>NC_141691.1:934085275-943429792 GCF_964263255.1 Lissotriton vulgaris | reverse complement strand
GTGTTCAATATTTGAGTAAAGTGAAACAACATCTAATGTCACTAAATACATCCCTTCCTCCCATGCAACATCAGACATGATATTCAGTACATGTTTCGTGTCCTGGATATACGAGGGCAATGACTGCACATACGGTCTTAAAAATATATCTATATACTGTGAGATTCTTTCCGTTGGGCCTCCAATACCAGAAATTATTGGTCTCCCCGGTGGGCTGTCTCTGTTCTTATGGATTTTAGGTAACGTATATAGACAAGGTGCCCTTGGTGTCATAATAGTAAGATAGTTGTACTCGTCGATATCCAATAGTGTCAGATCATACCAATCTCTAAGCCTTTTGTTAATATTGGTTTTTAATGTATCCAGTGGGTTGGTGTTCAGTACCTCGTAATACTTAGAGTCATTTAGCTGAGAATATATTTCTGCATTGTACTTTGCAGTATCCATAACGACGATATTACCGCCCTTATCCGCCATACGGATGGTAATACTGTCATTATCTCTGAGGGTCCTCAGTGCTATTCTTTCTGTAGTGGTCAAATTATCTGGCTTCCTATGTTGCCCGCGTTTGGAGCCCTTGTCTAAAATCTTATCTATGTCCATTTCCACCATTTTGTGAAATGTATCTATAGTGTTACCTGTTCCCAGTTGTGGTGTCCACTTAGATTTCAGTTTAAGGCCACTGCTAACACTCATAAATCTGTTTATCTCTAAATCATCAAGTAACTTAGCCATTGAATAGGATCATGTTCATTCTCTGTGAGTGAAAGAAGTAGCTTAGTCGCATTCGCCCCCTCTATACTCAGGTCATCAATAGTCTGTAAATGTTCATAACTTTTGTCTTTAATTGGTACATGCACAAAATGTTTCTTAATTTTAAGCAATCTCACAAATTTGTAAATGTCGATCTTAGTTTGATACCAGTCCGGTAGTACATTCGGACAAAAACCAAGACCCTTTTTTAACAAAGAAATCATATCATCTGTAAGAATCAAATGTGAAAGATTAACTATCTCAAGTTCACAGTCTGTTGCAATAGAGCTGACCGTTACTCTTTCCAAGACCTGAGCCTCATCCCTCTTCTTGGTGCCTGTTGTCCCCTTGCCCCTTGATCCTCTCCTTGTCTTGACAGACCCCCCCCTCTGCCACCGAAGGTACTGTCCCGATTCCCTATTCTGACTCTTTTGACTTCCTCTAAAAAATTACTGTTATCTTCTGCATTTGCCTCAGCTTGCAATGAACCTTCCACCTCTTCATTCTCACTACTCGCCAATGAGGAGGCTTCTGTCTCACCTCCACTCATATTAGGTGTGGGAGTGGACCTCTGTTTAGAGCCCCGGGATTGCTGAATAAGGTAATCAAAACGCTTGGCAAAAGTGAAGACACGGCCTGATTTATAATCCCTCTCATCTCGTTGTAATTTCCTAGCCTTTCTACGTTTGATGTCCGCCTGTAGGTCATTAAGATAGTTATCCAGAATCGTATAATTCTTGATAGTGGCCTCAGGCATATTCAATTCCTTTATCTCATCCTCAATTTTCTGTATTTCCTCCAGTAGTTTCTTAATCCTGCGTTCTGAATTCTCAATAAGTATATTCATTAGATTTCTGGAGGAAAGATGTCAGTTCCTTCTCCCATCTATCCAATAAATCAGTTTCTAAGTCCTCGTAGGTAGGCATGATTTGAGATCTGAGACCTCTAGGTATCCTATTGAGGGTCAGATACTGTTTTAGGGTGGCTGCGTCCCACCATTTATTCAATTCCTGTTTCTTCAAAGTTTCTAGTTTCTTAAATTTCTCCTTTAGTCCTACATTCTTATTCGGTTGTTGCACATTTTGTGGTCTTGCTGCTTCTGCCTGTCTGAAAATTACTGAACAGATCCTGTGCTTCCTTGTCTCTATTCATAGTGGTAAATCCCTAAAGGGCTGCACCTGTTATGGCTTACAAATTTACAAAATGGGATACTAACAATTTCAGGGCGCTCCTAAAAAATATATATCAGGGATAAGTAACTAAAGAGGTATTTTGTGGTGCATCTAGAGGAGGGGGCAAGTATCCTAAACCCCTAGTTTTCTGTACCCACAGAAATGAACAGTCTAATAGGCCTCTGAGCACTCAAATAAAGTAATTTTTCAAATTGAACAGATCAGTCCATAAACATACAAATATTCCAACAGACCACAACTATCAGCAATTCCAATTATAGTCCAATGAATTAGTGTCTTTCAATCCTCTCAGGGTTTATTGTCAAAGTTCCATGTAATATCCAAAATTCCACAGTTCCTTCAATACATCAATTCTGCGAGGTCGTTACTGTTGTCAATAATGGTGCCAACACGTGTTTCGTCGTGCGCAAATTCCACACATTGACTTCATCAGGGCTAAAACAAGGAAATACAAAGCCCCATATTATAATGTAACCAAACTAAAGGACTAAAGGAGAAATTTAAGAAACTAGAAACTTTGAAGAAACAGGAATTGAATAAATGGTGGGACGCAGCCACCCTAGAACAGTATCTGACCCTCAATAGGATACCTAGAGGTCTCAGATCTCAAATCATGCCTACCTACGAGGACTTAGAAACTGATTTATTGGATAGATGGGAGAAGGAACTGACATCTTCCTCCAGAAATCTAATGAATATACTTATTGAGAATGCAGAACGCAGGATTAAGAAACTACTGGAGGAAATACAGAAAATTGAGGATGAGATAAAGGAATTGAATATGCCTGAGGCCACTATCAAGAATTATACGATTCTGGATAACTATCTTAATGACCTACAGGCGGACATCAAACGTAGAAAGGCTAGGAAATTACAACGAGATGAGAGGGATTATAAATCAGGCCGTGTCTTCACTTTTGCCAAGCGTTTTGATTACCTTATTCAGCAATCCCGGGGCTCTAAACAGAGGTCCACTCCCACACCTAATATGAGTGGAGGTGAGACAGAAGCCTCCTCATTGGCGAGTAGTGAGAATGAAGAGGTGGAAGGTTCATTGCAAGCTGAGGCAAATGCAGAAGATAACAGTAATTTTTTAGAGGAAGTCAAAAGAGTCAGAATAGGGAATCGGGACAGTACCTTCGGTGGCAGAAGGGGGGGGTCTGTCAAGACAAGGAGAGGATCAAGGGGCAAGGGGACAACAGGCACCAAGAAGAGGGATGAGGCTCAGGTCTTGGAAAGAGTAACGGTCAGCTCTATTGCAACAGACTGTGAACTTGAGATAGTTAATCTTTCACATTTGATTCTTACAGATGATATGATTTCTTTGTTAAAAAAGGGTCTTGGTTTTTGTCCGAATGTACTACCGGACTGGTATCAAACTAAGATCGACATTTACAAATTTGTGAGATTGCTTAAAATTAAGAAACATTTTGTGCATGTACCAATTAAAGACAAAAGTTATGAACATTTACAGACTATTGATGACCTGAGTATAGAGGGGGCGAATGCGACTAAGCTACTTCTTTCACTCACAGAGAATGAACATGATCCTATTACAATGGCTAAGTTACTTGATGATTTAGAGATAAACAGATTTATGAGTGTTAGCAGTGGCCTTAAACTGAAATCTAAGTGGACACCACAACTGGGAACAGGTAACACTATAGATACATTTCACAAAATGGTGGAAATGGACATAGATAAGATTTTAGACAAGGGCTCCAAACGCGGGCAACATAGGAAGCCAGATAATTTGACCACTACAGAAAGAATAGCACTGAGGACCCTCAGAGATAATGACAGTATTACCATCCGTATGGCGGATAAGGGCGGTAATATCGTCGTTATGGATACTGCAAAGTACAATGCAGAAATATATTCTCAGCTAAATGACTCTAAGTATTACGAGGTACTGAACACCAACCCACTGGATACATTAAAAACCAATATTAACAAAAGGCTTAGAGATTGGTATGATCTGACACTATTGGATATCGACGAGTACAACTATCTTACTATTATGACACCAAGGGCACCTTGTCTATATACGTTACCTAAAATCCATAAGAACAGAGACAGCCCACCGGGGAGACCAATAATTTCTGGTATTGGAGGCCCAACGGAAAGAATCTCACAGTATATAGATATATTTTTAAGACCGTATGTGCAGTCATTGCCCTCGTATATCCAGGACACGAAACATGTACTGAATATCATGTCTGATGTTGCATGGGAGGAAGGGATGTATTTAGTGACATTAGATGTTGTTTCACTTTACTCAAATATTGAACACTCCCTTGGTATAACATCGGTAGAGACCTTTCTTAACAAGAGGTCAGTAGAATTTTTTGAACACACTAAAATGCTGCTAGAGATGACAGAAATAGTACTGAAGAACAATGTGTTCCTTTTTGATCAAAAATGGTATAGGCAACGCCTCGGGACCGCGATGGGATCCAGATTCGCTCCGTCTTTTGCCAACCTCTTTATGGGGTGGTTTGAGGCGGAGTGGATCTGGGGCCATCGTGGTCGGAAATGGATTGATAACATCCAATACTGGGGCAGATTTATTGACGACTGCCTCATGATTTGGACGGGTTCGCTTGTTGATCTTCTTGGCTTCTTTGATCACTTGAACAGTAACGATGTCAACTTACGATTCACAACCAAATATGATGCAAGGAGAATTGAATTCTTAGATGTGGAATTGTTTGTTAAGGATATGAAACTCTGCTCTAGGATGTTTAGAAAAGAGACTAGTTGCAATGCGGTACTATACGCAACAAGTTGCCATCCCTATTACCAGAAGAGATCTATTCCCTATTCTGAGATGGTCAGGGCAAGGAGAAATTGCTCTGAGGATGAGGATTTTGAATACAATTTATCAGATATGTCAAATAGGTTTATAGCCCGTGGCTATAGTACTGATGTAATTGCGAAGGCTAGGAGGCGAGCTAAGAACCTACGTAGGCAACAAACTCTAGCATGTAAAGAGAAAGTGGATGGAAGTCTTGATAAAGTTCGTTTAATCACACAATACAATACGGAATCCAGGGTACTGTACTCTATTGTAAATAAGCATTGGCATCTATTGCAAGCTGATAGTGACTTACTTCATTTTATTACTGAGAGACCTGCTATTACGTACAGGAAAGGCAGAACACTAGCTAATGATTTGAGCCCGAGTTACCCTAAGAAACACAAGAAAGGTGACTGGTTAACAGATGCGAGGAAGGGCTTCCACAAATGTGGCCGCTGCAATTCATGCAGATGGGCCAAGAAGAAGGTATTACAATTTAGCTACAATGGCTCAGATGTATATGAGATCGATGATTTTATCAATTGTGATTCGACTTATGTCATATACGTCATTTCCTGCACATGTGGACAAATATATGTTGGAAGCACCATTAGAAGGCTAAGGGACAGAATGATGGAACACTTCCGGGCCTGGAAGAATGGTGACACAAGATACCCCATAGCTGCCCACAGTGTACAAAATTGTGATAAATTGAATCAGCATCAATTTAGCTACCATGCTATTGATTACGTTGCTCCAGACCCGAGGGGGGGCAACAGACAGCTGAAGCTGAGAAGAAGAGAGGTGATTTGGATAATGAAATTGAGGGCGGTGGAGAGGGGCCTAAACATTGACAATGAATATCAATATTATCTTGGGCAGGATTAATGTGGTCATTGTGCACAGTATGCTATGAAATGATGTTAATGTCTTTATGTGTATTCATTGATCTCTCATATATGAGGTGGTGTATTTTATGTACCCTATTATTGATACACAGTTAATTTGGTAAACTATAAACTGTTTATGCCTAGGTGGGCTCTGATGCTACCCTCATATAGCCCTTAAAAAATTATTTGGAGCAGATATATGCTCTCGGGTATAGAACAATTATTTGTATTAGTTATGTAGATAACTTGCTTAGGTATGTAATCTACTAATGCACCTACATTCCCACATTTACACTGTTCTAATACTTATGCCCTATGACACTGGGTGACAAAATTTAGTCTGATGACTAATTTTGTACTTTTGCCTTGGTTCTATCAATGATTATGTGTGCACATTTAGGAATTTGTATGTTTCTCTACTCTATTTACTTATACTAACAGTGCATTAGAATGAGGATATCGAACGTGAGTAGCGCTTTTCTCACCATCGTTATATTATGTGGACGACACATACATCTGGGTATAATCCTATACGGTATTGCCTTATTATAGATATATATTCTTATTGGATATGAATATAAATATAATCCCCTTAATGTTGTGTGATTGCGCCGATATTAAAGGTCGCAAAAATATGGTTTTGCGATGTGGACTTTCGATATAACAAATAATAGACACGAGGGATTTAAATATATACACATCAGGTCGGTGTAATAGTATAGAGGCGGTTCAATATGTATTATTCAATGATGTTAGCAGAAAGCGAGATCACCCACTGTAATATGGCGCCTATACGTTTAACATTAAAATTCACTCTAAGATGGCGCCCACGCAGGACACCAGGATACAGCGTGATAGCCGATAGCGGGAAAGCTTGACCAACCACTGCAATATGGCGCTCGATATTTGGAACATATAAAGACACTCTAAGATGGCGCCCACGTAGGACGCCGGAATACAGCGAGGACACTTGCCGCTGTGCGAAGGGTGAGCTCCAACGCGTTTTAATCTAGAGTAGAGCTGATTACATGATAATTGCTGGGTATACTGACAACAGCGTTTCCTCGTGTTTTAGGTATGGAAGATTAACCCTGGACCTAGCCTGATAAGAATAACGGACGGTAAGGCCGACTTTACAAGGGTTAAATCGCAATTACTTATATCCCAGATTAACTGTCGCTCACGATTTGGCTATATTTGCCTTATTGCAATATAGGTCCGGGGCCTCATTTACACAAGGATGCCATGATATCTGGACTACACGGAACTGGGGAATAGGATTGATTGAAAGAATTTCAGGGTAAGACAAGTAAGAGTATTGACTTGGTTACTGTCAGTGACCACCGAATGGATTAGTGAATATGATTTTTTATGTTACAGTGTCCCCAGTAGAGGATTATTTACTGTGGAATTGGTGAGTAGAGGGGCTTATTATGTATTGGTATCGTCAGTACATGCTATGTTAATAATGGGGAATTGATTGAGTTTGTTTTATTCTAGGATGCTCTGTTAAATTGGTGAAGAGCATATCCTACTACATGACAGTGATATAGAACGTTAGTATTGGGTGAGTGTATTTTATTGAATACGGCTAGTGCATTGTATTGAGCACACATAATACATGGGAAGTACCATGTTGAGCTCTACAGATTCGAAATATTTTACTTCATTTGGGTGGAGTGATAATATTGCATTTAATTTGGTATAGATTATACTGCTCACCTCTTATGTGAGCAATAGGGTTCTGCTGAATATATAAAATTGGTATGTGTATTCTAATGTCTGGTTTTTACTACACAGACAATTGTTATATTTGCTCTGGAAAGGAGACTACTATTGGAGAGGATTAAATAATTTTGCAGGTGAATTTTGATACCCACTCCTTTTCAGGCTTCTTTGGGTTATAAGGTTGCTCTGGACTTTGAGTATCGGTGTATCACCTTTTGGTCTTCTGTTGGTGATATTTTCACTCTTATGTTTCTCCGGCTTTATGCCTACATTTATGTTGCACATAACGGATGTATATATGTGGTGGAGGGGACTATGTCTACTTCTCCTAACAACCGTTTGATCTGTTTGGTTACATTATAATATGGGGCTTTGTATTTCCTTGTTTTAGCCCTGATGAAGTCAATGTGTGGAATTTGCGCACGACGAAACACGTGTTGGCACCATTATTGACAACAGTAACGACCTCGCAGAATTGATGTATTGAAGGAACTGTGGAATTTTGGATATTACATGGAACTTTGACAATAAACCCTGAGAGGATTGAAAGACACTAATTCATTGGACTATAATTGGAATTGCTGATAGTTGTGGTCTGTTGGAATATTTGTATGTTTACGGACTGATCTGTTCAATTTGAAAAATTACTTTATTTGAGTGCTCAGAGGCCTATTAGACTGTTCATTTCTGTGGGTACAGATAACTAGGGGTTTAGGATACTTGCCCCTCCTCTAGATGCACCACAAAATACCTCTTTAGTTACTTATCCCTGATATATATTTTTTAGGAGCGCCCTGAAATTGTTAGTATCCCATTTTGTAAATCCTCAAAGTTTATATTTAGATCAAGGTATGTAAAAAACAACAATAACACCTTCAACAATTCACGTACGGGGGGCACAAGCCTGTACCCAACCACAACAATACACAGTCAAGGACATACACAAAGGGCTTGCAAGGCAAAATCAACAGTCTCTGCAGAATTCCAATTTTAAACAGAGAATTTCTTGTAGGTACCATTACACAGTATTGTATAGTCAATCATTCCACAAGTATATGGTACACAGTGAGTCGACGACGTTTCGGACCCCCTTACTAGATGATGGGGTCCATCATCAGGACAAAACAATAGTTGCCTTTTAAATTATAAGCCTCTTTAGCCTACAGGGAAAGGGGGGGAAACAAAGGATACATTAAGTTTTTTTACGCATAATGGTGGTGACATTGTGCAGTGGTTACTAAGCTAAATCGCTTCTAACCTGGTGGAGACAGCGAGTGGATTTTGTTTACAGTGTCAACAGGCATGTGACAGGCATGTGACTGGGTGAAGAAGCATATACTGTCTGTGACTGAGTAAGTGCAGCAGTGTAGGTGAGTAGTACTCAGAATAAAACCAGGGGTGACCATAAAATCAAGTAAAAACGGAGCAGTGGTACGAGTGGGATTCACAATTGATGCAGCTGAGGCGGTACATTTATCATGGCAAAACCTCATACTCAAGTGAAAAAACGGCGCAGTGGTGCGGAGTGAATTACAGGAAGGGAGATGCAGCAATACATATACTGTATACCCAAGGGTGGGAATTGTACGATACGAAGAATTTGGCCATTCATCTTTTTAATTTAGCAACTTTTAATGCTTTTGTTGAGTTCAAGGAGTGTTCTCCAGCGTCAAAGATGACTTTTCTTCAGTTTTAGGAGTCTGTGATAGGCAGCCTTGTTGTAGCGGAACAGGCAAGTATTCTAAGAGTTAGAGTGGTGGAGGATGTGGCTAGATTGAAAGATTATCACTTTCCAGATGTAATTCCTCTGCGCCCCAAAAAAACAATCCCTTGAAGAGATGTAGAGTCTGTTTGTGAAGAGGTATGCGGAAGGAGATTTGCATGCACTCAGTTGATTGTCCTATTAATTGTGGGCTGTGTGTGCCCACATGTTTCAGATTGTTTCACATGCAAAAGAGATTTTTTCGACCAATCGTACCAATCGTGAGTCTAATAGTGTAGTGCCTAGTCTGTATGGTTTTATATTTGTTGTTCAGTTTCACGGTTGGCATTAGAATGATGTCTTTAGTTACTGCTGTTGTGTTTGTAGTTATAGTTTTTTATCCAGTTCCAATTGGTTTGTCTTTTATTTCTTGTTAAAAAAAAAATGATGACTGTGTCTATGGACTGGCGCTTGGCTTGTGGTGTGCATTGACTGGCGCTTGGCTGCTGGTGTGCGTGGGCTGGTGCTTGGCTGGCGGTTTGCATTGGCTGGCACTTGTTTGGCGGTGTGGGTGGGTTAGTATTTGGTTGGCGGTAGGAGTGGACTGGGGGTGTGCTTGGGCTGGCATTTGGAGGATGGTGTGTGAGTAGTGACTTCCTGCTGATCATTACACACTCTGCTAGCCAAACGCCACTGCACACCCTATGTCAACCACCAGCTGGTGTGATTGCTGTGTCAATCATAAGGGCATATGAAAGTGATGGGTTCTTGAATGGCGCTGTCTGTTGATGTGAATGGTGTAATGTGCCTAGTCCGCAGGTGGCGATATGAAGGGTCTTGTGTGTCACGTATGATAGGTGAGTAAATGGTCAGTAAAGATGTTGGTGCCTTGCCGTGGCTTTACAGCCCATGAGCTGTGAGTCATTGGTTCAGGTTTTGAACCTTTCAAATATTAACAGTGCATTTCCTTTTTGTGAAATCTCTTATTGATAGAATTTTACGTTCTGGACTTTTACTCACTCTTGTGTCAAATCCAACCAGTATGTGTGTACTTTAGGAATTGTTTGTTTCGAAGTAATATTTGTCTTTTCTGTCTCTCTCTGCCAGGGTGTTCATTGTCTCCACATTGTCTGTTGATGTAATGTGCTTGGGCAGCAGCTACTGGTGTGAATGTGTGTGTCAAGTATGAAAGGTGTGTAAATGGCCCATAAAGAGGTTGGTGTCTTGTCTTGACTTTACAGAACACGAGCTATGAGTCATTGGTTCATGTTTTTTTAAGCTTTTAATTATTAACAGTGCATTTCCTTTTTGTAAAATCTCTTTTTAATAACATATACATTTCGAACCTTTCACTCACCCTTGTGCCAAATTCAACAAGTTTGTGTGTGTACTTGAGGAACAGATGGATACGCAGTCATTTTTGTTTCATCCGTCTAACTGTGTTAAGGTGTAGTCTGTCTCTAGGGAAAATGTATCAACTTTAAATATTTTTGCAAACCCCAAAAAATGGGGAGTGCTGGGTGGTGTGCCTCTCATCGATCCCATCAAGTTTTTCCCACTCACAATGCCATGCAAACCTCAAAATGTGACTATAGTCACACATCTTCCTTGCATTACTGTGTCATAATATTCTGGTATCAGGAAAACCACAATGTTTCTACCATCCAGCATTCCCCCAGGTCTCCAAATAAAATGGTACTTCACTTGTGTGGGTGGGCGTGTACCCGCGACGGGTAAGGGCCCAAAATGTATTATAGAGACATAAACGTTTCCGGAATAACCTGTTTTTGCAAGGGGGGTCGGCTTGGTTTTTGGCCCAAGGTTCGTCGGCCATCTAGGGAAACCTACCAACCCAACACATTTCTGAAAACTAGACCAGGGGAAGTCCAGGGAGGAATGGATCTCCCAATGATTCCCTACCCAGAATCCCCGACAAACCTCAAATTTAGCAGACAAAATCAAATTTTTCTCAAATATCTGTGAGGGAAAGTTGTAGGGTCACCGGGCTGACACGAATTTCCTACCACCCAGCCTTTCCACACATCTTCTGATAAAAACTGTACTTCACTCACATGGGTTGGCCAAGTACCCGTCACAGGCAAGGGCCCAAAACGTATTGAGGACACATTAAAATTGCATATCACAAAACAACCTGGTTTTTCAAGACGGTCACCTGGGATTTTGGCCACGGTTACAGTGGCCATCTAGGGAAACTAAAAAACCCACACACTTCTGAAAACTAGACACCCTGAGGAGTCTAGCAAGATATACCTTGAGTAGACCCTCCAATGTTTTCCTACCTAGAATCCGATGGAAACCTTAAATGTATTGGCTCCTGAGGGTGGCAGTGTGTGTCTGGCAGGGCTCTTCCTTACACGGTCACGCATCCTCGGATTTCAGCGCACTTTTAATATCCATCACTAAAACCTGATTTTACTGTGTTGTTAATTTGATTTTACCTTCACTCCCTTGTTGGGACCGGAGCGGTTGTCTGCTTTTGGTGTTCCACTCCCTCTGGCCAGGTCCGTCTGTGTGAGCAGACCCGCCATCTTGAGGGTAGTCCTGAACCACGCTCTAGTGGTTGGGGAAACACGATCAGGGCTGCATATAAACAATGCTAGAGCGAGCGCGCAATCCCTGTATTGTCTCCTGAGGGTGGCAGTGTGTGTCTGGCAGGGCTCTGCCTTACACGGTTACGCATCCTCGGATTTCGGCGCACTTTTAATATCCATCACTAAAACCTGATTTTACTGTGTTGTTAATCTGATTTTACCTTCACTCTCTTGCGGGGACCGGAGCGGTTGTCTGCTTCTGGTGTTCCACTCCCTCTGGCCAGGTCCGTCCATGCGAGCGGACCCGCAATCTTGAGAGTAGTCCTGAACCACGCTCTAGTGGTTGGGGAAACACGATCAGGGCTGCATATAAACAACACTGGAGCGAGGGCGCAATTCCTGTATTGGCTCCTGATGGTGGCAGTGTGTGTCTGGCAGGGCTCTGCCTTACAGTCACGCATCCTCGGATTTCAGCACACTTTTAATATCCATCACTAAAACCTGATTTTACTGTGTTGTTAATTTGATTTTACCTTCACTCTCTTGCGGGGACTGGAGCGGTTGTATGCTTCTGGTGTTCCACTCCCTCTGAGCAGGTCCGTCCGTGCAAGCGGACCCGCCCTCTTGAGGGTAGTCCATAACCACGCTCTAGGGCTGCATATAAACAACGCTGGAGCGAACACGCAGCGGTCGAGCGCAGCAGGCACGCCTTTGGCGCGCCGTGTGGCGCGCCAAAGGCAAGCCCGTCTGCGCCCGTCCACGCTAAAGAAGCGCTCAGCGCTAGTTATGCTGCCCGTCTTTTCCCTGTTGAGGATCCCTGTCAGAGTGTTTGTTCCTCACACTATTCTAGAGAGGCTCTGCTCCATATAGGTGAGTGCCATGCCAATAAAGGTAATCTGATGCTTGCTGAGTCTGCTCACCCATCAGGCGATTTCCTTGTCGGTGGTCTCCTATCGTGTGGACTTCTCAATGTGAGGTCCTTGCCAAAACACAGCGCTGAAATTCAACTGCTGGTCGAGTTGCATGAGCTCGATGACTTGTTCATGACGGAGTCTTAGACTCGCCCTGATTGTGAGGTTGACTCTGGCTGGGCGTGCCCGCCTGGTTTTAAAATTCTCCATCTCCCTAGAACAACTGGAAGAGGGGGTATGGTGGGGGTCATAGATAAGGCCTCCTGTCAGATTGGGACCATTGATATGGATCTGGTTAATGGATTGGAGCTACTTGGCCTGTCCATAAAAAACGATTCTGGGCTTATTTTTACTGGGGTTATCTGTTATAGACCCCCTGGGGACTTTAGTGTGCAGCAGCAACAATCTCTTTTAGCCACCCTCACAAACATGGCAGCCACTCACAATAAACTGATAATCTTGAGGGATTTTAATCTGTGGCTAAATGGCTCCCTTGATTCAGGGTTTTTTAACCCACTTCACTCTTGCGAAGGTTTAGGCCTTTTCAACAAGTCACGGAAGCTACGCACAAGGATGGCCATTGACTTGACCTAATCTTCTCTGTGCCCCATCTGCTGCACATGGGGGAAATTCTGCCCATGGATTGGACAGACCACTCTCTAATCAAATTTAATGTTAATTTTAAGGCTGTTCAGACCCGAGTACCGCTTGCTATAACAGAATTTTTATGCAGAGACTGGAAGGCTCCCGCACGGTAGAAAACCTCTGACTTGGTGTTCAAGGTTGGAGATTGCTTCTGCGTGGATAACCAAGTCGATGAGAGCTATGCTTTATTGTGCCTTAAGATTACTTCGACTGTGGACTCTTACGCCCCTCTTAAAAAACACAGCTGTAAGGGTAGAGTTTCTGCCCTCTGGTTCAACGACACTCTGAATAATCTAAAGCTAGCTTGCAAACAGGCAGAGAGAAGATGGAGAAGGGGATATAATGAGACAGAAAGGCTGCTTTGGAAGCTCAAAATCTTGGAGTACCTTGATTCGAAAATCCAAGGCTGACTATTTCTGCTCCACGATATGCAATGCTGCGAACAGCTCAAGGAGTATCTTTAACATACTGAACAGTCTTATTAGTCCTGACTGCGCTAAGAACTCGGTTCCCCCTTCGCAGGAACTCTGTGACAACTTGGCCAACTTTTTCAGAGAAAAAATTGAGCTAATCATCAAGGAGCTTGAGGATTTCTCTGAGTCCAGTAGTGCCCTTGCTCCTGGGGTCCGGGCCTCGGAGGTTGTGGATAAAGGCCCCATCATGCAGCTTACCAACTAACTATCAGAATTTCCGTGGCTAACGGAGGAGGATTTCAGCAGGCTGGCATGGGGGATCCCTTCTGGCTCTCCTTTGGACCCATTCCGACATAAGATCTGGAAAGAGTATGAAGAGGAACTTTTCCCTACTCTTCGCCTAATTTGTAATCAGTCACTGGCCAGCGGCACAGTCCCCTCTCACTGGAAGCAGGCCTTGGTTTCTCCACTGCTGAAAAAGCCTTCCCTGGACCCTGAGTGTTCAAAAAACTACAGGCCCATTTCCCTGCTACCTTTCCCTGCAAAAATTGTTGAACGCATAGTTAGCACTTCCCTTTCCAAACATTTGGAGCAGCATCAGCTGTTGGAGGAAGTACAATTTGGATTTCGGCCGGCCCATGGGACCAAGACGGCCTTGGTGATCGCTGTGGACGAGCTTCAAAGGCGTGCAGACAGGGGTCAGGCAGTAGCACTGATCCTGCTAGACCTGTCTGCCGCCTTTGACACGGTGAACCACAAAATCCTTCTGCGAAGGCTGAGTGAGGTTGGAGTGAGTGGGTGCGCCCTGAGGTGGTTTCGATCCTTCCTGCAGGATAGACAGCAGGCTGTGTCCCTTCCCCCTTTTCAATCCACTTTCTCCTCTGTGCCGTATGGAGTTCCTCAACGTTCGGCAATTAGCCCTATTTTGTTCAATCTTTACCTAAAACCCTTGATGACGGTCATCAAATCTCATAAGATTGATATAAACTATGCGAACAACACTCAGCTTATTCTCTCTTTTGAGGGTGTGGACTCGACGCCGCTGGAGGTGTACGAGTGCTTGCGGGATACGGCCGACTGGCTACAGAATAATTCCCTTCAATTTAACGCTGGCAAGACCGAGGTGCTCTTCTGTGCAGGGAACAGGATTCCTCATCAATTCCCTGGTAATTTATGGCCTCCTGAAACATCGATCAAGGAGCACCCAGTTAAAACTGTCCGCAATCTGGGTATTACGTTGGATAATAAGTTTTCCATGGAAGCGCAGGTTGCGAAAACAACCACCTGTTGCTTTGCAATTATCAGGTCCCTTCGGAAGATCTTGCCTTAATTGCCCTCCCACGCACGGTCTTTAGTGGCTAGATGTACTATCTTGAGTAGGCTCGATTACTGCAATGCCCTCTTACTTGAATCCCCTGGCTTCCTGGTGGATAGACTCAAAAGAATCCAATCAGCTGCAGCTAAGTTGGTTTTAGGGCTGCCACGAAGATCATCTGATTCAGCAGCTCTGGCGGAACTGCATTGGCTTCCCCTTAGACAAAGAGTTCAATTTAAGGCCCTCTGCCTCATTTTTAAGGCTCTCCATTGGCTAGGACCCCAAGTTATGCAATCTAAATTTCTTTGGTACACTCCCACCACACTGCTTCGCTCCTCTTCGGCTAGACTGGTGAGAGTACCTAGGTTTAAAAAAGCTAGGTCTGGGGGAAGATCTTTTGGGGTGGCAGCGGCCAAACTGTGGAACAGCCTCCCTTGGGAGATTAGGCAAATCAGGGAGCTTCTCCCTTTCAGAAGATGCATGAAAACTTGGCTATTTCCTAAGGCCTAGTTCCAGTTGCCCACCAGACACCCCCTCCTTCCCCTCATGTTGCCATCAGCGCCAGGATGCCTGCACGGTTACAGTGCGCTTTATAAGCCGAATAAATAAATAATAAATAAATAAATTTAGCTGAAAACCACATTTTTCTCTCATTTCTGTGTGGGAAAGCTGTTGGATCACCGGGCTGACACGAATCCCATACCACACAGTGTTCCCCCAGGTCTCCCAATAAAAATGGTACTTCACTCACGTGGATGGGCAGAGTACCCGCGACAGGCAAGGGCACAAAACATATTGTGGAGATATCAAAATTACCTATCCCAAAACGACCTGGTTTGCATGGGATTCCGGATAGGGAAACGTTGGGGGATTCACGCAAGCCATACCTCACTGGACTCTCCAGGTTGTCTAAATTTCAGAAATGTGTGGGTTTGGTAGGTTTCCTTAGAGGTTCACTGAGCCCGGGGCACAACCAGGTCATTTCATGTTAGGTAATTTTGATGTCTCCACAATACATTTTAAGCGCTTGCCTGTCACTAGTACTTGACCCACCCACAAGAGTGAGGTACCATTTTTATCAAGAGAGTTTTGTGAATGTGGGGTAAGTGGAAGTTTCTGGACCCACGCAGATTCTAGAACTTTTCATCACAGAAATGTGAGGAAAACATGGTTTTTTACAAAGTTTGAGGTTTGCAAGGGATTCTGGGTAACAGAACCTGGTCACCCCCTCCTTGGATTCCCCTGGGTGTACAATGGGTAAAAAATAAATAGGTTTGCTAGGTTTAATTATATGCCAGCAGAGCTAGGGTTCAAAATCCAGAGCTAGGAAATTTGCAAAAAAGTTTCCCCTGTAAAAATGTGGTGTGTCTGTCGAAATATGTAGACAATGTGTCCTAGTAAAATGCCAAAACTATGTAAAAAGTTGTGGTTTTCCGACAAAACTGTGTCTGTCCCTGAAAGCCAGAAAGATGGTGATTTCAGCAACACAAACCGTTTGTTGATGTCTAAGGATTTTAAATGATAATTTCTAACTATAAAATTCCTATAACCTTTGTTTTTTCTCTGAATTTTTAAGGTTTTTCAAATGCTAATTTCTAACTATAACATCCCTGTAACTTTTGTTTTTCACTGAACTTCTAAGGTTTTTTAAAATGGGAAGTCCCAACTATAACGTGTCTGTAACTAGGGCTGGGGGTAGTGTGCGAAGTAGCACTTTGCGAAGCTACGCAAAGTGCACTTCGCACTACACGAGCTACGCATAGCACTAGGCGAAATGCGTAGTAGCATGTTCACACTGTGAAAGATGCCGTTTTCAATGATTGCACAGTGCGGACCAGCATCCGGCACTGTGCAATCACTGAAAACGGCATCTTGCACAGTGTGAGCTGTAGTTTTCTGCTGCTCGAGGAGATTTTTACTCGAGCAGCACCTTTCTCAACGCGGACTGGTAGTTTCTCATCAGGAGCGGTCGTGAGCATATGGACCACTCGTAATGAGAAACCAGACATCCCCAAGCTGAGAATCTCGCAGGGAGGTTTATATCCACTCTTGCGATCGGCAACTTGATGTTGAAGATCGCGAATGAGAAAAAAGTCTCACCAGGTAGGTCCTTTGAAGTAGCAGCAGCAAGATTGTGGAACAAACTTCCCTGGGAGATCAGGCAAATTAGGGAACTTCTCCCTTTTAGGAGACGTGTAAAAACTTGGCTGTTCCCTATGAACTAGGTGGTTCGGCTTCTGCCTCTGACCTACTCCTTTTTTTGAGCTGCTAAGCGCCAGGATTCCTGCAAGGTGATAATGCGCTATACAAATTACATAAATAAATAATAAATAAGGATGTAATTTTGCTTGCTCGCGGTTGCCACCTTGACGTTGAGGTCCCTGAGCAAGCAAAAAATTACCGCTGTACTACGCTACTCATGATCGCACTGTGCTACCTGCAGTTTGCGTAGTACGAAGTTGAGCAAAATGCTGTAGCTTGTTCAAAGTGGAGCACACTTGTCAGCACACATGTCTGCTATGGTATAGCGGAAGCACTGCGCTTGCCATCCCATAGCAAACTGCAAAGTCCTGGGGTAGGTACATCAGGACATTGCTGGAGCCAGCCCTGTGGGGTGGCAGTCCTCAGGGCCATTTACGTCTCCAGGAGGGCGGCCTCCCACCTTCAAAATAGCTGTGGTAGGTGGAGGTCACCAGAGGCGTTTGGCCCCGTATTTTTGTATAGCAGGATTATTGAGATCTGATAGCTGGCCACGCTCCCTTTCTCCACCACTCTGCAAATGCGCATTGTGGTACACTATGATTTGGGAATGAATTCCCTTGGCTATTCAGGGTCCTTGGGTGTCAACTGGCACTCCTGTTTCCTTCAGTAAGACCCACACAGCTGGATTGCTGAGAGGTGGTCAGATACCACGCTCTCATCTCCACCACTCTGCAACCACACCTCCCGGTGCACTGCTGCTTGTGGAAAGAAGTCCACTTTAGTCCTGAGGCCCTCCCATCCCTAGCAGTGCCACGAGAGGTATATTTTTAGAGTGGTGGAGAAAAGAGGCATGGCCTCTGGCCATCTCTCAGCAATCCCACTGTGTGGGGTTTACTGGAGGTAACAGGTGGGCTAGTTGGCTCCTAAAGATCATCAGCACTTAAAGGGGCTTCCTCCCCCAACAAAGAGCATGCCAGAAGACGCGTTTGCTGAGTAGTTGATTAAGGGGGCATGGCCTCCACAAGTTGCTGGCTTTGGATGTTGTATTTCAATTTAGGAAGGTGGGATGTGGGGCCCCTCTTCTCTTGAACAGGTTTGGGCCCTTGGGACTCCCTCCACCAGGGCCTGAGCCATTCTTTATGTTTTAGCCCGTACCAGGTGGGATTTAGAAAGGGAGTTTCCACAGTGGACCAGGTTTTCCGATTGAATATTATTTACCGGAGGGCAGCGATATTCGACGGCGGCAGCCTATACACAATTTTTGTGGATCTGCGGGCCGCTTTCGACCTGGTGCCCAGAGGGAAACTTTGGAGCGTCTTGGCTGAGATGGGCGTTCCCCCGGATATCCTGATAATCTTGCAGAGATTACACCACAATAACTACGCTCGAGTGAGGTGCGGGAGATCCGGGGCTCTGACGGATAGATTCCCCGTTGACCGAGGGGTAAGACAGGGTTGTGTGCTGGCACCGACCCTGTTCTGCCTCTTTGTCAACGGGGTGATCGCCCACCTAAATGCCACTGAATACACTGATGCCCCCAAATTGAACGGCAGCAGGGTGCCTGCAATCATGTTTGCAGACAACACCCTGATGCTGTCCAAAACCCCAATGGGGATACAAAGGATCCTCGATTCATTCGTGGCCTTTTGCACTGATAGGGGCTTAGAAATTAATGCGGCTAAAACTAAGTTTATGGTTCTGAACCCAAGTCATAAATTGCGGCCGAATCCGCTATTGGGAGCCTCGCGGCTCGAGAGAGTCTCCACCTTTGATTACCTTGGTGTAACTCTTAATGAAACTATGTCTTGGGGAACACACCAGAGCAGGGCCAATCTTAAATTGGTACAGACCACAGGGGGTATTGCGCGGATGATGAATGGCTCCACATACCGACCACTGGGGCCGCTCATCCAGGTCTACAAGGCACAGGCCAGGGGTGCTACTATGTACGGGGCGGAATTGTGGGGACATACATCCTGTCGCAGTCTGTCCTTAAACGAGAATAAATTCATCAGACAGATAGTCGCACTCCCGCCCAGCACCCCGCTCCTCCCCTTGAGGTTAGATCTGGGTCTCCGACCCATAGCTGACGAACTAGGCTTGAGACCCATAGCCTTCTGGCGAAGGCTGTGGAGCAGTGATGAACTTCTTGCCTACAGGGAGGAACTAATGGAGCTATTGACCCATCCGAAAGCGCTATTGATCCCCTGGATAAAATACATTCAAAACTCCTGAATGACACTGGGGTTTCCCGACCTTTGGTCTAACCCTGCAAATGCCTCATTAAACATCTCAAAGAGAGCTCTGGCTATTGCTTATCATGATCAAAAACTAGCCACGGCCCTTGACAGCAAGTGTGAAGGGTCACTAACTTCGGTTTTTGTGCAAAGTAAGGACTCGTACAGGTTCGAGAGGGTTTTAGATGCCATCTCCCCCGTGCTGGCCAGAAAGCTGTTTCTCCAATGGAGATATGGCACATTGCCCCTACGATCTTTTACCAGCTCCTGGTCATCACCCCCCTCGACTAAGCAATGCCCGGCTTGCGCTGCCGCGGAGGAAAGCGATTTGCACGTGGTTCTGTTTTGCCCAGTGTACAAGGCAGCGAGGAAATATTGGCTCCTACCATTGATCAGAAACCTGGGTGGTAGGGAGTACCTCCCAATGTATAGAATTTTAAAAACTGATGCCTCTAGCCTAACTGTGTTTGCATTAGCAAAATTCCTCATCAATGTCTGGCACACTCGCACCCGTATTCTGAAGATGCAGGTTCCCTCTTAACTTTAAGGTCTATAGTTTTTTAATGCAATTTTGTTAGTATGTAATCTAAGGTTTTACATCGTATAAAAAATGTATTGATTGATTATGTATGTTGATTTTATAGTGCTTACATATGTTTTATTGTATATCTTTGATGGCCAATGGCCGAAATAAAGATTGAATGAGTTGTTTTTTTTACTATCAGTACGACTGTCTGTATGGTTTGGTAGGAGGTATTATTTAGCGCACAGATGCATGAATGACTGACTCACTGTTTGTATGTGTTTTGAAGACAGCATGTGGGCAGGACTGTATGGGTGGATGAGTCTGTGTATGGTTGTGCTAGTGAGTGAATGACTGTCTCAATAGTATCTTTATGAGTAAGTACATAGGGGCAGATTTATGAAGGGCTTGCGCCACGTTTACGCCGCCGTTGCGTGACGCAACGGCGCGGAAACGTGGCGCATCCCTGCGCCCTATTTACAACATGACGCATCTAGGAGATGCGTCACGTTGTACAGCATTGCGCCATGAGGAGGCGTTCCTGCGCAGGGGGGGGTTCCTGCGCAGGAACGCCTCTTGAAAGTGGCTGAGTGAAATCTATGAGATTTCACTCAGTCACTTTCAGGGCAATGCTGCGTCAAAACCCTGCGCCTGCTTGAAGCAGGCCTAAGGCTTGAGGCAGCATTGAAAGAATAGGCCCCCCCAGAGCATTGCTGGAGCTGCGTCGCGCTTGCGACGCAACTCCAGCAATGCGCCACATTTCCGGCACAGATGCGTCACGCATCTGTGCCGTTTTTGCCCCATGGTGCGCAGCATCATAAATGCGGCGCACCATGGGTGGCGTAGCTGTGGTGCACTGTGGCGCATGTTAACTGGCGCATCCCTCGGGATGCGCCAGTTAACATAAATCTGCCCCATAGGCTTTAAACTAGTATATGTGAGTATTGATGTATATAAGTGAGTATATGTGAGAGTGAGAGATTGGAAGTATTCCTCTATTAATAAATATGTGTTTCTATAAGTGATTGTTTAAGAGAGTAAGTATGTGTACGTTTTTATAGAAGTAAGTATAGTGGAGTGTGTATACCTGTTTATGTAAGTAAATGGATGTTTGATAGTTTATTTGCATGTGTGAGTATGTATGTGAGTAACTCTATGGATTAGTATCGGTGTGTAACAGGATGTATAGGTGTATGAGTACATATGATGAGTGAGTACATGTATGACTGGCTACATAGAACTGATGGTGAATGAGTTGATGTTTATGTAGATGTTGGAATTACTGAATAGGTTGTTGTAACTGGTATTGGTATATCCATTTTTTAGAAAATTTTAGTTTTTATACTTGAATGTGAGTATCAAAGGTTATATTACGCTGAGAAGAGGTCTGCCACTCTGTTAAAAGGATGATGTCATCAATGATGTCATCTGTGATGTCACCTGAGATGTCATCAGTGACGTCATGAGTGATGTGACTGACCATGTCATGAGTGATGTAATATGTGACATCATCAGCAGTGCATTGCGGGCGCGCAAGTTATAGTTAGCTGAGCTAACTATAATGGAGGAATTGCAAATGTTTTGTATGACAGAAATGTTTAGCTAACTATAACGTGTGTGAAACCTATGGTTTTTTCAGTGAATTTCAAAGGTTTTGTAAATTCTAATTTATAAATGCAAGCATAGCACAGCTCCAGCAATGCTCTTGGGGCTCTATGCTCACAATGCTGTATCAATCGTTACACCTGCTTCAAGCACGTGCAAGGTTTTGACGCAGCATAAGCTCAAAAGTGACTGAATGAAATGTCATACATTTCACTCAGTCACTTTTAGGAGGCGTTGCTGCACCTAAGCATGGGCGTAAAATCCGTTTTGAGGGCGAATTTTGCGGATTTTTGAAGATATCGCGATCCGCGAATCGCGTGAATTTACTCAATAATTCGCAAATTCGCAAGCTACGAATTATTTTGCTTGGTCGCGCTTGAAAAATACAATATTGCGCGCGCGGCGTTGTCTTACCGTGATTCTGAGTCCTCTGAGTTGTTTTTCTTCAGGTTTTGCATGTGCGGCGCCATTTTCGATCGTGCTGCGTGATCGCGCGGGAGATTTTCGAACGCAATTATGTTATCGCGGCTTGCCATCTTGCACGATGAGAGTTTGACAACCCGAGTATGTCATAAAAGCCCGCGACGGCACGCAGCTGACTTCCGGCGGGAGATTTGAACAGCTCGCGTTCCCGAAATTGCAAAAATTGCAATTCTGCACAAGAAATCCACCGCAGGAAGCATGAACCTTGTGAAAATGATGATTTTGATCAGAATAACTCCTCAGATTGACATTTGACTGCACTTTTTGGTGCAGGAGTCCATTTTTTGGGGTGGGGTGGGAGGAAGGAAGTGCCTCAGAGTCTCCAACTTCTTGTTCCTGTCCAGCAGGCTCCTCCCAGTGCTTTGTGCATGTACTGGTCACTTTTCATTTGGCTGTTGAGCTGGAAGGATTACTTTCTGTTACTGCTGCTAGATTTGTATTTGAGGAGTTTTTGGACTTTGAAGTTTGGATTACTTTTGGACTTGAGATTTTACAAGTAAGTTGGTGTTGTTTGTTTGGGGTATTGCAGTTGAGGCAACAACAGTTCTAAAATTTTTTCACAACTTTAACAAAATATATATTGTGGTGGGTAGCCACAGTATCCAGTAGGCCCAGGGTTAGTCATGGGTGCATGATACAACTGTTTCTGTGATTTGTTTTTTAACTTAATTCTTATTTAGGTCATGAAATTTTAGCTCACTGTTATATGTTGATTTTTTTTTTATGTTGGGGTGCCTGTAAAGCCTCACTAGCCAGTAGGCCCAGGTGTAGTGAGTGGTGCATGGGCCTAGTCTTTCTGTGGGGTGTCTTGAATTTAAACATCATTGAGGGCATGGATGCATGGGATTGTGGTGATTTTTGAGTCTTGTTCGACTTTTTGGGGTGGTGTTGGGGCCTGGCCATGTGGGTGGGAGCCATTTTGAGGCCTGGTACAGGCACGGCCTGACCATGTGGTGGGGGTCAAGGGGGCATTTTTAAGCCAGGCAGTGTGCTCAGGCCTGCACCCAGTTTGCCTTGCTTTCAACCATTATGCCCAAGGGGTACTCAGTGGTGCATGGGCCTAGTCTTTCTCTGGGGTGTCTTGAATTTAAACATCAATGGATGGCATGGGATTGTGGTGATTTTTGAGTGTTTTTTTGACTTTTTGGGGTGGTGTTGGTGCCTGGACATTTGGGTGGGGGGCATCTTGAGGCCTGGTACAGGCAGGGCCTGGCCATGTGATGGGGGTCAAGGGGCCATTTTTTAAGCCAGGCAGTGTGCTCAGGCCTGCACCCACTTTGCCTTGCTTTCAACCATTATGCCCAGGGCTACTCAGTGGTGCATGGGCCTAGTCTTTCTCTGGGGTGTGTTGAATTTAAACATCATTGAGGGCATGGATGGCATGGGATTGTGGTGATTTGTGAGTGTTTTTCCACTTTTTGGGGTGGTGTTGGGGCCTGGCCATGTGGGTGGGGGCCATCTTGAGGCCTGGTACAGGCAGGGCCTGGCGTTGTGGTGGGGGTCAAGGGGCCATTTTTAAGCCAGGCAGTGTGCTCAGGCCTGCACCCACTTTGCCTTGCTTTCAACCATTATGCCCAGGGCTACCCAGTGGTGCATGGGCCTAGTCTTTCTCTGGGGTGTCTTGAATTTAAACATCATTCAGGGCATGGATGGCATGGGATTGTGGTGATATTTTTGTGTTTTTTTTTACATTTTGGGGTAGTGTTGGGGCCTGGCCATGTGGGTGGGGGCCATCTTGAGGCCTGGTACAGGCAGGGCAAGGCCATGTAGTGGGGGTCAAGGGGCCATTTTTAAGCCAGGCAGTATACTCAGGCCTGCACCACTCTTTGCCTTGCTTTCAACCAATATTCCCAGGGCTACTCAGTGGTGCATGGGCCTAGGCTTTCTCTGGGGTGTCTTGAATTTAAACATCATTGAGGGTATGGATGGCATGGGATTATGGTGATTTTTTGGGTGTTTTTCGACTTTTTGGGGTGGTGTTGGGACCGGGCCATGTGGGTGGAGGCTATCTTGAGGCCTGGTACAGGCAGGGCCTGGCCATGTGGTGGGGGTCAAGGGGCCATTTTTAAGCCAGGCAGTGTGGTCAGGCCTGCACCCACTTTGCCTTGCTTTCAACCATTATGCCCAAGGGGTACTCAGTGGTGCATGGGCCTAGTCTTTCTCTGGGGTGTCTTGAATTTAACCATCATTGAGGGCATGGATGGCATGGGATTGTGGTGATTTTTGAGTGTTTTCTGACTTTTTGGGGGTAGTGTTTGGGCCTGGCCATGTGGGAGGGGCGATCTTGAGGCCTGGTACAGGCAGGGCCTGGCCATGTGGTGGGGGTCAAGGGGCCATGTTTAAGCCAGGCAGTGTGCTCAGGCCTGCACCCAATTTGCCTTGCTTTCAACCATTATGCCCAGGGCTACTCAGTGGTGCATGGGCCTAGTCTTTCTCTGGGGTGTCTTGAATTTAAACATCATTGAGGGCATGGATGGCATGGGATTGTGGTGATTTTTGAGTGTTTTTCGACTTTTTGGGGTGGTGTTGGAATCTGGCCATGTGGGTGGGGGCCATCTTGCGGCCTGGTACAGGCAGGGCCTGGCCATGTGGTGGGGGTCAAGTGGGCTTTTTTAAGCCAGGCAGTGTGCTCAGGCCTGCACCCACTTTGCCTTGCTTTCAACGATTATGCCCAGGGCTACTCAGTTGTGCATGGGACTAGTCTTTCTCTGGGGTGTCTTGAATTTAAACATCATTGAGGGCATGGATGGCATGGGATTGTGGTGATTTTTGAGTGTTTTTCGACTTTTTGGGGTGGGGTTGGGGCCTGGCCATGTGGGTGGGGGCCATCTTGAGGCCTGGTACAGGCAGGGCCTGGCCATGTGGTGGGGGTCAAGGGGCCATATTTAAGCCAGGCAGTGTGCTCAGCCTACACCCACTTTACCTTGCTTTCAACCATTATGCCCAGGGCTACTCAGTGGTGCATGGGCCTAGTCTTTCTCTGGGGTGTCTTGAATTTAAACATCATTGAGGGCATGGATGGCATGGGATTGTGGTGATTTGTGAGTGCTTTTTGACTTTTTGGGGTGGTGTTGGGGCCTGGCCATGTGGGTGGGGGCCATCTTGAGGACTGGTACAGGCAGGTCCTGGCCATGTGGTGGGAGTCAAGGGGCCATTTTTAAGCCAGGCAGTGTGCTCAGGCCTGCACCCACTTCGCCTTACTTTCAACCAATATGCCCAAGGGGTACTCAGTGGTGCATGGGCCTAGTCTTTCTCTGGGGTGTCTTGAATTTAAACATCATTGAGGGCATGGATGGCATGGGATTGTGGTGATTTTTGAGTGTTTTTCGACTTTTTGGGGTGGTGTTGGTGCCTGGCCATTTGGGTGGGGGGCATCTTGAGGCCTGGTACAGGCAGGGCCTGGCCATGTGATGGCGGTCAAGGGGCCATTTTTTAAGGCAGGCAGTGTGCTCAGGCCTGCATCCACTTTGCCTTGCTTTCAACCATTATGCCAAGGGCTACTCAGTGGTGCATGGGCCTAGTCTTTCTCAGGGGTGTGTTGAATTTAAATATCATTGAGGGCATGGATGGCATGGGATTGTGGTGATTTGTGAGTGTTTTTCCACTTTTGGGGTGGTGTTGGGGCCTGGCCATGTGGGTGGGGGCCATCTTGAGGCCTGGTACAGGCAGGGCCTGGCCATGTGGTGGGGGTCAAGGGGCCATTTTTAAGCCAGGCAGTATACTCAGGCCTGCACCCACTTTGCCTTGCTTTCAACCATTATTCCCAGGGCTACTCCATGGTGCATGGGCCTAGGCTTTCTCTGGGGTGTCTTGAATTTAAACATCATTGAGGGCATGGATGGCATGATATTGTGGTGATTTTTTGAGTGTTTTTTGACTTTTTGGGGTGGTGTTGGGGCCTGGCCATGTGGGTGGAGGCTATCTTGAGGCCTGGTATAGGCAGGGCCTGGCCATGTGGTGGGGGTCAAGGGGCCATTTTTAAGCCAGGCAGTGTGGTCAGGCCTGCACCCACTTTGCCTTGCTTTCAACGATTATACCCAAGGGGTACTCAGTGGTGCATGGGCCTAGTCTTTCTCTGGGGTGTCTTGAATTTAACCATCATTGAGGGCATGGATGGCATGGGATTGTGGTGATTTTTGAGTTTTTTCCGACTTTTTGGGGGTAGTGTTGGGGCCTGGCCATGTGGGAGGGGCCATCTTGAGGCCTGGTACAGGCAGGGCCTGGCCATGTGGTGGGGGTCAAGGGGCCATGTTTAAGCCAGGCAGTGTGCTCAGGCCTGCACCTAATTTGCCTTGCTTTCAACCATTATGCCCAGGGCTACTCAGTGGTGCATGGGCCTAGTCTTTCTCTGGGGTGTCTTGAATTTAAACATCATTGAGGGCATGGATGGCATGGGATTGTGGTGATTTTTTAGTGTTTTTCGACTTTTTGGGGTGGTGTTGGGGCCTGGCCATGTGGGTGGGGGCCATCTTGCGGCCTGGTACAGGCAGGGCCTGGCCATGTGGTGGGGGTCAAGTGGGCTTTTTTAAGCCAGGCAGTGTGCTCAGGCCTGCACCCACTTTGACTTGCATTCAACCATTATGCCCAGGGCTACTCAGTGGTGCATGGGCCTAGTCTTTCTCTGGGGTGTCTTGAATTTAAACATCATTGAGGGCATGGATGGCATGGGATTGTGGTGATTTTTGAGTGTTTTTTGACTTTTTGGGGTGGGGTTGGGGCCTGGCCATGTGGGTTGGGGCCATCTTGAGGCCTGGTACAGGCAGGGCCTGGCCATGTGGTGGGGGTCAAGGGGCCATTTTTAAGCCAGGCAGTGTGCTCAGGCCTACACCCACTTTACCTTGCTTTCAACCATTATGCCCAGGGCTACTCAGTGGCGCATGGGCCTAGTCTTTCTCTAGGGGTGTCTTGAATTTAAACATCATTGAGGGCATGGATGGCATGGGATTGTGGTGATTTATGAGTGTTTTTCGACTTTTTGGCGTGGTGTTGGTGCCTGGCCATTTGGGTGGGGGGCATCTTGAGGCCTGGTACAGGCAGGGCCTGGCCATGTGATGGGGGTCAAGGGGCCATTTTTTAAGCCAGGCAGTGTGCTCAGGCCTGCACCCACTTTGCCTTGCTTTCAACCATTATGCCCAGGGCTACTCAGTGGTGCATGGGCCTAGTCTTTCTCTGGGGTGTGTTGAATTTAAACATCATTGAGGGCATGGATGGCATGGGATTGTGGTGATTTGTGATTGTATTTTTTTTCACTTTTTGGGGTGGTGTTGGGGCCTGGCCATGTGGGTGGGGGCCATCTTGAGGCCTGGTACAGGCAGGGCCTGGCCATGTGGTGGGGGTCAAGGGGCCATTTTTTAACCAGGCAGTATACTCAGGCCTGCACCCACTTTGCCTTGCTTTCAACCATTATTCCCAGGGCTACTCAGTGGTGCATGGTCCTAGACTTTCTCCTGGGTGTCTTGAATTTAAACATCATTGAGGGCATGGATGGCATGGGATTGTGGTGATTTGTGAGTGTTTTTCCACTTTTTGGGGTGGTGTTGGGGCCTGGCCATGTGGGTGGGGGCCATCTTGAGGCCTGGTACAGGCAGGGCCTGGCCATGTGGTGGGGGTCAAGGGGCCATTTTTAAGCCAGGCAGTGTGCTCAGGCCTGCACCCACTTTGCCTTGCTTTCAACCATTATGCCCAGGGCTACTCAGTGGTGCATGGGCCTAGTCTTTCTCTGGGGTGTCTTGAATTTAAACATCATTCAGGGCATGGATGGCATGGGATTGTGGTGATTTTTTTGTGTTTTCTTTACATTTTGGGGTAGTGTTGGGGCCTGGCCATGTGGGTGGGGGCCATCTTGAGGCCTGGTACAGGCAGGGCCTGGCCATGTGGTGGGGGTCAAGGGGCCATTGTTAAGCCAGGCCACCCACTTTGCCTTGCTTTCAACCATTATGCCCAAGGGGTACTCAGTGGTGCATGGGCCTAGTCTTTCTCTGGGGTGTCTTGAATTTAACCATCATTGAGGGCATAGATGGCATGGGATTGTGGTGATTTTTGAGTGTTTTCCGACTTTTTGGGGGTAGTGTTGGGGCCTGGCCATGTCGGAGGGGCCATCTTGAGGCCTGGTACAGGCAGGGCCTGGCCATGTGGTGGGGGTCAAGGGGCCCTGTTTAAGCCAGGCAGTGTGCTCAGGCCTGCACCCAATTTTCCTCGCTTTCAACCATTATGCCCAGGGCTACTCAGTGGTGCATGGGCCTAGTCTTTCTCTGGGGTGTCTTGAATTTAAACATCATTGAGGGCATGGATGGCATGGGATTGTGGTGATTTTTGAGTTTTTTCGACTTTGTGGGGTGGTGTTGGGCCTGGCCATGTGGGTGGGGGCCATCTTGCGGCCTGGTACAGGCAGGGCCTGGCCATGTGGTGGGGGTCAAGTGGGCTTTTTTAAGCCAGGCAGTGTGCTCAGGCCTGCACCCACTTTGCCTTCTTTCAACCATTATGCCCAGGGCTACTCAGTGGTGCACGGGCCTAGTCTTTCTCTGGGGTGTCTTGAATTTAAACATCATTGAGGGCATGGATGGCATGGGATTGTGGTGATTTTTGAGTGTTTTTTGACTTTTTGGGGTCAGGTTGGGGCCTGGCCATGTGGGTGGGGTCCATCTTGAGGCCTAGTACAGGCAGGGCCTGGCCATGTGGTGGGGGTCAAGGGGCCATTTTTAAGCCAGGCAGTGTGCTCAGGCCTACACCCACTTTACCTTGCTTTCAACCATTATGCCTAGGGTTACTCAGTGGTGCATGGGCCTAGTCTTTCTCTGGGGTGTCTTGAATTTAAACATCACTGAGGGCATGGATGGCATGGGATTGTGGTGATTTTTGAGTGTTTTTTGACTTTTTGGGGTGGTGTTGGGGCCTGGCCATGTGGGTGGGGGCCATCTTGAGGACTGGTACAGGCAGGTCCTGGCCATGTGGTGGGGTCAAGGGGCCATTTTTAAGCCAGGCAGTGTGCTCAGGCCTGTACCCACTTTGCCTTACTTTCAACCATTATGCCCAAGGGGTACTCAGTGGTGCATGGGCCTAGTCTTTCTCTGGGGTGTCTTGAATTTCAACATCATTGAGGGCATGGATTCTATGGGATTGCGGTGATTTTTGAGTGTTTTTTGACTTTTTGGGGTGTATAACTGATGTTCCTCTGGCTTCCATTGCTTTTAGGTGCACAAGAGAACCACCAGTGCCAGGAAGAAGTCCTGCAGTGGTGTGTGCGCAGACAAGACAACTCTGTAACTCGTGCAACTGTGGCCTGCTGTTCTGGCATCTCAAGAAGATGGCCCCAAAGAAGGTTGGCCGTAGCGCCTCAGTGAATAAAGTTGATAGTGCCACTGCCAGTAAGAAGGAGTAGAAGAAGCAAGTAACACCACCTACCAAGGAGACTGGTGTGCCCACCGAAACCTTTTTTGGGAGAAAAAAAAACCTACGCTTGCAGCAGAAGCGGTGTCTACCGGGGACCAAGCTGGAAGCAGCACCTCCACTTCATTGGGCTCAGTGCCACCACGCCATGTTAGGTCCAAGACCACCATGAGTACTGCTGCGGCAGCCACTTTGATTGTTGAATCACCATCGACCAATGATCTTGGCTCATCACAAGAAAGTACCATCCAATCAACGCGGATGTACCTCAGCTGACGAGTGTTCAACAACCACAGCCACAAACACTGGTGCAAGTAGTACAAGCGCAAGTACATGGGCAAGGAGAGATGCAAGTACAGCCGCAAGGAGAGGCGCAAGTAGAGGCGCAAGTACAACTGCAAGGAGAGCCGCAAGGAGAGGCGCATGGAGAGGTGCAACTAGAGGTTCATGGAGCGGCACAACTGCCTACAACCCTTTTTCCTCCTTGAAGTAGGGGCACATCAGGAAATTGCTATTCAAGAGGAGGTATCACCCGAGGAAGCCACTCCTCCTGATGATGATTCATTGTCTTCCAGATCCCCAGCAAGAAAAAGGTAAAGGAGGTTTACTACTACTACAAGTTGTTCTTCAAGCCCCCTTCCTTCTGATGACCTTGATCCTGATTGGAAGCCACAAATGCAGTCTGAGAGTGAGGCACACCATGATGAGTTGACAAAGGTAGCTAAGCCTAAAAGGAAGGCTCCCGCAAACCTTCGACTTATGGCTGATGATGACGAACAAGAAGTTGTGTCTTCTGCTGCTGATGAACACTCTGACGATGACCCAGTCATCACAGTTGTCACTCCAGCCCCAGCAGGCATGCAGCGGACAGACATTTTAACCCTAGCCCGAATGGCTGCTGAGCGGGATATGGGCAGCGTGGCACTGGTACCACCGCCGTTAACTACAACACCAACACGACCTACAGCTTCCATCTTTTTTAGTCAGAAGGGCGGGCATGGACCTCCATCCAGCTTGACCTCAAGTAGTGGTGCTGTAAGTGAACAACAGAAACAAATTCAGCCACGCCCATCCTCCACTTCATCTAGCATTGAAAGTCAAAGTAGCACCTCCACCACCAGCAGACATCACCCGTCCCCAGTTTGAGACTTCTTTACTGTTAGCGCAAAGGCGGAGAAAATGGTTGTTTGTTCGATTTGTAAAGTATTAGTTAGTCGAGGTAAGCTTGGTACCAACTATGGTACCGGAGGCCAGAGAGGTCATCTCAAACAACACCACCCTATCCAGTGGGAAGCACACATGCTGAAGATCGAGGAAGGCAAAAGAAAAACGAATCCAAATGTATCCCTTGATATTGCATCTGATGATGACGAGAATATGATCGTTCAGGGGGGAAGTGAAGAAGCGACAGACATTTTTTCTGGTACACCCAGTACGGCTGGCAGCAGCACTGCAGTGGTATACCCCTGCAAAATCTATGAGTCACACTACGAGTGTTGTAGAGACACCAATGCGAAAAAGTACATCAATGGGCCTAACTGGTTTGAAGTCTGCATCATCATCATCATCATCACGTTAAATGATCCAGCCCACCATTAGCGGAATGTTCTGGTCGGAGGCACCATGTGAACGCAACAACCCAACGGTACGTCTGTATAACGCAAAGCTGGCTAAAATGCTATAGCTGGACCTTCTCCCTTGTTCTTTCGTGGAAGGGGTGGGGTTTCTAGAATTAGTGGCAACAGTCTGCCCTAAATGGAAGGTTCCTAGCCGGTCTTATTTTGCCAGAGTTGCGGTTCCAGCACTACATCAAGATGTGCTGGAGGGGATTGGGGCAGCTTTGCAGAAGAGTGCTGTTCATACTATCCACTTGACAGCAGACATGTGGACCAGTTGCCAAGCCCTTGATTACATGTGCATCACTGCACACTGGGTCTCTTTTGCAGGGTCTTTTGCAGGGGTTAGAGACAAGTCAAGTGCAGTTGTTGACCTGGACAAAGTTTTTCAAGCTTCTCGGAAACATTCAACATTAGCCATGTTTGCCATGGAGAAAACTCATACTGCAAAAAACATTTTGGATGAGTTTAACAGTAAGGTCTCTGAATGGCTGAAACCAAGAAATCGCATGGTTGGTTATGTTTCCATGGATAATGGCAGTAAAATAGTTAAGGCCATGCGGGACGGTGAATATTTCAGAGTGCCGTGTTTGGCGCACTGTATTAACCTGGTTGTTCAAGATTTCATGAAAACTGAAAACCAAGTCAAGAAGTTACTGTCTACCTGCCGAAGAATCTGCACACATTTCAACTATTCTTTTAGGGCCCGGATGCAGCTGAGGAGCATTCAACATGTACATGAAGTGCCAGTCAAAGGACTCATCCAGGAGGTGGCAACACGTTGGAACTCAACCTTTTACAAGCTTGAGCGTCTGTTTGAGCAGTGCATGGTAATCAATGAACATATTTTTACAGTAGGTTCTATTGACCTGAGGCTAGAGTTGGAGGAATGGCAGCTAGTTAAAAGCCTGACAGGAATGCTTCGTCCTTTTGAGGTCTTCACGCGTGAAGTCAGAAGGGAGGACTGTTCTTTGAGCAAAGCTATCCCATTGTTGCGCATGCTAGAGCACCAACTGAAGGCGGTGTCTTCAACGTTGAGAGATGATGGTGGAAAGCATGCTGCATATCTGTTGGCGGAGAACTTATTAAGCCACCTAGTTGCCAATGAAAGGCTTCAAAAGATACATACAGAACAACATTACATTAATGCCATTATTCTGGATCCACGGTACAAAAAGGCAGTGGCCAGCAAAGCATTCATTCCTTTTGATGAGGCAGATGTTTCAAAGTACAAACATTGGATAGCTGTGTCAGCCAGTCAGTTTGAAAAAGATCGGCAGAAAATTCAAGGAGCCGTCAGAAGTCCAACTGAATCAGCAGGCGATCCAGTGTCAAGTTCCACTTCTGAATCTGTGGGCGAAGGGAGTAACTTTCCCTTACAGCCGTTAACGACACCAGCAGCAGCCCTATCATCATCCTCACCTGCACCAGGCCCAGCCATAATATTGTCGGAAGCGGATTGGCTAACTCATCAAGGGTTTGCTCGTTCCAGTGCTGGGAAGGCCACAGATGGTACGCAAAGTGGAGCAACCGTGGAGAACCTTGAGTTGATGGTGCAGGCCTATCTGGATGAGCCAACACAGGTCTTTGTTCATACGAACCCATTGCAGTATTGGTAGAGGAAAATGGCTCTATGGTCACGGATCAGCAACCTGTCTCTAAATTATTTGTCTTGCCCACTCGCAAGTATGTCTTCTGAACGTGTTTTCAGTGCTGCTGGTGCCATTGTAACTTCAAAAAGGTCCCCCCTCTCGGCAAAAAATGTGGAGAGGTTAACACTGATCAAGATGAATCAGTACTTGATACCACCAGATTACAAAGTACGGAAATGCACGCAGGAAGAAGAGGACACCGACTGAGGTAACAGAAGTTCTTCTCTGTTACCTAACCTACTCCCATCTCAATTCATGGAGTTGGAGGACGAGCTCTGCTTCCCTGACACCGAGCCCTGAAAATGACTTCCTTTTTTTCGTCCTTATTCACTTTTATTCCTGTGCGTCTTTCTTTGTTTTGCAACTTTTACCACAACAAAACTCTAATCACCTAATCACAATAAGTCCATCAGTAGCACTGTCTTCATCTCATATTCCTTATTGATTTGAAGGGGCCGCAGTCTGCATTCCTGAGGTTCACAAGTTCACAACTCAATCATGCTCCTTTATACTCCTCCTCCAGACTCCCCCTATTCATTTCCCTCAAGGCAGATGGATGGATTATGATGAGTCCCCTCAAGTGGGACTGAAATTACTGACTGACTACATGCTTGCTGATTGCTGACAGAGTTACTTTTGATATTTACAGGAGAGGCTGCCCTGTGGGCCCTCGCTTTCCGAAGAAGATGCGGACAAAAAGTAGAACAGGTAATGAATAATTTAGAAGATGGCATGCACTGGACAGCAATGGCTGTCTGGCTCTCATGCAACCGATTGCTGTTTGTTTTTTGTGCATGAAATGATGATTCATATGTCTTCTTGTCTTAGTTATTATCTAATCTTTCACACAGTAATTGGAACTCATGTCAACAACTCTTTTTTTTACCTTGTTTAATTAAAATTGTACTTCAAATTCAGGGGCTACTATATTGCATTTCACAAAATATGCAAAATGTCCTTGGGAGCAGACTCACTTGCCAATATTCCATGATGATTGATTAAATAATATATCTTTTTTCTTTACAGTCACTCACTGTGATGGATGGATCATCAGCGTCGATTTACGGAAGAACTATGGCCAATTCGTGAGTGGCAAACCGGTAAACCAGTCAACAACAACTACTACAGCAGGACTACATGTCTGTCTATTCATGGTATGTATTGGTCGAGGGCGAGGCAGTGTACTGTTGTTGTTATGCCAGGCAGAGTTCACTCCAGACAGCAGTTCATGTAAAATTGGGGCTATGTGGCTTGCTGCATACAATTAGATATGCTTTGTCTGTCTGACAAAGAGCCTAGGTATGCTACATCATGTTGCTTCACTCAGTGATGCCTGCCTTGACCCTCTGCATGGCACTGCCTCAAACTTGGGCCAAACATCCATTATGTTTGCAAAATTTGCTGTTTTTTGGTATTTTGCAAATCTCGCGAAAGTACCGAAAAATCGCAAATTCTTGAGCGGAACAGATTTTTGGCCCATGCTTGCGGCAGGGCCAATGAGACGGTCAAGGCAGGCACCACTGAGTGAAGGATCCTCCTGATGTAGCATACCTAGGCTCTTTGACACAGACAGACAAAGCATATCTACGGTTTAGGGTTCAGTGCGTTTTACTAGGATTTTTGGGTTTAAGTTGGTATGGTTCACGCTTATTCTAGGGCTCGGACCCGATGCAGGCTCGTTCATAATGATGTTGGCAATGTTTTAGGGGGGTTTGGTGTTCTTTGGTCCAGAATTGGCAGAATTTTGGCCTTTTCGGGTGTTTTGCGGACGCGTGTGTTTGGGTGAAAACGAAGTGAAAACTAGTCGTAGACCTTCTTCTTCTTCTTCTTCAAAGAGCGCAGTGGTTCGATTTTGTTCTGCCTTGCTGAGATTCTTGTGAATCGCTGGAATAAGTGACTGTCCAGGTGAGTTTCAAGAGGATCAAAGTAGTGGAAGTGCTGAAAACAGCAATATTTTGTGACCAGCGCCATTTGCCATGTTTTGAATATACCAGTATTGCATGTTTGTGGGGTGCTGTTTGGGGGTGTTCTATATTTGTGGGAGTCTGGGAGCACTGCTGGGATAGCATAATTTTTATTGGAAGTGATTTGAAGAAAATCCATGGTGGGAAAGAGGAGTCAGGGCCTAGCTGCAGAGTGCGTTTGGACCGATGCTGACTGGTTGGCTGAAAACGTTCTAAGTATGAGTTATTGCATTTTTGCTTTTTGCCTGTTTAGGGGTGTTCTGCTTTTTTGCGGGTGGCTGCAGGCGTCTGGGGGCATAGCTCAGAAGGTCTAATATCGGAATCAAGTGTTTTGGACCAAATCCATGGTGGAAAAGTTTTTGCGTTTTTGCTCACTTGCCTGTCTTTGGGGTGCTGTTTGGGGGGCTTCCACGTTTTTGTGGGCGGGGTTTGGGGTCTGGGAGCACTGCTGGCACAGTCTAATGTTGATTGCATTTGTTTTTCAGGAAATCCATGGTTGAAAAGGGGAGTTAAGGCCTAGCTGCACAGCGTATTTGGACTAAATTGAAGGTAGGCCCATTTTCGCTTTTTGCCTGTTTGGGGGTGTTCTGCTTTTTGGCGGGTGGCTGCAGGGGTCTGGGGGCATAGCTCGGAAGGACTAATACCGGAATCAAGTGTTTTGGACCACATCAATGGTGAAAAAGTTTTTGCGTTTTTGCTCACTTGCCTGTATTTGGGGTGCTGTTTGGGGGGCTTCCAGGTTTGTGTGGGTGGGTTTTGGGGTCTGGGAGCACTTCTGGCACAGTCTAATGTTGATTGTATTTGTTTTTCAGGAAATCCATGGTGGAAAAGGGGAGTTAGGGCCCATCTGCACAGAGTATTTAGACTGAATTGAAGATGGTCCATTTTTGCTTTTTGCCTGTTTGGGGGTGTTCTTCTTTTTTGCGGGTGGCTGCAGGGGTCTGGGGGCATAGCTCGGAAGGTCTAATATTGGAATAAAGTGTTTTGGACCAAATCCATGGTGAAAAGGTTTTTGCGTTTTTGCTCACTTGCCTGTCTTTGGGGTGCTGTTTGGGGGGCTTCCAGGTTTTTTGTGGGTGGGTTTTGGGGTCTGGGAGCACTGCTGGCACAGTCTAATGTTGATTGCATTTGTTTTTCAGGAAATCCATGGTGGAAAAGGGGAGTTAGGGCCTAGCTGCACAGAGCATTTGGACCGAATTCCAGGTAGTCCCGAAACTTGCTAAGTCTCACTTTTTGCGGTTTTGCTTTTTGCCTGTTTGGGGGTGTTAAACTTGTTTCTGCCTGGGTTGACGGGTCTGGGGGCATTGCTGTGAAGGTCTAATACCGGATAAAAGTGGGTTGGAGAAAATCGGAGGTGAACAAGTTTTTGCATTTTCATGAATTTCGCTCACGTTATAGCATTTTCTGGGGGCTGTTTGGGGGGTTCCTGGTGTTTGAGGGTGGGTGTTGGGGTCTTGGAGCAATGCTGGGTATGGATACTTTTGATTGCAAGAGGTTTGACGGAAATCCATGGTGGCAAAGGGGAGTTAGGGCCTAGCTGCAGAGCGCGCACGGAGTGATTTTGGAACTGGGGCTAAATATTTCTAAGTCCCCGTTTTTGTATTTTTGCCTTTTGCCTGTTTGGGGGTGTTAAACTTGTTTCCGCCTGGGTTGACAGGTCTGGGGGCATTGCTGTGAAGGTCCAATACCGGATAAAAGTGGTTTGGAAAAAATCGGAGGTGAAAAAGTTTTTCCATTTTCAGGAATTTTGCTAACGTTAGCGTTTTCGGGGGGATTTTTGGGGGGGTTCCTGATGTTTGTGGGTGGGTTTTGGGGTCTTGGAGCAATGCTGGGTACAGATACTTTTGATTGCAAGAGGTTTGACGGGAATCCATGGTGGGAAAGAGGAGCTAGGGCGTAACTGCAGAGCGGGTTTGGACCGATGATGACTGGTTGGCTGAAAACGTTCTAAGTATGAGTTATTGCATTTTTTCCTTTTTGCCTGTTTAGGGGTGTTCTGCTTTTTTGCGGGTGGCTGCAGGGGTCTGGGGGCATAGCTCGGAACATCTAATATCGGAATCAAGTGTTTTGGACCAAATCCATAGTGAAAAGTTTTGCGTTTTTGCTCACTTGCCTGTCTTTGGGGTGCTGTTTGGGGGGGCTTCCAGGTTTTTGTGGGTGGGTTCTGGGGTCTGGGTGCACTGCTGGCACAGTCTAATGTTGATTGCATTTTTTTTTCAGGAAATCCATGGTGGAAAAGGGGAGTTAGGGCCTAGCTGCACAGCGTATTTGGACTGAATTGAAGGTAGGCCCATTTTTGCTTTTTGCCTGTTTGGGGGTGTTCTGCTTTTTTGAGGGTGGCTGCTGGGGTCTGGGGGCATAGCTCGGAAGGTCTAATATCGAAATCAAGTGTTTTAGTCCAAATCCATGGTGAAAAGGTTTTTGCGTTTTTGCTCACTTGCCTGTCTTTAGGGTGCTGTTTGGGGGGCTTCCAGGTTTTGTGGGTGGATTTTGGGGTCTGGGAGCACTGCTGGCACAGTCTAATGTTGATTGCATTTGTTTTTCAGGAAATCCATGGTGGAAAAGGGAAGTTAGGGCCTAGCTGCACAGCGTATTTGGACTGAATTGAAGGTAGGCCCATTTTTGCTTTTTGGCTGTTTGGGGGTGTTCTGCTTTTTGGCGCGTGGCTGCAGGGGTCTGGGGGCATAGCTCGGAAGGTCTAATATCGGAATCAAGTGTTTTGGACCACATCAATGGTGAAAAAGTTTTTGCATTTTTGCTCACTTGCCTGTATTTTGGGTGCTGTTTGGGGGGCTGCCTGGGTTGACGGGTCTGGGGGCATTGCTGTGAAGGTCTAATACCGGATAAAAGTGGGTTGGAGAAAATCGGAGGTGAACAAGTTTTTGCATTTTCATGAATTTCGCTCACTTTAGCATTTTCTGGGGGCTGTTTGGGGGGTTCCTGGTGTTTGTAGGTGGGTGTTGGGGTCTTGGAGCAATGCTGGGTATGGATACTTTTGATTGCAAGAGGTTCGATGGAAATCCATGGTGGCAAAGGGGAGTTAGGGCCTAACTGCAGAGCGCGCACGGAGTGATTTTGGATCTAGGGCTAAATATTGCTAAGTCCCCATTTTTGTATTTTTGCTTTTTGCCTGTTTGGGGGTGTTATACTTGTTTCCGCCTGAGTTGACGGGTCTGGGGGCATTGCTGTGAAGGTCTAATACCGGATAAAAGTTGTTTGGAGAAAATCGGAGGTGAAAAAGTTTTTGCATTTTCAGGAATTTCGCTCACTTTAGCATTTTCGGGGGGCTGTTTGGGGGGTTCCTGATGTTTGTGGGTGGGTTTTGGGGTCTTGGAGCAATGCTGGGTATGGATACGTTTGATTGCAAGAGGTTTGACGGAAATCCAGATTGGCAAAGGGGAGTTAGGGCCTAGCTGCAGAGCGCGCACGGAGTGATTTTGGATCTAGGGCTAAATATTTCTAAGTCCCCGTTTTTGTATTTTTGCTTTTTGCCTGTTTGGGGGTGTTAAACTTGTTTTCGCCTGGGTTGACGGGTCTGGGGGCATTGCTGTGAAGGTCTAATACCGGATAAAAGTTGTTTGGAGAAAATCGGAGGTGAAAAAGTTTTTGCATTTTCAGGAATTTCGCTCACTTTAGCATTTTCGGGGGGCTGTTTGGGGGGTTCCTGGTGTTTGTGGGTGGGTTTTGGGGTCTTGGAGCAACGCTGGGTATGGATACTTTTGATTCCAAGAGGTTTGACGGAAATCCATGCTGGCAAAGGGGAGTTAGGGCCTAGTTGAAGAAAACATTTGACACTATTTTTCACTTAGGGCTTGTTAGGGTTAGCAGTATTACATGTGTTTTGGGGTGTTCAAGATTTTGGCAACTGGGTTCTGGGGTCTACTCTTGGAGCACTTGTCGGGAAATGTCTAATTTTGGTTGCAAGTCGTTTGAAGAAAATCCATGGTGGGAAAGGGGGGATTTGGGCCTACTTTATTTTCAAAGTATGTTTTGTCACCATTTTCTACTAGGCCTCAGACAGGTAGCAGTATCGCACGTTTTTGTGGTCTGATTGGGGGTGTTCTACATTTTAGCGTCTGTGTTTAAGGGTCTGGGAGCACTGCTGGGAAGGGCTAATTTTGTTCTAAAATCGTAGTTTACACTACACCTAGCTTGAGGGGAAAGATCCGCAAAATTCACCCATACTTATTTATCCTTCAAAAGGAGACTCAGAGTACGCCCTTTCGAAACTATTGTACTGTCGATTCTGAAACTGAAAGTGTGACTTTTTGCACTACACAGCGTACGTACCTTATATTTTTTTCTCAGTGGTGTTTTAATATCACTTCCTGTTTTTGCATCAACATTTACAGGGCGGCTTTCACCCTGTGCAATGGCAAAAAGGATGAAGTCAGGCTTTACATTAGCGACCCGCAATTCAGCATCCGCCAGGCAGGCAGTGGACAGGGTGTCTTCTGGTCACCAACATTGATCGACGGAGCGTCAGATGGAACGGAGGAGTAAGGCAAGTAAGAGGAATGGCTTGATGCATGCAACTTCCCAAATTCAACAGGACAAGTACAACAACATACAGTAACAGTATCCATTCATTTCTACTTATCTTTTAAGTAATGTTATTTCTGTGAACTTCTATGAGTGTGACTCTGCATTTCTTTGCTCTCTGCTTCTAAATTTGCTATGTTTTTTCTATGTTTAACAGTGATTTAATGTTCTAAGTGTTTATTCTCTCTGAGGGCAGAGAGGCAAGTGAAATTGCATAATGACTGCAGCCCTGTACTCTCAACTTGTTTCTTCATAGTTACTAGTAAGTTGCAGTAAGTAGTCGTGCTACTTTGCAGTAACCTAACCATCCATTTAGTAAACAACTTCTGGCATGCAGTAGTGCACTTCCTTTGTGTCCCTTTAAAGATTTATCAATATCTTCAAATCCAAAGATTTGTTTCTCTTCATTTGTTGTTTGACTGTCCATGCTGTGTTTTTTCCTCTCTACCAAACTTTCCCCAAAAACCCCATTCCCATCCAATTTTCAAACCCTAACCCTCTTACCGCGGGCTGTGTGGTATTTCATTGTGGTGTGACTGACAACAACAATAAATTCCACACACTTGCTGGGGAGGATAAGGTCAAAGCAGCCAAAATCATTACAATCAGAAGTTCATGTGCGCCATCGTGGATTGATAAGAACATCCTCCTCCTACACGACGTGAACAATCAAATGCTTAATGCTTACGTTACGTTGATGACGTGTCCTTTGCCTTAATTTCTTATAGCAGTCCAACTCCACGCAACTACTACTAACACTGCTTAGGCCACAATTAAGGGCACTGTTCTCTACCGTACCATCTAATGTACTGTTTCTAATGCTACGCTCAGCCCACTCAATGTTTCTTTCCTTTTTTTTCATATGGTGATACTGCCAGTGTGTACCACTACTGCTACCAGCACAACAATGATATTACATCCGTTGAGGATTCAAGTCAACAACCAACCTTATTCGCCAACCGTGATTCACAATTCACAGGTAAGATAAGCATATTGGAGAGGTAGTAGAATAATGGGCTAGGACTACGTTTGGAGGAGAGCAGAGACTGGTAGTACTACTAGTAAAGTACAGTAGTAGGGCTACTGAATTGACTAACTCGGTTACTTGCATTTTGGTACATTTCAGGACAAGATGTTTCATTCATGCTGGTAAGTTTGAAAAACCAAACATCCAGAAACCACCGCCAACCCCCACACAAAATAATATGATTGCAAATACTGTGTTTTGGTATGAAAAATATAATTATTAAGAAATATAAATTATGGACGTTGTCAAAAAGTCCCCTTTCCCAAAAACCCAATTCCCACCCCCCCAACAGTCTTCAAAAAAGGGCCAAGGGACAGTCACTTCCTCTGGTGGCGTAGTCTGGACAGCTGGCGCTGCACGTCCCGCAGCTCTTTGTGGAGGTCCCGGAGCTGGCGCTGATGTTTTTCGCCCAACCGCTCCAGGTAGTTCAATCGCTTTCGGAGGCGGCGCACACGTGCCATCCAGGCTCTGGGGGGGGGCAGCTGCTGTTTTTGCTGCTGTGCGGCAGCGGCAGAAGGCTGTCGGGCCACGGCTCCGTTTGGCTGGAGGCTTGTGGCTGTTGGACCCGGGGGCAGTGGAGGAGGATGTACTGGTGGATGTTGATGTGCCCTCGTGCTCCCAAGCCCACAACCGCCGATACTCAGCACAAATAGCCTCCAGCTTACGGGCCCTTGCCCGAACAGCCATCTCCTTGCGGGTGAGCTTTTTTGGAGTAGCATCTATGAAGAAAGAAAGAAAAATACTGAAGCCAATAGTCTTTAACATAAAGCCCAAATAATTCAACGTAAAGTTGACACTCAGTAACACCAGCATCAGTAACACCAGCAAGTAGCAAACACAGTATTACATTTTGAAGATAACGGACCAGGTTTTTTGATTGTCGATCCACAACTGGCCCCTCCCGTGTGTGACATTATTTATAATTTCTAAGCACTATTTTGACGGTGCCCCAGATAGGAGGAAGAACCTAAACCTCCAATTAGGACCAAGATCCAAACATAATTGATACAACAGGTATCTGTGCACACGTCGCCTTTTACAGAGTAAATGCTGTAGGTAATCAACCAACACAAGCAATAGACAAACAATGTGGAAGTAGTCTTGAAGGAAGTTTTTCTTCAATTCAGATTTTATTCACCACGCCCAGCCAACACGTGTTTCATCAAGGCTAGTAGCCCATGACTTCATCAGGGCTCCCGCGGGCAGCGGTTCCAAAGCTATTGCCATAATGGCTATGTGCTCTCAGCCGGTTCTAATTCCGACCCGGCTACCGGGTACTGTGGAGGTTCTCGCTGATTCGTCTCAGCCGTCCGTGTGATGGTTAATACCAAAGATGCGACACACCATAGGAGTATCCGTGTGCGCGGCAGGTTAAGCCGTACTGCTTTCCAGCCTCTCCGCGTGTAAATGCGGAAGTCATTTACACGCGGAGATGCTGGAAAGCTAAGACGGCTGAGACGAATCAGCGAGAACCTTCACAGTACCCGGTAGCCGGGTCGGAATTAGAACCGGCTGAGAGCACATAGCCATTGTGGCAATAGCTTTGGAACCGCTGCCCGCGGAAGCCCTGATGAAGTCGTGGGCTACTAGCCCTGATGAAACACATGTTGGTGAATAACATCTGAATTGAAGAAAAACTTCCATCAAGACTACTTCCACATTGTTTGTCTATTGCTTGTGTTGTTTGATTACCTACAGCATTTACTCTGTAAAAGGCGACGTGTGCACATATACCTTTTGTAACAGTATAACATTTTGGCATGTATCTTTCAGCCGTCTTTGTAAGCCTGTGACATTACTGGGAGTTTCAGGAATTCCACTAGCAGCACAATGGGTGGACTCACTACTACATACATAGTCAGAGAGTACTAAAAAAAGGCCTTTTTTACTTTTTTTCTCTTGTGTTGCAAAAGAAATTACTGGTGGTAGCCGCCATAATGGCAGCACACTCAGCTTTCACCCAAGAAATACAGACATAGGCCATGATGATGCAGACTCGCAGTACTTTAAGCAGTACATGCAGGTGGGGATAGGAATGTCTTAATTTTCTATAGGGGTGGCACTGCCACTGGCCATACTTCTTCCACTCAGCGTCTGCTCTACTACATCATACACCTCTGCTATCGATGAGGATAAAGAAGATAACATCCAGGCTTCCAAAGTACGTCTATGATTCTTCTTAATGTCTCAAATGTACCAAAATTTCTTTTTATCAACAACCAACTAACACCTGTTTCATTATATTTTGGAAACCGCCGTCTTCTTATCTTGAATTGCATTCAACAAAACCATTCTTTACAGTCATAAATATTAACACTCGCTCGTCCTTCATTTCACCCTTCTTTAACTTTTCGTTCTTCACATCCCTAAACTACATCTGATATGACAGCTTCACAATAAAAATTTGCCAGCTGAGGTGAAGTGAAATAGAGGGGGCCATTGGTTACCCGAGAAGTACCGCAGCTAATGCTATTACAAGTCAAGGTTGACTGTCTTCTCCGTGATAGTAGCCCAAAAAGTAGTTCTAAATTAGTAACTGTTAATAACAGTACAGTCTACTGATACTAGTGTACTGTGTACTACTGTACAGTACATCATACACTCCTTTGCGAGCCTACTCAAAAACATTTCAATGAGTAAGGAGTATAATAACTTACCCCCGTCTGCCGCCGCTGAGCCTTCCCCCCTGCTCCTCCTGCTGGCGCCGCCGTATCCAGAGTGGACCCCTCCGCACTGCTGGCCCCGGCAGTGGGGGCATCTATGTCGCATCAGATGTTGTGACGTCTAGGAAAAACATGTCATATTTTCAGATGCCATACACAACCCCCTATTTTATCTCGTAATGGAAGAAAATGTTACATAACACATTTTTTTCATTACTGGGATTGAAAAAAAGTAATGATTTTGGGGAGGTAGTGTTAACCTTTTATATGCTTATTCCATTAAATGCTACACTTCTTCTTATGACAACTGATGAATGCTTGCTTAACGTGCACCATTTTTCTCATTACAGAAAGAAGATTCCATTGCCCTTCTGCCAGACCATTCACCAACTACTAGTAAGTCCTCACCAGCAGTACTTTAAGGTGGGGGCTCCCGCACAGGTATTCTAATTTTTTCATGTGTCTGTTAACTATTATTAAGTTGGAGTAATACTAATTTCAGACATGGGAATGTTGTTTAAACTTTAACATCATCTTCATCCATCACCATTGCTTGCTCCAAAAACTACTCTATTAAAAATAAAGAAATCGTGTTTTCATTTCTTAATTGAAAATAAAACTTTAAAACTAACAAACACTGTGTAGTTTTTGTTCACAAGTGAGTGAACGGAAGGGTTTGAAGTACTGCACTCGGCAGTCATGTTTCAGTGACTCAGATAGGCCGGGACTCGGCGGTAGTCTTCTTCTGTTCTTCGGGGTCGTAAAATCATTGGTCAGACACACTAGATAGTTGGTCAGGGGGTTGGGGGTTCAACTTCTGTTCGGACTGAGCTATGTCGAAAGTGGAACTGCACCTATCATCAACAATTTCCTATTTCTCTTGTCCATACTTCTTTTTGTGCATAATAGTCCCTGAAACACTAGCGGTATGGGATGTGCTTCTCTCAAATCAAAAAGGCAACTGCTACCTTTTACTTGGTGTAAACAATGACATTTTGTTGTTGGAAATTGTCAAAGCACTTACATTAAGAAGACTGGAATAGACAGCATGGACAACCCAGAGGACTGCACTCAGTGCCTAGAGCTATTGCTGTATCAGAGTTTTGTTTCACACCGTTTGCTGACTGGGCAAGCTTAGCTACCTACACAGACCGAGTCATAATCGTAAATACTAGTAGCACAGAGAGTGATGGTAGAGGCAGGATAAGAATGTAGAAAGTAGTCTACATTAGAAGAAGATCAAAGACTTTTTTGTAAAACAGTATTATTAGGAAACAGTTTGTAATGAATAGGAGCTGTAAAAGTTAGGGAAGTATAAGTATTAATATAACAATAGAACAACTTACTGGGGCCAGCAAAAGAGCCTGCAAGGGAATTATCCTGTCCACCTTCTTCCACCGGAGTCTCAGTCGCCGTCGCCGCCTTGCCCTGGGAGCTTCTGTCGAACATGAAATAAAGAAACACAACATGGATGATTGTTTTTTGGGAAATATTTGATTTCTTTGAACACAATCTAAAATTATGTTGGGGAAACAAATTAACAACAATTGCATCTGATCTGGTCAACTAGGAGGATAGTAGTACAGTATTGCAGGATTTGCAGACCGTCTAATAGGAAAGTTATGTAATTCACTAACTACACCAACAACAAAAAGGTTCTAGTATGACTGCCATCACTCAGCAGCACGAGACGTCGCGTGACAGACACAGTCCGTCATCATGATTGCAGACCACTAACAAATGTCCTATAACAAGTAATAAATAATATACTCAACGTATCAATCCACCACTATCTCTTCAAAGTGGCAGCAGCAGGCAGGAGTACAAAGAAGGACTAGACTTGAGTGTACTGCCTCTACCATTACGCCGTAATGCTCTAAAACGAGTAAAAAGTTGGAAACAAGTAAGCATAGTAGCAACGCCAATAACCAGGCGAGCACCTGCAATGACAGAAGCTATTTAAAGATTAATTTACCTGCAATGTAATCGAATCAGCAGCTTTCGTACTCTTAAGGAAAGAAATAGATTAGCAATATAACAGAGCAAAAGAAAAAAAAGTAGTAAGTAGTTATTAAATAGCTACTTACCAAGGCCAGGGATCTCCAATCCTAGCAGGTCGAGCATATCATGCTCCCGATCCAGGATGTCAGTCCACCGGTGCGTCGCTTGCTGGTAGGTGCGCCGGACCCCAGACTCCTTACACATGCGCCGGCACACCTTCTCCCACAGCTGGCGACGCTCCCGGAGGCCGTAACCGGAAGCAATCCACCCACCTGCTGCCACGGTCTTGGGGAGGTGGACTTGCACAAGCACCATCAAGGCGGCCACCTCCACCGCAGAGAAGATCTCCCTGGCCTGGACTAGCTCCTTCCTCAAACGCCAGCAAGGGAGCTGGGTACGGGGTGCTGGGCCCTTCCCCTTGCCCTTGTCAGCTCCCTTTGCCATGGGCCTGGGCACAAGAAAAAGGAAAGAAGAATAGGTGTGAAAAAAAGTAAGATAGAGAGCGAAAGAAATAAAAGTAGGTAATAAAGTAACAAAAAGTTTTAAAAAAGCACAAAATATAGATGTAGGAAATTGTAGAGATAGATAATAAGCAAAAAAAAGCAAAAAAAGTTCAGAAAAACATAGGGATTACAAAGATGTAAGATGGATAGAAAGGTAGCATGCCCAAAAACCATAGCAATGAATGAAAAACAAGATGGCCTCGCCCATAGAGGACCGCGTGGGTAAGTTTGCGCGATATTTTCCCCGTGAGCACGCAAAAACACAGGCAAATTCGTAATAGCGCGCCGCACACAACGCGAGATTGACAATAGCGCCCGGAACCGGAAATATGCAACGCGCACAAGATGGTCGCGCCCATGTACGACCGCATGGGTAACTTCACGGTCTGTGCGCTGCAAGTAGCTTGCGAAGATGCAAAAAAACCTGCGAACACGCAAAAAAAAAACAATCCGCAAATTTGCACGAATTTGCGGATTGCGAGTTCGATTTAGCACGAATTTGCGCCCCGCGAATCTCGCGAAATTGCAGAAAAACGAATTTTGCTAAACTGAAAGCACTTAGCAGGAGCAACAGTTCAAGCTAATTTGTAACCATTCCCTGTAGTGCTTCCTGAGGGGCCCCTCCAGAGTTCAGTTGCCTACTTGCAACTATTCTCTGACCCTCAAAGCAGGGTCAGAGAATAGTTACAAATATGGCACAATGCTCCTGTAAAAAATTATTAAACTGCAAAAGGAAGCACTTACAGCTAAGGAAGCAGGTGACAGACTTGAAGCTCTAATTCAGTGGCACATTAACCAGCCCCAAATGAATTCTTTTCAGTTGAGGCTGGGAAGATGGGCTTTGCTTTCCCCCCATAATCTACAGTGGTGAACAAGAGGGTGGTAGTGGTGAACCAGAGGGTGCTGTGATAAACCAGAGGGGGACAGTGATGATCCAGAGGGTGGCAGTGGCAAACCAGAGGGTGGCAGTGATGAACCAGAGGGTGGCAGTGATGAACCAGAGGGTGGCAGTGGTGAACCAGAGGGTTATGAACCAGAGGATAGCAGTGATGAACCAGAGGGTGGCAGTCTTGAACCAGAGGGTGGCAGTGATCAACCAGAGGGTGGCAGTGATGAACCAGAGGGTGGCACTGGTGAACCAGAGGGTGGCAGTGATGATCCAGAGGGTGGCAGTGGCAAACCAGAGGGTGGCAGTGATGAACCAGAGGGTGGCTGTTATGATCCAGTGGGTGGATGGGTGGCAGTGGTGTACCAGAGAGTGACAGTGGTGTACCAGAGAGTGACAGTGGTGAACCAGAGAGTGGCAGTGGTGAACCAGAGGGTGCTGTGCTGAAGTAGAGGGTGGCAGTGGTGAACCAGAGGGTGGCAGTGGTGACCCAGAGGGTGCTGTGATGAACCAGAGGGTGGCAGTGATGAACCAGAGGGTGGCAGTGGTGAACCAGAGGGTGATGAACCAGAGGATAGCAGTGATGAACCAGAGGGTGGCAGTCTTGAACCGGAGGGTGGCAGTGATCAACCAGAGGGTGGCAGTGATGAACCAGAGGGTGGCACTGGTGAACCAGAGGGTGGCAGTGCCGAACCAGAGGGTGGTAGTGATGAACCAGAGGGTGGCAGGGATGAACCAGAGGATGGCAGTGATGAACCAGAGGGTGGCAGTGATCAACCAGAGGGTGACAGTGATGAACCAGAGGGTGGCACTGGTGAACCAGAGGGTGGCAGTGATGATCCAGAGGGTGGCAGTGGCAAACCAGAGGGTGGCAGTGATGAACTAGAGGGTGGCAGTGATGATCCAGAGGGTGGCAGTGGCAAACCAGAGGGTGGCAGTAATGAACCAGAGGGTGGCAGTGATGAACCAGAGGGTGGCACTGGTGAACCACAAGGTGATGAACCAAAGGATAGCAGTGATGAACCAGAGGGTGGCAGTGGTAAACCAGAGGGTGGTAGTGATGATCCAAAAGGGTGGCAGTGGCAAAGCAGAGGGTGGCATTGGTGAACCAGAGGTTGGCAGTGATGAACCGGAGGGTGGCTGCGATGAACCACAGGGTCGCAAACAGGTTGGACATGTAGAAACAACATGGTCGTGACCGTTGCGACTACAAAAGTAAGTTTGCGTTCCCGAACTTGTAAAAAACCCTCGCGAACTGGCAAAAAAGCAAATTCGCAAATTTGCATGAATTCGCAAATTTTGCGAATTGCGAGTTCGCTTTCGCACGAATTCACGGATCGCGAATTTGCAAATTTCGCCCATGCTTAGCTGCACCCACTCCTGCACAGGAAAACCTCCTTCTGGCGAGGGCTTTACAATGTAATGCAGCTTCCAGATGTGTCACATTGTTAATAGCACACACAATGGCACATCTTTTGCACCACCGCTTAGTCACAAAAGTGAACCAACAGCTGTGTAAAAGAGGCACAAGGAGATTGTAAATCCACCCCTAACACATACAAATTCACCCAGGCAGTTTCACCAGCAGTGCAAATTGAAGCATAGACTTGTAACATATTTAGGTGCATATGTTACATTCAAGTGCTTCGGAGGTACTACAGAATACTATAAGTAAACACCTTATAGATGTATGCTGTAGCGCTTCCTTATACTTCTGCACTGTCAAATTCTCTATACACTAGTAATGTATTCATTCATTCATTTATGAACTACACATTCATTCTGACAAATGTTTACACAGTAACATAGAAATATAGTACTTTCTTTGACCAGTTAAGGTAGTTCTAAAAATAACTATTTTTTTTGTCTTTTTAGTTTTGTATATTGTGTTGTTTTTTCTCAAAAAATTCCAAGCGGAACAAAAGAATGAAAAAAAATAATAATATCGAGGACACCAATGGTCCTGCATCCTGCATTTTATCAGGTCCATAGACGGTTCCCCAAAACACAAAAGTTTATCGCTATAAATGCATACAATTTTACCTTTAGCAAAGTCAGGTTCAATTTGTGGGTGTGGACTGCTTGCTGAAAATGCTGCTGCACCAGTTGATGTGCTTGGTGTAGCATCAGGTGGGTTCTCGTGCAACCTCCGCCTTGCAGCTCGAGCAAAGTTGTTGGGGTGCAAGCTCTTCACTTGTCGAACCATTTTTGCTGTGCCAAAGGAGTATTTTTCACATGGATCACCCCTTGAAAGAGTTGTTTGGCAAATTTTACAGGTTACTTTTGGAGCATTAACCCTTTTTTGCCCTTCTGGAAAAGTAAAAAACTTCCAAATTAGAGCTACTTTCCTCTTCTTTGGAGGTTCTTCAGGAATGAAACCTCCCTCTGAAGAAGTGCTGGAAGATGAGTCCATTGCTCTTTTTATGGTGTTCTTCCTTCTATTTGAGAAGATTCTCAGAAGAAATGCTTCTTCATAGAAAGTCAAAGTCGAATGATTATAATGGGACGGAGCTTTCAACAGTTGCAATAGGAAAAGTTATGAACCAATCAAATCTCTCCTTTTAAAGTCACATGGCTTTGCATACGCTTTTGCTGCTCTTACGCAGCCCTTTCGATACCAGTACGCATGATGTTCTACCGTGATTTGTGTAATTGTTTTTAAAAGTAATATATGATTGTTAAAACTGTAAAAAAAATGTTCAAAGTTATCCCAAATAATATTTTCCTTTAGTATGTACATTAAATACATAAGTATATGTTTTTAACCATGTAGAAACATTGGCGCCTTTTGCGTACAGAATGCCGTACATGACGTCACACGGAAGCTTTCATTGCGACACGTAACGTCAAACCATATTTGTACTGTATGCGCAGGTACATCTGAGTATGATTAGGAGTACAAAGTATATTGCGATCACCGTCTCAGTGACAAATCAGAGCTCAGGGCGCGCTAAGGAGAATGATTTGAAGTGGTCACTCATTGGAGATCCGATTCTGGGCCTGCCTCTGCACTCATGATAACACCGCCCCATCTCTCGCTGTTGTTAATTGTTGGTGCACACACTCACACTTGCACATGTGCGGTGCACGCCCGCCTACACTCCCCACATGCCACCACCTAGCATTCTTGCTATCCCTAAGCCTGGAAACCTATACATTAGCCAATGGGATGTCCCCCAAGGCCATCATTCCTATAGACCGCAAAAACGCTACCACTGATGGCCCTGGGCTTGGTTTGCTCAGCCCCCGTGGTTCCCATGTAATGCGGGCACTGACATGAGCACCCTCTCTATTGCCTACCTGTGCTGCGGTGACAGATAGAGTGTTGTCATCGATTTTACTACAGACTCATTGCTCGAGCGGAGGAGCACTCCTGACACTCGACGTGGTTTCACTGCTGCTGCCGCCCAGCCACACTACCATAGGCACAGGGAAGGCGGCGCCCGCACCCAAAACACCCCAGACCCAGCGAAACCGCAGCCTTTGAAGACATGGCAAAAGACGACAGAAGCAAAGGTAAGAGAAGCTGTCACAACATCAGCCTCCGCTGTAAATTGTATATGCATGATGCATTTTTTTTCTCCATCATATGGCTCTCCTACCCCTCAATTGTTTTAAATTGTATGCACATAGTATGAAAGTTTCTTTCTGCATCACAAGGTCCTATACACCTCTAATTTTATAAATTCTGACAGCATAAGTTTCGGTTTCGTATTTTTGAACTGTCACATGCTTTAGCCTGTATTCTTATACATTGTGCGTTAATAATACTATTATTTTCTTTAATCTGTCACGTGGCCCTCCCAGCTCTGTTTTGCTTTATTTTTCTGGAATATATGCTTTCTGGTTCATCGTATTTGCTCCCTCCTAATTCTCCTATTAGTTTTATTATTTATTAATGCGTCACATGACACTCCCAAGCCTGTATTCTTTTAAATGATGCCTACAAGGTTGTAATAGGTATTGCTGCGTCATATGGCCCTCCCAGACCTCTATTTAAATTAATGTTTAGGGGTAGAATCGAGTAACGTTTAGAACACTATGACAAATGTAAGATGTTTTTAAAAGTTTTTCAACAGAAGTTTCTTTATTTTGAATACATGTTCCATTCATATTCACGTTTTTGAATACTTGTAAGTCTAAACGAATGTAATTGGGTTGTAATGTAAACCTATTCATGATTGCATTTTAACTCCACAGGTAACTTTTAAGAAAATGGACATTCTTCTTAGTCTGAGAAATACTAGCTGTCATTGGATACTTCTGGTAAGTGCAAGTTTTTCAACATTTATTAGTCCGTTTTCAAAGTTATTGTTCAAAAATATAACTGCTTGTAATAGTTTAAACTGTCACAATTGTTTATCAAATAATTTAAATTCTAATCTTTTTAAATAATTTTGTAATGTATCTAAAGTAGACATCTGTACCGTAAAATGTAAACTCTCCATACTAAAAATCATATTTCTATAATATTATCTATAGATTTCCAAACCTTTAACAAAGACAATCGTTCATGATTCCCGGAGTAACAAAATTCAGACCTATCAAGAGTTTTTATTATATTGAAGGTAACTTTTCCCTACAAAAAATGTTCCCTATCTCTTTATTATGTATTATATTGCACAAATATAAAATGGCCAATATAATTTCTCTTTATGAAATTTAAAAAAGCTAAATATTTCACATAACCATTCGTATCTCTCTAAAAGGTTTTCCTACAGCAATTGAACCGTCCCGACTATGACCAATGGCAGTTAGTCATCTTAATAGCTTACCCCCAGATGCATCAAGCATCCATTTTGCGATTCCTTATTAGTGAAAAATAAGGATTCGCTAATAAGGAATAGTTAAATGCCATGCATGAAGAAATCGCTTAAAAAATAGCAATTTCTTAAAATTCACTAATTGCGACTCGCAAATTGCGACTCGCAATTGAGGAATACTTCCCATTCATTCCTATGGGCCTAAAGGCAATGAATGGGAAAACATTCTCAATTTGCGATTAGCAATTAGCAGATCGCAAATTGAAAATGCAATTTCAAGGGTGCAGGGGTGTCCAAAGGACACCCTGTTGCACACCTGAAATCTGCATATTGGTACATCTTGCACACACACATGCCCTAAGGGCATGTGTGTGTGTAAAAGTGGAACTTTGAAAAATGCACTTTAGTGCATTTTTCAATGTTTGTCCAAATAACCATGAAGTTCAGCTTCATGGTAATTTGCTACTCCTATTAGCGAAATCGCTTTTTTTTTAGTTTGATGCATTGCATTTAAGGAATCTCAATTTGGGATTCCTTAAATGCAATCGCAATTTAAGGAAGCTCAATTTAGAGATTCCTTAATTGTGATTTTTGCATTTGGGATGATGCATCCCAAATGCAAAAATACCGGTCACAAAGGGGCAGATTCTAAGAATCTGCCTGTTTGCTACCAATTTTTTGCTTGATGCAACTTCTTTAAAATACTCATAAACACCAAAGTGAATTTTCAAGGATAACATTTATGAACGTCTACCAAAGGAATCTATAGTGCCCGTTGGAAGGATATTGCTATTTGCATATCATTTTGTCTCACCACTACTATGGTCCTAACACAGTTGCTCTGAAACCTATGATTGGTTTTCAACCCCAATCCTAATACAATTACTATTCTTTTGAATAGTTGTGACAGCCCCATTGCTTTCATTTTAAAACACTTGCAACATGTACAATAATTTGCAAACTAACTTTTCAATGGTTAGCATTGCTATTATGATGCGCTAATATACATCTTTTTTACATTTACAGTTTGTTGAAAAGTATTGTTGTGTCTGAAACCAAAAAGCTTCAGCAACTTATACAGAAAACTTTATGGTAAGAATCTTTTCTGAATTGCGTCCACTATGTTGGAAAGCCTACTATGCACCATCAGGGATATGGAATTCCTATAGCCCGACGCACAGGACATATTGTTTGGGGTCAAGGGCAACAAGTTTTCATGTGTATTGTGTCCTTGCCACAAGTAGACCCAACTCCAAGCAGCACAAACCCTATGGCTGCCAGTTAGCAGTACCACACAATGGGTCAGAGAAGGGCACTGTCTGCAGTTAACATAATATGTTTGCCCATATGTTAATGCTGTTCAAACCTGAATTTATGGTTCATTAATTGAATGCCTTTATTACTCGGGCGCGCACTCTAAGCAAATGTTGTAACCTCTAAATGCACAACTGTCAGTGGCTCGAGTATACAAAAGCGTTCAGCTCTGAAACACGCCTGACCCACGTATGCTTATCAGAAACTCTTGCACCTCTCAATGTTCAGCATCATATATTTATTGGGGCCAGTGCCATCAAGATTTCACATTTATTTTGTCCTTGGAACAAGTAGTCCCAGGCCCTCCAACATAAATCCTGCAGCTGCCAATTTACAGTAAAACGTTATGGAGCAGGAATGGGAAGTGTCTGCTGCCGAAGTAATATTTGTGTACTTATGTTAATGACCTTCAAACTTGTACAACATTGATGCAAAGTCATTATTATTAGTTAGAGTGACTGTTCCAAATAAATGTTGTTAGCTCAGACTGCACTACTGGCAGTTTTTGTAGTAAAAAAAGTGTACACACATTTCCAAAGTTTAGCACTATGAGGCTATGTATACTGCTCCCAGAATGCTCTGCGATTTGATGCAAATAATTGCAGAAGCTTAAAAGCAAGTTTGATAATACTTTGCTTTCAAAATAATATGTTCATAAAAAAGAGAAAGCAGGAAAAAAACATTTTGCTAAACTACTATAAAATTTCAGTTACAACTTTTTGCAGCATCATTTAATAATGTGTTAATACATGCTAGTATTTCCCAAAAATATTCATTATGGAAAATCTCTGTAACTAGTTTGAATAAGATTATGGGAAACAAAATTAAACAACCATTGGCAAACCCAGTTGGTCTGAAATTGATGGTCACCTTTTTAGTTTTGTCATTGTGTGACTTGTTTTGGCATTGTGTTTGTAAAACGTTATTGGCGTGGAAGCTGCTGGTCCCTCACTATTATAACAAACTTTGGCAATAGCAAAAAATATTTTTGGTTTTATAAAGAGCAAACTTCCACAGTAGTTACTGGCACTAAACAAAACTACTTTGTGTGCCGATATGCTCCTTGTGAAACAGCATAATGCTGTTACTCACAGTGAAGCCATCCGATACAAAGACAGAGAGAGAGAGAGAGAGAGACAGGGGAGAGAGCAGAGTGGATGAGAGTGGAGGGGAGAGAGAGAGAGAGCGATGTAATAAACGCAAGAGGTCACAGTTAATGCCAGACCAAATTAGGGGCCCAATTATTCAAGTAAGTCTGAAAAGTGCTACCATGGTATATGTCCTAGCATTAAGTGCAGCTATACAGCTTTTGTGAATTCCCAAAAATGTAAAGAAGTAGGACAAGAAAAAGTACTCCTAGAAAATATTTGTGAACTGCATTTTAACATGAACAAATTTGCATGTGTAGATTTGCTCATGCGAAAATTTGACTATTTTCAAATTCACTTTTCCAACACCTTTTTTCCCAACTCAGAATCAAGGTTTATATCTGCCATTGTCAAGAAGAAAATTCTAACATTCTTCAGTATGAGAAAAGATTAGAGAAGAATTGTTAAACATTCTTAAAACATGCAAGTTAGTGGGTTTGCACACACTCAAAAGGCCATTCTGACCCTGGAACTATTCCTTACTATTACCTTCAGCCCCAGTATGTAGATTGGAGGAAAGATGTCAACATAAAGGGATAGCAAGTAATAAAACACTACAATTGTATAAAACCCTGGCATAATCACAGAGCCTATATAAGAGCTCCTATATAACTATGTTTACTATGTAAATGGATATAAAGTTGTTTTTATTTCAAAAAGCTATTCATCTTTAAACAATGCCATACTAATTACAAGTTACTTTTCACTATCTTCTCAACAGGCCCAATGTTTCGAATGCAGTAGATGGCTCCACCTTCAATGCACAAAAGCAAATGTAAACCATACTTACCTTTTACTGCTTATAGATGTAGAAAATCTATGTTTTGAAGTAACATATGATTGCATGCAAGATATCTAATTAGATATTTCCACACACTCCTGCAGTCTTGTCTTGTGTCAGAATTATCATAAAAACTAATGTTGAGACACACTTTATTTCACCTGTTACGATTTGCAAAATCCATTCAGAGTTGGACCAGACTTCCTGTAACATTACTACTTAATTTTCTTTTTGAAATTGAGCAAATATTTTGTTTACCTGTTGAAATATACATTTAAATGTTCCTCTTTGAAGGTGAAGAAGCAACACTGCTCCTCTACACATTATTGTTCAATGATAGTCTAAAAAGTAGTGGTAATTCCACTATCACTAACGTATATATCTGACAATAGAATTAATGATATAGTTACACCACTATTCCATAGTCATAATCCAAAAGGTGTGTTTAGACTCCACAAAATGAACAATTATGCACTTTTTATGCTGGACAGTATTGCTTCTAAACACCCTTTCACTGCTTTCTTCCATACCTTCAAAAAAAGATGTCATGGTCTTTCAGATCTGTATATCTCTAATGTAAAACAATCGTACTTGTTTTTCATTTGTCACTGACATATATAAACTCATCAGTCACTCCTATGTCAAGCTTTTACAATCCTGAATGCTGACTGCTACGTTTCTGTGAGAGGATGCCCATGTATAACCATGCTAAGTTTTCCTTAGCTGCATAGACACATGTAGTGTAACCTGTCAAACACTTTAAAATTCTACCCTCCCACTAGCGGATATAGAATTCAACCGTTCTTCCTAGAATAGAATTGGACGTTACTAAGTAGAAAGTGTTTCTGTATTATGGAAGCTCTAATGTGTCCCTTAAAGATTCCAACAAAGTACAGACACATACTAACTGTGAAACACACCAACCATTAGTAACCTGTTAAATTTACCAAACAACTCTTTTAAGACGTTATCAATCCAACAAATCCTCCTTTGGCACGGCAAATATAGTGCAACACTTAAACAACTTGCACCCCAACAACTTTACTTCACTGCAACACAAAGAATGCAGAACAACCCACTTTCTGCTGCATCAACCACATCAACTGCTGCAACAGCATATTCAGCAAACAGTCCATACTCACATATTGATCTTCAATTTGGTAAACTTAAATTTCTATGCATTTATTACGAATAACTTTTGTGTCACACGAAACAGTCTATCAACCTCATCAAAAACAACAAACAGGAGTGTCACTTTCCTTAACATTAGTTATTAGACATTTATCAAACTTTTTTGTTCTAAGAACTACCCCGTCCAAAGGCAGTGGAAAATGTGCACACTTGATGCCTTTCTTGGCTGCGGTTATCAATTATTCTTCTTGTAATATAAATTCAAAGTACAGGCCCTTTATCGAGCCTTCTTGGTAACTACTACCAATGAATGGCAGTGGGTAATTTGTACACTTGCATCCTTTCTTTTTTTTTCACCTTATACATCTTCCACTCAATCAACACATCATCTACACGTACACACACACATTGGGCCCGATTCACAGAATGAACTTAAGACTCAATCCTAAACTTACTACTATTTTGGTATTCACAGAATGCACTTACTACTTTTGGCATTCACAGAATGCACTTACTACTTTTGGTATTCACAGAATGAACTTACTACTTTTGGTATTCACAGAAGTTAGGATTTTGTCTTAAGTCTGTCTTAAGTCTGTCTTAAGTTTGTCTTAAGTCTGTCTTAAGTCTGTCTTAAGACAAACTTAAGACAAAATCCTAACTTCTGTGAATACCAAAAGTAGTAAGTTCATTCTGTGAATGCCAAAAGTAGTAAGTGCATTCTGTAAATGCCAAAAGTAGTAAGTGCATTCTGTGAATACCAAAATAGTAGTAAATTTAGGATTGAGTCTTAAGTTCATTCTGTGAATCGGGCCCCTACTTTCTACCTTTGTTGGCTATGGTTAACAACTATTCTTTTATTTCATATCCATATTATAAATGCAGGCCCTTTATCAAACCTTTTTGTTGTAGCTACTAACCCGGCCGATGGCAGTGGCAAATTTGCACACTTCCTGCCTTTCTTGGCTGATATTATCAAATAATCTTGAATTTCATATTCTGATTCAAACTCATCTCCCTTTATCAAGCCTTTTTCATGTAGATACTGCATTGCCAGAAGGCAGTGGAAAATGTGCGCACTTACTACCTTTCTTAGCTGGGCTTATCAATTATTATTCTTGAAATTCAAATTTCGAAGTGCAGGCCCTTTATTTAGCCTTCGTGGGGGGGGCGTGGCTTGGGCGCCGATGGCGATGGTCGCCTGAGAGCTCGGCTCCGGGACTGAGCCCGGAATTATCCTGTAAATCGGAGGCTGCGGGGCACCCCAGACCCCGCACTCCGCTGCGCGGACCGACGGAGACCTGCCGGGGCCCCTGGTGGGGCTTGGACGAGGGTTGATCCGGAGTAACACCGAAGTTTGCGGAGTTGCGGAGTGCGACCCAACATCGCGCCCGGATTTCTTTGTCCCCCTGGTCGGACCCACTGACTCGGAGGAGCGGCGCGAGCAGCGACCTGCGCCCGGCTTTGCCATCCCCGGCGGCTCTGTGCACAAGATATCAATTGGATCGGACTTTTTACAACGAGCCTGCGCTCGGTTGAGTGACTGGGCGGCTGCCCACGTTATAGGGGACCCCGGGAGCGGACGCCCTGTGATCCAGACGGTGGCCCAACTCTCGACACCGCACCTAGCTACGTTTTCCTGGCCAGTCCACTTCCATGGGAGGCGCGACACTTTGGCGCCACAAATCGTCCGGTGGAGTTGGTGACCCTCACCCCGGGTCTCTAGCGGCTGAGCGGGCCTGCCCGACTCGGCGGCGATTATCTCCGCCCCCTCATCGGTGCCCTCGGACGCCGTGGCGGTGGCGTGAGCCGAAGCGGAGAAGTCTCCACAGGCCCTGGAGAAGGAGGTCTCCCATACACGATTTAAAGACCAGTAACCGGGAGGGTCGTGGTCGACATCTGCACCCGGAGACGCCTACTCCGGGACCTTCACGGAGTGCCCCCGGTGACATGGGGAAACCTAGAGGAGCCAAGGGGACTACCCCGACTGCCTCAGACTCGGAAGCCCAGGACAAAGAGGAACGTGGGGACCCAAAGAGTTCTGATGGCGCACCGATGCAACAACAGTTCGACCGCATCCTGGAGGCGATAGCGACCACGAGATCGGCCCTCCAACAGGACATTGCCCAGGTGGCGCCGAGCCTAGGCCTCCTCAGAGCGGACCACGGCAAACTTTCGGACCGGGTCAAGGAAGTGGAGAGCTCGGTGAAAACCTTGGAGCCGGCGCAGCGGACCTTGGCTGCAACGATGAAGGATGCCTTATCCCGAATTGCGTCCCTGGAGCAGAGGGCGGAGGATGCGGAAGGCCGCAACAGAAGGAACAACATCCGTGTAGTGGGCCTCCCGGAAAAGATCGAGGAGGGCGACATGGTGACATACTTGGAGACCTGGCTCCGTGACACGGTGGCCCCGGAGGGGCTATCCTCCTTCTACACTCTGGAGCGTGCCCACCGAGTCCCGGCGCGGCCACCGCAACAGGGACGCGCCCCGAGACCGGTGGTGGCACGGTTATTGCACTTTCGGGACAGGGACTTAATCCTTAATGCCGCCAGACATAATGGTCCATTCAAAGTGGCGAACAGTCAGGTGAACATCTTCCCGGATTACACCTATGAGACTCAACGCAAGCGGTTCTCCTTTCTGGCGGTCAAGCGCGAGCTCAGGAGCGAGGGCATCCAGTACTCGCTCCTCTATCCTGCGAGGCTCCGCATCATTGTCGATGACAAAACTCAGTTCTTCGACACCCCGGAGGATGTCTGTGCCTGGCTCGAGCTTTACAGGACAGGGAAAGATGGCTTCGGCTCCTCATCCCAACAGGCAGATGAGCCGGAACAGAGACGGCGATCCAGGAGGATCAGGAATCGCCGCGGCCGTACAGGAGGGCCCTCAACTGCAGAGACATCGTCGGAGCGGAGGGGAGTGTTGGAAGTATTGTCGGAATTGTCTGGTGCACGGGACGAAGCCATTGTGGAGGAAGACAACCCGGGTGATGAGGAGGCACCATCGGAATCGGAGGACTCAGTGACTGATAGTGCCCATACACCGGTGATCACACCGAAATCGGTGGAGGACCTTTTGGATGGTCAAGGGTAACGGGGTGTGCTGCCTTATTTTGGGTGGGGGCCCGGCGGGGGGGAGGCGGTTGCCGTCCACTGATGCTGACTAAGAGGGAGGGAGGGGTGGGGTGCCCCTGTTTCTGCCCCGAGGGGGTTTTGGTACTGTTTAGGGCTTGTTTTAGTCCTGGTGGCTTGAGCGTCGAGGGCCCACTGCCTCCGCCCGGCCCGCACCTGGCCCTTAAGGCCTTCCTACGGTGGCGACCGTAGGATTAGTAGGGGGTATTGGGTTGATGGAGGGTGAGGTTTGGATGGGATCTGGATGGTGTAGTTTGGGTCCTGTTCTGGGGTGGGTGGGTGGGAGTTCGGTTTGTTCTTGGGTTGTGTGGTTTTGGTTGGGGAAAATGGCCGCCATCGGTACTGAGATGTATGATGTCTTTTCTTTGTGGGAGCCCGGTCGGGGAAACTGGGCGAGAACAATATGGGACAATGGCTGATGTTGCTAACTTGAAATGTGTTACTTGGAACGTAAGGGGGCTTCACACTATGTCCAGGCGCCACAAAGTCCACGCTTATTTAGTGCGTAGGGGAGTGCAAATGGCGCTGCTGCAGGAAACTCATCTGACCAAGGCGGAAGGGGCGGCGCTACAGCGTAGGTGGCGGGGGCAGGTCTTTTCCACGTCGTACTCCGCGTATGCCAGGGGGGCGCTAATATGGATCAGAGCAGGGGTCCCCTTCCAAGTCACGAGAACAGTGATAGATCCGGAGGGGCGTTACGTGGCCATCTCGGGCACCCTAGGAGGGAGGGACTTGAACGTTTGCTGTGTGTACGCTCCTAATGTGGACCAGACTGCCTTCCTTTCCAGGTTATCGGGCTCGTTGGCCCACTTCTTCTCCGGGCCCCTTCTGCTTGGGGGAGACTTTAACTCCGTAGTGGACGTGGATATTGACCGCTCCCATCCACCACTTCCCGATTCTCCGGTTCGTCGCACAGCTAAGGGGCGTCAGGATTGGCAGACCCGATGGGGTTTGACGGACATCTGGAGGGCGCACCACCCCGCGTCTAGGGATTATTCATACTTCTCGAGCCTTCATGAGTTGCATGTCCAACTGGATGGCTTTCTTGGGTCGCCCGAACTGGTTTCGGCAGCGGTTCGATCTGAGTACTTGTCCAGAACCATTTCAGACCATAACCCACTCCTGCTGGACCTTCGCTGGTTCCCCGGGGCGCCGGCGGTGCCCACCTGGAAGCTGCGACCCGAGATTCTTGAGGACAGTGTTTTCAGAGCGGACCTGGGGGACAAGGTAGTGGAATATTTTGCGTCCAACGGTGGCACCGCGAGTACACGAGCGTTAGAATGGGACGCTTTTAAGGTAGTGGTGAGGGGTTACTGTATTTCTAAGAAAGTGGGCATGAGGCGCGTGATCCTGGCTGACTTAGATGCAGCGGACCAGCAACTCCGCGAGCTTGAAATTCGCCGCCCTGGGCACCCGGAATTGCAGGTACGAACGGCAGAGGCGAGGGAAAGAGTAGCGGCAGAGGTCGAACGGCTTCGCTGTTTTGATTATAAAGCCTATACGGTCCGATCCATCGCAGAGGGGGACAGATCGAGCGCGTTGCTGGCGTGGTTGGCCAACCCTACGCGCCAGTCCCAATTGACGACAAGTATGCGTGAGGCAGACGGCACCGAGGTACACACTCAACCGGAGATTCTTAGCTGCTTCTGGCATTATTATGAACGTTTGTACCGCAGTCGCTCCGCACGAGACCCTGCCCGGCTCGATAATTATCTACGTCCGTTGGAGCTCTGCGCAGTGGAGCAAGAAGTGGCGAAGGCCCTGGGGTCCGACATTGAACTGGGGGAGATCCGCGGGGCCATTAAACGGATGGCGAGAAACAAGACCCCGGGCCTGGATGGCCTACCCGTGGAGTTTTATGCAGCTTACGCTGATCTCCTAGCCCCTCGATTGTTGGTGGTCTACAGGGAGGCGAAGAGGCTGGGGCGACTCCCGAGCTCGATGTGTGAGGCGTTGGTGGTTCCTCTCCTCAAACCGGGTCGAGACTCGTCCGACCCAGGGTCTTACCGTCCCCTATCGATGTTGACGGTGGACTATAAAATACTGAGCAGCGTCTTGGCCTCGAGGCTGCTGGGACACATGAGTTCCCTAGTGCATAAAGACCAGGCTGGTTTCATCCCACGGCGAAGCACGACTATGAATATTCGCAGGTTGTTCCGTTTGCTAGGGGAACCTTTTGTGGCTGCTCCGTCCCCGGTCGTCTTGTCGGTGGACCTAGAGAAGGCTTTTGATAGCCTGGAGTGGGACTACCTCTGCACGGTGCTGCGGAGATTCGGCCTCGGGGAGGGCTTTGTTAGGTGGACCGCGGTTCTTTATGCCTCTGCATCAGCCAGGGTCCGGGCGGGTCCACTGATTTCCTCACAGTATCCGGTAGAACGAGGCACGCGGCAAGGGTGTTCATTGTCCCCACTTCTCTTTGCGCTAGCGGTGGAGCCACTCGCGCTGCACCTTCGATCAGGAGCCCACTATACGGGCTTGTGGACGCCTGCGGGCCAGCATTATGTTTCGCTGTATGCGGACGACCTGTTGCTCTTCCTAGAGGACCCGCTCGACGCTTTACGTGGAGCGGCGGTGGCGCTCACAGAGTTTGGGGAGGTCTCGGGCCTCCGAGTGAATTGGCCCAAGACCTGTCTCTTTCCGGTGCGCAGAGGTGCTCCCGCCCCTACCCTAGATAGGGAGATTAGATGGGAGCCCGACTGCTTTAAGTATCTTGGAGTGTTCGTCTACCACGACCAACCCGACCTCCTGGATGGGAACATTGCCCGCAGCATTCGAGCACTTCGAGGCTGCATGGACTTTTGGGCCACGCTGCCGCTTTCGGTGGCGGGACGGATCGCCCTGCTTAAAATGGTGGCGCTTCCCCGGCTCTTATATTACTTTCGGACCCTACCGATCTGGGTCCCACCGGCCACGTTTCGACTGTTACGCTCTATGGTGGTCGGATTCCTCTGGGGGTCGGGCCGCCGGCGGGTAGCCCTCAAAACCCTGATGAGGCCGAAAGACGAGGGGGGGCTTTGAAAAGTATTATCTGGCGGCGCAGCTCCAGACCTTCACCCAGGAGATCGCCAGGGAATTCCGGGGCCCGAAAGACAGGAGGGGGACGGGCATGGCCAGGCATGTTCTCTCCTTTATAGTCCTTTATAGTGCTGCGACAACGTTTGGCCCTGCGGGATTTGTCGATGGAGGAGCGGACTGTCCGCCTGTGTTGGAATCGGGCCCACGCCCGAGCCCAACTGAGAACACCGTATGCGCCTGAAATACCGTTGGGGATGCTGACGGCCCTCCCCCATGGAGGGGATTGGTCACGGTTGGCGGCCTGGGAGGATGCCGGCTTACAGCTGGTTGGAGATCTGTACGAGGATGGAGCGCTCTTGTCCTTCCAGGATCTTATTGACCGCTTCGAGATCCCCCGTGGTGATTTTCTGCTGCACTCGGCCATTGTCCGAGCAATCCAGGCACACTGGAAGAGCGGGCAGGAGGAACCCCCCTTATCTCAGGTGTGCCAGTATGTGATGATGTCTGCGGGCACGGTGAAGGCGGTCACTTGCCTTTACGGCAGGTTGATCAACGAAGGGTTGGCTCCTCTTACCACTCTGAGAAACCGCTGGGAGGAGGACATTGGCAAGGAGATCCCGGAGACGACCTGGGACCAGTTGGTGAGACGAGCCTGGAAGGGCACACGTAACGCCCGTTTCCAGCTGGTCCACTATTACGTGCTCCATAGAGCGTACCTGACCCCAGTGAAAATTAGGCGATATTTTGCCACGAATTCGGCGGAATGCCCTAGGTGCCCAGCTCAGGAGGCGGACCTCCTTCATATGTTGTGGGCCTGTCCTGGATTGTCATCTTATTGGCAGGAAGTAGAGAAGACCCTGGAGGAGGTGACGGGGAGGTCCTTATCATTTGATGCGGCGGTAGGGCTCTTACACTGGTTCCCCCATACCCCCAGGAATAAAATTTCTAGTAAATTTATCGACCTAGGGCTCCTCCTTGCTAAACGAGAGGTGACCAGGAACTGGAAGGCACGAGTTGGTCCGACAGGCAACAGATGGCACAGTGAGCTTTTGAAATGGGCGGCGGGGGAGAGCGCGCTGAGATATCAACTAGCTTGGAGGCAGCGTAATGAAAAGGCGCAGGAGGCCGCGTTGGAGTGGGAAATGTTGGTGCAGGCCCTCAGGGATTATTGTGCCCCCAGCGACTCTGAAGGTGAAGAAGCGACTCGCCCCGAGTCCCGGTAAACGTTTGCACTGTTAGTCCTATTGCTTTCCCCGTGGGTCCCATGGCAGATCCTGTAGCGGTAGCTCCCAGGCGCTGGTGGCGGGGTTGGGTGGGTTTTCTTTTGTTTAGAAGTAGTATTTTGAGGGTGTGGGGTTTCTTTTGGGTTTATAGCCTTGTTTGGAAAAGCAGATGACGGACGGTGGATCATCCGGACCAGCTCAAGCATCCTGCTGAGCCCCCATTGCATTTCGCCGCCCGACCCCAGGGTTGTGGGCCGGATGGCTGTGTACGAAACTTACGGTGGGGGGCCAGAGGGTTTTACCGTGTTGATATTGCTTATGATACAATGCTGGTCGATATTGTAACGATTTACTAATTCCTGCAATAAAAATATATTTAAAAAAAAAATTAAAAAAAAAAAAAAAAATGGGTGATCTTTGGCCGCACCAGGACAATAGTGAAGCTGCAGCAGGTGCAAATAAGCTTCAGACAGTGTTACAAACACTGCTCAGAACTCTCAACGATGGCACTCAACATCCAGGACTTGCCATCCGGATCTTGGCGCCTTGTGCTGGTTCCGACCTATTCACACATCGGTCCACTACTGACATCACCTCATAAGCCAACGGGGCACCCCACGCCGACTTTCGGCGCAGCATTGTAGGATGGCCACACCAGTGCGGCAACTTGCTGGACACAACCTCGGTGCCATCCGGATCTCGGCACGTTCGAGTCACTGTACCGCAAGAGTGACCGGAACTCAGCTGGACACGCCGTCTTTCGGCGCAGCATTGTAGGATGGCCACACCAGTGCGGCAATTTGCTGGACACCACCTCGGGCAATAGTGAAGCTGCAGCAGGTGCAAATAAGCTTCAGATATTCTTACAAGCACTGCTCAGAACTCTCAACTATGGCACTCAACATCCAGGACTTGCCATCCGGATCTTGGCGCCTTGTGCTGGTTCCGACCTATTCACACATCGGTCCACTACTGACATCACCTCATAAGCCAACGGGGCACCCCACGCCGACTTTCGGCGCAGCATTGTAGGATGGCCACACCAGTGCGGCAACTTGCTGGACACCACCTTGGTGCCATCCGGATCTCGGCGCGTTCGAGTCACTGTACCGCAAGTGACCGGAACTCAGCTGGACACGCCGTCTTTCGGCGCAGCATTGTAGGATGGCCACACCAGTGCGGCAACTTGCTGGACACCACCTCGGTGCCATCCAGATCTCGGCGCGCTGTGATGCCTTCGCCCTACTGTAGCCGCAAGTGCGGACGCAACTCAGTTGGACGGCGAGTGAAAAGATAAGGGGCGCCGCACTGCAGCCGAGGAGCCTCCATCTTGGGGGAGACGCACAGCCCCCACTAACTGACGCGACCTTACAGGCCAACGGGGCGCCCCACGCCGACTTTCGGCGCAGCATTGTAGGATAGCCACACCAGTGCAGCAACTTGCTGGACAACAACTCGGTGCCATCCGGATCTCGGCGCATTGTGCTGCCTTCGGCCTATTCGCACATCGGTCCGCTACTGACGCCGCCTCACGTGCCAACGGATTTTCCATGCTTTTTGTAGCCCTATGCCGCATAACAGGTCATGTGACTTGTTTATAAAACTTTTCATTGGTTCATTTTACTTTCGGTTTCCTAATGATGGAAGGCTTGGTCATATGACCTTAAAATAACACTTTTCATTGGTTTAGAATTTTTTTTTTTCCCAAACGATGAAAGCCCCACCTTGTTTCTGGATGTTTCAGACTGAAGCTGGCATCAGCATGAGAGGACCATATCTCGTGGCTCCGTCGTGGTCATTCCGCGAGCAATCATGGCAGCAGCTCCCAACCGGAAGCCTGCAGGAGTCGAGGGCCCCCAAGACTTTTGTAGAATCTTCACGGCTGAAGGGACGCTTTCGAGGATGGAGCCCAAGCCCTAGAAGGCAAGCGTCCGAGTTCCAAGGTGTCCCAGGGCCATTTTAGTGGACCAGGCCCAAATCCGAAGAGCCGTCCGCCATTTTAAGAATCCAATGGCAGCCGCCTATCGCTGCCCCGCAAGAGTGGGCGTAACTCAACTACATGGTGAGCGAGACGCTGTAGCCGCAAGAGCGGGCGATAAACAGCTGAATGGCGGAAGAGGCACAGTGTAGCAAAAGCGGGCGGAATGGCAACTGAAACGGTAAAGGGGCGCCCCAGTACAGCAGACAATCCTCCACCTGGGGACGCCCGTTCACGCCACCTCCCCCACACCCACCCCGGGGCGCCCCACGCCGTTTTTCGGAGCAGCATTGTAGGATACCAAAACCAGTGCGGCAAGTTACTGGACATCACCTGGGTGCCATCCACATCTCAGCGCGTTCTGCTGCCTTGGGACTATTCGCACAACAGACCGCTACTGACGAGGCCTCCCCCCGCACCACCCGGGACGCCCCACGCTGTTTTTCTGAGCTGCATTGCAGGAAACCAAAAACCAGTGCGGCACCCAGGTAACATCACCTGGGTGCCGTCCAGAACTCAGCACGTTGTGCTGCCTTGGGACTATTCGCACAAAAGACAGCTACTGACCATTGTTGCTTCTTTTTGCCAAAAAAATGTTTAAATGTATTTACAGTTTTTGTTGCGTTCGATATATTTATAAAGTTAATAAAGTTTTATAATCCTACTTTGTTGGAGTACTATATATTTTTAAAAAATCGGGTGAATGGGGCCTTGAATCGGGTTATTGTCATGTGTGGGATTTGGAAGTGTGCTGCTACAGGATCGGACATTTCAAACTCAAATGCACGTTCTTTTTCTTACCTTTCCGAAGCATGGAGCGCAATAGCAGGCAGAGAAAGGGTGATGCAAGTGTTGAACACTGCCTGGCCTGGCAAGTTGCTGGCAGTGCCCCCCCCCCCGCCCGCTCCTGAAAGAGGGCACACACACACCGCCGCCCCCGAGTACTTCACATATCTTTAAAAGACCATGCGCTTGTTAATGAGGCTTAAATGGTTTATCACCCCTTCTAGAGCCCCTGCATCGGCCCTCTGACATTTCCTGGAAGAATTAGCATGTAACACAATACCAAGCACTGTCAGCTGAAACCCCCGAGGAATCGGGTTTTTGCTTGCAGGAATCGGGAGGCGGGAGACTAGCACTGAAATCGGTAGTCTCACGCCTGAATCGAGAGGGTTGGCATGTCTGGATTCTCTGCAGCTGGGGCCATAAACTACATCCGCAGGGCTAGGTGATAGCCTGGGACCAGCCTGGACAATCGGACACAGAGGAAGAGGAGTGTCAGAGGGTGCGGTAGTGAATAGGGTGAAAGGGAGGTGTCGGACGGGCACAGGGTGTGATTCTCAGGGAAGAGCAGCGCAGATGGGGGGAAGTTTATGGCCCATGCATGAGAGAGAGAGCAGGGGTGACCAGTGCGTGGGGGAGATGCTTGCGAGGGTGGGGAGCCATGCTGAGGATCGGCAGCGTGCAGAGAGTGGGTCTGGTCAAGGCATCTAAAATGGCTGCCGTGCACGACAAAATTGTGGCATTGGAAAAAAGGGAAGATGGCGCAGACAATGTTTATCAATAAGGATTCATTAATAACAAAATATTTTATCGCAGTCACAAATTGGCGGTCAACACTTCCTGATTTCCATCGAATCGAACGTTAACAGACGTCACGCAGCAAAAAAAAAAAAAACGCACTGCCGCTGGAAGACATGTATCAACATATATGAGCCTCCTCAGCCACCCTCAGAAAACATAAGGGATCAGGATAAGTCTCCCGCATCCCCGTATACCTAGTAATTTAATTAAAACGAAACACAAAATGGCGAATTCCCGTTTCGCTACCAGTTTGCGGCCCAGTTCGCGGCCCGAGAAGCGCTTCTACCGTGAAAAATCATTTTTTTTTTATTTTCCCCACGGGACCCTTTAATAACCCGACATCATTCCTAGGGGGTCAAGAGGGGTCTACCTTGCCCCCTTTCATTAAACTCCCCCTTCGTTTTTCACCTCTTCTTCTCTCTCGATCCTACCGAGAGATAAGATGGCGGCCGCTCCGGACTGTTTAGAATGTTGACAGACATCGGAGAGCCAATCAGCTTCGCATCGCAAAGTTCCGTTTCGCAAAAAGTAAGCGGACCGGAGCGCAGCCCGGAGCGCTGTTACAGATATATATCTTGTTTTGAACGTTAATTTCTCAAAATCCACTGGAGCACATATATTGAGACCTAGCAAAGGCACATCGGGCTAACAGTCCCTACAATTTTCCAAGTTTCGTGCAAATCCATTCAGCCGTTCGAGCTAAAAGTGAGGCCAACCGCCCTATGGAAATTAACATGGGGAAAACGCGTTTTGGGACCCCCCTTTTTTCTCGGCCCCCCCTTAACGAAACCCCCCCAAATTTTCGTGAGCTGCTCAGAAACAAAATGTGCCATTTTCCTAGAAATTTCAGCCGATTCCGTCCACAAACGCCAAAGTTATTAGACATAGAATTTTCAAAAATCCCATAGGGAAAAAATCCTAACTATATATACCTACTGGCGAGACACCAGTAGGTAATATATATATATATATATATATATATATATATATATATATATATATATATATATATATATATATATATATATATATATATATATATACTACTATTATAAAGGAAGAACTTTGAGGCTTTGAGGCGGGTAAACTCGGGAACCACAGCGCCAATCCACACACCCGATACATCGTTGTAATCCTCAGGGTGTGCAGATGGACATAGGCTATATAAAGTTAAAAAATACGCTAAATTTAAAAAATGTACATTATAAAAAAGGTAGTCCCCTCGAAGTAGCGCCGGCCGCGACCTGCGTGCTGACGTCAGGAGCGCGGGGAGGTGCGGCGTCCAGGAGCGCGAGGAGGAGGGGCAGACATGGCGCGGGGGAGGAGCGGTGACGAGCGGCGGACATGGCGCGGGGGAGGAGGTGAGGAGCAGCGGACCGGCGGGAGGAGCAGTGACCAGCGGCGAGGAGCGGTGAACTGAGAAGCGGCGGTTGAGGTAAGGCTCCGGGGGACAATGTCGGGCAGGCGGGGGACGGGGACTTACACCAAAACAGAAGGATAGAACTTAGATCGGCTGAGGTAAGGCTCCGGGGGACAATGTCGGGCAGGCGTGGGTCGGGGCAGGCGGGGGACGGTGAGTGACAACAAAACAGAAGGGTACAATTTACATCGGCTGAGGAAAGGCTCCGGGGGACAATGTCGGGGCAGGCGGGGGTCGGGGCAGGCGGGGGACGGGGCAGGCGGGGGACGGGGACTTACAGCATCTGCCATGGAGATTTATGCAGAGCGCCTCAACACTGGGCCTTTGTGACATCCGGGGGACAAAGTCGGGGCAGGTGGGGGTCGGGGCAGGTGGGGACGGAGCGGCCGGGGGCCCGGGCTGCTGGGCAATGTCGGGGCAGGCGGGGTACGGGGAAGCCTGATTGCTCCCGGACACGGGCGGGACGGGCTGCTAGTATATATATATATGTATATATATATATATATATATTCACTAAAAAAAACATAGGTTTCAGCCACGTTATAGTTAGGATTAGCATTTGAAAAACCTTAGAAATTCACTGAAAAAACCATAAGTTTCAGCCATGTTATAGTTAGCTGGACATTTCACTCATACAAAACCATTTAAATTTCGCTGTTATATTTAGTTCAGCTAACTATAACTCGCGCGCCCGCAATGCGCTGCTGATGACGTCACATATTACATCACTCATGACATGGTCAGTGACATTACTCATCACATCACTGATGACATCTCAAATGACATCACTGATGACCTCACTGATGACATCATCCAGTGAATGTGTGTATTTCTGAAAAATAAATATTTTTTATATATGTATATCTAAAGGTTGATGGAAGAATAAATGGGTAAATAAGTGTCTAAATGGATGTTTTTTTGTAAAATTGATTGTATAACTGACTTATAAAGTATACCTTAGCGAATACAGTTATTAGCGAGTAATGCTTAAATATGTAAATATCTGCATGAGTGTCTCACTTTGTATATAAGTGACTGCATAGGTTGGTGAGTACCTACATGAGTGTCTATATGGGTAATTTATTTTTTGAGTATCAGAATGAGTGTTTGTATGGTTTGGTGGGGGGTATTACTTATCGCACAGATGCATGAATGACTGACTCACAGTTTGTATGTGTTTTGAAGACAGAATGTGTGCAAGACTGTATGGGTGTATGAGTGTGTGTATGGGTGTGTTAGTGAGTGAATCACTATCTCAATAGTATCTTTATGAGTAACTACATATGTTTTAAACTAGTATATGTGAGTATTGATGTATATAAGTGAATATATGTGAGAGTGAGAGATTGGTGGAGTTCCTGTATAAATAAGTATGTGTTTCTATAAGTGATTGTTTAAGAGAGTAAGTATGTGTACGTTTCTGTAGAAGTAAGTACAGTGGTATGTGTATAGCTGTATATGCAAGTAAATAGATGTTTGATAGTTTATTTGCATGTGTGAGTATGTGTGTGAGTAACTCTATGGATGAGTATCGTTGTGTAAAAGGATGTATAGGTGTATGAGTACATATGATGATTGGGTATGTATGAGTGACTATATAGAACTGTTGCTGAATGAGTGGATGTGTATGTAGATGTTGGAATTACCTAATAGGTTGTTGTAACTGGTATTGGTATCTCCATTTTTTTTTAAATTGTAGTTTTTAGTTTTGAATGTGTGATCAAAGGTTATATTAGGGTGAGAGGAGGTCTGCCACTCTTTCACAAGGATGATATCATCAGTGAGGTCATCAGTGATGTCATTTGAGATGTCATCAGTGATGTGATGAGTGATGTCACTGGTCATGTCATGAGTGATGTAATATGTGACGTCATCAGCAGTGCATTGCGGGCGCGCAAGTTATAGTTAGCTGAACTAACTATAATGGGGGAATTTCAATAGTTTTGTATGAGTGAAATGTCCAGCTAACTATAACATGGGTGAAACCTATGTTTTTTTTCCAGTGAATTTCTAAGGTTTTTTAAATGCTAATTCCAAACTATAACGTGGCTGAAACTTATGGTTTTTTCAGTGAATTTCTAAGGTTTTTTAAATGCTAATTCCTAACTATAATGTGCCTGAAACCTATATTTTTTCAGTGAATATATATATGCACTGGAAAACCAAACACCCACTTCCTTTCCAAAGAAATCGAAAGATTGCATCTCTGCAACCTCTCTAATTTTTCACCTTAGTCATCTTCCACTCAATCAACACAACAACCACAAATACACACACCTACTTGCTGCCATTCTTGAATAAGCTTACCATCTATTCTTCTTTCATTCAAATTCAAAGTGCAGGCTCTTTATTCAGCCTTCTTGGTAACTACTACCCGTGAATAGCAGTGGGTAATTTGCACACTTCGGTCCTTTCTTGTGTCTTTTCTACCACACACTGCGGCAGGTTTACAAGCCCCTTGCGCCACTTTGGCATCATTTTTCCCACAACCTTGTAAATCTGCTCAACTGTGTGTACTTTATGCACTAGCTTTCTTCCTTAGTTGTTGTCCTAGTTTCTCTTGCTCCCACTGCGCAATCCAACACCCTATCTGTGTAATGACCTGGTAATCCAAAGATCCACTTCACTGACAATGCAGTGGGTAGTTTGTGTCTCTCCAACCTTTCTTATTTTTCACATTTTTCATCTTCTACTCAATCTACACATCATCCACACATACACACGTCTAATTGCTGCATTCCTTAGCTGTGATTATCAACTATTCTTCTATTTTATATTCATATTCAAAGTGCAAGCCCTTTATCGAGCCTTTTTGTTGTAGCTACTATTCCAGGAATTCTGCTCATACACAAAACTGTGCATAAAGACTTAGGACCTCAGTGAATTACGGTGTACCAAAACCCACCTTACTACACAAACCCCCTAACAAACTAGCAATCAGTCACTCATTGGTTCTTCACCCTAGAGCAAAAACACCAATGACTAGTCAACCCAGAACATGCGACTTAGATTACGTGAAGTAAAGTGGATAACAGTATACTCTTACACCAGTCAAAAACAAGATGTAAATAAAGACATGTGCAACTTTGAAATGTTTATTTCTAACGCCATAATCTCATGCAGAGTACCTTAGAAAATACAACCAAGCATATTATCAGAAACAAGGTTGTCAGCATTGTTACTATTCTATGGAAATACAAACGGAAAATGCATCCTATAATGCTAAAGGTAAACAAATTTAAAATATACCTACATTTCACCCTCCCTACCTAGCAAATTAGTTTAAAACTACAGAAAGTCTCATAGGATTACATGGGCACACCCATACATCTGGTACTCAGCAGTAGTGGATCAAATTCAGTGCTCCACAAACTGTCAAGATATGAATGTTCTCCAACTGTGTGTAACTTTGCCTCCACAATAGATTATGAAACGTGCAAGTATCAGAGGTGCCCACAGCTCCATATGTATTATGACTCTAACATGCGAGGATCATTCTGAATAATAGACACAGTATTGAAGATAACCTTGATGTTCCATGCTCTCACTATACACACAAAACTAGCGAGGCAGTTTACAAATCTAGCATACCAAATTATTCTCATATAAAGCAAAATCCCAAGCCTTCTCTTAATAATATCACAAGTACGTGTCATGTGCAAAGCAGAGCAGGAAAGCAAAAATAGCGTGTAAACTTCTAATAAACCCATGCTAACTTAACAGGCTGTGAGCGCAACGCTCAGCCCCACGGCACCCTTTCTTGATCAAAGCACATGATATAAACGTGGGCGAATTAGGAACGCAGAGTCCAAGCCTAAAAAGCAGAGTCTAGTTCACATTTCCAAAAAAAAGTTATTCGCTCTTTGATAGAAAACAGTAACTAAATATTAAAGAATACGTAGAACAATAAAAGAGTCTTAATCCAACAGTGTGTAAGCACAGTATGTAGCAACAGCCTCCAAGAGGAAGTCATTGTTCTCATCTGAAAACATTTTAGCCATCCAATTCAATAGTGAGAATGAACATATATGTTTCTCAACAATCGGAGCCTCTATCACCATCGGAGGGAAACTCGGGTCATCTTCAATATAACTGCATGCCAAGAACTTAAGCGCTGCTGCAAAAACATTCCAACGTCCCATTATTCCATGTGTCGCTGCTAAGGCCATAATCCCGCCGCCAGAACATGGCAAGTCATGAACCACTAAGGGGCTCATCAGCTGGTCATAATCTGCGTTGGGAGACACCCTACTGCAGAGACACAAATCCAGGGCCCAGTCCAAATCGCAGCTCAGGCAATGGAAGAAAGGTTGAACACATGTGAAAAAGGAAAATCGAAACGATAATCCATAAGCTGCACTCAACTTTACAAGAGGCAGCGCTCCATAGTAAATAAGCATTCGGTTGCGGAGCAGCAACAGCCGGGACATATTATCGTCTGCTGCAGGATGTGCATCCATATTTATGTAAACAAATTAATAAAGCACACAGCAACTAATGCGAGCATTAAGCGCAATCCACAAAAGATGCTGGAAAAAATCGAATGAAAAAATCCCCAAAAGACACCAAATATACTTTCTACAGAAGTCACAAGGCCACTGCTTCTAACTTTAAAAAAGTAAGGTAACACCGTAGTCAAGGACACATTAAAGATACTCTAAATTAACTCCCCAAATTTCAAGAGCACGTCTGTATTAATTTATGCACTTCTGTGCGGGTGTTTGCTACATAAAGGACAAATGTTTCTGTACCAGATATAAGAGCGACCTCTTTTTGAGACAATAGCGCTCTTATAAGACTCATTTGGTTGACTCTGCTTTCAAGGTCGAAATCGACAGCCAGATGGAAAAATCCAGCTTCCCATGCAGAGGAGTTAACACAACTTTTTTATTAATCAAACCACACGCTCAGTTACCGTAATCATGTAAGCGATGCCTACTAACATTGCACAACAATCTCCATTATTTCAAAGTAAATAACTCCAGTTTTCAGTAAACTGAACGTTGTTATGATAGCAGGTGTCGGACTACCTTTCAAAACTCAGTCCAAATTAGGTGCATCTTGTATACAAGAGCCATGCAATTGTATGTGTCTACAAATTAAGAAGTAATCTGGTACTATTGTGCAATCCTCGCCATTCACATAGACTTCTTTTCCCTCATTCAGGCACCTATATGTAAATGGTAATAACCAAGCTTCATGGACATAGGAGCTGCCAAAACATCCATATCTGCTTATAGCATAGTATTTTATGCAAACCTCAAACTTAACCAGGTAAAAAAATAACGTTATGATACGGTGGATAAGTCACACACCTGAATTGGATCTCCAATGAGTGACCACTTCTAACCATTCTCATAGCGCGCCCTGCGCTCTGATTTGACAGTGAGAGAGTGATCACACCATAGTTTATACTGCTAATCATTCTCAGCATACGCTTCGAGGTTATGCGTCGCATCAAAGCTTCCGTGTGACGTCATGTACGGGGCCCGTACAAAAAAAAGTGAAGGTTTTTAATTGTTTAAAAACATATATACATATATTAAAGAACATAGTAACAGAAGACTTAATCCAGGATAATTATGGAATATTTTTTTTGTCAAGTTTTAAAATCCTATATTACTTCTATATTGTATGAGTGCAGCTGCATGCCCCTCCGCCTGGTACCCTAGACTCCACCACGCCCAGATCTGGTTCATAAGCACGCATGATCATCAACACAGAACCATTAGCAAGCATATCGCTTTTCCACGCATGCTTTTACAACTAGTATGCATTTACCACACATGGTAAATGCACAATCTTAATAATGTTTTTTTGTTGACCAATACTTGTTGTAATGCCTGTGCCTTACGTCCTTCAAATTAGTTTCTAGGTATACGTGTGACCAACTCTGATAAGATCGGAGGCCAAGGACAAACACCGTGGTATCTGTGGCACAAAATCTCATCGATCACAGAGAAAATATGCACAGGGTAAAATGAAAGTAACAGGTATGATGAAAATAACTGAGGAAAACTACTGAAATGGCGGTTGGACGGAGTATGGAATCAACGTTTGGCGCCTAGACACTACATTTCAAATAAATATACATACAATATGTTTATTAATATATTACAAAAGTATAACACCGGATAACACACATGACCCGGGAAAAGAAAGCGGTAACTTTAATACCTACAATCAGGATAGGTTTGCTTGGCGAACTTGAAGAAAAAGAAAAAAAGTACACTTGCAAACAAGGCTGCGCATGCATAGAGAGTACAAATGATGCAGCAAAAAAAAAAACGGAAAGTTTTACATACTGTCATAGAAATATAGCTCGAAAAATTTCCCCCGTAATTTGCCCCCCCGGGACCTAATAAACAAAACGGAATTCTAGTTTTTTTTCACCTTTTCCACCGTGTACAAGTACTGCACGAGTACCCCACCATTTTTTTGTTTTTAAATAAAAATTGAGCTTAACGATCCATGTACCACCCCCCTGACCAAGACTATAGGGTTCGAATGTTTCTACCCTGCCCCCTTTCCTTATATCTCAACTTTGTTTTAGTGTTATCTTGTGACTCGGCTCTTGCGACAAACAAGATGGCTGCCAACATTTCCGGTTTTGGAGTATTGACAACCAATAAGCATGCAGCTCTTGCTCATAATTGTACGTATTTCCAAACGCGTACGCCTCGATTTTCCTTTAAAAAATAAATATAAAAAATAGAGCCTAAAGATCCATGTACGACCCCCTGAGCAAGCCTAGAGGGTCAGAATGTTTCTAGCCTACCCTCTTCCCTTATTTCTCAACTTTGCTTTACTGTTTTCATGTGCTTCGGTTCTAGCGAGGCACAAGATGCTGCTCGCGCTCGTAATTGAACAGATTTCCGTACGCATGCTGAACTCCGTCTCTAGATATTGCTATGATTTTACTTGCAATTTTCTCAGAAACTACCATTTAAGAAAAAGCACAATCTGCGAACAGAACTCTACCTCTCTGCCAAATTTTATGTAATTCCATTCAGTCGTTTGGGCTGTAGCCCTGGCTAAAGGTCCCTATGGAAAATTGCATGGGGAAAACACATTTTGGGACCCCCTTTTTTCTTGGCCCCCACTTGACGAATCACCCCCAAACTTTCAGGAAAGGAGCGGAACCAAGCAGGCCATTTTTTTGGAGAAATTCACGAAGATTTGTTCACCGGCGCCAAAGTTATTCCAAATAGAATGTTGTGGATTTCCTATGGAAAGTAGGTCCTAACTATAACTACCTACTGGCGACCACTATATACTAGTGACTTTTTATTGAAAATCAGGAACGTGGAGGTGGCACCTGGGGATTGGCTTATTGCGCTAGATGTAACGTCCTTGTACACCAGCATTGCAATTGAACAGGGTTTAGCGCAGGTAAACATTATTTATTGAAGCGTGATCCAATGTTTAATGATCATAATTGCATGCTATTGACCATGTTGGAATTTTGCCTGATTAATAACACTTTCATGTTTAGCAATCTCATGTACCGCCAACGACAGGGGGTTGCCATGGGGGCCAGTTTCTCCCCGAGCTTTGCTTGCTTACACATGGGGGCTTGGGAGGAACTGGTCCTCAGGAGGGACCACAATCAAACATTGGAGACTCATGTGACAGCATGGTATCGTTTTATAGACGACCTACTAGTGATATGGAGGGGTAGTGAATTGGAAGCAAAGGTATTTATTCAGAAGATCAATCAGAATAACCTAAACCTCAGATTCACTGCAACCCTAAGTCAACATGCAGTCACTTTTTTGGACACAGAATTGTATATTATCGATGGAAAATTAGTGTCTAGAATTCATCGCAAACCAACGGCCGGGAATAGCATATTGCATGCTGCAAGTGCACATCCGATGCATCTCGTTTCCAGCATCCCCTACGGGGAGATGCTGAGGATGAGACGCATCTGCAGTAATCCCACAGACTTAGAGAGGGCTCAGAGAGAAAGCACAGAGCATTTCCTTGAAAGAGGTTATTCCCTACAAACTATCGAACAGGCCAAAAACAGATCCATGATGGTAACCAGGGAAGCCCTATTGACCAGAAAAAAGCAACAGGGAGTGAATACTGACTCCAACACGAGCAACAACAAAGTAACTGGTTCAGGTGTTTTCAGAATTATTACCGGGTTTAGTAACCAACATCGGGAAATTTACAGATTGGTTAATAAATATTGGCCCATAGTAAGAAGTGATCCTATTATAGGAAACACTCTCCCAAACAGGGCATCTTTGACTTACAGTAGGGCACCGTCCCTTAAAGATCAGATAGTCGACACTAACCCTGAACCTATACTGAAATCAATCTGGTGGCAAACTAATAAAGGCTTTTATAAATGCAGGACCTGCAAAGCTTGCCAGCATGGTATCAACACCAAAACGTATCCGGATGGATTCAGTGATAGGCAACGTCCAATATCGCAGATTTTGACCTGCAAAACGGAATATGCTGTCTATATCCTCCAATGCCCCTGCTTACTTAAATATGTGGGCAGTACGAAACTGCCGGTACATCAACGCATCCTCCAGCACCTTAGAGCTATCGCTAATGGGGATAATACCTACCCAGTCGCAAGGCATTACCGCGATCACCATCAAGGTGACAATTCATCACTTAGATATTTTGTGATAGATGCGATCAAGGCTAGCAGGAGGGGAGGAGACAGGGAGATCAAATTGAGAAGATTGGAGACTAATTATATCCTGTTGATTGACACCAAGGCCCCTGCGGGTTTAAATGTGACAGAAGACATGTACACCTGCTTACCCTAATGATTACCTATATAGGGATATATACTGGCACTAGAATGGGCAGCTGTGTGTTTACGGGTCCATTCTCATATTTTCTCCTTTATTTTTACTTCAGGAGGGGGGACCGAATATTGGGTTGCCGCCAATAGGTATACACACATGAAATTAATTGAAACAAATGATGAAATCTTTGCAGTAATCTCTGAATTACATTGTTGCAATCACTACTATTTGATTTAATTTTAGAACACACACCAAGGGCATAACATAGTTAATTTGGACTAGGTGGATCCTAATTTCCCAATAGTCGACATTTGGATAAAAATGTTATTAGCCAAGCACTCACTAATGTTACTGGTTTGTTTGAGAACTATAGGGGAGAAGATGAGGGTGGACATGACGCCATATGGATTATAACATTCGGAATGAAGGTGCAAGTAGGGGAAGTTATGTGGAATATAACATAGAGATACAGTTGTACAACGTACGGATAAATAATGATTTTAACATTATTTATTACAGATACGATAAGAAGACAACAGGGCATGTCTGGTTTTATAAGCATTATTGCACTTTATTGCTAATATTTGCACATAAATGCATTTTGCACATAATTACTGGGAATTTGATTCCCAGTAATTTTGAACAGTACAGCTTTTGCGTATTTTGCACAGTAATTAAAATGCACATGCACTTTATTACATTTCTAAGTACTGTAACCAGGATGCCCTAATCATCTGTACTGCTCATGTATTTTACTGAGATTTAATAATGGTATTTTACAAATGACCAATTGTTACAAATGATAATAACATTTCCCCTACTGTTTAATGCACCATGAATTATAAGTATTTTACTGATATTTTACTGTGATAAAAACAGGCAGATATATGAACTGAATGTTTTTAAAGATTCCAAAGGGAGCGTCATGTATTTTCCCCGAGTATGTCTTCCCTTTCCACACTTTTTTAGCCCTGACATGTGATGTTGTTTAAATCAATTTTGGGCCCTTTAAAAAGACTGAATTGTATTTGGACCACTGTCATGTGAACAAGGCTCGCTGAGAGCCGAAACGGCATGCGCTAACTTGAACTGAATAAATACTTGCACGAAATGGTCCGTGCCTGCGTCTCCTTGCCTGGGGGAAAAGCCTGAGCGAATGGAGTAAAGACGTGGTATCTTGGATATATATATATATATATATTTATATATATATATATATATATATATATATATATATATATATATATATATATATATATATATATATATACATGGGCACCTGCTTCGCCCCCATCTATGCTAATTTGCATATGGGCTGGTGGGAGGAGCAGGTGGTCCGGACGCAGTATCAAAAGGAATGGGAGGAACACATTATCCACTGGAGTCGTTTTATCGACGATTTATTTTTGGTCTGGAAAGGATCTGAGTTGGAAGCTAAGTCTTTTATATCCAAGCTTCAAAAGAACGAGTTAAACCTATCCTTTACAAGTACCATCAGCAAAGATAGTGTTAATTTCCTAGATTTAACAGTGTATGTCGAGCAGGGTAAAATTCAAACTAAACTTTACAGAAAACCCACCAGTGGCAACACTTTGTTGCATGCTAAAAGCTTTCACCCCATGGCCCTCAAGAGCAGTATACCATATGGAGAAAGCCTCAGAGTCATGCGTAATTGTAGTACTCCTGCAGAAACAGAAAAAGAACTGGCAATCTTGAGTACTAGATTTAAGGAACGGGGCTATCCTACCACCTGGATAGCAGAGGGAATACAGAAAGCCTCTAAACAAAAGAGGGAACAAATCCTCTTTGGTAGCAAAAAAGAGTGTGAAAATGAGAACCAATGCAGATTTATAACTGGTTATTGCAAACAGCATGTTGAGGTGAGAAGAATACTCAACAAGCATTGGCATATCATTAAAAACGACCCTGTTATGTTATGTTATGTTATGCGTTTTTATTTGGCGCACAGATGCTCCAGCTAAGGAGCGTCCTGGCGCCCGACAAGGCAGCTGCACAACACAACTAAAAACAAAAACAAACAAATGTACACAGACTAAGGGAATAAAAAGGTTTTCACCGCGCGGCGAAAGGAAAGCAAATCTCCCATAGCGCGAATCGCCGGGGGCAGGGAGTTCCACAGGACCGCCGCGCGCACTCGGAACGAGCGTCCTCCGGCTCTGCTCCGCTTGAAGTGCGGCACAACAGCCAGTTCTAGGTCCGCAGATCTTAAGAGTCGCGCTGGGGTGTAGTTGGCAAGGAGGGCCATAAGGATCGTTGCTGGGGACCCCTTCAGAATTTTATAGGCGACGCAGAGGACCTTAAACTGGATCCGCTGGGTCACCGGAAGCCAATGCAGTGACCGCAGGGTACTGGAGGTAGGACAGAATCTTGGGAGACCTACCACCGCTCTAGCTGCGGCGTTCTGAATCCTTTGTCCCTGTGCTTGGGAAGGAAGTCCCCAAGAGACCACAAATCACATTTAAAAAAGCAAAATCCTTCAAAGATTGTTTGGTAACCAACATGCTCACAAAACCCAAACCGAAAACAACCTGGTTAGATAAAAAAGGCTTCGTTAAATGCACAAAGTGCAAGGCATGTAATCATGGCGTAAACTGCAGCAAATACAGATTAGGCCTTTCCAATAGAACGGAAAAGATTAACAGCAAATACACATGCAAAACCGATTATGCGATCTACATTCTCGAGTGCCCTTGCGGGCTCCGGTATGTGGGCAGCACAATCAACGAAGTCTACAAAAGGATCTTACAGCACCTGCGTGCAATTAAGAATGCCGATAGGGCTTATCCTGTAGCCAGGCATTTTGAATTGATGCACGGTGGAGATGTCAAAGGACTGACATACTGTGTGATTGATTCTATTCCGGCTAGCCAAAGAGGGGGAAATAGATTGAGCAAGTTGAGAAAACTAGAATCTAAGTATATAATCAAGCTTAATACCAAGCAACCGAACGGTCTTAACATCGAAGAAGATTTGCATAGACACCTTTAATAATTTCGGTGTTTGACAAGTAGTGTCTGCTTAACTCATATATATGAAATTTATTTTGATCATGTTGATTATTGTGTGGACAGCACATCTGTATTTTGTATTTACACTTGACATCTAACATGAATGGAGGTAATTGAAGGAAACATTGATTTGCTTTAATACATGATACAACCGTAGTGTTTGCTCACTAGAGCTCTATTTTCTGCAATGTTTTGAAGTGAGTGTGAGAGAGAAACACAGTCTGTAAATTTTAACCTAGAAGAAAATCGGTAATATCTGCATAATTCCGATAGATATTTAGGTAAGCCCACATGGGCTTTATTCTTCGAATTTCTAGTATTGAACTTGTGACAAGCGTTGGCAAGGTGTTCATTTTATGCACAAATACAGCGTAAGCGTGTCAACGCGCGTCATTGTCAATAAAGTTTTCGAATGTGTTAAAATAATCCACAATGAACTCGCAAAAAAACACTTTACAATAACCACAAGGTTGTGCATGTTAAGAAGCTAAACGTAATGTGTATGCATTTTAAACAAATGTATTTTAATCATGTTGAAGTAAATGTGTAAAATACTGTTTCATTAATGAATTGGTAAAATCAAGTCTGTCTTCCCTGCCAGTTGACATGTGGTCACTGACGTACATGGTGATGAAAAGACTTTTTTCTCTTTAAAATGGCCGCGCGCTTTTTCTAACCACAACCAGTGATCAAGACTACTGAGTAGTCGAAACGCGTTCGGCAGCGGCAATAAAGAAATAGTGAATCTCACTTGGCGTGGTCGTTTGTGCAAAGGAGTGTGAGGGACTCAATCCAAGGAGTCCTACCCAGAAGACGCAACTCTCGATTTGGCGGAGGCAGTCAATACTTGGATATTTGCAGGATATATATATATATATATATATATATATATATATATATATATATATATATTTATTACCTACTGGCGGTCGCCAGTAGGTAGTTATAGTTAGGATTGTTTTCTATAGGAAATCCGCAACATTCTACTGGGAATAACTTTGGCGCCGGTTGAGGAATCTGCCTGTAATTTTCCTTAAATTTGCCCTGCTGCGCTCCGCTCCTCCCCTGAAAGTTTGGGGGGAATTTGTCAAGCGGTCAAGCAGTGAATATATATATATATACATATATATATATATATATATATATATATATATATATATATATATATATATATATATATATATATATATATATATATATATATATATATATATATATATATATATATATATATATATATATATATATATAAGTGCTGGCCTGATTACAAAGGACGAATACCTGTACACGAAAAATGATTATCCTACCATCCCCAACATTTACTTTATTCCCAAAGTTCATGAAGATCCTCTGCACCCTCCCGGAAGGCCCATCATTTCCGGTAGGAATAGTTTGTTGGAACACACTTCAAACTACATTGACTTTTTTTTACAGGACTGTGTAACCGGATTGGCCTCTTACCTAAGAGACACTAGTGATTTTCTTGATAAAATCAAGGACTTTGTTTGGGATCCTGGGTTTCTTTTACTTACTTTGGATGTATCATCCCTTTATACCTGCATAGATCATAAGGATGGTATAAGAGCTTTGGATTACTTTCTCACCAAGAACAGACCCACTTCCCCTGAGCACAGTAACATGTTGTTAGATATGGTGACTTTTTGTTTACATCATAATATGTTCACCTTTAACCAAACTTTCTACCAACAAATGAGGGGGGTGGCAATGGGGGCCAGCTTCTCCCCAAGTTATGCCTGTATCTTCATGGGCTGGTGGGAGGAGCTGGTCTTAAAGGGCACACTAGGTGAATGGTATTACAAACATGTTAAAATATATGCAGAGTCACACACCTCCCAGCCACCCCCCACACACACTCACTCTCCCATACAAATACTTGGGCAACCAATCAATAACCCATATAGTTACTCATATAGCTACTGATCAACACATGCAGCAGTTTACAGAACAACAGATATAATGATGCACAAATTAAGACTGTTTAATCACTAGCCCATGCACTCAGTGAGACACATTTAAACACTCTCTCATACAATCAGTCATGCACCTACTAAATCCTTCATCCAGACATTTATACATCCACTCATTCTTCAATATGTAAGACATATTTTAACTTTACAGAAATATACAGTCACTGGATGTTGTCATCAGTGATGTCATTTGAGTTGTCATCAGTGATGTCATCAGTGATGTCACTGACCATGTCATGAATGATGTAATATGTGACATCATCAGCAGTGGATTGCGGGTGCGCGATATATATAGTTAGTGCAACTAACTATATATGCGAATTTCAATAGTTTTGTGTGAGTAAAATAAGGTTTTGTAAATGCTAATCCCTAACTATATATGGTCTATAACCTATGGTTTTTTAATTGAATTTTCAAGGTTTTGTAAATGCTAATTCCTAACTATATATGGTCTATAACCTATGGTTTTTTCAGTGAATTTCAATGGTTTTTTAATAGCAAGTATCAAAAGCTGTAAAATGTATTATTCTTTTAATTGAAAAATATATTTTATATGTTTTTAATATAATTTTTTTATGCATCTGCCAAACCCTGACCTCTTAATAGTGCACTGTGGTGGAAATGATTTGGGCACTATGACTGGGGTTGGTCTGGAAATGCTTTTAAAGGACACCTTTCATCAATTGATGACACTTTTTCCCCAAACTGCCTTGGTATATTCCAATATATGCCGAAGACAGAAATGGAAGTGATCCAGCCAATTTTTTCCACAATTTGAGAAAGCACGGAAACATGTGAATAAATCTGTCTCTGCTTACATGAGAGACTATGGAATGGGTTTAATATACAACAATAACTTGCGTTAAAACATTCAAGACATCTACAGAAGAGATGGTGTGCACTTCTCTGATGAGGGGAATAGAATATTCCTCCTTTATTTAAAACTGTGCATTGGAACCTACTTGTAGGTACCTAAATTAGCCACAGAACCCAATAGCTCTTTTCAGAGCTACCCTACCTCTGATCATTCAAAATGTTTATCTTTTTCTAACTTTTTTTTTTTCACCAAAGTACGCTCCCCGGTTTGCTTACCGGTGCGCGTACCGGGCGCTCCCCCCGCTAAATTTTCCAATTTTTTATTTTTTATTTTTGCATATATCAGCGTCCTAAGCCCCTCTTAGAAAACCTAGAGGCTCACAAAGTGTCTACCGTGCCCCCTTCTACCCATTCCGAAGATTGTTTGTCCTCCATCTTGTGTCTCAATTCTACCGATACACAAAATGGAGGACTCCCCTAACGCTGCCGGTTCGCGTACCGGGGAGCGCACTGGTGAGCGCTCGATAAAAAAAGGTGGGAAAGCAATTTACAGATAAACCACTACAGACACTTTCATCAAATATAGAATAGGCCCTACTACATAGCAGTCCCTACCTTTTACATAAATTTCATGGAATTCCATTCAGAAAATTATGCTGTAAGCCTGACTAAATATCCTGAGGTAAATTACCTAACAAAAACACTTATGAAGTGTTAGAATTGACAACCAATTAAAATGCTACTTTCAATATCTTCTATTATTTCATGACATTTGATTGGTTATGTACCTGAATATATATAAGGAAAGAGAGAGAAACACAGCCATTTTGACTACTACTTCCTGAAGTACATATCAAGTGCATTTCAACTGAGAACTTAAACTTCTTTTTGAAAGGTAAGATGTTATTTTAAAAACTGAAGTATGTTGTGCACTTTAAGTTAATTCGGAAAACATTTTCTGATAGTTATATACTATCCCTCTGTAATAGTTATAGAATAAGATAGACTTCTCTGTTTTAGTTATGGATGGAGTTAGGCTTGTCTTGTATAATTAAGAATTTACTTAGGCTTTATCACATACATTTTTTTATATTTCTTCTTCCAGTCTGATACCATACACTGCCCAAAGATAAAATCACTGTTTAAAAAACCAAACTACCTGTCTGTACTTAAACCCAACAGTGCCCTATCTGTACTGATATATTTTTTTTAAATTCAATTTACAGCACAAAAATGGAAGGAGAGCGAAAAAATACCATCAAAATTGTTCTGGAAAGCAACAAAGATACAGAAATTGAACCCAATGACTCTGAATTCTTTGATGAATCACTGGACTTTGAACTTCTGCAATGTGTAGAATCAGTAGATTACCTGATTGAAAATGAGAACATTTCTGACAATCAATTATTAGAAGTTCTTTTAAATTTTGAAAACGAATCAGAGAAATAAATTTATATTTAATAATTCAAAAATTGTTTGAGACATTATTCATTTTTATATGTATTTTTTAAACTAGTACCAAATTGATTATAATAAAAAATCAGACTTTAAATATACTGTGCAACTTTTTTGTGTTACATATTAAGTTTGCTCATAGTTACTTCCTTTCTCCCACTATATTATCTCCAATGTGTATTTAACATCTCTTTATCATCTCCAGCCTCCATGGTGTTTCTGCTTTCCTGAGAGACTACACTATGAATTCCATATACCACAATAACTTCTGAAACAACATGCAAGATATCTACAAAGGAAAGGGTGTATTTTTATTTTTAGACTCTGCATTGGTACCTACATGTTAGTACTTAAATAAAAAAAAATAAAAAAATACAACAAAAAGAACAATAAATACACATACATTATTTGAACATTCTTTCTTCCTATTTTCCCTATATTACGCTTCCCGGACCGCTTCCCGGTGCGCGTACCGAGCGCTCCCCCCGCAAAAAAAAACAATAATACATTTTTTTTTTCCCCGCGGGGCCCTTTTAAAGCCCCCTCCTCAAACGTAGGGGGTCAGGGAGGATGTACTCTGCCCCCTTATGCTCATTTCCCCCTCTGTTTTTGCCACATCTTGTGTCTCGATCCTACCGAGACACAAGATGGCGGCCGCTCCGGACTGTTTAGAATGTTCACAGTCACTGTGGAGCCAATCCGCTTCTTCTAGCGAAGTTCCGTTACGCGTCAGGTACACAAACCGGGGTGCTAACCGGGACGCTGTCACAGATACATCTGTTTTTTAAAACGTTAATTTCTCAAAATCCACTGGAGCACATATATTAAGACATAGCAAAGGCACGTCGGGCAAACCATATCTACAATTTTGCCAAGTTTCGTGTAAATCCATTCAGCCGTTCGAGCTAAAAGTGATTCCAACCGCCCTATGGAAAAATGAATGGGAAAAACGCGTTTTGGGACCCCCTTTTTTCTCAGCTCCCCCTTGACGAAACCCCATCAAATTTTCAAGGGCTGCTCAGAAACAAAATGTGCCATTTTCCTGAAATTTTCAGCCAATTCCGTCCACAAACGCCAAAGTTATTCGACATAGAATTTTCAAAAATCCCATAGGAAAAAAATCCTAACTATATATACCTTATGGCGACCGCCAGTAGGTAATATATATATATATATATATATGTATATATATATATATATATATATATATATTACAAACACTGTTTGCCTGTCAAAAGAGAGAGCCCACGATGGTATTTGGATTCAGCTGCCAGTTTTAATGGAAGAGGACACCTCAGAAACAGCAGACAGGTGCCACGCTGGAATTTGGAAGTCTTTAATCCGACGCGTTTCGTGCTCCACAGCACTTCTTCTCGGGATGTAGCCTTCGCATTGACTGACTGCTGCGGCGATTCTGGTAGGCACCTGGTAAGTACATCTTACCCCGCCCAGGTGGGCGTAGCCACAACAGCGGCCTGCTGGTTATTGTAGTGCCTCACGTATTCCTTCAGTGAGGTGCCGCTTTGTGAAAGTCTTTGTGTATAATTGTGAAACCCATGTGGGTAGCAGGGAACAAATCGCTGCCTTTGCGTGTTAGTTTGCCTCTTCCATCAGCATACCAATCTCCTAGCTGCCACGACGGTTGACGTGGTAGCGGACTGCACGGAGTGCAGCTGGGCTTCTCCTCGCGGCTCAGGCTGACCGCTCATATTACAAACACTGTTTGCCTGTCAAAAGAGAGAGCCCACGATGGTATTTGGATTCAGCTGCCGGTTTTAATGGAAGAGGACACCTCAGAAACAGCAGACAGGTGCCACGCTGGAATTTGGAAGTCTTTAATCCGACGCGTTTCGTGCTCCACAGCACTTCTTCTCGGGATGTAGCCTTCGCATTGACTGACTGCTGCGGCGATTCTGGTAGGCACCTGGTAAGTACATCTTACCCCGCCCAGGTGGGCGTAGCCACAACAGTGGCCTGCTGGTTATTGTAGTGCCTCACGTATTCCTTCAGTGAGGTGCCGCTTTGTGAAAGTCTTTGTGCATAAGTGTAAAACCCATGTGGGTAGCGTGGAACAAATCGCTGCCTTTGCGTGTTAGTTTGCCTCTTCCATCAGCATACCAATCTCCTAGCTGCCACGACGGTTGATGTGGTAGCGGACTGCACGGAGTGCAGCTGGGCTTCTCCTCGCGGCTCAGGCTGACCGCCCATATTACAAACACTGTTTGCCTGTCAAAAGAGAGAGCCCACGATGGTATTTGGATTCAGCTGCCGGTTTTAATGGAAGAGGACACCTCAGAAACAGCAGACAGGTGCTGCCACGCTGGAATTTGGAAGTCTTTAATCCGACGCGTTTCGTGCTCCACAGCACTTCTTCTCGGGATGTAGCCTTCGCATTGACTGACTGCTGCGGCGATTCTGGTAGGCACCTGGTAAGTACATCTTACACCGCACAGGTGGGTGTAGCCACAACAGTGGCCTGCTGGTTATTGTAGTGCCTCACGTATTCCTTCAGTGAGGTGCCGCTTTGTGAAAGTCTTTGTGCATAAGTGTGAAACCCATGTGGGTAGCGTGGAACAAATCGCTGCCTTTGCGTGTTAGTTTGCCTCTTCCATCAGCATACCAATCTCCTAGCTGCCACGACGGTTGACGTGGTAGCGGACTGCACGGAGTGCAGCTGGGCTTTTCCTCGCGGCTCAGGCTGACCGCTCATATTACAAACACTGTTTGCCTGTCAAAAGAGAGAGCCCACGATGGTATTTGGATTCAGCTGCCGGTTTTAATGGAAGAGGACACCTCAGAAACAGCAGACAGGTGCCACACTGGAATTTGGAAGTCTTTAATCCGACGCGTTTCGTGCTCCACAGCACTTCTTCTCGGGATGTAGCCTTCGCATTGACTGACTGCTGCGGCGATTCTGGTAGGCACCTGGTAAGTACATCTTACCCCTCCCTGGTGGGCGTAGCCACAACAGTGGCCTGCTGGTTATTGTAGTGCCTCACGTATTCCTTCAGTGAGGTGCCGCTTTGTGAAAGTCTTTGTGCATAAGTGTGAAACCCATGTGGGTAGCGTGGAACAAATCGCTGCCTTTGCGTGTTAGTTTGCCTCTTCCATCAGCATACCAATCTCCTAGCTGCCACGACGGTTGACGTGGTAGCGGACTGCACGGAGTGCAGCTGGGCTTCTCCTCGCGGCTCAGGCTGACCGCTCATATTACAAACACTGTTTGCCTGTCAAAAGAGAGAGCCCACGATGGTATTTGGATTCAGCTGCCGGTTTTAATGGAAGAGGACACCTCAGAAACAGCAGACAGGTGCCACGCTGGAATTTGGAAGTCTTTAATCCGACGCGTTTCGTGCTCCACAGCACTTCTTCTCGGGATGTAGCCTTCGCATTGACTGACTGCTGCGGCGATTCTGGTAGGCACCTGGTAAGTACATCTTACCCCGCCCAGGTGGGCGTAGCCACAACAGTGGCCTGCTGGTTATTGTAGTGCCTCACGTATTCCTTCAGTGAGGTGCCGCTTTGTGAAAGTCTTTGTGCATAAGTGTGAAACCCATGTGGGTAGCGTGGAACAAATCGCTGCCTTTGCGTGTTAGTTTGCCTCTTCCATCAGCATAACAATCTCCTAGCTGCCACGACGGTTGACGTGGTAGCGGACTGCACGGAGTGCAGCTGGGCTTCTCCTCGCGGCTCAGGCTGACCGCTCATATTACAAACACTGTTTGCCTGTCAAAAGAGAGAGCCCACGATGGTATTTGGATTCAGCTGCCGGTTTTAATGGAAGAGGACACCTCAGAAACAGCAGACAGGTGCCACGCTGGAATTTGGAAGTCTTTAATCCGACGCGTTTCGTGCTCCACAGCACTTCTTCTCGGGATGTAGCCTTCGCATTGACTGACTGCTGCGGCGATTCTGGTAGGCACCTGGTAAGTACATCTTACCCCGCCCAGGTGGGCGTAGCCACAACAGTGGCCTGCTGGTTATTGTAGTGCCTCACGTATTCCTTCAGTGAGGTGCCGCTTTGTGAAAGTCTTTGTGCATAAGTGTGAAACCCATGTGGGTAGCGTGGAACAAATCGCTGCCTTTGCGTGTTAGTTTGCCTCTTCCATCAGCATACCAATCTCCTAGCTACCACGACGGTTGACGTGGTAGCGGACTGCACGGAGTGCAGCTGGGCTTCTCCTCGCGGCTCAGGCTGACCGCTCATATTACAAACACTGTTTGCCTGTCAAAAGAGAGAGCCCACGATGGTATTTGGATTCAGCTGCCGGTTTTAATGGAAGAGGACACCTCAGAAACAGCAGACAGGTGCCACGCTGGAATTTGGAAGTCTTTAATCCGACGCGTTTCGTGCTCCACAGCACTTCTTCTCGGGATGTAGCCTTCGCATTGACTGACTGCTGCGGCGATTCTGGTAGGCACCTGGTAAGTACATCTTACCCCGCCCAGGTGGGCGTAGCCACAACAGTGGCCTGCTGGTTATTGTAGTGCCTCACGTATTCCTTCAGTGAGGTGCCGCTTTGTGAAAGTCTTTGTGCATAAGTGTGAAACCCATGTGGGTAGCGTGGAACAAATCGCTGCCTTTACGTGTTAGTTTGCCTCTTCCATCAGCATACCAATCTCCTAGCTGCCACGACGGTTGACGTGGTAGCGGACTGCACGGAGTGCAGCTGGGCTTCTCCTCGCGGCTCAGGCTGACCGCTCATATTACAAACACTGTTTGCCTGTCAAAAGAGAGAGCCCACGATGGTATTTGGATTCAGCTGCCGGTTTTAATGGAAGAGGACACCTCAGAAACAGCGGGGTAAGATGTACTTACCAGGTGCCTACCAGAATCGCCGCAGCAGTCAGTCAATGCGAAGGCCACAACAGTGGCCTGCTGGTTATTGTAGTGCCTCACGTATTCCTTCAGTGAGGTGCCGCTTTGAGAAAGTCTTTGTGCATAAGTGTGAAACCCATGTGGGTAGCGTGGAACAAATCGCTGCCTTTGCGTGTTAGTTTGCCTCTTCCATCAGCATACCAATCTCCTAGCTGCCACGACGGTTGACGTGGTAGCGGACTGCACGGAGTGCAGCTGGGCTTCTCCTCGCGGCTCAGGCTGACCGCTCATATTACAAACACTGTTTGCCTGTCAAAAGAGAGAGCCCACAATGGTATTTGGATTCAGCTGCCGGTTTTAATGGAAGAGGACACCTCAGAAACAGCAGACAGGTGCCACGCTGGAATTTGGAAGTCTTTAATCCGACGCGTTTCGTGCTCCACAGCACTTCTTCTCGGGATGTAGCCTTCGCAGCCAACCGGCAGCTGAATCCAAATACCATCGTGGGCTCTCTCTTTTGACAGGCACCTGGGCGGGGTAAGATGTACTTACCAGGTGCCTACCAGAATCGCCGCAGCAGTCAGTCAATGCGAAGGCTACATCCCGAGAAGAAGTGCTGTGGAGCACGAAACGCGTCGGATTAAAGACTTCCAAATTCCAGCGTGGCACCTGTCTGCTGTTTCTGAGGTGTCCTCTTCCATTAAAACCGGCAGCTGAATCCAAATACCATCGTGGGCTCTCTCTTTTGACAGGCAAACAGTGTTTGTAATATGAGCGGTCAGCCTGAGCCGCGAGGAGAAGCCCAGCTGCACTCCGTGCAGTCCGCTACCACGTCAACCGTCGTGGCAGCTAGGAGATTGGTATGCTGATGGAAGAGGCAAACTAACACGCAAAGGCAGCGATTTGTTCCACGCTACCCACATGGGTTTCACACTTATGCACAAAGACTTTCACAAAGCGGCACCTCACTGAAGGAATACGTGAGGCACTACAATAACCAGCAGGCCACTGTTGTGGCTACGCCCACCTGGGCGGGGTAAGATGTACTTACCAGGTGCCTACCAGAATCGCCGCAGCAGTCAGTCAATGCGAAGGCTACATCCCGAGAAGAAGTGCTGTGGAGCACGAAACGCGTCGGATTAAAGACTTCCAAATTCCAGCGTGGCACCTGTCTGCTGTTTCTGAGGTGTCCTCTTCCATTAAAACCGGCAGCTGAATCCAAATACCATCGTGGGCTCTCTCTTTTGACAGGCAAACAGTGTTTGTAATATCAGCGGTCAGCCTGAGCCGCGAGGAGAAGCCCAGCTGCACTCCGTGCAGTCCGCTACCACGTCAACCGTCGTGGCAGCTAGGAGATTGGTATGCTGATGGAAGAGGCAAACTAACACGCAAAGGCAGCGATTTGTTCCACGCTACCCACATGGGTTTCACACTTATGCACAAAGACTTTCACAAAGCGGCACCTCACTGAAGGAATACGTGAGGCACTACAATAACCAGCAGGCCACTGTTGTGGCTACGCCCACCTGGGCGGGGTAAGATGTACTTACCAGGTGCCTACCAGAATCGCCGCAGCAGTCAGTCAATGAGAAGGCTACATCCCGAGAAGAAGTGCTGTGGAGCACGAAACGCGTCGGATTAAAGACTTCCAAATTCCAGCGTGGCACCTGTCTGCTGTTTCTGAGGTGTCCTCTTCCATTAAAACCGGCAGCTGAATCCAAATACCATCGTGGGCTCTCTCTTTTGACAGGCAAACAGTGTTTGTAATATGAGCGGTCAGCCTGAGCCGCGAGGAGAAGCCCAGCTGCACTCCGTGCAGTCCGCTACCACGTCAACCGTCGTGGCAGCTAGGAGATTGGTATGCTGATGGAAGAGGCAAACTAACACGCAAAGGCAGCGATTTGTTCCACGCTACCCACATGGGTTTCACACTTATGCACAAAGACTTTCACAAAGCGGCACCTCACTGAAGGAATACGTGAGGCACTACAATAACCAGCAGGCCACTGTTGTGGCTACGCCCACCTGGGCGGGATAAGATGTACTTACCAGGTGCCTACCAGAATCGCCGCAGCAGTCAGTCAATGCGAAGGCTACATCCCGAGAAGAAGTGCTGTGGAGCACGAAACGCGTCGGATTAAAGACTTCCAAATTCCAGCGTGGCACCTGTCTGCTGTTTCTGAGGTGTCCTCTTCCATTAAAACAGGCAGCTGAATCCAAATACCATCGTGGGCTCTCTCTTTTGACAGGCAAACAGTGTTTGTAATATGAGCGGTCAGCCTGAGCCGCGAGGAGAAGCCCAGCTGCACTCCGTGCAGTCCGCTACCACGTCAACCGTCGTGGCAGCTAGGAGATTGGTATGCTGATGGAAGAGGCAAACTAACACGCAAAGGCAGCGATTTGTTCCACGCTACCCACATGGGTTTCACACTTATGCACAAAGACTTTCACAAAGCGGCACCTCACTGAAGGAATACGTGAGGCACTACAATAACCAGCAGGCCACTGTTGTGGCTACGCCCACCTGGGCGGGGTAAGATGTACTTACCAGGTGCCTACCAGAATCGCTGCAGCAGTCAGTCAATGCGAAGGCTACATCCCGAGAAGAAGTGCTGTGGAGCACGAAACGCGTCGGAAAAAAGACTTCCAAATTCCAGCGTGGCACCTGTCTGCTGTTTCTGAGGTGTCCTCTTCCATTAAAACCGGCAGCTGAATCCAAATACCATTGTGGGCTCTCTCTTTTGACAGGCAAACAGTGTTTGTAATATGAGCGGTCAGCCTGAGCCGCGAGGAGAAGCCCAGCTGCACTCCGTGCAGTCCGCTACCACGTCAACCGTCGTGGCAGCTAGGAGATTGGTATGCTGATGGAAGAGGCAAACTAACACGCAAAGGCAGCGATTTGTTCCACGCTACCCACATGGGTTTCACACTTATGCACAAAGACTTTCACAAAGCGGCACCTCACTGAAGGAATACGTGAGGCACTACAATAACCAGCAGGCCACTGTTGTGGCTACGCCCACCTGGGCGGGATAAGATGTACTTACCAGGTGCCTACCAGAATCGCCGCAGCAGTCAGTCAATGCGAAGGCTACATCCCGAGAAGAAGTGCTGTGGAGCACGAAACGCGTCGGATTAAAGACTTCCAAATTCCAGCGTGGCACCTGTCTGCTGTTTCTGAGGTGTCCTCTTCCATTAAAACAGGCAGCTGAATCCAAATACCATCGTGGGCTCTCTCTTTTGACAGGCAAACAGTGTTTGTAATATGAGCGGTCAGCCTGAGCCGCGAGGAGAAGCCCAGCTGCACTCCGTGCAGTCCGCTACCACGTCAACCGTCGTGGCAGCTAGGAGATTGGTATGCTGATGGAAGAGGCAAACTAACACGCAAAGGCAGCGATTTGTTCCACGCTACCCACATGGGTTTCACACTTATGCACAAAGACTTTCACAAAGCGGCACCTCACTGAAGGAATACGTGAGGCACTACAATAACCAGCAGGCCACTGTTGTGGCTACGCCCACCTGGGCGGGGTAAGATGTACTTACCAGGTGCCTACCAGAATCGCCGCAGCAGTCAGTCAATGCGAAGGCTACATCCCGAGAAGAAGTGCTGTGGAGCACGAAACGCGTCGGATTAAAGACTTCCAAATTCCAGCGTGGCACCTGTCTGCTGTTTCTGAGGTGTCCTCTTCCATTAAAACCGGCAGCTGAATCCAAATACCATCGTGGGCTCTCTCTTTTGACAGGCAAACAGTGTTTGTAATATGAGCGGTCAGCCTGAGCCGCGAGGAGAAGCCCAGCTGCACTCCGTGCAGTCCGCTACCACGTCAACCGTCGTGGCAGCTAGGAGATTGGTATGCTGATGGAAGAGGCAAACTAACACGCAAAGGCAGCGATTTGTTCCACGCTACCCACATGGGTTTCACACTTATGCACAAAGACTTTCACAAAGCGGCACCTCACTGAAGGAATACGTGAGGCACTACAATAACCAGCAGGCCACTGTTGTGGCTACGCCCACCTGGGCGGGGTAAGATGTACTTACCAGGTGCCTACCAGAATCGCCGCAGCAGTCAGTCAATGCGAAGGCTACATCCAGAGAAGAAGTGCTGTGGAGCACGAAACGCGTCGGATTTAAGACTTCCAAATTCCAGCGTGGCACCTGTCTGCTGTTTCTGAGGTGTCCTCTTCCATTAAAACCGGCAGCTGAATCCAAATACCATCGTGGGCTCTCTCTTTTGACAGGCAAACAGTGTTTGTAATATGAGCGGTCAGCCTGAGCCGCAAGGAGAAGCCCAGCTGCACTCCGTGCAGTCCGCTACCACGTCAACCGTCGTGGCAGCTAGGAGATTGGTATGCTGATGGAAGAGGCAAACTAACACGCAAAGGCAGCGATTTGTTCCACGCTACCCACATGGGTTTCACACTTATGCACAAAGACTTTCACAAAGCGGCACCTCACTGAAGGAATACGTGAGGCACTACAATAACCAGCAGGCCACTGTTGTGGCTACGCCCACCTGGGCGGGGTAAGATGTACTTACCAGGTGCCTACCAGAATCGCCGCAGCAGTCAGTCAATGAGAAGGCTACATCCCGAGAAGAAGTGCTGTGGAGCACGAAACGCGTCGGATTAAAGACTTCCAAATTCCAGCGTGGCACCTGTCTGCTGTTTCTGAGGTGTCCTCTTCCATTAAAACCGGCAGCTGAATCCAAATACCATCGTGGGCTCTCTCTTTTGACAGGCAAACAGGGTTTGTAATATGAGCGGTCAGCCTGAGCCGCGAGGAGAAGCCCAGCTGCACTCCGTGCAGTCCGCTACCACGTCAACCGTCGTGGCAGCTAGGAGATTGGTATGCTGATGGAAGAGGCAAACTAACACGCAAAGGCAGCGATTTGTTCCACGCTACCCACATGGGTTTCACACTTATGCACAAAGACTTTCACAAAGCGGCACCTCACTGAAGGAATACGTGAGGCACTACAATAACCAGCAGGCCACTGTTGTGGCTACGCCCACCTGGGCGGGATAAGATGTACTTACCAGGTGCCTACCAGAATCGCCGCAGCAGTCAGTCAATGCGAAGGCTACATCCCGAGAAGAAGTGCTGTGGAGCACGAAACGCGTCGGATTAAAGACTTCCAAATTCCAGCGTGGCACCTGTCTGCTGTTTCTGAGGTGTCCTCTTCCATTAAAACAGGCAGCTGAATCCAAATACCATCGTGGGCTCTCTCTTTTGACAGGCAAACAGTGTTTGTAATATGAGCGGTCAGCCTGAGCCGCGAGGAGAAGCCCAGCTGCACTCCGTGCAGTCCGCTACCACGTCAACCGTCGTGGCAGCTAGGAGATTGGTATGCTGATGGAAGAGGCAAACTAACACGCAAAGGCAGCGATTTGTTCCACGCTACCCACATGGGTTTCACACTTATGCACAAAGACTTTCACAAAGCGGCACCTCACTGAAGGAATACGTGAGGCACTACAATAACCAGCAGGCCACTGTTGTGGCTACGCCCACCTGGGCGGGGTAAGATGTACTTACCAGGTGCCTACCAGAATCGCCGCAGCAGTCAGTCAATGCGAAGGCTACATCCCGAGAAGAAGTGCTGTGGAGCACGAAACGCGTCGGAAAAAAGACTTCCAAATTCCAGCGTGGCACCTGTCTGCTGTTTCTGAGGTGTCCTCTTCCATTAAAACCGGCAGCTGAATCCAAATACCATCGTGGGCTCTCTCTTTTGACAGGCAAACAGTGTTTGTAATATGAGCGGTCAGCCTGAGCCGTGAGGAGAAGCCCAGCTGCACTCCGTGCAGTCCGCTACCACGTCAACCGTCGTGGCAGCTAGGAGATTGGTATGCTGATGGAAGAGGCAAACTAACACGCAAAGGCAGCGATTTGTTCCACGCTACCCACATGGGTTTCACACTTATGCACAAAGACTTTCACAAAGCGGCACCTCACTGAAGGAATACGTGAGGCACTACAATAACCAGCAGGCCACTGTTGTGGCTACGCCCACCTGGGCGGGATAAGATGTACTTACCAGGTGCCTACCAGAATCGCCGCAGCAGTCAGTCAATGCGAAGGCTACATCCCGAGAAGAAGTGCTGTGGAGCACGAAACGCGTCGGATTAAAGACTTCCAAATTCCAGCGTGGCACCTGTCTGCTGTTTCTGAGGTGTCCTCTTCCATTAAAACAGGCAGCTGAATCCAAATACCATCGTGGGCTCTCTCTTTTGACAGGCAAACAGTGTTTGTAATATGAGCGGTCAGCCTGAGCCGCGAGGAGAAGCCCAGCTGCACTCCGTGCAGTCCGCTACCACGTCAACCGTCGTGGCAGCTAGGAGATTGGTATGCTGATGGAAGAGGCAAACTAACACGCAAAGGCAGCGATTTGTTCCACGCTACCCACATGGGTTTCACACTTATGCACAAAGACTTTCACAAAGCGGCACCTCACTGAAGGAATACGTGAGGCACTACAATAACCAGCAGGCCACTGTTGTGGCTACGCCCACCTGGGCGGGGTAAGATGTACTTACCAGGTGCCTACCAGAATCGCCGCAGCAGTCAGTCAATGCGAAGGCTACATCCCGAGAAGAAGTGCTGTGGAGCACGAAACGCGTCGGATTAAAGACTTCCAAATTCCAGCGTGGCACCTGTCTGCTGTTTCTGAGGTGTCCTCTTCCATTAAAACCGGCAGCTGAATCCAAATACCATCGTGGGCTCTCTCTTTTGACAGGCAAACAGTGTTTGTAATATGAGCGGTCAGCCTGAGCCGCGAGGAGAAGCCCAGCTGCACTCCGTGCAGTCCGCTACCACGTCAACCGTCGTGGCAGCTAGGAGATTGGTATGCTGATGGAAGAGGCAAACTAACACGCAAAGGCAGCGATTTGTTCCACGCTACCCACATGGGTTTCACACTTATGCACAAAGACTTTCACAAAGCGGCACCTCACTGAAGGAATACGTGAGGCACTACAATAACCAGCAGGCCACTGTTGTGGCTACGCCCACCTGGGCGGGGTAAGATGTACTTACCAGGTGCCTACCAGAATCGCCGCAGCAGTCAGTCAATGCGAAGGCTACATCCAGAGAAGAAGTGCTGTGGAGCACGAAACGCGTCGGATTTAAGACTTCCAAATTCCAGCGTGGCACCTGTCTGCTGTTTCTGAGGTGTCCTCTTCCATTAAAACCGGCAGCTGAATCCAAATACCATCGTGGGCTCTCTCTTTTGACAGGCAAACAGTGTTTGTAATATGAGCGGTCAGCCTGAGCCGCAAGGAGAAGCCCAGCTGCACTCCGTGCAGTCCGCTACCACGTCAACCGTCGTGGCAGCTAGGAGATTGGTATGCTGATGGAAGAGGCAAACTAACACGCAAAGGCAGCGATTTGTTCCACGCTACCCACATGGGTTTCACACTTATGCACAAAGACTTTCACAAAGCGGCACCTCACTGAAGGAATACGTGAGGCACTACAATAACCGCAGGCCACTGTTGTGGCTACGCCCACCTGGGCGGGGTAAGATGTACTTACCAGGTGCCTACCAGAATCGCCGCAGCAGTCAGTCAATGCGAAGGCTACATCCCGAGAAGAAGTGCTGTGGAGCACGAAACGCGTCGGATTAAAGACTTCCAAATTCCAGCGTGGCACCTGTCTGCTGTTTCTGAGGTGTCCTCTTCCATTAAAACCGGCAGCTGAATCCAAATACCATCGTGGGCTCTCTCTTTTGACAGGCAAACAGTGTTTGTAATATGAGCGGTCAGCCTGAGCCGCGAGGAGAAGCCCAGCTGCACTCCGTGCAGTCCGCTACCACGTCAACCGTCGTGGCAGCTAGGAGATTGGTATGCTGATGGAAGAGGCAAACTAACACGCAAAGGCAGCGATTTGTTCCACGCTACCCACATGGGTTTCACACTTATGCACAAAGACTTTCACAAAGCGGCACCTCACTGAAGGAATACGTGAGGCACTACAATAACCAGCAGGCCACTGTTGTGGCTACGCCCACCTGGGCGGGGTAAGATACTTACCAGGTGCCTACCAGAATCGCCGCAGCAGTCAGTCAATGCGAAGGCTACATCCCGAGAAGAAGTGCTGTGGAGCACGAAACGCGTCGGATTAAAGACTTCCAAATTCCAGCGTGGCACCTGTCTGCTGTTTCTGAGGTGTCCTCTTCCATTAAAACCGGCAGCTGAATCCAAATACCATCGTGGGCTCTCTCTTTTGACAGGCAAACAGTGTTTGTAATATGAGCGGTCAGCCTGAGCCGCGAGGAGAAGCCCAGCTGCACTCCGTGCAGTCCGCTACCACGTCAACCGTCGTGGCAGCTAGGAGATTGGTATGCTGATGGAAGAGGCAAACTAACACGCAAAGGCAGCGATTTGTTCCACGCTACCCACATGGGTTTCACACTTATGCACAAAGACTTTCACAAAGCGGCACCTCACTGAAGGAATACGTGAGGCACTACAATAACCAGCAGGCCACTGTTGTGGCTACGCCCACCTGGGCGGGGTAAGATGTACTTACCAGGTGCCTACCAGAATCGCCGCAGCAGTCAGTCAATGCGAAGGCTACATCCCGAGAAGAAGTGCTGTGGAGCACGAAACGCGTCGGATTAAAGACTTCCAAATTCCAGCGTGGCACCTGTCTGCTGTTTCTGAGGTGTCCTCTTCCATTAAAACCGGCAGCTGAATCCAAATACCATCGTGGGCTCTCTCTTTTGACAGGCAAACAGTGTTTGTAATATGAGCGGTCAGCCTGAGCCGCGAGGAGAAGCCCAGCTGCACTCCGTGCAGTCCGCTACCACGTCAACCGTCGTGGCAGCTAGGAGATTGGTATGCTGATGGAAGAGGCAAACTAACACGCAAAGGCAGCGATTTGTTCCACGCTACCCACATGGGTTTCACACTTATGCACAAAGACTTTCACAAAGCGGCACCTCACTGAAGGAATACGTGAGGCACTACAATAACCAGCAGGCCACTGTTGTGGCTACGCCCACCTGGGCGGGGTAAGATGTACTTACCAGGTGCCTACCAGAATCGCCGCAGCAGTCAGTCAATGCGAAGGCTACATCCCGAGAAGAAGTGCTGTGGAGCACGAAACGCGTCGGATTAAAGACTTCCAAATTCCAGCGTGGCACCTGTCTGCTGTTTCTGAGGTGTCCTCTTCCATTAAAACCGGCAGCTGAATCCAAATACCATCGTGGGCTCTCTCTTTTGACAGGCAAACAGTGTTTGTAATATGAGCGGTCAGCCTGAGCCGCGAGGAGAAGCCCAGTTGCACTCCGTGCAGTCCGCTACCACGTCAACCGTCGTGGCAGCTAGGAGATTGGTATGCTGATGGAAGAGGCAAACTAACACGCAAAGGCAGCGATTTGTTCCACGCTACCCACATGGGTTTCACACTTATGCACAAAGACTTTCACAAAGCGGCACCTCACTGAAGGAATACGTGAGGCACTACAATAACCAGCAGGCCACTGTTGTGGCTACGCCCACCTGGGCGGGGTAAGATGTACTTACCAGGTGCCTACCAGAATCGCCGCAGCAGTCAGTCAATGCGAAGGCTACATCCCGAGAAGAAGTGCTGTGGAGCACGAAACGCGTCGGATTAAAGACTTCCAAATTCCAGAGTGGCACCTGTCTGCTGTTTCTGAGGTGTCCTCTTCCATTAAAACCGGCAGCTGAATCCAAATACCATCGTGGGCTCTCTCTTTTGACAGGCAAACAGTGTTTGTAATATGAGCGGTCAGCCTGAGCCGCGAGGAGAAGCCCAGCTGCACTCCGTGCAGTCCGCTACCACGTCAACCGTCGTGGCAGCTAGGAGATTGGTATGCTGATGGAAGAGGCAAACTAACACGCAAAGGCAGCGATTTGTTCCACGCTACCCACATGGGTTTCACACTTATGCACAAAGACTTTCACAAAGCGGCACCTCACTGAAGGAATACGTGAGGCACTACAATAACCAGCAGGCCACTGTTGTGGCTACGCCCACCTGGGCGGGGTAAGATGTACTTACCAGGTGCCTACCAGAATCGCCGCAGCAGTCAGTCAATGCGAAGGCTACATCCCGAGAAGAAGTGCTGTGGAGCACGAAACGCGTCGGATTAAAGACTTCCAAATTCCAGCGTGGCACCTGTCTGCTGTTTCTGAGGTGTCCTCTTCCATTAAAACCGGCAGCTGAATCCAAATACCATCGTGGGCTCTCTCTTTTGACAGGCAAACAGTGTTTGTAATATGAGCGGTCAGCCTGAGCCGCGAGGAGAAGCCCAGCTGCACTCCGTGCAGTCCGCTACCACGTCAACCGTCGTGGCAGCTAGGAGATTGGTATGCTGATGGAAGAGGCAAACTAACACGCAAAGGCAGCGATTTGTTCCACGCTACCCACATGGGTTTCACACTTATGCACAAAGACTTTCACAAAGCGGCACCTCACTGAAGGAATACGTGAGGCACTACAATAACCAGCAGGCCACTGTTGTGGCTACGCCCACCTGGGCGGGGTAAGATGTACTTACCAGGTGCCTACCAGAATCGCCGCAGCAGTCAGTCAATGCGAAGGCTACATCCAGAGAAGAAGTGCTGTGGAGCACGAAACGCGTCGGATTTAAGACTTCCAAATTCCAGCGTGGCACCTGTCTGCTGTTTCTGAGGTGTCCTCTTCCATTAAAACCGGCAGCTGAATCCAAATACCATCGTGGGCTCTCTCTTTTGACAGGCAAACAGTGTTTGTAATATGAGCGGTCAGCCTGAGCCGCAAGGAGAAGCCCAGCTGCACTCCGTGCAGTCCGCTACCACGTCAACCGTCGTGGCAGCTAGGAGATTGGTATGCTGATGGAAGAGGCAAACTAACACGCAAAGGCAGCGATTTGTTCCACGCTACCCACATGGGTTTCACACTTATGCACAAAGACTTTCACAAAGCGGCACCTCACTGAAGGAATACGTGAGGCACTACAATAACCGCAGGCCACTGTTGTGGCTACGCCCACCTGGGCGGGGTAAGATGTACTTACCAGGTGCCTACCAGAATCGCCGCAGCAGTCAGTCAATGCGAAGGCTACATCCCGAGAAGAAGTGCTGTGGAGCACGAAACGCGTCGGATTAAAGACTTCCAAATTCCAGCGTGGCACCTGTCTGCTGTTTCTGAGGTGTCCTCTTCCATTAAAACCGGCAGCTGAATCCAAATACCATCGTGGGCTCTCTCTTTTGACAGGCAAACAGTGTTTGTAATATGAGCGGTCAGCCTGAGCCGCGAGGAGAAGCCCAGCTGCACTCCGTGCAGTCCGCTACCACGTCAACCGTCGTGGCAGCTAGGAGATTGGTATGCTGATGGAAGAGGCAAACTAACACGCAAAGGCAGCGATTTGTTCCACGCTACCCACATGGGTTTCACACTTATGCACAAAGACTTTCACAAAGCGGCACCTCACTGAAGGAATACGTGAGGCACTACAATAACCAGCAGGCCACTGTTGTGGCTACGCCCACCTGGGCGGGGTAAGATACTTACCAGGTGCCTACCAGAATCGCCGCAGCAGTCAGTCAATGCGAAGGCTACATCCCGAGAAGAAGTGCTGTGGAGCACGAAACGCGTCGGATTAAAGACTTCCAAATTCCAGCGTGGCACCTGTCTGCTGTTTCTGAGGTGTCCTCTTCCATTAAAACCGGCAGCTGAATCCAAATACCATCGTGGGCTCTCTCTTTTGACAGGCAAACAGTGTTTGTAATATGAGCGGTCAGCCTGAGCCGCGAGGAGAAGCCCAGCTGCACTCCGTGCAGTCCGCTACCACGTCAACCGTCGTGGCAGCTAGGAGATTGGTATGCTGATGGAAGAGGCAAACTAACACGCAAAGGCAGCGATTTGTTCCACGCTACCCACATGGGTTTCACACTTATGCACAAAGACTTTCACAAAGCGGCACCTCACTGAAGGAATACGTGAGGCACTACAATAACCAGCAGGCCACTGTTGTGGCTACGCCCACCTGGGCGGGGTAAGATGTACTTACCAGGTGCCTACCAGAATCGCCGCAGCAGTCAGTCAATGCGAAGGCTACATCCCGAGAAGAAGTGCTGTGGAGCACGAAACGCGTCGGATTAAAGACTTCCAAATTCCAGCGTGGCACCTGTCTGCTGTTTCTGAGGTGTCCTCTTCCATTAAAACCGGCAGCTGAATCCAAATACCATCGTGGGCTCTCTCTTTTGACAGGCAAACAGTGTTTGTAATATGAGCGGTCAGCCTGAGCCGCGAAGAGAAGCCCAGCTGCACTCCGTGCAGTCCGCTACCACGTCAACCGTCGTGGCAGCTAGGAGATTGGTATGCTGATGGAAGAGGCAAACTAACACGCAAAGGCAGCGATTTGTTCCACGCTACCCACATGGGTTTCACACTTATGCACAAAGACTTTCACAAAGCGGCACCTCACTGAAGGAATACGTGAGGCACTACAATAACCAGCAGGCCACTGTTGTGGCTACGCCCACCTGGGCGGGGTAAGATGTACTTACCAGGTGCCTACCAGAATCGCCGCAGCAGTCAGTCAATGCGAAGGCTACATCCCGAGAAGAAGTGCTGTGGAGCACGAAACGCGTCGGATTAAAGACTTCCAAATTCCAGCGTGGCACCTGTCTGCTGTTTCTGAGGTGTCCTCTTCCATTAAAACCGGCAGCTGAATCCAAATACCATCGTGGGCTCTCTCTTTTGACAGGCAAACAGTGTTTGTAATATGAGCGGTCAGCCTGAGCCGCGAGGAGAAGCCCAGTTGCACTCCGTGCAGTCCGCTACCACGTCAACCGTCGTGGCAGCTAGGAGATTGGTATGCTGATGGAAGAGGCAAACTAACACGCAAAGGCAGCGATTTGTTCCACGCTACCCACATGGGTTTCACACTTATGCACAAAGACTTTCACAAAGCGGCACCTCACTGAAGGAATACGTGAGGCACTACAATAACCAGCAGGCCACTGTTGTGGCTACGCCCACCTGGGCGGGGTAAGATGTACTTACCAGGTGCCTACCAGAATCGCCGCAGCAGTCAGTCAATGCGAAGGCTACATCCCGAGAAGAAGTGCTGTGGAGCACGAAACGCGTCGGATTAAAGACTTCCAAATTCCAGAGTGGCACCTGTCTGCTGTTTCTGAGGTGTCCTCTTCCATTAAAACCGGCAGCTGAATCCAAATACCATCGTGGGCTCTCTCTTTTGACAGGCAAACAGTGTTTGTAATATGAGCGGTCAGCCTGAGCCGCGAGGAGAAGCCCAGCTGCACTCCGTGCAGTCCGCTACCACGTCAACCGTCGTGGCAGCTAGGAGATTGGTATGCTGATGGAAGAGGCAAACTAACACGCAAAGGCAGCGATTTGTTCCACGCTACCCACATGGGTTTCACACTTATGCACAAAGACTTTCACAAAGCGGCACCTCACTGAAGGAATACGTGAGGCACTACAATAACCAGCAGGCCACTGTTGTGGCTACGCCCACCTGGGCGGGGTAAGATGTACTTACCAGGTGCCTACCAGAATCGCCGCAGCAGTCAGTCAATGCGAAGGCTACATCCCGAGAAGAAGTGCTGTGGAGCACGAAACGCGTCGGATTAAAGACTTCCAAATTCCAGCGTGGCACCTGTCTGCTGTTTCTGAGGTGTCCTCTTCCATTAAAACCGGCAGCTGAATCCAAATACCATCGTGGGCTCTCTCTTTTGACAGGCAAACAGCGTTTGTAATATGAGCGGTCAGCCTGAGCCGCGAGGAGAAGCCCAGCTGCACTCCGTGCAGTCCGCTACCACGTCAACCGTCGTGGCAGCTAGGAGATTGGTATGCTGATGGAAGAGGCAAACTAACACGCAAAGGCAGCGATTTGTTCCACGCTACCCACATGGGTTTCACACTTATGCACAAAGACTTTCACAAAGCGGCACCTCACTGAAGGAATACGTGAGGCACTACAATAACCAGCAGGCCACTGTTGTGGCTACGCCCACCTGGGCGGGGTAAGATGTACTTACCAGGTGCCTACCAGAATCGCCGCAGCAGTCAGTCAATGCGAAGGCTACATCCCGAGAAGAAGTGCTGTGGAGCACGAAACGCGTCGGATTAAAGACTTCCAAATTCCAGCGTGGCACCTGTCTGCTGTTTCTGAGATGTCCTCTTCCATTAAAACCGGCAGCTGAATCCAAATACCATCGTGGGCTCTCTCTTTTGACAGGCAAACAGTGTTTGTAATATATATATATATATATATATATATATATATCCCCGAACAGTCCACTCCAACTGCGGCTAGACAGATGACCCGCACACCATGCCTTCGATATCAAAAAAGATTTATTCCAGCCCCTACCCCCACAACAGACAAAAAAAAAAAAATATATATATATATATATATATATATATATATATATATATATATATATATATATATATTCACTGAAAAAACCATAGGTTTCAGCCACGTTGTAGTTAGGAATTAGCATTTAAAAAACCTTAGAAATTCACTAAAGAAACCATCGGTTTCACACATGTTATAGTTAGCTAGACATTTCACTCATACAAAACTATTGAAATTCCCCCGTTATAGTTAGTTCAGCTAACTATAACTGGCGCGCCCGCAACGCACTGCTGATGATATCACATATTACATCACTCATGACATGGTCAGTGATATCACTCATGACAACACTGATGACATCTCAAATTACATCGTACACTAAAGGAATTACACCAAATTTGGCAGAGAGGTAGAGATTGGTTCGCAGATTGTGCTTTTTTGTTAAATGGTGTAAATCTGTTCAGTAATTCATGAGAAAACCCCTATAGATAATGCATGTAGTCTTCTATGCACCGGCAAACTTGTCTTTTATACCTTCAAGTCCCCAATCTGTATCCTTACACATCCAGTAAACACAATCACACTTCTGTTTCATTATTGTAGTGACCATACAGCACTATGTGCTTATCTATACACTATTCTAAAATAATTCATTCACTACATTAAAACACTAAACAGCAAATGTACAATATGTGGTACATCCCCAGAGATATGACAGTTACTGTGTACTGTGATATCACCTTCTTCTGGCACAGGACTTTATAATGTGATGCACCTTCCACACAACATGGCACATCTTTTGCACTACCATTGCATCACAAAAGTGATGCAAAGGCCGTGTTAAAAGAAGCACAAGGGGGTTGTAAATCCACCCGTAACACATAGAAATTCATCCAGGCAGTTTCACCAGCTGTGCAAATTGAAATGAAATGAAATGAAATGAAATGAAATTGCATTTGTATAGCGCATAACCGCCCTGGGGCCTCGCAGCGCTTGAAGCGTAAAATTGAAGCGTAGACTTGTAACATATTTAGGTGCATATGTTACAATCAAGTGCTTTGGAGGTACTACAGTATACCATAGGTAAACTGCTTATAGAGTTATGCTGTAGCAGTTCCTCATAGTCGTGCACTTTCACATTCACCATACACTAGTAATGTATTAATTCATTCATTTATGGACTACACATTCATTCTGAGAAACCTGTATACACTAACATAGAAATATAGTTCTTTCTTTGACCAGTAAAGGTAGTTCTAAAAAGAACAGTTTTTTTTTAGTTTTCAATTTTTTTGTGTTTTAAAACCCAGAAAATGGAACTGGAACCCAAAAAGTGTCCAACAGGAACAAAAGAATGAAAAAAACCTAATGTTGAAGACTGCGATGCTCCTGCTTCCTGCATTTTATCAGGTCAATAGACTGTTCCCCATAACACAAAAGTTTATCGCAATAAATGCATAGAATTTTAACTTCACCAAAATCAGGACCAATTTGTGGGTGTGGTTTGCTTGCTGAAAATGGTGCTGCAGCATTTGATGTGCTTGGTGCAGTAGCAGGTGGGTTATCCTGCAACTTCCGTCTTGCAGCTCGAGCAAAGTTGTTGGGGTGCAGGTTCTTCACGTGTCACACCATATTTGCTGTGCCAAAGGAGTATTTTTTAGATGAATCACCCCTTGAAAGAGTTGTTTGGCAAATTTTACAGGTTACTTTTGGAGCGTTAACCTTTTTTTGACCTTCTGGAAAAGTAAAAAACTTCCAAATTAGAGCTTTTTTCCTCTTCTTTGGAGGTTCTTCAGGACTAAAATCTCCCTCTGAAGTATTACTGGAAGATGAGTCCATTGCTGTTATTATGGTGATCTTCCTTCTATTTCACAGGATTCTCAGACGAGATGCTTCTTCTTGGAAAGTCAAAGTAGAATGATTAAAATGGGATGGAACTTTCAACAGTTGGAATAGGAAGTGTTATGAACCAATCAAATCTCTTCTTTTAAAGTCACATGGCTTTGCGTACGCTTACGGTGTGCTTACGGTGCTCTTACTATGCAAGTACACATGACGTTCCACTGCGATTTGTGTGATTGCTTTTAAAAGTAATATATGATTGTTAAAAGTGTAAAAAAACTATTTTCATAATTCCCTAGATAATGTGTTCTGTTAGTATGTACATTAAATACAAAAATATGTGTTTTTAAACAATTAAAAACATTTGCACCTTTCGCGTACAGGTCCCGTACATGACATCACACAAAAGCTTTGATGCGACGCATAACGTCAAAGCGTATTTGTAGCGTATGCGCAGGTACGTGCTGAGAATCATTAGCAGTACAAAGTATTGTGCGATCACCCTCTCAGTGTCAAATCAGAGCACAGGGCGCGCTACAAGAATGGTTACAAGTAGTCACTCATTGGAGATCCGATTCTGGGCCTGCCTCTGCGCACATGATAACCCCGCCCCATCTCTCTCTGTTGTTAATTGTTGGTGCACACACTCACACTTGCACATGCACGCTGCACGCCCGCCCACACTCCCCAGATTTCACCAACTAGCTTTCTTGCTATTACTAAGCCTGAAAGCCAATACATTGGCCAATGAGAGGTCCCCCAGGGCCGTCATTCTTGTAGAGCGCGAAAACGTTACCAATAACGGCCCTGGACTTGGTTTGGTCAGCCTACGCGGTTCCCATATAATGCAGGAACTGACATGAGCATGCTCTATTTTGGCTGCCTGTGCTGCGGTAACAGTTAGACTCTCATCGTCGTCGATTGTACTACGAACTGTTTGCTCGAATGGAGGAGGACTCGTGACACTCAACTTGGTGTCACTGCTGCTGCTGCCGAGCCAGGCCACCATAGGTGCAGTGGCGACAGCACCCGCCCCTATCCCACCCCAGGCCCAACCAAAGTCCCAGCCTTTGAAGACAAGACAAGAGACAACAGAAGGAAAGGTAGGAAAAGCCGTCAGAACATCAGCCTCAGCTGTAAATTGTACATGTATCATAGTATTTTTTTTTAATGTGTCACGTGGCCCTCCCATCTCTGTTTTGCTTTATTTTTGTGAGCCACATGCTTTTTGCTTCAATGTATTTGCTCTCTCCTAATCCTCCCGTGACTTTTAATATTCATTGCTGCCTCACGTGGCCTTCCCAGGCCTCTATTCTTATTGTTCGTGTATGGTTGATCAGAATATTTTCTTCTGCGTCACAGAGCCCTCCTAGGCCTTTTTAAAATAAATTGTGCGTGCATAAATTTATGTGTCGTATTATTGAAGTATTACGAGCTTTAGCCTGTTATAAATTGTGCGTTCATAATAGTATTATTTTTTTACTGCGTCGCGTGCCCCTCCCAGCTCTGTTTTGCTTTATTTTTGTGCACCACATGCTTTGTGCTTCATGGTATTTACTCCATCCCAATCCTCCCGTGACTTTTAATATTTATTACGACCTCAAGTGCCTTCCCAGGCCTCTATTCTTATTGAATGTATATGATTGATTGTAATATTTCCTTCTGCATAACGGGCCCTCTTAGGCCTTTTTTAAATAAAGTGTGCGTGCATGAATTTCTGTGCCTTATTTTTGAACTTTGTCACATGTTTTAGCCTGTATTGTTATAAATTGTGCGTTCATAATAGTATTATTTTTTGACAGCATCACGTGCCCCTCCCAGCTCTGTTTTACTTTTTTTTATGCACCACGTGCTTTGTGCTTCTTCTTATTTGCTCCCTCCTAATTCTCCCGTGACTTTTAAGATTTATTGCTGTCTCACGTGGCCTTCCCAGGCCTCTATTCTTATTGATCGTATATGGTTGATCATAATATTTCCTTCTGCGTCATGGGGCCCTCCAGACCTTTTTTTAATAAATTGTGCGTGCATGAATTTCTGTGTCATATGTATGTTACTCTTGCTAGTATAGTATACTATGTATACCAGGGATGCTCATGTAAATGCTACTAGTGCGCCTGCAACAGTAATTGTGCCACCCACACAAGTAACCCTAAATAAAAAAAGTCAGGCTTGACACTGCAGTGCCTGAGCGCCCTTTCTAAAACTGCCATGTTTTCAAACTGCATCCATTTGGCAGACCTTACCCGTCCCTTTGTATGGACTGTACTCTGTATCCTTCACTTAAACATTGTGGACGTATTGAGCGGTGCAGACGGGGTGACAGTTGTTTTACTAATTATATATTCACACATCTTTATAGTCATTTATGTCTTTATACTTTAATGTGAGCATATAACATTTGTTCTTTACATCTATAATGATTTTCTTCTAATGTTTTTATCTTCATTTGCCAAGGAAATGATTGCCACTAAGTACCAAGAGCTTCTGGATTATAAAAGCCGTAATGTGTATCCGGATGGTTTCAGTAAATTCCAGAAGCATGGATTGCGTAGACTATCTAAAAAAATCTCTGTTGAAGGTAGTATCATTTTTTCTGTATTTGCACATAATTTGAATGTCTAGATTAATGATGTTCTATTGGATTTGTAATTCTCTCCAATATAGGTGAAAAGTTAATAGGTTGAAGAACAGTACGTGATTATGTCTTTCTGCACACAACATATTTTACAAACTACATTAATGTAAGAAAAGTATTTCTGATGAACTTTATGTGTTTAAGAAAGGTTTGTGGTAGGTTGTTAAACTAATTTCTTCTATAAGAAATGTTGCTTTTTTTGGATAGTTGATGAGGTTAGTTTCTGCTACATGTAAATTGTGTATACTATGACTAATAACATATGATGTACATGTTGGTTCCTCTTTAGAAGCTCACATGCTTCCAAATATTTTTACAGGTAATCGATATCTTCCTCTCAAATATGTTTGTCAAGACCAAATGTATGTATATTTCCATTCCTAATACAGTTACCTATATTTAAGTAATAATTTCAAATCAATGTGTGTACTGAAATCCTTTAATTTTAACCTTAGTATTTAGCAATATCAGCAACAGTGTCATCTTGTATTTTCCTCGGCAAATATCGCTCTTCTACTTTTCAGGTAAGTATTCATATATGTTATGTAACTTTTCAGTGTTACTGGTGCAAATACTGATCGTCATTGGATACTTTTGGTAAGTGCATTTATCAATCTATTTTGAAAGTTCTTGTTGGAAAATCACTAGTTGCAAAAGTTCAAATCGTCAAAGAAATATTTTTTAAATATTTTAAATGCTAATTTTTCTTAACGATTTTGTAATGTATCTAGAGCACTGAAACCTATGATTGCTTTTCAACTTCAAACGTTTTGTGATTAATTGTTTTTATGTACATTAACATTCAGGCTGGATGTTTGCTCAACATATACATTGGTTATTATGTTTTCAGTTTGAAGAATGCTACTTAACTCAGCAGCAAGGTGGAGAGGGAAGCTTTTGCTGTGGTTTGGGCTCTGAAGAAGCTGAGGTCATACTTGTTTGGCACTCACTTCATTGTTCAGACAGACCATAAGCCCCTCGTCTGGCTAAAACAGATGAAGGGTGAAAACCCCAAACGTTTGAGGTGTTCCATTTCCCTACAGGGGATGGATTGTACAGTGGAACTTAGACCTGGGAGTAACCATGCCAATGCAGATGGACTCTCAATATATTTCCACTTCAAGCATGGATATTGAACTGTTCAAGGTTACTTTAATGTCCTTACATTTGGGGGGTTGTGTAGGAGAGTAGGATCTGCTTCTTATGTATGCCACTACTTTTTACTGATGTCTCACTGTTTTCGACTTAGTCTGGCTGGGATCCTGCTATCCAGGACCCAAGCATAGCTGCTTTCTCCTCTAAATTGTACTTTAGGTACACTCCAGATTGGATACTGGAGTTCCCTTATCAGTCCCTAGTATATGGTACACCATGTACCCAGGGCATAGGTACCCCAGAGGCCTCTCAGGGGCTCCGCATGTATTATGCCACCCCTGAGAGACCATTCAAACTGACAACACAGGTCTGCTACTGCAGCCTGTGTAAGGTGGTACATAAACCCCTTACTTAGATATAGGTTCCCTATATCTATTCTAATCACTGCACATATAAACCTATCAGTCACCCCCTATGGCAAACCTTATCAATCCTGAAGTGATTGATAAGGCCCCTGGAGCCCCCTGTATATTGTGCTATTTACTGTTCTATTGATTAATAATTGTGTGCTTTGTGCTCTAATCTCTTTTAGAGATTAGTAGAGTGTTTAGTAATAAATACATATATGTTATATATATATTCTGTGTGGTTATCCTTTCATTTGGTTATTAAGGAGGTTATAGACTGGTAAAACAAGCTGCTTTACATTCCTTCAAGACTTAGCCTAAAGGCTGCTCTCCATGGCTACCACTAGGATAGCTGTCATAAAGGTTATCTTTGACTTAATTATCAATAAGGGTCATTTGGACACGTACAGGGTGCCCACTTCAATTAGTGGACAGCATATACCAGGCCAACTTCTCACATTGCAGTACTTCTCCTGGCAGTTCTTCCAGCTCTTTTTCTTGGCAGGTTCCTTGATTCCCACAAATTCTCTGTAGTATGTTATCTCCCTTAGACTTCCATCAGGAGGCAAGCTCTACTTCAAGCCCTTGGAGAAAACTCTAACAGCAGGATGATGAAAGTGCAATCCAGTCCTTTCACTGCCCAAGACAGAAGCAGCAAGCAGCAGGCCAACACAGCAGGGCACACAGCAAAGTGGCAGTTCCTCCTGACAGCTTTGCCAGCTCTTCTTCCTGGCAGGTTTTTTAGTTCAGCAGTAGTCTGAAGTTCTGTGGCCTGGGCCACAGTTTTATAGCACAAATTCCTTTTTTCTCTGGTGGCAGAGAAGCTGTTTGACAAGCCAAAACCAGTTCTGTCCCTCGCAGCAATTAGGGGTTGCGTTACGAACTATAATGACACTGCAGTGTAAGAAATACACTAACTCTTGTGGCAACATGTGACATGGGCATATGGGGAGGAACGAGGACCTGGCAATAATTTAGCCAATAAATTGAAGACACAATGGCCATGCACTTACTTTGTAAAAATTATAGGCTCTGGAGGCTCAAACTGTTACCACACATCAGCCACCTTATCCACGTTTTCCCACTTCTACACATCCCTATCTGCCTCTCAAGGCACAGCTTCAGAGGCAGAGACTAATGAATCCCTAGCAGATGTGGCTCTGGCATGGTTTTCCATGAGGCAGAGGAAGTATTTGGTACAGCCCCTTATGGTAGAGAAGGTGAAGGCCGCTAGATAATCATTCCCTAATGGCAAAGCTCCTGGCAGTGATGGCCTAACAGGCAACTTGTATAAGGGATTTGCAGACCTGCTGGTGCCGCACCTACAAGCAATGTATAAAGGGGCATACACTAGGCAGGCACTGCCTCCATCTCTCCATGAAGCAGGGATGTTTAAATTACTAAGACCAGAAAAACAGCTAGAACTTTGCAAGTCGTATAGGTGGCTGTTGCTGATTAATATTAATGCAAAGATTATGGTGAAGACACACCTGGTTCTACCAGATCAATCAGGATTGATACCCACACGTTCCACAGCAAACAACAACCGGACCCTTTTTGCACTCCTTTATCAGCTAGACCCAGCCAAGGAAGCAGTTGTGGCTCAATTAGATGCAACTAAAGCTTTTTATTCTATTGAATGACCATTTATGTTCACCATACTGCGCCACATGGGGATGCCCAAATCCTTCTTAAGATGGATGCACTTGTTGTATACTAACATAGTAGCCTGGGTGCTTATCAATTGCAGCACATCGGAAATCTTACAAATACACAAGGGCACGTGACAGGGGTGCCCGCAGTCCCTGATATTGTTTGCGCTCACTCTCGAGTGCTGTGGATTAACCTGCTGCCTATTAGCATCTCTCTATATGTGGACGACATCGTGCTATATGCCCCTAGCCTCACAGCCCAACTAAGTCCCCATAATTAGGGAGTACATTTGCTTAGAAAGGTATTCTTGCTTAAATATAAATTAATCAAAGTCAGCTGTGATCCTGCTGACCTTGAGTACACAGCCATACCCTCTGGAATTCCCTCTGGAGTGATGCCAGGGCCCATTTCAATATTTGGGAATATGGATACATAGGGGATCTGCTGCTGGTTATTCAAGAAAATTATAGCAGGGCAGTATCAAAATTGGAGGAACAAACAACTAAATGGATCAGACTGCCATTGCCTCTGGTGAATAGAGTGGGGATTATGAAAACGATTGTACTCCCCAAATTTCTTTCTCTTTTTATCAATATCCCTATAGTGCGCCTCAATAATTTTTCAAAACAGTTCGATCCCACATGAATTTGGCAGAGAAACAGCCTGGGATTCATTGGAATGTTCTGATACTCCCATAGGAACAGGTAGGGTTTGGTGCGCCAGATTTCCACTTATACTATCTGTGTGCATCGGCACAATTTGCACATTATTGGTGTCATCCAGACACTTACACACCCCATTCGGCGCTAGAGGCCTATGACGCCCATCCCATTCTATTCAGTTCAGTCCTGCACCACAGATGCTCCGAACTTTAAAGAGAAGAGATTAGCACAATTCAATGCAGTACAAGAGCTTAGAAGGCACTTGGGACTCGAGCGGGAAAACTCCCTTTGTTTACCATCCCACTTTTCCTGCAGTTCCATACAGATATTTCAGTCACGCATGATGCTGATGGGCTTGCAATGCTGGCCAGAGTGGGATTGAAGAATATGGTAGATGTGCACCTGGGACTTTATCTCCATGGTGGACTTGCCTCCTAGACAGCACCGACCTCCACTTCTGACTTTCATTTCCTTTTGGCTTCATGCGGCAATGAGGGTACTGTAACCCTGGTTCCCCAAAGAGCTGCCTGTGCTAGGAGGACTTCAAACTATGCTCATTAGCCCTACATGCAAACACCTCATCAGCAGATTATATAACACATATCAGACAGACAAACTGTTAGGCACAAATCTGGCTCTTGAAAAATTGAATACTGGACTAGATACTGCACTAGACCCCGGAGACTGGGGTTTCTGTTGCACACTAACTATCATGCTCACACCAAACTGTAATCTGTGCATAATCCATATTAAGTATTTGCAACAAATGTACAACACTCCTATCTGACTGTGCAAATATGGGTTGAGAAATTACACGAGCTGCCTGCAATGTTGGGCATTGGAGGAGGACTTCCTTCATCTAGCCTGGACCTGCGCTGCGGCTGGATCCGGGTGTCTAATGTACTATCTGATATGGTGATGGAACAGGTAACCTGCATCCCCCAGGTATGCCTGCTTGGTTCAGTTAAACATTCGCACCTGAATTACTGTAAATTTGTAGCAGCGGTCTTGTTGGCAAAATGATTGGTGGCCATGCAGTGGGGAAAAAGATTAGCAACCATGTTTATGGAAAGGTTTACTGGCATGGCATATTATAAAAAGCAGCTGGAAATATTTGCTGAGGAACTACCACTACCTTCATGTCCTATGGATATTTGGGGCCAGGTGATGGCTTACCTGATGTCGGCTGCAGGCATGGACTAATGCATTGGCGGGTGAAGGAGGTGTCTGTCTGGTAAAGGTGGGACTGTGGTTATGGAGCTAACATCAACAATATGATAATGTGTGTATGCTATGTCTTGCTACAACTGGCACATGATGGCATTGGGTTTATACCATGCTGTTTTAAGCTGAACATCTCAACAAAAAGAAATATAATACAATGCGCACCTTAAGAGCGACTGTTTCACGTGAGCTTCAGATAAGGTTATGAGGAACTCACAAGGCAGTACAGGGTAAGAAACGTAGAATGAATGTTGTTAATGGTTTTGAAAGACCATCATTGTGGTATCGTAATACCATTGGTCTATAGATTTTCACAGACTAGTCTTTTGAGACCTTGTTGGATGTACATTAAGGGGCATATTCACAAGCCCCTATCACCGCCCCCACAACGCCGTTTTCAGTGACATTGTGATGGGGATACGGGCCTTGCTTTATTCACAAGGCATTGTTAAGCCACTTAATGTGGCTTAATGCTGCCTTGTGAATACGGCACGCTTTTGAGCTGTATTTAGCATGAAAGGGGCGTGCAGTGGGTGTTGCGGTGAGCGTTTCACCGCAACATCCGTTGATTTTGATGCTGCCCCCTATTTACAATGGCAGCGTAAATAGGAGGCAATGCCAAAATTAAGACCAGGAAAATCCTGGTATTAAACAGGCGAAAAAAGGTGAAATGCTTTATTTCTCCTCGTTATTGCTTTTTCTATCTGTGCTGCCTTGTGCAGCACACATGGAAAAAGCAAATTGCCATGGTTTGTGTATGTACAGGAAGTTGTCCCTTCCTCTATATAAACAAACCTTTTTTGAAAATGCCATTCTGTCACTTTCATGTGTGCTACATGACGCAGCACACATGAAAGTGAGAGAATTGCATTTAGGATTGTTTGTGTGCAGGAAGGGACACCTTCCTGTACATACACAATCCTCCCCTGCACACAGACACCCTTGCAGAGTGCAAGGATACCTGCGTTGGCGCTAAGTTGTTAAACTTAGCGCCATAGCAGGGGGAAATGAAGGTGGCACCATATCCTTGTGAATATGTTGCAGCCTTGGCATTTCCGAAGTGGAGGAGAGAGGCAGTCAGTAGCGGTCCGTGGTGCGTGTGCTGCTGAGCGCTGACGTGGGGCAGGGGAGGGGCAGGGTGGGGGGTAGTAAACAGCAGAATACGGCCGCACAGAGGTAACTACACAAAGAAATAAACTTAATTTTGTTGCGCGCGCTGCATCGCCAAATGCGAAGCAGCGCGTGCAACGAAATTTGTTTTATTTATTTGTTTGTGTACTTACCTCAGTGCGGCTGTATTTTGCAGTTTACTACCCTCACCCTGCCTCTCCCCCCCCCACGTCAGCACCCCACAGCACTCCCACCATGGGCCGCTACTGGAGGCATTAAGCCAAGAATGCTAACGCCTCTCTCCGCCACGTATACGGTTCCATAAGTGTGGCTTAGACATCCATTATTGTAAAAATACTTTTACATATCGTATTATACACTGCAATTGCACCTCAGCAGTTAAAAACACAATTTGGTCTCCGCTACTGTGACTTCGCCTTCCTTGCTTCGTTCAGCAGACAGCAAACAGACAGCAAAACAAAATATCCTTCTTTATTTAAGGGGGCAAACGACTAAAAAACACGCATCGGACTGTACTGTTTGATGTGTATCTTTAAAACTAGCGAACACGCAACACATTTACAAAATTCTTAAAGCTCGTTGTTGAACATAAAACTACAGGTGTGAAACTTTGAATGATGGGGATTTTTTTAAGCCTCGAGGTTCTGATTAGTTTTATAGACAGCTAGATCTTCACTTTCTGATGTCAGTCAGAACCCCTAGGTGTAAAACATACCCACTGCTTAGTCGCCCATTCAAAATTATATATATTACCTTTGTAAGCTGGACAAAATTGGGTTCTATTTTGTTGATAATGGTTTATCCTCAATATGATTCAGGCTGCTTAGGAGATATTTAATAAATATATACGGCCCCATTGTAGTAGTAGAACCTAGTCCAGTAGGATTGTTTTAGCATAAAATCACCATCTCATTTACTAGCAATTACAAATCTGAGGACCGAAATTAAGAATTCATAATAGAACCCAGTATAACTGTACGTTTTTTTCCAAAATTCTAGGTCCTTTTGCCGCCTTCAAATTCTACTTGCTTCGAACAGGTGGATTTTTTTTGGGAAAAACCAAGTGGTAATACTAGATGTAGTAATTTGGGGTGAGGTAATTACCTCTTACAGTGGCGACTGATGATTTTCTTGTAACAAGGCACTAGTGGTTTGAGAAATATTTGGATGAATATTGAAAAAGGCGGAATTCACCGTTTTTTACAACAGAGGTAAACCATCTTTGCTGGAAACAGAAACAAAAAAACACAGTTACTTTAAGAGGGGATGAGCAATTTATTTCCCTTAATGATAACTGCATTAACGTGATTATATGGTGTGGAACCCTAACAGGGCTCTTGAAAGCACTTTCCCAGCAGGGAAGTCTGTCTGCAACGCCTCCTTGACAGGTCCTCCTGGCGTTCTATGAAAGAAGGTGCCACAAACATGCTCCTCTGCTGAGGAACATGACTGTGTCCACTCTCATGGGCCAGGGAGTTTAATTAAATTAATGCAATCAAAATTGACCCAAATACATTACCCGGTCACTAATGCTGCAGGATTGTACTAGAGTTCCTCTTTCCATGCATTTCCATTGCATGTAATGGAGAATTCTTCTGCTGCAGGGCAATCTGCCTACTTCGTGCATTTATTAATTCGAGGGAGGTGAATGCAGAAACAGCAAGAATGGGCAGAATTGCCAAACGTTTTACATCCACTTAGCACCGAATAACACAGCAGAAAATGTAAGTAGCCCAACCTTGCTTGCCTCTAAATGGCGAATAATTGTCATTGTGACTCAACTCCTCAAACCATTTAAGTTCATTGCCTGTTTCCCCAAACATATTTGTCTTACTGCAAAAATCTTTATGGAATTTGTGGTAGAGAGGGTGAGGACTCATGGCCGGACTGGCTATAGCAGACACCGGGCAATTCCCGGTGCGTCGCACGGGTGGGGGCCGGTTTTGGGCCCCTGGGGGCCGTTTTTGTTACAGGGCCGTTTTGCAGCACAGCTGCAAAATTGGCCCTGTACCAAAATCGGCTGAAAACCGGCCCCGGCAAAGAGCTTGGCGGCACCTCCAACCCCCCCCCCCCCCCCCCCCCCCTTCCCGAGTGAGGAGTGGGGGCCGACCGGGCCCTTTGCCAGGGCCGGTTGTGGTTCCCAGTCCGGCCCTGTGAAGACTCGTAAATTTGCAGCATTAGGTCAAGATTGTAATCACCTGAAAGTGTCATAGAAAAGAGAATGTGGCAAAATGTTGAAGGTATGTGGTAAGTAGGCAGGACACCATCTGTAAGGAGTGAGATTTTAGTGGAACTTGGCTTGAAAAGGTCAGAAACGTCTGATTGGGACTCATCTTTACCTTCCGAATATAGCAAAAGTTATCAGTTCACTGTAATGAACACATCGCTAACAGAATATCGACGACCACAATATAAAGGTCCCAAAATATCGAGACCTACACGGAAGCGCAGCGCACGCCGATTCTTCTAGCGTTCCCGAAAACGGCAGATTCATTCGGCCGATCGGAGCACAGAACGAACAAGCACCCTCCTGCAGCCCACAGACGATCCTTTACTGGGGCTTCTCAAGTCACCTCGGCATCCCTCCCAGGATACTTGCCTTAAAGAGGATTCACTTCACGCGGATCCAAACCCAGCACTCCTTCATTCAGACAACCAAGTCCGGATGATGGTCCGAACTAACCCGGATCGAAATGCTGTCGACCTAACAGCCTAAACAATAGGCGCACTCCTTCCTTGTGGCTCTACAATTGAATGAAATTACCCTGGCCTACTGTGATATCACACTGTCACATGCGCCGTTGAGCTACTCACTGTAAATTATTTGCACCTTATGCACAGTGCGCCACCAACGCTGTTCACTTTCACTTGCGTCGCCACTTGCACTTTTGTACACGTTTTTGCACCAAGTTCTATGTGGTTGTCACCTATTTAATCTATATAGTGCTGTTCTTAACTGTATACCTCCGACCTTGGAACTAATGTTACCACATAAAGATGAATAACTATCTTTTGACATACAAAAGAGTATTCTCCTTCTTTCTTCCAAAGTAATGCTATGTGCATGCTAGTTAAAATTGTCTACCGACTCCCACCTCTCAGGACACTGTGTTCTTTCTGCATCCTACCTACCCAGTCCTGAATTGGTTTATGGGTTACACTCCTGTTAATCTTACAGCATTAAAAACCAAGCGCTCCATTTCGTGCCAGCATTGTGAAACTTGCTGCGTCAGTAATTGCAGATCACTCGTTTGTACACAAGTGCAGAGCTTCAGTACATTGGGGCTTATTTACAAGCCCCTTAAGCCGCCAGCCCGCCACTTCTTCCTATATAAAAAAAGGTGCTTAATTTGAGACGCACTTAATTGTCGGCACCGGCACCTATGACAGCCTCAATATCCTGTCGCTGTTTGCATAAATTAGAGATGAGCAGAACAGAAATTGTTTATTATTTAAGTATGGTTAATAGCATTTGTGCAGGATTATTAATTGGCAACAACGGCTGTGACAATGGGTTGTGCAAGCTGCAGAGGCCTCCTGACTAGAGCCCTGGGCACTTAGGTGGATATGTACAATGAAGTGGCGGAGTGTGTTGTTAGCCCCCTGGGTTTAACGACACGCTCCGCCACTTCGGAAATGCAAGGCTGCACCACCATGCAAGAATGTGGTGCAGCCTTGTGTTTCCCATTGCGATGGCGCTTAGTTTAACAACTTAGCGCCAACGCAGGCACACTGGCACCAGAGTGCAAGGGTGTCTGTGTGCATGGGAGGATTGGTTATGTGTAGGAAGGTGTCCTTCCTTTCCTGCACATAAACAATCCTAAAATGCCATTTTGTAACTTTCATGTGTGCTGCTTGACGCTGCACGCATGAAAGTTACAAAATGGCACTTTTTTAAAGGTTTGTTCATGTACAGGAAGGGACACCTTTCTGTACATAAACAGACCATTGCATTTTGCTCTTGCCATGTGTGCTAAGGCAGCACACATGGAAAAAGAAAAAACGAGGAGAAATAATGCATTTCTCCTCGTTTCGCCAACTTAAGACCTGGGTTTTCCTGGTCTTAATTTTGGAAATGCCTCCTATGTACGCCACCCCTGTACATAGTGGGCAGCGTCAAATACAATGGGTGTTGCGGTGTAACACCCACTGAACGCCCCTTTCACGCTAACCATAGCGTGAAAGGGTGCCTTATGCCTTGTACAAAAGGTGCAGCCCCTATCGCCATGGGAAGGTCACAAAAATTGACGTTCCCGTGGCGATAGGGACTTGTACATATGCCCCTGACTGTTTTACAAATTAAGCACTGATGAAACGTGACGCACCAGTGCCGCCATACGTCACTTTTTTCCACATAAAAAGAGACCCACCGTCACTTTTTCCCATATAAAAAGAGACCCACCGACGGCGCAAGGAGGTTGTAAATAACACCCAGAGAATGAGGTATTAAAGCATGGCACATGTCCCAGCGTTTACACGAAAGTCCATCTTCCACAGGACTTTGCAAATGCTTATAATTTTTTGCTAGAAATACAGACACAATTCGAAAAAAAAATTCTGCAGCTATACACATGACGTTACTGCCAAAGGTCTTATAATTGACGTTTTAGTTTAGCAAATTACTATTGCCTCACAAATTGCATTTTGAATTTTATTTGCCGTACTCCATTTCTGACCTGCTACACCATATATGACTATAACTTCAATATATATTTTTATTCCATAGCGCATGACATTCTGTGGAAAGCAAACTTGAACTCGAGATGCTTTTGGGCCTCCATTAAAACCATATTTTGGGTTTACTGATGTGTGAATATTTACTTTCAATCTACTTGAAAACTAATTTCCCTGGTCACGCAGGAAAAGAGCGCGCCTCTCTCCCGAGTGCACAGCTGTGCTTTTTACTTCCCACCTCACCTTTATTCTCCCGGCAGCCCGCGAGCCTTCGTAGACAAGGCCCGGCTCCCTGTCGGCTCAGCCTTTGAGGTATCCCAGAATCCCCGATGTGACTTCCATTTGATTGTCCAGATCTCTATTGCAGCCACTGTGTACATTAAAGATCTTGAAAGGGACGGCGCAGATTGATTCACGCTCGCAGTTTGAAAAATATGAGGCTGTAGATTGGAAAGTGAACCAGGAGGCTAACCTATGAGCTGCTGAGGATATTACTTACACCAAAGGTTGATGAAAGCGGGAACAAATCTGTTTCTGGCAGCCATAGAAGCAAGTGCCGCCGCATAAATCTTCTGCAAAGGTGAAGTGAAATATGCTGGATGCTGCCCAAGGGTCCGTGCAATGCAACATTACGCCGCTTCCAGATGGGGCTGCAATATAGTGGTTTGTTCATTTTAATGCCAGGTGGAAAAGACAATCCGAGATAGAAAAATGATAAAATACAGGAAAACTTGCATACATATTGAGGTCTTGTGCTTTTCTTTAAAGTCGTGCGTGCTGGCAGCGGCGAATGCGAGAGACCTCACGAACTTTGGAAAAGAGAAACTCGTGGACACTTCGAAAAGTTGCACTCTTATGAAGGTGTTCTGTTTTTTAACAGCATTATCGTCCGCCATTGCCTTGTTGTGCAGAGTATCCTATGGTTATTTGAGGCAATTTTCACGTGTTAGTCGTTTTCGGACATTTCTAATAATTTAAAGCACCGGTAAAATTCGATGGAACTCAGGCAAAAAAGTGCAGTGCTGTAGCCTATGCGTGTATGTGTGTATAACACACAGCTTTCCATCTGATAACCATGGGGGCTTATTTACAAGCCCCGTGCGCCGACGGTACAGCACTTTTTTACTTTTTCCCCATGGTAAAAGTGACGCACCAGCTGCGCAAGGGGTTGTAAATAACCCCCCTTGTATTTGCAATGGCATAGTTTAATAGTGAGGGCGTGTTTGTTGGAAACATGTCGAGTGGAAGTTTATGTATATCTGTGCCGTGCACGTGTGAGGCGTTTGTTTGCATGTGTGTGTATGTGTATGTCTGGATTGTGTCTGTGTCTTTGTATTCTTGACCATGCGAATGTTTGTGATTATGGAACAGGGGGGCATATTATCAAGCCTGGGCGATACAATTATCGCCGTTTTATCGGTAGGAAACTGCCGATAAAGTGGCGATAATGGGCTTGATAATATGCTCTATGGAATTCCAATCGAAGCTCATGTTAGATGTCCTTCACATTTAAAATGAGTTCCGATTGGAATTTCATAAAGCATTATATCAAGCCCATTATGGCCACTTTATCGGCAGTTTCCCGCCGATAAAGCAGCAATAATGTTATCGCCCAGGCTTGATAATATGCCCCATGATTTTGTCTCTACGACCATTATATGTGTATTTGTGTGTGGTTATGTTTACGGGCGTGCATAGTTGCGTGGAATGAATGCTTGAGATTGCGTTTGTGTGTCAATACACTACCACATTTTAGAGCGATGGTCATTTGCACAAGGCACAGCACTTTATTTTAATGCAGAGTTTCAGCTAGTGGGCCAGTCCAAACAATTTTGATTACAGCCAATTATTTCATCGTCGTATATGTTGTTAGAACATTAGAGCTAAACCCACAGTCATTTTGTACGCTGTAATCCATACAGATGCGAAGGTTGAGAAATATTATTTTACTTCCATTCTTCTGATTTATTTATTTGCTCGACCTTCCTTTGTTTAGAATTTGCATTTTTGTGATAACAGATAAGTATATAGGATTTTAGACCAGTCATGGATATGTCTTAAATTATACTTGCACATAAATATATCATTTTCGACTGAGCATTCTATTGTAGCATCAAGTATTTCAGCCTTTCTAGTTTCCAATATAATAATGAAATACGATGAAAATGCACAGAACAGCAAAATACCTTTTTTGGGAATAGGATATGTCTTTTAAAGTTTTGTCTGAGTTCAAGAATAAGCTTTTTACATCCCAAGTATGTCAAGAGTCAAGTGCAAATCCGGTTTGCTATGCATATAAGATTTGCAGGTAATTATATTTTCCTGTCTATGTCCACTAGGATAGACATATATTTGGATCCGTTGACACTTTCACATAATCAGCAATGTCTATCTTTATCCCTCAAAAGAAAAGCCTTTTCTCCACATCCAAAATGACTATTTCTTTTCCTGTTACTGTAAAGTCATTCGATTTACAATCCTCCTGTATTTTTTATATGCATATTGAACATGCATGGAAGTAGTCTTACATACTACAGTTCATACTGTCCAAATGGCATTTCATCACCATCTTATCTATTATAGCACGTTGAATAGCAAAACTGCGACAGCATTACGCCAGTGTTAGAAAACACTGCTTTAACCAGACAGATTTATTCTCCTGTTCCTTTTAACTAAATCTCCCACGTTTATAGTAGTCTGTTATGTGCATTTCCAAGGTTAAGATAGCTATTCAAAATCTTTGCGAAGTTCTGAGTTTTTGGGTGTCATGCATTTTGCCTGGCAAACCCTAATCTCCCTCGCTTTATCCACTATAATCATACATTTACTGGAGTGGAAAATGTGCCATGCTGTCAGTTTTTCTGCCATAATAAGAGTACGTTCAATATAGAAGAATCGACGTGTGTTGATCGTATGAAACAAGATGTGAAATTAGTAATCATTAATGCCTTCTGCATTTATTTTCTTGGTGTGGCACATTAGGGTTTTTGAAATATGTTATTTCCATTTGCTGCAGCTGCAGGGTCGTCTTTGCCGGTTTTGTAGAAGGAAAAATCACCCCACTTCTGTTCTAAATTTAGCTTTATGAACTTCTAAGTTAACACCTACGGCCATATTTATGACCCGGTTTACATTGCTCTTGCACCACCAAAGTGGTGGAAGAGCGACGCAAACCTTAAGCCAGATTTTTGAAGCCACGCAAAGCCTCTTTACTTGGCTCCATAAATATGCAGTAATGCTATTCAGCCCAAATGGCGGTGCTGGGTTCCTCTGCCCTGAGTAGGCATTCCATGGGAATTGCATGGGTGTTCCCACACAACTCCAATATTCTTTGACACATTCTCAGATGTACAAAACTGTGTAAACTTGAGGGTGCGCCAAAAAGATACGTCTTCCCAGGAGAGGCGAACAAGGAGAAATATCTTTACTTCCACTCCCCAATTCCTCTTTCTATGTGTACTGTATTCTGCAACACACATAGAAAGAGGAAAATGCCTCTCAGCATAGTTTTGTGCAGGAAGGGATACCTTCCTGCACAAAAACTATCCTGCATGCAAAGCAGGCTGTGAGTGGCGGTCGGCACAAGCAAGCATGTTGGGGTAGGCAGGGGTGGGGGGAAGTCGACAGACAATGGGATAGATGAAAATAAATAAATAAGTAAAACCTTTTACCTTGCGCCTGCTGCATCACTGAGTCAGTGATGCGGCAAGAGCAAGGTAAGTGGTTCTATATATTTTTTTATTCAATTTTACCTATCCCATCATCTGTCCACTTTCTTCAACCCCTCCTTGCCCCAACGCCTTTACTTGTGATGGCTGACACTGAATGCAGGCACCCTTGCACCATGGTGCAGGGTGCCTGAATTGGCGCTAGTCTGCCCAAAGGGCGCCACCACTGGGGGAAAGTCGGGAATGTATCATATGCCTTAAATACAGCATATTCCTGCCCTTCCCCAGCAGCGACTCCTCCGCAATGGCGGAGGAGAGTCCCCCACTGGCTCAGCCAGAAGCTGAAAAAGAAAACAATATTGTTTTATTTTTCAGCTTCTGGCTGAGCCAGTGGCTGATATAGAAGTATTTGTATCGTAAACCATGCAGCATACATTTCAAATGAACCACCACCTTCACAACAGTTGAGTAGAGGATGTCAGATAGAAGGTTAAGACTATGAACTCTTAGGGGCATATGTACAAGGACTTACCACCACCAGAACATTACTTTTTAGGATGTTCTGGTGGCATTAAGACTATCGCCTTATTTACAGGGCAGTGTTAAGCCACTTAACGTGACTTAAAGCCGCCTTGTAAATAAGGCCCTCTTTCATGCTACACTTATCGTGAAAGAGGCGGGCAATGGGAGTTGCTGTGGGCTTTCCGCCGCAACACCCATTAATTTTGATGCTGCCGGCTACTTACAAGGGTGACGTCAATATGGAGCAGCGCCAAAATTAAGACAAAAAAAACCTGGACTTGACATGACGAAACAAGGAGAAATCATTATTTTCTCCTTGTTTTTGCTGTTTCTATGTGTGCTGCACTGTGTAGCACACATTGAAAAAACACATCACCATTAATTATTGTTTATGTGCAGGAAGGTGTCCCTTCCTACACATAATCAATCACTCTCCCAACACAGGCACCCTTGCACTATTGTGCAAAGGTGCGTGCGCTAGGCAGCTTAATGTAGCGCTAGGTGAAACCCAAGGGTGCACCTGTATCATTGTAAATATGGCGCATCTCTGCTTTTTTGAACGGAGTGCAGCACTAGCAATTTTGGCGCTAACCTGTGCTCCGCTAGTTTATTGTACACATGCAGGGGTGTAGGAGACACAATATTTCAGGAGGAACAGGGCCAGACTCGGGAACCCTACATAAATCACTTGTGGTATTCATGTCACTGGCTCCAATAAACCTATCCTATACAAGGACAGCGTTTGGAAGTGAAATAGTGATATTAAAATAAGCTATATTTTATACAAAGTTCATGTGCGGATTTATCAAATAAAGCCTAATGTACAGTAGCACGGGGAGTTAAGGTATCTGGTGCCAAAGGTCAAAAGCAACCTGGAGGTCATGGCTGAAAGCAATTTATAAGCAGGGACATGACTCATTTCTAGGAGGGTCGACTTGTTTTGCAGATATATGTAGCGGGAACCGGACCCAAAGAAATTTGATTCCAATCCATCAGCAGCAGGTACATTACACATGATCACATTTATTCATTTATACATTTTTCATTTTTGGGGCACAAGAAGATTACATAATTTGCCCAGAATTGCAGGATGTTGAGCCGATACCATAATCCCCCCATTCCAAATTTACCATCTCTGGCCATAATGCCACCTCCTCCCCCTTAGATAAAATACAACAAAATACATTTTGAGAAGCAGGTAGCACATCTAACTGGATTTGTATTCAGAAGAAGACACCTTACTCACTTTAGTGCACACTGGTAATCCAAATGTATCGTATCAAAGTGCTCTGCAGTGGTTGAAAAGACTTGTTGGATACTCAACAAAACATGTACTAAACATTGCTCAAATCAGAGAGGTAGCAGAGGTAGAGGGAGATCCCTCAAAAAATGTGTCAGAGTTTTACCTGGAGCTGGGAGCCTTGAAAAAGATATATCTTCTCCTTTCTATTGTCTTTTTTCTCACAGATTGGGCTAATCAGCGAAGTGGCACTTCAAGTTGCCCACAATTGGAGTGAGGCAGTCAGACCTGTGCATCATGAAGTGGAGCAGTCGAGAAAGGAGGGATAGTGTTTAATGCCACTGTGGGGTGTGTTGGGAAAGAGTGAGGGTGTTTGGGCCCATTTACTTGTTCCTTTTCAAAGGCTGCTGAAGAGTAGTAGGGCTAGCCCTGGGCAAGTGCAGAAAGAAAATGTATGTACCTTGCTGGGGCTACTGAAGTGCAAGGGGAGGCCCAGGGAAGGTGTAGGATAGAAAGTGTCTGGTTTTCTTTGGTTCTGCCAGAATAGGGGGGCAATCCCTTTGTAGTCATATCTCTGACCCTGCCTCCACATTGCACTCACGATCACAGTTCCTATAGTTTTCGCATGCACAAAATTGCACCTCTGTCTCTTTAGGAGGGACCTACGTGGCAGCAGCCTCCTGTTTGACCTGAAAGGTACTGGAGGCAGGGTCAGACTGGGACAGAACACAGATCAGGGCACCAAAAAAATGGTTTCCCCAGTAGCAAATCGGTTAGCTAAAAAAATGGCCAACATTTGCAAATTGGTCAGGACTGCACATGTAAGGACACACTGCAAAGGTGTTTTGCAAGTTATGGCCAGGGTCACTGGAATCATTTGGTAGGAAAGGGCCAAATTATGTAGCAGAGTTCCGAGAATTATGTGTCAAGAAAAAGCAGATTACGCAGCATAATGCAGCACATTTTGTAATAGTATAATTTCATTATTTTGACAAATTTACACTTTTTAACACTGTCTGGGCATTGATTGCACCTCATTAGTATAAGATTAATATCCAAATACAGTAATATGCAACCTAACGGTGACTAGTCAATTTTTGCAAAGGGCGTTCCACTGCGGCAACATGTGCTGCTGCGTGTTTAGTAACTTGTGAGCCGATTGAGCTACAAGCAATTTTTTTGGGATTAAAATCTGCAGATTGTGCAGCAGATTATGTATTATGTGGCAAATGTATAAATATTTGAAAAATGCTACATAATTACAATGGCCCTGGGTATGGCAGACGTCATGTATGTGCGCTTGCTATAAGCAATGTTTGTGGTAATGTCAGGGAAATCAACAGTAAAAAAAATGCAGCCAAACACTGACCTGTTGGACCATCCGTTCTGGCACTGCCAGATTGCCCTACTGGCCAGTCCAACACTTGCAACACACCAAAGCAGAAACCCCTTAAATCAGAGTTATTTCTTAACTATTAAACTGCAGGCTATGAACACTTTCAGTTTTACTTGTTTGATCTGAAAGCACTTTTCCCCCAAAAAGGAGCCTTCATTGACGCTCCGCTCTGTTGCTGACAGTCTGCTAGGGTCGGGACCCCGAGGCATATAGTTCTTTGCGACCTGCCGCCGCCCATGTTAACAACGGTGCCAGGAGGCCCTTTAAAAAGCAGTGCGGGCAACCGCAGTGTGGGAAGCCCATCTTCATATGCAGAGGCTGCTCCCGTAGGGGGCTCGAGAGCCGGCGCCATAACCAGCGCTGCGCCCCTGGACACAAACAAGCTGGTGGGGGGCCGCCTTTTGGCGCGCAAAGCGACAAGGAATAAGGAAATGCCCGGCCCCTTCCCCCGCGGCGGCCGCCGAAGAGGCACCGGCACCCCCGGCCAATGGAGGCCAAGGCAGGCTTCGAACTCTCCAATGGGCATGGGGGCTTACATGGCCTGGAAGGCAAATGGGGGAGGCATATAAGCGCTGCTCCCCCAGGCAAGCTCCTATCTTATCGGAGCGCGGGAGCAGCACCAGCGGCGAAGCGCAAATTCTTGTTGAGGGTTCCATTTATATCCGAGGGTTCCATGTGATGAAGGCGAAGCCCCATTACGACGGAGGAACCGGCCGCTGCTGCCCGAAGAGGAACAAGGGGTGTTCCACCCGTTCCATTTGCGAGACCGTGAAAGACGGCCTGGAGCTCCCCGCCCAGCCTCACCAGCGGGAGCGAGGAGCAGGACGACTCCGAGGTCAAACTTGGTTTTCCCAGCTCTAAAATAGATAGCTCTGGTCGTACATCGACCTCGCCAGGCAGCCTCAAAAGGGGAAAGGACTCGCAGGAAACGACTGAGCAGAAGCGAAGGTACCCCTCCGACTTGCAGGACAGAGCAAGCAGCAGGACGACATCAGAGCTAGGCGGCACCTCGCGGAAACAGGGATCCAGAAGTTCGTGATCAACCACCAGCTGTTGGAAGGCGACCGAGGCAGAGCAGGGTGCCAGAACGGCGACCCGAATGCATCCTAGGCCAGAACGGCAGTGCACACAAAGAAGCGATCCAGGGCAGCTGTACGGCATGCCTCAGAGGGGGAACGAAGGCAGGGCAACTGCAGTGATGATTGCCCACTGCCACTGGGAGAAGCAGGACATCTTGGGCAGGCGCTAAGAAACGCTCAGAAATTCACAACTTCCAGCACCGGCAGCATGAAGGGCAGTGTGCAGGAAATGATGCAGGTCGGTGCGGGCGGCGGTGCCCCCGAAGCAGTGTAACTGAGGTAAGCTCAGCAGACGGGGGGCAGCATAGCTTAAAATGGCCATTACATACAGTATTTCGTGCGGGTCAAAAGCGAGGGGCTAGCTCTATTGATTGTGCAGGAAAGGGGTACCGTAGAAAGGAAACTTGCAGTAGATAAGTAGAACATTAGTGTAGTCACTTGCTTGCCCGGCTGTGTTTGAGTATAAAAAGGCTCAGAGAGGACAATTGGGCCAGTCTGGGCGGGCGGCAGCGCCACTGAAACAAAGGGAGCTCAGCAGAGCGGGCACACATAGCCGCGACTTACAGCTGCCATGGCCTGCATTCGCCTGAAATACGGAAAGCTGGCGCTGGCGAAGAATGCACCAATATCGTCCGAGTTTGTGGCTAGGTAGATGCACCTTATAGCATGGCAGGGTGATGGCCATCTAGCGCTCAACAACGGAGTCGGCGGAAAGCTTAGCAAATCTGCCCGAGTGTAGGACAGGAAGGAGAGGGTTGCCAGGTTTAAATAAGTCAAGTGAAATGTCACCTTCAAGAGGATCACTGGGCGAGGGGGGCATCCCCCACGGGTTTCAAGGTAGAAACGCCCACCAGAGAGCGAGTTGAGGGTCTCCGATCCGAAACACAGCATGTCAAAAAATAAATAAATAAAAGGATGGCCTTGGGGAGTTACGAGGAAAACAACAAGACACATACGACTGGCTAAGGTGTGAGGCCAGGGTCGTTCACCGTGATTAATCAAGTAGCATGGCTAAGCAATGTAATGGGTCAGCATGCAGCACACTAGACGCCAACCCGCCCAATTCAGCCGCCTAATCCACCAATTTGATGAAGTGCACGAGGCAAACAATAAAGAAAAATGAGTTGCTCAAAGCTAACCTCTAAGGAGTAAGGGGAGAATCATTAGTTAAAGGTAAATTTCAGTACTGGTTATGTTTATTCTGGTTAGAATTGAAAACGCAAAAAAAAAAAAAAAAAAAAAAAGCGCCAGGCAGAGGGGTTGACGGCTGCCGTAAGAAACAGCAGGCACATATGTTCTCCCAGCAAAAAGAGCGCGCTGCATTGTGGGCACCTCAGGGAAAGGTTTTTACTGGTGTGTGCCAGCTCAAGTCTAACATTCAAAGGGACGAGTCAGGCTAAGTGGCAGACAAGAATGAAGGCCCGTTTCTGGGCCTCTCCTTCCATGACGCCTTTCAACCATGTTCGACTCAACCGCCACCACATTTTGTCGGGTAAGGGGGCCTTTTTTCTGTTTTAGCTGAAGGCAGATCTTTTATATCTGTTAATCGAGGAGACATATGCCACAGGAATAGAAAACACCTTGTTACATATTGGGAGAGAAGGGTATAGTATGTAAGATCTCCCGTGGCACTAAGTGAATGGTTACATTCCTTTTGTAAATTCAGGGTTGCGAAGGCCGGATAGGCTTATAACTGCTACTGCTAGGATACGGGATCAGCACATGCAGATGTATGTATGTATTTATTTATTTATTTATGCAATTTTATATAGCGCGGACTTTACCCGAAGGTGTCAGAGCGCTTCACATAAGGACCAATAATGAAATACAGGAACAAAATACAAATGCAAACAATAAGTTACATGGATCAAAAGTGACACTAGTGAGCAACCAAGATACATGAGGTAGCAATCGGTGCATTACAGGAGAAAAAAGTGAATGGGTGCAGGTTACAAAGATGTACAAAAAACAAGTCAAAGAATAATACTGCAATTAATGGCAGACACTCCATCACAAGAACAAACGTTACGTAGGCAATGGAGGCACTTGTGCAAGTATCTAAAACAAACAAAATGTGTGAGGTAGCGAACAGTGTGTTATAAAACAAAAGTGACGTGTGCAAGTTCCAAAAGGGTACCATACACAGGTATTGGGATATTACTAAACATTTAAACTACCAGAACACACTGGGGAGGAAGACCATACTCCTGGCCAAAAGACTTTCCAGTAATGGGAGGTCTTCCTTCAAACGAAGGCAAGGGTGTGAGTTAGACTTGGAGGTGCCTTTTCCATGCATCCGCTTCTAATTCGCAGCCCGGTAAGGGGTTACGGCCGGGGGAGCTACACCATCACCAGGCCCCTTTTTGTACCTGGTTTTGCCCGCAAACAAACCTCTTGACTCCACTGTGCCAGAACGCGTAACGTAAACAAGGTGCCCGGGTAAAGCATTCCAATACCTTCAGGTCAGTGACTGTTAAAACTAAAAAAAAAAAAAAAACTAAAAAAAAAAAAAAAAAACCATTCACGCGCATCGAAGCAGCGTTTTTGATTCAGAGTAATTTTTTTTGTGCAAAATATGGCGTGTTTATGGCGCATAGGCTGAGCAGTCATTGCATTGGGGCGACTTTGCTACCCGTGCCATATATAGCGTATCGAAAGTGTGTTGTCTCTAACCTGCGATGCTTTCATTTTTGAACTAAATAGGCTACGGCAGATTTTCGGCACTCTTTAAAAAGGTCTACTTGCTGAAATCGCAAAGAAATACTAGTGTGCAGACATTTCTATCCCTGGAGCGAGAATCTTTAGGCAAAGCATTAAATTGATCCATAGTAAGGCGTAGACGTCGAAATCCACATTATATCTACTCAGTGACTTGCAATGGCGAGAAAAGCAAGCAGCGCTAATGGAACTGGTCTCACCTTGGGGACCGGGTATGTATTTAATTAAACAGCATATTAGCCCAGGTGCGGAAACATTGACTGTCCTCGAACATGGAGTAAGCACCAAGCTGCAGGGCCTTTGGGTTCCTATCACTAAGAAACGATATTTGAAAAATATTATTGTCTACAAGGGCTCGGGGAAGACAATTTCTATGGACGGGAATCTAGAGAAAGCTAAAGGTTTCTGGTAATTTACTTACCCTCGCCACTTGTTGTTTGCTACCACGAAAGTTAAATAGAGGCAGTCCCCCAGTCAAAGCAATTCAGGGTATGACGGGACCATGCCTCAGTGACCCCACTGTTGCCCACTGGCAAGGAATACGCCTGGGGGTCAGAGGCCGGAATGGGACGTCCACAAATCAGTGTGTCCAGGACCATGATTAGTGTGGCAATAGTTTACGTTGTTTAGAGAAATCGGAATCGACAGAAGTGTGAAAGTCTGCTAGATGCTGACCACAAGTCTCATTCAAACAGCTGCTTCCCTATGGCCACAATCCTTAACAGGGCAAAGGCAGAAATGGCGCCAGGGAGCACGGGAATACAATCATTCGTATGGTACCATAATGTTCTCTTTTTCTGCATAACTCCCCGATTTCACATTGCATTTACAATATAGTTACACTGCTCCTTGCTCTAGCCAATCCCCCAGCAATGCAATTTGTGTCTGGCTCGCTGTCCTGGTATTATAAGGCATAAAGTACTTGGGCATACTGTATCAAGTTTTTCTGTACCCTCAGAGTTGGAGAAGGCCAAACAGCACTCACACTCAAGAACAGTGGTCCTTAACTTGTGGAACGGGGACCGAAACACCTACTCATGGTGTCCGTGAAGGTTTTGAAAACAGATGTATATACCACAATCCTTAGCAGGGCGAAGCCAGAAATGGTCGCCAGGGAGCACAGGAATACACAGAATGACCACATTGGCGTCCAATTGGTAGGGAGCTCCACATTGCTGGTAAGAGTCCGGATTTCTACTGTCCACCAAGAGGGCCAAAGGGGTTGAAGCACGCGGTCCGACCGGAAATAGCCAGACACATAAGCCTGGGGTAGGAGGTTGATGGGAGACACAGTGCATCAAGCATGGCAAAAACCAGCTGACCCAAGGTAGGGCGCCAGCCTGTTATCCTGCAGCAGGTATCTGGGGGGAGCCTCATCAGATGAAAAGCATGGGCAGTTAACAGTTTTGATCGATGTTATGCTTGGTGGCCTCAAGGCACTGCAGACCTGCTGTCGGGGCATCAGATAGCCGTTCAGCGCCGAGGTTAGTTTAATTTTGGTTAAGAGCCAGGCTGCCGAACCCCCCCCCCCCCTGCTGCAAGGACCATGAACAACGCAGACCACAAAGGGAAGGCAAGTTCAACAGGGCACAAGGCAAGGCGCGATTGAGGGCATAGATTGGACACTAGAATAAGCAAAGGCAATTCAAAAGCGTAAAAATAAATGAATAAATAAACAAACCTTTGGGCAAGAGTGCAATGGAGCAGGCGGCTACAAAGTTGAGCAAATATTTACCAATACAGCATTGACCGAATGGAAATGATCGCAGCACCTCAATAGAACAGGCCCAGAAGCTGGCTGGCAGTGTCCTGGCCCCCGGGGACAAGGGTAAGAGTGCGAGCTGGGGTGGTCTCAACAGTAGAGGTGAGTACGCTCATTATACGGGCAGGAGAGAAGACAAGGGCAGCCTACCAGCTTGGGAAAAAGTGGAGGCCATGCTCCGGCAGGCCCCCCCGGGAAGCCTCACAGGGGGGCACCGTGGGAGAAAACGGAAGAAGACAGCCTTGTAAGGAAGAGAGAGGGTGGATGCCCAAATTGGGCCAACCTGTGAGGGGGCGATGGTCTTGGCAGGGTACAAACAAGGAAGATCAGGACGTAGATGGGGGGAGCCGCGGGGAGACGGAAGCCTCCCAGACGGCGTGGCGAAGAACTACGCTGATATCGGTTGGTACGGAGGCACACCGGAGGGCGGTGTGCCAGAATAGGTCCACTCACCTTCAGATGCCTCACGGCTGGGTGAGTTGGCCTAAGGACAGGGGTGTAGGACCACTCACTCTGGGATGCCTCACGGCTGGGAAGGAAATTGGCCTACCAATGATGGGGGGGGTAGCAAACGGAGACGGCGCTCGCAGCCCAGACCCCGCCTGAAGGCAGGGCACAACAAGAGTCAGACAAGGTAGCGAGGGGGCCTAACTCCGGGACAGAAGCTACCCCCTCCCCGCGCAAAGTGAGCGCAAAAACCAACCTACCAAAGAGAACGACCCAGAAGGGCCAAGAGACAATAACAAGGAAGTTTTGTCAGGACATGACATGCAAAATATGCAAAGTATATACCTGTTTATTTGTATTCCTAATAAACTGCGGCCAACAAATGACCACTATGTGACGAATGTGTACGTTGGCTTTTTCTTGTCCGGATAAGGAATACAGTATGGGCAAAGGTGGTATACATGTGGGAATGGGGCAGAGTGCGGGGGTTAATGCAGAGGCTGCTCCCGTAGGGGGCTCGAGAGCCGGCGCCATAACCAGCGCTGCGCCCCTGGACACAAACAAGCTGGTGGGGGGCCGCCTTTTGGCGCGCAAAGCGACAAGGAATAAGGAAATGCCCGGCCCCTTCCCCCGCGGCGGCCGCCGAAGAGGCACCGGCACCCCCGGCCAATGGAGGCCAAGGCAGGCTTCGAACTCTCCAATGGGCATGGGGGCTTACATGGCCTGGAAGGCAAATGGGGGAGGCATATAAGCGCTGCTCCCCCAGGCAAGCTCCTATCTTATCGGAGCGCGGGAGCAGCACCAGCGGCGAAGCGCAAATTCTTGTCCCACCCACCCACACCTAAGGAACAGCTATGTCGCAGGGCTGAGGAACAGGCAACGCAGGGCGAAGAACTACGCTGATATCGGTTGGTACGGAGGCACACCGGAGGGCGGTGTGCCAGAATAGGTCCACTCACCTTCAGATGCCTCACGGCTGGGTGAGTTGGCCTAAGGACAGGGGTGTAGGACCACTCACTCTGGGATGCCTCACGGCTGGGAAGGAAATTGGCCTACCAATGATGGGGGGGGTAGCAAACGGAGACGGCGCTCGCAGCCCAGACCCCGCCTGAAGGCAGGGCACAACAAGAGTCAGACAAGGTAGCGAGGGGGCCTAACTCCGGGACAGAAGCTACCCCCTCCCCGCGCAAAGTGAGCGCAAAAACCAACCTACCAAAGAGAACGACCCAGAAGGGCCAAGAGACAATAACAAGGAAGTTTTGTCAGGACATGACATGCAAAATATGCAAAGTATATACCTGTTTATTTGTATTCCTAATAAACTGCGGCCAACAAATGACCACTATGTGACGAATGTGTACGTTGGCTTTTTCTTGTCCGGATAAGGAATACAGTATGGGCAAAGGTGGTATACATGTGGGAATGGGGCAGAGTGCGGGGGTTATGCTGCTCCACTCTGTTGCTAAAAGTCTGCCAGGGCCAGGACTCTGAGGGCAACTGTTCTTTGCTGACTGTTGTTTCCCATGTTAACATCAGCAACAGGAGGAACTTTAAAAACCAGCACAGGCTCCAGCAGCACGAGAACCCCGTCTTCATTGCCACTCCACTCCGTTGCTGACATTCTGCCAGGGTCGGGACTCCGAGGCCGACAGTTCTTTGCGGCCTGCCGCCACCCAAGTTAAAACCAGTGCCAGGAGGCGTTTCAAAAAGCAGCGCGGGCTCCCGCAGCATGGGAAGCATGTCTTCATTGTCGCTCATCTCTATTGCTGACAGTCTTCCAGGGCCGGGACTCCAAGGCCCACAGTCCTCTGCGGCCTGCTGCTGCCCATGTTAACACCAGCGCCAGGAGGTGCTTTAAAAAGCAGCGCGGGCTCCTGCAGCGCGGGATGCGAGCAGGCGTGCTCGGGCCATGCCTGAGCCAAGGGCGGGCCCGTCATCGCCCATCATCAACCGGAGGAGGCTGGGCTGGGCCACCCCCCTAATGCATAGTATTTGAACAACTTATATCGCCCACCTTCAAAGATGGTAAAATGGAAGGTGAAATCAAATGACCAAGGGGCCGAAATTACCAACAAGCTTGACTAATTTCTCTTAAGAGCAGCCGATCCTCTTTCAAAAGAGATAGAGATTACAGAACAACACCTTTTTATTTTATTTTATTTTATTTTATTTGAGGTTTTATATAGCGCGAACATGACCTGTTAGGGTATCATAGCGCTTTACAGGGATAAACAGGTGGTACAGTACCAAAATCAGCGAGCGACATTCAGCAATAAAACAAGGGGAACAATTGATACATGGAGAGGGCCAAGCAATACAGGAGATTATGTACAGAACCATAGGCCATGAAAAGGCGGAATGTGCAATAAAGGAGAATTATTGGAGGAATTTGCTCATTAGGAAGGTTTCCGCTTCCTTTTTGAAGTGCAACAAAGTAGGAATTCTTCTGATGGAGGGAGGTAGTGAGTTCCAGATTCTGAGCGCAGCTCCAGAGATTGATCGGTTATGAGTTTTTACATTGTGGAAACGGGTGTCTGAAGCACACGGTCTCTGGTGGACCAGGAGTTTTTTGTTCTCCCAGATATCACAATTGTCTGAGAGAGATACTTCAGGGTGTTTGTGTACAAGGCTTTGTGAGGGATGCAGGCTAGCTTGAGATGGATTCTTTCTTCAAGAGGAAGCAATGCAAGGGCTTCAGATGTGGTGAAATGTGGTAAAAAAATTGAGCCAGATAAGAGTCTAGCTGCTGCATTGAGGCAAGCTTTAAGCAGGCCCATCAAAGTCTTTGGTAGGCCAGATAGGGGAGAGCAGCCTTATTCAATTCTGGAGATAACTATTGCCTGAACCGCGTTTTTTAGTTCGGCAGTATCAAGGAATGGTTTTAGTTTTCTCAAGTAGCTCAGTTAGAACCTGGCAGTTTTGGCCATCGAATTGATGTGTTCACGCATTTTCAGGTTGCTGTCCAAGGTTATCCCGAGTGATTTGGCAGAATCAACTAAGGTAGGGGTGCAATGTAATGCTGTAATCGAGTTAATCCATTCAGGGATGTCATTGGATTTTTTGAGCGGAGAGATGAGAAGGTACTTTGTTTTTTTGGGCATTCAATTTGAGCTGGTTGTTGGTGAGCCATTGAACAGTCAGATTCAGGGCCTCATTCAGATAGGTAACCTCCTCATGAGAAGAGATTTTGATGTATATCTGATTGTCATCAGTGTACACGTGGAAGGAGACGTTGGCCGTGCGAAGAATTTCAGCTAGTGGTTCAAGGTAGATATGAAAGAGGGTAGGGGACAGAGTGGAGCCTTGAGGGACATCGATAGAGATCGGGGAAGAAGCATATAGGTCGTTGTTGACTAAGAATCTCTGGGTGTGGTTCTGGAGGAGGGAACTAAACCATTTGATGACGGTACCTCCTAGGCCCATCCTGTATTTGAGGAGTTCAAGAAATTTCTTATGGTTGACTGTGTCAAAATCTGAGGAGAGACCCAGGAGGATCAAGAGACAGGTTTTGCCTTGGTCAAGAGCTAGGAGAGCATCATCTACGATGTGAAGAATAGTGGTTTCAGTGCTATGCCCAGGCCTGAACTGAGATTAGAAATTGTCAAGTAGATTGAAATCAGCAATGTGTTGGCTTAGTTGTAGCTGCATACATTTCTCCAGCACTTTCGCAAGAAGAGGAATATTTGAAATAGGTCTGAAGCTGTCTGGAATTTCCGGGTTTAGACAGGGTTTTTTAGGATGGGGATGACTTGCCTGGTTTTCAGGGAGTCAGGTATGGACCCTTGAAGAAAGGAAGTGTTAATAATTTTAGTTCAGATGGGAACGATGAGTGGGGAGGTCGCTGCCAAGCAGTTGGCAGGAAGAGGGTCGTTGAAGTGGATTTTCAATTTAAGGAGGCTAGAATTTTAGCGATGGACTGGTCATTGTAAAGTTCACAGTTGGACCAGCGAGCCTTGTTTTTGGTTGTTGTTTGGAGGGGACGAGAGGAGAAAACGGCTTCTATAGGAGGAGAAGGGCAGTTTGATGTGGCATTTAGTTTGTTACCTAGTGAGTTGATTTTGGTTGTAAAGAAGAAGGAGAATTCATTGCAGGTTATTAGGGATTTTGTTGTTTCTTTTGATGACTTTGCTAGTTTGTCTGATTGAAGTTTGACTATTTTCGAAGAGTTTACGGGGTCTGTTCTTGGCATTTTCCAGTTCTGCTTTGAAGAACTCCTTTTTGGACGAAAGGATATTCTTGTTGTAGGTATTTCTGGCCTGGCGGAGAAGTTTGAGATGGAAGGCTGAGGGGTGCTGTCTCCAGTTTCTTTCTTCAAGTCAGAGAGCTCTCCTTTCGCTATTGAAGGGCCCGCTGAACCAGAGGTTTTTGTCTTTGATTTGGGACCTTCTGAACTTTAATGGGGCGAGATCATCCAAGATGTTAGTCATAGTCGAATTGTAGGGCTCTTAGATTATGGGGGGTGAAGGTCGCTCTTGCAGCAAGCTGCCAGTTTCTCTAGGTCAAGATTCTTAGTGTCTCTGAGCCAGCGTTTTGGTTTTACCGGTTGCCCAAGACATTTCAGGCGGTAGTCTGGTAATGTGAAGATGATGGCGTGGTGGTCTGACCAGTCGCATGGCTTACTTGAATTCAGCCTGACCGCTGAGGCCTTAGCGATTATCCAATCCAAAGTGGTGCCTTTTGTGTGGGTAGGTAGGGTGCATGCCTGGGTGAGAGATTGGTCAGCGAGGAAGACTTTGACAGCGTTGACTTGGGAATCATTAGGGTCGTTCCTATGGGGGAGGGAGACCTAGGCAGTGATGATTTCCATAGGGAGATCTGTGAAAGTGTCATTCTTGTTTGGGGGGTGGTAGAAGATGTGCAATTTGCATAACTGAGTAGCGTTGTTACTAATGGAGAGAGCAAGATATTCACAGGAGTCCATGGGTTCAGCATTGAGTTCTGTGACAAGGAGGTATGAGCAGTAGATGCATGCACTGCCTCCCCCTTTTATATTTGTTTATCAAGTCTAATGATGTTATAGCTCGGTGGGACCAATAAATCAAGGTAAGGAAATGAGGAATCATTGAGCCACAACTCGGTAAGGATAGCTACATCCGTTTTATGGCTTAGGATGAGGTCGGCGATGTCCAAGGCGTGTCTCGCAACTGAACGACAGTTGATAAGGAGGCCAGAGAGTGGAGCATCATTATGAGTGTTGTAAGAAGGGGAGGTTAAAAGTACTTGTGTTAAGTTGTTGCTGTTAACCCCTCTATTATGGAGGGGTTATCAGTCGGAATCAGGTAATCAACATTTTTTCTGGGATGACAGGGGTAAACACAACTGACCTTCAATTGACGTTTGTAGGCAAATCTTTTGTATTTTGGCTTTCAAATGGTTTGATTCTCAAGTTTTTAAGGAAGCTGTCCAAAACACACAATACATCAACACAGTGTACATTTAGGGAGGTGGGTCGTGAGTGGTGACTGGGTGCTCAACAGAAAATCAAATAGAAGACATACTCATAAATATACATATAAACACTCTATTTCAAACATAAGCGTCCATGTTGAATTACAATCGTTTCAAACAGATATATTATTTCTCTAGTTTGGTTGAAACTCTGTGAGGACCAATACATAGACAGAATGTTGACGTTTCGACCCTTAATCGGATGCGCTGGCTTGGTGCATCTAAAGGCGGGTCTTCCTCAGGACTGCAAAAGGATTGGACAGCCTTGTTAAAAGAGGATTTATTAACAAGGTTGGCTGTGCGTTTGAGGATGTCGGCCGACAAACTCCTATGAGGCGTGAAGTAAAGGATGGCTTAAGGGTGTGATAGAGTGTTCAGTGAGGAGAAGGATGTTCTTCAAATCAAATGGGGATTCTGGATTTTCTGAACTATGATGGATGCTCTGGTGTTCAGGGTTTAAAACTCCAGAGCTGTAGGTTGTGCTTGCGGGTAAGGGACCAGGGGGACAGGACAGGGTCTGGATGCATGAGCGGTCGGGCAGGTGGGCGAGCTCAACCCCCTATGGCAAGTTTACTGGGAGGAGGGGGGAGAGGAAGGCTAGGCAGGTGCCGAGAGGAGGAGGTTCCGGGACTGTTGCGGGGATAGATTGGTGAGCTGGAGGTGAAGTGATTATTAGTTGCTAGTCGAGGGGGCGAGGAGCGGAGATAGGAGGCTGGGGCAGTGGCAGAGACATGTTGGCAAATGCTAGGGGTTGGGGAGTGGAGGGGAGCTCTCTGAACGAAATAGGGGGATTCTATCTCTGGATTTGGACTGATTGGGGGACACATTGGGAGGGTTCTTGCCAATCCGACCTGTGGGAGTGAGAGAGGGAGTGGAAGGGGGAGTAGCAGCAGCATTAGTAGGTCTAGATGGGGGCCCTTACTTGTGAAGTTAGAGTTGAGTGAGCCAGTGCTGCGAAGAGAGTCAAAGGGAAACGGCAGGCCCAAGGGGTGTGTGAAGGAATGAAGTACTTGTTTATTAAGGATGCGGATGAAGTCAGCACATTTGTTGCGATCCATGTCAGATGCTTGGATCATGACAATGCTGTTTTTGTAAGCAATATTGGTAAGGTTGGCTTTAAGGGTTTGGGAAGGCAAGATCGTGAGTTTGGACCCATGGGGGATATTCCTGGCATTGTGTACTCTAAGTATATTAAATATGATAGTGCACCATAGTGCTGTTTTCCTTGTATAGAAAGTTAAGTCATTGGTAATGATGCTCTTGTCGGCGTTGATGTACAGGTCAGAGATCAGAGTCTCAGGGCGGCTTCTCAGGAGGGAATGTTTAAAGGATTTAGCAGTGGCCTTGGAGAGGTTAGGAGCATAAGCGATGGTGAAGGAGTTGCATCCAGTAGCAATCAGGTCAGATCCAGCCATCATGGGAGGATGGGCTGAAAAGGCCAGAGAGGGCCCAGCGATGCCGATGTGGTGGGCAGTATCTACTCAGGGAGCGCACAGTACAGGGAGAGAATCTGATGGCAAGGGTTCCCAGAGGCTGCAACCCAGAAGCTATCCGGAGGCCGGTGGTATGGAGTGGGTACCAAAACAGGTAGTGGCATCAGAAAGATCTAGGGTACGAAGAGGCACCATAGGAACAGAGGCAGAGTCACTCAGGCAAGGAATAGGAATAGGTGGCCAGCAGGGGGCAGCGGTAGATGGCGAGTAAGCGGTCCAAGCAGACGATCGAGTTCTGGAAAATGTAGAAGGAGATAGAGTAACAGAATAGGAGTCATCTAGTATGGGTTCAAAGTGTTGCCTGGGCCTCCGGATCGACTAAGTTTGTGGCGTGACCATCTGGGCTTGTGTCATTTAATAGCGGTTATAGTCACCTTCTAATCTGGTCTTTGACTCCTGTCTCTGTTGGGGGTGACTTTATGTCATTGTGTTAACCTCTCTGTTACTAGCCTCTGATTTCCTTATATAGGTTTCTAGTTTCGCTTGAGGGGGTAAGATTCTGCCCGGGACTATCTGGAGCTGGCTCTATATTAACTAGCCCAACCCCCTCTGTACCTGTTGGGACTATACCTGCCTCTGACATAGCCATAGAAATCCAATCTCAACCGCAAGGCAGTCCTTTATCTTAACCCCTGGACAAAAAGAGGAAGGAGAGGGTAAAGAAGGCTACTGCGCCTAAGACTGCAAGACCTTTTGAACGAAACACAGAGTACCCTTCCCAGCCTGCCTGAGGGTTGCACCACAATTAACAGACGATCTATGAGGGAAGTTGGAACGTTCCTTCTCTCTCCTTTTGCAAACCCTTTTACTAAGACCAGAAAAAATAGAGGAATCTGTGTCTCTGTTGTGTAACAGTTTTTCAGTCTCTGTTGTGGGCGGGGGGGAGTTGGGACAGGCACATACAACTAGCTCTGATCACTGTAATCCCTCATTGCTTGGCGCAACTCACTTGTCCCCTCCCAATGTTTTGGCTACCAGTCTTGTACCAATACCAGCTATACCAAAGCCATCCACTGATAGTAATTACTCTACTGAGAAAACTGACGTTTCTTTGAGGGGCTTGGAGTAGAGGTGTTTTTCCCAGCCTTCACGTCCTTTAAATACGTGCCCTCCCCAGCGTCCTACCTCAGCTTTAGGTAACTTTGACTTATTGGGGGCTGCTGCTATTAATGCGCAATCCTTTGCAAATAATGCTTGCCCAGGCAGCGCTGGTACAGGCACTCATCATAGGGGTTATACTATGAATCATCCGGTTGCTACATCCAAGGCAGGTGTAGTCTTAGATCTCCCTTCAGCAGCCTGTCCTTTTGTTATAGTATTTGCAAATGTCCGAGAACTAATACGGACCAGCAAGAAACCACAGAGTAGCTAATCCATAAAGCCCTTCTCTGGCTTTTTAAGCACAGAGGGGACAGATTTAATCTGTATCAACATCTTATCATGCCAAGGAGAGTAACCTGGTTAGGAAGAGGCCCGAAAACTATAGGAGGGGACTGCATTATTATTATTTTCAACAATCAGTATATGGTACGTGAACTCTTAAGAATGCTGCCAAGCTCTCCCTCTCTCAACTCTGAAATTACTCCTGCTGGTTTATTTTTACAAACCTGGTAGATCATTTCAACCTGCACATTATAGCCTTAACAATTCCCATCCACTTTATTGTCAATCTAGTTTGTATCTCCCACAATCTACTGATCTTTACCCCTTAGTAACAGGTTGACCCTACTGGAGGATGCAGTTGAATGTAATTGACTTGCTGTGCGTTGTTTAACATCTAACAATCATTATATAGTCTCACCTAATGGGATAGCTCCGATTCCCTGCTCCCCTGCAAATCCTCAATTAAATCCAAGCTTACAGCTAGACACCCCAACTATGTCCCAGCGTTCAATTCTTACAGAGAACCCTTCGGAGTTCTTTGGAGCTATTTCCTGGAACCTTGCAGGTTGTAATAAAAAAAGTCTAATTTAGATTGACTATCCTTGCTGATGGGTTATGATATTCTGTGTCTTCAGGAGACTTGGGAAATTGATCAGATGTATCTTAATGGGTTTTGCTCATTTCATACACCTGCTATACCTTCAGCTGCTGGTTGCTCAAAGGGAGGCTTATTAACATTACTTTCTAACATTCTTCCCTTGACGGTTAAAACATTTCTGAACACATCACCATATTATCACATTACCCTTTTTGAGCTCTGTAAAGATAGATCTTGGATTCTCATAAATTTTTATAACAATAATTTTGGGGCCAGTCAAGTAGTGATCCTGAACCCTTTGAGAAAAGATATCGCCAACCTGGAGAAAGCATATCATAAACCTTATGATATAATCTGGCTGGGCGATTTTAACCCGAATCCTTGCAATAAAGTTAACTCACCAGCATGCGGGCTAGTAGATGAAGATGGGGATCCCTTTCCGCATTTCAGCCTTAGTGACTATGGTGAAGCCCTTAATAGTCTGTTAATAGTAAATAACCTTGTAATGTTAAATACTGTTGATACCATAGCTGGACAGTTAAAGTTCACTTTTTCTTCTCGTTCCCAATTCTCAACTCTTGACTATGTTTTAGTCTCAGATCCCATAAGAAAGTTCTTTACCCAATTTATGCTCCATTTTTATACTTTCAGTGATCATGCTGCAATCATGTTTCTCATTCCATCCTTACAAAAAAGGAATCCTTTGTTACCCTCCCCATTAAAATAGTGATTGCAAGTGAAAATGGGATTGTTTTGAAGTGGGAACGAGTCGACACTGTGAAGTTTGTTGGGAATGTACTCCAAACGGACATCAGAGATAATGACCTGTCTAGATCCAATTACTGATAATGCCACAATACCTGCCTTTGATTGAATTTTATAAAAGCCATTTAATACGCTCCATATCTAATGGGCATCATAAGGGCCCTGCCTGGTTTGATGATAAATGTTCGAAGCCACTTAAAAAGCTCCATTTGGCTTTAAAGACAAAAACCCAGAGACCAGAATTTGGAGAAGTCTCTACGCCAGTCATATAAAAAAGCAAGGCTAACAAGGCTAAAACTTTTAAAGAGGAATGGTGGAAAAACTACAAAGGGTGGCTGTATTAAATAGCTCACAAGATTTTTGGTCACTGATTAATGCTCCTTTTCTTAAAGATGAAAAGATGCTGATGACAAATGCTCATGTGGACCAGGAGGCGTGGCTTTTACATTTTGAAGGTCTGTTTGGTAGGGTGCAGGAGGTAACTGTTCAGTCTCCCTGTCTAGTACCATTTAGATCAGGAGATAGTATACTCTTTACTCTGGAAGAAACAAGACACAATCTTAACCAATGTACAAGAGCGAAGGCACTTGGACCCAATGGTGTCCCAATTTACTTCTTTTTAGATAATAAAGACCTCTGGGCCTGGCTTCTTATGAATGTTTTTAATACAATTGCCCGAATAGGTGCGCCGCCTTCATGGAAGACTACTGTAATTATACCCATTTACAAAAATGGGGACAAAGCAATAGCAAAACATTATAGGTCCATACCTTTATTAGATTCAACTGCCAAATGAATGGGCTGGCTACTTTTAAACAGGTTTGTGGTATGGGCTGAGAAAAAGAACACAATAATCCCTTCCCAATACGGCTTCCGAAAATGAAAGGGTGCTAGGGACCAGTGTTTAAATTTAAACATAAAAATAGCTAAATACACAGCGGCTAAGAACAGTCATTTATATCATGCCTTCATGAATCTGTCGGCAGATTTTGACTGAGTGGCACAGCCTAGGCTCTGGCAGATCATGGAGGCAATGGGAATTGAGACTCAGATCGTCAATGTAATTTGTGACCTGTATGCCAGAGCCACAGCCTGTCTTCGTTTTGGCAAGGGAGGAGAATGCACAAGACACTTTAAAATTGCCCGAAAGGTGAGGCAGGGGTGCATCCTTGCCCCCTTTTTATTTGCCATATACACTAACGCCATAGAATTTGCATTGCTAGGGTCTACCACTGACGTTCCTTTTATTAATTCTCTTCCAGTCCCGATACTCCTCTATGCCGACAATGCGATGATCCTTGCAAGCACAGGCAATGCGCTGCGTTGACTCATGGAGGAGTACGCAAAATTCATGAACAACCTGAACCTGAAAATTAACTATTCTAAGTCATCTATACTTGTGGGAGGCCCAAAGAAGCAGAAACAACCACACATGTATGTCAAAGAGGTGAAATTAGAGATAGTGTTTGATTGAGATACTAATTGGAGAAATATGGTCTTTAACAGGGGAGGATTGATGGAAGAAAATATTGGGACCCATTTTAGATTTGTGAAAAAACTTGGGACCAAACTAATTTAGGTGATAAAAATGGTCTATGAGGCGAAAACCTTATTTGTCACCTCTTATGGTGCAGCTGTTTGGAGCATCATTGATGCCTCTAAACTGCAGCACATAGAAGATGCCTTTCTGAAACATCTGATCCCCTACCCCAATCGTGTTCTACTTATAACTGCCACTTGGAGTTGAGAGTTCCTTACATCATTGACAAGATTTGCATTGCACCAGTTATGATGTGGCACTCAGTCTGGCTGAAAGAAACCCTCTCACCTACTAGAGATATTGTAAATGACCTCCTCAAACTGGATGGTGCAAGTAAAATAAGATGGCTAAGTTATGTAGAATCAGATCTTTGGGAGGTTGGTCTGTATTATCTCTATGAGGATCCAAAGATGTGCTGGTCAATGTCCAAGAAGGAATTGAAAACTCATCTACTGGTCCACCTACAGGCGAAGAGACACAATATTCATTTTAAACTTTCTACAGGTAGATTATACTGTGCTGTCCCAAGCATATGTCTAACTAACATAAACTCCACTTATCTATCATTTGTCATGAAACTTCAAATTAGATACATTTTATTGATATTTCATCTAAATTATATCCCGCTCTTGTTAGGACATCTGCCCAAAACGTATGCGATTACAGCACTCCCTTCTTGCTCTTGCGACAAGCGATCTCCCAAGAATGATCTCCATTTTTTTTATAGTGACTAAAGGAAAAAATTCATTGTTCCCCTTATTCGTAAAATGAAATTTAAATAATGTTGTGTGGCCTTATATTATCTACAGTTATTGTCTGAACCTTTCACCTGTTACTCTTTGGCCTCCTTTCTCTTATCTGCTCTGAGCAAAAGAAAATCAAACTGTCATTTTGATACCTAATATGTAATTTAAGGCATTGGTTGTGCAATATTTTTGTATACTTACGAGCACATGTTCTCCTTTTAGCTTGTGATTATTAATTATGTTTGGATACTTGTCATTTGGATTTTTTTTAATAAAAGCTGTTTTTAATTCTGTATATATACCTGTAGAATACTTTTTATGCCGATGTTGTGTCGGCAAAATAAAGTTATTTCTGACACATTATCTGTTTGATAATTAAAAATACTTTCTCGGAGGCCTCTTGCTGCACTAAGGTAACTGAAATGCTAAACTGCAGTAGTCCTAAGGCACAGCAAATACATTGTTTAGGGCATCTGTATGCAATGCGCCTCCATTAAGTGGCAATTCTGCAATAAACATGTAAGGAACAGTTTTGCTTTCCAGTGTATTACTGTATTTGAGGCAAGATGAATAAAAAAGATGCAGCATCAGATCAAGGACCTCCTTCTACAGCCCCCAGCACTTTTCTTTGCCAGTAGGTGTGAACTTTCCTACTCAGAAGCAGCGACAGAGGCTTCCCTGCTGTGCCCTTGGCCCCGGATAGGTGGAGACGCAAAACACTCTGGCCCACATGCATCAATCTCGGCTTTTGCGACTTCTAAATTGCGATAAAAAGCGAATCGCAATTTAGAAATCGCAAAAGCCTATGCATGATTATTTTTTAAATATTTATGCAATTCGGTAGAAATCGCAATTTCTACCGAATCGCATAAAAAATGCGATTTTGAAATTGCGAAATCGCAATTCCCATTCATTCCTATGGGCCAAAAGGGTCCGTAGGAATGAATGGGAATTGCGAATTCGCAATTTCAAAATCGCAAATCCTGATTGCATTTCAAGGGTGGTGAGGGGGGTTCAAATGAACCCCCCCTGCACCCCTGAAATGTATTTTTCGCATCATGTTGCACACACACATGTCCTAAGGACATGTGTGTCCGTAACATGAATGCTTTTAAAATGCGTTAAAAGTGTTAATTACACTTTTTGCAAATTTACCGCGTAGTTCAAATACTCGGTAAATTTGTCCCTCTAATTGCGAATTCGCAATTTCAAAAGTATTCATGCATTGGTTTTTAGGAAATCGCAAATTTGCGATTTCCTAAAAGCAATCGCATTTTTGGAAATCGCAAAAATGTTGCGATTTCAAAAAATGCTTGATGCATTCCAAAAAGCATTTTTGGAATCGCAAACGGCCGATTTTAAGGAATCGCACCGTTTGCGACTCCAAAAATGCTTGATGCATGTGGGCCTCTGTGCTGCTCGGCTGATCATTGTAATTCCATGGAGAATGAAAATAACTTGCGGACAGTCCATGCTAAGTGGGGAGCCTGCCTCAAACCTGAAAAAAACGGCCGCCTTCTGGCCTCAGGAATTCGTCCTCGGGTACCAGCGAATAACCCACTTCTAAATCCAACCCTGACTGGAGGCAGATAGCAGGTCAAAAGCAGGGCCGTCAGAGGTGCTGTTATAATACTCCAATAGTCCTGCAAACAGTGGAAGTGTGCATTAGTTCATTTTGTCCTCAGCGTCCCCCAACACTTGTTGCCATGTACCCTCCACTCCAAAATCTGGGGGGATAAATACCCCACACTTCCTACACCCATGCACATATGCTCCTTAGTGAGCAAATGAAAAAGACACACCTAAAATATTTCTGAACCTGATTATAGACTTGAAAGTTGTGGTAAACATCTGTGAGGACAAAGGAGAGCACGAAGATGTTTAAATTGTTTCAAGTTCGAGACTCTGGGGCATATTACCAAGCAATAGCGATAATTATCGCTATTGCTTGGTTAGAGACAAAAATTTATCGCCGACCTGCGGCCATTTTTATCGCAGATAAACCTTGGAATTACCAAGGTTTATCGCAAATGCGATAAAAATCGGCCACAATGCATGAATATCGCTGAAAAGTCAGCGATATTCATGCATTACCGAGCTAATGCTCTTAGCCATGTTATCCACCTCCCATTGGATAACATGGCTAAGAACTGCTCAGGGCAGGTGTTAGCTTTTGGAGATATTCGCGCTTAGCGCAAATATCTCCAAAAGTTGGTAATAGGAGATAGCGATGTTAGCGACTGTTTCCAGTCGCTAACAACTTGGCACGCCCACTTTGCGTGTCATCAGTGATACATTTCTCTGACATGCAAAGTGGGGCCCAAGATGGTTGCTATCTCCTACTAGCTGTCGCTAACAGGTGTTAGCGACAGCTAGGTAACAGGGAGATATTTTTATCTCTGCTTTCTTGGCTTTTAAAGCCAAAAAAGCAGAGATAACCCCTTTGATAATATGCCCCTATATTCTCTGATGGTCCTCTATACCAAAACTGGAATGTAGTAACATTCAGCAATATCGACACTCCCTTCACAGACAGAATTTTCCATATGCCCTAATATATATCTGTTCTAATAATCAAATATTTCAAAATGATCAGGTAAAGGAGTAAAAACTGACTTTCAACTTGGAGACATGAGTAGAAAATCCTGTAACATGCCAATATTTATGACTTTGAGAATTAACTCTGCATTATTTGCAGGGGTGTGCAGAATTTGTATAGTTTGATTTTGAGTAATTATGTGAAACTCCAGGAAAAATTACATTAAATTATGCATAATTAAGTGAAATGAAATATGGCGTTTGGCACTATTTTAGGTGAAATGCATTCTTATGAATTTCATGCAAAAAAATAGTGCAACAAACACAAGCGATGTAATCAGGAGCCACGTGTGTTTTGTTCATTTGCATATTTCCAATGCACTCCTGATAAAGTTCTGGAGCAGGAGGTGAAGCTTGCCATGGCCACAGTTGCCCACCTGGTTTGGTGGCTGTATAGGTCATTTGAAAATGTAAACAACCTCAAACTGGGCAGAGCTAGCCCATCAGAAACAGAAGGTGGAGGGGGTCAGCAGCCAGAACTGTTGATTGTCAGGGAACCAGAGATCAGGATTGAGGTGATCTGATATGAGCACAAAGTGTAGAATGTGGATAAAATTACACCTCAGTGCACCAGAAGGCAGGTGCCTGCATAAAAAGTGTGAGGACCCGGGAAGTAAGTGATCAGGCACACAAGAAGCAGATGGATCTATGGTTGGTGATTTGACTGCAGAAGATTGGTACGGTGCCTTTGGGACGCTGAGAGCGCTGCCTGCTTGCCTCTTAGCCTTTTTCCAGCGCCTGCTTAAATCTCCACGCCTCGCGGCCCCCGCTCCGCGGGTGCCGCTCAAAGGCAAGACTTTTGCTGACCAACCTGCCCAAGGATACTTCGGAGTGCACAGGAGCACCAACGCGATTCCAGGGAGATAACATCAAGCCTTCTGTTCGAGGCGGGACTGCGAGGACCAGCATGCAGCGCGGCGCTGATCGGCCGCAGCTGGTCCTCTTCCCGCCCCCTTCGCCTCACCTGTTCCTCCTATAACTTTGTGCAGTCCAACGCGCACGCGGGACGCGCGCGGGGCAACGGCCGGGGCGAAGACCGGGCAAAGAGCGGGCCGTTTAAGGCCGTTCAAGGACGGCAGAGGACGGCCCAGGCCCAGAATCCCTGTCTCATCGCCCCGAAACCGCCATCCAGGTAGGCCGATTGTCACTTAGCCTTCTTTGAGGCCTCAGCCATCCAATACCTGGTATAGCACTTTTATTGTCAACGCCAAGCATGCGGCACAAAACAAGAAGCTGTACCAAAAACGCTACGGAGGTGGCACAAGTGACTGGTCCCATTGACCTTTTCATCTCACGGGTAAATGAGACAATTGACAAGAGCATTGTACTCCTAGAGAAAAGAGTCTCCCTGGACCTCATGAATGCCAAGCGCTCTTCCCTGGGCTCCCTTGCAAATGCAAATTCACCTTCTCAGCAAGCTTTGAACAATTGCTCCTTGCCCTTGACCACTATAGGCACTGTTACAGTACCGAGTGCTGTCGACTTGTCAGTTACCTGTTCGGAGTCGGACCCGTCCTTCGTGGATCTGGAGGCGACCCCAGACCTAGAAGCCTGTCGGACACCCGGAGAGACGGAGCCAGGCCTGGATGGGTTAACTGCCAAGTCGACCCCTCACGTGCCTAGTGATTCCAGGGGAAAGGTTACTTTTATCCCCACAAAAGTAGTGACTAAGTCCAAAACTAGGGAGTCCAAACCTAAGGAGAAGACCAAAGCCAAAGTTAGTAACCACAATTTGGTAACACCGACTCCACACACAGCGCCTGGCATTCCATGTTTGGTCGAAAACATGGTCACGGACCTCAAGCATGATCTTGAAGCTACAATAGCGGCCCAAATCAAACCCTTGATTTCTAAACTCGATAGGCTAACATCGCTCATTAACACTAAATGGCCCAACAAGATTAATGAGCTTGGGCCTGTCCAGCAACAAGGGCACAGAGAACTACCACCCAATCCCCAACCGTCAAGTAAGGTCACCAAGCCCACAACTGATAAAGCGAAAATTTTCCCATCTTCCAAGGACCAAGTTGCATCACATTCTCCCCACTCAGGGAACAACCCTGCTCAGCCGCCACCTATCTCTAATAAAAAGGCGGTGAGCAATCCTTCATCCGTGCAGCAATTAGCCGCTGGCACCAAATCTAACACCTCCCAAACCACGGATCCCAAAGGGAAACCTACGAATATCCTAGCCTCTCACTCTACCAATAACTCTGAAACCCCTAAGCCAAGGCAGACCCGCTATAAGTCTATTAGTCTGCCACCAGAAGTTTCTCCTTTTGTGGTTGTGTTGACTGCTGTACCCCCACTGAAGGAAGGAGTTAAAGAGACCTATGTAGAGCTAAGAAATAAATGTGCCCAGTGGCTCCAAATACATAAACCACTACTTAGTAGCATTAGTGGGGAAATCCTTACTGTGCGTAGAGGGGATTGGGTGGGTAGGAGTAAGAAAACAATACCAGGGGATGTAATTACTGTTAATTTCAGGGATGTGGGGGCTGCGACTTTTATTTGTAATGCACCTAACAGCGGTCCCGCCACCCAGATCAAACCATTCCCCTTGTCTTACTTCCTCCCCAACTCGACAAGACCCAACTTCCACCGGCCAATTATTCCAAGCAATCAAGGGCCTGTACGTCCCCCTCAATATGCCCCTAACCACTGGCAGCAGCCGCTTAACTTTCCACCTTTTGTCCCGCACCATGTTGGCCCCCAGTGGCAACAACCTTTCCACCCCTTACCACCTTTTTTCCAACCTACCCAGCAGTGGCAACAACCTCCTCAGCCACCACTCACTGCTAATCATCAATGGCAACAGCCATGGCAGGATCCGTCTCCATCCCTGTCCTTTAACCCCTCCTACACACAGTTTGCCCATCCAAACAGGTACTGTGTATTGGATGAGGTTGATTGACTTTCTCCTAAGGGAGGCTCAGATACTAACCTCCCTCATGCTAATATCGCTATGAGGGATGCAGTGCTGGGTACATCTCTCCCTACAAACTTAGAGGTGTCACCACCTACATTAATTAGGGACTGTGTAGATTCATCTAACCCCCACTGCACTGCGATTCCAGACGGAAAGCCAGCACATGGCGAGTTAAAAATCCTTAGTTGGAACCTTGCTGGGATCTCAAGGAAACTAGGCCTCCCGGAGTGGAATGCCCTGGTTGATGCCCATAAAATTTGTATATTCCAAGAGACATGGGCCACTGAACCACAGCACCGGGTGGGGTTTGTCACCTTTTTTACACCAGCAGTAAAATCCAAAGCAGGGAAGGGGCGGCCATCGGGGGGGCTTATTATTTGGATAAGTATCCTGCTCAACTGCAGGATAATTACTAAGAAGGCAGGAACCCCGGATATTCTTGGTGTTTCCCTACTGGGCCTACGGGGAAGTATAACTGTTGACCTCTATAATGTTTATATCAGGGGAACAAAAAATGGGTGCATTTCACCCACAATGATGGAGCTTGAGGAACAGCTGGGAGAGCAGAGTGGACTTGGACACATCCTAGTAGCAGGGGATTTTAATTGTACATATGAACCACTCCCCCTAGAAGGAATACCAGACCTAGGAGAAGAGGATAGTAGATGGGGTATCCCTACCCTCTCTATCCCACCGATCAAGCGCTGGACTCGCAGTGCAATCCATCTAAATGCACTCACATTGGAGTTTGGATTAAGAGCTGCCAATGGTCGCACTCGATATGACCTCCTGGGTGCTCCCACATTTAACAGAGTTGGTCAATGCACACAGATTGACTATATTCTGCTGGATAGGGGCCTCTGGAGCCATGTTAATGACATGGTTATTACCAATACCATAGAGAGCGACCATAACCCACTCTCCTTATCCTTAAAAAATCCATGGCACATTGAAGTATTGCCAGCTTTTCTAAGCCGCCCACAGGGGATTACTGTTGCCACTTGTGGCAGGCGTCTAAAGTGGAGTAAGTTTATGTGTAACACCGACAAACTATACACAATAGACGAAGTGGTGAAGGGCACGCAAGCCGAAATTGGCTCTATTGATCTAACTATAGCAGCAGACAAGGCCACCGCTGTCTTTGAAGCTGCCGTAAAAACCATTGGGGACCTCTTTTGGGTACAACTGCCCTCAGGGAAACAGAAACCTAAACCTAAAGGCAAACATGATTGGTATTCGGCAACATGCAGGAAGGCCAAATCACGCCTAATATAGGCAGTTAAAGGGAAGTCCTCCCCACTAATCCAAATTGCTAGAAGAGACCATAAAAAGGCCCTACAGGTAGCTAAAAGGGAGTGGGAGGATACTTACTGGCTAACCCTTAAGGAAGCCAGTATGAAAAAAGACTCTAAATCCTTCTGGGATACCATAAGGGCACGAAACAGACCGGACAGCGACCTTGTAACCTGCAATATTTCGGGCCAGGTGTGGGAGGCTCATTTTTCCAAACTTTATTCCTGCCATAACGACCTGAATGGAAGAGGGTCTTTCCAATCCTCTCCCTACACTAATTATATTCTTCTCCCTAGTGACCCTGACTTTACACTCAAGGAAGTAGAATATGCTATTAACTCCATCATTCCACAAAAAGCTGCAGGACCAGATGGCATCCCCGGGGACCTGCTAAAATCCGATGGTGTTAATTGGGGCAAATTAATCCACTCCCTCCTTCTTGCCATCTGTAGGGGTGCCCCCATTCCCGTGTCTTGGAAGGGGGCAGAGGTGGTTCCCATCCACAAGAAAGGCCCTAGGGATGACCCGTCCAATTATAGGCCGATTAGCTTGCTAGACGTAAGCCAAAAAGTTGTCGGTAAAGTTATTCTACTCAGGATACTCAACTGGGTAGATGAAAACAAAATACTTACCGACTTTCAGGCCGGTTTTAGAGTAGGCATGGGAACGATAGAGCAGGCCTTCAGGCTTATGATGATTTACTGGAAGGTGGTAGTGATAGGCAAGGGCAGTCTTTATCTCGCATTCATCGATTTAAAGACTGCCTTTGACCTTGTCCCCAGGGACTTGCTGTGGAAGGCTCTGGCCGACATGGGGCTTCCTGAGTATCTTTTATCCCTACTGGTCAGGCTCCATCAGGACAGCTTTGCCCAAATCAGGTGGGGCTCTGGAGGGGAGAAAACGGGCTGTATCCCGGTCGAGAGAGAGGTCCGCCAGGGATGTGTTCTATCTCCCACCCTTTTCTCTTTGTACATCAATGGGGTGGTTGAGCATTTACTTAAATTTCCATCCGACGAACCATCCCTGGCGGGGGTACGCATACCGACCCTCCTCTTCGCGGACGACACGCTCCTAATCTCTAAAACCCCAATGGGACTACAGAAAGTCTTGGACAATTTCCAATCCTTTTGTACTGACCGGGGCTTGGTTATAAACACCAATAAAACAAAATACCTCGTTCTTAATCCCCCTAAACAGCAAGTGCGTCCCCCTACCTTAAACACCGAGTCCCTGGAAAGGGTTAAAGTATTTGATTATTTAGGGATACGCATTTCAGACAAAATGGATTGGACTCCCCATCTAGATAAGATGCTGCTGAACCATAAAAGGATCACAGGTGCCCTATTGAGGGAGCAACGTTCCAGTTCGTTCAAACCAATAGGAACAGTCCTAGAGATCTACGCTGCCAAAGGTGTCAGCTCTGCACTATATGGAGCTGAACTTTGGGGCTCTGCATCTTCTCAAGCTTTACAAAAATCTGAGAACAATTTCTGTAGACAAATAATGTCCCTCCCTCAAAGCACCCCACTTTTACCCTTATTTATGGACCTCGGCTGTACCCAGATTGGTGAAATTGCGAAATTCCGTCCTCTCCTATTATGGGCCCGTATTTGGCGGGTAGAGGAACTTAGTGCCTACGCCAGAGGTCTGGAAGAAATAATGGCGTCACCACACTGGACCAGAGTCAAATGGCTAACAGACATGAAAACCTTATTGTCGAACTTGGGCCTACTGGATTCCTGGTCAAGTAGAACCTCTCCTCCAAAACAAGTACTTAAAAAACTTTACCGGGATTGGATTTGCTCACAAAGGCATTCTAGCACATCCATTGGCAGGCTTACAGAGGATTTTTTGATGTTTAAAGACTGTCCCAGGCGAGAACCCTACTTAGACATAATCGGGAAACCGTTTGCCCGGTCTTTGTATTTTAAATTTAGAACGGGTACCTTGCCATTGAATACTTTCACCAAAACATGGAAATCCTGCACAGACAAAACTGACTTGTGCCCATCATGTTTAGCCCACCCAGAGACATTAGCCCATTTCTTATTTGTCTGCAAGGAATATGCCAATCCAAGAAGGGCGTGGCTGAAGAACTTGTGCCGGCAACTGGGAACCAGGAGCCATGATGTGGCAATTAGGATACTTGTTTCGGACAGCTATGTACCCTATGCCTGTGCCCTAGCAAAATTTTTATTTTGGGCTTGGGCTATTCGAGCCAGAAAGCTTAAATACTCTGTTTAATTTTTTTTAACTCTAGCAAATGTTATACTCTTGTTATTAACTGGAAGTGTGTTACTAATTTTATTATTAATCATTATCAATTATCAATTCTTTTTAACTTGCTTTTATGATAATGAAATTTTATCGAAATAAAGCTTTTTGACTTTGACTTTGATTGGTACGGTGCACAGCCGATGCCTGATGGAGACTGGAGAAACAGAGGGGGAGAGTAAGAGCTGGAGACTGAGGGGCCAAGGATGGCATGGGCCGAGGGCACCTTAAGCATTCACGAAACAACAAGAGCAGAGTGTGTTCACTATGCCGCAAATATAAAAATACAGGGATACGAAAGAACACAATACAAAAGTGGAGAATGAGCGAATGCTGCACGAATATTGTCTACAGGTTCCCTACATAAGCAAACATAAGATGTGATTAGATTTCATTTAGACTCACTCAGCTATGCTTAATACTCAATATACTGGTGAATATAGTGTTTATATGTACATGTTATTGAAAACGCACTGTTTACATTCAGGGGATGCTGCTGCAAACAAACTGACAAATACTTTTTGTGGAATCCTGCCCCCAAACTACAAACTATGGACACCAGTATTGAACAGTGCACGAGTGCCAGCTTGGCAAAGTACTTGTGGAGTCTAGGGAAAATAACAAATATTTTGGTGATATCTTAAATACAATTTTCAACGAATGCTTGCCCGGCATTTCTAGGGTGCTCTCTAAGTTGCATAAGAAGAAGCACTAGGAGTAGGAAAAACAAATTAGTGGTATGAAATCTCAGAATGTGGCATGGGTTAAAAGGAATATAACTGAGGGTAAGCAGTAGCAATACACAACATGTGACTAATCAGCAACATCTTGTGTTTGTTAGTAGTGCATCTACAATATAGGAACAATTGGACAACCTGAGTACTTGATCCACAACTTTAGTAGATGCAATCTGCTCCTTTGTTGGATTCATAACAGAAAAGATGGGTATAACAGAACAAAACAGACACAAATTTAACATTTGACTCCAGAAACTGCACTTGTGGCAGGGAATAGAACTCCCCAAAAAAAGCCATGAGTATGGCCGAAGAGAATGAAGGAGATGAAGACTTCTGATCAATCCTAAAGGAATTGAAGCATAGCATGCATGCAATAGATAACAAAATAGATGCTTCAATTTATAGAATGGACAGAATGTCAGAGAGACTGGACAAACATACAACCAGACCGGATATCATTGCAAGATGTTGTCAGAGATGGAGCTTGAAAATGCAACAGGAAAGGAAGCTCAATTCAAAGTGGATGAAGATCCTACTCAATTCAAGTAAAAAACTGCAGACTTAGAAAAGGGTTTAAGGCACACCAACTTCAGAATAATGGGAGTGCACAAAATAACAAATGCAGTGAACATGGAACAGTTTGTAGAAAAGCCTTTATGTAGTCTAATGGGTTGATAGACTTTTTCAGAAGACTTCATAGTGAAGCGATGTTAGAAATTTGGTCTCTGGTCTCTAGTTAGCAGAGGTATGCCCCGTCCAAGTAGAGACCACAATCCTAGTCAGGGTAAACAACAAACACAATAAGAAAATAACCTATGCTCAACCTCTGGTAGCTCGGCACAGAGCTGGCAGTTTTATCTAAAGAGGTAATGTCTGGCTACAGGAGTCAGACCGGCCCCACTGACAAAGTGATTTAGACGGAGAAAGCATTAACATTGACTACTCAATGCCACCAGTTACCACATCTTCGTTGAGCCCATGGATGGAGGCGAAGCATCCTCTCCGATCCTCACAGTCGATGAAGGCTTCGGTGTCAAACCTCTTTATGATGCATGCACTGCGTTGTCGTTGAGCCCACTGTCCATCGTCGTTAAGCTTTGCTGTCCATCTAGGTGATGTCATTGATCTGCTCCTGCGTCGCTGTCGAAGGGAAATGCGTTGGTTACAATCAATGCAAAGTCATCACTGCGCTGAATTTGCAGCAAAAACAGTGGCAGAACCTACTACTGAGGCCCAGGACTGGATTGGCACTTTAGGCAAGGGACGACTCACAGCAGCAGGGTTGTAGGGAGTGGTTAGATGTGGGGGTCTCTAGTTGGCACAGGTAGGTACTTGTGACAAATCGGGACCCTCTCCTCTCCTCTAGTCAGGGTAAAGGGGTACACTCCTAAAATAACCTCTCCTCACCCCCTTGGTAGCTTGGCACGAGCATACAGGCTTATCTCAGAGGCAGTGTGTAAAGAATTTGTGAACACATACAGTGATACTGTGACAACACTACAAATGGACGCCACACAGGTGGTGTATTTATAAAAATAAGTATCGTTTATATAGATTTACCACAAGACCATAAACAACAAAAATAATCCACAATACTATTTGAAATCAAGAGTTCTTGTTAAAAATGCTTAGCTCAAATTTCTGTGCGAGTTAGTAGCCCTGTCCGGCTACAGCGTTGCTGATATAACACGTACTCTAACAAATCCTGCGGACTGCATCGGTACGAGCCCACTCAAGTGTCGACAGACTCAGTCACAGTACCTTTACTTGAGGCGTTTGTCGTGGTGCAGAAAGGAAAGCAATGCAGGACGCGTTGTCCCTCGATGCGGTGCAGGCAAAAGCCCATTGACAGAGTCGGTGGGTCTGAGGCGTATGTAGCAGGGCGAGACAGTGCTTCAATGCGGTGCTTGCAGCTTGCGGTGCGGCGACAGAGCCAGATTGCGGGAGCTGGCGTCGATCAGTCCTGACAGCCGTACGAGTTGGCCGATGTGTTCACAGGATTCAAAGTCAGCAACAGTGATCGTGTCGGTCAGACCAGTTCACTTTGGTGTAGCGAGGCATTGCATGTCGCGGTGTCCACAAGTCGTGGTGCAGGCAACGGCTCGGTGATGGCGTCAGGATGGAGTCGGTGAGCTCAGAGCTTGCTTTGTTCGATGCCGACATTGTTCGATGCGGTGCCTACAGGACACCGGGCCGGTCGTGAGAGTCGGTCACAGCTCCCTGCCTCTGTAGCCACTGAAACAGCGGTCCCGGCAGCAATCCACAATGGCTGGTGAATCACTGGTCCTGAGACTTTGGTCAGGGGCAAGCTCTTTTCCAAGCCCTTGGAGATCCTTCACAAGTTGAAATAAAGCACACAAAGTTCCTTTCTCCTTCCTATGGCAGTCAGGCAACCACTGCAGGCCAATCCCCTAAGCAGCACTTCAGCTTAGGGATAGTCTCTTCTCAGTTTCTTCAGGTTCCTCTCCTCAGCAAAGGTTTCGTCTTGTAGTCCAAAAGTGATCTAATTTCTTGGGATCAGGGTCCCGATATTTATACCCCATAATCCTTTGTCCTCTGAGGGCAGAAGGGCCTATGCCTAGTCCAAACCAGTTCTGGAGCACTCTGTATACATGACTCCTTCTTTCCTTTCACAGTGCATGGCAGAAACATCAGACGCCCCACAGGAGGTGGAGCCAGCATTGTGAAGGAAAGGCACAGCCCTGGAGCACTTTGTTGACATGATTCCTTCTCTCCTTTCACAGTGCAGGGCAGAGACATCAGACGCACCACTAGAGGTGGAGAAAACATTGTGGAGGGAAGGCACAGCCCTATTCAGGTCCCAGGTGCAACTCCTCCCTCCCATCTAGATGCAGATCTCTCTATTCAATACTGGGCTGACTCATCCTGTCTCTTGGAATCCCCCAACCCCTGTCACTGAAACTCCAGACAAGGAATGCACAACATAGCAGAGGCAGGCTGGATAGTTAGACAAGAAAATACCTACTTTCTAAAAGTAGTATTTTCAAACACAGAATGTTAAAACCAACTTCACTAAAATATGTATTTTATCATTCTGAGTTCAGGATACTCAACTCAAATTTCTACCATGTTCCCTGAGTCAGGATTATAAGATGTAATAATCGAACTGCCCATTCTGGCCTATGGAGAACAGTGAGCCTTGCAATAGTGAAAAACGAAAATGGCTATAATTCACTATCAGGACATGCCACACACACCAGGGCTTGTCCTACCTTATACTTACAATGCAAACTGCCATTGGGCCTACCATAGGGGTGTCTGACATGAAAAACAGGGAAGGTTTAGGGACTGGCAAGTGGGTGCACTTTGCCAGTTAGCATGGCAGTACCATACTGTACACAGGCTCTGCAATGGCAGGCCTCAGACACACCTTTACGGACTGCTTCTTTGGGTGGCACAATCAGTGCTGCAAGCCCACCATCAACATTTGGTTTACAAGCCCTGGGCACGCCTGGTGCACTGTACTAGAGTCTGACATGTAAACCAAACCAGCCAATCGTGGAATCACGAATTCATACATCAATTTACAATAGGGAGAGCATATGCTCTTTAGCACTGATCAGCAGTGGTATAGTGCCCAGAGTCATAAAATAGCCAACAACCGGTCAGAAAAAATATAGGAGGAAGACACAAAGTTCAGGGATGACCCTACAAGAAGGGCCAAGTCCAACAGAAGTCTTTGATGGCCCTGGGACTTCAGAACAGGGGGCAAGCCAGCAAGCCATTGGAGCCACTTTGGGTTCAAGTGAGATGTATCCAATCCTTGTTTTCGGCAGGGCAGAGATCAGCAGGCAGCAGGGCAGCTCAGCAAAGCAGAGAAGCAGTTCATTCAGAAAAGTCAGTCAAGTAGATTGGCAATTATTGTAGCATTTTAGTCTTCACTCCTGGCAGAGTCTTCACTGGTCCAGTAGCGTACTGTCTTGGTAGGGTCAGAGCTTCAGTACTTATACCTAGATTGACTATGAAGTGGGGTTGATTTCAAAGCAAGCATTAAAGTTTGCAGGTCAACCTTCGTCCCAGCCCTCTCTGCCAGGTTATCTGGGGGGGGGGGGGGTAATCAGCCCTTTGTGTGGGACCCAGGACTAGGCCTGGGTGCAGCACATGGAGTTTCACTCCATGGAATTTTGTGGAGTTAGCAAAAAACTCAGACAAATTCTGCAGAGTTCTACTAGCGGGCAGAGTATTGCTCGCCCCCCCTAATTAGGATGAGTGACTCTTAAGGGAACTGTTAGGCCCCACAATTACATGTTTAGGACACAGTGGGTGGTCACCTAAATCTGCAGGGGCACAAGCCACACTTGCAACTTTCACTCACTAGGAAGTCCTTTGGCTGGTTGATGTACTGGCCCTACTTATCGGTGCAGAGCAACACATCGAATTTGCAATGCGTGTCAATCTGGTCTCTGTAAAAGCTGAGGAACTTCTGCTTCAGTAGTTCAGCACTTCATATTCGAAGCTGTGCAGCATGGTAAAGGGCTGGGTGAAGACTGAGAAGCAGAACAGCATGGGCATGCTCTCATTCACCTTAGCTACCATGGCAGGAACTAGTTGCTCCGCCATGTTCACGTTCCAATTCCTTGTGTTTTTTCGTTCTCTAAGATTGCCTCTGAGCCCCACCCCCTGACGCTAGCAAGCTAGGGTAACTTTAGAGGAGGCGATCACAGACTGGCTGAGTGAGTGGGCAGTGAAGAAGCTGAGGCATGTTGGAAGCAGTAGCTGCTCCTGGCATTACAGCGGACACTACAAACTCAAATAGTTCCAACAAAATAAGGCTCAACACTAGTTATTCTGGATGAGTAGACTTGCTTACCACCAATGACCTGTTTCCTCATCAGCTGCTTTCTTCATTAGTTAACTATTTATGCTGTTTTCTCAAGTGCAAACATGGTCCAAGAAGCATTAAGGGATTAATGCTGTCACAAATACCCGCTGATACAGAAATGCAGGTGACAGCACACCCCCAGCTGGGCTATGGAGAGGCTAGCCTGCTCGAGGAGGTGCACTACTTGGGCCAGATCAAGCAGATCCTGTAGGCTTGGCACCCCAAGGAGCAACACACTGGTACCAGCACCATGTCACTGTTCGGCATTTAGGCGTGGTACAGCCAGCGAGGTAAGGAGGGGGAGGAGGGCAGAGGGATGGATGCTTACAGTTCAGTCCGGCTGGATTCTAAAGCTTCTTTAGGTGCAGGTGAAAGTGTTCTCTTCATAATGGTGACTGGCCGTGGGCTCCTAGTGTCTGCAATAGTCATAATTTAGAACTTGTGCCATATTTGCCTTAATGTTTTTCACTCGTATGACAGGAAAAAAACATATGGGGGAGAAAAAATTTCTGGAGTTTATTGTAGTGGAAAGAAAAATATTTCCAATTAGACAGAGACTCTTAACAATTGTGACCCCCCCTCCCCACCCACTTTCACGCCATCCTCTTTTTCTACTAGAAACTTATTTTCTTCATTGTCTTTGTGCAATGCAGTAACAGAAGGCGCCATTGCGGTGCCATTTAAAGATGTATCTTGCAATAGGCTGGCAAACATCTACGGTGCCCTGTTAATGTTGACAAGTTTAGAGGTGAGCGTGTCGGGAAACTTGATCTGCTGGTTGTTTGTGGAGTTTTTGCTGAACTCCGCACTCTATGCAGAGCGCGAAGTGGAAAAACTCCATGAACTCTACCGGCGGAGAAGAGTATACCACCTACCCCTACAGCACTTATTAAGGTATAAGTGCCTGCTATCCCTTGCTCTTTTCCCTCCCTCTTCCTGCCCAAGAAGATCTGTCAGAAAGTAGAGAATTGGGGATGAGTTCTCTGTTGCATTCAACCTTTCTGTGTTTCTGACTGTCTAAAGGGAATGCAGAAAGTGTAGCTGCAACCCACTCCAGACGTGAATTGTAGACATGCTACAAGGCTCATTGAGGATTAAGCACAGAGAAATATCCACTTTCTAAAAGTGGTATTTCTAAAACAGAAATTTTAAATCCAACTTCACCAGTAAAGAGGATTTGTCATTGCCATTCCAAAGCTATGAAACATAATGCAGCTACTCCTTTCTAATAAGGAATTACAGATGAAGAGTGTTGTAAGTAATTCCCAATTCTAGCCTATGAGAGGAGTGGGCCTCACTGTAGTGAAAAACACATTTAGCTGTTTCATTACAAGGACACGTAAAACTTAAAAGTACATGCCTTACAATTAGGTTACACAGCCCCCTGCCCTTAGCGCTACCTAGGGCCTACCTTAGTGGTGACGTTAGTGTAATAAAAGGGGAGCTTAATGTTTGTCAAGTGGTTTTAAATGCCAAGTCGAAGTGGCAGTAAACTGCACACTCAGACCTCGCAAGTGCAGGCCTGGGACAGGTTTGAAAGGCTACTTGGGTGGATTTCACAACCAGTGTTGCAAGCCTACTAGTGGTATACAGATTACAGGCCCTGGTTATATGGTATACAACGTTACAATGGGCTTATAGGTAAACTACACATGCCAATCAGGTCTATACCTATGTCACAGTGTATAGGGGTGAAGCACATGAACTTTGCACTCATCAGAAGTGGTAAAGTGCTCAGAGCCCTGAGGCCAACAAAATGATACAGAAAAAATGGAGGTAGCAGGCAAAAGGTTTAGGGGAACAGCATCTCAAGAATGATAGGTCTAACAAGGGAGTTCACAGGTCCCTGCCTCGATCGCTAGAGCCAGAGTACTGATGTAGATAATCAAATTACGGGGATTGCGCCATGACCACCAGGAACAAACATGTTAATTAAAGACCCTGCTATACCCTGGTGCAGACATTTCATTGTTTCCTGATTTCATGATTCAAGTGTAGGAGGCTAGGTGAGCTTTCCTGTCTTCAAAAATGAAGTTACAAGCAATGAACATTGAGTATAGTATGTAGTAGCCTCCTCATCTCAGAGTGGGCCTGAAGGGCAAACCTTGCATATAATATGATCTGCCACAGGTGTTGAAGGAACATAAAAATCTAACCACAGCCTGGAACCTGCATATTGACAATGAGGAAAGCAATTCTATATCATCAGGGCTCAATGACGAGTGTACACAAAGAGGCATTTTATTGAAGTTGTGCATGGATCACTGAAATAATATCAAGGGACAGAATATCGACTACCAAGAATATCGAGGAAAAAATATCAACAGACATAATATCGAGTTTGTATCTACTAACAGGTAAGTTCATAAATATTGAGTACAAAATATTGTTTACAATTATATAGTTTATAAAAATATTGACTTTATTAAAAACAGTGTTAAATTAAATTAATATTAAAAATTAATTACTAAAATATACTTAAAAATAATTAAATTAACTTATAATATTTAAATATTTAATGAAAGTTATAAAAAAATGTTTTACAATCATATTTGTTAAAACATATATATATAGTAACATAATATAATTAAATAATATCCAATAATATTACCGTACGATAGCAGAAGTGTAAAAAAAACTATTCCCACTCCAGAGAGTGCAACAGTAGGGAAAGCGTTGGATAGCGTAGGAGTTAAAATTATTATTCCCACTCCAGTGGGTGCAACAGTAGGGAAAGCGTTGGATAGCGTAGGGGTAAAAATTACTATTCCCACTCCAGTGGGTGCAACAGTAGAGAAAGCGTTGGATAGCGTAGGGGTAAAAATTACTATTCCCACTCCAGTGGGTGCAACAGAAGGGAAAGCGTTGGATAGCGTAGGGGTAAAAATTACTATTCCCACTCCAGTGGGTGCAACAGTAGGGAAAGCGTTGGATAGCGTAGGGGTAAACATTACTATTCCAACTCCAAAGAGTGCAACAGTAGGGAAAGCGTTGGATAGCGTAAGGGTAAAAATTACTATTCCCACTCCAAATAGTGCAACAGTAGGGAAAGCGTTGGATAGCGTAGGGGTTAAAATTACTATTCCCACTCCAAAGAGTGCAATAGTAGGGAAAGCGTTGGATAGCGTAGGGGTAAAAATTACTATTCCCACTCCAGTGAGTGCAACAGTAGGGAAAGCGTTGGATAGCGTAGGGGTAAAAATTACTATTCCCACTCCAGTGAGTGCAACAGTAGGGAAAGCGTTGGATAGCGTTGGGGTAAAAATGACTATTCCCTCTCCAGAGAGTGCAATAGTAGGGAAAGCGTTGGATAGCGTAGGGGTAAAAATTACTATTCCCACTCCAGTGAGTGCAACAGTAGGGAAAGCGTTGGATAGCGTAAGGGTAACAATTACTATTCCCACTACAGAGAGTGCAACAGTAGGGAAAGCGTTGGATAGCGTAGGGGTAAAAATTACTATTCCCACTCCAGTAAGTGCAACAGTAGGGAAAGCGTTGGATACCGTAGGGGTAAAAATTACTATTCCCTCTCCAGAGAGTGCAATAGTAGGGAAAGCGTTGGATAGCGTAGGGGTAAAAATTACTATTCCCACTCCAGTGAGTACAACAGTAGGGAAAGCGTTGGATAGCGTAAGGGTAACAATTACTATTCCCACTCCAGAGAGTGCAATAGTAGGGAAATTAAATACTTCATATATTATTTAAATAAATATAAATTAACATCTTTAAAAAATAATTAAAAGTAATTACCAATTTAATAGAACATAATAATTAATCTATTTAAATTACAAATTAAAATTAATTATTACAATTATTTACCTATTAATAAACATTAATTACTATTTAACAATTAATATTTTTGCATTTAAAAATTATTTAACAATTAATTCAAATTAAATACAATTAAATAAATTGATTAATTTAATTAATTATAAATAAATTACTTCCCACCCTATTCCCCTATAAACCCACAACCCGCTACAGAAAATAAATTATTAAAATTAAGATAATTAGCAATTAATCAATTCATTAACATTAATTGGTAATTAAAATTTGAATAATTACCAAATATAAATTAATTAACAATTAATTATAAATGAATATAAATAAATACATTTACATATTTAATTAATTTTAATTAAATTACTTCCCACCCTATACACCCACAACCCGCTACAGAAAATAAATTAGTAAAATTAACATAATTAACAATTAATCAATTAATTAAAATTAATTGCCAAATAAAATTGAAATAATTACCAAATATAAATTAATTAACAATTAATTAAAAATGAATACCAATAAATACATTTACATATTTAATTAATTATAATTACATTACTTCCCACCATATTCCCCTATAAACCCACATCCGGCTACAGAATTAAACTACGCAAAAATGAAAAAAACAAATTTCATTAATTAAAATAAATTATAACATAAATACACACTTTTCACACATATAATAACATAAAAAACACTATAAAATATTAAATATTATTAAAAAAATCGATAATTTTAATAACCTATATTATATACTTCGATATTTTAACAGTCTATATTTTTAACATTCGATATTACATTACTTACCTTAAAAACGATATTTTTGATGTCTATATTCTGTCCAGTCGATATTTTGTCCATTCGATATTTAAAACTCGATATTATGTCCATTCGATATTTTATAGTCGATATTTTGACTGTTTACCGTTGTGCATGTGTGCCACAAGCTGTTACTTATTATGATCCTAAAGGCGGAATATAATGTACACAGAACAATTTACTCATAAACAGTGCAAGAATACAATAAGAACAAGTTGCAAAAAGGCACCCACTTCTATCTGACATGTGTAACAAGTATTGCTGGTTTTTACATTGAATACTTACAAGGTAAAAGCAGAATGTTGCTTAATGCCTGAATGATGGCTGTGGTGCCAAGGGTAAACCGTGCTCCCCAGTAAACTTCTATATGAAGTAGGTTTGTCCTACGGACTGCCCATCTACTAACCGCGCAAAATGCGACCACCACTGCCATTGCAGTAGAAGTGGCCCTCTCCTTGCGCTCCATCATGTTATTTGATGTATTGAAAGATTGGCTGGGGAAATGTAATTCTATCACAACTTGGAGAAAGCGGTATTTCAGGTGGGGGAAACTGATTAAGCATCAGGAGTTATGCATGCACGGAAAATGAAGAAATAATATAGTCCTGGCCTCAACAAGTTGAAACACAACAGCCAATTGTGCAGAAATTAATGGTCCAAAAATATGCCCTTTAGCACTAATACAAATACAACCACTTTCCAATTGTATACCCGAATGTAAGAGGTCTAAGAGAACATGGAAAGGTGCAGAAGATATATGCCTCTCTATAAAGCTTGGCATGATGCTGGACCAGCATATCTTAACCACTGCTTTTCATACCAGGTACCCACCAGACACCTTCGCTCCGCCCAACTGAGGTTCCGTGACAATTGTAAGTGGTGTTTTCGACTCGCACGAATATGGTCGAGTCTGGTATCTATGAACCGCAAATAACGTGTTTAGTGGATGTACGCGTTTTCGCTGTGCTAGCCTAAACCGTTCGTTTGTTTCGTGGGTTTCATCATCTGAACCCACGGGTTCCATCTTAGATACGGCATCCATTTTGTTTCTTGCCCTCAAGTAGCCAGCGAACGGACGCTGTCCGCTTCGCGACCCTGGGATTCCCAAACTCTTGAGGAAGACTCGTGTTCCTTTGAGGGTGTCTTTATGATGAGGGGGATGACACTGTAAGGCAGATGGCCCCGCTCGAGGCTCATCTTGCCGTCCCGGCCTATTGTCTTAGTTGTGCATTACATTAGGCACGTCCTTTGATCCCTGCAACTCGTGTTTCCTGATACCACCCCTTTTACACCCTTTTCGATCTGTTACTGTCCTCGTCTTCCTCTGCACCTGTTTCTGTCTCTTCCCTGATTCGTTTACTGCTGAAAGGAATGTACTAATGGTGGGAGGACGTACTTTTACAGTTGGGAACTGCCAAATGCTACTGTAATTATGTTCCGGGCTCTGAATACATGAAAGCGGCCCCTTACGATCTTTACGATGGGAACCAGGTTGTAATCCTTTGTGCATCATGTTATCCTATGCTCAAAAACTGTATAAAAGGAGCGATCCACAGATACAATTTGAATCAGGCTCCGCGAACCTACATGTTATGTACTTCACGTGACTTCTGTGTTCCCTGCAGTAAATAAACCTCGAATCTTTGACGCCGAAGGAAGTGTCCCGTGTCTCTGTTATTTGTACGCCGGAACAGGTAACCCACAAAGGTTTCAGGTGTTATCCCTGGCACCGCTGGGTCCTTCAGTTGGCGCCCAACGTAGGGCTGCATCAGTGGTACCGGTCCAAAGGCCGACGATCGTGAGGAACTTCGTGTGAAATCTCCGAGGGAAGGTGCACCCCGCTTCATCGATCCTGTTGTCGAAACAAGTGGCCCAACGACTTTTCCCACGAAGATTCCTGCCTCCTGACGGCTGCGACGGACTGCTGCCCTGACTGTAGACCTGTTTTGGCGCCTGGCGTAGACCTTGGTACAGCGAGACGATAGACGGGCCTTCCTGGTGACGCCATCGATCTTTGAGTTAAGTATTTGTGGGTCGCTCCCAAGGTCCTTTGTTGTGGGTGCTTAGTTGGTGCATGGTTCCATTGCATTTGTGGTTCTTGGTATTTTGTTCTTCGTTGTACTATTTGACGTCTGCAGTCGCCAAAAACCGAGGGTTTTTGCTCATTGCTGGGATATAGTGTAATCCCGTAACCCTTGACGTTTGTGAAACTTGGTTAGTGTGCACGATGCCTGGCTGTAGTACTTTGTTCAGTTGCTTTAAAGGTTGTGGTACGGATTCCCGGCTGGAGGACTCGTGTCTGATACCTCCGGTTGGAACTCCAACTTATGAGTTATATAGCCACCATGGTTTGGGTCCAATCGCGTTTAATGAGTGTTGGGTTCGTTACACTAAAAAAGACGGTGTCCTTAGTTGGCCACCTCAAGCTAGTTTTGAGGCCCCGATTTTAGATAATCTTGAAGCGAAATTATTTCAGAGAAAAGCAAGGCCGGACATGTTTGATTCCTTTCGGTTGTGGCGTAAAGAAGCTAAGCAGAGAGAAATCAAACAGCTAAAACGTAATAAGAGAGAAGGTATTGTTACAACGGTAAGAAACGCGGAGCAGTTTCAGCGAGATAAGGAGGAAAAGGAAAAGGAAGTCTTTGATAGATTGCAGCATATGAATGTCGATAAGTGTTATCCCGCTTTACCGGCGGGTACGGATAAGAAGGAGGAAGTAGTAGAGGATCCCTTGTTGTCCTATCTTTTGAAATCACCTCCTCCGTATGCACAGGGTACTGTGGTTCCTGTGGTTCCCCTTGTCCCTGTTCCTCCACCTGCTCCTGCTCCTGTCCCTGTTCCCCAACCTGTACCCGTTCCTCAACCTGTTCCTGCTCCCTTACCAGCTCCTGTCCCTACTGCTCCCCCACTTGTACTTCCTCATACTCCTGCTCCCGCTGTTTCTACTGTTTTGGTTACTCCTGCTGTCTCTTCTGTCACTGACACTTCTCTTGTTACCCCGTTGTCATATTCTACTAGCCCATCTACTCGACGTCGTGTTCCTTCTGTTGCTGCTAATTTTTTCGATTCTCTTGGACCTATTCTTGAGTCAGCTGGTTCTGATGGTCCCCAAAGACGAAGTCAGCTTCCTAGTGGTAGGGAACATGATTCGCTATATAATATGGCGATGGGTTGGATTAAATATCCTCTTCGGAATCCTCCGCGTGCGGTGCTTGATACGTTTTCTCAATTCAACGTACCGACACAGAGGTTCGTATTCGAGGAAATGTGCAAACTTTTACGTGAGCAAATATCAGCTGATGCGTCTGATGATGTATTGACTGCTCTAACTAATCTTCAGCTTCAGTTTGCGAGCGGAATAATGGTGGGTAGCAATGTTCGACGTGCTGTCGAGCAGTTGCTATCTTTCCGTCCTTCTATAATGGCTCGGGCATTGTTTCTAGAAGACATTGAGGAACCGCTAACAGCGCCTGGTCAGTATCCTATGCGCGAAGTTCCACCAGTGTGGATGCCAGGTAACCCTGGTGGTAATCCCGCGGTCTTGCCACATTTCCAGAGAGTGTTGATACATCTTCCATGGAAACGGTCAGAAGTTTTGCAAGTAAAACAATCGCTACCTGATCCTCGCAAAAATCCTGCAGGGTACTATAAGGAATTGTCACTGCTAGTGGATGCTACGATAATGAATCTTGCCGATATCGACATGCTGTTCGGTAACGTAGTACCGCAACCGGTATGGGCAAAGATTCGTCAGCAAGATCATGCAAACGAATTAGGTGGTGACTGGGCTGCACTTCTTGCTGCGGATGCCTTGCAAGTTGGTGGGGCTAAGCCCGAACAGTTGATTGCTAATCTCCCTCAGAGAATAATTACTCTCATGAAGACGCTTATGCCAGCTATGAAGGTGAATTGGGACAAGTTGTCCGCTTGCAAGCAAAAGAAGGATGAGAGTGTCTCCGATTTCTTTACGAGATTTGAGGAGGCATTTATCGATCATAGTGGTCAGGATATGGGTACTGAGGGAGGTCAGAGATTGTTTGTGGAAAAATTTGTGTCGAACTTGTTACCGGACTTAAGCAACAAATTAAGGAATTCAGAAAGTGCGTGGGCTGTTTCCACTTCTGCTCAAATATTGGCTACGGCCCAATATTATGAGAATAGAGAGAAAGAGGAGAATGATCGAGCAGATAAAAAGACGAAAGAGCTCAAAACGAAGGTGTTGTTGCAACAGGCGTATCCTCCACGTTCTAATCAGAACGATTCGCAACATCGGAATCGATCGCAGTCTCAGTCGAATAGGTCGCAATCACGAAATGACTCCTCTTCGCAGAGATCTACGTTGGGGTACAATCAGTGTGCCTATTGTAGGGGGGAGGGTCATTTAAAATTCGATTGTCCAGTTTTGCGTGATCGGAATAGTGGAAGTTCATCTAGAGGAGGCCGTAGTGGTCCTCAACAGGCTTCACGTGGTAGAGGTCGCGGTGTTCAAAATGATCGTTCCAATGATTCCTCTGATTCTAATAATTGTTTCGATCAGCGTGGATCCGCTCAGTACAATGTGGATGATTATTACGTCGATCAGGGCACTGACGACGGTAATTACTAGGACAGCCATAGACAAGGAGAGGGAGTAGTATCAGTTCCGGTTGATCAGAGAGGGCCTTACGTCGCAGTTGCCACCTCGGGCGTAGTTGAGCCTTCTCTGTTGGACACTGGTGCAGCGAAAAGTTCCATCATGCATTCGAAACTCCCTGGCGCACCTTTGTCTGGCTTAACAAATGTTTCCGTTGGATTCTCAGGCGCCCCCGTTAGCAATCCGGTTTCTTGTCCGTTGCCCCTTGCAATTGGGCCATGTGAGCTGAAAGCTCCTTTGATTTTGACTACTGGTTGTGGTGAAAATTTTTTGGGCTTGGATTTGCTGAAACGACTATATGCGACTTTGTATTGTTCTCCTGCGGGAGTGAAGCTTACTTTGGGTGAGAAAGTCATCTCTCCTATGTACTTGTCTCTTGATAAGCTTCCACCGGAATTGAGTTCTCTTCCTGCATCTTTGTGGGCAACAGGTCCCAATGACGTGGGCCTGCTTGATATCTCCCCTTATGTTGTTCATCTGAAATGTAATGTGCGTTTGCCACGTATTCCCCAGTATCGTATCTCCCTTGATGGTGAGCGAGCGCTGTTAGCAATCATCTATGACTTGATTGATAAAGATGTTATCGAGGAGACTCGGGGAAACGTGTGTAATAGTCCTGTGCTACCCATTCTGAAGCGCACTGATCCATCTAAGCCCCCTGTTTATCGTTTTGTTATCGATTTACGGGAAGTGAATAAAATTGTGATTCCTCAGTTCCCTGTGGTGCCTGACATCACGGCTCTACTGACTCTGATTCCAGCATCTGCGTCCTGGTTCTCAGTGATCGATTTGAAGAATGCTTTCTTTAGCATTCCGATTGCTGAAGAGAGTAGGGACCTTTTCGGTTTCTCTCTAGGTGGCCCCAGTCTTAGGTTTAAACGCGCTCCTCAGGGCTACTGTGAGAGTCCATCGATATACAGTCAAGCCTTGAAGGGCCAACTTGACGCGTTTGTGTTGCCGGCTGGTGCGGCCTTGATCCAATATGTCGACGACTTATTGGTGGCTGCGGACACTCAGGACATTTGCAAAATTGCTACGGTGTCGTTGTTGCAACATCTCTGTGACTTACATCATAAAGTGTCACCTTCTAAACTGCAATATTGTTGCCAAGAAGTAACCTATCCAGGTCACTTATTGTCAAAGGAGGGAAGAAGGTTGACCCCAGAGAGAATTGCAGCGATTGCTCGAATGACTGTGCCAACAACTCAGAGAGATGTGCGTGCCTTTTTAGGTATCACATCATACTGCATGCAATGGATTCCAAATTTTTCATTGCTAGCAAAACCATTGGTGGCTCTTACGTGTAAGGATGTTCCAACTCCTTTACCATGGGCGGAAGAATGTCAGAAAAGTTTTTCTGAATTGCGTGATGCATTGTGTTCGGCCCCTGTGTTAGGTACTCCTGACTACAGTAAGCCGTTTACACTATACGTTCACGAGAGGGAAGGTTGTGCGTTGAGTGTCTTAACGCAACAGTTCGGTGGTAAGCAGCGTCCATGTGCATATTTTTCCTTGACCTTGGACCCCGTAGCTAGAGCATTGCCAAGTTGTTTGAGAGCAACGGCGGCAGCTGCGGTGTCCATCCGACAATCTGCATGATTGGTCATGGATAATATGCTTACGGTGATGGTTCCGCATGCAGTTGACACTCTCTTGAATCGTACGAAAACTCAACACCTGACGAGTGCAAGATTGTCTGGTTATGAGTTGAAGCTCTTGGCAAGTCACATTCAAATAAAACGTTGTAATGTCCTGAACCCGGCGACTTTGTTGCCAATTAGTATGGAATCAGACGAAGTAGTACCTCACGACTGCTACTTACGAACCGAGGAGGAAACAAAAGGTCGTGTTGATTTGAAAAATACTCCATTGGAAAATCCCGATGGTACCCTGTATGTGGATGGTTCGTGTTTTAAGTTGCCGAATGGCGAAGTGACGACTGCGTATGCTGTGGTAACTTTGAGTACGGTTGTGGAGACTGTGAGATTGAATCAGAACTCTGCACAGGCGGCAGCGCTGATTGCCTTGACTAGAGCGTGTGTTTTGTCGAAAGGGAAACGGGTGAATGTGTTTACTGACAGCCAGTATGCTTTTGGTGTTGCGCATAGTTTTGGACGTTTGTGGAGAGAGAGAGGTTTCATGACGTCGCATGGTACGAAGATCCAGCATGGACAGCTTGTGAATGATCTTTTGGATGCACTTACATTGCCCGAGCAGGTGGCGATTATTAAATGTAGTGCACACCGTAAGGTGACGGATGATGTTGGTCGTGGCAATGCGTTCGCTGATGAAATTGCTAAGGAGACTGCCAGGAACCTTAGCACTAGAATGTACGTGACGAGTTCGGTTAGGTGGCCTACAGAAACGGGTATGTGTGAAGACACTATCGAGAGTGTGAAAGCGATTCAGAACGAGGCCACTGAATCTGAAAAGACGAGGTGGAAAGAGAGTATAGGAAAGTTGGATGCAAATGGCTGCTGGATTGATTTGTCGGAGAATAAGAGGTGGATGTTTCCGGATGCGTATGTGCTGGCTGTTGTGACAATGGCACACGGCTTGGCACATATTAGTGCGAAAGGTATTTGTAAGTTGTTGTCCCCTGCATGGAAGAATGATGGTATTACTAAGTGTGCTGAGAGATTGGTTAAGAATTGCATGATATGTATGATGTACAATCCTGGTAAGGGAACTCCTACACCCCCTGGCCATTTTGCTCCCCCTTCATGTCCCTTTGAAGTGATTCAGCTAGACTTCATCCATATGGAGCGACGCAATAATCTAAAATACATTTTAGTAGTGGTTTGCGCATTCTCCCGATGGATTGAAGCCTACCCTCTCAAAGACAACACTGCCCTGTCCACTGCAAAGATCCTACTGAAGGAATACTTTCCTCGGTATGGAATGCCACGGATTTTATGGTCTGATAACGGAAGTGAGTTTGTGGGGAGTGTGATGAAGAGTGTGTGTAAGGGCCTTGGAATTACACAAAAATTCCACGGCGCCAATCATCCCCAGTCGGCAGGTTTGGTTGAAGGTTATAATGGTACCCTCAAATTAAAATTAGCAAAGATTCAGGCTACGACTGGTCTCTCGTGGCCTGACGCTTTACCCTTAGCTCTTCTGTCAACAAGGGCGACTGTACACTCCCGAGTAGGGCTCAGCCCCATTGAGATTGTGTTCGGCCGCCCTGCCAATGTTTGGGGGGTCCCTAGACCCAGTGTGTTCTCTGATCTTGAGTACCCTATGTTGATCGATTATCTTCATGATCTGACTAATAAACTGAGGTTAATTCACCAACAGGTCTTTGAAGCACTGCCGACGCAGACGGAGGGTCCAGGCCACCAGCTCCAGCCCGGAGACTGGGTGGTGACGAGGAATTTTGGCCGCAAGAGAAGCTTGGAGCCTCGTTTTACTGGACCCTACCAGGTGCTCCTTGCCACGAGGACTGCTGTTCGTTTGGAAGGACGCAAGAACTGGGTGCATGCCACCCATACCAAAAAGGTACCTATACCTTTACCAGCAGACTCGTGGGTGAGGAAGGGCATTGCCTCGTCTGAAATGGAAATTGTGCCGACTTTCGTTCCTTTCAGCGACGCTCAACCTGTCGGAGATACCTCAGTGCAACAGAACGATATTGTTGAACATTTGTCATCACAGAACTCACGATCTGAACAATTGATTGATCAACAGAACTCTGTCTCATCTTCGGATCAGCTGTTTGACGAACAGACACGTCCTGGGAGAAGCCGATATTTTCTTCGATCCAGTACTAGAGACTAATAAAAATATTTTTGCTTACTCCCCTGACATCTACGTCACCCCATTGCCACCATTCAGTCTGAACACACTCGTATAATTGTAATTTTGTAAAATTTGAGCCTTTTTCCATATATGTGTTTTGCTTCCACAGCTAGGAGATTTTGTACATACTGTTAATTAAAGATACCTTACATCCGGGTGGGCCGTAGGGCCGCACGGGTACTTCCTTCTGGTTAGTAGGTCTTGACACTAGGTCAAAGACCGTCGGTTCCTAGGAACTCCTGGGGATTGACTATTGCTACACAGAACGAAGTGCGTCAAAAACGTTGCGGACGGTTTTAGAGGATGGCTTTCTCAAAGCTGTCGGATTTGGAAAAGGCTCAGGCTCAAAGATTTGAATTGCGTAAAGTTGCGCGAAGAAAATGCTTCATATTTTCAGGTGTTTCTTCTATTTGTAAATATTTCTTTGTTATTGGTGGGTGGGGTGTATTACACGATACAGTCCTTGTTGCTTACTGCCTCACCTACCCTTTCTCCAGAACCTAAACCTACCTCTACTGTTTCTCCTCATTCTTTCCACATCTTACCGCAACATGAGCAGGCTAGACGTGCGGAGTTCATGAACAATTCCTTCGTTCAGCTCCTCCATCAGCATCAGTTAGTTGTAAACACTACCAACTGTTGGGTGTGTGGGTAAATGCCACATACCACCGATAAGGGAATTCCGTACTTGGTCCTTCCTTACAGTTCCCAGGGTTCAGCTCGAGCATTCCAATCAATGTTTCGAAGCGCACTAGATTCATACCCCAATCGAGAGCCACGTTCTCCCCACTTTGGTCCCGGTCCGTACCATAAGTCGTTGGCAATAGCGATAGCTGATTAAGATAGGGATATCTATGATCCATCGCTTATCCCAGATGAAGAGGTGCAAGCCTATAGGGATCTGAGTGAGGTTGAGTATAGTGCGCTCGTGGGCGATAGACAGCTTAGAAGTTCATCTCCAATATGGATCGTACCCCACCTTGGTAATTTCTGTCTGAAAGGCCGTGGCCGAAGCCCGAGAGCTCAACTTGGGGAGAGTGCTTGCTCTGAGACATATGTTTTACCAATGCTCTCTTCCCCTGTTCTCCTGACTGCCAAGGGTATGTACTTTGTCTGTTACAACCGTGCATATACATGGTTACCCCTGGACTTTGTGGGCACCTGCTATATCGCAAACTTGTTGCCACCAACCTTCACAGTTGCAGCAGATTACCACAAGACTAGAGTTGTGAGGGGCATGATTAGCAAAGAGGACACTGCCGGTCAAGAGGCAGGAGACTTTTTCAAGGGTTTCTTTCCGTTTTGGGGACCTATGGTTAATAGTAGGAACCTGAGACAGTTGACTCGAGTGGTGGAATCGACTGCTAATATCACTGCCAGTGCCCTTGGCAACATTACAGCAGAGCTTCAGGCGGATAGGCTTATGACGTTACCAAACCGTATAGTTTTAGACGTTGTCTTAGCAGATCGAGGTGGAGTATGTAAGGTGATCCATTCGAGCTGTTGTATTTTCATTCCAGACAACGCTCCGACTGTCTATCAAGCCATCTCGAAGTTGCATAAGATCTCTGAGTCCATACACGTGGACGTAGGAGATTGGACGCTACTAGGATGGTTTTGGGGCCTAATGTCGACTTGGGGTTGGAAGATTCTGATGATCATTGGGGTTGTTGTAGCATTCCTGTTCACGTGCTGTCTTTGTGTGCAGTGTGGTCCTGCCTTATGTGGCCTCTGTGCTACAACGTGTATAAGACGGCCACCTGTTACCAAGGAAGCATTGATGGATAGAATTATGTTGCAGCAGCATCTGGATGATCTGATGAACATCGAGATCGATTATGATTCCGACTAGTGCTTGCCTACATGAGGGCAAAAGGAGCGTCTGAGGTTCCGTGACAATTGTAAGTGGTGTTTTCGACTCGCACGAATATGGTCGAGTCTGGTATCTATGAACCGCAAATAACGTGTTTAGTGGATGTACGCGTTTTCGCTGTGCTAGCCTAAACCGTTCGTTTGTTTCGTGGGTTTCATCATCTGAACCCACGGGTTCCATCTTAGATACAGCATCCATTTTGTTTCTTGCCCTCAAGTAGCCAGCGAACGGACGCTGTCCGCTTCGCAACCCTGGGATTCCCAAACTCTTGCGGAAGACACGTGTTCCTTTGAGGGTGTCTTTATGATGAGGGGGATGACACTGTAAGGCAGATGGCCCCGCTCCAGGCTCATCTTGCCGTCCCGGCCTATTGTCTTAGTTGTGCATTACATTAGGCACGTCCTTTGATCCCTGCAACTCGTGTTTCCTGATACCACCCCTTTTACACCCTTTTCGATCTGTTACTGTCCTCGTCTTCCTCTGCACCTGTTTCTGTCTCTTCCCTGATTCGTTTACTGCTGAAAGGAATGTACTAATGGTGGGAGGACGTACTTTTACAGTTGGGAACTGCCAAAGGCTACTGTAATTATGTTCCGGGCTCTGGATACATGAAAGCGACCCCTTATGATCTTTACGATGGGAACCAGGTTGTAATCCTTTGTGCATCATGTTATCCTATGCTCAAAAACTGTATAAAAGGAGCGATCCACAGATACAATTTGAATCAGGCTCTGCGAACCTACATGTTATGTACTTCACGTGACTTCTGTGTTCCCTGCAGTAAATAAACCTCGAATCTTTGACGCCGAAGGAAGTGTCCGGTGTCTCTGTTATTTGTACGCCAGAACAGATAACCCACAAAGGTTTCAGGTGTTATCCCTGGCACCGCTGGGTCTTAAATTAACCCAGTCCTTCACAACTTGCCCCGGCCACTGTTCCGCAGATCCACATGACCAAAACTGGGGGAAGATCCCTCTCCCTCCTTGCTGCCAAGACCCTGCCTCTCCACTTCAGGCAATCCCCATTGCTGACCCAATGCAGGAAAGATCTCAAGACCTGATTCTTCGACTGAACCCCTGTGCCCAGACAGATCAGCAGCCCCCCCTACCTCAGCATCTTGAAACCCTTATGGGTGAGTAGCAGCACTATATAAAGCCCTAATTGATATTTAAACCCCTGCTTGAATCCCCCAGGGAAATATGCTGTGTGTAATGCACCAGCCTAATAGTGTTTCCCTGGGTGTCTGTGTGACCTGCAGTACCCCCACATAAAAGGTGCACAATTAGTGCAATTCTTTCCAGTTTGTTTGCATTTGTGTCCGTTAGGTATATGGGACCTTGCCACGTGCAAATGAAGGAATGTTTCACTCTGTGTGCCAGTACAAACCATATTGCACAATTGTCTGTGCAAGGACATGATGTCCTTTCTGTAACATCAGAGTGCCCACAGAACAAAATGTGGTTTCAAATACCCATTGAACCTCTAGAGAACTTTCTTGTAAACACCTTTATATGTTTCATTGCCCAGATGGTTGATTCTTCTTTGGAGATCAAAAAGCTGCCATTCAGAAAGGGAACATTCATGTCTATTTTGTGAGTGTGTCGACACTCAGGGAGAGATTTATTAACAGTTCAAGCAGTGCAGCAAGGCACGTGGCTGTGCTGCATTGTGTGACTGGGAGAGTGCTGAAAAGCACCATATCTACTAAAGTATGGCACTCTTCAGATATCTACCTGCGCTGGTGCACTTGAAGTAGCCTAACGTCAATGTAGGCCTGCTTGCACCCGGATGCCTGAAGACGAGCAGGATCGTTTTTGTGTAGAAAGGGATACCTTGGTGCACAAACAATGCTTAGAGGCATACTCCTCTTTTTATTTGTGCTGCAGAATGCAGCAGCCATGGAAAAAGGAAGTAGTAAAGAAAAATAAAGATACATCCTGTTACCCCTCTCTCTGGAAGGCACACCATTTGGCACAAACCCAGGTATACAAGTCTTTGTAAATCTTGGTTTGCATCAAAATACATGGGTGGATGCATGGTAATACCCATTAGTTGGTAACACTTACACAACATAAGGCAGCGCTAGGCACTGCATTGTTTTACTTTTTAGGTTTCTTAATGACGCAAAGTAGCTTTGTGTGGCTTAGTAAATGCCATTAATGATTTTGTGTTGGGCAATACCACAAACGTGATGGAGCCCTGCCGCAAAATCATAGTGAACCTGCTCCTCAATCTTTGGAAAATACTCTGAATATATAGTAAAACTGTAATTATGAAATATCACATTTGATGGAAATCTTCGGAATATTGCTTTATTGAGATGGGTTCATTACAGGCTCAAAATAATTCATAATTCATATTCCGTTTCAAAACCATATCCGGCAGATTGAAGGACAGATACACTGAAATAGTTTGGCAAGTGCACAATAGTAATACTCTTTTGTAGAATCTGGCTTAAGCAGCGCAACCTTCATTAGTTAAATCCTCGGCGAATAGACTTTAGTGAAGATATCAAAAGGAGACACACACCTCTTTTCCTGTGAAGACAATTCTTTTAAAGTCATTTTAAGAACATCAGGTCCCGAGAGCACGTGCCAATCTGTTTCTTTCAGCATGGCACTTGATTAATTTTTAATGGAATTGCCACTCATTTGAAGATTAACAAATCCAAGGCTTCAGTTGCTAGGGAAATACTGTTGTCGTGTCCAATTTCTTTTGCATTGTCCTCCTGTGATTGTCCAATGAAAAAACAGTCTAACAGCTTAGGTTTAAAGAAATTAGCCAGACGGCCTTTGAAAACGCACGATAAAAGATTAATGTTCAAAGAGCAAAAAAAATCGTTCACTCACAGAAGAAAAGAGAGCAGGCTTAATTTCTATTCAATTGGCGCTATTCACTTTTGCAGAGCCAGTCATTTTTGGCGTCTGCTTTTTTCTGAGTGGTTCTCCCATGCCTTGAAGCTTTCAATCCAGTTCAGGACATGCACTGGTTCCACTAATTTCCTCCTAATGAGCAGAATGAACTTTTCGCATCGTCTGCAGTTCATTATGTGTATGTTTAGTTAATTTGCAAAGTAATCAGGCCGGTATAAAGTCAAGGCGCCTAATAGTTGACTGAACATTCAAACAATTAGGGTCGATTTATATGACGAAAAAGAAATGTTTGTAGTAACCAGACTATGGAAGATATTAAGTACACTTAGATTACTTCTTCGAGCAGTTATTGCACACCTTCAACACAGACCTTTTAAGTGTTCTTTGAATTGTTTGACCGTGAAATAGGTATATTTCTGAACGATGCAATGCTTACAATTGTCATCAAGTGAAATTCCCTAATGGCAACAGTGGTGTGATTTTCAAAGCATCTTTATTTATGTATTTTTAGGACTGCCGTTTGCCAACACCTCTAGATTTTACTAAAATTATATGCATAATATACTGGCTAACATGGGCTTTCAGCCAGTTGTTTTTATTAGTTGGCCTGTTGTAGGGTCGTTCACATATCAATTCCACGCACTGCAGCAAAAAGAGGTGCAGAAAGAGGCCTTGTTGCAAAGTCAACCTGTGCCCCCAGATTTTTGCTGACGGTTACTGATGGTAACTAACTCTAGCTAACCAGGCCTAGAGTCAGTGATATGCTAAAAGACACTTAGAATACAGTGAAAACACCTACATACACTAGGGTACACTATGGCTTGTGGTGCCCCTGTGATAGGCATGACCTCCCCTGTAAGGCCCTTGTACATAATAGGGCAGGGGGATTAAAACTACCTTGAAGTCAGAGGTATAGAAACACGCTTCTTCAACTAGTAGTCGTGTTTGCAGAGTGGTAGAGAAAGGGGGCGTGGCCTCAGACCACTCTCAGCAATCCTACTGTGTGGGACTTACTGGAGGTAACAAGAGGGTTACTTGGCCTCCGAGAACATCTTTGGGGGCCAACTACCCCTCCTATTACCTTCAGCAGGATTGCAAAGTTCTCATGACAGGCCACGCCCCCTTTTCCCACCACTCTGCAAATGCGCTCCTTGGTGCGCTCTTTAACCTCATAGATGCTATTAAACATTCCTCCTCAGTGCTGCGCTGTCCATTAGAACTAGTGCTGAATGGACGTCCAATGGTCGTGCGCAGCACTGGGGAGGTAGTGCTGCCGTCGGCCAATGCACCGAGGCAGCACTTAAGGGGTTAATGAGGATTGAATATGCCCCTTCACTGCAGGGAGTCCTTAGGGGGCAACTAGATTACCTCTTACCTCCAGTAAGCCCCACACAGTGAGATTGCTGAGAGGTGGAGACAGGTCATGTCCCCTTTCTCCACCACTCCCGGCATGCTTTTGGTTGGGGGATGAAGTCCCCTTTCCTCAGCCCACCAGTTACCTCCAATAAGCCCCACACAGCTGGATTCCTGAGAGTGGTCTGAGCCACGCCCCCTTTTTACATCACTCTGCAAACACTGCTCCTGGTGCACAGCTGTTTGGTGGATGAAGTCCACTTGTGTCCTTAGGTCCTCAGGACACAAGAGGATCTCATTGCCACACCAGCAGTGCGCGAAAAGGCGCGTTTGCAGAGTGGTGTAAAAAGTGGCGTGGCCTTGGACCACCAGCTGTGTTGCGCTTATTGGAGGTACCTGGTGGGCTAGTTGGCCTCTAGGGACCGTCAGAATTCAAGGGGACTTAATTCCCCAACTTAGAAGGTGCCAGGGGACGGGTTTGCAGGACGGTGCAGGGAGGGGGCGGAGCCTCCGGCAAGATGCCAGCTTTTTTTATATATATATTTTAAGGAGGGGGACTGTGTGGCCTCCCTTCTTTAAGTACTTTTGGGGTCCTGGGAACCCCATCCCCAAGAGCCTTACCTTTTAGGGAAAAAAAAATGGAAAGGGGCAGCATAGCCCCTCTCCCAAGGTAGATTTTGGCCCTAGAGACCCCATCCCCTAGGCTGGCCCTCAGCGCTGTGGATCATTGGAGGGATCCCCAATACCCCCATGGTCCCTGCCGGCTCCCTGCCTCCTGCATGGGGCCTGCATTGCTTTTGGACAAGGGGAGCAGCTGACATACAGCTCCCCTTTTCTAAAAGCAATTTGCTTTGCTACGTTGAAGTGAGAGCAGGTTTCCTGCTCTCGCTTCAACAAAGCAAAGCAGGGTTTGTTCTGACAGGGCGGGAGCCTTGTCCCCGCACTGCTATAGCAAACAGCAATGTCCCAGGGTTGCGCACTCGAGACATTGCAGGAGCTGGCCTTGGGAGGCGGAAGTCCCCAGGTCCATAAAGGGCTCCATAAGGGAGGCCATGCTGCCCCTCTCCAATATGTAAATAGCCCCAGAGAGGTGGTGTTCCCCGGGGCTGGGGGTCCGCAACGGACCCCTGTATTTACATATTCAATGCCCCAAGGAGATGTTTTCCCTCGGGGCAGTGTCTTCTCGGTTCATTGTGGGCCCCCCACACTAATTATTAGTTGAAGCCCCTGGGAGATGGCGGTCCCCAGGGCTTGGGGGGTGCCTGTGAGGCCCCCACCCTAATTTAGTTAAGCCCCAGAGAGGTAACGGTCCCCTGGGTTGCGGGGGGCTGCGTGCCCCTGCGAATAAATTATAAAGCCATGGGGAGGTGGTGGCCACCAGGGCTGTGGAGGCCCCTACAGGCCCCCACACCATTATTTAGAATTGCCCCCTGGACCTGGCCTACCCGGGGGCTTATTAACAAACAAAGCGCGGGAGACCGCGCCTCATTTTTTAAACTAATTTCTTCCGGATTCACGCACCCAGCGCAAGTTCGGCAGAAATTATTAAAACAAATTGCTTTTTTTTGGGCCTGGGGGTCCTTGTGGGACCCTCTGAGCAGGTCTAGGGGGTCAGGGTGTTTCTACCCTGCCCCTTTTCTTGTTTATTTAACTTTGTTTTACCTTTTGTTTTGTTAGTCAATCAGAGTGAATCTTGTGCCTGGGAGGGTTCGTGAACCCTCCTCGGTGCTCGGATATCGATATTTGAATTTTTTAAATTACTCAGCAACTACTGAACAGATGTACACAATTTTTAAAAAAGCACGCTTTCTAGACCGAGACCTAACTTTTTGCCTCGCTTGGTGTAATTCCGTTCAGCAATTCGGGCAGTAGCTTTGTCTGAACTTTCCTATGGAAATCAACGTGGAGATAATGCATTTTGGGAACCCCCTTTTTTCTCTGCCCCTGCTAGAAAATCACCCCAAAACTTTCAGGACAGGAGCTGACTGGAGCGCCCCATTACTTTTCAAAATTTTGCGAAGATTTGTCAAACAGCATCAAAGATATTGGCAGATCAAAAAATGCTTTTCCTATGGATAATAGGTCCTAATTATAACTACCTACTGGCGAATGCCAGTAGGTTATATATATATATATATATATATATATATATATATATATATATATATATATATATATATATATATATATATATATTCACTGAAAAAACCATAGGTTTCACACCAGTTATAGTTAGCTGGAAATTTTACTGACATAAAACCAATGAGATTCAACGTTATAGTTAGTTGGACTCACTATAACTTGCGCGCCTGCAATGCACTGCTGATGACGTCACATATTACATCACTCATGACATGGTCAGTGACATCACTCATGACTACACTTTATATCTGTGAAAGACAAAAGAAAAAAAAAAGTTATAATTAGTAAAATATATATTTTAAAATAGAAGAAACAGGTCAAGAGGTAAAAAATCAAAAAAGTGTACTAAGAAATAAAGCAAGAGTGAAGGATACAGAAACGTAAATAAAGTAATGTAGAAGGACAAAAAAGAGGCAGAAAGAAATAGAAGGAGAACAAATTACTGAAGGTAAGTAAGATACTAAAAGAATGTGACATACCAAAACAAAATCAGGAAAGAGAAGTAAGTAAAAGGAAAATGAGTGAAAGGGAAAGGAGTCTAAATGAGGATCTATTTACAAGAAAGAGGAATGGAAGATGACTGAGAGTGACTGAAGGGGAGTCACAGAGTGAAGGGATGAAGGGAATGAGGTTAATATAGAACGATAGTGGAAAAAGGAGTGAGGTAGTAACTACACAGAAAGACTAAGGGAAGGACTGAGTGAAGTGCAGTACAATGAGTGAAGAAAGGAAAAAGAGTAAAGGAGCAAAACAAGGAAAGAGAGGGGAAGAGAACTAAAACAGTGGTACTGAGAGAATGTGATAAAGCTGAAAAGTGGTGCAAGGGAGAGAGGAAATGCAGACAGTTGAAATTGGATTGAGGGGTTGTGAAAGAAGTGGAGTAAAGGAACAGCGATGAAACAAAGTGAAAAAGTCAGTGTAAGTGAGTAAAGAGAGCTGAAAAGGGTGGAAAAATGGAAAATGAGTGTGAGACAATGGGAATACAATATAAATTACACAATGCAAACTATAGAATAACTTATAGAACATGTAAGATAGTTTATTTTTGCTGTTCTCAGAATATATTGAATTTCACTAAAAACAGTGAGTTCAAACTCTTCATCATATAACAGCGAGAAAAAAAAACACAATCTAAAAGATTGTGTTTTAAAAAACCCATATAAACTTACAAATTATATATGTACACTAATCTTTGATTCACTTACTTTTCCATGAGGCCAAATAGTAGATAGTGAAGGTCCTTTTCGTTGGAAAATACTCTGCTGTTCTCTAAAACTTCCAGTTCATCGACTTTCTATAGAAAAAGCTCTAAGAACATCTGAAATAATTCTTATGTTTTCATTTTCCTCCTTGTGTTAAGTTATAACTTATTCCTCACACCTTCAACTTTCCTTACGGCCAAATAGTGTCAGATATATGAGTATATTTTGAAGTTTCTCTAATTAAACTCTGAAATTACCGTTTACCCGAAGTTTTCAAAGAAAAGCTCATATAACATTTTCACAATCTTTAAAAATTCATATTCCCTTTTTTGATCACTCATGTTCAACATTTTCTATAATACTGATATCACTTACTATGAGATCCACTTACAGTACCTTTTTGGGATAAATAATTTTAAACATTAGACAAACTAAGTAACTAACTTTTATTAACTGCAACCGTCTTTATAGGCCAATTATCTTTACTAAAATTTTGGTTTTAAAAACACTAGGTAAGAATTTTTTAAGTCAAAAGGCAAACGTTGTTTATATGTCAAATGAGAATCATTGCAGTAACTCCAACCTTTTTGACATTTTAAGTAGCATGTATAATGTCCTGATGTTGTTGAAGGACCATCATGATAAATAATAGCTACAGTTGTAAAAGTTCTTCCTGCAATTGATAACTGAGAAGCCACAACATTTTTGATACAAGTTGTCAATTTAGTTCCATCAGGTCTACATCGTTGGAAAACTAAAATCACATACTGACCATAACTTTGTATAAATAATGTGGACAGCATTGGACACTTACATTGGGTACACACCATATTATGATCAGCTGCTTTACCTAGATTATTAAATGGCACTGATTTGCAGTCTGGTAAAGTCAAATATATAAATCTTTCAGTGTCTATTCTAGTAGTACTTGATAAACTACAATTCTTGCAGTCATGCTGCCATTGATAAGAAAGATTAAAAAGATTTTCTACATCTACACCTTCATCTTCCAAAACACCAAACATATACATTAAAAATTCCTGACAATCCTGCTGAATGTTCTGCGAAAAATTTTCTTGACCAGAACACATGTCTAAAATATTTCGAATTTCTGTTACACTTTCTATTTTTGCTCTATCACTGCTACATTTCTCAAACACAGAATTCAATGAATCGCACAATCTTTGATCCCGATTTTCAACAATCTGTTCTTGTAAAGTTTTAAGAAAAAAACAACATTTACCACTACATTAGCATAGCAGTTGACACCAGAACTGTTTTCAAATTGAAATCCAACAACATCTTGAACAGAACCCTTTTTCTTTCTGCTTACAATTACATTTTCATCTACTTTTTGTCTTTTTGCTACTACCTCACTACAATTACTCTCATTTCTTTTTTTTCGGCCTACCATACGTTTTTCAAACAGAGGATATTGTGGCAAATTTGGAGCATACTCTCTTCTTAATCTATTGTATTCTTTAACACAATCCAGATCTGCACAAATCTTTATGTCATCACACTTAATCAAATACAATCCAGATAAAGTTCTGACTCGTGATAATGCCACATATGCCATACCCTCTTTAAACACAGAACTTACAATGTTCACCAAAGCACTATCTACACTTAAACCTTGAGATTTATGAATTGTCACCACATATGCCAAACAAACAGGAAACTGTTTTCGGTGAACATATGTTTTTTACAAGCAAAAATCTAGCAGAACAACGACTGATTCGTTGAACTTGCTCAATGCCATCAAATTGAATTTTTAAAAATGCAATTCCATCTCTATTTCTATAATTCATAAAATCAACTACATGACCCACTGCACCATTTACCAGACCTCTTTCAACATTTAAATTCCTTCTCAAAATAATACGACAATTAAAACACACATTCAGAGTCTTTTCAAAACCAGCTGTTTTAGATATACTCTTCTCTAATGAATCCAATTTTGATTTCAAATTTTCTGACAAAATAATTGTTGCTCCCATATGCTCAATTTTATCTATTGCTTCTAGTTTCACAATCTCTTCATTTTCTAACTCTAACATTTTGTTGTTGAAGATGGAACATTCTTGCAGAGTTGGCATCAAACATATTCCAGATTTGTTCTCAGTAATTTTCTTAAAAATATTCTCTGGAAGAATGTTTTCATTTGGATACAAATTTGAAATTAATCGTGCATGTAAAGCTTCTTTCGAATGCTCGCTTACTTTTCCGATTCTTATATCTTGTAGAATTTTTTTATAATCTTCATCCTTTGCCTGTCGCATATTTTAAAACAGTTCTGCATATTTGAAATTTAACCATATATTAACGTTTCCAATGCTTCCAAGGGACTTCCTGGTATCTTCATGTGTAAGCATTCTAAACACTGGTTGTCCTTTTACTGCAGTCAACTGCAATAGATCTCCAAAAACAATAATGTGTTTTCCTCCAAATAACACATCATACTCTGTTCTAAGAATTTCTTGCATTCTCAAATGGACAAAAGCAAGCATTAGATTTGAGACCATGCTTACTTCATCAATGATAAGAAGTTTAATTTTCTTCAGGACTCTGGAAACTTCAGAAAACGCATCTCCAGATAACTTGTTGTAATGCAATTTATTATCATGCTCAACTGGCAGCATCAGTAAACGATGAAGAGTAATCCCTTTAATGTTATGTGCTGCCAGTCCAGTTGGAGCAATTACAACACAAGACAGCAGTGAATCAGTCCTTTTCTGCAGATAAGTTGCAATTGCTTTAATCAGAAAACTTTTTCCTGTCCCCGCTTCTCCACTTACGTACAGTCGGACAGGCTCAAATGATGTACATGAGCACTTTTTTTTCTCATGTCTGAATCCATGTTCAATCTGTTCTGTGACTTCATCATATATCTTTTTCTGCTCAACGTTTAGTTGCTTTACCAAATCTTCTAAGTTAACTACATCCTCTTGAGCTTGTTCCATAGCTCTTTCCACCTCATCCATGGCAGTGGCAGCTTCATTTTGGATAATTGGTCCTCCTAGTGGATCCTGACTCAATGAAGCAGAACTCTGACTATCTTGAGAACTGTTTCTGGCAATCTCTTCAGCAATTGTGGCTTCTTGCTCTATTTCTTTGTTCAACATTTGCAGATAATTTGGAAAAATAGGACATTCTATGCTATCCTTGGTTGCATTAAAAGAATCTTCGTAACAGAGAAAATCTCCAAGTAGTTCCTCTTCTGTACGCCATGGCTTAAAGAGTTGCAAAAGAGCTAAATAGTAAAATTCTCTTTTGTCTGGAGAATCACAACTCAATTTTCGATGATTAATCAAATGGCCTTTTTTCTGCTTCACTAGACATCCTTCATTTCCAATGACAGTATATTTTCCATTATTGATATCTTCTGTGATGTTCCTTTTATAACTATAGTTTTGCAGAACTTCATACAGACAAGTATTCTCAAGGTGACTACTTCTATTTGGATAGTATGTATCCAACATATTTGTCTTCAAAATATCTGTACTATTTGGTTCTTTCTCCGCCAAATACTCAATTTCTAGTACAGATTTCAAAACTCGGTTTCGTGTTGCAGCAAGACCTAGACTCACCCAAATGATTGTTCTAGATTTGGCATAGAGACTTGCTGATGATAACCGATCAGAACATTCATATGCTCTAATTTCTCGATGCAACAACATCTTCGGACTGTAACTGTATAATTTCTTGCTTAGACTCTTTTCATGTGAAATGTCCTCCCACATTTCCTTTAGTTCTGTCTTTTCTTTTTTTGTGATGTAAGATGTCACATATTGAGCCACAGCAATAGAGTTGTCAGCAACAAACTGAATATCCATGTTAGCATTCCACATGGACAAAATCACTGGGTTGTAGTCGTTGATGTACTTGGACTCTTCGTTTCTTTTTAAATTGTATGTATTTTTGGGTGATTTCCTCGTCACAGTATGTCGTAGAGATGACATCAAATTATTTACTCTTCCCTTAGAAATCACTGGTCGTGGAAACGCAAAACGACATTTTATGTAGAACTTTTCCTTGTTTTTGAATTTTCGATGACAGTACTTCCCACAACGATGGGATTGGAAGCGTAAAACTTGTTGCCTTAAATTGTTTTCTTCAGTACTTTTCAGAACAGCACATGTTGAATACTCTTCAATGAAACTCATCACTGTTTCATCCAAATATGATCCAAATTTGGGTGCATCTTTAATCCACAACAACATATGTATATGAGGAGCACCTCTCGCTTGATACTCCTTTCTCCAAAAGAAATCCAAAACCTCTCCAAGAGGAGGATTTTTTTTTATTGGTAATAACAGACATCATAGCTTAAAATCTATGATTGAAATATCTGCATACATTCACTGGATCCAAATAACACAGTTCTCCTGGTGTTTTCAATTCTATATTTTGTATATTAGCATTTGCCTCACGTAGAAATTCAAGTAAGTCGTCCCATGCATACTCAGCACAGCTAAGAGTGAGGAACCATGTAGGAATTCCTAAGTTTCTTAGCATACATTTCAATTCCCCATGATGACGGTACCAATACTCGTTTGTACCACGCTGACATGCCATGAGATTGATTAGATGAGATTCCAAAATATTATCTTGCAGATTGACTTTCTCCATTAAGTCCCTTGCCGAAACATTTTGCAGATGTGCTCCACTTTTCAGTATATGATTTACTGCATATGAAAGTCCAGACAAGTCACTTTCATACAGTAGATGAAACAAATATGGAATGCATTGATGAAACCATGAATCTTCAGCATATAATCTTAAAGTCCGGTATTCAGAAGGAGGAATTTGAACTGGTCGATCGTCATATCGTCCACCTCGACCTGTTGTAAATAGCTGTGGAAAACAACGAGCTTCCAAACTTTCTTCCCATACACTAATGGGACTTCCTTTTGCTGCTTTCATTTGAAACAAGTCAATTGCATTCCCCATTACTTCTTTGGAATGCAAAGGATGAACAGTATAATGTTCATATATTTCTTCACCTCTAGACACATCAACTTTTTCAATTTGGCCGACTGAACAATCACTGTCTTCTTCTGCAACTATTTCCAATGCTTCAACACATACATGTTTGAAGTACTCATTGTTTTTGACCAAATACAACGTTGCCTTTTTGACTTTCCTAACATCCACTAAATCTTGCCAGATTTTCTTACTCTTTGTCGGAACCCCATTAACTAGAATAACTAAAGGTTCCTCTTCCACTTTTTCTACACCAATTATATCAATATTTTTCTCGAAATCTAGAGGCAAATAAACAACTCTTCCCTTTAATCCTCTCTGTAAATTTGAAGGAGGCAATTTCCCTGTCTTAGGCTCCATGCGAACAATTGCCTGAAAAGGATGGACACATTGAATCAAAATAGATTCATATGTATTTAAATCCATCAATTCAGAAGGAATGTCTACCAACTCCAAATTATTTTAAACAGCTCTAGCAGGCATTCTGTTTTCATTTAATTTATTATAACAATATTTACAAATACGCTGATCAAAACTCAAATCAAAAGAATTATCCACCAACAAATAAGTTGCAAAATTCCTCCATTCACTATAATTTTCCATTTCACTTTTTGCATATAAATCAACTAACCTAGTCTGAATCTTATAATGAGTCTGTCGACAACACACACAAGTAAAATTAGGCCTTTCACTTGATTTCAACTGAAACTTGCTAATTTCCTGGTCAAACTTTTCTGTACTTGAAATCTGTACATTGTCTTCCACATTATCTTGTATTGCTGTGTCAATTTGTACACTGTCCTCTTTTTCACAAAAATAACAAATCTCAATTTCTTCACAAATCTTCTTCACATCTAATTCAGTTCCATGCAAAAGAGCACTGTTTAACTGTTCAAGCTTAAGTGCTGGACTTTTTGCAAAATACAACCTTCTCACTAATTTCCTCATTTTGTTATGATGCGCTGCTAACATCCTAAAATGATGAAAAACACTCTGACATACTTTTCTAGAAAGACAAGCCAATGAATGTCCATGCAAACCTGTGTTTTCCCTCACTCTGCAAGGATCTAAATCTTGCAACATCTTCATTTTTTGTTTTAGACTTTTCTTACTATATGTACGTAAAAAATTACGAAGCACATCAATAGAATCCTGTCGCACACTACAAATACTACTACACTTCCAATTGTACACTGGACCCTTAGTACGTCTTCCTAAAACTTCATCACTTAATACCTCTTCTACATGTCTAGACACAAGTTTCTCTTTTTCAATCGGACAACCATCTTTCACCTCATATGCTCGACAACTGGTGTCAACTGCATGCACTAAAACATTCTCCTGAAAGTAACTCTCCTCATTAAAAAATGGCTCACAACTTGAACTATGCATCCATTCTCCAGAATTTTTTTTACAAAAATTAGTTTGATTAATTACTCTTTTGGATCTACTGTTTGATTTGAAAACATCAATTGTCTTGTTAAGTGTCCTAATTCTATTGATTACTAAAATAAATTGTTCTTAACTTCAAAAGCTTGATCAACAATCTTCTCTACATTTTTCTTTTTCTTATAAAAAGCAGCTCTCTGTGTACCTTACTTAATGTTTTTTAATAAATTTAAAACTATCCTATTACGAAACATTCGTTTCTGAAGGTCCCTAAATTCATTTTGCCTTCTATTCCTATACATATTATTGTCTCCTGCAGCAGTAGTAAGATTTTGGGGGGACCTCTCCTTTCTCTTCAAATTTGTTCTCTCCTTCTGTAAATTCACATGTACATTATCATTTTTTTTGAGAGAGATATATTCCGAAGAAAGGACTTCGTTGTCTTACCAGGAGCTTTTTTGATGCTTTTTGTAGTATTTGTTGTAGGACTTTGCTTTAATTCCGTTGCTCTTTTTGTTTTTTTTCGCAGAGCATCTTTCCTTCTCCTCTGGCTTGAGGGCATATTTCCTTACAATTGAAATGTTGATTTAAATCTGTGGTAGAAAAAAAAAAACATATTATAGACCACTATTACCTAACAACAAAGCAATGACAATAAGTAAACAATATAAACACTATAATGCTTATACATATGACCTTATCTCTGTTTTTTAAATGTTATTCTAAAAAAATATTTTGAGCACATGAATTGGTTTTACATTATTGACAAGGATTAGATAGTACCATTAATTTGCCCCCAAAATCGTTTTTTGAATTACATTTTAGAAACACAGCGCAGGTCCTATGTACAAACATTCAATTTCACTTCTGAAACCTCACTATTTCACAAAATACAAATCCTCTATCTTGCAAATGTTGATAGCAAGCATTATCAAAAAGCAAGACACAAACCAACAGCAAAGAAACTCAGGGCCTTATTTATGAAGGCCTTGCGCCACCGGTGCGTCACTTTTTTCCCATGTTAAAAGTGATGTACCGGCAGCACAAGGCAATCATAAATAAGGCCCAAATGTAAATACAATTGATTTGCCCCTTAAAATCGATTTTTTAATAACATTTTAGAAACACAGCGCAGGTCCTATGTACAAGCATTCAATTTCACTAGTGAAACCTCACTGTTTCACAAAATACAAATCCTCTATCTTTTAAATCTTGAGAGCAAGCATTATCAAAAAGCAAGACACAAACCAACAGCAAAGAAACTCAGGACATATTTATGAATGCCTTGCGCCACCGGTGCGTCACTTTTTTCCCATGTTAAAAGTGACGCACCAGCGAAACAAGGCAATCAGGAATAAGGCCCAAATATAAATACCATTGATTTGCCCCTAAAATCATTTTTTGAATAACATTTTAAGAAACACACCGCAGGTCCTATGTACAAGCATTCAATTTCACTACTGAAAACTCACTGTTTCACAAAATACAAATCCTCTATCTTGTAAATGTTAATAGCAAGCATTATCAAAAAGCAAGACACAAACCAACAGCAAAGAAACTCAGGGCCTTATTTATGAAGGCCTTGCGCCACCGGTGTGTCATTTTTTTCCCATGTTAAAAGTGACGCACCGGCGGCACAAGGCAATCATAAATAAGGCCCAAATGTAAATACCATTGATTTGCCCCCAAAATCATTTTTTGAATAACATTTTAGAAGCACAGCGCAGATCCTATGTACAAGCATTCAATTTCACTTCTGAAACCTCACTATTTCACAAAATACAAATCCTCTATCTTGAAAATCTTGATAGCAAGCATTATCAAAAAGCAAGACACAAACCAACAGCAAAGAAACTCAGGGCCTTATTTATGAAGGCCTTGCGCCACCGGTGTGTCACTTTTTTCCCATGTTAAAAGTGACGCACTGGCAGCACAAGGCAATCATAAATAGGGCCCAAATGTAAATACCATTGATTTGCCCCTAAAATCGTTTTTTGAATAACATTTTACAAACACAGCGCAGGTCCTATGTACAAACATTCAATTTCACTACTGAAACTTTACAATTCACAAAAAACAATTCCTCTATCTTGCAAATCTTGATAGCAAGCATTATCAAAAAGCAAGACACAAACCAACAGCAAAGAAACTCAGGGCCTTATTTATGAAGGCCTTGCGCCACCGGTGCGTCATTTTTTTCCCATGTTAAAAGTGACGCACAGGCGGCACAAGGCAATCATAAATAAGGCCCAAATGTAAATACCATTGATTTGCCCCTAAAATCGTTTTTTGAATAACATTTTAGAAACACAGCGCAGGTCCTATATACAAGCATTCAATTTCACTACTGAAAACTCACTGTTTCACAAAATACAAATCCTCTATCTTGTAAATGTTAATAGCAAGCATTACCAAAAAGCAAGACACAAACCAACAGCAAAGAAACTCAGGGCCTTATTTATGAAGGCCTTGCGCCACCGGTGTGTCATTTTTTTCCCATGTTAAAAGAGACGCACCAGCGGCACAAGGCAATCATAAATAAGGCCCAAAGGTAAATACCATTGATTTGCCCCTAAAATCGTTTTTTGAATAACATTTTACAAACACAGCGCAGGTCCTATGTACAAGCATTCAATTTCACTACTGAAACTTCACTATTTCACAAAATTTAATTCCTCTATCTTGCAAATCTTGATAGCAAGCATTATCAAAAAGCAAGACACAAAACAACAACAAAGAAACTCAGGGCCTTATTTATGAAGGCCTTGCGCCACTGGTACGTCACTTTTTTCCCATGTTAAAAGTGACGCACCTGCGGCACAAGGCAATCATAAATAAGGCCCAAATGTAAATACCATTGATTTGCCCCTAAAATCGTTTTTTGAATAACATTTTAGAAACACAGCGCAGGTCCTATGTACAAGCATTCAATTTCACTACTGAAACCTCACAGTTTCACAAAATACAAATCCTCTATCTTGCAAATCTAGAAAGCAAGCATTATCAAAAAGCAAGACACAAACTAACAGCAAAGAAACTCAGGACATATTTATGATTTCCTTGCGCCACCGGTGCGTCAATTTGTTCCCATGTTAAAAGTGACGCACTGGCGGCACTAGGCAATTATAAATAAGGCCCAAATGTAAATACCATTGATTTGCCCCTAAAATCGTTTTTTGAATAACATTTTAGAAACACAGCGCAGGTCCTATGTACAAGCATTCAATTTCACTACTGAAACCTCACTGTTTCACAAAATACAAATCCTCTATCTTGCATATGTAAATATCAAGCATTTCCAAAAAACATGCCACAAACCAACAAGAAAGAATCTCAATCTGCTTCCTAATTAGAGGTAACACAGGTGACATAATTCTAAAACATTCAAATATATTTCTTTACAGAGGCAGACACTATTAATTGCTTCTCAAAAAAATAAAAGCCATTCTTTTATCCCAAAATTGTTTTTTAAATAACTTTTTACAAACACAGCACAAGTCCTATGTACAAGCATTCAATTTTACTACTGAAACTTCACTATCTGGTTCCAAATCTTCTCCATAGAGCAAATAAGTCTCTATCTAAATTAAATGAATCATTACTTACCTTTGCAAATGCTTTGGTGGGAGATTGAGAACAGTGTCAGACACACACACCAATTTTTCTTTAGCAGAGCAAAAGGTATGCAGTCAATACATTGAAACCAAGACTGGCACAGAAAACCTCTAATTCTACACAGATATGCCTCAATTTAACCAATCAAAAGTCTTCCCTCACTATTTTCAAACCAACACCATTCCCCTTCTCAGACCTTTCTACCTGTTACCATAGCAACTTCCTCCTAACTGAACTCTCAGGTTCAAAGGTTTATTCTACAATGTTGCAAATTAAGTCAGCAAGGATGTTTGAGCTCTCAAAACACCAGCTTATCCAGGGCATTATTGCTTTAATTGACTTTTTCTTAACCATTCAAATTGCTTCTTTCACACAACACAACCTTGCACCCTAACATTCAGTTTTCAACTATCTGAATCCACCAATCATTTCTTGTGATTCAAGAGCAGGGAAACTCCACAATTATTTTGTTTGTAAACTCCTACTGTTCCAACTGCCATTTCATTCCCACACTTCATCTGACTGCACCAGAACCTTCTCTCATCATGTATTCTGTTTGGATTATTGGACATAGCTACATCCACTGGGTTCAAAGGTATGCATCTACTAGAAATTTTCACAACCTTGATTTATCAAATGTGGAAATCAAGTGGATTGGCCAGAGAGGATTGAGATGTGACCAATTGATACCATTGGTGAAAACCTTTTTGCATCTGCCAAACCCTGACCACTTAATAGTGCACTGTGGTGGAAATGACTTGGGCACTTTGACTGGGGTTGGTCTGGAAATGCTTTTAAAGTACACCTTTGATCAATTGATGACACTTTTTCCACAAACTGCCTTGGTATATTCCAACATATGCCAAAGACAGAAATGGAACTGGTCCAACCAATTTTGTCCACAATTTGAGAAAGCACGGAAACACGTGAATAAATCTGTTTCTGCTTACATGAGAGACTATGGAATGGGTTCAATATACAACAATAACTTGCGTTACAACATGCAAGACATCTACAGAGGAGATGGTGTGCACTTCTCAGATGAGGGGAATAGAATATTCCTCCTGAATTTAAGACTGTGCATTGGAACCTACTTGTAGGTACCTAAATCAGCCACAAAACCCAAAAGCACTTTTCAGAGCTACCCTACCTTTGATTACTCAAAAAGATTATCTTTCTCTAACTTTTTTCACTATTTTTCACCAAAGTACGCTCCCCGGTGCGCTCCCCGGTGCGCGTACCGGGCGCTCCCCCGCGAAATTAAAAAAATCTTTTTTTGTTTTGGGGGCATATATGCCCCTCCTAAACTCCCCATAGAAAACCTAGAGGGTCAGGGGGTGTCTACTGTGCCCCTTTTTACCCATTCCCAACGTTGTTTGTCCTCCATCTTGTGTCTCAATTCGACCGAAACACAAAATGGCGGACTCCCGTAGCGCTCCCGGTATGCGTACCGGGGCGCGCACCGGTAAGCGCTCCCGAAAAAAATGTGGGAAATGAAATTACATAAAAACCACTGGACAGACTTTCACCAAATATAGAATAGACCCTACTACATACCAGTCCCTACCATTATCCCACATTTGGTATTCCATTGAGCCATTTGGGCTGATATCCTGAGGTAAATTACATGACAAAAACACATATGAAAGTGTTAGAATTTTCAACCAATTAAAATGTTACTTTCATATCCTACTTTTTTTTCGTGACAATTGATTGGTTATGCACATGAATATATATGAAAAATGAGAGGGAAACACGGCCATTTTGACTACAACTACCTGACATACATCTTTAAAAGATTTCCTCATTTATCTTCAACACCTTTCTATAAGGTAAGTTATAAATTTGTGAAGGGGCACTTTAAGTTCATTTGTAAAAACGTTTTCTGGCAGTTATTTACTGTCCCTCTGTTATAATTACAGATTCAGATAGGCTTCTCTGTTATAGTTAAAGATTGAATTAAGCTTCTCTGGTATAATTTTGATTTATATTAGGCTTCTTCACATACACTTTTTTATATTTCTACTTCCTACCACATACCATACACTACCCAAAGATAACTTCACTGTTTATAACTCACAAATAGCTGTCTGAATTTAAAGCCAACAGTACCCTAACTCTACTAATAAAGTTAATTTTTATGCAATTTTCAGAAAGAAAATGGAAGGAGAAAAACATTCAAATGTTACTTATATCGAAGTAAAGGTGGAAAATCCAGAAGAGCAAAAAGATCAATTTGATTACATGGATGACTCTTTGGACCAACAGTTTATAGAATGTTTGGAACAAATGGAATCATGTACTTATAATTATGAGGAAATACCGGACAATATTATGTTACAAGTTTTATTAAATTATGAAAAAGAATCAGAAGAATAAATTTATATTTAATAATTTTAAATTGTTTGAGACAATATTTATTTTTATATGTAATTCATGAAGTATTACAAAAATGATTATTTTAAAAAATGAGACTTATAGTATACTGTGCAACTTTGTTGTGTTACATAGTAAGTTTACTCATAGTTACTATATTTCTCCCACTATATTATCTCCTATGTGTATTTTACATCTCTTTTTCATCATAAGGGAGCAGGATCGACTACCCATGATCCCCCTAGGACTTCTCAGGAAGTGCTTAAAGGATCTGTTTCTGCTTTCCTGACAGACTATGTTATGGATTCCATATACCACAATAACTTCTATAACAACATGCAAGATATCTACAGAGGAGACAGTGTACATTAAATTTAAGTCTCTGCATTGGTACCTACATGTAGGTACTTAAATAAAAAAAAACAACAAAAAGAACATTTCTTTAAAACAGCTACTTTTTTTTAAACTGTCATTCTTTTTCCCCATGGTACGCTCCCCGGTGCGCTCCCCAGTGCGCGTACCGGGCGCTCCCCCCACGAAAATTGGAAAAAAAATGTGTTTGACCCCGCGGGACCCTTTTATGGCCCCCATATAAAACCTAGAGGGTCAGGGGGGTCTACCCTGCCCCCTTATGGTCGATTTCTCCTTTTTTTGCCACCTCTTGTGTCTCGATCCTACCGAGACACAAGATGGCGGCCGCTCCGGACTGTTTCGAATGTTTCAGACACCCGAGAGCCAATCAGCTTTCCGTGCGCAAGTCGCGTAGCGCGGCAGGTGCGCTCCCCGGTGCGCGTACCGGGGCGCTGCCATAGATATATATATTTTTTTAACCTAAATTACTCAAAAACCACTGGAGCACATATCTTGAGACATAGCAAAGGCACATCAGGCTACCAGTCCCTACAATTTTGCCAAGTTTGGTGGAAATCCATTCAGCCGTTCGGGCTAAAAGTGAGTTCGACTGCCCTATGGAAATTAACATGGGGAAAACACGTTTTGGGACCCCCCTTTTATCTCGGCCCCCGCTTGACGAATCCCCCACACATTTTCAGAGAAGGAGCGGAGCGGGCCACAAAGTTTGAGAAATTCGAGAAGATTCGTCCACCAGTGCCAAAGTTATTCCCAATAGAATGTTGCGGATTTCCTATGGAAAGTAGATCCTAACTATAACTACCTACTGGCGACCGCCAGTAGGTAATACATATATATACATAATACATATATATTCTTGAAGCAGCTGCTGAGAAAAAAGGTGGGTCCAAAAAAGCATTTTTCATGTGTTAATTTCCATAGGAAATTTTGAGACAGACTACATCTTGAAATACACTAAATTTGGATACGAGGTAGTGCTTGGTTCAGAAAGCGACCTTTCTTTTAAATGGTGTAAATCTGTTCAGTAGTTGCTGAGAAATTCAAAAAATAATAGTAAAAAAATCAATTTCCCATAGGAAACTTTAGGCAAGGCTACAGCCTGAACTGCTGAACGGAGGTACCCCAAATTTGGCGAAAACGTAATGCTTGGTTCAGAAAGCGACCTTTTTTTTTAAATGGTGCAAATCCGTTCAGTAGTTGCTGAGAAATTAAAAAAATAAAAGTATCAATATCTAAGACAGCGGTGGATTTGGAACCCTCCCGACCACAAGCTTTATTTTAATTGGCTGTCAACACTCCAAACCAGGAAGTGTTGGCAGCCATCTTGTGACTCGGTAGAACCGAGTCACAAGAAAACAGAATTAAGTATGATAAACAAGAAAAGGGGCAGGGTAAAAACACCCCGAACCCCTAGGCCTCATGGGGTCCCACAAGGATCCCCAGGCCCCCAAAAAATATTTTTTACAAAAATAGGCCGAATTCGCACTGGGTGCGCGAATCCAGATGGAAAATAAAAAACAAATTACGCGCACGCTCCGGTGCTTCATTTTCAAAAAACCCCTGGGTGGGCCAGGTCCCAGGGGCACTCATAAATTATGTAGCGGGGGCCCGGGAAGCCTCCTCAGCCCCAGGGACCACAACCTCCCAGGGGCTTATTAAATTAAATGCGGGTGGGCATGCAGCCCACCCATAGCCTCGGGGACTGCCACCTCCCCGGGGCTTTCTAAAGAAATGCGCGGGGGTCCAAACACCCCACGCTGCTCCGGGGACTGCCACCTCCCCAGAGCATTTATCTAAATTGTCGGGGGGCCATGGGGGCCCCCGAGCCCAGGGGACCGCCACCTCCCCGAGCTAAAAAAATTGTTAGTGTGGGGGGGCTCAAGCTCCACACACTGTACCAGGGACCACCACCTCCCCAGGGCACTTAAAATAGAAATATGGGGGTCCATAGTGGACTAACGGCCCCGGTGACCACCACCTCCCCAGTGCTTCACACATGTTGTAAGGGGGCCGTGCAGCCCCCCTCCTGGGGCCCTTGATAGCCCTGGGGACCACCACCCCCCAGAGCCGGCTTTTGCAGTGTCACAGGGTACCCACCCCCAGGACACTGCTGTTTGCTACGGCAGGGCGGGAGCCTGGCTCCCGCCCTGCCATGGCAAACACTGTTTTGGATTTTTTAAGTGAGAGCAGGTTTCCTGCTCTCGCTTTCAAAATCCAAAGCAGATTGCTTTTACACAATGGGAACCTGCATGCTAGCATCTCCCCGTATGGAAAAGCAATGCCGGCTGCCGCCGGAGGCGGGGAGCCAGCAGGGACCATGGGGGCATTGGAGCTCCCCCCATGGTCCCCTCATTGGTGCAGGGATGGGGCAGGGCCAGATATAATAAGTTATTAATCCTGTTTTGTGGGACTAGCTGGTGGTAATATAAGGGGTAGTTGGCACCCTAGGTTGACGTGGAGGCTGACTACTCCTCCTGTTACCTCCAGTAAATCCCACAGAGTGGGATTGCTAAGAGGTGTTTCGAAAGCCATGCTCACCTTTCTCCACCACTCTGGAAACGCAACTGGTATGTTATAGTTAGAAATTAGTATTTAAAAAAACATTGAAATTCACTTAAAAAACCATAGGTTTCCCGCAAGTTATAGTTAGAAATTAGCATTTAAAAAAACCTTAGAAAGTCACAGAAAAAAACATAGGTTTCAGCCACGTTATAGTTAGTTGGGCATTTCTCTTGTACAAAATCAAAGAAATTTGGCCAGTATAGTTAGTTCAGCTAACTTTAACTCGCGCCCCCACAATGCACTGCTCATGACATCACATATTACATCATTCACGGAAGGGTCAGTGACATAACCGATGACATGTCTGCTAATATATCAAATGGCATCACTGATGACATCATCTATGTGAAAATCTGATGCACCTCCTCACACCCTAATATAACCTTTGATACACCCACTCTATAATACAGACTGCCATTTTTGAAATAATAGATACACCAATACCAGTTACTAAATACACACTGACTGATTCCTAGGTGTACACAAACATCCACTCATTCACCCATACCGTCACTCATACATGCAGTCACTCATCAATACAACACTATCATATGCACTAATACACCTACACAGAAACATACACACTGCCAAACATTCAGAGTTACTCACATACCTAGTCAGTCATGCAAACAATCAATCATACTTCCATTTACTCACTTATACAGACACCACCTCACTTATTCATACAGATACTAACACATAATTACTCTCTTATAGAATCACTGATACAAGTAAACACTCATCCATGCAGCCACTCTCACAATAACTGACTCTTACATATTTATATACACCATTACTCACATAAACTGCCTTTTACATATGTAGTTATTCGCACATGTACCACTGAGACATCCATTCAGTCACCAACACACCCATACACACACTCACCCACCCATACACCCATTCATATGCACTCTTGAACTCATACACCCAGTGAATCAACCACTCACACATTTATGCAGTGAGTCACAAACCACCCACCCAAACACACACACGTTCAGACAGCCATACAAACACTCAGGCAGCCAATCAATAACATACATAGACACTCATGTAGCTACTCACCAACCCATGCAGCAGCTTACACAACTATAGACAGACTGATACAGACATTCACACAGTTTAGTCACTAACCCATGCATTCAGGATGACACATTTATTCACTCACTTATACAGTCAGTCATGCTCCTACTAAATTCTCCATCCAGACAATTATACACCCACTAATTCTTCAATGCACCTTAACATATATATAAAATATATTTTAAATGTATAGAAATACACAGACACTGGATGATGTCATTACTGATGTTATTTGAGATGTCATCAGTGATGTCACTGACCATGTCATGAATGATGTAAAATTTGAAGTCATCAGCAGTGCATTGCGGGGTGTGAGTTATAGTTAGCTGAACTAACTATAACGCCAAATTTCTTTTGTTTCATACGAGTGAAATATCCAACTAACTATAACGTGCCTGAAACCTATGGTTTTTTCAGTGATTTTCTAAGGTTTTTTAAATGCTAATTTCTAACTATAAAGTGCCTGAAACCTATGTTTTTTTCAGTGAATCTCAGTGTTTTTTAAATGCTAATTTCTAACTATAACGTGCCTGAAACCTAGGGTTTTTTCAGTATAAAACCAGAGAAATGAACCTGTTATAGTTAATTGAGCTAACTATAATTTGCGCACCCGCAATGCAGTGGTGATGACGTCACATATTACATCAATAATGACCTGGTCAGTGACATCACTGATGACATCACTGATGAAATCTCAAATGTCATCACTGATGAAATCACTGATGACATCATCCAGTGAATGTGTGTTTCTGGAATGTTTAAATATTTTTCATATACATCTATGCCAAGGTGTATTGAAGAAAGATTGGATTTACAAGTGCCTGAAGGGATTATATAGTAGGTGCATGACCGATTGTATAAGTGAGTGATTGAATGTGTCTTACTGAATGCATGAGTTAGTCAATAAACTGTCTGAAAGTCTGTATTAGTCTCTCGAATGGTGTGTAAGCGGCTGCGTGGGTTGGTGAGTAGCTACATTAGTGTCTATATGGGTTATTGATTTGTTGTCTGAGTATCTGTATGGGTGCCTGAGTGTCTGTGTTTGTGGGTGAGAGGGTCTGTGACTTTGTGCATAGATGTCTGAGTGGCTGATTCACTGGTTGTATGGATTCAAACGTACATCTGGGAAGGGCTGTAGGAGTGAGTTAGTGTGTGTATGGGTGTGTTGGTGAGTGAATGAGTGGTATATGTGTGAGTAACTACATATGTTTTAAGGCAGTTTATGTGAGTTTTGGAATATATAAATGACTATATGGGAGAGTAAGTTATTTCAAGAGTGTGTGTATAAATGAATGTCTGCTTGTAACAGTGATTGTATAAGACAGTAAGTATGTGTTAGTATCTGCATAAATAAGTGATGTGGTGTGTGTATAAATAATGGAGTTGCTGTGTATAACTGTATACATGAGTAAATTGGTATGTGATGTCATCAGTGATGTCATTTGAGATGTCATCAGTGATGTCATGAGTGATGTCACTGACCATGTCATGAGTGATGTAATATGTGACGTCATCAGCAGTGCATTGCGGGCGCGCGAGTTATAGTTAGCTGAATTAACTATAACGGGGGAATTTCAATGGTTTTGCATGAGTGAATGTCCAGCTAACTATAACATGTGTAAAACCTATGGTTTTTTCAGTGAATTTCTAAGGTTTTTTAACCCCTTCTGTGCGGCGCCGATTCCCCCCGGTGCTGCGCTCTAATAGAACTGGGCGTGGTCATGACGGAACGGTTCCATCATAAGCACAGCTCGACTGATGCTCATGACGGAACCGTTCCGTCATGAGCATGGAAGGGGTTAAATGCTAATTTTTAACTATAACGTGGCTGAAACCTATGGTTTTTTCAGGGTATTTCAAAGGTTTTGTAAATGATAATTTTTAAATGTATTAATTGTTATATTTTTATACTGATTTATTACATTATTTTAAAATATTTATTTTTAGATATTTTATTTTTTAAAGTACATTACATTTTTTATATAAATTGAAAAATAAATGTTTTCAAAAATATTGAAATTGTAATATTTTTTTTATATATGTTTTATTTATATATATTTTATATAGCAGGCAATGATATCCTATGGAAGGAAATTCAAGTTACTGCAACTACGATTAGAATTACTTTTCAGGATCAATAGTGGTCTGAAAGATGCAGCACTGAGGTCTCTCCTGATAACAGGTGAGTAAATCGGAATTCGTAGTTCGGCTGATTTTAGAGGAATTTTTTAATGTTCCAAAACTCCACACTTTGAAAAATGTCCAAGGGAAACCAGTCAATGTTAGCCTATGGAAGGAAATTCAAGTTAATGTAAGTATGTTTACAATTACTTTTCAGGATCAGTAGTTGGCTGAAAGATGCAGCAATTAGTTATCTCCTGATAACAGGTAAGTAAATTGGAATTCGTAGTTCGGCTGATTTTAGAGGAGTTTTCTAAAGTTCCAAAACTCCACACAGAAGAATTTCCAAGTAAAACATGTCAATGTTAGCCTATGGAAGGAAATTTAAGTTACTGTAAGTATGGTTACATTTACTTTTCAGGGTCCGTCCTGGGCTCAAAGATGCAGCACTGACGTCTCTCGTGATAACAGGTGAGTAAATCAGAATTCGTAGTTCGGCTGATTTTACAGGAAACTTCCACACTTACAAGAATTTCCATGTGAAACCAGTCAATGTTAGCCTATGGAAGGAAATTCAAGTTAATGTAACTACAATTAGAATCTTATTTCGGGATCAGTAGTGGGCTGAAAGATTCAGCACTGAGGTCTCTCCTGATAACAGGTGAGTAAATCGCAATTCGTAGTTTGACTGATTTTAGAGGAATTTTTTAATGTTCCAAAACTCAACACTTTGAAAAATGTCCAAGGGGAAACCAGTCAATGTTAGCCTATGGAAGGAAATTCAAGTTAATGTAAGTATGTTTACAATTACTTTTCAGGATCAGTAGTTGGCTGAAAGATGCAGCAATTAGTTATCTCCTGATAACAGGTAAGTAAATTGGAATTCGTAGTTCGGCTGATTTTAGAGGAGTTTTCTAAAGTTCCAAAACTCCACAGTTAGAAGAATTTCCAAGTAGAACATGTCAAAGTTAGCCTATGGAAGGAAATTCAAGTTACTGTAACTACAATTAGAATTACTTTTCAGGATCAGTAGTGGGCTGAAAGATGCAGCACTGAGGTCTGTCTTGATAACAGGTGAGTAAATCGGAATTCGTAGTTTGGATGATTTTAGAGGAATTTTTTAAAGTTCCAAAACTCCACACTCAGAAGAATTTCCAAGTCAAACACGTCAATGTTACCCGATGGAAGGAAATTCAAGTTACTGTAAGTATGGTTACATTTCCTTTTCATGGTCCGTCCTGGGCTCAAAGAGGCAGCACTGACGTCTCCCGTGATAACAAGTGAGTAAATCAGAATTCGTAGTTCGGCTGATTTTACAGGAATTTTTTTTGTTTCCAAAACTTCCAAAACTCCACACTTAGAAAAATTTCCATGTGAAACCAGTCAATGTTTGCCTACGGAAGGAAATTAAAGTTACTGTAAGTATGGTTACATTTACTTTTCAGGGTTTATACTTGGCTCAAAGATGCAGCACTGACGTCTCTCGTAATAACAGGTGACTAAATTGGAATTCGTACTTCGGCTGATTTTAGAGGAATATTTTGCTCAATAGCGAAGGAAGGGGGCAGGGCCTTAGGACACATTTGTGCAAACACGCCCTGTGGCGCGTTTTATGTTGGGGAATATATTCCTCTTCAATCCTGAGGCCACCTGTGAGCCAACTATCCCTTCAGGTACCTAAAGTTTGCGTCAGGGAGCTGCGTTGCAGAGAGGTGTTCAGAGGGTATGCCCCCTTTTTACAACACTCTGCAATGCAGCTCCGTGGCACTTACTAGAGGTACCCGTTAGACTAGTTGGCCCCTAGGGGACTTCTGGATTGAAGAGGAATATATTCCCCAACCTAAAACGCGCCACAGGGTGTGTTTGCACATATGTCACCTCAAGCCCCGCCCCCTACCTTCACCACTGTCCAAACATGCCCGGTAACGCGTTCTAAGTTGGGGGATTAATTCCCCTTGCATACTGGGGGTCTCTGGGGGGCAACTAGCACACCAGAAACCTCCAGTATGTGCCAGGGGGATGCGTTGCAGAGAGGTGTAAAAAGGGGCGTGGCCTCATTACACCTCTCTGCAATGGAGCCCCCTGGCACCTTTGCAGAGGGGGAACTAATTCCCCTTGCATACTGGAGGACCCTGGGGCCAACTAGCCCACCAGGATTCTCCAGTATGCGCCAGGGGGCTGCGTTGTAGAGAGGTGTGATGAGGCCACGCCCCTTTTTACACCTCTCTGCAAGGCAGCCCCCTCGCGCGTTTGCAGAGGGGGAACCAATTCCCCTTGCATACTGGTGGTCCCTGGCGGCCAACTAGCCCACCAGGAACGTCCAGTATGCGCCAGTGGGATGCGTTGCAGAGAGGTGTAATGAGGCCCCACCCCTTTTTACACCTCTCTGCACGGCAGCCCCCTGGCGCGTTTGCAGAGGGGGAACTAGCTGACCAGGAACCTCCAGTATGCACCAGGGAAAGAGGTGTAATGAGGCCATGCCCCTTTTCACAACACTCTGCAACGCAGCTCCGTGGCGCTTACTGGAGGTACCTTGTGGGCTAGTTGGGCCCCAGGGGCACCCAGTATTCAAGAAGAATTACTTCCCCCTCTGCAAACGTGCCAGGGGGTGAGTTTGCAGAGTGGTGCAGGGAGGGGGGGCTTGAGGTGAGGATTGCACCACTCTTTAAACGCGCCCCTGGCGCGTTTGCAGAGGGGGAAACTAATCTACTTTGAATACTGGGGGTCCCCGGGGGCCAAGTAGCCCACCAGGAACCTTCTGTATGCGCCAGGGGGCTGCGTTGCAGAGAGGTGTAAAAAGGGGCGTGCCCTCTTTACACATCTCTGCAAGACAGCCCCCTAGCGCATACTGGAGGTTCCTGGTGGGTGACTTGGCCCCCAGGGACCCCCAGTATTCAAGGGGAATTATTTTCCCGTCTGCAAATGTGCCAGGGGGCTGCCTTACAGAGACATGTAAAGAGACCCGGCCCTTTTTACACCTCTCTGCAAGGCAGCCACCTGGCGCGTTTCCAGAGGGGGAACTAATTCCCCTTGCATACTGGTGGTCCCTGGGGGCCAACTAGCCCACCAGGAATCTCCAGTATGTGCCAGGGGGCTGCATTGGAGAGAGATGTAAAAAGGGGCGTGGCCTCTTTACACGTCTCTGGAAGGCAGCCCCCTAGTGCAAACTGGAGGTTCCTGGTGGGCTACTTGGCCCCCAGGGACCCCAGTATTCAAGGGGAATCATTTCCCCCTCTGCAATCGCGCCATGGGGCGCATTTGCAGAGTGGTGCCTTAATGTTTTTTTTGGGATCAGCATGGTACGCGTACCCTAAGCGTATACCGGGATTTAAAAAAACAAAACATTTTTTTGGGCCTTGGGGGTCCTTGTGGGACCCCCTGAGCAGGCCTAGGGGGTCAGGAACATCCAGTATGCGCCAGGCGGCTGCCTTGCAGCGAGGTGTAAAAAGAGGCGTGGCCTCTTTACACTTCTCTGCAAGGCAGCCCCCTGGCACGTTTGCAGAGGGGTAACTAATTCCCCTTGAATACTGGGTGTCCCTGGGGGCTAACTAGCCCACCAGGAACCTCCAGTATGCTCCAGGGGGCTGCATTGCAGAGAGGTGTAAAAAGGGGCGTGGCCTCTTTACACCACTCTGCAAGGCAGCCCCCTGGTGCATACTGGAGGTTCTTGGTGGCCTACTTGGCCCGCAGGGACCCCCAGTATTCAAGGGGAATTATTTCCCCCTCTGCAGATGCGCCAGGTGGTGCGTTTGCAGAGTGTTGCCTTTTTTGGGGGAGGGGATCGGCAGGGTACGCGTATCCCCACGATTTAAAAAAAAAATGGGGGGGGCCTTGGGGGTCCTTGTGGGACCCCCTGAGCAGGCAGACAGACAGACATAGATAGATAGATAGATAGATAGATAGATAGATAGATAGATAGATAGATAGATAGATAGATAGGTAGGTAGGTAGGTAGATAGATAGATAGATAGATAGATAGATAGATAGATAGATAGATAGATAGATAGATAGATAGATAGATAGATAGATAGATAGATAGATAGATAGATAGATAGATAGATAGATAGATAGATAGATAGATAGATAGATAGATAGATAGATAGATAGATAGATAGATAGATAGATAGATAGATAGATAGATAGATAGATAGATAGATAGATATTACCTACTGGCTGTCGCTAGTAGGTAGTTATAGTTAGAACTATGTTTCCATAGTAAAAGCATTTTTTGACTTGCTTATATCTTTGCCGACATATGATGAAGCTTCATGAAAATGGGCGCCTAGAAAAAGGAGGGGGGGTAAAAAAAGTGTGTTTCCCATGTTACTTCCCATAGGACCTTCAGTGGAGGCTGCAGCCCAAAACACAGGATGGAATTACACCAAATTTGGCAGAAATGTAGATTCAGTTATGCAGATCCCACTTTCAGCAATTTGGTGGCAAGGTAGGAATACCCAGACTTGGTCTTGGAGTCCCTCAGGGTCCCTGTCACTGCTTAAAAGCGGTAAAAAAATGGATACAAATATGCAGCAATATAATAAAAGAAAAAAACAAGCTTGGGCTTCCACATGTGTTTTAATTATAGCCCACAGGTATACCAGGTCCTGGGGGCATGCACGGCTAAAACAAAAAATGGAAGGCATGCACAGGGCCCCATCCAAGCACTTATTTTTGCCCCAGAACCACCAACTCCCCAGGGCTATTCTTTCGAATTAGTGCTGGGGCCTCTGTGACCCCCCCAAGCCCCAGTGATCACCACCTCCCAAGGGCTATTTTAAAAATGAGGTGGGGGTCCACACAGACCCCCCGGGCCTTGGGGATCGCTGCCTCTCTGGGGCTATTTGCTAAATTTAACAAGGCCAGAGCCACCCCCAGGCCCTGGGAACCACCACCTTTCTGAGGCCAATTCATTTTAAATAAAGAGGGAGGGCAGCTTCCCCTCCTGCAGTCCTAAAGAGCGCATTTTGGGGATGGGGTCTTGATGCCTAGGAATACAATTGCATCTCTACTAAACAAAGAAGCACTTACTTCTGTTAAGTTTAAGTCAACCAACTGTGCTTTCTCTGCATTTTCACTGTGAAAAGTTATTTGTAATTGTTGATCGATGTGTTCACAACCTTGCTTTTCTCAAGCGCGAAATCTCACGCAGTGTCTGTGATGAGGGGTTCTTTCTTTGCTGGGTCTGGTGACTTAGTGGAATAATGCATCCACTGTAGGGACATGTTTTTACATAATGGTGACAGGATCAAATGCCGGTGTGTCCACTCAGCCTTTCCTCCTTCAGAAGTTGATACAATGAGTACCATTGAGTTGGATAACAATAAACATCTGTTATTCAGCGCCAAGAGGTCTACGGGTGAACAGGCGCTTTACAAATACACATTGTTATATTTCTTTTCATCCGATGCTGAGACTAGAGATCGTGTTCTAAACTTTAAAAAACGAAAAGTATTTAAACTTACCTAGAAATCCCACCTGTTTGGCTCCGCCTCATATACATGAGCAATATACAAAGTCTTTCTGCCCTTTTCCCAGGATGATGAACAGTTTACTAAAAGGCACTCGGAAGCGCAGTTCCCACTGATTTTGGAGATGGGGTCTTGATGCCCAGCAATACAACCACATCTATACCAAACAAAGAAGCACTTACTTCTGTAAAGTTCAAATCATCAAAGTGTATTTTCACTGCTTTTCCACTGTGAAAATGTATCTGTATCCATGATGGAGGTGGTTGCATCCTTGCTTTTCTCGAGCACAATATTTGACATAGTGTCCGTGATGAGGGTGTTCTTTCTTGTCATCTGCTACTGAGACCAGAGATCATGTTATAAACTTTTAAAAACTAGAAGTATGTAAACTTGCCTAGAAACCCCACCCATTAGGCCCGCCCCATATACAATAGCCGTATATAGCATCTTCCTGCCCTTTCCTGATGATCATGGAGTGCTTACTAAAAGGAAACCCTGGAGCATTTCTCACTGATTTTGGAGACACGTTTTTCATGCCCAGGCATTTCCACCAAACAAAGAAGCATTTACTTCTTTAAAGTATAAATCCTCCAAGTGTGTTTCTCTTCAGTTCCACCTTGTACAATTATCTGTTGAAGATGCTCAAGCAACAATCACATTGGCTAAATTAAAGACACTCAAGGTCAGTGGAGACATTTCCTTGGTGTCTCTTATGCAGCTGTTGTGTAGGAGAAGCACAATACCATTACAAAATGAGGTAGCACTTACTAATTAGTCAGTAGAAAGAACTCCAGGTAGAGGTGTTGCACAAAATGGTGGCGTCTTCTTGGATAATTACACAGAATATTAATTCTGGCAAGATGCTAATTTCATAAAAAGGAAACATGAATGGGAAGCATTTACACATATAAACAAAGCAGGCGCCTGAGTTCAAGCTTCACTTATGTAAAGTACTACTCATTCTAACTACATGGGCATGGGCAAGGCAAAGCAAGTGTGGTTCTCTGTTTTCCACTGAAAAATTATCCTTAATTCATGTTTGAGGTGTTTGCACCCTTGCTTTTCTTTCTGTGGTGAGGGGGTTCTTTTTTGTTATATGCTGCTGAGACCAGAGATCATTTTCTAAACTTTTAAAAGCTAGAAGTATGTATTCTTGCCTACAAGGCCCTCCCATTTGACCCCACGCCATATTCATTAGCAATATGCTATGTCTACCCGCCCTTTTCCCAGGATCATGGAGAGCTTACTCATAGGTCCCTTGATCGCCTTTCCAGCTGATTTTGTTGACAGAGTCTTGGTGCCTAGGAATGCAATTGCATCTCCACCAAACAAAGACGCACTTTCTTCTGTAAAGTACACATCTTCCATGTGTGTTTTCTCTGCAGTTCAAGCTTGTAAAATGATCTGCTGAAGACACTCAAGCAACAATCACATTGGCAAAGTTACAGACACACAAAGTCACTGGAGAAAAGTCCTCTGTGTCTTTTATGTAACTGTATTGTAGGAGATGCACAATATATTTACAGAATGAGGTAGCACTGACTAATTAACAAGCAGAAAGTTCTTCAGTTGCTAGAGTTATTGCACACAATGATGGCCTCTTCTTGGATAAATACACAGGGGAGGATTCATTCTGGTGCAATGTTAATTTCACAGAAACTAAACCCCAGCAAATTACAGTTCGAAAACAACATTTTAAAAAACATTGAAATTTTCTGGGAAAAAAAATTTGACCGGAATATTATACTTAGGAAATAGAAATTAGAAAAATCTTAGACATTCACTGAAAACACCAAAGGTTACAGGGATGTTATAGTTAGGAAATAGAATTTAAAACAAACTTGTAGATTCACTATAAAAAGCAAAGATTGTAGGGAGTTTATAGTTAAGCCCACATTTCACTCGTACAAAACCAGAGAAATTCAGCAGTTCCATAACTTGTGCCCCCCAGTGCAATGCTCATGACCTGAAATATTACATCACTCATGATATGGTTAGCGGCATCACTGATGACATCTCAAATGACATCACTGATGACATTACTGATGACCTCATCCAGTGAGTGTGAGAGGTTTTAAGTATATGTATGAGTGAGTTGTTATATGAATTGCCTGATGAGGTTAATACGTTGCTGTCTGTAGCTATATTGGAAAGTGTATGTCTCATTTTATAGGTGTGTGAGTGGCTAGATGGATGAGTGAGTGGGTGTGTCAGTAACTGTATCTGTCAGTGAGTAACTGTATCAGTGAGTGTTTATGGATCACTTAGTAGGTGTGTCTTTGACTGTGTTGGTGTGTTAGTGTCTTAGGGCCGGATGTAGGTTGGTCGGTAACGGCCGAAAATTGGTATTTTCGGTCGTTACCGACCGAGATTCACAAAATGGTATGTAGGGCCACATATTTTACAGATTCGGTAAATTTACCGATCGGTAAATTTACCGATTCTGTAAAATACCGAATCGGTATTTTTACCGATTCGGTAACAATGAGATGTAGGTGGGACTCTTCTGAGTCCCACAAGCCTTAAAGAATCGGTATTTTACCATGAAATCCAACTTCATGGTAAAATACCGATTCCGGTGTGCATGCACATGTGTGCATGCACACCTGTGCCATATGACAGGCAGACCTGCCCTTAGGGCAGGCATGCCTGCCACATGGCCCCCGAATCTTTTTTGGGGGTGCTAGAGGGTGTCAAAGTGACACCCCCTGCACCCTTGTCAAAATCGGTATTTACCGATTCGGTAAATACCAACCGGTAATGCCCCATTCATTCCTATGGGCTTCAAAGCCCATAGGAATGAATGGGGCATTGCCGGTCGGTATTTACCGAATCGGTAAATACAGATATTTACCGATTCGGTAAAAGGAACATCTGGATGTTCCTACATATCCACCCCTTAGATTTACCGATTTTTAATTACCGAATCGGTAGAATTCGGTAATTAAAAATCGGTAAATCTATTTTACCTACATCTGGGCCTTAGTCACTAACTATATAGCTCAGTGAGAGGGTGTGTGAGTAGGGGTATGGCTAAGTTAATGTCTGTTTTAGAGAGTGTTTGGAGTAGTGAATGAATGTGTTAGCTAACTATAACTGCTATATTTGTCTGGTTTTGTACAAGTGAAATCTGAGCCTAATGATAATGTCCCTGTAACCTTTTGTTTTCTAAGTGAATGACAAAGCCCTTTGGCCAACCCCCCACAGGCATCCAGCTCCATGCCAAGCATGGCCTTTGGCCATGTGCAGCTGTGCTTGGCCACAGGCCAGGCCCTGTGGTCAACCCACTGCACAATATCTGAGTGGGTCTATGAGTGAGTACATTATATGACTACGTCTGCGAGTATGTGTGTTAGTGTTTTAGTGGGTCCGTAACTGCATGAGTACGTTTCTGTGAGTGGTTTAGTGGGTGCCTGTATGGATCTGGGAGTGGTTGTGTGAATACCTGTGTAGGCCTCTAAGTGGGTGTGGGAGTGCTTGTGTGTGTCTGTGAGTGGGTGTGTAAGAGGTGCTATGTATTTTTGGGCAAATGGGTGAGGGGCCACCTGCCCCCCTCCTTGGGCTAAATTTGGCCTCAGGGACTCCATCCCCCAGTGCCCAGGCTAAAAATATATATTTATTAATTGGGCAAGGGGAAGACACACGCTCCCCCTGCCTAGGTTAATTTCAGCCCTGGGACACCATCTCCCAGGAATCAGCCTAAAAATATATATATTTTTTAAATGGTAAGCAGGGCAGTAAGCCCCAGGGACCCCATCCACCAGTGCTGGGCAGAATGAATACTGATCCCAATGTCAAAACAGCAGTTTTGATAAATAACTTCTATGCATTCTATAATTCCTCAAACTGTGGTCTATTTGATGCCTTGGGCTTACTAATACTTTTCTTTTAATTGCATGAGGTTTTAAGGAAGCTCTATGCTCAACTGGTACTTCCACAAAGGGTAATATGGCTGAGATACCCGCCACCCCCTCTCAACACAATCCCCAAGAATGGGAATACGGAAACGGTTCTGAACTTTTGGAAGGCGGGAGGAAGTTACCCTCCCGGCCGTATTTATTAAAATATGAAACAAAATTAAAACATTAAAATAACAGTTTCATATCATGTACAATTTCATTTCCACATTACAATGTTCTTGGCTGACCTTAACACGTCTCTAATACAAAGGTTCTCCTAGCCGATACTAAACATCCTGCAAATGCATTTTCTCAATTGAAATTGTACATCCTAACATTATGGGCCAACGGCAAGGTCGTAACCGGTGTCAGATCCCTAAACCAGAACTCCCCCCTCACTTGTGAGGGGCGGTCGCACAGAGGACTGCACCTTTGTGCCCATTTTCAATTTCCCTTGTCTTGACGGGGGCCCCATGTTAACTCGGCGCCATCTTAGTGGTCGTCCGAGGACTCGTGTGAGGTGTCTAGAAGGTAGCGTAGACCCCCCTCCCACCCCACACAACTTACCACATCTGCCGTCGCAGATGTCCTGGCCCCGGGAAATTCCCAGGAGGGGCCCGTAGCCCCTCCTCCCCAGGGAGGGGCCTTGGCCGCCTTCCCTTTCGGTGTCCTATCCTTAGAGGGGACCGCCTCCCCGTTGAGGGGCCAATGGCCGCCTCCCCCCGGGCGCTCCCATCCGTAATGGGTGACGCCCCACCCCTAGGGATCTTCCAATTACTGCTCACCGATCATGACCTTACCGCCCGACCAAAATAAATACGACAATCTAAGACTAAAGAGGCGAAAAGACAGTAATACTTTAAGCAATTCAAAGTATCAACTCTACAGCACATCACTGTGCAACTCTGGTGCAAATACTTTGTTTAATAAGACATGCTGAAAAGAAAATTATCAACTTTATTGCATACCAAATCACAAACTTTATTCAGAACAACCTGTAAGAAAAACAATTACCATGTCACATGACTTTATTCAAAAACAACTCACTGTCCTCAGGGGCTGGTGGGTGGGTTCAAAATTGGCTCTTCGTTCCGTCTCGAGCTCACGTGCAACGGGGAGGTGCAGCTTCAGAGCACAGGAACAAGAGGATGCTTTCTTGGCTTGTCGCTCCTTTTATCCTTCTTCGGGCGGCGTGGACCCACCTCCAATCTGCCTCCGGGGCGTGGCTAGCGGCTTCGGTGTCTAGGACAACCCACTCTTGGGCGGGAAAAGGCGCGCCCTGGCTACGCCGCTTTGGGCATACCAGCCGAGACTCGCCTCCCGCCCAAGATGGCTTCCCGGGGGGATCAGGGCACTCCACCATACGTTCGGGGGGACCGAGTGGTCGCCCCTTTCCATATGGCTGAGATACCCGCCACCCCCTCTCAACACAATCCCCAAGAATGGGAATACGGAAACGGTTCTGAACTTTTGGAAGGCGGGAGGGAGTTACCCTCCCGGCCGTATTTATTAAAATATGAAACAAAATTAAAACATTAAAATAACAGTTTCATATCATGTACAATTTCATTTCCACATTACGATGTTCTTGGCTGACCTTAACACGTCTCTAATACAAAGGTTCTCCTAGCCGATACTAAACATCCTGCAAATGCATTTTCTCAATTGAAATTGTACATCCTAACATTACGGGCCAACGGCAAGGTCGTAACCGGTGTCAGATCCCTAAACCAGAACTCCCCCCTCACTTGTGAGGGGCGGTCGCACAGAGGACTGCACCTTTGTGCCCATTTCCAATTTCCCTTGTCTTGACGGGGGCCCCATGTTAACTCGGCGCCATCTTAGTGGTCGTCCGAGGACTCGTGTGAGGTGTCTAGAAGGTAGTGTAGACCCCCTCCCACCCCACACAACTTACCACATCTGCCGTCGCAGATGTCCTGGCCCCGGGAAATTCGCAGGAGGGGCCCGTAGCCCCTCCTCCCCGTTGAGGGGCCAATGGCCGCCTCCCCCCGGGCGCTCCCATCCGTAATGGGTGACGCCCCACCCCTAGGGATCTTCCAATTACTGCTCACCGATCATGACCTTACCGCCACAGGCCGGATAGTTGACCGGCTATCCGGACCCCCACAAAAACTCCTACTTAAAGGTCATGGCTGTAAACTCTTTAACCAGGCTACGAGGTCTCCTATGAGTAAAGAATTCCCCACCCGGGACAAATGGACCCCATCCTCTAGATACATATGGTCCCCCCTGATACATCCATGCGGAATCGAATGCAATGTACTTATACGAAACAGTCTACCAAGCTTGTTATTCACTTTCTTTACCGAATGATTTATAGCAGACACAGAATTAGCCCCTCGCCACACCTTCCGAGGAATCATATGGGACCAAGCAATCGTGCACCCCGGAACCCTTCTCGCCAACCAACTTACAGTGGATAGCATCAACTCGAGAAGTACCCGTCGACCAGTGGTCACCAAATCATTGCCCCCAAGATGCACTATGACTATAGATGGCGGTGACCTTGTCCGCCCTAACAAGCCCTCCATAAAAGTTTGAAACTGGTCAATACAGAGCCCGCCCCTTCCGTAGAAGGTCACCCTGTACCCGTATTCCCCAGCCATGTGAATCATGTCACCTGCTTTGAATACGTCTGCGGCACGCCTCACGTATGAGTGGCCCACGACCCACACCACTCTCTCCTCAGCCGGTGGTCCTTGACCGCTGGTTCCCAGGTGTCGGGTCGACTGCACAGTCGTAAGCTTGCGAAACTGTAAACCAAACAAAAACAAGAAGCGTGAGTGCATGATATCAGCTTCACAACATGTGCAACCGCACATACCTTTTGTAACAATTCGAGTACCAACGCCCCAACTGTTTTACTTTTTCCACACTCAGACCCCTGGCTGTAGCCTCTGTAGCAGCCCCTATCCGGAAGGAATGGGTCCCAAACTCGCACGGGTTCAAGCCCGCGGCTGTAATTGCCATTGCAAGCAACCGCTGGACCTGAAACCTAGTCAGTGGGGTGGCGTCTGCGTGCCTCAGCAAGGTTCCCCCCCATGATGCCGCCCTGTGCGCCAAATACTCCTCAACGCATGCAACCGGGCACATGGGAGATCCGGGAATCCGCTGGACTACTACACTGTCCCCGATCGCACCCTGATCGGTCTTGGACCTGGCAAACGAGACCATCATCGTCTCCCCCTTAATTTGTATGTGCTCTCGGCACAGACCTCCCCCCGTATCCTGCTTGTTCTTTGCTACCAGTTCGCTAACCCGCATAGCCCCATGGAATGCCAATGCAAAAGCGGCCCGGAATAGCACTGTCTCTGATTGAGATGAACATGTTGCAGGGAGTACGGACAGTAACAGGGCCAACCTTTCCAGACCTATCGGGTGCCTTTCGTCCACTCTGCGACCCTCAAGGCGTTGCCACCCACGCAGCGCCTTCTGTACCACAAAAGACGCTGTGGGGTCCTGGATACCATGAGCCCGAGCCATAAAAGAAATGGCGGCCCGGTGCCTCTGAGCCGTAGCTACCGATTTGCCTGCCTGATGTAACGACAACAAAAATTTCAGGACATACTCTTCTTGGCCCCAAAGGTCCCCCCTAGCAGAACCCAAAAAGGACCAATAGGAACGGAACGCCCCTTCGTATGCCTTCCTTGTCCTGGGTGCTAAACTCTCTCCCACGAGGTTTTGTAGTTCGGGGCACCGAGAGACCAGAGAGCTTCGGGAAATGGTGCCGCCACCGGGTCCGCTGTGGGCAGAAAATCCCAGAAGGCCTGCATACGGGAACGAGAAAGCGCATCAGCTGCTTGATTCAGCACCCCTGGCACATGTCTTGCCCTAAAAAGGACGTTCAGTTGCATACATAGCAAGACAATTTCCTTAAGCAATCTCAAAATCCATTTGCATCGTGCTGCCTGACTATTGATACACTCAACCACGGTCATGTTATCAGACCAGAACACCACAGAGTGATCCCGAAACCCCTCAGGCCATGTTTTCAAGGCCACCAGAATAGGGAACAATTCGAGAAACCCAATGTTAGCTGTAAGCCCACTCTCATGCCACCACGACGGCCATGTTTGGGCTGACCAGTGATTACCAAATATGGCGACAAAGCCCATACTCCCTGCCGAGTCTGTCCACAACCCCAGCTCCTCGGAGGACACCACCGGTTTGTTCCAGACCACACGACCATTGAAATCCGCCAGGAATGCCAACCATATGCGCATGTCCTGGCGAACCTCTGCCGAGAGCCTTGTGCGGTGGTGCCCTTCTTTAAGGCCGACCATGGCGTGTGCAATCGAGCGGGAAAAAGGGCGAGCCATTGGTATCACTCTAAGGGCAAAATTCAGCTGACCCACAGTCTGTTGTAACTGATGCAAATTTACCTTTGTCTCGCTAATACATGTTTCCAGCGAGGCCTGAATTTCGTTACCTTTTCTTTGGGCAACCGGAAGCAACCCTCTTCGGAATCGAGCTCTATTCCAAGAAACTCGAGCGAAGTAAACGGTCCCACAGTCTTACCTGGCGCCAATGGCACACCAAAATGTCTCATGAGGTCACAAAATTCATTCAAAGCCTGTGCACATTCCGAGTCCCCGGCTGCCCCCAGGAACAGAAAATCGTCAAGATAATGCATAACATGCGTAAACCCCGTTATTCTTGTGAACGCCCATTGAAGAAAACTACTGAATTTCTCAAAATACGCACAAGATATGGAGCAACCCATTGGCATACATTTATCCATGTAATAGCGTCCCTGAAACATGAAACCAAGGAGACGCTGGTCGTCTGGGTGTACCGGGAGCAACCGGAACACTGACTCGATGTCCGATTTGGCCATCAGCGCTCCGGGCCCCAGGCGATTCAACATGGCGACGGCCTCATCAAAAGACGCATACCGCACCGAACAAACTCTCGGGTCAATCGCATCGTTCACCGAAAGACCCCTCGGAGCTGACAAGTTATGTATCAACCTAAATTCGCCTGGGTCCTTTTTGGGGACTACTCCCAGGGGTGAACAAACAAAATCAGGAACTGGCGGTCTGTCATATGGTCCGGCAACCCGACCCCGGGTCACCTCTTTCCCAATCTTTGCTTGTACCACAGTTGTATTCTGCAGAACCGACAGTTGGTTCCTACATTGTGTTTTACCCTGAAAATTCCCCGCCGGGATGCGGAAACCATACGAAAAACCATCTCGCAACACCCCAGCGGAGCTATGATCCGGGTATTCATTGAGCCAAGGAATCATTGCCATGGTATCAACCGGGGTAGGTAGAGGCGCCCCTCGGACTATTTCAGACCTGTTTGGCGCCCCCTCTACTTCCCGTGTCACCCGTTTTGGCTCTGCACATGGTCTCGGGATGCGAGGACTGCCCGCACCCTGTACATTCATGCCTAAACTTGCATGACCCCTGGGGCCTTGTACACTTGCCACTGTTAAAACTCCAGTATACCCCTTTTTTACCTGCGTTGCCATTAGTCCTTGAGTGCTGATCATTGCCTGATCCCGCCCGAAAGGGCGCCCTAGACGAGTGGCGGGAAAACTCGCCCCCGTTCCCCCCCAACAATGGCGACTTTGCCATGCCTGATTTCTCCATTTTTTGCCAGGAAATGGAGTCGAAACAATCCCACGTCAGAGATGCGTCGAACTCCTTGGACTTATGGAATATGCTATCGTACAAAAACCATTGATTACCCTCATATGTCTGAGAAAACTCCATGATACGTGTCTGATACACGGGTAGTTCAGCCAACAGTTCGGGCCTTCGTTCCCCCATAATTGCGGTGAACATCCCAAACGCTCTGCCCCAATTACCTATCGTTTCGTCAACTCTGAAAGCGGCCATTTTAGCGCGCCAAACACTAGGGTGCAGAAACTCCTTTTGAATTTTCACATGCTCAATCTCATAATGATCAGTTAGTAAAGAAAACATGTTTATATATTTATCAGCCCATATCCTCTCTTTGACTTCCATCGGGATATGCTGAGCCACTTTTTCCCTTCTTGAGGGTACCGACCCCTCCCCCGCCATTGGCAATAGCTGCTTACCTGAACCGGTAGCTGTGACCGTAGTCGCTGCCGAACTCACGCCCGCTACTGGTTGTTCCACGGGAGCCTGCGGGGGAACAAGAGGACATGGTGCCTTCGCAGCATCTCTCGATTGCCGCAACTGCTTCATCACTGCTCTTGGTTCACAGAAAGTGAGAAACCCAGTTACACCCTTGAGGGCTTGGGTAGTTAAGTGAAAGGGTAGAGAGGCCTTCAAGGGATTTGATTCAAAGCAGAGATCAGTTATTCAATTTACTTAAAGGCTAAAATTAAATAACCTAATGCATAAATCATGTAATGTAAATGTAAATGTAAATGTAAGGTGTTTTATAGCGCGCTCAATTACTACCGGAGTATCCTGGCGCGAATGACCGCTAGGGAACCCGTCCTGGCTTTCCCTGTGAGATGGTCCCTTGCTGGGTATCTCCAAGGTGAAGCCAGGCATCCCCGGCGTCTGTGGGGGGCCGTTGTAGAGATGAGGCAAGCTTAATGCCCAGAGTTACCGAGTGTGATCACTGCCCAAAGTGGGCACCGAGGCGAGAATTATCAGTCCGCTGACCCTGGCCCGCAACCCTGCCGCGTCGGGAATCGAACCCTGGTCCCGGGCCGTTCTCAGCCTCTGGGTCTGCCGCCTCTAACCAGTGAGCCACACCTCTCCACAATTAATTAAATACACACAATCAATTTATAAAACACATACAAACATATAAACATATAAACAACAAAACACAAAGGTGTATCAAAAAAAGAGCTTTATCAAAAAGTTCATTAAGTCAGCAATAAATCAAAGAAGCAGGTAAGGAAATGCTGATATGAAAAGCCTAGTAGCAAATAATCAATAATACAGCAAAACCTAGAAAAAACATCTATCTCCAGAAACAAAGTGAATCAAACACTGTAGAGATAAGATGAGGGTCGACGTTTCGGTCTCTCTACAACACAATTATCGAGACCATCTTCAGGACTGTTGTCATTAAAACACTGCTATAAGCTGTGCTGAAATCTGTAACATAAATATTAACAGTTACAAATCCATTCTAATTAAAAACCATTACTCCATACACCCATGTGACAAAACCTCACTACAAAAAATACGTGACTTTTAAAGACTGGACATGAACATACAATATGAGAAATTCAACTACACAAATACATGACTAACTAAAATGAACAGACACTAAGTACATATAAACGATGTATGACTACATACCAACATTTCAAGAGAAGCATATACATTTTAAGCAAGGTTCTTGGCTATTAACGAGCTCATATTTTTGAACTGGTTATGCACATCTTTACGGCGCCTATCTTTTACTTAAAGGCAAACCCATAGTGGAGAAAATGTAACTAACGTTGTTGGTTCAAGTCACAAAAATAGCAGAGTCATTTGATGGCATATTAAGAAAGCGAATAATGAAATTTACAACACAAATGTATCGACTTTTAGCTGAAACAAGCCTATGAAGGTAAGGTTGTCAAAGCGAGGGCACGACCGTTACATGTAATGATTATCAAAATAATGTAGATGTTTCACAAACATACCCCAATTGAATGAAATACCACACTGTTGGTCTTAGGGCAAAGTTACGCGTTGGAAACCTGGACGAGATTCCTGCATGAAGAACTGCTCTGGCATCACCAGCCGTGGCCCCCTCGCTATCTTTCCCCAACCATGCTGCCAACTGTGCAGCCAGTTCGGGAGGCATATCCTCCTCGTTCACAGGGGTGACTACAACCGGAATTGGTTGCCCCTCGTTTGGGACCGGGATCGGGGCCTCAGTCGGTGTATCTGGGTGCGCAGGCGGCGCCTCGGGAACTGGGGCCTCCCCCCCTGATGCTCCCTTCTTGGCCCTTCTACCTCTCCCGTTAGGGACTACTCCCGGTAATGCTGGTCCGACGACTCGCTTGGGTCCCCCCACACCCTCCATTGCCGCCATCTGCTTCTTCATCTCGGCCATGTCTTTCACCAGCATGCGGAGCATCTGATCAATACCGACCCGCTTTCCGACCTTCTTGCCCGGCATCGTCCAACGCTGACTTTCTGAAAGAACAAAGACAAAATTAAAACCTTCAAAATTGGCTCTTCGTTCCGTCTCGAGCTCACGTGCAACGGGGAGGTGCAGCTTCAGAGCACAGGAACAAGAGGATGCTTTCTTGGCTTGTCGCTCCTTTTATCCTTCTTCGGGCGGGCATGGACCCACCTCCAATCCGCCTCCGGGGCGTGGCTAGCGGCTTCGGTGTCTAGGACAACCCACTCTTGGGCGGGAAAAGGTGCGCCCCGGCTACGCCGCTTTGGGCATACCAGCCGAGACTCGCCTCCCGCCCAAGATGGCTTCCCGGGGGGATCGGGGCACTCCACCATACGTTCGGGGGGACCGAGTGGTCGCCCCTTTCCAGTTTTTATTATAGTCAACTTAACTTTTTAACAGTTTTACTAAATTGGATTCAGCAGGAAATATATAACAGATATGGCCTGGAGAGGAGCTCCATTTAACACTGTACAGGGAATAGACACTGAATCCACAGATTTTCCCCCTAAAAGGTACCTGTGTGACTGGAGGCTTCTTTGTCTCCATCAAGAGAAATGCTCTAAAGGGTGTTTCGAAAACCGGCAGCTGCTCACAGCTGACTCAGTGATTTATCTTCTTGACAGGCAGTCTATAAACCAGATGGTAGCAGAATTTCAAAAACTACAGACGGAAGCAAAACGAAAAACGAACTACTCTCTCACAGGGATTTCACAGGATGAAACGCCAAGCACTATTACACTCGTAACGGTCTTGGTGAAGTGCGCATAACTGAGGGCGAGCATGAGCCTCAGCTGTGCTTAGAATACTCACGCCCTCTACAGAAAGGCTGAAGCACTAACCTTAGTGCTTCCAGCCATTTTAAAGGACCGCTGCTTGACCAGTTTGGTCCAAATCTGATCATTGCGTTTGCCAAAGGAACATGGGAGCTTGAAAACTCCCCTTCCGCCAATTACTGTTATATCCCCCACAAGCTGGCATCTCTTCTGCCTTAATCCTTGGTTCTTGACAGTACCCCTTTGCCAGGGTGTTCCCCAGTTCTCGCCTTAGGGGGAAATTGTTCATGGAAGGTTTTTACTAATATTATGGCATACACATGAGAGCATGGTTCCCAAGACCTTTCCTCAGGACTGTAACCTTTCCAATCGACCAGGTAGTACCCTTTTCTATTCTTCCACTTTGAATCAAATATTTTCTTTATCTCAAACTCTTCTCCAAGTTCAGTTTAAATTGGTTTGGGAAGTTTCCTGGGCCTGAGATGTGTCGAAGATCTTTTCAGTAAGGAGACATGAAAATCTGGTTGAATTTTCGTTTGTGGTGGGAGCTTTAGCCTATTGGTCACTGGATTTATCTTTTTCTCAACTTCAAAGGGGCCTAGGATACAGGGTTGGAATTTGTGATTTCCTTTTAGTTTCAAATGTTTTGTGGTCAGCCATACTTTACTCCCAATAGAATATTCATCTCCTAGTCTCCTCTTTCTGTCAGCATAACGTTTATATATCTATTTTAATCTCTCTAGTTTATCTCTAGCTGCTTCATGAGTTTCACTTAGATGTCCGGCCAAGTCTTTACCTGCTGGGACCGAAACTTCACTAGCACTAATCATCAGATTTGGGTGTCAACCATAATTTAAATAAAAGAAGAATGACCAGTAGAGCTATTTTGGGAGTTATTGTGTTCAAATTCTGCTGCTCAGAGGAGATCTGACCAGTTCCTTTCCTGATCTAACATAAACGGTCTTAGATACTGTTCTAGCTCCTGATTTGCTCTATTGTCTATCCATCTGTCTCTGGCTGGTAGCTGGTGGAGAATCTGGTTTCTATGTTTAAACCGTTAGAAAATGCCTTCCAAAAATGAGACAGGAATTGAGTTCCGCAATAGGAAATTAGGACCTTAGGGAGTCTGTGTACCCTCACCACATGTAAACGAAACCGTGTAGCCAATTCTTTGGCACAAGGAATGTCTTGCAGAGGAACAAAGTGAGCCATCTTGGTAAAGGCGTCAACCATAACCAGGATTGTATTGCAGCACCGGCTGGAAGGCAGGTCCACAATCAGAACCAAGGTCACAGTGAGCCACGGATAAGGGGGTGTAGGTAGAGGCTTTAATAACCTCTGAGGTGACCAGTTGTGGTTTTCCCTGAGTACATAATCCATCAACCCAATACATATTACTTGATGTCCTTTCGCCATATTGGGCCACCAAAACTGCCTTTTAATCAACTCTTCAGTTTTACTAATTCCTTTATGACCGGCCATAGGATGATCATGACAGTCATGTAAAATCTGTTCTTCCATTGCCACAGTGGGTCCAAACAAGAGCTGTTCGTGATAGCGTAGCCCATTTTGGATTTCTCTAGCTGGGTTGGACAAAACCCATTGCTGAAGCTCTTATAGAGAAAGTGATTCTCTAATTCTCTTCTCCAGTGTCTCATGAGTAATGGTTCCTGCTATCTTAGATTCTTGAATGATCTTTTGGTATTCTGTTACAGTTCTTGGTCCTTCCGTATCTATTCTAGACAAGGCATCTGCCTTACCGTTCTTGTTTCCTGGTCTGTAGGTGATTATAAAATTGTAATCTGCAAAATACAAAGAGCATCTAAGCTGGCGTGGTGTCAGAGTTGTTGGCCATCTCAAGAAATGTAGGTTCTTATGGTCTGGAACTACAGTTAGAGTATGTCTGGTCCCCTTTAGATAATGCCTCCACTCCTTGAAGGCATATTTAATAGCTAATAGCTCCTTCTTTGTGATGGTATAGTTGATTTCAACTGGGAGTAACTTCCGTGATTGATAAGCAATTAAGCAGTTGAATGGAGTTGACCAGTCTGCTTTTGTCTTTGCAAAGGAACTCCTCCTATTGCTTGATCAGACGCATCCGTTTCCAAATAAAAATGCTCGGTTGGATCTGAGTGGAGAAGTATAGGAGCCAAAGTAAAACTTCTTTTTAGGGACTGGAAGGGGGCTTCTGCTTCTTTTGACCAGAAAAAAGGAATGCCTTTTCGTAAAAGTCTAGTAATTGGAATCACCTTCTGAGAAAAGACGTGGATTAACCTTCTGTAAAAATTGGCAAATCCAATGAATCATTGTATTTCATTCACAGAAGTAGGAGATGGCCAATCCAAAACTGCCTCAATCTTGCGCGTATCCATAATTATTCCCCCAGGAGACAGGACAAACCCAAGGAAATCCACTGAATGAACATTGAACGCACATTTTTCAAGCTTGACAGATAAACTGTTCTCCCGCAGCTTTTCCAAGATTCCATTGACATGTTCTTGATGTTCTTCTTCTTCTTCTGAGTAAATTAAAATGACACCAATATAGATGATGGCACACTTGTCAGTATATTGGTTTAAAATGCAGTTAATAAAATACTGAAAAGCTGCTGGCTCATTGCAGAGACGGTAGGGCATCACCTGATATTAATATAGACCAAACTTGGTCCTGAAAGCGGTCTTCCATTCATCGCCCTCTCTGATCCGGACAAGGTGATAGGCCCCTCGTAGATCAAGTTTCGTATAGATCTGAGCCCCTTTAACCTTATCCAGGAGCCCTGAGATTAGGGGCAAAGGGTATCTGGTCTTAATCGTTATCTGATTCAGGGCGCGATAATGAATACATGTTCTTAAATCGCCTTCTTCGGTACAAATAATAACGGTGATGATACAGGGGACTGTGATGGCCTGATGAATACGTTTTTCACATTGGTCTGAATATATTCTCTCAAAAATGTATCATCTTTTTCCATCAAGGCATAGATGCTACTGCACGAAAGGTTTGCACCTGGTTCCAACTCAATTTTACAGTTGTAGGGTTGATGCAGGAGAGCTTTTCAGCATTAACCTAGCTAGACACATCTTTGTAATCTTGGTACATTTCTGGATTTTCTTTGGTTCAGATGACAGCCATGGAAGCTCCACTTTCACACAAACTGGCAGCCAGCCTGGATTCCGTCACTTGATCCTCTCCATGAAAACTTGACTCCTTACAATATTCCGATTTCATTTTAATGGATCGTTTCTCCTAGTCAATCTGGGGATCATGCTCCGTCAACCATGGGAGACCAAGGATTAGTTGGAATTGTGGCGTTCCGATTAGATTAAATTTCAAGAACTCCTGATGTCCGTCAGGTAAGACTGGTTCCATCTTTTCTTTATGACTGACTATAGGGCTAGAAGAAAGGTTACTTCTGTCCACTGCTCTCACGGCCTCACTTTTACATTTTCGTATGGCCTGCAAACCAATCTTGGAAGCGAACTTTAGATCACAAAAATTTCTGGTTGCTCCGGAGTCAGTCATAACCGGAATCTCAGATTGGACTGATGTTCTGATTTTTAGAGTGACTGAGAGGGTCAAATGTGGAGCTGCAGATTGTAAAGTGTTTGCTAACTGATGTGCGTCTGAGGTTGTGATTTCTCTAGCATCCACCAGTCCAACCCCTCCTGCTGGTGGTGCCACAAGTTCTCCTTGACAAAATGGCTGCTGGTACCGCAATACATACAAAGATTATTCAATCTCCTCTTCTCCTTCTCTTCCTTGGAAAGAGGACCGCGTACAGCTCCAATTTGCATGGGTTCTACCGTTTGACTAGTTTCAACTGTTTTAGAGCCTTCTGACCTAATCCAGCCAGACCTTGGGACACTAGAGTCAAACTCCCTTGTTTTCTCACCTCTTCTCTCCGTCTCTCTGTAATCCAATTATAGGACCAAATTAATCAAGGCAGAAACTTCAGTTGGCTTGTTTCGAATCTGAGACAGGGCGTCTTTGAGTTCATCTTTCAACACCCTGTAGAACAACACAGCTCTCTTGTTTGCTGGCCAGTCTGTCTCTACAATGAGTTTATTAAATTGTGCCAAATTCGCCACTCATTCCATGTTTCCTTGTCTCAGTTCACGCAACTCATTGTCTGTAGCTTGAGCTACCTTCCTCCAATCAATATTCTTAAGAACTCCTTCTTAAACTCCTCAAAGTCATACAATATTGTGTAGTCTTTGGAAACTAATGGCAAGGATCAGGCAGCTGCATCACCACTTAAATAGGATAGAATGAAGACTATCGGGGATTGTGCATCAGGGAAAATGGCAGGCAGGCACATAAAGAAAAGAGAGCATTGTGTAAGAAATACTTGGGCCTTTTGTGGGTCTCCACTAAAGAAATCTGGGGGAGCTAATGCAATAGCTGGGGACAAAGGAGTGCACAATCTGAGTTGTATTTCTTGGGTGAGATAGTGGGGTGGAACTAGAAGCCTGCGACTCTTAAGACATGGCTGTAAAACTGGTACCTGACAAGTAGACATCCATCTTAGACGCTAAATCTGTGGTTTCTTTCCTATAGGCCAATAAATCTTGTCTTAAACTTTGATTTTCCTCGCTAACAGCTAGCAATTCTTTTTGAAAAGCCTCTAAAACCCTGCCTAAATTCTTCAGGTCAAACCCTTCAGCCTTTCTGCTAAGGTAAGTCAAAGATTGTGGGCACTTCAATCTGTAAAGAGTCTTACTTGAAGTTTCCCAGATACTTCTTAGGAGCAGAATGAAGACTGTTCCCAATGCCTCTCAGATTCTCCCTCCGCACTACCAGATATTACTTGTGGGAGTACCAAAGAAATACCCGAGGGAAATGGGGATGGGACAGAGAAGATACAGCCTTGTCTTCTTAGAACGGGTGTCTTCTATTTACTGCTACTTCTAGTTCTTTTCTTGTGCAGCACTTGTTTAGTAACTGGCCACTGTAACCAAAGAAATACCACATTACTAGGACTTTAGCTAGAATTTACAGTAAATCATATACTCTCTACTGTTTCAAATACATACCCCCAAAAGACTGGGATATTGCCTCTCTTCTGTAAAAGTTGTTGTTTTTAGATTAGCTCCACTGCAATTTGATAGAGCGTTGTAATACCTTAGTGAATGCAAACAACAGTTTTGACAAATAACTTCTTTGCATTCTATAATTCCTCAAACTGTGATCTATTTGATGCCATGGGCTAACTAATACCTTTCTTTTAATTGCAGGAGGTTTTGAGGAAGCTGTATACTCAACTGTTACTGCCATAAATAGTAAGATTTTTTTTATAGTCACCTTAACTATTTAACAGTTTTACTTAATTGAATTTTTGCAGGAAATGAATAACAGATACGGGCAGAAGAGGAGCTAAATTTAACACTGTACGGGGAATAGATACTAAATCCACAGCCTTTTCTCCTATAAGGTACTTGCTTGACTGGAGTCTTCTTTTTCTTCATCAAGAGAAATGCTCTGAAGGGTGTTTAAAAAACCGTCAGCTGGTCATAGACGACTCAGTGATTTATCTTCTTGACAGGCAGTCTTTAAACCAAAGGGTAGCGGATTTCAAAAGGTACTGACGGAAGCAAAATGAAAAACTAACTACTCTCTCACAGGGATTTCACAGGATAAAATGCCAAGCACTGTTACACTCGTAACGGTCTTGGTGAAGTGCGCACAGCTGAGGGCGAGCATGAGCCTCATCTGTGCTTAGAATCCTTGCGCTCTCTACAACAAGGCAGAAGCGTTAACCTTAGCGCTTCCAGCCATTTTAAAGGACCGCTGCTTGACCAGTTCGGTCCAAGTTTGATCATTAAGTTTTCCAAAGGAACATGGGAGCTTGAAAACTCTCCTTCCGCCAATTACTGTTGTAGCCCCCACAAGCTGGCATCTCTTCTGCCTTTCAAAAGGGGGTGGGGTCGCACACCACTCACTCACCCGCGCGCCTGTGTGGTACTAGACCTGGCAATATTTGGCAGCCACCGGCAACCCCAGAATATAAGAAGATGGCCTATTCCCTGCTGATGAGGGGTAAATACCCCGAAACACGTGTCCAGGGATGGCGAAGAAAGATACATCGCGGAATACAAAACTACACTGACCATAGTCCTTAGGGGCGATCCCGCTGGTGAGTGAGTGGTGTGCGACCCCACCCCCTTTTTGAAATCTCTTCTGCCTTAATCCTTGGTTCTTGACAGTCTGTGAGTGCCTGTATGGATCTGGAAGTGGTTGTGTGAAGGCCTGTGTGGGTGTCTGAGTGCCTGTTTTTGTCTGTGAGTGGGTGTATAAGAGGTACTGTGTATTTAGGAAAAATGAGTTAGGGGGCAGCGTGTCACCCCTTTCCCATAGTGCCCAGACCATATTTTACAAACTTTTTTTGGGGGGAAATGGGCCTCATGCCCCCCGTTCATAGGCCCATTTAGGCCCCAGCGACCCCATCCTTCGGGGCCATGCCTTAATTTAATTGGTGTTGCGCAGTCCCCTTCCCTGAGCCGAATTCAGCTCAGGCACCACATCCCCAGGGCTTGACCTAAATATGTATATTTTTTAAATGAGTAATGATGATGGATTAAACCCAGATTAGTTGACTGGGGTGAGTGCTTGTAATGTTCAACACTCCGTCCATCATCCCCTTTGGTTTTGATTTGTTCACCCTAAGTTGGCAGGGTATGCACAGACAAGGGCCCCTTGCACACTTTGCCACTAGATTCAAGCTAGCCTGGCTGATGACAGCTGATTAGCCAGAAACCGGTCCCAAAATGCTTGTTTCCGGTCCAGGGAAGACATGGCTTGGCAGTTTGGGATGGACTGTTCCCAAAAGGCAAAGATTCAGACTGATTTACATATGGCTATGTCTGAAGTGGGGTGGCAGAGTGAACTAAAGAATGATGATGGATTAAACCCAGATCAGTTGACTCGGGGTGAGTTTTTGACTTGCTCCAACACTCCGTTCATCATCAGTTGACTGTGTGTGAATGCTTGCAATGTTCAACACTCTGTCCATCATCCCCTTTGGTTTTGCTTTGTTGGCCCTAAGTTAGCAGGGTATGCCCAGACCTGGGTTCCTTGCTCACTTTGCCACTGGATTGAAGCTAGCCTGGCTGTTGACGGCTGATTAGCCAGAAACTGGTCCCAGGATGCTTGTTTCCGGTCCAGGGAAGACATGGCGTGGCCGTTCGGGCTGGACTGTTCCCATGAGGCAGAGGGTCAGACTGATTTGCATATGCCGATGTCTGAACTGGGGTGGTGGAGTGAGCTAAAAAATGATGATGGATTAAACCCAGATCAGTTTACTGGGGGTGAGTATTTGACTTGCTCCAACACTCCGTTCATCATCCCCTTGGTATCGCTTTGTTCGCCCTAAGTTTGCAAGGTATGCCCAAAAGTGGGTCCCATGCTCACTTTGCCACTGGATTCAAGATACCCTGGCTGATGAGGGTTATGAACCCGAAAACGGTCTGCGGATGCTTGTTTCTGGTCCAGGGAAGACATGGCTTGGCAGTTCGGGCTGGACTGTTCCCATGAGGCACAGGGTCAGACTGATTTGCATATGACCATGTCTAAACTGGGGTGGTGGAGTGAGCTAAAGAATGATGATGGGGTGAGTGTTAGATTTGATCCAACGCTCCATCCATCATCCCCTTTGGCATAGCTTTGTTTACCCTAAGTTGGTAGGGTATGCCCAGACGTGGGTCCCTTGCTCACTTTGATACTGGATTCAAGATAGCCTGGCTGATGAGGGTTATAAACCCGAAACCGGTCCCAGAATGCTTGTTTCCGGTCCAGGGAAGACATGGCTTGGCATTTCGGGCTGGACTATTCCCATGAGGCACAAGGTCAGACTGATTTGTAAATGGCCATTTCTGAACTGGGGTGGTAGAGTGAGTTAAAGAATGATTGTAGATTAAACCCGGAACCTTATGACTGGGGGTGAGTGTTTGATTTGCTCCAACGCTTCGCCCATCATCCCTTTTAGTACCGCTTTGTTCACCCTAAGTTAGCAGGGTATGCCCAGACATGGGTCCCTTGCTCACTTTGCCACTGGATTCAAGATAGCCTGGCTGATGAGGGTTATGAACCCGAAACAGGTCCCAGAATGCTTGTTTCCGGTCCAGGGAAGACATGGCTTGACAGTTCGGGCTGGACTGTTCCCATGAGGCACAGTCTCAGACTGATTGGCATATGACAATGTCTGAACTGGGGTGGTGGAGTGAGCTAAAGAATGCTAATGGATTAAACCCAGATCAGTTGACTGGGGGTGAGTGTTTGATTTTCTCCAACGCTCCGCCCATCATCCCTTTTAGTACCGCTTTTTCACCCTAAGTTAGCAGGGTATGCCCAGACATGGGTCCCATGCTCACTTTGCAACTGGATTCAAGATAGCCTGGCTGAAGAGAGTTATGAACCCGAAACCGATCCCAGGATGCTTGTTTCTGGTCCAGGGAAGACATGGCTTATAATTTGGGGCTGGACTGTTTCCATGAGATAAAGCGTGTGACTGATTTTCATATGGCCGTGTCTGAACTGGGGTGATGGAGTGAGCTAAAGAATGATGATGGATTAAACCCAGATCAGTTGACTGGGGGTGAGTGTTTGATTTGCTCCAACGCTCCGTCCATCATCCCCTTTGGTATCGTCTGGTCCCAGAAAGGGCACCCAGTCTGCTCTGGTACTGCAAGGGAAGCCTCAAGGCCCCTGCAGTCCCTGCCAGCTCTGCATCTTCTATGGTAGCCAGCATTGTTTTCACACATAGAAAAGCAATCTGTTTGTTTTGAAGCTCGCAAACAGACAGAAGCTCAATTTTCAGGCAGCAAGAGCATTTTGTCTGCTCTCTCTTGCTGAAAGTGAAGTGCTTGTTGTGGATTGGTGAGAATGGTTAAAACTCCTGCCAAGCCACAGCAAACATGTATGTCACGAGGGTGGGCACCCTGGGACATATCAGGAGCTGGCCCTGGGGAGAGGTGGCTCCAAGGAACATATATATTTCCAAGGTGGGGTCAAGACAGCCACCCACATTAAATAAAAACAAAGCTTAGGGAGGAGGAATCCCCATTACATTAACTTACGATTGTTAGCCACAGGGAATTGGCGGTCCCCTGGTCTGCAGGGGGCCATGTGGGCCCCCTCGCATTAAGTTACCACTGTTTTCCCCAGGGAGGTGGCTTTCCCCAGGGCTTCAATGGGCCACACAGCCCCACTAAATTATGTTACTATTCTTTGCCCTGGAAGAGTGGTGCTCCCTGGAATATGGGGGTGCCACATAGCCCCCAGCTGAAGTAAATGCAGTGTCCCTGGGATCCTTGAAAGGAAGCGCTGAAGCCCGCACTTCTTTTTTTTTAATTTTCCAGCAAACCTGCCGATCCACTCGCAATTTCGATGCAACATTGACTCCACAAAAAAATGTTTAACCCCCAGCGGATTCCCTGTGGGACCCCTCAACCAGTCCCTGGGGTCAGAGTTTTCCACCCTGTCCCCTTTCTTTATTTTTGTACGCCTTTTTTGAAAGTCAGCTCAAGCTGAGTCCTAAGATAGCTTCCAGCACTTCCTGGTTAAAGTGATGGCCAATCAGATTTCAACACTGGACTAATGGATCGGCTGAAGATCCTCATCCCTGTATATATATAGATTTGGATTTCCCTTAATATTTCCAAACCTGCCTAACAGATTTACACCAAATCATAAAAAGCACGATTTGTGGACGAACAGCTAGCTTTCGACTAAATGGGCGTAAATCCATTAGGCAGTTCTGGCTGTAGGGTTGTCTAAAGGTCCTATGGGAAGTAACTGAGGGAAACATGTTTGTGACCCCCTCCTTTCATCACCCTTGTTACACGAAATCAGGCCTGGGTGTAGTTTTGCTACGCAGAACTCCACAGTGTTACAAAAAAACTCTGCGAAGTTCCACGAGTGGCGGAGTGCAGTGGGGACTGCAGTTTGTGCTGGTATTCCTGTCGCTCTGGTGGAAATTCTACCTGAGCGGGAGCTCGCACTCGCAAACATACCGTTCGCGATCGCGGACTTACTGTTCGCAATCGGGATGGGAAAAAAACGGCAGCACATCGCAAAGCGGAGTTGTCTGCACTCCGAGAGCTCCAAGGAGTGTGGAGTGCAGAAAACTCTGCGAACGGAGTGAAGTACACCACCCAAGCCTACATGAAATGCTCCCAAACTTTCCAGACTGCAAATTAAGTAACAGGCAACTCGATTTGAAAAATTTAATGAACATTCAACAACTTGCGCAAACAATATAGGCATCAGAAAATCACCTGTTCGACAGAAACCTGGTCTTAAATATCCATATTTAACCCAGAACTTATGACTGGGGGAGAATGTTTGATTTGCTCTGCATTTCTTCTTTTGATTTCTCACCCTAAGTGTGCTGGCTTTGTCCAGATATGGGTCCCGGGCTCACTATGCTACTGGATTCAAGCTACACTGGCTGATGACGTGCAATGCCCCAAAACATGTCCCAGGATGCTTGTTTCCAGTCCAGGGAGGACCTGGCTTGGCAGTTATGTTATGTTATGTTATGTTAAATAGGTCTTCTATAGCGCACGGCTACTCCGAGGAGTGTCCCGGCGCTTTGTACTATATGACCTATGAGGGAAAAGACAAACATAACAGAGAAAATGAAAGCAAACGGGCACAATACTGAATAGGACAGGAGGTTTCTAGCAGGTAAAGAGCCAAGTCTTTAAACCTTTCCTGAATGCAAGTAGATTGGGCGTGGAGCGCAGGGTCAGAGGAAGGGAGTTCCACAACTGAGGAGCTAGCAGTCTAAATGATCGTCCTCCAGTGCGTGCTTTTTTTATTCGGGGGACTACCGCCAAAAACAGGGACTCCGATCTCAAAGATCGTGCCGGATGGTAGAAAGCCAGTTTCCTTTGCAGGTATTGAGCTCCCGTGGCATGCAGAGCTTTATGGGCCAGCGTCATAGCCTTAAATATTATCCGTTTCCGGATGGGGAGCCAGTGTAAGTCTTGCAATAGGCTGGAGGCACTGGCTCGCCTATTAAGGCCGAAGATGGCTCGAGCGGCAGCATTCTGGGCCACCTGTAGGCGTTGTAGGAGATACTCCGGAAGGCCAAGGTATAAGATGTTAGCATAATCCAATCTGGATCCAATGAGGGCCTGAACAGTTGTTCTCCTGTGTTCCTCCAAGAGTAGCGGGAAGAACTTCCGGAGCATCCTAAGAATGCCAAAGCATGTTCCTGTGAGAGCCAACACCTGGGATTTGAGCGTCAGCCCATTATCGATTTTAATTCCCAGGTTCTTGGCTGACTGGGAAGAATGAGCTGGAGGGAACATGTCGGCAGGCCACCAACCATGCCAATCTGGATCAGATGGACATCCCAAAAAAAGTATCTCCGATTTGTCTGAGTTGCACTTGAGGCTGTTCAGCTGGAACCAATTAAAAACAGCCCCAAGGCACTCACGGATACTTTCGCCATCGAATACTTCACCCTTCCGGCAGGTAAAGAGAAGCTGGGTGTCATCGGCGTAGGATACGATCTGGGCCCCGAAGGACTCCACCAATGTTGACAAAAGGGTCATAAAGATGTTAAATAGAGTGGCTGCGTTCAGTGACCACAACCCAGTCATCCTTGAGCTCGCTAGCTCTGTTGGCTTACTCAAGGAGGCAACAATCAAAACACCCGAGCTGGCAGTGCGGTCCACGGACCAAGGTAGAAGGCTTAAGTGGTCCAAAGTAGTTCCAGCTGAGTTTTTCAACAATTTACCATGTAAAGCCCGCAATGAATTAGATATCTGTCAAGATAACTCAAAACAGGGGGAGGAAGTAATCACCGCCTTTGCCACCTTGTGTGCTTTAATTTCTGAAGAACTAACAGTGAAATCAAGAAAGCAGGTACGACCGATCAAGGGCTGGTTTGATAAAGCTTGTTCAAAAGCACACAGTTGCCTCCTGGAAGAACTAAAAAAATCACCAAGGGATAGAGGGGAAGTTGCCAGACTAAGAAAAGAATACTATAACATCATTCATGCACGCAAAGACGCTCTCAAAAAGGATGCTTGGGCCTCACTAATGGAAAAGGCCACTTTAAGAGACAGTGCTAGCTTTTGGGCCATCATAAACAATCCTCTTTTTTCTGGAGAAGCCAATGACAACTTGGAGGCCAACATCAGTGAGGAGGACTGGCTAGCGCATTTCAAAATCATCTATGGGAGTGACCAAGCCTGTGAAATACCTACTCTTCTCACAACTAACTCCCCCAAGACAGCACTCTCCTTTACTGTGGAAGAAGTAGAGAAGGCCATAACCAACACCGTAGGGAAGAAAGCGCCAGGCCCGGATGGCGTCCCAGCCGACATGTACAAGGCCAATGCTTCCTTTTGGGCTAACATCTTGACCAACGTCTTCAACGCTGCCACGAAACACAGCTTACCTGTCTCCTGGTCACATGCCACCATCATACCTATCTTCAAGAAAGGCCAAAGGGGAGACCCGAGGTGTTACCGCCCCATTTCACTCATTGACTCGTCGTTCAAAATTCTGGGGAAAGTGATACTGGCAAGGATGGATGAGTGGGCCGCCAATAATAATATCCTATCAAACACCCAATATGGGTTCCGAAGGGGAAGAGGGACGGAGGACCAGTGCCTCAACTTACATCTGATCCTAGGTAAATACACAGTGGCATCCAGTGGATCAATCTACCTAGGGTTCATGGACCTGTCCACAGCCTTCGACCTAGTGAATAGGTCTAGGCTGTGGGAAATCCTCCTGGACCTGGGGATGGACCATTCCTTGGTTTACTTTCTGGCTGAGGCACACCGGGACCTAGAAGCCTCCATCAGGATGACGCAGGAGGGTGTTTGTACTGCTGGCTTCAAGTCCACAAGAGGGGTGCGACAGGGGTGCATCCTCGCCCCAATGTTATTTACACTATATATTAACCACCTTGAATCCACACTGGAGTTGGCAACACTAGACGTCTCGCGTTTTGGTGGACTGCCCACCCCGGTCCTCCTTTACGCGGATGACGCCGTGCTCGTGGCACGCACTCCCATTGGGCTACAAAGACTACTGACAGCCTTCAACGTCTTCATGACCTCCCTTGATTTAAAAATTAACACTGACAAGTCACATGTTATGGCTGTGGGTGGGAGAAAAAATAAGGATTTGAAGACCTTTTTTTGTGCCAACACACCAATTTCTAGCGTCAGAACTTTCACCTACCTGGGGGTAGTTTACGACGATAAGGGCACGTGGGCACCCCAAATAACTGCCAAAATCAACGCTATGAAAAGATCAGCAGCTGCCATCGTCGGTTTTTCAAAACGTCTGGGTGGCAAACCCACGGAAGCAATGCTGGCACTTTACAGAGCGAAATCTATCTCAGTAGCAAGGTACTGGGCTTCCATTTGGGGTTATACCAACAATGCAGAAGCAATCCAGGTGGAAGAAAACAAATTTTTACGTATGCTCTTAGGTCTGCCTCAATCTACAGCCACTTTCTCCGTTCATATGGAATTAGGCCAGGGGTATATAAGTGACATTATTAAACAGTCCCCAATTTTGATGTGGTTAAAAACGTGGCTGAACTCAAACTTAACCCTGAACCACACAATCATCAGAGACTGCTTACTCTTGGACAATATGAAAAACATCCCGTGGCTTGCATACATTAAAAATATTCTAAGTTCCCTGGGTCGTCCAGATCTTTTCTACAAACCGGACTGCATTGTTAAAGATGACCTGGAATGGTTCAAAGCGACCTTTATTAAAACGAGAGAAATGGAGCAAGAGAGCCGCGAGCTTGTGAAACCCACTGTGAGGGAGCACTACACTTCTAAAACTACACTGGCCATTGAACCCTATTTAACAGTAGTGTCAATCCCGTTACACCGCTGGTTATTAACCAAACTAAGACTTAACCAGATTCACTTCCTGTTAAATGACTCCAAGGGGTGGGCTAAGCCCGAGGATTTATCGGTCTGCAAATGTGATAGTTTTTCCCTGCAGGACACTATACATTTTATGTTCTTTTGCAGCATATATGCCCTGCCCAGGAAAAAGTACATTGTTCTGCTGCTTAAAAACAAGGGGTTTGTCCAAGCCAAGCCTGCTCTATTTTATTTAAAAAAGTTAGATTCACCACTAACAATGTTCAGTGTCGCAAATTTCTTGGTAGCTGCTTTTCGCCTCAAAAAACGTTCCGGAAATAGATAATATAACAGCATTGGCGACTACTTATGGAACCATTGAAAAACTGCTGTATCTTTTAAAATCTGTAAATATTTTAATTGTTCAATTTTAACAGTGACAACAATTTTATGTAACCATACCCCATAATTATGCATTTTGTGTCTATGTGCTTTTTATGATTCGTTATGAATCGAAATAAAGTCGTTTTGAACTACAGAACTTTGATGTTAAATAGAGTTGTTCTCAGCACAGAGCCCTGAGGAACTCCGACTCCCAGAGGCGACATCTCAGCGGATCCAGGGGAGACCCAGACCGTTTGTCGGCGGTTGGCTAGAAAGGAACAAAACCAGTTGAGCACCGTCTCCCTCAGACCGATCTCATGGAGTCTTACGAGGAGATCCTCGTGGGGGATGGTGTCAAAAGCCGCCGACAAGTCCAACATGACCAACATCACCCTGCCTCCAACATCCAGTGTCTCCTTAACGACCTCCGAAACCTCCAATAGCGCTGTTTCTGTGCTTAAATTGGGGTGGAAGCCAGATTGAGAGGGATGTAATAGCTCATGGGACTCCAAGAAATTGGAGAGCACACCATGTACATGCTTCTCCAGTATTTTAGAAAATGCCGGAAGGAGCGAGATGGGCCTGTAATTGGCAGGGACTTCTGGGGCAAGGCTCGGTTTTTTAAGGAGAGGGATGACCATAGCCTGCTTCCAGGACTGCAGGATAACCCCCTGACTAAGGGAAAGATTCAGGATGGGGTTGGCTAGGGGGTTGACAGTAGCTGCCATTTTAGCTAGGAACTTAGCCGGGCAGGGATCACGTGGCGATCCAGATTTGAGATTCGTCATAAGTGTTAGTGACGAAGACATCATAAGTGGCGGAAAAACCAGTTCAGTCTGGACTGTTCCCATGGGGCACAGGGTCAAGACCAATTTGCAGATGGCTGGGGCTAAACTCTTCTGGCATGGTGAGCAAAAGAATAATGGATTTAACCAAGAACTATTGACAGGGGGAGAATGTTTGATTTGCTCTGCATTCCATACATCATCTGTGTGTCTTTTGCTTTCTTGCCCTAAGTGCGCTGGGTATTCACAGACATGGGTTCCAGGCTCACTGTGCCACTGGATTCAAGCTAGCCTGGCTAATGGGGGGGGTGATGCCCCGAAACTGGTCTCAGGATGCCTGTTTCTGGTCCAGGGAGGACCTGGCTTGGCAGTTTGATCTGGACTGTTCCCACAGGGTGGAGGGTTAAGAATGAGTTGCATATGGCTGGGTCTAGACTGGTGGCGGCATGGTGAGCAAAAGAATGATGTATTTATCCCAGATCTATTGACTGAGGGAGAATGTTTGATTTGCTCTGCATTCCGCTGATCATCTGTGTATTTGGCTTTCTCGCCCTAAGAGCGCTGGGTATGCCTAGACATGGGTCCAGGTCTCACTGTGAAACTGGATTCAATCAAGCCTGGCTGATGAGGGGTGATGCCGCGAAACAGGTTCCAGGATGCATGTTTACGGTCTGGCAGGGATCTGGCTTGGCAGTTCAGTCTGGACTGTTCCCATGGGGTATAGAGTCGAGACTGATTTGTAAATGGCTGGGTCTAAAGTGGAGTGGCACTGTGAGCAAAATAACAATGGATTTAAGCCAGATATATTGACTGGGAGGGAATGTTGATTTGCTCTGCATTCCGTCCATCATCTGTGTGTCTTTTGTTTTCTCGCCCTGAGAGCGCCAGGTATGCCCAGACATGGGTCCCGGGCTCACTGTGCCACTGGATTCAGGGTAACCTGGCTGAAGCGGGTGATGCCCAAAACTATTCCAAGGATGCTTGCTTCTAGTCGAGGGAGGACCTAGATTGGCAGTTTCATCTGAACTGTTTCCACGGGGCAGAGGGTCAAGACTGTTTTGCATATGGCTGGGTCTGAACTAGGGTGGCATGGCGAGCAAAAGAACAATGGATTTAACCCAGATCAATTGACTGAGGGAGAATGTTTGATTTGCTCTGTATTCTATCCCTCATCTGAGTGTCTTTTGCTTTCTCACACTAATTGCACCAGGTATGCCCAGACGTGGGTCCCAAACTCACTGTCCAACTAGATTCCAGTTAGCCTGGCTGATAAGGGGTGATAACACAAACCCAGTCTCAGGAAGCTTGTTTTGGGTCTAGGGAGGACCTGGCTTGGCGCTTCGGTCTAGACTGTTCCATGGGGCACAGGGTCAAGACTGATTTGCATATGGCTGAGTCTAAACTGGGCTGGCATGGTGAGCAAAAGAACAATTAACTTAACCCAGAACTACGGACTGGACGAGAATGTTTGATTTGCTCTGCATTCTGTCCATCATCTGTGTGTCTTTTACATGTATAAATAATTCACTGAAAATACAAAGGCTAGATGGATTTTATAGTTAGGCTCAGATTTCACTAGTACAAAACCATTGGAATTCAGCAGTTAAAATCACCTGAGCTAACTATAACATACACCCCAGCAATGCACTTCTTATGACCTCACATTTACATCACTCATGACATTGTCAGTGGCATCATAGACAACATCTAAAAATATATCACTGATTACATCATCAAGTGAGTTTGAGTAGTTTTGAATAGTTTATGGGTGTTAAACAAATATATTAACTTCCTCATGATCCTACTGCCTGTTCGTGGTGCTTACTTGCTGCTCGCCATGCAGCAACTGCCCTGCTGAGAACCCCTGGTGGGACGAGGGTCCCAGGGGCGACGCCGCCACTCCAGCGCTACCCACATTGGTCTTCACACGCTGGGGTGGACGGCAACCCCCAGAGTGCACCGCTGTATCTCGCAGCTGCCGCGAGTGAGGGGGAGAGCGGCCAACGCACTCATATCTCTGCCTCTCCCATCGCGGCATGGACGAAGCACAGACAAAGGGCGGGCCCGTCTGGGCCCGTCAGGGACTGGAAGAGACTGGACTGTGCCATCCCTCTTGGTCCTGTGTAAAGTGAGCGCTACTAACTAAGAGCTACATTTTACTGTGTATAGGGTCCCTCTGGTACTTCAGATTGGGATCCTGTCAACTTTAGGCCTGCTATTCTATAGAAGTCAACATGTGTAGTGCCATTTTTGGTATACTGCGGGTGGAGTACCCTTTTAACTGGCCCTATCTGTGTTCCTGTAGTTATACGGCAGGGACTGTTGTGGTAAAACCTTTTTAGCTTCTCATAACTCTCCGCATTCAGGGTGCTTGTGTTGTATTGGGGTGGCAACTGCAAGTAATCTGTCAGGGGTTACCTATCAATCACATTTTGGGGGCTGACTCTGTTGTAAAACCATGGGGAGGCGGAATACCCAAGCCAAACTAGAAGGGCAAAAGTTTGTGACGAGGACCAACGTTACAACTATGGATGCCTTTCTGCTGAGAGCTGCATCTGTAATTGACAGGGAGATCGAACTAGTGAATATGCGTCTCTCCAGATCTCCATCTAATGGCCTAGTCTCTACTCTGGCAGGCCCTTCAGTCTCTATGAGGGAAGCTATCACTGAATCTTTAGGTTCGCCCTCTAACCTTGGGTTGGGTGCTGTCTTACAGGATAATGATGCCCCTTCACCCATGCGAAGATCCCTGTGCAAGGTGCCTCACAGGTCACTATCTCCAGTCATTGTTCTTGAGAACAGGGAGAGCGGGGCTCCTTATTCTATACATGGGAACGGTTGCAATGATAACTCTAAATTATTAGAAGCGCCTAATAGCGATAACCCCCTCCAACAACCTAGAGTGACACAAAGGCCCTGTGGGAGTGCAAAAAGAAAATCTCAGCCACTAGGGAGTAAAGCTAAAAAAGATAAAAATGCAACGCACCCGCTAAGGCAGCCAATAAAAATCTGGCATGTGTATTGACTGCGGAAAATTCAGTTCACGCTGCTATGATGGAAGCCTTCAAATCATCCATGAGTAGTTTGTTGGACGCCAAACTGAGCCCTATTAAGGATAGGTTAAACTTAATCGATTAAAGTCTAGTAGAGTATAACAGGCCTGTTCAACCCACTCAATTGGTGACTTCAGATGGGACTAGAGATAACATATCTTCTAGCAGCATACCTGTCCCTGTACCTTTTCCTGGTCCATCTACAGAACGTTTAGACTCACGGATCTCTAGTGGAGCTCAGTTCAAGCCTAAAAATGCTCCTTTTTAAAAAGTAGTAGGGACTGTAGATGTTACGCGAGAAAAACAGGCCTCTAGGGATGCTCCAGCTATCCACCATCAGGGCCTGGCTCCCGAACAATTAGGCAGCTCACTGGAGAAGAGGCTGAGGCAGTTATCAAGTGCCCCACAGTATTCATTGGTCATCAATCTTCCGCCACAATCCACACCCTTTATAGTGATCCTGGGGAATGTGCCACTACTACCGACAGGGTCTCAAGAGGATGTTAATCAACTCAAGAATACGGTTCTTCATTGGTTATCATTTAACACCTCAGCGGGTTTAAGAGTGGAATGCAACATTATTATGGTGCACCGTGTTGGTTGGATAGGGAGTTAGAGGAAGAGGGGAGGGGGTGATTGTATTATCGTGAATTTCAACAGATCTTTTGTTGTGGATAGAATCTTACGTGATACCTATACTGAACATATACATTGAGGTTCGGATATTCAGACACTCCCTTTGGGTTTTTTCTATAAAGTTGATACTCTAAGGCTCCCTAACACAAACGTTTCACATGAATGGTGGACCAGAAGACCTCTTGAAGTAACAGACTGCAGGTTTCCCCGCACTGAAAGGGTTTTGTCTCAAGCAACAGGGTATTACCCCATTCCCCCATTAGAGTTGTCCAACAAATTTTCAATTTTATCAAGGCTGGATGAGTGTGATTGACTACACAGGATTATAGTATTTGGTATAAACTTATCTCACCAACAGGGGTCTCCCAGCCATTCCATTTTAAGTGAGGTGGCTTGTGGGATGGAGACGCAGGAGAGTTCAACTCACACCAGAGGGTCACATTGAAGGCAGTAAATCATGAGGTGATTCCTAAGGTAAGCATAAATAATCTCCTGTCATGGAATATTGCAGGATTGGGAGCCAAGTTTTGGGATCCATTATGCACTAAGTTTATCAGAAAATTCTCTGTGATTTGTCTTCAGGAGACTTGGCTGGTGAACTGTGACCTATTTTTAGAAGGCTATAAAGCCTTTTACGTTCCCGCTTCCCCGTCAGTTTGCGGTAGAGCTAGGGAAGGGTTGGTAATTTTTGTATCTCTGGCTGTGTCCTGCAGGATCGAGCCTTTATTGACTGTTAGTAAGGACCTCCAAGTTATTGTATTAAAGCGGGGAAATGACAGTATTGCATTAATAACTTTGACAATGCGGTTAGCACACAGGGGGACTGTAAGATCGCCCAGCTGGGTTGTTATATAACGGTACAAAAAGGGGTGGTGATGGACGGAGCATCTGAATCAATCAAACACTCACACCCAGTCAAAAGATCTGGGTTTAATCCATCACCTTTCTTTAGCCCACTCTGCCACCCCAGTTCGGACATGGCCTTATACAAATCGGTCTGACCCTCTGCCTCATGGGAACAGTCCAGCCCGAACTGCCAAGCCATGTCTTCCCTGGACCGGAAACAAGCTTCCGAGGACTGGTTTCTGGCATTCCAGCCGTCTTCAGCCCGGCTTGCTTGAATCCAGTGGCAAAGTGAGCAAGGGACTCACGTCTGAGCATACCCTGCCACACTTATGGCGGCCAAAAGCGGTACAAAAGGGGGTGGTGATGGACGGAGCATCTGAATCAATCAAACACTCACACCCAGTCAAAAGATCTAGGTTTAATCCATCACCGTTCTTTAGCCCACTCTGCCACCCCAGTTCGGACATGGCCTTATGCAAATCAGTCTGACCCTGTGCCTCATGGGAACAGTCCAGCCCGAACTGCCAAGCCATGTCTTCCCTGGACCGGTAACAAGCTTCCGAGGACTGGTTTCTGGCATTCCAGCCGTCTTCAGCCCGGCTTGCTTGAATCCAGCGGCAAAGTGAGCAAGGGACTCACGTCTGAGCATACCCTGCCACACTTATGGCGGCCAAAAGCGGTACAAAAGGGGGTGGTGATGGAAGGAGCATCTGAATCAATCAAACACTCACACCCAGTCAAAAGATCTGGGTTTAATCCATCACCGTTCTTTAGCCCACTCTGCCACCCCAGTTCAGACATGGCCTTATGCAAATCAGTCTGACCCTGTGCCTTATGGGAACAGTCCAGCCCGAACTGCCAAGCCATGTCTTCCCTGGACCGGAAACAAGCTTCCGAGGACTGGCTTCTGGCATTCCAGCCATCTTCAGCACGGCTTGCTTGAATCCAGTGGCAAAGTGAGCAAGGGACTCACGTCTGAGCATACCCTGCCACACTTATGGCGGCCAAAGACATGGTAGTTCGGACTGGACTGTTCCCATGAGGCACAGGGTCAGAGCTGATTTGCACATAGCCAGTGTCTAACCCAGGGTGGTGTGGAGTGCAAATAAATGATGGATTTAGGCCCAGATCCTTGTACTGGGGTGAATGTATGACAGTGTTCTACATTCTGTCCATCAACTGTGTTTTTTGCAATTTTCACCCCGAGTGTGCTGGGTATACTCAGACGTGAGTCCCAGGCTCTCCACACCACTGGAGTCAAGCTATCCAGGCTGATGAAGGCTGATAGCCGGAAACCGGTCCTTGGATGCTTGATTCCGGTCTGGGAAAGACATGGCTTGGTAGTTCGGACTGGACTGTTCCCATGAGGCACAGGGTCAGAGCTGATTTGCATATAGCCAGTGTCTACCCCAGGGTGGTGTGGAGTGCAAAAAAACGATGGATTTATGCCAGATCCTTGTACTGGGGTGAATGTATGACATTGTTCTACATTCTGTCCATCAACTGTGTTTTTTGCAATTTTCACCCCAAGTTCCCTGGGTATACTCAGACGTGAGTCCCAGGCTCCCCACACCACTGGAGTCAAGCTATCCAGGCTGATGAAGGCTGATAGCCAGAAATCGGTCCTTGGATGCTTAATTCTGGTCTGGGAAAGACATGGCTTGGTAGTTCAGACTGGACTTTTCTCATGAGGCACAGGGTCAGAGCTGATTTGCATATAGCCAGTGTCTAACCCAGGGTGGTGTGGAGTGCAAAAAAACGATGGATTTAGGCCCAGATCCTTGTACTGGGGTGAATGTATGACATTGTTCTACATTCTATCCATCAACTGTGTTTTTTGTAATTTTCACCCCTAGTGTGCTGGGTATACTCAGTCGTGAGTCCCAGGCTCTCCACACCACTGGAGTCAAGCTATCCAGGCTGATGAAGGCTGATAGCCAGAAACTGGTCCTTGGATGCTTGATTCCGGTCTGGAAAAGACATGGCTTGGTAGTTCAGACTGGACTGTTTCCATGAGGCACAGGGTCAGAGCTGATTTGCATATAGCCAGTGTCTAACCCAGGGTGGTGTGGAATGCAAAAAAATGATGGATTTAGGCCCAGATCCTTGTACTGGGGTGAATGTATGACATTGTTCTACATTCTGTCCATCAACTGTGTTTTTTTCAGGGTTGTTATATAAGGCAGTCCTGCAACTTTATTGCGCATAAACTTATGGTGGCGGGTGATTTTAATATTAACCCTTGTGGAGAGACCCCAAATATGTGCGTATGGCTGAGCAGTTTTGAGCAAGGATGCGGGGATCCCATTTTAAGCATTCCACCCAGGGGGATGCACTGAACAATCTGCTCACTGATTTTGATTTTATCTCATTAATGTCTCTGTCCACCCCCCATAGTGTATTTCCTGTCCCTTCTTTCAAAGGACGAGGCATGGGATCCTTTATTGATCATATTTGAATCTCTTCTAGCCTTCAGTCTGTATTCCATGCGTTTACAATTGTGGATATCGCTTTCAGTGACCACAACCCTCTTTGTGTGTATATGGGAGGTGGGTTGCTGCAAACACAAGAAAGGGTGGAAGCACTGGGCTTGTTAAGACCAATGGATGGAAAGCGATGCCTAAAATGGTCGCAGATCTCTCCGGACACTTTTTATGATGAGGTAAAAGTTTCCTGTGCAACTGAATTGGCACTTTGTGTTTCATCTGGCTACTCTTCGGGGGGCGTTCTTAGTGCCTCTGATACCATTATTATCAAGGTTGGGAAACTTTTAAGTGTTCCCTCACATAGGATAATGTCAACTGACCCCAGATGGTTCGATCCCTCTTGGTCTAGGGCTGCGAGAAATTTGAAGGAAGTTCTAAAAGTTTTCCCAAGAAACCAACCCTTAATTTGTGCCCGTCGAATTGAGTATAAACGGGCTTTGGCCACTCGCAAGGGGTATTTGAAGGTGGAAACTTGGAGAGCCATGTTGGAGTCAAGTACTCTAGGGAATAGCTCGAGATTCTGGTGCATTGTTAATCACCCACTGTTCGATAAGAACAGGGATGGAGAATTCGGAGTCCATATAACTGAGGACGAATGGGTGGCCCACTTAAATTTCATTTTTAGGTGTCCCATAGGTCACACTTCTGCTCCTGTATCCTTTGAGCAGTAGGAGGTTGAGGCAGGGATCCTCGGGCTGACATGTAATAAAGCTCCTGGTCCGGACGGTATTCAACCAGACCTTTTAAATCAAACCCACATTTTTGGGCCCCTGTACTGGTGGCTGTGCTTAACGCGGCAGCCAGGGATTGATGCCCGACCTCTTGGGCCACCTCTACCATTGTGCCGGGTTTCAAGAAGGGCGATCGTAACAGCACTTTGTGCTATAGACCAATCTCCCTTCTTGATTCTGTGGGGAAGGTTGTGGGGGGGGGGTGTTACTGGAAAGGCTATATTCCTGGGCAGAGGAGTTTAAGATCATTTCAGATATACAATGTGGGTTTCGCCCAGGACGCTCAACTTTGGCCCATTGCCTCAACTTGTATATGATCTTGGGGAAGTACACCATTGCCCGCCAGGGCCCAATCTACATGTCCTTCATGGATCTCTCCTCCGCTTATGACTGCATTAACCAGGAGAGGCTGTGGCAATCCTTGAGGGCCATGGGGATGGAGGACAATTTGATTAACTTCCTGGAGGATCTGCACATGGATACCAAGGTCAATATCAGATATGCACAGGATCTCTGTGTATCAAGGGATTTCAGAATCGAGAGGGGGGGGTCCGGCAGGGATGTATCTTGGCCCCTTTTGTATTCAACCTATATATACATGATTTAGATAAATCTTTGGTAAATACAGGGGTTGATTTCCCGTATGTGGAGCGACGAGGTTTACCCGTCCTGCTATACGCGGATGATGCTGTCCTTATTGCCAGAACTGCAAGGGTACTTAATTCCCTGCTTGACATCTTTCTGATTTTTATGAACGCAAGTGATCTGGCAATTAACAACTCCAAATCGAATATCTTTCAGGTCTGAACTCGGCCCAAGATACAGTACCCTTTCAAAGTGCGCAAGTAGAAAGTGCCAATGACATCGATCTTCTCTTACCTGGGGGTCTTAGTAGATGATCGCCTGAACTGGGGACCCATCATACTGAAAAAAAGGAGGAGGTTACAAGGGTAAATGCTGCTATTTTTCATTTTGCCACTAAAATGGGTAAGTGCCCAATTGCGGCGATGTTGAAAATTTATCAGGGTAAAAGTTTTGCCACCGCCAACTTCGGGAGTGAAATTTGGGGGTTTAAAGCTACAGACGCCCTGCAGGTGGTCGAGAACACTTTTTGAAAAAACGTCTCCTAGGGGTGCCTAGCGGTACACCAAACTTGGTGGTTCATGAAGAATTGGGGATGCCGTTTTTATGCGACATACTGACTTTGCGTCCACTGGTGTTTTGACTTAAATGTTGGCTAAATAAAGACCTAGCACTTAACCACCAGATTTTAAGGGAAAGCATAAAACTTGATCACATGATATGTATACCATGGCTGAGCTACATCAAGTTGTGTATTGAAGAGCTGGGGTGTCCGGATCTCTTTGTGAAGCCTGATTCTATCACTCTTTAAGACGTGGAGTTTGTAAAAAAAACATTTATTAGCTTAAAAAAGTTGAGCTAGAAATTGGAAAACCGAGTGTCTGTAAATTTGTGATGCTTAAGATAACCCCCTGTTGTTTAATTAAGATAACCCCCGCCATTGAACCATATCTTCTGGGGCCATTGTCAACTCATGACCGTTTTTTATTGTCCAGGTTTCGATTCGATTTTTTTTATTTATTACTTGCTGTACCCAAAAGGCGCTGCGGAGGTCAGGTGTTAGCATCCTGTGGCAGCGGCAGTATGTCTCCACAAGATTTTCTACACTTTCGTTTTTTTTGTTAAGTTTTATGAAGTACCTCGCAGACACTTTTTAATACCTCTTTTAAAAAAGTTGAATTTTAATCAGGTCCACCCAGCTCTTTTTTATTTACAGCTGCTGAAAACAGATTGTATACCTTTTATAGCAGGTTTCTTGAAATCAACATTTAAACTTAGGACGTGTATGGACAGACAGTTTCCTCCTTGACAATGGTAGGAATCCCCTGTGATCACCCTATGTAGATGGTTTTATAGTATTTGGGCTTTTTATATTTTTGTACTGTGTATATATATCTTTTTCAGGGGTTATTTCCCATGTATTGTATGTTTCATCTGTAATATGGAATTTTGTAACTTTTATGGTTTTATTCTAAAGCTGAATAAAGTTATTTTTGATTGATTGATTGAACTTCCTCAAATGTTAGATTATTATACTGTTTGTACTACTAGGTTACACTATCTCTAACATATGTGATCTAAGTTGGTGTGTGACAGTATCACCGTGTGAGTGGCTGTCCAGGTATGTGATTGCATACATGAGTGAGTGAGTGGATTTCTGACTAGGTTTGTAGATGTGTGAGTGGTTGTGTCAGTGATTGCATGGGTGTGAGAGTGCATATCTCAGTGGTTGTATGGGTGTATAAGTGGGTGTGTCAGTAGTTTTGTGGGTGTGAGTGGCTGTATGGGTGTGTAAGTGGGTGTCTGAATGGGTGTATGACTGAGTGACTGGGTGTGTAAGTAGCTGTATGGGTGAGTGAGTGACTGAGTGAGTATTTGGTTAAATGAGTTTGTGTGTGAGTGTTTGTATTGGATAGTGATTGTGTGAATGGCTGTATGGGTGAGTTAGAAGATATTGGTGTGCTTGCATAGGTTTGTGAATGGGTCTTTAAGTGGCTGAGTGGGTGTGAGAGTGCCTGTATGGGTGAGTGAGTGGCATGTTGAGAGGGTGCATGGGTGTATTAGTGGGGGTGCGAGTGGATTTATAGCTGAATACATCTGTGTTTGAGCAACTGTATTATGTGAGTGCTTGACTTTGTGATTGGCCCTGTGGGTGAGTGAATGATTGTATCAGTGGCTGTGTGGGTGAGTGAACAGTTGTGTGACTGGCTGTATGCGTTAGTGAGTTGGTGTGTGAGTGGCTCTATGGGGGACTGAGTTGTTGCATGAGTACTTGTATAGGTATGTGCATGAATATGTGATTGGTTGTGTGGGTGCCTGAGTGAGCATACAAGAGGTTGCTTGTGGGTGACAGTGGGTGTGTGAGTGGTTCTGTGGATGATGTCATCATATATATTATAACCTGCAACCATACAATTATTTGTTATTATATTTCTAAATACCACCAATATTAATGAAATGACACAAACTATAACTAGCACAATAAAATAACAACTAAAATATAGAATTTCTGACTAAAATAATAAAATTCAATAATAACATTCCAACATAACCCCTTTTTTTTAAAAAGTGCTCGACACTAAAAAGGTGAGATATACTATTTCCACTAGAGTCTAGCCATATTGTGGAAGGTGGAGACCAGTCAACGGGTGCCATTTACTATTCCCATTCAAATCTAATGGGCGACATTAATTTACAATGCACGTGTTACAACGTGTGCCATTACAACTAAATTTTTACAACGCAAAATCCATTACAACGCATTCCCCAAAGTAACACCCAGGTGGAGTTAGAGTAGTAATTTAATTTGTAATGAATTATTGGTTGTAATGTTTTACTTTATAAAAAAAGGCATTGTAATGGCGTTGTAAGTGCGTGCATCCAATCCAAATCTAACCATAATTTGGGAAGGTGTTGGACATTAAAGGGTCGACAACGACTTTTCCCATTCCAATCTAATCATTTTGGAAAGGTGCTAGACAGTTAAGCGTTTACATTTACTATTCCCATTCCAATCTAACAATATTGGGGAAGGTGTTGGAAAGTAAATGGTTACAATTACTATTCCCAATCCAGCCTAAGCATATCGGAGGATGGTGTTAGCCACTACAGAGAGACATTTAATAGTAACAGTCCAGTCTAACCATACTGGGGAAGGTTCTGTATACCAAATGGGTGCTCTTTTCTATTCCCACTGCAGTCTAAACATATTTGGGAAGGTGTTGGACACTGAGAGGATTACATTTTGTATTCCACTCCAATCTAACCACATTGGGGGGCGTTTTTGGACAGAAAAGAGAAGACATTTACTATTTACACTCCAATCGAACCATATTGGGGATGGTGTTGACAGTAAAGGATGCCATTTGTTATATCAACTCCAGCCTAACCATCATTTGGGGAAGGTGTTGGATTCTAAAGTGGTTAAAATAACTGACACTCCTGTTTAAAAAACTTGAATAAGATGTTAGACTATAAAGAGCTAACATTAGCTATGGACACTTAAATCTGTAAACTCTTAAAGTACACAAATTGAAAATAGATAGTCTATTTACACCATAAATACTCCATTCTTAAAAACAATTTCTTAACTATAAAACACAATAAGAAACACACTATGCAACACTACAGACCAATACATCCATATATGAACATCAAAATATTTTTTAAATTTGATTACATTTACTATGCAATATTTAAAATATGACTACCGATCCTAAAATTTATACCATAAAAAACTAAATGAAATCATAATCCTAAATAAAAACATATATTAAACATAGATTTTTAACCAATTGTTCATTGTCAACATTCAAATATATAATTTTATAGTTACATTTTATAATTAAAAATACATTTAAAACAAAACTGAATAATTTTGAAAACATATTTCTGAAAAGATTTATATTTTTTTAAATGTATGTAAAGGGGGCGTGGCTTCGGCTCCGACAGAGATGGCCGCCTGAGCCGTGAGCTCCACTGCACCGGGACGGGTTTCTGGATGTGAGTGCCTGCTTCTGTGTCCTTCTGCCAGACAGCCGCAGTTTCCTGGTGTGGGAACATGACGTGCACCCTGTGAGCATTTGTGTCCCCTGCGGAGACCTCAAATTAGCCCTCTTTATGCCGCAAATGTGATCTCCTCAGAGCCCCTGCCATTTTGCGTGCTGCGACGCGCTGATGCCCATTAAGGATTATTCACACTCTGAAGCTGTCTCACGAGATTTCTTCTAACACCTGGGGCTTTTTTCCTCAAAACAATGCATGCTTGATTTACTTGGTGGCATGCTGCTATGGGTACTTTTTCATTTTCAACTTCAAAGTCCCATTTAACACAGCTATACTTTTAAGGTGTAATTTGGGTGAAGGTCGCTTTTGAATTACACAAAACACAATTTTTAAGGAGTTCTCTCTTGGATATCTCTAAATTAATGCATGTTACAATTCGCCTTTTCTTCAATACAAACCAGGATGTGTCAGTGTCTCGACAGTCAAACAGCACCACAGATGGAGATGCTTTCTCTATGACGACAGCAGCTTTTCCCTCAGAGGAAATAATTCTCCAACCACGTCACATAGCTGGTCATCATTAATTTGTATTTGCACCTCACATGTATTACTTTCACATTGATACCTCTCTTGGTCAAGTATCTTAAAAGCATTTTCACTTGATATCATTGCTTTTAACTGAATTTGAAGCTTTTTGATCTCTCAATTGCCTGTTTTTGTTTGCCTTTTGTGAGGATTGCTGCCTACAATTGCCTTTAGACTCATTTTTTGCTTTTTACATACTGCTTCCTTATCATCTATATATGGGAAAGCTGCGTAAACCACAATTTGTATGTTTGCCTAAACTTCATCCTACTTTGCCAATACTAACCTCTTCGAATGTCGCAAAATCCTCACCACCTTTATCATCATCCAAGCGTCTGAAGCAAGACCCTCCATTTCCTGACAAACCATCGCCTTCTTCTATATCTTTGAAAATATTACTGGACGAAATTTGAGCTCTCCGTCTTTTTGTAGAGGAAACCAACAGTAAAATGCAACTCTTGGAGGAGAAGTGGTCTACAATGGAGAACAGAGTATGCTCGGTAGAGCAGCAACTCAACATAGTGCATGATACATCTCAGAGACTCTCTTCCTTAGAGCAAGAGGTTTGTGACCCTCGGCTACATACAGAGGATTTGTAAAACAGAAATAGAAGGCACAATCTACGTATTTACGGTCTTCCTGAAACCCTTGAGGGTGAAGATCCTGTTGCTTTCTTTTCCTCCTTCTTACCAAAGCTCCTGGATATGCCTCCCTCAACGTCTCTCAACATTCAGAGAGCTCATAGACTAGGCCCACGTCTCTCCAACTATACGACTCCCACAAAACCAAGAGGAGTCATTATACTCTTTTTGAAGTTTACCGACTTGCTTTCAGTTCTTTTGGCAGATAGAGCCAAACAACAGCTTTCATGGCTTGGCCAGGGGTTATTCATTTCTCAAGACGTATCCAATGCCACTGCATCAAGAAGAAAGGAATTCCTTAATCTTCGACCCCCTCTGTGATCCCTTAGTGCTCGTTATGGTCTTTTCCACCCATGCATCTTCAAGGTAAAATACCAAAACCAGACTCCGACTTTCCAAGACCCAGCGGATCTTGAGGAATTCATCCACTCTCATACTGCAACTGTCATGGATACAGCTGGTCCTTCAAATGGTTGATTTTCTGACATTCTTCCTCTTCTAACTCATTTACCGTTCTACAGTATGGCATAGTTTTGTTTTCAATTTTCCTTATTATTGTTCTTAGACTTGTTTATTATGCAGCTTGTTTCTTCTCTCTGAAAATTTATTGATGCTAAATTATATTAGGTGTTTATATTTTTATCACATGTCTAGCTCTTCATATCACCTCAATGTTAATTATTTCTTTTCTACTCCATATAGGTTTATTTGTCTCCATAACCCTTAAGGTCCCTACCTTTTTCCTCCCCGTCCTGGTGCGGACCGGATGTTTTTAGTTTAGGTGATTAGTCTTGTCATGTGTCGTTCTCGCCCTGACGTCTCTTCCTTTGATCCCCATATGTATGTCTTATCAGTGATCCTTTTTGGATATATACTGTCTCGTCTTTTTCTTCCTTTGTCTTTCCCTTTCCCTCCTTTTTCCTTTCCTTCTTTCTCTTTTACAATCATACTATTCTCCTATTTGCTGTCCCAAATTGTGGAGTGGTGTGGCTCACTGGTTAGAGGCGGCAGACCCGGAAGCAGAGAACGGCCCGGGACCAGGGTTTGATTCCCAACGCGGCAGGGTCGTGGACCAGGGTCAACGGACTCGATAATTCTCGCCTCGGTGCCTACTCTAACAAGGGATCACACTCGGCAACTCTGGGCATTAAGCTTGCCTCATCTCTACAACGGCCCCCCACAGACGCCGGGGATGCCTGGTTTCACCTTGGAGATACCCAGAAGGGACCATCTCACAGGGAAAGCCAGGACGGGTTCCCCAGCGGTCTTCAGCGCCAGGACACCCCGAGATAGGGTAACAGTGCGCTTTAGAAGTGTCATCATTATCATTATCTGACTATTTCCCTTTTATCCTTTCCTTGTTTTTCTTTTCTTACTGGTATCTGCTTCCTTCTCTTCTATCATCTGCTGATTCCATTTCTCTCCCTCATTCAATCATTGGTTTTTCCTCTTTATCTATATATTATTGCATACTTGGTTTTGTATAAGTCTTTTCAATTTTTTATGTTTTTACATTCAGAGTTATTTCCTGGAATATAAAGGGTTTTATCAATCCTATTAAAAAACAGAGAATCCTTTCCCACCCAGCTTCGTATAATCCTGATATAGTTCTCTTGCAAGAAGTGCATCTTACAGAAACTGAATCACTTAAATTAAAAAGAAGCTGGGTGGGTACGGTCTTATTCTCTCCATTTACCAATAAAAAAAATTGTGTTATCATTCTATGTCATAAAAAATTGAAATGTAAACTTTTATCACAAGAAAATGATGCCGAAGGTAGATGGTTTCTAGCAAAGTTATCAATTAATTCTGTTCCTTTAACAGTTTCAATATTTATAGTCCTACACAGCCTGACTGCACTTTTTGGCCTTTGATTTCGCAAAAATTTACTCAATTTCGAGAAGATTTCTTCATTGTACGTGGTGACGGCAACCAAATTGTTGACCCGTTTCTTGACCGCAAATACACAGTCGGTTTCACTTCGCATAAGACTCACAAACAATTTCTAAATACCATTGCTCAGACACACCTCATGGACTCTTTTTTTTTCTTTTTGTCCTCATACGTCAAAAAAGATATTTTCAGTATTGATTATACCGAGAATCTTTATGGATGCTCTTTTTACAGACACCCAGTATGTTTCTCACGGTACCGCCATGTAAACAGTCAGCTCAGTTTTCCAACTTTCCAGACTCTTAAACTGATCTTAGGGTGGTCCATTCTGCAAAAAGGCATAATCATTGGACAAAGTTGTTCAAAGCCCATCGAGCCAATTAATGCAAGGAGTCCAAAAATGCTTCCTTCTCTTCTAGACCACTTTATCCAAACTAAGAGTATGCCTAATTGCCCTGATCCAATCTACATATGACGGTGCATTAGTGCTCACCCACAATTTGCATATTTCCCTACGAGCTAGAATAATTAAATAAAGAAATAACTTATTAATGTCGTGAGGTACTTCCTCATAATTAGAGGGAACTTCAAAAAAAACTTGTTGCATACTAACCTGTATATCATACCCAAAGAGGGCTTTCATACCTTCTTGTACTTCAAACCAAAATTCTCTAAGCGCAGGACAGGTCATAAACATGTGGAGGTCATCTGCTTTTTCCAGATTGCACTTTGGACAACATGGAGTAGGCCCCTTCAAAAATTTAGCCAGCCTAGCCGGAGACCAGTATACTCTATGGAGAGAAAACAGGTGCTTCCGCTTTAAATTGGCAGGTGATACCGTAAGATGTAGTAAGTCAAAAGATACTTGCCATAAATTCTGCAGGTCGACGTCCAAAATTTGGTCCCTCCAAAGTTGTTCCGGAAGACCAAACTCTCCATCTTCTCCCTACAGAATTGTCCAATAAAGCACTGATGTTTTGAGGTTTCTTGTTTTCTTCAATAAGAGTTCCTCCAAAGCCTCATGGACTCTTGGAGGCTTTCTCACCCTGACACTCTTGTTTACTCTTTCTTCTCTCTTCTTCTAATGCTTCTCTCTCTCGCCTAGACTATATCTTTCTTTTTTAATCCCTGTGTCAAATTTTACTGTCTTCCTTTATTGAACCCATAGTTCTCTGATCATGCCCCTTGACTTACTTCCTCCCCGTCCAAAATCCTCTCAATGGCGTTTTAATAATTCCCTACTTACCGACCCTCTTTTCTCCTCCTCCTTTTGTTCTTTTACTATGCAATTCTTCAAGTTCAATTGCTACTCAGAATCCTCCCCCCATATCATTTGGGATTCCTTTAAGGCTACGGCAAGAGGATTCATCATAGATTTTGTCTCTAATAAAAAGAAAAGTTTTCTTCAAAAGCAGAAATCTACTTTAGCACATATTAAGCATTTGGAGCATGAATTTTATACTTCCTCAAGAAACTCTATTTCACCTGAGTTGATACGAGCTAAGATTGAGTTCAACAAATCTCCTACTGACAATGCGTCATCAGTATTCCTCCGCAGTAGCGCTCATTACTATGGTGGTCGTAACAAGGCAGGGAAACGTTTAGCAAATTATCTCAAATCCCGCAAAGAACGTACGCTTATAGCCCCTATTTACTCCTCTAATAATTCCCTTCTGTATAAAGATCAGGAAATACTTGATGAATTTAAACTGTTTTACCAAAATCTCTATACACCAGAATCTCCCCCTTCCTCTACTCCCATTCAGACTTATCTAGATAAACTCCCCATTCCTTCTACTTCTCATCTCAATCTTCTTGATCTTGAGAAAGATCTTTCACTTCACAAACTTTCCACAGCTTTAAGTACTTTTACTAAAGGGAAATCGCCTGGTCCATATGGATTTTCTGTTGAAATGTATTTACATTTCTCTGATCTACTGCTACCCAATCTTTTAATGCTCTTTCATTCATTTTATTCAGCTGATAAGACAGAAGGCACCATTCAGGAAGCCACTATTTGCCTCATTACTAAAGATGGCCGTGATTTTCAATTTAGTAAAAATTACAGCCCGATCTCCCTTGTTAATGTGGACTATAAGTTATTTGCTAAGATGCTTGTGTTACGTTTAGATCCCCTCATGCCCCATCTTATTGGTAAAGCGCAATGTGGTTTTGTTAAAGTATTACCTTCCAACAACTCTTGTATTTTTCTCAATGTCTTAAATAAAGCTTCCTCCCCTTCCTCTTCTTTTGCCGCTATCTCAGTCGACACAGAGAAAGCTTTCAATAGAGTTAATTGGTCTTGTTTGTTTGAATCGTTACACTGGCATGGCTTTGGTCCTAAATTCACATCACTCATTTCCTTACTATAGTCTGCTCCGAAAGCCTCGGTCTTAATTATTGGTCGTGTCTCTTTCTATTTTTCTCTTAAACATGGTGTTCGACAAGGCTGTCCTTTATCCCCTTTTCTTTTAATCTTAGCCCTTGGACCCTTTTTGCCTTCTATTCGTAACAATGATTCCATTTCCGGTTTTCCTTATGGTGATCATCAGCTGATGCTTTCTGCGTATGCAGAAGATATTCTTTTATTTATTTCTTCTCCCTAAACCTCTATTCCTCCTTTAATGTCTGAATTTGAATCCTTATTATGAAAAACAATGGTCCATAGGATTAAGTTTTCACAAAAACAAATACAGATATAGACTCAAATTAGTACTATATTGACAAGTTTTTCAGTACCCAGCCGGGCCTGAAATTTTATTTCAAATATAAGCAAATTTTAAAAGACCATCAAGGAGGTCTGATGTGACAACTGATAGGGTACAAGCCTGTACCTATCCGAAAGAACACTCAAAAGAATTCAAGGGTAGGAAGAGAGCAGGAAAAAGAGGGTAAAGAATATCAGGCAAAAAGAGCAACGGAGCCAATTGTCCCTTGCATCAATGGCATATTAGCAAGGCAAGTTCAGACAACCAATTCATGTAACAGTATACACACAATGGGAAAGTTACAGAATCGGAGTAAGTGTCGACGGCGTTTCGATCCCCGGCTCCTAGTGAACTGGGATCATCATCAGGACATAAACAGTGTATTGCCTGTATGTACTTTTTCAGAAAACCTGTTTAGAATTTTACAATTTACAGAAATGGGAGAAAAAGGGAAAAAGGAGAAAATTCTGTTTAAATGCAACACTAATTACAGGTAAAATGCACGTAGTATACATTTGTGACATGCCATTGTGAACATGTGGGTGTCATTCATATCTCTTCCAGTTTTCCAATTGCATGCTTTATAAAAGTATGAAGACGTTTAAACTAAAGCCGACTCGGAAATTGGCCGTGAGCCTGAGAACACTAACGTGGTTGTGGCTACATGTGTCGTTTACTGGAGTGGCGCAGTGATGAAGCATTATCCTGCATTCATTCAAAGTCGGGCATCGAGTCCGGTGAGCTTAGACATGATTTTGGGCAAGTGATGTCATTGCTACGGTGGCAATGTGGCGCTTTCCAAGAGTGGCGGCAAGATTGTGGCTAAGGTCGCGATGTGGTGCCAACATGCTTCAAGTTAGCGTGGGTACATTGCGTGCCTAAGAATTATGCCAAAATGGTATATTCTGGCGGCGATGTGGCGCTTTTCCAAGAGTGTCGGCAAGGTTGTGGCTAAGGTCGCGATGTGGTGCCAACATGCTAGAAGTGAGCGTGGGTACATTACATGCCTAAGAATTATGCCAAAATAGTATATTATGAGCGCACCTTCAAAAGCGATCTACAGCAACCTCCAAGATGATTAGAGGAAATAGTCGGGAGGAGGGCTGATACCTAAAGTGAACACAGTCAATTAGCAAGTGAGGATATCGGGTGCTAATAAACAGAGTGTGGGGGAGCAAGACGTTACCTCGGTGTCTTATTCCGGATACTATTTAGTTGCCATAAATTCCATCTCGTGTTGAAATCGAGAAGATTGGGTGTAAAGTGTATATACAACCCTCGTAGGCGTATACACTTAAAATATCTGCAGATGAACAGGAAAACAATTTTAAAATTGAGGCTGGCAATTACTAAAGGCTCGTGGTAACGGGGGAGGCCGAGAATCCTTACCTTAGCTGGTAGAAAATACTCCTTAACTCGCGATCCGAGTCAGCTTCCAGGCGGCATGCACAATGGCAGTGCAGCACTTCACGATAATGCGGAAGTGAGCCCAAGCATGGTCGCGCATAAATTAATAGAAAGTGATGAGGGGGTGAGCGCGGAAGGACGCGGGAGTGGTGGCCCAGTAGCGGCCATCTTAGCGTGGTGTCGGTTAAAAAGAACTCAGTGTGTGCCCATTTCCCATGCATTGTGCTCTTTTTATCATGCAAGGTGACACTGATGCCAAATACAAAATAATTCACATGATGAAGAATTTTTACATGTAGAATTTTCGACATGTGGCATTTAACAACCTTTATAGGCCATTTTAACGGCTAGCCTCAGACTCTGTCCACATGAATTTTGGAGTCAGAAGGAAGACAACGGCAAGCATTGAAATTGAACACCTCATACATCAGATTAGTAACCAAAGTGATGTTCAAATTGGCGGATGCGACAGTCTCTCAAGTCATTCTCTTGCAATTCACAGCAATCCTGCCCAGTCCTCAGAGCGGTTGCTCCGAAAGCCTCGGTCTTAATTATTGGTCGTGTCTCTTTCTATTTTTCTCTTAAACATGGTGTTCGACAAGGCTGTCCTTTATCCCCTTTTCTTTTAATCTTAGCCCTTGGACCCTTTTTGCCTTCTATTCGTAACAATGATTCCATTTCCGGTTTTCCTTATGGTGATCATCAGCTGATGCTTTCTGCGTATGCAGAAGATATTCTTTTATTTATTTCTTCTCCCTAAACCTCTATTCCTCCTTTAATGTCTGAATTTGAATCCTTTTCACAGGTTTCCAGTTATGAAATTAACTCAGACAAGACTGAAATTCTTCCTCTTACAAAATCTTGTCTTCCCCACTCCTTCTCTTCCACTGGATTTGCGTGAAATAGTTAAAAAAACAAATACCAAGGCATTTGGTTTTCCAATTCCATTGCCTCTTCCATCAAATTAGATATGTCTGCAGCCTTATCTCGTATTGAGAAACTAACATCTTCTTGGAACCCTCTCTTCTTTTTTGGTGGGCTCGTTTAGGTTCAAATAAAATGATGATTGCTCCGATTTTAATTTATATCCTCTCCATGCTTCCTGTTCACATTCCTGCTGTCTATTTCAAACCTATTGACTCATGCCTTTCTAGATTTCTCTGGAAGAATAAAAAATCCAAAATTGCTTTATCCTCTCTTTGCAAGCCAAAATCTAATGGCGGCGTTAACTTCTCGAACTTTTGTCTTTATCATAAATCCTTCTCCTTTCGCCAAGCCTCAAAATGGCTTATATCGGACTCCTCCCCTTTACTCCATTTTGGCTCCTCATTGAACAAATCTTCTTATTACCCCATTATTTCAATGAAGTTATTCACTTCTCTACCAAAACCTCTCAAACCTCTCTTCCTTTATTTAGGCATACTTGTTCCTTATTGAAACCTTTGGTCCGCCCTATTGTCATTTCTCGTGAATCTTTCTTAGAATCTCCCATTTAGCATAACTTGCTTATCCTCTAAAATATTAGACCCATTTTTTGGAAGGCATGGAGGTTAAAATGTGTTATATGGATTAATCATCTTTTAGACGGGGTCTCTCCTTGTTCCTTTCCCCAATTTCAATCCTTATTACATTGCCCTCGCTCCTTTCTTCAACAGTTCACCACACTTATGGCAATTATCACTGACACGTTCTATTCTCTTCCCTCTTCACCATCATCTGATACCCAAAACTCTCTCCTTAAAATACTCCCTACTTTACCCAAAGCCTCTCTTATGTACAAATTCTTTATAGCCCCCAATCCAAATCGCATTAAATCTACACTGGAACTCTCTTGGGAATTGGATCTAGGATGCGAATGATCTATAGTCTTTTGGGACAAACTCTGGATCAGTTCCTTAAAAAGTTCTTTTTCTGCCTCTCTTACCCAATCTATGTTTTTTCTTTACCACAGACTTTATCTTCCCCTTTTTCGTTAGCTTGTTTCTCTTCTTCTACTGACCTAACTGTTCGACTTGTGGCTCCCCAAATGCTGACTTCCTTCATCTTCTCTTCCTCTTGCCCTTCGGTCTCTGACTTTTGGGAGAAAGTCTGGTCCTACATCTCTCGTATGTTCACTTTCTCCATACCTTATTCTATTCCACTCCTCTTTGCTGGTAGTCGTTCTGACTCTATAGAGCTTACCCCACATACTCATGGTCTTTTTGATCTCATGCTTGCTCTGGCTTTTCAGCATATCTCTACCAACTGGAAATCCCTCACATAATTGTCCATTCAACATTGGTGGAACACTCTCTGTCAATTCCAAAGACTGGATGTTGCTTTTTCTCCTCATGTAAGCCAATATTTAATAGAGATTTGTTCTGGCCTCCTCTCAACACCTATTTGGACTGAATGGTACTAAAGAAGGTTTCCTACTTAACCTCTGAGTATTTTAAATCTCCTTGAAAGGTATTATCTCTGTTTCTTCATATTTACCCTGTTAAATTGTGATACATTTTAACTTACTTTACAAACCATTTTTGCTTATGTACGATATGTAATCTAGTATGCCTTCTTCTTCCTTATTTTTCTATTTCATAATGTTAGTAATCCCTACCCCCCTCCTCCCCCCTCCTACTGCTTTCCCTTCCCTTACTTCCTTTCTTTTCTCCATAGGTAAATCCTGAAAAATGCTTTTATGTTTCTTTTACTGATATCAGCTTATTCATTTACCTTCTCTGTGGTTGTTTCTTCTATATATTACTGGTATGTGTGTACTCTATTACCTACTAATAAAGCTTATCAAACACAAAAAAAATCATGTAAAAAAATAGAAATATTTTACTTTAAAAAAAATATCGTTTTAAATATTGATATTTTGAAAGTTTTTGTAATACATCTTTTTAAAAACATAAGTATAATTTTTAAGTCACTGATACATATTTATATCATTTCATGTATATGTTTAGAAATATTAAATAATATTATATTTCAGAACATTTATATATTTTGAAACTTCTGTAAAATATTATTTTCTAGTTTTATTACTGTATTAAAATGTTTTTATTTGTTTAATTATTTTAATATTTGTTATTGTTTATTAAGGCATTATTTTACCCTTAATACCCATTAACATATATGTTTAGTAATGTTTTAGGAAGCATTACATCACCAAAACACATCATTAAATTATAATATATTATTTTGGATTTCAAATTTTTTTTTTACCATAAATGTTACTATCAAATATATAGTTTTTGAAAACCTCTTCTTCCTTCTCCCCTAAAAACCCCAAATCTCGCTGCTAAAAAGAGTATAAAATCATTATTTATATGCATGAAAACAAGTAAAATTATACATTTCATGATACATAAATTATATTACTAAAAACACATAAAAAAAACATTTACAAATAAACAAACTACAATAAATTACATATATATTAACATTTGCGAACGATAAATAATATAACATTTTACACAACAATATTTTGGCAAAAATATTGAAAATAAAACTAAAAATTACACTTTTACCTTCGGTATTCCTGTAGACGATATTTCTGTAACTTTTATATTCTTGACACAATATTTTTGTATTCTAATATTTTTTCAGCTATTTTGTCTAAATACCTACAAAAGGTCCTCATGAATTGGCATTGACTCGAAGGAGCACAAAAGCATGAAACATGTTGGCTCCTTTTTAAGAACCGAAGGGCCATTGTTCCCCTTAGGTCTGTTTTTGATATTGGCATGCATTTCCTGTGAATAATAAATAATGAACGTTGTTAACCCATAGCCAATGTTAATTCTCGCTACCAATCTACCACATCCCTCTGGGAGCTTGGCATAGGGCAATACTCAGCTGTCTAATTTCTGAACAGTTGGAGTAGAAAGATCACCAGCAGAGAGCACCTCTGAAGTAGGCTGTAGGGAATTACTGCGCCTGCCCAGTGAGGTGTGGGGCCTGATGATGAAGCATGGCACTTTGGAGGGTGAGGGCCTGGGCATTGTTAAAAGAAGGCCTTTAGTGTCAGACCTGTAGCACCAACAACAGTGACATGTTGATATAACTACTGAACAGCTCACTCACATAAATAATGGAGCAAAGGAAGGGGGGTCGCGTGCTAGACTGGCCAATGCCACTCACACCCCCATATCATTTTTGGATTCCTTGTGCCCTAACAGTGTGTGACTGCAAAGACTGTCTATGACTAGACTCTTACAGTACCAATGATATACCTCTAAAAAGTAGGTAAAATGTTAAATACCTGGCATTGTTACACATTGCCTAGTAATTAAATATGTTTTACATGACTTGAGCATGACAAACATACTGAGAAAATCACTAATGAACAATTTATACTAGATTTAGACTACCAGACATTCATGAGTTAAAGAAAGTAAGGGTCTGATTATTAGTTTGGCAAACTTGGACTGGGCTGGCACACCAGTGCTCGCTCTAAGCACATCAAACCAATAGCAGTCTACCAGCCAGATTATGAGTTGTAATCCTTGCAGGTGGTCCTTCAGCAGCGGTACCACGGTGGTGCCTTGCTAAGGCTCAGAGAAGAGCCTTAGAAAGGCACTGCTGTAGTAGCACCGCAGCCCATTCCTGCGCAGACATAAAAGAACAATGTTGTGCATTTCTGTCTGTGCAGAAGCGGGGCTGCAAAAATACAGGGGGGGCACACCATGTTCCCCCCTGCATGCACCCCCATGCAGAGCCAACATTGGTCCTGTAGGACCCTTCTAGTTTCCTTAATGCCACCCTTTTCATGGCTGGCTCACCGTCATGAAAAGGGTCACAGTGAGGAAACTTGTAAAATGCTTGGCGGTGCTGCAGTGGCACTGCCAGCATATTGCAGCCACACACCATTGTTATTGTTATTGTTATTGTTAATTTAGTCTTATTAGGTGCACACCTACCCAAGGGTTTCCCGGCGCCGCATATTAACACCTTCCATGCTCATGACGAGCTGGGGATAATTCCCCTGCTGTGCTGAGTGTTCCACTGGAACAGGTGCAGCTGTGATGAGCTCAGCTCGCCATGAGCTCAGTTCCTCATGAGCATGGGGGCACTGTGCGCAACTCCCCCGCCCCCCCAGCACAGTGGGGGAATTACACCTCACAGCAAAGGGGTTAAACAGCCAGGTTTTTAAGCCCTTACGATAGTTCTCGAACCTGGTTTCAGTTCAAAGTGCCATCAGAAGGGAGTTCCACAACAGTGGTACAAGATAAGAAAACAACCGGCCACCCATGCGGGACAGCCTGATACTCGGCACCGTGAAATTAGCCTGTGAGGCTGAACGTAAAGTATGTGATGGAAGGTAAAGGTGAACTAAAGCATTCAGATATTGAGGTGCTTTGCCACTTTTGATTCTGAACATATAGCTCAAGGCTTTGAACTTAAATTAGTTCTCAACCTTGAGCCAATGCAGGTCAAGAAGAGCACCTGTAACGGAAGCTGTTTTGGGGATATTGCAAAGCAGCCTGGCCGCCGCATTTTGGACCAGTTGCAGCTTACGTACTACATCCTTATTGGTTCCAAGGTACAGAATTTTGCCATAATCCAGCCTATATGTAATAAGGGCATGGACCACAGTACATTGTGTAGAAGATGGCATCATCCAGAAGATTTTCCTGTGCTATTTAAGGATGGTAAAACAAGTGGACAACACTTTCACCCCCTGTTGCCTTATTGAAAGTTGTTCATCAATTATGACCCCTAAATTCCGAACCTGCTGACTGGGTAGAGGTAGGACACCCATCTCAGATGGCCAATGTCGGGGCCCCCATAAATCCACCATTGGATCCTGTGTTCAGCGGCCCCACTGTCTGGGTTGTGATACAGCAGGTGGACCGGCAGTCTGGCAGTCCAGAGACCGCCACCATGGGTTTGTGTAAGTCGGCCCTAAGGGGCTGATTATGATGGTGGTCGGACTCCAGTCAGTCTGCCATTGTCTCGAGAAGGGGGACCACTTGCCTAAAAGGCATCAGTCCCACAGGGCAAGTGCAACCTCCACCCTGGTGGTCCCACTTGCCATACTTTGCATTGCTGCAGGTTCTGCTGGCTGCTGCACCTCCCCCAATGTAAAAAAGGCACTGTTTACATTTCCCAACACAACATGGCAGGCACCATGCAGTGCCTGCCACATGGTGCAGGGCAAAGTAGGGAGACACCTCCCCAAAACAAAGTGACCAGGATGAAGGGGGAAGGCTATGTCCATCCACTCAAGCCTTTCCAAGGCAGCTGAAGTGCCATGGACAGGCTGGCAGGGATGGACCATTGTAATCCCTATGGCAGTGACTAATAGGCACCAATGCCATTTCAGGGTTTGGGAGGCCTCTGCAGCACTGGCAGGCTCAAGGGGCCCGTTGGATGCGTGGTGGGTGGAGTTTCATACCGCCATGCACCCGCCCACCATTATTATATGGTGGGCGGGAAATATCCTCATGATGGTGCTGAACCCGCCACAGACAGCCTTTCAGTAGCTGGTTCACCTCCATCATAATCAGCCCCTAAGTCTTTAGCTAACAGTGATTGTTGTGTTACATTTTTGTTATCACATTTTGAATGGAGTTTGAGTTCGCAGTGTTTCACAGTGTGGACACATTTTTTTAGAATATGCTATTCTATTACAGAATTAATTTCTTTTTCGCAATTTGATTTTCCTTTGTCCACAGATACACAACCTGGAAATACTTGTTCGTGTCTGTATGCATGAATAAAAATTGATACAATAAAAGTAACATTTCTAATTAAAAGAACTCTACAGAGATCTCATTTGGTTCTGACAAAAGCATGCTAACCCATACAGTCATAAAGAAAAGGGCTGAAACATGTAGATTAACAGAGGCATTTTCAAAAAACACAAAAATTAAAGTATCAGAAATAGGGCATTTTGTAAGGCAACTTTAACCACTGAGAGGCCTTTTAACAAGCACAGTTGTGTCGCTCCTGCACCACACAACCTGGTGCATGAGCGACGCAACACAAAAAGGAGATTTATCAATCAATCATATCATTTGTAAAGCACACTACTCACCCGTGAGGGTCTCAAGGCGCTGGGGTGGGGAATGCTTCTACTGCTCGAAAAGCCAGGTCTTGAAGAGTTTTCTGAAGGTCAGCAGGTCCTGGGTCTGCCGTCGGTGGATTGAGAGGGTGTTCCAGGTCTTGGGGGCGAGATGGGAGAACGATCTACTGCCGGAGGTCACTCTCCGGAAGCGGGGAATTGTGGGGAGGGCGAGGTCAGTGGAGCGGAGCTGGCGGCCGGGGATGTAGATGCTGAGTCGTCTGTTGAGGTACGTTGGTCCGGTGTTGTCGAGTGCCTTGTGTGTGTGGTGAGGAGCTTGAAGGTTATCCTCTTGTTGACCGGGAGCCAGTGCAGGTCTCTCAGGTGGAGTGTGATGTGGCTGCGGCGAGAATTGTCGAGGATCAGATGTGCAGATGCATTCTGGATGCAATGGAACCGTCTCAGAAGTTTGGCTGAGGCTCCTGCATAGAGGGCGTTTCCGTAGTCCAACCTGCTGCGGACCATGCGGAGGGTGTTGTAGCAGGAGGAGAAGATGGCATTGACCTGTTTAGTCATGGAGAGGGTGGAGTCGAGAATGACCCCTCAGGGTGTGTGCGTGGTCGGTGGGTGTAGGGACGGTTCCCAGTGTGGTCGCCACCAGGAGTTGTCCCAGGCCAAAGGGGTGCATCCGAGGATGATGACCTCCGTCTTGTCCGAGTTCAGCTTCAGACGTCTGGTCCTCATCCATTCAGCGATGGCCTTCATTCCTTCGTGAAGGTTGGTTTTGGTGGTGTGGGGGTCCTTAGTGAGGGAGAGGATTAACTGGGTGTCATTGGCATAGGAGATGATGTCGAGGTCGTGCCGATGGGCGTCGTTAGCGAGCAGTGCCATGTAGATGTTAAACAGAGTTGGGCTAAGGAATGAGCTTACGGCGCAGATGATCTCGGTGGCTTCGGAGCAGAAGGGGGGAAGGCGGATGCTTTGTGTTCAGCCGGAGAGTAAGGAGGTGGTCCAGTCCAGGGCCTTCTCTTGGATCCCGGCATTGTGAAGGCGTGTTCATATTGTGTGGTGGCAGACCATGTCGAAGGCGGCTGACAGGTCCAGGAGGATGAGGGCCGCTGTTTCTCCGTTGTCCAGCAGGGACTTGATCTCATCAGTGGCGGCGATGAGGGCAATCTCGGTGCTGTGGTTGCTGCGGAACCGGGACTGGGAAGGGTCCAGGATGTTGTTCTCCTCGAGGTAGCGGGTTAGTTGTTTGTTGACAGTCTTCTCGATGATCTTTGCCGGGAACGGAAGCAGGGAGATGGGCCGGAATTTCTTGAGGTCCTTGGGGTCCACCTTCGGTTTCTTGAGTAAGGCGTTGATCTCAGCATGCTTCCAGCTCTCCGGGAAGGTTGCTGTCTCAAAGGAGGTGTTGATGAATTTCCGGAGATGGAGTGCGATGGCTGTGCTGGCGTTGTTGAAGATGTGGTGTGGGCATGGGTCTGACGGAGATCCAGAATGGATGGTGTTCATGATCGTGATGGTGTAGTCGTCATTGATGTTGGTCCAGGAGAGCAGGCAGTTGGTGCAGATGGTGGTCGTGGGGGCGGAGGTCTCATTGGTTGTCAGGGCGGTTGTGGCGTTGAAGCTGACGTGGATGTCTGCGATCTTGCAGTGGAAGAACGTGGCCAGCGAGTCGCACAGGTCTTGCAAGGGTGGGACGTTGTTGGTGTTGGAGCTGGGGTTGGTGAGTTCCTTCACAATGTTGAAGAGCATTTTGCTGCTTTGCGCGTTGTTGTCTAGGCGGTCTTTGAAGGAGGCCCTTTTGTCAGATCTGATGAGGTGATGGTGTCTGCGGGTAGCGTTTTTGTGGGCTGCGTGTCTGTCTGGTGTTCGCTCACAGAGGCAGACCTTTTCCAGCTTTTGGCAGGTTTGCTCGGAGGCCCGGAGGTTTTAAGTGAACCAGCTGGCTTTCTTGTTGGTGTGACTGTTGGAGGATTTCTTGATCGGGGTGAAGGTGTTGGCACAGTCGTTGATCTACTGTCTGAGGTTGAGGGCGGCGGTGTCAGGGTTGGTGGGGTCGGCGGGTGGGCTCTGGGCGAGGGTGATGGTTAGCTGGTCTTCGGTGACTTTGCTCCAGCAGCAGTGAGGCATCTGTTGGGTGCGGTGGTGCGTGGTGAGTTTCTTGAAGGTGAAGTGGATGCAGCAATGGTTTGTCCAGAGGAGTTCAGTGGTGGTACCTTGCATGGCCCTGAGTGGCTTCATAAATCTCAAGGAGAGCAACTGCAACACCTTTCTCTGCTTGAGGGAGGCATTTCATGGGCATTGCATGGTTGCTCCCATGCAACTGCCATGGTTTTGATGCAATCCCAGATTTACCAGAACTGGTAAACCAGGGAATACACAAAAAAGATATACATTCTCAGATGAGGCGAAACAAGCAAAAATCTCTTTATTTCTTCTTGCTACTTCCTCTTTCTGTTTGCTGCATTCTGCTGCACAGGCTGAAAGAGGCAAATTGCCTCCCAGGATTGTTTTTGTGCAGGAAGGTGTCACTTATTACACAAAAACAATCCTGTCTGTAGTGCAAGTACCCTTTCACCATGGTGCAAGGGTGCCTGCAATAGAGATAGGCAGCCAAAGTGAGGCCAGAATGGGGACAAGGATAGGAATGCATCGTATTCTTTCAAATACAACATATTCTTGCCCTTTACCTGTCATGCAACTTAGCACAGGAAGGTGACTTTCTGTGCTGAGTTTCATGACTATTTTTTATAAATATGCCCCTGAGTATATAGGTCTTCTGTCTAGAACAATATCTTAACAACTCCCTTGAAGAGGTCATGCCCATCCAGATGCATCCACATTCCGAGCGAGAACTCAATGATGGAACATGCAACAATGACGAGGTGGATGGGAATCCTTTTATAAAAACGGTTTCTTATTTTTGAGTGATATAAGTACATGTGATAACTAATTATCACATAAACTGCCATTTTGCCAGACAATTTCTATCTCTGAACAAGTTTAGTAATAGGCTATGTTTCTGGTGATTAAATGAAAAATGTATTCTTCCTGACTAATGCCTGTTTGCAAAGAGCTCAATTAATTGATGTTTACCAGTCAATTGACTAATTAAATTCAAAGAAAGCCTAACACAAAGGTGATTGGTAAAAAGCCTATAATGTTGGTTTGACACTGAGCCCTTTTGTAATCAGAACATCATTTTAGTGACAAAAAATACACGCCTGATATTGATCATTCTGACCAAGAACCTATCTATAGTGTTTTAAACCATAAAACTGAACTTATGAAAGCATTGGTCCTGTCTTGGCTGACTAATTGTAATATAGTGTACATTGGAGCCCCAAAGAAGGAAATTATAAAAACACACCAGTGGATATTAACCGAGGACTTGATTTAGAGATTGGCAGACCTGTTACTACATCACAATGTGACGGATATCCCATCCACCTTATTACAAGTGCTCTATGCTATAATGCATGTATATAATGAGTAAAGCGGACGGTATATCCAACATGCTTGTGACAGAGTAATCCATCTGCAAAACTCTACATCAGGCCCTATGTCTGTGCCTTCGCCATTGACTTTCCGGCCCTTGGTGTCCTCTTCCGTGGAAAATATAATCAATCCCACCTTTAGGAGTGTAATGGTCGAGAAAAAAGCTTGACATGAGTAGTGAGAAATCACCAGTTTACAGACTATTCTCATATAGGAATTTAGTGAATGTGATTGAAAAATCTCCCTTTCTGTATCGTTAAATAATCGCATTAGGAAATTAAAAAGGCCATTTCTGTAAACATTAGTACATTAAAAAAATGTCAGTTACTGCGTAGTTATGGGAGCCCCATTAATCTTTGACTAATCTTCAGTCTTCTTTTAAGTACTATGGTGATTAAATAATTGTCTCTTAATACTGGTCAGGGAAGTCCCATATTTTTTAGCGTGCATACTTTATTTAATAATTTTTAGATTAAATGTGAGGAGTTATGTATGTTATTTTGTGGGGCCTTTTTATTTTTTTCAGCAAGGGGCGTACAGCATTAAAAGGTTTGAAGACTATTGCACTGCAGTGAGGTACTCAATGTGTCCAATAAACTTTTTTATGTGGAGAAAAAACTGAATGAATAGGCTCATTTACATAGAAAGGGAACTAATTTCGTTTTCAGGCATAATTTTTTTTTTTTGTATCAAGAATTTCAGTAGGAACCAATATGTTGCTTCCCTTGCTAGATCTCTGGGAATGGTTTGAGTGAAGCTGTACACACCTTAAAAATGTGTTGAATAAGGCATTCAGGATGCAAGCAATGAATGTTTGTTTGTCTCATGAACACAGACGTTTTAAGGCATGGGCAAAGTGGGCTCTGGCCCAGGGACCCAGCCTTTCAGGGTGCCTCTTGATAGAGCCGGCTCTGCTCAGCATAGAGACTTGCCCCAGTGACCTTGAATAATTATTCAACAGATTATTTTAAATACCATTTTCCGTTAATTTATTTTCAATGTGTGTGATATGTGGGACTTTGTTCCAGAAATTTAGCAGAGAAATGTTGTGTTGATGTTTCCAGCAACATCCATAAAAAGTTTCTTTCAGAAAAGAAAACTGGACCGCTCATAAGAGAAATAGGAGGGGGTCACTGATATTATATGTAATTATATTAGGGAGCTGCTGCTGTGTTTCATTATTAAAAACACGCCACTGTGACTAAACATTAGATGTAAAGTAAACACGTTTAGAATTTGGAATAATGTTCCTGTTCAGTGAGACAGCCAAAGAGTGCATGAAAGAGGTGACATTAGACCATAAATCCAAAGCTGTTCCCAACAGGGGCCCCCCAAATCCTTAATGATACTGCACATTCTTTACAGTAAAAAGAACAAAATAAAATCGTTTCGATTTTTATCGCACTAAACGCAAACAGAAACCATTTCAAAAATGAAGCCCAGTTCTCTGGTGCCCAATGAGCGTCGATTGTGAACACAGCATAATGCAATTATTCTCTGTCAGTTTTTTGTTTCAATATAAAAGTAAAAGAATCAGCAGCAGTGACATTTTTGCCACGCCATTAAGGAACTCATTATACTCTGTGATTGAGGTTAATCTATACACATAGGAAAGTTAATATATTCACATCATTGTCAAATGCGGCTTTTTATTAATGCGCTCGCAGCATGTCTCGCGACAGATTAGACAAAATGATGATAATTGAAGCATGATCTGACATTAAAAAGAAAAAGATGATTTTTAAATTTGGCTTTGTTCATATTTTTACACAAGCATATCTTTATTTCGGATTAAACGACGTGATTCGGTTTGTAAGTGCAACATGTTACCAGCTGAGTTCTATTTCTGTGGATGAGTAGTTCTCCTTTATTTGAGAATGTCTGAAGCGCTATTATCCACCCTTTTAAGGCGTCGTAGCGCTTATGGGGTGCAGGAGCAATAAAGGATGGAGGGATACGTGGCAATGCGGTACACATTGTTGCTGGCCACTCTATAGCCAAAGAGAAAATACATGCTAGTGGATATTCCAAGTCGAAGTCTAGAGCATGTATATCTGCCCACAAGACACTCGAAGCAATCAGAATTGGCTTAGCCTTTAATGCTGATGTAGTCCTAGGGGGTTATTTACAGCCACCTTGCGCTGTCAGTGCGTTACTTTCAATCACATAGAAAGTGGTTGGGGGCTTAGCAGCTGTGGCGGTTCCTCCACTGAGGTAGACGACTGTGGCCCCAGTGCTTTCGGCAGTGGAATTAAAGGAAAAATAAAATGATATAACTGGTTGTTATTATCATTTTATTTGTTCCTGCTCCAGCTTGGCGGGAGGGGCGGGCCTCCTCTGCTCTCAGGGTAGGGGAGGAGTAGTGGCACCCTCCTAAGTGCGCAATGACTGTTTGGCCGGCCCGAGAGGGCCGGCCAACCAGTCATGAGCACTTTGCATGTTCTCCATACAGGCTGCATTACAGCCTGCATGGAGAACATGCCCCGGCCCCCATTCCCTGGATGAGCACCAAATCACAGCGCTTAGACCTATCAAAACGCTGCATTGCAGCAATGTCATTGGTCAGGGGAGCCTGGGTGTACTTCCTGGTACCTGCAGAGCATAGCGAAGACGATGAGGGACTACAATAGCAGATACTCTAAAATCAAAATTAAGTGGATATGTCAATGGGACATCCCGGAAGGGCCAGGAGATTGCTATTGCTCTAGGAGCAGCAACACAAAACATCCTGATACACTGGCATACTACCCAACTCCCAACGCACTCTGGCTGGCTCCAGAGACTTTGGATGGTGTTGGGCATGGAGAAACTCACTCTTACGTTGGCCGGTACAGGGTTTGAATTCCCTGAGTTGTGGCAGCCCTTCCTCACTTTACTAGTGTCCGAGTTCCGAGAGTTGACATGCCCTCAGTAACTCCGACTACTTCGCGTTCCAGACACACAGATTCCAAGTGTCAATCTCAGGAAAAGCCGTAAACAACGGCGCTGAAAACTGGGCTACTTCCCCTTTTTATATTTTCGTTAAGGATGGACGAGGGGAGGGTGAGGGAGGTGGGAGGACGGGGGCAGTTGGTTTTTTTTTCGCTTGTTGCCCTATTTTGTTCAGTTTTGGGGGCCCACTTCTTGCTTATTGACTTTGCAACAACATGTATTGCGACCTTGTTGTCTCTTTTGCACTGTCTTTAAGGAGCTGGGAGCCTTGTCTTTTCTACCTGTTTGAAAATAAATAAAAGATTTAAACCATAAAATCAAAATTAAGTTCTTTATGCTATTAAATTGAAAATGGAGCATGTAGCAGAAAAGTGATATCATTTACTTAGTGGGATACATTTTACGAAATACTTTGTGCAGGTATTTGATATACAACAATTAAATTGCTTTCTACAATAGCACATTTCGTAAACTTCCACCATTGGTAAGCAATGTAAATGAGATGTTAATAAATGTTATGGTTTCTAAATCAGCAGCATATGAAGGATGAATAAGTGAGACAATCATGCCATGAATAAGACTTTTTACTTGAAGATCAAAGTGGTGAGATTTTAACTCACTGAGCCATCTGTCAGGTCAGCTGTATTAATATGAGTGTACTTCGTTGGTCCATCATAATATGTTTTGAATTCGGGCATCAGCTCAACATCCTGTGATTCTGGACAAATCAGAAAGCGGCCTGATGTAGAGTTTGGAGGATGACCCCGTCACATACATGACAGACATTACTAGTGACATAGGATGCAAGGCACTTATAATATGGTGGATGGTATAATCATTATGTTTGTTAATGAGTAACCCATTACCTAGTTCGTGTATCAAGAGGGAGAGAGAGGACCAGATAGCTAGTCCAGATCCCCGGTTTATATGTCGATTAATCAAAAAGAGACTAGCTAGGAATGGGGTTAACAAGATTTTTATATTTTAAAGATCATAGTGACTCAGTCTTGTTTTGTCAAGGGGTGGTGGCACCTGATGGGTGTCCTTAAAAAGCCCTCACCCACCAACCTAGTTGGTGGCATGCTTCATCATCGGGCCCACCCAGTGACACCTAGCGTGTCCCGGGTGTGCTACGACGCCTGGTTACAGCGGAGCAGGTATGTCACTGTGTGTGCGGTGAAGGGTGATAAATTTGTGAGTTTAAAACGGCTTGGCGGGGGTCCCAGTACCCAAAGGGTGAAGACACTTTATTACCTGGGCCTCCGTCAGCGGTTAAAAATAAGGCTGTGGGACGTTAGAGGCGAGTTACGACCTCCCTTGTCCTTTAGAGTGTCAACATGTTTCAGCCAGTGCCTTATCAATATGCTGGCTTTCTTCAGGACAGATAAAATGGTGTGTGCAATTAAAACTAGTGGGTGTGTGAAACAGACTATGTGTCTACACGCCCTAAAGTGTATCTATGTGTGAGAGGGGGGATTCCCTTCTCAAGATCACCTGTACATATAACATGTAAGGACAAAGACAAAACATACAGGAGAGAAAAGAGTCACTGGAAGATATTTATCATTGGTTATGACAGCCGGCTTAATAGCGTAGGGGTGCAGGCTATAAGCGGCTCAAGTGTAATGATACTGGTGGTACCATTATGGTGAAAGATCGCACTAGAACTTCGTAAGTGAAGTGGTTAAAAAAGCGGTATTTACAACAGTGGTGAGAGAGGTGAGAATGAATGAGGCGCAAGGGCTATTTCTTACGCTAGTTTTAAGTTGTTTTCTCTTCAAGGTTATTGAAGTGGCAAGGGGTTGGCCCTATATGGAAGACAAAGGTAGGACCACTGGGGTTAGGAGACCTGTAGGGAGAAAAGAGTGGTGGCGCTTACCCATAGTAGAGATGGTAGTTCAGCATACTCACAGGATTTCTGGCCAGAGCCGGCTTTGGACCTGTTGTGCCTCCTTCGCAGAACCGGTAAGTAATGGCCTGTGCTGCAGGATTATATACTGTGGTTGATTGGTTGAGAGAGGGCACCTGTGGGATGGAAGGAATGGTGGAAAGACTCGAGTTGTCGAGTCATGATCGCGCCCAGGTGTGTGCCGGTTGCTGTGCGCATGTGCGCGGAGTAGTGGGCAATGTCCGTGCATGCGCGGTGTGGCTGACTCGTGGGGCGCATGCGCGGTGGAATTAGATCTGCCGTGCGTGCGTACTTTGGGAGTTCTGCCTGGTGGATCCTGTCGGCAGAGTAAGCATGCGCTAATAGTTAGCGCGTGTGTTGTTGTGCGAGTATTGCACGTGCTGGCTCCTATATGCAGCGGGCGAAGGTGGGCACGTGGGAAAAAGAGCACGAGAGGGTTGGGGGTGTGGCGCTGATTAGTGGCCTGTCATTGGCTAAATAATTTACACTTGTGGACAATGGGGTGGTAGGTCAAAGCGTCCCTGTGATTAGTGGCCTGTCATTGGGTAAATAATTTACACTTGTGGACAATGGGGTGGTAGGTCAAAGCGTCCCAATACTCAGGATTGAAAAAACGAATGCTCAGGGGGTTACTCTATTTACAGGGGAAAAGGGCACTATCATGAGAGCGGGTTAACAGGTTGGCCCCTGGGATTACAAGTTGGTCAAGGAGTTCCAGGGGATGGCATCGTACTAGCCCTGTGTGGCAGTAGAAAGGCAATATATCAATCTCTGCTCTTTGCTGAGAAGCTTCTTGTCATTGTTGATGGGGCTTTCAGGGATTTGTACAATGACTGTCCAGGTAAAGTCATTGGGTGTATGGTAGTGGGTGATGAAGTGGTTGGTCAAATTACTGATGTTCTTCTTGCATCGCATAGTGCTCCGATGCTCGGTTATCCTGGTTCTGATTTTGCGTGTTGTCATCCCCACATATCGGAGGCCACACGTGCATGTGAGCAAGTAAATCAAATTGCGTGAGTTACAGTTGGTGTGGTTCCGTTGGGACCAGATTTTGTTGGGTTCGAGGTTCAAAGTTTTGGTATGAGATGTGAGATGGCACACACTGCATTCGTTGCAGGGGTAGATGCCATCCCCTGGAACTCCTTGACCAACTTGTAATCCCAGGGGCCAACCTGTTAACCCGCTCTCATGATAGTGCCCTTTTCCCCTGTAAATAGAGTAACCCCCTGAGCATTAGTTTTTTCAATCCTGAGTATTGGGACGCTTTGACCTACCACCCCATTGTCCACAAGTGTAAATTATTTACCCAATGACAGGCCACTAATCACAGGGACGCTTTGACCTCTCAACTCATTGTCCACAAGTGTAAATTATTTACCCAATGACAGGCCACTAATCAGCACCACACCCCAACCCTCTCGTGCGCTTTTTCCCACGTGCCCACCTTCGCCCGCTGCATATAGGAGCCAGCACGTGCAATACTCGCACAACAACACACGAGCTAACTATTAGCGCATGCGTACTCTGCCGACAGGATCCACCAGGCAGAACTCCCAAAGTACGCACGCACGGCAGATCTAATTCCACCGCGCATGCGCCCCACGAGTCAGCCACACCGCGCATGCACGGACATTGCCCACTACTCCGCGCACATGCGCACAGCAACCGGCACACACCTGGGCGCCATCATGACTCGACAACTCGAGTCTTTCCACCATTCCTTCCATCCCACAGGTGCCCTCGCTCAACCAATCAACCACAGTATATAATCCTGCAGCACAGGCCATTACTTACCGGTTCTGCGAAGGAGGCACAACAGGTCCAAAGCCGGCTCTGGCCAGAAATCCTGTGAGTATGCTGAACTACCATCTCTACCATGGGTAAGCGCCACCACTCTTTTCTCCCTACAGGTCTCCTAACCCCAGTGGTCCTACCTTTGTCTTCCATATAGGGCCAACCCCTTGCCACTTCAATAACCTTGAAGAGAAAACAACTTAAAACTAGCGTAAGAAATAGCCCTTGCACCTCATTCATTCTCACCTCTCTCACCACTGTTGTAAATACCGCTTTTTTAACCACTTCACTTACGAAGTTCTAGTGCGATCTTTCACCATAATGGTACCACCAGTATCATTACACTTGAGCCGCTTATAGCCTGCACCCCTACGCTATTAAGCCGGCTGTCATAACCAATGATAAATATCTTCCAGTGACTCTTTTCTCTCCTGTATGTTTTGTCTTTGTCCTTACATGTTATATGTACAGGTGATCTTGAGAAGGGAATCCCCCCTCTCACACATAGATACACTTTAGGGCGTGTAGACACATAGTCTGTTTCACACACCCACTAGTTTTAATTGCACACACCATTTTATCTGTCCTGAAGAAAGCCAGCATATTGATAAGGCACTGGCTGAAACATGTTGACACTCTAAAGGATTTGGGAGGTCGTAACTCGCCTCTAACGTCCCACAGCCTTATTTTTAACCGCTGACGGAGGCCCAGGTAATAAAGTGTCTTCACCCTTTGGGTACTGGGACCCCCGCCAGGCCGTTTTAAACTCACAAATTTATCACCCTTCACCGCACACACAGCGAAATACCTGCTCCGCTGTAACCAGGCGTCGTAGCACACCCGGGACACGCTAGGTGTCACTGGGTGGGCCCGATGATGAAGCATGCCACCAACTAGGTTGGTGGGTGAGGGCTTTTTAAGGACACCCATCAGGTGCCACCACCCCTTGACAAAACAAGACTGAGTCACTATGATCTTTAAAATATAAAAATCTTGTTAACCCCATTCCTAGCTAGTCTCTTTTTGATTAATTGACATATAAACCGGGGATCTGGACTAGCTATCTGGTCCTCTCTCTCCCTCTTGATACACGTACTTATTGGCAGCGCGCAGGTGCGAGAGCATATCCGACCATGGCTGAAAACCATGGCTTGACCTTCACTGAAAGTGACTTGGCAGATATACTATCTGACCCGTCCTTTCAAGCGGATTTTAACATTTCTAGCACTATCGCACAGACCACTGATTGGGAGACCCTAACAGAGAAAAAGCGCAACAGGATACGCACTATCCTTCATGGGACAATCCTGGCCCAATACCTCAGAACTAATTCGGCTCCAAGGGGGCTTCTAGTAACCAACGCACCCAGGATCTTCCTTGATGACCCCACGTTTAGGAAGGACTGGGCCCAGATCACTTGGCACTGCACCAGGGACTGGATGATACTCATCCTAAAAACAGCCAAACGCCTGTCAGATATATTAATGATTGAAATCCAAGACACAGAGAGCCACTTCAAAGCCACTATTACTGCATATAAGAAAAAACTAGATGACCAGAACAGAGAGATAAATTAATACAAGGACTATTTGACCCAGGCTAAATTCAAAACATTTGAAAAAGATCTCAAGAAATTAACTATGCTAAAGTATACCCATACTCGGAGGAGAATTAAACACCACCAACCAAGGAGACTAATGCGTCCAACTCCTCAGGTGACGACAGCTCCGTCTCGAGTGATTCCAGTAGTGGATCACAAAAACGGGGAGGAAGAGGACGAAGAGGACAACGTTGGCCTAACTCCTGGCAAGGAGGACAACCAAACCACTTCTTTGGTTTCCCACCAAACCTAGGCCACATGCAGAACCCCTACTATGGTTTCCCCAACATGTACCCCCCGGGACCAATGCCGCTCTTTGCGGGCAACCAGGGCCCAAATTTCCCTTTTTTAGGACGGGGCCAAAGGGCACGGGGACGCCGAAGACCAATCCAGCACAACAACGCACAGGTCCACTGGGCAGAAGAAGAAAAACCAGTCAGTTCCAACACACGCCAAAAGACAAAAGAAGCAGCACCAGGACCGAGCAAATAGTGAACCCCACCGCCCAACCATCACTGGTGTTCAACTTATCCAGTACCCCATTATCCACAAAGGAACAGTCAGTCTTGGAAAAAGGACTGTCATTTGTGCCGACCAACAGACTTGACAAATTCAAATTACATGCTGAACTAGCACAATTTTTCAGAAAACTGAAATTAAAGTCATTCTTTGAGAAACCAACCTCCGACACTGAACAAGCTAACGACAACCCAAACACCACGGGCCTTAGAGTCAAATCTACTTTCGTCCCACCACCCTCCACCATTCCTGCCGAAATCACCACATTTGAACAGGCAGTATACCATGACATTGAGAACCTCAACCCGACCGACCATTTCAACAACCTGTCATGGGAGGACAGACAAACTATACAATGCCTTCAAAACAACCCCACGCTTATAATAAAACCAGCAGACAAAGGGGGAGGCATCGTACTACTTGACAAAACAGACTACGACACTGAATGTCGCAGACTACTCAGCGACAACAGGAATTACCGCAGGCTAGACCAGGACCCAACAGAGCAATTGCGAACCACCATTCACACACTTGTAAAAAGGGCAGCAGACGCGGAACACATCTCCAAGCAGGAAGCCGAATACCTTTGTCCTGAACATACCAGAACGCCATACTTCTATACGGTACCCAAAGTACATAAAGGGGTAACCCCACCGCCTGGCAGACCGATTGTATCGGGCATCAATTCCATACTAGAACCACTTTCTAGATATTGTGAAATTTTTTCTGAACCCCCTGGTACAAAAGACACCCACCTACATAAAGGATACCAAACACCTGCTGCAGGTAATCAACAACATTGCCTTTGACCCTGATACCCAATTACTGGTAGGGCTTGACGTGGAAAGCCTGTATACCAGTCTCCCACAAGATGCCACCCTGCAGGTTCTACATGACATCCTGGAGGAATCACCCTGGCCTTACCATACCCCGAGGAGTTTCGTACTGACATGTGCGACCCTGGCTCTTAAAGAAAACTATTTTGAGTATGAAGGCACCTTTTACCTACAAACAAATGGAACGTCCATGGGCAGTGTTTTCGCGCCGAGCGTGGCTGGATTATATGTACATCACTTTGAAAGCACCAACATCTCTGTGGAAACCAACCCGTTCAGTCACCATATCCTGAAATGGCACAGGTATATTGATGACATACTGGTCATCTGGCAGGGCTCACAGAACGAGCTGGACAGTTTTTTAACCTGGCTCAACACTAGAGACCCATATTTGAACTTCACTAGCACAGCTAGCAACCGCCAACTCCCCTTCCTAGATCTGGAAATCACAGCTAAGGATTGGACCCTCGTCACCACCACTTATTACAAACCCACAGCGAGGAACTCATTGCTTCATTACACCAGTTTCCATCCTCGCCCTCTTAAAGAAAACTTACCATTTGGCCAGTTTCTCCGCATAAGAAGAAACTGCACTAATGTTAGTGATTACAAATCACAATCAGCAGACCTAGCCACCAAACTGGAAAACCGCGGTTACCCGAAGGCCATCATTCGGAAAACACAGAAAAGGGCTAGAAACCAAAACCGTGAAGCACTACTTGAAAACATCACCAAAGAGGACGAGGAGCAACCAACAACCTGCGTCACAACCTATAATACTGCCTCGTATGAGGTTGCAAAAATCATTAAGAAACATTGGAGAATCATCAATTCCGGACAGAGGAATTGGGAACTACGCAAGTTCGCATACAAGAGGAGCCACAATCTGAGAGACCAACTGGTAAGCACCCGACCAAAACCACCGCCAAAACCACCTGAAAACACAATACTCAATGCATGGGGCCTGCCAAGAATAACAGGACACTACCCCTGCAACGACTGCAGTGTGTGCCATCTCACATCTCATACCAAAACTTTGAACCTCGAACCCAACAAAATCTGGTCCCAACGGAACCACACCAACTGTAACTCACGCAATGTGATTTACTTGCTCACATGCACGTGTGGCCTCCGATATGTGGGGATGACAACACGCAAAATCAGAACCAGGATAACCGAGCATCGGAGCACTATGAGATGCAAGAAGAACATCGGTAAGTTGACCAACCACTTCATCACCCACTACCATACACCCAATGACTTTACCTGGACAGTCATTGAACAAATCCCTGAAAGCCCCATCAACAATGACAAGAAGCTTCTCAGCAAAGAGCAGAGATGGATATATATCGCCTTTCTACTGCCGCAAAGGGCTTGAACGATGCCATCCCCTGGAACTCCTTGACCAACTTGTAATCCCAGGGGCCAACCTGTTAACCCGCTCTCATGATAGTGCCCTTTTCCCCTGTAAATAGAGTAACCCCCTGAGCATTTGTTTTTTCAATCCTGAGTATTGGGACGCTTTGACCTACCACCCCATTGTCCACAAGTGTAAATTATTTACCCAATGACAGGCCACTAATCAGCGCCACACCCCCAACCCTCTTGTGCGCTTTTTCCCACCTGCCCACCTTCGCCGGCTGCATATAGGAGCCAGCAGTTGCAATACTCGCACAACAACACACGTGCTAACTATTAGCGCATGCGTACTCTGCCGACAGGATCCACCAGGCAGAACTCCCAAAGTACGCACGCGCGGCAGATCTAATTCCACCGCGCATGCGCCCCACGAGTCAGCCACACCGCGCATGCACGGACATTGCCCACTACTCCGCGCACATGCGAACAGCAACCGGCACACACCTGGGCGCGATCATGACTCGACAACTCGAGTCTTTCCACCATTCCTTCCATCCCACAGGTGCCCTCGCTCAACCAATCAACCACAGTATATAATCCTGCAGCACAGGCCATTACTTACCGGTTCTGCGAAGGAGGCACAACAGGTCCAAAGCCGGCTCTGGCCAGAAATCCTGTGAGTATGCTGAACTACCATCTCTACTATGGGTAAGCGCCACCACTCTTTTCTCCCTACAGGTCTCCTAACCCCAGTGGTCCTACCTTTGTCTTCCATATAGGGCCAACCCCTTGCCACTTCAATAACCTTGAAGAGAAAACAACTTAAAACTAGCGTAAGAAATAGCCCTTGCGCCTCATTCATTCTCACCTCTCTCACCCCTGTTGTAAATACCGCTTTTTTAACCACTTCACTTACGAAGTTCTAGTGCGATCTTTCACCATAATGGTACCACCAGTATCATTATACTTGAGCCGCTTATAGCCTGCACCCCTTCGCTATTAAGCCGGCTGTCATAACCAATGATAAATATCTTCTAGTGACTCTTTTCTCTCCTGTATGTTTTGTCTTTGTCCTTACATGTTATATGTACAGGTGATCTTGAGAAGGGAATCCCCCCTCTCACACATAGATACACTTTAGGGCGTGTAGACACATAGTCTGTTTCACACACCCACTAGTTTTAATTGCACACACCATTTTATCTGTCCTGAAGAAAGCCAGCATATTGATAAGGCACTGGCTGAAACATGTTGACACTCTAAAGGACGTGGGAGGTCGTAACTCGCCTCTAACGTCCCACAGCCTTATTTTTAACCGCTGAAGGAGGCCCAGGTAATAAAGTGTCTTCACCCTTTGGGTACTGGGATCCCCGCCAAGCCGTTTTAAACTCACAAATTTATCACCCTTCACCGCACACACAGTGACATACCTGCTCCGCTGTAACTAGGCGTTGTAGCACACCCGGGACACGCTAGGTGTCATTGGGTGGGCCCGATGATGAAGCATGCCACCAACTAGGTTGGTGGGTGAGGGCTTTTTAAGGACACCCATCAGGTGCCACCACCCCTTGACAAAACAAGACTGAGTCACTATGATTTTTAAAATATGAAAATCTTGTTAACCCCATTCCTAGCTTGTCTCTTTTTGATTAACCCATTACCTAGACATTTGATCCCACCATTTATCTCCTTTTGCCTAAAAACATGTAATATCTGGGTCTGTTGCTGAGCTCTGTAGTTACTTCGGTGTTGGTTTGCACTATTAAAACATAGTGCAAAAAAATGACCGGTGTGACAAAGGTGAACCTGGATGAATATGTATATTTCTATATTTGAGACAATTTGATACTGAATACCTTGGTGTCTATTCATGAACTTCATCTTGCAGTGCTGCACTGCATGACAGGGAAAGATCATAAATGTGCTGTATTTAAGTCAATACAGCGCACTCCTGCTTTTTCCTCTGTGCTGCCTTCATTTTGGCAGCCTAGTGTCAATGCAGACACCCTTGCACCATGGTGCAAACTTGGCTGTATTGCAAACAGGATTCTTATGGTGCTTTGTGCAGATATTGGTGCCTTCCTGCACACAAACAATCATGAGAGGCTTAAACCTCTTTCTATGTATGCTGCAGAATGCAGCATACATAGAAAGAGGAAGTAATGAGGAGAAATAAAGATATTTCTCCTAGTTATGCCTCCCTTGGGAAGGCTTATCTTTTTGCCACATACCAGTCTTACCAGTTTTGGTAAATCCAGGAATGTGTACAAACCATTGGAGTTGTATGGGAACACTCATGAGACACCTATGGAACGCCTTTCCAGTGCAGATTAATGCAACACAGATACTTTAGCTGCGTTGTTTAACTCCAGATTTTTGGAGTCACTAAGGGCCATGCAAAGTGGCCCTGTGAGGTTTCATAAATCTCTTGTAAGATGTCTGTCACTCTTGCACCACCTGGCGTGGTGCATGAGTGCTGCCACTCCGCTCATAAATATGGCCCTAATGCCTGCCTTCTGCAGCCTGTATGGTTCTATTCGAGACATAAGCACTGGGGGCCTGTGAAGTTGTGGAGTCATGATTTTTTATCTAAACAGTATAATGCTAGTACTACCACTAATACTAAAATATACTGCAATGTTATTACTTAGAGTATGTTCCTGATTTAGTGTAATAATAAGTTGGCATACAGTAACCTATAAATAAAATGGCTTTGACATTATTCACAAATTGCCAAAGTTTAGAATATATAGTGATTCTCGCAGCGCAGGTTCACATTTTTTTAAAATATAGAAAAATAACTCAAAAACCCTGGCCTGTTATTGCTTAGAGAATTAAGATTGGAGGGGCATATTATCTACGGTTGGCGATAATTATCACTAAGCGCTTAGCATGCTTTCCTTTATCGGGGCTATCACTGGAATATCTCGCCAAGCTAGCGCTGTATTACCAACGCTCAGCGTGATGGCGATGAATGTTCCAGAAATAGCGGGCAAATGGCCAAACATCGCCCTGTGGCCTTAACCCCATAATACACCTCCCATGTTAGGGGGAAACATCCTTTACAACAAAACTTTTTCCACGCAGTATCTTTACAATGCAACTTTTACAACGCAAGTCGTTACAATGACTTGCGCTGGGGGCGCTGTAGGATAGGGAATAGTTTTATTTACTATCCAAAACCTTCCCTACTATCCACGACGACTGGAGTTTGAATAGTAAATTAAACTATTCACTATCCAGCGCCACCCAACGCAAGTCGTTGTAACGACTTGTGTTGTAAAACCTGCGTTGTAAAGGCATGCGTAAAAAAAGCATGCGTTGTAACGACATACATCCCATGCCTAACACAGGAATTTAGAATTCCTGCGTTAGGCCAGAGGTAGCGCGATTATTATCATCGCTACCCCTCCTTGCTAAAATCGCGAACCTGCTTTTGCATTATTTTCCCATGCTGTTACTGTCAGCCATGCCTACTTTGCATCCCATTATCGATGAGTAGCGAGTGGTGACAGAAATGGGAGATAAATCAAGGATACACGCACTAGCGTGTCCATCTTTATAATTCTCTTGATATTATGCCCCGTAGACTTTTCATGAAATTTCTAAAAAATACTAACATTTATCACCATTAATTAAATATTTTTGAGGCATTAGCAGCCTAGCAATATTGAATAATTCAATAAACAATTCCATTTATTAGAGAAAATATATGTTTTAATGAGACACTTCACAATACGTTTGTCTTCAAGATCAACACCTAAAATTATTGGCAGGAAAATGAAGAATTATCACAATTAACTTGTCTGGGATGTAATCAGTAAATATTCCAAAGATAAAAAAAAAACCTTTACCTCTAGGAAGTTGTTGGTCCCAATATTTTGTTCCTTCCATAAATCGCTTGAGAAAAAAGATTAATGCTCAGTAAAATAACAATATTTCTTCAGACCAGAAATATTGAAATCCGTCTGAATATTATCCCAGTTTTCACTCAATAATATTAATTTCCCATTAATTAGTAGTCTGGATGACGTGTAGTATACTGAACATCGGATCATATGAACGAACAGAGCGTTTGGAAGCTAAGGTTATCATTTAGTTGACTGTTTGGGTCCAATAAAATTCACTCACAAGTGTGGATGCCCAAAGACATTTTCTGCAGGATCCATTCTTGACTCTAGATGTAATAGCATATTGAATACCCAAAGTTACGAAAGCCAACGACAGAAAGCAGAATGCTCAGTATTGATCACCGGAACAGGTTTGCTGGTTTCATTTAATATTTATAATTGACCATAACCATCTTGTTGCATGTGTTACTTCACTGGATTTCTGTATCCCGATCTATCGAAATGTTTAGACAATTTCTTTGGGGGTGAGAATTGTTTCAAAGTTCAAGCCTCTGTTTTATTTATATTCCTTCTGAACCAGTAAAACTCTCCTAAGTTTAGGGGCAATTCATACAGACATTTGTATGCATCTACAAGGAGTAGCTTTTGGAATAGGCATTTAATAAGAGTTATTTCTCTCAACAGCACATTTTATATGGCATTGTGGGGCAGATTCTCAAGAATGTGTGATAACCATCGCAAAAGTAACTTAACACAACTCTCAACATCGCAGTCTATTGCCGGAAAATAACACTGTGTTAACTAAGTATTCACAACATGGCGGTACCATGTGCTAGTCACCAGATAACGCATCAAATGGCCACGTTAAAATCAACGCCACGCCGCAAAAATGCGAAACACGGATGCAAAAACAGCTGCGTTGAGGCCAATTGCGATACAAAAATCAGCAAAAACCAGCGACAGGCCTGCAATTCACACGCGTCAAGCGGAAAAAAATAACCATAAAAGTAGAAAAAGACAGACAAACAAATGCCAAATAACAGTGAAGCACAACAGATGTTGCAGGAGCAAGTACGGAGGAGAACCAGAACCCCACAAGCCCCCCCCGGAGGACCTGCCTGGGACTTCGGGGTCAGGGAAGGCCAAGGAGAAGAACAGTAGGAAGAAGCGCTTCAGTCCACGGGAAAACAGGATCCTGATAACGGAGGTGGTAGAACACCATCAACAACTATTCATCACTTCCACTGTGTCATTGGCAACCAAAAATGTACTATGGCAGTAAATCGTGGACAAGGTGAATGCAGTGGGAGTGCTGAAGAGGACAATGGAAGAAGTCAAGAGGTGCTGGAATGATGTCAAGTGTAAAACAAAGCTGAAACTCGCCAACAACCGGAAAGCAGCAATGCAAACTGGTGGTGGGAGTCCTGTGCCAAAGGAGGAGCTAGACGATATGGAGGAAATGGTGTCCACAGTCATCAGTTGGGAGATGGTGGCTGTAGTCGGGGGACCAGACACTGCTTAACATGAACGGACACAACAGCAGCAGGTTGAGTAACGACCAGGGACTTGGGGGACTGGGGGAGATTGACACAATGGCACAGCTGCACAATTGAGCTGAGCACATCTGCGGGCAATCCATGCCCCAGCCCCCAACACCCACCAAGAGACGAACGTACACAAGTATGCGGCATCTCAGCACTGTATAAGCACATTGCAGGAAAGGGATAAGGAGCAGCAAAATCAGAGCAGCAGGGGAAACTCCCCCAAAATGCAGCACACACACATAACATGCATAGCACATCAACACTGACAACAATGTGGTACAAACCGCAACACGTCCACAACAGAACACAGGACACAACTGGTGCCAACTGGGTGTGGACACTAGCCAATCACAATTGGCATTGCATGGAAATGTGAGTTGACAATGTACAAGTCCAAACACACATCCGTGATGTTGTCGAAATGTCCACTGTCCCCATAAAATAGGCAGCTCCTCCCAAACAGCCACGATGTACACAATCCTGCAATTTATATGTAAACATGTACAAAGCAACAACATACATGTGAACACATTGTTAAACTGCATCTCCCCTTCACATTGCAGAGGGAGAATAAAGACCTCCTGCAGAGCAGCCCAAAACTCTTTTCTCTGATGAAGAAGAGGACCACCACAGCTTCGACTCCGACACCCTCCAAGACTTCATTGACAGCCTCCGCAGCCCACCTCCAGGAGCATGGCAGCCCAGATCCAACAAGGATACATCACCCCCTGCACAGACCACACAGCAGGCAGCAGCCAACACCACGGCTGCCTCCAAGGACCCCCACGAAGAACCTTGTTTGTTGGGGTGCCAGGAGTAGCTAGTTGAGCAGGTGCGGATGGGCTTCGACTGCATGGCAGACAAACTAGATGGCATACGTGGGTTTCTAAGTCCCATCAGGTACCACTCACAGTCCCTAACGGACACCTACAGTCAGTCCCATGCTCTCCAACAGACCATGGCCGACATTGCTGGAGCCCTGACTCAGAGAATAGAATAACTGTCCAGTTAGAGTGGCTCTAGCAATGTCACACAGGAGTTGGGACTTATGCCGAGGTTAATGGAGACCATGGAGCTGGCGAATGCAGAAAGAGCAGCTGCCATGGCTGCACACCAGCTGGGTTCCTCAATGACCTCAAAACCATCCTCATGGCATTGCTGCCACAAGGCCTGGCGCAGATGCATGCCGCTGCTACCACTACATCGATATTTCAGGCCCCTGAGGTGTCACTGCCACATAGTGATGGAGAAAGGCCAGCATCACCCACATGTGAGGCACATGGAACAGCAGGGGTCAACGATGCAGATGAAACCACCTTCGTGGTAAGAAGGACGCAGTAGCATTCATCTCCGCCATATGGCTAGTTTCTTCTTGGTTCTGCCCAGTGGCGTAGCTAGAGCTTATGGCGCCTGGGGCTATCCTTCAGATTGCCGCCCCTAGGGGGGTGCTGGGGAAAAAGGACGGCGAGCGCCTGAAAGAGGTCCGAGAGACACGTAGTATCACCGCTAATAGTTACCTGGATCATGCAAGTTACATGCACATATATGACACGGTCCAGGGCTAGACAGCCCCTGTCCACAAAATAGTGCCGCCTGGGGTGCACCGCCCCCACCTAACTATGCCGCTGAAGAAAAAGCAGAAGGAAACCCAAAACTTACATCAGTTCTACCTACCCTGTTTGTGACATCTCACCCGTAACCTCACATTTTGTGCAGGACCCTAGTCCCCTGTCCCCTATCTGCCCCATCCATGACCTCAGCAATGTCTGCAGACTGGTCCACCACACTGGGTTTGACCATGATTCCCCTGGCAGCACCTTCAGGATACTAAAGGTGAGTCCTTTGCACTGATCACTAGACTAACTTGAGTTCTGCAGTTGGGGCAGTCCCAGGCCGGATGAAGGGGAAGAGGGTTGGGAGGGGCAGATTTTAAAAGTGTGCCTTAAGGAGCCTTCTTCCACCTCAAAGGTAGGCCCAATAATTATTGATCCACTGTCCATATTTAAACAATATGTTGGTACGCCCAACTCAAGCCGATGGGCAGCCCCAGCCATCTTTTCCAGGTATTACTTTCAATAATTTGCACACACTATGTTCTATGCTGGCATAATCTCGCAACCATACAATAGCAAATTAAATTTTTTGCATCAATTGTCATGGTACTTGAAAGGACATATGCCCCAAAACTAGTTAGATTTTATGTAAACCTCGAGCAATTGCTTTGGAGCGAACTTCCTGATGGTCTATATGAAGTTTAAAATTTAGGTTATAACTATAAAGGAGGCCTAAATATCTATATTCTTTTACCATCTCCACTTCAACACCGCTTAACCACCACTTAAACATAATATATATGGAGAACAGAGGCCAGGATGCACCCCTGTCTGAGATCATTGAGAGTGCCCATCTTTTTGGACATGACACCATTGCCCCCGAGTTCCATCATAGTCTACAAGCTGTGATGTAATTGAATTATCAATTTTATTAAGCCCAGTAGACAATGTCATCTAAATATCTTTCCCCAGAGTACAACCCTGTTTATAGTGTCACACTCTGTTGACCAATCGACGTATGACACAAAGGGGCACTTTCCCTTTAAGAGCATATTTTTCAGCAAAAACAGTCATATAAAAAAACCGCCCGTAGTCTAGTATCCTTTATGGAAACCCATTTGGGCCTTGGGTAACATTTTGGCATCACTTAGTCAGTCTTCCAATGACCCAGCAGATTCAAGCACTAGAAAAACCTTGCTTAATGTGCTTATCTCATTCAAATACAGGCAAGCACAAATGGCTTTGCCAATACAGTAAAATTTTAGCAACAATATACTGCTATCTGTATAGGATGTACGTGATAAACAGAAAGTGAAATACACCATCGTGCATTCCAATGGAAAGGGTGGAATGATACAACAGAAGCCAAGAGCTGAGAAATACTCAGAGGGTAGAGCCAAATCTAGCCAAGTATAGGTAAAACAACGATTTAAAGGCAGCAGGCACCTTACAAATCTCAACTGCAAAAGGGCTTACTTATATTGAAAATTCACCAACATAACAAACGCTGCACTCAGTGTACGAACTGATCTATTTAACCAGGTTACTTGTACCAGAAAATCATTACTACAATTAAAGATTCCCAAGAAGACACCTATATCCAAGTCCTCTTGCTACTCTGAGCTCCTAAAACACCAGCAGTAAGAGGTAACACATTTATTCACTCACATGGATTACGTTTTCATCTTCTAACTTTATGCCAGTATCGAACTAAGACGAAGATAATCAGTTCAACAAGATGCAGCATCACCAGTTACAATTACACGAGTCTACACCTACACTAATCATGTTAAATGTTTTGTTGAAAACAGGTCAGAGCAAAGTACAATCACCTTCTTTAGAGCCACCGTCTTCAGACGCAACTTCTTCTCTTCCGTGCCCTTGACACTTGACATCTAAACATCCTCAAGAAACAGGTTCTCACAGTTTTGGAGTTCAGCTCCAGCTCGTGTCTTGATTGCCCTTGCGCTCCTTCCACACATACTTTAAATGGTCGGAGGTCCCCAGCTTTGACCTCGCGGTTTTGACGTTCTGCTTCCTGCAGTGATCCCACCCACTCAGGGCAATGGTTCGGACGGTAGGCAGCGCGTCCACGTGAAATGCGGTGCTGCTGCGCAGCGCTTGCCCTTTATACGGCCGCAGTGCTGCACTAGCCTATTGCGGCTGCCTTTATAATTTATTTGGGTACACTGACTGACAGTAGTGTCAGTCAGTGTCCCCAAATAAATTATAGAGGCCACCGCATCAGGCCAGTGCAGCGTGGGCGCCGCCCTCAAAATAGTGCCGCCTGGGGCGGACCGCCCCCACCGCACCCCCCTAGCTATGCCGCTGGTTCTGCCCTCTACATCATCACTTTCCACTGTCCCCCAATACACTCTGCGACACTCATCTTGACCTCGACATGGACTGCCATATACTGTTTGAACACCAATGACACAGCAATCAGACTGCAGACTGAACACTACCCCTTCCTTTGGACTTGTCATTCGCTGAAGGATTCTGGCTGACCCTCCATGGGCCAACATTGTACAGTTGGCTTTGCACGGCCCTGTACTGTTCCAGATGCACACTCCGCAAAATGTGAATTAAACCTTCCGAATCACACAAATGTGTTGTGTCTATGGTCTTTCAAGGGTGGAGGTATGGATGAATGTAGGGTCAGTGAATTCCTCTGACGTCCATGTGAATCATGTTGTTGAGCGTGGGTTACAGGGTGACACATTGCCGAATGTTGTCCAGGTGGCGCCGATGCAACAACAGGGACACACGCATTTGTTACTTCCTTGTCCAGCCCCGTACGGAACTATGCCCAAAGTCTCTGGGTCATTGTTCAAACCCTGCTGCTGGACTGGCATACCCCAGGCCATCACACTCCGCTTACGCTCACAAAGGGGGACAGCATTGCTACATGTCCCAGGTCTTCCCTGTAGTGATCTGTTGATCACAGGTCTAGTTGTCAGCATGCCACAGCCACTCCCTCATGGCTGGTATACACTCACACCACACCCATCCACCACTCGTGTCACAGGACATGTGTCCCTGTGAATAAAAAGGGCCGGGCGCACATGCTCCACACCATTTCCAACCTCTCTCTGGGTGTATCCGTGTGGTGTGCATGTAGGCATGGAGGCCCAGGGGCCTGCAACATCACATTCTGCCAGCTCGGAGGTGACATGATGGCATCCGCACCACAATATCCAATTATAGAGGGTCCTTGACTAGCTGGGCACGGACTTGGTGGCACTGGATACACTGTGTGCCCTGCTGGACCGCAGTGTAGGCCTTAGCCACCAGAAAGCGGGAGTCTACTGCCACATGGCGTCGCCTCCTGGATCACAGATTTAGTTGCACCTATAAGGCTTAGCAGGTGTGCAGCCTACTATGATGCCAGGTACACTGGTATGTACTCTGCCATGGAAAATCAAGACACAGAATCAAAAGTGATACCTGGTGGCCTGCGGAGTGGGGCTGCATGATGTGGAGGGTGTCATGTCTGAGGGCCCTGGGCTTGTGGGTTACAGCGGCATGTGGTGGGCCCTCATTTCTACATGCTGGTGGCGGAAGGTGAGCAGTGAGGCCTGGGTGTGCAGGGGTGGGCATGCACCGCTTGGCAGTGGGAGGGGCTGGGGTGCATCTGCATGGGTGAGCAGGGGCGGACAGGTGATGATGTGATGTGCAATTGTATGCACTTTGCCATTAATGTATCTGGACTCTGTTTCAGATGACGGATCTGTTTCAGATGTGGGACCTGGTGAACTTCACTACATACCAGAACGTGGTTGGAGACACACCGATGGCAGCAGGTGAACAGTGCGGCCTGGGTGCGCAGTGTTGGCACTCTCTCTTCCTGTCCATCTCTTCTGTTATCTGCTTCTCTCTCCCCCTCTCTGTCCGTCTATCTCTCTCCCCGCTCTGTCTGTCTATCTCTCACTCCCCCTCTCTGTCCGTCTATCTTTCTCTCCCCCTCTCGTCCGTCTTTCTCGCCCTCCCTTTCTCTGTCCGTCTTTCTCTCTCTCCCCCTCTCTGTCTGCCTTTCTCTCGCTCCCTCTCTCTGTCCATCTTTCTCTCGCTCCTTCTCATTCTCTCTCTCTGTATTTCTCTCTCTCCTACGCTCTCTCTGGGTCCTTTGATGTGTGCAAGACACACCTTCTCATCATGATTTTTGTCTTGCAGGCTGTGACCTATGGATTGTCACGAGGGAGCCGCCATGTGTTTTAATTTCTGTTCTGTGTCATGTCTTTGGCCGGGCAAGTGGGATCCCGAGGAGGGGGGTCCTGGGGGTGGTGGCGGTGGGTGTTGTGGCCCTGTTGGGGATCCTAGCTGCATGATGAGGGGCTCCATAGCATCTGTTGCCCTTCAGGTGTGGCTCTGGGCTGGGCTCCCCTTTGTGGTGCAGGCTTTGGTCTGACTTTACACCAGGTCAGAGCAGGTGTTATTGTCCTGCTGCTAACGCACCTTATCGCATGTGTTGGGGTCGTATCACCAATCTGGCTGGTCGGTGAGAATGTTGCGGAGTGGTGTTGTTGTGTTTTGGCACGGGAATGCCTACTCTGCATATCATTAGCGATAGTTGCCAGGGTCATCTGTGGCGATGTTTTCTGCGGCTGCTATTGCAGGTAAACTGATGCTATGGGCTGTTAGCACCAGCTTGTGAATGGGGTGATACATTTATCATGAATTTGGCTGCAATAAAGTGCTGTTAACTCGGCGATAACTCCTTGAGAATATGCCCTTCTATGTTTAACTGTTCTGAGTATCTGTATGGGTGTCTGAATGTCTGTGTGGGTGGGTGGGGGTGTGTGACTCTGTTCATATATGTGTGAATGGATGATTCACTGGGTGAATGGATTCAAGAGTGCATCTGTGAAGGGCTGTATGGGTGGATTAGTGTGTGTATGGATGTGTTAGTGAGTGAATTATTGCGTTAGTGGTAGATGTGTAAATAAGTACATATGTGAAAGGCAGTATATGTGAGTGTTGGAGTGTATAAATGACTATATGTGAGAATGAGTGATTGTGAGAGTGGCTGTATGGATCAATGTGTGCTTGTATTAGTTATTGTATAAGAGTGTAAGTATGTGTTAGTATATAGTTGAATAAGTGCAGTGGTGTGTATATAACTGTATAGGTGAGTAAATGGGAGTGTGATTGATTCTTTGCATGACTGAATAGGTGTGTGAGCAACTCTATGGATGAGTGGCAGTGTGTGAGTGTCTGTATAGATATGTGAGTGCATATGATAATGCCTTCTTGATGGTTGACTGCATGTATGAGGGACTGCATATGTGAATGAGAGGATGTGTGTGTAGACCTAGGAATTTGTGAGTGGGTATATACTAACTGGTATTGATGTGTCTATAGTTTTGAAAATGGTAGTTTGTATTTTAGAGTGGGTGTCTCAAAGGTTATATAGGGTATGAGGAGGTGCATCAGATTATCATGTGGATGATGTCTTCAGTGATGTCATTTGAGATGTCATCAGTGATGTCACTGACCATGTCATGAATGATGTAATATGTGAAGTCATCAGCAGTGCATTGCGGGGGCGCTAGTTATAAGACTGAATTTCTCTGGTTTTGTACAAGTGAAATGTCCAACTAACTATAACTTCCCTGAAACGTGTGTTTTTTTCAGTGAATTTCTACGTTTTTTTAAATGCTAATTTCTAACTATAACATCCCTGAAACCTCTGTTTTTTTCAGTGAATTTCAAAGGTTTTTTAAATACTAGTTTCTAACTATAACGTCCCTGAAACCTGTGGCTTTTTCAGTGAATTTCAAAGGTTTTTTAAATGCTAATTTCTAACTATGCCTACAAAGGTAGAACATGTGAAGAAAAGCGCAGAAAGAAGCAAGACAAACGCAGAAAGAGGCAACAGAAGTCCAGAAAGACGAAGAAAAGTGCAAGAGATGAGCAGAAAGAACCAACAGAGGAGCAGATAGTCCTTCTGTGCCCTCAACCTTTTGCTGATGGGCACTGATGGTAACTGACTCTGACTAACCAGGCCTAGAGCTAGTGCTATGCTAAAAGAGACTTAGAATACAGGGAAAACACCTACATACACTAGGAAACACTATGCATTGGGGTACCCCTGGGATTAGCGTAACCTCCTTTGTATTTGCCATGAGTTATTGACTGGGTCATTTCATGCGTAGTGTCTGGATGATTAGAGTGCTACAAGGAGAGTGCATGGTGATTTTGTAAGTGCTTGTATTTTGGCAGTGGCAGAGTGATTGGATAAGTACATGGTACTTACTGAGTGATTGGAGGAGTGCATGGGTAGTGACAGGGCAATGGTTGGACTGCATGGGTACTACCTGTGTAATTGCAGGAGTGAATCAGTACTGTGAAGCTGGTTAGAGGTCTGCATGAATAGTGCACAGAAGATTGCATCAGTACATGTGTTTGTGCCTGGGTCATTGCATAAGTAAATGGGTGATGACTGGATGAAGAGAGTACTGCAAGGAGAGTGCATGGTGCATGTATAAGTGCTTGGGTTTTAGTGGAGTGATTGGATAAGTACATGGTGCCGGTTGGGTGATTAAAAGAGTGTATGAGTAGGGATAAGGAGATGCCTGGACTGCATGAGTAGTGCTCAGGGGAGTGTAGCAGTGCATGTGTTAGTGCCTGGGTCATTGCATGAGTACATGGGTAGTGACTGGATTATTAATGTTCTGCAAGGACAGTACATGGTGATTTTATAACTGCTTGGGTTTGGCAGAGTGATTGGATAAGTACAGGATGCTGTATGGGTGATAGGAGGAGTGCATGGGTAGCGGCAGAGGGATTGCTGGGGTGTATGGGTACTGCCTGGGTAATTGGAGGAGTGAATCAGTAGTATGTAGGCGGTTCGAGGTCTGGATGGGTAGTGCTCAGGCGATTGTAGCAGTGCATGTGTTAGTGCCTGGCCCATTGCATATGTACATGGGTACTGACTGGATGATTAGAGTACTACTAGGAGAGTGCATAGTGAATTTATAAGTGCTTGGGTTTTGGCACAGTGATTGGATAAGTATAAGGTGCTGGCTGGGTGATTGGAGGAGTGCATGGGTAGTGACACGGAGATGGCTGGACTGCATCAGTAGTGCTCAGAGAATTGTAACAGCACATTTGTTAGTGCCTTGGTCATTGCATGAGTACGTGGGTAGTGACTGGATGAATAGAGTGCTGCAAGGAGAGTGCATGGTGATTTTACAACTGGCTGAGTTTTAGCAGAGGGATTGGATAAGTACGTGATGCTGGATGGGTGATTGGAGGAGTGCATGGGTAGTGACAGAGGGATTTCTGGAGTGCAAGCGTTCTACATGTGTAATTGGAGGAGTGACTCAGTAGTGTGTAGGTGGATAGAGGTCTGTATGAGAAATGCTCAGGGGATTGCAGCAGTGCATGTGTTAGTGCCTGAGCCATTGCAAAAGTACATTGTGCTGGCTGGGTGATTGGAGGAATGCATGGATAGAGATAGGGCGATAGCTGGACTGCATGAATAGTGCTTAGGGGATTGTAGCAGTGCATGTGTTAGTGCCTGGGTCATTGCATGAGTGAATGAGTAGTGACAGGATGATAAGAGTGCTGCAAAGAGAGTGTAGAGTGTATGGTGAATGTATAAGTGCTTGGATTTTGGCAGAGTGATTGGATAAGTACATGATGCTGACTGGGTGATTGGAGGAGTGCATAGGCATTGACAGGGAGATGGCTGGACCACATGGGTAGTGCTCAGGAGATTGTAGCAGTGCACGTGTTTGTGCCTAGGTCATTGCATGAGTACATTGGTAGTGACTGAATGATTAGAATGCTGCAAGGACAGTGCATGGTGATTTTTTAACTGCTTGGCATTTGGCGGAGTATTTGTATAAGTACATGATGCTTGATGGGTGATTGGAGGAGTGCATGGGTAGTGACCGAAGGATTTCTGGAGAGCATGGGTACTTCCTAGGTAATATGAGGAGTGAATATGTAGTGCTCAGGGTATTGTAGCAGTGCATGCGTTAGTGTCTGGGCCATTGCATAAGTAGACAGGTACTGAATGGATAATTAGAGTACTGCAAGGACAGTGCGTGGTGAATTTATAAGTGCTTGGTTTTGGTGGAGTAATTGGATAAGTACATGATGCTGGATGGGTGATTGCAGGAGTACATTGGTAGTGGTCTTTGCATGTGTACATAGGTAGTGACGGGATGATTAGAGTGCTGCAATGACAGTGCATGGTGATTTTATAACTACTTGGGTTTTGGTGGAGTGATTGGATAAGTAAATGATGCTGGATGGGTGATTGGAGGAGTGTATGGGTAGTGGCAGAAGGATTGTTGGAGTGCATGGATACTACCTGGGTGATTGGAGGATTGATTCAGTAGGGTGTAAGTGGTTAGATGCCAGCATGGGAAGTGCTCAGGGGATTTTAGCAGTGCATGTGTTAGTGCCTGGGCCATTGCATGAGTACATGGGTACTGACTGGATTATTAGTGTACTGCAAGGAGAGTGCATGATGAATTTATAAGTGCTTAGGTTTTGGTGGAGTGATTGGATAAGTACATGGTGCTGACTGGGTGATTGGAGGAGTGTTTGGGCAGTGTTAGGGCGATGGCTGGACTGCATGGGTTATGCTCAGGGGATTGTAGCAGTGAATGTGACTGCATGGGTAGTGCTCAGGGGATTGTAGCACTGCATGCGTTACTGTATGGGTCATTCCATGAGTACATGGGTACTGACTGGATGATTAGAGTGCTGAAAGGACAGTGCATGATGATTTTATAACTGCTTGGGCTTTGGCAGAGTGATTGGATAAGTACATGATGATGAATGGGTGATTGGAGGAGCGCATGGGTAGTGACAGAGGGATTGCTGGAGTGCATGGGCACTACCTTGGTAATTGGAGAAGTGAATCAGTAGTGTGTAGGTGGTTAGAGGTCTGTATGGGTAGTGCACAGGGAATTGTAGCAGTGCATGTGTTAGTGCCTGGGTCAATGCACAAGTACTGACTGGATGATTAGAGTACTGCAAGGAGAGAGCATGATGAATTTATAAGTGCTTGGTTTTCGGTAGAGTGAATGGATAGTGGTGAATAGGTAATTGGAGGAGTGCGTAGGCAGTGACAGGGAAATGGCAGGACTGCATGTGTCGTGCTCAGGGGATTGTAGCAGTGCATGTGTTAGAACCTGGGTCATTGCTTGAGTACATGGGTATTGATTGGATGTTTAGAGTAATGCAATGAGAGTGCATGTTGAATTTATAAGTGCTTGGGTTTTGGTGGAGTGATTGGATAAGTACATGGTGCTCGCTGGTTGATTGGAGGAGTGCATGGGTAGTCACAGGCTGATGGCTGGACTGCATGGGTAGTGCTCAGGGTATTGTAGCAGTGCATGAGTTAGTGCATGGGTCATTGCACAAATACATGACTAGTGACTGGATGATTAGAGTGCTGCAAGGAGAGTGCATGGTGAATTTACAACTGCTTGGGTTTTGGCGAAGTTATTGGATAAGTACACCCATGTCACAACAGGCCCGCCTCTTCCCTTCACCACTGTGCAAATGCACCCCCTGTCAGGTTTTAAGTTGGGGAATTAATTCCCATTGAATTCTGAGGGTCCCTGGGGGGCCATCTAGCCCACCAGGTACCTCCAATAAGCACCACAGAGCTGCACTGCAGAGAGGAGGTACAAGGCCAAGCCCCTTTTTACACCTCTCTGCAATACAGCTCTGTGGTGCTTAATGGAGGTACCTGGTGGGCTAGTCTGACCCAAGGGACCCTCAGGATTCAAGGGCACTTAATCCCCCAACTTACAACGTGCCAGAGGGCCCATTTGCAGGGTGGTGAAGAGAGGTTGTGGGGCTGACGTGACAAGTGTGCAAACGCAACCCATGGTGCGTTTTAAGTTGGGGGATTAAATACTCTTGAATCTTGATTGTCCCTGGGGCCCAACTAGCACACCAGGTACCTCCAGTAAGCACCACAGACCTGTGTTGCAGAGAGGTGGTCTGTGGCCACGTCTCTTTTTACACCTCTCTGGAACACAACTCTGATGCGCTTACTGAAGGTACCTGGTGGGCTAGTTCGTCACCAGGGACCCTCAGTATCCGAGGAGACTTAATCCCCAACTTAAAATGTGCCAAGGAGCGTGTTTGCATACTTGTCACATCAGGCCCCACACCCTGCCTTCGCCACTGTGCAAACTCACCATGTGGCTCATTTTAATTTGGGGGATTAAGTCCCCTTAAATCCTGAGGGTCCCTGGGGTACATCTGGCCCGCTAGGTATCTCCAGTAAGCCCCACAGAGCTGCATTGCAGAGAGGTGTAAAAAAGGGCATTGCCATGGACCACCTCTCAGCAACGCAGCCTGTGGCGCTTACAGGAGGTACCTGGTGGGCTTGTTGACCCGCAGGGACCACCAGTATTCAAGGGAAATTAATTCCCCAACTTACAACGCGCCACGGGGTGCGTTTGCAGGCTGATGCACTGAGGGAGCGGGGCCTCTTCTGTCCCTAGAGACCCCATCCCCAGGGCCTGGCCTCTCCCTTGGGGACCATGGAGAAGCCCCAATTCCCCCACGGTCCTGCCGGCTTCCCGCCTCTGTTACAATCCCCACTCACCTGACCAACAGGTACCACAGGAAGGAAGAGAGCCTTCCCTATCACCTCCAGACCAGTCCCCCACACAGACTATGACAATATGGGCGAGTGGTCCCAGGAGGAAATGGAAGAGGAATACACCACCCCCGGTGTGCTGGGAAATGAAGTAAAGGTACTAGGAGGGATGTCAGATAGTGCGGGATTAGACGGGAAGAATAACAGACAGCGTCTGTAGGATAGCCTTGGAGACGGTAGGAATGAGTGAATTGCCTGCAAGACAAAAATAGGGGAATGAAAAGATGGAGGAACTAGACTCTAGTTAAAGCTATTGTTTGAATATAAAGAAAGAAAAAAGAAAAAGGCATACACATTCACCAAGAGTGACTCAGCATGACGGAATATGACACAATCCTGTTGGGCATTGAGGAACAGATCCAGAGGTTCTAGAGCTACATACTGAATGCAACTCAGGAGAGAAAAATCAGAGGTGTTGGTGCCTACAGTACAGAACAAAGTGCTAATTTCTTCTAAGGGAGCTGTTTCCAGAAGGGGTGCAAAGAAAACAAAGAGAGAAGCCAAACTCATGCTGGCGTTGGAGGCGGTGCTGCCGGCACCTGCTGTGCACCTCTAAGATAGACGAGAGGTCAGGCGACTGCCCTCACAGTCAGTGTTGGTTATAGCTTCTTCGCGGCTCCTGCCGCCGTTGAAAAAGCTTCACGCCCCTTGTCGTACCAGAGGTCAACTTGCAGCTCCTGCTGCAGTGAGAGAATAGTTTGCAGCTTCTGTTGCCGAAAAACTCGATTCATGGCCTCTGGCACGTGAAAAGAACCACATTTGCAACCGCATGAAGCAAATGTCTAACAGCTCCAGCCACAGCGAAGATGGACTTGCGGCATTAGCCGCGTGAAGTAAATGTTTATCGGCTCCGACTGCAGCAAAGATGGACTCGCTGCTTCAGCCATGTGAAGTAAATGTTTTCCGGCTCTGGCTACAGCGAAGAAGGACTTGCAGCTTCAGCCACATGAAGTAAATGTTTAGTGGCTTTGGCCGCAGCTGAAAAGGAACTCGCGGATCCTGCCTCGTTTGAGAAATGCTTGCGATGATGCAGCACTTCCAGGTGGAGAACTTTGGAAGGGAGAGGCATGCTCCAGCGCCCTCTCAGGAATAGGAGTTTTGGGAAAGAGGTAAAGGAGAGGCACGCTCCTGTGCTCTCTCGGTGTAGGGATTACACAATGGTTAAGTCAAGCACCTGTATCAGGAAGGGGAGGGTCATAAATAGTAGCCTTCCATCACCACTTGACATGCTGCAACCAATGCCAGGGGACAGGGAAGAAGACACAGATAGAAAACAGAATAAAGAAGTTAGGATTGGGACAGGATATGGGGAGAGTGGTAACATTACCTCCCCATTAGAGCTCTTTTAACAGGGTGAGGCTTCGTGGGATTACAGGCATGAAACCTCTGAACCAATAAGGGTGCATGTACATATGTGGCTGGTTTCCATGTTTGCTGTGGACAGCCAGACTTTATCTCCTACGGCATAACAGGGAGCCAGGCGCGGATGTTAATCAGTGACTTCTTAATTCTTTCTTTGGTTTCCCGTAACTGAGAATGAGTAGTTTTCTATTTTTCCTTCAGATTGGTACATAGGGAATCCACAGCAGGGACCTTATAAGTCGGTTGCAAAGGCACAGTCCTGGGATGAAAACCCATAGCACAATAAAATGGTGACATACCTAAGGCAGAGTGGACACTGTTATTATACACAAACTCCGCTATTGGCAATGCTTTGACCCAGTTACTGGATAAGGTACTCAACAGGCACAGCAAATACTGTTCTGTGGTTTGGTTCACCCACTCCGTCTGTCCATCCGTTTGTGGATGATAAGCGGAGGACAGCCGGAGGTCAATTTGTAAAACAGATCCTATCTCATGCCAGAATTTAGACACAAGTTGGGGACCCCTATCGGATAACAGGACTGAAGGTATTCCGTGCAGACGGATCACATTTTGTATGAAGATGGATACCATCTCATTATCAGTAGGGTCCTTGGGAAGGGGCACAAAATGTGCTACCTCAGTAAAGGAATCTACTATGTAAAGTATTGTGGTGAGCCCTTCTTCTGGGGGGGAGTCTGTGACAAAATCCAAACTAACTATATGCCATGGATAAGGGGAAACTGGAAGAGGCTGTAACAACCCCTCTGGTGTAGTTTGAGGGGTTTCCTGTGTGGTACATACGGGAGAAGAGGAAACATAAAGCTGTATGTGCTTTGCCATGTTTTCCCACTAAAACCATCTACTAAAAAATATCTGTGGTTTTCAGTATGCCTGGGTGACTCACCAAAGCGTAGGAGTGAACCCACTGAAGTACTCGATCCCGCAATTTCTCTGGTATATACAGTTGTTCTCCGTGATAGAGCAAGCCCCCAATCATTTGGCATTGAGGCTGGTCTAACCAGGGGGACAAGTCGGTCTCTATTAGTGTGTTTTTTAAGTCCCTACAGAATTGCTCAAAAGAAACATACCCCAGAATCCAAATGAGGGCTATGAATGCTTCCTGGTCAGGTTCTGTTCTTTTATGAAGTAGTGACACACATAAGAGTGATAAAGCATCAGATTTTAATTGTTGTGCAGCTGGCCGGTAGGTAGTCACAAAATTAAACTCATTGAAGAAAGACACCCAACGCATCTGTCTTGAGGTCAGGGCTCTAGCAGTACGGAAATATTCCAGATTTTTATGGTTTGCATAAATAGTGATGGGATGTCTGGCTTCCCAGAGATAATGCCTCCACTCTTGGAATGCCTTCCGTATCGCCAACAGCTCCCTCTCCGCTACAGTGTAATTTTGTTCAGCAGGTAATAGTTTGTTGGAAAAAGGCGATAGGATGCATCTGCCGATTAGAGTCTTTCTGCAATAGAACCCCTCCTACTGCATATTGTGATGTGTCTGCCTCCACAAAAAACAGGCAGAGAAGGATCAGGATGTATCAGGACAGGGGCAGAAGTAAACTCTTTCTTCAAAGCTTTAAAGGCCTTTTGAGCTTCTGTGGACCAAACATACTGCACCCCCTTTTTAACGGGTCTGGTTATTGGGGTTACCAATTCTGAAAAATGTGAAATAATACACCTGTAAAAATTAGCAAATCCTAACAGTGATTGTATGTCCCTGACACATGTGGGGGTAGTGAAAATAACATAAAAGAAGTGTGGATTCGTTCTCCCTAACTTGATATAAATAAACAAAAAGAATCCACCAGTGGGTAAAAAGTGTTCCCTACAGTGGTGGGGAGCACGCAGTGTTTTTAAAATACCCCTCACACACCAAAAGGACCCTTGGTGTCATGCTTCATCATTGGGGTCTTTGCACCCCTCTACGGGATGCAAACATAAGGAAGGAAAAAAGAAACAGGCATACATACTCACCAAGAGTGACTTAGCATGGTGGGATATAGCATAATCCTGTTGGGAATCGAGGAACAGATCCAGAGGTTCTAGAGCTACATACTGAATGCAGCTCAGGAGGGAAGAATCAGGGGTGTTGGTACCTGCAGTACAGATCAAAGCGCTAATTTCTCCTAATGGCACTCTTTCCAGAAGGGGAGCAAAGAAAACAAAGACAGAAGCCAAACTCATGCTTGCATTGGAGGCGGTGCTGCCGCCACCTGCCATGCTCCTCAAAGATAGACGAGAAGTCAGGTGACCACCCTCCCAGTCAGCGTTGGTTATAGATCCCTCACAGCTCCTGCCACTGTTGAAAAAGCATCCCAGCCCTTGCGGTACCAGAGGTCAACTTGCAGCTCCTGCTGCAGTGAAAGAATATTTTGCAGCGTCTGCCGCTGAAAAACAAGTTTAACGGACTTTTCCGCTTTAAAGGAAATGATTGTGTGGCTCCTGCCACTTTTGTTTTGTACTTGTGGCTTCTGCCCTGTGAAGACAATGTTTTTACTGCTCCTGTCGCTTTTGTTTTGCACTTGCGGCTTCTGCCGTATGAAGAAAATGTTTTGCGGCTCCTGCAGCTTTGGTTTTGCACTTGCGGCTTTGTCCGCATAAAGGCAAATGTTTTGCGGCTTTGGCCGCAGCTGAAAAGAAAGTTGCAGCTTCTACTGCGTGAAGTAAATGTCTAGCGGCTCCGGCCGCAGCGAAGATGGACTCACGGCTTCAGCTGCGTGATGTAAATGTTTAGCGGCTTTGGCTGCAGCTGAAAAGGAACTCGCGGCCCCTGCCACATTTGAGAAGTGCTTGCGATGTCGTGGCACTTCCAGGTGAAGAACTTTGGAAGGGAGAGGCGCGCTCCAGCACCCTCTCAGGAATAGGAGTTTTGGGAAAGAGGTAAAGGAGAGGCACGCTCCTGTGTTCTCCCGGTTTAGGGATTACACAACGGTTAAGTCAAGCACCTGTATCAGGAAGGGGAGGGTCATACATAGTAGCCTTCCCTCACCACTTGACATGCTGCAACTAATGCCAGGGGACAGGGAAGAAGACACAGAGAGAGAACATAATAAAGAAGTTAGGATTGGGACAGGATATGGGGAGAGTGGTAACATTACCTCCCCGTTAGAGCTCTTTTAACAGGGTGAGGCTTCGTGGGATTACAGGCATGAAACCTCCGAACCATTAGGGGTGCATGTACATATGTGGCTGGTTTCCATGTTTGCTGTGGCCAGCCAGACTTTATCTCCTACGGCATAACAGGGAGCCAGGCACCGATGTTAATCAGCGACTTCTTCATTCTTTCTTTGGTTGCCTGTAACTGAGAATGAGCAGTTTTCTATATTTCCTTCAGATTGGTACATAGGGAATCCACTGCAGGGACCTTATAAGTCGGTTGCAAAGGCACAGTCCTGGGATGAAAACCGATAGCACAATAAAAGGGTGACATACAAAGGCAGAGTGGACACTGCTATTATACGCAAACTCCGCTATTGGCAATGCTTTGACCCAGTTACTGGATAAGGTACTCAACAGGCACACCAAATACTGTTCAGTGGTTTGGTTCACCCACTCTGTCTGTCCATCCGTTTGCGAAGATAAGCAGAGGACAGCCGGAGGTCCATTTGTAAAACAGATCCTATCTCATGCCAGAATTTAGACACAAGTTGGGGACCCCTATCGGACAACAGGACTGAAGATATTCCATGCAGACGGATCACATTTTGGATAAAGATGGATACCATCTCATCAGCAGTAGGGACCTTGAGAGGGGCAAAAAATGTGCTACCTCAGTAGAGGAATCTACTATGAAAAGTATTGTGGTGAGCCCTTCTTCTGGGGGGGAGTCTGTGATAAAATCCAAACTAACTATATGCCATGGATAAGGGGAAACTGGAAGAGGCTGTAACAACCCCTCTGGTGTAGTTTGAGGGGTTTTCTGTGTGGTACATACGGTAGAAGAGGAAACATAAAGCTGTATGTCCTTTGCCATGTTTTCCCACTAAAACCATCTACTACAAATATCTGTGGTTTTCAGTATGCCTGGGTGACTCACCAAAGTGGAGGAGTGAACCCACTGAAGTACTTGATCCCGCAATTTCTCTGATATATACATCTGTTCATCGTGATAAAGCAAGCCCCCAATCATTTGACATTGAGGCTGGTCTAACCAGCTAGACAAGTTGGTCTCTATTAGTGTGTTTTTTAAGTCCCTACAGAATTGATCAAAAGAAACATACCCCAGAATCCGACTTGGGGGTATGAATGCTTCCTGGTCAGGTTCTGTTCTTTTATGAAGTAGTGACACACATAAGAGTGATAAAGCATCATATTTTAATTGTTGTGCAGCTGGCCGGTAGGTAATCACAAAATTAAACTCATTGAAGAAAGATACCCAACGCATCTGTCTTGAGGTCAGGGCTCTAGCAGTACGGAAATATTCCAGATTTTTATGGTTTGCATAAATAGTGATGGGATGTCTGGCTTCCCAGAGATAATGCCTCCACTCTTGGAATGCCTTCCGTATCGCCAACAGCTCCCTCTCCGCTACAGTGTAATTTTGTTCAGCAGGTAATAGTTTGTTGGAAAAAGGCGATAGGATGCATCTGCCGATTAGAGTCTTTCTGCAATAGAACCCCCTCCTACTGCATATTGTGATGTGTCTGCCTCCACAAAAAACAGGGAGAGGAGGATCAGGATGTATCAGGACAGGAGCAGAAGTAAATTATTTCTTCAAAGCTTCAAAGGCCTTTTGAGCTTCAGTGGACCAAACAAACTGCACCCCCTTTTTAACAGATCAGGTTATTGGGGTTACCAATTCTGAAAAATGTTAAATAATACACCTGTAAAAATTAGCAAATCCTAACAGTGATTGTATATCCCTGACACATGTGGGGGTAGTGAAAATACCATAAAGGAAGTGTGGATTCGTTCTCCCTAACTTGATATAAATAAACAAAAAGAATCCACCAGTCGGTAAAAAGTGTTCCCTACAGTGGCGGGGAGCACGCAGTGTTTTTAAAATACCCCTCACACACCAAAAGGACCCTTGGTGTCATGCTTCAACATTGGGGTCTTTGCACCCCTCTACGGGATGCAAATATAAGGAAGGAAAAAAGAAAAAGGCATACACACTCACCAAGAGTGACTTAGCATGGTGGGATATAGCACAATCCTGTTAGGCATCGAGGAACAGATCCAGAGGTTCTAGAGCTACATACTGAATGCAGCTCAGGAGGGAAGAATCAGGGGTGTTGGTACCTGCAGTACAGATCAAAGCGCTAATTTCTCCTAATGGCGCTCTTTCCAGAAGGGGAGCAAAAAAAACAAAGAGAGAAGCCAAACCCATGCTTGCATTGGAGGCGGTGCTGCCGACACCTGCCATGCTCCTCAAAGATAGAAGAGACGTCAGGCGACCACCCTCCCAGTCAGCGCTGGTTATAGATCCCTCACAGCTCCTGCCACTGTTGAAAAAGCTTCACAGCCCTTGCCGTACCAGAGGTCAACTTGCAGCTCCTGCTGCAGTGAAAGAATATTTTGCAGCTTCTGCCACTGAAAAACAAGTTTAACGGCCTTTTCGCTTTAAAGGAAATGATTGGGTTGGCTCTTTCCGCTTTTGTTTTGTACTTGAGGCTTCTGCCCCGTGAAGACAGTGTTTTTACTGCTCCTGTCGCTTTTGTTTTGCACTTGGGGCTTCTGCCGTATGAAGAAAATGTTTTGTGGCTCCTGCACCTTTGGTTTTGCACTTGCAGCTTTGTCCGCATAAAGGCAAATGTTTTGCGGCTTTGGCCGCAGCTGAAAAGAAATTTGCAGCTTCTACTGCGTGAAGTAAATGTCTAGCGGTTCCAGCTGCAGCGAAGATGGACTCACGGCTTCAGCCGCGTGAAGTAAATGTTTAGCGGCTTTGGCCGCAGCTCAAAAGGAACTCGCGGCTCCTGCCACATTTGAGAAGTGCTTGCGGTGTCGTGGCACTTCCAGGTGGAGAACTTTGGAAGGGAGAGGCGCGCTCCAGCACCCTCTCAGGAATAGGAGTCTTGGGAAAGAGGTAAAGGAGAGGCACGCTCTTGCGTTCTGTCGGGGTAAGGGTTACACAGAGGTTAAGTCAAGCACCTGTATCAGGAAGGGGACAACCAATACCAGGGGACAGGGAAGAAGACACAGATAGATAACAGAATAAAGAAGTAAGGATTGGGACAGGATATGGGGAAAGTAGTAACAGCCTCGTGTGGGAGCCGGCATTACTTTTCCACACAGGGAGCTGCTGACATCCAGCTCCCCTTGAAGTAAAGCAATCTGGTTGTGATTACTGGAAGCGTGAGCTTCCACAATCCAAACCAGTGTTTGCTATGACAGGGTGCCGCACAGCTCCTGCCCTGCCATAGCAAACAGCAGGGTCCTGGGGAGGGCACCTCGGGACACTGCAGGAGCTGGCCATGTGGGGGTGGCAGTCCTCAGGGCCATCAAGGGCTCCAGGAGGGGGGACACCCGGCCCCCGTCCCAACATGTGCAAGCCCGGGGAGGTGTTGGTCCCAGGGCTGCGGGAGGCTGTGTGCCCTGTGCATATTTAAGAAAAGCCCCAGGGGTGGCGGTCCCCGGTGCTTAGAGGGGCCTTGGAGACCCGCACAAATTGAAAAACAAGCCCCAGGGAGGTGATGGTCCCCGGGGCATGGGGTGGGGAGCTTAAGCCCCTCTACACAGGTTTTATTACTAAACAAATCAAGGCCCAGGGAGGTGGTGGTCTCCGAGGCTGCGGGAGGGCCGTGTGCCCCTATGTATATTTACCAAAAGCCCTGGGAGTGGCGGTCCCCAGGACTGCCAGGGGAGCCTTGTGCCCCCACGCATATTTAAGGACATTCCCGGGGTGTGACAGTCTCCAGGGCTCGGGGGGTCTTGGTGGCCCCCGACAAATTAAAATACAAGCCCACCCGGGGGCTTTAAAAATGAAGGCCAGGAGACCGTGCTTCATTTAAAAAAAAATTGGGATGGATTTGTGCACCCGGTGTGACGCCGCCCGAAAAAAACCAGACCTTTTTATTTCTCTCTCCAACTGAGGCACCAGATGGCTTCCAACACTTGGTTTGAAAAGTTGGCAGCTAATCAGAGGCAAGTACATGCTTGTGTGGTTAGGCTCCAGCCAGATATCGAAACTTTTTTTAAAAACAATTTTCAGGAACTACTAAACGGATTTACATCATTTAACAAAAAGGACTTTTTCTGAACCAAGGGCTACATTTTTGCCAAACTTAGGGGCCGATTATGATCGCGGACGGACTTGCGTCCGCCGCAATCACTGAGGAGGAGGGGGCGTCCGCATGGGCTGCGGAGTCCCCTCCTGTGCGATTAGGATGTGACCGCCACCCTGGCGGTCACATCCTCTATTTTTACCATTGTGGCGGGTGCGGCTTCATGCTGCACCCGCGGCAATGTTAAAAATGCAGTCATTGCATTTGCATGCAGAAAGAGGCAGGCACCTCGCATACAAACGCAGGGGGGTACCATAGGTACCCCCCATGTGCACCCCCACCCCCCCTTCACCTAGGGGGCCCGCAACGGGCCCCCGCAGTGAAGTTACACATGCTTTTCCACGGTGGAAAAGCCGCCGCGGAAAAGCATGTTTTACATCCCATCCTAATCTGCCTGACGGTGTCTGAGAGACACCGTCACCAGATTAGAGCTTTTCCGCCGCGGTTGTAAGCCAGCCGCGGCGGAAAAGCTGCGGACGGAAACCAGGACCCACCAGCCATCCTAATGTGGCGGTGGGTCTTTGGTCAGTCCGCTGCGGTTTTTCCGCATCCTCTGGGCCGGCGGTGGCTTCCGCCGGCCCCGAGGATGCGGAAATACCGCAATCCTAATGAGCCCTATAGTGTAATTCTGTTCAGCAGTTCGGGCTGTAGCTTTGTGTACAGTTTCCTATGGAAATCAGCATGGGGAAAATGTGTTTTGGGACCCCCCTTTTTTCTCGGCCCGCTTGTCGAATTACCCCGAAACTTTCAAGACAGGAACTGATTGGAGCGGGCTACTAGTTCTAAAAATGTCTTGAAGATTCGTCCACCAGCATTAAAGCTCTTGGGAAAAGAAAAAGTGCTTTTCCTATGGAAAGTAGATCCTAACTATAAATACCTACTGACGACCGCCAGTAGGTTATATAGATGAAAGCGGACGAAAGTGGAATAAAAATAAATAATTTTCTCACTGCAAACAGGGTCAGCTCTCGTGTCTTCACTCCGGCGGTGTCCTGACGATTGTGGGACTATCGGAGCTGTAGTTCATGTTGTTTAAGCATATATATATATACATGTAGATCACCGTGCTTCTATGGCAGTAACAACAGTTTCACGCCAAAAAAAGAAGTCCTTGGACACGGACTAAAATTCCAGTGCTTTTATTTTTCAACAGAAATCTGCCGCATATATATATATATATATGAAAGCTCCAAGTTACCCACAGGTAAGGAATGCACTCATCCAGCAGCCCTTATTTCAGCGGGTAAAGGACATCACTGCATCCCAGTCTGCAGCTTCTCATGTCTCGATTGAAAGCCTGACGCGTTTCTGAGCCTACGCTTGTCTTCAGAGGCTTGACTTGAGTTGACGCTTTGACACTCCCACTCGCACTGCTTTGTGGGACTTATAGTCCATGTCTCTTCCCTGTATGGGTGCGTGTTCTGCCATTTCACAGCCCTGGATGGGCCCCGGGATGCAGATGCCCATTGATCCCTCGGCTGCTGCTTGTCAGTAGGTTCGGCGACTTCCGGCCCATGACCCCCTGTGGTTTTTGAGCGGGGGGTGCATACCTTCGCGGCTGGGCTGCCGCGTGTAAATGAAAGCTCCAAGTTACCCACAGGTAAGGAATGCACTCATCCAGCAGCCCTTATTTCAGCGGGTAAAGGACATCACTGCATCCCAGTCTGCAGCTTCTCATGTCTCGATTGAAAGGGATCAATGGACATCTGCATCCCGGGGCCCATCCAGGGCTGTGAAATGGCAGAACACGCACCCATACAGGGAAGAGACACAGACTATAAGTCCCACAAAGCAGTGGGAGTGGGAGTGTCAAAGCGTCAACTCAAGTTGAGCCTCTGAAGACGAGCGTAGGCTCAGAAACGCGTCAGGCTTTCAATCGAGACATGAGAAGCTGCAGACTGGGATGCAGTGAATTCCTTTACCCGCTGAAATAAGGGCTGCTGGATGAGTGCATTCCTTACCTGTGGGTAACTTGGAGCTTTCATATATATATATATTCACTGAAAAAACCATAGGTTATAGACCATATATAGTTAGGAATTAGCATTTAAAAAACCTATTTTATTTGCACAAAACCATTGAAATTCCATATATAGTTAGTTGCACTAACTATATATCGCGGACCCGCAATCCACTGCTAATGATGTCAAATATTACATCATTCATGACATGGTCAGTGACATCACTGATGACATCACTGATGACATCTCAAATGACATCACTGATGACATCACTGATGACAACACCCAGTGACTGTATGTTTCTGTAAAGTTAAAATATGTCTTACATATTGAAGAATGAGTGGATGTATAAGTGTCTGGATGAAGGATTTAGTAGGTGCATGACTGACTGTATGAGAGAATGATTAAATGTGTCTCACTGAGTGCATGGGTTAGTGATTAAAGTGTCTTAATTTGGCAATCATTATTTATGTTCTTCTGTAAACTGCTGCATGTTTAAATCAGTAGCTATATCAGTAACTATATGGGTTATTGAATGGTTGCCCAAGTATTTGTATGGGAGACTGAGTATGTGTGTGGGTGGCTGGGAGGTGTATAACTCTGTGCATAGATGTGTGAGCAGTTGATTCCCTAGGTGTATGGGTTCAAAAGTGCATGTAGAAACAGCTGTATGGACAGTTGACTGTGTGCATGAGTATATTGGTGAGTGAATGGATATCTCAGTTCTACATGTCAAAGTAAGTACATATGTAAAACACACTCCATGTGAGAGTTGACATATATAAATAACTGAACATAAGAGCCAGTGAATGTGAGAGTGGCTGTATGAATCATTGTGAACTTGTATCAAGGATTGTATAAGAGAGTAAATATGTGTTAGTATATGTTTGAATAAGTAAGGTGTGTATAACTGTATAGTTGAGGAAATGGAGGTGTGATTGATTCTTTGCATGACTGACTAGGTGTGTGAGTAACTCCATGGATGTGTGACAGTCTGTGAGTGCCTGTTTACACTGAGTGTATCTAAGGTTATATTAGAGTCTGAAGATGTATTATCACATAAATGATATCATCAGTGATGTAATCAGTAATGTCAAATGAGATGTCAGTGATGTCATCAGTGATGTCATTTGAGATGTCATCAGTGATGTCATCAGTGATGTCATTTGAGATGTCATCAGTGATGTCATCAGTGTTGTCACTGACCATGTCATGAATGATGTAATATTTGACATCATTAGCAGTGGATTGCGGGTCCGCGATATATAGTTAGTGCAACTAACTATATATGGAATTTCAATGGTTTTGTGTAAATAAAATAAGGTTTTTTAAATGCTAATCCCTAACTATATATGGTCTATAACCTATGGTTTTTTCAGTGAATTTTCAAGGTTTTGTAAATGCAAATTCCTAACTATATATGGTCTATAACCTATGTTTTTTTCTGTGAATTTCATTGGTTTTTTAAAAGCTAATATCTATAGCTGTAAAATATATTCTTTATTAAGTGACGTATCTTTAGTAGTAGTAATTCTTTATTTTTTTAGATATAAAAAACATATCTTAAAAGATTGCACAAATCACATTGTGTACAGTTTTATGAATAAAAGATGATAAAAGAAAGAAATAAGACCGAAGTATGTTAGTTAAAAACCTTTCAATTTGTAAATTAACTCTCCCCGTTATTGCAAGGCTTTTAAAATGCAGGTTCCGTCTTAGTAATCAGCTATATGGCCTCAGCAATGTCCATTTTATCTAAATTGCGATAGGCATACTGAATAAATTTAGACAGATTTATATTTAAAACAATATTATCTGGAGACAGAGCAGCGATGATGGCGTGCCTACAGGTCCGAATACCAAGTCTGTTCCATTCTGGCTTGAGCAGGTATCGACGCTGGAGATTGAATGAGGGACAGATGCAGAGCACGTGCAAGATTGTTTCTGTTGCTGACCCGCATCCTCTACATGTTGTATCTTCCTTCTTACGACGCCAGGTGGGAAGATTTTGAAGAACGCGCCAGTCTCCCAATCTTAGGGCAATCAGACAGCGCTTTAAATAAAGTGCAAATGTTGTAGAGAGGTAGGCCGCAGGGGTCAATCGTTTGTAGGAATTAACTATCGCCCAGGAGTGACTGCGTTTCGTGACAAGAGCTGACGTATCACGTAGCCCGTGAGACGCCTCATGATGCATCGCATAACCGTGACGTATCGTCTCTGCAGCGCAAACCAAACCCAAAACGTAAGCGCGCCAGAACACGCTTAAAGATATATATATATTTTTTTAACCTTAATTAGACAAAATCCACACGTGCACATATCACAAACGTTCAAAAAACACAATATGTCGGACTCCCGTTACGCTGCCGGTTAGCTGCCCGGTTAACGTACCAGGAAGCACCTTTACCGCGAAAAATCGCAATTTTTTTTTTTCACCCCTCAGGGAACTTTAATAGCCCCCTCATCAATCCTAGGGGTTCAGGAGGGGTCTGCCTTACCCCTTTCATTCATTTACACCTTTTTTTTTTCCACCTCTTGTCTCTCGATCCCACAGAGAGACAAGATGGCGGCCGCTCCAGACTGTTTACAATGATAACAGCCAATCAGCTTCTCCTCAGACTCCCGTTACACTGCCGGTTAGCTTCCCGGTTAGCTTCCCGGTTAGCTGCCCGGTTCGCGTACCAAGACGCGTCTCTACCGCGAAAAAATCGGATTTTTTTTTTTTTTTTTTTTGGCCCCGCGTGGCTTTATAATATCCCCCTCATCAATCCTAGGGGGTCAGAAGGGGTCTACCTTGCCCTCTTTCCTTCATTTCCCCCTTTGTTTTGGCCTCCTCTTGTCTCTCGATCCTACCGAGAGACAAGATGGCGGCCGCTCCGGACTGTTTAAAATGTTGACAGCCAATCAGCTACTCCTCAGACTCCCGTTACACTGCCGGTTAGCTTCCCGGTTAGCTGCCCGGTTAGCTGCCCGGTTCGCGTACCAAGACGCGTCTCTACGGCGAAAAAATCAGAATTTGTTTTTTTTTTTTGGGGCCCGGTGTGGCTCTATAATATCCCCCTCATCAATCCTAGGGGGTCAGAAGGGGTCTACCTTGCCCCCTTTCCTTCATTTCCCCCTTTGTTTTGGCCTCCTCTTGTCTCTCGATCCTTCCGAGAGACAAGATGGCGGCCGCTCCGGACTGTTTAGAATGTTGACAGACACCGGAGAGCCAATCAGCTTCGCTTCGCAAAGTTCCGATACGCGAAAAGTTCGCGAACCGGAGCGCTGCCCGGAGCGCTGTTACAGATATATATCTTGTTTTAAACGTTAATTTCTCAAAATTCACTGAAGCACATATATTGAGACCTAGCAAAGGCACATCGGGCTAACAGTCCCTACAATTTTGCCAAGTTTCGTGGAAATCCATTCAGCCGTTCGGGCTAAAAGTGAGGCCAACCGCCCTATGGAAATTAACATGGGAAAAACGTGTTTTGGGACCCCCCTTTTTTCTCGGCCCCCCCTTAACGAACCCCCCCCCCAAATTTCCAGGAGCTGCTCAGAAACAAAATGTGCCATTTTCCTGAAAATTTCAGCCAATTCCGTCCACAAACGCCAAAGTTATTAGGCATAGAATTTTCAAAAGTTCCATAGAGAAAAAATCCTAACTATATATACCTACTGGCTATCGCCAGTAGGTAATATATATATATATATATATATATATATATATTCACTGAAAAAACCATAGGTTTCACACATGATATGGTTAGCTGGACATTTCACTCATACAAAACCATTGAAATTCCCCCGTTATAGGTATTTCAGCTAACTATAACTCGCGTGCCCGCAATCCACTGCTGATGACGTCACATATTACATCACTCATGACATGGTCAGTGACATCACTCATGACATCACTGATGACATCTCAAATGACATCTCAAATGACATTACTGATGACATCACTGATGTCATTTTTCCACCGTGATTTATACACCACACGGCAATTATATAAATTACCAGACCACTGTACAGAGTTAATAGTGTTCCTTTCCTGCCCTCTACTACTTTCTTTTCCCATACTCCTTTAGAAGTGCATCACAAAATCACTGACAACAGTCAACTGTTCCCACCCAATAGAGAGCAAACTTGTGCTTGGAACACTTTAGCTAATAAAATGTCCATGTTGTTCTGCAGAGGAGGAGGGAATGACTGCCAAAACCTTTAATTATAATACTTCACAGCCAATGAACATTAAGCTTTGTAAGGTCCTGCTTGGAACACGTTACCCTAATACTCTGTGAGCAGTATGGAATCGCTAACAACACTTTCACTTTCAACAGTTTACAGCCAATAAGCATTAAGCTTAGGAAAGTCCTCCTTAAAACACGTCAGCCAAACAGATATCCCTCCTACTCACAGAGCGGAAATGAATGGCTGACAACACTTCTACTTTCAACAGTTCGCAACCAACCAATAGAAAGCTCAGGAAAGTCCTCCATACAACATGAAAGCCAATTACATGTCCTTGCAACTATCCAGAGCACAAGTGAATTACAGAAAATACTTCTACTTTCAATAGTTCACACCCAAATGAACATTAAGATTGTTGTTAGAACACGTTAGCCAATTAAATGTTAAATTTGTATCACGCACACATACAGAACACGCCGTCCTACATATTAATAAATTGCCTGTAACAAAGTGACTGTATCTATAACAAAAGTGAACACTGCCTAATAAATAAACATTATTCCACATTATATTAAAGAAAAGACGCAATAAGTTGCATTTTTGTTTTCTCGATATATTTTCCACAGCCTACTGCACCCCCCCTTCCAACATGATTGAAGCCCCCGGATTGTGAGGGCCCCAGGGAACCCCTGCTATTATTTTTATTATATTTTCCACTGACTTCTACGTGTAATGGTTCCTATGGAAAAAAATGTAAACTCCTCTAAGTAACTATTTCTATTATCAACATAGGGGCCGATTAGTATGGCGGACGGATTGCATCCGCTGGACTGGCAGTAGCCACCGCCGGCCCGGCGGGTGGTGCTTTCATTTCTGCCCGCTGTAATGTTAAAATTCGGGATGCACCCACCACTGTGGCGGGTGGACCCCTTAATGGCGGACGGTCCCTTCCCACGACAGGATGGCGGACGGACAAAGTCCGTCTGCCATCCTAATGACCCCCATAGTGTGGTGAATTTCTAACCTCTGTGCTCACTAAACTGTTTCATGAACTGTTACCTAGGTTAACAGGCAGAACGCCATTTGGTGGTAGAGTAGAAAGGTACTAGCTGTACAAAAACAGTTATATTTACCCTGGATCCTCTACAAGACAGAAAGAAAAGCAAAGTCAAACAAAACACTGTGTTCCAGATTTACAACCCCCTTGCGCCACGTTTGCATCCAAGCCCCCCCCCCTACAAAATGCTTTAATAATAAAAAGGAGTTTAAATAAACCATTTTAGAAAATATATGAAAGTTAAAAAGTATAGAAAGAGGCGCGTTTAGAAAAACACATGACGCACTAAAACAGTGCAAATGAGAACACCTGTCAACTGAAAAACGTGACTTAAAAGTGGAAGGTGTGAGGGAGTGTTTCTAGTAGCATTTCTATTTTACTTTATCTGAAAGCAAAAAAAGCCCAAACATTTTTTCAAAAATGATGGGGCAACACTTATATAATATAAAGTTAAGAAATTACTGCTTATGATAAAATAAAAGAAATGTGGTCCAACACGTGATACCAATGAATAAAAAATAAAAATGTGTATTTCACCCATATGATGAATATAAAAGACTCAATAAAAATATTTTGAAAACTTGTGCATATTTTCAAATACCTTTACAGTCAACAAAAGCGTAAGCAGACTACACACCCTACCACAACTAGTTTTTGAAACGCATTGTAAAATAAAGTGCGTCACAAAATGGGCTACATACATGGTAAGTGTGTCACAACGTCACGTAAAAAAATGGCCAATCAAAATTACCCTGAGGAAGGTACATGTAACAGCCAATCAAATGTTTTTCAAAATCTGCGCAAGGAAAGAGATTGGTCGCTAATTCATCTTCTTACAATGCTTCACAACCAATCAAAAAGAGGTGTTGAAAGTGTCTTTTTTTAACATACGAGCAAATCACATAACCTTGCAAGTACACACAGCGAGAGGCAATTATTAAAGATGACTTGCTTTTTCAAGACCCCGAAATACTTCTTCCAGAATAACTATGCACTTCACCGCCAGATCCCATTTAATGATTATCCAGGCTCTCAAGCCTAAACACGTCACAAATCATCTCTCATCACTTTCTCTTCTTTTTTAGTGTATTTTGTGAGGCAGACTGCGTGTCCCTATGCCTAGAGCCCTCGAAGGCCCTGGAGACTGCCACACCCCAGGGCCAGCTCCTGCAGTGTCCCGGAGCCGCGCGGCCCCCCTCCCAACATTTAAAAGCCCCGGGGTGGTGGTAAATGAATCGAGGCTGAATACGTTAGTAACGCCCACTCCACTTACATTGTAAAGAGCAGAGGAGGCAAATTTACGATAAACTCTTATCTATTTAAATATAAGATGTGACCCACTGGTGCACAAGCTAAGGCGTCTTGCCAGATCAGTTCCAACCGCTTCTCTGGCATTCGAACTTCAGCTCCAAAACCAATGTGTTCCACATTACATATTTGACATTCTGAGTGATGTACAATAATTCTACAAGAAAAACACAATGACCTAAGATGTTAAGAAACTACAATAGAAAGAAAAGAAAGATATTACCACAACTACCAGGAAAACACAACAACACTACATGGCCCAGATTTCCGTTGCAGTGATTTCTTAGTTCAGGGTCTAGTTGTCAGATCGGCACACACACTCCCTCATGGCTGGTATACACCCACACACACAACAAGCAAATGGGGAAGGGTCTAAGGGCGGGTTTACCGACCAACCAGGTATGTGCCCCAAACACAATATTATAACAACAAATAATACCTGGGGGTCAAAAAAGTGATAGTAAGTCAGACAGAATGGATCACGAAACCAAAACTACGCAAAAAACACCAGTGAGAATTTCATGCAAGCTAGTGACTACAGGCCTAGTCAAGGGTATTATTTATGGTATACACCCACACCACACCCATTCAGCACATATGTCACTACACACGTGAGCCTTCCTATAAAAAAGACAGGGCGCACGTGCTGTACGCCATTTCAGAGTTGCTCCCATTGCAAGCACTGTGATGGCCCATCCTGGAGGTTCGGACGCCTCATGTAGGCCCAAACTACCGAACAAAGGTTCTATAACGTGACTGGCCTCTTTGGTCACTGAGTTAGTGGTACCCAAAGCACTGAGTGGGTGAAGAACCTGCGATGATGATGATGGGAGCACGAGTACGTCGTTAGCCATAGAGATATCAGGATTCTGCACCATATGTTAAACTTCTCAGTGGCAGAGCGGGACTGCATGATATAGAAGGTATCCTATTCACGAAAAGGCGAGCAGTGAGACCTGGGTGCGCATCGGAGGTAGTCAAAGGACTGTAGCCCACTGGATACAAAAAAGCGATGCAGCGATTCTTAAAAACACATTCCTATATAGTGTATCAAATTACATGTATATATTTTTTTGCCAATAGCAGGATTGTTTTTATAATCACTAAAACGTCCAGAATATAAACTATACAAATAGTTCTAATAAATGTGAGTAGGAACGTGTGTGAAAGGGCGATGTTATCCAACTCCACATTAAGATAGTAACAATTACCAATCATAACATCTTTCTTTTATTATCTTTTAGATGTAGAGCTTCAGGGTGGATTATGTCCCAGCATGTGGTGAAAAACACATCGGTGACAGAAAGTTGAGCTGCGAATATTTTTTGCAGTCACTCTGTCACTTCCTCTCTCCTTTGATGAAAAAATTACACACAATGTTAACTTCCCTTTTACCTTACAGGTTGTGTTTCACAAATTGGCATCCCCCCAACACTTCTAAAGCTCAATGTTCAAAGATTCTGCGATGATGCGTGGCCATCATAGCAAATTCTGAGAAAGCTGCTTCGACACGTAGTGCACCCTCTTGGAATTAGGCCAATGGCACAAGGTGAGCAAAGAAGCTTGTTTCCGAAACAACTACAAGTCATCAGTCAAAGGAGAAAGTGGGACTATACTATTACTAACTCTTTATACTATCTTTCAGATCACTAAATTGGAGGGTGCACTATGAACTACCACGTGCTTAGACACAACGGAGGCAAAAGGTTAGCTACGAGTATTTTCTCCAGTGTTAACCTTTCCACCTATAACTTTCTCTCTCCCACGATTTTAATGTAGATTTTTCTCTCTTTCTCTTTCTCACTTTCTCTCACATCGTTCCTCTTTCTCTTTTAAAGTTATGGTCGCTGCTGTACATTCTGCTGTACACAACCATACCTAAGTACAAGTAGTGAACTCTGTCGGCCACAATGAAGCCTGCTTCGACACATAGTGCACCCTCATTGAATCCCGCCAATGGCATTAGGTGAGCAAAGAAGCTTGTTTCTGAAACAATAACAAGTTATCTGTGAAAGGAGAGAGTGGGTAGTGTCCAGCACATTCACTACTTAGAAATATATAATTACCTCTGAGCAGTCAGAATAGATTGGTTACAACAGTCTGACGAACAGATCTACAAGCTTCTTGCGCCACTTTTGTGGCCCTTTTAACATGGGAAAAGTAGTGCAAGGAGCTTGTAAATCTGCCTCTGACTTTTCAAGAAAAACACTCACCTCCAGACTCTGTGAGTCAATGAGAATCAACAGTCTAGGTACTCAGGGGCAGGTCTATAGGAAAGTACAGCAGCTTGGCATCGTAAACCCTTTGGCTCCACCAGCCTACGGCACTTACAAAGCGTACGAATGCAACATATTTACAAAAGTATGTCACATTCCGGTGCTCTCCCCTCCACTGGCGCACAAACAGTCGCCATGCGCCAGCGCAGGCACCCTTGCACCATGGTGCAAGGATGCCTGCGCCAAGGGGAGATTGTTTTTGTGCAGGAAGAGGCACCTTCCCGCACAAAAATAATCACTAAAGGCATTTTTCCTTTTTCAATGCGTGCGTAGAATGCAGCACGCATTGAAAGAGGAAAAAAAATGAGGAGAAATGAAAACATTTGTCCTTGTTGCGCCTTGCTACGCCACCTCTAGGGTACGTAGTATTCAGATGCATCACCAGATTTACGTTTTCTCGTAAATCTGGGCAATGTGTCTTGTTCCATTGGTGTTGCGTGGGAACACCCACAGCAACACCTATGAAACGTCCCTTCACCGCAAAGTGCTGCGTGTGAAGGGGCCATATTTACAAGGAGAGGAAAAGTCAGGCAGGGTTGGCTTTTCCTCTTGTAAATATCCCAAAAAGTGATGTACTGGTGGCGCAGGGAGCTTGTAAATCTGCCCTGCAATATCGGAACTCACCGCTATGCAGTGGGAGTGTATGTAATATACTAGTTTGGAAGAAAAACCACGCCCAAACACCTCCTTACAGTGGAAGTTAAAAAAATATATTATCCTGAGTATACAAATAAATAAAGCGAAAATATAGGCGTGCAGTTGTATGTACTATGGCATTACAAAGTCTATATTCTATATTTCAGATCACAAAACTGGGGGGGTGCACTATGAACCAGCATGTGCTTAGACACACAACAGAGGCAAAAGGTGAGCTACGAATATTTTCTCGAGTATTAACAGCTCCATTTATAACTTTCTCTTTTCCCCCATTATAATAAACTACATTGCCCCCGAGACTTGGCTCCCCTGGGGGCTAATTAGCACCAAAGAGGGCTTCAGGTTTTCTTTTTTTCCCCACGCCATACGCGTATCCTATGCACATGCTGCGATTTAAAAAAATAATTATAATATTGTTAGGCCTTGGGGGTCCTTGTGGGACCCCCTGAGCAGGCCTAGGGGGTCAGGGTGTGTCTACCCTGCCCCCTTTGCGTCTTTTGCGCACTTCTTTTTCTGTTTTCTTGTGCCTTGGTTCTACCGAGACACAAAATGGCTGCCAACACTTCCGTGTTTGGAGTGTTGACAAACAGTTGACAGCCAATTAACATGAAGCTCGTGCTCATAGTGGTAGGCGTACAATCCTCGGATGGTACTTCGTCTATAGATATATCTATGATTTTACTTTTGATTTTCCCAGGAACTACTGCACGGATTTACACCATTTAACAAAAAGCATCATCTGCGAACCAAACTCTCCCTATGGAAAATTGCATGGGGAAAACACGTATTGGGACCCCCTTTTTGCTCGGCCCCCACTTGACGAATCACCCCTAAACTTTCAGGGAAGGAGCGGAGCGGAGCAGACCATCCTCTTGGAGAATTTCGCGAAGATTCATTGACCGGCGCCAAAGTTATTCCAAATAGAATGTTGCGGATTTCCTATGGAAACTAGGTCGTAACTATAACATACCCTTTCCCTAGATGTCGCAAACAGAATTGAAAAAGTTGAAAATTGCAGAAAAAGCTGAAATGTTTCATTTCTCTGTTACAAGTGAAAATTGAATGTCACAAAATATGTCTTGGCCCAGTTCTGTGACTTGGCAAAGGACAATGCCAAACCAGTAGTCTAGAAATCTGGTCTCCTGTAGGCTCTGCTCATTATATTGAGGAGCATAGCCAGCAATGTAGTACTGCGCCTCGCAACAGGAGAGAGCTATTAAGAGGAATGTTTGGTACCAGAACTAGTGCACCAGGCATCTTACTTCAAAATCCCTGCAGATATTAACTGGCTGGAGTGTGTTGTGAGTGTAACACCCTCCTGCCATCTTAACTTATTATGGCCAAAGGTTGTTTGCGGCACTGTCAGGTCTCTCCAGCACCAGGCTTTTCACATTGTTTAGCAAGGCTTGTGGCAGGTGCCAAAAGGCAAGAGGGATCACTGTAGAGCAGGTGCTGCTGGGGGAGGTGTACCATGAAGAACTGGTCATACAGGTAAGTGTTTCCATGAGAATGGGATTTTTTCTGTAAGGAGGTTTTGATGGCCCACATGAATGCATGCCACAGAGGAGGGGGCCCAGCAGAATATGTGCCACTGGGGAAATGGGAACAACAGAATGGTTGTCCAAAGAACATATGCTATAAGGGGGTCAAGATAATGGGAAGACCCCAGGACAGCTGCTAAAAGAGGCCAAGTCATTAATATATCAGCCAAGTTCAAGTCTCCCATTTGCTAAGGACTTGTGTTGTCTTTTCGTCACACAAGTTGACCTAAGGTAAAGTAAGCCCTTAAGTGCTATTTACCGAGCCATGCAATTTGCCCCACCTTGTTTGACTTTGTAAAGAAATGTAATGCAATGCAGCAGCTTCAAAAATTCTCTGTTGATATTACGTTGAAAGGATGTTATAGTTCTGATGTTCATTCTAAACAACGAATTTTCAACAGCAATATCACAATAACTTGTACTCATGTGAACGAAACTTGATATGGCAAAACGTAGCTAATTAGACCAAGCATGTGCCAAATTTCGTGCAGATTTGCAAAAAGGTGTCTAAGTTATAAGCAACAAAACATTTGAATGAAAGCTGAGACACTTGTTAATTACAAAGGATGATATTTGGCTTCAAATGTGTGACATTCACATTTTGACTGATCAAATTAGAAACGTACTCATGTCCTCAATCAATTTCTATTAAAATTCGACTCAATATTATTGGTTGTTTGGAAATAATACTTTGTACTAAGCTCACTTCATTTTCACTTCTGGTTTTAAATGTAAAATACAATGTTTATTTGTTACTGTTTTATCATTGTTTTAAAGAACTGTGGGGCATATTATCAAGGGGGTTTATCTCCGCTTTTTTGGCTTTAAAAGCCAAGAAAGCTGAGATAAAATTATCTCCATATTACCTAGCTGTCGCTAACACCAGTTAGCGACAGCTAGTAGGAAATAGCGACCATTTTGGGCCCCGCTTTGCATCTCAGTGATATTTATCACTAATGACATGCAAAGTGGGCGTGACAAGATGTTAGCGACTGGAAACAGTTGCTAACATCGCTATCTCCTATTACCAACTTTTGAGATATTCGCGCTAAGCGCGAATATCTCCAAAAGCTAACACCTGCCCCTGAGCAGTTCTTAGCCATGTTATCCAATGGTAGATCGATAACATGGATAAGAGCATTTGCTCGGTAATGCATGAATATCGCGGACTTTACAGCGATATTCATGCATTTCGGCCGATTTTTATCGCTTAAGAGATAAACCTTGATAACAGCAAGGCTCCTAAGCGATAAAAATCGCCGCAGCTCGGCGATAAAAATATCGCCGCTAAACCAACATAGCGATAATTATCGCTAGTTGTTGGTAATATGCCCCTGCATTTTAATCGAAACAATAGGCAGGCCTGTTCTGGAATCCTTTCAAATAATCTCCAGTACTTTTGAAAATATACTTCTAGTGAGCCATACAATTTTAGAGGTTTTGCGGTATCCCAGAGCTCACTACTTTAAAAGCAATATATGTTCATTAAAAAAATAAAGTAAAATTAAGATCAAAACAAAAGCAGTGCACTTCATTAACGAAACAGAAAATCTTTGAATTATTCAAGGAAACACCCTTTGAAATGTGACTGATGTAACAATTCTGTTTCTATGTGAAATTAAAGGAAACAATGTCAGTAGCAAAAAGAAGAAATGCAGTCGAATTCTCTACAAGGTCTCTCGTCAGTGGTTCATATCATTCATAAGAGAATTGGTAAAAGGATACGAAACTGATAGAAAACTAAAAAAAAATATCTTCCCATTTACTTCTGTTTTATTCTCTTTTCATTCAATTTATTCTTACCCTGGTAGAGTAAATTGCTTCAGCTCTCCGGTCATTCTGTCACTCACCTGTCTAGCATCAAAGCCCAGACAGTCTTACCGTGAGCAAAATCTCCAGGGATTGTTCTCGGACTAGAAATGGCATACGTGACCTTTTTCCTTACATACTGGAGTTCTTATTTTTATATTTCCCTTCATCCTTTTGTTCATATGTACAATCAAGCGAGCACACTGCCTAGGGAGCTGGTTAGGAAAGCGTTGCTCTTCAACATGCAAACACATTTATTTACGTATTTGTTTAAAATGTTATATAGCACATGCAAGAACCGAGGGCATCAGAGCACATTACATAAATATGTGTACATATATAGCAGGTATTATATGAAAGAGCAATATGCGTACATGTAAAGTATTTTCAATCTGAGACAACAATGTCAGATCAAAAAAAGTGTCGTAATTAGTTGCTTCAAAATGGAGTTTATTATGTCTTTGGACAAAATATTTACTTACTCAGTTATTACGCTATACAAAATAATCACAAAGGTACAGCGGTGGGGAAAAATCAATTTATCATGTTTTACATTTGTTTGCAACAAGGAATTAAAACACATCTGTGATCCTAGAGAAATTCAGACGTAATAAGATAAGTGAAATCGACAATAATAATGTATGTATATATTGATGCACTAATCCCATAGGACAGTCGAACTACTATGGGACCAGTGCATGAGTGCGCTGTTCTAATATATAAGGTACACATACACACATCTGTAAATGATTCGAATATTGTAATTCACAAACACTTTCTGTAATACCTTACAGGCATGTGCAAGCAGGCTAATTGTCTCCATAATGTTATGAAACTCTGAACTGGTTGGCAACATTTTATTACATACAACTGGAACATTTTATTCTACATACAATACATAGAAGAGTGCAACTTAGGTGTAAACAAACTGGATATAATTGTCTTTTTAAAGTCCAGTTGTGACATCATTTGTCAACAGTTGTAACACATTTACTTTTGTACTCTACTTAAAAAAACCTTTTACAGTTAAGTTATGACGTCATAATGTCCGCAGGCAGAGAAAACAGACAATGCGAAATGCAGGTGACAGAACTGAATTAGCTGATTAAACAATGACAGACCGAAACAACTTTTCACCCCTACTATAAAAATGGTTCCCCTCTGAAATGTACATTTAGCAGCATTATATATGAAAGTAGAAATCTCTGCACATCGACACATATTTACAGCGGTCTTTAAAAATGACTTACGTCAAGCGGCTTATAAAAGATATTGACCATATTAGTTCTGTAAGATGTATTTAATTTTGAACTCATTGGAGGCTACTCCGCTGAGGCGGAGGAGCATCGCCCCAGGAAACAAATGGAAAACTAACATTATAAGAAATATCAGGTTATTTTTCCTATAGCTGTCAGTGGTTCTCGGGTGGGGTGGGGCTGCCTGAGCAGGGGAGGAGTCACATGAACTGTTTGGCATCGTCTCTTGGGCCAACCAAACAAATCATGAACGCTTTGTCTGCATTACCCAGGCTGGTCAGGAACATACACAGGCTCCCTGTTCCAATCACAACGCTGCATTGCAGTGTTGTGATTGGCTCAGGTGAGCCTGTGTGCCAGGTGCTTTTTGCTGCAGGCCGGAAGTCTGAAGGATGTTGACAGAGGAAGCAGCAGAGGCGGTGACCATTCCAGGTATGTGTTTTTAAATGTTTTTGAATTTTTGTTCCTTTCTTCACTAGGGTGACCAACCGTCCGTACATTTCACGGGCCGTTCGTCATTTCAGTATGATGTCCACAAGGCATCCGTAATTTGGGGATCCCAAATTACGGACGCCTTACAGAAATCATACTAAAATCAAAATGGGAAATATGAGTAAGGAATGCAGTTTCCCATGCGAGAGGCCCCGTGATTTTAAATGTTTGCACTCGTGGCCTTTCGCAGTTATCTTTTAAACTGAAGATGCTGCCTGCAGCCGCCCCTCCAGGACCTCCGTCGTGCAGACTGTGGAGTGACCCATTGTCATTCTGTATGCAGCTGACTAGCACTTATAGAATGACAATGGGCCCAATTGTAGTGACAGCATGTGGTGTGCCTTCTCCTGCATGGGACTGTCTATGGCAAAGCATTCTGCTTTTATCTTGGCCCCATGCTGGAGAAAATAAAAATAAAATAACTAACAGCGTTTTCACTGTACATTTAAAAGACAGATTTCAACATACAAATAAAAAAATACTATTTATTAATCTGTTTTGTTACCAGCACAAATTTTGATTGCAGAAAGGACCCAATGTCGCATTGCAAAGTTGCGCGCATACTGAAAAAAATGTGAAGTGCACAATTGGCTCAACCTTTTATAAACTTATTTTGACTTGTATTTATTTGGTTGTCTATTTACCTACTTATATATTATTGTGCCACCTCCTCCGATATGTCTGTAAAACTTTGTCCCAAATTATTGTCCTGAATTTTGACCTTCTGTCCTGAATTTTTGTCCTGAATTTTGACCCTTTGTCCTGAATTTTTACACTGACCGTCCTGAATTTGCACCATGCCAGTTGGTAACCCTATTCTTCACAACCCCCTTCCCGTCGCCCACCACCCGGGTCCAGTAGCAGCCGCCACTGTTCGCACTACAGAATCTGCATGCCTTCTACATACCTGTAACCATACTGTTTCCTTCATTGGAAAGAGCAGGAAACCATTGATTTATCCTTTTTGGAGAAAGGTAATCATGTGACTTTGTAACATAAGGAATAAATTACTCTGTGCCCTTTATTAAAAGAATATTGCTAGGCACCTTGTAGTTCATTATGCATTGTTCCTCTGTGTGGTTACTGATCTCCTTGCTAACTTGCAATATTTTTATTATGTATGATAAATTGTAACTTTTATATAACGCATAGGAATATAACCACGAATTATTTATTTTCGTACCTTCATATTGCATGTATGTTCTGATATGAAAAGACACCTAAAGAAACCGCTTCTATTCACAGTAAGCTTTATGGCAGTCGTGTATCTATCTCCTACGCAGAGCATTTCAATGAGAGACCTTGATACATGCGTTAAAATACTGTTATCGACACAGCAGCACATGGCAAACAGGAATGTTTTTTAAAACGATGCATTTCTTCTTCACATGGTAGAGGCTTAATAGAAACATTTCCTTAAAGTAGTTTAGTTGCCTTTTTGTTGAAATAGCTTACTTATACTTTAACAATTTTATTGATTGCTTATAAACAGTTTCTTTCCCTAGCTGCACCTCATAATGTGTTTTACTTTCTGCCAGTCATGGCATTCTAGCCAAAAGAAAGTCTTCTGTAGCATGCATCCTTCCTATTTAACATTATCATATTGCACGCGCAGGGCCTTATTGACAAAGGTATATGTACACTTTTAGTGTACGTTAACTCCTCTTTGGTATTCACAAACCACTAGTGTAGTTTGACGTGCAGTTTTTTTACGACTGCAGAAACTGTCCTATATTTTATAGTCTGAATTCTCCCCAGATGTAAAGATAGATAGTAGTTTGTAAATAACAAAAAAATAGTAATATTACACTGAACGTTTACGTTTTCCTTTGAAAATAAGACCCACAATCTCAGCATCCAAAGTGAGTTCGTTTAAAAAAAAAAAGGACGAGATAAAGTGGATAAAAAAGCCACAAGACACATGGCAATTATTGGTGGGTTACAACATTTTCAGAAAAGAACAGAAAACGTTGTCCCATTTATATTCAATTGAGCGCCTGACTTTAAGATAGCCATTTGAGTTTGAGTGTGACCATATTTAATTCTTGTCATCTATGTGTATTGATTAGAATTATTTTTGTGTTCTTTAAAAAATGCAATGGAAATAATATAGTTCAACATATATGTAAATGATAAATTTACACTCGCAATGGAATTAATTTCTGGAAATAGTTATATGACATATAACAATAGGCTAATATGAAAAAAATAGTATTGTAATACGAACACAAGTACACAAGTAGCAATATGAATCAAGCATGGTAAAAGAACTACGTGTTGGCTCTGATGGTCTTTGCCAATGCTTTTTTCAAATACATTTGCATGCGAATACTTGCAGTGTGACGCATGCGTATGCAAGCAGAAGCATGGCCGGCATTTTGGCATTGAAAAATCTATTTCAAGATGACTGTCCATGTGTATGTAAATGGCACTACATACGCACGGGTGTGCGTTCTGGAGCATGCACACACGAGAGGTATGATGAGTGGGTAGGGTGTTAAAATATCGATAACAAAAATATAGCTGACATAAATATCGTTGCAAAAATATCGTTTACAAAAATATCGACACCCTATACTTAAACAGGTAAGTACATAAATATCGACTCCAAAATATCGTTGTAATTAATATAGATGTAAAAAATATCGACTTTTTAAAATAAGTAAAATTACATTAAATAATAAATACATATAAGTACTATTAACAAAATACATTACATTACTTTTATTTTTTAACTATTTCAAAAAAATTTACTACACTTTTTAATTATAAACGTAATAAATGTGGACATATAAATTGATTTTACACATTACTTTATATAACAACAATAATACATATATATAATTAAAATACCCCTTTACCCAAAAACCCAAAACTGACCCTGAACCCTAAAAATACCCTTTTACCCAAAAACTGAAAACTGACCCTGAACCCAAAAAATACCCCTTTACCCAAAAACTAAAAACTGACCCTGAACCCTAAAAATACCCCTTTACCCAAAAACTGAAAACTGACCCTGAACCCTAAAAATACCCCTTTACCCAAAAACTGAAAACTGACCCTGAACCCAAAAAATACCCCTTTACCCAAAAACTGAAAACTGACCCTGAACCCTAAAAATACCCCTTTACCCAAAAACTGAAAACTGACCCTGAACCCTAAAAATACCCCTTTACCCAAAAACTGAAAACTGACCCTGAACCCTAAAAATACCCCTTTACCCAAAAACTGAAAACTGACCCTGAACCCAAAAAATACCCCTTTACCCAAAAACTGAAAACTGACCCTGAACCCTAAAAATACCCCTTTACCCAAAAACATTTTCACTAAAAAAATCCTGTACACACACCTAAAAATTATTAAAAAATTAACATAATTAATTACATAATTATTATTCAATTAACTAATTGAAATTAATTAACTATTATTTATTACACTATTTATATTCATTTAAAACATTAATTAATGTGTTATTTCATTATATTTAAATTACTTCCCACCCTACTCCCCTATAAACCCACAACCCGCTATGGAACTATTAATACTAAATTCAACTGAAAATACATTATTAAATAATAATATACTACTAAAAATACTACTTTGACTAAAAATAATCATTAAAAACACTACATTACTTATAATTATTTAAAAAACGATATTATTGTAAACTATGTTTTTGTAAACGATATTTATTACAACTATATTAATGTTAACGATATTACTTACCTGTCTGTCGATATTCTGGTCAGACGATATTTTTGTCATCGATATTTCTTCCTGTAGATATTTTTGCAGCGATATTTATGTTAGTCGATATTTTTACGACGATATTCCTGCTCTGTACCGATGAGTGCACCATGACACACAGTGTGTATTTTATCATTTTTTATTTACTGTTTGAACATGACGACATCGATTTAAAAATTGGAAATAAAAAAAAATGCATTAAAAAAACTAAGTGAAGCAAAATGCAGAAAAATTGAGTGGCCAGATACCACTTTATAGCTGCTAGGACTTCATTAACAAAATGAATCAATACATTATAACATGAAAAAAGGCAGAGCGGGACATGAAAGGTGGGTCATTCAACAACTGCGAAGGGGAATGAGAGTTAAAAGAGAGCAAGGGGGGATGCATTCCCATGGAGTGCTGAATGCTAAAGAAACAAGCACCGGCAAAGCCAATAGGTCTTGCTTTAATGTGTTAGCACATGCAGTCTCAGGCATGCACGAATGTTCTTTACACGAGTTATCAAATGAAAGTCACGAATATTATGTTGACCAAGGGTTGATGAAGGACAGCGTTTGTTGCTGTATTTCGCGCAATGCACATTGTTTCAATGAAAGACCTTTGAAGATTGTACCCCCAAAACCACACAGCATACTCCCTCTCTCGATTGTTCTTTGGTCCAAACTCCAAATTATTCTCTCCTTTGGAAGGTATGTAAGAGTAATGGAAGCAGCAGTATGTGAAGTGGCAGGAAGTGATTTGACAGTATGATGGGTAGTAATTTAAGTGCCAAGAATGGGAGTACCATTAGGGAAAGCGATATTAAGGGAAATAAAAGGAAGGCAAGTGACGTCTAGGAAGGTGGCAAACGGTAACCAGACAGCAAATCAAGTGACAGTAACGGAAGTGACAAAGTAAAAGTCGAAGCAATTGGTGTAGTAGTAGTAATAAAGTGGCTACATTAGAAGTTACATTAATGGGAGTGATCATAATGGGAGAGACAGTAAAGGAAATGACAGCAGTGGTTATAAGAATAATAGATGAGACAGGAAGGGAGGTGAAATTAGCAGCTGTGACATCAAAGCGAGGAACAGTGAGAGAAGTGATAGTAATTGAGAGGACACTAAACAAAATGGCAGTAACCAACACTAATGAGGGTGACACGAGTGGCTCTGCTTGTAATGAAACTGACAGTAATTCGAGTAATGGTAATGGGAGTGACAGAAACTGGAGTGAGAGTAATGGTAGAATGGGCGAGTGAATATTGTAAATGATAATAATGCAAGTGGCAGTAATTGTATTGATAATTATGGTAGATCCAGCATATGAAGGAAATGTAAGGTAAGTGAGAGCAAAGGAAGCAACAGTTACACCATTGGATGTAACAGTAAGGGAAGTAAAATTCAAAACTTTGACAGTAATGAAAATTCGAGTAATTCGAATCAGAGTTAGGCCTGACAGGGGAGTGATAGAAAATAGAGTACAAGTAAAGACAGGGATAGTTATACATGTCAGAATAAAGAGAGTGGCTGTCTGTGAACAGACAACAATAAGAGAGTGACAAAAATATTGAGAGGTATGCAAGTTACAATAATGCATGTGATGGATATTGTACTGATACAGATATTGACAGTACCATCGTTTAAGGTAAGTTAAAGTAAAGGGAGCGACAGTGATGGGAGTGATGGATAATGGAGTGATATCAATGAGAGGGACACTTATACAAGTATAATTAAGGGAAGCAACAGGAATGGGAGTGGCAGTAAGGGAAATGGGAAAACTGGGAGTGGTACTCAGGCAAGTGACAGCAATGAAAGCGACAGGAAAGGAACAAACAGAAAAGATAGTGACTGTAATGAGAGAAGTAGGAACACCAGTTACATTATTAGGAACTGCAGCAAGGGTGGTGATACTATCAGAAGGGACATTGATAGGGATGGGAGATGATAAACTAATTATGCCAAGACTCTCTGCACTGGCTCAGGGTTGAACATCGGATAAACTTCAAAACATTGAGCTACATGTTTAAAATCAAAAACAAAACGGCACCCTCCTACCTACAAGCCTTAGCTTCTCCCTACCTGCCAAAAAGAAGTCTTTGCTCACAAACGGCCCCGAATTTTGTCGTCCCCTGATTCAAACTACAAAGATCTGGTGGGAAATCCTTTTCTGTTAGAGGACCGATACTATGGAACTCACTCCCCCTTCATATCCAGAAAGAGTACAGCTACATAAAATTCCGGAATCACGTAAAAACCTGGTTGTTTCAGAAACAACTGTGTTAAACTATTAATTCAGTATTTTCCTTGACCATCCATATGTCATAGGTGCCGGGAAATCCTTGTTGGGTAGCTGAGCGCCATACAAATACATAAAATAAATAAAATAAATAAACTCTTCTGGGAAGTATGTGTCATCTTTGTAACAGGAATGGGATGTTTGTTTCTTGCGAAGATATGTCCAAGCAGAAATGTAGTTCCAGCAGTATTGCTGCTCCATCCTATTCAAATAAACTAAGAACAAATGGTCCTTGACAAGAGAATTTCTGAACTTTGTAATAATTATAGGCCACAATGAGCTCTATAACAAAGAAAAAGTCCAGCCGGACATTGAATTTTATTCAATGTATTGTAGATATGTAGAGGTTCCACGGCGCGACTGTGCACCGGGACGTTTGAACTTGGTTCCATCGTGAACCCAAGGAGCCCCACTTTAAGGCATCCCGTCCAAGACCTAATCTTAGGCGATTATAGCTACCTTTACCGGATTCCCTTGGCACCGGAAAACTGCCCGTAATTATTCCTCTAACCTGTTGATAAGTAGGTCGGCCCCAGACCTAATTATAGACGAATTGAACAACCATTACCGGATTACCTTGATACCGGATAATTGCAAGAGAAAACATTTTTACATTGAGAGCAACACCACCCAGATAACCGTTGGAATACCTCCCCCCAACAATCAGTATCATCCATACACCCACCCCTTGAGGCTGTCTACATTCAGGCTAACATTGGAAGTCCTGATGATGATCCACTATTAACAATTGGATCGAAACGCCGTCGACACAATATGTGGGCTAAACAATAAGTGTACTATTATGTGCCAAAAAGTGTATGTTTCCCAAATATGTGAAGCAAATGCATTCTAAATACTCCCTTTGCTCATGCCTTCTAAATGCCTGAAATACCCCAGTACTTGTATGTTTTGATTGTATGTGTAGCATCGTGGATGCAGGACTGTGTCCCACTGCTTTATTGTTTGTTCGTCTGATTAAGCATATCTACAATACATTGAGTAAAATTCAAAGTCCGGCTGGACTTTTTCTTTGTTATAGAGCTCATTGTGGCGTATAATTATTACAAAGTTTAGAAATTCTCTTGTCAAGGACCATTTGTTCTTAGTTTAGCTGATACCCCAGGTCCTTGGTTACCTAGTGGGTTCCCTTGTTTCTTATTGAAACCATCCTATTCAAATAGCATCAGAAAAGGCTAAGGCTTTTTCAATGCTAGACTTTTTTTTAATTGTCTACCATTGTTATGTTATGTGTCCATTTTATGCTTGTGTGAAATTGCTGTGTTGCGTTGACTACGGGATCTCCAACCACAATGACGCAGCCCTGGACATGGTGCTTGTGATCTTTGTTGGTGAATCTTGAGGGGGAGAGAGCTGTTCTGTGACAGGCAATGACAGAGCAAGCTGCAGTGACACAATTAATTGTTAGAAATGGAGTCTTGATTAGGCACGGGTATGCGCCCTGTCCAAGAAGTGACCACCACTCAATTCAGAGTAAGTCATTAGGTTGTGCTCACCCGCTGGTAGCTTAGCACAGAACAGACAGGCTTAACTTAAGAGCCAATGTGTAATGTATTTGTGCAACACTTAAAATAGTAAAACTGTGAAAACACCACTTGAAAATAATCCACACCAGGTTAGACAAATAGAGCTTAATTCAATGAACAAAACAAGAAAAAAAATACCCAAAAAGTCGAACAAGAGTTACAATTTTTTCTAAAAAATGTCATTGAAATCTAGGTCTTAAAAGTCAATATCACTAAGGAGTTACTTGAGTTCATGCTGGACTGGGTCAAATCTGAAAAGTCATGCCGACAGTAATGGATTGCAAGTCGAATGTAGATGCCCCACAGGCCTCGCTGAAAAAAGTACCTTTCCGAATTATGTGTCAACGTCAAAGAGCAAATGCGTCAGATTCGAGTCAAGCAGTCGGGTCCTGCATCATTGTTGAATCCCTTTAGAATGTAGGCACTGGGTCATCGATGAGCCTCACAGTCGGATCTCAAGTTATTGTCAAACCTCTTATGACGAAGACACTTCATCATTGGCGAGCCTCACAATCAAGTTCCTTGTCGTCATCGAACCCTTTATGATTAAGGTGCTGCATTATCGTTGAGGCCTGCTGTGGAGTCTCAGAAGTGGCACTTCAGCAGCATAAACGGCAAATGTGTTAGTATCGACCAGCACAAAGCAGGTGATGTGTGGATTTAGGCAGAAACTGCTGCAGACCCCTTCTTGAAGTCCCAGGACTGGATTGGCACCTCTTGGCAGGGTAGGACTCACAGTTGGCAAAGTCCAGCAGCTGAGGCAGAGTTGAATGAAGTCTTTGATGTCCCTGAGACTTCAGAACAGGAGGTGAGCCAGTAAGCCCTTGGAGTCACTTGCTTATGGGGATGTATAGAGTCAGGTCAAGTCCTTCTCACCACAAAGCAAGCGGGCAGCAGGCAGAAGGGCATGCACTGCAGCGCAGGAGGCCAGCAAATCCAACAGAATCCTGCAGAGTGTCAGTTCTGTCAGCAGCACAGCAGTCCTTCTTCCAGGCAGAGTGTCCGCAGGTCCAGAGTGTACTAAGTTGATGGTGTCAAGGGTCCAGTACTTATACCCAGTTATGCCTTTGAAGTTATGGAGACTTCAAAGAGGCTCTTGAAGTACACAAGGTCCCTGCCCTTCCTGCCCAGACTCAAGACTCACTACAAAGGTGTAAGCAGATTTTTCTATGGTGACAAGCACCGTCCTATTCAGGTGCAAGTGTCAACTCCTCCCTCCCTCCTAGCCCAGGAATACCCATCAATCTGGTGATGGGCCATCAGGAGTCGAATATCACACCTCAGTTCCTTTTGTATGTGACTGTCTAGAGGGAATGTACAAAGGCCAGCTGTCATCCACCTCAGACATGTATTCAGTGACAGGCAGAGGCACAGAATGGTTAATCTAAGAAAATTCCAACTTACTAAAAATGGCATTGTCAGACTTACAATTTAAAAACTGACTTCACCATCAATTTTTATTTTAAATTGTGAGCCCAGTGACACCAAACTCAAAATGTCTACCTTGTCCCAATTGGAAATTACACTTAAAAATGAAACAAGATAATCCCAATGTTGACCTATAGGTAATATAGGCCTAGCAGTGGTGAAAGATGAATTTAAGAGTTTTTCAATACTTGAACGTGTAAAACTTAAAAGTAAGTGCATGTTCAGCCTTTTAAATGCACTGGACCCTTGCCTTGGGGCTGCCTAGGGCCTACATAATGGGTGATGTATATTTATGAACAAGGAAGGTTTGGACCTGGCGAGAAGGGTAACTTGCCAGGTCGACATGGCAGTTTAAAACTGCATACACATGCTTTCCATTGGCTGGCCTGAGACATGTTTATAGGGCTACTGAAGTAGGTGGCACAATCAGTGCTGTAGGCCCTCTAGTAGATTTTAATTTACAGGACCTAGCCACATATAATGCACTTTACTCAGGAATTACAAGTAAATTAAATATGGCAATTGTGGATAAGCCTATGTTTTAGGGACAAAGCACCTGCACTTTAGTATTGGTCAGCAGTGGGAAAAAATCCTAGAATCCTAAAGCCAGCAAAAATGACAAAAGAACACTTGATAGACAGAATGCTGAACACTCTCAATCAGGTTTTTGCTCACCATGCGATTTAAAGCGATTGATTTATGCCTAGATCTCTGTACTGGGTGTGAGTGTTTGACATTTTTCAGCATTCTGTCCGTCAATTGTTATTTTTTAATTTGTCCACCCAAGTTAGACAGGGATGCCCAGCTGTGGGTCCCTTGCTCGCTATGCCACTGGATTACAGCTATTTGGGGTTATGTCCCAATACTGGTCCTAGAATGCTTTGTTCGGTCCAGGGAGGTCCTGGTTTGACGGTTCAGGCTGGACTGTTCCCATCGGGAGCAGGGTCTGGATTGATTGCCATATGGCTAGGTCCTAAGGGGGTGCCATGGTGAGCAAACAAGCTATGGATTCGGGTCCAGATCTCTGTACTGGTGGTGAATGTTTGATATTGTTCAGCATTACGTCCATCAATTGTTCTTTTTTTAATTAGCAGAAATAAAGTCATCAAAAGAGGAGGTCAGAAAGCAAAAATGTCAGGGAAACCACAGCAAGGATGTCAGGTCTACCTGTAATGCAATCTAATGAATATTTCTATAGTGCAACCAATACCCAAAAAATGGGCTCCTAGGTGCTATAGTCAGATGAAGGTCACCCACAGCAAATACCAGAAAGGCTAATGAGACAGGAAAAGCCAGGTCTTTCATTCCTTCTGAAACTGTGGGTGATTTGACTTAGTGCACAGTCTTATTGTAAGATTGTTCCATAGTTTAGGACCAAGGACTGCAAAGTAATTACCTTTTATGTGACCAGGGGCCATATGTATCAATGTTAGGTTTTGCGATTACACCGAAAGATAAAGGGGGTTGGGCTGCACCACATTTTTTATTCTACTATCTAGCAGCTGTACTCCAATACATATCTCCTTTGATTGTCGGTAATAAAATCCCTACTTCTTTGGCACAATACCCAAATATATTTGAACTTGCATTAGGTACCGAAGCTAATCACCATTTGCTAAAAATAATAGAACCAAGCTACTATAAAAAAACAAAATTTAAAATTTTAGCAGCAGCATATAAAGCTTGGCGAATTATTAAAAAAGTGGTTGGTATCAGAAAAGTCACAAGATACACTCCATTAAACTCAATTCATTGCTTCCCTTCTATATTTAGAGACCAGGTGATGAAAAAATGCAACACTAAGGGGATTTCTTTTCTCTCTGACTTATATACAAATAATTATGATTCGTTACTTTCTTTTGGTGAACTTCAAAATAATTTCAAAATTCCTTCTCACGATTATTTTAAATATTTACAGATTCATAGTTTTTTACACTTACCCTATAATGTAGCAAGGCAGGATCTAATGCCAATTTTGCTTATAGATAGCCTAACCATTAAAAGAAGAATAGGCTATTATTATAATATGTTAATGACTTATCTCCCGGATGACTTCAACAATCTGTGTGATAAATGGGAAGGGAAATTAGGAACAAAGGATCTATTTTTAACAGATTCGATTAAACTGGCTACCTCTATCCTATTTTCTGGGCGTACTCATACTCAACATTATATGATTCTGTGTGACCTTTATTATACACCTGCCAAAGTTTTGAAATGGGGGTCTACTGCTGGAATTAATTGTAATCGGTGTAATATGAGAGGGGCTGACACAATACATATGTTTCACTCCTGTGTAAAGCTTGCTAGCTTAATTTCTGATATTCATAAATTCATCGAAAACATTTTTTGTAAAACTATTGTTATATCACCTGAATTAATATTATTTGGTGTTTCCAAAGACTCAATAGACCTAGAGGAAACCAATTTATTATTTATCATGATGTCTGAATTATGCGCATGTATCACACAGGATTGGACCAGCCCGGAACCGCCGTCGTTCTCCATATGGAGGGGTCGCCTTTTAGCCAGATACCAACTTGAATTGGCAATATACGCAACTAAGGGAAGAAAAAGGAAACTACTTGGCATAAAAATTTGGACACCAATTCAAAATTGGATTGATGGAATAACAACTTAATAAGATCTCTCTTCTTCCTTTCATTATTTTCTGTATTTTGCATTTCTTTTGAATATATATTTTACAATATGTATATGTATACTTTGAATAAGTGAAGGATATGTTATAATCTGTTTAAACTTGCAACTCAAATCTCAATAAAAATAATAAAAAAAAAAAGGTTTTGCGATTCTCAAATAGCTAATTTTTGGGAATCGCTATTTGAGAATCCCAAAACGCTATGTATGTAGAATTTGCAATACATTTTGCGAATCTTACATATTCCTTACTTGCGAACGCAAATTGCAATTCGCAATAAAGGAATACCTCCCCATTCATTCTTATTGGCCTAGAGGCCCATAGGAATGAATCGGAAGACATTCTCAATTTGCGATTCTCAATTAGACAATCGCAAATTGAGAATGCAATTTCAAGTGTGCCATGGTGTCAAAAGGACACCATGTTGCACCCCTGAAATGAGCATGGGTGAATTTCAACGTTTGCGATCACAATTTTGCATGATACATATGACCTCAGGCCGATACTTTTGAGGGAGCTGGCAACTAGAATTAGAAAACCTAAAGTTCTTAGATAAGTGAAAAGAGTAAGGAGGATCAGAAGGCTCCTCTGGCTACTTGTGTGAAACACACTATGAATAATGGATAGTGTTTTACATTTTATATTTTGTTCAAAAGGAAGCCAGTGCAGATGCTTTTGTTCGAGTGAAGAAGAACAAGATTTGGGAAAGTTAAGTAATATTCTGTTCTCTGCGTTTTGGCCTAGCTGACATTTCCTGGTACGATGAGTGGCAAAACCTATGTAGAAAGAATTAGAGTAATCTAGTCGTGAGGTAATAAAAGCATGCACTATAGTTGTTCTGGCAGCCTGAGAAGGTGTCTAATCACTTTTCTTAACCTTTACCTCAATCTACAGCTTGAAGTGGCCTTAGGTATAATTTAAGGTTTGAATAAAAGTTTAAGCTTAAACTTCACCAAAACATTTTTGCAGCCTCGGTTATAATAAGATGTGAGAAAAGTTCGACAGGCCACCACTTTTCAGACCAGAATTGATAATTTGCCAATAGAACCAGGACCTCAGTTCAGCTTTAGACAATGTTTGTTCATCCAAGCGAAGACTATAATGAGGCATTACTTAAGTCTGTTTTGGTGGAAAGTACTCTCATTAGTCAATCTGGGTAGTATCTGTATGTAACAAATCCTAAAATCTGAAACTTTGCATCAGGGCTGCTAAAGAATCAAATACATGTTGAAGAGTGTAAGGCTCAAGGGAGATCCCTGTGGCTCTCTATGTGGGAACAGCAGAGATTTAGAGGAAAAAAGTGAAAGCAGAATAGTCTGGGTTCTGTGAGAGAGCAAATAGTGTTCTATGAAATAGCCATAGACTTGACACGTATATCTTCTAGTCTATGGATCAGAATGGCATGTTGCCAACAAATCAAGAAGGACAAGGGCATAGGGATTTGAGGTTATCAGGTACATTGAGAAGAATTGATTCTGTGATATGACCCAATGGAAAGTGAGAAAGGTCCAGCTCTGCCAATGCCAGCAGTCATGAATCAGAGATTTCAATGATGTGTGTTCAGTTCAGTTCAAAATCAAAGTTTATTTGGACCATTGTCCTTAAACATATAAAACATTCTAAAAACAGATCATTGTCACATAAAAACTTTAAAACCGTATAAAACTTATAACTCATTAAAATGGATCACACATGGCTTGCGCTAATCGCAATTCATAGTTCGTTTACCTTTTTGCATAAATCTCCACAATGCACAAACAATATCTAAGGAGAGCATTTCTGTTAGGAGGACACTTGCAGCAGTCTATTATGAACACCATATTTTTTAAAAATTGGACATAAGATCTCTTTTCGAAGTTCCAAGAGCTTTGAACAGTCTAATAAAGTATGCATCATATCGCATGAGGTTCCCACTATACACTTACAGTTTCCAATGCTAGCTATCATCTCCGATTTTACTCTAATATTACTATAATAGGGATTCAATCCCGTTCTTAATCTTAGAACTTCTCTCCTCAGCCATCTATTCGGTAATGTATCAATATAAGGGAAATGTATATCTTTTTGCCAGGCCTGGGCCATAAACTGTACCGACTTTTTTGACGCCAGGTAAACTTGGTCCTCAGCTCGGGATACCTCATATCCTACCTCCCTCAGAGCCTTCCCCGTATTCTCCATTTGGAGGGTCACGGGATTTACATCTAGTCTTAGCAGTTTACCAACCATCCTGTGGGAATTCCTAACCCCTTTAGCCCATGTTCGTTCACTCATCAACGCTTCTCTCCTACACCATTGCAAGACTTTTAGTTCATCCTCAGTACCCAGGCGCTGCCAGAATCTAACTATGGCCATACAAACTGTTGTCTTCTATGAGGTTACACATGTTTCTAACCTTACAGCTTGCACCATGGAACATTTAGGGAGTGAGAATACATTTTTCAAAGCTTTTCCCTCCTCTACATCCCATCCATGTTTTCCACCCAAAAACAGTAACTCTGCCCCACATAGAAATTGCAGGGGGACCATAGCTAGATATGCTTTTAAGACAGGCCTTTCCGATTTTCCTCCAAAGCTTCCATTAAATTTCTTAAGGCCATTATTGACGCTGTTGTCCTTGTCCTACAAGCATCTAGGTGGGTTATCCATTTAAGATTTTTCTGAAACCACATACCGAGGTACCTGTACTCTTCTACAGTTTCCAGCTTTTCAGGAACTAGGTACCAGCTATATCTTATTTCCCTTCTCCCAAAGCATAACATCTTTGTTTTGTCCATGTTAACAGCTAATTTTTTCAACTTACATTACTCATGGAAGCTATTCAGCTTTCTTTGTAACCCGATCTCCGTTTGGTCGAAAATTACCAGGTCATCAGCATATAAAAGACATGCTATATGTTTCCCATTTATTTTAGGGCTTGCCCCCATTGCTTTACCTAAAAAAGAGGGTAGGTCTGGTATAAAAAGTGAAAAACGTTTAGGGGCCAAACCACACCCTTGTCTTAACCCATTTCCAATTTACATTTTTCTTTATATACTCCCACCTGTGTCTAAAATAATATGTGCTGAGTTTGCAGTGTGCAGAAGTTGTATTAGGCTCAACAATTCGCTGGGAATATCATAGCCAATCAATGTATCCCACAGCTTCCCACAGTCTACTAAGTCAAACGAAGCGCGGAAGTCCACGAAGCAACAACACAATCTACCATTCTGCTCCATGGACTTCCCCACTATGGGCCAAAGTGCGAAGCAGTGGTCAACCGTCGAATGGCCCTCCTTAAACCCCCCTTGTTCTGGGGGTATAACTTGGTTCATCTCTGACCACTCCTTTAGTTTTTCTAGGATCAATTTGGCGAATACTTTTTCGCCTATATCCAACAAATTAATTAACCCATAATTTTTGGGTGAATTAAGGTCCCCTTTTTTGTGGATAGGCCTTATTATTGCGCCTCTCCAGGTTTCTGGGATTTGGCTTGAGGTAAGTATCCGTTGGGACATTTTTGAAAAGAACAGAGCGCACCAATCCGACCTCTTTTTTATCACCACCGCAGGAATATTGTCAGGGCCAGCTGCTCGTGTCAAATTTAAGTTAGACACAAATTTTTTGACATTATCAATAGAAAAATGAACCTCCATTATTTTACTCACTCCGCACCATACTATAGAATTTAAACACTGTGTGACTTACGGATGTTAGGTTCTCATTGAAGATGAGCAGCAAGTATGGCCAGACTGTCACAACATTCAGAAGCTAGCTGCTATGCGGGGCAGTCATGTATGTTTTCGGTTTCTGTTCATTAAGCGGGACCATGGATGACTAAAGGTGTAGGTCAGGTTTTTGATTAAACATTTTGCTGGATAGTGATATTAGTAGAGTCAACTGGTTTCAGACACTCTCAGACTATAGGTTGAACCCACAAGCACACTAGTGATCTGAGTGTCATCAGAGTTGGGTGAGCAATTCATGCCTGTTTTAACTGGTAGAGCTTTCTTGGGGTTTCAGTCACACACACAAAATCCTAGTCTAGAAACAGTCTCGCCCATGACCCCACATCAAAATGCTTGCCATATTCGCATAAGGTTAACGGTGTAATGTCCTACAATACAGATGTTTGCTGTTTTTTTGATGGAGTGATGTCCTAAAATGCAGATGTTTGCTGTTGGATTGGTGTCAGTACAACGCAGTTTTTTACAACGCATTCCGTTACATCGGAATTTTCACAACGCAGGATCCATTACATCGGATGCCATTACAACGCATGGCATTACATAGCAGATGCTATTACAACGCATGGCATTACATCGTAAGTATAGGTAAGTATACCTTTTTTAAAAAAATGTAATTAAGTTAATTTTATTAATTTAATTTAATTAATTTAATTAAAATACATTTTAAAATAGTAATTAATTTAATTTAATAAAATAAAATCTATTTATTTAATTTAATTTTAATAAAATTTTTAATTAATTTGATTTAATTAATATAATGAAATTAATTTAATTTAAATATTTTTTAAAATGTAATTTAATTAAATTAATTAAAATAATTTATTTAAGTAAATTAATTTAATTAAAAAATGTAATTAATGTAATATAATTAATTTAATTTAATAAATATATTTTAATTAATTTAAAAATGGCAAATATAATTTAATTAGCCCTAAACACAAACCTACCCCTACCCCTGAACCCTAAAATACCCCTGTACCCCAAAACCCAAACCCTGCCCTAAAACCTAAAAACACCCCTGTACCCCAAAACCCAAACCCTGCCCTAAAACCTAAAAACACCCCTGTACCCCAAAACCCAAACCCAGCCCTAAAACCTAAAAACACCCCTGTACCCCAAAACCCAAACCCTGCCCTAAAACCTAAAAACACCCCTGTACCCCAAAACCCAAACCCTGCCCTAAAACCTAAAAACACCCCTGTACCCCAAAACCCAAACCCTGCCCTAAAACCTAAAAACACCCCTGTACCCCAACACCCAAACCCTGCCCTAAAACCTAAAAATACTCCTGTTCCCCAAAACCCAAATCCTGCCCTAAAACCTAAAAACACCCCTGTACCCCAAAACCCAAACCCTGCCCTAAAACCTAAAACACCCCTGTACCCCAAAACCCAAAATCCAGCCCTAAAACCTAAAAACACCCCTGTACCCCAAAACCCAAACCCTGCCCTAAAGCCTAAAAACACCCCTGTACCCCAAAACCCAAACCCTGCCCTAAAACCTAAAAACACCCCTGTACCCCAAAACCCAAACCCAGCCCTAAAACCTAAAAACACCCCTGTACCCCAAAACCCAAACCCAGCCCAAAAACCTAAAAACACCCCTGTACCCCAAAACCCAAACCCTGCCCTAAAACCTAAAAAACACCCCTGTTCCCCAAAACCCAAACCCTGCCCTAAAACCTAAAAACACCCCTGTACCCCAAACCCAAACCCTGCCCTAAAACCTAAAAACACCCCTGTACCCCAAAACCCAAACCCTGCCCTAAAACCTAAAAACACCCCTGTACCCCAAAACCCGAACCCTGCCCTAAAACCTAAAAACACCCCTGTACCCCAAAACCCAAACCCTGCCCTAAAACCTAAAAACACCCAAACACCCCAAAACATATACCTCAGTACCCCAAAACATATACTCCTATACTCATACTTATTAAAAAAATTACTTAAATTAATATATTTAATTTATAATATTAAAAAACATAAATAAATTAATTTATTCAAAATTAATAATGATTAAATTGATTATATAATATTAAAAAAAATAAAAACAAATTATATACTTACCAATACTTACGATGTAATGGTATGCTTTGTAATAGCATCTGCTATGTAATATCCTGCGTTGTAATGGCATCCGATGTAATAGAACCAGCGTTGTAAAAGCTGCGTTGTAACAGCATTCCGACGTAAAAGTTGCGTTGTAACAGTGACATACCTTGCTGTTGTTATTTACCACAACTGAAATAGGTGAGGTTGTAGACAGCCTTTTAAGCTTATGCTGCATGTGTGCATTATTGCTATTTTGCATGGACTAGAGTGTCTTCCTGTCATGCCATGCCAATAATGCACCTCAAATCACATTGAAGCAGATGGGTTCCATATACCTTCAATGTTAACATATATATGGATCGTTACAAAAATGAGTGATTGAATACTGTGCATTTTGACTCACTTTAAGGTGATTTATGACTTGGAAGAGACAGAACAAAGACAGACCTTGGCTCCATAGTCTAAAGCATTCACCCCAAAATCCATGATTTAAAAAAAGTGGTACCAGATTTTAATCCTGGTGGCATGCTCACCATTTTTTTATTACCAAATTCTGACAAAAATTGCTTCCACTAAGTTGGGCAGCAATAATATAGGGTTGTTAGCACAGAGCTTTGATGGTGAATGTGTGCATTACAATTAGACTTAGGGAGAACAAAGAAATTAGATGGTGTCTGGTCTCATTTGCAAGCCCATTGCACCACCAGAGCATTACTTTTTTAGAAGCACTGGTGGCGCAGTCTTCGTGCCCATATCTACAAGCCACGTAAAATCACCTTGCGTGACTTTTCATGACCTTGTCAATATGGGCGCCCTTCAAGCATTACTCTGTATGAAAAGGGCATTCCATGGGTGTTCCCATGCATCATCCATGGTACCTGACATGTTCCCGGATTTACTAAGTGTTGTAAACCTGGTAATGTGTCAGAATCCTACTTCTCCCCAGGGGATGCATATGAGTGGATCAATCAGAATAAATACTTTTATTTATCCTCGTTTCTTGCTCTTTGTATGTGTGCTGCATGCTGCAGCACACATAAAAGGAACAAATTGCCTTTAACGATTGTTTACATGCAAGAAGGTGTCCATTCCTGTACATAAACTGCAACACAGGCACCCTTGCACCATGGTGCAAGGATGTCTGTGTTGGCTCAGGGCTCCTGGTTGTGCAGGGGAGAAGGACAGGAAGGCATGGTTTCATGTAGATACAGTGAATTATTTCCCTTTTATATTGAATCACGGCAGTGCAGTAGGAAGTCTTTCTGTGCTGCTGTGCACCAAAATATAGTAAACAAGGCACATTTTTTTTTGTACTCCGCACAACTACACCTTTACTGGTTCATTTAAATCCAATGATTCCCAATCACTTCACTTCAATAGACCAGGTACGTTCAATGGAATAGTAATTCTTGCTAACTCCTGATGATATCGGATAATAAGCAACATTTCTGGTGCACTGCTGATGAAAGACAGGACTTAAAACAAATAATTGTTGGACTTGCCTGTCGGTATTTCTATTTTTAATACTCTGTATAATTTATTATTTTATTTTGAGATTTATAGAGCGCCTGGTGACCCGAGGGCATCCCCGCGCTATAAGAATGTAAAATCCAGGACAGGCGGAAACCAGGAACTAATTGGGGAAGAGGAGGGTTTTGAGTTTTTTGCGGAAAAGTGAGTGGCTAGGTTCCAGGCGCAGCAGGCGAGGAATAGCGTTCCATTTAGAGGCGGCCTTGACCGAGAAGCGGCGGCCACCGGTTCGCGACTTCTTGAATCTTGGGACTGTGGCCAGATGTTCGTTGTCCGAGCGAAGGTTTCTGTGGGCTTTATAAGGTGTAATCATATCTTTGAGGGCGGCAGGTCCAGCCCCATTGATGAGTTTGTGCGTGATGCACATGGCCTTAAACTCCACTCGCTGGCGGACCGGAAGCCAGTGCAGAGATTTAAGGGCCGGTGTGGTCGGGGCTCTGGGAGGAAGGTTGAGAATGAGTCTCGCCGCGGCGTTTTGTGCACGCTGGAGTTTGGCCAGGGTGGTTACAGGAGCGCCGAGGTATGCAGCGTTGCCGTAGTCCAGACGTGCTAGTATGAGCCCTTGAACTAGAAGTTTCCTGGACAGGGGGGGCAGGAGGGGGCGGATCTTGCGAATTGAACGGAGAAGGCCAAAGCAGGTCCCCGCGGTCTTGACTGCCTGGGTCTTCAAGGAGAGGTCCTGCTCCAACCAGAAGCCCAGTGTTTTAATTTCTGTCTTTGGCGTAGGGATGTCACCGAAGGAATCCGGCCAGACTGAAGGAGGGACGGAGGACCATTTGTTGCCCAGAAGCATGATTTCTGTTTTTGTCCCGTTCAGCTTCAGCGAGGATTCGCACATCCAGGTATGTATGTCTTGCAGGCAGTTAAGTAGGATTTCAGGGTTATTGTCCAGCTGGGAAAGAGAGACGACGAGTTGGGTGTCGTCGGCATAATTGACTATTTTTATCCCATAGGGAGTAACCACATCCTCTAACGGGGCCATGTAGACATTAAACAGGGTGGGACTAAGCGAGGACCCGTGGGGCACACCACATGTGAGCGGAAGGGGGTCTGAGCGGGAGTTGCCGTCCCACACCTGAAATGAGCGACCCGAGAGGAAGGATTTGATCCAATCATGTGCGGTTCCCACAATTCCTGCCTTGGCCAGGCGATGGAGGAGGACACGGTGGTCCACCGTGTCGAATGCGGCACTGAGGTCCAGGAGGATCACTGCCACTGATCCTCCTGAATCCAGGATACACCTAGCCTCCTCGATGACGGAGAGGAGTGCGGTGTCTGTGCCGTGGCCCGGCCGGAATCCGGTTTGTGACTGACGTTGAATTTTATTCGTCTCGAGGAATTGGGAGAGTTGCACATTGACTAATTTCTCAGCCACCTTGCTGATGCAGGGAAGGAGCGAAATGGGTCTATAGTTGGCCATATCGTCCGGGTTCAGGTTGGGCTTTTTCAGCAAGGCCTTGACAACTGCGCTCTTCCATGAGGAGGGCACTGTGCCTTGGGCAAGAGATGTGTTAATCAGATCCCTAATGGTAGGTGAAGTACTGAGAGAAACGGTTTTTAAGAATCTGACGGGTGCCGGGTCCAGGGGGGATCTACTTCTCATTTTGGCCAGCGTGGTGGTGACCTCATCGAGGGAGACTCCTCTAAAGGAGGACAGCAGCGGGCTGGTGGAGCAGGCGTCTGAATCAACCGGGATGGGGGGGCTGATTGGGGGAAGGGACTCCAAGATCCGCGTGATTTTGGAATCGAAGTATGAGGCTAAGTCCTTGCATCTGTCCGGAGGGGGAAGAGAGGCAGCGGGAGCTGAAGGGATGTTGAGCAATTCCTTAACTATCAGGAAGGATTCTTTGGCCGAATTGGCCGCATTTTTAATTCTGTTGTCGTAGAAGGTGGTCTTGGCTAGTTTAATGGCCGATTTGTAGCGTCTTACCGCTATGTTGTAGGTGTCTTTATTACTATGTAGCCAGTCTTTCCTCCACAGTCTTTCCGCTTTTTTGCATTCTTTGCGGAGGTCTCGGAGTTCCGGGGTGTACCACAGGGCATGGCCCATTGTCCTATCTTTGATCTCCCGACTTTTTATGGGAATGAGGCTATCGAGGGAGGAGGAGAGCCAGCCTCTTACTTGGGTGTCAGCCTCGGACGGGTCAGCCGCAAGGCTCGGGGTAGAAGAGTCCAGAGCTATGGACCAGTCCACCGCAGAGAGTTTGGCCCACGATCTATCTTTAGTAAAGATGGGGGCTTTATGGGGTTTCTTGATGGCCCCAGGAATGTGGAAAGTGATCACAAAATGGTCCGTCCATGGAAGTGGTTGGGAGTTAATAAATTGGAGGGAGGGGATGTTCGAAAACACTGGGTCGAGAAGGTGCCCTTTAACATGTGTTGGACCGGTGTTGGCAAGGAGAAGGCCATGAGAAGCCAGGTCGCAGATAAGATCGACAGCACCTGTGTCCAGCGGGTCGTCAAAGTGTATGTTGAGGTCACCTGTTATGAGGAAGTTTGATGACAAGTGGGCTGAAGAGGAGACAATTTCCAAGAGGGATGCTGCAAAGGGGGCGAAGTGGCCGGGAGGCCGGTACACCAGAAGGCCTGACAGGGAGCTGGTCGGAGTAAGCTGAAAAGTGAAGAGACAGCTCTCTGATTCCAGGGTTGCCATCGTGTTAATGCGGCAGGCGAGGTGGTCCCTGAAAATGATAGCAATACCACCTCCTCTACCTAAAGGGCGTGGTTGGGACAAGACGAGAAAGCCGGGGGGGAGAGCCAGTACCATATCGGAGTTGGAGTGCTCAGTGATCCAGGTTTCTGTCAAGAAGAGTATGTCCAAGTGTAGATCGACAATAAGATGATTAATATGGAGGGCATGCTTCGGGAGCGATCTGCAATTAAGTGTCGCCATTTTGAGGACAGGCGGTGGGACCGGGGATTTAGGGAGGAGTAGCTTCGTCGGTTTGCAATTGTTGCAGCTGAAGTAGGGAATGTTCGGGTCTTGCGGAGCGTGGCATGCGCTGGTTTTTCTAGGTCTAAGGCTAAGTAGCTCTCTACGAGAGTAGCTTACCTTTGTAGTTGGAGGGACAGGCATAGAGTCTGGTCCTGGGCCCGATCGTGCGTGGACGGGCGCAGACGGGCTTGCCTTAGGCGCGCCTTCGGCGCGCAGACGGCGCTCCCGCTGCGCTCGTCCGCTGCGCGTCCTGTGGTTGCACATCTTTATGGGTAGGAAAGGGGGCGGGTGGGGCGTGGCCTCAATGTGGGCGTGGCCTCAATTCCTCGCCGACAATGGCGGTCTAATGTTTGTTTTGGGTTTGGTCGGTGCAGCGAAGGAGTCGCTGTTCAGGCGAGTCTCGAGCCCGCTGCAGGAGGTGTCAGCCGGGTGAGTGCCCAGTTAAAAATACAAGAAAATAGGGAGTGACACAGAGAAATACAATTTTTTTAAAAAGCGGACGTCTCCCGGCTTCCGCCTCAGGAGATTTAGAGGTTCTGATCAGTTGGCGCTGATGACAGCGCTTTAGTACTGTGGCAGGTGGGCGTGGCCTCAATGTGGGCGTGGCCTCAATTCCTCGCCGACAATGGCGGTCTAATGTTTGTTTTGGGTTTGGTCGGTGCAGCGAAGGAGTCGCTGTTCAGGCGAGTCTCGAGCCCGCTGCAGGAGGTGTCAGCCGGGTGAGTGCCCAGTTAAAAATACAAGAAAATAGGGAGTGACACAGAGAAATAAAATTTTTTAAAAAGCGGACGTCTCCCGGCTTCCACCTCAGGAGATTAGAGGTTCTGATCAGTTGGCGCTGATGACAGCGCTTTAGTACTGTGGCGGGTGGGCGTGGCCTAAATATGGGCGTGGCCTCAATTCCTCGCCGACAATGGCGGTCTAATGTTTGTTTTGGGTTTGGTCGGTGCAGCGAAGGAGTCGCTGTTCAGGCGAGTCTCGAGCCCGCTACAGGAGGTGTCAGCCGGGTGAGTGCCCAGTTAAAAATACAAGAAAATAGGGAGTGACACAGAGAAATACAATTTTTTTTAAAAGCGGACGTCTCCCGGCTTCCGCCTCAGGAGATTTAGAGGTTCTGATCAGTTGGCGCTGATGACAGCGCTTTAGTACTGTGGCGGGTGGGCGTGGCCTCAATGTGGGCGTGGCCTCAATTCCTCGCCGACAATGGCGGTCTAATGTTTGTTTTGGGTTTGGTCGGTGCAGCGAAGGAGTCGCTGTTCAGGCGAGTCTCGAGCCCGCTGCAGGAGGTGTCAGCCGGCTGAGTGCCCAGTTAAAAATACAAGAAAATAGGGAGTGACACAGAGAAATACAATTTTTTAAAAAGCGGACGTCTCCCGGCTTCCGCCTCAGGAGATTAGAGGATAAGGATCTTGAATAATGTTTAATGACTTTTTATCTATGTATATATATGTGCGCTTTTATGGTGTTTTTTAATCACCGAATAAAGATTCTTTGAATTGAATTGAATAGTACTGCACCACAATTAAAACAATATTTGGCAGCCCTGAATATCCCCCTATGCTGGCACTAAATTTAGCAACCTAGCACCAATACCGACACCGTTGCACCACAGTGCAAGGGTGTCTGCATTGAGGGGAAGATTGTTCATGTGCAGGAGGGTCCCCCTTACTGCACATAAACAATCTTTAAATGGTGTTTTGTAACTTCTATGTGTGCTGCTTAATGCTTAATTAATTGATTATGTGCAGGAAGGTTCACCTTCCTACACAGAAACAATCAATGGCCTTTTGCTTTTTCTATGTGTGCTGCACAACTCAGCACACATAGAAACAGCAAAAACAAAGAGAAATGAAACATTTCTCCTTGTTGCCCCTGTTTAAGACCAGGTTTTAAGCCCCATTACGTGGCCTAATGCTGCCTTGTGAATACGGCAAAGCCCCTATCGCCATTACATCCTAAAAAGTAAAATTGTGGTGGCGATAGATGTTTGTAAAAATGCCCCTGTGACACCAAAGTATTCCTTGAGCGACAAAGGAGCAGAGACAAGTGAAAAAGCCAAGAAAGCCATAGGTGATAAGCAAGTAGCTGACCGAAAACCTGGTGTAATTATATCATAAATATGTTATGTTCTTGAAACAATAGATCTGTCAACACACAGACAAAGGTTTCTGTAGGTGAGACCTAAAAATCGTATTCCTATTTAAAAATTCCCATGCTGTCAATCTACACAGCTACTGGACTCCAGGTAATGATTCACAGCATGGAGAGTGCCTTGAAACAAGATGCATCTTATTCATTTTCCTCTTTTGTAAAATAGTATCAATGGAAAAAAAGTTTAGCCTTTATTCTAGACTCTGAAATAGAAATGACTAGGACATTGCAAGACACCTCAGTGTTCCTTAACATCATAAGGGTACTTGAACTGTTGCACTGTCCCACTATATGAGCACAGAACTTGCAGCCTGATTCATGAAAGACCCGTTTTGCGAGTCTCTAATAGCGATTTATAAGGAATCGCTATTACAGGCTCGCAAAACGGGATTCATGTAGGAATAGTAAAAAAAATGCGATTCCTACTTATTCCTCATTTGCGATTAGCAAATTGCTAATCGCAAATAAGGAATAACTCCCCATTCATTCCTATGGGCCAAAAGGCCCATAGGAATGAATGGGGAGTATTCCTTATTTGCGATTAGCAATTAGCTAATCGCAAATAAGATAGCGATTTAAAGGGTGCCAGGGGTGTCCAGAGGACACCCTGTAGCACCCCTTAAATGCTAATATAAACAGGGGTTGCGCACACACATGTCCAAAGGACATGTGTGTGTGCAACATGCAACTCAGAAAAATGCTTTTAAAAGCATTTTTCTGAGTTTTTGCTATTTACCACGAGGTTTGACCTCGCGGTAAATAGCGGCCCGAAATTGCGATTTCGCAATTTGAAAATGGATGATGAATTGCATTTAAGGAATCTCAAATAGAGATTCCTTAAATGTATTTCATCGCAAGTTTGCGATATTGCTATTACCGATTTTTGCATTTGGGATGATGAATCCCAAATGCAAAAATCGCACTCGCAAAGGGCCAGATTCTCAGAATCTGGCCCTTTGCGAGCGCTATTCAGCTTGATGAATCAGGCTGTTGGTTACTTGAAATATTCTTTTTAAATAAGTTGGTAAATGGTAATTCAATATTCATATATTGTGATTGAGCTTTCCTTTTCCAAACAAATATATCCAACATTCATCCCTCTCTTTCGCATTTTCCAAAAAAATGCTTATACTTCTTTTCTCACAGTTTTTTTATTTGTAAATTTTGGTTTCAGATCACCACCTTTTTTTTAAATCATTGTCTGCCATCTCTGTTCCCAAAACTACAATTTTGTTTTCCCTTTTCTTTTAATTCTTTCTGGACCAAATATTTTAATTACCATTCACCTCCCACCCTGTCTCTTCAATTCCCTCCTGGTAATCAAATATAATTTTATTGTTAATTTCCTTCCTACTCTTTGGGGACTGCTGTCAATACTGTCAAAGAAATTCTATAATGGAACCTTTTTTGTCATTGGTGACCAGCGGCCCTTACCCACATAACACTTTACTTATATGAGCTGTCATCCAACATTCTTCATCCATTGATCTGCTGTTGTGTCATTCATATTTTCTTCTGCCAACTACATCCTACAGCATGGGGCAAAGGGTCAGCCCACTTCAGCCATTCGCCAACAACACTGGGTGTGATGGCATTCAGCTCTTTCACAAGGAGTACATTCGCAGACAAATAATTCCCTTCGATATTTGCTTTTTGAGACTAAAATAGTTCGGTTTTTTTAAATATAAGTGAGGGACTTGCAGCTTCCACAAGGCTTTATAAAACAATGGCAAAACCAGCACTGACAAATTCAACAGGTTCGCAGCCAAAACCAGATCGAGTGGCTTTCCAAGTGCTTGTTTTCTCTGAATCTTCATCTTTGCTGTCCCGAAATGTTGCCTTGAAGTTAGGAGAGTGTTTTATGTGCATTCTTCTGCTGCACAGCACAGATGCTGCTCAGCCACTGAGTAATACCTCTGTTCACAGTTCGAGAGAATGTGGTTGACTGTTCAGTGCATTTATTTAAAGTGCCTTTCAACGTTAAAACGAGCTTCTAAGAAAATAAAGGTCGGGATTTATAAAGAGAAAATACACTTTTTTCTATATAATAACGTGCTAGAGTTGAATAGTGGCCTCACAATTATTGATACCAGTGTCATCCAACTGTAAAAAAACAGATAAAATAACAGAATAACAACTAGCACTCAAACACTTTATTCTCACTTTCAGATGAACTTCTTTCTCAGAAAGTCTATGAATATTTGCTGGATAATGGAACATTCACGGTCCTAACTACAACTCTAAAAATAGTCGCCTGCGTGTTAAAATGATGTAAATGTGTCCGTGCCAAAAACTACCGGCTGTCACTTGATTTTTTTTTTTTTGCGGAAAACGTAATATTCCAACTGTGGGCCTTCTTTACAAACATTTTGCTGTACAACTCCAGGACTACTCTCGAATTCCATGAGTAAGCCAGGAGTCGCACGAGCTCATAGCAAAAAACGTAGTGAATTGGACTTGAAAGTGCTGTTGCATATACTGAACGGGATCAATGCAGCAGAACAGAATGGTACTGCTGCATACTCTGCAATGCATGGGGACCCCTAACCCTTCGGGGGCCCCTGTACCCTTCAGGGTCTCCCATTCAGCACAGGGCCAATGGATACCTGGGAGATATGGGAGACACAGGGGCCCCTCATTGAGGTTTGATGAGTGGAAAGCATTACATCTATCCCAACAGTAAGGTGACATGCCTACTTAAGCATTTTCAGAAGAAATTACAAAAGGTGTCAGTATGTGGAGTCTTCCTAGGAAGTCTCTCCATGATCAATGGGTTAAAGAGCATAAAGCTACCTAAGACAGAGCTCGTCATATGATGCTCTCTCTCTGAAGGCAAGCAAAAAGTGGTGTTCTATTTCTAATTTCAACAACTCCGATGGTGCATTTTGAATCACACCATCCACTCTGGGTACCGTTCTGAAGGTAATTTTCTACGATGTGGACAGTGTGCCTTCCTTGCGACAATTTGTCTTTGGTTGCCAGGCCTTTTCCTATGCAAAGCATAATACCCTTGGGGCATATTAACAAGGCAGGCGATTTGAAATTATCGCCGCTTTTGCGGCCGTTTTTGGCCGAAAAGCGGCGATAATTTCTTCGCCCTATCAGCAAAGATACGCTATCGCGTGATTTGCTGATTTTGCACCCTTGTCAATAACGCCCAGCTTTGCATCTCTAATGAGATGCAAAGTGGGCGGTCCAGGGCAAAATAATAGACATTTCTCCTATTATCACGCTGCTCGCTAATAAGCAGAGCGTTAGGAAAAGTAGCGCTAGCCACAGTTAACGCTACTTTCCTAATGCCTGCTTGTGACCTGTACTTAGCCATGTATTCCAATGGGAGGTGGATTACATGGCTAAGATTGTCCTGCCCTATCAGCAAGGTTATCGCTATTTTCAATGGAATATCGCTGGAAAACCAGCGATATTCCATTGAAAATGGCGATAATCCCCGCTATCGCTAGGATTTTTATCTCCATGGCGTTAAGCGTTGTTAATACAGTGCTACCATGGAGATTATCGCCAGCGATAGCGGGCAATCGATTTCCTCACGCTAGCAGCGGTCAGCGATAATTATCGCTGCCACTTGCTAATATGCCCCCTTGTTTTATTGACTCAAGCCACACAATTTTAATTTTTGCTACCTTGCCTAACTAATAAAACAAAGACATTATTCTGCCTAAAAGAGGCTTCTTCACCTGCAACACAAAACATGAGAAAGAACAGATTCCACAGCACACATGAAATTAAATTAAACTGTTAATTCTAAACGTGAGCTTTCAGGGACTTGCATTTCAGGTCTACAAGGTTTAGCCAATATAGGAAAACATCCTGCAAGCTTTAAAAATTCACATAACATTTAACATAAATTCAATTAATACATTTACCCACGTGTTAAACTTAATAAGGACATTTAACACACAAATAATTGTCAGTTGCACAACACGATTTCTCCAAGTTACCATCTTCTGCCTGTTACATTCATGTTCTACATTGATTCTCAATATATTACTTGTCAAAGGCCTAATACATGTCACGTATTTATGTTAATACATTTTACATTTCTAACACTTCACATTAACACAGCAAAGGATTATATGGGTGTGTGCTTTACACGTGAGCAATGGGATGAGTTTACAATTTACAAAAAATAAAATTGAATGTTTAAGTTTCAGTTTTTTTAAAGTAGGCAGTGGTCCATGGAACCACTTCCTGCTTTAAAAAAATATTCTGTTCAACATTCACAAAGGGGAAAGGGGTCCCTTGGGAACCCTTTCCCATTTGTGAATGGCTACCACCTCCTATGAGATGGGATTAAAAAATGAATGTGTTGTTCCCTTAACTCAGTAGCAAAACATTCATACATACGACTGTGATTCAGTATTTGAAAGGGATGCCCTAAGCAAACCTCTTTCAAATACCAAATCACTAAACTCAAATTGTAATTCAGTAACATGTCACTAAATCATAATTTGTGCTTTGTACACATAAAAAAGCATTTTTTTATAAGAAAATTTTCTTTTATAAATATGGTCAGTACTGACCACTTGTACAATGCTTTGTACATGTGTCTCAAAGTGCTTAGAGCAAATGGCCATGTCACATGAAAACAAAACGGCACAAAAAAAAAACACACTACATTACTGTCATGGAGAATGGAACTCAACAAAATTATACAAACATTCTGGTCACACATTACCACTTCCACTAATCTCTTTCAAATTTCAGTGGTAAAAGGTGTTTGCAGTAAGCATTTGGCTACTTAGTACTATAGAAAGGTAAAAGACCCAGGAAAAAATACGAACACAAAAGGATGCATTGAGAGGAGGTGCAAGGACAAAATTGGGGACATGTTCTTCCGTACCTATTCAGGGCTATATCAATTAGAAGTGGGGTGTATTGCGTGCTTGATCAGGTTATCCGGTCACTCCTATATCACTAGCCAAAGGGGCATAATGGGTATCCATTTTCAGTGCAAGGTGTTGCTTTGCCGATATTAATGTAGAGGTACAAAGGCGTATATTAATTAGTTTGAATGGAGTTTTTTGGTGTTAATGTTAACACTTATTTTACCTACAGCTCTCGAAAAGCACGCTGCTAACAATGACCCTTCCTTGTCTTTTGACAAATATTCACCACTTCATCCATACATTATATTTTTTCCTCGTTTGGACGAAGTATACACTAATGACCGCTTCGACGAAAGTAAGAGAAAAATGGAGATATGTGCTGAGCTGAAATTCTAGAACTGCTGAAGGGGTATTTGCCAGGGTGAAGCTACATTGGGAAGCATCCTCTTCACAGAAATTAAACCGTTTCTTTTCCTCTCTATGTCTTGAAGCCATTTGCAGTGCTGAAGAGAAAGCATAAGTTTCACTTTTGGGTTGTGCTTAAACTGGCTGAAATTCAACCCTGGAAGCACTTGAGTACATTGCCAGGAAAAATAGCAGGGAAGGTTCAGGGCTGACTGTGGCAATCTGATCTCAATTTATGAGCTATGGTTGGGTTTGTTCATTACATTAGTTGTCGTTGCTTTTCCAGTGCAGGCAACAAACCTCTTGCAGGATCGTAGTACTTACGAGAATCCAGGATGGGCCTCAGGAGTGGCTCCTCGACTAGGGCGAAGGAGTATCACCCCACTGCTTTCCCACAGTGCGAAAAGCAGAAACATAAAATGGTAATAACTTCCATTTTATGTTTCTGCTTCTCGCACTGTGAGAAAGCAGCAGTATTTGGTTGGGATGTCGTGAATGGGTCTGCTCGGGGGCAGGGGAGGAGTGGCTTGTCCACTGCTGAGAGCGCTGACTGTTTGGTCTGCCCTCTCCAGTAATGCGAATTCTGCCTTTTCTCCATGTAGGCTGCATGGAGACAATCGCCTCCCCATAGCCCCCTGGCTGGTCGGCATTCTGACCAATCACAATGCTGCCATTGCGACGCTCTCAATGACTCATGCCTGATGTGACTGCACAAATAAAAGAATGCAGACACTGAGGGGAAGATTTATTATTGTGTTGTATCACCATACATTGCCTTGAGTGGTGCCTCGAATGTAGAATCTTATTCAGCAGCTAAGCAAGGCCAATCTGGTGTAACACAAGGCAGCACAAGTCACTGTCCTGCATTACGCTGCATGATCTAGGAGTTACATGGCTGGATGTTACAATACATCTGTTGCAGGGATTTTGCAAGATCACAGAATCATGCTTGGGACCATAGAATCTTAGTAGTAAAGGCACTGAGTTATCCATGAGTACTCATGAGCCGGGGAATGACAAGCTATAGTGTCTCACTTACAGGCGCGGACAAGTGATATGACACCCCAGAACACCCGGCCCTCCCAGGAACTGTGGCATCAGAACACACCCATTCACTCTCACACTCGTATTTGTCTACAATAAGTTCCATCTATTAGTATATGGGTCTGTGTGTGTTGTGTGTGTGTGTGTGTGATAGCATCTCTTCCAATAGCTAATAGTATTATTTAGAGATAAGCCCCTTTGTTCCATTAGCTTGTCTAATAAATCTAACAGTGTCAAATCTCTGGAAACTGCTTCTTTAATAGTTGGATGTAATACGCTGTTCATAAGTTGACCATCCACAGTCTTTCTGTTTCTTCAAGGCCAAAGTCTGATTAGCAATCATTAAACAACTTAATATTCCTGTTGATATATTGATCTCTTACCATAAGACAGGTGCCTTTCCACTAGGCCTTAAAGGGTCAGAGATTAAGAGCCAGTGTGAAGGGCAGGTTAAAAGGACACGTGTATATGGGGAGGACTATGAGGTTAAAGCTAGTTTAGTAGTTACCTCATCCCAAACATGTCATGCAGTATTTGCTGGGATGCTCAAATAGAAATTATGAGGTATTTTGGCCACCAAATGAAATCTCACAGACTTGGCTTTACAGATTTCCAGGCAGCCCAGTCTGCTAGTAGGGATGCTATGAAATACATCTTGTGTTCAAATATTACATTGTATGCTACTTTTCATTTACAGCCCCCCAAATATATTACACAAATTCAGGTTGGTGAGTAGTGAAAATTGCAGTCAGAATGATTAGTGGTAGGGCTTGGAACAAATATAGAAGTCTAGGTATGATATTTATTTTAACTGCATTCATGCATCCCAGCTAGGACACCGGGAGGGTTCCCATTCCCTAGGGTTTCTTTATATCCCTCCCCAGAAGGGAAAACGTGTTACTAGCTTACAGTCTTGAAGGGGATGTCACAATGATTTACTGGCAGTTATGTGATATATTTAGTTGCCCACCTAAAGTTAGTATGTTACATCACTGTTGATACTTCAGCTGGTAAGAGAGTTAGATTAATAATTTTGTATTTTGAGGTGTTAGTCTTAAAGCATGCTGCCTTTTTGAATGTGTCTACTTGGAACTGATATTGCAGAACTGAGATTGCTGGTGTGTTCAACGCCAGTAATACATAGTCAATTTTAGACAAAAGTGGTCCTTTGAAGTTAGAAAGATATGCAACAATAAAATATAGACAGACTCGTAGCTATATTTGTTATGACATATCCAGCCGGACAGAGGTCTGATAATTACTTATAATTCAAATAGCAAAAGGATTAAACAATAATACACAAGGTAAGGCACAAGCCTTTGCCCTACTAATCACACAGATACATACATACAAGGGGGAAAAATAACAGGGGGCTTTTAGGCAAAAGCTTGGGGTTGGTTGCACTTATAGTTATGATACTGTTAGAGTACAACAAGAATGAACCACAACACCTTTACAATTTTGGTAAATATAATTTAGCTTGTATAAGGTGTTTCAAAAGTTGTGACGGCGTTTTAATCCCCTTCCAGCATACTGCGGATCATAATCAGGACATAATATATGCCTAAGGGTAGCCTTAATTGCCTATGGAGGGAAGGGAGGAAAATACATTTTAGGAATTAGGGAGGTCTACATAAGGGACCAAGTGAGAATCCACTTCATGCAACACATAGAAAGAAAGTCATTGAATAACAGTTTGAGCCCGTATCTAGAGATTGGAAGGCACAGACCGCAATCGAAGGAAGTGGTGAACCAGGCTAGAATCCCCGAGAGGAAGACAACATGTGGGCAGCCATTCATTGTCTAATTAGTTACAGTGGGGAATGTTGTCAATGGACCAACAGAAGGGTCACAAGGCATTAATATTCAAACCTGTAACAGGGGGTGGCACTCAAGGTAAATACAGCCCAGAGACCCTTAATACTTATGGTAGAAACACAGCTTAAGGTTTTAGTACATTATACATAGTGGGCAACAAGAGGGCCTGCATATTCAAGGTTTAACGCTGGAGCTCAGGCCCCAAAAACCACTTATATAATCTTTCAAGAAATAGTTCACGTATTGGCCTAGAGGTTCCAGGACCAACCCCCATCCAGAAACAATTGGTCTACCTGGTGGATTAGAAAGTCTTTTGTGGACCTTAGGTAGGGTATATATGACCGGGGTTCTGGGTGATTTGACATTGAGGTAGTTATACTCATGTTTGCTTAAGAACCCGAACTCAAGACCTTCATTCGTAATCAGTCTGATAAGTGTCTGTAGTTCCTTGGTCGGATTTGTAGGGAGTTTACAGTAATGGTCTGTATTAGAGAGTTGACGTAGGATTTCTGCTTTATACAGGTCAATTTCTTGTAGAACAATCCCACCCCCTTTATCTGCTGGTTTGAATATCAAATCAGTGTTTTCACGTAGTAGGGAAATGGCAGATTTCTCTTGTAGGGATATGTTGTAGGGGATGTAAATGGGTGATTTAGCGATGGCCAGGACTGCGCATGCGCAGGCTCCCGCTCATGCGCAGTTTACAAGAGGAAGCCACAATGGGGAAGTTTGCGGCTCAATAAGGTAAGTTTTACTTAAAATACAATTTTACCCTTTAAATATAATTTAATAAGGCGGGCGGGAGGCGGGCAGGAAGCAGGCGGCCGGCGGGTTGTCTCGCGCATCAGAAATATTGTGAAGAGGCGACTTCCGCCCAACTCTCTTAACCCACTTAATTGTCTTCCAGTAGATCTGGTCCCAATTTAATTGACAGTTTGATGCTGCATGAAACACCATAGGTCAATGGGAGTTAGAAATAAGTTGCTCCCTCTGAAAGAGAAGTAGACCGGAATGTACATATATAACAGTTTGTAACATTCATGGCTCTTTGATACTTGGTGGACACATTAACTTAAGCATTTTTCCAGTAAATGTACTACGGTATGAATAATTGATTTCTTCAAGAAACATATCCTATCAGAGGATTACTCTACTATGGCAATTAGAATTTATAAAAAAAAGATTATTAAAACCTATTTTTAGAGCCAAGCAAAGTGTTTTGTGAATGTTCATTTTCTATCTATAAAACTTTTGAAAAAAAAAATGAAACCTCTTAATAAGGTGCAAAATTTGCCAAAATACATTCTCAAAACTGTAGGATACTCTGCTGTAAGTATTTTCATAAGCGGGATATGATTCAGCAGGTCAGTTTATAAGTTCACTGTAGACGCAAAACTAGATTTAACACTGTACCTAATGTACATCATTAATCTTCTTGAAAGTGGACATTACTATTAATAAACCAGCATAAACAAAAAAATATCTGTCAAAGATTATACTCTAAGAGTGTTATGCAGGCGCACTATCAAAAATAAAAAAATGAAATAATATTTTTAAACATTCCAAAAACTGGATTCCATTACTATTTCATGAAATGTTTCAATGCTGATCACCTTCATTCTTACTTCATTTCTATTCATGGAGATTACTCCAATACAAGTCGATAGTCTGTGAGATCATTTTCTCTGTCTCCTGGTTCAATCTCTGACAAATATGCCCATTCAGGAGCTGTGCACCTCTTGTTTGATGTTCTTACTTTTCTTGATTTTCTGACCTCACACTCTGTCAATTGGATGGTCACAACATAGGCAACATGTTGTGGCAGACATTACAGAACTTGAACAACTGTTTATGTGGCTCATAGAAAGGAACACATTTAAATGGGAATAACAGATTTTAGTCATAATATTTATTTATTTATTTATTATAGAAGATTATTGAGGGCGCAGCTAGCCAAAAGGTTCTCCCGGTTCTATTGTCGGACAATGGCAGGGGCACAGAAAAAAGAATGCCTAAGGTGGTAAGGGTTCAGTAAAGGCAGTTGAAGAGCATAGTTTTTAGGTTCTTCCGAAGTGAAGCAATGAGTTACGGGATCTGATAATAACTGGAAGAGAATTCCAGAGTTTTGGACCTAGATGGGGCGCCCCTCAAGATGATCTCTGTGAAACCTGGATAGAGTAAACAGTGCAAGGTCATTAGTTATTGATACAGATCATTTGTTATTGGTACCATATTAATCTCAGAAGTTTTAGTATGTTGTAATTTGATTTTACCAGTGAAAATGCTAATCTTCTCCTGGGATTTAATAAATCATGTTTGCAAGTAAACCGTTTCCTCTCCCGATCTTCACACAGAGTTCATTGAAGGTACTCCAGAAGCTAAAATAAAAGCACAAATTATGTAAACTCACACTATCTCTCTCAACTAAGTGTGAATAAAGTATGATATTCTAAGGGAAACATGTACTTAAAACAGAAGCAGTCAATCAATCAATCAATCAATCATCGCATTTATATAGCGCGCTACTCACCCAGAGGGTCTCAAGGCGCTGGGGTAGAGGGTCCGCTACTGCTCGAACAGCCAGGTCTTGAGTTGCTTCCTGAAGGCGAGGTGGTCCTGGGTCAGGCGGAGGTGGGTGGGGAGGGAGTTCCATGTCTTGGCGGCGAGGTAGGAGAAGGACCGTCCCCCTGTGGTGGCTCTTCGGATGCAGGGGACGGCGGCGAGGGCGTGGCTGGTCGATCGAAGCTGGCGTTTGGGAGCGTAGAAGTTGAGGCGGCTGTTGAGGTATCCTGGGCCTTGGTTGTGTAGGGCTTTGTGTGCGTGGGTGAGGAGACGGAAGGTGATTCTCTTGTTGACCGGGAGCCAGTGCAGGTCTCTCAGGTGTCCGGAGATGTGGCTGCGATGGGGGATGTCCAGGATGAGTCGTGCTGAGGCGTTCTGGATCCACTGGAGTCTCTTCTGGAGTTTGGCGGTGGTTCCGGCGTAGAAGGAGTTGCCGTAGTCCAGCCGGCTGGTGACGAGGGCCTGGGTGACCGTCTTCCTGGTCTCGGTGGGGATCCACCGGAAGATCTTACGTAGCATGCGCAGGATGTTGAAGCACGACGAGGAGACAGCGTTGACTTGTCTGGTCATGGAGAGGGAGGAGTCCAGGATGAAGCCCAGGTAGCGTGCGTGGTCTGTTGGTTTGGGTGCGCTGCCTAGGGCGGGGGGCCACCAGGAGTCGTCCCAAGCGGCGGGTGAGGATCCCAGGATGAGGACTTCCGTCTTGTCCAAGTTCAGTTTCAGGCGGCTGTTCTTCATCCATTCGGCTACCTCTTTCATCCCTTCGTGAAGGTTGGCTCTGGCGGTGGTGGGGTCGTTGGTAAGGGAGAGGATCAGCTGGCTGTCGTCGGCGTAGGAGATGATGCTGAGGTTGTGCTGGCGTGCGATGTCTGCGAGGGGGCTCATGTAGACGCTGAAGTGGGTGGTACTGAGCGAGGAGCCCTGAGGGACGCCACAGATGACTTCGGTGGCTTCAGATCTGAACGGAGGGAGACGGACTCTCTGTGTCCTTCCGGCAAGGAAGGAGATGATCCACTCCAGTGCCTTCTCCTGGACTCCGACGTTGCTGAGGCGTTGTACTAGGGTACATGGCAGACAGTGTCGAAGGCCGCGGAGAGGTCGAGGAGGATGAGGGCCGCTGTTTCTCCGTTGTCGAGCAGCGCTCGGATGTCATCGGTGGCTGCGATCAGGGCGGTCTCGGTGCTGTGGTTGGCCCGGAATCCAGACTGCGAGGGGTCGAGGGATCCGTTCGTCTCGAGGAAGGCGGCCAGCTGCTTGTTGACGGTCTTCTCGGTGACTTTTGCAGGAAACGGGAGCAGCGAGATGGGGCGGTAGTATTTGAGGTCGGTGGGGTCGGCCGATGGCTTCTTGAGTAGGGCGCTGAGTTCGGCGTGCTTCCAGCTCTCCGGGAAGGTAGCGGTGTCAAAGGAGGTGTTGATGATGTCCCGCAGGTGGGGTGCGATGACAGCGTCGGCCTTGTTGAAGACGTGGTGAGGGCAGGGGTCGGTCGGAGATCCGGAGTGGATGGAGTTCATTGTGCGGACGGTGTCTTCGGTGCTATTCGGAGTCCAGGCGCGGAGAGTGGTGGTGGGGGGCGGTGGTTCGGTCGTGGTGTTCGTTGGTTGAGTGCCGAAGCTGTTGTGTATGTCTGCGATCTTGTTGTGGAAGTAGGAGGCGAAGGAGTTGCAGAGGTCTAGCGAAGGGGTGATGTTGTTGTTTCCGGCGTTGGGGTTGGAGAGCTCTTTGACGATGTTGAAGAGTTCCTTGCTGTTGTGTGCGTTGTTGTCCAGTCGTTCCTTAAATTCAGTTTTCTTGGTGGTGTGGATGAGTTGGTGGTGTTTTCGGGTGGCGAGCTTGAGGGCAGTCATGTTGTCCGGTGTTGGGTCTCTGCGCCAGGTTCTCTCGAGGGCTCGGCAGTTCTTCTTGGAGCTCTTGAGTTCGTCGGTGAACCATGGGGCTCTCTTGCTACTGGGTGTGCTGGGTGGGGTCCTCAGGGGGACAAGCTCATCAGCGCAGTCGCTGATCCACTTCGTGAGGTTGGTGGCCGCCTGGCTAGGGTTCGTTGTGCTGGTGGGAGGGTTCATGTTCAGGGAGGTCGCGAGCTGGTCGGCTGTGATCTTGTTCCAGCTCCTGCGTGCAACCTGTTGCTGGTGGTGGTGGATCGTGGTCCTTCCGAAGCTGAAGTGGACGCAGCTGTGGTCCGTCCAGTGGAGTCCGGTGGCGTGGCTGAAGGCGATGTCCTTGCTGGATGAGAAGACGGGGTCGAGTGTGTGTCCGGCGTAGTGGGTGGGGGTGGTCACCAGCTGCTTGAGTCCGAGGTTGGCGAGGTTGTCCAGCAGGGTGGTGGTGTTGCGGTCGTTGTTGTTCTCCAGGTGGTAGTTGAGGTCCCCTAGGAGGATGTAGTCAGCGGAGCAGAGGGCGTGCGGGCTGATGAAGTCGGCGATGTCTTCGCTGAATTGAGTGCGTTGTCCCGGGGGTCTGTAGATGAGAGTGCCTCTGAGGGTGGTCTTGGGGTTGATGTGGACCTGAAAGTGCAGGTGCTCGGCGGTTGCGAGGGTGTCGTCTGTGTTGGTCGTGATGCGGATGGTGTTCCTGTGGACGATGGCGATGCCTCCTCCGGTGTGGTTGATGCGGTCCTTTCGGATGATCTTGTAGCCGTCTGGGATGGCGATGGCGATGTCGGGCGCTGAGGAGGCGTTCATCCAGGTTTGCGTGAGGAAGGCGACGTCTGGAGAAGTAGTGTCGAGCAGGTTCCAGAGCTCGACGGCGTGTCTGTGGACGGAGCGGGTGTTGAGCAGGATGCACTTTAGGTGGCTGCTGCTGCTGCTCGTCGAGGTCTTGAGCACAACTGAAGTGGTGCAGGTCCGTATGCAGGTGAACTTGCAGGCGTTGCAGCAGAAGGGTCCGTGGGTGCGTCTCGGGGTGGCTCGGTAGCACCCTGGGATTCTTCCGGCTTTGAGTGCGTAGAGTTCGGTGGCATCGTAGGTCCGGCGGGTGGGCTGGGGTCTGCGGGGGCCAGGGGTCCTGCTACTGGGCGCGGTCCAGGCGCGGACAGGCGCAGACGGGCTTACCTTTGGTGCACCTTCGGCGTTCAGTCGGTGCTCCCGCTGCGCGGTCGCTGAGGGGGCGACATAAGAAGGGAGCAGGGAGGGCGGGTCAGCTGGGAGGCGGGGTCGCGTTCGCCAATCGTCTGGTGAGGGGACGGGGCCGCAGGCAGGAAGCGGCGGGAAAAACGGGATCAGGCTGAGCGGGCGGCTCTGCGGCGGCTGGGGCGCTGCTATCGGCGGCGCTCGGCGGCCGTGAAGAATACAGTCAGCAGGGGGCTCTGGAGCAGGAGCGTGGAGGAGCGAGGGGGCGACCAGGCCAGAGGCGCAGTGGTCGCTCCCCAGGTGCGTGCAGGGTCCCCTTAAGAAGGGAGCCGGGAGGGCGGGTCAGATGGGAGGCGGGGTCGCGTTCGCCAATCGTCTGGCGAGGGGGCGGGGCCGCAGGCAGGAAGTGGCGGGAAAAACGGGATCAGGCTGAGCGGGCGGCCCTGCGGCGGCTGGGGCGCTGCTATCGGCGGCGCTCGGCGGCGGTGAAGAATACAGTCAGCAGGGGGCTCTGGAGCAGGAGCGTGGAGGAGCGAGGGGGTGACCAGGCCAGAGGCGCAGCTGAAGGGATAGCACTTGGCCCAGCTGTTCAGGATCCGTATTAGGTCAGGTCCTGGGGAAGCAGGACAAAAAGCTCTTAACCCCCACAGTGTCCCAGTAACTCATGCCTGTCTCATAGATTTTTAAACAGGTCTTTATAGATTCCAAATGTCACCAACAAATCAGTCCTGCCTTTACCCCTTGTAGGGCCAGAATTGCACTAATAGCCCCTTGCATATATTGTAAGCTTTCAAAGAACTTCAAAACCACCCGAAGGTAGCGGTGCACCACAGGATGATACCCAGCAGCAGCCCGACCTCTGCAAAAGGGATGGAGTGGGACAGAAGAGAAAGCTGGGGGGATGGAGGACAAAATATGAATGAAATAAAAACGTACCTGGTCATCACCGCTGCTTCGTAGTTTGTCAGTTGATTCTCCGGTATTCTACTGCAGCGTCCCACAATGTCCTAATGAATAAGTAGAGTGCTAACAATCTCTTTTTATAGAAGACTTGTGGCACATCTGAAGCCATTTTGAGGGATTAAAAGCTGTAAACACTTAAGTCATTTCCTTAAGAAATAAAGAAATGTGGGTGGGGTCATTTTGTCATAGACAATATGGTGAGTGGTCTAGTAAGCTTAATGATGACACATTTTCTATAAGATCTCAAATGTGTTCTCCATCCAAGTCAGTCTTTTGGGTAACACCCCAGTGCATTATTGCAACTTTCAGGTGCTCTAATAAAGAACTACAGTACTGGTATTTTATTATTGACATCAGTGAAGCACACTTGAAGCCATCTTGATGAAATCAAAGCTGTAAATCCTAAAGCATTTCGGTCACAAAGGAAAACAGTGAGGGATTTCTTTCCATCATAAAAATTATGGTATTGTACTGGAAAGCTAAAATGAGGACAAGCAGAACAGGAACAGGGCAGCATAACAGACAACAGATGGCAAGAGAGAAAGGTCAGGGCATGTGCAAGGGCAATGGAGGGCTGGGGAGAAGGTAAGCCCACTGACCAGGGAGGGCACATGGCAGGTGCAGTGGTAGCCCAAGAACATGCAAAGGGAAAAAGGGGGCGGGTAGGGAAAGCGCTTGGGCAACAGGTTGCAGAGGGGAAGGGACTGAGAAAAACAATCTGACCAGGTAGGGCAGGATGTAGCAGTAGCAGCAGCACACTAGTGTGTGGAGGGCTAGAGAGAGTCAGCAGGGGCATGCACACAGACAACAGGCTGCAGGGGAAAGGTGGGTAGGGACAGCAAGCGGACAAGGTTTGTAAGGCAGATGGGGTGGTGAAAATACAATAGACCAAGGAGTGCAAGAGTTAGAGGCCAGGGGCACACAGACATACAGCGAAGGGTAAGGGAGCAGAGACAGTAAGCTGACGAGTTGAGCAGGAGCAGCTGCTGCACAGTGCACAGTGGAGGTCAGAGTGAGTGTTACAGGGGAATGCACATAGATAACAGAGGTTCCAAAGCAAAGACAAGGAGATGATGGATGAGCACTGAATCTTTTCAGACAATCACCACAGTCACAGATCTGAATGGAATCCATCATCTTTCTTTAGCTCATTTTGCCACCCTAGTTCAAATCCAGCCACATGCAAATCAGTCTTGACCCTGTTCCTCATCGGACAGTCCAGCCCAACTGCCAAGCCAGGTCATCCCTGGACCGGAAAGAAGCATCCTGGGAAAGGTTTCAGGGTAACACCCCTCATCAGCGAGGCTAGCTTGAATCCAGTTGCAAAGTGAGCAATCAATCAATCATATCATTTGTAAAGCGCAACACTCACCTATGAGGGTCGCAATGTGCTGGGGTGGGGAATGCTGCTACTGCTCGAAAAGCCAGGTGTTGAGGAGTTTTTTGAAGATCAGCAGGTCTTGGGTCTGCTGTATGTGGATTGGGAGGGTGTTCCAGGTCTTGGGGGTGAGGTGGGAGAACGATCGGCCACCGGAGGTCGCTCTTTGGAAGCGGGGGACTGTGACAAAGGCGAGGTCGGCGAAGCGAAGCTGGTGGGTGGGGGTGTAGAAGATGAGTTACATTTGTCCGGTGTCATGGATTGCCTTGTGTGCGTGGGCCAGGAGCTTGAAGGTTAGCCTCTTGTTGACCAGGAGCCAGTGCAGGTCTCTCAGGTGGGGTGTGATGTTGCTGTGGCGAGGGATGTCGAGGATCAGGAATGCAGAGGCGTTCTGGATGCGTTGGAGCTGTCTCAGGAGTTTGGCCGAGGCTCCTGCGGAAAGGGCATTTCTGTAGTCCAACCAGCAGCTGACGAGGGCCTGGGTGACCGTTCTTCTCGTTTCAGTGTGGATCCACTTGTAGATCCTGTGGAGCATGCAGAGGATGTTGGAGCAGGAGGAGGAGACGGCGTTGACCTGTTTAGTCATGGAGAGGGTGGAGTCGAGGATGACCCCTAGGTTGCTTGCGTGGTCAGTAGATGTTGGGGCAGTTCCCAGTGCGGTCGGCCACTAGGAGTCGTCCCAGGCCGAAGGGGTGGATCCGAGGATAAGGACCTCCATCTTGTCCGAGTTCAGCTTCAGTCGGCTGTTTCTCATCTATTCAGCGACGGCCTTCATTCCTTTGTGAAGATTGGTTTTGGCGGTGTGGGGATCCTTGGTGAGGGAGAGGATCAGCTGGGTGTCATCGGCGTAGGAGATGATGTTAAGGTCGTGCTGATGGGCGACGTGGGTGAACGGTGCCATGTAGATGTTAAACAGAGTTGGGCTAAGGGATGAGCCCTGGGGTACGCTGCAGATGATCTCAGTGGCTTTGGAGCGGAAGGGGGGATGGACGACGCTCTGTGTTCCGCCGGAGGGGAAGGAGGTGGTCCAGTCCAGGACCTTCTCTTGTATCCTGGCATTGTGAGGGCATGATCGTAGTGTGTGGTGGCAGACCGTGTTGAAGGCGGCTGACTGGTACAGGCAGATGAGGGCTGCCGTTTCGCCATTGTCCAGCAGAGACTTGATGTCATCAGGGGTGGCAATAGGGCAGTCTTGGTGCTGTGGTTGCTGCGGAACCTGAACTCGGAAGGGTCCAGGATGCTGTTCTCTTCGAGGTAGAGGGTCAGTTGTTTGTTGATGGTCTTCTGAATGACCTTTGCCGGGAACGGGAGCAGGGAGATGGGCCAGAAGTTCTTGAAGTCCTTGGGGTCCACCTTGGGTTTCTTGAGTAAGGCGTTGATCTCAGCGTGCTTCCTGCTCTCCGGGAAGGTTGATGTCTCGAAGGAGGTGTTGATGACTTTCCGGAGATGGGGTGCGATGGCTGTGCTGGCTTTGTTGAAGATGTGGTGTGGGCAGCGGTCTGACTGCGATCCAGAGTGGATGGTGTTCATGATCACACGGTCGATCACACCAGATGGCTGCAGAGACTGGTAAGCATTGGCCTGGGTGGCAAGGTTCAGGGCCTGGGCGCAGTCCTATTTGTGCGACCGTTCTCAAAAAATACTCTATGCCCTTTTTCATCCAAACCCAAAACTCTTCAGTGTAGTGTCCCTCAGGGCTCCACCCTAAGCCCCTATTTATTAATGTTTATCTGGCCCCTCTTTTCACTTTAATAGCCAACTGGGTTGTCAAAGCGATTTTGTACGCCAATGACACACAGCCGGTCTTCTCTTACAAAGAGCAGTCAGTGGAAGCCTTTGGCAATTTTAAGGGCTGTCTTCGTGATATTGCTATCTGGATGAACACGTATAAACTAAAGCTAAATGCAGGGAAAACGGAGGTGATCTTCTTTGGAAAAGGCCAAGTGCCTTCACCTGATTTCTGGTGGCTTACCGAAATGGGGCCCCCACCTCTCCCCAGCGCTAGTGCCAAAATCTTAAGAGTGAGATGGGATGATGGCCTTTCTTTCTCCGCTCATATCCAACAAGTTACGGCAGGGTGCCTATATAAACTTAGAAATCTTCGAAAGCTTCTGGATTTATTGCATGTAGATTGCCGTAAAGTAGCAGTCCATGCAACTGCAACATCTAGGCTGGACTACGCTAATGGCCTCTACCTTGGTTTGCCGAAGTATGCAATCCAGCGGCTACCGATGGTGCAGAATGCGGCTGCGAGGCTGATCAAACATATTACGTTCATGCATCATGTCTCTCTGCATCTACACAATTTTCACTGGCTTCCAGTGGCAAGCTGGATTGAATTTAAGGCCTTGACCCTGGCTTATCGGGTACTTCAGGGAAAGTGCCTAATTATCTCAAATCAAGACTCAATATATCAAGACTTAATATAGGCAAGCGCGGTCTCTGCGCTCGAACACGCTGAACTTGCTCTCTGTCCCCCGATTCACGAAGGCTCGCCTTGGGGGGAGATCTTTTTCTCCCAGAACAGCTAAAGTGTTGAATGCCCTACCACTTGCTATTCGCAATGCTAATTCAGAGCCCTGCTTTAGGAAACAGCAAAAGACATGGCTTTTTAATCATGAATCTCTTCCACTGTTGCTTTCTTTTTTTTAACCACTCAGTTTACTCTTGTTCCTCACTAAGTGCAGGGACACCTCCCTGTGAGGTAGCTGTTTGCGCTATACAAAACTTAGTATTAATATTATTATGATCTTGATGGTGTCATTGTCGTTGATGTTGGTCCAGGAGAGCAGGCAGTTGGTGCAGATGCTGGTTGTGGGGGCGGAGGTCTCAGTAGTTTCAGAGAGGTCGTGGCGTTGAAGCTATCGTGGATGTCTGCGATCTTGCGGTGGAAGAAGGTGGCCAGCGAGTCATACAGGTCTTGCAAGGGTGGGATGTTGTTGGTGATGGATCTGGAGTAGGAGAGTTCCTTCACGATGTTGAAGAGCTCTTTGCTGGGACCCACATCTGGGCATACCCTGCCAACTTACGGCAAGCAAAGCAAACACAGGGAGATGATGGACGGGGCTCTGAAACCTTTCAGACACTCACACGAGTCACGGATTTGGGTGGAATCCATCATCATTCTTTAGCTCACTTTGCCACCCCAGTTCAGAACCAGCCATATCTGAATCAGTCTTGACCTTGTTCCTCATGGGAACAGTCCAGCCCGAACTGGCAAGTCAGGTCATCCCTGGACCAGAAACAAGCATCTTAGGACTAGTTTCCGGTTAACACCACTTATCAGCCAGGCTAGCTTCAATCCAGTGGCAAAGTGAGCAAGAATCCACTTCTGGGGTTACCCTGCCAAATTGAGGCAAACACAAGGAGATGATAGACGGAGAGCTAAAACATTTTAGACACTCCCCTCCCAGTCACTGATCTGGATTGAATCCCTCATCGTTCTTCACTCACTTCGCCACCCCAGTACAGACCCAGCCAGTGGCAAATCAGTCTTGACCCTGTTCCTAATCGGACAGTCCAGTCCAAACTGCCAAGCCAGGTCATCCCTGGACCGGAAACAAGCATACTGGGAAAGGTTTCAGGGTAAAACCTCTCATCCGCCAGGCTAACTTGAATCCATTTGCAAAGTGAGCAAGGAAGCCATGTTACGGCATACTCTGCCAACTTACGGCAAGCAAGGTAAACAGAGGCAGATGATAGATGGGGCTCTGAAACCTTTCAGACACTCACACCATTCACATATCTGGGTGGAATCCATCATCATTCTTTAGCTCACTTTGCCACCCCAGTTCAGAACCAGCCATATCCAAATCAGCCTTGACCCTGTTCCTCATGGGCACAGCCCAGCCCAAACTCCGAAGCCAGGTCTTCCTTGGACCAAAAACAAGCATCTTGGGAGTAGTTTTGGGGTCACACCCCTCAACAGCCAGGCTAACTTCAATCCAATGGCTACATGAGCAAGGGATCAAAACTCTGGGCATACCCTGCCAACTTAAGGAAAACAAAGCAAATACAAGGAGATGATGGAGCTGAAACTTTTCAGACAGCCCCCCAGTCACAGATCTGAATTGAATCCATCATTGTTCTTTAGCTACTTTGCCACTCCAGTTCATACCCAGATACATGCAAATCAGTCTTAACCATGTTCCTCATGGGAACAGTCCAGCCCAAACGGCCCCCATCTTCTTCAGCTAAGTGTGAATAAAGTATGATATTCTGAGTAAAACATGCACTTAAAATAGAAGCAGTTGCCTGTCAGTTGATTTTCCGGTATACTGCAGCCTCCCACAATTTTCTAATGAACAAGTAGAGTGCTAAGTTTCTCTCTTTGTAGAAGACTTCTGGCACATCTGAAGCCATCTTGAGGGATTCAAAGCTGTAAACACTTAAAGCATGTTCTTAAGAAATTAAACAATTAGGGGGTTCATTTTGTCATAGAAATGTTGGTAAGTGCTCTGGCAAGCTCAATGAGCACACATTTTCTACAAGATCTCAAATGTGTTCTCCATCCAAGTCAGTATTTTGGGTAACACTCCAGTGTGCTATTGCAACTTTCCACAGTGCTCTAGTAAAGAACTACAGTACTAATATTTTTATAATTGACATCAGTAAAGTACACCTGATGCCAAGTTGATGAATAAAAGCTGTAAATCCTAAAGCATTTCCTTTACCAATGAAAACAATGATGGGGTTCTTTAAATCATAGAAATTACAATTAGTACTATGGAAATCTAAAATTAGTACAACCAGATGGCAGGGGCAGTGGCAGCACAAGGGACTAAAATGGGCTGGAGAGCAGCAGGGTCAGGGCCATGTTCAAAGACAATGGAGGGCTGGGGAAGAAGACGAGGACACTAACCAGGGAGGGCACATGGCAGGTGCAAAAGGTGCACTTCAGAATGCAAAGTGGAGGGGGCAGGAACAACAAGCTCACCAGGGAGGCCTGGAAGTAGGGGCAGCAGCAGCACAATGGTGTGTGGAGGGCAACAGAGAGAAGACAGGGGCATAGACATTGACATCAGGGTGTAGAGGGAAGGTGGGTAGGGACTGCAAGCTGACCAGACTGGGAAGGCAGCTGGTGTGGTGGAAACACAATAGACCAAGCAGTTCAGGAGTGAGAGGCCAGAGGCACTCAGTCATACACTGAAGGGTAAGGGAGCAGAGACAGTAAGCTGACAGGTACAGCAATGGTAGTTGCAGCACAGTGTGCAGTAGAAGGCAGGGGTGAATTCCAGGGGCATGCATGGATAACAGAGATTCCATACAACCGACAAAAAGTCCAAATGATGGATGACAGATATAATATCGATTAACCCTGGGCAAAGCACTATGCTACGCTCGCGAAGTTTGCGAAGTTTGCGCTACTTCACACTACGGGAACTGCACGTAGCACAGTGCAAACATGCGTAGCGTAGTGCAGCGGTTATTTTTTGCTTGCTATGGGTCCTCAACGTCAAGTTGGTGACTGCGAGCAATCAAAATGACATCCCGGCGAGACTTTTTCCTCGTTCGCGATCAGCAACATCAAGTTGCTGATCGCAAGCGTGGAAAAGAAACCTCCTGGCAGGATTTTTAATTCGGGACGTCAGGTTTCTCATTGCGAGTAGTCGCATATGCTCGTGACCGCTCGCGTTGAGAAACTACCAAGTCCGCGTTGAGAAAGCATCTCCTCGAGTAAAAATCTACTAGAGCGGCAGAAAACTACAGCTTTCACTGTGCAAGATGCCATTTTCAATGATTGCACAGTGCCGGATGCTTGACCGCACTGAGCAATCATTGAAAACAGCATCTTGCACCGTGCGAACAGGGTACTACGCAGTTTGCGTAGTGCTTCGCATAGCTCGCGTATTGTAAAGTGCACTTTGCGTAGCTTCGTGTAGCGATACTTTGCATACTACGCCCACCCCTAATATTGATCCATAAATTTCGAAACAAAAAAATATCAGAAATTATATCAATACATATACTCAAATATAAAGATCACAAACATGGGGAACACAAATAGTGTTCCTATAAATGTCAAATTTTACATATTTTGATTCACAAATATCGGAAACAAAAATAATTGTACCTTTAAATAAACATATAATATGTCACAAATATTCATTCATACAATATAGACTATAATTTTTTAGCAAACATAAATTATCATTAATCAAAAGATACAAAATATTTTTTACATAAACCTATTACTTCAAATAAACCCGAAAATTGTTAGAAACCTATTTAACCCCTTGCATGCGTCGGACGGCCCCCGGGCCGTCAGACACCACAGTGGGCGTGCGCATCGGACGGCCGGGGGCCGTCTGATCTGATCATAAAAATGTTGCATCAACTATATTTACCATTCACTCCCCAAAAAAGGCATATCTAAAATGTACACAAAGCTAAAGAAGGCTTGAAGAAAGAACTGTTAAAGTGAAAGTGATAGGGGTTAATCTCAAGTGAGGAATACAACTTCAGGTACAAAGAATTCCTTCCCTTCATCTACTTCATACCAAAAATTCATAACGAGGTAACACCTGTCCCTGACAGACCAATTATCTCAGCTAATCATAACTTTTGTGAAACTATATCTCAATTTCTGTATTATTTTCTTCAGGAACATGTCCAAAAATCACCCTTGTATATTAAAGATACCGGAGACTTTTCTAACTGAAATCAGTCAAGTTTACTACTGCTTATTACACTAGACATAGAGTTGCTGGAAAGTAGCATTGAACATCGAGTAGGGTTCACAGCATTTAAGCACTTTTTAAGTACACGACCGATGAATCGATACAATCATAACCTTATGCTTTTAGACCTTATCAAGTTGTGTCTGTAGAACAATTTAATTTTGTTTGGTAAAGAAATATTCAGACAAAAGCGGGGTTTGGCAATGGGAGCCTGTTTCTCCACACAGCTATGCATGTGTACATGTTGGCTGGTGAGAGGAACCTTGCCTTGCTTGCCGTGAGGGGAACGGCCCTTTGCTGTACCGGGTCCCGCACTCCAGCACCAGCATCCACACCGTGAGGGGAACAGCAATCTGCCACACCAGGTCCCGCACTCCAGCGCCACCACCACCGCTGCCGCGAGGGCAGGGACTTCAATCCCCAGGTGCCCCAGCGGTTGTGGCGCGCGAGTGATGACACCAGAGCGCCCGGAGGCACGTAAAGGGAGAGGAGCGCTGAGCGCTCATTGGGAGCCTTGCCTTGCTTGCCGTGAGGGGAACGGCCCTTTGCTGTACTGGGTCCTGCACTCCAGCACCAGCATCCACGCCGTGAGGGGAACGGCAATCTGCCACACCAGGTCCCGCAATCCAGTGCAAGCACCACCGCCGCCGCGAGGGCAGGGACTTCAATCCCCAGGTTCCCCGGCAGCTGTGGCGCGCGAGTGACGACACCAGAGCGCCCGGAGGCTCGTAAAGAGAGAGGAACGCCTCTCGCCCCGTGAGTCGCGTGCGGGAGCGCCCGGGCTAAGCCCAGGCAAAGGGCAGGCCCTCTGTGGCCCTCAGAGGCCGGAAGAGGCCGGGCTGGGCCACCCCCTTGGCAGGCCTCTTCCACCTTCCACCTGGACCATTTGCATTGTTATCAGGTCAGTGATAAGAGTATATTACACTGCCTAACATTTGTCACATAGCAAATCCCGATTAAACGTATATTATGGGGAAAAGAACACCGTCAGTGTCTAGGCCAAAAGACGTGCACAAAATGGCAGTAACAACTTCCAGCACCCGGCGGCCAAGTTTGACCGCCATTGATAAAATGCTCCAGAAGACCATTGACGTTGTTGCAACAGCCATCCAGAATACTGAAAGGCGCTTTTCGCTTCCACCAAGGTTGCCCCCTCTTTTGAACCAAGATAACTCACTGGATTCTCTACTTGCCGCATCCTATGCAGGGCTTCCAGGCACAGACTCTAATGAAAACTGCATACTTGTGGACATGGCTCCCCCGGAACATTTTACCGCAGGTAGCAGGTTATCATCAACTCACACTATGCTCAGGTATAATATGAATATGAGTCAAGACTCTTGTGCACCACTGGCCAATGATCTGGCACATCTAGATGGCACTTACCCATCTCCGGATCTTGACATATCAAATACTGAGGGGGACAAAAGTGACAGTATTCCTGTGCGAACCAGGGGGCAAAAAGTCAAGAGAAAACTGAAACACCTAGACACTGAGCTATCGCCAAAAAAACTGAGAAACAAGGGTGGGCGCAAGCAACGTCGGAGGATTCCTGCTTCTGCAGAGCGGAAAAGGGATAAGGGGGAAGATCAATTTAACAAAATAGATACCCACACCACAGAAGCTAGCGCAGCGATGGGGAACAAAGGATTCTGGGGGAGGATGGAGACCTTACTGACTACCGTTTTAGGGCCAATCAACCAACAAATCCTAAACATGGATAAGAGGCTGAGAGTGTTAGATGATCATGTAACAAAACTAGGCATCGGGCAGACTGTGATAAATAAATCCAACGCGGGGATATTAAGTGGAACTAAGGCCAAAAATAATGGGGTTAATACAAACACAGATGGTCACAATAAACTTACTCCCCCGATGCGAACACCATGCACAAGCAAAATTCTACCTCTAGCCAAACATGCCCCTAATTCTAACACAACTAAGGTAGCTAGTTTGGAAGGAACGGAACAAAATGTTGATAAAAGTAAAAGGGTCCCAACCAGACAAACCAAGAATGACGCCCAAAACTGCCCAACAGTCCAACCTGAACTAAACATGGCAACCAACACGAGGAAGATTCCTACTCGCATCAGCCTGCCGCCCGAATGCGGGGCGTACGTGTTGGTCTTAGTCAATGTGCCAAAACTAAGGAATGACCAAGAGGAAAATCCCATCACTCTTAAAAACAGGATTCTCCATTGGCTATCTATAAATTGCAATTTCCCAATGGAATGAGCAAGGGAGATTATCCAAACACAAAGAGTCGGTTGGGTGGGCCCGCTGAGAAAAAAGTTTGAGGGGGATTGCATAATTATAAATTTCAGGTCCCCTCAATGGGCTCAAAAAACCCTTGCTAATGCCCCACTACCCTCACCTTGGAAATTTGATACGACCTTGCTTCCACTGGACTACTTTTACAGACACCTGGCCCTAAACTCTGTCCCGGGGAATAATCCGGCTGTGTGTTATCAGGATCCAAATCTTGGCACCAGGAACAAACTCCCATTGCACCAACTGAATCAAGTTTTTAGCTTTATGAACGGCACTGCCCAGTGCCACCAGGCCCTATTACCAGGACACCCGATGCCACACCCATACTTTCCCATTATGCCCCTGCACAACCATAGTGAGAGGCCATATCTAAGTACAAATTTAAACCATAACTTGCCTCAGAACGAGTTGAGGTCCATATATAACATCCCAACCTATAACCGGTTTGAACATGCCTTCTCAAATTTAGAAGATCAGGACTGACTGGGGAAAAGGAGAGGTAGCATTGGATATCAAGAAGAAAGTAATGACAATGAGGAACATTTATTACCAACACTAGCCAACACAACCCAGGAAATAGTAGCGCACCACCACACTGCCACACCTATAACTACACATGAGGATGTATCTCCTACACTAACCAACTCTAAGCAGAGTATAGTTATGAGTGCTAGGAAACAGTCAGTTAGCCACACCAACCATTGTGACTTGTCAATCCTTAGCTGGAACGTAGCAGGGTTAGAATCAAGACTGTCAGACCCACGATGGGTCCAGCTATTGGATGGTAAAGACATTATCATGTTTCAGGAGACATGGGCTGTTGGGAATCTACATATAGAGGGCTACCATTGATTTAGTGTGACAGCACCTAAGCCTGATTTAAGATATGCAGTGGGAGGCTTGTTCATTGGGATCAAGATACTGGCCGGTGGTACAATCAGAGACTTATCAAGAGGGAATCTGAACGTACAGATCTTGGAGTTCAAGCGAAAGACCCAGATTTATTTAATTAACTTTTATAATAACGATTTTTATTCTGTACCCAACAAGAACTTTGAAGCACTCTCTAAGACCTTACGAAATCTTGAAACCAGTTTAGAAACTGAGGAGGAGATAGGGATTTTAATCGGGAAGGGGGGACTTTAATGCGAAAATCCCAAAGAATTGCTGGGCTGAGGATAGAAATCACTTAGATCAAGCTGAACGAAGGGGCATTGAATTAGCTAACATATTAACTGAGCACACTCTCAGCAATGCTATGGATACAAGTCACACTCCTAGCACATATCATGCTCCCACGTTCAGAGGGAGGGACTGCTTTTCCACCATTGACTTTATCTTTATGTCCCCCCATTTATTAGACCGCGTAACAAAATTCACAGTGACGGAAACATCGTTTGGCGATCATAACCCCCTCACAGTGACTCTGCAACTAGGCCCTAGCCAGGTATATGCTAATTTAAATGGCGCAAGAGACATTACACCCTCGGGTGACGGTCTGCGATTAAAATGGAGGGGAGTTGACAGTGGGGAAATATTGGAAAGTGTAAAAAGGAAATATCCCCAGTTATTCAACTCTTGTTTATCCATGGATGGGAACTGTCACAGGATAATCGCTGACTTTGGTAAACTGTGTCTAGCCATAAAAACGTCTTTGTCAGTTCCATTGCCAAAGGAAGGGAAAGTGCCAAGGTGGTTTGATTCTGCCTGCTCACTAGCAAACAGGGAATTGCGCAGGGCATTAACCATTAAACCAAGGTGCATAACGGAGGTACAGGCAGCCAGGAAATTTTATAAACTTAAAATAGCTGAAAGAAAGGCGGCATTGTTGACAGAACAGTGGGAGTCCCTGGTTGGAAGTGCAAACTTGAAAAGCAGTGGCCCCTTCTGGTCAGCTGTCAGAAAAATGCGAGAAATGGGCAAACAATTAACCCCAATCAGCTGCAATATAACCAGCAGCTCCTGGGAGGCCCATTTTTCCAAAATGTATGCCGCACCATTTGAGGAATCAACTAGCTTTGCCCATGGACAGCTCCGCGGCTTAGAGATCGATCTTCATGAGGTGGAAATAGCTATCATAGACAGCCTTGGGAACAAGGCCCCAGGTCCTGACCGACTGCCCATAGATATAATTAAGCATAGTTCGGATCTATGGGCACCAATTCTCCTTAATGTTTTTAACAGTCTGCCAACAGTGCCCATGCCCACTACCTGGGCAACTAGTACTATAGTCCCAATTTTAAAAAGGGCGAGTGGTCGGACCCAGTGAATTACCGTCCGATCTCCCTTTTGGACAATACCTTAAAAATCTTGGGGCGAGTAATTTACAATAGGGTGGTAGAGTGGACTGAAGATACGGGTCTATTGGACCCGTGTCAGATGGGATTCAGGAGCAAGGTGGGACGGTTGAGCAATGCCTGAATTTAAAACTGATAATTGATAAGTATAGCGTTGCCCGATCGTCTCCTATTTACCTTGCGTTTATGGATCTTTCATCCGCCTTCGATCTAGTGAATAGATCTAAACTATGGGCAATCCTTCTGAATTATGGACTGGATGAGGCTCTTGTTAACTTCCTGGCCTACCTCCACACTGATCTCAAAGCACAAGTCAGGATTGGGATGGGTGGAGAAGTATCTGTACCTATCAACATTGGCAGAGGGGTAAGACAGGGGTGCGTCTTAGCATACCAGCTGTTTACTATTTACAAAAATGGTTTAGCCAAAACCCTAAAACAAGTGACTAGTGATGTACTAACAATCCAGGGGCAACCATTACCAGTTTTATTATACGCAGACGATTAGGTCCTCATGGGCCGAACACCAAATGCCCTCCGTTTACTTGTTAAAAGTTTCATCCAATACATGGAGGGATTAGATCTGCGTGTAAATTAAAAAAAATCTTTTATTATGCCATGTGGACCCGGGAAACGAAAGCTCAAACCATACATATAGGGACAGATAAATTAGAATCTGTAACTACATTCCCGTATTTAGGGTTGGTTTTCGCTGCGAACGGCTCATGGAGTGGGCACTCGGCCCACGCCATGGGCAAGTTCTCGAAAGCCACCAATTCTATTTTGAGCTTGTCCCGTCTAAAGAAAATAGGTGCCACTATAGCTATTTTAAAAATGTTTAGGTTACAGTGCTTACCTGTAGCTACATATGGGGCTGAGGTCTGGGGATTGGGAAAAAATCCAAATATCCAGCGAGAAGAAGGTCGATTCTGTAGAAAAATACTGGGTGCCTAAATCTCATCTTCCGAATTCATTTGTAATGAGGAACTAAACCTCCCCTATGTATGTGATTTTATTAGAACTAGACCAGCTCTATTCTGGATCAGGATCTGGAGGAATAATTCAGCCACTCTAACGTAAAATATTATAAATGACTGCCTTAAATGTGACCATGGCATGGCGATCCCCTGGCTTGCGGGAGTCCTAAAAACATTGGGCCTCATTTATGACTTTTTGCCGTAGGGAAGCGCAGCAGGCCTTCCTGCTGCGCTTCCCTACGGCAAAAGAAAAGGGCAGAAATGCGCCGTATCTATAGGATACAGCGCATTCCTGTCCTTTTCCCCTGCGCCGGCGCACAATGGGCTGCCTGCGTTGCGGGGAAGATTATTTTTGTACAGGAAGGGAAACCTTTCTGTACAAAAATAATCACAAGAGGCTTTTCCTCTTTCTATGTGTGCTGTAGAATGCAGCACACATAGAAAAAGGAAATACGAGGAGAAATAAAGACATTTCTCCCTGTTGCGCCTCCCTTACGCCTCCCCTGGGGAGGCGTAAGCTTTTGGCACTGCTTCAGAGTTACGATTTCTCGTAAATCTGGGGCAGTGTCAAAAGGCCATGGATGTTGCTGGGAACGCCCCCAGCAACACCCATTGCACGCCCCTTTAACGCAGAACACTGCGTTAAAGGGACTGATATTTATCAGGCAGCAGTACGCCACAAAAACTGGTGTACTGCTGCCTGATAAATACCACGCAGGCTTCTGCGCCACGGAACTTCATGAAAAGTGAAGTTCCGATGGTGCAAGGGGCCTCATAAATGAGGCCCATTGAGTGCCGTGGACAGGGGAGATCTTTTCTCCGACCCAAGCAAGATTGAGCTCAAAGATAAAATTGAGGTCAAACAAGCACTGTATGCACTTTATAACTCTGAACGAATGGAAAGGGAAACCCTCAAATCAACTGTTGTGAGTTATATGAGGAATGAATTATGTAGGAGACCACTCGCACCCTACCTCACTTTACCCATGACCAATTGGGAGAGATCACTGCTGTTTCGGCTAAGGGCGGGTTCAGTGAAATTCCTACTGGGCTTTCCCTTGGGTTATCAACACACAACACATTACAATCCATGTCCGTGTGATGGTATTAGTAAACAGAATGATTTGCACTTTCTATTCTTCTGCAAATTTTATTTAAAATATATTAATTGGTTTTTAACTCCTTATTTTAGAAAACAAAGATCCCTTTCGTTAGGGGAGTCCTATTCAATGTTGCTCTCCCTGGACACTGATGAACTAATTTATCGCACTAGCACTTTTTTGAGACTTGTAACACGTGTACGTAAAATGATGGAAAACCCCTGAAAATAGTCCTATGAGAGCTGTATTATATTTTTTAATAATTATGAATTCTGCAATTTGGATTTGTTATGTAATTGAATTGTTTTAATGTGGTACTTTTATGAATTTTATGAAATTCGAATAAAGGTCTTTCGAACTTGAACTTGAACAATACCTCCAAAAGCAATATCGCCAGCTTTATGATAAGGAATGCTATGAAAGATCAAATATGAAGGAGTGCAACAAAGATAAAGAAGGCTTGAAGAAAGAACTGTTAAAGTGAAAGTGATAGGGGTTAATCTCAAGTGAGGAATACAACTTTAGGTACAAAGACTTCTTTCCCGTCATCCACTTCATACCAAAAATTCATAACGAGGTAACACCTGTCCCTGACAGACCAATTATCTCAGCTAATCATAACTTTTGTGAAACTATATCTCAATTTGTGTATTATTTTCTTCAGGAACATGTCCAAAAATCGCCCTTGTATATTAAAAATACTGGAGACTTTTCTAACTGAAATCAGTCAAGTTTACTACTGGTTAATACACTAGACATAGAGTCGCTGGAAAGTAGCATTGAACATCAAGTAGGGTTCACAGCATTTAAGCACTTTTTAAGTACACGGCCGATGAATAGATACAATCATAACCTTATGCTTTTAGACCTTATCAAGTTGTGTCTGTACAACAATTTATTTTTGTTTGGTAAAGAAATATTCAGACAAAAGTGGGGTGTGGCAATGGGAGCCTGTTTCTCCACACAGCTATGCATGTGTACATGTTGGCTGGTGAGAGGAACAGGTTCTGAGAAAAATCCACTATGAAACATACAACACACATGTTATGTACTGGATAAGGTTTATAGATTATGTTTTCATTATATGGAAGGGCAATCAAGAAAGTGCATTAAATTTCATCAAAGAAATTAACAATAATAACGTTAATCTCAAATTTACTTCGCATATTAATGAACAGTACATTGGTTTCTTATATGTGAAAGATTATGTGTCCAATGTGAAGATCGAGAACACCTTGTATCATAAACACACAGCAGGCAATTCCATATTGCACGCTAAAAGTTTTTACCCCAAACATCTTGTGAATAGCATTCCCTATGGATAATTCCTTAGACTTCAACGGAACTGCAGTATGAATGCAGACCTTGAGAAATGTCAACAGGTAGCAAGGGAAAGATTCCTACATATGGGTTATGATGAGAAACTTTTAAAAGGGGCTATGAAAAAAGCCAATGAAAAACCTAGAAAAACCCTTCTTTTGCAAAAGAAAATTAGTAACGATCAGGAGGCCATAGTACCAACTATAACTAATGGCAATACAGTCAGACTCATAACCACATACAATCCCCAAGAACACCATCTTAGGGCAATTATTAACAAGAATTAGCCAATCGTACTAACAGACGGAGTGCTGGCGCCTAGACTGCCAGAGAAACCTACACTCACGTTTAGACGAGCAGCCTCTATGAGAACCCATTTGATTAAAAGTAGTTCAGAGATCAGCCAGAGTACATCTTGGTTAAAACCAAAGCAAGGTTTTTACAAATGCTCGTCTTGCAGGGCCTGTAAATTTGGCATCAATACAACACACTAGTCTACACCATTTAATCCCACTATGGTAGCAATCAGTGGCAATGGTAACTGCTGGACTGATTTTGCAAAATATGTGCTGAAATGCAGCTGTGGCCTTAGGTATGTTGGGATTACCAAGCTGCAGGTACATGTCAGAATACTCCTGCACCTTCGTGCAATACTCAGCAATGATGCCACATACCCTATGGCAAGCCATTTTAAATCTGAACATCGGAAAGATTTGAATTGCCTCAACTACTTTGTGATTGATGCCATCCCCGCCCTAAGGCAAAGTGGTAAAATGGAACTTATGCTCCGGCAGTTAGAGTCATGTGTGATCATAGAACTTGACTGTAGAGCACCAGCAGGTGAACAACAATGAAGGCCTACACAACTTTCTGTTAAACAGCAACTCTGTATCAAGTTTCTTATGCAAAATACCTCATAGATTGGGAATTCTCTGCTAGAACCATGATGAATATTTTAAACCTGGTAGTACAACACACTCTTGGCATAGTAAATGTATGCACATGATATATATTGTTTTAAACAGCTCAGTATTTGTGATGCGTATGCTGCGTTGACTAATCCAATCACTAGAATTTAAATTCAAATTATCAGACTATTACCCAGTGCAATACTGTACCAATTTTGAGTAGGTTAAAGATCCAGGTCAGGAAGCACAAATATGGCTTCAGTATTTGTAAATAAGACTCCAAAAGCCGATCTCTGGTATAAATGTATATATATTTTTAGAATTGAGGTTTTGAAAAATAAATGGAAAATAGATACTAAAAACAACATCATGGACATTTGCATACTTTGTACAACTATGCACCAAGCACTATTAAAGCACTACACACTTATGTGGTACAATGTTAGCACAAATAGAACTTTATAAAGAATATTCAGATTTGTATTTCACATCAAATGATGAAAACGTTAATATTTCAGATGTTTTAGACTATATGATATTTAACAAAATGGTTGGCATTATGCTCAAAATGCAAAATGTATATATGGGGTAGTATTGCGAAAATGCATTTAAGCAGCAAGAATTCTAGTACACCAATTCCCTTTACAATGCATTTAAATGTGTTCCTATATCTTTATGAAACTACTTATTTATGAGATCAATGTGGTATGATGTTTATTTAAACAAATATATAAAAAAAGAAAAGTCTATTAATAATGATGCAAAAGAAGGCAACTGCAACTAAGTCTGTTCAGTATGTCCTTTGTAAATGATGTCATGTGACACAATGGGTGATTTCTAAACAAGTCTACAGCAAGGCATTTCTTTATGTTATCAAGGTAATGGTCATGTGTTGACCGAAACATGTAACGACATCGAGGAGTGAGGCTCATTAGATTTTTGCATGGCAAACCAAGAGGAGTTTGTACCCATGCGTTTGTTCCCTTTGGAAAGTGGAAGGGCATCTGTAGCTTATGTATATATATATATATATTCGGAAACAAGAAACCACGCGGCACACTTCTTGGCAGCAGTTATTTTAGTTTATTTCAGGTCTAGCGCAAAACTCCTACGCGTTTCGAACAAACGTTCTTGATCACGGCAGTGTTCTACATCAGTCCCTTTTCAATTTCCACATTTTATACTCTCTCTCATTACGTTTGCAGAGCAATGCATTCTGGGCCATGTAGTTATTATCAATCTTTTCTATGCTTTACATTTGTCATTTTATCTCATTCAGGGTAGTAGTGGGGTTGCTTATCATGAAGTGATGCACTTATACACGTATACTCTTTAGTAGAATATTTTACGTGTTTCATGGAAGAACATGAAGAATTTCCATGAATATTAACATACTAGTGCCTTTCACTGAATGATATCGCCTTTGTTCCTCGGGCTGAGTGCCCTTTACCCCACTTATTACCCTTGAGCTGTCACTTGTAATAGGCCATTGTATCATATTCTACATAATGCTGCAATCTTTGCAAGAGTTTCCGCCCAAACCAAACTGTACATATCACATTGTTATCAAAGTTTTTCCATTGTCATTTCTACAGATGAACATGCATCTCCTCACCTGCATTCAGTCCCAAAGGATGTTTTGTTTTAAACTTAATTATCAATTTAGACACCAGACTTCTTAATTTAAGTAGTCTATCTCTCCCTCGTTCTTGTTTCGGGATCGTTGCCAGGCCTAGATACCTTATGTCTTGCCACGTCTTTCCAGCATGAGTTCTAATATGTTTCGCCATGGCGTATGCATTGTCAAGATTTTTAATTGCCCGGATATGTTCAAGTATCCTCTTTTTTAATGGACACTTTGTACTGCCTATGTATTCTTTCCCACAGTAACATTTCAACATGTAGACTACGAATGTTGTTTCACAGGTTATTTTGGTCTTGATAACAAAGTCTTTACCTGAGGGATCTTTTAGAGTTGTTGTGTTTTGTCCAATTTTACATGCTTTGCATGTCATGCATTTTATGAATCCATTGCTTCTTTTTTGAAGCCAATCTGCAGATTTTTTTGTTGAGAAATGACTTCGCACCAAATGGTCTGAAAGATTTGGCGCTCTTCGATATGAGATTAGCGGCCCGGTTCCAATTTTAGTTCCTATGTCTGGGTCTTTCATAAGTACATGCCAATATTTTGATAGTATTTTCTGAACTTTGTAACTTTCTTTTGTGTAGGTTGCAATCATTCGCGGTTGTTCTTCTTTTCCATGTTCAGTCTGCATGTGCTTTTCATTACTTGTTGTTACGTCATCTTGAATTTCTTTATTCAGTGTTTCTATTCTTGATTTCAATCTTGCTTTTTGTTCCCCCTGAATGATGTCAATGTGTTTATATCCACGTTCTACAAAATGATCTTTCGTGTCTCTGAATTTCTTTTCCATTTCCTCATTTGTCGAGCAATTCCTTCTCATACGGAGAAATTCTCCGTGCGGTATGTTCTTTTTCAGTTTCTAGGGGTGAAAACTTGATCCATGGAGGATGCTGTTTGCTGCAGTCTGTTTTCTATGTGTGTTCGTTTCTATTTTGTTGTTTTGTATAAAGACCTTAATGTCCAAAAACTCGATTTCTTTGGGACTGATGTTGTATGTAAATTTTAATCCTTCTTCATTGTTGTTAAGGATGTTAAAGAAGGTCTCAAATTCTGTTGATGTTCCTTTCTATAGAAGAAATAAATCGTCTATGAAGCACACCCATAGCGCTACTTTGGCCATGTGTTGGTCGTTTTCTTCTCTCCAAGCTATGGTCCTCTTCCACCACCCCATCATGAGATTCGCATAGCTTGGAGAGAAGGAAACTCCCATCGCAGTTCCACACTTTTGCTGGTACATTTTTTGGTTGAAAAGAAATACATTATTGTACAAACACATCCTGATCATGTCAATTATCATTTTTGAATGTTCTCTTTCTGTGATTGGCCTTTGGTTTAAGAAGAATTTTATGGCACTGATTCCCTTTTCATGGCTTATGGAGGTGTAGAGAGACACCACGTCTATCGTTACTAAAAGATAAGATGGATGCCAATCTGTGTTCATTAACAATTTCAAAAAGTCCCCTGTGTCCTTTATGTAGGACACAGGGGACTTTTTGAAATTGGGAATCAGTGCCATCGAATTCTTCTTAAAACAAAGGCCAATCACAGAAAGAGAACAATCAAAAATGATAATTGACATGATCAGTATGTGTTTGTACAATAATGTGACTTTAAAAGAGCAGATTTGATTGGTTCATAACACTTCCTATTCCAACTGTTGAAAGACCCCTCCCATTTTAATCATTCTACTTTGACGTTCTCAGGAGAAGCATCTCTTTTGTGGAGCTCCAGTCATTTAGACAAAAAGTTCACCATGGCTGCACATCTTGAGTCTTCTTCTGAATATTCCTCTGAGGAAGAATTTATACCTGAGCAGCCTCACAGAAGAGGAAAGAAGCTCTTATTTGGAAATGTATCACATTTCTTGAAGGAGAAAAAAAGGTCAAGGCTCCCAAAGAGAGCTGTAAAATGTGTGATGTTACTCTCTCCAGGGCTGACCCCACTAAAAAATAGTTGTTTGGGACAGCAAGCATGGTGCACCATGTGAAGAATCTGCACCCGAACAACTACGCCAGAGTTACAACTCAAAAGTTGCAGGAGAATCCTCAACCTCGTGTGGCTAGTACATCACCTGCACCACCACCTTCGCTGAGCAGTCCACACGCCAACATTCAACCAGACTTTGCGGATTTGACTATTAACTGCAAATGTTGCAATGAATTACTGTGCTATGGAAAACAATCTATTGACCTCATTGTGCGCAGGAAACGGGAGCACCGTTGTTCACGGCATTAATTTTTTTCTTTACTGTTTTGTTGCTGTTCCACACTTTTTTGGTTCCAGTTTCATCTTTTTGTTTAAAAAAAAAACAAAAACAAAAAAAAACTTGTTAAAAAAAATACAAAAATAAAAAGACAAAAAAAACAGTTATTGTCAGAACTACCTTTACTGGTCATAAAAAGAGCTATATTTCTATGTTAGTGTGTAAAACTTTGTCTGAATGAATGTGTAGTGCATAAATGAATGAATGAATACATTAGTAGTGTATGGTGTATGTGAAAGTGCGAACTATAAGGTAGTGCTACAGCATAAATCTATAAGGTTTTTACTTATAGTATAATGTAGTACTTTCAAAGCGCTTGAATGTAACATATGTGCATAAATATGTTACAAGTCAATTCTTCCCTTTGCACTGCTGGTGAAACTGCCTGGGTGAATTTGTAGGTGTTAGGGGCAGATTTACAACCTCCTTCTGCCTCGTTTACACCGCTATTGCATCACTTTTCTGACGCAGCAGTGGTGTAAAAGATAAGTCATGGTGTGTGGTATTTACAATGCGATGCATCTGGGAGGTGCGTCACATTATAAATTCCTGTACCAGAAGGAGACATTCCTACACGGGGGTTGGGGGGGCGTTCCGGCTCAGGAACACCTCCGATTTCACTTTGTCACTTTTGAGCTCATGCTGCGTCAAAACACTGCACTTGCTTGAATCAGGTGTAAGGATTGACACAGCATTCTGAGCAGAGGGCCCCCAGAGCATTGCTGGAGATGTGTTGCACTTGCAACGCAACTCAAGCAATGAGCCGCCTTCACGGCACAGATACATTACATATCTGTGCTGTTTTTGCCCCATGGTGCACCACATTGTAAATACGGCGCATCCAATGTGGTGATGTCACAGTGCACAATAACTGGCATATCCCTGGGGATTTGCCAGTTATTGTACATCTGCCCATTAGTGTTTTAATGTAGTGAATGGATTACTACACACTGATCAGTGAGTCACTACAAAACTATAACAGGAGTGACAGAGTGTGGAAGTGTAAGGAAACAGACTGGGCAATTGAAGGTTTAAAAGGCAAGTTTGCAGGTGCATAGAAGAGTGTATGCATAGTTTATAGGTTTTTGAAGCAGTCCATGCCCTAAGGCCCACTTTGCTCCATGAGTACTTGGGTACTGGCTGAATGATTACAATTCTGCAAGGAGAGTGTCTGGCTGAATGTATAACAGCTTCACTTTTTGAACAGTGTATAGATAAGCACATACTGCTGTAAGGCTCACTACAAAACTGAAACAGTAGTGTTATTGTGTTTAGTGAAAGTATAACGGTACAGACTGGGGAATTGAAGGTATAAAAGGCAAGTTTGCAGGTGCATGGAAGACTGCATACCTAGTCTATAGAAGTTTGAAGCAGTCTATGGCCTAAAGTCTGTTTTAATGCATGAGTACTTAGGTACTGAGTGGATGATTATAGTTCTGCAAGGAAAGTGCCTGACTGAATTTATAACTGCTTCAGTTTTACCACAGTACAGAGATAAGCACATACTGCTGAATGGCTCACTACAATACTAAAACAGTAGTGTGAGAGTGTTGGGTGAAAGTGTAACGATACAGACTGGGGTTTTGAAGGTATAAAAGTTTGCAGGTGAATAGAAGATTGCAAGCATAGCCTATAGGGGTTTAAAGCAGTCCATGGCCTAAGGCCTACTTTGCTCCATGATTACTTGGGTACAGACTGAATGATTACAGTTCTGCAAGGAGAGTGCCTGACTAAATTTATGACAGCTTCATTTTTAGCACAGTGCATTGATAGGACACTCTGCTGAATAGCTCAGTACAATACTGAATCAGCAATCACAGAGTGTTTGCTGGATGTGTAAGGACACAGACAGTGTAATCAATGTATAAAAGACAAGTTTGCAGGTGCATGTAAGACTGCATGCATAGTCTAAAGGGGTTTAAAACAGTCCATGGCCTAAGGCTTACTTTGCTCCATGATTACTTGGGTACTGTGAGGTAATATAAATTTTATGGTCATGTTGTGTTCCCTAGCGAGTACCCCACCGACTCCATGTACGAGTTAAAAGTGCATGTAACTTCCCTCCTGTACCAGCTATGAAGACGCAAATACATTTGCGTCCAACGTTAACTTGTCCTCTTTCAGACCCACCATGAATGGGTTTGATGGTCCGTTCCTAAGTATGCTATGCCAACGTCTTTTTGAAGTGTACTCCTACGTTTTTCAGCCTGGCTGAAAGTAGGCCCTGAATCTCTGCCACCGAGCCTCTTTTCTGGCTTCTGACTGCGAGGGCCTCTGCCCAAGCAGCCCCCGTACCCGTGAACTCTGACTTACTTCTAGCGCGGCCCTCCGTGCTCAGCTCAGCCTGCTGCCTGCCAAGATTGACTATAACCTTCGAGTTATCTGTTTTCCTCCCCGAAGATACATTCCGGCCTGCTAGCTTCAGTAAACATCCTTCCTCAGCTACAGGGCTAAAGGGCCGACCTGTCTTTATGCAAGTAATTCATAGCCTCTGTTGCCATGCTTCCATGGAAGGCCCCATGCCCCCACGCTTCTCATACAGACACTCAGGCGCTTATACACGCACTCACAGCAAGTATAGAATAGCTTCTGCTCTAGAGACCTTTCTGCCCAGATAGCTTAGTTCCTAAACATCAGATATCGGATATGATAGAAGCACAAGTTGATCTGACATGCCAGACTTCTGTCTCTTTCCGCCAGTGTAAATGTCAAGTCCCCTGCACCCCGTCTATCACACGTCATGCAGCTGCGCGCGCATCCAAGCTTCCGATTTCCGCTGACATTGCAACATTCTGTTAGCACCACCCCTTGGTGCCACCCACTTGCGTCACCTATCAGTGACGTTTCTAGCACACACGCCTAGTTTACGCCTCTTGATGATGTACTAGCACCACGTGTATACTGTTATCTTGTCTTCTCTCAGCTGTTACGCCTCTTACATTGAACATTATGATGTAAATCAAGTATATAAGCTATGTATTGTCAATAAACGACGGCGCGCTCATCTATCCCTTCTGACATCCTGTGTGGTGGTCAGAACATGATATCCTGATTCCTTTATGAGGAATAAAACCCTTAGAAACTCTTACACCACGGACTCTGTTTTCCTTCATTTCGATTGAGTTATTATTGATTAAGTACTTACCTGCATAGAAATTAAGAGAGTAAATTAATTATTTACATCATTTTGGCGCCCGAACAGGGACCCCTCCCCCACCTCACGCGCCGGAAGGTGCGTTGCAATCCGTGTCCCCTGCCATCAGTTAGACGGACAACACGTGTACTGGCAGGATTTCCTGCATCCCCCTCTGACACACGGAGGTGACGAAGACTGCGATCAGTGCCCAGACGAGGCGGTGAGGAGTGCGGAGGATCCCGACCAGAGCCCAGCCGAAGGAAGCAAGGTCCGAGGTGTGAAGAGGCCCACCAGTTTTCCGAAGTTTTCCGAAGTTTTCCGAAGTTTTCCGAAGTTTTCCGAAGTTCCGAGTCGAGTCCAGTCGAGTTTTCCGAGGCCTTCTGTTTTCCGTGCTTCCCGGTGAGTACCATTGCTGGGTCGTATCTAGACGGGTTTGGGTACGCAAGTCCGGTCTGCACTGTTTTTAGGCAGTGTATCTGTACTGTTTAGCAGTATATAAAGTATTCCGAATTTCTGCACTGTTACAGCAGTGTATCTGTATCGTTGAGCGGTACATTCAGAGTAGGGGGAAGTTAGCTATGTCTTTAAATGTTTCATGTGATTAATGTCGTGGTATGAATGTGATTGTTCTTGTGTATTATTGTGTTTTTTTGTTTAAATAGTTACAGGCGAAATTAAGTATTAAGGATCAAGCATTTCAGTATCAAGTAGGCACAATGCCGTTTTTTAACAAATTAAAGCAGATAGGAACTAGGAAAGGGATGTTAGAGGAAGAAATTCCAATCCCCCCTAGGGACACTCCAGGTAATTTCATGTATAATAAGCATGGCATAGACGCCATCTTGTATCTAGAGTTATGGACAGATTATACCAAGCACCTAGAGGAAAGATACCGATGGCCAGTTAACGGAACATGGGATGCCGAGTGCATCATAAAGGTAGAAGAAATATTACGGAAAAAGAAAGCTAGACAATCTCAGAAAGACGCCATAGAATTTTGGCGTAAGGAATCACGTAAGCGTGCTGATAGAGCACTCCGTAGAGAAGACAGGCTTAAAGAATCAGAAAAGGCCCAAGAAAACGAATTAGTTACTGAGGGAATTCGAGTAAAAGTAGAACAAATAGATCGTATCCTAAATGGCAAAGTGAACAACATGTATCTTTTGGCCGATGGTACCCCTGACGCCATTTCAGAAATACCGAAAAATTTGCCGTCACCATTAGTTCCAACTAAAGTAATGCATAAGACTACTAAAGACATATTCCTAAATTCATATCTCGAAGATGTAGCGCCAGCTTACACCAATCTGCCTGTTCGTGCCCTGCCTACTGACAGGGCCGGGGGTGGTACTGCCCCCCAAGATCACTCTCAGCCGACACCGAAAAAGACTAGTCCCGTTCCGCCAGCTCCGCCACTTCCCTCACCTAAAACTGATCTGCCGAAACCACTTCAATCAGATCCTACTAAAAGACAAATTCAGATACTGACTACACACAGAGATAATGCCCAAGTTTCCGCTTCAGGAGGTGCGACCGCGGGTCTCCAGACCCCGCCACCGACTCACAGATTAAATCTCAGAGGTATGCAGAGTCCTTTTACGCACAGATCCCCCCGTTCTTCTAATTCATCCCGTCTTGATGCACTAAAAGAAAATATGTCAGTTTGTAGATATGATCCAGAACCTGGACAGGACGACTTAATGATATTAGCGTCTTTACGGTTAAGATCTGCTACTGATAGTTTGTTATGTTATGCAGGAATGAAGGAGCACCTAGATAGAATATATGAGTTCGTTCAAACGGGAAAGGACCCCGACAGTATTAAGGATGCCCTGGAGAAACAGAAAGTTACCATGCAAGCACTGATACTACGATTTTTCATAAATTGTCTAATAAGAGAACGAGACAGGCCCGGAACAGAGCAGAGTGAATTGGATGCATTGAACAAGTGGGGTCAAAATATAGCCGATGGAAAACATGACAGACAAAATTGCATAGAGGCCATGTATAAAAAGATTAAGAAAGCAGTGATAGCAGTACACGAGAAAGAGAAAGAAAAGGCTCCCTCCGAGGAGGAAGAAGAATCTGAAGAACTAGAACCGACTACAGGCACTATAGCATATGTAGGTAAGGGAACTTATCTTAGGAAGGGTATCCGTCCAGAAAGCAAGAGAGTTTTCTTCTCTGCCTTAACGAATCCGAATTCTGCTGAACATCAGTTCCAGGAAACTGATAAACGGCTTCGAGATCGAGTTGGGTACCATGTACTCAATTCTATGGATGAACAAGAATTAGCCCGATCAGCGGTATCATGGGCCGAAAATGCAGACATATATAATGATGACACCGTAGCACAGACATTTCTGAACCTCTCCCCCGACGAACAGAAATTAGCAGGTATATATATGATTCAGCACCTTCTCATTAAGTACAGAAAACATTATTCCGATCCAGGTCCCTTACATGAGACACTAGAAGCACTACTGATGGATAGATGGAGAGGCCTAAGCACTAAATTAGTTCAAATAATTCTAGAACAACGACGCAGATATGACACCTTTGTAAGTCCTGAATATGTTCCCGCCCCACCTCCAGAAAGGAAAATGTACCATATGCAGTGCGGGGGTGGTATTGAAAGTCAGAACCCCTTGCGAGAAGTGCACCCTGTTATGGGTGAGGATAAAATTTTGAAACGCGTGTATGTACACACGCCTCTAACTAAATTAGAACTGTTAGAAATGAAGAAATTAGTACCGTGCCATGATAAAGACCCTGCAGGTTTTCATAGAGAGCTCAAAGACATGTTACTGATGGGGGACTACACATATGATGATATCATGAAAATGTTGAAAGTATTATTGCCTACGGGTATATTCGAGAAATTAAAGGAAAAGGACTGGGAGGTGGGAGACGCAAAGATTGCCTGGGCAGAAATAGAGGATGAAGAAAAGAAACGGGTTCCAGGGTTAGGCCTTGGGGACAAAACTAAAGCATTACCAGGTTTAATAGTACAGGTCCTGCCCAGATTATTGACAACTAGAAAGGAGGATTGGGATGCAATCTCGTCCTGTAAACAGAAACATGATGAAGATACTAGCGACTTTTATTCAAGATTCGAGAAATGTTTTATTATCAATAGTGGCCTCCAGCCAAGTAGCGAGTCGTACCCACATCTTTTTGTATCAAAGTTAGTCGAGAATTCCCTACCGTTAGTTAAAAATAGAGTGTATAAAGTCGAGAGTACATGGCAAGCAAATACGCCATCCCAGATGTTACAAATGTTACAATATCACCAGAATAGAATTAGGGAAGAACAAGATCAGGAACAGAAGCGCATGAAAGACACGAAAATGAAAATGTTAGTAGCCCAGACGGTCCCATCCGACAGTCACAGGAAAGGTACGACCCAGACAAGTCACGCTGCAGCTCCTGTTAAAGGGACATGCAATTATTGCAAGCAGCCAGGTCACTACGTACACGAATGTGCAGTTCTGAAACATAACATAGCGACAGGTAAAACTAAAGAGAGACCGCATCCGCCTAGACAAGACCATAACCAGCATCAGTCTACACAGAATACACAGCCCATGCATGCATCCGCACAGACAGCACAGACCGTAGCAGTACCACAGCCACAGCCCATTGCTGCAACTCAGCAAGTCTCACAACAGATGTACCAGTATGCCCAGTCTGCTTACCCCGAATATTCCCGATATACATGAAACAGCCTAGAGAGGGAAGGTGGCTTGCCTCTTATCGAGATTCCTGTAGATCAAGAAGGTCCTTATGTACACAGTCAAGTATTGGGGAAAGATAGAAAGTTTTTAATTGACACAGGGGCAAGTCGCACTACAATAAGTCATGACGAAGTTCCAGGGGCACCCCTCTCAGGCTCACAAAATGTTTCCCTTGGTTTTTCAGGACAACCTATTGTAAATGAAGTCTCAGAACCAGTTCCCCTGGCTGTGGGTCCATTATCACGCGTTACAGACCTGTTACTAACAAAATCATGTCCGGAAAATCTGTTAGGAATTAAAACACTGAAGGCTCTAGGGGCCATAATATGCTGCTCCCCGGAGGGAGTTAGACTCTTTCTGCGGGATTTCAAGGGTCATTACGTCCTTCGTGAGTTTGACGTCAGATTGAAAAATGTACCTGATTACTTGTGGGCAAAAGGCCCAACTGATGTAGGATGTATGCACATTACACCATACCGCGTTACCCTCAAGGCAGGTGTTGTATTACCCAGAATCAGACAATACAAGTTACCACCCGATGCTGTAGCGGCTTTACTGAAAATCATTGAAGAGCTCATTGCCCAAGGAGTGGTCGTCGAGACCGACTCCAATATCTGTAACTCACCCATCATTCCGATTCTTAAACGTACTGATCCCAATGCACCGCCAGTATATCGGCTGGTGATTGATCTTCGAGAATTGAATAAATGCATTATCCCACAGTATCCTGTGGTCCCCGATATATCATCTCTCTTGACTGCTATTGATTCAGAAGCAACGTTCTTTACTGTAATTGATCTCAAGAACGCCTTCTTCAGCGTGCCTATTGATCCAGAGAGCCAATATCTCTTCGGATTCTGTTTAAATGGACGCAGTTTCAAATTTTCGCGCGCACCTCAAGGATTCACAGAAAGCCCCAGCATCTATAGTCAAGCACTGAAAAGACAACTAGATTGTATTCAAATGCCAGTTAACACCGCTTTACTACAATACGTCGATGATCTGCTGATCACCGCACGAAGTGAGCCCGAATGTGAAAAAGCATCACTGACAGTTTTACATTTCCTGGCCGACAAGGGACACAAGGTGTCTCCTTCGAAGCTACAATTCTGTGTTCAGCAAGTTGTGTACTTGGGTCACTTGCTGTCCAAAGTGGGGAGACAGCTCACTCCCGATCGCATTCAGTTAATTGTGAACATGCCGCAACCCAAGACACAAAAGGAAGTGCGGGCCTTCATAGGCCTCACCTCGTACTGCAGACAATGGATTCCCCAGTATGCATTTCTAGCTAAACCACTCATCCAGTTAACGACACAGGAGGCAGCGACTTCGACTGTCCTCCCTTGGACTCAGGAACACACACAAGCTTTTGAAGAATTAAAGAAAGTTTTATGCCAAGCACCAGTTTTAGCGACACCATGTTACAGCAAACCGTTTACACTTTTTGTTACAGAACGTGATGGCACAGCGTTGTCTGTCCTCACTCAAGACCAAGCAGGTTCACATAAGCCTTGTGCTTATTTTTCTAGTACATTGGATTCAGTAGCTCAAGCACTCCCTGCGTGCTTAAAGTCAGTAGCAGCAACAGCGTTAGCAATAAGACAAAGTGATTCAATTGTTTTAGGTCATCAGTTAACAGTTCAAGTACCACATTCTGTAGAGGTTTTGTTAAACAGAACCCAGACTCAACACTTAACTATAGCACGACTGACAGGTTATGAATTAACACTATTCCAGCCACACATAGAAATCAGACGTTGCAGCATCCTGAACCCCGCAACACTGTTACCTACAGTTATGACAGATCCAGCTCCGCATGATTGTATAGAAATAATTAATGCAGTAACTAAGCCTAGACGAGACTTAACAGATGTCCCATTGACAAATCCAGACCTGACACTTTATGTGGACGGTTCATGCATGAGAACAAGTACAGGAGAATTAGTGGCCGCGTACGCCGTGACCACTGAAACTGAAATTAAAGAAACACATCGTATTGACACCCTGTCTGCTCAAGCAGCAGAGCTCATCGCTCTGACTCGAGCCTGTATTCTAGCCAAGAACAGAAATGTTAACATATACACAGATTCCCGCTATGCCTTCGGAGTTGTACACGACTTCGGAGTCCTCTGGCAAGAACGAGGTTTTCTGACTTCCCATGGGGCCAAGATACAACATGGCCCCCTCATTCAAGCACTGTTAGAAGCAATACATTTGCCCTCGGGCATATCAGTCATGAAGTGTAAGGCACATACTAAAGTCACAGATTCTGTTTCCCAGGGTAACGACCTGGCAGACCAGACAGCAAAACATACAGCATTGACTTACACCCAGACTACTGATGTGACAAAGACAATAGTCCAGACCCAGTGTATGGCAGTTAGAGATCCCGCCCTAGATGTAATTGATATCCAGACACATGCTACTCCAGAGGAGATAAAGAAATGGACTGAACTAGGAGGGATTCAGACAGATCAAGGTTGGGTGACGAAGGGAAAATCTATATGGTTTCTCCCCGACTCAATGGTTCAAGTCATGATAAATACAGCACATAGTCCTGCCCATCTTGGAGAGAAAGCCATGTTAGACAGTTTACAGAATCTCTGGTACAACAAACACTTACGAGCAGCAGCAAAACAGAAAGTGCGTACTTGCATGATCTGTTGTCAGTTCAATCCAGGTAAAAGCGTCCCTGTTGAGCAAGGTGGATTTCATCCTCCCGATCACCCTTTTGAAGTCCTCCAGATGGATTATATCCAGATGAATAGCTGTAGAGGATTTAAGTATGTCCTTGTAATTGTTTGTGCTCTGTCCCGCTGGACCGAAGCATACCCAGTCCCAGACTACACTGCTCCGACCACTGCCAGACAGTTGGTTCGTGAATTCTTCCCACGGTACGGTTTGCCCCGTGTCGTGTATTCAGACAACGGACAGCCGTTCTCGTCCGAGCTGATGAGACAAGTTTCCCTCTTGCTAGGATATCAGTGGAGGTTCCACTGTGTCCGACATCCCGAAGCAGCTGGCCTTGTAGAAAGGCATAATCAGACACTAAAAATCCGTCTTGCCAAGATCTGTCAGGAAAAAGGGGTCGACTGGATAGTCGCCCTGCCCGTGGCACTATTCTACATGAGGATGGTCGCCCACTCGAGATCAGGGCTATCCCCGTACGAAGTGGTCTTTGGCAGACCGCCGAATATGTGGGGGACGCCCGTTCCGAAAAAGATCACTGATATTGATTGTAACATGTTGACAGATTACCTTGCCTCCTTGATGTCTGCACTCCAATCATGTCGTTCACAGGTTGCCGCAGCCTTCCCTGACAACACCGATGTAAAGGCGCATGAGGTCCGCCCAGGTGACCTGGTAGTCGTCCGGAATTTCGACCGGAAAAGTCCGCTGGAGCCCCGCTGGAAGTCTCCAAAGACCGTTCTGCTTACCACTAGGACCGCCGTGAAAATCGAGGGGAGAAAGGGGTGGGTCCACACGAGTCACATCAAACTATGCAATGAACTAAAAAACGGACTGAAACAGGACTCTGACTCGTCCACCCCCACCAAAGACTGTGTTGAAGCACAAGACGTTACTGTGCCTAAAAGAGAAAAGACTCCTCAAGAACTTTACCGAATGAAGCTTCGATCTAGCAAGTCAGACAGTTTAATTGTTTAAGTCCTCCCTTAGGTGAATCGGTTAAATAGTTTCTGACATGTATCCCCTAGATCGAGTTAGAGAGAGAGAGGAAAAGAGAAGAACATATTGCAAATCACTTCGTAGTCACTGCATAGTGACACTAATAATCATGTTTATTCTGAGTATTCTAATTATTATTGCCAGCATTCTGCTTCCTATGTACTGGCCTATTTTCAGGCGTGAACAATCTGCTTACAATGTCTCTGCTGAACACACTTTTAGTGAACTTCCTGCACATGAACTCTCTTACAGACTTGCGCTGCGCAACAATACATTCATTAGTATGTTACACCATTCCCATCAGACAAATAATGCTACAGACTGTTGGATATGTGGCCGACTCCCTCCCTACCAGAATTACAAGGGAGCTCTGCCTCTCTTTCCGTACCCATTCACTCACAATGGCTCCTGTGGAGCATGGTTTAAAATAATTAATTCTTTAGATCCTGATATTGCTGTTTTCGATAGACGGGGTTTGGGGAAACTTGAACTTAGTCCTGCTCAACGTCTGTTATCCTGATCAAGAAGGACTTCCCACTCGAATAGGAACTGATCTAGAAAATGAAGTATATGGATTAGGTAATTACACAATTAGCCTTATGATCCTCACTGTTGAATCTGAAACTGCTCCAGTTTTGCCCCATATGTTAGTGTTACCAGTCACAGGTGAATTATGTGTTAGCAAGAAAGGTTCAGTACACGTAGGTCATAGTAAATGCACTACTGTGGTCGAGTTCAGTGACCATGGTAAATCGTCCTTTAAAGCTATCAGTCATTCCTACTTTGTTTGTGGTCATACCGCATACATACGTTTGCCTCCAGATTGGGATGGTACCTGTTACATTGCCTTCCTTCTGCCACCTGTTTTCCTAGCTCCTCCTGATTACCATAGAAATACGAATCTAGCACCGAATAGACCCAAAAGAGATATTCCCCTTGTCGACTACACAGAAACGGCATGGGAACAGTACACTGATTTCAATAAAGGATTCTTTTTCTTCCTAGGACCTGTCCAAAACAGTAAATTAATACGCAGATTAACGAGAACACTCGAAGCAGTAGTGAACGAAACTGCCTCCGCTCTAGGTAACTTAACAGAGGAGCAGTCTGCTATACGGACTGTTGTCCTTCAAAATCGTCTTGTGATTGACGTCATCTTGGCAGATAGAGGTGGAGCTTGTAAGGTCATCGGGTCAAGTTGCTGTGTTTTCATTCCACAAAACGCACCATCTGTCTATCAAGCTATCACCCGTTTACATAAAATTGCAAATCAGATACATCAGAATCCAGGCACCTGGACTTGGTCCGGTTGGTTCTGGACTACGTTGACAGCTTGGGGATGGAAGATCTTATCGTTCCTAGGCATTGGCCTTGTTATAGTATTCAGTTGTTGCCTGTGCCTGCAGTGTGGGCCAGCGATATGTGGACTGTGTGCCACATCCTGCATTGAGCATTCCAGTTGCCTCTCAAACAGTCAAAGAAAGAAAGACGAACATATAATGTTACAAGAACAAACTGATCGATTTATGAGGATCGATATATCATGAAGGGTCCGTAGGGAACAAGGAGGGAATGAGGTAATATAAATTTTATGGTCATGTTGTGTTCCCTAGCGAGTACCCCACCGACTCCATGTACGAGTTAAAAGTGCATGTAACTTCCCTCCTGTACCAGCTATGAAGACGCAAATACATTTGCGTCCAACGTTAACTTGTCCTCTTTCAGACCCACCATGAATGGGTTTGATGGTCCGTTCCTAAGTATGCTATGCCAACGTCTTTTTGAAGTGTACTCCTACGTTTTTCAGCCTGGCTGAAAGTAGGCCCTGAATCTCTGCCACCGAGCCTCTTTTCTGGCTTCTGACTGCGAGGGCCTCTGCCCAAGCAGCCCCCGTACCCGTGAACTCTGACTTACTTCTAGCGCGGCCCTCCGTGCTCAGCTCAGCCTGCTGCCTGCCAAGATTGACTATAACCTTCGAGTTATCTGTTTTCCTCCCCGAAGATACATTCCGGCCTGCTAGCTTCAGTAAACATCCTTCCTCAGCTACAGGGCTAAAGGGCCGACCTGTCTTTATGCAAGTAATTCATAGCCTCTGTTGCCATGCTTCCATGGAAGGCCCCATGCCCCCACGCTTCTCATACAGACACTCAGGCGCTTATACACGCACTCACAGCAAGTATAGAATAGCTTCTGCTCTAGAGACCTTTCTGCCCAGATAGCTTAGTTCCTAAACATCAGATATCGGATATGATAGAAGCACAAGTTGATCTGACATGCCAGACTTCTGTCTCTTTCCGCCAGTGTAAATGTCAAGTCCCCTGCACCCCGTCTATCACACGTCATGCAGCTGCGCGCGCATCCAAGCTTCCGATTTCCGCTGACATTGCAACATTCTGTTAGCACCACCCCTTGGTGCCACCCACTTGCGTCACCTATCAGTGACGTTTCTAGCACACACGCCTAGTTTACGCCTCTTGATGATGTACTAGCACCACGTGTATACTGTTATCTTGTCTTCTCTCAGCTGTTACGCCTCTTACATTGAACATTATGATGTAAATCAAGTATATAAGCTATGTATTGTCAATAAACGACGGCGCGCTCATCTATCCCTTCTGACATCCTGTGTGGTGGTCAGAACATGATATCCTGATTCCTTTATGAGGAATAAAACCCTTAGAAACTCTTACACCACGGACTCTGTTTTCCTTCATTTCGATTGAGTTATTATTGATTAAGTACTTACCTGCATAGAAATTAAGAGAGTAAATTAATTATTTACATCAACTGACTGGATGATTACAGTTCAGCAAGGAGAGTGCCTGACTAAATTTATAAGAGCTTCATTTTTAGCACAGTGCATAGATAAGGATATTCTGCTAAATAGCTCAGTACAATACTGAATCAGCAATGACAGGGTGTTTGCTGAAAGTGTAAAGATACAGACTGGGAAATTGCTGCATGAGTACTTGAGTACTGACTGAATTATTACAGTTCTGCAAAGACAGTGTCAAGCTGAATGTATAACTACTTCACTTTTAGCATAGTGTATAGATAATCACATACTGCTATATGGCTCACTACAATACTAAAACAACAGTGATAGAGTGTTTGAAGGAAGTGTAGAGGATACAGACTGCTACACTTTTAGTACAGTGAATGTTTTACTACATAGTACTGAAACCAAATATATTATATAACAATACATTTATTCTTTTAACATCTCATAATTTAACAGAGCTTCTAAAATAATTTCATCACGTATTTCATTGATGGTAAATTCTTGGTTATCAATTTCGGAATTTATATGATCAAAATACTCAATATCATCTATTGCTTCCACAAAATCAGCATCCAAACTTTTGTCTAGGAAATCACAACTGATATCTGCAGCAGTAATATCTTGTTCTTCAATCTCACTGCCCGTGAAATGTATGTTTAGCTCTACATTGAGACTGTTGCTATTTTCCAAACTGTCTTCCATATTGTTCTGTTGTTGTTCCATAATGAATTTCTTATGTAGTAGGTCCTGGTACAAAAACATAAACACTTCATGTTATCATTTTTCCTAATATATAACGCAAAACTAGCTTTATCAACTAATTTGCCCTTTAAAAAATATTATACAAATACCATTCTCAACTACTGTATAAGGGTATATAAATATAATTATTTATATGAATGTTCTGTTTTTAAATTTTCTAACATTTTCAAACCAGTCACTCCTCATCACTATAGGAAAAGACTCAGGCTAATATAATAAACTGCAGTACTAAAAAAAGTACAATGTGTCTATTCACCTTACCTGTTCCAAACTAGTTAATGTGTTGTAGTAAAATTCAAGGAATACTGTTGGTTGGCCACAATAACACTATGTATCTGTGTATATTTAGGTACCATTATCATACTAGTTTTCGAATACTTTATGTGTTTTCACACACATTAATTTTTAAAGACCTATCCAGTAGTCACCTTATAACATAATAAGAAAGTAGTGATTCTTTATATAAGTTAAAAATACTCACAGCAACAGATATTGAACAACACTTCAACACAAAGTATTGTGTATAATGAGGACATATTTACATAGAGAAGAAAAACTACACACAGTAAGTTATCCTGTCCTACTAAACATAAAAGAGTATTTAAAAACACTCTCTGTAACATATTTTATGAGAATAATTTGATCTCTTTTAATCTTAAAACTCTACTATTCAAGCATGTTTTTTTACTCAGTACCATAGTGGTACGTTGAAGAAAGTCGTTCTGAACCCATGTTTCATTTTAAAAATCTCTATAATATAAGTCTCTGACATTTTTTAAATATATGTTCAAAGATAGTAGGTCCTCAGGTACACTCAGTATATATGTTAACTTTCTTAAATGTCTATAAAAGATACAAACCTTCTTTGCACAGATATGAACTAGATCCATCTCTTGTTACTTCAGCTCTGTAGAAGCACATCCCACCAACCATTTTTATTAGTTACTTATACTTACCTTAAACATAATAATTAATACCAAAATTATATATTATAAAATTAGCATCTGTGGAAGACAAAAAAAATACAGTTACAATATATCTTTTACAACACAACATAATTTGCAAAGCATTTCATTTGCCTTTTTTGCTGTTCTCAGAATATATTGAATTTCACTAGAAACAGTGAGTTCAATAGTATTCATCACATAACAGCTGGCAAAAAAAAGACAATCAATAAGATTATCTTAAAAAAAATCAACATTCTCCATAACAATCTACAAAATAGAAATAAAACATATGTAATTTTTTTTTCTAATCGCAATTTCTTACATAACTATGAGATATCACAAACAATCTTATAATAACCAAACACTATCATTCATTTTCATACACTGAAAATAAAGTTAGTTACAAATATATGCTGACTAAATATACAACAAATAGTCCGTAATGGTTTTACATACTTTTACTCATGGCCAAATAGTATATGTCAAATTCTTAGTTTGGAAGTTCTTCAATAATAATCCTCAGCATCCGCCTCCCACCTTTCTCATCCAAAACCACTGACATAATTTGCGGCGTCCCCCAGGGCTCATCCCTTAACCCAACGCTATTCAACATCTACATGGCCAACCTCACACAAGTGGCCCGCCATCACAACCTCAACATTATCTGCTAGGACGACGACACCCAACTCATCTTCTCCTTCACCAAGGAGCCACATACCACTGAAAGCCGTTGCCAACTGAAAAAGGATCAGCTCTCTAAATCTCAACTCAGACAATCACCTACAACGAGTACAACAAATCCAAGCACCTCCGCCCCCACTAATCATCAATGTCCCCTGCCGCAGCCACATCACAAACCTCCTGAGTGACCTACACTGACTGCACATCGACAAGAGGATCACCTTCAAGCTCCTCGCCCTCACTCACCAAGTACTCTACAACACCAAACCAGCCTACCTTAATAGCAGTAATCCTAAAAGGCCAAAGTTTGTTCCTAAAATTTTGGCTTTAAAAATATTTGGTAAGAATTTGGTAACTCTTTAGGCAAACGTTGTTTAAAAACCAATTGACTATCATTACAATGTATGGAACCTTGCAGATGTTTTAAATAAACAGTGTAATGTCCAGATGTTGTAGAAGGACCATCATGAAAAATAATTGCTACAGGTCCACAAGTTCTTCATGATATTGATAGTTGAGTAGCTACAACATTTTATATTAAAGTTTCAAATTTTCTTCCATCAGCTCTACAATGTTGCAGCATTAAAATTACATACTGTCCATATCTTTGTATAAATAATGTTGATGACATTTCTGATTTACATTGGCTACAATCCATGTTTTGAGTTCCTCCTCTAACTAGATTGTTAAAAGACACTGATTCACAGTCTGGTAAAGTCAAATATATAAATCTTTCATTGTCTATGTTAGTGCTACATGTAAACAAACAATTTTCAAAGTCATGTTGCCATTTATAAGAAGGGCCAAAAAGGTTTTCAATATCTATACCTTCATCTGCCAATACAACAAGCCTATACATCAGAAATTCCTAACAATCTTGCTGAATATTCAGCGTAAATTGAGTAGAACCAGAACATATGTCCAAAACATTTCGAATATCAGAAACACTTTGCATTTTACTTTTATCACTACTACATTTCTCATCAACTGAATAAAACAACGAACAGAATCTTTCTTCCCGAATTTCAAGAATTTGCTGTTGCAAACTTTCAAGAAAAAAAACAACATTAACTACTACATTAGCATAGCAGTTGACACCAGAACTATTTTCAAACTGATAACCAACAATTTCTTCAACACTGTTCTTTTTCTTTTTGCTTGCAATCACAACTTAATTTTGTTTTTTTCTTTCTCTACAGCTTCACTACAGATATTCTCAAATCTTCTCTTTCTACCTACCAAATGCTTTTCAAATACTGGGTATTGACCTAAATTGGGTGTATATTCTCTTCTTAAACTATTATACTCTTTCACACAATTTGCACCTTCACTAATCTTAGTCTCATCAAAATCAATCAAGTACAATCCAGATAAAGTTCTCACTCGAGACAAAGCAACATATGCCATACCCTCTTTAAACATGGTACTTCCAATATTCACTAAAGCACTATCTTCACTTGAACCTTCAGATTTATTAATGGTCACCGCATACGCCAAAGAAATAGGAAACTGTTTTCAGCGAACATAAAAATCTTTTACACGCAAAAACCGACTAAATTGCTGTACTTCTTCAATTTCCTCAAATTTGATTTTCAAAAATTCAATACCATCTCTAATTTCATAATTAACGAAATCAGCAATTTTACCCACTGCTCCAATTGCTAAACCTTTTTCCACATTCAAATTACGTCGTAAAATTACCCTACAGTTTACGCATGCATATAAAATATTTTCTAAACCAGCAGTTTTACTTATAGATTTCTCTGAAGAATCCAATATCCTCTTCGACTTTTTGGTCAAGATAATAGTGATTCCTTCATGTTCTATTTTATCAATAGCTTCCAATTTTATAATTTCTTCATTTTCCAACTTTAAAACTTCTTCATTGAATATAGAACATTCACGCAGTGTTAGCATTAAGCAGATTACAGATTTGTTTTCTGCAATTCTCATATATATTTTCTCAGCAACATTTAATTTGGAATGAAATTGGGAAAGTAATCGTCTCTGTAAAGCTTCTTTGCCAAGTTCAGTCACTTTTCCAATTCTTATACCTTGAAGAATACTTCCATAATCAGCATAATTTGCCTGTTGCATATTTGTAATACGTTCCTTATATTCAGAAAATGACCAAATGTTACCATTTCCAATGCTCCCCAAAGACTTTCTGGTATCTTCATGCACCAGTGTTTTAAACACTGGTTGACCTTTTACAGGAGTAAGTTGTAGAAGATCTCCAAAAACTATGACGTGTTTTCCTCCTAATAATACGTCATACTCTGTTTTAGGTATTTGCTGCATTCATAAATGCAAAAAGCAAGCATTAAGTTTGATACCATGCTTACCTCATCAATAATGAGAAGTTTCATTTTCTTCAACACACTTGAAACTTCACAACAAGTTTCTCCAGATAGCTTGTGGTATTCCAATTGGTTTTCGTTTATTAATGCTACCAGTAGTAGCATTAATAAACAATGTAAAGTAATTCCTTTAATATTGTGTGCTGCCAACCCAGTTGGAGCAGTGACAACACAAGACAAATGCGACCCAGTTGTTTTCTGTGGATAAGTTGGAATTACTTTAATTAAAAAAACGTTTTCCTGTTGCTGCTTGTCCACTCACGTACAATCGGATAGGTTGAAATGATGAGCAAGAGCACTCTTTCTTTTCATGAAGTAATCCATGGTTAATCTGTTCTCTCACTTACTGATATATTTGTTTCTGCTCAACATTTAGTTGTTCTTCCAAGTTTCCTAAGTTTGTTACATCTTCTGGAGCTTGATACATTGCTGTTTCCACCTCTTCCATAGCAGTTGCTGCTTCATTTTGAATAATTGGTTCTCCTAGTGGATCCTGACTCAACAGAGCAGAAGTGTGACTGTCTTGAGAACTGTCTCAAGCAATCTCAGCTGCAATTGTAGCTTCTTGCTCAATTTTGTCATTCAACATTTTCACATAATTAGCAAAAACAGGACATTCTATAGTATCTTTACTTGCGTTGAACAAATCTTCATAGCTCTCAAAATCTCCAAGTAATTCCTATTCTGAACGCCACGGCTTCAAAAGTTGCTAAAGAGCTAAATAGTAAAATTCCCCTTTGTCAGGAGTTTCGCAACTCAATTTACGGTGATTAATCAAATGTCCTTTTCTTTGTTTTACCAAACATTCTTCAGAACCAATGACGGCATATATAACATTATTGATGTTTTCTGTAATATTCTGTTTAAAAATATAGATTTGCAGCACTTCATAGAGAGAAATGTTCTCACGATGATGACTTCTATTTGGATAATATGTATCCAACATATTTGTTTTCACAATAACTGTACTTTCTAGCTCTTTTTCAGCTAAATATTCAATTTCTTGTACAGATTTCAGTACTCAATTTCGTGTTGCAGCAAGACCTAGACTCACCCAAATGATCCTTCTTGATTTGGAGTATAGACTTGCAGGTGATAAGCGATCCGAGCATTCATACTCTCCAATTTCTCGATGAGATAACATCTTCAAACTATAACTATATAATTTCTTACTTAGACTCTTCTCGTGGGAAATCTCTTCCCACATTTCCTTCAATTCCGTCTTTTCTGATTTTGGTTTGTAGGACGTTACATATAGAGCAATAGCAATGGAATTGTCCCCAACATATTGAATATCCATTTTAGCATTCCACATGGACAAAATGACTGGGTTGTAGTCATTTATGTATTTTGACTCTTCATTTCTTCTTAAGTTGTAGGTATTTTTTGGAGACTTTCTTGTGATAGTATGTCGCAAAGATGATATAAAACTGTTCACTCTTCCTTTCGATATTACAGGACGTTGAAATCCGAAATGACATTTGGTGTAGAATTTGTCCTTAGATTTGTCCTTTTGACAACAGTATTTCCCACAATGATGGCTTTGGAATCGTAAGACTTGTTGTCTTAAGTCCTTTTCTTCTGTACGTTTGGGTATATCACATGTAGCATATTCTTCAATAAATGACAACACAGTATCATCGGAGTTTGTTCCAAATTTGGGAGCATGTGTGATCCATATTAGCATATGTATGTGAGGAGCACCTCTCGCTTGATACTCCTTTCTCCAAAAGAAATCCCAAACCTCTCCAAGAGGAGGATTTTTTTTATTGGTGATAAAAGACATCATAGCTTCAAATCTATGATTGAAATACCTGCATACATGAACTGGATCCAAAGAGCACAATTCTTCAGGTGTCTTGTAATTAATATTTACTATATTTGGATTTGCCTTTTGAAGAAATTGAAGTAAGTCTTCCCAAGCATACTCAGCACAGCTAAGAGTGAGGAACCATGTATGAGTTCCTAAGTTTCTTAGCATACATTTCAATTCCCCATGACGACGGTACCAATACTCGTTAGTACCACGCTGACATGCCATGAGATTAATTAGCTGAGATTCCAAAACACTGTCTTGCAGTTTGACTTTATCCATAAAGTCCCTTTGTAGATTTACTCCACTTTTAAGTATATGGTTCCCTGTATAAGAAAGTCCAGACAAGGCACTCTCAACCAGTAGATGGAACAAATATGGAATACATTGATGAAACCTTGGATCTTCTGCATATAATCTTAAAGTACGGTATTCAGATGGAGGAATATGAACAGGTCGGTCGTCATATCGTCCACCTTGACCTGTTAGAAATAACTGAGGAAAACAATGAGCTTCCAAACTTTTTTCCCATACACTAATGGGACTTCCTTTTGCTTTTTTCATTGAAAACAAGTCAATAGCATTCCCCATTACTTCTTTGGAATCCAATGGATGAACACTATAATGTTCATAAATTTCTTCACTTCTAGAGACATCAACTTTTTCAATTTGCCCAGCTGAGAAATCACTGTCCTCTTCTACAGTTGTTTCTTCTTCTCCAACATATACATTTTTGTAGTAGTGATTATTTTTTACCAAATACAACGTTGCCTTTTTGACTTTCCTAACATCCACTAATTCTTGCCAACTTTTTTTACTCTTTGTTGGAACACCATTAACTAGAATAACCACAGGTTCCTCTTCTAGTTTTTCTACACCAATTGTATCAATATTTTTCTTAAAATCTAGAGGCAAATAAACAACTCTTACCTTTAATCCTCTCTGTAAATCTGAAGGAGGCAAGTTCCCTGTCTTAGGCTCCATGCAAACAATAGCCTGAAAAGGATGCACGCATTGAATCAGAATAGACTCATAGGTATTTAAATCCATCAATTCAGAAGGAATGTCTACCAACTCTGGACTATTATGAACAGCTCTAGCAGGCATTCTGTTTTCATTTAATTTATTATAACAAGATTTACAAATACGTTGATCAGAACCCAAATCAAAACAATTGTCGACCAACAAATAAGTTGCAAAATCCTTCCACTCATCATTATTTTCCATTTCGGTTTTTACATATAAATCAACTAATCTAGTCTGATTCTTATAATGAGTTTGTCAACAACACACACAAGTAAAATTAGGCCTTTCACTTGAATTGACTTTAAACTTTGTAATTTCATGTTCAAATGTTTCTGTACATGAAATCTCTACGTTCTGTTCCACATTACTTTCTATTACTGTAGCAGTTTCTGCACTGTCTTCTTTTTCACCAAAGTAACAAAACTCAATTTCTTCACAAATGTTCTTCACATCTAATTCAGTTCCATGCAAAAGAGCACTGTTTAACTGTTTTAGCTTAAGTGCTGGACTTTTTGCAAAATACAACCTTCTCACTAATTTCCTCACTTTATTATGATGCACTGCTAACATCCTAAAATGGTGACAAACACTCTGACATACTTTTCTTGAAAGACAAGCCAGTGAATGCCCATGCAAACCTGTTTTTTCTCTCACTCTACAAGGATCTAACTCTTGCAAAATCTTCATCTTTTGTTTTAGACTTTTCTTAGTATATGTCCGTAAGAAACTAAAAAACAAATCAATTGAATCCTGTTGCACACTACAAATACTACTACAATTCCAAGTATACACTGGATCCTTAGGACATCTCCCTAAAACTTCATCAGCTAACACCTCTTCTGTATTTCTAGGCACAATTTTTTCTTTTTCAACCGGACAACCATCCTTCACCTCATATGCTCGACCACTGGTGTCAACTGCATGCACCAAATCATTATCCTGAAAAATCGCTCACAACTTGAACTATACTTCCATTCTCCAGAAAAAACATCACAAAAATTAGTCCGAATAATCACTCTTTTCCACTTACATTTTGATTTGAAAACACTGATTACCGTATCTAGTGTACAAATTCTATTGATTACTAAACCATATAATTTATTTTTCACTTTAAATGCCTGACCCACAATCTTCACTATGCTTTTTTTCTTGTAAAAGCACTCTTCTTTTGATACATCTTTACATTTTTTAATACATTTAAAACAATTCTGTTATAAAACATTTGTCTACGAATGTCAATAAATTGATTTCTCCGTCTATTGCTATAGAGAATATCCTCTCCTTTTACAGCTCTAACATTTTTTGGGGCGCTCTGCTTTTTCTTTGTATTTAGAGATGTTTGTTTTTACTTTGAAAGAACATCTTTTTTTTTTACATTTCTATAACTGCCTTAAAAAGTTTTTTGTTTGCTTACCAGGAGCATTCACTGAAGATTGTGTTTTAGATGAATCTTCTATTTGTCTTTTCTTGGTCCATAAATCATGTTTGTATATTTTTTGTCGTCTTTCCTTCGTCTGCATATTCTTTTATCTTTCTATAGATGATTACAATCTATGGTAAAGAAAGATTAACATATTATACACCACTATAAACATACTACATAGCAATTACAATAGGTAAACAATATAAACACTAGTTTACAACATAAAAAAGTTTGTACCACAGCAACTGTGTCACAGCAACAGTGCAGTACAGTTTCATAATTAATCTCACTCTCTGCCTGCACTATCTCACTCTGTGCCTGTGTCTAATGTCACTCTGTGCCTGTGTCTCATCTCAGTCTGAACCTGCTCCATCTCTCTCTTTGTGTTTTTCATTTCTTTCATCGTGTGTCTCATCTCACTCTATGCCTGTGTCTGATCTCACTCTCTGCCTGTGTCTCATCTCACTTTGAGCCTGTGTCTCATCTAACTCTGTGCCTGTGTATCATCTCACTCTGTGCCTACCCCATCTCTCTATTTGTGTGTGTCATTTTGCATGTTTGCATGTATCTCATCCCACTCTAGTAAATGTTTTATGGTAAAATGTATGGCTTTATTTTTTTTTGACAAGGATCACACTGAGTGTCTGTGTGAAATAAGGAATTATATTTTCACATTTGTCAATAATGTCACCTGTGTCTGCTGACAGTTTGCCACTCTTAGCTTAAAGGGTACTCTGTGCATGTGTCTCATGTCACTTTGCACCTGCCCAATCTCTCTCTTTCTGTGTGTCATTTCTCTCTTTGTGTGTGTCTCATGTTACTCTGGTAAATGTTGTCTGGTAAAATGTCTGGCTTTTAAATGTTGGTCAAGGATCACACTGAGTGTCTGTATGAAATAAGGAATTATATTTTCACATTTGTCAATAATGTCACCTGTGTCTGCTGACAGTTTGCATCGCTAAGGTTAAAGGGTACTCTGGACCTGTGTCTCATGTCAGTTTGTACCTGCCCAATCTCTCTCTTTCTGTGTGTCATTTCTCTCTTTGTGTGTGTCTCATGTCACTCTGGAAAATGTTTTCTGGTAAAATGTCTGGTTTTTTAATTTTGGTCAAAGATCACACTGGGTGTCTGTGTAAAATAAGGAATTACATTTTCACATTTGTCAATAATGTCACCTTTGTCTCCTGACAGTTTGCATCGCTAAGGTTAAGGGGTACTCTGGACCTGTGTCTCATGTCACTTTGTACCTGCCCAATCTCTCTCTTTGTGTGTGTTTTGGGGTGATTCGTTAAGCCAGGGCAGAGAAAAAAGGACAAGGCAAGGTTTAAGGTGGCCAACGTTAGAATTGGTAGACAGGTAATGTTATGGCAATTAATGAGAGGTACAGAACGTTTTTTCTTATTAAGAATTTATAATGCTGCAATTTAGGTGTTTAGCTTGGAATGTTTCGGCTTGAACAATAAGAACATAAGGCGTATGGTGTATGAGGACCTTAAAATGTATGATCAACATTTAATTATGTTAACAGAAACGCATATTTGCTTTAAAGACAAAAAAATACTGAGTCAACTGGGATACGAAGTGGTGGTGTGTACTACTTTTAACGTTCCCATTAGAGGAGTCGCAATTTTGAAAAAAAGCAACCATGGGGGTTAGTGATTAAAACTGCTTCAGACAATGGCGGCCGGTGGGCAATTACCCAAATGCAGATTGAGAACCGTAAATTTGTTTTCTGTGCTATATACGGGCCAAATATAGATGACCCGCGCATTTTTGATTGGTTAAATATTGAATTGCTCTCGTTGGAGGGGGAACTTATCATGATGGGGGACTATAACTGCGTGTTAAACTATGAACAGGATGTGACTAAGAGAGGCCTATTTAGACGCATGCGTAAAACTAGGGCGGCGATATTAGAATTAGCTCTGATACACAATATAAAAGATGTATGGAGGAGCTTGTATCCAGATCAACCTGGCTATACGTTCTACTCCTCACCCCACAAACTGTATTCACGAATAGACTTGGCGTGGGCATCAGACGAGGTTATTGAGGTTGGACGTATGGAGATCTTTCCAAAGGTCTCATCGGACCACAATCCAATTTTATTGTCATTCAGTATAATACAAAAGGATCCGGAAGTTAGACTGTTTACCTTTCCTAGATATATATTGGCAGACGCAGTTTATATCAGAACGCTGAAGGCGCATATTAAAGAATTTATTGAAATCAATTTAGGAAGTGCATCACTTTTATCAGTTTGGGATGCCTGTAAAGCCTCTATTAGGGGTCACGTGCAACAGTATGTATATAAACAAAATGCAGAACAAAGGAAAAAAGATAAGATTGTTACAAATGGTATTTTGCAGCTGGAAAAACAATTAGCTGACAATTTGAGAGTTCGTGGTTTGGGGGCGCAAGATATTGAACAATTAGAAACTAAATTAGTAACTGCACGTTCGACCCTCAAATGTGCTTTAAGGGAAAATAATAGTCGAAAGCTGCTCAAATATAAACTAGCACAATATGAATGTGGAGACAAGGTAGGAAAGGCCCTGGCTTACAAGGTGGCAGATGACCGAGCTACAACTTTAGTCAAATCCATAAAGGGCCCTAATAATATATCATATACTCAGCCAGTACAAATAATGGATCAGTTTGTAACATACTATAAAAATCTATACACTCCAGAGGGTAGTTGTACAGAAACGCAGACACAAATGTATATTAATGAAAATCTCCCCGTTCGTGAATACCTAGATCAAGAATGTGTTAATAGGCTTGAGGAAGAAGTTACGTTAAAGGAACTGCACTATGCTGTTACCTCCCTCCCATCTAATAAAGCTGCTGGTGAGGATACCCTTCCCATAGAACTATATAAAATCTGTGCAGATGAAATTTTACCACTTTTATGTTTAGTTATTAATTTAATTGGCGTTATTGGGCAGGTACCAGAATCGTGGAATACAGCAAAAATTATGTTTTTTCTCAAAAAAAATAAATCACCAACGTAATGCGGCTCTTATCGTCCTATATCATTGATTAATGCTGACGCTAAAGCATACTCCAAGATATTAGCTCTTCGCATGGCCCCACTTATGCCGTTGTTGGTAAATGAACAACAACATGGTTTCGTAGCTGGGAGGGACACTACTACCCATGTTAACATGGCGATTACCGCCTTTGATGTTGCAGCAACTAATCACACCCCACTCGGGATGATACTTTTAGACTCAGAGAAGGCGTTTGACTGAGTGGGGTGGGATTACTTATGGGGGGTTATGAAACAATATGGCTTTAAAGGACGTTTTTTAAGAAGTATGCAAGCTTTGTATAAAGATCCTAATGCCAAGATCAGCTACGCAGGGGCTGTTTCATCTAAATTTGTAATCTTACGGGGGACACGGCAGGGGTGCCCTCTGTCACCCCTACTCTTCGCTCTTTCTATGGAGCCGTTTATTAATGCCCTTCAAGAGCAAGTCAAAATAAAACCCATGCATCATGAAGATAAAATCTTGAAAATCACTGCTTATGCCGATGATTTAGCTATTTATACCACTAATGTGGTAGAAGCACTAGTAGGGATTTCAGAAGAAGCCAACAATTTTGGGGCTATTGCAGGTTATAAACTTAATATAAATAAAACGCAAGTCATAATGAATTATCAGTCTAATCCTAAAGTGTCAGGACATTGCCTGGCAGCGATTTATTTAGGGGTTAAAATTTCTTCAAAGATCTCGGATATAAACTCATTAAACTATGAACCTTTATTGAAAGAAGTGGCAGTTCTTTTAAAAAAGTGGCATAAGATTCCGCTTAACTTGTTGGGTCGAATGAATTTGATTAAAATGAATGTCCTGCCCAAATTCTTATATCTTTTTCGTTGTATACCACTGCGCGTTAATAATTTGTTTTTTTAAAAATTGGACAGTATTATTAATAGTTTTTTGTGGGGCTATAAGAAGCCTAGAAGATCGATGGCAATTCTGAAACTACCATTAGAAAAAGGAGGCCCTAACTTCCCTGATTTTAGAGCCTACTTTTTTGCTTCTTTTTTGAACCGGCTTCGTAGTCTGTTTACTAGTTATAATACATTTTTCTTTCATCAATTTATGCTTGGCAGAGAGGCAAAACAATTTTTGGCAAAGGTGCAGGACCCGAATTATTTTAAACGTGTAAAATTCAAGACTGCACGGGATGCAGTACGTATTTGGAATATGATCATGACTAATTGTGAAACTTCTTTTTTCACACTGATTTGTTACTTTGGGGTAATCCTGGACTCCAAGGGATTTTTAGTGATAAGACGGGACGAGACTGGGCTAAATATGGTATTCTAAAACTGGGAGACTTATACGGTTCAAGTGGCTTCTTACAATTTGAAACTTTGAAACTTTTGTTCAAATTACCGGATATGATGCGGTTTAAGTATATTCAAATAAGGGACTATTTAATTCGTAAGATGAATCTGATATCTGTAAGTAGCTCAGATTTATGGAGTTGTTTTTACTCAATAAATCGAACATCATTAATTAGTGTGGGATATAAGTGTTTAAATCAAAGCAAGCTGGATGAAACTCCTCGATTAGCGATAAAATGGACTTCCATATTAGGATTTAATGTGACAACTCAGAATATTTCAAATGCTTTAGTAAACATCAACAAAGGGACTCATTCATCTAGTCTAATGCTGCAATCCTACAGAACAATATCTCACTTATATTATACACCACTAAGAATTTCCATATGGGCACAAAACAATCTGAATAGTGATCGTACTAAATGCCCTAAGTGTGGGCTGGTGGCTGCAGATATTGTACATATGATTTATACATGTCCGATATTAACCGGGTATTGGTCGGCAGTAGAAAATATTCTATATAAGCAAAAAGTGATCAGTTCTGCATTATCCGCAGCCTCAATTTTACTTGCAATATACCCATCTAGCACTACCAACATAGATTTGTTAAATATACTTCTGACCAGCGCTAGATTGGTTATTGCGAGAGCTTGGATCTCCCCGAACCCTCCTCACACAATGGAATGGTGGGCGTTAGTTAATGCGATCTATACTATGGAGGGCTCAATTGCAAGGAACCGGGGAATAAAAGCAACCGGGAAGTTTGTTAAAATTTGGGGCACCTTTTTAGCATAGTATATGACTACAGAAGACACTAATATTAGTAGGCCTCAGGGATTATATATCTGTGTTTTTCTAATTTGTCATTATGGATACAGAAATATACATAATTTCTTCATTTGCTTTTTGTTCTGTCTTATGGTTATAATTGAAGGAGGTGTAACGTAAAGAGTCTGGCGATATTTTATTTGTATTTTGATCTGTACTGTTACTTGAATTTATATTATATGTTTTGTTAAAAATGTATTCGTTGATCTCCTTGCCCTGCTTGTCAATAAAAAATTTAAAAAAAAAAAAAAAGAAAAAAGGGGGTCCCAAAACGTGTTTTCCCCATGCAATTTTCCATAGGGACCTTTAGCCAGGGCTACAGCCCGAACAGCTGAACGGAATTACACGAAATTTGGCAGAGAGGTAGAGTTCTGTTCGCAGAAAGTGCTTTTTTTTAAATGGTGTAAATCTGTTCAGTAGTTTCTGAGAAAATTGCAAGTAAAATCATAGCGCTATCTAGAGACGGAGTTCAGTACACGTAATGAAATCTGTTCAATTACGAGCGCAAGCTGCATGCTGATTGGCTGTGAACTGTGTGTCAACACTTGAAACCAGGAAGTGCTGGTGACCATCTTATGCCTCGCTAGAACCGAGTCACAAGAAAACAGTAAAACAAAGTTGAGAAATAAGGGAAGGGGGAAGGGTAGAGACATTCTGACCCTCTAGGCTTGCTTAGGGGGTCTTACATGGATGTTTAGGCTCTATTTTTTAAAGAAAAATCGTGGCGTACGTGTATGGAAATATGTACAATTACGAGTAGGAGCGGCATGCTGATTGGCTGTCAATACTCCAAACCAGGAAGTGTTGGCAGCCATGTTGTTTGTCGGGAGAACAAAGTCACAAGAAAAGAGTAAAACAAAGTTGAGAAATAAGGAAACGGGGCATGGTAGAAACATTCTGAGCCTATAGACTTGGTCAGTGGGTGATACATGGATCGTCAGGCTCAATTTTAATTTTTTTTCAAATAAAAAATGGCGGGGTACTCGGGCAGTACTTGTACACGGTGGAAAAGGTGAAAAAAGAGTAGAGGTCAGTTTTATTCATTAGGTCCTGGGGGGCAAATTACGGGGGTAATTTTTCTGCATAATGGGGGCTTATAGGGTGCCCCGAGCACTGGGGAACGGTATTCCTCTGGTTTTATTTTGAAGTATGCAGGGGGTTAGGGTTCTACTCCCCGCAGTCTTGGTTAGCGGAAAGCCTTCGGGTTTTTAAAAAAATATATATATGTTTTGAGCTCTCTCTCTCTCTCTCTCCATACACGTCGCGGGGAACGCCACATTTCTGGGGGAGTGATATGTAAAATGACCTTCCAGCTCTGGGTACCTGCATTCTCTGGAGTTTTTTATTAATGTTGGGAGGGTGAGCTTGATAATACGTCCTTCTAAATTCCCATAGAAGCCTTTGTTCTGGTCTTAACATGGGTTTCTATGGGCAATAACAAGGCAGTATTATGAAGCTCATTATTGCAGTTTTATCGGCATTTTCCTGCCAATAGTACAGCAATAATTTTAACCCCGGTCCTTGATAATATGCACCTAAGTTTACTGGACATACCTGTATGGAAATACGTACAATTACGAGCAGGAGCTGCATGCTGATTGACTGTCAATACTCCAAACCAGGAAGTGTTGGCAGCCATGTTGTTTGTCGGGAGAAGAGAGTCACAAGAAAACAATAAAACAGAGTTGAGAAATAAGGTAACGGGGCAGTGTGGAAAGATTCTGAGTCTATAGTCTTAGTCAGGGGGTGGTACATGGATCTTTAGGCTCAATTTATATTTAAAAAAAAGAAAAAATGGCGGGGTACTCGTGCAGTACTTGTACGCGGTGGAAAAGGTGAAAAAAACGTAGCAGTCCGTTTTATTCATTAGGTCCCGGGGGGCGAAATTACGGGGGACATTTTTCTGCATAATGGGGGCTTGTAAGGTGCCCGAGCACTGGGGAATGGCACTCTTCTGGTTTCATTTTGAAGTATGCGGGGGGGCTTATGGTCCTACTCCCCGCAGTCTCAGTGAGCGGCACCCCTGGGGTCTTTTTAAAAAATATATATGTTTTGAGCTCTCTCTCTCTCTTTCCCCGTACACGTCGCGGGGAATGCCACAATTCTGGAGCAGTGATATTTAAAAGGACCTTCCAGCTCTGGGTATCTGCATTGTCTGGAGTTTTTTATTAATGTTGGGAGGGTGGGTTTGATAATACGTCCTTGTCAATTCCCATAGAAGCCTATGTTCTGGTGTTAACATGGGCTTTTATGGGAAATAACAAGGCCGTATTATGAAGCTCATTATCGCCGTTTTATCAGCAGTTTCCTGCCAATAAAACAGCGATAATTTTAACACCAGTCCTTGATAATATGCCCCTAAGTTTACTGGTAAAAAAAAAGAACAATGGGCCGTATTATTGACAAAAGGCGATACATTATCGTCGCTTTTATTGGCAGGAAACCGCAGATAAAGCGGCGATAATGGGCTTGATGATATGTCCTTGTGAATAACCATAGCAGCCCAGGTTAACATCAGAACTTGGGCTGCTATGGGAATTTACACGGGCCTATGGTTTTTTATTAATGTTGGGAGGGTGGGCTTCATAATATGTCCTTGTTAATTGCCATAGAAACTGCAGATAAAGCGGCGATATTGTGCTTGATAATAGGCCGTTGTAACTTCCCATAGCAGCCCAGGTTCTGGTATTAACCTAGGGTCCTATGGTTATTCACAAGTGCCTATTATCAAGCACATTATCGCCGCTTTATCGGCATTTTCCTGCCGATAAAAACAACGATAATGTATCGCCTTTGGTGGATAATAAGGCTCATTGCTCTTTTTTGTACCAGTAAACTTAGGTGCATATTATCAAAGACCGGTGTTACAATTATCGCCGTTTTATTGGCAAGAAACTGCCGATAAAACGGCGATAATGACCATGATAATACGGCCTTGTTATTTCCCATAGAAGCCCATGTTAACACCAGAACATAGGCTTCCTTTCGATAAAAGGGGCAATAATGTATTGCCTTTTGTTTATAATATGCTCCTTCATTTCTATGATAGTATGTAAAGCTTTCCTTTTTTTTGGTATAGCAGTTATACTTTCTTCGCATGCTCAGCGTTGTTTGAAGCCCACGTTTTCTTTTTCTTCAAGTTAAACAAACAAACCTTTCTTTGTATCAGTTAGTAAATCTGTCGCTTTCTTTTCCCGGTTCGTGTGTGTCATCCGCTGCTGTACTTTTGTACAATATTAATAGTCATATTTTTTATATATTTATTTGAAAGGTAGTGCCGAGGCGCCAAACGTTGATTACGTACTCCGTCCATCGCCATTTCTGTAGTTTCTCACCGTTGTTTTTATTATGTCTGTTAGTTAGAACTCAGTAGTTTTCAATCCTAGTCTTGAATATCTTACTATAGTATGTCAACATTATTTTTCTTGTGGGCCGTCATACCCGTCCCCTACAAAATAAAAGAAGTATGAAGTTTTTTTTTATTAACTTTTATTAAACAATAAATATAAATGAAACTCAATCATAGCTATATTACAACTGGAAAAATAACTTAAACAATGTTATAAACAAATTGTGAAATGGATTCCAAAAGGTGTCTGATTGGTAATCTGCAAAAGAAAAAAGAAAATTAGAGTTTAGAATTATGTAGATGTGAGTAAATGAGCTGAAGCATTAGGGGGCATATTATTAAGAACGGCGATAAAATTATCACTGTTTCAGCGTCAGGAAACTGCAGCTAAAGCGGCAATAATGGGCTTGATAATATGCTGTTGCGAATTCCCATAGCAGTCCAGGTTCTGTTGTTAACCTGGGCTACTATGAGAATTCAGAAGGGTATATTATCAAGCCCATTATCGCCGCTTTAGCGGCAGTTTCTTGCAGCTGAAACGGCGATTATTTTATCGCCGTTTTTGATACTATGTCCCTACAAGTTTTGGTAACTCTACGGTTTTACGTGTGCGGTGTGACTCATAGATTCCAGTTCTGTTATAGTGCTGCGTTCAAGTGGTGTCTATATGGAAGTGCCTACTGCGTTAAGGACGCCCGTTATGGCGACTTATTTCTAATGCATTCCTATGAAGGCTTTGTACATCTAGGCCTCTGTGCTTACCGTTGTATAAACTTTGCGGGTAAACATTTCAGGCAGTTGGTGTCACAACTTATTCTGAACAATTCTTCTACACGTCTACACGTCCAAGACAGCAGTGTCTAATTTTAAGAGAGAAAGAGAAATGATGTCACAGAGAGTGAGAGAGAGAAAGAGAGAGAGAGAAAAGAACATTAAAACTGTGTCGCAGAGTCTGGAGTTGAGATTTTGTATTGAAAATTGAGATGTAGATTCACTAGCTCCTTGCATTACTTTACCCATGTTAAAAGTGACTCAAAAGTGGCGTAATAAGGTTGTGGATCTATTTGTCAGACTGTTGTAACCTATCTGTTGTCATTGCTCGGAGGTAATTATAGATTTTATGATATCCAGCCTAGGTGACAAAATTATCGCCACTTTATTGGCTGGAAAGTGTCACTGAAGTGGCGATAATGGGTTTGATAATATGCTCTATGGAATTCCAATTGAAGCTCATGTTAGATGTCCTTCACATCTAACAAGCGCTTCGATTGGAATTGAATAGAGCATATTATCCAACCTATTATAGCCACTTTAGCGACCGTTTGCTGCCGATAAAGTGGCGATAATTTTGTCGCCAAGGCTTGATAATATGGCCCTCTCTCATTTAACAAATAAAGCTAACTCTACAGTTTTACGAGTGCAGTGTACCTGGCACATTTTACTTGTTAAAGTGCCGCGTTCAAGTAGTGTCTATATGGAAGTGCCTACTGCGTTACTAACGCCTGTTATGCCGAATTATTTCTAATGGATTCCTATGAAGAATTTGTAGATATAGGCCTCTGTGCTTACCGTTGTATAAACCTTGCAGCCAAACACATACGAAAGTAGACTTCACAACTTCACTTCAGCAAGCAGACAGCAGTGTCTAAGTTTAAGAGAGAAAAGGAAATGATGTCACAGAGAGTGAGAGGGAGAAAGAGAGAGGAAACAAAATTAAAACTGTGTTGCAGAGTCTGGAGTTGAGATTTTTTTTTAAGTCAGACGTAAATTTACTAGCTCCTTGTATCACTTTACCCATGTTAAAATTGACTCAAAAGTGGCGTAATAAGGTTGTGGATCTGTTTGTCAGACTGTTGTAAGCTATCTGTTGTCACTGCTCGAAGGTAATTATAGATTGTGCAGAGAAGCTGCTGTACAGTACGCTCTCTGGGCCATAATATGAAGCCTGGGCGACAAAATTATCGAGCTTTATCGGTAGGAAAGTGTAGCTAAAGTGGCAATAATGGGTTTGATAATATGCTCTATGGAATTCCAATTGAAGCTCATGTTAGATGTCCTTCACATCTAACATCAGCTTCGATTGGAAATCCATAGAGCACATTATCAAACCTAATATGGCGACTTTAGCAGCAGTTTGCTGCCGATAAAGTGGCGATAATCTTGTTGCCAAGGTTTGATAATATGGCCCTCTCTCCTTTCATAAATAAAAGTTACACTACAGTTTTACGAGTGCAGTGTACCTGGTACATTTTACTTGTTATAGTGCCGCATTCATGTGGTGTCTATATGGAAGTGCCTACTGCGTTACTAACACCCGTTATGCTGAATTAATTCTAATGCATTCCTAGGAAGGATTTGTTGATCTAGGCCTCTGTGCTTACCGTTGTATACACCTTGCGGCCAAACACTTCAGCCAGTTAGATTGACAATTTCATTTCAACAATTCTTCTACACGTCCAACCAGACAGCATTGTCTAAGTTTAAGAGAGAAAGAGAAATGATGTCACAGAGAGTGAGAGAGAGATAGAGAGAGAAAACAACATTAAAACTGTGTCGCAGAGTCTGGAGTTGAGATTTTGTTATTGAAAAGTGAGCTGTAGATTTACTAGCTCCTTGCATCAGTTTACCCATGTTAAAAGTGACTCAAAAGTGGCGTAATAAGGTTGTGGATCTGTTTGTCAGACTGTTGTAAGCTATCTGTTGTCACTGCACGTAGGTAATTATAGATTTTGCAGAGAAGCTGCTGTACAGTACGCACTCTGGGCCATAATATGAAGCCTGGGCGACAAAATTATCGCCACTTTATCGGCAGGAAAGTGACGCTAAAGTGGCGATAATGGGTTTGATAATATGCTCAATGGAATTCCAATCGAAGCTCATGTCTGATGTCCTTCACATGTAACATGAGCTTCGATTGGAATTCCATAGAGCATATTATTAAACCCATTATCGCCACTTTAGCAGCATTTTGCTGCCGACAAAGTGGCGATAATTTAGTCATCGAGGCTTGATAATATGGCCCTCTCTCGTTTCACAAATAAAGCTAACACTACAGTTTTACGAGTGCAATGTACCTGGTATATTTCAGTTATTATAGTACCGCGTTCAAGTGGTGTCTATATGGAAGTGCCTACTGCGTTACTGACGGCCGTTATGGCAACTTATTTCTAATGCATTGCTATGAAGGCTTTGTAGATCTAGGCTGCTGTGCTTATATTGTATAAAGAGTGCAGCCACTAGAGTTAACCATTCGACTTGAACTCTGCTTCTGTACGTCAAAGTATATTCAATAAGTTGTAGAGAATTCCATTGCTGTTGCTCGACAGGCCGTGGTTGCTTCTGAACGATGTTTGCTGAAGGAAACAAAAAGACATTTTGATTAGTCATCGTAAACTGAGTTGCGTAACTATCAAAAGTGAATTTTAATGTGGGTTCTTAATATTCCATAGTTAAGACTGTTGCAGCTCCAGCAAACAAAGGAAGATCAATAAGTTAATAGAGGCCTGGGACGGCCTCGTGAGGCAGAAAAAAAAATACTATCATGGAAGCCCAATTAATAATAATAGATGCCTAAGCACGTGGCGTAGTACAGAAATATAACACAGAAATGTATGTATGCATAATTTTTAAGATTAGAGGTGTATAGGACCTCGTGACTTATAAAGAAATATTTCAATTATGTAAGTACAATTTAAAACCATTGAGGGGTAGGAAAGCCATATGAAGGATAAAAAAATAGCATTATGCGTACACAATTTACAGTGGAGGCTGATGTTGTGACGTCTTCTCTTACCTTTGCTTCTGTCGTCTTTTGTCGTGTCTTGAAAGGCTGCGGTTTCGCTAAGTCTGGGGTGTTTTCGACAGTCTGTCTGTCACCGCGGCAGAGGCAGGCAAAAGAGAGCGTGCTCACGTCAGCACCCGCATTATATGGGAACCGCGGGGGCTGACCAAACCAAGCCCAGGGCCGTCACTGGTAGCATTTTCGCGGTTTGCAAGAATGATGGCTCTGGGGGACATGCCATTGGGTAATGTATTGGTTTGAAGGCTAAATGATAGCAAGCATGCTAGGTGGTGGCATGTGGGTAGTGTGGGCAGGCGGGCACCGGGCATGTGCAAGTGTGAGTGTGTGCACTAACAATAAACAACAGAGAGAGATGAGGCAGTATTATAATGTACGCAGAGGCGGGCCCAGAATCGGATCTGCAATGAATCAGCACTTCTAATCATTCTCATTAGCGCGCCCTGAGCTCTGATTTGTCACTGAGAGGGTGATTGCACCATAGTTTGTACTGCTTATCATACTCAGCGTGTACCCGCGCATACGGTACAAATATGCTTTGACGTTACGCGTCGCATTAAAGCTTCGGTGTGACGTCATGTATGGTGTTCCGTATGCGAAAGGGGTCAATGTTTCTACTTGGTTTAAAACATGTATGTATTTAATGTACATATTAAGAGCATACATTTGTGATAACTATGATTTTTTTAATTCTTGTAATAATCATATATTAAGAATTACACAAATCACGATAGAACATTATGCGTACTCGTATTGAAAGAGCTGCGCAAGCGCATCATAAGTGTACGCAAAGCCATGTGACTTTAAAAGGAGAGATTTGATTGGTTCATAACTTTTCCTATTGCGACTGTTAAAAGTTCCATCCCATAATAATTATTCGACTTTGACTTTCTAAGAAGAAGCATGTGTTCTGAGAATCTTATCAAATGGAAGGAAGATCACCATAATAAGAGCAATGGAGTCATCTTCCAGCAGTTCTTCAGAGGGAGATTTCATTCCTGAAGAACATCCAAAGAAGAGGAAAGAAACTCTAATTTGGAAGTTTTTCACTTATCCAGAAGGTCAAAAAAAGGTTAATGCTCCAAAAACAACCGCTAAAATGTGCGAAACAACTCTTTCAAGGAGTGATCCATGTAAAAAATACTCATTTGGCACAGCAAATATGGTGCGACACGTGAAGAACTTGCACCCCATGAACTTTGCTCGAGCTGCAAGACTGCGGTTGCACGAGAACCCATCTGCTTCTGCACCAAGCACATCAACTGCGGCAACAGCATTTTCAGCAAGCAGTCAACACCCACATATTGATTCTGACTTTGCTAAAGTTAAAATTCTATGCATTTATTGCGATAAACTTTTGTGTTATGGGGAACAGTCTATAGACTTAATGAAACTCAGGATGCCTGATCATTGCTGTCCTCGACATCAGTTGTTCTTTTTTTTATTCTTTTGTTCCGCTTGAAATTTGTTGAAAAAACACAAAAAAATACAAAACAAAAAAAACTGTTCTTTTTAGAACTACCTTCACTGGTCAAAGAAAGAACTATATTTCTATGTTAGTGTGTAAAAGTTTGTCAGAATGAATGTGTAGTTCATAAAGGAATAAATGAATATGTTACTAGTGTATGGAGAATGCGAACGTGCAGAACTATAAGGAACTGCTACAGCATAAATCTATAAGGTGTTTATCTATAGTATACTGTAGTATGTCCGAAGCACTTGAATGTATCATATGTACATAAATATGTTACAAGTCTATGTTTCAATGTGCGCAGCTGGTGAAAGTGCCTGGGTGAATTTGTATGTGTTAGGGGCGGATTTTTCAATCCCCTTGTGCCTCTTTTACACATCCGTTGCGTCACTTTTGTGACACAGCGGTGGTGCAAAATATGTGCCATGGTGTGTGCTATTAACAATGTGACGCATCTGGAGAGTGTATTACATTGTAAAGCGCTGTGTCAGATGAGGCTTTCTTGTGCAGAAGGGGGTGCAGCAAGGCCTCCTAAAAGTGTCTGAGTGAAATGTATACCATTTTATTCAGTGACTTTTGAGCTTATGCTGCGTCAAAACCCTGCACATGCTTGAAGCAGGTGTAAGGATTGATACAGCATTGTGAGCATAGGGCCCCAAGAGAATTGATAGAGCTGTGTTATACTTGCAACCGACGTCAAGCAATAATTCAACTAAAAATTACTTTGCAATTTAGTTTTGTTATTATTTTATAATAGGAATATGAAATATAATCTAAAAAATTAAATAAATATAAATATGTATATTAAAAATATAAGAAATTAGTATAAAAAGAAAGACATAATAATTAATACATTTATAAATTATCATTTACAAAACTTATGAAATTCACTGAAAAAACCATACGTTTTACACACGTTATAGTTAGGAATTAGCATTTAAAAAACCTTGCAAATTAATTGAAAAAACCATAGGTTTCACACGTTATAGTTAGCTGAACATTTCTCTCATACAAAACCTTTGAAATTCCTCCGTTATAGTTTGCTCAGCTAACTAAAACTTGCGCGCCCGCAATGCACTGCTGATGACTTCACATATTACATCACTCATGACATGGTCAGTGACATTACTCATCACATCACTGATGACATCTCAAATGACATCCCTGATGACATCACTGATGACATCATCCAGTGAATATGTGTCTTTCGGAAAAATATATTTTTTAAATAGGTATATCTAAAGGTCGATGGAAGAATAAATGGGTAATTAAGTCTCTAAATGGATGTTTTTTTTGTAAAATTGATTGTATAACTGACGTATTAAGTATATCTTAGTGAATAGGTTTACTAGCTAGTAATCTTTAAATATTTAAATATCTGTATCAGTATCTCACTCTGTATATAAGTGGCTGCATGGGTTGATGAATTGCTACATGAGTGTGTATATGGGTTATTAGTTGGTGTTTTGAGTACCAAAATGAGTGTTTGTCAAGATTGTATTGAATGTTTTCTGTAGTGCTAGCACTCTTGGTATCTAGTTGTGAACTGTACTGAGAGGAGAATTGATTGAAAGCACTTCTCAGGACACATAGTGAATAGAAATTTACATTGAAAGCTGAATTAAAGTTGTGACCCCGCTGTCTGTAATGTAGATTGAAGGTACTAATTGATACAAATATTGATGAATGCTATTTTGTACAGTTAACAGAATCTGAGGACAGAGTACAATTGTCTCTATCTTAAGGAAAGCAAGGGTTGATCCAATGGTGTCCTTAATGTAGAAGGAAAGCTGAATTGAAGTTGTGAATGAGGGTGTCCGCAGTGTACAGTTAATGGTGTACTGTATCATCTGAAAGCACGATTGAAATGAAAGATAGATTATGTATGGAATGCATTGTCATAATATGTATGTTTCAGGGACATAATAGTTCAAATTGTGACCTGTGTTGTCTGTAGTGTAGACTGTCATTCAGTGTTCTTTTGGGCTTGCAAGACGGATTTTGGTATTGTACTGAACCTATAACTGATATAAAAGAAGTTCATGAAATGCACGAATAATTGATAACCCTAGCCAAGTAAGGTAGCAAGTGTGCAAATTTTTAACTGCGTTTGGGTGGGGTAGTAGCTACATCAAAAAGGCTCGATAAAGGGCCTTGAGTGAGCAGAGAATTGATTGAAAACACTTCTCAGTACACATAGTGAAGAGAAATTTACATTGAAAGCTGAATTGAAGTTGTGAACCCCGCTGTCTGTAATGTAGATCGAAGGTACTAATTGATACAAATATTAATGAATGCTATTTTGTACAGTTAACAGTATCTGAGAACAGAGTACAATTGTCTGTACGTTAAGGAAAGCAAGGGTAGATCCAAAGGTGTCTTTAATGTAGAAGGAAAGGTGAATTGAAGTTGTGAATCCGGCTGTCCGCAGTGTACATTTAATGGTCGACTGTATCATCTGTAATCACGATTGAAATGAAAAGATAGATCATGTATGGAATGCATTGTCAAAATATGTATGTTTCAGGTACATAATAGTTCAAATTGTGACCTGTGTTGTCTGTACTGTAGACTGTGATTCAGTGCTGTTTTGGACTTGTAATACACATTTTGTTATTGTACTAAACCTATAACTGATATAAAACAAGTTCATGAAATTCAAGAATAATTGATAACCCTAGCCATGTAAGGTAGCAAGTGTGCAAATTTTTAACTGCGTTTGGTCGGGGTAGTAGCTACATCAAAAAGGCTCGATAAAGGGCCTCGAGTTTGAATCAGAATATGGAATTGAAGAATAGTTGATTCTTCAATTCCATATTCTGATTCAAACTCGAGAATAGTTGATGGGGCAAGATGGCCGCTGCAGTTCTGTAGAGAGTAGTCGCACTCTCACTCTCTCCCATCCGAAAGATGCTGTAGTACTGCTGAACCAGGGATGTGGGGTCTGGTTAACCAGTTTCAACATACTCCGCTAGACGCATTCAACTCAGAGTGGTGGTGGAGCCTCGCACCAAAGAAAGCGTCAAAGAAGGTATTGAAGTGGCTGACTTGGTGGAGAGGGGCGCTAAGCTCTGTGAAGATCGCTGCCAACATGTCTCACAGAGTTAAGGCAGATAGAGAGAAGCCTAATACAGGACTGATTAAAGCCCCAGCCACTGCAGCAGCGAGAGAGGGAGCGGTCCCGAAGGTTAGCTCACTGAAGAAAGCTGTGGAAAACCCTAGCCGTTCCTCAAAAAACACAGCAGCAAAGAAAAATGAAAAGTTAGAAAAGAAATCCGAGGCTGGCCCGGAGACCCGCTCGGGAATAACAAAATCGGCGAGGGAGATTACACTGGAAGGGAAAGCGCAGCGTGCGCAAACAGTACAATCAGCATTTGTGAAAGACCAGAAGCGGCAAGCAACTCTACCTGAGTCCTTTACGCCGAGAATTTCCTTAGCGGTACCACGGATCGAGATCCAGGAAGCTGATCCTTGTCAGGAGAAACCGCTGGTGGTGCTGCCGGTATCATTGGACGGCGTTCATGGAGATGCATTGGAGGAGAACGCGGAAGCAGCCGTAGGAGCAGGTTCGGCAGTCCGCGAGGACCGCGAGGACGCAAGCGTCAGAGTCGGCTTGGTTGCTGGGCAACCAACAGGTGCTGCAGAAGTCGGCAGATTGCGAGCAGAGGTGAACGCGGAGGTGAACACAGAAGCCACAGAAGCGGCAGTAGGCAAAAAAGCGAGCAAGGAGTCTGGTAAGAACAGCAGCCCTGACGATACTGTGTCAAACCCGATAGAGGCTCAAAATAATAAACTGATGCTTGATGCTCTGTTGGCTGTGGAGCTAGAATCACGTAGTAGTTCTATACAGGATGCAGGACCAAGCTGGGGCAGCACCCAGAGCTTAACGGAGCAGAAAGGGCTGTCTATGAGTCAAGTCACTGGCAGGAATATGAAAAATATAGACAGAAGTTCAAGAGGAGGCTCGCCTGAGTTTTTTTCAGTATATGAGGAGACAGATACATCAAGTGCAAGTGATAGTGCTACTGCCAGTGAGCAGGAGTCAGTGGAATCTGAGAATGAGGAAAGCACTGAACACACCTTTGACTCAGATACTAGTAAGGGCCCTAATGATCCTGCAACGAAAAAGAAGAAAGGACTTGGCAGTGGCAAAAGAAGAAGTGGTAGAGGATCAAGGAGCAGTATGACGAAGAAATTATCGTGGGATTATGCCGCTACTTCAGAGACTTACAATGAAAGCGAGCAGGAAGGAGCGAAAGAAGAGGGGGGGCAGAATACGCAGAATGTAACACTTGAAATGCTGTTTGGAACATTAAAACAAATGCAGAAGGAGGCAAGGACTGAGAGCAGAAGGGCAAAAAGAGATACCAAAAAGCTTCAAGCGTCATTAAGGAAAGTAAGCAGAAAACAGGAGGAGGTTGAAGGAAGAGTCTCGCAAGTCGAGGAAAGGACAAGCAGGGTTGAAGATGAAGTGACAGACTGGCAATCTTTCCAAAAAGAGCAAGTGAAGGTGGTTGAGGATCTCCAATGGAAGCTAGAAAGCTTTGAGAACCGCCAAAGGAGAAACAATGTGAGACTGTTGGGCCTTGAGGAGGGAAAGGAGGGGCAAGACCCCAGGGGGTATGTGATCAAGATTTTGGAAGAGGCCTTTCCCGAGTCAAAATGGCATTGGGATGTGGAAGTGCAGAGAGCACACAGGTATCCACTCTTCAAGAAGAATAGGGGAGGGGATGAAAAGGGGTTCCCAAGAGCAATGTTGGTTTTTTTAGGCAACTTCCTAGCGAGGCAGGAAATAATAGATAAAGCTAGGCCTGATTCAAGGAAGATAGCCGACGGGAACACTTTTTTCTCCAGGCCAGACTTTTGCCACGTCACTGTGGAAAGGAGGTGGAGGCTAAGGCAGCTGATAGGGCCTTTCCAAAAGCAAGGGGCAGAAGCATACCTATTGTTTCCGTCGAGGCTGAAAGTGATTAGGAAAGGTTACACCAGAATGTTTACTTCAGAAGTAAAAGCAGCAGAATACCTAGCAGAAATTTCGGAAGCTGGTAGTGGTATTGAGAGTAGAACCAGATCAAGAACCCCACCAAGGTCTCCCACGAGTCCCCGTAAGCAGCAGTAGGTAAGTTTTAACAGTAAGGAATCAGGCTGGGAGAGAGTAGCGACTCTACAGACTACAGGAGGCTACACATAGGCCAGGATTGGCCTATTTGCCTGTAGCAAGGGGGGGGGGCTCCTAAGGGGTGGGGGGCAAGGGGGGGAGAGGGGTGGGTGGCAAGGGGGGGAGACAAACAGGTTGGTTTTGAGCACAAACACGGTGAGGTAGTAAGTAGTAGGAAGGTACGCAAAATACACCAAAAGATCCATGGGCTAAAATATATAAACATACCCAAGGAGGAAAATGTGGGGGAAATCTTAAGGATATTTTTCAAAGCTTGTTGGGGCAAATGGAAATTTGGATTAGGAAAATTTTTGAAACATAATGACCTGTAGAATAGTTTCATTAAATATATGTGGTCTTAATGAGTTGAATAAGAGATTAAAAGCTGCTGCTTTGTTAAAATCATTAAAACCAGACCTGGTGTGTCTTCAGGAAACACACATCGAGGGCACTAAGGCTTACTTATTAGATCAATTGGGTTTTAATGTTTTAGCAAAAACCAATCTGAATACTAAGACACGAGGGGTGGTAATCCTGGGCAAAAGGCAGGATACACTAGTCAAGAGAAAGTTGGAGGATCAATGGGGAAGATGGGTGATAGCAGAATTAACATTTGTGGGAGAAACTTTTACCCTTGTCTCAGTGTATGAGTCCACTGGTGATGATCCTGATATTTTTCAATTTTTGGATGCAGAACTTGCACAGTGGCCGGAGCCTATTATTTTATGTGGAGATTTGAATCTGCATGATGCAGATAGTAGTTTTCTAGACTCCAATAGGAAATACACAGGGAGGAAAAAGAGAACCTACAGGGCTCTGGCTGACATGGTAAGGAATAATTCCTTAGAGGATCCATGGATAAAGTGTCACCCGAATCTGGATGGGAGTACTTTTTTTTCAGCTCCCCATCAGACCTTAGTTAGGCTGGATTATTTTTTGATTACACGAGACGTAATAGATGGGGTAAAGATAGAAAGAGAACCTAGGATCATTTCTGACCACAGCCCACTAGTGCTAAGTGTAAATCTGGGGCAAAAGAGAAATAAGGAGCCGTCACAATGGACATTTGACAGAATGCTGCTTCAGGACCAAACATACAGGGAAAAAATGTCTGAATGGATTAAGGAATATTGGGAAATTAACAGAGGTACCTCAACACCAGGGATGGAGTGGGATGCTTGCAAAGCTGGGATAAGAGGAATGACCCTGAGTTATGGTATTTCTGCACAGAAAAGGGAGAGGGAAAAAGTGGTGAGAGACAACGAACTAATTAGGGAGGTAGAAGAGGAGCTTATGATGGCTATAAATATGCATTTACCACTCGAACAGATTTTACTGAGACTAGTTGCACTTAGAGCGGAAGTTATGGACGGGATGGCAAAAAAAACAGTGGAGAAGTACATGGCTAATAAAGAGAAGGCTTATGAACTCAGTGAGAGAGTTGGTCATATACTTGCGGTAAGAGCTAGACAAAGAGGTGGGGTTGCAGATATTAAAGAGATTAAAAATGAACAAGGAGTTAAAGTTAAGGGTCCAGAACAGATTAGAGAGGTCTTTAGGCAGTTTTATATGGCATTATACCAACTAGAAGGAGATGGAGGAGAAGAGGACATAAGGGCTTACTTGAGGGAGATAGAGTCGACAAAACTGGATGAGGCAGATAGGAAAGAGTTGGAAGAGAAATTCAAAGTGGAGGAACTGACTGAGGCCCTGAGAGACCTGCCATCTGGGAAGGCCGCTGGTCCGGACCAGATCCCAGTTGAATTTTATAAAATCTTTCAATCCTCTCTGTTACCAGATATGTTTAGCATGATGCTGTTAGCACAAGTAGGTGAGTCTGTCCCGCACTCTTGGGGAGGCGGAGACATCATTGTTATCCCGAAGAAAGGTAAGCCGCCGGATGCTCCGGGCTCTTACAGACCTATCACGTTAATGAACGCCGACGTCAAGGTGTTCTCCAAGATGCTAGCAAAAAGACTGTCCAGAAAAATTGAATCCCTAGTCATTCCCTCTCAGCATGGGTTTATCCCTGGTAAGGGAACAACCCACCATACGAGGTTAGCAATTACGGCATTTGATGTTGCAGATACTTTAGAAGATCCAATGGCAGCGGTATTTCTCGATGCCGAAAAAGCCTTTGACAGGGTCTCATGGAGATATCTTTGGGAGGTTTTGAGGTGGCACGGTATAGGTCCAGGATTTATAAAGGCTTTACAGACACTATATATTGATCCGACAGCCAGGATAAGAGTCAACAGAGGTTACTCGGCTGCAGTTAGCATTCAAAGAGGTACAAGGCAGGGTTGCCCCTCTTCTCCTCTGCTTTTTGCTTTATATCTGGACCCCTATGTAAGGAAACTGGAATTCAATCAAGAGATATTACCATTAGTACTAAATGGTCGTAGGATTAAATCGTTAGCCTATGCGGATGACGTCGCTATCTTAACTCCAGAACCCTCAGATGCCATTAGGGTAATTGAAGAAGAAGCTGAGAGGTTTGGTCAGTTCTCAGGCTACAGCTTGAACACTACAAAAACACAGATAGTAAAAAATCACTGGGCTATTTGCAACGATGATAGAGTAACGAACATAGCAACCTATTTAGGGGTACAAATGACAGCGGAAGTAAGTAGAATTGTGGAAAAAAATATGGATCCTTTGATTGCTCAAACGAAAAAAGATCTGGAAAGAATGAATAACCTACACCTTTCGCTGGTTGGATGTACAAATATAATCAAAATGATGATTTTACCTAAATTTTTGTATGTGTTCAGGGCTGTACCCTTGTTGATCGAAGCCAGTTGGTTTAACAGTATAGAGGCAATATGTAATAGATTTATTTGGGCCCAAGGTAAGACCAGGAGGGCCTATAGGTACATGACGCTTCCTAGAGAAAAAGGAGGGTGGGGGGCACCAGATTTTCGTTTATATTACATGGCTACGGTGCTCCAATATATTCAAGGCCTTATTGGCGGAAATTCTGATGATGTAAGTTTGCAGCAGATGTCGACAGAGGTTTATGCTGTCGCGTTAGGGGTAAACGCTGAGAATTGCTTTTTAAAATGTATTGACTATAGTTATTTTAAACGGACTAAGTTTAAAACCGTAAGAGCGGCAGTGACGGTTTGGAATGCATTTTTAAAGAAAGTAAAGATGGGAAGGTATAATAGGTATGTCCAATTATTTAATAACAGTTCACTGCCTAAGGAAATTTTTGCTGATCATGTTATGGCAGACTGGGCTACAAGGGGGGTCATGCAAATTGGTGATTTACTCTCACAGGATGGTTTTAAGCAATTCTCAGAGCTGAGAGATACATACGGCCTAGATAATAGGGGATTTTTTAAATATCTACAGGTCAGAAGCTTTCTTAACAACAAAGCCGGAGGTCCAGCGGGCTTTAATAAAATAGGGATTATGGAGAAAATAAAACTGATGGGGGATTGCTCTATTAAAACTTTTTATGCAGCATTGGTGGAAGAGAAGCAAGATGATTTAGATAAATTTAGTAAGAAATGGGAGGATAAATTGGGAATTGATGGTAGTTTGTTTTATGATTCTCTAAACCTGGGCTGCACGATAATCTGCGCTGCCCCATTGCAATCGCAGCATTATAAAACACTGTATTTCTTGTATTTTACGCCTGCAAAGATTGCAAAATGGGGGGGGAATCAAGGTATCAACTGCCCTAGATGCAATGAGCTGGAAGCAGATAGTGTACATATTTTTGCAACATGCCCCAAGTTGCGATCATTGATTAGTGGGATCGAGGGGTTTCTGGCAACTTCACTGGGTATAGAGATATCCCTTACGCCGACGTGGATTATGTTAGGTGTGAATAATGAGGAGCAGGTTCAATATGCTGAATTTATGTTTCTAATAATGGCGGTCTATAGGCTCACAATAGCAAGGGCCTGGCTAGATAAAAGCCCTCCGAGCTTGCAATGCTGGCTAGCAAACACTCTGTATGCTTATAATATAGAGGAAAAAATGTATGCTCGAAAGGGGAGAAATGGAAGACGATTGGGGAGTAGAATTTGGGAGCCAATATGTAACTGGAAAGAGAGGCAAAGAAGGAGCAACTAGGGGAGGGGGAAGGAGAATGTTGAAGGTATCGTTACCATCATTGTCTGTGGCTTTCATCTTCTTCTTTATTTTTTGTGGTACTTTTTGAGTTTGATCGATTATTATAGCTGAATATTAGTATGCGTAAGCTTTCTTTAGGTAGATGTAGTATACAAGTGGTATGTTATTATTAATTAATGCTGGTGTTTAAAGTATTATATTATAAATTAATGTATAAAATTGTGATATATGTAATGCTCATAACAATATGTTGTAATGAAGGAAAAAAAAAAAATTAAAAAAAAAAAAAAAAAAAAAAAAAATGAAGAATAGTTGATAACCACAGCGAAGAAAGGCAGCAAGTAAGTTTGTGTATGTGTGGATGATATGTTGATTGAGTGCAAGATAGATAAGGTGAAAAATAGGAAATGCTGTAGATGTGCAAGCTACCCATTTCCTTAGACGGGAAGTGAGTGTTTGGTTTTCCAGTCCATTCCACCGACAGGGTGTCCGATTCTGCAGTGGGAGCCTGAGAAATGGGTACCACATGTAAGGAGGCAAGCTAGTGCACAAAGACACACACTGTGTGGTAGAAAGGACACAGGAAAGGACGCAGGTGTGCAAATTACCCACTGCTATTCATGGGTAGCAGTTACCAAGAAGGGAATAATTGATAACCCTAAAGAAGAGAGGCTGCAAATGTGGAAACGTCTACAACAAAAAGGCTTAATAAAGGGCCTTGACTTTGAATCAGAATATTAAATTAAAGAATAATTGATAACCTTAGCCAAGAAAGGCAGCAAGTGTGCACATTTCCTACTGCCTTTGGATGGGGTACTTCTCCCAACAAAAAAGCTTGATAAATGTGTAGTAGGTGATGTGGAGGAGAGTGATGCTCCTTTTTTTATTTTTGATGAGGTTGATAGACTATTTGTCGTAACAGAAAAGTTGCTTGCCGAAGATGCTGTTGCAGCAGTTGATGTGGTTGGTGCAGCAGCAAGTGGGTTGTCCTGCAATCTCTGTGTTGCAGCTCAAGTGAAGGTGTTGGGGTGCAAGTTTGTACATGTCGCACAATAGTTGGTGTGCCAAAGGAGTATTTTATGGAGTGATTATTCCTTGAAAGAGTTGTTTGCTAAATTTTACAGATTAGTTTGAGCATTAACCTTCTTCTGGGGTAGTAGTAATGAGAAAATGGTTTGATAAAGGGCCTTGACGTTCAATCAGAATATGAAATTGATGAATAATTGATAATCCCAGCAAAGAAAGGAATCAAGTGTGCATCTAAAGCAACACAGTTCTGTGGAGTGTGTGATGATGTGTGGTGCAAGCAGCACGATTGGTAGCAAAATCTTTAAAATCAAGTTTTCTAATAAATATTGGTTGTCCTTTCACAGAAGTAAGTTGAAGTATATTTTCAAAAAGTATGATGTATTTTTTTCTAAATAAGTCATCTCATTCAATACGGTGACATGGTGATGATTTGTGGTGCACTGAGATAGTAATTCCTTTGGCGCTGAGCTTGAATGTACCCTGTGATGATGTGTAGTCGGGGTGAGGTACAGTAATTGAAGTAATGTGTTTTGTTGATTGAATTCTGCATCAATTCCATTTAAAAGGGGCAGTATGTCTCACAGTGACATAAAAGTGTTCACTCTTGTTTGTGATGATTTATGGTGCACTGAGTGAGTAGTATCTTTGGCGGTAAGCTTGTATGTTCCCTGTGCAGTGTAGATTGAAGGTAGTTGTTAACAGACATAGATGAATGGTTTTTGTCACTTATTTAAACAAAATGTGAAACACAAATATTAGAATTTTGTCTGCATTAAATAAATGAAGGCTGAATTTCCTAGTGTTCAAAGTTTAAGAAAATGTGAGGATATTGTGCAATTGTCTGTGTTTTAAGTAAATCAAGATTGTATTGGATGTTTTCTGTAGTGCTGGCATTCTTAGTATATAGTTGTGAACTCTACTGAGCGCAGAATTGATTGAAGGCACTTCTCAGCACACATAGTAAAGAGAAGTTTACATGGAAAACTGAATTGAAGTTGTAAACACTGCTGTCTGTAATGTAGATTGAAGGTACTAATCGATGGAAACATTGATTAATGTTATTTTGTACAGTTAACAGAATCTTAGGACAGAGTAGAATTGTATCTGCGTTAAGGAAAACAATGTCGAATGTAATGCTGTCCTTAATGTAGAAGGAAAGCTGAATTTAAGTTGTGACCCCAGCTGTCTGCAGTGTAAATTGAAGGTAGTTGTTGACAGAAAGATTGGTCAATGCAAGTTGTGCACCCAGCTGTCCGCAGTGTAGATTGAAGGCAGTTGTTGACACACAGATCGATGAATGCTATTTTGTCACAGTTAAAAGAATCGGAGGAAACACTATAATTGTCTCTAACTTAATGAAAGCAAGGCTGATTGCAATGCTGTCCTTAATGTAGAAGGAAAGCTATATTGAAGTTGTGAACGCAGCTGCCCGGAGTGTAGATTGAAGGTAGTTGTTTACAGAAAGATCGGTCAATGCAAGTTGTAATAGTTAACAGTATCTGAGGACTCAGTATAATTGTGTCTGTCTTAAGGAAAGTAAAGCTTAATACAATGGTGTCCTTAATATAGAAGGAAAGCTGAATTGAAGTTGTGAACTGAGCTGTCCGTAGTGTTAATGGAAAGCTCTAGTGAGCAGTTATAGATGAATACTATTTGTGACATTCTTTTACAAAATCGGAACACATAAAATCCATTAGCCTGTACCTTAAATAAAGCGAGGCTGAATTCAATGTTTTCTATAGTAGTGGAGCTCTTGCTATGAAGTTTTAATTTTTACTGACCGCAGAATATATTGAAGGTTGTTGTAAGGACAGATATTGAAGATAATTTTAGTTCTAAAACTGAGTTTAAGTTGTGAACCCTTCTGTTCGCAGTGTAGATTGAAGGCAGTTGTTGACACAAAGGTCGATAAATGCCATTTAATCACAGATAATCGAATCTCAAGATACAGTATAATTGTGTGTGCCTTAAGGAAAGCAAGGCTAAATGCAATGCTGTCCTTAATGTAGAAGGAAAGCTGAATTCAATTTGTGAACCCGGCTGTCTGCAATGTAGATTGAAGACAGTTAAGACAAAGATCAAAGAATGCTATTTTGTCACTGTTTGCATAACCTGAGGACACAGTATAATTGTCTCTACCTTAAGGAAAGCAAACAAGAATACTCTGCTGTCCTTAATGTAGAAGGAAGACTGAATTGAAGTCGTGAACCCAGCTTTCCGCAGTGTAGATTGAAGCCAGTTGTTGACAGAAAGATTGGTCAATGCAAGTAGTGAACGCAGCTGTCCGCAGTGTAGATTGAAGGTAGTTGTTGACAGAAAGATTGGTCAATGCAAGTTGTAAACCCATCTGTCCGTAGTGTAGATTGAAGGTAGTTGTTGACAGAAAGATCGATGAATGCTATTTTGTCACAGTTAACAGAATGTTAGGATACAGTACAATTGTCTCTGCCTTAAGGAAAGCAAAGTTGAATACAATGCTGTCCATAATGTAAAAGTAAAACTGAGTTTAAGTTGTGAACCCAGCTATCCGCAGTGTAGATTGAAGGCAGTTGTTGAGACAAAGAATGAAGAATGCTATTTAGTCACAGATAACAGAATCTGAGGACACTGTATATTGTCTCTGCCTTAAGGAAAGCAAGCAAGAATACAATGCTGTCCTCAATGTAGAAGGAAAGCTGAATTAAAGTTGTGCACCCAGCTGTCCGCAGTGTAGATTGAAGGTAGTTGTTGACAGAAAGATCGGTCAATGCAAGTAGTGAACGCAGCTGTCCGCAGTGTAGATTGAAGGTAGTTGTTGACAGAAAGATTGGTGAATGCAAGTTGTGAACCCAGCTGTCCGCAGTGTAGATTGAAGGTAGTTGTTGACAGAAAGATCGATGAATGCTATTTTGTCACAGTTAACAGAATGTGAGGATACAGTATAATTGTCTCTGCCTTAAGTAAAGCAAGGCTGGATTCAATGCTGTCATTAATGTAGAAGGAAAGCTGAAGTGAAGTTGTGAACCCTGATGTCTGCAATGTATATTGAAGGTGCTACTCGACACAAACATTGATGAATGTTATTTTGTACAGTTAACAGAATCTGAGGACATAGTACAATTGTTTGTGCCTTAAATAAATTGAGACTAATATGTGATACTCTGTTTTAAGAGTTTGCAGCATTGTTAAATGCACAAAGGCAAGCATTAAGTTTGATACCATGCTTATGTCATCAATAATGAGAAGTTTCATTTTCTTCAAGAGTCTTCACAACAAGCTTCTCCAGATATCTTGTGGTATTGTCATTTGTTGTTATGCTCCATAGGTAGTATAAGTGAATGATGTAATGTAGCATTGGTAATGTTAACATTTGGTAATATTTTTAATATAAGGAAGTTATTACAAATATGCAATAAGGAAATGATGCTGAATATGGAACTATTCTACAAGAAATAAGAATTGGAGAAATGACTGAACATGTCAAATAAGTTTTACAGAGACGATTAGTTTGAAATTTGTTTCCAAAAGAAAATATTTTTGCTAAGCTTGTAGGTACTTTTAAAATAATTGACAACCCCAGTAAAGAAAAGCAGCAAGTGTGAAATTATCCTACTTTGTTCCGCCGGGTTATTAGCTACATTAAAAAGGTTCGATAAAGGTCCTTGTTTTTGAATTAGAAAATAAAATTGAACAATAATTGATAACCCCTAGCCAAGAAAGGTAGTTAGTGTGCAAATTTTCACTGCCTTCGGCCGGAGTCTTATGTACAACAAAAAGCCTCAATAAAGGGCCATGAGTTTGTATCAGAATATGAAATTCACGAACAATTGATAACCCCTAGCAAAAAAAGGCAGTTAGTGTGTAAATGTTCACTGCCTTCGGCCGGAGTCGGAGGTACAACAAAAAACCTCAATAAAAGGCCATGAGTTTGTATCAGAATATGAAATTCACTAACAATTGATAACCCCAGCCAAGAAAGGCAGCAAGTGTGCAATTTTTTACTGCCTTCGGCTGGGCTACTTGTTAGAACAAAAAGCCTTGATAAAGGGCCTGTAGTTTGAATACGAATATGAAATAGAATAGTTGATAACCATAGGCAAGAAAGGCAGCAAGTAGGTGTGTGTACGTGTAGATAATGTGTTGATTGAGTGGAACATGAATAATGTAAAAACTAAGAAAGGCTGTAAGTGTGCAAATTAGCCACTGCTATTCACGGGTAGTAGTTTGCAAGAAGGCTCAGTAAAGGGCCTGCACTTTGAAGTAGAATAACAAAGAGAAGATTTGATAACCATAGGCTATACTGGCTCTTTTTTAATATTGGTAGACTTTTGTTAAGCTTTTTTCATACATGAACGGCAGGAAGTGTGCAAATTACTCACTGCCATTCACGAGTAATAGTTACCAAGAAGGCTCAATAAAGGGCCTACACTTTGAATTTATATTACTAGAAGGATAATTGATAACCCCAGCCAAGAAAAGCAGGAAGAGTTCAAATTTCCTACTGCCTTTGGCCTGGGTAGTTGATAGAATAAAAAGGGATTGATAAAGGGTCTGCAGTTTGAATAGGAATATGAAATTCAACAATAGTTCATAACCCCTGCGAAGAAATGCAGCAAGTGTACAAATTTCCCACTGCCTTCTGCCAGTGCAGTATCTGTATGAAAAAGGCTTGATAAAGGGACTTGACTTTGAATCAGAATATGAAATTGATCCCCCTTGCTTCTCTATACTATTTCCATGCTTCCTTTATACATCCCCCTTTCTTTTTTTAAGAAGATCGATTCTTTGTTACTGAAGTTCCTATGGAACGGTAAACGACTTCGAATAGCTCTTGCTTCTTTGCGTAAGGACAAAGCTCAATCTGGAGTCCGCTTTCCTGACTTCAAACAATACCATCGTGCTTTTTCCCTGAAACAATTAATTTGCTGGTTCTCCTCTAATGTGCCTCATCATCCCCCTGTCTGGTTAACTATGGAATCCTCTTTCATTTCTCCTTTTACCTTCCATGAATTCTTGTCCTTTATGTCTTCTTTGACTCGTTTTCACTCGCCTATTCTTTCACATTCTCGTAATCTCCTTTCTCCTTATTTAACTTCCTCTTATCCATCCCTATGCTCCATTCACAAACAATCGATTTGGAATAACTCTCTTCTCAAAATCCGTAATTGAACCATATATTGGAAGACTTGGCACTCTCAAGGACTATCTTGGATCTCTCAATTACTTTCTCATGGTACACCTCTCTCCTTTCAGGATCTTCAATCTCTTTTCTCTTTGCCCGCCTCTACCCGAACACAATACAATACCCTTTACCCAGTCCTGCTCTCATATCTTCAAACTCTTCCTTCCTCCAACGACATTCCTGTGGATCACAAACCCACTTCCCTTTTGTTGGAAATTTCCCCTTCTGCATCCGCTCTATACAATTCTTTCCGTCCTGCTACTGATAGATTGAAATCTCGCATTGAACTTGCATGGGAGCTGGATTTTTCTCAGAACTGGCCTTTACTTCTTTGGGATAAAATTTGGACTAAACTCCATAAGACCTCTAGGGCTGCTAACACAACCCAAACTTTATTTTTCATTTATCACAGAACTTTATTTACTCTACTTGCCTTATCCCGTTTCTCACCAGACACTTCCTCTTCCTGTTGGTCCTGCCCCTGCCCTTCTGCTGATCTCAAACATATGTTGTTTGAATGCCCCCCTACTTCCCAGTTCCGGCAGTCGGTCTGGAAGCAAATACAAAAGATTTTCCAGTTTCAAGTCCCCTTTTCACTTTCACTAGTTTTTCTTGGCTCCCTCTCATCAGATCTTCCTCATTCCCGCAATCAATACCCTTTACTTGACCTCTTCCTTGCTGCAGCTTTCCACATTAACACTTCTATCTGGAAACAGGCTGCAAATATTTCCTATCAGTCATGGTGCAATGCAATCTGTTTTAACCATCATTTAGACACCAATTATGTATCTCCCATCTCCCTAGCTATCAAACGTGACCTGCTTTGGCTTCCTTTGGTAACATACCTATCTCCCTCTGCTCATGTTCATCCCTCTCCTACTCCTGAAACAGTTGAAGTTCAAAACCCCCATGATTTTCTTATTACCTGCTATTTCTTTATAGATTTGCTTGCTATAATTATTGTATTTCTATATACTGTGTTTTGCTTATTGTATTTCTATTTTCATAATATGTTCATAATTTTTCATGCTTATAATGCTTACTTTTATGGACTTTTTATTACATTGTTTATTTCCCTCATCCGCTCATTGTAACTCTTCTCCTTCGCCCTCCTTCCCTCACCCTCCCCTTTCTCTATTTTTCAATAAATCAAGCTTAAAAAAAAAGAATATGAAATTGAACAATAATTGATAATCTCATCGACTGGGGTGGAAGCTACAACAAAAAGGCTCAATAAAGGGCCATGAGTTTGAATCAGAACATGAAATTAAAAAAGAATTGATAACTGCAGCCAAAAAAGGTAGCAAGTTGGTGTGTGTTATGTGTAGATGATGTGTTGTTTAAGTGGAAGATAAAAAAAGGTGAAAAATTAGAAAGGCTGCGGACGCGCAAACTATCCACTGAGTTGTCAGGGAAGTGCATCTTTGGATTTCCAAGTCATTATACGGATAGGGCATCGAATTTTGCAGTGGCTACATCGAAGGAAGCAATGTAAGTGCATTAAGTTACCATTGTGGGGGGTAGGGCTGAAAAATTAAAACACCGGGCCCATTTCAGGAACTCTACTTTGAATAAAAATAATACTTGGCAAAGGCTGCAAGAAAGTTAGGAGGTAGGTGTGTTTTAGGTAGTGGATGCAGAATAAGCTGAAAAGGAAGAAAGGTAGTAGATGTGGAAACAATCCACTGCCTTGTAAAGGAAATCGGTGTTTGGTTTTCCAGTCCATTACAGACTGTGAGTCCGATTCCACAGTGGGAACCTGAGAAATGGGTATCTCATCTACGGAGTTAAGCAAGTGCATAACGTACACACACTGTGCGGTATGAAGGACGCAAGAAAGGACGAAAGTTTGCAAAGTACCCACTGCCATTCTCGAGTAATATTTACCAAGAAGGCTGAATAAACGGCCTGCACTTTGAATTTGTAATAGAAGAAGGATAATTGATAACCGCAGCCAAGAAAGGCAGCAAGTAGGTGCGTGTATGTGTAGATGTGTTGATTGAGTGTTAGATGAATAATGTGCAAAATAGCAAAGGCTGCAAGTGTGCAAATTACCTACTGCCATTCGGAGGTAGGCTCAATAAAGGGCCTGTACTTTGAATAACAATAACAAACAGAAGATTTGACAACCAAAGACTATACTGGCTCTTTTTTAATATTGGTAGACTTTTGTTTAGACATGAACGGCAGGAAGTGCGCAAATTACCCACTGCCATTCACGAGTTATAGTTACCAAGAAGGCTCAATAAGGGGCCTGCACTTTGAATAGGAATATGAAATTGAACAATAGTTCATAACCCCCGTGAAGAAATGCAGTAAGTGCGCAAATTTACCACTTCCTTCTGGCAGTGCAGTATCTACATGAAAAAGGCTCGATAAAGGGCCCGCAACTTTGAATACAGATATGAAATAGAAGAATAGTTGATAACTATAGCCAGGAAAGGCAGCAAGTAGGTGTGTGTATGTGCAGATGATGTGTTGATTGATTGGTAGATGAATAATGTAAAAAAGATGAAAAGCTGAAAGTGTCCAAATTACCCACACCATTCACGGGCAGTAGTTAGCAAGAAGGCTCAATAAAGGGCCTTTACTTTGAATTACAATAACAAACAGAAGATTTGATAACCATAGACTATACTGGCTCTTTTTTTAAATTGTTAGACTTTTAAGCTTTTGTTTATACATGAACGGTAGCAAGTGCGCAAATTACCTACTGCCATTCACGGGTAGTAGTTACCAAGAAGGCTCAATAAAGGGCTTGTACTTGAATTTCAATAACAAACATAAGATTTGATAACCATAGACTATACTGGCTCTTTTTTAATATTGTTAGACTTTTAAGCTTTTGTTTATACATGAACGGCAGAAAGTGCGCAAATTAATCACTGCCATTCATGAGCAATAGTTACCAAGAAGGCTCCATAATGGGACTACACTTTGAATTTGTATTACAAGAAGGACAATTGACAACCCCAGCCAAGAAAGGCAGCAAATGTGCAAATCTCCCACTGCTTTAGGCCGGGGTAGTAGGTGCAACAAAAAGGCTCGAAAAAGGGTCACAAGTTTGAATCAGAATATCAAATTCAAGAATAATTGATAACCCCAGCCAAGAAAGGCAGTAAGTGTCCAAATTTACCACTGCCTTTGGTTGGGGTAGTAGGTACAACAAAAAGGCTCAATAAAGGGCCACAAGTTTGAATCAGAATATGAAATTTAAGAGTAATTGATAACCCTAGCCAAGAAAAGCAGCACGTGTGCATATTTTCAACTGCCTTCGGACGGGGTAGTTTTTACAACAAAAAAGCTTGATAAATGTCTAATAACTAATGTTGAGGACAGCCCTGCTCCTGTTTCTTGTTTTTGATGAGGTTGATATAGTGTTTGCATAACACAAAAGTTCATCACAATAAATGCATATAAATTTAAGTTTACGAAACTCAAATCAATATGCGAGTATGGACTGTTTGCTAAAGAATGGTTTTGCAGCTGTTGATGTGCTTGGTGCAGCAGCAAGTGGTTGTCTTGCAATCTCTGTGTTGCAGCTCAAGCAAAGTTGTTAGGGTGCAAGTAGTTTATGTGTTTTGTACTATATTTGATGTGCCAAAGGAGTATTTTTTGGATTGATCACACCTTGAAAGAGTTGGTTGGCAAATTTTACAGGTTACTAATGGTTGGTGTGTTTCAGTTAGTATGTGTTTGGACTTTGCTTGAATCTTTAAGGGATGCATTAGGCATTCCATAATACTGAAATACTTTGGACTTAGTGACATCCAATTCTATTTTATGAAGAATGGTTGAATTCTACATCTACCTCTAGGACTAGTTGAGGGTGGTATTTCAAAGGGTTTAACAGGTTACACTACATGTTTCTATGTAGCTAAAGAAAAGTTAGCTTGGTTATGTTTGGGCATCCTCTCACACAAAACTCAGCACTCAGCATTCAGGATTGTAAAGGCTTACCATAGAAGTGACTGATGAGTTTACATATGTCAATTTACAAAAGAGAAAACAAGTACGATTGTTTTACATTAGAGATCTACAGACCTGAAAGACTATGCATGTAAATTAATGAAATCTTTTTTGAAGGTTTGGAAGAAAGCAGTGAAAGGGTGTTTAGAAGCAATACTGTCAAACATAAAAAGTGCATAAGTATGTTTTTAAGTAATATTTAATCACATGCAAGATATCTAATTCGATAGTTGGACACTCCTGCAGTCTAGTCTTGTGTCCAAATTATCTTAAAATGTAATGTTGAGTCACACTTTTTTTCACCTGTTACGATTTGCACAATGCTTTTAGAGTTGCAGCGGACTTCGTCTAACATTCCTACTTAATTTTCTTTTTGAGTAATTATTTTGTTTATCTGTTGAAATATACATTTAAATCTTCCTCTTTGAAGGTGAAGAAGCAACAATGCTCCTGTACACATTTCTGTAGAATGGTTGTCTAAAAAGTAGTGGTAATTCCACTATCACCAAGGTAGATATCTGAGAATAGAATGAATTATATTTTTATACCACTATTCCATAATCCTAATCCAAAAGGTGTGTTTAGACTCAACAAAATTAATAAATGTTTTACATATACAGACAGTAAAAGGCAAGTATGATTTACATTTGGTTTTGTGAATTGAAGGTTCAGTCATCTGCTGCATTCGAAACACTGGGCCTATTGAGAAGAAAGTGAAAAGTACGTTGTAATTAAGATTGCATTGTTTAAAGGTGAATAGCTTTTTGAAATAAAAACGTTATATGTATTTACATGGTAAACATAGTTCCAGGGTCAGAATGGCCTTTTGAGTCTGTGCAAACCCACTAACTTCCATGTTTTATGCGTTTTTAACAACTCTTCTCTAATCTTTTGTCATAGTGAAGAATGTTGGAAATTTCTCCCCACAATGGCAGACATCAACCTTCTTCCTGAGTTGGGAAAAAAGGTGTTGGAGTAAAAGTGAATTTGTAAACATTCAGATTTTCGCATGAGCAAATCTACACATGCAAATTTGCTCATTTTAAAATGTAGTTTATAAATATTTTCTAGGAGTACTATTTCCTGTCCTACTTGTGTACATTTTTGGGAATTCACAAAAGCAGTATAGCTGCACTTAAGTCCAGGGCATATTCCATGGGTGCACTTTTGAGACTTTCTCGAATAATTGGGCCCCTAATTTGGTCTGGCATTAACCATGACATTTTGTGTTTATTACATCTCTCTCTCTCTCTCTCTCTCTCTGTTCCCTCCACTCTCATCCACTCTGCTCTCTCTCCTGCCTCTCTCTCTCTATCTCTCTCCCTCTGTCTTTGAATTGGATGGCTTCACTGTGAGGCACAGCATTATGGTGTTTCACTAGGAGAAATATCGCCACACAAAGTAGTTTTGTTCAGTGCCAGTAACTACTGTGGAAGTTTGTGCTTTTTAAAACCAAAAATATTTTTTGCTTTTGCCAAAGTTTGTTATAATAGTGAGGGCGCAGCAGCTTACATGCCAATAATGTTTTACAAACACGATGCCAAAACAAGTCACACAATGACAAAAGTGAAAAGGTGGCCATCAATTTAAGACCTACTGTGTTTGCCACTGCTTGTTGATTTTTGTTTCCCAGAATCTTATTGAAAGTAGTTACAGAGATTTTCCATAATGAATATTTTTGGGAAATACTAGCATGGATTAACACGTTATTAAATGTTGCTTCAACAACATGGTAACAGAAATTTTATAGTAGTTTAGCAAAATGTTTTTTCCTGCTTTCTCTTTTTATGAACATTTTATTTTGAAAGCAAATTATTAGCAAACTTGCTTTTAAGCTTCTGCAATTATTTGCATCAAATCGCAGAGCATTCTGGGAGCAGTATACATAGCCTCATAGTGCTAAACTTTGGAAGTGTGTGTACACTTTTTTTACTACAGAAACTGTCAGTAGTGCAGTCTGAGTTTACAACATTTATTTGGAAGAGTCACTCTAACTAATAATAATGACTACATCAATGTTGTACAAGTTTGAAGGTCTTTAACATATGGACACAAATGTTAACTTAGCAGCAGACATTTCTGATAAGCATACGTGGGTCAGGCGTGTTTCAGAGCTGCACCCTTTTGTATACAGGAGCCACTGACAGTTGTGCACTTAGAGGTTACAACAGTTACTTAGAGTGCGCGCCCGAGTAATAAATGCATTCAATTAATGAACCATAAATACAAGTTTGAACAGAGTTTGAACAGCATTAACATATGGGCAAACATATTACGTTAACTACAGACAGTGCCCTTCTCTGACCCATTATGTGGTACTGCTAACTGTCAGCCATAGGGTTTGTGCTGGTGGGAGTTGGGCCTACTTGTGCCAAGGACACAATACACATGAAAACTTGTTGCCCTTGACCTCAAACAATATGTGCTGTGCATTGGGCTATAAGAATTACACAACCTTGATGGTGCATAGTCAGCTTTCAAATATAGTGCACGCAACTCAGAAAATATTCGCACCATAAAGTTTTCTGTATAAGCTGCTGAAGCTTTTTGGTTGCAGACACCACAATACTTTTCAATAGACTGTAAATGTAAAAACGATGTATATTAGGGAATCATAATAGCAATGCTAACCATTGAAAAGGTAGTTTGCAAATTATTTTACATGTTGCAAGTGTTTTAAAATTAAAGTAATGGGGCTGTCACAACTATTCAAAAGAATAGTAAATGTTCTTATTAGGATTGGGATAAAAAACAATCATAGGTTCCAGAGCAACCGTGTTAGAACTATAGTAGTGATGAGACAAAATGATATGCAAATAGCAATATCGTTCCGACGGGCACAATAGATTTGTTTGGTAGATATTCATGAATGTTATCCTTAAAAAACCCTCTTTGGTATTTACGAGCATTTTAAAGAATTTGCATCAAGCAAAAAAAGGGTCGCAAATGGGCAGATTCTCAGAATCTTTCCATTTGTGACCTGTATTTTTGAATTTGGGATGTTCCATCCCAAATGCAAAAATCGCAAATAAGGAATCTCTAAATTGAGATTCCTTAAATTGCGATTGCATTTAAGTAGCCACGGTTCATACAGGGCGTTACACTGGGTGGGGACGTCAGGCAGAGGAGGGGCAGGGCGGGGGTTGTAAAATGCGGGATATGGATGATGTCAGGTGAGTACCAGAAAAAAAATGTATTTTGTTATCCGCGCTGCATCGCCAAATGTGATGCAGCGCGGGCAACAAAATTTCTATTTTTTTTTTTTTGGTACTAACCTGACATTGTCCATATCCCGCATTTTACAACCCCCCACCCTGCCCCTACTCTGCCTGACGTCACCGCCCGGCATAATGCCCTGAACGAGCCGAGGCTGCTGACGTCACCGCCCGGCGTAGCATCCTGCTCGAGCCGTGGCTGCCAATTACATTCGTTTAGACTTACAAAACGAATACAGGCTTGGGAGTGTCACGTGACGCAGTAATAAATATTAAAACTAATGGGAGAATTAGGAGGGAGCAAATACGATGAACCAGAAAACATATATTCCAGGAAAATAAAGCAAAGCAGAGCTGGGAGGGCCACGTGATGGATTAAAAAAAATAATAGTATTATGAACGCACAATGTATAAGAATACAGGCTAAAGCACGTGACAGTTCAAAAATACGAAACCAAAATTTATGTACGCAGAATTTATAAAAATACAGGTCTGGAGGACTTTATGACACAGAAAGAAACATTTATACTATGTACATACAAAATCATTGAGGGGCAGGATGGGCACGTGATCCAGAAAAGAATACCATCATGAACATACAATAAAAAGAACACATTGTAAAGCATGTGACATACTTCAAAAATAGGATACAGAAATTCATGGAAGCTCAATTTATAAAAAAAAGGCGTGGGAGTGCTCCGTAAGACAGAAGGAAATATTAGGATCAACAAAGGATGGAGCAATAAGAATGGAGGCCTGGGACCAGAGCCGGACTGGGAACCAAATCTGGCCCTGGCAAAGTGCTTGGTTGCTCCCCACCCCCTTCCCTGGGAGGGGGGGATTTGGGGGTGCGACCAAGCTCTTTTCCGGGGCCGGTTTTCGGCCGATTTTGTTACAGGGCCGATTTTGCAGCCCTGCTGCAAAAACGGCCCTGTAACAAAATAGGCCCCCACCCTTTCGGCGCACCAGGGTGATTGCCTGTGCCCGCAACCGCCAGTCCGGGCCTACCAGGGACGGCCTCGTGATGCAGAAAAAAAATATCATCATGGACGCACAATTTATAACGATAGAGGCCTAAGCACGTGGCGTAGTACAGAAATACGACACAGAAATTTATGAACACATCATTTATAAAATTAGAGGTGTATAGGACCTCGTGACGCAGATAGACACTTTTATACTATGTGCATACAATTTAAAACCATTGAGGGGTAGGAGAGCCATTTGATGGAGAAAAAAATAGCATCATGCATATACAAATCTATAAGGTGTTTACCTATAGTATACTGTAGTATGTCTGAGCACTTGAATGTAACATATGTACATAAATATGTTATAAGTCTATGCTTCAATTTGCGCTGCTGGTGAAACTGTCTGGGTGAATTTGTATGTGTGAGGGGCGGATTTACAATCCCCTTGTGCCTCTTTTACACAGTGTTGCATCACTTTTGTGACACAGCGGTGGTGCAAAAGATGTGCCATGGTGTGTTTTATTAAGAATCTGATGCATCTGGAGGGTGCATTACATTGTAAAGCCCAGTGCCAGAAGGAGGCTTTCCTGGTCAGGAGGGGGGGGGCAGCAATGCCTCCTTAAAGTGACATTTCATTCAGTAACTTTTGAGCTTATGCTGCGTCAAAACCTTGCATATGCTTGAAGCAGGTGTAAGGATTGATACAGCATTGTGAGCATACAGCCCAAGAGCATTGCTTGAGTTGTGTTATGCTTGCAACCAAAGTCAAGCAATAATTAATCGCCAAAAATATTTTGCAATTTAGTTTTGTTAGTATTTTATAATAAGAATATGAAATATAATCTAAAAAATAAAATAAATATAAATATTTATATTAAAAATTATAAGAAATTAGTATAAAAAGAAAGACATAATAATTAATACATTTATAAATTATTATTTACAAAACCTTTGAAATTCACTGAAAAAACCATAGGTTTCAGGCACGTTATAGTTAGGAATTAGCATTTAAAAAACCTTAGAAATTCACATGTTAACCATGGGCTTCAGCCACGTTATAGTTAGGAATTAGCATTTAAAAAACCTTAGAAATTCACTGAAACAACCATAGGTTTCAGTCATGATATAGTTAGGAATTAGCATTTAAACAACCTTAGAAATTCACTGAAAAAACCATAGGTTTCACACATGTTATAGTTAGCTGGACATTTCTCTCATACAAAACCATTGAAATTCCTCTGTTATAGTTAGTTCAGCTAACTATAACTTGCGCGCCCGCAATGCACTGCTGATGACGTCACATATTACATCACTCATGACATGGTCAGTGACATCACTCATGACATCACTGACGACATCTCAAATGGCATCACTGGTGACATCGCTGATGACATCATCCTTGTGAAAGAGTGGCAGACCTCCTCTCAGCGTAATATAACCCTTGATACACACATTCAAAAATAGAAACTAAAATTTTCAAAAAAATGGAGATACCAATACCAGTTAGAACAACCTATTCAGCAATTCCAAAATCTACATACACATCCACTCATTTACTAACAGTTCTATATAGGCACTCATACATGTACTCCCTCATCATATGTACTCATACACCTATACATCTTATTACAAACCGACACTCATCTATGAGTTACTCACTCACATACTCACACATGCAAATAAACTATCAAACATCCATTTACTTGCAAATACAGCTATACATCCACCACTATACTTACTTCTACATAATCGTACACATACTTACTCTCTTAAACAATCACTTATAGAAACACATACTTATTTATACAGGAACTCTTCCAATCTCTTACTCTCATATATACTCACTTATAAACATTAATAATCACATATACAAGTTTAAAACATATTTACTTACTCAAAAAGATACTATTGAGACAGGCGTTCACTCAGTAACACACCCATACACACACTCATCCACCCACACAGTTCAGCACAGATGCTGTCTTCAAAAAACATCAAAACAGTGAGTCACTCATTCATGCATCTATGCGCTAAGTAATATTTCCCACTGAACCATACAAACACTCATACTGATAGTTTAAAAAACAACTAATAACCCATATAGACACACATGTAGCTACTCACCAACCCATGCAGCCACCTATACACAAAGTGACACACTGATACAGATATTTAGATATTTAAAGATGACTCGGTAAAACTTGTATTCACTAAGATACACTTAATAAGTCAGTTATACAATCAAATTTTACAAAAAAACATTCATTTAGATACTTTTTTACCCATTTATTCTTCTATCGACCTTTAGATATACATATATAAAAAAATATGTATTTTTCAGAAAGACACACATTCACTGGATGATGTCATTAGTGATGTCATCAATGATGTCATTTGAGATGTCATCAGTGATGTCATGAGTGATGTCACTGACCATGTCATGAGTGATGTCATATGTGACGTCATCAGCAGTGCATTGCAGGCGCGCGAGTTATAGTTAGCTGAACTAACTATAACAAAGGAATTTCAATGGTTTTGTATGAGAGAAATGTCCAGCTAACTATAACATTGGTGACACCTATGGTTTTTTTCAGTGAATTTTTAAGGTTTTTTAAATGCTAATTCCTAAATATAACATGGCTGAAACCTAATTTTTTTTCAGTGAATTTCTAAGGTTTTTTAAATGCTAATTCCTAACTATAACGTGGCTGAAACCTATTGTTTTGTCAGTGAATATATATATATAGATATGTATATAAAGTGATAATGAGAGCCAAAAGAGTGTTTGTGATTCTGTGCTATAAATGACTACAAGTAAACAAAAAATACAACTGATTAATTGGCCTGCAGAATACAATTCTGGTTGCGGCTAAAAGCACTAATACCAGGCTAGGATGGAGCAGGAAGAAAACCCTTGAGATCTAAGGAAGTATGTGTTAGAGATGTATGTACATTTCTTTGTCTGATCACCGCCAGAACCCCATCTGCCCTGCCATCGAGCAAGACGCTATTCAAACCTCTTATGCCGGAGCTTCGTGCCGCCGTGCTAGCGACCCAGGAACCACTAATACTAATCGCTTGAATCATCAAACATACCGTGCCGTCGGAAATGGCCAGTTAATATCCATTGCAATGTCCACACGGGCTGACTAAGTTAACATACCACCAGGATAGACGTACAGTCACCATGCAGAGGCTATGTTATTTTGGAAATGTTCTCAAGACAAACATGATTTAATGGTTTTTGTCCTGATGATGATGCTTGTATTCCTAATTTGCATCGAAACGTCGTTGACCTAAAAGCACCATATGTTTTTTATAAAGTCACAAAATGCCTTTAACAATGGTTTGCTAAAAATGAATCCAAGTCTGTAAAAACTGAATACTAGTACAGACCGCCTTGTGCGCCTTTACATATTTTGCTTTCACTTGTTTTGTCTTGTCTTCTGTGGGTCACAGGTTGTGCCCACTTTTGTATAAATGTTTACTATATGAACCAGTATAAGAATATTTAATTAATAAATTCCTATCCGGCTGGACAAAAGTCATACATACTATTTAGTATATGTCTATCATTTGCATGATCCTAATTTACTAGGGTCCTCTGTCTTGTGTAATAGATTACTGCCCAAGGACCCTAGTGTTATTCCTTTTGGGTTTTCCCTTGTTTTGTCTAAACATTATATCTAAGGTAGTCAGCCAATTATTTAAAACATATTTATGATGTTAAATGGGAGCACAACGTGGTCCTGGTAACGTTGGATGTTTCCAAATAATACATTAGTATAAAAACATTGAAATTGACTTAAAGCTGCTGAACATTATTTGCGGATGAAACCTATGAAATTTACAGAACACAGTTGAATGTTATTAAACATGATGGTAGACTGCCTAACAAGGAATATCTTTTTATCTGACAACAAACTGTTCCAACAAGAACAAGGAACAGCCATGGGCACCTGCTTTGCCCCACTTATGCTAATTTATGAGGATGAGCAGGTGTTTGGGGGACCTGCATTGGAACAGTGGGCAGATAAGATCATGTTATGGCTAAGGTTATTGATGATGTCTTCATCCTGTGGCAGGGCATGGAGCCAGAAGTGGATCAATTTTCCAGTGACCTAAATGAAAATGATTTAAACTTGAACTTTGTGGGACATAAGAGCAAAACAACAGCAAACTTCTTAGACATACGAATAGTGGTGGAGGGTGGTAAGCTGGAAACAACAATATTTAGAAAGCTAAGGCAGGAAATGCAATCCTGCATGCCAAAAATGCATACCCGGCCCCTCTAATAAGAAGTATTCCCTTAGGAGAATTTTATAGAGCTAAGAGGGCATGCATTTCACAAGGGGAATATGACAAAATTGAGATGGAAAATAAATCTCGCTTCATACAAAGAGGATATTCACCTGGGTTAACAGAAGCTGTCTCCAAAAAAGGTAGAAACATAAATAGAGAGAAGATGCTATTTGAAACATCTAGAACAGCTTTAGAGGGTAAAAGTTAGGTTCCAAGGAATACTCACAGATTCACAACAATATATAACAAAGAGCATCTAAAAGTACGACAAATCTTACAAAAGCACTGGCACTTTATTAGACAAGACCCGGTAATAGGACACCAGGCTACTAGACACCCACAGATCACATATAGGAAATCAAAATCATTAGGGGATTATCTAGTAAAGCATGATAACCTGGGTGACACACAACAACATACTTGGCTTTAACAAGGTTTTAAAAAATGTTTGAAGGTTAAAGCCTGCTTGCATGGTGAACATTTTACAACTTTTAGAACAGTTTTTAACAAAATTGTGAAGGTGAAAGGGTTTTTAACCCCTTCGATGCTGGTGACGGAACCATTCCGTCATCAGTCACGGTTGGGCAGTGCTGATGACGGAATGGTTCCGTCACAACCACACCCATTTCAGTGAGGGGCAGCACAGCAGGGGAATCGGGCCAACAGCCATGTGGTTAACATGCAAATCAAATTTTGCTGTGTATATTTTAAAGTGTCCATGCACTAAGATATATGTTCGGAGTACAACTTTACCAGTACACAAGAGGATTTTACAGCACAGAAGAACAGTAGTTAATGAAGATCGAAGCTACCCAGTAGCAAGACATTTTGAAAAGGAACATTCCAGCAACCCAACACCATTGAAAAATAGCTACATAGCGCAAGTGCCAAAGAGAAGGAGAGGTGGGGACAGGGAGAACGAGTTAAGAAAAATTGAACCATACTTTATCCTGGAGTTAGATAGTAAAGAACCAAATGGTTTTAAAGTGGATGAGGAGTTGTTCACCTCTCATTATTGAGCCATTGAACCTCTAACAGAACATTTGCCTGTAAAGCATGAAAGGAATGTAAATAGAAGATTGAGAAGAGAGGAGCACAGTTTAAACACTTTATATTCTTAAGGGAATTGTTTATTTTAACTTTTTATTAGCGATTTAAACTAAACTTTCCTCTATCATAGGGAAAGTATGGGGTTTTAAAGACAGAAAACTTTTAAAAGACAGCCTTTTTGAACCATTACTTCAAGGAGATGCCACCAGTTTATAGAATATTAAGAGGCTATCATCTGGGATTTAGTTAGCACTAAGTGAAACACACTTGCCCCAAATGGGGAAAAGGTGACATTAATCTGACCAAGGGAGAGATGGACTTTATCTTCTCCTTGGCAGATGACAAAAATGTCATACTGCGTCCCTCGGATAAAGGGGGTAATATTGTTTTGTGGGGGAGAGAATTATACATAAAGGAAGCTCTCTCCCAACTTGAGGGTGGCATCTTCTATTGTATGAGTAGTATGGATGAGTATAATAAAAGTATCCTTGATACATGGGAACAACTGACAGAATGGCACAATTAGGGATTACTATCCTGGCATGAGTTTCGTTACCTTAAGAAAGACTTTCCCAAACTCCCCATCTTTTACCTTCTTCCCAAGGTCCATAAGAACTCCAAGACGCCTCCAGGGAGACCTATTATCTCTTCCATAGGCAGTATAAACGAGAATCTCTCAAAATACATTGATCATTTTTTAAGAGAACATGTCTGCCAACTACCTTCATACACCAGGGACACTACCGATTTCCTTAAATTGTTAGAGAACATCGTATGGTCGGAGGGTGACTTGCTCATCACTATGGATGTGAGCGCCCTCTATACTATCATAGACCACACACAAGGGATGGAAGCTAGCTACCATTTCCTTAAACAGAGAGAAATAGGTTTCCGAGAGCATACTGCAATGTTGATTTGTATGATGAAATTATTTCTCAAAAATAATATTTTCATGTTTGATGGAACCATCTACAAACAAACCTGTGGCGCCGCTATGGGTTCGGCCTTCGCGCCTAGTTTTGCGAACCTGTTTGTAGGGAAATGGGAAGAAGAACTGAGAAATGATGTAATCTTGAAGGATGAATTCTCAAAGGTTAATACACGGATAAGATATATCGATGATCTGTTCATAGTGTGGTGTGGCTCAGAGGAAGATGCGACCAGTTTTATTAAAAAACTTAACCGGAACGCATATAACATACATCTCACCCACACTTTAAGCAGACACCATGTTGAATTTCTAGATACAGAAATAGAAATTATGGAAGGGAAAATTGTCTCCAGATTACATAGAAAGGACACGGCTGATAACAGCCTATTACATGCTTTGAGTGCACACCCTGACCCACTCAAATGGAGCATCCGTTATGGGGAATTGCTCAGAGCCAAGAGAAATTGTAGCAACACAGAGGGATTTGTTAAAGAACAAGAATGTATGCTGTCAGATTCCGAGACAGGGGCTATCCTGAATGGGTGTTGAAAAAAGCTGTAATAAATCATCCCCAAAAAAGACAAAGAAAGTGATACCACACCAACAAGGATCATAACTACCTTTCACCAAAGATCAGATAAGGTCCGCAAAATTCTGGTAGATAACTGGAATATCCTCCAGTCAGATAATACAATAGGACCTGAACTCACTGAAAGACCCTCAATCACTTACAGAAGGGGTCGCAATTTACGAGACATTTTTGTTCAAAAGTGACTTCACTGACACCAAAAAACAACATATACAGGGCCTCAAAGGATTCTATCCATGCGGACACTGTGTGGCATGTAAATCAAGCTACATGGTAAAAGAGGTTAATATCCCGGGACAAAAAACAACACACAAAATTAAAAAATTCCTCACATGTAACACCAGTTTTGTTATTTCTTGAATGCCCCTGTAAAATGAAATACATTGGCAGCACAACCTGTATGGCAAAAAAACGTATACAAGAACATCTAAGAGCCACCAGTTTATAGAATATTAAGAGGCTATCATCTGGGATTTAGTTAGCACTATAATATAACAAGATCTTGTACATAGGGAAACAACCAACTAATATTCTTCCATTTTCCCATGAAATATGGAAGCAAATAAAAATTGACAGCTAGGGGTTATGAAGCACTTGCCTTAAAATGTTGATTGCAAAGGGAAGATAATACTGGTTGTTTTAGAAAAAGAAATTTAGCATAATTTGGGAATGATGTTAAACAAATCATTTCATTGTGAATAAGAAGCTTTTAAACAAGGGGTTGCCAAGAGATGTGGGGCACGTGCCCTTAGCATAGATAACAGAAAACTTAACAGAGGAATACATAGGTTCATTAAAGCTTTCATGTAAAGGTTTTTAATTAAACTGATGTAACATTTTTTTTAGAAAAGATGACAAGCTTGAATGACCATTTTCAAACATGTTTCAAGCTGGTGCCCACATTTATTCAGCAATATGTGCAATTCACAAAAGATGTCCACTTTTTATGTCAAAATGAAAACAAGTATTTATTTAAATGACAAAATGTTTAATGCTCACTATCGTGAACAAGGCTGCGTCTGTCAGCCAAAACGCGTGGATGTTTGAGTTGCTCACAGTTAAATAAACCATAGTGAAAGATCAACTTGAGTGCTGATGTCATCTTTTGGAGTAATGAGGTGAATTTGTTCATATACATATATATATATATATACCTTATTAGAAACCGAAAATCACCGCCACTGCTCCTACTTGTCCTGGGTGCTAACTCCTGCGGCTGTGAGCTGCGTATAATTCAACAACTAGGCATGCCTTTCCCATACCCAAGTGGAAAGCACTCACAGGAGTAATTATTTAAGCAAAAATGCATTATTGTGTAGACCCCCCTGCACTGACAGACGCGTTTCGACTTGCAGCTTTTCGATGTAATCTCTCGTGAGTGCTTTCCACTTGGGTATAGGAAAGGGTGCCTTGTTGTGGAAATATATATATATATATATATATATATATATATATATATATATATATATATATATATATATATATATATATATATATATATATATATATATATATATATATATATATATATATATATATATATATATATTCAATGAAAAAACCATAGGTTTCACACTAGTTATAGTTAGGAATTAGCATTTAAAAAACCTTTGAAATTCACTAAAAAAAACAGAGGTTTCAGACCAGTTATAGTTAGGAATTAGCATTTAAAAAACCTATTAAATTCACTGAAAAACACATAGGTTTCACACCAGTTATACTTAGTTGGAAATTTTACTGACATAAAACCATTGAAATTCCCACGTTATAGTTAGTTGGACTCACTATAACTTGGGCGCCTGCAATGCACTGCTGATGACATCACATATTACATGACTCATGACATGGTCAGTGACATCACTCATGACATCACTGATGACACCATCCAGTGAATATGTGTCTTTCTGAAAAATAAATATGTTTTATATATGTATATGAAAAAGGTCGATGGAAGAATAAATGTTTAAATAAGTGTCTAAATGGATGTTTTTGTAAAAAAAATTGATTGGTTAACAGGCTTATTAAGTGTGTCTTAGTGAATATATATATTAGCGAGTAATGTTTAAACATTTAAATATATGTATCAGTGTTTCACTTTGTGTATAAGTGGCTACATGGGTTGGTGAGTAGCTACATGTGTGTGTATATGGGTTATTAGATGTTTTTTTTAGTATCAGTAAATATATATATATATATATATATATATATATATATATATATATATATATATATATATATATATATATATATATATATATATATATATATATATATATATATATATATATATATATATATATATATTCACAGAAAAAACCATAGGTTATAGTGGATATATAGTTAGGAATTTGCATTTACAAAACCTTGAAAATTCAATGAAAAAACCATAGGTTATAGGCCATATATAGTTAGGAATTAGCATTTACAAAACCTTATTTTACTCGCATAAAACCATTGAAATTCCATATATAGTTAGCTAACTATAAGCGCTAACTATATATCGCGCACCCGCAATCCACTGCTGATGATGTCACATATTACATCATTCATGACATGGTCAGTGACATCACTGATGACATCACTGATTACAACATCCAGTGACTGTATGTTTCTGTAAAGTTAAAATATGTTTCACATATTGAAGAATGAGTGGATGTATAAGTGTCTGGATGAAGAATTTAGTAGGTGCATGACTGACTGTATGAGTGAGTGATTAAATGTGTCTCACTGAGTACATGGGTTAGTGACTAAACTGTCTTAATTCGTGCATCAGTATGTTTGTTGTTGTGTAAGCTGCTGCATGTGTTGATCAGTAGCTATAAGAGTAGCCATATGGGTTATTGATTGGTTGCCCAAATATTTGAATGGGAGGCTGAGTGTGTGTGTGGGTGGCTGGGAGGTGCGTGACTCTGTGCATAGATGTGTAAGCAGTTGATTCACTAGGAGTATGAGTTCAAGAGTGCATGTGGAAACAGCTATATGAGCGGTTGACTGTGCATGGGTGTGTTGGTGAGTGAATGGATTTCTCATTGCTACATGTGCAAGTAAGTACGTATGTAAAACACAATACATGTGAGAGTTGAGATATATAAATAACTGAACATAAGAGCCAGTGAATGTGTGAGTGGCTGTATCGATCACTGTGAGCTTGTATCAGGGATTATATAAGAGAGTAAATATGTGTTATTATATGTTTGAATAAGTAAGATGTGTATAACTGTATGGAGGAAATGGAGGTGTGATTGATTCTTTGCATGACTGACTAGGTGTGTGAGTAAGTCCATGGATGAGTGACAGTCTGTGAGTGTCTGTTTATACTGAGTGTATGTAAGGTTATATTAGAGTCTGAAGAGGTTCATTGTATTATCACATGAGTGATGTGATCAGTGATGACAAATGAGATGTCATCAGTGATGTCATTTGAGTTGTCATCAGTGATGTCATTTGAGATGTCATCATTGATATCATTTGAGTTGTCATCAGTGATGTCATTTGAGATGTCATCAGTGATGTCATCAGTGATGTCACTGACCATGTCATGAATGATGTAATATGTGACATCATCAGCAGTGGATTGCGGGTGCGCGATATATAGTTAGCGCTTATAGTTAGCTAACTATATATGGAATTTCAATGGTTTTATGCGAGTAAAATAAGGTTTTGTAAATGCTAATTCCTAACTATATATGGCCTATAACCTATGGTTTTTTCATTGAATTTTCAAGGTTTTGTAAATGCAAATTCCTAACTATATATCCACTATAACCTATGGTTTTTTCTGTGAATTTCATTGGTTTTTTAATAGCAAATATGAAAAGCTTTAAAATGTCAAGTACGTGATAGATAAAAACATTTTCGTATTTATGCACGCTGATGTGCTTTGAACGCTGCCCCCCCCCCCCTCTTTTGCCTTTGTTAGTACTCTCTCTTTGCAGATACAGAAGGGTAGTTAACGCAGGCCTTTACCCCCGTTGTAATCCGTCGTACCTCCTTGTCTCTCCATTTGATTGATTGTTGTCCAAGCATTTACTGTTTTAGAATTGGTTCTCTTTGGATCATTCTCTATTTACAAACAAGCACAAAGTCGCAATACTCTGTTTAGTCTTTGCAGATAGTGAAAAATCGTGTAAAAAAATAAAAGTAATCGAGCAAAATCAGTAGGCCACTAATTGGATCTCTTTTTGACCTCGCTAAAATAGAAATATTAGGAACAACCCTTCTTGAGAAATACGAAAATAGTGAGATGAACTGAGCTCCACACCATGAGGGCTGCAAGACAGCTCGGCTCCATCACCCATCCCGCACAAAATAATGACAAACCCTATGCAAATATTAAAAATATAGACAACACACCAGCAAAGAAATAGGGTAAAACATTTTATTAAAAAACTATTTACATAACGTTGGTTTATAAGATGATGTCAGTAGTGGACCGATGTGTGAATAGATCGAAAACAGCACAAGGCTCCAAGATCCGGATAGCAAGCTCCTGGATGTTGGGTGCCATAGTTTAGAGTTCTGAATTTCAGCCTTTTTCAATGCCTGTGCTTTGTTGAATCAAAATGGCGGCTTGACACAAAGCTGACTCAAGCGTTGTTACTGATGCTATGCAGACCAAAACTGGTTTTCAGTTTGTACATTTTTCTAGATTTTTCAATCCAAGTTTGGTTGACTTTGTAGAACGATGGCTTCAGATTTTCAACATACGGTGTGGTGGCGCTGACTGGGAGGGGGCGCTTCGCTCCTGCCCCCTCCCCAAGTAAGATTTTCATACGTGAAAGTACGTTAATGGTTTTGGTCCCCGAGATGCTTCGATGTCACTACCATTCTCAAATAGCATAAGTTCTGGATGTTGGGTGCCATAGTTAAGAGTTCTGAGCAGCGCTTGTAACACTGTCTGAAGCTTATTTCCTCCTACTGCAGCTTCACTATTCTCAAAGTAAGTGAGTGTCGTTTGTGGACCTGACTGCATTAGAAAACAATATGATATGTTACCTTCCTAAACAGCTTGACGGAGGCCCCTGAGGGGCGCTGTGATGGCCATGGACTCGGAGAAGACGCTTGGCTCCGACACCCTCCCCAAGTCTTATAGCACTGGTGTAGCCTGAGATCGCCCCCGACATAGGCGGCCGGCTCCCGGGGTCCGGCGGTACTTTTTGCCTTTTGATGACTCTTCAATTCTGGACCTTGTCCCACAATCCGTTTGACCTGAAGACAAGCTGTAGTGAGGCGCCCCTTTATCGTTTTAGTTGCCATTCCGCCCGCTTTTGCTACACTGTGCCTCTTCCGCCATTCAGCTGTTTTCCGCCCGCTCTTGCGACTACAGCGTCTCGCTCACCATGTAGTTGAGATGCGCCCGCTCTAGCGGTGCAGCGATAGGCGGCTGCCACAGGACTCTCAAAATGGCGGCCGGCTCTTCGGTTTTGGGCCTGGTCCACTAAAATGGCCCTGGGACACCTTGGAACTCGGACGCTTGTCTGCTAGGGCTTGGATCCCATTCTCGAAAAGCGTCCCCTCAGCCGTGAAGATTCTACAAAAGTCTTGGGGGCCTCCGACTCCCGCAGGCTTCTGGTGGGGAGCGGCTGCCATGATTGCTCGTGGAATGGCCACGACGGAGCTACGAGATGGTAGTGGTCTCATGCTGACGCCAGCTTTAGTCTGAAACATCCAGAAACACTGTAGACTACCAATTCGATCAGTTCCGGTAGCGCCCCAACATGACCCGGAAGAGAAGAACTTGCCCTCCCCTCTTTGACTGATGGTTCTTGTTGCCTGTCCCCTCTGTTGTCATTTAACAGAACTTTTTGGACTGCTGAAAGGGGTTGTGTTCTGAACGCTGGTTGGTGGAGACATTTAGACTATATTCTTGACCTACGTTGTCGCGTAATGCGTTTTATGACACGCCGCGTTAGCGCACCCGGAAGTGATCCGAGGCGCGGCGCGCAGCGCGTAACGTAAGCATAACAGGTCATGTGACTTGTTAATAAAACTTTTCATTGGTTCATTTTACTTTTGTTAATTTAATGATGAAAAGCTTGGTCATATGACCTAAAAATTACGCTTTTTATTATTTTCGAACAATATTTTTTTTTCAAACATATGTTATAATATTCCAGGCTAATGTACTTTCCCGGAAAATTTACAACTGTCTGGCAAGTAAAATATATTCCTTTTTCGAGAAAAAGGGCGTTTCTTCCTTCCATGACGGAGCCGTTGAGTAAAAGAGATTCGGCCTGCTGTCTTAGTCGCCGATACGCCTGATTATCAGATTCTTATCGATCACTTTATGTTGCAGACATGAAAAACACAACTGCCCTTGACCATTTATCTTTACTGCGTTCCTACATATTATACCTTTTATCCGTCATGTAATTGGACTGCTTTATTTCACTTGCCTTTTACTGATTCGAAAACAGTCACTAAAAGTAAAAACTTTACAAATGAAAATACTACTACCGTGTTTTGTTTTAAAAACCTTTATTGTGAAAATGTCAGTATACAAATACGGGCCTATAACCACGTGGGCCGGCCACGGAGCAAACTCAAATCGTATATGATGAGGAGACATTTACACTGTAGAAGAACGTAACGAGCGGGCCATTAGGTGACAAGAACAAAGGTGTCTAACAGTTGCGGTATCGGTGGACGTACATTTTGTAATTAAAATACGACAGGGCCACTTACAATAACATTTTCTAGATATACATTTGCGGGCAAAGAGTTACGAGTCCCATTTATACCGGCGCCATTTTGGGCGAGGCCGGGCAGGTCCAAGATATAGTCAAAATGTCTCCACCAACCATCGGCCAGACCAGAACCCCTTTCGGCCCTTTATGTTACAAGATGATGTCTTCCATTCAGAAAATATTGGTGGCAGCATTTTGAAAGGAAACAGAAACAGCCGTTCTCCTAGTGAGTTTCACATTGTTACATTTAGGAAGAATGTTGAAGAGTAGTATGTGGAAAATCTGAAGCCATTTTTCTACAAACTCTCAATCAGACTTGGATGGAAAAAAAAACCTGAAGAATGTACAAACTGAAAACCAATTTTTGTCTGTATAGCACCAACAGTAACGCTTGAGTCAGCTTTGTGTCAAGCCGCCATTTTCATTCAATCAATAGCGTCCCCCTGCACACATTCAGGGACCTGGTCGTGTCTTCAGATGAAACGCATTGTAGGAAAAGAAGCAGAAAGGAAAAGGAAAAAAGTTCCGCCGGACCTAGTGAAGCTGCAGCAGGTGCAAATAAGCTTCAGACAGTCTTACAAGCACTGCTCAGAACTCTCAACTGAGGCACTCAACATCCAGGACTTGCCATTCGGATCTTGGCGCCTTGTATTTTTGTTTTGTTTTTGATGGAAGGGAAAGAACAAAAAACAGACATTGAAAAAGGCTGAACAGTGCAGGGCGCCTTGTGCTGGTTCCGACCTATTCACACATCGGTCCGCTACTGACATCACCTCATAAACCAACGGGGAACCCCACGCCGACTTTCGGCGCAGCATTGTAGGATGGACACACCAGTGCGGCAATTTGATGGATACCACCTCGGTGCCATCCAGATCTCGGCGCGTTCATTCATTCAATAGCGTCCCCCTGCACACATTCAGGGACCTGGTCGTGTCTTCAGAAGAAACGCATTGTAGGAAAAGAAGCAGAAAGGAAAAAGCAACAAGTTCCGCCGGACCTAGTGAAGCTGCAGCAGGTGCAAATAAGCTTCAGACAGTTCTACAAGCACTGCTCAGAAATCTCAACTGAGGCACTCAACATCCAGGACTTGCCATTCGGATCTTGGCGCCTTGTGCTGGTTCCGACCTATTCACACATCAGTCCACTACTGACATCACCTCATAAGCCAACGGGGCACCCCACGCCGACTTCCGGCGCAGCATTGTAGGATGGCCACACCAGTGCAGCCACTTGCTGGACACCACCTCGGTGCCATCCGGATCTCAGCGCGTTCGAGTCACTGTGCCGGAAGAGTGACCGGAACTCAGCTGAACACGCCGTCTTTCGGCGCAGCATTGTAGGATGGCCACACCAGTACGGCAATTTGCTGGACACCACCTCGGCGCCATCCGGATCTCGGCGCGTTCGAGTCACTGTACCGCAACAGTGACCGCAATTCAGCTGGACACGCCGTCTTTCGGCGCAGCATTGTAGGATGGCCACACCAGTGCGGCAATTTGCTGGACACCACCTCGGTGCCATCCGGATCTCGGCGCGTTGTGCTGCCTTCGGCCTATTCGCACATCGGTCCGCTACTGACGCCGCCTCACGTGCCAACGGATTTTCTACGCTTTTTGTAGCCCTATGTCGCATAACAGGTCATGTGACTTGTTTATAAAACTTTTCATTGGTTCATTTTACTTTTGGTTTCCTAAAGATGGAAGGCTTGGTCATATGACCTAAAAATAACACTTTTCATTGGTTTAGAACATTTTTTTTTCCCAAACGATGAAAGCCCCACCTTGTTTCTGGATCATTCAGACTGAAGCTGGCGTCAGCATGAGAGCACCACCATCTCGTGGCTCCGTCGTGGTCATTCCGCGAGCAATCATGGCAGCCGCTCCCCACCGAAAGCCTGCGGGAGTCGGGAGCCCCCAAGACTTTTATACAATCTTCACGGCTGAGGGGACGCTTTTCGAGAATGGAGCCCAAGCCCTAGCAGGCAAGCATCCGACTTCCAAGGTGTCCCAGGGCCATTTCAGTGGACCAGGCCCAAAACCGAAGAGCCGTCCGCCATTTTAAGAGTCATGTGGCAGCCGCCTATCGCTGCACCGCAAGAGTGGGAACAACTCAACTACATGGTGAGCGAGACGCTGTAGTCGCAAGAGCGGGCGGTAAACAGCTGAATGGCCGCCACCTGGGGAGGCCCGTTCACGCCGCCTCCCCCCCCCCCCCCCGGGCCGCCGCACGCCAATTTTCGGAGCAGCATTGTAGGATACCAAAACCAGTGCGGCAGTTTACTGGACATCACCTGGGTGCCTGTCGTACATGTTGTGTCAGCCATGTGACACTGGACACAGACCGCTACTGACGAGGCCTCCCCCCGCACCACCCGGGACGCCCCACGCTGTTTTTCTGTGCTGCATTGTAGGATCCCTAAACCAGTGCGGCACCCAGGCGACATCACCTGGGTGCCGTCCAGAACTCTGCACGTTGTGCTGCCTTGGGACTATTCGCACAACAGACCGCTACTGACGAGGCCTCCCCCCGCCCCACCCGGGACGCCCCACGCCAATTTTCGGAGCAGCATTGTAGGATCCCTAAACCAGTGCGGCACCCAGGCGACATCACCTGGGTGCCGTCCAGAACTCTGCACGTTGTGCTGCCTTGGGACTATTCGCACAAAAGACAGCTTCTAACCATTGTTGCTTTTTGTGTTAATAAATGTTTAAATGTTTTTAGTTTTTGTTCTGTTCATTATCGTTAAAAGTTAATAAAGTTTTATAACCTTACTTTGTTGGAGTGTTATCTATTTTTTGAAAAACGGGTGAATGGGGCCTTGAATCGGGTTATTGTCATGTGTGGGCTTTGGAAGTGTGCTGCTGCAGGATCGGACATTTCAAACTCAAATGCACGTTCTTTTTCTTACCTTTCCGAAGCATGGAGCGCAATAGCAGGCAGAGAAAGGGTGATGCACGTGTTGAACACTACCTGACCTGGCAAGTTGCTGGCAGTGCCCCCCCGCCCGCTCCTGAAAGAGGGCACACACACACCGCCGCCCCGAGTACTTCAGAAATCTTTAAAAGACCATGCGCTTGTTCATGAGGCTTAAATGGTTTATCACCTCTTCTAGAACCCCTACATCGACCCTCTGACGTTTCATGGAAAAATTACCATGTAACACAATACCAAGCCCTATCAGCTGAAACCCCCAAGGAATCGTGGGGCATATTATCAAGGGGGTTTATCTCCGCTTTTTTGGCTTTAAAAACCATGAAAGCGGAGATAAAATTATTTCCCTATTATCAAGCTGTCGCTAACACCAGTTAGTGACACCTAAAAGGAGATAGCGACCATCTTGGGCCCGGCTTTGCATGTCAGTGATACTTATCACTAATGACATGCAAAGTGGCGTGCCAAGATGTTAGCGACTGGAAACAGTCCCTAACATCGCTACCTTCTATTACCAACTTTTGGAGATATTCGCACTAAGCGCGAATATCTCCAAAAGCTAACACCTGCCCTGAGCAGTTCTTAGCCATGTTATCCAATGGGAGGTGGATAACATGGCTAAGAGCATTAGGTCGATAATACATGAATATCGCTGACTTTTCTGCGATAATAGCAAGGTTTATCTGCGATAAAAATCGCCGATGTGCGGCGATAATTTTTGTCTCTAAACAAGTTATAGACAAAAATTATCGCTAGTTGTTAGTAATATGCCCCCGGGTTTTTGCTTGCAGAAATCGGGAGGCGGGAGACTAGCACTGAAATCAGTACTCACACGCCTGAATCAGGAGAATTGGCATGTCTGAATTCTCTACAGCTGGGGCCATAAACTACATCCGCAGGGGTAGGTGATAGCCTGGGACCAGCCTGGCATCTAAAATGGCTGCCGTGCACGACAAAATTGTGGCATTCGAAAAAAGGCAAGATGGCGCAGCCGCTGGAAGAGATATATCAACATATATCAGCCTCCTCAGCCACCCTCAGGAAACATAGGGGATTAGGATATGTCTCCCGCACCCCCTTATACCTAGTACTTTAATTAACGAAGCACAAAATGGCGAATTCCCGTTTCGCTACCAGTTTGCGGCCCAGTTCGCGGCCCGTGAAGCGCTTCTACCGTGAAAAATCTTTTTTTTTTTATTTTCCCCACGGGACCCTTTAATAACCCCAACAACATTCCTAGGGGGTCAAGAGGGGGATACCTTGCCCCCTTTCATTAAATTCCCCCTTAGTTTTTCACCTTTTCTTCTCTCTCGATCCTACCGAGAGACAAGATGGCGGCCGCTCCGGACTGTCACGCAGCAAAAAAAAAAAAAAAGCTCACGCACAGCCGCTGGAAGAGATGTATCAACATATATCAGCCTCCTCACCCACCCTCAGGAAACATAGGGGATTAGGATACGTCTCCCGTACCCACTTATAACTAGTAATTTAATTTACGAAGCACAAAATGGCGAATTCCCGTTTCGCTACCAGTTCGCGGCCGCGCTTCTACCGTGAAAAATCATTTTTTTTTTATTTTCCCCACGGGACCCTTTAATAACCCCAACAACATTCCTAGGAGGTCAAGAGGGGGATACCTTGCCCCCTTTCATTAAATTCCCCCTTCGTTTTCCACCTCTTCTTCTCTCTCGATCCTACCGAGAGACAAGATGGCGTCCGCTCCGGACTGTTTAGAATGTTGACAGACACCGGAGAGCCAATCAGCTTTCTGCGCGCAAAGTTCCGATAAGCGAAAAGTAAGCGGACCGGATCGCTGCCCAGAGCGCTGTTACAGATATATATCTTGGTTTGAACGTTAATTTCTCAAAAACTACTGGAGCACATATATTGAGACCTAGCAAAGGCACATCGGGCTAACAGTCCCTACAATTTTGCCAAGTTTCGTGCAAATCCATTCAGCCGTTCGAGCTAAAAGTGAGTCCAACCGCCCTATGGAAAACTCAATGCAAAAAACGCGTTTTGGGACCCCCCTTTTTTCTCAGCCCCCCCTTGACGAAACCCCACCAAATTTTCAGGAGCTGCTCAGAAACAAAATGTGCCATTTTCCTGAAAATTTCAGCCGATTCCATCCACAAACGCCAAAGTTATTAGACATAGAATTTTCAAAAGTCCCATAGGGAAAAAATTCTAACTATATATACCTACTGGCGAACGCCAGTAGGTAATATATATATATATATATATATATATATATATATATATATATATATATATATATATACGCTTCAGCCAGATAGGGGGCTTCCGGGATCCTGCTCCCATTGTCGGGTGGCCACCACCCCCTTCAGTCCCAAGTCAGTGAAACACACTTGCCCCAAATGGGGAAAAGGTGACATTAATCTGACCAAGGGAGAGATGGACTTTATCTTCTCCTTGGCAGATGACAAAAATGTCATACTGCGTCCCTCGGATAAAGGGGGTAATATTGTTTTGTGGGGGAGAGAATTATACATAAAGGAAGCTCTCTCCCAACTTGAGGGTGGCATCTTCTATTGTATGAGTAGTATGGATGAGTATAATAAAAGTATCCTTGATACATGGGAACAACTGACAGAATGGCACAATTAGGGATTACTATCCTGGCATGAGTTTCGTTACCTTAAGAAAGACTTTCCCAAACTCCCCATCTTTTACCTTCTTCCCAAGGTCCATAAGAACTCCAAGACGCCTCCAGGGAGACCTATTATCTCTTCCATAGGCAGTATAAACGAGAATCTCTCAAAATACATTGATCATTTTTTAAGAGAACATGTCTGCCAACTACCTTCATACACCAGGGACACTACCGATTTCCTTAAATTGTTAGAGAACATCGTATGGTCGGAGGGTGACTTGCTCATCACTATGGATGTGAGCGCCCTCTATACTATCATAGACCACACACAAGGGATGGAAGCTAGCTACCATTTCCTTAAACAGAGAGAAATAGGTTTCCGAGAGCATACTGCAATGTTGATTTGTATGATGAAATTATTTCTCAAAAATAATATTTTCATGTTTGATGGAACCATCTACAAACAAACCTGTGGCGCCGCTATGGGTTCGGCCTTCGCGCCTAGTTTTGCGAACCTGTTTGTAGGGAAATGGGAAGAAGAACTGAGAAATGATGTAATCTTGAAGGATGAATTCTCAAAGGTTAATACATGGATAAGATATATCGATGATCTGTTCATAGTGTGGTGTGGCTCAGAGGAAGATGCGACCAGTTTTATTAAAAAACTTAACCGGAACGCATATAACATACATCTCACCCACACTTTAAGCAGACACCATGTTGAATTTCTAGATACAGAAATAGAAATTATGGAAGGGAAAATTGTCTCCAGATTACATAGAAAGGACACGGCTGATAACAGCCTATTACATGCTTTGAGTGCACACCCTGACCCACTCAAATGGAGCATCCGTTATGGGGAATTGCTCAGAGCCAAGAGAAATTGTAGCAACACAGAGGGATTTGTTAAAGAACAAGAATGTATGCTGTCAGATTCCGAGACAGGGGCTATCCTGAATGGGTGTTGAAAAAAGCTGTAATAAATCATCCCCAAAAAAGACAAAGAAAGTGATACCACACCAACAAGGATCATAACTACCTTTCACCAAAGATCAGATAAGGTCCGCAAAATTCTGGTAGATAACTGGAATATCCTCCAGTCAGATAATACAATAGGACCTGAACTCACTGAAAGACCCTCAATCACTTACAGAAGGGGTCGCAATTTACGAGACATTTTTGTTCAAAAGTGACTTCACTGACACCAAAAAACAACATATACAGGGCCTCAAAGGATTCTATCCATGCGGACACTGTGTGGCATGTAAATCAAGCTACATGGTAAAAGAGGTTAATATCCCGGGACAAAAAACAACACACAAAATTAAAAAATTCCTCACATGTAACACCAGTTTTGTTATTTCTTGAATGCCCCTGTAAAATGAAATACATTGGCAGCACAACCTGTATGGCAAAAAAACGTATACAAGAACATCTAAGAGCCATAACTAACGTGGATGTTCGATACCCAGTTGCTAGACACTTTCAGGAATACCACCAATCCAAGTCCTCCTTGCTAAGATATTTTGCATTGGAACAAGTGAATGTGGGCAAAAGAGGGGGTAACCGCACTCTAGCACTCAGAAAGAAAGAATCCAAATGGATTATGGAGCTAGAAAGCAGATTCCCTGGGGGCCACAATCTTGATGAGGAACTAGCAACTCATCTTTATGAAGATTAATCATATCCTGTTTAATAAAAATCAATACTGTACTGTTATGCTTATGAATTGAATGCTGACATATTTCTTGTAGAATTTTCTTTTAATGCATATTTTATCGTCTTTTCCAGGAGAAAAGGAAGGGAGAAATCACTTTTTCGTATGTACTGCACATCTTCCCTACCCTTTTCTTCAACGCAATAGGATATCACTGCACTTGATGAAGATAAGAAATTCACTTTTTTTCATGTTTTTTTCACTGTTTTATATGGAACATTGACTGGGTTTAAGAATTAATTTTTTGAACCCCCTTTCTTTTTGCAATAATATGTGGAGACAGAGGCGTGACTAATCAGAGAATGATTTAGTTGTAAACTGAGAAGTGTTCATACTGATAATAAATAGAATCTAATGTTATGGACATCACGGGCACGAGTCCGAAAGAAATATAATATATACGCCATATATACAGATATAATGAGGCACTAGACCTTCGAATACAATATAATCTGCCGGAATATGCATAACATGGTATGACATGTGCTGACATAATCGTTGAATATTTGTCATACACCTCAGACTATATCGTTGTTTATATGTGCTTGAGTAATAACCATTATTTGGTGTTATAAACATGCCACAATTTGATAAGGAATACATAATACGCTTAAATATCATTACATGTACCAATGTATGAACTAGCTTAAAATGGCGGATCTGTTTGACAATATGAACCAGACTGACTTTAACCAGTTGTACTTCTTCTATGTCAATGTCACTCTCTCACTTCTGTGTTTACTTAAAGATGCAAAAATGTTCTGTTTGGGTAACGTGTGAACAAGACACACTTTGGTGTCGAAACGCGTAACGTTGACTGAGTAATAAACAAAAATTGGGCATCTCTACCACTGAGTGCGCGTAGTGCTTTCAGCACATTGGGACTATATATATATATATATATATATATATATATATATATATATATATATATATATATATATATATATATATATATATATATATATATATATATATATATATATATATATATATATATATATATATATATATATATATATATATATATATATATATGTATATATATATATATATTTATATATATCTATATCTATATATATATATATATATATATATATATATATATATATATATATATATATATATATATATATATATATATATATATATATATATATATATATATATATATATATATATATATATATATATATATATGGATCTATGACAGAATTTCCACAGACAGAATTTCGACCTACACAAATATCGGCGTAATTATATCGATTGCAAGAATATCGACGCCCTATGTACAACATGGTAAGTACCAAAATATCGAAAAAATAATATCGATGTTAAAAATATCGTTGTCAAATATATCGGTTTTTTTTGGTTTAAAATAAAATGAAAAATACTGTAAATAATACTTATAAATTACTTAAACATATTTAAATATATTTAAAAATGGTAACAAAATAATAATACATATTTAATAAAAAAAAATAATATTAAGAAATCATATATAATATATACTTACTTAACAATAATTACTATTCCACTCCAGAGGGTGCAACAGTAGGGAAAACTGACCCTGAACCCAAAAAATATCCCTTTACCCAAGAACTGAAAACTGACCCTGAACCCTAAAAATACCCCTTTACCCAAAAACCCAAAACTGACCCTGAACCCTAAAAATACAACTTAACCCAAAAACTGAAAACTGACCCTGAACCCAAAAAATACCCCTTTACCCAAGAACTGAAAACTGACCCTGAACCCTAAAAATACCCCTTTACCCAAAAACTGAAAACTGACCCTGAACCCTAAAAATACCCCTTTACCCAAAAACTGAAAACTGACCCTGAACCCTAAAAATACCCCTTTACCCAAAAACTGAAAACTGACCCTGAACCCAAAAAATATCCCTTCTATGTCAATGTCACTCTCTCACTTCTGTGTTTACTTAAAGATGCAAAAATGTTCTGTTTGGGTAACGTGTGAACAAGACACACTTTGGTGTCGAAACGCGTAACGTTGACTGAGTAATAAACAAAAATTGGGCATCTCTACCACTGAGTGCGCGTAGTGCTTTCAGCACATTGGGACTATATATATATATATATATATATATATATATATATATATATATATTCGTTTCACCAAAAAACTCCTTCCGGGTCCCTTGACCCATGAAAGGTGGCGTGGACGTCGGCGGAGTGAGTCCGACACAGAAATGTACGGTAACAAAGTCCAATAACCACGCTCTCAGGAAACAACACGGAGACACCAAAATAAAGCCAGTGCTGTTTAATCCATATGTGTATATATATATATGTGTATATATATATATATTCACTGAAAAAACCATAGGTTTCACACCAGTTATAGTTAGCTGGAAATTTTACTGATAAAAAACCATTGAAATTCCCACGTTATAGTTAGTCGGACTCACTATAACTTGCGCGTGCAATGCACTGCTGATGACATCACATATTACATCACTCATGACATGGTCAGTGACATCACTCATGACATCACTGATGACACCATCCTTGTGACACAGTCACAGACCTCCTCTCAGTGTAAAGTAACCCTTGAGACACATATTCAAAAATAGAAACTGAAATTTTTAAAAAATGGACATACCTATATCAGTTACAACAAGCAATTCTGTACTTCCACTATCTATATACACATCCACTCATTCACCAACAGTTCTATATAGTCACTCATACATATACTCACTCATCATATGAAGAGATACACCTATACATCCTGTTACACACCGACATTCATCCAAAAGTTACTCACACACATATTCACACGTGCAAATAAACTATTGAACAACCATTTATTTGAATATAGAGTTATACACACACTTCCACCTTACTTCTACTGAAAATTACACATATTTATTCTCTTAAACAATCACTTATAGAAACACATACTTATTTAAACAGGAAATCTTACAATCTCTTACTCTCACATATACTCACTTATATACATCAATATTCATATATACTAGATTAAAACATATGTAGTTACTGATAAAGACACTAGTGAGACAGTCATTCACTCACTAACAAACACATATAGACACTCATCCACCCATACAGTCCTGTACATATGCTGTCTTCAAAACACATACAAACAAAGAGTCAGTCACTCATGCATCTATGTGCTAAGTAATACCTCCACCAAACCATATAGACACTCATACTGATACTACTAAAAATATCAAATAACCCATATACATACGCATGTAGCTACTTATCAACACATGTAGCCACTTATACACAAAGTGAAACACTAATATATGTATTTAAATATTTAAACATAACTCACTAATATTTATTTTTCAGAAAGACACATATTCACTGGATGGTGTCATCAGTGATGTCATGAGTGATGTCACTGACCATGTCATGAGTGATGTAATATGTGATGTCATCAGCAGTGCATTGCACGCGCAAGTTATAGTGAGTCCGACTAACTATAACGTGGGAATTTCAATGGTTTTATATCAGTAAAATTTCCAGCTAACTATAACTGGTGTGAAACCTATGGTTTTTTCAGTGAATTTAATACGTTTTTTAAATGCTAATTCCTAACTATAACTGGTGTGAAACCTATGGTTTTTTTCAGTGAATTTCAAAGGTTTTTTTAATGCTAATTCCTAACTATAAGTTTCACTTTATAAATAAGACTGTTAGCACTCTAGTTGTTCTTTTTAACACTCTGGTACATTCTGTCATTGGGCTACAGTTGGGCTACATCTAGTTGAATTTTGGGCTACATTTACAATTTTTGATCTCTGGTGGCCATCTTTGGGCTACATTGGGCTACTTTGGGCTACATTTGGGCTACATTTTGGCTCTAACATATATTAAGCCCAATGTAGCACAATACATATTTTTATAAAGTTAATTTTTTTACAAACCACTTCAGAATAGGGCTACCTGTCTCTACAATTATCCCATTTTTTTTTTTTTAATTTTTGGGGGGAGCGCTCCCAGAGCGCGCCCCGGAGTGCGCCCCGAAAAGCGTATTTCTGAAAAGCGCCCCCGGGCGCGCTCCGGGGAGCGTCTCGTGAGCGCCAATATCGCAAACGAAAACATGATCGTGACGTATCGCGTAGCCGCGACCGCGTGATACGCACGGCGTAAGCGCACCCGGAAGTACTCGAGCGAATACGATAGCACAACGTAAACTTCCGACGCGCTTACGCTGCGCGCCCCCGTGCGCGTAGCGTAAGCGCGTCGGGTCATGTGAGCAGAAAATAACACTTTTCATTGGTTCATAACAGTTTTAGTTTCATAATGATGAAGCCCCTGGTCTTGTGACCTGAAAATAACACTTCTCATTGGTTCAGGACAGTTTTTTTTCTAAATGATGAAAGACCCCACCTTTTTTCCTTATTCTGACTTTGTCCTTTGACTGAGGAAGACCTGTTTGTTGCTCTCTCTACTTTTTTGCTCCAAATAATGGCTTCAGTAGTAGCATCAGCTGGTGCATCTGCCCCACCACCACCACCACCACCACCAAGAGGACCAGCTCCAAATTATATTGGTGGTCAAGAACAGGAGGAGGAGGAAGAGGAAGAGGAGGAGGGGAGAAGAAGATGGCTGCCAGAAGAAAATACACCTTACAAACCCAAACCACACATTGTTTGGCAGTTTTTTTCAATTCCAGAGGGGAAAAAAAAGGTGAATGCTCCCAAGGTGACTTGCCTCATCTGCAATGATGAACTTTCACGGGGCAACCCAAACAAGAAATATTCTTTTGGTAACTATACCATGATTCGGCACATGACAAGAAAGCATCCAAACAACTACTCTCGTGCAGAGTTCCGGGAACTGGCCAGTAACCTCCCCCAGTCATCAAGGACCCCCTCCCAAAGAAACCAACCCACTTCCTCGCAACCAGAAACATCTAAGGTGATGCCTTGCATTCAGCCGAGATTTGCTGATTTTAAAATTACTTGTACTGCTTGTGGCAAGCTTATCTCCTATGGGGAACAAAGTATTAAGCTCATCGTCCTTGCAGGTGATAATCACAAGTGCCCCAAAAAGAAATAATTTTTTGGGTTTTTTGTTTTTTTGCTCCAGTTGAGCCAGTTTCAATTCCCTTTTTTTGTTTCTCCCCCTAAAAAATACAAAAAAAAATATAAAACTGTTTTGAAAAGCCAAAAAAAGTTCAAAAAGTTCCAAAAACACAAAAAAAATATAAAACAACAAAAAGAAGAAAAAAAAAAGTTCTTTTTAGAACTACCTCCAATTTCTAAATAAAAACTTCATTTTTTTTAAAAACTCTGTCATCTTTTTCCCTCATTTTACGCTCCCCGGTGCGCTACCTGGTGCGCGCACCGGGCGCTTCCCCCGCGCAAAACGAAAAAAAAAAAAATATTTTAAATGCCCCGCGGGGCCCTTTTATATCCCCCACATCAAACCTAGGGGGTCAAAGGGGTCTATCCCTGACGCCTTATGGTCAGTTCCCACTTTGTTTTAGCCACCTCTTATGTCTCGATTTTACCGAGACACAAGATGGCGACCGCTCTGGACTGTTTGGAATGTTTACAGACACCCGAGAGCCAATCAGCTTTCCATGCGCACCTCGCGTCACGCGCCCGGAGCGCTCCCTGGTGCGCGCACCGGTGCGCTGCTATAGATATATATATTTTTTTGAACCTAAATTACTCAAAATCCACTGGAGCACATATCTTGAGACATAGCAAAGGCACATCGGGCTACCAGTCCCTACAATTTTGCCAAGTTTGGTGTAAATCCATTCAGCCGTTCGGGCTAAAAGTGAAATCGACCGCCCTATGGAAATTAACATGGGGAAAACGCGTTTTGGGACCCCCCTTTTATCTCGGCCCCCGCTTATTGTATCCCCCCCAAACTTTCAGGGAAGGACCGGAGCTCGACGAGGCCATTTTCATGAAATTTTCAGGCAGATTCGTCAACCGGTGCCAAAGTTATTCCAAATAGAATTTTGAGATTTAACATTGAAAAAAATCCTAACTATAACTACCTACTGGCGACCGCCAGTAGGTAATATATATATATATATATATATATATATATATATATATATATATATATATATATATATATATATATATATATATATATATATATATATATATATATATATATATATTACCTACTGGCGGTTGCCAGTAGGTAGTTATAGTTAGGATTTTTTTCAATGCAAAATCTCGAAATTCTATTGTGAATAACTTTGGCGCCGGTTGACGACTCTGCCTGAAAAGTTCCTCAAATTTGCCTCCCGGAGCTCCGGTCCTTCCCTAAACGTTTCGGGGGGATTCGTGAAGCGGGGGCCGAGATAAAACGGGGGTCCCAAAACGTGTTTTCCCCATGTTAATTTCCAAAGCGCGGTCAACCTCACTTTTAGCCCGAACGGCTGAATGCATTTCCACCATATATATATACAGGCATGGTGGCCTACGGCCCTGGGTGATTTACCATGTCCTGTAGATTGATTCAGACCTCTCGGGCAAATCCCAAGTTAGCAAAATAACAGGCAAATGCTTTGGCACGCTAAAAACCCTGCGGAAAATCATTGATCTTATTCCTATTGGAGCCAGAAAAATCATTGTTCACGCTCTAATAACGCCTCATCTAGACTATGGCAACGTTCTTCTCTTGGGCCTGAACCAGAACCTTCTACACCAGCTTCAATGTATTCAAAATATGGCCACCCGCATGGTGTTGGGGCTTCCCAAAAGAACATCTTCCAAGACAGCTCTTTCCAAATTACATTGGCTCCCTGTTAGAGAAAGAATCAGATTTAAAAGCCTTTGTTATGCTCATCGAATTGCCCACAATAAAGGACCTACCTACCTTAGAAGTCTCCTAACTATTCATCGTCCGATTAGAGACTTAAGATCATCTGGCAATACACAATTCAAACTTCCCCGCATTTCCAGAGCTAAAATGGGGGGCAGATCCTTTCTCTACTTAGCAGTGAAGCATTGGAACGCCCTCCCAGTGCATCTGCGAATGGAACCCTCGGAAACTCTAGTCAGAGCCAAACTAAAAACCCACCTTTTCCCACAATAACTCTCTTCTGGTCTGTCTTCCCTGGTTCTTTTCCCATGAGAGTTGTCTGTCAGCAGTTAGCGCGGGGATACACAGTTTTGTGCAGCCATGCGCTTTATAAATGACCTATTATTATTCTATATATGTATTCACTGAAAAAACCATAGGTTTCACACCAGTTATAGTTCGCTGGAAATTTTACTGACATAAAACCATTGAAATTCCACGTTATAGTTAGTTGGACTCACTATAACTTGCGCTTGTAATGCACTGCTGATGACGTCACATATTACATCACTCATTGACATGGTCAGTGACATCACTCATGACATCACTGATGACACCATCCAGTGAATGTGTGTCTTTCTGAAAAATAAATATGTTTTATAAATGTATATGCAAAGGTTGATGGAAGAATAAATGTTTAAATAAGTGTTTTAATGAATGTTTTAAAAAAAAAAATTGATTGGTTAACTGGCTTATTAAGTGTATCTTAGTGAATACATATATTAGCGAGTAATGTTTAAATATTTTAAATATATGTATCAGTGTTTCACCTTGTGGATAATTGGCTGCATGGGTTGGTGAGTAGCTACATGTGTGTGTATATGGGTTATTACATTTTTTTTAGTATCAGTATGAGTCTCTGTATGGTTTAGTGGGGTATTACTTAGCACATAGATGCATCAATGACTGACTCACTGTTTGTATGTGTTTTGAAGACAGCATATGTGCAGGACTGTATGGGTGGATGAGTGTGTATATGTGTGTGTTAGTGAGTGAATGGCTGTCTCACTAGTGTCAGTAACGACATATATTTTTTAATCTAGTATATGTGAGTATTGATGTTTATAAGTGAGTATATGTGAGATTGTAAGAGTTCCTGTTTAAATAAGTATGTGTTTCTATAAGTGATTGTTTAAGAGAGTAAGTATGTGTAAGTTTCCTTAGAAGTAAGGTGGTAGTGTGTGTATAGTTGTATATACAAATAAATGGATGTTCAATAGTTTATTTGCATGTGTGAGTATGTGTGTGAGTAACTTTTGGATGACTGTTGGTGTGTAACAAGATGTATAGGTGTATCACTACATATGATGAGTGAGTATATGTATGAGTGACTATATAGAACTGTTGGTGAATGAGTGGATGTGTATGTAGATGGTGGTATTACTGAATTGGTTGTTGTAACTGGTATGGATATCTCAATTTTTTTGAAAATGTTAATTTCTATTTTCGAATATGTGTTTTAAGGGTTACATTACACTGAAAGGAGGTCTGTCACTCTGTCACAAAGATAGTGTCATCAGTGAAGTCATGAGTGATGTCACTGACCATGTCATGAGTGATGTAATATGTGACGTCATCAGCAGTGCATTACACGCGCAAGTTATAGTGAGTCCAATTAACTATAACGTGAAATTTCAATGGTTTTATGTCAGTAAAATTTCCAGCTAGCTATAACTGGTGTGAAATCTATGTTTTTTTCAGTGAATTTATTAGGTTTTTTAAATGCTAATTCCTAACTATAACTGGTGTGAAACCTATGGTTTTTTTCAGTGAATTTCATAGGTTTTTTAAATGCTAATTCCTAACTATATAAAAGGCCCTAAACCTATGTTTTTTTCTTTGAATTTCAAAATTTGGTTAATAGCAAATGTCTATAGCTATGAAATGTAATATTTTTAAAAATGATTGAATCTGATATTTTATTTGTATTTTAAACGAATTTTTTTTTTTGACCCTGGAGCGCTCCCGGGGCGTGCCCCGGTGAGCGCCCCGGAGAGCGTAGTCGTTTGAAGTGCCCCGGTGCGCGAACCGGGAAGAGTCCCGTTAGTGCCAATGTCGCGAACGAAAACATGATCCTGACGTATCGCGTAGCCGCGTCCGCGTGATACGCACGGCGTAAGAGACCCGGAAGCACTCGAGCGAATACGCTCGCGCAACGTAAACATCCGACGCGCTTACGCGACGCGCCCCCGTCGGTCATGTGACCTGAAAATATCACTTTTAATTGGTGCAGAACAGTTTTAGTTTCATAATGATGAAATTTCTGGTCTTGTGACCTGAAAATAATACTTCTCATTGGTTCAAGCCTTTTTTTTTTCCAAATGATAAAAGACCCCACCAAAAAATAAAGTAACTGCGTGAAATACCAAGAAGTGTGCGGCGATTCTTTTCTGGCATGGGATATGTATATATATATATATATATATATATATATTATTTATATATATAACCTACTGTCAGTCACCGGTATGTAGTTATAGTTATGATGAGGTTTCCATTGGAATAAAGTTTTTTCATTTGCCAATAACTTTAGCGTCAATTGACAAATCTTCACATAATGTCCTAAATTAGTTTGCCACTCACTTCATCTGCTATCTTGAAAATTTCTGGTGGATCTGTCAAGGGGGGTCTGGAAATAAGGGGGTCAGGTTAATGTCCATAGGAAACTGTAATATCCTGTCTTTTATGTTATTCATGCAATCTCCTGCTCTGCCTGTGGAATGTTCATCCTATGATGTGTTGCAGAATGTTGGGTAGCAGAGATGTCAGCTGAGTAGGGCTGAGCAGCACACTGGCTGCTCCTGGTGGGGTCTTATACTGGATTGTACCGGATGACTTGTAACTTACTACTAATAAACATCTAAAGATCCTCTATACATCTGGACGAAGTCACTACAGAAACATTACACACAGCTAAAGTCCACGTTGTTGAAAGGAATTACACCAAATTACCTGTTAAAATAACACTTGGTTCAGAAAGATCTTTCCGTTATATTGTGTAAATCCATTCAGTAGTTACGGAGACATTTAAAGTAATCCCCAGTTGTATATAGAGTGACACAAAGCCTCGTGAACCCGCCGGCTCTCATGCCTGAGATTTGATTGGCTGCCAACACTTCAAACCAGGAAGTGTTGACAGCTACGTTGTGACTCGGTAGAATTGAGTCACAAGAAAAAAGGTTAAAAAAAAGAAAAGATGGCAGTGTAGAAACACCCCAATGACTATGTCCCACAGGGACCCCCAGAGCCCAAAATGCACTAAAAAAACAAAATGGCCCGGACATGCGCTGGATCCATGACTCTGGACAAAAATATTTTTAAAAATGAAGCCCTGTCTCCAATACTTTGTTAAATAAAGGCCCTGGGGTGGGCCAGGTCCCAGGGACAGTTTATATAGTAATGTGGATGGTACCTATGCAGCACCCCCTGTGCCCCAGGGACCATCACCTTCCCAGGGTAAACATAATGAACAAGATGCTGGGGCCCGCATGGCCCCCTGCTACCTCAGTAACTGCCATCTCCCTGTGACAAATTATTAAAGAAGTGTGGGAGAGACCCTATGGACTCCCCCGTATCCCTGTGGACTTTTACCTCCCTGGGCTAATGAAATTGGGGGCCTTAAGGACCCCCATGCCCGAGGAAACGGCCACCTTTCTGAGGCTTTTAAATATTCACGTTTGGGGCCTCACATAACCCCTTGACTCCAAGGACCAACTCCTCACAGGGGTGAAACTATATTTTACGGAAATGGAAGGGGGGCTGTGTGGCCCCCTCCTAGGAAGTTCTTGGCCCTGGGGACCAACACCTCCAAGGGGCAGACCGTAGTCAAGGAAGGGGGGAGCCATGTAGCCCCCCTCCTGGAGACGTACATGGTCCTGGGGACCGCACCCCCTGGGCTGGCTCTAGTAATGTCTCAGAGTGTCTACCCTTGGTACATTGCAATTTGCTATAGCATGGAGGGATCACCACTCCCTCCATGCCTTAGCAAACAGTGCACAGCTTTGAGCAAGCAAGAACATGTTGCTATTGCTTGCTCAAAGTAGAGCACTCTTTGCTTTTTACACTGAGGGAGGTGCATGTCAGCAGCAACCTGTGTGTAAAAAAGGTATGCAGGCTTCGGCAGGAGGTGGTGAGCCTGCCGGGACTGCGGTGGCCTTCAGGCTCCGCCTGTGGTCCCAAATGTGTAAAATATGAGTGCCCACACTATTGGCTGGGCTCCAGGGGATGGGGTCCCCGGAACCAGCATAGTCCCAAGAGGGGGGTTCCCCCTTCCATTTTTTAAAACATAGGATTGGGGTTCCCTGGGCTGAATATGGCCCAGGGAAGGGTGGCCACACAGCCACCCACCCTTAAAAAATTAAACAAATAAATACAAAGTACAACCTCTGTCCAATGTCACCCAAGGACACGCTTCCTTCACCACTACTCTGCAAACACACCTCCTGGTATAGTGGTGGTTGGGGGATTAAGTCCCCTATGATGTTTAGTGTCCATGGGGTCCAGGAACTACTTCTGGTACCATCAGTAACTCCCAGACAGCTAGACTGCTGAGAGGACTTGGAGGCCATGATCCCTTTCTCCACACCTCCTGGAAAGGTACTGGTTAGGGAATGAATTCCACTTTACCACTGAGGTCCTCTGGAGTAAAGATGACTTATTCCCCCAACCACCAGCTCATGAGGAAGTACTTTTGCACGGTGGTGGAGAAAAGGTGGGCCTCTGATGGCCTCATAGCAATCCAGCTGCTTAGGTCTTATTGAAGGTAACAGGAGGGCTGGTTAACGCTCAAGGACTCTTAATAGCCAAGGGGACTTCACCCCACTACTGGTAGTGCACCAGAAGGTGAGTTTGCAGAGTGGAGGAAAAAGGGCGCATGGCCTTCACTACCCTATCTGCAAGACTTACTAGAGGTAACAGGAGGGATAGTTGGTCCCCAAAGACTCCCAATAGCCAAGGTCATATCATCCCCCTACTGTTAATCCTACACAGCGGGATTTCTGAGAGCTGGTCGGAAGCCCAGCTCCCTTTCTCCAACACTCTGTAAGTGTGACTAACAGTTAAAAAACCTTACAAATTCACTGAAAAAGACAAAGGTTAGAGGGACGTTATAGTCAGACTGACATTTCACTTGTACAAAAACAGTGAAATTCAACCATTATAGTTAGTGACCTAAATATGTAAATGTAAATGTATTGCGATTTATATAGCGCATGTATCACCCGAAGGCATCAAGGCGCTTGCCTTGGGAACCCGTCCTGGTATTCCCCTGTGAGATAACCCCCGCAGGGTATCCACAAGGTGAAAGCCAGGCATCCCGCCGCGAGGGGCCGTAGTGGAGATTAAGCAAGCTATTGCCCAGAGTCTCAGAGTGTGAACCCGTGAGTCGAGTAGGCACCGGAACGAGAATTATCGAGTCCGTGGAATTTTTGAGCCCAAGACCCGCCGAGGCGGGGAATTGAACCCTGGTCCAGGACCGATCTCAGCTTCCGGGTCTGCCGCCTCTAACCCCTGAGCCACACTTCTCCACTATATAACTCGTGCCCCCGCAATGACTGCTTATGACTTCATATATTATATCACTCATGACATGGTCAGTGACATCACTGATGACCTCATCCACAAAATCACCAACTCACCCCTCACACCCCCACAGAACCTTTCATACATACTCCTACTCTAACTTAACCCTTCACAAAACAATTCACAAAAACATAAAGCTTCTTAAATACCCACTCATTGATTCATAGATCTACACACATATCTGCTCACTCATCCATCCATCCATGATGCACTGGGCCAGGGACAGACTAATTTGCATGTAGCCAGGTTCTGAGCTGAGATGGTGAAGTGAGCTAAAAAATGGTGATGGATCAAGCCCTGATCTGTTGACTGGGTATGAGTATTCTGCTTAATTCAGAAACTCTGTCCATCACCACCCCCTTTTCTGAATCACTCATCCATACAGCCACTCATACACCAACACAGCCACTCACACATTGAGGGCCTGATTTCAATGTCAGACGGACCTAAGTTTGTCCAACATCGATTCGGTACTGGGACCGACTCACCTTTTCTCAGCGGTCCCAACACAGAAATTAGGATGTGACCGAAAACTGTTTTGGTCGCTCTCATATTCTTTACAATGGGATAATGCATTCCGACTGGTATGCATGCTCTCACTGTAAGGAGTGGAGGTGCAGTTCATCCCGGCACCCCATGGCAGGCACCTCAAGTCGTGACATCTGCCGCCATCTGGAAGCCTTCCACCCATAGAGCCCTGCTGAGGACCCCAACGTTAACTTCCAACAGCCTTTCTGTGTCAGAGAGGCCGGCACGGAAAGGCCGTTGGAATCTGACATTGTAATCGCTCAGGTGGAAATAGCCACCCTTAGGATTAAAGGAGGCTTCTGAATGGCAGAAAAGTTATTCAGAAATACAGTTTGGATTATTTTCTGACTGACTCCATCCAAATGGGTCGGTTGGAAATGATTCCAAACTTCTGATCACAATGCATACGAATGGCTCCGACTGAAGGTTGGAGCTGTTTCCTACAGTATTGTAATTGCCCCTGAATTCGTCCCTATAGTGCTACTCACACAGTTACTCACTCACCCACACAGTCAATCACACAGCCACTTACTTACCCATAGAGTTACACACACACACACACACACACACACACACACACATACTTATTTCTGCAGGTCCAAGCCCATACTCATTCACCTATCCAGTCACTGACAGAAAGCATGCTACATTCACTCACTCACCCATACAGTCACCCATATACACCATCACTCACCTACACTGCCTTCCACATACCAAGTTATTCACCAATATACCACTGACACACCCACTCACCCACACAAACATGAACTCACTCACTCACCTATTCAACCCCTTACACACACACTCACTAACCCATACAGCCACAGATTCCCCCACTGATTCATCCATGCAGGCCGCCAAACATCTCCTCACTTACCCATACAGATACTCATACACCCATGCAGGTACACAGACAACCAATCACCATACAGCCACTCACATACCTGCTCACCAACCCATACAGCCACTTAGTCACCAACGGACTTCACACAACTTAGTCACTCACCCATACACTCACTAGGATACCTAATCAGTCACTTAAACAGTCAGTCATGCAGTCACTGTATCTCCCATACAGGCACTCATGCACCCACTGATTTACCAATAATCCTTGGTATATATATTCAATGCTCATAAAAAATTTAGAAACGCCCACAGACACTGGAATATGTTATCAGTGAGTGATATCACTGACCATGTCATGAGTGATGCAATATGTGAGACCATAAGCAGTGGGCGAGTTATAGGTAGCTCAATAACTATATCGGCTAAATTTCATTGGTTTTGTATGAGTGAAATGTCAGCCTACTTATAACATCCCTGTAACCTTTGTTTTTTTTCAGTGAAGGGATGTGGGCAGGAGCACACACACAGAAAACAGGAGGCAAAGGGGTAAGGTGAAGGACAGGGGCACCAAACTGACCATGTAGGGCACTGAAGACGGGGAAGGGCCACCCAGTTGGTGAACAGAGAGTGGGCAGGAGGGGTGAATGGGCACCAAGCTGACTATTCAGGTCAGGCTGGCAAGTTCAGGGCAGCAAGATGACCACAGATGGCAGGAGGGGTACGCTAATGGAGAATGAAGTGCAGGCAGAAGGGCAGAAGGGGTAGCCAGCTGACGACAGAGGGCAGGCTGCTGTGGATTGGCTAATACTGTAGGGTAGGTCAGGGGCAATCCCCTCTGTTCATAGCCGATACAGTACCTGCACTTCTCAGCACCCCTTCAGTTCTTTTAATGGGAGAGTAAAGGCCCTTCTCAGGAGTAAGCAAGTACTTTAAAGATAGAGCACCTGTACTTCTTCATTTCTAATAGAACTGCTACTTATATGTCACTAAATGTTTTACATGTGCCCTTTCTTAATAAATATATTATAGTTTTCGAATAAATGAAAGCTGACAATTCTGAAAAAATATATCTCAAAACACTGTAGAACGTTGCAATGGCAGCGAAACACCTTTAATTTTGGCAAAAAAATAGTCTTACACATGTTCGCATTCAAATTGACAGAAAACAGAAAATCCAACTATGCAATGCATAGCAGTACAGAATATATGGCAATTTTGTTTAAAAAAAAGTTTGAATAGCATGATCATAAAAAGAAAGCATTCGGAATGGGAAATTGAATAAACTGATCTTGAAATTAATCACATTGCAATCACCAGAGATGCACAGAGAAGAACAATGCAATGTCTTATAACATTACCTTTACTTTCAAATAATTGGACGGATAATAACACAGTAACCTGGGTGATCCTATAAATCAAACTGCAATTCTATGGATATAAAGCACTTACTGGTACAAAAGAAGAGTCGTTCACCATAGCTTCCTGGAGTCATTAACTAGAATAGATACATTAAAGAGTCAGAAGTAGAGATGTCACTGAACAGCAGAATATAGACTCGCACATTTAGACAAGCACATTTAATATTGCGAAAGGAAATCTACACTTTTTCCATTTTTCGCACTGGCATTAAAAAAATGTAACATTTCTAATTCTAATAAGAAGAGAAGGCTGCCTGCAGACCAAAATATAACACAATTGAACTATTGTAAGCATTTAATTTTCCTCTAGAAATATATTTCATTTGATAGACAAATTATGCTGAAAGTTAAGCATAAAAGCACTATGAAAAAACTCGTAATTATTCTTTGAAACAAATCTTCGTATCTGCAAAATCCGTTTTCTGTGTATACGTATATATGTACCTTTGGATATACAGAAATTAATACATGTTCTTGAACCATAATTCACATAATGAAAAATCGTATGTTTTGCATACTTATTGTTTGTCCATATACCTCTGGTTTTATTTAAAGAAGTTTAAGGGTTTTTTTCAAAATTTAATAAATATGTGGTGTAATGCGAGCCTTTATTACGGAATTACTGTGACAAGATGTTGAAGTGTTTTCTGAAAGGGTTGCACGCCATACCTTGGGAACCCAGCCTGGTGATTTGGTTATGGACTAGGTTTAAAAGTTGACCACCTGCTTTCATGTCTGTCATCCATGTTGATGTATGCATCTTGTGCAATTTTTTGTAAAATTCCTTATACGAAGGTTAAAGTAGCTGTGTATTTTGAGTTTGATGATATGCTTTACATTATTATGAACCTTGACATTTTATTGTATCGTACCGTACTGACATGCATCCAGTGTTTTTACCCCAGGCAAGGTATTGAAGGACTTTGTGGAAGAGTAGTAAACTATTTAAGTGGATACTTACAGCATTAGCGTCATGAAAATTGATTACACTCAGTCACAGTGTTTATCACACAGTTGTCACACAGCTTGTGGCTTGGCATGCAATTTGTCAGGCACTCCGTTATAAAAAGTTATTACAAACTGTCATACAATCCGTCACACCATGTGTCCTTAAGAGATTATGCAATCTGTCTTGTAGGCAATCGTTTAGGTGATTGCGCATGTGGTTGCATAGTGATTGTGCAGTCTTTGACGCGTGTAGTAGTTTACAACTACTATCTATTAATTGAGGTACCTATGAACTACTATAAGCAATCATCCCAGAACTGACAGGGCCCAGGCCATTTTTGTAGTGCTATGAAGTAACACAAGGATTGACAGAAGCCTAGCACTTCGCAACAGTGCCAAATAAATGTCTACTGGGTCCAGTACGAAAAAACAGTAATAAAAGTAGCCCAGGTATATTTAATGTTAAAAAGGTTGTAGTTTATCAGTCTCTGTCTGGGTGACTTACGGGACTTTCTTGATGGGAGTGGGTTGAATTACCATTGCAGGAGAAGAGGTTCTAGTCAAGTTCACTTCTAAGCCCTAAAAGGCCTAAATGTGGGTGATGACCTTAAGCAAGACACAGGACGCTTGCGTGAGGGATGCCCGGTGAAATGTAAAAACAAAGGCTACAACATTTTCATACTCAGATGAGCCAGACTAGCATACACCAAATCAGCCCATTGACCATTTCAGGATATTGCAATGCTAAGTTCACAAACATTTCATCACAAATATATTTATTAAACAATATTGGCCCTTTTTTTAGAACATTCAAACCATAGCACACAGAAGGAATTATTTGCAATAGCAAAACGCTTTTAAAACAGGGAGCTTGTCAATATCTTGTCTCCAAATTAATTTGGAAAGTTCACTCAAAACAATAACCAACATTTCCATCAAAAAATTATTTTTACTAAATAGCTTTTCTAAAGCATAATCCAACAATTTTAGTCGTAAACACATTCACTTGGTCCTTGATATCAGGTGTAGATAGTACTCAATGTTCACCCTTAATAAGTGAGACCTTGCAATGGGATTTGGAGATCTAAAATCCCTCTTGTGGAATATAAATGGTTTGCGATGCCCCTGTAGACAGAGGTTAGCGATTAAGTATCTAGAATAGAGTCTCGCTCAAATATGTTTAATTCAGGAGACCCACTTGATCCTTATAGAGAGTCACATACTGTTTGCTAGGTATTCAGGAATGAAACAGTATTGTACCTCAGAACAGATAGTTCATTGTAAGGGAGTGGCTATTAGGATAAAACTTGGGGCCGGCTGTACTTGAAAATCAATAAAAACTGATCAAACTGGGAGATGGGTAATAGCTAGATTAGAGTCTGGAGGTTCGGAGTTGGTATGTCCATCTTTTTATGGTCCCAACACGGATGACTCTTCATATATTTTGTAAGTTGCAATGGATCCAGATGGAAGTAGCCTCACCAGTAGTAATTGGTGGATACTGTATTTGTTCTTTTAGATCCTCCAAAGGATAGATCCAATCAGAGTCACTATGTAGGGGCACCTCAGGTGCGCCAGGCCCTAATCAATATGATACACGATCTAGAGCTTGTGGATCTGTGGAGGGCAAAGAAGGGTAATAAGCAGTGATACACCTTCCCAGTAAGAAACATGGACATTTCGCTAGAATCGATTATGTTTTTATTGACATGTGCATTGAAGAGGGCATGACATCAAAAGTCATCCAGCCTAGCTACATATCAGACCATGCCTCTGTTGCATTCAACTTAAAGGGGAGCCAAGATAATGTACGATCTAGGTGGACACTTAAAAGATCTATGCTGTCCGACCCAGAGATAGCAAGAGATCTTAAATGTGCACCTAAAAATTATTTCTCAGATAATTTTGGATCAACATCTATGGATTTTGTATGGGATGCCTTCAAGGCTTATATGAGGGGTTTCCTACATAGTCGCATATGTACAAAGAATAGGGAGGAATCACGAGAGCTCCGACTGTTGGGGAATAAAATCTCCAAATTAGAGGCAGAAAGGATCCAGCTTAATTAGTGGGCACCTGAAAGAATATCTCAAGTTCAGAGGGACCGTGACAATGCCCTCCGGATCTTTAGAGTAAGGCTCAAACAAAAAAAGTCAGGCACAGTGGCTGTCAAAATCCATGCAGAATTTTAAATATGGAGAGAAGGCAGGAGCATGTTGGCTTGGAAAGCCAGGGTAGATCATGTAAAAAAACACATAAATGGATTAATTATCAACGAAAATGAGAAAACATCAAGTAGACAGGTGGACATGCAAGCTTGGTTCATTTCATTATTTGTGGAGTTGTATAAGGATGAAGTTACACCTAATATGGAGGCCCTTAAGAGATGGATGAGGGATAAAACCCTGTTCAATTCTAACAGCTGAAAGTTGTGACCTCCTAGATGCCACAAAACCAGAGGGTGAGATCAGACAACAATTTAGGAAGTGTAAAAACAACAAAGCAGCTGGCACAGATGCACTACCTAGAGAAATATACAAACTTCTGCAGGAAGATTGGGCCCCAATTTTGGTTTTTTTACTCAATTCAGTCTACCAGCTAGAGGGCAAGATACCTAGCTCAGTGAAATAAGCAACTATCTTGCTTATACTGAAATCTGGAACGGATCCACAAAGGGCGGATTCCTATAGACCGAACTCCCTGCTGAATGCCGATTATAAGATCTTTATGAACATTTTAGCAGAAAGGTTGGTCAAAATTGCTCCTCCGCTGATCAATGCTGATCAGAAAGGCTTTATTCCTAAAAGATACATACAAGAACAAACGCAACAACTAATTGGGAATATAGATCTTGCCACAGCTCGATCCGAACCCTTGGCAGTAGTGGCATTAGATGCGGCCAGGGCCTCTGACAGGGTCTGTTGGGTTTACCTTTGGGGTGTGTTAAGATCAATGGGTTTTGGGCCTATTTTTATCCAGAGTCTGGTAAATTGTTACCAAGGGGCCTCCGCTAAAATACTGGTAAATGGGTTTTAACATCTAGCTTAGACATACTAAGAGGAACAAGACAGGCCTGCCCCCTTTCACTCCTACTCTTTAATATCTTTATAAAACACCTGGCACAAACAATTAAGGCAGATGATCTAATTACTCCCTTTATATCCCACCAATATAGCTGTAAGGTCGTCCTATACACGGACGATCTGCTACTATATACGGATAACCAAGTAGTGCGATACCAAGGATTGAAGTTTTGTTAGAGGATTTTGGAGCTTTTTCAGGTTATCTAGCTAATACATCTAAAACCGAGGTGATGCACTGGGAGGGTACAACAAGTCAAGAACTTAATCATTAAAGAGAATGAGAGAATTCCGCAGATCAATCTAAACAGGACTATAAAAGAAGATGACCGATTATTAGGTGGAAAAAAATTCCTTTGCCAATCTTTGGCAGGGTCAACTTAGTCAAAATGGTAATTCTACCTAAACTAACATATCTCTTTAATGATATTCCCCTTGCCTTTCCAAAATTAGATATTAGTAAAATCCAGAGTAAGATCACAAGCTGTAACTGGGCTCATGAAGGTGCCAGGTTGGCTTGGAAGAAACTAAGGTACAGGCTGATTAAAGGGGGACTAGCCCTTCCGGATATTAAATGATATAGCACCGCTTTTCAATTCGAAAATATCTGGAAAATGTTTATGAAACCAGATGAGTCAACGTGGGGCAGACGTATGGCAGAAATTATAAGGCAGGAGGGGGAAGAAGGTTTTCTTTATAAATTTGGAGCATCTAGGTACTTCAAAAAAGTGTGATTGAAAGTACTGAAGAGTGCCCTTAACTTGTGGCATAAGGTCAGAAGTAGATGGGGGTAGGGTATTGCTCTGAGTTCGCCCCAATGTGGAACTCCCCGGGGACACTGGAATGCCTTAAGATAGCCTTGCAAAATCAATAAAAAAAGCAGGTATCACCACCAGGTCAGATTTGGTATCCTCTGAGGGGGTCCACCATTGGGAGGTTTTAAGAGCTAGGATTGCGAGTGGCTTCTCCAGATTTATATATACGCAATTAGTCTCTTGGTTTGCTGCGGAGAAGAGTGAAACACAAGGGGACTGGGAGGTGGTGCAATCCTTCCAAGATGTAAATTCTAAAAGCAAGGACATCTCAAAATGGTATAAGATGCTTGTAGAGGCGGAAGATAAGTAATACCCCCTCCACATCTTATATGACATAGAAGATCTTTATGAGCCGTCCCTGAAGCTGTTGTATAAGTATGTGAAACCAGCAAACCTAAAGGAGAATAATTTCTTTGTTACTAACCGGCTATATTACACCCCCGCCAGGATAGCAAAGTTTGCTCCTCTCTCCAATCCCAAATGCCCAAGATTAGACCTTATATATGCTAACGATTTACACATATTTTATGAGTGTCCCAGAATCTTCACCTTTTGGAAGGGAGTTAAGGAAGCCCTATATGGTATCTTTGGAGAAAAAATTATTTTAAATATGACTCTGGTATTATTTGGGGACGATGGCATGCTAAGCAACAAACTGAGACATGCACACAGAGGCTTAATGTTGTACCTGATGTTAATAGCATGAAGGGAAATATGGCTGAAGTGGAAAGATCCGTTGCCCCCCAAGTTCCAGGACTGGGTCAAAGCTGCCTCTATAATAGCTAGATTGGACCAGGGAATCGATAAGAACAACTGTTTGAATCTCTGGCAGGCCTTTACTGTGTGGGGTAAGGGTCTGAGTTTTGTGTAACACCTCATGGTACTATGATTACACAAGCCACCAATAAAGTGGCTGGTCTGGTTCTGACACTAGACTAAAAGCGAATGCAGTAGCCATGGGGCGCACAGGTCGGAAGTGTGGCAATCTAAGAATTGCAGATGCATACTTGGTGAGATGAGGACAAAAAAAAAAAGTAAACACATTTAGCGAATAAAGGAAGTGCATGGCTGCTATTGTTGAAGTGAAAGCAGCAAAAAATGCATATTCATTCAGTCAAAATAGAGAGAAAGCAGGGACCAAGAAAATCTCAGCAAAGTTTTTTTTTCCATGGCTGTATTTGGCCAGGGAAGAAACACCGCCATTTTACAAGCACATGTTTCTTAAGCTGCCTTCTTTTCTTACACAATGACTTTTGACACACATTTATGTGTATGACAATGCAGGATTAGTTTCTTTGAAACCACATTGCCTACAATTCCACTTCGTAAGTACACTATTGTGACACCTTGAACATTTAGTATAACGCCTAAACACACACTGTGCAAATGTTATTTGTTATTCACCTGCAAGGCAACATAGCAAGCACATGAGAATAAACAACGATGGCCTGGCTGAGGCCCAAAAATGGAAGCAAGGATATTGTTATTATAAATACACATGCATTGCTGTCACTGCGAGGTCAGAGTATAAGCCAAGCTGATTCCTGTTATCCCTCTCGGAGGAGGGACGTCCAACTTGTGACCAATACAGGGACCTGCATACATGCACCTTCAGGTATGGGGAGATAGATCATCCAGAAGGGAAGTTGGGTAGATCACCTGTTGTAGAAATCTAGGTTAGGGAGTGCATAGCAGGATTGCCCTATACACCGAACTAATATGCCAGCATACATACACAGTTTTAGCACACTAGTGAAAGTGTTTATACTCTTCACTGTTCTTATGTTGCCGACCATGTTTATCTGCTTCAGTCTATTAATAATTGCAGCACATGATTTCACACAAGGAGCACAATGGTTCAATAAATATTGAAATGCCTGTTTGTCTTTTTTCTTGTGCATCTCATTGGGCATGAACGAGTGATTGAGCGAAAAAGTTCTAGATCTGTTACCACCATTCCTTGGAGAGTCTGGATTGTCATGTTCTGAGATTGCCCAAACCATTTGTTACCTAAGTATGTTTAAGGGAAGTTATGGTGACAGTGTGAGCAATCAGATCTATAAGCCAACGTATCCTGAGCGGGAGCATAGAATCAGTCTAGCACCATCCCAACGTTTATGTTATCCAACAACAAATGATTCCTGCTGAGAAAGTGGAAAGCGTACAAAATATTCATTGCAAATGAGGCCAGGCTTGCAACAAGGCATTTGTAACAAAGGCCTGGTTTGCAAACTTGAAAAAAGCAGCAGGCTGGCTAATCACAAGCCAGCCTAGAGTCCACTTCAGGAAACTGCAATGCTCTAGCTAGAAATAATTATTCACAATTTTGCTAACAACTGGTACCATCTTAGCAAGTTGAAAGTATAACACGTGTATGGATTTTTTTCTGAAAAGCAAAACAGTTTCTAAAGTGAAATCAGCAAAGAAAAACATGTTTACTCGAGAAAAGGGAGTGTGGAGCAGGGAGCATGGAAATCTCAGCAGATGTTTGAAAGCAAAAATGATATGGATTGTAAAAAATGCTTTTGCATTATCTTGGGAGACACAGATTTAGATTGTTCTTCCCATATCACAGATTATTTGAATTAGGTATATATTGTTAATACAACAACCCCAATGTTATCCATCGAAGAAATAGGCCCTGCAGTAGAGAAAAAGAATGTAAGTGTATTTCACTACCAGGCAATGTAAAACTTAAAGGTACATGTCCTACATTTTTTAAATACACTGCACCCTGCCCATGGGCTGTCCAGTGCCTATCTTAGGAGTGACCTATATGTAATAAAAAAGAATGTTTGGGCCTGGCAAATAGGCTAACTTTCCAGGTCAAAATGGCAGTTTAAAAATGCACACACAGGCTAAGCAGTGGCAGAAGGCAAATAGTCAGGGAAGTCATCCCAAGGATGCTGGGTCTAACAGTACTGGAGAAGTTGACTGTCTGAGCACTATTTTGATAAACTGATCTCCTCTGTACAATTTTGTAACAGAAATAAAAGAAATCAAATAAGGGCCTTCAAGTTATACTGTGCTTCATAAATCAAAATTACATGAAATATATTAGAAGAGGCATCAAAGCTATTACAACCACAACTACTCAAAATAACATGCATATTGGCCTGACCTCTAATAACCTGGTTAATCAAGAATAGTGAAATATCACAAGAATGTGTATTATCTTAGTATAGTTTTTCTCCAGGTGGAATGTGAATGTTAAAGTGTGCTTGTCTCTGCATCCATTTGTTATCAATTCACAATCCACACATTAAAATGAATTGTTACCAGTGGCACTCTGAACCCCATGCACAATTCACAACACCCCTTCAAAATACGTAATCCTTCCACTGGATTTATGTTCAAGGCGCACACTGGGTCTTGAGATTTGAGTAGGACTGTGCTAGAGATGCACACATAAGGACTTATTTTGCCTTCCTTTTCCAAAGACTCACTGGGCTAGATTCAAATATGTCATACCAGAAGAGTGGCTCTGATAGGTCCTGAGCGGTATCTGTTACTTGCTTTGCTAATTTCTGAGTCCCACATACCAATAGTATATATGAGTGGATTGTAGGCAAAGGCATGTGAAAGATCAGCAGTGCAAATGTCTATTTAGATGTAACCATAAAAAAGCTAGCAGCTTTAGATACAAATATTAATCTGTCTAGATAATACCCTTTGAAGGCAGGTTAAATAGTGCACAGGTAGTGTTAACTGACATCCGTCATTGCTTTGGGAAGGACAAAAGATTTGGGGGCAGCTAGATACACACCCAACTGGTGTCACCGAAAGGTGAATTGTTCTGGGTAAGAACAAGGGTGAAGGGCTCAAAGAGGTTAACAGGGTTAGACACAATCTGACACCTGTCCCCTGTTTTGGGATTGAAGATTAATGCAGCTGTAAATGAACCAGTCACATATGAAGCTATTATTTTACTCACATCACAGTCATTGTGCATGAATTGCTGCTATTGCTTAAGTAAAATGTGTGCATTTTAAGTTGGTACCGCCAGAAGGCTGAAATAGCTTGGGTGCAGCTCATGTTATAACCAGGCACGTCAGATCAATGTCTTAGTAGCACGTGGGGTTGGGGACTAGTTTATCACATTCTATAAAGATGCCTCAGAAGAAGAAGAGAAAAATGTGGCCTAAATTTCCAACCTCCCTATGTCTGAGGGTGGAGGGAAAGGGGTGAAGGTTTGACAGTTGGAATAGTGAATCATAGAGTCATGGGGCCCGATTCACAGAATGAACTTACTACTTTTAGCATTCACAGAATGCACTTACTACTTTTGGTATTCACAGAATGAACTTACTCATTTCGGTATTCACAGAAGTTAGGACTACTAACTTTAGGACTCCTAAATGCCTTCTGTGAATACCGAAAGCCTTAAAATTAGGATTTTTCTCAATTTAGTAGTAGTAAAGTTAGGACTACTAACTTTAGGACGCCTAAATGCCTTCTGTGAATACCGAAAGTCCTAAAATTACGATTTTTCTCAATTTAGCAGTAGTAAAGTTAGGACTACTAACTTTAGGACGCCTAAATGCCTTCTGTGAATACCGAAAGTCTTAAAATTACGATTTTTCTCAATTTAGTAGTAGTAAAGTTAGGACTACTAACTTTAGGACGCCTAAATGCCTTCTGTGAATACCGAAAGTCTTAAAATTACGATTTTTCTAAAGTTAGTAGTCCTAACTTTACTACTACTAAATAGAGAAAAATCCTAATTTGAAGACTTTCAGTATTCACAGAAGGCATTTAGGCATCCTAAAGTTAGGAGTCCTAACTTTACTACTATTAAATTGAGAAAAATCCTAATTTTAAGACTTTCGGTATTCACAGAAGGCATTTAGGAGTCCTAAAGTTAGTAGTCCTAACTTCTGTGAATACCGAAATGAGTAAGTTCATTCTGTGAATACCAAATGTAGTAAGTGCATTCTGTGAATGCCAAAAGTAGTAAGTTCATTCTGTGAATCGGGCCCATGGCGTCTAATCAAACCACTGTTGGAGGGGGAATAACATTTAAACTTTTAATGACATGAGTAATCAAATTATGACATTTATGAGAGAAAATGTATAAATGCGTACCAGTTACAGATTCAAGAAAACATTTCAAGACTAGAAAATTCTAGTTACTGCATTGTAAGAGAATACATAAAAAGATGTAGTCTGGGTGAAATCTTTGGTTTCCATTAAATAAAGTATTATATTTCATTAATGTGTATTAGAAATGTGTGAATGGTGAACTCTCACGTTATGGAGTCTACCTCTAAACATTCTTTATAATCATTTCATATGCGTTTATGATTAAGGAAACACGTCTAAATGTTAAGATTTAATCTGAAAATGATGCCTCTGTGAAACTTTCAGAGATTGGTTTTCACATATGTACTAATGTTATACACCCGAAAGGCAACCCTTAGTCCTTTGTTTAAAATATATTTACAAGTTAGTACATTCAAAAATTAGCAGTTTATCTTATTGACACGTATCAATTCTAACCTTAATAAATGATTTCCAAATACATCAGAGTCATAATGGAAATCATGACATCTTTATATTTCCCATGAATGTGTGCTTAATAATTATATACGTTTTACGTTATATTAGCTTAAATTAATGTGGGCCTGACTGAAATGTTAAGTATCTTGACTTGCTAAATCCACTGCTCATGAGAGAATTTCTGAATATAACAAATAATGTGAAACTGTATTTTTTTCCTGCCTTCTCAAGTACCGTGAAAGTCATTTTACTACATTTTAATTACAGAGAGGACCATCTACCAGGACACCATTCCTCTTGAACTTGCTCACGTATTTTTGCTAAAGGAGCATTGTTCCAACGTTTCACATATTGGATTGCTTAAGGACTGTGCAATTGGCCCACCTCGCCTGACACTCATCCTATATGTACTGACCAATAAACTGAGTGGTCTGACAAAATGAGGGGATTCCAGGAGGTCACCCTCCGAACTTTCAAAATATACTATTTCCTAATTGAACTGAAAAGGCGGCGAACTGAGTGGCTGGTGAACTGGCGCACACAGTGCTAGTGTCAGATGGGATGCTGGTCATTTCCTTACTATCGCTGGCAGAGTCTTGCGGAACTCTACTGGCAATCTTGACTTGCCCAATGCGAATTCAACTGGTTTCCTTTCTGAACAGAAGCATATGGCATATGCGCCAAGTGGTCTCTTCATTTCTGGGAGACTGCTATAACTGGCCTGCTTCGTGTCCCTTCCTGAACATTTGAGCTTTGGAATATTGGAATTTGACCGAATCGTCCTATAACTTGATGACATTTTATTGATGCCTTTTTTTCCGTTAACTTTTGATAAACTATACAAAAATGTCCATATTGACTCTGCTATTGTGATTTATTCCTTCCATATTGAATGTGCATTCCTAATTTTGGGGTTACTAATGATCAGGAGGGATCATTTTAGGGAGATCTCAGGGCATCAAATACTAATGCTAATATTTTGCATAGCTTTAACTCAGATCTTGGTGTGTATGATTCTAACTCACAATTTTTTAAGGAGATTTGGGTTTGCCGTAGTCATCCTATATCTTTATAGCATTGTTCTGAGAATAATTTACATGAATCTGTTTTGTGGTTTGTAGACCAGTTATCCAATTCCTGATACTCATTGGATGTGTGTTGAGACCCTTATATTCAACCCCTCTCAGCGCAAAACAAGGCCCATCGGACGACCAAGAGGGTGGTACACAGGAGAACAAGAATATGTGTCCAGTGATGCTACTGCACCACCTTTCAGCGGATTGAACTTTGTATGCATTTATATTCATAGGTCTTCCGTTCACCATTTGTGGCAGCCAAATTCTTATGTGAACAGCAGTCTTTGAATCTTGAGGCTGTGCTTGGATCCTAAAAATACTCAGCGAGAGCATTATTCTTTTCTGTTTCCTGATGTTTTGTCAGGAATTATGTATTTGCTTATGTTGTGATTGGTTTATTTCTTCAAAATGATAGTCCTTCCCGATCATTGTATACACATAAATATACCATATTGTCAGAAGAAGCGCAAATAGGTGTTCTGTTTATTTTTTTTGTCACTTGCTGTGCATGGTATCTTGATTGTAAAAGAACCGTGGGTGTATTGTCTGGATAACCATCTAATGTCTGTGCCTGCCAAATTTGCAATTTCACTAGTAGTATCTTCCTTTAAAAAACAGTCTTATCCATTCCTTGAGGAGAACCCCTTCGCTTCAGGAACCCACAACCAGAACAACACATGTAGTTTATCATGCGTCTGTTGTGCAATCCCTTACTTTCATATGGGAACAAATCAACCCTCCAATCTGAAAGCCCTTCAAGTAATCCTATCAAGTGAATAATTAGTGACCTGAACAATTTGCATTCATGAATCTCCCCAACTTTTCAAAAAGTGCATTAAGCCACCATCTCTACGGTATAAATGTGGAGAACTATGACTCAAGTGCCACACCATATTAGTGACGAAATACTCAGTGAAGTAACAAACAATAATCCATGAATCCAAATATGTTACTTCACTTATTTAATACTACTATCTTAACTCAATTATCCTGCCAAAGAGAAATGCTTCTGACATTAATCTGCCATATATACAGATCCACTTCTATCCACATTGACTGATTAACCAATTGTAAGCAGCTAATGCGTGGGTAGGGAGTACCCTTGGCTTCTAATATTTCATAGTTCAATAAATTCATACTGAACAAAATTTCATATGCACTAAATAAAATGTAGGTCTGCCTTTTTATTTAAACAGTGTATGATATCGTGCCAAAATTTAGTTGGACAGGGACAGGCCACAAACATATAAAGATGTACAGTTTGATCTGTTTAGCATTTTGGACGTAAATAACGTTTCAGTCTGGACAATTCATTTAGCTTAAAGGGGTGATGTAGATATGATGAATTGATAAAAAAATTATTATTTCCTATGTTAACTGCAAACGAGGTAAAAAGGTTCAACACAATGTTTCCCCATGTGAATATTTGCATATCAATACTCTCCCTGGTCCGACCATTCTTCTAATACATATTTTATACAGTCCATCCGCAGCCTCTTTAGCCTGCTCAACTTAAAAAAAATAGAGAATTGAATATTTCAGAATATTTAGATTAAACTATTGTTTGCAAAACATGTGTTGGTGTTTCCATAGCTCTGCATATACTTATGGAGTCCTGTCAGAAATTGGATTATTCATTTGAAAGTGGGGTGCCCATACCAACCTATTTAACACACCGTGATAACGTCACAACACAAGTCTCATCGAAACTCTGCTCAAATGACTTGGACAAAACAATATAGAAAAAGGAAACTGTCATTGGAAAAAAAGAAAAGGTCAGTCATGTGACCTTTGGAGAGCAGTTCCAGTACCTGACTACCTGGATGATGTCAGGAGTCTCTTTGCTCCAGCAACGCCTTCTCCTTTTAGACGTTTTCTTCAGGCTCAAGAGTGTTCTGAGGATGTAGTGGTGAAGTGAAGTGTCAGTCTTATCAATTGCACTAGATATTCAGTGAATAAATTGCCCTACTCAATACTGACTACTTACTGACCTTATGTCTATTTCCGTTTGCTGCACTTATTCTTCACTTGACCGTAGAAATACTCTGAATCCAAGGTGGCTGAAACCTTCGGCCTTCCGGAACAGCTCCAGGAAGGTCCATAGTCACTACCCTAATAAGATGAAGGTCCTTCCTTCTGTTAGAGCCCAAAATGGGTTTCCTTCCTGATAGGTTTGAGACAATGTTCTATAAGGGCTTGAGGAATGAATGGTATCAGCAGTGGTGGCTGCTCCCAATGCGACATGGTAGAAGCAGCAGCACGGAGGGATAGAAGAATAAAAACATAGAGAGAAATATTTTTTTAATTACCACTTACCTGATGCTACATCTGCTATCTTTTTCCTCTCCCAATCCTGCACTGGTGCGCACTGTGCAGGCTCCCAGATGCCAATCCCAACGCTGCTCTCATGTTGGAAATGCTTTTACCCAGCAGGAGACAAGCGCTGGGATTGGTCTGAGTGGTCTGGTTTGCCACTGAGACAGAGCCTGGGAGCCTATTTGTTCTCCACCCAGCTGTGCAAAACAGCTCAGGTTGGAGAAATGCTAAGTGCACATGTTGGTTTGATCGTCCTAAAACGGCTGGCCAAACTGACATGCGCACTTCGCATTGCCCATCTCTTCTCCTCCCTAAACCCCAGGTTGGCCGGGCCCCACCTCACATTGTGACTTGGCTGGCTCAGTGAAAAATAAAATTATTACAAAATTAGTTTATTATCATTTTATTTTTCACTGTTGCCTCTGCTGGATAGCAGCAGTGGGGCGATGCTCCTCTGCCATAACGGAGGAAAAGCCCCTGGGTATCATATGCTGTCAACCACATTAGGGATCAGCAATTCAATCAAAGTAGTGTTAAGACTGTTCTGCCAACAGTTCTGTCAGACGGCTAATCCCCGCAAAGTGTCTACTTTATGACAACGCCTCTGCGTACATGGGTCCAGAGACTAGGCTACCATCCTCTAGCATTGGTATATAAAACAAGGGGACCCGTAAAGCTAGCGAGGGACCTCGGGTAATTTGTATGTTTAGAGCTAACAAAGGTCCTAAGCTTTTGGTAGATGTAACGTGTAATAATAAGCACAGACTTAAAATGAAGACTGTGTATCTTTTACTCCAATGTCCAGCCGGACAAGGAGGTATTTATTTCAAAGATTTTGGTGAATATATACAGGATTTGGGAAGTGGAGCAAGCCACAGTTAACTGGGCACAAGCCTGTATCGAGTCAGGGGGAAAAAAAGAAAAGACAATACATGGGGGGAAGAATAGAATAACAGGCAAACAAGTTGGAGAAAAACGGTGGTTTATGGTACAATGAAATATTACATAAGCTCAGAACCGACAGTAACTGCAACACATATTACAAGATTTAAAAGGGAAGCAGTACTGCACAAACTGTCGACGTTACGTTTCGATCCCTGTCTCCAAAAATTAAAATGGGATCATCTTCAGGACTACAATGAACATTTTGCCTGAGTGTATTTTAGACAAGCCTGGGGCGCCTAGCAATTATGCCAAGAACCGGCTCGCCCCACTGTGTGCGGCCACCTTGAACTCCACCAACGCCATGTAAAAGCACGCCAGCTGTTACCCTTCAATCGCCAAGGTCACTTTTCAGTGCCTGGATTGGAACTGTAATACCCAAGATGCACAGGGAGGCTGCCCACGCATAATTGCTAGGCGCCCCAGGCTTGTCTAAAATACACTCAGGCAAAAAGTTCATTGTAGTCCTGAAGATGATCCCATTTTAATTTTTGGAGACAGGGATAGAAACGTAACGTCGACAGTTTGTGCAGTACTGCTTCCCTTTTCAATCTTGTAATATGTGTTGCAGTTACTGTCGGTTCTGTGCTTATGTAATATTTCATTGTACCATAAGCCACCGTTTTTCTCCAACTTGTTTGCCTGTTATTCTATTCTTCCCCCCATGTATTGTCTTTTCTTTTTTTCCCCCTGACTCGGTACAGGCTTGTGCCCAGTTAACTGTGGCTTGCTCCACTTCCCAAATCCTGTATATATTCACCAAAATCTTTGAAATAAATACCTCCTTGTCCGGCTGGACATTGGAGTAAAAGATACACAGTCTTCATTTTAAGTCTGTGCTTATTATTACACGTAACATCTACCAAAAGCTTAAGACCTTTGTTAGCTCTAACCATCCTCTAGCAAGAAGAGTTGTTAACTTCAGACATGTATGTGAATTGGTCTCTGGAGGTGTGATGAGTGGTTGAGCATGTTGCGCCAGTTCTGGCCTAGGCAGTCTAAAGTGCATTCTATAATGATACTTTTAAACTACAATGCACAAAAAATCTGATTTCACCAATAAATCAGATCTTGAAAGTAAGTGGAAAATAACTTAAAATAATTTTCCAAACATTTTCCCAGTCAGAGATGTAAACAAAAAAGGGAATCACACCCGGCCCTGTCTACTGCAAATCTAGCCTTACCTAGCTTTTAGGACTCCTATTACAAATATGACGTATGCCACTTTTTATACATTGCATACTTTGCTTGGTGGGCTTACAAGGCACACTTTAAGGGTGACATTAATGTGTAAAAATAGATTTTCTTACATACCAATTTCACTTTTCCCTACCATGTTTGACAATAGGGCCGGCGAAAAAGAGGCGGACGGTCTTTCTCTCCGCCGCGGACCTCCCAGCCATCCTAATGTGGCGGGGGGTCATTTCAGTGAGGATGGCGGATGGATTGCCCCTGCCAGGCCGGCGGTGGCTACCTCCAGTCCGGCGGGGGCAATCCATCCGCCATCCTAATCGGCCCCTTAGTCTGTAAACGATTTTGCTGTGAAGACAGGAAAAATGTGAGGACAAATAGAATGGTTAAAATATGCACATATGGTAGCCACAGTGCTTCGTGCAAAGTGCAAGTTAAGTCTTAGTTCTTCTTTGCAGAATAATTTGACCACTTAAATTGCATCATGGGATTTGTAGCTTACTTCAGTTTATTCTTCTGAAACTCAAGTTGTCTTAACCTGTGCTCAAAGCAAGTTCTCCAGTGCCCTCCCTTTGATGTAAAATACCTCTGATGAAAAGACTATGCTTCTGTGAAAAACTCGACCCATTACCCCACAACAGGACCTCTTTCATCAATGCTGTGCTGTTTAGAAAAGTTCGACATCTCCCAAATAATTGATGGGATAATGCCTAAGATTGGAACTGCAAAAGTCTGTACAAGCCAAATGAAAAAACTCTGGATTATCAAAATATTTATTTTTATCCAATAACTTTTGTTTCATAGAAAGTGCTAATTAGTATTACATAACCACTTCAGGGAATATATATGAGATTTCACCATAAGCATTGTGAAATGATATTTAAAACATTCCAATCGATTTAAGTGTTGTGCTGTGAATCAAAAATGGGTCATCGATTTTCAGCAGCCAGGAGTTGTCCCAAAATATGGCTGATGTTATTTATGGAAACGTACGTGTGGCACAGAAGCACAAGGCATTTCAACAACCAAGTGACATTTTCTTTCACTTTAGAATAAATAATATTACAGGTTCTCTTGTGCCAGTGAATTACAGCTCTCAGGCGCATCATAAGATGGCCTACTGAAGACCAAATGAAGGCTAAAATTGTCAGATATTATCCTGAAACATAAAATCAAATTGGATTCTTGGTGTGCATCTGCCTGTTGTTCGCTATGTCTCCTAAAAAAAGTAAAGCCATTAGTCCCGTAAAGCTACATCAGAACTGCAATTCAATCCCTCAACCTCTTTCATCTGGATGGTGGTAATGTTCTGCTCCATGGCTTCTGTGAGAAATTACCGCATATTTGGAAAACAACATATTTTCGCACATTAGAAATGCAATTCAGAATGTATTTTAACATAACATTTGCACGAAGCAACTGAACTTTAGCCTGTGCAGAGACTAAGCCTAAAGATTTTCTTCAACCTGTGCTCATTGTCAAATATTTTGTGCAACAGCCTAATATTGATGTCACCTAAGAAATGTGCTGACTTTAGTATTATGTTCATTCAGTTCCTCTCACCCCATGTTCGATCATATCCATTAAGAATAATAGGCTTCGGCCCACATGCATCATTGTGTCATTTTGCATTTCTTAATTTGCGAAAAATAAGGAATCGCAAATTAAGAAGTGCAAAATGCTATGCATCATTTTTTTCGGTATTTCTTTGTGATTCGGTAAAAATCGAAATTTTTACCGAATCCCAAAGAAATACCGAATTCTTAAGTTAATTTTCGCAATTCCCATTGATTCCTATGGGCCAAAAGGCCCATAGGAGTCAATGCAAATTGCGAGTGGCACTTAGAAAATTTCATGGGTGCAGGGGGGGGTCCAAAGGACCCCCCCATGCACCCCTGAAATGTATTTTTCGCATCATGTTGCACACACTCATGTCCTAAGGACATGTGTGTCCGTAACATGAATGTTGAAAAAAAAGCATTTTCAACATTTTAAACATTTTTTCCAAATTTACCGAGTGGTTCAACCACTCGGTAAATTTGGAACCCTAATTGCGAATTTCCACTTGTCAAAGTAATGATGCATTGCTTTTAAGAAGTCGCACATCTGCGACTTCTTAAAAGCACCCGCAATTTTAGAACTCGCAACAATGTTACGAATTCTAAAATTGCTTCATGCATCCCAAAAAGCACTTTTGCATTCGCAAACGGCCGATTTTAAGTAATCGCACCGTTTGCGACTACAAAAATGCTTGATGCATGTGGGCCTTCGTGATACTGAATAGAATAAAGGGTGATGTAGACTCATCATGTTGCTTAAATGTATAATGTATGTAATATATGTTTTCACATTTGCTCACTAGCGTTTGTTTCTGCGCTGAAACTCACAATGCATGCTTAGGTAAGGGAGTCTCATGGGAACCTTCATTCATGTAACAATTGAACCAAAGGACTGTATCAATTCAGATGAAGAGGGTGCAGACTGTGGGAATTGGAAGAAGATGCATCATATTATTGACAACACGCCCTTAAAAACTGTTCTGATTGGACATCGGGGGAAGGCGTCAATATGAATCAAAGCATGTGTTCAAATGTTATAATGACAAGTGTTCCTAGCTAGTCGACAACACACCTCAACTTGCCCTCTTTCATGTCCGGTAGTCGTGTTGCTGGATTTTCTCCTTTAACAGTGACTCTTCTTCATGGAGAGTTGAAGCCTTTAGATCTTTGAGGTGACTTCTTTTATTCATTTCATGGTCAATGTTATGACAAAGATCGTTATTCTGAAAGTTGCTACTGCATATTTAGGAAACTCTGCTGAGTTTCCCGAACTGCACTTCAGGAGGAGTTTGCCTTTCTATTCATTGCTCTCTTCCAGCAGAACTTTTTATGAGTTCCTATTTAGATTTGGTCTTTAGGTAGCTTATTGGGTTTCCTTATGGAACAAATGTTTTGATTGCTAATTAATAACCTTCTTTTATATTTCCGTATCTTTTTCAAATTTGACTAAAGATACTTAAAATTCTAACCATATACGTAAATAAAGCCTTTAAAACGAATCCAAACTCTCATCATCGACTCAACGTAAGCTTAAATGTCATGATGGTTTATCACCTTACTTTATAGGTGGCTTTATTTCTCAACACAGTGGAAAAGGTCCATTCGACCTCCCCGGAGCCTGGAGGATTCTCCATGTTGCTATTCTTAAGTGGGTATAATTTAAGGTCAGAGCCATTGAGGAGAGGCCTTTGGGTCTCCAGCAATTCCCAGATTCCACAGTAACCCCCTTTGGGCCCACCCTTCACCCCACAGCATGTCTCATCAAGTGCCTGAAGAAATATATCCACATCGCCCATACCATGATGTATTTCCACTGGTTCCTCTTGCTGGCCTGCTCCATCTTGAAACCCAGCTGCACGTTCTAGAAAACCATCATGACTGGTACCATTGCGTGACTGGATGGCAAGCTCACCGTCTCTGCATGTCAGCAGCCAGGACACCATCAACTTGGAAATGAAAAGGTGCATAACAAAACAATGCAGCAAACCACATTATCTATGCACCCAGGAACTAGAAGAACATAAGTTTATCTATCAGGACTGCCACAACAAATTTCTAATATAATAATGAGATGAAGACATACCTTATAAATACTAGATCATGATACGGTCATTGCCGACTCATGCTCTTGGAGACCAACTATCCCCAGTGCCTGAAATGGAAAAGTAGAAGTGCCGGTACTCTGGACCAGAGTACCTGCTCGTTTCTGAGGAGTGCCAATTTCTCTTGAGAACTGGCGGTTCTCTTCCTCTCAAAATAAAAAAGTGCCAGTACTCAGTACCGGACAGTACCGGCCCATTTAAAACACTGCCTACCCCTTCAATCATACTCTGACGGTATTTTTACCTTCGACCCTGTACAGTACTCAGCTGACTTTCTGCTCGGTTCGCTCTGTAACTATATTACATGCATATGCGGGAACACTGGCTTACTGGATGTCTGAAAACAGGTCCATGAAAAGGGAAATGCTACGGGTCTGGCAGTTTGCTTTTGTACACCACACAAGAAATAACTAATTTCACAACGCAACAAAGAAATACTTGTCATAGTCAACATGGCGCTTTCATTGACAAATCTACCGATATTCTGTTTTTAGACAGAATACAATATTTTCCGATTGCACCAAGTTTTCAAATGTCATCGATGATTTTTTACTTCGACATTGTGTCATATTTTACTTCGACATTGTGTCATATAACGCTGAAAGTCTTATTTAGAACTCTGTGTTTTTCCCTCAGCTATCACGGAACTACAAATTGCTTTCGATAATTCACAGCATCAGGTGGTGGGCACGTGAGTCTGGGTAACTTGGAAAAATACGAAGCATAAACATCTTTTAACGGTTTCTTACTTGGTAACAAAAAGACTGATGAAAGCGCTCCCCTTTTTGACTTCTGTCTCCTCTAGTGCCACCCTGAAGAGTTCACCTTCTATAGTGATGACGTACTCGGAGCTTACTTAGGTAGATTGTCTAATCTGTTCCCATAAACACAGATTTTACCTTCTTCCAGTAAGTTCTTGTGATTGATTCAGACCAATTGCCAAGACCGTTCCTGTAATTTCACCAATGGTTCTCTATGTCTAGTCTTAACCTCTATTATTTACTCATTTTTTCAACATAAAATAGTAATCCGGGAAACGATTAAGGGTAAGTGGTATCAGAGAAGGCACCTTGCCAATGTGCACGTATTAACTTTGGGTTGCAAAAAGGTAGCAGGATGTTTTTTAAGGATAACCTGGCAATCCTTCACAACCTTCCTTTGTGTCAAATTGAACAATCACTTCTGAATCCTAAATCGCTCGATCTGGTCTGTTTTTATACACATTTCCGATTTGCTACAGGTTCAATTGTTCTTGCCCGAATACGATTTTATAAAATATATATCTACATCCATGACTCCATAAACTGCAATAAACAAACACTCGACATGCACAGTGTACATTTCCTCACATCCATACAACGTCATGGGGTCGATTTATAAAAAGGACGACCTAGAATTGGGCTCAAAAAGGTAATTGTAAACATATGCAGGTCAAGCGATAGATCGGCTTATTGCTTAAACATAGCTGTGCTCGTTAAAGCACTGCACACATAATCCATACGCACCACAACAAATCACTGCCTGAAAAACATTTTGAGTATCTCGCCTTCCTTCATGATAGACCGGTTACTTCGGCTGTGATTCGTGGGTGTTTGCACCCCAGACTTGTGCTTTGAAAGTCCTGGTGCAAATCTCAGGAGCAAACTGATAGAAATGTCAGGACAGATTTACAAGAAAGTTCAGCAGCGCTGCACCACAAGCCCTTTGGCTGCATTACACTGCGGCACTTTCAGAGGACAGGAATGCAACATATTTACAATGATATTTTGCAATCCTGTGCTCTCCGCTGTGCTGGCGCCTAAGCAGCTGCCATGCGCCAACGCAGTCACCCTTGCACCATGTTGCAAGGATGCCAGCATCATCGGGAGATTGTTTTATGCAGGAAGGGGCAGCTTCCTGCACGAAAACAATCACTACTGGAATTTTCCGCTTTCAATGCTCGCTGTAGAATGCAGCATGCATTGAAAGAGGAAAAAACGAGGAGTAATGAAAACATTTCCCCTCAATGCGCCTCCCTATGCTTCCCCTAGGGTGGCGTAGCATATTGACACATTTCCAGGTTTACGATTCCTCGTAAATCTGAAAATGTTTCTGATTCCACAGCAACACCCATTGAACCCCTCTTTCACACAAAGTGCTGCGTGTAAAGGGGCCATATTTACAAGGACAGAAAAAGCCACGCAGGCTGACTTTTCATGTCCTTGTATATATGGGGCAGAGAAAGCACTGCAAGTGCATCACAAAAAAGTGACTTACTGGTAGCACAATGGGCTTGTAAAGCTGCCCTGTAATGTTGCACACGTTGGAAGCAGACTTTTCCCATTGCTGCACGGGCCAGAGCTAATTGGTGCACACTGCACACCTGCTAATTTGTGCACCACACCCTATCACAAATTAGCAGGTGCTTTGTTTGCATGCATTTTATGAAGCGCAATTGTGGTAGAGCCCTGAGTGCGTATAACAGTAAAACGGCTGCATGTGATACTGATTTACCTAGACAACGGAATGATTAATCCACATAATAGCATGACAAAAGTCTATGGGGTTAATTTATAGTAGCTTTCCTTGGCGCAGGAGCCTGCTCTATATTTACGAGGCAACACTAAGCGACTTTTTTGGGTTTAATGGCTCGTAAATATGGTTCCCTTTAACACAGTTTTCTGCATTAAAGTGGAATGCAATGGGTGTTGCTGCAGGCATTTCCAGCAACATTTGTCTGTGTACATTTCAGTACAATTACATTCTTTGTACATTAAATAGGAATCAGCAGTAAATCAGTCATTCGTTCCCATAATATTTCCAATCTTTTTCCTCATCTCCATTTCCTTGGTAGGTGATGTACACCGTTCACCTTGGTACACATTCCAACCATTCATTTTTTTATCCAATTTTTTAGGACAACCTCTGGATTTGAACACCTCTTTTTCAGCTATCGCACATCTGTCTAACTCCTTAGTCTAACACTTCGGCAATGGCTTCTCTTCCACCCCCCACGTCATTGCTTTTGCACGTTTCACTAGTGTGTATCCAAGAGTGGCAATTTGTTGCTCCACTTTTGTAAGTTCTGTAGCCTCCAATATATTAAGGAGTCCCAGTTGGGGTGTTAAGACAATCTCTTTAACCAGCGCTCTCTGCATGTGTGTTGTGGCCTTCACCCATGGAGTTTGTACAAGGGGACAGTCCATATTATGTGGTAGAATGTGACTTCTTGATTGCATTGGCGGAGACACTGCGCATCTTGTCTCTACCCTTTTTTTGCTAACGTAATCCCGGTGAAATAAGTTCTATGTAGGATTTTCAATCGAATGAGTCAAAGCCTAAGGGGAATGGCTGCTTCTCTCAGGTACATCAGTGCTGTTTGCCAGTCACCATCTTCAAGTTGCTTGCATCGGCCTGCTATCTCTCTCGAAGAGTATGAAATGGATCTGGCAAGTTATTACATAGTTTTTTATATGTTAAAGGCACAACTTTCTCTAGTATAGGTTCTGAAAGTAGTCGGACCTCCAGAGGGGAGGATGCCGGTATACTTGCCATGTTTGATAGTGCAGCATGAAGGGCATGCCGTACCTGTAGGTAGCGGAAGACCTCTCTCCGAGCTAGTTCATATTGCTCCCTTAGTTCCGTGAATATTAGTATCTTCCCCTTTTTCACTAGGTGGCTCATTGTGGAGATTTCTATGGTATCCCCTCTATTAAAGCCAGGTGGTTACAGAGTAATCCAAGCTTTTGGATGGACCATAGTGGGATGGCTTGCATCAGTACATCTGACCAACCAAGACGTCCATTAGCCTGAGGCCAAATCTCCAATGTATGGGCTGTTGGGCCCAGGTATCAACATTTCCGGACTGTAGAGCAGAGGGATCCTAGGTATCCCTCCCTGCCCCTTTGATATTTATCCAGCAGGTATTCCTCGTCCAGGGAGAGTGATATATCCAGGGGTTCACCACTATCAACTGTGATGACCAGTAGTACAGATGCATATCTGGGAGTGCAATACCTCCATCGTACCTCTATTAGTTACTTTATGTAACACTATATGGGCGCCCTCCCATGCCCTACTAGCGTTCTCACCTCACCCTCTATGTTTCTCTGGTAGGAATGAGGGCACTTATGTGGGCAATTTTGAAGGATATATAGAAAATGGGAAGAGCAAGCATCTTAAAAATGGGCTCCTCGACCCAGCAAGTAGAGGGGCAGTGACCTCCAGTGCCTGAAGTCATTACGCAGTCTCTTCAGAGGGACGGCCAGGTGTCTGCCGCAGAAGATCTGCGGATCCGGAGTTATATAGACACCGAGGTATCGGAATCCCTTAGTGGCTATCTCTACCTTACATCCTGAGGGGAGTTTAGGAATTGGAAAATAATTCACAAAAATCACAGACTTAGACCAGTTAATCGAATAACCAGAATATTTACTGAAGTTTGTGAAGATATTTAAGATTCTGTTCACCGATTTATAGGGGACACCCGATATAGCAGGATATCATCTGCATAAAAGGATATCCATTCTTCCTGTTCTTCTGCCCCCTTCAACCCTCTAATCAGTGGATCCCCCCTCACTCATGAGGCCAGTGGTTCTAATACTAATGAGAAATTTAGGGTGGACAGGGGACAACCCAGTCTTGTACCTCTTCTTAGTGAGAATATTCTGGACAGGCGGTTGTTTACCCTGACCTGGCCTTTTAGGTCTGTGTAGAGCAGCTTAATACAGTTTATCAATTTTGGGCCAAACCCTAAGCTCTGAAGCATTTCAAAGAGATATGGCCATTCTATGGAATCAAACGCCATTTTGGCGTCCAGAGAGAGTACCACTGCATCTTCCTCTAATAGTTGTTTGTGGCCCAAAACATTATGAAGACGACAGATGTTTGAGCAGTATTCTGGCCTGGCACAAAGCCCAACTGGTCCACACACACCAGTGTGGGGATCCTTGAGATCAGGTGAGACGCCAGGAGTTTGGCAAGGATTTTTGCTTCTACGTTGATTAGCGAAATCTGCAGTTGTCAACGGGTTTCCCCAGCTTACGAGTAACCACAATAAAGGCCAACCGTTGATCCTCCAGTGAAACTCCTTTTTCATAACTTTCATTATTCTTTGCTCGTAAGTGGGGTGCAATATGTAAGGCCGTTGTTTTTAGGAATTCAATTGGGATCCCGTTGTGCCCCATTGCCTTCCCCGATTGTGCACTGTTTATGACTAGGCGGATTTCATCGCCTGAAAGATCCTACTCCAGTATATTCCTATTGTAAGTGATTAGGGTAGGCAGACGGATATATGCTAGCAATTGGTGGGAGTTCTCTGCCGTAGCAGTGGTCAAGGAGGTGTACACCCTCACCAGATGATCTGCAAAAGCATCCACGATGGCTTGGGGGGTCTGAGAGATGTTGCAAAGTGTTAATCTGGGTACCCAGCTCTATCCCCTAGTTCGTGAAGCTTAAGCCATGTGTAAAGCAATCAGGCCCTTACCTTCTCTTCTGCTAGGGTTTTATATTCTAGCTGTCTAATGGATATCTCATGGGAAGATATTTTGCTGGGTGACTGTGTGTGCTCTGTTTCGAGCTGGTGTAGTTCACTCTCAAATTGAATCAATTGTGCCTGTTGTTTTTTATTATAACCCTCTTTGAGCGCCAATACCTGCCCCTTCAGGACCGTTTTAAAGGCCTCCCATATTATTTATGCCGATTCCACTGAGCCTACGTTTTCATTAAAGTAGTGTTCCAACTGTGTAATTAGACTCTCCTTTATGCCCAGAATTTTAAGCAACCAGGGGTTAATGACTATGATATTGCTCTTCCGCCGGTTATAGTATGTAAGCTCCACCCACAAGAAAAATGGTCAGCAATGTCTCATGGTAGACAACGTGGGTTCTGAAAATTGCCAATGTCTGCCACCTGTGTCAAGAAATAATCTATGCGAGATAGGCTTGTGTGGGCAGTTGAGTAATACGTGAAGTGGGTTTGATCTGGGTGGAGTATCGTCAGATGTCAGTAAGTCCCATGGCCTTTGTGAATGCTGACATATGCGTGCTGGGGCAAACCTGGGGGTGTATTGGTTGCCTATCTTTATGGTCGTCAAGGGTCATGTTAAAATTGCCACCCAGAATAAGGTTTACAAACAGGAGATCTATCATAATCTTCCCAAGGTCTGTGAGCGCCGCCTCACTTAGCGCAGGTGGAAGGTAGGCTGATATTACATTGAGCGCATTCCCCTCTCAACTTGCCTCCACTACAGCAAATCTACCCTGGGGGTCTGGCCATGTGCGTATCGGGGTAAGTGCTCGACTCTTTTTGACTAGGATGCCCATTCCCCTAGATCCCGAATTGTAACCCATGTGGACCAGGAGTTTGTAGTCCCACCACATCAGGGCTTTACACTTATTCCCCACCAGATGTGTTTCCTATAATAGGACCAGATCGGGGGCTTTTCCTTTGAGATATCGTAATACAATGCACATTCTATTTTGATCCCCCATTCCATGAACATTACAGGTAAGGATGGAAAGTGATGTGTCTACAAGTTTGCCCGCCATGTGTCCATTCGGAAAGGTTTCTTTAGAGCTCAGGGACAGATCACAAGGAGCAGAGACTTCAATATTCACTCTAACTTTCAAGACTCTAAACAGCGAATGACAGGCAAGCAGACAGGTTTTGCAGAACAGTGTGATTTCATCCCCTTCAACCTGTGGAGATGTTACGTGTGACTGATTCCAGTGTGTCAACCTTGTGACTTGAACATATGAACAAAACTTAACCCCCTCTTCCTCCCCATAACTCCACCTTCCTGCCCCCTGCCAGTGGATTTCAAGCTACCCACTCCCCAACAAGGCAGAGTGCCTGTCCCCCCTCCCTCCATTTAAATGTGCCTGATCTACAGAATTTAACCACCCTCCGCCCAGTTTTAACTGTTGCAATAAGTGATTTGTTTAACGTGGGTTGATCCCAGTCCCATCCTATATTCGGAGCTTAAGTGTACCAAGCGCAGCTACTCCATTGACGGTTACCCAGTAATGTCCTACAGGTACTACATAACCCCTTCAGAGTCCCTTAGCATTGGCTAGCGTTGGTCATGCTATACTCAGGAACATTGATGCTTCAATTTCAAGTTGTCTAGTCTGTTTCTTTGTTGGCCAAATCAACTTGCAGCTCGTTGTTGAGGTCTGTTCTATTATTCGGTGGTCCCATATGTCTCTCCTTGTGGGGTTTCTCTACATGACGCAAGCCCTCCAGCCAGTCCCGCGTGTCCTCAGATGAAGAGACAAACCATGCTTTACCCTCTGCCTCCACTTTGAGTTTCGCTGGAAAGATCATGGCGTACTTCACTTCTTTTTCTCTCAACGCCTTCTGGACCACCAGAAAGCTCCGCTGTTGATTTTGGACTCTCGTGGTAAAGTCTGGAAAAAAGGACATCACACTATCCTCAAGTTTGGCAGGTGGGTTAGAACGCCCCGCTTGAAGTATGACATTGCAATCTCTAAAGGATGCACATGTTATTCCTTGGCGCCCTTCCTTCATACGCATCAAGTTGCACTTCCATTCTAGATTGCTTGTCCTGCAGTTGTATCACTTGCTGTTTGAGCAGGGAGGTATCTTTATTTAATTCTGTTGTGGCGTTTTCCACCTCCTTAACTCTGGTGTCCATTTGCGGAGGTCCGCCCGTATGAAGGAGACCTCAATATTCACTGAGTCGAGTCGGGATTCCAGAGATGTGCGAACTCAAGCGATTGCCCCCATAATATCCTGTAACATTGGCTCTTTTTGCGTCTTGGACCCCCGGGTGAGCGGCGTCTTGAACATCTCCATTTGTGTTCCACTCGAATTTAGCCAGTTCGTTTTGCATCGCCGCTTTATTCCCACTACCTCCTGCCATTGTTAGTAGTCACTGGGTGGACAGGTGTTAAGTGATCAGGGAATGCACTCAGTAATCCCCACCGCCTGCCCAGGGGACACTTCCCTCCAGCGGCCTGTCGAGGATCCTGATATCTACCTCCTGAGTAGCGGGCAGATTAGGAGATTCAGCAGTATGTGCTGCACAGCAAGTCTACTTTATGCAACTGTCCAATTAAGGAATGCTCCTTCTCCTGATGAGGGTGTTCAGTACAGCGGTTTACCCCAGATGGAAATATCTCAGAGGAAGGCAGAGGGCGATAACCCACCTCCACAAAATGGTATGGTCTGTTAATATGACTCTGGTTCAGTGAGCCCCTGACAGGGGTAATTAGGCCCAGACACAATGAACTGCTTCAATCCCACCAGGGGAGGGCACCCCACCGCCAGTGAAGCACCAGGTCTGCTGCCTCTCTCTAGCCCCCAGCCCACAATCTTGCCTCAGAGCAGTATGTGCTACTGCAGTGGTGCACCCTCGCCTCCTGTCTTCAGGACCTGCCTCAGTCCTCTGGCGGTTTGTCTCCACCCCGGTGTCGCGCACCTTTCTCAGTCATTCATTGGCACCACAAGAAGTCCAGCAGTCTATGCAGGCCCGCACTGTTGCATTGGTCAGGAATGCCCCGTTGTGCCCCTCACTTGTCTCCAATTAGCCCAGCTGGGCCCTACTGTCAGGATCTTCCGTAGTGTCACTGAGCCGGTGTTTCACTGCTTTAACTCCGGTGCAGAGCCCAACTCGGTGGTGAGGTGTCGGAGGTTGGTCTCCACTCGTGCAACCTGTTATCAAGAGCGGTTCAGAAAAGGGGGTGGTGATGAACAGAGTGTCTGAATTAAGCAGACCACTCTTACCCAGTCCAAAGATCAGGGCTTGATCCATCACCGTTATTTATCTCACTGCACCATCCCAGCTTAGAACCTGGCTATATGCAAATCAGTCTGTCCCTGGCCCAGTGCATCATGGGAACAGGGCAGACTAAACTACCAAGCCAATTCTTCACCAGAAAGGAGACAAGCTACCGGGGACCGGTTTCTGGCATTTCAGCCTTCTTCGGCCCGGCTTGCTTGAATCCTGATGGTGCAGTGAGAAAGGGACTCATGTCTGAGTATACCCTGCCACACCTATAGTGGCCAAAAACGATTCAGAAAAGGGGGTGGTGATGAACAGAGTGTCTGAATTAAGCAGACCACTCTTACCCAGTCCAAAGATCAGGGTCAGACTAATTTGCATATAGCCAAGTTCTGAGCTGGGATGGTGCAGTGAGCTAAAGAACGGTGATGGATCAAGCCCTGGTCTTTGGACTGGGTAAGAGTGGTCTGCTTAATTCAGACACTCTGTTCATCACCACCCCCTTTTCTGAATCATTTTTGTCCACCATAAGCATGGAAGTGTATACTCAGATGTGAGTCCCTTGCTCATTGCACCATCAGGATTCAAGCAAGCCGGGCCGAAGACGGCTGAAATGCCAGAAACCGGCCCCCCGTAGCTTGTTTCCTTCCCAGTATAAGAATTGGCTTGGTAGTTTGGTCTGCCCTGTTCCCATGATGCACTGGGCCAGGGTCAGACTAATTTGCATATAGCCAAGTTCTGAGCTGGGATGGTGCAGTGAGCTAAAGAACGGTGATGGATCAAGTCCTGGTCTTTGGACTGGGTAAGAGTGGTCTGCTTAATTCAGACACTCTGTTCATCACCACCCCCTTTTCTGTTATCGAGAGCAGCACTCCTTCTGCCTGCCCTCCACACTCACTCTGGTGTAACCGAGACCCGGGCAGACGCACCCTTCAGCCTCTTACCCAAGGCTCAATGAGGCATGGCACAGCCATTTTGTGGATGCCACATCTCACCTATGCCAGTCGCTTTCCCATTCCCGGGTTGGTCTTCCTGCCTATATTCTCCGATTTCACAATACCTCTGAGATAGGGCACTGGGGTCTCCACAAGTTCTGACTTTTCACTTGCTTAACGCAGGATATATGTCAGATGTTTCAGAGAGGGCTGCTGAGCCGCGCTAGTGTGTGGCCTTTCCTCTAGGCTGTTGGCCATGCCCCTCATCCATGGCCTTTTGACACTGCCCCAGATTTATGAGAAATCATAAATATGAGGCAGTGCCAAAAATGTATGCCTCCCCAGAGGAGTCGTAAGGAAGGTGCAACAAGGACAAATATCTTTATTTCTCCTCATTTTTCCTTTTTCTATGTGTGGTGCCTTCCACATAAAAATAATCACGACTGCAATGCAGGCATCCTTGCATCATTGTGCAAATGTGCCTGTGTTGGTGCACAGCAGCCCATTGTTCACCAGCGCTGGGGAAAAGGAAAGAAATGTGCCATATCTGATAGATGTGGGGCATTCCTGCCCTTTTCTTTTGCCTTAGGGCAGCGTACCAGGAAGGCCTGCGGCGCTGGATTATGACAAAATCTCATAAATAAGGCCCTATAACTTTACAATCAGCAGAATTTAGTGGTAAATTTAAAGGTAAAAAAGTATAAATTCACAACAGAACAGTGTTTTGTATAAACCTTTGTTGATTGAAAACCATAAAAATATAAACACTATTTTAATAGAAACAAAGATAATTTTGCAGGTTGGTTTGAAACAGCATAAACTGCTGCTTTAGCATTGGTGGGATATGAGTTGTTAAGTAAACTTGGAGCTTCAGATGTTGATATGATGATATCCCCATCCATACTAGGGGTTGGCAGCTAGGGTGTTCTTATCGTGCAGCTGTGAGAAAACTCTGTCCGAGGTATTGCTTGGTCATGTGAAGGACACTCTTACTATGGGGAGGGCCAGGCTTCCTTTAACCATGACAGATGACAACAAATATCCTCCCCAAGAATTGTTTACGTTTTTGCTCATCTGGGACTTGATTTTCTACCTTCACATATTGTTCAAAGAGCCTTTTTTAGAACCAAAGAAAGTCCAGCATAACTTTGCAAATGCATTCATTCTTTGTGGTACGTTTCTCATGCCATATTCGAGCCGTACTTGAATTGTGAGACCAACCTCGGCAGGTGGATGACCTCTTTGTAAACATTTGTTTGCTAAAGGGTCAATAAATCCACCTCTTTTCCATGGGTGATTTCCAGGCCATATGAAATCATCGGTAGGAGCTGTGCTGCCATTACTGTGAGCATGTGTTGACGTGACAGGAAGCTGATCTTATTTTCAGGCTGATTGAAGGCAGAAGATCAAATGCATACTTTGGCTCACATTGCAGCAAAGTTTTACTTGAGGGTCCGATGATGCTCAATCACTATTCCAAGATATTTAAAAGAAGTTACAACCTCATTAACTCTATGTCCCTCGTCCTCGACCCAGTCATCACTCATGAGGTATCCCACAAGACAGGAAACAAAACAGAAAATGCTTTTAGGCTCCACCCCTACTCCTGCTAGGTGCTATATCACACCTAACCACTAGAAGCACATCCTGTTCTGTTTCCTGTCGGTGGTTTACTTGATGGGAGATGCTGGGGTGAGTGCCGGGCACTTACCTGCTTCGTTTGTCCTGTGGATCTTCCTCTGCTGGGCTCTGGGAGGCTCCTGGGGACCGTCGTGGGATTCTTTGGAGTTGGGCTGCTGGGCTTCCTTGTCTCCTCCTGGGCTCGGGAGACCTGTGCTGCGTGGCTCCGTGGGTCTCCCTGTTTCATCCTGCCTGGTTTGTTTGTGACCCTGGAGGTCCTTCTGGTGGCGGAGTTCTGGGAGCCGGTCCTGCTGCACAGATGGACGCAGGTAGGCGTGTGGGGCTGTAGCGCTTGGCCGTCTCTTGGGGGCCCTTCCCCTCGCTTTCCCCCTCTACTGGGTGTGTGTCCTTTGCCAGCATGCGGTGCTGTGCTCGAGGGGCCTCGGTTTCAGCTCGTTTGTGGAGTGACGGTAGCTGGCGTCGTTCGATTGCTCACGCTTGCGAAGGGTTGACCTGCTTCAATTACTTTATGGCGTGTGAGCAGTTTTACGTTTATTAGACGGGCGCCTGGGTGGGCCCCGGCGCGCCTGCCTTTAGAGGCAATTTCCTGCAGTGATGTTGTTTGACGACCTGCGCTGGCTGTTTGGCCGTGGGTTCGCTTTGGTGCCGCCCCCTTCCTCTTGCATAGTTTCATTTCGGCCTCAATGGTGATTGGCCGACGGCAAGGCTTGCCTCTTTAGGTATTTCCGATTGGGGGATTGGCCGTTTTTTAAATTCTTTCGACCTCTGCAATTCTTCCTCCGTGGGGGGCTAATTGCTTGGGTTTCGCCCTTTATATATGCGCTAGGGGGTGTGTTTCTGTTTGTGGCATTCCTGCTTCTATTGGTGCTGTTACTTTGAACCAGTGTGAGTTAATTATGGGCAATCACCATCGCAAGAGGAAGCATTTCTCTCCTGTGCCCTCCTGTGCCTTCCTCTGCCCCTGGGTCCAATGGGGAATCCGCTGCTCCTGTGAAGTGTGCCAGGAAGGATAATGATCGGATAAAGCGCCTTATCCTGGAGGCACTTTCTGATCTTAAGGTGCACAAGAAGGCTGCTGATGGTATTTCTGGTGCTGTTGCCTTTTATTAGGATATTTCCTCCTCTCAATTGTCTGATGGGTCTTCTCTCGCTGCTGTTGAGCTTCAGGGGAAGTACATTTCCAGGGATCTCTTGCATTACATACTTTCCCCTGTTCGGGTTAATATGGGGTTTCCTGATGATTCTGCGCCCAGCTCCTCTCAGGATACACTCTTGCCACAATTTAGGAAACCTGTTGCCTCTTCTTTGCTGGTGCACCCTTTTGTGTCTGATGTCCTTCTGAAAGAGTGGAAGGACCCAGATCATATCACTATGCCCAGGTTTATGTCCAAGCTTTATCCTTTGCTGGATATGGCGGACTCCTTGCCTTATTCTGTGCTGGTGGACTCAGTTGTGGCCAGTCTTGTGGGTCGTCCTTCCATGGCAGATGATAACATTCTGAAGGACGGTGTGGATAATAAGGTCGATTCAGCTCTGAAGAAGTCTTATGCTGCCTCTCACCTTGCTATTTGCTCTGGTGTTTATGGGGCATAAGTTGCCCAGTCTTTGCTGACTGATTTCAAGTCCCTGTTTTCTACGATGCAGGAGTCCAGAGTTACTGGAGTCCATGGAGCGCCAGGCAGAATTCCTGTCAGACATCGCTTTTGATTCAGTGAGGGCTTCTACAATGTCCTGTGGTTCCTCTGTTGCTGCCCGTCGGAACCTGTTGCTGCAGGATTGAAAGACGGACGTGGCCCAACGTTCCATGTCTTTGAGTATGCCTTTCACTGATACCCGTCTGTTTGGTGACTCTCTTGAGGAGAAGCTGCATAAGGTCTTTAAAGAACCCAAGCATTCTTTGTCTTTTTGTGACCTTCCGCTCCGTGGGGGTTCCTCCTTCTCCGGTGCCAGGTCTTTCCGCCAGCCTTCCAGGTTTCAACAATCCTCCTTCAGGAGTCAGTGTGGCACTGGCCGGTCTTTTCCGCGGAAGTTTCAGAAGAAATCCCAGCGGGGTGCTGGGTCTGGTCCGCAGCGTTCCTGACTATGCCGTCCAGGAGGTCGTTCTCTCTGGTGGTCCACCTGTGGTTGGTGGGAGACTTTGTATGTTCCTTCCTGCTCGGCGATTGACGATCTCGACGGATGGGTGCTGGATGTTTTGTCCCGGGGTTACCGGATCGAGTTCCTGTCCCCCCACCCCACTCCGGGGTGGTGGTGACCCCATCTCCTCAGGAGGCCTCTCGCTGTCTGGCCTTGTTGGAAGGGGTTCTTATTTTGGTCAGCAAGCTTGCGGTTGTCCCTGTTCCGGAGCAGGAGCTGGGGATGGGCGTATGCTCCATCATCTTTGTGGTGCCGAAGATCACGGGGGGTTCCCAGGTGGTAATCAACCTTCGGGGTCTGAACTTGTTTGTGAAAAAGGTCCCGTTCAAGATGGAAACTCTCCAGAAGGTGATTCCGCTGATCCAGTCAGGTTGGGTGTTCTCCACTCTCGATCTCCAGGATGCGTATCTTCACGTCCCAGTGGCTGTGGGGGATCAGCGTTTCCTGCGCTTCTGCCTGGAGGGTCAGCACTGGCAGTTCTGCGTCCTTCCGTTTGCTCTTCGGTCCGCCCCCCGGGTGTTCACCAAGGTGGTGGCTCCCTTGGTGGCACATCTCCATCTCCTGGGGGTGTCCGTGTTCCCATATCTGGACGACTGGTTGGTTCAGGCTCCGTCTCCGGAGGTCATGTCTCGCCACCTTCTCTTGACCATGACTACGCTCAGGGAACACGGGTACTTGATCAACTTGCCGAAGTGTCACCTTGTGTCTGCCACCCGGAGAACCGCCATCGAAGCCATATTCGATTCTGTACTGGACAAGGTGTTCCTGCCGGACGCCTGTATTCATCGCCTTCAGTCGTTGTTGGGGAAGTTGTTGTCCCAGCCTGCGGCTCCCCTCCTGCAGTGGCTGGAAGTTCAGGGTCTCATGGCTTCGTCTGTGTTTACCGTGCACTGGGCCAGGGTTCATCTGCGCCCTGTGCTGTGGCATGTGCAGAGGTGGGTCCCCTTTCCTGTCTTGGACTATGCTGTTCCTGTGCCTGTGTCTCTGGACGTTGTGGCTGCTCTCCAGTGGTGGCTGGTTTCTTCCCACCTTTCCAAGGGGATGTGTATCCATCTGCCTCCTCCTCTGGTTTTGACAAGGGATGCCAGCGCATCAGGCTGGGGTGCGACTCTGGATCATTGGGCGGTGCAGGCTCGCTGGCTCCTGTCGGAGTCGCGCCGGTCGTCCAACTGGATAGTTGTCTACCGTGGAGAGGGCGCTTCGTTTCTTCCTGCTTCATCTGAAAGGTTGCCATGTCCTAGTGAGATCGGATAATACGGTGGCTGTGGTCTATATCAATTACCAGGGCGGACCCGCAGTTCATCCCTGAATCTGGTGGCCTGCTCCATTTCGGACTGGGCGGAGAAACATCTTCTGGCCCTGTCTGCTGAGCACATTCGGGGTGGGGACACCGTGGTGGCGGATTCATTGAGCCGGAGGTTCCCTTTGTCTCTGTCCCTGTGTCTGGCTCCCCGTACCTTTCGGTTGCTTTGCCAGAGATTCGGGACTCGGGATCTGGATCTGTTTTCCTCCTGTTCCAATGCCCTAGTTCCACTGTTCTGCTCCAGGTCTCCGGCGGAGGGCGCCTGGGGGGGATGCCTTGTGTCTCCAGTGGCCTCCTTGGTTTCTTTATGCCTTTCCTCCCTTTCCTCTGATTCCTACCTTCGTGCTGAAGGTTCAGCGGGAGGGGGCTCGGTGGTGGCTGTTGCTGGGCCTAGCGGTAGGCCCTCCTTGGCTTCTGCTCCGCTACCCCTCTCCTCTGAGGTCCCAGTCCCACCTTCTGGTTCCTCTCACCTTGGCGGTCTGGAGGTTGAACGGTTGTCTCTTGGGGTCCATGGTCTGCCCAACAACATCATTTCTGTGATGCAGGCCTCTCGTAGGCAGTCTACCTTGGCTTCCTGTTCGAAGAACTGGTCTTCTTTTTCGAGGTGTGTTCCTCCTTTGGTCTGTCTCCTAACTCTTGCCTTGTGTCTTCTGTTCTTCAATTTTTCATGGATGGCTTTCAAAAGCACTTTGCTTTGTCTACCATGCGGGCCAATGGTCTGCTATCCGTGCCTCCGGGAATCGGATTCTTTTCTACCTTCTGATAGCTTGTTGGTTTCTCGCCTCTTTCTGAGTTTCTCTCTCTCTTCCCCTTCCTTGGTGTTGGTCATTTTGCAATCCTCCCCCTTTGAGCGTTTGGAGTCGGTAGACCTTAAGTTCCTATCCTACAAAGTGGCTTTTTTGGTTGCTATTAAGCATGGGCGAATTTTGCGATTTCGCGAATTTCGTGCGAAATCGCTAAAAAATCCGCGAATTTGCGGATTTCCCCACAAAATCTCGGATTGTTTTGCAATTTGCACTATACTAAACCGGAGTACTTTCTACTGGCTAATCAGTAAGTGCTACCTTGTTGGGTAAATGTATAGTGTTTTTCCTACACTACAGCTGCGTAAAGGGCCAGAAGAGTTGCCTCCAGTGACCATGTGTGTGTAACTTTGCCATCGCGCTGGCCGGGATCCCTCGAGTGAGCTGTCCATCATAGTGTGTAAAGGGCGGGAAGATGGTGCCCACCGCTAGAGTGAGTGGCGGGGCCAAACGGGGGGGCTTCTATGCGAGTTCACATGCCTCTTGTGTGAGTATAAAAGGTCAGACAACGATCAGAGCAGCAGATGACGAGAAAGAAGCTCCTGGTCACGGGGATTGCGCCCGTGAAAGTCAAGGATATAAAGGCCTCCATCAAGCATCATAGCTAATTTTCGACGGTAGATATGGGGAGAACGCACTTCTGCCCAGCCTCTACAAAGTGCACATTTTTTCGGGCTGATCAACTTTGTCATCGCGCCGAAGGATGCCGGGGTCCCTCGCGTGAGCTGTCCGTCATAGTGTGTAAAGGGCGGGAAGACGGTGCACACCGCTAGTGTGAGTGGCGGGGCCAAATTGGGGGGGGACTTCTATGTGAGTTCACATGCCTCTTGTGTGTGTATAAAAGATCAGACACCGATCAGAGCAGCAGGTGACGAAAAAGAAGCTCCTGGTCACGGGGATTGCGCCCTTGAAACTCAAGGATGCAAAGGCCTCTATCAAGCATCATAGCTAATTTTCGATGGTTGATATGGGTAGAACGCACACCTGCCCAGCCTCGACAAAGCGCACATTTTTTGGGGGCTGAATAACTTTGCCATTGCGCCGAAGGGCGCTGGGGTCCCTCGAGTGAGCTGTCCATCATAGTGTGTAAAGGGCGGGAAGACGGTGCACACGGCTAGTGTGATTGGCGGGGCCATACGGGGGGGGGGGGCTTCTATGCGAGTTCACATGCCTCTTGTGTGTATAAAAGCTCAGACACCGATCAGAGCAGCAGATGACGAAAAAGAAGCTCCTGGTCACGGGGATTGCGCCCTTGAAACTCAAGGATGCAAAGGCCTCTATCAAGCATCATAGCTAATTTTCGATGGTAGATATGGGTAGAACGCACACCTGCCCAGCCTCGACAAAGCGCACATTTTTTGGGGGCTGAATAACTTTGCCATTGCGCCGAAGGGCGCTGGGGTCCCTCGAGTGAGCTGTCCATCATAGTGTGTAAAGGGCGGGAAGACGGTGCACACGGCTAGTGTGATTGGCGGGGCCATACGGGGGGGGGGGGGCTTCTATGCGAGTTCACATGCCTCTTGTGTGTATAAAAGCTCAGACACCGATCAGAGCAGCAGATGACGAGAAAGAAGCTCCTGGTCACGAGGATTGCGCCCGTGAAAGTCAAGGATGCAAAGGCCTCCATCAAGCATCATAGCTAATTTTCGACAGTAGATATGGGGAGAACGCACACCTGCCCAGCCTCGAAAAAGCACACATTTTTTTGGGGCTGATTAACTTTGCCATCGCGTTGAAGGGCGCCGGGGTCCCTCGAGTGAGCTGTCCATCATAGTGTGTAAAGGGCGGGAAGACGGTGCACACCGCTAGTGTGAGTGGCGGGCCAAATGGGGGGGGGCTTCTATTCCGAGTTCACATGTCTCTTGTGTGTGTATAAAAGGTCAGACACCGATCAGAGCAGCAGATGACGAGAAGGAAGCTCCTGGTCACGGGGATTGCACCCATGAAAGTCAAGGATGCAAAGGCCTCCATCAAGCATCATAGCTAATTTTCGACAGTAGATATGGGGAGAACGCACATCTGCCCAGCCTAGACAAAGCGTACATTTTTTTGGGGCTGATTAACTTTGCCATTGCGCCGGAGGGCGCCGGGGTCCCTCGAGTGAGCTGTCTATCATAGTGTGTAAAGGGCGGGAAGACAGTGCACACCGTTAGTGTGAGTGGCGGGGCCAAACGGGGGGGCTTCTATTCGAGTTCACATGCCTCTTGTATGTGTATGAAAGGTCAGACACCGATCAGAGCAGCAGATGACGAGAAAGAAGCTCCTGGTCACGGGGATTGCGCCCGTGAAAGTCAAGGATGCAAAGGCCTCCATCAAGCATCATAGCTAATTTTCGACGGTAGATATGGGTAGAAGGCACACCTGCTCAGCCACGACAAAGCGCACATTTTTTGGGGGCTGAATAACTTTGCCATTGCGCCGAAGGGCGCCGGGGTCCCTCGAGTGAGCTGTCCATCATAGTGTGTAAAGGGCGGGAAGACGGTGCACACGGCTAGTGTGAGTGGTGGGGCCACACGGGGGGGCTTCTATGCGAGTTCACATGCCTCTTGTGTGTGTGTAAAAGCTCAGACACCGATCAGAGCAGCAGATGACGAGAAAGAAGCTCCTGGTCACGGGGATTGCACCCGTGAAAGTCAAGGATGCAAAGGCCTCCATCAAGCATCATAGCTAATTTTCGACAGTAGATATGGGGAGAACGCACACCTGCCCAGCCTCGACAAAGCGCACTTTTTTTTGGGCTGATTAACTTTGCCATCGCGCTGAAGGGCGCCGGGGTCCCTCGAGTGAGCTGTCCATCATAGTGTGTAAAGGGCGGGAAGACGGTGCACACCGCTAGTGTGATTGGTGGGGGGAGGGGGGCTTCTATGCGAGTTCACATGTCTTTTGTGTGTGTATAAAAAGTCAGACACCAATCAGAGCAGCAGATGACGAGAAAGAAGCTCCTGGTCACGGGGATTGTGCCCGTGAAAGTCAAGGATGCAAAGGCCTCCATCAAGCATCATAGCTAAATTTCGACAGTAGACATGGGGAGAACGCACATCTACCCAGCCTAGACAAAGTGCACATTTTATTGGGGCTGATTAACTTTGCCATTGCGCCGAAGGGCGCCGGGGTCCCTCGAGTGAGCTGTCCATCATAGTGTGTAAAGGGCGGGAAGACGGTGCACACCGTTAGTGTGAGTGGCGGGGCCAAATGGGGGGGGGCTTCTATTCGAATTCACATGCCTCTTGTATGTGTATGAAAGGTCAGACACCGATCAGAGCAGCAGATGACGAGAAAAAAGCTCCTGGTCACAGGGATTGCGCCCGTGAAAGTCAAGGATGCAAAGGCCTCCATCAAGCATCATAACTAATTTTCAACGGTAGATATGGGGAGAACGCACACCTGCCCAGCCTCGACAAAGCGCAAATGTTTTTTTAGCCGATTAAGGAGTTACTGAATTTGAGCTTCAACTCGGGTACCTGCTTTAATTATTTATATCTGTAAGTGTTTCCTGTTGAGGTTTAATTTTTGTGACAGGAGCCTTATTGTCTACCTATAACTATTCTCTGACCCTGCTTCGAGGGTCAGAGCAGGGTCAGAGAATAGTTGCAAGTAGGCAACGAGGCGCCGCTCGGGAAGCACTTACAGGGTTACAGCAGGTGCCCAAGTTGAAGTTAATTTCTTTGTAACCCTTTTGTAAATGGTTACAAAGAAATTAACTTCAACTTGTGCACCTGCTGCTGTAACCCTGTAAGTGCTTCCCTGAAAATTTGTCCCCCTTGCAAATTGGCAAATTTTCTGCGATTTCGCGAGATTTGCGGATCGCGATATCGCGGAAAATACACAAATTCCGTGAGTGGAACTAATTTTATGCCCACACTTAGTTGCTATCACTTCTGCGAGACAAATGGGGGAACTTACGGCCTTGCGTTGTTCTCCTCCGTTTTTGCGTTTTCTGGATGACACTGTGGTGCTCTCTTTGGATCCTGGGTTTGTCCCCAAGACCTGCTCTCGCTTTCATTCTTCTCAGGAGCTGGTTCTTCCTTCTTTGTTTTCTTCTCCTTCTTCTCCTTCTGAGCTCTTACTTCATTCCTTGGATCTGAAGCTTGCCTTGTCTGTTTATGTGACTAGGTCTGCGGGGTTTCACTCCTCTGACTCCCTCTTTGTGACCTTTGGTTTTCTGGTAAGGGTAAGGCTGCCTCCAGGCTTACTCTGGGTCACTGGATTAAGGCGGTCATCACTCTAGCTTATCTTGGTGCTGGTTTGCCTTGTCCGGCGGGGGTTCAGGCGCGTTCCACTCGGGCGCGTCTGCCTCTTGGGCTGCTTATCATGGTGTGTCTCTTGATGAGATCTGTCGGGTGGGGACTTGGGCCTCCGAGTCTACGTTTGTGAGACACTACTGGTTGAATTGTGCCCTTTCTGACCGGACCAATTTTGGTCATGGGGTGTTGCAAGCTGTGGGGGTTGCCCCCCCCCGCTCTGAATCTGTGTGTTTTAATAAACTTTCACTTGCTGCACTCCTTTGTGTATGGTCTGTATTTTGCTGTGTTTGGTGTGCCAAAGGCCTGGTTGGGCTTTGCTTTGGTATGCCTCATGAGTGATGACTGGGTCGAGGACGAGGGACGTAGAGGTAATGCTATGATTACTTTTGGTAATCCCAATTACCCTTAGTCCTACTCGTCCTCGACCCAGTCATACTTCCCACCCTCCCTCCCTGTCCAGGCCTTTGTTGCTTGGTGTGTCAGGTTGTGCTTCTAGTGGTTAGGTGTGATATAGCACCTGGCAGGAGCGGGGTGGAGCCTAAAAGCGCTTCCTGTTTTGTTTCCTGTCTTGTGGGATACCTCATGAGTGATGACTGGGTTGAGGACGAGTATGACTAAGAGTAATGTGGATTACCAAAAGTAATCATAGCAATGTGACTGCTCTTTACAAACCAATTAAGAGGTTTTTTTTCTTTGTATCAACCAAGCGGTTCACCTTTGTTTTTTTTAGGTTGAGCTCCAGGCCTTGCTGCTGAATGTATCCAAGCAGTGCATTTATTGACCTCTGTAGGCCGACAGGATTCTGGTTTAGCCACAACAATATCATCTGAGTATTGCAGATGACCTATTTAATCTGTTGCCAGACTTGGCAAAAAACACTCTACCTGTGCTGCCAAGTGCTGATCTAAGTCAGCCAAATAAAGGTTAAATAAGGAGTGAGCTCATTTGGATCTTTGTCTTGACCCTCCTGCTTTTGCCTACTTTAACTTGCACCCATGTGTCTTGGTACAAGGTGATAATCGCGTTTAGTAATTTTTCAGGTAGACCCAATTCTGCCACTTTTGCCCAAAGGCTGGCATGGGGAACTAGCATGTACTTGAATACATCGACAGCTTACAGAAGATATTTACATCAACAAATTTGAAATTACACCAATGACTTTGCTAAATTTTTATATTCCAAGTAACTTTGTAGAACCCATTCCAGATGTAAAGCAGTTGGCATAGATGTTGAAGAAATTAAAGGCCAAGGTTGGCACTGGGGCCTAATGGCCTTCCGAATGTACTTTTGAAGCAAGATATTAATTTATGGACTAGTCATCTAATGCCACTTTTTAAATGGATTTCTAGCTCCAACACCATCCCACCATCTTGGAGAGGGAGCATTCTTAATCCAAATATACAAGATTGCCACCCAATCATCACTATTAATTTACAGGCTAATAGCCTAATAGATATTGAAACCAAACTATGTGCCTCCTGGATACTACAAGAACTCCAGGCATGGGCGAGTGAGAATAAGTTAATACCAAAAACCCAAACAAAATTGTTTACCCATTTGTTGTATGACCTTTTCAGAAAGAAGGGTATGTAGAGACAAGTTTGGTATTGCCCTTATGCCTGGGTGAAATCCTGTTTGGGTTTTTGGTATTAACTTATTCTCACTCGCCCATGCCTGGAGTTCTTGTAGTATCCAGGAGGCACATAGTTTGGTTTCAATATCTATTAAGGCTATTAGCCTGTAAATTAATAGTGATGATTGGGTGGCAATCTTGTATATTTGGATTAAGAATGCTCCCTCTCCAAGATGGTGGGATGGTGTTGGAGCTAGAAATCCATTTAAAAAGTGGCATTAGATGACTAGTCCAAAAATTAATATCTTGCTTCAAAAGTACATTCGGAAGGCCATTAGGCCCCAGTGCCAACCTTGGTCTTTAATTTCTTTAACATCTATGCCAACTGCTTTACATCTGGAATGGGTTCTACAAAGTTACTTGGAATATAAAAATTTAGCAAAGTCATTGGTGTAATTTCAAATTTGTTGATGTAAATATCTTCTGTAAGCTGTCGATGTATTCAAGTACATGCTAGATTAATTCGGTGTTGGGGCTGCACCTTAGTAGAGTTCGACTTTGGAGTCCCAAAGTTGATTGTGTTCAAGCTTTCCCCACAGATGGATTCCCTTTCTGGGATGGTGTACATAGCATGAATGTGGGACACCTAGTCATCCTCAGAGATCCCAGCATTGTGATGATAGTTTTTTCCTATGACCATCTTATTTATCTCACCCCTGAACTGTTTGCTATTGGGTTATATGCTGTAATTTAGGAGCCTGTTCCATATTCGTTCCTAGTAGTTCTGTTTTGCTTGCCATCTTTCTTTTTGTAGGTCTTTCTTAGGTGCCTGTATGATTATTTCTCAAACACCATTCCAGTTCTTGCCATCCGAGTGTACCTTCTTTCTTCTTTATTAATTTGTTTTTTTATTTCCCACAGATGGCTTGTATACCTAATCTAATTTTGAGGGGATGAAGGAGCGTATTTTTCTTGCTGATTTGAGAACTCCTTTAAGACAATGAGTAAATTCCTAATTAGCTACTCCCATGTGTGATTTCCTTCTTCAGATATGCTGTTTATGCTCCTAGTGGTGCCTACTAAGATGTGTATCAAGGCCACGATTTGCCCAATATCAGGGTCAGGCCATTGAGTCCTTTTAGATTTTGACAATGGAAAGCACAGAATATTCCAGCTGTTGTCACAGTTGAAGCGAGCCAATTCTGTTTTGTTGACTTAGGGGCGGGAGAATGCATTTGGAGTGATGGTCAATTTGAGATGACCTTACGAGGGTGACTGATTTGCTGTTAATTAAAGTACAGTCTATGATTGAGCCAGTCCAAATTCCTGACAAAGTTGTTGTCGTCTTCAAAATTACCATTCAGGATGCTCAAATCTTGATTTTCTTGCTTTTGACAAAACTGTAACTGTAACTGTAAATTGATACTTGTATAGCGCACTACTCACCCGCAAGGGTCTCAAGGAACTTGTACGAATACTGCTGAGGAATCCATCCTGGCTTTCCCTGTGAGGCGTCCACTCCTGGGCACCCCCAAGGTGGAGGCCAGGCATCCTTAGCGTTGTGGGGTCCATTGTGGAGATTAAGCAAGCTATTGCCCAGAGTTGCAGAGTGGGACTCCATGATTGGAATATGCACTGAGGCGATAATTATCAGGTCCGTGGAATTTTGAGCCCAAGACCCGCCAAGGCGGGGAATTGAACCCTGGTCCCGGGTTAGACCTCTGCATCAGGGTCTGCCGCTCTAATCATTGAGCCACACTGCTCCACACATTGGAAATTAGACCCTTTTTTATTAAAGCTGGGGAATGGTGACAAATAATTCAGAGTGGTTCTATTTTGAAGGAATCTGATGTTAAAAACCACTGGAGACTATTAATTTTGAGTTTGGATACAAATTTTACATGGTCCTCATTAGTAACAGCAAAGTGGAGATCCTGTCTTCCTTCTTTGATTTACTTGGGGGATATATACATTCAGGAAAATGAGTGCCTTCCTATGTTCGTACTGATCTTTTAGTTCTAACTTGGTGCCCTGTTGCCACTCAACCCCCAAATCTATATCATCCTGTGACAGTTTTGAAGTTGAGATAAAGGTAGGGAGCCCCCTATTTGACAGCCATAATGTGAGGACCTTAATTTAGGGATATGAAATTCTGTGTACCCAGTGACTGGTGCTGTACATATACTCCAGGTTTCCTGTAATAATATGCTATCAAATTTGTGTAAATAATCCATTGTATCTTTATCCAGCAGCATTTTACCGAAACTGCATACATTCCAGGACATATTTTGATATGATGGTTCTCAAGAGGGGCTTGCAGTTTAACAGAATCAACTGTGGTCTAAGCATGGGCGAATTTTGCGAATCTCGCGTTCGCGAATTTTGCGGATTTGCGAACTCGCAATCCGCAAAATCCGCGAATTCCCGCGAATTTGCGGATTTTTTTTTTTTGTGTTCGCCCGTGTTTCTGCCAGTTTGCGAGGGTTTTTACAATTTCGCAATTTGCGAACTTACCTGTCGGGTCGCAAGTTTTGCGAACTTGTTGTTTCTACGTGTCCAGCCTGTTTGGGACACTCTTCTTCATCACTGCCACTCTCTGTCACCACTGCCACTCTCTGACTACTCATGCCACCCTCTGGCCCACCCATGCCACCCTCTGTTTCATCACCACACCCTCTGGTTGTCCAGTGTACATTATTTTCGGCAAAGCAAAGCACACCTTCCCTGCCTCAAGTGACCTGAATTAATTTGGGGCTGATTAATGTGTCACAGAATATTTTTTTAGCTGGCACCTGCTTCCTTAGTGCGCCCTGATTAGTGATCTTTTGCACTTGCTAAGTGCTTTCATTGTTGCAAAATTAGTTACAACACCTGCCCTGCCCCAACTGACAATAATGAATTAGGGGCTGATTAATGGATTTTAACTTCCAGCCTGGCTCCTACTTGTCTCCCTTAGCTGTAATTCAGGACCTTTGTGGCATATGTGCAACTATTCTGAGGTTCAGAGCAGGGTCACATAATAGTTGCAACTGGCAACTGAACTCTGGAGGGGCCCCTCAGGAAGCACTACAGGAAATGGCTACTAATGATGAGCCTGAACTTTTGAACCTGGTAAGTAGTTTCAGTTTTGCTAAGATCGTATTTCTGCAATTTAGCACTTATTCGCGGGGCGCGAAGTTGTACTGGGAAGCCGCGAACTCACGCGAACAGTGCGAGCAGTGCGAGCAAAATCCGCTGCTCGCGGATTTGCGGATTTTGCGGGAGATTCGCGAATCTCGCGGATTGCGAATTTCCCGAAAATCCGCAAAATCCGCGCGCGAAACGGATTTTCCGCCCATGCTTACTGTGGTCTACCACTTGCGGCAGCCAGGACGATTCTTGTGTTTTCTGTTCAGAGGGACTACTTCTCAACTGGTTTTACTATTGCTAATTTTGGTAGATTAATGAGTGAAGAATCAGCTCCCAGGGTGCCGCTTAGGACAGTATGCTCATTAGTTAAATTTGCTAAGTTAGCACGTCTTGAGGGCGGGTTAGAATTTGTCTGGTTTGTTAGTAGCAGAGGCCATAGATATTGTGGTGATTCAATTATGCTTAACTCCTAGCCCAGTTGTCTATTGTGGCTTCCTGTTCTCTTAGATAAGGTTGTGGCTGAAATTGTATTGCTACTAGATGTGTTGATTTAGGGTATGCTAAAGCACTGATTTTCTTCTTTAGTTTTAACACTGCTCCTTTAAAGTATCAAATGCCCCTCTGTATGTATAGTTTATCATGGGTGGTCCCACCTATCTATCGGAGAAATGTATACCCTACCTTCCCTCTAGGGCTCTCTGCTCGGGCTCCAAACATCTCCTGGAGATCCCCCGAGTTAGGAGGGCAAGCTTAGGGGGAAAGGCCCGTTCCTATCTAGGCCCCCGCTACTGGAACTCCCACATTTGTTTCCTGTTTAAAAGGCTCCCTCGAGCCATTTGAGCTGACAAGCTTGTGGAGATGCACTTGCGTGCCTTGGGAGTTACTGAGAACCGAGAATACTTTGGCAGCCTGCTCAGCAACTCCTTACATTCGAATTGCCTAATCTCTACTGATGACGGATAACAATCCAGAAATACGTTTTTGGAGATGGCCAGCACCAATCTGCACCTACCTGGTGAAAAACTCGAGAGACTTTGCAAGTACACACACTTGGCGAACTGCATTGACCATGATGCCTGGGGGCGAACTTGCTGGGAGATGAAGCAGTGTGATCGCACATTTGTTTCCTGCCCCTGGATTCTTGCTGATGAATCATTGGGCACTGTATTTTGGTTGCCTTGTGCCAGCTTCTGGTTTTCTTGACTTTTTATAGTGGCTGCTGGTTGCTCATGATTAATGAGTGTTGGTTCCACCGTGGTTTATACACCAAAATCCTTTTATTTCATGGGTATTATCTGGTATTGTATTATCATCACCCACTTTTCCATAGGAGAAAAAATTGCAAATGCCATGTTGTTGTTGCATTTTTGTTTATTGCTTGTTTTTCTGGCTCTTTTCTTTTCTCCTTTGGTTTGGATGGCTCATTTATTTAAAGAATCTTCATGGTAAAGTATAATGGTATCTGTTTGCTGTCATGCAGCAAGTGTTTAAGGTTTATCTGTCTTTGTGTAACCTGATTTCAGAAGGATTAGCTCAAGATTTGCACTTAGAGGTGACCAGGATGACTTGAATGGAACCACGGAGGCCAGTGTTTGATTTGATGTGTCATTACCAGTTGTTCAAGGCTCATCTGATGCCCATTTGATTGGGTTCTAACTATTACCAAGATTTCATACAAGATTGTTTTTAAAGTCTGTAACTTGTCTAATGTGGAAGAACATTGATGGTGGCTGTAGTGCTTTAATTATTTAACCGTTTTCCTTGGCCCTATGAATCCGATCATTCAGCGACTACAATTTGCTATCAATGCTGGATACATAGATGGCAAGTGTGAAAAGAAGATCCACCAGTAGTTCCTGTTTGTATGATTGAAAGCAGATGGTCATTGTATTTAGAAGTGTGGTCAAGGTCGGGCCTGCAGTGTTACCGTCATTTTTCAGGGTATCAGAGATATTTAAAATGTTGTCTTGCTTTGCCTCCACTATCTTAGCCGTACTCATGTTCAAGTTTGTATTGCTGATGACCTGTGATGAAAGGGAGACATTTTTTACAACGAATGCAATGCAATGCATTCCATTACAACGCAGTCATTACAACGACCGCATTGTTACAACGAAAACCATTACATCGCAAGTCATTACAATGACTTGCTGTAGGCGACAGAAGGTGTTCGATTAACAATCCAACACCTTCCCTGCTGTTGCACAAACTGGAGTAGGAATAGTAAATGATACTATTCCGAAGTCCAGCGCCCCCCCTACAGCAAGTTGTTGTAACGAATTGCGATGTAATGGTTCGCCTTGTAACAATGTGGTTGTTGAAACGACTGCATTGTTATGGAATTCGGTCTAGCGCATTCGTTGTAAAGAGATATATTCGTTATAATGTCGCATAGCTGTGTGATGAAGAGCTGTGAGGGTTTGAAGTGAAGCGTGGACTATGTTCCTTATTCAGTAGAAGGGTCTCAGGCCGGCGATGGTGGAATCAAATAGAACGCTCAATTTTTCAGATATGGGGGCGTGTGTTGTTGGGATAAACTTTTGCCTTCCCTTTGGGGGTCTCCTAATCTGTCAATAAATTATATCAAAATTTTGTCCCGAAGTTTGAGGTGTTTAGGTTGATAATTAATACCCAAACTTTCTGAAGGACCAAGGATGCCCAGATCTTTATTTGGTATGGGGACAACTAGAAAGTAGTTTGGCCCGAGGTTCAGGCTGTGAATCTGGGGTGTACCTACTGCATATTTGACCAAGGGAGCCCCTAAGCTGGGTTGGTATTCATTTGTTGCTTAGTAAACTCAGCCAAGTTTCTATTGTTTTCTAAGGAGGAATTTGGCGGCCTCTCAACGTCATATATTTTTGGTTGCAGAAAGTATGTTATTTTTTGTTCTGGATGTTTTTCTGCTTCCAATGTTCCTCCTTTTTTGGTAGGATGATTGTTTAATTCATATCCCATGTTTCTCCACTTCTCCCCTTGTTATTGTGTTCAGGGTTTCCTGTCTTTCTGTGGCTTTCTTCCTATGCTGCCCCAAGTCACCCCCTGCTTTCCCGTACCTCATACTAGAGACAGATTGTGACTGTTCTGTGCAGCTTTACCCTACCGGAGGCAGAATCTGGGCTGAACTTGGGGGCATTGTGTCTTTTGCTGGAACTGAGACTCTGTTTTACGCTGTCCACCGCCGGGAGAATCCTCGGGGCTGTTACATCGTGCCCACGGGACCACAAAACCCAGAGTCCCCAGCGGCACCACTGGGGTCACTTCCACAACGCCACTCCAGCGCGCCAGGAGGCTCACTTAAGCATATCAGGGCTCCCGCAGCGCGGGAGTCCTCTGTGCAGCTTTAACCTACCGGAGGCAGAATTTGGGCTGAACTTGGGGGCATTGTGTCTTCTGCTGGAACGGAGATGCTGTTTTTCGCCGTCCACCGCCGGGAGAGTCATCGGGGCCGTTACATTGTGCCGCACAGGACCACAACACCCAGAGTCCCCAGCGGCACTACCGGGGTCACGCCCAAAACGCCACGCCAGAGCGCCAGGAGGTCTACTTAAGCAGATCAGGGCTCCTGCAGTGCGAGACACCCGCGGGTGTGACTGGGCTGCGCCTGGGCCAAGGGCAGGCCCAACTGTGTCCATCCGTGCCCATCAAAGGCCGGAGGAGGCTGGGCTGGGCCACCCCCTTGTGTTTTCAGCTGGGGCCACTACTCACGTCTGGACTGGAAGACTACAAGAGGTAACACGTGGACTGGTCTGCATATATCATTAATTTGCGTATAATTGTGGGACTAAGAGTCAAGTGGGCTGTCTGACGTTGCTAAGGCAGCAAGAAATTCTGCGGTTAAGAGACAGTACTTACTGGTTTAGTAGTTGCCCATGAGGTATATCCTTTGCAGATTCTACTCCAGCCTTTAGATCCCTATTCTGTGTGTGGTATGAGGCTAATTTAAGTCTCAAAGCATACTCACAACTGTATTTTATCTCAAATATCTACTAGTATCAGCAAGCTGAAGGGGACACCTGTTGGGGTAGGGAGTGGGATAAAGGGGACTCTTGACGCCTTTCTTTTGAGAGCAGAGTCGTTGTTAGTTCATGAAATTAAACTTACAGAAAAGAGATTATCCCTAGATACACTCCTTGATCACAAGTGAACATCTATGGGATCCATAGTTAGGTGTAAATCGCCAAACAAAGGCATTCCCGCGGCCAGTCAAAACTAAATCTCAGCCATAGTACCAGTCATAGTACTAGTGCTCTAGTTCATGCATCGCATATTACACTGGTGGTTGACTCACCTACTCATCCTACTGATGTGTCCATTAATGACTTAGATCAATCACAGATTATCATTGAAGAGGCAGAGGGGTCTCACAGTAATATTAGGTGCTATACAGGAAGAAGATTAGGATTGGATGGGGGCGCTCATGCAAAGGTACCCTGACACAGGTATCCGGTCTTTGTGCAGAACTACTTCGAATACGAGGAAGCCTACTACCTGCAGACCAATTGAACATCCATGGGCAGCGTTTTCGCCCCGAGCGTAGCAGGCCTGTAAATGGCAAACTTTGAACACGTATACATACAACAACCAACCAATCCTTTTACCGCCAACATAAAAATGTGGCGTCAATACATTGATGACATCCTCCTGATATGGAAAGGTACCCAAGAACAACTGGACAACTTTATGATCTGGATCAATCACCAAGATTCCTACCTGCGCTTCACAAGCACCAGCAGTTCCATTGAACTAGCGTTCCTTGACCTAACCATCAAACCAGAGAATGGAGGTCTCACCACTACCACCTTCTATAAACCAACTGCAAGGAACTCCTTACTCAGGTTTGACAGTTTTCACCCCCGACACCTAAGGGAAAGCTTGCCCTACGGGCAATTCTTACGCATTAGACGTAATTTTAGCAGCATCCAAGACTACAAATCACAATCCATTGATTTAATACACAAGCTCAAGGACCGTGGCTATCCCTCGAGAATAATAAACAAAACATGCAAAAGGGCAAGAAATCAGAATAGAGAAGCCCTTCTGGAAACTTTTGAGAAACCGCAGGAAGAACCAACCCTAACATGTGTGACTACCTATAACACTGCGTCCAACCAGGTAGCCAACATCATCCAACGGAACTGGAAGATTATCAACTCAGGCACAAGGAATTGGGAAAAACCACGTTTTGCCTACAAAAGAGCCACCAACCTTAAAGACCAGCTGGTTAACACTAGACCACGGCAAAACACTCACAGGAATGATAACACCATCCTTAATGCATGGGGCCTACCGAGAATTACTGGCCATCAACCCTGCAACAACTGCAGCGTGTGCCACCTGTCATCCCCTTCCAAAAAACTGAACCTGGAACCAGGTAAAATCTGGACTCAACAACAGTTTACAAACTGCAACTCTACAAACCTGGTATATTTAATGACCTGCCGATGTGGCCTAAGATACATCGGCATGACCACCCAGAAAGTCCGGACAAGAATGACGGAACACAGGAGCACAATAAGGTGTGGCAAGAGTATTAGCAAACTCACAGACCATTTCCTCACCCATAACCACACCCCCAATGATTTCTCCTGGACCGTCATTGAGAAATTTGACAACACTATCAATGAAAAACTCCTCTTACAAAAAGAACAAAGATGGATATATCGTTTATCCACACATACCAATGGCCTTAATGATGCCATACCTTGGAACTCCTTAGCTGTGTAAATCTCAGTTCTGCACAAAGACCGGATACCTGTGCCAGGGTACCTTTGCATGAGCGCCCCCGTCCAATCCTAATCTTCTTCCTGTATAGCACCTAATATTACTGTGAGATCCCTGTGCATACTTGTGCACTTATAAATTCACCCCCGTGCACTACTTGTGCACATATGTGTACTTACAAATTCACCCCCGTGCACTACTGGTTCACTGTCCCTTCTTGCCACCACGCTGGCATATTTGTTTAAATTCTCTCTTTGTCGAATCATTTCGGAACAGATTAACAGACTTGCCCCTGTAAGCATGCACACTCGCGCATGCCTACATCACTGTTTCCAGCCAGTATCCCAAACCGGTACTAGCACGCATGCGCTACACACTAGCCCCCACGCAACTCGCGCACCGCCCTTCAGCGCATGCGCGAATCGCGCTCTACTCTCTAGCGCATGGGCACAACAGGGAAGCAATGACATTGCGATTAGCGCACACCCCTCCCTCCCTTTCTACCTCATACAGGTGAAACCAATCAAATAGAATGTATAAATCAGAGACCAGCGGCCCCCTCCTCCATAACGGGCGCCGCGGAAGGACGAATAGGTCCAAGGAGGAACCAGATCAAAATACTCGTGAGTAGAACTGCAGCGACTACTGGGGTAAGCCACCACTCTTTCTCCCTACAGGTTGGATACTTTTTGACCATACTCTCATCCATACAGGGTCTTTTTCTCTGCCAGGCGACCCTTGAAGCTTGTTACAAGACAAAACAGAGTGAGGGCCTAACATTATACTTACCTGTACCTCACCTTGTAAAATACGCTCTTTAGCCCACCACCAAACACTAGCGGTTTTATCTAGAATTCTCACCCATTTCAGGCAGGCTATTGGCATGGAATCACCTTAGCCCATTATAGGTCGTTCACCACCTTATATGCCGGCATTTTAAAGTGCAACAAGACAGCATATTAACATGACTCTACCATGTACGTCTTGTCTTTGTCCTATGTGTTATCTGTAGTCAAGCTTGAGGGAATCCCCCTCTAACAGTTATAGCGCCTTAGCGTGCGCCACACATAGCCAAGGAACTACACAACCACTTAAGTTTAAGTTTATTATTGAATTTAATTTTCACCTTTTCACACATATAATTGGTCCTGATGAAAGCCAGCTTAAACAAAGGCACTGGCTGAAACATGTAGACCACACTAGACGTTGGAGGTCATAACTTATACTCCAATATCACGTCTAACTGCCTTTTTATTCGCTAACAGAGGCCCAGTTTATTAAAAGTCAGTAACCCTCGGGTGCTGGGACCGTCTGTATAGCTTTTAAACTTTTCACTTTCTCACCCTTCTCACTGCATACTCAGCAACATACCAGCTCCGCAGTCTCCTGGCGTTGAAGCACACCCGGGGCACATTCGGTGCCACTGCGGTGGGCCCGATGATGAAGCATGCCACCGACTAGTTCGGTGGGTGAGGGCTTCATGAGGAAAACAATGTTTTTCCCTGCATGTTGACGTACCTACCTGAGTCTTCCTAAAATTTCTTAATTCTTCCTCCAGCTAGTCCCTATTGATAATTACATATAAACCTGGGGAAACGGTCTAGCCTATCTAGTCCTCTCTCTCCCATTGATCTGAGCATTACTAAGCAGCGCACAGCTGCGAGAGCCCAATCTACCAACATGGCCGAAAATATTGGCCTCACATTCACCGCCGAGGATGTCAGTGAAATACTATCTGACCCCTCACTCCTGGCAGACTTTAACATCCCTGCTACAGTAGCCCAATCTTCCGATTGGGACTCACTGACCGAAAAGAAAAGGAATAGGATCCGGACTGATCTGCATGGTGTTATACTGGCACAATATCTACGCACCAATACAGCTCCCACTGGCCTACTGGTCACGAATGCCCCCAGGATCTTCCTGGACGACGCAGCATTCCGCAAAGACTAGGCCCAGATCGCCTGGCACTGCACCAGGGACTGGCTAATACTTATCAATAAAACTGCTAAACGCCTATCAGATGCCATCATGATGGAGATCCAAGCGACAGAGTCACACTTTAAAACCACGCTGACAGGTTACAAGAAAAAACTTGATGATCAAAATCGAGAAATAGCGGAGTACAAAGACTACTTATCCCAGACCAAATTCAAGAAGTTTGAGAAAGATCTTAAAAGATTCAGTTACTCCAAAATCTACCCATACTCTGATGATGACTACACTCCCCCCAAAAAAGCCTCTGAGAACTCTGACAACAGCTCTAATTCAAGCTTCTCCAGCAACTCGAATGCAGATTCTAACAAATCCAGAGGTAGGGGTCGACGAGGACTATAACTACGGCCCACCGCCACCCCATTTCGGCCACCCACCGCCGCCATATTTCGGTTACCCCCAAATGTACCCCCCAGGAAACTTGCCGTTCTTCCAAGGAAATCGGAACCAACGATATCCTTTTTTATCCCAGGGCAGGAGGGGACGGGGCAAGAGCGGAACCCGGGACATGTCCAATGGGCACCGGAAGAAGAGCCAGTGAGCTCCAACACCAGAAACAAAACAAGGGAACAACCGGGAACAAGCAAGTAAGTCCTACAAACCCACTTGTATTCAACTTGTCCGATACACAATCAACAGCGGAAGAAACAGATGTTCTTAACAAAGGACTCTCGTTCGTCCCCACCACCAGACTTGACAAGTTTAAATTGCACTTAGAACTCGCCGAGTTCTTCAGAAAACTCAAACTCAAAGCGTTCTTTGAGAAAAAAGACAACACTAATACTGAGAGGGAAGACACCCCAAACGAAACTGGACTTAGACTGAAATCCACCTTCACTCCCCCACCTGGGAGTATCCCGGTTGAGATTTTGACGTTTGAACAGGCAGTATACACGGAAGTGGAACAACTCCAACAAAAAGAGACATTTAACAACCTGGCTAATAAAGAAAGGAGCACTATCCAACGACTGCAATATGACCCCACCGTCATCATAAAACCAGCTGACAAAGGGGGTGGCATAGTCCTCATGAACAAAACCGACTATGACCAGGAATGTAAGAGGCTCCTTAGTGACAACAGGAACTACAAACGTCTCAACAAGGACCCCACTGAACAGCTACAAAACACGATCAATATCCTGATCAAAAATGCAAAAGACAGTGATCAGATCTCTAAACAAGAGGCAGACTATTTATGCCCGGTGGATGTAAAGACCCCATATTTTTACACAGTACCAAAGATACACAAGGGCATCACTCCACCACCCGGCAGACCCATTGTATCTGGAATAAAGTCTCTACTAGAACCCCTGTCGCGTTTTTTGTGACTTCTTCCTAAACCCTTTGGTTCAGAAAACTCCCTCCTACATCAAGGATACAAAACACCTTTTAAGTGTAATTCAGGACATCCGCTTTGATCCTACAACTATCCTACTAGTGGGACTAGACATAGAGAGTCTATATACCAGCTTACCACAGGACGCCACGTTGTAGGTACTACATGACGTCCTAATGGCTAGCCCCTGGAAACATAACACCCCCGCAGTTTCATCTTGAACTGCGCCACTCTAGCCCTTAAGGAGAACTACTTCGAATACGAGGGAGCCTACTACCTGCAGACCAATGGAACATCCATGGGCAGCGTTTTTGCCCCGAGCGTAGCAGGCCTGTACGTGGCAAACTTTGAACACGTATACATACAACAACCAACCAATCCTTTTTCCGCCAACATAAAAATGTGGCGTCGATACTTTGATGACATCCCCCTGATATGGAAAGGTACCCAAGAACAACTGGACAACTTTATGATCTGGATCAATCACCAAGATTCCCACCTGCGCTTCACAAGCACCAGCAGTTCCATTGAACTAGCGTTCCTTGACCTAACCATCTAACCAGAGAATGGAGGTCTCACCACTACCACCTTCTACAAACCAACTGCAAGGAACTCCTTACTCTGGTTTGACAGTTTTCACCCCCGACACCTAAGGGAAACCTTGCCCTACGGGCAATTCTTACGCATTAGACGTAATTGTAGCAGCATCAAAGACAACAAATCACAATCCAATGATTTAATACACAAGCTCAAGGACCGTGGCTATCCCTCGAGGAGAATAAACAAAACATGCAAAAGGGCAAGAAATCAGAATAGAGAAGCCCTTCTGGAAACTTTTGAGAAACCGCAGGAAGAACCAACCCCAACATGTGTGATGACCTATAACACTGCGTCCAACCAGGTAGCCAACATCATCCAACGGAACTGGAAGATCATCAACTCAGGCACAAGGAATTGAAAAAAAACACGTTTTGCCTACAAAAGAGCCCCCAACCTTAAAGACCAGCTGGTTAACACTAGACCACGGCAAAACACTCGCAGGAATGATAACACCATCCTTAATGCATGGGGCCTACCGAGAATTACTGGCCATCAACCCTGCAACAACTGCAGCGTGTGCCACCTGAAATCCCCTTCCAAAACACTGAACCTGGAACCAGGTAAAATCTGGACTCAACAACAGTTTACAAACTGCAACTCTACAAACCTGGTATATTTAATGACCTGCCGATATGGCCTAAGATACATCGGCATGACCACCCGGAAAGTCTGGACAAGAATGACGGAACACAGGCGCACAATAAGGTGTGGCAAGAGTATTAGCAAACTCACAGACCATTTCCTCACCCATAACCACTATCAATGAAAAACTCCTCTTACAAAAAGAACAAAGATGGATATATCGTTTATCCACACATACCAATGGCCTTAATGATGCCATACCTTGGAACTCCTTAGCTGTGTAAATCTCAGTTCTGCACAAAGACCGGATACCTGTGCCAGGGTACCTTTGCATGAGCGCCCCCGTCCAATCCTAATCTTCTTCCTGTATAGCACCTAATATTACTGTGAGATCCCTGTGCATACTTGTGCACTTATAAATTCACCCCCGTGCACTACTTGTGCACATATGTGTACTTACAAATTCACCCCCGTGCACTACTGGTTCACTGTCCCTTCTTGCCACCACGCTGGCATATTTGTTTAAATTCTCTCTTTGTCTAATCATTTCGGAACAGATTAACAGACTTGCCCCTGAAAGCATGCACACTCGCGCATGCCTACATCACTGTTCCCAGCCAGTATCCCAAACCGGTACTAGCACGCATGCGCTACACACTCGCGCTCCACTCTCTAGCGCATGGGCACAACAGGGAAGCAATGACATGGCGATTAGTGCGCACCCCTCCCTCCCTTTCTACCTCATACAGGTGAAACCAATCAAATAGAATGTATAAAACAGAGACCAGCGGCCCCCTCCTCCATAACGGGCGCCGCGGAAGGACGAATAGGTCCAAGGAGGAACAAGATCAAAATACTCGTGAGTAGAACTGCAGCGACTACTGGGGTAAGCCACCACTCTTTCTCCCTACAGGTTGGATACTTTTTGACCATACTCTCATCCATACAGGGTCTTTTTCTCTGCTAGGCGACCCTTGAAGCTTGTTACAAGACAAAACGGAGTGAGGACCTAACATTATACTTACCTGTACCTCACCTTGTAAAATACGCTCTTTAGCCCACCACCAAACACTAGCGGTTTTATCTAGAATTCTCACCCATTTCATGCTATTGGCACGGAATCACCTTAGCCCATTATAGGTCGTTCACAACCTTATATGCCGGCATTTTAAAGTGCAACAAGACAGCATATTAACATGACTCTACCATGTACGTCTTGTCTTTGTCCTATGTGTTATCTGTAGTCAAGCTTGAGGGAATCCCCCTCTAACAGTTATAGCGCCTTAGCGTGCGCCACACATAGCCAAGGAACTACACAACCACTTAAGTTTAAGTTTATTATTTAATTTATTTTGCACCTTTTCACACATATAATTGGTCCTGAGGAAAGCCAGCTTAAACAAAGGCACTGGCTGAAACATGTAGACCACACTAGACGTTGGAGGTCATAACTTATACTCCAATATCACGTCTAACTGCCTTTTTATTCGCTAACAGAGGCCCAGTTTATTAAAAGTAAGTAACCCTCGGGTGCTGGGACCGTCTGTATAGCTTTTAAACCTTTCACTTTCTCACCCTTCTCACTGCATACTCAGCAACATACCAGCTCCGCAGTCTTCTGGCGTTGAAGCACACCCGGGGCACATTCGGTGCCACTGCGGTGGGCCCGATGATGAAGCATGCCACCGAATAGGTCGGTGGGTGAGGGCTTCATGAGGAAAACAATGGGGCATATTATCAAGCCTGTGCGCTAAAATTATCGCCGCTTTATCGGCCGAAAACGGCCGATAAAGCGGCAATAATGGGCTTGATAATATGCTCTGTGGAATTCCAATCGAAGCCCATGTTAGATGTCTTCACATCTAACATGTGCTTCGATTGGAATTCGATAGAGCATATTATCAAGCCCATTATCGCCGCTTTATCGGCCGTTTTCGGCCGATAAAGCGGCGATAATTTTAGCGCACAGGCTTGATAATATGCCCCAATGTTTTTCCCTGCATGTTGACGTACCTACCTGAGTCTTCCTAAAATTTCTTCATTCTTCCTCCAGCTAGTCCTTATTGATAATTACAGGTATATAGTAATGTCCAGGCCTTAGAAGGTTATAATATGTTCTTTGTCCCAGCGCGTAAGTCAGCCTTGGCCGTGCCAGAGGCGGTTTGATTACTTATGTTGATCTTAGATTACAAGGTAGATGAGATGAAGTGGGATGGGCCTCCGACTGTATGCTGGGAATTACGTACCGCAACAAGGGCCTTAATTTAACCCTTGTTAATTTTTACAATGCCACCAATGTTATCGGCCCATTTCACTTATTGATGTGACCATGAAAGTGCTAGGTAGGGTCATTCTTAACCGATTAATGGACTGGGCGGAGGTACATGAAATTATTACTGATACTCAGTATGGGTTCAGGCAGGGTCGCTCTACCGCAGACCAATGCCTCAATTTGTATCTCCTGGCAGCCAAGTACACCGTGGCCAGTGAGGGGACGCTGTACTGGGCTTTCATGGACCTCACGGCAGCATTTGATCGTGTAAATCGGAAGAAACTGTGGGAACTATTGGGGGCCTTGGGAGTCGATCCAGGACTGGTAAATATATTAAGAGCATTGCACCAGTACACCTCTGCCCAGGTTAGATATGATGAGGGGGGAAATGTCACTGATCGCGTCCCATGTTCATGGGGAGTGAGGCAGTGGTGTATCTTGGCTCCCTTCCTTTTCACTTTATCTATAAATGGTCTAGCTAAGGCGCTGTCAGCATTAGGGGTGGACTGTCCACAGATAGGAAGGAGAGGGATCCCTGTATTACTGTACAAGGATGACGCAGTGCTTCTGGCTCGTACTGCGCGTGGACTCCAGCACCTTATAGACGGATTTGTCCATTTTATGGATAGCTTAGATCTGACACCGAACCTTACCAAATCATATGTCATGGAGATAGATAAAACACCAACTAGGACAACTAAGTATACTAAAGGTACTCATGGACTGGATAAGGTTAAGTCATTTTCCTACCTGGGGATCCTATTTGATAGCCGCCTTAGTTTCAAAGTCCTTGTAGATGATAAATGCACTACTTTAATCAACTCCTCAGGGGCAACAATGAATTGTGCAAAAAGGCTACAACGTTGGTCCCCGGAGCAAATATTGAATCTATATTGTTCTGTGAGTTGTGCCAAAGTCCTATATGGTAGTGAGGTTTGGGGGTATATAGATCCACATAAGCTTTACATTGAGGAAAGTAAACATTTGAGATGGGTACTAAAAGTCCCCTAGAGCACACCTTCTCACATTGTTCATGAGGAACTGGGCCTGGTTCCTATTAGTGACAGGCTGCAATGGAAACTCCTTGCATGCTGGATTAAAATATGGACAAATCTAGAGGTGGCGCTAAGTAAGCAGATAATACTGGATTGCATGGCTCGGGATCAGGGCCATAACATTCCCTGGCGTAAATATGTCAGGGAAAATCTGACGGCCTTGGGTCATGCTGAATATTTTTCCCACCCAACAAAACTGTTATCCCGGGACAAGGGCCCCATTAAGACAGAATTTTTAAATAGAGCAATATCAAATGGGGTAGATAGGGAGCTGACAAAACTATCGGTAGGAACTCATCAGGTAACAAAATCTTGTTTGGGATTGGAACCTTATCTGTCCCACATGTATAACCCCCAGGACAGATTTCTTATGACCCGTTTAAGGCTAAATCTGTTTCACCATATTTTGGCAGTTCCGGCAGGGTATACAACTCAGTTATAGATGAAGGGTCCATGCGGCTGAGACCAACGGTCTCCACAGGACACGCTTCACTTTGTTTTATTATGCCCTCTCTATACTTACCCTAGGCGATTGTTTTTAAAAGGTATTTTAAGAAACGCTAAGTGTAAACAAGCTAAGATGGTCTATTGTTTCTGAAATTGTCTGCAGAGGCCCTAATGCTTTTTTGCACAGTAAATTTTTTAAGACTGGTGACGAAACTAGTAGAGGGGAGGGATAAATGTCTCTGTGTTTGCTATCTGTCTTTTAGAAATAGGGATGGCATCCCTCGGGCATATATTTACTTATTTATTTATTTATTTATATGTTTATATAGCGCTTGAATCGATTCCCGGAGGAGTATCTCGGGGCTTGAGCGGGCTCTGAGGAAAGTTAGGACACTAGCATAGTTATTAAGAAAGAAACAAGAACGTTTTCTGAATGAATTACTTATTTGTGTATTGACTTCATAATAATCTCATGCAATATCTTACTACATTTAGGGATGTACTATTTTAATCAAGGATATTTTATGCTAGCTCTCTGAGATGATCCTTGTGATGAATTGTTCATTCTTTGTATGTATGGTCTGTATAAAGATGTTTTAGTGTGTTTTCTTTTTAATCTGTTAGCTATTATGTTAACATTGTACTTTTTATGGTATTATTTTATGTCGAATAAAGTATTTTTGATTGATTGATTGATTAACTGTTCTGTTTGTCGATTAATTTTCATCTGGTCCCGTTTGATCTCACCTGGGAAGTTGAAAGTAGGGTGACAAGGGTGAGGCAGTGAATGTCTTGTCAGACCAGCAGGTCTAACAAAGAGCGAGGTAGTGAGGTAATGAGGAGCAAGGTACTGGGGAGTCAATGATGTTGATGGGCGGATGTGAAATAGGATCCATTGATGGTAAGCTCGTAGTTAGTAAGCCAGTGCTGCTAGTCACACCAAGACCCAGCGTGGCCTCCTCCACAATGCCCGGGCAATCCCACGATGCACACCTGGGCCCTTATTTATGAGGCCTTGCATCAGTTTTGCGCCGCCGGTGCGTCACTTTTTAAATATGGCGCAACAAGGCGCATTTTGTACGCCGCTGATGCGTCACAAAAAGTGGTACATGCGTCACTTTTTAAACCCCTGCGCCACATTATACCTGCGTCAGGTATAATGTATGCAGAGGGGGCATTCCCCCGCAAAAAGCCTCGTAATAGTGACGCAGTGAAATCTATGAGATTTCACTGCGTCACTTTTAGGATGCTGTTGCGTCAAAATCTTGCGCCTGCCTCACAGCAGGCGTAAGACTGACGCAAGCCATTTCACATGGGGCTTTCCCCATATGAAAGGACGCATTGCTGAGTCACTTTTGCGCTTACAGATGCGTCAGAAATACTGACGTATCTGTAAGTCCTTGCGACATGATGCGTCATACATTAAATATGACGCATCATTGGTGTCGCAAGGAGTGCGCAGTGAAAAGTGACGCATCGCTGTTTTCACGCAGCGATGCGTCAGTTTTCATAAACTTCACCTCAATGGCTTCAAAAGCCAAACCTACAGGGCCCACCTGACTCGGGCCTTCTCCTCTCCTGCGCCCTCTCCACTTTCGTTTCTTCAGGCTCTGCTCAGCCCCCGCTTTTCCTGCTGGCTCCTATCGCTATCCCCTGTGGGGTAAGGCACGGCTTTTACTTTGTGGCTTGTTTGCCCCCACTTTGCTGCTGCTGCCACCTGCCCCTCTTGCAGCTTGCAACCAGCTCTCGAGTTGGGACATACAGGCATGCAGCTTGCTGCACAGAGATACAGGGTGCTCCAGGTTAGGGTGTTGCTTGGTGCTCGGCGCGGGGGGGGGTGAGGGCAGTATAGAGTGCGGATTTTAGAACATCTGCCTGGTCATCTTGTGACATCACTTCTTGCTCTACTTCCGGTAACAGCAGCTCCCTCAGTCCAAAGTTTAAATTACCTATTACTTCTATAAAAGCCAGAGACCATTGGTGATGGAAAGCCAGGTTCTTGCTTTGCTCTTTGCTCTAATTGAGCATTTTTTTGACAAATTGGAAGCAAATCAGCTGTACAAATAAATCACCATATTACTTCAAATATGTCTGTTCCATTCATCTTTGTTTGAATGATTACATATTTCACAGCACCATAGATATCTCTCACTTACCATCTCATGAAATGCATTTTTTGCGTGGATCATATCTCCACAATATTTCATCTAACAATATAATTTTTCTCTTAAGTAAACATGCTTTCTCCACCACTTTACATAGCGTACAATTAAATCTAGGTAAATATGTTTCAATGATGTTTGTCTTTTTCTTCCTTTGGAATAGCAGGTTGAGACCTTAAGCAATTACAGCCACGGCATTGATACCATTAGCTGCTTCCACCATATTTTGATTTTAGCCAAGTAATTCCACTCCACAAACTTTCTCCAGCAAACAACAAATGATACTTTTGAGAATTCTGGGATATGCACAGTGTTCCAGGTTCGACTACTGGGGCCTTATTTATGAAGGCCTTGCGCCACCGGTGCGTCACTTTTTCCCATGTTAAAAGTGACGCACCGGCTGCGCAAGGCCTTCATAAATAAGGCCCCTGGTATTGCGGCTGCTACAAGTCTGAATCAGTGAGCATGGTTTCCTCTCTCAGTTTTCAACGTGTTCTTTCTAAAGTTCATGCATTAAATTGTTGACATGCTGAGTTACATGTATGAACTTTAGATGCCTCGTACACAAAAAAACAGGCACTGAGCCAGCGCAGCCTGTCATGATAAGGCCCAGTATATTCTGAGCGTCTCCCAGATGTGTACGGTTTATCACAGGAAATCTGTAAATACAGTTTAAAGACTTTGAGCCTGATTTTTCAGTTTGGCGGGTGGGTACCCAGTCACAAATATGCTGCATAAACAGTCCACCTTGTTCCAAGTGGATTATAGCCTAATGCAGTCACAATACGTCTGGAGGGATAACCATCATGTTTGTAATGGAATATCTGCCTGCCAAACTCTAAATCAGACCTATTGAAGCTTAAGGCATTAAGTAAGGAGTTAAATAAAAATGTTTCGCATAAAGTGTGGTGTATTACTCAATGTTTTACTTTCGAAACACATCAATAGGGTACTTATCCTTTCTGCACATTGAATGGCTATTGATTATATGTATATCATGGCATTTAGAAAGAGCATATTTCAGATCCGTCTCTGCAGAGATGTCAAATGTCTTGTATGGAAAAGATTAAAAATGTCAACAAAATGTGAAAAAACTGTTGGATCCCTTGCTGTCACACTGCAGCTATGCATTCCCTGAACATCATCCAAATTATTTTTGGGAAACAGACTTTTACTGAATAATGAAATATTACTACTCCTGCTAATACTACTACATTAATACAAAACATATTATTTGTTAACAATAATAATAATAATAATAAATAACAATAATAATACAAAATGCATAAACAAAAAAAAGAGGGGCATATTACCAAGGAGTGCGTTGGAAAACGCACAACGCACATTCCCAAATCGCCGGCTATCGCCAGATTTCATCGCCGTTTTTGCGCGCAATTATCAATGCGCATCAGGTAGGCGAATTGAAATCCGGCGATAGACGGCGATATGGCATATTAGCGCATGAAAACAAATGTTGTTTTCACACGCTAATGCGAGCCTTGATAATATGGGGGGGTGGATTCAGCTTTATGATCCACACCCCCATGTTATCAATGCCTAACGCATGGTCAGAGCAGGCGTTGGGAGACCTGAGATAAACAAGTTTATCGCAGGTCTTTTCCTCCCAACGCCAGCCTTGGTAATAAGGTGTTCCCACCTCCAACCACATTTTTCATGTGGTTGGACGTGGGAACGCCCACTTTGCATGTCATTAGCGATGTTTATCGCCAACATGCAAAGTGGGCTTGGGCCAGGCTTTAAAATGCCCTTGTTAATAGAGCTCTAGCCGTATCGCTGCTTTCTCGGCACAATTCGCCGAAAAAGCGGCGATACTTGCCCTTGGTAACATGCCCCAGAATTGTTGGTCAATTTACGTTGATGCATGATGCGGCTGCACAAAAAAACTTCTTACAGCCTTTTGTTAAAGAACATTGTAAAGCCCTCTCTCACCGAAGTGCGATATATATTTGGCTACATTACTAGCCACTATTTGAGGTTGTATCATTAGTCACTGCGTCTAGTAAAGTTTATATTCATACATTCTGAACTAATTCATAGATTCGACTTGCAGCGTGTTGCAGTGGTCAGTAGTACAATGAGTGCTTGAAAGTATTTGTATAGGGCTGTTTCAGGAAGGTGTCCTTTGGACTCTTTTTTGCCTTTCGTACTACTGTATGGTGATATGTAGAAGGCTATCTCACACAGCTTTTAGTGGTATGTAGCTCTAATGTAGTGGAGATGTCTTTGTTCTGGGTAACAACCTATTCATAAGAGTAATATCTTTTCAAACCAAGGATTGGTCACATGTGTTGAAGACAATATACAATGGGGATGCATATTAGTACATACAAATACTTCAATTTACTAAACTAACTTTCTCATCGGGTGATTTGACTGATAATTCTATCCCTCCTTGTAGGGTAATAATATGTCCAGAAGAGTCCACTTTTCAATACATTTCTATTGATTTCTTAACTGACAAGTGGGGTAGATCTGAACGGTCAACACCTTAGCTGGCTGGCAGTTCCGCTACCATTTATCGATCCCTATGAGATGCATGACTTGTAGAACATCCCTCACGAACATCATTAAAAATGTATCTCACAGTTCACAGGTGTTTGAAGCACCAAGTCTTGTTAATGGTTTTGAATTAATTGACAAACACTCAAACAGCCTGATTCATGAAGTAAAATTGCGCCCGCAATCGCTGTGAAAATGCAATTGCGGGCGCAATTGCCGTAATCGGCATTCAACATCAAAATAGCGAATTCGCTAACACAGAATAGCGAATTCGCTATTATATTTGCAGAATCCCGGCAGGTGAGCATTAGCGAATCGGAAAATGAAAGAAACCACGGAATCTGCGAAAAAAATAGCGAATTCGCTAAATAATCGCAATCGGTATTCAAGAAAAATCGCTAATAGCGAAAAAACCAAAAATCGCATTTTGCGCCGCGCAAAATAAGGACAACTCAAAGCAGGTGGTAACCATAAAAGCCATGCAAAAAAACTTTCAAAAAACCGTTGTCCAATCACCAACAGGTTCTGGCCTGACCAATCACACATAAGGACAATCATCAGCAGCAGCATCAGGAGTCCCACAATGCCAGGAATGTACATGGTGGTGAGGCGTCGAAGGCTACAGCGATTAGCACGGAGGAGACGCAGGATCCAGGACAGGATATTCCGCCAGCGGGTCACCTTGCTGGGCCAAACCAGAGAGCAGATATATGCTAAATACAGGCTGAAGGGGGAAATGATAATGCAGCTAATACAGGACCTTGACCCCCTGATGCAGCACCCAACAAGCCGTACCAATGCGGTGCCTACACATGTGCAGGTATTGTGTAGCCTGCACCTCCTGGCCTCCGGGAGTTTCCAGGGGATAGTAGCGGCTGCTGGGGGGATATCCCAGCCCACCATGTCACGCTGCCTCCACAGTTTTGTTGACGCCATGCTCACCCAGCTACACCGTTACATCAAATTCCCCGCCAGCCAACAGGAATTGGACATGACCAAGCTACAATTCTACAATGTAGCCCATTTTCCACATGTGCTCGGATGCATAGACTGTACCCACGTCGCCATCTGCCCACCAGCTGCCATAGAGTATATGTTCCGCAATAGGAAGTCCTACCACTCCCTCAACATCCTGATGGTCTGCAGTGCTAAGACATACATCACTGACATTGTCGCACAGTACCCAGGGAGTACCCATGACTCCTTCATATTCCGGCACAGCGGCCTCCACACATGACTGGTCAGGGGAGAGTTTGGGGAAGGACACCTACTTGGTAAGTACACTTTGTTGAAAATGTCACATTGCTAAGATGTAACAGTGCAGCACAGGCAATCACCATCTGCTCCTCTCATTCAGGTGACAGTGGCTACGCCCTCCGTGAATACCTCCTGACCCCATACCTCAACCCTGCTACACCCCAGCAACGGCGCTACAATATTGCACACATACGGACAAGGAATTGCATAGAAAGGACATTTGGCCTGCTCAAGAGCAGGTTCCGCATACTGCACAAGACAGGTGGGGCCATGTATTACAGTCCTGCAGTGTGCTGCCGCATTGTGGCTGTCTGCGCAATACTACATAACATTGCAACCAAGCGCCGGATACCTGTTGACATCTCTGGCAGTGAATCTGAAGGGGACAACCGGCCACCTGCACATGCGCGCCATGCACATGGGGAGAACCCAGCAGAAGGGCACAGACGTCGCAACCACATCACAATGAACAGTTTCTAGTACAACCTCTTCCATCACCCCACAAATCAACAATGCATGCAAAATGTAATGATGACACAACGCTAATGTGTATAGCAAAATAAATGTATTTGTTCAATTCACAAAAAAAATAAGGTTCCAGTACAAATAACTCCCACTAACAGTATTACAGCATACTGCTGTGTATTAGAACGTGGCAGGCTTAACGTCAGCCTGTGCCAATGAAAGTCAAAAGTTCTCAAGTGCGCCTACTGCACGTTGCGCCCAAGCGCCTCTGAGGGGCATCCTCCTCCGGGGCTTCAGGACCTGGCGTGGGCCTGGTGCTGCGGCTGTGTGGTGGGATTTGTGAGGCTGAGTGGCTGCTGACGCTGGACGCCCCCTCACTAGCATCATCACCCCCCACAGTGGATGGTATTGCTGGAGGGTGAAGTGCCATGACGGCCGTGGTGAGGTGCTCCAGGACCCTAGTCATGTCCTCACTGCACTGGACTAGTTGGTGCTGCTGTGTTAGGGAGCGCCGCGCCAACAGAGAAGTTGCATTTGCAGCAACATAATTCGCCCTGCTGTATGAGGCCAGCCGGCTCATGAGTTGGCGGTGGCGGCGGTGTGCTGCACTGCGCGGTGTGGACATCGCAGCGGTGTTGGCCTCCATGGCTGCAGCCATGCGGGCCATTCCCTCACCCACACCTGCCATGGCTGCAGTCATGTTGTCTAAGCGCTCCCCCACACCTGCCATGGCCGCCCTCATGCCGTCCATGTGGTCTGCAACTGTGGCCACATTGCGCCCTATGTTATGGAGCTGCAGCTGAATGGCTCCCTGCTGTCGTGCCTGGCGCTGGTGTATCCGCAACATGCGTCTTTCAACGCTGAGACGCGCCAATCCCTGTCCATTGGCCCGCCTGCTTGCTGGAGTGGAGTGCTGGCGTGACCTGCCACGCCTGCCCTGCTGGCCCGAGTCTGTGGCTGGCCGCTGTGTGGCAACTGGCGCGGGCCCGGATGTTGTGGCGACAGCTGCTGGGGGTGTGACAGCTGGTGTTGCTGGTGCGCCAGATGCAGGGGGTGTTACAGCTGGCGTTGCTGGTGTGCCGGATGCAGGGGGCACAATGGTAGCTGCCCTGGTTGCGGCTCTAGGTGGTGCAGCAGTAGCAGGAGGCACAATGGTAGCTGGCCTGGCAGCGGCTGTGGGTGCTGCACCAGTCGCAGGGGGGACACTGCAGGTGGATCTGGCTGCTGGTGTTGTAGCAGCGGCAGGGGCTGGTGCCTGGGTTGGTGGTGGCACCTCCTCCTCCTGGACCTCCTCATCAATTTGCAGCCTTTCACTATCGGTGCTTTCGCCACCTGTGGGGGTAAGTGGAGGATCATTAGTTGCATGTATCTGGCAGACGTGCAGTTGCTACATGCATGCTGGGTGACATTCCCTGAATGGCTGTGGCTTTGTGTGCTTTGGGACCTGTCTGGCAGCATTGTGGTACTACTACATTGTGGCCACACTACATCTCCCACAATGCATCAGGACATTCCTTGATGTGCAACTATGGCATGCCTATGGGACATTAGGGGAGCCTATTTGGTCATGGACATTCATAGGGGGCAGGGTCGCAGTCGCATGCCACTTACCTTGGGTGTCTTGGGTGGTGCGGGTGAGTCGAGTTGTGTAAATCCTATACAGGCCTCCCTCTCTAGGGTGTCCTCCACCTGGTCCTCCATGGCAGTGTTGGGAGGGACTGTTGGTCCACCACCTCCAGTGCCCGACGACTCTCCAAGGCGCGCCGCCACCTTCTCCTTGGCACTGCCTCGGAGGTCATACCAGCGTTTCTTTAACTCCTCTAGGGACCTGTCCACCACTCCCACGGAGTTAACAGTGGAGGCAATCCCATGCCATATCCGACGTTTCTCTTGCTCAGGGACCCTCCTGGAATCCTTTCCGAATAGTTTCTCATGGTTGGCCACCACCCCCTCAATCAAGTGTTCTAGCTCCTGCTCGGAAAATTTCAGCTTCCTTTTGCGACCAGAGGAGCTGCTGGTTTCAGGTACAGGTTCCTCTGACATTGTACCAAAGATGTGGAGGTGTAGTTCTCTCCTGTATTGCAGCAGCTCTCCCACTTGCTCCCTCTCAGTCAGCCTCAGTGTGGAGAATGGGGGTGGGAACTGGCAGCTTCCTGGTTGTGATGTCATCACTGGGCTCGAAATGCGACTTCCCGTTTTCCCGATCTCGCGAGTTTGCGATCTCGCAAATAGCGATATCGCAAATAGCGATATAGCTATTTGCGAGTTCGCAATCCCGGCCCGGGGACCCGAAAATAGCGATTTTTCTGCGATTATCGGAAATCGCTAACGGAATTTGCGATCGTGTGCGAATCGCTTTTTTTTATCGCAATTCTTCATGAATTCGGATTTGCGATTTCTGAATAGCGAATCGCTTTTTTTCGCTATTACAGAATCGCAAATGCCGATTTTCATGAATCTGGCGGAAAGAGATTAAAGGTCTACTGAACACGCACATTAATCGTCATGCCAAAATTCAAAAGAAACTCACAGGTAAAACATTATAGAATTGTTCCTATGTCAACATTAGCTCGTTCTTGTGCAAATGTACTACATGAAGGCAGAAGAAATGAGATGGCAAAGGAACCATATTCGATGACACACAAAGGAACTATCGTGGGTGTCACCTTGCTAAGGTTGAAATGCAGCAAGAATTCGTGTTACAATATGTTGTTTGCTTTAGTTCAACCTCCACCACTTTTAAACACCCCTTGGTTCTACTTTGGTCGAAGCCTTGATAAATGATATGGTAGGTGGAGGGTTCCTCTGTGAGGAATCAGGTCTTGTCAGACTCAGTCCATGTAAATAATATCATACTCCTACGTCAATGCTGCTCTCTGATTCTAAGAGAAGTGTATTCTTATGAATAAGGTGCATCTATATTGGATCTCTTATTTGCACTGTCCTGCTTTAACTTGTAGTCTCCTTCTCCTTGTGCTCACTGTTAATTTATTGTGAATATATTAGCCGCAGCTTTCACCACGGATCTCTCGGTGGGGTTTCAGTCTTATCATTTTGTGTATACAGAGATGAAGGATGCATGTTTGTGGACAGAGTGTTGTATACATTTCAGTGTATGCAAAAACCAGACAATGCTCAATAATATATCATTGCAGCAGTTCCCCTCTGTCAAGGATGGAGCCTGCAAGATTATTAGGACCGTAAAGATATGTGTGCTGTCCTAATCTGCACCGTTTTTTAAATCCGAGTGGTAACTTTGATCTCTGAGCCTATAAGATGAACACAGTCTACAGTAAAGTGGTTTTGCATAACATTTCCCCTGTTAGTAGGTTCGCATTGATAAAATAAGACTGCAAACATAATTGAAAGGATAAGGGTCAAGAATGAAATTAGATGGCGGCGTGGCTTGGGAGCCGAACATGGCGGAAGAGTCTCCCTAAGAGCTCCGCAGTTCCCTCCTCTCAGGGCCAATATCCTGCTAAATCCTGGACCCCAGAGGCTTCTGAAGGGGGTCGCCTGCTGCGGAATACATCACGGTCCGGTTGCCGCAATCTGGTGGCGGCGGGACGCCTAGAGTGTGGCCTGCAGCGGGGCCGCAAGGGCATGAGGATTGCCGCAGCTGCCATTCATCAGCCTCGCTGACAGGGCAGCAGCGGGAGCAGCAGCCTGGCTGTGAGCGGAGTCTGTGAGATTCCGCTGTGGGTCGGCTCCTGGGCAATGGATGACTCCTGCGGCCTTCATTGCTGCAGCAGCACCATTGTGGTGCCCCTAGCCCACCCCCGCTTCCATGTACCTTAGCGCCCGTGGAAGTGGCACCACGGACTCGATGGGGCCCACAGGGGACCTGCAGCTCAGGACCACTACTGTGCATGGATTGCCCCGCATAACATCTAGGGTGGATTGCCCTGTCCGTAGCCACCGAGACTGTCACTGCTGGAGCGGTGGAGGTGAGGGTCGCTTGAGGGCCCAACATGCCCATCCCGATGTTGCTGAGTTCATCATGGTGGCGGCCCAGGGGTACTGAGCTGGTGTTCCCTGAAAGGCTGGGGCCCGATGGTGAGTTGCTCGACTAGTGGCTGCCCACTGCGCAGTTCCCTGAGGTTCTTCCCCCACATCAGTTGCCTGCGCTGTAGAGTGCACCATTGGACTGTTCTCGGGGGGCCATTTGACTGTTGGAGCGGATTGTGACTGATCTCCCATACATATGACTGCCTCCGGAGCCGGGCAGGTGGTGGTTCAGGTCCACCCGGGGAAGCTGGGCCCAGATACCAGCGGAGGCCTTGGGAGGTGTGACAATTGGAGACGCTGGGACGGGGCCCGGTGCCTAGATCTGAGGTGGCTTGCCACGCGCTGCTGACCACCGCCTGCCGGTCTCTTGCTACCTACCTTGCTGCCTGTGCCCGCAGCCGGGGCCGGTTGGCACTGATCCTGGTAGTCTGCACTCTCGGCCGTCATAGGCAAGGATAAACATGGGGCGACGGCCCCTAAGCAGCACACAATGGACCACTATACCACCACTACCCCTGCGGGGAAAAAGGCAGTGGAGGGTTTATCCTCCAACACTGAGACTTTGCTGGCAGCAATTAACCAGTCGCGGACGCGCTAGAGGCCCAGTTCAGAGCTGTGGGCTCAGAGGTGTCTTTCCTTCGTCAGGACCTCTGGAAGGCGGTTGACCGGATCACTAAAGCGAAGATGAGGCTCTCCACCGTGGAAGACACCATATCTACCCTTTAGCAGAAAGTGGATAAGCTCACCATGGTTTCTCCGGAACTGTCAGCGCGGGTCGAGAACGCAGGGGTAGGGCCCACCACAACAATATTCGCTTGGTGGGTTTTCCGGAAGGTTGCGAGGGGACGTCGATGGACACCTTCCTCTCGGGTTGGCTCAAGGCGCTGTTTCCACCTGAAGACATGTCCCTCTGCTTTGTGATTGAGAGGGCCCATCGTGCTCTGACCAACAAGCGTCCAGGGGAGCGTCCGAGACCAGTAATCGCCTGGCTCCTTAATTATGCTGATCGAGAGGCCATCCTTTGGTTTGCCCGGCTCCATAAGGACAAGATAATTTTCGATTCCCACCCTATCATGGTGTTTCCAGACTATACTAGGCTGGTCCAGCAGCAACGTCCATCCTTTGTGGCAGCTAAGCGACGACTTTGAGAATTTAAGTTATCTTATGCGCTGCTGTTTCCCACCTGGATGAAAGTCATGTATAACGCCAAGACATTTTTCTTTTAAACCCCGGAGGCGGTCTTCGAGTGGACTGATGAGAGACACAATCTCAAGCCGCACTCCCGACCCCCCTGCAGACTCGGACTCCTTCCAGGGCTTGCACCGGAGTGGTCGGCAGGGTAGGGACACAGTTGCGAGGCGCCATTGATCTCCTTCCAACTGGCATTCTCAGAGCCAGGCAGGCCCTGAAGACTGAGTTGCCTGGGCTTCTGGACTTATGGTATTCCATTCCTCTTCAATCGTTGGTTGCAGATGGTGGTGGAGGTCCCATGGTGGGTTGATCTTGATCATGTGGTTGGGGTCAAATACCTACCCTGAGGGGAGTCGGACATACTACGCCCTGACTGTTTTGCGTAATGTTGGGTAGGGGATCCATTAGAGGAACCACTTGGGTGATTGTGTTTGAGGCCTTGGATGGGATTTCGCAGCAACAGATATTCCTTGTTCTTGGAAGTATGGGGATGGGGTCGGTGGGAGGGTCTTAGGGGGTTATTTGTTGTTTATTTTAAGTTTTCCGCACCATGCATGCACACCATTGTACTGTAATCTTCACTTCGTCCAACACTATGCACGGTAACACCTAGAAATGGCCCACACAACAGTTAATTTCCCACTGGGGGAATTCAACATCTTGGCCTGGAACGTGCGAGGCTTACTGAATAAGATTAAACGTGGGGCGGTACTCCAGTTGGCAAAGCGTTACTCAGAAGAAGTTCTGCTATTGCAGGAGACACATCTCCTGGGTAGGGGTGTGCAGACATCTCTGTTCCGCCCACGGAATGTGTGGAGATTTGCCCTTCTGCCCTTGCACAAAGAAGGCAGAGATTTGAGGCAAATCTCCGCACATTCGGGGGCGGAACGGAAGTTGGCCGCCTGCTAGCCGCCCGCCTCCCGCCCGCCTCCACCCACCTTATTAAATTATATTTAAAAGCCTAAAGTGAAACTTAAATAAAACGGACCTTATCACCTTGGCTGCTGCATGAGTTCCCCCCCTGTGCTGGACATTCCTGAACAGGGTGTGGTCGTGACGGATCCATTCCGTCATCAGCACTGCTCAGCCGTGACTGATGACGGAATGGTTCCGTCACAAGCATCGAAGGGGTTATTGCGGGTGTATCCTTCCCCATCGGGCCTCATCTGGAAACTGTGCATGCGCGAGAGCCTGCACATGCGCAGTCCTGGCGAGGAATGCGCATGCGTAGGCTCCTACGCATGTGCAGTTTTCAGATGAACCTGAGATGGGGAAGGATACGGCCGCAATAAGGTAAGTTTTATTTACGTTTCATTTTAGGCTTTTAAATATAATTTAAGAAGGCGGACGGGAGGCAGGCTGCGGGCGTCGCATAACAGAAATATGCGGAGAGGCACGGAGATTGGTTCAATCTCCGTGCCTCTCCGTGAAAGTCCATTAGGCGACTTCTGCCCACCCCTACTTCTGGGCATGGAGGCCCCTTCCCTCTCCCGTTATTGGTTCACCACAGTGTATTATTCAGGCTTTACTGGGGGCGCACAAGGCACAGCAGTTCTTGTTCATCGCAGAGTGACACTCCAGGTCTCACAGCACTGATCCGACCCCGGAGGCTGTTATAAGGTTATCTCTGGTAATTTAGCCGGCGAGCAGATCACAATTGGTAGTGTCTGCGCCCCAACGATTGCTCGGCCAGACATTCATAGACAAATCGACACAACTCTGGGGAAATCTCCCGGGTGGCCTGATGATACTGGGTCAAGACTGGAATGAAGTTATATCTCCATTAGACAGATGGCGAGCTGGGCCAGCGGAGGTGTCCCCGCAGATCTAAATTGCACGCACTGGCACACACACTTGGATGGGCAGTCTCTTGGAGGGACTCGCACCCCTCGGAAGCTGGATTCACGTATGCATTGTCGGTACACCCCACCCTTTCACTCCTTGATTATATTTTTCTTCCACATAGCTATGTACACAGAGTGTCCAACAGGTCTATCCTGCCTCGGGGTTGTTCCGATCATTCGTCGGTCCAGCTGAGGCTGCGCCTACAGATGCGTCATGCCCCATATCGGTGGCGTATGTCCCCATGGCTTCTCCGGGATGCTGAATACCAGGAGATGCTTCATCTGGCGATTGCTGAGTTTCTCTGCTTTAATGCCGTAAACTCTCCATCCCCAGTCATTCTCTGGGAGGCTCTTAAGCCTACAATTAGAGGGGCAGACATCAGTTATCGTTCAGGAGAGAAGAGGCGCCGACTGGCACAGATACGAGACCTGGAGTACCGTTTAGTCCATTTGCAATCTCAAATGGTGGAGAATTCAGACTTCTGTGCCCCTCGCAATATGCTGCATGTGCAGCAGCAAATGCATCAGTTGCACACAGATAGTGCTAAAGAATGAGCTTCAGGCAGCATATCCATCCAGGATGCGCACCAGGACCGAACTGGTTCCCTGGTGACTTTCTACGCCCTCATATGGGTACTCTTGAAACGTGTCTGCTTAAGGCACTACAAGAGGCCTTTGAGCAGTGCATCCTGCCCCCGGACTGGCGACACGCTGAAATTGTAGTCTTTCTCAAGCCGAGCCATCCATCTGAAGACCGGGGTTGGTATCGCCCCATCTCATTATTGAATTTTGAGCCTAAATTGCTAGGAAAGTTCTTGCCGACCGCCTTCCCACATGTATCATGGACCTGGTGCATCCAGATCAGTCTAGCTTCATGCCATAACATTCTACCAGACACAACATCAGACTGGCTCATAATTCAGTGGCTGAAGCACACCGGCTGGGTCCCCCAATGGCGGTCCTGCTGGCAGACATAGATAAGGCGTTTGATTCTTTGAGCTGGACTTATCTGTTTACATTTCTGGAGGCCGGTAACCTGGGACCAGGCTTCGGGCCTGCGTGAAATTATTATATACGGACCCAACGGCATCAGTTCATGTTTCTGGACATTGTTTGGCCCCCTTTCCATTCCATAGGAGAACTAGGCAGGTGTGTCCCCTGTCCCCGCTGTTATTCGCCTTGGCAAGCGAGCCACTAGCCGCATGGGTATGCCTGGACTCCGTCTTCGGGATTGGATTGGTCGCCGGAGTGCTCCAACATGATCGCGCTGTATGCCGTTGATGCCTTGTTCTTCATATCAGACCCTTGGGCCTCAGGGCCCCGTGTGCTTCAAATCTTGAATATTTTTGGAGGGACCTCTGGGTTATGCGCTAATCCATCTAAATGTATCCTGTTCCCCATCTGCGGTGAACAGAGTAGCCAGGCTTGTGCCTCGCAACTGATTGTGGCAGACGCCGGCTTTCAATACCTCAGGATCTATATCACACGTTGTCTTGATGAGGCTTGGTTGCGTAATGTCGTCCCGCTGCATCCTGCGGTCCGTGACGAGACAACAGTGTGGTCCCAACTACCCATTTCGCTCTACGGTAGGTCGGCTATTTTCAAAATTGTGTCTTTACCGCGAGTACTGTATCGGTTGCAAAATTATCCGTATCCCTATCCCCCGTTGTGGTTTCTCCAAATGAATGCACTCCTGAACCGGTTTCTCTGGCAAGGTGGCGCGGTTCGGGCGGAACTCGCAACATGCATCCAGTCCACATATTGCGGTGGGATTGCTGCAGCCGATATACGGACGTATTACTAGGCCTCACAGTTACTGGTAATTATTGAATGGTGGTATGGCTCTCAGATGGACCCGGCTTATGCCGTGGAGAAGCTCTTCATGACGAACACCCGCTGCTCCATTACCTGTATAGTACCACATCACTGGAGGAGTTTCCTCCGGCCTGTAGGACAGTTATTCAGATTTGGAGGTGGGTGGTCCGTTCTATGGGTTGGTGGGGTAAGCTGACTGGGGCTACTCCCCTCTGGCAAGGATCTCATCTCCCACCCGTCTCATCACTGGAGGGATTTCGTAGGTGGGACGATATTGGGAAATCTACTTTTGGGGATATCATGCAGGGATTCCCGCTTAAGTTCTTCCAGAGGTTGCAGGCAGACTTTGAACTTCACGAATCGTAGTTCCATTCATATTTACAGCTCCGTCATGCCCTGTCCCACCTGATTCGACATCTCCAGTCCATACCCGAATTTCATCCGCTAGTGGGTCGGTTACTGATGGGCGACCTGGGGGCCCACAAAATCAGGCAAATTTACCAAACGCTCACTACACATGCAAAAACCTCTATACACCGGACTCGGGCGGCATGGGAGGCCGACTTGCCAGCTTTGACAGACGACAATTGGACGGAAGCGCTGGCTAGTCCTCGGTACTCTGCGGTCTCCACTAGATCCAGACTGATCCAATTTAAATATCTCCACAGGGTTTATTATACCCCCCTCCACCTCTGGAGGATGGGCACCATTCAGACCCCCATCTGTCTCCGATGTAATTCAGACGAGGAGACGCTTCTTCACACGGTGTGGGGCTGTGGGGCATTGCATAACTTCTGGTCGGTCGTTCTGTCTTGCATGGGGCGGGTATTAGCCTGGGACATTCCCGCAAACCCTAGATTGACACTCCTTCAGATCACAGAAGTCATGGGGGGGGAACAGATATAAAAGACACCTTCAGTTCTCAGGCCTTACACTGGTAAAGCATGACATTGTGCAGCATTGGAAATATACATCCGCACCCCGTGTAGCGAATTGGAAGAAGGCCATGGACAGGTGTATGTCTGCGGAGGTCGCAGTGTTTCAGGTGAGAGGCTGCCCCCAAAAGCATGGGAAGACCTGGGCCAGGTGGGCCACATAGAGAGGGATTGATTTGTCCTTATTGCTGCAACCCGTGACTCAAAATCCCCTAGAATGACTGGTGGTAAATGACTTATCGGTTTAATGAGAGGGGTCCATATAATTATGGATGGAAATTTGTGCAATGTGTATGTGCTTTGCAGTTGATGGGTTGTATGGTGTGTGGGTGGGGGTGAGGGGCGGGGTCGGTTGTTGGTCTGATGTCCTGCAGACCATTCAGGAGAAAAAGGTGCAGTGCCTAGAGTCTTTCCAATATGCCTTACGGCTGTATATTTTGTCTTGGGCTTGGCCCATTTGGTACTGAAGAAAATCAATAAAATCTGTTGTTAAAAAAAAAAGAATGAAATTAGATGGAAGATTGAAAGGAGGATACATTAAAGAATGGTACCAGTCCAGAACACTTCATACCCAAACTTAAACAACAAGCTGGGACGTTTGAGAAACTATCTGGGTTTTCAAAAAACAAAGATAAAACTGAGGTTATGGCATGGCCAAGTGTGAGGGGAGTGCACTGCCACACGGGGTAGGTTAGGCATGTTGGGGGATTTAATAACACACAAGCTGGGTGAGCTTTCTATGAAAACAAACTCTGGGCAACTTCAGCAAGGAAATCAAAAGGCTGTTAAGAAGATGGGAGAATTTGCCATTGGGTATCTGTGGAAGGGTAAACATCCTAAAATAATGTCCCTTCTTAAGGTGACCTTTGTGCTTGATTCCATACTGGCGTCATTCCTCAACAAGCAGATCAGGAAACTCAGGAGAAAGCGAAAATGGGGGCTTAGCAGTGGCTTACTTTCAAATATATAGCTATGCCTTTCAATTTAAACATTTTCGACTTTTAGCAAGGACTTGATATGATTCCCACCTAGGGCTTATGTATATCATTATGCTAACGAATTTGGGTGCTGAAAAAATCCTGTACAGGTTGGGGGACTCAAAATTCTTCAAGTAGGTTAGGTTAAAAGTTCTACTCGCAGCACTCAGAGTATGAGTATACCTGAGGAGAGTGTTGGTGATCCAATATTACACAGAATTGGCACCTATTTGCGAATCTCCCGGAAGCACAGACTGGCTACAGCACAAACTTAGATATTCACTACAGAATGCAAAATTTAGTACCACGGGAGACTTTAGAGTTGACGAAACCCCTATCGCCTGGCAAAAGCTCATGGCGTTAACCGAAGGGAAAGTTAAAAAATTCGAATTTTCCCAGTTATGTTGATAGTGGTCAGCGCAGAAACTAGCAAAGATGGACTTTTAGGAATATCAAATCAAGAAAGAAGTTTCCTTCTGCAACGGGGATATGGTGGTGATGAAAGACGAGAAAATTACAGGCCCCCATGAAATATGGAAGAAGGACTTGCCGGAGCCTTATGGCAAGTATCTTTGAACTTTCGTTATAATACTGTAAACCTCTCGCCATAAAAACGAAACTATCTTTCACACTGTTTTAGGGCCTACTGGACACCAATGGGACTGGCTACATTAGCCTGGGAGTTTCCAGGATGCAGGAGGTGCAACTTGGTTGGAACGGATTATAAACATAAGTTTGAGCATTGTACCAATCCTGTGCCCTAATAGGATGAGGTAAGTGGTACATTGAAAGAACTTCTGCAAACCGACGTCAAAGCTCCTCTCTAATATTGATTGGGATTGACACAACACTGAATAAATGGACTAAGAACCCAAATAGATTATTGTTCTCTGTGATGTTGATAGCAAGGCGAGAAATGTGCAGAACATTGATATTACCTGAGCACCCTACAGGTTTATAATGGGTCACTTCAGTAAGATATGTTAGCAAATCAGATTTTGTATATAACATTAGAGATGCTGAAAGACTCTGCCACCTGTTTATAACCTAGCAAGCGAAAAATCAGAATATCAATGAATAATCCACAGATTTGCTGAATTGATGTTGGTAACGATAAAGTAAGAACTATTTAGCAAGGCATGCAGTCGGCACTCTGGGAAGAAGTGACTAAGCCCAAACATCAGAGTTGGGCTTATAAATTTACGGTGGAATGAGGACAAAATAAAATAAAAGAATTGTACCAGTCCTATCTTGCAATTTGTGGCAGGAAAGGTCAAATGACATGCCAGAATATATGAAATGCCTTCAAAACACATGCTTTTTTGATGAGGTTTAGGAAATTTGACTGAAAATGGCCCATTTGACTACCATATGTTACCATCTATTCTGTTGAGCACCCCAGGAATCTTAAGAGAGGATGAGATTTGTCTAACACAACATACTTTTATTAAATTGTGCCGAAAAAACCCACAATGTGGCCCCATTTGTAAGCTTCTCTTGGAAAGGATTGACTCCTGAATGCCTTTAGGTATGGTCAACGTTACCCTGTGTTAGTGTTTTGCTGGTTCTTATTTCATGAGGATCGCACATTATCTCATGTAAACCCTGTAACTCTCTGGCCACCTTGTTTGCAAATTGAGCTGTGAATTGTAAAATGTGAACATATTGTTTTCTACATTTCTTACCAGGTAATAAACCTCTCATATCAGTTTGCCAATGTCACTTTGCCATTCAAGATACGGATCAAAGTGTAGGCCATTTTATTTTTCAGGGTACTCCCAAGCACAAGAACAGGAAACTTCAATCACACAGGAAAGTGCATCCAGTGTCGGTGCAAGCACAACATAGATGCACCATCAGAAGCAGCTGTGAAAGCTTCCCTCCAAAATATTGACAGTGCTTAAAAAAAACTAACATGCACATTTTTCTGAGTCTCATTACGTCAGGAAAATGTTATGCAGGCAGATATAAAGAAGCGCTGTGCTCCACGCAGTGTGATTTTTGTTCAGGAAGCTTTTGTAATGTGAAAGGGTGCCTTTTTAATATGTTAACACAGTAAAAAAGGCCATAAAACTTTGTTAATTAAATGTAGAATAAATTAGATTTGCTCTGTGTCGACAACTAATAATCACTAAATGCACCAGGGGCCCCTATATTGTCCTGTTGGAATGGGGGAATACGATGTCAATGAATGTCATGATATGTGCAGGTCCGACAACACAATATCAGTAAATGCAATGAGAATTTATGGCCTAGCCTGTGCCCACATGACCAGATGAATGCCCATCAATGCAATGGCAATGTATACCGTGACATCTTGCAATACTGATACCAATGTATGTCATATTTCATGCTACAACAACAAAGAAGCTTGAAGGTCTGGAAAGTTGAGCAAAAGAAGTAGCCACAAAGAAGAGTCACACACCACAGTCACGACTAACGGTGAGAGACCATCAGATGTAAAGAGGTCCTATCAGCCCACCCATGTAGCGGAACATCGTCATCTAGGACCTTGTCAACAGGTTCTTGATATTATTCTTAAACGTTCCAATGAACTCACAACATTTCTGTAGGATTCACCCAAGGTGAGCTCCCCATCAACCCTGAGTCAGAGATATATGGTCAGTCAGGTCCTATGACCCATGCCTATCAAGTATTAGGTCACAGGTGGGCCCCCCCGATAAACACAAGGCAAACACACACCCAGGGCAAAAACCTTAATCTATTCCACAGATAGATAGTTGCACCTTAAACAAGTCTGAGATAATTGGTTCCAATAAAACATGTTTGGTGCAAGGATCATTTTCCCTAGAAACACCACATGTAGATAGATATACTCAACCAATCAGAACATGATATGCACACCACACGGAATGATCATGCGCTCTTCATACCAGACATCTGGACACACACACACTGGCCCATACTAGCTCTCCCTGAGGTCACCAGCCATCTGAATTCTTAACAGATGCACACATTTTATTAATTTATGACTAAGGTGCTCTTTTGGAATGTAAACATCATTTTATTGTACCTCATGAACTGTATAAATTGCCAGCCAAAACTTTGTACATCAAGAGATTTGGAGCAGACACACTCTGTCCAGGCTCCCCCGGCCACAGTGTTTAATTAAGCCAACTTGTTCCTGTTTTGCCAAATGTCTCTTGTCTATTTAAGAATTCATATTCAAGTAACATTTTCTTGAGCCAGCCAGGAGAGATTGATTCATCAAGCCCAACTGTTGAAGGAAGGACTCCGACCCCAAACAGATTAACATCTGAGCAAAAAGATCGTAGAGCAGACGGCATCATTGATTTGAGGTTCTACTGAATCCAAGTGGCTGAGGTCCCTCCAGAGGCTGCCGTCATAGGGTAAGAGAACTACTTCTTATGTTAAGTCCCAGTACATGGCATGTGGCAAACTAGTGTTATCAAAGAAGAGGGACGCAAAGGGCTATTTTGGGAGGGTCCAGCATACGAGCCCGAGCAATTAACAACAAAGAAGGGTAGACAGTTCCCAAGAGAAGGGTTACTCTGAGTTACTAAACTGAAGGGGGTGAAGAAGGAGAGATGAACCCAGATGACAAATTAAGACGGAACAAAGGAAAGGGGGATGGGGATCCTCCCTTTCAGGACTTAAAACCCTCACACAACCAGCAAGCTAGGTGTCTTGGTTCATCATATGGGTTTTTGCTCCTCATCAAGCTGGCGGTGCAATGCCTGATGGGCACCCAGATGGGGCTCTTTGTCGGAGATCTTCTGTCCCTGCCAATCGGTGCGTGGGGGTATGAGGGCCTAGTGTAAGAGGGTGTAGATGTGTGTGGGTGATAGTGATAAAAATTAAAAAAGGTTAGGCAATCCACTAAGTAGTTTATTAGCGTGGCAGTCTACCTTATTAAAAAAGATATGGTGAGGTATACTTCCTGGTTCAATAATCCAGGGGAGTATACTCTACCAAGTGGTCAATTAGTGGTTGGTCGACATGTTTCATGCAGTAGTTCTTAGGGATACAGTGCAATTCATCAGGACCTATTATGTTTTTGAAATACTGTCTACACAGAGTGGACGGTGTTACATTTACCTACTCCACACAGAGTTGGTAGGCTGTGGGTCCTACTGCTTCTTAGTAAAATCTGGGAAGGAAATAAAAATATAATGCAGTTTTAGCAAGGGCCTGTTTGAGCAAGAAGCTGAAAGCATCACAACCCATAGTTCAGCAACACACTCAGAGAAACATACCTAAGGGGGGGGCCGGGGCGGGCCGGGGGAGAGTGTGTTTAAGTGAGTAGTTCACTCTATTAAAATTGGCATGAAAAGTTGCTGATTAGCAATGTTAAGGTGTGACATAAGGGAGTATGCTATAGAATATATAGGATAAATCACACAACATACTGAGTTGAGAGTAACAAGGGTAGGGTTCTCACCCTAATGTCGGTAATATGAAGCTTCAACAGTCTCCTCCAATCATGACTTGCTAGTACAGCAGTGGTAGCCTGGTTGAGGAAAAAGTGATAACAACAGTAGCTGTTACATGTGCAACCTGTCTTAACGTTAGATGAGGTGTTGGTGCGGTGGAGCAACAGAGCCAAGGGTGTCTTCCCATGCTAATACCACCTGAGCCAATTGTCCGCTCAGATGCGACGTACCCCACCACTGGTGGCATTACCGTAGCATTTCAGGGATCGCTAGAATGCAGAGGTAAAACTGAAAGCAGCCAGGGAGCAGAGCGGGAGCCAATCGTACGAAAGTGGCACCATCGGGGAACAGTCACACATACCCCGGTAGCGTGTTTTCTCCAACATTATTCGGAGGGTATCAGTGTGCAGGACCTGCTGAAGGGTCAGCGGTGGCTTCACACCAATGCTACACAGGATAAACTACCCAGCCACTCCTATTGCAAAAGCGGGATCTTTGTAAGCCCAGGCAATGACCCAGAGGGTCTGGGGATCCTCATAAAGGAGCAACCAGGTTGGCGGGCCGGCATGGAGAAGACGTAGCCATTGCCAGAGTGTGTCCATAAGGGCGGATCAACTTACCTCGTCTCGTCGTGCGTCGCAAATGTTAACCTACCTGGACGAGCAGCGGACGGGAGGAGCTGGAGAGTGAGTGTCGCTCTTGTTACCTCTTATATACTGACATCGTATAGAGGTTGCTGATCGGGCCGCCGCTTTTGCGTTCAGGGAGGGGAAACGCCGCACACGTAGGACAGAGGAAGGGGAGGCGCCCGTAGGTAACATGGTGTCCTAGTGTGTATGGGGAAGTATGGTGGGGGCCATCATGGAATGGCTCACGCTATGGTGGAGGCTGCTTAAGAGGTGCTCGATGAAGTAACTAAGGTGGCGATCAGTAGGGCAAGTTTACTACGGAGTGAAATATTAGATTCATACCTATGAATACAAGGAAATTAGGTCGAAAATCAAGATAATAAATTTGATATGGAAGTCTCCTGTAATTGCAAAAAGGGACCTGTAGAGATCGGGGTTATGTTCTAGGTGGTGAACTCTAGGTCCTGGAGGACGCAGTGACCCCGTGATTTATGCTGGTGTCCGGGTGGGTGGACAGGGTGATCACAGAGTCTCAGGGTCTAGTGATACAGCCATTGTTATTCTTACTGAGTGTTAGGGGGCCATGCTGTTAAAGGCCATCATAAACTGATGTGCGAGGACTGCCGAAAGAAGCCCATTCAGTTGGATAGTGAAGCCCATGGGATGGCGTCATTCAATCCTGTGACATCAGTTCCCAAACGGTGGACCCATCTCTGTTCGATCCTAAAGCGGGCCTGTTGTGTAATGTTGGGTTGTGACTCTAAGACAAGCCAAGTGAGGCTTTCAGCTGGGTGCTGCATCTCTTTGTAATGACCGTATAGTCTAGTGTGTGTCTTGGAGCACCTAATGTTGCTCTTATGCTCCGAAATTCGTAATTTGACCTGTCTCATGGTCATGCCCACATAACGTTTCCCACAGGGACAAGTGAGTAGGTAGATGCATCTTTGTGTATTGCAGTTAGAGTGCCTTTTGATCTGCCACGTGAATGAGTCGAGCGATTTTATTTCTTTGTGGACTTTTGTCCGATTACAGGCGGTGCATCCACCTCAAGGGTGGTGTCCGGTGACTTTGGGCATGTCCCACAATGTTCTCTGGGTAGTACTTTCTTTCTTTCTAGGTCAGGTGTGCATTAGCCTATCTTTCAGGTTCGCTGAGCGTTTGAATGCGAATCTAGGCTGTGGGAATGAAAGGTCACCAGAGTTGACTATACTCCAGTGTTTCAGTATTGTTTGCTTAATTTGAGCTGAGTTTTTTGTGAATGTGCTCACACAGGTCAGTGTATCAGTAGAATCTTTAGTCTTACGTTCTAGCAAGGCCTCTCTGGGATCATTTATGGCCCTCTTAAAGGAATTCCGGACATGTTTAGAGGGGTAACCTCTGTCCCTCTACGTAATGGGGCCCACACCATGTTTCAAATAGAGCTCATAGGTCAGTATTCCAACCGGAGGTATCCTACACGAATCCTCCAATTGGGAATCCCTATTACAACCACAACAAAATATCTTTCCAAGTCTGCTAAGACCAGGCATCTTCGCTCACTAGTCTAGCTTCAAACTTCAAGGGATTATCGAACTCGATAGCCTCGCAAATACACGAGTCCCTCGGCTTTGGAGCTTGCAAGTTCCAAATCAAAGATCCCGAAGGATTCCCAAAAATCAAGGACTGGGAGACGCTCCACTCATACTTAACTGAAATATCGATGTTGTCACCAGAAGACTCGTCTATCGTCTCGCTCTACAAATCATTAAAGGGTCCAAGACAGGGCGACAGTCAGGGCAGCAGTCCTTCGTAGCCGTCGGAAAGCGGGGAACCTCGTATCAAAGGCTTTCGGACCACGACGACATACAGGGGTCGATGAAGTGGTAGGCCTTCCTCCAGAATTTTCACACGAAGCTCCTCACGATCTTCAGGCTTGGACCGATACCACTGAAGTCGCCCCACTTTGGGCGCCAACTGAAGAACCTGGTTTTAGAACGCAGCAGCGCCAGGGGCACGCCCAATGTCTTCGGGTTCACCTATCTTAGAATACAGAGACAAAGGATACTTCTCGGTGGCGTCAAAGATCAAATTTATTGGCTGCAACCAGGAACAGAAGTCTACGAAGCACGACACGGGTGGTTCGCTAGAGACTGCACAATTTTTGTATTGCGAGACATCGTCTTTTATGCTAAAAATCACATTCCTGACTAGCACCAATTATTTACAAACTATCCAATCACAGATGACTTTGCAAAAGGTATCACATAACGATAAGCCCACTTTTCAGTTGTCCAGCCCATCATCAATTACACGGGAAAGCCCAACATTCTTGCTCGGACAGGCCGGACGAACCCATAATAAAAGGACCACAGCCCAAACCATAAATAGGACATAAAAGAAAGAACAGAAACAGATGAAAAGCAAGATAGAAGGGTGTGAGCGTGTACCATAAATTCAGCAATGTCCTGCTCTTTGATTTCTATCTTGACCAGCTGTCGGGCAAGGAACTGGCTCAGCAAGTTAGCTTCGGGAAACACCATGTTTCAAATAGAGCTCATAGGTCGAAATTCCAACCGGAGGTATCCTACACGAATCCTCCAATCGGGAATCCCTATGACAACCACAACAAAATATCTTTCCAAGTCTGCTAAGACCAGGCATCTTCGCTCACTAGTCTAGCTTTAAACTTCAAGGGATTATCGAACTCGATAGCCTCACAAATATACGAGTCCCTCTGCTTTGGAGCTTGCAAGTTCCAAATCAAAGATCCCGAATGATACCCAAAAATCAAGGACTGGGAGACGCTCCACTCATACTTAACTGAAATATCGATGATGTCACCAGAAGACCCGTCTATAGTCTCACTCTACAAATCATTAAAGGGTCCAAGACAGGGCGACAGTCATGGCAGCAGTCCTTCGTAGCCGTGGAAAAGCGGGGAACCTCGCAGCAAAGACTTTCGGACCACGACGACATACAGGGGTTGATGAAGTGGTAGGCCTTCCGCGCCAACTGAAGAACCGGGTTTTAGAACGCAGCGGCGCCAGGGGCACGCCCAATGTCTTCGGGTTCACCTGTCTTAGAATACAGAGACACAGGATACTTCTCGTGGCGTCAAAGATCAAATTTATTGGCTGCAACCAGGAACAGAAGTCTACGAAGCACGGCACGGGTGGTTCGCTAGAGACTGCACAATTTTCGTATATCGAGACATCGTCTTTTTTGCTAAAAATCACATTCCTGACTAGCACCAATTATTTACAAACTATCCAATCACAGATGACTTTGCAAAAGGTATCACATAACGACAAGCCCACTTTTCAGTTGTCCAGCCCATCATCAATTACACGGGAAAGCCCAACATTCTTGCTCGGACAGGCCGGACTAACCCATAATAAAAGGACCACAACCCAAACCATAAATAGGCCATAAAAGAAAGAACAGAAACAGATGAGAAGCAAGATAGAAGGGTGTGAGCTTGTACCATAAACTCAGCAATGTCCTGCTCTTTGATCTCTATCTTGACCAGCTGTCGGGCAAGGAACTGGCTCAGCAATTTAGCTTCGGGCAACGGAGTCAGTTCACTCAGGTCATTCAAAAGTCAGCTAAAGGTGTACGTGTCCCAAAGACTCGTTCAGCCGTAGTCATCGACCTATGTGAGGGCAACCACAAAATGGCTGCCGTACACTCGAACATGACAAAAACACTTGTACTTGCCGCACTCGTCATTTGCGGACTGCTATTACCAAAATCGTCCCGATATCACCACCTTTATGAAACGGGTTCAGAATCACAGAACCTCAAAGGTATTTTAAATAGGAAAGTGTCTCCTCCCTAAGAACCCCATGTATGTTCCCATCCTATGATGGAATAAGATGTGGGTTCTAATTCATCAAAATATAAATCTCTGGAATCTGTAAGCTACGTTTTTGGAAACAGCATATAACAAGGTCCAGTGACTCATATATTTGTCATCGTATCACAAAGCTGAACAGTGGAGCATGCATTGCACAACCACCCACACATGGCCAACCCCAAACCTGGGGCTAAACTTCTACTGCGCCCCAAGGTGCTGCCTTCCTCCAGTGCACATGGCATATGGCCATGTGTGGAAGGGATGTGTGCCACATGACCTGTGCCCTACCCCCTTTAATATTCAAACCCCCATAGGCATTAGAATTAAAATTGAAAAATTATGTTTTAGTATGGACCTTTTTTTGGTCCTTGTCTGATGGGTCACCCGGAAGGTTTGAAAGGAAGGAGCTGAATTTAATGATGTTTTTTTATAGGAAACCACCCCAAAACAGAAACCAGCTCTGCATAGGATCACTTCCCTTTTGCAACCCCATTACCACCCTCCTGAAGAGGGTGGCAATTTGCAAGTGTTTTGCAGCCGTAAAACATTTTTACATGGGTTTGCGCTTGCTATTTGGAAGGGAACGCCCCTTCCTAATAGCGACTCGCAATTCCAAAATAGCAAGTCGCAAATAAATTACGACTCACTATTTTGGAATGGTACATACCACAACTGGTTTTTGCATGCGCTGTCGTGCAGTTCCAATATTACCCATACAGGATCTGCACGTTTGGATAACATAAACTGTAGGATTGGTGGCAGACTGACTCTGTACAACCCCACCGAGAATGTTAGCCTTTCGGTTTTAGCTAGCTCACAGTGCCACTAGAATCTCCTCCTATCGGGGAGAGGCTAGTTATTGGCAACCTCAGAACATGACACCCTGATCCCTCATAATTGTGGAAACAATGCACTACCTTTCGCTCAGTCACTCGTGCTTACTTTTTTCAGACTCAGAGAGTTACACAGAAGAAATAGTTGGGCGTGTTCAATAAGAATTTATTGCACGGTTGTTCTTCTAGTGTAAAATAGATGTGCTACAACAATCGTTAGACAGTAGCAGATACATATGATTAACAGTACAGTAAAAATAAAAGGATAGTACAGTTCTATCATCTTGCAATAATCATGAATACATACATGAATATAAAGTGCATGATAAGAAGAGAGCGCCTACCCCGACGATGCCTGTCTAGATGTCCCTAAGCGTACCTAGCATATGAGTAGGTGTGAAGCCAAGAATCCCCCAGGGTTTTAGTCTAACCCCATTACTTGAAGTGAGAGAGTGTGGGACCCCATACTGGTCTCGAGTTGGACACCCTGTGAGGGAAGTGTTAGACCGCTGTCAGCTGGAACGTCGGCATGCAGGAGCCTCAGCGTCTCTGGTCAGTGTGTTGGCTGGGAAGTCTCGGTCTCCCCTCTCTAATCCTCGTAAGATGTGCTGTATTTATACAAAAAGTATCTAGGGTTTCTTTGTCAATTGTTTCTTGTATTAGCAATTGTTGGATTTGAGGATGACGTATGGAATGAACTTTGTACAAAGATATTATGAAGGTGTTGCAGCCCCTGCCTGGTTTACAAGAACCCTTATGAATATTCATTCATACTTTATGAGTCCATTGATGAAATTATAGGACGCTATTGTTTGGGGGAAAACCCTCCTCCTGCGCACAGGACTAGAACTAGGTAAAGTTTCAATCCTAAAGGCTTGTTACTGTGTAGTATAAGGGAGATAATGTAGGTTAAGGTATATGATATTACCCAGGCCTATATAAGGGTACCTATATGGAACATAACAGCACAAACAGGTTCGAGGAGGCTATCCAACTCATACAACTGTCATGGGCTCCCGGTACATCAAGGATTTACAAGTCAGCATGGCTCACCTGTGTAGCTGGTGTATGGACCGGAACTCAGATCCCTTTTCAGACGATGTCACTTTAGTTGTAAATGTATTAGCTTCCTTAGCCTCTCAAGGTAAAACATAGCGCTCTGTGAATACATACAGACCCACTATTTATGCTGAGCACTATTGTGTGGATGGGGGACCCATTGGCAAACATCCTTTAATTTATCTTTCTGTTAAAGGGAGTTAGACATGTTAAACCTCCTGTTCCTAAGTACAATGTTAAGTGGGATGTCAATTTGGTTCTTAACATGTTTATTTCATGGCCTGATAATGTTTCACCTTCTCTGAAACAACTCTCTGCCAAACTTGTTATTTTCTTATGCCTGATTTCCTTTAAACTTGTATGGATGTTAAAGATATGGATGTGGCTTCCTTCCACTATTCATCCCTTGGTGTCTCTTTCACAGACACACTAAAACTAATTTATCTTCTATTCACTATCTCTTTTTCCCTTCTCAACCCAAATTATGTGTTGGCAATTGCTTAAACATTTATGCTGCAGGTTGGAGATTGTCTTCCTCGTCTCAATTAATTGTTTCCTTTCAAAAACACCACCATCCAGTTTCTTCTTCAACCCTTGCCCACTGGGTTAAATGGATTAGGTCTCTTGCTGGTATTAACATTGACTATTATGCTGCCCATTTGGCTAGAGGGGCCATGGCTTCTCAGGCATTTTGAGCTGGAGCTTTTTAGCATGATATCCTCAAATTTGCAGATTGCTCAAATGTGAATACTTTTAGAACTTTTTACTGCAAACATGTTACTTATGTTTCTGATTCTGTTATTGCAATGCTTTGAACTAGCATAATAGGTGCCTCCATGTCTTGTAAAAAAGCAGAAATGTTCCTAGCTGGGTGTCAGAAAGAATGAATTTATATAAAGACATGGGGTGAGTATTAACCCACCACAAATTTTGTAACCCTCTCTAATTTTTGGGGGGCAGTTCCAGCTCCTCCTAGTAAGAATAGGGCAGCTTCTCCCTTACAGGATTTGGCTCCTCTCCTTGGATTTCAATCTATGTGTGCTTGGCATAATCCACATATCTTCATGGACTATTTCATGGACATTTGTATTATGTTATTTATTTTCTACAAAGTTTTTTTTATTTTTCTTCGTCATTTGTTTAACTTCTCGCTTCAAGAAAAGAGGACTTGTTGTTCACAGTCAACATATTTATTGGGTTACTTGACATCTGATTGGTGTGTTCATTGTGATGTCATCCTTTAGTTGTTTTCTTCATTTTTCTGGGAAATGTAGTTCTTGCTTGGCTGCTGTTAATAATAAAGCAAGGAAATAACTGCATTATACTTGCCTCTGTGTCTTCAATAAAATCTAGCCTTTTTGACACCAAGGCTAGTAAACCCTCAATTATAAATTAATTAGTAGCAAACATTAACTACATAGCTTACTGGACTTCTCACATTCACAATTCCAAATGGTGCTTTAGAATCTTTTCTATTCCTCAGAAAAAAACAATTAATTTCTTAGGGGTGTAATTTACCAAAATTGTTCATATAATATTGCCCAAATGGATGCAAGTCACTATTAAAGCTAATACATGATGTTATGGGAGAAAACACAAATGTGTGTTTCTGTTAATCCTGTGACAACATTTGAATTTTTTTTTAATTGTATATGTATATCCTGTCATCCCTTAAAAGAAAACAGGGTCAAGGGAACAACAGGAATGAGTGAGCTTTTCCATGTTTGTGTCCTCTCAAAACCTCAATCTCTACCACAAAAAAAGGCAAATGAAACAATAGGGTCAACACAGAGTCCCACCCTAGGGAATTACCTGGATAATGGGGATCCTGGAATTCCTAAGTGCTATATGTCATAAAAAGACCAGAAATTACAAAGATTTCTAAAGGATGGCCTCACACACCACCCTGTGTGTCTTGCTTTATCATTGGCCATTCGCGCACACTGAAGAATCCTCTAATGGCAGGCAGACTCCCTGTGTTGGCAGGGAGTACTTGTGAATGAGTGGTGGAGAAAGGGAGCCAAAGTGTGTGAGTAAAAATCTCAGTTGCAGGGTAAGAAAATTATACACTAAAAGACGTCCTGTGCTCACCTTCAGCAGCTTGGCACAGAGCCGTCAGGCTTATCTAAAGAGGCAATGTGTAAAGTATTGGTGCAACACACACACAATAACACAATGAAAACATCACAAAAATAAAAAAAAGACCAAAATAACAAAAATCCAATACGGAGAAGTTGAGTTCTGAATTTTTAATGACAAAAAAGGCTCTAGCGCTTAGAAGCAGTAAGTTCCAATGGGGGTTACCTGGTTGCACAAGCTGGGGACAAGAGCCACGCAGGCCAAGTGAAAAGAGTACCTTGATCCCGGTCGAAACAGTGAGATGAGGGGTGTAAATGAGTGATGCTTTAATGTCGAGCCCACAGTCCAGGTGATGCATCGATCTTCTCCATGCATTGGTAGTGATGCATCAGTTCTGTAGATGAAGCAAAGAGAGGTGTTGGTTCTGAAGCAATCTGCCGGGTTTCTCCATGCAGTTGCAGGATGGTTAGATCTTGGCAGACTGCTGCGGTGGCAATGCTTGGTTCCGGTATCAAATTCTGAAGGTGCTGCGGCAGTTCCAATGTGATGTGCTGGGTTCTGCTCCTGTCCCAGGGACAATGCATAAACCTCTGTTCATTCAGTCAGGGGATGTGTTGGTGCCTCTGAAGCAAGTATCTGTGCCCACTTCCAGTGAGCCTGGTGCAATAGCAGGGTTAAAGACTTTGATAGCCCTGAGTCTAAATCAACAGGAGGCAAGTCAGTAAGACCTTAGAGTCCATCTCTCCTCAGTAGAATCAGAAAATAGCAGCCAGTAGGGCAGCACATGTGAAAATCAGGCCTACTATGTCAGCAGTCCAGCAGAGTGTCATTTCCTGATGCATCACAGCAGTTCTACTGATAGAATCCAGTTGTAGGCCTTTAACTGTCAGATTTGATGGGGTCCCATGCTCACTGTGTCAGAGGGCTCAAGGTTTACCTCACTGACAAGACCTAAATAGGTTGAACCTAGTATATTGTTGCTTGTGTTACTGCATTGAGGGCACATGGTCTGGGGGTTCGGACTCAACTCTTGCTATTACAGCAAAACCAAGACTGCTTTGTATAAGACTGGTGTTTGTCTAGAGTGCCATAGTGGCCAATAAACTTTGGACTATGAGGCAGTCCCAAGCAATTTTCAGTGACTTAAATTCATTTAAGCATTCCATCTATCACTCTGTTGTTGTTACAGTGGATGATCAAAGTGCAAAAGGTATGCCCAGTTGAGGGTCCCCTCCTTACTGTTCAATAGGATGCCAGTTATATTTCACTGATGAGACCTAAGTAAATCGAAACCGGTCTGGGGTTACTTGTGTTCCCATATGGAGAGAATAGAATCCTGCAATTCAGGCTAGTGACCACTGCGCCTACCTGCAGGCGAGGTTGCCCCCACTCTCCACTGCTCCTGCCTACTGCTTCCCGCTGCCTCCTCGGACACCCCAGCTGCCGCTGGGCTGCCACTTTTCCCGCTGCACGCTAACTCCCGGCGGACACGCCCCCCAGCTGACCCACCCTCCCGGCTCCTCTCTTAATGGGGCCCGCGCTCGAGGTGCAAGGAGTGACCACTGCGCCTACCTGCAGGCGAGGTCGCCCCCACTCTCCACTGCTCCTGCCTATTGCTACCCGCTGCCTCCTCGGACGCCCCAGCCGCCGCTGGGCCACAACTTTTCCCGCCGCACGCTAACTCCCGGCGGACACGCCGCCCAGCTGACCCGCCCTCCCGGCTACTCTCTTAAGGGGCCCGCGCTCGAGGTGCAGGGAGTGACCACTGCGCCTACCTGCAGGCGAGGTCGCCCCCACTCTCCACTGCTCCTGCCTAATGCTACCCGCTGCCTCCTCGGACGCCCCAGCCACCGCTGGGCCGCCACTTTTCACGCCTCACGCTAACTCCCGGCGGACACGCCCCCCAGCTGACCCGCCCTTCCGGCTCCTCTCTTATGATGCCCACTCCCACGTGCAGCGTTGACGCGCAGCGTTGATGCGCAGCGTTGATGTGCAGCGTTGACGCGCAGCGGGCGCGCCATTTGTGCGCCGAAGGCGCGCCAAAGGTAAGCCCGTCTGCGCCCGTTCGCGCCTGGACCGCGCCCAGTGCCAGGACCCCTGCCTCCCTCAGACACCAGCCCACCCGCTGGACCTACGATGCCACCGAACTCTACGCACTCAACGCTGGTCGAATCCCGGGCTGCTATCGAGCCACCCCGAGACGCACCCACGGACCCTTCTGCTGCCACTCCTGCAAGTTCACCTGCATCCAGACCTGCACCACACCAGCACCGACCAAGCCGAGCACCAGCAGCAACCACCTCAAGTGCATCCTGTTCAACACCCGCTCCATCCACAGACACGCCGTTGAGCTCTGGAACCTGCTCGACACCACAGCCCCAGACTTCGCCTTCCTCACGGAAACATGGATGAACGCCTCCTCAGCGCCCGACATCGCCATCGCCATCCCGGATGATTACAAGATCATCTGGAGGGACCGCATCAACCAGACAGGAGGAGGCATCGCCATCATCCACAGGAACACTATCCGCATCACGACCAACACCAACGACACCCTCGCACCCACCGAATACCTGCACTTCCAGATCCACATCAACCCCAAGACCACCCTCAGAGGCACCCTCATCTACAGACCCCCAGGACCACGCACACAATTCAGCGAAGACATCGCCGACTTCATCTGCCAGCACGCCCTCCTCACCGCTGACTACATCCTCCTCGGGGACCTCAACTTCCACCTGGAGAACAACAACGACCGCAACACTACCACCCTGCTGGACAACCTCGCCAACCTCGGTCTCAAGCAGCTGGTGACCACCCCCACCCACTACGCCGGACAGACACTCGACCCCGTGTTCTCATCCAGCAAGAACATCACCTTCAGCCACGCCACCGGACTCCACTGGACGGACCACAGCTGCATCCACTTCAGCTTCAGAAGGACCATGATCCACCACCACCAGCAACAGGTTGCACGCAGAAGCTGGAACAAGATCACAGCCGACCAGCTCGCGACCTCTCTGAGCATGAACCCTCCCACCAGCGCACCTAACCCAAGACAGGCGGCCACCAACCTCACGAAGTGGATCAGCAACTGCGCAGACGACCTCGCCCCTCTGAAGACCCCGCCTAGCAGACCCGGCAGCAAGAAAGCCCCATGGTTCACCGACGAACTCAAAAGCTCCAAGAAGAACTGCCAAGCACTCGAGAAAGCCTGGCGCAGAGACCCAACACCGAACAACATGACTGCCCTCAAGCTCGCCACCCGAAAACACCACCAACTGATCCACGCCACCAAGAAAACTGCATTCAAGGAATGACTGGACAACAACGCAAGGAACTCTTCAGCATCGTTAAAAAGCTCTCCAACCCCAACGCCGGAAACAACGACATCACCCCTTCGCAAGACCTCTGCAACTCCCTCGCCTCCTACTTCCACAACAAGATTGCGGACATACACAACAGCTTCAGCACTCAACCGACGCACGCCACGACTGAACCACTGCCCCCCACCACCACCCTCCGTGCCTGGACCCCGATCAGCACTGAAGACACCATCCGCACGATGAACTCCATCCACTCCGGATCTCCGACCGACCCCTGCCCTCACCACGTCTTCAACAAGGCCGACGCTGTCATCGCACCCCACCTGCGGGACATCATCAACACCTCCTTCGACTCCGCTACCTTCCCGGAGAGCTGGAAGCACGCCTAACTCAGCGCGCTACTAAAGAAGCCATCAGCCGACCCCACCGACCTCAAGAACTACCGCCCCATCTCGTTGCTCCCGTTTCCTGCAAAAGTCATCGAGAAGATCGTCAACAAGCAGCTGGCCGCCTTCCTCGAGACAAACGGATCCCTCGACCTCTCGCAGTCTGGCTTCCGGGCCAACCACAGCACCGAGACCGCCCTGATCGCAGCCACCGATGACATCCGAGCTCTGCTCGACAATGGAGAAACAGCGGCCCTCATCCTTCTAGACCTCTCCGCGGCCTTTGACACTGTCTGCCACCGTACCCTAGTGCGGTGCCTCAGCAACGTCGGAGTCCAGGAGAAGGCACTGGAATGGATCATCTCGTTCCTCGCCGGAAGGACACAGAGAGTCCGCCTCCCCCCGTTCAGATCAAAAGCCACCGAAGTCATCTGCGGTGTCCCTCAAGGCTCCTCGCTCAGCCCAACCCTCTTCAACGTCTACATGAGCCCCCTCGCAGCCATCGCACGCCAACACAACCTCAACATCATCTCTTACGCCGACGACACCCAGCTGATCCTCTCCCTCACCAACGACCCCGCCACCGCCAGAGCCAATCTACACGAAGGGATGACAGACGTAGCCAAGTGGATGATGAACAGCCGCCTGAAACTGAATTCGGACAAGACGGAAGTCCTCATCCTGGGATCTTCACCCTCCGCCTGGGACGACTCCTGGTGGCCCCCTGCCCTGGGCAGCGCACCCAAACCAACAGACCACGCACGCAACCTGGGCTTCATCCTGAACTCCTCCCTCTCCATGACCAGACAAGTCAACGCAGTCTCCTCGTCGTGCTTCAACATCCTGCGCATGATACGTAAGATCTTTCGGTGGATCCCCACCGAGACCAGGAAGCCGGTCACCCAGGCCCTCGTCACCAGCCGTCTGGACTACGGCAACTCCCTCTACGCCGGAACCACCGCCAAACTCCAGAAGAGACTCCAGCGGATTCAGAACGCCTCAGCACGACTCATCCTGGACATCCGCCGACGCAGCCACATCTCTGGACACCTGAGAGATCTGCACTGGCTCCTTGTCAACAAGAGAATCACCTTCCGTCTCCTCACCCACGCACACAAAGCCCTACACAACCAAGGCCCAGGATACCTCAACAGCCGCCCTAACTTCTACGCTCCCACACGCCACCTTCGATCGACCGACCGAACCCTCGCCTCCGTCCCCCGCATCCGAAGAGCCACCACAGGAGGAAGGTCCTTCTCCTACCTGGCCGCCAAGACTTGGAACTCCCTCCCGACCCACCTCCGCCTGACCCAGGACCACCTTGCCTTCAGGAAGCAGCTCAAGACCTGGCTGTTCGAGCAGTAGCGGACCTCCCCTCCCCTAGCGCCTTGAGACCCTCCGGGTGAGTAGTGCGCTATATAAATGCTTTGACTGATTGATTGAGTCTATTCTTAGGGGTACACAGCTAGCACTTATTCGCATATGCCCAGGTCTCTTCATAGTGTCACAGTGGGTGAAATATGATGGGCTGGAATGCAGTGCCAAGCCATTGCATAGCCTTTGCCATCTTGCACAACTTTATTTGCACCTTGCTTAGAGCCTCCACATCTTCCTCTCAGTTAATCTGGTTCACAGTGGTAAGACTTCTGAGGAAAGTCACCCTTATTGTCCATCTGTAAAGAAGAAGAAAACAAAGGATATGTGATTTGCCATTAACAGATTGACATTTCTATCTGGGGATTTCTTTAAACAATGTCCATCAATGTTAATGCTTCCATGTACCAAAGTAGGAATTGACACAAGTGTTATTCATCCTCTATTGTCCACAATGGCTTACTTTATTTTTCCCTGCAGAAATAGCTACTTTTCAATGTAATATGCAAGTATCGTGCTCGATATATGTAGTCTATTCAGTGCGCAAAACTGGAGCATTAGGCACTGTTCAATATAGGCCACTATGAACATGACCTATATAATTTCATGCATATAATGCTGTACTGATTAGAGGAGATCTGTGCAACTGGTGATTCACTTCTGCCAGTAGTTGCTGATGGTGGGCACTGGCCCTCATTTTGGGGACTAGAACTTATTATTCATGTTTAGACTGACCCAGAGCCAGAAAGAGAGAGAAAGCCCGAAAACAGATGTAGGAGAAGGAACAGAATCACAGGAAACTGGTGACAAATGAAACAGCAGGGATGAAAAGATCTAGCAAGGGAGTGACAGAGATGATGGTGGAAGAAGGAGGCAGGAATGGAAATGTGAATGGGTTAGCTGTGGTCATTTTCAGTCGAAACGGAGAATACACACTACCATCAAGGCAGCATCAGTTTGTCTATTGCAGTCGGTTAGATGCTGTTCATAGTGTCTTTGAATAACTCATAAGTAGTAGAGTATGTGCCACCAGTGTTGGTGCAGCCAATGTTTTAGTCTTTGGACAGCTGTATCTGCATTCTTGGCCACCTTCATCAGAGAGCAGCAAGTAGGCTTGCAGTGCTAGAAATTCCAAGTGCAGTATCATGTAAGGAGCCAATCCAAAGCATGGATATTTCATTGATATTGTCATACATGGTTTTGAGCAGCAGCAATGGCAAACTCTGAAGTAAAACTTGGAGCTCTGCATATATTTGCTTATGCAAGCTTTGTCCACAAGTGTGTTTTCGTGTGTACTATGTGAGAAAAGAAGCATGGACACTGTTCAATATTCAGCATGGGCATCGTGTGAATTATTCTAACTCTTGGGCAAGAACAGAAGCCTGGGTATTGTTCGGAGATCTGCATAGATCTTGTGACTGTTTATGGCCCATGGGTAATAATGGAAACCGCTTACTGTTCGATACTCACTATATGGCTTCTATGCCTAGTTGTGGCTCTCTGGCAGAAGCTAGAGGCCATAACTTGATGGGAGTAACCCGTAAAAAATTCTGAATTCGAAGTCATGTTATTTCTCATAGGCCCATGTCTTTAAATAAATTGTGGGGGAGGTTGTTGCAAGTAACTGCTCCCAATGTAGAGGTACTGGAAAAGAGCACAGAGGTAGAGTCACATTCCCAAGATTACCCACCATGTTAGATTGGCATGCAGGAATAGGAGTGACTTTAATCTCAAGACTAGAGCCTTTATTTATAGTTTGTTGGATGGGTGATTACTCCTTCAGGGTGGCAGAGTAAAGTACTCTGTCATCCTGAGGGAGTAGTCACCCAACAAATTATGATTTGTCCTCTGGCCTAGCAGACATATTTTGCCATTACAGGAACTGCTGGTTCATGTAAGTGATTTGAAAGTTCAATGCACAGATCCATCAAAAGGATGGACCCGTGCGGCACACGTTCAATGTTTTTGTTTTTCAAAAAGAGAATCCTAAAGCAGGATGTTCTTTTTGAAAATGAAAAACAATGACACCCGTGCCATTGACTTTTCTTCATGTTATGGAGGTCATTTTACAGTTTTATCTTTCCCTTACCAACCGGTTTTACCTGACAGTGACAGTCAGTGAAAACTGGCCATTTGCAGCCCACTCCAAATAGAGTGTGCAGACAAATGAGAAAACCTTCAACAGGCCTTTCCCTATTGGGCCATCAGAGATGTATGCTTCGGTGGAGAAAAAGTAGTCCCCACTGTCAACAAACTGAATGTCTGCCCAAAATGAGACATGCAGGCCTTCAGTCTGGAAGAGAGGGTACTCCATCACCATGGCGACAAAGTACACTCGCGGGTAAAATGTTAATCAGGCCCTTGGTCTGTGGTAAATCACACCTATCACAAACAATCATTGTGGTTTAGACTGGGCATATTTAGAGGATGAACCTTGACCACAATCCATGTTTCCTATTTCCATTGTGTGGGACAAAGTCATTATTCACCACCTCCTTTTATAGCAACTCACAGTACCACATCCTAGTTTCACTGTAGGATTTAAGGCATCTCTGATAGTTGGAATCTGGTTGGTTTTAATTTAATTTGCACCAAACAAATAGGAAGTGATGCAAATATAATTATATAATGTAAGAAAGATAGAAAGGAAAGGGTAGAAAATCAGTTTAAATGAACGAAATAGTACAAATTGCCAGGAACATGATAACGCTTTAGTAGAGCTACGTATCTATAATTACAATAGTTCTTTAATTACAAAATAATCAAGTAGTCATGACTGTAAGGCTATATAATCATCAATTGGTTTCCAAAATAAATTACACTTGGATGTGTTCTGTTTTTCTTCTTTTGTAAACTTGTAAAAATTACTGATGAGTGTCTCAGTTGCTGTGCAGCACAGGGAGGGAATTTATTAAAAGTAAGGGGACTTTTATTAATCTGCACAGACCTAAAATTGGACCTGAAAGATACATAAATGACAACTGCCAGATAACTATGACCATAATCTAAGCACACTTATTTCTCACAAATCCCTCCTCCGTCACATTGCTAAGCACTGCACCACAAGGCAAGAGGACCTCTCTGGTCACTCACAAACAACACTAAAACACTTTCCACCTAGGTATACAGCAAGTAGAAAACTCTTCTAACCACAAACACTCCCAAAGCATATACTGCTCAATTTTCGATAAAATGTTTCTGTGCACAATTATGTGATATAAAGCACAATATAACTGCATGTACAATACATTACAATTCAATACAGCACACTACAAATTGTGGAGACTTACCCAAGGAAGTGTCAGCTGGTTGTTGAAGCTCAATTTTATGAACTAACCTCCACTTCTTCCAGCTACAGGTCAATGTAGTATTGTTTTGTGTCCACAAGTCAAAAAAAGAGCACATTCCTGGTAACTTTGTGAAAAGCAGAAGATCGGAGCAAAGCCTTGCTTCTGTGGAATCCCAAATTCTATATCATCTGAGTACTGATTAAGTATGTTTGGCTCTCTGTGTGTTCTTTTGACCCTGAATACGGTGCTTAAATACAGAATCTGTTTACCTCTTGCTGATTGATGCTGTTGTAGACTGATGATTCCCTAGTGGTCTGACCTGACAGGTGGTAGGATGGGTGGACAGAATAGAGAGGGTGATGGCTTCTGGGTATGAGAGTTCAAGTGTGTGCTCCACCATCCTGTGCTGCACTATCCCAAAAAGAATATTTGTGTTTTTTTAAGTAATTTAAGCCAAATTCAACACACCATACTGATATTAATAGAGTTTACATGTTACATTGAAAATATATGAACCAGTTTTGACTTGCCTGAAAAATAAGAGGGAGGGGGTTTAAAATAAAAAGAAATCAATTTCTTCTTCAAACATTACCAAGTGAATTAAATGCTGTGTTGTTGGGCAAAACCTTTTAAAGTATATGGCCTGACCAAAAGCCTCATGCTGGAAAAAGCTGTGCACAGCTTAAAAGGCAAAGTATTAAAGCAACTCATCCATGAGCCATTTACTCCAACCCTTACTCACAATTTTCAAATCCAAATATTCCAATTCTACCACAATTGTTCTAACTTTCATTATGAGCATCCATGTTAAAATATACTTCCTCATCATTGTGTCATATCGATGCCATACTTCTCTCCCGAAAATAACTACAATGGACATATCCCTTGAGAACCAAGACTGATGGGAGAGGCAGCAGATGGCGCTAGTGTGAGTTTCCTGGGAGCCAGCCGCCACAATACGAGCTGCACGTCGGAGCTCTGACGATCAGTGGTCGATGTGCTGACCTGCAGTTTTCCCCCGGCGATCTGGGACTGATGTCCGTGTTGGCTTTGGTAACTGACCAGAAAGGTAAAACCCCTGGCTGCTGTAGCCCACTTCTAGGCAGCAAGGATGTGCATGCCGGAGCCTCCGTTTTGCTGCATTTGAGGTGCTGCATTTTTATCCTTGAGGGATGATCGGCTGCTGTTTCGAGTCAGGCTCGAGCCAGCTTTCTCGGAAGAAGCTGAAGCCCCGGGACTTCGAGACCAACTGCATCACACCTCTACTGGCGGAAGTGCAACATGACAATGGGGGGGGCAGAAAACTATTAAACTAAAAATGGCTCTGAATCAAGGAGGCTTAGAAAGAGACAACATAGAGAGACCAGCGGAGAGATTGCCTGAAAAAACGTATCCCCTCCCAAAAGGTGAACGAGATGGGGGGAATACTAAAAAGAATCCTGGGAAGTCAGTAGGACTTAATGTGATAAAAGAAAGTTCAGCGGCAGGAGGTGGAATTTTGCCCTCCATTGCCAAACATTTCCCTTTCATAACTAAGTCCCCCCACACACTTATAGACTCTAATACACCTGATGGTGGTGCCCATTATTCCAAGTGGGGCTAACCAGGTGGCCGAGGGGGCCAAGAAGCCGGATGCTGTGCTAGAAATTTTTGTGAACTGCCTCAGTCAATGCCTCAGACAATGTTTGAAATAGTACCAGGATGAGGTGACTGGGGAGAATATGTTACTGCTAACGCCAGCTCCAGGGGTATCAAAACATGTCCCGGTTGCCGCAGAGGCAGTAAGTCACACCCTGGTCATTCCAGACACCGCCACTAGCGCAGTAAAACCCTCCCGGGAGAAGAATAAAACTCTGGGTAGTGATTATCCTAAGGAGGGTAGTTGCATGGACCAATATACCCGCAGACTCCGGATCTAGCTACCGAAAACTTTTTCTTGGTCTCTGATGGGTCATTGTCTGGCACGGAGAATGAAGATGTTCTGGTCAGCTCCTCTGAGAGCAGTAAACCATAGGACAATGAATCTGACCCAACAACTAGAACCATTCAGCAAAAAAAGAAAGTTAGGAGTCGAAGGCGGAGTCAGCTGAAATGGGATTATTCAGACTCTCAAGGATCATTCCCCCGGAAGGCTTCCCCCAATCTCCAGACTGAGAAGAGTCCACATACAACTGCTGGAAGTGTGGCTGAACCCTCCCTGGCTTACATACTGGAATCTATTAAACAATTTTGTGATGAAGCAAGAGCCGACAGCCTTGCCGCCAAGGGGGCTTCTAAAAAAACTCCAGGGTGGTATCAGGAAGTTGAATAAAATCTGCACAGATATTGGCGATCGAGTCTCAGTGGTTGAAGCCCGAACTGAGTCTTTGGAAACCAATATGTCTAATGTGAAAGAGCAAGGTTCATCTCCTGCGGCTTGCTTAACTGACCTGATGTCCAAGCTGGAGGAGCAGGAAAATAGAATGCGGAGAAACAATCTAAGGCTGCTGGGTATCCCGAAAGGCGTTGAGGGTGATGATCCCAGAGGGTATGTTGTTAAACTTCTCCATGCCGCCTTTCCAACAGAGTCCAGCTGGAACTGGAACCAAGAGGTCCAGAGAGTGCACCATTTTCCGTTCAACTTAAAGTTGCGAAGAGATGGTAGTCGTCCCGGAAACAAGAAACCCAGGGTTTTCTTGGTCTTTTTCGGGAACTTTCTTTTGCAGCAGATGGTATATGATCAAGTCAGACCGAATTCTCAAAAAGAAGTCAATGGAATAAAAAAAGAATTTTACGCCTGACTTTGGCCACGAAACAGTTGAACGCAGGTGGAGGTTACGATAACTGATTACACCCTTTCAACAGCAAGGTGCCCAAGTATACCTTATGAACCTGGCAAGGCAAAAAGTAATATTCGAAGGCCCAACACAGGTTTTTTTGTCTGAGATTAAAGCTGAGGAATATCTGAATGACATTGTGGGAAGAAAAAGACTGAACTAAGCTTATTTTGAACCAGACCAGTATGGGCTTTAATTGTTATTTCCCTAACTTTCTCCAATAATTGCTATAGTTGCTTTACACTCTACACTATATACTATACACACACACCTATTTTCTCTCTCTTTGGAGAATTATGGCTCTTTGTGTGATCAAGCTGGCATCACTAAAAAAGGGAACAAAAAAGGGGAAAAAGAGAGGAAAAAAAGGGGGAAGAAGGAGGCCGCTGTTCAACCCATAACATGACGTGTGGTCTGGCGGTTGGAGCTCACACATGCTCATACATGCTCACCATCATTCAGGCCATTCCTGACTGCCTGTTTTTGGGGGGGAGGGGGAGGGGTTGGGGGTTCGACACACAAGCAGTGGTAGGAGAATTGCTGTCTTGGTTTAATCTTTTTGTTGTTTTTTTTTTGGGAAGGCTGTAGGAAAACTGATAGGAATGAAGAGAGATAAAAAACGAGTAGGCTGGGTGGGGAGCACTGAGACAGGAAGTGGGACCAGGAAGGGGGAGGGGGAGGGGATGGGCGGAAGGGATGGGAAAAGCCTATTTAATCTACATTTTTCGTTTAGATGTCGTCAGGAGTATGATTTTTTTCTGATGATTACATCGGGTTGATGCTTTTAAAACCTAACAACTAATATGTTAAACAAACTTAGATTTGTCTCGCTCAATATCTGTGGTCTAAATGATCCATTGAAAAGGCAAATAACTGCTCATGTCTTGCGAACAATCGGGGCGGACATTGTCAGCTTTCAGGAGATGTATGTAGAAGGAGCCCAGAAATCTTTGCTGAACACTTTGGGCTATAAGATTATCAGGGCGACCTCACAGAATCATTCTCCTCCATCTTGTGAGTTGCAGCCTACCTGTGCTCCAGATTGCAGTGAGCAGAGTCCAGGAAGTGGTAAGGAGACAGACTAGTGCTGTCTCTTCCCAAGACAAAACGTTGTTTAAAAAACGATTTTCACTTTCTGTGTTTACTGTCTATGCCTGTGGTTGTTACAGTTAAAATTGTAGTTTTAGCCTGCCTGTAATCACATATTTTATCACCTGTGTTGTGTTTTAAATGTGTGGTTTTCCCTGCCCATGATTGCCTCCATTTAGTGTGTTGAATTGTGGGATTTGCAGTCCAACCTCTGTAGTTTGTCCCTCTCATTCCTTGGTGACAATTCTGTTTTCCCTCCAAATTTCTCCTTTGCTCTGTGCTAAGACCTGTATGTTACAACAGTGCACTCCCAGCCACCATTTTGTGTTCACAAGCCAGTGAAACCAGCCCCCCTGCCTCCCCCCAGAAACAGGGATTTTTTCTGCATTAGAGGATGCTTCTGGGAGCTGTTTAAACTGTGTTTTACTAGGGCCTGTGCACTTCGTTTTTTGGCCAGCAGGGAGAGTAAAGTTTTATTCAAACAGTATTGTTAGATTTCAAGTTAGTGAGGCCCTTACCTGCTGAAGTCCAAAGTGTGGATTGAGCATGTCTGTATCCTAGGAGATTCTGAACAGGAGAAGCAGCTTCCAACTCCCTGGCCAGCAAACCTTGTCTGAGGTCGCTGGGACCTTATATGGTCTGCTAGTGGTTGGTACATGTCTACACTGATTGGTGGTTGTATCTGGTGTTTCTATTGGATTAGGGTTAATGTCCTCATTGGTTGGGTATTTGAGGGTTCTGATTGGTTTCTGGGTCTGTGATTCAATGATTGTAGGGTTGGGACTAAGGCTAGGGTTAGGATTTCTATTGGAAGTAGGGGCTAGGGCTTCCTATGTTTTTGGTTGTTGGGAGTAGGGTGGGGCTAGTGCTAGGGTTAGACCTTTAAGTAGAAGTAGCGATTAGGGCTTCTGGCGTGATTGGTTGCTGGACTAGGTGTGGGACTTAGAGTAGGGTTAGGCTTTATATTGGAAGTAGGGACTAGGGCTACCTGTGCGATTGGTTGCATGGACTTGTTTTGGGACTACTGGTAGGGCTAGGGCCTTTATTGGAAGTAGAGATCAGGGTTTTTGAACTGATTGGGTGCTTGTACTAGGGCTAAGATTGGCTGTAAGGTCCTGGTCGCCTAATGGTTCCAGATTTTAGAGCTAGTGTTGTGATTGGATAGGGTTAGGGCTAGGGTTTCCATTGGCTGAAGGGGTCACCTGATTACTAGGGATAAAAAAAAGGCCAGGCTTAGGGCGTCTCAGCCCGGGCATCGAGGCTAAGCGCAGAGAAGACAAGGGCAGTTCCTGTTTGAGCCTGTTAAGGGCAGAGAGGGCAAGGCAAGGGCAGTTTCCTGTTTGAGCCTGTTCGAGACTGGTTTGGACTAGGGCCAGAAATGCTGCCCTTTTTCTCATTTAGCAATACACAGCCCACACCATCCATATCCACAAACAGAGCAACACACTCACACCAAATGTACACCACGCACAACATTATGCACAGATTAATGTACCAGCCTGCACTACAAAACCAACCAAACCACATCTACACACCCTACCATCCCAACTACCACACATATCCACCATCACCTACAAACAGTACACAACTCTATCCTATACCACTAACCAATACACTCATCACTAGCACAACGCCAATCAACACCATACATAACTACATCCCATTCAGACACACTCTCCCTGCTGTAATTACACCTAACAGACCACCTTTTATCACTAACAAACGTATAATCATCCTTCCATCAGTTGTCTAAGAAACACCCTCCTCTCCCTTATACCGTAGTGTGTAGTGTGTGTTAACACACACACTGCACACTACCACACTTTGTAACTCTTGCAACAAACTCAGTCTAAGATAAATACTCTCACCTCTACTTCGTTCCCTCCTACACACAACATACACTGTTCTCATAAACACATCACCACCCCCTCACGTCACATCCTCCTCTCACATACAATACTACACAACCAAATCCATTGCATGAAACATATACATCAGCACCCTTTTTCACTACTCCTCAAAAGCAAAACATATGACACACACCAGCACAACAAGATCTCCAAAGCGCAACACCTCATAACACTTACCATCACAAAATACAAACATATACCCACCTTTCAAACCACACAAAGGAACAAACTCCAATGCCAAGCTTTTACTCTTCCACCACACCTAACACAGAAACAGCAATACAGCACCTCTCTTCTAACCGCCTCTCATTCATTGGAAAATTTAGAACATTACTACATAACACACATGCTGCACCACCTCCCCTGACTCATACACCTTCCGTCTTAAACACACACAAAAAATATAAGCAACATGCCACACGTCACAACTTTGCTTCCCTATGTCTACTTCACAACAATGTTACACCACAAATGCAACACAGCACTCCAATTCACTCTCAAACACCATCTCCAACATATACACATGCAGACCCATCAAAATGCCTTCTTAGCATGCTGGATGAGGAACACGATACAGAACAGCTACACGATTGCTATCCTAATACAGCTAATACCGGCACTAAAAACATACCTGCTACAAACCCACACAATACTGATCACTTTTCTACCAAACAAAGTCCCACTATCACCAAAGGCCACTCACTAAACTGTCTACTAATAAATGCTCAAACCCTCTCTAAAAACAAGCATCACATCTACGACCTTCTCACCGATGCAAAACCAGACATACTATTCATAACCGAATCATGGTTGGGAGAAGATATGGCTCCAGTCCTGCATGGAGCCTCCTCTAGGCTATCAAATAATCACCCAAAATCCTATAGCCAAAAAAGGAGTTGGTCTAGCTGTTGTATTCAGGCAAACAATACATATCACTAAAATTGACAACATCTCCATAAAGAATTGTGAGGCTCTTCTAACAAGATGCAATACTACACCGTCTTCCTCCTGTAACTTCCTGCTCCTTTACAGACCTCCACCTAGCAAGGCAACATTCCCAGACGCACTTCTAGACACAGTTTCAAACCTGATAACAATACACTCCAACCTATGCGTTCTGGGTGACCTTAACATTTGGTTTGATAAACCCAATATGACCCATCCAAAAACTATAATCATCGGCCTAGACGCATTGAACCTGCATCAAATTGTCCACAATCCGACACACACCGCTGGACATATCCTAGATGTCATTTTTGCTAATACTGAACTAGTTACCTTTCAAACTATAACTCCAGTCACATGGTCAGACCACCACTTGCTTGCCTTCCAACATAAAACAACGCTAAGCGACTCACCTAAAACTACTTTACATCCATCCACCTATCGGCCGTGGTACAAACTCAATTTGGAACACTTGGAATCACAACTAACATCCAGTACAAATCTGGAAAGCATAAATTCTGTTCAAAATCTGTATGAGTGGCTACAGGAAGCTTTTGACATCCTGATACCACTCAAAACCTGACAACAGAACGAAAGAAAAAAGCGCCTTGGAGAAACATATAAATAAAAGACCTAAAATAACAAATGAGAAAGCTGCAACGTACCTGGCTCAAAACAAACGCCAAACAAGAAAACTTCACCTACAGAAAATCAACAGATTATACAAGTCTGCTATCAAAAAAGCTAAGAAAAGGTACTATTCAGACAGAATTCAAAACGCTAAATGTGCAAATAAAGAATTCTATAAAATACTCAATGAATTTCGCAAACCAAATTGCCTACAAGGAGCTCATCCTGTTTCTCAAGATTTCACAGACAAACTGGCAAATCATTACACGGACAAAGCAGACACATTGAAATCGTACTTAAAACAGAAACAAAGCACCAGCACTAACCCTTGTACAAAACAACAATCCAAGAATGCTCTAATCAAGCCTCTCTATTCCTTCCAACACATCTCACACAATGAATTTTTGGGCCTGGTCAAAGCAAGCAGGCCTGCTGGCAGCCATTCTGACCCCTGTCCGCCACAAACTTTCAAGACAATTCTTTTAACAATCTCTGCTGTCACTCCAGTAAGAAGAGTCATCAATGATTCCTTACCTACTGAAATATTTCCGGAAGAACTCAAAAAGTCATACATACGCCGTTTACTGAAGAAAACAAACTTGTACCCGCTGAACCCTGACAACCACAGACCCATTACAAATGGACCGTTGCTGGGCAAACTGATAGAAATAGCAGCGTTCGCCCAGATGTCACAATTCATTGAAGAGAAGGACATACTTTCAGACTTCCAAACAGGATTCTGTCTAGGAAGAGGCACTGAATCTGCCCTTATTGCCATCTGGGATGACCTAAGAAAGCAATTGACCGCAACAGGGTTGCTGCGCTACTACTCTTGGACCTCTGAGCTGCCTTTGACACAGTTGACCATGACACTCTGAAACAAAGACTCTATGAAGCCGGCATAGAGGGAACTGCTTAGGACTGGATAGCATCCTACCTTCGAAACAGAACTAATGTCATCCATACCCCACCTTTCTCGTCCAAACAATACTCCACAAAAGTAGGTGTCCCTCAAAGTTCTATCATCTCGCCCATGCTTTTAAGTATCTACATGAAGTCATTACCAGTACTGATCAATACATTTCACCTCACGTGCTACAACTATGCAGATGATACACAAATACTCCTTCAACTGGAATGCCCCAAAGACATTTGAAAATCACCAATTTTCAGCTGTCTCAGAGCTGTGGATCAGTGGATGACCTGGAGCCATCTCAAATTGAATGCTTCAAAAACTGAATTACTCACGTGTGGCGATTGGAAACATTACAACCCATTTGCCACATGGCCTGATGAACTGGGATCACTGCGTAAAGTATCAATGGAAGTAAGAAACCCAGGAATGACCATGGACTCCAAGCTGTCGATGAATGCCCAAGTGGATAAACTAGCAAGATCAAGCTTGGCTACTATAAAAACACTGCAACAAATTTTCCCTCATTTGGGATTTCCACACAAGGTCCAATCTACCATCTCCCTTGTTCTGTCCAAACTCGATTATGCAAATAGCCTCCACCATGAATCACCTTTAACGACCATGAAAAGACTACACCGGATTCAGCACTCGGCTGCCAGACTACTCTTGCATATCAAACCGCGAGACCACATCTCCCCTGCCTTGAAAGCCCTGCATTGGTTACCGGTTGCCAGAAGATCCACGTTGAAGCTGCTTTGTATCACCCACAAAGCAATACATGGAATGGGACCGCTCTTCATCAGGAATAAAATCACCAAACACATTAAACAAAGGAACCTCCGCTCTAAAAGAGAATCTCGCCTCAAAATCCCACCATATAAGATAAAAATCCATGGGTGGCACATCCTTCTCGGGTTAAGCAGGCAATCTATGGAACTCTTTACCCCCCAACATAAGGTCCACCGACAACCACCTTATCTTCAAAAAACTACTCAAGATTTGGCTCTTCCCCACATAAGCACCATACGCAAACAGAAATTTACAGCATATCCCTCTGTTTACAAACATTTTTTTCACTATAAATATGTACCTATCTTTGTGTATTACTTTGTATTAACATGTAAAATAATTATTACCTCAAACGTCTTCTACTACTCCTTCCAATGCACTACCCTATCTCTCGTCCTATACATCTATCAATATATCCTCTACATCCTCTCTCTCATTTAACCTAAACCCCATACCACTACTATGATTGCCAAAATAACCCTTTCTAGACTCTCTCCTACTCTTCCCCTCCTTGCATCATCAGACACCTCTTTTACTATACCAATCCCCTAAAACAAACCTTTCTAAACTCTTTCCTCTGAGTCCTCCCCTCTAAAACTAATTTTTACTCATCCAAAAGCCTCCTCCTATTGCTAAGACCTAAAAAAAAATGAAATCTTTCACTCTTTTATCCCTCCACTATCCTTTTCAATCGAAATTAACAGAATAACATGTTAACTTCTCAAATTCCATATTAAACTATACTAATATACTACCCAAATAACTGAATACATATCCACTACTTTCTTCATAATTATTTTTTATTTTTACTAAATTAATTTTCAACAGTAATCCTTTATGGATTTCGAAGTGGCGTGCTACTCGCCAGAAAAGCAATTCAACACCCATCAGGGGTAACAAGTGCTATATGAATGCAAATCTTTCTTCCCCTTTTATCCCTCCGCTATCCTTCTCACTCCAAGTAACTGACTAATGTCCACCACTGAAATTACTTCATATTTCACCATATTAATTCACCACTAATCCTTTGTAGGCTTCCTGAATAGCGTGCGTCAACAAGCGCTATATAAATACAAACCTTTGTCCTCCTCTATCCTTCTGCTATCAGTCCAAATCCAAATAACTGACTAACCTATCCACCACTTAAAATGTACTTGCATGTTTCACTATACTAATTCAACACTAATCCGCTATGGGTCCCGGACAATAGTCAGCTTTCTCAGTATAATGCCATCAAAGGATATTTAACAAATAAAACTGGCGGTCCAGCAGTGTTCGCTAAGATAGCCCTTATAGACAAAATCCTAGAGCCCAGTATACCACTGATTGGAAGTATCTACATAATGCTAAATGAGTGCAGGCCGGATGACATTAGTAAAGTGGATGAAAAATGGCAGCAGAAACTGAATGTGCCACCTAATACCTTTTGCCACGCCCTAAGTCTCACAAAACCCAATTTTTTAAAACAGTTTTTTCTTATACATAACACCAAGCAGAGTGGCTAAATGGGGTACCGGTACTGGAACAAATTGCCCAAGATGTGCTGAGTGCAGTGCAGACTCAGTAACATGTTTGCCACATGCCCAAAACTACGCTGCAAGGGTTCCGCTCTTTGAGTGGTATTCATGAATAAATCGTGCACCATAGACACCAACTAAATCGGAGATGTCTATACAAGTAGGTACTACCTACACAGAAGAATATATAGCAAGTAAACTGACCGGGCCATCTCTACTCCAGGGCCCCGCTCTAAACACGAGAACAACCACAGACCCAGCCAGTGACAAACTATCTGAGCTCGAGCGTCTGAAGAAAAAACATGTACGGACAGAGTTGCATGCCCGTATGCTAACTGACTATTTAAGAGCAGAAATTATACCAGTCGGCCTCCAAGTGCGAAACGTCCCTGCCATTTTCATCCAAGACCCTAAATTCAAAGCAGGTTTCGCTCATATCGGCACCACCTGTTCACGTCACTGGATGGTGCTCGGTATTGACACAGCAATAGAACATAGTAAACAGGAACTAGAAGAGATCAAAGCCCTAGAAGAGGCCATAAAAGGTTTAGACACTTTGGCAGACGCAAAAACTTGTCTTGAAAAGATTGAACGAACTATCCAGGATTTTGAAGCTTTTGAAATCCACAAGAAAACAACCAAAGTGACAAAAGATATTAAGAACTATAACAAAGAAAAAACTTATCCCTACCTCCAGGAAGATTTCTTTTCTGAGAACCACCAGGAACAGCTAAAATTTCCCGCAGGTACTTGGGGGACGTTTTCGAAACAGAGCCCCCGTAACTTTCTCGGTCTCTTCAGCCGAATCAGACGGCTCTGAGTTACCAGAGGGTCCTAGTACCTCATCCCACGGCAATCCACCACCACCTCCGCATTTTTTAGGCAGGGGTCAACAGAGGAATATAGACACCCCCAGAGGGAGGGGGAGAGGGAGAGGCAGAACCAAACCGAGGTACAACTTTCCCCCGGGAGAGCGCCAAACCAGGAATCGCTTCTACCAATGGGGTTATCAATATTGAATACTGAAGTTTCTCAGCAACCTAATATGCAATCGAATATGGAAACTATACCCATATTTAACCTCTCTAGTCACCAGCTAAAATCTACAGACATTTCTCTGTTAAGTAGAGGACTTTCCTTTGTCCCTTCAGAAAAGCCTAACTGGTTTAACATTCAGTCAGAGATTTTTCAGTTTTTTAGAAAAATAAGACTACAAACTTTTTTCAAAGACAGAGAAGCTGCCTTAAAATATGACACCACAGGGCTACGCCCAAATTCCTCCTTTAACCCAGCAACCAGCATTATGCCTCCCGAAGTGATTACTTTTGAACACCTAATCCTCCGCGAACTAGACATTTTGAAGAAAGACTATAGATACACACCATATAATATCAGTAAAGAAGAAAGGAATAGTCTCATTGAACTAAAAATGAACGACACTATTGTGATTAAACCCTGTGACAAGGGCGGTTGGATTGCAATTCAGGATCGCACCGTCTATGAAGCTGAAATTGAGCGCCAAATAAACAATACAACACACTACGAGAAACTGAGGCACAACCCCACAAAAGAGATAAGTGAAAAAATCCAACAGATCACTAAGAATGCCTTAGAAGAAGGTTATATCAGTAAGAATGAATATTTGTTCCTAAACAACAAGGAACCTCGCATCCCAGTACTGAATACCCTTCCCAAACTACACAAAGACCTGAGAACACCACCAGGGAGACCTATCCTTTCAGGATGTTGTTCTATTTTAGAACCTCTAGGGAAGTATATTGACTTCTTCATAAAAGACTTGGTAAAAGACACAACCACATACATCAAAGATACCACACATCTAATAAACCTTATTGAATCCCATCCTTATCACCCTGAGTCAGAACTCCTTGTCACCCTTGACATTGAGTCATTATATACGAATATTCCACAACAAAAAGGAATGGATGTAATTCGTAACCATCTCAATAAGCGCCCAGCACCCCATCAAGTCCCTACAGATTTCATTATGAATCTACTTGAGATTGCCCTTACCATGAACTATTTCCTCTTTAAAGATACATACTACAGACAATGCAAGGGGACATCTATGGGGGCTATTTTTGCCCCCAATTTTGCCATACTCTTTGTAGATGACTTAGAATACAACATCATTCTAAACACAGGCAACCCGTATCGAGACAACATACTTAGCTGGCGCCGATATATAGATGATGTGCTTATGATTTGGAAAGGGGATGAAGACACCCTAATAAAATACTGTGAGTGGCTGAACAACAGCCAACCAGATCTAAGATTCACCTTTAATTTTGATAAACATCAGATTGATTATCTAGATGTCACCATCAAGTGTCATGAGGAGGAATTATACACTACACTCTTCAGAAAGCCTACAGAGCGCAATACGCTCCTAGAATACCACAGTTCACACCCAAGGGCCCCCCGGGATGGTCTCCCCTACGGCCAATTCCTTAGAATCAGGCGTAACTGTAAATTCAAACAGGATTTCTTCCTAGAGGCTGAAACCCTATGTTCAAAACTGATGAACAGAGGCTACCCCAGAAAACTGGTGAGAAGATCTATGAAGCGAGCTTGGTACGCCCATAGAGAACATCTGCTACAACCAAAAAAGAGAGAAGCGCTTAAAAGAATAACCTGTGTGACAACGTTTGGCACAATTAGTAATAAACTGTGCAAAGCGATTAAAAAACATTGACCTGTATTGTCCGCCCTGGAACTCAACACAGGAATGCCCCTTTTCTCCTTCAAAAGAGGCCGTAACCTAAAAGATCATTTAGTACGAGCAGCCACCATAACCAAAAAAAACACAACAATAGAGACATGTCTAAATCTACCCCCTATTGTAGGGCACCACAAATGCAACAACTGCACTGCATGCGAATTCACGAAAAATACTAAGGTGTTTGAATATGAGAACTGTAAACACATATTGAAAACTTTCACTAATTGTAACTCTAAGAATGTTATATATTGTGTTAAATGCCCATGCCAACAACTGTATATTGGCCAAACTACCCAGCAGATAAAAACCAGGATTTCGCAACACAGGAGCAGAATTCGCTGCAAGGTGCTATCTGCACCCCTAGTGGAACACTATGTGGAAAAAGGACATTCATAAAACGAGCTACAGTGGCAAGTGGTTGACCAGCTCTTGCCTAATACCAGAGGAGGAAACCAACAGACAATCTTGAATCGCCTTGAGTGTAAATGGATTTTTCTTTGCAAAAGTATTGAGAAAGGACTCAACACTCTTGATGAGTGGAACAGCTGTGGCTAATTACAGACTCTTATGAGCATGAAGCACAATGGTTTATAATATAAAACGAAGATCCTGATATAATTTGAAATGTATAGCATTTATGTTACAGGCAACTGCAATCACCCATTCACGCTCTGTAATTATCTCTCTACTGAGCAAGCGCGTTGCTTAAAGACACTCTATTCCCAGGCATGCGCGTCTGCTAATCCAATCAGGGTTACGTAAGCAACAACGAGTCAGCGCATGCGTTAAAACTGAACCAGGAAGTAACTGTTGCAGCGTTCCCAGACGCCGTAGCAGTGAAGCAGAGGTAGTCGAGCCACGGACCGCGGCGATCAAGTAAGTGAATGCGCCACCCCGGCCGGTATCCCATGCCTACACACTATGTTTGGCCTGTGAAGGGATCATATTATCTTATCGCTAAATGCCTCCCTTTTGTCTCTTGCAGTTCCCGCCGGAACGTGGGACACCAAATAATACCGGGTATTGTGAACTCCCTTCTAAATCCAGATAACACAAGCGTGTATCACATGAGATCGTAATTCTAACCCTCACTCCCTTAATCCTTTGCAGATAAATAAACCCGCTCCCACTCAATGCTTCTACCTCTGCAATACGAGTAATTGGACCATTATTGGTAACGGTTTTTTATCCTCTTATTCTCAATTTTCTTTAATAAAACCCTGTTTTCGAAAAAAGCCCAAAACATTGGTCTTATTTTAATTTCAGATTGTGAACCCTGTTTTCGAAAAAAGCCCAAAACATTGGTCTTATCTTCTTTTCCGATTGTGAAGATACCTTTGAGCTAGAACTACCCTAGAAGCATGAATAATTAATAATTCTTGCCAAAATAAAATTAAGTAAGTCACCCAACTGTAAACGCATCCTACTCCAATTTCAGTGATTGAATATATGTTTAATTGAATTCTTTCTGACCCTCCTGCTTTAAACAGTTGGACCAAAGACCTCACAGTACCAACAACTTGATCGCCGAGTCAGATAATAAATCTATCATCTCGTGCAAAGTAAGCAAGTACGCTCAATACCAAAAAGCGCGTAAATTAAACCTTTACCAATAGCTCTTCCTTTAATGAAAATAAAAGCGCGCTACATTCACGGTTCGCCCTATTTCTACATGTATAGAAATGTGCATGAACTATATGCCACTGGGAGCACTATTCACTTCGTTTTTAAAAGCTATGTTTTTGTAAGGCTGTAGTAGTAAAACTTTAATTTAATTCTTTCAGGAAAGCTCACGTCCTGATGATGATCTAAAGTCATGTTAGATCGAAACGCCGTCGACCCTTGCAAGGAAACTCCCCCTCCCTACTGTATATATTTTTTGGGGAATACCCTTGCTTGTGACACTTTGTATATAGTTTTTTAATATTTCACTTAGTCACTATAAGCACTTTGTCACATGTGTGAGCACCTGAAAAACCGAGAAAACATAATTGTGAAAACATTAATAAAGTCCTTTGTTTGTTACCTTACAAAACTGTCTCCCAGGATTAACTCATTTACTAGAAATAATTTTTCTTACTAGGACCTTCTTAGGCCACCCAGAACCATTGTTTCTCTTTAACAATACTTTGACCCCAGGTTTTGACTAAAGGGGTACCCTTGTTTCTCATAACTACATGCCCAAAACTGGCCCCATTATTTGAAAGGGTGCAACTGTTCATTAATAGAGTTCTTCTACAAGAAATGCAATTGTTACCTGCTACTGTAATGCTAGGACTAAATGATACAATCAACATAAAATCAGGGGGAGCCTTCTTGTTTTTGGCTATGACTATCCTTCGCATATGTATTGCCTCATATTGGAAGGACCCAACCCCTCCCTCTTTTGCACAATGGCAGGCTCGATTGCTTGCCACTTACAAACTTGAGATGGATTGGTGTCACTACAACGCATGCTTTTACATCGCATGCCTTTACAACGCGGTTTTTACCACGCAGTCCATTACAACGCATAATGCTTTTAGGCGCTGGATAGTGAATTATTTAATTTACTATTCCAACTCCAGTCCCCGTGGATAGCAGGGAAGGTGTTGGATAGTAAATTAAATATATTCCCTATCCTAGAGCGCCCCCCAGCGCAATGCGTTGTAATGGTATGCGTTGTAATGGTTGCGATGTAATGGTAGTGTGTTGTAAAAAATGCGTTGTAAGTGATGTTCCCCACTTGAGATAGCTATATATGCCAGAAAATGTAGGGCTGGGAAAAAAAGGGATCATAGATTTGGGCTCCCCTAACCCGGTGGCTTGGCACATTGATTGTACATGAGGTGTAGTAATGTTTTGTATTGTGTGATAATGCTTTTGCTGTGCATCGATTTCTGTCCGCCGGTCATTTCTTACTCCCCTAGCCTTCCTCTCCGACCCTGCCTCTTCCCCACTTGTTTAGATTTATTCTTTCTCTCCTCTCCCATTCGGCTCCGGTTTATGTCTCTCTTTGTATTTCATGGCTTCTCCTTACGTCTTTACCTTTCTGATATATTTTTCTAATTGATAATGAATTAATCTGGTTAATTGATTTGCACTACTTGCAATATATATTGACATTTGCTTTCGGACTTGGTGAGGGGGGTCTTTGGTCTGGGAATTGAAGTTATTACATTGTAATTTTTTTGGGGGAATAAAAAAAAAGAAGAGATCCAAAACAGATCACTTAAGAGACACATTCTATAAGCTGCAAAATAAACAATAATAGGAAAACCTATACATACAGATTGCAGACATCAAACTCCTACTCTCTATAGGCGTGGAAGTTGAACAAATTGATTCCACAGGTGTGGGAGCCCAGAGATTATTGTACATAATCATTTAAATACTATGCACGACCTCATACTCAATCACACCTTCTCCTACACAACACTCTCCTATGTTCAAACAACACAGGTATCACTCTATTACGACCATCTCTTCCCACACTTTCTTTAACTTCTTGTTCACCTCTCAATTCAGAAGGTGTAACCATTGTTATGGGTTTTTTGTCCCATATTTTCCCATCACTTGTATTAGTTGCATTTCTGAAAATATTAATCACTTTTATGGCCTTAGTAAACGTTAACTGCTTCTGACAACAAGTAGGTGCTTTTACTTTCACCCTGTCCCCTCCTCTTCATTTTTTTGTCTAACACATTTTCCATTCATTCTTTCCCATTACCATAGTATTTGCCTTTTTTCACAGCATTCAGCCTGAACAAGTTTTTCTACCTGGTGTTCTTCTTAAGAACAACTCAAATAGAGATTTCTTCATTGTTGAATGTAGTGCTAAATGATAAGCTGTATCCTGTTCTTGCAACATTTTTCTCCAATGAAAATCATTTACTCTTTCCAAATGAAGGCATTTGTTAAGAGTCTTGTTCATTCTTTCTCCAGCACCATTATTTTCTTAGTGAAAATTGAACTTGTTTATGCTCAATTCCACAAACTTCAATATATTCCTCTATCTTTCTCAAGTAAAACTGAGGATCATTCTCCGAAAAAACACATTCCAGATAACTTTCCCTTTTGGAAACATCTTTTAAAAACATAATTATACTACTGGACATGAACTTCCCCACACTCAACAACTCAACCACCTAGAGTAAATATTTATCATAACCATTAAATAAGGAGTAGAAGGTTCACCCCTTAAAGGTCTTAGAAGACCAATAGCTGCTATTTGCCATTGATAGTCAGGCAAGTTTCTACAAACCATAGGGATGGTTCTTGTTTTCAATTTCTATTTCTTGTCACAAATATTACATTCAGTCCCGACTCTTACAAAATGTTTAACCTCTAAATGGGCACCATAAATCTGCTCTTATTTTTTTCTGTGGTCTTCATCATCCCTATATGCCTATCATGAGCCAACTCCAGCAACTTACATCGCGGAGACTGCAGAGGAATCTACTTTGTTTCTCTCAATAACAAACCGGTCTCCACAGTCAATTCGTCTGTAACCTTATTCAAGGTCTTGTCATAGTCAACAATATTACTAACTCAATTACCCTAATCAAAATATCACCTTTTCCTAAAACTCACCTCCAACTCCTTTCTCCAATTGCACCTACTTCACCTCACACACATTCATTCCTTCATCCTTGAATTATTCTCCTAACAAAGATTCCTCATCCATGCTCATCAACCTGGACAAATATTCAACTGAACTTTCCCACACTGAAAAAATTTCTTGCAAGTGAATCCCCCCTCCCTTATCCTGGTCAAAATCACACCCAAACCTATTTTTTGTAAAAGACTTTATAGGAGGTTTATGATTGATATGTACTTTAAAACTTGTTACCAGGATCAAATTCCAGAACTTATTCAGCCCCTAAAAGATATCTCACAGAATATTTTGGCTGTGAGGTACCTCGAGGGAAATGCAATACATTTTTCCATACCCTGACTTGTATGAAGAACTGCCCCTTTCTTTTTTACTTGTTCACTACAGTTGTTTTGTCTCCAGGCGCAAATGCTTACAAGCAAAGTTCATGAAACAAATCCTCTTTTAGGATTACAAATTTACTCTGGCATACATTTCCCCACAAGAATACTTCTCGAATTCCTCATAGTAACAGATGTATCTGAATAGGTTTTTTATTAAACTGTCCATAGTAGACATTTTTATCTCTTTGCTACTTTCAGTTTTTGAATTGTGTCGATAAATTCCTTCTTTTGAGAAACATCCAAGCCTGAAATGAGATGTCCTAAATTGTTCACCTCACTCACCCTAAATTGACATTTCATTTTTCTAACCGCAATTTTAGCCGAGAAATTTGGAATCTTTCCAACACACATCTTAGCCTCATGTGATGTTCTTGAATATCCTCCCTAAATAGCAATATTTCGCTGTAGTAGGGTTTCAATCCATGAGCACTTTCCATCACACTCATCATTAGTCTTTGAAACATGGAAGATGCTGAAATGAGTCCAAAAAGCATTCTTTCAAATTTGACTGTGCCCATTGGCATTATAAAAGCTGCCAATCTTTGGGATTTCTCTTCCAATTTGGTCTGATGGTACGTTGCTGTCAAATATAGTGCTGTAAATTACTTTTCCTCCACAAATATTATGATGATCTCATCAATATATAGCAAATCATATTTATCCACAACCACTTCCCAATTCAAAGCCCTTAAATTGACACACAAACGATGTCACAAAATATAGCAATCACAGCAGGTGCCAATCAATCTGTCGGCTCCACAGGTTTATTAGCTCAATATACTGCAAATGCTGTCACTCTTTAAGCACACTCCCTTGCATACTTAATGGTATGCATCTTACTTTTGCTGTCCTAGGCTGTGCACTTTGGCACAACCTTATTTTATTCTTGAATCCCTCTCAAATTTCTCTACCTACATCTTGAACCTGCACTTCAGAGAATTACCTTCAGACTTAAGCTAACATCTAGCATTTTCTGGTGCGACTTCTAAATTAGATCATCCTCCTTGATTGAAAGAAACACCACCCCACCACATATCTATAAATAAACTCAAAACATGGCTAGAAGTATCCCTACATTTTTATTGGAACACCTTCATACACCCCAGGTTTTACATCAGTTTTGTATAATTTCACTGTTTTTTCGAAAGGTTTCTCAAATGTTGCTTTTGTGCTTGATCTATTTGTGTAATTTGGTAGAGTGTCTCAAAGCTACTTTTGTCCCTGTGTTCTTCTGTTCAGTATACATCTACTCTTGACACATTTTAAAAAATGACACTTTTTCCCACAACCAAGAAAAAATGACATCATGGCTGGACACTCCTTCACATTTGCCATGTGTCTCTGGTTTCCAAATCTGAAGCACACCCCTTTCAACTCTACTCTTGCTTTTGTCTTCACTATTTGCTTTTTATCATTTACCACCTCTCTCACAGATTTTTCATTTACATGTGTGTTTCTCCTTTACCTTTTTAAGTGAGATATATCTTCAACTGTATGTTCAACTCTTTTATCCAATGCTATTGCAAAGGAGGTTTATCTTTCATCCAAAGCTCCTTTCCTTTTTTCACTGTGACATTTCAGCTGATCTCATATTCCTTCTTCTGTACCCTTTCCAAACGTACAATCATTGTCAATTTTTGCAAACTAGTATGAATGCGGGACAGATAGTTCAAATCTAGCTGAATGATAATCTCACATTCATTCATGTTGCTTATTTCATCTTTACTTAAATAAGATGAATTATACAACACATCCTGATCCTCTGTGCCTAAGCAGTGCAGCAACACTGAGTATTTCGGCTGTGCACTCAGATTCATTCCACATACCCTGGCATAATTACAAAAAACATTCTTTCACTTACTCCACCTTAGTATAGGTTCCCTTGGCAAAGGCAAGATAAATGGAGTGGTTGTCACATTTTGCATGTTTAGTTGACAGATGCCTTATCTTTGCTTTCAGATTGTCTACTTCCTAGCCCTTAAAAGGTTCCCACAAAAATAGAGCAGGCCCAAACGTTCACATGAATCGCAAAGTGTACCTATTGCTGATTTGCTGATGGTCATAAAGCTGGAGTAAAGCTTCCTCCACAAATGAAACTGGATCAGGCTTTCCTATCACGATCTTGTTTTAAGCTGGACTTGTAAAATAACTTTTACCTCTCCTCCTGTCTTTGTGCCTATTAATGATAGACTTCAACATGTGGTATCACTGCAGTTTGTAATAAGACACTTTTGTGCAATTAAAACCAATGAATTAGTGATCTTTCCCTGTTGTGATGACAAATATTTTACACTTATGATAGAGTCAAAGATGTGCCTATCACCAATCCCCTACTTCAAGGCCAGAAATATACTGCCATCGGTACATAGCTTCATAGTCATCCCAGCATTCCTTCCTTTACTTCCTTTTTCAAAGAAACCAATCTCCCCGAATGGCCACCATGACACTACTCTGCATCCTACTGAAAGAAAATGGGGCTTATTTTTGTGGCCTTCCCAAATTTGCAAGATATCTGCTACACCTCCCCACACCACGTCATACTCTTAAGGCATTTTCACTTGTTCGGGCCTCACACTCTAGTTTCTGTAGGCAATGTGTTTTAATTGCAGCATGCATTTAATCAATCATGAACGTACCACTACTAAATGTTTATAATCCACACAGATAAATATCCTTATTTTCCAGCAATAACACTCAACACATTGTGCTTTCATCTCTGGTGAGTTATTATACTGTTCCACCTTGGTTTTGTTACTGATCTTCTTTTGTCACAGAACACCAAGAGTTCATAAGGCTATTGCATGCTGAGGTACTTCTTGTCTTTAAATCCAATGGTTTTTGCCAGCTTGCAAAGGTGTGCAGTGCTTAAAACACGCAGAGGAAGTGTGAGTAGAAGGCTATTTTGCTGAAGCACCTCATCTATCTGTCAGTTGCTCCAACCTTCACTCACAAACTTTAAATGTAAACATTCCTATTCTAACATTAGATTCTATTTCTCTTTCTGAACATTCTTGTTAAAACATGAAGACTCACATCGGCAATGTGTGTAAGGGAGCTAATCACTTGATGAGGACACTCAGAAATATCAAACCATTCCTTCCACAAACTGATTTTAAGCAGGTTGTCCAAGCGCTTGTGTTGCCGAGACTTGACTATGGCCAGGGCCGGACTGGGAACCAAAACTCGCACTGGCAAAGTGCTCGGCCGCCCCCGCCCATCCCCCACGAGCTCTTTGCCAGTGCCGGTTTGCAACTGATTTTGTTACAGGGCCGATTTTGCAGCTATGCTGCAAAAACGGCCCTGTAACAAACACGCCCCCCGGGGACCAAAACCGTCCCCCACCGTTTGGTGCACAGGGGGATTGCCCGGTCCCCGCTACGGCCAGTCCGGCCCTGACTATAGCAGCGCTACGCTCTGTGGACTCCCCAAATACACCTTGGCTCCTCTAAAGGGCTTCTCTGAATGCTGTAGCTAGGCTGGTTACAGGTACCAAAAGAAACACCCACATATCCCCAGACCTAAAATCCCTTAAATGGTTGCCTTATGAAGCTCGAAATCAGCTAAAGATGGCTTGTCTGGTACACAAAGTCCAACATTTCAAAACCCCCAGTTAGTTACCTCGTGCAAAAACTTGAACTATCTGGGAGTGGTAGACCCTCAAGAAGTGTGAACTCTTTCCTCCTGAAACCATGAATCTATAGCAAAAGGAAAACCTGCCAACAAGCCTTCTCTGGTGCTGCCCCGAAGATCTAGAACTCTCTTCCACAGAGATTACGCAGAATCTCCTCTACGGCTGCTTTCAAACTGGAAGCTAAAAAATTCCTAATGAACATGTTCTTACCTTAAATGGGTTATGATTGTCCACTCTAAATCTCTGATCCTACAACCGTTAGACCTTCATTTGATGCCAATCTTCTTTACCTCATCGTTTGACCCCTTCTTAGCCCGATGTGTATTAGTTGTTGTATTTTTATCCGTTGACCCCTTTGTACTGTAATTATTCTTTTTTTCATTTATAACTTTATTTCGATTTACATAAAATCACAAAAGTTAAAACACATATACATGATAGATGATAAAAACAAGAGGCAGAGCTACTTGTTATAGTTAAAAAAAACTGATACAAAATGTGTAATCTAGCACCTTGTCCGAGCAGTAGAAAATTATTAATAAATATGTATTCAAACATTAAAACTATTTTTTTTTAAGTCATAGTCCTAAAATTGGTGCTCTGCATTTACAATAGGTAAATTTAATCTGAGTGGGATAATACATAGTAAATGTTTCAAAATTAAGGAGACCTATCTGGAGGTGAACCAGTGCCTCTACCTCTTCTCTTTCCAGCGAAGCACCCATACCCAGCCTAGATGCTTTGCTACTGCAACCACAACCGGTCCAGCCACTGATGTTTTGAGAATTCGGAGAGCCACAAGGCTGGACCTAATACCAATATTAGCACAGGTAGGTTTCAGCCACCTTGTTCTTGGTTTGCTAAATGAGGGACAGACGGAAAATATGTGACCTATTGTTTCTGTCATGTCCACACAAAAAAGGCAGTTGCTGGATTGCGTGTAACCCCACTTGAATGTAAAATTATTGAGGGGGAGCGTACCCGCTCTGAACTGATGGAATAGCTTCCTATCGCAGGTTGATGAAATAATATCCCAGTACCCCTCATATTTTGGCTCGTGCTTGAAGTCTAGAAAAACATTAGACAAGGAAGAGCTAGGCGAGCCCAGAATACATTTCATATTAACCATAGTCCAATAAGCGGCTTTGAACTCGTGTTTGGATGGACTTATACTTTCAGCTGTGGAGGTCGATAAATAGGCCAAACCCATGTCCGCTAGAATATTTTAAACACTCCTGAACCACCCCCATTTCCTGTTTACGTCCAAATCTCTGACTTCCATCAAAGCTTGGGCATAGTGGGTGAGTTCTGGTGTTACCCATAATCTTCTCCAGCAAGCAACCAACCTGTAATGTGCCACATCCCTGATAGTATGGCACCCTAGATCCGGAAACAGGCGGACTAAAAGGGTCGATTGGGGAAGACCAATTATAGAACAAAGGAGTTTGTTCTGGGCCGTAACTAGACAGTCCACATTCGCATAACCCCACAGCTCAGCCCCATAAAGTATTGAGGCACCAATTTTAGAATTATAAAGCTGAAGCACTGGTGCTATAGGTTTTGTGTGGGGCTGTCTATGTTCTTTCAACAAAGCTCCGCAAGTTGGGCATGCCTAACGGCTTGATGGTTAACCTGCGGCTTCCAGCTCACATTTTTATCAATTAGGATGCTCAGACAAGAAAATGTCTTGGTTCTTCAAGAATTCCCTCGTTCATCCGGACAACACCAATAGCCTTTGAGGAGTTGGTCAGCACTATGTACTTGGTCTTGTCAACATTGACAACAAGATCATGGTCCCGACAAAACTCCTCAAATCTGGACAGGGCACACTGAAGGCCCTGTCTGGTTTTGGAAAGGATAAGGGTGTCATCCGCGAACATTAATAGCGGGATCCTAGTCCCCTCTAAAGTTTGAGCATCAGTTGGGAAATCCTTGAAATATTGTACCACCCCATTTATGTATATTGAAAAGAGAGTGGGGGCAAGGACATACCCTTGTTTCAATCCCCTTTCAACCAGAAATTTTTGTGTGGTATTACCTCTATCGTCCCATCTGACCTGGGCAAAGTTGTCGGTATATAGTTTCTCCACAAAGGCTAACAGATCTCCAGGCATGCCCAACCTTTTCAGTGTGAACCACATCTTGTTACGCGGGACCAAGTCAAACGCTGACTTGAGGTCCACGAACACTGCAAAAATGGTGTCCCACCCTATAGTTACAGTGCGCAAGTATATCAAATTGAACGTCATAACCTGGTCCACAGTATTTGCACATTGCCGGAATCCTGCCTGGAGGTTCGAAAGGATTGCATAATCCTCCAACCAGGCCTGAATTCTGCCTAGCACCACCCTTGTGAGGACTTTTTGAATGCAGTCTATTGGGCCTGTAGTTAGTCGGTATCGACCTATCCCCTTTTTTGAAAATGGGAAGAATTACTGCTCCTGCCCAGGTACAGGGTAAGCGAGCTCCCTTAGCAATGGCATTAGCTAGGACCATTCACTGGAAACCGTTTTACTCACAAGACCCGCTATATTCCAGGAGATCATTATTAGGCCCATGTTATCGTTATGGAGATCGATGTTGCTTAATAGAGAACTCTGGCCACACCCAAATGCAGAGGAATTGTTGTCATTACCGTGGCCAGTCTCTACCAAGTCACGACAATGGGGAAGTGCCACTGTAGAGCCCGGGGGTGATAAGTGTACACCCAAAGAAGATATACTATGGGCGAGCAAGGGTGAAGCAACACTGAGGTTTAGGCACCACTTCCCATATCTACCAGAATAGAAGAAATATTTTGAACAGAGGGTATAAAATTCAGTCAATCTATGTCCTCTAAGCTTGTAAGTGTCTCAAATCTATTATGAACTGGTACATTAAAATCATAGCGATTTTGCACCTGCGACCTGTTCCAATGGCAGTCCCTTTTAGGAGTGTGCATAACAGTGTTGCGATAGAAAAACCCAAGTGGCATTATATAAATACCATCCCTGCTCAGGTGTCTAGCCCCCGCCCTTTCCAAAATCGTCCTTACAAGTTGCCGGGACCCATAATTCAGAACCACACAGTCACCACTGCACACTTTAGGTGAAATACCTACCCACGGGGTTCTACGGATCATTTTAAAATCCTAAAAAAGATATGTGTCCAACCCTGTTCTGTTGTTTATTAAATGAAGGGCCTTATTTTTGAGGGCTGACCAGTGTTCCTCAGAGCTTGTGTGGAATGTTGGAACATAGGTAAGTATGACAGTATACAGTGTAGATTCTGGTGGTAATTTTAAAGAGTCTCTGGGATATGGCGATCCAGCCCTGGGCATTTCTAGATCACTACTCTCAATATATTCTGACAAAATCCCTGCCCTTGTAAATATAAATGTGTTTGTATTTATATAGCGCCTTCTACCCAGAGGTCTCGTAGAGCTGTATTCATTCCGCTGTGGAACCCTTCCTGGCTTTCCTGTGAGATGTCCACTCCTGGGCAACCCCAAGGTGAAGCCAGGTATCCAAGCGCTGCTGGGGCCGTTGTGGAGATTAAGCAAGCTATTTCCCAGAGTCACAGAGTGGGACCCATGATTAGACTAATGCAAAAACCACAGGTGATGGACAGAATGCAGAACAATGTCATACATTCACCCCAGAACAGTGATCTGGGCCCAAATCCATCGTTTTTTGCACTCCACACCACCCCAGTTCAGACATGGCCATATGCAAATCAGTCTGACCCTGTGCCTCATGGGAACAGTCCAGCCCAAACTGCCAAGCCATGCCTTCCCTGGACCGGAAACAAGCTTCCGAGGACCGGTTTCTGGCATTCCAGCCCGGCTTGCTTGAATCCAGTGGTGTGGAGTGCATGGGACTCACGTCTGAGCATACCTATCCCACTCGGGGTGACAAATGCAAAAACCACAGGTAATGGACAGAATGCAGAACAATGTCATACATTCACCCCAGTACAGAGATCTGGGCCCAAATCCATCGTTTTTTGCACTCTACACCACCCCAGTTTAGACATGGCCATATGCAAATCAGTCTGACCCTGTGCCTCATGGGAACAGTCCAGCCCGAACTGCCAAGCCATGCCTTCCCTGGACCGGAAACAAGCTTCCGAGGACTGGTTTCTGTCATTCCAGCCTTCTTCAGCCCGGCTTGCTTGAATCCTGTGGAGTGCATGGGACTCACGTCTGAGCATACCCATCCCACTCGGGGTGACAAATGCAAAAACCACGGGTGATGGACAGAATGCAGAATAATGTCATACATTCACCCCAGTACAGAGATCTGGACCCAAATCCATCGTTTTTTGCACTCCACACCACCCCAGTTCAGACATGGCCATATGCAAATCAGTCTGACCCTGTGCCTCATGGGAACAGTCCAGCCCGAACTGCCAAGCCATGCCTTCCCTGGACCGGAAACAAGCTTCCGAGGACCGGTTTCTGGCATTCCAGCCGTCTTCAGCCCAGCTTGCTTGAATCCAGTGGTGTGGAGAGCATGGGACTCACGTCTGAGCATACCCATCCCACTCGGGTGACAAATCAGTCTGACCCTGTGCCTCATGGGAACAGTCCAGCCCTCCCTGGACATCTTGGTATTTCACCCCCCATAGTAGCAAACTCTGGGGGATATTCTCAAGAAATGGCGAAAACTATTGCCAACCTCAGTTCGCGTGTGTTTATTTATCTCTGTGTACCGCGAGAAAATATTGCTGTGTTAGTGGCGTATTCACAAAACGCCGCTAACTGGTGATAGTTTCCTCTACCGGGTGAAATGTTCGGTGATCAGATTAGGAGCACTAGAATAAAAATCCTCACGCTAACGTGGAAAAAGTGGTGATGGGACAATTAGCAATCAGAAACTGCACGCTAATTAGAGCCAGGCCTATATTTTATACGTTCTGCAAAAAAAAGAACTATAAAACGCCTGCTAAGTATCCCAAACAAAAAAAAGAACCATGGAGGAAGCTGTACCCAATACAGATGCCAACAACGACCCCCAAAACAACCAGGAGGACCAGCCAGAGACCATATAGCATTCTATCGCAGCCAAGGTGAATGCTGTCAGAGAGGTGAGGAGGACAGTGGATGGCTACAAGAAGCGCTGGCATGATGCTAAGCTCAAGACCAAGCAGAAATTTGCAGCCAATTTGAAAGCAACAATGCAGACTGGAGGTGGGAGTCCAGTGCCACAGGAGGAGCTGGATGCGTTGGAGGAACAGGTGTCCGCAATCATCAGCGAGAAGACGGTGGTTTGAGTTCCAGGATAGGATACTGCTCAACATGACCAGACACAACACCAACAGGATGAGTAACAACCAGGGACTGGGGAGACAGGGGAGATAGACCTAATGGCACCCATGCACAATTAAATACATCGCAGTGCGCACCCGCAATGACTGCGGATCATGTCCTGGATACCCTTGGCCCTGGTGGCATAGACACATATCACCCTACTCAACGAATACTTTGCAAGACACATAATAGTGGGCTCATAGAGCTGGAAATGTGTACATAAAAGTCTATCAAATATAGTCCAAGTATCATATCAGACCACAAAATAAGGGCTACATGAAAGAGCAAAGGGCTACATTGATTGGAGATGCGGCAGGGTGTAAAAATGCCCCCCTGCCTCAACACCACATGTTCCAGTATGTCTGAGTCATGTCCAAAATTGTGCATTGCATCAAGGATGCCGCTACTGCACATACACAATCTTGCACACAACTCAGACACATGGGCACAATGGCGCATGTGTGCTGACATTGCTGGCGGCATGCGCTCTTATGCACATGATCAGTAACATACACGGTGCATCCTCAGTTTGGCGTCAGAAAGATGCAGTATGGTGCAGACCAGTAGTATGCGTGTGGTGTTGAGGCAAGGGTGCCATGCAGACATCCTGCAGCACCTCCAGTTAATGATCCTGCTTGCTCGTACAGGAGATGCAGTCCTGTGTACACCAAGTGAGAAATCATCTAGTCATTCTGCATACCATAAGCACATGCATTGTCACAACAAAGTGATCATGTAGCCTACTGGCTAAAAGGTGCATATCCCACAATGCACACAATCATCAGACTTGATTCTAAATGTGATGTAATACAATAGGCAGGGTGGATATGCCTACTACACTACAGTGTGTGGCATTGCATTTCAGGAATGTGTCACCCAAATATGTACCAAAGACTTGTCCTTTTGCCATACTCACAGAACTACAATGTCTCTGTATAGATGTATTACAATATAAGGATGACAACAAGTAAGCATAGCAAAGTAGCACCAAATAATGACAAGTAGCAAAATGGCACCCTCACCCCTTAGGTTAAATAGCACTCCTCCGCTATCAAGTGTAAACATCTGCCATACAGAAAGCTCCATTCCACATCAGTCCTGGTGTGATTTGCCCATTACACTATTATGTGCATGTAAACCTATCTGTTTGGTAAGTCTATAGTGTCAGTGGCAAAATATGCAGTCATGGTCTTATCATCCACACGCAAAGCCCGGCATTCAATAATCTGAACCACAACAGCATGTATCATCCATTTGACCATCTGCATGGTAAAAACACAAACACACATCACCCTGCCATTTGCACCTGTTGGGAGGGAGGAGGAGACAGGGCTTGAGCACCACTAATACGCCTTAATAAATCCATATCCATCAAATCCAGGCCCACTCATACACCACACGAGGGGTCAACATTGAGTGTAATGGGTGTTGACACTGTCTGTTCAGCCAGCATAAACAATGGCAAATCAACCTGCACCATACTCACAATGGGAATGCCAACAGGAGGGCAGTAAGCAATGCATGCAAGAAAAAACATGACTGACGACATGCACACAAGATAAAACCCAATAGCCTAAGCTAGCTGGATGCACATGTGCACCGCATTAAGCTGCACACAAAGAAACAGCAAGTAGACCTTTGTTGCAAATGTGCATAAAGGGGACTGTCCTCACATACGACTATTTCGCACCAAACCCATGCACATGTGCAGTACCTAGCAAAGCTGGCTGTCTGTGTGCCACACTGACAAAGTAAGTGACAGTGCATGAGGAATAGTATTCCTGCCCCCCAAACATTTTAACATGGTGCAGTCCACGTCACTGAAGTGCCTGAGTGTGGACCTCATCCTTAAATGAGAAGCTCACACTCTGACACTTCTTCGTGTACATACAACCCCTGGTGTAAACAAGACATCTCTGACCGAGACCCATATTTACCCCAACTTGCAACATCTCACCATTGTAAAAGCACATGAGTGAAAGGTCCACTGCCTCAAAGGGATAAGGGGAAGTAATACCAAAGATGCTGGGGCAACTATCCCACGATGCAGTGCACACACACACATAAATCTGATCCACTCAACATTGATTTCAATGTGGGACACAGAGCATCACTTTCACAACTTAACAGAGGACACAACTGGTGCCGCTTGTGTGTAGAAATTAGCCATTCGCATGTGTCATAGCTGTAAACTGTGAGATGACAATGTACAACTACAACGTCACATCCGTGATGTTACACTAATATTTTCTATCTGGCAACAAATATGCACCTCCTCCAAAACTATCACAATGGACATTGTCATGCAATTTGTTGTAAACTCATCCAATGCATGTTCATACATGAAACACACAGTTAAACTGCATATCCCCTTTACATTGCAGATGGAGAAACATCACCTCCGGAACAACAGCGTGTCCCTCTCTTCACTGATGAAGAAGAGGAATACGCCACCATCAACACTGACACACTCCAGCAGCTGCTAGACTCACTCAGGACCCCATCTCTAGGAGCAAGGCAATCCAGCCGCGTCGTGTAAACTCCAACTTCTGCACAAACCACACAGCAGCAAGCACCTACCAGCACAGGTGTCTCACAGGACCTTGAGGACCCACTACTTTCATTTCAATGCCATGCATAGAGGTGCAGCAGGAGATGACTGATCAAGTGCTGGTGGGGTTTGACAGCCTTGCGGCCAAACTTGATGCCGGACATGGGTGTCTGTGTCCCATTCGAGACCACATATAGAACATCACAGACACCCACAGTCCACTCCATGCTCTCCGACAATCCATGGCTGACATTGTTGGAGTCATGACTCCGAGACAAGAACAACTGTCCAGTCAGAGTGCCTCCAGCAATGTCAGCTAGGAGATGGGCCACATGCGACAAATAATGGAGAACATGGAGCGGATGCAAGTAGAGCAAATTGCTGCCATGGCTGCACACCAACGAGACGTAGCTAGAATCTTCCATGCCCTACTGCTGATCATCACTGCATTGCTGCATCAAGGTTTGGCACAGATGAATGCTGCTGCTGCTTCTACATCCACATCTCTGAACCCTGATGTGTCAGTGCCTCACAGTGCTGCAGCCAATCTACCACCACGCGCATGTGTGGCACATGACACACCCGAGGACGAGGATGTGGATGATTCTGCATTATTGCGAAGGAAACAGCAGTAGCATTCATTTATGCCAAATGGCCGGTTTCTGCTTGGATCTGGGCTCAGCATCATGGCCTGTAACATCATCTTCCACTGTCCCTCAATACACTCTGTGACACTCACCTTGGACCTCAACATGGACTGCCATATTATGTCTTGTTCCCAATGACACTGCAATCCGCCTGCAGACTGAACTCCACCTCTTCCTCTGGACATTTTACCCCAAAAGGACTGACCTATCACTGGGCATCTATGGAATGTGGGGATTGTTTGGCCAAGTACTGGTCCAGTCGTCACCAATCTCAACAGACTTGTAAATAAAATATTTAACTCACACAGATGTGTGTTGTCCATGGTCAATTAAGGATAGGGTCCTCTAAAAATGTATGGCCAATGAATCCACTACAAGGGACACCAAGGTAAATTAGAGAAATGTATATGTTTTACTGTGACCCAGATAGGCAATGAGATGACTGGGAATGTGTGAACTAGCTGTACCCACATTGCTCCAATACAACATTCTAGCAATATCCCAACGTAACCCTACGTTCATTATGGCAAGTGTGCAAAAATGTCCAAGTCAGTTGCATGCCATAAGTATTTTCCCCCTTTACCATTGCTACAAATTCTCACTTAGCATATCTACTCACACTCTACGGGGTGGACAACGCTTGTTATGATGGGGCTCATTGCAAGTCGCATACCAAGATGGTGCACACCATATTCTCATTGATGAAGAATCGTAAGGGCACATGTCTACCCGCTGCTATTGGAATTACAATGTCTGACTTAGTGAAGTTGAGTCGGCAATAGAGACTCACCCCAAAGTGTAAGTCCTCAGGCAGCCCCTTCCTGTGGATGAACAATGCATTAAAAATTCAAATCCCTTTCATGCTGTGACCACTGTGAGCGGATAGGGCAATGTGTCTAGGGATGTGTGCCGCACTGCCCTTAACATATAGTCAGATGCAGTACCACCATTTAAAGGGTGGCATCACTATGAGCCAATGCCATAGGTAACAGCTGGGAGAAGTGGCTATGACACTGGTACTACAGGGAGCAATGCAGCACTTCCCCTCTTGTGTGCATCACAACTGTGTGCCCAAATCAAAAATGCTATCTGAGACAAAAGCCTAATTTTCCCAATTTCGGTATTCAGAAAAGGCATTTAGGAGTAGTGAAGTCATGTTCCTAACTTTACTACTCCTAAATTCCATTTTTGATTACCAAAAGTCATAAAGTTAGGAACTACTCTCATATTACTTTTGTGAATCGGGCCCAGAGATCTGTCACATGCCGTTTATACTTGACCCGCTAAATGACAACATCCTGAATGGTCAGGAGGTTGAGCCTCCATGCACAGGAACATACAATTCACAGCAAGAGTGACAAGGTCTGTGCATTGTAGCTGGACTTAGCACCACCAGGCTCATGTGATATGCAGGGGGTTGATGGAATCTGTGGTACCCAGCGCATACATCCATCTCCATGATGGTTAACAGTTGCAAATTCAATGTACGCTCAAGGCCATTTCCCTAGGATGTGTTGTAAATGAGGAGAAATGTGCTGTCCAACTCCGTAAGTCAAAATTAAGATGTAAAACTTCACAAAAGAGTGTCCCTAGACTAGGCCGTAAACCCTACTTGCCACCCTGTTATGCATGCAAGTTTACTGTGCTCACAACTAAGGTATCCTGGCACAATCCATCCTGCTAAGTAACATGAAATGGCCACACTTACACATTCAACAGATTGACCAGTGATAGCATGAGTTGCATACGAGGTAAAAAGCCACACTCCACCACATCACATCTGACATAAGTGCAACCAGAATTCTAAAGTATTAAGCATTTATTATAAAAGTACAAACAATAACTACCCAAACTAACACTAATCATTACTACTACCAATATAATCTAAACTAACTAGAAAAAAGTGATCAATTACCTAAACTATCTACCATAACTAATTCTAAGCATGCAACAACATATCTAAGACATCAACCACCTCCCACCCTTAAGGCACATCATGAGACAGGACAAAGACGTCTAAGCTATACATAAACTAACTACAAAGTTAACCAACACAAATCTATATATATACAACATAGGGGAAGAATTAACAATGCACCTGGGCAAATGATCCTGTAATTCCACTGTGAATATGTCTCTTTTGAGATAGATTGTGTCCGAAATATTCTAGATATAATGAAATGTCCTAATATTTTCAAATATGTCTTTGCTAGGATTGGGCTTTTCATTTTCATTTTCTGGTTCCTTTATTGCATTTCAAACTTTTTTCCCATTTTTGTTATTATTTTATATATCCATATGTATATTTATGCTGTTAGTATCAATACCATATACAAGGAACATGAGAATTGGTACTCCAATGAATTTTGGGAAGTGTATCTTTCTTAACTTCATGCTCTCTTAGAAGCAAGATTGAATGAATATTTGTGTAAATTTATCTCCGGCACACATTATGTTGTGTGATACCGGAGCTATGCCGATACACGGCTAGATTGTAATTTGTCCCTGGCTTAAGTTTACGGTGCAGCGGATTATTTATTTGATGTTGGAGAAATATCTCCTCTGGTAAATTTAGCCAGTGTGATGCTGATACACGGCTATATTTTGTAATTTTCTGGCAGTGGTAAAATAGCCTTTTACAAATGTTTATAATTGTGCACACAATGATTTGAGGCATCAGTTGGATGCGAAATGTCATTTTCGCTTTGCATTTAAGAATACATGTAATATGGCTACCATGTTTTACCAGCGTTTCACATTGAATGTGTTGTATTGGAAATGTGTCCGCTCTCAGTTTCAATGAGGGCGTTTACAAAAATGTGCCCCGAGCAGCGTGTTGTCGACACTGAGGAAGGACTGTTGTCTGAAACGCGTCTGTCATCTCTGCCGTAGGCTTGGAATAAAATCTGTTGCCGTACCCGGAGTGCTAAGTCTTCTTTTCCAAGTTGTGAGGAAGAACAACGAGCTTCAATATATATATATATATATATATATATATATATATATATATATATATATATATATATATATATATATATATATATATATATATATATATATATATATATATATATATATATATATATACATATAGTCACTGAAAAAAACATAGGTTTCAGCCACGTTATAGCTAGGAATTAGCATTTAAAAAACCTTTGAAATTCACTTTAAAAAACCATAGGTTTCACAGATGTTATAGTTAGCTGCACATTTCACTCATACAAAACCATAGAAATTCCCCCAGTTATAGTTAGTTCAGCTAACTATAACTCGCGTGCCCGCAATGCACTGCTGATGACGTCACATATTACATCACTCATGACATGGTCAGTGACATCACTCATGACATCACTGATGACATCTCAAATGACATCACTGATGACATCATCCAGTGAATGTGTGTCTTTCTGAAAAATAAATATTTTTTTCTATGTATATCTCAAGGTCGATGGAAGAATAAACAGATTGAACAGCTTATCGCTCTCTCTTTCCAGGAGTGCCATGTGCTGGAGGCTTGGAAAACCGCACAGGCTATACCCCTGAAAAAGAAAGCGAGTATTCATATTTCTCAACTGCAAAACCTCCGTCCGATATCCCTCCTCCCCTTCTGTGGGAAAGTTGTGGAGAAGGTGGTGAATAAGCAACTTATGCAATTCATTGAAGAGAACTCTTGCCTCCACTCAACCCAGTCAGGTTTTAGAGCAGGTTATTCAACTGAATCTGCGGTCCTCTTTTCCACAGAACGCCTGAGACAACTTGTTGACGGAGGGCAGACAGCAGCGTTGGTGTTATTAGACCTCAGTGCAGCATTCAATACCGTGCTGCACTCAACGCTGCTGCCACGCCTCTCAGACATGGGAATAGAGGGCCTAGCCCTGGAATGGATAAGATTCTTCTTGGAAAATAGGAGTTTTCAGGTACATTGCCCTCCCTATAAGTCATCCCCCCGCAAGCTGAGGCATGGGGTTCCACAAGGCTCAAGTCTGAGCCCCACGCTGTTTAATATTTATATGGAGCCCTTGGCACATATTGTGGAATCCTATGGTGTGGATATCGTCACATACGCTGACGATACCCAATTGATAATTCAACTTGCTAATAACCAGCCTGAGGAAGCCATTAATTTTTCCAATTGTATGCGAGCAGTGGCTGGGTGGGTGAACAACAACTGCCTTCGCCTAAATGGCGAAAAAACCGAACTGCTAGTGGTCGGTAAGTCTCTCTCTACCTGGTCGCAGGACTGGTGGCCGACGGAATTAGGGCCAATCCCCCGCTCAGCAGAGGTTGTCAGAAACTTGGGAATAATGATTGATGCGGATCTTTCCTTCAAGCAACAAATTAGCAAAATCACTGGAAAATGCTTTGGAATATTAAAAACCCTCCGCAAAGTTCTCGACCTGCTCCCCTTTGGTGCCAGGAAGAAACTTATCCACGCCCTAGTCACGCCGCACCTGGATTATGGCAACGCCCTTTTCCTTGGCCTGAGCAAAAAAGGCATTCAACAACTTCAGTGTGTCCAAAATGCCGCCGCCCGCTTGGTACTGAACCTTCCACGTAGGGCATCCGGTACCACGGCATTGCGTAAACTTCATTGGCTCCCCATTGTGGAGCGTATCAAATTTAAGGCACTATGCATGGCTCATCGTATTGCCCAGGGAAAAGGCCCAAATTACCTGCAAAGACTCCTTATCACCCATCGCCCTATCCGAAATCTTAGATCTGCTGGAGTGATGTTATTCAAACTCCCCCGGGTTCACAGGTCCAGAATGGGAGGTAGCTCCTTCTGTTTCTTGGCTAGCAAACACTGGAATAGCCTTCCCTTGAATCTTCGGATGGATCCCTCCGAAACAAGATTCATACAAAATCTAAAAACTCATCTCTTTCCCAAGTAAATAGCTTCCTGATACATTCTAGGATTTTAGAGTAACTTGGTTTTAGCCTCATCTGGGAGCAGTAGTTTTTCAGCGCGGGGACACACCGTCATAGGTGTAACCAGGCGCTTAAGAAATGGTCTTATTATTATTATTATTAATAAATGGGCAAATAACTGTCTAAATGGATGTTTTTTTTTCTAAACTTGATTGTATACCTGACTTATTAAGTGCATCTTAGTGAATACATGTATTAGCAAGTAATGTATAAATATGTAAATATCTGTTTCAGTATCTCACTTTGTGTATAAGTGGCTGCATGGGTTGGTGAGTAGCTACATTAGTGTGTATATGAGTTATTAGTTGGTGTTTTGAGTATCAGTATCAGTGTTTGTATGGTTTGATGGGGGTATTACTTAGCGCATAGATGCATGACTGAGTGACTCACTGTTTGCATGTGTTTTGATGACAGCATGTGTGTAGGACTGGGTGGATGTGTGTGTGTATGGGTGTGTTAGTGAGTAAATGACTGCCTCAATAGTGTCTTTATGTGTAACTACATATGTTTTAAGCTAGTATATATGAGTATTGATGTATATAAGTAAGGATATATGACAGTGACAGATTGGAAGAGTTCCGGTAAAAATAAGTATGTGTTTCTATAACTGTCTGTAGAAATAAGTGTAGTGGTGTGTGTACAGCTGTATATGCAAGTAAATGGATGTTTGATAGTTTCTTTACATGTGTGAGTATGTGTGTGAATAACTCTATGTATAAGTGTAGGTGTGTAACAGGATGTATAGGTGTATGAGTGAGTACATGTATGAGTGATTATATAGAACTATTGGTGAATGAGTGGATGTGTATGTAGATTTTGGAATTACTGAATAGATTGTTCTAACTGGTATTGGTATCTCCATTTTTTTGAAAATGTTAGGTTCTGTTTTTGAATATGAGTATCAAAGGTTATATTAGGGTGAGAGGAGGTCTGCCACTCTTTCACACGGATGATGTCATCAGTGATGTCATGAGTGATGTCACTGACCATGTCATGAGTGATGTAATATATGACGTCATCTGCAGTGCATTGTGGGTGCGCGAGTTATAGTTAGCTGAACTGACTATAACGGGGGAATTTCTATGGTTTTGTATGAGTGAAATGTCCAGCTAACTATAACATCTGTGAAACCTATGTTTTTTTAAAGTGAATTTCTAAGGTTTTTTAAATGCTAATTCCTAACTATAACGTAGCTGAAACATATGGTTTTTTCAGTGAATTTTTAAGGTTTTTTAAATCCTAATTCCAAACTATAACGGGTGTGAAACCTATGGTTTTTTCAGTGAATTTCAAAGGTTTTGTAAATGATAAATATTAAATGTATTATTAATTATATTTATTTCTTTGTATACCAATTTCTTACATTTTTAATATAAATATTTATATTTATTTTATTTTTTACATTATATTTCATATTCTTAATGTAAAATAATAACAAAACTAAATTGAAAAATATTCTTTTTAATTCATTACTTTTTTTCCAATATATTAAAAATATATATAATTCCTTTAACATTGTTTTTTTTTATCATCGTACCATACGCATACACTAATGTAATTACACCAAATTTGGCAGAGAGGCAGAGTTCGGTTTGCAGATTGTGCTTTTTGTTAAATGGAGTAAATCCGTTTAGTAGTTCATGAGAAAACCCCAATAGACTATGCATGTAGTCTTCTATGCACCGGCAAACTTGTCTTTTATAGCTTCAATTCCCCAATCTGTATCCTTACACTTCCAGTAAACACTATCATACTTCTCTTTCAGTATTGTACTGACCATACAGCACTATGGGCCAGATGTAGGAGAGAAAATACCGGTCGGTAACGGCCGATTTTGGCCGTTACCAACCGGTATTTAGGATTTGGCATGTAGGGGCAATCATTTTACAGAATCGGTAAATTTACCGATTCGGTAAATATCGAGTCGGTATTGCCCATTGATTCCTATGGGCTTCATGGCCCATAGGAATCAATGGGCAATACCGATTCGGTATTTACCGAATCGGTAAATACCGAATCCTACCGATTCGGTAATTCTGAAATTCGAATTACCTACATCTCCCCCCTTCATATTTACCGACTCTTAAATACCGAATCTGTAAAATTCGGTATTTAAGAGTCGGTAAATATGAATTACCTACATCTGGCCCTTTGTGCTTATCTGTACACTACGGCAAAAGAATCCATTAACTACATTAAAACACTAATCAGCAGATGTACAATAAGTGGTACATTCCCAGAGATATGACAGCTATTGTGTACTGTGATATCACCTCCTTATTGCGCATGGCTTTATAATGTGATGCACCTTCCACACACCATGGCACATCTTTCACACTAGCAGTGCATCATAACAGTGACGTAACGGCTGCATTAAAAGAGGCACATGGGGGTTGTATATCTACCCCTAACACTTACAAATTCACCCAGGCAGTTTCACCAGCATTGCAACTTGAAGAATAGACTTGTAACATATTTATATGGATATGTTACATTCAAGTGCTTCCGAGGTACTACAGTATACTATAGTTAAACACCTTATAGATGTATGCTGTAGCACTTCCTTATAGTTCTGCACTTTTACATTCACCATACACTAGTAATGTTTTCATTCATTCATTTATGAACTACACATTCATTCTGATAAACTTTTAAACACTAACATAGAAATATAGTTCTTCATTTAACCAGTGAAGGTAGTTCTAAAAAGAACTGGTTTTTTTTGTGTTTTTAGTTTTCTTTTTTTTTGTGTTTTGTCAACAAGTTTTTTTAAAACCCAAAAAATTGAACTGGAACCCAAAAAGTGTCCAACTGGAACAAATGAAAGAAAGAAAAAAAACTAATGTTGAGGACAGCGATGCTCCTGCATCCTGTGTTTTATCAGATCAATAGACTGTTCCCTATAACACAAATGCTTATCGCAATAAATGCATACAATTCCAGTGCGCCATTCCGGATAGAACAAGGATAACGTACCCCTAGAAAGGTTGCCCCTTTATATTTCTCTTTATGTGGGCGGTCCACTTCCTGGTGTGTTTCCTTGTTTTTTACAGCCACGCTGTTGCTACTCTGGTGAACACTCTTGGGCGCTCCATTACCTTTACGTGACATCCCGGATTCTGCTGCAGCTGCTGCCCTTCCTGTGGTCTCCCCCTGCCGCCTCTGCTTATTGCCATCTTAGCGCGGCCGCAGTATGGGAGGGGACCTCAAAGTCCAAGTGCCTTTGCGGCAGGAAGCCGCCGCCCTCAACATCGCGCCAGGAGGGGCTTTAAATTGCGGACAAGCCCGGTGCAGCGGGTGCTCCTTTAACTATTCTGGGGGCATTATTACTTCTAGCAGCTACTCTGTTGCTGCTCTGGTGAACACTCTTGGGGGCTCCATTACCTTTACGTGACACGCCGGATTCCGCTGCAGCTGCTGCCCTTCCTGTGGTCTCCCCTTGCCGCCGCTGCTTATTGCCATCTCAGCGCGGCTGCAGTACAGGAGGGGACCTCAACGTCCAAGTGCCTTTGCGGCAGGAAGCCGCCGCCCTCAACATCGCGCCAGGAGGCGCTTTAAATTGCGGACAAGCCCGGTGGAGAGGGTGCTCCTTTAACTATTCTGGGGGCATTATTACTTCTAGCAGCCACGCGGTTGCTGCTCTGGTGAACCCTCTTGGGGGCTCCATTACCTTTACGTGACACGCCGGATTCTGCTGCAGCTGCTGCCCTTCCTTTGGTCTCCCCCTGCCGCCGCTGCTTATTGCCATCTTAACGCGGCCGCAGTATGGGAGGGGACCTCAACGTCCAAGTGCCTTTGCGGCAGGAAGCCGCCACCCTCAACATCGCTCCAGGAGGTGCTTTAAATTGCGGACAAGCCCCGCATCGCGGGTCGAGCCGGGCGAAGCCCGGGCAAAGGGTGGGCCGTCTGTGGCCGTCTGGGGCCGGAGGAGGCCAGGCTGGGCTATCCCCCTAATGTCTATAATACGGACTGTGCTGTTTGCAAAGACTATGGGTCAGCGACTTTACTTTGTTGTTATTTAAAGTTGTCCCACAGTTTCCCAGCCTGTTGTGGCAGTAGTGTTAAAGGTTTAGTCAGCTAATTGCCTGGTATTGCAGGTTTATTGGGGTTTTAATAAGCCATGTCACCAAGGCAGAAAAGGGGAAAAAAGTTAGACTGGCTGCACAGGTGGGTCCTTGACAAGAACTATAGACCAGTTTAAAACTAGGGCTTGCGTAGCGCTGGAACGCGAGATAGCCATAACGGAGAGGAGATTGTCACTTGAACCTATCTTCTCTAAGCGTTCCTCACTGGGTATCATTAGGGACTCCATTACCCCTGAGCTGTTGTCCGCAAACTCATCTAAGGTTGTCATGGGGTTGGATACGAGTCGGGATTTAGAGGCAACTGATGTACCCGATACATGTTCTTCAGTGGCCCCTACAATCTCGAGCTCAATCTCAGAGGATAGCCCCTTAGAAAACACCTATAAATGGGAAAAGGAAATGAAGGGGGGGAGGCCATAAGGGCAAACACCCCAAAGTAATTAAATCCATCACTTCAGGGGGGCCGCTGTTAAACGGCCCCACCCTGATACCGTTAGAACGCGGTCTACCCTCACAACTTTGAGGAAGCAGACTTCTGTGCTGCCCCAAAGCTTACCGTTCTCTACATAGTCCCCAGATAGCCTCTTCGGTCAGATAGAGCATCTGATGAAATCGTTGACGCTACCCCTATTCGAAAGAATTAAATTAGACCTCGAAAAATGGGGGAAGCTGGAAAATATTGTAACGACTAATACTACTGTCATGGAGAAGTGTGTGGGCTGTTCTATGGCCAACAATAGTGCATCCAATGGAGTTGTTTTGTCGACTCATATTGGTAACTCTGACGTGAGCCCCAACACAACACACCCTCAAACTCACAGGCTCCCAATTCAACAAGATGAGAGGGGTATTTCTGGAACACCTAAGACAAGCCTCACCTCCAGTAAGAGAGTCCAAGCACAGGGGCGGGAGGGTAAGCAGGTGATAGTACCTGGTAATGTGGCGGTAGAGTCAATGCCTAAAGAGAAGGAGGTGCCAGTCGCAGAAGATAGGAAGAGGAAGCTTCCCTATATTGACCTTCCCCCTGACTCAGAGCCCTCCTTCATGTTAGGAGGGTGAGTTGGTTGGGTAGCAGCCATAAGAACCTAGCAGGGGATTGTATAATTGTTCATTTTAGAGACCCCAGAGCAGTTAGATTTATCTGCAAAGGAAATGAACCTAGTGGGGTAGGTGGGATATTAACACTTGATCAGAGTTACTTTTATCCACGTCCTAATACACGTATCTCTCTGTTTTCACAGAATTGGTACGATACACCTTCTACACATCCTACTTCTGGTTTTAGGGTGTAACGTTACTTTCCTCAGGGTCATCAATTGGACACCCCCGTTAACTGCCCCATTTATACAAATAATCGTTTTGCTCCCTTATCTTCCCTAGAGGATAATACTGACTTGGGGATGGTAAGGTCCTGCAAAGGTTACAGAATAATGGGGGTCAACCCCATAGCTTAGGGGTTTCCACCAGTAGTTCTGTTTTACCGCCGCATGACTACTCTCCCCTCTACTAATCAAAGGGGAAGGATCACTTGTCCTGCATGAACCAGGGTATGCAAGAAATAGACAAAGTGTCTCCCCTACTGCCTTCTTCTCCTATTAACAACAGTGTTGTCACAGGGAACTTTGTCCCTTGCAATATGGGGGATGCCGGAGGTGAGCCCTAATTACGGGGTCTCTTTGTTGAAGGTCTCCTCATGGAATATTGCGGGCCTGGAAAAGAATTTACATGTACCAGACTGGGCCAGCCTTATCGACGAGTCAGACATCTGGTCTTTCCAGGAAACATGGGCAGTAGGCCCTTTATTTCGCTCTTTATTTGAATTTCTTTAACACCTTGGCTGCTAGGTGTTTTCCCCTCCCGTGCTGACTTTTTTTGATTATCATTTTGCATGACGAGCTCAGCTCGTCATCAGCACAGCTCAACCGTGCCTCATGATGAGCTGAGCTCGTCATGAGCATGGAAGGGGTTAAACCTGCAGCCAAGGGCAGTAGGAGTAGACCGGTGGAAGGGCTGACGATTTGGGTTTGTCAAAGTGAGGGTGTCTCCCTGGTTGAGATACCAATAGACAGCCCGGATATTATGGCTATAAGGATTACCTCCACAAAGGGTCTTAACATTATTATTATTAACGTATATATTAGGGGGCTATCAGGTGGGAGATGTTCTCCAACAGCCCTTTTATTAGAGGAACTTCTCCGCACCATCTCTAACAACGACAATAGGGTTGTTTCTGGGGATTTTAACACCTGTTTTGAGTCACTTGGTTTGGTTGACGGGAAGCTTACAGAAGCAGAAGACTCTATGTGGGGTATTCCACAGCTGGGGCTGGTGCCCATTAAAAAATGGACGCATGCGGCTCTGTTTATGAAGGGGTTGTGCCTTGATAAGGGACTGCGGGCTGTTAACGGCAGCACAAAGTCAGATAGGGCAGGCGCAGTTACGTTTGACAATGGTAGATCTGGGTCTCGCACCGACTATATTCTGGCCAACCTGGAGTTGTGGCCGGTTATTGTCGATGTGGTGGTCATGTGTAGAACCGAGAGCGACCACAACCCCTTAGTTCTGTCTCTGAGAGATAACAGCTTTACTGCCTCAATCTATGGTAGATGTCCCTCTGGTTCAGGGAAAGGTAACCCTAACTAACGATGAGAGAAGGGTACGCTGGCCTAAAATAGCTATGAATGAGGGTTCTTTGACCAGGATAAGGAACTTGCTTATTAGTACTGTGGACAGATTAAACAGTTTTGAGTCACAGGTTGAGATCAACGAGAAATTCCAAGAAATTCACAATTTTTTTTTTCTGATCTTAAACATCTTTTCGTTAAGAGTTTACCCCCTAATAATAATAAAAAAGAGTTGAAACCCTGCTCCTGGTACGATAAAGGCTGTAGACAGGCACAAAGAGCCATTATAGTCATCAAATCTAGACTTCCAGAGGAAATCCATAGCTTCTTATAAACTCGTCCAACTAACTGGTAAGAGGAACTGGGATGAGGACCACTGGAGGGAGTTGCTACAGGCTTGCAAGGGGCAGAATATGACTCAATTCTGGCACCTGCTTAAATGGGGCATTTGCTTGCAGGATCAAGTTCCAGCAAACCATGTGGAACCACAGGTCTGGGTTTCGTACTTCGAAAACCAGTTTAAACCTAAGAGTAGGCCTCCAGCTGAGACTCAGTTTCCTATGAGCGATGACTCCCTGGTTTTTGTACCAAGTGAGGTGAAGGCTGTCCTAAAGGGCAATATGGGCGGCAAAGCACCCGCCCCAGACTGCATTCCTGCCTATTTATTTAAACATGAGCAAGATCTATGGATTCCATATTTAACCATGTTAGTCAATGCCCTTGCTAGTGGAGCACTAGTTCCCGCTTCATGGTTAGGGGCAGAGATATTGCCTATTTATAAGAAGGGCGATCGCTCTGCCCCTGGGAATTATCGTCCAATTAGTCTTATAGACGCGGTACAAAAAATTGTGGCCCGCATTCTTTTGGGTCGTATTCAGTATTGGATGGCTGATTTTGATGTATTAACACCCCTCCAGGCGGGGTTTAGGTCCCACATTGGTACCCTAGACCAGGCTTTTAGGGTTATGCTCCTATACTGGAAACAGGTCCTCCTGGGGGGTGGCATGCTATAAGCGTTCTTCGTGGACCTAAGGTCCGCATTCGATCTAGTCCCAAGGATTAGGCTGTGGGAAGTACTATTGGGGATGGGTATGCCTAAAGAGTTGGTAGCCTTCCTCATCAACCTGCATGATCATAAGTATGCTAGAGTTTGATGGGGTAAGCCTGGGGAGATGACCGACAGTTTTGATATTTCTAAAGCGGTCAGACAAGGGTGTGTGTTAGCTCCCACTTTGTTTTCTCTGTTCATTAATGGGGTTCTGAATTATTTTCATAACCACCCGACTGATGCACCCTCCCTTGCTGGCAGGAAAATTCCATTGCTCATGTTCACGGCCGACACGCTCCTAATTTCTAAGACGAGACAGGGGTTACAACTCGCACTGTCTCGCTTTGAGCTCTTCTGCCGCGAACATGAGCTGGAAGTCAATGTAGGGAAGACCAAATTTATGGTCTTCCGTGGCACAGGACCAGTTAACTCCAGAGTCAACATGGGTGGAGTCATCATTGAACAGACAGCCGTCTTCACATATTTGGGTGTCACCTTTAGTGAAAACCTTAGTTGGAAACCGCAACTAGACCTCCTAACTCTTAAGCATTCCCAACTTGGTGGTGCTCTGTTGAAGGAGCACAGAAACTCCCTAACCAAACCTGTGGGCCCCTTGATTAAAATTTATGGTTCCAAAATATTACCAGCCATTATGTATGGGTCGGAACTGTGGGGGTTTAGCGGCACTTCCCAACTTAGGATCGCACAGAATACATTTTTTAGATCGGCAATAGGGCTACCGCAATCAATACCTCGTATTCCTCTATCATATGACCTAGGATGTGACCCCATGGAAGACGTGATTCGGTATAGACCATTGGCGTTTTGGCGGCACCTGTGGACGACACCGGAACTGTCATTGTATGCTAAGGCCCTTTTGGAAGTAAAGGGGTTTTGGGGTGCACACAGGATTCCCTGGCTATCAGGAATAAAGGCTTGCCTGATGGATATGGGGCTGGGATTCTTATGGGTGGAACCAGTTACTGCTGTCTTCACCTCTAAGAAGCGTCTTAAGGAAATTTATTGGAGCAGGATCAGGGAAAAGAGGGTGACTTCTGTTACGGGAAGCTGTATGACTGCTTTATTCCTTGCCATTAAGGACTCTCCCCACTACGAGGAATATTGGGACATTATTACAAAACCGTTAGATCGTAAAGTCTATCACCAGCTAAGAGTAGGTTCTCTCCCGCTCAGAGGATTAACCTGCTCATGGAATTCTTGTAGTTCTGACAAATGTCCCTTTTGTGTGGAGGAGGTGGAAACAGTTGACCACTTCCTCTTCTGGTTTCCAGAAGAATTTTACAATCTGAAACCTCAAAATCTATTGTTATATGCGTATCTAGATTTGTCAGTTGGGCGTGGATAATTCGGTCCCGGAATATGAGACCTTAAACATTGTGCATTTTATGAACTATGTACATTAGCAAGATTGTCTACTTCTCATGAATTTCGTTTTTAATCACTATATGTTTTATTGATTGTTCGAGTCGCGAGTCTTTGTATACCCAATTTAATATCTTTTTAATCTTCTTTTTAATATGTTTTGTATTTATGGATCTTATCATGATATTTTACCTAGATTTGTGTTTTATTGTATAGTATGTCTTTTATGATGCAAATCGAATAAAGATTTTTTTGACTGACTGATTGGCATACAAATTTAACGTCAGCAAAATCAGGATCAATTTGTGGGTGTGGACTGCTTGCTAAAAATTCTGCTGCAGAAGTTGATGTGCTTGGTGCAGAAGCAGGTGGGTTCTCCTGCAACCTCCGTGTTGCAGCTCGAGCAAAGTTATTGGGGTGCAAGTTCTTCACGTGTCGCACCATATTTGCTGTGCCAAAGGAGTATTTTTTAGATGGATCACCCCTTGAAAGACTTGTTTGGCAAATTTTACAGGTTACTTTTGGAGCATTAACCTTTTTTGCCCTTCTGGAAAAGTAAAAAATTTCCAAATTAGAGCTTCTTTCCTCTTCTTTGGAGGTTCTTCAGGAATTAAATATTCCTCTGAAGAATGGCAGGAAGATGAGTCCATTGCTGTTATTATGGTAATCTTCCTTCTATTTGACAGGATTCTCAGAACAGATGCTTCTTCTTAGAAAAACAAAGTAGAATGATTAAAATGGGATGGAACTTTCAAAAATTGAAATAGGAACTATAATGAACAAATCAAATCCCTTCTTTTAAAGTCACATGGCTTTGCGTACGCTTACGCTGAGCTTACGGTGCTCTTATGGTGCGAGTACACGTAACGTTCCACCGCGATTTGTGTAATTGCTTTTAAAAGTAATATATGATTATATAAAGTTTTAAAAAACTATTTTTATAACTATTCTACATAAAGTATTTTGTTAGTATGTTCATTAAATACATAAATATATGTTTTTAAACAATTAAAAACATTTGCGCCTTTTGTGTACGGGCGCCGTACATGACGTCACACGGAAGCTTTGATGCGACGCGTAACATCAAAGCGTATTCATAGCGCATGCGCGAGGATGCGCTGAGAATGATTAGCAATACAAACTTTGGTGCAATCACTCTCGCACTGTCAAATTAGAGGACAGGGCGCGCTACGGGAATAGTTACAAGTGGTCACTCATTGGAGATCGGATTCTGGGTCTGCCTCTGTGCACATGAAAAACCCACCCTCGCCTCTCTCTGTTGTTAATTATTGGTGAACACACTCACACTTGCGCAGTGCGCGCCCGCCCACACTTTCCCACATATCACCACGTACCTTTCTTGCTATTACTAAGCCTAGAACCAAATACATTAGCTAATGGGAGGTCCCCCAGGTCCCCCATTCTTCTAGACCGCGAAAACGCTACCAATGATGACCCTGGACTTAGTTTGGTCGGCCCCAGCGGTTCCCATATAAAACGGATAGTGACCTAACCACGCTCTCTTTTGCCTTCGCTGTGGTGACAGACAGACTTTCGTCGTCGTCGTCGATTGTACTACGAACTGTTTGTTCAAGCGGAGGAGGACTTGTGACCCTCAACGTGTTTTCACTGCTTCTGCTTCCCAGCCAGGCCATCATAGCCGCAGTGCTGGCGCCGCCCGCGCCCACCCACCCAGGCCCAGCCAAAGCCCCAGCCTTTGAAGACAAGACAAGAAATGACAAAAGCAAAGGTAGGAGAAGCCACTATAAATTGTACCTGCATGATAGTATTTATTTATTTTAGTTTTTTCTGTCACGTGGCCCTCGAAGCTCTGGTTTGCTTTATTTTTGTGCAACAAATACTTTGTACTTCATTGTATTTGCTCCCTCCTAATCCTCCTGTGACTTTTAATATTTATTGCTACCTCACGTGGCCTTCCCAGGCCTCTATTCGTATTGATCGTATATGGTTGATCGTAATATTACCTTCTGCATCACGGGGCCCTAGTAGGCCTTTTCTAAATAAATTCTGCATGCATGAATTTTTGTGTACTATTTTTTAACTGTGCCCTGTGCGGTAGCCTGTATTGGTCCAATTTGTGCATTCAGATTAGTATTATTTTTTGACTGCGTCATGTGGCCCTCCCAGCTCTGTTTTGCTTTATTTTTTGCTCCATGTGCTTTTTACTTCATCATATTTGTTCCCTCCTAATCGTCCTGTAACTTTTATTAATTATTGCTACCTCATGTGGCCTTCCCGGGCCTCTATTGTTATTGATCGTATAGGGTTGATCGTAATATTACCTCTGCGTCACGGGGCCCTAGTAGGCCTTTTCTAAATAAATTGTGCATGCATGAATTTCTGTGTACTATTTTTGAACTGTGCCCTGTGCTTTAGCCTGTATTGGTCCAATTTGTGCATTCATATTAGTATTATTTTTTTTACTGCGTCACGTGACCCTCCCAGCCGTTTTGCTTTACTTTTCTGCGACACATGCTCTGTGCTTCATCGTATTTGCTCCCTCCTAATCCTCTCGTGACTTTTAATGTTTATTGCTACCTCACGTGGCCTTCCCAGGCCTCTATTATCATTCATCATATATAATTGATCATAATATTTCCTTCCTGTGCATTCAGAGTAGTATTATTTTTTTTACCAGAAGTACACTGGTGGGAGACTGCCCCACAGTGATCTCTGTTCTCTGGACTGACCTGGGTTGTGTTTAGGATTACATATATAATGATAGAGTGTGCTCTGGTGTAGCTGTAATATATACGTTTGACTTCAATATTTCAATGATAAATAAGGTCTCACACTCTAGTGTTGTCCTCAACATTGGATTCTTCTTTATTTTGTTTTTTTATACAAGATCTTTCATAGATAAAGACACATCATTACTTTTTAACATAGTATAGTAAGATATTGTCATAATCGTTGTGAATTTTCAATATTGTTTGTAATAAAGCCATTTGAATATGTTTGCAACAGTTGTAACTGTCTCTAATCATGGATCTAAAAACACCTAGACTCATGCATAATATATTGCAATCTAAGTTTTTAATTGTTAGCATTGAAGTTACGATGTCCTAATGTACATCTATTTTACATTTAGAGTCTGTTGAAAAGTATTGTTCTCTGCAACAAAGATACTTCAACAACATACGTGCAAATGTTAATGGTAAGTAACCTCAATGACTAAATGCAGAATTTAAAAATTGAGTTATGTTATGTTATGTTATATTTATTTTTGTACAGCGCACGGCTACTCAAAAAGAGTGTCCCGGCGCTTTAATAATAAGATCTGCAGCAGAATAACACAACACTGTGATAAAAGCAAGATAAAAAACAGAATCAGAAAAGGAAAAGAGGAACAGCCTAGAGGGCAAACAGCCAAGTTTTGAGGCCTTTCCTAAATGCAAATAAACTAGTGGCTCCACGGAGTGTCAGCGGCAAGGTGTTCCACAGCTGTGGCGCCAGCAATCCAAGGAGTGGCCCCCAATGCGAGCTCTCTTAACGCGAGGCACAACCGGCAAAAACAGAGATTCTGATCTGAGAGAGCGGGCCGGGTGATAGAAGGCAAGTCTTCTTTGGAGATACTTGGCTCCCACCGCGTGGAAAGCCTTGTAGGCCAGGGTTAATGCCTTAAAAGCGATCCGTTTGCGGATAGGGAGCCAATGTAAGGTCTGCAGAAGGCCAGCAACATGGGCTCGCCTGTTAAGGCCATAAATGGCCCTCGCGGCAGCGTTCTGCACCACTTGAAGCCGCTGCAACAGGTACTCTGGCAGGCCCAGGTAAAGGACGTTGGCATAGTCCAACCTGGACCCGATCAGAGCCTGCACAGCCAGCTTCCTGTGTTCCTCAGACAGGAGAGGTAAAAACCTCCGTAGCATCTTCAGGAGGCCAAAACATGTGCCCGTCACCCCTAGGATCTGGGATCTCAACGTCAGACCCTTGTCCATCTTGACCCCTAAGTTCTTAGCTATTTGAGATGAACAGGACGGGGGGGACATGTTAATGGGCCACCAAGCTTGCCAGTCAGGATCCGACGCATACCCGAAGAAGAGTACCTCCGACTTATCCGGCTTGCACTTGAGGCTGTTTAGCTGGAACCATTTAAAAACAGCCCCAAGGCAGTCCCGGATACTCTCCCCATCGAAATCTCCTCCCCTCTTACAAGAAAAGAGGAGCTGGGTGTCGTCGGCATAGGATACGATCTGGGCCCCGAACGACTCCGCCAACGCCGCCAGAGGGGTCATAAAGATGTTAAAGAGGGTCGGGCTCAATATAGAGCCCTGCGGGACCCCGACTCCCAATGGCGGCATCACGGCAGAGTCTGGGGAGGCCCAGACCGTTTGTCGGCGACCAGCTAGAAAAGATGAAAACCAGCTGAACACCGTCCCCCTTAGGCCAATCTCATAGAGTCTTGAGAGAAGGCCCTCATGGGGGACGGTGTCGAAGGCCGCCGACAGATCCAACATGACCAGCATGGCTTTGCCCCCGGAGTCCAGAACCCCTTTAATGGCTTCTGACACTTCCAGGAGAACGGTCTCTGTACTGAGGTTTGGGCGGAAGCCGGATTGAGTGGCATGCAGAATCTCATGTGTTTCCAGAAAATTGGAGAGCACAGTGTGTACGTGTTTCTCAACAATTTTCGTGAGAGCCGGCAGAAGAGAAATCGGTCTATAATTGACCGGAGCCTCAGGATCGAGACCAGGCTTCTTCAGCAATGGGATGACCATTGCCTGCTTCCAGACCTGCGGAACCAATCCCTGGCTCAGCGAAAGATTCAGGAGAGGATTCACCAGCGGATTTATGACTTCCGCCATTTTTGCCAAGAATTTGGCCGGGCAGGGGTCCAAGGGCGACCCAGATTTAAGATTGCCCATAAGCACTAAGGAGGCAGAGGCAGAGATAGATGGAAAAACGGCCAGCGTCGGGCCTAGCGGAGCCACGAGGCCCGAGTCGTCCTCGGAGTTGATTCGCCTCACGGGCGCCCCCAGTGGAAAAGAGTCCTGGATAAGCTTAATCTTGCTGGTGAAGAAATTTGCTAGATCAGAGGCCCAGGACTTAGAGGGCATACCTTGGGATGCATTGGACCGAGGGTCCATAAATTCTCTGACTATGGTAAAAATCTCCTTACAGGAGTTGGAGGCGGCTTCTATCCTCCCTACAAGATAGGCTTTTTTTCCCAGGCGAATATCCCGCTGGTAAGCCTTGACCACTGTCTTGTAGGCTAGCCTTGCCACAGGGTCATATTGTGATCTCCAGGCTCTTTCAGCTGCCTTGCATTGCTGCCGAGCGGTCGACAATGCCGCAGTGAACCAGGGAGCCGAGACACGTTTCGCTGTTAATCGGGGGGCCATCACCGGGGCAAGATCGCCTAGCCTATCCAAAAGCCATGCCTGCAGAGACTCCAGGTCCTTCTCCAAATCTCCTGTGAGGGGGCATGGGTGGTCCAGAGCAGCCTGAGCCAGCATAGCTGGAGTCACGCGATGATATGCCCTGGGGGCTCGGCCCTGTTGCAGAGACATGGGATTAGCAGATTTCGCCGTGCCTTTAACCAAAAATTTGGCTAGCCTGTGGTCTGACCAAAGCACCGGGATAATCTCCTTCACCTCCAAAGGAGATGTCGAGAAGACCTGGTCAAGAGTATGTCCCTTGTTGTGCGTTGGCCCCCGAAGATAAGGGGAAAGGCCCAAGGGGGCCGTAGCCTCCAAAAGTTTGATAGTGTCCGGGTCCAGTGGGTCATCCATATGAAAATTCAAATCCAAGGCTACAATGCAGTTTTCTGCTTTCAGGGCCAGACCTGATATAACCCGCTCAAACTCTTCAAAGAAGGTTCCAGGTGAGCCCGGTGGCCTATAGACCAATAGGCCTTTAAAGGATTGGTGTGGTGCCAGCGTGATGGAAAAGGCAAGGGACTCAGAGCCACAGATATCATCTACTGGCAGAATGGAACATGCCACGCATTTCTTCACCACCAATGCCACTCCCCTCCCTCTTCCCTTAAGTCTGTCCTTCCTGAAAAGATTGTACTCAGGAGGAATAACTATGGCAACATCGGGATTTGAGAATTCCCCCAGCCACGTCTCGGTCAACATGAGACAAAGTGGCTTTTCCGTATCAAGGAGATCATGAATGTCTTGCGCAAGATACCCAACATTAGCGGACTTTTTATTAGGAGGGGAAGTCGAACCACGACTGGGGCGCCATCCGCATCCAGGGCAGCATGACTTACCCCTGTAGCGACCGGGAAAAACTGTGCAGCAGCCGCCCGAGAAATTTTGTAGGGAGCGCAGCTCACATGAGGTGTAACTGAGCATGGGGGGCCCGGGAGCGTAAACACCCAATAGCTGAGCCATACCCGCCGCCCCGTCCGCCTCCGGGACGCTGATGGGCGCAGACGGGCAGGACTCTGGCACGACTCCGGCACAGCGAGGCACGCCCGCTGCGCAGGTCCGCTGCGCGGAGAAGCGAGCTTTAAGTAGAAGTCCCTCGGGACCTCCGGAGCCCTAGACCGCTCAGTATAGATGTTCCTCGAGCTGGCACCACTCCAAGATGGCGCCCGTTCTCACCCCACCACCCAGAACCGGGAACCGGACCCGCAAAATGCGGTGAAAACCGATTATGGTGCAGGTATGAGGGCCCTAGATACTGCCAGTTAAAAACAAGGATTAAGCAACAAAAACAAAATGAGATAGGAAAAACGGAGCGTTTTAAAACAGCAGCGCGATAATGCAGCGTCGAGCGCTAGAGCAGCCTTCAGATGTTTTATCAAGGGCTATTCCCAAATGCTCGCCTTAAGTAGCAGTCCCTCTGGACCTCCGGAGCGCTAGACCGCTCAGTATAGATGTTCCTCGAGCTGGCACCACTCCAAGATGGCGACCGTTCTCACCCCACCACCCAGACCCGGGAACCGGACCCGCAAAATGCAGTGAAAACCGATTATGGTGCAGGTATGAGGGCCCTAGATACTGCCAGTTAAAAACAGGGATTAAGCAACAAAAACAAAATGAGATAGGAAAAACGGAGCGTTTTAAAACAGCAGCGCGATAATGCATCGCCGAGCACTAGAGCAGCCTTCAGATGTTTTAAGTCCTTGGAGTCTTTAGAACGCATTAACTCTCCAGTTCAAATTTGTCTAATATAGAAACTATGTTACTCTCACTCAAATAACTGAGGCATTTGAAAGGGTCTTTTTAGAGTTATGCCCACCATGTTGGAAAGCTGGCTATGCACCCTTCAAATTAATGGAGTCGTTACTATGTTTCCACTAAGTGATGAGAGATAACTATGTTTCCCATGTAAATACATATAAAGTTTTTAATTCAAAAAGCTATTCACCTTTAAACAATGCAATCTTAATAACAAGTTACTTTTCACTATCTTCCCAACAGGCCCAATATTTGGAATGCAGCAGATGACTCCACTTTGACTTTATAAAACCAAATGTATATCTTGCTTACCTTTTACTGGTTAGATGTGTAAAAATTGTATCTTTTTAAGTAACATATGATCACATGCACCATGTCTAAGTAGACATTTGCACACTCCTGCAATCTAGTGTTATGTCTGAATTATGTTAAAAACTAATGTTGAGACAAACTTCTTTCAGCTGTCACAATTTGCACAATCCATTTAGAGTTGGACCAGACCTCCTCTAACATTCCTACTTAATTTTCTGTTTGAATTTCAAAAAATATTTTGTTTAGGTGTTGAAATATACATTTAAATCGTCCTCCTCTTTGAAAGTCAAGAAGCAATACCTCTCCTCTACACATGATTGTTCAATGGTAGTCTAAAAAGTAGTGGTAATTCCACTATCACTATGGTAGATATCTGACAATAGAATCTATGATATAGTTACATCACTATTCCATGGTCATAATCAAAAAAGTGTGTTTACACTCAACAAAAAGAACAATCAAGCACTTTTTAAGCTGGACATTATTGTTTCTAAACACCCTTTAACTGCTTTCTTCCATACCTTCAAAAAAGATGTCATGCATTGACATGCATATTCTTTCAGGTCTGTATATCTCTAATGTAAAACAAGCGTACTTGTTTTTATTTTCTCACTGACATATACAAACTCATCACTCACTCCTATTGCAAGCTTTTACAATCCTGAATACTGCGTACTACTTTTTGTGTGAGAGGGTGCCCATTCATAACAATGCTAAGTTATCTTAAGCTGCATGGACACATGTAGTGTAACCTGTCAAACACTTTAAAATGCTACCCTCCCACTAGTCCTAAAGGCGGATGTAGAATTCAACCGTTCATTATAAAATAAAATTGGATGTCACTAAATACAAAGTATTTCTGTATTATGTAAGACCTAATGTATCCCTTAAAGATTACAGCGAAGTGCAGACACATACTAACTGAAACACACCAACCATTAGTAACCTGTAAAAGTTGCCAAACAACTCTTTCAAGGTGGGATCGATCCAAAAAATAATCCTTTGGCACAGCAAATATAGTGTAACATGTAAACAACTTGCACCCCAACAACTTTCCTGGAGCTGTAACACAGAGATTGCAGGACAACCCACTTGCTGCTGCACCAAGCACCTCAACTGCTGCAACAGCATCTTCAGCAAACAGTCCATACTCACATATTGATCTTGAATTTGGTAAACTTAAATTTCTATGCATTTATTGCGATCAACTTTTGTGTTACGTGAAACCTCATAAAAACAAGAAACCGGACCATCGTTGTCCTCAACAGTAGTCATTAGACATTTATCAAGCTTTTTTGTTGTAAGAACTACCCCGACCAAAGAAATTTGCACACTTGCTACCTTTCTTGCGTCCTTTCTATCACACAGTGTATGTTCTTTGTCCACTTGCATTGGTTGCTTAGATGTGCTACCCATTTCTCATGTTTCCACTGCAGAATCCGACACACAGTCTGTATAATGGACTGGAAATTCAAACATCCACTTCCCTCACTAGGAAGTGGGTACTTTGCGCATCTGTAGCCTTTCTTATTTTTCACCTTTTTTATCTTCCACTCAATCAACACATTATCTACACGTACACACACCTACTTGCTCCCTTTCTTGGCTGGGGTTTTCAATTATTCTTGAATTTCATATTCTCATTCAAAGTCATGGCCCTTTATCGAGCCTTTTTGTTGTAACTACTTCCCTACTAAAGGCAGTGGTTAATATGCACACTTGCAGCCTTACTTATTATTTACATTATTCATCTTCCATTCAATCAACACATCATCTACACATACACACACCTACTTGCTGCCTTTCTTGACTATGGTTATCAACTATTCTTCTATTTCATATTTGTATCCAAAGTGCAGGCCCTTTATCGAGCCTTTTTGTTGTAACAACTACCCCGGCTGAAGGCAGTAAGAAATTTGCACACTTGCTGCTTTTCTTGGCTGGGGTTATCAATTATTCTTCAAGTGATTCAAAGTTCAGACCCTTTATTGAACCTTCTTGGTAACTACTACCCGTGAATGGCAGTGGTTAATTTGCACACTTGTGTCCTTTTCACCGCACAGTGTGTGTACTTTGTGCTCTTGCTTAACTCCTTAGATAAGCTACCCCTTTCTCAGGCTCCCACTGCGGAATCCGACTGACAGTCTGTAATTCACTGGAAAACCAAATACCCATTTCCTTTACAAGGCAGTGGGTTGTTTTGCATCTGCTACCTTTCTTCCTTTTCACCTTATTCTGCCTCCACTACCTCAAACACACCTACCTGCTAACCTTCTTTCAGCCTTTGCCAAGTATTATTCTATTTCAAAGTAGAGTCCCTGAAATGGGCCCAGTGTTGTAATTTTTCAGCACTACAGCCCACAGTGGTAACTTAATGCACTTACATTGCTTCCTTCGATGTCGTAACCATTTCTTAGGATCCCACTGCAAAATTCTACGCCCTATCCGTATAATGAGGTGGAAATCCAAAGATCCACTTCCCTGACAAGTCAATGGATAGTTTGCACGTCTGCAGCCTTTCTAATTTTTCATCTTTTTTATCTTGCACTCAACCAACACATCATCTTCACATAACACACACCAACTTGCTAGAATTTTTGGCTGGGGTTATCAATTATTTTTGAATTTCATATTCAGATTCAAACTTGTGGCCCTTTATTGAGTCTTTTTGAAGTAGTTACTACCCCGGCTGAAGGCAGTGGAAAATGTGCACACTTACTGCCTTTCTTGGCTGGGGTTATCAATTATTGTTCAATTTCATATTCTGATTAAAAGTTAAAGCCCTTTATTGAGCCTTAGTGTTGTAGCCACTACCCCGGTCGAAGGCAGATGGAAATTTGCACACTTGCTGCCTTTCTTGGCTGGGGTTATCAATTATCCTTCTTGTAATACAAATTCAAAGTACAGGCCTTTTATTGAGCCTTCTTGGTAATTATTAGTAGTGAATGGCAGTGGGCAATTGGTGCGCTTCCTGCCGTTCAAGTGTAAAAAAAAGATGAACAAAACTCTACCAATATTAAAAAAGAACCAGTATACTCTATGGTTATCAAATCTTCTGTTTGTTATTCTAATTCAACGTACAGGCTCTTTATTGAGCCTTCTTGATAACTACTACCCGTGAATGGCAGTGGATATTTTGCACACTTGCAGCCTTTCTTATTTTTTACATTATTTATCTACCACTCAATCAACACATCATCTACACGTACACACACCTACTTACTGCCTTTCTTGGCTATGGTTATCAACTATTGTTCTATTTCATATCTGTATTCAAAATGCAGGCCCTGTATCGAGCCTATTTGTTGTAGCTACTAACCTGTCTGAAGGCAGTAGAAATTTACACACTTGCTGCCTTTCTTCGCAAGGATTATCAACTATTGTTCAATTTCATATTCTGATTCAAAGTCAAGGTTCTTTATCTAGCCTTTTTCATGTACATACTATCCCGGTAGAAGTCAGTGGGAAATTTGCTCACTTGTTGCCTTTCTTTGCAGAGGTTATGAACTATTGTTAAAATTCATATTTCTATTAAAAGTGCAAGCCCTTTATAGAGCATTTTTGTTGTAGCTACTACCCCGGCTGAAGGCAGTGGGAAATTTGCACACTTGCTATCTTTCTTGGCTAGGGTTATCAATTATTGTTAAATTTGATATTCTGATTCAAAGTCATGACCCTTTAATGAGCCTTTTTGTTGAAACTACTATCCCAGCCGAAGGCAGTGGGAAATTTGCACACTTACTACCTTTCTTGGCTAGGGTTATCAATTATTGTTAAATTTGATATTCTGATTCAAAGTCATGACCCTTTAATGAGCCTTTTTGTTGAAACTACTACCCCAGCTGAAGGTTAATACTGCAAAAGTAATCTTTAAAATTTGCCAAACAACTCTTTCAAAGGGTCATCCATCCAAAAAATACTTCTTTAACACAGCAAATATAGTGCGACATGTGAAGAACTCGCACCTCAACAACTTTGCTTGAGCTGCAACAAAAATATTGAAGGGCAACCCACTTCCTGCAGCACCAAGCACATCAACTGCTGCAAGAGCATCTTCAGCAAGCAGTCCATACTCACATATAAATCTTGATTTTGTTCAACCTAAATTTCTATGCATTTATTGCGATGAACTTTTCTCTTACGTGAAACAGTTTATCAACCTCATCAAAAACAAACTGGAGCATCGCTGTCCTCAACATTAGTCATTAGACATTTATCAAGCTTTTTTGTTGTAAGAACTACCCCGTCCGAAGGCAGTGGTACATTTGCACACTTGCTGCCTTTCTTGGCTGGAGTTGTCAATTATTGTTCAATTTGATATTCTGATTTAAAGTCAAGGCCCTTTATCAAGCCTTTTTCGTGTAGAGACTACCCCAACACAAGCAAATGGGAATTTGCACACTTGCAGCCTTTCATGGCTGGGGTTATCAATTATTCTCGAATTTCTTATTCTCATTTAAAAGTCATGGCCCTTATCGAGCCTTTTTGTTGTAGCTAATACCCAGGTCGAAGGCAGTAGGAAATGCTTTTCTTGGCTGGGGTTATCCATTATTCTTCAAGTAATTCAAAGTTCAGACCCTTTATTGAACCTTCTTGGTAACTACTACCCGTGAATGGCAGTAGGTAATTTGCACACTTGCGTCCTTTCCACCGCACAGTGTGTGCACTTTGTGCACTTGCTTAACTCCTTAGATGAGATACCCGTTTCTCAGGCTCCCACTGCGGAATCTGACTCACAGTCTGTAATGCACTAGAAAACCAAACACCCATTTCCTTCACAAGGCAGTGGGTTCTTTATGCATCTGCTACCTTTCTTCCTTTTCACCTTATTCTGCATCCCCTACCTCAAACACACCTACCTGCTAACTTTCTTGCAGCCTTTTCCAAGTATAATTCTAATTCAAACTAGAGTCCCTGGAATGGGCCTGTGTTGTAATTTTTCAGCCCTACCGCAGTGGTAACTTATTGCACTTACATTGCTTCCTTCAATGTGATAGCCATTTCTTAGCATCCCACTGCACAATTCGACGCCCTATCCGTATAATGAGGTGAAAATCCAAAGATCCACTTCCCTGACAAGTCAGTGGATAGTTTGCACGTCTGCAGCCTTTCTAATTTTTCACCTTTTTTATCTTCCACTCAATCAACACATCATCTACACATAACACATACCAACTTGCTACCGTTTTTGGCTGGGGTTATCAATTATTCTTTAATTTTATATTCTGATTCAAACTCGTGGCCCTTTATTGAGCCTTTTTGTTGAAGCTACTACCCCGGCCGAAGACAGTGGGAAATTTGCACACTTGCTGCCTTTCTTGGATGGGGTTATCAATTATTTGTGAATTTCATATTCTGATACAAACTCGTGGCCCTTTTTTGAGCCTTTTTGTTGTACATACGACCCCGGCCGAAGGCAGTCAAAAATTTGCACACTAACTGCCTTTCTTGGCTGGGGTTATCAATTATTGTTCATTTTAATTTTCTGATTCAAAGTCAAGGCCCTTTATCAAGCCTTTTTGTTGTAGCTAATACCCTGGCCAAAGGCAGTAGGATATTTTCAACCTTGCTGCTTTTCTTCACTGGGGTTGTCAATTATTTTAAAAGTAGTTACTAGCTTAGGAACAATGGGCCTCATTTATGAAAAGTGACGCATCGCTGCGTGAAAACAGCGATGCGTCACTTTTCACTGCGCACTCCTTGCGACATTCCTGATGCGTCATATTTAATGTATGACGCATCATGTCGCAAGGAGTTACAGATACGTCAGTATTTCTGACGTATCTGTAAGCGCAAAAGTGACGCATTGCTGGAGTGTGTCACAAAAGTGACGCAACTCCAGCAATGCGTCCTTTCACATGGGGAAAGCCCCATGTGAAAGGGCTTGCGTCAGTCTTACGCCTGCTGTGAGGCAGGCGCAAGATTTTGACGCAACAGCGTCCTAAAAGTGACGCAGTGAAATCTCATAGATTTCACTGCGTCACTATTACGAGGCTTTTTGCGAGGGAACGCCCCCTCTGCATACATTATATCTGACGCAGGTATAATGTGGCACAGGGATTTAAAAAGTGACGCATCTACCTAGATGCGTCACTTTTTAAATATGGCGCAACGAGGTGCATTTTTTACACCGCTGGTGCATCACAAAAAGTGACGCACCGGCGGCGCAAAACTAAAGCAAGGCCTTCATAAATAAGGCCCAATATTTTCTTTTGGAAACAAATTTCAAAGTAATCGTCTCTGTAAAACTTCTTTGCCATGTTCAGTCATTTCGCCAATTTTTATTTCTTGTAGAATAGTTTCATATTCAGCATAATTTGCTTGTTGCATATTTGTAATACGTTCCTTATATTCAAAATAGGACCAAATGTTAACATATCCAATCCTACATTACATTGTTTACTTATACTACCTGTGGAGCATAACAACAATTTACAATACCACAAGCTATCTGAGAAGCTTGTTGTAAAGTTTCAAGAGTCTTGACAAAAATGTAACTTCTCATTATTGATGACCTAAGCATGGTATCAAACTTAATGCTTGCCTTTTTGCATTTAAGAATCCAGCAAATTCTTAAAGCAGAGTATGACATATTACTCTCGATTTGTTTAAAGCAGAGACAATTGTACTATATCTTCGGATTCTTTTAACGGTACAAAATAGCATTCATTGATGTTTGTGTCGAGTAGTACCTTCAATCTACATTGCATACAGCAGGGTTCACAACTTCAAATCAGCTTTGGATATAAATTTCTCTTCAGTATCTGTGCTGAGAACGGCCTTCAATCATTTCTGCACTGAGTACAGTTGACAACTAGATACCAAGACCACCAGCACTACAGAAAACATTCAATGCAATCTTGATTTATTTCAAACAGAGACAATTGCACAATGTCCTCAGATTTTCTTAAAGTTTGAACAGTAGGAAATTCAGCCTTAATTTAGTGCAGAGAGAATTCTACTATATGTCTTAACATTTTCTTTAAATAACTGACAAAAAGCATTCGTCTATCTCTGTGTCAACAACTGCCTTCAATCTACTCTGTGCAAGGAACGTACAAGCTCAGTGCCATAGATACTACTTACTCACTCCACCATAAATAATCACCAAGAAGAGTGAACACTTTTATGTTATAGTGAAATATACTATTCCTTTTAAATGGAATTGATGCAGAATTCAATCGACTAAAGACATTACTTCAATTACTGTTCCTCCCCCCGATCATGTATCATCACAGGGTACGTTCAACCTCAGCGCCAAAGGTATTACTAACTCAGTGCACCAGAAATCATCAACACAGGACTGCATTGAATAACATGTCTTATTTAAAAGAAAATATATATCCTACTTTTTGAAGATATAGTTCAACTTACTTCTGTGAATGGACAACCAATTTTGATTAAAAAACTTGATTGTAAAGACTTTGCTACCAATGCGTCCTGCTTGGACCACGCATAATCGCAGGCTTCACAGAACTTTGTTCCTTCAGGTGCCACTAACTCATTCCACCATTTATCATCGCTGCATTCACACACACTGAATTACCAATATTGTCCAGCTGTAATCAATGCCACATAGTCATGAAGTCTTTGTAAGCGCTACTTCCTTCCATCACCACATGTCCGTATTCAGCCAGAATTTAACTGATTCTTCTTTCATTACGTATAAAGTACAGTACCAAATAAAGTAATCTCCCTCAAACCTACACAAAATCGCCAATTGCCCTTACAAAGCCAGAATTCACAAGACCAATAAAATGTACTATTAGTACATCCTGCCCAGACCACACATCTTCGCAAGCTCCACAAACCTTGTTGTTTCAGGTACCATTAACTCAGTGGAAACTAAACTAAGTATAACACCTATTTCATATTCTGATTTAAACTCAACCCCATTTATCAGGCCTTTTTGGTGTAGCTAGTACCCCAGCCGAAGGCAATGGCAAATTTGAACACTTCCTGCCTTTCTTGGCGGTGGTTATCAATTACTCTTCAATTTCATAGTCTAATTCAAACTCATGTCACTTTAACAAGCCTTTTTCATGTAGATACTGCACTGGCAGAAAGCAGTGGTAAATTTGCGCACTTCCTGCATTTCTTCGCAGGGGTTATGAACTCTTGTTCAATTTCATATTCCTATTCAAAGTGCAGGCCTTTTATCAAGCCCTTTTTGTTCTATTAACTACCCTGGCCGAAGGGGGGCGCTAGGTGGCACTAGACCAAGATGGCCGCACTGGTGTGAGGCTCCCGATCGACCGAGCACTTCTTCCTATGCTGAAGGGATCCTGACCGGGAAAATTTGCTCCAGCATTGCCCCTTTACCTCCGCATCACCGTGCTGATCACGGCGGTGCCTCGCTTGCCCTGGGAATCGTATCCTGAGCCGTGTCGGCGGCCGGAGAAACCTGAATGGGCCGCGGCGCTGTGGATGGTGCTCCCGTGTGCGGGCTCACCTCGTCAGGAGAGGCCGGTGCTTTGCGGCCTTCCCGGCGCTGCCGAGAGAACCTTGCCTGCTGACCGGGGCCTGACCGCTGGACGTCTGGAGCGCTCCAACACGCCCGGGTGGACCCCAGCTGCTGCCTCAGGTGAGAGCTGCCCGCAGCCTGCAGTCTTTCCCTGCCATCTTCCCCCCCGGCGCTGTGAATGCTCCTTGCTGTGCTCACTGCCTCACTAGCGTACCTGCCGTCCGCCATCTTGGGCCTTCTTCTCAAGGGACTGAGAAGCCTCGTGCCTAGCCCCACGGCACTATTCCTCTTCACCAACTCCTCTGGGGCTGTGACTATCTGGATTTTCGGCGCTGCTGCCCACCATCCACTGCACTGACGGCGGCACCCCCCCACGCCCCCCCATTTTCGTGGCAGGCACCTCATGCGACCACGGCGCCTCTCTACCTGCTGCGACTAGGCCGCTCCTGCTGGTGCTGCCGCGTGGGTCACTGCGACCTCTTGGACACGGACGCCTGCCTGCCCTCCCTCTTTTGAGGCATCTCCAGGGCCATTGCGACCACGTGGCACCCTATTGACCACCCCGGCTGCAGATCCGCACCGCGGTACCGGCCATCATTGCAACGCATAGAGCCCGTCGCATCCTGAAGCTCCTCCTGTGGCGTGCTGGTTTGATAGTTTCCCCCTCTCTGTGGAGGACCGCACAACCTACTGGCCACTTCCCGTTAACCTCTCCTGGAGTGGAGGCGACGACGCAGCACAGCACGAGGCCTGAACCACATGCAGCCATTGCGTGGGAAGTCGGTCCGCAGTGCAGCCGCTTTCCCAGACCTACACTTTACGCTGTCGTGCCTCCCTGGGACCCCCATCTAACCGGAGCCTACTGCTACAGCTGCTCTTTACCATTATCCACTTCACAGGCCCTGCCCGAGGTGGTCCACCCCTCTTCTGCCTCGTCCCTCCTGCGCTCTGGCGTCCACCTCTCCTACTACATCACGAACGCCCAGACGAGACATGGGCTGTAGCGATGCACGACAGTCCAAAATACCATTTGAAACTAAAAAAACTTCCAAAACCGCGCCGGAGACTGAGGGCAGCCCTGCTACCTCGGCTCCCCCGGAGGAAGACTGGAAAACACTATTGCTGGGCATGAAGCAAAACCTATCCACAATAGACGCCAAAATAGACACCATTAACATGCGTATTGACAGCGTTGTAGCCAAGCTGGAGCAACACGACACCCGCATCAAGGAGACAGAAGTCAGGATCTCTGTTCTAGAAGATGGCGCCACCTCAACGTGTAAACAGGTCACTCAAATGGACAGGTTGCTCAAACTCATAGCAGAAAAGAATGAGGACTTGGAAACGAGGTCCCGCCGTAATAACGTCCGAATTGTAGGCCTTGCGGAGTCCACCAACACAGGTAAAATGGAGACCTTTGTAGAGAATCTTCTCATGGAACTGTTCGGGGAAAGAATCCTTCTCCTCACACTTCATCATCGAAAGGGCCCATAGATCTCTGGCAGCTCGCCCGCCTCCTGGAGCTCAACCTTGCCCTATTATTGTGCGCTTTCTGAACTATAGGGACCGAGATGCGGTGTGAACTATTGCAACACGACTCTCTTCTTTTTTCCTGATTTCACCCCCTCAGTCCAAGAGGCTAGGCGCAAATTTGCAATGGTTAAAAAGAAACTCCAGGCGCAGGAGATCCCATACGCCATGCTATACCCAGCCAAATTGAAAGTAACATTTCAGGGCAAGCATCATTTCTTTCAAAATCCGCAGCAGGTGGAAGACTTTCTTAAACACTGTAGGAAAGAACAAAACAGTGACGAAGCAGCTCGTCGTAGATCCAGGTCACAATCACCAATGTCGCAACAAGACTGAGAGGAAGCATTGCGATATTGTCCCTTTTTATACAGTGTGCTCTGACCATTACCTAAGCGGAGCCTGATTCTTCATATTTTGTTTTAGGTACTTGAACTGCACAAGACCTACCGGTCTATGATGTACCTGAGTGCTCGGTCGCCCACCTCCGTCCCATGCTAGACGTCCGGTTCGTACCCGGTGTCTGTGGGTGTAAGTAGGGAGGTGGTTGGCAGGTCTGGTGCCCCTAGTTTCTGTCCCCCAATGGGTGAGCGCCTAAACACCCCTTCCCCCCTGAGGGTAGGGGCATGTGCCATACCATTTCTGGTTTTTATTTTGTTTTGTTTCTGGGATGATGGGTGGGGGTTGTATTCCCGGCCAGTTGGGGTTGCCGGTGTGGGTGGGAAGGAATTTCGCACTACTCCTGATGACATTGAAATGTTTGTTACGTTGCCTCTGGGAGGGCTCTGTTGGGGCTTTTTGAGGGGGAACTGTCCTTTTTATAACGTCAACTGTGCTATGGCCCTTGATTATGATGTTACATGCTACATGATTCGTCCTATGTCTGAATGGGTGACGTAGTGGGTATGCAACTGTCGCAACAGTTTCAGCTGGTATCATGGAACATCCGAGGGCTGAATAATCCCAGAAAAAAGAGGCAAATTCTGGGATACCTTGACAAGCAGGGCGTCTCAATTGCTATGCTTCACGAAACACATCTACTGCCAGATAACTCTCCCCTATTTGCGTCCAGGTGGGCCTCCTGCAGGGTTTTCTCTTCGTACTCCAACTATGCCAGGGGGGTTACGATCTTGGTTAGACGTGGTATGAAATTTACACCTGCCGGGACGGAGGTGGATTCCTGTGACAGATACTGCATGGTCTGGGGTAAGTTGCACTCACATACTGTCCTCTTTGCCTGCTACTATGGCCCCAATATTGACGACACTTCCTCGCTGCCCACAATGTGGGGTAAGTTTCAAACATTGGTCATAGGCCATGTCATACTGGGTGGGGCCTTCAACACTGCTTTCGCACCGGGCCTTGAGAGATCTCACCCCCAGGCCGCGCATTACTCCCACACCCAACGTGTCCTATCCTCTATTGTTGCTGAACACCACTACATTGATACATGGCGGCACCTACATCCGTCCCTCAAACAGGGCACTCACCACTCTGCAGTGCATTCCACATGGGCACGTTTAGACTACGTGTTCCTATCGGCAGGCCTCACTCCTTGGCTAATCAACAACCGACACCTCGCCAGGACTTTCTCCGACCATTCCCCGGTCCTAATATCGCTACGCATTCCCACTGAGACCTCCCCTTATTTGAGCTGGCGCCTCAACCCTTCCCACTTCACGGACTCTGCCTTCAAGGCGGAACTCGAACAGAACATTCAAGACTTTTTTGAGCGTAATGTGAGGTCGGTGTCAAACCTCACGGTGGTCTGGGAGGCCTTTAAGGTCACGGTGCGGCAATGGTGTATCGCTAAAGGTGATTCAGAAAAGGGGGTGGTGATGAACAGAGTGTCTGAATTAAGCAGACCACTCTTACCCAGTCCAAAGATCAGGGCTTGATCCATCACCGTTATTTATCTCACTGCATCATCCCAGCTCAGAACCTGGCTATATGCAAATCAGTCTGTCCCTGGCCCAGTGCATCATGGGAACAGGGCAGAGTAAACTACCAAGCCAATTCTTCACCAGAAAGGAGACAAGCTACCGGGGACCGGTTTCTGGCATTTCAGCCGTCTTCGGCCCGGCTTGCTTGAATCCTGACGATGCAGTGAGAAAGGGACTCATGTCTGAGTATACCCTGCCACACCTATAGTGGCCACAAACGATTCAGAAAAGGGGGTGGTGATGAACAGAGTGTCTGAATTAAGCAGACCACTCTTACCCAGTCCAAAGATCAGGGCTTGATCCATCACCGTTATTTATCTCACTGCATCATCCCAGCTCAGAACCTGGCTATATGCAAATCAGTCTGTCCCTTGCCCAGTGCATCATGGGAACAGGGCAGACTAAACTACCAAGCCAATTCTTCACCAGAAAGGAGACAAGCTACCGGGGACCGGTTTCTGGCATTTCAGCCATCTTCGGCCCGGCTTGCTTGAATCCTGATGATGCAGTGAGAAAGGGACTCATGTCTGAGTATACCCTGCCACACCTATAGTGGCCAAAAACGATTCAGAAAAGGGGGTGGTGATGAACAGAGTGTCTGAATTAAGTAGACCACTCTTACCCAGTCCAAAGATCAGGGCTTGATCCATCACCGTTATTTATCTCACTGCATCATCCCAGCTCAGAACCTGGCTATATGCAAATCAGTCTGTCCCTGGCCCAGTGCATCATGGGAACAGGGCAGATTAAACTACCAAGCCAATTCTTCACCAGAAAGGAGACAAGCTACCGGGGACCGGTTTCTGGCATTTCAGCCGTCTTCGGCACGGCTTGCTTGAATCCTGATGATGCAGTGAGAAAGGGACTCATGTCTGAGTATACCCTGCCACACCTATAGTGGCCAAAAACGATTCAGAAAAGGGGGTGGTGATGAACAGAGTGTCTGAATTAAGCAGACCACTCTTACCCAGTCCAAAGATCAGGGCTTGATCCATCACCGTTATTTATCTCACTGCATCACCTATCCCTAAAGGTGGCAGTGTTCTGAGATCTCTGCGAGGTGAACTGCGTAAACTTGAATCTGAGCTTCGTGATCTAGAACAGACTAGTACTCGCGAGGCCCGTGATCACGCTTCCAATGCCCTACTTAGGGAAAAGCTGAACGAATACGCGGAGGTGGCAGATAGGGAGTGCAGGTTCCTCGGCAAACAGTATACTGCGCGCATTTTCGGTGAGGGAGACAGGCCCGGCAGGGCACTTGCCTCCGCTGTCAGGTCCCCTAGATATAATAACTTTGTCGCCACCTTGCTGGATGAACATCAAATCCCGCGGCGGGACCTTACTGAACAACTCTGTATCCTCACGAATCACTACTCCACTCTCTACACCTCGCAAAGATCGGCACCTATTAATCTGCATCCCTATCCGGACGACACAGCTATTGCGTGGCTCGGTCCATCCCAGCAAAAATTCCTTCACCACATCCTCGAGATAGATGAAATAAAAGACGCTATCATGTCTATGAAATCGGGCAAGTCACCTGGCTCTGACGGGCTGCCAATTGACTTTTACAAGGCCTATATCCACATAGTTGCCACGATACTACAGCAAGTTTATTATTCGGCCCTTGAAGAGGGTACTCTGCCGCCCTCTATGCGGGAAGCCCTTATCACATCCCTCATGAAACCGGGCAAGCCACCAGAGCACTGTGACTCCTACAGGCCCCTCTCACTGCTCAATACTGACGTTGAAATCCTAGCGAAGGTACTTGCGTCACGTCTTAACCTGTTGATGGAACGTCTAGTCCTACCTGACCAGGCGGGTTTCGTCCCCAACAGGGCAACTTCACATAATTTATGCACCCTTCAGGCTGTACTACAGGATATTAACCCTCGATGCAAAGCGGCTGCTGTGTTCCTAGACGCCACCAAAGCGTTTGATTCCCTTGAGTGGGATTACCTCTTGGCCCTTCTTGAACGCATGGGGATCCCATACAGCTTCCTAGATTGGATAAAACTGCTATATAGCAATCAGTGTGCTTCAGTCTTACTCAATGGCGCCAGGTCCAGGCGCGCATGGGATTTAGTGCAACTGGTCAAACACCCCACGCATCAGGCAGGCCACATACTGGATGCAGTTTTCTCCAACGATGACAGGCTTAAAACAGAAGTCCCTAGTCCACTGTCCTGGTCGGACCACTTTGCTGTTCCTTTGGAGCTTTTGGTCGCCTTGACGCCTGCCAAGACAGGTGTCTCTAGTCACACCAAGTACAGGAGGAACCTTAAGAAAATCACAAGCACCTCGCTAGCCCCACTAATGCAAAACTACATACCTGACCTCTATGAGGATACCAACCTATCGGCTTCGGATTTGTCCAAAGCCATTAATGCAGCAGTCGATGTGCTTGCTCCTCTCGCCTCTTGCTACTTTGCGAGAAAGAAACCCTCTGCACCCTGGTTTAAGGAGCCTCTTAGGCTCATGAGACAAGGGTGCAGGAAGCAAGAAAGGCTTTGGCGAACAAGCTGGAATCTGAAGGAGAGGGATAAACACAAGTTACTCCTTAAGGAGTACAAGCTGGAGATCATCAGAGTTAAGCAAGAGTACTTTGCTAACCTGACAATGACTCTCTCCTCTCCCAGATATCTCTTCAAAATAGTGGACTCGCTCTGCAAATTACAGATACAGGACCCTGTAGCAGGCACCCAGGAATTCTGTGATAAAATTGCAGGATTCTTCCACTCGAAGATTGCGGACATCTACCTGAATCTTGAAGCACAAAGATCTGTTACCCCTCCCCCGCATGTCCCCCTCTCTCTGCTCCCGAAGGAGGTCTCTTCCACCGCCTCCAAGAGTCTGTTAGAGTTTCCGCCTTTATCCTATCAGGAGCTTGACCTGCTTTTAAGTAAGACAAGGTCGGGATCCCCATTGGACCCGTGTCCCCTTAAAGTCCTGAAGGACTGCAGAGACTCCCTGCTCCCTTTTCTACTTGACATCATGAATAGGGCCATGAGAGAGGGCATTTTCCCATCTGAATGGAAGAATGTGGTGGTCAAGACCCTCTTAAAGAAGCCCACACTTGATCCAGAGATACTCAAAAATTATCGCCTCATTTCTTTGCTCCCAGCACCCGGAAGATGCTTGAGACGTATCTCAATCAACATCTGGCAGCATTTCTTGACTCCTCAGATCTCCTGGATCAATCCCAGCACGGCTTCAGGAAACATCATAGTACAGAGTCAGCCCTCACGGTCGTATTGAATAACATCCGCATGGAGGTAGACCAGGGACATTCCACCATCCTGGTCCTTCTAGACCTCACGGCCGCCTTTGATACCCTGTCCCCCTCAGTGCTAACATCTCACCTGAGGGAGATAGGGGTGGAAGGGGCGGCCTTGAGTCTGCTGGCCTCCTTATTAGACCAGAGGGTACAGAGGGTTAAGCTGGGAGATTTTAAATCTCCATCCCTACCTGTGTAATGTGGGGTCCCATAGGGGTCGGCATTAAGTCCGACCCTGTTTAACATCTACGTGACCCCACTTGCCAAGTTGGTTAGATCTTTTGGGATGGAGGTAGTCTCCTATGCAGATGACACACAGATCTTGGTGTCCCTCTCTCACTCTGATGGCTTGTCCCCGCTCAACTTTAGGAACTGCATGGAAGCAGTGTCACAATGGATGATTTACAATTCATTAAAGTTGAACGGGGAGAAGACGGAGATCCTGGTGTTCGGCCCTAAAAATAACATCTGGTCACCTGAATGGTGGCCGCCCTCGCTGGGGTCTTGTCCCACCCCCACGGAGTCAGCACGGAATTTAGGAGTTTTGATTGAACCTGCCCTTTCCATGACTTTGCAGGTAAGTAGAACTGTTGCTACCTACTGGGGGATCATCAAAATACTCAGGAAAATAAAACACTACCTGTCCCCCCAGGCGTGGAAGCAAGTGGTGGTAGCACTTGTCGCCTCGCGACTCGATTATTGTAACGCCCTATACATCGGCATGAATAAGAGCCTAACACAGCGTCTTCAGACCGCCCAAAATGCGGCTGCCAAATTCGTTCTGGACGCTCCCAGACTAGCGTCATCGACAGCAGCTAGGAAAGCCTTACATTGGCTTCCTATTGAAGTGAGGATCACCTTTAAAGTACTCTGCCTGACTCATAGTGCACTTTCTGGCAATGGTGCAGGAGGGGTCAGGAAACTGCTGGCTCCCTATGTCTCGGGCAGACTCTTAGGCTCCTCCTCAAAGAACCTGCTTGTGGTACCTCGCTTCCGTAAGAGCAGAATGGGTGGTAGGGCTTTTTCTTCAATCGCCCCTAAGCTATGGAATACCCTTCCATGTGAAATTAAAGCTCTGCCTTCTGTTCTGCGTTTCCGTAAAGCACTAAAAACATGGCTGTTTGCAAGGGCGTACTTGTAGTTACTTTTTTATTGCTTCCTTGGTTTTTTCTGTTAGGTGCCTTGATGCCTTCGGGCTAAGTCGCGAGTTATAAGATTCTTTTCATTTCATTCATTTCAGGTCGGCTCCCTTTGACATCCACAGAGGCACCAGACAGGGGTGCCCTCTCTCCCCTGTCCTCTTCACGATCGCCATTGAGCAGCTGGTGGCTAAACTCCGACAGCATCATAACCACCACTCTCTAATATACCCGGAGCGCCAGCTGCTAGTAGCACTGTATGCTGACGACATGACCCTATACATACATAAACCGCAAGAAAACCTTAACCCCTCCTATGCGAAATCACCAAATTTGGTGCCATATCAGGAATACAAATCAATTGGTCGAAGTCTGCTCTATTCCCCTTAACAGATAGGACCGTGCATTTTCCCCTGGACTATCCCTTGATATGGGAAACTGAGGAAATAAAATATCTAGGTATCGTTGTATCCCAAAACCGTGAGGCCCTCATCAGGGCTAACTATGGCACTGTACTTGATAAATTGACCAATACCATCACCAAGTGGATCCATCTCCCACTTTCAATGGCGGGCGCATCTCCCTTATAAAGATGGTGGTCCTTCCCAAATTGCTATAGCTCTTTACTAACATACCATACAGTCCAGGCCCTCAATTCCCAATTATCGAGACTTATATGGGGTGGCAAACAGGCCAGGATTAGTCTAAAGACACTCATGTTACCTTATCATCAAGGCGGGTTTGATGTTTCAAACTTCCAACGCTATTATGATTGTGCCCAGGGCCACTTCGTCGCGTACTGGCTTCACCCCCCTCCCTTCATGGCTCACTTGGCGGTGGAGGACGGATATATGAGGCCTGTGCAACCGTCGGGATATCTATATACAACGCCACGTGTCACTGACCAGGACCCAACCACAGTTGATTGCACGGTTCAGGCTTGGCAGCGCCTAGCAGATCACAGGGAGGTCGCGTTTTTATATTCTCCATGTATGCCTCTAGCGTATGATCCTAGATTGCGTGTAGCGTGCAAAGAGATCGGTCGTAAACTTCTCACGAAATTGGCGATTCACACGTGGGGTGATCTATACCTCCAGGGACAATTTCGAACATCGGCACAATTCTTTGGGGAGAACACCCCCTCTGTAATGGACACGTTCCTTTACGTTCGGCTCTGTCAGAACGTTAAAGCGGTTACCCCAAGCTTCCCTGACGAGCCGGACACCCTGGCCCCCCTGCACACGCTCTTACAAACGGACACCCCTAGACATGTGGTGTCTATGCTATACAAACATGCCCAGCCAGCCCCATCGCCACCCCCGCTCAAAGACCGCAGCGACTGGGACGGCGACCTAGACACCCCGATGTCGGACGAACAATGGGAGGAAAGCTGCTCGCACACTAATGCAGTGACCAGTAATGCTCATCTCAGGCTGCTTCATTTCAAATTCTTGCACCGAATTTACTTTACTCCTTTCAAACTATTCTGGCTTGGCCTCCGCGACAATGACAAATGCCTCAGATGCAGGGGAGAGGGTGCCGACTTCTTCCACCTGGCGTGGACATGACCTGCTGTGGTGGACTATTGGCATGCCATTTTTAGAGCGTTGTCTGACATGGTCGGGGTGGATATCGCTCCCTGTCCCAGGGTTGCCCTGCTGGGTCACATGGTCCCAGCACTGAAGTCGCATCGGAAATTTTTTGCACTGGGCCTCCTATTAGCTAAACGCCATGTAGCATGTAGATCGGGTAGAGTCCTTGCGCCTAAATTTAAGATATGGCTCAACACTATGTCTACTTGGCAAGATCACCTTCACAATTATGCTGAACTCTTACCACACAAGTCACGTCCAAAAGATCTATGGTGCCCCCTCACTGCATATCTCCTTTGTCAACAGAGCGAGGAGCCTTCGGAAACTTGAAATCATACTTGACTTCTCTAACCTCGCCCCTCTCCCTTACCCCTTCCCCAAACCCTGCCCTTACCCCCTGCCCACCTTGCCTCTAGCCTCCCCTCCCCCCTCAATTTCCCCCCTCCCCCTGGCTATCATCCTACATATAGGCTAGCCTGCACACTATGCCCTATGGTGACTCACCCAAGGCATCCACCTGCCCTCTGAACCAGTCGGCGGCCTGACTATACATCTCAGCAGCCTCTGATGCCCGGCTTAAGACTGATCTGCGGCGTGCACTTCATACCGGACTGCTTACTCACTTAACTTGCATGTTATATGTATCACTGCTTCCGCGGCCTTGGCACATTATTGACCTCACAGATTTGAATATGGAATATCCCCCCTCCCTCCCTCTCCCCCCTTCCCCTCCTCCCATCTCTGTTCTTCCCCTCCCATGTCAGCCAGAAGTATTCAGCTGGTGCGGGGCACCCTAACCCCGACGATGGTTGATCCTCTTACTACTTGGCAATATGTTTTGGCTCCTCACCCCAAGACCCTTTAATCCACATACAGTGTATGGTGGTATATCATGGGAGGGATTAGTTTCTGTTAGGTTTCTATAGTTGGTGTTAAAAAATGATAAAAGAAACCTCAAACGCATTCTGCTTGTATACAGAATGCCTTCATCCTGTGGTTATGATGCACGTGTCACCTGGCTATACCACCTTTATATCGTGGCCGGCCCGGCAGGGTTGTAGGCGGCATGCTGTGTCTAAGTTCTATTGTCTTGCCTTTCATGATTATGAGCATGCCATGGACTATCTCATGTGTAGCTGCCGGCCTGCAGCTGCAGGTTGTAGGCGTGAAGCTGTGTACTGTCCTTTTTTTCTGTCATCAATAAAGGTTAAAAAAAAACTACCCTGGCCGAAGGCAGTGACAAATTTGCATACTTGCTGCCTTTCAGAGACAATTTCACAATGTCCTCAGATTTTCTTAAAGTTTGAACAGTAGGAAATTCAGCCTTCATTTTTTTAATTTAGATATATTTCTACTGTATGTCTTCAGATTTTGTTTAAATAAGTTACAAAAAGCATTCCTCCATGTCTGTGTCAACTACTGCCTTCGATCCACACCACAGACAGCAGGGTTTACAACACAACTTGAATTCAGCTTTTCATGTACACTATGAACAGCATTCACATTAGCCTTCATTTATGTAAGGCAAACACAATTTTATTAATGGATGGCACAAGAAACATTCCCCAATGTCTATACCAAGTACTACCTTCAAATGTACACTGCAGACAACGGAGTTTACCTCTTCATACCACAAGCACATCAGTACTACAGAAAACATTGAATCCAGCCGTCCTTTATTTAAGGTAGGGACTAATGCATTCTATATCTTCCGATTTTGTAAAAGAATGTGACAAATTGTATTCGTCAATAACTGTGCTCACTAAACCCTTCAATCTACATTGCGAACAGCAGATTTCACAACTTGAATTCACCTTTACCATCTACACTAAGGACAACATTGAATCCAGCCTTGCTTTATTTAAGACAGACAATTGTACTGTTAACTGTGACAAAACAGCATTCATCGATCTTTGTGTCAACAACTGCTTTCAATCTACACTGCGGACAGCTGGGTTTACAACTTGAATTCAGCTTCGGAACTAAATTTGTCTTCAATATCTGTGCTGACAACTACCTTCAATATATTCTGCGGCCAGTAAAAATCAAAACTTGATAGCAGTAGCTCCACTACTACAGAAAACATTCAATTCAGCCTTGCTTTATTTAAGGTAGAGACTAATGGACTTTATGTCTTCTGATTTTGTAAAAGAATGTCACAAATAGCATTCATCTATAATTGTGCTCACTAAAACCTTCAATCACACTACGGACAGCAGGGTTCACAGCTTAAATTCACCTTTCCATCTACACTAAGGACAACATTGAATTCAGCTTTGCTTTATTCAAGACAGATAATTGTACTGTGTCCTCGGATTCTGTTAACTGTGACAAAACAGCATTCATCGATCTTTGTGTCAACAACGGCCTTCAATCTACACTGCGGACAGCTGGGTTCACAACTTGAATTCAGCTTTCCTTCTACATTAAGTACAGCATTGTATTCAGCCTTGCTTTCCTTAAGGCAGAGACAATTATACTGTGTCCTCACATTCTGTTAACTGTCCAAAATAGCATTCATCGATGTTTGTGTCAATTAGTACCTTCGATGTACATTACGGACAGCAGGGTTCACAACTTCAATTGAGTTTTGCATATACATTTCTCTTCATTAAGTGTGCTTAGAAGTGCCTTCAATCAATTCTGCACTCAGAAGAGTTCAGAGCTAGATACCAGGAGCGCAAGCACTACAGAAAACATTCAATACAATCTTGATTTACTTAAAACAGAGACAATTGCACAATGTCCTCAGATTTTCTTAAAGTTTGAACACTAGGAAATTTAGCCTTCATTTATTTAATGCAGACACAATTCTACTATATGTGTTCACATTTTGTTTAAATAAGTGACAAAAACCGTTTGTCTATGTCTGTTAACAACTGCCTTCAATCTACACTGCACAGGAAACGTACAAGCTCAACGCCAAAGACACTACTTACTCAGTGCACCATAAATCATCACAAAGAAGAGTGAACAGTTTTATGTCACAGTGAGACATGCTGTCTTTTTAAATGGAATTGATACAGAATTCAATCAACAAAAGACATTACTTCAATTACTGTACCTCCCCCCCGACCACACACCATCACAAGGCACATTCAAGCTCCACCTAATAAATCCTCTAAACAAATAGGAGCCCCAGGGGGAAGAAAAGGGGATAATCAACAGGTTGCCCCCCTCTCAATACTATTGCAACAACAAGAGACCTGCCCCTACTGTGTTTGATGACATACATCCACCATACTATTATTCCAGCTGATACCTTCTTTAGAGTAGAGAAAATGGAAATTCCACTTGCAGGTGGAGGTGTGCACAATGTTAACATGACCTCAGTGGTCTCATATTAATCTTTTCACCATTTGTATGAAAGACTCTTGATAAATTCCAGTTTAAGATTTTTCATCATTATTTTTTATTTTCTTAATTTTTCAAAATCAGTATGAATTAATCCATTCATTCATGACGATTTATTGCTTAAACATTTAACTTCTACCCAATGCATTTCGGGTCGAGGTTGACCCTTCCTCGGGGGTCTGTGTGGGAAACAAGGAATCTCATGAGCATTACAGCTATTAAATCAGTTACTTGCAATAATCAGTTTTTGGCTATTCAATTTCTTCATAGCAACAAATTATCTATATAGAAAAATGCATACAATAATAAACACCACTCTCTTGTGTTTGTCATCCTGCTCATTCACAAGTAAATATGACAAAGATTTATTCAGAAGTAGTCTACCCCACGTCTGGGCACCGTCAATCTAGAGAGATGAATTTAGAAGACATAGCTCAAATAACGACGAATAAAGCAGAGACTTTAGCTTACACTGTCGAAGAAGCCTAACAAATCTATGGGCTAATCAAGGAAACCAGAGCGTTCAGCCCACAAACAAGCACAGCAAATCAATTATTGAAACAGCTTGAATACATCAGTAAACGGGAAATAAATCAGCGTTTACACGCCACGACATTGATACACTATCACAGAAACAAAAGAATCCCAAGGGGATTAAGAATTGCCTTAAAACCTATGCTATGCAGGAACAATAAAGCTTTTTTAAATAGGTGGTACCAAATTTTAAACAAATGCAGTTTGGATCTAATTCTTTTGATCGTGGAAGAGCTCTCTAAAGAACTAAAACTAGTGGAAGAGGAACTCAATGGCATCAAACAAGAATTAAACCAACACGAAGACTTAACAGAACTACTAGAGGACACTAATAAAAAATTGGAGAAGTATGCAAAGGAAATTGAGGAAAGGAAAATCAAAAAGTATAAAAGAGATACTATTGATTATTAGTTGGAAGAAGTTTATAGTTGGGCAGAAGTTTACAATCAAAGAAAGTGGCAACAACCACCAACCAACAAAAGTTCATCACAAGAGAGTGTGGTATCTGACTATGAAACAACCCAAAACAGAAAACCACTGAATAAACAAACACAAAGGGAACGAAGAGACCAATTGGATAAAACGGCTTTTTTAGATATAAGCCCAGCGGCAAACAATGCTCCGTCTACGAGCGTAACAGGAGAACCGTCAAAACCAGGAGGGGAAAAAGAAAAAGTAAAGGAACTTGAAGCAGAACGAGAATTGAGATCGAAGAAAAAGAAAACAACCTTGTCATAAATATATCTGACAAACAACTAACCAAGGCACAAACAAACGTGTTAAATAAAGGTTTAACTTTTGTTCCAATTTACAGATCCAACGCCCAAGAAACTGAAATATCTATTTTCAAATTTCTTCGTGTTCTACGATTAAAGAATTTCTTCAATAACGTACAACCTACTGAAGGACCAACAAGTGACCTCAAAGAATTCAGAACCAAAAGTACGTTTTGTGCACCTACATCACACAAAACCATTGATGCCTATGAAAGAGTGATCACCAGTGAAATGAAGAAGATAAACTATTTCAGTGGTTCTAAAAGTAATTTCTCAAGGAAAGAATGGCAAACTTTGAAATCCTTGACTGAAATGACAGAAATAACATTACAAAAAGCGGATAAAGGGGGAGCAATTGTAATAATGGACACCGAGTTTTACAAAGACAGTGTACGCGCTCACCTTCAAGACACCAACACATACCAGAAACTGGAAGACGATCCAACCAATATATTCTCCGTCACTCTTAAAACTATTCTGGATAGAGCCTTAGAAATGAAATGGATATCGACTAAAACGTATCAATTTTTTCACAGTAAATATCCAAGGAGGCCGCAGTTCTATATGTTGCCGAAAATTCACAAGAACGCAAACAAACCACCCTTCAGACCGATTGTTTCAGCATGTGGCTCACTATCAGAACCACTAGGTCAATACCTAGATTGGTTTTTACAACCATTAGTACAGAAATGGAGTACTCACATCAAAGACACTACTTCCTTCTTGAACCTATTGATGACACTTGATATTCCATCTAACCAGGAAGTATGGCTATGTACGATCGATGTGACAGCATTGTGCACGTCCATTCCTCACAACGAGGGAATTGAAGCAATGGACTGGTGCTTACTCGAAAATGAGATCATTGGATCGGATAAAGTGTTTTTACTTGAGATATTACAATTTGCATTACTACACAGTTATCTCCAATGGGAAGGGGAATTTTATGGACAATGCAGTGGTACATCCATGGGGTTTGTGGGGGCACCGTCCTACGCAAACACCTTTATGGCGAAGTTTGAGAACGACCACATTTTGAACAATTTAAACTGGACACAAAGCCTGATCACATTTAAAAGATATATTGACGATATCTTCATAATCTGGCGTGGCACAAAAGAAAAACTTATGGAGAATATTCAAGATTTGAATTCACAACATGAGAGACTGAAATTTACATACCAAATGGATCAGAATGAACTACCGTTTTTGGATGTGTTGATAAACATTGAACAAGGGAAGATCAGTACGAGTGTATTCACAAAAGAAACAGGTAGAAACAGTTGTTTGCACTACACAAGTTTCCATCCTTATTCGCTCAAAAAACATTTACCTTTATCCCAATTTATACGACAGAAAAGGATTACATCTGATCCCATCAATCTAGCTACCACGTTCGAAAAACAGATCCAAAAATACTTAAAACGAGGATATCCTGAGTCTTTGTTGGAAGAATCCAAGAATAAAGTAGTAGCCATGAATAGAGAAACACTACTCTACCCTAAAGAAAAGTCTGACATTAAACCTACAGTATGTGTATTGAAACATTCTACGCAATCAGCGAAAATTGCGAATATTATGAGGCAACATTGGTGTTTGATCACGGAAGAGCCAGATCTACAATCACTGTTTTCCAAAAATATCACATTTGCATATCATCGATCAAAGAATATGAAAGAATTACTTAAAAAGCAAACATCTGAGGATTTGGGTGTAATTCATAAAGGCATGCAGAGATGCGAAAATTGTATGCATTGTAATAATGTGATAGTGGGAAGAATGTTTACACATCCTAAGACAGGAAAAAAGATTCCATTAGCACATTCAAGCACTTGTGACACTAAAGGAGTAATTTATGGAATTAAATGCCCATGCGGGAAACTATATATTGGTCAAACTGAGCGCAAAATTAAAATAAGAATTACGGAACATAAAAGCAATATTCGTTTGAAGAATGTCAAGTCAACATTGGCAACTCTTTGGACTGAATCAGGTCATAACATAGCTCAGTTGCGTTTTACTATACTAGAGGTGATCAAACCAAGACTGGATCAGGACAGTCACAAACAGAGACTAAGATCTGAATATTTTTGGATTCACAGATTGGGAAGTCTACATCCACAGGGACTAAATGACAGGATAGAATTATCCTGCTTTTTATGAATAGCTGAGGAAAGCTTTATTAAACTCCTGCAAATAGCACACTGAATATTAACTATGATCCCATTCCAAGATGGCTGACACGTAATAACATTTCTTACTGTTTAGAATGTTGTTTATGATTTTTCTTAGAGCAAATCACTTAATGATTCTAACCTGTACATTAACATGGTGATTATTGTTTTACAGTTGATTTTGAAATTGTCAAAAAAATTCTTATAAGTTTCTGAGCATATCGCGTAAATATGGGTTTGAACAAAAATATCTGTTTATATTCAGCCATGATGCCAAATGATATTCGCTGTCGTTATAATTACAGTTCGTATTATATTAACAGAACAACTCGCTATGAATTGAGTAGCGATCACGTGATCGCGACAGGAACCAATCACAGAGGTCATACCCAGTTAAAATATATTCGGACATGTCTCACGTGTAGCGATTGGTTGAAAAAAACGGCGCGCGATTCTTGGCATTTAGCTGTGAGTAAGAACGAAACGCTTGCTTAGAGCTTGGTAAACTTTAGTTTAATCGTTTTCTAGGATGCGTTGAAGCAAGGTGACTCTTTGAAATTGCCAAATGTTAGTCATTTTCAAACGTCAGCGAAATTCGTTTGTAACAGATCGTGGAATTGGGTGCAGTTCATATTTACTTGTGAATGAGCAGGATGACAAACACAAGAGAGTGGTGTTTATTATTGTATGCATTTTTCTATATAGATAATTTGTTGCTATGAAGAAATTGAATAGCCAAAAACTGATTATTGCAAGTAACTGATTTAATAGCTGTAATGCTCATGAGATTCCTTGTTTCCCACACAGACCCCCGAGGAAGAGTCAACCTCGACCCGAAATGCATTGGGTAGAAGTGAAATGTTTAAGCAATAAATCGTCATGAATGAATGGATTAATTCATACTGATTTTGAAAAATGAAGAAAATAAAAAATAATGATGAAAAATCTTAAACTGGAATTTATCAAGAGTCTTTCATACAAATGGTGAAAATATTAATATGAGACCACTGAGGTCATGTTAACATTGTGCATACCTCCACCTGCAAGTGGAATTTCCATTTTCTCTATTTCAATTCATTGAAGAAAAAGTGCCCTTAGACAAAGCACTAAAGGAGTGAGTAGCACATAAATGAACTTGTGTATCAACAGCAAAAAGAAAAACTAGGAGTGCCAGACGAATTATAACAAAGATACCTTCTTTAGAGTATCACATGCAGGGGGTGATTTGACCTTCCGCTAAAATGTACTCAAAATCACTATTTCGAATTAAAAATACTTGTCACAGGCGAGTAACAGTCTGTGTTTTTCCCCTTTGTGTTACTCCCGTGAGCCACTGCCAACTTTTACCACACATTTTTTCGTGTTTCTCCAATCTTGCACTCCTTTTACTGTGAAGATTGTTTCATTTGAGGAGAGTGAGTTGTAGTCACCACAGTACCACAAGTATTTTTAATCCAAATAGTGATTTTGAGTACACTTTAACGGAAGAGCAAATCATCCCACTGCATGTGATATCCTAAAGAAGGTATCATCTTGAATAATAGTATGGTGGATGTATGTCCTCACACACAGTAGTGGCAGGTCTCTTGTTTTGCAACATTCAAGCTCAGCGCCAAAGGTATTACTAACTCAATGCACCACAACTCATCACCACGTGACCGTACTGAATGAGATGAGGTGCCACTCACTGGTAGGAGTTTTGTGGACTGTGGAGGACACATTGAACTTGGTGCGGGTGCCTTGTGGACGACGGAGGGCTGAACCTGCGCTCTCATTTGTGCCGGAGACTGTGTGCTTCCTACAACGGGACTGCGAGGACCAGTGTGCCTAGCGGCCCCTCACCTGCCGCAGCTGGTCCTCTTCCCGACTCCACCTCCCCACAGGCATAATACCTTTCGCGGCCCCCGCTCCGCGGGAGCCACTCACTGCTAGGAGTTTTGTGGACTGTGGAGGACACATCGAACTTGGTGCAGGTGCCTTGTGGACGATGGAGGGCTGAACCTGTGCCCTCATTTTTGTCAGAAACAGTGTGCTTACTACGACGGGACTGCGAGGACCATCACGCCTAGTGGCCCCTCACCTGCTGCAGCTGGTCCTCTTCCCGCTCCACCTCCTTCTATTTAGTAATCCCATTATCCCATTCAGGGGACGCGCGCGGGACGTGCACGGGTGAAAAACTTGGGGTAAGACTGGACTGGTGTTTATTTTATTTATTTATTTAATTGCTTCTATAGCGCCAGACTCGACCCCGGTCAGGGTATCTCTGCGCTTTGACTGCAAAAGGTGTTGAAAAAACCATGAGCTGTACAGAGGAACTGAGGTTACAGAAGAGGGACAGCAGTTAGTTATACCTCCATGAACAGATTAGTTTTTAGCATTTTTCTAAATGATAAATGGTTGGGAATCTGTCTGAGGCTAAGGGGCAGATTGTTCCACAAAGTCGGTCCCACAAAAGATAGGGCTCGGCCACCTTGTCTGGTCTTTTTGATAAAAGGTGGTTTGAGCAGGAGTTGGTTGCTTGACCGTAGATCTCGGTCCGGTTTGTAAGGCTGCAGTATTTGAGTTAAGTAGTTGGGGCCGTTTCCGAACAGGCATTTGTGGACAGTACAGCAGATCTTAAATTTAACGCGTTGGTGTATTGGGAGCCAGTGTAGTTCTCTCAACAGGGGTCTAGAAGATGTTCTTGAGGGGGCATTCAGAATCAGTCTGGCCGCCGTGTTCTGAACCACCTGCAGTCGATTGATGGCATCCTCATTAGCTTGTAACAGAAGCCCATTGCAATAGTCTAATCGACTTATTACAAGGGCCTGTACAAGGGTCTTTCTGTAGGTGTCCGGTAAGAGAGGTAAAACTCGCCTGAGTAGGCCAATTGTGTGAAAACAGGCTCCTGCAATCACATTTGCGTGTTCTTTTAGGGTTAAGTTTTGGTCCAGTTTCACACCCAGATTTTTGACGGTTGGTTTTGGGGAGGGTACAGGTCCCAAGTCCTGGGGCCACCAGTCGGGAGACCAGAGTATGCTAGCTTTCCCAAAGAGCATCACTTCTGTCTTCCCGACATTACACTGGAGGTAGTTGGAGGCCATCCAGTTTGAGACAGCCCTCATACCCTCCGCAAAATTTTCCCTAACATTTGAGTTAAGGGCATGGAAAGGGTAGAGGAGTTGAGTGTCGTCGGCGTAAGACACTGGTGTGAATCCATACTTCCTCACAATCTCAGCAAGGGGGGCCACATACACATTAAATAATGTGGGGCTTAGGCATGAGCCCTGTGGCACCCCCTTTGTGAGCGCCCTAGAGATGGAATGGTAGGGGCCCAAGCTGACAGATTGTGAGCGGCCAGTGAGGAAACTTTCCAACCATGCGAGCGCCTGACCTCTAATGCCCACTCCTTGCAGTCGGCTCAGCAAGATTTTATGCGACACAGTATCAAAAGCTGCTGACAGGTCTAACAGCACCAGAATCATCGAGCCTCCTCTATCCTGTGACATCTTGATGTTATCGGTCACGGAGAGGAGTGCAGATTCGGTGCTGTAGTTGGGCCTGAACCCAGATTGAGATTGGTCCAGGCCCCCTGTCGCTTCTATGAAACTGGAGATCTGGGTGTTAACAAATTTCTCAGCCAACTTGCTCAGGAGGGGCAAAAGAGAGATAGGGCGAAGGTTGGAGAGTTCCGTCCAGGGAGAGGTGGTATTTTTACGTATCGGATTCACAACTGCCTCTTTCCACTGTTGCGGGAGTTTACCTTCTTTAAAGGAGAGATTGAGGATTTTTGTGATGATTGGGCATAATGATCTGCTCAGATTGTTAGTTAGTCTAGCAGGGAGAAGATCATGAGGGGAGCCAGATTTCATGTTGCTCAGTAATGATAGTATTTCACTCTCTGTGACTTCTGTTTGGACATTGCTACATCTTAACTATACCATGGCAGGGAGAGAAACGAGGAGCAAAGCCGCAACCTCGGCTGCACATACAGTTGGTGCTATGGACAATTTCATTGTAAGAGCGAGCTCCCTTCTGTCGCACGAAATCACCACCTTGGAAAGAAGAATCTCCCAGGGAATTGAGAATTCTAAAAGATCTTTTCTGGGGAATATAGCTAATGCCCTATCTCCTAACAGACAGGCAGTTCCCTCAGATGTCAATGTGATACTTGATACCCCAATGAATCAGGGGAGGGCTGCTGCCAAACTAAGGGACCCTATTCCGAACATTGCTGCCAGCCCTGAGTTCACTGTAATTCCGACCACAAATGCTGTCATACTTCCCGATGAAAATGATAGATTATATAATAGGCAGCCCTCAGGCCATAGGGAGGGTGCAATTCCTAAAATGAAACGTGGACCACATGTATCTGGGGGTAAAAAATCGAAGGTTCCCAAACATCGTAACCTTCCAGAGAATAATACGGTTGAAACTGATAGAGAGACTACACCTATAGTTAATACCCCTCAACCCACCACTGTTGCTTGAACTCAGCCTACCTTAATAGCCAGCTCAGTGACAGACTGTGGTAACCGGGGGGCGGGAGGGGCCATTTCAGACTATAACAATTTGGGCAGTATGCTGAAGTCTTTACTCTATCCCCTAGAAGCCAGGCTAGTACTAATGGAAGCTAGAGTAGCTAAGATAGAACAGGCAACAGGGGCTACTGCAGACTACCTTAAGTCAATCAATCCTCAGCAGGGGCAGCTGGTAAATAATCCCAAGGCTGTCTCAGCTTTGGGCCCAACCCACTCATTAGTCACTCCTCTTCCACCTCTGAGTAATACACTTCCAATTACTCACCTCCTTCCCACTGTTAATCATCCTGTATATGCCGATCTGGGTCTAAACAAGGATACTGAGAATGAGGGACAAAAAGCCAGAGAAAGTAAAGCTCCGGCCAACAATAAGCGTGTAGTACATTTACCCCCAGAAGCGGCACCATATGTGGTTGTTTTAAGCGGAGTTCCAGAGCTTGACGGCTCACACAAAGAATCATTTATATTCTTAAAAAACAAAGTCCTAATTTGGCTTAATAAATTCAGACCTCTTCCCCCAGGGATTACGAGTGAAATTATGATGGTTAGAAGGGTCCCCTGGGTGGGTTCTACAAAGAAAAACATCACTGTTGACTGTGTCCCTATAAATTTCAGGGACCCCAGGACAGTGGCTCATATCTGTAATTTCCCAATGGCCAACCCAGATACCGCCATACAAACTTTGCCGCTAACGCCTTCTATCTCGACACACCTGACCAGTTTTGGGGGAGAGGGGGATGAGGGCTGGTCCTGGGTTGCTCCCAGAAGACCATGTAGGGAGGACTAGTATGGGCCTTCAATTAGAGGGTCTAACATGGACGCTTGGAACAAGCCCTATCCCCGAGACCCGTATAACTCTTTTTTGCACCCCAACCGGTTTAGTTGCCTGGACATGGTCGATTGATATTATAATAGGCAAGGGGTGGGCCAGCGATCTATTTTCCCCGTCCCATCTAACAGAAGTGCATACCCTAAGGCGGCCACAATTGCCCTGAGCGTAGAAAGGCCTAGAGGAATCAACCCTGAATCACTTGGTCAAATAGGGGTAATGGATTGTCCCTCTGACAGTAATACTGAGGATACCAATTACCAAACCGGACCAACTATCCCAGCCACAATCCAGGTCCTACCAGCTCGGGGTATAACTGGGGATAAGAACAATAGCCAAAGAAAAAATGGTGAACTAGGACCTCTGTCAATCGTTTCCTGGAATTTGGCAGGTATATTAAACAAACTCGACTCGCCTGAAATGGGGTCATTTATTGACACGCACGATGTCTGCCTATTTTAGGAAACTTTGGCTAGGGAGGACTATTGGTGCACTGGTTTTGCCACATTCTCAATCCTGGCAAAATGGGGAGGGAAGGGACACCCGTCGGGTGGACTATTCATTTAGGTGGGCTCACATTTAGGCTGTTCTGCAAGGAAACTCGAGACAAAGTCTGAGGATATCCAATGTGTGGTATTAGAATGGCCAAATGCGGCCAAAATAGCATTAGTCAACATATATTCAAGACCAATGGGCGTAACTAAAGTCTCAGGAACAATTGAGGATCTATCCCTCTTCCTGGGTACTATTCCTCAAGGCAGTTCATATCTGGTAGGGGGTGACTTCTATTGTCAATTTGAGCCGCTGCCATCCTTCCTGGAGGACACCTCAATGGAAGAGGGCGATCAATGGGACATACCATCTGTGGGGGGTCCAACAGTGAAGTCCTGGACGCCGTTTGCTACCCAAAACATGGCCCTGACTCTTAATAACTCTATAAGGGCCTGCAATGGGCGGGTAAGTGGGGATATTCCCCCAAAACCCACCTTTAGCAAACCAGGGCAGGAGTCACGCTTGGATTATATTTTTGTGGAGATGCGTGACTGGGTCAAGGTCAGGAGCTTCCAGGTAATACCACGCGATGAAAGCGACCACAATGCGCTGACCCTGAAACTCTTGGTGCCCGGCATCACTATTGAGAACCAGATGCCCAATGCTCCCCCGGATCCGAGAGTGATCCTCTCTAGTGATAGACGCAGTGTCAGATGGGATAAAGTTATAGGGAACCCTGAAGCTATCTCTCGACTTTATGCCACGATAGTTCCGGCGTTACAAAGAGTGGGAGAACTTATCTCATTACCCCCATCCATGGAGAACTATAATAAACTGGGGGACCTTCATTTGAAGCTCAATAGTGCTCTAGCGGAGGTTCTGAACCCTTGAGTAGTGAAAAAGAAAGGTAAGCTGATGAAATCCTCATGGTATAATATAGCCTGTAGGAAGGCTAAAGCTGATCTCCTTGAGGCCATGAAGCAAACGGGCAAACCTGCGTTGATCAAGGCTAAGAGGAATGAATATAAACACCTAATCCAAAATGCCAAGATTGAGTGGGACAATGAAAATTGGTCTGAAATGGTGGGTGCCCTTAACTCTAGAGATGCCCGGAAATTTTGGCAGATTGTCAAAACTGGCTCTGTGGATACTTTTAACAGTGAAGAAGAACTTTCCCTTGGCAAACCAATTTACATTAAAAACCCAAAATGGTTGTCCAGGCCACCCCAGTTAAGGCCACTAGATCCCTTCGCTATCTAATAAACTCATACAGCAGTAATGTAATTCATTGTTTATTATTATAAAATTTTCTTAACAAATACAATTTTATGTTAAAAACAGCTCATTGCGCGCCTGAATTAAAATCTCATAAACAATTTCATAAAAATACAATTTCTAATACACAAAAAATGAAAACACAATCAAGTCACATTTGGTGTTTGTTAAACTAGAGGATACAAAGAAAAAGGGAGAGACATACAAAGACATAAAACTTGTCATTAAATTGTGCACGTTTTGAGATTTGACATAAACAAAACCAAGTCCGGGACGTATTTGATTCTTTGTCTACAGGCTAGGTTTTTGGTCCCTTGATCGTGCAGTGGGGCGTTGACGCGTTTCGATGGTTTTTATTGATGTTTTACCATCTTTATCAAGAATACATCCTGACCTACTCGAATGTACGGAAAATCCCTTGGTTTCAATATATAAAAAATGAGCTGCTGCGCCTGGGATTAGTTACTTTGTGGTCTGATCCTACAATTGCTTGCTCTACTGTTTCTCGGAAGTAGTTGCTCTCATTGTATCACGAAAGCAAAATTGCGGCACACAGACGGGGCACACAGTCTGGTTCCCTGACTGATTCTTTTCTAAAGACTAAGGACATTTATACGTTGGAGGGAATCCTTGATGCCATTTTCCCAACCACCACCAGGAAACTGTATTTACAGTGAAGGTACGGAAGTCTACCAATCCGAGCCTACACTAGTAAATGGACGGAGCCCTCCTTGAGCCATTGTCCTGGGTGTAACTATGAGCAGGAAACCGAGTTGCACATACTGTTCTTTGCCGAACTTATGCGCAGGCAAGAAGGTATTGGATCGTACCGGCCTGTAAAAACCTGGGCTTCACCCACTGTTTGCAGGCATATAGGGTTCTCAAAACGGACCTCTCTGGCATGACCGTGTTTGCGGTAGCTAAATACCTGGAATCTTTTTGGCAGAAGAGAAGACGCCTACTCCCAGGACTGTAGAATAAATGCCTAATTTCAAACAATTATTACCATGTAATCAACATTTCATAATGTTATCGTTTGTATGGACTAACTAAACATCTATGTATGATGTTATATATTAAGGAATCACACTGCTGTTTTTATGACTTCTGATTAATTGGTCATGATGTAATTAATTGTTTTATCTGTACAAAGATGTGTTTTTATCTTTTATGGCAAATTGCCGAAATAAAGAATGTTGAAGGAATGAATGAGATGACTTATTTAGAAAAAAATATATCATACTTTTTAAAGATGTACTTTAACTTCTGTGAATGGACAACCAATATTTATTGGAAAAACTTGATTTTAAAGACTTAGCTACCAATGCGTCATGCTTGGACCACGCATCAACACACTCCACAGAATTTTGTTGCTTTAGATACACACTTGCTGCCTTTCTTGGCTGGGATTATCAATTATTCCTCAATTTCATATTCTGAATGAACATCAAAGCCCTTTATCGAACCGTTTTGTCATAGCTACTACCCCAGCCGAAGGTTAATACTCCAAAAGTAATCTGTAAAATTTGCCAAACAACTCTTTCAAAGGGTGATCCATACAAAAAATACTTCTTTAGCCCAGCAAATATAGTGTGACACAACTTTGCTTGAGCTGCAACACAAAGATTTTAGGGCAACCCAACTGCTGCTTCACCAAGCACATCAACTGCTGGTAACCAGTCTATACTCACATATTAATCTTGATTGTGTTAAACTTAAATTTTCATGCATTCATTGCGATGAACTTTTGTGCTACATGAAATAGTCTATCAACCTCATCAAAAACAAGAAACAGGAGCATCGCTGTCCTCAACATCACTACACATGTATCAAGCTTTTTTGTTATAAGAACTACCCCGTCCGAAGGCAGTGAGAGATTTGCACACTTTCTGCCTTTCTTGGCTGGAGATATCAATTGTTATCAATTATTGTTCAATTTGATATTCTGATTCAAAGTCAAGGCACTTTAATCAAGCTTTTTTCATATACATACTACCCCGGCAGAAGGCAGTGCGAAATTTGCACATTTACTGCCTTTCTTCGCAGAGGTTATGAACTATTGTTCAATTTGATATTCTGATTCAAAGTCAAGGCCCTTTATCTAGCCTTTTGTTGTAACTACTTCCCCAGCTAAAGATACTGATTAATTTGCACACTTGCAACCTTTCTTATTTTTGACTTAATTCATCTTCCACTCAATCAGCACATCATCTACACGTACACACACCTACTTGCTACCTTTTTTGACTATGCTTATCAACTATTCTTCTATTTTATACCCGTATTCAAAGTACACATCTTTTATCTAGCCTTGTTTATTGTAACAACTACCCCAGCCGAACGCAGTAGGAAATTTGTACACTTCCTGCCTCTCTTGGCTAGGGCTATCAATTGGTCTTGTATTTTATAATACAGTTGTGACAAATTTAATTAAGAAAGTGAAGAATTTAAAAAAAAATCATTTTTATAAGAAAAAGAAAACTAGAAAATCTACTTTACAAGGTTTTCAAATTGAATTTCTTTTTATTTGTTATATTAATCAATACAATTCGATCACTAGATAAACCAATCCCTTTAATGAAGGGCAAAAGTAAGTGGAAAAGTGTAACTAACAGAAGTAATTTTTCAGAGGTTTTTTGGGTGAATGGAACCATAGTTCAAGTTCTGCGCCTTTTTTAATGATGACAGCTATCTTCAGAGTAAGGATTTCTTAAATGCAGTTGACACTAGTGGTCGTGCCTATGAGCTTAGAAATGGTTGTGCTATTGTGAAAGACAACATTGTTTCTAGAAATGCAAAAAAGGTGTTAGCTGAGAAAGTTTTAGGGAAACGTCCTAAAGCTCCAGTGAACACTTGCAATTGTAGTAGTATTTATACTGTAACTCAAGAATCTATTGATTTGTTATGCAATTTCTTACATAACTATATTAAGAAAAGTGTTAAACAAAAGATTAAGATGTTGCAAAGACTACAGTCTTGTAGTGTGAGAGAAAATACTGGTTTGCAAGGTCATTCTCTAGCTTGTCTTTCTAAAAAAGTATGGTGAAGTGTTTTTCATCAATTCAGAATGTTACCAGTTCATCAAACTCAAATGAGGAAATTAGTCAGAACTTTGTATTACGCAAAAATTCCAGCACTAATGTTAAAAAAAGTTGAACAGTACTCTTTCCATACATCTGTATCAGATGTAACAAATGTCTCTCATGAAATTCAGCTTACTTACTTTGGTCCTCAGGAAGACAGTGCAGAAACGGAGATATTAATAGAAGAAAATGTAAACAAGAATATACAATGTTCTACTGTAGATAATTTTGAGCAAGAAATTACAAAGTTCAAGGTGATTTCACTTCAAACCCCAAATTATTCTTCTATTTGTTTTCAATGAACTCATTATAAAAATCAAAACCAGGAATGTTCATCTGTATTTAAAAACGAAAATAATAATGAATGGAAGCATTTCGCAACTTATTTGTTGGTAGAGAATTCTTTTGATTTGGGTTCTGATCAGCGTATTTGTAAATATTGTTATAACAAATTCGATGAGAACAAAATGCCTGCTAGAGCTGTGCATAATAACCTTGAGTTTGTAATTATTCCTTCTGAACTGATGGATTTAAATACTGATGAGTCTATTCTTATTCAATGTGTGCAACCATTTCAGGCTATTGTTCATATGGAGCCTACGACAGGAAAATTGCCTTCTTCAGATTTACAAACAGGATTAAAGGGAAGAGTTGTATATTTGCCTGTAGATTTTTTATAAAAAATTGAAACAAGTGGTGTAGAAAATGTAGAAGATCAATCTTTAGTTATTCTTGTTAGTGGTGTTCCTACTAGGAGTATGAAAATCTGGCAAGAATTAGTGAATGTTAGCAAAGTGTAAAAGGCAACGTATATACTAATAAATACTATCAACATTATAAAAATGTGTATATGAGCTGTGCTGAGTATGCTTGGGATGATTTACTTGAATTTCTTCGAGACACAAATCCAAAGATACTAAATATTGAATACAAGACACCTGGAGAATTGTGCTCTTTGGATCCAGGTACTGTATACAGGTATTTCAATCATAGATTCAAAGCTATAGTATCTTTTAACACCAATAAAAAAAAACCTCCTCTTGGAAAGGTTTTGGATTTTTTTTGGGAGAAAAGAGTATCAACCAAAAGATGCTCCTCACACACATATGCTAATATGAATCAAATATGCTCCCAAATTTACAACTGAGTCAGATGATACTGTGCTGTCTTTTATTGGAAAATATGCCACATGTAATATACTGAGAAGTACACAAGATAAGGACTTAAAAGAACATGTCTTACAATTACAAAGCCATCGTTGTGGGAAATACTGTCATCAAAACTACAAATTTAAAAACATGTTCTACACCAAATGTCGTTTTGGATTTTCACGTCCTGTAATATTGTAAGGAAGAGTAAACAGTTTTATGTCATCTTTGCTACATACTATCACAAAAAAGTCTCCAAAAAATACATACAACTTAAAAAGAAATGAAAAGTCAAAATATATAAATGACTATAACCCAGTTATTTTGTCTATGTGGAATGCTAACATAGACATTCAATATATTGCAGACAATTCTGTTGCTGTTGCTCGATATCTAACACCCTACATAACAAAATGAGAAAAGACAGAATTGAAGGAGATGTGAAAAGAGATTTCCTACAAGAAAAGTCTAACTAAAAAATTATATAGTTACAGTTTAAAAATGTTAAATTGGAATCTAAAATTGAAGAATTCCTGGATGTAATTGAACCTCCGCTTGCTAGAAAGTTGGATCTTCAGCTAAGGCATGGCACTTTACCCATTAGGTCATTTACATGTAAATGGTTAAAATCTAACAATGAAGCTTGCCCTGCATGTGATTCTAAAATCGAAAATGTACCAAATGTACTGTTTTTTTGTCCTGCCTATTCCACAATTAGAAACTGTTGGCTGACTCCAATTTGCAAGAACCTCAAACTTCTGAACTTCAATCAGGCTTGCAGGATACTAACCTATGATACCCATCCCCCTATTGTTTTTGCCGTATCCCGTTTCTTATTTAGTATGTGGCGTAGAAGACAAACTTTTTTAACCTAACTACAGAAAATATGACACTGTCTATTTTCCAGCTCTTGAATACTCATTTTTTAATTTTCTTCTTAACATTTGATGATTGTTCATTGTTTTAATATGTTATGCTTGTGTTTATTTTATGTGCACTTTTATGGTCTTTGACCAAAATATAGTTATCAATTGAAAAAAAATGTTTTTTTATATCATCGAGAAATTGGAGCTTATTTATGTTCAGATCGCTTATCATCTGCAAGTCTTTACTCTAAATCTAGAAGAATCATTTGGGTGAGTCTAAGTCTTCATGCAACACGAAATTGAGTACTTAAATCTGTACAAGAAATTGAATATTTAACTGAAAAAAAGCCAGGAAGTATACGTATTATAGTGTATTAGTTCATAACACTTCCTATTCCAACTGTTCAAAGATCCCTCCCTTTTTATTCATTCTCCTTTGAGTTCCTAAGAAGGACCATCTCTTCTGAGAATCCTGTCAAATAGAAAGAAGATCACCATAATAACAGCAATGCACTCATCTTCCAGTTTTTCTTCAAAAAGAGATTTCATTCCTGAAGACCCTCCAAAGAAGAAGGAAAAAGCTCTAATTTGGAACTTATTTACTATCCCTGAAGAACAAAAAAAGGGTAATGCTCTGTTAGTAACCTGTAAAATTTGCCAAACAACTCTTTAAAGGAGTGATGCATCCAAAAAATACTCCTTTGGCACACCAAGTATGATATGATACATCAAAAACTTGCACCCCAATAACTTTGCTCGAGCTCCAACACGGACGGTACAGGAAAACCCACCTGCTGCTGCACCAACCACATCGATTGCTGCAGCAGCATATTCAGCAAGCAATCCACACCCACAAATAGAGCCTCATTTCGGTGAAATTAACATTCTATGCATTTATTGTGATGAACTTTTGTCTTATGGGGAACAGTCTATCGACCTAATAAAATGCAGGGAGCAGGAGCATAGCTATGCGCAACATTACTTTTTTTGACATTATCTTGTAATTGGTACCAACTACCCCAGCCGAAAGCAGTGCTTAATTTGCACACTTTCTGCCTTTCTTGACTGGAATTATCAATTATTCTTCAATTTCATATTCTGATTGAACGTCAAAGCCCTTTATCGAACCTTTTTGTCGTAGCTAATACTCCAGCCGAAGGTTAATGCTCCAAAAGTAATCTGTAGAATTTACCAAACAACTCTTTCAAAGGGTAATCCATCCAAATTAGACTTCTTTGACACAGCAAATATAGTGCGACACATGAAGAACTTGCACCACAACAACTTTGCTTGAGCTGCAACACAAAAATTGCATGGCAGCCCACCTGCTGCTGCACCAAGCACATAAATTGCTGCAACAGCATGTTCGGCAAGCAGTCCATACTCACATATTAATCTTGATTTTAGTAAACTTACATTTCTATACATTTATTGCGATTAACTTTTCTGTAATGTGAAACAGTCTATCAACTTCATAAAAAATAGGAACATATCTCTCCTCAAAACTACTCATTAGACATTTATCAACCTTTTTTGTTGTAACTACTCCCACCAAAAGCAGTTGGAAATATGCACACTTGCTGCCTTTCTTGACTGGGGTTATAAATTATTCTTCGTCTAATACAAATTCAAAGTGCACACCCTTTATTCAGCCTTCTTGTTAACTACTTCCCGTTATTTGCACTTGCATCCTTTCTTCCGACGCACAGTCTGTAATGAGCTTGGTATCCAAATATCTACTTCCATGATAAGACAAAGCTTACTTTGCGCATCTTCAACATTTCTAACTTTTTACCTTTTTCATCTTCAAATCATTGAACACATCATTCACATGTGCACACACTTACTTGCTGCCTTTCTTGGCTGGGGTTATCAATTATTCTTGAATTTCATATTCTGATTCAAACTCCAAACCCTTTATCGAGCCTTTTTAATGGAGATACTACCCCAGGCCAAAGGCAGTGAGAAATTTGCGCACTTGCTGCTTTTCTTGGCTGGGGTTATCAATTATTCTTGAATTTCATATTGTGATTCAAAGTCATGGCCCTTTATCAAGCCTTTTTGCTATAGCTAGTAGCCCGGCCGAAGGCAGTGGGAAATTTGCACACTTGCTGCCTTTCTTGACTGGGGTTATCAACTATTCTTCTTGTAATACAAAGTACAGGCCCTTTATTGAGCCTTCTTGGTAACTATTACTCATGAATGGCAGTGGGTAATTTGCACACTTGCGTCCTTTCTTGCATCCTTTCTACCGCACAGTGTGTGTACTTTGTGCACTTCCATTGCTTGCTTAGATGTGGTACCCATTTGTCAGGCTCCCACTGCGGAATCTAACGCACAGTCTGTGTAATGGACTTGAAATCCAAACATCCACTTCCCTGACAAGACAGTGGGTACTTTGCGCATTTGCAGCCTTTCTTATTTTTCACCTTTTTTATAACCCCAGAAAGGGGCCAATATTGTTATTTTTCAACACTACCACCCAGTGTTGGGAGTGTGTACTTTATGCACTTCCTTGCTTACTTACATGTGGAAGCAGTTTCTCAAGACTCTCACTGCGGAATGCAACTCCCACTCTATGTAATGGACTGGAAATCTAAACATCGACTTCCCTGACAAGGCAGTGTGTATTGTGCGGGTCTGCTGCCTTTGTTATTTTTCATCTTATTCATTTTCCACTCACTCAACACATCATCCACACATACACATACCTACTTACTGCCTTTTTGACAGGGGTTATCAATTATTGTTGAATTTCATATGCCTATTCAAAGTGCAGGCCCTTTATCAAGCTTTTTTGTTGTAGCTACTACCCCGGCCGAAGGCAGTGAGAAATTTGCACACTTGCTGCCTTTCTTGGCTGGGGTTATCAATTATTCTTCTTGTAATACAAATTCAAAGTACAGGCCCTTTATTGAGCCTTCTTGGTAACTATTACTCTTGAATGGCAGTGGGTAATTCGCACACTTCCTGCTGTTCATGTATAATATAAAGCTACTTGCTGCCTTTCTTGGCTATGGTTATCAACTATTCTATTTCATATTCGTATTCAAAGTGCAGGCCCTTTATCAAGCCTTTTTGTTGTAACAACTACCCCAGCCGAAGGCAGTAAGAAATGTGCACACTTGCTGCCTTTCTAGAAGTGTATTAGTGTTTCCTGGAAGTGTAAGGAAGCACAGTAAGTAAAGTACATGTCTACAGATGTACTGCTATATTCAGAACACTGGATGAAGCACTGAATAAAAAAACTCAGATTCAAAAAAACATACACAAAATAAGGCTGCACAAAAGATACACAAAGGAAAGCTACACAAATAGGACACTGAATCTTGAAAACAAACTGGTAAGTAAGCAAAAGAACAAAAAAGTTAAAAACACTGCAACGGACACTACGCTGTGGAACTCATTCTTAAGAGAGGTAGAAACATACTGTAAATAAAACGGAATTCAAAAAAAGAAAAAGTAAAAAACATACATGGATGACAAAGTCACTAGAGGAGTATTCTGTTCCCCAACACAGAAAAGGATTTTGCAGAAATTAAATGTACAAATGTTTAAGGAGCTGCAAAGGAACCCATTCCCTGGGACTAAAAAAATTTCATAAGGGACTGTGTAGGGAACACCAATACCCCCACGGTCCCAGCAGGCTCCCAGCATCCTTTGGGAGCCGGTATTGCTTTGTCAAAGAGAGCAGTTTATATGCTGCTCTCTAACGAAAAGCAATCTGCTTTCCTACTTTAAAGACAAAGCAGCTAAACTCTCTTACAAATAGGAGACCGGTTTCCTGTGCTAAAGTGGGAGCCGCGACGCTCCTGCCCTACCATACCAAACGGCAGTGTCCCTGGGGTAGACACCCCAGGACACTGCAGGAGTCGGCCCTGAGAGATCATGGTCCCCAGAGCCATCAAGAGCTCCAGGACGGAGACCCAGCGACCCCCTCCCAACATTGAAAAGCCCTGAAAAGTGGTAATCCCCGGGGCTGGGAGGTCCGTGCCATCACGGACCCCCCCTTTTTTAAAATATTACTGCCCCAGGAAAGTGGTGGTCCCCGGGTCAGTACGAGGGCCATGAGACCCCGCATACTTCATTAAAAGATGGCTGCCAACACTTCCTAGTTTGGAGCATTGACAGCCAATCAGCATGCAGCTCGTGCTCGTAATTGTACGGATTTCCGTACACGTACGCCACGATTTTTCTATTTTTAAAAAATAAATTAGAATATATAGCCAAAAAATCCATGAACGACCCCCTGAGCAACCCTAGAGGTTCAGGATTTTTTGACCCTGCCCCCTTTCCCTAATTCTCAACTTTGTTTTACTATTTTCTAGTGACTTGGTTCTTGGAACCAACAATATGGCTGCCAACACTTCCTGGTTTTCAGTGTTGACAGACAGTTGACAGCCAATCAGCATGCAGCTCGTGCTCGTAATTGTATGGATTTTCGTACGCGTACCCTGCAGTTTTTCTATTTTTTTTTTAAATATATAGCCTAAAAATTTATAAACGACCCCCTGAGCAAGCCTAGAGGGTCAGGATGTTTCTACCCTGCCCCCTTTCCTTATTTCTCAACTTTGTTTTACTATGTTCTTGTGACTCGGGTCTAGCGATGAACAAGATTGCTGCCAACACTTCCTGGTTTGGAGTGTTGATAAACAGTTGACAACCAATCAGCATGCAGCTCGTGCTCGTAATTGTACGGATTTCCGTATGCGTGCCGTACTTCGTCTCTAGATATCGCTATCAATTTTCTCAGAAACTACTGAACGGATTTACACCATTTAACAAAAAGCACAATCTGCAAACTGAACTCTACCTCTCTGCCAAATTTGGTGTAATTCCTTTCAGCTGTTCGGGCTGTAACCCTGGCTAAATGTCCCTATGGAAAATTTCATGGGGAAAACACGTTTTCAGACCCCTCTTTTTTCTCGGCCCCCACTTGACGAATCACCCCCAAACTTTCAGGGAAGGAGCGGAACTGAGCAGGCCATTTTCTTGCAGAAATTCGCGAAGATTCATCCATCGGCGCAAAAGTTATTTCAAATAGAATGTTGTGGATTTCCTATGGAAACTAGGTCCTAACTAAAACTACCTATTGGCCACCGCCAGTAGGTAATATATATATATAGGCCAGTTGTGGTCGATGGTGCCTGAATATGAAGATGCTGCAGGCGGGTCGTCGAGGAGAGTTCCAGTGGATCCAAGGGTGGATCTGAATTGGTGAAGACCTGAAAGCAGAGGGGACAATGTTCAAAGTCACTAGCCAGTGACTACCGTAGAACCAGGATGGAACTAGGCGATGTTGGGTGCAAACAGGCAATGAGGTGTAGCTTGTCTCCTCAGCCACGTGGACACAAAGAGGTCGAGGACGTCCAGGAGTTGGTCACGGGCTGTCCAACGTAGGTTCTAGCTGATGGCGGTGTTGGCAACTTGATTGGAGCAAACAGGCCTTGGCTAATGCAAGCCATACAGGAAGTGAAGAAAGCTTGTCACTCGGACCAGCAAGGTGCTCCTTTTTACAGGAGCGAGGGCAAGTCTGGAGCAACCAGACCCGCAGTGTTGATTGTAGGTTTCGTCGCCAAGATGGCCGCTAGCCACGTGGCAAGTGGCCGGGATGGCGCATCGAGTGGCAAAGTGCAAAAGGGCCCCACGCAGATCGTGGAGATGCAGGGGGGCTGATCTTTGGTGCAAATGGTGCTCGGTGGTGGGGCTTCTCAAACCCTAAAGCACAGCATCAAGGGTGCCTCGGATGCTGCACAGTCAGCTTCTCAGGGGTCTTTTGAGATGTTCAGTCCCACGTCTCTCGGTGCCTCCACGGGTCTCTTCTTTGCAGGGACTGTGGATCAGGCTCTGAGATGTCTGGAAGTCTGGGTCTCATTGGGCTCAGGCTCTGGCAGGAGGCGGTGGCAAAGCAGACGTCGAGTTGCTGGATGGTGCCTGTGTTCACAGGGTGGCCACTCCTTGGCCACAAGGGAGATGCTCTTTAGTCTTCTGTGCAGCAGAATGTCGAAGTCCAGGCGTCTTCTTAGTTTCAAGTCAATTTCTGGATGATCTGAGGTGCTATGGCACTGCTCCCACTCTTATTCCCAATCTGAGGGGTGGATCACCTGCTAGGTCCCTCCTCTGGGTGGGACCAGGAAGGGGGGCGGTTACACCCCCTATCCTTTGTCCAGATCCGTGCCAGGGCTGGGGCTGGAAAGCCCCAGCACCGGTTTGGACAGGCTTATGCACGGGGACACCTTGTGTGCCCCAGGCATGTCTCAATCTATTCAGCCCTGTCCTACCCAATACACAAAATCCTGTCTGGGGTGGTGCTCGCACCTCCCAAGGCAGGAAACCCTTTGTCCAAGCCTCCCTCACTGGAAGGACTCCCAGCAGTATGAGGTCAGACTTGTGTCTGTGGTGGCAGCATCCATTTTGTGATGCTGAGGCTCGAGTTTAACTTTAACCGGGGTTCAGGTTATGTACATGTCGTGTCCCTCTAGAAGGGTGGAATGCTATCCCCGTCAACAAGACTGTCGAGGGGATAGTATTCCAAATTGTATGACACCTTACTCGACATGTTTTGATAAAGCCAAACCAAAGTTAGCATATAACCGTGAGGATTATAATGCACTTAAGAGTATATGGTATGGCAATATCCCGGAACGGCTAAGGGAGTTGTTCCTGACAGCTGCAGACGGGATCAGCTCGTGCCAGAGCACCATCTCACATGAAACCAAGCACTCTGCCTCCAGGATTGCTGAGGCCTTCCATAGGAATGACTTATAGGTTAACATGTGTCCAGTTAGGGTTAGATATAGGGATACTATAACTAAGTAAGAGGTGATTACACCAACTTGCCTCAGCTGAGTGATCAGCCAGTTGTGTCAAATATGGAGGCCAGGCCAGGGGTGGCACAATTCATGCTGCAGCCCCTTGTAGGCCTTGGCTACACCTATGCCCTGGGTACCTGGGGTACACTGTTACAGGGGCCTATAAGGTGAGACAGTTCCAATTGCGTATGTACCTAAGGTACATGGAGTTCATTTTAAGGAGAGAGCAATTAACCTGGGGCCCTGAATAGCAGGATCCCAGGCCAACTAAGTCAAAAACCAGCTAAACACCAGGCAAAAAGTTTGGGGGTAACCATAGTCAGATATCCACCTTCCTACAGTGGCTAAACATGCCAATGAGATTCATGTGGCCATCTTTGCTTGGTGTTTGGGGAACGTGCCATTCATATGCTTGGCTCAAAGCTATGCACTGCTACTTCAGTGAAGCTGGAATGCAGCATACCTACAAAATCACAGTGCCGACTGAGTATGCACTGCCTGAGAATCACTGCCTACTTGTGCATGATCTGGCCCACTTGCACAGTTATCACAATCAATGATGTAAATGCATTACATGTCTGCTCATATTCATCACCAACACCACTTACATGTCTCCACTCCTATCTGCACGCTCTGTAATCCACATGCATGTGCTGTTGTGACAGAACCCATAGATCAAATTTGCATGTGTATCACTGACTGGGGATGTGCAAAATTACATCTGATAGATGGGAAACAGCCTTAACCACGAAGGCTGAACAATGATCAGCCTTAACAACGAAGGTTGAACTACGCAAGCCCTACCGCTCATATGTCTTAAGAAAACCATGTGCGTGGTTAAGGCATATGTGCAGTAGGGCTTGCAGACGGTCGGAAGCAGGTAGAGATCATTGTGAGGTGAGTGGGGTTGGGGGTGGGTCTGGGTTGTTTTGTGGGCTTAGGGTGGGTCGATGGTAGTATTTTGGGTTGGGTGTGGGTCGGGGTTAATGAAAGTTGGGCTGGGTCCGGACGGGGGTTGTTTTGTTGACTGAGTGTGGGTTCAGGGCCATTTAAAGGGCTGGGGGTCGCTCTGGGTGTTTTGAGGGCCTGGGACAGGGTAGGTAGTATTAAGGTATTGGGGGGTTCAGGATAGTTTTCAGGGCACGGGGTTGACATTTCAGCGTTCAGGGAAGGAGTAGGGATTGTGATAGCATTAAGGACTTAGGGGTTGTAGGGTCGATTTTAGCACTTAGGGGATAGTTTAGCTTTCAGGGCTTGGGGCCCTTTTAGGGTTGAGGGCATGGGACAGGGTAATTTGTAGGCATTAGGGGATAGTTTTTAGGGATCTGGGGGGGCGGAAGTAAAAAAGTTACTAGGGATGGGGAAGTGGGGTACTTTAGAAAGTCAGGCCATGTTCAGGGGTCAGGGGATTACATTCTTAACTATGAATATGTATTTTTCAAATATGCCTTAACAACACATGATTCATTGTAAAGGCATGCGTGGTAAAGGCATATTCGTGATTAGGAATATCGTTGTTTAGGCTTTGTGGTTCCAGCATTCGGGATAAACACATTCATGGTTTAATCATACAATCTTGGAAGACGAATGCATTGCTCTAACTTCAACCACAGATTTGCACACACTTCTGACTTTCACAATACTCACACTGTAGGGAAGGGCTGACGGTCACTCCCAGCTAAGTAACGGGGAAAGTACCTGTGTTGAGCTTCTATACCATCTGGAACTAATGGCTTAGCTCAATGATAGCATGCACAACTGCTGGCCGAGTTAAAAGAAAAAAACTTTCTTGGACTTAATGATCATTAATTTTTAGACTTTAGATTTTATTCACAATGTTTATAGTTTTAATTGTTCACGTTTTATTTTATTGTAATGGTTTTGAGTAACCACACAAATACATGTATTCATTCATTCATTCACTGTAGGGAAGGTACATGACATACACACCCATACTGCATACTGCAACATCTATCATTTGACACTGACAGTCATGAAATTGCACTAAGCCAATATATGATGTCTGAACTCACCAATGGCGTGTAGGTCCTTGAAGCTCTCGATGTTCCCCTGTGTGATGAGAGATTGTCCAGCTGTGAGACATGAAAAGAAATGTGTGTTGGTATCAGATGTAAATTCACATGGGCCATATTCATCATACAAATCATCACCATAACTGACGATTCTTCTGTAACTGTACTGTTGCATTTCATGTTGGCTACATGATTGGGTCTACTTTGCCTGCCATTCACACAACTCCTGTGAATGCTGAGTTGGGCAAAACAAAACAATGATGCCAGAAAACTTGCACATACTAGTTGTTTGACACATTCACAAGGCCCCATTTGTACACGAAACATGATTTAACACATACTCTGTGTAGATAGCATCAATGCAGATTGCACAAGGCTGTTTCACAGATGTTGGTGGTGTATGACACTCTGGAGATTTCCTATTTCCTTTGAGCAATTGTTCATATCTCATACATTGTCACGCGGAGCCTATGTACAAGGGAAGCATAGCAAACGTTCCAAATAATGATGAGAACAGCATTTTTACACTTCCTTTTGTGCAGCACACAGGTCCCAGAAACAATGCTTTGGATTGTTTATGTAGTCTCCCTTCCTGTACACAAACAATCTTTGTCATGCACGCAGTATTGCAAATGGGTGCCAGCCTTGGCACTACAGTGCTAAGTGTTGCACCAGCACAGTGGGTAACACAAACCTACACCCTATGCTTGTCAATATGAATCAGCGTTGTGTTGCTGATGTGTTTCAGGTGCTATATAAGACCTATAAATAAATAGACGTGCCAACGTAGGCGTGAACGCATGACGTCTCCCACCTCACTCTGCCATTTTTGCAGTTGGACACCAGTGTGTCCCACCCTGCATTTTTTGGGATTTCGTTGCAGTGTTAATATTTAAATTTAGAGGTTGAACTTACCACACTGTAGGCCAACAAAGACTCCCAGGTGGTCCAACAGGTCACCCTCACGGCAATCCTGCCAGTGGTGCTCCCATTGGCGCAGAGTCCAATACACACCAAAGACACCCTGCATCCATACCTACACATACTCCCACCTGAACCTTCGCACACTGAGGCCATATCCGGAGAGGATACGGCCTCCCCTCTCCACCATCAAGGGCAGGTAAAACTTGGTGAGCCATATGAAGCCATCCAATGCCCCCTCTGACATCCTGCCCTCCCTGCCCACACCCATCATCTCCCTGCACATACCCAACCACAATGCCAAAAGGAAAGAAACCCAATATAATAGCCCCAACAACTGGAAAGAAAGTTAACTACCCCAAGACAAACACCTGACAATATTGAGGATAAAAGAAAAGAACACGTAAAATCAAGTACACCACACTTCACAGAGACACTATCAACAGGACACAGGACACAGCAACACTCTCTAAATCACCAATCCGCACCACACAACACCAAACACCTCCAACACTCTCCACAATCACCAGCAATGTGCTCATAAGAGAAAGTGAAAGTGCACAGCACTCCTCCAGTAAACAGGAAACATGCAGACATCACTTCATGTGTGTTTGCGGCCCGTTTTTTGACAAAACTTTAAAAATCTGCACGTAAATAGGCTTAGAGGTAATATTTTGTATTGTTCTATGTGTTTAGCAATGGATTTTCCATCGTAAGTATGAAAAAAATATTGCGTTAAGGTTAATGTGGTCAGATTTTGCACGCTATGTGCAAGTTCTTACACAGATGAACTGTCTTAAATACATTTTTATTTCAGACCCCAAAAAACACTATGAAGAGCTTGTTTTAACCCCAAATGATACCCTAAAGTTCAATACTGTGCCCCAAATGACACCCTAAAATTCATAGTTAACCCCAAATTACAACCAAAAATTTACATTTTACCCCAAATGGCATGCTAAAATGTATATTTTATCCCAAATGATACCTTAAAATTCATACTTAACCACAAATGATACCCTACAATTCATATTTTAATCCAAATGACACACAAACATTCATATTTTATTCCAAATGACACCCTAAAATGTATATTTTACCCCAAATGATACCCTATAGTTCATAGTTAACCACAAATGACACCCTACAATTCATATTTTACCCCAAATGATACCCAAAAATTAATATTTCACCCCAAACGACACCCTAAAATTCATAGTTAACCTCAAATGACACCCTAAAGGTCAAATTTTAGCCCATATGACACGCCAAAAAGTTGAATTTAGTTCCACAATTGACACCCTAAAAGGTCTAGTTCTGCACAAATGACACCCTATAAAGCAACTCCCTGTACAGGGGAGACATACCCACAATCAAATTACAATTGTGATAGTATTGCCACTTTATGTTACTCTTACACTTGTCAGAGTGATGTACTTATGCAGAGGAGAAACATGCACGGGGTATGCGTGTTGTGTTTTTTTATTTGCATAAACTGTGCTTGGGATCATTTTGCACCGATATACAATTGCTGAGGACTGTCACAATGTGACGTGCTCAGGTGAGGAATGTTTTTATGATTTGGTTTTGTCGTGCAGTTCCTGCTGCAGAAACAGTGGGGTTTTCTGTACCAGCCTCATCTTCTTCATTATCCTGGGCATCGTCCAGTGCATCTGAAACTTGGATCCATTGGACATTGGTGCGTACACATATATTGTGCAATACATTACATACTATGATTATCTTGCACACTTTCTGGGCTGTACTACAGTCTGCAATATGTGATGTTAATGCACCGGAAACATGAGGTTAGCATGCCAAATGTGCACTCCACAAAGGCCCTGGTACGTCGGAGGGCCAAATTATACTGCCGCTGGGCCTGGGTGTTAGTGGGTCGGAGGAGTGTCATCAGCCATGGGGAGAGTGCATATCCTTGATCACCTATAACATGTAATGGAGAGATGTGTCCATTAGTGGTTACGCATTCTATGTGGGCAGTGTTAATAGTTTTGTGGTGTGTGATTTGTGCTACTTTGGAATTCATGTTAGCCATGTGTAGTTTCTGACAAATGATCAGCTTCAATGCTAATTACATTGCCTCACAGCTGCTCGTCCCTACCCCAGAGCCTATCTAATTGTGTGCGATGCGCGATTGCATCAGTGGCACTCCGATGGCGCTCCAATGTCAGGCCAATCTGCGCATGTCCGCAAGATTAACACAAACACCAGCAGGGATCATGGCTCACCTATTGTCTAGCGCTACCACTCATCTGCCCTCCTCAGAGTCAACGCCAGGAGACCATTAAAATTCCAATAGGCCACACCAGACACGGCTCATGGTCAGTTCTGCTACTGCCTCTGCCGCTAGACCTTCCCCACCGCACAACACCTGCACTTTCTGATCTAGACCTGCCACAAAGCAACACCCAGCGGCACCCTTACCTGCAGGGCCCACAGAGGGCAGGAATGCTTCACTGACACCATCAACATCATCACACGCAACGCCCTCTACTCCATTGACTTTGTGCTCATTCCAACATCAACAGCAACACCCACTCCACTGCAGTCAACACTGACAGCGCTGCCTGGGATTTCCACACATGTATATCTAACTGCTCATACACACTTGCCCCACTATGCTACTCTAACATACAGCATGCAATGAATGCCACCTCCGTCACCAACAACATCCAAGATGACAGAAATATCTGCAGATGCCAGGAGAAAAACTGGAGCTGCATGAAGGGAAGCATTAGACATCACAACCTACAAGGAGACCAAGCTCACACTCTACTTTACCAAGGTGCCCACACACACCAGGGAGGATTGCAGCAAGTTGCAACATGGATGATCAACAGTTTGGGGGTGCTCTACAAAGATGAGACAAAGATGAGACATAAGTCTTCATCCTCGTGACCACTTCATCAGCAGGTGACAACACCTGGTGGGCCACCGCGTTCGGCAGCCCCCGACAACTCTTGGTACCTAGGCATCGTACTCAACTCCTCCCTCTCCATGAACAAACATATCTATGCAGTGGTCTGCAGCTGCTCCGACAACCTCTGCATCCTCCATGCGACCTTCACATGGCTTCCCAATCAGGTTGGACAGTCACCCACACAGTCATTGTCATCAGGCTGGACTACGGAAACGCACTATATGCCCACATGGACATGTCTGTGCTCTGCAAACTCCAGACTGTCCAGCACACCACCGCCACACTCAGCTGTGTGTACATACTTTCCTCATAGGTCGAGTCCCTCCATCACATATACGTGATTCATTGGCAAATATGTGGCAAAGCAGCTAGGCCTTTGGGGATGGTTTGTCTACATGGCTAGCCCCAGTAGCCACATTTACTTGTGTTGTTGTGTCTGGTAGGTGGGGATGTTGATTGACATGTTGTATGTGTGTTTAGGATATGTGCATTCTCATATTTGTGAGTTCCATGATTGTGGATTTGAGGTGCGTGGTGTGTTCAGTAAGTACTTACCAACAAGAAGTGCATTTCCTTGTGTGCCATCCTGAAAGCACTTGTTGATGATGGATGGTGGAATATGTAGTAATCATGCACACTCCCTGAAAACTTGGCCACAACATTAGTGAACAGGCCCCTGTGGTCCTCTATCGCCTACACATTGATGGAATGTGTGTCCTTTCTGTTGCGGTATGTGTGTGCAGTGTCCGCAGGTGGCAAAAGTAGGACATGTGTGCAGTCAATTGTCCCCAACACCTGTGTTATGTTATGTTATGTTATGTTATGGTGCTTTTATATAGCGCACGGCTACTCAAAAAGAGTGTCCCGGCGCTTTCCACCTGCAACTCTGAGTAAAAATAACACAACAAAGCAAGAACAGGATCAGAAACAAAAAAAGAAAACAGTAAAAAGTCCTAAAGATTAAAAAGCCAGGTCTTCAGGCTCTTCCTGAACTGGAGCAAATTAGCAGTGCTGCGGAGCGAGAGCGGAAACGAATTCCACAGCTGGGAAGCTTTACAGCTAAAAGAGCGCCCCCCCCGCACGGGCCTTCCTCACCCGCGGGACCACCGCTGTAAAAAGGGATTCCGACCGCAGGGAGCGAGCTGGATGATAGAAGGCCAGTCTCCGCCGCAGATCTCCTGATCCAAACAAAGCTTTGTGCACCAGCGTCAGGGATTTGAACAAAATCCGCTTCCGGATAGGCAGCCAGTGGAGCGTCTGTAGCAACCCGGAAGCTCGAGCTCGTCTTCGCAGGCCGAAAATTGCCCGGGCGGCGGAGTTCTGCACCACCTGCAGGCGCTGGACCAGATAGTCAGGAAGGCCGAGAAAGAGAGCATTGGCGTAGTCTAGCCTTGATCCAATAGGAGCCTGCACAGTAATCCGCCTGTGCTCCACAGACAGTAGGGGCAGGAATTTGTGTGAAGCCAGCTATGGCGTAAAAGGCTTGCTTGGTCTCAAGCTGTTCCTGGCAGTGTTGGGGAAGCGTAGGTGCTGGGGTATCAGGCTGATGATGGCATCCAAGACAGTTGGGAGGAACTTTGATAGCGCTGGCTGAACTTTGTTTGTGGAGGGAGGTTGGTTATCTGCTGTGTTGGTTCCCTCAGCCTGTGGGCTATCTGGGTCAGGATGCAGAGGACAAATGTCCTTTTGAGCCTGTAGAGGGCAATGACATCCTCTGACATTAGGTTTGTGAGGCTGAGGTGTAGGTGATAGACCCGCTGTCTTATTCGGCACTGCCTCTGTGGTGATCCTGGGGGATGTGGCAGTGGTGGTGGTTGTTGAGGTCTTCTTGGTGCTCCAAGCTGCATGAGTAGTACCTCCATGGCATCAGTGGGTCTTCAGATGAGGCTCTGGCTTAGACTCCCTTATATACTACTCTTTATCACCATTTTTAAGACCTATTTGTTTCTGGTCTTAAGTTCCAGCAGCTAAAGGGCCTTAGCGGCTATTTTTTTATCGCATCACAGGTCCAGGTGATCGTTGTGAATATTGCTAAGTGGGGTTTGCGCGCAGTTTTGCACGGGAATGCCAACATTGCAATAGTAATTGCTAACATCGTTGGTAATGCTGGATGTGGCTGCTATCGCCAGAAAGCTGTCGCTAACAGCTGTTAGTGACAACTTGGTAATTCGGAGATAAAAATTTGCAGCAGAAAAGTGCTGCTAACACGGTAATAACTCCTTGTGAATATGCCCCTCTCTCTCTCTGGCTTGGTTTCCCTCTCTTATTTCTCTCTCTCTATATATTTCTTCTCTCCTCCCTTCTGCTACTTCTCGGTATTTCTCTGACTCCCTGCCTCTCTGACTTTTGCCTCCCTTGACATGCAGCTTGCCAATATTGACACCAGCAATGCCTCTCTCTATGCCTACTTACCACCAAACACCCTCCCCAACTAATACATGAACATGAAAGGCAATTTGACATATTTGTTTATTTTTGGAATGCGGTATCACATTTTTGTGTCCCTCTAGTAGATCATCCTAAGGTAAATTATTTCAGTTCAGATAAGCATTATTCGACAGATTTAGTCATAAAAGTCCACATAAATAAAACAAGAACAAATACATTTGACCACAATAATAGTATTAAGTACATTTACATAAAATCTTGTGTCTGCTTGCAGTGCTGTCGTGATGGGCTTTTTCAGGGAATTTCAGTTTTTTTGTAATTTAAGGTAAGATTTAATGACCATATCTGCTATAACATCACTGGTATCTAAGCACTGAATGATCTGATTACCTGGTCGTAACTCTTAGAGACTCTGGAACTCAGTTCCAATGTCCTCAATTTGTTTACAGAAAATAGCATAACATGAATGTCAACATTTTCAAGCAGTAAAGTGGGAGACTTTGGAAAAATAAATGAGAGGAATGTATTTTCTCCATTGACTTCTATTGAAGCAAACTCAATTTAAGCCTGGGGACATCTAAAATAAGGTTTGAAAAATCATGATTGTCCCACCTGTATCTGGTCTATTGACATGCATTCTATAAGGGGTCAGTGTTTGGATACCCTTAGCGCCTGCCACTTGTCGGGAAGGTAACCTAGAGGGACCCCCTGGAATAAAAGATATTAAAAACAATGGTACCATGGAACTTAGTGCATCCAACATGTACAGTATTGCAATATTCTAGTGGAAGCTGATACTTAAGCTTCACCAACCGTTTACCATGGTACCCTGCAAGCGTCTCTGAAGGAGGTGTCCCCAAAGCTAAAGTGAAAGCAAATTTTTTACTAAATCACACCATTTTCCTCTGCTATGTGAGAATAAAGTCTTACATTCTGATTAAAACATGTACAACAGATGTTGCAGCCATTTGTTTCCTCAGTGTTCTACTACAGATTCAAACATTCTTCTAATGAAGAATTAGAGTGCAAAGAATATGTATTTATGATTTCCTAAAAAACATAAGGCATTTCCTTTCGAAATAAGAAGGTATTTGTTTTGTCATGAAAATTATGGTAAGTGCTCTAGAAAGCTAAAATGAGATTACATTTTCTGTAAGTTCTCAAATGTGTTACACATTTTTGTCAGCAAATCATCCAGACTTGCAGACTGAAACTTCCATTTGTCAGTTAACTTTCCAATGTTCTATTGCAGCGTCCCACAGTGTGCTATTGAACAACCAGAATCCTAACATTCTGTATTAAATGAGGCACACCTGAATCCATTTGATGCATTCAAAGCTATAAAATGTGACAATTTTCTTAACAAATGAACAACATTAGGGAGTTCATTTTCAGTAATGTAATTTGAGATGTCATCAGTGATGTCAAGAGTAATGTCACTGACCATGTCATAAGTGATGTAATATATGAGTTCATAAACAGTGCATTGTGGGGGCATAAGTTATAGTTAGGTCTGGTAAATATAACTGCTGAATTTCACTGGTTTTGCCCGAGTGAAATCTGAGCCTAACTATAATGTCCCTTTAACCTTTGTATTTTTCAGTGAATTTCTTTGGTTTTAAAAAAAATTGTTACCCAACTATAAGGCCCCTAAAACCTTTATTTTTATCAGTGAATTTCTAAGGTTTCTAATTTTGTTAAGTATGATGTCCATTGCAATACACAGTGGGGTGAGGCGTTGAATGCAGAGCCTGTCCTGGGATTGTGCTGCCCTCACTAAGCTTGCTGCTCCTGCCCCCTGCTCCTTGCCATCCATTGTACCGGTCCAAGGCCATGATTCCTAATTACAGCTGTGTGTGGACGTTATTCTGCCACTGTCCTTCCTGCTTGCCCTAAAGAGTTAGCTTGTTGCCCAATCCATATCCTCCCGTACCTCCTGTTGTCCGAGTCCACTCACCAGCACCCCTCTCTCCTGTCCTACATGGTCCAATGTGCTGCTACTGCCCTCCAATTCCATGCCCCATCAGTGCCTTTCTGCTTAGATTGTGTGCTTAGTTTGCTTACCCTACCATCCTTCCCGCTGCCCTCCAATTTTTGTGTGCATGCCCCTGCTCCCTCCGTTTTGCACACTATATTCCATGACCTGCCACCCTTCTTTCTATTCAGAGTTTTCTGTTGGTGTACCCCTGCTCCTCCCACCTGCCTATCATGGTCAGATGGCTGCCACTTGTCCTTGCCAACCTCACCCTGCCTCTTCATGTTCCATGCCCCTATTGCCCCCTCCTGTCCTCCATGGTCCATTTTGCTTCCACTCCCTTCTGTCCTCCATGCTCTGTTGTGCTGCAACTGCTCGTCCTGCCTGCCCTGCATGGTCTAATGTGAAGCTCCTTCCCCTGCCCTCTTTTGTCTGTGTCCACCCCAACTCCTACCTCTGTCCTCCATGGTCCTTTGTGCATGCCCCTGCCCCTTCCCTTTTGCCCACCATGGCTGCTGTGCTGCCACTAATTATCCTGCTTGCCATGCATGGCTATCTATGCTTCCTCAGCTCTTCCCACTTGCCCTGTGTGGTCAGCTTGCTGGGTGTCGCCCCTCCCACCTTCCCTCTGTTGTCTGTATGTATAACATTATAGTCTCACTGTTGCCCTCCATGGTGTGTTGTGCTTCTAGTGCCCATCCCGCCTATCCTCCATTGTCAACTTGCTGGCGCGTTGCCCCTGCCCTGTTCCCTAGACCACTGCCCTTCATTATCCATGTGCAGACCCTATCCCATCCCTCCTGCCTTTTCTGCTCTCCGTTGTCCATGTACATTGCCATGTCCCCACCCTATTGCTTTCCATATTACCTTGCGCTGAACTGCCATCCTGCTTGCCCTGAGTGATGAATTGTGCTGCTGCAACCCCTGACGCCTACCCTATGAAGTCAGTTTGGTGGCCCTGTCCATCTCCATCCTGCCCTCTGTTACACAAGTCTATATCCCAATCCCATTCCTCCTGCCCTTCGTGATGAAATATACCTTACTTGCCAACATTTTTAACTAGGTAAGAGGGATATTTTGAACAAAAACCTGGGGAAATACATTTTCTCTATTGACTTAATTTGAAAAAGAGGAGATTTAAAGCAGGAGACAGATAAAGTAAAGCCCCTTTGAGCATAAAAAACATTGGCAGTCTCTTGCCTCAATCAGGTCTGCTGGAAAGTGTGGTAATACTGCCACTGCCTTTTCCTTCTGCCCTCAATGGTATTTTATATTGCTGACCAGCTAGTACCTTGAGGCGGAAGGCGGAAGCCGGGGTTACTAGACTGCAACGAAACCTCTGTTGTGTTATAAAATTGCTTATTTGCACATTTTAAACTGCTTTTAAAACTCGATCTTTTCTCCTTGTGTAACGCACCTAGCGTCGCTGTATCACGTGACACGAGGCCACGCCCACCCTCGCTAGCCACGCCCACTCCAGGAAGCTCATAAGCGCTGTGCCTGCCAGAAGCCAGTGCTGACCAGCTAGTACCTTGAGGCGGAAGCCGGGGTTACTAGACTGCAACGAAACCTCTGTTGTGTTATAAAATTGCTTATTTGCACATTTTAAACTGCTTTTAAAACTCGATCTTTTCTCCTTGTGTAACGCACCTAGCGTCGCTGTATCACGTGACACGAGGCCACGCCCACCCTCGCTAGCCACGCCCACTCCTCTCTCCTCCCATAACTATGCTCACTACCCGACAGCGCAGCGGTCGAGCGCAGCGGGCACACCCTCAGCACGCCGAAGACACGCCAAAGACTAGCCCGTCTGTGCCCGTCCGTGTCAGGACGGGGCACGAGGCCGAGGCTCTCCCTCCAACTGCACCACCCAGATTGGTAAGAACGTCCTCCGCTCTGAGAGCACTGCCCCCTACCCCTAAACCGAACTGCTCTCTACCCAACCTACACATAGTCGGAACCCATGTTTGCTCGGAGTGTAAACTATCCACTGACGTCCATAAACCTTACTCCGACACACCTAGGAGACGCAGGAAATGTAAAATCCCACGTAATAATGTACAGCCAACATACGTATTTTACAGTACTAACTGCAGATCACTGCCCAAGCACAAGCATGAAATTTTTAATCTCCTCACTGAAGAAGGCCCTAGTGCTATCTTCCTAACCGAGACCTGGCTACATGACAGCGCTGGCCCAGACGTTGCTATTGCCCTCCCTGACAACTACGCCATTGTCAGACTCGATAGGGAAAAACAGGTTGGGGGCGGGATTGCCATCATTTTCAACAGAGAATACAAATGCACCCTGGAATCCGTTCTAATTCCAGATTGTGAAGCGGGTCTTTTTAAAATCACCTTAAACCCCAATTTCACTATGTCAGGCCTTCTAATCTATCGTCCACCAGGTAACCCCTCTCAATGGGTATCAAACTTCGCTAATCACATTACCCCCTATTATATGTCATCTAGCAATTTCTCTCTGCTAGGTGATCTTAACCTACACCTGGAAGATCCCACCATCCCATCATGCTATAATTTTCTGGAAGATCTAGCTGTAATGAACTTATCTATTATCAACTCCGGCCCCACTCATATTGCTGGCCACTTGTTGGACCCCATAATAACGAACGTCAGTGAACTCACGTACATTGCCACCGTTCCCTCTGGATGGTCCGACCATCACCTCATCAGCTTTAGCATCTCTCTTCCACCCCCCCCTAGAGTAAAACAAAATACTATTGCTACTAATAGAAGGAACTGGAAGTCAGTCGACATAGGTGCCTTAAATGCGGCACTCAAACAAAACCCTCCTAGCTTAAACCCCAACATGGACCACGTAGCAATTGAGACGCAAAATTGGCTAACAAATGCCGCCAACAGCTGTCTGCCTTCTATTCACACCAAAGGGAGTAGGCATCATCCTCCGGCTCCATGGTTTAACGACAGCCTCAAAACTGAAAAGTCAAGATGCAAAGTATTAGAACGAAAATGGCGTAAAAAGTACGACCCTTATGCAAAAAAATGCTATCATGAAGCCAGAAACAAATATCATACGGCGTGCACAAAGGCAAGAGCTGCCTTCGTCTCAAAAACAATCATCGAAGCAACTAATATGCCCAAAACCCTTTTCTCTAAAGTTAAGGAATTGGCAGGCGCAAATACTGCAGCCGCTGCACCCCCTTTAAGCACTCAACAATGTCAGGCATTAGCTTGCTTTTTTACTGAGAAAATTGACAAAATTATCTCAGACATCAACACCAAAATATCTAACGCTGACCCACCCCTTCCATCTAACCCCTGCCTACCTCAACCCACTGCTGCTGACAAAAACCTGCTGGAATCCTGGCCGAATCTCTCACTGGAGAATCTCAAAGGAATCCTTAAATCTGTCAAATCTGGTTCCCCTAGGGACCCCATCCCTATTAAAATTATAAAACAATTGGATGACCAGTCCCTGAATATCATTGCCAACATTTTAAATTTGTCCCTCGACCTCGCCACTGTCCCGGCCTTATGGAAGCACGCCATGGTGACACCCCTCTTGAAAAAGCCTAATGCAAACCCAGAAACACTGGCCAACTATAGGCCTATATCTCTGCTCCCTGCTTTCTCTAAGTGCCTCGAGAGACACGTACACTCCACGCTAGCCACTTTTGCAGAAGAAAACTGTTTACTCCACCCTTCGCAATCTGGTTTCAGGGCTGGGTTCTCGACGGAGACCGCCCTGTTAGGTGTCACTGAAAATATCCGACAACTCCTTGACCAAGGCCAAACGGTAGCACTTGTGCTATTGGATCTAAGTGCGGCGTTCGATACCATCTCCCACGAAACGCTCCTTAGAGAACTACACACAAATGGCATAAGAGGAAAGGCTCTGGAATGGATTAAATCCTTTCTGGCTAACAGAACCTTTCAGATCGCATCAGCACAGGCCGAGTCAGACTCCCTACCTGCAGCTCATGGAGTGCCACAGGGGTCCATCCTGAGCCCTCTGTTTTTTAATATTTATCTAAAACCATTGGTAGAACTTGTTGAGAAGCTAGGGCTAACGCTCATGAACTACGCCGATGACACCCAAATCATTTTTTCCCTGTCTAACTCTTGTCCCCACTCCCCGTCGCTACTCAAGGAAGGACTACTAAAAATACTGAACTGGATGACAGCAAACCAGTTAAAACTGAACGGGGACAAGACGGAAATTCTGATTTTGGGAAAAGACAAAGAACTCTGGAACCCCGCGCATTGGCCAGAACAGATGGGCATCCTTCCTACCCCGGTGCCCCATGCTCGTAATCTGGGTTTTGTACTAGACAACGCCTTATCCATGGATAAGCAGGCCAGCAAAGTTACTGGATTGTGCCTCACCATAATCAGATGGTTGAGGAAAATCCTGTGGATGTTGCCTTCGTCAACACAGAAGACCGTAGTCAATGCCCTTGTCACATCAAGGCTTGACTACGGCAACATCCTATACTTAGGCGCAAATAAATCTGTCATTAGACGCCTGCAAGTGGCACAAAACGCCGCAGTCAGACTCCTGTGCAAGATTCCCAGGAACGCTGGAGTCTCGAACCACCGCCGGGACCTCCATTGGCTCAGGATAGAGAACAGAGTTCGCTTCAAGGCTTTGAACTATATGTTCAAAATAAAAACTGGAGGAGCCCCAAAATACCTCCAATCCGTTGCTTGCCTCTACACACCAAATAGAAACCTCCGGTCCCAGACAGCAGCACGGTTCTGTATACCAAGGTTCAAACGTGCAAGATCAGGGGGCAGATCCTTTGCCTATCTTGGACCGTCCCTATGGAACTCGCTTCCTCCAAACATTCGGAAGGAAGATAACCACCATAGCTTCAGAAAGCTTGTAAAGACCTGGCTGTATGAACAGTAACCATTCAAATCCCCCCTCCGTTTTTTGTCTTTTCGTTTCTAGCTGTGTCTAGGCGCCGGGAAACCCTTCTCGGGTAGCTGTCGCGCCCTACAAATTGACAAAATAAAAAAAAAATATATATATTGCCACAGCTTCTCTTTTCTTTATTGTGTGGTTGGTTTGATGCCCCTGCCCCCCTTTCCCTGCCATCCATTGTGCATTGTGCTGCCACTGCCAATCCTGCTTGCCCAGCATGGACATCTTGGTGCTTTTGCATGAGAGGTTATTTTTTAAACAACTAAAATCAGGACATATTTCCTGAGTTCTAAAACAGAAACAACGCTCTCTACTTTGCTATCTCTGAGGTTTTTTTATTCAGTTGATCACTTGATTATATGACACACTTAAGGGACAGGGTGTGGCGTTACGGCCAGAGCTGCAGACTTTGCAATTTGGGAACCAGGTTCGAGTTTTGCCATCAGCTCGACATCCTGTGATTCTGGGCAAATGCTTTAGTCTTTCCATGCCTAAAGCTGCAACAAAACAATAAAAATAAGGGCCTCATTTTTGAGAAGTGATGCATTGCTGCCTGAAAGCAGCGATGCGTCACTTCTCAGTGCGCCCACCTTGCGACATGATGGATGCTTCATATTTACTGTATGAAGCATAATGTCGCAAGGAGTTACAGATACATCAGTATTTCTGACGTATCTGTATGCTGAAAAAAGTGACGCATTGCTGAAGTGTGTCACAAAAGTAACGCGATTCCAGCAAACTGTCCTTTCACATGGGGCAAGTCCTATGTGAAGGGGTCTGCACCAGTCTTACGTCTGCTGTGAGGCAGGCGTAAGATGCTGACGCATTTGCATCCTCGAAATGGTGCAGTGAAATCTCATAGATTTCACTGCGTCACTTCTACGAGGCTTAAATATGTGGAAACGCCCACCCTGCATACATTATACATGACGCAGGTATAATGTAGCGCAGGGGTTTACAAAGTAATGCATATGCTTAGATGCGTCACTTTGTAAATAGGGCGTAGCAGGAGGCATGTTTTATACCGCCAATGTGTCACAAAAAATTATGCAACGGAAGCGCAAAACTGTTGCAATGCCTCATAAATAAGACCCTAAGTGTTTTGCCCAATTTTGTCTTTGGGATATAGTTGGGATACATTTGGGTGATATTTGTGCTCTTTTTTTCGGTGGTCATCTCAGGTTATTTAAGTTATTTGTTATGAAGCTCCCTAATGTACTCATTAACTGTAGTATCCTCAGTAGAAAATGCTTTCAGTTTGCCACTTCAATTGCATTAAGATGACATTCAGATGAGCCACACTTTTTGCATGAATTCTGAATTTTAGCAGTCTAGTTGCTCATTAGAACACTGCAGTAAATATGCTGATCATCAGGGAGTTAACTGGCAGTCTACTGCTAGTGTTGAAAGTGCATGTTTCAGTCTGCATGTCAGAATGTTTAATGGAACAGAAGAGTGAGGTATTTGAGAGCTCACTTAAAATGTGTCCTAATTTTTCTTTCTCTAGCACTAATCATAATTTCTATAACAAACTATACTCCCTCATTTAGTTCCTTTCTAAATTAATTGTTTTAAGTTTGACGAGTTTGTTTCAAACAACATGACTTTTGGTGTGCCCTACTTTAGTCATAAGTAAAGCTGTTAGCGCTCTAATTGTTCTTTAGAACACTCGGGGAGGCTGCAGTAGGAATAAACTGATAGGCTGCTCCTTTTGAAAGTACATGATTTACTGAGAGTGCTAGACTTCATTTTCATACGGCTCAGAAAGACAATGGGAATTTACAAAAAATATGCTCTCATTTTAGCTTCTGGGGCACTGTCCATAATCTCTATGAGAAACTCATGAAAAAAGTTTTCTCTCAAACATTATTCATGAAATTCCATCAGAAGGTTTTTTCACTTGTTAAAATACCCTTAGAACATACGCCAATTCCAAAAATTGGTATGGTGCCATCAACAAATAACTTATATTGTAACTAAAATCGTATAACCCTTTGCACTCTCTCCTTTTTGCGACACTCAAAACCTGCCATTCACTACAATGCATTTCAATGGGGTTTTAACATGTATATTGGTCCCAAGATCACTGACAACACTTCCTGGTTGAAGTGTTGGCAGCCAATCAAATCCCACCATGAGAACTGTGTTTATGCTTTGCTCAGATAAACAATGTTGGTTTTCCTTTAATATCTTCAAACTACTTATAGGATTTACACCAAATAGTATAACCATGATCTCTGGACCACAATCTACCTTTCTGCCAAATTTGGTGTAATTCCATCTAGTAGTTCGGGCTGCAAGTGTGTCTAAATCTTTTATGAGATTCACCATGGGAAATGCACTTTCCCCTCCCCTTTTGATTGGCCCCTGGTTGATGGATCACTCAGAAACATTCCACGCACAACAAGACCCAACTTGACACTTTTTTGGGAATATTTTGTGAGGATTCATCAGATGGCTTTAAAGTTATAGTAAGTAAATAAATTAGGGCTGGGCAAAGTTTGCGAAGTAGCTCTTAGCATACCTACGCGAAGGTCACTTCGCACAACGCGAGCAACTCGTAGCACTATGCGAACTGCGTAGTAGCATTTTTGCACTGTGCAAGATGCCGTTTTCAATGATTGCACAGTGCGGACAAGCATCCAGCACTGTGCAATCATTGAAAACGGCATCTTGCACAGTGCGAGCGCTAGTTTTCTGCCGCTCGAGGAGATTTTTACTCAAGCGCCAGCTTTCTTAACGCGGACTGGTAGTTTCTCATCGCGAGCGGTCGCGAGCATACGTGACAACTCGCAATGAGAAACCAGACATCCCCACGTTGAGAATCTCGCAGGGAGGTTTATTTTCCACAATCGCGATCATCAACTTGATGTTACTGCTCACGAACGAGGAAAAAGTCTCGCCAGGATGACATTTTGCTTGCTCGCAGTCGCCAACTTGACGTTGAGGACCACGAGCATGCAAAAAATGACCGCTGCACTACGCTAAAAGTGTTCGCACTGTGCTACGTGCAGGTCGCATAGTGCGAAGTTGTGTAAACTTCGCAAACTACACGAGCGTAGCATAGTGCTTTGCCAAGGCCTAAAAAAATGTGTTTTCTATGAAAACATGGTCCTAACTAACTACCTGGTGGCGATCACCTGTAGGATATGTATATATGTCTATATCTGTGGCACCAGCGGATAGATCTTCACAACATTTTACACAAAAGTGTGCCAGTAATTTTTGTTCTGCATTGAAAGTTTCAGAGCAATCTGTCAAGCAATGAAAAGGGGGGGCGAAAATAGTGTTTTTCCCTTGTTAATTCCCGTAAAGATTTTAGTTGCGACTACAGCCCGAACTGCTGGACGGAATTACATCAAATTTGGAGGAAAGTTAGCTCTAGGTCTAGAAGGAACACTTTTTGTTATTTGGTGTAAATCTGTTTAGTAGGTTTTGGTATATTAAAGGGAATGTATATTTTTAAGTCTGAGGATCCAATAGTCCCAGTGCTGAAATGTGAATGGCTGCCAACACCTAAAGCAGGAAGTGTTTGGCAGCTGTCTTGGGACTCATCCTCAGCCGAGTCCCCAAAAATGTTTATAAAAAAGAAGGTGCAGGGTAGGAATACCCTAACCCCCTAGGCCTCTTAAAGAGGACAGGCCTAGGGCAAAAAAAAAATGGAAGAAAAATTGGGCGGAAGTCACACTGGATCAGCGGCTCCTGCTAAAAACTTTTTTTTAAAAGAAGCCTGGCCTCCTGCGCTTCCATAATGTTTAACCCCCGGGCGGGACAGGTCCCAGGGGCATGAGGACTTTCAAAAAAGAGGGGGCGCATGGGGCCCCTTCCCAGGGTTTATGAAAAGCATTGGGGATTGCCACCTCCCCAGGGCATTGCTTTTAATGCATGCAGGGGGAGACCTCATGGTACCACAGCACCCTGGGGACCACCAGCTCCCCAGGGCAAATCTCTATAAATAAATACAGCGACCCGCATGGTCCATGTGCGCCCCCCCTGCAGTCCCGGCGACTGCCATCTCTCTGGGGCACTTAAAGATATGTATACAGGTGGGCCCACAGGCCCCGCCTGAGCCCCGTGGACCATTACCTTCTAGGGGCAAATTCAACCAAATTATTGCAGGGGGATCTCATGGCCCCCTGTAGCCCCAGACACTGTTACCTTCCTGGGGTGAGATATAACATTAATGCAAAGGGCCCATGCACTCCCCGCTGCCCAGGGACTTCCAACTCCCCAGGGCATTTTATTGAATTAGGAAGGAGGACACACGGCCTCCCGCAGCCCGAAGGACCACCACCTCCCCACGGATAAGTACTACAATGGAGGGAGGCAGTGCAGTTCACACCCACTGGTAGATAAGGTACCTATAAACAAACAAATAATAAGACTTTAGTCTACTATTAACTCCAGAAATTAGCAGATTGAGTCAAAATAGAGGTCAGAAACTAGCAGATAGAGGCAAACTAAAGGACAGAAACAAGCAGCATGAGGAAAGGTCAGAAATGAGCAGAAACAGCTAAATAAAGATCAGAAACTAGCAGATAGAGACCAGATATTAGCAGAAAGGTGCAAAATAGAGATCAGAAATGAGAAGAAAGAGTCAAAATAAGGTCATAAGCGAGCACAAAGAGGCAAAATAAAGGTAAAAAACTAGCAGGTTTTAGTTCAGTCACTCACAGAACTACTGACAGTCCCAAATAGATACTCAGACACCTGCTCACACCCATTCTGGCACTCTCCAATCCACTCACAGACCCACACAGCTGCACACACACACCCGGACACACAACCATTCTGCCACTCACACACCCTCCCACATAACCATACAGCCACTCACAAAACCATTCACAGTCCTACAAAGCCAATCACACAAACCCATTCAAACACCCACAAACAACACACACACATACAGCTACTCATACTCCCACTCACACCCTGTACAGCCACTCACACAGCCACTCACCAACCTATACAGTCACTCACACATCCACTTTCAAAGATTACAGGTTACAGTTAGGAAACACAAATAAAAAACCTTCAAAATGCTCTAAAATATTAATTTTACAGGGTTTCTACAGTAAGGAAATAACATTAAAAAATGAAACTCACAAAAGTATCAAAAGTTTACAGAGCCTTGATAGTTAGGAAATAGAATTAAAAAAAAACCTTTGAAATGTATCCCCAAAAAAAGATTCAAGTTTGTTAGGCTAAGATTTCACATACACAAAACTATAGAAATGTAGCTGTTATATTTCTCTGAGCTTACTATAACTTATGCCCCTGTAATGCACTGCCTAGGACCTCACATATTACATCAATCATAACATCATCAGTGACATCACTCATGTCATTTCAAATGACATCATTCATGACATCACTGATGACATTACACCAGTGAGTGTGTTTTGCAAACATTTCTGAGATATATGCTCCATGGTGCAAGGGTGCCTGCACTGGCGCATGGCTGCAGTTTGTGCGCCAACGCATGTCAGAGCACAGGAATGCAGCATATTATTGTAAATATGGTGCATCACTGTGCTTTGAAAGTGACTCAGTGCAGCGCAGCCAAATGGCTTTTGGAATGCACTGAGTCACTTTCATTGTAAATCTGCCCTTCAGAATTTTCAATTCCAGTAAAAAAAAACTTTGGTAGACCTCAGGAATAAACCATTGCACTATGGTGCAAGGGTGTGTGTCTAGCACAAGGCAACCTAAAGTGAGAAGTGAAAAGAGAGAAATACAGCACATAACTCAGTTAATTATGGTACAGTTCTGCTGTCTTCCTCTCATGCACGCAGCACTGCAATTTTGGTGAGTGCTCTGTGTAAAATATTAGTACATTTGTCACCAAATTATTGTTTTTTTCCATAAACGACTCTTCTAACTGCATGACCAGTCATTGCACTAGTAACTTCGAAGGAGTGATCTGCAGGGGTAAAGTGTATAGGAATCTATGCTCGTAACTGACTAATATGGGTTAAATTTAAGAGTCATCAGAGTGAGTGCTCGGTTGGAAAAAATAGAAAGATTATACATGCATTGTACAATAGAGCCATGGTGGGGAGCGTTGGAGCCGCCTTTGCAATGACAAAAATAATACTTATCCCTGGGGTGTTTATTTCTGAATTATGGTATGTTTTCCATAGAAAAGGAATAAATAGCCGCGCCTGCAATGAAACACCTTCGTATTATTGAGCATTACCATAATAGACTGATGTATTAGTCACAGATGCCTATTAAGACACCATGCTGAGTGCACCAAACTGTGTTTGATAATATAGAATCATAGCAGTCCCTCGTGTCTCTGTAATTGGTACATACATCATTGTAATGTTCAACCTTGAATGGGAAAACTTCAGGGCACTAAGGAATATTAATGACCGCGGTCAACAAACACAGGAAGAAAGATAATACAATTGTTCATATTGATTACCAGCACGCCTAGCGCTAGAAAGGAAGGTCACTAAATTCGATCTGAAGCACGTAGCATGTTTTACAGGTAAGAAAAGCTGCTACAAACAGAAGTTGCTTTTAGCGAGTTTTAGTTAAATCTGCAACAAAGCGGTTATGGGACAAAGAACGTCAGTGAGCACCTGCAATTAAAGTTCTGTTAATCTCGATTGTATAAAGATATAGGGGCATATTTACAAGCCCATTGCGCGCCCGGTTCGTCACTTTTAATATAGGAAAAAGTGGCGCAAGGGGCTTGTAAATAAGCCTCTTAGTGTTACGTCTTCTCCACTGTAGGGTCGGACTGGTCCGTAGGGCATACTGCCAGATCTAGACGCAGCAGTTATAGGATACTCGATCCAAACTCATATTATTCCATTTGTCCATCTTAAATGTTCATCCGTGTTTTAATCAAAACATGTTTTATCTAGTTTTTTCACTTTTTCTTGCGCTCAATATCCACATATGTAACTAATTGCGTTTTTTGGAAACTTTACGTATTAACATGCGCCAATCCAGGCTTCTTTGTGAATACAAATCCGACACAACACGTAGTTCCAAGCAGCTTCTTTATTCTTAACCCAATGCATTTCGGGCACTTTTTGCCCTTCATCTGGGGTAGCTGAAAATTACAAAGAAGTCCATTAATATTAATAACCTCCCCTCAATTTAAATTAATACATATAGCATTGCTCGACTATAACAACTTGTTTACAAATGCATTGCATCATTTAAGTTACCAAGTTCACAACCTTCGATGCCTTAGGTTACTTATTTTGCTTAAAGAAACACAATTACAACCAGGATGAATTTAAACGCCAATGCAACATGCTGAGTTCTGTTATTTGGTTGTATATTCATGGTTGCACACAATGTAATGCCAGGTATTTTTCGAGGCTTATTAAACTCTCACTATTCCTTAGGAGGATAAGAAATACGAGAGCAGGTACGCTCGGCGCATTGATAAGAGTGGGGTAGATAAATACTAAGCACGTTATGATGAAGAAAGCATTTGGCTTTTATTGAGCATATGAACATGTTAACACTAAGAAATAGTGAGAGTTTAATAAGCCTCGAAAAATACCTGGCATTACATTGTGTGCAACCATGTTGTGAACTTGGTAACTTAAATGATGCAATGCATTTGTAAACAAGTTGTTATAGTCGAGCAATGCTATATGTATTAATTTAAATTGAGGGGAGGTTATTAATATTAATGGACTTCTTTGTAATTTTCAGCTACCCCAGATGAAGGGCAAAAAGTGCCCGAAATGCATTGGGTTAAGAATAAAGAAGCTGCTTGGAACTACTTGTTGTGTCGGATTTGTATTCACAAAGAAGCCTGGATTGGCGCATGTTAATACGTAAAGTTTCCAAAAAACGCAATTAGTTACATATGTGGATATTGAGCGCAAGAAAAAGTGAAAAAACTAGATAAAACATGTTTTGATTAAAACACGGATGAACATTTAAGATGGACAAATGGAATAATATGAGTTTGGATCGAGTATCCTATAACTGCAGTGCATTTTGGAGTGGAGCGTGACGTTCGCGCTCCCTATCGTTGTTGTTTATGCAAAGTGCATGATGGTGAGGCACAATCCAGTTTGCACGCAAAGGCAAAAGTAAATGACACAAATTCGGTTGCAATCGAATAGAAAGAAAAAAACATGGTGTGCATACCACTTCATTCATTGTTTATAAATATATCGCCATACGTTGGTTTTGCACCCGAGGACTAAAATGTTGAAATTTCTAAATCTAAAGAACTAACCGCGAGCAAAAGCCACATACAAATTAACAGCAAGTTCCTGGCAGTATGGAATAAAGAGGTCGCTTGAAAGTACAAATATACGGAGTGCAGAAGATGGACTTATGACTTTAATACATATATTGTAATTGAGATGAAGTAATGCATGTTGGGATTAGAAGTTCACAAGATACGTAGGGTGTGTGAAACGCATTTTTATTGGCAGCACCTGTAGGGTGGAGCATTCATTAGGCTAACGGCTAAGCTGCTAGTGGGAGAGCTTGTCTTTGAAGCTTGGACTCATTCCTGCCTAGGGAGGATAAGAAATACGAGAGCAGGTACGCTCGGCGCATTGATAAGAGTGGGGTAGATAAATACTAAGCACGTTATGATGAAGAAAGCATTTGGCTTTTATTGAGCATATGAACATGTTAACACTAAGAAATAGTGAGAGTTTAATAAGCCTCGAAAAATACCTGGCATTACATTGTGTGCAACCATGAATATACAACCAAATAACAGAACTCAGCATGTTGCATTGGCGTTTAAATTCATCCTGGTTGTAATTGTGTTTCTTTAAGCAAAATAAGTAACCTAAGGCATCGAAGGTTGTGAACTTGGTAACTTAAATGATGCAATGCATTTGTAAACAAGTTGTTATAGTCGAGCAATGCTATATGTATTAATTTAAATTGAGGGGAGGTTATTAATATTAATGGACTTCTTTGTAATTTTCAGCTACCCCAGATGAAGGGCAAAAAGTGCCCGAAATGCATTGGGTTAAGAATAAAGAAGCTGCTTGGAACTACTTGTTGTGTCGGATTTGTATTCACAAAGAAGCCTGGATTGGCGCATGTTAATACGTAAAGTTTCCAAAAAACGCAATTAGTTACATATGTGGATATTGAGCGCAAGAAAAAGTGAAAAAACTAGATAAAACATGTTTTGATTAAAACACGGATGAACATTTAAGATGGACAAATGGAATAATATGAGTTTGGATCGAGTATCCTATAACTGCAGTGCATTTTGGAGTGGAGCGTGACGTTCGCGCTCCCTATCGTTGTTGTTTATGCAAAGTGCATGATGGTGAGGCACAATCCAGTTTGCACGCAAAGGCAAAAGTAAATGACACAAATTCGGTTGCAATCGAATAGAAAGAAAAAAACATGGTGTGCATACCACTTCATTCATTGTTTAGATCTAGACGCAGGGCACAAGTTGGGGTACCACGTGGTTGGACGGCGTCCCCCCACTTATTTCACCGGGTTTTTACCGGGTGGACGCCGTCCCCCCTGTCCAAAAGATGGAGCCGGTGCCTGAGTCTGCACTTGCGCGCTAATGATAGCCTTTCAAATTCACCCGAGGCTCAGACTAATCTCCCCTTCCACCTTGCGCCCTCGCCTTGCCAGCCTTTGTCAGAGCACAGCTACGGCCCAAGTCTGTAATAACCGTGTAATCCGAGGAATGAGTCCTGTGTATAGTGTGTTTTGAGTGACTGCCACTTACTGCAGTATTATACCTCTACTTGTATCTTGTATGTATTCACGCATTTCAGACAGAGACGGCAAATTTCGTGGTGTCACTACCGGTGACACCACCTAACTTGGATAGTCCCCCCACTTCATTTTTTAGGACTTGTGCCCTGGCTAGACGGACTGGTCTGACAGACTGACAGGTGCAGTGTGTAGTCCATTTTTTTGGCAGTTTGTGAACGCCGTTTTGTGGTGTGGTAAGACGGTTTTTACTGTTTATTTTCCTTATATTATCTATTACAAACGTTGGCTGAGGAAAGCATAAATGCATGCAGTCTTCCATATCATGAAAAATGCCCGTACAATGTGTCCTTACAAGTTGAAAACCTCCCGGGTTTGCTATCCCTGCCCCTTTTTTAACTATCTGAGTCACTAATGGGGGACACTTTTATCCTGGAAACCATACACCCATTCAAATCTGGAGGCCGACTGAAGTAAAAAGGGAACGCCTACGCTTCAGGCTTCTGTACATTCAACACCCCATTTTGAAGGATCCTGGAGCATTCGTCTTCCAGGCATCAAGGGATGTAGATTCTGCGGGCATGAAGATGAAACTATTGATCACAATATCTGGCTCTGGCCAAAACCATTGGCGATGCGCAAAAAATATCTAAGGGCATTCTGAAAATATTTTATTAGTCTTTTGTACTTAATTTTCTCATGCTGCTAATAAAGCTGAATGTGGATGTATTATAATTACTGATAAGCGGGTCTAATGTTGCTGACAATATCCGATGTATATTTTTATTAATTTCTTATTCGTTGTAATAATTTTTAATAGAATAAACTTACACTTTTATTTTGGTTCATGGGCTTACTTTTTTGTCCCAGTCCGACCCTGCTTCCTTTCATCTTTCTTGAAGCAGATGGAAACCACAGGTAACTTCCTTTATCTCCTTTCTCCCGTCTGTGTTTTTTCATCTTTTTTTACCTGGTGCTGTGTCATTAGTCTTTCTTCCCTGTCGTTTGTTGTGTTCTTAAGCACAACCCGCGGCTTTCTTTTCTTCTGCATTCCAACAATCAATTGCACGTTTGCATTTTTCCTACCACCCGCTTGGCTCAAAAACTACCGATCTAAATTAATCAAAATCATTTTGTCAAAGGTTTTATTTTCATATTCTAAGTAATGTTTTCCTGTTATTGTCTCCGAAAATTTAAATGTGGAAGTGTAGGTTTCAGGTCCATGTATTGATATTATCAAATAATTTGGATATATTTTTAGGAGTCATGTTTCTTCTTAATAATCTTTGTATCAAACAGTTAACATTAGCCTTCTTCCTATACACTTCTCCAGTCCTGTTAGCAAGCCTGGTTTAGAGGTATGTAGGTGTAGAGAATATGATAACTCCTGCACTGGAATCACTGCTCTATCCACTGACAAAGATTTAAAATGGCCACCAGAGATTGTCGCACATCTTTTGCTATGGAGCCGTTTAGCGTACAGTTTGCTGCAATAGCATGAACACAGGGATAGTCCTTCACACATGGACACTTATCACATCATATTAAACCAACGCATGCAGATGGCATAATTCGATTAATCAAAAATCTAGAGAAAACCTAACACCAGCACTCAATGAGATTACGAGGATTGGGGCCTACTCAGGGATAGTGATAAACTGGATCAAATCTGAGATTTTTTCACTAATGCCAACCACTCAGAGGTTAAGTTGGAATACCAATTGCTATGGAAAAAAGACTCTATAAGAGTTTTGGGTATACAGCCGCTAAACTGTTTACAAATATTCAATTGATGATGTCCAGGCCGAAAAATATCAATTATTCCATCTGTGAACATGTGTTGCGCAACCGCAAGACAATGAAGACAAAGAAACTGATGTCCTGGCCTGCCCAATGCTTGATACAAGGACTCAATCATGATAATGTGATTGCACTACTGCACTAGGGCTGAAGTTTATCGGCTATGATGCAATTATGTTTATGAATGTAAATGTTACCCTTTGTACATTACAGTCTTTTATCGGCCTATCATGGGTAGTGGAATGAGATGGGACCACTGTGCAAGTGCTGACATGTACGATTATTGCTAACTTAGTGTAATGTTTGCTGGTGTGTGAAAGATAATCAAATAAATATATTTGAAAAAAGAGCTGTGCATCAGTACAGACTGCCTATTTGTGTTATAGAGTCCACCTTGGGGGGATTCCTAGGTCCACAAAGTTACAGCTCCTCAAAAACCCCATGAGCCAACCAGTGGGAATTGTCTAAACGTTTTCTTGGATAATTGAAGCAACTTGCAAGAAGCAACTTTTCTTGTCCGAACATCACAAAAATAATAACATGTAAACAATAACCCTAACAAAAGAAGTGCATACATTTTAAAGTTCCTTTAAAGTTGCAAATGTGGCTGCTTATCCATGCGTACAAAGCACTCCACAACACAGGACCAGCATACCTCAACAACTGATTCCAACTCTACAAACCTTACAGACAAGCTATGCTCCACCTCTCTCTCACACAAATCCCCCGCATCATTGACAAAAACTGAAATTAACTTTCTCAACACATCAGGAGTGCCACTCCATTTTCTCAACTTACACAAGAAACTGAAGACCTGGGTTTTCAACTAGGAGCATCGCCGGTCCTAGGCTCCTGCTCCAGCGCATAGATACCCTCATGAGTGATAAGCTGCATACAAATCTACATAAGATAACTAGGGCTCCCGGTTTTATGGTATTTTTTATTTTAACATTTTCATCTGTATTTATCCATATTTATATTTTGTCAATTTTATCTGTACTTATCCACATTTATTTTGTGTTTTGCGTAAAAATGAAGTAGTAAAACAGTACATTTCCATATTTGTTTAACTGATCGACGTGCACTCATACTGTGATGCCTGTTGTGTTTTAGCTATTTAAGCTGCCAAATATAATAAATATACATCCACTGGTTAATACTAGCATTATACCACACGTGGAGAAGTGTGGCTCAATGGTTAGAGCAGTGAACCAATGAAGGTTTCGGATCCTACATCTACCCAGCCCGGATCTCTACAACATGATAAACAGAAAAAGGGTGGCTGGACAGGACAATTTAACACAGAAATCTTGCAGACACGCAGTCTATATGTACTACGTGACCACTGTATTTATATTCCAGAACACATTTATTTTTCTTTTTTTCAGATTCTTAAAGTTTCAAAAAACACCGGCACAAACAAAAAACCATCAAGACAGTAGGTTCATATACACAGTATCTACAAAAATACAAATTTACAAATGTACACTATTTACAACACTCGAGTCAAACGAGACAAATAATAACACACCAAGACAGTGGAACATAAAGTGATTCAATTCAATTGCAGATTTAAACAATGCAATACTGATGCATAAAACAAGGAGGAAAACCAGTCCTTAGAACTATGAACCCAAGGGACAGGTGGGATAGAGGTGGAAATGAGTGCCTGCCTGTCTACTAAAACCTGTGGGGTGGGGTGTTGACGCGTTTCGAACCTGGGTGTTGTCCTGAAGAGAACCTACAACACCCAGGTTCGAAACGCGTCGACACCCCACCCTGTGGCAACTTCCAAGGGTGCTGCTAGGACACAACTAATTCCACTCTATTGGACCCTAGCAGTTCAACCCCATTTAAATATCTGACCACAGGTTTTGGTAGACAGGCACTCATTTCCACCTCTATCCCTATTTGTAAATTTGTATTTTTGTAGATACTGTGTATATGAACCTACATGGTAACTTGGCACAAAGGCAGTCAGGCTTAATTTAGAAGCAATGTGTAAAGTAGTTATGCAGCACATAAACAGTAATACATTGAAAACACAACACAGGAAAAATCCCAAACGAATTTAGAAAAATTGAGTATATTTTCAGAACTAATTGACAACAAAATCACAAAAATCCAATCAGTAGAACCGAAGTTATGAAGTTTTAGTAAAAACTAGCTGCTAAATTATCAAAGAACCATCGGCAAACATCTAGTTGTGTGAGACCAAGTCAAAGTTGAAAAATATGGCTGACGGAAATGGAGTGAAGTTTGGATACATTAAGTGGGTAGGACCTGGTCAGCATTTACTTTTGGACTTAAATGAAATTCTGAGAAAAAATGTCTGAGAAGGTAAAGTTCAGCAGGGCAAAGCTGCAGCAGGTGTCTGAGGAGCAAACTTCATAGTCAGATGGCCTTGGGTGGGAGTCACAGTGAAGATTTCTATGTTTGGACTTGGTCATCGAAATGGAAGTCATAAATCTCTAGTGCGACAAGGGAGAAGGCTGTAGCAGATGACTGTTCTATGAGGTGGGATATCCCTTTGGCGAAGGAATCCTGAAAAGGATTAGCTGCTGTGGAGGAGAACATAGTGGGAGAAACAGTGAAGTAAATCTGAACGGCGATGCACCTTGGGCAGATAGGCGAGCAGATTGGTTCTGGTCTCCTTCTGGCTCTTAGAGTAGCTTTGGGCCAAAATGTTTCCAAGTCCTCATTTTCGGGAATTAGCCATCTGGGCACCTTTAGCACCACAACCAGGGGTCCAGGTCTGGTGGGACACCACTTCGAGGTTCAGGACTCACTCAGGCTGCATCCACGGGTGAATTCAAAATAATGGGAGACTATTATGACACTACGAGCAGCTCGTAAAAGAGGTTGCGTTGTGTGAGGGAATTAAGAAAAAGTTTGGCACAGAGAAAACGAGAGAATAGTCAGGCCGTAGTGGTGAAGCACTAAAGTACCTTCAAGACGGGTGCTTATAATGCAGTGAATATAAACTTTGGTGAGTAGTGGCGGTCAAATGATTGGATGCAGCCAGGCAGATTCAGTCATGCATTTGTCAGACATTCATGTTTCATGATATTGGGTTTTGGGAAAGCAGCACCACCCGCACAGTCGAGGGCCAGCCCAGTTGATTTCCTCACCATCCGGACAGAAGCAAACCTGATGGATCAAATTTTCGATCATCAGATCATACTAATGTGTATATCATTCAGAAGCCCTGATGAGAGCCCCTGGAGGTCTCCTGGGTCTTGAAAAGTATCCGCATTTGCAGTAATAGGCATTAGGATCCATATTGAAAGGGTGCTGTATACTGAGGAACATTGAATGAAGTCTGGTTCCCAGTTTAGAGAATTAATTTGTATCTATCAGTTGTAAATGATACATTGGTTGATTCATTATACTGATTTTTTTTGTATTGTGATAAATGTATGTAATGTATAGTGTGGTAAATGTTGTAAAGGTATGTAAATGTTTGTAAATATAGGAATCATTTGATATGTGCTGGTTTGGATTGATTAGAAGTCTTTTTTGCCTACGTTCTTCATAATAAATAAGCTATTCTAGTTGACCTGTAGGTCAACTAGCTGCACTATCTCTGAATGTGATAGTGTCATGTTTGCTATCAGTTTCTCTCCCACATGTACCTTGTCAGGGATTCTATTATATCACCCTCTAGGAGCACACGCTAACTTCTGTAATGCCCTCCTTAACATTGCTATAAACTATGCAAGCCTTACTCCCAATTTCTCCATTCTGGGGGATTTTAACATCCGGTCCTAGGGTGCTTGTTTCTGGTCAAGGGAAGACATGGCTTGGCAGTTCGGGCTGGGCTGTTCCCATGAGGCACAGGGTTAGACTGATTTGCATATGGCCATGTCTGAACTGGGGTGGCTGAGTGAGCTAAAGAATGGTGATGGATTAAACCCAGATCAGTTGACTGGGGTGAGTGTTTGATTTGCTCAAACGCTCCGTCCATCATCCCCTTTTGTATCGCTTTGTTCGCCCTAAGTTGGCAGGGTATGCTAAGACGTGAGTCCCTTGCTCACTTGGTCACTGGATTCAAGATAGCCTGGCTGATGAGGATTATGAATCCAAAACTGGTCCCAGGATGCTTGTTTCGGTCCAGGGAAGACATGGCTTGACAGTTCGAGCTGGACTGTTCCCATAAGGCACAGGGTCAGACTGATTTGCATATGGCCATGTCTGAACTAGGGTGGCTGAGTGAGCTAAAGAATGGTGATGGATTAAACCCAGATCAGTTGACTGGGGGTGAGTGTTTTATTTGCTCAAACGCTCCGTCCATCATCCCCTTTTGTATCGGATTTTAACATCCACCTTGATGAACCTGACACTCCCGCTTCTCATAATCTTATGGCAGGCTTAGATGTGCTCCATCTAAAACAAATTGTTAATGGTCCCACCCACAGAGCAGGTCATTTGCTAGACCACTTCTTCACTAATCTTGATAACATCAGCCTGAAGGAATCTACTGTAGTTCCTTGGTCAGATCATACTCTCTTATCCTTTTCTTGGTCCCCCCCGATCAGGCACCCACTGTCATAAAAACATAAAAATTGAGTCGCATTTTGTCCAAGTTACCATTGGAGGAATGGGTCTCGAATCTTAGTCTGTCCATTCTGGCTCTTAGCTCTTATCCTATAATTTCAAATGCATCCTTTAATAATTGGCTGGAGTCCTCTTTGGACCTCACCCTGCCTAAAACAGAACTCTGTCACCCCATTGGCGCCAATAAAAAAGCTTGGTACACTCCGAAATTAAAAACACTCAAGCAATCCTGCAAACAGCTTGAAAGAAAATGGCGGAAGGACTTCTCAGAGGTCACTAACTATAGATCAGCACTTCGGATCTATAAAAATAAAATAAAAACGACACAATCCAGCTATTACCAAGATAAGATTGCCTCTGCCTCCAATTCTCCTAGGGAAATTTTTTAAATGTTTAAATCACTTGTTTCTCCTCCGGGCCCTCTCATCAAACGCACAGATACGTTGAGATGAGTTAGCAAAGTTTTTTTCTTTTAAAGTTTCCAACATCTACTAGCTGTTTCAGCAGGTGGAACCTATAGTACCCCTTGCCCCCGCCCTGATGGGTTGGTTTACGGGATGTAATTAACCTCTCCTTTGCAGCTGGGCTGGTGGCACCTTCCTGTAAACAGGCAAGAGTGAAGGCACTCTTAAAGAAACCAAACTTAGATCCGGGGGACTGGGCAAACTATCGTCCCATCTCTCTATTACCTGGTATAGGTAAATTGGCCGAAAAGCATGTCAATTCCCTATTATCTACTTTTTTGGAAAACAATAATGCCTTACATCCCTCCCAGTCAGGCTTCAGATGTAAGCAAGCACTGAGATGGCCCTCATTGCTGTAGTCGAAGAAGTGAGGAAAATAGTGGACTCTGGAAGCTGCGCTGCTATTATTCTATTAGACCTCAGTGCGGCCTTCGACACGGTTAATCACTCTATAATGATTCAGAGGCTGAGTGATGTGGGGGTAGGTATCAGGGATGGCTCTTAATTGGCTTCAGTCCTTTCTCATTGACAGAACCTTTGCTGTCTTTGAAGATGATGCAATTTCAAAGCAGATTCCCTTGCAGTACGGCTTCTCCCAGGGATCCTCATTAAGCCCTACCATGTTTAACATCTACATGAGGCCACTGACTCAGGTGCTTCTTCTCTGGGGGGTCCAGCTGGTCACCTACTCCGATGATACCCAGCTGGCAGTCTCCCTTTCAACACATGGCACCTCTGGCATTAATCTTTCTTCATTCTTAAGTAAAGTACTGGAATGGATGGATGCGTCCTTTCTTAAACCTAATGGCTCCAAGACCGAAATAACGATGCTGGGGCACATGGCCTCAAACAATCTAGATCCTTGGTGGCCTAGCTGCCTTGGGTTGCCCCCGTCCCCCAAAAAGCAAATCAAGAGTCTGGGCGTCTGCCTAGATCCCAACCTTAATTTTCTGGAACAATCGCGTAAGGTTGCGGCAACTTGCTTTGGTCTGATTAGACTGCTAAGAAAGATTTTAAATCTTCTCCCTTTTGAAGCCAGGCATCTGTTGGTCCAGTCACTCATTTTGTCACGTCTTGATTACGCAAATGCAGTTTACCTGGGCGCCCCTCAGGAAATCATTAAAATCTTGCATATAGTACCAAACTGTGCTGCACGATTGTTAATCGATGTGCCTAAACGGAGTTCGGACAAATCTGCTTTACGCCACTTGCACTGGCTTCCAGTGCAGCAAAGGATTTGGTTTAAGGCTATGTGTACTGTTCATAAGTCCTTTTCTGACTCCGGACCTGCCTTGATCCAACCCATGTTTCAACTCCATAATATCCTTCGGACCCTCAGATCGAACCACAAGAAATTTTTGACAGTCCCCAGGATTAAAAGGGCACGTATGGGTGGCCCACGTTTTTCCCTACATGCTGCAAAATTCTGAAACCAGCTCCCTGATGCCAATCGAATGGAATCAAACCATCTTAGTTTCAGGACTCTGCTTAAAACCTTTTTGTTTCCCTGAGCCGGTGTAATGACTAGGTACTTAACGCGCTGGGATGCCTCCGGGTAGCCATGCTCTATATAAATGCGTAAACATTCATCTATTCATTCAAGGAAAAAGGTTTAATAAATGACCTAATCATATGAAGCAACTCATTGTGATTATTGCAGTAAGGAAATTGCATAAATTACTCAGAACACCAGGTTTCCCCCTTTTTTGTACTTATAAATAAGGCCCATCCTGGTGTCTGTCCTCTTGGGCCTTACCCCTTTTCTATGCATACTTTTAGAAAGCTGGCATTTTTCTGCCCTTTGTACCTGAAACCTGTTGCGGGTCACATGACTTGGTCTGGGTGTAGCTGACCGACTTTGTGAATTCCACCCAGACAGTCACACAATATAGCAACTAGGTGTGTCTCAATGGGCCATCTGCTAGCAGGATGGGGAGTGCAGACCTGAGCAAAGTCCTACTTACAGCTGATTAGCCGCTGCTCTGCCTTCACATGAAGAGCCTACCAACCCTGCATTTGTCACTGCAGTCAGCTTGGAGCCTAGGCAGGGGAGTCAGGAAACCTCATGCACTACAAAGAACCTTTCCAGAAGCTTGTCCCACCTCCTGTGACCAGCTGTGCATTCTGCCAGATAGCTTCTCTTCCTGGTAGGATGGCATTGCTGCCTGGAGCCTGCCTTGAACCCTTCGGAGGCCAGCTCTGCTGTTGAGCATACGTCTTCACCTGAGTCCAGGACTACTAGAAGTGACTCCAAGGGCTAGTTTGCTGGCCTTGTGTTCAGAGCCACAGGGACAGAAAAGGCTACCACCATCTTGAACCTGCACCTGGACTGAGCAAGAGTGAGTCCTGAACCCCCAAGTGATGTCCCAACAGTCCTGGACCCTCGTTTATGGTGCTAAAGGTGCCCAGATGGCAATACCTCAAAAGACTGAGGACTTAGAACACATTTGGCCAAAAACCTCTCTAAGATCCAGGTGGTGACTGGGGCCAAATTGCTCAACTATCTGACCAGTGTGCATCGCTGGTTGGACTGACTTTGCGGCTTCTTCTGCTACATTCTTCTCCATAGCAGCAAATCATGTTCAGTGGTCATTCGCCAAAGGGGTATCTTGCCTTGTGGAACTGTCTTCGGCTACAGCGCTCTGCCTCGTCCCACTGGAAATTTCAGACTTCCAAGAAAGACTAAGTCCGAATATAGAATATCTTAACCACAGCCCCAACCCAAGGCTCTACGACGGCGACACTCCCTCCTCTGACACTGCCTGCAGCCTTTCCCTGCTTAACTTTTCCTTGTCTGAAAATTGTTTGCAGAAATTCCTCTAAGTACGAAGGTATATGCTGACCAGGCCTATTCCACTTCTTGCTTTTAAAACACGCTCCATCGCAGTAAACCATATTTTTCAACTCTGACCTTGTCTCACATGACTAGCTGTCAGCGGTTAGCACTTTGCTCTTTTAGACACTAGCTTTTACTAAAAACGTTAAAAATGTAGTACTCCGGTTATACCGTTTGGATTTTTCTTGCTTTGGTGTCAAATCATTGTTTTAAAAATCTACTCTATTGTTTGAAATTGGTGTGGGATTTTTCTTATGTTGCATTTTTAATTTATTACTGTTTGGGCACTGCATACATACTTTACCCATTACCTCTAAGTTGGCCTGATTGTTTTTGTTGAAAGATATCCAGGGTAAAGCAGTTTAATTCAGTGACTTTTGTGTTCACCCTGCAAGGTATTGCGGCAGCTGCTTGACCAGGGCTCATACCACCGTCAATCAACAACCCAAATTCTTACACGTGGAGTTCAGAGGTGGTGAGGGAATTTTGATGTTCAGGTATGGTAGAGCATACGGATAGGGATGGGTTTTAGGAGTCAGCAAAAGATAGAGTTTTAGAATGGTAAGAGTTGTTTGTGTTAATGGATGGGTGGAGGTAAGAGGTGCTGAATGGTTTTAGGGTTTAGTGTTGGGTGGAAATATATTGGTGATTAGGAGTTTTTATGTGACAGAGATGAGTGGAGTTTGGAGGTGGTGATAGGCTTTCACGGTCCTGTGAGGGGGAGAGTTTAAGGGCGGTGAAGGCTTTTTAGTGAAGGTGTTTTAGTGTTTAAGGATGATGGAGTTTAGGTTTCATGAGGAAATTTTAGGGTTCAGAAACAGATAGAGTTTGGGTACAGAGATAGGTCATTAAGGGATCAGGGATGTAATTTTAAAGCTATTGAAGTATATACACAGATGACACCCTCTTGTAACCTTAGAGAACCTCAGCAGAGCCCTTAAAGTGTCATGAGAATATTGGGTGAATGTGGGTATACTCTGAGCTAAAGGTAAACTGGGGAAAATCTTCCCTGTTCCTGGTATTCCCATCAAATGACATAGTTGACCCATTCCAAGTGGACACTGCTCTTAAATGTTAGCCTGACATATGAGAGTCTGGTTGTGGGGAACGTTAGGAAAACCCTCGCTGGGCTCCAATCATTCCGGCCCTTTAGGAGTGGGTTCCCTTCTCATCCCTGGGAAGTGTGGATGTTGCAAAAATCATAATACTACCATGTTTATTGAATCATTTAGTTGCCATCCCAGTTATTTTTAAAACAATTTTATTTTTTGCAGAGATTAGCAGCTTGCTTCCTTTCCAAATTTGGGTGTCTGGGATAAAGTGACTGTCCATAGCAACAACAATGATCCTCTTTACAGAAGGGGCATGGGAGTGCCAAATTTGGAGGTGTACTGCTTCCCTGGGCAACTCATACAGCATATGCAATGAATTGCTGTCCTAGGGAGCATAGAGAATTAGAGATCTGAGCTATGGCGAGAGAGGGGACCAAAGACACACTGCGGGTAATATGAAAGGTTTAAATAACCATATCAGGGATGTTCAAAGGGCAAAGCATTGCTGGAATAAATATCAGGCATAGTGGGTGAATGGGACCTTATGCGACTGAGCTACTACTGTAATGCCTATCATGGGTTCTGGGAACTTGTGTATTTTAGTGGTAATAAACTATGGATATCGGGTGGAATACAAGTTGTCAGTAGCCTATAGCAGGGTGCTAATTATGCACATTTGAGAGACTGAGGGATGGGATTACTGGCATTTTGTGGAGCAGTTCATGTGCCTTGCCACATTGGTGCTGGCTTTGAGGTGAACATGGGGGTAGAGGACATGGAACCCAGAAGATCTGAGGGGATTACCAATGAACACAAAATGGGAACCATGTGTAGGCAGATAATTCACATTGGCTGAATTGGTAGCCATACTGGGTTATATAATGATTATTACAAGAAAGCACAGGTACAAATATACTTAGGTAAATGACCTACATCAGTCATATCACGACTTAAGTTGAATAGAGCCAAAACAGAGATCATGATGTTGGGCCATCATACATCTTCTCTATCCAATTCCATCTGGCCCGCCTGCTTGGGGACTGTCCCCACTCCAAAAGGTGAACTAAAAAGTCTGGGAGTGTGGTTGGAGCAGGATCTGTCATTCAGGACCCAAGCAAAAAAGACAGTGGGCATTTGTATTAGTTTACTCTGTTCTGCCCGTAAGATTCTTCCTTTACTACCAGAACAGTCAAGGAAATGGCTCATTCTAGGACTTATCCTGTCAATGTTAGATTATAGCAATGCCCTGCTCTTGGCCGCCCCCGAAGCTACTATCAACACTCTTCAACGAGTTCAGAACTCGGCGGGGAGGCTGCTCACCTGCATCTCTCGTAGATCTTCAGCCAAACCTGCACTCAGAGCCCTTCATTGGCTGCCAATACGTGAAAGGATTACATTTAAATCCCTAAGTATCGCTCACAAGTCCCTACAAGGGAAGGGACCCCCCCATCCTAGGGAACCTTGTGTGTCCATACAAGGCCAATAGACCCCTTCGCTCTGATCTTGGCAATTTGGCTATCGTCCCTAGAGTTAAGCGTGCCTAAACAGGGGGGAGACGATTCTCGGTGAATGCCGCAACCCTGTGGAATGCTCTTCCGGTCAGGATTCGGACTGAACCAAGTCATCTGAGGTTCCGATAGCTCCTTAAAACCTTTCTGTTTCCCCAGGGCTCCTAACTCCCAGTATTTTTCCTCAGTATTCCTTGTTCTATAGCGCTGGGAAGCCCCCGGGCAGCCATGCGCTTTATACATTTATTGTCACCTTACAGAATTGCTATAATGTTATTCAGGGCAACTGCTACTGCTACAGATGTCAATAGATGTAGGTTGATTTTTTCTGCATTGTATGGGGCTGCCCTCGAATTCAAAGACATTGGTTCTCAATAGCGGGAATTTCCAGAAAGACTGTAGGTGGGACAGTTCCACTGAATAGTGTGCTGTGTCAACTAGATAGCTGTAAATGTCAAAAGAATGTTTGCCAATTTACAGATCTGGCCTTGGTGTTGACCAGGAGGAATATACCAAAGGAATGGAGGGCACATAGAGCACCTGAAAGTAAGTCATGGCTTAAAGATGTTTGAAGTAAATGTTAGCACAAGTAGGTGCCTTACACAACTTAAAATGAAGGAGGGTAGGGAGCAAATTGAATATTAGGTTGGAGGGGTTTCTATTTGGTGTCAAAGCTAAGTCAGATTATCTTCTACCACAATCGGGGGCGGTAAAAGAACAAATTGCTGAGAACTGATAAAATGTCTAGAATTTGGGCATGGGTGGCACGCCATGTGGGAACGGAGTGATGAAGGGACTCTCAAGTCATATTAATAATCCTCCTGGAGAAGGTTTGTCACATAATGGCTGTTTGTGCCTCTCCAAACATTTATTATATGCAAATGTCTTCCTTTCTCATATTTTTTATCTCTCTTCATATGTGTCAGGATTCCCTGGGCTGCGTTTAGACATCTTCCCTCCAGTTGGGTTGGAATCGTAAGGTGTGTACACCCTAAGCAGCTTTCTTACCACTTGCCGCAAAAGACAGCTTGTGCTCCAGCTATAGTGACCCATTTTCCCATTAAAGAGTATTCTCCACATGTCACCCTTTGGGTTTGATGGGGGGTCCATGTATGCTTATTTCTCCTCCCAGGATGCGGCTCACCTGTTAAGTGGGTGGCTCTGGATGTGTCTCTACCTTGTCATTGTTTGCTTCCTTGAGTTTTTGTTCCTATCAGCCAGTTGCATCTCTGAACGAGCCTTGCCGGCCCATTACGTCCGGGGCTGCGCGATCTGCAGATATGGCAGGCCCTTAGTGGATGGACCGGCGTGTCTCTACCACATCGATGACAGCCGCAGAAGCTGGGGCTCAGGCTATGGGTATTTAAACCCCGCCTAGCAATGCCCGACTGCTTCTCATCGCAACCTGTCCCGGAGTGGTCCTGTGGCTCTTCTCTTTTTCTGTTGATGTTCGGGTTGGCGTTTCCTGGCATGAACTAGATCAGCCATCAGAAGCTAAGTGCTTTCATCAGCATTCCACTCTTGACCCTTGTATTACGGCAATCCTATTTTTGACTTGCACACCCATGCAGACAAGGGGTGCCAGCAGGAAGGTGGGGTTCCTGGTCGCCCGAGGCTTTCAGGTTATTTACATTGTGACTACTTTATTTTGTTATTGCATTTAGACTCACAAGACTTTGCCTGTGTATGTAAGGAATATTCAGGGGTTTGTCAAATCTATTGGTGATTATAGAAATATTTAATTGTTTATCTGAATAGTATACTTCCTTGATATATGCATCAGTCCCTGTTTGGCTAAAGGGTTTGGAAATGCCCCCAAACCTTTTGGGGATACTCTTACTGTATTACTCAAATTCATTGTTTCTGAAGAGTGCTTATGTATATTTGGATGTAAGTGTGAAAGAGTGTTAGTGGTGAACTTATTTATTTTCTGTGTGTAATTTCTCTGGAGTCTGTGTCTGCCTTCCAACTGTACCTCCAGATGTCAAAGAATAGGGCATGCCATTATGTCAGCCAAAGTATGGTCAACGTTTTCTGATGCACTTACCTAACTAGGAGCTGGTCTCCATTTCCCTTTTAGGGACTGGGTCTTCCAAGTGGATTAGGTGACCCAGCATGTGCATTCTCCACCAGTATCAACGTGCACCAGTTGTTACCTTCTTTATTTTAACTTTTTAGTTTAATTCTTTATTTTAGTTTATTGTGTGTTCCCAAACCCCCTTCCCTTGAGGTCATCTAAAAAACACTGGTATTTTCTGATGCAGTGCTCATTGGATGGTTCCCGGGTATTGTTGGGTTCCAACTGCCTCTGTGAGTTTGGCAGAGAGAAGAACACATTCCAACGTTCATCACTGCAGCTTCATTCCTGATAGAATGAGAAGCCATAACTAATTTGTCTCACCCAGGCAGCATGGCGTCCCATTCTTTCGATGTATCTGCCTTAAATGACACCTTGAGGGATCTCCAGCGACAGGTGGAGTTGGTGTGAATAGATAATCAAACACTGCCATCACATGTGATAGGGATGTCCCAAAGACTAGATCGTGTACAGCTTTGGGGAACTGATTCAGGGCCTCGCCCTACCATGGGAGGCACTTATGCCTTTCACGCACAAGAATGTCAACAGGTAGCTGTCCCATTGGCACCCCCAAAGTGCTATCAAGAGGATCCACAAAAATTACATGTTTTCCTAATGGAATGTAAATTATATTCTCATTAATTTTCTGTGTAGACTAGCATCATTCCCCTATCCAGAATCTAGGGTGACGTTTGTCCTATCAAATCTTTCTGGAGATGCAGCGGCATGGTCCACCACCTTAGTAGCCAGTGTCAATCCCATTTTGAATTCTTTTGAGCATTTTGAACAGGATCTCAGATGCATTTTTGATAGAAGAACTGCAACCCAGACCGTGGATAACGAGCTCCGGGAGGTACGACAGGGGAATAGGGAACTTCTTGCATACTTGGCGCAATTCAATAGACTAGTAGTCGAGGCACACTGACCCGACCACAAAAGAGTGTTGTTGTTCTAATGTGGGTTGTGTGATGAACTAAAGGACGTTCTGGCACAAGTCGTGGATTGTCCACGAGACTGTGATGCCCTCATAACCCTCGAATTCCAATTAGACCACCGGCTGTCAGAAAGAAAAGGGGAAAAGAAGCGTGCAGAAAACAGGTTACCACCCCCTTTATTTCGCAATGACTCCCGACAATCAAAAAACACTTTGTGGGAAGCGAGAGAACCTATGCAGATTGGTTCCGTGTGGCATCCTCTAACTAAAGTTGAGAAGGACAAAAGATAGGACAACCTTTGCCTCTATTGTGGACCAAGTGGTCACTTTGTGAAAGACTGTATAAAGAAACTACTGGGGACAAACTACTTTCTGGAAGGGAATTGGTGCCAATACTACCCAAATTGCAGTTTCCCAGGTCACCTTAGATGTATCCTTATTTGGTCCTGCTTTCCATCTCCAACATGTTTCAGTCATGATTGACTCAGGGGCCACAGGGAATTTCGGCGAATGGGGGTTTGCTCATAGTCATCACATCCCTGTTCATTGAACAGGTTTGTGTTGTAGATGGTTTCCCACTGTCCTATGGGCCCCTGTCTCACAAAACAATTGGTCTAAAAATGGAAACACCATTGGAACATAAAGAACAATGCCAGTTAGACTTAATTGATGCTCCACAGTATGGAATAATCCTAGGCATTCCCTGGTTGGCAAAACACAACCGCAACATAGACTGGCAAAAACGACTGTCCTCTTTCTGTCTGAGTAATGTTCTCTGTTCTGTATGGGTCACACGTGCTCCCATCCTGCTCCGATACCCCTTAGCACCACTCAGGGCCCAGGAAACCGAGCCGTCACCATCACCCTTGCTTGGTTGCCCAGTGCATACAAGGAATGTTTGGACATTTTGATGAGCAAAAAGCAGAGACCCTACCTCCTCATCGGGAGTTTGATTGCCAAATCGATCTCAAACCTGGAAGATGAGTCCTGTGTACCTGCATATATTTTCTAACTGAGAAAGAGAACATCTTCTTGAAAACCTACCTGGACAAATACTTAGCAAATTGATTCATCCAGCTATCTAAATCACCGGCTTCATCCCCACTTTTATTTGCCTGAAAGAAAGGGGGAGAAATTTGTTAATGCATAAACTATTGCACCCTGAACCAGTTGACCTTCAAAAATAGGTACCCCTGGCCACTCATTTCCAACATGATGGATCAAGTCCAGTCAGCTACCATCTTTACCAAACTTGATTTACGCGGCACAAACCATCTCATATGTATGAGACCAGGTGATGAATGGACGGCAGGTTTTCATACCAAATTTCGACTTTTTGAGTATCAAGTAATGCCATTTGGCTTATGTAATGCCCCAGCCGCCTTCCAACACCTGGTCAACAGCATTCTGCGTGAATATCTGGACGTTTTTGTACTCGTGTACAATGATGTCATTTTGATTTTTTTTTTTTTTTTTTTTTAAACCTTTATTTGGAGACAATCAAGGACAAAGGAAGTGCATACACAATACATACAGTCGCATATGGCCATCACAGTGGTATGTCAGATTCGAAAAAATGTGATGAAACAAGTACAGGGGAACATATCAGTCAATACATATAACCACATCGAAATGTACAATGCATATGAGAAAGCAATGATCCAGTTTGCACAGACAAGCTAGTAATACAATACATAATGGTCATCCTCTATGAGCGCTCGGAGAATAGACCAAAGGAGAATCAGATAGAAGGGCCAGGAGGAAAAAAAAATAAAACAAATAACAGAAAATCCTGACATGGGTATGACCTCAATCCCCACCCATCCACTTGCCATAGGAGGAGGCACAGCTCCCGAAATCTCGCAGTAAGAGGAAGCAGCCCAGCCTCTCCCCCGACACTCAAGGATCAACAGGTGTAAAATGAAAACCCAGCCCACCATGCTACCATCAGCCAACCCCAACGCGGTCCTCATGTTCAGAATCAGAATCCTGCACAGCTCTAGTTAGGAGATACACCTGGAGCGGACTCCAAAAGTCCTTCGGTCTGCACCTGACAGGCATCAATTCAGAGTAGATATTATATTGGTCCTGACAGTATATGAGGTCAGTCAACCAATCCTGGAATCGCGGTACCCTGCCACGACCCCAGCAACAAGCAACCCTTCGTTTAGCCAACAGCAAGGCCACGTCAACAAATCTACGGTGAGAGGCAGGCACGTCCTTAGAATAACCCAGCAACATCACCAAGGGGTCCAATGCCACCCCATCCTCCGCCATAATCTGCAGGGCTTCATGGACCTGAGTCCAATATTCCAGCACCCCCGCACAATTCCAAGCCAAGTGCAGAAAGTCAGCGCCTTCTGCACGACACCTAGCGCATCTGTCATCCTGCGCTAAATGAAACCGAAGTTTCCTCGCCGGGGTGTAATAGTACCTCTGAACAAATTTGTAATGGATAATTTTAAGCCGACAACTGGAAGAAACATTGGCTGTGAGTCCACAGCAGTACTTCCATTGCTCGTCGGTAATAGGGGCTCCCAATTCAGCGACCCACTGCTCGCGCACCCGATTGGCCGGGACCGAGCGCTGTCTGCGAATAGCACCATATAATTTCGACACCAGGTGTCGCCCATCTGATACCAACAGCACGTGGAGGGGGAGGGTAACCTCCGGCTCCGAAGGGAAATCTGGTAACAAGGCACGCATGCCCTGCCGCAAGTGGACAAAGTAGAACAGCTCTAAAGGGGAGCAGGCAGCCACTTCGAAGATATGAGCCTGCGTACGGAAGGTACCGTCATGAAACAAGTCACCCCACGAAAGGATACCGAGCCGCCTACACATTCGTTGGAACCCCGTTTCTAGCAGCAGAGACAAATCAGGGTGATAAGACAGAGGCAGGGCCGGCGAATAAAGAAAGGAGACGCCCAGCACTTGAGCCACCCGTTTCCAAGCATCCACCGTGCACGTCACCGTCGTGCGAGGCGTTTCCACATCCGACACCTTGCCCAGTACCATCCCCTCAAGCGGGAGTGGGTGGGCAACCCAATGTTCAGCAGCAATTTGGGGCATAAACGGCGTGGGGCGCATCCAGTGGTAAGCGTAATGCATCTGTGCGCTAAGATAATAAAGCTCAAAGTCAGGGACATCGAAACCGCCATCAGAGTAGGGTAATGTAAGGGTAGCCCAAGCCACCCGCGGCTGCTTGCCCCCCCAGAACAATCGTATGAGCTCAGAACGAAGTCTGCGAAAAAAATAAGCACCAGGATAGTACGGAAGGTTTTGAAAAAGGTACAGAAAGCGAGGCAGAACTACCATCTTGATAAGTGACGCCCTGCCGGCCATGAAGAGAGGCAAGGACATCCATCTAGTGACATCATCTGCAAGTTTACTAATAGCCACTCCATAATTAAGCCGAACCGTCTCTTCTCTATCCAAGGACACGACAATGCCAAGGTATTGCAGCTCCGAATCACACCATTCCAGAGGGTAATCAAGGGGAAACCTAGCTACAGCAGCAGTGAGGGGGAAAAGTTGGGATTTCCGCCAGTTAATATGGACACCGGAGACACCCCCAAAAGCGACCAACTCTCGCAGGAGCGAATTAAGGTTGTTCTCAGGGTCTTTAACATAAAGTGTAACATCGTCAGCGTATAAAGAAATACCGACCTGCCGCTGAAGACAATTAAAAGCGCTCTGCTGGTGAAGCTGACGAATCCTGCAGGCCAGCGGCTCAATGGCAATGGCAAACAAGAGGGGCGAGAGGGGGCATCCCTGTCGGGTCCCCCTTGTGAGAGGGAACGAGGGGGACAGCACTCCATTCACCACCACCTTCGCCATCAGATCAGTATATAAGAGCTTGACCCATGAGATGAAGATCCGGGGGAAGCCCATCCGACAAAGAACATCAATAAGATAGCCCCACTCAACTGAGTCAAACGCCTTAGTGGCATCCAGAAAGATAGCGGCAACCGGGACATCAGGAGCAATGGTCGACACAAGCGAAAACAAGGTGCGAAGATTGTGGGAGGTAGCACGGCCGGGCACAAACCCCGACTGATCAGGTAGTACAATAACGGGCATGAGCTCGGCAAGTCTCACTGCCAAGACCTTCGCAAGAATTTTGACATCGCAGTTGAGCAATGAAAGGGGCCTATAGGAGCCCACATCCACCGGATCCTTCCCCGGCTTGAGCAGTGACAAAATGGCGACCTCCCGCATGGAGCACGGCAGATGCCCCTCCTCCAGGGACTCCTCAAACACCTCGCGGAGAACAGGGGCCATGGTGTCCACATAACACTTATAAAATTCAGCAGGAAGGCCATCCAGCCCGGCGGCCTTTCCATTATTCAACGACATGATGGCATTCCTGACCTCCTCCACCTCCAGGGGTCTACCTAAGAATGCTCGATGATCATCCGATAGCCAGCAGAGCGCCAGTTCATCAAGAAATCCGCCAAACCGTGTCTCACCAGTCTGCTGTGTCGTGTACAGGTGTGCGTAATGGTCAACAAAAGTACGCTGAATCTCCGCAGTGTCCCGACAGCGAGTGCCATCCGGCGACACCAGCTCCAACACGTCTGACCCATGCCTCGGATGCCTAGTAAGGGCAGCGAGGACCTTACCGGGCCGCTCCCCCTCACAGTATCGCCTCGCCGTCCAGTACTTTCCCCTATGTCTAGCCTCTCTAGCAGCCTTCTCTTCATATTCGGAGAGTTTAGTACGGAACTGGACCAGAAGATCGGGATCCGAGTCAACCTGCATCCTGCGTTCTAAATCTCGCAAGTCAGTTTCCAAGCCCTCGAGGGTCCGAACGATGAGCTTGAGGATGCCACAACTTTTAGAAATAGTGACTCCCCGGATCGTAACCTTGAACGCCTCCCATATAACCTCGACGCTTTCAACAGAGCCCTTGTTTCTAGGAAAGAACGCCTCTACCTCCTCGCTAAGCTCCTCCTTGAACACCGGGTCAAGCAACGCAGTCGGAAAAAGACACCAAGGCGGGCGCGGCCTACGCAGCCCGGGTACGGGTAGAACAGCCTTCACCGGACAGTGATCAGAATACGTACGAGCCAGATGTGTAGCCTCACGCAGGCCAGCCACCAACCCTCTAGACAAAAACACATAGTCCAGTCTCGCCCATGAACGAGCATGTGTAGTGTAATGAGTACCCTCCTTAACGGCAGGGTGGGTGTACCTCCAGCTGTCGATCAACCCAGCCTCCTCCACAATCCCACGCAGTACGTCCCTAGCTTGCACATTATACTGAGGGCTCCCTTCCGATCTATCCGACTGGGCATGAAGTGCAAGATTGAAATCCCCCCCCCACACAATGTAAGTGGCATCAACAGCAAGCACATGACCCCACAATGTAACGAAAAAGGTTGGCGTATCGACATTAGGAGCATAGCAATTAACAAACAGTACAGTGTTCTGCCCAAGCCGCCCCCACAATAGCACATAGCGCCCCTCAGAGTCCCCCATAGAACCCAGTTCTTGAAATGCGAGCGACTTTTTAACAAGAATGACAACCCCCGAGCATAAGAAGAATAGGAAGCAAACACCCTGGCCACAGCCCACCTCCCACCAAAGCTGGGGGAAGGGGCGGGTCGCAGATGCGTCTCCTGGAGGAGGGCAACATGAATAGCATGCCTGTCCAGATACTGGATCACACTGCGACATTTCCTGGCATCGTTAAGTCCCCGTACATTCCATGACACAATCGATATCTGATCTAGAACAGCAGTCGACATTAGCCAGTTTCCGGGCCCCACAGGACCCAGTAAGCAAATACGGACCATCCAACTCCCAGCAACAGCCAGCGACAGGACTAATCCCTAGGGAGCAGTCGTCCACCCGCATACACTACACACACATCCAAGCCATCTCCAACCCCAACACCCAGAACCACAACACCCCCCCCCCAACTGAAGCATCCATGCAACAAGCACTCAGCAACCACTACGCGCAGCATGCAGCCAATCCAGCCCAAGCGGCCCGCGCTTAGCACACGTGTTCCTCGTGCAAAGCATTCTCCGCCACGCGGCTGCCAAAGATGGCGGCCAACTCTTCCGGGCTCAAGGCGGACGGGGGCAAGGGCCCCAGGATCAACTCCGCCGAGATGATAAATGGGCTAGCCTAGGTAGCAGGCACGGAGCCGCGCCTGTGCAGACATCCAATAGCAGCAATCCAACCACTGATCCCCGAAGCCCGGGCGAGCAAGTGCAGTCAGCCTCATCCCCACCCCACCCACCCACCTGATGCCACCCCAACTATCAGGCCATGCGTACCCCCACACCCCCCCGTTCCCCAACACACACCCAGTCAACCAACAAAGGACTAGTTTCCAAATCAAAGATACAAGTGGGGCACACCCTTCGGGGAACCTTCTAGAGGTGCACAATACCACTCCCTCACACCACGCCAGTGTCCGAGCCAGCGGGTCTCAAACGGCCCCAGGCGCAGCGCGGGGGGGTGGGTGCCCAGAGCGCGACACCAGATAGCACCATCCTGCGGTTCCACACCGACCCCAAAAATCAATACGTACACTCTCACCTCAGACATGACACGACCCACGCACCAACAAAAGATAAAAGCGGATATCACTCAGGCCACCAAAGCGGACAAGGAAGTCAGTAGAAGTCAGCGTAAAAGACAGACGTCCAGAGTGTTCCATCACCAGTAAAACAGAAACGAAGACCAAAGTCACCACAATCAGGCGACCTCCTCCTCAGCCGCCGAATGTTCATCCTCAGGGTCTCGATCGCCTCCCCGATCTGCAGCCGCTCGTTCGCGCTGGAGGCGCTTTGCAAAATCCTCAGCATGCTGTGGGTTCGTGAAAGAATGTTGCTTAGCCTGGTGCGTCACTCTAAGTTTGGCAGGGTATAGCAAGGCGTAGTCCACTTGTATTTCCCAAAGTTTCTTTTTCACCCCCAGAAACTTACAACGCTGGTCCTGCACCATCGGCGTGAAGTCGGGGTACATGGTGAAAGACACCCCATCGAAGGAGAGAGCCCGATTAGTGCGGGCAGCTCGGAGGGCAGCGTCCCGGTCACGGTAGTTAAAAAGGCGCGCGATGATGGGGCGCGGTGCGGCCCCAGGGGCCGGCCGAGGTCCCAGTGACCGATGCGCTCTCTCAACGATGAACTGGGATGAGAATGTTTCCGCCCCAATGGCGCCCACCAGTAGTCTCTCGACATAAAGTTCCATTTTGCCCACATTTGTGGACTCCGGCACACCTACAATGCGAACGTTATTGCGCCTACTCCTCGCCTCCAACTCCTCATTCTTGGCGGCAATAACACGCAATATATTGTCCATTCTCGCCAGTTGGGTGGTATGGGTGGCCGCCGTGTCGTCGTGGTCCGAAATGCGCTGTTCCGCCGTTGTCAGGCGCTCCTCATGCACGTCCAGCTTCTGGACGACCGCATCCATGCGCGACGATATCTTGTCCACCTTGTCCACTATCGTGGCAAACCCCTGCCTCATCTCCTGCATCATCTGGGTAAAGTCCGGTGGTGGTGGCTGCGGCACATTATCAGCAACAGGCGGGGGGGAGACCTCGAAGTCCCAGCATCTTGGAGCAACCGCGTACCCCTCCTAGCTCCTCCAGAGTCAAAGGACAACTTGGATTGCTTAGTGTCCGGCTTCCCCATGATGGTGTGCTAGTAGCACAGCAGGGGACCGGGGCAAGTAAGAAGTAGGATGTAGGCCGGTCACAGGGCACGGACAGCAGCCGAGATCGTGGGGGCACGAGCAGGCCAGCGCTCCCCGCCACTCCCAACGCCGACAAAAAATGGCCGTCCCCGCACCCAGGCCCGAGAAGCGAACTCCCAGATAGCCAGAAGGAGATCCCCTATGCCTCCGTGAGCAATGGTATCTGGGCATGCAGATGTAGGAGCCAAGAGATCAGTCCGATAGCAAAGAAGTAGCAACCCGCCTGCCCAGCCCGCGAGCAGGCCCGGTGGAGAGGGGCAGAGCAGGGCCTACACCCCACGTGCAGAGCCACGGGCTGGCATGAATGATGACACCGGGCCGAGGGACACCAGACCTCCAGAGCGCAAGTCGGGGAAACTTGAAATCCTTGTAACTTCGGCCAGCAACCTCCGATCGGCCCAGGAGTTGGACCGTGGGTGGTCAGTCGGTATCCCAGTAGATCTATAGGGTCAGATCAGGGCGCATCGATGGTAATCAGGATCCCTAGACGAATAATAGCTCCGGGCAGCAGGAGCCTCACGACAGTGCGGCCATTCTGCAGTGCGCCCCGTCATTTTGGTTTTTTCACATGATCTCCCTGAGCATGTTAACCATGTGTGAAAGGTACTACTCGCTCTTCGGGAAAATCAAATATTTGCAAACATCGAGAAATGTGACTTCCAAGTCACTACTGTACACATTTTAGGGTTCATCATCTCACCTGGAGGATTGACTATGGATCCAGCCAAGGTTCAAGCTGTGCTCGAATGGCCAACATCAACCTGCATCAAAGAAATCCAGTGCTTCATCGGCTTTACCAATTTTTACCGGCGTTTCATCACAGGTTTTTCGCAAGTGATGGCCACCATTCTCTCTCTCCTTTGTAAACATCAGAAACTTACTTGCAGTCCAGAAGCTAAGCAAGCCTTTAAACAGCTAAAGAAGGCTTTTATATATGCTCCAATTCTCTAACACCCCGACACCAGCCAACCCTTTTATCTGGAGGCCGATGCCTCCAACATCGCCCTAGGTGCGATTTTATCACTGAGACACCTGGATACAGGGCAATTACATCCAGTGTTTTTTTATTCTCGTAAACTAGCTGAAGCTGAAAAGAATTACACCATTCTTGACAGAGAGCTGTTGGCTGTCATGGCAGCTTTTCAGGAGTGGATACACTACCTTATGTGCACCAAAAATCCAGTAACCGTGTACATGCATCACAGGAATTTCCACTTCCTAAAATCAATTAAAGCACTCACGCCCAGGCAATTACGTTGGTCATTGTCTTTTGCTGATTTCTCCTTTGTGATCTCCTTTCAACCAGGATGTAAAAATGGCAAAGCTGATGCACTTTCTCAACCGACACTAGAGGCAGAACATACTAACGAACCTCCCTTATAAGTGGCCAGGACTAATTTTATCAACAATGTCACTACCACGGATGCCCCATGGACCAGGCGAGCACGCCAGGCCTCTGCCCAGGTGGACATCCTCACCGACAAATCATCAACAGTGTACTTTATTATCTAAATCAACAGTTCCTTCTAACAAAGGATCTGCAACAACAAACCCTGTGATGGTGCCATGATTCACCTCTTTCAGGTCACCACGGCATCGCTAAAACATTGGAAGTACTTCATAGAAATTACTGGTGGCCAAGTCTACGTACTGATTGTCGGCAATATGTTCAAACTTGTTACCCAGCGTTTCCATTCTCCACCAGCACGAACGTGCACCAGTTGTTACCTTCTTTATTTTACCTTTTCATTTTAATTCTTTATTTTTGTTTATTGTGTGTTCCCAAACCCCCTCCCTTTGAGGTCATCTAAAAAGCATCAATGCTTTCTTATACAGTGCTCGCTGGATGGTTTCCCGGGATCGTTGGGTTCCAGCTGCCTCTGTGAGTACGGCAAAGAGAAGAACGCGTTCCAACGTTCCTCACCCCAGCTTCATTCCTGGTAATATGTACTTTCTCCTAGTCTCCACAGGACTGTATTCTAATGGTTGGATATTGTTGCTCTGGGTGAAAGTGGGAGATCCTTCGATTGTTGTTGACCTTAAAGTTTGGACTACAGCTTGGGCTCATCATGATGTTAGATCTGCAGTCATGGAACTGTAATATGGCCTGAAACAAGGGGACTGCTTCACACGAGTACATACAAATTAAAATGTAATAAAGAGCACTTAAAAAGAATAAAATCATCAGAAGTTATTGTCTTCAGTGAATCATATCTAAATTCGAAGTAATGTGACCCTCAGATAACAGGTACAAGAAAAAGCATTAAATAAAGTGACTTGCAAACTATTGCGAGGACCAGGTAAGTTTCCCAGTTGGAGTATAGTAACATGGAGGAAGGTTCCGGGGCAGGGACACTAGTGGTGTATCAATTGTGCATGGGGCCTGGGACAAGCAAGTTAAATGCTTTGCCCCCTCACCACTTACTGGAAAGTAAAATTAACCCAAAATATGGATGCCTTTTGCCCATAAACCCATGCGTCCATGGTGTCACTGCAGTTGGTACACTATTTATAACTATGCCCTTCAGAGGGATCATCTCCCTTGAGTCTGACTCTCATGGTGCAGAGCTGAGATGCCCAGTGAAGGAGGGTGCTTCTTTTCCCTGTGTTTCCACACCATGGTCTAGTGAAGCAAAACCCTTGGAGGATGGTTCTATCCCATGGGCCTTCGGAGTCATGGTCAAATGCTTTGAATCCCTTGGGAGAGGCCCCCACTGCAGTTGGACTCGCAGCTATACTGTAGTGCTGCAAGGCCCAGGGGAGGCGAGCCCTCTTCCCAGAGTCAGCACTGTGCATCTCTGGGGAGGTGGGGCTCCTTCACTTGTGCCTCTCAGCAGTGGTCTAGCTGTATGGTGCCCGACTTCTCCATTTCACTTCCATTATTCCATTATCACTTCACAGGACACTTAGAGACAATCTGCATACAGAGTTATGTTATGTTATGTTAGTATGAATTTGTAGAGCGCACGTTCACCCCGGGGTTTCTTGGCGCTGTGTGCCGCTGGGCAACCCATCCTGGCTTTCCCTGTGTGATGGTCCCTGTTGGGCATCCCCAAGGTGAAGCCAGGCATCCCCAGCAGCGAGGGGGCCATTGTGGAGATTAAGCAAGCTATTGCCCAGAGTTGCAGCATAGAACCCATGGTTAGAGAAAGGGGTAAAATTGCCTTCAAGGGAATTCGTTTGAATAATGTATGTTGATTTTAGATTAATTTAGAAGGATAACTTAATGATCCCTATGTGTAATTGATACACTACATAAGGTATTTTGAATGACCTCGTTAGGTTCTGTTGTGTCACTTATCAATTTTATTCCCTTATGTACCTGCAGTCCTAATTGCTATTTGAATTGTTTTCATCTGTATATGACATTGTTTTCCACTTAATTTTTTTGATAAATTCTATTTTTCTAAAATACACCCTTGTGCTTGTTGTTTATATGTTGTGTATATGTCAAGACCTTGTTGAGGTCATTCAAAATACCTTATGTAGTGTATCAATTACACATAGGGATCATTACGTTATCCTTCTAAATTAATCTAAAATCAACATACATTATTCAAACGAATTCCCTTTAAGGCAATTTTACCCCTTTATCTAATTACCCAAGCCCTCAAGGGTATTTTGGGTCGCTCACTGCTCTTTGACCATGGTTAGAGAGGCACGAAGGCGAGACTTATCGAGCCCGCTGACATTGGTTCCGTACCCTGCCGCGTCAGGAATTGAACCCTGGTCCCGAGTCGACCTTTGCTTCTGGGTCTGCCGCCTCTAACCGGTGAGCCACACTACTCCACAGAGTCATCAGAAGATGTTAGTTTTGGAGCAGTGGCCCCATGAGTTGCACATCACATTTTGGGGGTCTCATTCCAAATCTCCCATCTCTAAATCAGGCCACGTTAAATGATAACTCAGTTAGAGATTGAGTTTGTCGCGTGGGACATCTATTACTGCTACATTTGGGTTCTAATCCCTTAACTACCTCCTGGAATAAGCCTTGACTTCCTTGATTTCTCACTATTCCACATTTGGCATTCAAATGGAATGAAATTGTAAAGAGCTTTGAAATACCAGTGGTAAACATCAGTGTTTACCACACATGCCACCCAGTAACTACCCACTGCTATAGGACCTGGTCCAGTGGGTATGTTCAGGAAATGTTGCTTCTATTGACCAGGACTCACGCCACAATCAACCAAAAACAGAATACCAGGATGAACCAATTGCCAGGGTTTGTCGTGGGGTTAGGAGGCCCAACATGTAGATATCCACCTGTTCAAAGGGAGTGCCAATGACAGTAAATGGCTACAGGGATGCCTTGAACTTCCCACCATACATGCCACTGACCTGTTAGGCAGGACTTGCCATGCAGAACGCATCCGAAGCTATTTTCATTGGAGCCAGTAAATGTGGGTGACAAGCCTTTTAAAGATCTTGTCCTCCACTAGATGATCTGCCAGGGGTATGTCATGAGCCAGCTTTAGTAGGAATGCAATTCATAAAAGCAATTTTTACATCCTACACTGCACAATAAATACTACAACAATATTAAAATCATTATTATTATTTTTAAAACTCATTAAACATGGTGCTATCATGTTACAATTTTAGAAACAACTTATACATAATAATTAAAATAGTTCAATAAAACCTGTATTATTAAAACTAATCTATGGTAAACGGTGTCAGTTAATTCATCGAGCAGTATCTAGCTGTTGTAAAGTGCGGGTGCGTATGGTCCATGGCCAACCTAAAAAATTTGCAACGGCAATCGCCAAGCAGGGTGTGCAATCCGATTCCAGCATTCTCAGCACCTCTATACACCTGCGCGTACCTAGATTTAAGCACACTGGTTTTATCCATTTTCGTCGTGGGCTTACATAAAGGGGACAAACAAACAGTATATGAGCAATGTTCTCTATCGAGTCTTTACAATGGGGACATTTATCGTCCTGAATTACTGACCATTTGCGGGTAAACGCCTTTGTAGGAAGCGTCCCAATTCTAAATTGGAAATACAATTTTCTATCAAACGGCCTTTCAATAATGTCCCAATATGGCTCACAAAATGCTAAGGGTTTGATATCCAAAAAACGTCCTGTTAGATTTATGTTAGAACCAATACTATAAGCGGACGACCATACCATTTTACCAATACATTTTTTTTAGTGTTGCCTTTGGTGGAAAGCTTTCAACAATGGGAGAGTTCCATAGGTGGTCTAATTCCAGCTTAGTGAGCAACCCTCTTATTTCCTTTAACAATGGAAGCGATCTGCCCTGATGATGTCCTTTAGGGCAATGGCATAATGCACACGTTCAGGAGTAGTCATGATGCGTCTCCAGTATAATAAGGGTCGCAGCTGTGCCAAGTCCTCAATGTTTTTCCTGCCAAGGTCATATGCCAGTGCTACGGTTGGAGTACTTTGGGGAACCCCAACCAGACGGCGAAAAAACCTATTTTCCGCCAATGTTAGTTGTTTCAAATTGGAGAATCCCCAAAGTTCCGAGCCGTATAAAGAGGCGCTGATCACCTTCATGTTATAGATTTCTAGGACAGGGGTGATAGGCTTAGTCAATGAGGCTTTATGTTTAAGGGCCACTACACCCGCCAACTGGTGGAATTTTAAGACAGCCATGTCAATGTGGTTTTTCCAGCTCATATTGCACTGAAGGGTTATACCTAAGTACATGAAAGCCTCAACCTGTTCTAGGGGGGTACCGTTAAACTTAATTGAGCCCTTGAAAGTATTCCGCTGGTTCAGGCACATGAACTTAGTTTTGGATGTGTTTATCTCGAGTCCACGTGCTTGACAGAACTCACCGAAAGCGTTAACTGCCTTCTGGAGCCCACTCGGTGTAGGAGAAACTATGAGCGTGTCGTCCGCAAACATGAGAACAGGCACGCGTGCCCCTGCTAGAACAGGTGCATCGGTGGGAGAACGGCTTAGATGGTCTACAATGCCATTGATGTAAATAGAAAACAGTGTCGGTGCCAGAACACACTCCTGCCGAACCCCACGTTCGACGGGGAATGTGTCTGTCACCTCACCCTAAGCCCCCCACCTGATTCTAGCGTAATTGTTCTCATGTAAGCGGACGAGTAGCGTCAATAGTTCTGGGGCCATCCCAGCTTCGGCAAGCACCCTCCAGAGTTTAGAACGAGGAACTAAAACAAAAGCTGATTTTAAATCTACGAAAACAGCTTAGAGAGTCCCATTGGTTAGCATCACGTTCTTAAAGTACAGAGCTATGAAAAAGAAGACCTGGTCAACTGAACTTGTACAAGGATGAAACCCAGCTTGATAAGGGGATAAAATATCTTTTTCTTCTATCCAAGTTTGCAGTTTGTTTTGCACTAGTCGACCAATTAACTTTTGAGCAGAGTCTATAAGACTGATAGGTCTGTAATTACTAGGTAATGATTTGTTTCCCTTTTTAAAAACTGGAATTATTTCTGCACCCTTCCATGAGGTCAGTATTGGTGCAACCCTGGCCACAGAATTAGCTAGCCACTCAAAAGTACAGACACCAAGATGTACGATCGCTTAAGAACACATCAACAGGTATGGCATCCATTCCTGGGGCTCGGCCCCCTATCACGCAATCTAGCGGTATACTGACATCTTTTATGGTAAATAACTGGCATTGATAAAAAACTGTGGGAGGTAATATACACTCTCCTTCAGCTAGATCACGAGCGTATTGTGGTTTGAAGAAGTCAACCCATTGATTTTTAGCTACGTTATTTTGCGGGGGTAGTGCCACCCCTCCTCTATCCCACTTGACCAAAGCCCAAAATTGGCTTTGATTCTTTGCATCACAGGCGGATTTAAGATCACGCCAGTGGGCCTCATCCCACTGTTTTCTGGCCTCTTTTTGTACCTTCCTATATATATCCCTCGCCTTTCTTACACCTAAAATGTTCTTATTTCTCAGTTCGTTGCTGAGATTCTGGCGGGCTACTTTACAGGTCTTATCATACCATCCCGTTTTGGGTAATTTTTTGTGAACATTTTCTGATTTTGTCAGCTTCTTGAAAAACTCCTGGAGCTTGGTAAAAAAATTCTTATGAGCATCAAGCAAGATTTCAGGGAAATTTTTATTTGTAACATATGAATTTATCTTACCCACTTCTTCGACCACCACTTTTTTAAGCTCCTCCAACCTCTCTTTGTTCTCAATTAATCTACCCCATTTTATATGGCGCTGGTTGTTTGAGGCTACAATATCTAGGGTGACTTTGCCACCCCGTGATTTAATTCTCTTAACCCCAAGTTTGCTTTAAAAACCATACAAAGAGGGTTGTGGTCACTCTCCATCCTGTTTTTTGCAGCCATATCAATCAGCCTGTGCCATTCTCTAATATCCACTAGGAAGTAGTCTATTTGACTGAAGAACCTACCATTGTCAAATGTTTTGTTACCCTGGTGATCTGAAGGGGTACGTCCATTAGCTGCTCTGAGTCCTCTTGCTAGACATAAGGCCTTCAGTTGGATGGCCGCCGCTGTCCACCTTCTTACTACGGGTAATTCTAGCTGGGGACAGCCCACTTGCTGTCCTCCTCTTCTGATAGGGTTTGATCTTCTTGGCCAAGCGGTTCAAATGTGGTGTTAACATCACCCCCCACAATAAAACACAGCTGTGTTGGGAGTGCTTCGAGCTCAAGGTCAAGAGCGGCGATTACTTCTGATGTTTGACCTCCCGCTACTCCCCTGGCATAGATGTTAAATATGGACACCCCTGTCCGTTAGCCCAGGTAAGGTTAACTGACAAAATGTCATCTAGTGGAGAACTCCTTTGCTGGATTCTACAGCATAATGTTTGGCGGACCCAAATTATCAGGCCCCCTGATGGAAGACCCTTAGGATTTTTTGTAGCTGGGATTTGGAAATTAAGATACCCTAGATGATGTGTTGGGGTCACTGACCATGTTTCCTGCAACAGTAGAATATCAAATTGGTCTATAAATTTATACCATTCTGGTGATAACAACTTATTAGTAATTCCAGCAATATTCCAGGAAAGAAAAGACAACCCTGTCTCAACTACTTCATCTGCTACTAAAACTAGCGAGGCCTGAGATATAAATATACCTTGGGTTTCATCCTCCAACCCTGTTATTGATTCTGAATTAGTACAATGATAACCTGAAAGTTCGAGTGAAGATGCAACTGGACCAGAAGCAAGACGTGGTACTAACATGGAGGAGACCGACTGTGGCTCGGAGTGTTTATTCTCCTTTCTTTTACTTAAAATAATTACATCATCTACCCTTTTCCCTGGGATCAAGGAAATAACATTTGTGAGACCTAACCTCCTTCTCTATAGGAATATCTATACTTTTTAGCTCAACTGGTTCATTGAACACTACGCTGTCTGCCCTCTCAAGTCAATCGCATTCGTTCAAGTCTGACAGTGCCCCAAATCTATTTTCAAGACTGATTCCCCATTCACTGGGTTGGGGACCCCTGCCCCACTTATTTGACACCGGGTTCCACTTTGTCTTTAGTATACTTGGATTCCCTGTTCTACCTCTATGATAGAAAACATCTAAAGTTAACGGGATGATGTCAGTACTCCTGCGTTGTGGGGAAAATAAATTTCTCAAGACATCAGGACTTAGAAAATGCAAAACTACACAATCACCTTTACATTTTTTAACACCATTCCCTATTCAGTCCACCCTTCTTGCCATAGTAATTTCCCCAGCTAGCTGCTGTTTACCCCATGGGGATATCATCATGTTATTGGATAACCAGTGAAATGCTTTACTTATCAAGGAAGATGTAGATTCCACTTGACCCGGCTTTAAGGGAGGCACATTGGCCAGGACCAGGACTAGGGGGGAGGCCTCTACAATGAGTTAGACCGGGCCTTTCTCAATGCCCATCCCAGTGGATTTTAGTGGGGGGACTTCGTTGACTGTTACCTGCACGTCGTTGAGTACTGGGTGCTGGGTAGGTGGAGGATTTGATACCACTTTATCCCTACCCTCTACCCCAGCCCCTGGGACATTCACTGTAGGTTCAACTCTGTTTGAAACTAGAATTGGTGTATTGCCCACCTCCTCCACAGACTTATTTATGAGTCCCCCCCAGCCTGTTTACCTCTGCTGTTAGCTGGTCAATTTTGGCTACCAACGGTTTATTAATGCATTTGATCTTTGAATCAATCATGCTCACTAGTTTTTTAATTTGATCGTCCTCCAGTATCACCTTCCCACCATGCTCCCCTATTGCCTCTTCTGTAGCCATATTTTTAGGTGGAGAGGCAGTCCTTTTCCTACTAGAGCGTAACCCACCACGTTTACTCTGACCCTTTCTACATGCTCTAACTGCTCTAGTTTCAGGCATGGACACAGGGGAGGGGTAATTATCTACTATCATGTTTGACTGATCTAAGGAGTCATTGTCTAAATTAACGACAGTAGGAATGGTTTGGTCGAAGTTGTCATCAGGGGGAAACACAATATCTGGAGTATCACTACAATGAACCTGTATCAGGACTTCTACCAGGTTAGGTTCTGGCAGAGAGCTCTGTGTGGGGTTAATAGGTGTAGAACTCAAGCCCAATGATATCCTTCTCGTGCTGTTGATTTTACTCACTACCTGCACTAGGTAATTGTCCATAGTATTAGAAACAGAAGAAGACTTTTGTTTGGACATATTGCACACAGTGGGATGGTAGCACACTTACACTGGTAACTCAAGGGCAAACAGAGAATAGCAGTTGACGATAGAACGCAAGCACAAAAAATCCACAAGAGTATTGGCAACAGTAAGTCTTACTATGAGGATGCCACAGATGGACCACGACAACAACGGATAAGGATCCTGGCCTAGTCCAGTCACGGTCAGTCTCGGACTGTCTCAGACTGTCCATCCTTTGTCCGGGCTTCGTCCGGCGTCCCACTCGTGTCCCGCTGAGCATTCCACTGGCCGTTGATATACAGAGCGTCGCAAGCGGGGGCGTGGCTACGAGGGGGCATGGCCAAGATGACCGAGGCAGTGCAGGGACTCCTGGTCAAGAGAGTCCCTGCCACGCACCACCCCTGTAGCTGCTGTTAGCTGTTAGCTCCCCGACTCGTGCTCGGTCCACAGGTTGGATTTGAGGACAGCCCCCACCTTGAGCTGCGAAGCTGCACCCGCAAAGCAGGTGCGGCAAGAAGGGGCGGCAACAACAACAAGGATCCGCAAGGAGAGGTGAAGAGGTCAGCCCCAAGTCAGTTTCCACCTTCAGAGTTCTGATTGTAGCATAAGCGTCCCACCAGGTCCAAGGGATACGCTGCTTTTCAAGTTCCGGTCAAGCGGGGGGCGTGGCTACGAGGGGGCACGGCCGAGATGACCGAGGCAGTGCAGGGACTCCTGGTCAAGAGAGTCCCTGCCATGCACCACCCCTGTAGCTGCTGTTAGCTGTTAGCTCCCCGACTCGTGCTTGGTCCACAGGTTGGATTTGAGGACAGCCCCCAAGTGGAGCTGCGAAGAGGCACCCGCAAAGCGGCACCCGCGAAGTGGGTGCAGCAAGAAGTGGGGCAACAACAACAAGGATCCGCAAGGAGAGGTGAAGAGGTCAGCCCCAAGTCAGAGTTCACCTTCAGAGTTCTGATTGTAGTGTAAGCGACCCACCAGGTCCAAGGGATACGCTACTTCTCAAGTCCCGGTCAAGCGGGGGCGTGGCTACGAGGGGGCATTGTCGAGATGACTGAGGCAGTGCAGGGACTCCTGGTCAAGAGAGTCCCTGCCACGCACCACCCCTGTAGCTGCTGTTAGCTGTTAGCTCCCCGACTCGTGCTCGGTCCACAGGTTGGATTTGAGGACGATGCGGGTGCGGCGAGAAGTGGCGGCAACAACAACAAGGATCCGCAAGGAGAGGTGAAGAGGTCAGCCCCAAGTCAGTTTCCACCTTCAGAGTTCTGATTGTAGCGTAGGGCTCGTTATTTATTTCCACTCGTGATCTTCCTTAATATGTTTTGGACCGTCTTTTTCTTGTATCGAATCCTTTACCTCCGACACAGCATATTATGTCTCGAGATGATCATAGAACTCAACCTGTTCTCCACCGAGAATACGCTATACTTCAGAGTCACGTGTGCCTTGCTGGGTATTCTCTCTCCCAACACAGTTTCGTCTCTGATTCAACCGCAGCCTGCGGAGACAAAACTGTGTTGGGAGAGAGAGGAACCAGCAAGGCAGTTTCTGGTTGTCCCTAAACTTCTTCCTTTACTTCCTAGGGGAGAGGCTATATTATCTGACAAGGGTTTTCTTCATGGGAGATACCTCATCCTATCCCCTTCTCTAGTGCAAGTAATGTGTTCCTTCCCTCACAAAAGATATGCTTCCACAGGCTAGGCCCGTATTCCTCTCAAGGATCCTATGCATTTGAAAATCTACCTCAGAGGCTTCAAACCATTTGTCAATGTCATCCCCTACAACAAAGTCAGACACCAGACCCTTGGGGATGTGGACCGTTCTGTCTCCAGCGGAGACTTAGATGTGCTGCCACCATCACTGCTGGACTCTGCCTGTCTCGCCTTGATGTCCATATGTTTAGGGCTCCTCTAATGATCCAGCTGCTCCAAAGTGATGCTCTCCTCCATGGCCAGTTTCTATTCATCCAAGGCCAATTTCTTCTATTCCATTCTCAACTGGGCCATCTGCAGCTCAAACTTTCTCTCATCCCTCCTTCCCACCAGCTCCCCTGAGGACAGGCTGCAGGAAGACATACCGCTCCCTGCCCTGTCAAGGGGATCCAATTCAGGGGTAAGGTCACCCCCCTCTGCTGCAGAAGGTAGAACTGAGAGGTCTTGAGCAGGCCCTTCCTTCTCATTATCCTCTCATTGGCCTTCTGCCAGTGACCGATGAGTTTCCGCCGAGGCCTTCAGCGCCTTTTGGACTTCCAACTTCCTGGAGCCACTCTTGGCTGGAAGTCCCCTCTCCTTCCAGGACTCCTTTGGCTGGGCTACAGTGTAGGTATCTATTTTGGCAAGCACAAATGTAATTCTTACAGGTGTGGACCCAAGCACAACGGTCAGGGAGAGAATTTTTAAACAGTAAAAATGCCAATCAAGGAGAATTTGAGCTCAAATTGGTCTTAGATATGGGATGGTAGTGAACAACAAGTCCCTTCATGGCAGTGCATAAATACAAGTCCTAATCATTACTGCTGATCATCCATGTAAGTAATATGATTGATTGCTGACTGGGGTGTGAGCCCTGGCCAAGCTGCAACCACAGTCCTTGGCAGGATGCGGCACAAGCCAAACCTAAATTAACCTGTGCTCAACCCCCTGATAGCTTGGCACAGAACAGTGAGGCTTAAATTAGAGGATTTGTGAAAAGTTTTTGTAAAACATTTCAAACAGTAATAAAGTGAAAACACCCCACAATAAGCATCCCACCTTAATTTAGAACAATAGAGCTTTCTTAAACAAATTAAACACGTTCAATGAGAAGAACTGGAGATATTCAAGTTTAAAGATTTCATTCCAGGATCCGACGGCAGATAGTGCATTGTCACCCCAACGTGCGAGACTTCACCAAATTTATTCTGTTTATCGTCCATTGTGTATCTTGTTATAGGATCGCTCACAGAGGCGACCATCCCGAGTATTTGGACTTCCTTTTGCTTCGGTCACAGTTCACCTGTCATTTACGAGGCACTTTTTAACTCAGGCTTGTAACTCAATTGTCCTGATGATGATCCTACTATTGTTTTGAAAAGATCGAAATATCATCGACCAATATAAACAGCATGCACATTAATCCATTGTGTTAAAAGAAGTGCATTCACTGTTTTTACTAAGCTTGCAACAATTTAAATTCAACAAGCTACCCTTGTCTTGCCTGAAATGTTTTTGTCTTTCTGTATATGTCATGTGTTTCTGTAGGATGCATGACTTTGTCCCAACTGTGAGTATCTGGTCGCTACGGACTGAGACAATGTCACAAGTTCAGCTGGACCACGATGGAGCATGGGCCACTGACAGGGAGCCAGTTAGGCATGATGAGCAGAGTACCTTAAAATCTGGTTTGTGGAGCATTGCAAGGATCTGCGCTAAGATACATTGCTCAGCTGAGTTAGTTCCAAGATGAGGAGAGGCTGTGATGCGAGGCCTGATTCATCATCGAGGAGCCTATGGACTGGGCTTGTGATGCAAAGTCTGATGTCGCAGATGCGACGCATAGTCAGGGTAGTTCTAATGGAGCTGTTGCAGTGATATGGGTCTGAATTCATCAGAGTTATATAGAGTTATCCATTGACCCGCTCATGAAGGGCATAGTAGGAAAGTTGATCCTGCAGGCTCTTTATAGGGCCATATTATTGGCCCTTGACCAGCGGGACGATTGGGATTCCTTGGTGAGTCTCTGTCTGAAGATACTTGTGAGGAGGTGGTTTAGCCCATCCAATCTGCCTGGAATCTTCACTTTTAAATCACCTTCTTTTTTACCTTTTTGCTGTGCAGGAGCCTCATAACCCATGATTCACCCAAGGTAAACTCATGGTAAAATGGAATGGGCATGAATACCACCACTTTCTACCTTTAAAGATAAGGCCAATGTGATGCAGCAAGGGTAATGGGCACTTGGCTGGTTACATGTGAACACGTGCTCATTTGAGAGATGTGCGTGGGAAACTTGTGTTGTGTGCAGCACAGGAACTTTACATAGGTAACCTGGAACAGAAGGGAATCTGCAGGATTGGGTACTGACCTGGGTTAGGAATCATGATGTTGGAGTACACATATAGGGAAAGTCACTGTAGTTTATGGTCTTGTTGTCTGCAGTGACAATCTACTTTACACTTACGGGGAAGGCTGCCTTTTAGTGCAGCTCCATTTTCTCTTGGTCTACAGACAACAGAGTCATACAGATTTACAGTGTAACTTGTGGAAAAAGACCAATTTTGCAAAGTCCAAAGACATATCTGTACAGCTTATGGGTCATACACAGTGCTTTAAATGGGCCGTACCGGGCTGGTATGGAGTACTGGTACTTTTTTATTTTGAGGAGGAGCATACCATTACTTCTCAAGAGAAACGCAATACCTTTAATTGGAGAGTACCAGCACTTCTCAGAAACAAGCAGGTACTCCGATAGGGAGTCCCTGCACTTTTATTTTTCCATTATAAGCACTGGTCATTGAGGAATGTACATTTTCTCTGGCTAAGCTCAAGATCAGAGCCCATGCCTGTTATCATCCTGCTGCGCTGGGTTCATTACTTTTCTATACCGCAGACGGAACAAACATCCCCCCCAACAAAGGGAGCAAATACCAGTGCTTCAGTCAGGTCCTGAGGAGGATGGGGTGGGGTAGACTGTTCTGCATCAAACAGCCAGATGTCACCCTGTGTCAGGAAGAGGGCCTGTCCAAGTCCACTAATGAAGGGAGGAAGCCCAGACCTATGGAACAAAACCAGGAGTGTGGTTCTTTTAAAGTTTTGGTGGGGGAGGCCCTGGCAGTGATATCAGCCAGGGTTGGAGCTGAGACCCTCAGAGCAGATGTGGCAAGTGACTTCTGGGGATGTTGTTTTTAAATATGTTTGCATACTGTGGAGGGAGGTTGTGAAAGGGGCAGCAAATGGATGTGGCACAGAGATGCCGCCTTGCTGAAACCTCCAACTTACTAAATTCCTGTGCAAGGGGGAGAGGTCTTTCTTGGTTGTGCATTCCTGATGGATAGTGGAACTGGAGGCTGACGACATGCGTAATTTAAAGAAAAAAACCCTGACTGGTATCTGAACTAAGGACTCTGCTTCTAATTAACCCCAGGGCTAGGGAAGCACTCCTCAGTATCAGGGAAGCTTGTCCCCTTATACCCCCTGAGGATTAGTAGGGGGAAGAAATGAGTTTCTGCTCCAGGAGGAGAAGCCCTGAACAGAAATAAAGAGAAAGGCTGGCGCAGGGAGCCAATAAAATCCATCTCCCTGCAAGGTTCTTCACCTTTGAGGGCAGGAGGCCTAAAGAAGGGCTTGCCACCAGGAGTGAAACAAGACTGAGAGCATAAGAATCAGCCACATTGGACCCGAGTTATGACCATTTGCAGTTTGGCAAAATTTGACCCCTTTTCTAGTGATGAAGCATGTATGGCCCTGCCGCCATTTTGAGTTTGACCCCCAGGGTGGAGCAGGGCCTGGGAGCTGCCCCAGAGAAGAAGAATCTGCAGGGGAAACACTGTTGCGCTCTCCTGCGATATTAGGTAGGTGCCCAATGTGTCAAAGATTTAGGCTTTGCCACTCACTTAAAGTCCAAGTGGTTCTGATGAGATGATGCTGAATCCCTTCTCCACCCAAGCACTAACCTCAGCATGGTGTCATTACCCAAGGCGAAGGGGCAATGGGATTGACAAGATATTGCAAAAATACTGCACTGGGCAGTTGTCAATGAAAAATAAACAATTAACTCTGCCTATTCATGAATGTACTCACATTATAAATTGTTCTAACACTGGCAGTATCTCACTTCTAAATGCACAGGGTATCACCTGGAAACTACACCCTGATCTTGTTAGGATTTGTATGCTTCATGGGTTCACAGGGTATATAACATGCATTGCAGCATGTGACTAGGAACATCTGGAGCTGTTGCATTGTCCACCATATCATGGAACATTCTCTTTAATTATTATCATGAATAAGAAAACACGGGATACATCATGGCATCATTACAAGATGCATACTAATCATGTAAGTCTTTTTTTAGTGTAGAAAGCTTTATTAAATAAGATATGCAAAGTAAAACATCATTACAAGTATAAATGGCAATTAAAAGAGATAGAAAAGTAAAAAATTTGACAATATGCAACACAATCCCTAAAAGGGGGTAAATAAACTGTACCAAGGAACAAAGCTTTTAAAGGTATTTTGTTTTGTGGGAGGGGAGGAGAAAGAGAAGAAAGAGAGGGGAAGGGGGGAAGAAAAAAAGGGCAACCTAGAGTATAAATTAAATACTTGAAATTATATAAAGAAATAAAAAGTGAAAAACAACCATAAATGTCATTGAAAGATAAGGGAATAAAAGGTAAACATTCAAGGGACGTGTCTGGAAAGGAAGTCAGTTAACGGCAACCATAACAAGTCTTTTTTGATTAATAAAAGTACAGTGTGGCAAAGGCACGATCAAGTCTATGGTGATGACATAACAAGTTCCACCAAGCATTATATGAGATCTTTGAAGTATCTTTCCAGCTGTTTGTAATTATCTGAAAAGAAATTGCTATAAAAAGATCTATAAATTTACGTACATTACAATGAATATTCCATATAGGTGAGGAACCACCCAAGAAAATATGCACACTCTCAAAGGGATAGTCAGTGGCTAAAATGTCATTTAGTTTTGACCAGATGCAAGACCAAAGGGACTGAACCAAAAGGCGCTGAAAAAACATGTATATAAAATCACTATTGTCATGTGAGCAGGACAAACATTTTTTGGAATCAAGTAACTTGAATTTGTGTAAATCTGAAGGAGTAAAAAAAGTCTATCGTAAAAAAAAATACAAAGTCTGTGTGGTGCTGGCGGACCGGGAAACAGTATGTATTTTGGACCAAATAGTGTCCCAAACCTGTAGAGAAAATTCTTAAGCTAGGTCTTTTTCCCATAAAAGATCGAGTTTAGATTTGAGCCTATCAAAAGTAGGATGGGAAAGTATTTTATATATAGCAGCAGCTCTGAAAGGAATAGGGAAAATCAGGTGGAGATGAGAGAGTCGGGACGGTGGTGGTTAGGGAGCTACTATGAGAAATATTAAAGGTTAGGTCATGTTTAAGTAGGGGAAATTGGGAAAAGTGTGCGTTAGAGAGATGAAAAGTGTCGCGGATATCTAGGAAAGTTCTCAAGGAATTATCTTTAAGTAAGTGATCATAGGTGATGATACCTTTGTCAATCCATTCATTCCAGAAAAGCGCTCTGTTATTAATCTTTAGGAATTTATTGTGCCAGATCGGAGTCAGAAAGTGAAGACTAACTTGTGAGAGAAAAGAGCAAAACAATGAAAGAGCTAGTGCTTTGGAGTGTTTAAATGTGGGGGTAAGAAATCTCTTTGGAGGGTGAGATAAATGAGTAGCTGTAAGGAAAGAAAAAGGAGCGATTAAGGCTGTTAAGGGAGGAGAAGATGAATCTATTAAGAAAGGCCACATTTTTTTTAAAGCAAAGGCAGAGGGAATTTTGTTAGGAGGCGATTAATGGTTTTGAAAAAAAAGCGGGAGAGAGATAGGAAGCATCGAAAGATAGAATTGACAATAGGAAGTAGCATAATTTTAACAGTTGCTAGTCTCACCCACCAAGATAAGAAAAGGGGGGACCAACCGTCTATGAGTGAGGAGACCCTTTTAAGTATATCCTTGTGATTGATTTTGATGGTGTCTCTAATATTATTGGCATAAAGAATACCTAAGCACTTAATGTTTCTGGGATTCCATTCAAAACCAGATCCCTGGAACATATGGGAGAGGCAGAATTTGTTAAGAGGTAGAACTTCAGTTTTGTCTATGTTCAATTTATATCCAGAAACTAAGGAATAGTCATGTAATAAAGAGAAAAGTGCAGGTAAAGAAGTGGCTGGATTAGAGATATAAAGTAAAATATCATCTGCATAAGCAGTAAACTTAATCTCAAGATTCTTATATGTGAAGCCAGTATAGGATGAAGAACATCATATTTTTTTCAATAAAGGTTCTATTGCAAGGATGAAAAGAAGGGGAGAGAAGGGACAGCCTTGTCTGGTGCCTCTGTAAAGGGAAAAATATTTTGATTGTGCGCCATCGACCCAAATAGAAGTAGAAGGATCAGAATACAGCAATTGAATATAGTGAATAATTGGGGGACTAAAACCATGACATCTCAGCGCTCCAAATATAAAATCCCAATTGACCCTATCAGAGGCTTTTTCAGCATTGTATGTGATAGCTACGATAGGGGAATCTATCTTTGAAGGAAGGTGTGTGATATTAAGGAGAGTTCTCAAGTTGTCAGTAATAGATCCACCTTTGACATATTCAGACTAGTAGATATTGACAAGGTCAGGGATGACTTTAATAATGTTAATGGCTAGGATTTTGGCATACATTTTACAAATCTGTATTAATTAGGGAGATGGGCCAATAATTTTTGCAGAGGGAGGGACCTTTATCTTTTTTAGGAATTAGGCAAAGCATTGCCTATGTGAAGGATCCCCTAGACTAGGGGTGGGCGGAATTTGCGTACTCGCGGTATGCAAATCTCCATGAAACGGTAAAAAATCTCCGCAAACACAAGAAATTCCGCAAACGCACGGAATTGCTTGTTCGCGTTGCTTTATTACTGTTCGCAATCGCTGTTTGCGTGCTCGGGTAAAAATATCTCACGAACAAGCAATTGAGAACGCGAACAAGCAAAAAAATGTGCGAAGTCGCGGAACGAAGGATTTTGGCAATTTCGCATGTCGTGGACCGCGAAATTACCCGAATTCCGTGAACTGAACAGAATTTACCGCCCAGGCCTACCCTAGAATCACCTTTAGCAAGAAAGTGGTTGATTAGGGAAAGTAAGTGTGGTATTGAAACATTCTTAAATTGGACATCAAAATGCACAGTAAAACCAGCTGGACCGGGAATTTTGTCCTTGGGCAGAAGAGTAATAGCATTAAGTATTTTCTTCTCTGAGATAGGAATATCAAGGGATGAGAGATCCACAGGATTAGCAAGGGATTAGGGATAGACTGAAAGAAAGAGTCAATTCGTGCAGAAGAAGGACTAGATTCTGGAGTGTAGAGGGAAGAATAGTATTGGACAAAACAGTCAAGGATTTTAGCATCAGTGGACGGACAAACTCCTTGAGAGTCAGTGATGGCTATAATTTTAGATTTTTGCTTTTTAATTTTAAGATAATTCGCAAGTGATTTGCCTGCTTTATTACGCCCACCATACATTTTAGCGTTAAATTTGAGAAGGTGATAGGAAGCAGAGTCCAAGGAATGTTTATTGTATTGCATTTTCGCTTTGATAAGACAAGATAGTGTGTCAGAAAAATTAGTGGTGAAGTAAAGGTGTTCAAGCTCTTTAATTTGTTTGAAGATTTGAAAAGATTGTGAGAGGGCCTTTTTTTCTCTTTCGGGATACAAAATCAATAATACAACCTCTAGCGGCAGCCTTGAAGGCATCCCAAATAAAGTGAAAATCAGAGGTAGAGTTAAGATTATTGTGGAAAAATGTGTCCATTAAAAGCATAAAGTGATCAATAAACTGGGAATCTAAGAGGAGATAATTATTAAAGTGCCAACGTCGAGAAGCATGAATAGGTGAGGGGTAATCCATGTCAAAAATGATGGGGGCGTGGTCTGAAATTAGAATAGTACCTATTTCTGAATTAGTAATACATTGGAAACCATGTTGGGTGAGGAAAATATAATCAATACGGGAGTGTGATGCATGCACTGGAGAAAAAAAGGAAAATTCAAGTGAGTCAGGATAGGATATTCTCCAGGGATCTATAAGGCCTCTGGAAGAGATTATTTTGTGAAATGATTTTTGTGATTTCCGATCTAAAAAGGGATCCATGAGTTGGTTACAATCACCACCCACAATTAAATCTTCAGTTGCATGTGAGGACAAAAGTGAGGAGAAATCATTTCAAAAGGTTGAATCATACCGTTCGGGCCATAAACATTACAAAAGGAAAGTTGTACATTGTTAACAATACTATCTAAAAACAACAATCTACCATTAGTGTCCTGAAACTCGTTTTGTAACTGGACGGTCAACGATTTATTAAACAAAATTACAACACCATTTTTGTTGTTAACAGCTGGAGAACAAAATGCTTCTCCTACCCATTGTTTACGCAAAGAAGACAGATCTTGTAAAGTAAGATGCGTTTCTTGCAGTAAAGCCACTTGACATTTCAGTTGCGCTAAATGATACAAAACACGTTGCTTTTTAATAGGATTTCGAATACCTTTAACATTCCAAGATATAATATGAAGACCATTCATTCCTGAAAGTAAAATGAGAGTAGGCGAAAGAATGTAGAACAGTCAGAGAAGAATAGGAGAGAAGAGGACTAGGTTAAAGAATTATTAATAAAGTAATGAGTACAAAGCAGAACAAAAAGAGAAGAAAATGGTTCATGTAACCATCACTGAAAGAAGAACCAGAACAGATCAAAAAATGGTAAAATTCATAGGCTAGAACAAAAAAGGAGAAGAGAATGTAGTAAGGGGTAAGTAAGAAAAATATTGCCAGAGAAAAAAAAGATAAAGAGGAATAACTACTACAAAAACATGATAAAATGAGTACGTTGAAAAGGAAAAGAGGAATACAAAAAATATATACAGAACAAAGAGAGAAAGGAAGAGAAGTAGAAAGGCAGAAGTAGAATAAAGAGCAAAAAGACTTTAAAAGCATAAAAGGAAAAAGAACTTGTGCAAATTGGCCACAGAATGCAAAAAGGTGCCATATAATGAGAATGTGAAGAAAACTTGAAATAGAGAAAGGGAGCCAAAGAAAAGAGGAAAAGAAACAGAAAGGATAAGAAGACAAGGGAACAGGAAAGAAAGAAGAAATAGGGAGCAATATCTCCCAAAGAAAATAGGAAAGAAGAGATGGCAAGAAGCTGAGAGGCTTCAATCACGGTGGTCAAGGAAGAAGTAACAAATGACATTGTTGGGGGAGAGGGGACGGAGGTAAAGAACTGAGATGACCACACCACTGGGAGGACATTTAGAACAGAGATAGACAATATAACTTCAGATGAAGAGGAAGGGAGGAAATACTTCAAAGAGGACTTGGTAAACAAATGAAACAATGAGACAAAAAAAACGGGAACTTACCAGGGTCTCGGGGAACAGATCAATGGGTTACATCAAACAAAATAGACAAACGGATGGTGTAAGGAGGGATCTTCAACCCTAGCACAGAAAAAACCTAAAACAAAAAGAACAGTTAACAATTAACATTAATTAAGAACAACGCTGACCTAAAAAGAGAAGACAATGAAATATTTTTTTTTTTTAAAACAGTGACAAGACAATGAATGTTTGCCAAGTTCCATGTGTTCTTCTCGGTGGGTATGTGTTAGAAATGGCGATTTCCGGTTGCCTGAGGCTTGCGTCAAAGCCAGGCATAAACCACCACTCTAGTCAGGGCAAGGAAGTCACCCGCCAAAGATAACCCATGCTCACCCCCTTGGTAGTTTGGCACGAGCAGTCAGGCTTATCCCCGAGTGGGGTGTAAAGCGTTTGCGCGCGCACCCAGCAACAACACCCAAGGCCCACCACAAAGGAAACTCCACACAAGGTTATATATAAAAATAGCCTTTGTATTATACCAAACACATTAGATAATAAACACACAATTTACACTGTGCCACTGGCATGGGCAGAATTTACAGGGGATTATATACATGGGACAGGGCCACATGGACAACTTTCAGGAATAAGCACTTGGGTAGAACTAGCACTTAGAACATAGAATAATTGTAGCACCAAATACCATTTGTAGAACACAACCAGTAGCCACTGGTACAAGGTCAGCACACACTACGCAAACCTAACCACCTTAGGCATATATCACGCAGGGACACAACCTCACTAGGATAACTATAATAGGAAACACAACCTCCTAAGCATAAAGATACATTTAGGGGTATAAGCAAGAAGCATTGCATATTAGACATTATTCACATCAAGGTAAATAATCACATTTGTGCCAATGTCCAGATAGTCTGGGCTGCCTACGCCGGCAGCGAAAGAAGATTGTGCAAGGGCCTAAACAATGCAGCAGCCCACTAAGTGCTGGGCAGCTGGAACTGGGCCTGGCACTAGCGTGCTTCCTGGCTCTCCTCTGGGCTCTTACAGAAGCAACAGTGCCCCTAAAACCACGTGCGAGCCTCGTGGGCTCAGAAGAACAATGATTGAGGGTGGAATGACAGGGGGAAAAGCACCAGCAGGAGGGGGCGGGCACCGGCAATGTGCCCCGACGCCTCCTCTGACAAAAATGGCCCCCGGAGCCCTCGTGGGCTCTAAATACAAAATGCCCCCTGGATGTAGGAGCCTCTCGGGCTCGAAATACAAATGCCCCCAAATCAGGTGGAGCCTCATAGGGGGAGCAGCCTGCTGCCAACCGGGGCCGCTCTACCCCTACAGAGACTGAGCACCAAAGAAAGCTAGCTCCACGGGGGGCGGGTACCGGCAATGTGCTCCGACGCCCCCCTCTTCACACAGGGCCCCACTCACCGGCTCCTCCGGGCAAGGAACACCCTTTTTTTCAGGAGACGCGGCAGCGCTTCTCCTGCTGAGATCCCCTAGGCTCCTGGGAGCCCTGCACTGCCGTCGGCGGCCTCGCTGTCATGTGGATTCACTCGGGCACCCTCCTGGGAACCGGGGCTTGCTGCCATCACCGGGGGGCTCTCTCTTTGACATGGGAGCCCCGTGAAAGCTCGCGCCGGCCTATTCTTCTTCTCTGGCCAGCGCGGGACTTTTGACCAATCCCAGCGTGGCGGCAGGCGGAACTTCCCTCTAAAACCGGAAGTCCCGCCCCTCGTCAAGCAATACGGTGCCTGACTTCCTGTTTGCAGCGCGAGGGCTGTGGCGGTGACTTAACTGGGGCAAAATGAGGGGTGGGCACCCTCGTTTTAAAAATAACTATCAGGAGGCGGCCATCAGCGGGGTGGGCACCCGAAATTCGACCCTAACATAAAAACGGGGTGGGCATCCGTAATTAACCCCACACCACCACGGGCATAATGCAGGGTAGGCACCTGCTATAAACACGAGCAGGACAGAGAGCAGCTCCACGGTGCAAAGCTCAAGTAAATCTCTTCCAGAGGGGGACAAAGCGCAGGGTGAGCTAGAGGCATGGAAAATGAAAACCAGCACACCCAAGGTGCTAGGGCAGCCCCCAGAGTCTCTTCAAGGTCCTGGAAATACTCCAGCAAGGCAGAAGGGTCCAAAATAAGTCCTCCAGTATCAGGGGCATACAGGGGCTGGGCAGGGCCCAGGGAGGCAAGCCTTCCCCTGTGCCCCAGCAGCAGCTAGCCCCTGGTGGATTTAAGTCAGGAAAAACAAGAACATTTTTTTTTTTTTTTTTTGTTTTTTTTTTTGTTTAAGTAATTTTTATTAAGCATTAAAACAATGATACAAGAAACATGTCATGAAAAATTAGGAAAAAGTACATATGAGTGTAATAATAATTGAAAGACATCAATCTACAGAAATTTATATAGAGAAAAGAAAGGCATGTAAAGATAGAAAGGAGAAAGAAGAAAGGAAAGGAGTGAAAAGGAGAAAAGAAAAGGAGAAAGGCAGAAGACAGGGAAAGAGAAGAGGAGAGAAAGAGGAAGATAAGGAAGTAAAAACTAAGGGATCCGTCATGTCAGTCGCACCACAGGGGGTGGAGCAAGCATTGTGTAGGGAAAGACCAGCCCTATTCAGGTCAAAGGTGCACTCCTCCCTGCCATCAATATGCAGATCTCTCCACTCACCACCGGGGCAGACCCATCCTGACTCTTGGAGCCAGGCACACCAGCCAGCTCCAACCAATCAAAAGCCAGACAGTCAATTCACATTTACTGCACAGGCTGGCCAACTTCTAGAGGTGGCACTTCCACAAGCCACATTGAAGCTGCACACATCATCGCGCAGCATTCAATCTCACAAGTTCGCACATATCAAACTCAACCTTGCACTCCCCACGCATCAGGAATTACCATGGACACACATATTCCCAATGCATATATATGGGAGGGCAGGCCACTCTCACACACGCACTCAGAGAGCGCACGCACTTTACACTGCGCCACAGTGCTAAAGTGCGCAAAGACCAGAAATCACTATAATGATGTAACATTAAAAGGCAAAAAGTTCAGGGGTGAACCTGCCAGAAGGGCCAAGTCCATATAATGTAAGTAACAAGGACCCCATGAAGAGTTCGATAGTTTTTGGTTCAGGGAAAAAGCAATATGTGCATAACATCATACCATATAGAATAGAGGTAGTTACAATAAAGGAATTCTTAACAAAAAAGTTAAAAAAGTTTCATATATCACTTTAATAGAAATTCAAATATAAAAACAACTCTGACAATACATAATTATGCAATAAAAAATTAATATAAGACAACATCAAAGTTCTTCAATAAAACAATACCTAAAAAACATAAACATCAATATTCAACACAGACATTTAAAAATTAGCAAAAAGCGTGGCAAATCAATAATTTCAGCAAAAAGCGTGGCAAATCAATAATTTCTAGCAAAAAGCGTGGCAAATCAATAATTTCTAGCAAAAAGCGTGGCAAATCAATAATTTCTAGCAAAAAGCGTGTCAAATCAATAATTTCTTAGCAAAAAGCATGGCAAATCAACAATTTCATTAGCAAAAAGCGTGGCAAATCAATAATTTCTTAGCGAAAAGCGTGGCAAATCAATAATTTCTTAGCAAAAAGCGTGGCAAATCCATAATTTCATTTTATTGATTTGCCACGCTTTTTGCTAATTTTTAAATGTCTGTGTTGAATATTGATGTTTATGTTTTTTAGGTATTGTTTTATTGAAGAACTTTGATGTTGCCTTATATTAATTTTTGATTGCATAATTATGTTTTGTCAGAGTTGTTTTTATATTTGAATTTCTATTAAAGTGATTTATGAACCTTTTTTAACTTTTTTGTTAAGAATTCCTTTATTTTAACTACCTCTATTCTATATGGTTTGATGTTATGCACATATAGAAGGGCCAAGTCCAACAGTATGAATGAACTTCTGAAGGTCGGCTGGGTCCTCAAATGAAAATGTTCTGTCTTTGTAAGTCACCTTAAAGAAGCAGGGGTGTATAAGACCATATTGAGTGTTCATAGTTTTCAAGGCCGGTATAGGATCCAGGAACTCCTCGCGTCTACTGGCAGTTGGCTTGGACACATCTTGACTGAAAAAAACCTTATGACCTAACCAGAACATCTGCTTGTGTTATTTGGCTGCGGTGAAGATAGCCATTAGGTCAGAGTATAGCAAAAGATATGCAATTATACCTCTTAGCTTGGTGGCAGAGGATGCATTTTGAGGCCCAAATCTATGAGCTCTTTGAATATTAAAATCAACTGTTTTTGGGAGGCCAACAATTTGCAGAACCTGTGATTTTAGGAAGGAGATCATGTTGGATCCTTCAGAACCTTCTGGAATACCATAAATTTGGAGGTTATTGCGCCGATTACGATTTTCTAAATCCTCGGTTGACTTTTTAAGTTGGTTCACTTCCTTAGTAAGGTATTTAACTTTAGTGATACTGTCTTGAGCATTGCTTACCTTCTGTTCAATATCTGATAATCTCATATCTAAGCCAGACCATTTTTCTTCAATTCTTTGTAGAGTAGTAGTAGTTTCTGACATGAATGGGCGAAAGAGACGTAGTTCGTCCATGATATCCTCTAACGTGATGGGAAGAGGAGATTTAGTTGGAGAAGAGGGGTCCTTTTTCAAATGTTTGCTATTATTACCAGTAGAGTCTTTACGACCCCCGGAAGTAGTCCCTGAAGTGCACTGGGATTGGTTAGACTGCGTGAGATCCATAGTAGAGTAATAAAGAAGGTAATTGAATACTTACAAACAGTACAATAGAAAAGTTGTTGGGGACCAAGTGCCCAATTCAGTTAGGTCAGCTGACGCAAGGTGTATGAGAAGTGTGAAAAGGCAGCCAGTATACTGAAGAGAGAGCTGTAAGCGCGACGAACCAGGCAAGCAGCAGCGCAAGTCTATCCAAGGGTAATCGAAGTTATCAGAGCAAAAACCAACTGTTATTAGGAGGAGGACCAATAAAGATGCACTTACTTACTTATGAGTTGACAAATCCGTTGAAGAGTAAAAACAGCACATAAGTAAGCGCTTGAGCATATTGGCAATGCTAAAAGCAAAAGTACGTATGAGAGAGCTATTAAAGGCAGCTTTGTATGTAGATGTAAGGTAGCAGTAATGCAGGTTAGTGCATATTAATATCAATGCCCATTAAAAGACAGCTGAAAGTGGTCACCAACAATGCAGAGGTATATTGATCGTAAAGAACATGCATACATAAGTAAATACATAACCATGCGGGGTCTGGTCCGGATTTCTGTAATGCTACTCCGGTTGGGTACAGTGTTGTTAGACACGATAGGCCGGTAGGAAGAGGTGGTGGCCTTGCTATTATCTTTAAGGATAAATATCGTACCACACTTGATCCTATAAATTCGGCCAACTGTGAATCTGCCGCTTTTGCTATTAGCATTACCCCCAAGCAGGCACTAAAGGGTGTCATACTTTATCGTCCCCCTGGCCCCCGTAATTCTTTTCTTTCCTCCCTTTCTGACCTAAGCGACAATATTATATGTTCTGATACATACACTATATTGGGAGATTTTAATTTTTATTTGGAAGAGCAGGACAACTCCGACACTGCCCAACTTACAGCTGATTTTTCCAACTTAGGGTTGCACCAACTAGTCAAGGGCATTACGCATCAAGCTGGACACTCCCTTGATGGTCTGTTCACGAATGACCCTGGCATATCTGTACTAGATATCATCCCAATTACCTGGTCTGACCACAGGGCCATTATCTTCCAAATAGACATACGACCTGTTGCCCCTCTGGTCTCCAGGCCTGGAACCAGAATGGGCACTCGTGCCTGGAAAACTGCAGATATGCCTCAGATGCTACATTCTCTGGCTTCCTCCCGTCCTCAGGGTGGAAATACTCCGGCACTATCGGCCTCAACTTTTCAGGACTGGATCCGAAGTGCTGCTGACCTAGTGGCCCCAGAGAAAATCACGAAGCCCAATAGAGTATCCCCCTCGGCCCCCTGGTACAATGAAGATCTTCGACTACATCGCCAACACTGCAGAAATTTAGAAAGGCGCTGGAGGAAGATCTATTGCCCCATAGCCAGACAAACTTATAAAGATGCCCTTCAGATTTATAAAAAGGCAATCTTGGCCCGAAAAACTGAATTCTTCTCGGCACAAATTGAGACCGCTGCTAATTCAGCCAGAGAACTCTTCTCTGTTGTCACCAGCTTGTCTACCCCCCCTGCTGGGCCTGAAGTGGAGCCCTCACAGGCTTTCTGTAACGAATTAGCAGCCTTCTTTATCACAAAGGTTGCAGATATATATGCTTCCTTTGAAGATAACTCTAGAACTGAATGTAGAGGTGGTAGCGGGAAAGAAACATTGTCCCACCACAACCATGACCATTTTTCATGCTTTCTACCCGCATCACATGAGGATGTGATTAAAATTGTTTCTACCATCAAATCGGGCTCCCCACTGGATCCTTGTCCCCCAACCGTGATGTTAAAACTCACAGAAGCGATTTCCCGCCCTCTCATGGAGATCTGCAATACTGCCTTTTCGACAGGCCAATTTCCAAGTATCTGGAAGAACGCTGTCATAAAACCCCTCCTGAAAAAACCTTCCTTAGATCCCACAGCCGTTGCAAGCTACAGACCGATCGCGTGCCTGCCCTTTCCTGCCAAAGTATGCGAATACCTGATGAACAGACAGCTTTCAGAGTTCGTCGAGACTCACCAACTTCTCGACGATACGCAGTTTGGATTTAGGAAAGGGCATGGAACAGAGACTGCCTTGATAAAGGCCTCTGACGAGATCAGGGTGATCATGGACCAGGGAGGGGCAGCTGTTCTTATTCTTCTGGATCTGTCAGCAGCTTTCGACACGGTCGACCATGCCACCTTAGTCGACCGTGTCACTGCTTTGGGGATTAACGGTTGTGCCAAGGATCTTATATCATCGTTCCTGGCAAACCGTACCCAGACAGTAAAGTTGGGAGATTTCTATTCCCCTATCTCTGCACTCCCTTGTGGAGTCCCACAAGGCTCCTCGCTAAGTCCTATGCTTTTTAATATCTATGTAGCGGACTTGGCGAGGATAATAAAGGCCTATGGGATACAGCTTACATCGTATGCAGACGATACCCAGCTGGTGCTGGGTATTCACAAGGATGGTCTCACCGTAGCAGCCAACTTTCAGAAAGCTATGCTTGAGGTCAGTAGCTGGATGGCTCTGAACTGCCTTCGCCTCAATTCGGATAAGACCGAGATCATGACCTTCGGAAGACTCTCCCCTGAATGGTCTCCTGGTTGGTGGCCAGAAAAGCTTGGCCCTCCACCTGTCCCAGTAGAAAAAACCAGAAACCTGGGAGTGATCTTCGATAACAAGTTGGTTTTCGACCTCCACACCAATAAGGTGGTGTCGTCGTCTTTTTTCATTCTGAAAAAAATCAAGAAGCTGCTGCCTTATCTCCCGCCGTCAGCTGGGAAGACTCTGGTCTCTACCCTAGTCTTCTCAAGGATGGATTATGGGAATGCACTTTTCCTTCACACCCAGAAGCGTGTCACAACGAAGCTGCAATCTATTCAGAATGCGGCTGCTAGGATTCTTCTCAACATCCCTCGTCGCAAATCTACCACTCTTGGTATTCGTCAGCTTCATTGGCTGAGAGTGGAGAACCGCGTCAAGTTCAAGGCCCTCTGTATTGCTTATAAGGCTGTACATGGCATTGGACCTAGGTTCCTGGTTGAAGCCTTTCAGATGTATACTCCTAGGAGGCAATTAAGATCGGCCAATAACAGTCTCCTCCCGGTGCCACGCACAAGATCGGTCACCTGGGGAGACCGGCGCTTTCTTGTGGCCACTCCAAAACTTTGGAACCTCCTGCCACTAGCCATCAAAACCGCCCCGAACCTGATGAGCTTCCGCAGACTCTTGAAAACATGGCTGTTTAATCAGTAAGAGGATGATTTGATGACAGACTCCAGTTGCTCTACAGCGCCGAGACACCTCCGGGTATTTGTTGCGCTATAAAAGTTGCGTAAATAAATAAATAAATAAATAAATGAGTTGTTAGAAATGTTCACATTGCCATAAATATTTATACATAATCAGCCGTTATCTCTGCTGGACTGAGGTGAGGAGAAAGAAATGCCATGGTTGCAAGCAGCAGTATCCACGAAGCACAAGGATGTCAGCAGCTATCAAATTGTAGAGGAAAATGCTGAATGATGCTCCTTAGTAAAAAAGTTTTTTTTAAAGAAAACAGGCATTAATATGGATATTCTCAGGGACCACCATTTATTGAAGGAGAAGTGGTTGCGTGGTGCTTCATGCACACACAAAATGGCAGCCGTGGCAATCCAGCAAGGATGGCAGAGTAAGCAAAATGCCAAAAACGAACCAGTCATCACATAACGGCGGTCGGAAACACGCCACAATGGTCTCGGCGGTTTCCGACATACGTAGTGCTGAATGCAGGCAGGAACTAGGTCCGAAAGCGGACCCTTCGCAGCAAGGCAGACATCAACTCTGGGGAGCCTCCTCAGGACGCGGCCATCTTGCCGCCTCCGCCGCGCGCTCCTATGTAAGGCTTTTGACATTGTTTTATCCAGTTCCAAACTTATTCAATAAACCTTTGAACTTCAAAGTGCATCTTCTGTAGCACTAGCAATAACATTTCATGTCCTTTATCATGTAAGTCTCTGCATCATCGCTAGAGTAATAATGGTATAAATCACACAAAGTCTCTTTGCAAGTCACTGTAGCGACAACAATAGCGTTCTAATGCCAACCACTATCTTTGCATTTGCATCATGCGAATCTCTGAGGTGCTGAGGTTTATGATTCTGTGGGAGGCATGCCATGCTGCATTATGCGTTTAGATCAAACCTTGTTTATATCATTCTGTTCTTTGTCCCTTTTCTTTTGCAGAAAGCGGAACTTGCAGGAAGCGGAAGGTCGTTAAAACCAGGAGACTAAAGGTTCTGCAAATCCAAAGAGAAGAAGAAGCAGTTCAATGGAAAACACAGTGGGAGTCGGGAGCAGGGATGTGATGCAAGGTAATCAAGGCCATGTGTCAGCATGCGATTGGAAGCAACTTTTGTAGCCGTGTCTGAACATGGCAGCCAGAAGCAGGTGCAGATGTTGGAGCAGGTGCTCAAGTGCTAGGTACAGCCAGGTGCGGCTATTAGAACTCATTGACGAGCCCACGCGCAAGCCATGTGTGAGCAGCTTTGTGCCTTTCTAGACTGTGCAGAGTTCTGTTTCAGTGCAACCATTGCCACTAGGGGTATTTTACAGGAACAGTGAATAACAAATACAATATTCATTGTAAACCTTCCACTGCCACCAGGGATATTCATGGCATTGCATAATAATGCATAAATCATGAAACCTCAGAAAACCATTTCACAAACTCTAGTGAGGGGGCCATTCTTTAATTAACCAAGGACCCGGTTGTCCATGCTTCCTACCACACAAGTTGTGCGTTAAGGGGCTTGCAGTGGTGAGATTTGGATCCCTGACACCAAGGTTCCCATCTATGGGCCCCATAGTGAGGAAAGAGAAGGGAGCATCATCACAGTCCCTCCGCTGAAGTGGATAAGGGGGCTCAGGACCCCATCCTTGGGCCCCAAAGCAGTGGGGGGTAAGGAGCACTCTTACGCTCCCCACAGTAGGAGGGATTGATCCAGGACCCCATCCTTTGGCCTCGATCTCATGAACGGGGAGGGGGAAGTGCTACCACACTCCCACGCTTGGCTGGCCCTCCCTGCTCTGACCCTCAATGTGCTTCAGGTGGGGATTGGGTAGTCCAGCCACCAACAACGTGGTTGCTTATAGCGAGTGGGCCAGAGAACTGCTGATGGCTCCTGTGGCAGCAAGCAAGAGAGTTGGCTGCTCTGGGAGTCAGCAGGACTGCCGGGGGTGGGTACCCGAATTGTTACGCTTTGCATTAGTTTGTACACAGGGTGCCTGGGTGGAACTGGGCACCCCAAGGGAAATTAAAGCATGTGCTAGGCCGCAAAGATAGAAGAACAAAGGGGAAGGAAGATGCAGCTCTCCCCAGTACCACTGCACAGCTGCTAATTCAATATTCACTTAACTCAGAAGTAATGCCCCATAATTCCCAGCCGGGCCTGTCACTTGTGGCTTGCTTTTGACTAATTTTCAGCTTGTGGTGGTTCCAGGATGATGAGGTCACCGCCAACTAATCAAGTGCAGAGGGAGCTGCAGAAGCAATGCAGCCTCCCCTCAAAAGAATTTTAGGAGTCCCCACTCTAAGTTGGGTGGGACTCTAAAACAATAATCCTCTAGGTTTTGCCAAGCATTTCTAAGTATTCCCCAGGCTGTATGATGTTTGTTACAGCTGGGTGTGCTGTACTCTCTAGAGGCTAAGATTGCAATCACTGTAACCTGAAGATAGTCAGCAACACTTTTCATGTTACACAAACACCTTATGAGCATGAAATGTGATCATTACACAGATTGTGATGCCCTTTAAGGGCTAGGTTTTAACTGTGTTGTTCATGCTAAATGAGATTAGGAGTGTTCATACTATCCAGACATGCCTATACATTTATCTTGTACCTTGTTCAATGAAATAATGCTGCTGACAGCCACTCAAGATCAATGTTTGCACGCTTCATTGCCAATATTAAGTGCTATCCCCTACGTTATGCTCCATCATTGCAATTAGGTACAATTAATGTTGTGACATGTGGTTTGTTGAATTAGCCTTCTTTGGGGGTGGACGGTGCCCAAAGTGATTGCACAATGTCATCAAGAGGTATTTCCAACAGTATATTTGTAAATTACTGCATAGTACTGAGAGCGTGTGTTTGTACCTTTTCCTTTTTCAAATGAAAAAGCACAGACTGGACAATCATTTATTGAGTGGAAATACTGTGTATCTGTGAATGGTGATTACTAGCCCACTCCACACTCTTGAGTAGGCCTTGGACTGCTCTACTTTGCAAGCCGAATGGCCTGTTTTCGAACAATACTATTGATGCTTCACAAAAATGCAATGTTGCAGGCAGTGAGGATAGCGGTAAATCTTGATTCCTGGACTACAAGTAAAAGATTGCATGCCACACTCTTTGTCCACTGCTTTAGATATAATGACGCCATGGATACATCAGTGTCAATGATTGTTAGATCTGTAATCCTTAGAGTGGTCTTTCCCACAACTTTTTGGCTTTGCCTCTCATTTTTTAAAGAAAATATGATGGAGGGAATGCTGAACAAATCATGTTCAGCATTGCGTCCTTCATCTGATCTTTTTGCAATTGTCGGCCTAAGTTGGAAGAGTATGCCCAGAAGTAGGTCTGATGCTTGCTATGCCAACAGATTTGAGCTAGCCTGTTGATGAGGGGTGACACCCCAAAACCAGCACCAGGATGCTCGTTTCTGGTCAAGAGAGGATCGGGCCTGGCATTTCAGGCTGGACTGTTACCATGGGGAGCAGGGTCAAGACTGATTTACATAAGTCTAGGTCCAAACTATTATTGCCTGGTGAGCAAAAAAACAATGGGTTTAACCCAGACCTGAGACTGGGGTGAATGTTTCATTTGATCAGAATTCAGTCCATCATCTGTTCTTTTTGCACTTTTGGAAAGTGGACATTTCTCTGTACTTACTGCTGTTTGTGCCTTACAGCCTCTCTCCAATACACGTCTGGGCAGGGTGACAGTGCAATCCCACTAGACAGACACAAAAACAGGAAGCGCTGTGGCGCACTCATCTGCATTCATCTGCTTTCTGACATCCTTCCTGGCAGGAAATAGTGTGCGTCCTATCCTCAAACACAGCACTGATGTACCCCCAGGGTTAGCCTGGCACACAGCACTGGATTGAATGTGATTCTTTTGAACTTTGGAGAGTTCTTTTGAAGTCACCCCATATATTAAACACATTTTTGGGTATCGGTGCTGGGTTTCTGGCCCCTAAAATGAGACACTTATGGATCTTGAACTGAACTTCTGTCAGAAGGACTACTGAGTTGGTTAAAGGACTCAAATGGAATGCTTTTTCCGAAAGGACTGCTTTTCTGCTTGTTGCCCTGCTGCCTGCTGCCTGCTGCTCCCTGACTCTGATGGAAGGAGAGCTGGACTTTGCCTTCCCTCCAAGTGATCTCCAAGGCCTTGCTTGCTTTCCTCCCATTTTCTGAAGTCCATGGGACACACAAAACCTCCTTCATTTCTGCTGCTGGACTTTCTGTGAGTCCTATGCTTGCCTGAGGTGCCGGCTCCAAGCTCTGGCCCTCAGAAGTGGGTTCTGCAGCTGCTTTAGTCATCTACAGCTACTGGGTCCCTGAAATCAAGCTTTTAGGCTCTTCGCATTTGCACTGGGACTGTGCCACTCGCTCAAAGTATCAGTGAGAGGCATTGCAGCATCACATCCTGGCACAGCAAGCAGTGCTGCCACCAATTGAATGGCCCTATCTTCCAGCCGCAATTCGTGGCTCACTCTTCGGGCCTGCAGGATCATTGCTAGCAACGCTCTGCTTGCTCCCTGTGACTGTCTCCTCTGTATATGGGACACTTTGCTCAGCCATTGAAGGCAAGGCTTTAGCAAGACCTGTTTAGAACTGTATCCGACCTGCAGCTCCATCGCAGTTGGCCTGAACTTTGGATTTGCACCACTCTAGCATGACCTAAGCTAACCTTTTAGCGCTAATGATTTCTAAGCACTGGTTTTGGTTTATTCTTTTAAAATTAATATCTCTGGTACTACTTATTTATTTTTGATGTTTTTGTCTTGTTTTATTCATAAAAATGTAATCAATATTTTTAAACCTGTGTGGAGTCTGATGTATTCATTGTGTTACTGTGTGCGTGAGTTGCACAAATTCTTAACACATTGCCTTTGTAGATAAGCCTGACTGCTCTGTGTCAAGGTAGCAGAAGGTGATCACTGAATATTTTATTGTTATCCAGCGTGCCCTGTCTAGAGTGAAGGTTCGAGCCCGGCCTGGATGCATATCCCAGCCAGACAGAAATCCCATTTCTATTACTTGTGACCAGCGGTGGGGATTGGGCTTGTGTTTGTGCATTTCCATATAGTAACTCACTAGTAGCTCACTGTTTATATTGAGACCATTTCAAGCATTTTTCAATTCTACCTGATCTGAAATCTTTGGAATTTTCCAAAGTCCTTTTTCCCAAGTCTAATTTTTCTCTGCAATGTTTGTAGAACTGCTTGGCAAGGTGGAATTTAAACGGGCCAGCCTGAAAGCACACACAGCTGTTCAGCTCAAGGGGATCTGCCAGGAAAAAAAGGTGTTTCACAAGTGAAGTGCCAATAATATGGAGCTTCACAAAGCCTGGAGAGAATGGTCAGAGACCCACCGAGAAATAGAAGTGGATGAGGAAGAATCTGTGTCTCAGGAAGGATCAGAGTAGGTCATGGCATGCAGCGTACGGGGGGGGCAATTAATAAGAGAACTAGTAGTCCATTCTAGAGTAGGCAGCAGTGTGTCTTCAAGGTACCTGTCCTTAGAAGAGATGCTGGCAGACAGGAGGGAGGAGAGGTAACTAAGGCTAGAACTTGCCTAGAAGGAGAAGGACGAGGAGCAGATGTTTGCCCTAGCTAAGCTTGAGAAGGAGCAAGCTCTTGAGGAGAAGAGGCTAGCTATGGAGGAAAGCAATATGGCCCACAAGCTATGCCTCAGAGAGCAAGGTATCAAAGCCTTCCAGGTGTGGTCCAGCAAGAGCAATATTGGTGGCAGCATGCCTGCAGCGTCCTCCATGAGTCCAGATGCCATATCCCAAAATATATGGCACCGAGTTACAATGTGGGGGATGACATAGATGAAGGTTGGAAGCCTATGAAGTGGCTTTGAAAGTGCACAGGGTCCTAGAGGGGGTCTGAGGGGTAGTCTTTGGAGGTACATGCCCACAGTGTTTAGGGGCAGACTCTTTACACTAGAGGTGTCCCAAGTCTATCAAGCGTTATGAGTGCTATGAGTATGGACACTATACACGGGATCTCAAATGTCCAAAAAGATCACCACCTCCTACAGGGGTGGCTAATAAAGTGGTGGGGAGGAACAGTTAATGGGAGTTATTTACAGGGGTTACCCTTGTGTCCCTGGGTGGCAGTGAGCTGGTTCCTAGGATCCATGTGCTCTCAAATACTACAAAGTATGGGGAATGGGTCACCATGAATGGGCAAGATGTATAGGCTCTGATGAATACAGGGGACAGAGTGACTATGATAAGGAATCAACTGGTTTAATAGCACAGGTAATTCCTAATGCATTTCTCCAGGTTGATGTGGCTGACAACAGAGAGGGTCACTATCCTGTGGCCCTGGTTCTATTTGAGTGGGGTGGGGAATTATGTCTTCTGACAGTTGAAATGAGCACTGCCGTGCCTATGAACAGTGTGTTGGGTAATGGCTTGGAACACACGACCTGGAAGGATATTGCGTTCAAGGCACATGTGATGATGTTAGGGTTACCTGAGTGGGTCTGTGCAACAACAAGGTCCATTGCGGCCCGGGAAGAGAGTCAAGAAGGGCTGCAGCATGGAATAATGGCATAGCCAGCTATTAAGAAGGGGAAAGGTAGAAGTGTGATAATCCAGCCCATGAATGTACCTCCAGTGGGACGGATGGGCACCTGCAGTGGCCCCCCGAAGTCCACTGAGGAGAACATTGCTTCCCTTGGTGGCCTTCCTGAGCTTGCTGGATGGCATGTGGAAGGAGGACCTACCAAGGTGAATTCTGTAGGGCATAGAGGCCGTGCCAAACCGTTGTGGTCATGAGGCAACAAGCTGAATACAAAGCACTAAGAGATGCCTCCGGTAGTCACCACATTTACTGTGAGGGCAACCTCGTGTACAGGGAGCCTAAAGCTCCTGGGCATGGGACATCAAGGGCCCCGGCGATCCCCCAATGCTACAGATCCTTTCAATTGGAGCTGTCTCACAAGATTTCTCTGGCAGGACACCTACGCCAAGAGAACACCTTAACAAGGCTTGTCCCCCACTTCTATTTGCCTTGGATCAGGAATTCCTCTAATGTGTTCTGTAGGACTTGCCAAGCTAATGAGAAGACAGGGCAGAGGCTGAAAGCTACCCTTAACCCACTGCCTATTGTTAGACCTGGCACCTTGGCGTGAGTTTCCCTTCCACTTTTTGCTGATGTGCCTCCGATGTTTTGCTGGTTTTCCGATACTCAGGGCACTGCGCCACGGCTGACCCGTGCCGCAGTGCAAGTGCTCCCTACTGTAAATTGTACCTGCGATTGGTATCCATGATTGGTTCATTGGATTTACTGTTAGTCCTTAGTAAAGTGCACTAGGAGTGCCGGGGCTTGTAGATGCCAATACTGCTGGTGGGCCTGCAGCGCTGGTTGCGCCACCCACCGAAGCAGCTGTAAAAATGTCTCTGGGAACTGCGACCGCAGAACCCGCGTGCGGTCTCGTACTGTCACGCTAGCTGGGCAAGTGCACCCACTTGCCAGCCCCCGAACCTTCCCTTGACTACATATTAGTCACCCCTATGGTAGACCTGCGGGCAGGGTGTGTTGTAGGTGTAAGGTAGGACAAGCCCTGATGTGTGTGGCATGTCCTAGTAGTGACTTACAACCAAAACCGTATTTCACTATTGAAGGCTACCTGCTCCATTAGGCCAGACTGAGCTGCTGGAATTATTACACCCTATAATCCCAGCAGGCTCAAGGAGCATGGTAGCGCGTCGTGTTTAGTATGCCTGAACTCAGGATGATAAAATATTTCTTGTAGTCAAGTTTACTTTAGTATCCTGTGTTTGCAAACGCTACTTTTAGAAAGTCAGCGTTTGCTTGCCTAACCAATTCAGCCGCCTCTGCTGGTATGTGTATCTGACTGTCTGGGATGTGTGAGTGACAGGGCTGGGGGATTACAGGTGGTGAATGCGCAGATTACACCTTAGTGGGAGGTAGGAGTGGCTCTTGACTCTGGATCTTGCTGTGCTCTGCCACCACAATGCTGGCTCCACCCTCCTGGGGAGTGACTGATGACTCAGCCGACACCTGGCCCAGGAAGGGCGAAGCCCCGTCAACAAGGTACTCTGACGGCCCCTGTCCGCACAATGCTGGCTCCACCTCCTGTGGGGCGTCTGATACACCTGCCCCTCACACTGAAAGCAGAAGCCGGAGTACACCCACCAGGGTACTCAAGGACTGAAAGTGGCTATGCAAAGGCCCCCCTGGCCTGGGAGAACAAAAGACATACTGTATAAAAGAAGGAGCCCTGCTCCTGGAAAATTAGATCCTGTTTGGGCTACAGAAGGAACTCTGCCCGACAAGAAGGACCGGGAAGGACAAGGAAGAGTGCTGTCTCTTGCCTGTGTCTGGTGCCTTGCTGCCGAAGGAGAGGAAAAAGGAAAGACTGCGAGAAGACTTTTACTTGACAAGACTTTGTGCCAAACTCTGCTGAAACGATCTCCAAGGGCTTGCTGCTGAACTTGCCCCTGACCAGCGCCCCAGGACCAGTGGGCGCTACACCCTGAAGAAAGCGACTGTGTGTGCTGCTTATCGCTGCAGTACTGACAGAGGGGTCTGGGAGCGCCAGGCAAGCCTGTCACGCTCCCCGTAATCCAAGGCATTGATATCCTCCCGAACACCGTGACCGGGACCCAAGGCAACAGCGAGAGCAAAGTGAGGTCCAGCCGCCGCTGGCCTGAACACCGTGACCGCATCTGCACCGGGAACCGAGAGCAAAGCAAAGGAGGACCCGTCCGGTCCAAGCTCCCGAGCTGACTGTGCTTCGAGCCATCAGCCCACCTGCAAAGACGGACAGCCGCCCTGTGAGAACCCCCCTCTGGTCGGTATCCTGCCCGACAGCTCAGCTGTGAGCGCACAGCTGCGACCGGCCCTTGGCTGGGTACGTCCTGCACTTGGGGACCGTACTGCCACTGGCCGCCACCACAACAGCCGCCGCCTCCAGGGTCGGAGCGGACGACGAGAAAAGGACCCTGCCACCACAGAGCACCGCTGCCCCGGATGGCCCGTGACCTGCTCGGCTGAGAGCCGCAATGAACAGCGACCCCGGGAAGGCAACGCGACGTGGGACAGCTCCCCTGGAAGCCGCCCGCTCTACAAGAACTTTGTTGAACTGGCCAGAAGGCCCTAAAGAACTCTGATTGCTGGAAAGAACTGTGGCAACTTGAACTAAGTAACTCGGAACCGCTATTTGAAAGTTTGATAACTGTATTCACAAGCCTGCTTGAAACTTATATAAAGATATATATTTTTACAGAATACAGTCTGGTCTCATTGTGTGGTGGGTTGGTTGTGACGGTGTAATATTGCAAGTGTTTAACCCTATGCGCCCCAAAGATTAGCCTACGACTGCTTAAGCCACACTACCTAGAGGGTAAGCAGAGGTTGTCTGGAAGGTAACCCTCAGCCCTGACGAGGAAGAGAGAGTCCCTGCTTGTCGCTAGTGTTGCACTGCGCCAACTAGAGCCTCCCCCTTCCTACATTGGACGCAGCGGTGAGGATTTTCGAATTTACACTTGCAGTATCTATACCTTAACTCCTGACCATTGCACAGTGATTACAGTCCAGTTACTTAGCCACAGACTTTGCTTTTTGCCGAAAGAAGATTCCGAGTGTGAGAACCATGCCAGGCACGAAGAGCCTGGATGGAGCGGAGTCCACGACCTCTGAGGTGTTGGAGGTGGAGTGGGACGCCGCAAAGCTGGATAAATACACCAGAGCTGAACTGAAGTTTTTTTGCAAGAAACTCAAGGTCCCGCACGTTGGTTGCAAGAACAAGCCGGAGCTCTACAAGGCCCTGAAAGCCTGGATAGAGTCCAGAAAGGCCCCGGAGGATCAAGATGCCCTCGCGGAACAAGATGCGACTGAGGAGCAGAATGCACTTGGGGATCTGGTGGATCTCGAAAGGCAAGACAGCGTGCACAGCTTTGGTAAAGGCCTGTCGCCAGAGGAGCTGGCAGATAGGAAAGAAACAAGGAATCACGAGAGGAAGCTGGCAGAATTAAAAATCCAACTGGAGCTGGAAACAAAAAGAATGGCGCTGGAAGAGCGAAAGCACCAAATGGATTACGAATTGAAAATGAGGGAGATGAGTCTAAAGGAGAGAAACTTGGATCATCCTCCCTCTGGTGGCAGCACATCGCCAGTGCAGGTAGAGTCAAGAGTGCACATCCCGAAGGACGTAGTTAAAGAGTTCTTTAAGGGGGATGACATAGGACAGTGGTTTAGGGCATACGAGGTAGCCATGTCTTCCCACCGGGTCCCTGACAAGGATTGGGGAGCGGGGTTGTGGGGAAGGTTCCTTAGCGAAGGGCGAGATACCTTGCTAGATTTGCCCGTTGAGAATCAGAGATCCTATTCCCACATGAAAGAAGCTTTGATGAGCAGGTACGGGCTTACCCCTGAAATGTATAGACAGAAGTTTAGGGGATGTACTAAGCGGCCTGGGAATACGTATGTGGAGTATGTGACTTATTTTTGCAGAGCACTGGATGGTTGGGTGAAGGGTAGCAAAGTGAATGATTTTCAAGGTCTCTTTGATTTAATTGCATGGGAGCACTTGTCTGATCACTGTTTTCCTGAGTTACGCCAACACCTGATCGATAGCAAGCTGTCCAACCCGAGGAAGCTTGCTGAGGAGGCGGACCGCTGGCTCAGCACCAGGGTCCACAAGGGTCCCGTGGGAGACTCCGCCAAGAGTGGGCAGGGTCCCCAGCAGAAGAGTGGGGGGGACAAGGGGGGAAAACAGAAAGGGTTCCAAAAAGGCCCCCAAAGTAGTTCCCAGGGGAACCAGCAGCAAGGTTCTCAGCCTCCCCCACCCCCAAAGCAGAATGGGGCCCCGACAGGTAAGCCTGTTCCAAAGGGGCCCTTTAATTGTTACAAATGTGGCGAGCCTGGGCACATATCCAGTGACCCCAAGTGTCGCCTGTTTGGAAAACCCGCACCCACTGGTGCTCCGCCCCGTCAAGTGACTAGTGTTCACTTAGGAGAAGAAGTGATGGTCCCGGGGGGTGGAGATCCTGTTCACATGACCCTGGTCTCGCTAGGAGACAGTGAGATGATCCCTACGAACTACCTGCCCTCTAACACTAAGAAATATGGGCAGGTGGTGATCATCAATGGCAAGGAAGCTGAGGCTCTTCGAGACACAGGAGCCAGTGTGACTGCAGTGAGGCAGCACCTGGTGTCTCAAGAGCAGGTTGTACCCCATGCCTACTGTAGGGTTATCAACGCTGATAATTCTGAGAGTCAGTGTCCGATGGCTCAAGTTCCCTTCGAGTGGGGGGGGGGTCTCTGGTACTCTGCAGGTCTGTGTAAGAAAAACCATGCCTGTTGACTGTTTGCTAGGGAATGACTTGGAGCACTCCCCTTGGGAAAAGGTGGAGAAGACGACCCACCTGCGGATGGTGGGTCTGCCTGACTGGGCGTGCGTGACCAACCGGTCAATGGCAGCCAGTAGGGGTGATCAAGAGGTCCTGGGGCCTGAAGGAGAGGCCCAGGAACCGGCCTTAGGGAGAAGGCGCAGGGGGCGCGGGAAACCGGCCCCTGAAGTTCCCACGGTCCAGGAGGAAGCAGACCTTGAGGGGGATGCCCTGGAGCCTACAGGGGAGCAGATCGCCGAACTGGGGGACCTGCCTGAGCTGACCTATTGGCAGCAAGAAGGAGGACCCTCCAGGGAGGAATTCTGCAAGGAGCAGAAAGAATGCCCTTTTCTCGTGGGTATGCGGCAGCAGGCTGCAGACCAGGCCAATGGTGTTCAGGCCAAAACACATTACGTGTACTGGGAGAACGACCTCCTGTATTCAGAGCCTAAGGCTGCTGAACCTGGGTCAGCCCGTGTGCTGGTGGTACCCCAGAAGTTCAGAGCCTTCCTACTGGGTCTGGCTCATGATGTGCCTTTAGCAGGACATTTGGGGATGGACAAGACCTATGACAGGCTTGTCACCCACTTTTACTGGCCCCAAATGCACAAGAGCTCAGACGCTCATTGTAGAACTTGTCCGACTTGCCAGGCAAGTGGGAAGACCGGAGGGAAGAACAAGGCTCCCCTCCAACCCTTCCCTGTGGTTGGTACGCCATTCCAGCGAGTGGGTATTGACATTGTTGGGCCTCTGGACCCCAAGACAGCCATGGGCAACAGGTTCATCCTGGTCTTGGTGGATCATGCCACCCGGTACCCTGAAGCCATCCCTCTGAGGACAGTGACGGCCCCCGTGGTGGGACGTGCACTGATGGGATTTTTCTCACGAGTAGGATTTCCTCTAGAGGTGGTGAGCGACAGGGGGACCAACTTCATATCCAAGTATATGAAGTCCCTTTGGCAAGAGTGTGGCGTAACGTACAAGTTCACCACACCTTACCATCCCCAAGGTAACGGGTTGGTTGAAAGATTCAACCGAACCCTGAAGGGCATGATCATGGGCCTAGAAGGTCCAATGAGGCGTAAGTGGGACGTCCTCTTACCATGCCTGCTCTTTGCATATCGCGAGGTACCACAGAAGTCCCTAGGGTTCAGCCCCTTTGAACTGCTGTACGGTCACCCCGTGAGAGGACCGCTGAGTTTGGTAAAGGAAGGCTGGGAGCAATCTCCCAGGAAACCTCCCCAGAATGTATATAGCTACATGCTGGCCTTCAGAAACCAAACCAGACGCTTCAGACAACTTGCCGAGGCAAATCTGGAAGCGAGCCAGGAGGAGATGAAGCGGTGGTACGACCAGAATGCCACTCTGGTCGAGCTTCAGCCTGGACAAGAGGTGAATGTCCTGGCCCCAGTGGAGCCCTGTGCCCTTCAAGATAAGTGGACAGGCCCATTCGAGGTTGTGGAGCGCAAGAGCCCCGTGACATACTTGGTGGACATGAAGACGCCTAGGAACCCTTTGCGGGTCCTACATGTCAACCGCCTCAAGCCCCACTTACGAAGGTCCGAAGTGGGCATGTTGTTGGCAACTGATGACGGAATGGAGGAGGAGTCGGAGCCTCTTCCTGACCTCTTAGTGGCCTGTGAGAAAGACGGGTCAGTGGATGGAGTTAACCTCTCACCCACCCTGACCCCCGAACAACAGGAAGACTGCCGCCAGTTGCTGGGGCAGTTTCCCGATCTGTTCTCCCTGGTTCCGAGTGTCACAGATTGGTGCGTCCATGATGTGGACACCAGAGACAGCTTACCTGTGAAGCATAAGGCTTACAGGGTGACTGACAGGGTCCGGGCCTGCATCAAGGAGGAGGTCTCCAAGATGCTTGCCCTGGGGGTGGTTGAGTCTTCCAGCAGTCCTTGGTCCAGCCCCGTGGTCTTGGTCCCAAAGGCTGCTGCGCCGGGAGCCACACCCGAACTCCGGTTCTGTGTGGACTACAGAGGACTCAATTCAGTCACGAAGACTGACGCGCACCCCATCCCCAGAGCTGATGAGCTCATTGATCGGCTAGGGGCTGCTCGGTTCCTCAGTAGGTTTGATTTGACGTCTGGGTACTGGCAGATCGCCTTGACCGATGGGGCAAAGGAGAGGTCGGCATTGTCAACACCAGATGGGCATTTCCAGTTCCGGGTTATGCCATTTGGGATGAAGAATGCCCCTGCCACCTTTCAGAGATTGGTCAACCAGGTGTTGGCTGGGCTGGACGAGTTCAGTGCCGCCTACCTGGATGACATCGCGGTGTTCAGTGGCACCTGGCCAGAACACCTGCGACACCTCTGGGAAGTGTTGATGGCCCTGCGCAGAGCAGGCCTCACAATCAAGGCAAGCAAGTGCCAGATTGGGCAGGGTTCAGTGGTGTACTTGGGACACCAAGTTGGGAGTGGCAAGGTAGCACCCTTGCAACCCAAAATTGAGACCATCCCGGCTTGGGAACCCCCCAAGACCCAGACTGCAGTGAGAGCCTTCCTGGGGCTCACTGGGTATTACAGGAGGTTTGTCAAGGGCTATGGCACGATCGTGACCCCCTTGACAGAGCTGACTTCGAAGAAGCAGCCCAGGAATGTGATTTGGACTGACACCTGTCAGAAGGCTTTTGACACCCTGAAGACGGTCATGTGCACGGCGCCCGTGCTCCTGGCTCCTGATTTCTCCAAGGTATTCATAGTGCAAACAGACGCTTCAGAGCATGGTGTAGGGGCTGTTCTTTCACAGATGACTGAGGAGGGCTTTGACCAACCCGTAGCCTTCATAAGTAGGAGGTTACTTCCACGGGAAAGTAGGTGGAGTGCAATAGAGCGTGAAGCATTTGCTGTGGTCTGGGCACTGAAGAAGCTAAGACCCTACTTGTTTGGGTCTCACTTCCGAGTTCAGACGGACCACAGGCCCCTCAGATGGTTGATGCAAATGAGGGGTGAGAACCCGAAACTGTTGAGGTGGTCCATTTCTCTACAGAGTATGGACTTTACGGTGGAACACCGCCCTGGCACCGATCACGCCAACGCTGACGGTCTGTCCAGATTTTTCCGCCTTAGTGATGTGGAACTCCCTGGGGAAGGGTAGTTCCCCCCACATTTCAGCTGGAGGGGACACATGTTAGACCTGGCACCTTGGCGTGAGTTTCCCTTCCACTTTTTGCTGATGTGCCTCCGATGTTTTGCTGGTTTTCCGATACTCAGGGCACTGCGCCACGGCTGACCCATGCCGCAGTGCTAGTGCTCCCTACTGTAAATTGTACCTGCGATTGGTATCCATGATTGGTTCATTGGATTTACTGTTAGTCCTTAGTAAAGTGCACTAGGAGTGCCGGGGCTTGTAGATGCCAATACTGCTGGTGGGCCTGCAGCGCTGGTTGCGCCACCCACCGAAGCAGCCGTAAAAATGTGTCTGGGAACTGCGACCGCAGAACCCGCGTGCGGTCTCGTACTGTCACGCTAGCTGGGCAAGTGCACCCACTTGCCAGCCCCCGAACCTTCCCTTGACTACATATTAGTCACCCCTATGGTAGGCCTGCGGGCAGGGTGCGTTGTAGGTGTAAGGTAGGACAAGCCCTGATGTGTGTGGCATGTCCTAGTAGTGACTTACAACCAAAACCGTATTTCACTATTGAAGGCTACCTGCTCCATTAGGCCAGACTGAGCTGCTGGAATTATTACACCCTATAATCCCAGCAGGCTCAAGGAGCATGGTAGCGCGTCGTGTTTAGTATGCCTGAACTCAGGATGATAAAATATTTCTTGTAGTCAAGTTTATTTTAGTATCCTGTGTTTGCAAACGCTACTTTTAGAAAGTCAGCGTTTGCTTGCCTAACCAATTCAGCCGCCTCTGCTGGTATGTGTATCTGACTGTCTGGGATGTGTGAGTGACAGGGCTGGGGGATGACAGGTGGTGAATGCGCAGATTACACCTTAGTGGGAGGTAGGAGTGGCTCTTGACTCTGGATCTTGCTGTGCTCTGCCACCACAATGCTGGCTCCACCCTCCTGGGGAGCGACTGATGACTCAGCCGACACCTGGCCCAGGAAGGGCGAAGCCCCATCAACAAGGTACTCTGGCGGCCCCTGTCCGCACAATGCTGGCTCCACCTCCTGTGGGGCGTCTGATACGCCTGCCCCTCACACTGAAAGCAGAAGCCGGAGTACACCCACCAGGGTACTCAAGGACTGAAAGTGGCTATGCAAAGGCCCCCCTGGCCTGGGAGAACAAAAGACATACCGTATAAAAGAAGGAGCCCTGCTCCTGGAAAATTAGATCCTGTTTGGGCTACAGAAGGAACTCTGCCCGACGAGAAGGACCGGGAAGGACAAGGAAGAGTGCTGTCTCTTGCCTGTGTCTGGTGCCTTGCTGCCGAAGGAGAGGAAAAAGGAAAGACTGCGAGAAGACTTTTACTTGACAAGACTTTGTGCCAAACTCTGCTGAAACGATCTCCAAGGGCTTGCTGCTGAACTTGCCCTTGACCAGCGCCCCAGGACCAGTGGGCGCTACACCCTGAAGAAAGCGACTGTGTGTGCTGCTTATCGCTGCAGTACTGACAGAGGGGTCTGGGAGCGCCAGGCAAGCCTGTCACGCTCCCCGTAATCCAAGGCATTGATATCCTCCCGAACACCGTGACCGGGACCCAAGGCAACAGCGAGAGCAAAGTGAGGTCCAGCCGCCGCTGGCCTGAACACCGTGACCGCATCTGCACCGGGAACCGAGAGCAAAGCAAAGGAGGACCCGTCCGGTCCAAGCTCCCGAGCTGACTGTGCTTCGAGCCATCAGCCCACCTGCAAAGACGGACAGCCGCCCTGTGAGAACCCCCCTCTGGTCGGTATCCTGCCCGACAGCTCAGCTGTGAGCGCACAGCTGCGACCGGCCCTTGGCTGGGTACGTCCTGCACTTGGGGACCGTACTGCCACTGGCCGCTACCACAACAGCCGCGGCCTCCAGGGTCGGAGCGGACGACGAGGAAAGGAGCCTGCCACCACAGAGCACCGCTGCCCCGGATGACCCGTGACCTGCTCGGCTGAGAGCCGCAACGAACAGCGACCCCGGGAAGGCAACGCGACGTGGGACAGCTCCCCTGGAAGCCGCCCGCTCTACAAGAACTTTGTTGAACTGGCCAGAAGGCCATAAAGAACTCTGATTGCTAGAAAGAACTGTGGCAACTTGAACTAAGTAACTCGGAACCGCTATTTGAAAGTTTGATAACTGTATTCACAAGCCTGCTTGAAACTTATATAAAGATATATATTTTTACAGAATACAGTCTGGTCTCATTGTGTGGTGGGTTGGTTGTGACGGTGTAATATTGCAAGTGTTTAACCCTATGCGCCCCAAAGATTAGCCTACGACTGCTTAAGCCACACTACCTAGAGGGTAAGCAGAGGTTGTCTGGAAGGTAACCCTCAGCCCTGACGAGGAAGAGAGAGTCCCTGCTTGTCGCTAGTGTTGCACTGCGCCAACTAGAGCCTCCCCCTTCCTACACCTATCATTAGCACCCCCTTTGTGAGGGTGGCCATTGACCTTGTAGGGCCTGTGGATCCCCAATCTGCATCAGGCAACAGGTTCATCCTGGTTCTGGTGGATCATGCCACTGAGCACCAATGGGCAATTTCTATGGGATTACTGAACCCGCAGTGGCAAATGCCCTGATGGGGGGACACCTTCCTGCACTTAAACAAGCGTGCATGGCGTTTTAGTGTTTCTTTGTGTGCTGCACAATGCAGCACATATAGAAACACCAAGAGTGAAGAGAAAAAAAGCATTTTTCCTTGTTTTGCCATGTTAATCCCAGGTTTTTTTTGGTCTTAATTTTTGCCCTGGCTCCTATTTATGCCACCCATGTAAATAGGGTTCAGCGTCAAAATCAATGTGTATTGCGGCAGAACACCCACTGCAACACTCATTGCCCACTCCTTTCATACTAAGTATAGCCTGGACTGGTGCCTTACTTGCAAGGCAGCGTTAAGCCACGTTAAGTGGCTTAACACTGCCTTGTAAATAAGGCGAACTAATATTCTCACAAGAGCGTCTTCAAAAGAGATGTTCCTCTGGTGATAGGGGCTTGTAAATATGACCCCTGGTGAGCAGGGGGAAGATGCAACGTCTTCAGGCCAAGATAGAAACCATCATGGTCTGGCTTTCCACCCAAAACCCAGGCTCAGGCCAGAGCATTCTTAGACCTCACTGAGTACTATAGGAGGTTTGTCTAGGGATATGGTATCATTGTTTCACCCTTGGATGAGCTGACTTTATAGAAGAAGCCCAGAAATGTGATATGAACAGAGCCCTACCGAATTGCATTTGACTTTCTGTAGCAAGCAATGTGCACAGCAAATGTGCTCAAGGCCCAATATTTCTCGCAGAATTTTATCATTCACACAATTGCCTCAGAGCATGGCATGGAGCAGTGCTATCCCAACATAATGAAGAGGGCCTAGATAAACCGGTAGCCTTTATCTCCAGGAGGCTACTCCACAGGGAACAGAGGTGGAGTGCTATAGAGAGAGAGGTTTTTGCTGTGGTCTGAGCACTGAAGAAGTTGAGACCATACATGTTTGGCACTCATTTCCTGATTCAGACAGGCCACAGGCCTCTCAGGTGGCTCATGAAAATGAAGTATGAGAATCCAAAATTGCTGAGGTGGTCCATTTCTCTACAGAATATGGACTTCATGGTAGAACACATGCCAGTAGTAGACCACACCAATGCTGCCTGTCTCTCCAGGTCTTTCCACCTCAGTGATGAGAACTCCCTAGAAGTTGGGTAGATCTCCCCTATTTTCAGCGGGGGGGACTGGACATGTTAGACTTGCCATCTTTAGGGTGGCCGTTCCCTCAACTTTTTACCTTATGCCTTTCATTTGTACTAGTTCTTTGTTTTGGCCTGAAGACTCTGAGCACTTTACCACTGCTGACCAGTGCAAAAGTGCATATGCTTCTCCCCTAAACAAGATGATATTGGTGTATACCTGATTGCCATATGTGTTGAACTGATAGTTAGTTACCTTGTAGAGTGGCATGCCACATACCCAGAGCCTATCCTTCAAATGCTACTAGTGGACTGTAGTACTAATTGTGCCACCCACAGAACTAGCCTTTCAAACATGTTCCAAGCCTGCCACTGCATTGCCACTGTATATAGTTTACACCTACTTTGACATGGCACTTAAAACTACTTGAAAATCCGTTAACTCCCCATTTATTGCACATGTCATCCATAAGGGAGGCCCTAAGTATACATAAGCGATTCAGAAAAGGGGGTGGTGATGAACAGAGTGTCTGAATTAAGCAGACCACTCTTACCCAGTCCAAAGATCAGGGCTTGATCCATCACCGTTATTTATCTCACTGCCCCATCCCAGCTCAGAACCTGGCTATATGCAAATCAGTCTGTCCCTGGCCCAGTGCATCATGGAAACAGGGCAGACTAAACTACCAAGCCAATTCTTCACCAGAAAGGAGACAAGCTACCGGGGACCGGTTTCTGCCATTTCAGGCGTCTTCGGCCCGGCTTGCTTGAATCCTGATGGAGCAGTGAGAAAGGGACTCATGTCTGAGTATACCCTGCCACACCTATAGTGGCCAAAAACGATTCAGAAAAGGGGGTGGTGATGAACAGAGTGTCTGAATTAAGCAGACCACTCTTACCCAGTCCAAAGATCAGGGCTTGATCCATCACCGTTATTTATCTCACTTCCCCATCCCAGCTCAGAACCTGGCTATATGCAAATCAGTCTGTCCCTGGCCCAGTGCATCATGGGAACAGGGCAGACTAAACTACCAAGCCAATTCTTCACCAGAAAGGAGACAAGCTACCGGGGACCGGTTTCTGCCATTTCAGGCGTCTTCGGCCCGGCTTGCTTGAATCCTGATGGAGCAGTGAGAAAGGGACTCATGTCTGAGTATACCCTGCCACACCTATAGTGGCCAAAAACGATTCAGAAAAGGGGGTGGTGATGAACAGAGTGTCTGAATTAAGCAGACCACTCTTACCCAGTCCAAAGATCAGGGCTTGATCCATCACCATTATTTATCTCACTGCCCCATCCCAGCTCAGAACCTGGCTATATGCAAATCAGTCTGTCCCTGGCCCAGTGCATCATGGGAACAGGGCAGACTAAACTACCAAGCCAATTCTTCACCAGAAAGGAGACAAGCTACCGGGGACCGGTTTCTGCCATTTCAGGCGTCTTCGGCCCGGCTTGCTTGAATCCTGATGGAGCAGTGAGAAAGGGACTCATGTCTGAGTATACCCTGCCACACCAATAGTGGCCAAAAACGATTCAGAAAAGGGGGTGGTGATGAACAGAGTGTCTGAATTAAGCAGACCACTCTTACCCAGTCCAAAGATCAGGGCTTGATCCATCACCGTTATTTATCTCACTGCCCCATCCCAGCTCAGAACCTGGCTATATGCAAATCAGTCTGTCCCTGGCCCAGTGCATCATGGGAACAGGGCAGACTAAACTACCAAGCCAATTCTTCACCAGAAAGGAGACAAGCTACCGGGGACCGGTTTCTGCCATTTCAGGCGTCTTCGGCCCGGCTTGCTTGAATCCTGATGGAGCAGTGAGAAAGGGACTCATGTCTGAGTATACCCTGCCACACTTATAGTGGCCAAAAACGATTCAGAAAAGGGGGTGGTGATGAACAGAGTGTCTGAATTAAGCAGACCACTCTTACCCAGTCCAAAGATCAGGGCTTGATCCATCACCGTTATTTATCTCACTGCCCCATCCCAGCTCAGAACCTGGCTATATGCAAATCAGTCTGTCCCTGGCCCAGTGCATCATGGGAACAGGGCAGACTAAACTACCAAGCCAATTCTTCACCAGAAAGGAGACAAGCTACCGCCAGGTTCTGAAACTGGGATGGTGCAGTGAGCTAAAAAACGGTGTTGGATCTAGCCCTGATCTCTTGACTGGGTGAGAGTATTCTGTTTAATTCAGAGACTCTGTCCCTCACCACCCCTTGTTGTAAATATTTTTGTCCACCCTAAGCATGGAAGGGTATACTCAGATGTGAGTCCCTTGCTCATTGCACCATCAGGATTCAAGCAAGCCGGGCCGAAGACGGCTGAAATGCCAGAAACCGGTCCCCGGTAGCTTGTTTCCTTCCCAGTGTAAGAATTGGCTTTTGTAGTTTGGTTTGTCCTGTTCCCATCATGCACTGGGACAGGAACAGACTAATTTGCATACAGCCAGGTTCTGAAACTGGGATGGTGCAGTGAGCTAAAAAACTGTGTTGGATCTAGCCCTGATCTCTTGACTGGGTGAGAGTATTCTGTTTAATTCAGAGACTCTGTCCCTCACCACCCCTTGTTGTAAATATTTTTGTCCACCCTAAGCATGGAAGGGTATACTCAGATGTGAGTCCCTTGCTCATTGCACCATCAGGATTCAAGCAAGCCGGGCCGAAGACGGCTGAAATGCCAGAAACCGGTCCCTGGTAGCTTGTTTCCTTCCCAGTGTAAGAATTGGCTTTTGTAGTTTGGTTTGTCCTGTTCCCATCATGCACTGGGACAGGAACAGACTAATTTGCATACAGCCAGGTTCTGAAACTGGGATGGTGCAGTGAGCTAAAAAACGGTGTTGGATCTAGCCCTGATCTCTTGACTGGGTGAGAGTATTCTGTTTAATTCAGAGACTCTGTCCCTCACCACCCCTTGTTGTAAATATTTTTGTCCACCCTAAGCGTGGAAGGGTATACTCAGATGTGAGTCCCTTGCTCATTGCACCATCAGGATTCAAGCAAGCCGGGCCGAAGACGGCTGAAATGCCAGAAACCGGTCCCCGGTAGCTTGTTTCCTTCCCAGTGTAAGAATTGGCTTTTGTAGTTTGGTTTGTCCTGTTCCCATCATGCACTGGGACAGGAACAGACTAATTTGCATACAGCCAGGTTCTGAAACTGGGATGGTGCAGTGAGCTAAAAAACGGTGTTGGATCTAGCCCTGATCTCTTGACTGGGTGAGAGTATTCTGTTTAATTCAGAGACTCTGTCCCTCACCACCCCTTGTTGTAAATATTTTTGTCCACCCTAAGCGTGGAAGGGTATACTCAGATGTGAGTCCCTTGCTCATTGCACCATCAGGATTCAAGCAAGCCGGGCCGAAGACGGCTGAAATGCCAGAAACCGGTCCCCGGTAGCTTGTTTCCTTCCCAGTGTAAGAATTGGCTTTTGTAGTTTGGTTTGTCCTGTTCCCATCATGCACTGGGACAGGAACAGACTAATTTGCATACAGCCAGGTTCTGAAACTGGGATGGTGCAGTGAGCTAAAAAACGGTGTTGGATCTAGCCCTGATCTCTTGACTGGGTGAGAGTATTCTGTTTAATTCAGAGGCTCTGTCCCTCACCACCCCTTGTTGTAAATATTTTTGTCCACCCTAAGCGTGGAAGGGTATACTCAGATGTGAGTCCCTTGCTCATTGCACCATCAGGATTCAAGTAAGCATGAGCGAATTTTGCGGATCTCGCGTTCTGCGAATTTTGCGGATTTGCGGATTCGCAATCCGCAAAATCCGCGAATTCCCGCGAATTTGCGGATTTTTTTTTTTGTGTGTTCGCCCGTGTTTCTGCCAGTTCGCGAGGGTTTTGTACACTTTCGCAAATTGCGAACTTACCTGTCGGGTCGCAAGTTTCGCGAACTTGTTGTTTCTACGTGTCCAGCCTGTTTGGGACACTCTTCTTCATCACTGCCACTCTCTGTCACCACTGCCACTCTCTGACTACTCATGCCACCCTCTGGCCCACCCATGCCACCCTCTGTTTCATCACCACACCCTCTGGTTGTCCAGTGTACATTATTTTCGGCAAAGCAAAGCACACCTTCCCTGCCTCAAGTGACCTGAATTAATTTGGGGCTGATTAATGTGTCACAGAATATTTTTTTAGCTGGCACCTGCTTCCTTAGTGCGCCCTGATTAGTGATCTTTTGCACTTGCTAAGTGCTTTCATTGTTGCAAAATTAGTTACAACACCTGCCCTGCCCCAACTGACAATAATGAATTAGGGGCTGATTAATGGATTTTAACTTCCAGCCTGGCTCCTGCTTGTCTCCCTTAGCTGTAATTCAGGACCTTTGTGGCATATGTGTAACTATTCTGAGGTTCAGAGCAGGGTCACATAATAGTTTCAACTGGCAACTGAACTCTGGAGGGGCCCCTCAGGAAGCACTACAGGAAATGGCTACTAATGATGAGCCTGAACTTTTGAACCTGGTAAGTAGTTACTTTCAGTTTTGCTAAAATCGTATTTCTGCAATTTTGCACTTATTCGCGGGGCGCGAACTCACGCGAACTCACGCGAACAGTGCGAGCAGTGCGAGCAAAATCCGCTGCTCGCGGATTTGCGGATTTTGCGGGAGATTCGCAAATCTCGCGGATTGCGGATTTCCCGAAAATCCGCAAAATCCGCGAGCGGAACGGATTTTCCGCCCATGCCTAGATTCAAGCAAGCCGGGCCGAAGACGGCTGAAATGCCAGAAACCGGTCCCCGGTAGCTTGTTTCCTTCCCAGTGTAAGAATTGGCTTTTGTAGTTTGGTTTGTCCTGTTCCCATCATGCACTGGGACAGGAACAGACTAATTTGCATACAGCCAGGTTCTGAAACTGGGATGGTGCAGTGAGCTAAAAAACGGTGTTGGATCTAGCCCTGATCTCTTGACTGGGTGAGAGTATTCTGTTTAATTCAGAGACTCTGTCCCTCACCACCCCTTGTTGTAAATATTTTTGTCCACCCTAAGCGTGGAAGGGTATACTCAGATGTGAGTCCCTTGCTCATTGCACCATCAGGATTCAAGCAAGCCGGGCCGAAGACGGCTGAAATGCCAGAAACCGGTCCCCGGTAGCTTGTTTCCTTCCCAGTGTAAGAATTGGCTTTTGTAGTTTGGTTTGTCCTGTTCCCATCATGCACTGGGACAGGAACAGACTAATTTGCATACAGCCAGGTTCTGAAACTGGGATGGTGCAGTGAGCTAAAAAACGGTGTTGGATCTAGCCCTGATCTCTTGACTGGGTGAGAGTATTCTGTTTAATTCAGAGACTCTGTCCCTCACCACCCCTTGTTGTAAATATTTTTGTCCACCCTAAGCGTGGAAGGGTATACTCAGATGTGAGTCCCTTGCTCATTGCACCATCAGGATTCAAGCAAGCCGGGCCGAAGACGGCTGAAATGCCAGAAACCGGTCCCCGGTAGCTTGTTTCCTTCCCAGTGTAAGAATTGGCTTTTGTAGTTTGGTTTGTCCTGTTCCCATCATGCACTGGGACAGGAACAGACTAATTTGCATACAGCCAGGTTCTGAAACTGGGATGGTGCAGTGAGCTAAAAAACGGTGTTGGATCTAGCCCTGATCTCTTGACTGGGTGAGAGTATTCTGTTTAATTCAGAGACTCTGTCCCTCACCACCCCTTGTTGTAAATATTTTTTTCCACCCTAAGCGTGGAAGGGTATACTCAGATGTGAGTCCCTTGCTCATTGCACCATCAGGATTCAAGCAAGCCGGGCCGAAGACGGCTGAAATGCCAGAAACCGGTCCCCGGTAGCTTGTTTCCTTCCCAGTGTAAGAATTGGCTTTTGTAGTTTGGTTTGTCCTGTTCCCATCATGCACTGGGACAGGAACAGACTAATTTGCATACAGCCAGGTTCTGAAACTGGGATGGTGCAGTGAGCTAAAAAACAGTGTTGGATCTAGCCCTGATCTCTTGACTGGGTGAGAGTATTCTGTTTAATTCAGAGACTCTGTCCCTCACCACCCCTTGTTGTAAATATTTTTGTCCACCCTAAGCGTGGAAGGGTATACTCAGATGTGAGTCCCTTGCTCATTGCACCATCAGGATTCAAGCAAGCCGGGCCGAAGACGGCTGAAATGCCAGAAACCGGTCCCCGGTAGCTTGTTTCCTTCCCAGTGTAAGAATTGGCTTTTGTAGTTTGGTTTGTCCTGTTCCCATCATGCACTGGGACAGGAACAGACTAATTTGCATACAGCCAGGTTCTGAAACTGGGATGGTGCAGTGAGCTAAAAAACGGTGTTCGATCTAGCCCTGATCTCTTGACTGGGTGAGAGTATTCTGTTTAATTCAGAGACTCTGTCCCTCACCACCCCTTGTTGTAAATATTTTTGTCCACCCTAAGCGTGGAAGGGTATACTCAGATGTGAGTCCCTTGCTCATTGCACCATCAGGATTCAAGCAAGCCGGGCCGAAGACGGCTGAAATGCCAGAAACCGGTCCCCGGTAGCTTGTTTCCTTCCCAGTGTAAGAATTGGCTTTTGTAGTTTGGTTTGTCCTGTTCCCATCATGCACTGGGACAGGAACAGACTAATTTGCATACAGCCAGGTTCTGAAACTGGGATGGTGCAGTGAGCTAAAAAACAGTGTTGGATCTAGCCCTGATCTCTTGACTGGGTGAGAGTATTCTGTTTAATTCAGAGACTCTGTCCCTCACCACCCCTTGTTGTAAATATTTTTGTCCACCCTAAGCGTGGAAGGGTATACTCAGATGTGAGTCCCTTGCTCATTGCACCATCAGGATTCAAGCAAGCCGGGCCGAAGACGGCTGAAATGCCAGAAACCGGTCCCCGGTAGCTTGTTTCCTTCCCAGTGTAAGAATTGGCTTTTGTTGTTTGGTTTGTCCTGTTCCCATCATGCACTGGGACAGGAACAGACTAATTTGCATACAGCCAGGTTCTGAAACTGGGATGGTGCAGTGAGCTAAAAAACTGTGTTGGATCTAGCCCTGATCTCTTGACTGGGTGAGAGTATTCTGTTTAATTCAGAGACTCTGTCCCTCACCACCCCTTGTTGTAAATATTTTTGTCCACCCTAAGCGTGGAAGGGTATACTCAGATGTGAGTCCCTTGCTCATTGCACCATCAGGATTCAAGCAAGCCGGGCCGAAGACGGCTGAAATGCCAGAAACCGGTCCCCGGTAGCTTGTTTCCTTCCCAGTGTAAGAATTGGCTTTTGTAGTTTGGTTTGTCCTGTTCCCATCATGCACTGGGACAGGAACAGACTAATTTGCATACAGCCAGGTTCTGAAACTGGGATGGTGCAGGGAGCTAAAAAACGGTGTTGGATCTAGCCCTGATCTCTTGACTGGGTGAGAGTATTCTGTTTAATTCAGAGACTCTGTCCCTCACCACCCCTTGTTGTAAATATTTTTGTCCACCCTAAGCGTGGAAGGGTATACTCAGATATGAGTCCCTTGCTCATTGCACCATCAGGATTCAAGCAAGCCGGGCCGAAGACGGCTGAAATGCCAGAAACCGGTCCCCGGTAGCTTGTTTCCTTCCCAGTGTAAGAATTGGCTTTTGTAGTTTGGTTTGTCCTGTTCCCATCATGCACTGGGACAGGAACAGACTAATTTGCATACAGCCTGGTTCTGAAACTGGGATGGTGCAGTGAGCTAAAAAACGGTGTTGGATCTAGCCCTGATCTCTTGACTGGGTGAGAGTATTCTGTTTAATTCAGAGACTCTGTCCCTCACCACCCCTTGTTGTAAATACTAAGTATACATAATGGCAGGGAGCTATGCATATAAAAGGTAGAATATGTACCTTTATGTTTTGCATGTCCTGGTAGTGACAAACAGCCTTTTTTGTTTTACACTATTGTGAGGCCTACCCCTCCAATACGCCAGCATTAGGGGTTCCTCAATATACTTTTAATCTGTAATTCCTGGTCAGCGAGGAGTAGCTTTTTCATGTTTGATATGTTTTGAATGGCAATGATAAATCCTTCTTACTGGTGACGTTTAATTTAACATGACTGTTTTAGAATTGCCCCTTTTAGAAAATGCAAAAAAACAAAATGATGGACAAAATGCTGAGAAAAATCAAGCATTCACCCTCATTCACAGATCTGGTTTAAATCCAAAGTTTTTTGCACACCACCTCAGTTTGGACCCAGCCATATGCAAATCTTCTTCACCCTGCTCCACATGGGAACAGTCCAGCCTGAATCGCCAGACCAGGTCCTTCCTTGACCAGAAACAAGCATCCTGTGACTGGTTTCAGGGTATCACCCCTCATCAGCAAGACTAGCTTAAATCCAGAGGCACAGTGAGCACCAGGCCCACGTCTGGGCAAAATCTTCTCATTTTGGGTGACAAATGCAAAAATAACAGATGATGGACCAAATGCTGAACAAATCAAGCATTCACTCTCATTTACAGATCTAGGTTAAAACCATCCTTTCTTTTGCTTGCCACTCCAACTCACTTTGGAGCCAGCCATATACAAATCAACCTTGAACCTGATCTCCATGGAAGCAGTCCAACCTGAATTGAGCTAGGTCATCACAGGACAGGAAACAAGCATTCTGAGACCGGTTTTGGGAAATTCTTTGTCACAATGATTATCGGACCCACGTCTGGGCATAACCTTCTCACTTAGGGCAACAAACGCAAAAAGAATAGATGATGGACGGAATGCTGAACAAATCAAGCATTCCCCCCTAGTCACAGATTGGGCTAAATGTTTTTGCTCACCATGCTACCCCAGTTTGGCCCTAGCCATATGTAAATCAGTCTTGACACCTGCCCATGAGAACAGTTCAGCCTGAACTGCCAGGGCAGGTCCTCCCTGGTCCAGAAACAAGCATCCTGAGCCCAATTTTTGGGTATCAACTTTCATCAGCCAGGCTAAAATGAATCCAATTGCACAGTGAGAATTGGACCCATGTCTGTAGGTACCCTTCCTACTTAGGGTGACAAATACAAAAAGACATAATGCTGAACAAATCATGTTTAGCAGCCATCCATCTTCTTTTTGCAATTGTTGCCCTTAGTGGGAATCTTATGGTCAGACGTGGGTCGCATGCTCCCTATGCCACCAGATTCAGGCTAGCCTGGCTGATGAGGGGTGATACCCCAAAACCTGTCCCAGAATGCTCGTTTTTGATCCAGGGAGGACCTGGCCCAGCAGCTTGAGCTGGACTGTTCCCATGGGGAGCAGGATCTAGACTGATTTGCATATGCCTGGGTCCAAACTAGAATGGCGTGGCCAGTGAAAAAATAATGGATTTAACCAGGATCTGTGACTGGAGGTTAATATTTGATTTTTTAAGCATTATGTCCCTCATCTGCTCGTGTCTGCACTTTTAGAATGTTGAAAATTCTCTGTGCCTGACAGCCTGTCTCCAATACACATTGGGCTGGGTGACAGCTACACTTTGTGCCTTCTTTCTAAATAGCCACAAACAGAGGAAGGGCTGGATGTGACCGAGCAGTCATCTGCATTAATCTGCATTTAGATATCCTTTGTGGGCAGAAAGGGGGAGAGGTGGCTCACACTTACATCTGAATAGGCTGTGTCTTGTCCTCACAAAAAGCACAGATTTACCCCCCTCGGGTTAGCCTGGTAGGCAGGACTGGGTTAAAAGGGTCCTTGTGCTCTTCAGAGAGTTGTTTTGAAGTCCCCCCTACATCAAAGACACTTTTGAGTATTGTAGTGGGTCTCTGACCCACTAAAATGAGACACTTCAGGGTCGTGAACTGAACCTCTGTCAGAAAGATTGCTGTGCTGCCTTAAGGACTTAACTGGACTGCTTTTCTGGAAGTACGGCTTTCCTGCTTTTTGCCCTGCTACTTGCTGCTCTTCTACTCTGCTGAAAGGAGAGCTGGACTCTGCCTAACCTCCGTGGGATCTCAAAGGGCTTGATGGTATACCTCCATGTTTCTGAAGTTTCACGGAAACAAGAGACTTCCTACAATTCTGCTGGTGCTATGGGACTCTTCCCTCTGTAAATTCCACCCTTGCTTGAGGTGCCCCCTTGAAGCGATGGGCCTTAAAATTGAGTTCTGCAGCTGCTTTCCCACCTACAGCCCCAAGCCCCTGAAATCAAGCTTTTGGTGTCTTTGCAACCCCAAACAGGCCCGTTCGCACCTGGACTTCGCCGCTCGCTCAAAGGATCAGCGTGAGCTGTGGCAGCATCATGTCCCTGCACAGCAATCATCCCTGCATGCAACAGTGGGACCCCATCTGCCATCCACGATGCCTGGCCAACTCTCTGTGCCCGCATGAACAATGCTAGCGGCGTTCTACTTGCTCCTGGCAAACATCTCCTTGCAAAACTGACCTCTTCACTCAAATTGAGAAGGTAAAACTTCAGCTGGACCTGTTTGGAACTGTATCTGACCCGTGCTACATCGTGGTTGGCCTGAACTTTGGATTTACTCAGGTCTTGCATGACCAAAACTAGCTATTGACTTTTAAGCACTGTTTTTGGTTTATTCTTCAAAAATTCCTAACTTTGGCTGTACTTATTGGATTTTTGTCATTTTGGTCCTGTTTTATGGATAAAAGTATAATCCATATTTGCAAACATGTGTGGAGTCTGGTGTGTTCACTGTGTTACTGTGTGTATGTGTGTTGCCCCAAAACATTACACATTGCCTTTGTAGATACGCCTGACTGCTCTGTACCAAGCTACCAGAGGGTGAGCACAGATTATCTTATTGTGTATCTAGCTTAACCTGACTAGAGTAGTGGTTCCTGCCTGGCCTGGGCCCATACCTCAGCCAACCAGGAATCCCATTTTTAACAATGATGATGCAGGATATAATGCTGTCTTCAAGCAAATCCCCTTTAAATTGTATGACACCAGTAAGTGAAATTGATATGGGACTTGGTGTACAGATGCTGGTGATCAAATGATGGGGAATCAGCTTAAGAGAGCTCTTCAAGAAATATTTCAATTCTGCTCATTAGCCAGCGACAAACAGTACCTCTCCACAAAAAACACTGAACGCCATTCCTTAGAATATCTTGGAGTGGGTATGTCTTTACCTTACTTGAGCCAACTCCAAGATAAACGATTAAGGAAGGTAATTGTTACAGTTCCAGATCGGGATAGACCTCGGATGGGGAATTCGTGGATTTAAAAGAAGGGTGCTGGACAACAGTGTCCATTGTGTTTGCAATTTGTAAATGAAATATTCTGTAACACACCTGTTGTTAGTTTAGCCATCATTCACAGATAAAAGGAAAATTGTATGGGTGAAAATTAAATTATTGTAAATCTACTGTTTTATGATACCATGGATTTGAGTATTTTAGTAATAAAGCCTTTAACAGCACAAAGGTTATCGAGTTGTAACTGAGTTGTCTGAATCACGCTGTGTACAATGTCTCTTTTTAACTAATGTTTTAAAATAGTGGAAAGGTTTTTTAGTGATGTAATATAATGAATTTGCATGATGTTTAATGATTGAACTTCACTAATGCATTGTTTTACTCAGTTTATTTCTATAAGATGTTTGTCTTGACAATAAATAAATATAAATACAGAAATCAAAAAGTTAAAGCAAGTTATGAAAGTGCAGAGCAAGGATTGCAAGATCCCTGTGCGTGAGTCCTTAGTATGCAGGATGAAAGTTTTGCAACTGATGGAGATGAGTCATTATATGGTGAAGTAGGCCTACATCCATCCCATTCACATCATGTAAGTGACGCAAGTATGGGCGGTGATTATCTTGCCCACTCCATTGGTAGGCCAGATATGGCTACAGCTTTCAGATGGACCAAACATGGAAGTAGCCTGTCACTAGTTGAACCTCTTTTGCAAGCCTTGATCAAAGTATGCCCTGGTGTTCCAAGTTGAGTAGCATTGATCCAGGTCCAGAGGCCACGTGGTAGGATTTTGCTCAGATTGTTATGGGCCCTAGTTGAACCTAGCATTCAGTTCCAAGTTATTTTTTCACATCACTTGTTAGAGGTCTGCATACAATGACTCCACTGTCACAAAGGAGTAGCCAACAATTATGAATCATGATTCATTTGCGGAACAGATTGTGCTAACCTTAAAGCTTCTCAAGAACAGAAAGAATGTATAGCACATCACAACTCAGCTGCCACTTGCTTTTGACCCCGATGAGACACGATGTCAAACACAATAAGAATTGAATGTGCCAAGAACAACATAACATATACCGGATATTATTTGTATATGTATGTTTCCAAATCAAAGATGGTGACGTGGGTGTGTTTCCAAATTGATAAACTACATTTCACAGATTACTTAATTTGGGATGTACCAGTTTGGAATGGGTGAGACACGTATTGATTCATGACAGTGACACTGTAATACTTTCGTGGAAGAAACCTAATATTTTTAAAGATTATGCTACTAATAATATTGGATTCTTCCTTCCCTTTCTTCCCCTACCCATTCATCTAAACTGAGCACTGCATCTTTCTAGCAATCAGCGACTGTTGTTTTTCTCTTCTTCTTTATTTTATTTAGCCTCTCGTTTACAGCTCACTCCCTGATCAGCTACTTTATTTATTCCAGCCACCACAAATGCACCTTATGCTTTCCATTTTTATATTGGCTAATATTTTTGTCTGCTTCTTATTCCTCCCTTCTGATGAGAAAGTAGCAAATTCAGATCTATCCACTAACAGCTCTTTGAGCAGTGTCCAAATTCCAAACCTTGTGTAGAACTCAGTATGGTGTAATCACTGGCCACAATAAAGACCCCATTCATATTTCTTCATGTGTCAAATATGGCAGATGAACTCCGCCGAAAGCTACGGGGAGATGCCCAGTTATTACATAGGCCTTTGGAATTTGGATCTGACGTCACCGAATTCCACATGTTGTGCCCCATTTCCGAATAAAAATATGTTGAAGGGGGCAGTTGCTAACAAAGGCTGTCTCAGCCTCCGCAGTGAGTGGGGGGAGGAGGGAGACCTCCATTGGGCCCTGTAGCGCAGTAACCTGGCCTGAGAGCTCCTGAGTAAGTCTGGAGGGGCCCCCCTCCATTTTCTTTACAGGGGGGGGGGGGGGCCTCAAGTTTCGTTGCGCCACTGGTAGGGGGCATTTACTTGGCCCAATAAAAAGAGATTCCCTGTGACATCGATATTTCAAATACTCGTAGTTAGGGGCGAATACAGTAACATTTGTAATTCAGAGGTCACAGATTTGAATTCAGGCTCAACCTCTTGGGTTTCAGAGGACCATAAACGGAGCACTGTTGAATTAAACATTTATTCGCCAATCATGTAGGCGACAATAGAGAAATGCATTTGCCGTGTATGGTATATACGATTTTACATGTTTATGTTTGCCACTAAGTTCACACATTAATTTATTTTGATTGGTGTAGCATTGCTGTATCTTCTACTGCAATACCTTGTTTTACAACGCTACTGTCATCATTCATAAGTGCTGTCATATTCCTCATACAGAATGGGTACATATTTATTGAACTTTATGCATTGCCCGTGTCCTAACTATCAATACTTGTTTTTCTAAGGACTTCTTCACTATTACACAGATGGTGGAAGAATTACTCGAGTGAAACACACCGTGACATTTTACCAGACGGACCACACACTGCGTCTTGTATACCATGGAATAAAAATATGTTGAGTGTTCCAAATATGTCAGTTCCTCAGGGTATGCCAGTGAAAGAGAGCAGCTGTGACCTTATTTGGATACCTTGCTAATTGGAATTTGAAGTGCAATGCTTGAAGCAGAAATTAATAACAAAGAATCATATTTACTTCACATTTACAGTGCATTTTTGAAAATGTGGTTTAATTATATTGTAATAGCTGAATACTGAGAATGAAAGTAGAATTGTGGGATATCCTCTCCTAACGATATTACACCCACCCACCATCTTGTTGTCGTGTTGACCCCTGCCCCGCCTCCCCGCTACCGCCTCCCTGCTGCCCCTCCCACACACAAATAGAGGGCTTTCCTCCTACCCAGCACCTCTGTGACCGCCTGGAACCCTTCCATACCGGTTGCTCCCTCAAGCTGCCTGGCGCCAGCCCGTGATTGCCCACAGCTGCTACCAATCGCTCCTGCATATCGCAATTTGATATCTGGTACTGTAATTATATACTGCAGTTAAGCGCATTGTGCATTTACCCCCAATTGACTTTTAGCGATCTGTAATTGCTCTGAGTACTAACTTCGCCTTTGTATTTGTGGCTTTAATTCGCGCTCCACTTGCAGCCTGGTTTGCTCTTTCACCCGGAGGCTCAGAGGGGACGCGCTGTTGCTCCTTCAGCTGTGCGTGTATTTGTTTGGCATTGTGCTTCCCTAGGTTTCGATATTACACCCACCCACCATCTTGTTGTCATGTTGACCCCTGCCCCGCCTCCCCGCTACCGCCTCCCTGCTGCCCCTCCCACACACGAATAGAGGGCTTTCCTCCTACCCAGCACCTCTGTGACCGCCTGGAACCCTTCCATACCGGTTGCTCCCTCAAGCTGCCTGGCGCCAGCCCGTGATTGCCCACAGCTGCTACCAATCGCTCCTGCATATCGCAATTTGATATCTGGTACTGTAATTATATACTGCAGTTAAGCGCATTGTGCATTTACCCCCAATTGACTTTTAGCGATCTGTAATTGCTCTGAGTACTAACTTCGCCTTTGTATTTGTGGCTTTAATTCGCGCTCCACTTGCAGCCTGGTTTGCTCTCTCACCCGGAGGCTCAGAGGGGACGCGCTGTTGCTCCTTCAGCTGTGCGTGTATTTGTTTGGCATTGTGCTTCCCTAGGTTTCGATATTACACCCACCCACCATCTTGTTGTCGTGTTGACCCCTGCCCCACCTCCCCGCTACCGCCTCCCTGCTGACCCTCCCACGCTCCGCCCCCTCCACTATCCATTAATGCCAGATGTCCCAACGCGCAGCGTCCACGCGCTACGGCCGCGCCGAAGGTGCGCCAAAGGTAAGCCCGTCTACGCCCGTCCGCGCCCAGCGCCAGACCCCCTGGTTCCCGCTCCACCCACCCCTCCCGCATTACATACGACGCCACCACCCTCCTAGCCCTTAACCCCGGCCGACCCCCCAACTGCGTCCAAGACGCTCCTGGACACATCCACGGACCCTTCTCTTGCCTCTCCTGCAAGTTCGACGGCACAAAGAACAAATCCTCACCCACGAACACAAAACTTCTGTCTGACACCAAACACCTACAATGCATCCTGCTAAACACCCGCTCAGTGCACAGGCACGCCATCGACCTCTGGAATCTGCTTGACACCACCTCTCCGGACGTCGCCTTCCTAACTGAAACATGGATGAACGCCACATCTGCCCCAGATATCACCATTGCCATCCCGGAAGGCTATAAGATCATCTGTAAGGACCGTACCGACCAAACAGGAGGAGGCATCGCTATCGTCCATAAGAATTCCATCCGCATCTCAACCAGCACTGACGTCCATCTCGCCAACTGGACAACCTCGCCAACCTCGGACTCAAACAACTTGTCACTACCCCCACCCACATCGCAGGTCACACACTTGACCCTATCTTCACTTCCAGCAAACATATCTCCTTCAGCCACACCACAGCTCTCCTCTGGACGGATCACAGCTGCGTTCACTTTACCTTTAACAAGACCACTTCCAACAACCATCCTCAACCCACTCTGCGAAGAAACTGGAACAAAATCACCATCGACCAGATCTCCTCATCACTTCTTCAAAATCCCCCAGCCCACTCCTCAAACCCTGACCAAGCAGCCATTAACCTCACCCAATGGCTCTCCCACAGCGCCGACACCCTAGCACCCCTGAAAAAATGTCAAATCAAACCAGGCAGCAAGAAGGCCTCCTGGTTCAACGATGATCTTAAGAAATCCAAGAAACTCTGCCGCTCCCTTGAGAAGGCCTGGAAAAAAGACCCAAACACCAGCACCAAGGACGCCTTCAAAAATGCCACCCGTATACACCACCAACTAATCCGATCTGCCAGGAAAGCCGCTTTCAAGGACCGACTAGATAGCAACGCCCACAACAGCAAGGAACTATTCAACATCGTCAAGGAATTTACCAACCCCTCAGCCAACTCCAACGACATCACCCCCTCTCTTTAGCCCTCTGCGACTCCCTAGCCTCATTCTTCCACAACAAGATTGCAGACATCCACAACAGCTTCGACAATCGACCCGAACACCTACCCACCCTACCCGCTGCAGTACCCCCACCCCCCTTGAACATCCTCAATTACTGGAACCCAATCTCCACTGAGGACACCATCCGCCTGATGAACTCCATCCACTCAGGATCCCCCACAGACCCTTGCCCTCACCACATCTTCAACAAAGCAGATTCCATCATAGCACCACATCTCCGAGACGTCATCAACTGCTCCCTCAACTCCGCCATCTTTCCGGAAAGTTGGAAACATGCCGAACTCAGCGCCCTTCTGAAGAAACCCACAGCTGACCCCACCGAACTCAAAAACTACCGCCCCATCTCACTCCTCCCATTCCCTGCCAAAGTCATTGAAAAAGCTGTCAACAACCAACTTGCCGCCTTCCTCGAAACCAACAAATCCCTCGACTCCTCTCAGTCCGGCTTTCGAGCCAAACACAGCACAGAGACCGCACTCATCGCAGCAACAGACGACATCCGAAATCTGTTAGACAACGGAGACACAGTAGCCCTCATCCTCCTCGACCTCTCCGCAGCCTTTGACACAGTTTGTCATAGCACCTTAATACAACGCCTCAAAAACATCGGAATCCAAGGAAAAGCACTGGACTGGATCATCTCGTTCCTCGCCGGAAGAACTCAGAGAGTTCGCCTTCCTCCGTTCAAATCAGAAGCCACCGAAGTCATCTGCGGCGTGCCACAGGGATCTTGACTCAGCCCCACCCTCTTCAACGTATACATGAGCCCCCTTGCAACCATCGCTCGCCAACACAACCTCAACATCATCTCCTACGCTGATGACACTCAACTGATCCTATCACTCACCAGAGACCCTAACACCGCCAAAACCAACCTACATGAAGGAATGAAAGAAGTAGCTGAGTGGATGAAGCACAGCCGTCTGAAACTGAACTCAGACAAAACTGAAGTCCTTATCCTAGGCACCTCCCCCTCCGCCTGGGATGACTCCTGGTGGCCAGAGTCCCTTGGAAAAGCACCCATCCCGACGGACCACGCACGGAACTTAGGTGTCATCCTGGACTCCTCACTCTCTATGAACAAACAAGTCAACGCCGTCTCATCTTCTTGCTTCAATATTCTTCGCATGCTCAAAAAAACATTTCGCTGGATCCCCACCGAAACTAGAAAAACGGTCACCCACGCACTGGTCACGAGCCGCCTGGACTACGGCAACACCCTATACGCCGGTACCACCGCAAAACTCCAGAAAAAATTCCAACGCATCCAGAACGCATCAGCCAGACTCATATTAGACATCCCGCGCAAAGACCACATCTCTGGACACCTGAAAAACCTCCACTGGCTCCCCGTTAACAAGAGGATTACTTTCCGCCTCCTAACGCACGCACACAAAGCACTCTATGAACTTGGACCCGAATGCCTCAACTCACGACTTTCCTTCTACACCCCCTCCCGCCACCTTCGATCCTCCAACCAAGCCCTTGCAACTGTACCCCGTATCAACAAAACCACCATGGGAGGCAGATCATTCTCCTACCTGGCAGCTAAAACCTGGAACTCACTTCCCACTCACCTTCGCCTCACTCAGAACCACCCTACATTCAGAAAACAACTTAAAACCTGGATATTCGACAATTAATTCCCAACCCTTCCTCAAGCGCCTTGAGACCCTCTGGGTATGTAGCGCGCTATATAAATTTCTTGACTTGACTTGACTTGACTTGGCATGGGTCTCCCTTCCATTTTTTGCTGTTGCCTCATGTGTTTAGCTGGTGTTAGATGCTTTGGGCACTGTGCCACTACTGTCCAGTGCCACAGTGCAAGTGCGCCCTATTGGAAATTGATGCATGGATTAGTGAGTCCATGATTGGCTGGTTTGGTTTACCTGTCAGCCCCTAGTACAGTGCACCAGGAGTGCCCAGGGCTTGTAAACCAAATGTTGCTGGTGGGCTTGCAGCAATAGTTGTGCCACCCACAGAAGCACCCTGTAAAAGTGTGTCTAAGGCCTGCCATTGCAGAGCTTGTGTGTAGTCTGGCACTGCCATGCTAACTGGGCAAGTGCACCCACTTCCCAGTCCCTAAACCTTCCCTTTTTTTCATGTCAGACACCCCTATTGTAGGCTCAAGGGCAGGGTGCATTCTAAATATAAGGTAGGACAAGCCTTGATGTGTGTGGCATGTCCTAATAGTGAATTACAGCCATTTTCGTTTTTTACTATTGCAAGGCTATCTATTCCCCATAGGCCAGAATAGGCAGTTTGATTATTACATCTTATAATCCTAACTGACCCAGTGAACCTGGTAGAAATTCGAGTTTATTATGCCTGAACTCAGAATTATAAAATAAATCTCTTAGTGAAGTTGATTTTAACATTCTGTGTTTGAAAATACCACTTTTAGGAAGTAGGTATTTTCTTGTCTAACTATCCAAGCCTGCCTCTGCTAGGTTGTGTATTCCTTGTGTGGAGTTTGAGTGACCGGGGCCGAGGGATTCCAGGAGACAGGGTGAGTCAGCCCAGTGGTGAATAGAGAGATCTGCATCTAGATGGGAAGGAGGAGTTGCACCTAGGACCTCAATAGGTCTGTGCCTTCCCTACACAATGCTGACTCCACCTCCTGTGGTGCGTCTGATGTCTCTGCCCTGCACTGTGAAAGGAATAAAGGAGTCATGTCAACAGAGTGCTCCAAGACTGACAAGAACTGGTTTGGACTTTTTTTTATAAATCTGAATGTAATATCATCACATGACAAGCCTAAAATCAAGAGAATGTTCTTGGACCAGTTATCCACACGTAGAGCAGTAGCGGAAGTGACCAAACACTCAGTAAGCACCCATTGTATTGTCAAGAACAGTGAGGGCATGGAACCATATCTGTATCTGATGTATAACGCCCAGGATACGTTTTTTATGTCAAGTTTTAGGCTCAATCTTTTACCGAACTTACTGGCTGATCCACCAGGTTTTACATTAACAATTGAGCAGAAGGGTGCCTGCGGCTGCAACAATCGGTCTCCGCAGGACACCCTTCATTTTGTACTTTTGTGTTCTTTTTATGCGATACCTAGGCGTAGATTCTTGGTGGACATTTTAAAACAGGCCAAGTTTCGACATGCTAAAGCTGCTTTACTTTTCTTGCAAAGAGCAAATGATCCCCATACATTGTGTTGTATCATGAATTTTATCAAAGTTTTTCTGAGGCTAAGGAAAACAAGAGGACAGGGTTAATCATTGGTTTTAGCCAAAACTCCTTTCTTTTAAAACTATTTTGTGTAAATTTGGTTGGGGCACAGATCTGACTATCTAATTGTGTTTTAAACTGTGTAACCTAGTTAGCCTGATACACTTTTCCCCCTCCTGAGGCGACTAGCCGGGAGGCTCTTTTTGCACTCTTGCCTTTCTTTTGCTTTTAACCAGTGATTTTATTTGTATAGCTTGATTTAATAAGCTCTCTTAGGCTCATTTTAGGCTCGAGTTGAAAGCCTTCGCAAATTAACTATATTGATGCGGAGCTTCGGTTACACATTGTAACCATTCTTATTTTGTGCCCTAGGACCTTTACCGACCAGTCGCTGCCCGGGCCGCTCTCAGCCGAGCATTGACGCTGAGAGCACTGCCCCGGGTAGGCGAACCTGGCTTTGGCGGCCATATTGGAGGAATTGAAGCGTGCGGACGCGCTCTAGTCGCCCTTAAAAGGGGTCCCTTAGCCCTGCGCTCGAGTTAGCCTGATACACTTTTCCCCCTCCTGAGGCGACTAGCCGGGGGGCTCTTTTTGCACTCTTGCCTTTCTTTTGCTTTTAACCAGTGATTTTATTTGTATAGCTTGATTTAATAAGCTCTCTTAGGCTCATTTTAAGCTCGAGTTGAAAGCCTTCGCAAATAAACTATATTGATGAGGAGCTTCGGTTACACATTGTAACCATTCCTATTTTGTGCCCTAGGACCTTTCCCAACCAGTCGCTGCCCTAGCCGCTCTCAGCCGAGCATTGACGCTGAGAGCACGGCCCCGGGTAGGCGAACCTGGCTTTGGCGGCCATATTGGAGGAATTGAAGCGCGCGGACGCGCTCTAGTCACCCTTAAAAGGGGTCCCTTAGCCCTGCGCTCGAGTTAGCCTGATACACTTTTCCCCCTCCTGAGGCGACTAGCCGGGAGGCTCTTTTTGCACTCTTGCCTTTCTTTTGCTTTTAAACAGTGATTTTATTTGTATAGCTTGATTTAATAAGCTCTCTTAGGCTCATTTTAGGCTCGAGTTGAAAGCCTTCGCAAATTAGCTATATTGATGCGGAGCTTCGGTTACAAATTGTAACCATTCCTATTTTGTGCCCTAGGACCTTTCCTGACCAGTCGCTGCCCAGGCCGCTCTCAGCCGAGCATTGACGCTGAGAGCACGGCCCCGGGTAGGCGAACCTGGCTTTGGCGGCCATATTGGAGGAATTGAAGTGCGCGGACGCGCTCTAGTCGCCCTTAAAAGGGGACGTCTACCCACTCCGCGCAGCGGACGCGCTTAGCGGACGGGCCGGACTCTGGCCAGAGTCATGCCAGAGTCCTGTTCGTCTGCGCCCGTCAGTGCCAAGGAGGCGCCTGGGGCCTGTCATGCTGCCCTGCCCCCTATTATTTCTTCTGTCGCCCATGGAGATCTGTTTGGCTTTCTTACATTGCTCAGACCCCCTAGTCAAGCATGTCATCATACGCTGTCTCCGGAGCAACTGCTTCTCGGATTCACTTGTAGTTGCCCGACTACTCCTAGCGCGCTAAATCATGTTTATGCCGCTAAGCCTCCTAGGGCTCAGGTGAGACATAATCCCCCCTCGCCCCCTAAAGAAGTAGGTTTTCTCATTAATGCCCGCTCTCTGGTTAGTAACAATGTTGCCTTCCGAGAATTTGTCTCAGAAAGAAAACCTTCCTGGGTCTTTGTCACCGAAACGTGGGGCTCTGACTCATCCGGCCCCGAACTGATTAATGCCCTCCCTGATGGCTATGCCCTGGTAAGACAGGACAGAGAAGACCGTAGAGGCGGTGGAATAGGCATTGTCTACAAGAACTCTTTTACCTGTCATATGGAGCCCCTTTCCTCTCCCCGGAAATCCTTTCCGGCCCTCTACTTTTCACTTAATACCTCCCCGACAGAAAATTTTGCTGGTATTCTCATCTACAGACCCCCGGGCTCTAGTCCTCCATTTATTGCCGATTTACTCGAAGCAATTGAACCATTCATTAACAGGCCCTCTTTGACTATTCTAGGAGGTTTTAATTTCCATTTAGAAAATTCCAATTCTGCTGACACTATGTCACTCTTGGACGCGCTTGCCTCTCTTGACCTTTCTCAAAAAGTGCTATCCCCTACCCATTCCGCTGGCCATATCTTAGATGGGGTTTTTACTAACGACCCCAGGCTTGAGATTGGCTCTCCTCTGCCCCTCTCCTGGTTGGATCACACAGCAGTCCCACTGGAATTTGCCTCACGTTCCCTCTCTGCTCCCAACTCGGACAGGAATTGTTGGGTTCTAAAGAGGAACTACAGGGGCCTGTCTAATGAATCACTTGGCCCTTTCATTGCCAGCTTCAGGCCCCCCCCTTCCCAGGATATCGATACCACTGCCCGTGAGCTTGCAAGTACAATCTCTCAGGCTATTGACACCTTAGCCCCCCTCAAATCTCACTACAGTGCTAGGAAAAGCCCGTCAGCGCCCTGGTACTCAGAAGCTCTTCGACTTCAGAGACAAGAATGTAGGAGGTATGAAAGGCGATGGAGAGCTCAGCTTGACGCCGATCTTCGGATCAAGCATAAAAATCTCCTTCAGAGCTATAAAGCGGTGGTATTAGCCGAAAAGCAAACTTACTTTTCTAAGCTAACCTCCGCACTTTCCTGTCCCGGTGATCTCTTTAGGGTGGTAGAAACCTTATCTCTTGTTCAACATCCTGATCCCATAATACCTTCTCAAGAACTCTGTGATCAGATCGCTACTTTCTTCCACACCAAAGTTTCCGATATTTACACAGCTCTTCAGAATTATAACCTTACTCACGTTCTCTCTCCCTGCTTAGATCATCCCCTTGCCCCTAAAGATATTTTGGCCAGCTTTCCCCTTCTCTCGACTGAGACACTGGACAAATTACTAGACTCGACCAAGTCAGGCTCCCCTCTTGATCCTTGTCCCCTTAAAATTTTAAAAAACTGTAGGGACACTTTACTTCCCTCTTTGTTGGAAATCATGAACAGAGCCATCTCCAGTGGTGAGTTCCCAGCTCCTTGGAAGACTGCCATCGTCAAGCCTCTTTTAAAAAAGGCCTCCTTGGACCCGGGGATTCCGAAGAACTTTCACCCCATTTCCCTTCTCCCCGCTCCAGCTAAGATGTTGGAGGCTCATTTGAATTTCCATCTCAGCGCTTTTTTAAATAAGACCTGCCTGCTTGATCCATCTATATCAACATGGCTTCCGTAAGCCGCATAGTACTGAGTCAGCCCTTACAGTGGTGGTCAATAATATCCGTGCCAAGGTCGATAGTGGTCAGACTACTCTTCTGATCCTACTCGACCTTACGGCAGGTTTTGACACCCTGTCCCCTACCATTCTGGCCTCCTGCCTCAGTGAGACGGAGGTGAAGGGTTGGGCTCTTAGCCTCCTCACTTCCTTCCTCAACAATCGGGTGCAAAGGGTCAAACTGGGTGACTTCCTTTCCAATGCCATGCCTTTGCAATGTGGGGTACCGCAGGGCTCTGCTTTGAGTCCCACATTGTTCAACATTTACGTGGCCCCTCTTGCTAGGCTTGTTAGATCTTTTGGACTGGAAGTGCTCTCGTACGCCGATGACACCCAGATTATGGTCTCCTTATCCCATTCTGTTGAGACCACGGCCCTAAACTTCCGAAATTGTATGGAAGCAGTGGCGGGCTGGATGGCCTCGAACTTCCTTAAACTTAATGGGGAGAAAACGGAGATCTTGGTCTTCGGGGGCAATAAGGAGATTTGGTCAGATGAGTGGTGGCCTCAGACACTTGGATCTTGTCCCCAGCCCTCCATCACCGCCCGTAATTTGGGAGTTATATTTGACACCTCACTTGCTTTTGATAAGCAAGTAAGCAGAACCCTTTCAACCTACTGCGGGGTCCTAAGGATACTTAGAAAACTTACCCTTTACCTCTCCCCTGATGCCCGGAAACAGGTCGCAGTCGCCCTGCTATCCTCGCGACTGGAATACTGCAATGCTTTATACCTTGGCATGAGCACCAAATTGCTCCATCGCCTGCAGATCGTCCAGAACGCGGTAGCAAGATTCGTTGTCAATGCCCCCAGACGCTCTTCAGGGACTAGGATCAGGAATAGTCTTCACTGGCTTCCGGTGCATGCCAGAATTAAATGTAAAATTCTAACCATCACTCACAAGGCTCTTCACGGTGCTGGTGCTGAGGGCATTAGGACCCTTGTGTCGACCTATATCCCAGGCAGGGCACTGCGCTCCTCGGGTCAGTATTTGTTATCTATTCCCCGAATCGCTAAAGCGAGATGGGGTGGTAAGGCCTTCTCTTCTTTAGCCCCCAGACTTTGGAATGAGCTCCCTTTGGAACTCAGGGGCCAGGATTCCCTGCTGCTCTTCCGAAAGGGCCTGAAAACTTTGCTCTTTACTGAAGCCTACTCTTAGGTCTCCTCTCCCTGTTACTTACATCAGTATCTGGCTTTTATTCCATCTTTTGCGCCTTGACTCCTCTGGGCAAAGTAGCGCTTACACAAATCGCCATTCAATCATTCCATGAATCAATGTGCTTTTATGGTGTTTTTCAATCACCGAATAAAGAACTACTAAACTGAACTGGTTTGGACTAGGTAAAGGCTCTCTGCCTTCAGAGAACAAAGAGAAATTGTGTATAAAAGAGGTGACCCAAACCCCAGGGAATTAGATCACTTTTGGTCAACAAGAAGAAACCTTTGCTGAGGAGAGGAATCAAAAGAAACAGAGGAGAAACTATCCCTAAGCTGAAGTGCTGATGAGGGGTATAAGCCTACAGTGGTTGCCTGACTGCGAAAGAAAGAAGAAAGGAACTTTGTGTGATTTACTCAACTTGTGAAGGATCTCAAAGGGCTTGAGAGAAGAGATTGCCTCTTGCTGAAGTCTCACTGACAACCACCAGCTCCCCAAGAGTTCTTTGGAAGTGCCGGTAGTTGTTTTGGGCCTTCTGAGCGACTGCGTGTCTCAATGAGCTGGAAGCGCGACTCACAAAGAAGAAGCGCGTCGCCTTCGCAGCCGCTGCCGTCGCATCACTGAACAAGGGTGTTGCCGCTGCAGCTGTCGCAATGCACCGCATCACAAGAAACATCTTGCAACATCGAAGAAGCGTGTTGCCGTCGCAGCCATCACATCACTGAACAAGGGTGTTTCCTCTATAGCTGTTGCATTGCACTGCAGAAGTGCCACGCATCCACCTACAAGCATGCTGCCGCCGCTGTCGTCGCATCACTGAAGAAGGGTGTCGCCGCTGCAGCTGTCGCATTAAGCAGATGCGTCTCATATCATGGGAGAAGAGAGGAAGAGAGTACTATAGTTTAGGGACCAGATGTACAAAAAGGGGTTTGCGAATGGAAAAAGGTTTTTGTGCGATTTACTAAAGCCATTTGCATACCAAAATTAGCAATGCGACTTTATTGCAAGTTGGTATTTTGTGTGAACTAAAATAGTGAATCGCAAAAAAGAAATCCCCAATTGCGAAATGCAAATGGTATGTTAAAGGTAGTTGCAAATAGCGACTAGGCGCACAAATGCCCATTTGCAAACACAGTTTATCACCAGGTGGTAACTGTGTGAAAAGTATAAATGCAGGACCAGACTGAATTTGGGGTTTCTTCAGTGACTGCTCTTCCGTTGATTGCAAGGAGGAGGTGAATACTGGCTGTTTAGCAGAAGAGGAGGTGGAGACAAGAGAGAATTTTCAGAGTCAGCCTGACCATTTGTCAAAATCAGAGAAAGTAATGTATTATAAATACAGACTAAGTAGCATTGTCATATTGGAGATTATTGCACTTTTAAAGCCCCAATTTGAAAGCTGTACTCTGTGCAGCAATTCAATCCCCACTCATGTTCAGGTGTTTTGTTTGTTGCGAAGCAAAACCAAAAGGGATGATAGACGGAGTGTTGAACATTGCAAGCACTCACTCCCAGTCAACTGATCTGGGTTTAATCCATCAGCATTCTTTAGCTCACTCCACCACCCCAGTTCAGACATGGTCATATGCAAATCAGTCTGACCCTGTGCCTCATGGAAACAGTCCAGCCTGAACTGCCAATCCATGTCATCCCTGGGCCAAAAACAAGCATCCTGGGACCGTTTTCTGGCTAATCAGCCATCATCAGCCAGGGTAGCTTGAATCCAGTGGCAAAGTGAGCAAGGGGCCCACGTCTGGGCATACCATGCAAACTTAAGGCGAACAAAGCAAAACCAAAGGAGATGATGGATGAAGTGTTGAACATTACAAGCACTCACCCCAGTCAACTGATCTGGGTTAAATCCATCTTCATTCTTTAGCTCACTCCACCACCCCAGTTCAGACATGGCCATATGCAAATCAGTCTGACCCTGTGCCTCATGGGAACAATCCAGCCTGAACTGTCAAGCCATGTCTTCCCTGGACAAGAAACAAGCATCCTCGGACTGGTTTCTGGCTAATCAGCCGTGATCAGCCCGGGTAGCTTGAAGCCAGTGGCAAAGTGTGCAAGGAACCCACGTCTGGGCATACCCTGCCAACTTAGGGCGAACAAAGCTAAACCAAAGGGGATGATGGACGGAGTGTTGAACATTGGAAGCACTCACCCCAAGTCAACTAATCTGGGTTTAATCCATCCTCATTCTTTAGCTCCCTCCACCACCCCTGTTCAGACTTGGCCATATGCAAAGCAGGGTGTGATTGCTATTGCAGGAGGAGTGTCTCAAAGTGCATTGTCACATTTCTTGCACACATTACTAGATGCCTTGCTACTCTATATCCACCACCACATATACCCAGGAATATCCAGGAAATGCAAAGTACCAAATTGCACTTTTACATGATGGGCAATTTTCTCCATGTCATAGGGTATATACATGGAACACATGTGCCTATGTGTCCTGCATCTCATCTTGAATATAGTTTTAGAAACAGGATAAATGCTCCTTCCCTCTATAATCAAGTGGTATGTGATGCCCATCATACATTAACTGATATTGTCCCAGAGTATCCAGGAAGCACCCATGGCTCCTTCATGTTTAAGTACAATGGAATTTACAGACAGCTGGAAAGAGGGGAGTTTCATGATGGATATTAAGTTGGTGCTGAAAAGCATTGTAAATGCAGATATGTTTTTGGAGGTTCTTCGCAAAATCTTTTTTGTAGGCACACATTTATGTTTGCATTCCGGGTGATAGAGCATATGCCCTATGTCCACGGTTTCTGACACCATACCACCCTCTCCACAGAGGTAGCCTTCATCACCGAAATGTGCTCAACCCCTCCTCAGTCACCAACATCACCACAGCCACTCCCCAAGTCTACAAGATGATAATTCAAGACCGCACCAGCAAACAAGGTGGAGGCATCACCACAACCTAAACCTCCTACTACAATCTGATGTGAAGACCACGATAAGAGGCACCCTTGCCTACAGACCCCCCGGATCCCGAGAACATTCTTCAACGCCATCCCTATGCTCACCATCCCCCAAGCAATGGGCATTCAACTCTATGTTCTACTCAGTGACCTCAACTTTCACATTGAAGGCCCCATGATGCTCACTCCACCCGCTTCCTGAAAAATCTGAACAACATCGGCTTCACCCAGCTGGTCACCGAACTCATGCTCAAAGCTGCACACAAACTCGACCGCATTTTCACCTCCAGTGACAGAATCAAATTCAACCACACCACAGAACTGTGGTATTCCATGACTTGATGTCATTTGGAATTACTCTATGTCATTTAGAATCACCCTGTGTTATGTAGAATGTTTTCCCTTGACTTTTACTGTTTTGCTGTGGAGTTAAAGCTGTGAAGACCTATCTTTCTACCCGTGGTTGTAAAGCTGTTTCTCTGGAATAAATCTTCTTGGAACCTACATCTTGTGTAATGAACTTACTATATAATACTGGCGACGATTGCCGATCCAGATTTCAGAAGGAAACAGCGTTCACTTCTTTTTCTGTTGGATTGGTCATATTTTTTTTTTCATTTTTTTTTTCTTCTCAACTTAAAGAAAACTTTGCTTCTTCAATTGCGTGAGAAAACGTGAGAAACCTGTTTTCCGAAAACGTGGACAAACGTAAGTTTTCTCATTGACTACTTTAAATTTTTATCGCCAATTACTCGATATTTATTGCCTCTCCGACCGCATTTATCGAGCGGTGTTTTTCCAGGCATTACAAACTTCAAATTAAACATTGCAGATCTTATTCATTTTTCAGTGAGAGCGTGTTCTCCTAGTTGTTTACATTTGAAGGAACTCATCTCGAGCGCCTTGCAGTTCGTTTACTTTCTGAACTCCTCACGAGGCATTGCTCGAGCTTCCTGCACTTCGCTCTATCGTCATTGTTTACACGGAGTTGCACTCTGGTATACACGCGTCATTGCGCACGTCATCGCGCATTGCTGACGCTCTTGGCGGCCATTTTGGTAAAGGCTGAAGCGGAATCATCGTATTTGTTCTGAATTATCTGCAAAGATTTATTCCTACTACTACTTACAATTTATACGGCGAATTAAAGCGATTTAAAGAGAGATAAACACTGATTTAAAGAGAGATTAACAGTGACTTAAAGAGAGAAAAACGGCGTTTTAAGACAGAAAAACTTCATTTCAGCAAATCCATAACTATGGTGATTTGCACACCAATTACATTAATATTCTTACTTTTCAAGTTTCATATTTATTTAATTGCTTATATTGTTTGTTCTGATCTTTATTTACAAATGTCTAATATTGCTGCACCTCCTCATTTTCTTCAAGTTGCAGGTGATCCTTCTATAGAATGGGATCTTTGGTACCCTATGTTTATTGCATATGTAGAAGTATTAGAAAAAGATGGATGTTCTGCTAAAAGTAAACTTGCTCTTTTGAGACATTGTCTTGGGGGTGCTGGAATTAAAGAATTTGACAATTTACCACCCTTAGAAGATGCTGGTGATATGGATGTTTTTGATAAAGCTGCCAAACAAATGAAGATTCGTTTTGGTAGAAGAATAAACACTGTAATGGAACGATTCAAATTTTATTCTCGTGAGCAGAAACCTGATGAAACAATTGAGGATTACGTTGCAGCATTACGTTCACTTTGGTTAGGAACTGAAACCACATTATCTGCGGTAGTGAACATAGCTAAAGGCATAGAACACTCAGAAATATTTGTGTCTGAAATAAGGGGGAAAAATCAGAAAACACATGTTCCTGATGTTGAAGTAGCTATTGTTAAAAATCAACCTACTTTGAGTTTTTCCAGTAGCAAAACTAATTTTAAAAAAGAATACGTAAAGAATGCCAATGATAATAGGAATTTTGTCAAAAAGAACACAATACTTTGCTATAGATGTGGAAGTTCCAACCATGTGGGCAATTACAAAGGCTGTCCTGCCTGGGATAAAATCTGCGTAAAGTGCAAGAAAAAAGGGCATTTTGGTAACGTATGCAGATCAGGTCAGAAAATCAACTATAATTCTCCTGAAGAAGAGGAGGTTCTTAATAGCTTGAACTGTATACTTTCTGTTGATGAATGTGTTCAGCAAAAATTTCCTTCTTGTACTATTCTTATGGATGGTAAACCTGTTGAAGTTTTTGTTGATTCTTGTGCATGGTACACCATTATTGGCAAGAACATCTTTGAACAATTGTGGAATCAAAGAGAATTATTAAGCCCAGACATTTATCCTGGTGGTTACACAGGACAAAAAATCGCTTTAGAAGGTTTTTTTTGGGCTAAGCTATACTTTAAGAATTGGGATATCGAGGGAAAAGTTTATGTATCTACTAAAGGGGTATCCATTCTTGATTGGCCTCATCAACGTGGTTTGGGAATCAAATTAGATCCTAATGCTAACCCTCCAGTTTATGTTGATGAACCTCGTTTTCAGAAGTCAATCACTGATTCCATGGTGAACTTAACACTAGATGTATCCAACAGTAGTTTCACTAAATTAGTACTTGAGAAATTTCCTGAAATTTTTAACGATGAGTTAGGAAAGTATGCTGATTTTAAACACAAAATTATCTTAAATGATAACGCTTAGCCTGTTAGACACAGAGTAAGAAATGTTCCTCTAGCCTACAGACCTAAATTGAAAGAAATCTTAGATGACTTAGTCAAAAGGAGCATAGTTGAGCCTATTGAATCCTCCCCTTGGGTTTCGCCCATTGTAATTTCTCTTAAAAGCTCAGGCGAACTTCGTTTATGTGCGGATCTTCGCAGCCTTAACAAAGAAATATGGATAGACAAACACCCTTTACCAAACATACACGAAATTATTTCTGCACTGTCAGGCGCTACTGTCTTTTTTTCCATTGATTTAGCCAGTGCCTACCACCAGGTGGAGTTACATGAGGACTCCAGGAAGTTGACTGCATTTGTCACTCCAGAAGGGATGTTCCAATACCTGCGTATGCCTTTTGGTTTAGCGAGTGCAGCCTCCGTTTTTCAGCGTCTTCTGAAAGAATTATTAATGGAATGTGAGGGGGCCATAGCCTTCCAGGATGACATTTTGATTTTTGGGAAAGATTGCATTGAACATGATAAGAACTTGTTTTCTGTTTTGGAAAAAATTAGATCTAAGGGCCTTACATTAAAGTTCACTAAATGTAAATTTAGACAGGATAAGGTTGAGTACCTTGGTCATGAAATTTCGAGCAATGGTATCAAACCAAAGGTAAATCATGTTCAGAGTATTGTGAATGCATCTGCACCTAAATCTAAAGAACAATTGCTTTCTTTTTTAGGCTTGACTGAATTCTATGGCAAATTTGTAAAAAACTACTCAGACATTGTACATCCTTTAGGGATTTTACTAAAAAAGAATGCCAAATTTGAGTGGAACAAAGAGCAACAAAATTCTTTTGAAATTCTAAAACATAAAATAGTTGAGGCTCCATTTTTGAAACCGTATTCCGTAGGTAATGCATTGTCTATGTTGACGCTAGCAATGTTGGTTTAGGCGCTGTATTAATGCAAAAAGACAAATCTGGTGAGTTTGTAGTGTTGTATGCCTCTAGAGCTCTACGCGACGCTGAAAAGAATTACTCAACTATTGAGAGGGAGCTACTTGCTTGTACTTGGGCATCTCAGCACTTTAGGCAATTTTTGTGGGGAACTAAATTCTCTCTAAGAACTGACCACAGACCATTGATTACCATGTTATCTGCTGGTGGTGGAAGAGTACTCACTGCTCGCTTAGCAAGGTTAGCGGCCAAGTTACAAGAATATCGTTGGGAGGTCGTATATGTTCCAGGACGTTTGAATGTTCATGCAGACTGTATGTCACGTTTTCCTGCAAGTGTAACTGTTGGTAAAAGTGTTGATTGCGATGTTGCATATTCTTTTGCAGATGTCAATGTAATCTTGAGTCAAGAGGGTTCTTTTGTTTTTTCTGAGAAAGACTGGTTAGAAGCTATGAGGAATGATCATGTCTTGAACCAGGTTAAGGAGTTCTTGATTAAAGGTTGGCCCGAGGAGAGAAAACTTTCCGGTGAGTTGTCATCATTCTACAAAGTTAGGGATGAATTGATGTTGTCACAGGACATTATTGTTAGATCTGACAAAATTATTCCTCCCTTGAAACTAAGAGAAATTATTTGCAAATTAGCACACGAGGGACACATGGGGATGTCCACTACTAAAAGGATGATTAGAGAACATTACTGGTGGCCTGGTGTCGATGCTATGGTAGATAATTGGGTCAGAAATTGCTCTCCTTGCTCACTGAGCGACAAGTCTGTTAAGAGTGGGTCTGTTGATACAACTCCCATTGAATATGCCAACGGTCCTTGGCGTAGACTAGCCATTGACATTATTGGACCTTTTAGCTACCAGTCTGGAAAAGAATTGTTTGCATTGGTTCTTATTGATTACTTCTCTAAATGGCCTGAACTGAAGATTGTTGAGAGAACTTCCTCTGAGTATGTCATTGAATTTCTTGATGAAATTTTTGCTAGAGAAGGTCTACCAGAAGAACTTGTTTCGGACAATGGTCCACAGTTCATTAGTAAGGAATTTGAAGATTTCCTCAGTAATTGTGGTATTATACACAAAAGAACTTCGAATTACTTTCCACAAGCAAATGGCCAAGTCGAGAGGTTCAACAGGGTCATCAAGGAATCTTGCCAGTTGGCTGTGAAAAGTGGTTTAAAGTGGAAGAAAGCTCTTCAGGCGACCTTGTTGACCTATCGTTTGTCTCCCAATTCAGTGACTGGTTTGTCTCCATTTGAATTATTACGTGGTAGGAAACCAGGTTCTAGGCTTTTACCTTGGTGGCTAAGAGGTAACTCTTCTTACGAGGTAGATTTTAAAGAGTTGAAGAATAAAATTGGTAAGTACCAGGAAAGAATGATTCAACATTCTGAAAAGAAAAAATACAATACTTGCAGTATTAAAATTGGTGACTTTGTTCGAGTAAAGTTAGGCGGACTATTACACAGGAAAGTTTCTAAATGGTCTGATCCCGTCAAGGTCATTGAGATTTTTAGCAAAGCTGTCAGAGTGGAAGGAGGTAAAATATGGAATTTGAGGAGAATTTCTTTATGCAAGACCACTACCACTATTGTTCCTCCCACTAAAAAGACCACTTTTTCTGAGAAGTCCTACTTAGACCATAACTCTAATGGATTTCCTGGTACACATGAGGTATATGACAATTTAGAGAATAAGTTTGTAAATAGTTCTGATGTTGGGACCCATTCTGACATTCTACCTAATTCTTCTGTTGAAATTGATAACCTTTCACTGAATGTTGACTGCGAAGAAACTTCCTTAAGACGCAGTGAGCGTATCAAATGTGTTCCTTCAAAGTTCAAGGATTATGTTAGATCTTAATTATCAACCAATCTTTCTTTCATGTTTCTTATATATTGTTTTTTTTTTTCTTCTCTCTGTAGTTTTTTTTTTTATTATTTTTTTTTTATTTAAAGGGGGAGGTGTGTGGTATTCCATGACTTGATGTCATTTGGAATTACTCCATGTCATTTAGAATCACCCTGTGTTATGTAGAATGTTTTCCCTTGACTTTTACTGTTTTGCTGTGGAGTTGAAGCTGTGAAGACCTATCTTTCTACCTGTGGTTGTAAAGTTGTTTCTCTGGAATAAATCTTCTTGGAACCTACATCTTGTGTAATGAACTTACTATAAGAACTCACCTGGACTGACCACACTATCATACACTTCACCATTACCAACACCCAGCAGATCTTCATCAGGTTTCATATATCCTCCCACCGCAGTTGGAGCAAGGTCACCGAAACTCAGGGCTCACAGGCCCTCACCACCTCCCAACCCAAGGCATCAACAGACCTCGACTAGGCCATCCAGAACTTCGCCCCCTGGATCGCCAATAGCGCAGATGGAGTCGTCCCATTTAAACCTACAAAATTCATCAAAACCTCCAAACATGCCACCTGGTACACTTCAGGGCTCAGGACCACCAAGCAAAACTGCCACCAACTGGAGTAACGACGGTGAGCCAACAAGAACCCTGCCGACAGAGTAGCTCACAAAACAGTCCTTAGCACTATCAGCAGCGCATCAAAGAAGCTGAGAAAGGAGCCATCACCGCCTGCTTCAACTCTGCGGCCAATCGCACAAAAAAACATTTTTCAAAACAGTCAAAGAATTCTCCAAACCCACAACCATAGAGAACACCATCCCCCTCTCAAGAACTCTGCAACACCTTCTCAGACTACTTCCACAGCAAGATCACCAACATCTACAATTATTTCAACCTACAACCCACCTCCCTAAACCCCATCAACCTCAACCAATCGGCACACATCAGCCAAACCATTATCAACTGGCCTCTGTTCACCACCCTTACCACCTCAGCCATGATGTTTTCCATCTACTCCAGGGTGCCCATCAACCCCTACCCCCACCACCTCTACAACGTTACAATGAACCTAATCAGCACACAACTAACCAGCATCCTCAATACCTCCATCTCTACAGCAACCTTTCTGGATAGATGATAAATATAGACTTCAGACCCCTCCTCAAGAAACCCTCAGCCCCAGCATTCTCAAAAGTGAAAGTCCAATCTTTCTGCTCCCTTACCTAGCCAAAGCACTTGAGAAATCCACCAGCGAGCAGCTCACTGAATTCCTGGAACAGAACCACCTACTGGACACCTCCCAATCAGGATTCCATGCAAACTGCAGCACTGAGACTGTGCTGATTAGCACCACCGACGACATCAGAACACTCCATTACAATCGAGAAACTGCATCCCTGATACTCCTCTACCTCTCTGCAGAATTCAACACCCTCTCAGGGGCGTAACACAGGCCCCCCAAGCCCCCACAGTGAGGGGGCCACCAAGCTGCAGGGGTCCTCATCAGTTTACTCATGCCTGAGAGCTCGGGATTAAATATGGAGCCGGGCTCCTCCATGTACCTTGCAGGGGGCCACCTCAACTTTCGTTACACCACTACACCATCTCCCACAATGCCCCCATCAACAGGCTCAATCAATCAATCAATCAAAGCATTTATATAGCGCACTACTCACCCGGAGGGTCTCAAGGCGCTAGGGGAGGGGGGTACACTACTTCTCGAACAGCCAGGTCTTGAGCTGCTTCCTGAAGGCGAGGTGGTCCTGGGTCAGGCGGAGGTGGGTCGGGAGGGAGTTCCAAGTCTTGGCGGCGAGGTAGGAGAAGGACCTTTCCCCTGTGGTGGCTCTTCGGATGCGGGGGACGGCGGCGAGGGCGTGGCCGGTCGATCGAAGCTGGCGTTTGGGAGCGTAGAAGTTGAGGAGGCTGTTGAGGTATCCTGGGCCTTGGTTGTGTAGGGCTTTGTGTTCGTGGGTGAGGAGACGGAAGGTGATTCTCTTGTTGACCGGGAGCCAGTGCAGGTCTCTCAGGTGTCCGGAGATGTGGTTGCGGCGGGGGATGTCCAGGATGAGTCGTGCTGAGGCGTTCTGGATCCGCTGGAGTCTCTTCTGGATTTTGGCGGGGGTTCCGGCGTAGAGGGAGTTGCCGTAGTCCAGACGGCTGGTGACGAGGGCCTGGGTGACCATCTTCCTGGTCTCGGTGGGGATCCACCGGAAGATCTTCCGTAGCATGCGCAGGATGTTGAAGCACGACGAGGAGACGGCATTGACTTGTCTGGTCATGAAGAGGGAGGAGTCCAGGATGAAGCCCAGGTTGCGTGCGTGGTCTGTCGGTGTGGGTGCGTTGCCCAGGGCGGGGGGCCACCAGGAGTTGTCCCAGGCGGAGGGCGAGGAGCCCAGGATGAGGACTTCCGTCTTGTCTGAGTTCAGTTTCAGTCGGCTGTTCTTCATTCATTCGGCTACCTCTTTCATCCCTTCGTGTAGGTTGGCTCTGGCGGTGGCGGGGTCGTTGTTGAGGGAGAGGATCAGCTGGGTGTCGTCAGCGTAGGAGATGATGTTGAGGTTGTGCTGGTGTGCGATGGCTGCGAGGGGGCTCATGTAGACGTTGAAGAGAGTTGGGCTGAGCGAGGAGCCTTGAGGAACGCCGCAGATGACTTCAGTGGCTTCTGATCTGAACGGGGGGAGGCGGACTCTCTGTGTCCTTCCGGCGAGGAAGGAGATGATCCACTCCAGTGCCTTCTCCTGGATTCCGATGTCGCTGAGGCGCTGCACTAGGGTACGGTGGCAGACAGTGTCGAAGGCCGCGGAGAGGTCCAGGAGGATGAGGGCCTCTGTTTCTCCGTTGTCGAGCAGGGCTCGGATGTCATCGGTTGATGCGATCAGGGAGGTCTCGCTACAACATAGGCATAGAGCAAGATGCCATCAAGTGGATTGCCTTCTTCCTTACAGGATGCACACAGAGTATCCGACTGCCTCCCTTCACCCCTGCACCGAAAGACATTATAAGCGGTGTAAGGCAAGGATGAGCCCCACCAAGTTCAACATCTACAAGACCCCCCACACAGACTTTGTCAGATTCAGCGGACTCAACATAATCCAACTTCCATGACGCCATGACAAACATAGCCAAATGGATGAGAGACAACTGCCTATAATTCAATTCCAACAAAATCGAAGTATTGATCTTTGGGAAGAACACCTCAGCATGGGACCATAGCTGGTGGCCTGCAGAACTCAGACTTACACCCACACAGACCGACCATGCATGCAATCTTGGCCTCATACTTGACAGCCAACTGACCATGAAAGGACAAGTCAATGCAATCGCCTCCTCCTGCTTTCTCACACTTCGCATTCTCTGCAAATTTTTCATAGGGACCCTAACCAACACCAGAAATTCCATCACTTACACTCTCATCATCAACCACCTCAACTACAGCAATGCCCTCTACAACAGAATCTCCACCCAGCGTCTCAGAAGATTCCAGACCATACAGAAATTGCATCCAAGCCCTTTCTGAGCCTCCCCAAATGAACACATATTAACCCTCCACCTGAGAGACCTCCACTGGCTCCCCATAGAGAAGAAATGCAAGTTCAAGGTCCTCATGAATGCCTACAAAGCCCTCAATGACCTAGGTCCTGCTTACACCAACCATTGGTTCAACCTCCACCAACCCTCTAGACACCTGCACTCCTCTTCTCTTGCACACATCCCCTGCATCTGTCACTGTGGTGGCTGCTCCTTCTCCTACATTGCTGCCAAAACCCGGAATGACCCTCCCCTCCAGCTCTACACAGCCCCCTCGCTGGCAGACTTCGAGACCTAGCTGTTCAATTGAGACACAGTGCCCAGATGCCCCAACAAGTGGCATGCTGCGCTTTACAACTGCTGTTTGAATGATTGATTGAAAGTGTGGATGGTTTACAAATGTATCTGGAAGTTGTTACCAACAATTAACAGAGGTTTGTTCTTGCAGGGTTCAGGTGCTATATAATACTCGCTTGGTGGTGTTTCCCAGATAGAATGACTGGTCAGAAACATATGCCATTTGTCCCTATGAAGGACTATCAAAACAAGCACAATACACTTTTTATTCTTCTCTGAACTTTATAATCGGGTAAGAAGAAGAGCTATCAAGTCCTTGCTAGAAAAATGCAATTTTAAGTTGCGCAGACCAGCTTTATTCTTTCTCCAGTAACTATCTACAGTCCAAGTTTATGTGGCAGTTTCGTTTTTTTGTATGACAGTTGATATATTTTAGAGAGTGCATGAATTATTTATGCAGTGGTCTAACATTAGCCACCACAGCTCCTGCAGTGTGGGGGCCGAGATCCAGGGGCCTTCTCCTGCATTCTGCATGGGCGGAGACATCCTGACTCAGTCCAGAGTGTGGGGAGGCCTCCATGTTCTTTGCAAGTAGGGCCATCAAGTGTTGTTATGCCAACCGGATATATTGTTTTTTTAATTTGACTGTGAATGCTGTTTTATCTGGATTTTATCAGTTTGCTTTTGAATTATTGCATGGTGTATTATTGATTTGTCAACATTGAGTCACAGTAATTTGTAATTTTATACTGGTGATGTAATTGAGGAATTTTATATGTATATATATTGTTTTTTTTTAACTTAAACCAAACAAAGTTTATCAACTGGCTGACTGGCACTGAGGCTTTTTTTAGTGGGCAGGCAAATGTCTGGATTGTCACCTAGCTAGAACATGGAAGAACTTTATGTCCTGTAAGAAGCCTTTGCGTTTGGGGGCCTGGATCTGTTCTCTGCATCAAGTTGGTACTAGCAGTGAGTGTAATTCCATATTCATATAATATTGTAAACTTCTATAAAATTTTTTGAAGATTACACTTTTAGAGCAAAATGAGGGGGCAGATTTATGTTAACTGGCACATCCCCAGGGATGCGCCAGTTAACATGCGCCACAGTGCGCCACAGCTCTTCCAGCCATGGTGCACCGCATTTATAATGCGGCGCACCATGGTGCAAAAACGGCACAGATGCGTGACGCATCTGTGCCGGAAATGTGGCGCATTGCTGGAGTTGCGTCGCAAGCGCGACGCAGCTCCTGCAAGGCTCGGGGGTGCCCCATTTTAACAATGCTGCGTCGAGACCTACGCCTACTTCAAGCAGGCGCAGGCTTTTGACGCAGCATTGGCTTAAAAGTGACTGAGTGAAATCTCATAGATTTCACTCAGCCACTTTTGCGAGGCGCACCTGCCCCGGAACGCCTACCCTGCGCCGGAACGCCCACAAGCGGAGCAGGGCTTTACAACGTGACGCATCTGCCTAGATGCGTCACGTTGTAAATCGTTCGTAGGGATGCGCCACGTTTACGCCGCTTTGCATGACGCAACAGCGGCGTAAACGTGGCGCAAGGGCTCATAAATCTGCCCCGTGGTTTGTAAATATATTGTGTGACTTCTTTCATGTGAAAAAAACATCTTTTGTGATACCTGAAGGAAACTGTTTTAAGCAGAAAAGATCCCTTGTTTGATATTTTCTGTGCAAACTAAGGGCCTGATTCACAGAACTATCTTAAGACAAAATCCTAAACTTTCTACCATTTTGGTATTCACAGAAGGCACTTACTCATTTTGGTATTCACAGAAGGCACTTACTCATTTCAGTATTCACAGAAGTTATGAGTCCTAACTGTAGGACTCCTAAATGTCTTCTGTGAATACTGAAAGTCTTAAAGTTAGGATTTTTCTAAGTTTAGGAGTAGTAAAGTTAGGACTCCTAACTTAGGGACTCCTAAATGCCTTCTGTGAATACCGAAAGTCTTAAAGTTAGGATTTTTCTCAGTTTAGGAGATGTAAAGTTAGGACTCCTAACTTTAGGACTCCTAAATGCCTTCTGTGAATACCGAAAGTCTTAAAGTTAGGATTTTTCTCCGTTTAGGAATCCTAAAGCTAGGAGTCCTAACTTTACTACTCCTAAACTGAGAAAAATCCTAACTTTAAGACTTTTTGTATTCACAGAAGGCATTTAGGAGTCCTAAAGTTAGGACTCCTAACTTCTGTGAATACTGAAATGAGTAAGTGCCTTCTGTGAATACCAAAATGAGTAAGTGTCTTCTGTGAATACCAAAATGTTAGTAAGTTTAGGAATTTGCCTTAAGTTGGTTCTGTAAATCGGACCTTAACTTCCCAAATGCAAAAGAAATCAAAGAAATGTGTAATGTCTTTTTTTTTTTTTAAATGAGAATTTGTGAAGGCTCGACATACAAGAAAACCCCCAGCACATTGTGTGGCTGTCATTTACCGCAGTCGATTGGGAGGACGCAGGTTAGGTAGCGGTTAACCCATATCGATAAGGGCTCGTTGTGAATCTCAGAGATTACATCGCGGGTGCCGGTCTAGTTTCTTGCTAGGCAGTACAAGCACGAGGACATGCTCTGCAGTGAAGTGCGTTGGCAGCGTTCTAAGCCACGCACTTCACCAACGAAATTACAGCGATAGCTTGTTAGTGCATTTTGTTAGTCAGCCAGAAATTAGAGTAGGGAATTCAAGTCTATTCGTTTTCTCAGAGATAGATTAGATGAGAGATCTACCTCGTGGGAGACGTTAGTTTTCCTGCGTTTGTGTAGGATATATTTGTTATTTGTTCTATGGCTATCGGAACAAAAATATCAAAACTAGAATTCACTTACCAGTTCGTATTGAGGGTTCCAGTGTCCAGGAAGTGTTCTCCAGCCTACATAACTGCAAGTACCTTATATTGAAAAGAAAAATCAAACGTCATTAGAGCATAATAATTAGATTGTTCATTTAAAAATATATAACAGTAAAGATTCTAGTTCATATTCATGTACTAAAGAAGAAAGTATAAAAGAAGAGAGGCAAGACCTTAGCTTCACAGGGTAAGAGAGAGAGTACCTAGGAAAAGAAATATAGAGTGTTGGAGAAGCGCAGAACTAGAAGTTAATAATATAGATATCATCCTAATTACAGTTAACCCAAGAAGTGTTCACACCAGAGGAAGAGAGAGAAGGAGTAGCGAGTGGGGATACTGGTGAACCTAAGAAGCAAGGCAGTCTCTTCTGTGTCACCTTCCCCTTTTTCCAAGCAGGGTTCACACAAGTACTTGTTTACCTGAGGGCTTGAGTGGAGGCCTGTTGGGGAAGTCGGAACACACAACATTTTGCTCCTGCAAGTGTATGGAGAGATAGTGAGTATTTAAGCTGGGCCATGACAGAGTGAAGTGCCCACATTGCAAACTCTGCATATCTGAATGGCAGAAGGTTATGATTTGAAAATTCTAGGCAAAATTCTAGAAGTCATTCAGCAAGAGTTAATGGTGGTTAGAGAGGAGAATAAAGCCTTGAAGTCAGAAATGGATGCCAGTAGAAGTGAAACTTTAGAGTTGGCGGTCAAGTTGAGGAGTGAGAGTTCAGGAGTTAAATGTCCTCCTTCTCCTTCTGGTGCAGCTACATCAGGTTATGGGGCAGTTCTGAATCTGGGAAGTAGCACACAAGTAGTACATTCTTTAGTCCCAGTACTTCCCCTAGCTCCATCAGAATGCTTTAGTGGGGTTCCTCAAAAGACACAGAGTGTTCTTACTTAATGTTCTTTACATTTCATGTGCCGTCCAACCATCTTTCCTGATGCACAGTCGCAAATTGCTTTCATCCTCTCATACCTTAGTGGTGAGGCTGCATCATGGTCTATGCCGTTGGTCACGCAGGATGATCCAATATTGTATAACTTTGAAGAGTTCAAAAAAGAATTCCTACGAATTTTTGATTGGAGAAAAGTGGCGCAAGCAACTGATAATACGCTGTTAGAATTGAGACTGTAAGATCATGAATTACTGACCTATTTAGTACAATTCATCAAATTAGTGGTTGAAACAAAATGGCCTGAATGCGAGAGATCAGCCTTTTTCTATAGAGGTTTAATGGGCAATTTGAAGGATGCATTAGAGCAAATACCCAACCGTCCTACTGAGGTGTCAACCTTGATAGATTTGGTCCTGGAAATAGATTATCGCCAATCTGAGAAAAAAGGTGAGAAAAGAAGGAAATTTCATCCGAGTATTCCAAGATTTGATCAAGGATGAACTGACTTCATGAAAACATCAGAGAAGGAACAATGAATTGAACCAATGCAAATTGGAACTATCAGAGGCCCTCTTTCCAAGTAGGAGAAAGAGAAGAGAAAGCAAAATAATCTCTGTCTTTACTGTGCAACAAGTGGGTATTTCATCAAAAGTTGTCTTCAGAAACCTAAAATTTACAAGGAGGAAAACTAGTAGCATCACCAACAGGAGGAGTTGGGTTGGTGGATGCAAAATTAGAGACAACTTCAAATAGTCATCAAGTTGTGAATACCTTGCAATCTTCTCCTCCACATTTGATTTTAACTATGACCATGAAATTCAGAGATCAGACACTACTTGGAGTAGCAGTAATATTGGGTTCCGGGGCAACTTGGAATTTCTGTGACCTCAAATTTGCTTCCAGAGTGTGGCTAGGAGTGATACAAAAGGTCAAGAGTGAAGCGGTCAGAGCTGTAGATGGAATGAATTTGTCGTCAGGACCAATTGTCAGCCATGTGGAACCTGTTGAATTAATAAGCACAGAGGGTCATAGTGAAAAGATACAATTTAATCTGATTGATGCCCCCCAGTTCCAACTCATTTTGGGACTGCCATGGTTAACAGAGCATAACCTAACCAAAAACTGGAGTGAGAGAACGGCGGTCTTAGACTCTGATTATTGCACTAGGCATTTCTATCACAAAAATAAGGAAATAAGGAAGAGAATCTCGCCACTCTCTTATGTGAGAATCAAATGATGGTATGTGTGGCCCAAAAGACGGAACTCCCAGAAGAATATGGGGAATTTAGCAGATGTGTTTAACAAAACAGAAGCTAAGAAACGGCCTCTGCATTGATCTTACGACTATAAGATTGATTTAGAACGCGGAGCAAACCTACCGTGTAGTAGAATATATGCGATCACATATATGAAGAAAGGAAGGACTTATATACTTGAAAATTCAAAATGGGGGCCACTTGATAAAGGCTATACGCCGAAACGCGTTGTCTTTGGTTGTTTAGTACACAATAAAACTTTTTTGTGCTGGACTTACCTGGTGTGCCGTTTTTTCTGGGAACTAAATCACGGAGGTGAACGGAAACAGTGAAATATACACAGCATGGTGACTGCTACCATCTACGGCATCAGCGCTGCTAGGCTGAGGATCGCGTAAGCAGTGTTTTTGGATACATTTATTATTATTTATGTTATTATTTTATGAGTGTTGATGTATTTGTAATTTATAGTATTTGTTAATATTTTTAAATTAATTAAAAACATAATAAATATTATAATTAATTAAATATATATTAAATATTGTATGTTTAATTTTAATTAAATGTTTACCATTAAATATGTATTATTTATTAATTTTAAACATTCTAAAATATTTTTACATAAGTTTAAATTATATAAAAGTATTATTTACTTTATATTTCTTTTTTTAATAGCAAAAAAATGATACATTTAATCGCGATATTTTTAACATCGATATTTAAGTTTCGATATTTTTGTACTTACCATGTTGTAGATAGGGTGTCGATATACTTGCCTTCGATATTCCAGCGTCAATATTTTGTCTGTCGATATCCTGTCTCTCGATATTCTCTCAGAGATTCTTATATGAATATCATTTAATGCCATATGGGCTCTGTAACACCACAGCTGCCTTCCAATATTTTATCAGTGTGCAAATGTGTTCATCAATCATATCTTGAACTATTCATCCACTGAAGAGGAACATCAGCAACAAGTAAAACACATTTTATAGTGATTGAGAGAAAACAGCCTGTACGCTAAACTGGAGAAATGTGCTTTTGTTAATAAGTCTGTGGAATTCTTAGGATTTATCATTGCACCTGAAGGTTTGACAATGGATCAGAAGAAGATAGAAGCAGTACTTAACTGGACTTCACCAGCTACCATGAAAGAGATTCAAAGCGTTATTGGCTTTGTCAACTTCTTTTGGAGGTTCATAAAATAATTTTCTCAGAAGGTTATACCCATAACAAGATTTTTGAAAACAGGAACTCCTTTCCAATCGACTGCAGAGGCAGAAGGAGCCTTTCAGTATTTGAGGAGAAGTTTTACTTCAGCTCCAGTCCTGCTTGATGCAGATCTAAGTCAGACATTTTATGTGGGACTGATGCTTCAGAACAAGCTATTGGAGGAGTTTTGTAGCAACAACATAAGAATACAGAACAAATACATCCCATTGTGTATTGTTCAAGAAAATTGCTTCCGGCAGAAATAAATTACACAATTACTGATAAGGAGTTACTAGCTATCAAGGATGCATTTCAGGAATGGCGTCACTACCTTCTAGGTGTGAAACACGTAGTAACAGTGTTTACAGACTACCGAATTTCCAATTCTAGAAATCAGCCTGCACACTAATTCCACTGCATATCCGATTGTCCCAATACTTAGCCGACTATGACTTTGTCATCATCTATCGACCAGGCAAAAACAATGGAAAAGCAGATGTCCTGTCCAGAATGGACACTGAAGGAAAGAAGACGTTGGTGAATGAACAAAAATCATTCCAGAAAACAAAATTGTTGGGGCTCTAACTAAGGAATCTATAGAAGAAAGGATCAGAAAAGAAATGACGTTAGAATAAATGCAAGAATGGGCAGAAGAAGATCCAGTGAGAAAAATTTGCCAACAACTGCCTTATCATGCAAACAATTTGTATTTGCCCACTAGAGAACTCCAACAGCAGGCGTTGTTTGACAGTCATGACAGTCATGTTGCCAGTCATCAAGGAATTAATCGCACAGAAGAATTAGTAAAAAAGACAGTTTTGGTGGCCAAGTTTGGTTAAAGATGTTAAACAATGTATAGAAGAATGTGAGACTTGTGCACGAGGAAAGTCGGATTGACAAACCCCACAGGGTCTTTTGCAACCCTTGCCAACACCTCCTCATCCATGGCATACTGTTACCATGGATTTGATTGTCGAGGTACCCTCTAGTCAAGGGTATAGTTCAATTTTAGTAATGGTAGATTGCTTCACTAAAATGGCTCATTTGTAGCTTGAAATGAGAACCCAAATGCAAAGCAGTTAGCCACCCAGTTCAGTCACCATCTGATTAAAATTCATGAAATTCCTAAGATCGTCATTACTAATCGAGGTTCACAATTTCTATCTCACTACTGGAAGGACTTTAATAAAAGGCTGGGCATAGAAACTAGGTACTCCACGAGTTTCCACCCACATACTGAAGGTCAGTCAGAAAGAATCAATCAAGAGTTAGGAAAATACTTATGGCTATGTCTGTTAGGTCAGAAAGGTGATTGGCCAGATCTCCTATGGACAGCTGAGTTTTCACACAATAATACAAAAAATGCTTCCACAGAATTATCCCTTTTCTATCTAAATTATGGTCTGCATCCAAATTCATCAATAGCCTTACAAGAAGTGGCAGTGCCAACAGTACAAGATTTTATTCAAAATCTAACTAAGGTACAGAAGTCTGCAACAAGAAATTTGACTCTGGCAAAAGAGCATTATAGTGTGAGTGCTAATAGAAAGAGAAGACCTGGGTTAGAGTTTAGGAGATAAGATGTGTTAAGCACAACATATCTAAGGCTTAGAGGAAACCAAAAATGTCAACCTCGCTTTGTAGGCTCTTACCCAGTAGATCAGGCAATAAACCCATTGACTTACAAGTTAAAACTTCCTTCGCAGGTCAAAATCCATCATGTCTTTCGTGTATTTCTATTGAAGAAGGTGTCCCCCCTTTTCAAATAATTGAAACCTCTTCAACCACTGTCGATTGAAGGAAAAGAAGAATATGAAGTAAAAGAAAATCTTAGATTCAAAGATAGCTCAAGGAAAATTACATTATCTAATTGATTGGAAAGGCTATGGACCCGAAGATAGATCCTGGGAGGAACAGTTAAATATACAAGCCCCCGGAATATTAAAGGCCTTCCATCATCAGCATCCACACAAGCCCCAGTGAGGAGGCTTAGGCTTGGAGGGGGTACTGTCAGGGCTCGACATACCAGAAAAACCTCAGCTCAATGTGCGGCTGTCAATTACTGCAGTCGATTGGGAGGATGCAGGATAGGTAGTAGTCAGCCCAGAGCAATAAGAGCTTGTTCTGAATTTCGGAGGTTATATCGAGAGTCCTTGTCAAAGACTTCTTTGGTTGCTGGCCTAGTTTCTCGCTAGCCAGTGCAGGCACGAGGACAGGCTCAGCAGTGAAGTGCGTTAGAAGCGTTCTTCGCACTTCACCAATGAAATTACAGAGAGAGAGCTTATTACCGCATTTCATTAGTCAGTCAGAGGTTAGAGGAGGGAATTCAAGGCTTTTAGTTTTCTCAGAGACAAATTAGGTTACAGATACGTTCGTGGGCGACAAGTTAGTCAGTTAGATTTCCCGCATTTGTGTAGGAGATTTTTGTTATTCATATTATGGCTATCGGAACAAAAATATTGATACTAAAATTCACTTACCAGTTTGTCTCGCGGGTTCCAGTGTCTTGGAAGTGTTCTCCAGCCTCCAGAACTGCAAATACCCTACATTGAAAAAATAAGTCAAATGTCATTAGAGCGTAATAAGTAGATTGTTCATTCAAAAATATATAACTGTAAAGACTCTAGTGCATATTCATATACTAAAGAAGAAAGTATAAAAGAAGAGAAGCAAGATCTTAGCTTCACAGGGTAAGGGAGAGAGTCTGTAGGAAAAGAAATATAGAATATTGAAGAAGCGAAGTACCAGAAGTTAATAATATATAAGTCATCTTAATTACAGTTCACCCAAGAGGCATTCACACCAGAGGAAGAGACAGAAGGAGTAGTGAGTGGGCGTACTGGTGAACCTAAGAAACAAGGCCGTCTCTTCTGTGTCCCCTACCCCTTTCCCCCAGCAAGGTTCACACGAGTACTTGTTTACCGGAGGGCTTGAGTAGAGGCCTGTGAGGGGAATTCTAAACATACAACATTCTTCTCCTGTGAGTGTATGGAGAGCTAGTGAGTATTTAAGCTTGGCACTGACAGAATTTCATTTAATGAGAAATTAAATTATTATGAGAATTTTATCTTCATAATTAAACTTTTTCCCAGTACTATTCTGCACTCCATCGTCACTGAGGATGGTCCCCTGCATGGATAGCGGTTAATCAGAGCCTCTAATGCCCGCAGTATTGAGATATTCCAATTGTGGGTAACCACCACCACATAGTGTAAGCCCAAACTGTAGATTTACCTTTCTGGAGTTGGTGAATTCAGGAACTCTGGACATGGTCCTCTACTCTTAGAGGTAATAAGGTACACTTCTGTCTTTTGTCACTGCTTTTACTTTGTTCTGTTATTTACTTCTGCACAAAAAGTAGAATTCTGAACTTTAAACATTCTCATAACAAAGAAACCATATTGGGGAATGTGTATTGCCAATCCTCCATTTTTCATATTATGGATTATGATCAACTTCTGTAGTGTTTGCATTCATTGTTTAACATATACAATGATTCTGCAACAGTATTTTTGTGGTATACTGCTTTTTGTTGCAGTACAGTGCCAATGTCTTTGAACATCTAGCAATCATGAACAGTACAAAGTATGCTGGGCTGGTTTAGATTTTGCTATTATATTGTGTTACATGCATTGTGAATTGTTTGTATTGATAATTTTATTTAATACCTCCAATCACTTGATTTAACCCTTTTGTTTGTAAATATATTGATGTATTTTGAGGTATTTTCAAATTGTAGTGTACTCGTAACTAGAGGCTGAATACTGACTTCTATATTGAAACTGTAAAAAGTGCCTTATCCTCTGTCTAGAATTTCTCTGCACTCCCTTCCTAGAACCAGGTCTTGACCACTCTTCCATGTTTATGCAGAAAATCAAGTGGACTTTGTCAGGCCAACTGTCCTTCACGGATCAAGGACCATTGGATAATGGGGACTTGTACTCATTTTTATAAAGTGATCAGTAGCCCATACAGATCAAGGACACAGAAACTTGACAACTGTTCATAAAAAACTCTGAAGTTTCACACATTGTTGATATCTGTTTATAATATGCTTTCCCTTTCACTGAGCTGTAAACATCCATGCCACTGCTTTACCAGAGAAGGAAACTGTCAGTTTCTTTATAACCCTCTTTTGTGCAGAAGACACATCTGTAATCTTGAATGTTGACACCTAAAAGTAACCACTAGTTGAAAAGAGTATTTCTCTTGCACTAGTATATGGTATTTGTGGCATGCCCAAAGAAACACGCTATATGATATTGTAAGACGTCAAAAAAAAAATTAAAGAAAATAAGGGAAACTAAAAGAGACATTTAATTTTCTTTAATGTCATTACTGTTTCCCACTGAACACAACAACTTTTGAACAGTCAAACAGAAATACCTTTGTTCAAAAACTGTTACGTGTTATGGGCCTCATTTATCGCATCGCTGCGAGAAAACAGCGATGCATCACTTTTCATTGCGCCCTCCTTGCAACACCAATGATTATATTTACAGCATGATACATCATGTTGCAAGAAATTACAGATACGTCAATATTTCTAGCGTATCGGTAGGCTAAAAAATGATGCATTGCTTGAGTGTGTCACAAAAGTGACGCAACTCCAGCAATGGGACATTACACATGGGCAAGTCCAATGTTAAATGTGCCTGCGGCATTCTTACACCTGCCATGAGACAGACGTAAGATATGGACGCATTTGCGTCCCCGAAGTGGTGCAGTGAAATCTAATAGATTTCACTGCATCACTTCTACGACCATTTCTTGCATCGGAGTGCACCCCCTGCATACATTATTTCTGGCGCAGGTATAATGTGGCGCTAGGGTTACAAAGCGACAAATCTACCTAGATGCGTTACTATGTAAATATGACGCAACCTGGTGCATTTTTTACACCGCTGGTGCATCACAAAAAGTGAGGTACCGGTGAGGTAAAAGTGATGCAAGGCCTCATAAATAAGGCCCTCAATTCATAAGTTATAATTCAGAGTATACCAGAATATGAGCACTCACTTGGCAAAGGTCCTGTAAAAATGTGCCTATGCATCATTTCTTAGCCTTTTAAACTGACGTGAGAGAGCAAATAACTATTTTTCGAATCTAAAAGTTGCCCAGCCAAAGAATTGGAAGTACTCTTGAGATGGATGCATTGAGAAACAAAGCACAACAGCAGTGGTGGTTGCAGCCATGGGCTGGTAAGATAACTCTGGTAGTTAAAGCTTATGCCTAAGATATTCTAATTTTTTATTCTTTATCCCTATCCCACTCAGCACAGAAGCACGAGACTCAGGAAGTACTGCAGTGGAGCTGTACTTTCGGCATAAATGGTGTATTGCTTAAAGTGTTTTTTCACCAGTAAGGAATAAAACGCTGGTGCTTAGCTCAACACATATTTATTTCACATAGCAGAGCTCCCTATTATTCTGTTTTATTTAGGACAAACTAGAAGCTCTTCTGCTGTGGCACACAGGGGAGTAACACAGGTCCCCACAGCCCCTGTTGTGCGGGGGCCCCCAAGCTCCAGGGGACCCCTCAGCACTGCACTCTGGTTAGAGAGCTCCTGACTGAGCCCGGAGGGGGCCCCTCTACTTGCCTTGCAGGAAGGCCTCCTTGAGTTTCATTACACCAGTGTGCTCTACCCTGCCACAATTTCTCATGTTGCGTAGTATATCACACCTTCCTGTGTGATTTGGTAGGTTTTGTATTCCAAATTTGAAAACTCATACACACAAACTACAACTTGGAGATCTGTATGTTACATGTAGATAACATAGATAAGAGGGTCAGGGCAAAACTGCACATCATACATTCCTTTCCAGGTGAGATACGTCTGCAGGGTAGGATGCCTGCAGAGTAGAATCAGTACCTGCAAGACGTCAGGTCTGTAAAAGCAAACGCTGGTGAGGAAACAATGTTATGTTAAATTGCGTAAAATGCATTTTGTGAGCTCGTCATAGACGAAGAGACATGAACCATCCAAAGTATGCCAAAACGTAATAAAGAGTTTACCTGTCCATTGGCCCATTTGATTTCTGGTCTTCTTTCAGAAAATGACTGATGAGAAATTTTACTTTTCGGATTGATAATAAGAAGCGAGAGAGCAGGTGTGTAAAGTATTGTGTCATGGACAAAGTTTAGCTGCGTTATCATTCCTTAATGTAACTTTTTTTGTGCATTGCATTGAACTAGGTCTATCTAAGTTCAATAAAGCACTCCTGAAAGCAATTGACCTACTTGCCCTGCTAGAAATACATAAGCAATGCTCTAAAACTAAGCAGGAAATATGGTACACGGAAGATATAAGGGCAGAGAAACAACAATGTAGGAGATTGGAGAAAATGTGGAGGAAAACACATAAACCCATTAGTAAAAAACACTATTTGGAGGCACAATCTATCTATTATAAACACATAAAACAAGCCAGGAGAAATAGACTCGAGTTACAGATAACAGAGGCAGGTAACTCTACTAGAGAACTTTATAAAATCCTGCAATCTTATGTCAAGCCTATAGCCTTCGAAAGTCCGGATGATTTTAGCCAAACTCTATGCGATGATGTCTCTGCATTTTTCGAGAATAAGATTGAACTAATTTACGAAACAATTACCAAAGCATCAAATATTAGGGATACTGCTGACTCTCCCTGCCCTCGGCCAGCCAAAAATGAAAGCAGCAGGCTTAATGTGATTCCAGAAATCAGCCTGACAGAAGTCATTACTCTATATACCGTATTTTCCGGCGTATAAGACGACCCGGCGTATAAGACGACCCCCTACTTTGCCAGAAAAATTTTAGGTTTTGTGCTATACTCGCCGTATAAGACGACCCCCCACTTCCAGCGCAGCATAGCCATTCCGAGAATGTACCGGTATTTTGAACTTACCGTATTAGTCTAGTCCTCCTCCCTGTGGGTGAGCAGTAAGGCTTTATCAGTGGGTACCTATAAGCGTTTATTTTACAAACTCAAAGACTGAACGCAAACAAATTGGTTGTAAAAACAATCTTGCTTTACTCTGAATATTTTTATTTAAAACCATATCAAAAACTGTCACTTCTGAATATACCGGTACGATACGGCAAACATAAATTACGTAGTGCATGAAACAGTGCAAGTGCATTAAACGTTCCATAACTTCCCATAAATCCAAGCGATTTCTACAGGATTTAGAACGTTCCCTTTAAAAGCCTTCAAAATCCTCCTCTTCGTCATCTGATCTCATAAGTAAGTCAATGAGATCTTGTGGTACATCTGTAAGGCAGTCATCGTATGGATCTTGTACCAATTCCGTATCAGATGATGTGGTCTCTTCTTCGGCATCCTCTTCACCTTCCCACAGATAGTCGTCCTCCATACCATCTAATGAATTTGATATGCCACACTTCTTGAAAGACTTTATTACAGTCTCTGCATCGATGTCGTTCCAGGCCTTTATAACAAAGGTGCACAAAACATCCAACTGTGGAGCACGCATGTTTCCTCCTTTTGTGAATGTTTTTTCACCGCTAACCATCCACTCATTCCACTGTTCTCGGATGCGATCTTTAAATGGCTTGTTTAGGCACACATCCAGTGGCTGCACCAACGATGTCAGTCCTCCAGGTATAACTGCAGCATCCGTTTTTAGTCTTGCCAGCCTTTGCTTGGTGCTGGGAGTTAAATGAGCCCTGAACATATCCCACACCAGTAGACTACGCCTTTGTAGAAGTCCACCTGGTCGCCTGCTCCATACGTTATCAAGCCATAGCTTTACCCCTTCTTCATCCATCCATCCTTTCTCATTCACATGCACAAAACAACCAACAGGAAACTTGAGTTTCGGCATTGTTTTTCTTTTAAAAATAACCATTGGTCTCAGTTTGCCACCATCAGCTGTGCATGCAAGTACCACTGTGAAACTGGACTTCTCATGTCCTGTTGTTTTTATTAAAATTGTCTTTTCGCCTTTTTGATGGACAGTTTTGTTGGCAATCATATCAAAATTCATCGGAGTTTCATCCATGTTTCCGATGCTACTTAGCGCATACACATGTTCATTGCGCAGCCTAATAACGTAGCGATGGAAGCTATGCATTTTGGCATCAAGATCCGCAGGTAATTTCTGGGCAATTTTTGTCTTTTGCCGCAATACCAGATTATGCCTTCCCAAGAATCTGGTACACCAGGATACAGTGGCCTTAAATCTGTGGCTGAGATCGGGATTAGATTTGGCCCACTGAAGTGCAACCAATCTGATTTTATTTCGGGTCACGACATACCCGCTTTGCCGATGCTCGGCCACCATGTCCGCTACATGCTTTTCCAGTTCTGGCCAATGTGGGGTGCCTCTTCTTAGTGCACACTTGCCCCTTGGCATACTCCGCAATGCTTGCTCATTTGCTCTCCAGGCCCGAACCATCTTTTCTGTCACTCCATATTGTCTAGCAGCAGCACAGTTATTATGTTCCGTGGCAAAAGCCACAACTTTGAGTTTGTAACTGGCTTCATATTTCCTTCTTCTTGCCACTGCTGGAGCCTTGCTGAGTTCTAGACTGCCAGCCATTTGCTCTGGATGCGCTGCTGGAGCCTTGCCGGGTTCGTCGCTGTCTGCCATTTGCACGGAATGTGCTGCTGGAGCCTTGCCGGGTTCTTGACTGTCAGCCATTTGCACTCGATGTACGGTACTGGTGCTGTACAGTATGAACAGGTGCAGAGACTGTCTTCAACACCACACGTACGGTACGGCAAATACGCTATCTGGTCACGAGACTGCCTTTCCTCTTTGCAACAACCAGCCAATCACGGCAAGTGCTCTACTGCCTTCGGGAACATTCGGGAACATTGTACAGTCCCCTTTCTATGCCACGCCCATGCCAAGGGGAGAGGTGCGCGTGCCAAAACGTGCCAAACGTGCCAAACGTGTCAACACACTGGGCGCTGCCATCTTCGGCGCTGGCTGCCCATTACCATGTACCGTGTTTCGGACGTCCTGCTGCCTCGTCCTGCTGCCTCGTCTGCCTGGGGATGTGCAAGTGGTTGGAGGCGCGTGTACAGCGGCAGCGGCAGTCGAGGTAAGACTCATGGCGCCATTTGCTCGCTTGTGAAGCGGTTTGACACCTTCGAGTGAAGTCCTTGCTATGAAAAAAACGCTCGCTTTCGATACTTCATGGCGCGGGGCCTGGGTGTGGACGTTGCCAGGGTCGGTGGCTGTATTTTTTGACATAAGGTGTGTTGTTTCTTGGTATTTCCTATTGTGAAGCGGTCTGACACCTTCGAGTGAAGTCCTCGCTATGACAAAAACACGCTCGCTTTCGATACTTGCACAATTCATGGCGCGGGGCCTGGGTGTGGACGTTGCCAGGGTCGGTGGCTGTATTTTTTGACATAAGGTGTGTTGTTTCTTGTTATTTCCTATTGTGAAGCGGTCTGACACCTTCGAGTGAAGTCCTCGCTATGACAAAAAAACGCTCGCTTTCGATACTTGCACAATTCACGGCGCGGGGCCTGGGTGTGGACGTTGCCAGGGTCTGTGGCTGTATTTTTGGACGTTGCCAGGGTCGGTGGCTGTATTTTTTAACATAAGGTGTGTTGTTTCTTGTTATTTCGTATTGTGAAGCGGTCTGACACCTTCGAGTGAAGTCCTCGCTATGAAAAAGCGCATGAAAAAATACCATAAAATTTTGTACCCGGCGTATAAGACGACCCCCGACTTTCCAGAAAATTTTAAGGGGTTAAAAAGTCGTCTTATACGCCGGAAAATACGGTAACCTAATTAAATCAGGCTCACCCACAGACTTATTACCTGCTAAGATGATAGCTCCATTAGGCAGCCTGTTAGCCCCGAGCTTTAAATCACGGATTAATCTATCCCTTAAGGAAGGAAAGATTCCCAGTGTCTGGAAAAAGGCAGTTGTGAACCCTGTTCGCAAAAATACTGCGTTACCATGGTCTGACCTCAACAACCTCCGTCCAATATCCCTCCTACCCCACCTGAGTAAGATGACTGAGAGGCATGTCAACATTCACCTGTCTAAATACATCGAGGCAGCGGACGGTCTGGACCCTTCTCAATCTGGGTTCAGACCAAATCACAGCACAGAATCAGCTCTCCTCTCCGTGACCAATACCATCCGGATGGCACAGGATAGAGGAGGCTCTATGATTCTGGTGCTGTTAGATTTGTCCGCTGCCTTCGACACGGTGTCTCATGACACCCTCGTCAGTCGTCTGGAGGGGTAGGGGTTGACGGGATGGCCCTATCATGGCTAAAAAGCTTCATATCAGGTCGCTCACAAAGTGTTCGCTTGGGCTCCCATTCTTCCATCTTTATGGAGCTCACAGAGGGGGTCCCACAGGGCTCATGCCTAAGTCCCACATTGTTTAATGTGTATGTGGCCCCCCTGGCGAAAATCGTGAGAGAACATGGGTTCGCACCTATATCTTATGCTGAGGACACCCAGCTACTATTCCCTTTCCAGAATATGACACCAACAGTAAAAAGCTCCTTTGCTGTAGGAATGAGAGCGATAGCCGGATGGATGACCTCCAATTGCCTGCAGTGTAATGTAGGCAAAACGGAGGTCATGCTCTTTGGAGATGCCCCACTCCTCTGGTCACCTGAGTGGTGGCCTCCTGAATTAGGTATGGCCCCATGCCCAAAAGAAACTGTAAAAAACCTAGGTGTTAAGCTAGATCAATCCTTGGTACTTAAAGATCATGCCACACAGGTTACAGGAACATGCCTGAGGGTGATTGGCTTATTGAGGAGAGTCTTCCCCTACCTAGCAGACCATTATAGAAAAACACTAGTGCAGACCCTAGTAATCAGCAGGTGAGATTACTGCAATGGGCTGCTCATATCTGCTAATGAGGAACAGCTAGGCAGGTTACAAGTAGCCCAGAACACGGCTGCTAGGCTGATTTTAAATGCCCCAGTCAGATCCCCCTCCCGTCCTCTGTTAAATAAGCTACACTGGCTACCCATTCGTCAGAGAGTGAAATTTAAGATCTGCTGCATCATTCACAAATGTTTGTTCGGATCTGGCCCCAGGTACCTAACGGAAATCTTTAAACCTTATGAGCCAGGTCGAACCCTACGCTCCAAACATAAAGCGTTGCTCCAGATCCCTAGGATTAAAAGAGAGAGACAGGGAGGCCGAGCCCTATCATACAAAGGCTAAACTCTAATCTGCCTGCATTCAGGAAATGCCTGAAGACGCACCTATTCTCCATCCAGTAGCCTCCCACCAATGTTATACAGATGTCTCTGTCTGGCTCAGTACACGGAAAGAACAAAAGCGCGGAGATACCTCTTTGGAGGTCGAATTCCTGCGCTATAAAAGAGCTTAAATAAATAAATAAATCAAATTGCGTCTTTCTTATTTTTTTTGATGCATACCGAACCACCATACCTGCAGTCTAAAGTAATGTACTTTGCGCTATTGAAGAGGAGGGGCACAGTTGTGACAGAGTGTTGAGCCTTCTCTCGATCCGACGCGGGCTACCATGTGTTGTACACACCAAACTTACAGAATGAATGTGCCGGGATTTCTTGCACCCTTTTAAAAGCTTTTCGGCTGCAATAAAATCCGGTTGTTAAAGGCTCAGAGGAATGCTCCACTAGCCTGGAATGATTATTTGAGTGTCTGACTTTAACTATTTTGTCATAATTCACTTTTTTGTTTGCTTTTTTTTTTATAGCGAACTCGACCCGAAGCTTTAAAGCGCTTTACATAAGCACAAGTTCCATTATACAAGAATGAATTCATTTTTTTGTAGACAGAGGAAGATTAAGTGATTTTCCCAGAATCACAGGATGTTGAGCTGACGCCAAAACTCAATTCCGGTTCCCTAGTTCCAAAGTCGGCAGCTCTAGTTGTTACACCACATCCTCTCACCTTATCTTTGGCCCGAGTGCCCACACCCCCTAGAGGTGTCTGCGAGCAGTGAATTCCGCCCAGCAGATGTGCATATGCACTAGCGGGAATGTATGTCTGCAAATGTGCACAGCTAGCGGACTTTCCACGAAAGAAAATATTTTGGAAAACAGTGCTTAATTTGTAGAAAATTAAGTGCCACAGCCCTTGTCAGGAGGCCACCCAAGCTAGCACCACCCATTGCCCCTGATATCACTGCCAATGACAGTAACAACGCAACTACAAACCATCACATTTTTAGAAGTGTGACAGTTCAGAATATTCTAGAAATGCAAAAAAACAGTAATAGTCTGGATGCAGGTATTTGTCATTTCTAATATATTGTATTAATAAACAACTGTTGTTGTTCTGATCTGTAAATTAGACAATAGCACCACCATGTGGCAGACTGTCATAAAAGCCAGTGTTGACAATAAAGTGCCTGGGCCGAGCACCAGAAACTATGGGTTCAAATTAGGCACTGTTTAATAGAAGACATCATGGCGGCCAATGATACGTTCTTGCTTGTGCTGTGTGCGCCTGTAGGTGGAACATGTGCACAGCACAAGTAATGACCTTCTCTATTGGAGCTGCATCATGATGCTGTTCGATGAGGACTATAGACGCACATAGGTTCTGTTTATTTTTCTCTACATTGTACAATCTACAGCACATAGATTAACTCGAAAGATCATGGGGATCACTGCATGGCTTTAGACTGAACAGCTCGGAAATACAGGGTAGTAATCAGTGCTTAATTTGAGCCAATGTTTTCCAGTGCTCAGGACCGGCACATAATAATCAACACCAGCACTTTTCACGAGCACTAGTTAAGACAGATTCAGTTATGGTAGGCAAGGGGATATTAAGTGATTTACCCAGAATCGCAGAATGTTGAGCTGGGACTCAAACTTGGTTCCTCAGCTCCGAAGTCAGCAGCTCTGGCAACTAAGCCACATCTTCTCACCACTTTCATGTTGAGTAGTTGGTTTAGTTTTAGGCTGATGCAATCTGCCTACTTATGAGAGCTCTGGAACGTTTTTTTTGTACAAATTAACCACTGGTAGTAATTTCTCTGTGGGACAGATTTTTTTAAACTACACACAACGCAGTGCAGCACCCAAAGAGGCTGCGCTGATTCACAGGGAGGGAGCAGGAGTGTGCCATATCTACAGAGATATGTCTCTCTCCTCCTCTTTTCGAAGTGCCGCTGTGATTTCAGCTGCCAAGCGCGTCACACAGACCGTAGCACAATAGCACTAGGGTATGTGCGTGAGCCTAGCATCGGTTTTGTACAGGAAGGTTATCTTCCTTGCACAAAGTACTAAGCCTAGGTAAGTTTACAAGTTTTTCCCACTTGTTAGGCGTGCTAAACACTGCAACATGCATGCAAAGTCGAAAAAGAAAGAAGAAATGTAAACACTTCTCCTGTTAGCGCCAACTCGGCAATGTAGCAAGCATAAGTTAAGTCGTTTTCTTTTTTTAAATGTTATTTTCCCTTGTTGCCGTCTTTCGACTCCTCCCCACCCCTTACATGCACCAGCCGTGGCTACAATTGGGGTTGCCATTTCATGTGCATCATAAATTAGGGAGAGAGCACTGGCACTGTGGCCTGGTCAGCAGGCCCCAGTAAATACCATCAGCTTTGGGGAAAAAAAAAATTGCGGGGTGACCATACAAAAAGGGCAGTTTCCTCAGGGCCTTATCTGCCCACCCTCTGGAGATGCCAGTAGCAGTCAGGCCTGTGGAGTATGGTAAACAGTCAAAATATCGCATTTTTAATTTCGACTTACACTTATATCGAATTGCTAATATCGATGGGACAGAATATCGATGTCCAGAATATCAATGGCCAGAATATCGACCCTAAGGTAAGTAATATCAAAATTACTTATATCGATAGCATATATATCGATGTTAGTAATTTCGATTTCCTAATATGTGTTAGAAATTTTAGGTAAGTATTTAAATTAATTGTTATAATATGTGTTTAATATGTTTTTATAAATAAAAAATATATAAAAGTAAATAATATGTTTTACTACCAGAGGGGTTGTGGGTTTTTAGGGGAATAGGGTGGGAAGTAATTTATTTGTAATTAAATAATTATTTTTTAATGATTAATTTATTTTGCAATTAAATATTAATTGGCAATGAATTATTTTAATTGATTAATTGATTAATTAATTGATAATTTATGTATATTTTTAAGTAAATTATATGTTTTACTACTGGAGCGGGTTGTGGGTTTATAGGGGAATAGGGTGGGAAGTAATTTAATTGTAATATTAATTAATTTTGGGTAAAGGAGTATTTTTGGGTTCAGGGTCAGTTTTGGTTTTTTGGGTAAAGGGGTATTTTTAGGATTCAGGGTCAGTTTTCAGTTTTTGGGTAAAGGGGTATTTTTAGCGTTCAGGGTCAGTTTTCAGTTTTTGGGTAAAGGGGTATTTTTAGGGTTCCGGGTCAGTTTTCAGTTTTTGGGTATAGGGGTATTTTTTGGGTTCAGGGTCAGTTTTCAGTTTTTGGGTAAAGGGGTATTTTTAGGGCTCAGGGTCAGTTTTTAGTTTTTGGGTAAAGGGGTATTTTTAGGGTTCAGGGTCAGTTTTTAGTTTTTGGGTAAAGGGGTATTTTTAGGGTTCAGGGTCAGTTTTCAGTTTTTGGGTAAAGGGGTATTTTTAGGGTTCAGGGTCAGTTTTCAGTTTTTGGGTAAAGGGGTATTTTTAGGGTTCAGGGTCAGTTTTCAGTTTTTGGGTAAAGGGGTATTTTTTGGGTTCAGGGTTAGTTTTCAGTTCTTGGGTAAAGGGGTATTTTTGGGGTTCAGGGTCAGTTTTCAGTTTTTGGGTAAAGGGGTATTTTTAGGGTTCAGGGTCAGTTTTAGGTTTTTGGGTAAAGGGGTATTTTTAGGGTTCAGGGTCAGTTTTTCCTACTGTTGCACCCACTGAAGTGGGAATAGTAATTATTGTTAAGTAAGTATATATTATATATGATTTTTAAATATTATTTTTTTAATTAAATATGTATTATTATTTTTTTTACCATTATTACATATATTTAAATATGTTTAATTAATTAATAAGTATTATTTACAGTATTTTTTATGTTATTTTAAATCCCAAAAAAACGATATATTTGACAACGATATTTTTAACATCGATATTATTTTTTCGATATTTTGGTACTTACCATGTTATACATAGGGCGTCGATATTTTTGCTATCGATATAATTACGCCGATATTTGTGTAGGTCGAAATTCTGTCTGTCGAAATTCTGTCATAGATCCGTGGAGTATATGCAGGGCAGCAGTGCAACAGGGAGGTCACGAACAGCAATGCAAAACAAGTACAGTAGGGAAGTGACAGTTACTGCTGTAAATGGGGCCCAAAGGAGGCAGGAGTGTAACTTCAAGTGGCTTAGGCATTCCAGAGAGCTGCATGAACCAGCTTTCCGGGGGAACGGCCGGTATACTCTATGGCAAATTTGGCGCCACTCTTGCAATCAATGGTGCACCAGTGTTTTCATGGGTATAACACAGGCCCCCTCAGCCCCTGCTTTGCGGGTGGTCCCCAAGATCCTGGTGCACCCTCGACACACAGTACATTCGCTGACAGAAGGGTCCGTCTGGAACATAGTTTGAAAGTTAGGCCTGCCGGCCCACCTCATAAATTAAATGATGCATACGTGCTGCATGGTACGCTGCACGCAGCTGCGTGGTTCTAAGCCTCATGGTGAGGGATAGGGTGGGGCAGGGCTGGGGCAGTATTGTCATGTGCAGCGTAAACTGCATGTGAGGTGCCAGTGGGTCCCAGGCGCTGAGATGGTCAGACCATAATTTCATAATTGCTGGCTGTGGTCTTCTGCAGCCCCCCTCTGCCAGCCACCGAGCTGCATCCCTCAGGTGCGTCAGAGACAACTAGCAGTAGAAAACTATGCTTGTTCTACTTTTCTGCATAGAGGAAACCTGATTATAGGCAGTAATGCGCTCTAGCAATCCTGATCGTTATTATTTTCTTTTATTGCCACTTTCTTTTGCGCTACCCCCTAATTGTGGAACCAACCTATTGCTTCCTTATAGACAGCTTTCTGAAGTCTGCTTACGTTGAAGTGAAAAGAAGTTTGTTTATTTTTTAACAAAATTCTCAGCTATGCCTGACGACCTCTGTATTCCCTGGCAAGATAGCTGTAGTTAGTCACAAGTTATTGTGACTGTATGTCTTGTTTACTTTGCTCCTGCTTGCATGTTTGGGCTCTTAATATTGGTAACTAAGCATAAATCCAAGTTTTATCCGCTAATTTGCCATTGTTCAAGCCAGAGACACCGCCTCAGGTACACTATAAAGTTTGGGAACTGAAAGGTGCCTGGCTGCACAAGGTGACTGACTCTCATCCAGCCCCTCTACTCTGCCTCAAGGCAAGAGGTTGACTGGAGCTGGATGCTAATGGAGTGGAAAGAAGCCTCCAGGGCCACGTGTAAGCACTATGGAGGAATTAATGACTGTCCACCTTGAATGGGAATGGTACCTTGCAATGCTATAACTTTGCAGTGACAAATCCAATGTTCATTGTTTTATTCCTATTTTAATCATAACATACTTTCCGATGTTACTAAATAGTTCTGGGATCATTTACTGAGATGTTTTTGATTATGTTGTTGTGCTGATACTACTACTTGATACCAAAGATTTTCAAAAGTAGCCTTCAAACTCAAATGTGCACGATTGAGGGGTAGAGAAAGCTGCCTTAGAGAAACAGTGTGTGTCTGTCTATGGGTTAATTTTGAATTGTGGCAGGAGAATTTGCCCCACTAAATGCCCGGCTCGTACACATCTCATACAGAGTTAAAGTTCTAGTATCTGCTCTTTTTTTGCCCTTCATGTCATTATGAGTCCTGGGGTTAACACAGTTAATACAAAACAGACTGTTGAAAAATAACAAACAATGTGTCAGTAGTTGTGTTGCTGTATAATGAAAAGGGTTTTCTGAAGACTCAACAAGGTGCATACAAATATAATTAACAGCGGAGCAAACTTCTCTCACACACATAAAAGCAAAGACCTGGCTTGTGAAGGTCACGCCTGACCTGCAAAGAAGGAGACAGATGCTGGCACAAGCGTTTCTAAATCGAGGAAACCATACCCTTTCCATCTTCACCAGATGGTAGATTAAACCACCATTGAGGTTGAAGGACTACTGTGTTGACTGAGTCGGCTGACCAGCAACCCTCATCATACAGGGCCTGGTTCCCAAGAGGAGCCGAGGTTCATTTAAGGCTGTCCCACCATTGTTCAGTCCTGATGAAGACCCGCCCTTGATGCGCACAACCAGCGCATCGCCCCACCAGGGTCGAAACGTCGACGCATTCCTTCTTTCCATGAATCAACTATACAAATACCCACTGGGACCCAAGAATTAATTGATGCACCTATTGGTTTATTGCAATTATAGTTGGCTTTGTCAAAGAACCGTTTGATTTGATATCAATGTACGTTGTTTTTAAATGTATAACAATTTTGCACAACATTTATGTGGTTTATATGTTGTATGTGTTTTTTTTGGACAGCAAAATTAATGATTTAACATGATTCAGATATGATGGAAATACATGACTAAAACTTTATTCCTCTTTGGTCAGTGTGCTTTGTTTATACTGGTATAGATACCATTATCCTGGTCCCCGCGCAGGGACGGATTCTCTAAGTAATGCAATAAGAAATACTATATCAGTGTGTATTTCGTTCCGACAGAACCATTATTAATAGTTATATTACCCACCCGGGTTCTGAGGGTTACATGGTTACCCCATTACATGTAATTGCCTGATCTGGTGGAGGCAGTCCCTGGGGGCTATACTCTGACCCGGATGAACAGGACTGGGCGCAGGGGTGGGGGACTGGGAATTCTATTCAGAGACACTTTTACCTGCCGCACTGAGCCCCTTTCCTCTCCCTCCGACAATTTTGAGGCAATGCACTTCTCTATTAATTTTCTCCCCTCAGCTTCCTTTTCTGGCATCCTCTGTTACAGACCTCCGGGTCCTAGAACTACTTTTCCGCGAAATATTCTCAAACTCATTGAGCCGTTTGTCGATAAGCCCAATTTTAGTACCCTGGGCGATTTTAACTTCCATTTAGAGGCCACAGATACCAAGGATACGATGACACTAATAGATGGTCTAGCTGCATGTGGTCTAGGCCAATTGGTCGATGGCCCCACGCACTCTGCTGGCCATATGTTGGATGGCATTTTTACTAATGATGCCAGATTAATGACTGGTACACCCATCCCTCTTTCTTGGTCTGACCATCGAGCAGTTCCTTTTCACCTTAAAACTAATCCTACGTCACCAAATAAATCTAAGAGTAACCTTTGGGAGACTAGAAGAAATTATGGAGCGATCAATGATGATACCCTTGCACCTTTCATGGATGCTTTCAGCTCTCTCTCTCTATCTGATCCCAATGCAGCTGCATTGGGTCTCTCTAACGCCCTAGCCAACGCTATAGACACCCTAGCTACTGCTAAACGTCACTACTCAGCGTGAAGGAGTCCTTCTCAGCCTTGGTTCTCTGACCATCTAAGACTTCTACGTCAGAAGTGCAGACAACAGGAGAGGTCTTGGCATGCACACCCTGACCCCCGGGGAAAATCCCTACACAAATCTCTATTGAGAGACAATAAGAAGGCTATTGTTGAGGAAAAAAGAAGTCATTTTACCCATCGTACTGCCTCTCTAAAATCATCACGAGATCCATTTAAAATAATTGACTCTCTATCGGCTTCCAAAGTTGCCGATCTTATTATTGAAACACAGGAGCTCTGCGATAATATCGCGAGCTTCTTCCACTCCAAAATGGCCGATATCTATAACTCTCTTGAGATTTGTAATCAGGAGCTGGATGCTAATTCAGCCCTTTCTTTTCCTATGATCTCCTCTCCCCATACTGAGACCACTGAAGTCTATCCAAAATTGTGTCTCACCGGCTTCCCTCTCCTGACTTTAGAAGATCTTAACCTTCTCCTTGATGCCACCAAGTCATCCTCGCTCCTAGACCCCTGCCCTTTAAGATCTTTAAAGACCTGCAGAGGGGTCGTCCTCCCTCCGCTACTAGAGGTTATGAAACTTTGCCATCAGTGAGGGGATTTTACCCTCATCCTGGAAGACAGCTGTTGTCAAACCACTGCTCAAAAAGCCCTCTCTGGACCCGGGAGTGTTAAAAAACTTTCGTCCTATCTCCTACTTCCAGCCCCGGCCAAGATTCTTGAGGCCCATATCAATCGTAATCTTTCTGCCTTTATTGAGAGTTCAAACCTATTGGATATCTCTCAACACGGATTCCGGGCCGCACACAGCACAGAGTCTGCCCTCATGGTTGTGATGAATAATATCCGCGTGGAGGTTGATAAGGGACATTCTACTCTGCTGGTGTTGTTGGATCTCACAGCAGCTTTTGACACCCTGTCCCCGTCAATTCTGATATCCAGGCTTAAGGATATTGGGGCAGAGGGCACCGCTCTCAGTCTACTCTCCTCCTTTCTACATCTTAGGGAGCAGAGAGTTAAGATGGGCAATTTTTCTCCGCATCTCAGGAAGTGCAATGTGGGGTACCAAAGGGATCTTCTCTGAGCCCTTTGTAATTTAACATCTACGTTACCCCACTTGCCAAGGTGGTGAGATCCTTCGGCCTTGAGGTGCTATCGTACGCCGACGACACTCAGATCCTGGTCTCTATCACCCAGTCGGCAAGCGATTCAGCCCTCAAGTTTAGAGCATGCATGGAGGCAGTCTCCCAATGGATGGTGCGAAATTTCTTAAAATTGGATGGGGATAAAACCAAGATCATGGTCTTTGGAGGTAGTCGGGACCTATGGTCAAAGGACTGGTGGTCACCTTCCCTGGGGGAATGCCTTCTTCCCTCCCTCTCCACTAGGAACCATGGGGTGCTAATTGATCCCGCTCTATCATTTGACGCTCAGGTAAATAGAACGGTGTCCACCTGTTGTCCCATCATAAGAACATTGAGGAACATTGAGGAAGATTGTTGTCCCATGCAGCCCAGAAACAAGCAACAGTTGCTTTGGTGTCATCGAGGCTAGATTATTGTAATGCCCTCTATAGTGGCATTAACAAGAGCTCCATCCTCCGTCTTCAGATGGTGCAGAACGCTGCGGCCAGGATGGTCCTGAACCTTCCTAGGCTAGCTTCGGTAACTCTGGCCAGAAGGGATCTTCACTGGCTTTCGATTCCCTCTAGGATTTCTTTCAAACATCTGTGTCTGGCCCATAGTGCTGTTCATGGCTCAGGCTCAGAAGGTATCAGGTCCCTTCTGCATGTTTACACTCCCAGAAGAACCCTTCATTCAGCATCTAAGAATTTGCTCTCGGTCCCCAGAGTTGCAAAGGCAAAATGGGGAGGTAGAGCTTTCTCCACCTTAGCTCCAAAACTTTGGAATTCTCTCCCCCCGGAACTCTCCAGTCAGGCCTCTCTGTCGGTCTTTTGGAAATGCCTGAAGACCTGGCTTTTCTCTCAGGCATACTAGAGGCCGCGCTTCTGGTGGTTATAGTGGTCTTCACTTGGTAGTTTGGACTTTCTGTTTGTTTGTTATCGTGCCTTGATGCCCTCTGGGGCTAAGTTTGCGCGTTATAAAATGCCTTTCAAAATTGAAGCAGTCTCTGTTTTACCACAGCCAACAATGAAAGTAAGTATAGGGACTTGGTCACACAACATTTTTAGCTAGGGCGACTACATTTACTTGATATTAGGTAAGGCAGTGCTTGGTGCAAACAACTGTCAACAGCAGATTCTGAAAGCTGATTTGTTAAAGTGGGAATAAGTGAGAAAAAATCTGGAAAAGTTGGAGAATACAGACAGACGATGAAGTATTGCAATATGATAACAACATAACACCATATTATATTAACACACAACAATAACAGCAGTTAAGTGCAACAGCACAAAAAGACAACATAACAATACAACAATGTACCAATTACACAACATGCATGCAACACAACACACCACCACAATGACAGCATAATTATAACAAGTCACAACTAACCAATATATCAAGAACGAATACATCAAACATAGCCACAGAAGACACCAACACGTCAATGCAGCATAATAATGAACACAACAACATAAACTGGTGAATTATGTTGTTGTGGTAATGTCTTGTCTTTTGTTGTGCTTTTGCTCTATTTTGTTGTGGCATGTTGCATTGTTTCACTTTTGTAAAGGTGTGCTATTATATTATTTTGGGTTATGTCGCTGTTCTACTTACTATAGTATGTAGCTATTTTTTTGTTGAAGGTGGGATTCTGTAAAATTTTATATTATTCCATTTTATTACTGTACTACTTAGATCTGTTTTTGTTGTGCATCAATGCTGTTGCGGTGGTGTGTTCTATTATTTTTGAACTATTGTATTTTTATGGATCATTATCACATTGGCTTGTTTTTGTGTTGTACTGTGTTTGCCCTATTGGATCATGCTTTAATTGTATTGTACCCTGCCAGAACAGGTCTCCTCTGAACAGGAGCAAAATCATCGTAGGCCAGTGTTGACCATGTTAGGCCTAGTCAGGAAACTATAGCTTGGTTCCTGGGCAAAGTGAGTGCAGGACCTATACATAGACATTCCAGCTACACTTAAGCCATCACATTGAGGAAAACAACAAAGGTAATGGAAGAAATGCTAGAATTCATCTCAATCTGTGGTATTTAGTTGGGGCTGCAATCTAGACCATATTTTTTGTTTTCAATCCACATTAGAAAGGACCAATCTATAGGCAAATTAGTCATGCTCCTACTCCATAGGAACAGTTAAGTCCGACTACCTGGTCGGTTTACCTCTAAATGGAAGCACAAGCAAGCCTGGATTGGTTTCTTCTTATTTCAACCTCATCAGAGAAGTAGATTAGTTCACGTGGCACAGTGAGCAGGGGACTCACAACTGGGCATACCTCTGGCGTGAAGGGAATTATATTGTGGAAAACTAAAAAGAGATGGATGAAATGCTTGAATCGATTTCAGTCGCTGGTAAATACCAAGGGCAAATTCCAGTTTATTGTTTTTTGCCTACCATGCCATATGCAAATCATTCCTGAACCTGCCCAAAAAATGAACAGTCATCCTGAAATGCCATGCCAGGTCCTATCTGAGTGGGAACAAACGAACTTGAGACTGGTTTTTGGCCTCATCAGTGGAGTATAGCTTGGCTCCTGTGGCTAAGCGAGCACAGGACCCTCATGTTGGCATACCGCATCACACTGAGGAACTGAGGAAAACAAAAAGGTGATTGATGCAAATAATCGTCAATCACTTTTTGAATTATTCTCAGACATGATTTTTCACTGAACTACATTTCAGTCTATATTTTGTTTGATCACCATGTCACATTGACATGAACAGGCCATAATCATATCCAACTTGACACTGCTCCGAAAGGAACAGTCCCACTTGAAACACCAGATCAGGTCCCTTCTGAACGGAATACAAGCAGCCCAAGCTTGGTTTCTGTCTTTCTCAGCCTCATCCGGAAGCATAGGTTATTGTGACAGAGTGAGCACACAACCCACATCGGAGCATACCTGTCACACCTAGTGAGGTTCTGTTGTGGAGAATCAGACCACCAGAGAGCGCCAAAGACCCAGAGAGAAGCCAGAGAGTAGCAGCAGCAGCAGCAGCAGCAGCAGCGTGCAGCAGGACGCCGGGATTATCAGAACCACGAGCCAGAGCCGCCGCCGCCGCAGCACACCCCGCCACAGTCCATCACAGCCAGGTGGGGCAGCGGTAAGCGATAAGCAGAAGGCGATAAGCGAGCTCCGGCCTCCAGGCATTCCCGCCGCCGCCGCCCTCCGCCTTCCACCCTTCACAGCCGCGGCTTCACCCTCCAGGCATTCCCGCCGCCGCCACCTCCGCCCTCCGCCCTCTGTCATTCATAGCCGGCTTCACCCGCGGCTTCACCCGCCACAGTGGCGGCCGGCGTCACAGCGACGAAAATAGTGGTGAGCCCCATAAGGAGTGGCAGTTCAAAAGCACACAAGTGAAGCGGCGGACGGCACAAGACTGCACAAGGCACAAGGCACAAGATACAGAAAAAGCAGCAAACAAACCGCAAAGCAAGCGGCATCACCGCCCCTGGCCCACAGGCACTTACCATTTACCACCTCATTGCCTGTACTCCCCCTGCCCCCCCTCAAAGGGAGCTGCCGGACCAGCGGACTTAGCTACATATTTGCGCACAGGGGAAGAGCACCTGGGGGGGCCAGGACCGCTTCCAGGGGTCAGGGTTGTCGTGCGGAACGGATTTTACCGGCGCCACCTTCAAAATTCCCCACAACCCTCCACAGGGCCCGGAGGCCAGGGGGCCAGGGGGCGTCAAGCCAAGCCAAGCCAAGCCTAGCGCTGCCCGCATCAACGGGGGCCACGAGCGCGACGGGAGTACATTACCCAGCAGCAGGTCAGCAGGTCAGGGCCAGAGCCTCAAGCCTCCAACTACAACTACAACTACAACTCCCCGCAAAAGCACCAGCAGGCCCACTGCAGAACTATTACCAGAGCCGCAGAACATCACCCAGCCGAAGTTGAACAACGCTCTCCCCGTGGCCAGGGGGCCGCCACAGTTTTGGCATACAGCTTGGTCCTTCCCCTGGGCAACAAGCGCTTGCCTACCAGCATAAGCACAAGCACCGGATTTGCAGCAGTAGGAGAGGCTAGGGCGCCTTTCAACCCAGCAGGAGTCTCCAGGAGATCCCAGGAAGCTCCCACAGATCCCTTTTACCACGTGGATTCCACCAATCAAGTAGCAGCTGTCGGGACCCGGCAAGCCACCCAAAACCAACTGTAAAATGAGGACCAGAAACTCCACCCTAATCCAATCCCAGGAGAGGCCACGGCCACACAGCTCGGCCAAGAGACGGAAGCGAAGCTATTTTATCCTCCAGTATTAGAACTAGGGGGGTCTTTCCAAGGCCCAGGGCCCTGGGATGGGGAACACTCAGGATCAACGGGTGCGACTGGAGCAACTCCAACCTTCTCGGGACCCCACATCGATCCCACCGTGGAACGGTCGGCTCACTTCCTCATAGCTCAACCCCCGACTGACATTACGGGGAAGCCTTATAGCCCCCAGAGATTAAATGCGCACAAGGCCAAGCTCAGCACTGAAGAACGCTCAAATTGCGCCACTGGAAACAGAGACATAAGAAGTTTTTTGAGCCCAAAACAACCTCCTCTCCCACCTGTTCTAGGACCTTGAACAGATCACCTACCACGCAAGCAAGGGAGGAAGGGCCGAGCCCAACATTCGCAAGCCCTCGGGCCGCCAGGATTCCCCTCTCACCAACAGTACTTACCCTCAAGAGCGGAATACCTCCTAAATCTACGACACCAGATAGGGCGGTGCTCGGGCCCATCCGATCAAACACAACGGACATGATCCTTCCTACACCAGAGGACTGTCAGCGGAGTATCCCTCCCTTAATCAATGCTAATAAGTTTGACACCTCAGACAGCACCTATGATGACAAGAAAGGAACAATTTCCCCTATCATAGCGATGCACTCAGGTCCGGCCTACAGAACACCCTCTACAAAGGGAGGTGCAACCAGACAACCCCTCGCCAGGACCCTAAACCAGCTACTGAAGTCGCCAGGAACGGGTTCCCCGGAACATGATAAAACGGCCCTGCCCCCGCTCTCTGACAGCGGCTCTGCAAACACAAATCATCTATCACTGATCAGCGAAGCCCTCCTCTCAATGACAGGTGCAGCGATAATGCACGCGGACAAGCTTGATGTCCAGATCAATATCCTACAAATAGTGGCAAACTTGATCTCTGGGATAGACTCAGAACTGGACAACTTGAACGCTCTGATACGCAGAGCGCAGGACAGTGCACAATTCAAGCCAGAGTCATGTAGTTGCAGTCCGATCCTGCACAGCCTAGAAAAACTCCCAAACATCATGACCACATTAATAGAGGACCTTAAGGGCGAAGCAAATTAAAAAAACTGCCAGACGAGCATGCCTTTAATCACAAAGGGTTCTACACAGGCACACTCCATGGTCAAAGGCCCAGCAATCCTGTGCCCAAGCACTCCGAAAAAGACTGCTTCCATGGCCTCGATCACAACGTCCACCGATCATGGATCAAGAATTACCCTGAGCAAGGCTGAAAACCAAGTCCTTCAACAAACCCTTAAACCGATCAGCCCAGAGTCGCAAAACCTATCAAGGAAAAATAAGAAAACTCAACAAGGAGAAGAAAAATAACGCATATGCCACCAGCGTTATTCATAATTGGTTACGACCCAATAAACAGCCTCCCGGTAATACCATAACAGTTGAAACACCCAATCTGGGAGCCACTACGCACATTGCAGAAGTAATCGAACCAACCACGGGAAATCCACACATAGTTACCTCAGCACCGGAACTAAGCTCGCCAGCCCTCCTTGTGGCTTCGCAACCCGCTACAGTTCAGATAAGAGAAAAATATGTGCACGAATCACAGGCACACAACCGCGATGAAGCAAATAAGCCTACGCCACATGAGCGGGAGTTCCACCAAACAAGCTATGAGCACTCTGGGCAACTTCAGTGCACACCGAGCGGAGCACTAGACTCTGACAACACAAAACCCCCCAATGTCACCATTGGAGATCTTCAGAGCCCCCCCCCCCCCCGGGTCAACATGCCTTAAATTGGAGCACGCCGTGAACAGGGTATGGAAGAACAGCCCACCCTGCTCAATGCCCACTGAGGCGCCAAATCTTACAACAGGGTTAAAACATCAGACAAACTCTCACCAGCCCGGCCCGACAACGCTACTCCCAACCGGTACTCAGGGTAAAACTCGGCCCAACGAGGCCAGCGCAAGCTTTGCAAGTCAAGAAAGCGCGAATGAACGGAAAATACTGCTACACCCAGAATACACCTCGCAAGGAAAATGGGGCATCCTCAACCGCAGCAACCTCTTAACACTCTGCGCAAACATCCCGGGACTTGAAGGCATAAAAACCACAGATATCGAAACCATCTCTTTCCTGCCCCCAGATGCGGAGGAAAAAAACGAAACAACGGAACTAACTTTCATCAGCCCAGCCCTGGTGGAGGCACTGAGGAGCCAACATTCTCTACTGGAAAGCTGGGGCATAAAGATAAAGGCAAAGCCGGCACAAAAATATCCCTCAATTTTAAAAACCTTGATGTCACACTCCAAGCTGGACAACCAGGAACAGGGCGTGGCAGGAGTCACACGTATAAATGCTTCCTCGAACTACAGGCCAAAAGTTGTGTCCGTTCTCCAGGGATGTAAAAGCAGCATAAACACTAGTTCAATTAATGGAACCCCTATCAAGATTACAACTATTACCAGCCAAGGAAATCGACTGTGCATAACCAGGGGCCATGCAAGCAATGATTGGTCCTGGTTGTCATCAGCACTAAATTCCAGCTCCAAACACACTCTGCCTGCAAATTTAGCCCGATCCTACCAACACACTCCCATTGAGCGAGTAAAAACTTTAGACAAAAAGAGAATTATCGAGAGCTTAAAAATACTAACGTGGAACGTATCAGGCCTCAAAAAACTGCTACTGAATCAAGCTGCGGTGAAATTCTTGGAGGAAGCAGACATCATATGCCTACAGGATACTTGGCTGACCCAACTGCTGTCGCTAAGAGGATATGCAGAATATGGCAAAGCAGCAAAAAAGAATAACATATTTGGAAGTCCCTCGGGGGGACCTGCGTCTTTATTAAACACTCGTTGAACATAGAATTCATGGAACTTCATAACCAACCAGACACCCTTCAGGCGGGCATTTTGAAATTCCCCCATTCCAACAACGGCACTGCTCCAATATTATTAATCAACATCTATCATAACACGCAGGAGAACACAGCTAATTCGCTCACACTTGCAAAACAATTAGAATCCTTACTGCTACACCACTCATCATTAGACTGTATTATCCTCGGTGACTTCAACATCCACAACATAGGGGTCCCTTCTGAGCAAAATCAACAGCGCGGGGCCGCCAAAGCACTCAATGAACTTTTAAAATCCTACAATATGGCGACGGCGCACACAGTGCTGTTAAAGAATACCCCGGGAGCCTTGGTCGGTCCTACGTACAACAAACAAACGACGATCGACTACATCATTCTAAGCGATAAATTGCAAGCCCAAATGACAAACTTCATTGTACACCAACCCAACGACAGCAACCATGCAGCTCTAACAATCACCATGAATTTATCAGTGAATCCACAACATAGGCCCGTATGCATCGGAGAAACGGACGGCCAAGAATTAATAAAGCTGCCCAGAAGAATTAAATGGGGACAAGTAGCCACCGCATCTTTTAACAACTGGGCAAACTCGTGGGCTGGTTGGCCTACACGCATACACAGCCATGACGCAATAGCAATATGGGATGGAATCACCGCCACCTTAGCGGCAATACTTCGGGGACGCGGGGACAAACAAACGACAATCTACTGGCATCCCCCGACGGCCTTTGGATTTAACGCAGAAATCAAAACAAGTGCAAAGGATTTAAATAAAAAATGAAAGCCCTCAGTGAAAACCGCTCAATCACAAACAAAATACAACTGCAGGAGGCGGCAAAGAGCCACTCCAAAATAGTGTGGGCCGCAAAGCGTAACCACTGCGAGGCTCAGTGGCTGAAAATCTTCGATTTGTTGGGCCCCGGGAAATCACAGGAGTTCTGGAGTTACATAAGCAACCTTGGTCGAGGCACAAACCACAAAGAAAACTCCCTTGAGGCATCAGCCTGGGTCTCCCATGTAAAAGCGCTCTACAACGAAGAACCATCAATCAATCAGCCACTCGACACGCCCCCACTAAGAGAGAACCCTGCTTTAATCATCGAAACATCGCCCCCTCCCGGAAAATCTCTAGTGTCCAAAATACTAAAAAAAATCTGACCAAACGGCGCACCGGGCCCCAATGGCCTCCCAGGCCACTTGTTCAAATCAAACATTGAATTCTGGTCCGAAAATCTGACCCATCTATACACTGACTGCTGGCTAACGGGGGATGTGCCGGACTCATGGCGAGGCTCGCTCTTGCACCCAATCCATAAGAAAGGGACTAAATCGGATCCAACCAACAACCGTATGATCGCCCTCTTGGACATCGAGGGCAAAGCCTACGCCAGTGCCATCCTGAAGGACCTTACAGACTGGGCAAGTGAAGAAAATCTCCTGCCATTCTGTCAAACTGGCTTTAGACCAGGGTCCTCGACCATAGACAATATCATTGCACTTTCCTACCTAGCCAATCAAGCGCGGGCGCGTAAAAGCCTCCCATTATTCGCCTGCTTCATCGATTACTCAGCTGCGTTCGATGGAGTAGATCGCACCATCCTATGGAGAAAGCTGGTCCACTGGAACATCGACCCCTCTCTGTTAAGAGCGATACAATCCTTATATCAAAACACCTGGGTAAGAATCAAACTTTCAAGCGATTCTGCAACCGACAAGATTGAAACAAACCGGGGCTTAAAACAAGGGTGCGTGTTGGCACCCCTGCTTTATAATTTATATACAGCAGACATGGAGACAGCCCTGTCGGGGGCCGCCTTAGCAACACCAAAGATAGGGGCAATCAAAATTCACTTTATGCAATACGCGGATGACCTCGTAATCCTGGATCACACAAAAATAGGGCTTCAAAAGGCACTCACCGCCCTGGCAACATACAATAACAAAAACAGGTTGGTAGCAAACCCGACCAAGTTAAAAATAGTCATCTTCGGGCACTACCCCAAAAAAACAAGAGCAAAATGGAGCCTCGGCCACCTGACCTTGGACAGCACACAGAAATACACGTACCTGGGGGTCTCCTTTCACGAATCGGAGTTGTGTGGCTCCCACCTAAAGAAAATTCAGGGCAAAGGGAAGACCATCACCTTCGCCCTATGTATACTACAAGCCTCCTTACACAGCCCATCATCAACTGCCATTCAAAGAGTCCTCAAGGCCAAGTTAATGCCGGCCCTCAATTACGCACAACAGGCGTATCCAGGAAAACTGAACAAGGAGTTGGAAAGAATTCACTGCGGGGCATACAAGAGACTGTATCATTTACCAAAATGTACAAGAAATACTCTAATTTGCCTGGAATTTTCACTCAACCAACAAAATCTGGAAGAGATGGCAGCCTTAAGCAAATATTACTACTTAACAACAGCGGCACGTAACAACACACTGAAGGCCGTCTTGAAACATATCTTCATGGTACCCGGGAACCCCTGGTCAGCTACCATTGAAATGGCAAAAACCCAACTTAATCTGGCGATCGAGTCGTGGAATCCAGATCTTGTCAACTACACGACCATCAAACACGCGATAAAAAAGCAAGTGCGTGCCTGCTCTCGGGACTTGGACCTTGAGTCTCTCGCAAAAAGAGCCTTTCATGAGTCTCTATGCTTGCCGCACACTGCGTACAACCCCCGAAACCATCTCATGAAGGCCGTGGGTCTCCCAGCCCTCCAAAAGATCCTAGCCTACAGACTGTACCCCCTCCCGCTCAAAGAACTATACCATCCGGGAAATGCGGGCACGGGAGCTCGGGAATGCAGACTCTGTAACTACAAACGTGAGTCATTGGCCCACTTACTATTCTGCTGCCCTGCCCTACGTGCACCCCGTACTCTCTACCTCAGGCCCATCCTTAGGGATGCGGGGACACGCACAGCTAAGGAGGCAATCTGCCATTTATACTCCTTGAGCATAGTAAAACAGATGGCCTCGTTCGGAAAGTTTATATAACAGACCCGGTCCGAGCTGATGGCAGCCAAGGGCACACAGGAATAGAGACATCGTTGCGGGACACTGGGTGGCACTTACAGATCCCTGACTGTGTGTGCCACTTTGAACTCTGAGAACTTTTTAGAAATGCTTGCCTGCAGAAACATTTTTGATTTTAACTTTTGTAATTGTATACTCTGGTCTTAATGTAATGGTTTTAAGTAACCACACAATAAAGTTATTCATTCATTCATTCATTCATTCATTCATTCACTGAGAAAAACAACCATGATTGTAAATTGTTGGATCAATCTGAGACACTGATACTGCACTTTAGTCCACCATCTGTTTGGCCTCTATGCCACCTCAGACAGGAAGCGGCCATATGCACATCAGCCTTAACCCTGCTCCAATAAGAGCAGTCCAGATCAAACTGCCAATCCAAGTCCCCTCTAAAGGGGGACACAAGCCACCTAAGACTGGTTTTCGACTATTTCAAACTCATCAGGGATGTATAGCTTAGTTCCTGTCGAAAAATGATCATGACTGGGCATACTTGTCACACTTAAGGCATCTCACTGAGGAAATAAAAAAAATTGATGACTGGAATGCTTGAATTAAACTCAGCCACTCATAGCGGCTTTCCATTCCATTGTATTTTGTCCAAGCATATCACCTATACCTGCCGCGTGCATTAGTAACATTCCAGCACTAGTTGCCAGGTCAGGTCCCCTCTGAATGGTAACACAGCACCCCAGCCTGCTTCCAGTTTAGTTAAGCCTCGTCAGTGAAGTACTGCTGTGTTCCTGTGAGCATAGGATCCACATCTGGGCATACTTGTCACACTTAGAGTGTCACTTAGGGTGCCTGTCATAAGAAAAGAAAATGTGAATATTGTTATGCGGGTACTTACTCTAGGATTCATTCCATCCCATCTTTATTTGTCCACTATGCAAACCTAAATGGGAACATATGCCACATTTGTTCTGTGCATGTTGATGAAGCTTTAGCTGTTCACTGCCTCGATAGCAGTATGCTGGTGAGGGAAGCTTGCACTGATGCGTCCTATCTTTATTTATTATAGAAGCCGGCAATGGTGTCTCCCCTTTACCTTTCTGTGTGCTAGACCATTTCATCTCAGTTTGCTCTTACCCTTGCTGATCCTGTTCCAAAGGGAACCGAAGGTTTCTATATTACTGAGCAGTAGCTGTGATTCACGTGTGAGGGAAGTTTACACTGCTGCTTCTTGTGTTGAGAAATGATGCCCTCAAATGCAGTGTGCATCCATTTTACAGATTGTCTTGGGATTTGAAAAGGCGCTATAACCACGCCTGGGAACCTCGTGGACCAATTCCTAAAGAGTTTTCTATGATAATGTGTGACGTACACTTATGGAACACCAGAGATAATCCTGGTTTTATCCTGGAATGAAGAATTAAGCCAGGACGACTGCAAGGGTAAATCACAACAAAAACTTTGTGAACCAAAACCTTGTGTGTATTCAAATAGCCCAAGCTTGCCCCTTTTCGAAATATCCTATAAAACGCATTTTAGTTTTAGAAAAATGTGCTTAAAAATGTGCCGTTGGGTACATTATTTGGCCCATGTTTTTAAATGTCAGTGGTGGAACCCCCCTTGTGGGGCTCGGGTTCGGTCCCAGCATTTGATTTTCGTGGTAAAAAATAGCAGTAAAGTAAAATAATAACAGTGTGCTTCAACCTAACATATAATATTGCATTTAGAGATGAGCAACTTTGCATCAAGAAGACTCGACGTCTCATATAAGTGGTCTTTGTTCTACAGTCCCTCTTCTCTCTTCATAATTAGATTGTAGAGACTAACATGTTTACAGGGAAGTGTTTTGCCTCTCTAGCCAGTATTGAAATTCAGATTCAGGGGAGTCCGGGAAGCGACAAAAAAATACTGCAGGGAAGTGTATCTGCCACCTGCTGTGCACCTTGGAAGCACAGCCACTGGGGAAGTTATGATTACAGTGCTTATTCAGCCCCTGGTAAGTGTTGGCAGCATGACTGATGTCGCACGCTTCAAGTGACTAAGTGTGTCTTTATACTGTACTGAATAGTTTAATAGAATTGGACGGCAGACTGCACCATTATTCCCCGCAGCCTCGCTGTGAACAGCGATGCTCCATCAAAGTGTGAGCAATGTATGATTCAAATGTAGGTGACACAGCACTGTCCAAATTCCAAACTGTGCCTGCAAACTCGGCTGGGTTCGACTTCCCTATTCTGAGAAGCCGATGTGAGTAATTTTAGATCGATAATGCAGTAGCGACCGAAAGTATTTTTTTTAATGAACCATAGAGGTTTCTCTGGCTATTAAATCTGTATGCTCGGTGTTATGTTTATTAGCCTTATCAATGGCACACATATATTCTGAGAAATACTATTATCTTTGCACTCTAACCTATGTTCGTTTCTTGTCTCTTCTTAAAATATTTTTGCAGTATCCGGTACATTTCTTTCAATGCTTTCTAACGCATTCTAATCTCTTTTATTGATCAATGCTGAGATTAAGACTTGATTTCAAGATGGTGGTATTGGAAAATGGATTGCCCCTGCTTCTTCGGCTGATTATACTCTTCCTACAGAAATCGTAGGATATTTCCTGCCTATTCACTCAAAATCGCGCAAACATTGACACCCCCAGAAACCAAAGCTAGTACAAGGGGCACATTGTAGAAACGGTGAACCTATGAAACTGCACACTGTGTAGTTTGCAATAGCGAAACTGCACTTTTGGGCAGATTTACTAACTTTTGGAACAGAAAAGCAACCAAAGGGGGGAAATCAGAGCAAAGTCCTATGTACTGAAAATGGCCTGCTGTTCTCTCTTCCACTGCTCTGGAGTTCAAAGAGGCTGAAAAAGTGTTTGAATGATGTCCAGCATAGGGATTGTATTGGAAGTATATCCTTCCAGTACATAATCCCATTCCTCGATGATTTCTACGCCTTTCCGACATAATATGTGTGCTGTACAGTGCAGCACACAGGCAAAGTGTGAAATGCTTTGAAAAATTAAAGCATTTCCACAACTTTGCAACTGCTTCAAGAAGGCACTATTTGTGACACAAATGGGCATATTTTGGCTTAACGACACTCTCTGCCACTTCTGAAACGCAGGGCTGCACTGTATTTACAAGAATACGATGTAGCCCTGGGTTTCCCTCTGCGCTGGCCCTCATTTAGCTGCAGATCGCCAACTCAGGCACCCTTGCAGCATAGTGCAAGGTTGTCTGCGTTGCAGATGTAATTATTGTTTATGTGCAAGGTGTCTCTTCCTGCACATAAAAAATCAGTAATGGTGCTTTGTAACTTCTATGTGAGCAGCTTAATAGATGCTTTTTAAGTGGCAAGTGCAATTCCACCTTTGTCGACTAGTCTAAGAATGGACATCGAGATTTCAGCAGGATCAGAAATAACTATTGGGTGAATCTGTGTATCCGACATATCCTTAAGGAGTGAGGCATCCACAAGGAGGTAATCAATGCAGGAAAAGCTAGAGTGAGGTGAAAAATAGAACGTAAAATCACTGCAGTTCGGATTATGTAGTCTCCGAGCATCTAGTAACTGATGGGATGTGCAATGGCTAAGTAATTGCTAGTGTGCCCTGGGAACTTGGTATATAAATACCGAATGCCGTTGTAAGATAGTATCAAGTGGGAGATTAAAATCCCTTCTACAATTGTTTTAGTCCTTGGAGCAATGTCGGAAAGGTTTTTATTAATTGTATGGCAGAACTCAGGATCATCTGCGTTGAGTGCATAAATGTTCCTAACATAGCTCTTGAGACCCATTAGTCAGTCTAGTAAGTAGCCATCTTCCATTAGTGTCATGTTCAGCTGTGACTATGGACTGACCTGAATTTTTAGAAATAGGACTGAGGAACCATTACTTTTCTCCATAGCTTCAGAGCAGGTAACATTTGCAACCTATCCCTTTCTCATGAGCAGAGCCTCTTTGAAGCCAATCTTGGTCTCTTGAAGGAGTATATGTCCCTTTCAGGTTTTAAAGTTGTCCAAATTGTTGGCCCTTTTCGCTAGGTGATTCAGCCCCTTAGTATTTTAGAAAAAATAAGTGAAGGCTTTAGGCAATATATGAGTAACAGATACACATTGGTTTGTGAGGGGATCAGCTTGGAACTGAGCAGAGAGGAAGTACAACAGTGGAGAAACAGATCACCCACTCTCAAACGAAAAAGAGAGGAAGGATTAAGGAAATTGAGAACAAAAAAGGGGAATCTTGCTTTCTCTGTACCAGTTCAGGGAGGCGATGTGACCCTCTCCCACCAGGGGATGTCTGTTGGAGACATATCATATTGCATGGGAAAAATACATGGACAATGTACAGCAAGGGGTGACAAAGTCAGTGCAGAAAGTGCCACCGGGCAATGTTGCACAGGCGGCAGTAAATGAAGAACCGAAATGCATTGAGAAAACAGGTATTTAGGAGGAAACCACATGTTACATTAGCATGTAACACCAAGGATTGTGAAAACGACAACAAGCAAAAAATAGTGTACAAACATGTTAGATACCAAATGAAATGTTTAGAATATCTGATTCCAGAAAGTTCCAGACAAGTTTTAACCATGCCCTGTTTCAAAGCCACAAATAAGTGTACACATGAAATCGAAATACCTAAGCTGAGGTGTAAGAGGTGTCACTGCAAGAGCCTAGGGTGTCACAGATAAGTGCATTGAACAAGCTGAAGATGCACAAATAACCAGGAGATATGAAAAATTTCTATCAACTAAATTGTGATGATGACAGTGTTTAATGTCTAATATGTAGTGCTGATGAATAATGTCTAAGTATAAAGTGGCAGACGTGTTGGAGCATTTGTGTAGGGGGTTAGTTTCCCATGTACTAGGGGTATATATAAACCAAAAAGGGTGTGGATGAACAACAATTAGATACTGACCTGCTTGGGTAGGGACAGAAGTAACCAATTTAAATAAGTTGAAAAAGGACACTCTCAAGAGAAGTGGCCACTAGGAGAAGGGTACCTTCAAGGAGAGGAATATAGATGTTAATGAACAAGCCGCCAGAGTGAGCTCATCAGAGTCTAGGTAGCGGGGTAGATATGTGTGAGAATGTCTGTGAGAGTGGAGACATAAAAGATAAGACAACTGAGGCAAAAGTGGGCACAGTAGTGCAAAACTGAGGAGGATTGCTCATAAACCCCAATACCTCAGGGAGGATAACATAAGGAATGGAAGCAGTAATATTGAAAAGGATATCATTCGTGGGATAGGATGAAAAGCAGCAGGATGTGCAGCAGATCAGGCACACAGAGGAGGAAAGAAGTATCGGGCAGAGCGTCTGACTACATATGCGACAAAGATTCGTTGTCCAGGAACGTTGCCAAGTATGAAGGGTCCACAAAGAGTTTTGACTGTCCTCTGAAGGTTATCTGAAATTTCGAGGGACCGTAACAAGTGAAAGGAATACCCAAGTATAACAGTCTTTTCCTCAGATTCAAGAATCCTTTGCAACAAATGACAGTGTCTTTGGCCTAGGCCTGCAAAATTGAGATTTTGTAATCTCACAACTGTAATGACTGGATCTTTCTCTTGTGAGCTAAGATTTGCTCTGTGTGTTGATGTCACAGGGGTCTGAAAATAAATGGTCTTGGGTTTGTCATGTTTTTAGGCTTGAGCGTTGGAACCTTATGGGCTCTTCCAATCTCAGAGTCCTTTTTAATAGTCAACTGAAGAGCTTCCAGAATCCAAGAAATCAGAAAATCAGAAACTGATGGAGCAGAAGATTTAAAGCCTACCGGTAAGCCAAAGGGACATAGATTACTTCTCTGATTATGTTATCCTGCACTATGAGATCTCTCCTTAGAGATGAGACAGACTGCTCAAGACTTTGGATCAGCTTAGCTTGGGAGTTTGTAAAGTCTTCCACTGTGCTTATTCTGCTTTCAGCATCAGACAATCTTATTGACATGTCTCTTAAGCCTTTGTGGAGGCCCACCACTTCCAGTTGGATAAGGTCAGTATTCATTTTGGTGCTCTGAGCAATATCATGCATGGTGTGGAATTTAGGCAGGATGACATCTAAAGTTGATGCAGATTTTGGGCTAACTTTGATAGGGGACTCTGGAATCGGCACAGATGTTTTGAACATTTTAGTGTTGTTTTGGAGTTCTTTTCCTTCATGTTTTCAGACACACCCTCCCCCATGTGTTTTGTTAATATTGGTAGCAAATGGTGGGGAAAAGATGAAAAACCAGCTGTGTGGCTTTTTAATGACTGTAAACCATTAGCCACTAGTTCCCCCTTGCCATGCTGAGCTCCACGGATACTACACTGATTTCACTGGTTCCACACTGATTTCACTGAATCCACATGCTTTAACTGTAGACAGATAGAAGCAACAACATACACAGGCTTCTTGTGCATCAGACAATAAACAAGGAACCACTGATTCCACACACTTTAATTTCAGACTGATAGAGACAGTAACGAACTCAGGCTTCTTGTTTCTCAGACCGAAAATGTAATTACAATCAACTTGTGCTTGGGAGAGTATTTAGTCAGGTGGTTTCTACTGTACTCCCCTTGTCTAGCTCTGCTTCCCTAGGCCCACCTGTTGAGGCACAAAAGTTGTCTTAGCAATCCCATTGAATTGGCTGTAGGTGCCTGACAGGCGCACTGTTTAAAGTTATTCACTTGTCTCAGCTGACTGAGGTTCGAGGCATCCACCGGTGAGTTTGCCAAAATGAGACCGCAGCAGTGAGGGAATTTGAAGACAGAGCTGATCAAATAATATACAGCCATCATTTTGTCAATTAAGGCGCCACACTGCCAGAGAAAGAAAGCCAGTGTTGCACAAGTAGGAACAAACGCAAAGGTGAGAACGAGGATTTACTGCTGAACGCCGGCTGAGATTCCCACTAGAAAGTTTTGTCACTGCTCCACAACAGCTGCATAATGTTGCTTCTCCCTGATCCAGAGTTGCAGACCAACTCTGCCATCACACCCATCTTGAGACTCACAGATGCACAGCTACAAATGAGGTGCAGAAAAGGAATCCACAGGCTACAAAGCACACCTTTGGTAACCCACAGTGTTTTGCCACTTGTATAGGTAATTATGACCTCATGAGACTAATCTCGAGCTTCATTCTGCGCTGATGAGGTTGCAGATTTCAGGTACAGGCAGCCATCTTAGCCGCGTGTTTGGCCACGTCCCCAAGAAAAAAGGTTTTTAATAAAATATACTGCTTGGTGAACTCAGCATGACAGATCAGGGGATTGATCCTACCCCATTGGGTAACCTTATGAACATATAAGAAAGTTCTGCCAAAGAATTGGCATTGAGCAGGTATGTCTATCACCGTATCGTCATACCATTTTTCATGCATACCTCACCACCAAATCTCTTTGTTTAGAAATACCAAAAAGCACTGTTAATGATAGGGTCACCCAATATTCATTACATATAATCCACACTTATATTAGTTGTTGTTACCTGCAACATTTCCTAGACAGGATTCGGTCAATTTGTGTCATTACATTATAATTGGTGAAGAAAAGTATTTTTATGTTAAATACCCAAACGCAAGCCCAACAACAAATTCCCCATAGCATTTAGCCCCAGTGGATGAACTTTAACACCAGTGGGTACATTTTATACCATTACAGAGATTAAGGCTATTCATAGCTCTCTTCTTTGTATGTGTTAGTATAGCACACTAATTAGCATTGCTAGTTCCTCGTTGCTTGTATTTCTCACAACTGCACCCAATGTGACTCGCTCCTTAGGTTAAAACCATGAAAAAAACACCTCACTTGTACAGAGAGAGAGATGCGTAGGTGCAGCAAACGATAGGTAGGTGTAGAGCTCTTCCTCTATATTCAGGCCATCAGGGATTTTGAAATGTAGTTCTATTATGTACCTGGACTTTAATTTCCTTACTGCTTTCTCATAATCACCTCCTCTGATATTAACAGGAATGGCATAATCACTAAGTATTTGAGGCCAGTATAATTACTTTGATGTTGTTCCTCAAAATGTCTGGTGACAGAGTAAGCTTTGTCGCCGTTTGTGACTGCCCTTGGGTGTTGTAGGATCTTTTTATTGACTGGGAGAATAGTGTTCTCTACATGTGTTAGCTTGCAGGGACATTGCAAAAGATACACTGCATGGTCCGTTTTGCAGTGATAACACCAGCGGATCTTCTCACTTTTTTGTAGTAGGGTATTGTTAGAAATGGGGGTCTCTAGTTGGCAGAGGTAGGTACCTTTGACCAAATAACGACCGTTGCTTCTAGTCAGGGTAAGGGGAAAATAAACTGTAGATAACCCCTGCTCACTCCCATGGTAGCTTGGCATGAGCAGACCAGCTTATCCCCAAGGTAATGTGTAAAGTTTTTGCACCAGCAAGCACAGTAACAGTGAAACACCACAAATTGACACCACACAGGGTGTTATAAAAATTACCTAAATACTGCAGGACCAAAACAACAAAACATTCCAACATACACAATGATCTTTTCTTTGAAATGTTCTCTTGTGGGTTCTGTACATCTTTTAGGCAAATATTGTGGGATCAACAGTTCAGTCTCAGGGTTAAAAAGGAAAACGTGTACAGAGACTGTATCTTTCTCACTCATCAAGCAAAGTATCACTAGCGCTGATCTTTTTAAGCGCCTGCACCATCTGTTGGGTGTTGGCTCCGGGAGCAGTAGTTGCCACAAACTGTGGCCACCCAAAAATGCTTTTAAACCCCACAAGCTCCGATGAGCTGGCCCGGGTACCGCTGCTCGTCTACTGGGCTTGTACAGGCTGTATTTGCGTGTCAAAAAGGGAGCACTCACCGCTTGTTCATACACTTGCGCAGTCCCCGCCAGGCCTGGATAATTAGACCCAGTGGCTCCCACGGCCAGCAGCTGCCTCTCAGGTTTGGGGCGCACCCGCACTATCTCCGGCAGCCCCTCTGGCTCCAAAACCCGCTCCTGGCAACACACAGGTAATAGGGAAGCTGGGAGAATTTTACCTGGAGGCTGGTCTTGCGCTGGAGTCAACACTTAGAGATTGTTAGATTTGGTAGTCTCTAGTTGGCACAGGTAGGTACTTGTGACAAATAGGGACTCTTGCCTCTAGTCAGGGTAAGGGGGTACACTCTAAAATAGCCCCTGCTCACCCCCTTGGTAGCTTGGCAAGAGCAGACAGGCTTATCTCAGAGGCAGTGTGTAAAGCATTTGTGACCACATACAGTAATCAAGTGACAACACTACAGATGGACTCCACACAGGTTTTATATCAAAAAAAGGTATTCTTTATATAGACTTATCACAAGACCACAAACTGCAACAATCGACAATACTGTACTTAAAATGGTAGTTTTAGCTTCGCTCTGTTCAGTTCTTAAAAATGCGACACTTCAAGTCAATGTACCTTACGATGCGTGCCGCTTCGACAACAAAAGTGTTGCAGCGATTGAAATGCGGCAAAGTTCCGGTGTAAAGAAATAAAGACGTGAAGATCTTCCAGATGCGGTACGATGTTGCGGGAAGTCTCGGCTCGATGCGTCAGCTACAGTGACGACACCCTTGTTCAGAGATGCGACGACAGCGGCTTTGGCGGTGACACTCTTCTCCCTCGATGCGAGATGCTTCCGCTTGATGTGACAGTTGCAGCGGCGACACCCTTGATCAGAGATGCGACGACAGCGGCTCCGATGGGAACACTCTTCTCCCTCGATGCGAGACGCTTCTGCTCGATGCTACAGCTGCAGCGGCGACACCCTTGTTCAGAGATGCGATGCCAGCGGCTCAGACGGCGACACTCTTCTCTCTTGATGCGAGACGCTTCTGCTCGATGCGACAGCTGCAGCAGCGACACCCTTGTTCAGAGATGCGACAGCGGCTCCGATGGCGGCACGCTTCTCCGTGGATGCGAGGCACTTTTCTTGATGCGGTGCAATGCCTCAGCTACAGAGCCGACATCCTTGTTCAGAAATGCAACGGCAGGGGCTGAGACGGCGACACGCTGCTTCTTCGGTGCGAGACGCTTCTCTCGGTGCTGTGCAATGCGTCAGCTACAGCGGCAACATCCTTGTTCAGAAATGCAGCGGCTGCGACGTCAACACGCTTCATCGGTGCGAGACGCTTCTCTCGATGCGATGCGATGAAATGCGTCAGCTACAGCGGCGACACCCTTGTTCAGAGATGCAGCGGCTGCAACGACGACACACTTCTTCCTCTTAAGTCGCGCTTCCAGCTCCTTGTGACACGCAGTCCCTCAGAAGGCCAAAAACAGCAGCAGGCACTTCCAAAGAACTATTGGAGAGCTGGGGGTTGAAGTCTGTTGTCCCTCAGACTTCAGCAGGAGGCAAGATCTTGGAGATGCTTGCAAGTTGAAATAAAGTGCACAAAGTTCCTTTCTCCTTCCTTTGGCAGTCAGGCAGCCACTGCAGGCCAATTCCCCAAGCAGCACTTCAACTTAGGGATAGTCTCTCCCCAGTTTCTTCAGGTTCCGCTCCTCAGTAAATGTTTCTTCCTGTTTGCCCAAAAGTGATCTAATTTCTTGGGATCAGGGTCCCAACATTTATACCCCTAAATCCTTTGTCCTCTGAGGGCAGAGGGGCCTTTGCCCAGTCCAAACTAGTTCTGGAGCACTCTGTTGACAAGACTCCTTCTTTCCTTTCACAGTGCAGGGCATAAACATCAGACAATCCACAGGAGGTGGAGCCAGCAATGTGGAGGAAAGGCACAGCCCTATTCAGGTCCCAAATGCAACTCCACCCACCCATCTAGATGCAGATCTCTCTATTCACCACTGGGCTGACACATTCTGTCTCCTGGAATCCCCCAGCCCTGTTACTCAAAATCCTGACAAGGAATACACAACCTAGCAGAGGCAGGTTTGGATAGTTAGACAAGAAAATACCTACTTTCCAAAAGTGGTATTTTCAAACACAAAATTTTAAAATCAACTTCACTAAAAGATGCATTTTATCATTCTAAGTTCAGGCATACTAAACTAAAATTTCTACTGTGTTTCCTGAGTCAGTTAGGATTATAGGATGTAATAATCTAATTGCCCATTCAGGCCTATGGAGAACAGGTAGCCTTGAAATAGTGAATAACGAAAATGGCTGTAAATCACTATTAGACCATTCTACACCCACCAGGACTTGTCCTACCTTATGTTTGAGGAAAAAGTGCATGGCCCAGAGATCCTGATACTGGATATGAATTCCTGGTGTTGTTGGAGGAACATTTGCTCAATGCTCTGGACCTTTACAGCCTTGAATAAACAATTGAGGGAGGGGTTGTGAGCAGGTGTTTCTCCTTATTCAAGTAAGCACAATAGTCCAAGTTGTTATGAGTGAAGTTGGTTCTTTTTATTTACCACATTTTTATGATCATTTCACTCGTTTTTAGTTTTTCTTAAAGAAGGTTTTTTAACAAGAATGAACAGCTGACACGCGTTCGCCCTATGTGGTTGAGAGGGTCAGGGCTTTCTCAAGGCTGCATTGAAGAAGAAAAGGTAGAGTAATGTATCAATAAACAGGCACAGGGTTTCCCCTGGGATATGGGGGACACATCTGAGTAAACGGAGTGTCGGAAGCTACAAAAGTGAAACATTATTGTGTGTGAGGTGAAGAATTTAAAACAGAGATGTGTTTGTGAAGGAAGGGGTTTAGTTAAGCCAAATTTTATAAAGGATGGAGTCAACCTAGCGTGAAATAGAATTTGTATAGACATGCTTAGATTCCAGAGAGAAAGAAGGAAGTGATTGAGAGAGGCAAACAAATGGTAAGGAAAAAGAGTAAGACAAAAATGGTAAGAAGAAGGAGGGTAAGAAAAAAGAGAGACTGGTGCTGGCAGACATGAGTTTAACAAATGAGTAGCAAAAAATAAAAAAAAGAGTTAGCATGGTGAGACGATTGTTGTGCTAGAATATTCGATAGTGCGCGGGTTCATGCAGGATCAAGTCATGCTGAGCAGGGAGAAAATTAAGTCAATTAACAGCATCGCTGCCTGGGAGATTCTTTTGCTGTGCTGGACCATAATGTAAATGGGTGTGGTCATGACGAGCTCAGCTCGTCATGAGCACATGAGCACGGAAGGGGTTAGCAGGAATATAATACCTAATCTTTATATTCTAGCATCATGATATCAGTGATAAGTCTGTGCATTTTCACAGAAAGACATTGCAATTAAAAGCCTGTTCCTGCAAGAAAAAACATGTTGTTCATTGCATATGAAAAGGTAACTGTGGGTAACATTTGAAAAAGCAAATAAACAAGGCAAAATGCAATTTAACGTTTTAGATTGTGATTATGTCATAGACAAACCTACAGGTCTGTAATGGTTTTTATCCCTGATGTGCAAATAATTAATTCCAATCAAGTGGGTGGATTTTTATATCACGCATGCGAAGAATCAGCAGTATAGCGTGGTGTTTGGTTCCGTTCGGTCACCGGCACTACCAAGGATTACATGTAGAGATACAGTACCAAATTCAGGCTGTATATTATTACAAAAGGAAGCAAGTAACGGCTTCCATATAGGGGTGTAAAAAACTACATGGATACCGAAGGGCCGCATGTAATCGAGTATAAGTTACTCTGACCACATCTTCCCTTGGTCAAGATACATTCAATTTGCTAGTGCCTAAAAGCCGATTTTGATAAACAAAATAAAGGATGAGCGTTTTTAGAAAAAGAGGGAGGAGAACAAAGTATGCACTATGTAGTGGCTTGTTGAAAAAATATAACTGGCAAAGGAATACATGGGCTATCGTGGAATGTCATTCAGCACATTGTAACAAAAAAGGCAAACTTTTGCGGGTTCAGTTTAACTTACTTGGTGATCGTAGAGAAAATGGTCTCTTGTCTGGTTCTAGGATAAATCCTCATTGTCAAAGATTTGGACAAAGAATTTGAAAATTCCAATCAAAACAGAAATACATTTCAAGAAACATAACGGCCAAAGATAGAAAGGCCCACACAGAATTAAGAAATGACCCCCTTCTCACAATAAAGGAAGCGGACAAAGGAGGGAGTGTTGTCATACTAAACACCTCAGACTACTTGGAAGAAGCCCATCGTCAACTAAGTGACACAACCTGCTACTTGAAACTTGATAAAAATCCCACAAAAGAAATCCAAGCAAAACTTCTCCAACTGCTTACTGCATATTATCGTTTTTTTTTTGCCTAGAGGTGTCGCTAGAGAGCAGCAAGCCAGCCAGCAAGCCAGCTGGTCTAGCAGTAGACGAGCAGTGCAGACGAGCAGTGAACCCGCTTCCACGTCCACGAGGGGGAGACGGACGAAACGGACGAAACCCAGGTGAAAACTGGGCAAACTGCAAGCTGTGAGAGCTGCGTGGTGCCACTGGGAGAGCCGCTGGGGGAGCCGCGAGCTTGAGCCCGAGCCTTAGCCTGCCCGATCCCGAGCCTGAGCCAGGCCAGGCCAAACAGCGGTAGCAGAGGTGGAAAGCAGCGGCGGCAGCGGAGGCAGCGGTAGTGGCGGAGGGGGTGGCGCCGGCGGTGTCGGACCCACCCTCTACCCCCGCACCCGTCATCCGGAATCAGAGGAGAGGTGAGAAATGGGGGCGGGCGGGAAGAGAGAGCCCTTAGCCTCGTGGTCCCCTAGGCTTCTCCTACTGCCTCGTACTGCTCCGCACAACCACACAGTACCCAGCAGCAGCCGGAAGCTCAGCCGGGAGCTCAGAAGCAGGACCAGGTGTCGGTGAGACTCAGGCGGCGGTCAGCTAAGCAGGTCACCGCAGTGCCCCTGGCACTCTCGGTCTCTGCTTTAGACCTTATTACCCATTGCTCAGAACCCCACATAGCTCTCATTACCGACCAATGTGACTATTTGTCTGTGTGTGACATTTTAAGCCAAAGAATCCAGGATCTGGCCTGGAGTTTGCAGGTGTTCTGAGACTGGCACGGAGAGTGGAAGAGCCACAAGCAGTCTGAGTGGCAGGAGCTGGGGGAGCGGCCAAGCATTTTCACCAGTGGTTAGAGGTCAGGAGGTCAGGAGGTCAGGAGCAGGGCAGCCTCCGGCAGCCTCTTACAACCAGGTGCTAATATCAACTATAAACCCTCAACTAACCCACTAGCCATTTCAGAAGGGAGGTGGTAAAACGCGGCAAAAAAGGCGAGCAGAGGGTTTCCAAGCGGTACAACAAACGACATAACAACAAGCTTAAAAGACATAAGACACTTGGTCACAAAACACTTGGACCCGTGGCCTCAAGAAAAAAGGAAACTACAGAATGAGGTTGGGGAGGCAAAGGGATAATATGGACAATACCGCACTCCCAAACCCCGCGAAAAGGGCAAGGCAATCAAAAAAGAAGCTTAAGAAGGACCTGATGGACACGAGTGACGAATGCAGGGAGGGCGGAGGGGAGAAAGAAGGAGAGGACGAACTCCCACAGTTCTCCCCCTTGCTCACCTTGCTCTCTAGCCCCGCAACAAATTCTGTGTTCAACCAAAAATGTATACAAAATTCGAATTCATTAAAGACCCCAACACGCTTCTCTATCTAAATAATGCCAGCAAAACTAATCTATAGACACCACTCAACCCAACCAAAACACACAGACTAATCTCCACGGAGCTGGGGCAGGAAAGAGCAGGGTCAGAGGAGAGAGATATTTTAAATCCCCAAAAGGGGGCCCCAGCGCAGTCCGTAAGCTCAGGAAGCTCAGGAAGCCAGGCGTGCCAACTGGAACCAGAACTGGAACCAGAACTGGATCCGGAGAATGGAACAAAACAAGAGAAGAGCGACCATGAAGCGACTGCAAAGGGTGATGTGCACAACAACCTAAACAGAGCAAACAATCAGGATTCAATGGTGGACTCAACGGAGAGCCCAACTACAACCCATGTAGTAAACCCAACCAACGGGAGTTACAACACAACCCCCATAAGTCCAGTAACACAAAAAGAAACAAAAGAAACAAATAAAGGGAGGGACGGATCTAAATACGAACACCAAGTACCCCAGCTGAGATCCCAGGGTCCTCCAGAGACTGCTGAGGCTCTGGACGGCTCAGTAATGGTGCTAGACTGCGCAACAAATAGGGGGTCTATGGATGAACCTCTCTCGGTCGACACGAGCAAACTCCCAATGACCAAAGCCCTAGAGGGACAAAGGGAATCATCACTCTGTGAACACACATGGAAAATGGCAGTGGAGACACAAGCAAACCTTGCCTGTGGCAAAAAGTATGACCTGAGAGCAGAGGGGGGCCATGACAAGGCCAGGCAAGCAACTGATAAAACAACACAGGAGCAAATGGAAAACGGTCGAAGTACATCCTTCACCATTGATCAAGAACATCTGAACCATGACAAAATCAAGCCGAAAAAGGCCGGGGATGAGCAAGCTCCACAACCATCCGGAACTAACACTCGGCCCCAACCAGCAGCCACCTCTCTATCATCCAGCACAGGACTCACAACTCCCAGGGCACACGATCCGGTAAGCCCGTCCCTCACTCCGGGAGAGTGGGAAGCACTGGCTGCATCCTGCCCAACGGAATCGGAGCATGAAAAGCAAGGTGCCAGCATCAGTGACAGCCAGGGAAAAGAAAGAACTAAGAACACTGGAGATATCTGGGCATCCCTCTTGCAGACAATGCAACTTTCAGTAAACGCTATTCAGTACCAATCTGACAAGATGGACCTGCAACTTTCTGTCCTTAACTCCCTGGCAATATACGTCTCTAACATAGACGGTAAGCTTGCAGACTTGAATGGACTAATAAAAAGGGCGCAAGCAGAGACACAGCTGATAGCTTCAAACTGTTCTTGTATCACCATAGTGGACAAACTAGCAACGCTTCCAACAGCTCTGGACAACCTCCTATCTGACATAAAGATGGCAGTCAAAAACAGCCAGTCCTATAATCAACCGGAGAGAATCAAAGAAATTGCAGAACCTGCGCAGTCCACAAAGCAAGAGTCTCTAAAATCATCCAGTAATTCACTTCAGCCAAGGGAAAAAACAAATAAGATGAACACACTGACCTTCAGTAGACACCAACCCGATCTAGGTCAAAACTTCACTGCGACCACAGTGCTCTTAGACAAAACCAACCAAAAAGACGGAGCACGCCCCGCCCCCCCCCCCTCAGGGAAAAGCGGGAAGAAAACAGAAAAGGAAAGGAAGAAATCAAAGGAAACTGACAGGGATTATAGCATGGTGCAAGGGCTGTAACAGTGACCAAACAGCAGCCAACCTCCCTCAAGCCGGGACGCCAGGGAAGGACGAAGAACCTACCCCCAAGAGTTCAACCCGTGAAATGGCCAGCCCTGCGAACAAACCTGTAATAGGCCCAGCCTCATATAGTTGTCCTATTAACAGCACCTCTCCCAAAACTCCGATTGATTCACTGCGCAAGCTAAAAGCAGGAAAAAACACCGGTATAGTCGAGTCCGACAAGAGGAACAACTCACAAACAACTCCAGACTCACCAGATAGAGAAAAACACGAAAGAACAAGACAGAGTAAGGCAATCCACACTAAAAATCCCCCGGAAAAGAGGGGTGAAAAGCAAACCTCAGCAAGCCCCGAGCAGACTTCAACACCGAGCTTAAATCCTCCAGGACAAGAACCACGGAACTGCAGTACAATGAATGATCAAATAAAAAAAGCAGCACCCCTGGTTTCGCCCAAATTAAGGGAAAACCATCCCATTGACCGTGAAAATACTCAGTTAATCGAGAAAGGATCAAAAGGCACAACAACGACAGTAATATTCCATCCAGAGTATCATTCAAGAGGCCCAACTGACTTTTTAAACAGGGGAAACATCCTGCGGTTACTGAGAACAATAGAAAGCCTCAAAACAATCAAATCGGCTGATTTGGAATCCGTAGAATTCATTGAATCTCAGAGGCACCCTGGCATAGAGTCAACAAAAACTACTTGGATCACAGGAGAATTCCCAGAGAGAATATTTAAAGAAAAGGCAAAGTTCGACTCATGGGGAATAAAACTGCAAACCCTACCGCATTCAAGATATCCTGAGCCCTTACTACATGACAGTCCTCAAAAGAAGCCCAAGGAGTTGTCTCTTAAAAGAACTGTCCTAAGAGGAGCTCGAAGTAAAACGCCAGAGAGACAACTACTCTCAAACCAGGCTGAAATTAGATCACCTGCCAACAACACGAGGTCTTCACCCAACTGGAGATGGCTCGCAAAGTCTTTAAACGCAAAAGAGATAAGCCAATGACAAATTAAAACAAAAACAGCTAACATCCTTAGCACCCTAAGCATATGCTCATGGAATATTAATGGCACAGGCGATAAGCTCACAGATACCGACTTAGGTAATTACCTGCAAAAATTTAGTATCATTTCCTTACAAGAGACCTGGACCGAATCGCCTCCAGTGCTTTCTGGCTACACTCTGAACTCGCTACCGCCCACCCAGAGCTCTTTGTTCGGCCACAAGAAAGGCGGCCTTGCCACATACAGTGCGCTTTCATTGATAACAAAGGTAGTTCAGCTAGACTACACCATAGCCGCTCCAAACGCAATGCAAGCTTTGCGACTGTCAATTCGCACGCAAGACCCAAAAGAGGACCTCATTTTAATAAATCTCTACCTGCATCCTAGGGAGAAAAAGAAGGGAGCACAACAACTAAAGGAAGAACTCGTGAAACTAGTGAAAACCGAGCCCACGAACAATATAATCCTCACAGGGGACTTCAATCTAAATATGCTGAGCCACACGGACACGGACACTAAATATGATGAGGACCCATTCGCCTGGGAACTTAACTGTCAAGACCGTAGCTCAGGAGGCAGGAGCACAAAAACCTCAAGGACCCTGCTGGCCAAATTAGAGGAGTTGGGCTTCAGGGCACTTAACGGAAGACTCCCAGGAGACCGACCGCAGTCAGAAACATACCATAGTACTCAGGCAAGCACCACTATTGACTTTACTTTTGTCTCTCGTAGTCTATACCACAGAGTTAAAGACTTCCGCATTGGCTCAACTGACTGCAGCGACCACCTGCCCCAGGAAACAACGATGAACACATCAGCAATACTAAACCCACCTAGCTTGAACAACTTAGGAATAGACTTTGCATTAAACGAAAGACGGGTAAAATGCAAAGTCACCGACCCACAAAATCTACTAGAGCTAGCGAAATGCTCTCTCATTGAAGCGCAACTTACCACACAAAATCCGATAACAAGCTGGGAAGCGTTCATAAAACAAATGAGAGACTCTGCCGAAAGAAAAGAGCACGCAATACGACCTAGGAAATTCTGTAACACGACACAGAAGGGTCATTACAACTTCCGTAACAACAGCAGGCTAAAAACACTGAAGACGTTGATTAATCGGACCCTACAAAGAGTAAAAACAGACCCCTCCTCCTACCAATGTCTTAGACAGCTAAAAGTAGAGCGTTGGAAATTAATATGGCAGCTAAAAAAGGACGCCGATGAGGCATTCTGGGGAAAAATCCTATACGACGCCAAATCAAACCGCACCGCACAGTTCTGGCAAAAGATCAATGACCTGATCAATGAACAAAACCGAGGGACAGTATCCCAGGTGACAGAAGAGGACTGGATAATCCATTTCAGCATTCACTTCAGTGTAACTAATGAAATAGTGAAAGATACTGGTAAAGTTAACACAAAGACAAACGAAAATCCGTCCCTATGTCAAGAACACTCGACAGCCAACGAAGCAGCAACAACTACGACTGCACAAATAATCAACAGGATCAAGAAAGGGAGAAGGGATGGAGCCCCCGGCCCAAATGGAATACCCCCAATAATATTCAAACAAGAGCCAGAATACTGGGCCACCACTCTTAAACCAGTGTTCAACAGAATCTGGCAAACTTCGACAATCCCACAATCATGGAAGGGGGCCATAATATCACCGATTTACAAAAAAGGAGACAAAAAAGATCCAAAAAGTTATCGGCTAATAGCCCTTCTAGACAACGAGGCTAAGTATTTTGCAGGCCTCCTATTACAGGAACTGACATTGTGGGCAGAAGAAACCTCAGCAATCCCGCATAATCAAACCGGATTCAGGAAAAATATGGGGACGTCCACTAACATCCTAGCCCTGTCACTACTGATCGACTCAGCGCTAGAGGGAAGTTATCCATTATATCTGTGCTTCATAGATTACAGCGCCGCATTCGACCGCGTAGATAGAAATCTGTTGTGGACAAAACTGAAGAGAATGGACATTCCAGCAGCTCTACTGAATCAGCTCATCCTCCTGCACAGTGACACGTGGGTCCAGGTCAAACTAGGCTCCGGAGATTTCTTAACTAAGAAAATTCCGACCTGCACAGGAGTAAAACAAGGGTGCGTGTTAGCGCCAACCTTATTTAACCTCTTTATGGCCGAACTATCAACTATACTAATTTACAACAATTCACACGCTCCAAAACTCGGGGGCACCCAGCTATCCAACCTATTCTACGCTGACAACCTGGTTTTAATCAGTCGGACTCAGATCGGTCTACAGAGGCTTCTTGACATCACCTCAGAATACTCCAAATCAAACAAACTCAGTATCAACTATAGCAAAACAAAAGTTATGCGCCTCAACCATCGCAAGCAGAATCCATCATTTAGATGGCATTTGGACTCAAAAAACCTGGAAAATACAAACAAATACTGTTACCTAGGAGTGATCATAGATGATAGAGGTAGCTTCAAACCACAATTGGAGGAGGTAAAGAAGAGAGGCCTAATGATAGCAGTATCTTTAAGGAACCTCAAAAACAAAATCATTGGCCCAAACTTTACCCCACTCTTCCAGGTGATCCAAGCAAAATTGATTCCATCCATCACCTATGGAAGTGAAGCAATGAGAGGTAGGGACACTGGAACTTTGAATGGAGTAGTCTCAAGAGCAATGCGGATAATGTTCGGTCTCCCGAAATATACCTCACCGGCGCAGATCCGTCTTGAATTTGGGTTGGCTAAGGAAGAGCTCGCACGAAAGGGATCATACCTCAAGACCTGGTACAAAATAAGCAGAGGGGAAGCAAACACCCTTAACGCACTCCTCTGGAAAGACCTACAAAGCAAAAATGACTGTCCAGCAAAACTCTTTCTGGAGGAGGCCATCAACCACCTGGGGGCAAGGCAGTTATGGGAACTGCAAGGGAATCTTGCGGGTTTCAAAAAAACTGTAAATAAAATCGTTAAGAAAGAATCCCTCCTTCAAGACAAAGCTACACTAGTTAAGAGAGCACATGGCTGGCTGACAGTACAAACTTACAACAAACTTACTCCACAGGCTTATCTGCTGACCAGTTTCACCAAAACAACAAAAGAATCATTTTTAAAACTACGACTGGGAGTATTACCAGCAGCTGGTCACATGGCCCCGTGGCTGCGCCCAACAACGCCTGCAAGATGCCGCTTGTGCGGCATGCACGAGGAAAACATCACACACCTCATTACTATCTGCAAAGAGCTGCAGCAAGACCGTAAGAACTTACTGAGACCCCTATTTATAAAAAAAGGAATCAGGTCCTGCAGAGAAGCAACCTTGATCTGCTTCAGCGGAGGTGATGTGCAAATGTCCTGCCAACTGGTAAAATACCTCGGAGTGGTAGAAACAAGGCTAAAAACAATGAAAGACCAAAGGGATATTGATACCACTCCCTCAACTTCGTCAGTTCCTAAACATCAGGCTGGCCTTGAGATTCAAACTGACCCGCTACAATGAAAGGCCAACTTCAAAGAGCCATGAACAATTAGTGAGAGCGCCAGACTGTTCCCCGAAAGGCAAATTGGGGAATGGAGTTGACAGAACACCCCGCCCGTTGTGAGCAAGACCCAGGATAGACACACAAATTCCTCGTGTAAGAAACACATATGTATCTTGTGGAGGATGGACACTCCCCCACTTCTAATTTTTTATTCTGTTTTTTTTTATTTTATTTTTTTTATTATTATTCTTTTTTTAAATTTGTTTTTTCTTTTTTTTTTTTTACTCTTAACCTGTTCTTTTTTTATTTTATTTTTTTACTACCATTGGCTACTTGTAATGGTTTTTATTAACTGTACAATAAAGCACTTACTTACTTACTTACTTACTGCATATTATGAAAAAGACCTGCTAACTTTGGAAGAAAAACAAGTAATATACATTGACAATCCAATCATCCCAGCTCCTTATCTTTTGCCAAAAGTTCACAAACCAGGAAAAATACCCAAAGGCAGACTAATCCTTGCAGGAATCGATTAAATCTGTTCCAATGTAGGTGCTTTCATTGACGAGGAACTTCAACCCCTTACACAGGATCTCCCCTCCTTCATCAAAGACACCAAATATGTCCTACAAAAACTAGAGAACATAGTTTGGCTAGAAGACTATGTCCTGTCTTCAATTGGTGTCACCAGTCTCTACACCTCAATAAAACACACAGATGGGATTGCAGAAACTAGAAAATCTCTACAGACCAGATCTGTCCATCTTACAGCCAGAAATAACATGATACTTGATATGTTGTAATTTTGTTTATTCAATAACTACTTTATCTTCAATGTCAATTTCTTCATACAACTCCAGGGAACAGCCATGGGGGCCAAATGTGCTCCCCTGTATGCCTGCCTCCTGATGGGTGAGGTAGAGAGACCCTGGCTATGGGGAGAAAGACCAGATGACCTCACCCATAACATCAGCATGTGGAGCAGGTATATTGATGACATGTTGCTGGTCTGGCAAGGATCTGAAGAACATCTGAAACTGTTCATCGATTCACACATCCCTACAAATGGGGAATTGAGATCACATATATCATCTCTATAATGGAAATTGAATACTTAGACTTTACAATCTACATTGAGAACAATAAACTGTACACAGAAAACCATAGAAAACCGACCTCTGCCAACTCAATTCTACATGCATCCAGCAGCCATCCAAATCACACTATTACCAATATCCCAGCAGGTGAATAACGTAGTATCTGCATGAACTGCAGCTCAAATGAAGATTATACAGCAAACTCCAATGATATCACTCAATGCCTCAAACAACGAGGGTACAAAACACAGGCCTTAAACAAAGCTCAGAGGAGGTTAGCTAACACTGAACGACATCAGATATTACACAAGAATCGCACTGGACAAAGCAAAGCAGTAATTAGATTCAGCACTCAATACAATAACAGACACCAGTATATCCGAAAAACCCTGAACAAAATTTGGATAAATTCCTGATGATATCCAAATTGCTACATGACAAACCACAGCTTTGCTTTTCCAGAAGTAGGAACTTGCCCATCTTTCCTGGAAATAAAATCGGATCCCATTAACCTTTTACCACAACCTAAAGGTTTTTACACTTGCTCAAACTACTCGATATGTAAACTGGGTACACTGGGTAAATCAAGAACAAAAGAAGTCACTATCAATGGGAAACTGCATAAGATAAACAATTGTATCAACTGTGAAAGCACCAATGTTATCTACCTTATCTCCTGTTCATGTTATCTACACTATATTGGCAGCACCATTAGGCCTCTTAAAATCCGTATCCAAGAGCATTATCGAAACATCCACAAGTCAGACATTACACAACCTCTGTTGGAATATTTGCTGACACAACATCACCAGCAAAGCAATTTCCCCTTCATTGGCCTCAAAAAACTGAAACATCATAAACAAGGTGGAAACCTGGAGCAACGCCTACACAAGGAGGAAAGTGCACTCATTATAGGCCTGCCAACGGTGGAAAAAGGCCTGAATAAAGAACATGAGTGGCATCGTTGGCTTTAGACAAAGATTGAAACCAACAACCTGGCCAGAAGTCCAACTATGAACATGCCACCATGCCTGCCCAAAAGTACAACTTCACAATGAACTATAAGAAGTGTATCTGTCAAGATCCATCCGTAACGGCGCCTGCATTATCTAACACTACAAATCCCATGAGGCGATGGAGCAGAGGAAGTACTTTAGACCCCATATCGCAGACATCATTGTGCGTAATTTTGTGTGTGATGATCGCGCTCACTCGGCGGTGTGTCCTGAGGCGGGTTCGTTGCCTGCCCTGGATTCACGGGATCGCCTGAACTGTGAGTAACTGATTAGTTCAAACCGGCCGAAGGCTATCTTTTGTATTGATCAGAATGTAGCGGCGGTCTCCAGTGTCCGCGCATTACCATTTCATATCTGGTGGAGTTTCCTGATCTGCTCGTGAGGTAACGAGCTTGGTGGTTGAGCTGGGATAGAGGAGCGCGGTGGTTATTCTAATTGCCACGCATTACCATGTATGTTGTTATGATATGGACTTTCAGAATAGCGGAGCGCAGTGGTAATCAATGGCCATGCGTTACCGTGTAATTTGGGATTGAGCTTGATCCTATGCATATCGGAGCACAGTGGTGATTATTTGAACCACACGTTACAGTGTATGTAATGCTTATGGAATGTTCCAAATGTGGAGCGTAGTGGTTATATGATTCGCCACGCGTTACCGTGTATGTAGTGAGAAACTTATGCATCGCGGAGCGCAGTGGTGACAATACCCACACGTTACCGTGCATGTTTTCTGCACCTGAGTTTCAATGTGGATTGCCATACGGACTTCCAAGAGTAGGACCTTTATTGTGAAAAGACTCGTTATCCGGTGACCCTGTGCCCAGGTTATATTTCTACAGAATCTGACATGTGTGGAGAACTTTTTGTTTGCTTTGTTATGTTTCCTGAACAACCTTTATGTACCCCTGCAGCATGGGGATAAATCTTCTGTTTGACTCAGCTGGCTCATCTCCCATTGGGTTCAGATGTAGAGATGCCTTATTCAGAGACCTTGGTATGTGTAAGAGGGGTAATTGGATATTAAATGAATGGATGTTTTCACAGGATAGTATAGGAATTAATCTGTGTGAGTTCTGTTTTATAGTTGCCGCATACATACCATACCAGAGTCTGAAATAGCTTATTCACTCTAGGAACCGACGTATGTTGTAAAAGGTATATATGGGCATAACCTAGGGAGATCATTGGAGAGTAGATATTGTATGTACTGTTTATACCTGTGTCTTTTGTTGTTTCAGGCCTATATCCCTCGCTGCTCCTTCTCTTTCCCTTCCCTCGCCTGATCCCTCGAACACCCCATATTTTCTACATCGGGGTGTTGGTGATATCAGGAGGTGGATCATTACTCGCTGCATCTGGATTCCGCGAAGCAAAAATCTGACAGTATCTGTCTAAAAAAATGTGTGTGTGAAAAAATCCTGACAAACATAGTAACTCTATATGAAGGAAAATGCTAACCATCTTCAGGTCACACATAATATCTCTTTAATGGCTAAACTCATCCAAATACCACCAACAACTTAACTCCACACCCAAGCTCAGTTAAAATTCCTCTGGTTTTTCTACAATGCCTCATTTTATATTTTAAAATACTTGAGCTTGGGTTTCCTGTGTTGTTCATATTGTCCTTCTTTTGTATATATCCCTTTGGAATACAGGTTGTCATAAGCTATGCTATTATGTTAGTATTAGTCTAGAACAACACAAGTTAGAGTCCCTTTTTGATCTTAGCCAGTATATTACTTTGCTAGCATATAACTACCTGTCTAACTTTACATCGACCTGGCACTTTTTCAACTTGCAAGATCTCTTTATACTCCTTTGATAAACCAACAACTTACTTTAAGGCTCACTTGTACGCAATTGTTCCTTTATGGTCTCTGCATATCGAAGTTCTCTCTTTCTTAAATAGCATCATGTCTGCAGACACCATTAGAGATGCTTCACAAACACTGTATTAACCTTCCACACTAAAATTTGATTAGACACATGTTTTTTTTTCTGGTTTCCCCTTTTTGTATTTTGCGAATAATTATTCCAACGTATTTCCATATGTTCCTTCCAACCATCGCTTAATCCATCACGAAGATAATCTGCAAAACACCTCCTCAGTTGTACAAACTTGCTGTTAAAATGTGAAAGATATGTCTCAACAATACCTCACACAATTCTGATTAGACTCGAGCTTTGATCTTTACCTTTGGTAATTACCTTTCCAATATGGCGGGGACGTTTATATGCTCTATCTGCCTTTACCTTCCTTGATGATTTGCTTAACTTCTATGTATATAATAACGGCAACTGACCTCTCTAGCCACATTAACTTGTTTTCAGACCAAACCTGCACCTTTTGCCACTAATAACACAAGTTTGTTGACAAAGTTTGCTGTCTAGCAGTTTCACTCGTAAACTCCTTTTTCCGGTGGTGTTAGTCACTTTACTTCCGGTTCATTACGACCTCACTCGGTACTTAAACGGTTATATATTTACCTTCGTACCATGAGGATTTATCATAGGACCCGACGAGAGACCATTTTCTCTATGATCACAAATTAAGTTAAACTGAACCCGTGAATGTTTGCCTTTTTGTTCCGTTGTGCTGAATGACTTTGCATAATAGCCCTGGTAATCCTTTGCCTGTTATATTTTTTCAACACGCCACTACATAGTGCATACTTCGTTCCTCTCCCTCCTTTTTCTAAAAACGTTTATCCTTTATTTTGTTTATTAAAATCGGTCTTTAAGCACTAGCGAATTGAATGTATCTTGACCAAGGGAAGATGTGGTCAGAGTAACTTATACTCAATTTTATGCGGTCCTTCGGTATGCATGTAGCTTTTTACATCCCTATACGGAAGCCGTTACTTCCTTTCGTAATAATATACAGCCTGAATTTGGTACTGTATCTCTACATGTAACCTTGGTAGTGCCGGTGACCAAACGGAACCAAACACCACGCTGTACTGCTGTTTGTTCGCATGCGTGATATAAAAATCCACCCACTTGATTGGAATAAATCATTTGCACATCAGAAATAAAAACCGTTACAGACCCGTAGGTTTGTCTATGACATAATCACATTCTAAAACCTTAAACTGCATTTTGCCTTGTTTATTTGCTTTTCCAAATGTTACCCACAGTTACCTTGTCATATGCCATGAACAACATGTTTTTTCTTGCAGGAACTGGCTTTTAATTACAATGTCTTTCTATGAAAATGCACAGATTTATCACTGATATCATGATGCTAGAATGTAAAGACTAGGTATTATATTCGTGTTAATTGACTTAACTTTCTCCCTGCTCAGCATGACTTGATCCTGCATGAACCCGCGCACTATTGAATATTGTAGCGCAACAATCGTCTCACCACTCTAACTCTTTTATTTTATTTTTCCTATTCAATTGCTAAACTCATGTCTGCCAGCACCAGTCTCTCTTTTTTCTTACCCTCCTTCTTCTTACCCTTTTTGTCTTACTCTTTTTCCTTACCATTTTTTTTGCCTCTCCCAATCACTTCCTTCTTTCTCTCTGGAATCTAAGCATGTCTATACAAATTCTAGTTCACGCTAGGTTGACTCCATCCTTTATAAATTTGGCTTAACTAAACCACTTCCTTTACAAACAAATCTCTGTTTTAAATTCTTCACCTCACACACAGTAGTGGAGAAGTGTGGCTCAATGGTTAGAGCGGCAGACCCTGATGCAGAGGTCCGGCCTGGACCAGGGTTCAATTCCCGCCTTGGCGGGTCTTGGGCACAATTTCCCCGGACCTGATAATTCTCACCTCAGTGCCTATTCTAATCATGAGTCCCACTCTGCAACTCTGGGCAATAGCTTGCTTAATCTCCACAACGGCCCCAACAGCGCTAGGATGCCTGACTTCACTTTGGGGGTGCCCAGGAGTGGGCACTTCACAGGGAAAGGCCAGGAAGGGTTCCACAGCGGTATGTGCACAGCGCCTTGAGACCCCTTCGGTGGTGATTTGTGCGCTATATAAAAGCACTACATTTACATGTACAATAATTTTTCATTTTAGTAGCTGCCGACACTCCGTTCACTCGGATGGTGTCCCCCATATCCCAGGGGAAACCCTGTGCCTGTTTATTGATACTCGCCCTTTTCTTCTCCAATGCAGCCTTGAGAAAGCCCTGGCCCTCTCAGCCAGATAGGGTGAAACACATGTTGGCTGTTCATTCTTGCTAAAAAAAAACTACTTGAAGAAAAACTAAAAACAAGTGAAATGATCAAAACAATCTGGCAAATAAAAAGAACCAACTTCACTCATAACAACTTGGACTATAGTGCTTACTTGAATCAGGAATTATCCTCTAATAATAATACCCCTTTGGAAAGGAGGAACACCTGCTCACTACCTCTCCCTCAAATTGCCCTACATTATACTTACAATGCACCCTGCCCTTGGGCCTACCATAGGGTTGTCCGATATAAAGAAAAGGGAAGATTTAGGGACTGGCAAGTGGGTGCACGAGCTGAGTCAACATGGCAGTACCAGACTGCACATAGGCTCTGCAATGGCAGGCCTTAGATACACTTTTACAGGCTGCTTCTGTGGGTGGCACAACCAGTGCTGCAAGCCCACTAGCACCAGTTGGTCTACAAGCCCTGGGCACACTCAGTGGACTGTACTAGGGTCTAACAAGTAAACCAAACCAGCCAATAATGGAATCACCAATTCATACGTCAATTTACAATAGGGAGCACTTGCACTGTGGCACTGAACAGCAGTCTAACACCAGCAAAATCACATGAGGCAACAGCAAAAATGGAAGGGAGACCCACGCCAATGGTGCCAGGTCTAACAGAGATCCTCCGACAGGAGCTCTTCTCCTTTGACAGCGTTTCTTCTGTGAGGACAGGACTTCCTTCCCGCACGTGAGCGCGGCTCCTCTTTGGCTCTGGCTGGCGTCCTGCTGGGCTGCCCCCTGCTCTACACAGCTGTGACGTCTCTGTAGGAGTCCCGGTTGCTAGGAAATGCCTCGCAGCTGGGGATTGCAGCACAGCCTTTTCCTTTCCTCACAGCGGTTTCGCTGGTGATTTCTGGCCAGCAGGGGCACTCGTCACTTGTTGGTGAATACGCTGTTGGTCCCACGCCGGTCACGATGTTCCTCAGTGGGGGCAGGACTGGGAACAACACAGCGGTGAGGTTGGGAAACTTACGATCTCCCCACAGTACAGCAGGCTTAACAGGGGTCACCAACTGCAGGCAGGCACACACTTCGGCTTTGTAGAAAACGATCTTGGTAAAACGATCTTGGGAACTTTGATATGCCTGAATTCCCACAACAGGAGGCCAGCTCTCCTCAGGCCTTTGGAGATGTTTCACTTCACGACATAGCGCACAGCAAAGTCCTTGTTGCAAGCAGGGTGGGTATACAGCACACAGCAAAGTCCCTTGTCCTCGCCTTAGTTGAATCAGCAAACTGCAGGCCATCCCCCAGACACACAGCAAGGGCAGTTCTTCTTCTCAGTCTCTTCAGCTGATCTTCTTTAGCAGAGATTCCTCTTGATCACAACATAGTCTAACTGTCTAGGTTTCAGCTCTTACTTTTATACCCCAAAAGCCTTTGTTCTCTATGTGTTAGGGGTCCAGAACCCAGTGCAAACCAGTTCTGAGTGCTCTCTGCCAGTGCACAACTTCTTCCTTTGTGAATGTGGGCCAGTGTCTTCAGAAATACTGCAGGATGTGGAGACAGCATTGTGGAAGGCAGGCACAGCTCTATTCAAGCCCAGGTGCTACTCGTCCCACCACTCCAAATGCAGATAGGTCTATTCAGCCTAGTGCACACTCACCCAGCCTCCTGGAGCCACCCCAGCCCCTGTCACTCTCAAGCCAAAAAGTCAATACACAAACAAGCAGAGGCACACAGACAGGTTGAACACAAAAATAGCAACTTTCTAAAAGTGCTATTTTCAAACACAGATTTTAAAAAACATCTTTACTAAAAGATGATTTATTAAATTCTGAGTTCAGGGATACTAGACTCCAATTTTCTATCACCCTCCTATGGGAAGATATGCAGGTAAACATGGTATACAGCATTCCCCATTCTGTTCTATGGGCAAGATAGCCTTTCAATAGTGAAAAACGAAATTGGCCATATTTCACTATCAGGACATGGTACACACATCAGTACCTGTCCTACATTTCACATACACTGCACCCTACCCAGGGGGGTACCTTGGGCCTGCTATAGGGGTGTCCTATGTGCATAGAAAGGGAAATGTATAGCCTGGCAAGTGGGTGCACTTGTCAGGTCAAAATGACAGTTAGCAACAGCGTGCAGGCACTACGGTGGCACGCCTGAGACATCTCTTTGGGGCTACTCATGTGGGTGGCACAATCAGTGCTGCAGGCTCACTAGTGATATTTAAAATTTGGTCCGTGACTGACTTTTAGAAAATCAAATTACAATTTTTCATATATGTGTTGCCATACCAGTCAACCACTACTAATCAATACGCTTTAGAATGCAACTACATACCCTGGAAGGGGAAAACAAAATAAGTCAAAACCTACAATATATGTGAAACAAATAATGCACCAACACTTTAGTTCAGTATCTTCATTTTATATACATGAGTTTACTCAAAGTTGATTAAAAACGTGACTTATTTGTCATCAAGGTAATTGAAGGGTTGCTCAAGAAAAGGGGGAGGAGGAGTTGTGTGCTTGTGATGGATAAGGAGAAGTGAAAGTCACTAAGTTCAGAATTTACACACTCTTCAATATTTTAACAACAAACTGAGACCAGTGCAAAGCGGCCTGTCCTAAGCAAATTATTTACAACATATTTTACATTTTTTTGTAAGTGCATAAATGCAACATCAGAAGCTAGGGATGAAACGTGGTACAGGCCCTGGGTGGGTGGAGAGCGTAGATGTTTCGACCCAACTAGTGCGCTAGAGGGTAACGTAGAGGGTAACTTAAACTTCCGCTTGCGAGTCTTCTTCAGGTTGAAAAGAAGCAACTTAGTCCTCGTGCCGCACAGGTATCCCAGGTTGCCAATGATCATTGATGACAGTGAGGGGATGATTACGGGTTGGTAAAGGTCTCCAGGAGTGAGGTGAAATATGCTGTCGAAGACCAAGTCTTTTGAAGTTCTCACCAGTATTTAAAAGCATTAAAGTTGTCCTGTCAAGTTCAAGTTCACGGACTTACTAGTAGCATTAGACTTACCAGCCCTGGCATACTTAGTGCACTTTACCAGGGCCCTACTGGTAAGAGAAATATGCCAATCATGGATAACCAATCACCATAGCAATTTATACAGGGGCCACTTGCACTTTGACACTGATCAGCAGTGGCAAAGTGCCCAAAGCATCTAAACCAGCAAAAACGTAATCCAGCATAGCATAAAAAACATAGGATATAAAGGCAAAAAGTCAGGGAAAGCCACGTCAAGGAAGCCAGTTCTAAAATGTGTTGTGTATTCTTTGGTATTAATGCCATGTTGGCATGCCTTACACCTGCTGTTCCTCTTGAAGCCACAGCCGCCTCTCAGCCAAGTGGTTTGAGGTGATGTTGCTATTTCAGGAAATTTCTGACACACGTTCAGATCTCTGATTTCAGATATTTCACTAATCCCTCCCCCATTCACAGTCCTTCTGGTCCCCCTTACCTCTCTAATCCTCCAGTACCCCATCTATTCATTATTCAATCTATGTTGTGATAGACATGTAGGGTACACAATACGTCTCTCCCGGGAACGACTGTCACATCTTTTACACTGTATCATTTACTCCTGTTATATGTTGAATTGACGCTTCTAGTCTCCCTGTTGTAAGGAGGGTTTGGGGAGGATAACTTCTGGTGAGTTTGACAATACAATTGTTCATCAGGCATTTCACCATAAGACGATTTGATGGAAACCTATTTTCCTATAAAATGTATTTCTCTCACCATATGCCAGGTATGTTTGAAATGTTCGCATAAACAGCTTTTGTATCGCATTGTTATCATAGTACCAGCCCAATTGTATGTGCTTCGAAAAAACAAATTAAAATGTGTTGGAAAAAAACCATTCAAATAACCTGAACACCTACATAGTTTTGCCAATTTCCGATGGGGAACGTATCAGTGATGTAGACAAATTTGTGATCATGACTGCACTGAAGTGACAGAATTGTGTACTAAACCAAGACCAGATGTTCAAGACCTACCACTCGAATTGGATGACTTGATCTAATGTGTGGACGGTTCTTGTCTAAGAGCCCATCAAGGAACATTGAGAGCAGCAGATGCAGTGCGGACAATATGTATACATTGTTAAAGCATCATACTCGTGTAATATAACCTCAGCACAAATAGCAGAACTAGCTACCTTCGGAAGATGACCGCTGGTGGTCAATTGATTGATTTACAATCTACACTTAGGCACATGGATTTGGAGTGGTTCATGATTTTAGGCAGCTGTGTTCACAAAGGGGTTTCTTTATACCTTCTTGCACACCCATTAAAAATGGGCCACGAATTTTGGATTATTTTTTTGCACTACAATTGCCAAGAGTTGTTAAATGTGCTGCACACAAGTGTGAGATTATATGGTTGCACTTGGCAACAGATTTTTGTATGAAGTTGCAATATATGGTGCTCTTATGTATATTACTAGCAGCCCGTCCCGACGTTGTCCGGGTATGAATTGCTGTCGGCAAGTAGTATATTGATTTGTAGGATTTCGTTTTTTATAGTATTTCTTATCTGTGACAGGGTTGTGAAACGCTCCGATTCACAGTGCACGGCTGATGCACTTAAGAGTGCGCATTCAGTAGTGTGTGAACTCGAGTTTCCCTACTTTATTTTTCCTTGCAATATTATATAGTGCAAACTCGACAACATGGCATGAGCACAATTTACATTACAGAAGAACACATTCATTTGTGGTAGGCATGGGGAGACAAGCGATTTGGCTAGAATCACTGGATGTTGAGCGGATGCCGAGATTCGAACGTAGCTCCCCAGCTCTAAAGTTCGCAATTCTAGAACTTGTGGCAGGAGGTGTGTCTAAAAGTGTATGTCGGTGTTGGCCATCAATGAGAGAGACCTGTGCATTTTTCAAATGGGTGGTGAAAAAATATGAGTATGTTGCTGGAGATGTGGGCCGCCGTGCCACCAATGTACTTACCGGGGGAGGGTAAACACCCATTATTCCGCAACTTTCTTTCCGCATACCATCACTCCGCATACTTTCATTACGAAAGTACCATGACTCCGCAATGCCATTATAAATCATGGAATTACATTTTATATGCTTTTACCACGCATACATTTACAACGCAATTCGTTGTTAATGCATGAATGGTAAAAGCATGTTTTTTTAATGTTTGGATAAGGTAAGTATGGGTATAGGCGTATATGTTTTGGGGTACTGAGGTATATGTTTTGGGGTGTTTGGGTATTTTAAGGGTTCAGATATAGTTTTGGGTTATAGGGTGCTGGGTTAGTTTTAGGGTTTAGGTATAGGCATGGGTTTTGGTTTAAAGGGGTATTTTTAGGGTTCAGGGCTAGGTTTGGGTTTTGGGGTATAGGGGTATTTTTATGGTTCAGGGGTAGGTTTGGGTTTTGGGGTACAGGTAGGGTATTTTAAGGGTTCAGGGCTAGGTTGGGGTTTTGGGGTACAGGGGTATTTTTAGAGTTCAGGGCTAGGTTTGGGTTTTGGGGTACAGGGGTATTTTAGGGTTCAGGGGTAGGTTTGGGTTTTGGGGTACAGGGTTATTTTTAGGGTTCATGGCTAGGTTTGGGTTTTGGGGTACATGGGAATTTTTTGGGTTCAGGGTAGGTTTGGGTTTTGGGGTACAGGGGTATTTTAAGGGTTCACAGCTAGGTTTGGGTTTTGGGGTACAGGGGTATCTTACAGTTCAGGGGTAGGTTTGGGTTTTGGGGTACAGTGGTATTTTTAGGGCTAGGTTTGGGTTTTGAGGTATAGGGGTATTTTTATGGTTCAGGGGTAGATTTGGGTTTTGGGGTACAGGTAGGGTATTTTAAGGGTTCAGGGCTAGGTTGGGGTTTTGGGGTACAGGGGTATTTTTAGGGTTCAGAGCTAGGTTTGGGTTTTGGTGTACAGGGGTATTGTTAGGGTTTCGGGGTAGGTTTGGGTTTTGAGGTGAGGTTCTGTGACAATTGTAAGTGGTGTTTTCGACTCGCACGAATATGGGCGAGTCTAGTATCTATGAACCGCAAATGACGAGTTTAGTAAGTGTGCGCAGTTTCGCTGTGCTAACTTAAACCGTTCGTTTGTTGCGTGGGTTTTTCATCTGTACCCACGGGTTCCATCTTAGATACGGCATCCATTTTGTCTCTTGCCCTCAAGTAGCCAGCGAACGGACGCTGTCCGCTTCGCGACCCTGGGACTCCCAAGATATTTGCGGAAGACACATGTTCTTTGAAAGTGTCTTTATGATGAGGGGGTTGCTGCTGTAAGACAGATGATGCCGCTCGAGGCTCATCTTGCCGCACGGACTTATTGTCTCAGCCGTGCATCTCATTAGGCACGTCCCTTTGATGCCTGTATCTCGTGCTTCTCGATACCCCCCCTTTTTACACCCTTTCCGATCTCCCTACTGTCTCCGTCTTCCTCTGCACCTGTCTTCGTTCCTATTTCGATCTACTTTACTGCTGATTGGAATTTGCTAATGGTGGGAAGATGGGTTTTTACAGTTGGGAACCGCCAAATGTTTCCGCACTTATGTTCTGGACCTTGTGTGTTTCAAAGTGACCAAAGCGACCCCTCTGAGAGCGACTTGTGGGAACCAGGTTGTAAACTATTGTGTAGCATGTTATCCTATGGGTAAAAACTGTATAAAAGGAGCGATCCACAAATACAATTTGAAGCAGTCTCCCCGAACTACAATCGATGTACTTCCTGTGATTTCTGTGTTCCCTGCAGTAAATAAACCTTGACTCTTTGACGCCGAAGGAAGTGTCCCGTGTCTCTGTGACTTGTACGCCGGAGCAGGTTACCCACGAAGGTTTCAGGTGTTGTGCCCTGGCACCGCTGGGTCCAAAAGAACCCAGTCCTTCAGTTGGCGCCCCACGTGGGGCTTCATCAGTGGTATCGGTCCAAGCCCGACGATCGTGAGGAACTTCGTGTGAAATCTCCGAGGGAAGGTGCACCCCGCTTCATCGATCCTGTTGTCGAAATAAGTGGCCCGAAGACTTTTCCCGCGAAGATTCCCGCCTCCTAACGGCTGCGACGGACTGCTGCCCTGACTGTAGACCTGTTTTGGCGCCTGGCGTAGACCTTGGTATAGCGAGACGATTGACGGGCCTTCCTGAGGACGCCATTGATCTTTGAGTTAAGTATTTGTGGGTCGCTCCCAGAGTGTCTTTGTTGTAAACACTTTAGCGAGTGTTTTTGTTGTAGACACTTTAGCGGGTGTCTTTGTTGTACACGCTGTGTGAGTGTTTTTGTCGGTGACACTTTGCTAGCGTACCTTGTTGTTGTTGTATTTGTTTGACGACTGCAGCCGCCAAAGACCGAGGGTTTAGTTCTTTGCTGGGACTTGGTAAATCCCGAAATCCCGTAACCCTTGAAGTTTGTGAAACTCGGCTAGTGTGCAAGATGCCTGGTCGTAGTACTTTGTTCAGTTGCTTTAGACCTTGTGGTGCGGATTCCCTGCTGGAGGACTCGTGTCCGATACCTCCGGTTGGAACTCCTACTTATGATTTATATAGCAAACATGGGCTAGGCCCGATTGCTTTTAACGATTATTGGATAAAATATACAAAGAAAGACGGCGATCTTCGTTGGCCACCTCACGGTAGCTTCGAAGCGTCGATCTTAGATAATTTGGAAATAAAGTTGTTCGAACGCAAATCTAGGCCGGCCATGTTTGATGCCTTTCGGTTCTGGCGCAAAGAAGCCCGACAGAAAGAGATCAGACAAAATAAACGTAGTCAGCGAGATACTGTTGTTACTATAGTGAAGAAAGCTGAGCAGTTTCAGCGTGATAAGGAGGATAAGGATAAGGAAGTGTTTGAGAGATTACAGCGTATGTCCATAGACAAATGCTATCCTGCTTTGCCTACGGAGTCGGATAAGAAGGAAGAGGCAGTTGAGGATTCTTTAATGTCTTATCTTATGAAGTCGCCACCTCCGTACGTACAGGGTACCGCAGCTCCTGTGGTCCCTGCCGTACCTGTTCTTCCACCTGTTATTCCTCCACCAGTTCCTCAACCTGCACCCGCTCTTCCGCCTGTTCCTGCTCCTTTGCCTATTTCTATTCCTACTGCTCCTCCGCTTCCACATACTCCTGTTCCCGCTACTGCTCCTGTGTTGTTAACCCCTGTTGCTGCTAATGTCTCTACTCCTTCTCTTGTTAGTCCTGTGTCTTATTCTTCTCCCTCTACTCGTAATCGTAATTCTCCCCTTGCGACAAACTCCTTCCAGTCGCTCGGACCTGTTTTTGGGTCTGCTGGTTCTGATGGTCCTCAGAGACGTAGCCAGCTTCCTGGTAATAGAGAACGTGTTGCGCTATACAATATGGCGATGGGTTGGATGATAAACCCTGTTAGAAATCCACCTCGTGTTGTCCTCGAAACGTTTGATCAATTCAACATACCAACTCAGAGATATGTGTTTGATGAAATGTGCAAGTTTTTACATGATCAGATAGTGGTTAATGCGCCTGACGAGGTGCTGACCGCCCTGTCTGAACTTCGGCTCCAGTTCGTAACTGGACTGATAGTCGACACTAATGTTCGACGTGCTGTTGAGCACTTACTATCTCTTCGTCCCGCTCCTATTCCTCATGCATTGTTCGTTGAGGACATTGAAAAACAAACCGAGTCTGGCCAATATCCTATGCGTGAAGTTCCGCCAGTTTGGATACCAATTGATAATACTGGTGCCCAGCCAGTTCCGGCACATTTCCAGAGAGTGTGGATACACCTCCCATGGAAACGATCGGAAGTGCTTCAGGTGAAACAAACTTTGCCCGATCCTCGCAAAAATCCTGCTGGGTATTACAAGGAATTATCGCAGCTCGTAGACGCTACGATAATGAATCTTGCCGATATCGACATGTTGTTCGGTAATATCGTACCACAACCGGTATGGGCGAAGATTCGTCACCAAGATCACGCAAATGAATTAGGTGGAGATTGGAATGCCATTACAGCGGCAGACGCTGGACAAGTGGCTGCCACTAAACCCGATCAGTTGATTGCTGAACTTCCTCAGCGAATCATTACATTAATGAAAACGCTTATGCCAGCTATGAAGGTAAATTGGGATAAGTTGTCAGCCTGTAAGCAAAAGAAAGATGAGAGTGTCTCGGACTTCTTTACGAGGTTCGAGGAAGCATTCGTTGATCATAGTGGACAGGATATGGGTACTGAGGGTGGACAGAGGTTGTTTGTGGATAAGTTTGTGTCAAACTTATTGCCCGACTTGAGCCATAAATTAAGGAATTCTGAAAGTGCGTGGGCCGTTTCTACCTCAGCTCAGATATTGGCTACGGCACAATATTACGAAAATAGAGAAAAAGAGGAAAATGACCGTGCCGATAAAAAAACGAAGGAGCTAAAAACTAAAGTGTTGTTACAACAAGTATATCTGCCGCGTTCTAATCAGAATGCGCCTCAGCAGAATAGATCGCAGTCGCAATTGAATCGATCGCAGCCGCGTAATGATTCTTCTTTCCAAAGATCTTCATTAGGGTACAACCAATGTGCTTATTGTAGACAGGAGGGACACATTAAATTCAATTGTCCTGCTTTAAATGACCGTAGTGGTGGTAATTCGTCTAGAGGAGGCCGTGGTGGTGCACAGCATGCATCACGTGGTAGAGGTCGTGGTGCTCAGAATGATCGCTCTGACCATTCATCAAATTCTAATAACTGTTTCGATCAACGTGGATCATCGCAAGGACGATCTGCGCAGTACAATGTAGACGATTATTACGTCGATCAGGGAACTGACGATAGTAATTACTAGGACAGCCAAAGACAAGGAAAGGGAGTGGTATCAGTTCCGGTTGATCAGAGAGGGCCTTACGTCGCAGTTGCTACATCGGGCGTCGTTGAGCCTTTTCTGTTGGACACTGGTGCAGCGAAAAGTTCTATCATGCATTCAAAACTCCCTGGCGCACCTTTGTCTGGCTTAACAAATGTTTCCGTTGGATTCTCTGGCGCCCCCGTTAGCAATCCAGTTTCGCGCCCTTTGCCCCTTAAAATTGGGCCTCGTGAGCTCGAAGCTCCATTGATTTTGTCTACTGGTTGTGGCGAAAATCTTTTGGGTCTGGATTTGCTTAAACGCTTGTATGCAACTTTGTATTGTTCTCCTGCGGGTGTAAAGCTTACGTTAGGAGAGAGAGTAGTCTCTCCCATGTACTTGTCTCTCGATAAGCTTCCACCGGAATTGGATTCTCTTCCTGCGTCTTTGTGGGCGACGGGTCCAAATGATGTGGGCCTACTTGATATCTCCCCTTATGTTGTTCAGTTGAAATCTAATGTGCGCTTGCCACGTATTCCCCAATACCGTATCTCCCTTGATGGTGAACGAGCTTTGTTAACGATCATCTATGATTTGATCGAGAAAGATGTCATTGAAGAAACTCGGGGAAACGTGTGCAATAGTCCTGTACTGCCCATTCTTAAACGTACTGATCCTACCAAACCGCCTGTTTATCGTTTTGTTATCGATTTACGGGAGGTAAATAAAATTGTGGTTCCTCAATTCCCTGTTGTGCCTGACATCACGGCGCTACTGACTCTGATTCCAGCTACTGCTTCATGGTTTTCGGTGATTGATTTGAAAAATGCATTTTTCAGCATCCCGATTGCCGAAGAGAGTAGGGACCTTTTCGGTTTCTCTCTTGGTGGACGTAGCTTCCGGTTCAAACGCGCTCCTCAGGGCTACTGTGAAAGTCCATCGATTTACAGTCAAGCTTTGAAGGGTCAATTAGATGCGTTTAGGTTGCCGGTTGGTGCGGCTTTAATCCAATACGTCGACGACTTATTGGTGGCGGCTGATACTCAGGACATCTGCAAAATCGCTACAGTGTCGTTGCTGCAACATCTCTGTGAGTTAAATCACAAGGTGTCACCTTCTAAACTCCAATATTGTTGTCAAGAAGTCACCTACCTAGGTCACTTATTGTCAAAGGAGGGAAGGAGGTTGACCCCGGAGAGAATTGCAGCGATTGCACGCATGGCTGTGCCACAAACCCAAAGAGATGTGCGTGCCTTTTTAGGTATCACGTCGTACTGCAGGCAGTGGATTCCTAATTTTTCATTGCTAGCGAAACCATTGGTGGCTCTTACGTGCAAGGATGTTTCGACTCCTTTACCATGGACGGAAGAATGCCAGAATAGTTTTTCTGAATTACGTGATTCATTGTGTTCGGCTCCTGTGTTAGGTACTCCTGATTACAGTAAACCGTTCACGTTATATGTTCACGAGAGGGAAGGTTGTGCTTTGAGTGTCTTAACGCAACCTTTTGGTGGTAAACAACGTCCATGTGCATATTTTTCCTCGACCTTAGACCCAGTAGCTAGAGCATTGCCGAGTTGTTTGAGAGCAACTGCGGCAGCTGCGGTCTCCATCCGACAATCAGCAGGATTGGTCATGGATAATATGCTTACGGTGATGGTTCCGCATGCAGTCGATACTCTTTTGAATCGTACGAAAACTCAGCACTTGACGAGTGCGAGGTTGTCTGGGTACGAATTGACGCTTTTGGCAAGCCACATTCAGATAAAACGTTGTAATGTCCTAAATCCGGCAACTTTGTTACCAGTTAGTGCAGAGTCAGATGAAGTAGCAGAACATGACTGTTACTTGCGGACAGAGGAGGAAACAAAAGGTCGTGTGGACCTTAAAAACACCCCATTGGAAGACCCGGATGGCACCCTGTATGTGGATGGGTCATGTTTTAAGTTGCCGAATGGTGATGTGACTACTGCTTATGCTGTGGTGACATTGAATACTGTTGTTGAGACTGCGAGATTGAATCAGAATTCTGCCCAAGCTGCAGAGCTGATTGCTCTCACTAGAGCATGTGTATTAGCAAAAGGTAAACGTGTGAATGTGTACACCGATAGTCAGTATGCTTTCGGTGTAGCGCATAGTTTTGGACGGTTGTGGCGAGAGCGTGGTTTCTTGACGTCGCATGGCACGAAAATACAGCATGGCCAGCTTGTGAACGATCTTTTGGATGCATTGACTTTGCCTGCTCAAATTGCAATTATTAAGTGTAGTGCGCATCGTAAAGTGACGGATGATGTTGGTCGTGGTAATGCGTTTGCAGATGAGATTGCTAAGGAGACTGCTCGGAACCTTAGCACTCGAATGTATGTGGCAAGTTCGGTTAGGTGGCCTACAGAATCAAGTATGTGTGAAAATACCATAGAGAGTGTGAAAGCTATTCAGAATGAGGCCACCGACACTGAAAAGATGAAGTGGAAAGAAAGTACGGGAAGGTTGGATGTGAATGGTTGCTGGATTGATTTGTCGGATCAGAAAAGATGGATGTTGCCTGATGCGTATGTACTGGCCGTTGTGCAAATGGCACATGGGTTAGCACATATTAGCGCGAAAGGTATTTGCAAGTTGCTGGCTGATGTGTGGAAGAATGATGGAATTACTAAGTGTGCTGAACGTTTGGTGAAGAATTGTATGGTGTGTATAATGTACAATCCTGGCAAAGGAACCCCAACTCCTCCTGGCAGTTTTGCTCCTCCTTCGTATCCCTTTGAGGTGATCCAATTGGACTTCGTCCATATGGAGAGATGCAATAACCTGAAATACGTTTTGGTTGTGGTTTGCGCATTCTCCCGATGGATTGAGGCCTATCCCCTCAAAGACAATACTGCTTTGTCTACTGCGAAAATCCTACTGAAGGAATACTTTCCTCGGTATGGAATGCCTAGAGTCGTGTGGTCAGATAACGGAAGTGAGTTTGTTGGAAGTGTGATGAAGAGTGTGTGTAAGGGCCTTGGAATCAATCAGAAATTCCATAGCGCCAATCATCCTCAGTCAGCTGGATTGGTTGAAGGGTACAATGGCACCCTTAAACTAAAATTAGCGAAGATTCAAGCTACGACTGGACTTTCGTGGCCTGATGCTTTGCCCCTAGCATTACTGTCAACTAGGGCGACTGTACACTCCCGAATAGGGCTTAGTCCCTATGAAATAGTGTTCGGCCGTCCTGCGAATGTGTGGGGGGTTCCTAGGCCAGGAATATTCTCTGATCTTGAGTTTCCGATGTTGATCGATTACTTACATGACTTGACTGCTAAACTGAGGTTAATTCATCAACAGGTTTACGACGCCTTGCCGACGCAGACGGAGAGTCCAGGCCACCAGCTCCAGCCCGGGAACTGGGTGGTTACTCGTAACTTCTCACGAAAAAACAATCTGGACCCCCGATTCACCGGACCTTACCAGGTGCTCCTGGCCACGAGGACTGCCGTTCGTCTTGAGGGGCGGAAAAATTGGGTACATGCTACCCATTGTAAGCGAGTCCCTATTCCTTTGCCGGCAGACCCGTGGATAAGGAAAGGCATCGCGTCAACAGAAACAGAAACATTGCCGGCGTTTGTACCTTTTAGCGACGCACAGCTTGTTGGAGAACCCTCAGCGCAGCAGAAAGCCACTGTTGAACATTTGTTAGCAAAAGACTCAAGACCAGATCAACGAACTGATCAGCAGGACGCTGTCTCTTCAACAGATCCTTTGTTCGACGAGCAGACACGTCCAGGGAAACATCGATATTCTTTGCGATCTCACACTAAGGACAAATAAAATTTGCTTGCTTTGCTGAGATTGATAACTGCAATATCCTCGTTTCCCATGATCAATTTTGAACATTCGTATCATTGAAAGTTTTTGTATATATATCAAGCTTCTTCCTTGTATTTCTTTTTTTCTTCCACAGCTGAGAAATATTGTGCTAAATAAATACATATTGTGTATTGAGGGCCGTAGGGCCGCGCGCATACTTCCTTCTGGACAGTAGGTCTTGACGCTAGGTTAAAGACCGTCGGTTCCTAGGAACTCCTGGGGATTGACTATTGCTGCACAGAACGAAGTGCGTCAAGAAACGTTGCGGACGGTCGTAGGGAAATGGCATTTTCGAAGCTGAATGATTTGGAAGGAGCTCAGGCGTATAGAGTCAAGCTGCAGAAACTTAGTCGTACGAAATGTTTTGTATCCCAATTGTTTGTTTTGTTTTTGACTGCTTCTGCATTTTTGGCGGGTGGGGTATATTACGCTATATCTTACGTTTTCCTTGCTACTCCTACTCCTTACCCTAACCTTACTTCTACTGCTTCTCCTCATTCCTTTCATATGTTACCAGAACACGAACAGGCTAGACGTGTAGAATTCCGCAATAATTCCTTTATCCAGCTCCTCCATCAGCATCAGTTAGTGGTTAACACTACTAATTGTTGGGTGTGTGGGTTGATGCCACATACTACGGGTAAGGGAATTCCATATCTGGTGTTACCGTATAGTTCCCAAGGGTCAGCTCGAGCATTCCAAACAATGTTTCGAAGCGCACTGGGTTCCCACCCCACGCAAGAACAACGTTCCCCCAACTTTGGTCCTACCTCGTATCAGAGGCTGCTATCGATGGCTATAGAGGATATGGAAGATGAGATCCATGATCCTTTTCTTATCCCTAGAGAAGAGGTACAAGCCTATAGGGTCCTAAGTAGAGGGGAATATAGTATGTTCACTAATGAAAAGCAGCTTAAAAGCTCGTCTCCAATATGGGTCGTACCCCACACTGGTAATCTTTGTCTTGTGGGTCGTGGCTCGCAAGCCTCACTTGGAGTAAGTGCTTGCACTGAAAGTTACGTTCTGCCAATGTCCCCGTCCCCTGTGTTCCTGGCTGCCAAGGGTACATACTTTATCTGTCATGATCGTGCATACACATGGTTGCCCGCAGACTTCATGGGCTCATGTTTCGTTGCAAATCTGTTGCCTCCGACGTTTACTGTAGATGCCGATTATCATAAGACTAGAGTTGTACGAGGCGTAATTAGCGAAGAGGATACTGCCGGTCAAGAGGCAGGAGACTTTTTCAAGGGTTTCCTCCCGTTTTGGGGACCTATGGTTAATAGTAGGAACCTGAGACATTTGACTCGAGTGGTAGAATCGACAGCTAATATTACTGCCAGTGCCCTTGGTAATATCACCTCAGAACTTCAGGCGGAGAGACTTATGACATTACAAAACCGTATGGTTTTAGATGTTGTCCTAGCAGATCGTGGTGGGGTGTGTAAAGTGATCCATTCGAGCTGTTGCATTTTCATTCCAGATAATGCTCCTACTGTCTATCAAGCCATCTCGAAGTTGCATAAGATCTCCGAATCCATACACGTGGATGTAGGGGATTGGACGCTACTTGGTTGGTTTTGGGGCCTGGTGTCGGCTTGGGGTTGGAAGATTCTGACGATCATCGGGGTTGTGGTAGTGTTCCTGTTCACGTGTTGCCTTTGTGTGCAGTGTGGTCCTGCCTTATGTGGCCTCTGTGCTACAACGTGTATGAGACAACCATCTGTTACCAAGGGGACTCGATCGGACAGAGCTATGCTACAACGACATCTTGATGGTCTGATGAATATCGAATATGATTCCGACTAGTGCTTGCCTACATGAGGGCAAAAGGAGCGTCTGAGGTTCTGTGACAATTGTAAGTGGTGTTTTCGACTCGCACGAATATGGGCGAGTCTAGTATCTATGAACCGCAAATGACGAGTTTAGTAAGTGTGCGCAGTTTCGCTGTGCTAACTTAAACCGTTCGTTTGTTGCGTGGGTTTTTCATCTGTACCCACGGGTTCCATCTTAGATACGGCATCCATTTTGTCTCTTGCCCTCAAGTAGCCAGCGAACGGACGCTGTCCGCTTCGCGACCCTGGGACTCCCAAGATATTTGCGGAAGACACATGTTCTTTGAAAGTGTCTTTATGATGAGGGGGTTGCTGCTGTAAGACAGATGATGCCGCTCGAGGCTCATCTTGCCGCACGGACTTATTGTCTCAGCCGTGCATCTCATTAGGCACGTCCCTTTGATGCCTGTATCTCGTGCTTCTCGATACCCCCCCTTTTTACACCCTTTCCGATCTCCCTACTGTCTCCGTCTTCCTCTGCACCTGTCTTCGTTCCTATTTCGATCTACTTTACTGCTGATTGGAATTTGCTAATGGTGGGAAGATGGGTTTTTACAGTTGGGAACCGCCAAATGTTTCCGCACTTATGTTCTGGACCTTGTGTGTTTCAAAGTGACCAAAGCGACCCCTCTGAGAGCGACTTGTGGGAACCAGGTTGTAAACTATTGTGTAGCATGTTATCCTATGGGTAAAAACTGTATAAAAGGAGCGATCCACAAATACAATTTGAAGCAGTCTCCCCGAACTACAATCGATGTACTTCCTGTGATTTCTGTGTTCCCTGCAGTAAATAAACCTTGACTCTTTGACGCCGAAGGAAGTGTCCCGTGTCTCTGTGACTTGTACGCCGGAGCAGGTTACCCACGAAGGTTTCAGGTGTTGTGCCCTGGCACCGCTGGGTCCAAAAGAACCCAGTCCTTCAGAGGTACAGGGTTATTTATAGGGTTCAGGGCTAGGCTTGGGTTTTGGGGTACAGAGGTATTTTTTATGTTTCAGGGCTAGGTTTGGGTTTTGGGGTACAGGGTATATTTATAGTGTTAAGATGGGTTAGTGTCTAAGGGTGTTGGGGTATTTTAAGGAGTAAGGGTGGGTTATGATTATGGGGTTCAGGGGTATTTAAAGGGAGCAGGGTGGGATTAGCACACAATATGAGACATGGCATGAAGGGCGGAACGTACCACACACCCCCAGCGTTTGTCACGCCCCCAACACACGCAGACACGCCCACAAGGGACTACTTTGCTGGCACGGTTATTTTACCTTTTAAATGTATATGGTGGGCATCTGCATAGCCTATGTTCTTCTGCTGCACCTGCCCTTTCCAAAGCTGTATTGGGTGTTGTGATTGGTGCTGTGGTTCCTGAGATTACCCGCCTCAAAGGTTTGGGCTCTCTCTTTATTATATTAGTATAGATTTTGGAATCAAATCAAATTGGTAATCCTGAAAAATAAAACAAATTGTTTTTATTGACATAAGTACAAATGCAAAAGACATTGAAGGATCTGTACAACAATGTGTCTAAGGATAAAAAGATAAAATGGTTTATAGTAGCTTGTACAAAAGATAAAGAGGATTTTGAAAATCACATGATGATAGATATGTTTTGCCAAAAATTATTCTAAATCTAATGACAAGATACTTGCATGTACCCACACATGTTGAACATCTTATGTCAATGTTGTGTTACTTGTCAGTAATTAAATGTTGCAAAAAACATGTCAGTGACTTTAAGTCACATCTGAAGGCCCTTTTACTAGAATACAGATTGACTTCTTGGAGCTGTCTAAATGTAAATGGCTAAAACATATTTAGCCATTGTCTGTCTATTTACGAGGTGCGTAGAGGCATACAAACCTAGAAGTTGTGATAGCCTATTTGTAACCAAGCTCTTTCTGAAAAAGTTAATCCCTAGATTTGGTTTGACAACTTCTTTGGAATCAGATAGGGAAAATCACTTCATAAAGCAATTAATGAAACATTTGTATATGGCACTCAATAAACAGTAAGGGTTCTACTGTAGTTAGGTTCATCAGATGTTGCCAAGTGATTCAATAGTACTCTTAAGTCAAAGATATCCAACATGGGTTACTCAACAGTCATTGAAATGGCTAGATGCCCTGCAACACACACTGATGAGCTTACAAAGCAACCCTAATCACAGGAATGATCTCTTGCCTCATGAATTGATAATGGGGAGGGTAGTGTAGATTTCTGGTGTTCCTTCAGCTGCGCTTGTGAGCATTTCTGATACTCTTATTCTGGACTTTTCTATAGTTTTGGCTGATGTGGTACACTCTATCTTTTACCATGAAGTCAAGTGTTGCTCAAATATGATTTTACCGGACCTTAAATAAATGAAAAGTACCATAGTCATAAATGACACGAAAAGCAATGTAATAAGTGGGGCAAAGATGGCTCTTGACCTTGGGAGAGTTGTTGTGGTCCAGTGTTTGCGTGTCCAGATGTCCGGTGTGGTGAGCGTGTGATCTCCTCATGGAGGTTGTGCATGTTGTATCCTGATATGCAGAGTGTTCCTGACTACATGTGGAATCTAACTTTGTGGAATTTTGGGAACATATGCCTTTGACCAAATGTGGCCTATTGGGGCAAATATCCTTGGTCCTGTTTGTTGTATGACTATCTATGTGTGAGATCGTTCAGAGGTTTCCCTGGGTTTGCGTTTGTTTTTGGCTCAGTGTAACCCCACCTGTGACCTGTCAATCGGTGGGCATGTTTTTGGATCGCAGAGCCTGTCTCAACACATATCTCAGGCTTGGGGTTGATATGGAGGTAATCTCTTGTATGAATATGACAGCAATGCTATGGGTTTGTGAGCATGTGTGAATGTGTAACATTGCTGTCATTAATATCATCTTTGCTGATATTCTCATTATTATACATACAGTTGTTATAGCGTACATCAACATTTCATTCACTGGCATTGACGTATTTATACAGGCATAAGTTACATTGTACATTGACATAGGCTTTACTGGTATTGCCATCATTGAGTGTACACATATTACACTGTACGTCAATATTACATTTATTGGTGCTACTGCTATGCGTGCATACATCAGGGTATACATTGTTATCATAGTTATCAATCACAATTTGCTACCTAAGAACACATTCAGCAAGTGAAGATCCCTGCCACAGCATGGAACCTGGTGACTGGGTCATAAGGAAGAAACTTTGCTGAACAAATCTGCCTGGAGCTGAGTTGGTGCAGACCCAATCAAGTCATACTGCTGTGATGTGTGCAGTTTTGCCTCAGTGAAACCATGCAACTCACATCTGAAGTCTGAAGACTGCAGATGAAGAAGTGGTGATACCAACCACTGACTCACTGCATTAAACTCAAGCTCGCTATGGGGATCGGGGGGTGCTGAAGATCGAATTGTGCAACAGAAAGAACAAGCACAATATCAAATTGTGCAACAAGAAGGTCATGCACAACAACAACCTCAAATTTAAGAACATGTGAAAGCAAAGTTTTGTCGCTAGTTGGGTTGGTCACCAAGCTCAGTTAAAATTCCTCTGGTTTTTCTACAATGCCTCATTTTATATTTTAAAATACTTGAGCTTGGGTTTCCTGTGTTGTTCATATTGTCCTTCTTTTGTATATATCCCTTTGGAATACAGGTTGTCATAAGCTATGCTATTATGTTAGTATTAGTCTAGAACAACACAAGTTAGAGTCCCTTTTTGATCTTAGCCAGTATATTACTTTGCTAGCATATAACTACCCGTCTAACTTTATATCGACCTGGCACTTTTTCAACTTGCAAGATCCCTTTATACTCCTTTGATAAACCAACAACTTACTTTAAGGCTCACTTGTACGCAATTGTTCCTTTATGGTCTCTGCATATCGAAGTTCTCTCTTTCTTAAATAGCATCATGTCTGCAGACACCATTAGAGATGCTTCACAAACACTGTATTAACCTTCCACACTAAAATTTGATTAGACACATGTTTTTTTTTCTGGTTTCCCCTTTTTGTATTTTGCGAATAATTATTCCAACGTATTTCCATATGTTCCTTCCAACCATCGCTTAATCCATCACGAAGATAATCTGCAAAACACCTCCTCAGTTGTACAAACTTGCTGTTAAAATGTGAAAGATATGTCTCAACAATACCTCACACAATTCTGATTAGACTCGAGCTTTGATCTTTACCTTTGGTAATTACCTTTCCAATATGGCGGGGACGTTTATATGCTCTATCTGCCTTTACCTTCCTTGATGATTTGCTTAACTTCTATGTATATAATAACGGCAACTGACCTCTCTAGCCACATTAACTTGTTTTCAGACCAAACCTGCACCTTTTGCCACTAATAACACAAGTTTGTTGACAAAGTTTGCTGTCTAGCAGTTTCACTCGTAAACTCCTTTTTCCGGTGGTGTTAGTCACTTTACTTCCGGTTCATTACGACCTCACTCGGTACTTAAACGGTTATATATTTACCTTCGTACCATGAGGATTTATCATAGGACCCGACGAGAGACCATTTTCTCTATGATCACAAATTAAGTTAAACTGAACCCGTGAATGTTTGCCTTTTTGTTCCGTTGTGCTGAATGACTTTGCATAATAGCCCTGGTAATCCTTTGCCTGTTATATTTTTTCAACACGCCACTACATAGTGCATACTTCGTTCCTCTCCCTCCTTTTTCTAAAAACGTTTATCCTTTATTTTGTTTATTAAAATCGGTCTTTAAGCACTAGCGAATTGAATGTATCTTGACCAAGGGAAGATGTGGTCAGAGTAACTTATACTCAATTTTATGCGGTCCTTCGGTATGCATGTAGCTTTTTACATCCCTATACGGAAGCCGTTACTTCCTTTCGTAATAATATACAGCCTGAATTTGGTACTGTATCTCTACATGTAACCTTGGTAGTGCCGGTGACCAAACGGAACCAAACACCACGCTGTACTGCTGTTTGTTCGCATGCGTGATATAAAAATCCACCCACTTGATTGGAATAAATCATTTGCACATCAGAAATAAAAACCGTTACAGACCCGTAGGTTTGTCTATGACATAATCACATTCTAAAACCTTAAACTGCATTTTGCCTTGTTTATTTGCTTTTCCAAATGTTACCCACAGTTACCTTGTCATATGCCATGAACAACATGTTTTTTCTTGCAGGAACTGGCTTTTAATTACAATGTCTTTCTATGAAAATGCACAGATTTATCACTGATATCATGATGCTAGAATGTAAAGACTAGGTATTATATTCGTGTTAATTGACTTAACTTTCTCCCTGCTCAGCATGACTTGATCCTGCATGAACCCGCGCACTATTGAATATTCTAGCGCAACAATCGTCTCACCACTCTAACTCTTTTATTTTATTTTTCCTATTCAATTGCTAAACTCATGTCTGCCAGCACCAGTCTCTCTTTTTTCTTACCCTCCTTCTTCTTACCCTTTTTGTCTTACTCTTTTTCCTTACCATTTTTTTTGCCTCTCCCAATCACTTCCTTCTTTCTCTCTGGAATCTAAGCATGTCTATACAAATTCTAGTTCACGCTAGGTTGACTCCATCCTTTATAAATTTGGCTTAACTAAACCACTTCCTTTACAAACAAATCTCTGTTTTAAATTCTTCACCTCACACACAGTAGTGGAGAAGTGTGGCTCAATGGTTAGAGCGGCAGACCCTGATGCAGAGGTCCGGCCTGGACCAGGGTTCAATTCCCGCCTTGGCGGGTCTTGGGCACAATTTCCCCGGACCTGATAATTCTCACCTCAGTGCCTATTCTAATCATGAGTCCCACTCTGCAACTCTGGGCAATAGCTTGCTTAATCTCCACAACGGCCCCAACAGCGCTAGGATGCCTGACTTCACTTTGGGGGTGCCCAGGAGTGGGCACTTCACAGGGAAAGGCCAGGAAGGGTTCCACAGCGGTATGTGCACAGCGCCTTGAGACCCCTTCGGTGGTGATTTGTGCGCTATATAAAAGCACTACATTTACATGTACAATAATTTTTCATTTTAGTAGCTGCCGACACTCCGTTCACTCGGATGGTGTCCCCCATATCCCAGGGGAAACCCTGTGCCTGTTTATTGATACTCGCCCTTTTCTTCTCCAATGCAGCCTTGAGAAAGCCCTGGCCCTCTCAGCCAGATAGGGTGAAACACATGTTGGCTGTTCATTCTTGCTAAAAAAAAACTACTTTAAGAAAAACTAAAAACAAGTGAAATGATCAAAACAATCTGGCAAATAAAAAGAACCAACTTCACTCATAACAACTTGGACTATAGTGCTTACTTGAATCAGGAATTATCCTCTAATAATAATACCCCTTTGGAAAGGAGGAACACCTGCTTACTACCTCTCCCTCAAATTGCCCTACATTATACTTACAATGCACCCTGCCCTTGGGCCTACCATAGGGTTGTCCGATATAAAGAAAAGGGAAGATTTAGGGACTGGCAAGTGGGTGCACGAGCTGAGTCAACATGGCAGTACCAGACTGCACATAGGCTCTGCAATGGCAGGCCTTAGATACACTTTTACAGGCTGCTTCTGTGGGTGGCACAACCAGTGCTGCAAGCCCACTAGCACCATTTGGTCTACAAGCCCTGGGCACACTCAGTGGACTGTACTAGGGTCTAACAAGTAAACCAAACCAGCCAATAATGGAATCACCAATTCATACGTCAATTTACAATAGGGAGCACTTGCACTGTGGCACTGAACAACAGTCTAACACCAGCAAAATCACATGAGGCAACAGCAAAAATGGAAGGGAGACCCACGCCAATGGTGCCAGGTCTAACAGAGATCCTCCGACAGGAGCTCTTCTCCTTTGACAGCGTTTCTTCTGTGAGGACAGGACTTCCTTCCCGCACGTGAGCGCGGCTCCTCTTTGTCTCTGGCTGGCGTCCTGCTGGGCTGCCCCCTGCTCTACACAGCTGTGAAGTCTCTGTAGGAGTCCCGGTTGCTAGGAAATGCCTCGCAGCTGGGGATTGCAGCACAGCCTTTTCCTTTCCTCACAGCGGTTTCGCTGGTGATTTCTGGCCAGCAGGGGCACTCGTCACTTGTTGGTAAATACGCTGTTGGTCCCACGCCGGTCACGATGTTCCTCAGTGGGGGCAGGACTGGGAACAACACAGCGGTGAGGTTGGGAAACTTACGATCTCCCCACAGTACAGCAGGCTTAACAGGGGTCACCAACTGCAGGCAGGCACACACTTCGGCTTTGTAGAAAACGATCTTGGTAAAACGATCTTGGGAACTTTGATATGCCTGAATTCCCACAACAGGAGGCCAGCTCTCCTCAGGCCTTTGGAGATGTTTCACTTCACGACATAGCGCACAGCAAAGTCCTTGTTGCAAGCAGGGTGGGTATACAGCACACAGCAAAGTCCCTTGTCCTCGCCTTAGTTGAATCAGCAAACTGCAGGCCATCCCCCAGACACACAGCAAGGGCAGTTCTTCTTCTCAGTCTCTTCAGCTGATCTTCTTTAGCAGAGATTCCTCTTGATCACAACATAGTCTAACTGTCTAGGTTTCAGCTCTTACTTTTATACCCCAAAAGCCTTTGTTCTCTATGTGTTAGGGGTCCAGAACCCAGTGCAAACCAGTTCTGAGTGCTCTCTGCCAGTGCACAACTTCTTCCTTTGTGAATGTGGGCCAGTGTCTTCAGAAATACTGCAGGAGGTGGAGACAGCATTGTGGAAGGCAGGCACAGCTCTATTCAAGCCCAGGTGCTACTCGTCCCACCACTCCAAATGCAGATAGGTCTATTCAGCCTAGTGCACACTCACCCAGCCTCCTGGAGCCACCCCAGCCCCTGTCACTCTCAAGCCAAAAAGTCAATATACAAACAAGCAGAGGCACACAGACAGGTTGAACACAAAAATAGCAACTTTCTAAAAGTGCTATTTTCAAACACAGATTTTAAAAAACATCTTTACTAAAAGATGATTTATTAAATTCTGAGTTCAGGGATACTAGACTCCAATTTTCTATCACCCTCCTATGGGAAGATATGCAGGTAAACATGGTATACAGCATTCCCCATTCTGTTCTATGGGCAAGATAGCCTTTCAATAGTGAAAAACGAAATTGGCCATATTTCACTATCAGGACATGGTACACACATCAGTACCTGTCCTACATTTCACATACACTGCATCCTACCCAGGGGGGTACCTTGGGCCTGCTATAGGGGTGTCCTATGTGCATAGAAAGGGAAATGTATAGCCTGGCAAGTGGGTGCACTTGTCAGGTCAAAATGACAGTTAGCAACAGTGTGCAGGCACTACGGTGGCACGCCTGAGACATCTCTTTGGGGCTACTCATGTGGGTGGCACAATCAGTGCTGCAGGCTCACTAGTGATATTTAAAAATTGGTCCGTGACTGACTTTTAGAAAATCAAATTACAATTTTTCATATATGTGTTGCCATACCAGTCAACCACTACTAATCAATACGCTTTAGAATGCAACTACATACCCTGGAAGGGGAAAACAAAATAAGTCAAAACCTACAATATATGTGAAACAAATAATGCACCAACACTTTAGTTCAGTATCTTCATTTTATATACATGAGTTTACTCAAAGTTGATTAAAAACGTGACTTATTTGTCATCAAGGTAATTGAAGGGTTGCTCAAGAAAAGGGGGAGGAGGAGTTGTGTGCTTGTGATGGATAAGGAGAAGTGAAAGTCACTAAGTTCAGAATTTACACACTCTTCAATATTTTAACAACAAACTGAGACCAGTGCAAAGCGGCCTGTCCTAAGCAAATTATTTACAACATATTTTACATTTTTTTGTAAGTGCATAAATGCAACATCAGAAGCTAGGGATGAAACGTGGTACAGGCCCTGGGTGGGTGGAGAGCGTAGATGTTTCGACCCAACTAGTGCGCTAGAGGGTAACGTAGAGGGTAACTTAAACTTCCGCTTGCGAGTCTTCTTCAGGTTGAAAAGAAGCAACTTAGTCCTCGTGCCGCACAGGTATCCCAGGTTGCCAATGATCATTGATGACAGTGAGGGGATGATTACGGGTTGGTAAAGGTCTCCAGGAGTGAGGTGAAATATGCTGTCGAAGACCAAGTCTTTTGAAGTTCTCACCAGTATTTAAAAGCATTAAAGTTGTCCTGTCAAGTTCAAGTTCACGGACTTACTAGTAGCATTAGACTTACCAGCCCTGGCATACTTAGTGCACTTTACCAGGGCCCTACTGGTAAGAGAAATATGCCAATCATGGATAACCAATCACCATAGCAATTTATACAGGGACCACTTGCACTTTGACACTGATCAGCAGTGGCAAAGTGCCCAAAGCATCTAAACCAGCAAAAACGTAATCCAGCATAGCATAAAAAACATAGGATATAAAGGCAAAAAGTCAGGGAAAGCCACGTCAAGGAAGCCAGTTCTAAAATGTGTTGTGTATTCTTTGGTATTAATGCCATGTTGGCATGCCTTACACCTGCTGTTCCTCTTGAAGCCACAGCCGCCTCTCAGCCAAATGGTTTGAGGTGATGTTGCTATTTCAGGAAATTTCTGACACACGTTCAGATCTCTGATTTCAGATATTTCACTAATCCCTCCCCCCATTCACAGTCCTTCTGGTCCCCCTTACCTCTCTAATCCTCCAGTACCCCATCTATTCATTATTCAATCTATGTTGTGATAGACATGTAGGGTACACAATACGTCTCTCCCGGGAACGACTGTCACATCTTTTACACTGTATCATTTACTCCTGTTATATGTTGAATTGACGCTTCTAGTCTCCCTGTTGTAAGGAGGGTTTGGGGAGGATAACTTCTGGTGAGTTTGACAATACAATTGTTCATCAGGCATTTCACCATAAGACGATTTGATGGAAACCTATTTTCCTATAAAATGTATTTCTCTCACCATATGCCAGGTATGTTTGAAATGTTCGCATAAACAGCTTTTGTATCGCATTGTTATCATAGTACCAGCCCAATTGTATGTGCTTCGAAAAAACAAATTAAAATGTGTTGGAAAAAAACCATTCAAATAACCTGAACACCTACATAGTTTTGCCAATTTCCGATGGGGAACGTATCAGTGATGTAGACAAATTTGTGATCATGACTGCACTGAAGTGACAGAATTGTGTACTAAACCAAGACCAGATGTTCAAGACCTACCACTCGAATTGGATGACTTGATCTAATGTGTGGACGGTTCTTGTCTAAGAGCCCATCAAGGAACATTGAGAGCAGCAGATGCAGTGCGGACAATATGTATACATTGTTAAAGCATCATACTCGTGTAATATAACCTCAGCACAAATAGCAGAACTAGCTACCTTCGGAAGATGACCGCTGGTGGTCAATTGATTGATTTACAATCTACACTTAGGCACATGGATTTGGAGTGGTTCATGATTTTAGGCAGCTGTGTTCACAAAGGGGTTTCTTTATACCTTCTTGCACACCCATTAAAAATGGGCCACGAATTTTGGATTATTTTTTTGCACTACAATTGCCAAGAGTTGTTAAATGTGCTGCACACAAGTGTGAGATTATATGGTTGCACTTGGCAACAGATTTTTGTATGAAGTTGCAATATATGGTGCTCTTATGTATATTACTAGCAGCCCGTCCCGACGTTGTCCGGGTATGAATTGCTGTCGGCAAGTAGTATATTGATTTGTAGGATTTAGTTTTTTATAGTATTTCTTATCTGTGACAGGGTTGTGAAACGCTCCGATTCACAGTGCACGGCTGATGCACTTAAGAGTGCGCATTCAGTAGTGTGTGAACTCGAGTTTCCCTACTTTATTTTTCCTTGCAATATTATATAGTGCAAACTCGACAACATGGCATGAGCACAATTTACATTACAGAAGAACACATTCATTTGTGGTAGGCATGGGGAGACAAGCGATTTGGCTAGAATCACAGGATGTTGAGCGGATGCCGAGATTCGAACGTAGCTCCCCAGCTCTAAAGTTCGCAATTCTAGAACTTGTGGCAGGAGGTGTGTCTAAAAGTGTATGTCGGTGTTGGCCATCAATGAGAGAGACCTGTGCATTTTTCAAATGGGTGGTGAAAAAATATGAGTATGTTGCTGGAGATGTGGGCCGCCGTGCCACCAATGTACTTACCGGGGGAGGGTAAACACCCATTATTCCGCAACTTTCTTTCCACATACCATCACTCCGCATACTTTCATTACGAAAGTACCATGACTCCGCAATGCCATTATAAATCATGGAATTACATTTTATATGCTTTTACCACGCATACATTTACAACGCAATTCATTGTTAATGCATGAATGGTAAAAGCATGTTTTTTTAATGTTTGGATAAGGTAAGTATGGGTATAGGCGTATATGTTTTGGGGTACTGAGGTATATGTTTTGGGGTGTTTGGGTATTTTAAGGGTTCAGATATAGTTTTGGGTTATAGGGTGCTGGGTTAGTTTTAGGGTTTAGGTATAGGCATGGGTTTTGGGGTAAAGGGGTATTTTTAGGGTTCAGGGCTAGGTTTGGGTTTTGGGGTATAGGGGTATTTTTATGGTTCAGGGGTAGGTTTGGGTTTTGGGGTACAGGTAGGGTATTTTAAGGGTTCAGGGCTAGGTTGGGGTTTTGGGGTACAGGGGTATTTTTAGAGTTCAGGGCTAGGTTTGGGTTTTGGGGTACAGGGGTATTTTAGGGTTCAGGGGTAGGTTTGGGTTTTGGGGTACAGGGTTATTTTTAGGGTTCATGGCTAGGTTTGGGTTTTGGGGTACATGGGTATTTTTTGGGTTCAGGGGTAGGTTTGGGTTTTGGGGTACAGGGGTATTTTAAGGGTTCACAGCTAGGTTTGGGTTTTGGGGTACAGGGGTATCTTACAGTTCAGGGGTAGGTTTGGGTTTTGGGGTACAGTGGTATTTTTAGGGCTAGGTTTGGGTTTTGAGGTATAGGGGTATTTTTATGGTTCAGGGGTAGGTTTGGGTTTTGGGGTACAGGTAGGGTATTTTAAGGGTTCAGGGCTAGGTTGGGGTTTTGGGGTACAGGGGTATTTTTAGGGTTCAGAGCTAGGTTTGGGTTTTGGTGTACAGGGGTATTGTTAGGGTTTCGGGGTAGGTTTGGGTTTTGAGGTACAGGGGTATTTATAGGGTTCAGGGCTAGGCTTGGGTTTTGGGGTACAGAGGTATTTTTAGGGTTCAGGGCTAGGTTTGGGTTTTGGGGTACAGGGTATATTTATAGTGTTAAGATGGGTTAGTGTCTAAGGGTGTTGGGGTATTTTAAGGAGTAAGGGTGGGTTATGATTATGGGGTTCAGGGGTATTTAAAGGGAGCAGGGTGGGATTAGCACACAATATGAGACATGGCATGAAGGGCGGAACGTACCACACACCCCCAACGTTTGTCACGCCCCCAACACACGCAGACACGCCCACAAGGGACTACTTTGCTGGCACGGTTATTTTACCTTTTAAATGTATATGGTGGGCATCTGCATAGCCTATGTTCTTCTGCTGCACCTGCCCTTTCCAAAGCTGTATTGGGTGTTGTGATTGGTGCTGTGGTTCCTGAGATTACCCGCCTCAAAGGTTTGGGCGCTCTCTTTATTATATTAGTATAGATTTTGGAATCAAATCAAATTGGTAATCCTGAAAAATAAAACAAATTGTTTTTATTGACATAAGTACAAATGCAAAAGACATTGAAGGATCTGTACAACAATGTGTCTAAGGATAAAAAGATAAAATGGTTTATAGTAGCTTGTACAAAAGATAAAGAGGATTTTGAAAATCACATGATGATAGATATGTTTTGCCAAAAATTATTCTAAATCTAATGACAAGATACTTGCATGTACCCACACATGTTGAACATCTTATGTCAATGTTGTGTTACTTGTCAGTAATTAAATGTTGCAAAAAACATGTCAGTGACTTTAAGTCACATCTGAAGGCCCTTTTACTAGAATACAGATTGACTTCTTGGAGCTGTCTAAATGTAAATGGCTAAAACATATTTAGCCATTGTCTGTCTATTTGCGAGGTGCGTAGAGGCATACAAACCTAGAAGTTGTGATAGCCTATTTGTAACCAAGCTCTTTCTGAAAAAGTTAATCCCTAGATTTGGTTTGACAACTTCTTTGGAATCAGATAGGGAAAATCACTTCATAAAGCAATTAATGAAACATTTGTATATGGCACTCAATAAACAGTAAGGGTTCTACTGTAGTTAGGTTCATCAGATGTTGCCAAGTGATTCAATAGTACTCTTAAGTCAAAGATATCCAACATGGGTTACTCAACAGTCATTGAAATGGCTAGATGCCCTGCAACACACACTGATGAGCTTACAAAGCAACCCTAATCACAGGAATGATCTCTTGCCTCATGAATTGATAATGGGGAGGGTAGTGTAGATTTCTGGTGTTCCTTCAGCTGCGCTTGTGAGCATTTCTGATACTCTTATTCTGGACTTTTCTATAGTTTTGGCTGATGTGGTACACTCTATCTTTTCCATGTCAATGCGTGTTTCCTGTATCACAGGATTCACAATCACATCCGCACTCTGTTGAGTATTTTCAAATAACGGTGAACCAATTTATTCAATAAATTCCATTACTCGATTGTTTGATGAATTTCATTTAATTCTCATGAAATTTTCAATATTCATCTCTCATTTTCATTTTCGTTTCAATCACAATGTTGTAATTATCATTTTAAGCATTGCCCGATGCATTTCGAGCTACACAGCTCTTCCTCAGGGGACTTTATGTCTCAGGCATGCCCAGACAATCTTTTTTCCCGGTGCCCCTTTGCACTGTGTTTGCCGCCTGTAGCTCTAGTGTTACTCTATCTTTTACCATGAAGTCAAGTGTTGCTCAAATATGATTTTACCGGACCTTAAATAAATGAAAAGTACCATAGTCATAAATGACACGAAAAGCAATGTAATAAGTGGGGCAAAGATGGCTCTTGACCTTGGGAGAGTTGTTGTGGTCCAGTGTTTGCGTGTCCAGATGTCCGGTGTGGTGAGCGTGTGATCTCCTCATGGAGGTTGTGCATGTTGTATCCTGATATGCAGAGTGTTCCTGACTACATGTGGAATCTAACTTTGTGGAATTTTGGGAACATATGCCTTTGACCAAATGTGGCCTATTGGGGCAAATATCCTTGGTCCTGTTTGTTGTATGACTATCTATGTGTGAGATCGTTCAGAGGTTTCCCTGGGTTTGCGTTTGTTTTTGGCTCAGTGTAACCCCACCTGTGACCTGTCAATCGGTGGGCATGTTTTTGGATCGCAGAGCCTGTCTCAACACATATCTCAGGCTTGGGGTTGATATGGAGGTAATCTCTTGTATGAATATGACAGCAATGCTATGGGTTTGTGAGCATGTGTGAATGTGTAACATTGCTGTCATTAATATCATCTTTGCTGATATTCTCATTATTATACATACAGTTGTTATAGCGTACATCAACATTTCATTCACTGGCATTGACGTATTTATACAGGCATAAGTTACATTGTACATTGACATAGGCTTTACTGGTATTGCCATCATTGAGTGTACACATATTACACTGTACGTCAATATTACATTTATTGGTGCTACTGCTATGCGTGCATACATCAGGGTATACATTGTTATCATAGTTATCAATCACAATTTGCTACCTAAGAACACATTCAGCAAGTGAAGATCCCTGCCACAGCATGGAACCTGGTGACTGGGTCATAAGGAAGAAACTTTGCTGAACAAATCTGCCTGGAGCTGAGTTGGTGCAGACCCAATCAAGTCATACTGCTGTGATGTGTGCAGTTTTGCCTCAGTGAAACCATGCAACTCACATCTGAAGTCTGAAGACTGCAGATGAAGAAGTGGTGATACCAACCACTGACTCACTGCATTAAACTCAAGCTCGCTATGGGGATCGGGGGGTGCTGAAGATCGAATTGTGCAACAGAAAGAACAAGCACAATATCAAATTGTGCAACAAGAAGGTCATGCACAACAACAACCTCAAATTTAAGAACATGTGAAAGCAAAGTTTTGTCGCTAGTTGGGTTGGTCACCAGCGACTTCGTCAGGGATGTGTCACTGGTGTGTAGAGCATCTGGCCTTCTGGCCAGTTCTACTTCCATCCCGGCCAATGTAGCAGCCTGGGTGGTGTAAAATTTCTGTTGTCCTATTCTGTTGAATCGGTCACCTTTAGTAAGCAGAAACGAAGTCTCCAAATTTTTAACTTAGATTAATGCGACCCGCACGATGGCACGTCGTCTTCCCCCGCAGCATTTGCTACATCAAATATCGTATTTCCGTGCCGAAATAGCACCTCTGGTTCCGTATTCGAACCTCGCGGCTGTTAGTAAAGCCTTCGTTTCTGCTTACTGATGAAGTCGCGGGTGACCAACCCAACTAGCGACGAAACACGTGTTGGCGGGATCAACTGGATATTGAGAAGAACAATTGCTGCTGGGGAAACATCCTTTACAACAAAACTTTTACGACGCAAAGCTATTACAACGCAGGTTTTACTACGCATACCTTTACAACGCATTACACTGTGGGGCGCTCTAGGATAGGGAATAAGTTTAATTTACTATCCAACACCTTCCCTAGTGTCCACGGGGACTGGAGTTGGAATAGTAAATTAAACTATTCATTATCCAGCACCCCAAAGTGTAATGCGTTGTAAAGGTATGCATAGGAAAACCTGCGTTGTAACAGCATGCGTTGTAAAAGCATGCGTTATAAAGTCATACATCCTTACTGCTGTCTTGTGTACATAATGTTATGAACATGATGAAATGGGTTTATGTTTGCTAGGATATTGTAATAATTGTATAGGATCTCTTGCAGAGATCTGACTGATGGGGTTGTGGATGATGACCCCTTTCCTAAGCACCATAACATACTGGATCTGGAGTACTAATAGACAAAGAACAAAGGGAAACGCCACTGTCACTAGACTATACTAATCATCCCCCTAGTTAACATGTGAACGCAAAGGTTGAACTTTCAAATCCCTGCTGAGCAAACCAAGTCGTCCCAAACACAAATTGAACTGTTTAAGTGCAAGTGAAGATAAAGATAGAGCATTTGCCATAAGTGGGTCTGAAGATGAAAGCTGGATCCGAGTTAGATGGCCTGAGAGCATGAATTGAAGGAATAAAGTACCAAAGCAACATCACAGACTAGAAACAGTTGAAGAATAGACAGAACAAGAAGAAGAACAAACAGAAAAAGATCTGAGTGACAGAGCAGAACAATGAGTAGTAAGAAAATCTACTAGATAAGAGTAGCAAACAAAAAGTATTCAGCAACTGAATGGCCACACTTGGCAAAAATTGAAGTCGAGCAAAGAGGCATTAACTGTAAAGATTATAATTCCGTTTTCAAAGTACCCCCATGAACCTGTTGTGAAAAAAAACTGAGGAAAAAATCAACATTGAATAATCTTTGAAGGAGTGCTGCAATTGAACTTCGAATATTTTAAAAATATTTTTTTGCATGTGCCAATATTATTTTTTCTGAGTAAGAATCCTATTCATTACATTCAAAGAAGATTAGTTTTGTACCTTAGGTATCCTGTCAAAGACAGTAGGTTTCTCATGAACTTTACTTTTGATATTAATGAATTACTGGTGATGAGGGAGCCGGATTTCTATAGCTCAATCTTCAGGTATGATCATTAAATAATCGTGACATCTGGATCTTTATTGGTCGACAAAGAAAAAGGAGGAGCAATCACCTACATAACAATAAATCATTAAAGACTTTTAGTTCAGTCAATGAAGAAAATTAGTGTAGGTTAAAGCTTTTTATTTTTTTAAATCTTTTTTGTCTGTCATCTTTTATTCATCAGGTACTAATCTTTAGAACTCAGCATTAAAAGGTAATATAATACATCAATCGATATCTGATTATAAAAAAACAATATACACTTTAGAATCATTGTCAATATAGTAACAATACAGCAAGCGTGTTCCATAAAGGAAACTCCCTATTCTAAATATTCAGAGATAATGTGAGAACAAGGTGTCAGCTCAGATACCCATAAAGAATACAGATGAGAGAAATCAGTGTGCAAGCACAAAGCCTTTTCATTAACCTGGAAATTATTCTCACCTCAAAGATGAAAGCAGACAGTTCAGAAGATCTAAGTTAGGGAACCTCTCATGAAGAAAGGCATCAGAAAGTCTAAGGCAAGTCTCTGGACAGTGAGTCGGGGAAGGAATCCACAATCTGCCTATCGGGGTCTGAGGATTAAGTACTACTCTAGGAACATGCACTAATATAAACACACAAGTTCTATGTTACAATATTATTTTTTTTCGTCTTCTTCATCTTCCAATAGAATCCAAAGCAAGGCCTGAGAATAAGTAAACTCCCCATTTTCTCAGGATGGTACTATAGGCTTTCAGACATTAAACCTTCAAAAGTGACATCGTTGATGTTTTGAGCCTCCTGCCTACCTGTCAGATGGGGGAAACGTCACAGGCTCTCTTGATCTCAGACTCAGCATGCTTGGACAAGGTACTGTGCCTCCCAGACTGGGGTTGGGCCAGCAAAAGTATTGAGGCTTCCCCCCTCTCGTGCCTGAAGGGCACATGTTTCATCTTAATCAATCTGCTGCAATATTGAGCCCTGTGTTGAGGTCGAATTCTTTGGAGTGACTGCCTATAACCCACAAGATACAAGTGTTCTCGTCAACACACCCTCCCTTGAAAACATTGTTTTGCAATCACAAAACTGCATTGAAATAACTCTTCAATCATCTCTATTGTGATTTCTGCCGTTTTCTTGTGACCCATTGACCTGAAGTGCTGCTTAGCACAGTGTTTTACATTAGTACCTGTAAACATGCATATCTCATTCACTTCTTGTAGAGTTCATGTCGTTTTGGTCTTCTCATGTGATCCATTATTTAGTGATATCTTTTTATAATCCTGTGTTGAGTCTCTTTTGGGGTGTATTCATTGTGTTACTGTGGGAGTGTGTAGGACAAAGAGGCCTCACACATTGCCACTGTAGATAAACCTGCTTGCTCTAAGCCAGGGGTCTTCAAACTGTGGGGCACAACCCCCAGGGGGGCCATGGAGCGATGCAAAGGGGGTCACGCATTCCCACTGACACTTCTGCTCAGGCCCAAGGGCTTCAGATCCCCTCTTCCCCCATCCTGTGTCTCAGCCCTGCCTGCTGCAGTGTAACTCGAGCTGCTGGGGCCTCAGCTGGGCAGTGTCTGGAGTCTTATCTCCAGCACACCTGTCAGAGTTTTTTACAGATCTTTAAAGGCTAATTACATATTTACATGCCTTTGTAAACTGGTTACAGAGGCTTAGTGTTTTTTTCCTGATTCCAGTACCCCCCGGGTCCTACTCTGCCTATTCCTTACATTTGTATTTCACATTTACTGCTGTAGTGTGAGAATGCATTTCAACGAAAGGAATACAAAGTGGGGTTGCCAAAAGTAAAATGCCGGTGTGTGTTCTTTAAAGAGCCTCCTCTTGACACTAAATAGATTTATAAATAAAAAAGTATGTATTCATACATTATGTGACTTTTCTGTCTTTGTTCTCTTTAATTGTCAGTGATGGACCATTCAGGCCACCCTAGAACACAATTAAAAGTGTTTTCTATTTATATTTGCTGTTCGAAGTATGCACATATAAGTGCTTAAAATACAGCTTTAGGTGTCTGCTTATTTTTGCTCCAAATGGGCAATCAAAATAATCTGCTGGCAACCCTAACCATAGGACTGGAAGTTTGTTGCAGCATCAGCACATTATTTATTTCCTCCAACCTCGATCCCCGATTAATGCCATAATAGCAATAGTTTAACTTAGATCTTAAACCATACGCCGCCCTCAATAACATGCTGAGTTACTTCAAGTATCTGGGAATGCACCCTGCATTCAGACAACTCACTCCTCATTCTCGCCCTTCACTTTCACGCTCACCCTGCACTCATAGCGATCACAATGCACTCACACTGATCACCATGAACTCGCACCATTCACCTGCTCACCCTGCACTCACAGTGATTACTCAGCACTCACAATGCACTTGCGCTGTTCATCCTATACCTCACCCTGCAGTCAAACCAGCACACTACTCATTCTGCACTCAAGTGACACTTCACTCACCTGTCCCCCTCACTGCTGAATATATAACTCACTCAAACAAGCCCAACAGTAATCATACATTCATTCGTCCTATTCTAAACTTCCACCTGCACCCAAATTCGTACGGCCACCTTACTCACCGTGCAGTCACTCCTCTCACCCTACTCTCACACTGTTGCATCACTCACCGTGCACTCACACTCTTGTTACCCACACAGTGCAGAGGGTTAATGTGTCAGCTACAAAGAATATGTACCATGCAGATCATAGAAATGAGTGTGAGTAAACTATGATTAGCGCTATAAAAAAATGTGTCAGAAAGGTGCTATTGAGAGATGAGGTGCATTTTGGGTGAGTGATAGTGAGGGAATTCATGGAGAAGAAGGAAAAGGGGACGGGGCACCTAAAAATACTTTTGCACTCTGTGCAATCAGTGTTAGGGCCAGCCCTGGCTGGGAGTGTTAGCCCCCCCCCTCCACAGCCCCCCCAGAGGTTCTGGCCTAGTGGCTTCCCTGCTTCTGCCGATTATTATCATTTACATTTGTAGTGCACTACTGTTACTAAAAGATGTCCTGGGGTTAATAACCATTTTCTGCCTGAAGGAAAATGAGAAACACACAGAAGGAGAAGGAAAAGCAGCAAAATGGGGTATCCTACAGAGCATAGAGAAAGGTTTTTATATCTTCCTAAAGGACAATGGATTCTTGGTGGAGTGAAGCAAAGGAGGGTGCAAGTCCCATAACTGCGCGGCCTGCACCAAAACAGCGAAACAGACAACGCATGCCTTCTTGAATTAGGGAACAATAGGCGGAGTGGCACAGGCTGAGAGGAGCATACAGGTCTGACTCGTATGCTTGGTGATGAGATGATGAGAGAGGACAGCAAGGGAGTGAGAGAATTTGATTGAAGAGGTCAGGGATGAGGAGAAATGTAAATTGCAGAAGAGAAGTGTGGACACGCAAGAAGTGAGTGTGATCCAAAGGTGAGGCTTCTGTTAGAACAAAGGGGAGATGTGAAAGAAGATGAATGGGGGACTGGAAAGGTGTAAGATACAAATAGACAAAAAGTTGAATGGAGAGATGAAGTGAATGAGAAGTGCTGAAGTGCACAGGAGGTGGCAGGGTCAGAGAGGCCATGGAATAAATGCAAGAGACTGTTAGAGATGAGGGCAGTGAAAACACAGAATGGTAAGAAGTGATTAATGGTGAAGTGAGAGGTTGAATGGGGAGAGTTCACATGTTGTAAAAAGGAGTGAAAGAAAATGGCCTGCAAATTGAGAGAGGGATCCGGGGTTGGGAGAGGAGAGAGGGATGGAAGGGAGGGGGTGAGAGGAAAGCGGGATGGATAAATTGCTTAACTCTGCACAAGACAGCCAGGGTTTTAAGGGACCCCTGCTGCTCCCAGGCAGGGCCAGGTGAGCTTCTAATGTGGCAGCACGTATTCCTGCGGAGTAGAAGGCCCTTCACCAAGGTTGACTAGAAATATTTCTGACAGTATTTTTTGTACTTTGGATATAAACAAGTACTGATGGGGTGAAATCTCTACTCAGTGTTACTGTGTGTAATAAATTCATTTCAAAATAATGAAGCAATGCTAATCCAAAATACGCGGCATCACATACCATCATTTACATTTCCTTCACACACACAATTTAGTCAAGCCTGTCGCTTAATTTGGTCCTCAACTGCCTCATAATTCCAGTAGCCCTGCCTACAAGTTTAGAAATTTTTGTCAGGAGGGGGTCCTTACACCTCAACATGTTGACACGTGAGTCTCGTCATCCAAAAGTTTGAAGACCTCTGCTCTATGCCACGCTACCAGAGGGTTAGCATGGGTATCTTTGGTGTGTATATGACTCACCCTGAAAAGAGTGGTGGGTTCTGCCTGGCTGGGGTGTGCATGCCTTAGCCAACCAGAAACACCATTGCTAACAGTTATCTGCTAAAAATGTTGCATTTAGTCTATGTTCTGTTGTGAGCATGTGAATATTACTAACACAATTATTTGAACACCGGATAACATTTGTGGCAGCAGTGACATATCAACATTTGAAGATTTTGAAGTTTTTAATTTTGTATAGTATATAGTAGTTTAAAAAAACATATTTGATGACCTTTTTTAGAAGCAGTATGGCTGCAGTTACACACAACTGCAATTAAGCATTAAGAATATTTTTTAAATGTTCACATTATTTAACTTATATAAATATCACAGTGAGCCTTCACATCTCGGCTTGATATTTTTCTCCTAAATCTGAAGCTGACTTCCATTGAAATTAAAATTTGTGAGTTAGATTCAAACACAAAGTATGTTTGACCTGTTGGGCAAATTAACATGTAAGTGAATGCATGGTGATGTGAAAGTGTAGAGGTCAATGGGATTAAGAAGAGCAGTGGTCCTGGGAAGTATTACGGGAAACTCCGATAAAGATGTACCTTGTGCTAGCAAGTTCTTCAAGCAAAGCAAAGAGAACACATATAGATGAAACTAAAACAAGTCCAAATATCAAAGCAAAGCGTGCTCTAAAAAGGGAGGGGGTTATTTGGAGGGAGTTATTTGTAACACTAAACGTTCCAAACAATAAGCTATTACTCCTTCCTTCATTGACTTTGTCTCTTCTTTTTTTTTCTTTTTCTGTATGAGCATTGATTTGATCATTTTGTACAACAGTATCTTGAATCAGTTTTTGTTTGTGTTTTGTATTACATGTAGAATGTTTGTCAATTGTATAATCGAATTGCATATATTAACTGTTTGTAGATAGGTTTGTACAGATTTATTGTGAACAGGTGAATGTATTTTTTCCTTCTTTAATAAAAAAGTATAAAATAATAGAAATACTGAAATTGATGGGTATAAATAAATATACCAGGTCAAATATAAAGACATTTTGTTTGTCCTATTGCTAATAAATGATTGGCTTCCTTTTAAAGAAATAAGTTGGTGTTGGCAAGTTGTGTTTTGTCTATTTCTAAAAAGAGAATGGACATAAAACCACTACATTCTTCTACATTCAACAGAGAGTGGAATGATATCATATCTCTTTGACATACACAACTGTCCCATTCAAAGGTTCACCTGGCCCCTAGTTCAAGTTCGGAGATTTGTATAGCGCACTACTCACCCATAGGGTCTCAAGGCGCTTGTGGGAGGGGGAGCATTATTTATCAAATAGCCAGGTTTTAAGTTCCTTTCTGAAGGAAATGTGGTTCAGTGTGAGGCGGAGGTGACTGGGGAGACAGTTCCAGGTCTTGGCCGCCAGGTAGGAGAAGGATCTTCCTCCCATGGTGGATCTGTGGATGCGCGGAACTGCGGCAAGCGCTTGGTTGGAGGATCTTAGTTGGCGGGTGGGTGTGTAGAAGAACAGTCGTGTGTTGAGGCATTCGGGTCCTAGTTTGTAGAGGGCCTTGTGAGCGTGGGTGAGGATACGGAACGTTATTCTCTTGTTGACGGGGAGCCAGTGGAGGTCTTTCAGGTGGCCGGTAATGTGAGCTTAGCGAGGGATGTCCAATATGAGTCTGGCCGATGCATTTTGGATGCGTTGGAGTTTTTTCTGTAATTTGGCTGTGGTTCTGGCGTAGAGGGTGTTTCCATAATCCAGTCGGCTAGTGACCAGTGCGTGGGTGACCGTCTTTCTTGTTTCGGTGGGGATCCAACTGAAGATTTTTTTTAGCATACAGAGTACGTTGAAGCAAGAGGATGAGGCGGCGTTAACTTGTTTGGTCATCGAGAGGGAGGAATCTAGGATGAAGCCCAGGTTGCGTGCGTGGTCTGTGGGTATGGGTGCTGTGCCCAGGGCCGATGGCCACCAAGAGTCGTCCCATGCAGAGGGTGAAGATCCTAGGATGAGAACTTCCGTTTTGTCTGAGTTAAGTTTTAGGCGGCTGTTTTTTATCCATTCGGCTACTTCTTTCATGCCTTCATGAAGATTGGTTTTGGCGGTGTTAGGGTCTTTGGTGAGGGAAAGGATCAGCTGGGTGTCGTCAGCGAAAGAGATGATTTTGAGGTTGTGTTGTCGCGCGATGGATGCGAGGAGACTCATGTACACGTTAATGAGGGTGGGACTGAGTGATGATCCTTGTGGGACTCCACAGATGACTTCGGTGGCCTCTGATTTGAAAGGGGGGAGTCGGACTCTCTGGGTTCTCCCGGGGAGGAACGAGATGATCCAATCCAATGCTTTTCCTTGTATTCTGACGTTGCTGAGGCGTTGTATGAGGGTGCTATGACAGACTGTGTTGAATGCGGCGGAGAGGTCGAGTAGGATGAGGGCAGCTGTTTCTCCGTTGTCCAGTAGCATTCGGATGTCATCTGTTGCTGCAATGAGGGCGGTTTCGGTGCTGTGTTTGGCTCGAAAGCCGGACTGTGAGGGATTGAGGGAGTTGTTGGATTCAAGGAAGGCGGCGAGCTGGCTATTGATGGCTTTCTCAATGACTTTGGCTGGAAAAGAGAGGAGGGAGATGGGGCGGTAGTTCTTAAGTTCAGAGGGGTCAGCTGTGGGCTTCTTCAGGAGAGCAGTGAGTTTGGCGTGTTTCCAGCTTTCTGGGAAGGTAGCGGAGTTGAAGGAGCAGTTGATGACATCACGGAGATGGGGTGCGATGATGGAGTCTGCTTTGTTGAAGATGTGGTGGGGACAGGGGTCGGTTGGCAATCCTGAGTGGATGGAGTTCATCAGGCGGATGGTGTCTTCAGTGGTGATTGGGTTCCAGGCGTTAAGGTTGTTAGAGAACAGTTTGGTTTTGGAGGTGGGTCGGGTGGGCTGTTCTTTCGAAGTGTTCTTAAAGCTGTTATGCATGTTGGCAATTTTGTTGTAGAAGAAAGAGGATAATGAGTCACAGAGGTCTTGGGAGGGAGTAATGTCGTTTGAGGCTGCGGTGGGGTTGGTAAATTCTTTGACGATGTTGAATTGTTCCTTGCTGTTATGGGCGTTGTTGTTTAGTCGATCCTCGAGTGCTGCTTTCTTGGTGGCGCGGATCAATTGGTGGTGTTTGCGGGTGGCTGCCTTGAAGGTAGTCAGGTGGTCAGTGGTTGGGTTTTTTCTCCATGTTTTTTCTGGAGTACGGCATAGTTTCTTGGAGTTCTTAAGGTCATCGTTGAACCAGGGGGCCTTTTTGCTATCTTGTTTGATCTGGTGGTTTCTTAGGGGTGCTAATTCGTCAGCGCTGTGAGTGATCCATTGTTTGAGTTTGGTGGCAGCTTCGTATGGGTCTGATGAGAGGGCTGGAGGGTTTTGGTTGAGCGATGTGATGAGTTGGTCGGTGGTGATTTTGTTCCAGTTTCTTCGAGGAATAGGTTGTGGGGGGTTGTGAGTCGTGGTAGTTTTGTAACTGAAGTGAACACAGCTGTGGTCCGTCCAATGGAGAGCTGTGGTATGATTGAAGGAGATGTGTTTGCTGGAGGTGAAGATAGGGTTGAGCGTGTGTCCGGCAAGGTGGGTGGGGGTGTCAACAAGTTGTTTGAGTCCGAGATTGGCCATGTTGTCCAGAAGGGTGGTGGTGGTGTTGTGGTCGTTTTTCTTTTCCAGGTGGAAGTTGAGGTCTCCCAGTAGGATGTAGTTCTCGGAGGGGAGGGCATGTGGGCTGATGAAGTCAGTGATGTCTTCGCAGAATTGTTTACGGGTTCCTGGTAGTCTGTAGATGAGGGTGCCTCTAAGTGTGGTCCTGGGGTCGGTGTGGATCTGGAAGTGGAGGTGTTCGGCGGTTGCAAGGTAGTCGTCGAAGCTGGTCGTGATTCTGATGGTGTTTTTATGAACGATGGCGATGCACCCCCCTGTTTGGTTGGTACGGTCTTTTCGGATGATCTTGTATGCGTCTGGGATGGCTATGGCGATGTCGGGTGCCGATGATGCGTTCATCCAGGTTTCTGTAAGGAAGGCGATGTCCGGTGACGCAGTGTCGAGTAGGTCCCAGAGTTCTGTGGCGTGTTTGTGGATCGAGCAGGTGTTTAGCAGGATGCATTTCAGGTGGTTAGAGTCGGAGCTGTGTTTGGAGGTCGTGGATTTGGTGTGGGTCTTGATGCTGGTAAATTTGCCGGAGTGGCAGGCGAAGGGATCGTGGGTACGTCCTGGGGCAGCTTCTTAGCATTGTGGTGTGCGTCCGGGGTTAAGGGCTAGGAGGTTGGTGGCGTCATACGTTATGAGGGTGGAGTGTGGTTTGCGGGGACCAGGGGGTCTGGTGCAGGGCGCGGTCCAGGCGCGGACGGGCGTAGACGGGCTTACCTTTGGCGCACCTTTGGCGCGCATGGGGCGCGACCGCTGCGCGTGAACGCTGCGTGCACACACATCTGTCATATGTGGATATGGGAAGGGGGAGGGGCGAGGGAGGGTCAGCTGGGAGGCGGGAAGCGGGGCGGAGATCCGGGTAGGGAGGTACCAACAACAACAACAACAGATCACACAAAATGGCAGCGAGCCAAAATCACCACAGGGTTGGGGCACAGGTAGCGGCACAATCAGGGAGAATAAATGAGCAAATACAATTTAGTACAATCAATCAGGCACAATTGAGGACAGGTCTACAGCGCACCCAGGCAGTCTTCGCACAGATAGATGATCACGCTAATACAGGCTAATACAGGCAGTCAGGCAACCTAGCGTCATGCAATAATATGTTTGCATGATCTCTGGCAATGGCAGCAGCGGCAGCAGCTAGGCGAGCAGGCAGGCAGCGTTGGTCTTAGCGAGCGCTAACGATACCACTTGGAGGCAGGGAGCTGCGTGAGGAGCGGCCGTTACTGCTGGAAGCAGGGCGGTCACAGCGAGACACACGGGGATCAGGGTAGATAGTCTCAGTGGGAGGGAGGGTCAGCTGGGAGGCAGGAAGCGGGGCGGAGATCCGGGTAGGGAGGTACCAACAACAACAACAACAGATCACACAAAATGGCAGCGAGCCAAAATCGCCACAGGGTTGGGGCACAGGTAGCGGCACAATCAGGGAGAATAAATGAGCAAATACAATTTAGTACAATCAATCAGGCACAATTGAGGACAGGTCTACAGCGCACCCAGGCAGTCTTCGCGCAGATAGATGATCACGCTAATACAGGCTAATACAGGCAGTCAGGCAACCTAGCGTCATGCAATAATATGTTTGCACGATCTCTGGCAATGGCAGCAGCGGCAGCAGCTAGGCGAGCAGGCAGGCAGCCGTGGTCTTAGAGAGCGCTAACGATACCACTTGGAGGCGGGGAGCTGCATGAGGAGCGGCCGTTACTGCTGGAAGCCGGGCGGTCACAGCGAGACACACGGGGATCAGGGTAGATAGTCTCAGTGGGAGGGAGGGTCAGCTGGGAGGGGGGAAGCGGGCGGAGATCCAGGTAGGGAGGTACCAACAACAACAACAACAGATCACACAAAATGGCAGCGAGCCAAAATCGCCACAGGGTTGGGGCACAGGTAGCGGCACAATCAGGGAGAATAAATGAGCAAATACAATTTAGTACAATCAATCAGGCACAATTGAGGACAGGTCTACAGCGCACCCAGGCAGTCTTCGCGCAGATAGATGATCACGCCAATACAGGCTAATACAGGCAGTCAGGCAACCTAGCGTCATGCAATAATATGTTTGCACGATCTCTGGCAATGGCAGCAGCGGCAGCAGCTAGGCGAGCAGGCAGGCAGCGGTGGTCTTAGAGAGCGCTAACGATACCACTTGGAGGCGGGGAGCTGCGTGAGGAGCGGCCGTTACTGCTGGAAGCAGGGCGGTCACAGCGAGACACACGGGGATCAGGGTAGATAGTCTCAGTGGGAGGGAGGGTCAGCTGGGAGGCGGGAAGAGGGGCGGAGATCCGGGTAGGGAGGTACCAACAGCGTAGCGCTTCTCACAATTGTGAGTATGACAAGATATGAACAGAAGGCTCATTGAGCGTTGAAAAAGAGAACTGCGAAAAAATACATGGCAGAAAATTGAGGGAAGTGTAAGTACGTTGCCCAACAGAAATTAAAAAAAACAGTGGCAATACCAATAATTTCTGCATTGAGATGGTTTAGCCAGGGTGTATTAAGAGATCCACAATTCCGGAATCTGTTCCAGTATCTCAAAATAACCACTGCCTATATAAATAAATTATATTTTGATTTGTTTGTAGGTAAACATTTGTTTTTTGTGTATCTTAAACATCTTTCCAGGATCTTCTCTTCTTGGACTGATGTTGGCCACTCCTGGTACAGTGAAAGATTTTGCTGAGATTTTGTCCAGTTTCTGTAAGATATAGAGAACATGCACAAGATGAAATGACCATGATTTATGCTAAAGTCATATAGTGGATGTTCAGCCACAGAAATTTAGTAGTGGGCTGTTTTCTGAGTCCTACACTAGTGCCTGGCAAGACACAAATAATATTCCTAAACAAAATAGGCTAACACAACTTTTCTAGCAACAATAAGATTATGGTGCCCATCGCGCAACATGGGAGTGTGTGGTATGCTACCATCATGGAACAAGATGGAACAAGGGAGGAGCAGCACCCAGCAAACACCCATTTAATATAGGGTAGTTGACAAACCTACCTTTCAAGTGCCCACTGAATTGTCATCAGTGTTTGAGCTGGCACCATCAGAGGACCGAATCTATGGAGAAGTAGGAACTGAAAGGGATTTTTAAGCTGATATAATGTACTTACTATCAGCATTATGTTTAACGAAAATAATTGGTTTTGCACAAAAACAATGTTATCCTAGACTAAGACCAGACCGTTCTAATAATGTATGTATTTATTAATCCGCTTCTAAAGATTAAGACAAATGTACTGCTTTGTGATGTGGCTTCTTGTCCTACTGCTCTGATTGGTGGTGCGGTTTGCAGAGCTCCACTTCAGGTTTCTGGAAGCATGAGAGGTGAAGAGACACCCCTCGCTAGGCAAACCTGTCTAACATCTGTTCAATAAATGAACAGAGGCGAAAAAGAGAATAAAATATGTATGTCATGGCTAACATTCACTATCCAAGATCAACTAACCCTCTCTATTCCTCATTGGTTGTATAAACTACAAATGGCAAACTGTAAGCTATGCAAATTACATAACATAACGTAATGGATCCAACCTCCTACTTCTTGTGATGAAAATATGTTTGCAGCTGTAAATCGAAAACGATGAAAGTGGTAGGAAAGGGTGAAATGCTAAAGAACGGGAAAATGAGTACTGATCACCTGCGGTGAGATGGATAATAAGACAATTCATTAAGGCACTGCTAGTGATAGATGTATGTGCAATGTTGCTGCCTAATCAGTTAATATTGCAGAATGAAAATATAGAAAATGTCAGTATTCCCTGTATTACTACGCTGGATTAGATATACATTTGTGGACATTGTACAACATTAAATTATTGTGCTAGAGTTGCAAAATATCACTAACATCCTGTTTTAGAAATACATTTTTATTTTTTATTCGAAGTTTTGAGAAGTCTTACATTATCACCATTGTTAAAACAAATATAATTGTACCACGTTCTCTTACAATTACTTGGCGCTGGATTCATTGTATGTGTATAAAATTTCAAATGCAGGCTTAGCCTATTTGTAAGCATTGTCATTTCTGGCAGTAACGAACCTATTCACAGAAACATGGAATCATTTGCACAGGATTACACAATATAGACAGGGGGGGGAAGCAGGTATTGGAACACAGATGTACATAACTCAAAGGTAGCTACTGAGGCACCAGACCGTACCAGGCATCAAAATGCACAAGTCTATGGGTCTAAGGTGAATACCACTACCTTGGAAACTTAACATCCTTCACACTGCTGCTACCTTAGAAGCAAAACTCAGAGAGCTTGAGCACACAAATGATGCTCTGTTTATGTGTTTTACATGTGTACTGTCATCAAATGAGCTTTGAATGTAGAGGTGAAGGAGGTGAGTACTAAGGTTTCATGGAAGAGCTCCTACCTCTAGGTGAGCCAAATCCAGTCAGGGCTTTCAGCAACCAGTATGTGGAGAGCACCTCTGGCATGATCAGAAGATTCAAGTTTAAGTTTGTAATGCATATGGTTCAGAATGGCCTATATTGGGTAGGGACTCAGCACGGACGTCCTCGGTTATGCAGCTCTCTCCTCCAAATGCCTGTATCACTCCCTGGAAAGCCCAAATGTAGCTTCCACCTAACACCCCTTTGTTTTTCCAGGTTCTGAGCAGAGGTACCTTTTGGTAAAAACAGAAGGCTTAAGTTTACACAGGCTGACTCCTAGGGTCCGATTCTGGTCTCGGTTGAAGGATACTGACTGACTCAGTTCCGGAATGCTTTCCATATGACTCGGATTCGAGGAGTCCGACCAAACGAGTACGATGCATCCGTATGCATACTGATCTGATTCGGTCAGATTCCCGTTTGCTCCAATGGGAGCCTGTGTTCCAAACGAGAACACAGGCTCCCATTGAAGAAAGGTGTGGTTGGGGAAAATCTTGCACCCTGTGGCGGGAAGCCCATGGTGTCTGCCACACTGTGAATGGTTGGGAAGAGGGGGCCGGGAAGGGGGCCTACTATGGGCCCCTGAAAGACTGATTCTGGCAGCCATTTCGTTCCGGGCAAAATGAATCAGAAAGGCTGTCCAAATCGGTCATTGTACTTGTTCGCTCAGAAACCAAGTCCACAGAGCTATTTGAATTGGCTCCCGAAAGGCTCGATCTCTCCGAGTGCATTCCAGGACCGATTCGGTCATTGCTAACGGTTTCCACGCATCGTACTTGGCCATTCGCAACTGAGATCAAGTCAGTTGGAAATAAGGGCTTCAAATCGATTTCGGCAAACCCAAATCTGATTCGGAGCCCTTCCGACCAAGATTGGAATCGACCCCTTAATATGGCACCCACCTTGCACTGCAGCATTGTGATTGGCCGGGGAAGCCTGGGTGACTACCAATGACAACGCTGCATTGTCATTGGGTCCTGTCTGCTTCCTGATCTAAGACGAGGATAGCAGGAGCAGCATGGAACCCGGTGGCAAGGTAAGCTTTTTTTCCCTTTCATTGCGCACCCCAAGCCCCCTCTGCCCATGCAACATCCCCCTCCGTGAGAATCTCCCCGCCCCACTGCCTGCGAGCCATACCGGATGGATCAATGTGGAAGCCATCTTGGTAAAAGCATGTTCAACAGAGAATGCAATACAATTTTTAGGGAAATATTTTTTTTGTTCCGAATACAAATAATTTATATGAAAAGTAAGAGGTCAATAAAATAGGGAATATGAAGGTTAGGGGTGGGGTTTTTAGTTAAGTCAGGAAGAATGTCGCTCGGACTATTGCGTGTATTATCTATGGACCTCTGTCAGTACAGTGCTGCCAGGTCAGGGGAATAACCTGATAACCCCAAGAGTGTGTGAATCACAGGATCCACACTGTAAAGTAGGCACAGTCCTGGGCACACGTGATGAGGATATTGAAAATGTTGACATCAATCTTAAAGTGTGCATTTATATAACACTTTAAGACAAAATAGGGAAAATGTTTAGGTCATGCAGATACTTCCAGTAGGTACATATTGCTCACATGCTTGTATTTCTTCTAGTGGGGACAGATGTCTTTCGTATAGAATGGCTTAAACAGGAGATGGTAAAAGCTTGATCATGTTGTCTGCTGTAATTCCTTCGGTCCCCCGTAATGGCGCAGCATTCCCATTATTGTAGTGAATACTAGAGCTTACAGACTTTGCTTCAGAGAGCCCAAGCGCAATGTGCAGGGGGAAGGATGTAGGGGCATATTAGCAAGAACCTTGTTAAAATTATCGCCGTTTTAGCGGCAGGAAACTGCAGCTAAAACAGCAATAATAGGTTTGCTAATATGCATTATAGAATTCCAATAGAAGCCCATGTTAGATGTCCTGCACATCTAACCTGGGCTTCTATTGGAATTCTATAACGCATATTAGCAAGCCCAATATCGCTGTTTTAGCGACAGGAAACTGCTGCTAAAACGGCGATAATTTTAACGAGGTTCTTGCTAATATGCCCCTCAGTTTTCTGGCATAAAATACACCCATTCTCATCAATGAAATGGCCAGAAGGTGGTCAAGTGCAAAAGCGCCATAGATCATGAGTGACGGTTACAACTCCCAATGCTGTAAAGTTAGATGACCAAACATGAAACTTACTCGCACAAGAAGCATCAGTTAACGGGGCTGACGGGTTCCGCCCCTTTGCCCATAGATGGCATAGGCTCTTGAGGGCAGCAAAATGTGTCTCTAGAAAGACCTAAATACGGGACATAATTATAATCTAAAATGGAAGCTTTTGCAAACTTTGATTTAATATATGTTTGTCATTGAAGGAATAATCATTTTCAAAGATTAATATTTATTCATTTACACTAAAACATCTGAAGAAATTTAACTCCAGCTAACACATTCTTTATACGGCAGTCTTTATCAAGAAAATAAAGAATATCACCGAAAACTGATTACCAAACTCATTATGATACATTTATTTTTGTGGACATAAACAAAATATTGGCCTCAGGCATCATGGAAGGTAAAAGTCATCGTAATACAAAAGACGCCATTCTAGTTGTATCAATTGTTTCATATTATTGTATTTGCAGTTATGGCAATTGATCGAAATTTTGTTATAAAGTCAGTGCATTCACAATCTGTTCATTTAAGTCAAATATAGACAAAACAACTTTGTCGGAAGTATCTTCATTCCTTCAGGTTAAACCATTGAATGTGATGCTGAATAAAGCCTTTTCCAACATGCTTCTTCACATCTCTTTTATTTAAATGAGGTGACATCCGAGAAAGTGAAAATGATAATTTGCTCTTTAAAGCTGTCAGGCTCAAGAGCTAATTCTTGCTTCAGTGGTCTGGTGAAAGACAGTGCAGCATTCGTTCTTCTCTGATTGATCAAAAATAAACCGTTTCTCAGAGGGGAGCTTTTACTTTGTCTCTGGGAAGAATATTTATAAGTCAGTTGATGTCAATATTTAGTTTATATCTCTACATCACTAGAAATAAATATTGATGCTAAATACAGGGCATTCTTGAACATCGAAATTGTTTCTTAACTCCAGTAAGCAATAGCTAAAAGATTCTGGCCTTTCTGTAAGTTAGCAATCTGTTGATTACCACTTTATCTCAGTTTACTACTTTATCTCATATATCTAATTATCTCATTACACTGATTGACCTTTCTCATCCCATTCCATAGAAATATATTAAAATCATGAGAGTTGAAAAATGTAAGGTAATCTCCGGCAAAGGAAAATTGTAGTCTGAGTCAAAGCAAGGGTTTTTAGAAGGTGGCGCACAGCTTGAGAGTAACGCAGGTTATTAAAAAAGGAGCTTTCTAAATATGGGAGGTGCAAAAGGGCGAGGGGATAAGCCCTATTACCCCCCAAAAAAGGGTACTCACAACAGTCAGTACCGAAATTTCAAACAAACAACATGATGCCCATGCACACTCAGATGGTAAATGTAAACAATGCAATCGTAGTTAGCAGTCCTAGTGGAGACAAAGGTAGTCCAGAGTATAATTAAACAGTATATAGGACAATCGATCCAGCGTTGATGTAGTGTCTTTTATTGTTGAGATACGAGAGAACCAGCCGACACGTGTTTCATCGTATATGGCACAGTCTGCCCACGAATCTTCAGGGCTGTAACAAACAAGTACAATTCGAAAGGTCGCTCTATCGGTGTTAATTCCAACTCGACAGGGCCCAGGACCGGTGCCAAGGATGTCTCATCTGTGTCCGGAGACTCTCCAGCGGAAGACGTAGTAAGCATCCTATTAAAGTTATCCAACAAGGCAGATGGTATGTGGAAATCCAAAAGAGAAAGCGTCTAACTCAAAACATCAAACCAAAGTAAATGGTGCGTGATATTCAAGAATAAATGTTTAAAAAGTCCAATTTCAATAAGTTAGAGGCACGGCGGGGGAAATGCACGTAACTCTTGGTTGTCATTGAGTAGAACGGGTGGGAGGACAGGTGCGTCCAAAGAAAGCGTGTGGCTTATCTGGCACACACAAGGAACGCTTTCTTTGGACGCACCCGTCCTCCCACCATATACAACGAAACACGTGTCGGCTGGTTCTCTCGTATCTCAACAATAAAAGACACTACATCAACGGTGGATCCATTGTCCTATATACTGTTTAATTATACTCTGGACTACCTTTGTCTCCACTAGGACTGCTAACTACGATTGCATTGTTTAAATTTACCATCTGAGTGTGCATGGGCATCATGGTGTTTGTTTGAAATTTCGGTAAAGGCAAATTGTAGCCCCTATACTACTGTGCACACCAAAGACAGTACAAATAAACTTTAGATATGTACTAGCCAAAGCATTTCAGAAGAGGCACTAAATATGCTTCTATTGAGGCTACTTCTCGCCAATGATTTCTAAAATCAAAAAATGTTTACTCATTGAACCTACCCAATAAATACTACTCTTGATTAACAAAATAAAGAGTTTGTTGTGTGGGTTATTGTAACACGTCACTATTTCAATTTCAAAATTCTTTATTCGACTGTCAAAAATGCAGTCATAAAAGCATGTAAAAATACATATATATACAGTTCATTATCGAAAAAATACAACAAGCAAATAAAAGCAGGTAATCACAAAGAGATTAAATGGTGACATGATCCAATGTAAGTATACTTATTAGAGACTTAATTACTAGGGTAATGCAATTCAACTGGGGGTCAACCTTCCATGCTTTGTCTGAATTTCAGGGCTGTTTTTAAAAATTACAAGTAAAAAAGGTGCTATCACCGTGCAGCATTTGAAGATGTAGGAGAGCTGGCTTAATTTGCACAAAGTTCAGTTTTTTAAGCAAGGGTTTTAAAAATGTATTCCGTGGTCTCGAGTAAAAAGTGCACAAGAATAAAAAGTGAGCCAGGTCTTGCGGAGACTTGTTGTCGCAGCCGCAAGGTGGCAACACTTGACCTCTATGGGCTCCACTCGGTACAGCTAGCAACAGGTGATATAAACCAAAACGGAATCTGCTCAACAGGAAACGCTCATGTCTTGACATATGCCAGGATAGATATGGTTCAGAGCGTATACAAGTCTTAGTTAAAATATGGCTTATTACACTACCCTTCTTCAACTCAATTTCTTCCCTATCAAGCTGTTGATTTAGTAGGAAAGTATCCTTTACATAGTTAGCGTCTTTCTTGGATATATGCTGAGGTGTTAAGTAGAGATCCAACCTGCCCAGATCTTTGAGGCAGTTTCGAATGTATTTCAGCCAGGGTATCTTGAGTTGCCCTTCCCAGGTGAGGGCTTCAAGAAGGATAATGTGAGTTAATGGTATTGAGTCATTCATCCAACAGTTCAACCAGCAGAGCAGAGGGTTTACAGCGATTTTATCTCCTAAGTGCTGTGTGCCCAGTTCCTCATGGACTGAAAAATTAGCAGTGCTTTTTGGTAAACACAAGACCTGTTTCAGGAAGTTATTTTCAAGAATTGTGAGGGCATCCACTGGGGCAAAGCCCCATAGTTCGCTTCCGTAACAGGCAACCGCGATGCTTTTCGCTTGGTAAAGCTTCATTACGGCGGACACTGGTGTGTTACCCATTTTGTGTGCAAAGTCCATTATTCCAGTGTTGGTCCTTAGTATTTCACCTTTCTTTTTGTTTATGGCAGGGCCCCATGAAAGTTTATGATCAAACAATACTCCAAGGTATGAAAAGGTTTTTGTAGATGGTATTTTTTCCCCATTAACTGAGAAGGGGTAACGTTTTTTTGATCCTGAGCCTACCATCATAACGAATGATTTGGAGTTGTTGATGTTCAGGCCACGTAAAGTCATAAATTGAAGAAAGGAATCTAATAATTTTTGAAGTCCGAGTGCAGTTCTGGATATGAGGACGGCATCGGCTGCGTAAAGCAGAACAGGCACGCCCTTTTTTCCAATGCGAGGATAATCCGTGTCAGTTTTTAAAAGATGTTCCTCTAGTCCATTTATATGTAGGTTAAAAAGAAAAGGTGCTAAAATGCAGCCCTGCCTGACCCCCCGGTTGATTTTAAAGTCTCTCGTTACTTTCAGATCTTTAGTGTAACGGACATTGGCGCGTGTGTCATTATGGAGGTCAGCCAGAAAGTTGATCAAGTTATTTTAAACGCCCATGTTCTGCAAGACTTCCCAGAGTTTACTTCTATCGACACAATCAAAGGCCGAAGAAAGGTCCATAAAGGCCATATATAATGTTCCTTTTCTGGCTTGAGTATATTTGCCACTGATTAAATATAAGTTCAGGCATTGGGTAGTTGTAGAATGCCCTGGTCTGAATCCATACTGGACAGGAGTCATTATACTGTTATGTTTGGCCCACGTGTTCAGCCGGTTTAAGAGGATCCCTCCCACTACCTTTGCAACTGAATTTATCAGAGAAATTGGTCTATAACAAGCCGCTTTTGTTCTGTCACCCTTTTTATATACAGGGACGATAGTGGATGCTCCCCAGGACTTAGGAGCCCCTATTACGGCCCCAGCATTGATGACAGCTGTGAGGATTGGGGCCCAAAAGGGAATGTTGGATTTAAATAGATCCGGTGGAAGACCGTCTGGGCCCGGGGCTTTGTTACTAGTAAGACCATGAATCCCTAATTCAACTTCTTTGATAGTAAAGTGCAGAGGTGTATTTTCAGGGAGTTTAAGGGTTTGCATTGTCTGTGGTGCGTCACTCATAAAAATGGAACTGAAATGAGAGATCCAGTCATTCTCAGGTATAACAGTTCCGAGGCTGTCAGCATTCGGGTCATCAAAGAGTGGCTTATTGATTATACTCCAGAACTTCGAGTTATTGCCCAGAATTGAGGGATCGAGCAGAGACTCCCAGATTTTAGTTTTTATATTCTTTTTGCGAGATGCAAGGGCGTTTTTATATTCTGCACGTAAGGCCTTGATGAGTGCAGAGTCTCTTGGCTTGTTCTTGAGGGCAGCTTTTAGTTTTCGATTAGCTGAGGAACAGGCATGATCAAACCATCGTGGTTGTTGGGCGGTTGTTCCCACTGTGGGTACGGAGAGCAATTGGTCAATCCTTTTTGTCACCACTATAAAGGCAGATAAGATGGATTCCGGGGGAGTGGAGTTTGAGCCACAAAGATTGAGTTCAAGTTCACATTGCTTTACAACGGACTCGTGCAGATTGTCACTATTTATCAAATTCCATTTCAGGCGGCGATTGTTATTAACCGGTTTTAGCACTCCTGGGTCCTTAATATTTTTCCGAACTACAAAAGGACCACGTTGTAGCTCAAGGTGAAGAGGGTTGTGGTCGCTGTGAATGCTTTCAAGAATATCAAAGTTTAGAACCTGATGGACCACACCAGCTGAAAGGAGAATGTGATCTATGAAAGAACCTGACTCAGAACTTTTATAAGTTGGATTTTTAAAGGTAAAGGAGTCGACTTTCAGAGATAGTGCCATAGTCAAGTTCAGGGCGTCCATTAAGGTGTTCAATCTTGTTCCACGATGGCAGTGAGCAAAGTGAGGACCTGCTTTGTTTCCACATCCCAAAGAGCCCAGAGGTGTTGTAAAAGGGTTTCCACAGATGTGCGTGTTGAAATCGCCAACAATTATTTTATCCTGAGACAATTTTGTCTGGCTATCACTTAGGTGATTTTGAAGAGTGACGATGTTACATTCGCCCAGAGAAGAGACAGAGTTGTAGAAATTGACCAGGGTTATTCCTTTCTTCCCCTTTCTGAAATCCAGGATCTGGATATTCCTACTGTCCAGCAGCAAGTGGTTTATCTCAAATTTAAGGGACAGACTAATAAATGTTGCTAAGCCCCCCTTTGCCCTGCCACTGGGTGAGGGGGATGCATGGACAAAGAAGCTTTGGAATCCCTCAATGAAGACATTGCTATCTACTTACCAGGTTTCCTGGAAACATAGTATGGTGTAATTATTGACAAAGGATACCCACATCGGGTCGTTGGTTTTGGAAGCCAGTCCTGCGATGTTCCATGACAGTATTTTAATTGGGTTGGAATCATTGTGATCTAAAGATGGTGCAAGGGTTGTGTTAGGAGAACGATGCAGTTGTGGATTAGCATTTATTGCAAAGTTCATCTTATGATTTTTGGTGGTGGATGAGGGTTGGAAGACTGTGGAGGTAGAGAGGCTGCATGCTTCAGGTAAGGAAGGGGTAGGGATGTGTTCTGAAGAGGGGCTAGCTGAGTAAATAGATCTCGTCATTGTGGCAGTATTGGCTAAGTTGACCTCTGAGGGGTTAGAGGTTATTAATGAATTGGCCTTGCATACTACAGAGTTATCCACCCTATCAGGGCAGGAAACGAAGGGCAAGTCAGATGGCAGTCAATCAACCTCATCCAGTTGGTCGTAGTTGTAGAGTACATCATATCTATTGGACGTTGGGAACCCGTAGTTATTATGTTGAAAGTTAGGGTGGTTATAAGCTCGATGGTGAATGGGCCCTGGTCTCTCAAATGTTGCTGGGGGTTGATAGTTATGTGTTTTGCTTTCCCAAGGATGAACATATGGGTATGGTTCAGAGCCCACTGGCATGCCTTGAGAGGGAACAAAAGGGGCCGGCCAGGGTTGAGGATATAGCTGCGAGGTAAAGGGTCCTTCTTGGGAATAATGATGCTTAAATTTATACCTTTGGCTATCTGAGCGAACGGGATAAAAGTAACTTAGACCCATTGTACGGATCAGACTATTTGTCACAGGGCTCCTCCAGCCTGCAACAAATTTCGCCGCTCCTGCGTATTTAAAGGTGACCACAATGCAGTCGCCCCCTGTGGATTTAAAACGTGTGCCCACCCACTCTACTCTTTTAACATGAGAGATGGTTCCTATTATATTGGAGGGAAGTGGCCTGTGTGTAGTTAGCCATTGCATCACTTTGTTCTTTAATTCCTCATGCGTTTCCTCCCTGTTTGCATCTGCTTTCGGTACCCCAATCATGACTATTGTGTAGGCATTAGACTGTGGTGGTAAGTTTATATATGATGGTATTCGTGTTGTAGTGGGTCTAGGTTGCTGTGCTCCCGTTACTTTAATAGGGATGTTTGCGTTTGATGGAGCTGAGTGTCTTATATTCTCAGTAATGCCTATATTTATATTAGAAGGATAACCCTCTGTTGCCCACTCACTGTCATCGTCATCCTCACATACCTGGGTATTTTGCGTATTATCTGTAGGTATAACTGTAATCTTATCAGTAAGATGAGCTGTTTGTGGGTTAGACGTCAAATCAATTGTGGGGGGACTCTGATGCTGTGATTTTTTCTGTTTACCTATGTCTTTTGATGGGACACTTGATTTTTTTTACAGTTTTTGGATTTCTAACGTTGAGGGTTGTAGAGGCTGGAACGAAGGTAGGAGGTGTATTGGGTATTTTGAGTAGTTTAAGAATACTAGATGATATATCGTTTTGAGCCCTCTCAAACTTACTCAGAGCCTTTTCGATATTAGCAATCTGTTGGCTAATAGGTTGTAAGAGTGATTTAATCAGAGTTTCAATCTCACTCATAGATGGTATGTTCGTGGTACGTATCTTATCTATGTGGCCTGTTTCCTCGTTGACCAGAGATCTCCCTGTGTTGTTCTTGACGTTTCCATGAGCATCATGATCCTGTAGAGAGGTTAGTGAGGACCCCCCACGTGCTGGTTCAGTGGGTTTCCCCAAGGTTGTTTGCTGCCACATATCTTTAATAGAGCGTTTGGGTTTGCCTAATAGGAAATGGGTTTTCCTCATAGGATGTTTTGTTTTGCGTTTTTTCAGAGTGCCCTTAAGAAGATTGGGTTGTTTAGAGGTTTGAGACTCTGTTAAATCAGTGACCAATGGATGTCTCTCCACTGGGTGGGCAACCAAAGCTGGAGATGTAGCATTTTCATGTTGTTTATTGCTTGCACGGTTAGTTAAAATCAAGAGACTATTGTCCAAATTATTCGTTGTTGACTCGGTGGACAGAAATTTAGGTGTGTTCTCTTTAACGTGTGACCTTGGTAAATCCGAGAATGATTGCATCAGTAAAGACTCCTGCGATGAAGCAGTGTCATCCATATTTTGGGTGTTGTTTGTAGTGTGCGAGGACAAGTTTGGGAAGCATAAGTCTGGTGTCAAAGAGAGACGCCTCTCTGTGTCCTGAATGGCATCCGCCACGACACTAATAGTTTTTTGCAGCATTATGTCTATTGCAGTTATGGTGGGTAGAGGTGTACTCATGGTTTTCAGTCTGCTAGTAGATCTTGTTGCCATCGGTGTTTTCAGCGTTTTCGTCATCCTTAAGCAGTATTTGATGCCCCACGCTCCGTCTGTTATTTATGATGACTTTAGCTTGCAGGACCTACCAGGCGATCTTGGGGAGGTGGCCCGACCCGTCCGCTTCAGGCCCCTGAGGGCCGTAGAGGGCCCGTAGAGGGCCCGCCCTTTGCCCGGGCTTCGCCCGGCGCTCCCGCGACGCGGGTGGGGCTCGTCTGTTTTATGCGCCAGCAGCGCGCTCTCAGGTCCCGCCTTCTCTTCGTGGTCACGGTGCAGCTGGGAAGGGTAGTTCGACAACCCTCTCGGTGCCCCCCTCTCGGCGGCTGTTACACGCACAGCGGCGGAGGGAGACCGGCGCGGTACACCCACAGGGGCTCCGCCTCCAGCAGCAACGCTCCTGTAAACCTGGTCAGTAAAGTGATTCGCCTCTGGTAAGACCCCCCAGCCAATCAAAGCTTCTTCTTCAGCTTGCACTGTTCCCTGTGGTGTTCGAGAGACCAGGTTAAAGCCCCAACTAACCTTGTCTCCGCGTCCTCCTCCTCCTCCACTCAGGTGTCCTCGAGGTCAGCCAAAAATCCTTAATGCACGCTCCGCCTCGCCACGCCCGACACCTGGGCGATTCAATAGCAGTTCAATCAGTAACTGCACACCGACCCCCGTCTGGAACCGGGTCTGGAGGGGCGGTTGGCTGGTAGCAGCAGAGACAATTTTTACATCTGCCCCCCGCTCGCTCGCAGAGCAGAGGACAACTCGACTGACCACTGGCAACAGCTGCTGTCTGCTAGCTGCAAAACACGGACTGGAATCCAGTTGAGCAACTCAGGAGTCTACCGCACTGTAGCTGTCGGTCACCCGCCCCCGGCAGCGCTACACTCCCAGCGCTACACTCCAAGTAGTCAGCGTCTCTTTACAGCGATTTTCGGCGCTTTTTACCGCAATTTTTTGGCGTTTTTCGGATCCGCGAACACAGCACTGCACTGTAGCTCCTGACCCTCGCCTCGCCACACTGTTACTCTCTGCACTCTCACTAGTGTCTATAGGTATATTTCTTCAAATGGACATAGGCATGGGGGTAGTTTGGTCAGTAAGGTTGGGGAGAGGTGAGCTTCAGATTTTCCAATAATCACACAGGCATATAATGTTAAAAGTACATTATACAACAACCAAGGCACATGGTACAGTGGAAAGGGAGAGGAATGCAGATTGGTAGGGGTCAAAAGTGAGGGGAAAACTGTTTTTGTTAACTAACCAGCATATTTTTAGGACGTTCAAAACAGGGAGAGAGTGTGTGTTCTGTGAGCATGTCAACATTCCTGGTGAAATCCGACAGACACATCACCATACCTAATTGAAAGCACCTGTACTCAACTATTTACCAGAAAATAGGTTGATTAGGGGGGGTGTAACACCCCAAACACCCCCCTGCCCCCGAAGCTATGCCAATGGACGTAAGGTCCAACCTGAATCGCATTCCTGCAATTAAAAAAAGAAAGATTTATTTGTAACCTTTCTTGAATTAGGTTCAAAACAATTTGATATAGACCATGCTGTACAGTTTTCACCTGATTCCTATGTATGCCAGTTACAGTCTTATTGAACTATTTGAACACTCATGAATGTAGGAAGGGGTCTGGCAGGAAGACACAGTGGTTGCTTAACCTCTCTTATGGGTACTCCCCCTTAACTGAGAATGGGAGATCTATGTCAAAAGGATGAATGTAACTCCTGTTGAAGAGGAAAGGGCCAAGAAGAAGATAGGTTCTGCTTTTGCTTGTTGAACCTACAATAGGCCTAGTGAAAGTGCACCAAAAGGTCGACATTGCTGGCAACAATAAGGGCTCAAACAACAAAATAGCTCTGCACACTTCTAAATATCAGATATAAACAATCCACAATAAGATAGAATTATAATTCAGTTGTTTTCCCAAGAAAAGAATCGATGTATTCTTTCAGTGTTGAAATTCATCCTTTATTAAAAATTTTGTTTGCAACCGCAAACGCGTTTTGTCCACAATCAGACTTCTTCAGGGCTACAAAAGTACATAAAAAACACTATTTACAACATTGAAAAACAAACATTTAAAATTTAAGAACCAGATCACTTTTTTCAAAACAAATGTCATCATAATATAATCAATAACTGTTATTCCAGGAAACTTTTTTTCCTCTTTCTCTACCATAGGCATACAAGGAATATGTGCGGTCCGAGTACAATGTTCCTTTAAATAAAACAAGGGAGAGGCAACCTTATGAAAAAAAATAACTCTTAATGTTATCCTTTCTATTCGATATTCATTCTTCCGTAGTGCTATATTGGGTATTGGTATATGTTAGACCTGACACCCTTGGCGTGGTTTTCCCCCATCTTTTTGCCTCTGCCTCCTGTATTTTTGATGCTGTGCTGGATTTTGTTTTTGCTGGTTTAGATGCTTTGGACACTCTGCCATTGCTGATCAGTGCCAGAGTGTAAGTGCTCCCTATGTAAATTGTCATATTGATTGGGTATACCTGATTGGCATATTTGTATCACCATGAAGTCCCTAGTAAAGTGCACTGTGCGTGCCAGGGCGGGTGATGACAGAAGCTACTAGTGGGCCTGCAGCGCTGATTGCGCCACCCACATATGTAGCCCTAAAATGGTATCTCAGGCGTGCCACCGCAGTGCCCGTGTGCAGTCAGTGGACTGCCATGTCCGCCTGGCCAGTGTCCCCACTGGCTGGGCCTAACCCTTCCCTGTCTATGCACATCAGTCACCCCTAAGGAAGGCTCAAGGTACCCCCCTGGGCAGGGTGCAGTGTATGGGTAAGGTAGAGCATGTACTAGTGCAGGTAACATGCTCTGGTAGTGAGCAGCAGCCATTTTGTGTGATCACTGCCACAAGGTTATCTTGCTCCATAGACTAACATGGGGGAGGCTGGTCCCAATGGATACCAGCCTATCTTCTCATAGGAACAAGATGGGACATAAGTGATTGATATCCCTGAACTCAGAATTTAATAACACATCTTTTAGGAAAGGTTGTTTTTAAATTCTGTGTTTGAGAACAGTACTTTTAGAAAGTGTCTGTTCTCTTGTCTAACCTTTCTGTGTGCCTGGGCCTGCTTGTGGATTGACTGTCTGCTTTGAGGGTGACAGGGGCTGGAGAGCCCCAGGAGGTTGTCTGAGTCAGCCCGTGGTTGAAAGACTGCATCTGCATCTAGGGAAGTGGGAGGAGATAGCACCTAGGAGTGAACACGGCTGTGCCTGCCTGACCACAATGCTGGCTCCACCTCCCGCTGGGCGACTGTCACCTTTGCCCCTCACAATGAAAGGAAGAAGGAAGCCAGGAAGCACAAGGGCTCCAGCAACACCCAGAACTGGTTTAGACCGGGCTCAGGGCCCACTTGCACAAAGACTTCAAAGACTTTTATGGGTATAAAAGAAGGACCCCTGACAACAGAAAATTAGATTCTACAATCAAGAGGAACCTCTGCTGGAAGAAGGACCACTGGAGAACTGAAGGAAGATTGCCTTGCTGTGTGCTCTAAGGGCTGACCTGTTCTGCTGACCAACTGAAGCTGAGGAGAAGAGGGACTTTGCTGTGTGCTGTGACCCTGCTTGCTTGATCAACATAGACTTTGCTGTGTGCTGTGTCTCCTAACTGAATCTCCAAGGGCGTGAGAAGAGCTGGCCTCCTGTTCTGGAACCCAGGGTTAAAAGGTTCCTAAGCATTGCCAAACTGCTGAAAAGATCATGTGGTGTTTTGCCCCAACGCGTGCTTCTGCTTGCTAGCCGTGGGAGAAGATCGCTGTGCTCATCGGCACATATTCAGGGGTGATGGGAGGCCCGTGATGCCTCCCTGTGTAGAGAATCACCCCCGACGATCTTCTGGTTTGAAACGGTCTAGCCGCGACCTGTGGCCCTGAAAATCTCTTGCCGCCAATTCACCGCCGGGGCCAGAAAACACCCTCCAAAGGTTGCCGTCCCTGACCGGAGCTGCGGTAGCGAAGAACGAAGCCGCCGCGCTCCCATTGGCCCAGGAGGACGGGCCCCTCAGTGATCGCCGCGCTAGGATTGGCCTAGCGCCGCCGCGTCACCACTGAGGCTGCGTCCTGATTGGCTGTCGGCGTTCGCGTCAGTAAGGGCCTGCCCCGGGAGCCGCACTGCTATTGGCTGACTCCCGGGTGAGTGAGGAGGCTCGCCGTGAAGGCCGCGACAGGATTGGTCCACGTCATCGGGACCTTTGGGAGAGCCGCCTAGAGCCGTGTTCTGATCACCGGAGTGGGGGAAGAGTGACCCGACCTCGCCGAGGGAGCAACGCGAGTGATTCCTGCCCCTGGCCTGTTGTCCCCGCTCAGAGCGCTGAGCTAGCTTCCCGCCGCTCCCTGAAGTACTGAGAGCGGGCGGAGAGCTGTCGGGACCGGCCGGGGCTTAGAGCGAGTCTGCTCCGCTCGTCATGGTGGTGCCTGAATAGTACTCGGTGAGGCACCCTCGCAGGGCTGGGGCTTGACAAACGAAGGGCTTATCTTTGAGCCTATAATTACGCTGGCATTGCTTTGGCTAATAATTTGAAGAGCTGATTTGAGCTTATAGATCAGTGATATTATTTTTTTAACACTGAGTTGAAGAGACTTGAGACTAGTTTTCTACATTAGAACTTCCTGATAATGAGTGCAACCATTAAGATTAAGTGCAACATTTTTCCAAAGAAGCTATCATCGTGTAACTGCTGATTCTTACTGCATAAACTAGATAAAGTTATTTTTTATATATACTTACCTGTGTGGTCTCAGTTTGTGGTGGATTGGGGGTCATTGTTTGTGTTAAGTGCATTTATTATATACATTGCCTTGGGGATAAGCCTGTCTGCTCGTGCCAAGCTACCTAGAGGGTGAGCAGGGGTTATCTGATGTGTGTATTCCTTCACCCTGACTAGAAGCAAGGGTCCCTACTTGGTCTAAGGTACTTACCTCTGCCAACTAGAGACCCCCAGATCTAACAGTATATTACAAGGTCCAAGCAAAATTCTTGCACAAATTATTTCATCATAAACCAAACATGTATACATTTACACATACCTCACAATATAAGCTTTGTGTCTTTTCATTTATCCATTGATAATGTGTTTCGCCAAATTGATCTAAAAAAATCAAAGTATACAGACCTGCTGTGCCATGGCAATGCCTTCCATATAATAAAAAGAATTTGTTTATAAGAGTTTTTACTATAGCAAGTTAATTCATTAATCAACTTACTTGTAAAAAGGGGGCAGCGTCGAAGTCAATAGGTTTTTCGGTGGAACACCCACTGTAACCCCATTGCCTGCCCCTTTCACGCTAAGTACAGCGTGAAAGGATACCTTATTTACAAGGCAGCGTTAAGCCATGTTAAGTGTCACTGTGGTGGCGATAGGGCCAATTCTTTTATTTTCCATCTACGTTCATCCAAATACAGCAAAGAAAAAAGCACTAATAGGCCATAATACTGTTAGGAGATTTCAACTGAAACCAAATTGATGCAATAGGTAACAATATAACACAGATAACTCCTACTGGAACTTTCCGGCGCAGGCAAACTCAAAAGCCAAATGTTGAGATCTCAATCGGGGAAAGTTTTCCATAACTGTGTAATTCCTTGGAATGAGGGTCCTAAATGGAGAATTTGTAGATGACACTTTGAATTACACTTACTATGGTCCCAATTCAGGAACAATCATTGACTATACAATATTCTCTCTAATACTCATTCCACCAGGTCAAGCACTTTTCAATAAAATGCACAAGAGACAGTGGCCATTCTTGCCAGCTTCTATCACTAGATATAATCTCATGTTTACACGCACTGGCCCCTAAAAAACCAGTGTGATAAACACAACCAATGTAAAATGACTACGATGATCCAACAAATGCATAGCAGATCTATCATCTCTGGTTGAAGACCGAATGATACACAATATTAACCCCTTCACTGCGGAGGCTATTCCGCCGCAGTGCTAAGGGGGTGGGGGGGCCGCGCGGCGGTCCCGTGCTCGTGACGGAACCGCTCCGTCACAGCACGCGGGTGAGCTGTGCTTGTGACGGAACAGTTCTGTCACGGCCCGCCCGCGCTAGAGAACGTTAGCGCAGGTGCGGAATTCGCGCCGCGCAGGCGAGGCGCAGGGGCCGTGACGGAACCGTTCCGTCACCAGCACAGCCCACTCGAGGCTCATGATGGAACGGTTCTGTTACGAGCATGGGAGGGGTTAACAAAGCGGATTGTAAAATAAACCCTTGGTGAGACTTTGGTGCTGCTTTACTAATGCAAGCCTCCTCACAACCACCCACTTGCAAAGAATTAAAAATGGAACAAATGAGAGTAGCTAGGCTTGAGTAGATAGGCTGCTGAAAGCAGACCCCTGAGGTTGTCCCTTTGGTAATATCCGAAATGGCTAAAGAAAGAATATAAAAAAATAACTCTGACAATATAAGAATGCTGCTAGGGATGTTTTTTGGACCAAGCTAATATGTAATGCTAGGCAGTCTAATCCAAGGAAATTTTGGGAAACCATAAACAACATTAATACAAAAGGAAAATTGCAGGCAAGTTAAACATTACAGAGGAATCATGAGTTAACAACCTTGCAAACAACTTTGCAATAAACCAACGACCAGTGAGAGCTGAACACCTCAAATGTAATCAACTACGAAGTCATCAAGAACTATAACCACACTTTCATCAGGTGACAAAAAATTCCTGTTCTCCTTCTCAAATTAAAAAAGGTCTACACAAAAGGCATTGTGAAGGTGTGCCTAGACCAAATGGCCCACCACAAGCCATCTTCAAAGAAGATGCAGATTTCTGGTCCATGGTAATATCCATGCTTTTCAAGGAAGTTCAGCTCAGTGGCAGAGAAGCTTAGAGTTGGCAAGGCTCCATAATAAATCCAATAGATAAAGGAGGTGACCAGGCAAACCCAGCTAACTATAGGCTTATAGCTTGCCTAGATTCATAAATTAAACATTAAGCGTCCATGCTACTGATGGATCTAATTGTATGGTCTAATGAAATCAATAGTATCCCACTAAATTAGACCAGGTTTAGAAAAGGTGTAGGCACAACTACAAACATACTAGCAACCACCTTTCCGATCACCCAATGCAAGCTGGCCAAGAAAAAGCTGCACATCTGCTTCACTGATTTTGAAGCAGATTTTGACTGTGTGAACCAGGTGTAATTGTGGAGCAAGCTGAAGAGCCAGGGTCTCCCTGAAAAACTCCTATGAACAATCTAATTACTATACTTTGAAACCTAGATTCAAATAAAAATTAGGGATAGCACTAGAATATCAAGGAAGATCCTGCCCTACCAAGGACTAAAACAGGGATGTGTGTTAGCTCTTCACCTTCTTAACATTTTTATGGCAGCACTATCACCAGCTTTGGAACATGCAAATTTCCATCCCCTTCAGTTGGGTCTCCGCAGCATTACCTATTAATAATACGCAGATGACTTTGTGCTTTTTATGGCACGGTACACGAGATCCAACCATCTGAAAGTAAACGTGACAAAAATCATGCCCATCGGGAATCAACCAGGACATGCTGCTCCAAACTTTTTTAACGATGCCTGACTGGAAACAGTATCCAAATATAAAAACTTGAGGTGGTACCTTGATTCTAGAGGAAACTTCTTCCACCACAAACAATACACAGAGAGAAGAATACCCCAAACAGTTGATTACAGGACTGAAAACCCTGAAATGTGACTGCAGACAGAAGGAAATAGGATGGAATGCCAGCAAGAACCTAGGGGAATGAAAATGTTTCAAAGGCACCCTCAATTGATATCACCACCTCCTGAAAAACACCAAGAAGACGGCACTAGCCACCCACATCAACAACAGCACCAAACACAGCAGGGAACTGTTCAACATAGTCAAGGAGTTCACCAACCCCTTGGCAACTGACAACATCATCACATCCTTGTAAGCTTTCTGCGACACCCTCTTGGACTTTTTTTCACAACAAAATCAACACCATCTACCAAGACTTTGCAACCCAACCCCCTGCAGAGAACAACATCAACTTCCTCACTCCGACCAACACCCACTCACACCAGCTCACCTCATGGAACAACCCCATTGAGAAAGAAACAGCATCCACCATGAGATCCATCCACTCCATAACCTCAGCTGACCCCTACCCCACACCATTTTCAACCTTGCAATTTACCCACCATCAAAGAACTCATCAAGGTCCTCAACTCCTCGATCACCACAGCCCAATTCCCCCAGAAATGGAAATATGCTGATGTGAACCCACTGTTGAAGAAACCATCCGCTAATACTGGAGATTCCAAGAAATACCAACCAATCTGCCTGCTACCCTTCTCAGCCCAGGTCATCGAAAAAGCTATCAACATCCAGCTATCCACACAACTGAAGAACCGTGACCTTCTGGGCCACTTGCAAGTGCACATCAGAGCAAACCACAGCACTGAGACAGCTCTAGTCGCAGCCACAGATGTCATCAGAATGCTGCTTGACTAAGGAAAAACACCTGCCCTCGTCCTCGCCGACCTCTAAGAATCATTTGACACAGTATACCACTACACACTGATCAAAAATCTCCACCAGATCGGAATCCAAGGAGCAGCCCTCAGGTGGCTCGCATCCTACCTCACAGGAAAAAGGTAGAAGATCATCATCCCTCCCTACTCTTCGCTCCAGAAGAACATCACCTGCAATCAACATCATCAAGAGCCATGGACTCAACATCATCTCCTACACTGATGACACTCAACTCATCCTCCCCCATGAAAATGACCCAACAACCATCAGAAAAAAGTTCCAAGGATACATGAAGGATGTGGCCGTCTAGATGAAAAGCAACTGTCTCAAACTCAACACAGACAAGAGAAAAGTACTCATCTTTGGGAAAGGCAAGGACATCCTAAGGAACAAAGAATGGTGGCCACCTGAGCTGGGCCCTACCCCAAAACCGACTATACACTCTTGCAACCATGGCATCATCCTTGACGTACTTCAACAAATGATTGAATTTCCACCAACCTACCGGGAAACTCCATTCGAGATCCCTCTCCCTGGCAGCCACCCAACGCATCCGCCGGGCAAACAGCGGAGGATGATCCTTCTCCCACCAGGTGGCTAGGACCTGGAACTCCCTCCCCTTGCACCTCAGAGCCTAACCATTGCTGCAACAGGACTTCAAGTCCTTGATGTTTAACCAATAAGTACATGCAGCACAATCCAGCAGCAGGACCCCCAGCACCTTGAGGCCCTCCCAGATAAAGCAGTGTGAATTAATGAATGATCTTTATTGTATGAGTACTTAAAATCCATAGCATAAAAAAGAAACACTGAATATATAAAAAAATTAAAGGCAATATAAATTATGCCATGTTAAAATTTGGAGTGTCATACCATTTGTTGCCAAGAATGGTTAGCAGTCACCTGGGATGTGGGGTCAAGTGATTAGAAAATATGGGGTGAAACAACACTATGAAGTGCCTGGGCTATGGAGGGCTCGTCGCGCAATGTTGTGACGTACAAGTTTGCATAGAGTTAAATTGTCCATGGTGCAAGTGTTAGGGTTAATACGACAGAGAGAAGGCAATATTCTGCCTGGATCGATAAAACAGCCATGCTCTACAAATCCTGATTGATTGATTGAAGATGCTTGCTTTAATACAGCCTTTACAACCTTGTCAAAAAACTGGACAGGCCATCCTTTCAATACTCTAAATCTGCCATCTCTACAAAAACTACCAATTATCACATATTGTGGCATGGCCATGAGAAGGCAGGATGCTGTAATAGTGGACAGACTACAGACGAACACTTTCAGGCGATTGTTTAAGCTACCACAGTGTGCATTACCAGCACAGCTCGAACTTGGACTAATAAAACAGGATTTGGCCAGAAGATCAACAGCAATAAAAGGTTTGTATAAGATCAGTCAAGATCAAGATTCCACACCAAACAGCACATTATGGTCAGCAGTCGCAATACTATAAATATTTGAATTCCTCCCTCAAACAACTGTGTCTAACTGTACTATGGTCCTCATGTACACCACATGACTCCTTTAAAAAGGCGACCAACAAGGCAGTAAGGCTAAAATCTTGTCTTGATGACAAAAACAAACTTAGCTCCCGCTTCCACACATGGATGGTAATCAAATACTATGACACTTTGGCACCAGCACCTTACCTGGCAATCCACTTTTCAGTATGCATAACAAATAAATCCCTAGCCCTGCACATGGGTAACATACCAACTCTTGCAAATCCAACCAATTTGAAAATACACAAGTTTGACATCATGTAGACTTTGCACAGTGAAAATAGAGCATATCAGTCATTGGACCTTCTGTCCTAAGCTGCATAAGCTGTGCTCACAACTATTAAAGAAACAATTCAACAACAGAGGCAGCCGCTCATGTAGGGAAACTTTAATAGAATGCCCTAATCCCTGGGAACCTGCAGTTGAATTGCAAATTGATTACATTTTTGGCACTGGCGCCAATCGAAAAAATCGGGGCCAGTATTGCATGATTGTAATATTAGGGATAGAGGAAGGGTCAACCACCCTTAGAAACAGCTGACTTCCCTGGGATGATCTCTTTTTTATGTTTGAAAAGTTTTGTTGAAGAAGTTGTTAACATGTAAAGACATCAGCAGAAGCAGGAAATATGCTCAAACATAGTATAGAACATTAACAGTGCTAATATCAATATTAAAGAGTCAAAAAGCATTTTATGCAGATTTTAAAGATAAAGGGAAAGGAGAAAGATAGGAAAGAATGGAAGGGGGAGGGAGAATGAAAGAAACATTGCAAAATATAAATACTAAAGATAATTACGGCATATAATCAAATGGTATAAATGAACAATACAAAATTATTAGCATAAAAAGTGATATATCATGAGAAACCTGTAAAAGATAACAAGAAGGTGAAAGCTGAAGTCCTTCAAGGAGGTTTAAAATTTTCTGAATTGATATGTGTAGATTTCTTCACACACTATTGATCCAGGTTTGTAATGAGAGGTAACCAGAAAAGATCAGTGTTACGTATTGGTTTGCAGGAGGAGGCGAAGGCGACATCAAGCCTGTGAAAATGACATAAAGTGTTCCACCAACCTTGTATGGAGATGTTTGTAATGGATTTCCAATTAGATGAGATGTGCTGGAATGCAAGAGTAAGCATGAGATCGAAAAGACCATGTGAGTGTGCAGGAAGTTCAAAAGAGTCAGAAAGACTACCCAGAAAGAAAATAGTTATCAAGTAGGGAACAGAAAGTGTAAAATTGCGAGAAAGGTATAGCCAAACTTTTTACCGGAAAGCAAAAACAATAGGACAGAAAAAGAACAGATGAAGAAGATCAGCATTAGAAGTACCACAAGTCCAGCATTTAGAATCAGAAGAGGGTATGAAACAGTACAAAGAAAGAGGAGAAAGATAAAGTCTATGAATCAGATAAAATAAAGATTGAGTAAGAGAAGCAGAACGAGAAACTTTTAAGGATCTGGACCAAAGTTTAACCCAGAGAGCAACAGACCAAGTACAATCAAAATCTGCTTCCCAGGAAAGCTCCAATATAGTTTTAGCGCGATCTGGATAGGAGAAAAATGTATAACTAAGAAATGCTTTAGGGAGAGTAGTGAGAATTTTAAGAAGCGGAGAATGAGGCACTAGTGATGATGAAGAGGGAAGAGAATAATAATATTCAAGAATTATTGCCATGAGAGTAGTACATTTCTGCAAAAAAGATCATCGAAATAGGAGTTGAAATTGGGGAAAGGAGAAAGATAATAATCCATCAAAGAGTTGATTAACCCACATGACACCCTTTAATCTCCAAGAGTTCCAAAAAATGGGTCTATTATTTAAAAGGATAAGTGAATTATACCAAATGGGGGTATTTAAAAAGGATTCACGCGTGATGGTGGTAGGGTGAACCATGGATCTTAAAAGAGAAGTAGTATTTTTGAATAAGGGAAATGAAGAATAGGGAGTCTTAGAAGAGAAGTGTACCACTTCACCGAAGGAAAAGGGTAAAAATAATGTTTGTTCAATGAGGTGCCAAAGAGGTTTTCTCTGCAATCTTGCTGTTTTTTGGACTCTGAACTCGACGTGCTGCCTGTGAGTACAGAACTCTCTGCCTCTCATCAACTTACAACTCGCGGTACCCGCTGCGCGGGTCCCGCTTCGCCAGAGGCTATTTCTGCACAGCGCCAGTGTTTGGAACCTTCCCTTGGGTGTTGGGACCTGCAGGGCTGCGAGCGTGTTGTGGGCGCAGGACTCCAAGTCCCAGGAGCACCCACAACTCCCAAGTAGTAACAGCTGGGACGCTCTCCCTGCAGGCTCCTCCCCTTGCTAGGCAACGCTGTAAAAACCTGCCTCCTGCCTGCACCTGAGGATTTCTCTGCAATCTTGCTGCTTTTTGGACTCTGAACTCGACGTGCTGCCTGTGAGTACAGAACTCTCTGCCTCTCATCAACTTACAACTCGCGGTACCCGCTGCGCGGGTCCCGCTTCGCCAGAGGCTATTTCTGCACAGCGCCAGTGTTTGGAACCTTCCCTTGGGTGTTGGGACCTGCAGGGCTGCGAGCGTGTTGTGGGCGCAGGACTCCAAGTCCCAGGAGCACCCACAACTCCAAAGTAGTAACAGCTGGGACGCTCTCCCTGCAGGCTCCTCCCCTTGCTAGGCAACGCTGTAAAAACCTGCCTCCTGCCTGCACCTGAGGATTTCTCTGCAATCTTGCTGCTTTTTGGACTCTGAACTCGACGTGCTGCCTGTGAGTACAGAACTCTCTGCCTCTCATCAACTTACAACTCGCGGTACCCGCTGCGCGGGTCCCGCTTCGCCAGAGGCTATTTCTGCACAGCGCCAGTGTTTGGAACCTTCCCTTGGGTGTTGGGACCTGCAGGGCTACGAGCGTGTTGTGGGCGCAGGACTCCAAGTCCCAGGAGCACCCACAACTCCCAAGTAGTAACAGCTGGGACGCTCTCCCTGCAGGCTCCTCCCCTTGCTAGGCAACGCTGTAAAAACCTGCCTCCTGCCTGCACCTGAGGATTTCTCTGCAATCTTGCTGCTTTTTGGACTCTGAACTCGACGTGCTGCCTGTGAGTACAGAACTCTCTGCCTCTCATCAACTTACAACTCGCGGTACCCGCTGCGCGGGTCCCGCTTCGCCAGAGGCTATTTCTGCACAGCGCCAGTGTTTGGAACCTTCCCTTGGGTGTTGGGACCTGCAGGGCTGCGAGCGTGTTGTGGGCGCAGGACTCCAAGTCCCAGGAGCACCCACAACTCCCAAGTAGTAACAGCTGGGACGCTCTCCCTGCAGGCTCCTCCCCTTGCTAGGCAACGCTGTAAAAACCTGCCTCCTGCCTGCACCTGAGGATTTCTCTGCAGTCTTGCTGCTTTTTGGACTCTGAACTCGACGTGCTGCCTGTGAGTACAGAACTCTCTGCCTCTCATCAACTTACAACTCGCGGTACCCGCTGCGCGGGTCCCGCTTCGCCAGAGGCTATTTCTGCACAGCGCCAGTGTTTGGAACCTTCCCTTGGGTGTTGGGACCTGCAGGGCTGCGAGCGTGTTGTGGGCGCAGGACTCCAAGTCCCAGGAGCACCCACAACTCCCAAGTAGTAACAGCTGGGACGCTCTCCCTGCAGGCTCCTCCCCTTGCTAGGCAACGCTGTAAAAACCTGCCTCCTGCCTGCACCTGAGGATTTCTCTGCAATCTTGCTGCTTTTTGGACTCTGAACTCGACGTGCTGCCTGTGAGTACAGAACTCTCTGCCTCTCATCAACTTACAACTCGCGGTACCCGCTGCGCGGGTCCCGCTTCGCCAGAGGCTATTTTTGCACAGCGCCAGTGTTTGGAACCTTCCCTTGGGTGTTGGGACCTGCAGGGCTGCGAGCGTGTTGTGGGCGCAGGACTCCAAGTCCCAGGAGCACCCACAACTCCCAAGTAGTAACAGCTGGGACGCTCTCCCTGCAGGCTCCTCCCCTTGCTAGGCAACGCTGTAAAAACCTGCCTCCTGCCTGCACCTGAGGATTTCTCTGCAATCTTGCTGCTTTTTGGACTCTGAACTCGACGTGCTGCCTGTGAGTACAGAACTCTCTGCCTCTCATCAACTTACAACTCGCGGTACCCGCTGCGCGGGTCCCGCTTCGCCAGAGGCTATTTCTGCACAGCGCCAGTGTTTGGAACCTTCCCTTGGGTGTTGGGACCTGCAGGGCTGCGAGCGTGTTGTGGGCGCAGGACTCCAAGTCCCAGGAGCACCCACAACTCCCAAGTAGTAACAGCTGGGACGCTCTCCCTGCAGGCTCCTCCCCCTCACCTATCAGCCAGTATATTTACAACTAGTGTGCTCCGCTGCGCGGGAGCACGCGGGAGGGCGCCGGGAGAAGCCCGGGACAAGGGCGGGACCGACTGTGACCGACAGAGACCGATTGAGGCTGGGCTGGGCCACCCCTCTTTAGTGTGTAATTGTACACTGTTCCTCTAGATAGCATGACTACTAAGAAATTGAAATTGAGATCAGGAAGAGTGCTAGTTGGTAGAGCTTGTTCTAAAACTAAATCCAATCCATTACGAAACAAAGATGGCTCTGCTTTACAACTAAAGAGTAAATGTCAACTTTATTCTTTATGGGATAAGGGTAAGGAGAAAGTAGACCAGGAGGGGGCCCTTACGAAAACTACTAACATTAATTGTAAGGAATATGTACAAGATTCTCCTGTTGTCAAAAATGATAGTATACTGTCAGGTATTACTGTTTTACCCACCCCAGATGATATACTAAATAAAAATCAAGAGGGATATACTAACTATCTTTTTGAAACCCAAGGAAAAGCAGTGGATGCTGCTGATTTAGGCAGCACTTCTGTCTTTCCTGTTGTGGCTCTAGTACACAATTTTCCCTCTCCTTCTAAAGTAAGCCAAAAAATCTATTCGAAAATCTCTTCCCCCTTGCATATCCTTCCAGAGGATTACACCCTCCCTGATATAAATCTAGAATCCCAGAAAGAATCAATAAAAACACAGAACCCCTTTCATGCTCAGGATATTATAACTACCCCTAGGTTACATCTGTATAGTAGTACTCCGTCAAAAAATTCTGAGATTTCCACCCCTGAAATGAACTTATTTCTCAGTCCTACTCATATCCATAACAAACATCTAGGAAATTCTTTTACAAGAGAAGATAATGTAATTTCGAATTCCTTATCTTCTCTGGAACGGCTTATTTCATCAATTTTACAGCTATTGGAAAGAATAGTTAATGGATCAGATAATGTATTAGACACAGTATCATTGATTTTAAAGGCACTGCTGAGTAACAAAATAGGATTAGATGGCGGTTTTGACCAAAAAATAATCACTCCATCTAATAAATTAAATATGGAAGCAAATGAGGAAATAAAAAATATAAAAGTAACCCCTGAGGCACTTTTATCGTCAGATCCCCTGGTTAAAACTAATACTAATACTGCAGTTACTCCTGAACCATCTGTACAAAGGAAGGAGAATCCATCTAATGGTAATTGCGTAGCTTTTATTAGTCAGGAGATCGAGACTTTATTGCCCCCAGAGGATAATTCAAGTAATGTTTTACCCCCCATCTTCCCAATTTTCATTCCACAATCAAATAAAGAAACTCCAGTCCCTCCTACTACTTTAGAAAAAATTTCATCATTAAGGGAGGAAAAAAAGGAAATAAAAGCATCAAAAAAACAACGATGCAAAAAAAGAAAACCAAATCGTAGATTTTACAAAAAAAGGCAAAGGAAAATAATTTTTGATTGTGAACAAGAACCCTCGCTGGATAACTCCAATCCAGTGGATCTTGACTCAACAAACATACAAGAAGATTATCATTCGCTCATAAGTCAACAACATCTTGATGAGCAAACTGAAGTGGTGAAAGAAAAAAATCCAACTTCAATTATAGTTTCCAAACCAAAGCCACCTCTTAACCCTTCGGCTATTGCTTTTTCAGATGTTGTTGCAACTGATCATATATCCAAAACAGTGCCTAAGATCAGAAACAATGTGGATACTCTTTATCTTGATTTCATACCTATTTTTGATCCTGACCTCATTTTAAATAGATCTGCCTTAGTTAAGTGTTTTCACGAAATAGAAAGCTTAAAATTGATCCAGTCTGCAGATCTAGACATAATTTCATTAATAAACTCTGAGAATGGAAGGATAACACGGGTAAAATTTTACTCAAAATTGGTAACAAACCATGTCTTACAATGGGCAGAAGAATTCCAAATAAGAGGAATTGATGTTGATCCCTTTATACCGGTTAAAATAGAAAATCATAAATATCAAAAAATGTCATTTTATCAAGGCATAAAATCCGGTCCTCGCGATGGCCTTACGGCAGCGCCTGAAGAGCTAAAAATACGGATATCAAAAAATGACCGACAGGTGATAATTAATAATCCGTTGCCCATCAAACAAACTAGGGTAAAGGATATTGATCAGGAATGGAGTTGGTTGCCCGCTGTCTTATCAGATAAATCAGGTTTTGCAGCCAAAATGAATTCAGAGTTTTAACGATAACTTAAAAATAATATCGTGGAACATTGCTGGATTAAACCAGAGCTCAGAAAAGCTGTTATTTTTGCAGTCTCTTGACGCTGATATTATCTGTTTGCAGGAAACGTGGTTGGCAGGGAACTTTCCGGTTGTAAAAGATTATTATGTTTTGGAGAGTAGTGCTATTCCCTCTATGAGAGGCCGAGCAAAGGGAGGGTTAGCCTGCCTTCTGTCCAACAAGGTTAAATGGAACTATACTCACTACCAGGATCCAAATAAATTATTTCAGGCAATAACTATAACAAACTCCGCCATGGACGCCTCTCAGAAATCGTTTGTAATAATAAATGCTTATTTGCCTCCAGAAGCAAAGTATAATTCGAGTATTAAGATGATTAGTTCCTTTATATTACATTTACAGGAATCCCCTTTTCCCCCCCACATTTTACTACTAGGAGATCTAAATGGTAAAATATCTAATTATGCCCTTGAGATATTTAGGAATAAGATAAGAGAGGAAGCATTTATGATACCTAAAGCTATCTTTCCGGAGAGTATTAAAATAAATAAAAGAGGGAAATTAATATTAGAGAGTTTATCCGAGGTAGACTGCATTATAATTAATGGAAGGTTCCCTTCGGATATTCCCGCCCATTTCACTCACAAATTAGGAAATGGTGGTTCTATCCTCGACTATATGATAGTTGATAGTACCTTCTTTTGTTTCTTAGATGATTTTTCCGTTCTAGTTACTGATCTTAGTGATCATAATGTTCTACTTTTAACACTAAATATAACATCATCTCAAAGGGATTCATGGAAAATTGGTAATGATTTATTGAACATTAATAATAAAGGGAAATGTTATTGGAATTTAGGGTCCATTAGAAGTTTGTCTAATATATTAGAACACACAGCTGAGAACTTAAGTTCATGGGAAGGTAGAGAGCTATTTTATTTTGCGTCTCTTTTACAAACTTTAAAAACTAAAGTTCGAAAGCCACAATCAAGAAAGCCAATTCCTAAAATCCCTCCTGACCTTCGTTACCTAAATAAAGAAATAAATAAATTAGTCAGGGCTCAATATCTTTCCTTTATTCCTGAACGTAGACAGAGAATTTCTCTTCTGAGAAGAAGAAGAAATAGGTTAAAGGTTAGATTAAAACGGGAGAAAGAAGATGCTCTCTGGGTTAAGCTTCATGAGGCATCTAAGAATGGGCAGGTAAAGTCTTTCTGGTCATTAATTGGAGAAGGATGTGGGGTGCGATCCAGACCCTCTCCTATATCCATTAACGAGCAGACATGGGTTGATTTTATACAACAACTATATAATAGCAATGATGAGAAGTTCTGTCCTGATAAACTGCAGGAGGATTCAACCCCATATGACCCTCCCTCTGAATTAGAAATAGTTGCAGCAATCAAAGCTTTACGTTCATCTGGTGCACTAGGCCCAGATGAAATCCCAATTTCCGTGCTAAAATCCTATAGCACGTTATGGGGAAAAATCTTATACCCAGTCTTTAAACTTTGCTTTATTAATGGCACGGTTCCACATTCTTGGAAGGGGAGTTTACTAATCCCGCTCCATAAAAAGGGGGCTAGAGACTTACCTCAAAATTATAGACAAATAGCCCTTTTAGATGCCATAGGCAAAGTTTTTTCTAAATGTTTATTGAATAGTTTAAATGATTGGGTAACGAAATCTGCAATACTCCCGTTGGAACAGACTGGATTTAGGAAACAGCATGGTACTTTGGATAATCTTACTGCTCTTCAAATCCTGGCGGAAAAATATGTTTCAGTTCGTAGAGGGGGTGTATTTGGGGCTTTCATTGACTTCTCTACGGCTTTTGATAAAGTGGATAGGCCCCTGCTGTGGAGTAAGTTAACCAAATTAGAGATACCATCTAGTTTATTAAAATTAGTTATCGCACTACATACAGATACTTGGTGCAAAGTTTTAATGGGTGGCGAGCGAGGACTGTCTAGGGTTATACCCACAGATATTGGTCTGAAACAGGGCTGTCTATTGGCTCCCCTGTTATTCTCCCTATATATCGCCGACCTCCCCAAAGCTATTTTATCAACCAGTAATGGTATTGCTCCACTTTTGGGGAGAGCTCCAATAGCGTGCTTAATGTACGCAGATGATATCTTAATCTTGGACCTCACCCCAAAAGGTTTGAATAACCGCTTACAAGCCCTGTCCTCCTACGCTAAGGCTCACTTTTTAAAAATCAATATCTCAAAGAGTAAAATAATGTGCTTTCAGAGAAAGAGAAATTCCAAATATGAAAATTACTACTGGTCCATTGGGGGCGAAAGATTGGAAGTAGTGAAATCTTATCCCTTCCTTGGTAAGATTGTCATGAACAATCTTAGTGAAAAAGCCCACACGGAGAATAATAACAGAAAAGCCCTTGTTCAAGGGAAGAGTCTTATTTCCCTCTACAAAGCGACTGGCAGAAGGCATTTTTCCATATTGCTCGAGGTTTTCCGAGCAAAAATCCCTGCATCCCTAATCTATGGATTAGAAATAGTGGACATGGCATGCTGGAATTTTTTAGATTCTACTGAAGGAAAAATATTACGCAATTTAGCCTCTGTCAGTACCGCAAATTCTACCTCCTCTTTAAGACGAGAATTTGGATTGCGCAGCTCTCGGGCTCAGGCATCTGCGAGTGTGGTGCGTTGGGTCTGTAACATTGCAAGAGGAATGCCTGGCACATTGAGATACCTAATAAAAAATGAGTTGTTGGGTTCCTTTAACGCTCATTCCTCCATTGTGAGGAATTTCCGACAGGCTGTTGCGCTACTACAGCTAAACGAACAAAGTCTTTTCACATTATCTGACACCCAACTGAAGTTATCTTTAAAATCTGCCTCTTGGGAGCTGAGCTTTAGAGTTGATAGTGGGACCAGTAAAGCGGTGAGTGGAATGTTCCCTATTGGTAAATTTTGTAAAATAAAAACTCCCCAACCATACATATGCTGGAATCTTCCTCATGGAATTAGGCGATTTATGCTGCTGTTAAGGTATAATTTGCTCCCGTTAAATTGCCTTCTGTCCAAATGGTATGGTAGTTCAGATATCTGTAATCATTGTAACCTTAATACCCAGGATATGTACCATGTTGTTTTCGTTTGTCCGGCCCTTATGTCATTTAGACGTAAATGGCTAAGACCTATGTGCCTCCAACTGGGCATTCGTACTGCTTATGATTTCATTGAAGCAATGCATAATCCCCCCGATGAAATGTTTTGTTTTAAATTATTTTATTTCTTTAAATGCTTTTTAACATTATATTGATTACTTAATACTATGTATATTTTCTTTGTACTTTTTATGGAATTTTGTTGTATGACTTTATGAATTCTTATGTGGATCTCTTTTGAGTTCCGTTATCATAATAAATAAATTTGAAATTTGAGTAAAAGGGGAAAGATCTGATGAAAGCCATCTCAATACCTGGCGTACGGAAAAGGATTTATGGTAGAGACGGAAATCTGGAAAGTTAACTCCACCATTAGGTTTGGACTTACAAAGAGCTGCAAGAGAAATTCTAGATTTTTCATTTTTCAGAGAAATTTTGAAAGGGATGAATCGATACGTTTAAAATAGAGTGCAGGAACATGAACAGGTAACATCAAAAAGATATAAATTAGAATAGGGGCTAACATTATCTTAATTGAGTCCAATCGACCACACCAGGAAAGAAAAAGAGGATTCCAGGCGGAGAACAATTGTTCAATTCGGGCTAAAACTGCGGACATATTTGATTGAACTGAAGCAGAAATAGAGTTAGAGAACCAAATACCTAGATATTTAATCTTTGAACTATTCCAGGCAAAGCCAGTAGATGAGAAAAGATGAGGAAGACAGGTTTTGGTTAGAGAAAGGATTTCAGTCTTATCTCAATTAATCTTATATCCTGAGACCAGAGAGAATGAGTCGAATTCAGATAATAAAGGGGGAACATATACTTCTGGATCGGAAATAAACATGAGAATATCGTCTGCATATGCAGAAAGTTTCAATTGATTGTTACCATAAGGAAAGCCAGAAATTGAGTTATTGCTACGAATAGAGGACAAAAATGGTTCAAGCGCCAGGACAAAAAGAAGTGGGGATAAAGGACAGCCCTGACGAACGCCGTGTTGAAGAGTAAAGGACGAGGAGAGTTGACCGTTTACAAGCACCGAGGCCTTGGGTGCAGAATATATCAGGGAGATAAGGGATATGAATTTGGGACCAAAGCCATGTCAACGTAATGAAGCAAATAAAAAAGACCAATCAACTCTGTCAAAAGCCTTTCCGCATCAACAGGGATAGCGGCTAAAGGAATTGAAAGAGATGAGGCTTTAATCAAAACATTAAGAAAAAGGCAAGAACTATCAGAGGTAAGCCTACATATAGCAAAGCCACATTGCTACTTGCCAATGAGATTGGGCATAAAGGGATCTAAGCGCAATGCAAGTAATTTAGCAAATAATTTATAGTCCACATTAACTAAAGAAATCGTATGATAATTTTTACACAATTGGGGGTCACAACCGTCTTTCAGGATAAGACAAATGGTAGCATCCTAAAAAGTGCCTTCCGCCTTACCAGATGAATAAAAGAACTGAAAAAGCGTTAAATGTTTGGACAGTAAAAGATCAAAAAAATGTAAATAAAATTCAACAGGGAAACCATCAGGACCAGGTGTTTTACCTTTAGTAAGTGATGTCAAAGCCACGGAAAGCTCGTGTAATGAGAGGTCAAGTTCAATGTCCGGAAAATTGAGATGAGAATTAGAAGGTTTGGGAAGTTTCTCAAAATAGTTCTGAATAAGAGAAGGAGTCGGAGGAGATTCTGGGGTATAGAGCCGTTGATAAAACAATTGAAATTGGTCAAGTATTTCCTTATCTTTATGTAGGAGAGTGTTGTCAGGAGAGTAAATAGATTCTATAAGAGTATGTTCTTTACTAAATTTAAGGTAATTAGCTAAGAGTTTCCCTGATTTATTATGATCTCCAAAATAACGAGCACTACTACAAAGGAGAATTGAAGATGCGTTATCAGTAGTAAGTTTACTATACTCTAATTTTGCTATTAAAAGATCTTGTGATATAGAATTATCTGACGAGGTATAAAATTTATGTTCCAAAGACTTTATTTGCGCCAGAGAGGTTTTCCATTTCTGAAGATATTGCTTCTTTTTCCTAAAGACGAAATCAATAATGAATCCTCTTGCAGTGGCTTTAAAGGAATCCCAGAGGATATGAGGAGGGGTACTAGGGTCGCAATTAAATAGAAAGAAGTCCTTATTAAAGGAACGAAAAGAGGAAGAGAAGTTGGGATCAGTGAGAAGTGCACTATTGAAGCGCAAACGAGAGGACTTGGGGTGCGGCGGAAGCAAGTCAAGATCTGTTACAATAGGGACATGGTCCAAAATTACTCTGGGTTCAATAGAAGAAGAAAATAAGTTTTGGGATAGAGGTTGAGAGAGAGAAATGTAGTCAAGACAAGAAAAAGATGTGTGAGGAGGAGAGAAAAAGGAGTAGTCCAAAGTATCATGATGTGAAAGGCGCCAATAGTCAATAAAACGTGATTGCAAATTAGTGTCAAGAAATTGTTTGTGAGTATTGGTAGGTAAGAAGCGAACTGTGAATTTACGATCAAGGAATGGATCAACAATCTGGTTACAGCCTCCACCTAAAATAAATAATTCATCTTTATGTTGAATACATTTTTTCGTTATTGAAGGCCAGAAAGAGCAATCAGGTTGTGTAGGGCCATAGACATTAAAAACAGTTAAAGGTATAGAATTAATTGGCAACTTAGCTAGTATCCATCTGCCATCAGTGTCATTTTCTTGTGACAAAACTTTACATTTTAATTTCTTGTGACATAAAATGGCAACTCCATTTTGTTTTGTTGTTGGGAGGTGAAAACAAGACTGGACCCACCCAACTCCTTTTTAATTTAAGGGATTCAATTTCAGTACGGTGGGTCTCTTGCAAAATAACTATATCAGGGTTATAGGAGGATAAATGGGAAAGGACTCTCTGCTGTTTAATCGGGTTAATAAAACCTTTTACATTCCAGGAAACAACTTTGAATTTACAAATAGCATAAAATCAATGAAAACAAAAAGTACAAGAATGCTTATATGTAATATACAGCCGAAAAATGAGAGAAAGAGAAAGAAGAAATGAATATAACAGATAACATCAAAGAGAGGTCCAGGATGAAGTAAAGGAGAGTAAAAGAAATCTGTATGAATGTGAAAGTAGAGAAAAGAGCAGGAATAAAAGAAAAATGAGTTGAACCGGTAAATAGGAAGAAGGGAAGGGAAAGGAAGGGGAAGGAAGAAAGGAAGAAAATACAAGAATAGACAGTACATATTCAAAAGGATGACTGAGAATAATGTACCTGAGGGGGACATACAAGAGGACAGTGGGGCAATGGCGACACTCAACAAGATGGACCGCCCGAAGAGTGGGAGTCCAAACCGCACCAGGACAGAAATCGATGGAAAAGAGCCACATGGGTTGAGGGAAAATACATCACAAACCTATATAAGGATATAAAATGGTAAATAACAATAGGGAAATAACAATAGGGATATACATGAGAACGTATACAACAAACTAACACACCATGTGAAGACATAGGAAGATTGAAAAAACAGCAATATCAAAGAAGAGTAAGTGGTAAGGTAAGAAACAACAATGAAAGAAACCAAATCAACTTATTTGAAATTATCTAATGGTAAACTTGAAAGTAGAACACCATCAGAAGTGCTGTAAGAAAAAAGAACAGATGTAAACGATGATTATATCAGCCACTAGGAAAAGTGGAGGTATCCATGCCACTATTAGATTCAATGTGAATAAAGTTCTTAAGTTCTCCAGGGTCTTGAAAAGTCCATGTTCGATTTTGATGAGAGACCTTGAAAATATATGGATGAAACAAGCCATATCTAGCTCCAAGAGATCAAAAGGGAGCACAACGGGTCAGAAACTCTTTTCTTCTTGATGCCGTGGCATTGGAAACATCTTGAGAGAGGAACACTCTCTGTCCCAGCCAGGAAACTTGATGCTTGGATCTAGCTGCAGAGAGGACTGAGAGAAGATCCATAAATTTCAAGAAGAGGATGATGACTCCTCGTGGTTTCATTGAAGCAGATGAACGTGGGCCAAGCCTATTGGCCCTTTGGATACTGAGAGATGTAGTGGCCGGCATGTCCAGAAGTTTTGGAAGGAAAGAGTGAAAAATGTCACAGGATCATCGCCCTCCAAGGATTCCAGTAAACCATAAATACGAAGGTTATTCCTCCTATTCCTATTTTCTAAATCCTCAGTATGTTGCTGGAGAGCAAGGACCGACTTTTCCAGAGAAGAGATGCGCTGAGAATTAGTTTGTATCTCCGAAACCTGTTGTTCTACAGACGTAATCCTGTTGTCCATAGTTGACCATTTTTCCTCCACAAAATTGCATTTTGTTGTTGGTTTCCTGTGTGAACGGACACAAGGCGTGTTTCTCCTCTAAAAATAACTCCATAGAGATAGGAGAGGACGACTTGTCTGGAGATGGAGGGTCATGTTTCAAGCGCTTAGTCGAAGTAGTGGGAGGTAAAGACTTGTTCGATATGGGCTGCGTTGAAAAAGAGCAATTAGATGCGACTCCAGCCATTTGGATTGCTACAGTAGAGGAACCTGAGGCTGAGGAGGATGAGGAAGATGAGGAAAGATGAGGAAACTGCCACCTGAACACTCTTAGAAGGCACAAAAACAAACTTTGGTCTACGCAGTTTGCCCATAGAGACTAATTACTTCCAATTTGGGATGTAAGCAGGAAACTTTTATGTCAAAAGAAAAAAAAAGGGCAATGGCACAAAAAACTGATCAATTGTAGAGAATAATGGCGTATTACATAACAAGCGAATGAGTAAAACCTATATTAGAAAACAGCACTATAGGTATCCGAAGCATGCATCAAAAAAGAGATGGTAAATGCAGCAGTAGTGACAAAAATATTCCTGAAGTTACGAAATGGTGGAATGGACAGAGATATAAATGGCTACTTGTCGAGCTGCGAACGTAAAAAAGTTGACCTGGCAGCAGATTCTAAGAAATTTAAGAAAGCGCTGCATATGATTCAGGAAACATTCAATAAAATAAACTGTTCAGGGAATTCTGCTTGGTATTCTGCTTCGCCACATATATAATAATGCAGGAATGAAGGCATGACATAGCCAGCTGAACTGATGAGGTATAAAAATATATTTCAGAAAATTCCTGTTGAAAAACACAGCATGTAGCATTTCAAATAGACCATTTGGATAGGCATGTGCCCAGCTGGAGGGGTTTCAAAGTCGTTTCCATGAGGTAAGTAGGCAACGTGGGTTTAATTAATTCCTTTTTTACTACACTGAGCCACAGACAATGGCACTAGACAGTAAATAGTTAACCCGTAGGGGGGTTATCCTTCTGTTATGCAAAATGAAGAAACAGGCATTATAAAACACCACAATAGCGAAGGTTTGGGTGGAAACACTCAGCACATCCCCCAATTATGTGTCAGGTGATGTAGAAGCAAGACAAAAGTCACAGTGGCCACGGAGGAGCCAGCGTGCAGAATTGAGTCTTCTTGAAGAGGCGCACAGCTCAGTTAGGAGAATGCAGGCAATCAAAATGGCGGTACTGCAAGGTCACAGATGCTGTGGCACCGATAAACTACAAAGCGCCTTGCGGCAGGTGCCAACGATGTGCTCACCAGATGCAGCTCACGTTCCCATTTGTGTTGGCTGCATTTTGTTGTGGAGGACGTTATGGAAACACTGCATAGACTCCATGTACTGGTCCGGTTCGGCGGAGAAGCACCCTCAAGCAGCCATCCTCTGTGGTGCCGTAGCCACACCCCTAGGATGATCTCTAATCAATCAAACTAGTTGCTGAACGCAAGTCAACGTTGGCCTCGCGTATTTGATCAAAACGTTGTACCAGCTTAAAAAACATCAGTTTTTTTTTACGTTACACTATATCAGTAAACATGTAATCCTAAGCATAAAGTGATTGTTACATATTCTCACAGGATGTTCCACATAATGACTGCCTAGGGATGGTACCCGATGACTAAATGTAATATTATCGTGGGCATTCCACCGCAACATCAATTGATTTTGACGCTGCCCCTATTCACAAGTGCAGTGTAAATAGTAGTTAGCACCAAAATTAAGACCAGGAAAATCCTGGTCTTAAACAGGCGAAATGAGGAGAAATGCTTTATTTCTCCTTGTTTTTGCTTTTTCCATGTGCGCTGCCTTGTGCAGTACACATGGAAAAAGCAAATTGCCATGATTTGTGTATGTACAGGAAGGTGTCTCTTCCTGTACATAACCAAACCTTTTTTTTATATGCCATTCTGTCACTTTCATGTGTGCTGCATAAAGGAGCACACATAAAAATGAGAGAATTGCATTTAGGATTGTTTATTTTCATGAAGGGACATCTTCCTACACATAAACAATCCTCCCCTGCACACAGAAACCCTTGCATTCTGGTGCCAGGGTGCCTGTGTTGGTGCTAAGTTGCTAAACTTAGTGCCATCGCAGGGGGAAACGCAAGGCTGTACCATATCCTTGTGAATATGGTGCAGCCTTGCGTTGGGAAGTGGTGGAGAGAGGCGTTAAGCCGAGAAGGCTAACGCCTCTCTCCACCGCTTCCTTGTGAATATCCCCCTTAGTTCCTTTTTTTACTACTTTGCGCCCCTTTGCAGCACAAACATATTTGCGCTAATTAATGGTTAGTGTGATTGTAACAACATGGCACCTCCCAATATTTTCTAACAATATTTCTATCACTGTTTAAAGTCAGTGATGTCTGCCAGCATAAAAGTACTTCATTGATTTGTCCGAGCAATGCTACAGACAGTTATTCCTCATCTTTGCGGTACATTTGCTGAATGCAGCGGCAATGATAGTTATTACTGCATTACCACTGCATTTACAGTAATATCTTTGATTTATCGCCTCTGAGTTCTTACTTCTTATAAGTGTCAGCTAGGATATAATTTTGCATGTTTTTAGAAGAACTGTTGACAAATAAATAAAAGCAAGCATCCTCTCAGCTGAGAAACATGTTTTCTTCAGTCTTCACTAGGAAGCTGCAGCCAAGTAGGTCTCCTTTCTGAGATCACCGAGGAGAGATACCTCTGTTTTATCTTTGCACAGTGCTTACTGACTAGCCCCTTAACAAAACCAGGAGGAAGCACATATATCTATGGCTTGCATTATACATTGACACCATAAATCACACTGTGGTGCTGTTATGCACACACTACCTGCCAACACTGAGTTTACAAAGCTCAATAGCCAAGAAGATCCTCATGCAACAGCTGCTCTAATTCTTTGCGTCTATTTGATTGCTCTAGTGATGGGAATTGTCAGATCACTTTTAAAAGGCACTATTGTATTCATTATGTAGACTTTTCCATTTACCGGATTCAAAAAATCATTTTGCTTTTGAGGAAACTTTAAAAAAAGGCCATTAAAAATATTGCCTAATATGTAATGAACCAAGCAATATACTGTGATTCTTTTGACTTCTGGGAATAACCTCGACCTCTTGGGAATTTTAGTTCATGGCAGCTAACACCTTAAATAGCAGAGTAATAGAGGACACTGAAAAGAGAGACTTATTGAGTTTTTGCAAATTGTAACTCAAACTAGTCTGGGTCATTTATTTTGATCCCATCCTCCCCCACTATTATGTTCCTGTGTGAGTCTGATTCGCAAACAGGCTTATGTAATAGTGCACATTTAAATTTGTGCTTGATTTAAATTTAGGGGTTATGACATATTCACAAACTAAGGGAGGTTATGCCGGGAAAGCCATGAGTCCGCTTAACTAAGTTTCAGCTGAGGCTCACTCTAGTAGTCCTCCTAAATCACTTGCAATTCCAGTAATAAGACAGCAGTACTGCTGACTTACTTCTAGAGTTCAGTAGTGAGCCAGAAGTTCTACAATAGTTAGCCCCACCCACTCAAGGCAAATTCTTAGTAAATCAAACCCTATGATCCTATTTATATTCCCCACATAAAACTTCTTCTTAACTTGGCAATTTACAGTTGGCAAGCAATCTGCACCATTTTCGCAGAATAGGCCATTTTCATTGTGTTGTTTCACTTTCTTTTCTGTGCTCTAGGGTGCACAATGCCCTTCTAAATATGCCTCCTGGTTTCCACTAAGTAGTTTCCAGTGCCACCCATGTGGCCAATCATACCCTTCACCCTATATTTGTACCACTACGTTTAATCATGATCACTGGAAAGAAACCCTTTGGATGGAAAAATAATCAGATAATTTATTTCCTCAATTGATAGTTCCACACCTTCTACAAACCCTAGTAGACAATGCCTATGAGACCCTCGAAGAAATTTGATGAACTTGCGGCCACATGCATCATTGCACCCGTTTGCGATTCCTAAATTGCGAAAATTAAGGAATCGCAAGTTAGAAATCGCAAACTGCAATGCATGAACAATTCTCATTTATTTTTGCGATTCGGTATTTTACCTAAATTGCGATTCACAATTTGCGAATCGCAATTAAGAAAAACCCTTCCCATTGATTCCTATGGGCCAAAAGGCCCATAGGGATGAATGGGAAGGCATTCACATTTTGCGAATTTCAAATTGCGATTCGCAAAATGTGAATGCAATTTTAAGGGTGCAGGGGGGGTCCAAAGAACCCCTCCCTGCACCCCTGAAATGTAACTTTAAATGCAATTTACACACACACATGCCCCAAGGGCATGTGTGTGTGTAAATTAAAACTTTCAAAAATGCAATTTGTGCATATTTGAAAGTTTTCGGTAAATTAGCATGAAGTTCAACTTCATGCTAATTTACCATTTCCAAATTCCGAATTCGCAATTAAAAAATGATCATGCATTGCATTTAAGAAATCTGAAATTGTGATTTCTTAAATGCGATCCCAATTTTAGAAATCGCAACATGGTTGCGATTCCTAAAATTGCAAAATGCATGATGCATTCCAAATTATAACAGAATACAAAAATGTCCTAATAGGATTTGTTTACAATTTAAATTACAAATCATTGATTTGCCGGCGAAGCGGTCATTGATATCATAGAAACAAGGAGAAAACAGAATTAAACTGTTCTTTATTTTTCTCTAGTAAAATTATTTCATTAAGTATATCAAATGGCAACAAAAATACTACTCAATTCGTGAGATCAATTTAACAGTAGTATTAGACACCTTCTGCTGATGACATGGAGAAAACAAATACCATGATCTAACAATTGTTTGTCATGTTAACACGCTCAACAATCAAATAATGACACATCCATGAGCAAAAAGGTGTCAAGCGTCGACGTTTCGGTCCCCGTTGGTTAACATAATCCATAGGACCATCTTCAGGACCATACATTGCACATAAATCAAGAGACCTCCAGCCGGAGGTACTCCGGTTTGTAAACTCTCTTTCGCAATTCTCTTTAAATAGTTGATATACTGGACTCGCAGATGTAATGAAAATATATCTGTAACCCAAAACGCCTCAGTCGTCAAAATCCAGAATGCGCACAAGCAGGAGCTTTCCACGTTATTTAATCACGTTCGAAACACCTCACAATCGCCTACCTCTTTGTTGCCATTTGATATACTTAGTGAAATAATTTTACTAGAGAAAAATAAAGAACAGTTTAATTCTGTTTTCTCCTTGTTTCTATGATATCAATGACCGCTTCGGCGGCAAATCATAGATTTGTAATTTAATTTGTAAACAAATCCTATTAGGACATTTTTGTATTCTGTTATAATATATACCCAGTCCTCATGGGAATATTGGGTGGCTCTGTTTTGGATTAACATGGATTAATGTGGGACTGGGAGTTCCGCCATTTCGAAAGTACCCGGTTACTGTGTTGGACCATGATGAAAAGTGTGGAATGAAGGAAATAGAAGGTTCTAGAGTTCGAGAATTCCCAAAAATTAGTAAACTAATTCAAGAGTCATTTTTAAGTTGAAGTCTGTGGTGACGTGTTCTAACAGATTGAATTCCTCTACGATTCGACCATTATCGTAATATCATTGTGTGATAATTACGGCCATTGAAACTAACCAAATTGGTAGTTAAAGAACATAGAAATACCAAAGAAATGTAAGAAGAAATCCAAAGATAGCCATCAAAGTAAACAAACTAAACAATATATGAGAAAAGGTGGTCGCTTACGAAAAACCGGTTATGTTGATATGCAAAAAAATGAAGAAATGTAAGCATAGTTGTGAATGAGATTGTTAACTAAAGCTTATTTGTGATTAACCTGTGGGAGACTCCATATGTGGTATTAATAATTCTGGTTGTGCTGGTACCTGCATATATATAATCTGAAATAGCTGCCAATTACTATTGATTAGTTGATATGACTTGGTTCTCTACATCTGAAATAAAGTGTTTGAATTATCTGTTGATAACAAGTCTTATGGATGCTTGTTGTTATGATCGAAAAGTTGAGTGTAAATCTTGATTGGTTCATCTACGGGAACTTTAATTCAATAGGACATATTTGATTTGGCAAATTTGACTTGGAAACAGGAGATATGCTGAAAGTTACAAGAAACATGCCATGTCTATTTTGTCATTCAAACCCTTTGGCGTTTGAGTCTGTTAGAAGTCTATCCACCATATCTCTCTCTGAGACAACCATTTTTCATTGTTCCGATCTGGCAAATTTTGAATTTGTTCAAGAACCTGAAATCTAAGTTGTGGAATTGTATGTTTCATTTCAGTCCAATGTGAAACCAAACTGGATGTTAAAGTTTTATTTCTTATTCGGCTTTTGTGTTCTGTAAATCTTACTTTAACTTTGCGTTCGGTTTTCCCCTACGTAAAGCTTACCACACGGGCATTTGATGGTGTAAATGACTTGTGCTGAATTGCAATCAGTCCGTTGTCTCAGTTTAATTCTTTTGCCGCTTTGAGGATGTACTATGAACGTTCCTTCCATCACATTATTGCAGTGAGTGCAATTGTAGCATTTTTTCATTCCTGGACTGGCTTGAGGTATCCTGATTCTTTTTTTGGTCGGGTGACTAGCTCATGAAGGTTGGTATTTCTAGTGTGAGCAAAAAGTGGATTATTAGCAAATATACCACACAAATCATCCTCGTGTTGCAGTAACTCCCATCTTGTATTGATATTTTTTTTATTTCATTGGATTGCAATGAGAACTTGCTTGCAAACACTTGTCTGTCTTTTTTTGTCTTTGCTTTGATTTGTATCAATTATTCTCTTTGTAATACTGCTGCTTTATTTTCAGCTGTTTGTACAACTTCTTTTGGATATCCCCGTGCTTCAAATCTTTGTCTTTGTAGCTTAATTTCCTGGTTGTATGCTTGTTCGTTAGACGATATCCGTTTGATTCGTACTAGTTGGGAGTACGGTAAGTTGCGCAAGAGGTTCCCTGGATGAAAGCTGTTGTAGGCTAAAATATTATTTCTGTCTGTAGGTTTGTGGTAAACTGTAGTTTCAATCTTGTTGTGTTGTAATTGAACTAATACATCCAGATATGGTACTTATTGATTGTTGGTGGTATAAGTGAATTGGATTCGCGGGTTTCTTGTGTTCAATTCTTGTATTTTTTCGATCAGTAATGAATGTGGACCCTTCCATAATAAGAATATGTCGTCAATGAATCGTTTATAGAAAACGGTGTGTGTTTTCCAGATATTTTCAGTGAAGATGAAATCGTATTCGAATTTTACCATGAATGTGTTGGCAAATGAAGGGGCCCCCGAAAACCCCATGAAAGTACCACTGATTTGTAGGAAGTAGTCCTTCTTCCATCTGAAATAGGAGTGACGTAAACAGAATTGAAGTAATTCCAGGATGAAAACTTTGTTAGCTTCAATTTGCGATGTTTGTAACAATGCCCATTCACACGCATCTAGTCCTTCTGCTAGGGGAATTGAAGTGTACAATGATGTAACATCAATGGTACATAATGTAATGTTCTTGTCATCCAGATTCACTGTTTGTAAAGATTGCAAAAAATGTGCCGTATCTCTCACATACGATATCCACCCTTGTACAAAGATTTGGAGAAACTCGGCGATGTATTTTCCCAAAGGCTCAGACAGTGACCCACAGCCGCTGACTATGGGTCTCATTGGAGGATCAGTTGCATGCTTATGAATTTTGGGAAGCATGTAAAGTTCCGGACATCGTGGGTGTTTAGTAGTCATGAAAAAAGGTGTCAAGCGTCGACGTTTCGGTCCCCGTTGGTTAACATAATCCATAGGACCATCTTCAGGACCATACGTTGCACATAAATCAAGAGACCTCCAGCCGGAGGTACTCCGGTTTGTAAACTCTCTTTCGCAATTCTCTTTAAATAGTTGATATACTGGACTCACAGATGTAATGAAAATATATCTGTAACCCACAACGCCTCAGTCGTCAAAATCCAGAATGCGCACAAGCAGGAGCTTTCCACTTTATTTAATCACGTTCGAAACACCTCACAATCGGCTACCTCTTGACGCTTGACACCTTTTTGCTCATGGATGTGTCAATACTTGATTGTTGAGCGTGTTAACATGACAAACAATTGTTAGATCATGGTATTTGTTTTCTCCATGTCATCAGCAGAAGGTGTCTAATACTACTGTTAAATTGATCTCACGAATTGAGTAGTATTTTTGTTGCCATTTGATATACTTAATGAATTAATTTTACTAGAGAAAAATAAAGAACAGTTTAATTCTGTTTTCTCCTTGTTTCTATGATATCAATGACCACTTCGGCGGCAAATCAATGATTTGTAATTTAAATTGTAAACAAATCCTATTAGGACATTTTTGTATTCTGTTATAATATATACCCCATCCTCATGGGAATATTGGGTGGCTCTGTTTTGGATTAGCATTCCAAATTAGTCAATTGCATTCGCAAACGGCCGAAAATTGCGATTCGCACCGTTTGCGAATGCAATTGACTTTGATGCATGTGGGCAATAGTTTCTAGAAACACTTTCCACCTCCCCACTACTAAACCTGGGAATGCCTTTAAAACAGTTCACCAATCGATAAAAGAGGCCAGTTTATGTGTGATCCTTCTGAAAACTCTACACTTGTTACCTAATATAAGATTTCGACATGAATGCAAAACTGTGATAAATAAGCTGCAAGCAGATCTCTTGAAATACTATGGAGGAACGCAATCTACCTCAATGATGGAAAGCAGCCCCAAAAGCAATACGTAATCTACCTGTCCTTGTCCAAAATTCCAAGAGGCTCCACTATGCATAATGTATCTCCATGGATACATGTCCAGACAAAGAGGTCCTCAACATCACTAATGGATTCTGAACTTCACCAGCACTTCAATAAATGGAAAACTGTTGGAGAAACTCTGTGAAACCTTAGCAAAGAACTTCATCCAGAAATGTACAAACCTTGAATCTTTTTTTCTTTCAAAGTGAAACAACCTCCCCTCAAAGCTTCCTCCACAAAATTAGGCTATTCAATGCACTCAACCAACAATGTTCTCAGTCAAGCTACTGACCCAAAACAAAATATATACCAACCTAGTGAAAGCTTCAAACAAAGGAGAACATTTTCAACAAAATGGTTGCTACAAGCAATTTAACTGCGCCTTGCTGCGTCAATTACAAAATGCAGGAATGCAACTATTTACAAGAATACGGCGCACTCCTGTGTTTTCCCTTGTGCTGGTGCATAAAAAGCTGCCTAGCACCAGTGCAGGCACCTGTGCACGATGGTGTAAGGGTGCCTGTGTTGCTGAGAGGAATGCATTTGTGGTGGAAAGGACACCTTCCTGCAAACCCGGAGCATTTGCGCAACAGTCTCTCCGAGATTGTACCACTGCCCGATTCTGGGCTTTAGGAATATCGCTACAATTGAGACATTGATCTCATCCTTCGCAGCCTCACCATAGCAATCGTATATATACACATAGATCGAGCTCTGAGCAGCTACACGCTCACCTATGCAGACTTCCAATTGTGTCCCATGTCCCGAACTTGCAGCAATCATTCAGGCATTTGATTCCCTTATCCTGATGATGATCCCATAACCGTCGTTGGGGATCCAAACGTCGTTGACAGCTACATCATACACTGATTCATGAATTATGTGGTGCGTTAAATGTCTTTTCTATTGTGATTTCTGTAACTTATGTATCACCAAAAAGTCACTCTGCAGCTCTATGCCTGAGGTCTGGAAATTTACTGATTTCCTGTACCCTGTCACTTCCTGCTCACTGCATGAGATTATATGCTGGTTCATGTTTATCTAATGTGTAAATAAATGTAATAATTTTCATTGAGAAAACAATATACCCAACTCTGATTGTAGTTTTGTGGTTATGATTACATATCTTCTTTGATAGGGACCATTGTCTCTAATAGCATACTCTTACCCTTGGTCCCTTCTGACTTTCAGTGTCCCCTTGTCCTTTGTTCACTCCCTTTGTAAATATGGCGCAAATTAGAGCATTTATTTCACCACCGCAAAGTCACAAATCGTGTTGCAAAGGCGCAGCAGAGGGCTCATAAATAAGCTCCTCAGTATTATGCCAATTTATTCATGTAATGCCTCCTTCATAAGTTATTTTACTTTCAAGTCCGTATTTGAGCGGTATCCAAAGCAACCACCTTTTTTTTATCTAGCCTCTTCTCTGTTATCTTATGTACGTATTTTAAGCATGATGTTGGTGTCAGGTTGGAGGAGCTAGCGCCTTTGTATCTCTTGAAATATTCCTCCAAATATTTGAACAATAGTTCTTATTGAAAATATACGTAGGCCCTAACTACTACAATTCATCTTTCTCCATATTTTGTACAACACAGAACACACAAGGTCATTTTCCTTTGCAGCCATGTTTCAGCTGCTGGCTTTATGAACAGTGCATGCGCCAAAGAATGGAAATGTTCCTTCTTTGTCCGAGGCGCACAAATGATAAGTTCGCCTGCTTCAAACTCCCTGCAATTGCTTTGCATTCTGCATTTTTTTTTTTAATGTTAGCATGCGACCAGACCAGTATTGTATGTACCATAAAAATACATGTGCAAGCCTTGACACAGATACAAGTTCTGAATCTTAATAGCTGCAAAGCTTTGGATTCACGACAAATTCCGTCCTTCAAGCCTGAAGGTAGGACGTACAGTATTCTATATTTTATAATTGTTATGTTTGAAGGGTCCTGCTTTAGCTGCTCTGAAAACAGTAGCTGTAAAGTAACCTAGATGTGTAGCTCCTGAGGGCCGTTGTCTAGACAGCAAAGGATTACTACTTTGAAAGAGTCTAACGCACAAGAATACTGCTGTAGCAGTCATTCCTGTTGTATATAAAGTTTCCCACTCCACAATAGTGGCATGTATTTGTTGACTTACTGTGTCCTTCTCTTTCTGTTGAGAGAGTTGGTAGAACGGACGGCCTAGCATTTCACGAGCTTAGCAGGTTGCCAGTACTTTTTAGGTCGAGCCTACAACGCTTGCCCTGCAGGATGAACTGTTATATGTAATTTGTGGAGTCTGACTCCTTCCACCACTTTGGATTGGCTTTCACCTCGGTCATTTAAAAATCATATCCTCCAAATGGCTAAAGGTTGGTGCATATCCCTCCTTTTTTTTAAAGTTAACTCCCATTGTGTATTTATTGTGTGCTTATATCTTCTTGTTTTAGTTATTTCCCCAGTAATGAGTACGCCCATTGATAATTTTGATTAAAAGCTAGTAAGGCTCTATTAAAATGAATGTAACTGCTTATTTTCCCTTTGACGCAAACTCAGTTCTCGGTGCTATAAAAATCACCGCTCTCTTCTAAAATACGTGAATACGTTTTTTATTCTTTTTTGTGCTAAACGAGAGATGTACAAGCCCGAAGGATAAATACTCTAGGGCAGATTTATGTTAACTGGCGCATCCCCAGGGGGTGTGTTACAGCTACAACGCATCTTTTACAACGCGTTCCGTTACAACGCGATTTTTACATCGCAAATACCATTACAATGCATGCCATTACAACGCATGGCATTACATAGCAGATGCTATTACAACGCATGGCATTACATCGTAAGTATTGGTAAGTATTTAATTTTTATTTTTTATTTTATTTAATATTTTATAATTGATTTAATTATTATTAATTATTTAAAAATATTTATTTCGTTTTTAAATATTATAAATTAAATATATTAATTTAAGTATTTTTTAAAATAAGTATGAGTATAGGAGTATATGTTTTGGGGTACTGATGTATATGTTTTGGGGTGTTTGGGTATTTTTAGGTTTTAGGGCAGTGTTTGGGTTTTGGGGTACAGGGGTGTTTTTAGGTTTTAGGGCAGTGTTTGGGTTTTGGGGTACAGGGGTGTTTTTAGGTTTTAGGGCAGTGTTTGGGTTTTTGGGTACAGGGGTGTTTTTAGGTTTTAGGGCAGTGTTTGGGTTTTGGGGTACAGGGGTGTTTTTAGGTTTTAGGGCAGGGTTTGGGTTTTGGGGTACATGGGTGTTTTTAGGTTTTAGGGCTGGGTTTGGGTTTTGGGGTACAGGGGTGTTTTTAGGTTTTAGGGCTGGGTTTGGGTTTTGGGGTACAGGGGTGTTTTTAGGTTTTAGGGCAGGGTTTGGGTTTTGGGGTACAGGGGTGTTTTTAGGTTTTAGGGCAGGGTTTGGGTTTTGGGGTACAGGGGTGTTTTTAGGTTTTAGGGCAGGGTTTGGGTTTTGGGGTACAGGGGTGTTTTTAGGTTTTAGGGCAGGGTTTGGGTTTTGGGGTACAGGGGTGTTTTAGGTTTTAGGGCAGGGTTTGGGTTTTGGGGTACAGGGGTGTTTTTAGGTTTTAGGGCAGGGTTTGGGTTTTGGGGTACAGGGGTGTTTTTAGGTTTTAGGGCAGTGTTTGGGTTTTGGGGTACAGGGGTGTTTTTAGGTTTTAGGGCAGTGTTTGGGTTTTGGGGTACAGGGGTGTTTTTAGGTTTTAGGGCAGGGTTTGGGTTTTGGGGTACAGGGGTGTTTTTAGGTTTTAGGGCAGGGTTTGGGTTTTGGGGTACAGGGGTGTTTTTAGGTTTTAGGGCAGGGTTTGGGTTTTGGGGTACAGGGGTGTTTTTAGGTTTTAGGGCAGGGTTTGGGTTTTGGGGTACAGGGGTGTTTTTAGGTTTTAGGGCAGGGTTTGGGTTTTGGGGTACAGGGGTGTTTTTAGGTTTTAGGGCTGGGTTTGTTTTTTGGGGTACAGGGGTGTTTTTAGGTTTTAGGGCAGGGTTTGGGTTTTGGGGTACAGGGGTGTTTTTAGGTTTTAGGGCTGGGTTTGTTTTTTGGGGTACAGGGGTATTACGACTTTATATAAATTAAATTAATTAAATTAATTTTATTTAATTTAATTAAAATAATAACTATATTTACAATTATTAATTTAATTGTATTAATAAAAGATTATAATTAAATTATATTATTTAAAAATGTTTAATTAATTAAATTCTTTTAATTTTATTAAATATAATTATATTATGTATTATTTATAACTTAATTAAATTAATATTATATTTATTGTTATTAATTACATTATATTATTTTCTATTTATATATTTTTTATATTTCATTAATTATTTTATTTTAAATATATTACATTAATATCAATTTTAATATTAATTAAATTACTATAATTAAATTAATTACTGTTTTAAAAATGTTATATTATTTTTATTATTTTAAATTAATTTAATTAACTTTATTACATTTTTTTTAAAAAAGATATACTTACCTATACTTACGATGTAATGCCATGCGTTGTAAAAGTATCTGCTATGTAATGCCATGCGTTGTAATGGCATGCATTGTAATGGTATTTGCGATGTAAAAAACGCGTTGTAACGGAACGCGTTGTAATACATCGCGTTGTACTGACACCAATCCCCCCAGGGATGCGCCAGTTAACGTGCGCCACAGTGCGCCACAGCTCCGCCACCCATGGTGCGCCGCATTTATAATGCGGCGCACCATAGTGCAAAAACGGCACAGATGCGTCACGCATCTGTGCCGGAAATGTGGCGCATTGCTGGAGTTGCATCGCAAGCGCGACGCAGCTCCAGCAAGGCTCGGGGGTGCCCCATCTACACAATGCTGCATCAAGACCTACGCCTGCTTCAAGCAGGCGCAGGGTTTTGACGCAGCATTGGCCTGAAAGTGACTGAGTGAAATCTCATAGATTTCACTCAGCCACTTTCAGGAGGCGTTCCTGCGCAGGAACGCCCCCCCCCCCCCCTGCGCAGGAACACCTCCTTATGGCGCAGGGCTTTACAACGTGACGCATCTCCTAGATGCGTCACGTAGTAAATAGGGCGCATTGTTTGCGCCACAGTTGCGTCAAATAAAGTGACGCAATTGCGGCGCAAGGGCATCATAAATCTGCCCCCCTGTGCAGGGTATTCAGCAAGGACGTGGGCCACGAAGGTCTCTCGAGCACTCGGTATTCGAACACCTGTGTGCAGTACACTAAATAATTCATTTACAATTATTGCCACTCAATCAAATATAGAAATTCGGGAAAAGCACGTTTAAAGCACATCTTCTTCATGTTCTTAGCCGTTTTTTGTGCACGCCAGTTTCAGACACAGTGGGGTTAAAGGGTGTGTTAGGTTGAAGTCTCTGCGGATCGCTGTAAGTTAATGTAATTTTTTTAATAGTCCAGTGTGGCTAATAGTTTATCCACTATTTTGACAGTGAATGGCCAATTTGAAGTGTTTCAATTTTTGATTTCCCCGTCTGCTGTTAGGCGCTATGTGTTCAGTTGGTCTGGCCTTGCTTCTTGGTCAACACAGGTTTGCCATCACGACCATCCATGGAATAGTACTGAAAAGATGCGTCACAAGTATGGCTTCTACGCTTGTCAGATCAGTGTAGCTAACGCATTCCCTAACGTCTGATTCTCTAAAGAAGATCCTGTTAAGTCAATAAAAAAGCAGCACCCTACAGATATTGGAGGTTCGGTGTAGAACAAGAGTGCACATTTATTTCAGGAATAATCTGAGGAACAAGATTGTGGCATGTAGAGTAGTCTCAATGCAACTTAGAGGTTCCAAACATGGTGCAGTGTAAAACTCACTTGCATTGCCTTTGCATGACTATGTGAAAATCTTTAACCCCTTCCCCGCTGCGCTAATTCTGCCTCGGTGCGGGGATTTAATTAGAGGGCGTAAAGTACATAAAAATGTAAAATTGGCACTTCTGCTTTATTTGAACTTGAAATATATCTCCTTACATTGTGCTAAAAAACACATGCCAGGGACATCGTAAGGATTTTGGGGGCCCTGGGCCAATCGTACTTTGGGGGCCCCTGTTCAGAACAGCTTTCAAATTATGATCCAATTTCATCCATTTCAGGGCCTCTTTGGCCAGGTCACTGACAGTGCTCAGACACAATGGTGCAAATTCTAAATGTGTTTACATCGAATATTAAATAATAGTGACATGTGTTTTCAATTTTGTAACACAGCAGCAGCTCACTAATATTAGTCCAAAGAATCTCTGTGACCCCCTCCCATTTCTCATATATGAGGTCCTGTTTTGATCTAAAAGAAACATTTTTTATGGATGTTGCATGAAACATATACACATTTTACTGCAAAATCTCTGTAATGTTTTCTCACAAATCACACACATTAAAAACCCATTGAAGAAAAACGGTATCTAAAATCATCTGTTTAAAATTATTCAAGGTCATCATGTCAAGAATCTATGCTGAACAGAGCTGACTCTATTAGGGGACCCCCTGAAAGTCTGAGACCCTGGGCCATAGCCCACTTGCCCTTGCCTTAAAACGTCTCTGACACATGCTGCAAACAGAAATTCATTTTCTGGTTATTCGTACTCAAAAGCAAAAATGTTGCTGCAGACCCAAGTATAATTGTGCCACATGGTGGAATGCCATAATTTAGCACTAGGTGAATTTGAAAAGATCACAGCTTTATAGTGAGAATCTCACCGGGCATATAAATCAATCAATCAATCAATCATATCATTTGTAAAGCGCACTGCTCACCCGTGAGGGTCTCAAGGCGCTGGGGTGGGGAATGCTGCTAATGCTCGAAAAGCCAGGTCTTGAGGAGTTTTCTGAAGGTCAGCAGGTCTTGGGTCTGCCGTAGGTGGATTAGGAGGGTGTTTCAGATCTTTGCATCGAGGTGGGAGAACGATCTGCTGCCTGAGGTCGCTCTTCGGAAGCGGGGGACTGTAGCGAGGGCGAGGTCGGCGGAGAGGAGCTGACGGGTTGGGGTGTAGAAGCTGAGTTGTCTTTTGAGGTACGTTGGTCCGGTGTTGTGGAGTGCCTTGTGTGCGTGGGTGAGGAGCTTGAAGGTTATCCTCTTGTTGACCGGGAGCCAGTGCAGGTCTCTCAGGTTGAGTGTGATGTGGCTGTGGTGAGAGATGTTGAGGATCAAGCATGCAGAGGCGTTCTGGATGCGTTGGAGCCATCTCATGAGTTTGTCCGAGGCTCCTGCGTAGAGGTTGTTTCCAAAGTCCAACCTACTGCTGACAAGGGCCTGGGTGACTGTTCTTCTCATTTCTGTGGGGATCCACTTGTAGATCCTACGGTGCATGCGGAGGGTGTTGAACCAGGAGGAGGAGATGCATTGACCTGTTTAGTCATGGAGAGGGTGGAGTGGAGGATGACCCTTATAGTTTCTATACTAACCAGATAGTGTAAGTTGTTGTTATAACTGAACAGGAGCTCACCGCGCCTAGGGGAGGGGCACCCTTAGTAGCGCCACGGGACCGAGCCTCCTCTGGGGCTGAGAAGAGGGGCTTGATGAGGAGGAGTCTGTTGATGTCACTGGGGGAGTGCGGAGGAAACAGAACCAAAACTTAGGAGGTTATTTGAGGCAGCTTCCCAGGGGTCTCGTCCTCTTTGTCCCCCCCAGGGAAGCTGCAGGAGCATTGTCATCAACAAGAGCAAGGTGTAGCACTGTGGGTTCGAGGGGGCCTGGCGAAGTAGGATAGTAGCACAAGGTTACTAGTGCTGATTCTTTGATGGGTCAATAACCAATTTAAGGCGGTTTGATGTAAGGGGAGGGATAATTGAGCCGGGGGCCGCCGCAGTGACTGAGGCAGACCTGGAGGCTGACGCGATATGCAGGAATTCGATATGTAGGAGGCAGCGGTAATTAATGAACTAATTGGCATTACCTGTTTTTTGATCCTTAGTATAGGCTGGAGCTTTCTGCCCATGCAATTGCTTACTGGCCTGAGGTTTCGATTCCTGATTATCCAGCTGTAGTTATTTTGACTCGGCGGTGAAAGGGGCAGACCCGGTGGCCACTGCGTTATTCCCTGAATGCTTCCCAGTAAACTCAACGGATTGGAGCATCAGTGATGGGATATGTAAGGTGGTGCTACCTAACTAAAGTAATTTGCATTATCTGCCTTGGTGGAGTTCAGGGCTGTTGTTGAGTTCACACATGAGAGAGGACATGCCTGTGTGGAGCAGGGGTTTGGCTTACTGGGCACAGCGGGCACCTTTGATCAGGGGGTCCCAGTGTTCAGGCTTAGTGGAGGCCATTATTAAATGTTATTGCTATTAAATCATTGAGGAGGATGCGGGGGCAATGTTTTAAAAATGTGAATTTATTTAATTGACTACCGCGGAGGTGAGATTTTCCGCCCTCCACTTTTCCTCTGGTAGCAGTCCGAACGCTTGCCTGGCGGGCGGAGCTGGACCACTAAAATGGGGCCGGTGCAGGGCAAGGCTCGGCCGGCATGATTATGATACCAGCAGTAGCCAGCCTTTCTGCGGCGGTGGAACCGCCATGGAAAGGCATGTGGAGAATGTCTCTGGGGGCCCATTGCGGGCCCTAATGTGTTTGGGGGGTGTGGGTGCACTGGGGGGGGGGTACCATGTCCCTTTACCAGGTGGCAGGCACTGTGCAGTGCCTGCCACACAGTGCAGGGATAAGCGGGACATGCTTTTTTGGACATCGCGGCAGTGCTGCTTGCAGCAGCAACCGCTGCAAAGTTAAATGCTGCGATCCGACTGTCGCGGTCGGAATTTGACTGCAGAGCATCCTGATTGGACCAGGGGTTATGCCGCGGTCCTAGCGGGCGGTGTCATCCCGCTACCATGGCGGTCGGAGGGATTTTCAGACCGCCATCCTAATAGACCCCTAAGTTTCTATGTGACAATGTGTGTGGGAGTGGCAATGACAGCCAGGGACATGCAGTGAGTGAGACTAAATGAGATGGAATGTCAGTAAGTGAAAAAAGTGAGTAAGAGTGAGTGAGAATGAGGGAGAGGGAAGGAGAGTAAGAGTGAGTGCAAATTAGTACAAGTCAGCGTGAGTAAGTATATGTGAATCAGAGTAAGAATGAGCAAGACCGAGTATAAGTGAGTGTGAATGGCTGAATGCAAGTGAGTGAGAATGTGGTGTAATGCTTGTCTTTGTCCATGACACACCAAAGGTAATTCTTGGTTTTTTGAGGTACCCATGAGAAAAAATTGCCACTGATATACTGCAGACAATTTTTAACATGGCACGGACCTGTGAAAATTCTTGTCATTGGCATACTAGAGGTAGTAGGACGTCCAGGGCTGTACAGGGTACACACTTCACTAATACAAAGGGTTACAGGTATATATCTTTACATGCACTCATAACCCTTTTACCAAAGAGTCTGGGCATATCAGAGTGCTTTTCAAATGAATCGTTTCCATAATCCAAGGATTTACAAATAATGCTGTTACTACAGAGTCTGCCAGGGCTAAATATTCACTGGTTATCGTTACATCGGCTTTGAGGAAGCACTTAAAAAGTTCTCATAAATTACTTCTGAAATGATCCTGTAATGACTAGCTCCAATAACGAAAATTGTAGTACATAACATGCTATTTTTTTCTGTAGCTTTCATATTGATATTTTACAAATCATGCTTGAAAAGCAATGGTTTTAAACATTTTTAAATCACTTTGGTTATTAGGATTTGGTTCCAGAAATGTCTGTAACTCCCTGATTACAATGAGACTGGTAAACAGTGATGAATTTACCACACATGGTAAAAACCAATATTCCAGGGTGTGAGATTTACCAGGTTTTCTCACCTCATTTCACATGTATTGGAATGTATTGCACATTTTCCGATGGGATATTTCAGCACCTGATTAGCAGAAATGTGTCTGGTAACAATTGTGCGTGTACAGTAATCAATAAAATACTAAGAAATCCCAATCTGGAAAACTCCTGTTTTTAAAAGATACAGAATTAACCCCAAACCCATGGATGTCATTTAAGGGTTGACAGGGGTAGCATATGGGACCCTCGGAATGTGTTTTGTAACCCCATCCTACCCTTTGAGGAGGTGTCACAAATTGAAAGACGATAGGGTGGAAAGAATCCAAAATGTCCTTAAGTCAATCAACATCATAATTAACAGTTTTTAAGGTCAGTCAATGATGAGAGATTTAAATACGTTTTAAAATCTGTATTCTCTTTTAAGGGATTAGCAAATGATGTTTATTTTTTTATTCAATTAGTAAATCTGTTTACAGAAACTATCAAAGAAGAATATGAAAATATGGTTAGATTAATCAATAATGCAATACAACAATTATGTTTTATGAAATAATTAGTCCCTATTCTATCTAATGGAAACAAAAGCTAATTGGACCCATAGAGAGTTCAGGGAAAGGGTGAGATATAAGGAGCAGTAACTTAGAGAAAAATTTAAGAAGTTGAACTCCTCTTAAAGAGAAGTTGGTGATTCTCAGCCGAGTCTCAATCTCCACAAAGCAGCAGTATATTGTTGCAGTGGCAAATTTACAAAATAAGCCTCAACTAGGAAGCAGGAAAAACAGATGCAGCAGTAGCTACACCTGTCAGGAGATGGAATTTTAAGGTAGCATCACCTCCAAAGTGACAGGCAACAGTCATCGCTGTCAGCCGTAGCTTACAGGCAATCACATATCCTAGAAAGCTCCGGGTAAACGGGAAAGTGAATGTCCTGACCTAACTAGAAACACACACTAAGATAGAAGACAAGAAAACATGCAAACAACAATGTTGCTGATAAGATGACTCCAGTCCAATGAGAAGACATCTTTTGATGGTGAGCAGCTTTGTTCTTCCTTTTCCACAGAAAACACAAGGATTCGACACTCTATTAACAAATATGTAACAGAAATCACTAGACATTTGTATGGCCAGAAACGCCTATCCTTGGTTCCCATGGACATTTATTGCAGTGTCTATTCTGTCACTTACTCAATGTTTCACTGAGTAACAATGAACTACACTAACAGAAAAATTTGCTTACAGATTTTAAGTTAAGTAATAATTTCCATATTTCATATCAGTAAGCGTTATTGTTAAAATTAGAGATTCTTTTTTCAGCATTATATGAGCATGAGATAGATAGGAAGTTCAAGCTTTGTATATCAAGAATATGCTTAGGAAAGGAATAAAGTTTAGAAATTCAGAACATTCTGCAGCTACGACAAAATGTAAGCAAGTCATATTAGGGCCAAGCTATCAAGTACCTGCATGGTTTTACAATTTCTAATGCTTCTGTTTTTTAAAGGGGAAATTAATAGCGGCCAACCGGTGAACATGGGTGCCTGGTGCATTTTGCACATTTCGACTACGTGACATTTCAAGTGCATTTTCATGCTAATATCTAAGGCAAAATATAATTTCCGTTAATTCACTTTCCTGTAAATATTTCCAACTCTATCAATTTCCCCGTCTGATGGTAATCTTAGCCAATCAACCTTATTTGGTTTTATGACCATAAAAGTACAATAAACATATTTGCTCATATATAGCAAGTTCCAAAGATTTGAGAAAAACATCAAATGCATAACAAATTTAGCAAATACATTATTCAATTGATTACATCCAATAGTTAAAATTATAAAAGAAACAAATATTAAAATTAGGGCAGCAACATCAGTCCAAATGTAAAACTAGTTTAATGATTACATGCTGAGGGCCCTCTGTGAAGTTCACCTCAGGTCGCATAAACAACAATATTATGGGTCGTCTGGCCATAGCCACGCTAGCACCTCAATACTTAAGACAACCAGCCACTCAAGCATGTGCATTTCCGGCCAAAAACACTTCACAACAGTTTCATAAAATACTATTAAGGGGATACCTTGCATACTTGTCAGCCTCCTCTTCTTTGAATCAATTTCCTCCTTATACCCCAAATATGACCCAGCAACTTTGCATCTGAACAAGCTATCACATGACTCAGATAAAATCTTAGAATGGGCAAAGCATCAATGTGATCAAGAGTCCCCAGTTGTTTGCATAGGGGTGTGAGCCATTTTGCTCTAGGAGTAGAATAGTCAGGGCAGGCAAATAGGATGTGCAAAGTTGATTCCAGTAATGCAGTACGGAGAGGGTAGAATCACAATACTACACTAGTGTTGCACCATGAGTAATAGTTGAGTGGAAGCGTGCCAAACCTAAACTGCACAAAGAACAATTGATGGACAGAATGCAGAACAATGTCATACATTCACCCCAGTACAGAGATCTGGACCTCTATCCATAATCTTTTTGGTCACCATGCCATTCCAGTTTGGACCCAGCCATATGTAAATCAGTCTTCACCCTGCACCCAATGGTAACAGTCCAGCCCGAACTGCCAAGCCAGGTCCTCCCTGGATTGGAAACAAGCATCCTAGGACCAGTTTCAGGCTTTCAGCCCTCATCAGCCAGGATAGCATAACTTCAGTGGCATGGAGAGCAGTAGACCCAAGTCTAGGCATACCCGTCCCACTCGGGGTGACAAATGCAAAAAGAACAATTTTAAGGACAGAATGCAGAACAATGTCATCCTGAACTCAAGCTAGCCTTGCTGATGAATGGTTATGCCCTGAAACAGCTCCCAGGATGCTTGTTTCTGGTCCAGGGAGGACCTGACTTGGCAGTTCGAGCTGTTCCCACGGGGAACAGGGTTATGACTGATTTGCATATGGCAGGGTCCGAACTGGGGTGGTATGGTGAGCCAAAGAATGATGGTTTTTACCCAGGTCCTTGTGACTGGGGGGAATGTTTGCATTGTCCAGCATTCCGTCTATCAATTGTTTCTTTTGTATATGTCTCCCTAAGTGGGAAGGGTATGCCCAGACGTGGGTCCCGTGCTCACTACACCAATGAATTCAAGCTAGCCTGGCTGATGAAGGGTGATGCCTTGAAACCGGTCCCAGGAAGCTTGTCTACGGTCCAGGAAAGTCCTGGACTGGCAGTTCAGGCTGGGCTGTTCCCACAAGGAACAGGGTCAAGACTGAGTTGCATATGACTTGGTCTAACCTAAACCTAAACTGCACAACAGTTTCTTGTCCAAAGGGGTTTTAATAATATATACAAAAGGTTCTAAAAGAGGAACAGATTTAAAATCTATGAATTCAGTACTTAACCGAACCACATTAGGCTTGACTGCAGCTTGGAGGGAAACCCAGCCCCAGTACTGCAGTTTATTTGTTTTTGGAAGGGAATGATGCTTGGTCCCTGTTCTCCCATAGATCCTCAAGCCCTATGTTGGTTAATGTATGCATTAAATTCTTTAGCCACCCTAATTTTTCTGCTTATCTATAGAAATAACTTCTTCTCGGGCTTTGGCATATGAGACTAGCTCAGGATTTGACCATATTCTCTGCCAACATAGCACTGGGTGGAGCTTACTGTTATAAAAAAATCGATTTCCTACCCAAATCTTACCTTAGAGGGTGAAGAGGTGTACCCTTGGGAAGTTGCACTATGCTCGTCAGGAATTTGTTCTCAGCCCTATAAAGGTTGTCCATCCTGTTGAAACCCTACAACTCTGCTCCATAGAGGGCAGTGCTCACCGCTTTAGCTTCATAAATCTGTAAAGGCGCCACCTGGTTTTCTATATGAGCCCTAGCTATTTGAGAAAGTTTCAGAGAGGATTTGTCCACTCGGGGCTTACAGGATTCATAGATTTTACCGAAACCCCAAATATTCAACAAGAAGACAACATACAATCGAGCTATCTCAGGGATAGCACCCAGGATCTGGAATGCTTTGCCCCCTGAAACTCAACGGAATGCCTCTACTGCATCTTTAAAAAATGAAGTTAAATACCTTCTCATGGCTAAATTCACTTGAGCTAGGTTAATCATGATTATTACTCTTGATTTGTATGGAACTATATGTTATTTACTATATGCTGATGTATCCTCGATATTGACCTTGTAAAGCCCTCTGATACCAGCAAGGGTCTTGTCTGTACTATATAAAACCTTCAAAATAAAATAAATAAAATAAATAAGAGAGGGTAATTCCCAGGTATTCAAAGGTAGTCGCCCTCTCCAATGGAATACCGCCCAAGGTTGGTCTGCCCCTATTAGACTTGTAGGTGTTAATCATCAGAATTAAGGTTTTAGAGGTGTTATTCTCGATACTGGACACATGGCAGAAGTCTTTAAAGTGGGAAAGTAATTTCTGTAAACCCCCTGGGGTTTTTGATACCAGCAGGGTATTGTCTGCCAACAGGAGTGTAGCAATCCTATTTCCCCCAGCATTGGAGCATCAGAAGGATCTTGCTTCAGAAATTGAACACCATTGTTCATTAAAAGTGAGAAAATAGTTGGAGCTAAGATGCATCCTTGGCAGATGCCCAGATTGACAGCTATAGGACCAGTGAGCTGTCATTGGTCACCCCAACAAACTTTTGAAATCTTTTGCAAAGTTCATAGCATGGAGGCGGATTACCATGGACAAAATCTCTGATAGCTTCCCCATATCTGGTAAACATTGCCACAATTTTTGTCTGGGTACAAGATCATACGCTGTTTTAGGTCAATAAAGGCCACATATAGACTTACCCGGCTAATAACCACGGTCTTCGTAGGAAGTAGAATTAATCAAAAGACCTGAATGATTGTTTCTGTTTTGGCTCTAAAGCATGCTTGAAATGAGGATAAAATATTGTTCTCTCTTATCCAAATCAGTAACTTGTTCAATAGTACTCGACTGACCACTTTCTGATTTGAATTGATAAGGCTGACCGCTCTATAATTGCTGGGGGATGATCCATCACCTTTTTTAAATATAAGCATCACCTCTGCGCCTTTCCATGACCATCACACTAATTTAATATCACATATGAGTTCATTCAGAGAGGACATTCATCATCTGTTGGGTGTCATCTTTTTTCTTTTCTGACGCCGCTACTTTAAGGATGTCATGTACTCATCAGTCAATAGATGATTAAATCCCAAAACCTTTTCAAGTCTCTAATTCAAATCTTTTTCCAACATTTTGCACAAAATATATCTACAGCTCATGAATAAAGCATAAAGAAATAGCAAACAAAGGCCTATGATTAAAATATTTAAGTCATAAAACAGTATTTGAAATGCCTCCTCCAATGGTCCAAACTCCTTTTCCAAAATGGTATCTAGTAAGAGACAGAAGGGACCATAATAGCTAACCCTTTGCAATAATTGAGTATCATATTATCTGTGATGTTCAAAAGAGCATTTGTAGGTACAGCAGCAGTCACCTTGCCCTGCCCATCAGGATCTCATGTGGTGATAAACCAGTCTTTCTATCTGGGATACTTTGAATGCTCATCAATATTAAAGGCAATGCATCTGGCCATTTCAAAACCACAAACTTTTGCTAATCTTGACTTAAGGGTTTTGTTCATCTGTTCAAATATTCCTGAAACTCACAGTCTTTATCTGCATTGTAGTCTTTACTCAGTCTTGATTGCTGTGCAAATCATCTTCAGAGCCTCATTGTTGTAATGGGTCCTCCTATCTGATCCAGAGAAACCAGCATGCCATAACGTGGGATCAATTCTCGCGATAACAGTTTAGCTACAGTCAGGCTGTCATTTCTTTTAGTTTGGTAGGCTTCCTCACATCCGGAGAAGACCCAAACTCTGACCAGGATATACCTCAGCCCAGTGTATGGAGGCATCTTAATAACATCCATATGTATTCTGTTGAATGTATCACCTGATATCCCTATTTGACTTAGTGTGATGTGTTTTATTACATGCATTCATTTCTTGACATATTACACATCTATGACAAACTTCTTCCATCATTACAAACCAATGGGGCAATCCAGTAAGCCGTTGGCCATGGGTAATACTTGGTAAAAAGCACAGTTGGTCCCAAATATGGAATCATGAAGTGATCATCAATTAGTGCCTGATATCATAACAAACTCAAAAAATCAAAGAGATATCCATTTGCACTCAAGTAGGTTTAGTGTATCTGTCAGATCGCTACCCCTAGGACCCAGAGTAACCTTTTCAAGAACCAACCATCTAAAGGCCGTTCACTGGGTGATGGAGAATGAAAAAATATTCATTCATAGGTGCAACAGATGTGCAATTTATTTACAGCACATCTTTGACCTGGACCAAGATGAGGTCCCTTTCCATTCCTTCACTGGAGCTACTCAGCCTGATTACATATCCATCCAACATGTAACCCAACAGTGGGTGAAAGGTGAGCCTTTGCACCACATTCCACTGTATCCGTTATCATCATTTTCCAATAAGGGCCCTAGTTTATAAGTTATTGATTAATTTCCCCACCCTTTTACAGATTGCTTTGCCCCTGTTCCGAAGAAGACACATGTGTAAGGCTCCAGCTATCCTCTATTTTCTTGGGGTCGACACTCCGACCCTTTTGACCTGGACTGAAATGTCCTCACACATAGATCAACATGGCAATTAAAATGTGTATCTTATGACCTGTGGTCAATGTCATGATAATAAATACCTTCAGCCAGTCTCTATCTGTAAAAAAAATATATATCTGTCTACACTGTACATAATTTCACTTGAAAACGTTTTTTTCCTTTAACGTAAATTCTCATTCCTCACTTATCTATTCACGGGCACTCCTATTTACTCTTACTTCCCACTTACTGTGGAGCATCTGTGTCACATGAATTAATGTGTCCATAGCATAATTATTTATAAACATTGTCTATAAACAAGCTGTATATATATTACCTACTGGTGGTCACCAGTAGGTAGTTATAGTTAGGACCTACTTTCCATAGGAAAACCACAACATTCTATTTGGAATAACTTTGGCGCTGATTGACGAATCTTGGCAAATTTCTCTAAGAAAATGGCCTGCTCCGCTCGCTCCTTCTCTGAAAGTTTAGGGGTGATTCATCAAGTGGGAGCTGAGAAAAAAGGGGGTCCCAAAACGTGTTTACCCATGCAATTTTCCAGTTAGAGTTCGGTTCACAGATTTGCTTGTTGTTAAATGGTGTAAATCCATTCAGTAGTTCCTGAGAAAATCAAAAGTAAAATCATAGTGATTTCTAGAGACGAAGTACTGTACGCGTACGGAAATACGTACAATTATGAGCACAAGCTACATGTTGATTGAATGTCAACTGTCTGTCAACACTCCAAACCAGGTAGTGTTGGCAGCTATCTTGTGCCTCGGTAGAACCGAGTCACAAGAAAACAATAAAACAACATTTTCTGGCTTTAACTATATGTTTGCGTGGGGTCTCTTGACCCCCCCGGAGCCCTGGGGGTTCACCAATCCCTGGGGCCTCTTTTTATTAAAATAAACTACGTGGGGGGTTTCAAGCCCCCACATATGCCCCGGGGACCGCCACCCCCCCGGGGCTCTAATATAGAAAATAGGGGGACGGACCACACAGCCACGGGGACTACCACCCCTCGGGGCTTTTGAACGTTGGAAAGGGGGCCACGCGGTCCCCTTCCTGGAGCCTTTGATGGTGTTGGGGACCACCACCTTTCAGGGCTGGCTTGTGCAGTGTCCAGGGGTGCCTACAGTGCCGCCTTCTGCAGTGCCCGGGGTGACAAAAAGCAATGCCAGCTTCCGAACAATGCGGGGAGCCGTCTGGGACCGTGGGGGCTTTGGCGCTCATACAAAACAGTTCTTTTCAGAACTCACTTTACTGGTCAAAAAAAGAGCTATATTTCTATGATAGTATGTAAACTTTTAGTTTCTTTTCCTACACCAGTTGTACTCTCTACGCATGCGCAGCCTCGTTACTAAGCCCACGCTTCTTTGTTTTTCTTCAAGTTCGCTAAGCAAATCTGTCCTCTTTTCAGGTATTACTTTTTCTGCTTTCTTCTGCCTGGTCGTGTGCCTCATCCGCTGCTATACTTTTGTAATATATTAATAATCATATTTTATCTATATTTATTCGAAACGTATTGCTGAGGCGCCAAACGTTAATTACATACTCCTTCCTCCGCCATTTTAGTAGTTTTCCTCCATTATTTTTTATTATACTTGCTACTTTCAATTTACCCCCCCCCGCCTATCCTCTCTGTGATCCATGAGATTTCCTGCCACAGACACCACAATGTTTGTCCTTGGCCTCCGATCTTATCAGACTTGGTCACACGCATACCTAAAAACTAATTTGAAGCACGTAAGGCACAGCCATTACAACGCGCGACCGTCACCACAAAGCCATGACTGTGCTTATTCCCTTATCATGCGTGGTAAATGTATGGTAGTTGTAAAAGCATGCATGGTAAAGCCATATGCGTGCTAATGAATTTGTGGTGACGGTCACGCATGGTTATGACTGCGTTGTAATGGCTGTTTTCCCCCCAGGACACTGCAGGAACTTGGTCTGGGCGTGGCGGACTCCAGGGCATAAGGCGGTGACCCACGCAGCCTCCATTACACAATATAGAAATCTCCGGGGGTTGTCGTTTTCGTGGTTTGAAGGGCGTCATTGAGGCCCACACAGTTAATTTTGCAGGGGGGTAAGTTTGCAGGCCAAAATGTCGCTAGAGGTTTGTAAATGTGGTACACATTGTTTTGTTTTACTTTGATTTTCTTTCTATGTTGTAGTCCATCCAGAGAAAATATAACTTATTGTACAGCCAGTACTTTTCAACCCTACTGTCAAACATCTTACAATAGTAGTTCTAATTATAAATATTATTTTTGTTGTGGACCGTTTTAGTAAAACAACAGTAACTGTAGACGTAACTTAAAGATAACATAATGAACAACTAGAAAAATAACTTTAATAAAACAGTATTATAAACAAATTGTGATGTGGACTTCAAAAGACGTTGGGTAGGTAATCTGCAAAAGAAAAAAAGACTTTAAAGTTATGTAGATGTGACTAAAGAAGGTGAAGCATTACAAGTGAAGGTAACACTACGATTTACCGTGTGGAGTGTGCCCAGTACATTTCACTTCTGTTATAGTCCCACGTTCAAGTGGTGTCTACATGGAAGTGCCTACTGTGTTACTGACACAAAAGTGGCACAACGGGATTGTAAATACGTCGATTTATTTCTAATTCATTGCAATGTAGGCATTGTATATCTAGGCCGCTGTGCTTACCATGTATAAACGCTGCAGCAACTGGAGTTCACAACTTCAATTCAACTCTGCTTCTACATGTCAAAGTAGAAAGCAGTGTCTGTAAGTTTAAAAGAGAAAGAGAAATGATGTCACAGAGAGTGAGAGAGAGAGAAAGAGAGAGAAAACAACATTAAAACTGTCTCGCAGAGTCTGGAGTTGAGATTTTTTCTTGAAAAGTCAGACTCAGATTTACAAGCTCCTTGTGCCACTTTTCCCATGTTAAAAGTGACACAAAAGTGGCGCAATAAGCTTCTAGATCTGTTTCTCAGACTGTTGTAACCTATCTGTTGTCACTGCTTGGAGGTAATTATACATTTCTACACAGTCAAGCTGCGGCACACTACCCACTCTCTCTTTTCACAAATTTTTTGTTGTTGTTTCGGAAACAAAATTCTTTGCTCACCTAGTACAGCTGGCGTGATTAAAAGAGGGTGCTCTACTTGTCGAAAAAGCCTTCAGTGTAACCAAGAGAGTTCACCACTTCAACTCAGATAAGGTTTTATACAGCAGACTGGAGATAGCAGCGTCCAAAACTTAAAAAAAGAAAGAGAAACTATGTGATAGAGTAAGAAAGAGAAAGGGAGAAAAAAGGACATTAAAACGTGGGAGAGACACATACGACAGGGAGGGGGGTGCCTGAAGCCAGAGGCGCAACCACAGTCGAAAATATGGCGGGGCTAGCAAAAACAATTCGGGGAGGGGGGCTTAACTTCAAGCAAAAAGAAGAGTGGAGCTGCAGGGGCTGTAAGCAAGGGGGACATCAAAGCCTCATTAACAAGCAAAATGTCCTTAAAAGACCTGTGAAGTACTCGGGTGCGACTGTGTGTGGGCCCAGGAAGCTATCTAAACCTAGCTGAAGTCCCGTTAGCCCAATGTGTGTTTTGCGCGCCTGCTTCATGCAACACATTTTCTCCTTTCACAGATAACTTGTCGTTCTATCGGAAACAAGCTTCTTTGCTCACCTTGTGCCATTGCCGTTGTCCTTGTTACATAATCCATCCGGAAGGTCTCCATCTAAAAAATATTAAAATAAAGATGTTATGATTGGTAATTGTTACTATATTAATTTGGAGTTAGAGAACATTGCGCTTTTATACACGTTCCTTCTAACATTTCTACGAACTGTTTGTTTTGGTAATATTCCATACATTTCAGCGATTATAAAAACGTTCCTGCTATGGGGAAAAAAATGTCTACATGAAAATTAATACACTATATAGAAGTGCGTTCGTCTGAAATACTAAGTCGCGTTTTTGAATCTAGTCTGCTACAACCCTTTGACTCCTTCCGAAGCCTCACTGCTCACCTTTTTGTAGAAAAGACACCTTCTTCATGATGTAGTTCCGATCTCCAACAAAGAAGTCTCATATATGGTGCTGAGTTTTGATATCTCTATGGCTAACGATATACTCCTGCTCCCATCATCATCATCGTAGGTTCTTCACCCGCTCAGTGCTTCGGGCAGCACTAACTCAGTGACCAAAGAGACCATGCATGTAGTAGAGGCCCCTTGCAAAAATGGCGTACAACACGTGCGCTCCGTCTTTTTTATACATAGGGTCACGTGTGTAGTGACAAATGCGCTGGATGGGTGTGGTGTGGTTGTATACCAGCCATGAGGGAGTGTGTGTGTCGATCAGACAACTAGACCTGCAACTAAGAAATCACTACAATGGAAATCTGGGCCTTGCGCAGTTGTTGTGTTTTCCTGGTACTGTAAGCACAGTAGGCTGTACTATTGTATTCCGTCTCGATTAATTTACCACCTCCCCCAGGGTCCTTTAAATGTTGGGAGAGGGGTCAATAATTGTGCTGACTTTTCTCCTTTAGTGTGCAGTACTATATTGTTTTATAAAATGTATAACTCTTCAAGCTATCTTTGCTCTTACGATGTACAGCCGCGATTTTCGAAATTGCTTTTAAAAGCAATATACGCTTATTTAAAGTTTTAAAAAGCTATTTTCATTATTAACCCAGATAATGTCTTCCCTTAATATGTACATTAAATACATAAATATATGTTTTTGAACAATTAGAAACTTTTGCGCCGTACGCATGACGTCACGCGGCTAATTTTTTTTTTTTAAACGCGATGTACGCGTTTTGGGCGAAAAAGAAATAAAAAGGCGAAGCCCGCTTTACTAGTAATTAGCCTCCGGGGAGGCCAAATTCTGGGGGTATTTTTTTTTTCATAATGGAGGGCCCAGAGGGTCCCCCCTGAGCGGGGATGGCTACCTCCCGGGTCTTTAAGTATATAAATGCGGGGTGCTCATGCCCCCCGGAGTTCCGGGGACCGCCTCCCCCCGGGGCCTCTTTTTATTAAAAAAAAACTGTGCAAGGGGGTTGTAAATGTGGTATTTTGCTTTATTTTCTGTCTTGTACAGGATCCAGGGTAAATATAACATATTTTTGTACAGCCAGTACCTTTCTGCCTGTTACCATAGTAACAGTTCATGGATCACTTGCGTGAGTACAGAGGTTAGAAGTTCACCACAATATGTTGCTAATTGAAATAGTTACTGTGCTGGAGATTTATATTTATTTTTTTCATAGGAGCCGTTAGTCGTAGAAGAAGTCAGTGGAAAAGTTTTGAAAGCGATTCCTTCCTATTCGGGGAGTATTAGGGTAACGTGCTTCAAGCGGGACTTTACGAAGCTTAATGTTCATTGGCTGTGAAGTATTACAAGTAGAAGTTTTGGCAGTCATTCCTTGTTCTTCCGTGGAACAACATGGACATTTTATTGGCTAAAGTGTTCCGAGCACAAGTTTTCTCCTTATTGGGTGGGAACGGTTCACTGTTATCAGTGATATAGTGATGCATTTTCCAAAGGAGTATGGGGAAAGAAAGTAGTAGAGGGCAGGTTAGGAACACTATTAACTCTGTACAGTGTCCATAAGGTGGTGAAGAGGGATTATGAGGTAAACAATTTTTTTTACATGTTTCAAGGGTCATTTATATAAATGCCGTGTGGTGTATAAATGATGGCGGAAAAATAACAGTGTCTTGCACTTTTTTTTTCCAAGTTTGTAGGTGACAAACTTCTTAGGATTACTATTTACTTATAATGTGGTGTTTACTTTCCTGATGGGGAGGTGTGGTTGCGCAGCAAAAAAATCAGTCTAGGTTTGAAACTGTTTTTAATAAGCAAATACAAATAAACTTTCTTCAGAAACTGTTGCTGTATATATGAAAGGGGTGACAATTAAAAATAGAATTTCATAAAATATCAGTTAAGCGTGGCTATATACTTCTTTTTTGTGCTACAGTTTGTAAAAGTGTTGCCCCACATTCTTGATGATGTGAGAGGGAATTAGTTACTTTTAGATAAAGTAGAATAGAAGTATTACAACAAACACTCCTGCACTACATTATCTCAGATCAAGAGAACAAGTAAAAAACAGTTAAATACAAATGATTTCATATTACATAGAAATGCATGCATTATTATTTTTCAAATTTGTATTCTGTACAATTCAGGAACGTGCTATTGTAGTGCTTAGAGGTTGCAGACTGTTCCGCTAATAAATCACATACTCACTAAAGAATACATAGGATGGTACTGTTATAATATAAAGTACAGGTCCTATATATTCTTTAAGGAGAAGGTGAATAAGAACTGCAAATAGAATAGAAATTAGAAAATAACATTCAGGAATGTAGGGTTTATTAAATATTTAAAGTAACAAAGTATGCATGATAGCTATATTTTTTTGAAAAGCAGTTTTGTAAAATATGTTTCGTGAAAAAAATATCTGATCAAGTACTTTTTAATATTTGAAAGTTATATTATAGATGGCACTGAAAAATCTCCCATTCCTCTTCTGTATCAATAGAACATTCTATTATAATATAACGATTGATACCATTGTTCCTTCCTATCTATGATAGATTGAATTCAATAGAACACAGACTCTCCCATCTTGAATCACTGTTTATCCCCTTCCATGCTCATGACGAGCTCAGCTCGTCATGCAGTACAGTACTCCTGTGCTCATGACAAGCTCAGCTCGTCATGACCAAACCCGTTTTTATTATGATAACATCAGGTACAAGTTTACTTAATGTTTGATGGTATAGAACATGTTACAAATTTTAACTGTAAAGATTCAGAAAAGAATAGATAAGACTAAGATTAAGAAATTTCAGAAAAAAGCATGTTTTTATCAGGTATTTATATTATGTATGGAGATTTTGTATGGGTTTTTTAAACACAATCATTTTGATTGTGTTTTTTTTCCCGCTGTTATATGATGATAAATATTGAAATCACTGTTTATAGTGAAAATCAATGAATTCTGAGGACAGCAAAAATAAACCATTTAATATGTTGTTTAAGTTATTTTGTTACATTGAATTTAGAAATATGTATTATAACAGATTTTTTACTGATACTACGTTTTTAAAAGAAATTTACTTTACTTTTTTACTATTTTTTAGGTAAGTATAAAAAATAAAGAAACTTTTACATCACTGTGTCATTTCTTTGTCTATCCTGGTTATAGCAATGTCATGTTTAATATAAGCATTTCCACATAGGATTGGGTGCATTGTTATAAGGCATGCTTTAAAAGTCATTTACTGAAATGAGCGACATTTCACTGAGTGAGTTCAGCAACACTGATATATGAAAACATTGGTGGTAAATGATATTAAATGTTACATGGTGTTCTTTCCAGGACTTTAAGTCCTTTGCTGCAGTGGCAATTCTGCCTCAGTGTTAGGAGGGCGGGGGGCTGAGTGGTACTCGTATGCACATGATGGAGCCACTCCTTCATGAGCCAAGGTTGAGATGTGTTCATGATAGAGTGGTTCTGTCATAGCTCTGCTTAGTCAATAGAACGGGGCATGGAGGCGCAATATCAGTGCTGCGGAAGCACAGAGGCAAGGCCATGACAAAACCGGTCCGTCATGAGGACAGCTCAGGCGATGCTTGTGACAGAGCAGCTCTGTCATGAGCATGGAAGGACTTAACAGGTGTTAAAAAAAACTGGGGGGTCTCTTCAAAGAGAGTGTTGGTTGTAATTTAGAGGGCACTTTAAAACACATTGGGGCAGATTTATGTTGACCTTGCCTCTCTTTGTGCCACAATTTCGTCACTTTATTTAATACAATGACAGTGCAAATAATGTACCATATTTACAACCTTATGGATCTAGGAGATATTTCACATTCTAAAGCCCTGCACCATAAGGACGTGTTCCTCTGAAGGAATGCATCTTGAAAGTGGCTGATTGTAATCCATGAGATTTCACTCAGTGACTTTCAGGCCCATGCTGTTTCAAAACTGTGCATGTGCTTGAAGCAGGCGTAGGTATTGACGCAGCATTGTGAATATAGTGCACTGGTGAGCCTTGCTGGAGCTGCATCACACTTGCGTCGCAACTGTAGCAATGTATTACTTTTTCGGCACAGATGTGTTACGCATCTATGCTGTTTTTGTACCATGGTGCGCCACATTATAAATGTGGCACACCATGGGTGACGGAGCAGTAGCATACTGTGGTGCACATTAACTGGTGCATATCTGAGTATGAACCAGTTAATATAAATCTGCCCCATAGGTTACAAATCTGCGTTTAGTAGAGTGTTCAGCCTTTGTAGTGTTATCTTTTTTCTGTTATTCTATGTAGATATGTAATATTGCAAGTTTTTTGTCACGAAAAAGAAGCCATGAGTATTGGCTTTGCGAATGATTGCAAGATTCTTAAAATTAAAAAGCAACAACCATGGCATTGTTTAATATAGTATTGTAAATACTTATCTTTAAGAATGATGAGAGAGTAAAAAAAGGTTAACCTGATCTTTTAAAGTTATTCACAGGCTTCTTTAGAGGAAGTGTTCTATATGATTGTTGTGTGGGTGTTTTACTTTTTTATACCTAACAGAATGCATTCTGTATACTGTAGCAGGAGGAGTACTACATACTTGAATATCCTTCAGTGCTTATTTTCATTTAGTAAGTGGTAATGAGACCGACACAGAACTCCAATGGATGGGAGGGGCTGTTCCTCTGCTCCTAGAGCACTGCGAGGCCGCTGCAGCAGTGGGAGTGAGGCCTCTCAGAGGGGAGCAGCGCAGCTCCTTTTGATGGCCACAATTACAGATAACAGGGTAGGGATGTCCGTGGAATTTATGGACGGTTAGTCACTCTAGAGTGTGCGCGGCGCTCCTGGCACCTCATTACGGCGCACAGGGGAGCAATGTTGCACAGTTTGAGAATCAAAGACTTAGGAGATAAACCTTCATAGTAGCAAGGCCTCTAAGCGATAAAAATCGCCGGTGCTCGGTGTTAAAAATATCGCCGCTATCGGTGGAATTTTCCACGGTGTTAGTGCTTTAACATCAATGGGAACACATATGTGATAGTAAATCCTGTAACAGCCTCGGTATTTAACATTATCACGTGAAAACAAAAGTTGTTTTCACACAGTAATGTGTGCCTTGTAATTAGGGGACGGGGTGGATTCAGTTTTATTTACTACACTGTTATGTTAACGATGTCGAATGTTTGATTAGAGGAGGCTTTAACAGTTTTGCGATAAACTTTTTCTCGCAACGCCTCTTTTTGTGATAGGGTGTTTTGTCCTCCAACCACATTTTGAATGTGCTTTGACCTACGCCCACTTTGGATGTCACTTTCTTAGTATACGTAACATATGCAAAGTGGTCTTACGGCAGGCGATGTAATGCCGTTTTCAAGAAGGTGCAGCAGAATCTTTTCATGGATAGGTAAAACATTAACGCCGCTTTTATCGGCAGAAAACTGCAGATATAGTGGCGATAACGGTGTTGATAATATGCTTTATGAATTGCAATCGAATCTACTGTTAGATGTAAAGACAAGTAACGTAGGTTTCGGTTGCAATTCATAGATCATATTATGAAGGCTATTATCGTCGTTTTATCGGCAGTGTCCTGTGGATGAAATCGATGATAATGTATTACGTCTCCTTCATAATATTCCGAAGTATCGTCGCTTTTTTGCATAATTGTCCTGAAAAAAAGCGTCCATACTTCAGCTTGTGAATAGAGCTCTTTTTGGTACAATGAGTTAGTTCTGAAAATAACTTTTTTTTTTTTTTTTAAAACAAGTGTTATGTTGTTTTAGATTTTTTAAACTTGCACCGGCATTTTCAACTGTGACACAGGATCAAAATGAAATGAAAAAATGTATCTTTTCTCGGAGCATTGATGACTCTCAATTTTTAGTTTAATAAGATTGAGGCTCTGCTCTCCGTACAGAAGAATTTCTCCACAGTCGTTGCATTTCATGTGCACCTTCGCTAAATATGGTCTCAAGTTCATCTCTGCACTCGATGGAGATACAGGTCGTCGACCAGAAGATGTGCTGGCTACCTCTGATAGTAATAGCGTGGCCAGGGCTCTTGTCGATGCCTTTGCAAATTGCACAGGGTGCACTTGTTTGACATGCTGCACCATGGTATGTATGGAAAAGGAATATTTTTTTGTCGGATTTCCTCTTGAGAAAACAGAGTTACATATCGTGCAGGTTACTTTTGGCGCATATACTTTCTTTTGATCTTCAGGATAAGTGAAAAATTGCCAGATGAAAGATTCTTTTTTTCTTCTTAAAGGTAGTCGATCATTTTCTTCAGATTCGGAAGATGAAAACGGAACGGCAGCCATTTCAGCAAAGTCTTCCGAAAGATGTTGGACGTTGTTCTCTCTTGAGAGTAGAAAAGATAGTGAGGGAAGTGGGTGGAGTACTCCGTGTAAATTCCAGAATAGAAACTACTAAGAACCAATTGGAACTGTTGTTTTCAAGTCACATGACTTCACATGCGCGTCTCAGGAGGTGTACGCGGTGACCGTATCTAGTCACGTATGGTATTTGGAAGTAGCGGTCTAATTCAGCGAAGTTTCAAAACATGAAAAGGAGTAAATCCAAACACTTCCGGATTTTGTATATCTTCTGAGCTGGATTCAAGCATACAATTGTTAAAGTATAAAACCTTTTATATTTCTATAAAAATACCAAGGTGTGTACATCCAGTCACGCACAAAAGTTTAAAAAGACATTCGGCTCCATTTAATGAAAAGTTTCATTACAATAAAAAAGAAGCCTAGGTACAGTCTCTTTGACGTACTATAAGTTCTTTGAGGGGTCTATGAAGAAATTCAATAAGTTTAAATTGCAAAGTTTTCACGAAATATATGGGAGGGTGCGCGCACTCGGTCGCGCACGAAAGTTTGGAAAGGCGATGTCCATTTATTGACAACTGGTGCCGAGAGTGCGTGCACCGGGTCACGCACGAAAGTTTAGAAAGGCTATTTCTATTTACAGACAAATTTCATTACGTTCAAAATAAGTCAAGGTATAGACTTTCTAATTCAGTACCGCTTTACAAGGAGTCTCTATACAACTCTAACAGTCAAGAAAACGGTTTCTTTCCGAAAAAAATATTGCCAGAACTTCATTGACAAAACTATTGGTTGCATTCACGATATAGTTCTGAATTAGCATTTTAAAAACCTATGAAATTCACTGAAAAAAACATAGGTTTTACACACGTTATAGTTAGGAAGTAGCATTTAAAAAACCTATGAAATTCACTGAAAAAAACATAGGTTTTACACACGTTATAGTTAGGAAGTAGCATTTAAAAAACCTATGAAATTCACTGAAAAAACCATAGGTTTCACACACGTTATAGTTAGGAAGTAGCATTTACAAAACCTATGAAATTCACTGAAAAAACCATAGGTTTGACACATGTTATAGTTAGGTGGACATTTCACTCATATAAAACCAATGAAATTCCCCCGTTATAGTTACTTCAGCTAACTATAACTCGCGCGCCCGCAATGCACTGCTGATACATATTACATCACTCATCACATGGTCAGTGACATCACTTTTGACATCACTGATAACATCAAATATGTCACATATGTTGTCTCCAACATATAGGAATAGTATGTCACTGATTCAGGCATGTATGCAATATGTAAAAACTCTTAATGTACCATATTAACACTTAGACACTGAGGCACTCTTGGTAATAATAAAGGAACAATAACCTATATAGATAAAATGTTTCAGTGATATAGCTACTCATCAACACATTCAGCCACTAAAATAGAAACTGATAGACAGACACAGATATGTATATATTTAAATATTACTCAGTAACCGATGTACTCATTAAGATATATTTAATCAGTCAGTTATAAAATCTATTTTTCACCCAAAATGCAACCGGTTATACACTTATATACTACATTTTTGTTCAACCAACTTTCAGATCTACATATATAAAATATATGTAATTTTCAAAACAAAACCATTTAATAGATGATGTTATGAGTGATGTGATGTGTGACATCAACAGCAGTGCATTGCGGGCGCGCGAGCTATAGTTAGCTGAAGTAACTATAATGGGGTAATTTCATTGGTTTTATATGAGTGAAATGTCCACCTAACTATAACATTTGTCAAACCTATTGTTTTTTCAGTGAATATATATATATATATACCTACGGTCGCCAGTAGGTATATATAGTTAGGATTTTTTTCCTATGGGATTTCTGAAAATTCTATGTCGAATAACTTTGGTGTTTGTTGACGGAATTGGCTGACATTTTCAGGAAAATGGCACATTGTGTGTCTGAGCAGCCCCTGAAAATATGGGGGGGTTTCGTCAAGGGGGGGCCGAGAAAAAAGGGGGGTCCCAAAACGCATTTTTCCCATTCATTTTTCCATAGGGCGGTTGGAATCACTTTTAGCTTGAACGGCTGAATGGATTTACATGAAACTTGGCAAAATTGTAGATTTGGTTTGCCCGACGTGCCTTTGCTATGTCTTAATATATGTGCTCCAGTGGATTTTGAGAAATTAACGTTTTAAAAAACAGATATATCTGTGACAGCGTCCCGGTTAGCGCCCCGGTTCGCGTACCTGACGCGTAACGGAACTTCGCGAGGAGAAGCGGATTGGCTCCCCGGTGACTGTGAAAATTCTAAACAGTCCGGAGCGGCCGCCATCTTGTGTCTCAGTAGGATCGGGACACAAGGGTGGCGAAAACAAAGGGGGAAATGAGCATAAGGGGGCAGAGTACATCCTCCCTGACCCCCTAGGTTTGATGAGGGGGCTTTAAAAGGACCCCACGGGCAAAAAATAATAATTTTTATTATCATTTTTTTGCGGGGGGAGCGCTCGGTACGCGCACCGGGAAGCGGTCTGGGGAGCGTAATATAGGGAAAATAGAATGAAAGAATGTTCAAATAATGTATGTATATTGATTGTTCTTTTTATTTTTTTATTTTATTTTATTTAAGTACCAACATGTAGGTACCAATGCAGAGTCTAAAAATAAAAATACACTGTTTCCTTTGTAGATATCATGTTTTTTCAGAAGTTATTGTGGTATATGGAATTCATAGCATAGTCTGTGAGGAAAGCAGAAAGAATATGGAGGCAGGCGATGAAAAAGAGATGTTAAATACACATTGGAGATAAAATAGTGGGAGAAAGGAAGTAACTATGAGCAAACTTATTATGTTACACAAAAAAGTTGCACAGTATATTTAAAGTCTGACTTTACATTATAATCAAATTGGTACTAGTTTAAAAAATACATATAAAAATGAATAATGTCTCAAACAATTTTTGAATTATTAAATATAATTTTATTTCTCAGATTCGTTTTCAAAATTTAAAAGAACTTCTAATATTTGATTGTCAGAAATGTCCTCATTTTCAATCAGGAAATCTACTGGTTCTACACATTGAAGAAGTTCAAAGTCCCGTGATTCATCCATGAATTCTGAGTCATTGGGTTCAATATCTGTATCTTTGTTGCTTTCCAGAACGATTTTGATGGTATGTTTTTTGCTCTCCTTCCATTTTTGTGCTGTAATTTGAATTTAAAAAAAATATATCCGTAGAGATAGGGCACTGTTGGGTTTAAGTTCAGACAGGTAGTTTGGTTTTTTTAACAGTGATTTTATCTTTGGGCAGTGTCTGGTATCAGGTTGGAAGTAAAAATATAAAAAAGTGTATGTGATAAAGCCTAAGTAAATTCATGATTTTACAAGACAAGCCTAACTCCATCCATAACTATAACAGAGAAGTCTATCTCAATCTATAACTATTACAGAGGGATAGTATATAACTTTCAGAAAATGTTTTCCTAATTAACTTAAAGTGCACAACATACTTCAGTTTTTAAAATAACATCTTACCTTTCAAAAAGAAGTTTAAGTTGTCAGTTGAAATGCACTTGAAATGTACTTCAGGTAGTAGTAGTCAAAATGGATGTGTTTCTCTCTCTTTCTTTATATATATTCAGGTACATAACCAATCAAATGTCATGAAATAATAGAAGATAATGAAAGTAGCATTTTAATTGGTTGTTAATTCTAACACTTCATAAGTGTTTTTGTTAGGTAATTTACCTCAGGATATTTAGTCAGGCCTACAGCATAATTTTCTCAATGGAATTCCATCAAATTTGGGTAAATGGTAGGGACTGCTATGTAGTAGGGCCTATTCTATATTTGATGAAAGTGTCTCTAGTGGTTTTTCTGTAAATTACTTTCCCACCTTTTTTTAGCGAGCGCTCACCGGTGCGCGCCCTGGTACGCGAACCGGCAGCGTTACGGGAGTCCTCCATTTTGTGTATCGGTAGAATTGAGACACAAGATGGAGGACAAACAATGTTCGGAATGAGTAGAAGGGGGCACGGTAGACACTTCCTGACCCTCTAGGTTTTCTGAGGGGGCTTAGGACGCTGATATAGGCAAAAAAAAAAAGAAAATTGAGTGGGATGCGCCCGGTACGCGCACCGGTAAGCGAACCGGGGAGCGTACTTTGGTGAAAAAAGAAAAAAAAGTTAGAAAAAGATAAACGTTTTGAATGATCAGAGGTAAGGAAGCAATGAAAAGAGCTATTGGGTTCTGTGGCTAATTAAGGTACTCACAAGTAGGTTCCAATGCACATTTTTAAATTCAGGAGGAATATTCTATTCCCCTCATCGGAGAAGTGCACACCATCTCCTCTGTAGATGTCTTGCATGTTGTAACGCAAGTTATTGTTGAAATATTAAACCCATTGTAAATTCACATGTTTCCGCGCTTTCTCAAATTGTGGAAAAAATTGGTTGGACCACTTCCATTTCTGTCATTGGCATATATTGGAATATACCAAGGCAGTTTGGGTAAAAAGTGTCATCAATTGATGAAAGGTGTCCTTTAAAAGCATTTCCAGACCAACCCCAGTCATAGTCCCAAAATCAATTCCACCTAAGTGCACTATTAAGAGGTTACGGTTTGGCAGATGTATCAAAAAATTATATTACAAACATATAAAATATATTTTTCATTTAAAAGAATAATACATTTAATAGTTTTTGATATTTGCAATAAAAAAACATTGAAATTCACTGAAAAAACCATAGGTTATAGACCATATATAGTTAGGAATTAGCATTTACAAAACCTTGAAAATTCACTGAAAAAACCATAGGTTATAGACCATATATAGTTAGGGATTAGCATTTACAAAACCTTAATTTACTCACACAAAACCATTGAAATTCGCATATATAGTTAGTTGCACTAACTATATATCGCGCACCCGCAATCTACTGCTGATGATGTCACATATTACATCATTCATGACATGGTCAGTGACATCACTGATGACATCACTGATGACATCTCAAATGACATCACTGATGACATCACTAATGACATCTCAAATGACATCACTGATGACATCTCATTTGACATTACTTATCACATCACTGATGATATCATTCATGTGATAATACGATGAACCTCTTCAGATTCTAATATAACCTTAGATACAATCAGTGTAAACAGACACTCACAGACTGTCACTCATCCATGGAGTTACTCACACACCTAGTCAGTCATGCACAAAATCAATCACACATCCATTTCCTCAACTATACAGTTATACACACCTTACTTATTCAAACATATACTAACACATATTTACTCTCTTATACAATCCCTGATACAAGTTTAAAATGATCCATACAGCCACTCACACATTCACTGGCTCTTATGCACAGTTATTTATATATGTCAACTCTCACATGTACTGTGTTTTACATATGTACTTACTTCGATATGTAGCACTAATTTATCCATTCACTCACCAATACACTCATGCACACAGTCAACCGCCCATACAGCTGATTCCACATGCACTTTTGAACCCATACATCTAGTGAATCAACTGTTCACACATCTATGCACAGAGTCATACACCTCCCAGCCACCCATACACACACACTCAGTCTCCCATACAAATACTTGGGCAACCAATCAATAACCCATATAGTTACTCATATAGCTACTGATCAACATATGCAGCAGTTTACAGAACAACAGACATAATGATGCACACATTAAGACAGTTTAGTCACTAACCCATGCACTCAGTGAGACACATTTAATCACTCACTCATACAGTCAGTCATGCACCTACTAAATCCTTCATCCAGACACTTATACATCCACTCATTCTTCAATATGTAAGACATATTTTAACTTTACAGAAACATACAGTCACTGGATGTTGTCATCAGTGATGTCATCAGTGATGTCATTTGAGATGTCATCAGTGATGTCACTGACCATGTCATGAATGATGTAATATGTGACATCATCAGCAGAGGATTGCGGGTGCCCGATATATAGTTAGTGCAACTAACTATATATGCGAATTTCAAGGTTTTGTGTGAGTAAATTAAGGTTTTGTAAATGCTAATCCCTAACTATATATGGTCTATAACCTATGGCTTTTTCAGTGAATATATATATATATATATATATATATATATATATATATATATATATATATATATATATATATATATATATATATATATATATATATATATATATATATATATATATATATATATATATATATATATATATATATATATATATCTCCCCCAGTCTAGCATGTCTCCACATGGGGCTGTGGGAGGAGCGGGTCCTGGGCGGCATCCTCAAACACACCACTCAAAATCATATGTTATTCTATCTAAGATATATTGATGACCTGTTCATGGTCTGGAGGGGAACGCATGAGCAGGCGCAGGATTTTGTTAGAGAACTGAACAGTAACGATTTGAATTTAAGTTTCCCTGCAACATAGACGCAAAATCAGTGGTGTTCCTGGACATGGAAGTGTATATAAAAGACACAGGGATTGCCACCAGGCTACATAGGAAACCTACCGCAGGTAACACAATATTACATGCGTCTAGTGAGCATCCTTATCACCTGATTAGTAGCATCCCCTTTGGGGAGATGCTGCGTATCAAGCATGTAAGTAGTACGGATGAGGAGTGCATCAAGTCCCAGAATGATAGCAAGGCACGGTTTCTGTCACGAGGCTATTCCTTGAATACCATTCAGAGAGCCATTAAGAGAGCAGCATCAATTACTGGACAAGAAGCACTAGCAGTTAAAGAAAAATTAATTGTACAAACGACAGAGGATAAACAGATTAAACCGAGAGTGATCATAACCTACAGTAGGCAGCATAAGGAGTTACGACGTATCTTTTACAAGAACTGGAACCTAATCACAGGGGATCCTGTGATAGGGAAGTTTATAATGAGTAAACCTGATATTACATTCAGAAAATCTATTTCGATGGGAGATAGATTAACGAGTAACTTCCTTGAAAAACCAGTTTCAGATACTTGGGGAGCCATTGGAGGAGGATTTAAAAAGTGTACTCTCTGCAAGGCATGCAAAAATGGATGTAATAAGACACAATATACGGTGCCATTTAAAAACAAGCCCGTAAAAATTAAAAAACGCATGTCTTGCAGAACAGATTTTGCAGTATACATCCTGCAATGCCCATGTGAACTTCGTTACGTGGGTAGCACACGTTTGCCAGTGCACAAGCGTGTGCTGCAACACATTAGGGCCATTGTGGGGAAAGACCAGACGTACCCAGTGGTTCGCCACTTCGAAAGCTTACATAACAGTGATCCTTCGTCTCTGTTGTACTATGCTATTGATTGTGTAATGCCCCTTAAGAGAGGAGGAGATAGAGATGCTCAACTTCGCCTATTAGAAACAAGATACATAATTGAGCTAGATAGTAAGGCTCCACGGGGCTTGAACGTGAGCGAAGATTTGTATACCTGTCTATAGACTGACTTACAGGGCATATTAGTGGTCTTTGCACACTATATGATTATTGTTTCCTTTTGTATATATCGGTTTCTGCATTCTCTGGGAGTTGTGTCTTTCTGAATGATGGAAATTGAAATTTGTAGATGATTAAGAGTTGCCAGCTTTTCCACCTGAAACTCCCTCTAACTTTCCCATGAAATTGTTTTTAAACCACATTCAAGAAATTTTGCACACTTTTTCTCAGACAATTTTGCACATGTATTTGCACTGGGTTATTAGGGAAAAATCTTTTTGAACGAGGTTTATTATGTACAAAACAGGAGTGGACACTGTTTATGATGAATTAGGCCCCTTTTGTGTATTTTGATACGGATTCACACCTTATTAATATCCATATATTCATTGAAGGATTGTGGATAGGAAATATAGATGGTTTTGTGACCAGAGACAAACAGTTGTAAAGTTGCAGGTAGAAATTAGTCATTATGGAGAATAACGAGTCTGATTGGATTTTTGTAGTTGACAGTATGTCTTTTATTGTAAATAATGTACATATGGCAATGAAAATGAATTGTTTTTATGTTTATTTATATACTTAAATATGAGATGTACTTTTATACATATATATATATATATATATATATTTTTCTACATATTAATATGCTGTTTTATCTAGAATCTATATTGTATAGTTTTGTATTTTGCGGAATGTTGCACAGATACCCAATACAGATCATACCCTTTTGAGTATATATTTGACCTGTTTACATAAGTTGGGCACTGGCCCTCAATTTTGTCCTGGTAATAACTATGGTTTCCAAACTGGATCCGTATGGTGAAATACATATAAATATTTGTTGTTCAATATGGGGTTAATGGAAAGGGCGGTGTTTATACATTTGGTAACGCCCACCTTGTATTCTCCACTCCTTAAGTACCCTTGTTCATTTCAAGCAATGTATCATGTGATCAAGCGTCATGCGGGCTTGCTGGGTTACTATTTTTTAAAATGAATTAAATCACTGCACTGTAATTCTTTCTGGGTCTGCCGTATTTGTTTTTTCCTTACGGTCTGGATTTGACTGTTGATGCTGTGTCAGCGGTATTGAGCGAAGTAAGAGGATATATATATATATATATATATATATATATATATATATATATATATATATATATATATATATATATATATATATATATATATATATATATATATATATATATATATATATATATATATATATATATATATATATATATATCGAACAAGTGCAACCTCCCAGGCTCCGACCACAGCGACCCAGGAAATCACGCGGATCCAGTAATTATTAAAGCACAGATTTTATTTATAAGCTGAACCAAGCAATCTGACGCGTTTCGGGCATCCGCCCTTGCTCACAGACAATCAGAGTTGGAAATGCTTACGTTTTAAATACTAACTGCTAAACAGTGAAAAAGTGCATTTTTTTCTTTATTTCGTCATACACCTCGTGGTAATAGACAGCGAGGACAAACTACTTGCAATGCATAGCATAGTCTGTTTTCCAAACATTTTGAAATGACAACAGTTGGAAATAAAATTCATTAACTGGTTTAAATCCACATTTTGAATTGACAATAATAAAAACCCATGATATAAAAGTTAAAAATGTAAGAAAACTTTTTTACAGCTTAAAATGCAAATACCAAAAAATTGTATATAGAGAATATATATACAAGGCCCTCGCCTACATTATATTGATAGTGCAAAATTGCGTAATAAAGTGCAAAGTGCATCATGTAAAAAAAGTTATTAATGTTATAATAGATGCAATAAAAAACCAGCAGTAATACTATTGATTTTGTGCAAAATAAGCTTAGATGTAAACAATGTAGTGTTGCATCTATATCTATCAAAGTGCAAAACAGCGCAATATGTAAACATACGACTGTAGCAGCATAATTATGAGGCCTGGGCTATTTGGTATAAAAATCAAGGGGATATCATTGTCATTAATCAAACTGTTGAGAAAGCATATTAATCAGGAAATACAGAAAAAAAGCATATTGTCTATGTCCTCAAATATTAAGTGTACCCAAAAATTAATGCAAATACATCAATAGTGAATCACGGTGAAATCATATGTACAAATGATACGTGCAACAACCCAACAAGGAGACATAATATTAATCACATGGGGGAGGGCGGCAGCCAAACGAACCCTCCCACCCAAAGTAATGCAGAACGAAGTGGACAAAGCAAGGCTTGATTCACAAAAACACATGTAGATCCTCCGTGTTATTCAGACCATTGGGAGATCTACTGTCTAGCTCAAGAATGAAATGAGATTCCATTCTTCTCAGCATCCTGACCCTATCTCCGCCTCTTCTGGGCTTATCTATTGCAGAGATAACAAAATAGGATAGGCACTCCAGATTGTTATTGTGTATTGCCTTGAAGTGCCTAGCTACAGGATAAGCTGGGTCGTTGTTAACGATGGCGCGTAGATGCTGGAGGATCCTAACGTGCACCGGTTGTCGTGTGCTGCCGACATACCTAAGTGCACATGTGCAAGTTAAAACATAAATGGCAAATTCAGTTTTACAGTTGTATTGACCCCTGATCTGAATTGGGTCTGGACTGAACGGCGTGTGGTATTGCCTAGTACTTTTGCCAAATTTGCAAGCCCTGCAAGAGGTGCAGCGTATAAAACCTGATCTTATTTTCATCCATTCCTGCTTTTTTCTAAGTTCAGGAAATTCATGGCAGATGTGAGACCTGATTGAGGGACCTTTCCTAAAGGTGACAATAGGAGCTTCTGCCAGCTGGGGTTTTAGTACAGGGTCTGTAGCAAGGACTGGCCATCTTTTAGACAAAATGGATTTTATTTGCCTGGCCTGTCTGCTGTATGGCGTAAGGAACCTGGGGTTCGTTGTGTTGTCATCTGAGGTACAAGATGTATCAGCCCTGCTGTTAGTCTCAAGCAGAGAAGCACGAGATCTACTCTTGGCTTTTTCCATTGCTGTTCTAAGCACTGATTCACGATAACCCCTGGCACGAAACCTAGTCAGCGCTTCATTAGTGAAAGATTCCAAGTCAGAGTCTGTACTGCAGATTCTCTTAATTCTTAAGAGTTCACCCAGAGGAATATTATCTACCACATGGCGCGGATGTGCACTGCTAGCGTGCAAGATACTGTTGCCCGCAGTGCTTTTCCGATGTAGCTTGGTTGTAAGCTGGCCATTGCGGATAAGGATTTTAACATCCAAAAATTCAGCCTCACAATCACTAATGGAACTAGTGAATTTCAGGTTTTCATTATTAACGTTGATAGAATCAATGAACAGTTGTGCACTGTTCCTGTCACCCTGCCATAACAAAAAAACGTCATCAATATAACGAAGCCAAAGCAAAACATGATCAGAAAAGACTTGGGCGTGTTGCCGCCTGAGGACCTGCTCCTCGCACCAACCCACGTGCAAGCACGCGTAGCTGGGAGAAAAACAGGCCCCCATCGCGACCCCACGCTTCTGCAGATATAAATCACTCCCAAAAAGAAAGAAATTGTTATTGAGACACCATAATGTAAGCTCAATCAATACTTTGTTGTGCTGGTAACAATTAATGGGCCTTTATCCAAGGAAAAAATCTAGTGCTTTAATGCCACATATATGCTCTATGCTCGTGTAGAGCGATTCTATGTCCAAAGTAATCATGAGCATTCCATCATTCCACTGGGTGTTCTGAATTTTAGCCAGAAAATCACCTGTGTCTCTTACATACGTTGGTAAATCCTGGACCAGACCTTGCAGGAAATAGTCAATGTATTCTGTGACGTGTTCAGCCACTCCTGCAATGGCCGAAATGATCGGTCGGCCAGGCACTGGTTTAGATAATTTGTGTATCTTAGGGAGTAAATAAAGTTTGGGCAAAACAGGAAACTCAACATGGAGTAATTCAAATTCTTGTGATGAAATCATGCCTTCCCTTTTATACTTAAAAAGTAGTTTTTTGAGTGATTCCTTGGAAGATTCAAAGTGTCTCATGTTGGTAATGGAATAGCAAGTACCATCACTAAGTTGTCGCTTTGCTTCCTTAATGTAGTCCTCCTGGGGCCAGATGACCACATTGCCCCCCTTGTCGGCCGTGGTTACTATGATATTGTGGTCATTGCTTAATTTCTTAACCAAAGCATGATAGTCAGTTTCCTGTTTGCTTCTATATCGCTTTTTGTGCTTTATCTGATGATGCAACTGCTTAAGGTCTTCAACTACCACGTCCTGAAAAACATCAATAGAGTATCTGGGCATGGTAGGATTAAATTTGGACGTTTGTTTAAAAGGACTGATGTTGGCTCCAATTTGGGGAATGTCAGCTGCCCTCAGTTCATCCTGTGTGAATGCGAGATCGTTGGTGAGTGCATCATTGCCCAGAAGATTCAATACTGTAAGTGCTGTTCGAGTGTCACTAGCCGGAAGCATGGGCACATTTGAAAGAACATTGGTGGTAGCTCCAGTTCCCTGTGGTGTCTTGTTGTTCAGACCTTCCTTAATTTCAAAGAATTTCTTGAGCTTCCATTTTCTTATATACATGTAAACATCTATGCGAGTCTTGGCATAGTTGAAATCAGTAGCTGGACAATATGAAAGACCAAGGCTTAAGAGTTGTTGTTCAGCCATGGTAAGGTCAACGGAAGATAGATTGACTACAGTGTTGTCACTCACTTGTTTTGCGCCAATATTGCCGCTTTGGTTTTTTGGGCGCTTGTGTGCTTTTTCCGGCGCTGGCCCCGTCTCCTGTTGTTCCTGGCACGCTTTGCTGCTGCTGCTGCCCCTTTGTCTGCTGTTTGTTCCGGGGCCTTAGTGGCTGCAGTCTTTCGTTGGATAAAAAATCCACTTCTTCCCCTAAATCCAGGATGACCGAACTTGCTTCCCAAGTGCCACTGGCATCATCATCCGAGGTAGGGGCACTTGTCAGTGACTCATTGTCGCTATGTACTTGGTTTGTTCTGGATGTTGTGGGACCCATAGCTGGCACTGAGGTTGGTGTTTGTCCATCAGATTTACCCTGTTTGGCCAGCTGTGTTTGTTGGGCAAATTTGGAGCGCTTTACATTGTCGAATTTGCGCGCGAAGGTAAATATTCTTCCCTGTGCATAGTCTTCCTTATCGCGCGCAAATTTGAAAATCTTACGAGCTTTGATTTTTTCTTCCTGCTTGGCTATGCGCTCATCTATTTCTTTTCTGGATTTGGTTATTAGATCATGCGGTTCAAATTTGAGCAGCTCCTCATTAATTTCTGAGATTTCTTGCATGAGCTGTTCACGATCTATTACTGCGTACTTAACCAAAATTTGCAACAACTTGGCAGATGACTCCAGATTAGCTTGACCCCACTCTTTAAGCATACTGGGATTAGGCCTGTCGTAGCTCGGTGCCAGTAAAATACGTAAGCCTCTAGGGACTCTATTCTCTTCCAGATACATAGTCAAAGATTTGTGCTCCCACCATTTGGACATTTCTGAATACATGCATTTTTCAAGTCTTTTCAGTGCAGCACGTATTTGGGTTTCTATCGTATTGGAGCTGCCAGTTTGATCGGTTTTATTACTGCCTCCTCCCACACCCGTTGTTACCTTGGGTAAGTTGGAGTACAGGGCGGCCGCCGCCGCTTCCCTGCCACGGAGGGTCTCCTCTGACATGGCGCCTGGTTCAAATTGCTTCACAATGTTATGTGCACTAAATTACCCGAGCTCGACAATCCTGCTCCCAGGGTAACGTGCGAGTGCTTAGAATTCCTCCCCACCGTGCCGCCGAAATAGCTGAGCGTTTTCCGTTGGATTCCGACTGATAAGGCGTTTTTGGCGCCTCCGCGCCTTTTCCAATTTTCAAAGAACGCCGACGATATTCTCCAACATGAAACTGATACCTCCGCAGACACAGGGGCTGTCGTTGACAAATTTTCCTGGCAGGAAAGGCTTTTGGAAGATGATTGAGCACGACAGCCAACTTTAGGAGAGTGGATCCACCTCAGAAGCAATCACCTTCCGAAATTACATCGAACAAGTGCAACCTCCCAGGGTCCGACCACAGTGACCCAGGAAATCACGCGGATCCAGTAATTATTAAAGCACAGATTTTATTTATAAGCTGAACCAACGCGGTCGCCAGTAGGTATATATAGTTAGGATTTTTTCTCTATGGGATTTTTGAAAATTCTATGTCTAATAACTTTATCATTTGGGGACGGAATTGGCTGACATTTTCAGGAAAATGGAACATTTTGTTTCTGAGCAGCCCCTGACAATTTGGGGGGGTTTCATCAAGGGGGGGCCGAGAAAAAAGGGGGGTCCCAAAACGCGTTTTTCCCATGTTAATTTCCATAGGGCGGTTGGCCTCACTTTTAGCTCGAACGGCTGAATGGATTTGCACGAAACTTGGCAAAATTGTAGGGACTGTTAGCGCGATGTGCCTTTGCTAGGTCTCAATAAATGTGCTCCAGTGGATGTTGAGTAATTTAGGTTCAAAAAAAGATATATATCTGGGCGGAGCCTAACCACACATCTGATCTGATTGGCTGTCAGCACTTCATCCAAGAAGTGTTGGCAGCCATCTTGGGACCAATATACATGATAGCACCTCATTAAAAAGCATTGTAGTTAATAGAGGGTTTTAGGACTTTAGTTACATTATAAATCATTTGTTGATGGTACCATACTCGTTTTAGGAATTGTGGTGGGTTCTAAGGTGATTTTACCATGTGAAAAAACCTTCTGCTGTGATATCATGAATATTGTTTGAAAGAAAACTAATATCTCATGATTTTCCCACAGTGGTTTGGAAGGGGATCTATAAGCTAAACTGAAAGCATATTTTCAGTAAATTCACATTATCTTTCTCAGTCATGTGAAAATGAAGTCTGACATTCTCAGTAAAACATGTACATCCAACAAGGACAGAGACTGTCAGTTGATTCCTTTGTGTTCTACTGCAGCCTCCTAGAGTGTTCTAAAGAACAACTAGAGCGCTAACAGTCCTACTTATTACAAAGGTATGGCACACCTGAACCATCTTGATTGGAATAAAGTGGTAACTCTTAAAACATTTAATTTAAAAAGAAACAACATGAGGGGGTATATTTTGCCATACAAAGTATGATTAGTGCTGCAGAATGAAAAATTAGGGCACATTTTGAGTGACTTCTCAAATCCTTTTCTATTTCATTAAAACATTCTGACATGCAGTCTCCCAAAATGGCCACCAGAGACAAAAGAGCCCAAATGTAGCCCAAATATCACCCAGATGTAGCCCAAGTATATCCCAATGACAGAATGTCACAGAGTGTTCTAAAGAACAACTAGAGCGCTAACAGTCCTACTTATTACAAAGGTATGGCACACCTGAAGCCATCTTGATTGGAATAAAGTGGTAACTCTTAAAACATTTAATTTAAAAAGAAACAACATGAGGGGGTATATTTTGCCATAGAAAGTATGATTAGTGCTGCAGAATGAAAAATTAGGGCACATTTTGAGTGACTTCTCAAATCCTTTTCTATTTCATTAAAACATTCTGACATGCAGTCTCCCAAAATGGCCACCAGAGACAAAAGAGCCCAAATGTAGCCCAAATATCACCCAGATGTAGCCCAAGTATAGCCCAATGACAGAATGTCCCAGAGTGTTCTAAAGAACAACTAGAGCGCTAACAGTCCTACTTATTACAAAGGTATAGCACACCTGAAGCCATCGTGATGGGAATAAAGTGGTAACTCCTAAAACATTTAATTTAAAAAGGAACAAAATGAGGGGGTATATTATGCAATAGAAGGTATTATTAGTGCTGCAGAAAGAAAAATTAGGGCACATTTTGAGTGACTTTTCAAATCCTCTTCTATTACATTAAAACATTCTGACATGCAGTCTCCCAAAATGGCCACCAGAGACAAAAGAGCCCAAATGTAGCCCAAATATCACCCAGATGTAGCCCAAGTATAGCCCAATGACAGAATGTCCCAGAGTGTTCTAAAGAACAACTAGAGCGCTAACAGTCCTACTTATTACAAAGGTATGGCACACCTGAAGCCATCTTGATTGGAATAAAGTGGTAACTCCTAAAACATTTAATTTAAAAAGGAACAAAATGAGGGGGTATATTTTGCCATATGAATTCTGATTAGTGCTGCAGAAAGAAAAATTAGGGCACATTTTGAGTGACTTCTCAAACCCTCTTCAATTTCATTAAAAAATTCTGACATACAGTCTCCCAAGATGGCCACCAGAGACAAAAGAGCCTAAATGTAGCCCAAATATCACCCAGATGTACCCCAAGTATAGCCCAATGACAGAATGTCCCAGAGTGTTCTATAGAACAACTAGAGCGCTAACAGTTTACTTATGACAAAAGTATGGCACACCAGAAGCCATCTTGATTGGAATGAAGTGGTAAGTCTGAAAACACTCAATTTAAAAAGGAACAACATGAGGGGGTTAATTTTGCCATAGAAAGTATGATTAGTGCTTCAGAAAGAAAAATTAGGGATCATTTTGAGTGACTTCTCAAATCCTCTTCTATTTCATTAAAAGAATTCTGACATGCAGACTGAAACATGCACTTTGAATACCAGCAGCAGACGTCCCTGGTGAGCAGTAGCTTTACTACAGTGATCTAATGTGCAACTAGAGTGCTAACATTCAGAATTTATGGCAAATGTGTGACACATCTGAATGCCTTCTTGATGGAACCAAAGTAAACAAGCATTGAAAATGCAATAGATCTCGCCCTCGTTTAAGTTAAAGCCATTCTGTTTGTAATGAGGTGGCTTTTTAGCTTTGCTTTTATTAGTGTTTTTTCAACTTTCATGTAAATAACATGCATCTGTATGCATATAAGTATATGTATGCATGCATTTATGTTTGTATTTATATAGATATACAGATGATATATGTTTATATATGTATGTATATATATATATATATATATTCACTGAAAAAACCATAGGCTATAGACCATATATAGTTAGGAATTAGCATTTACAAAACCTTGAAAATTCACTGAAAAAAACATAGGTTATAGACCATATATAGTTAGGAATTAGCATTTACAAAACCTTGAAAATTCACTGAAAAAACCATAGGTTATAGACCATATATAGTTAGGAATTCGCATTTACAAAACCTTATTTTACTCACACAAAACCATTGAAATTCCATATATAGTTAGTTGCACTAACTATATATCGCGCACCCGCAATCCACTGCTGATGATGTCACATATTACATCATTCATGACATGGTCAGTGACATCACTGATGACATAACTGATGGCATCTCAAATGACATCACTGATGACAACATCCAGTGACTGTATGTTTCTGTAAAGTTAAAATATGTCTTACATATTGAAGAATGAGTGGATGTATAAGTGTCTGGATGAAGGATTTAGTAGGTGCATGACTGACTGTATGAGTGAGTGATTAAATGTGTCTCACTGAGTGCATGGGTTAGTGACTAAACTGTCTTAATTTGTGCATCATTATGTCTGTTGTTCTGTAAACTGTTGCATGTGTTGATAAGTAGCTATATGAGTAACTATATGGGTTATTGATTGGTTGCCCAAGTATTTGTATGGGAGACTGAGTGTGTGTGTGGGTGGCTGGGAGGTGTATGACTCTGTGCATAGATGTGTGAGCAGTTGATTCACTAGATGTATGGTTTCAAAAGTGCATGTGGAAACAGCTGTATGGGCGGTTGACTGTGTGCATGAGTGTATTGGTGAGTGAATGGATATCTCAGTGCTACATGTCAAAGTAAGTACATATGTAAAACACATTACATGTGAGAGTTGACATATATAAATAACTGTGCATAAGAGCCAGTGAATGTGTGAGTGGCTGTATGTATCATTGTGAACTTGTATCAGGGATTGTATAAGAGAGTAAATATGTGTTAGTATATGTTTGAATAAGTAAAGTTTGTATAACTGTATAGTTGAGGAAATGGAGGTGTGATTGATTCTTTGCATGACTAACTAGGTGTGTGAGTAACTCCATGGATGAGTGACAGTCTGTGAGTGTCTGTTTACACTGATTGTATCTAAGGTTATATTAGAGTCTGAAGAGGTTCATCGTATTATCACATGAATGATATCATCAGTGATGTGATCAGTAATGTCAAATGAGATGTCATCAGTGATGTCATCAGTGATGTCATTTGAGATGTCATCAGTGATGTCATTTGAGATGTCATCAGTGATGTCATCAGTGATGTCACTGACCATGTCATGAATGATGTAATATGTGACATCATCAGCAGTGGATTGCGGGTGCGCGATATATAGTTAGTGCAACTAACTATATATGGAATTTCAATGGTTTTGTGTGAGTAAAATAAGGTTTTGTAAATGCGAATTCCTAACTATATATGGTCTATAACCTATGGTTTTTTCAGTGAATATATATATATATATATATATATATATATATATATATATATATATATTACCTACTTGCGGTCGCCAGTAGGTTTGTATAGTTAGGATTTTTTCTCTATGGGATTTATGAAAATTCTATGTCTAATAACTTTGGCGTTTGTGGACGGAATTGGCTGAAATTTTTAGGAAAATGGCACATTTTGTTTCTGAGCAGCTCCTGAAAATTTGGGGGGGTTCGTCAAGGGGGGGCCGAGAAAAAAGGGGGGTCCCAAACGCGTTTTTCCCATGTTAATTTCCATAGGGCGGTTGGCCTCACTTTTTGCTCGAACGGCTGAATGGATTTGCATGAAACTTGGCAAAATTGTAGGGACTGTTAGCCCGATGTGCCTTTGCTAGGTCTCAATATATGTGCTCCAGTGGATTTTGATAAATTAACGTTCAAAAAAATATATATATCTGTGACAGCGTCCCGGGTAGCGCTCCGGTTCGCGTACCTTTCGCATAACGGAACTTTGCGAAGCGAAGCTGATTGGCTCTCCGGTGTCTGTCAACATTCTAAACAGTCCGGAGCGGCCGCCATCTTGTCTCTTGGTAGGATCGAGAGACAAGAGGAGGCCAAAACCAAGGGGGAAATGACCATAAGGGGGCATAGTAGATCCTCCCTGACCCCCTAGGTTTGATGTGGAGGCTTTAAAAGGGCCCTGTGGGGGAAAAAAAAAAAATACGTTTTTTTTGCGTTATCAATAGTGTTGTCCGTATTCCCAGTCAGTACCCTTCCCCGCCCGCCATGTGCACAAAGACCGCATACATCCCCCATAACGTCAAGGCTAAGTAACTAAAACGTCATAAGGAGTTGCAAGTCGCTCCCATACTGGCGCCATTTTGGTCGAGGCCAGGCAGGTTCAGAGTATAGTTCAATGTCTCCAGTAAGTAGCGGCAGGACCAGAATCCTTTTCGGCAGTTTTGGCTTCGTCATTACGAGCACTAGAAAACAAGACATTCTGGGCAATACCACCCTTGACGCAGCCCTTTATTGTACAAGATGGTGTCTTTCAAAAGCCAGGGGTATAGGAGTATGTAACAAGCGAGCCATTTAATTGAAAAAACTAAATGTGACAAACGGTTGTAGGATCAGTGAAGGTTGATTTTTTAATTGAAAGTACAACAGGATCAGTTACAATAAAATCGTCTTTACGCACACCATGGGCGAGTATCATGGGTAACATTACTTCGAAGCTTTATTAATACAATAATTAATAATGAAAAATCGCACAAAGACCGCATACATCCCCCATAACGTCAAGGCTAAGTAACTAGAACGTCATAAGGAGTTGCAAGTCGCTCCCATACTAGCGCCATTTTGGTCGAGGCCAGGCAGGTCCAGAGTATAGTTCAATGTCTCCAGTAAGTAGCAGCAGGACCAGAATCCTTTTCGGCAGTTCTGGCTTCGTCATTACGAGCACTAGAAAACAAGACATTCTGGGCAATACCACCCTTGACGCAGCCTTTTATGCTACAAGATGGTGTCTTCCATTCAGAAAATATTGTTGGCAGCATTTTGAAAGGAAAGATAAACGGCCGTTCTCCTAGTGAGTCTCACATTGTTACATTTATGAAGAATGTTGAAGAGTAGTATGTTGAAAATCTGAAGCCATCGTTCTACAAACTCTCAACCAGCCTTGGATGGAAAAATCCTGAAGAATGTACAAACTGAAAACCAGTTTTTGTTTACATAGCATCAGCAGCAACACTTGAGTCAGCTTTGTGTGAAGCCGCCATCTTGATCCAATCAATACCGCCCCCTTGCACACATTCAGGGACCAGGCCTCAGGACGTGTCTTCAGGTCAAACGGATTGTGGGACAAGGTCCAGAATGGAAGAGTCACCAAAAGGCAGAAAGTTCCGCCGGACCCCGGGAGCCGGCCGCCTATGTCGGGGCGATCTCAGGCCACACCGGGGCAACAAGACTTGGGGAGGGGGCAGGAGCCAAGCACCCCCTCCCAGTCCGCGCCACAACACCGCCTCTCGGGGGCCTCCGTCAATCGGTTCAGGGAGGCACAGCATAACATTGCTTTCCAATGCAGTCAGGTCCTCAAACAGCCCCCACTTACACTCACCTATGAAAATCTTACTATTGATGCTTGACTGAGACCAAGGAGATCAGAGTGCATGTCTGTGTAAGGTGATGTCCTTCTGGGGAGGCAAGGTCCAGAATGGAAGAGTCGCTGTATCGCAAGAGTGGGTGAAATTTAGCCAGATGGTGGGTGAGACGCTGTAATAGCAAGAGCAGGCGCAACTCAGCTGGCCGAGAGAGACTTGGGGAGGGGGCAGGAGCCAAGCGCCCCCTCCCAGTCCGCGCCACCACACCGCCCCTGGGGGGCCTCCGTCAAGCGGTTCAGGGAGGCACCGCAGGCAGCTGTTCTTCAGATCAGTGGCTCTCACCGGCAAGGCTCCCCTCCTTTAGCAGCGATCGTTGGCGCTGTGGTTGCGGCCGGAGGCTCCGCCTAGTCAATGCCCTGGCCTCTCCATGTCGTAGGCCGCAAGAGTAATCGCACCTCTGCTGGCCGAGAGAGACTTGGGGAGGAGGCAGGAGCTAAGCACCCCCTCTCAGTCCGCGCCACCACACCGCCCCTGGGGGGCCTCCGTCAAGCGGTTCAGGGAGGCACCGCAGGCAGCCGTTCTTCAGATCAGTGGATCTCACCGGCAAGGCTCCCCTCCTTTCGCAGCGATCGTTTGCGCTATTGTTGCGGCCGGAGGCCCCGCCTAGTCAACGCCCCGGCCTCTCCATGTCGTAGGCTGCAAGAGTGGGTGCAACTCTGCTGGCCGAGCGAGAAATACCGTCCCCCTGCACACATTCAGGGACCAGGCCGCATTGCGAGGGCACCGCAGGACGTGTCTTCAGGTCAAACGGATTGTGTGACAAGGTCCAGAATTGAAGAGTCGCTGTATCGCAAGAGTGGGTGAAATTTAGCCGGATGGCGGGTGAGATGCTGTAATAGCAAGAGCAGGCGCAACTCAGCTGGCCGAGAGAGACTTGGGGAGGGGGCAGGAGCTAAGCGCCCCCTCCCAGTCCGAACCAATGAAAAGTGTTATTTTTAGGTCACATGACCTAGCCGTACATCATTAGGAACCCAAAAGTGAAATGAACCAATGAAAAGTTTTATTAACAAGTCACATGACCTGTTATGCTTACGTTACGCGCTCCGCGCCGCGCCCCGGATCGCTTCCGGGTAGCTGCTTTTCGCGCCTCGCGCACCGGAGCACTTCCGGGTGCGCTAACGCGGCGCGTCATATGACAGAAGAGACAGGCAACAAGAACCATCAGTCAAAGAGGGGAGGGCAAGTTCTTCTTTACCGGGTCACGTTGGGGCTCCACCGGAACTGATCGAATTGGTAGTCTACAGTGTTTCTGGATGTTTCAGACTGAAGCTGGCGTCAGCATGAGAGCACCACCATCTCGTGACTCCGTCGTGGCATTCTGCAAGCAATCATGGCAGTCGCTCCCCACCGTAAGTCTGCGGGAGTCGGGGGCCCCCCGGTGACTCTTGTAGAATCTTCAAGGCTGAGGGGACGCTTTTGGGAATGGGGCCCATGCCCTAGCAGTCAAGCGTCCGAGTTCCAGGGTTGCCCAGAGCCATCCTTGCAGGCCAGGCCTAAGTCTGTGGAGTCGACCGCCATTTCCTGAGCTCCGTGGCAGCCGCCTCTCGCTGTACCGCAAGAGTGGGTGCAATTCATCCGGATGGCGGGTGAGACGCTGCAATAACAAGAGCAGGCGCAATTCAGCTGGCCGAGCGAGGCCCTGTGCCGCAGGAGCGGGCGCAACTCAGGTGGCCGAGTGAAGCGCTGGGGTGTAGCTGAGAAACCTCCACCTGGGGAGGTGGGGGAGGCTCGTTCGCGCCGCCTCTCCCTTTCAGTGCACCCCACGCCGTGTCCTGGCGCAGGTATATGTGATGGTTGGACCAGGGCAGCGCAGGACGTGTCTTCAGGTCAAACGGATTGTGGGACAAGGTCCAGAATGGAAGAGTCACCAAAAGGCAACAAGTTCCGCCTTACCCCGGAAGCCGACAGCCTATGTCGGGGGCGATCTCAGGCCACACCAGGGCAACAAGACTTGGGGAGGGGGCAGGAGTCAAGCGCCCCCTCCGAGTCCGCGCCACCACACCGCCCCTCGGGGGCCTCCGTCAAGCGGCTCAGGGAAGCATCGCAGGCAGCGGTTCTTCAGATCAGTGGCTGTTAGCAGTGATCGTTGGCACTGTGGCTGCGGCCGGAGGCCCCACCTAGTCAACGCCCCGGCCTCTCCATCTCGTAGGCCGCAGAGTAGTCGGGAGAAATCCCGGGAACGGCGGCATGCATTTGGATCGATGTTGCAGCAGGCTGCCATGTAAATAGTTATTTAATAAAACGTTTTACCCTGTTACTTTGCTGGTGTGTTGTATATATTTATAATATTTGCATAGGGTTTGTCATTGTTTTGGGCAGGGTGGGCGGCGGAGCCGAGCTGTCTTGCAGCCATCATGGCGTCGAGCTCAGTTCCTCTCACTAGTTTCATATTTCTCATGAGGGGTTGTTCCTAATGTTTCTATTTTAGCGAGGTCAAAAAGAGATCCCATTAGTTGCCTACTGATTTTGCTTGATTCCTTTTGTTGTTTCTAACGATTTTTCACTATCTGCAAAGACTAAACAGAGTATTGCGACTCTGTGCTTGTTTGTAAATAGAGAATGAACCAAAGAGAACCAATTTTAAAACAGTAAATGCTTGGATAACAATAAATCAAATGGAGAGGGAAGCAGGCACGCCGGTTTACAACGGGGGCAAAGGCCTGCGTTACCTACCCTTCACTATCTGCAAAGAGAGAATGCTCCTAAAAGAAAAGAGGGGGAGGGAGGGGGGGGCAGCGTTCAAAGCACATCAGCGTGCATAGACACGAAAATGTTTTTACCTACCACGTACTTGACATTTTAAAGCTTTTGATATTTGCTATTAAAAAACCATTGAAATTCACTGAAAAAACCAAAGGTTATAGACCATATATAGTTAGGAATTAGCATTTACAAAACCTTGAAAATTCACTGAAAAAACCATAGGTAATAGACCATATATAGTTAGGGATTAGCATTTACAAAACCTTAATTTACTCACACAAAACCATTGAAATTCCATATATAGTTAGTTGCACTAACTATATATCGCGCACCCGCAATCCACTGCTGATGATGTCACATATTACATCATTCATGACATGGTCAGTGACATCACTGATGATATCACTGATGACAACTCAAATGACATCACTGATGACATTATCCAATGACTGTATGTGTCTGTAAAGTTAAAATATGTCTTACATATTGAAGAATGAGTGGATGTATAAGTGTTTGGATGAAGAATTTAGTAGGTGCATGACTGACTGTATGAGTGAGTGATTAAATGTGTCTCACTGAGTGCATGGGTTAGTGACTAAACTGTCTTAATTTGTGCATCATTATGTCTGTTGTTCTGTAAACTGCTGAATGTGTTAATCAGTAGCTATATGAGTAACTATATGGGATATTCATTGGTTGCCCAAGTATTTGTATGGGAGTCTAAGTATGTGTGTGAGTGGCTGGGAGGTGTATGACTCTGTGCATAGATGTGTGAGCAGTTGATTCACTAGATGTATGGGTTCAAAAGTGCATGTGGAAACAGCTGCATGGGCGGTTGACTGTGTGCATGAGTGTATTGTTGAGTGAATGGATATCTCAGTGCAACATGTCAAAGCAAGTACATATGTAAAACACAGTACATGTGAGAGTTGACTCATATAACAGTGCATAAGAGCCAGTGAATGTGTGAGTGGCTGTATGGATCATTGTGAAATTGTATCAGGGATCGTATAGGAGATTAAATATGTGTTAGAATATGTTTGAATTAGTAAGGTGTGTATAACTGTATAGTTGAGGAAATGGAGGTGTGATTGATTCTTTGCATGACTGACTAGATGTATGAGTAACTCCATGGATGAGTGACAATCTTTGAGTGTCTTTTTACACTGATTGTATCTAAGGTTATATTAGAGTCTGAAGAGGTTCATTGTATTATCACATGAATGATATTATCAGTGATGTTGTCAGTGATGTCATTTGAGTTGTCATCAGTGATGTCATCAGTGATGTCACTGACCATGTCATGAATGATGTAATATGTGACATCATCAGCAGTGGATTGCGGGTGCGCGATATATAGTTAGTGCAACTAACTATATATGGAATTTCAATGGTTTTGTGTGAGTAAAATAAGGTTTTGTAAATGCTAATTCCTAACTATATATGGTCTATAACCCATGGTTTTTTCAGTGAATATATATATACATATATATATATATACAAATTTAAATTTAAAATTAATTTGATTAATTTAACATTAGTTCTGATTAGTGTTAGTTTAGCTCCCTACCTCCATTGTTTTTTTTTTTCTTTTAATTTTTGAAGGACCTTTATTTAGAAAAGGGTGCACACAGCTATTCAGCCAAACATCCCGGAGGCATGGCAGCAAATAACATAGAAAATCGGACTGTTTCGGCACACCCAGGAGAGCATCTCAGGATTAGAGAGGTCAATTTTTAAAAATAAGACAGGATATACACGGTAAATACGTAATACAGTTCCATATATTAACGAAATGGAAAGAGAAAAAAGAGAACAGGAGGGGGCCGGCTACGGGATCTAAAGTAGATACAATTACCGGGTGGGCAGGGAAGCATATCCAACTGCAGAGACGACAACATTTTGAAGCGAACAATATAAGCAAGCATACATTTCTGAAAACTCCCGACTAATGCCCCACCCAATGAATCCAATGACAGGAGAGACTGAGCGGCCACAGTCCCAGCACCGCCCAAAAAGTCCAAACAGTAACCCGATAAACTGACCCCCAACCCAGGGAGAGAGAAAAAAGGAAGTCCAGTCAAACTAAAAGAAGAGAAAAAGGCCATAGAAACAGAGAACGGAAAAACAAAAATACCCCACCCCCTACCCCCCACCCTGCACCCCTGCAGATGGCTACGGCCTACCCCCCTAGCAGCGTGCCTATCGCCCAGCGACCAAAAACCCGAAATATAGTAGAAAAGAGATTTTTAAAGGAAGGAAACACAGAAAAAGAAAGAAAAGAAAAGTTAAGGGAGGAGGAGAACCACGCATCCCCGGTTGCACTACCCCACTCCTGCGACGTACAGTCCGGGTCATTAAACAATCAGCAGCAAAGCAAAGTAAATTCGGTAGAACCCAGGAAAGATGTCCTACACCGCCCGCCCCCTGATACAAGAAAATGGCGGATCCCGGGTCCCTCACAAACCCCTGGCATCCGAGTCGAACACCAGTCTCACCCTTGACCTCTACGAGTATTCACCATGAGTTCCGCACACCGCACTCGCATATTCACAGGATAAATCAAAAGTTCAGCCAGTCCACGAATCTGTGCGGCGAGTCCAACGGATATCCACCGTCCACCACAATCCTCCGCCACAACGACACTCGCCACGGTACGACCAAATCCCGACCGTTCCATACTCCACCACACTGCACAGCTCACACGATCGATAGATGTTCGCTGTTTCCGTCGGATCACAGTTTCAATAAAGTCATGGGGGGACGAGCACGTGAACACGACCACAGGTGGACTCGCCATCGTGGACGGGCGGTACACCATGGCGGCGGGTTCAGCCGCACACAGCGGTACAGACATTGCTATCCAGGCTTCGACACTAGATGGGCCTCGAGTCATAGATTCCGGGATCAAAGTGGGAGACACGGCTCCCTGAGGGGGACCAGACAGATCAGAGTCCTTATGCGATCGGGCTGTTTCGGTGTCATCCACGATCGACTGACGTGAAAGAGCAACCATGTAGGAGCACAGACCCTTAATGGTGGCCATCACGGTTCCCAATGATGGCTCTTCTTCACTCCGCACCGCCGCGAACTGATCGACTCCAGACATCAATGCGCCCTTCGGGTCACCCGATTCCCCCAGGGACCGAAGTGCGATGATGGCAGGTGGGGGCAGGAGGCACACAGTCCAGCAACGATAGGGCCTCTCGGAAGGGGGCCCCACCCCGGCGGGAAGGGAACGCCGAGAATGGGACCCCCGACCTCTCAGCCACTCACTGGATCATTACACCTCCACAATGCGGGTAGAACCGCAAGGCTCTCCCCCAATCCAGGGGCAGGTTGCTCTCCACTTCTATCGACCGGACCGTGTCTGGATCCCCCGGCCGCCGTTGTTGCACTGTAACCCGGCAGGGTCAGTACTCGAGGTCCCGGCTCTCGGTCAGCGTTAGGCCAAGAACTTCCACTCGATGTAACTCCAGCAATCCGGGCCGTAAGTTTCCCAGGACCACACCGCCAGTATCAGCAATGGGTCACCCACACGGGGGTGAGGCGAAAAAGCAAGATTTGTAGCAGGATATTCAAGCAGCAGGAAGAGGTCGACGGAGCCGAGAGCTTATGCGGCCATCTTCGTTCGTCGCTAGGCTCCTCCCCCACCTCCATTGTTTTAGATGTTACAATGCCGGTGATGGGCCAGGTGTGCTGCTTGACTTAATTTAAAGCTGGTCTGGAGTTTGTTCCTCTGTTAACACCTTTAGGGCTGCAGTAACGTTAGAAGTATTTTTTGTATAAGCACAATGGTTTTAGTATTTTGTGGATGTGTGTTTTGCATTAGAATTTCCTTTCCAAACCTCTCCCAAATTGTCCCTTTGCCCACCTCATTTATAAGTAATTAGTCCTGATCTCGTCACCACTGTCTTGGGCCCTTCCACATTTATCACTGAAATATGGAGATCTTCACCACCATTGGTGGGATTTCTGCACAGAAAAGAAATCAGAAGCAGCGTTTGTAGGTTTGTGAATTGCATTTGTAGCATGCAGTAGGACTACTGTTGCATTAATAATTCGGAATTATATGTTTTTGGATAAATATCAGAAGGCCAAAAATATTGATAATCTACTGGGGTGAAAATGCCCGCTATTAACTGGTACACACCGATTGTTGTGCTATTAGCACCAAAATGCACGCTATACCCCAAAACCTCATGACAGGAGATAATTAGTGCATCCGATAAACACCAAACACTTTGAAGTCGGTTTTTATCACATACTAATATCACATCTAATAGTGGTCAACCCCCAGCGATGGCCTTTGCCACTTCATACATCATTCAACAAAAGGCAAACACGATATTAGGGTGAAACAAAAATGATTGTTTGGTTTTCCATTTATATTTTTAATCAAATGCCATGTTGCTTTTCATTTTCTTCCTAATTTGAATTTCCATTCTAAATGGCTGTATAATAATTTGTGCCAGGGTATGTTCAACATGTTGAAATACTGAAAATCTGTGTGCAGTGCTGGTTTTTAGTTTTTTCAGTATTATGTATTTATTTTTGGAGGTTTTTGCCGGAGGCAGTCCCCCTTGCAACTCCACCTGTAATCGTGCTCTCCCAAGGTGTGAAAGGTCACATTAACGATGCCCTAAAATGCCACTCTTTTCTTATGATGTAAGGCCTATACAGGTGCTTTGCTCATGATGTAAGGTGCATATGAATACATTTTGCTCGGATTTCTGCTTTAGTAAACAATCTAATGCAAATGTCCTCTCCATTTAAGTGATTCAGAGCGTGGTCATGCGGCAGGCAGACTGTGATCACGATTTCCAGGGAGGAATGAAGCATGTTCTGAATATAATCACACTCTGTGCTGTGACTTATCTTACCGGCTGATGCAAATTGCTTTATTTTGCTGGAATTTACGCCGAGTTGCCATGCTGCTGAAGGAGCTCAGCGAGGAAATAGGCAGTCACAAATCACTGAAAGCTAATGTGTATTTATTGTGCCGCAGTTTTAATCTCCTGCCTGTGACTCAGGGTTAACTGCACTACAATCGAATGGCTGGCATAAGCACATTATTGCATAGGATTGGTTCAGCGGCGTCAACCCCAGAATCTCTGTTGCATGTGTTGGCATACAATTCATCACATTTACTTTGCATCCATCAGACTCCATCCGCTGCAATCTCTGTGAATGGGAAGCCACTCCACTGAAGATGCAGTTGAAAAAAGCTTATTTATGTTTCATGTCGAGCGCTTCCCCTGAACCATATAGATTATTATGGAAAAGCAATGTGTGCACTTTTTATTTATTTTTATATGCTCCTCGCATTCTAGACAAACTAACCTTGAAGACAGCCTTCGGAAATACGTAAAATAAATGTATGTAATGCATAAAAAAATACTGCAAGTATTTGAAGACAATGTAGACCATTGTTTGCTATATGCAGAGAGGATGTGTCTAAATATTTTAGGAGCTTAACCTAATACCTGCAATTCTACTGGTGTCCTGTTATGTTAAAGTGAGCACAATTCCAACGTCCTTTCAAAAACAAAAACGCAATCGTTTTGACTCACAAGGCACACCTTGGCTTTGAAAGACAGACAGGCTGTTTAAAACCAGTACTCCATCGTTCAATGGTGGTGGATTGGACTGGTGTGAAAGAGGGGGGTGCCTGTAGCTTTAATAGTCTAATTAGGCTACCTCGGGTACCCAAGGTAACTATGCTCTACCTTACAAAATGTGCCCCTGGACTTGTATTAACTCTGCAACACCTCCTCGATGGCACACAAATAGATCCCCTCCGGAGGGCCTTCTTTCTCCTCAGTCTACTTTTGGAATGAGGAATGCAGCATAGGTGCAGAACCAAAGGTGTTCCCTCATTTGCATTGTGCAATATCTCCATGTCAATGAGGGAATTCTCCCTTGACATCTCCTTCTTTAATATAGAAGTACCAGAAGGGTGCTGAAAGTAAAGAAACAACCTTGACAAAGCGGGCTGAGCCATGAGTGCCATTTCCTTGCAAGCCATACCACGATTGCCTTAACCACGCATGCGCCTTACCAATGCATAGGCCTGGTTGAGGCAAAGCTCTGTCTAGTTGGCAATTGGAGGCACAGGAAGGGAAAGACCAGAATAAAAAGTAGCCTTGGGAATAAGGAGAGGACACAGTGGGGTAAGTGGGGCTGGGGCTTGGTGTTGTGGGGTGGAGGGGTAGTTTTTCAGGGTGGGGTAGGTTTTAGGAATCAGGAGGGGGTTGGGTAGTTTTTACGGTGAGGGACGGTTTTTAGGGCTAAGGACGGGCAAAGGGACAACTTACAGGGCAGGGAGCAGGGTTGGGCAGTTTAGGGATGTAGGGGATAGGTTTTAGGGTGCAGAGCACAGGGGCTGTGGTTGCGGTACTTTTTGATGCATGGGCATACTTTTTTAGGGCACAGTGCAGGGGGGGGAAGAGACAGTTTACAGGGCAGGAGGCAGGGTGGGGTATTTTAGGGATTTAGGGGATAGTTTTTTGGGCTCTGGCAGGGGACAGTTTTAGGCCTCAGGATGGGTGGGAAGCTGTGTCGGAGGACTTCACAGCGTTAGGGAGCAGTTTCTTTGACCTCTGGGCAGGGGGGCTGGGGTCAGGCCGTTTTTGGGGCATAGGGTTCATTTTTAGGGTCAGGGATGGTGGAAAAGGCACATTTTACAGGACAGGGAGCAGGGATTAAGTAGTTTAGGGGATGTAGGGAATAGCTTTTAGCTTCAGGGCAGGGGGCTGAGGTTGGGTACGTTTTTGGGGTGTGGATTTAATTTTTAGGAGGCAGGTGTGACGACTGGATTTTCGGACCAGATAGAATCAGTTCACCAAGACACCACCAACCCAGCCGAAACGCAACCACCTCCCTCCTTAGGACCTATTTACAACAGGTATCCATGTTCCTACCTAAGGATCGGGAATTAGCAATATACAAGCTCATATCATCAGAAACACCACTAAATCTTTAGGGATTACTAGGAATACTCACTGATTACTAAGGATGTCCATGCCCTACACCACACTCATACCTTATAGTCTCGCGGCAACTCAGACCCAGACTATGCTACCCTCCTACTCATAGTGAAGGGGGCAGTTCCAATAACTTACCATTACACACTGGCTACAACCAGTGCTCTCTCAGGCCACAATCCTGTGGGTATAAACACTGTGTCCTCGCAGTACTCTCACTACTACACAAGCCACAATCCTGTGGGTATACACATCGACCTCAGTCAATGCTCTCATTAATGCCACTTTCCCTAGAGGCGATCTCATTACACACCGGTTTCCCCCCCGGTGCTCTCATTAACGCTGCTTTACAACAACAATCACTTTCCTATAAATACCTTTAGCTCTTCATGTTGGGGAATCTCTCACTATCCACTAGAGGTACAATACTACAATATTATGGATCACACAAGAATGGCCGAATTACATGGTGTACAACTTATTATCTAATACAAGTTCTCCTCTCCCCCTCATTATTCAGTTACCATTTACCTGGACGGGAGTCGCATCCGTTCACATAACAACATCTGACTAGAAGAAAGGTTAACCTTACCATAAGACAATAAAACATACACACTGGTTCACTAAGAACTGGGGTTCCTTTATTCACTAATAACATCAATAATATAACACCGCACTATAACACATAGCCTGAAAAGTAAGAGGGGAATAGACACATACACAGATCTGTGGGGTCTCTTTATTATAATGGAAAGCTTACTTAAAATAACACATCCACATGTAATTGACAGGGACTGTAAATAGCTAAAGAGGGAATGGATTATACTGCACACCGCTGAAAGAAAAAGGATTAGCAATACAGTAGGGGAATCTAGCCTAGGAAATAAAGGACAAGATTACTGTTTATGGGCACTGATATAACAGGACAGATATCACCTGATTAGTATGAAGTCTTGCTCTAGCTGTCATCTGGGTTCCTCTGTCGTCTGTGCCTTGGCTCGTCTCAGATTCTCCCCTGCACTCTTGGACACGCATCTGCGCTGATCACTCTACACTGGATTCCTCTCCCCCACGAACTCTCTTCACCTTCAAACTTCAGTCTAATGATATAGTTTGTGCCGCTCTGATAACCGTTCGCTCCACTAGCTTCTTCACTCCGTCTGATTGTCCCAACTCCAATGTCCAACTCACTCCAGCTGCTCCCACAGACTAATCCACGATATAACTTCAGTCTCTTCCAAAAGGCATCATTCCAGATTCCAGCTGATCACAACTCCTTCTGATAAGTAACTGCTTCTGACTGCTTTCTTCAGCTCCAAACATCATCTGCCTTCTCTCTCCAGCTCCAAACACCATCTGCTCACAACTGCTTCTGACAACTCCAGCAACCAACTGACTGCTCTCTCTCTCTCTGTTCCAAACACCAACTCATTTCTCTCTCCAGCTTCAACTGACTGCTCCGACTCTTCTGCACTTCACTATTATGGAATGCTCTCTCCTCATGGAAAGTTCCAGCCAGTAGCCTCCTCCCACCGAATCCATGCACCAGGCTCCCTGCTCGAGACACCCCCACAGTGATCAACTGCTTGTTTCGTCTAGAGACCTGAGCCCAGGGACATTTCCTGATTAGATTCAGCTCTGGCCGGTTCTCTCCAGTTTGCAAAGAGCGAACAACACCTCATAACTAAAACATCACCTTTACCCTGCAAGCATCTCAGTCTGAAGGGACAGAAAGCAAAATGGAGTCTCTCTAGTTCTGGGCCTTGTAGGCCCGAAAAGGACTTAACTGTATCAGAATACATACACAAACCATACCAATATGTAATATAAAGTCAGAACCACAGGATCCACACTCTACTATAGGTAGGATGATGAAAGGACACATAATTATGTCAAAGCCAATAGGCAATAGATGGATTAGAGTCAGGAATAAGGGATCTATCATCATATAAAGCAGCTATCCTCTAGTTTATGCTTCTAGGTCTGAAAAGGGGCCTAAAAGGACCAAAAACAAGCTAAGAATAGAGATCCAGGATGGTAGCAAGCTTAAAGTCACCATCACTCAGAAATAGAGCCAAAAACACTCTCACAACAGCAGGGCAGGGGAAAAAGAGACAGTTTATAGGGCAGTGGTATGATCTTTGGCCCACATGCCCCTTAACCAACCATGTCTTTACCATGAAATTGTGGTCTAAAGGCATGCGTGGTTTGGCATGTGTGCTAAGGACGCAGTGATGGTGGAGACCGCGTGGTACAGATATACTTTGTTCGGGCATGCATTGTACCATCATAAAACCCTGTAAGTGGGCATACATCCCCATGGTGCCTCAGGACACTTCAATGTGTTACTCTAGAGACTTTGAACCCATTCTGCACCTGTGCAGTTGTTCATATGGGAACTGTTCCTTATCTTCAATGAAATCTCAATACTAACAGTTCATATAGTCACCCAGTATCTATGCAAGCAACAGAGAACATGGCTCGAAGTACCGAATTTGCAAAGACCACTCCATTTGTCTGACTTTTGCTGTTCGCGACAATTTCACTGTGTAGCAATAGTGCAGGGGATCATGCAAGCAACTCTCTAAGAGGCACTTATGCCCCCTCCCCTCTTAAAACCCCACTCCAAAAACAACTAGTTTGTTGAGGCTTCCGCCATAGTCATGGGGAACTTTCATACCGCTAAACTGTTCAGAAACTGTTCTGTATGGGGATTTTCACTGACTCTACACTGAGTGGCAGTGTGAAGGGATCCGATATCATGTGACACACAGTGGCGCCAAGGCCGTACCAGGCATTGGGTATTTCCATGGGAGGCTGGAAATCTGGGGACTCGGTTTTGTTAGTGGGGGCCGGTTGTGTAGCAGTGCAACAATTTTAAAAGCCCTGAAGAATTCCTTGTTAATACAACAGTTTTCAGGCAACAATAAAAGTGCCAAGATAACTGTGGTGATTAATATCCCTGCTGTAGAGATATTGTAGTTTTGTCTTGTGGCAGTTTCAACTCATCTAAGGTAGTGCAGAGGGTTAATATGCCTGCTGCAATGAGCGTGTAGTAAGCAGATCACAGAACAGTATTTTATATGATGAGCTCAGTGGTTTACTGCTTTTGTCTCATAGATCCCTTTGTTAATGTTCAGTTCATAAGTTACAATCGTAATCTAGGTTATACAATTATGTTTTTCGCAGTCTTTCAGCATCTTAATTTGTTCTAGAAAGGACAGAAATAAGTTCCTATTAGTAAAGTCAGCCCTTACCACATTCTGAATCCTGAGTTTGTGGATGAATGACATGTGAATCCTTCACCTTGTATCCCCTTTGTCTTATGTAAGGTTTTCTATAGACTAATTTGCACATGAATCATTGTCTCTGTATGTGTATAAGATGTAAAACGCTCTCACACCCTACATTGCTATTAGAGGTGCTATTAAACAAATGAAAGGCATGTGAGAGAGAGGCTATTGAAAGATGAGAGGCACTGTTAGAGGGTGATAATGAGGGAATCAATAAAGATTGCAGTATCCTGTGCACTGTAAGGTCATCATATACAAAGCTTTAAAAATTAATACAATTGAGTATATAATGATAAATGTGTTGTAGAATGCACCATTTTGGGCATTTTGTTCCCAACTTTTCTTGGGTGGAGAACCCCCCCAGCCCTCTTGCAGTGGTCATGCTCTCTCACTTGCTATGCACAGTATTGGGACTGGTCTTACAAAATCTGCCAGGGCTGCTTTGGGTTCCCAGCCCGGCCTTGGGTGGCATTGTAGGAGTTAGATGGTCTAAAGCATGAGTCTGCGAATAATAACAGACATCCTTCCTAAAACATGACAGATGTCAGATGAAAAAGCAGAAATGTGCAAGCTGCGGAGATCATGGCTCAAAAGTCAGAGCCACAAAAGCCACTCCATTTTTCTGACTTATGCGGTCTGCAATTTGTGCACAAATTCATAAAGTAATTAGCATCCATATTTAGAGTCTGGCAGATGCAGGAGATCTGCCAAAAATTGGTAGGCATTACATCCATCCCATATAGAGTGTATAGAGCTTCAATGCACTGCAACTCATCACAGCTTCAACAGGTGTCCATCATCCTCCAATCTGTAAACAGGGCCTTAAACTAGTATATGTGTTTTAGACACCAGGGCCTAAAGTTTGGGGAATTGGCATAGGGGAGCACTGCAAGTGTTCATGTTGAGCTGCCCTATGCCAATGTGAAAGGGCAGGAATGCACTGCATGTATCACATTCTGTGCATTCCTGTCCTTTCTCCCTGCACTGCTGCACAATGTATTAACTATTGCCAATGCAGGCAACCTTGCACCATGGTGCAAGGGTTTCTGGATTGCAAAGCAGGGCTGTTTTTTAAAAAAACAATTTTGAGAGGGTTTTTCCTCCTAAATTTGCTGCAGAATCGAAATATTTTTCCTTGTTATGCCTGCTCTGGGGAGGCAAGGGTTTTGGCCCTGCCCATGGTTTATCTGATTAAGTAAATTTGAAGCAGCATAAAGTTCCATGGGTGTTGCATGGGGGAACCCATTGCAATGCCTATGGACGCCTCCCTGGCACAGAGTAAGGCAACGCAGCGACTTGCCTTACTTCATATCTATGAAGCCATGGTAATCCTTACAAAGTGGTTTGGCGTGGCCTCATAGATAAGGTTGAGAGGCCTGCACTACTGACATGTCTGAAAAGTGATGCTATGGCACTGCAATCAGCTCCTAAATAAGCACCCATAACTTTATAAAAAAACGTGTACAATCACCCTTCTGCACACGTTTGCAAGAAGAGAGAGGGACACTGGAATGGCTCCAGTTTCTCAGATATAGGACTGAACTCTCTTAGAGTAATTTTCCTTTTTTGGTAACCTGGCAATCAAGACTTCAGATATGAATTAGTCATCCTAGCGGAAATCTATTCTTTCAGTCTGCATGTGCTAGTCCCTGATACCACCCCAGAGAAAAAGAATCTTCTAGATAAAAAATCACTGCACTAAAAGCACTGTTTATGAGATTCTAACCCTTGGACAGAAGGGATGTGGTTTAGTCTAACAATTAGTAACGCATGTTACCTTTGGAAACATAGGCTATCACAGAAGGATGTGGGATTTCTATGGTTAGGCTCTGTTCTTAGTTTGAAAATGAACAGGTTCTAAACCTATCTGCACCATTTGAAAGCACATGACAAGTTAATGAGAATGCTTTAGTGATCCTGGCACAGATGCAGAGCAATGTCAGCTACATGTTTCAGAACTTCAAAATGACCTGCTGTTCTGGATTTATACACCCCCTCTTACTGGTGACTTGGTTTCTCATCACATTCAGTCAATTCCACACAGTTCCTGACACAGAGGGAGTGCAATATCAACTCCTTTCCTAAGATATCTTGTACAAAATGGTCACTGGGCCTGCCCTTTTATCTGTAGGGGTTCACCTGTGTAACATAAGGTCCCACATCATCTGCAGCAAAAGGAACTCCAGGTCCTGAAAGAGGGGGGTGGGTTAAGCCCCCAGTCATCTTCTGGGAGGCTGTCAGACTTTGTAACCCAGCAGGGTCTCCAGGTTGGGCGTGGCCCGTGTGCAGCATGGACACAAAAAGCATTTCAACCCAGACCCAGCTGCACCTGCCATCACTGGAAGGAGCCTCTCTGTTGGTGATAGCTCTTGGATGTCTTAAAGATAGTACATAGAGACAAGGTTCAAAGAGAATGTGTAACTGGGCAAAAGGTTGTGTGCATTTGCTATGGCACTTTTTGTTCTGTTTGCCGGTATTGTTTTGATGCTATATTAATGCCAAGCGCTTTTCCTTTAAACACCAATAAAACGGTGAGCACAAAAAGCTCCCTTCAGTTTGGATAATTGATTGTGATTGTAATGGCCTAATAGAAAGCTGTGTCTGTCTTACTGCAATGCCACTGAAGTACTGCTGGAAAATAACAATTGGTCCATTAAGGGGGCACACCTTCTATAATAATTTAGAAATAGCTGTTAAACATATCACAGATGGTGGGAGAGGGTGGCACCTTTCACCTGATGCATATAGTACAAAAAGAGTTCTCTTGACTAGAAGTTGTAATGCTGTCACTTACTGCATGCCAAACTTTAATTCTAAAAAACAACAAACTCAAAAACCTCAGGACTGTATCCTTGATTTGAAGTAGCATTCGTAGGCAGACTTTCCAGCTACAAAGAAACATATAAGATTGCTTTGTGTATTTTGAATAGTAAATGGTTACACACTGTTGGCTCTATTAGAGCTTGCAGACCTCCCAAATAAAGAAATATATATATATATTTTATTTTGTGAGAACGGTGCAGTGCCTCATGCCGAGAGCTGCATAAGAGGCACTTCTACCATATTATTTACCATCGGGAGACTCTACAGTCTGTGGTGATTTGTCTATGGTAAAGAATCGGGAAAATTAGTACAAATATTTTATGTTAAGTAGCAATGCAAGCAATGTAAATGAATTTTATATATTATTTTATATATAGAGGAACATTTAAAAAACAAGCTACATATTAACTCCATTTGTTATTAAATATTAAATTAGTTTATATAGTAAATCAAATAAAATTAATTTTCTGAAGTTTAAATTAAAAACGAATTTGTTGCTAAGATAAACATATTTTTTTATGAAATATTAAAAGTGATACATAGAATTATTTAAAAGTAATTTACTCACATGGTAATAAAAATAAAGTTGTATTATTTATACATTCATAAAAGGTTGCTATATTTCTCGATATGTTTTGTAATGCTATACTATATTTATTTATACTTTTAAGGATTTTAAATAATATCATTTAATTTAACAGTATTTGCTATGTGGTTTTAATTTAAGCCTTTACCTCCATTATTTCCATTGGAGGGTGTGCACTATCAGCGGTTGGCCATTTGTGGTGCTAGACTTACTACTGATTTGTTACCTGGCAATAATAGCTTGCACTAGTTCATTTAGATTCAACCCTTGTTTCAGCAGGTCGAGATCTGTAAGTCGACACTTTTGAGTAACTTTACACTCATATTAGTAAAGTGATTCAAGAGTGTAAGAGTAATTTTCATGTGTAAATTACACACAAGTGTAAGTTGCCTTTGAGAATAGCCCTGTATATATTTTCTAATTCTGTGTGACAAAAGCTATATTTTTCTCAAGTCCCCTTGTGAAGAAAGGTTTCCTGGCCTAGGCTTGTCAGTTTTCAATATTGTATCCCAAACATGTGGTAATTTCCTTCAGGCTTCCTCACAGGGGTACATAAGACCTCCTACGACTTTATCCAAGTTTGTGTTCTTCTAGGTTTTTTGAGTGTGGAGTTATCAGACATGGGTGGCTTTTGAATGGAGATGGGGTGGGTAGAATATTTTGTTCTGCCCACTGAATTGGCAGAATTTTGCAACTCCTTTTGCTACTCCTGTAATGCAGAGTTCCTGCCAATCGCCATGGGGTGGAACATAGTGTCATGCAAGGCTCCAGTACAGTAAGTTGGCACGCATGAGCGAGATTTGACATTCCCTAGCATGTTTTCCAGTCGCTAAGAGGAGATTCCGCAAGATTTTTCTACCTTGCGGGGTCACGGGTGTGGTCAGGGACAGTCACAAGCATTCAAGCTCAGAAAGCTGCGGCTCAAGTAAAAAAAAATGACTCAAAATCTATTAAAGTAGCTGCACCCTCTGGTGCACCACATGGTACCATTTGCATAGATTTCTCAGGGCGGTACTCACTACCTGTGCCATATCACAGCTTAAGCAGCACATCATACCTATTTCCACCCTTTAGCGGAACTCCATGAAATCTCACAGATTTTTTATCCTGTAGCCAGGACCTGGAACAAGCTCCCCTTCACATACAACAAAGATTCACACTGCACCAGTTCAGAAAGTACCTCAAGATCTGGCTCTTCGAATGATCAACAGAGCTACTCACACCCCTCCCCAGTGCCTTGAGACCCTCACCAGTGAGTAGTGCACTGTACAAACCTTGATTGAATGATGGTTTATGTAACTCTGCAGAGTTTTGTCTACGCCTACCATGGAGTTTTGCAGGGATCTACACAGGGAATTCTTTGGGAGGGGAAGATTGCACTGGGATATGTTATGAAAAGTCACTTTTGGCATGTTCACCCACCCCCAACTTTTGGACTGATTCTGCAGGTTCTATGGATTGTTTTTAGACTGGCTGACTGCTGTCAGATTTCAACAATATTTCCACAGGAACGTCATGAACATGAAGAAAGATCTGCAACTTCCCTGATTCACCTATTGCACCCAACAAGGTCAAAGTAACAACGGTAACCAGGGGAAGAAGGGAAACAAAATTAGGAGAGAGACAAGGGGTCCCACATCGCACCCCAGGCTGCAACAGAATCAGTCAAGACAAGGCACAAAAGCTGTAGACAAGAGAGAAGAAAAGAGAACTGGTAAGTGTGTGATAGGATTCACTTTCTACCCCTTATTCTCTCTAATGGTGCTATTCCATACCTTAGGGATTCCCATCTTCCCCAAGTCATTCAGGTAACTTGGGTTGTAAGGCATGTGTCTGGGTCTGGAGGGAAAACAAGGAACTGCTTAGTTGGTGGGAGACTTACGTAAAGGGAGTGAAACCGTAGATGGTGTCCTATGCTAAGGAACCCACCTAATAACAAGGCTTATGTGTACGTAATGTAGTTCCCAAAACAAAGTAGTTTAAAAAATGACCAAACAAAAGGTTTCTCCTTAACATTTAGGCATAACTAACTAATGTCCTATTATTCTTTGTAATAGGTAAGTAAATCACAGAACTAATGAATCGATATCCAAGGCGCCAGAAACACTGAATCAGATAAGTATACACAGGGACAAGGAACATAGAAATTAGAGTCAGCGCAAAGCGATGTTACGGTCTTATTAAGTAATGCACCTTTGTTTTCTTTCTATTTTTTCAGGTAGCGGGAGATCGGAGAAATGGAGCCCACTGCACCGAAGATGAGCTTTCACAGGAACACCAAGAAGAGGAGACCCGGGCAGGAGCAATGCCGCGACAAAGCAGGATGCAGACGAGGAGCCCGATGCACTTGAAGTGCAAGGTTAGTGACCCCGAAGGTAAGCAACACTCTCCCGAAGCAGGAACGCGAAGCGTTTCTGTTCGGGGTTACATGCGTTTTGACCTGTCTGGCCAGCCACCACGCATGCGTGCCCCTGTGCATTGGCCATACTTGTAGTTCGCAGGTACCCTTGGGACGGGCAATTGTGACAACTGCCATCCAGCACCCAGTGTATGTGCTCTGAACCTTAAAAACATGTAGAATTGACAAATCCTTAAATGGTATATTTAACTTACCTATAATGTTGTATAATACTGTATTCAGGACCTGCAAGTTAAATGTCACTAGTGGACTTCTGCACCTTTTTTGCCACCACTAAAGTGACAGTGCAAAGCGTATCTGAAGGACAGTCCCTCCAGCCTAAGTAAGTAGTTTTAAAACTGTAAATTCGATCTTGCAAAATAAACCATTTGCACGGCCTTTGCCTTCCTTTTTAATTCCTATAAGTCTTCCTTTAAGTAGACCCCAAATTCCCCTAGGGCAGAGTGCATATTATCATGGTATATAAAAACTAGGGCATATGCACTTAAGCTTTACATGTCCTGGCAGTAAAAACACATTCATAGTCATTTTTAACTGTGGCAATGCTGACTCTCCAGTACAAAAGCACTGACTTATATTAGAACACATTGTAATGCATACTTTAAATTTGGGAATAGCTAAAACCACCATTCAAGAACTCAAATTAAAAGAAATGTAAAATCCAATCTGATTGTAAATCTTGTTTCAATTAATATCTTGAAAATACAATTTTTAAAAAGTTGCTATTTTCCTGCCCAAAGTTTCTAGTAGCTCTTTCAGAGTAACTCCTCAGCTGTCATATACCAGCCTGCTGGAAGGTGTGAATTGCTCTCAGGATAGGGAAACAAAGGGCCTTGGCTGGGAGGAGGTGTGGCCCCCCTCCTTAGAAGATCGCCTGTGGGGGTATGCAAAAACAAAAGTTGATGAACAGAATGCAGGACAATGTCATATGTTCACCCAGTACAAAGATCTGGGCCGATATACATCGTTTTTTCGCTCACCATACCATTCCAGTTTGAAACCAGCCATATGCAAATCAGTCTTGACCTTGTGCCTCATGGGAACAGTCCAGCCCGAACTGCCAAGCCAGGTCTTCCCTGGACTGGAAACAAGCATCCTGGGGCTGGTTTCAGGGTATGTCACCCCTCTTCCGCCAGGATAGCTTGATTCCAGTGGCATGGAGAGCACAGGACCCATGTCTGGGTAAACCCATCCCACTCGGGGTGACAAATGCAAAAACCACAGTTGATGAACAGAATGCAGAACAATGTCATACATTCACCCCATTACAGAGACCTGGGCCTAAATCAATCATTTTTATTGCTCACCATGCCATTCAAGTATTAACCAAGCCATATGCAAACCAGTCTTGACCCTGTGCCTAATGGGAACATCCAGCCCAAACTGCCAAGCCAGGTCCTCCCTGGACTGGAAACAAGCATCCTAGGCACGGATTCGGGGTTTCACCCCTCTTCAGCCAGGATAGCTTGATTCCAGTGGCATGGAGAGCACAGGACCCACGTCTGGTCATACCCTTCCCACGCGGGGGGACAAATGCAAAAACAACAGTTGATGGACAGAATGTAGAATAATGTCATACATTCACCCCAGTACAGAGATCTGGGCCTAAATCCATCATTGGTTTGCTCACCATGCCATTCCAGTTTGAACCCAGCCATATGCAAATCAGTCATGACCCTGTGCCTCATGGGAGAAGTCCAGCCGAACTGCCAAGCCAGGCCCTCCCTGGACTGGGAACAAGCATCCTAGGACCAGTTTCGGGGCTTCACCCCTCTTTGGCCAGGATAGCTTGATTCCAGTGGCATGGAGAGAACAGGACCCAAATCTGGGCATATCGGTCACACTCGGGGTGACAAATGAAAAAACAACAGTCGATGGACAAAATGCAGAATAATGTCATACATTCACCCCAGTACAGAGATCTAGGCCTAACTCCATAGTTGTTATGCTCACCATTCCATTCCAGTTTGAACCCAGCCGTAAGCAAATCATTCTTGACCCTGTGCCTCATGGAAACAGTCCAGCCCGAACTGCCAAGGCAGGTCCTCCCTGGAATGGAAACAACCATCCTAGGACTGGTTTTGGGGTTTTACCCCTCTTCAGCCAGGATAGCTTGATTCCAGTGGCATGGAAGAGCACGGACCCACGTCTGGGAATACCCGTCCCACTCGGGATGACAAATGCAAAAACAACAGTTGATGGACAGAATGCAGAACAATGTCATACATTCACCCCAGTACAGAGATATGGGCCTAAATCTATAATTTTGTTCCAGATTGACCTGGCTTGCCAGTTTGGGCTGGACTGTTCCCACAAGGAACAGGGTCAAGACTGATTTGCATATGGCTGAGTTCAAACTGGGGTGATGTGGTGAGCAAAAGAATGATGGATTATACCCAGGTCCTTGTGACTGTGGGTGAATGTTTGCATTGTCCAGCATTTCATCCATCAATTGTTTCTTTTGCATATGTCGCCCTAAGTGGGAAGGGTATGCCCAAACGTAGGTCCCATGCTCACTACACCACAGGATTCAAGCTAGCCTGGCTGAAAAAAGGTGATGCCCTGAAACCAGTATCAGGATTCCTGTTTCCTGTCCAGGGAGGGCCTGGCTTGTCAGTTCGAGCTGGACTGTTCCCACAAGGAACAGGGTCAAGACTGATTTGCATATGGCTGGGTCCAAACTGGGGTGATGTGGTGAGCAAAAGAATGATGGATTATACCTAGATCCTTGTGACTGGGGGTGAATGTTTGCATTGTCCAGCATTCTGTCCATCAATTGTTTATTTTGCATATGACCTGTGGGATATGGCCAGCAACTGTTTAAGCTTAAAAGGGGCAACCACTGTGGCAGGCAGATGTACCACACACATTAACTAGAGTGGTACAAATCTCTTCCAGAACTGGTTTGCAGGAGTAGTTTTTTCATTTCCATTAAATATACATAAAGATCGTGCCCTGAGCTCTGACTAAGGGAAGAATTATTCTACCATGTTGGATTTTGGCATGACGGGAGCCTGTGGGATTGTTTAGGGCCACGGCCCAGAGGGTGCAGAGACAGAATATCGAATCGAAAATATTGATCTACTCAAATATAGAGCTAAAAATAATGTGGGTCATAAATATCAACAGAAAATTCTCGTGGTCAAGAATATTGAATTTAGTTAAGTAATATCGTTGTTAAAAATATTGAAGTGTAAAATATAGTTTGCAAAAATATAGTTGTCGAAAATATCGATTTACAAAAATATCGAGTTAAAAATATCATGGGTCAGAAATATCAACAGACAAATTCTCGTGGTTAAGAATATTGAATTTAGGTAAGTAATATCGATGTTAAAAATTGAAGAGTAAAATATAGTTTACAAAAATATAGTTGTTAAAATTATTGATTTTTTATTAATGATATGTATTTTAGTATATATTTTCTATGAATATGATGTGTGTTTTTTGTATAAGATTTGTTTGTATTTTTCATAAATGTGTTCATTTTTAGTTCCGTAGCGGGCTGTGGGTTTATAGGGGAGTAGGGTGGGAAGCTTCAGATAGAACAGCCAGTATTACTGGTCTGAAAGTAACAAAAGTTAAAAAATTACCTAAAATACAGGGAGAGGAAGAGGGAAGAAAATCTCCCCCCCACAGCTTAAAGTAACTCCATCTTTAAAGACTTATTACAAAGTCTTAACCTACCAAATAGCTTCTGGGAGAGAACCGCTGATGCAGAGCATCGGGCATCAAACAGCCGATATCAATAGAAGCAATCCGAGTAGCACAGAAAGTTGTAGTAATACTGGAAGTGTATGGGGGACCGAAACTGGGCTTGAACATGAGACTGGGTTAGTCTTTCAGGTTCCCATCCAAAATAAATACAGTGTGCTTTCTACGCAGGATGCAGAGGGCCTATCAGAAACACAATTGGAACAATCGGAAAAAGAGTTTGCTTTAGCTTCAATAAATCCACCACAATTTGAGCATACACCTGCAATGCGACTCAATTCAGATAACCCAGAGATACCATTGGTTTCTATACTCATGAGTCTCCAGGAAGAACTAAAAACTCGATTTGAAAAATCAGTGTCCAATCAGGCGGATATTCAGGCTTCTTGCTCGGTTCTAGCACAAAAACTAGATAATGTGGTTACCCGGACTGGGCAATTGGAGGTGGAAGTTAATTTGATGCATAATGACATAACCAAAAATTCAAAAGGCGTAGCAACATTGGCCAAAGAGAATGCTGCCCTCAGGGAGGAGATGGAACAAATTGAGAATATAAATGTTCCGGAAGCGGTGGAAGAGTCCAATATTAAAGCCTTCTTGATCAAATTACTAAAAGAGACAGCCTTAAAAAATAGACCGGATATAGATCTCGAATTAGAGATCCAGTGGGTCCATAGGGATCCATTTCAAAGAAACATGCAACGGCAAAAACCAAGGAAGATATTGGTAAACTTCCTATCTTATTCCGTCAAAGAGACCATCTTGCTGGCTGCCTTAAGGAACAGACCATACACATTTTGGGAACTGTCATTTAATATTAGGTCAGATGTCTGCCATGCCACGGACCAAAAGCAGTGGGAGGTAGGGAGAAGAATGGGGGAACTGAACACTTTAGGCGCAAAAGCGCAGCTAAAATTTCAAGCCATGCTTTGTGTTATGTGGCACAACCAAATGCGAATCATAAGATCAGTTGAAGAGGCAGACTTCCTAATAGAAGCAATAAAGAAGGGGGAGATATGTTGAATATAAAAGATCCAAACCAAAAGGAGAAGCGTAGAGGTACTGACAGAATCACCCTCCAAAGCGAGACTTGTTTAACCAAAGAGATTCTATCAAAAAAGTGAATAGGTGATGGTTTTTTATTTTTAAATTTAAAGTGGTGCTAGGCTCTCTCTTACACATGGAAAGATGGGAGCACGATGTGCTTGTTAAAATACCCCTCACACTCTAAAAAACCAGTTAGAGTCATGCTTCATCATAGGGGTCTTCCCTAGACTAGGTAGTAGCTAATGCTCTACCAAACAACCCCTTCTTAATGTTCCCAGCTAGAGAAGTTAATAAATCTGTTTTTTTCTACTAAGCCAGGGAATTTTCAAACTTTTTTCATTTTTCTCACTTTTTGCACACTCACTAGTGTTAGGTCCCTACACTCTCACTGATACCCATGCACCTACACATAGCCTCTGTCACATCTTAAGTGCTCCCGCGTATTCCGTCTGGTCGTAGCACGCCCCGTCCCCTTATAGGGGCGGGAAGACCCCTATGATGAAGCATGACTCTAACTGGTTTTTTAGAGTGTGAGGGGTATTTTAACAAGCACATCGTGCTCCCATCTTTCCATGTGTAAGAGAGAGCCTAGCCCCACTTTAAATTTAAAAATAAAAAACCATCACCTATTCACTTTTTTGATAGAATCTCTTTGGTTAAACAAATATAAAAGATCGCCGATAGTTTATCTGTAGCATTAAGAGGGGCCAATTACTGCTTGGGTAACCCAAAATAATGTAATCCACTGTGTGAGTTCATTGTAATTAAATGCAAGAAAAAAAACATATATATATATATATATATATATATATATATATATATATATATATATATATATATACGAAAACCGATATGAAACATTGACATATACACATATAGCGATAGTGTAAATATAATTGTAAATAAAAATGATGGAGTGGGTGGGAGGGCGGGGAGGGGGAGTCTCTCATTCACTATAGTATCTTTGAATAGGCCCCAGCCTCTCTGGCAGTCCCGCCAGGCTTATGCCTGACAGTAAAGGGAGGGTTCCCAAGGTGGGGGTCATGGGGTGGGCCACCGGGTCGGGAGCAGTGGGAAAAAAAAACAAAAAAACTCAGTCCTCATTTCATATCCTATTACACATTACTGCACAGCAATACATTTTTCTTTTCTTTTTTTGAAAAGTATAATGTAAAGATTCCAGGTCTTAAAGTTCTAGATAAAACAAATATTGATGCCAGGGAAAGATGAAGACATTCTAATAACAACATGGAATGTTAATGGTTTAAGAACAAAAAGTCAACAGGGCCTGGTATGGAGGTATCTAGAAGAGTCATGAGCACATATACGTATTATCCTAGAAACCCACCTAACGGCAATAGAGAGTAGAGCACTTTATAGTAAACAAAATTGGATAGGGAGTTTTGTTGCCTCTGATCAGAGGGAATATTCTAAAGGAGTGGCAATAATATTAAGGAAAAGCATAGGAATTGACCTGATCTCTTCCAAAACTGACAGTTCTGGCAGATGGGTGATGGCCACCCTGAGAGGCTCAGATTATGAAATCGTCTGTATAGGGTTCTATGGTCCTAATATCGCCGACCCTCGGCATATAATTGACCTACAATTTGTGGCAGCAGAAACAACAGCTCCAGTAATATTAGATAGAGATTTTAATACACTGTTATATCAAGCGCTGGATAGGTCCACGAGTCAGAGTGGAACTATCCCCCAAGGGATAAAGACGAGACGAGCCTGGTTGACTCTTGGAGGCATCTAAAGGCAGGTAAAAGAGCATATACCTGACACAGTAAGAAATACCAACATTTCTCATGACTGGATTATTAATTTGTGGATAGGGAATTGGTAGGGAGTCTCAAAGAAGTATGTATCCTCCCAGGACATATTTTGGACCATGCAATGGTCAGCATCCTATTGAAGGGACTTAAGAAACCGAATATTCCTAGATGAATGCTTAAAACGTCCACATTGTCGGATTTAGAGGTCTCTGCTCGTTTGAAAGAAGCCACCCTGGAATTTTTCCAGATTAATAGCCAATCGGCCCTGATAGGTGTCACATGGGATGCTTTTAAAGCGTTCCTCAGGGGATTGTTACAAAGTGCGGCTTCTTATAAGAATAAGACAGAATGGGCCGATTTAAAAACAAAATGGATGAGAAGATTGGGACATTAGAAGGAAGAGCAGAGCAAGATACACATGATATGCAGTTAAAAGAAGAGATTCTGAAGAACCTTGAGGAGGCCAGGGCAATCTATAGAATTAAAGTAGACCTGAAGTGTAGGGCCAGATGGGCCAATGCGCGTATGCAACATTTTGAGTATGGGAAAAAAGCAGGTGCACTCTTTGCTTGGAAATCTACAGCTGAGAGAACTAGAACCCACATTAATGAGCTGTCAATTAATCAGGGTGAAACAATTACCAATAAGGATAGGAAATACAGGAGACTTTCGTTTCCCTCTTTTCTGAGCTATATTCGGAAGCCGGGCGACCGGACAAGGAAGCATTAAAAAGTTGGTTGGTATGAAAAATGGTAAGGCTGCAGGCCCAGGTGTCATACCAGTTTAAGTATATACATTGTTATTAGGTGAAATTGTTCCAGAGATGAAGGCTCTCTTGAATGCAGCCTATAGAGAGGAAGGTACCAACCGAGGGCCTTGAGTGAGGCTATAATAACCTTGATCCTAAAACCCACAAAAGATCCAAAGAGAGCAGATTCTTACCGTCCGATCTCTTTTACTCTATACTGATCATAAAGTATACATAGGAATCTTGGTGTGCCGCTTGGCCATGGTCACCCCCCAACTAATCCATATGGACCAGAAAGGTTTTGTTCCAAAGCGACAAATACAGGACCTTACACTGTCCCTGAATAGAACAACAGACTTGGCAGTTGCACGATCGATTCCGTTGGCATTAATAACAATAGACGCTGCTAAGGCATTCAATCGAGTTAGCTGGGGGTTCCTATGGGGGATGTTGAATACTATGGGTTTTAGTCATGATTTTTTAAGGGCTATGCAAAAGTTATATGAACATCCAACGGCTAAGATTGTTATTAATGGCAAATTGACCAAAAGTTTTCAGATACACAGAGGGACAAGGCAGGGTTGTCCTCTATCCCCACTCCTCTTTCATCTCTACATCGAGCCGCTTGCATACTTGATGAGAGCAGATGAACAAATAATACCTATATACCAACTCCCATACCATAGTAAAACCGCGCTTTACGCAGATGATCTAATAATATACACTTCTGATGCAACCTTTACACTAACAAGAATAGAATAACTGACAAGTGAATATGGGACCTTTTCAGTGTATGCTATGAATCCATCTAAGACAGGCGTGATGTGCTGGAATATGGAGGGGTGGGGAGGTACAAGATGTAAGGAAATAAGATACTTGGGATAGATAATATCAAAAAAATTGAGGCAATCTGAGGCGAGTTATGAGGGAGGTGGAGAAACAACTAACCAGATGGAAGAAACTGCAGCTCTCCATATATGGGAGAGTGAATCTGTTTAAAATGTCTATCTTGCCAAAGCTTACTTACCTTTTTAATGGAATACCTCTCACTTTTCCAACAGAAGAAATTATTAAAATTCAGGGGAAAATAACAAGTTTTATCTGGGCTTCCAAGGGTGTCCGTTTATCATGGATACATTTATGGTGTAGCCTCAAAAAAGAGGGGTTAGCTTTGCCAGATCTCAAATTGTATTGTATGGCTTTTCAATTTAAAAACCTTTGCATGCTGCTTGGGGAACCTTTGATCAACACATGGGGGTCTATATTGGGGGAAATGGTTAAGGGCTTAAGCTAAAATTCTTTAAAAAGGTTAGGTTAAAAGTTTTAAAATCAGCATTAAAACTTTGGTTAACAGTGAGACAACTTTTAAAGATTGGATACTTCTCAGATTTCGCCCCCATTTGGTAATCCCCCGGAACACCAGACTGTCTGGAAGATGCATTGAGTTTACCATTAAAACAAGCTTGAATAAATTACTGGGGGGATTTCCTGTCCATAGAAGGCTTGATCTCTTGGGATGTTTTGAATAACAGGTCAGGGAACAAGCTATCTAAGTTTAAATATTTCCAGCTCACTTCATGGTCTTCAACTTTTACAGAGGAGGTGGGAGAAATTGGAACTTTGAAGTTGTGGTACAGGGTATAAATCCAGGTGCCTAAGAGGTGGGGAAATGGTACGGTTAATTCCTGGAGGCTGAAGAGGATATAATGAAGGCTTTATCAGATTAAGCGCACTGCAAGAAGACTGTTTACAATCTCTGTAGACTGAATCCTTAAAAACTTTATATGCCTTTGTTTTACCTGCCAACCTTAAACACCATCATTTTTTTGTTATTCAAAGGATATATTGGACTCCTGAGAGAGTAGCTAAGTTTGTATTGCAACCTGTTCCCAGCTGTAAAAGGTGTAAGCTTTTAAGAGCCAGTGATGTTCATGTCTTCTTTAGCTATCCAGGAATCCAAGATCTTTGGAAGAACGTTAAAAATATTTTTTAAATGATAATTGGTTGTTGATTAATTTTAATTAGTTAATTGGTAATTAATTATGGTAATTGTGTAATTAATGTTAGGTGTGTGTTGTGGTATTTATAGGTGTAAAGGGTGGTACGTCATTTATTTTTATTTGATGAATTAATAATTAGTTAATCATTAATTTTAATTAATTAGTACTTAATCATGGTAATTGAGTAATGAATTTTTAGGTGTGTGCTGTGGTGTTTATAGGAGTAAATGGTGGTAAGTAATTTGTGTTTAATTAATTTTTGTATAGTTGTTATTTAATGTTAATTATTTGATATTTATTTTGTGTAATTCTTTTTTTTCTGTGTTATTTCACTTTTAAAGGAGTAAAAGGTGGGTATTGTTAACTATATACCTATTAGTTGTTAATAATAATAGTTTTAAAAAATGATATTTAATTGTGTTTTATTATTTTATAGTTTAATTTAGGTGTGTGTTGTGGATATTATAGTGTTACAGCATGTGCACTCGATGAATGTTTATTAATATTTTTCATCAATAAGATTTTTTAATTGATTATTAGTTATGTTAATTATGGAAATCAATGTAATTAAAAAAGTTGAAGTGTTTTGTTATTGGTGTGCTGTTATAGGGTAGGAAATAAAATAAAGACATTTATATTTTTTTAAAAGAAAACTTGTTTGTTAATATATGCTACTTTTAAATAATTATTGTTTATAAATGTATTTATTCATTTATTTTATATATTATTTGTAGGTTTTTGTTATATGTATTTAATGTTATAATGTGTGTTCTTTTTATATGTTTAATATATTTCATTTTATATTTATAAAATATTGTTTATTTATGTTTTTGATTTTTAAAATGTTGTAATTTCTTTTTTTTAATTGTTTGTGTGTTATTAGCAAGTTTTGTTTCTCTGCTATCCAACACTTTCCCTAATGTTGCAATCATTGGAGTGGGAATATAAATGTGTACCTCTCTGCTATTCAGCATTTTCCCTACTGTAGAATTCATTGGAGTAAAAATAGTGATTTTTACCCCTCCGCTATCCAGCACTTTCCCTACCGTTGCACTCACTGGAGTGGGAATAGTAATTTTTGCCCCTCTGCTATCCAATACTTTCCCTACTGTTTCACTCACTGGAGAGGTAATAGGGACCCCATTGGTGGCTTCTGGTACCAAAAAGGTCATGGACTCTTAGCTGGTGAAGATGGACTCTCTCCCTATCATGGACTGAAAAACTCGACACTTACAAACGTTATCCAAACTATTTCCAAACAGAACCAAGGTAATCAAACATCGTTCGCTGAGCCAAAGCCTCTAAGGTTGTCTTGTTGATCAGATTTAACTTGCTAATTGGGCTTAAGTGAAAGAAGTTTGACTTTCAAAAACGTTTCTAAGTCTGAGCATAGAGGGATTCTAATGTAGAGGAGTATCTAACTGCCAAAGAGAGCTCCCCAGGCACAGACTTTGCCCAATCTGAACTTTTCTTCTGATGACGCTGTGAGCCTCAAACTACTCTCCAAAGCCGAGGCTTTCTCCAAGACTCTGCACTCATGTTCATGTTGGCATCCTGAAACGTTGTCAGCTTTGTCAACAATGATTTTCTCCCAAAAATCGACTTAGGGGCTCATTAGGATGGCGGAGGGCCCGCCACCATCTGACTGGCAATTTCCCCCCACCACATTATAATGGCGGGGGAATCGTTCCGCAAGTGTGGCTGGCGGAAAGACCACTGGCCACTCTTCCGCCACAGGCAATCATTACGATTGCATGGCGGAGCGGACAGATAGAGGTGAATAGTGTCCCCGTCCACCAGATCACAATTTTGTAACAGCCATAAAGGCTGGTGGGGATTGGGGGTTTGGGGGCCCATTGTGGGCCCTCCTTGTCTTGGGAGGCGGTGTTACTGCACTGGTGGGGTACCCCTGCATTTCCCTGGCAAGCACCACAAGGTACCTGCCATGTAGTGCATGGAAATGCACTGCATGCCATTTTAACATTACGAACAGTGCTGCAGCCAGCAGCACCGTCCGCAATGTTAAATCCCGGGGTGCGCCCGCCATACTGGAGGGAGCATCGTAATTTCAGTGGTGGCATAACTGATGGGCAGTCCCAACCACCACAACGATGGCGGGCGGACTCGGGTCCGTCCGCCATCGTAATGAGCCCCTTAGTGAGTAGGGTTACTTTCCACCATAGCAAATCTGGTACCTATATCTGACCCTCACTTCATCTGTCGGCCTTAATTTTTAACTTTGTTCCAGTCTAGTGTAACCAGAAACACTTGAATGGCACTGTTGCACTTTTTGGCACTAGTAACATCTAAAACTTTTGAAAGTCATGTCTCTGGTTCCTCACTCGATTTTTGTCCTTTTGGTGTGCATTTGTTCATTAAAACATTTCTGTATTATACTTTGTAGTAGGATTTTTAATGTATTGTGTTTTCTACTTTTTAAAGGTTTTGTAGTGATGAAGCCTTTACTAATTTCTTCTAAGTTAAGACTCTCTGCTCTGTGCTAAGGATACAAAGTGTTGAGCCCTGGCCCAAATATTGAGACCTAGTGGGACCTGGCTAGGAATAGTGTCATCATTACTTGTATGGGACTACCATCCACTTCAACTAGTCATTTTTTCTGTTTTATTTTAAATCTTTATTTTGGTTAATCAAACCCATCAAAGAAAATTCAACAGTACATTGAAAACAGTAAATCAGTTCTGCCAATTATGATAAAACAGATGGCAAAAAAGTGTAAAACATAACCCTTACAATGCACATCGCCAAAAGTCTAGAAATCTACAAAATGCAGAATAAAGCTATAATAAAACAAAGAAATGCATCAATTCTATTGGAGTTACCAGTAAAATCAATTACAGTAAATGCTATAGGGATAATACTCCAAAGACATGCACTTATATTAAGAGTTTATCTGAGACAGAAATTAGGCCAATTAGAGAATTCTCTTGCATTAATGTGGTGTGCGCAGTGGAAATTTCTATGCAACTGGCCCTTTAACAAACCACCTTCTAATACACTATGCCCTATATAAGTACTTTGCCACACAAAAGAAATTTGATTCAAATATATCCTACTTCATTAGTCTTAAGGCCACTACATAATATAATATTCCCACCAGCTGGCAAAATGGTATTATCCACTTTCTCATAGGAATATTATAGGCTATGCAGAAAAGCATTAGGTGGGCTTCAACTAATAATCCACTTTCTCAGGATGTCTGCAGTATTTGGAAACAGAGTCAGCCAGCACTCAATGGATCGTACCAACTTCAGACATTCCTAAAGCTAGATCAGAGGGGAATCCACCGTGGTTCGCATGAGTCTCAACATGTTTTATCACACAATCAATCAATCAATCAGTGACACTTATAAAGCGCGCTACATACCCGTGGGGTCTCAAGGCGCTGGGGGGGGGGGAGCCGCTACTGCTCGAACAGCCAGGTCTTCAGCTTCTTCCTGAAGGAGAGGTGGTCTTGGGTCAGGCGCAGGTCGGTCGGGAGGGAGTTCCAGGTCTTGGCGGCCAGGTGGGAGAAGGACCTTCCTCCTGTAGTCGCTCTTCGGATGCGGGGGACGGCGGCGAGGGCGTGGTTGGCTGATCGGAGGTGGCGGTTGGGAGCGTAGAAGTTGACTCGGCTGTTGAGGTAGCTCGGGCCTTGGTCGTGTAGGGCTTTGTGTGCGTGGGTGAGGAGGCGGAAGGTGATTCTTTTGTTGACGGGGAGCCAGTGAAGGTCTCGCAGATGTCCGGAGATGTGGCTGGTTCGTGGGATGTCGAGGATGAGTCTGGCTGAGGCGTTCTGGATCCGCTGGAGTCTCTTCTGGAGCTTGGCGGTGGTCCCGGCGTAGAGGGCGTTGCCGTAGTCCAGTCGGCTGGTGACGAGGGCCTGGGTGACGGTCTTCCTGGTCTCGGTGGGGATCCACCAGAAGATCTTCCGTAGCATGCGTAGGATGTTGAAGCATGCCGAGGAGACGTTGTTGACTTGCCTGGTCATGGAGAGGGAGGAGTCCAGGATGAAGCCCAGGTTGCGTGCATGGTCTGTCGGTTTGGGTGCGGTGCCCAGGGCGGGAGGCCACCAGGAGTCGTCCCAGGCGGAGGGAGAGGAGCCCAGGATGAGGACCTCCGTCTTGTCCGAGTTCAGTTTCAGGCGGCTGGTCGTCATCCACTCGGCTACCTCTTTCATCCCTTCGTGCAGGTTGGCTCTGGCGGCGGCGGGGTCGTTGGTCAGGGAGAGGATCAGCTGGGTGTCGTCGGCGTAGGAGATTATGCTGAGGTTGTGTTTGCGTACGATGGCCGCGAGGGGGCTCATGTAGACGTTGAAGAGGGTGGGCCTCAGAGATGATCCTTGGGGGACGCCGCAGATGACTTCGGTGGCCTCTGACTTGTACGGTGGTAGGCGGACTCTCTGTGTTCTCCCGTCGAGGAAGGAGGTGATCCACTCCAGCGCCTTGTCCTGGATTCCGACGTTGCTGAGGCGCCGTACTAGGGTGCGGTGGCAGACCGTGTCGAATGCCGCGGAGAGGTCTAGGAGGATGAGGGCCGCTGTTTCTCCATTGTCCATCAGGGCTCGGATGTCGTCGGTGGCGGCGATGAGGGCGGTCTCGGTGCTGTGGTTGGCTCGGAAGCCGGACTGTGAGGGGTCGAGGGATCCGTTCGTCTCGAGGAAAGCGGCCATCTGCTTGTTGACGGTCTTCTCGATGACTTTGGCTGGAAACGGGAGGAGCGAGATGGGGCGGTAATTCTTGAGGTCGGTGGGGTCCGCTGTTGGTTTCTTGAGTAGGGCGCTGAGTTCGGCGTGTTTCCAGCTCTCGGGGAAGATGGTGGTGTCGAGGGATGTGTTGATGATGTCTCGCAGGTGGGGTGCGATGACAGCGTCGGCTTTGTTGAAGACGTGGTGAGGGCAGGGGTCGGTCGGTGATCCGGAGTGGATGGAGTTCATCGTGCGGATGGTGTCTTCGGTGCTGATCGGGGTCCAGGCGTGGAGGGTGGTGGTGGGGGGTGGTTGTTCGGTCATGGTGTGCGTTGGTTGGTTGTTGAAGCTGTTGTGTATGTCCGCGATCTTGTTGTGGAAGTATGGAGCCAGGGAGTTGCAGAGGTCTTGCGATGGGGTGATGTCGTTGTTTCCTGCGCTGGGGTTGGAAAGCTCTTTGACGATGTTGAAGAGTTCCTTGCAGTTGTGTGCGTTGTTGTCCAACCGGTCCTTGAATGCTGTTTTCTTGGCGGCGCGGATCAGCTGGTGGTGTTTCCGGGTGGCAAGTTTGAAGGAGGTCCTGTTGTCCGGTGTCGGTTCCCTTCTCCAGACTTTCTCGAGGGCTCGGCAGTTCTTCTTGGAGCACTTGAGTTCGTCGGTGAACCATGGGGCTTTCTTGCTGCCGGGTCTGCTGGGCGGGGTCCTCAGTGGGGCGAGTTCGTCCGCGCAGTTGCTGATCCACTTCGTGAGGTTGTCGGCGGCCTGGCTGGGGTTCGCTGAGCTGGCAGGAGGGTGCTGGCTCAGGGAGGTGGCGAGCTGGTCTGCTGTGATCTTGTTCCAGCTTCTGCGGGCGGTCTGTTGCTGGTGGTGGTGGGTCGTTGTTTTCTTGAAGGTGAAGTGGACGCAGCTGTGGTCCGTCCATTGAAGCTCTGTGGTGTGGCTGAAGTTGATGTCCTTGCTGGATGAGAAGACAGCGTCGAGTGTGTGTCCGGCGAGGTGGGTGGGGGTGGACACCAGTTGCTTGAGTCCCAGGTTGGTGAGGTTGTCGAGCAGGGTGCTGGTGTTGCGGTCGTTGTTGTTCTCCAGATGGAAGTTGAGGTCTCCCAGGAGGATGTAGTCAGCGGAGGGGAGGGCATGTGGGCTGACGAAGTCGGCGATGTCCTCGCTGAATTGTGTGCGTGGTCCAGGGGGTCGGTAGATCAGGGTGCCTCTGAGGGTGGTGTTCGGGTTGGTGTGGATCTGGAAATGCAGGTGTTCGGCGGTGGTCAGGGAGTTGTCGGTGCTGGTCGTGAGACGGATGGTGCTCCTGTGGATGATGGCGATGCCTCCTCCCATCTGGTTGGCGTTTCGGTCCCTCCGGACGATCTTGTAGCCCTCTGGGATGGCGATGGCGATGTCGGGAGCTGAAGAGGCGTTCATCCAGGTCTCCGTGAGGAAGGCAACGTCTGGAGCTGTGGTGTCGAGGAGGTTCCAGAGTTCGATGGCATGTCTGTGGATGGAGCGGGTGTTGAGCAGGATGCACTTGAGGTGGGTACTGCTGGTGTTCGGCTTGGTGGGTGCTGGTGCGAGGCAGGTCCGGATGCAGGTGAACTTGCAGGCGTGGCAGCTGAAGGGTCCGTGGGTACGTTGTGGAGAGGCTTGATGGCATTCTGGGAGTCGGCCGGTGTTGAGAGCGGTGAGGGTGGCGGCGGAGTACGTCAGGCGGGTCGGTCGGGGTCTTCGTGGGCCAGGGGTCCTGGCGCTGGTCGCGATCCGGTCGCGGACGGGCGTAGACGGGCTTACCTTTGGCGCGCCTTCGGCGCACAATCGGCGCGCCCGCTGCGCGTGACCGCTGCGCGTCCGCACGGTCGCCATTTAAGGCGAAGTGCGCGGGTGGGCGGAGCAGCTGGGAGGCGGGAGCGGGGAGGGAACAGAAGAGAAAAAGGGGCGGGGCCAATGTCGGTGGCGGGAAGCGAGAGCGGAGGGCGGCGAGGTAGGCGGCCAATCAGGAAGGAAACAGGACACGGCACAGGGGATACAAAGAAATTAACAGGCACAAATTTAGGGCAAAACAAATAAAAACGGCAAAATACGCGAGCAGACGGCAGAAACAGACAAGCACAAATTACGGGCAAAACAAGGAAAAACAGCAAAATACGCGAGCAGACGGCAGAAACAGACAAGCACAAATTACGGGCAAAACAAATAAAAACAGCAAAATACGCGAGCAGACGGCAGAAACAGACAAGCACAAATTTAGGGCAAAACAAGGAAAAACAGCAAAATACGCGCGCAGACGGCAGAAACAGACAAGCACAAATTTAGGGCAAAACAACTGGGAAACCAGAGGGGAGCGACCACGGCGTCAGCGAGGCCGGCGGCGAGGCAGAAGGCAGGCAGAGGGGAACACACGCAGCAGCTGGTGGCCGTGCGGCGCGGGGGTGTCCCACAAGTGGGTCACCTGCGGCGCGGGGGTGTCCCACAAGTGTCCCCTGCAAATGTCAAATTAGTAGTAAAATTACTCGTCTTACTTTTTCCATTTCTGTGAAAGAAGCTTTCAGAAATTCATGCAAATGTCAAGTGCTAACAGCCCAATATTCCCGCTGCCTTGAAAAAAGTAATTCTCACAGGTGTGGGTGGGCTCATTGCATAGAACTGGGATAGGCCAATACTGTAGCCACATTCTCGCAATATCGACTTCCCCCGGTGAAATATTTGACCTGTTTCTGTTAGTTACCATAGAGCCACTCACACAAGTAAAGTACTATTTTATTAGTAGAAGCGCGGGAACCTGACACAAAAGCAGTCAGGCTTAACTTAGAGGCAATATGCAAAGTATTTATGCACCACACAAACAGTAATAAGGTGAAACATAACACATGGAAAATTCCACTCCAATTTAGAAAAACAGATTGAAATGTAATAAATTATTTGAGACCAAAATGGAAAAAAATAGTGCCCAGATGCACAAAGCGCCAACCAAGTTCAAGCTAACCATGATGGAGCGCGGCCAGTATACAGGTACCAAGTTAGGCCCACTGAACAAAGTACCTTGAACCCTGCTTGCGGAGCTTTGAGAGAACCAACATTGAGGATGCGCTGAGCAACTGTGGTTCCGAGGAGCTGCTGGTCTGTGATGCGGAGGCCTGCGTCATTGTCGAGGATGTAATTGATGAGGGACTTGTAATGCGAAGTCCGGCATCGAAGATGCTTTGCGCACTGGTGGTTTCAAGAGAGCTGCAGAACAGTGATGCTAAGTCATGCGTCAATGTCAAAGGGCTTGCAATGTGAATGACTGTGCTGAGGATGTGTCCCACAGCAGCAGTTCCGAGGAGGCTATTGGATTTGGTGTGAGGTCCTGTGCCAGGGATATGTTGTGCAGTGGCAGTTTCAAATCGGAGCTGCAACGAGATGCATTGTGCTGTATTGGTCTGCCCAAAGGACCATGGCTGGTCTAGCGGAGCACCTTCAGGGACAATGCCAAGGGTCTAGGACTGGGGTGGAACCACTTGGGGATGGTTTTAATTAATTGAATAAAGTTAAATTTTGACTGACTGACACTTGGGGATGGGGTAGTAGACAGAGTCCAGCTGGTGGGAACAAGGTGGTTTGAGCATTTTCTATGTCCCCATGGATCTGTTCAGGAGGCAAGACAACTAGCCAATGTAGTCACTCTGGTGGTCCTTGGATCAAGATGAATGTTTAGTTTTTTTCACTCAGGCAGGTGGGCAGCAGAACAGCAGGGCAGCAAAGTTGCAGTCCATCTTGCAAAGGAGCACAGTAACACTTCTGAGTCTTTCTCAGGTTCAGAGGTATACTTAAGGGTTTGGTATCAGGGTCTAATACTTATACTTGGTGCCAGCTTTGAATTTTCTGGAGGTTTCTACCCCCAGAGGTCTTTAGAATTTCCTGCCGCCCTGTCTTGGACACTGCTAGTCTAGGATCACAAAAGACTAGTATCAACCCCTTTGTGAGTGTGCTCAGGCAGAGCCTTTGTGATGTACAAGTGTGCAGGGTGACAGTTCCTCCCCGCGTCAAGTCAAAGATGGCTCATCCTGCCATCACATATCCTTCTTTGTCTCAATGTTTGGGAGCAATACACAAAGTCAAAAACAGAAGAAGGGGGACCAGGGAGCCAATTAATGGTCCAGTGTCCATGCTCCCAAAATTACATACCAACAAAAAGAGGACACTGTTCTGGGGCAGGTCAAGAAAGTTACCCATATGCCTAGTAATAAAAAGAAATAAGAATTATAAAAAGAAGTCCTAAGTTAGGTGGGCCCATAAGGTAGAGGAAAGAACATGTCTTGCCTCTTGTTGCCCTCACACACCCCAAAAGGTGTCATGCTTCATTATCTGGCATGTGCTCATCATTGGGCTGGCGCTGCTATTCCCAACGGGTCCCCCGAAGGGTCACTTTGTCGGAGATCTTTTGAGGCATGCCGGATGGTGCATGAGGGTGTGTGGGGTGGGTCCTATACAGGGGTAACACAAATTTAGTTAGAAATGATTTGGTATTGTGCTCTTTTTAAGATTCTTTGTTTTGGGTAATAAAAGAATACATTTGCAGTATCATTGGCTATCCCCCCTTTTGGAGTTGTTCCAAGTATGTGAGTGTGATATAAGTATATTAGTGGTGTGAGTCCAAAGGGTAAATTATTTTTAACTACATTGTTTTTGGTGCTCTGTCTCTTTTGGACTATTTGAGCCCCTCTCCTTGGTTTCAATATAGCAGAGATGTAGTGCATAGTGAGTTAAAACTGACAAGGGTTAACCTCCTAGAGGTTGTAATGATCTGTTGAACCTCTTGGCAGTATAAAAAACTCTAAATAAGAGTACCATCCTAAATGGCACAATATGCCTAAGCATCATAAAAACGGCCAACATGGTTCACGCCTCTGTTGCCACTAAGGTCATTGGCGCTTCTTCAGGACCAGGATATAGGAAACAATAGTGAAGTGCACATGAATAAAGAGTCAAAGATAAATACCCAAAATGCATTTCAGGGCGGGCCATTATGCTGCTCCTTATCAGTACTCTAAATCAGAAAGATCAAAGTCCAATGTATTAAACGTAAAAGTAGATATCCAGCATGATGTTCTTGCCTCCCGTAAAAGCAAGGGTGGCTCCAATGGTAATTCGCGTTAAACGCCCGCACCTTATCGGGTTTTAAAGGAGATAACAGTGCCCTTACACCCACTGTGACTAACCACCTTGGCCCGGAACAGTGTCCTCTTTTTGTTGGTAAGCAATGCACAAAGACCAACTGCCAGCTATACCTACTCGTGTGACCCATGATACAGTCTGCAGGTACCAACTTGTAAAGAAAAGAAAATACCAACATTTTGATAGTGGAATTTTCATAATAGTGACTTAAAATCTGACTTTTCCTTTAAAGAGAGGTTTAAATTATAATTCTTCAGGCACCAAACTCAAATTTTTACTTACTCCCAATTGAAAGTTAGCACTTATTAAATGTAATAAGGTAACCCAATGTTATCCTATGGGAGAGGTAGGCCTTGCAGTAGTGAAAAATGAATATAAGAATTTTCACTTCCAGGATATGTAAAAGTTAAAAGTATAAGCCTGACTAATTAAATACAAAGCACCCTGTCCTCTGGGCTGTTTAGGGCCTACTCTAGGGGTGATGTATGTGTATTAAAAACAAAGGTTTAGGCGTGGCACAAGATGTATTTAGCCTTGTCGAAATTGCAGTTAAAACTGCACCCACAGGCTTCAGTGGCATACCTGAAACGTGTTTAAAGGGCTACTTAACTTGATGCAACAATCAGGGCTACAGGCCCACTAGGAATATTTAGTATACCGGCCCTGGGTACATGTAGTCTTACTTTACTAGGAGCCTACAAGTAAATTAAATGTGCACATCGGGTAGAAAGCTAATTTTACAATCTTTTAAGGAGAGCACAAGCACTGGTTAGCAGTGGAAGAGTGAGCAGAGTATAAAGCCAGCAACAACAGGTTCCAAGGACAGGAGAGTGAAGACTAATATTTTGGGGATGACCCTGCAGAGAGGACCAAGTCCAACCCTAACACATTCTGGATCTTACACCACAGAAACGTGAGGAAATCCTTTTTTAAATAATGTCTGCAATTCTGGGTAAGGAAAAGTGATAACATCCTGACAAACCACACCAGCCACAATTCTGCTAAGCATCTAGTGTTCAGAAATGGCTGCGCATTGTAGGTTTCCTTAAGTGCCGGGTGACCCAGGGCCATATTTGTGTTTTAGTGGTTCTGAGAATATTAAAATATCCAAAAAGCATCTGGGGTCCTCCTTTGCAGACTATGGTGTGTGCGTCTGTGCCCCAGTAGAGAGCCGAGCACTGAAAGCTTAAAAGAAAACTATAAACAGTTTTCCGAATTAAAAATCCAACTTTTGTACTAGGTACGTTAATCATTTATAAAGTGTCATGTCACGAGCGAGGCTGCATATTCAAAACACGTGCAAGAATGAAAGCTTCCTTTTTTCAACTAAACAATAGGAACACCATTCTCATACATATAAAAAAAATCAATAATATTTCAAATAAGGATTTTTGGTTTAGGCTACTGGAATACATTTTTAATATGGTTGCTGTTTTCCTGCCTTACAAAAATACAGTTTCAGAGAGTTACTTTAGTAATATGGGCTCCCTATAGGTCCTCATCAGGCATTATGAACAGTACCCCTACTGTTTTGGTAGGAAGGAATCAAGTGAGAGTCACCCCTGTAGATCTATTTGAGGCTCAGGACTCTCATAGAATCACATGAGTGTTACTTCTTGGGGAGAAAGCAGGTGGGAAGCCTTGAAAATGCATTAATTGCTTTGATCCTAGAGGAGCGGAGGTAGGAGGAGGAAATAACTTGAGTTATAAAAGTAAAATCACATGTTTCAGTGGCTGCATTTATAGTTAGATTTAAATGATCTTTCCCTGATTCTTTGAGTGATGGCTAGACCTCAAATATCCATCGACCGACTGATTTAGCAAAAGATTGGCGTACAAAGTTTTCAGGGTTTGAGAGTTCGCATAAATTATGAGCTCACAATTTTTATTTTTTATTTTACAGAGTTTTATATAGCGCAAACTTGACCTGAATCAGGTATCAGAGTGCTTTAGATAGCCAGATTAGATAGATGCATATCCACACATATTCTGACTGCTACTGGCTGTTTAGGTTTGCGAGCTATGACAATTGGGGACAGCCACGGTGTCGGGACGTTAATCATTCTCAATGTGATCCACCTGTTCCCATTTGATCAATTAATCTGCCACCCTTGACCTGAGGTGAAAGGCCACCGTCCGATATTTCAAGGCCACTGACTGGATCGAATCATCGATGTGTAGACACATCAAACTGTCTGTGAGGCATCCTATGCCCTTAACAAATGATGAAAATTGAGTCACCAGATTCTCTATGCTTTTCTGGTGAACGCTGAAAGCAAAGAGGGTGAGTTGAAGGTGCTCTGCTGTTTGGCAACTCAGTAGCATCCCGGTTCCTCCTTTTGTGACATAAACTTTGGTATGAGTCGAGCGAGATTAATGAGCAATGTCGATTGTGAATAACCCCGCTAGATGAAGAGGAGAAGTGGATCTGTAGTGGTTAGTCTTCGATTGGGTTGTTTTGGAAGAGTGTGAATCGGGGACTGGGCCTTGATGTTGATGGACACCCCAGTGTCAACCAGCACCTGTACTTGATGACCACCCAGAAGAACAGTGCATCTCAGGATATATTTTTGGGGGTATTCATCAGGTTGCATAGCATGCATCACATGAATGGCACCTTTAACATCATCATCGTCCAAATCCCCTTCATCCCCTGTGGCATCTGGTGTGTAGAGATTTAACCAGTTTCTGCTTCTAACCTTTTGCGAGTTCCGACAAATAACAGACCTTGTTGAAATGGTTCAGCTTGTTACATGCTGAGCATCGCTTTCCTTCTGCCGGACAGGCCACTTAATGTAGGTAGGGGCCTCCACATCCATACAAAGTTTTAGAAGCCATACTTTTCTTGGTATAGGACTTCCTGTTGTTAGGGCTTCTGTTAGCGACTGCATTGACCAGTTCTAGTTTGACCTGGTGCTGTAGTGCTGCCTCCCTATGTGCTGTCTGCACCTTGCATAATTATTTTGACCTACCCAGGGATAACATGTTCGCCATGGGCATTCCCGGGACTTGGAGGATATTTTCCTTGAGATTTGTTGATGAACCACCCTGAATGAATTGAGCTTGGATGTCATCATTTTTGTCTGAGAGGGTGCAGGTACTAGTAGTAGAAAATGTTTGTAGTCGGGATTAATCAGGCGTACGTGTAAGGTGGCCTTGCTTCAGCAAATGACTTTTATGTATGGTGGACCCACCCAGATGTAGAAGCATGGGGTGTCTCCTGTCCACATCCAGGTCATTAGCTGCCAAGTAGGTCTTCAAACATTCTACCCAGTTGTTCCATTTTTCAGCATGGGCGGATGGGGGACAATTTATCAGAAACAGCTCTACAGGCCATATAGCTATCATGGTGGCCATTCAGGACAGTGAAGGTAAGTGTTCTTATGTGACACACCTCCCTTGTTCTTCTCCCAGCACCAACCGAAGCAAACCAGGCTCCATGTAATGTCAATAAAGGATTCCTGGATAACCTGTGGTTGGCCTCAAGTGGGGAAATAGCAGTAACGCAGGCTGGGAAACAGAGCAGCAACCAAACCACAAACATGTCCCTTTTATTCTTGCGTCTACAATGTCCTTTTTTTTTTGCTTGTTTTTTTTCTTGTTTTTTAGGGAGCTGCAAACAGTGCTAACATGGTAGACTGATCAGAGGGCTGCAGTGCAGTTGCAGAGAACATAAAGGGCCACTATGGGGATCCCAACCAGTGCAGGCAGTCATCAGACCAAAATTGGGCCATCTCCATTTAGGCAGAGGAGGAGGACTGAAGATCCCACACCTCCTGCTTGGCACGTGGAAGGCAGGCAGACTCACCAGACTCCGCAGCCAGCCGGATGAGCAGGATATTCCCCTGGCAGCAGCAGGGTGGTGACAGGCCATGAGCAGCGAGGGAGGCCTCGACAGGGAAATGCAGGAAGGGCAGAGCGACACACCCAGGCACATGCACGTGGTCCACTTTCAGGCTAGAGCAGATGGAGAGACAGCAGAATACACCGTCATGGAAGCACTTCAACCAAACTGGCAGCATGGCACAGCCAACCCGGAATGGCAGACACCACTGGGCGAGGAAAAGCAGTCAATGCATAGGAGTCTCAAGGTGAGGCAGCAGGTTCAGACCCCCTCGTCTCCAGTTGTTGCGTGCTCACCTGAAGGAAAGACGTGGTGCTTGTGATTCACACTCTTGAGTCATGACCCCAAAGGCTATTTATTTGCTTCGGTCCCTACGTCACAGTCTTAACTATTCTGATTGGGCGGGAAGGGATAAATTCTAAATGCCCCTCTACGGGTTAACATGGTGGTTGAACCCACCAACATCCTAAACATAACACCAGTCGAGTCAGAAATGCCTGATGGAATTTCTTCATAAAAAAAGAACAGCTCATCTTACTAACAGTGGCCAACCAAATGAACCTAGATTAATCTACTTTAAATTCTCTGTCAAACAATGCATAGCTCTAGAGAAATAGCAGCACAAAACAATATCTTACTCTCACTCACACCCTATTCTACCTACAGGCTTTAAATGCAGACATACAGCAAAAAGAACAGGGTTCGAACATGGTTCAAGTCATGCAGACTGCTGCTGTCTTTAATATTTTAAACTGCAGTCAGCTAGTCCTCTATGATGTCCCGGGAACCATATAATTTTAGTCATACACGTGGGTGGCATAAATGTAAAAGTCAGCCTGCAGTTGGTGGGGACACTTTTGTTTGATCTCGTGACATGTTCAAATACCTTCTCTCTGGTTGGAAATAGAAAAAGTTGAATTGCACAGAGATTATTGCTTTAAAGTCAATTATATTTGTAAGTGTAACTATACAGAAAATACTTACTTTAAAGGCTTTTTCAGTATCAAATATAATTAACTTAAACCAGTGTTACTCTTGCACGCACTCCTATCATCAAGCCGTGTATACAGAAGCATTTCACCATCTCTCGACTTCCAATCTAGTCAGGAATGCCTGATGAAATTTCCTCACAAAACAGGCAAGGTTCTTCTTACTAACAGTAGCCAACATGTAATTCTCCGTAATCACCTTCCCCAGGTGGCGAAGCAGATAGGTAATATGGCCACGCTTTCCTTCGATGAATGTCGAGTGCTGGACAGCTGGAAACTGGCCCAAGTCGTCCCAATAAAAAAGAAAGCCCACTTAAGCATAGCGCAACTCGACAATCTAAGGCCTATCTCCCTTCTCCCCTACTGCGCGAAGGTAGTAGAAAAACTGGCCAATCGACAGCTGGTAAGTTTTATGGAGGAAAACTTGCTCCTACACACGTCTCAATCGGGTTTCAGAGCGAAACACTCGACTGAGACTGCCCTCCTCCTATCAACAGAGCTGCTGCGGAGCAAGGCGGACGAAGGTCACACGGCTGCACTAGTCTTATTAGACTTAAGTGCGGCGTTTGACACCGTATCACATCCCGTACTACTGAACCGACTGAGGGAAAAGGGAATAACCGGTCCCGCTCATGAGTGGCTGGTATCCTTTCTGAAAAACAGAAGATTTCAAGTGCATTGCCCACCATGCAAATCCAGTGTAAGATGTCTCAGGCAAGGGGTTCCTCAGGGCTCTATTTTGAGCCCTACATTATTCAACCTGTACATGGAACCCCTTGCCAAACTGGTAGAGTCTTATGGTGTGGCAATAGTCTCCTATGCAGATGACACACAACTGGTGATCAATTTGTCCCGTGATCCAGTTGTGGATGCTGAGAATTTCTCGGCTTGCCTTGTGGCTCTAGACGGCTGGATGAAACAAAACTGTCTCCGCCTTAATGGTAACAAGACGGAAGTTCTTATTGTAGGTCCACGTCCTTCCATCTGGACCTCTGCCTGGTGGCCCACCGAACTGGGCTCTGTCCCGGTCCCAGTGGACACAGTTAAGAACCTTGGCTTTCATCTGGACTCTAACCTGGCCTACACCAATCATGTGGGTAAGGTTGCGGGAAAATGCTACGGACTTTTGAAGGTCCTAAGGAAAATCCTGGACCTATTGCCCCCTAGCTCCAGAAAAACCATGGTACACGCCTTGGTCACTTCCCAGTTAGATTATGGGAACTCCCTACTATGTGGACTTAGTAAAAAGGGCTTAACACAGCTTCAACGCGTCCAGAACGCTGCAGCGAGGCTGGTCCTCAACCTCCCTAGGAGAGCCTCGGGGAAACATGCATTACGCACCCTTCATTGGCTCCTAATAAAGGAAAGAATCATTTTCAAAACCATGTGCATCACCCACCGTATAGCCCACAAAAAAGCACCTCCATATCTCCAGGACTTGCTTCCAGTATATCGCCCTACACGTCCCCTGAGGTCGATGGGTAGCATGCAATTAGTGGTACCTCGGATACACAGAGCAAGGATGGGAGGACGCTCTTTCAGACTCCACGCCAGCAACAACTGGAACAACCTTCCTATCGAACTGAGGATGGAGCCCTCTGAAACCAGGTTCCGACAGAGGTTGAAAACCCATCTCTTCCCAGGTTAAACTCAGCATAGCGTACTCTTGCCCCTGTGTCCAGCCTCTTGAGCCCGGCCGAAGAGTTGTAGGTAGGGTTGTCAGCGCGGGGACGCACTGTTCTCTGTGCAACCAAGCGCTTAATAAATGCCATAAACTAAACTAACTAAACATGTGAAACCTAGATTAATCTTCCATTAATTCTCTGTTGCACAACGCATAGCCCTAGAGAAGTAGCAGCACAAAATAATATCTCCATCTCCCTCACAGCTTTCCTATTCTTCCGATGGACTTTAAAGGCAGACATGTTATAAAATACCAGGGTTCATGTTCTGTTAGGAGACAGAGATCAATAATTGTAGAAACTGTGTTTTGAAGTGAAACCATACAATGTGTAGACAACTCACTTCTTGTGTGGCCAGGTAAATGTATCACGTTTTATTGACTTCTTTTTGCTAGCTTTAAGACTCTGTCCACTGTGAAACTGCTTTCAGTGTCTTGGCATGTGTGCTCTCCCCCATGAGTTTAAGGTAAAATTGTTTATTCCTAAACAGTTTATTTCGCATTCCTGTAAACCCATGGTAAATTGTTGCAAGTGGTGTATATGTTAAAAGTCAGCTGTCGGCTGCATTGTATATTCATGCCATCCATGTGTATGACTAAAATGGTATGGCTCCAGGTCCAGCTGACTGCAGTTTAAAATTTCCACACACAGCAGTAGTCTGAATTTTAGAAAAAAATGCCCTGCCATGTAGATAAACTTATTTTTTTCCTTAGCTACATTTGCCCTAACTGTGCCCTGTAACACCGTATGTTTGGGTGCTTCGTTTATAAAATTGAGGCATACTAAGTATTTGGGAATATTTTCTGCTAAGGTCAAAAACTACCAAATTATGTTTGTTCCTCTGTATGTAAAGTGGCATTTTCCTTAGTGGAAGCTTGATTGTGAATAAAAGTCTATTTGTAGAATTTCAGCCAGTAAAATATTATTATAATGCACCATTTTTTATGTCTCTCTTGGAAAAATTACTTTTAAATACCATGTGTTGAGCTACCCGAAAGCCTCACAGTGATACATGAGTTCTGTTGGCTTTTTTCCCCCTCCAATAGCAACTACTAGTATCCCAAATGGGTATGAAATGTGTGTTGCCCAGAAACAATGCACTTGTTTCTGATGCAGAGCAACTGTTGTGTGGAAACTTTCTGACACTTAGCTGAGATGGGATATTTTTTATGGGTAGGAGCAGACGGAAACACAAATGACCAGAACAGAGACCTTCCTTTTGACATTACGGTTCCTCAGGAAGGCCCAAGCGAAGACACATTTTCATCCAGAGAGTCCTCTCAGATATTTTGTCTGTTCTGGGAATGTTTTTAGTCTAAGAAAGACAGGGAGTGCTGAACAGGGTATAAAAGGCACTCCCTCCAGCTCATCAGAACACACCTGGACTGTAGCAGAGTCTAGATGAAAAATAGTGGTCCACTTACTCTTTGCTTATGAAGATCACAGGGGTCAGGCCTTGTCACCACATTTATCCAGAAACTGGAAAGACTTTCCATTGTTCAGGTGGATGCCAGTTAAACTGCATCAGGAACCCAAAAGGCTTGAAGAACCAGGCCTTTAAGGGCCTAGCGGCGCAGGGCCGCCTAATTCTGAGAGTTCACCTGCTTTGTTGTACAGAGACACGGGACACTCTGTTAGGCGTAGACAACAGGATTTATTATTTGCAGCTATGCACAGTGATCCTAGAAGTACACCAATGGTATGTTCTCAGGAGACTACCTGTTTACTAAGGGGGTCACAGTCTTTTATATTCTTTTACATCTGCATAAGAACACTCCCAATGCGCAAAATTTAAACCAATGAAAAGATATGTTTTTTGGGAAAAACAAGACGTCACATGATTAAATTATCTACCCCTAGGTCATGTTTTGACTATTCCCACAGGTGATTCAATAATGGTGTCCCTGAGTTAATCAACAGTGGTAGACATGTTTGTGTATTGCAGAAAAGGCTAATTTGCAAGGTAGGATAAGGCGGGAAGAAGGACAATGAAAACCAACAGATGGTTTGAAACAAGGATTAGTGAGTCTGATTCCTGGAATTGACTTCACCTCAAGGCTAGAGCTGTTAGTTGATACGTGGCAGTACGAAGGGCAAGAGTTCTCTGTTTGCTGCGCTGCCGGAGTGAGGGCAACACAAAATGGCGGTGCAACACAAAATGGAGTCGGAACCAAATTTCCTCAGTCCCTCCATTTGCCATTACGCAGGCAATATATAAACTCACGTTAATCTGAGTCTATTTCGATTGCCATAATGTCTTTAAGCTGTTGTTGCAACATCATTTGTATATTTTCTGCTTTCTGCAGAATAGGTCTTGGCACACAAATGGTGACACAAAAGCCAGAGATGGAGGGGTCACATTGTAAGCAGAGGCAACATGAAAAGACAATGGCTAAAATCATTCCAATGAACGTCAGTATCTTCCATCCCCATGTGGACAGTAATCCCCAAAACCATCCCATCAGAAACCAACTTCCTTCATCCTGGTGGATGGACTCAGCAATGTGGTGTAATTTAGAGATGGCCTGGTATACTGTAGGTGCGTTATCAGGTATGTAAATGCAACAACTAGATCCGATCAATTTACAGACTCCACCACGATCTGCAAGAATGATGTCTAACACCATTCTGTTTTGTAATGTCATAAGGCGATCTGCCTGAAGCTCGCCGGTGATATTACCCAGTGCTCAGACCGTTTCATTAATTGTTGCTTCAACTACTCGAATGAGATGCCTGATGTTTCTACTATTGGCCATAGGGCCCCAAAATGGGAGGAATCCTTTAAGGAAGTTGCCTCCTTCTGGTATTGCTGTGTCTTTTTGATTAAAGACATCTCTCTTGTACTTATTTCTATGATGTCCTGAAGAGGCGGTATATGTTGGAGAGAAGAGAAAAGCTATATAACAAGTTCCTGAGAAATCGGCTGGTAGCCATGTATAGGCTCTGTCATGGCAAACAAAATATGTTCCTTGGGACGCTACCAGTGGTGGAGACGTTTGATATGCGTTGGTATATGTGATGTTACAAGTGCTCTTTCCCAATTGGGCCTTAGGACTTTGACCATTTCCTTGGAGACATAGGTGACCTTGGTGGGGTACAGTATATATAGGTGGGGATCTTTTCCTTTTGGCTCTGTCGGTAAGACTAGTAACGTAATGTGTCACATTCCAATCAATGTATGCTTGTCGTTCGTCAGTAGAGAATTCATTAAATTTGTTATAATGTTTTGACATAGCCACTATTCCTTTTATTAGTGCGTCATGACTAACGTCAACTCCATCCCTATATGGACCAACAGGATGTCGATGTTGGTTCTCATAGGCATTGGCAAACATAGAGGTGTAAGCCCAAGCGGATCCTTTTAGGGAGAAGGGTAGAACTAAATATGGCATTCCATTATCTGTATTATGGGGTAAAAGTCCACATACCCAGCAATTGGCGGTATTGATTACCAATTGATGCTTGTGTAACAATTGAATAAAGGTTGTAATACTCCATTCTCCTAATTTGCTCATGCTCTGGTAGTGTACAAAATTGGTGTGGGGAAGCAGTAGTGCGAAAAGGTATGGGCTGGGAGGTAGATATATGCTTGTGCTCTACAATGTGAACAATCCAACCCCCACACGCTAATATAATACATAAAGAGATTAAAATACACAAGGTTATACTACATTTGGTATATAATAATTTGCAATATTTGTTCATTATATTATTTGCATAATTTTTCACTAACATAGCAGAATCCATCTTCTAGGTGTTGCTCGTGGCAGTCTTCCTTTTTCACTTAGGCGTGATTATGACACAGCAAGTCCCGCAGACCTATTGTCACAACTGGGGTCACTAACTAAGACTTCTACCACAACCCTGCAACCTAATTAGATGGTCAATGTTACAAAAAGTAGAAGTTTCTTAATTGTCCTTAGTTACTTTAGATCTCAAATTGTATCTAGTTTTGTTCGGCACAGTTTGTTTCTGAAAAAGTGTCTCTGGATTAGTTGTGTTTTTAACCTCAGATGTGGTGGGACAGCTTCTTGCAAAAAATCATCTTCTTTTTCAGACTGAGTCCAATACAGGTGTGTAACGCTAAAAGGTACAAATCGGGGGATTCTTTCACTTTCAAAATCACCAATACCTTTGCGGACCCACTGGTCATAAGGTAACGGCAAGGGTCCCTTTTTGCAATGCACACCATGGATCCAGTTATTTTTGCCAACCACCTTTACAGCGGTACGTGTGGTGAGTAAGACCTGGCAAGGCTTTCTCCAGCAAGGTTCCAAATTCTTTGATCGCTGAAAAATGTTCACACATACCCAGTCCCCTGGATGTATGTCATGTCCAGGATCAGTTGAAGCCTTAGGCAAGGCGTCTTGTACCTGTTGGTGAAGAACACGTAATTTAGTGGTGAGGTCATGTAAATAATCAATTAACAATGGGTACTCTATCTCAGAATATTTCTTTGGTCTTGGGACTCCCCAAACATTTGCTGAGTCCAAACACGACCTCGTAGGGACTGAGTCCCATACGGGAATGAACAGTTGTTCGAGTGGACAATATTGCTAAGGGTAAAGCATCGGGCCAAGCATCAGGCCTTTATTTTTGCGAGTTTGAGTTTAAGAGTACCATTACAGCATTCTACTAAGCCTGCTGACTGAGGTTAATTTGCTGCATGAAATGTATGTCTTATTCCAAGACCTGCACATACTTTCTGCATTATCTGACCTATAAAATCACTTCCATTATCGCTCCAAAGGATTCGAGGCAGACCGAACCTCGGGAAAAATTCCTTCAAAAGGATTTTGGCTGTAGATAGAGCAGTATCATCCTTTAGGGGGTAGGCCTCTATCCATCTGGAAAAGGCACACACTACCACAAGGACATACTTGATTTAGGCCCAGATCCTTGTACTGGGATGAATGTATGATATTGTTCTACATTCTGTCCATCAACTGTGTTTTTTGCATACTTGAGATTGTTGCATCGCTCAATGTGAATATAGTCTATTTGCAACACTTCAAAAGGATATGTTGGAGGAGCAAAATGACCTGCTGGGGTCGGTGTTCCTTTTCCTGGGTTATACATCAAACAAACAATATAGTGCCTAACTAGGTTGCCTGCACATTTCAGAATACCCTTATTCTGCCATACAGGAGCCAGAAGTTTACATATTCCTTTAGCACTGAAGTGGGCTGGACCACGTGCCATGGTAACAACCGGAAGCACATAGGCATCTGGTAATAGCCAGCGCTGATGTTCAGATAATTCTATCCAACATCCTGTTGCATTTAATATTCCTTTAGTCTCTCTCCACTCACTTAACTTTTCTCTGTAGCTTCTTCCTGAATCATTTTCACACTTTCTATTGTGTCCTCAAACACCCCTCCTTGTCTGATCCATCTTGCAGGGCCTGCAACATACATGCGGCTTGTAACATCTCTAGCTGTTTCTTTGGCTGTCTGATCAGCAAACGCATTTCCTTGGCCCACATCATCAGTAATCTTCTTATGCGCACTACACCTGATAATTGCTATCTGAGTAGGCAAGGTAAGTGATTCGAGAAGATCATTCATCAAATCGCCATGCTGTACTTTAGCAACATGGGAAGTGAGAAATCCTCTCTCCCTCCATAAACGGACAAAACTATGGGCCACTCCAAACGCATATTAACTATCGGTGAACACATTCACTCTTTTTCCTTTAGCCAATACACAAGCTCTAGTAAGAGCTATTAATTCAACTGCCTGAGCTGAATTATGTTTAATACGTGCAGTTTCTACAATTGTATACAAAGTCGTAACTGCTTAGGCTGAGGTCGTTTCACCATTTGGGAGCTTAAAACAAAAGCCATCAACCCATAAGGTTCCATTTGGATTCGAGAGTGGAGTATCTTTTAGATCAATTCTACCTTTTGTCTCCTCCTCTGTACGGAAGAAACAATCATGTTGTTCTTGAGTATTTGCTTCTACTGGAATCGGTAACAGTGTGGCTGGGTTTAGGGTATTGCATCGTTTTATATGCACATGACTAGCAAAAAGTGTCAGTTCGTACCCGGACAAACGGGCACTAGTAAGATGCTGGGTCTTTGTCCTATTTAGGAGTATATATACTGCATGTGGTACTATGACAATAAGAGTATTATTTAACACCAATCCAGCAGACTGGCGAATGGAAACTGCCGTTGCTGCTGTAGCTCTCAAACAACTGGGCAACGCCTTGGCCACTGGGTCTAGTGTGGCTGAAAAATAGGCACATGGGCGTTGTTTATCCCCAAATTGTTGTGTTAAAACTGACAATGCACAACCTTCTCTCTCATGGACATAAAGTGTAAAAGGCTTACTGTAATCAGGAGTACCTAGTACAGGAGCAGAACACAGGGCAGTACGTAAATCAATAAAACTTCTCTGACATTCTGCAGTCCAAGGGAGAGGTTGAGGTGTATCTTTAGGAGTGAGTGCTAACAAAGGTTTTGCCAACAGAGAAACATTTGGAATCCATTGTCTACAATAAGAGGTAATGCCCAGGAAGGCATGTACCCCCTTTTGGGTATTTGGTACAGACATTTGAGCAATTGCTTGGATACGTTCCGGTATTAATTGTCTTTCCTCCTTTGACAAGAGATGACCCAGGTAAGTGACTTTTTGGTGGCAATATTGCATCTTAGAGAGTGAAACATTGTGGTCAAAATTATCCAAGTGTCGTAACAATATAATAGTAGCCTATTTAGAAATATCCTCAGAATCAGCAGAAATCAATAGATCATCTACATATTGGATAAGGGTGGCACCTGGAGGTAGAGTGAGAGTATCGAACTGTGTTTTTAAAGCTTGACTATAAATGGAGGGACTCTCACAATAGCCTTGAGAAGCACGTGTGAATCGGAAACTTCAGCCTCCCAAAGAGAAGCCAAAAATACCTCTACATTCTTCGACAATGAGAACACTGAAGAATGCATTTTTCAAATCAACAACAGAAAACCAAGTAGCAGAAGCAGTGGAGAAGTGTGGCTCACTGGTTAGAGGAGGCAGACCTGGAAGCAGATGTCAGCCCGGGACCAGGGTTCAATTCCCCGCCTCGGCGGGTCTTGGGCTAAAAAAAAATCCACGGACTTGACAATTCTCGCTCCGGTGCCTACTCGATTCATGGGTTCACACTCTGCGACTCTGGGCAATAGCTTGCTTAATCTCCACAACGGCCCCTCGCGGTGGGATGCCTGGCTTTCACCTTGGGGATACCCTGCCGGGGTTATCTCACAGGGGAATACCAGGACGGGTTCCCTAAGCAAGCTCTTAGATACCGGGTCGGTGATTTGCGCTATATAAATACATGTACATTTACATTTACAAGCAGGTACCGTTGTCAATAGGGCAGTGATATCTGGGACATCAGGAAATAGGGGTACAACAATCTTGTTGACTTCCCGGAGATCGATCACAAAGCGATAAACAGGAGGTTGGGAAGGATCAGTACGTTTAAGAATAGGTATAACAGGACTATTGCATATATTTCCTCTAGTCTCTTCAACTACACCTTTCTGAACCAAATCATAAATAATAGCCAAAAGAGCTTTTTCGCCATCACTGGAAACTTTGCGCTGGGGAATGCGTGGTTTATATTGGGTTTGAGGGTAACAACGTAAGGCGGGATTTTCAAAAGGCCAACATCATTAAGACCTGTAGCCCAAAGAGTGGTAGGAAGAGAATGCAATTCAGGGGGAAGTTTGTCTTTAGATACACTGGGGAAATCAATTCCCTACCTAAAGTGAGGTGTACACCAGAAGGAGAAAAATGTAGGGTGGCATACAATCTTTTTAATAAATCCAGACCCAACAGATTTTCACCACAACCAGTTGTTAAAATAAGTGGAGCCTCTAGATCATAAGGACCTATCGAGATTGGCAAAGGTTGAGAAATTGGGTTTTTGACTGGGGTGCTAGAAAATCCTAGGAAATATTCGTTAAGCGAGACAAAGGTGCCCCAGGGAGTTTAGAGTGGATGATAGAACTCTTTGTTGCACCAGTGTCCAATAGAAATGGCTCTGAAACACCTAATGTAACTACCTCAACAAAAGGCCCATCCGATCCACTGGAACTGATATGTTTCCCTCACTTTGCCTATGGCTGTCCTAGCTGGTATGGAAATCTTGACTCTCATTCTCATTATAATAATTATCATTATAGTATTAAGCAGATTGAGTATTTTGTTGGTCAAAATAATTCATGGAAGTTTGAGGGGAAAAAGAACGCTGATGCTGATCATAAGACAACCTACCTCGTCCCCTACCCCTAGGTGTTGACTGATAGCCACCTCAGCTATGTGACCCAGACATATCACCAGTACGATGTAACAAAACCGGACAACTATTCTTGAAGTGACCTTCCTCCTTACAATAAGCACATTGATTAGGACCCAATGGAGACCTTGGAACAAAGGGTTCAGGTTTCTGTAATAACCTCTGAAATTGGGGATGTGACTGATTGGAATGCTGAGCAGAACAAGGAGGATAAGCTTGTTGTAAAAGAACCTTCGTTTTGAGGTCTTTCTTTTTCTTTTCCTTCTTCTCTTTCTCCTCTAAATCGCTATTCTCATAGTATTGAACCATCGTCAAAATTCCCGAAGGCGTTGCCACAGGCCACGCACTTTCGGACATTTTGAGTCTCGTAGATAATTCCAGCAATAAATTGGAGACAAACTTATCTACAAACAATCTTTGACCACCAGGAGTAGCCATATCTTTTCAAAACACGTAAAGAAGTCAGACACTGACTCATCCTTCTTTTGCTTACAGGCAGACAATTTGTCCCAATTAACTGCTTGTGCTGGCATCAGAGTCTTCATTAGTGTTATTATTTTGTTGGGTAATTCTGTAATCACTTGTTCTGGTTTAGCTCCACCCACTTGTCTTTGGTCTGCTTGTAAAATGGCAGCCCAATTACCACCTAGCTCTACTACATGATCTTCCTTACGAATCTTATTCCATATTTCAGATGGGACTACTTGACCCATCAACATATCTATATCAGATAATGTTAGAGTGCAAGAGGACAACGTTTGCGTTAATTCTTTATAATATCCTGTCGGATTTTTACGTGGATCCGGTAATGCTTGCTTTAATGCAATAACCTCTGATCTTTTCCACGGAACATGTACCCAAACTTGTTGAAAATGAGCAGCCACAGGTTGAGCTCCTCCCACAGCATCACGCCATACTGGTTGTACCTCTCACATAGGGTATAATTTGTCTGCTGTAACAATTCTTTCTGCCCCTGAGTTTTTACAAGATAAAAGATTTCTATACGTTACTAAATTGGATATCGCATCTTTATAATCTTGTCCTATCACTGCTCCAGAAGGTACTTCCCTTCTTAATTCTATTAATCCCCTAGGTGGGCCATTTTGAATTTCACTCTCCCACATTTGAATCAATATCTCACACATGAGATCAAACACATAACGCTGAGTGGGTGTAGGCCATTGCATAGCTGAATCTTGAATATCAGATGACCCATACATATTACCATTTGTCATCCATTTTCGAGCCTGAGATTGAAGTATTGTTTCCTCATGGAGGTCAAGATGACTATGACTTCGAAGAGTTCTTTTTATAATAGGGGAATCAGGAACTCGGTCTATTATAGGGGAAAAGGCTGAAAAGAATCTACTCTCCTTTCTCCGAACCGTTTGTGAGGTAGAAGCTTGTGACAAAGGAGTAGAGGTGGAGACATGTGTCGATGCAGGAGGCATCACAGGAACCACAGGAACCACAGGACCCACAGGAGTAGCTGGGATCATATGTTGAGGCACAGGCAGAGGTGGAGGTTGAGGTATAACAGGTAATATAGCAGGTACTGGTGGAGGTACCAAGGCTGGTACATAAGGCGGTGGAGCAGACAACATAAGGGACATCAAGGGATCTTTTTCATTCTCCTCATGTAATGATGGAGAAGTGGGCAAAGCTGGATAACATTTATCTACTGTCATACGATGTTGTCTATCTGAAACCTCAATTACACGATCAGTTTCATTGTCTTTAAATTCCTGAGCAGCCTGTATAACAGACATTTCTTTTTCCTTTCTGTCTCTTTTTGCTTGTTTAATTTCTTTCTGGTTTGATTCCTTTCACTAAATGCGAAATGAGTCAAAGATTGCCGGCCGGGCTATTCTCTTAAATAATCTTTCCTCTAAATTATCCAACACACATGGCTCAAAACTACCAACTTTCGGCCATTGTAAAATAACATCATTCTTAGTGTATTTTCCCCAAAGGTCGACAAAGATAATAGGACCAGTTCCATGTTTGGAATAAACTTTGTATTTTGGAGTCCCTACTGAAGGCACTGGACAAGTGTCTTCTAATCAAGAATCTCTTAAGCAACAACAACAACACCATCTCTTGAACTTACTGAAACCAGGCATCGTTATTTCACTGGCCTCTTACTAACATCAAGGGGTTAATCAACTAACACAGTACAAATGTACTCACCCCTCGGCTTCGATGATTGCAACAATCGAATCAAAGCACAATCAAAAAACAAGGTTGTGGGAGCTACCCACAATTACTTAACTAAACTGTTCTCTCACACCAACAGAGGCCCGTCTATCGTCTCGAAAATGCCATTCATCACCAAACACGAACCAAACCAGGGCGGTGGTCAGGGCAGCAGTCATCAGCAGCCGTCGGAAAGGAGAAGCCACGCTGTAAAGACCTTCGGTCCACTTTTGACATGCTGTGCGCTTCCTCCAGAATTTCCTCACGTAGCTCCTCACGACCCTCGGGCTTGGCCACGACCTTTGACACCGCCCCACGTTGGGCGCCAGTTGAAGAACCAGGCCCAGCGGCGCAGGGCATGCCTAAATCTCCGAGTTCACCTGCTTTGTTGTACAGAGACACGGGACACTCTGTTAAGCGTAGACAACAGGATTTATTAGCGGCAGCTATGCACAGTGATCCTAGAAGTACACCGATGCTATGTTCTCAGGAGACTGCCCCTTTACTCCGGGGCTCACAATCTTTTATATTCTTTTACATATGGATAAGAAGACTCCCAATGCCCAAAATTTAAACCAATGAAAAGATATGTTTTTTGGGAAAAACAAGACGTCACATGATTAAATTATCCACCCCCTAGGTCATGTTTTGACTAACCCCACAGGTGATTCAATAATGGTGTCCCTGAGTTAATCAACAGTGGTAGACATGTTTGTGTATTGCAGAAAAGGCTAATTTGCAAGGTAGGATAAGGCGGGAAGAAGGACATTGAAAACCAACAGATGGTTTGAAACAAGGATTAGTGAGTCGAGACAAGAATACTGAAGGCCAACAGACAGTTTGGATAAGGATTAGTGAGTCGGACTTATTCCTGGAATTGATTGCACCTCAAGGATAGAGGTGTTAGTTGATACGTGGCAGTACGAAGGGCAAGAGTTCTCTGTTTGCCGCGCTGCTGGAATGAGGGCAAAACAAAATGGTGGTGCAACACAAAATGGAGTCAGAACCAAATTTCCTCAGGCTGAAGAGACATGGAATCTATCACCCTTCCCTGGACACATACGAATTGTGGGAGCAGTCATGAGTGACTTCTCTAACATTTCCAAGAAATTGAAATTCGTGAGTTGAGAAATAAATATGGACAGCATGCTCTAACTCTTGGAGCTGTGAATGGAGTCCTGCAGAAGAGAACAAATTCAAAACTTTACAGTATAGAAGCCTGAAAGATAACTGCCTCTGTCCCTTCTCACCCGGGCTCCGTGAAGCAGAACAGATTCCTGGTAAAGTTTTCTTTTGGTGTAAGAACAGCATCAAATGGCCATTTTAGGTAATACACAACTACATTTATGGACCGTAAGACTTTTCCTTATTACAACCACATTTTAATTAGCAATCATATATCCTTATCTCCTAATCCATACTTAGTCATTAGAGTTATTGTGGCTATTACACTTTTTTACAGTTTCTAAATTGTTTAAAAATGTTATTAGGTTGTTTTATTGACTTTCATTTTTTTGGGCACAGTGTGAATATAACACACTTCTTTTGGGAAATTACCTGCTGTTTATGCCAGTATTATAAAGGGTCAAGCAGATTTTTCTGAGTAAACTTTTGTAGCATAAAACACCAAGGGCCATGTGTAGGTGGCCAAATAACGGTCGCTAAAGTCGAAAATCGGTAAAATCCGGCTTTACCGACCGGTATTTAGCCCTGAGAGATGTACGTATTACCGAATGACATCGGTAATAACGAATCAGTAAATAATTACCGAATCCTTATTTACTGATCGGAGAACACCGAAACAATGAATACCGAATCGGTAAATAACGATTTGGTAAAAGCCCCAAAATGCGATGTAGCAAAAATCGGTATTACCGATTTTGACCAAAATCGGTAAAAACGATTTGGTATTTACCACAGATCCTGATCATGTGGTAATCAAGTGCAGCGCATAAAAACAGCCCCAAAATGCAACAGTGTGAACACAATGGCAGGCCTCTACCTCATAGCAAGGTGACTACGCTTGAAAGAAGCAGGAGTGAGGATCTGGAGACGGGAAGAGCGGGTGTACAGACTGCGCATAACATTGTTTCAATTGACTGAACCTGGTACAGGCTGCACCCACACACCATCCTTGACCTAATACTGGACCTTAAACCTTATCTTGAGCATCAGACACCAAGGGCGCGCGCAATACCCACCCATGTCCAGGTACTCTGTTGCCTGCACCTCCTGGCATAAGGAAGTTACCATGGTGTGATAGCCGCAGAAGGTGGTGTGTCACAGAGCTGTCTATCCCGTTTTTTCAACACTTTCCTGGATGCCATGATGGACAGAAGGGAAGATTACATTACCTTCCCCAGTACACAGGCGAGCTACAGAGGACCAAGGTGGATTTCTACCAACTGGTGCAGTTCCCACACATCATTGGCTGCGTAGATGGGACCCATATTCCAATCTGCCCACCTTGAGCAACAGAATACATTTACCGCAACCGCAAATCCCCCAACTCCATTAATGTGCAGGTGATATGTGATGCCAAGTACATCATAACTGACATTGTGGCCAAATTCCAAGGGAGTACCCACAACTCCTACATATTCCGGAACAGTGGTATCCATACACATCTGGCTGATGGTGAATTTGGAGAAGGATGCCTACTAGGTAAATCAATGTGACACACCCTGATGTACGCCTTGGCTCAAGCTATTGGTCACACAAATTAATGGCACTTTCTTTTGTATTTAGGTGACAGCGCATATGCCCTCCGGCCTTACCTACTCATACCATACCTCAACCCAACCACCCCAAGGGAGAGGAGATACAATGTTGCACATAAGAGCACAGGCAACGTGGTGGATCGCACCTTTGGACTGTTTAAAAGCAGATTCCGTTGCCTCCACAAAAGTGGAGGTGCACGTCAGTACAGCCCCATCAAATGTTGCAAAATTATTGCAACATGTGTAATTCTACACAATCTGGCCACAAAAAAAGGAACAGCAGTGGAACTAACTGACACTGAGGATGAGGACGAGGACAACCCTTAGCCAGAGCCCTCTGCAGCTGCTCTTGCAGTCGAACATGATGGGAGACAGAGAAGGGCAGAGATAACGTCAAACTATTTGTGACTGAGTAACGAGACAGAGCCAGTAGCAGTTTTTTGTAACAGTGTTTAATTAGCACACCACCAGTATTGTGATCAGTGTCCATTTGGACATGGGTTACATCACCCATCTAATGTTTGGCAATTGGCAATAGTTCCTACTTTCTGCGTCCACGCGTTGCATGTGCACGTTCCCTGCCAACACTGTCTGTAGTGTCAGACTGTTCCTGCGCTGCACCGTGGCATTCACTGTGCCCCTTGACCTCGGTGGGAGAGGGCGTAATGCTACCACGGCTGGTAGCCTCCTCACTGTCCCCCCTTCCATTGTGGCCGCCTTCGTATTCTGCAGGAGCTCTAATGCAGAGGTCATTGTAACCATGCCCCTGGCCACATCCCTGCTACAATGCGCCATCTCCTCCTGCATGGCGTTGGACCTGTGGCACATCAGTAAGGTTGCAGTGACCAGCCGGTTCACTGCCTTGGTATAGGCCTGGAGCCTCTGCCTCTCCCTGCGCCTGCCAAGATGATCCTGCTCCAACTGGCTGCAGAGGTTGTCCACTGAGGTTGCAACTCTCTGCATTCCCTCACACATGCTGTCTCCCATTGCACTGATGCCCTCTTCCATCCTGTGCATGTGTTTGTTGATGTGTGCCACCTCCCTGTGCAGTGATGTTATCTACCTCCATTGCATGCGCTGGACCTTCAGCATGTTGCCTTCCAGTGCAGCAAACACATTTTCACCCTGTTCTGATGCTTCAGGACTGTCCAGCCTTGCCCTGCAGCGTCTGGATGTACTGTGGGCGCCCTCATGGACTGGAGACTGTTGGCCCCCTGTGCCCTTCTCCGACGACTCCTCCATCTGCTGGAGGGTGGCCACGGCATGCCTCCTGCCTAACTGTGGTGGTGGTGGTGGTGTTGGTGTTCGTCGCAGTGGGAACTGGGCATGAGGGCATGGCGGCGTTCCCTGGCGCTGTGGTGATGGCTATGTTGGAACTAGTAGGTGGTGGTGGTTGCGCGGAGCTTGTGTTCCCTGCAGGCATGCTTTCTTCCTCATGTTGCCTCACCTCTGGCCTGGCTGTCTTTGCTCTTCTCCCCTCTGCAGCACTGCAACATGTCTCGCCTCTAATGACACAAATGTAGATATACTCACTGCTCTGTCTGCATTTGAATTACATTAAACATCATGCCTACAGATCACAGTGATTGTCCTGAGATTGCCAATTACTTTCAAATGCTATTGTGTTTGCTAGCCTGACTGTCCTATACATCAGTTCCCTCGGACTACATCTCCCAGAATGCATAGCCGGTAATGAGTAGGACATGGAGTGGAGTGGGAGCCCCTATGCCACTATGGGGATTGGGTTTGGGGAGGGGGTAGCCCAGCATACTGGACATGCGTCTTACCTTGTTTCCTTGCTGCTCTGGCAGAACTGTCTGCTTCTCCCACGCCACTCACACTCTCCGGCTGCAGGGCCGGCTCTAGGCTCATGGTGGCCCTGTGCAGGGAGGTAGGTGGGGGCCCCGGAAGAGGCGGTCCGGACGGGGCGGAGCTTAGGAAGGTGTTTTCATAATACGTCCAGAAAAGTCGTTAGATGATTGACCAGTACCTGCGGCTGCTCCTACCCTTCCGAATTCGTCTCAGAAAGATACATTTTAGGAGGAGGAGGGCATTGTGGCACACGACATGAGGGACTGGACGCACAGACAGCTGCAGTGCCAGGGCCCCCATGACAGGGGCACCGACCCCCCACAACCCCCCCCACAGAGAAATAATCGGTGGCTCTTTGCCCAGAAACAGTAATATCAATGCCCTATCAAATATGGTGTTACGCTTGGCGGGTGGCCACGTCCGTTGCAGACACTGCATAGCCACCTCGTGACACAACAAGCGTTTAACTTTTGTCGAAATTTGCTGCTGCGTTTTGCCAGCTTTCGCTGTTTCCACCAGGCACCACGTGGAGGTAGCAGCAATACCCAGCTTATCTTCTTTTGTTTTTTTATGTTATGTTTTTTAACTTTTTCTTTTACTTTTTTACTTTTTGTGTTTTACTGTTTGCTATCTCTTCTATATTGTTTCCACTTTTCCATTTTCCTTCTTTCGTTATCTTACGACCTGTTTTTGTCATTTCTGCATACTTGCTGAATAGCAACATAGCGAGTCGGATTAAAACCATGGAAAACATCTTGCGTACTTCTTTATGAAAGGAAGTCAACTTTACGAGCCTTCTGTGCTGCAAATTCCTTGATAAGCTGTCCGTAATCCAGAGATCTAGTAATGTCATGTTCAATTGATAACAGGGCCAAATGATTCAGTCTCTCTTGAGTCATTGATGTCCTCAAACAATTTTTTATCAATTTCAGTTTTGAAAAAGTTCTCTCCCCTGAAGCCACTGTAACTGGGATTGTCAACGCAATGCGTAAAGCCACTGCAAGATTTGGAACTGCAGTGTGCAGTTTGTTTTCATAAATAAATTGTAATGTTTCCAAAGCTGTTGCATTATTTGCCACCAAGGAGGAGAACATTCGAAGCTCGGTATGTAAATCTCCGGGATCTACATCTGAGTCAGAACTGTGGGTTAACACTATGCTTAAATCTGCACATCTTTTCATCAATTCAGTATCGTTCATGCTAGCAATTTTCCCCCAGTCGTGAAGGAATCCAAAGAAATCATAGTGATGTTTCATCTGAGTGAACCTTTCAGTCATGGACATAATTGCTTGATCCATCAAGACGTTGAAGAACTCAATGCGATATTTTTCTTTTGGTTCTAAGATTCCCTCATCACGACTCTCGTATTGAAATTGTCTCCTAATCGTTCTTCTTCGCAAACTTGTAGATGCAGGAAAACGTATCTCATCTGAGCTCATCTCCAGTTCTTCCGCCAACTCCTTAGCTGAAACTTGTGCAGATGTCAAACCACTTTCCTTATAAGTTTTCAGAAACTGGACAGTCTTTTCAAGGCATTTCAATGCAATGTCAAGTTGCATATCTTTACTTTGCATGATTTTGCTAACAAGATTTATTTGCTGCAAAAGGTCATACCAAATCACCAGCGATACTAGAAATGCATAACTCCTTAATTGCTTAGCCAACCCGGCTGCCTCAGTTCTGGCCTTTGGGTCATTCGCTTCCTCTGATACTTCAACCACGGCATCATAAACGGCGGCCACTTGGAAACGGACAGCCTTGACGCTATCAATACGGCATTCCCATCGAGTTTCGGATATGGGCTTTACTGTCAGATCTTTAACGTGCTTAATTAGTATTTGCCATCTCTGTGTTGAGGCAGAAAACAGTATATAAATTTGATGCAAGATTCCAAAAAGAGTCACAGCGTGAGTGGATGATTTCGCCATATCACTAAGTACTAAATTCAAGCTATGGCAACCGCATGGAACATAGAACGCTCTTGGATTCATGTCAAGTAAACGTTTCTGAACACCACTCTTGCAGCCTCTCATATTTGCCCCATTATCATACCCTTGACCTCTGCAATTTTGAAACGGCAATTGCAATTCCTGCAGTTTTTGCAAACATGCTTCTGTGAGACCAGCACCTGTGCTGCTTTCAACAGGCAAGTATCCAACGAAAAATTCACTTATTTCGACTGGCATTGTTTCCACGTTCACAATTCGAAGGACCATTGTCATTTGCTCCTGATGACTTGCATCAGGTGTGCAATCCAAAATGACAGAAAAATATTTACTCTTGTGTATTTTTGCAATAATGTTGTCCAAAACTGAAGCTCCCATAAGATTAATGATTTCATTTTGAATATTCTTGCCCAAGTAATGGGCATGGATTTCAGCACATTTAATTCTCCGCACATGCTCTTGCATATATGGGTCATACTTGGCTAGCAGCTCAACAAGACCTAGAAAATTGCCATTGTTCTGTTTGAACAAAGTATCAGTTGTACCACGAAAAGCCAAACTTCGTTCTGCTAGAAAATGAACAATGGATATGATCCTTTCCAAGACCTTGCCCCAACGATCACTTTCCACTTGCAGTAACTTCTGCTGTTCTTTATCTATTGTCTGTCCTTGTTTTAACCTTCTTTCTAATTCAACCCAGGCACTGACGGCGCGTATATGTTTTGAAGAGGATTCATGATCAGACAGACAACTGTGCATGTGTGCCCAGTCGTCATTTCCATTATTAGTAAATTTGATCCCTGCGTCAGAAAACAATTTACAGCAAAAACAGAATACTGCATTATTTTTTTTTAATAAACAAGCCAGCGCCTATCTATAATTTCACCATTCCTTAATTTCCGTGAGTACATGGTAATAGAAAAACGACGTTTACTTTTTGAGTGCTCATCACTTGGATACTTTGTTTTAGAATCTGGGTCTCTGGAGGGACCCCTTTCAACAAGAAGAACACGTTGAGCGTCAGTAAGAGAGTTCGGCCATGAAGCAGGATCACTCCAATCACATAAGTCATATTCAGAACACAGGTCTGTAACATGGTCTTGCTCTTTGGCTTCCTTTTCCCTACCAGCATCATCCGCCTGTAAACTCTGAACCTCCTCCAGAATGCCAGATGTTGATGGACCGATGAATGATGTTTCAGTTTCTCTGTCTGAGGGTCTATTGTCAGGATCCTCATCCTGAGTTGGTAATTGCTGCATGTTTGTCTCAATGTCAGAGTCACCTTGTTCATTTTCATTGGTCTGCTCGGGCGTATCATTCTGCTCATGGATATTATCATCATTTTTTTGTTCTTCTTTATGGTCGTCAGCCCCTGTTTTACCTAGTGCATCAGCAGTACTCTGGCCAGAGGATTCTCCATCTTTAGGTTTTCCTTGGGTGACAAAGTTCAGGATTGCTCCTTCCTGTGACGCTACGAAAGCCTTCTGAGCCACCTTTCTCTTTCGTTTCGAAGAACCAGATTCGTGTACTCGAATTCTCTTCATTTTGCTTGCAATACAATGGGCCGGGCTACAGTGGGGGAAAAAAGAAGGCAATCAGCAGTGGCGGCTGGTGAAAGATTTTGATGTGTCATTTTCATTTAAACCACAAATTACCAAATCAAAGGATATTTCCTAATGAAATTAGGACTCTGATAGGTCACGTTGTTGTGTAGTTCCTATATTCCCAATAGGCTCTGCGCATTGGAATAGCATATACTATAGAATTGACGTAGGACTTAAGTTGACTAGGTGTCTATCGAATATACTAGACTTAATTGTGTGTGCCACTAAATCCCTGGGGCTTATTTTATTTACAAGCCCCTTGCGCCGCCGGTGCACCACCTTTTTCCCATATTAAAGTGACGCACTGGTCGCGCAAGGGGCTTGTAAATACAAAATGACAAGAACCTTAAAGAAAACCAAGACAACATCCGAATAAAGGGCATTGAAAAGACTAGGCGCGCCAAGCTTTCCACATGCATGTATCTACGTGTGTACTATAGATCATATACAATACAATCAGGCACGATTACTGTTGTTTCGTTGTCATTTAACCCATGCATGACCACTGTCCACCTACCATGGATGCAATGCCTAGCTTACTGTCATGTAATGCCGTTTACTTCTCTTTAATGACGAACATTGGTAACAGGGGAATTATCACTACATCCTACACATTTGGTATTAGTGAGAATAATCATTACTCCCATAAAACCTCTCTGAACGTGGCTATGGAAATAAAAAGCAGAGCCTGAATTCATCGCCATCTTTGTCACTACGTCACGTGAGGCTTTCTGAAATTAACCCTAGGGGTCTTAAAAAACAAATACCATACCACACACATGGAGCAGAATCAAGACGTTTACTGCAGCAGACTTTTGTCTTCCCATGGCGCATAATTCCGTTGGCCATGATTATGAGGTACCGGTGGGGCCGTATCGATGTGGTGGGTGAAAGGGCCCAGAGGGTGGAGTGCCTGTCCAACGCCCAGTCCCAGAAGTTCTATGATATACCCTTGCCCAGACAAAAAAGGTCAGCATCTGGTTTAACACAAATGCCTGCTCTGCACACCAGGTACCAGCTCTTGTTAAAAACACTATTCCCCTAGTACCCAGAATCATCCTCCCTTTTGTTGGTGGTATCACTGCATGGAATATACCAGCATCCAAATGTACCCCTGCCCTGGGTCTATCTCGACTGAATGACTGCACTACAATCTGTGCCCCATCATGGCCTATGAAGGAAAAGATGGCGTTCTCAGGATGCAGAGCCAGGCTGCTGGACTGGGTGGACTTACAGAAATAAACCCCTATCTGCTTGCTCTGAATCAACTGTGCTAGCATCCAGTGCCTGAGGTGAGAACATTCTTATTACACAACCACACAAGCTGAAAATCTGTGTTTAACATAGCGTGCCAGTGCCACACGCCTGGTATTTTGCAGCTTCTATCATTGCATCCAGATATATAATAAAACAAGTAGCACCATTGCAACCGCAAGAACTAAAGTCAGGGCTATCGGGTTTGCCAATGGTTGTTAGGTGTGAAAGATAAATAAGCAGCAACCATGGCTTCGTTGTATATAACACTAATAATGATTCAGTTCTGAAATGATGAGACTGTGAAAGTGCTATAGCGAGTCTCTTATAGGGACCCGCTCGAACACCTATTTTTTTAGAACCGCCGGTGCTGAGCACCGGCAGGACCTGGCCCACTTAAAGCCCTGGCCAAATCTCTTCTAAACCAGAACATAATAAACCTCAGACCAAGGGCGACTCCTTCTAAAGTACGTCCGTCAAACTGGTAAGTCGACCACTATGGACAGGTCAGATAGACTCAGGTAGGTGGAAGTGGGTCAGCCAGGCACAGACCAACACATACAAAAAGTCAGCTGCGGTTGTGTTTTAATACCGAGAATTAAGCTACAGACAAGCTGACAGCAGAATGATGCATGTCAAATACAGAGCTGCTGAAACCGGGGAGGTCAGCTAGACTTGACACCACAGAATGGTCACGTAGACCAAGGGAAGCCAATTACAATTTTCTGTCAGGAGGAACACACCATTTATGTGCATATTAACACATGGGAGATGTTTGCAAGGGCTCTGCTGGCACCAGGAATATGTCATCTATGCTCAAGCTGGCATGTCTAGATTTCAGCTAAAGTCAAGCTGTCAAGAGAGGATAGCTTGGTCAGGCAGGGCCAGGATCGCAGAAAGCACATATAACCTATGGCTATGCTAAAAGCAGAGACATCAGCTCTTGTCAGGCTGCTTCCAGGAATTTAATCCACCCTAGGAGGAGATTGTGCCTCCATGGTTAGGTAGAAACAAAAAAAAGACACATGATTGTGGCACAGTAGTAGGCCGTATGCACTAACGGGCCGGGGTGCAAATGGTACACTACCGAGAGCTGTAACCCTGGCACTGAATGAACAGCATCCACCCTCTCCTCACACACCCAAGTTGCTGTTGCAAGAGGTACCAACTCGTCAATGCTGTTACTCCTCATGCAGCCACAGAATAGCTCATCGAGGCCCTGCAGCCCTTACTCCTGCTGTGTGCCCCTATTGGCCAACCCAATCCTACCCACCTCTATGCATGCACCGCAGACACGGACAGCCCACCTCGCTGCTCCCCTTTCATCAGTTTGATAACATACAACAAGCCCGTCATTACCATTCTAGGTGCAGAGCTATCTGCCCCACCGACTTTGGCTTAAATGTACTTGTGGCCAAATACTTGAGGGCATGGGCGCCCTCTCCCTATGCCCACTAGGAGCTTGGCACGAGGAATCATAACTGTACACTGGTCCTGATAACGGGGTTGCTGGACAGTATGTGAATACACGCAGGAGCAGCTAGGGGTGAAAACACATAGCAAAATGGCCAATGGGATAATGAGGACATAGGATGGAAGACCACATTAGTGGAATCAAATGCATTGCAAAAGTGCCTTAATGCAAGGGTCACCTAGCAGTCTACAGCCAAGCCAGCCAAGTATGCAGTATGCTCCAAACATCACTTCCAGGTACAAACAGCTCTTCATTTCCAGCCTTCGGCAAAAGAGAGATTGCTATTTGAAACTGGCAGCCCCTTCCACCATTTGATTTATTTGTATTTGTTTTATATCATGCAGATTTAACCCACGTAGGTTTCAAAGAACTATACAATTAGAGTGACTTAGGCTTAAACACCTATGAAAATAATGTTCATAAAAATTTTCATTCATTGTGCGCAAAGGTCCCCATTTAAATCAGGGCACTCCATTTAATTTAGAATGGCAGACAAGTAGGCATCATTCACATGTTAAACTACTGCACCCCCACAATATCGTCTGCCAACATATCATTTGGTAACTATATATTAAGTTAAAAAAATAAATCTCACATTCCTGCCCAGTGCAAAACTTGATACGATGGCCTAATTGAACAGATCCGAAGAAAGACTCTATTTAAAGGAGCTACAGCACAAAACATGACTTGATTGAATTATTTCTTTAGACCTCATGAATTTGTTACCTCCTAGAATGGGGAACATGTTCTTCCTCGTTTGTGGACATCAAGGTGAACATAGTTGCGTCTGCTTCTCTGTTCTCTCAACCTACTGATATGCACACTTGAAGCGCACACTTGAAGCCCCATTACAGCTAGAGTGCCTGGTATACAAATCAGTGCTAACTTTCTTTTGATCTGTTTTTTCACAACACGCACATTCAAAAGGAGGATTTCCCTCCTTTGCATGGGGGCATTTCCAGTCGATTTTACACATGGAGGACAATCCACAGGAGTACTCATTGTGGAACTCTGCAGAGAGCATTTGTCCTTTGGAGGAAGCCTTTTCCCTACTCATCCTTGAAAGGCACTTACTCGTCTTCTTTTCAGGCCTAACTTTCTGACAGTTTCACTAAAATGTCAATTATTATCCCACTCTCCAACCTTTGAATCGCCCGCCCTGTCTCAAAATAAAAATAAAGTACAAACGACCCTATCGGAATTTTTGTCCAAAGATTAGATTTTTGTAAATGTACATTCCTTTTATATGAGCAACAACCTTTCTGGTTTAAGCCCTAACACATTTATCTTTTTCATTTTAAATCGATGCAACTTCTTGATGCGTGTCTCAATGTGCAAAAACGTACACCACCACGCTTTTTATTTCTTTTTAGACTTCAACCGGGCACATGCAAAGACTGTTGCACGTACAGCTGTCAGGATTCCTTATCCTCGGACTTGCACTTCGGTAAAGCACTAATGTTTTGTGAAAAACCGGCAGTGGCACCCGCCATTAACAGACCTGGCAGGTAGTTTAAGGACAGATTGAATTGGGATGCATGATGGGAGGGAGCTCTCAACAATCCATTCTGTAAACTATAGCCTACCTACTCAGAGTGAGTGACTCACTGTTCGAGGCCTCTGGCCAGTGGCCTGCACTAGTGTTGCACCGTCCTCCCACATCACATTGCACATTACTTGTAAGTGCCGATTTCGGATTTGAAATGAATTGTGTCAGTACCTGGCTGTGCAGTGCTGAGTGCAAGTCCGACTCCGTGGCTCACTGTCGACGGGACAGGGAGTCTCTCACACCGTCCAAATAGGGTCCGGTCGGTGATTGGGAACGAACCGGAGTCGGAGGTGTTCTCTTTGAGCAGGCTCGGTGGCGGCACGTTTGGACCGGTTCAGGATCTTTCTTTGTTCTGAATGACGACGCAGTCACGCACGCACTCTAATCTCGTGACCACGACCCCAGACCACCACACTCGTGACTGACGGCGTAACGTAAGCAGGTGCGAGTTGCGCACTGCGCACAGGCAGCGCGCGCCGCGGGGGCTGTCCCAGGGCCGTCACGTCATGGTAGTGCTAAGATTGACGGCCCTGGGACCCAGTGCTGGCTGCCTGACTCTGCCTCTCTGGGATTTGATTTCGCCGGAAAGTGAAAGTAACTAGCAACACTACTAGATAAACAAAACGGCGCTGGCCGGCCGCTGCCAATTGCTAGAGTCAGAGCCGGGGAGGCCGCCAAATCCTGCCAGGGGGCCGCCAGTGCCACGAACGGATCCTCGTCGTGGCGGCCCCTGGGGTTTGGCGGCCCTGTGCAGGTGCACAGTTTGCACATGCCTAGGGCCGGCCCTGCCGGCTGGTGGGTGGACTCCACCATCAGTTCCAGTGGTGTTGGTGCTGGTGCTCTGTTCTTCCCTCCACCAGTTTTGCCAGCCTGCCTCTGCCTCTCTGCCATCCTTGCTTTCGCATTCTTCCTGAGGTCGTACCACCTCTTCTTGATGTCCTCAATGGTACGCTGGGTCACACCTATGGCATTTATTTTGTCCTGTATGCCAATCCAGATCTGTCTCTTTTGAGACTCAGGCACATCGAGAGACTGCTTGCCAAAAAGCCTGTCATGGTCCTGACTCACATCCTGGATCAGTACCTCCAGCTCCTTTTCACTGAACTTCAGCTTTCTTTTCCTCTCACTTCCCTCCTTCTCCCTGTCCTGGCTTGCCATTTCAAAGCAGTTGTTATTTATTTTTTGTATTAGGTTTGTAGCCGTGAGGCTCTGTTGCTCCTAGCTTCTCAGCGCACCTGCCTGCCTCACAGTAAGCTCCAGGTTCTGTGCAGCTGCCTGGGTGTGGCCACTTCCTGTTTGGGAGGTGATTGGGTGACACAGGATTGGCTGGTTCATCGAATTACGAATTTTTGAATTACAGATTCGGTATTTACCGATTCGGTTATGAATTCGGTAATTCCGATTCGGTATTGGTTTTTCGGTATTTTTTTTTTACCGATGCATTCCGAATCGGTATTTTTTACCGATTTTTAACGAATCTGTGAAATTTAACAAACTTTTTATCTACATCGCATTTTCCGATTCCTTAATACCAAATCAGTAAAATTCGGTATTAAGGAATCGGTATTCATGATTTACCTACATATGGCCCCAATTCTTTTGCTGCAGCCCTTTACGGTGTTAAGATTTGGGGCTATACTGATGGTTGCATCCTTTCTCACTCGAAGAATAGGTTCATTAGCCAGCTATTTGCGCTCCCAAAGAGCACACAGCTGGTCCCATTGCATCTATATCTGGCACTTAAGAAAGTTTCCTGGAAAGTAAAGCTTCGACTATTATTATATTGGCACAGGATATGAACCTCATCCACCTTGGAGTCTTATAGAGATTCTCTCAGAGTTATACTAGCCCTAACAGGCATCTAGCAGCTATCTTGGCTCATACATATCATGTCCTTGATTAGAAAGTTGGGGCTCGGAACCTTCTGGAACGTACCAGAGGCCATCATGTCTGGTTCCAAAACATCAATGACACTGGCCTACTGGCAGATGCTACAAAAGGAAGTTATAGGAAGCAGTAGAGGTACCTTATCCTTGAATTTTCTGGACTTCAAGCTGTTTCCTAGCTAAAAGGGCACAATCAACGAGATCACATCTACTCTGGCTAGGACATTTTTACAATTTAGATATCATACCCCACACATTATGACCCTCTGAGCCAAGTAGGCAAATGTGAACCACCAGAGAACAGACTGTCTGGAATGCAAGGGACCTCTAAAAGATTTGCCCCATTTTCTATTTTTTTGTCCTGCATACAACGTACAGTGGAGAAAATGGCTTCTTCCCTTGTGCAGATCACTGTGTGTTAGGAGTTATCTGGTTTCTACTAGGAGCCTAAGATCTGACACCTCTAGGTTGGTGGTGTTTGTTTTTTTTTTTTTTACATACTTTTTTTTGTCCTCATACATGCCACCAGTTAATAAATGCTCTAAATAGGCGCTCTTCAAGCCACTGACACAAACTGTCCTTCCCAACCCTCGTGTTTGTGGATAGCCATAGAAGATTGCCCAGAGGAATGGTCATTACCCGTCCAACTTCCTTTCGTGATGGTACTTGCTACTAAGGAAGGACAGGACCACAAACCTCTGGCATAATCATTGGACTATTGATTTATTTTTCGATCCAGGCAGTCAATGCTGACCACAAATTGACAGACTTTTCACCCCCACATAAGATATCAAGTTTACTCACCGCCATGATATTTTTAAGGCAATCTGCAAACGTTGGGGGGGATACAGACTTCCATGCTTTACAGATCTCTCTTCTAGCGATAACTATTACTTAAAAAATATACTGTGACAAGTTACTGTTAAATATATAATCAGGTAACAGGCCGAAGAAAACTAATCTGGAAGTGCATTGAATTGGAACTGAAAGTACCTCCTCTAAGAACTTACACACTTGTTCCCAAAAATTACTTATGTTAGGACATTCCAAGAACATGTGAATATCATTTGCGCTCTTTAAATTGCACCTTGGACAAAAATATTGCACTTCAGAGATCCTAGAAAGTTTCGCTGGGGACCAATACACTCTGTACATTGTGTATAGATGATTTCTTCTTAAGTTAGAAGGTTTAATTATTTTTTGAGATATAGAGAAAGAATCTATCCACAATTTCTCTAATTCCTCGGAGGTCTGAACTGAGGAAGGATCCCATAGTGTAACAATCTCTGCTTCCAAGTTATCTTTGTTATTCAATAATAGATTATACCATTGTGCCGTCTCCCCTTTCATTCCTCTAGGATTACTAAATAACTTTAAGAACGGGTTCTCATCATTTGTATCCCAGTTTTGGCTTCCCCACCAAGCCGAAAGTTGATAAAACTTAAACCTCATGAGCGTCCCACCAGTTAAGCCCACTAGGAATTCCCATTTTAAAACTTTCGATGCATCACATAAGTCCCCACATCTCAAGAAACCAGCTCTTTTTAAAGGGAGAGCCAGTTGGTCCATTAAACAGTCAGGGGTACCCGGGGAGTCCCAAATTGGGGAATATTGATGGTAATACTGGATACATAACAGCTTACAAATCTGCAACCAATAGTATAGAGCTGCCTTTAAAACTTTCAGCCTAACTTTTAAAAAAAACTTTTTGTCACCAAATTTAAACAGAAAGTAATCGGTACCATAAGGAAGATCCTGCAGCATAGCCTGGAAAAGTAAACAGTTTGAGGTAAAGTCCAATTTGTTGGCTAATATCCTAAAGTTTTTAAGCTGGAAGGCGTAACAATAAAATAATAAATCAGGGAGAGCTAAACCACCTAATTTTAATCCCCTCCTTAGCTTCTTCCAAGCTATCCTTGGGGTTTTTGTTGCCCAAATGAAAGACCCAATCCTGCCTTGCAAGTTGAGGATATCTTTTCTACTAAAAACTAAAGGAATAGAATTAAACAAAAACGTTACCTTAGGTAAGATGATCATTTTGACAAGATTAACTCTGCCGTAGATGTTTAAAGGCAGAGTATTCCACTTGGACAAAAGTTTTTTGATCTCCTTTACCACAATTTCCCAACTAGTCTTTGGAATATCGTCTAAATTCTGGGTTAAATGAATGCCTAGATATCTCATTTTATGCTTGGCTTCTGGAATAGGGAGTAAGTTGTTCCAACACATAACCTCAGTTTTGTCCTTGTTAATACTATAACCTGAAACAAAACCAAAGCTCTCCGCAAGCATAAATAATCTGGGAATTGCTTCAAGGGGGTTTGAAGTATACAGGAGGAGGTCATCTGCATACAGCGCTGTCCTGATTGATAATTCACCTATATTAAACGAAGAGATAATAGAGTCTTGCCTCAAAGAACAAACAAAGGGCTCAATATATACATCAAACAACAGTGGAGACAAGGGGCATCCTTGCCTTGTTCCTCTACAAATGTTCAGCCATTCTGACAGCCCACCGTTAACCAGAATCTTAGCTCTTGGACCCCTGTATAAAGACTCCACACTCTTGATGTAAATCTCGGGGAAACCAAATTTCTTCATCGTTAACCATAAGTATTACCAGTTCACTTGGTCAAAGGCTTTAGCAGCGTCTATTGCAACTATGGCAAGTGGTTTTTTATTCTGAGTTGCATGATCTATGGCTCCGATTGCTTGAAATGTAAGTTCATTTAATTGCCTGCCCGGAATAAATCCACGCTGGTCCGGATGTATAATAGTTTTTATCACCTTAGCCAGTCTATTTGCTAAGATACCTGAATAGATTTTTAAATCAGAGTTCAGTAAAGATATAGGCCGATATGATTCTATTCTTTCTGGGTCTTTATTCGGTTTCACAATTAATGAGATGGTTGCATCCAGCCAAGAGGAGGGAATTTGCTGTCCCTGAATGAAAATTTCATTGAATAATTTCTGCATTGGAGCTAGAAGTTCATCCATATTATCCTTGTAGATTTCTATCTGGAGCCCATCAGGACCAGCAGCTTTCTTTCTTGCCATTTTCTTCAGTTGGGATCTAATTTCCCCTTCAGTAATTTCCTTTGCCAAAGAGGATATATCTTCATTACTCAATTGTGTTAGATTTCTCAAAATGTCCAGATTTTCTAGTTCATCAGATGAGCAATTCACATTTTCACGATAAAGATCTTCATAGAAAGATCTGGCCTCCTCTTTGATGTCTTCGTCTTCTGACAGAACAGCACCAGTTCCTCGTTGTATTAAAGTTTTAATGTTATTTCTAGACCTCTCCGACCTGGCTTTCCAGGCTAGCAATGATCCGCATTTCTCACCATATTCAAAATTGCGCAACTTGCTTACCTCCCACTTATCTCTAAGTATTTTTTCAGACCTTAATCTGTGGTTAGTTTGTAGATCTGCTAGTTCTTTTTCCAATCTTAATATCTCTGTTTGGTCATTGGAGATGGCATAAAGAAGCTGCTGTTCTTTTATTTTAATTAAACTAAGATCATTTACATCCCTTTCTTTAATTAACTTTCTGTTCAAAACCATTTGGGAACCATATATTCCTCTTAAAAAAGATTTAAGAGCGTCCCATATGATACGATCTGGAGCTGAGTCATTATTAAATAAGAAAAACTCTGATATACTTTCCTTAATTTTAATGTTGGAGTCTTCTTTCAGCAGAATAGTCCTATCCAAGGTCCACCTATATTCTAGAGGATTTCTTTTTTGAATATTAATGCTCAACTTAATCACTGAGTGGTCCGACAACCCATTCGGAATATACGCAATAGAAAGTGTGTTTGCTAACATCGCTCTATCAAGCAAAAAATAATCTGTCCTGGAGAACTGGTGGTATTTTTTGCTATAGAACGAATACTCTCTCTGGGAACCGTGTTTAACTCTCCAAACATCACATAACATATACTCCTTAATAATATTTTTCAAAATGGAGGTCGATTTCTTTGGGCAATTATATCTGGCCTTTGAGGTGCGGTCCACTTCAGGGTCTAATAACAGGTTGAAATCCCCTCCTAGCACTATAGGAATGGTAAATTGTAGTAAATAACTTGCTACTTTATGAAGAAAACAAGGATTATCCTCATTTGGACCATAATAGACCCCGCATAGAAGTTTGACTGTACCTACTGATACCACTGCAGCCAACCACCTCCCTGACTGATCTGTAGCCCAATCGTGAACAACAATTCCTTTATTGGCACAAATAATAATTGCCACCCCTCTCGTGGTGCCAGATTGTTTAGAACAGAAGATAGTCTGAACCCACTTGTGCTTTATAAAAATATTTCTACATTCTTTCGCTTCCAGGTGAGTTTCTTGCAAAAAAATTAACGAAGCTCCAGTATTTTCTAAAAAATGAGATACATTAAATTGTTTCTTGTAACTCCCTAAACCATTCACATTCCAGGAGAGGATTATAGTATGCCTAGCTTGAGACATCCACAAATTTTAATTTTTGGTTGTGGCTAATCACAGAACGTAATAACCCATAATAATAATAATTAACAAAAGAAAAGTACATATTTATGGTCCATGAGGACATTTTTAGTTGATTTTTACCCCTTCACCTGGACAGCCCACCCTCCCACCCCCCGAGGAACCCTTCCCTCCCGATTGGCGAAAAAACGCCCTAGGAGGCCCTACAATCCTGACTGCCCCACTCAAAGAGAAAAAAAAAGAATGAGTACGGGTCTCATATTCCCTGTCTACCTATTTGTTCATACATACTCCTAACTAATATATATATATATTTTTTTTTTATAAGTGCTCCTTAGCCCTCAACAACACTTTATTTATTATTATTATTATTATTTTTTTCCCCTTTTTCCTTTTCACCCCACTCGCAAACATTCTCTAACCTCCCCTAGCTGTGGAAAGGACAGGGTTGAAGCGGATGGAACAAATATACCATCTCTAAATTATACTATTCCGTCTGGTCCTTCATCCTATCTAAAACTGCATCCACTTCCTCTGGAAACTGGCAAGTGTACATTTTATTGTTCCACATTATTTTGAGAAGTGCTGGGAATTTCATTTGTACAGTTGCTCCCATAGAACGTAATTCTGGCATTTTGGACCCAAGCTCCCACTGCCTTTGAGCAGTCTTACCACCTATATCCGATCTGATGTGATATGGATTAGCTCGGAAATGTAAAGAAGTGCGTGATAAACATCTATTAAGAATCAGCTCTTTCACGCAATAAGTTTGGAAATATACCAGGATCTTCCTGGGAGCCTTTCGGTCTGGATGCAACCTATATGGGTCTCTATGTACTCTCTGTATTTCGGCTTCCAGATCTATATCCGGACGGTCCTTGAGGATATCTTCACGTAATAATCTGCAGACAAATCCTTTTATATCTTCCACCTCGGCCCCTTCCGGAATTTTTAAGATCCTCAGGTTATTTCGACGGGATTGGGTTTCCAATCTCTCCAAATCCATAGCCAAAGATTGATTCTGGGCTTTTAAGGCTATTATGTCTTTAGAGTTAACTTTTGAGGTCTCTGTAAGTGATGAGACTTTTCCCTCCAGTGTGCAAGTTCTAGTACTGATACCCTCAATTTTTGCCTCTAAAAGGTCGAATCTATCATGTAAAACGCTGTTGATTTTTTTCAGAGATCTCAAATCTACCCACTAAATCTCCTCTCAGAGACTGTAGTAAGGATCCAAGACTTTTGTCTGCCATATCACTGCCTCCACTAGCCCCTTCTTCCTCAGTCGGGCGAAAAGGTGAACCATTACTTCCTGGATTTAGCGCTGTTTCTGTGTAAGAAAATTGTGGTTCAATGTCCTGTTCATTATTCTGTACCATCTCACCCGCCTGACTACTTTTGTGACTGTTATCCCTATTATAGCTAGCGGGAGACTGTACAGGTACTTCAGTTACATAGACAGCTTCAGTAGTTTCAGTAGTTGTCTCAGAAGAATTAGCTGGTTCCAAAGCCGCATATTTATTACTCAAGGGAAAAATGGCTAAGAGCGGGGAAACTGTTATCATGCTTGGTTTATTAGGTTTATTTGATATGTCAGTTATGTCAGAAGTATCGCCTACAGGTTTCACCAGCCCTTGAGAATCCTTTTTTATACCTCCTTCCCCTCCATTTATTTCTATACTGTTCGTTTTGGAAGACACCGCTTGCTCCATAATCTTAAAGTAACTCTTGAGTGAGGGGGTACCTTTGAGCGGTTGCGATTGTTTTGAACCCTTAGCTTTACTCCTCTTTGCTCCCCCTTTCCTGCTTTGTTTACCAGGTGAAATTGGCTCTGGACCTTTACTTCCAGCAGGCTCTGATCCTGATGCCCTAGGATGAGTTCGTATGGGTCTCTTTTCCCTTTCAAGTATGGATTTACGATGGATTACGATGGATTACGATGCTGCATGTACTGGTGAGTGCGAATGTTGCATTTTGAGTCTTTTAGGACGTATGGCAACTTAGTTTCGTTCTTATCTCTCCCCCTCGCTCTCGGGCTGGGAGTGTTTGCAGAAATGCGAGCGTGAATCAAGGGCGTTGAAGCCGGAGGCACTAGGACCTACACGGCGGGCTGGATGAGAGAGCACCAATGGTCCGTGAGCGGAGGTACACCTAGGAACCAGATACCGGGCAGCTGTATCGAATTACAGGTAAAGCGCTACAACCGGGATCAGGAGCGGGACCTCGGCGGGCTGAGAATGGATTTGGTGGCAGCGCGACACAAACACAGACAGTTCAGACAGTAGAGAGCACTGGACCTCGGGTAAGCTGCTACAGTGTCAGGCTCCGCTCGAGAGCGGCCCTCTGGTACCAGTCCACTCTGTCCATATGCTACGAACCGTTCCCCTTACCTTTACCTGTGTCTCTATCCTGCTGTGACTCTGCTGTTTGCATGGATACAGACAGGGGAATACCTGTGACACAGCAATCTACCCTTGGCACAGTAAGTGCCTCCAGCAACGGGAATACAGCAGAGGGGCTCGTACTTGCAAGTGCTCTTGAACAACTCCCCAAGGAGGGGGTAACTATTGGTGAACAAAGGAGTGCAGCTAAAAATAGATACCAGCTCCGTTCTAGACAGGAACTTAAGAAAAAAGGAGTTCGAAATACTGCTGATTAGGTTGGTGGTGTTTGTGGTAGCAAAATACATCCAGGCAGCCTGGATATAGAAGTCAAAATGTATCTGAGCTAAAGAAGCTAGAGGCCTTTAATTGTGCAAAGAAAGCCATGTCGCAGCAAAAGGGATTGATTATAGTGGGTAGGCATGTGAATTCATTAACTCTAAATGTTCCTTTTGAAGGACTGTCCTAAACATTAACATGTTAACTTTCTAACCAAATTCATCATGTATTGTTTATCATTGGTTTTAGGCACTTCTTCTATGTTTTAAGTTGTCTCAAACACATTTTTATCGCAAAATCTTTAATGAATTGTAACCTTCCTTTTTTATCTGAGAGGTTAGATATATATTGCACTATGTACTTTATTCCTTTGTGATGGCTAGTGGATTTGAGGCTCTTCATATGGATACTTTTTTGTGTGCCGGCTGGTATAACGGACCCATCAGGAGCCATTTTAGGGCTTTATCTAGAGGTTTTTGCTTTTCCTGAACCTTGTCTTAGTATGTAGTTATTTTATTGAGGGCACTCCATTTGATCCACAAAACCAGTTGTGCTAAAGGTCATAATTTGAAGTTGTATTAAAATGATGACCTTTAGCACAACTGGTTTGGTGTCCGAGGATGGATAGCAATTGGGCGGAGCTGATCGGTCGCGATGCGTGCATTGCTGTACAGATGGTAAATCTAGCCTGCGGCTTGATGTTGTAGGCCGGACTGCAGGGCTGCAAGGCACAAGAACTCACACATGGTCCACCAAGCCTTGAGACGGCTACAGCCGGTAGCAGGAGTTCATACCAGAGGCCCAAAATTTGGGGAGACAACCAGGAGCACAATACCTGCCTTGCTGCAGCCGGCGCCCTCACCACGAATAACTGGGCCGTGGAGATTTCAGTGATGCGTGCATCACCCCCTTGAGCCACTGGTGTGCCATGGAGATCATGAGTTAACAAGAAGAGGCCATATAATTAAGGCAGCTGTCCTTCCATGGGCCCAGACAGCAGATAAGAGGAGCTCATTAACTTTTAACGTGCTGGGTCTGTTGGTTTTCCTGCCATCGTGAGGGGCGCGAGGAGCAGGAGCAAGGACTACAATCCCCAGCTTGTTGCACGGCTTCACAATAGAAGGCAGGGGGTCTCGACCAGTAAGGGCAGTTTCCAAGCAAATTAACGTAGGTAAGAAGAAATGGGGTAGCGCAAAACCGTGATGCCCGTAGTAAAAGATCACCCATTAACATCATTTATCACATGCTATTTCACAACAGCCATGGGGGTGATCACGAGTGAGATAGAGTCTGTGGAGGTGAGATTAGGGGCGACGGAAAGAGCATTTATTACCGTCTGCACAAGAGCCCGTGTAAGTCCATGCAATGGAAAGCACTGTGGTTGACGCGAGTGTAAGGAGTAATGAAACAGATGGGCAAACCTTGGCTCCACCTGACTTGGGCACATCCATGACCAACGCAAGTAAAAGTGATGTACAGAAGTGGGGCTTCCTAGATACTCTGTGCCCTCCACCATTGAAAAAGTCCAAGGCATGCAGTAGGGTAAAAAAAGACGCTTTGCCACTTCAGCCACCTGTGACAAGAAAGAGAACCCTGGCCCCCATCGTACATAAGGGGGAGAAGGCGATAGCCTCGAATGCCAGCCCCGGATTAAAGGAAACTGAGTCTACAGGAGGGACTGTGCCACTGATAGACCTCACTTCTACACTAGAGGTCACCATCGAATCACTCCTTGAGATACTAATAGGAACATTGAACAGTATTGACACATCTTTAAAAATATTAATTGGTGCCACTGCCCCAAGTTTATTTTGGGCACGAGTACTGCTCTTGACCCCCTCAAATATAAATCAGGGCGCGCCACAAGAAAGGTCCTCCCTTTTGGCATCCCTAGCCGAAAATAGCTGCCCAAATATTCCTCGGATCATCACTCACTCAGCTTTGCCACAGTTAGTAGACGTGCAAACACAGGATGAGGGATGGCCGAGCCCAATACTCAGGCAGAAAGAGCCTGGAGGACCAAACCCTGCCGATGGCCAATATATTACACCTCTAAGTGGTAATCGGTATACCGCCAAAAGAACATTACATTTACCGCCATATGCCACACCATATGTTATTGTTTTGAAAAATGTGCCACCTCTGCCAGCAGATAAAGACAAAGACTGGAAGCAATTAAAGAATAAAACTGTCCATTGGCTTGCAAAAACTGCGGACTGGAGTAGCAGTAGTGAACTGTACTACAATATAAATAATGTTGAATGGGTGACATGGGTAGACTCTCAGGCTAAAACAGACCCTGAGTAATGTATTGTTGTAAATTTTAGGGGCAGATCCTTGGTCCATTGGCTTATGGATAGGCTTTTTTGGGTTGGCAATGGGAGAAGCCCGATTGAGGCAGTTCTATTGGTTTTCTTTTACAAGCCAGAATCAAGAAGAGGCCCTTGCCCTGAATACATAGCTGCTAACATGCCATCCGCCTTTGCTATTCCAACTATTAATCGTTTTTCTGCACTAGATCATGTTGATTGACTGTTTTCTGAAGGTAGGGTCTTGACCGGGTGTTCTGACCGACTTTTTCGGCCCTCCTTTGAGGGAGAATAAGTGAAGGTGACTCCAGCCTATTATCCTTTTAGTGCAGGGATTAGAACTATAAACAGGGCCTATTCATAAGGCATAGTAATACACTTTAGTACCCTTTTCCTTAGATCAGGGCTTATAAACTTAAGCTAGGGGATAGATTCATTAGTATTAGTGATAATCTGTCCTTTTGCAAGAGCGTTAGTATACCTTCTATGGAGTTATGCTTATTTCGGGCCTTGTAGGCCTCAAACGGGAGAGACTCCATCTTGCTTTCTGCCCCGGCAGCTCGAGATGCTTCTAGGCCAAGTGTAATGTTTTAGTTTCGAAGTGTTGTTCGCTTGGAGAGAACCGGCTCAGGCTGGCCCTTATCGAAAGACTGTATTTTTCTCCACTCCGAAGACACAACATCATGCCGGCCGGCTGGGAACGTGTCCTTGGTACGGGGAGGTACAAGAATTTGGTGGGCGGCAGGTTACTGGCCGTAACTTTCCATGAAAGGACAAGCTTCCATATTAGCGAGAGTGTTAGGCTGTGAGTTAGTCAGTCTGTAGGCGGCAGCAAGCCGTTAGCATCAATGCCATTAATTATTTCCAGGCAGACAGTCGCCATTTTGAAGTCCGAGAAAGATCATGAAGCTGATACTCTCTGAGAAAGATTGAAGGAGAAGGAGAAGTAGCGCAGAGCGAGTGGAGACAGAGAGAGACAGCAGCTAATAAAGAGGAAGGTTCCAGTGACTTGGAGGAAAGTAGAGACGACCGAGCATAGCGGTGCAGACGTGTACTCGTGACTGCTGAGGTGTGATTCCGAAACGAGCCAAGGCACAGACGAGAAGGGAACCTAAATGGCTGTTGTACCCCGACTTCGTATTCACAAGGTGACGTCAGCCCATATTTCCTAGTGTGCACATTCTAACCTTTTACTTTTCTTTGCAGGATATATGTTATAGTATAGTGCTGTGTTTATAATCATTGTAATAAAATACCCCAGTTCTTAGTGAACCAACATGTGCCTTGTATTCTTGTTCAATCAGGGTAACCTGGTCTTCTAGTCAGACATCGTTTTCATGAACGGATGTAAATCCCGGTCAGGTAAGAGGTGACTGAATAATGAGGGAGAGAGGGACCATTTGATGCTGAGAGCAGAAGGTACATAATTCAATTTGGCAAGCTGTGCTAATTCATGGTATTGTAGTATCATCCCGAGTAGCCAATGAGAGATTTCTTTAAAAGGTATTCATAGGAGAGTGATCGTCGTTGGTAAGCGGCGTTAATGAGAACACCAGGTGGGAGACTGGTGTGTAGATCCGCCGGATTGCGGATCGTTTTGTAAGTGAGCGAGCACTGGGAGGGAAACCAGTGTGTAGGTCCGCCGGATTGTGGACCGGATAAAAAGAGAGCACTGGGGCTGCAGCTCAGTGTGTATGGCACGCCGGATTGCGTGTCGAGTGAGCACTGAGGGTGATCAGTGTGTAATGGTACATAATCAGAACTGCCCCAGGGTAGATTAGTCTGAGCCTACGTGGCCGTGAGACTAGACGGTATGAATGGGATATTGTAGAAAGCCTATGCAGTGTATTGCTATTTTCCCCATCCTTAGGTATGAGATGTACATACATATACATATACCTATTGTAAGTACGTTCTAAGGAGGGAGGTGATTACGTTCCGACTGGGTTGGAGGGGCTCTCAGGAGCTGATCCCATCTAGTTCGAGAATCCGGTCGTTACATCTGGCATCACGAACTGTTTACGAAGCCTGTGTGCGCTGTATTGTTTTGATCTTGTTGGTTTGCGCTCGGCTCGTACGTATTTTCTTTGTTGATAATTGTGTATATATTTTTGGTGTGTCAAAATGTTTTCGCGTAAATCGAAATCTACTTTCAAATTGCCTGTTGAGATTCCCGGCTGGGAATCAACGCCTTACGAGGCTTTGGCCCGTGAGTGGGCCGATTCTACTGGTTTGAGTGAGAATTGGCCTTCTTGTTTGGAGCAGGCGGAGCCTGCTGATTTGATCTCTTGCTTGCAAAAGGCTCCAGTAGTGAAGGGTGAGGAGCTTCCTATTTTAGGACGCAGAGGTTGGATTGTGTTGACTGCTTACAGGATGCTTCATGAGAAATTTGTGAAATTACAGAAGCGATTTGTGGATATGGAAGAAAAGTTTGTTGAAGTGCAGAATGCGCATACTCTTTTGCGGTGTCAAAATAAATTGCTTGCCGACAAACTTGAAACCTATCAGACTATAGCCGAAAGGGCTGCGGTCCGAATTGCAAAATATAAATATAGAAGCGGTCGTGTTTCTAAACGGAAAGTGCGTCTGGTCGTGGCGAAAGCCGGACTGGATTGGAACCCTGACGAGTGGAATGGTAATATCTGGGACTCGAATGATTCTGGCTCCTCGGCTGAGGAGTCCGACAGACGCGAGTCTTCTCGCTCCAGTCGTGATTGTAAATCTGCTTCTTGTGACAAAGACGATGGTTCTGGCGACCGTGGTCGCTCGTCCCGTTCTGGTGACGTATCTACTCCTGATTGTTCCTCTACATCTATGGCTCGGGCTTCTTCGGAGGCTCGTCCGGAGGTTTCTGCACACCCGATTTTTCGACGCAAATTACAACAGGCTCCTGGTAATCCTAATGGTATCCATTTGGATAGTATTGAAGATTTTACTCAACAGGAAGTTAGTGACATTTTGCAACGATTTTGTCAACGGCCTGGTGAGGCTTTGCTTACGTGGATGGTGCGCCTTTATGAATTAGGTGCTGCGGGTATCATGCTAGATGCAGGTGATTGTTTACGTTTTTGCTCTTTGAGTTCTGATTCTACTGTACAAGACCATTTTCGAAATTTTAATGGTGCCGGCCAAATTAGTCTACTCCAGCTAGCGACTGATGGCTGTAATCACAAATACCCTACTGAGTCTGATTGGCCTGTCAATGACAAGCCGTGGTATACTTTGCGCGATGCGTCGCAGCGTTTGAAAGAGGAGGTGATGAAAACTGCGATTTTTCTCAGTACTGCTGACAGGTTGTTGGATGGCTTATTGACATCTTCTGTGCGGAATCGCATTATCCGTTCTTCCCCTGTTGCTTATAAGCAGGTTATGATGACTTTGTTAATTAATCAAACTGGCAATCCTTTGTCTATAGTGCTCGAATCTGTCCGTCAGGTTGGTGAGTTGGGTGACTGGTTTAAACCTGAGAGACAGTCCAGACCGGAGGGTCATACTGCTGGAGATTATAAATTCTCTAGACGTGATATGTTTCTTGCACTGTTGGCTGATGGTATGAAAAAGGAAGACATTGACGGTGAACCTAATAATCGCTTATGGGACATGTTTCGTAAGCGTGGTTTGGATCGAAAGGAGGGTGCCCGTCGTGTGCCAAAGAATGATTGTGATCGTGGTTGTTCTGATGACAGTGGTGACGACAGACGTCGTGTGGATTCTGATCGCCATGAAGGACGGCGCTATGAGCGTGATGTTTCCCCTCGTCGTGAAAAAGTAAGGGAGAGACAGGGGGAAAAAGAAAGGGGGAGAGATGATCGTGTCTACAACAGATATAGAGATGAAAGGGATCAGTCCCCTGAGTTGAGGAGAAGGGAGGATCGTCACAGGCTTTCTGATCATAACTCACAGTTCTATGAAAATGACAAAAATCCATTTCGTAACGGAGATGGATATGAACAGGATATTTTGATACCCAAGAAACATGAGAGCATTTACCCTGATTTGTCTTGGATGACAGAACGCAGTAAAAATGACTAGGAAATAGGTCAAGCTCCAGTACGCAGGTGGGCTCACAAAGACAATAGACCCTATGTAGATATTGAAATTTTTTGGAAACATCGTAATATCCAAAGGGCCCGAGCATTAGTAGATACAGGAGCGGAGGCCACTCTAATTCATGGTAAATCAAAGAAATTCAAAGGCCAATTTTTCACAATTACTGGTTTAGGTGGAAAGGAGACTCCCGCAGTGCAAACTACGCTTGAAATGAGAATAGGTAGAATTCCCCGAAGAGAATATTCTGTATTAGTTGTACCACTCTTGGAGTATATAATTGGAATCGATGTTTTAAAAGGAATGACTTTGCATTTGGATGACGGTTGTTATCAATTTGGAAATAAACACTATATATCGTCCAGACCCGTACGGGTTGGCCGTTTACGAATGCCCCCCATAAAAATTCCCCAAGCTAAAAAGGTGTTTTCTCAGAAACAATATCGCATTCCAGGTGGCCATGAAGAGATTAGTGCCACAATTCAGGATTTGGTTGACGCAGGAGTTATAACTCCGGTTACTTCTGCTTGGAATAATCCTGTTTGGCCCGTGCGCAAGAGCGATAATTCTTGGCGTATGACCGTTGATTATCTAGAACTGAATAAACACACACCCCCTTTGACTGTTGCAGTACCAGATATTGTTACTTTAATTGAAAGAATCCAAAAGCATCCAGGTACATGGTATGCGTCTATTGATATTGCTAATGCTTTCTTTTCAATTCCGATTGCCCCCGAGTGTCAGGAACAATTCAGTTTTACATGGAATGGACGTCAAATGACGTTTAGAAGTCTTCCTCAAGGTTATGTACATAGTCCTACGATCTGTCACCGGCTGGTGGAGGAGCATTTGTCCGAAGTAACTGTACACCCGCAAATTCAAGTGTGTCATTATATTGACGACATTCTAATTCAAGGTGAAACACAAGATCAAGTTCAGACTCAATTAGATCAAATCCTTGACTGCTTACGTGAAAAAGGTTGGGAAATTAATCCTGACAAGCTACAAGGTCCATCCCAAAATGTCAAGTTTTTAGGTATCAATTGGCATGAAGGTCACAGAGAGGTGATCTCGCAGGTTAAACAAAAATTTTTAGATTTTGCAGTTCCGAGGAATAGAAAAGAAGCTCAGAGCTTCATTGGCTTGTTTGGTTTTTGGCGTCAACATATTCCCCATTTGAGTCAGATATTGGCTCCTCTATACCGAGTCACTCGCAAAAAGCATGCATTTGAATGGGGTGAACCACAACAGAATGCATTTAACTTGGCAAAAGAAGCGATACAGTATGCTTTGGATTTGTGGCCTGTGGGCGAGGGTGATGTGGATTTGAATGTGTCTGTTCAAGGTCTTGAGGTAATTGAAATTTTTATGGTCAAGTATGTCCCCTAACGTGTACCCCAACGTTTCCATGTACGTGCTTAAAGTACATGTAATTTCCCTCCATGACCGAATATGAAGACGCATATAAATTTGCGTCCAACGTTAACATGTCATCTACCAGATCCACCCTGAATGGATCGATAATTCAGTCTTTAAACCTGCCATGCCAACGTCTTTACATGGTATACTTGTACGTTTCCTTGCTCTGCCGAGCTAGGCCCTGATTTCTGACTTCGAACCACTTCTGTCTCCGAAAGCTGCAGCATGGAAATGTTTCCCTGACCTCTGCCTTACTTCCTGCCAAGTGAAGCGGTGCCTGGCTCAGCCTGGCCTGCCAAGACAGTATTTTGCCTTCGAGTAATCAGTTCAGCCTCCTTGAAAACACATTCCAGTCTAGTGATATAGGTAAATATATTCCCGGCTGCAGAGCAAAGGGCCAAGCCCTCCTGTCCCCTTCACGTAACTCATTGCTCCCGTTACCATGGTAGGCCCATGGCCCCGCGCATTACACTTAGACACTTATGCATTCAGTATAGAATAGCCTCTGCCCGAGAGACCTTTTACTACAGATAAAACATCCTCCAAACACAAGATATCAGATATGTTATAGGAACAGGTCGATCTGACATGCCAGACTTCTGTCTCCTCTACTAGTGCTAAAGTCAAGCCCCCAGCTCTCCCTGGTTCCACGACAATCACACGTCATACTAAATGCGCGTGCACCCATGTCAAGGGTTTCTGCTGACCCTGCAGTATTTCTCTATGCATCCACCCACCTATGACACTTTCTGTAACGTTTCCAGCACACACCTCCGTGTACGCCCTTGTGCACGCCTTCTTGTTACGCACATGTGTTCCTATCTTATTCTTTTCACTTGTCACGCCTACTGTATCCATCACCATTGTACAGTTTTACTATATATATTGTGTACTGTTAATAAAATTTTGACATCATTGCATATCCCATCCTGAACCTTAGTGGTGATGGATCATGATCTCCATAGGCTCGAGCCTTTTAATTAAAGCCCGTATGACTCAGATACCACGGACTCTGCCTCTCATTTGATTGAGCTATTCTTTTACCTGTTATTAATTATACGGAAAAATGGTAAGGTAATTTTATTTACCACATAATTTGGCGCCCGAATAGGGACCCCTCCCCCACCCCACGCGCCGGCGATGCGTCGCAGGCCTTGACCCCTTCTACAGCCGTGACGGACTCCTATGCGCATCTGCAGGTTTTCCTGTATCTCCCTCAGGCCCACGGAGGAGACGGAGACTGCGGTTCAGCATCCAGACGAGGCAGTGAGGAGTGCGGAGGATCCCGACCAGAGCCCAGCCGAGAGAGCAAGGTCCGAGGTGTCCAGAGGCCCACCCGTTTCCGAAGCATCGAGGCGCATGCGTAGTGCGTAGCAGTAACCAGACGTCGTAGCAGTCCAGTCCAGTCCAGTGTCGAGTTTCCGAGGCCTTCCGTTCTTGCTTCCCGGTGAGTACCGTTGCTGGGGACGCATCTAGACGGGTGCATTAATTTGTGTCCGGTCAAGACGGGTCTGGGTACACAGATCCGGTCTGTACTGTTTTAGCAGTGCATCTGTACTGTTTAGCAGTGCATCTAGTAATTCAGTGATTCAGTATTCTAGTCTTCTAGCATTATCTCTCGAGATTTCCAGTATCGTGTTTTACTATGTACTAGTCAGTATCTGTTCAAAATGTTTTAATGTGTTTAATGTCGTGGTATGAATGATTGTTTGCATTTCATTACTGTGTTTATTGTGTTTGCGTTCAAGTAAAGGTAATCATGCCTCTGTTCTCGAAATTATGTCAGATAGGAACTAGGAAAGGGATACTCGAAGAAGCAGTTCCCGTCCCGCCTAGGGACTCCCCAGGACATTTTATGTACCATAAACATGGCTTAGACGCCATATTGTACTTAGATTTGTGGGTGGACTACACCAAGGATCTGGAAGAGAAATATAGCTGGCCTGTTACAGGGACATGGGATGCTGAGTGCATCATGAGAGTAGAAGAAGCACTGTGGAAGAAGAAATCTAGACAATCTCAGAAAAATGCCATAGAATTATGGCGTAAAGAATCGCATAGAAGAACAGAGAAAGAATTTAGAAAAGCAGAAAAACATAGGGAAGATTCAGAAAAAGACAGAGAAAAAGAACTAATAGAAGAATGTGAACGAGTTAGAGCAGAACAAATAGATCGACAACGAAATGCCCTTATGAATGGCATGTATCCTCTACTTGCCGAGGGCCTGTCTAAGGCCACTCCGGAAGTACCCCGTAACTTGCCACCACCATTGGTTCCGACTAAAGTACGTCGTAACAAGACCGCAGCAGACATTTTCCTTTCTTCCTATTTAGATGACGTAGCTCCAGCATATACCAATGTACCCGTACCACCCGTTAATAATGTACAGCCGCCTGCTCCGTCTGTTCAAGCCACGACCCCTCCACGTCTCCAAGACTCGCTTCCCGCGCCTGTTGTCACTTCACCTACTACTGTCGCTACTGCTACTGGTCACCCTATTACTGTTCCCCCTACTATTGGTCCTCTCAATCCTTTTGCGACAGCTGTAACCCAGAGTCCACCCCCATTACATATACCTCTTCTATCCGCCATGACCTCAGGCCATTCCTCAGGAGGTGCCGCAGGAGGCCACAAGTAAAACGAACGACAATCAGAGAATTAGCGATGCAACGTACACCGAGAGCAATGACATATGAAAAACTTAGACAGTTTATTACAGATTGTAGATATGATCCAGTGCCTGGTAAGGAGGGAGACATGATGTTAGCCTCGTTACGTCTACGACGTGTTACAGATTATTTGATGCTATTACCAGAAATGCCAAACCATCTAGACAAAATATATCATTTTATTCGAACGGGGGAAAGACCAGAATGTATTCGTGAGGCCATGGCATATCAGAAAGCTGAGACACAAGGGTTAATATTACGTTTCCTAATTAATTGTTTGATAAGGGAACAAGACCGGCCAGGTGTTGTCAAAAAAGAGATGGATGTACTGACAAAATGGGGTCAGAATATTGCAGATTGTAAACATGACAAACAGAATTGTATAGATGCCATGTCCAGAAAGATCCGTAAAGAAATAGTAGCAATACATAACAGACAGAAGGCTGATAGGGAAGCCGAGTCAGACAAGAATGAATCCTCAGAGGAGGAAGAAACAGAGAATCCAGTAGAAAATCAAGGTACAATGGCGTACGTAGGTAGAGTGAAGCTCCCTAAACAGCATCCTTTTGATAGGCCCATTTGTCTAGAAAACAAGAAACGCTTCCTTTCCCCCATACCAGAGCAATGTTCTCTTGAACATGTATTTCAAGATACTGATAAAATCCTGAAAGAAAGAATAGGTTATCATGAACTTAACACCATGCGCGATCAGGAACTAGCCCGGTCAGCAGTCCAATGGGCTGGAAATGACAGTATATATAAAGATGATTCAGTAGCGCAAACGTTTTTGAGCCTTACTCCAGAAGAACAGCGACTAGCTGGTATATATATGATCCAACATCTCATTACACTGTATGAAAATCAGCAATCCGATCCAGGTCCATTGTATAATATATTGCAAGACTTACTCTTGAGAAGATGGAGAGGCCTAGGTACCGATTTAATTAATACCATTCTAGAACAGCGTCACAAATACAGAACTTTCCTGACTCCACATTTTGTTTCTGTTCCACCCCCAGTAAGACAGCCATATCATCTAGACAGACAAAACCCCTTACGAGAAGTACATCCAATCCGGAAGCCAGATGATACACTGGAACGAGTATTCGTATACACACCCCTAACAAAGATGGAGTTATTGGAAATGAAAAAGTTAATACCTTGTCATGATAAAGATCCAACAGGGTTTCACCGTGAATTAAAAGATATGCTTAACATGGGAGAGTATACTTATCCCGATATCATTAAAATGTTAAAGGTTCTGTTGCCTGCAGGTATTTACGAAAAACTTAAAGAAAAAGAATGGGAGGTGGGAGAAAAGAAAATAGATTGGGCAGCATTAGAAAACGAAGAAAATACAAGAGTTCCAGGTACAGGTCTCGGGGAAAAAGCTAAAGCATTGCCAGGATTATTAGTACAGGTCCTGCCCAGGTTATTGACAACTAAAAAGGAAGATTGGGACGCAATCTCAGCCTGTAAACAGAAACATGATGAAGACTAGGTATGGGCGGAAAATCCGTTCCGCTCGCGGATTTTGCGGATTTTCGGGAAATCCGCAATCCGCGAGATTCGCGAATCTCCCGCAAAATCCGCAAATCCGCGAGCAGCGGATTTTGCTCGCACTGCTCGCACTGTTCGCGTGAGTTCGCGGCTTCCCAGTACAATTTCGCTCCCCGCGAATAAGTGCTAAATTGCAGAAATACGATCTTAGCAAAACTGAAACTACTTGCCAGGTTCAAAAGTTCAGGCTCATCATTAGTAGCCATTTCCTGTAGTGCTTCCTGAGGGGCCCCTCCAGAGTTCAGTTGCCAGTTGCAACTATTATGTGACCCTGCTCTGAACCTCAGAATAGTTACACATATGCCACAAAGGTCCTGAATTACAGCTAAGGGAGACAAGCAGGAGCCAGGCTGGAAGTTAAAATCCATTAATCAGCCCCTAATTCATTATTGTCAGTTGGGGCAGGGCAGGTGTTGTAACTAATTTTGCAACAATGAAAGCACTTAGCAAGTGCAAAAGATCACTAATCAGGGCGCACTAAGGAAGCAGGTGCCAGCTAAAAAAATATTCTGTGACACATTAATCAGCCCCAAATTAATTCAGGTCACTTGAGGCAGGGAAGGTGTGCTTTGCTTTGCCGAAAATAATGTACACTGGACAACCAGAGGGTGTGGTGATGAAACAGAGGGTGGCATGGGTGGGCCAGAGGGTGGCATGAGTAGTCAGAGAGTGGCAGTGGTGACAGAGAGTGGCAGTGATGAAGAAGAGTGTCCCAAACAGGCTGGACACGTAGAAACAACAAGTTCGCAAAACTTGCGACCCGACAGGTAAGTTCGCAAATTGCGAAATTGTAAAAACCCTCGCGAACTGGCAGAAACACGGGCGAACACAAAAAAAAAAAATCCGCAAATTCGCGGGAATTCGCGGATTTTGCGGATTGCGAATTCGCAAATCCGCAAAATTCGCGAACGCGAGATCCGCAAAATTCGCCCATGCTTAATGAAGACACTAGTGATTTTTATTCCAGATTCGAAAAATGTTTTATTATTAATAGCGGCCTGAAAACAAGTAGTGAATCCTATCCACATCTTTTTGTGACCAAGTTAGTAGAGAATTCCTTACCACAAGTTAAGAATAGAGTACTAAAAGTCGAGAGTACCTGGCAAGCTAATACACCTTCCCAAATGTTACAAATGTTACAGTACCACCAGAATCGAATTAGAGAAGAGCATGAACATGAACAGAGACGTATAAAAGACACGAAAATGAAAGTTTTAGTGGCTCAGTCAGTTCCAGCTGATGGTCAGAGAAGGCGTACGACACAGTCCAATAATCCGACAGCTCCTGTTAAAGGGACCTGCAACTATTGTAAACAGCCAGGTCACTATATAAATGAATGTACCATTCTGAAACACAATATAGCTTCTGGAAAAATGAAAGAAAGACCGCGTCCGCCTAGACAGGATCAGGTCCAGCAAAATATTCCGCAGAATGTGCAGCCTACGCAGATTCCACAACAGATCGTAGCGGTAACGCAACCCCAACCCATTGCTGCAACACAACTCGTCACGCAACAAATGTACCAGTATGCTCAGTCAGATTACCCAGAGTACCAACAGTATTCATGAAACAGCCTAGAGAGGGAGGTTGGCTTGCCTCTTATCGAGGTTCCTGTAGATCAAGAGGGTCCTTATGTACATAGTCAGGTATTAGGTAAGGACAGAAAGTTTTTGATTGATACAGGGGCAAGCAGAACTACCATTAGTCATGAGGAGGTTCCAGGGGCACCCCTCTCAGGCTCACAGAATGTTTCCCTTGGATTTTCACGAAAGCCTATTATTAATGAAGTGTCAAAACCAGTTCCCCTAGCAGTTGGTCCATTGTCCCGTACTACAGACTTGTTACTTACGAAGTCATGTCCTGAAAATGTGCTTGGAATTGAAACGTTGAAAGCTCTAGGAGCAGTAATATGTTGTTCTCCGGAAGGTGTGAGGTTATTCTTACGTGATTTTAAGGGCCATTATGTGTTGAGAGATTTTGATCCCATATTACAGAATGTACCAGAGCATTTATGGGCACGAGGTCCAACTGATGTAGGTTGTATGCACATTACACCATACCGTGTTACTCTCAAACAAGGAGTTGTACTGCCCCGAATCCGACAATACAAGTTACCACCTGATGCTGTAGTGGCTTTACTGAAAATCATTGACGAACTCATTGCCCAAGGAGTGGTCGTAGAAACTGACTCCAATGTTTGTAATTCCCCTATCATTCCGATTCTTAAACAAACTGATCCGAATGCACCTCCAGTCTATCGATTGGTGATTGATCTTCGAGAATTAAACAAATGTATTATACCACAATACACAGTGGTTCCAGACATTTCGTCATTGTTGACAGCTATTGATTCAGAAGCAGCGTTCTTTACTGTAATCGATCTCAAGAACGCTTTCTTTAGTGTCCCCATTCATCCGGAAAGCCAGTACCTTTTCGGATTCTGTTTAAATGGCCGAAGTTTCAAATTTGCACGTGCTCCTCAAGGATTTACAGAAAGCCCTAGCATTTATAGCCAAGCACTGAAACGACAACTTGACAGTATTCACATGCCTACTGACACTGCCCTACTGCAATATGTTGATGATCTACTGATCACAGCACGGACCGAACGAGAGTGTGAACGTGCATCACTGACAGTCTTATATTTTCTGGCAGACAAGGGACACAAGGTGTCTCCTTCGAAGCTGCAATTCTGTGCCCAGCAAATGGTATACCTTGAGCACTTGCTGTCCAAGTGGGGTAGGCAGCTAACACCTGATCGTATCCAGTTAATTGCACATCTTCCACAACCCAAGACACAGAAGGAAGTGCGGGCCTTTATTGGACTCACTTCTTACTGTAGACAATGGATTCCTCAATATGCATATCTAGCTAAGCCACTCATACAGTTGACAACACAGGAGGCAGCGACTTCGACTGTCCTCCCTTGGACTCAGGAACATACACAAGCTTTTGACGAATTAAAAAAAGCCTTATGTCAAGCACCCGTTTTAGCGACACCATGTTACAGCAAACCTTTTACACTTTTTGTTACGGAATGCGATGGCACAGCGTTATCGGTTCTCACTCAGGTTCAGGCAGACAAACACAGACCGTGTGCTTATTTTTCGAGTACATTAGATCCAGTAGCCCAGGCCTTGCCTGCATGCTTAAAATCAGTTGCAGCAACAGCTCTAGCAATAAGACAAAGTGATTCCATAGTATTAGGAATTCAACTGACAGTACAGGTTCCACACTCCGTGGAAGTTCTCCTAAACAGAACACAGACTCAGCACTTGACCATAGCACGATTGACAGGTTATGAATTGACACTGTTCCAGCCACATGTAGAAATCAGACGCTGCAACATACTCAATCCTGCCACATTGTTACCCTCGAGTACTATTGATCCAGCACCACATGACTGTATAGAAGTCATCAATACAGTGACAAAGCCCCGACAAGACTTGACAGACATTGCATTACCCGATCCAGACCTGACACTTTATGTGGATGGTTCTTGTATGAGAACAAGCACAGGAGAGTTAGTGGCCGCATATGCAGTGACCACTGAAACTGAAGTCATAGAAACACATCGCATTGACACCCTGTCAGCTCAAGCAGCAGAGCTCATTGCTCTGACCCAAGCCTGTATACGAGCCAAGAACCTTAAAGTAAACATATACACAGATTCACGTTATGCATTTGGAGTCGTACACGACTTCGGTGTTCTCTGGCAAGAGAGACGTTTCTTGACCTCTCACGGAGCCAAGATCCAGCATGGTCCCCTCATTCAAGCTCTGTTAGAAGCAATACATTTGCCTACAGACATAGCCATCATGAAGTGCAAAGCACATACTAAAGTCACGGACACTATTTCCCAGGGTAACGACCTGGCAGATCGAACAGCGAAATTTACAGCTCAGACTCAAACTGATATATCGACTGACATGACAAAGACTGAAGTAACTTCACTGACACATTGCATGACAGTTAGGGATCCCACACAAGATGTACTCGATATACAGACACATGCCACTCCAGACGAAATCAAGAAATGGACTGAACAAGGAGGGGTACAGACAGAACAAGGATGGATGACGAAGGGAAAAGCCACATGGTTTCTCCCCGACTCTATGGTTCAAGTTATCATTAATACAGCACATAGTCCAGCACATTTAGGTGAGAAAGCCATGTTAGACAGTTTACAGAACCTCTGGTTCAACAAGCATTTATGAGCAGCAGCGAAACAGAAAGTGCGTACCTGCATGATCTGTTGTCAGTTTAATCCAGGAAAAGGTATTCCCGTGGAACAAGGTGGATTTCATCCTCCTGACCATCCTTTTGAAGTCCTCCAGATGGATTATATCCAGATTAAGCATGGGCGAATTTTGCGAATCTCGCGTTCGCGAATTTTGCGGATTTGCGAACTCGCAATCCGCAAAATCCGCGAATTCTTGCGAATTTGCGGATTTTTTTTTGTTTTTGTGTTCGCAAGGATTTCTGCCAGTTCGCGAGGGTTTCGTACCAGTTCGCAATTGCGAACTTACATTTCGTCGCGCAACGGTCGCAAATTATGTTGTTTCTACGTCTGGTTCATCATCACAGGTTCCCAGCACCCTCTGTTTCACCACTGCAACCCTCTGTTACATCAATGCCACCCTCTGGTTCATCATTACTGTAGATTATGGGGGGGAAAAGCAAGCACACCAGCCCTGCTTCAACTGAGATGAATTAATTTGGGGTTAGTTTATTAATGTGTCACTGTTTTAAAATTCCAGTCTGGCACCTGCTTCCTTATCTGTAATTTTGCTTTCTGTTGCAGTGTATTTTTTTTCCCCAGGACCTTCTTTGTGGCCTACTTGTAGCTATTGTATGAGCCTGCTGTGAGGGTCAGAGCAGGGTCATACAATTGTTGCAACTAGCAACTGAATTCTGGAGGGGCCCAGTCAGGAAGCACTACCGGGAATTGTTACTAATGATGAGTGTGAACTCTTGCCCCTGCCGAGTGCTTTCAGTTTTGAAAAACTCGTTTTTCTGCAATTTCGCGGGGTTCGCGGGGTGCGAACACGCGCGAGATCGGATTCAGAAGCCGCAAATTCGTGCGAATATGCAATTTGTTTTTTTTGCGGCGTGTTAGTTGGCAAGGTTTTGTGCGTTTTTGCGAGCCGCTCGTAGCGCAAGACGCGAAGTTACCCTCGCGGTCGTTCAAGGGCGCAGCCATCTTGTTTGCCTGACGTATTTCCGTTTCCGGGCGCGAAGTGTAATCTCGCAAAGTCCGCGGCTTGCCAGTACAGTCTCGTGCGTGTTCGCAAGGAAAATCTCGCGCGAACTTACCCGCGCGGTCGTGAACGGGCGCGGCCATCTTGTTTCTCATTCGTTGCTATGGTTCTGGGCATGGTCTTTGTATCCTCTGTCAATCTCTGCCATCCTTTGCTTGTTTGAAGTTTTTTTTGATCTATTTTACTTATTATCTATCCCTCTATTTTTCTAGCCCTATATTTTTGTGTTTACTGCTACTTTTGGTTAATTTTAAGCTACTTTTGTAAACTCTTTTCTTTTCTTCTCTTCCCTATTCTATTTTCTTTATTCCTTTCCGCCCAGACCATGGTGAAGGGAGCCGGGAAGCATCCCGAGAAGGGGAAGGGTCCCGCACACCGTGTCCGGCTCCCGTGCGGGCGTTTGAGGGGGGAGCTAGTGATGCCACGGGAGATCTTTACCCCGGAGGAGGTGGCCCAACTCATTTTTTATGTTCAGCGCCGCCTCCCCAGGACCATCATGGGAGGCGGCAAGATCAGTGCCGGGTACGGGGCCCGGGAGCACCGGAAGCGGTGGGAGAAGGTGTGCCAGGCCATTTACCACCACTCTCGGGTCTGGCGCACCTACAACCAGGCCACCCACCGCTGGACGGATGTCCTGACCCGTGAGCGAGATCTGCTCGACCTCCTTGGCCTTGAGATCCCCGGGCTTGGTGAGTAGTAGTAGCTATGTCTTTACTACTATGTTTTCTCCTGCTGTGTTATTATATTGCAAATTTTTGTTTTTTACCAAGAGCAATAATGCTGCTCATTACATTGTAGGTAAATTTTATTTCAAAATCTTCTGTGCATTTCAGGTACACTGCTCTCCTTCTTCTCAGTAGTGTTGCTACTATGCTTATTTGTTTTAGATTTTGTGTTCATTTCATTGGCCTGTGAAATTATGTATGAGTGTAGTTGAAAGAACTGCGTAATGCTACACACTAAGGTTCAGATTTTTAATTACCGGCGCATCCCTGCAAAGTTGCAGGGATGCGCCAGTAATTGTGCGTCACGCCACCATCACCCATGGTGCGCCGTATTTACAATGGGGCGCGCCATGGGCCCAAAACGTCACCAAAGCGTTACGCATCTGTGCCGTAAAGGCGGCGCATTGCTGGAGTTGCGTCGCAACGATGGTGCAGCTCCATCAATGCTCTGGGGTGCCCTATCTCCCCAATGCTGCGTCAAGCCGTACGTCTGCTTCAAGCAGGCGCAGGGTTTGAGTCACGCATCATTGTCCTCAAAGTGACTGATTGAAATCTTGTAGATTTCCCTCAGCCAGTTTTAGGATGCGTTCCTGCGCAGGAACGCCCTCCCTTGCGCCAGAACACCCCTATTGGCGCAGGGCTTTACAACGTGATGCATCTCCCAGATGCGTCACGTTGTTAATATACGCCGCACCATTGCGCCTCTTTTGTGCTGTCGCTGCGTCACAAAAGTCACGCAACAATGGAGCAAAAGAGCCGGAAGGGCCTTCTAAATCAGCCCCTACAGACTCAAGTCCAGTCCTTCCTTTGTACACATGGCGATAAGAAGAAATAGTGGTGGTGGATTAATAGTTTGAGTATTTTAATGACTGGTGAATGTAGTTGGAAACTTTAGTGTTGTCACTGATCTTCAATCACGATGGACTTTGGCTGTCACTTTGCGTGCTGCGGACTGCTGCCTGCCAATCCTAGGCAAACCTTTTTAGTACTTTGTTTAGTGAGTTACATAGGGTAGTTTCCAATTCGACGATCCTCAAATCAAGCAATACTAAAGTAATGACGTAGTCGACCACATGAGATTGGTCAATAATATATCCCGTGGAGTCGTTCCCTATTTGCTATTTCGCAAAAATATTTTGTTACTTTGTTAGTTCTTTTTTAAATGTTTGATTTGGTTGAGAAATATCATCCATGTTTTCTGTTTTTCTTTCTTTCATGTTGTACATCAGCTTCCCCCAGGGGCAAGAGGAGGACACAGGAGGAGGAGGAGGAGGGTGCTGTTGTCGATGCAGGCCAGGACCGGGCAGTCGAGGGCTCCTTTGCTGGCCCCAGTAAGTTTTAATTTTAATATAGAGTACTTATTTTTTCCTAGCGTTCCTCATTCGATTTTTTCTAAATCGTCTTTGATCTTCTTGTAGACAGGATCTAAATTCTTATCCTGCCTCGACTATGACTCCGTGTGGTATTACTAGATTATTCTTATTAGTCTGTCTGTGTAGCTAACTAAGATTGCACATTTGGCATTTCCATTGGACTCCCATTCTAGTCAGCAATAGCTCTATGCACTGAGTGTAGTCCTCTGGGATTGTCCATAATGTCTTTTCAAGTATTCTAAATGTTTATGCTTTGACCATTGCCAACAATAAAAAGGTGAATGACCACCACCAAGAAATAATAAGATACTACTTTACTTTTGGTTTGGATAGGAGGACAATCCATTCTACTACTGTTGCAGGGACAAATCTGCACAAACAGAACTATGGACACTAAATAATGCATCGCTTAGCTTATCAATTATAATAGGTGCTGTAACTGTTAGACTTTCCACATACCTCAGTGATAACAGACTTTGTAGTTGAACCCCCAATCTCCTTACTGACTAGATAGTGTGGCAGAGTCATTTAGCTCCCAAAGTCACCGATGGCAGAGGCACGGACTCATGCTTGCAAGAATTCGAAAACCTTTAGCTCATCCACTCTAGTCTGGAGGACCAAAAACCACAGAGTCTATTTAAGTTTAAAAGCTTTATTAAAAGTAAACACATTTATTAAATTCAAGTTTGTCATAAAAGTGAACGTGTAACTGAAAATGGAAAAGTGCTTAGTGCTGACGATTAATTGGACACATTTCTTGTGGTCGAGCCGAGCTCTCACCTGGTTTGAACTTGATCCTGCTCGTGTTCTTAGAAGTCAAGGTTCTGTCTGTTAGGAGAAAAAGTGGTGCGTGTTAAAAAGTAAAAAGCAAACATTCATCAGTTGTGCCAAAAAGTGCAGCAAGACAACAGCCTTCCCTGGAAAAAGGGACATTTTTACTCTAGAGTACACAGTCAAAAATTATTAAATTGTACACTTTTTTTCACATTTCTTTCTTCCTCCTAGACCAAATATTATATAGTAGTGAGTGGTGTATTCTAACATTATTAAATGTACTTTGTAGGTGGAACATCTGGAGACGGGGCCAGCGCGGAGGTGGTGGTGGCATTGGACGAGGAGGACAACTCTGGGGAGGAGGCGGTGCAAGTGCCGGACAAGGACATGCCTGTGAGGGTTCACACGGTGGTGGCGGGCAGAGGTAAGCTATACATTCCTTAGTCATTGGGATTGAAGACTGCAGAGTGTGCTTTCTGCACGGGTGTATTATAAAAAAAGCAGGTAGTAGCCTCCTCTAAATGTACTTCGACTTAGCTGTGAAGTTTTTGGCGAGAAGAATCCCAATCAGATCTGAGGTGAACTTGATGGATGGGATGAACGAAAAGCGAAAGAAGGGTGTAAGTGTGGAAGCACGAGAAATGTAATGATGACTGGCAAAGAAGAATGATATGTGTTTGCTTGGTCCCCGAGGTGGCTGGGAAGGTAAGAAAATGGTATGGTGCATGGCTGGGTGAATGATGAAGCAAGGATGGGTGGAAGGAGAACAGCCTGGGTGGGTGAGACAGAAACTGTATGTGTGCAATATACTTTGAATGGATGGATGCCTGGATCATTCATGGTACTATCTGACTCTTAGATAGCTTATGTGAATCTAGAGAGAGTAGACGGTCACTGGATGAACTAAGTGTTACTTTGAAGAGCATGTAACACCGCACCCGCACGTCCGTTCCAGTGTAGGAAAGGGAAGGAAAAGAAGTTGTAACGTTGTCCAAAGACTACCATGAATAGTAGCAGTAGTTTGTATTGCAACTGCAAGCACAGCATATATCCAGTTATTACGGTGGACACTCCCTACCTCCCTTAATAACTTTAGTTTAGTAGTAGTACGTCATTCATGTGTGGGGGTATCACTGTTCACTCAATAATAAGCAAAGCACCTAAAGTCATCCCATATGTCATCAAATACATCCCATGTGAAGTGATAGATAATCAGATAATTTAGCTTCTTCATTTTCCTTTTCTAATACTCATTTGCACTGTAGGGTGAAAGCTAAATTAATTAAGCAGTAGCCCTTTTAACAGAGTATTCTCAGTGCCACCCGTAATAGAAAAGTAAGAGCTTCACCACCTGCATGTACTGGACCGGTACAGTAACGCAAGTCTGTCTCACTCACCATGGTGTGCGTCTGTTTTTCTCGGGTGCAAGTTCACTGCGCTGGCATTATGCCGGCTTGCATAAGATAACGTACCAATTTTCCTAAACAAGAGAGAAGAAGAAGAATAAGAGTGGTGTACTGTCATAGTCGACTGTAATAGAAGTCCATAGTGCTCTTAGAATTTGTTCCTTAAACTCCCACTAATGTTAGAGCAAGGATGAAGAAGTCGGAGGTTACATAGATACTGTCCTCAATAGTTATGCACTGTGCTTTCAATTTGCTACTTGTACTGTGACAACTTTCTGCTCAATCATTTTGTGTTAATCTTAAGGAGCATTGGTTACAGACTATGTCTTTCTTTTTTCATGTAGTTGCTCCTTCCAAATCCAAGACACCATCAAGGAGGAAGGAGCTGGCTCGAATGGCCCGGCAACGGAGGCTGGATGCCACTGTTGCTGAATATCGGCGGCTGGTGGCCCTGGAGGAGGAGGAGACGCAGTCTGGTACAACAACAACGTCCACTGGGACAGCTGCATCCTCCTCCGTGCGGGCTGCCAGCCAGCGCAGTGCTCCAGCGGTACGGAGCCGGGCTACCAAAGCCAAACGCCACCGCCCAGCAGCAAAGAAAGCAGCTGCCCCTCACAGGATTTGCAAGGCACACCGGCGCCGCTTATCCCTCAGACTGTCCTACCTGGAGCAGGAGGTCCATAATTATAAGAACGTGGTGGAGGGCCTCCGCTTCGAACTTGCCACCCTCCGCAAGGAGCATGATGCCCTGGCTGCTAATTCCAACAGCACCCTGCCATAGTGTCCCTTGCCCCTTTTTTAGAGACTTTTGGGGGGTGGGAATTGGGAGTTGTTATTTTTGGGGACTTTTGAAGGACAATCGTTGGGGTTAGGGAGGGTCTTGCAGGAGATTCTTTTGTTAGGGCTATAAAAATATACTTTTTGAAACTTTATCTGACCATACCTGTTTTTTACTGCTTTTGAGTCTGGTGGGTGGGGGTTTAACATAACAGTAAGTTTGTTTTCCTGAATAGTCCTAGGACTTTAGTAGTACTACCGTCAATCAAATCTCTCGTCTCTCCTAATACTCCATTATACTACCTCCAACCAAACGCCTATCTTACCTGTAATTTCTGTTTGCAAGTAGGGCTAGGCCCAAGGCTGGCTCCACGGGAAACAGCAAATAAGGTTGGCAATCCTGGGCGGATAAAATTTCCTCATAGCGGTCGTACTAGTGGTGTGACACAGTGGCAGTTGCTTGCCTATGAAAAAAAAGAAAATGAAATCTGGTTTGTCCTCCTGAGCAATACAAAGGTACAATACAGAATATAGCAGGTGACAGAAGTACACTAGAACAGTGCCACATTGTAGCCTAACAAATGTTAAAGTATAACTAATTCGGTTGAAGTTCTTTGACATTAGCCATGGGTCTTTGTCAAGCAGAGTAAGAATATATCCTCGGATTTCTTCACCAGCCTGTTGCTATCACCTTATCCTCCCCAGCAAGTGTGTGGATTTATTGCTGTAATTTAGTCACACATCAATCAAAACCACACAGCCCGGGGGAAGAGGGTTAGGGTTTGAAAAATGGATGGGTACGGGGGTTTTTGGGAAAGGTTTTGGGAGACAAGAAAAAGTAGCACAGCATGGACAAACAAATGTGAACATAAACAAATCTTTGGGTACAAACCTATCCATCAATCTTTGAAAGTGCATACACTACTGCATGCACGTCAGTTAAAAGTAAGTAGTACTTTCGACAACTGTGGAAGAAAGAATGCGACAGTACAGGGCGTGGGTGGAAATATTGATAACTATATTCAACATAAGGTCTCTGTAGCCAGATACCTGAGAGCCTTGCTGGTCACTATAAATCCATTCACAACAACACTCAATGGGGTTGGTCTGGAAGGTATAGTAGATAGAAAAGGAGAAATTGCTTTTTTTCTAGGTGTCCCCTCACTCACCAGGGTTGCCCCTTGGTGACATGCTTCATCATTGGGGCCATCCCAGTCCTCTACGGGCTGGGGCGTGCTGCGACTTGCGAATTACGTAGGAGCACTTACAAATGACTATGTGTGGTGCAGATGTGATAGTGGAGTGGACTAAGTGATGTGTTAAGGGATCAATTTAGAAGCAGAGAGAGATCCAAGAAATGCAGTCACAGTCAGAGAAAAAGGCAAGGGATACTGTATCTATGTGGTTGTAGTGGTCCTGTTGGAAGTGGTAAGTAAGTTGCCTGCAGAAAAAAAATCCTCCTTTTAGCGGCACTCCTCCATTGCAGCCGCCGCTTCGTCCATCGATGTTGGTCACCAGAAGACACCCTGTAAAAAAAAGCACAGCATAGACAAACAATGGAACATAAACAATTCTTTGGGTACAAACCTATCCATCAATCTTTGAAAGTGCATGCACTACTGCATGCATGTCAGTGAAAAGTAAGTAGTACATTCGACAACTGTGGAAGAAAGAATGCGACAGTACAGGGCGTGGGTGGAAATATTGATAACTATATTCAACATAAGGTCTCTGTAGCCAGATACCTGAGAGCCTTGCTGGTCACTATAAATCCATTCACAACAACACTCAATGGGGTTGGTCTGGAAGGTATAGTAGATAGAAAAGGAGAAATTGCTTTTTTTCTAGGTGTCCCCTCACTCACCAGGGTTGCCCCTTGGTGACATGCTTCATCATTGGGGCCATCCCAGTCCTCTACGGGCTGGGGCGTGCTGCGACTTGCGAATTACGTAGGAGCACTTACAAATGACTATGTGTGGTGCAGATGTGATAGTGGAGTGGACTAAGTGATGTGTTAAGGGATCAATTTAGAAGCAGAGAGAGATCCAAGAAATGCAGTCACAGTCAGAGAAAAAGGCAAGGGATACTGTATCTATGTGGTTGTAGTGGTCCTGTTGGAAGTGGTAAGTAAGTTGCCTGCAGAAAAAAAATCCTCCTTTTAGCGGCACTCCTCCATTGCAGCCGCCGCTTCGTCCATCGATGTTGGTCACCAGAAGACACCCTGTAAAAAAAAGCACAGCATAGACAAACAATGGAACATAAACAATTCTTTGGGTACAAACCTATCCATCAATCTTTGAAAGTGCATGCACTACTGCATGCATGTCAGTGAAAAGTAAGTAGTACATTCGACAACTGTGGAAGAAAGAATGCGACAGTACAGGGCGTGGGTGGAAATATTGATAACTATATTCAACATAAGGTCTCTGTAGCCAGATACCTGAGAGCCTTGCTGGTCACTATAAATCCATTCACAACAACACTCAATGGGGTTGGTCTGGAAGGTATAGTAGATAGAAAAGGAGAAATTGCTTTTTTTCTAGGTGTCCCCTCACTCACCAGGGTTGCCCCTTGGTGACATGCTTCATCATTGGGGCCATCCCAGTCCTCTACGGGCTGGGGCGTGCTGCGACTTGCGAATTACGTAGGAGCACTTACAAATGACTATGTGTGGTGCAGATGTGATAGTGGAGTGGACTAAGTGATGTGTTAAGGGATCAATTTAGAAGCAGAGAGAGATCCAAGAAATGCAGTCACAGTCAGAGAAAAAGGCAAGGGATACTGTATCTATGTGGTTGTAGTGGTCCTGTTGGAAGTGGTAAGTAAGTTGCCTGCAGAAAAAAAATCCTCCTTTTAGCGGCACTCCTCCATTGCAGCCGCCGCTTCGTCCATCGATGTTGGTCACCAGAAGACACCCTGTAAAAAAAAGCACAGCATAGACAAACAATGGAACATAAACAATTCTTTGGGTACAAACCTATCCATCAATCTTTGAAAGTGCATGCACTACTGCATGCATGTCAGTGAAAAGTAAGTAGTACATTCGACAACTGTGGAAGAAAGAATGCGACAGTACAGGGCCTGTGTGGAATTATTGATAACGATATTCAACATAAGGTCTCTGTACTTAGCCAGATACCCGAGAGCCTTGCTGGTCACTATAAATCCATTCACAACAACACTCAGTGGGGTTGGTCTGGAAGGTATAGTAGATAGAAAAGGAGAAATTGCTTGTTTTCTAGGTGTCCCCTCACTCACCAGGGTTGCCCCTTGGTGACATGCTTCATCATTGGGGCCATCCCAGTCCTCTACGGCCTGGGGCGTGCTGCGACTTGCGAATTACGTAGGAGCACTTACAAATGACTATGTGTGGTGCAGATGTGATAGTGGAGTGGACTAAGTGATGTGTTAAGGGATCAATTTAGAAGCAGAGAGAGATCCAAGAAATGCAGTCACAGTCAGAGAAAAAGGCAAGGGATACTGTATCTATGTGGTTGTAGTGGTCCTGTTGGAAGTGGTAAGTAAGTTGCCTGCAGAAAAAAAATCCTCCTATTAGCGGCACTCCTCCATTGCAGCCGACGCTTCGTCCATCGATGTTGGTCACCAGAAGACACCCTGTCCACTGCCTGCCTGATGCTGAATTGTGGCTCGCTACTGTGAAGCCTGACTCCATCCTTTTTTCCCCATTGCAGAGACTGAAACCCGGCCTGTAATTATTCAACGAAAAACAGGAAGTGATATAATATTACACCACTGATAAATAAATATAAGGTATGTAGGCTGTGGAGTGCAAAAAGTCACAATTTGATTTTCCTAGTAGACAGTACAATATTTTTGAAAGTGCGTACTCTGAGTCACCTTTTGAAGGATAAATAAGTATGGGCAAATTAATGTAGCGGATCTTGCCCCTCAAGCTAGGTGTACTGTAAACTGTGTTTTAGAACAAAATTAGATCTTCCTAGCAGTGCTCCCACCCAGACCCTTACTAAAGCCAGTCGCAAAAATGTAGAAGACCCCCAATCAAATCTCAAAAAACGAGGCCTAGCAGAAAACTGGTGACAAAACTTACTTTGAAAGTAAAAGTAGGCCGAAGTACCCCCTTCCTAATTACCCATTACCCACCGTGGATTGCATTCAAACCACTTGCAAGCAACCAAGCAAAAGTAGCCATAGCCAGCATCGCTCCAAGACTCAAAATCCCCCCCACTCAAACACATGCAATAGAAATACTGCTAACCCTAACGAACCCTAAGTTAAGAATAGTGGCAAAGGCTTTCTTTAACTATGCCAAATCCCCCCTTTCCCACCATGGATTTTCTTCAAATGACTTGCAACCAAAATTACACATTCTCACGAGTGCTCTAAGACCCCAGAACTCAGTTGGAAAAATCTAGAACACCCCGAAACACATGCAATCCTGCTGCTAGGACTAACCCTAACGAACCCTAAGTTACAAAAAGTGCCAAAAGGCTTTTCCGCGAGGATTTTGTCCCAACCACTTCTACCCGGTATTAGACCTTCGCAGGAATGCCCCAAGACCCGCCAACCCACCCGCCAAGAAGCATAACACCCCCAAACAGGCCAAAAGCAAAATCTCATACTTGCAATATTTCTGGGCCTTCGGTCCAAACGCACTGCGTAGCTAGGCCATAAGTCGGGGTTGCCACGACGGATTTCCTGAAAAGCAAATGCAATCAAGATTAGAGTGTCCCAGCAGTGCTCCCAGACCACGAAACTCACCCACAAACACCAGGAAGCCCCCCAAACAGGCCCCCAAAAACGCTACATAGAGCAAAATGTCAGAAATAGCCAAAAAAAAATCGGCCTGGATTTTGTCCCAACCACTTCTACCCGGTATTAGACCTTCCCAGGAATGCCCCAAGACCCGCCAACCCACCCGCCAAGAAGCATAACACCCCCAAACAGGCCAAAAGCAAAATCTCATACTTGCAATATTTCTGGGCCTTCGGTCCAAACGCACTGCGTAGCTAGGCCATAAGTCGGGGTTGCCATGACGGATTTCCTGAAAAGCAAATGCAATCAAGATTAGAGTGTCCCAGCAGTGCTCCCAGACCACGAAACTCACCCACAAACACCAGGAAGCCCCCCAAACAGCCCCCCGAAAACGCTACATAGAGCAAAATGTCAGAAATAGCCAAAAAAAAATCGGCCTGGATTTTGTCCCAACCACTTCTACCCGGTATTAGACCTTCCCAGGAATGCCCCAAGACCCGCCAACCCACCCGCCAAGAAGCATAACACCCCCAAACAGGCCAAAAGCAAAATCTCATACTTGCAATATTTCTGGGCCTTCGGTCCAAACGCACTGCGTAGCTAGGCCATAAGTCGGGGTTGCCACGACGGATTTCCTGAAAAGCAAATGCAATCAAGATTAGAGTGTCCCAGCAGTGCTCCCAGACCACGAAACTCACCCACAAACACCAGGAAGCCCCCCAAACAGGCCCCCGAAAACGCTACATAGAGCAAAATGTCAGAAATAGCCCAAAAAAATCGGCCTGGATTTTGTCCCAACCACTTCTACCCGGTATTAGACCTTCCCAGGAATGCCCCAAGACCCGCCAACCCACCCGCCAAGAAGCATAACACCCCCAAACAGGCCAAAAGCAAAATCTCATACTTGCAATATTTCTGGGCCTTCGGTCCAAACGCACTGCGTAGCTAGGCCATAAGTCGGGGTTGCCACGACGGATTTCCTGAAAAGCAAATGCAATCAAGATTAGAGTGTCCCAGCAGTGCTCCCAGACCACGAAACTCACCCACAAACACCAGGAAGCCCCCCAAACAGGCCCCCGAAAACGCAACATAGAGCAAAATGTCAGAAATAGCCAAAAAAAAATCGGCCTGGATTTTGTCCCAACCACTTCTACCCGGTATTAGACCTTCCCAGGAATGCCCCAAGACCCGCCAACCCACCCGCCAAGAAGCATAACACCCCCAAACAGGCCAAAAGCAAAATCTCATACTTGCAATATTTCTCGGCCTTCGGTCCAAACGCGCTGCGTAGCTAGGCCATAAGTCGGGGTTGGCACGACGGATTTCCTGAAAAGCAAATGCAATCAAGATTAGAGTGTCCCAGCAATGCTCCCAGACCACGAAACTCACCCACAAACAGACGGAACCTTCCCTAAGAGCACCTAAAAGGCAAGCAAGTCATCAAAAACACAAAAAAAATTCTTCCTGGGATTTGGTCCAAACCACTTTTATCTGGTATTAGAGCTTCCCAACAATGGTCCCAGAGCCGTCAACTCACCTGCAAAGAGGTACAACAACACCCCCACAAGTGCTGAGTCTTTCTTCATTGGGCGTAAACCAGCCCTCTGGTTTGATGGAAATAGGAGTCTGGAGGAGGAGTATAGAGGAGCATGTTCTTCTGAACTTGTGAACCTGAGGAATGCAGACTGCGGCAACTTCAAATCAATTAGCAAACCAGCGAAGACAGTTCTGCTGATGGGCTTGATTTTGTGATTATCTGATTAAAGTTTGAAATATATTAACTGTGCACAACAAAGAAAGACAGACACACAGGAATAAAAGTGAATAGGGACGAAAAAGAAAGTTATTGATTCGTTGTCTCATTTTCAGGGCTCGGTATCACGGTCCAGGAATGAGAATAAGGCTTCGTCATCATACTCTGCGAATTCAGGCAGGGTGAGCTCAGTGTCACCTGACAGAGTAGAAATTCCCTCATCTATGTTGCTGGCCACCTCCTCTTCATCCGGCACGCTCTCTCGTACTCTGAAATCTGGTGGTATGAGGTGCTGATTCATCTTGATCATTGTTAACCTCTCCACATTTTTGGGCGAGAGGCGGCTCCGTTTGGGAGTTACAATCCCACCAGCCGCACTGAAAACCCGTTCAGAAGACACGCTTGCGAGTGGGCAAGACAAGTAGTTTAAAGCCAGGTTGGTGAGCTGTGGCCACAATTCTTTTTTCCCATGCCAATACGCCAATGGGTCAGAATTAACATAGACCTCTGTTGAGTCATTCAGATAGTCCTTCACCATCGACTCAAGGTCCTCATCCAAGGTTCCTCCACTTTGCTTAGCTCTTGCTGTGCCTCTGACCTTTTGAGAACCAAACCCACGCAGGGCTAGCCAATCCTCTTCAGCCTCCAATGTTTCTGTTGTGTTTCGTGCAGATGATCCGGTTGCCGGTGTCTTTAACGGCTGAGAGGTCACTTGTGCCACAGCCACAGGTGCAGAAGTGGATTGTTTTGACTGGGGATGGCCTGCTGATGTACTGCCATTTCCTTCAATTTCCAGCCGTTCTGTTTCAAACCTCTTGGCTGATAAGGCTAGCCAACGTTTGTACTTTGGAACATGTTCATCATCAAAAGGAAAGAATGCTTGGCCTGCCAGCGCCTTTTTGTAGCGTGGATCCAGAATAGTAGCACAAATGTAATGCTGTTCTGAGTGGATCTTTTTAAGACGTTCATCACCTTGTAGGAGCTCTAATAATTGCTCAGCCAGAAGCAAAGAGTCTTGGTTTTTGTCATCTTTTCCAAACACAGAACACACCTCCTTCAGTTGGTCCTCCAGCATGTACAACAATGGGATAGCTTTTCCCAAATTAGAGTCCTCCTTGCTGACTGCACGCGTGAAGAACTCAAAAGGACGAAGCATGCGTGTCAGGCTTTCAACTATGTTCCATTGCGGCCCACCCATCCTCAGCTCCTCTGTACCCTCTTTAAGGAAATATTGATCGAGTTCCGTATACTGCTCATACAGACGCTCAAGCATGTAGAAGGTTGAGTTCCAACGTGTTACCACCTCCTGGATGAGTGCTTTCACTGGCATTTGACGTTGATATAGCAGGCTCCTCAGCTGCTTCCGGGCCTTAAAAGAATGGCTGAAATGCTTGCACATTTTTCGGCAGGTCTCCAATACACTGTACGCTGCACTGCCTTTATTACCCAAGAATTTTTGGACAACCAGGTTTATACAGTGCGCCAAACACAGCACTCTGAAATAGTAACCGTCCCTCATGGCCTTAACTATATTGGCGCCATTGTCCGTGGAAACATAACCAACCTTGCGTTTTAGTGGGGACAGCCAGTTAAGGACCTTTGTGTTAAAGACATCCAAAATGTTTTCTGCTGTGTGACGTTTCTCCAAACCAAACATGGCTAGTGTTGCATGTTTCCGAGCAGCTTTAAAAACAATGTCCGTGTCAACACCTGTGTTTAGCTTTGCTTTAGCCCCTGAAAAAGAGACCCAGTGTGCAGTGATGCACATGTAATCAGCGCCTGCGCCACTGGTCCACATGTCTGTTGTCAGATGTATAGTGTGAACAGCACTCTTCTGCAAAGCTGCCCCAATCACCTTCAGAATATCTTCATGTAGTGCTGGAACCGCAACTCGGGCAAAATAGAACCGGCTAGGAACCTTCCATTTAGGGCAGAGCGCTGCCACTAATTCTAGAAAACCAACCCCTTCTACAAAAGAAAAAGGGAGAAGGTCCAGAGCTAGCATTTTAGCCAGCTTAGTGTTATACAGACGGGTCATTGGGTGGTTGCGTTCATATTGCGCTTCTGTAAACAACATCTTTTTAATGTTGCCCTGGACCAAGGATTTACGGGATGATGATGATCTCTTCGACCCAGTTACGCTCGCTGATGAACTTTTCCGCATTGATGTCTCACTCTCTCCCACACTCTTAGTGTGGCTCCCATGGGGTGTGCTGCTGACAGGGGAACTGGGTGTAAGTGAAGTGTTTGAATCGTCTGCTTCCTCCTCGTCATCATCAGATGAAAAATCAACGTTTTCATTGCGTGCAATTCGGGCTTCCTTGATCGCGTGTAGGTGCGCAAACCATTGGACATCGTGCGTTCTCCTAAGATGACCTCTCTGGCCTCCGGTACCATAGTTGGTACCAAACTTACCACGACTAACTCGAAGCTTACAAATGCTACAAATGGCTACGTTTTCCTTTTTTGGGCAAACACTAAAGAAGTCCCAAACTGGAGACTTGAAATGTCTTTGGGGGCCGGAGGAGGCGGCGATACTGGTGGTGGTGGTCCTGCTGCTAATGCCAGATGAAGTGGAGGATGTGGATTGCTGAACTTCAGTACGTTTTGCACTTTCACCACCACGAATTGAGGTCGAGGACGAGGTGGGTACCTTCTTGCGAGGAAGAAATATGGAAGCGGTAGGTTTTGGTGTACTACTTAACTCCAAATCTAATGATTCCATTTCCATTGCCTCCTCGCCGACATCATCATCACGCTCAGCAGCTTCTCGGGATAGGGTCAAAATGTCTCTCTGCTGCATGCCCGGTGGGGCTGCAGTGACCTTTGTGATGACTGGCTCGTCGTCATCGTGAGAGGCTTCATCACCAGCAGTATCTGTCACTTCTTGTTGAGCCTCATCACACTCCATAGGTTTGAGTTTTTGGACGACCTTCCTTTTACGCTTAGGTACCGGTGTCAGATCATGGTGTGCCTCACTGTCAGACCGCAGTTGTGGTTCCCAAGACAGATCACTTGCATCAGAACGAGGTGGGCTTGAAGAAGATGTAGACACCCCCCTTGATCTTTTCCTTGCTAGGGATGTGGAAGACAATGAATGATCATCAGGAGAAGTGGCTTCCAATGATACCTCGGCTTCATTGTCGATTTCCTGATGTGCCCCTACTTCGGGAGGAACAACTATTGTGGGCACTTGTGAACCTCCATGCACCTTTGCTTGCGCATCTCCTTTTGCTGCCTCTCCTTCCACATGTACTTGGGCGTGTACTTGCACATGGTGTTGTTGTTGCGGCTGTGGTTGTTCAACACTTGTCAGATGAGTTACAACAACCTGTGTTGATTCAGGGACATTGCTGCTACTTTCTTGCGATGAGCCAACATCACTGGTCGATGGTGATTGGAGAAGTACACTGACTGCCTCTGAAGCACTCAAGGGCTTTGACTTAAGTTGGCGTGGTGGTGGAGGCACTGAACCCAATGGAGCAGGGGTGCTGCTCCCAGCTTGGTCCCCAGCAGATCCTGCTGCTGCAGGCGTACTTTTTTTTTTTTCTCCCAAAAAACGTGGCGGGTGGCACACCAGCCTCCTTGGTAACTTGCTTCTTCTGCTCCTTACTAGCAACTTTCTTGCTAGAGGAGCTACGGAGAACTTTCTTTGGGGCCATCTTCTTCAGAGCAGGTCAGACAGCAGGCCGCAGTTGCACGAATTGTAGAGTTGTCTGAGGCCAGACGTGACGTCGCGTGACGTTATGCTGCACACACACACACCGCTGCAGGACTTCTTCCTGGCACTGGTGGTTCTCTTGAGTCTTGTGCACCTAAAAAAAATGGAAGACAGAGGAACATCAGTTCAGTTATAGAGCACAAAAAAATCGAAAAACACTGCAAAATCAGCACAATCCCAATCCATCCATGCCCTCCATAATGTTTAAATTCAAGACAACCCACAGAAAGACTAGGCCCATGCAAGACTCACTACCCCTGGGCATAAATAAAGGTTGAAAAGTAGGCAAAATGGTTGGAGGCCTAACAACAAAGCCTGCATTCAAAATGGCCACTTGCCTCCTAGCACATGGCCAGGGCCTGCCTGTACCAGCACTCAAAATGGCCCCCACCCACATGGCCTGTCCCCATGAACAATCCAAAAAATCGAAAAACACAGAAAAATCAGCACAATCCCCATGCCATCCATGCCCTCCATGATGTTTAAATTCAAGACACCCCACAGAAAGACTAGGCCCATGCACCACTCACTACCCCTGGTCAAAAGGCCCCAACAACAGGTCAAAAATCGAAAAACACAGAAAAATCAGCACAATCCCTTTCCATCCATGCCCTCCATGATGTTTAAGTTCAAGACAGCCCACAGAAAGACTAGGCCCATGCTAGACTCAAATACCCCTGGTGAAAAGGCCACAAGTACAGGCCCAAAAAACGAAAATCACTGAAAAATCTGCACAATCCCATTCCATCCATGGCCTCCATGATGTTTAAATTCAAGACAACCCACAGAAAGACTAGGCCCATGCAAGACTCACTACCCCTGGGCATAAATAAAGGTTGAAAAGTAGGCAAAATGGTTGGAGGCCTAACAACAAAGCCTGCATTCAAAATGGCCACTTGCCTGCCAGCACATGGCCAGTGCCTGTAGCTGCACTCAAAATGGCCACCAGCCACATGGCCTGTCCCTCCCCATGAACACCCCCAAAAATCGAAAAACACTGCAAAATCAGCACAATCCCATTCCATCCATGGCCTCCATGATGTTTAAATTCAAGACAACCCACAGAAAGACTAGGCCCATGCAAGACTCACTACCCCTGGGCATAAATAAAGGTTGAAAAGTAGGCAAAATGGTTGGAGGCCTAACAACAAAGCCTGCATTCAAAATGGCCACTTGCCTGCCAGCACATGGCCAGTGCCTGTAGCTGCACTCAAAATGGCCACCAGCCACATGGCCTGTCCCTCCCCATGAACACCCCCAAAAATCGAAAAACACTGCAAAATCAGCACAATCCCATTCCATCCATGGCCTCCATGATGTTTAAATTCAAGACAACCCACAGAAAGACTAGGCCCATGCAAGACTCACTACCCCTGGGCATAAATAAAGGTTGAAAAGTAGGCAAAATGGTTGGAGGCCTAACAACAAAGCCTGCATTCAAAATGGCCACTTGCCTGCCAGCACATGGCCAGTGCCTGTAGCTGCACTCAAAATGGCCACCAGCCACATGGCCTGTCCCTCCCCATGAACACCCCCAAAAATCGAAAAACACTGCAAAATCAGCACAATCCCATTCCATCCATGGCCTCCATGATGTTTAAATTCAAGACAACCCACAGAAAGACTAGGCCCATGCAAGACTCACTACCCCTGGGCATAAATAAAGGTTGAAAAGTAGGCAAAATGGTTGGAGGCCTAACAACAAAGCCTGCATTCAAAATGGCCACTTGCCTCCTAGCACATGGCCAGGGCCTGCCTGTACCAGCACTCAAAATGGCCCCCACCCACATGGCCTGTCCCCATGAACAATCCAAAAAATCGAAAAACACAGAAAAATCAGCACAATCCCCATGCCATCCATGCCCTCCATGATGTTTAAATTCAAGACACCCCACAGAAAGACTAGGCCCATGCACCACTCACTACCCCTGGTCGAAAGGCCCCAACAACAGGTCAAAAATCGAAAAACACAGAAAAATCAGCACAATCCCATTCCATCCATGCCCTCCATGATGTTTAAGTTCAAGACAGCCCACAGAAAGACTAGGCCCATGCTAGACTCAAATACCCCTGGTGAAAAGGCCACAAGTACAGGCCCAAAAAACGAAAATCACTGAAAAATCTGCACAATCCCATTCCATCCATGGCCTCCATGATGTTTAAATTCAAGACAACCCACAGAAAGACTAGGCCCATGCAAGACTCACTACCCCTGGGCATAAATAAAGGTTGAAAAGTAGGCAAAATGGTTGGAGGCCTAACAACAAAGCCTGCATTCAAAATGGCCACTTGCCTGCCAGCACATGGCCAGTGCCTGTAGCTGCACTCAAAATGGCCACCAGCCACATGGCCTGTCCCTCCCCATGAACACCCTCCAAAATCGAAAAACACTGCAAAATCAGCACAATCCCATTCCATCCATGGCCTCCATGATGTTTAAATTCAAGACAACCCACAGAAAGACTAGGCCCATGCAAGACTCACTACCCCTGGGCATAAATAAAGGTTGAAAAGTAGGCAAAATGGTTGGAGGCCTAACAACAAAGCCTGCATTCAAAATGGCCACTTGCCTCCTAGCACATGTCCAGGGCCTGCCTGTACCAGCACTCAAAATGGCCCCCACCCACATGGCCTGTCCCCATGAGCAATCCAAAAAATCGAAAAACACAGAAAAATCAGCACAATCCCCATGCCATCCATGCCCTCCATGATGTTTAAATTCAAGACACCCCACAGAAAGACTAGGCCCATGCACCACTCACTACCCCTGGTCAAAACTCAAAAGGCCCCAACAACAGGTCAAAAATCGAAAAACACAGAAAAATCAGCACAATCCCATTCCATCCATGCCCTCCATGATGTTTAAGTTCAAGACAGCCCACAGAAAGACTAGGCCCATGCTAGACTCAAATACCCCTGGTGAAAAGGCCACAAGTACAGGCCCAAAAAATGAAAATCACTGAAAAATCAGCACAATCCCATTCCATCCGTGCCCTCCATGATGTATAAATTCAAGACAACCTACAGAAAGACTAGGCCCATGCTAGACTCAAATACCCCTGGTGAAAAGGCCACAAGTACAGCCCCAAAAAACGAAAATCACTGAAAAATCAGCACAATCCCAATTCATCCATGGCCTCCATGATGTTTAAGTTCAAGACAACCCACAGAAAGACTCAGTCCACCCACCACTGAGTACTCCTGGGCAAAAGGCCCCAAAACAGCCCAAAAATCGAAAATTCCAAAATTTTAATTGCAGCAACTGTAATGCCCCAAACAAACTTACTTGTAAAATTTCTAATCCAACAGTGATCCAAAGAAAGTCAAAAAGGCCTCAAATCCAAATATCCAGCAGCATCCACAAAAAGTAATCCTTCCAGCTCCAGACCCAAATGAAAAGTGACCAGGAGATGGACAAAGCACTGGGAGGAGCCTGCTGAACAGGAACAGGAAGTTGAAGACTGTGGGGCACTTCCTTCCTCCCACCCCCCTGCCCCCCTCCCCAAAATGGACTCCTCGCTAAAAAAGTGCAGGCAAATGTCAAACTAAGGAGTTATTCAGATAAAAATCATCATTTCTAGAAGGTTTATGCTGCTTGCTGGTGGATTTCTTGTGCAGAATTGCAAATTTATATTTTCGCTCGCCGCATCTCAGATCTCGCAATTGCGAAGTACCGCGAGACGTGATCTCGCCGTACTCGCGTTGACAAACTCTCGCTGTGCAAGTTGGCAAGCCGCGATGACGTAATCGCGCTCGCCAAATTCCCGCGGGATCACACAGCAAGATCCAAAATGGCGCAGCACTCGCAAAATATCGGGAAAAACAACTCGGCAAACGATGATAAACGCCGCGCGCCGCAAAAATTGTATCACCAACGCCGCGCGCCGCCAAAAAAATCCGCTGCGTGCGAATTTGCGGATTTTGCGGGAAATTCGCAAATCTCGCGGATTGCGAATTTCCCAAAAATCCGCAAAATCCGCGAGCGTAACGGATTTTCCGCCCATGCTTAATCCAGATGGACAGATGCCGAGGATTCAAGTATGTCCTTGTAGTCGTATGTGCCCTATCCAGATGGACAGAAGCATATCCAGTCCCAGATTACACTGCCATAACCACTGCCAAACAGTTGGTTCGTGAATTTTTCCCACGGTACGGTTTGCCCCGTGTCGTATATTCAGATAATGGTCAGCCATTCTCGTCCGAGCTTATGAAACAGGTTTCACTCTTGTTAGGCTATCAATGGAAATTCCACTGTGTTCGACATCCCGAGGCAGCTGGTCTCGTGGAGAGACACAATCAGACTCTGAAAACCCGTCTTGCTAAAGTATGTGCAGAAAAAGGTGTAGATTGGATGGTAGCCTTGCCAGTTGCCCTCTTTTACATGCGAATGGTAGCTCATTCTAGGACAGGGCTATCCCCGTATGAGGTGGTCTTCGGTAGGCCTCCGAATATGTGGGGGACGCCTATGCCCCGTAAGATTACTGATGTTGACAGTTCTATGCTGACAGATTACCTTGCTTCCTTGATGTCTGCACTACTATCATGTCGTTCACAGGTCACGGCAGCCTTCCCAGACAACACCGAGGTGAAACCGCATGAACTTGTTCCCGGTGACATCGTCGTGGTACGAAATTTCGACAGATCAAGCCCTCTGGAGCCCCGCTGGAAGGAGCCTAAAATCGTTCTGATGACCACAAGGACCGCTGTGAAAATAGAAGGAAGAAAGGGCTGGCTGCACTCGAGCCATGTGAAGAAATTTTATGGACTTCCGCCAAAAACTGTTTCCCAGGACTGCCCCATTCCAGACACTGATACTAAACTCCCCCTGTTAGAGAAAACTCCGCAGCAGGAGTATAAGTCAAAGTTGAGGTCTAGTAAGTCAGACAGTTTAATTGTTTAAGTCCCCCCCTAGGTGAAGCGGTTAGACAGGTTCCTGACATGTATAAGATAGACCCCAATAGTGAGAGAGATAGACAGGAGATCAAGAGAAAAAGATATTGTAAAAATCTCCGAAGTCGTTGCATAATTATGTTACTTCTTACGTTTTTTCTGAGTCTTACGATAATCTGCATAAGTTGGATATTACATACTTTCTTTCCTCTTGCACATTCTTTTCCTAATAACACTGCAGAGCACACGTTTAGTGATCTGCCCCCACACGAATTGTCTTATAGACTTGCGCTGCGCAACAATACATTCATCCGTATGTTACACCATTCTCACCAGACCAGCAATGCTACTAATTGTTGGAAGCATGTTTCCCAGACGAGGAAGGTCTTCCACAAAGGACAGGGACCGATCTAGAAAATGAAGTGTATGGATTAGGTAATTTTACACTTAACCTCATGATTCTGAATGTTCAGTCCGAGACTAATCCAGACTTGCCATCAATATCAGTCCTACCAGTAAAAGGTGAATTATGCGTCAGAAAGAATGGTTCAGTACATCTAGGACACAGTGACTGTATTACTGTGGTCGAATTCAGTGATAAAGGCAAGTCTACTTTCAAAGCTTCTCGCCATTCCTATTTCATTTGTGGTCAGACAGCCTATATACGTTTACCTCTAGACTGGGATGGAACTTGTTTTATTGCATTCTTACTGCCACCTGTTTTTCTAGCCCCATCTGATTATCATAGGAATTCCCACCTTACTCACCTTAGACAAAAGAGAGGTGTCCCAATTGTCAATCAGACTGAAACTACATTAGAACAGTATACAGATTTCGATAAAGGATTCTTTTTCTTTTTAGGTACTGTCTCAAATAGTAAACTAATACGCAAGTTAACTAGAACCCTCGAAGCAGTAGTGAATGAGACTACTTCTGCTTTAGGTAACTTAACAGAGGAACAGTCTGTTATGAGACTTGTTGTTCTTCAGAGCCGCCTTGTCCTTGACGTCATCCTGGCCGATAGGGGCGGAGCTTGTAGAGTCATCGGATCTAGTTGCTGTGTGTTTATTCCTAATAACGCACCATCGGTATGAAAGCAATAACTAGGCTTCATGAAATAGTCCATCAGCTACACCAGTATAATATCAGCCTGGGGATGGAAAGTATTGTCATTCCTAGGAATCATATTGCTCATAGTATTCAGTTGTTGTCTATGTCTACAATGTGGGCCAGCGATTTGCGGTTTGTGTGCCACAGCGTGCATTCCACGTTCAAGTTCACGTTCCAGTTCCCGTATGAGAAAAGATGAGCAGATGATGTTATATGAACAGATAGATGGTCTCATGAAAATAGATATATCCTGAAGGGAACGTAGGGGACAAGGAGGGAATGAGGTAATTGAAATTTTTATGGTCAAGTATGTCCCCTAACGTGTACCCCAACGTTTCCCTGTACGTGCTTAAAGTACATGTAATTTCCCTCCATGACCGAATATGAAGACGCATATAAATTTGCGTCCAACGTTAACATGTCATCTACCAGATCCACCCTGAATGGATCGATAATTCAGTCTTTAAACATGCCATGCCAACGTCTTTACATGGTATACTTGTACGTTTTCTGGCTGTGCCGAGCTAGGCCCTGATTTCTGACTTCGAACCACTTCTGTCTCCGAAAGCTGCAGCATGGAAATGTTTCCCTGACCTCTGCCTTACTTCCTGCCAAGTGAAGCGGTGCCTGGCTCAGCCTGGCCTACCTGCCAAGACAGTATTTTGCCTTCGAGTTATCAGTTCAGCCTCCTTGAAAACACATTCCAGTCTAGTGATATAGGTAAATATATTCCCGGCTGCAGAGCAAAGGGCCAAGCCCTCCTGTCCCCTTCACGTAACTCATTGCTCCCGTTACCATGGTAGGCCCATGGCCCCGCGCATTACACTTAGACACTTATGCATTCAGTATAGAATAGCCTCTGCCCAAGAGACCTTTTACTACAGATAAAACATCCTCCAAACACAAGATATCAGATATGTTATAGGAACAGGTCGATCTGACATGCCAGACTTCTGTCTCCTCTACTAGTGCTAAAGTCAAGCCCCCAGCTCTCCCTGGTTCCACGCCAATCACACGTCATACTAAATGCGCGTGCACCCATGTCAAGGGTTTCTGCTGACCCTGCAGTATTTCTCTATGCATCCACCCACCTATGACACTTTCTGTGACGTTTCCAGCACACACCTCCGTGTACGCCCTTGTGCACGCCTTCTTGTTACGCACATGTGTTCTTATCTTATTCTTTTCACTTGTCACGCCTACTGTATCCATCACCATTGTACAGTTTTACTATATATATTGTGTACTGTTAATAAAATTTTGACATCATTGCATATCCCATTGTGAACCTTAGTGGTGATGGATCATGATCTCCATAGGCTCGAGCCTTTTAATTAAAGCCCGTATGACTCAGATACCACGGACTCTGCCTCTCATTTGATTGAGCTATTCTTTTACCTGTTATTAATTATACGGAAAAATGGTAAGGTAATTTTATTTACCACAGTCTGTATGCAAATTGGAGTCTGTGGCAAAAGCAAGGCAGACAAAAAGTGCCATTAGGTTTTTGGACTAAAAAGTTACCTGAGGCTGGTGAGCGTTATACACCTTTTGAGAAACAGTTGGTTGCATGTTATTGGGCTCTGGTGGATACCGAGCAATTGACTTTAGGTCATGATGTGATTCTGAGACCTGAAATTCCTATTATGCAGTGGGTTTTGAGCTCGCCGAAAACTCATCGAATTGGACATGCTCAAGAGGCGAGTGTGATTAAATGGAAATGGTACATTCAGGACAGGGCACGTGCGGGTCCGAAAGGTGTGGCAGCATTACATGAGCAAGTGGCGCAGGCGCCATCGGATGAGACTGGAAGTAATTGCTCCGTACCTATGGTACAGGAATCTCCTGTCAAGTGGGGTAAGCCGTTTGATGATTTGTCCGCGGAGGACAGAAAACATGTGTGGTTTACGGATGGTTCAGCGAGGTTCATTGGAGAGAAACGGCATTGGAAGGCAGTGTCCTATAATCCGATCACACAAAAATTGTTGAGTACAACTGGTGAAGGAAAGAGCAGTCAGTTTGCTGAATTATATGCAGTTTACCAAGTTTTGAAACAAGAGTTACCTGGCACATGTCATGTTTTTACTGATTCCTGGTCCACTGCTAATGGACTGGTGGTCTGGTTACCAACTTGGCATTCTCATAATTGGGAATTGCATTCAAAAGAATTGTGGGGAAAAGAATTATGGCAAGAAATTTGGGAAATTCCCCCACAGAGTACTGTGACAATCTTTCATGTGGATGCTCATACCCCTATAGACTCTCTTGACAAATTCTTTCATAACATTGCAGATGAGAAATCTAAAATTGCTGAGGCAGTGGTGGACATGCAAGATTCTGATTTGGCGGGATTGGCGAAATGGGCCCACCAGAAAGCAGGACATTTTGGAGAGAGAGCCACTAGCAGGTGGGCCGCCGATCGAGGAATTTATATTCCTTTAAATTCCATTAAAGATGCTATTCTGCATTGTCCCATATGTCAACATTCTAGACAACGAAAAGTACCACAAATTGTTAAAGGCCATTTACATGGAGGAAAATTGCCCGCTCAAATTTGGCAGATTGATTATATTGGTCCGCTCCCTATGAGCAAAAGCTGTCAATGGTGCACAGACATAATATCGAGTCCAAAATATCGTTTGGACATAATATCGTGTATTTAATATCGAGTGGACAAAATATCGACAGGACAGAATATCGACTACAAAAACATCGTTTTTAAGGTAAGTGAAGTAATATTGACTGTAAAAAATATAGATAGTTAAAATATCGTAGTATATAATATAGATAGTACAATATATCGAATTTGTAATACTATATAATTTTTTATAGTGTATTTTTATGTTATCATATGTGTGAACATTGTGTATTTATGTTATAAATAATTATATTTAACGAATTTTGTTTTAATAATTTTTGCGTAATTTTAATCTGTAGCGGGTTGTGGGTTTATAGGGGAATAGGGTGGGAAGTAATTTAATTATAATTAATTAAATATGTAAATTTATTTATTGATAGTAATTAGTAATTAATTGCTAATTATTTATATTTGTTAATCAATTTAATTAAAATTGTTAATTAATTTAGAGTAATAGATTAATTGTTAATTATGTAAATTAAACTAATTTAATTCTGTAGCGGGTTGTGGGTTTATAGGGGAAGAGGGTGGGAAGTAATGTATTTATAATTAATAAAATATGTACATTTATTTATTGATAGTAAATAGTAATTAATTGTTAATTAATTTATAATTTTTAATTAATTAATTAAAAAGTGTTAATTAATTTATATTAATTGATTAATTGGTAATTATGTAGATGTAACACATTTAATTTATGTAGTGGGCAGTGGGTTTATAGGGGCATAGGGTGGAAATTAAATTATTAATTATTAATTAAATAATAAAACTAATTACAATTCATTTATTTGGAAATAATTGTTATATTTGTTTAAGTTATAAAATATTTATTTGTTAATGTTTAATTAATTAGTATTAATAGGTGATTAATTTAATTAATTATTGGTAATTTTTTTTTTAAGTAATTATTAATAGATAATTTTTTGTAGATTTTTGAATAATATATGAATTATTTACTTTCCCTAATGTTGTATTCTCTGGAGTGGGAATAGTAATTTTAACCCCTACGCTATCCAACGCTTTCCCTACTGTTGCACCCACTGGAGTGGGAATAGTAATTTTTACCCCTACGCTATTCAACGCTTTCTCTACTGTTGCACCCACTGGAGTGGGAATAGTAATTTTAACCCCTACGCTATCCAACACTTTCCCTACTGTTGCACCCACTGGAGTGGGAATAGTAATTTTTACCCCTACGCTATCCAACGCTTTCCCTACTGTAGCACCCACTGGAGTGGGAATAGTAATTTTAACCCCTACGCTATCCAACGCTTTCCCTACTGTTGCACCCACTGGAGTGGGAATAGTAATTTTTACCCCTACGCTATCCAACGCTTTCCCTACTGTTGCACCCACTGGAGTGGGAATAGTAATTTTAACCCCTACGCTATCCAACGCTTTCCCTACTGTTGCACCCACTGGAGTGGGAATAGTAGTTTTAACCCCTACGCTATCCAACGCGTTCCCTACTGTTGCACCCACTGGAGTGGGAATAGTAATTTTTACCCCTACGCTATCCAACTCTTTCCCTACTGTTGCACCCACTGGAGTGGGAATAGTAATTTTAACCTCTACGCTATCCAACGCTTTCCCTACTGTTGCACCCACTGGAGTGGGAATAGTAATTTAAACCCCTACGCTATCCAACGCTTTCCCTACTGTTGCACCCACTGGAGTGGGAATAGTAATTTTAACCCCTACGCTATCCAACACTTTCCCTACTGTTGCACCCACTGGTGTGAGAATAGTAATTTTAACCCCTACGCTATCCAACGCTTTCCCTACTGTTGCACTCTTTGGAGTGGGAATAGTAATTTTAACCCCTACGCTATCCAACGCTTTCCCTACTGTTGCACCGACTGGAGTGGGAATAGTAATTTTTATTCTTTTGTTATTGTATGTTAATAATATTGGCTATTATTAAATTATATTTAGTTACTATATATATATGTTTTAAGAAATATGATTAAATAATTTTTATTTTTTTACTTTCATTCATTATTTAATTATCATTAGTTAATTTAAGTATTCTTAAGTATATTTTAGTACTTAGTTTTTAATATTAATTTAATTTAATAGTGTTTTTAGTAAAGTCGATATTTTTTTAAACTATATTTTTGTAAACGATATTTTAAACTAGATATTTTTGTACTTACCTGTTTGTAGATAGAAACTCGATATTTTGTCAGTCGATATTTTTTACACGATATTCTTGCAGGTCGATATTTTGGCAGTCGATATTTTTTCAGTGATCCGCTGTCAATATGTTTGTACAATTGTCGATACTTACAGTGGCCTTTTAGTGGCCTTTCCCTGCAAACAAGCTACCCAAGTAAATACCATTAAAACATTGGAATTAATCATATTATATTATGGTATTCCATTTCAAATTCAATCTGATAATGCATCCCACTTTCGTGGAAGATTGGTACAGGAATTTTGTGTGGAAAACAATATAGAGTGGGTGTTTAACATTCCTTATTATCCGCAGGCATCAGGCCTTATTGAGAGAATGAATGGTTTGCTTAAAGAACAGTTGCGAAAGTTAACTGACGATAAATACAAAAATTGGCGGGACTATTTATTTCAAGCATTGTTAATTCTGAATAATCGTCCCTTGTTACATGCTGAATCTCCTTTGATGCGTTTGTTTCCCCCAAATGTCGATGCAAAACCAAACACCATTGGCAATACTGTAATGTATTGGGAAATTTCCCCCGGAGCTTTAGCTCCATGCAGAGCAACCCCAGGTTCCGCAGGCTTGGACCTGCATGCCATGAATGACACTGTACTTAAAAGTAAAGACCGAATCATTGTTGAGACTGGCGTTGGTGTCTGTATACCAGCTGGAAGTTTTGGTTTGATTGCCCCTAGATCGGGCCTTGCCTTAAAAGGTGTTCAAGTGCTCGGAGGAGTGATTGACAGTGATTATCAGGGAGAGATTAAGGTACTCCTGCTAAATAGCATTGAGGTTGATTTATCGATTCAAAAGACTGACCGAGTTGCTCAATTGCTAATCATGCCTTTTTTCAGTGGTGAGATTCAGAAAGGCACTGCCCCAACTTTATTAACTGTGCGAGGCCAAAAAGGATTTGGTTCCTCTGATAATCCTGGAGCGAGAGTGTGGGTGCAATCGCCTAAATATCCCCCTGAACAAGCTGAAATTATTGCAACCGGTCATGATAACACCATTTTGGTGATGAGACCAGGGAAAGATAGCTGGGAAGCTGTCCCGGCTGACAAATGTTAACTACGAGAATGAATAATGCCTGTATTTGATTTTCTTTCAGACCATTCTTTGGACTGCTGCTGCAGGATGTGCCGGCGTTGGACTCCTTTTGGTCTGCTACGTCGGGAGAGGAGGGAACCCACAGAATTTGGTTGATTCGAGAACCCGAGTACCGCGTTCCTTCGCTGCGTGGGATTCATCATCAAACTTTTGGACCACTCTGGCTAAACGAGTTACCAATTCTCCGCATTTTTGCTTGACACCCATGTGCTCAGTAACTGACATTTTAGCGACCTGTTTGGTTGTTGTCCCTGCCTCATTAGAGACTTTAAAACATATTTTCAATATATCAAATGCCCGACCCAATGTTATTCAGGGCGATTTCGCGGCCCATGAATTTTGTCCTTTATGTACTATTCTTTCAGAGTCCATTCCCCCAATTCATTCTCAGATTACCACGTATAATATCACGCAGGGTGATTTGTGCTTTTTCTTGACTTGTGATCCTAATGCAATTACTGAATGTGTAAAGTTAAAACTGAGAGCCCCCACTTCTTTTTCGGCTCATGAACGATTGCTGTGCTCACGAAGACCCCCAAAATCATGTGTTTCTGTTAAAAATAATATGACTTGTAAAAGTATAGCAGTTGCTCCTAGCCATTACCGTACAATGCTGTTACCTTCTGGTTGGCTTTTCTCATGCGGCAACTCCTCTTGGCCCTATATTCCTGCAAATATTTCCGGAGGTCCGTGTGCCATCACTAGACTGAGTTTATTAATGTTTTCTTCACATCCCAATACCTATTCCCGTGTAGTCCGTGATTCTATGATGTTACATGAGGACTGTGATTCTTCCTTACATCTCTATTCCAAATTTGAATACCTTAGTTTAGCTATTTCCATTGTTGGTGTCCCAGCGTTGGCTGTTTACAACGCGAAGTCCATTGGAAAAATGGCCTGTTGGATGGTAAAATCGATTAACCAAACCTCTACCATTTTATCTGATATGCTATTAGATGCCCAGGGTGAACGTAGGGCAATTCTGCAGAACTGCGCAGCTATTGACTATCTCCTGTTAAAGCATGGACATGACTGTTCTGACTTTGAGGGTCTTTGCTGCTTTAATTTGTCCGACCATACCAAATCCATTCAGGCCCATATTGACAAACTCCATGGCTTGACTGCAGAGGTTAGAAAACATGTTGATCAGGGCTGGTTTGACTGGCTCTTCAATTGGTTACCTGACTTGCATTCCCTACGACAGATATTAGGGGGTATTATGATTTCTATTTGTGTTTTAGTAGCTATTTGCTGCTTTATTCACTGCATTCCTTCTCTACTCCAATACTGTAGGTTTGGCAAGAGGAATAGATCAGTTAGTTTTGTTTCCTATTATTCTTCCACAGATGTTAGTTCTACATAAAGAATGATTAATAGACTGGAGTCAAGGGTGAAGTGTTCTGACCGACTTTTTTGGCCCTCCTTTGAGGGAGAATGAGTGAAGGTGACTCCAGCCTATTATCCTTTTAGTGCAGGGATTAGAACTATAAACAGGGCCTATTCATAAGGCATAGTAATACACTTTAGTACCCTTTTCCTTAGATCAGGGCTTATAAACTTAAGCTAGGGGATAGATTCATTAGTATTAGTGATAATCCGTCCTTTTGCAAGAGCGTTAGTATACCTTCTATGGAGTTATGCTTATTTCGGGCCTTGTAGGCCTCAAACGGGAGAGACTCCATCTTGCTTTCTGCCCCGGCAGCTCGAGATGCTTCTAGGCCAAGTGTAATGTTTTAGTTTCGAAGTGTTGTTCGCTTGGAGAGAACCGGCTCAGGCTGGCCCTTATCGAAAGACTGTATTTTTCTCCACTCCGAAGACACAACATCAGGCCGGCTGGCTGGGAACGTGTCCTTGGTACGGGGAGGTACAAGAATTTGGTGGGCGGCAGGTTACTGGCCGTAACTTTCCATGAAAGGACAAGCTTCCATATTAGCGAGAGTGTTAGGCTGTGAGTTAGTCAGTCTGTAGGCGGCAGCTAGCCGTTAACATCAATGCCATTAATTATTTCCAGGCAGACAGTCGTCATTTTGAAGTCCGAGAAAGATCATGAAGCTGATACTCTCTGAGAAAGATTGAAGGAGAAGGAGAAGTAGCGCAGAGCGAGTGGAGACAGAGAGAGACAGCAGCTAATAAAGAGGAAGGTTCCAGTGACTTGGAGGAAAGTAGAGACGACCGAGCATAGCGGTGCAGACGTGTACTCGTGACTGCTGAGGTGTGATTCCGAGACGAGCCAAGGCACAGACGAGAAGGGAACCTAGATGACTGTTGAACCCCGACTTCGTATTCACAAGGTGACGTCAGCCCATATTTCCTAGTGTGCACATTCTAACCTTTTACTTTTCCTTGCAGGATATATGTTATAGTATAGTGCTGTGTTTATAATCATTGTAATAAAATACCCCAGTTCTTAGTGAACCAACATGTGCCTTGTATTCTTGTTCAATCAGGGTAACCTGGTCTTCTAGTCAGACATCGTTTTCATGAACGGATGTAAATCCCGGTCAGGTAAGAGGTGACTGAATAATGAGGGAGAGAGGGACCATTTGATGCTGAGAGCAGAAGGTACATAATTCAATTTGGCAAGCTGTGCTAATTCATGTTATTGTAGTATCATCCCGAGTAGCCAATGAGAGAGAGTGATCGTCGTTGGTAAGCGGCGTTAATGAGAACACCAGGTGGGAGACTGGTGTGTAGATCCGCCGGATTGCGGATCGTTTTGTAAGTGAGCGAGCACTGGGAGGGAAACCAGTGTGTAGGTCCGCCGGAATGTGGACCGGATAAAAAGAGAGAACTGGGGCTGCAGCTCAGTGTGTATGGCACGCCGGATTGCGTGTCGAGTGAGCACTGAGGGTGATCAGTGTGTAATGGTACATAATCAGAACTGCCCCAGGGTAGATTAGTCTGGGCCTAAGTGGCCGTGACACTAGCCGGTATGAATGGGATATTGTAGAAAGCCTATGCATGTGTATTGCTATTTTCCCCATCCTTAGGTACGAGATGTACATACATATACATATACCTATTGTAAATACGTTCTAAGGAGGGAGGTGATTACGTTCCGACTGGGTTGGAGGGGCTCTCAGGAGCTGATCCCATCTAGTTCGAGAATCCGGTCGTTACACCGGGGCAACTTGCAGTCCACTGTACATTTTGTCGAACACTGAAAAACTAAGGATGGCTAAGACATTGCCACCAGTTGTGAGCATGATAGACAGTGACCATTTTGTAGGGAATTTTTTGGTACCCAAAATGTTACTGCTAGTGTAGAAATGCCAAATATATTTATGTGTAGTCTTGACAATACTTTTTTTACCCTAAAAAGGTTTTAGCTGGTTGCATGCCCCACGCTCCTCTTGAGAGCAATGAATTATTATCAAATGTTTTGCTGTATCGAGAGCTGGAAGCTGAGGTGGCATTATCTAATAGTAGGCCCAAAGAGGGCTTTGCTTTACCTTTGCCCACTTCAACAAAGGAGCCCATGGGTTCAAATATTTTGGCAACCTGTGATAGCCTCTTCCTGAATATCGCAGGTCCATCGCACAAACTGACAATGAAGGACTGGGTTGCATTTATTGAGAACCACAGTATAGCATGCTTTCAGGAGACATGGTTATGTGATGTTGTCCATGTGAATGGATTTTATTCAATTTTTACCTCAGCCCCGGTCTCTTTGGGGGGCATTCTAAAGGTGGCTTATTATCTTTGGTCTCAACATCAATGTATGGTAGGCTGGGTAAGACTAAATGTGACTCATCGCATTTTAAGATTATTAATATTTCCTTTAAGTGAAATCTGACATTGATACTTGTAAATTTTTATCACAACAATTTCAATGCTAGGTATACCGGCATTGCTTTAGAGTTGGAAGATGCTTTGTTAAGTCATATTTAGGAGATAAAAACGGATTTCATAGTGATGTGGGGAGGTGATTTTAACTGCAAATGATGCCCTCTTTCCAAACTGGGGGCCTGCCATCTGGTATCAAGTATCACAGATGGTAGCTACCGTTTTATTAATAATCCATGCAGGAATATTTTGTATTCATTATTTTCTAGATTTTCTCTCTTTCTCACTGTGGAACTTATGGATCCTTTAGAAACTGATTTGTCAACATATAATGGGAGAGGCCATTGCTTGTTAATTGTTTTTATTGTTTTTTCTGAGCATTTTAAATCCCCCTCCCTGGTTTTTAACATTCACAAAATGTATTATAGTGATCACTATCCCATCTCTCTTGAGTTGGTGATTGAAACTGATGTGCAACCCGTATCTATTAGATCAGACCCATTAACTTATGAAAGAAATGAAGCGCTACTCAGAAAATGGTCGACTATTAATCCTGATAGTGTTTTACATCAAATTATTACAGCAAACATGACTCATGTCTTAGCTTGCTTGGACTATACTACAAGTCCATCAGTTATGGCAACATCTTTTTGGCAATAATTCAGACTGTAAATGTCATTTTAACTAAGAACTCTAAGCCTAGTTCATGGATTAACAAAAGATGCTGATTGTATCCGCCTTCATAATAAATAAATTAAGACACTGAAAATAAAAGCCTGAAACCTAATAGAGGTAAAACAGTTACGCCTCGATTATAAGCAGGCCTTACAGAAATGCAAGCTAGAAATCAGGCAGGAAGCTTGGGAACAACTGCACATAGACTGCCAGACCAGAGATTCCAAAGTCTTTTGGCAAACTGTTAATCAGGACTATTTTTAATGCAAATGAAAGTGGCAAAATTGGTGTGGTAATTATGCCTGAGACTTGGGTGGAGCATTTCTCAAATTTATACAAAACTACTATTTATCCCGTTTTTTGCATTAATATTAATTTTGGGGCTTTAAGCATGGAACCTCCGACTCTAGAGGAGGCAGAAAGTGCCTTAAGTCAGAAGGTGAGAAATAAGGCCTCTGGCCCTGATGTCATACCCACAGATGATGTGCCAGTTATTGTAAATCTGCCCCTACCTGTACTGTAACCCCCTGCCAGCACCTCACTGGTTCACAATCACCGTTATTCAAGTGTGGTGCACTCCAGTGGTGTGGGGGATGTGCTGTCTAAAGACACTGCTAGCTGCTGCCACAGAAATTGTAGGATCCTGTCTGCAGCAAATTTTTGCTCTTGCAGATATTGCCTGCTGGGTCAATGCTGTGGAGATACTCTCAAAACTTAGTGGACGGTTTGTCAGCACTGCAGAGGGAGAGCAGCTGGGAAGGGCAGCCGCTGGGGACTACATGCCCTGTTACCCCCTATGAGCATCTCACTGGTTCTCAATCGAAACTACTTTAGCGCTCACACTACCGAGGCATGGGACATGCGCGGGCTGTGACCGGGCAAAGCTCGGGCCAAGGGTGGGCCCATCCACTCCAGTCAGCAACATTAAGAGAAAGGGTAGGGCTACCCCTTGTGGCTTGGCTATGTTGATTTACCCGCCCCTATGGACCATTGGATAAAGTATGCTTATTGAGGTTTGTCGAACTCTGTTCCTCCTGATTTGATCATTGTTCAACTGAAACTATCATTAACCTCTTGATTAGATTCTGGCCCAGACTTGGGCCTGACTGAGCTGAAGGGGAAAATCTCATTAATGAACTGTTTAGTTTTGTTTGGTTCTGATGTTATGTTTTCTCTCTTTTTAAATACATTGACATTGATTTCAACTTAGGTGAATTTTAAAGTTCAATGAGCACTGGTGGGAGACTGGTGTGTAGATCCGCCGGATTGCGGATCGTTTTGTAAGTGAGCGAGCACTGGGAGGGAAACCAGTGTGTAGGTCCGCCGGAATGTGGACCGGATAAAAAGAGAGAACTGGGGCTGCAGCTCAGTGTGTATGGCACGCCGGATTGCGTGTCGAGTGAGCACTGAGGGTGATCAGTGTGTAATGGTACATAATCAGAACTGCCCCAGGGTAGATTAGTCTGGGCCTAAGTGGCCGTGACACTAGCCGGTATGAATGGGATATTGTAGAAAGCCTATGCATGTGTATTGCTATTTTCCCCATCCTTAGGTACGAGATGTACATACATATACATATACCTATTGTAAATACGTTCTAAGGAGGGAGGTGATTACGTTCCGACTGGGTTGGAGGGGCTCTCAGGAGCTGATCCCATCTAGTTCGAGAATCCGGTTGTTACACCGGGGCAACTTGCAGTCCACTGTACATTTTGTCGAACACTGAGAAACTAAGGATGGCTAACACATTGCCACCAGTTGTGAGCATGATAGACAGTGACCATTTTGTAGGGAATTTTTTGGTACCCAAAATGTTACTGCTAGTGTAGAAATGCCAAATATATTTATGTGTAGTCTTGACAATACTTTTTTTACCCTAAAAAGGTTTTAGCTGGTTGCATGCCCCACGCTCCTCTTGAGAGCAATGCATTATTATCAAATGTTTTGCTGTATCGAGAGCTGGAAGCTGAGGTGGCATTATCTAATAGTAGGCCCGAAGAGGGCTTTGCTTTACCTTTGCCCACTTCAATAAAGGAGCCCATGGGTTCAAATATTTTGGCAACCTGTGATAGCCTCTTCCTGAATATCGCAGGTCCATCGCACAAACTGGCAATGAAGGACTGGGTTGCATTTATTGAGAACCACAGTATAGCATGCTTTCAGGAGACATGGTTATGTGATGTTGTCCATGTGAATGGATTTTATTCAATTTTTACCTCAGCCCGGTCTCTTTGGGGGGCATTCTAAAGGTGGCTTATTATCTTTGGTCTCAACATCAATGTATGGTAGGCTGGGTAAGACTAAATGTGACTCATCGCATTTTAAGATTATTAATATTTCCTTTAAGTGAAATCTGACATTGATACTTGTAAATTTTTATCACAACAATTTCAATGCTAGGTATACCGGCATTGCTTTAGAGTTGGAAGATGCTTTGTTAAGTCATATTTAGGAGATAAAAACGGATTTCATAGTGATGTGGGGAGGTGATTTTAACTGCAAATGATGCCCTCTTTCCAAACTGGGGGCCTGCCATCTGGTATCAAGTATCACAGATGGTAGCTACCGTTTTATTAATATTCCATGCAGGAATATTTTGTATTCATTATTTTCTAGATTTTCTCTCTTTCTCACTGTGGAACTTATGGATCCTTTAGAAACTGATTTGTCAACATATAATGGGAGAGGCCATGGCTTGTTAATTGTTTTTATTGTTTTTTCTGAGCATTTTAAATCCCCCTCCCTGGTTTTTAACATTCACAAAATGTATTATAGTGATCACTATCCCATCTCTCTTGAGTTGGTGATTGAAACTGATGTGCAACCCGTATCTATTAGATCAGACCCATTAACTTATGAAAGAAATGAAGCGCTACTCAGAAAATGGTCGACTATTAATCCTGATAGTGTTTTACATCAAATTATTACAGCAAACATGACTCATGTCTTAGCTTGCTTGGACTATACTACAAGTCCATCAGTTATGGCAACATCTTTTTGGCAATAATTCAGACTGTAAATGTCATTTTAACTAAGAACTCTAAGCCTAGTTCATGGATTAACAAAAGATGCTGATTGTATCCGCCTTCATAATAAATAAATTAAGACACTGAAAATAAAAGCCTGAAACCTAATAGAGGTAAAACAGTTACGCCTCGATTATAAGCAGGCCTTACAGAAATGCAAGCTAGAAATCAGGCAGGAAGCTTGGGAACAACTGCACATAGACTGCCAGACCAGAGATTCCAAAGTCTTTTGGCAAACTGTTAATCAGGACTATTTTTAATGCAAATGAAAGTGGCAAAATTGGTGTGGTAATTATGCCTGAGACTTGGGTGGAGCATTTCTCAAATTTATACAAAACTACTATTTATCCCGTTTTTTGCATTAATATTAATTTTGGGGCTTTAAGCATGGAACCTCCGACTCTAGAGGAGGCAGAAAGTGCCTTAAGTCAGAAGGTGAGAAATAAGGCCTCTGGCCCTGATGTCATACCCACAGATGATGTGCCAGTTATTGTAAATCTGCCCCTACCTGTACTGTAACCCCCTGCCAGCACCTCACTGGTTCACAATCACCGTTATTCAAGTGTGGTGCACTCCAGTGGTGTGGGGGATGTGCTGTCTAAAGACACTGCTAGCTGCTGCCACAGAAATTGTAGGATCCTGTCTGCAGCAAATTTTTGCTCTTGCAGATATTGCCTGCTGGGTCAATGCTGTGGAGATACTCTCAAAACTTAGTGGACGGTTTGTCAGCACTGCAGAGGGAGAGCAGCTGGGAAGGGCAGCCGCTGGGGACTACATGCCCTGTTACCCCCTATGAGCATCTCACTGGTTCTCAATCGAAACTACTTTAGCGCTCACACTACCGAGGCATGGGACATGCGCGGGCTGTGACCGGGCAAAGCTCGGGCCAAGGGTGGGCCCATCCACTCCCATCAGCAACATTAAGAGAAAGGGTAGGGCTACCCCTTGTGGCTTGGCTATGTTGATTTACCCGCCCCTATGGACCATTGGATAAAGTATGCTTATTGAGGTTTGTCGAACTCTGTTCCTCCTGATTTGATCATTGTTCAACTGAAACTATCATTAACCTCTTGATTAGATTCTGGCCCAGACTTGGGCCTGACTGAGCTGAAGGGGAAAATCTCATTAATGAACTGTTTAGTTTTGTTTGGTTCTGATGTTATGTTTTCTCTCTTTTTAAATACATTGACATTGATTTCAACTTAGGTGAATTTTAAAGTTCAATGAGCACTTAGGCTGTGAAAAAATGGGGAAAAGAAAACACCTTGAGATGGTGACTAAATCACATACCAAAACTCGAGCTTTCATTATGAAATACATCACCGGTGCCATGGTGGCGACTGAAAAACAGATTATGAGCATGGAATAATCTTTAACCATTTCCATTGAAAGTGTATCTGGGCCTGCAATATTGAATAATTTTGCAACTTCAGACCCAGACTTAAAAAAGTGCAATAGGTAGGGGTGCAAGTAACTCTAACTCTAGGTCACCATGTGTCCCTGACTCTCAACCCCGATTAAAACAACTTGGGACACCCAGTTTCCATGCTGGTCCTTCCTGAAAAATCTACAATAAATGGGAGGGCGAAATCAGATTATGACAAATAAAAGCTCCCAGAATACTGCTGTCACAAAATCTTCAACCAGAGCACACAATAATAGGATGCGTATGGAGGACTATAAAGCTCTTTGGTGCAAGCGTTGGAAACTCTGCTAAAGATCAGTTTTAGTGCACTTACTGATAGACTGAAACATGTGGAAAATATTGCATTTATGTGTGACGACTTATTGGGGAAGGCTGAAAGGGATATACCCCAAACTAATGTTGTCAAAAGACCTTGCATAAAGCATCGTCATTTACCCCAACTACTACAACCAGCTGCAGGATTTTTCTACCAAATTAAATGTCATCACTTACTGCTGGTGATCGTCATACTCAAAAGTGTCCACTAGCTTGTTCTTTTGCTGACACAATGAGCCCTAATATCCATGAAACTTCACCCCTCTAACCGTTGGCTACATTTCCAATTAGGGAAATTGCCAGTAATCCTCCAGATAAAAAATTAGATTTTTTTTATTTACGGCAGTAACACTCTCAGTGGTAACTCTGGCCAATGTTCTAACACTAGCTATATCAAACATGAACCATGGGATTGACTAGGAAACAGATCATTACACTGGTTACATAACAGGGTGGGATTAGGAGAAGCTCTTTTCGCTGACATAAAGATGTCGAGGAGAGTAAAATGGGTTGGAAGGGGACGCAAATTATTCCAGGGAGATTGTGTTAGTCGTGTCCTTTAAATCACTAGACCTGGTTGAAACCATTCCAGGCAGAACCTGTTCTTTACCCATTAATTCTCATCAAATTTAAGTTTTACCACTTGGGCATTTTTACCACTATTCCTCTGTGAGAAAAGTCCAGATTCAGACAGTACACACCAGTCGGGCGCAATCTAACTTACAGTTATACGCTATTTGGATTTATAATCAGTTTGACAGATTATCTTCATTCAATGGTGTAGATTGACTTATGGGTGTATCTCTAATTATTGAGGGTAAGTGTGAAAGTTTAAAAAATGGTCCTAACTATAGTGCGAGTGCTCTAGAATGTGCGATGGCATATAGCTGCTCCCCGCTCCCTAAGATTTCTATGGACATTCATAAACTCATCCATACTGCAAAGCAGGGTGAATGTACCCTGAAAATTCTACCTGGAGGTTGTATATTGGAATGTTGCCGGGTTACAAAATAAGTGTAACCCGGACCCGCACCTGGACTTGCTGTGACTCACCTGGACTTGCGGTTCCGCTGTTTAACTCAGCTGTGCGAGGGATCTTCCTCACGCTGACTGTCTCCTGCGCTGCCTGCCCAGTGTCAACGCTCATCTCTCTGCGCTCCGTGGTGCTGCCTCCCCTGGACTCGCTGGTGTGAGCGAGAGCTGCGGTCGGCACGCTCTGTCCCACGCTCCCAGCTCGAGTCCATAGGGTTGAGGCCAGGGTGTAACAACAGCACACTCAGCCCGGGGGACTGCGAGGACCAGAAATCCCAGCTAGGATCAGCTGGTTCCTCTTCCCCCAGGTGACACGCCCATGGACACGCCCACCGGCGAGGCAGGATTTAATTTCGTGACACCCGCTTCGCGGGCGCCACTCACCTGGACTTGCTGTTCCGCTGTTTAACTCTGCTGTGCGAGGGATCTTCCTCACGCTGACTGTCTCCTGCGCTGCCTGCCCAGTGTCAACGCTCATCTCTCTGCGCTCCGTGGTGCTGCCTCCCCTGGACTCGCTGGTGTGAGCGAGAGCTGCGGTCGGCACGCTCTGTCCCACGCTCCCAGCTCGAGTCCATAGGGTTGAGGCCAGGGTGTAACAACAGCACACTCAGCCCGGGGGACTGCGAGGACCAGAAATCCCAGATAAGATCAGCTGGTTCCTCTTCCCCCAGGCGACATGCCCACGGACACGCCCACCGGCGAGGCAGGATTTAATTTCGTGACACCAGCTTCGCGGGCGCCACTCACCTGGACTTGCTGTTCCGCTGTTTAACTCTGCTGTGCGAGGGATCTTCCTCACGCTGACTGTCTCCTGCGCTGCCTGCCCAGTGTCAACGCTCATCTCTCTGCGCTCCGTGGTGCTGCCTCCCCTGGACTCGCTGGTGTGAGCGAGAGCTGCGGTCAGCACGCTCTGTCCCACGCTCCCAGCTCGAGTCCATAGGGTTGAGGCCAGGGTGTAACAACAGCACACTCAGCCCGGGGGACTGCGAGGACCAGAAATCCCAGCTAGGATCAGCTGGTTCCTCTTCCCCCAGGTGACACGCCCACGGACACGCCCACCGGCGAGGCAGGATTTAATTTCGTGACACCCGCTTCGCGGGCGCCACTCACCTGGACTTGCTGTTCCGCTGTTTAACTCTGCTGTGCGAGGGATCTTCCTCACGCTGACTGTCTCCTGCGCTGCCTGCCCAGTGTCAACGCTCATCTCTCTGCGCTCCGTGGTGCTGCCTCCCCTGGACTCGCTGGTGTGAGCGAGAGCTGCGGTCGGCACGCTCTGTCCCACGCTCCCAGCTCGAGTCCATAGGGTTGAGGCCAGGGTGTAACAACAGCACACTCAGCCCGGGGGACTGCGAGGACCAGAAATCATAGCTAGGATCAGCTGGTTCCTCTTCCCCCAGGCGACACGCCCACGGACACGCCCACCGGCGAGGCAGGATTTAATTTCGTGACACCCGCTTCGCGGGCGCCACTCACCTGGACTTGCTATTCTGCTGTTTAACTCTGCTGTGCGAGGGATCTTCCTCACGCTGACTGTCTCCTGCGCTGCCTGCCCAGTGTCAACGCTCATCTCTCTGCGCTCCGTGGTGCTGCCTCCCCTGGACTCGCTGGTGTGAGCGAGAGCTGCGGTCGGCACGCTCTGTCCCACGCTCCCAGCTCGAGTCCATAGGGTTGAGGCCAGGGTGTAACAACTGAGAAGTTGATTTAACCTGAAAGTTTTTGTTCATAAGTTAGAAAAACACATTCCAACCTACGTTGATGCTAATTAATGGCAGTTTATTCAATTATTTTCGAAAAGGAATTATTTTAAACACTTTAGTGCATTTTTTACGCAAAACTACACCAATATTTATACAGCACTCATTCACCTAGTCATCCATATCACAAGCATACAAAATCAGGCATCCATATGTACACAAAATTTCAGAATGATTACATAGAAAAATAACGAGACAAGAATTAGAGAAGACTTAGAAAAAGAAAGACAAAGAAAACAAAAGGCTGCTCATACAATATTCATCTGTGATGTATCTTATATCTATACATATGCGCCAAGGATCAGCGCTACTGAGACGCCGACCGACTCGAGGTTACCAATCCTTTAAGGAATTTTTAAAACATTCCAGCATCCGTCCTAATCCAAAGTGAGACGCCGTGCTGGCTGAGCATCAAGCTCCACCGATAGAGGTACTTCTCACCTCGTCGGTTCCTTCCAGAGTTCCCCTTCCTTGACAATATCTACCCGGTCCGGTGGTAAAATAAAAACAAGTAGTAATTCCGCACCCCCCAGTGAGCGCGACCGCCTGCATCCCAGTGTCCTACACCCGTGAAGTGGCCTTGCAGACCAGTAGGATAAACTCCATGGCCCTGATGAGAGTCCCTTCATTGCATAGGACTCGAAACGCGTAGGCCCCTTGTAGAGTGCTGCTCTCCTTAAACTGAAAATTCTAACAACTGTGAATTCCGATACCCTGAACATGTGTATATACAATGTGTGACATTATCTAAGTTGTTGATAATTAATTTCCAATTTTTGTATATATGTATAGATATAAGATACATCACAGATGAATATTGTATGAGCAGCCTTTTGTTTTCTTTGTCTTTCTTTTTCTAAGTCTTCTCTAATTCTTGTCTCGTTATTTTTCTATGTAATCATTCTGAAATTTTGTGTACATATGGATGCCTGATTTTGTATGCTTGTGATATGGATGACTAGGTGAATGAGTGCTGTATAAATATTGGTGTAGTTTTGCGTAAAAAATGCACTAAAGTGTTTAAAATAATTCCTTTTCGAAAATAATTGAATAAACTGCCATTAATTAGCATCAACGTAGGTTGGAATGTGTTTTTCTAACTTATGAACAAAAACTTTCAGGTTAAATCAACTTCTCAGTTCTGGCATATCTTTTGGTCTATTATGTTTAAATGCTCAGCCTAACTGATGTAGAGCAAACTCTCCGTTGTTCTTTGAGGGTGTAACAACAGCACACTCAGCCCGGGGGACTGCGAGGACCAGAAATCCCAGCTAGGATCAGCTGGTTCCTCTTCCCCCAGGCGACACGCCCACGGACACGCCCACCGGCGAAACGTACAAATAACATCTTTCTCCCCGCGACGCGGGACGCGCGCGGGACCAAGCGCGGAGCTAAGCCCGGGCAAAGGGCGGGCCGTCTGTGGCCGTCTGGGGACGACCGAGGACGGGACGGGCCACCCCATTTACACCTTATTTTAGGAGTACAGGTCTACCGGTCTACTGGGAACAAAAGATTCGACCGATTGCTCTCTCCAGCAGAGACCGTATACTAACTCAGGCATATCTCTAGGAGTCGAGCAATCCTTCCTTCCGTCCTTTCTATAATCCCTCACATTTCGCCAAAGATCAATTCAGATAAAATTAAACCTCTTTCAATTTCGATATAGAGATAACATAAAATTTTGATAGATACCATTAACTGATCTCTAACCTTCTTATGATGGCCTTAAAAAAACTTCGTTCCAGAACAATCTATATAAAGCGCATGGGTACTGACGCAGCTGTCAGAAAATCTGCTGACAAATCGATGAAACCAGGACAAATCTCCTGTACGCCGGCAATAACGAAGCAATCCCTGACTCAGAGGAAGACTGGGGTATATACTTAGGCGATCTATACAAATCTAATCTGAACATAATGGTGAGAAAGGACGTTGAACGAGATATGGAAACCAAGGACACTAAACTCACCAAGACCTCGGCATTGTCAATTGCCACGAACATTAAAAGGGCAAGAAGTACGGGCGCATCCGGCCCAGATCAGATGCCTATCAAGGTTTATCAAGCTGACCATAAAGCATGGAGCCAGATGCTCTCGCCATTATTTAATTATATATTTGATTCTGGGAATATTCCAAACTCCTGGAAAGGAAGCATAATAATTCCAATATATAAAAAAGGAAAAAGGAGTACAGCCGGAAACTACAGACAAATAGCTCTAATGGATGCTGGCGGTAAGATCTTTGCTGCAGAAATACTGGACCGGCTGAAATCTTGGGCATTTACACTGGGACTAATTCCCATGTTCCAGGCTGGGTTTCGACCGAATCACTCAGTTACGGACAATATAGCTACCTTTCAAACAATTCTAGATAAATACGTAACTGGAAAATCTCAACCAATATATGCAGCGTTTATAGATTACTCTACTGCCTTTGACAGAGTGGATAGACCGACACTATGGATAAAATTAAGAAAGATGGGTATCCCGGAGCCTCTATTACAACTAATTGCGAACCTGCATAGTAACACCTGGTGCCGAGTTCAAATGGGGAGTGATAGGGGCTTGTCAAAGATAATACAGACATCCAACGGCTTAAAACAAGGGTGTCTTTTGGCTCCGATTTTATTCTCTCTATATTTAAGCGACCTACCGTCGCATTTACAACAAGGACTATGTACTCCTCCAAAGATTGCCACTCAGCGCATACATGCCTTGATGTATGCTGACGATATAGTCATGTTCGATTTAACGTCTTTTGGACTTCAAAGTCTTCTAGATATCTTACACAACTACTCTAAAGATCATTTCTTAATTCCAAATATAAGTAAAACTAAAGTAGTTGCATTTTCAAAAAAGAAAAAAGGAGTGAAGTATCATTGGAAACTGGGAGGAGAGACGTTGGAACAGACAAAGGAATATACCTACCTTGGTAGAATTTTTTCGTATAATATGAGTAACAGCAAACAAATTAACCATTTAAAAAGGAAGAGTGATCTACATGCTGGGGCCATGTCACGCCTGTACACGGCCACTGGAAGCAGGCATTTTTCAGCACTAATAAAAATTTATAGAGCTAAGATTCCCCCGGTTCTATCATATGCCTCAGAATATATTCCCCTAAATCAATGGAGTTATATGGACTTAAATGAAGGCAAAATACTAAAAAAATTACTGAAAGTTTCTAACTCGACACCTGTACAGGCACTAAGATTGGAATGTAAGATCACAAGCGCATATGCGACAGCAGTAGCAAGCATCATTAGGTGGGCCTATAACCTTCTCCATTCAAAAGAGGATACATTACGACATCTGTTAAAAGTCGAGACTTTTAGTAAGGACTTCAATTATTTTATTTTTTCTAAAAACATGGGAGAGGCCTTTCGCCTAGCAAAAATCAGTGTAGAAATGCTGTCATCATGGACACCTGTACAACTCAAACTCTTTCTAAAACACTTTTCTCCCAAATTGAGTTATGAGCTTGATCACTCCCACTGTACTAAACTGTCTATGTACAAGACTTATGCTGACTCTCAAGAATATAAGCAAAAACAGCCGTACTTGGAGTATACTCTCACACACGGTGCAAGGCGCACGATCTTGATGTTGCGCTTGGGTATACTTCCCGTATTATCTCTTACCTCTCCCTGGAGACAAAATAGTTCCTCGCAATGTAACCTGTGTCAGGGGGGTAAACAGAATTTAGAGCATCTGTTCTTTGTATGCCCAAATAAAAATGTTGTTAATGCAAGGTTAACATGTTTAGAGCCCATATATCGGTCTTTCAGGATTATCAAAGCAAAGGACTTTATTTCTGTATGTGTTAAGCCACCTAACGAATATGTCTGCTATAGAATTTTTAAATTTTTGAAAATTTCACTGAATATGTATTAATTTGTATGTATTTTCTTTTAAACAATTTAGTGGTCCTCGAAAGAGTACCGAAACAAAATAAAAAACTTTGACTTTGACTTTGACTATATAGTGGTTTGACTTTGTGTCTAAGTTTTAAATTGTTTGTTTACAGGAAACTTGGATTGTTGAACCGGTTCATGCTAATGAATTTAAAGGTACCATGCTCCAGCTTTTCCCTCGAAATTTGGTAGGCCCAAAGGAGGCTTATGTAACTATGTATCAAATATGATGACCTCTACTCATATTGTCAGGCTGGCAACTAAAGTATATCATCAAATCATCACTGTTAACCCCTTCTGTTCGTCAGATGGCCGGGGGCCGTCCGACGCACCAGTGCTCATATGCGTCGGACTGCCCCTGGCCGTCCTTGCACGTGGCACAGGGAATCCCTCTGATGCGTGCACCAGAGTGATTCCTATAAACCCCAAAAAGCCTCAGGAGCTGGGGAAGAGCTGGGGCTGCATGCATGGTTTACATGAAATGACGATCAGCGCACACTTCGCGCTGACGTCATTTCAGTGAAGCCAAAACTGAAATGAGCCAAGAGGCTCATTTCAGTTTCACTTTCTATGTGCTCAGGGGGCTATCTCAGCCCCCTGAGCACGCAGAAAGCCAGGAGAGGTATTGTTGGAAAGGGGAGAATCTTCCCTTTCCAATGGTCACCCTTGCTAGTGCATCCCTGCTTGGGGATTGCCCCAGGATGGCAATCCCGAAGCAGGGATCCACCCACTAGGCCCCAGGGAGGGGGTAGCAGCCCTTTGTGCAGATTGGGGGCACTAGCCCCCAATCTGCCCCCCTGGGGGGGGCAGAAAGCCCACTAGATAGAAGGGATTTTTTTAAACGCTGAAATAGGGGTGGGGGCTGCTAAATATGGACATGTTGATGCCCTCACCCCTGCTGCCACAAAATGACAGTCCTTCTGCCCCCCCTGGGGGCATATGGGCGCAGTAGCCCCAAATATGCCCCAGAGGGGCAGAAAGCCCACTATATACCACAGATTATTTTTGTTGATAATAATTAGAGGTGGGGGCTGCCCAATATGAGCATGCCATGCCCCAACCCCGACACCGCAAACGTGCAGTCTTTCTGCCCCCGGTGGGGAAAGGGGGCAGTAGCCCCAATCTGCTCCCCCGGGGGCAGAAAGCCGACTTTAAACCAGGGATTTTGTTTTAAATGCAAATTAGAGGTGGGGGCCGCCCAATATCAATCAATCAATCAATCAATCAGAAGTTTGTTAAGCTCAACTACTCACCCATAAGGGTTTCAGGGTGCTAAGGGGAGTGCAGGATCCATTCCATCAAGGATGGGGTCTGTTGAAGAGCCAGGTTTTGAAGTTTCTTGCGAAGATGGGGAGCGATGTTGTCTGTCTGAGGTGGAGCAGAAGGGTGTTCCAGGTTTTGTCTGCGAGGAAGGAGAAAGAGCGGCCTCCCAATCTGGTCTTTCTGGTGAGGGAGACCACTGCGTAGGAGATCTGAGCTGATCATAGGGTCTTTTGGTGTGTGTGGAAATGGAGTCAGCAGTTTAGGTATGCTTGTCTGAAGGGCCTTGTGTCCTTGGGTGAGTATCTTGAAGTTGATGTTTGCTTTGACGTGGAGCCAGTGGAGTGTGCACAGGTGTGTTGAGATGTCGCAGTGTCTTGGCAGGTTGAGGATCAGTCTTGCGGCAGCCTTCTGGATGTTCTTTAGCTTGCCGTGAGGCTTTGGTTTATTCCGATGTAGAGTGCGTTGCCGTAGTCGAGTCTGCTGGTAAGCAGGGAGTGAGTGACGGTCTTTCTGTGTTCGGAGGGGATCCATTTGAAGGTCTTACGAAGGAGGCTGAGGGTGTGGAAGCAGGAAGACGAAACAGAGTTGACCTGGCTGTCCATTTTGAGCTTTGAGTCTAGGATGATTCCCAGGCTGCGCACCTGGTCTGTGGGGGTTGTTGGATTTCCGAGGGCAGGGGGCCACCAGGTATTGCCCCAGGCATTGGGGTTTGGACCCATGATGAGTACTTCTGTTTTGTTGGTGTTTAGTTGTAGGCAGAAATCCCAGTAAGCGCCAGGCACTTTTTTGATATAGTTAGGGGTGGGGTCTGCCCAGATTTGGCATGGTTATGCCCCCACCCCACAAACAATGCTACAGTCTTTCTGCCAGCCCTTGGGAGGAAGATGGGGTATCAGCACCTTATCTGTCCCCCCGGAGGGGCAGAAAGCCCATTAGCCACCAGGGATTGTTTTTCCAAAGTTCAGGGTAGGGGTTGCCAAGAACGGGCATTTCAATGCCCCCACCCTCCAGAAAATGCTACAGTCTTTCTGCTACCCCTGGGAGGCATATAGGGCAATAGCACCTTATCTGCTCCTCGGGGGCAGAAAGACAACTAGCCGCCAGGTTTTTTTTCTCCAAAGTTTGGGGAGGGGGCTGCCCAGAATGGGCATGCCAATGCCCCCACCCCTGCAAAATGACAGTCTTTCTGCCTTCCCTGTGGGACAGAAGGGGAAAGTAGCCCCTAATCTGCCTCCATGGGGGGCAAAAACCTCACTAGCCACCAGGGTTTTTCCCCCGATGAATTAAGGGGTGGGGTTGCCAAATATGGGCATGCCATGCCCTCACCCCCGCAAAATTACAGTCTTTCTGCCTTTCATGGGAGGCTGATTGGGGCAGTTGCCCCTAATCGGCCCCCCAGGGGGACAGAAAGCGCACTAGATGTCAGGGATTCTTTTTTTATAGGCCCCGGTGGGGGCTGATGCAAATGCCACCACCCTACCTCCCAAAGAAAACAAAAGACTTTCTGCCCGCCAGGAGGCAGATTGGGGCAATAGCCAATGACCTGTCCCCCCAGGGGGGCAGAAAGCCATGTAAGTTCCACAGATTTTTTATATATAATTTGGGGTGGGGGCTGCCCAGAACAGGCATGTCAATGCCCCCCCCCCAAAAAAAATGCTACAGTCTTTCTGTCACCCCTGGGAGATAATGGGACCTTATCTGCCCCCCCCCCCAAGGGGGCAGAAAGCACACTAGCCACTAGGGATTTATTTCTAAAGTTTGGGGTGGGGGCTGCCCAGAATGGGCATCCCAATGCCCCCACCCACCCTACAAAAGATGCCACAGTCTTTCTACCCCTCCCAGGAGGCAGATGGGGGCAGCAGCCCTTGATCTGCCCCCGGGGAGGCAAACATCCCACCATGCTCCAGGGATTATACTTACTTTTTTATACGCAGGGGTGGGGGTGGACCAGAATGGGCCTCCCAATGCCCCCGAAGCCTAAAAAGAATAGCCACAGTCATTCTGCCCCCCTCAAGAGCATATAGGGTCAATAGCCCCGGATTTCCTCCTTTCCCAAGGTGGCAGAAAACCCCCTAGGAACTGACTTTTTTCCGGAATGTGCCTACCTGTGGATTTTGGGTCCTAGCGCAGCCGGCACCTAGGGAATCATAGCAAACTTATATATTTTTTTAAAACTAGACACTGAGGGGAATTCAGGATGAGGGGATGTGTGTGGCTCTCATTAGGCTCTGTTACCTAGAATCACTTGCAAACCTCAAACTTAGTAAAAAAACAAATTTCCTAAAATGTCTGTGATGGAAAGTTCTGGGATCTGCATAGATCCACAAAATCCCACCCACTATGCATTCCCCAAAGTCTTCAGAGAAAAATTGTACCTCACGTGTGTGGGTGAAAACTGACCCTATTTTTTGCAAAGGGCCTAGCTGTAGATTTTGAACCCAAGCTCTGCCGGCATCTAGGGTAATCTAGCAAACCTATACATTTTTTAAAACTAGACTCCCAGGGGAACTAGACACCGAGGGGAACCCAGGATGGGGTAACTTGTCTGGCTCCCACCAGGTTTTGGCCGCCGAGCCCTGGGCCAAAAACCCAGGTTACTCCCCTTCCAAAACAAGGTTGTTTTGTGATAGGTCATTTTGATGTCTACCCAATATGTTGTGGGCCCTTGCATGTCACGGGTACTTGACCCACCAATGCGAGTGAGGTACCATCTCTATTGGGAACCCAAGGGCGACGCTGGGTGGTAGATCCACACAGATTCCAGTACTTTCCCACACAGAAATTTGAGAAAAAAGTAATTTCTTTCAGTTAAATTTTAGGTTTGCAGAGGATTCTGGGTAGGGAAATGTTGGGGATCCCACGCAAGTCATACCTTGCTGGACTCCCCTGGGTGTCTAGTTTTCAGAAATGTGTGGGTTTTGTAGGCTTCCCTAGATGGCTATCAAGCCCGGGCCATAAACTCATGGGACCCCCACGCAAAACCAGGTTGTTTTGTGATAGGAAATTTTGATGTCGCCTCAATAAGGTTTGGGTCCTTGCCTGTCGCGGGTACTTGACCCAACCACACAAGTGAGGTACCATTTTTCTCGGAAGACATTGGGAAATGTGGGGTAGGTGGAATGTTGTGGATCCAAGCAGAATCCAGAACTTTCCACCACAGAAATATTATGATTTTGTATTTATTTTTTATTTTGAGGTTTGCAAAAGATTCTGGTTGGCAGAACCTAATGGGAGCCAGACAAGTCACCCTACCCTGTATTTCCCTGGGTGTCTAGTTTTCAAAAATGTATAGGTTTGCTAGGTTTCCCTAGGTGCCAGCAGAGCTAGGGTTCAAAATCTACAGCTAGGCACTTTGCAAAAAAAGGGTCCGTTTTCAATGTAAAATTAAAGAGTGTCCACGTTGCGTTTTAAGCAAATTCCTGTCCGGGATACCAGGCCTACCCAAACAAGTGAGGTGCCATTTTTATTGGGAGACTTAGGGTAAAACAGAATTACAGAGCAACTGTTTATTACCTATTGAATTTTGATGCATTTATGTCTTCCAAATGAAAGACAATGTGTAAAAAAGAAGTTACTTTGAAAAATATCCCATAACTCTCATGCTAGTACGGGTACTCACAATTTCAGAAATGTGCAAATTTGTACTGTTTCTAAACTCTATATTTTGTTCTGATTTCAGAAATACAAAGGTGTCTTTCATACCAATTTTTACATGTATATATTTTCCCAACTTATTTGCTATATACCTGGTACATACTAAAAAAAATTGCAAGACCCGGCTCAGTTATTGGCTCTGGGTTCGTCGGGTTCTTGGTGATCCTATAAGTCCTATATATCCCCACAACCAGAAAGGTCCAGCGGATGTAATGGTATATCGCGTTTAAACAGTTGTCATAAGTAGGAGAAGTTACAGGTGAAATCATTGGCACAAATGGCTGTTTTTTCCAACTTATTTAAAAATGTTCCTATTTTCAATTGTTAGTTACTATTAAGAAACCAGTGGCATAGCTAGGGTGGTGCTGTGTGGGTGGATCGCCCCAGGTCACACTATTTTGTGGGCGGCATTGGTGCCCAGTTGCGTCCGCGGCGGCCTTAATAATTTTTTTGGGGACACAGTGTCCCCAAATAAATTATAAAGGCTGCCGCAACGGGCCACCAGTGCTGCTTGCGTGGCCCATTTATGCACAGTGCTGCCAAAATTGCCACTGCGGCCGCAATGACATCCCGCCTAACCGCGTTTGTGTTCGCTTTCCTGCTGCCTTGACTGTTGGTGGTCGTGGTCCGTCCCAGCCTCCAGGGCCGTCAATCTTGTAGCGCGCGAGCGCTACCAATGACGGCCCTGGGCGACACGATTTTGGCAGGCCTCATGACAAGAGAACGTAGCAGTGACGCGTCACGTGCTTCACTACTACGAGCTTCACCACCACGCGCTCAAGTCGTGCGGAGTCAATTGTGGCCTGGGGCAGTCCGTGGCAGTGCTGCTCTGGGCGATTTGCTGCCTCTGGAGTCTGGCTGCTGCAGTCAGAGCAGCAGAACTTGAAGTGATTAGGTGAACGAAGTTCAAACTTCAAGTTCGAACCAACCACCCCTGCCTGCCATAGAGTAAAGACCCTGGAGGGAGTGAGGTAAGAGGGGAGCAGCAGGAGCTCATCTACCTAAACATTTTCAGAGGGGTGGGTGGCTGAGTGGCTCATCATGCATGACTGCCAAAGTTTCAGGTTCTAATGAGTGACATTTTCATAATTTTTTTCAGTGTAATTATGAGTGACATTTCTATGGCAATGAGTGACACTTTCTGGCGAGCAAAGTCAAGGAACGAAGCTGAGGGAAACATTTAAATATCAGACATTGCACCCATTTGTGCAACAAGACTGTCTGAATCATACTGTGTGTCCTACCCAATACCATTCATCAAAGGGCCATCTAGCGAATGAAGTCACAATAGGTATCAATATCCAAGCAGACGTTGCAGTCATCAAATAAACAGCATCCTGGAATGCTTACTGGTGGTGCCCGTTAGTGGTGTAGGAGAGGCCTGACGATTTTTCTTCAGATGATGCCCCTTTAAGAGAGAGGCAGCAGCTCGTAGAAAGCGATTTATGATAAGATAAAATTATTAAAATATAATTTCACTGTTGGGGGAAGGCAGTTCCATCCTCAGCTCATTTATCACTGGTAGTTGGGACAGAGCTGACATCATAGGTTGAAAACTTGAATGAAACACTGGTTTCCATCAAGCCTCTCCATTCTCTCTGTCTTTCCTTTTTCGTCTTCTTCCCCTCTTGTCCCTTATAATTTTTACATCTGGTCCTTTTAGGGGCACACATCTGCTTTCTCTCTACTTTCTTTATCTTGCCTCAGTCTGTTTCCTTTCACCACTTCCTTCTCTTTCCTTTCTACCTCTTCTCTTCCCCCTCCTTCCTCTTGCCTTTCTCTCCTCTTTCCATACCTTTCTTCTGCCCACTCTCTTTACTATGCCAGTGTCTCCCTTCCTCCATCTCTCTGCAACTTATATAGCAGAATTATAAATTCAGCTGACACAATGCTTTAATGTGCCCGTGAAAAAATTGCTTTTAATTTGCAGAAATGCTCATCAGCAGGCACTTTCCAAACCACTTGCCAGGCATCTATTCGAGTGGTTTTAAGGAGCACGAGACCGAACAGTTACCTGGGGGCCTTAATGGTGATCAATCAGGTCATGATATTGCAGAGTAACCTTCAACTCTTCGAAAACAAAGTCCCAAGTTTCCCAGCCAGTTGCAAGTTCCTCTCAGCAACTAATTCTTCACACAGCTCTCAGATGGATGTCACATACGGTTTTTCTGAGTCCCCAGATAGATCATGCAGTCTGTGTGTTCTCTTTTGTACTGCCTATCACCGGTGTATTCAACTGTGAAGCCTTGGACTGTGTCATGTATGTGCATGTAACTTGCATGATCTAGGTAACTATTAGCAGCCATACTATGTGTCTCTCAGACCTCTTTCAAGTGCTCATAGTCCTTTTTCCCCAGTACCCCTCCCCCTTCCAGGGGTGGTAATCTGAGGGATAGCCCCAGGCGCCACAAGCTCTAGCTACGCCTCTGAAAGAAACCTTGAAGGAGCTACACGAATCACCCCTTGCTGAATTTAGAATTATGTCTACTTTTCTAAAATATATAGCTTTTTAGGATCCATTATTGCTTTCATACCCATTTCTATCATTAACTGGAAGAAGGGTGAAAGCACAGAAAATAGCAAAAATAGGCTATGTCCCAGTAAAATGCCAAAACTGTGTAAACAATGCTGGTTTTCTGATGAAAGTCTACCAGTCCCTAAAAGCTGGAGATATGGCGATTTTATCCCCAAAAACCCTTTGTTGATACCATTTGCAGGGAAAAAAACAGACAATTTCATTTGCAGCACTGTTTTCATATTTTTCCACAAAAAAAATATGCTGTATTTTGGCTCATTTCAGGGACTTCTCTAGGGGAATACACTAACCCTGGGTACCTTTAGAATCCCGTGGAGGTTGGAAGAAAAGGATGCCAATTGGGTGTGGATACCTTATGTGGTCAAAATGTTAAAAGGGCCTAAGCGCAATCTACCCCAAATAGCAAAAAACAGGCTTAGCACAATGGGGGAAAAGCCTGGCAGCAAATGGACTAACAGTTATTTTTCAATTGTGTTGGTGATAATAAATTTTTATAGTAATGCATGTTCCATGGAAATAACATATGCCTAGGCTGTCCGGTTTTAGGTTTAAACCTATAATAACTGATAAAACCCCACCGGAAGGAAAATAGCCCTCAACAGTGTAAACATATAAACACTGAAAAAACCTGCACAACCACAAACTAAATGCCATTCAAAGATAGGAATAGGAGAGTGAAAGAGTCATTTTTATTTCTTCCTGAAGGGGCCAATACAATGTAACGTTATTATATAAGGTAGCAGTAAGAAAGACTGGGCTAATAATATTCTGCTTGAGTTTTGTTGTTTAGGGATGTTACCAAAATATTGTTTCTTCTTCCAAAGAAATGTTGAGGAGCAACTGAGGAACTTTTATTTTACAATGCATGAGAAATAGCCTTCGCCAACCATGGCATTTGAATCAATGAAGCCTCACTGTGGTACTCTGCACAAGTTATAGATCCCTTACGTAAATAGAAATTTTCTCCCGAGTTCCAAAAGTGTTGCCTCATTTTTAACTGCTTCGATAAATCTGAGGGCATATGCGCCCAGCTCAATGCATATGTTGCAGGACCTGTCGCAGAGAATCACAATGTTCAGGTGCATCAGTATTGGCATGGAAAGCTATGTCAGTGGCCAGAGTTAGCAAACTGTGTAGTGGCTATTTTGGCGTTGCCTGTCTCAAGTGCCAATGTTGAAGAGGACCTTTTCACAGATAAAAGTTTACATGGAAAGGAAAGAGCGAGCGTGTATGACCAAAGACTCACTGAAGAAGTATTGTCTGGGGTACTACAATAAGTTTGATTCGTAAAAATGTATTTGGACCACATATACACTGTATGTACACTGTCTATGTACCATGTACTATTAGTGCAGAAAGCAAGCAATTAGAAAAGCAAAAAGTTCCATGAACACTGGAAAAACACAGTTTCTGTTGTTTTAAATGGTGCGAAAATGTGTAACCACTGATAACCACTGTTTTGTAAGGTATTAAAATCACTTGAAAACACTGACAAAACATCAACAGAATTGACCAAAAATAGAAACTGAAAACAGGAAAGCCTACATATGCCCTATGACAACTTTTTTTAAAAACTTTATTTAGCATTTTGTTAAAGACAAAACAAAGCACTGAGTTCAGGTGGGGAACATCTAGGGTACAATCAAAATATGCTTCTGATAACATTTTCTGCAAAGTACATCAGGTAGAGCAAACGCGAGAAATAATACACGTTACATACAAGACCTATCTTAGGTTTTACTTCTGTTTACCGGGCCATCGACACATCTGCATCTCCTCCTCAACAGTACATATATTGAAAGAAAGAGGTCTAGTCCAGATTGGAGTGTATAACATACTAGAGACCATTAACAGGCACATTGATTCCCCCTAGCACACCCCAGTCAGTACTATACCCAGCTCCTGTTGAGTGGGAGGGGTCTTGCAGTTGTGCCGAAAGGAATCTTCTGAACGGGCCCCAAATGTCTTTAGGTCTGGAGGATGGGGAAAGAGTATTGGCATTCAGGTCACTTCTCATAGAACAGGTAGCTAAACTCTGGATCCAGCCGTGTATTGTCGGAGCCCTCTTGCCTCCCCAGTGAATTGCAACTTCTCTTTTAGCCAAGAGTAGAGCGACGGAAACAAATCTGCGAGTTTTAGGAGGAAACTAGATGAATTATCCCAAGAGGGCAATCTCGGGCAAGGACTCCATCGGTACCTGTATCATTTTGCTCAATGTTTTCTGCACTTTTACCCAAAATGTGTGGATGCATGGGCACGTCCAGACAAGTTGTGCGGAGTCCGCTTCAGGTGACTGGCACCGTTGGCATTGGTGTGGCCTAGTGGTATCCATCTTGTATGCTCAGGCAGGTATAATATAAATTCTGCATAGGAACTTGAAGTGAATCAGTTTATGGCGGCTATTGAGAGACACTGTTTTAGTTACCCTGCAGCAGGCTGTCCATTGCTCATCAGTGATTGAGTTGCTCAAATCTGACTCCCAAGCACAACGAACTCTGTGTAATTAACTGGGACATGGTCGACACACATCTTGTACAGTTGAGATAGGTAGTAGGAAAGGAGTGCATCCTCTATCATCATAGTGAGAGGGGGGAAACAGTTAAGGCTCTAACGGACACTCTGGGAACTGAGCCCGCAGAGCTGAACACAATCTAGCTAAAACAAATCTATCCATAAATGTGATGTCTGGGAACATGGCTACATTGTCTGGACCCTATTGTGGCAATATTAAATTTAGCACAAGTCTTTTGCACCAACAGTTCACCAGTTATTGGTAACCATTTGGCGTTATGGAGTGGAAGGGCGGCGGAGTACAGTGTCTGGGTGTTCATGATATGAACCAATTTTGCACATGCCCAGCTTGTAGTGGAGACCGGCTGTATATCTTTTGGATCTTTAGGGATGCCTGAGGGCAAAACGGAGGCCAGGGCGCTTGGCAAAACAAAGTCCGACTCTGGTCGCAAAAATGTAATCCTGGCATCTGGGTGGTACCACGTCTGTGCAAAACTACAATGAGCTGTCAGAAAGTACAAATGTAGATCAGGAACACCATACCCTCCTCTTTCACAGGGGAGCGTCGTTATCTGCCATCTTACCCTGGGCATCCTGTTGCCCCATACCAGCCTGATTAAGTGACAGCAAGAGTGTTAAAGAATCTGTTCATAAGTGGGATTTGGATGTTATGAAAGAAGTATAAAAACTTCAGGAGTACAATAATTTTACTAAGAGCTACTCGCCCCGCCATGGAGAGTGGGAGTTTAAGCCAATAGTCTATTTGCCCCTTGAGCTTGGAGATTGCTACTCCATAGTTGAGGCGAACGATCTGGTCCGTATCGAGATGGATGTGCACCCCTAAATACTTTACTGAATCCGTACTCAATTCCAGCGGAAATTCTGGATCCCATCGAGTCATTCGAGCCGTGAGGGGGAAGATAACTGATTTACGCCAATTGATCCCCACACCTGAAAAGGTACAAAAATGGAAGATCTCTCCGATAAGTCGATCCAGGTTTGTTTGGTGGTCTCGAACATAGAGGATCATATCGTCTGCAAATAAAGAAACCAGTAACTGGCCTGTGTTGAATCGTAAACCGCTGTGTAGGTGTTTTTCCTGGAAATGTATTATCAAGGGGTCCATCGCAAATATAAATAATAAAGCTGACAGCGGGCAACCCTTCCTCGTGCCTCTCGATAAGGGAAAGGACGCTGTCAGGTTACCGTTTAGCCGAAGCCTAGTCGTGCGTTGACTGGATACCAGAGCTGTAGTGTCAATGAATCCCTGCAGCATCCCCATACCCTGAATTATGGATAGGAAAAAGGGCCATTCCAGGGAGTCAAAAGCCTTCTCAGTGTCTAGAAGGATTGATGCTGTGGGAGTCTCCAGGTTTATTCTGTGAAAGGTGTTAAATAAGGTTCAGAGATTGAAGGCAGTGGACCGATACAGGATAAAACCTGATTGGGCCGGGAAAATGATGGATTCCATAAGCGAGGAGAGACGACATGCCAATGCCTTAGCGACAATTTTGTAATCTAAATTTAGGAGTGAGAGGGGACGATACGAGCCACACGTTAGACGGTCCTTTCCCGGTTTAAGGAGTAATATGATAACCGCCTCTCGGAGAGTAGGCAGAAGCATCGGTTTCTCTAGAGCCTAGGCATAGATGCCTAAGAGCCGGGGGATCAATAAGTCTTTATAGACTTTGTAGAATTCGCCTGTAAACCCATCCAGTCCAGGGGTGGTAGACGTGTTTAGGGCTGTAATAGCTTCATCTATGCTATTTGCCATAATGGGCACGGCCAGGAAGTCTTGCATAAATCTCTCTAGCTATACCAATGCGATCTCGGATAGATAAGACTTCTTGCCAGTTCAATCACGGCCCAGTTTTGTAGTGTACACTGTTTTAAAAATAAGATAGAAACTTCTCCTGGATAACCATTCGGTCTGTGATTGCATGCCCTGTAGCGGAACGTAATTCTGTGATGTATGCTTTAGTATAGGGGGGTCTTATCATTTGCACTAACACTCGTCTGGGGTGATCCCCCTCAACAAAAAACTTAGCGTTGTGGTAATTTCCCATGTAAAGGATTTCTCATTCAGCCGTCTCCCTATACTCCATAAGCAGAGCTGCTCTCTTGTTATTGTAACTCCGGTGTCCAAGGATACAAGCTCCCTTTCCATATGGGCAAGTGTGCCACGCAGGTCGCGGAGCACGCCGGAGCTCTTAAATATGCATACTCCCCTCATGTATGCCTTAAAGCCCTCCCATAACATCGCCTCGGAGTCTACTGACCCAGTGTTTTTTTCAAAGTAGTCTTCTTTTGCGTCCTGGTCTCCCTGCCTGAACACCTCATCATCTAATGCGCGGTTTGGGAACCTCCACTTCTCTCAAAACCTTCATGGGACGGGATCTTCATTGATAATAGAACCGGGAAGTGATCGGAATATGATCTGGGTAGCTTTTGTAGCTCATGGAACCAGCAAGACACTTCTGGGGAGGTTAGCCAGTAATCAAGCCTTGACCAAGTGTCATGGGTGCTGGTATAGTGCGTATATGTAGTGTGGTCCGGGTCACGAATGCAGCCCAGGTCTAGTAGAGAAAAGTGGTCGCGCAATGACTGCAGGACTTTACATACTCTCGGTTTAGGGTCTGGGGCAGTTGAGGTACTATCTGAGGTGGGGTTGAGGGCAATGTTAAACTCGCCCCCAAGTAGTAGGGGTACTGAACCGAACTGTAGCAACCTTGAGTGTAGTGCATAGTAAAAATCAGGGGAATCAATGTTGGGACCATATATGCATACCAACGCCACCTTGTAACTCAACAGTGTGCCTACCACACTTACAAATCTTCCTTCCTCGTCACATGTTACAGAGTGGCACTTGAAGGGGAGCCATTTGTGTAGGAGGATGGCTACACCCCTGGTGTAATTGCATTAGTTAGCAAAAAGTCTATTTGGGCCCCAGGAAGTCGCAAACCGGACCTGATCACTGATAGGGAGATGTGTCTCTTGTAAGAAGGCACTATCGACCCTGTCTCAGAGCAGATAGTGGACCACCTGCCTCCTCTGCGAGTATTGTTTAGACCCTAAACATTCCATGTTTCAAAAGTAACGCTCGCGGGGCCAGGGTTGTGGCCTAACTGTGCCATAACAGTGTCTTGCTTCGAGGATCAAAAAAATAACCAACATTTGCACCCACCCAATGCAACTGCAAACCAACATGTCATAAACTCAGTGCTAAGCAATAACAACCAATCCCCTCCCACCTCCCCTCACCCAGCCTTCCTGCCCAACCGGGGACGCAATACCAAATTTTCGGAAACAGTGCATGGCACCATTGGATCTTTCAATGTGATGAAAATTAAACAATTGAGGTACATTCTATCTTCACCAAAACTATCCCTATGACAACTTGATATTGATATTGAATCATTATGTAACATCGATTCAAATTAAATTATTATTTTGTGGGGTGGCAATTTCAACCTTCACTTGTGTCCTTTGCCATTCATACAAAATTGCGGTCTGACAAACCAAGATAATAGTGATATAACACACTCCTTAAACAAAAGTTATGGAGACACATTTAATGAGTTACTTTTTAACTATGAATTGGCTTTTTGCAATGAATTATGTAATTCTCCTGTCACATTTATTAGTACATTTAATGGCAGATGGGACGATTTCATGATAGATTATATGCTGTTTCTCAATCAATACTCTCCATTGGTTTCAAAATGTGGCACACATGATTTCTCGATAAGTGATCACTTCCCCCAGAGTGTATATTTCAATATTAAACTTTTCAAACACCAGGCTGAACACTACAGGCCACTAACCACTGAACATCTTGAAATTTCCCAATTAAATGGATATGCCCTGTGACTGTCAATGGTAAACCCCAATCATTTTCTAGAGGAGTTAATTACTACTCAGAGGGAAGCTTTTGGGATTTTCTTAGATGATACAGCTGGTGCAAAAGAAGTAATTGACCCATTTATGTCCATTAAAAAGGGAATTAGAGAAGGACTAAAAACATACCGAAGAGAGAAACATCTAAGAATATGGGATGTAAATCACCTAGGAATGCCCAGGAAGTACAGAACTGTAGATGGGCATACAGGTAAGCCTTGAAACAGTGGAAAGACGGCCTAAAAGAGGAAGCCTGGGAGAATTCACACAAGACATGTCTTAGTAAAAATAACACAGTTTTCTGGTGCATGATTAATTCCCCTTTTCTAAGAGAGGCTGATACCCCTCACCTTGAGATTGTAATCAGTGAGGCTGAATGGATGGCTCGGTATACACATGTTTATTCAAACCATACAGACAGTCTTGTTGATTTTGCTTCACAGCAACTACGTCTGATTCTTCAATAAAGGTTTTCCCAATGAACATATTTATCTGAAATTTACCCTTTAGGAGGTCGCTTTGGCTTTAAAAGTGAGTAAAGGTGGCAAAGCACCGGGTCCAGAAGATATTCTGGTTGACTCTATTGAGTCCCCTTCTGACTCTACTTTAGAGCCTGCTTTAGTGCTGTTTTTTTAAATACTTAAAATCACAAAAGTCCCAAGCATAAAGTTAATACAAGATTAAGGTATATTGTGGTTGTCAAGAGTTCATACGGGATGCTGGAACTCCCCGCTCCTTCACCATGTGTGAGTATTGTCTCTGCCGCTAAGGTAGACCGCGCAAGTCCATCTTTCAGCATATGGAACCTGAATGTCAGGTCGATGGTCAAACATCATCAAGACATCTCCGACCTGATAGGTAAGGAGGCGCCGGATGCCTTTTGCTTGACGGAGACCTGGCTACAAGATACGGACACGGCCGTTATAAATCTGGCCTTCCCGCCTGAGTACTCGGTGTACACTCTTAACCGAGCCTCTAGAGGTGGGGGAATAGCACTTGCAGTCAAGTCATGCTACCCGTGCACTTGACAAGGGCAAAAAATCACCGGTTGTGAAAGTGCGCTGTTCAAGATTGCCGTTATGCCTAACTTCGCTCTCTCGGCCATTTTGATCTACCACCCCCCTGGTAGCGATGTGGCCTTCAGGAAGGCCCTCCCTGATGCTATCAGCACCTTGGCAGCTGGCTGCTCCAATTTTTCCATCCTCGGAGATTTAAATCTCCATTATGACAACTTGTCTTTCCCAGCTGTATACAGCTCTGTCGCTGATCTTGAGGCTCTTCAGCTGGTCCAGCTGGTGTCGCAGCCTACTCATGTGGGGGGTCACACCCTAGATCCTTTTTTCACCAATCTAGGGGAAGTCAGCATCTCTACTCCATCTCCGCTGGCCTGGACCGATCACTATCTGGTATGTATCCAGTGCCCCCTGCATGAGCCGCAATTCAAACCCATGGTGCGCTCCATTCCTAGACGGCGTTGGAATAAATTGCAACTTGAAGACTTTTTCCATCTCTTGTCCACCGACCCGCTAGGTCCAATTGTTAACGTGGAAGTGGGCTACGATAGTTTTTGTGAGTGGGTTACTCGGGCCCTTGACTCCCTTATCCCGATAGTCTCCTGTAAGTGTGGGTCTAGGGATCCGAGCCCGTGGTACGATGATTCATTGCGGGCGCTTAAAAACATCTGCAGGCGCGCTGAGTGGGAATGGCGCAAAACCTACAACACCGACAAAAAAGTTTTCTATTTGGCCACTGTAAAACTTTACCATCGTGCAGTTTGCAGAGCCAGCGCGGCCTTTTACGCCCTGCAATTTCGTACCAGCACTAACCCCTCCAAAACTATTTTTAAGGCCCTAAAAGACCTCATCGCTAAAAAGGTGAATGTTACTCATCAGGGTTCCACCGCGCACTGTGAAACCTTGGCGGCTTTCTTTTTGGAAAAGGTTCAGGCAATATACAGAGCCTTTCCTTCAACTGCATCTCCTGTAGGTAGACCTCTTAAGCCCCTCACCCTGGAGGTATTACAATCCTTCCGGAGCCTTACTCCGGAAACTTTTAGTAAAACGGCCCTGCAGGTCAAGTCAGGGTCTACGGCCGATCCTTTACGGCCAGCTCTGTTCAAAGATCTAGCATCCCATGGCCTCTCGCCGGTTTGCTCTTTAATCAACACCTCATTAGCATCCGGCGAGGTCCCGTTGAAGTGGAAACAGGCAGTGGTTATGCCTATTCTTAAGAAACCATCTCTGGACGCCGGTAAGCCCGAGAATTATTGTCCAATTTCACTTCTCCCGTGGCCTGCTAAAGTTGTGGAGATGTATGTCAACTCTGTCCTCTCGGACCATCTTCTCCAGGCGAATATTTTGGACAGCACGCAGAATGGTTTTCGGGCTGAGCACAGCAAGGAGACTGCTCTACTATATATGGTGGAGCATTTACGCTCCGTGCTGGATACGGGTCAAACGGCGGCGCTTGTGCTATTAGATCTGAGCGCCACCTTTGACACCGTGTCCCACCCCATCCTTCTGCTTCGCCTGGAGGAAGCTGGTGTCACGGGGACTGCTCTCCAGTAGTTCCGTTCCTTTCTTGCCAACCGCTCCTTCAGCTTGGCCGTCCCGCCCTATGAGTCCAAACTCCATCCTCTGGATCTGGGGGTCCCCCAGGTCTCCTCGCTGAGTCCCATGCTTTTCAATCTGTATGTGAGACCGCTAGCTGAGGTGGTCAGGCACTGGGGCTTGACCATGGTGTCTTATGCCGATGACACCCAGCTAGCGGTCACGATCAGCGGGGATGGGGAGGTGGATGCCCCCAGATTCCAGAATGGACTGCGGGCGGTTGCCAGCTGGATGACTTCCAACCGTCTCCAGCTGAACGCCAGCAAGATGGAGGTTATGATCTTTGGCAAACAAACGGAACTCTGGGGAGACAGGTGGTGGCCGTCGGATTTACGCCAACCCCGGTCGCTGAGCTAAAAAACCTTGGGGTTTGGCTTGATCCAACGCTCTCTTTTGTCTGCCACACCAAACGTACGGCGGCCTGCTGTTTTGGTATCTTACGTGGACTCCGGCCTGTTCTTTAATTTTTCGACGCCACCACCAGGCAACTTGTGGTTCAAGCGACCGTGATCTCCCAGCTCGACTACGCCAGTTCCCTGCTAGCGGGATTAAATCAATCGGAAATCATCCGTCTGTAGCGTGTCCAGAATGCCGCAGCGAGAGCGGTTGTGGGACTTCCCAGATTCTGTCCAATCGCTAACACCTTGCGCACGCTGCACTGGCTGCCGATTGCACAAAGGATCCAGTTTAAGGTCCTGTGTGTTGCTTATAAAATCCTCAAGGGATCCCCGGCTATGATCCTCTCCAATCTTCTGTCCTGCTATGTTCCGACCCGGGCTTTAAGATCTTCGGACTTAGCACTCGCGGTTGTTCCCCGTTTTCAGCGCTGCAGGGCAGGCGGCCGTTCTTTCCAAGTTCGTGCCGCAACGTTGTGGAATTCTCTTCCCCCTGCTATTCGCGCCCTCCGGGATTTGCTTTCCTTCCGTCGTGCCCTAAAAACCTTTCTGTTTCCTTAAATGTTTCTTGCTTTGCTCTGACCAGTTGTGTTGTGTTGCTACCTTGTCGGGGGCCAGGACGCTCCTTCGCTGGAGCAGCTGTGCGCCTAATAAATGAACCTAACATAACATAACATAACATACCAGAATGTACAATTAGGCCAAACAATGTCAGTAATTTTTTTTTAAAAACACACAGAAACAATTAAAAGGCACAAATTAAAAAAAGAGAGAAAATCTATTTTATGAAAAAGGGAGTATATATATCATTTATTAAAAACATGACAAATTCATTTCATTTCATCAACATAAAAAAATTATAAGCAAATCATCACAAGGAGAACAGTCGTCGACGCAGCCTTTCAGTTTTGTACTTTACAACACCTTCATCAGGACCAATATTCTAAATACAAGGAACATACAATTAGTTTATAGTTTATCATATTTTACATGCGAATTTCTCCACTGGAGATTATAATAACATCAGCATAAGTATTCCAACATGTTGTCACCTTTACAAATTTCAAATATATACACATTTAAAAACTCTGTACCTTTTTACCCAGTTCGGATTCCGCAAATGTCATGGCACGGAAACTGCCCTTCTAAAGGCTGCGGATGACATCAGAGCCATACGAGACCAGGTGGGGACAGCACTCCTGGTACTGCTGGATCTTTCGGCGGCCTTCGACACGGTCGACCACAAGATCTTAGTCGACCGTGTCGAACGACTGGGGGTCCAGAAAACTGCTCTGGACCTGCTTGTATCGTTTCTGGCCAATAGATCACAAGCAGTATCTCTAGGACCCTACCAATCATCGAAGGTGTCTCTGCCGTGTGGGGTCCCTCAAGGCTCATCCCTGAGTCCGACACTATTTAATATCTACGTGTCGGACCTTGCAAATGTCATCAAAGCATTTGGGATGAGCCTGACCTCCTACGCCAATGACACCCAATTGGTACTGGCTATCAAAGGGGACGGGGAGGAAGTGGCCAATCGATTCAGGAGAGGAATGATGGCAATAGGTGACTGGATGGCCATGAATTGTCTGAAACTCAATTCAGAAAAAACTGAAGTGGTCATCTTCGGTCACCTCTCCCCGGGCTGGTCACCTGTCTGGTGGCCACCATCTTTCGGTCCCCCGCCGAGTCCAGCTAGCAAAGTGAGAAATCTAGGCGTCATCTTCGATGCTGGCCTCAATTTTATGGCACATGCGAATAAAACTGCGGCTTCAGCTCATATGAAATTGAGAATGATTAGGAAAATACTACCTTTCCTACCGAACACGGCCGGGAAAACACTGGTCAGCTCACTAGTCCTGTCCTCCTTGGACTATTGTAACGCTCTATTCTTAAATGGCAAGTCCGAGTGACAAATAAGATGCAGTCAATCCAAAATGCAGCCGCACGAATGCTGGCTGGGATCCCCAAGTTCGCACCAGTTAAAAACATCATTAGGGATCTCCATTGGCTCCCGATACGCAGCCGTATCAAATTCAAATCGCTGTGTATTGTTTACAAGTCACTCAATAATCAAGGTCCCCACTTTCTCAAACAGAATCTTCTCCATCATGTCCCAACCCGATCTCTTCGTTCCTCTATTCAGAACTTCTTGGCTGTGCCTCGCACTAGAACAGTCACCTGGGGCGACAGGCGTTTCCTGGTTGCCGCCCCTAGACTCTGGAACACCCTTCCTGCACATATCCGAGCAAGTCCCTCCCTGTTCACATTCCGCAAACAGCTAAAGACGTGGTTATTTGACCAATAGCCTTGTATATCTTCTTTACCCCAGTTGCTGATCCATCCCTTAATTAGCGCCGAGACGCCCACGGGTATTCGCCGCGCTCTACAAATGTCAATAAATAAATAAATAAATAAATAAAAAAGACAACCACATTCCAATCCCTATTGTTCAATAGTATAGTGTCAGTATCTCAATATATTATTAATGTCATCTACACAATATTCCTTTCTAGGGAGGTAACCACATACCTCTATGTCATACACAGGATGTGTACGAAAAATGATGTCCTATGTTTTTCTAGAGACATCTATTGTTCTTATAAGTAAGTAGCAATAAGTCTTCCTATCTGGATAGCTTCCTTGAGAAATAAAGAATGTCAACATCAGGTATTGTCTAACTAAGAAGTATTTGTGTATAGTAATTACTCCATAAATCCATCAAATACCTTTTTTTATTACTTTTTGGAGGGCTGACTAGGTTGATCTGTTTTGGAGCCACCGTTATTTTCCGAATGGAAACAGATTCTAAGGATATTTTATAAAAAGGAAAGAAAACAAACCATCAGCATGGGGCACTTTATCAAAAAACTCAGCATTATACCAAACCGTTTGCAGAGTGCTACCTTACCGATAAATGCATCAAATACCTTTTTTTATAAATTTTTTGAAGGATGACTGCGTTGATCTGTGTTGGAGCCACCGTTATTTTTGAATGGAAACAGATTTCTAAAAATATTTGATAAAAAGGAAAGGAAACGGACCATCAACATGGGGCACTCTACATAAAAAACTCAGCATATTACCAAACGGTTTGCAGAGTGCTACCTTACCGATAATGAATCACTTGGTTATACACAATTTATAAAAAGAGGTATCTTGACAGCCGGCACGGTGTTCAGGGGATAACCTCCTGAATGGGGTCTTTAATGCGACCTGGCCGCCATATGTGTGGCAGGGTATGCTCAGACGCGAGTCCCTTGCTCACTTTGCCACTGGATTCAAGCAAGCTGGGCTGAAGACGCTGGAGTGCCAGAAACCGGTCCTTGGAAGCTTGTTTCCATCCTGGGAAGACTTGGCATGGCAGTTCGGGCTGGACTTTTGCCATGAGGCACAGGGTCAGACTGATTTGCATATAGCCATGTCTGAACTGGGGTGGCAGAGTGGGCTAAAGAACGGTGATGGATTAAACCCAGATCTTTTGACAGGGTGAGAGTGTTTGATTGATTCAGATGCTCCGTCCATCACCACCCCCTTTTGTACCGCTTTTGGCCGCCATAAGTGTGGCAGGGTATGCTCAGACGTGTGTCCCTTGCTCACTTTGCCACTGGATTCAAGCAAGCCGGGCTGAAGACGGCTGGAGTGCCAGAAACCGGTCCTCGGAAGCTTGTTTCCGGTCCAGGGAAGACATGGCTTGGCAGTTCGGGCTGGACTGTTCCCATGAGGCACAGGGTCAGACTGATTTGCATATAGCCATGTCTGAACTGGGGTGGCAGAGTGGGCTAAAGAACGGTGATGGATTAAACCCAGATCTTTTGACTGGGTGTGAGTGTTTGATTGATTCAGATGCTCTGTCCATCACCACCCCCTTTTGTACCGCTGTAAATAATATAAGCATTCTATAAGTTAAAAAAATTCTCTGTGTCATAGTTATCAATTATTACTATGCATTTGGAATATTCTCATCGGCTCTGTCATGTAGTGGAAAGATTTTTATGTGGGTGAATTTGAGCTTACTCAAATCGATGTACACAGGATTTCCACAACCCTGGTATCCGCATATTGCTTTGATGCCTTTCTTTATTTATAAATATATTTTGTAGCGCAACGTGCCTAAACCATTAGCATAAGGCACACTGTTACGTGTTAGCGCTAAAACTGATTTTCACTCTTAATATTCAAACGGCATAGTGCTTTAATGCCTTTCTTTATTTATAAATATATTTGGAGGCGCAACGTGCACACACCATTCGCATAAGGTACAACGTTACGTGTTAGCGCCAAAACTGATTTTCTCTCTTATTTATTCATACAGCAGTTCATTTGTTGGCTTTTAAAGAAGTGTGCAGTCAGCGTTAAAATGTGCTGTTCGTTTGAAACTTGAACAAGCATTTACAATGCAATGGTCTCGGCAATATTTTAGGTAGAGCTATTGGTATTGCTCATTATTTTTTTATCTTTTTTGTATCCCTAAATAAATGGCATTGTCATCTCTATTGGCATTAGCTTTTTTTTTGCATATGTGATAACTATTGCATTAGCAGAAGCAGAGAAACGGGTAATAATCACAATTAGAGGGCGAAGTAACACAGAGTGAGGACTGAGAGAGGAGAAAGAAAGGGAGAATAAGTGCAGGAACGCGGAACATGGAGCGTGGGACCGGACAGATAATACACTGGGAGATGCGGGAGCGGGTTAGGGGCAGCACTGCGGAGGCGGTGCTGGCCGTCAGGCTCTGCTCTAGAGACGACTCATCCCAGGCGGTGTCAGGCACAGAAACCATCACGGAGCGTGAGGCCATGGCTGGGAGGGTCGCGAACCACCGCGGCGCGAGACAGAACACAGAGGCGCGAGAGGCAGAGAACTCCTACCGCCAGGCTTAGCACTATAAAAATGTCTGCAAAATAGATCTACAGGAAGTTTTCATCAGAGGCGGTGCTTTAAATGAGCCGGAGCTGAGTGCCTCCCTTTCTTCACGTTTGTGGGAGGCACATCACCGGAGAGGGTCCGATAGGGGCAGTGTGCCAGGACAGAGCAGGTTCAAATCCCTCAGGCGGCATTTTAGATCCGTTCAGCGCTACACAGGGAGATCTGGTTTCCACAGCCCGCATTTACTCCGTTACCTGTGATTCTTGTCAATTCTTCACAGGAGAGGGCATGTGTGCCTTGTCCGCTGGGTTCGATCCCAGCGCCGCCCCATCGCACGGTGTGATCTGAGGTATGCCTGCAGGTAGGCTTCTCAGCTCACCCGTGGGGCCTCCCCTGCCGTGTACTGCGGTCAAAGTCGCCCAGAGAGAACAAATCTGGCTTGTGAATCTGGCTGGCACGTGAACCTGTTAACCTCCTGTTTGCACACATGTCACAGGCCGGGGGACTTGAAGGCCTCCGAGTCGCCGGGCTTCTGAAAAGCAGCCCGTGATTGGCAGCTCATGCAACACCTATGCAAGCAAAACAAAATACCAAAATAGCTTCCATGTGACAGGCCCCCTCCCCCACACCCTGCAACCGGAGGGCGGACGCTGCTGCGCCCAGAGGCTCGGTGCAGAATATAGCGCCAGAATGGTGGACTTTTTACAAAGTCGATGTTTACTGGTTGTGCTCCTAGTCCTCGCTTACCAACTGAACCTCACGGTGTGATCCTGGGCAAATGTGCTTCAGTTCGCCCTCTGACAACGTTAAAAGTGCTCGGAAACATGAGCATCCTCGTTTTAAGGGCTACCACATAAAATAAACAACGTGGCCCGCTTTACCAGGGTCTCGATTAATTGTGATATGTGCGGGGAATCCAGTTATGCCTCATTGTGAAACTTGCAAACTGCTGGCAGTAGTGACCCACAGTAAAACAGCAAAGTGCAGTGTAACATTTATCCCATGGTGAAATTACCGGCTGAAAGGGCTGTGCTACTGGGGTGTAACACTGACCCCTGGGGTGCAGGTGGGACCCCAATCCTCCAGGGGACCCCCATTATTTTATTAAGCCCCTGCCAAGCTGTGCCATGCTCTCTCCCCGGCCCACTTCCTCCTTTTCCAGCTCTTCTGCCCCGCCCCCTGACCCCCTCTCTGTTGTGGGGCAAACTGAGTGGCACGAAGCTCTCCCTAACAAATGCCACGACAGGGCAGAGAAATAGGTAAGAGCAAAGCTGTCCTTCGAGGAGTAAGTCCCAGCCTTCTAGATTTCCATTTAAAGCACTGAGGATGGACGCCGATTTAGTAAAAGAGTTCCTGCAGTCACTGTCGGTGAACTCCTCCTATGCGCCTGTCATGATAATGGAGCCGAGATCCGGCCGTCGAGGGCCGTAGTTGGGCGGAGGGAAGGGGGGGTAGAGCAGGACGAAGGAGCTGCGGGCGGAGGGAAGGGGAAGGCAGAGCTGGATGAAGGAGCTGCGAGCGGAGGGAAGGGGAAGGCAGAGCTGGACGAAGGAAAGCGGAGGGAAGGGGGGGATGAGCAGAGCAGCTCTGGAAACCACCACCGTCTTTCTCCGAGGCAAAGCAGAAATGCCTCGGAGAAACCAGGGTCATTTTTTGGATTGAGGGGCGTGTTCGGTGTTCTCAGAATGGGCGTGGCCTAAAAGTGGAAGGAAGAACACCGAACACACCTCCAAATCTGAAAAGGACGGAGCCTATTCGGAGGGACGGCTCTCTCCTCCAATGGCTGGCTTCCGTTTAGGAAGCCAGCCAATGGGAGAGAGGCAAAAACAGAGGCGGGACAAATAGTCCACACTAGGAAACATTAAATCTCGGTAATTCCGGTTCTGCCTTCGGCAGACCGGATATCACCTCGACCTAAAAAGGAAGGCTTAGATTAATTAATCGCCAAGTCCGATCTATTTTTCTTCAAACGTCACAATTTCGTTATCCGCATACTGTCAGGGGCGGAATCGCTCCTCCGGCTGTTTAGTATGCAATATTTATTACAATGTCTAATAGAGAATTGAACGTTGTAAAGACAGAACTAACATTAAGCACGTTTCGATCTCTTATGAATTCAAGGTTCCCTGTGCGTTCTTTGTGTCTCTATAGCAGTTAACTCACCTGACAAGTGTGATACGGCCCCCCTGCGCCAAACGCCCGATTCAATGGTGATTAGGGAGTCTCTTTTACGATGAAGTTTAAATCTCATAACTTATCCTATCATTAACCTTTATTCAGGTCACATGATCGGATGTGCACAAGCTTTTTTTGTGAATCTAGCTTGTTATTGGTAGAGCCTACTATCCCGTGACGGGCATGACATCTTTTAATTTCACGCTTTTAACTATTCCTTTTAGGTTGAAAACGTTATTGATGAAGGCACAAAAGACAAATCTTTGTACACAGATACGTTCAAGCGTCATATCTAAACGTGAAATTCCAACTTTATTGATACAGAGACAGCGAACATCAATCACGAACACCTAGATGCTCACTGACAACTGTCGTATTTGAACGTATAGATAACCATTCCGTCAATATTAGCTTAAAGACAAGAAGATATAGCCTATCAACTATTTAAACATGGAACTGCAGTTGGGGGCCTGTGTATGTATTTATTGAAATTAAACCATTCCGAAGAATCGTTATTTATATAAATGCAGGCATATGTAAATGCCAAATATGTAACTGACACTGCAAGAAGGAAAAATATGCTAAACCTTTACTGCGTGTCCAATCCTTATGTAACCACGTCGCAGTACGTTTCTAATCGAATCTGTACAATAATATATTTTAAACATGAATGCTAACATATTAAAGTGCTGATTGTAATTAATATACAGACTGGATTTATAAAACAATACGTTCCCAATCCTCTCTAGTGTTTAATCCATTTCAGACTGAGTTGAGACGGGACATATAAAATTGTTCCCGTTTTTTTCTTTTACTATTCATGTCTCCTCCTCTAAGGTTAAGGTGTATCACTTCTAGGCCACACCATTTGAGGTCTGCCACTGTGTGTTTAGCTTTAGTCCAATGTTCAGTTAGGGGTGCACCACTCTTAAAGGTGCGGATAGCTGACGTATGTTCATTTAGTCTAATGAGGACTTCTCGTGATGTTTCTCCTACATAGATTAAATTACAAGGACATTTTATTAAGTAGATCAAATTCTTAGTATGGACATTGTTTGGTCTAATTGTACATTCTGGTATGAACTCTTGACAACCACAATATCCCTTAATCTCGTATTAACTTTATGCTAGAGACTTTTGTGATTTTCCTGTACTTCCCCTGTCCCAGATTGGATAGTTAGGGGACCTCCTTTTATTTTTATTATTTAAATACTTGGACATAACCCCTTATTGCCAGATATATATAGGAAGGGAGACTAATAAGCCTGCCCAATATAGACCAATCTCCGTGTTAAATTATTTGGTTAAGGGGGCTGGTCGTATTCTTCCCAATAGATTGCAGGACTGGGCTGATTCCAAAAATATTATGTCAACTTACAATAGGGTTTCTGTTCAGGTGTAGGGACAATCGAGCAGGAATTACAAATGAACCTTTTAATTGTAAAATACAAGCACACTAAACAAGTTAATATGTTTGTTGCATTTTCAGATATAACATCTGCATTTGATTGTGTTGTGAAGATGAACTATGGATTATCATGTATGACTTGGGTGTAGACCCACCAACAGTCAATTTCCTTAGATAGTTATATTCGGCAAGCAGGGCTAGAGTGCGCTATGGGCTAAATGGGGAATGTTCACAGCCATTCAGCAAGGAGAGAAGGGTCTAGCAAGGTTTTGACTGCTCCCTTTCTGTTTACTTTATAGATAAACAGACTGACTAGTGTTTTAGGAAGCAGGTGTAATGGCTTCCCTCCATCAACCTACTCCGGCCCTTCTCCATGCTTACAATGCAGTGCCTATGCCTGTACCCTCCTGGGCTTACAGCAGCTTCTTACTGAGTTTTTTATGTTTATGCAAGTCAATATAAGTAAAACTTTTATTAGGAAACCTCTGAAAAAATCATGAAATGCCATGATTTTTTTTTTTTGTAACATTGTTTTTATTGCAGTACCAAAAGTGATTGCATAGACATTATAATGATGAATAACATATCAATACAGCAGCACGGTATACAATCATTCCGTTATCATAAACATGTCGCTCGAGCTTCCAGATAGAAAGCCGATCAACGAGTGCCGGGAGTCCAGTCTCTGCTCCATCGTCCAATGTCCGTTTCCGAGAGCACAGGAGGACGCGGACTGCTTTTAAGTTTTCACCCCTCCCCCACCTCCGTCAACTACCCCCCCCAAACTCCCCAAACTCCCGAACACCCCCCGTGGCAGCGCTGCAGTTGAATCATAGAGGAAAGTAAGGTCTAGTGTGTGCAAGGAAGAGTGAAACATCCGCTAAAGGTGTGCTCCTGGTGCGCTAGTGGGACCAACCACTTCAAAATCCGTATCCTCTCCTTCCCCCTCACCATCATCATCCCGGAGTGCCTGCACTATCATTTCCCACGCTGATGCCCTCTCCATGGCCTTCTCATCAGCAGCCCTTGTCGCCATCTGGTATCGTAGAGTGCTTTCACATGTCGCCCACCTCAAACATTCACCATACCAGCTTTTGTATGTGGGTCCCACTTTCGATTTCCAATTCCTGGTTATTTCCCTCTTCGCCAATATCAACCCCATGTCTATGAATCTGCTGGTCATCTTATTTTTGGGCGTGTGTGGAAACCAATGCAGCACCCCCACCGCTTTAGTGTATTGTATCTCCCTATCCGTGGCATTGTTTAAAGCCCTCCCGACCTCCTGCCAGTATTCCCCCAGTGTAGGGCAATCCCAGAGCATGTGTCCCAAGTCCGCCCCCAGTGTACCACACCTAGGACAGGCCGCCTGCTCCACTCCAAAGTACTGCTTCAGTTTCCCCGGCGTGAGGTATGCCCTATGGATGATATAAAAGTGTATACGTTGGAATCTGGCGTTCCTCGTGCTCTTCCGTGCCCTCCGTAATAGTTGTCCCCAAGTGGCGTCAGGAATCTCCATCTGGAGGTCCAGTTCCCACTTAGTCTTTAGGGCAGTGAGCGGCTGCAAAGCCTCTTGCAACATTCTGGAATACAAACAGGTCACCGCCTTAAAGGTTCCCGCCGCCATCATCGTGTATTGGCACGCCATAGAGGTCGCGGGTTCCTGCAGGCCCTCTCCCCAGTGGTCTTGCATGGCGCCCGTCAACGCCGCGTGCAGGAGATAATCACCTCGTGGAAGGTCGAAACGCTCCTGTAGCTCTTGGAACGGAAGCAAAGCTCCGTCCTCATAAAGGTCACCCAGCATCTGGACCCCAGCTTCCTCCCAGCCCAGCAGTCTCGACCAATCTCCACCATGAGGCAGGGCCATGACCATACCCAGCGGGATCTCCGGAGCATACATGCGGCGGATTCCTGCCCGTTTACTCGCTCGGTTCCAGCAAAGCCGAAACGTCTGTTCCTCCACTGTCAGATCTCTGAGCAACAGCTTCTGATGAAGCGTGATATACGCAAGCACGTGCCGCGGAGTGCCCTCATCTCTAGTGTGTTCTGGGCCTCGATATACTCTTGTGACCTCCTGTGTGAAAGTCTGCAGCTGTGCCGCTAGGTAATAGCACTCAAAATCAGGCACTGCCATGCCTCCCTCATCCTTGGGTCGCAATAGGGTGTCCAGCGCTATTCGCCGCCGACCCACGCCCCACAGGAACCCTATAACCAGTGACCGCAGTCGGCGAAAGACTGAGACGGGTATCCATATCGGAAGGGTCCTAAAATAATACAGTAGCCTAGGTAATGCCACCATCTTCAGCAAGGAGACACGACCTGCCAACGAGAGTGGGAGAGTGGCCCAGAAATCCATACATCCCTTCAAGGCGTTAATGCAGCGAGTGATATTACCGTCCAGCATATCTGCTGGGGTATGATACACATAAACGCCCAGATAGTGCAGGAAATGAGGCTCCCACCTGAGTTCCTGTGCCGTGAGAGGGCATGGCTCTCCCCGTTTCAACAGGTATAGGCAAGACTTGGTCCAATTGACCTTCAGACCCGACAACCGCCCGAACAATTCTAGCAAACTTCTCGCTCCCATCAATTCCTCCTCCGCATCGGCCAAAAACATCAGCAGGTCCTCCGCATACAACGAGATGACATGCGGCCTGGCCCTATAGACCAATCCCTTATAATAGCGGCCAGACCTGGCTTCCGCCGCAAAAGGCTCCATTGCCAGCGCGAACAAAAGGGGGGAAAGTGAGCACCCCTGCCTAGTGCCGGGTCGCACCGGATATTGACTCGAGATCAGCGAGCCCACTCTAACTCTAGCCGTGGCTTCAGTATACAAGACTTTAGTCCAGTTGATATAGCCCTCCCCTAGTCCGAAACGCCTCATCCCTTCGTATAGATAATCCCATTCTAGGCTATCGAAAGCTTTCTCGATGTCTATGGAAAGCACTAGGGGCCCGATGTAGGTGGCCCTTTCAGGCCATTTACCGACCGTTAACGGCCGATTTCGGCCGTTACCGACCGGTAAATGGCCAATCGGTATGTAGGGGCCTAAATCCAAGGCCACATGTAGGTAAATCTACATTTACAGAATCGGTAAAATTACCGATTCGGTAAAATACCGAATCGGTAATTTTACAGATTCTGTAAATTCCATATGTAGGTGGGACTCTTCTGAGTCCCAAAGGCCTTAACGAATCGGTATTTTACCATGAAATCCAACTTCATGGTAAAATACCGATTCTGGTGTGCATGCACATGTGTGCATGCACACCTATGCCATGTGGCAGGCAGGCCTGCCCCTAGGGCTTGTATGCCTGCCACATGGCACCCAATCCTGTTTAGGGGGTTCCAGGGGGTGTCAAAGTGACACCCCCTGCACCCTTGTGAAATTCGGTATTTACCTATTCGTTAAATACCGATTCGGTAAAGCCTATTGATTCCTATGGGCTTTGAAGCCCATAGGAATCAATAGGCTTTACCGATTCGGTATTTACCGAATAGGTAAATACCGACTTTTGCCGATTCAGTAAAAGGGAACATCTGGATTCCCTACATACCCACCCCTCACATTTACCGATTCTTCATTACCGAATCGGTAAAATTCGGTAATTTTCGGTAATGAAGAATCGGTAAATGTTACTTACCTACATCTGGCCCTAAAGGAGTAGCCCCCTCCGGCAACCGAGTTCCTAGCAGCCTAGTCAATCTACAGATGTTGTGGGTGGTGTTTCGCGTTGGGATGAAACCGCACTGATCACTATGGATCAGGCCTGTCATGTGGGTCAACAATCTATTTGCTAGGATTTTGCTCAGTATTTTGTAATCCGTTGTGAGCATAGATAATGGGCGGTAAGAGGAGAGGGCGTCACTCGCTCTACCAGGTTTCAACAGCGGGATCATAAGGGCCTCACACATTGACTGCGGCAGTCTGCCTCGCGACTGTGCCTCGTTGTAAACCAATTGCAATTGCGGGGCCAAGTGCTACAAATATTTGCTATAGAACTCAATCGGCAAACCGTCAAGCCCCGGGGTTTTATTCCTAGCCATCTGCTTCACTGCGCACCCTATCTCTCCGACCGTTATAGCTCGGCCCAGCTCCTCTGCCTCCGATTTCTCTAGCTGCGGCAGCTGCAACCCTCCAAGGTAGGTGTCCGATTCCTCCGCCCCACCCGTCGGCCCGCTCTCATACAGACCCTCATAATACGCCCTGAACCTATCCAGTATTCCGGCTTGGGTGTGGCAGAGCCCGCCTCCCTCCTTCTGAATAGACATGATTGGAACACCACGCCGATGCGGATTGGCAAGCCAAGCCAGCATCGCCCCCGCCTTATCGCCCTCCGCATGCGCTCTCGTCAGATAGACCTTGTGATCGAAACTACGCAACCGTTCCAACTCCACCGCCATTGCTTCTCTGGCGTTACTAACCTCCTCTTGAAGTTCAGGATGATTTGGGCGCTCTCTTTCTTTCTCTCTCAACCGCCGCTCCGCTCTATCAAGGTCATCCAACAATGTTTTACGAACACCTGCGACGCTCCCAATACAGTGCCCCCTGACCACTACCTTAAACACGTCCCACTCCACAGCCCTGGTGGAGGTGGAGCCACTGTTCTCTTCGAAATAGCGCGTCACTCGCTCCCCCAGGGCCTCCCTAAATAGCAAATCATCTAGGGTATCAGGTTGTAGCCGCCAGGTTGGGACACAATTGACTTCCACCATCCAGTTCGGGGACAACAACAGAGGGTTGTGGTCCGACAACGTGCGGGCCAAGTACTCCGCATGTCCCACCGCTGCAAGCACAGGTGAAGAGCACAAGAACACATCCAACCTAACATGAAGGTCATGTAAAGTAGAATGGAAGGGGTAATCTCTCGTGGTAGGGTGTAGTGTCCGCCAGGCATCTCCCAGGTCCCAACTCTCCTGCCAATCTAACCTCCGTTTCGCTATTCTATGTATCGGTGAAGAGTGCAATGGGGGATGAGACCTATCCAAAACAGTATCCACCACCGAGTTGAAATCCCCTCCCATGACCATCGGCCCTGCCAAGTAACTCACCAGTTTGCCCGAAAGCGCTGTCAGAAAAGCGGGCAAGTCCACATTCGGAGCATACACACTGCAAAGAGACACTATTCGGCCCCTAAGTCTCCCCTCCACAGCCACAAACCTACCCTCTGGGTCTACTACGTTTTTAGTGACCTGGAAGGGAACCCCAGCTCGTATCCAAATCAAGGCCCCCCTCGCAAAGGCCGAATATGTTGTGTTAAATAGTTGCCCCCTCCACCTTCTCTGCAGCGCTACTCCCTCTTGCTTAGTGAGGTTCGTCTCTTGAAGAAAAGCTATATGTACCCCCTAAGTTTCAGATATGCATGGACCTTGTGTCTATGCACCATGGTGTGGAGACCCCGCACATTCCAGGTCACACATTTCAAAGCCCCCGTATTAGCCATACCTCCCTGCACCCATAGACATAGCAATTACAGCCATCGACCATGCGCTCATGCCAACATAATACTGACCCCCCCCTCCCTCTCCAAACAAATGAACCCCACATCCCTCTGAACCCAACCTGAGCATCCCCAACTACTCTCGGTTCCCACCCCCCCAGGACAGGACCCCCCACTATTGGAAGTTAACCCATCCAAACTGTTGGAACTAGATACCCCCTTTAAAGAAAGACACTAGAACTCGCAGTCTCCACTGCGATGACCTTAAGGGCCAGTAGGGCACGGTCCGCTACCGAAGGAGTTTGTTAAACCAAATCAGGCCCGCATATCCCGCCCCAAGATCCCCCCATGAAAAACTCACGAAGTCCCATATAGCGAAAAGCTGCGCACACGGGCACAGCGCCCCAGTGTCTGACCAACAGGCCGTTCCTCAAGTCCAGCGTCTCAGGCCTCGACGATCTCTCCAGACGTTTGAGGTGTGACGACGGGACCCTTGGCCCCCCCGAATTCTGAGAGTTCCGTCTCCGATCCCGTACCCTGCTCCTCCGAGTCCTTGCCTTTCCCGGACTGGCTCCACGCCGTACCAGAGAGATCCACCACCGCCTGTAGGGCAGCCTTCCTCTCCACCTCAGTCTGTGACACCGATGGTTTCCCAGTCCTCCGCCGGTTTTTGCGAATGCGTTGTGACTTCCTAATCGGCTGTTTCATTTGAGCCTCCTCCGCTCTGGCTTTGGCCCCGTCCGTTCCAGCCTTGTATGTGTCCCACCAGGCCCAAGCATCCGCCGAGGAGGTAAAGAAAATCGACTTGTCGTCCACCACCACCCTCAGCTTCGCTGGGAAGAGAAGGGAGTACTTGATGCCCTCTCCACGGAGCTCACGCTTGAGCGACAGGAAACTGGCCCTGAGTCTCTGGGTCTCAAAAGTGTAATCCGGAAACAGGGTGACTCTGCTATTATCAACTTGGAAGGGTCCTGCTTCCCTCGCCCTCTGCAGTAGCCAGTCTCGATCTCTGTAGTGAAGCAGCTTAATCACCACCGGGCGGGGTGGCAGGCCGGGACCCTGTGGGCCCGTTCCAGGGAGAAGAAAGGAGAAAGCCCTTCTGGCGCGACTTCAGTGCGTAGCCAATTATCGAGGTAGCCCACCATGTCATCACCCTCAATTTTTTCCGGAAGGCCCACCAGGCGAACCTTGTTGCGCCTACTCCTATTTTCCGCGTCCTCGGCCCTCCTCTCCAGCACCTTCAACCTGTCCAGAGCATCCGCCATCTGTGCCTTCACTGCTGTGTGATCCGGGGCCAATTCTTGTATGGATACCTCCATATTCTTGACTCTGTCCTTAAGCTTATCATGGTCCGCTTTCAGGAGGCCCAGGCCCGTCGCTACCTGGGCGATGTCCTGCTGCAGGGCGTCTTTTGTGGTCGTGATGGCCTCCAGTATACGGTCTTGCATGCACTGGAGAGCAGGGTTGTCGCGGTCCGCTCCATCCAGCGTTTCCGAGTCAGCCGCTCCGTCCCCCTTCCCCTTTGGTTTCACCATCTCGGCCGTTGCAGGCACTGGCCCCCGGAATACCAATTAATCTCCTTGCAGTCGTTCGCAATGCAGGACCTCGCCACTGGGCAGCACCCCGAACAATGGGACCGGGGATCTAAGACTCCCGTAGGGCACTGAGCACTGTCCAATTCAGTTCTCGGAAGTCAATGGCTATGACGGGGTCTCGAGGTTCTGGTCTATGCGTGGAGGGCCGGAGTCGCCTTCGCAAAGCCGTCGCCATTTTGGGGACCTCCCCGGAGAATTTTCCTGTTTCCTCGTGTCCCTGTCAACTCGCAACCGAAGCGAGGAAAAGGCCACCCGCACTTGCTTACAGGGTTGAGAGAGGCCCTCCGGTCCGGCAATAACCGCTAGTACTGGGTCAACAGGAGAACCGGGCCATGAGCCACCTCAGTCTTCAGCGGCACTCGTCCAGGCCTCAGGGCGCCATCTTAGATCAATGGCTATCACACCCGAGGCACTTGCTAGAGGTCGATTTTCAGGACGATAAGCGGCCACAGGTCGCCCACTCTGAGTGCCGTAGCCTCCGTGACACCTTTAGATCACGGATTTTCCAATTTTCTGTGGAATTCGCATGGACAATCAGGATGAAATCTGGGATCGGGCGCGCAGCTCCGGGCTCACGCTGCCTACCTCCTCGGCATCCAAGCCATATCCCCATGAAATACCATGATATACGGATTGAGCGCTCTAACCTCATTTTGTTCTTTAAATTTTTCATATCTGGTCATTTTATTTGATTTAGAGGAGACCTGGATATGTGCTATAAATTCCAGGAGGCTCCAATTTGTTAAACTCATAAGGGACCTGCTTAATTTCTCTAGGAAACTGAGTAAAAAGTTCCTAAGGAAGATGACGATTACATATAAGGCTAAATGTCGGACTATCGCTTTGTATGGGATAGAGTGTGGGGCTATGTCAATGTCCAATCATTCCACCTGGTCGAAAATACTTTTTTATAAGGAATCTCCTTGCTCTTCCCTAAAGTTACTCCATTTTTCCTTGTCACTCGGAATTAGCGGTGCCCTTTCTAACAGTTCTGCTTTAAATACAATACAACAATACAATAATACATTTGTAAAGCGTGCTACATACCCGTGAGGGTCTCAAGTCGCTGGGGGGCGTGGGGGGGCGGGGCTGCTACTGATCGAAGAGCCAGGTCTTGAGAAGTCTTCTGAAGGTCGGCAAGTCCTCGGTCTGGCGTAGGTAGGTGGGGAGAGAGTTCCAGGTCTTGGCGGCGAGGTAGGAGAAGGATCTGCCGCCGGCGGTGGTTTTCCTGCTGCGAGGCGTTGTGGCGAGGGCGTGGCTGGCCGAGCGGAGGCTGCGGGTGTAGAAGCTGAGTCGGTCGTTGAGGTATGTGGGTCTGGTGTTGTGGAGGGCCTTGTGTGTGTGGATGAGGAGCTTGAAGGGGATCCTCTTGTCGACGGGGAGCAAGTGCAGGTCTCTCAGGTGGGGTGTGATGAGGTTGCGTTGTGGAACGTTGAGGATCAGTCGTGCCGCGGCGTTCTGGATGCGTTGTAGCCGTCTCAGGAGCTTGGTTGTTGTTCCTGCGTAGAGGGCGTTCCCGTAGTCCAGTCTGCTGGTGACGAGGGCATGGGTGACAGTCTTTCTCTTGCCTGTCATAAGATCTAGACACCTGAGTCTATGGGATTAAATCGTAATGTCAGAGAGGGCTGTCTCAAATCTCCGTGCACCCTTAAAATTCCATGGCTCAAGTATGTTAAACATCTTATAGCTGATCTGGGACATTCCAACTATTTTAATTACCCAGAGCCTTTGACTAATATTTCCAGAAAAGAGCTAAAATCTGAATGTTTTTCTCTCCTTGAGGATCTAAGGTTATCTACAGATCTACTGAAAGCTACCATTCTTAAGAATCAACTGATTTTGACTATACGTGCTATGCAAACTTATTGAATAAATATACATAATGGTCATCATAGATTTGTATTAACACAACTCAGGATGGATATTTTTCATCATCTAACTAGTTTTCCTACTATAAATGATTGGTCGCAAGACTTGGTAAAAGGCCCTTGTTACAACGTATCCATCCAGAGCACCATGCACATTGTTTTATTTTGTAAATATTATTCAGTCCTGAGAAAATGTTCAATCAACCCATTGTGAAGATCTCTAAACTTTGTGCAGTGTGGACCAGCTTTTTTGTGTTTACAATCCCTTCTGAGTCGGTATTTCTGTATTGCTACGTCACATTATTTATGGGCTGTTATCACTCGCAGAATGTTTTTTAAAGTTAACTTTATTGCCTATATAAAGTAATTGCCCTTTTATTTGTTTAATCTGCATTGCATATGATTTTATCATTCTTTTTATACAGAACCTTTTTAACTTGAACAAAGAACTAATATTATATTTTGTATTTTTTTATCATTTACAATGTGAAATCGAATAAAGCTTAATTTCGATCTGATTAGAAAGAGCATCATGCAATTTTACCTTATGAACCCAAATTAAAACATCTCAGCTGCACTGTCCCACAGGGGTCTATTCTTTCACCCTTGCTTTTCAACATCTATATGCTTGCTCCCTTTTGCCCAATTGCTTTCTAAAACAGCTGCCACACCTAATATTAATCTACACGGCACCCAAATCCCTCTACAAATCCCTCTACAACATCGGACCCAAATACCTCAATGAGAAAGTATCCTTCCACATGCCCAATGGGAACCTCCGCTCTGCCGACCTCACTCTGGCAGGGTCTCCTGCATCCACGGAAACAGAACAGGTGGGAGAGCCTTCTCCTACATCGCTGCCAAGACCTGGAACGAGCTCCCTGTGAACATCAGACATTCCTCAACCCTGCACACCTTCAGGTAGGACCTCAAAACCTGGCTCTACGACGGATCTGGAGCTGTCTCCTCCTCCCAGTGCCTTGAGACCCTCTCAGGTGAGTAGCACGCTAAATAAACCCCTGATTGATGGATTGATTGAATTCATCTTTGGTTTTGAACAAGGATCACCTTACCTATCTTAGAGTTAACTTCTTGTGGTGCCTGAAGATGCATGGTCCAATAATGCTCTCACCGGGCCCTCTGTCACCACCTCTCAATCTCATTAACTGTACCAAATTTTGGCATTGCTTTGGTATTAAATTACCAGTTTTGGTCCTCATGTAAATAAAGTTGTTAATTCCTGATTCTATTATTTAAAAAAATATCCTTAACAGTTTGCCTTTTCTGGACAGCTGCTGCCATATAACTGTGATAAACGTTTTAATACAGTATTGTATTGAATATAGGAAAGATGTCCTGCTTGCTTCTCCTGCAAGATCAATAAATTCTTCAAAATGCTTCTGCATGGCTAGTTTGCATCATGCCTTGGCGCCAACATACGATCTCGAAACAATTACATTGGTTTCCTGTACACCGAAGGATCACCTTTAAAGCTATGATGATTGTACACTGCGGCCAAAATCTGCAATTTCACCACTGAATGGCTGACAAATTTGAATGGTATAATGGGGGAGACCAAAGCCAAGCCTTACCTGCACAGCCCGTGGCAGGGGCACAGAGGGGCATTCCATCCGACACCAGCGCCGTGAGGGGAATGGCCGCGCTGACCAGGAAAGCCGTGAGGGGAACGGCGGTAGTTCCCATCGGGGAACTACAATACCCAGCAGCCCCGGGACCGGCACACGAGGGAGGAGTCATCGGCGCGACCGGAGGCGCTTAATAGCTCGCGCCCTCGGCGAGCCCCTGGGGAGACCAAAGCCAAGCCTTACCTGCACAGCCCGTGGCAGGGGAACAGAGGGGCATTCCATCCAACACCAGCGCCGTGAGGGGAATGGCCGCGCTGACCAGGAAAGCCGTGAGGGGAACTGCGGTAGTTCCCATCGGGGAACTACAATACCCAGCAGCCCCGGGACCGGCGCACGAGGGAGGAGTCACCTGCGCGACCGGAGGCGCTTAATAGCTCGCGCCCTCCACTCGCCCCGCGAGTCGCGCGCGGGAGAAGCCCGGGACAAGGGCGGGGCCATCTGCGGCCATCAAAGGCCAGAGGAGGCCGGGTCGGGGCACCCCCCTTAGCTCTTGTGCCAATACACCAGGAACATTGACCAAAGGTACTGTTACCCACTGACTATTTCCGGTCTTTCTAACAGGCCCCTTCCAAGGTTGTCGATATTGACTTAGAACAAAACATTCTTATTGGTAACATCCGCCACGCTATGTCTTGCAAAGGGGGCCTTAGAAACCTTTCCTCTCAGGGTGACCTGCATAGGGGAACAATGGATTTGTATTTTAAGCGTGTTAAACTGCCCATCGCAAGTGAATTAGATAGAATAGAACGATCCCCAGTCCTGGACAGCTCTCTCACTCTGGGTTCTCTGCCTCAGACTGTTGATATAGCCCCGGCTATATCATTACTGGATGAACTCAATCAAATGTGCAAATCCTCGTACGCCCCCCTGGATTCAGAAAAAGCTCCTATTTCCCCAATATCTACGCCTAATCATGGGTCTAGCTGTTCTTGCCAATTAACTCACACTCCACAGGTAACGCCCGCATAATACGACCAACAGCAAACTCTCTACCGGCAATCCCCAACCAGGTGCTCTCTGCCAAAAGGAAGAGAGATGAGGCTAAACACGCGGGCAGTCAGGCTAAATTACAAAAATTACATCGTAATTCACCTTTACCCAATACTCCTAGTACTGCGACTTTGAAAGCACCTACACAGGCCTCCCTACTGTCGGAGCTCGAAACCATGATGAAGTCAATCATATCTCCATTGATTGATAAAATGACTAGCCTAGGGGACAGGCTTAGGGGTGTCGAGGAAGCTATAAACGTTAAGGCGATAGTTACTAAACCCATGGGAGGACCCGTACAATCACAGCATCCAGCCCCTATAGAAACGCCAATCTCTATCACACAAAGCAAGATCTCCTGTAAACAGTCTGTTGCTCCACACATGAAACTTGTAAATATCCCAAAAGCCGCCACGCCTTCACAGACTTCTTACCCTAGGGCTGGGCAGAATAAAGAGAAGTCATCTCATAAAAGAATAGCGTCTAGTCATGACACTTTACCGCACAAAACTAACCACCTACATCTGCCACAAGAGGCAGCCCCTATTGTGTGTGTCCTCTCAGGAATACCTGAACTCCCAAAGGGAAAACTTGAGAGACAGCAGGCCCTAAGGAATAAGGTAGTGTACTGGCTCACCAAAAATAGACCTCTGCCCCCCAATTTAGACGGGACTATATTAAGTGTTCGAAGGGTGGGCTGGTTAGGACCTCTCGCAAAAAACACTGTGGGCGACTTGGTACTCGTAAAGTTTAGAAATAAATATGTCATCCCATACCTGCAATCTTGGCAGCCACAAATAGGTGATGGTCCTATAACGCCCGCATAATACGACCAACAGCAAACTCTCTACCGGCAATCCCCAACCAGGTGCTCTCTGCCAAAAGGAAGAGAGATGAGGCTAAACACGCGGGCAGTCAGGCTAAATTACAAAAATTACATCGTAATTCACCTTTACCCAATACTCCTAGTACTGCGACTTTGAAAGCACCTACACAGGCCTCCCTACTGTCGGAGCTCGAAACCATGATGAAGTCAATCATATCTCCATTGATTGATAAAATGACTAGCCTAGGGGACAGGCTTAGGGGTGTCGAGGAAGCTATAAACGTTAAGGCGATAGTTACTAAACCCATGGGAGGACCCGTACAATCACAGCATCCAGCCCCTATAGAAACGCCAATCTCTATCACACAAAGCAAGATCTCCTGTAAACAGTCTGTTGCTCCACACATGAAACTTGTAAATATCCCAAAAGCCGCCACGCCTTCACAGACTTCTTACCCTAGGGCTGGGCAGAATAAAGAGAAGTCATCTCATAAAAGAATAGCGTCTAGTCATGACACTTTACCGCACAAAACTAACCACCTACATCTGCCACAAGAGGCAGCCCCTATTGTGTGTGTCCTCTCAGGAATACCTGAACTCCCAAAGGGAAAACTTGAGAGACAGCAGGCCCTAAGGAATAAGGTAGTGTACTGGCTCACCAAAAATAGACCTCTGCCCCCCAATTTAGACGGGACTATATTAAGTGTTCGAAGGGTGGGCTGGTTAGGACCTCTCGCAAAAAACACTGTGGGCGACTTGGTACTCGTAAAGTTTAGAAATAAATATGTCATCCCATACCTGCAATCTTGGCAGCCACAAATAGGTGATGGTCCTATATCCGTTTGGAGTTTAAGTGAATTTTACCCCAGAACATTATATGCCCCGTCGTAATGTCAGACAACATAGAGTAATTCCCGGACAGCGAGAAATGGTCTTGTATTGAGTGGCCACCTCTCCCCTGTTTTTATCAACTTGTTCATTCTCCATCTTGTTTATTGATTAGCCGATTTATTCTATTGATTTAATTTATTTTTAAATTCATTTAATTCTTTTTATGAAATGTATTAATGTATTGGTGTATTTTTATGTACTGCCGTTGCTTTTATGATTTTTCATATTGAAATCGAATAAAGCTAATCAATCAATCAATCGAATGGTATAATGCCAGTTGCAACTTAACCCCTTCACTGCGGCGGCTATTCCGCCGCAGTGCTAAGGGGGTGGGGGGGCCGTGCGGCGGTCCCGTGCTCGTGACGGAACCGCTCCGTCACGGCACGCGGGTGAGCTGTGCTTGTGACGGAACAGTTCCGTCACGGCCCCGCCCGCTCAATAGAATGCGCCGCGCAGTTGCGGCGAGCGGGCCGTGACGGAACGTTCCGTCACCAGCAAAGCCCACCCGAGGCTCGTGACGGAACGGTTCCGTCACGAGCATGGGAGGGGTTAAGCTCAAATTACCATTTTATCTTCAGTATTCCCAGAAAAATAACATTTGAGTTTGGTGACCGTTCTTTCTCAAGTCACTACAGCACATATCATGAACTCTCCGTCTATGTCCCTAAGTGCTGTACTTTCTTTGTACGATTCGGGCAACGGCTTGGGGCCCACAATTATGAGTGCCCAGGTGGGAAGGGGATTATTATTTCACATTTTAATATCCGGTAGCAAGGGAATCAGAAATTTAAAGGCGCGATATTTATCACCCATTTCAGGTTGTGACTTTTAAAATGGGTCTTAACACGCAGATGTTGGTGCTTTTGCGCACCAACATCTGTTTGTACATGTATTTACCAGGAATTTTCCTTGCGTACATTTTTCATGATTTTTCTGCAGAAATGTACCTGGTGAAAATTATGAGGCATGGGGAAACTACCACAAAACTCGTAATTCCGATTCCTATGCAAATATAATGAGGGCCTACGTCTTTCTTGTTCCCAAGTAACTGAATAGGTTTTGGCAACAGTATAAGCATTTTTTTTTTTAACAATAATGATAGTTACCAATTCTTAATGGAACTGCTGTTAGGAGTGTTAGGTGTGCTAGGGAAAATCTACAGTCTCTCTTGTACCCCACTGAAAAGTGAGATCGTACTATCACTTTTGAGAAACAAAGTGTGTCTCATTGATTGTTTTATTATTATAAATACTTTTTCAAGACAAATATAACGAAGGTACTGACCACTATGAACACAGTAAAATAAAAAAGCTTACATTTCCCACTTAAATGCATTATTAATTTAATGTTGTATGTTACGTGTTAGCACCGAGCAATAATGTGGAATAACAATGGGAAAGATTTACGAGCCTCTTGCGCTACTTTTGCGATGCCGTTGCGTCACTTCTGTGACGCTGCGGCGGCGTAAACCATGCGCCACATTCCGCCCTATTTGCAACGTGATGCATGTAGGGAGATGCGTCACATTGTAAAGCCCTGCGCCACATGAAACCTGACGTTGCGGCGCAGGGGGGGCGTTCCGGCGCAGTAAAGCCTCGGTAAAGTGCCTGAGTGAAATCTACAAGATTCCACGCAGTCACTTTCCTGATGCCGCTGCGTCAAAACCTTGCGCCTGCTTGAAGCAGACCTAAGGAATGACGCACCATGTTATGTATGGGCAGGCCACGAACATTGCTGGAGTTGCGTCATGCTTGCGACACGACTCCAGCAATGCGCCACCCTCCCGACTAGAGATGCATCACGCATCTGTTTATCCTTGCACCACAATGCGCCGCATGGTAAATGCGGCCCATGTTTGGTGGTGCAAGGGTAAACTTGCATGACGCATCTTACCTGGCTCATTCCTGCTGTTTGCAGGGATGAGCCAGTCGTCATAAATCTGCCCCAAAGTATTTACAAGAAAGGGGGATGCGCGCAAGAGAATTGTAAGTAATATATTTTGTTATAGCGCAGTAACTCGTGTTATGATATGACAATGCTAATTGGCCAGTATATTACAACCACAATAAGAGTCATAGGGTGCAATGCATAAAGGCATTTTCGGCCGTAAAGACATGTTAAAAAAAAGGAAGCCTAGCAGTCACAAATTAATTCATTACTGCATAAAACTATGCCACAACTGCTGAGAAGTACGCAATAGTAACTCTATGCAAGGGAATCAAAGTAGACTGAACAAGTCATAGTTTGCCTTTTAGGTTTTGGTTTTTGAATTCTCACAAACGTGTACATTTGTGATATTCACAAACTCTTTTCTCACGTTTCAACCCTGGAAATGATAAGAGTCTTGGAGTAAATCTCCTTCCAGTATACTAAAGGGGAAAGGATCACCTCCAAACTTGGAGATGCAGAGAGAAAAAAAAAAGAAAACAAAAAATGAGAATTTGCATATCAGAAACTAGTTCTCCTTTGCCGAAACCCATATTGGGAAATTTAGAGCCGGGGGTATGTTACATGACATTCCTGTTAATACACCTGGAAACCTAAGCCTACTTTCCCTGAGAATTGCCCCGATAACGTGCTTTTTTATTTGATTGGTAAAATTCTTATCCTCTTAATGTCTTAACAGCCGTTTTTAACTCTGAAAAAGCATTTGCTGAACCGTCAAGTCATCCATTCCTCATCTGATTTATGCTTGTTAAATAGCTATACATTGTTCAACATATAGTGAAGAATATTTACAGCAATATGACTGTAGACGGTGCTTTCAATAAAAATAGTTGCTACCTATATAGTTTTCTGCTATGTTAAATTGTTGCGACTAAAAAAATTATATTATTTGGGTATTAAATAGGGGATGCTTGTTATGTTCTTTTTAAAAGCAGTGGTATTAAGAAAGCACATCTGACTGACTAATTACACATGCTCACTTTTGGTAATGCTAATATTGATTTACTCACCCACTGATGTATCAATAGCAAGAAAGTATTCGCCTTCCTCAGCAGTTCACTTGTAAAGTGCTGCAGGAGCCTGCATTTGTATGGCTGATTATCTTTCCGAAGTGATTAAAATCACTATGCTTGTAGTTCCATTCTTCACAAATGTATCTAGAATGTATCTGTCACAGGCAAGGCAATGTGTATTAAAGTGATAATGTTATGGTATTTTCATGGGTCATTGCTTACATTGATTTGTTTTATATCTGACAGGACTGCGCACAGATAGAGACAGCAAAGGGCTGGGCGATATCTCATCCCAACATTTCCAGCTGATATTAACAGATCAAAGAGATGCTGCTGTGTACAGTTTCATTCTACAAAATTGCTCCAAACTTCTTTAAAAGTACTAATGTTGAGCACAGTTTTTTACCTGATGTCACAACATGGTGGTTAGACCTGGCCCTTTTTGCAGGGTCACCCGAAATGTTTTACGATTCTCTACCTTCCTTTGTCAAACTCGTTTTTTTTTTTTTTTGTACTTTTTCCCTACTAACAAGTGTTAAGATGATTCTTTTCTCCCCATAAACCTTGGTAACATTGACCTTCACTTGATTACTACATTAAATTTACTTGTAAGTCCATAGTACATTAAACTACTTGTACCCAGGCTCTGCCAAATAAATGATACTAGTGAGTTGCTGCACTCGGCGCCCCCTACTAAAGTGGCTTGTTTAAACTTGTAATGTAGTTTGAAATTGTCATTTTGACCTGCCAAAATAAACCTTTTGCCAGGCCTAACCCTTCCTTTTAATACGTATAAGTCACCCCTGAGGTAGGCCCTAGAAGGATCATTGGGTAGGGCGTGCTGTATTTATAAGGTAGAAAAACAACACAAGGGCCTATGCTGAGGAATACTTGGAATAAGGGAGGCTGGGAGTTTGAATTAAGCAAAAACCACCTGCTCAATTTCTTTAGCAACGTGAAAAGATTTATTCTTTTTCAATTATTTTTTGATTTGTTTGTAACACAATTTTTTAGTGCAAGGAGAAGCAACAATTTTATATACAATATATACAACACTATGACAAGAAAATGAACATTTCCATACTTCAATCATACATGGCCGTCCAGTCATACAATAACACATTCATACGCAAACAAAAATAACAATAAACAATAAGAAACAGAAAAGATGAATCCACGTATCGGTCAAGAGTAAATTGGAAAAATCCCTATTGATTATGCAATTTTTAGAGTCTTTTTAGTGAATCAACACTGAGAATGCATTTCTCTGGAGATTGATGAAGGGACTTTGTTTTTAACACAGCACGTGAAGACTAGATACGGGGATGAGGTGGTCGACGCGTTTCAAACCCCATTCGTTAAAGGGGTTCTCTTCAGGACCAAATGGTTCTGGAAAGACAATAAAGAAGGGTGCTTAGGGGAAGGTTCCATATCAGGCGAAATAAGAGACATACGCCCCGTGTACACAACAGCCTACCTTATCTTTGAACCAAACGTCATAGAAATCCAAAGGCGGTGAGTCAAGGAGTTCGAAAATAGAGTGCACGTAGTGGCTGTAACCAAAAGGGACAAACGTGCTGAATTAAATAACATGCGCTAACTCCCAGTCATTCAGTCTGATCTAATGGGCTGCTAGACGGGGGCTCATACCTGGAGGTTAACCGGCTAATGGCTTGCCGTCGGGTCCATACTTCTCCTCTGTCCCGTGAAAAAGGTGTTTCTCCTGAAAAGAGATGGAAAAAGGCAGTCGGTACTCGGCAAACTGATTAGATGAACTGGCACGCCAAGCTGTGACAGGCGGCTGTGTTAACAACGTACCGATTTGAAGAAAGTCATCCGTCCTTGTATCCGTGGTGCGAGTCGCGGCAATTGCCGATAGTTAGAACTGGCACTTCCTGGTTTACAAACCCCCAAGTGGTTCTGTGATTTGTAGTTTGGCAAAAGCGGAAAACGTCAAAAACAACGTCCAAAGGACGTAACGTGAGGGCATATCAGCTGAGGGATTGGCTCGATAATTTTTAAATGTTGGTTTTATATATTTCAGAAATTTCATTCAAGCCTTTTAGGGCTGTATTAAATTTCATTATTAGTAAGGCCTCGCGTTGAGACAGTTTCGCGTCCAAATCTCCTCTCCTAGGATCTTTTTCAATTTTTGAAAGCACGGTCCATTTCAAGTCAGTCTGTTCATGTTTCATCCTGGCCCAATGATTGACCAATGGGGCATTTTCAACACCTTTCCTAATCCTGGATTTGTGCTGCGTAATCCTACTTCGCACTTCTTGTGTAGTTTTACCAATGTATACCAAAGGGCACGGGCAAACAATGGCATATACAACATTTTTGCTTTTGCAGTTTGTGAATGTATCATGCTTCCAATGGATGTTGTCAACACTGAACACAGAATCTTCGATTGTTTCATTACAACAAGTGCAAGTTCCGCACTTGTGGTGACCCTTGGTAGGGGGAAGTCCAAACAGGCTTTTCAATGTTGGTGCTTTTGCTTTCGGGAGGGCAGCTCTCACGATGTGATTAGCTATGCTCTTTTCTTTTTTGTACGCGAACAATGGAGGTGCCAAAAAATCCTCATGAAGGTCTTTCAATAAATGCCAGTTAGACAAGATCAATTTCTTGTATGGATTGGCTGCTGGGCAGAATGTGGTGACACAAACCAATCTTTTTAAGTCTTGCGTTGCTAAAGAAATTGAGCAGGTGGTTTTTGCTTAATTCAAACTCCCAGCCTCCCTTATTCCAAGTATTCCTCAGCATAGGCCCTTGTGTTGTTTTTCTAGTTAGATTTGGCTCAGCCTAGCTGAGTTAGGAGTCAAGACCCCGTGTGTTTTTTGTATTTATAAGGTAGGGCATGGTTGTTTTAGTTTTACCTGCTCTGACAGTAAAAGACTCCTAAAGTCGTTTTTCACTGTTGTAAGGCCTATCGCTTCAACAAGCTAACATTGTGTTACCTTATTTCTTTTAATGAGTACTGACTTCAGATTGGGAGCAGATAGAGAAATGATATTGACACTCAAACAAACTATAATTTAAAAACATCTGCAATAGTAAACTTTGATTATAGATTGCAGTAAAAGAAATGCCACTTTTCTGAAATATGGCATTTTTCTTCCCAAAGTTTCTGAGGCCTTTCTATGAGTTTCCAGCTTCCTGTGCCTTTTAATGTTCCCCTCTATCAAGAATGTGTATTGAGCCCACGCAGAAAACTATGGGACATGGATGTGGCTGTGAGAGGGTCCTCCTGGATGGATGGCTGGTGAAGAGCTGTACCCTGCCTTGATTACATTTCAAAGGCCCTTGCCCACAGCATAAAAAATGGAACCTGGCACACGGCTTGCCCTGCCTTTTGTCATCCAAAACAGTTTGGAGCAAGAACCAGGAGAAGGGAAAGAACTGACCATAGCTAGCTCTGTGGGTAGATCTAGAAATTGTTCACACAAAGGCTGGCATCAGGTATAAAAAAGGGACCTTCAGAACCATTCATCCAACCCGTGGACATTTCCGAAGGACTGCCTTGCTGCTAAGAGGTCTACCCTGCCGCTGGAAGGACTGCCTTGCTGTCTAAAGAAGGAAGACTGGACATTCTTGTCTTGATCACAGACTACCCAGAGTAACTCCAACGGTCAGTTGGCTGACCTTTTATGTGAGTTTCAGGGACACAACAAGCTTACAGAGGACTCCCTGCAACTGCCCGGCTGACCAGCACCACTTGGACCTGAACCCTCTTGTTCACCTCTAGTGGAGTGAGTACTTATCCCCAAGAGATGCCCCTCAGGTCCTGGACATCCTGATGTTCCGACTTCTAGCCAACAAGCCCATTTGCACCAAAACTCTACCATTAACGTAAGACTCTGGTTAGACTTGCTCTTCATTTCAACAGGAACCATCTGCAATGACCAGCAACGCAAGACCTGAATATGCATGCTGCAGCAATGACAGCCTTAGATGACCGCCAACACTAAGTTCCAACTACGATCGACTCTTGATACTACAACAATAACTGTCGGTGCTACTCAACCTACTCTTCATGCCAAACTCTTCCTCCTTGTGGTCTCCTGCAATACAAAAGGAACTCTTTGTACCAGACTTGAGGTTAAAGCAGGTTTAATCTAGTCCCTGTATCCAACATGCAATCCATCATGGTCAGACTGAATTTGTGACTTTGCCCTTCGACTAGTGTGTCTAGATAACCCAATCAATCATTCCAAATCTTATAAAGTGCGACTACTTACCCACAAGGGTCTCAGGGCACTGGGTGGGAGGGGTGCTAGGTCTGAGGTTCAGTCAAAGAGCTATGTGTTGAGGTCCTTCCTGAATTGCAGCAACATTGGTGATTGCCTGAAGTGTAGAGGCAGGGAGTTCCAGATCTTCCCAGTGAGGTAGGAGAAAGATCTTCCTCCAGCCATGGTTTTGTGGATCTGTGGGATGGGGCCAGGGCCAGTATGGTGGAGATGTTTGGTGGAAGAGTAAAAGGAGAGGCTGTGGTTGAGGTTCGCAGGCCCAGCATTGTGGAGGGCTTTGTAGGCCTGCTTGAGAAGCTTGATGGTGATTCTCTTGTTGACAGTTAGCCAGAAAAGGTCTCTCAGGTGGCCAGTGATGTGGTTGCGCCATGGGATGTTCAGGATGAGTCCGGTGGAGGCATTCTGGATGGTCTGCAGTTTTTTTTTTGTTTCTGGGTTGTGCCGGCATAGAGTGCATTGCGATAGTAAGTCTGCTGCTGGCAAGTGCATGGGTGACCAGTTTCCTAGACTAAGTAGGGATCCACTTGAAGATCTTCTCAAACAGGTGCTGCGTGTGGAATCAGGAGGACGAGACAGCATTGATTTGGTGGCTCATTAAGAGCAAGAAGTCCAGAATGATACAGAGGTTTTGTGCATGGTACTGTGGGAGTGAGGGGAATTCCGAGCTCTGCAAGCCATCTAGAACCATCAATGGCAGAGGGAAGGATCCCATGATGTGGACTTCAGTCTTGTATGAGTTAAACTTGAGGCAGCTGTCTTCATCCCGTCATGGGTATGCTCTTGGTGGCTCTGAGTTCCTCTGTGAGAAAGAGATCCAGCTGGGTGTCGGCGGTGTAGGAGACAATGTTGAATCCATAGCTTCTGGCAATGGCAGGAAGAAGTAGATCCATTCTAAGGCTTTATTAATGATGCCATCGTCATGGACTCTTGTGCAGAAGGTGTGGTGGGAGGCGGGGGGCAGCAGTCTTGCCTCAGTGAAGGAGGATGTGGATGTCACCTGTAGCGGTGAGGAGAGCTGTCTCAGTCCTGTGGGTGCTTCTGAAAGCAGATTGGGAGAAGCCTAGGATGTTGTTTATTTCGACGGACTCAGAGAGTTGGGCATTGACTGCTTTCTCAATGACTTTGGCAGAGAGATGGTCCATAGTTCTTAAGGTCCATTGGGTTGTGTTGGACTTGGCCCATTTTCCCCCAACATTTTTTACCTTTCACCCCCCTGTGTTGGGATGTCTCCCCATGGTAAAGAAAGTTGTATAGGCCATGTGTGGTATGAGATGCCCTGTGTAATGTGAAAATGTAACGCAATGGTGTGCACACTTGTAATAGCCCCATTGTACAAATGCACCTTACTGAAATGTTGCATTTAAAATGGATGCCATGGCTGTCTGTTGTGCCACCTGGCTGCAGTGGGTTAGCGGTCTAGTTGTTTGGTACCTGGCCATTCTGGCTTTTGGAGGGAAAGCCTGGCACCTAAGGTGCTCTACTCCTCCCCCTGAGCCAGGTTGAATCAGTCCCCCAGAGGATTCTAGAAGCTTCTGGCACTGCCTGGTAGGTGGAGTGAGCGGCATATAAATAAGGGGGCTGTGCCACCATGTGCTGATACAGAGCAGGGACGTGAATGTGAGGGGACCTGCTGCCAGGGGATACCGCCACATGGGCTTGTGTGCTGGACCCTGCACCTAACTAGAACCCTCTTCTGTCCCCCAGGGCTAGTGAGAGCCCCACTGCAGGAGTACAGGCTGCTGTACAGGAGGAGGGCCACGCTACAGTGGAGGATGGTTAAAGCCTACTGCTCTGTCTTGATGAGTTCCCACTGACTGCTGACCTTGCCCAGTAGTGCCGGCTGCTCTGCCCTTTGGCCCCTGAAGGAGGAGCACCATCCTAGGTCCCTGAGGGTGCTGGGAACTTGAGCCACCTAAGCGCTACACCTAAAAAGCCCCTGAAGAGAGAAGGAGCACTACCCCTGGGCTCTGACTGCTCCTTGAACTGGACCCCCTAGGAGGTGAGAAGCGGTACCCTGGAGCCCTTGAGGCTTGCTGTGGGGACTGTCTACCCCCCCTTGCGCTGTGCTACTGGAAGCACTGCCTGTCTGGGCTAGGAAGAATTGCTGCCTGTTAAGCGCTGTGCTGCAGGGTCCCACAGTGCTGCGTTAAAAGAACTGTGCCTTCCAAGCGCTGTGTGTCGGAAGCACTGTGCCTGGAGGAGCGAGTGCCGAGAAGCAGAAGGCGGGAGACCAAACCGCGCTTCTAGAATGCCCGTCGGTAAGCGTGTGTGATGCTCTGCTAAAGTACTCATCGCTGCGGACCCCAGGGCCGTCCGATGAAGTGTGCGCTACTTGGGAATCACCACTGCGACCCGGGCGCCTGCACCGCTGTGGAGGAAGCACTGTTGTTTGCATTCCCGCCGCGGCCCCCGGAGCCAGGAGAGGGCCGCTGTGGCATTGAGGAGGCCTGTGTTGGGCCCAGTGAAGCAAAGGAGGGCGGTGCCATGTGGCTGGGGCGCTGGCCACGTCACCGGCTGCTCTCCCGTCCGTCCGCGCGTAGATTGGGCCTTGCGGTTGCACCCACTGGAGGTCATGCCCTGATTGGCGGCTGATGCCTTGCCCCCTAAAAGTCGGGCAATGGTTGGCCACCTGGCCGGGAAGCAGGAAGAGGCCGGGTGAAGCCCCGGTACCCGGGAGGGGGCCCAGGTGAAGACCGGAGTGGGAGCCTACCCCGCCTTCCCCCCTCCGACAAAGTGCTGCATGTGACCCGCAGCCGGTGAGTGGGGCTGTGTGGGGGACTGCCGGAGGCCTTTGAGGAGCTGGGGGGTGGAGAGGGCAACGGGGCACACTGTCGGTGCTCGCCCCCCACCTCGCACCAGTGAGATTTTCCAGCTGCCCCACCTGGCAGTGGGAAGCTGCAACAGGCAATAGTAACTGTTGCAGCCCCCGCATGGACCCACAGCGGACAGGGCATTCGGAGCCAAAACAAATTCTACTGGACACCACTGCCCCGCTGGACAGTGGGCAGTGGCACCAATTGGGACACACTGTCTAGGCTTGAATGGCCTTAGGAGAGTGACAGCACAGGTAGCATGGCCGAGGTTTGGTCAGATATAGTTCCCCGCCAAGCTATGGGCGTAAGGTGTCTCCTGCCCCATGTTGGACCGCCCCATGTTTCATGTATGCCGATAGAATGCTTTAATGCTATTGCCCCCAGGGCTTACGTCGCAGGTGAAGGTGCCCTATGGTAATATGTGTAGCCCCATGGTGATGCAGTTTTGCCGAAGTGCCTGATGCGGGTACTGATTGCTAAGTACAGGCTGCTTGTTTAGGTGTCCCATGTCCATGCGTGTACACCAGGGAGGGTTGTGCTCCTATGTGCGAGGCTCAGGGTTAAGGCCTTATACCCCGATCTGTTAATTGCCTGGGGTAGGCTCACAGTAATGTTGCACCGATGCCTAACTTGATGTTTTGGGGTTCACCTAATGTTCTATGCCATTTCCTTTTTTTATGCGCACTGTGTTACCTGCCCCAGGATTTAGGTCTATGCCTGATGTTAATGCTGGACGTCCTGCTAAGAGGTTTTATGGCAGATGTTTGTGCCTGATAATTGATAACGCTTTGTTTTATTTCAGCCCTTGAACCAATGGATTTACCTTCTTCTTCTTTTTTCCCATTACCCGTGTAAATAATCCCTGTGTATATTGCCCTGGTGCCAGTTGGCGCGGTATTGTGATTACTGTGTTGGCTTTTGCATATTTGAGACAATACAAAAGTTATCCTTTTCCATCTGCACTGGTGTTGTGTCTCTTTTTGTGGTATGCCTGGGGTGTTGTCTGTGCATACTGCGTGGATGCTTTACACATGTCCTCAGGAGTTTGGCCTGCCCGCTCTGCACCATGCTACCCCCCCGTAGAATTGGCTACCCCATTTCTAACAGGTTGGCAGAACGTTTCTTCAGCAGAGGGGTTGAACTCTGTGTGCTTACAGTCTTCCGGGAAAGTTGTGGACTAAATGGAACATTTGATGGTGCTGCAGAGTTCATGCGCTATGCTGTTGTAGATTTGGTGAGGGCAGGGATAAGAGAGGGATCCTGATCAGATGCTCCTCATGATACTGGAGGAGTCACCAGAGGTGAGAGTAGTCCAGTTGGTAAAGGTCTGCTGGGAGCTGGAACCATTGCGTGAAGTGGTTGCTGGAGCAGTGGGTGGGTTTGTCATAGATTGTGAAGATGTCATAGATCTCCTTGATCTTGAAGTGTAAAAAGATGACAACATTTTAGCAGAGATCTTGGAATATGGGATGTGTGCTTTTTCTGTGCTGGGTTTGGCAAATCTTTGGACTATGATTAAGAGTTCTTTACTGTTGTGTCAGTTGTCATTGATGCATTCCTTGATGGCTGGCTTCTTTGTTGCTTTGATGAGGCAGTGATGTGCACCTGTGGTGGATTTAAAGGCTGCGTGGTCTTCTGTGCTTTTGCTGCTTCTCCATCTTTTCGTAAGCCTTCTACAGTTGCCCAGTGGCAGTGGGTTTGAGGCTGCTGTGCTCATGTGTGGGTGGGTCCTGTAACTTTCTTATCCTCATTTTATCCTCATCACTAGTTTTTAAAGATGGTACTTTTATTGACTAGTTTTTAAAAATAAATTGCACCTTATTTTACATGATTGCTGACCGCCTCCCTCGCTCTTTCCTGCTCCCCTAGCCGCGGTCCGGCACGGCTGTGTGCCGATTGCTCCAGAGGGCTGACGGGGTAGCGGGCTCCATTTTGGGAGAGGCAGTGGTGTTCTCAGGGCAGCGCACTAGTCATCGCGCCTTCAGCCCTTCAAAAACGATTCCCCATTTGAGCGCGCAGCGGATGCCAGATACCCAGTGGCAGTGGGTTCAAGGCTACTGCGCTCGTGTGTGGGTGCGTCCTGTGACTTTCTTATCCTCGTTTTATCCTCATCACTAGTTTTTAAGATCGTACTTTTATTGACTAGTTTTTAAAAATAAATTGCACCTTATTTTATTTGATTGCTGACCGCCTCCCTCACTTTTTCCCGCTCCCCTAGCCCCGGTCTGGCACGGCTGTGTGGCGATTGCTCCGGAGGGCTGAAGGGGTAGCATGCGCCATTTTGGGAGAGGCAGTGGTGTTCTCAGGGCAGCGCACCAGTTATCGCTCCTTCAGCCCTTCAAAAACAACGCACCATGCGAGCACGCAGCAGACGCGCGAGCGGGCGCGCCGACAGAGTGCCAAAGGCGCGCCAAAGGCAAGCCCATCTGCGCCCGTCCGCGGCCGACCGGGGCTAGGGGCCCTCCACTCTGCCCATTTTTATTCATGCTCCGCTACACAACTTCTTGCGCTACAGGTACATTGCCTCCCCCAAACGGCCATCTGCGCACGGATTACTGAACTTGGCCTAGCCCGTTCCCCCTCCCTCTTCACTTCCCCTGTCGTAGAACCCGCCCCTCCCTCCCTTTCCCCGGTTCCCTCCGGGCCCCCTCCCACCCCTCCTCTACCACCCGTGTCAACCCATCTCTCAGCCTTCCTACTTAATACCAGGTCGGCGGTCAAACACCAGTTAGAATTGTTTGACTTCTTGGATTCCGTCAAACCGGACTTACTATTCTTGACCGAGACCTGGTTCCGCACTGACTCCCTCCCCAGCGTGTTATCAGCCGTCCCCCCCATGTTATCCTCAGGGCCGATCGGCCTGAGGGTCGAGCAGGGGGTGGAGTTGCTCTGATTGTCCGGGCGAGCCTTCACTTCCAAATGCTTCCCTCCCCCTCCTTACCTATGGCGGATTGTTTGGTCATTCGCTCCTCCTCTTCCTAGGTTCCGTGTGTCCTTGTTTATCACCCTCCCCAGCCCTGCCTTCGTTTCCTCCACGCTATTTCTGATCTCCTGGGAACCCAGGCAATTAATAATTCTTCGGTCTTGCTTTTCGGGGATTGTAAATTCTGGCCCAATGACCCAGCGGAAGATACTGTATGCCGCAATTTCACTGAACTCCTCCTTAGCCTGAATTTTGTTTCCCATGTCCTTTCCCCCACCCACATTCATGGTCACACTCTTGACCAAATCTGGACCTTTAATACCTTCTTTTCAGCCCCCTCCGTCCAGCCTTGCTCTTGGTCGGACCACTTTTTGATTTCTTTTTTTCTGAATCTTAGCGTCACCCCCAATTCTCCATTTTCCAAACACAACTGGGGGAGAAATTGGAGCAGAGTGGACATCCCTGCCCTCTGCTCCTCTTTATCAGCTTCTGACCCAGACCTGGCTGGCCTCACGCCATCTAGGCAACTGGATACCCTGAACAGCTGGCTCCTGAGGGCCTGCGATCAAGCTGCCCCTCTGAAGTGTGTCACGGTCAAACGCGCCCATGATGCTAACAAATGGTTCTCTCCCACCCTCAAGGCAAAAAAACTGGCATTGCGCCAAGCAGAGAGAGCTTGGAGACGTGCCTACTGCCCTCTTTCGAAACTCTGTTACACCTCCATCCTCAATGAATATAAAAAGGATATCCTTCTCGCTAAGACAGCCTATTTTTCAGGGAGGATTCTCGTTGCAGAGAACCAGTCTAAAGAAATATTTGCCATAGTCCATGAACTGGCCTCTTCTGATGGAGCCTCTTCCAAAATTCCCCCATCCCAGCTTTTGTGCAACTCCCTCAACGATTTATTTGTTGAGAAAGTTGCACTCATTAAGGCTAAGATTCCGCTTCCTTCCCCTACCTTCTGTGACCCTCAGCCTCCTTCCCCTCCTCCAGCCTGACTCATCTACCCCTCCTGACCCGAGAAACCTTCCTCGCCCTTGTGACCCGTGTTCAATCCGGATCCCATGTGGATACTGCCCAGGCGCATATCCTTCGCAAGATTTTTACTAACTGCTACCTTCCCCCCCTCACTTTCCTCAGTGTTTCTCTTAAACAGGGGATTGTTCCCGCCCCTCATAAAGCTGCTATTGTTATCCCCATTCTAAAAAAACCTGGGGCTAACCCCGCCTCTCCCTCCAACTATCGTCCCATCTCCCTCCTCCCCTTTCTGGCCAAAGCCCTGGAGGCTCACGTCACCCAGGTCCTTGGCGCCTTTGTGGAGGAGAGTGGTGGATTTGCTTCCTGCCAGGCCGGCTTTCGACCCCGGCACTCCACTGAGAAGGTTGTTGTCTCTTGTGATGGACGAGCTTAGAGAGGGGCTAGATACCAACACTCCCCAGGCCCTCGTTCTCTTGGATCTTTCTGCCGCCTTTGACACGGTTGACCATTCCATCCTTCTCGCCCGAGTCAAGGTGGCGGGCATCGGGGGCCCAGCTCTGACCTGGATTAGCTCCTTTCTAAGAGATCATTCCCAGGCCTTCATCTTGCTGAATTCACTGCCCCCCCTCACCCGGTTCAGTGTGGTGTCCCCCAGGGTTCCTCTCTCTCTCCTTTGTTATTTAATCTGTATATCTTTCCACTTATTTTTGCACTTCAGCAAATTGAGGTCACCGTGTAAAACTATGCCGATGACCTCCAACCCATTTTCCATTTGTCACACTCTCCAACCAGCATATTTAATTTCCAGTCTGTCATGCTGTTCATCAGTGATTGGATGAACTGCAACCATCTGAAATTAAATCCTGACAAGACTGAACTTGTCGTCACTGGTAGCACCCCTAGCCCCTGGTCCCCCAACTTTTGGCCTTCCTCCTTGGGCATCTCCCCCACGCCCTCCTCCTCAGTAAAAACTCTAGGGATCTCACTAAATAAACACCTCACTCCCCACTCCCAGATTAGTTCTGTTGTTTCTTCCTGTTTCCTTGCCCTCCTCACTATACAGAAAATCTCCCGGTTTTTCTCCTTTCCCGCCCTAAAACTGATCCTGATGGCAATGGTCCTGTCCCAGTTGGACTACGGGAATATTGTGTATAATGGCGCTCCTGCATATGCCTTTCGCCGCCTCCAGATTCCATCACATCACTCCCCTACTCAAATCCCTACATTGGCTGTCCATTAAAGAACGGGCTCTCTTTAAATTGTGCTGTACCACCTTGGTCCAGCTTCTGAGAGGATCGCTATAAGTGTAGTGGATTTTGGTGGATTTGGTGAACAAGAAGTGGATGCTGTGATAGTTGGTCCAGTGTGGCTTGGAGGTGTAGCTGATGGAGATGTTTTTGCTTACAGAGAAGATGGAGTTGATCGTGAGTTCTGCAGAGTGGGTTAGTGTTGTGTCCAGTTGTTTGAGGCCGATGGCGGCTAGGTTCTCCAGTAGGAATGAGGTTGTGTGGTCTTTGAGGTTGTTCAAGTGGAAATTGAGATCGCTGAGGAGAATGTAGACCATTGAGGCAAGAGCATGGCGAGGGATGAAGTCTCTATGGCTTTTTTGAAGGGGTGAGGTCCGGGAACTCTGAAGACAAGGTTGTCGTGAAGGATGGCGTTAGGGTTGGTCTGGTTCTGGAAGTGGAGGTGGTCCATCTCGGGTAAATGGTCATTGGAGCTGGTTGTGAGGGGGAGGGTGTCTTTGTGCATGATGGCGATGCCTCCTCCTGGTCGGTTGATGCTGACGATTTTGGTTGTGATGTTCTGGGCTACGCTGGAGTTCATCCAGGTTTCTGTGAAGAAGGCGGCGTCAGGGCAGTTGGGGTCGAGCAGGTCCCAGATCCCCATGGCGTGTCTTTTGAGTGAGTGGGTGTTGATTAGGATACATCTGAGGTGGTTGGTACTGGTTCTTGAGAGCCATGCAGTTGGTGGGACTGGTGTACAGAGCAGCTGCGGCTGCTGCAGGTAAAAGCGGTGGGGCCAGGTGAGGGGGGATTTTGAGAGGCGACCATGAGGACCTGCAGCAGCTGCGGCTAGTGCGGTGGCCGGTGTAGCTGCAGGTGCAGCAGGTGAACGGGCCTTTGTTGTTCTTTGGCAACGCGAGGTGGCAGTTGGGGTGGCATCCAATGTTAAGGGCATGGAGGGTGCTGGCATCCTAGCCGTGGATGGCTCGAGAACATGGGTCAATGGCACAGGGCGTAGTCCAGTTGCGGACGGGTGCAGATCGGCTGGCCTTTGGCATGCCATTAAGTAGTGCAAGGGGGAGGGCTGGACAGATGGGAGGTGGGAAACTGGGAACTGGGAAACGGGGAAGTGGGAAGTGGTGCTGGGTGGGGGTCAGGCCGTGGAGGACGGGCAGGGACACAAAAGGGAAAAAAGGTACAAAAAGTGAAAAGAGACAAAAGTGAAAGGAAAGTGACAAATAAGTGACAAAAAGCAGAACAGATTAAAGGAAGGAAAAATGAGATCAGAGGGGAACAAACAAAAAGCAGAGAGACAGAGGGCAGAGGAGCAGCAGAGCACAGTTGCTCCACACTGGACGACTGGGGATGAGGAGGGCATCAAACACACAGACCTGCAAGGGTCAGGGAAAGCAGCTACGAGGTGAAGCTGTGAAGGAAGGGAAGCAGTTCCCTGACATGGCGATTTCTTATTCATAGTGCTAATTAAAACATTTTAGAATCAGTATCTCTGGTTCAACTGATTCAACTGATTGGAATTTTGTTGTTCCAGGATCATTTCATGTATTAGAATCTACTCTATTTTTATAAGTTTTTGTGGATTTATTTTGTGTGGTTTTTCAATTAAAGGTCCTACCACATTCATAATGGAGCAATGTGAAGCCTCCCCACACAGCTTAAAGCTTTATTGGAACTGATGCAAAGTGACTCAAAAACATGAAAATCCTCACAGCTCAGATTTATAGTAATCAATCCTGGACAATGCAAATCCTCGCAAAGCAAAAAAGCGCAGACCTCACACCAAGGACATAATTACAAGGGCCAAACTTGGCCTGCACCAGGCCTGCACTCCATAGTGGTCAGCCTTGATTTGTGCCTTTATCCTGGTCCAATGCGACAAGATACCCTTAAAAACATTTTAAAAACTCATGACTCCAGTTTTACTGATTGGAGTTAATTTGTTTTGGTATCATTTTATTCAAAACATTTTTTTCTATCTTATTAAATTGGTGTGGGAATTTTCTTGTGTTGTGTTTTCACTTTATTACTGATTGTATGCTGCATAAAATCTATACAAAATGTCACTAAGTCAAGCCTAGCTGCTTTGTGCCAGAGGATTAAGCACAGGTTAATTAAGTGACTTTTTGTGGTGCACGTTGACAAGTAGTTTGGTTGTTGAATAAGAGGGGTTTCTTTCCGCCTATAACCAGTAATCCAGTTTCTCACAGTGGTTAAGTTTGGAGCTGAATCTTAGACCTCTGAGTGGAACAGTTTTGTATTTCACTTCAGTCCACAATTAAGATGGCCTTTCTTACGGACTCTGTCATCTTATTTGAGCCGAATACATACTGACCAAGTTTGACTTCATAAGTGTATCTAAGTGATCACTTTTATTACCTTGAAGCACTCAGTTTTTCAAAAAACCAGAACATGCTCTAGGAATTAAATTGCAAAAGACTGGAATTATCATGCACCACCAATGATGTATTTTGGCAAAGTGATCACTTTCTAAGAACTTAGCTGAGAATATCTTTTTGTGATGAGAGTTCATATCTGAAATATGAATGATCAAAAAGAAACAACATTGAATACCCATTAAAATTAGTTGCCAACATGAGAATTGCATATTGTAGTGACTAGAGAAGTTGAATTTATTCTCAAGGTAAACATTTGGCACTGTATTAAGCAATGGATTCATTCCAAAGCAATGTTAAAAGGTTAATCAAATATTATAAATATAGTATCCGTTACAAATTTGGTTTCTGGTTGGCAGAGTAAACAGCATGTGTAAGCAGGAACCATAATCCTTGTCAGGGTAAGTCCAATACACAAGAAAAATTAGCCTTTGCTCACCCTCTGGTAGCTTGGCACATAGCAGGCAGGCTTAACGTTACAGGCAATGTGTAAAGTATTTTTGCACAGTAACACAGTGAAAACACCACTAACGGATTCCACGCCAGTTCAGAAAACTAGATTACTGCATTCCACACATAACAGGACTGAAATGACAACAATCCAATAAGTATAAGTAACAATATGAAATGTGAAGGAATACGTGTTAAAATACAGTTTAGAAGCAAATAGTGCTTAAAGGGGAGAAGTTGTCCCTCTGGACCGGGACAAAGTCAAAAGTTAAGACTGCCCATGATGGAGCTCAGGTCAGTTACACGACCCAAGCAGGACCTCTGAGCAACTTTAATACTTGTTGCAGCACGAAATGCAGTAGTGGCAATTCAATAGTTTGATGGCTGCAACAGCAACGCTGGAGTGTGACGCTCAAAATGCACTGTGGCAGGTTAATCTATGCTGAAGAGGCTATGTGTTGTTTTTTTCCCTGCACTGCCAGTGATGCGTTGATTCCAGTGCAGTGACTCTGGAGGCAATGTGGCAGTTCCAAGCGTGATAGGTGTACCTAATCCCAGCAGTGGAATTGATGTGCAGGTTTTTGTCAAATGCAAAACTCGAAACTCAGTTCCAAGGGCCCTGGACTGGCTTGGCATCCCTTCGCAGAGCAAGACTTACAGCAAGTAAAGTCCAGGTGCTGGATTGAAGATGAAAGATAAAGTCTTAGATATCCCTCAGACTTCAGCAACAGGAGGCAAGCAAACAAGCCCTTGGAGAAACTTAGGTTACAACATGGAGAGAGTAGGTCCAGGCCTTCTCACTTCCATGCAACAGGCAGCAGGCAAACAAAGAAAATCAGTTTAGAAAAGTTGCAGCCCCTCCTACAGCACAATAATCAATGTGAATCAGGCCAACACAGCAAAGCAGTTTAGCTGAATGGCAGAGTCTCCTACAGGCCAGCAGCTCTTCTTCCTAGCAGACTGCCCTCAATCTCAGCAATGCTCTTTCTTCTTGGTGTCAGAGGGAATATACTTATACAGAGTTTGGACTTTAAAGTAGGGAGACTTCAAAGAGTTGTTTGAATTGCACAAGAACCTGCCTTTCCCGCCCTGGCTCCAGACTCACTACTTTGGGGGGCAACACTTTGTGTGGGTACAAGACTTATCCCTTTCAGGTACAAAGTGTTATTTCCTCCTACTCATCCTGGCTCAGAATGACAAATAAGCATGCAGGTGGCTGCTCAGTTACACCTACTCTTCCTTTGTGTGTGGCTGTTTAGAGGGAATGCAGGAAGTCAGCAGTCAACAACGCCAGACATGTATCCCAGAGACAGGCATAAGGCACCAAATGGTTAAAGTAAGAACATGCCCACTTCCCAAAAGTAGTATTTTCAGAACTGCAATTTACAAAATCAACTTCACCATAAGTTGTGTTTTTAAAATTTGAGTCCAGAGACACCAAATCAGGGGCCGATTATCATGATGGTGGGACTGCCACCGATAGCTTGTTGGTGGCAGTCCCACACCCACACCCATCAGGACCATCTTATTCGCCCACCATATTTTGATGTCAGGCAGATGTCTGGCAGTCATCAAGACTGACCGCCATGCATCTGACTGGCGCCTTGAGCCGGCTGGTGTGGCAGAGAGGGTTGTATACCCTACCATGGTGGCGATGACTGGTAGGCACCGCCATAGGGATTATAATGTCCCTTTCCACTCACCTTTACACAGTGGTGTACTCGCCTTGAAAAGGCAGGTGGAAAAGGACTTTGGGGCAGTTAGTGGACCCTCCTGGCCCTCCAATATGAGCACTGGGGGGCGCCAATGGTACCCACCTACAAATCCCTACATCATGCGGCAGGCACCGTATCAGTCATTTGAGATGTCATCAGTGATGTCACTGACCATGTCATAAGATATGTAATATGTGATGTCATCAGCAGTGCATTGTGGGGCGCGAGTTATAGTTAGCTCAGCTAATTATAACAGCTTAATTTCTCTAGTTTTGTATGAGTGAAATGTAAGCCTAACTATGACGGCCTTGAAACCTGTGTTTTTCTGTGAATTTCTAAAGTTTTTTAAAATATTAATTACTAACAATTACGTCCCTGAAACTGGTGGTTTTTCCATTTAAATTTTTAAGGTTTTTTAAATGGTAATTTCTAACTATGCCTATATAGGTAGAACATGTATGGAAAGAGGGAGAAAGATGCAGAAAGAAGCACAAGAAGTGCAGAAAGATGAAAGAGAGGTACAGCAAGAGAAAGAAAGGTGCAGAAAGAAGCAAAACAAAATGCAGAAAGAGGCAACATAAGTCCTGAAAGAGGAAGAAAGGTGAAGAAAAAAGCCAGAGAAGTGCAGAAAGAAGCAACAGATGTGCAGAAAAAGGTCTACTCTGACTGTACATTTTCACAGACTCCTACAAAGTAGCCTAATCACTAATACTTCTCCCAAGATGTCTTAAACCCCACTTTTCTCTTCAAGGTTCACTATTCATCGACTGCTCAGATTGTTAGACCTACCAAATGTAAAACATAAATCCTAACCATATCACTGTTGTAAGTCTCACCACGTTTGTTAAGGTATGCATGTGTGTGTCTCTGCTTTTACCTATTGAAATGTTACATAAGAATAAACAGAAATACTTGAATACCTGTGTTTCAAACATCATACTCTGTAAATTTGTGTACAAAAAGGTGTATGCATTTCTTTCTGCTCACATTACAGGATATTCAATATTATATTTCAGGGACTCTATAATATCTATCTACATGAGACATGTCTGCTGCGCAACCGAATAACAAAGGGGAACTGAGAAGATTTGACCACCTATAGGCGAAGTTCCCCGCTTTTTAGGAAACCATCTTCAGATGCATAACACATGTAAGAATACATGTACATGTAGACATATACCACAGTCCTGAGAGTAAGCAGACCTTTAAACTTGACAGCCTGCACTTCCCAGTTGAATACAGATGGAGGCGAGAGTAGTTCAGAAAGAAGCAAGAGAGTTGCAGAAACAGGCAAAAGAGGTGTAGAAAGAGGGAACAGGTGCATACAGAGGCAATAGAGGTACAGAAAGAGGGAAGAGGGGTAGAAAAAGAGGCAAGAGGGTTGCAGACACTTGAAAGAAGCAAGAGCAGAAAGAACCAACAGCGGTGAGGAAAGAGGCCAGAGGGGTACAGATGTAGCAAGAAAGGAGCAGAAAGAGGGAAGAGGGGTGCATAAAGTAGCAAGGGGGTGCAACAGATTTCAAGAGAGGTGCAAAAAGAAGCAAGAGCAGGGCAGAAAGAGGCAAGACGGGTACAGAAAAAGGCAAAAGAAGTACCGAAAGAAGCAACAGAGGTGCAGAAGGAAGCAACAGAAATGCAGAAAGGGGCAAGAGTTGCAGAATAAGGCATGAGAGGTGCAGAAAAGGGTATCATGTGTGCAGAAAGAGTCAAGAGATGTGCAGAAAGAGGGAAGAGGGGTGCAGAAAAAGGCAAGAGGGTACAGAAATAAGCAAGAGAGGTGCAGAAAGAAGCCAGAGAAGTGCAGAAGGAAGTAGCAGAGGTGCAGAAGGAGGCAAGAGCGGTGCAGAAAGAGGCAAGAGGAGTGCAGAAAGAAGCAACATAGATGCAGAAGGAAGCAAGAGAAGTGCAGGAAGAGGCAAGAGAGTTGCAGAAACAAGTAAAAGAAGTGCAGAAAGAAGCAAGAGCAGTGCAGAAAGAAGCAAAAGAGATACAGTAGGAGGCAAGAGGGTTGTAGGAAGAGGCAAGAGAGATGCAGAATGTGCATGAGAGGTTCAGAAAGAGGGAAGAAGGGTTCAGAAAGAGGGAAACAGGGTACAGAAAGAAGTATGGAGATGCAGAAAGAAGAAAGAGAAGGGCAGAAAGAAGCAACAGAGGTACATCAAGAGGCAGTAGGGGTACAGAAAGAAGCAAGAGAATGGCAAGAGAGTTGCAGAAGCAGGCACAAGAGTTGCAGAATGAAGCAAGAGCAGAGCAGAAAGAATCAACAGAGGTGCAGAAGGAGGCAAGAGGGGTGCAGAAATTTGCAAGAGAGGTGCAGAAAGAAGCAAGAACAGTGCATAAAGAAAAAACAGAGGTGCAGAAGAAGGCAAGAGGGGTAAAGAGAGAAGAAAGAGAAGTACAGAAAGAAGCCAAAGAGGTACAGAAAGAGGCAGGAGGGGAAGAGAAAGAGGCAAGAGAGGTGCAGAATGAGGCAAGATAGGATGCACAAAGAGGGAAGGAGGGTGCAGAAAGAGGCAAGCGGGGTTCAAAAAGAAGCAAGAGGGGTGTGGAAAGAGGCAAGAGGAATGCAGAAAGAAGAAGCATAGGTGCAGAAGGAGGCAAGAGAAGTGCATGAAGAGGCAAGAGAGTTGCAGAAACTGGTAAAAGAAGTGCAGGAAGAAACAAGAGCAGTGCAGAAAGAACCAACAGAGGTACAGAAAGAGGCAAGAGGGGTATAAGGAAGAGGCAAGAGGGGGCCGAAATTTGCATGAGAGGTCCAGGAAGAGGGAATAAGGGTGCAGAAACAGGCAAGAGGAGTACAGAAAGAAGCAAGAGAGCTGTAGAAAGAAACACAAGTGGTACATAAAGAAGCAAGAGAAGTGCAGAAAGAACCAACAGAGGTGCAGTAACAGTAAAAGGGGTGCAGAAAGAGGCAAGAGAAGTGCAGAAAGAAGCAACAGAGGTACAGAAGGAGGCAAGAGTAGTAAAGAAAGAAGCCAAAGGTTTGCAGAAAAGGGCACAAAAGTTGCAGAAAGAAGCAAGAGCAGTGCAGAAAGAACCAACAGAGGTGCAGAAAGAGGCAAGAGGGGTGCAGAAAGAGGCAAGAGAGGTGCAGAAAGAAGCAAGAATAGTGCATAAAGAAAAAACAGCGGTGCAGAAGGAGGCAAGAGGGGTAAAGAGAGAAGAAAGAGAAGTACAGAAAGAAGCAAAAGAGGTGCAGAAAGAGGCAAGAGGGAAACAGAAAGAGGCAAGAGAGGTGCAGAAAGAGGCAAGATAGGAGGAACAAAGAGGGAAGAAGGGTATCAAAAGATACCTTTCTGAACCGTTTCCTGTTGAACTGCACCTGTGTCTTGCTTTAGAGAATTGACACGGCGCTTTGTGTTGCTGCTGAAGCGCATTTGTAAAGCGCTACTTTTCATGCGCTACTTTCCGCCGGACCCGCTCCGCGGGTCCCGCTTCACCGGAGGGGCTTTCTGCAGTGACTGTCATCTGAGGACTGGGGGCTCGAGGCAAGTAGGGCTGCGAGCGGGCAGACTGCTGGACTCCAACTCCCAAGAGTCCCAGCAGCTGCCTCACCGATCTCACCTGGTGACGCTCTCCCTCAAGGCCACGCCCCCTTCTTTCCAGCAAAAGGCGCCGGATTTCCATCTACTGCGGATACCTTTCTGAACCGTTTCCTGTTGAACTGCACCTGTGTCTTGCTTTGGAGAATTGACACGGCGCTTTGTGTTGCTGCTGAAGCGCATTTGTAAAGCGCTACTTTCCGCCGGACCCGCTCCGCGGGTCCCGCTTCACCGGAGGGGCTTTCTGCTGTGACTGTCATCTGAGGACTGGGGGCTCGAGGCAAGTAGGGCTGCGAGCGGGCAGACTGCTGGACTCCAACTCCCAAGAGTCCCAGCAGCTGCCTCACCGATCTCACCTGGTGACGCTCTCCCTCAAGGCCACGCCCCCTTCTTTCCAGCAAAAGGCGCCGGATTTCTATCTACTGCGGATACCTTTCTGAACCGTTTCCTGTTGAACTGCACCTGTGTCTTGCTTTGGAGAATTGACACGGCGCTTTGTGTTGCTGCTGAAGAGCATTTGTAAAGCGCTACTTTCCGCCGGACCCGCTCCGCGCGTCCCGCTTCACCGGAGGGGCTTTCTGCTGTGACTGTCATCTGAGGACTGGGGGCTCGAGGCAAGTAGGGCTGCGAGCGGGCAGACTGCTGGACTCCAACTCCCAAGAGTCCCAGCAGCTGCCTCACCGATCTCACCTGGTGACGCTCTCCCTCAAGGCCACGCCCCCTTCTTTCCAGCAAAAGGCGCCGGATTTCCATCTACTGCGGATACCTTTCTGAACCGTTTCCTGTTGAACTGCACCTGTGTCTTGCTTTGGAGAATTGACACGGCGCTTTGTGTTGCTGCTGAAGCGCATTTGTAAAGCGCTACTTTCCGCCGGACCCGCTCCGCGGGTCCCGCTTCACCGGAGGGGCTTTCTGCTGTGACTGTCATCTGAGGACTGGGGGCTCGAGGCAAGTAGGGCTGCGAGCGGGCAGACTGCTGGACTTCAACTCCCAAGAGTCCCAGCAGCTGCCTCACCGATCTCACCTGGTGACGCTCTCCCTCAAGGCCACGCCCCCTTCTTTCCAGCAAAAGGCGCCGGATTTCCATCTACTGCGGATACCTTTCTGAACCGTTTCCTGTTGAACTGCACCTGTGTCTTGCTCTGGAGAATTGACACGGCGCTTTGTGTTGCTGCTGAAGCGCATTTGTAAAGCGCTACTTTCCGCCGGACCCGCTCCGCGGGTCCCGCTTCACCGGAGGGGCTTTCTGCTGTGACTGTCATCTGAGGACTGGGGGCTCGAGGCAAGTAGGGCTGCGAGCGGGCAGACTGCTGGACTCCAACTCCCAAGAGTCCCAGCAGCTGCCTCACCGATCTCACCTGGTGACGCTCTCCCTCAAGGCCACGCCCCCTCCTAAGGTCAGTCAATAAATAGAGTACCAGTACACCGCTGCGCGGGAGCGCGCGGGTAGCGCCCGGGAGAAGCCCGGGACAAGGGCGGGCCGTCTGTGGCCGTCCGTGGACGACTGAGGACGGGACGGGCCACCCCACTTACGATCATCATATCAGGTTCCAGGTATTTACTCAGCCTTCACCGAAACCGATACTAATAGTGGCAAATATTCTCATCTGCCTATTGTGAGTATATTGGGGTTAACTAAGATTCTTTTACAAACTAAAATCCCCAACGATATCAGTGACGTTTTAAGAGATTCACTACCCCTGACGACAACCGGAGCGCAAATGGGTTTTAAGAAACTGAGATCTCGGACAGTCTATATGAAAAGAATGGGAACGGAAAATGCAGTACGAAATACCACTGATAAAGCTATAAAACAAGGTCGTTTAACCCATACACCAGCCATTACTGCTTATTTCTCTGCACTCTTGCCCAAACAAAACCAAGATATGCTATCGCTAAGTAAGGATATTAATCTCAACGTAACTGACTCTGCTGGGGAGTCTAAAAACCCTACATCAAAACCTACCCCAACGAAACTTAGCTTACAACTCAAGGAGGAATGTTTGGAATTGGACCTAAGCAACAAATTATCAAGTACTCCGAAAGACTTTCTTCTGTCATATCATGAAACGATCAATCTGAAAACGGTAACACCTATAAAAAGCAGAGGGAGCGTAACTTTATTCGATGATACAAATAATAGCAAACAAATTATTGCGATAGAGAAAAAGGATCTAGGAACAACTAACAGTATCCAGTCAAAAATCTCTTCACCTATCGCTTTGTGTGATCCCTCAATGGACTCCTTCAACCTTAGAAATAACAATAACACTGCTGATAACGTTCCTCCAATATCTAAAGCTCTATTCTCTCTTCAAGAGATACTGGAATCTGTTCTTTCATTTCTTGGAAATATTCTCGAAAATTCTGATCAAACATTGGACGTTCAAATAGGCATCTTAAAGTATTTGGTAGAAGAAAAAAAGAAAAAAGATTCCCACGAAGTAGATAAAATCAATACGTCACATAAAACCAATTTTGACCAACATAGCATACCTAAAGATCACAGAAAAATTCAGGAGAAAAAAACACGTGACCTTGGTACTCAAACTGTAGACACTCAAATACAAGAAAAACATAAAATTGATAACTCGAATGATTCAGTGATATATTCTTTGAAAAACTTATTTAAAGAAAAACATCAACAGAAAATAAAACACTTTCCATTATTTTCAAAAACTCATGGAACGAATAAGTCTACTAATGCTAACGTTCCTGAAATGCAGGAATCAAGAATAAACATCAGTAATGCATCGAGTGAAGGAAACGAAAACACGCTCACCAACAAGAACCAGGAAAAGAATATTGCAGTTGGGAAAAAAAGGAGAAGAAAGCCAGAGAGAAGGATCCAAAAACGGAAAAATCGTAAACTAAAATTCCAAAAATCTGTAATTTCTCATAAATCTGAAGAAAAACAATGTGACATTAAAATAGAGTCTCAAAATGTTGAAAAAGGTATTACCAGTAATAACTATGAAAATATGGTGCCTCAACTAGACCCGACAGTAAAAGAGTATATTCCTACCAAATACCCCAAGCAATCAGATCAAACTAAAAACATCTTTATAGAAGAAAACAATAGCTACTATAAAAAGGGGGAAAGGCCTTCTTCCAAAACTCTTCAAATCGAGGAACTTTTTCCTATCGATTCGGCACCACTCAATAGAGGAAGGATTATAAATTTATTACAACATATAAGGACTTTAGATACAATGACTAGTAACGAAATTGATCTTGTGTCTTTTCCCAAAAAAAGAGAATAATAAATTGACAGTGGTAACCTTTTGGTCAACAGTCCTTCCAGGCATAATACTAAAGGAGAAAGAGACACTACACAAGCACGGATATGATGTAATGGAAGTAGAAGAATTAAAGGACTATAATACCCCCAATGGGTATAATGCTCAAATACAGGCTATCACCAATTCTCAAGTCAATAAATACCAGCGAAAAAATGGCATGACTGAAGACCGAGACATCACAAACCTAAAAATTCTGGTGAATAAAGGTCATAGGGCAGTTTGGTACAAAGCTGACATGGAACCTGAAGAGCATACTACTACCGAGTCCTGGGCTTGGGTCTCTGAGACTCTGAATAGCAACAAAATCTCTAACTTCAGACAACATTCTGTTTAGCACGGGACTAAGGATTACATCTTGGAACATCGCTGGCAGAACTAAAAACAAACTGTCCATGGTTATGAGAAATCTCCCAGACATATTGCTTCTACAAGAAACATGGGATACCGTATCTTTCATTCTTAAAGGGTACTTTATATATGAAAAATTAGCACTATCCACAAATCGAGGTCACGCTAAAGGAGGGTTAGCCATATTGTTAAGGGAAGATTACCTGTGGGAACAGGAAATAATAGACACAAAATCTAACAACTTGCAGTGCATTCAAATTTTCGTAAAAAAACATAGCACTGCTTCACCACAGGCAGTCTTACTTTTCAATGTCTACGCTCCCCCTGGGAAAGAAAACAACATTATATTTTTGGAAATAATTGAAAAGATTACGCATATTACGGAGATCTATACTCATTCTTCCTTCTTAATCGCGGGGGATTTCAATAGTAAAATCTCCAATTCTGAAATTAATAGGTGGGCAAATCTATATGCAGAAGAAGGTCAGGAAATCATAATTCCACAATTCCCCGAGGGTATATTAACCAATAAAAGAGGCGGATTGTTATTATCAGCAATAACAAATCTTAATGGACTAACATTGAATGGAGCTGTTGAGGGAGACATTCCGGCAAAGTATACCAGGCGAGGCAATGGGTCTCCATCCATTATAGATTATATCATAAGCAGTATGGATCTGCTTGATACTGCTTTGTTTTTATCTAATCAATTCTGTCTGGAGAGTGATCATGCGATTATGCAATTAACAGCAGATTGGATACCTAAAACTTCCCAACCTAGTCACATTATTTACACTGAAAGTACTGTACTAATAGAAAGTGAACGGAGACGTATCTATTGGAATTCCTCGACCCTCGATAAAATCATGACAAAGATTGATCATTCAAAGCTTCTGGAGCAGAGATTCTCCAAAAATCCTATAGAAAACTTTGAATTCATAATTAAGGATTTTAAAAAACTTATACTAAGTATGATATCATCGGGTGCAAAAGGCAATATTAAAAAGAAGGGAGGAAAAAATGTATGTTCCCATAAGCATTCAGAAGTGAAGAAACAATTAAATAAACTTTTACGTGCCCAATACATGAACTTCTCAGCAAGTGTAAAGAAGGAAATAAACAGATTGAAGAACCAACTGAGGCGGGAGAACCAAAAGGAAAAAAGAGCTATAGAAGATCGAAACTGGGTCGATATTCAGATTGCTGCAAGTAATTACAATCAACGCAAATATTGGTCCTTAATCGCGAAAATAACTGGTACAAAGAAAAATCTACAAACCATCCCGGTTCCCCCGAATGATTGGGAACTATACCTCTCAGATCTTTACAAAGCAAACCCAATAAAATCTAAAGTAAGCAGTAAAGATATGAAACATGAAAAAGATGAGAGTTCTCTAATACAAACTACAGCCATCTCGGTTGAACTCAACATACGCAAAGCAAGAACCACAGGCGCCTCTGGACCAGATCAAATCCCGATTAAGGCATTACAAGTAGCACCGAAAGAATGGAGCAAGCTATTATGCCCCCTCTTTAATCACATCTTTGAGAGTGGACATGTTCCAAAATCTTGGCAGGGAAGCATAATTATCCCTATCCATAAGAAGGGAAGCAAAACCCAAGCTGGAAATTACCGACAGATCGCACTCATGGATGCAGTAGGCAAAGTGTTCGCGGCAGAGGTACTAGATCGCCTGAAAGAATGGGCCTTTTCGTCAGGTCTGATACCCATGTGTCAAGCAGGCTTTAGGCCTAAGCACTCGGTCACAGATAACATAGCAGTCATTCAGGTTATCTTCGACAAGTACATTACTCAAAAAGCCCAGGTAGTTTATGCCGCATTCATTGATTATTCAACAGCATTTGATCGGGTTGATCGATCTACCCTATGGAAAAAACTTAGGAGGCTTGGAATCCAAGAACAATTGCTGCAAGCAATAATAAGCCTCCACACCAATACCTGGTGCCAAGTCCAGATGGGGGGAGAAAAAGGACTCACAAAAAGAATACAAACAGAGAATGGACTAAAACAAGGGTGCCTTTTAGCCCCGCTCCTCTTTTCCCTCTATTTAAGTGACTTGCCTCACCAATTGCAAATTGGTTCTAATCTACCGCCGAAGATCGCCCAGCAAAGTATAATTTCATTACTCTACGCTGACGATATAGTATTATTAGATCTAACCCCTTTCGGACTGCAAGCATCACTGGACATTTTGTATCAATACTCGAAGGAAAATTATCTAATACCAAATATAAAGAAAACCAAAGTGATAGCTTTTTCAGGAAGAAAACAAAGCGCCAAGTATACCTGGAAGATTGGTGAAGAAAAAATAGAAGAGGTAGACAACTATCCTTATCTCGGAAGGATTCTCTCCAAAAATTTAACAAATTCAACACAGGTATCAAACTTACAAAGGAAAGCTGACATACATGCCTCTGCTCTCCTGAAACTTTACAATGCAACAGGGAATAGACATTTCTCTGCACTGTTAGGCCCATACAGAGTAAAAATACCACCTGTATTATCATATGCGACGGAATACATCCCCATAAAGCAATGGGTTTTCATGGATCAAAAAGAGGGGAAAATTTTAAGAAGGATCATGAAAGTTTCCGATGCTGTACCTGTACAGGCACTGAGATTAGAACTATCAATCATAAGCTCTTATGCTATAGCTATCGCTAATGTAATAAGGTGGGCCTACAACCTGATACATGCGAAGGAGAACACTCTAAGGTCAGTGTTGAAAAAAGAATCTTTTGTGGCAGTGCCTAATAAGCAAGTCTTTCTGGAAAACTTGGCTGTTGCATTTCGGCTGGCACACATTAAAATTGAAATGTTGAGTACTTGGTCTCCAGCGCAACTAAAATTGTTCTTAAAAACTTTTACCCCTAAATTGAGCTACGAATTGGACTGTTCACACTGCAATAAATTAACCATCTATAAGCCATTTGTGGAAAAACTTGAATACAAGCAAACTCGACCTTATATTGGGTTTACCCTGACACATGGTGTAAGGAGAGCGATCACTATGTACCGGTTGGGCATCTTACCACTATTAGCATTCACCTCCAGATGGCTTCCAGGAGGATCTCCTCTGTGTACTCTGTGCACAGGGGGTGACCAAACTATAGAACATTTATTACTTGTGTGTCCCAATCAAAAAGTAACCCTAGCTCGCACAAGATACCTCAATCCTATATTCCGCTGCTGCAGAATTACTAAGGGGAGAGAACTTTTAGATATGTGTGGTCTACCTTTGAATGAATTCATTTGTTACAATTTGTACAAGTTTTTAAAACAATTTTTACCTTTGTATTAATACTGTTGCACTTTTTGTAAAATGTAAATTTCTTTTGTGGTCCTCTGTCGAGTACCAATACAAATAAAATTTTTGACTTTGACTTTGACTTTGGGTATCAAAAGAGGAAAGAGAGGTGCAGAAAGAAGCATGAAGGGTGCAGAGAGAAGCAAACAAAATACAAAAACAACCAAAAGAGGTACAGAAAGAGGCAAGAGGGATGCAGAAGGAAAAAAAATATGTGTGGAAAGTGTTGTAAATCAACGGCGATTAGGTTAAGCATTAGCAGAAGACATGCTGTATTGGATCGTTGTCGTAGCAAATGAACCGACTCCATTTTGTATTCGTAGCGGCCATTTTGTATGCTATACATTGCCATGTGCTCATCATGTGCTTTGTCCTACCTCCTTGTTAACTGCGCCTGAAATCTGCCCAGCAACAGGCTATTATTAACGCCCTTTGTATGTCAGCGCATGCCCAGTATAGTCCACTTCTGTTCTTAATTAGTAACAGATAGGAATGTGCCTTTAGGGGTATCAAGAACCGTTAACTCCACCCATGTATCGATTGTGTTCAGAAATGTCCCTATATGGTCACAAATCATGCTCCATGAATGTACCGCCTTCTTTTAAACCCCTTCATTGTGTATAAAAGGGGCCATGTGCTTTAGTTCGGTGTGCTACTCTATACAATACTGAAGGGTGTTGTATGGACTGTAGTACCACCTTTAAAGGTTTAATAAACTATGCTTTTGTATTTTCCAGTTTCTGTGCCAACTTCTTCCTATGGTCTGAGGATTTTGCAGAGAAGGGCGAACCCCTTGCACTGGTAGGCCTAGCTGAGGCTTGCTTACTTCAATTGGCGCCTGACACATGGGGCTCATCGGTGACTCAGATGCCCGAAGGAGTCGTCGTGGCGAAGGATTGGAATCTCGCCGCGGAAGTGATCACTCCCAGAAGAGACCCGAGTCTTGGCATCCAAGGCGTTGTTCCTTTCTTTCCGATCTGACCATCGAGGTGGTGCCGGTCCTCGACTGAGATCTCTTCTGTTGGCTTGCCGTGCAGTGGCCATTTGGTCGAATTTAGAACTTGGCAGTTGGAATCTGGACACACTGTGATTGGTAAGAACCATTGTACGGTACTTGCTGTGGGTTTTGGAAGCCTGGGATTGGCAAGGCAGTTTTAGGATACGCTTGCAGTGGCAATTTTGGTTTGGTATGACCAGTCATGATGTGTATGTGTAAGTGAAATATATGCGTTGCAACACATATAGGCAGGTAATGAGGAGATTTTTCTCTAAAATTGCGATTTTGATTTGAACAGCACAATGTAATACAGATACTTTAAGTGCTACTTTGATTATAATACTGCATATTTTGCAAAATTTTTGGCATGCCTGCTTTTAGCGCACTTCGTAGGATGTGCTGCTTTTGTGGAAATAACCGGTAAAGACTTGAGGAATTGCAGCCGGCTCCCCCAGTGGGGACGCCTAATAGAGAGATGTATATAAAATATGTTCTTTCTTCTATAATGTACAGCACATTATGGAGGAAATACAGGCGAAAAGATCCTGAGTTACGTTGCCAATGTATAGGTCATTTGATGTGCGAAAGATTGAGTATGTGGAACAGTGTATGTTCGAGCGGAAATCCAGACAAGACATGTTTGAATGTGTGCGAATGTGGGTGAAAGAGGTACGTGCGCGTGAAAAATGTGAGCAAGCGCTGATTGAAAAAGAGCAACGGAAGAATGTGTATGAAAAGGCGCAAGAATTAAGGAAGAAAGAAGTGAAAGAATTGGAAGAGAGACAGGAGAAGGAGGGCAGAATAGATATCTGGCCAATATGCTGTTCGGCAACGTCTTTATCCTGTCCTTAATAAATCACAAGATGATTTCCTATTGCTAGATCGTCCTCCGCCTCCGTATGCCGTTCCGTCCACTCCGTCTGGCGAAGATGAGGATTCCGGTGCAGATCGAACAAAACCAGATACTTGCTCTATGCTGTCGGTCCAGCATGCGGCAGAATTAGAAAGACTGCTCCTCAAGCACTTTGTGATTCTGTTACTGTTTCTAACATCTTAGATAGTTCACAGGGGTCGCAGGACAGAGAGCGATTATATTTTACTGAGCACTTTGCTGAAGAAGTTGTTGTCATGTTTCGGAAAGTCTCTGGTATTTTAGAACCTGATGATGTAGCAGCCGATTGAAAGCAAATATGTAATGGACTTTTTACTCTCCCCCTTAGGTGGCTGATACAACAAGACAGTTGTTCAAACTACGAACTGAGGCGCTTCATATGCGAGAGGAGAATCGGCAAACAGATGCAGATGCACGGACGGATTCGCTCGGCGGGAAACAATCATCTATCTTTGGAACAGATAAGACCACAATAGTGCATGCAAAACCTATGCGAGAGGCTGCGCCTTTATATGTTCCTCCTAAGGGAGCGGGAAGAAGTGATGATAAGTCCTCTGTAGATGCTAAAGGTAATTTTATTTATAATTGGGTGTATACTCCCTGGAATAGGGCAGATGTCATGGCACTTAAAGCTGCATTGCCTGACCCGTGGAAAAATCCAGCCGCGTTCTATGAAGAAGTTGAGGAAGCCATAAATTCTTGTACTATGACATTAGCTGATATCTATTTATTTTTTGGGCTAATATTACTGCCTGATATGTGGAGATCCGTGCGTAAAGTTAATGATCGTGCAGCGTATGGGGCATCATGGAAGGAGATAGAGACGGAAGATGAGGATAGGGAACCAGCGAAGAAGCCATGTCAGTGATTTTAGACCTTCCTGTTGCAATACTAAGTAAGTTAAAAACAATTATCCCCCCTAAAAAGATTGATTGGACTATTTTAGCATTGTGTAAGCAAAAGACAGATGAATCTGTTTCAGATTTCTTTACGCGCTTTGAGGAAGCATTTCATGATTTTAGTGGCCAGTCGGTAACGGACGATACGGGCCGACTTTTGTTTGTAGATAAGTACGTTACGAATCTATTACCAGGAGTGGCTAGCCGTTTAAAAGCTAGTGAAAGCTCTTGGACAACTTTGTCTCCGGCATCTCTCCTGACGATGGCTCAATATTATGAGCGTCAGGAATTAGAAGCAAAGGGTAGTGAGGATAAAAAGTCTAAGGAATTAAAAACAAAGGTTATGTTATCTCAGGCTTATGGTCCTTCTCCTAGAAGTAATGATCGAGGTGGACGAGGATTTTTTGGCTCTTCTTATACTGGTTCGAATTTTGCTGTTGATCAATGCGCGTATTGTAGGAAATGTGGCCATTGGGCTGATGAGTATCCATTGTTGCGCTCACAACGCTATGTCCGTGGTCGGGGACCAATGAGAAATCGCGCGGGATATTCAGGTCCTAGGGGCAACACTAACTATCGCGCTAGGTTTGATTCGAATGTGTGGGTACAAAATGGGTTCAATACTTTTGACAGGCGCAACCAATACCAGATGTCTGATTATGCGCAGCCTGATTTACATGATTCTGCTTATGCATAGGAAAGCGTAAGATGGGGTAAGGAATCAGTTGAAGTTGTAGTGTATTTTGTAAAGCTCACAGCTGCCCCAACGGGGCGTCCCAGCGCTGTATAACGCTGTGGAACCCTTCCTGGCTCTCCCTGTGAGATGCCCCTCCTGGGCACCCCCAAGGTGAAGCCAGGCATCCCAGTGTTGTTGGGGCCGTTGTGGAGATTAAGCAAGCTATTGCCCAGAGTTGCAGCGTGGGGCCCATGATTAGAGTCGGCGCTGAGGCGAGAATTATCAAGTCCGTGGACATTGAGCTCAAGACCCAAAACATGTGCTGTAACATGAGGACCCCTCTGATCTACTGGATCACTGGTTAGAGGAGAAGTGTGGCTCACTGGTTAGAGCGGCAGACTCTGAAGCAGAGATCAGGCCCGGGACCAGGGTTCAAGTCCCGACGCGGCAGGGTGAAATGAAATGAAATGAATGAAATGAATGAAATGAAATTTGATTTGTAGAGCGCATGGCTGCCCGAAAGCGTCCCAGCGCTTGCTTAGGGAACCCGTCCTGGTATTCCCCTGCCAGATAACCCATTACTGGGCATCCCCAAGGTGAAAGCCAGGCATCCCGCTGCGAGGGGCCGTTGTGGAGATTAAGCAAGCTATTGCCCAGAGTTACAGAGTGGGACTCCATGATTGGAATAGGCACCGAGGCGAGAATTGTCAGGTCCGGGGATATTTGAGCCCAAGACCCGCCGAGGCGGGGAATTGAACCCTGGTCCGGGCCAGACCTCTGCATCAGGGGCTGCCGCTCCAACCACTTGAGCCACACTTCTCCACTAACCAGTGATCAAGTAGATCAGAGGGGTCCTCATGTTACAGCACATATTTTGGGTTCTACTGATCAGTTTCTGGTTGATACAGGAGCTACTCGTAGCACTCTGTCTAAACAATTGGTTCCGAGGGCTTCCCTGTCTGGCTTAACGATCACATCGATAGGGTTCGATGGAACACCTTTCCTTAGCCCATTATCACAACCACTTGCATTTCATGTTGATAAATTTGCTGCTCCATGCCTGTTTTTGCTCTCCCCAAATACACCAGTTTATATTGTCGGTCTTGATATGCTTAAGTATTTCAGAGCCACAATAGGATGTTCCCCTGAAGGAGTACGTGTGATTTTGAATGACAATTACCCTGTAATGGAAAGAGTTTGCGTTGCTAAAGAGGATACTGCATTAGCCTCCCTACCTAAAACTTTGTGGGCTACTTCAGATACTGATGTGGGACAGATGGTTATTCCCCCGGTACATATTAGTGTAAAGGAGAGAGCTGTGTTACCAAGTTTGCCTCAATATAAAATTTCACAGGAGGGTGAGGAAGCACTCACACGAATTGTACAGATCTCATGGAAGTTGGGGTTGTTGAAGAAGTTCCATTTAATGTATATAACAGTCTGATTCTCCCAATTTTGAAGAAAGACACTGATACTAGGATTTATCGATTTATAATTGACCTATGGGAGGTGAATAAGATAGTGGTGCCACAATACCCAGTGGTTTCTGACATCACAACACTTCTTACTTTAGTTCCACCTACTGCAATCACGTTCTCTGTTATAGACTTGAAGAACGCTTTCTTTCGATCCCTATTCATCCTGATAGCCAATATCTGTTCGGTTTCACTTTGAATAATCAATCGTATAGATTTTGTATAGTTCCTCAAGGCTGTACTGAGAGTCCTAGTATTTACAGTCAAGCATTGAAGAGACAACTTGATTCTTTTGTTCTGCCTGAAGGTGTGGATCTCATACAATATGTCGATGATATCTTGTTGGCAGCCGATACCCCTGAACAATGTGAAAAATGCACTTTGTTCTTGCTTTCTTTTCTTGCTTCACATCATCACAAAGTATCGAAAAGGAAATTGCAGTATTGTAGACCAAAGGTAACCTACTTAGGTCACCTTTTGTCTAAGGAGGGGCGTGCACTCACATCAGTTCGCATTCAGGCAATTTTAGACACACCAGTACCTTCTACACAGAAAGAAGTTCGAGCATTTTTAGGTCTTACTTCCTTTTGTAGGCAATGGATATTGAGATTTTCATACATTGTTAAGCCGTTGTTAGCACTTTTGACAAAAGACACTCCAATACCCCTTCCACGGACAGATGAATGTGAGAATGCTTTTCGACAGTTACGACAAGCCAGTTCAGCACCAGTGTTAGGTACTCCAGATTACAAAAAACCCTTTACATTGTATGTACACGAGAGAGATGGATGTGCATTGTCAGTTTTAGTACAGACACATGGTGATAAGCAACGCCCTTGTGCATATTGTTCAGCAGTACTTGATCCTGTTGCTCGAGCGTTGCCTGAATGTTTTCGCTCGGTTGCAGCAACTGCTGTGTCAATACGCCAGAGTGAAGGGATAGTCTTATCACACAAGCTGTTGGTGCTGGTACCCCATGCTGTTGATGCCCTTTTGAATCAAACAAAGAAGCAGCATTTAACTAGTGCTTGTCTGACAGGATATGAGCTGACGTTGTTAGCTACTCATATTACACTGAAGAGATGTGCAACGCTAAACCCAGCCACGTTGATGCCATTTTCGGTGACTCAGCCTGAGGCACAAGACACACATGATTGTATTTTTTCTGACTGAGGAACAGACAAAGAGTCGTATTGATTTGCAAAATACGCCCCTTCCAGATCTAGATGGAAAACTGTGGGTTGATGGATCTTGTCTGAAGTTACCGGATGGTATAACTTCAGCCGCGTAAGCAATTACTACGCTTCATACAATAGTGGAGACAGCTCGCATACCACAGAAGTCAGCTCAAGCAGCAGAAATAATAGCTTTGATACGAGCATGTGAGCTTAGTACAGGTCTGCATGTGAACATTTATACAGATAGATGCTATGCTTTTGGAGTGGTCCATGATTTTGGCCTGCTCTGGAAGGAAAGAGGTTTTCTGACATCACACGGGATGCAGATAATGCACGGAGAACTAGTGCATAATCTTTTGACTACATTAACATATCCAAAGAAAATAGCTATAGTGAAATGTAGTGCACACAAGAACGTGACTGATAAGGTGGGTCAAGGAAATTCTTTTGTAGATCGAGTGGCACGTGAGACTGCGATGCAGCCTGACACTACTTTCATGTATGTAGTGAAGTCACAAGCTGAGCGGTGGCACAATGCTATGAAAGATGTATTAGAGATACAAAGAACCGCTTCTGACAAAGAACGGGAGCAATGGTCCAAGGATGGAGAGTTGGATGATGAAGGTTGTTGGCGAAATAAACAGATGGATAGATGGAAGTTGCTTATAGCTTTTGTACAACCTATCGTTCAGATTGCACATGGGCTAGCACATGATGGAGCTTCAGCAATAGTGAAATTGCTTACACAAGTTTGTGAGCATCCAGAAATTGCTAGCACAGCTAAGAGAGTAGTACAGTCCTGCATGATTTGCCTGCAATTCAATCCTGGAAAAGGGACACGAACTCCAGCAGGAGGGTTTGCTACACCAACTGCACCCTTTGAAGTTTTCCAGATGGATTATATTCAGCTTGAACGCTGCAATAATTTGAAGTATGTCTTGGTGGTGATATGTGCCTTCGGTAAATGGATTGAGGCGTACACTACAAAGGATAATACTGCAATTACTAAAGCAAAGGTGCTTTTGAAGGAATTTTTCCCTCGTTATGGTGTTTGTATACTTCTCATTTTATAGGGGATGATATCAAGTATGTCCTGAAAGGATTAGGGAGCAAACAGAAGTTTCAGGCAGTGTTCCACCCACAATCAGCAGGATTGGTGGAAAGATACAATGCTACTCTAAAGCTGAAATTAGCCAAGATACAGGCTTCTACTTCTCTGACTTGGCCAGATGCGTTGCCACTGGCATTGTTGTCTATAAGATCAGTGCCTCATTCTCAGACAGGTCTCACCCCTTATGAGATCCTGTTTGGTAGGCCCATGAATATCTGGGGAATTCCTAAACCAAGTTGTGTGTATGATATACCTTGTGTCTTAATGAATGACTATTTGGCACAATTAACTGATAACTTGGTTTCTATTCATCAACAGGTTCGAGAAGCACTTCCTGACAGATCTACAGGTGAAGGCCATGAAGTCCGACCTGGTGACCATGTGATGATTAAGGTCTTTGAGAGGTCGAGCAGTTTGGAGCCAAGGTGGCGTGGGCCAGAGCAAGTGCTACTTGCCACGAGGACAGCAGTTTGAGTCATGAACCGTAAAAATTGGATCCACAGCACCCATTGTCGGCGAGTACTTCCTTCCTTGGTGGAACCTGCTGTATTGACCGACCATCGAGAGGTTCTGACTGCAGAGAAAGGTCGTGCTGTGACACCTGACGGATATGAGGAGTTCTTCCCGGACCAGAAAATCCCTGGAGCAACGAAATATAATTTGAAACCGAGAAAGAAGTCTGCAGTGCTTGTGAAAGTTGTCTGAGCATTCCCTGGGTTAGTGAAACGGAGAGCCTATGTGGCAAGGGGTGGGATCAGCCCTGCATTAGAGTAGTGACACCCGTCTTGGCCCGTGGTGAATAAATCAACGGCTGCCCAGGGGTAAGAGCTCTGACAACTACTTTAGTTTCAGGAAGAATTGTTTTGTGCTTTGTTAAAATGGAAAGGAAGAAGATTTTTTGTGCTGTAGGGCTTATTGTTGTCTTGGTGATTGTGGCAACAATAACATGGTCTGTTGAGGAGACAACTCCTGCTCGTGAGTTCGACACCTGAGGAGCATTATTTCTTCGCGCTCCCATATCAAGAATTGGAGCACCGACAATCTTACCTTAATAACACTTTTATTCAGATGCTACACCATACCCACATTGCTACAAATGCCACGAACTGTTGGATTTGTGGGATGATGCCTGCACATCAAAAGAAGGGAGGTACACCATTTATACTTTTCCCTTTTTCGCATAACGGCTCCTGTCGAGCCTGGTATACCCTGCTTTTTGCAACTAGGAAGCCTACAGTGGGCAGACTGTTTTTCCGGTTGAATAAAGAGTGTCATCAAGACAAAGATGGGTATCCCCAAGCGAATAGAACTAAATGGGAGTGGGAGGAATATCGACGGGACAATATTTCAACACCATACATCTTCACCAAAACAAGAGACACTGTTAAAAGTGAACATTTTGTTATCTCTGTTACTCAAGCACAAGCAGAATTATGTGTTACAGAGTATTGGACATATTCCTGTTGGAATTAGCGACTGTATTACTGTTTTGAATATAGATGGATTGAACAATAGTACCTTTTTAGCTTCACATAACACTTACTTTGTGTGTGGGAATCGTGGATATTATCGATTGCCAGCTGGGTGGACAGGTGTTTGCTATGTGTCATTTTTGTTGCCCCCTGTGTTTATGGCACCTCCATTGTATCATCGAGATTTTAAATTATTCAACAATATTACTGTAAATAGTTATAAGAGGACCTTGAATACTGATGATGTAGATCAAACAGATACTAGCCTGCAACAATATGTAGATTTTAATTTAGGATTGTTCTTCTTTGTGGGTGCTGCATTAAATAGTAGAAAAGTGTGAAAATTAACTAAATTTGTAGAAGCTGTTACAGATCAAGCAGCTGTAGCCCTAGGAAGCCTCACTGAGGAATTGCAAAATGTTAGAATTGTTGCTTTACAGAACCGAATGGTTCTAGATGTTATGTTAGCAGATAGAGGTGGTGCATGTCGCATTATAGATAGTAGTTGCTGTATGTTCATTCCAGATCACACACCATCAGTGTATGAAGTGATCAATAAACTCCATAAGATCGCTGCAGACCTCCATACAGAGAATTGTACGTTGACTCTTGCAGGATGGTTCTGGACTCTAACTTCTGCCTGGGGCTTGAAAGTGTGGACTGCTCTATGTATAATAATTGCAATAGTCTTCACATGGTGTGTGTATCCAGTGTAGTCCGATGATATGTTCTATGTGTATTACTGCTTACATACCAACCAAAAGAAATGTTGCAGTAGTCAGAATGCAGAATAATTTGAACAAGAAGATAGCTGAGATGATGGTCATTGATATAAGGGATGAGTATCTTGCTTATCCTTGGAAGTCGAATGTCTTCAGCTAATGCTGAAAAAGTCGTCTGTTGTACATCAACGGAGATTAGGTTAAGCATTAGCAGAAGACATGCTGTATTTGACTGTTGTCGTAGCAAATGAACCGACTCCATTTTGTATTCGTAGCGGCCATTTTGTATGCCATACATTGCCATGTGCTCATCATGTGCTTTGTCCTACCTCCTTGTTAACTGCACCTGAAATCTGCCCAGCAACAGGCTATTATTAACGTCAGCGCATTCCCAGTAGAGTCCACTTCTGTTCTTAATTAGTAACAGATAGGAATGTGCCTTTAGGGGTCTCAAGAACCGTTAACTCCACCCATGTATCGATTGTGTTCAGAAATGTCCTTATATGTTTGCAAATCATGCTCCATGTCTGTACCGCCTTCTTTTGAACCCCTTCATTGTGTATAAAAGGGGCCATGTGCTTTAGCTCGGTGTGCTACTCTATACAATACTGAAGGATGTTGTGTTGACTATAGTACTACCTTTAAAGGTTTAATAAACTATGCTTTTATTTCTTCCTATTGTCTGAGGACTCTGTGCAGAGAAGGGCTAACCCCTTGCACTGGTAGGCCTAGCTGAGGCTTGCTTACTTCAAAAGAGGCAAGAGAAGTATAGAAGGAGCAAAGAGAGTTGCAGAAACAGGCAAAAGAGGTGCAGGAAAAAGGAAGAGCTGTGCAGTAAGAACCAACAGAGGTACAAAAGGAAACAAGAGGGGTACAGAAAGAGGTGAGAGGGGTACAGAAATGTGCATGAGAGGTGCAGAAAAAGTAAAGAAGGGTACAGAAAGATGCAAGAGAAGTGCAGAAAGATGCAGCAGAGGTGCAGAAGGAGGCAAGAGAACTGAAGAAAGAGGCAAGACAGCTGCAGAAAAAGGAAAGAGAGGTGCCGAAAGAGACAAGAAGAGTGCAGAAAGAGGCCAAATGGGTTAAAAAAGAAGCAAGAGAAACGCAGAAAGAAGCAAGAAAAGAGAAGAAAGAAGCAACAGAACTGCAGAAAGAGGCAAGAGGGGTACAGAAAGAGGCAAGAGAAGAGCAGAAAGAGGCTAGAAAAGTGCAGTTAGAAGCAATATAGGTGCAAAAGGAGGCCAGAGAAGTGAAGAAAGAGGCAAGAGATTTGAAGAAACAGGCAAAAGAGGTGCAGAAAGAAGCAAGAACAGTGCAGTAAGAACAACAGAGGTGCAGAAAGAGGCAAGAGGGGTACAGAAAGAGGCAGGAGAGGTGCAAAAAGAAGCAAGAGCAGTGTAGAAAGAACCAACAGAGGAGCAGGAACAGACAAGAGGGGTACAGAAAGAGGCAAGAGAAGTGCAAAAAAAGGAAGAGGGGTGTAGAAATAGGCAAGGGGTGCAGAAAGTGGAAAGAGATTTGCAGAATCTGGAAAGAGAGGTGCAGAAAAAGGTTACCAGTGTGCAGAAAGAGGCAAGAGAGTTGCAGAAAGAAGGAAGATGAGTGCAGAAAAAGGCAAGGGGGTTACATAAAGCAGCAAGAGAGGTACAGAAAGATGCAAGAGAAGTTCAGGAAGAAGTAACAGAGATGCAGAAAGAGGCAAGAGTGGTGCAGAAAGAGACAAGAGGAGTGCATAAAGAATCAACATAGATACAGAAGGTAGTAAGAGAAGTGCAGGAAGAGGCACGAGAGTTGCGGAAAAAAGTAAAAGAAGTACAGAAAGAAGCAAGAGCAGTGCAGAAAGAACCAACAGAGATACAGAAGGAGACAAGAGGGGTGTAGGAAGAGACAAGAGGGGTGCAGAATGTGCGTGAGAGGTACAGAAATGGGGAAGAAGGGTGCAGAAAGAAGCAAGAGAAGGACAGAAAGAAGCAAAAGAGGTGCAGAAAGAGGCAAGAGGGGTACAGACAGTAGCAAGAGAATGGCAGAAAGAACAAACAGAGGTGCAGAAACAGCAGGAGGGGGGCATAAAGTGGCAAGAGAAGTACAGAAAGAAGCAACAGAAGTGCAGAAAGAGGCAACAGTAGTGCAGAAAGAAGCAAGAGAGTCGTAGAAACAGGCACATGAGTTGAAGAATGAAGCAAGAGCGGTGCAGAAATAGCCAACAGAGGTACAGAAGGAGGCAAGACGGGTGCAGGAATTTGCAAGAGAGGTGCAGAAAGAAGCAATAACAGTGCATAAAGAAAAAACAGAGGTGCAGAAGGAGGCAAGAGGGGTAAAGAGAGAGGAAAGAGCAGAGGTGCAGAAGGAGGCAAGAGGGGTAAAGTTAGATGAAAGAGAAGATCAGAAAGAGCCAAAAGAGGTGCAGAAAGAGGCAAGAGGGGAACAGAAAGAGGCAAGACAGGTGTAGAAAGAGGCAAGATAGGATGCTCAAAGAAGGAAGGAGGGTGCAAAAAGAAGCAAGAGGGGTGCAGAAAAAAGCAAAAGAAGTGTAGAAACAAGTGGCAGAGGGGCAGAAAGAGGCAAGAGGGGTGCAGAAAGTGGCAAGAGAACTACTGAAGGAAGAAACGGTACAGAAAGAGGCAATGGAGGTACATAAACAAGCAGGATAACTGCAGAAAGAGGCAAGAGAGTACAGAAACAGGCATTAGAGGTGAAGAATAAGGTATGCAGAAAGTGGAACACAAGGAGCATAAAGAGGGAAGAATGGTGAAGAAAGTTGCAAGAGGGGTGCATAAAGAGGCAAGAGACATCCAGAAAGATTTAAGAGCAGTGCAGGGAAAAGTGACAGAGGTGCTGAAAGAGGCAAGAGTGGTGCTGAAAGTGGCAAGAGGAGTGCAGAAAGAAGCAGCATAGGTGCAGAAGGAGGCAACAGAAGTACAGGAAGAGGCAAGAAAGTTGCAGAAACTGGTAAAAGTAGTGCTAAAAGAAGCAAGAGCAGTGCTAAAAGAACCATCAGAGGTACAGAAAGAGGCATGAGGGGTGTAAGGAAGAGGCAATAGGGCTGCAGAAATGTGCATGAGAGGTCCAGAAAGAGGGAATAAGGGAGCAGAAACAAGCAAGAGAGATGTAGAATGAAGCAAGTGCGGTACAGAAAGCAGCAAGAGAAGTACAGAAAGAACCAACAGAGGTGGCAAGATGGCGGCTGCAACTGTGGCCGTGTGAGGTGCTTCGTCCGTAGCTCTGTGTGATTCCCCTCCACCCCCAGATGCTGGTGATTTCTCCTCGACGCTACTGTGACACCGCTACGAGCTGCTCCCGTAGTGCGGAGTCGAATGGGGGCTTACTGCTCATTGTTATCCTGCGTGTAGCCCTACACCGAGTTTGATGGGCTGAATGGTTCCAAGCTGAACGCGCTGATCGTATTACCCTGACCGCGCTGGGCTCAGCGCGGATATCGACTGCTGCTGCTCACCTCTGATTTCTCCGGTCCTGGCGGTTACAGCGTCTGCAAGTTTATGGATCTCTATGATCCAGCTCCTGCAGTGCGGAGCTGAATCGGGGTTATCGGTTTGGCATTTGGCATTTGGTATTTGGCTCCAGTATCCAGTTTCAAGTATATCTCCTCGTCGTGTTTGCGGGGAGACGCTGAACGTACTATCTGATTGCGGTGGGCTGCTGCTATTTACCTGCTATTTACCTGTGGCTTTTTCAGTTTTGGCGGCTACGGCATTTGTAACTCTCTGCATTGCTACGACCCAGACGTTTGTTTGAAAAGGAGTTGTAGAGTGCGCAAGGCATTTTCGAGTGGGGTTTGGGACATTTTCACGCTGATTGATAGCGCTACTGCCATTCGAACAGGACGAGACGAACAGGCAGTGGCGCCAAAGTGAAGAGGAGGCACAAGGAACTGAGGTGGAGTACCCCCTGGAGAGTTGACTGAATCTACTGTGACGGTCGGTGTGGCGGCTGAGGGGCACAGTGCTACTGCTATTAACGATGTTAATGCAGGTGCTGCCGCAGTGAATAGTAATGGCAATGCTACAGCAGTAGTCGTGGAGTGGGTGCGAGTAAAGCCATCCATGGCAAGGATAACAACAGTGGCAGCACTCTGGGCTCTGAAGGCTGCAATACTCAGCAAGGGCATGGGCACGTGGTGACCTCAAAGACACAGGAAGGCCTTCCAAGCCAGATAGCGCATCAGAAACAGGACACCCCGGTAAAACAACAATCTGTCCATGCAATCTTTAATAAAAAATAAGGGGTAAAGGCAAAATTGATGGCTGAGCCTGAGTTTGAGAGTGATACAACCTGTGCAGCTCCTGGCGCCCTGCAGGAATTTCCTTTGGCAGTGGTGAGTGCCTTCGGAGCCTCGCCGGTCTTGGCCCCGGCTGAGCAAGGTAGTGGAATTAATATTATGTCAATGGAAGCTGTGGTAGCTAATGGAGGCAATGCAGTGACAGTAACCGTAACAGCTGCAGAAGATACTAGCTTATTGCCAGGGTCAAGCACTGATGCTACTACTTTATTGACGGAGAAGGGTAGTGAGTCAGAGTATGCGGGATCGGATTGTAAATTTTACTCCATGTCGGATTTAACGACAGCGCCAGACAAAGAGCATGACGAGGATAGTTCCAGTAACCCAGGCGATTGAGGGGACTTACCGGATGATGTGGAATGCGAGGAGCTTGAGCAATCTCTGTCTCATGAAACAGTAAGAAAGGTGGTGGAGGTGTGCGAAGGACCAGTGCATGAGCAAAGCCTTCCCTTAGCTCAGTTCAATTTGGACGAGGATTTCGAAGAGGACTCGATTACTCTTGGCTTGATCTATAAGAGTATAATGGCACATCGCAGTGAAACTAAAGCTGAAGGTTGCGTACACAAGGGGCCGTAAGGAAACTTCAGAACACAGTACGGCGCTTGGTCAAGACTTGTGCTGAAGTCACCACCCGTGTAGTAGAGGTAGAGGAGAGGATTTCTTGGTCAAGCAACAATCGGCCATCAAGACTCTGAAAACATCCAAAACAGACGTGGATTGGAAACTCACGGATTTAGAGAACCGTGAGCGTCGCAACAACAAAGAAGGTGCCGATCCACGTAAATTTATTATTCAGCTTTTCAAGGAAGCCTTCCCTGAAATCAGTGCTTGGAATTTGGAAACGGAAGTTATTCGGGCACAAATTTTCCCATTCGTGGCACGTTAGCGTGGAAAAGAGCGACAAGTTGATCAGATTATATCCCAGGGCGATTTTAATTTGCCTGAATAACTATCTGCTCCAAGAAGCGTTAAATGATCTTTCACACCCTGAGAAAAAACGGAGTGGTATGGGGTGTGAGTTCTTTGTGCGCCCGGATTTCTGCCCTGCAACGGTGCACGAACGCTTGCAACTTCGGAAATTAATCGCACCTTTCCAAGCAAAAGGGGCCCAGGTCTTCTTGTTTAATCCCTCCAAATTAAAGATTATTTGTAGAGGCCAAACCAGATACTTTACATCTGGGACGGTTGGACAGGATTATTTGAAGGAACTGGATAAGAGTCCGAAAAGTTAAAGGCTCACACTACAACTTCATAATGGGTGCATCACGGGGCGAAACCTGTAATTATTGTGTGCGATGATAGGGGTTACCTCTCTCTCGTATAAGATTTCTAATTTCTTCTTTTTTTAAATTTTTGTCTCTTTTTTATTTATTGCCTAAAGATTGGGGTTAATATTTGTAAGCTTCCTAAGTCACTTTGAAAAAAAAATTGAAATTGTGATTATAGAGCAATAGGGGTAAAGGGGAAGTTAAGTTGTGTGTTTCTGGCAATCTCCAAAGTAATACCCATGGTAATACCCATAGTTTGCGATATATGGAATTGGAATGAATAGAATGAGGGGAGCTGAATTTTTCATTTTTCTTTCTTTAGGGCTTGTTGCTAGCTTGGCTTGTTCATTTACTAGAGAGAGAGATAGAGGTTGGGGGCAGGGGAGTCATATAGGGGGCACTGGACAAAGCATTTCTACATCGCTGAGGACATGTTCCTTGCGCCTCTTATTGGGTGGTGGGGGGGTGTGGTGGAGGTGAAGGGTGGTATGGAAGGGGGTACGGGGTGGGGGGGGGTAAAACAGAAAATAATACATGAGTACTTGATGGAAATGAGTCTTTTTTTGGCAGTTACTATTTTTTTACAGGTATTCTGTGGAGCTAGTCAAAGGAATCTTGATACAGTTAAATAGCGGGCAGGGGCATTAGGATAGGTACACTGCATGTGAGGGGGCTGAAATCAGTAGATAAAAGACGGCGGGTGGCGCAAGAGTTACGAGTTCTCTATTGTTATATAATTTGTCTGCAGAAGACCCATATGGTATGGTCAAAGAACCAATTGCTTGAGGAGCTGGGATTTAATCTTATAGCCTCTACTAAATACTCTGGCACGGCTAGAGGAGTGGCAATTCTGGGTAAAAAACATATAGGCAACACTGGTAAAATTTTAACTGATGGTTTGGGTAGGTGAGCAATTGTAGAATGTGTTGTAGGCCCTACAATTTTCACGATCTGTGCAGTTTATGGGGTTAATCTAGATGAAGCAATTACTCTAGAGTTTTTAAATGTGGAGTTAGCATCTTGGCCCACACCACTGATCCTTTGCGGGGATTTGAATATAAATCTAACACCTAATAGCTTATGCAACAAAGAGTCGAGATATAGTGGTAGGAAACCGCATGTTTTTAAAGCATTGCAGGCTCTAATGATCGCTCATGGGTTGGTGGATGTGTGAGCTTTTTTAAGAGGGGCGGCTCCTGGATACACTTTTTTTTCTTTCCCACATCGGAAGTTAGTTCGGTTCGATTATTGTTTTACCTCTAAATCGTTACGAAATCAGGTTGCAATCCAGGTATACCCAAGAATTACATCTGATCACGGGCCGGTAGTTCTCTCGATAACAGACATAGTAGCAGTTATAAGGCCAAGGGGTTTCTCCTTCGACCGTAAACTATTATTAGAGCAGCAATTTATCGACTATATGAAACAATGGATTACTACCTTCTTCAATATTGATTGTGGGACCAGTAGTGTGGGCTGTGTTTGGGATAGTTTTAAGGCAGCTTTTATAGGGGAAGCTCTGAGTCTTGGCTTGTACTATCAAAAAAGTCAGGCAGTAAAATTTCAAGCGCTATATCAAGAGTTGACGAAGGCTGAGGAGTCACTCATGCAGGGCATTCAGGCTGGTGTGGATATAACTTACTTGATTACGTCAGTGGCATGGCTTAAAGCAAGATTAAATCTTAACTGATCCCAGGAAACTGCTAATTATTTTTTATTAAACAGCAAATTCACTACAAGTATGACGAGGCAAGTGGCAGATGCCTCGCCCAAAAATTAAGATTGAGGGAGGCAGCCCAATGGATAGATAATATTCTGGATCTTAATAGGGTACCTGCTGAAAATGAAAGTGGTATTTTGGAGGTGTTCAGACAATTTTATGAGGTATTATACCACAGGGATGAGTACGATAAGGATTGTGCTGCCACTCCTATTAGTCAGTATTGCATGGCAGATCTCCCTATTGAGGAGGCAGTAGCTCTAGAAGCGCCTATCACACTAGAGGAATTGGAATTAGCGGTAAATGGGTTGGCAAGGGGTAAGGCGCAGGGCCAAACAAGATACCGCTGGAAATTTACAAAACTTTTTTTTCTGTCTTAAAGGCAGGTCTCCTTGTAACAATGCGAATGGCTCAGAAAGGTGCTCCCCCTATGAGTTGGAATGAATCATGTATAGTTGTATTCCATAAAAAATGCAAACTGGCAAATCTGCCTGGTTCTTATCGTCCTATCTCGCTTTTAAATGCGGATGGGAAGAGCTATTCTAAGATCCTGGCCAACAGGTTGTCTTCTGTTATTCCTGCATTAGTTTCAACTATACAACATGGGTTCATTCCGCATCGAGGAACGGCGAATCATGTTCGCCATGTATTAACTTTGTTTGATTATGTTAATGTAACTCGGGAACCATTATGCTCAATTTTATTGGATGCGGAGAAGGCCTTCGACCGGGTCTCATGGTACTTTTTGTGGGATGTCATGAGGCGTCGGGGCTTTGGGCGAGAGTTTATAACATCGTTGCAACCACTGTTTTGTCAAACAGTAGCCCGCATTAGCACCATGGGACTCAAGCCGGCGGTGGTTCAAATACAGAGGGGCACTAGGCAAGGCTGCCCCTGTTCTCCCCTCTTATTCTCACTATATATTGAGCCATTTTTTAGAGTGTTGGCATTTAGTACTAGGATAGAACCTGTGGCCATACAAACCTATCAGTTCAAGGTCCTCGCCTACGCGGATGATGATGCTGTCATTACGCCGAGTCCAACTATTGCGATGCAGGAGATTAAATATCTAGCTACAAAATTTGGTGTGGCTTCTGGCTATAAGTTGAATACGGCCAAAACCCAGTTGTTATGCGCCAATATGCCGAAGTATGCTGACCCAAGGGTATGCCAAGAGGCCACTTTTTTGGGGATCAAGCTAAGGATTTCTACAACTGCCTTGGTTACATCAAATTGGGAGGGTCACTTATCAGGGGTAAGGAAACGGTGGGACCAGACAGAATGCTTGCATCTCTCCCTAGTGGGGCGATGCAGTTTACTAAAAATGATGATACTCACGAAAATACTTTATTTTTTTAGATGTGTCCCTCTAGAAATCCCTAAGGCCAGTTTGATACAGCTCCAAGCTATTTGTATGCGCTTTATGTGGTCCGGGGGCAAGACCCGCCGTGCTGGGTTATACATGACTCTACCAAGAAAATTAGGGGGTTGGTCGGTACCAGATTTTATGCTGTATTATTATGCCTGTATGGTACAGGGTTTGAACATTTTGTTAACAGGGTCCGCCCCCCCCCTGATTTTGCGGAATGTCCATCTACATACCAGATGCTTTTGGGGGTGAAAGCTAAAAATTGTTTGTTTTTGTATCTTGAGTGGAGCTACTACAAGCGCGCGAGTTTTAAGGTTTTGAAGGCTACATATAAGGTTTGGCGAATAGTAAGGAACATGTTTGGCTTTGAGCATATTTCTTGGTACACCCCACTTGTATTCTCAATATTTCTGCCAGTCGATTTAAGGGATCGGGTTGTGTATAATTGGAGATTGAAGGGAATAAGGGTGGTGGGTGACCTGTACAGCGAAGGCTGTTTTAAATCATTTGAACAATTGCGGGAACAGTATCACCTCCCTCGGGAGCATTTTGCTAAGTATTTACAGATAAGGAGTCATTTTTTGAATAGTGGAGGCATTTTCAGGTTAATCCCCTGATAGAAGATAATATGAAAGCTGTAAGGATTGGTGTGTTATATGGTTATATGTTAAGCACGAAGGTCAATGATATTGATCAACAAAATACTAAATGGGGGAGCAAATTGGGTAGGCAGGACATACAGATAGAAACTTCTTTAGAAATGGCAAAAAATGTGTTCCTCTCTGCAAAGTTATCTGCGCAGCACTTTAAATCACTTTTTAACTTATACTACACACCAGATAAGGTCTCAAAATGGTCGGGGGATGTAATTGGGAAATGCTTCCGCTGTGGATTTCCATCTGCAGATGATCTCCATATTTTTGGGGGATTTCCATCGTTGGTATGTTTATTGACGCAGGTGGAAAAATGTCTATCAGAAATTACAGGTACTCCATTGCAATTAACCGCTACGCAGATTCTCTTCGGTGTAGAAATGGGATTAGTGGAGAACAATATAATAAGGCAACATGTTAACTTAATATTTTTAGCTACAGCTGTATATAGGCTTAGTATAGCCTCCTTTTGGTTGCAGCAGGACTCGCCTTCCTTTGAAATATGGAGGGCACGTTTTTTTGCAGTATACAATATGGAGGATAGCTTATATGCCCTTAAAGGTCATCGAAAAAAGAAGCTTGGTGAGCAAATATGGGGTAGTGTTACGCGTTACCTTGAGCCTGAAATCTGAACGTCGGCCCTGTTTGGCTCTTTAATTGTTTGCAATTCTTTTTTTTCTCACTGCTCCTCATTGTATTCAATGAATTTATTTCTGCTAATTGTGTTGCTTCAGCTTCTTTTTCTGTATTACGTATGTTTCATTATTATTAACTGTGGTTTGATTGTTTATATTTTTATTTCTTTTGTTGAATTGTTTGGCGGTAACTATATATTTCTAGTGTAAAAGGGATTCATTCCAGCTGACTCATGTATTTCCCCCCCCAAAAAAAAAGAACCAACAGAGGTGCAGAAACAGTAAAATGGTTGCAGAAAGAGGTAAGAGAAGTGCAGAAAGAAGCAAAAGCGGTGCAGGAGGAGGCAAGAGTAGTAAAGAAAGAGGCAAGAGTTTTACAGAAACAGGAAAAAGAGGTGCAGAAAGAAGCAAGAACAGTGCAGAAAGAGGCAAGAGAGTTGCAGAAAAAGGCACAAGAGTTTGACGAAAGAGGCAAGAGAAGTGCAAAAGGAAGGAAGTGGGGTACAGAAATAGGCACGAGGGGTGCAGAAAGAAGAAAGAAAGTTGCAGAATCAGGCAAGAAAGGTGCAGAAAAAGGTTACAGGTGTGCAGAAAGAGGCAAGAGAGGTGCAGAAAGAGGGAAGAGGTGTGCAGAAAAGGCTAGAGAGTTGCATAAAGAAGCAAGAGAGGTACAGAAAGATGCAAGAGAAGTTCAGGATACAGAAAGAGGCAAGACGTGTGCAGAAAGAGGCAGGAGGAGTGCAGAAAGAAGCAATATAGCTGCAGAAGGAAGCAAAAGAAGTGGAGGAAGAGGCACAAGAGTTACAGAAACAAGTAAAAGAAGTGCAGAAAGAAGCAAGAGCAGTGCAGAAAGATCCAACAGAGAGACAGAGGAGGCTAGAGGGGTATTGGAAGAGGAAAGAGTGGTGCAGAATGTGCTTGAGAGGTGCAGAAAGAGGCAAGAGGGGAACAGAAAGAGGCACGAGAGGGGCATAAAGAGGCAAGATAGGATTCTCAAAGAGGGAAGGAGGGTTCAAAAAGAGGCAAGAGGGGTGCAAAAATAAGCATGAGGGGTGCAGAAACAAGCAAAAGAAGTGTAGAAACAAGTGACAGAGGTGGAAAAAGAGGCAATAGAGGTGCAGAAACAAGCAGGAGAACTGCAGAAAGAGGCAAGAGAGTTGCAGAAACAGGCAGGAGAGGTGAAGAAAAAGGTAACAGGTGTGCAAAAAGAGGAAAGCAAGGAGCAGAAAGAGGGAAGAATGGTGCAGAAAGATGCAAGAGGGGTGCATAAAGAGGCAAGAGACATACAGAAAGATTCAAGAGAAGTGTAGGAAAAAGTGACAGAGGTGCAGAAAGAGGCAAGAGTGGTGCTGAAAGAGGCAAGAGGAGTGCAGAAGGAAGCAGCATAGATGCAGAAGGCGGCAAGAGAAGTACAGGAAGAGGCAAGAATGTTGCATAAACAGGTAAAAGAAGTGCAGGAAGAAGCAAGAGCAGTGGGGAAAGAACCAACAGAGGTACAGAAATAGGCAAGAGGGGTGTAAAGAAGAAGCAAGAGGGGTGCAGAAATGTGCATGAGAGGTCCAGAAAGAGGGAATAAGGGAGCAGAAACAGGCAAGATGAGTACAGAAAGAAGCAAGAGAGATGTAGAAAGAAGCAAGTGCGGTACAGAAAGCAGCAAGAGAAGTACAGAAAGAACCAACAGAGGTGCAGCAACAGTAAAATGCGTGCAGAAAGAGGTAAGGGAAGTGCAGAAAGAAGCAAAAGAGGTACAGGAGGAGGCAAGATTAGTAAAGAAAGAGGCAAGAGTTTTACAGAAACAAGCAAAAGAGGTGCAGAAAGAAGCAAGAACAGTGCAGAAAAAACCAACATAGGTGCATAAGTACGAAAGAGGGGTGCAGAAATTTGCAAGAGAGGTGTAGAAAATTGCAAGAACAGTGCATAATGAAAAGACAGAGGTGCAGAAGGAGGCAAGAAGAAAGAGAAGTACAGAAAGAAGCAAAAGAGGTGCAGAAAGAGGCAAGAGGGAAACAGAAAGAAGCAAAAGAAGTACAGAAACAAGCAGCAACAGAGGTGCAGAACGCGGGAAGATAAATACAGCAGGAAGAAACAGAGGTGAAGAAATAGGCAAGAGAAGTACAGAAAGAGGCAAGAGAGTTGCAAAAACAGGCAAAAGAAGTGCAGGAAAAAGGAAGAGCCGTGCAGTAAGAACCAACAGAGGTACAGAAGGAGACGAGGGGTACAGAAAGAGATGAGAGGGGTGCAGAAATTTGCATGAGAGGTACAGAAAGAGTAAAGAAGGGTACAGAAGGAAGGTGCAAGAGAAGTGTAGAAAGATGCAACTTAGGTGCAGAAGGAGCATGAGTACTGCAGAAAGAGGCAAGAGAGCTGCAGAGAAAGGAAAGAGAGGTGCCGAAAGAGATAAGAAGAGTGCAGAAAGAGGCAAAATGGGTGCAGAAAGAAGCAATAGAGAAGCAGAAAGATGCAAAAAAGGGCAGAAAGAAGCAACAGAGGTGCAAAAGGATGCAGGAAAACTGCAGAAAGATGCTAGAGCCGTGCAGAAAGAGGCTAGAAGAGTGCAGAAAAAAGCAATAGAGGTGCAAAAGGAGGCAAGAAAAGTAAAGAAAGAGGCAAGAGATTTGCGGAAACAGGCAAAAGAGTTGCAGAATGAAGCAAGAACAGTGCAGAAAGAACAACAGAGGTGCAAAAAGAGGCAAGAGGGGTACTGAATGAGGCAGGAGGGGTGCAAAAAGAAGCAAGAGCAGTGTTGAAAGAACGAACAGAGGTGCAGGACCAGACAAGAGGGGTACAGAAAGAGGCAATAGAAGTGCAAAAAGAAGGAAGAGGGGTGCAGAAATAGGCACAAGGGGTGCAGAAAGAAGAAAGAGAGTTGCAGAATCAGGCAAGAGAGGTGCAGAAAAGGTTACTGGTGTGCAGAAAGGCAGTAGAGGTGCAGAAAGAGGGAAGAGAGGTGCTGAAAAGGCTAGAGAGTTGCATGAAAAAGGAAGAGAGGTACAGAAAGATACAAGATAAGTTCAGGAAGAAGTAACAGAGATGCAGAAAGAGGCAATACATGTGCAGCAATAGGCAGGAGGAGTGCAGAAAGAGCAACATAGATACAGAAGGAAACAAGAGAAGTGCAGGAAGAGGCAAGAGAGTTACAGAAACAAGTAAAAGAAGTGCAGAAAGAAGCAAGAGCAGTGCAGAAAGATCCAACAGAGATACAGAAGGAGGCAAGAGGGGTGTAGGAAGAGGCAAGAGGGGTGCAGAATGTGCATGAGAGGTGCAGAAAGAGGGAAGAAGGGTGCAGAAAGAGGCAAACCGGGTAAGGAAAGAAGCATGCAGATGCAGAAAGAAGCAAGAGAAGAGCGAAAGAAGCAACAGAGGTACAGAAATAGGTAAGAGGGGTACAGAAAGAAGCAAGAGAATGACAGACAGAACAAACAGAGATGCAGAAACAGCAGGAGGGGTGCAGAAAGAGGCAAGAGAAGTACAGAAAGAAGAAAAAGAAGTACAGAAGGAGGCAACAGTAGTGCAGAAAGAGGCAAGAGGGTTGCAGAGAAACAGGGACAAGTGTGCAATGAAGCATTGGCAGAGAACCTGGTGGCTCTCGAGTTTCAGACTTGCCCCCCCAAGCAATCTAACATACAGATTAGATGCCTGTCCTCATGGTCCATAGTGGGGGTTAATGATCTTTCAGATCTAAATAAAGTAAACTGACTATCTAAAGACATCCAAAGTATTCCTACGGAATCTAGTCCTATTACTGATGCTATGGAAAATACCTGTGGTGTAAGTAATGCGTTTTTTAGTTCGCCTCCAAGGGACTTACTGAATCAGGAGAGAAGGGAGCCATATAAGGGAGGGAAAGGAAATTCAGAGGTGATCCGGTTACTCTCCTGGAACATTGCAGGCCTCAAAAAGAAATTGACCATTCCAGAATGGAATAAATTCATTGATAATTATGAGGTGTGCATGTTCCAGGAGACATGGAGCACAACAGCACTGTACAAAACAGGGTACTCCACCTTTTTAATTCCTGCGGTAAGCCAAGGGAAGGGACGCCCTTCGGGGGGTCTCCATATCTGGGTCAAGGTATCACTGAACTGGGATATCACTGTCCACAACACCAACTCTGAAGATATTTTACATCTAGCCTTTAAAGGACCCCTGAATGGCAATAGAGTAGAGCTGTTCAATGTATATGCTAGAGGATCCCCGGGGGCTATAAATTCTGCCACAATAGCATCACTAGAACTGGCCTTATCAGGCACCGCCCCTCGATCGAATATAATTGTGGGAGGTGACCTAAATTGCACGTATGAACCCCTAAGTGAGGAAGATCTACTAGGGTCTAATGAACAAGATCTGAAACATTCTATTCCAGTGTTGACCTTAAGACCAATTAAGAGATGGACAGCTAGGGCACTACAAATCAATGCTCTAACATTGGAATACAATTTGCGTGCATTAAATGGTAGAACACCCTCGGATCCAGATGGGGCCATGACTTGTAACAGACTTAATGGCCCTTTGCGTATTGACTACATCCTCCTGGATACTAAATTATGGGGGAATGTGGTCGATATGGAGGGTAAGCAGATGTCGGACAGCGACCATAACCCCCTCTGCATGGAAATTAGATGGGACAGCAAGAGGAAGACAAGTGATCCACTGTTCACCAAAGAAGTAGTCCCAACAAACTCCAACCTCAGGTTAAAATGGGATAAGGTGGCTTGTCAAGAGAACATCCTGACTAGTATAGGCGATTTTGATTAAATCAAAAAGTGCAGAATTATCAAAGCTCCTTATTGTGCAGGACGAAGGAATTAAATTAGATCTTAGTGGAATTTATGGGGAATTATTATTAAATATAGGTTCATATTTTAAGGTTAAAGTTACCGGAGGACATAAAAATAAACTAGTTAAAAGTGGCAATTTATGGTTTACAGCTAACTGTAGAGAAAAGAGAAAGGCTATTTCATTGGCTCTCCAGAAAAAAGATCCTATAGCAGTAAGGATGGCCAGAAAAGACTATAATAGAACCATAGAATTAGCAAAACGTGTTTGGGAGGAAGACCACTGGCAGGAACTCAAAAGGGCGGCCTCTGAAAAGGACTCTACTCTAGTCTGGGACTTAATAAATAAACTCAATAGAAGGGGAATAGAGTCTGTCCCAAACCATATAACTGAACAGCAATGGTATTCCCACTTTTTACATCTCTATTGCCATGAGGCTGACACAGAGCAACCATTAGGCGCAGAATTAGCATTAGAACCAGAGCATGCATGTCTTAACATAGTAGACCCTTTTACATTAACTGAGGTCCAATTGGCCATTAAAAATATACCGCCTGGGAAGGCTGCTGGCCGGAATGGCCTGCCAGGTGATTTACTCCTACATGATCCCACTCTATGGGCCAATTTCATCCTTCTTTTGATGAACCTTCTCGTCCAGGGTCACCCAGTCCCCGAGTCATGGAAAGGGGCAGAAGTGGTTACAATATATAAGAAGGGGGCCAAAGAGGACCCTGCCAACTACAGACCTATAAGTTTGATCGATGTAATTCAGAAGGTGGTTGGCAGGGTCTTCATCTCTAGAATTGTGTCCTGGCTAGAGGAGGGAAATATCCTAACACACTTACAAGCAGGCTTCAGGCAGAAGGTGGGCACGATTTATTTATTTATTTATTTATTTATAGTGTTTTGTATAGCGCGGACAAGACCCGTGGGTATCAGAGCGCTTAACAGAAAGGAATTGCATACAAAGATAATAAAAGCAGTAATAGCAACAAGAGCATAGTGAGGTAGAAAGGCAATATACTGTATGGGCGCGATTAATATATATAATCATAGTGATTGTGCAATTGTCATTAAATGGAGAGCAAGGCTTGGCTTGTGTCATGTTAACAAACCATGTTCGTTGTGGTAGGGTTATAAGGCGATTCAGTGCATATCAAGGATAATAAGTATAAATAAATCAAGTGAGGTAGAAGTTATATATAGTGGTTGAGACAAATAGTTAAAGTTCCACATATATTGGTAAATAAATCAAGTGAGATAGAAGTTAAATAGTATGACTGTGAGATATAGTTCAAATTCAAATTCACACATGTATACGAGGTAGCTGTGAAGTGTCAAGCCTCGGCTTGCACACGGTATCAGTTCATTGTTCGATGATGATCTTTCCCATTTTCCATGGAGAGGGCAGCACTCCGTTAGCGTCTTTGATCATCCCGGTGATCCTTAAGTTACTCTAAGTAGGGTATTTACTCATCAGGTGGCTCTTCAATTCTCGTTTGAATGTTATTGTATTTTGAATCTTCCTGATGTTTGGAGGGAGTGAGTTCCAGATTCTGGGGGCAGCTCCGGAGAATGCTCTGTTGTAGGTCTTTTTCTTGTGGAAAAATGCTGGTCGTAATAGCAAATCCTTTGCGCTTCTCGTAGTTCTGTTACCTCCTGAGATCTGAAGTTTCCTGGCTAGATATCTCGGTGTGTTGTAGTGAACCGCTTTGTGCGTGATACAGGCCATCTTCATTTGAATTCTGGCTTCATAAGGTAGCCAGTGTAGTGCTTTCAGGTGAGGAGAAATGTGATCGAATTTCTTTGTTCCCGTAATGAGTCTCGCCGCTGCGTTGAGGCAGGCTTTTAGCGGTGCTGTGGATGTTTTTGGCAGGCCCGCCAATGTGGTGCAGCCATATTCGATCCTCGAGATGACTACTGATTGTATTGCCAGTTTTAGATCTGTCTCAGTGATAAAGGGTTTCAGTTTTCTTAAATAGTTCAGGTGGAAGCGTGCGCTCTTGGCCATTGCGTTAATATGGTTTTTCATGTCGAGGTTCTTATCTAGTGTAATTCCTAGTGATTTGGCTGAGTTAACTAGGGTCGGGGTGCATTCTAGCGCAGTCACCAGTTTAGTCCACTCTATAACTTCAGATTGGCTCCTTGTCGGTGAGATTAGAAGGAATTCGGTTTTCTGGGCGTTTAGTTTCAGATGGTTCATCGTTAGCCATTGCAGAGCACTCTTTAATGTCTTGTTCATTAGGTCGATGTCCTCAAGGGAGGCGATCTTTATGTATAATTGCGTGTCGTCCGCATACATGTGATAGGATACTTGTGATTTTTGAAGGATCTCCGTAAGAGGTTCTACGTATAAGTTGAATAGATCTGGGGATAGCGTAGAGCCTTGCGGGACCCCTATTGCGTTGGGGCTCGGGGAAGAGATTGCTTGGTTAACCAGGAATCGCTGAGTCCTGTTCTGTAGGAAAGAATTAAACCATTTCAGCACGTTTCCAGACAAACCCATCCTCTTTTGTAGTCTGGTCATAAGCACTTCGTGTTTAACCGTATCAAAAGCTGATGATAGGTCTAGGAGGATCAGTAGGCAAGATTGATTTCGGTCTAGGGCTTGTAAGGCGTCATCGACAATGTGCAGGATCGCAGTTTCGGTACTGTGCCCTGTTCTGAAACCTGATTGGCAATCATCCAGTAGCGAGAATTTAGCGATGTGTTGACTTAGTTGGCCCTGCACGCATTTCTCAATGAGTTTAGCCAGTAGAGGGATGTTGGTCACTGGTCGATAGTTGTTCGGGTCTGTGGCCACAGCTGTCGGTTTTTTAAGGATGGGCATCACCTGCCCTGTTTTTAGGCAGTCAGGGAGGGTTCCTTGTGCAAGTGAGGCGTTTATTATCTCAGTCCAGATAGGAACTAGCGTGTGGCTGATTTCTCTTACACACTTTCCTGGTAATGGGTCTTGAAAGTGGTTGTTCGGTCTAAGTGCCGCCAGCGTTCTGGCGATTTTTTCCTGGTCGTATAGATCAAATGTGTCCCATTTTGCCTTATTTTTAGTTTGGAGGCACTCTGGTGAGAAATTGGACTCATCACTGGATTGAGGTAGTGCCTTAAGGTTAGTTGCTGCAATTGTGAGGTCATCTTCAAGCAATTTAGATTTTTCGGTGAAAAATGAGGAGAATTCCTCGCAGCTTATGGGCGTTTTTGTATTCTCTAAAACCGTTTTGGTTAGTTTATTTGACTGTTGTTTTAAGATCTCGAAGAGTTTTCGTGGTCTGTTTATGGCACTGTCCAATTCATCTCTGAAAAATTCTTTTTTGGAATTGATTATTTTTTTGTTGTATTCTTTTCTTGTTTTTCTGAGCGCTTTCAGCTCCGGGGAGGAGGGATGTTGTCTCCACCTCCTTTCGGCCATTCTCAGTTTGCGCCGGTCCTCATTCAATGATTCATTAAACCAAGGATTTCTTGGTTTCTCTGATACTTTTTTCGTTTTTAGGGGCATGGTGTCATTGACGATATTACCAATTGAGGTTATGTAATGATCGGTCAGCTCATTGACATTTTGCTTGTTGTTGGGTGGCTTCAAGTCTCTCTCACACCTTTTAACCAGTAGTTCAGTGTTAGCCTTCTTTGTGTCTCGGATCAGTTTCTCGAGCTTGCGTGGTTGCACGGTCCTGCCCTTTGTCAATGTAGGTATCGTGAATGATATGATGTGATGGTCAGACCAGTCGCATGGGTCTATAGCAAGGATAGAGGTCTCATCCTTTTTTGAGATAATCCAGTCTAAGGTCGCTCCTAGTGAGTGAGTGGGTTGGTTGCAGGCTTGTACAAGTTTTAGCTCATTGAGGAAGTCTTTAAGCGGGTTGACCAATTTATCACCGCCGTCATTCCAATGGAGGTTAAAGTCGCCTAGGAATATATTATTGGCGTCCGAGTTAGAGTTGGTCGTTATGATCTCCATCAGTTGTTCTGTGAACTTAGCGTTCTCCCCTGGTGGGTGGTAGAATACATGCAGTTTGCAGCTTTGATTCTTTGGTGTTCTCACATTAATGCCAAGGTATTCACAGGATTCTAAGGGGTCGGATTGGAAGTGACAGACCTCGATCTCAGATCGGTGAATGCAAGCTATGCCTCCTCCCACATTCCTTGGTCTGTCTAGCCTGACGATGTTATATTGTGGTGGTACTAAGAGATCCATGGTAGGAGATGAAGATTCATTGAGCCATGTTTCCGTGAGGATGGCCAGGTCAATTTCTTTATTGATGATGAGGGCGGCTATATCTGCTGCATGTTTAGTTGCCGAACGACAGTTAAGTAGAAGGCAGTTCAAGGGTTTCTGTGGTTTAACGAGTTTTCCATTATCCGTTTCAGATGCAATAAGCTGAATATGTTGAAGATTTTGGTGGATTGCTTTCCTGTCATTCTTTCTGGTCGATCTATTAGAGTCAATAGGTACAATTTCGATATTCTCCTCCTTGCTGCGGGCATGTTGCTCATAGGACCTGAGTAAGGCTCGAGTTTCTTCAATCGACAGGGGCTTTGTCCTGATAGGTCTATTATGTCTATGTACCAGAGTCTGGATGTGTGAGACCTTGGTGTGCGTGCTTATCGTCATCTCCCAGATTTTTCCCATTGTCTGTGAGACTTTCAATGCGTTTTGGGCTAGATTCCCTACAAGTTTTTGGAGCTCCTTGATTTCTTTCTGAGTTCGGGATGAGTTCTTGTGTGAGGTAGACCTGGCTGGATGAGCAATGTAGTTTGCTCTTCTCTGCAACTGATCAAATCTCATTCCCACACATCTTTTCTTGGTAAGGGGTGTTTTAGTGGATCTGAGGAATTCTGGTCTTGTATTCGGGGAAGGAAAGTAGGGGTCAATCTCCTCTACTTTGTTCCTTTCGTTGGCTTCATAGAGGGGTTCGCTTGGAGCTGGGATACAATCTTCCAGCGCAGTGGCGTTGTGCGTTCGCGGCATCGGCTCTATCCTTGGGACCTTATTCTTCACTTTGTTTCCAAGGTTGGTGGTCGTCGTTATCCTTTCTCTCACAGTCTCTGGTGATGCCATCGCATTTACGGTTAAATCTTCAGTGTTATCGGTTTGGTTGTTCTGGCCATCTGTTAGATTGGTGTCTCTAGTGTTGGAGTCGAAGTTATCGCGAGTGATATCTGGTAGTGACCCGTTTTGTTGAAGGTTTGGTCCTTCTGAGTCAACCTCTGAGTTTTGGAGAGTTAGCTCAAAGCTCTCCAGTTCTCTGTTGGTTACTTGCATCGGTTCTTCCTTGTGGGTCAGGCTGTGCTCTTCATTAGCCGGATTGGAAGACCTCCCTGTTCTATCGGTACTAGTCTCTAGGATTACCTTCTCAGTTTCCGTTATGTCTCCACGGCTGGGGGTTTGCGATTTGTGGCGAGCTGTGGCATCAACTGGTTGGTTGATGTCCCCAGTTGCATTGACCCTGTTGTCACGCATGATTTCATGTTGGGTCATGGGTGGTTGGTGTCTTGGTCTCTCCAAAGATTCTTTTACAATTAGGAAAGTCTTTTCAAATTCCTCAAGGTCCTTATTGGCTGCTTGTATCAGCACTATTCCCGTTTTATATAACGTGATGCATAGTTCAGCATTGCAACTTCTTGATGGGGAAGTTATTAATTTTGTGCCATGAGGGATGTTTTTCAAATCTACTATGATCAGCATTTCTGTGAGTGCATTGCGCCATTTCGCTGTTTTATTTGTGTGAAAAATCAAGTCATTCATTATGGTGCCTTTGACCATATCAAAGTATGGGTCGGCGAACAATGTGTCCGGGTTTTTTCTCAATGTGTTATGTTTGAACTTTTTGGCCGCATTTTTGGATAGAGTAGAAGGATATTTTATAGTCTGTGTTTCCGGGCCTATCGTCATTCGGCCTCTTACATCCATATTCAGTTGCTGTTATCAGACTGTTTAAATTTGATCAGAGTTGTTCCCTTGTCAGTGAACAATGGTAATCTCCTTCTTGGTTCCAGTATTGGCAGATGGATCACGTACCAGAATTTCACAATTACGTGGCGGGTGCAGTTCCTCTGCTGAGCTCCAATTGAACCTTTTTAATTCCGTTAGCATGTCGTAGGAATTAATTTCACTATCCCTTAGAGAGTTAAGAGAAGTCTTGTGTAGGACTAGCCATTCCAAGATGTCCGTCTTTCATAGTCTATTGTTGTTCTGGGGGGGGAGGGGGGGGGGAGGGCAATATTCAAGATGTTTCCGCTTCAATAGCAAGTCCGCTTTCATTTAGTAATATATCCAGCCCCCTTTCATAGAAGGATTGATCTATCACATGTTCTAGCTGTCCTTACTTTCCTCTTTCCAGTGTCTTGCCTGACCTCATTCTTTCGCTTTGTAAATTGCTACTCTCTTACTCTCTTAGTCCTTTTTCTTTTTTCTCAAACTTTGTCCTCTTTTTCTTTCCTTATTAAACATATGAGTCTTGAGTGAGGGTGTTCTGTTGTTAACGCAAGTTGTTCACTGTTCCAAGATGGCCGTTTGTTTCTCTATCTAAGTGAGAGCTAAAGTCCCTTCTCACTTTCAGTTGCTTGAGGCCCTTTCTCAATTTCCTTTCCTTGTAGTGATTCCAGTCAGAGTCCTTCTTCAATTTCCTTTCTATGTAGTGGTTGGAGTCAGAGTCCTTCTACACTTTCCTCTCTGAGCCTTCTTTTGTTTTCATTATGTCTGCTGTGTTTATTTATGTGCAGTCATTGTTCCATGACTGAGGATGTCATAAACGGCCGCCATTTTAAGGTCAGGCAAGCCGGATTTATCTTATCCTCCTCTTATAACTCGTCGAATCCATTTCACCACATCCCTTTGTGCGCTGCTGGGCTGGGATCTTCGATCTTGTGCCCCGTGCTAAACTACGGGAAGGGCTCCAGGATATGGGTCTCCCATGATACCTCCTGGAGCTGATAAAAAGACTACATGAGGGCACCTATGCAAGAATTAGATGGGGAGGCCAGGGCAATTTGACCGGGAGGATACCAGTGAACAGGGGGGTCCGTCAGGGTTGTGCGATGGCTCCGACTCTGTTCTTTCTCTTTGTAAATGGGGTGGCAGACCATTTGAGAGAGGACCCAGCTGACGCCCCAACCCTGGCGGGATATAAGATACCGACCCTCCTCTTCATGGATGATACCCTCCTGATGTCTAAGACCCCCTCTGGCCTTCAGAAACTTCTAGACAGGTTTAACTTGTTCTGTGAAGAACGCGGCTTAACCATCAACACAACTAAAACCAAACTGATGGTACTATCCCAGACCAAAAAACCTAGAAAGATCAACGTCACCCTCAATGGAACCAAGTTTGAGGAGGTGGATGCTTTTGACTACCTGGGAGTAAGGGTCAGTCATAGAATGAAATGGGACACCCATGTGGCCAAAATGCTTTTAAATCTCAAAAGAGTGTCAGGGGCTATCTCAAGAGATCACTGAGCCTCCTACAGCAGACCTATTGCCCCCGCTTTAGCTGTTTACGACGGGAAGGCACTGCCCGCCGCAGTATATGGGTCGTAACTATGGGGTTTCGACAAGACAGCAGACCTAGTTAAAGCCGAGAACAAGTTTTTAAGAGATCTAGTCGGCCTCCCACTCTCTACCCCTTTAAACCCACTTCTTCATGAAATGAAATGAAATGAAAAAGAAATTTCTAAAGCGCACTGCGGCCAAGCGGCTTCCTGGTGCTGAGGAACACAACAGATTCTACAGAGGGTCCCATGAGAGGTTAGTCGGGAAAAGCCTGAAGAAAAAGAAAAGTTTTAAGGGCTTTGCAAAAGTGGGAAAAAATGGGGATAGAGCGGATGGAGAGAGGGGGATTGTTCCAGATCTGGGGGGCCAGGACAGAGAAGCGGGTGCCCCCGGTTCGGGTTTTGCGGAAGCAGGGGACATGAAGAAGAGAAAGAGAAGAAGAGCGGAGAGAGTGACTGGGAGCATGGGAGGAGATAAGAGAGTTAATGAAAAGCGGGGCAGAACGAGCATGGCTCGGAAAGCCAGACATGCTAATTTAAACCGGGACCTGAAAAGAACCGGGAGCCAATGGAGGGATTTGAGGGCTGGGGAGATGTGGGAGGATTTGGGAAGACAGAGGATAAGACGGGCAGCCTGGTTTTGGATGGCCTGGAGACGGCGAGTTTCGTAGGCAGGGAGGCCTACGTACAGGCCGTTGCCATAATCCAGGCGGGATGTGATAAGGGCCGTGATGATGGTTTTGAGGGCATCAACAGAAAAAAAACGGGAGATCTTGCGAATGAGGCGGAGGGAAGAAAAACAAGAGGACACAACGGAACTGATTTGGGCGTGGATGGATAGATCATTACTGATCTTGATGCCCAAAGTCCGGACTGAGGGGACAGGAGAGGGGGGGGACCAAAAGAAAGGGGCCAATGAGCAGAGGACCAGGGATTAGATGAGCCGCCGGTAAGGACAAGCTCGGTTTTATCGGGATTGAGCTTCAAATGATATGGCGTAGCGATCTATCAAAGACATAGTTTACCTTCGCCCATTGCTATATTGGGTGCGACTAAGAAGGACTCCAGAGCTGGCAAGCAATACAGCAGCCTTCGACAAACTTATTAATTTGAGTGGCTCAAAGAGAATCGTATGGCTGAACAAACTGAAGGAGTTGGTTAACAATCTAGGGTTGAGTGAAGCGTGGTTATCCCAGTCTCCCCCCCCTGAAAGAAACGGTTAAGAAAGTCTACTGGGACTGGGTGCAAGACAAGGATCTAAAAGACACTAAGTGGGGAACTTTAACTGATCAGTTCCTAGAGCACAAACCTGAGAAGAAACTGGAACCCTTTTAGACTTTATTAAAATACCTAGAGATAGAACTCTCTATCTAAAATTGAGGTATGGGACACTTCTGTTGAATGAATTCACTAAATGTTGGAAATCTTCTGTGTCCCACCAAGCTACTTGTCCGGGATGTGCTAACCCCACCGAATCCCTAGCACATTTTCTGTTTGCCTGCAGTGCCTATAGGGTGGCCAGAAAGAGATGGCTGAAACCTGTATGCAGGGAACTAGGAGTGAGGCACTGCATGATGGCCCTTCGGATCTTGAGAACGGACACAACTTCTATGATGGTCATCTGTGGAATAGGAAAGTACTTGGGAAGAGCCTGGCAGATTCATTCTAAACTTATCCAGTTGAAAATGAGCAAGTGAACAAAGGCTAATCAATCTGGCTGATTATGGAAGGACTATCACTGCACTATGGTCTTTTAATTGTATATATTGACTTTGTATTTTAACATTCATTTTATTTATACTGCACTATGAACTACTATCAAAATGAACCCTACTTTTTATAATGAAATTGTACCTACTTTTATGATAAAAAATTTATCGAATAAAGTATTACAACAACAACGATAAAGGTGCAGAAACAAGCAAGAGAAGTGCAGAAACAAGCAACAGAGGTGCAGAAGGAGGCAAGAGAACTGCAAAAGGAGGCAAGAGAGTTACAGAAACAGGCAAGAGATGTGAAGAAAAACATAACAGGTGTGCAGAAAGAGGAAAGCGAGGAGCAGAAAGAGGGAAGAAGGGTGCAGAAAGATGCAAGAGGTGTGCATAAAGAAGCAAGAGACATACAGAAAGATTAAAGAGAAGTTCAGGAAGAAGTTACAAAGGTGCAGAAAGAGGCAAGAGTGGTGCTGACAGAGACAAGAGGAGTGCAGAAAGAAGCAGCATATGTACAGAAGGAGGCAGGAGAAGTGCAGGAAGTGGCAAGAGAAATACAGAAGGAAGAAACAGAGGTGCTGAAAGATGCAAGAGAAGTATAGAAAGTGGCAATAGAGTGGCAGAAACAGGCAAAAGAGGCACAGGAAAAAGGAAGAGCAATGCAGCAAGAACCAACAGAGGTACAAAAGGAAACAAGAGGGCTACAGAAAGAGGTGAGAGGGATGCAGAAATGTGCATGAGAGGTACAGAAGAAGAAAAGAAGGGTACACAAAGAGGCAAGAGAAGTGCAGAAAGATGCAAACGAGGTGCAGAAGAAGGCAAGAGAACTGCAGAAAGAGGCAAGAGAGCTGCAGAAAAAGGAGACAGGTGCCGAAAGAGACAAGAAGAGTGAAGAAAGAGGAAAAGCGGGTGCAGAAAAAAGCAATAGAGAAGCAGAAAGAAGCAAGAAAAGGGCAGAAAGAACCGGCACAGGTACAGAAATGGCTAAGAGGGGTACAGAAAGAGGCAAGAGAAGTACAGAAAGAAGCAACAGAGGTACAGAAGGATGAAAGAAAAATGCAGAAAGAGGCAGGAGCAGTGCAGAAAGAGGCTGTAAGAGTGCAGAAAGAAGCAATTGAGGTGCAAAAGGAGGCAAGAGAAGTAAAGAAAGAGGCAAGAGGTTTGTGGAAACTTACAAAAGAGGTGCAGAAAGAAGCAAAAACAGTGCAGAAAGAACGACAGAGGTACAGAAAGAGGCAAGAGGGGTACAGAAAGAGGCAGGAGATGTGCAAAAAGAAGCAAGAGCAGTGGTGGAAGAACCAACAGAGGTGCAGGAACAGACACAAGGGTTACAGAAAGAGGCAAGAGTAGTGCAAAAATAAGGAAGAGGGGTGCAAAATTAGACATGAGGGGTGCAGAAAGAAGAAAGAGAGTTGCAGATCAGGCAAGAGAGGTATAGAAAAGGGTTACAGGTGTGCAGAAAGAGGCAGTAGAGAGGTGCAGAAGAGGGAAGGGGGGTGCTGAAAAAGGCTAGACAGTTGCATATAGAAGCAAGAGAGTTACAGAAAGATGCAAGAGAAGTTGAGAACGAAGTAACAGAGATACATAAAGAGGCAAGACGTTTTCAGAAAGAGGCGTGCAGAAAGAAGCAACATATATGCAGAAGGAAGCAAGAGAAGTGCAGGAAGAGGCAAGAGAGCTGCAGAAACAAGTAGAATAAGTGCAGAAAGAAGCAAGAGCAGTGCAGAAAGGCCCAACAGAGATACAGAAGGAGAAGAGAGGGGTGTAGGAAGAGGTAAGAGGGGTGTAGAAATTTGCATGATAGGTGCAGAAAGAGGAAAGAAGGGTACAGAAGGAGGCAAGAGAACTGAAGAAAGAGGCAAGAAAGCTGCAGAAAAAGGAGAGAGGTGCCGAAAGAGACAAGAAGAGTGCAGAAAGAGAAAAAATGGGTGCAGAAAAAAGCAATAGAGAAACAGAAAGAAGCAAGAACATGGCAGAAAGAAGCAACAAAGGTACAGAAAGAGCTAAGAGGGGTACAAAAAGAGGCAAGAGAAGTACAGAAAGAAGCAAGAGAGGTATAGAAGGATGAAGGAAAACTGCAGAAAGAGGCAAGAGCAGTGCAGAAAGAGGCTAGAAGAGTGCAGAAAGAAGCAATAGAGGTGCAAAAGGAGGCAAGAGAAGTAAAGAAAGAGGCAAGAGGTTTGTGGAAACCGACAAAAGAGGTGCAGAAAGAGGCAAAAACAGTGCAAAAAGAACGACAGAGGTACAGAAAGAGGAAAGAGTGGTACAGAAAGAGGCAGGAGATGTGCAAAAAGAAGCAAGAGCAGTGTTGAAAGAACCAACAGAGGTGCAGGAGCAGACACAAGGGTTACAGAAAGAGGCAAGAGTAGTGAAACAAGAAGGAAGAGGGGTGCAGAAATAGGCACGAGGGGTGCAGAAAGAAGAAAGAGATTTGCAGAATCAGGCAAGAGAGGTACAGAAAAAGGTTACAGGTGTGCAGAAAAAGGCAGTAGAGAGGTGCAGAAGAGGGAAGGGGGTGCAGAAAAAGGTTAGACAGTTGCATAAAGAAGCAAGAGAGTTACAGAAAGATGCAAGAGAAGTTCAGAAAGAAGTAACAGAGATACATAAAGAGGCAAGACATTTTCAGAAAGAGGCAAGAGGAGTGCAGAAAGAAGCAACATAGATGCAGAAGGAAGCAAGAGAAGTGCAGGAAGAGGCAAGAGAGCTACAGAAACAAGTAAAATAAGTGCAGAAAGAAGCAAGAGCAGTGCAGAAAGATCCAACAGAGATACAGAAGGAGGAGAGAGGGGTGTAGGAAGAGGTAAGAGGAGTGTAGACATTTGCATGATAGGTGCAGAAAGAGGAAAGAAGGGTACTGTAAGAGGTAAGAGTAGTGCAGAAAGATGCAACAGAGGTGCAGAAGGAGGCAAGAGAACTGCAGAAAGAGGCAAGAGAGCTGCAGAAAAAGGAGAGAGGTGCATAAAGAGACAAGAAGAGTGCAGAAAGAGGAGAAATGGGTGCAAAAAAAGGAATAGAGAAGCAGAAAGAAGCAAGAAAAGGGCAGAAAGAAGCAACAAAGGTACAGAAAGAGCTAAGAAGGGTACAGAAAGAGGCTAGAAGAGTGCAGAAAGAAGCAATAGAGGTGCAAAAGGAGGCAAGAGAAGTAAAGAAAGAGGCAAGAGGTTTGTGGAAACTGACAAAAGAGGTACAGAAAGAAGCAAAAACAGTGCAGAAAGAACGACAGAGGTACAGAAAGAGGCAAGAGGGGTACAGAAAGAGGCAGGAGATGTGCAAAAAGAAGCAAGAGCAGTGTTGAAGGAACCAACAGAGGTGCAGGAACAGACACAAGGGTTACAGAAAGAGGCAAGAGTAGTGCAAAAAGAAGGAAGCGAGTTGCATAAATAGGCACAAGGGGTGCAGAAAGAAGAAAGAGAGTGGCAGAATCAGGCAAGAGAGGTACAGAAAATGGTTACAGGTGTGCAGAAAGAGGCAGTAGACAGGTGCAGAAGAGGATAGGGGGTGCAGAAAAAGGCTAGGCACTTGCATAAAAAAGCAAGAGAGTTACAGAAAGATGCAAGAGAAGTTCAGAAAGAAGTAACAGAGATACATAAAGAGGCAAGACGTTTTCAGAAAGAGGCAAGAGGAGTGCAGAAAGAAGCAACATAGATGCAGAAGGAAGCAAGAGAAGTGCAGGAAGAGGCAAGAGAGCGGCAGAAACAAGTAAAATAAGGGCAGAAAGAAGCAAGAGCAGTGCAGAAAGATCCAACAGAGATACAGAAGGAGGAGAGAGGGGGTGTAGGAAGAGGCAAGAGGGGTGCAGAATGTACATGAGAGGTGCAGAAAGAGGAAAGAAGGGTACAGAAAGAAGCAAACGTGATACAGAAAGAAGCATGGAGATGGAGAAAGAAGCAAGAGAAGAGCAGAAAGAACAAACAGAGGTGCAGAAATAGCAGGAGGGGTGCAGAAAGAGGCAAGAGAAATACAGAAAGAAGTAACAGAGGTGCAGAAGGAGGCAAGAGTGGTGCAGAAATGTGCAGGAGAGATGCAGAAAAAAGCAAGAACAGTTCACAAAGAAAAATCAGAGGACCAGACGGAGGCAAGAGGGGTTAAGAGAGAGGAACGAGAAGTACAGAAAGAGGCAAAAGAGGTGCAGAAAGAGGCAAGAGGGGAGCAGAAAGAGGTAAGAGTGGTGCAGAAAGAAGCAAAAAAGTGTAGAAACAAGCGACAGAGGGGCGGAAAGAGGCAAGAGGGATGCAGAAAGTAGTAAGAGAAGTACAGAAGGAAGAAACAGGGGTGCAGTAAGAGGCAATAGAGGTCCAAAAAAAGCAAGAGGGGTGCAGAAAGAAGCAAAAAAAAGTGTGGAAACAATCGACAGAGGTGCGGAAAGAGGCAAGAGAAGTACAAAAGGGAGAAACAGGCGTGCAGAAAGAGGCAATAGAGGTGCAGAAACAAACAAGAGAAGTGCATTAACAAGCAATAGAGGTGCGGAAGGAGGCAAGAGAACTGCAGAAATAGGCGAGAGAGTTGCATAAAAAGGCAAGAGAGGTGAAGAAAAAAGTAACAGGTGTTCAGAAAGAGGAAAGCAAGGAGCAGAAAGAGGGAAGAAGGGTGCAGGAAGATGCAAGAGGGGTACATAAAGAAGCAAGAGACATACAGAAAGATTCAGGAGAAGTGCAGGAAGAAGTAACATAGGTGCAGAAAGAGGCAAGAGTGGTGCTGAAAGAGGCAAGAGGAGTGCAGAAAAAACAGCAACATATGTACAGAAGGAAGCAACAGAAGTGCAGGAAGATGCAAGAGAGTTGCAGAAAAATGTAAAAGAAGTGCAGGAAGAAGCAAGAGTGGTGCTATGAAAGATGTATTAGAGATGCAAAGAACCGCTTCTGACAAAGAACGGGAGCAATGGTCCAAGGATGGAGAGTTGGATGATAAAGGTTGTTGGCGAAATAAACAGATGGATAGATGGAAGTTGCTTATAGCTTTTGTACAACCTATCGTTCAGATGGCACATGGGCTAGCACATGTTGGAGCTTCAGCAATAGAGAAATTGCTTACACAAGTTTGTGAGCATCCAGAAATTGCTAGCACAGCTAAGAGAGTAGTACAGTCCTGCATGATTTGCCTGCAATTCAATCCTGGAAAAGGGACACGAACTCCAGCAGGAGGGTTTGCTACACCAACTGCACCCTTTGAAGTTTTCAAGATGGATTATATTCAGCTTGAACGCTGCAATAATTTGAAGTATGTCTTGGTGGTGATATGTGCCTTCGGTAAATGGATTGAGGCGTACCCTACAAAGGATAATACTGCAATTACTAAAGCAAAGGTGCTTTTGAAGGAATGTTTCCCTCGTTATGGTGTTTGTATACTTCTCATTTTATAGGGGATGATATCAAGTATGTCCTGAAAGGATTAGGGAGCAAACAGAAGTTTCATGCAGTGTTCCACCCACAATCAGCAGGATTGGTGGAAAGATACAATGCTACTCTAAAGCTGAAATTAGCCAAGATACAGGCTTCTACTTCTCTGACTTGGCCAGATGCGTTGCCACTGGCATTGTTGTCTATAAGATCAGTGCCTCATTCTCAGACAGGTCTCACCCCTTATGAGATCCTGTTTGGTAGGCCCATGAATATCTGGGGAATTCCTAAACCAAGTTGTGTGTATGATATACCTTGTGTCTTAATGAATGACTATTTGGCACAATTAACTGATAACTTGGTTTCTATTCATCAACAGGTTCGAGAAGCACTTCCTGACAGATCTACAGGTGAAGGCCATGAAGTCCGACCTGGTGACCATGTGATGATTAAGGTCTTTGAGAGGTCGAGCAGTTTGGGGCCAAGGTGGCGTGGACCAGAGCAAGTGCTACTTGCCACGAGGACAGCAGTTTGAGTCATGAACCGTAAAAATTGGATCCACAGCACCCATTGTCGGCAAGTACTTCCTTCCTTGGTGGAACCTGCTGTATTGACCGACCATCGAGAGGTTCTGACTGCAGAGAAAGGTCGTGCTGTGACACCTGACGGATATGAGGAGTTCTTCCCGGACCAGACAATCCCTGGAGCAACGAAATATAATTTGAAACCGAGAAAGAAGTCTGCAGTGCTTGTGAAAGTTGTCTGAGCATTCCCTGGGTTAGTGAAACAGAGAGCCTATGTGGCAAGGGGTGGGATCAGCCCTGCATTAGAGTAGTGACACCCGTCTTGGCCCGTGGTGAATAAATCAATGGCTGCCCAGGGGTAAGAGCTCTGACAACTACTTTTGTTTCAGGAAGAATTGTTTTGTGCTTTGTTAAAATGGAAAGGAAGAAGATTTTTTGTGCTGTAGGGCTTATTGTTGTCTTGGTGATTGTGGCAACAATAACATGGTCTGTTGAGGAGACAACTCCTGCTCGTGAGTTCGACACCTGAGGAGAATTATTTCTTTGCGCTCCCATATCAAGAATTGAAGCACCGACAATCTTACCTTAATAACACTTTTATTCAGATGCTACACCATACCCACATTGCTACAAATGCCACGAACTGTTGGATTTGTGGGATGATGCCTGCACATCAAAAGAAGGGAGGTACACCATTTATACTTCTCCCTTTTCGCATACTGGCTCCTGTCGAGCCTGGTATACCCTGCTTTTTGCAACTAGGAAGCCTACAGTGGGCAGACTGCTTTTCCGGTTGAATAAAGAGTGTCATCAAGACAAAGATGGGTATCCCCAAGTGAATGGAACTAAATGGGAGTGGGAGGAATATCGACGGGACAATATTTCAACACCATACATCTTCACCAAAACAAGAGACACTGTTAAAAGTGAACATTTTGTTATCTCTGTTACTCAAGCACAAGCAGAATTATGTGTTACAGAGTACTGGACATATTCCTGTTGGAATTAGCGACTGTATTACTGTTTTGAATATAGATGGATTGAACAATAGTACCTTTTTAGCTTCACATAACACTTACTTTGTGTGTGGGAATCGTGGATATTATCGATTGCCATCTGGGTGGACAGGTGTTTGCAATGTGTCATTTTTGTTGCCCCCTGTGTTTATGGCACCTCCATTGTATCATCGAGATTTTAAATTATTCAACAATATTACTGTAAATAGTTATAAGAGGACCTTGAATACTGATGATGTAGACCAAACAGATATTAGCCTGCAACAATATGTAGATTTTAATTTAGGATTGTTCTTCTTTGTGGGTGCTGCATTAAATATTAGAAAAGTGTGACAATTAACTAAATTTGTAGAAGCTGTTACAGCTCAAGCAGCTGTAGCCCTAGGAAACCTCACTGAGGAATTGCAAAATGTTAGAATTGTTGCTTTACAGAACCGAATGGTTCTAGATGTTATGTTAGCAGATAGAGGTGGTGCATGCCTCATTATAGGTAGTAGTTGCTGTATGTTCATTCCAGATCACACACCATCAGTGTATGAAGTGATCAATAAACTCCATAAGATCGCTGCAGACCTCCATACAGAGAATTGTACGTTGACTCTTGCAGGATGGTTCTGGACTCTAACTTCTGCCTGGGGCTTGAAAGTGTTGACTGCTCTATGTATAATAATTACAATAGTCTTCACATGTTGTGTGTGTATCCAGTGTAGTCCGAAGATATGTTCTATGTGTATTACTGCTTACATACCGACCAAAAGAAATGTTGCAGTAGTCAGAAAAAGGAAGAGCTGTGCAGTAAGAACCAACAGAGGTACAAAAGGAAACAAGAGGGGTACAGAAAGAGGTGGGAGGGGTACAGAAATGTGCATGAGAGGTGCAGAAAAAGTAAAGAAGGGTACAGAAAGATGCAAGAGAAGTGCAGAAAGATTCAGCAGAGGTGCAGAAGGAGGCAAGAGAACTGAAGAAAGAGGCAAGAGAGCTGCAGAAAAAGGAAAGAGAGGTGCCGAAAGAGACGAGAAGAGTGCAGAAAGAGGCAAAATGGGTTAAAAAAGAAGCAAGAGAAACGCAGAAAGAAGAAAGAAAAGAAAAGAAAGAAGCAACAGAAGTGCAGAAAGAGGCAAGAGGGGTACAGAAAGAGGCAAGAGAAGAGCAGAAAGAGGCTAGAAAAGTGCAGTTAGAAGCAATATAGGTGCAAAAGGAGGCCAGAGAAGTGAAGAAAGAGGCAAGAGATTTGAAGAAACAGGCAAAAGAGGTGCAGAAAGAAGCAAGAACAGTGCAGTAAGAACAACAGAGGTGCAGAAAGAGGCAAGAGGGGTACAGAAAGAGGCAGGAGAGGTGCAAAAAGAAGCAAGAGCAGTGTAGAAAGAACCAACAGAGGAGCAGGAACAGACAAGAGGGGTACAGAAAGAGGCAAGAGAAGTGCAAAAAAAGGAAGAGGGGTGTAGAAATAGGCAAGGGGTGCAGAAAGTGGAAAGAGATTTGCAGAATCTGGCAAGAGAGGTGCAGAGAAAGGTTACCAGTGTGCAGAAAGAGGCAAGAGAGTTGCAGAAAGAAGGAAGATGAGTGCAGAAAAAGGCAAGGGGGTTACATAAAGCAGCAAGAGAGGTACAGAAAGATGCAAGAGAAGTTCAGAAAGAAGTAACAGAGATGCAGAAAGAGGCAAGAGTGGTGCAGAAAGAGACAAGAGGAGTGCATAAAGAATCAACATAGATACAGAAGGAAGTAAGAGAAGTGCAGGAAGAGGCACGAGAGTTGCGGCAAAAAGTAAAAGAAGTACAGAAAGAAGCAAGAGCAGTGCAGAAAGAACCAACAGAGATACAGAAGGAGACAAGAGGGGTGTAGGAAGAGACAAGAGGGGTGCAGAATGTGCGTGAGAGGTACAGAAATGGGGAAGAAGGGTGCAGAAAGAAGCAAGAGAAGGACAGAAAGAAGCAACAGAGGTGCAGAAAGAGACAAGAGGGGTACAGACAGCAGCAAGAGAATGGCAGAAAGAACAAACAGAGGTGCAGAAACAGCAGGAGGGGGGCATAAAGTGGCAAGAGAAGTACAGAAAGAAGCAACAGAAGTGCAGAAAGAGGCAACAGTAGTGCAGAAAGAAGCAAGAGAGTCGTAGAAACAGGCACATGAGTTGAAGAATGAAGCAAGAGCGGTGCAGAAATAGCCAACAGAGGTACAGAAGGAGGCAAGACGGGTGTAGGAATTTGTAAGAGAGGTGCAGAAAGAAGCAATAACAGTGCATAAAGAAAAAACAGAGGTGCAGAAGGAGGCAAGAGGGGTAAAGAGAGAGGAAAGAGCAGAGGTGCAGAAGGAGGCAAGAGGGGTAAAGTTAGATGAAAGAGAAGAACAGAAAGACCCAAAAGAGGTGCAGAAAGAGGCAAGAGGGGAACAGAAAGAGGCAAGACAGGTGTAGAAAGAGGCAAGATAGGATGCTCAAAGAAGGAAGGAGGGTGCAAAAAGAAGCAAAAGGGGTGCAGAAACAAGCAAAAGAAGTGTAGAAACAAGTGGCAGAGGGGCAGAAAGAGGCAAGAGGGGTGCAGAAAGTGGCAAGAGAAGTACTGAAGGAAGAAACAGGGTACAGAAAGAGGCAATGGAGGAACATAAACAAGCAGGATAACTGCAGAAAGAGGCAAGAGTGTACAGAAACAGGCATTAGAGGTGAAGAATAAGGTGTGCAGAAAGTGGAACACAAGGAGCATAAAGAGGGAAGAATGGTGAAGAAAGTTGCAAGAGGGGTGCATAAAGAGGCAAGAGACATCCAGAAAGATTCAAGAGCAGTGCAGGTAAAAGTGACAGAGGTGCTGAAAGAGGCAAGAGTGGTGCTGAAAGTGGCAAGAGGAGTGCAGAAAGAAGCAGCTAGGTGCAGAAGGAGGCAACAGAAGTACAGGAAGAGGCAAGAAAGTTGCAGAAACTGGTAAAAGAAGTGCTGAAAGAAGCAAGAGCAGTGCTAAAAGAACCAACAGAGGTACAGAAAGAGGCATGAGGGGTGTAAGGAAGAGGCAATAGGGCTGCAGAAATGTGCATGAGAGGTCCAGAAAGAGGGAATAAGGGAGCAGAAACAAGCAAGAGAGATGTAGAAAAAAGCAAGTGCGGTACAGAAAGCAGCAAGAGAAGTACAGAAAGAACCAACAGAGGTGGCAAGATGGCGGCTGCAACTGTGGCCGTGTGAGGTGCTTCGTCCGTAGCTCTGTGTGATTCCCCTCCACCCCCAGATGCTGGGGATTTCTCCTCGACGCTACTGTGACACCGCTACGAGCTGCTCCCGTAGTGCGGAGTCGAATGGGGGCTTACTGCTCATTGTTATCCTGCGTGTAGCCCTACACCGAGTTTGATGGGCTGAATGGTTCCAAGCTGAACGCGCTGATCGTATTACCCTGACCGCACTGGGCTCAGTGCGGGTATCAACTGCTGCTGCTCACCTGTGATTTCTCCGGTCCTGGCGGTTACAGCTTCTGCAAGTTTATGCATCTCTATGATCCCGCTCCTGCAGTGCGGAGCTGAGTCGGGGTTATCGGTTTGGCATTTGGCATTTGGTACTTGGCTCCAGTATCCAGTTTCAAGTATATCTCCTCGTCGTGTTTGCGGGGAGACGCTGAACGTACTATCTGATTGCGGTGGGCTGCTGCTATTTACCTGCTATTTACCTGTGGCTTTTCTCAGTTTTGGCGGCTACGGCATTTGTAACTCTCTGCATTGCTATGACCCAGACGTTTGTTTGAAAAGGAGTTGTAGAGTGCGCGAGGCATTTTCGAGTGGGGTTTGGGACATTTTCACGCTGATTGATAGTGCTACTTCCATTCGAACAGGACGAGACGAACAGGCAGTGGCGCCAAAGGGAAGAGGAGGCACAAGGAACCGAGGTGGAGTACCCCCTGGAGAGTTGACTGAATCTACTGTGACGGTCGGTGTGGTGGCTGAGGGGCACAGTGCTACTGCTATTAACGATGTTAATGCAGGTGCTGCCGCAGTGAATAGTAATGGCAATGCTACAGCAGTAGTCGTGGAGTGGGTGCGAGTAAAGCCATCCATGGCAAGGATAACAACAGTGGCAGCACTCTGGGCTCTGAAGGCTGCAATACTCAGCAAGGGCATGGGCACGTGGTGACCTCAAAGACACAGGAAGGCCTTCCAAGCCAGATAGCGCATCAGAAACAGGACACCCCGGTAAAACAACGATCTGTCCATGCAATCTTTAATAAAAAATAAGGGGTAACGGCAAAATTGATGGCTGAGCCTGAGGTTGAGAGTGATACAACCTGTGCAGCTTCTGGCGCCCTGCAGGAATTTCCTTTGGCAGTGGTGAGTGCCTTCGGAGCCTCGTCGGTCTTGGCCCCGGCTGAGCAAGGTAGTGGATTTAATATTATGTCAATGGAAGCTGTGGTAGCTAATGGAGGCAATGCAGTGACAGTAACCGTAACAGCTGCAGAAGATACTAGCTTATTGCCAGGGTCAAGCACTGACGCTACTACTTTATTGACGGAGAAGGGTAGTGAGTCAGAGTATGCGGGATCGGATTGTAAATTTTACTCCATGTCGGATTTAACGACAGCGCCAGACAAAGAGCATGACGAGGATAGTTCCAGTAACCCAGGCTATTTAGGAGACTTACCGGATGATGTGGAATGCGAGGAGCTTGAGCAATCTCTGTCTCATGAAACAGTAAGAAAGGTGGTGGAGGTGTGCGAAGGACCAGTGCATGAGCAAAGCCTTCCCTTAGCTCAGTTCAATTTCGACGAGGATTTCGAAGAGGACTCGATTACTCTTGGCTTGATCTATAAGAGTATAATGGCACATCGCAGTGAAACTAAAGCTGAAGGTTGCGTACACAAGGGGCCGTAAGGAAACTTCAGAACACAGTACGGCGCTTGGTCAAGACTTGTGCTGAAGTCACCACCCGTGTAGTAGAGGTAGAGGAGAGGATTTCTTGGTCAAGCAACAATCGGCCATCAAGACTCTGCAAACATCCAAAACAGACGTGGATTGGAAACTCACGGATTTAGAGAACCGTGCGCGTCGCAACAACAAAGAAGGTGCCGATCCACGTAAATTTATTATTCAGCTTTTCAAGGAAGCCTTCCCTGAAATCAGTGCTTGGAACTGGGAAACGGAAGTGATTCGGGCACAAATTTTCCCATTCGTGGCACGTCAGCGTGGAAAAGAGCGACAAGTTGATCAGATTATATCCCAGGGCGATTTTAATTAGCCTGAATAACTATCTGCTCCAAGAAGCGTTAAATGATCTTTCACACCCTGAGAAAAAACGGAGTGGTATGGGGTGTGAGTTCTTTGTGCGCCCGGATTTCTGCCCTGCAATGGTGCACGAACGCTGGCAACTTCGGAAATTAATCGCACCTTTCCAAGCAAAAGGGGCCCAGGTCTTCTTGTTTAATCCCTCCAAATTAAAGATTATTTGTAGAGGCCAAACCAGATACTTTACATCTGGGACGGTTGGACAGGATTATTTGAAGGAACTGGATAAGAGTCCGAAAAGTTAAAGGCTCACACTACAACTTCATAATGGGTGCATCACGGGGCGAAACCTGTAATTATTGTGTGCGATGATAGGGGTTACCTCTCTCTCGTATAAGATTTCTAATTTCTTCTTTTTTTTAATTTTTGTCTCTTTTTTGTTTATTGCCTAAAGATTGGGGTTAATATTTGTAAGCTTCCTAAGTCACTTTGAAAAAAAAATTGAAATTGTGATTATAGAGCAATAGGGGTAAATGGGAAGTTAAGTTGTGTGTTTCTGGCAATTTCCAAAGTAATACCCATGGTAATACCCATAGTTTGCGATATATGGAATTGGAATGAATAGAATGGGGGGAGCTGAATTTTTCATTTTTCTTTCTTTAGGGCTTGTTGCTAGCTTGGCTGGTTCATTTACTAGAGAGAGAGATAGAGGTTGGGGGCAGGGGAGTCATATAGGGGGCACTGGACAAAGCATTTCTACATCGCTGAGGACATGTTCCTTGCGCCTCTTATTGGGTGGTGGGGGGGTGTGGTGGAGGTGAAGGGTGGTATGGAAGGGGGTACGGGGTGGGGGGGGTAAAACAGAAAATAATACATGAGTACTTGATGGAAATGAGTCTTTTTTTGGCAGTTACTATTTTATTACAGGTATTCTGTGGAGCTAGTCAAAGGAATCTTGATACAGTTAAATAGCGGGCAGGGGCATTAGGATAGGTACACTGAATGTGAGGGGGCTGAAATCAGTAGATAAAAGACGGCGGGTGGCGCAAGAGTTACGAGTTCTCTATTGTTATATAATTTGTCTGCAGAAGACCCATATGGTATGGTCAAAGAACCAATTGCTTGAGGAGCTGGGATTTAATCTTATAGCCTCTACTAAATACTCTGGCACGGCTAGAGGAGTGGCAATTCTGGGTAAAAAACATATAGGCAACACTGGTAGAATTTTAACTGACGGTTTGGGTAGGTGGGCAATTGCAGAATGTGTTGTAGGCCCTACAATTTTCACGATCTGTGCAGTTTATGGGGTTAATCTAGATGAAGCAATTACTCTAGAGTTTTTAAATGTGGAGTTAGCATCTTGGCCCACACCACTGATCCTGTGTGGGGATTTGAATATAAATCTAACACCTAATAGCTTATGCAACGAAGAGTCGAGATATAGTGGTAGGAAACCGCATGTTTTTAAAGCATTGCAGGCACTAATGATCGCTCATGGGTTGGTGGATGTGTGAGCTTTTTTAAGAGGGGCGGCTCCTGGATACACTTTTTTTTCTTTCCCACATCGGAAGTTAGTTCGGTTCGATTATTGTTTTACCTCTAAATCGTTACGAAATCAGGTTGCAATCCAGGTATACCCAAGAATTACATCTGATCACGGGCCGGTAGTTCTCTCGATAACAGACCTAGTAGCAGTTATAAGGCCAAGGGGTTTCTCCTTCGACCGTAAACTATTATTAGAGCAGCAATTTATTGACTATATGAAACAATGGATTACTACCTTCTTCAATATTGATTGTGGGACCAGTAATGTGGGCTGTGTTTGGGATAGTTTTAAGGCAGCCTTTATAGGGGAAGCTCTGAGTCTTGGCTTGTACTATCAAAAAAGTCAGGCAGTAAAATTTCAAGCGCTATATCAAGAGTTGACGAAGGCTGAGGAGTCACTCATGCAGGGCATTCAGGCTGGTGTGGATATAACTTACTTGATTACGTCAGTGGCATGGCTTAAAGCAAGATTAAATCTTACCTGATCCCAGGAAACTGCTAATTATTTTTTATTAAACAGCAAATTCACTACAAGTATGACGAGGCAAGTGGCAGATGCCTCACCCAAAAATTAAGATTGAGGGAGGCAGCCCAACGGATAGATAATATTCTGGATCTTAATAGGGTACCTGCTGAAAATGAAAGTGGTATTTTGGAGGTGTTCAGACAATTTTATGAGGTATTATACCACAGGGATGAGTACGATAAGGATTGTGCTGCCACTCCTATTAGTCAGTATTGCATGGCAGATCTCCCTATTGAGGAGGCAGTAGCTCTAGAAGCGCCTATCACACTAGAGGAATTGGAATTAGCGGTAAATGGGTTGGCAAGGGGTAAGGCGCAGGGCCAAACAAGATACCGCTGGAAATGTACAAAACTTTTTTTTCTGTCTTAAAGGCAGATCTCCTTGTAACAATGCGAATGGCTCAGAAAGGTGCTCCCCCTGTGAGTTGGAATGAATCATGTATAGTTGTATTCCATAAAAAATGCAAACTGGCAAATCTGCCTGGTTCTTATCGTCCTATCTCGCTTTTAAATGCGGATGGGAAGATCTATTCTAAGATCCTAGCCAACAGGTTGTCTTCTGTTATTCCTGTATTAGTTTCAACTATACAACATGGGTTCATTCCGCATCGAGGAACGGCGAATCATGTTCGCCATGTATTAACTTTGTTTGATTATGTTAATGTAACTCGGGAACCATTATGCTCAATTTTATTGGATGCGGAGAAGGCCTTCGACCAGGTCTCATGGTGCTTTTTGTGGGATGTCATGAGGCGTCGGGGCTTTGGGCGAGAGTTTATAACATCGTTGCAACCACTGTTTTGTCAAACAGTAGCCCGCATTAGCACCATGGGACTCAAGCCGGCGGTGGTTTAAATACGGAGGGGCACTAGGCAAGGCTGCCCCTGTTCTCTCCTCTTATTCTCACTATATATTGAGCCATTTTTAAGAGTGTTGGCATTTAGTACTAGGATAGAACCTGTGGCCATACAAACCTATCAGTTCAAGGTCCTCGCATACGCGGATGATGATGCTGTCATTACGCCGAGTCCAACTATTGCGATGCAGGAGATTAAATATCTAGCTACAAAATTTGGTGTGGCTTCTGGCTATAAGTTGAATACGGCCAAAACCCAGTTGTTATGCGCCAATATGCCAAGAGGCCACTTATTTGGGGATCAAGCTAAGGATTTCTACAACTGCCTTGGTTACATCAAATTGGGAGGGTCACTTATCAGGGGTAAGGAAACAGTGGGACCAGACAGAATGCTTGCATCTCTCCCTAGTGGGGCGATGCAGTTTACTAAAAATGATGATACTCACGAAAATACTTTATTTTTTTAGATGTGTCCCTCTACAAATCCCTAAGGCCAGTTTGATACAGCTCCAAGCTATTTGTATGCGCTTTATGTGGTCCGGGGGCAAGACCCGCCGTGCTGGGTTATACATGACTCTACCAAGAAAATTAGGTGGTTGGTCGGTACCAGATTTTATGCTGTATTATTATGCCTGTATGATACAGGGTTTGAACATTTTGTGAACAGGGTCCGCCCCCCCCCCCCCCGATTTTGCGGAATGTCCATCTACATCTACATCTACATACCAGATGCTTTTGGGGGTGAAAGCTAAAAATTGTTTGTTTTTGTATCTTGAGTGGAGCTACTACAAGCGCACGAGTTTTAAGGTTTTGAAGGCTACATATAAGGTTTGGCGAATAGTAAGGAACATGTTTGGCTTTGAGCATATTTCTTGGTACACCCCACTTGTATCCTCAATATTTCTGCCAGTCGATTTATGGGATCGGGTTGTGCATAATTGGAGATTGAAGGGAATAAGGGTGGTGGGTGACCTGTACAGCGAAGGCTGTTTTAAATCATTTGAACAATTGCGGGAACAGTATCACCTCCCTCGGGAGCATTTTGCTAAGTATTTACAGATAAGGAGTCATTTTTTGAATAGTGGAGGCATTTTCAGGTTAATCCCCTGATAGAAGATAATATGAAAGCTGTAAGGATTGGTGTGTTATATGGTCATATGTTAAGCACGAAGGTCAATGATATCGATCAACAAAATACTAAATGGGGGAGCAAATTGGGTAGGCAGGACATACAGATAGAAACTTCTTTGGAAATGGCAAAAAATGTGTTCCTCTCTGCAAAGTTATCTGCGCAGCACTTTAAATCACTTTTTAACTTACACTACACACCAGATAAGGTCTCAAAATGGTCGGGGGATGTAATTGGGAAATGCTTCCGCTGTGTTTTTCCATCTGCAGATGATCTCCATATTTTTGGGGGATTTCCATCATTGGTATGTTTATTGACGCAGGTGGAAAAATGTCTATCAGAAATTACAGGTACTCCATTGCAATTAACCGCTACGCAGATTCTCTTCGGTGTAGAAATGGGATTAGTGGAGAACGATATAATAAGGCAACATGTTAACTTAATATTTTTAGCTACAGCTGTATATAGGCTTAGTATAGCCTCCTTTTGGTTGCAGCAGGAACCGCCTTCCTTTGAAATATGGAGGGCATGTTTTTTTGCAGTATACAATATGGAGTATAGCTTATATGCCCTTAAAGGTCATCGAAAAAAGAAGCTCGGTGAGCAAATATGGGGTAGTGTTACGCGTTACCTTGAGCCTGAAATCTGAACGTCGGCCCTGTTTGGCTCTTTAATTGTTTGCAATTCTTTTTTTTCTCACTGCTCCTCATTGTATTCAATGAATTTATTTCTGCTAATTGTGTTGCTTCAGCCTCTTTTTCTGTATTACGTATGTTTCATTATTATTAACTGTGGTTTGACTGTTTATATTTTTATTTCTTTTGTTGAATTGTTTGGCGGTAACTATATATTTCTAATGTAAAAGTGATTCATTCCAGCTGACTCATGTATTTCCCCCCCCCCAAAAAAAAGAACCAACAGAGGTGCAGAAACAGTAAAATGGTTGCAGAAAGAGGTAAGAGAAGTGCAGAAAGAAGCAATAGAGGTGCAGGAGGAGGCAAGAGTAGTAAAGAAAGAGGCAAGAGTTTTACAGAAACAGGAAAAAGAGGTGCAGAAAGAAGCAAGAACAGTGCAGAAAGAGGCAAGAGAGTTGCAGAAAAAGGCACAAGAGTTTGACGAAAGAGGCAAGAGAAGTGCAAAAGGAAGGAAGTGGGGTGCATAAATCGGCACGAGGGGTGCAGAAAGAAGAAAGTTGCAGAATCAGGCAAGAAAGGTGCAGAAAAAGCTTACAGGTGTGCAGAAAGAGGCAAGAGAGGTGCAGAAAGAGGGAAGAGGTGTGCAGAAAAGGCTAGAGAGTTGCATAAAGAAGCAAGAGAGGTACAGAAAGATGCAAGAGAAGTTCAGGATACAGAAAGAGGCAAGACGTGTGCAGAAAGAGGCAGGAGGAGTGCAGAAAGAAGCAACATAGCTGCAGAAGGAAGCAAAAGAAGTGGAGGAAGAGGCAAGAGAGTTACAGAAACAAGTAAAAGAAGTGCAGAAAGAAGCAAGAGCAGTACAGAAAGATCCAACAGAGATACAGAGGAGGCTAGAGGGGTATTGGAAGAGGAAAGAGTGGTGCAGAATGTGCTTGAGAGGTGCAGAAAGAGGGAAGAAGGGTGCAGAAAGAGGCAAACGAGGTACAGAAAGAAACATGGACATGCAGAAAGAAGAAAGAACAGAAAGAAGCAACAGAGGTGCAGAAAGAGGTAAGAGAGGTACATAAAGAGGCAAGAGAAGTGCAAAAAGAAGCAACAGAGGAGCAGGAACAGACAAGAGGGATACTGTGGTAAATATTTGATTTACCGTCCTAATTTCTATGCAGGTAAGTACTTAATCAATAATAACTCAATCGGAAAGAAAGAGGCAGAGTCCGTGGTGTTAGAGTTCTTAGGGGTTTTATTCCTTAAAAAGGAATGGTCAGACCGGATATCATGTTCCTACCACCACAGGGGTGTAGGAAGGGATAGAGCAATATTTTATTGACAATACATAGCTTATATACTTAAGTCACATTATAGAAACCAATACAGTAGGCGTAACATTTGAGAGACACAAGATAAAACACACACGTGGTAGTGATACGTAATTAGAAGGCGTGAACTAGGCGTGAACATAGAGGTGTGTGCTAGAAACGTCACATGTAGGTGTCACAAGTAGGTGGGTACAAAGCAGAATGTTGCAATGTCAGCAGAAATCTGAGGCCTGGATGCGCGCGCAGCTGCATGACGTGTGATTGACGTGAAACTGGAGGGTGCAGGGGACTTGACATTTACACTGGCGGAAAGAGACAGAAGTCTGGCATGTCAGATCAACTCGTACCTCTATCATATCTGATATCTGATGTTTGGGAACCATATTATCTAAACGGAAAAGGTCTCTGGGGCAGAAGCTATTCTATACTGACTGTGAGTGCGTGTATAAGCGCCTAAGTGTCTGCATGAGAATGCGAGGGGCATGGGCCTACCATGGTAACAGAGGCTATGAATTACTTGCACGGAGACAGTGAGGCCGGGCCCTTTGCTCTGCAGCTGGGGGAATGTTTACTTAAACTAGTAGGCAGGAATGCATTTTCGAGGAGCGGAACAGATAATTCGAAGGTTGAATTCAGTCTTGGCAGGCAGCAGGCTGAGCTAAGCGCCGTGAGCCGCACAAGGAGTAAGGCAGAGGTCACGGGTACAGAGACAGCCTGGGCTGAGGCTTTCAGAGTCAGAAGGCAGGAAAAAAGGCTCGATGGCAGAATTCAGGGCCTACTTCGCCAGAGCTGAAAAACGTGTAAAGTACACCACAAAAAGACGTTGGCATAGCATACTTAGAAACGGAATATTCAACCCATTCAGGGTGGGTCTAAAAGAGGACATGTTAACGTTGGACGCAAATGTATTTGCGTCTTCATAGCTGGCACAGGAGGGAAGTTACATGCACTTTAAGCTGGTACATGGAGACGGTGGGGTACACGTTAGGGAACATTACTTGACCATAAAATTTATATTTCCTCATTCCCTCCTTGTTCCCTACGGACCCTTCATGATATATCGATCCTCATGAATCGATCAGTCTGTTCTTGTAACATCATTTGTTCTTCTTTCTTCCTTTTACGTTTTGAGAGAAAACTGGAATGTTCAATGCACGATGTGGCACACAGTCCACAAATCGCTGGCCCACACTGTAGGCACAGGCAGCAACTGAATACTATGACAAGGGCAATGCCTAGGAAGGATAGGATCTTCCATCCCCAAGCGGTTAACGTTGTCCAGAACCAACCGGACCAAGTCCAGGTGCCTGGATTCTGATGTATCTGACTTGCAATTTTATGAAGACGTGTAATAGCTTGGTATACCGTTGGCACGTTTTCTGGAATGAAAACACAGCAACTTGACCCGATGACCTTACAAGCTCCGCCTCTATCTGCCAAGATGACGTCAATAACAAGACAATTCTGAAGAACAACAACCCGCATGGCGGACTGCTCCTCTGTTAAGTTACCTAGGGCGGAGGCAGTTTCATTCACTACTGCTTCAAGTGTTCTAGTTAATCTGCGTATTAGTTTACTATTTTGGACGGGGCCTGTGAAGAAAAAGAATCCTTTATTGAAATCTGTGTATTGCTCCCATGCCGTTTCAGTGTAGTCGACAATCGGGAGATCTCTTCGGAGTCTATTCTTTACTAGATTTGTATTTCTGTGATAATCAGGAGGGGCTAGAAAAACAGGTGGCAGAAGGAATGCAATGTAACAGGTACCATCCCAATCAGGAGGTAAGCGTATGTATGCGGTATGGCCACAAACAAAGTAGGAATGACGGGTAGCTCTAAAGGAAGATTTGCCTTGATCACTGAATTCGACCACAGTAGTACATTTACTATGACCTAAGTGTACTGAACCCTTCTTACTGACACATAAATCACCAGTGACTGGTAATACTGACATAGCAGGGAGAACTGGTGCAGCTTCGGATTCAACAGTAAGAATCATAAGGTTAATTGTATAATTACCTAATCCATATACTTCATTTTCTAGATCAGTTCCTATTCTAGTGGGAAGTCCCTTCTTGTCAGGGTAACAGGCATTAAGCAGAACTAAGTTCAAGTTTCCCCAAACCCAGCTCCCCTTGAAAACAGCGACATCAGGATCTACGGAATTAATTATTCTAAACCATGCACCACAGGAGCCATTGTGAGTGAACGGGTACGGAAAGAGAGGCAGAACTCCTTTGTATTTCTGGTAGGGAGGGAGTCGGCCACATATCCAACAGTTTGTAGCATTGTTAGTCTGATGGGAGTGATGTAACATACTAATGAATGTGTTGTTGCGCAGCGCGAGTCTGTAAGACAGTTCGTGGGGAGGTAATTCACTAAAAGAATGTTCGGCAGTGACATTGTAAGCAGTTTGTTCACGCTTGAAGATAGGGTAGTATATGGGAAGCAATATACTCGCAACAATAATCAGAAGACTTAGAAAAAACATAATCAATAACGTCACTATACAGTGACTGCGCAGTGATTTGCAATATGTACGTTTCTTGAGTTGTCTCTCTCTCTCTCTATCTCGATCTAGGGGATACATGTCAGAAACTATTTAACCGATTCACCTAGGGGAGGACTTAAACAATTAAACTGTCTGACTTGCTAGATCGGAGTTTCATGCGGTACTCCTCTTGGGGAGTTTTCTCTTGTTTCGGAACTTTAAAGTCTTTAGTATCGAGGCAGTCTTTGGAGGGGGTGGACGAGTCGGTTTCTGGCATCAATTCATTGCATTTTTTTATATGACTCGTATGGATCCACCCCTTTCGGCCTTCCACCTTGATAGCGGTCCGTGTTGTAAGAAGGACGGTCTTCGGCTCTTTCAAGCGGGGCTCCAGCGGACTTTTCCTGTCGAAGTTCCTAATTAGGACTGTGTCACCGGGACGGACATCATGCAGCTTTACGTCAGTGTTGTCAGGGAAGGCTGCGGCAACCTGTGAACGACATGATTGGAGTGCAGACATCAAGGAGGCAAGGTAATCTGTCAGCATATTACAATCAACATCAGTAATTTTCTTAGGTATGGGCGTCCCCCACATATTCGGTGGTCTGCCAAAGACCACTTCATACGGGGATAGTCCTGTTCTCGAATGGGCGACCATTCTCATATAGAACAATGCAACTGGCAGGGCGACTATCCAGTCGACCCCTTTCTCTTTACATATTTTAGCAAGGCGGGTCTTTAGTGTCTGGTTATGCCTTTCTACAAGGCCAGCGGCTTCGGGATGTCGGACACAATGGAATCTCCACTGATATCCTAGCAGCAGGGAAACCTGTTTCATGAGTTCGGATGAGAATGGCTGTCCGTTATCTGAGTATACGACACGAGGCAAGCCGTATCGTGGGAAGAATTCTCGAACCAGCTGCCTGGCAGTGGTCGGAGCAGTGTAATCTGGGACTGGATATGCTTCGGTCCAACGGGAAAGTGCACAAACAATTACGAGGACATATTTGAATCCCCAACAACGGTCCATCTGGATATAATCCATCTGGAGGACTTCAAAAGGGTGATCGGGAGGATGAAATCCACCTTGCTCTACAGGGACGCTTTTACCTGGATTGAACTGACAACAGATCATGCAAGTACGCACTTTCTGTTTTGCTGCTGCTCGTAAGTGTTTGTTGTACCAGAGATTCTGTAAACTGTCTAACATCGCTTTCTCTCCTAGATGTGCGGGACTATGTGCTGTATTGATTATGACTTGAACCATAGAGTCGGGGAGGAACCATGTAGATTTTCCCTTCGTCATCCAACCTTGATCTGTATGGATCCCTCCTAGTTCAGTCCATTTCTTTATTTCATCTGTAGTAGCATGTGTCTGAATATCGATTACATCTAGTGTGGGATCCCTGACTGTCAAACAATGTGTCGGTACTATTGTCTTTGTCACGTCAGTTGTCTGGGTGTGAGTCAATGCTGTATGTTTTGCTGTCTGGTCTGCCAGGTCGTTACCCTGGGAAACAGAATCTGTAACTTTAGTATGTGCTTTACACTTCATGACGGATATGCCTGAAGGCAGATGTATTGCTTCTAACAGTGCTTGAATGAGGGGACCGTGTTGGATCTTGGCACCGTGAGAGGTCAAGAAACCTCGTTCTTGCCATAACACTCCGAAGTCGTGTACGACTCTGAAAGCATAACGGGAATCAGTATATATGTTAACATTTCTGTTCTTGGCTAGTATACAGGCTCGGGCGATGAGCTCTGCCGCTTGAGCAGACAGTGTATCAATACGATATGTTTCTTTTACTTCAGTTTCAGTGGTCACTGCATACGCGGCCACTAATTCTCCTGTACTTGTTCGCATACATGAACCATCCACATAAAGTGTCAGGTCTGGATTTGTCAATGGAACATCTGTTAAGTCTCGTCGGGGCTTTGTTACTGCATTAATGATCTCTATACAATCATGCGGGGCTGGATCTGTCATAATCGAAGGTAACAATGTTGCGGGGTTTAGAATGCTGCAGCGTCTGATTTCTATGTGTGGCTGGAATAGCGTCAATTCATAACCTGTCAGTCGTGCTATAGTCAAGTGTTGGGTCTGAGTTCTGTTTAAAAGAACCTCTACAGAATATGGAACTTGTACTGTTAATGGATGTCCTAAAACAATTGAGTCGCTCTGTCTGATTGCTAGTGCTGTTGCTGCTACTGACTTTAAGCACGCAGGGAGTGCCTGGGCTACTGAATCCAATGTACTTGAAAAATAAGCGCAAGGCTTATGTGAACCTGCTTGATCTTGAGTGAGGACAGACAACGCTGTGCCATCACGTTCTGTAACAAAAAGTGTAAAAGGTTTGCTGTAACATGGTGTCGCTAAAACTGGTGCTTGGCATAAAGCTTTCTTTAAGTCCTCAAAGGCTTGTGTATGTTCCTGAGTCCAAGGGAGGACAGTCGAAGTCGCTGCCTCCTGTGTTGTCAACTGAATGAGTGGTTTAGCTAGAAATGCATACTGGGGAATCCATTGTCTGCAGTACGAGGTGAGGCCTATAAAGGCCCGCACTTCCTTTTGTGTCTTGGGTTGTGGCATATTTATAATTAACTGGATGCGATCAGGAGTGAGCTGTCTCCCCACTTTGGACAGCAAGTGACCCAAGTACACAACTTGCTGAACACAGAATTGTAGCTTCGAAGGGGACACCTTGTGTCCCTTGTCGGCCAGAAAATGTAAAACTGTCAGTGATGCTTGTTCACATTCGGGTTCACTTCGTGCGGTGATCAACAGATCATCGACGTATTGCAGTAAGGCGGTGTTAACTGGCATTTGAATACAATCTAGTTGTCTTTTCAGTGCTTGGCTATAGATGCTGGGGCTTTCTGTGAATCCTTGAGGTGCGCGTGAAAATTTGAAACTTCGTCCATTTAAACTGAATCCGAAGAGGTATTGGCTCTCTGGATCAATAGGCACACTGAAGAAGGCGTTCTTGAGGTCAATTACAGTAAAGAACGTTGCTTCTGAATCAATAGCAGTCAATAGGGAAGAGATGTCGGGGACCACAGGGTACTGTGGTACAATGCATTTATTCAGTTCTCGTAAATCAATCACCAGCCGATATACTGGCGGTGCATTGGGATCAGTACGTTTAAGAATCGGAATGATAGGGGAATTACAGATATTGGAGTCGGTCTCTACGACCACTCCCTGGGCAATGAGCTCTTCAATGATTTCCAGTAAAGCCACTACAGCATCGGGTGGTAACTTGTATTGTCTGATTCGTGGTAAAACAACACCTGGTTTCAGTGTAACACGGTATGGTGTAATGTGCATGCAGCCTACATCGGTTGGGCCTTGTGCCCACAAGTGATCTGGTACATTTTTCAATCTGACATCAAACTCTCGTAATACATAGTGACCCTTGAAATCTCGCAAAAAGAGTCTAACTCCTTCCGGGGAACAACATATCACTGCTCCTAGAGCCTTCAATGTTTTGATACCTAACAGATTTTCTGGACATGATTTCGTAAGTAACAGGTCTGTAACACGTGATAATGGACCTACAGCCAGGGGGACGGGTTCTGATACCTCATTTACAATAGGCTGTCCTGAAAAACCAAGGGAAACATTCTGTGAGCCTGAGAGGGGTGCCCCTGGGACTTCGTCATGGCTGATTGTTGTGCGGCTTGCCCCTGTGTCAATTAAAAACTTTCTGTCTTTTCCCAATACTTGACTGTGTACATAAGGACCCTCTTGATCTACAGGAATCTCAATAAGAGGCAAGCCAAACTCCCTCTCTAGGCTGTTTCATGTGTATCGTGGATAATCGGGGTAATCAGATTGGGCATACTGGTACATCTGTTGTGAAACTTGCTGAGTCGCGGCAATGGGCTGTGGCTGTGGTACCGCTACCGTCTGTGCTGTATGTGATGAAACATGCATAGGCTGTGTATTCTGCATAGGCTGTATATTCTGTGAAGTCTGTTGCTGGACCTGGTCTTGTCTAGGTGGACGCGGTCTTTCTTTAGTTTTACCTGTCGATATATTATGTTTCAAGACTGGGCATTCAAGTACGTAGTGACCTGGCTGCTTGCAATAATTGCATGTCCCTTTAACGGGAGCTGCGGAATGACCTGTCTGGGTCGTACCCTTTCTCTGGCCGTCGGCTGGAACCGACTGGGCCACTAACATTTTCATTTTCGTGTCTTTCATACGTTTCTGTTCATGATCCTGTTCTTCTCTAATTCTGTTCTGATGGTATTGTAACATTTGTAACATCTGGGATGGCGTATTTGCTTGCCATGTACTCTCAACCTTGTATACACGAGTTTTAACTGCTGCCAGGGAATTCTCGACTAACTTTGATACAAAAAGGTGCGGGTACGATTCGCTACTTGGTTTAAGGCTGCTATTAATAAGGAAACATTTCTCGAATCTTGAATAGAAGTCACTAGTATCTTCATCGTGTTTCTGTTTACATGCTGAGATAGCGTCCCAGTCTTCCTTTCTAGTTGTCAGTAATCTTGGCAGAACCTGTACTATCAAACCTGGTAATGCTTTAGTTTTCTCCCCAAGGCCTAGCCCTGGGGTACGAAGTTTCTCCTCGTCTTCTATTTCTTGCCATATAATCTTTTTGTCTCCCACCTCCCATTCTCTTTCCTTGAGTTTCTCGTAGATGCCGGTGGGCAGCAGTACCTTTAACATTTTCAGGATATCTGCATATGTGTAATCTCCCATCAGTAACATGTCTTTACGTTCTCTGTGAAAACCTGCAGGGTCTTTATCATGACAGGGTACTAGTTTCTTCATTTCCAATAGTTCTAACTTGGTCAGAGGTGTGTGTACATACACACGTTTCAAGGTATTATCGGTACCCATAACTGGATGTACTTCTCGTAAGGGGTTCTGACTTTCAATGCCATGCAGACGCTCCATATGGTACATTTTTCTTTCTGGGGGCGGAGCGGGAACATATTCGGAGCTTAAGAAAGTGTTGTATCTGTGCCGTTGTTCTAGAATTATTTGTATCAACTTGGTACTTAGACCTCTCCATCTATCCATGAGTAGTGCTTCTAATGTATCATGTAAGGGACCTGGATCAGAATGTTGGTTTCTGTATAACGTGAGGAGGTGCTGAATCATGTATACACCTGCTAATTTCTGTTCGTCTGGGGATAGGTTCAGGAATGTCTGCGCTACTGTGTCATCATTGTATATTTTCGGATTGTCAGCCCATAGTACTGCTGACCGGGCTAGTTCTTGTTCATCCATAGAATTGAGTACATGGTACCCCATTCGTTCTCGAAGCATTTTATCAGTCTCTTGGAACTGATGTTCAGGAGAATTCGGTTTTGATATGCCAGAGAGAAAAACTCTCTTGCTTTCTGGACGAATACCTTTCCTAAGGTAAGTTCCATTACCTACATATGCTATCGTATCTGTAGTCTTTTCTGGTTCTTCAGGTCCTTCCTCCTCCTCCTCGGAAGCTTTTTCTTTCTCTTTTTCGTGTATGTCTATTACTGCTTTTCTTATTTTCTTGTACATGCTTGATATACAATTCTGTTTATCATGCTTTCCTTCAGATATATTTTGACCCCACTTGTTTAGTGCCTCCATTTCATCCTGTTCTGTCTCGGGCCTGTCTCGTTCTCTTATTAAGCAATTTATGAAAAAACGTAATATATTTGCTTGAGTGTCAACTTTCTGATGTGCCAGGGCCTCCTTAATACTTTCAGGATTTTCCCCAGTCTGGACAAAATGATATATTCTATCTAGGTGCTCTTTCATTCCGGAGAATAACATTAAGTAATCTGTAGCTTGTCGCAAACGTAGTGATGCTATCAACATTCTATGGTCTTTGCCGGGTACTGGATCATATCTGCAAACTGAAAGCGGTGCTTTGAGTATGTCGAGACAGGGTGACTGTAGTGTAAGGTGGTTCTGCATATCCCTAAGATGTAATCTGTGTGTTGCTGGCGGGGTCCGGTAACCCCCTGTCGCACCTCCTGAGGCAGAGGCTTGGGCATTATCCCTCTGTGGAGTCTGTATGTGTACTTGAACTTGTCTTTTAGTAGGATCAGGTAGAAGCGGATTTGGTATATCAATTTTAGGTGCGGGAAGTGGTGGAGGTGGAGGAACGATGGGCTGTCGAACGGGGAAACCTGGTTGCGGTAATGGCGGGATATGGTCTGGAGGCGGGTTGCCATCTCCGTCACCATCAGTAGGCGGGACGCGGGCACGTGGATTGGTGTAAGCGGGTGCTACATCGTTTAGATAGGAATTCAGAAATATGTCTTTAGTAGTCCTGTGATTTACCTTAGTTGGGACCAATGGTGGCGGCAGATCTTTCGGTATTTCTGAAGTGGCTTCAGGCGAACCCTCGGCCACTAAGTACATGCCATTTACAAGATTGTTTCGTGCGCGGTCTACTTGTTCTGATTTTACTCGGATCCCTTCAGTAACTAATTCGTTTTCTCGGGCTTTATCTGACTCTTCTCTATGTCTGTCTTCTCTACGGAGTGCTTTTTCAGCACGTTTATGTGATTCCTTACGCCAAAATTCTATGGCGTCTTTCTGAGATTGTCTGGCTTTCTTTTTCCATAGTGCTTCTTCTACCTTCATGATGCACTCGGCATCCCATGTTCCGGTAACAGGCCATCTGTGTCTCTCGTCTAGATGCTTAGTATAATCGGCCCATAAATCTAGATACAATATGGCATCTAAGCCATGTTTCTGATACATGAAATTTCCTGGAGTGTCCCTAGGGGGGATAGGAATTTCTTCCTCTAGTATCCCTTTCCTAGTTCCTATCTGCTTTAACTTATTGAAAAACGGCATCTTGTTTACTTAGTACTGAATGCTCAATCCTTACTACTTAACTTTGAACACAGCTAGTTACACAAGACACAATAATGCACATTAAAAACAGTCACTCATACCACGACATGGATCACATGAAAGACATTTGAGACATATATGACTACCCCCCTATACTGGATGTACTGCTAAACAGCACAGATACACTGCTAAAAACAGTGCAAGAACTTGAACAATCTGATATACTGCTAAACAGTACAGATACACTGTCTAAAACAGTGCAGACCGAATTTGTGTACCCAAACCCGTCTTTACCGGATACATAATAATGCACCCGTCTAGATACGTCCCAGCAATGGTACTCACCGGGAAGCACGGAAACAGAAGGCCTCGGAAAACTCGACTGGACTGGACCGGACTCGACTCGACTCGACACGTGGATACTTCGAAAACTGGTGGGCCTCTTGACACCTCGGACCTTGCTTCTTTCGGCTAGGCTCTGGTCGGGATCCTCCGCACTCCTCACCGCCTCGTCTGGGTACTGATCGCAGTCTTCATCACCTCTGTGGGCCAGAGGGAGATACAGGAAATCCTGCCAGTACGCGTAGTTCCGTCTAACAGATGGCAGGGGACAGAGCTTGCAACGCACCAACCGGCGCGTGGGGTGGGGGAGGGGTCCCTATTCGGGCGCCACCATAATGTGGTAAATATTTGATTTACCGTCCTAATTTCTATGCAGGTAAGTACTTAATCAATAATAACTCAATCGGAAAGAAAGAGGCAGAGTCCGTGGTGTTAGAGTTCCTAGGGGTTTTATTCCTTAAAAAGGAATGGTCAGACCGGATATCATGTTCCTACCACCACAGGGGTGTAGGAAGGGATAGAGCATCTGCTTTAGGAAAAGCATGGACGGCTAACTATGATGCAAAAATGTGCTGGTGATTTTTAAGTCTACAGTTATTTATATTTTTAACTATATACTTCCCATGCTTTATTGTTTGATATATTGTGCTGTCTATTGTGTCATTAATTGCCTTTGATAATGAACTGTAACCGTTTTTAATTGTGTGATTTTAAAATGAACTTTTATGATTGTAAAATCTACAATCGAATAAAGATTATGAATTGAATTGAATTGATAGAGCAATATTTTATTGACAATACATAGCTTATATACTTAAGTCACATTATAGAAACCAATACAGTAGGCGTAACATCTGAGAGACACAAGATAAAACACACACGTGGTAGTGATACGTAATTAGAAGGCGTGAACTAGGCGTGAACATAGAGGTGTGTGCTAGAAACGTCACATGTAGGTGTCACAAGTAGGTGGGTACAAAGCAGAATGTTGCAATGTCAGCAGAAATCTGAGGCCTGGATGCGCGCGCAGCTGCATGACGTGTGATTGACGTGAAACTGGAGGGTGCAGGGGACTTGACATTTACACTGGCGGAAAGAGACAGAAGTCTGGCATGTCAGATCAACTCGTACCTCTATCATATCTGATATCTGATGTTTGGGAACCATATTATCTAAACGGAAAAGGTCTCTGGGGCAGAAGCTATTCTATACTGACTGTGAGTGCGTGTATAAGCGCCTAAGTGTCTGCATGAGAATGCGAGGGGCATGGGCCTACCATGGTAACAGAGGCTATGAATTACTTGCACGGAGACAGTGAGGCCGGGCCCTTTGCTCTGCAGCTGGGGGAATGTTTACTTAAACTAGTAGGCAGGAATGCATTTTCGAGGAGCGGAACAGATAATTCGAAGGTTGAATTCAGTCTTGGCAGGCAGCAGGCTGAGCTAAGCGCAGTGAGCCGCACAAGGAGTAAGGCAGAGGTCACGGGTACAGAGACAGCCTGGGCTGAGGCTTTCAGAGTCAGAAGGCAGGAAAAAAGGCTCGATGGCAGAATTCAGGGCCTACTTCGCCAGAGCTGAAAAACGTGTAAAGTACACCACAAAAAGACGTTGGCATAGCATACTTAGAAACGGAATATTCAACCCATTCAGGGTGGGTCTAAAAGAGGACATGTTAACGTTGGACGCAAATGTATTTGCGTCTTCATAGCTGGCACAGGAGGGAAGTTACATGCACTTTAAGCTGGTACATGGAGACGGTGGGGTACACGTTAGGGAACATTACTTGACCATAAAATGTATATTTCCTCAATACGGAAAGAGGCAAGAGAAGTGCAAAAAAAGGAAGAAGGGTACAGAAATAGGCAAGGGGTGCAGAAAGAAGAAAGTGATTTGCAGAATCAGGCAAGAGAGGTGCAGAAAAAGGTTACCAGTGTGCAGAAAGAGGCAAGAGAGGTGCAGAAAGAGGGAAGAGGGGTGCAGAAAAAGGAAAGAGGGTAGCATAAAGAAGCAAGAGAGGTACAGAAAGATGCAAGAGAAGTTCTGGAAGAAGTAACAGAGATGCAGAAAGAGGCAAGAGCGGTGCAGAAAGAGGCAAGAGGAGTGCATAAAGAATCAACATAGATGCAGAAGGAAGCAAGAGAAATGCAGGAAGAGGCACAAGAGTTGCAGAAACAAGTAAAAGAAGTGCAGAAAGAACCAACAGAGATACAGAAGGAGGCAAGAGGGTGTAGGAAGAGGCAAGAGGGGTCCAGAATGTGCACGAGAGGTGCAGAAATGGGGAAGAAGGGGGTAGGAAGAAGCATGGAGTTGCAGAAAGAAGCAAGAGAAGTGCAGAAAGGAGCAACAGGGGTGCTGAAAGAGGCAAGAGGGGCCAGACAGAAGCAAGAAAATGTCAGAAAGAACAAACTGAGGTGCAGAAACAGCAGGAGGGGTGCAGAAATGGCAAGAGAAGTACAGAAAGAAGCAACAGAAGTGCATACGGAGACGAGAGTAGTTCAGAAGAAGCAAGAGAGTTGCAGAAACAGGCAAAAGAGTTGAAGAATGAAGCAAGAGCAGTGAAAAAATAGCCAACAGAGGTGCAGAAGGAGGCAAGACGGGTGCAGGAATTTACAAGAGAGGTGCAGAAAGAAGCAAGAACAGTGCATAAAGAAAAAACAGAGGTGCAGAAGAAGGCAACAGTGGTAAAGAGAGAGGAAAGAGCAGAGGTGCAGAAGTAGGCAAGAGGGGTAAAGAGAGAGGAAATAGAAGTACAGAGAGAGGCAAAAGAGGTGCAGAAAGAGGCAAGAAGGGAACAGAAAGAGGCACAAGAGGGGCATAAAGAGGCAAGATAGGATTCTCAAAGAGGGAAGGAGGGTTCAAAAAGAGGCAAGAGGGGTGCAAAAAGAAGCATGAGGGGTGCAGAAACAAGCAAAAGAAGTGTAGAAGCAAGTGACAGAGGTGGAAAAAGAGGCAATAGAGGTGCAGAAACAAGCAGGAGATCTGCAGAAAGAGGCAAGAGAGTTGCAGAAACAGGCAGGAGAGGTGAAGAAAAAGGTAACAGGTGTGCAAAAAGAGGAAAGCAAGGAGCAGAAAGAGGGAAGAATGGTGCAGAAAGATGCAAGAGGGGTGCATAAAGAGGCAAGAGACATACAGAAAGATTCAAGAGAAGTGTAGGAAAAAGTGACAGAGGTGCAGAAAGAGGCAAGAGTGGTGCTGAAAGAGGCAAGAGGAGTGCAGAAGGAAGCAGCATAGGTGCAGAAGGCGGCAAGAGAAGTACAGGAAGAGGCAAGAAAGTTGCATAAACAGGTAAAAGAAGTGCAGGAAGAAGCAAGAGCAGTGGGGAAAGAACCAACAGACGTACAGAAATAGGCAAGAGGGGTGTAAAGAAGAAGCAAGAGGAGTGCAGAAATGTGCATGAGAGGTCCAGAAAGAGGGAATAAGGGAGCAGAAACAGGCAAGTTGAGTACAGAAAGAAGCAAGAGAGATGTAGAAAGAAGCAAGTGCGGTACAGAAAGCAGCAAGAGAAGTACAGAAAGAACCAACAGAGGTGCAGCAACAGTAAAATGGGTGCAGAAAGAGGTAAGAGAAGTGCAGAAAGAAGCAAAAGAGGTGCAGGAGGAGGCAAGAGTAGTAAAGACAGAGGCAAGAGTTTTACAGAAACAAGCAAAAGAGGTGCAGAAAGAAGCAAGAACAGTGCAGAAAAAACCAACATAGGTGCCTAAGTACGAAAGAGGGGTGCAGAAATTTGCAAGAGAGGTGTAGAAAATTGCAAGAACAGTGCATAATGAAAAGACAGAGGTGCAGAAGGAGGCAAGAAGAAAGAGAAGTAAAGAAAGAAGCAAAAGAGGTGCAGAAAGAGGCAAGAGGGAAACAGAAAGAAGCAAAAGAAATACAGAAACAAGCAGCAACAGAGGTGCAGAACGTGGGAAGATAAATACAGCAGGAAGAAACAGAGGTGCAGAAATAGGCAAGAGAAGTACAGAAAGAGGCAAGAGAGTTGCAAAAACAGGCAAAAGAAGTGCAGGAAAAAGGAAGAGCCGTGCAGTAAGAACCAACAGAGGTACAGACGGAGACGAGGGGCACAGAAAGAGATGAGAGGGGTGCAGAAATTTGCATGAGAGGTACAGAAAGAGTAAAGAAGGGTACAGAAGGAAGGTGCAAGAGAAGTGTAGAAAGATGCAACTTAGGTGCAGAAGGAGCACGAGTACTGCAGAAAGAGGCAAGAGAGCTGCAGAGAAAGGAAAGAGAGGTGCCGAAAGAGATAAGAAGAGTGCAGAAAGAGGCAAAATGGGTGCAGAAAGAAGCAATAGAGAAGCAGAAAGATGCAAAAAAGGGCAGAAAGAAGAGAAGTACAGAAAGAAGCAAAAGAAGTGCAGGAAAAAGGAAGAGCCGTGCAGTAAGAACCAACAGAGGTACAGACGGAGACGAGGGGTACAGAAAGAGATGAGAGGGGTGCAGAAATTTGCATGAGAGGTACAGAAAGAGTAAAGAAGGGTACAGAAGGAAGGTGCAAGAGAAGTGTAGAAAGATGCAACTTAGGTGCAGAAGGAGCATGAGTACTGCAGAAAGAGGCAAGAGAGCTGCAGAGAAAGGAAAGAGAGGTGCCGAAAGAGATAAGAAGAGTGCAGAAAGAGGCAAAATGGGTGCAGAAAGAAGCAATAGAGAAGCAGAAAGATGCAAAAAAGGGCAGAAAGAAGCAACAGAGGTGCAAAAGGATGCAGGAAAACTGCAGAAAGATGCAAGAGCCGTGCAGAAAGAGGCTAGAAGAGTGCAGAAAAAAGCAGTAGAGGTGCAAAAGGAGGCAAGAAAAGTAAAGAAAGAGGCAAGAGATTTGCGGAAACAGGCAAAAGAGTTGCAGAATGAAGCAAGAACAGTGCAGAAAGAACAACAGAGGTGCAAAAAGAGGCAAGAGGGGTACTGAATGAGGCAGGAGAGGTGCAAAAAGAAGCAAGAGCAGTGTAGAAAGAACGAACAGAGGTGCAGGACCAGACAAGAGGGGTACAGAAAGAGGCAATAGAAGTGCAAAAAGAAGGAAGAGGGGTGCAGAAATAGGCACAAGGGGTGCAGAAAGAAGAAAGAGAGTTGCAGAATCAGGCAAGAGAGGTGCAGAAAAAGGTTACTGGTGTGCAGAAAGGCAGTAGAGGTGCAGAAAGAGGGAAGAGAGGTGCAGAAAAGGCTAGAGAGTTGCATGAAGAAGGAAGAGAGGTACAGAAAGATACAAGATAAGTTCAGGAAGAAGTAACAGAGATGCAGAAAGAGGCAAGACATGTGCAGCAATAGGCAGGAGGAGTGCAGAAAGAGCAACATAGATACAGAAAGAAACAAGAGAAGTGCAGGAAGAGGCAAGAGAGTTACAGAAACAAGTAAAAGAAGTGCAGAAAGAAGCAAGAGCAGTGCAGAAAGATCCAACAGAGATACAGAAGGAGGCAAGAGGGGTGTTGGAAGAGGCAAGAGGGGTGCAGAATGTGCATGAGAGGTACAGAAAGAGGGAAGAAGGGTGCAGAAAGAGGCAAACCGGGTAAGGAAAGAAGCATGCAGATGCAGAAAGAAGCAAGAGAAGAGCGAAAGAAGCAACAGAGGTACAGAAATAGGTAAGAGGGGTACAGAAAGAAGCAAGATAATGACAGACAGAACAAACAGAGATGCAGAAACAGCAGGAGGGGTGCAGAAAGAGGCAAGAGAAGTACAGAAAGAAGAAAAAGAAGTACAGAAGGAGGCAACAGTAGTGCAGAAAGAGGCAAGAGAGTTGCAGAGAAACAGGGACAAGTGTGCAATGAAGCATTGGCAGAGAACCTGGTGGCTCTCGAGTTTCAGACTTGCCCCCCCAAACAATCTAACATACAGATTAGATGCCTGTCCTCATGGTCCGTAGTGGGGGTTAATGATCTTTCAAATCTAAATAAAGTAAACTGACTATCTAAAGACATCCAAAGTATTCCTACGGAATCTAGTCCTATTACTGATGCTATGGAAAATACCTGTGGTGTAACTAATGCGTTTTTTAGTTCGCCTCCAAGGGACTTACTGAATCAGGAGAGAAGGGAGCCATATAAGGGAGGGGAAGGAAATTCAGAGGTGATCTGGTTACTCTCCTGGAACATTGCAGGCCTCAAAAAGAAATTGCCCATTCCAGAATGGAATAAATTCATTGATAATTATGAGGTGTGCATGTTCCAGGATACATGGAGCACAACAGCACTGTACAAAACAGGGTACTCCACCTTTTTAATTCCTGCAGTAAGCCAAGGGGAGGGACGCCCTTCGGGGGGTCTCCATATCTGGGTCAAGGTATCACTGAACTGGGATATCACTGTCCACAACACCAACTCTGAAGATATTTTACATCTATCCTTTAAAGGACCCCTGAATGGCAATAGAGTAGAGCTGTTCAATGTATATGCTAGAGGATCCCCAGGGGCTAAAAATTCTGCCACAATAGCATCACTAGAACTGGCCTTATCAGGCACCGCCCCTCGATCGAATATAATTGTGGGAGGTGACCTGAATTGCACGTATGAACCCCTAAGTGAGGATAGGGTCTAATGAACAAGATCTGAAACATTCTATTCCAGTGTTGACCTTAAGACCAATTAGGAGATGGACAGCTAGGGCACTACAAATCAATGCTCTAACATTGGAATACAATTTACGTGCATTAAATGGTAGAACACCCTCGGATCCAGATGGGGCCATGACTTGTAACAGACTCAATGGCCCTTTGCGTATTGACTACATCCTCCTGGATACTAAATTATGGGGGAATGTGGTCGATATGGAGGGTAAGCAGATGTCGGACAGCGACCATAACCCTCTCTGCATGGAAATTAGATGGGACTGCAAGAGGAAGACAAGTGATCTACTGTTCACCAAAGAAGTAGTCCCAACAAACTCCAACCTCAGGTTAAAATGAGATAAGGTGGCTTGTCAAGAGAACATCCTGACTAGTATAGGCGATTTGATTAAATCAAAAAGTGCAGAATTATTAAAGCTCCTTATTGTGCAGGACGAAGGAATTAAATTAGATCTCAGTGGAATTTATGGGGAATTATTATTAAATATAGGTTCATATTTTAAGGGTAAAGTTACCGGAGGACATAAAAATAAACTAGTTAAAAGTGGCAATTTATGGTTTACAGCTAACTGTAGAGAAAAGAGAAAGGCTATTTCATTGGCTCTCCAGAAAAAAGATCCTATAGCAGTAAGGATGGCCAGAAAAGACTATAATAGAACCATAGAATTAGCAAAACGTGTTTGGGAGGAAGACCACTGGCAGGAACTCAAAAGGGCGGCCTCTGAAAAGGACTCTACTCTAGTCTGGGACTTAATAAATAAACTCAATAGAAGGGGAATAGAGTCTGTCCCAAATCATATAACTGAACAGCAATGGTATTCCCACTTTTTACATCTCTATTGCCATGAGGCTGACACAGAGCAACCATTAGGCGCAGAATTAGCATTAGAACCAGAGCATGCATGTCTTAACGTAGTAGACCCTTTTACATTAACTGAGGTCCAATTGGCCATGAAAAATATACCGCCTGGGAAGGCTACTGGCCGGGATGGCCTGCCAGGTGATTTACTCCTACATGATCCCACTCTATGGGCCAATTTCATCCTTCTTTTGATGAACCTTCTCGTCCAGGGTCACCCAGTCCCCGAGTCATGGAAAGGGGCAGAAGTGGTTACAATATATAAGAAGGGGGCCAAAGAGGACCCTGCCAACTACAGACCTATAAGTTTGATCGATGTAATTCAGAAGGTGGTTGGCAGGGTCTTCATCTCTAGAATTGTGTCCTGGCTAGAGGAAGGAAATATCCTAACACACTTACAAGCAGGCTTCAGGCAGAAGGTGGGCACGATGGACCAGGTTTTCAGATTTGCTGCAATATACTGGAAAGCCGTGTCCATCGGGAAAGGCTCATTATATCTGGCCTTTAGAGATCTCAAAACCGCCTTCGATCTTGTGCCCCGTGCTAAACTACGGGAAGGGCTCCAGGATATGGGTCTCCCATGATACCTCCTGGAGCTGATAAAAAGACTACATGAGGGCACCTATGCAAGAATTAGATGGGGAGGCCAGGGCAATTTGACCGGGAGGATACCAGTGAACAGGGGGGTCCGTCAGGGTTGTGCGATGGCTCCGACTCTGTTCTCTCTCTTTGTAAATGGGGTGGCAGACCATTTGAGAGAGGACCCAGCTGACGCCCCAACCCTGGCGGGATATAAGATACCGACTCTCCTCTTCATGGATTATACCCTCCTGATGTCTAAGACCCCCTCTGGCCTTCAGAAACTTCTAGACAGGTTTAACTTGTTCTGTGAAGAACGCGGCTTAACCATCAACACAACTAAAACCAAACTGATGGTACTATCCCAGACCAAAAAACCTAGAAAGATCAACGTCACCCTCAATGGAACCAAGTTTGAGGAGGTGGATGCTTTTGACTACCTGGGAGTAAGGGTCAGTCATAGAATGAAATGGGACACCCATGTGGCCAAAATGCTTTTAAATCTCAAAAGAGTGTCAGGGGCTATCTCAAGAGATCACTGAGCCTCCTACAGCAGACCTATTGCCCCCGCTTTAGCTGTTTACGACGGGAAGGCACTGCCCGCCGCAGTATATGGGTCGTAACTATGGGGTTTCGACAAGACGGCAGACCTAGTTAAAGCCGAGAACAAGTTTTTAAGAGATCTAGTCGGCCTCCCACTCTCTACCCCTTTAAACCCACTTCTTCATGATATGGGGTAGCGATCTATCAAAGACATAGTTTACCTTCGCCCATTGCTATATTGGGTGCGACTAAGAAGGACTCCAGAGCTGGCAAGCAATACAGCAGCCTTCGACAAACTTATTAATTTGAGTGGCTCAAAGAGAATCGTATGGCTGAACAAACTGAAGGAGTTGGTTAACAATCTAGGGTTGAGTGAAGCGTGGTTATCCCAGTCTCCCCCACCCTGAAAGAAACAGTTAAGAAAATCTACTGGGACTGGGTGCAAGACAAGGATCTAAAAGACACTAAGTGGGGAACTTTAACTGATCAGTTCCTAGAGCACAAACCTGAGAAGAAACTGGATCCTTTTTAGACTTTATTAAAATACCTAGAGATAGAACTCTCTATCTAAAATTGAGGTATGGGACACTTCTGTTGAATGAATTCACTAAATGTTGGAAATCTTCTGTGTCCCACCAAGCTACTTGTCCAGGATGTGCTAACCCCACCGAATCCCTAGCACATTTTCTGTTTGCCTGCAGTGCATATAGGTGGGCCAGAAAGAGATGGCTGAAACCTGTATGCAGGGAACTAGGAGTGAGGCACTGCATGATGGCCCTTCGGATCTTGAGAACGGACACAACTTCTATGATGGTCATCTGTGGAATAGGAAAGTACTTGGGAAGAGCCTGGCAGATTCATTCTAAACTTATCCAGTTGAAAATGAGCAAGTGAACAAAGGCTAATCAATCTGGCTGATTATGGAAGGACTATCACTGCACTATGGTCTTTTAATTGTATATATTGACTTTGTATTTTCACATTTATTTTATTTATACTGCACTATGAACTACGATCAAAATGAACCCTACTTTTTATAATGAAATTGTACCTACTTTTATGATAAAAAATGTATCGAATAAAGTATTACAACAACAACGATAAAGGTGCAGAAACAAGCAAGAGAAGAGCAGAAACAAGCAACAGAGGTGCAGAAGGAGGTAAGAGAACTGCAGAAAGAGGCAAGAGAGTTGCAGAAACAGGCAAGAGATGTGAAGAAAAACATAACAGGTGTGCAGAAAGAGGAAAGCGAGGAGCAGAAAGAGGGAAGAAGGGTGCAGAAAGATGCAAGAGGCGTGCATAAAGAAGCAAGAGACATACAGAAAGATTAAAGAAAAGTTCAGGAAGAAGTTACAAAGGTGCAGAAAGAGGCAAGAGTGGTGCTGACAGAGAGAAGAGGAGTGCAGAAAGAAGTAGCATATGTACAGAAGGAGGCAGGAGAAGTGCAGGAAGTGGCAAGAGAAATACAGAAGGAAGAAACAGAGGTGCTGAAAGATGCAAGAGAAGTATAGAAAGTGGCAATAGAGTGGCAGAAACAGGCAAAAGAGGTGCAGGAAAAAGGAAGAGCAATGCAGCAAGAACCAACAGAGGTACAAAAGGAAACAAGAGGGCTACAGAAAGAGGTGAGGGGATGCAGAAATGTGCATGAGAGGTACAGAAAAAGAAAAGAAGGGTACAAAAAGAGGCAAGAGAAGTGCAGAAAGATGCAACAGAGGTGCAGAAGAAGGCAAGAGAACTGCAGAAAGAGGCAAGAGAGCTGCAGAAAAAGGAGAGAGGTGCCGAAAGAGACAAGAAGAGTGCAGAAAGAGGAAAAGCGGGTGCAGAAAAAAACAATAGAGAAGCAGAAAGAAGCAAAAAAAGGGCAGAAAGAACCAGCACAGGTACAGAAAGAGCTAAGAGGGGTACAGAAAGAGGCAAGAGAAGTACAGAAAGAAGCAACAGAGGTACAGAAGGATGAAAGAAAACTGCAGAAAGAGGCAAGAGCAGTGCAGAAAGAGGCTAGAAGAGTGCAGAAAGATGCAATTGAGGTGCAAAAGGAGGCAAGAGAAGTAAAGAAAGAGGCAAGAGGTTTGTGGAAACTTACAAAAGAGGTGCAGAAAGAAGCAAAAACAGTGCAGAAAGAACGACAGAGGTACAGAAAGAGGCAAGAGGGGTACAGAAAGAGGCAGGAGATGTGCAAAAAGAAGCAAGAGCAGTGGTGGAAGAACCAACAGAGGTGCAGGAACAGACACAAGGGTTACAGAAAGAGGCAAGAGTAGTGCAAAAAGAAGGAAGAGGGGTGCAAAATTAGACATGAGGGGTGCAGAAAGAAGAAAGAGAGTTGCAGATCAGGCAAGAGAGGTATAGAAAAGGGTTACAGGTGTGCAGAAAGAGGCAGTAGAGAGGTGCAGAAGAGGGAAGGGGGGTGCTGAAAAAGGCTAGACAGTTGCATATAGAAGCAAGAGAGTTACAGAAAGATGCAAGAGAAGTTGAGAACGAAGTAACAGAGATACATAAAGAGGCAAGACGTTTTCAGAAAGAGGCAAGAGGAGTGCAGAAAGAAGCAACATATATGCAGAAGGAAGCAAGAGAAGTGCAGGAAGAGGCAAGAGAGCTGCAGAAACAAGTAGAATAAGTGCAGAAAGAAGCAAGAGCAGTGCAGAAAGGTCGAACAGAGATACAGAAGGAGAAGAGAGGGGTTTAGGAAGAGGTAAGAGGGGTGTAGAAATTTGTATGATAGGTGCAGAAAGAGGAAAGAAGGGTACAGAAAGAGGCAAGAGAAGTGCAGAAAGATGCAACAGAGGTGCAGAAGGAGGCAAGAGAACTGAAGAAAGAGGCAAGAGAGCTGCAGAAAAAGGAGAGAGGTGCCGAAAGAGACAAGAAGAGTGCAGAAAGAGAAAAAATGGGTGCAGAAAAAAGCAATAGAGAAGCAGAAAGAAGCAAGAACAGGGCAGAAAGAAGCAACAAAGGTACAGAAAGAGCTAAGAGGGGCACAGAAAGAGGCAAGAGAAGTACAGAAAGAAGCAACAGAGGTACAGAAGGATGAAAGAAAACTGCAGAAAGAGGCAAGAGCAGTGCAGAAAGAGGCTAGAAGAGTGCAGAAAGAAGCAATAGAGGTGCAAAAGGAGGCAAGAGAAGTAAAGAAAGAGGCCAGAGGTTTGTGGAAACTGACAAAAGAGGTGCAGAAAGAGGCAAAAACAGTGCAAAAAGAACGACAGAGGTACAGAAAGAGGAAATAGTGGTACAGAAAGAGGCAGGAGATGTGCAAAAAGAAGCAAGAGCAGTGTTGAAAGAACCAACAGAGGTGCAGGAGCAGACACAAGGGTTACAGAAAGAGGCAAGAGTAGTGAAACTAGAAGGAAGAGGGGTGCAGAAATAGGCACGAGGGGTGCATAAAGAAGAAAGAGATTTGCAGAATCAGGCAAGAGAGGTACAGAAAAAGGTTACAGGTGTGCAGAAAAAGGCAGTAGAGAGGTGTAGAAGAGGGAAGGGGGTGCAGAAAAAGGTTAGACAGTTGCATAAAGAAGCAAGAGAGTTACAGAAAGATGCAAGAGAAGTTCAGAAAGAAGTAACAGAGATACATAAAGAGGCAAGACATTTTCAGAAAGAGGCAAGAGGAGTGCAGAAAGAAGCAACATAGATGCAGAAGGAAGCAAGAGAAGTGCAGGAAGAGGCAAGAGAGCTACAGAAACAAGTAAAATAAGTGCAAAAAGAAGCAAGAGCAGTGCAGAAAGATCCAACAGAGATACAGAAGGAGGAGAGAAGGGTGTAGGAAGAGGTAAGAGGAGTGTAGACATTTGCATGTTAGGTGCAGAAAGAGGAAATAAGGGTACTGTAAGAGGTAAGAGTAGTGCAGAAAGATGCAACAGAGGTGCAGAAGGAGGCAAGAGAACTGCAGAAAGAGGCAAGAGAGCTGCAGAAAAAGGAGAGAGGTGCATAAAGAGACAAGAAGAGTGCAGAAAGAGGAGAAATGGGTGCAGAAAAAAGCAATAGAGAAGCAGAAAGAAGCAAGAAAAGGGCAGAAAGAAGCAACAAAGGTACAGAAAGAGCTAAGAGGGGTACAGAAAGAGGCAAGAGAAGTACAGAAAGAAGCAACAGAGGTACAGAAGGATGAAAGTAAACTGCAGAAAGAGGCAAGAGCAGTGCAGAAAGAGGCTAGAAGAGTGCAGAAAGAAGCAATAGAGGTGCAAAAGGAGGCAAATGAAGTAAAGAAAGAGGCAAGTGGTTTGTGGAAACTGACAAAAGAGGTACAGAAAGAAGCAAAAACAGTGCAGAAAGAACGACAGAGGTACAGAAAGAGGCAAGAGGGGTACAGAAAGAGGCAGGAGATGTGCAAAAAGAAGCAAGAGCAGTGTTCAAAGAACCAACAGAGGTGCAGGAACAGACACAAGGGTTACAGAAAGAGGCAAGAGTGGTGCAAAAAGAAGGAAGAGAGGTGCATAAATAGGCACGAGGGGTGCAGAAAGAAGAAAGAGAGTGGCAGAATCAGGCAAGAGAGGTACAGAAAATGGTTACAGGTGTGCAGAAAGAGGCAGTAGACAGGTGCAGAAGAGGATAGGGGGTGCAGAAAAAGGCTAGGCACTTGCATAAATAAGCAAGAGAGTTACAGAAAGATGCAAGAGAAGTTCAGAAAGAAGTAACAGAGATACATAAAGAGGCATGATGTTTTCAGAAAGAGGCAAGAGGAGTGCAGAAAGAGGCAAGAGAGCGGCAGAAACAAGTAAAATAAGGGCAGAAAGAAGCAAGAGCAGTGCAGAAAGATCCAACAGAGATACAGAAGGAGGAGAGAGGGGGTGTAGGAAGAGGCAAGAGGGGTGCAGAATGTACATGAGAGGTGCAGAAAGAGGAAAGAAGGGTACAGAAAGAGGCAAACGTGATACAGAAAGAAGCATGGAGATGGAGAAAGAAGCAAGAGAAGAGCAGAAAGAAGCAACAGAGGTGCATAAAGAGGTAAGAGGGGTACTGAAAGAAGCAAGAGAATGACAGAAAGAACAAACAGAGGTGCAGAAATAGCAGGAGGGGTGCAGAAAGAGGCAAGAGAAATACAGAAAGAAGTAACAGAGGTGCAGAAGGAGGCAAGAGTGGTGCAGAAATGTGCAAGAGAGATGCAGAAAAAAGCAAGAACAGTTCACAAAGAAAAATCAGAGGACCAGACGGAGGCAAGAGGGGTTAAGAGAGAGGAACGAGAAGTACAGAAAGAGGCAAAAGAGGTGCAGAAAGAGGCAAGAGGGGAACAGAAAGAGGCAAGAGTGGTGCAGAAAGAAGCAAACAAGTGTAGAAACAAGCGACAGAGGTGCGGAAAGAGGCAAGAGGGATGCAGAAAGTAGTAAGAAAAGTACAGAAGGAAGAAACAGGGGTGCAGTAAGAGGCAATAGAGGTCCAAAAAAAGCAAGAGGGGTGCAGAAAGAAGCAAAAAAAAGTGTAGAAACAATCGACAGAGGTGCGGAAAGAGGCAAGAGGGATGCAGAAAGTGGCAAGAGAAGTACAAAAGGGAGAAACAGGCGTGCAGAAAGAGGCAATAGAGGTGCAGAAACAAACAAGAGAAGTGCATTAACAAGCAATAGAGGTGCGGAAGGAGGCAAGAGAACTGCAGAAATAGGCAAGAGAGTTGCAGAAAAAGGCAAGAGAGGTGAAGAAAAAAGTAACAGGTGTTCAGAAAGAGGAAAGCAAGGAGAAGAAAGAGGGAAGAAGGGTGCAGGAAGATGCAAGAGGGGTACATAAAGAAGCAAGAGACATACAGAAAGATTCAAGAGAAGTGCAGGAAGAAGTAACATAGGTGCAGAAAGAGGCAAGAGTGGTGCTGAAAGAGGCTAGAGGAGTTCAGAAAAACAGCAACATATGTACAGAAGGAGGCAACAGAAGTGCAGGAAGATGCAAGAGAGTTGCAGAAAAATTTAAAAGAAGTGCAGGAAGAAGCAAGAGTGGTGCAGAAAGAACCAACAGAGGTAAAGAAAGAGGCAAGAGGGGTGTAAGGAAGAGGCAAGAGGGGTGCAAAAATTAGAATGAGAGGTCCAGAAAGAGGGAATAAGGGTGCAGGAACAGGCAAGAGGATTACAGAAAGAAGCAAGATATATGTAGAAAAAAGCAAGAGCAGTACAGAACCAACAGAGGTGCAGAAACAGTAAAAGGGGTGCAGAAAGAGGCAAGAGAAGTACAGAAAGAAGCAGCAGAGGTGCAGAAGGAGTCAAGAGTAGTAACGAAAGAGGCAAGACGTTTGTAGATACAGGCAAAAGAGGTGCAGAAAGAAGCAAGAACAGTGCAGAAAAAGGCAAGAGAGTTGCAGAAACAGGCACAAGAGTTTCAGAAAGAAGCAAGAGCAGTGCAGAAAGAACCAACAGAGGTGCAGAAGGAGGCAAAAGGGGTGCATAAAGAAGCAAGAACAGTGCATAAAGAAAAAAGAGGTGCAGAAGGAGGCAATTGGGCTAAAGAGAGAAGGAAGAGAAGTACAAAAAGAAGCAAAAGAGGGAAACAGAAAGAGGCAAGAGACGTGCAGAAGGAGGCAAGATAGAATGCACAAAGAGGGAAGAAGGGTACAAAAAGAGGAAATAGGGGTGCCAAAAGAAGCAAAAGAAGTACAGAAAAAAGCAACAGAGGTGCAGAAAGAGGCAAGAGGGGCGCAGCATGTGGCAAGAGAAACACAGAAGGAAGGGACAATTTGTGCAGAAAGATGCAAGAGAAGTACAGAAAGAGGCAGGAGAGTTGCAGAAACAGGCAAAAGAGGTGCATGAAAAAGGAAGAGCCGTGCAGTAAGAACCAAGAGAGGTACAAAAGTAGACAAGAGGGATACAGAAAGAGGTGAGAGGGGTGCAGAAATTTGCTTGAGAGGTGCAGAAAGAGTGAAGAAGGGTACAGAAAGAGGCAAGAGAAGTGCAGAAAGATACAACAGAGATGCAGAAGGAGGCAAGAGTACTGCGGAAAGAGGCAAGAGAGCTGCAGAAAAAGGAAAGGTAGGTGCCGAAAGAGACAAGAAGAGTGAATAAAGAGGCAAAATGGGTGCAGAAAGAAGCAACAGAGACGCAGAAAGTAGCAATAACAGTGCAGAAAGTAAAACAGAGGTGCAGAAAGAGGCAAGAGGGGTACAGAAAGAGGCAGGAGAGGTGCAAAAAGAAGCAAGAGCAGTGTAGAAAGAACCAGGAGAGATGCAGGAATAGACACGCGTGGTGCAGAAAGAGGCAAGAGAAGTGTAAAAAGAAGGAAGAGGGGTGCCGAAATAGGCAAGAGGGGTGCAGAAAGAAGAAATAGAGTTGCAGAAACAGGCAAGAGAGGTACAGAAAAAGGTTACAGGTGTGCAGAAAGAGGCAAGAGAGGTGCAGAAAGAGAAAAGAGGGGTGGAGAAAAAGGCAAGAGGGGTGCAGAAAGAAGCAAGGGAGGTGCAGAAAGAAGCAGGAGAAGTGCAGAAAGAAGTAACAGGTACAGAAAGAGGCAGCAACGGTGCAGAAAGAAGCAATAACGATGCTAACAGAGGCAGAAGGGGTGTAGAAAGAAGTAAGAGAGGTGCCAAAAGAAGAAAGAGAAGTGCAGAAAGAAGCAACAGAGGTGCAGCAAGAGGGAAGAGGGGTGGATAAAGAAGCTAGAGAAGTGAAGAAATAAGTAACTGAGATGCACAAAGGGGGAAGAGGGTGATAAAGAGACAATTGGTGTGAATAAAGAAGGAAGATAGGTGCAGAAAGTAACAAATAAAGTAGAAAAAGAAAAAAAGAGGTGGAGAAAGAGACGAGAGGGCTACAGACAGCAGCAACAAAGGAGCAGAAAGAGGGGAGAGGGGTGCAGAAGGAGGCAAGGGGGTACAATAATTTGCACGAGAACGTACAGATAGAAGCAAGAGCAGTGCAGAAATAACCAAAGGAGGTAAAAAAAGAGGCAAGAGAGGTGCAGAAAGAGGCAAGGGAAGTGCAGAAACAAGCAACTGGAGTGCAGAAGGAGGAAATAGAACTGTAGAAAGAGGAAAAGTGTTTCAGAATCAGGCAAGAAAGGTGCACAAAAAAGTAACAGGTGTGTAGAAAGAGGGAAGAGGGATATGGAAAAAGGCAAGAGGTGTACAGAAAGAAGCAAGAGAGGTGCAGATAGAAGCAAAAGAAGTACAGAAAAAAGCAACAGAGGTGCAGAAAGAGGCAAGAGGGGCGCAGCATGTGGCAAGAGAAATACAGAAGGAAGGGACATTGGTGAAGAAAGATGCAAGAGAAGTACAGAAAGAGGCAAGAGAGTTGCAGAAACAGGCAAAAGAGGTGCAGGAAAAAGGAAGAGCCGTGCAGTAAGAACCAATAGAGGTACAAAAGGAGACAAGAGGGATACAGAAAGAGGTGAGAGGGGTGCAGAAATTTGCTTGAGAGGTGCAGAAAGAGTGAAGAAGGGTACAGAAAGAGGCAAGAGAAGTGCAGAAAGATACAACAGAGATGCAGAAGGAGGCAAGAGTACTGCAGAAAGAGGCAAGAGAGCTGTAGAAAAAGGAAAGGTAGGTGCCGAAAGAGACAAGAAGAGTGAATAAAGAGGCAAAATGGGTGCAGAAAGAAGCAACAGAGATGCAGAAAGTAGCAAGAACAGTGTAGAAAGTAAAACAGAGGTGCAGAAAGAGGCAAGAGGGGTACAGAAAGAGGCAGGAGAGGTGCAAAAAGAAAAAAGAGCAGTGTAGAAAGAACCAGGAGAGATGCAGGAATAGACACGTGGGGTGCACAAAGAGGCAAGAGAAGTGCAAAAAGAAGGAAGAGGGGTGCCGAAATAGGCAAGAGGGGTGCAGAAAGAAGAAATAGAGTTACAGAAACAGGCAAGAGAGGTACAGAAAAAGGTTACAGGTGTGCAGAAAGAGGCAAGAGAGGTGCGGAAAGAGGGAAGAGGGGTGGAGAAAAAGGCAAGAGGGGTGCAGAAAGAAGCAAGGGAGGTGCAGAAAGAAGCAGGAGAAGTGCAGAAAGAAGTAACAAGTACAGAAAGAGGCAGCAACGGTGCAGAAAGAAGCAATAACGATGCTGACAGAGGCACAAGGGGTGTAGAAAGAAGTAAGAGAGGTGCCAAAAGAAGAAAGAGAAGTGCAGAAAGAAGCAACAGAGGTGCAGCAAGAGGGAAGAGGGGTGGATAAAGAAGCTAGAGAAGTGAAGAAAGAAGTAACTGAGATGCACAAAGGGGGAAGAGGGTGATAAAGAGACAAGAGGTGTGAATAAAGAAGCAAGAGAGGTGCAGAAAGAAACAAATAAAGAAGAAAAAGAGGTGGAGAAAGAGACAAGAGGGGTACAGACAGCAGCAACAAAGGAGCAGAAAGAGGGGAGAGGGGTGCAGAAGGAGGCAAGGGGGTACAATAATTTGCAAGAGAACGTACAGATAGAAGCAAGAGCAGTGCATAAATAACCAAAGGAGGTAAATAAAGAGGCAAGAGAGGTGCAGAAAGAGGCAAGGAAAGTGCAGAAACAAGCAACTGGAGTGCAGAAGGAGGAAATAGAACTGTAGAAAGAGGAAAAGTGTTTCAGAATCAGGCAAGAAAGGTGCACAAAAAAGTAACAGGTATGTAGAAAGAGGGAAGAGGGATATGGAAAAAGGCAAGAGGTGTACAGAAAGAAGCAAGAGAGGTGCAGATAGAAGCAAAAGAAGTACAGAAAGAAGCAACAGAGTTGCAGAAAGAGGCAAGACTATGCAGGAAGAGGCAAGAGGAGTGCAGAAATAAGCAACAGAGGTGCAAAATGAGGCACAAGAATTGCAGAAAGAGACAAGAGAGTTACAGAAACAGGAAACAAGGTACTGAAAGAAGCACGAGCAGTGCAGAAAGAACCAACAGACTTACAGAAGTATGGTAGAAGGGTGCAGAAAGAGGCAAGAGGGATGCAGAAATTTTCAAAAGAGGTGCAGAAAGAAGCAAGGGCATTGCATAAATAACCAGCAGAGGTGCAGAAACGGACAAGAGGGGTGTAGAAAGAGGCAAGAGAAGTGCAGAAAGAAGCAACAGAGGTCTAGAAAAAAAATAAAAGGGGTAAAGAAAGAGGCAAGAGTGGTGCAGATAGAGGGAAGTGGGGTGCAGAAAGAAGCAAGAGCGTTGCAGAAACAGGCAAGAGAGGTTGCGGAATGAGGAAACAGTAGAGTAGAAAGAGGCAAGTAAGGTGTAGAAACAGGCAAGAGAAGTGCAGAAAGAAGCAACTGAGGTACATAAGGAGGCAAGAGAACTGAAGAAAGAGGCAAGAGAGTTCTATAAACAGGCAAGAAATGTGCAGAAAAAGGTAACAGGAGTACAGAAAGAGTCAAGAGAGGTGCAGAAAGAAGAAAGAGAAGTGCAGAAAGAAGTAACAGAGGTGCCGAAAGAGGCAGGAGCAGTGCCGATGAGGCAAGAGGAGTGTAGAAAAAAGCAACAGAGGTGCAGAAGGAGGCAAGAGAAGTGCAGAAAGAGGCAAGAGAGTTGCATATTCAAGCAAAAGATGTGCAGAAAGAAGCTAGAGCTGTGCATCAATAACCAACAGAGGTGCGGAAGGAGGCAATAGGGGTACATAAAGAGGGGTGCAGGAATTTATATGCAAGGTAACGAAAGAAACAAAAGCAGTGGAGTAAGAACCAACAGGGGTGCAGAAACAGACAATAGGGGTGCCAAAATAGCCAAGAGAAGTGCAGAAAGAAGTAAACAGAGGTGCAGAAGGAGGCAAGAGAAGTGCAGAAAGAGGCAACAGTATTGCAGAAACAGGCAAAATAGGTACAGCAGGAAGTAAGAGCAGTACAGAAAGAACCAACAGAGATACAGAAGGAGGTAAGAGGGGTGTAGGAAGAGGCAAGAGGGGCGGAGAATGTACATGAAAGGTGCAGAAAGGGGAAAGAAGGGTGCAGAAAGAAGCATGGAGATGCAGAAGGAAGAAAGAGAAGGGCAGTGTTGGATTCCACTGGCCCAAACACTGCAGGAACGATGTATGACCCAATCCACTACCCCGACTCAAATGTTTCTCATGAGGTAGATAACCATGAGAGGACACCTGAGCCCAGGACAGGAAACAGGAAAACAAAAGAAAGGGACGTCAAAAAAGGCTTCACCCCCGAGCTGGACTGGACAATGATACTCGACCACCACCTCCACGCCTCTGTACTTGTGACTTGTACAGGATCAGCCTCTGGAGGTTTTTGTCAGCAGGAAGGATAAAAACTCCACTATCGTAGGAGCTTCCAGTTCCAGGAATAGGTAGGATTAAGGAGGCTGCACTCGAGGACACTTACAGCCAAAAAATGGGATATTAAGGGGAAAAAGCCATTTAACTCGGCATAAAAAAACCCCAAACTATTGTCCGTGTAAGTGAATTCAGTCCTTGGATGGGGAGGGGAGAACGAAAAACAAACAAATCCCTCTTCCGGGATCAGCAGCTTCTCCGTGGTCTCAGCACGGCTGAAAACGCCCAAGCGGCACACAAAGAGGAGGACTGCCTACAAAAAATGCAGAAGCAGAGGGTGCTCCTCGGAATCCATGCAGCGAACTCTCCGATACACCAGCTGGAGTCTCTCAGAACGCAAACAAACTCTCCTTCTGAGGGGCCGACATCCGAGGGGACTGGAGCCCCAGTTTACCCTCGATATGCAACAAAACGCAACAGCACCAAGTATTTCCAGAGAACGGAGGAAGGGGGGGGCAGGATGCAGAAATCCCAGGAGATGAACCAAAATGATAAGAAAAAATGGGACAACCAGGGAAGGGAAAGGGCAAGGCAAAAATAGAACCAATAACTTAAAGGTGATCTAGTAACAAAGGGACACGAGCCCGTGAACCCAAGTCCCTCTAACAGCTTAGATATCACAACCCAGCACCTGGAACCCAAAGCTAAAAGATACCAAGCACTGAGTCAAAGAAGGGGTGGTTCTTTTATCCCCTCAGGGCCGATCATGTGATGGTGGAGTATGGCCATAGAAGACAGACTAGACCTATTTCCTAACAGTATCCCCCCCAATGGTCCTCCCCACCGGACGGGGCTTAGAGGGGTGTTGTCTATGGAACAGACGAACCAGCCGTGGCGCATGCACACTACCCGCTGGTTCCCATGTCCGATCCTCAGGTGTATATCCCTTCCAATCCACAAGGTAGAAGAGACGACCTCGCCTCCGCTTATAATCCATTATAGCCTGAACCTCAAACTCCTCTTCCCCATCAATTAACAAGGGAGGGGGTGGTGGCAGAACCTGTGTTGATGGTATATATGGCTTCAACAGTGATGTATGAAACACCAGATGGACCTTATAGTCATCAGGCAAGACAAGCTTCATGGCCACGGGATTAATCACCTGCATAATGGCAAACGGCCCCACAAACCTAGGCTGTAATTTACGAGACCCCTGCAACTTAAGGTTGCGCGAAGCTAGCCACACCGATCACCCACCTTATAGGATGGAGCAGAGACTCGATGTTTTTCTGCCTGAGCCTTCATGGTGACTTTGGTTGCCTGTAACTGTTCTCGTGCTCTGTCCCATATTCCACCCAACGACTTACAAACATCGTCTATGGCTGGCACGCGCCCAGTAGGCTGGATGGCTAACGCCCTGGGATGGTGTCCTGACATGGTTTTTGGCTCTATTTCGGAGTGATGATGACTTTAAGCTTGCTAACATCTATAATCTGTATTCTTACCTTGTGTTGGTCCTTTTAAGCCCCTTTTCCAAACCTAGAAGAGGATAGCTGCTTAATATGATGATAGATCCCTTATTCTTGACTCTAATCCATCTATTGCCTATTGGCTTTGACATAATTATGTGTCCTTTGTAGTCCTGACTTTATATTACATATTGGTATGGTTTGTGTAGGTACTCTGACAGAGCTAAGGGTTATTTCATCCTTCTCAGGCCTACAAGGCCCAGAACTAGAGAGACTCCATTTTGCTTTCTATCCCTGCAGAGCTGAGATGCTTGCAGGGTAAAGGTAATGTTTATAGTTAAAGCTGTTGTCCACTTGGAGAGAACCGGTCTGGGCCAGCCCTTATCGGTAGGCTGTATTATTCTCTGTGTGGAAGACACCACAAAAGGCCGGCCGGCTGGGTGTGTGTCCTTGACGCGGAGTGGTGCAGAGATATGATGGGCGGCGGGCTGATGGCTGGAACTTTCCATGAGGAAATAGCATTCCATATTATTGAAGTGCAGAGGCGGAGTTAGTTAGTTGAGCTGGAGTTGCAGTGAGTTGAGTTGGAGGAGCAGAAAGAGTTCGAGCTGGAAAGAGTTTGAGCTGGAAGCAGTTGAGTTGGATTGAAGCAGAGGAGAGGAGTGGAGTTGCAGAAGGAGTGGAGAATCAGAAAGAGTTTGAGTTGAATTGGAGCAGAGGAGAGGAGTGCAGTTGCAGGAGGAGAAGAGACAGAAGATGCTTGGAACAGAGAAAAGACAGACAGACAGTCAGCGAGCTAGAACTGAAGGAAGCAGTCAGAAGCAGTTACTTATCAGGAGGAGTTGTGAGTAGCTGGAGTCTGAAGTAATGCCTTTTGGAAGAGACGGAAGTTATATCGTGGATTAATCAGTGGGAGCAGCTGGAGTGAATTGGGCATTGGCATGGAGACAATCAGACAGAGTGACAAAGCTAGTGGAGCGAACGGTTATCAGAGCGGCAGAAACAATTAGACTGAAGTTGGAAGGTGGAGAGAGTTCGTGGGGGAGAGGAATCCAGTGCAGAGTGATCAGCGCAGATGTGTGCCCAAGAGTGCAGGAGAGGATCTAAGACGAGCTACGGCACAGACGAGAGAGGAGCCCAGATGACTGCTAGAGCAAGACCCCACACTCCTTAGGTGATATTGTTCTTTACTCTTTAAATATTAACCTTGTCCTTATACTATATGTCTAATCCTTTTTCTTTCAGTGGTGTGTTACAGTTCCTGTTAGTTATAGAGACCCCGCAGATCTGTGTATGTGTCTATTCCCATTTTATTGTTATTGTAATAAAGATACCCCAGTTCTTAGTGAACCAGTGTGCATGTGTTGTCCTTATGATAGAGCTAACCTTTCTCAAAAGGAAATAGGAGCGTTTAAATCAGGGAATAACTCTTGCATACAATGTGTGTCTCTTGTTCTTAAAGCGCAGGTAACCTTTCCTTCTAGTCAGGTGTTACAGCCAGAACAGATGCTGCCCCTGATCAGGTAAGTAGCCACTGAATAATTAGGGAGAGAGAGGAGCCCTTGAGCTAGGGAAATAGTCATACACTAAGTGATTCGGACATTCCATAATATTATTGTAGTAGTGAACCTCTAGTGAATAGTGAGAGAAACTTCCCAACATAGAGAGAGAGAGAGAGCTGAAGGTATTCATAGGAAAGTGATCGTCGTTGGTAAGCGGCGTTAATGAGAACACCAGGTGGGACACTGGTGCATAGATCCGCCGGATTGCGGATCGGGCTGTGAGCGAGAGAACACTGGGGGGGACATCAGTGCTTAGGTCCGAAAGATTGTGGACCGGACTGTGAGGAAGAGAGCACTAGGGCTGCAGCCTAGTGTGTAGGCACACCGGATTGCGACTTGCCGAGTGAGCACTGATTGTGGTCATTGTGTACTGGTAAATAATCAGAACTGCCCCAGGGTAGATTAGTCTGGACCCATGTGGTCGCGAGACTACGAGGTATGAGTGTGGTGTAGGGCCTGGACGTCCTTAGTAATCAGTGAGTATTCCTAGTAAACCTTATAGATTTAGTGGTGTTTCTGATGATATGAGCTTGTATATTGCGAGTTCCCCATCCTCAGGTAGGTACCCAGGTGCTTGGACAGATGGGTCCTGAGGAGGGAGGTGGTTACGTTTTGGCCGGGTTGGTGGTGTTCTGATGAGCTGGTCCTATCTGGTCAGAGAATCCGGTCATAACAGATAGGTTGATGGTCTCCTTGAGGATGACTTTTTCAAAAGTAATAATCTCCTTTGGGATCATATTAGCTGTTGGAGAAAAAGTGGAGGGTGGTCTAAAGGGTGTGGTCTTGGGTTGAGTTGGATTTAGTTCAAAAAATGCCCTTAACCTTATTTTTCGGAAAAAAGCCAATAGGCCAGATTGTATTTCCAAAAAATTGGGGTAGAAGGTGGGCACGAAGGAGAGTCCCCCTCCTCCTCCCCAAAAGAGAAAATTCACAAACAAACAAAAAACTCAACAACCAAGGACTCATCAGAACTGACACACAAAGGCCAAAGTGACCGCCAAACAGTAACAAAGCAATGGACCTGGGCGGTCCGAAAACAGGCCCATGATGAGCCTGTTAAAGCTACAACAAAAGGCACAACCACCGACCCCCTACCCACCACTACTCACAAAAACATTAAGACCATCAGCAGTGAGACAAAGGTGGACCTTGAGATGTCAAACATCACTAAAACAGAAAGCGGCCAGCCTAAAGACCAACTCTGATGGGTAAACTTCAATCAAAACCTTACAATACTCACTAGTCAACATTCAAAAGGGCCAAGCGAACTGGCGAGACAGTCACAGCATACACTACAGCCCATAGAGGAACCCGACATAATTCTCTTTATTCCCGAATTTAAATCCAGAGGAAGAGTGGACACTTTAAACAGGGGTAATATACTGAAGCTGATCAACTCAATCGACAACCTAAAAAATATACAAACCACAGACCTGCTTGAACTCGAATTTCTTCCAGCTTCTCACACATGTGGTAATAAAACAACAAAGACCAGATGGGCAACACAAGAAGTTACACATTCAATTATGGAGGAAACACTTAGATTCTCCCAGTGGGGAATTAAGTTAGAAGTGGAAATCAGGCCTGCTTACCCGACTTTGCTTCTTGAAGAAATTAAACAAGAACGCCCTAAAATGGCTAAATCAATTCTGAAAGGTGCACGGAGCTACTCACCGGGGCCGGGTACACATCAGACACCCCTCCAACACCCAAGCATCTCCCAGCTAGATCCACACAGAGCACAACTATTAATACGTACCATACTCTGTGTAGACTCTAATTGACGAAAAACATCAGTCTTAACCGTCAACTCTACAGTAACCCTGGGCGGAGTTGGCGGAGTGGGGCTTCGCGGAGCTACGCGAAGTGGGCGAGAAACTACGCCCACCTCCGCACTCCGCGTAGCCCCACTCCGCAAACACCACTGGCCGCCAGCCCCGCCACCCGCCTCCCTCCTGCCCTCCCTAAATACTTTCAAATAAAGGAATCAAATAATTTAAAAAGCACTTACCTTGCCGCCGCTGCCCGCCGCGTCCCCGGGGCTCGCTATCTTCCGTCTTCCGTCTTCTTTAGTAATGCGCATGCGCAGGCGGCCACGCATGCGCATTTTCTCGTCCTTTATTTGAAAGTATTTAGGGAGGGCGGAAGGGAGGCGGGTGGCGGCCAGCTACGCTCCGTCTGCGGAGCGTGCGTAGTGCCGCCTGGCTATGCCAGCTCCGCAAAATGCTCCTGGCCCTCACTGCACATAATTGGCTCCCGCACCGCTACTTAGCGGGTCTGGGTTTCCGTGGGTTTCCTAGCTCGCCGGTAAATGCATAGGCGCCATCTTGGGTGAGGACGTGCCGTCCTAGAGACGCCGGACCGAGCGCTCTAGCCTTGCGGCCCTCCTCCGCCCGCCCTACTTAAGGCTGATTGTTATCTGGCTTGCTGGAACTATTCTGGACGAACAGCGTGGCTGAGACCCTGTCGCTGCAACACATCGCTGCTTAGCGCTTCGCGCTTTTTACTTACCGCATTTTTTATATTTTTTGGTTAATTGTGTTTTACTTTCACCCTGATTTTAATAGGGACTCCTGGCCCTCACGGCACATAATTGGCTCCCGCACCGCTACTTAGCGGGTCTGGGTTTCCGTGGGTTTCCTAGCTCGCCGGTAAATGCATAGGCGCCATCTTGGGTGAGGACGTGCCGTCCTAGAGACGCCGGACCGAGCGCTCTAGCCTTGCGGCCCTCCTCCGCCCGCCCTACTTAAGCCCTGCTCTAGCGCGCAGCGGTGACGCGCAGCGGGTCGCGCCTTCTCTGCGCCTGAGTCGCGCCAGAGTCTTGCCCGTCTGCGCCCGTCAGCGCTGAGGAAGCGCTAGGGCAGGGCTCAGCACTTGGTCGGTACGTATAGCTGTTCTTTTCAGCTTTGCTGCAGCCATGTACTCTAGATCCGATCTATTTCATTTTCGTCCTACCCCTGCCCCTTGTTTGCCCCATTCTATTCACCCTTTGCATGGCCCCTTCAGATGTCCCGATTGTTCTTTTACGCTTCCGCCACCGACCCCTATTTCTACTCTTTGTCCTGCCCTCCGTGTGTCATCAGAGCCTACAACCTTTAAGGTCTTTCATCTTAATGTTAGATCATTGGTTAAACACCATCTTGACATCCATGACCTACTCGATGAGGCCCCTGACATTCTTTTTATGTCTGAAACTTGGCTCCATAACGACGCATCAGTTGCCATTAACTCTGCACTCCCCCCAGAGTATACTATGTATACCCTTAATCGTGACTCTAGAGGGGGCGGCATCGCTGCCGCTATTAAAACTAGATATTCATGCACATGGAAGGCCATGGATATTGCGGGATGCGAAAGCGCCTACTTTTCAGTCTCTGTCAATCCGCATTTTACCTTCTCTGGCCTACTTATTTACCGGCCTCCGGGCCCCGATGCTGCCTTCAGGGCCGCCCTTCCCGATGTGGTTAGCTCTTTGGCCCTGAAAACTGCTAATTTTAATATTATCGGGGACCTCAATCTGCATTTTGACTCTCCCTGTCCCTCGGCGGCCAGTAGCACATGTGCTGACTTGGAGGCTCTCCAACTCTTTCAATTAGTTCAACATAATACGCACATTGGTGGTCATATCCTAGATCCTTTTTTTACTTCCATAACATCGGCCAAAGTATTGCCCCCTAGACCTATGGCCTGCACAGACCACCACCTAATTGAATGCCATCTGTTACTTGAGGATCCTCCTGCAGTCGCCCCTACTTCTGCCATTCTCAGGAGCTCCTGGAAAAAGTTGAAACTCAATGATTTTCATCAGCTGCTAGACGAGGTCCCTTTGGCCCCTTTTACAGATGTGGAATCCGGCTACAACTTTTATTGTAGCTGGCTCACCAATGCGTTAGACAAGCTTATTCCTCTCACCCTGACTAAACAACAGCGCATTCATTCCAGCCCCTGGTATTATGACACTCTTCGGCTACTAAAAAAATCTTGTAAACAAGCCGAAAGACTGTGGCGCAAGTCATATGATCCGGTCAAGAAAGCCTTGTACCGCGCCACCACCAAGAAATATCACAGAGCCATCTGTAGGGCCCGAGCCTCTTACTTCTCTCGTAAGTTCAGTGCTAGTAACAACCCTAGCAAACTTATTTTTAAAGCATTAAAAGACCTTGCCACCTGTAGAACCTCTACTACTGCGATCTGCTCTCCCTCCCATTGTGAGGATTTGGCCACTTTCTTTGTTGACAAAGTGGAAGGTATTTATTGCGCCTTTCCTAACCCTACTGACCCTCGACAGAGTACCACAGCTACTTCTAAAACCTCTATGTCATTATCCTATCTCTCAGAGCTTTCCATGGAGGAGTTTGATAAACTTGTTATCAGAGTGAAATCAGGCTCTCCAAAAGACCCTCTGCGGCCCGCACAATTTAGAGAATCCCCTTCCTTTTGCCTCCCCCCTCTTCGTGAGCTTATTAATTTGTCTCTGACTTCGGGTTCGGTACCCCATGCCTGGAAACAGGCGCAGGTGGTCCCAATTCTGAAGAAACCTGCTCTGGATCCAAAAAAAGCAGAAAACTACCGCCCCATTTCTCTCCTCCCGTGGGCTGCCAAACTGCTGAGGCTCACGTCAATACCATTCTAGCAAACCATCTCCATTCTGCGAATATTTTAGATCCCACGCAGAATGGCTTTAGGCCCGGTCACAGTACTGAGACTGCGCTCCTGTACATGGCTGAACACCTTCGCATGTTGGTGGATTCGGGTCACACGGCGGCACTTGTGCTTCTCGATCTAAGTGCCGCCTTCGACACTGTCTCCCATGACATTTTACTCCAACGTCTGGTTGATGCTGGGGTGGATAAGCTGGCTCTTGAATGGTTCAGATCTTTTCTATCTGATCGCTCCTTCAGGGTCACCACTCCCCCCTTCGAATCTAAACCACATGCGATTGCCCAGGGAGTTCCACAGGGATCGGCTTTAAGCCCCACCCTATTTAATCTTTATGTTCAGCCGCTAGCTGATGTCGCCATGCGTTGGAACCTTTCCATCGTGTCCTACGCAGACGACACTCAGCTGGCTGTTGCGATTAGTGGGGCTTCCGATCTCGAGGCAGCCAAGTTCCGCGAGGGACTTATATCTGTGGCCCACTGGATGAATGACAATTTCCTGCAATTGAACGCTAAGAAAACCGAGGTGCTCATTGTGGGAAAACAAACTCATTTGTGGGGCGATAGCTGGTGGCCTCAAGAGCTCGGCTCCACTCCTACCCCCGTTACTGAAGTAAAAAATCTCGGGGTGTGGTTTGACTCCCAATTGAGTTTTTCCACCCATACTAAAAAGACTGCTGCATCTTGCTTTGGGATTCTGCGTCAGCTTCGGTCTACTTTTAAATATTTCGACGCTCCCACTCGCCAACTTATCGTGCAAGCCATGATCCGGTCCAAATTGGACTACGCCAGCTCTCTATTTCTTGGAGTCAACCAGGCTGAGCTCTCCCGCCTTCAACGCGTTCAGAACGCTGCTGCCAGGGCTCTGGTTGGCTTGCCCAAATTCTGCTCAGCTAGGAGAACTATTTATAATCTCCATTGGCTCCCGGTGGCACAGAGAATAAAGTTTAAATCTTTGATTTTGGCTTTCAAAATCCTTAAATTCTCTTCCCCTCCAATTCTCCAGCAACTTATCTCTCCCTATGTGCCTACTCGCACTCTGAGGTCCTCTGTTCTCCATCTTGCCACAATTCCTCGTTTTAAGAGATCTAGGATTGGCGGACGTTCCTTCCAAGTCCTTGCTGCCAAGCTATGGAATTCCTTGCCTGTCCATATCCGGGCCATCGAGGGGCTTTTCGCTTTTAGGAAGGCGGTAAAAACCTTCCTTTTCCCCTTGGCACCTTAGCTTCGTTGTTGTTGTGTTGTGTTCTCTCCTTTTGTCCGGTCCCCTTGGTTCTGTTCTTGCGCCAGGACGCCCCTTTGCTGGGGCATCTGCGCGCGTAATAAATCCGGATAACATAACATAACATAACAGTAGGCGGCACTACGCACACTCCGTGCACGGAGCGTAGCTGGCCGCCCACCCCTACTCTACAGTCACTCCCAAAATAAAAATATGTAACTGGAACATCAATGGCCTCGTAGACAAACTGGAGGACCTTGAGATCTTAAATTACTTAAGATCCTTCGATCTGATCCTCCTTCAGGAAACATGGGAAATAAATGACATTTCACTACAAGGTTTCACAACTCTAACGCACCCGGCAATCAGAAGCTCTCAATATGGTCACAGTTCAGGAGGCTTAGCAATCTTTGCCTCGACATCAACTATCGGAGCAACGGAAACGATAAAAGTAAGCCTCACTCCTCCAAATATGATACAGGTGCTATCACTAACAATTACAAATAACCAGGCAACAGAACAGCTGTACATTATCAATGTATACATACACCCAAAGCATAGACATTTGGGCACCAGAGAACTTACCAAAGAACTGACAAGAATCATGGCTGGTAGGGAAATGGAGAACACACTATTGGCTGGAGATTTTAACCTTCACCTGTTTGAAATTAAACCAGTAGACGAAATGACCAAGGAAATGGATACCGTTTGGGCCATCCCAAGCCAAACAACCCCATTTCCCAACAAACACATAAAAACCTCAATCGAACTACTGAAAGACCTTGAGCAGCTCAAATCAAATCAAATCAAAACCACTTTATTCGATTTAGTTAAAAATCATAAAAGCATTCTACAATCACATCACAGGAAGGGCAATACAAATTCATAAGCAAATGCAAAAAGCAACAATCAGTAGTATTTATATATACATAAAAATACATGATATGAGGAAACGACGGTAATAATTAATTGATATACATTATAAAAATACATCATAAAAAGAGTAAATACTCGATAAAATAGACATTTAAAATGTGAACAACATCCATTTCAATCTTCTTCACAAAGCACTAATATTTGCATTTTTAAGTCTTTTCCTCCTGATCCTAACCGCAGCAACAAGGTAATTGGCCACGCTAAACATGGCCAACGCAGAATCCAATAATTGGAGGTACAGGAGAGCAGGTTTTGCCTGATAAAAAGCTTTATCCTTCAATAATGGTACCAGGTATTTCTGTCTGGGCTCAGTAAAGAAATTACAAAACAACATAAAGTGCATATTATTTTGTGTAGAAAAACTATCACAATTGCAGACAGGGGCATCCTCCTCCTTAAACCAACCTTGACTATCACACAGAACTGTGTAAATCTGGTTAAACCGAAGTTTAACCAGAAGCCACCTATGAAAGGGGATAGTGACGATAGTAAGGTACGGTTGAATGGTAAGACGCGTAATGGTCAGGTAGTGGGCTCTGACCGTGGGCTTGAGTAGTTGGCGTTCCTCCCTCTCCACATTTTTCATTGTTACAAAATTGGCCTTCACCCAATCTAAATCAGATTTCTTAAGACCCTGAGGGGCCAGAAAAATATCAGGACGACCCAGGTCCAGAGAGCACTTTTGTATATATGAAAGCCAAATAATGTTTTTATAATTATCTAGTTTTAAACAGTCCACCAGTATTTTATGATTTAGACCCAAGTTTTTATTGGTCCATAACCTTATCCATAACAAGATAGGAGCCATAAGAAGGGTGTCCGATATATACCCAAGCCCAACTTCCTGGTGAACTGAGAACGTGGCTGTAGATTGGGGAAGCCCTAAGGTGGAACGCAGGAATTTATTTTCTTCCCTTTGAACTGGTTCACTATTTACATAGCCCCACAGACCCGAGCCGTACCTGGCTATTGCCACTGATTTTGCCCTGTACAAGTTAAGTAAGGCACCTGTTGGCTTCCCGCCCATTCTCCTAGCAAAACTTAGGATAGCAGTGGCCGAGCTTCTGACCGCTTTGGTTTTAGCTACAATTTGCGGAGCCCAACTCCCCTTGGTGTCAAAAATTACACCCAGGTATGTAAAAATTTTAACATTAGTGATCACGTCACCATTGCAGTTGAACTGTCTGGAGTTGTTTTTACCAGCCCCAAAAGCCATGACGTGTGATTTGGAGTTGTTTATCACTAGGTCTAATGATAACATAAAATCATTAAAAGCATTTAAAAGTTTTTGTAAACCTATGGGGGTCCGAGCTATTAAAGCTGCGTCGTCCGCGTACAGGAGAACCGGAATACGAGTTTCCCCTGCACGCGGAGTATCCAAGGTAGCTGTTAAAAGAGTTTCCTCAAGTGAATTTATATACAAAGTGAAGAGCATGGGAGCAAGAATGCAGCCCTGCCGCACGCCCCTGCTGGATTTGAACCAAGCGGTACGATTACCTTCTTGGTCCATTCTAATTGAAGCTTTCAAATCTTTGTGTAATTCTGCCAAAAAATATACAAGGGGAGGATCAAGACCCAGCTTTAACAACATGGTCCACAGCCGAGCTCTATTCACCAAATCCAAAGCTGTGGACAGGTCCATAAAAGCAACAAAAATTGACCCTTTTTTAACAGTTGTGTATTTCGAAATTAACAAATGAAGATTTAAACATTGGTCCTCAGTCCCTCTCCCTGCACGGAACCCATATTGGGCATCTACTAGAATATTATTGTCTGTGGACCAGGTGTTAATTCTAGCAAGCAGGACTTTGCCCAAAATCTTCATTGAGGAATCCAATAACGAAATTGGTCGAAAACACTTTGGGTCGCTTCTTAGGCCCTTTTTAAAAATAGGTACTATAATAGCACATGACCATGTTTTTGGCAAACCCCCCTCATACACACAATTAAAAACATTAGCTAAAATCTCAGCCCACATCTCAGAATTAAGTTTGTATAGGTCCAGGGGTACCCCATCCGGGCCCGGGGCTTTATTTGCAGCTGAGCCTAAAATTGCCAGCTCTACTTCTGATTTGGTAAAATCTAATTTAGTGGGAGACGATGGGGAGTAAGGTATTTTAAACACCTCGGCAATTTCATTAGAACCATATATATTAGAAAAATGGTTAATCCAGTCAGCTTCAGATATGTTAATTTCAAGATCCAAATTGTTAGTGTGGGAGAACAAAGGATTATTAATTATAGCCCAAAATTTGGAGCTATGTTTAAGGGTTATGGGGTCCATCAAAGAGTCCCAGGCTTCATCTTTGATGGCTTTTTTCCGAAGTTTAACTGCCAAAGCATATTTCCTTCTTAGATCTGCCACCAAAGTCCTATCTCTAGGGGATTGTTTAAGACCCTTCAGCAAAGCTGAGTGTGCCTGTGAGCAAGAGTGGTCAAACCATCTACACACTGGGGCAGAACCCCTCCCTGGTTTGACTCTAAGCTCTTTTTCCACTCTAGCACAAATAGCTTCAAAGGCGCTCACAACTTCCCCTCCCCTCATCTCTCTATTCCTACATTTCCCAATTTCGACTCCCATATCTTGCACAATAAGACCATGAAAATCCTCTGGGCAGACTTTACACCATTTCAGGCGTCTGCCCTGATCTTTACTCCTCACGTCCCTTATAGAGGTAGCCCTTAATACTCCTTTATGCAAACCAGAAAGAGTATCCAAAACCAATAACACAGGATTGTGGTCACTAAATCCACTAACAATTGCGTTATAAAACAATACATAACGAAGGAGCCCTGAGGACATAAAAAAGTAGTCAATAATCGATTCACTGCCCCTTGCGTTGTACGTGACCACACGGTTTATTGTGTCTGAGAACCCTGGTTCATATAGGTCATTTGATGAGAGCAAGTTTTCCATTGCCACACCCTTAGGGCTATGTTCAAAGTGTGGCGGTGAGGTATAATCCGGACCGCTATCATCAATAATCTGGCAATGGGACTCACACAAATGAACATTAAAATCACCCATCATTATACACTGAACAAAAGTGGTTTGTTTTGACATATATTTAGTTAAAAAGTCCGATAAACCATCTAAAACAAAATTTGGGGGCCCCCCCTGCATAGAGTTGTAACAGTTTATTAATACAATCTTATTCTTATTAGCCAAACAGATTTCCACCAGCTGAAAATAGTGAGAAGAACTAGGGATTTCTCTAACATTCCCTGCGATTTTAACTGAAACAAGGAATAGCAAACCCCCTCTATCCCTACCCGATGTGGAGCTCTGGGCATCAACAAAAAAAGAAATGTATCCTTCTACCCAGAAACCTGTATCTTTCATCCAAGTTTCTTGTAAGGCAACTATATCATGGTTCTTCACTGATTGTAACCAAATTGGGTCATCTTGTTTTGCCCGTAGGCCCGCAATGTTCCATGATAATAACCGTATGTGCCCTACCCCTAACTGTAATGGGTCGTTAATAACAGTTTCAACTCTGGCATCAGGTAGGGCCACATCAGTATTGCTTGGGAGTTGGCGAGTCAGGTTTTCCTGTTCAGGTACAGGTTCTAGTCATTCAATGTCTATTCTATCAACTAATGCCGAAAACATGTTTGACAATGGTAGATCGTTGGAGGATGTATTTCTTACAACATTTACTACACCATTACCTTTGATTGGCTTAGTCATCCAGACATTAGTAGGCATAGGTGAGATAAGATTATCCTCTGCCCAAGTATTATCAATAGGCTGTAACTTATTGTTCTCGTTTACAACTGGCCTATAAAGTCAGGGATAAAAGAAACCAAGAGGCATCGCCCGGACCCCTTTACTTGCAGGATCCAGGGGGGAGTCATCCCAGAAAAGTCGACTAGCGACATTCTTGGATTTGAAATTTACAATGACACAGTCTCCAGATACCTCTTTCTTGCTTCTACCCACCCAGTTTACCCGTCTACTTGTTACAATATTGTCTGCGATGTTACTTTCTCCCGTGCAGTTGGCATTACACCATTTTTTAACGTGCCTAAGCAGGGTCTTATGTTGTTCTACCGCCCCTTCTTCAAGTTTAGGCACGTTAACCAAAATTGCGACAAAGGGTGTTGCATCCGGAGGTAAATTTATTGGAGGTACCCTTTTTTCCGCAGCCCCCCACTGGCCTCTAGGCCTTGTGGAGCAACTTGCACTATGGCCAGCCTCTGTCGTGGGGATATATATTCCATTATCTACTTTCCCTTTTTGTGGCACAGGTTTGACAGTAGGTAAAAGAGGGATATTGACTGGCCTAGTTATAGGTGGGTCACAAACTTTAGGGGCAGCGACCTGCACAACTGAGGAACATGGAGCCAAAGGCATAGAGAAGGCAGGGGCCCGAGTATTAAGAACATCATTGATACGATCACATTTTGCCATAAGGTTCTTAACACATTCCTTCAAAGTTTCATTAATGTCCGAGGCAATCTGAATTAAAGCAGTCTCAAGTCTATCTGTGAACAGTTTTTCCAATAAGGCCATAATGCCTTCCTCCGTCAGAAGGGTTGGCTGGGCAGAGCCAGCCATAGTTAAAGCGGACCTTCCAACATCCCCGGGGTTCATAGGGAAGTTAGGTATCACAGTTTCAGGTAAGGCCGGGCATGGAAGAACTGTGGCAGGAAGTGGCAAAGTAGGTCTGCAAGCCTCAATGATGACCCGAGGCTCCAGTGGTATACAGTTTATGGTAGAAGAGATCGAAGTATCAACAATCCCAGGGCTAGGAGCAAGACCCAGTTCACGCTCGGACCCAGCAATCTGCGATGATAGTTCCCCCACCTTAGTAGTTAGGTATGTAAGTATACTTGTAGTATATTTTGGCACCTTCGCTTTCGCTTCATCAGCCGCTGGTGTTACCAATTTGCGCTTACCCATAATGGAAGATGTTACGGACGTGGCCCGTCCCGTCCCTGGTTGTCCTTGGACGGCCTTAGACGGCCCGCCCTCTGCCCGGGCTCCGCCCGGCGTCGCCCGCGCGCGTCCACGACGCGGAGGTAGCAGCCGCCTTTAGTAGCGCCTCCTGGCGCTTGTGCAGGAAGTGGGCGGGAGATGTTGCATGGCTCGCTGGGAGTTGTGGTCCGCTCCGCTCCGCGGCCGTGCGATGGCGCTGCACAGCGGCGGGGGCGACCACAACGTCAGGGACCCAGCAGCGCTGTTTGAAGAAGGTAGTGCGAGCAGCGTCTGGGCAGCGTTTCCACGACCCCTCCTGGAGCCGGTAAGCTTCGGTTTTAGACCCCCGCTCCTCTCCGGGAGCAGCCGCCTTTAGTAGCGCCTCCTGGCGCTTGTGCAGGAAGTGGGCGGGAGATGTTGCAGGGCTCGCTGGGAGTTGTGGTCCGCTCCGCTCCGCGGCCATTCGATGGCGCTGCACAGCGGCGGGGGCGACCACAACGTCAGGGACCCAGCAGCGCTGTTTGAAGAAGGTAGTGCGAGCAGCGTCTGGGCAGCGTTTCCACGACCCCTCCTGGAGCCGGTAAGCTTCGGTTTTAGACCCCCGCTCCTCTCCGGGAGCAGCCGCCTTTAGTAGCGCCTCCTGGCGCTTGTGCAGGAAGTGGGCGGGAGATGTTGCAGGGCTCGCTGGGAGTTGTGGTCCGCTCCGCTCCGCGGCCGTGCGATGGCGCTGCACAGCGGCGGGGGCGACCACAACGTCAGGGACCCAGCAGCGCTGTTTGAAGAAGGTAGTGCGAGCAGCGTCTGGGCAGCGTTTCCACGACCCCTCCTGGAGCCGGTAAGCTTCGGTTTTAGACCCCCTTGAGCAGCTAAACCTTAGAGTTCTTAACAGATGATTTAAAGACGACATCCCACCAGCACCAACACACTTCTCCACGAGTACGACTTCTCACCTTGACTACATGCTGATGACACTCCCGCTGTATGGAAAAATCACTTCGTTTAAGATCGGGGAAAGTGCTTCAAGCGATCACCAGCCTTTAAAAGCCACATTAGGCGTGTCTAGCGAGAATAAAATTATGGTCAATTGTAATATTGGTACAGAATACACTGCCAATTACAAACGAATAAGGTGTAAGACCACAGAGATCGAGGTACTATCAATCAGTGCAAAAACAATCATGCAACGGGCATCTTGCTCAAACATAAACCCACTAGACGCCTGGGAAGGCTTTACAACAGAACTGGCAGCCAAACACGCTACCAAGCTGAAAACCTACAAAGGGACCACCATTAGGTCTTCACATGGAAAAAGTACAACACCAGAGATAAAAAGCACAAAACGCGAAATAAAAAAGACATTGAAACAGCTCCGAAATGAGCCCAACATCGAAGGCACTCAAAAGGAGCTTCGAACTCTAAAAAGACAACTAAAAAAGATGATCTGGGAATTAAAAAGACAACAAAGTGAAGATCAATGGATAAAAATCGTCCATAGCTCAAAACAGAAGAATAGCTCCAGCTTCTGGAAAATAATCCACTCCCTTCAACAGCCAGGCCATAAGGGCATTGACTCTAACTTATCTGAATCTGAATGGGCCAATTATCTATTTGCACACTTTAACACAGCTGACTCAAAAACAAAGAGTCCCAGAGGGGGAGACTGGTCAGATGATGCTGACCAGAACCTCAAACTTCTCGGAACACCTGGAAAGGACGAGGCCTCAGCCTATAAAAGAAAATCTTCTCCGCCCTACAACTCAAACGCGTGCATAGACTCAAAATCAACCACTAACTTAACAGCAGACATAGAGTTTAACCCACACCTAGAAATAGCAGATAGGATCAAGAAAAAAATCCTAAAAGGCAAACTCGAGGGGGCTCCTGGCCCAAATGGGATCCCGCCAATACTGTACAAAAATGACGCTGGCTACTGGAGCAGCACCTTGGCACCGGTCTTTCTCAAAATAAGGGAAATAACAACAACACCAACATCCTGGAGAGGCTCGATAATAAGTCCGATTTACAAAAAGGGCCCCAAGAACGACCCAAGCAGCTATCGCCTCATAGCTTTGATGGACACAGAGGCAAAATACTACGCGGGCCTCATCCTAGAAGATCTGACAGCTTGGGCAACCGCAAAGAACATCATCCCAGCAACCCAAACTGGATTTCGCAGTGGTCAGGGCACTACGACGAACATCATGGCGCCAACCCTCTTGGCAGATGCGGCAAAAGCCAGCAAGACTTCTCTGTGTCTGTGTTTCATCGATTATAGCGCTGCATTCGATCACGTAAACTGTAACAAACTCTGGCAGAAATTGAGCTTTTGGGGTATCCCAGGCCCACTCCTACAGCAGTTAATACTGCTATATAGTAACACCTGGGTCAGGATAAAACTGGGACCTGGGACGCACCTTTCAAGAGAAATTGGGACCAGCAAAGGACTGAAACAAGGCTGCGTTATAGCCCCAATGTTGTTCAACCTATTCCTTGCAGATCTACCCGGGGAGCTAGATGCAGTTAGATCTCACGGTCCACGGCTGGGCAACATCACATTGTCAAATCTTCTTTATGCAGACGACTTAGTTCTCATTAGCCGGTCCCCTATAGGCCTTCAACACCTGCTGGACAAAACTAATACATTTTCTAAAAATAACTCACTAACAATTAACCTAAACAAAACAAAAATCATGATAATTAACCACCACAGAAAACGGAACTTTACATGGCAATTGAACGGACAGAAGTTAGAGCAGGTAACCTCTTACAAATACTTAGGCGTCATACTAGATAGCAATGGCTCATTTAAACAACAACTAGAGGCTATCCGGCGGAAGGGCACGACATTCCATCTGTCGATAAAGCCATTGCAGAAGGCTCTTCCTGACCGGACACTGGGTCCCCTCTTACAGGTAATTAGAGCTCGCCTACAGCCAATGCTCACCTACGGCAGCGAATCCATGCGTGGTAAAGACGCAACGATATTAGATAACACCATCAGTCGAGCCTACAGAGCAATATTCCATCTGCCCACTTACACCTCACCTGCCCAAATCCGCCTTAAATTTGGGCTGCAGAAACAAACGGTGGAGAGAAGAGGCGCATACATCAAAAGCTGGCTGAAAATCAGAGACGCGGAGTATGGATCCCTAAACACCCACCTGTGGACTGAACTATCCATTAGAGAAAACTCACCAGCAAGAAAATATCTAATGGAATCATTGGAGACCCTAGGACTAACAAACTTATGGGAGTCAGCAACTGATCCCAAGACTTTTAAAAAAATGGTATCGAAGGTTACCAAGATGGTCTCATCAATCGAGGACAAAGCAACTCTTGCTAAGAGAGCACATGGATGGGTGGTACTGGATGGCTACACAGCTCTCAAGCCACAGCAGTATTTAACAATGGGTCTTACACAGAAAACAAAAAATAAGTTTCTCAATATGCGTCTTGGCAACATACCGATAATGCCTCATTTAGCTCCCTGGAAAAGAGAAAACGCAGCAACCTGCTGCCGACTCTGCTCTACTGGAAAAGAGGATTTGACGCACATAATCTGCATCTGCACTAAACTTCTGGACATAAGACGCTACCTGCTTCGGCCCCTATGGATTCAGAGGGGAATAACTAGCTGCAGGCAGGCTGTGATGCTTTGCTTTAACCCTGGTGAAACCCAGTTAAACTGTAGAACAACAAATTTCTTTGACATTGTGGCTAACAGACTAAAAGAACCAGCTGCCGGGCCAACTGGAATCACTGCCTAATACAAAAAACTGTTAGCATCCAGTCGCCACAATGGATAACAGCATACCAAAACGTGTTTTTAACTATCAAGGAGAACTCAGCTGTTATTTTAATTACAAATACTTTAGTTAGAGATTGTCTTACAAATTTGCTTGTTTTAATAATTGTGAGTTTTTATTAACTGTGCAATAAATCTTTATCTTATCTTTTCTTATCTTATCTTACTAAGTAGGGATATTTCCTGTGATGAGAGATTGTGGTTCGACAAATTGAAGAGGGGAATAGACATGTCTGAACTCTCAGGGTTGTTTACCATTTGTAGAACTTCTGTCTGGTCTGTCGCTCCCCTGGCTGGTTGTGCCAGCGAGCTTGTTGTTTCACTCTGCCCCTCTTCGGGGCCTCCCCTCGTCCCGTCCCTCGTCCTAAAACATGAGGGTTTGGATTGCGGGGAGCGGTACTGGAGCCTTCACCTGCGTCTGAGTTGTCAGATGAATCAGCAGATGAGTTCGTGAATCCTACCACTGTGTTTCTTTGGTTAAATCTGCCCCAGGGCCTTGGATTCTGAGGATTTTGTTGAAAATTATGGTTGGAATAGAAATCTTTTTGAAGATAGGGGTAGGTCCTCTCTTGATATCCTTTTTAACCTTAACTGATTTTTTGTTTTGCTCAATACGATGGTATTCAGCAATGTTTTTCTCAATTTTTTCCAACAGTTTTTTTGCATCAGTAATGTTATCGTTTTCAGCGATTTGTTTCTCAAGGTCTTGAATTATTTCAGCTAATTTCTTTAACTCCTCTCCAGCAGTTTCAATGCCTAGGACAAGCCAATGCCTAGAGCATGTTGTTCCAATATGACTGAAGCCGGTAATGTACCGTGGGTAATCAGAAAATATCCCCGGAATATTACGGACTTGAAGACCTAACGGTATTGTTTTGGATCTTAAATATTCCGTTAGCATTAATGTCATTAATTCCAAGCGTACACATTTTTTCTTCTGTTTCTCTAAGTCATCAAGTAAATTAGAGCTGCCAGCAACAGTATTATCATCTTGGTGGTGAAGAGTGATCGTCCTGCACAGATTTTATCAATATATTCATCCGAATACAGTGGAGGTGGGTCAGACATATCAAGGTGTCTGTGTCAAGGAAGGGGGAAGGAAAGTGTGGTTTGTCAATAAGACTAACGGGGAGCAGAGGGAGAGTGAACCACTCCAAGAAGTGGAAGGACAGCAATTTGCCCTTGCAATCATGCGATTGCGCTAATTACATGACAAAAAACAACAAAGGCACCCAACGAGTCAGCATAGGACCTCTGGGAACATATTTTTTAAGCAACAGTGGTCCCATTCATTAATAAGTATAGGAAAAACAATAAATATAGACACAGTGGAACTATATTGAGTATTGTGATTTGTCCAGCCGGACAGGGATCACTAATTTTTACTTGTATAAGGTTTCAACAAGGAATTGCCTTACATTCAAGAGAGTGGGACACAAGCCTGTGCCCAAACGTTTACAAATTGGCAAAGTGAAGAAAATAGGAAAGGCAGAAAGGAGAGAGTTTTTTAGGCAAAGAGTGAGAGATTTCTGAGAATTGATGAATGACAGAAATTCAATGACACCATTATAAGTATAGCACAATCGTTATACATTTAAATACGGTGTCTAAACAAGTCGACGGCGTTTCGATCCCTTAACAACAATACATGGGATCATCATCAGGACAATCATTAAAGCCTAAAGAATTTTACACAGTAACCTAAGGGAAAAGAAAATGTAGAAATATCATCAAGGGAGAATAACATATCAAAACAGTTCATAGAGTGACATCAAGTGAGCGGTATTAAAATTCCATATGGGAAATGATGAACTAGTAACATGCTTAAAACTAACAGTGAAGGTGCAGGTACGGCGAGTGTCTAAGAGTGTCCACACATCAACCATCCCATGCATCACTGGAGTGCAGACTTGGTTCCGAAACTGCTTTTAATTACCTAGCTAGGTGGGCGGCGCGGACAGTGAACTAAAAGTGAACAATATAGGAATCGATTAAGCTGCCTTAAACAATTGCCGATGGTGAAAGAGACTGGAGCGCATAAGTGAAGGTAAGGATACAGGAAAATCATCATGAATCAAGACTACCTGTAGCACGAACAGAGTCAGAGGGCTCAATTAATTCCAAGTTGGTAGTAACAATGGCTTACTGTACAGGGTTTGGCACCCACAGGGCTAGAGAGAAAATTAGGGGGAACCATTAGCCCAAAAAAATGACATTAAGCGGGAGATGGGTGGAAAAAGGCTTAACTAACGAGTCTTACCCTTCTTGTCATGTACAAAAGGTGTACTGGGTAAAGGCAAGTTACACAGAAGTATAATCGTGGTATCACCAGGGTTCCAAGGCGGGTGTGAAATGCCAATATGTGGCGTCCGAGTCCTAAGTAAGGAGGGGGGGAAAATGGTAAAACCGTTTAGGCAAAAACAGACTGTGACCGTAGGCAGCGCGATTAAGCATTCTGCCGGGTGCGAGGCTGTAAAACATCACGGACACTCACCAGTTACGTTAGGATGATATTTCCGTGATTCGTAGGGAAACAATGACGGCGCCGTATGTCGCGCGTATAAACAATGGCCTAAGTAAAAAGAAGATAAGAACCAGGGCGGTCACAGGCGGCCAACCAGAGGTGAAAATAATGATAGCCGGCCGGTAGTAACGAGACTCACCAGTACGGCGGGGTTCACAAGGACAGTGCCCGGAAACCAATAGAGGTGGCGCCAACAATGGGGCGTGTGTATACGAGCCTGTAAGACAAGGGGGACAGGAGCACAGAGGGTCAGGGGATGTTACCATGTAATAATTACACGAGCGTACCCCCGAGTAGACAGCCACTTACCAAAAAATGAAGGCTTCGTGTGAGGACCCTGGAGTGTGTCCGAGGTATTCCTACAGCAGGAAGTAGAAGTCTGAGGAAGGAGGTGATTGGTCAGACAACCAGTCTCTCGGGCATAGAAATAATTAAGGGACTAGCAGAGAACAGTCTCATAGGTATAAAAATAAGTAAGGGACTATTAGCAGCCATTTTAAGTGAGTTAAAAAATGAATGTGAGCATGCAAAATTAACACGAGTGTTTTCAGAGTGACATAGACACAGATCAAGTTAAAACAGTGACTGATCAAATGAATGAGTGACCACTTTATAGAAGACTTGTCCAGTCCTTCTGTAAATTCAATCCTGTATTCGGACTATCAGTTCTTAAGATCCACTTAAGTTCCTCTTTGTTGAGTAACACAGAAAGGTCTCCCCCTCTCGGTGGTATAATGACCTGGCTGATCACAGTCCACTGCATGTCATTTTCTGAATGTCCTTTTTCTAGGAAATGTTCAACAAGAGGCGCGTTGGCAGTTTTGCATCTGATGCGGCTCCGATGTTGAGATATCCTTAGTTTTATCTTTTGTTTCGTTTGACCCACATAAATCATATTGCAGGGGCACAAAATTGCATAAATAATGTTGCAACTGTTACAGTTGGTGAATGTCTTCAAAACATTTTTAACATCCTTATACACAAATTCTTTGCTCTCGATACAGAAATCGCACACCACACAGAAGCCACATTTAGAGTGGCCTTTTAAAGGTGGAAGACACCAGAAATCATTAAGGGTTGTGTTAGACAATTTAGGTGGAAGAGCCGCCCTAACCAATTGGTCTTTTAGATTTTTGTTGCGTCTGAAGGCGAATAGGGGCGTTTCTAGGGAGAGGTTACCACAGTTGATAATGTGCCAGTTCTTTTTAAAGCTTTTCTTTATCTTGCTAGATACAGAAGAGAAGGTAGTGACACAAACCAATTTGTTGGATTCTTTTTTAGGTTTAGGTTCAAGTAGTGTTTGGGTGCCTTTGTTGTTTTTTGTCATCAATGTTTAGAAAGCATAACTCAATATGCGGCTGCACTGTTCAGATACATTTGTTATCAATAAGTCTCCAGCGATTTGATTATCTTCTGTACAATTTTCTTATCGATCATTGCACAGAACCTCTGCCAATACTAGTTTAGTATAACTCTTTATTTTATCACATGTCTTTAATCTTTTTTTGTCTCTATTCTTGGGACTCATCTCTCCCTCTGTTTCTTTTCTTTCATTAGTCTCCCTATTTTCATGTCATACGATTTGTTATATTGTTATATGTCTGTATCTGTTTAGTGTCTACATTTGCATCTTTACACTACAGTTTTGTTGTTCATATGTTTCTTATAAAAACACAGATCAGAGTATAATATCATATGTTACGACGGCTGTCTTTATCTTTTCTACCATGTTTTTATCATTGTTATTATGTCATAGACAATGTGTTGTTACAATGAATTGTATGCTTTACATGCACTTTATATTTTTTATCATATTATATATCTTTTACAAATAGTGTTTATTGAATTTTTAGATTCACTACTACAGATGGTACTTTCCTGATGAAGACACTTCTGTGTCAAAACGCGTCGCTGAAAACCATCTCCTCTCAACATTGATTTGTACCATATGAATTGTTGATTACATTGTTTTATTCTCATGTACAAAGAAATTCTTAAATTTTACCTAACAAAATAGATACATCTTGAATTTTTTATCAATATGATATTTAATAAAACTGATTCTATTTGTAATTTTTAGTGCATATTTGTCTCTTTTAGTTGCACACATTGCCGCCTCTTTCGCTTTGCCTGGGCTTGTTATTTGTCATAATTTGTTTTACCCTGGCCCAGGAATTTGATCTATTACCATTTACCAGGGTGTCCCTGTTACTTGCAAGGTTATACCCACGGTTATCCGTATGGGACTGTTGTGTTTTATCTATAACAAAATACCTTTTATCACAGCCGTTTATATCTCTATTGTCTATTGTTTATGTTGCATTGTTTCCCCCTTTCACAAATCTATGTGATCTTTTTTCATATTTTCACAACCCTGGACCTCACGGTCTCTCTACGTATCTATTTCATTCTTAGTGGCTCTGTAGAATTTATATCATCATGGCCCAACTCCAGACATTTGGGTTTTCAGATGAAGACTTTGCTATATTAGTAGGCACACATAGTTCTTTTAGTAATAGCTTTAAGTCGCACCCTAATAATAGTGTCAATATAAATAAACTCCTGAATCTCAAAAAAAAATTAGGCATGGTAGAAGCCCACAGCGAGATTATGCTCAACTATCTTAAAGCCGGAGTGATTCCACAAGGCCTACATGTACGCAATATCCCAGGCCTCTTTGTAGATCTCAAAGCATTTCCACTCAAATGGAGCGTGATAGCTAGCAGATGCTCCCGAGATCTTATGATTCTCATTATAGAAACTTCTAAGGATCTAGCACTTACTATAAAAAAAGAAATAGAAGATCTAGAGGAAAAAATTAAAAAATCCACCAGTGTAGAAGAAGCCACCAAACAACTTGAAGACACAAAGAAAGATATTTTGTCCTTTGTTGAATATTTATCAAAAAGAAAAACTGATAAATTTACAAAGGACAAAAGATTCCACACTTTGGAACGTACATATCCTTATCAGGTAGAATCTAATTCTAATCCTCAAAAAATTAACACCTTTTCTGAAACATCAGACTCTGATGGAGAAGGCAGTTTCAGCTACCATGCTGAAAGAACATATAACCCTCAAAATGGTCGTAGAAATATCCATCAACCTTTTTAGGCCAGTGCAGAGTAGGACCGGAACGAACACGGCTAAGATTTTCGAACCAGCCCAGAGGCAACTATCAGAATCATGATTACCCCACAAAACCCCAGCACTACCTGGAAACTCGCAACAAATATTATTGGAAACAAAGGATGTAATACCCATTTTCAATTTATCATCCCATAACATCCCACAATCTAAATAATGCCAGTATATCTTTATTATCTAAGGGACTTTCTTTTGTTCCTCATTCTTATACTGATCTTTTTGAGTTGCACCAAGATATTTATTCCTTTTTTAGGAAGATCAGATTTAAAAACATTTTTATAAATGAAGATATTGTTGACAATGACAATAGAATTAAAAATATAGTGGCCTTGCCCTCTACTTTTACCCCCTCTTTGGAACAAATAGGCCTGGAATTGGCCATTTTTGAGAACGTTGTTTTAAATAAACTAGAACAAGCCCTATAATTTGTCCCCAAACCAAGATATAATGTCTCTAAAGATGAATTTAACTCTCTTGAAGCCTTTAAGAATGATAAGACCCTTACGATAAAAAGTTGCGACAAGGGTGGGGGCATTGTCCTTATAGACTCCAAAGACTATGAGACTAACATGCTTAAAATGCTTGATGACCCTATTTTTTATTAAAAAAATCCAAATCAATCCCACTGAAAGAATCATTAGAACTATTCAAAACATTACCACTAAAGCCTTAGAAATGGTTATTATCACCAATAAAGAACATGAATTTTTAAATAAATCAAATAAAAAAGTTGCCTGCATCTATGGCGTACCGAAAGCACGTAAAAACCAACTTGACCCTCCCTATCGCCCAATAGTGTCCACTATAGGAACTCCAACAGAGGCAGTTTCAAATTACATTGATAACATCCTAAGGCCATACATTCCCTTTGTTCCTTCATGCATTAAAGATACAGGGGATATTATCTCTAAAATAGAACATCTTCCTTTTAATCCATTAACCGATATTCTAGTTACCCTAGATATCGAATCACTGTACAGCAACATTCCGCAACTTGAAGCGTCCCAAGCTGTCATTTGGTTCATAGATCAACATCATATACCTTGTTCAAACTTCTTTATCCTTGAATGTCTCCTTTTAGTGTTAAAATAAAATGTATTTTAAATTGGGGAACATTTGTGCCACCAACCTAAAGGTGTTAGCATGGGGGCTTCTGTGACTCCCTCCATAGCAAATATCAATATGTCACTCTTTGAATCCAATTTTATCCACAATGAAGTTGCCCCTTTCTTTGAGTCTGTTTCCCATTGGTATCGATATATTGATGACATCTTTTGTATATGGACCGATGGGGAACAGAGTCTCAAAGAATTCCTCATTTTGCTGAATCTGAGCGACGTCAATCTTCGATTCACCGCTCACACTGATGCTCGCCAAGTGGAATTCTTGGACATCTTCATCAAACACAATGGCAAACTGGAGGTTGATCTATATACCAAACCCACAGCAAGAAATACACTCCTCCACTTTGATAGCTATCACCCCAGAAATCAAAATAACAGTATCCCCTTCTCCCAATTTCTCAGGGTTAGACGCAATTGTACTAACCTAAAAGACTTTGACACCCAAGCGATTGTCATGAAGAAAAAATGTATTGGTAGGGGTTATCCTCATCATCTAGTTAAGGAATCATATAAACGGGCAGGTTTCTATGATAGAGACGCACTTCTTAATTCATCTAAAACTACTCAAGAACTAAAACTGGTATGCAGTACCAAGCATTCCACATTGAATTCTACCATCTAACAAATAATTAACTCAAATTGGCACCTTCTAAACATAAACAAGAACCAGAAAAAGTTAGTTAAGACTTTGTTTGCCCATCGGCGTAACAAAAACTTAAAAGATATCATAGTCCAATCTAGATATACTGGGACCACCACTCATCGCCCATTTTTACAGAAAACTATTGATGGTGCCAATCCAATTAGAGGAACCATCCGTTGTGCTTCTTGCCAATCATGTAATAGTATCCTCAAAGGAGAAACCCTGTCTTTCAACAATGTCAATATTCAGGCAAATGAATTATGGAATTGCAACACATGTAATGTGATCTATTTGATCACATGCCCCTGCAACTTAGGTTATGTAGGGGAGACCTCGCGTGCAATAAAAACTTGGTTAACAGAACACAGGTCTGCCATTAAAACTTCTAAGCATGCAGCACCTTTAGTAAATCATTTTTCAGAATTGAGACATTCTCCCCTGGACATTAAATGGCGTATTCTAGAGAAGATCCATACCCAAGTGAAAATGGTGGCTATAAGATCCTTAAAAAAGAGAAGTATTCAGGATATTCTCCCTCAGTACCTTCCATCATGGATTAAACAATGATTTACCCTGGGAGAATGCCATCACATAAACCACCATGGGCTTTTTTCTTAAGATCATCCAGCTAACTGTATATTTCCACCTTATGAACATTTTGATCGTTTTTTATCTGTGTATTTTTTCCCTTCTCTCAGTTTATAGTTGTTTTTTACCACTGACCACATAGTCTAGCAACTGACTATTCCCTTATCCTCATCCCACTATCATTTTATAGCAATGTTTTAGTTTTCAGACTATTTCCTGTTTCTTTTCAAGTATCTGCTGCTTCATTTACGCAACGGGTTCCCTTTAAGCACTATTCAGACCCGCCCTTCTGACCAATCACAGTCCCGCTTACATAACCTGACTGGCAACAACCTCAATCCGTTGCTGCCGATCCACATAGAAGCCAGCGGTAGAACTTAGGAGGCTCTTCTAGCCCCTCGCAAAGGTATGTACCTCATGCAGTCGCTCTCTTACCTTATCCCTCGGTAATTGTGAACTATTCAAAAAGTTGTAATTATAATTCGCTTTACAGCCCGGAGAACCTGTTTCTATTATCCGAAACGCTCCGCCATTTAAAGCCCAAAATTATCTGAGCGCACGTCGATATCAATGGACGGCATTGTTACGGTAAGGCTTGTACCTCATGCGGCTGCTATCCCACTTTATTTCTTGGTCACCGTGCACTATTCTAATAGCTTTACGCATATTTTGCCCTCCAGCCACCTGAGCCTGTTTTCGTTTTCCGACAAGCCTCGCCATTTAAAACGCCCTAAATTATCTGTGCACACACCGAAATTTCAGGACGGCGTGGCTACGGCTGGACCCATTTCAATACCTTCTGCAATCATATAATACTCAGGTATTGTTATATAATTTATCTTTGTTCCACGCCAATCTCCCCAACAGGTTTATTATTACCGATGTTGATAATCTGCACCTTCCCTATAGGTTGCCTGCAGCATTTTGATTTATACATTTCGACCCGGTTTTATTACGTCTGCTGTATCTTCAATTATCCTCATATAACGGCAAGGTCGCCTACACAGGTACTTTCTATATTTAGTCCGGCTCTACGCCATTCATGCATTGTTCATTATATAGCTCCGTTATTTCAATATCTATCATTTCCCTTGTTACAGCTGCATATCTATTTTCTCTGAACATAGCTGTATTCAGTTATCTTGAGCAAGAATCTATCAAGTCATATTAGGCAGGGCGCCCTTTCCTGTGTTTAAATCTCTTACATGAGCCCTAGTTTGCATTTTCTCCATGTCATTTTAACATATCATGCTTTATACCTTCCATCAATTACGGCATCTCTTTTTCCCAATATCTTTAGGGTCACCGCTATATCAAGTTTGTTGACACTTTTCCGATCCTTGTCCTATGTTCGACATCCTTTTTTACATCCTACATTGGTCCATAGGTAAGAAGTTTCTTTTTCCAGTTATTTGTAGATTATTCATATGTATCCCTTTATATATTTTGTATTCTTGTCTTATCAAATATTCAGTTCCCTCCTCCATTGGTTAATATATACACCTTCTCCTTGGCCAGATACCATCAATGTTTAGAAAGCATAACTCAATATGCGGCTGCATTGTTCAGATACATGTGTTATCAATAAGTCTGCAGCGATTTGATTATCTTCTGTACAATTTTCTTATCGATCATTACACAGAACCCTAGCCAGTACCAGTTTAGTATATCTCTTTATTTTATCACATGTCTTTAATCCTTTTTTGTCTCTATTCTTGGGACTCATCTCTCCCTCTTTTTCTTTTCTTACCCTAGTCTCCCTATTTTCATGTCATACGATTTGTTATAATGTTATATGTCTGTATCTGTTTAGTGTCTACATTTGTATCTTTACACTACAGTTTTGTTGTTCATATGTTTCTTATAAAAACACAGATCAGAGTATAATATCAGATGTAACGACGGCTGTCTTTATCTTTGCTACCATGTTTTTATCATTGAATCTAGCTCAAGCTCGAATCTCTCTTTTAAAAAGTCTATGAACGAGCGGGGCATAAGAACGTGCAGATCTGCAACTATGGCAACCTTGAACCCAGCAGACACGCAATTGAACTGCCTACTATTAAAGTTCCTTGCAGCCCACTCCCAAGCGCTAAAATAAAACTTAGCACCATGTCAACAAAAGGATAACACAACCGTGGTAGCTAGAGGAGAGGGCTCTCTGGAACTTAACGGAGAAAAAAACCAAGAACTCCTGAACTAAGCTAGACAGATTGTATTCTAATTACACTGTATTCTATTTTAAATAACAAGCTCTATCTTAGAATGAGAATGTTTTAGAACCTATTAACAGATATTGCACCCAAAAATTAAGAAATTTTAAACACACTAGTCGATTCTTTTAAAATGTATTGTTGTGGTTTTAATTAACTGAAACAATACAAAATTTCATTTCATTTCATTGGTATTATGTCATAGGCAATGTGTTGTTACAATGAATTGTATGCTTTATATGCACTTTATATTTTTTATCATATTATATATCTTTTACAAATAGTTTTTATTGAATTTTTAGATTTACTACTACAGATGGTACTTTCCTGATGAAGACACTTCTGTGTCAAAACGTGTCGCTGAAAACCATCTCCTCTTAACATTGATTTGTACCATATGAATTGTTGATTACATTGTTGTATTCTCATGTACAAAGAAATTCTTAATTTTTACCTAACAAAATAGATACATCTTGAATTTTTTTATCAATATGATATTTAATAAATTTGAATGTATTTGTAATTTCTAGTGCGTATTTGTCTCTTTTAGTTGCACATATTGCCGCCTCTTTCGCTTTGCCTGGGCTTGTTATTTGTCATAATTTGTTTTACCCTGGTCCAGGAATTTGATCCATTACCATTGGGTCCCTGTTACTTGCAAGGCAACAAGTGCAGCATAGCCAGCAGCTTTGTATGCAGAGGGATGTTGGTTGTCTGCTGTGTTGGTACCGTCAGCCTGTGGGCAATGTGGTTCAGGATGCAGAGTATGGCTGTCCTTTTGAGCCTTTAGTGGGCAATGACATCCTCTGGCGTTAGGTCCCCAAGGCTGGTGCATTTTCAGAAGGACTGATGTCTTGTTCTGTGCTCCCTCTGTGGTAGTAGGGGAGGATGTGGTCCTGGGGGTGGGGGTGGTCCTGGGGGTGGTGGTGGTGGGTGTTGTGGCCCTCTTGGGTCTCCAACCTGCATGATTAGTAGCTCCATGGCATCTGTTGGTCTTCAGATGTGGTTCTGGCTGGGCTCCCTTTATACTGCAGGTTTTCGTCCTAGTTCGGAGCAGAAAAAAGCAGGTCTCAAGCCCCTGCTGCTAATGTGCCTTATCGCCTGTTTTTGGACCGCATCCCCGATCAGGCTGGTCATTGAGAATATCACGAAGTGGTGTTATTGTGAGTTTTTGCACAGGAACACCTACTCTGCATGTGATTAGTGTTAGTTGTCGCTGTCAGCCTTGGCGATGTTTTTAGCGGCAGCTATCGCAAGGTAAACTGATGGTGTTGGCTGTTAGCGCAGGCTTGTGAATAGGGTGATAAATCTATCACCACTTTCGTGCCGGCAAAGTGCCGCTAAATCGGTGATGAGTCCTTGAGAATATGCCGTATAGTGTAATAAACTTTTCGATGTTGTTTATATGAGGGATATTTCAACAGCAGACCTCTTAAGTGATGATGATTGAACTTTTGCATTCAGAACTGCTGACCTAAGCAGTGGATCATGGCCCTATGACGCATTATGAACTCACAAGAATGTGTCTGTTACTACCTGCTGCTATAACTGTGCCCTATGGAATCTGATCATCAAAGATATTATGAGATCTAGACAACTGATGATTCCATTGAAGAATGTAGAATTCACTTTATTTATCATGCATTAGTAAATTTTCTCTTTCACATAACCTCAATGGAAACACACCTCTGCCTACCATGATGTTCTGCAACCATAAAAGACCTATAGTCAGATACTTTCTGCAGGAACATTTGCCAACTTAACTATGAACTTCAAAATGGTATTTCTTCAAAAGGTACATAATCATTACAAAGTGTCTGCTAGAACAATATTAAAGAGGTTCCGGTCTCCCTGTTTCTGCATGGATTGCTTCTAAGATTAGTTTGTATCTGAAAAGTAGTTTTGTTAGTTCTAAAAAGTATATAAAGAGATCAGTAGCAGTGATATAGTACTGACATTGGACAAGTAGCATGTAATATCACATATCACCTTGGTAGAGTTTTGCTGGTTCTGATTTACAAAGGTATTTGTGCAATTCACTGGCAATCTAGGCTAACAATTCTATCAATTACAAGATTCATTTTAATGACTGTACTTCGCAAAAAAAGAGGATTTGCACTGTTAAATGGATTTATTCAAAATTTTTACAACATGGATTATTTTCTACATCAGTAAGCTAGTTCAGAAAGTTCTTCTAAGAAGTTTTACTGAGGGTATAAATACCAAAAGAGCTAAAAACTGTGACATGTTCAGGTTTGTCAATATTCATGAATTGGTACCTGCAATATTCTTTCACTGGACCAGGTAATATATGTTTATTACTCAACGTTAAACTACTGCATGAAGTCTGTTTCTGCTAATATGTGGATGTTCTTCAAGGCACATATATTTACTAGTGATACGGAGTTGGACTTGGCAATTTCTTCAGGGTCATCCCCAAATCTTTGCCTTGACTCCCCTGTTTTCTTTTCTGAACCTGTTTTTGTTGGTCTTCAGGACTCTGAGCAGTTTATCACTGCTAACCAGTGCTAAAGTGCTTGTGTTCTCTCCTTTAAACATGATGACATTGTCTTACACCCATTTGGCACATTTAATTTACATATAAGTCCCTACTAAAGTAGTATTACAGGTACTATGGGCCTGTAAATTACATTCTGCTAGTGGGCCTGCAGCACCTATTGTGCCACTAACTTATGTAGCCTCTTTAAATATGTCTCAGATCTGCCATTTCAGCATGTGTATGTGGTTTTAAGCTGCCATTTCCAACTGGCAAAAGAAAATCATATGCCAGGCCGAACCCAACCTTTTTAACACATTAGGTCTCCCTGACAATACGCCCTAAATAGTCCCTAGGGAAGGGTGCATTGTAGTTTAAAAGTTAAACATGTACTTTAAAGCATTAAATGTCCTGGTGCTGAAAAACTGTCAAAGTAGTTTTTCACTATTGCACGGTTGAACTCTCCCATAGTATAAAATGTGGTTATCTTATTACATTTAATAAGCGAGGACTTTTGTTGGGAGCCGGTAGGAATGTCATGTTTGGTGTCTGAGGAACTTTAATTTAAAACCCCTTTGTATGGTAAATTCAGAATGTATGTCACAATTATAAATTTGCTACTTTTTGAAAGATGGCCTTTTTCTGCCCTTTTGGCTGCCCTTTTGGTGACTGCAGCCTATCCTGAGTCCCATGACTAGGTGTAGTTGGCAGTTGGCAGTTGGCCTTTGCGTATTCCTCCCAGACAGCCTCACAATAGAGGGTCTGGATGTTGGCAGGATGGGCACTCCTGGCTTGATGTAGGGGTTGTAACCTGCCTCACTTGCACTTAAAAGCACTAACCCAGCTCAAACACAGACAGCCTGGGACCAGGGCAGGGAGGTAGAAAATGTGGTAGGGGTAAAATTCCAGAAGTTTCTATGACTTCAAAGTGGGCACCAGGTATAAAAATGAGACCCTCAAACCCATTCTTCAATACACTCCTGGACCTGTGGATAATACAGAAGGAGGACTGGCCTGCTGCCAGAGGACTACCCTGCTGAGTTTGGCCTGCCCTGTTGTCTGAGAAGGAAGACTGAGTCTTTTCCCTTCGTCCCAGGCTGAAATGACTCCAAGGGCTAGTTAACTGGGCTTATGTTCTGAGCTGCAGGAAAACAACAGCTCCAGAGATCCCCCTGCAACTGCCTAGCTACCCTGCTGCACTGGGCCTGCCTGGACCTACTACTGGACCTACCTGAGACCTGTTGGCATCTGCTCGAGTGGGATTTTGATCACCAGGGGGTGTCTCTCAGGTTTTCTTCTTTGGTGTGGCCTTTGTGCTTCTCCTAGAAGGAAAGGAGAAATTTTGAAGTTTTCTTTGTGGCCACAAAGGTGCCCATTCGTGCCAAGATCGTGCCACCCGCACTGCCCGCCAATGTGAAGCTCTTTTGAACCTCACTCTTCACGCTACAGCAACCAATAGGGAGGACTGGCAACAGGAGATCTGAAAATTCATGCTACAGCATTGACAGCTTGCAATGACCGCCAACTCAAATATCCAGCAATGACCGCCTGCACTGCCAGACAGGATTTTTGCACTACAGCAATGACCATCTTCAACACCCAGCCTGCTCTTTGTGCTACAGCAACAACCACAGCAACGCTCTCCCTGCTTCTTGTGGCCCTCTCCACCGTAAATGGAATTTTTGTGACGGACTTTTGATGGTAACTTTTTCAATGGAAATACCCAGGTCCCTGTATCCGGTCCATAATCTATCACTGAATTTTGTGAGACCCGATACCCCGAGTGGGGCTTTGTGCTTTTAGGCCATATACTTACCTTAAATCTTTTAAATTCTATATCTCCCTTGTTCTACTGATTGGACTTTTGTTTTTTTAGTATCAAATCATTTATTACATTTTACTTTATTTTTCTAAATTGGTGTGGGATTTTGCTTTTGTTGTATTTTCACTTTATTACTGTTTGATTTCTGCATAAATGGGAGACGAGTGGTGCAGCGGCCATGTCTGCTGACTCCGGAGCATGGGGCTCATGGTTTAATCACCAGCCGCAGCTTAGCTCAGCATCATGTGACTCTCGGCAGTAGCTCACTTAATCTCCTTGACAGCTATCAGCGCCTTGAAACATTAAGTGGTGACATGTTTGTTCTTTACAAATAATGATTATTATAAATATGGATTATTATTATAAATAATTTAGACATTGCCTCTATGTTAAGCCTGACTGCTTTTGTGCCAATCTATCAGAGGGTTAAGCACATTTAGTTAATTTAGTGACTTTTTGTGGTTTTCCCCGACAAGGTCTGTGACTGTTACTTGAAAAGGGCTCCCTCCCCCAAACTCAACAACCTAATTTCTCACGTACATCTTTGGATGTACCATAAAATTGCGAACATACATTTTGATTACTGCACATTTCTTGTTCACGTGGGAACATGGCATACATGGGAAATGTCAAGGACAACATCGTTGCAAGGCGCGCACTCTGCACGTCATCACAGCTCTCCTAATCTAGGACATCCTTAGAACAGCCTGTCCATTTACCACAATCTGTACTGCAGCCTCAATGTATCTGAAAGGCGTATGTACTGTGAAACCTAAAACGGCATGTAAACTAATCCACCTGCAGCTTTCTAGGTAGTTTTTGTATATACTGTATGCCTGCAAAACCAATGGATTCAATTACCGAAGTCTTATGCTTTTGAATGTCACATTGACTCAGCCTGGTCAAAAAAGAAACCCATCATGAAAGTATACTGTAACATGCTGTTTAAGAGTTACCTGGAAACAGTGAATCTCGGTCCAGCACTTAACAAGAGGACATAAAAATTATAGTGGTCAATTAAATAGCTGACTTCACAGGCTGTGGCATTACATACATGCAAGTTTTTAGTCCCAAGGTGTACAGAAATTTGACGGTGGCATTACAAATTCTGATGATCACACAATATGCAGGAAAATGGTAATTTCTCTGGGAAGTTTGAACATAAAGTGAGGTAGCCTTATGTGGAAAAATATGAATCAACGTAAATCTGGGTTGGCAAAATGGTGCAGTGCAACATGCAAGAATAAAGTATTCAATATTTCTTTTGTACCACATCATTTTGCCCACCAACCTTGCAATAGAGAATCAAAAAGCGTCATGTGTGAAAGAAAAACGTTTTCTAACGTGTGTGTGTTTTTCACCCTGGAAAAGAGAACAATGAACTATATATTTATCAACAGCTCTTTCTGAAGATTACGCTTATTGTTTGTCCAGCTGTGCTCCTGATCCGAGCTCTGAAACTGTGGTACGAACTTCATTTTGTTGGCGCTCCCATTCCCATAATGATAACAAATAAAGTCGTTTCATAATAGCTGAAAACATATTTTGAAAAATCCCATGTACATTGGCGGAGACGAGTGGCCACTGAACTAGATTTGGCTTCGTCGGGGGGAACCATGCGAGAAAAAACAAAAGCCCTGTACAATTCTTCTTGTCTCATCGATTTTTATCTTGAATGGTTTGAGCATAAGATATTTTAGGACAGTATTTCATGTTCTGATAAATGTCTTTGTAAATTAGCCCTCAGTCATCTAAAACGGGAATAAAATAGAACTTTTAAGGGTCTATCCATGAATAATTAGTACAAATAGAAAATACCTCTTTCTTCGCACTTTTACTAGTAGACAATTGGGCATTTTGGGTCCAATTCACAAAGTAGTACTCATGTTAAGTTCAACCCATGGCCTGCTTCACATGAGCCATTAAAATGGAGGCAGATATTACCCGCAAATGTGTAGTGATAGAGAAACTGAAAAGGGGAAAAATGAATGTGGGTTCCTCCTTAATGCAGTGAAAGTCTGTGGAAAAAGCAAAAAAATATGACATGGTAACAATGGAATTTTGAGTGATGGCTTGACAAAAAGATGTCCGTCTCCCAAATGCAGTAATGAGAAAGAAGGCCAGTGGGGATTCAATTTTATGGAACAAAGATTTCACCAGGAGAGGTGTCAAGTGCTCTATGTGGCAAAATATGTGGTTCAGATCACGTCATTGGAGAAGGCAACCATAGTTAAAGAACGTTTAGTAGTAGGCTGACTCCCCTCTCACCCCGTGCATGGCGTGAATGAGCTACTGATGGTGCTAAAGACCTAAAGAGTCAGCGGAGATCACAGAATAATCTTTTCTTTTTTACTTACTTTCCATTCCAGCGAGATACCGCGGCGGATGTGTTTCGGCGGCACTGCTCCATCTCTACACCCCTCCCTCCTGCCACGCTGGTCGAAAGCCGCCATGGAGTTGAGATGCGGCCGCAAAGTGGCGGCCCGCCGTCTCCTCCGGGGCAGCGTGAGCGGCGTCAGAACTAGCTCCAGTGTCAGCGCTAGTGCTAGCAAAGCTAGCAAAGGCAGAATCAGTTTTTTCTTTCCTCCAGTGGAGGGGGGCCTGACGATTATGCCAGAATCTTCAAACAGGTACAGGACGGCCCTGGGGGATGCAAGGAGGACGATAAGAGCACAGCTCTTTTTCATGCTAAGACGGGAGATATAGCGCTGTTGGAGAAGAGTGATGAGATTGGTCTTGACGCTTTAAAAAATACTCAGACTAAGAAAGTGGGTAGAAAGAAATCTAGATGAGGCAAGGGCACACAAATCTCACAGCCAACACAGGGAACACAGGAGGTTGATATTGGAAGTGTTGGAGGTGCTGCGGGGGTGGTGTGTGCTGATAGTTCTCCAGGGGGTGCTTTGGCTAGTGGTACAGGTACAGGTATGCAGAAAGAGGCCAGATTGAGCCAGGAGTTCCATGTAAAGGGGGTTGTAAAGGGGGCAGCTACGAAGGCGGCCAGAAAAAAAGATCTTATAAAAGCACAGAGAGAGCAGAGAGCAGCAGAAAAAAATAGCGCTGCTCGTATGGCACCCTCCTTGCGCTCATTCTTTAAGGTTCTGCCTCAGGTCCTGAATATCCACTCTACTGACTCTACATGTCATTCAGGTTTTTTCTCCCCTAATACGTCTACCTTAGCAGCCAAGGGCGCTCCTGTTATACCCACCGACACTCTGGTATATTTGGTCGATCCTGTTGCGTGCTTATCTAGGATCCTGATCGATACTGTGACCTTATGCCCCTATTCGGCTATAAATCCATTTATTCCCTATATTGGCATAACCGTTCAAGTACAATATTCAGAAAGTCATCTCTGGCCTCACACGAACAGAGCCACATTCCAGAATAGTTCTCTGCCACTTCCTTTGCAACCAATTAGTGCAATGACAGAGCAGAAGTCACTATCTGAGATTCCTAGATTAACACTCCGAGTTCTTCAACAAGATAAAAACTCAGCAAACCTGGAAATCCCCGCTTGCTGTGTTTTGATTAGTAATGGAACTCTAATGAGCAACTGAACTGATAGCTATCACTTCCTAGTGACATCTTTAATTGACGTCTTATGTCCAGCAAACTTACGTCAAACCAGGCACCTTTCAGGTATAAATATTACCAACGTTGCCTTAAACAATGAGCCCCCCTGTTGCTGCAGCCTGTTGCCCGTCGCTTGACGAAGCTGCTGATACCATTATCGCTGCAAAAGCGCGAACGATGGTGTGGTGAGCTTAGGAGCTGAACAGCCGTCCCTCTGCGAAGAGCCCAGCAGATGCCAGCTGCCCACGGACGCTGTCCCCCCTCCTCCTCCTCGACGCGCTGAAGAGAGACGCTGTCTTTCTCCTGCTGAGAAATCCAGCTCCAGCATTTCTGGTCTACCCTTGCTGGTGACTGGGATACCGAGTTTCCCTGAAGGAGATACCAGAACTCTATCATTCTATTCAGAGGTTTGGTGTCGACTAAACCTTTAGTGAGAATTCTTGAAGCAAACCTTGGCAAAACCAACTTAACTTAAAGCTACTTACTTACTCCCCTCCCACGTATTAGGCTTAGGTCAGGTACACTGGGGTAGGCGTAGTTAGAAGCACCATTTGAGTATTTTAGCCTAATGTATATATAACTGTATATATGTTTTATTACTTTTAAACCATTGTATGGCTAAGAAACCATATCAATGCTTTTACAGTATTATCTCGCAATACTTATCTTACTGTACGTACTTTTTATAATAACAAGTCTTGCAATTGTGGCAATTCATTTCTCTTGTACGAGAAAAAAAACTGTTCAATAAATGTTAACCCTTTATTGACAAACGCCCGTCTCTCTATTCTCTACATATTGTGAAAGTAAACTGCACTAACCTGACTGAGTAAAATAACTGTCTATTGTTTCACACGACCCTAGAGATTGACTCTTGATCTAAGGAGCAAAGTTGTCATGTTGCACGGTTGTTGGAAAACTGAATCCCTTCTTGTCTGTGCCAGGGAAGCTGATCACTTCCTATTCAGTCAAGAAAGTTTCCAGTGACCTCTGAGCTAGTTGGTAACAAACCCAATTAAGTTTAGCATAGTCAGTAGAGGACTGGAAGATCTGCACTTCTACGTCAATACTACTGTTTATGTTATTCCAATGCACAGGGCTTAGTGGGAAACTAGGAACTACACTACATGGCGCCCAACGTTTGGTAAGACGATAAACTAACGCAAGACGTTAGAGTAACTCAGTCGTGCATATTTCACACAAGACCCCTTTCTCCCGTAAATACTCCAATAGACGTCTGGAGTGGGTGAAAGGTTAAAATCCGCCCAACCTTAGTAGGAAGAGATTCCTATGTAAAGCTCTGGTTTATTCAACGTTGAAGGATACAGTGTTCCAAAATATTGTGCACCTAATCTTTGTCTCCTTGGAGACCAACTCTGCAAACCTTGCATTTATACAATGCCAGGAGAAAACGGAACCACTGGGGCCGCAGCAGATGCGACTCAGCAGGGTCCCGAACACACTGACCCGGATGCAATTATCATCCCGGTCCACTTAAGAAAATCTATAACGTTAAAACTTATAGAGAACGGACTGACACCACAAGGTGGTACAGTAATTTTCGTGATAGAGGCACACGAATATCGGCAGACAGAGGTATTCTATTCATGGATAAGTTTTCCAGCGGCAAACGCTAGAACAAAAGAGTTTCACTATTACAAAATAGAGGAACCACCGGAAGAGTACGCTCCTTTCGAGGAGACTGAAATCCCACAAAAATTCCAAGAGCACCTGCTCTGGTTTAATGGCGCCCTAAAACATAATGATCATATTACCAGGCTCGGTAAACTAGGTAGACCAGGAGCAACGTGGCCGGTTCTAGCCGGCTACACACCACATCCTGACATTGCAAAAATGTCCAGAGAAGAGCTGTTAGTACAGTTAGTACAGTTAAAACATTAATAAAAATACATAGGCAATTAGTCCAATATGTAATGCGGACTGCAACAGTCCAACCAGCTGTTAATGTACCACAGCTGACCCCTCATCAGGGGAACACTAATAAAATTACACCACAGAACATACAGTCATGTCTTGGTAAAACACCCGTAAAACGGGAACAAATTCCTTTCTGGTTAGCAGAGAAAATCACTCAAATAGAGGCAGTATTTCCTGCTACTACCCCTATTGAGAAACACAGAATCTTGACAATCTGCCTTCCTATGGAAATCGCACCACACGTGGAGGACTGTGACACTTGGGGTACAGTCTTTGCTTCCATTTACACAAAAACAAACGGTGTTTCGTCTATGGCAGTAATACCAGAAGTGCTAGAACAGATTCAAAATGAATACGGTCCAGAGCCCGCTTTAACTCTTGGTATGAAATTACTGAAAGACTTCAAGCAGCTCTCGGCTATATTATTAGCCAATATAAAGGGAGAAGCAGCATCTGTGGCGATTCGCCAGAAGTTGAAGGAAACAGATATAAAAGATCAGCCAGTTGAGCTTGCCATAATCATAGAGAAATGCTATGAAGAATTAGGTAGAGACAGCTTGGGTGCTCGAAAATCCTGAAAAATTATTTATCAAAAATAATTCAAACACTCCTAAAAAGAGCTGGGATGGAAATAAACAATCCACTCCCAAGGAAAAAGTTTTCCAGTCCAGAGGAAGGTCTCCTCGACGGAGGGAAAGAACTCCGACTCGAGAACACCAGTCTCCCCAGAGGGAGCCCTCTGAGAAAAGATATAACCTTAGAAATAGGGATAATCTGAAAAAACCTGATAGATATCAAAGTATCGATCTTTTTCGCAGAAATTGGAAAGAAGAGGACGGTCAGACCCAGGAGAGCACACCAAGTCCAAAGACAAGGAATCTGCTCAGAGTAAAAAATCTCAATTTTCAAAAGAGAAGGTAGCCAGTATTAGAGTAATCGAACATGCAGAGAATACTGAGGACACAGTTGAAAAACGGGGAGTGGGCATTGACAATGTTGGACAGTGCAGCAGAAATCAGTATAGCCCGCAAGATCCTGATGAGTCATCTGGAGACAGTGGACACGAATGAATACATTCAGGTCGAAACTGCCGACACCAGACTTAGCGAGCCCCATAAGATATACGAAATTACATTGCGTATAGAGGGTGATAAGACTAGGAAAATAAAGGTTCTATTTTGGGATAAACTCTCAAAAGGCTATGATATTCTGTTAGCTGAAAAAGATTGGCCCCCGGAGTTTGTCAGGGAGTGCCCTCGTGGCGAAGAAATGATTATGCCTGCCTTCTCGAATCACATTCCGATTCACAAAAAATATACATATGCAAGGAAATGGGCAGTGGCCCAGGCACCTGCATTATATAAAAATCATGTAGGATGGGATGAGGATTCACCTCCTCACAAAATCCAATTAAAAAGTGAACCAACTGCCCAACGGCAGTATCCCATTAAGCAAGAAGCTAAAAACCAAGTCAGGGAGATCTTAGATCAACTTGAATACCAGGGGGTAATTGAAACATGCACCTCTCAAATGAACAATCCTTTGTTTTCTGTCTCCAAGCCAGACAATTCATATCGTCTAGTTTTGGACTACAGACACCTTAATGCATGTTGCAAAACTTTTGCAGTACAAAACTCGCATAGTGCAGCCCTAATGAATAACATAGTTAGGAAAAAATATAAAACGACATTAGACATATCGAATGGTTTCTTTTGTCAAAACATTGCTCCAGAAACCAGATATTTGACCGCTTTCTCAGCATTTGGGTCGCAGAAAAATTCTGTCGACTCCCACAGGGGTTCAAGAACAGCCCAGGACTATTCTCAGCTAGAGTAACAGAGTTACTACAAATATATGATGATGAGGCATTATCTTACGTAGATGATATTTATCTCACAGACGACGACTTGGATACTCACTTGAAAAGAGTGAACACCATTATACTTGGGTTCGCAGCAGAGGGTTACAAATTCAACTTTAAAAAGTCTCGAATTGCCCATCTGACAGTACTATTCTTAGGGTACGAATTATCAAGTGAAGGGAAAAGCCTAGCGGACAACTTCTTAGAGAAGTGCGCTGTACTCCAAGCTCCAAAAATGCTGAAGAATTTACAATCCATACTAGGTTTTCTGAATTTCGGAAGAACTTACATTCTAAATTACGCAGAGAGGGTTAAATCTCTTTACGAACTAATTAAACCTGATTATAAACAAATCAATTGGACTCAAAAACACACAGAAATTTTGAGATCATTGCAAACAGACATGTTAGCTAAAACTAAATTAGATACACGTGACAATACACGCAATCTTGTAATCTGAGTCATCCCAGGAAAATGCGGATTCACGTACCTGACCTCTAATGAGGGAGAAAAGGTACCAATTTCAATTAAATCTCACTTGTACACACAAGCAGAAAAAACATTCAGTCACACAGAAAGAACTGTGAAAGCAGTGCAAATTGCATTAGCAAATGAACGAGAACTAGCACACGGCAAACGGATTAATATCCTCACAGCGGAATCCGCCTTCGAGGCGCTATTCAGCCCGGTAAACCTGCCTACAGTGTCACTGGATCCGAAAGGGATACAGTGTGTAGATTCTCTAGGAGCGGAAGATGTGAAATACTATTTCACCCCGCAATTCGAAGACCTGAATGATTTAGAATATGAAGAAGAATATCCTCTGCCAATCGAACTTCTGCCTCTCCCACAGTACGCCTGTATAATCTATACAGATAGATTTGTACAGCATTTTAACGTAGAGAGCAAATCCTATGATGCAGTCTGTGCAATTGTTAAAGGTCGTTGGCTGTGCTGTAAATTCAGACCGAAAGTAACAAAAACTGAATCTGTAAGAAACTGTTCGGTTCAGAGAACTGAAATCAGATCTTTAAAGATGGCGCTCGAAAATGCAGAATGTGAATACCCGACACTTATCGTGTGCGATTCTCATTTTTGCGTCAACTCTTACAATAATAAACTGCAGAGCTGGATTGAAAATGACTACAAAGATGACACAGGTGCCACAATAAAGCATAAATTGCTCTGGAAACAGATAGCTCTTTTACACAAAGAACTACAAAAGACTCACGTGATACACGCACAGAGTCTTCAACGTGATGGCGTTCATGTTGCAGGGAATTCATTGGCTAATACAGCCGCAGCGGAAGCAACTAAACCGGCTTCAGTAGCCACAAAAAAGCGTACAGAAAAATACATAGACGGGGAAACCATGCTGGCAGTAAAAACGACCGTAAAAGGCGACTGTGCAACACTACCCGTGAACTATCCACTCAATTATGCATACGTAATCGATGCAAACTCAGTTCCTTTTGCTCGAATCCCTGGAGTGGGGGACAGAGTAATTCCAAACAGGAACAGGAGGGGCTTCCTCTTACTGGAAGCACACATGGGGTTGGGTCTGAGACATCAAACAATTAAGGATTCTCTGAAAGAATTACAATCAGAGTACTGGTGGCCAGGAATGAGCATAGATATTCAATGTTTTGCTCAAAATTGTGAAGACTGCAACAGAGATCGCAGTAATGAACAGGCCAGTGTAGTTCCAGGAACCCTGATAGACAGCATAAGGCGGTCTATCTGCGCAATCAAAGAAGAGAAGCGCGTCCCATTGTACACAGTTAAGGCTAAACACACTTAAAAAATGTGGCCTCCAGCGCTCGGCTGACGCTAGAACGGTTATAAAAGATCTGCGAGTCTTTATCGGCACATACCCAATTACCACGTTCCATTCTGACCAGGGTCCTGCTTTTAGCTCTCGAGCTTATAGGGAGGCCATGGCCAGCATGGGAATTGGGTTGCGGTATTCTTGTCTGTCGCACCCTGAAGGGAATAGTGTGGTTGAAAGAAAAAACCGAGACATAAAGCGATCTATAACAGCGAAGGTATTAGGTTCAGGCGCTGGGTGGGTCAAATATCTAATAAGTGTCCAGTCCAGTCTTAACAATTTGCCAAGAAAATCTCTAAAAGGTTTCAGCCCATACGAACTATTGTTCGGAATTAGAATGAACATTCAGGACCTCGATAGTCAGATGTCAGTGGTACAAGAAAAAACAACGCACTTTGATGTAAAGGATCGTTTGGCTGTTTTACAGGAACTGAATGAAACAAGAAAATCCTTAAGAAACATAAAGTTAAAGCAACAGCCATCTACCACTGACGAGGCACCACAAGCAACAGCCCCAGCAAGGCCTGTCTGGATTCCAAAGATTGGGGATCTAGTCAGAGAAAAAATCGCGGTGAAGAAGGAATTTGGGAATTCTTACAGAAAAGCAGTACCTGTCTTGGCAGTCACCGGAACAAGATCAGTTGTACTACCGCCCCTTGCTGGTAAAAAGGAGAACAGAGTCGTGTCTATCGACCTGGTAAAACCACAAGCATGTAGCCTATAATCAACAGTAGGCCCAGTGGACTCCCAAGAAACAACAGAATACCCAAACTTGCAACAATCCAAGAGGTTCAAACTGAAAGACTAATCACATTCGATCAGCCTGCAGTGCACAGAGAAGGACTATGCAATAATGCCATGGAACTCGTGCCTCTTGAGACACAGATTGAAACAGTTTGTCAAGAAACACCAGTCTACAATAATGTGGCATCAGAAAATGCTACCGAAAAACAGATTGAAAGAACAATCCCAACAATTGACAGAACTGCCTCTGGTTATTTCATCAACTTCGACAACTTCTCTGAACATCAAAACGACCCCGAAGTGATGCCAGAAACAAAAAAGACTTTTGAAGAAAAAGAAATGGAACTCTTTCATCAACTGAAGGAAATCTACCTTATTTCCCCTTGGTTAGAGTTCTGGTTCGGTGTAGGTGTATTTTTTTTCTCCTGCTTTGGCTCATCATGGTACTTTGTTTGGGAAAATTCATTGAGGGAAAATATAGTACAATGGACACAGCAAGTCAGAACATCAACTTAGTCCTGAAACCACACAGATCCTCCCACGTGAAGAAAAGAGAACTGTCAACAGTAAATGTCACAGCAATTCCAATACCTGGAGGGGTGGTGTGGGAGAAAACTGACTATGAGATCTATGGTCCGGTCGAAATCCTGAAGTATCCTCATCAACTGAAGGTTTCCTTAAGTGACTTTGTAAAACCTAGTACATTCTCTGATGATTGGGACTTTAACAGTATTAATGACATGATGTTTTTAGAAGAAGAAAACATTCTTCACCCCACTCAATCCGGGTTCAGACCAAATTACTCCACGGAGACAGCTGTCTTGTATTCCACGGAATACATCCGCAAGATGGTGGACGAGGGGGAAACAGCAGCGTTGGTCATGCTAGACCTAAGCGCCGCTTTCGATACTGTGCTACATGCCACGCTGCTGTCCCGTCTTTCAGATATCGGAGTAAAAGACTGTGCATTGGCGTGCATCTTGACTCACGCTAAAGAACGGTGCGACAGGATCAAACGAGAAGAAGCATTAGCAACACAACAAAAAAGTCAACAGAGAAGACCTGTAATCGTATCTAAATTTTCTGAAGCCTCTAGAGCTTACAAATCTTCCATCCTGAAACACTGGCCAATTATTAGCCGAGAACAAGACTTCAATGGAATCTTCAGTGAACAACCTCTGTTCGCCTACAAAAGGGGTAACAACCTTAAGGAGCTCATAAAAAATCCCAAATCCACGTCTAGTGTCAACTACAAAGGAAATCAACCTTGTCTGAACTGTCAGAACTGCAACAATATGATCAAAGGCCCCGTGTTAAAACATCCCATGAAGGGCACAGATGTGAAATTGAAATTGAATGCTACTTGTGACACTGAAAATGTTATATATGTCATCAAATGCCCTTGTGGACTGATGTACACTGGCAAAACTACACGCAAACTAAAAGTGAGAATAAACGAACACAAGAGTAATATAAGAACAGCCAACATCAAATCGAACCTGGCACTACATTTCAAAGAAAATAGACATAATATCAGCCAGCTCAGGTTCGCTGCTGTAGAAGTGGTTAACAAGCGAGACGACAGAGACAACAACAATTTTTTACTGCAGCATGAAAACCACTGGATTAAATTCCTTCAAACCATGAAACCATCTGGTCTTAATGACCGGATGGAGTTTCAATGTTACCTATAGAGCAACTTCTTTACTGATGTGTTATTTACCATGTATTTACCTGTGAATATATGTTATTTGTTTTATTTTCTTATGTTGTTATGTTTTCACATACATTCTGCGTAACTTTAATCACAGGGAGTATATTTATTACGTTTTGTTTTCACCCGATTCACATATTTCACCCCTTCTTGCTTAGACGGGGTATCACGCTTCCATTCACCACTTCAACATGGCCGCCACACTTCTAGTCCCTTTTCTATTTCACCTCGCCACTGCTGTTATACTTCCGCTTACACGGAACACTTCGTTCCCAAACCATTGGCGAAGGGCGCATGCAGCAGGACGCGTGTTCTTGCTTCCAGTTTATCGTAAGTGTGCTCTAGATCGCGTTTCACGCTGATGTCTTTGTATGACTGAGGTTTAAACTTGGGGAGATAACGGACTTGGTGTTTGTTAGCACTAATCACGTATAAGCATGCATGTTGTCACTTTCAACGTACATTTAACTCACCAAGCACCATTTGATATTTTGCTTTCATCCTACAACGTTGCTTTTTCACTCCATACGGACAAACACGTTTTCTTTGGGTGCATTCACGTTACTTCACATTTCGCGCACTTTATTTAATCTGGACATTGAACATAGTGGTAATTTTATGTAAATACATTTCTGCCGTCGTGGATCATACTTAGTTCATTTCATTATGTTTTAGGATTCCCCTGATGAAGGATCTAGTATCCGAAATGCATTGGGAAATGATGTGCACCCATACTCTTTAACATTGGATATACCCATGATGTGAAACTTCATTGATTCTGAAGAATAATACATGTGAAATTAAACATGGAGAATACAATGATGAACTTGGTTTAATTTTTGGATGAAATTTGGAACAATTTATTGAAGAAACTTATTTGTTTCAACTGAGGTTGTGCGCAGGGAGTTGGCATCTACCCTAGGTGCTACCAACCATTCAGTGATTACCACACCTTCTTGTCAGGGGGTGATATCTCTGCAGCACACCACAAATCATTAACTTTCTCATAACGAGGAGTGCGTGACCCACACCTTCTTCTTCTTCTAGTTGCAAGGACAGCTACTGAAGTTCATGAACTTTTATCAACAAATTGCCCCGTGCATTTCGTAGAAATGCTTAGCCAACTCCTTAACATGTCTAGTGCCACAGGCATCTCAGGCATATTTAAGACGATTTTTACGGGACTGCTAACACCTTTTCAAGCAATTTTGGGAATCGTTCCTAATTTTGTCCACTCTATTTTTGGCGGCATATCCCTATTTTTGGGACTTGTAGCAGGCATTTTATTTTTGACCGTCCTGCTTCGTTATGGCAAGCCAAAGCTCAGACATAGCTCCCATGGGAATGGAAGAGACAATCCTAGCAATGCGCTACCTGGACAGAATAACTAACGTCCTTGGATTGGCCAGACTGAGAGATCTAAACATGACCTGCTTCCTTTCATTCAGACCTATATGGCAACATTGCATATTACCTGTGCTACGATGTATGCTTTGCGGTGATGAATGCGTGTTGGACATCTGTCTTTCACTTCCATCAGCAGTACCAATGGACGTCGATACTTTGCTCAGTCCAAACACGGCTCACGCATTGTGTTGTCCCCAGCGGCTACCAATCCTGATGACGGCATTCGTGGAGACTCCTGTGCTACAACCAAGTGGTAACAGTGGAGCGAGTGACAAAAGCAACATCATCCAGGTACAACGTTCTGTGAGCATTGCTGATCCTGCCTATGATGACAGCAATCATTCTCACACCTGCCAAGTTACAGCACTATCGAATTTGGTTGAACTGTCACCTGATTTTGTAGACCAATTCTTTGAGAGCCTGTCTGATATGATGTTCTCCCCCGAACAGAAACAATAACTTTGGAAAAGCATTCCGACACACAGCGTTCCCATGAACTCTGAATTCGGCCTTCAGTTTTGAACAACAAAAACTGCTAAAAGCGTTGGAACTCTATTTTCCCCGTTCAAGCATTAATTCTTTTGAATTGAACACTTTTTAATATTGACCCTTTTTTTGGCACAAATAATTCTTTGCTTAAGGTAAAAACTATTCTTAGAGAACAGAAGCTTCAAACTTCTATTTCTAAACACATCTAGAGACATAACAACCTTACACCAGCCTCTAGCACATTTATTGCAATGCATTTATATGTGATGAATTATCTCGCCCTTCTTCTGTTTCAGAGATATTTCATGTGTAATTCTTTTTGCATAATCGTTCATTAATTTCATATGCTATAATTTCTGAATGATTTCTATGCTTCAAAAAACGTACAGTACCTATATTTTCACGTATTACAATATACGCCTATTTCAAATGCATATATGTATTTTGGGGTGGGCAATGTTACACATGCATCTTATTGCTCTAGTTTTAGTAATTTGATGGACATGAACCCGTGGAGTGGGTGTTGCGTGCTTATCTAGGATCCTGATTGATACTGTGACCTTATGCCCCCATTCGGCTATAAATCCATGTATTCCCTATATTGGCATAATCGTTCAAGTACAATATTCAGAAAGTCATCTCTGGCCTCACACGAACTGAGCCACATTCCAGAATAGTTCTCTGCCACTTCCTTTGCAACCAATTAGTGCAATGACAGAACAGAAGTCACTATCTGAGATTCCTAGATTAACACTCCGAGTTCTTCAACAAGATAAAAACTCAGCAAACCTGGAAATCCCCGCTTGCTGTGTTTTGATTAGTAATGGAACTCTAATGAGCAACTGATAGCTATCACTTCCTAGTGACATCTTTAATTGACGTCTTATGTCCAGCAAACTTATGTCAAACCAGGCACCTTTCAGGTATAAATATTACCAACGTTGCCTTAAGCAATGAGCCCCCCTGTTGCTGCAGCCTGTTGCCCGTCGCTTGACGAAGCTGCTGATACCATTATCGCTGCTAAAGCGCGAACGATGGTGTGGTGAGCTTAGGAGCTGAACAGCAGTCCCTCTGCGAAGAGCCCAGCAGATGCCAGCTACCCACGGACGCTGTCCCCCCTCCTCCTCCTCGACGCGCTGAAGAGAGACGCTGTCTTTCTCCTGCTGAGAAATCCAGCTCCAGCGTTTCTGGTCTACCCTTGCGGGTGACTGGGATACCGAGTTTCCCTGAAGGAGATACCAGACCTCCATCATTCTATTCAGAGGTATGGTGTTGACTAAACCCTTAGTGAGAATTTTTGAAGCAAACCTTGGCAAAACCAACTTAACTTAAAGCTACTTACTTACTCCCCTCCCACGTATTGGGCTTAGGTCAGGTACACTGGGGTAGGCGTAGTTAGAAGCACCAGTTGAGTATTTTAGCCTAATGTATATATGACTGTATATATGTTTTATTACTTTTAAACCATTGTATGGTTAAGAAACCATATCAATGCTTTTACAGTATTATCTCGCAATACTTATCTTAGTGTACGTACTTTTTATAATAACAAGTCTTGCAATTGTGGCAATTCATTTCTCTTGTACGAGAAGAAAGACTGTTCAATAAATGTTAACCCTTTATTGACAAACGCCCGTCTCTCTATTCTCTACATATTGTGAAAGTAAACTGCACTAACCTGACTGAGTAAAATAACTGTCTATTGTTTCACACGACCCTAGAGATTGACTCTTGATCTGAGGAGCAAAGTTGTCATGTTGCACGGTTGTTGGAAGACTGAATCCCTTCTTGTCTGTGCCAGGGAAGCTGATCACTTCTAATTCAGTCAAGAAAGTTTCCAGTGACCTCTGAGCTAGTTGGTAACAAACCCAATTAAGTTTAGCATAGTCAGTAGAGGCCTGGAAGATCTGCACTTCTACGTCGATACTACTGTTTATGTTATTCCAATGCGCAGGGCCTAGTGGGAAACTAGGAACAGGACAGATGGGAGTTACTGTTGCACCAGCTGAATTAACTAGGTCACCCAATCATCCAGTTGTCCCAGACAGCATCAGCAACCCATAGGAGGCATTGTTACATGCTGTGGGGGTTCTTCCCTCCGCATCGGTGTCTTCCCGGATAGAGGAAGAGGATTGCAGTTCAGGCAGCTCAGGTGCGGCAGAGGGTTCGCCTAGGCTCTCGATAGAGGACCTTCTCAGATCTATGAAGGCAGACATAAAAAATGGCTTTCTGGTCTCAGCCGAGAATCAATCAGAGATAAGGGCGGCCTGTGAGGTCCTCTAGAAAAAGGTTGACTTACTCAATAAAAGAACTGAAACTTTGGAGGGTTCAGTAGAGGAGCGCAAAGCAAACTTTGGGTCAGCTGAAGTAAAAATCCAAGCCCTACGAAGAGATGGCGATGTCATGCGGGAGAGAGTGGAAAGCTTAGAGAATTACTCTCTGAGGAACAATCTTCGACTAGTGAAGGTTCCGGAAGGAAAGGAAGGAAGTGAAATCAAGTCCTTCGTGGTAAAATTACTAAAAGATTCGCTAAATCTCGAGGAACCACCCGATCTCTTGGAGAAAGACATTCAGAGGGTGCACCGAAACCCTTTCCGTTTAAATCCAGGTAGGGTGAAACCTAGAACAATTTTAGTCAATTTCCTTACCTACACATTAAGAGAAAAGATTTTGATTTTGGTGCTAAAAGCAAAATCACTAAAGGATTCAGATTTTCCATTCGAGGTTCTTTCAGATCTTTCCAAAACTACACTGGATATACAATGAGAATTAGGCCATAGGATGGAGAAATTTAGATCGGTCGGAGCTACAGTGCAAATGAGATTCCCTGCCTTTTTGGCGGATCATGTATAACAACAAAATGCATAATATTAGATCCCTCCTTGAGGCTGATGAGCTGCTGGAATCCTTAAGGGATGTTTCTCGAGGGAGAGGAGGTAGTCTGACTTGAGGATGCCCGGAGGTTAAATGAAAGTGCAGATACTAAAGGGGGAAAATAGCGTGTCAAAGGGAATGGGAAATCAAACAGGAAAAAAAAAAGTCAAGAGTTAAGTTGGGAAAACACAAAAAAAATTATATATATATATGTGAACAAGGGCTGCATAGCCCGAAACGCGTCATGGTTGGTTACACCAGAAAAATCTGCAAATAAAAATCAGTTACCTGAAGTTCGTGGTCTGTCTACTGCTTCGCCGGTTCTATGGGATTGGAGGTGGCAACTTGGAGTTCCATCACATATATATATATATATATATATATATATATAAATATATATATATATATATATATATATATATATATATATATATATATATATATATATATATATATATATATATATATATATATTTTCTTCAAGATTGCCCTTCTTGGAATCATCACACATGGAGAGGTGAGAGCACAAAACACCACCGGCAGCACAGAGGTCTGCAGTGTTCCAGACCCTTCAATTGCCATACGCGTTTCAAGCATACACTGCCCTTGTTCACTGGCAAAATGACGGTACAAACACATTCAGTTTGGGACAGCTGATTTAATTCGTAACAAGTCCCGCCCATGTGGGCGTTTACTCACAGGCATTATGGATATAGTAGTCCCTTAGTGATGCCCAAGGACTCCGCTGTCCGTACAAGCCCGTGCTCTGCTGTTTCCATCATTTAAATATTTATTCCTGGTTAGGTGAAAAAGTCTTAAAAGCATGTTAGGCCTTCGTGCCAATATGTACCAGTGGCTGAGGCCCCCTCCGTTCCCAACAATTTTCTTAGTGCAAACATCGGGATCCGCCAATGTGCAGCGGGATTCTTCCGCGACCGGACGGGCCGCTTTGTATTTTCTTCAAGATTGCCCTTCTTGGAATCATCACACATGGAGAGGTGAGAGCACAAAACACCACCGGCAGCACAGAGGTCAGCAGTGTTCCAGACCCTTCAATTGCCATACGCGTTTCAAGCATACACTGCCCTTGTTCACTGGCAAAATGACGGTACAAACACATTCAGTTTGGGACAGCTGATTTAATTCGTAACAAGTCCAGCGGAGTCCTTGGGCATCACTAAGGGACTACTATATCCATAATGCCTGTGAGTAAACGCCCACATGGGCGGGACTTGTTACGAATTAAATCAGCTGTCCCAAACTGAATGTGTTTGTACCGTCATTTTGCCAGTGAACAAGGGCAGTGTATGCTTGAAACGCGTATGGCAATTGAAGGGTCTGGAACACTGCTGACCTCTGTGCTGCCGGTGGTGTTTTGTGCTCTCACCTCTCCATGTGTGATGATTCCAAGAAGGGCAATCTTGAAGAAATATATATATATATATATATATATATATATATATATATATATATATATATATATATATATATATATATATATATATATATTGAAACACACAAAAACAAAAACAAAATAGGTGAAAGAGGAATCGGGGAAAAAAAAGGAAATAAAAGAGAGAGGAACAAATTGAATAAGGAAAGGGTAAAAGCATGAGTCTTTATTTTTACCCCTATTCCCTTAGCACCACCATACAGTTCAGAAGTCTCCTCTTGCTAGGTCAGAGCTGTATCGAGGGTTTGTCAATAAGTGGTCCACGGAGAGGATGGAGGTGTTGGCCGAGGTGGAGGTTGGGATCCCATGATGTCGCTCCAGTTTTTATCCTGGAATGTCAATGGCCTGCGTACGAAGGGTAGAAGAGACAGAATACTCCAATATCTGAGAGATTCCCCGGCGCAGGTCATTGCTATACAGGAAACTCATCTCCTCAAATCCGAGACTGCGGCTCTATTAAAAAATCAGAGATGGATTGACACTTTTGTATGTACGGACCAAACTGCTAATATTAGAGGGATTTTGGTGTTATTTAAAAAAACAAGCCAAGGCTCAAATAGTCGAATGTAGGGAAGATCATAGTGGAAGATGGCTTTTACTAAGAGTCTCTTTAGGGGGTGTGCTGTTCTCCCTGGTGGTATATTACGGCCTAAACCAGGATGACCCCTCTCATCTAGATACCATCCGCTGCCACCTATCGGACTTTCAAGACCCGGTAATCTGGGTAGGGGATTTTAATATTGTATTAAACCCCAAGCTTAACAAATCACCCAACTCTAGAGCCTGTGTTCCTGTTAAATCTAGGCAATCTCTTCTGCTAATTATGGCTCAACTAGGTTTGGCAGATATATGGAGGGAAAGGGTGGGTGAACGATTGGGGGTTTCCTTTAAGAATTTAAAGTACAAGCACAAGTCTAGAATAGATTATGCACTGTTCAGTTACAGTCTTAGAGAATCGGTGGAGGATATAGAATATCTGCCATCTCACCTTTCTGATCATTCGGCAATCTCTTTTAGCCTAACCCCTTTTCAACGACATCGGCACAGTTCATGGTCCTTCGATTGAGGCGACAGTAGTTTTGATCCTTAAACCAGGGAAATACCAGACTGATTGTGGATCCTACTGCCTGATCTCACGCCTTAATAATGTTTATAAAATCTTTGCTGCCATCTTGTCTAAAAGGTTGGGGGGTGTAGTAGATTCCATCATACACCAAGATCAAAAGGGCTTTGTAAAAGGGCGCCATTTAGCGGATCTCACATATGATCTAGTAGGGCCATAGACATCGCATCAGCCTTTTCTCTCCCTTTGGCCGCTCTTACCCTGGATGCAACCAAAGCTTTTGATAGGGTAAACTGGGCCTACCTGTCCGTGGTAATGAAAACATTTAATTAAGGCGACAGTTTCTGCAGAGTGATAGAACTCTTATATAAGGCACCAACAGCTAGATTGCTTGTTAACAGCACCCTGACTGAGGCTTTTAAGATTACAAGGGGTACAAGGCAGGGTTGCCCGCTTCCCCCTTCTCTTTAATCTATATATCGAACCCTTCGCTCAGGTCCTTGGAGAGGATCCCAATATTCCATCCTTTAAATTTGCGGGGTGGGAAAGGCGGGTGACCTTATATGCAGACGACATCCTCATATTGACGGTTAATCCCAACCTTGCTTTCCCAACAGTTATTAAGAGGGCGGAGGAGTTTGGCAAGGTTTCGGGATATGAAATAAATGCAAATAAAACTGAAATATTGGCCTGGAACTTCAGAAATACACAATTGAATGTCGCCTCCACCTTGTGGTATCTGGGAATCAGTATTATACAGGAGGTAGGGAAAATCCCCGAATACAATCTTGATCGGGTATTTAAGACATGTCAGAAGCAGCTTAAGGCTTAGGCTTACCTCCACTTATCCTTCTTGGGGGGATACATTTTGTGAAGATGTCCATCTTGCCCAAATTAACATTCCGCTTCAATTCCATCCCTCTGGCTTTTGACACCAAACAGTTAGATAAGTGTCAACGTGAGATTACCTCCTTTATAAGGAGGGTTGGCATTACCCGACCTCCAATACTATGCATGGGCTTTTCAGCTCTCGCATTCAAGAATGCTTTTTAAAAAAACTCAATCACACCAGGAGGTGAAATGTTTTGGTCCATGCTAGAAAGGGCCGATTTACTAGTTGAGGGCTTCTTGTTTAAATTTGGGGACCAAAAATTCTTCAAAAAAGTCAAATTAAAAATTCTTCAATCTTTGGCTAGAAACTGAGTAACAATTAGAAAGAAAATAGGACCTAGCTATTTTCTAATCTTGCAACACTGTGGGAATCACCAGGTATCCCACCTTGCCTACAGGATAGCTTAGCTACTCCCCTGAAGGATTCTGGAATTATGAAGTGGGGAGAATTGTTGGTAGGGGATGCACTGCAGCCTTGGGAAGAGCTGCGAGGGAGAGTGGGTTCCGATTTATCCCGATTTAAATATATGCAGTTGAATAGTTGGCCGCAGGCTCAGCTCAGGCAGGGGGTACCCCTAGGGAAAGACAGCAATTTGGAAAATCTATTAGTGGCAAGGCCAGGGGGTCGGAAGTTTCACTTTGGTACTGGGCAATTTTGGAGGAGGTCGATGGTGACTTTAAACTCGCCGATGAGTTATGGGGTATTGAGCTAGATACCCAGTTTGAGTAGGTGTGGGTAGATTCATTCTCTCTCTTGCATAAATTAGTGAAACCAGCATGGCTGAAGGGAAACCACCTCTTCACAGCTCATCGAACATATCTCTCTCCCTTAAGACTATCAAAATTCCAGCCAGGGAAAACATGTAACAAATGCGGTTTGTTAGAAGCATCTGATATGCACATGTTTAAAGACTGCCCCTCCATCCGGCTTTTTTGGGAGGAAGGGAAGGTGACGCTGGATTCCATTCTCAATGCTTCTCTGTCTCCCACTAAATATTTTCGGTATCAATGAAGACATCTCCGGACATGCAAGATCTTTTCTCTTTTATGCTATCCTTTTGGCAAGAAGACAAATTTGTAAGTTCTGGGTAGACGCAGCCGCACCAACACACTCTGGCTAGCTAACGTCCTTGTATGAAACCTCTAGAGTAGATCTGGCTAGGTCCTGTAGCAGGAAAAATCTCGCATTTTGGGACATATTGGTACAGTGGAGATTGGACTTCCGGGGTTTTTTTTGTTGTTTTTTTGTTTTTCCCCTGGGTCCTATGATTATGCCTTCCCAGCTCCATGGATCATTGTTACGGGTCCCTCAGGTAGATAATATGGTCCAACAGGTTGAAAATTACCTTGGTGGAGTTAACCAATTACCCCTCTAACCCTGGACGCTTCCTCCGCCAATAGCTATTTTGTGTCTTGGTGTGAGACTTAAAAAGATCTTTTGAACTCGCTCAGGTAAGACACACAAGGTGGTCGGTGTTTCCCAAATGGGGGTCAAGGCAAATGAGGACAAAAAAAAACAGTTGCAGAGCTTCTCTAGCCCCAGTGGGTATGATCTACCTGCTTAGACTTAGTGCTGCTCCACCCTCTCAGATGCAATCTTTGATATTTTGTAGGCTAAAGAATTGCATGGTTTTTAAATTCCGTCAACAGGTGCTTCAACATGACTGAGTGTCTACCTTCATCAGTTCAAAGCCATCATCCGATAGAAGTCACAATCGTGCAATGGTCAATTCTGACTCCCTCTGGTATGTAAAACCAGTGTAGGAAATTGGGGAAACCTGTTTTGTTAAAAAAAATTAAATTCTTTTTATTCAGAGTTTGCAATAGCATTTACAATGGATTTCAAATTCAAACTTGTATGTGCAGTGTCATAGCAGTTACATATCTCTAAGCAATGTCTAATGCCCTCACTTGATCAATGTAATGAGGTCCACCTGTGCCGTTGCAAACTTTGCCTCCAAGGTATGCAAACAATGTCACTTGATGATGGCTCCAGATCTTGGCTAACATCAATTGGTCGCAGCCAATCCACTCGAGTGAGATTAAAAGTGACTGTAAAACAAGAGGAGGGTGGTCCAAGGGGAGGCGGGAGGAGGGAGTGGTGAATTTGGAGCGCACGTTAAGGCCCAACAGTCTGATGGAGGGTCTCACTTTGCACAGCCCGGCTGGGGATGCAGTGTGCTGTGCATTGCGTCTATCACTGGGGCGAAGGGGGTTGGCCTCATCTGTCGTATGTGCACTGATGTATTGTTGTAAAGGGCCCCATATGTCCTTGGGTCTTGATTGAGTGGGCATCAAGTCCCCGAATGCAGCTAGTTGTTCCTGAAAGAGCGCTGCATCTCTAAGCCACATAGCTTTCTTAGGAGCATGAGTCCAGCCGCACGTCATGGCAATGTGTCTTTTAGCAAGCAGTAATAGCATTGCAGAGATGCGCATGTCCTCTATAGGTATGTTCATTATGTATCCTAATAACACTGTCAGTAGGAATCTGTCTATGGGTGTGCTCATCATTTCATCCATTGCATCAAACACAGTCCCCCAGTATGTATGAATCTGCTGGCATTCCCGTGCTAAGTGTAGAAATGTTGCATCAGGTGACCTGCATCGGTGACAGCGCACCTCTGTTACCAGTCCCACTCGCTTGAGACATGTAAGGGTTCTCTCTGTGTGGTGCAAGAAATTAAAGTGTATAAGGCACAGTTGATAGTTCCGAGATAAGGTGTGCGCCCATATGCAGCAATATGTCCACTGTTCCTGTGTGATAGGTATGCCAAGTGCGATTTTCCACTCCTGTCGGGCATGAGTGTCAAATACCGGTGCTGTTTTTTGCATGGCTGTGTATAGGCGCAAGATTAGCTTATGCTGGGATGGGTTTTTAAAAAAGTTCTCCAGGACCTGAAAAGTAGTTGGCGCCTCGGGGAAGGAGGGGTGATATGCGCACAGGGCAGCTCGTAACTGTAAATATGTAATTTGCTCAAACACTGTGAGCACCCCGCCCTCCCATCTCTGGTGCATGGCTATGAAGGTGCCGTCAGGCTACACTTCTCCCATTTTTGTAAGTTTTATTGCCCTCAGTCTGGAGCAGTGTCCAGGCTCTGCCAGAAACTACAGACTCAGGTGGTTCATCAGGGGGACAAGAGGGGCGTGCACGATACGTGAATAGTGGTAGTGATAGTTAAAAAGCTATACAGTGTTCCCAGTACCCAAGGGTTAATTAATCTCAGAGGCATTTCAACTCACCCTCCAGGAAAAAACCCCGCCCCCTAGCAGCACTCTGCAGGAGGCATGGAGTAGTTATGAAAAATGGGTGTCTGATGCGCTGGACACGGCAGCACCCTGGACACTTAAACCTCCTGCAAGACAAACCAAAACTGCACCCTGGTTCTCTGAAAAATTGAAAACTGCCAAAGTCAAATGTAAAAACTTGGAACGGAGCTGGAGAAAAAGCTATAATCCAGAATGCAAAATACACTACAGGGCGGAACAAAAAAAATATCAGAAACTAGTGCGAGTGGAGAAGGGTATCCATCTTAAGAGTAGAATTGAATTAGCTGACAACCCCACCAAAGAACTCTTTGCCATCTACAAAGAGTTAACGGTCCCGTCCAGACTCGAAGCCCAAGATAGCTACTCCAATGAGCTTTGTGATTCTATGGCTGATTTCTTTGTAGATAAGGTTGATAAGATCCATGCCACCTTTACAGACGGTGCTGACCTGGAGTGGTGTGGCTCACTGGTTAGAGGCGGTAGACCCAGAAGCAGAGGTCGGCCCAGGACCAGGGTTCGATTCCCGACGCGGCAGGGTCTTGGGCCATGGTCAGCGGACTCGATAATTCTCGCCTTGGTGCCTACTCCAACATTGGGTCCCACTCAGCAACTCTGGGCAATAGCTTGCTTAATCTCTACTAACGGCCCCATCAGCGCCGGGGATGCTTGTCTTCACCTTGGAGATTCCCAGGAGGGACCATCTCACAGGGAAAGCCAGGATGGGTTCCCCAGCGGTATACAGCGCCGGGACGCCCCTTTGCTGGGGCAGCTGTGCGCTTTACAAGTATACGACATTTAACATTTAACATTTAACCTCCTGAGTAAACAGGTTGAAGCTAGGGTTAACCACACAGGGAAATCTCATCTTACATCCTTTAAGATACCCGAGAGACAGGAATTATTAAACATTGCCAAGAGCATCCAGTCTGGCTCTCCTTGTGACGTGTGTCCACCTGTACGTTGTAAAGGAGTCATGGAGAGTATGATTGATCAGATCAGTCATATTGTCACCCTGTCTCTCCAAAATTGCCAGGTGCTAGATGCGTGGAAAACAGCCCAGGTTATCCCATTAAAAAAAACCTAATATCCATATCTCTCAATTCCAAAATCTGCGTCCCATCTCCCTTCTTCCCTTCTGTTCTAAAATCGTGGAAAAGGTGGTCAATGGGCAACTCATGAAATATTTGGAGGAGGAGTCCCTCCTCCACCCCACTCAATCGGGATTTAGAGCCGGCTACTCTATGGAGTCAGCCGTTCTCTATTCTACTGAGTGCCTCAGACAGATGGCGGATGAAGGGCAGACAGCAGCGTTGATTTTATTTGATCTGAGTGCAGCCTTTGACACCGTGCTGCACACAACGCTGCTGTCACGTCTCTCTGAGATGGGAGTGGAGGGATCGGCCCATGCCTGGATAAAATCCTTCCTGGCCAACAGGAGTTTTCAGATGCACTGTCCCCCTTTTAAATCTTCTGTGAGGAAGTTGAGCCACGGGGTTCCTCAGGGCTCGAGTTTGAGCCCTACTTTGTTCAATCTATACATGGAACCCCTGGCTCACATAGTGGAATCGTTCGGGGTGGGTATTGTCAGTTATGCTGATGACACCCAACTGATGTTCAGGCTTACGCCTGACAGCAGAGAAGATGCCACCAACTTTTCCAACTGCCTGTCATCCGTGGCATCATGTTTGCGCCTAAATGGTGAAAAAACTGAATTGTTGGTCGTCGGGAAGTCATCTTCAGCATGGTCACATATGTGGTGGCCCATGGAATTGGGTAGCCCCCCCCTTCCTGCTGACTCCGTAAGAAATCTAGGAGTTATGCTTGACTTTGACCTCTCGTACAAGTCCCACGTCAGCAAAGTGACAGCTAGGTGTTTCAGAATTCTGAAAACTCTTCGAAAATTTTTAGATCTCCTCCCCATTAGCGCAAGAAAGACCATTGTCCATGCCCTAGTCACACCCCACCTTGACTATGGTAATGCTATACTAGTGGGTCTGAGTAAAAAACGCCTCCACCAATTGCAATGCGTTCAGAACGCAGCTGCACGCCTTGTACTTAACCTACCTCGCAGAGCATCTGGGAAGACTGCTTTAGCCAAGCTACACTGGCTCCCTGTCAGGGAGCGAATAACATTCAAGGCCCTCTGCTTTGCACATCGCATAGCCCAGGGCAGAGGCCCAGGCTACCTGCAGAATCTTCTTACTGTCCACTGCCCCACCTGGAATTTGAGATCGTCCTGAGTGATGCTGTTCAAAGCCCCTCGTATTACCAGAGCCAGGATGGGCGGTTGCTCGTTTAGGTATCTGGCTTCTAAACATTGGAATGATCTCCCTCTCGACCTCTGCATGGAACCCTCAGAAGCCAGATTCCGCGGAAAACTTAAAACGCTCCTCTTCCCTTCGACCTAATTCTCTTATGTGCTTTGACCCTGGCCTTTTCGCCTTAACTTCTGCCTCTCGAGATTTAGCAGCATCTAGCGCGGGGACGCACTGTTTTCTGTGTAGCCAGGCGCTCTAGAAATGGCTTATTATTATTATTATTATTAGGTCCGTGATAGAACAACAGGTTTACCGCAGGTCTTGACCGCCAGTACCCGTCAAAACCTCTGTCGGACTTCTCCCTGGGGCACTTGCGGCAAAACACCAGCTTATACTTTGTGAGGGAATCCCACTCCCACACATATAGCACCTTAGAGAGTGCTTCACATTTTTCAATCAACAAACTCACTTAAGTATAAGATTATGCCTTCACTTATTTATTGGTCCTGAGGAAAGTGAGTTTTAACTTCAAAGGCCTGGCTGAAACATGTAGACCACACCTGGATGCAGGAGGCCCTAATATATACTCCTATCACATACACCAGCCTTTTTAAATGCTAACAGAGGCCCAGTTATTAAAGAGTAATCAACCCTGGGGTACTGGGACAATTGTATAGCTTTTTAACTATCACTATTCACGTCACCACACTGCACACTCAGCTACATACCTGGTTTGCTGTATTCAGGCGTAGAAGCACACCCAGGACACACTCAGTGTCACTGGGTGGGCCCGATGATAAAGCATGCAACCAACTAGGTTGGTGGGTGAGGGCTTCATGAAAAAACCTAATGGTTTACACTTCGTCATACAGCTCTGAGTCCTGTAATATTTCACAATAGGCTAGTCCTTTTTGAATAACATATAAATCCTGGGGATACGGACTAGCTACCTAGTCCTCTCTATCTCCTCTGATAAACGGTGCAAGTTTAAGGACATACCGGCCTATTTCCTGTTACATAACAAGTAGGAACATATAGAATACAAGAGTGGGGATCAGAAGAGAAATATCAGATATGGCAAAAAGAATAATAGCATAAGCACAAAGTTTAATATGTGTATTATCACTTTGAAAACCAGATATATTTGAGTTTTGCCGGATTTTTGTAAGAAATGGTTCCAATGGAAGAATAAATAGAAGAGGGCAAAGAGGGCAACCCTGTCCTACACCTCTGTGCAAAGAAAAAGAAGATAAAATAAGACAATTTGCAAAGATGAAGGCTTTTGGTCTTTTACGGCAATGCATAAAAGAGAAAAAGGGAAATGAATTTAGGACCAAAACCAAACCATGAATGAGTATGAAAAAAAAAATGACCAATCCATGCGATCATATGTTTTTTCAGCATTAAGGGTAATAGCAGCTAATGAATATGTATATTTACTGGATTTAGTTACAATATTAAACAATACTCTTGTATTATTTGAGATGTAACAACCTTTAAAGAAGCCTTACTGTTCCTTACCAATAAGAGGGGGGAAGCAGGGAGTAAGATGGAGTACAAGGATTTTACATAAATCTTCTAATCAGAATTTTCTAAAGAAATTGGTCTATAGTTTTTACATTGTTGTGGGTCAGGCCCATCTTTAGGAATAAGATAAATTAGTGTTTCCTGAAAAGTTCCATTAGATGAGTTCATAGAAATAAAATGTAAGACTAGTTCTTGAAGTGTGGGTAGTAAAACATTGCAGCAATGACAATCAAGTTTAATGCGAAACCCATCAGGTCCTGGAGCTTTCCCTGTATGAATGGATTTCATTGTCTCAGCAATATCTTTAGAGGAGATGCCTGCTTCTAAAGGAGAGGGGTCTATGATGCATCAAAAACTTTAGGAATAGAAAACAAATAATGCTGTATATCATCTTACGTTAAAGGTGATTCCCCACTTTATTTTTCCCTCCAGAATACTTAGCACTTCCTTTGAGAAGGTAGGAAGCAGCATTTTCTGTAGAGAGTTTGTTGTCTTAGAATTTTTCAGCAATTAGTTTATTTAATTGAACAGTAGAATTAGTAGTGGTATAAAGCATTTCCACTTGTTTGACATGTTTCAGGATTTGTAGTGCTTTTTGAGAATTCATTTTCTTCTATTTGCAAACGTAGGAGATAATAAAATTACTGGTCGAATGCTTTGAATGAGTCGGTGATAATGCGAGGAAAGGGATAGGAAGAACAGTTCAGAGTGAAGAATTCAGTGATAAAAGATTCAAATTGTGATGCAAAAGTATTATCTAGCAACAGGGATGAGCTAAAATGCCGTCTTTTGATACCAGTGGTGACAGGATGCAACACTAAATCTAATGTAACAGGGGTATGATCTGATATTTATATTGAACCAATATCTGTGTATATAATGTGATGTGCAAGTGGTTTAGTGACAAATAAGTAATCTAGACTAGATTGGGACAGATGAGTGGGAGAGAATAATGTGTATTCACATAACGAAGGATTGCATAATCACAAAGTATCACTGTTCAATGGCTGTAATAAATTGTTGGTGCATAGTAGATGGGACATAAATGGGTTTTGAAACACTATCTATAGATGGTTCTAAACCAATTGCAACCCCCAACCCCACAAATTATATAATCTGTATAAATATACATCCGTTTGGAAGAGATAGTTGGCCAAAAAGCATTATCAGGTTTAGCAGGTGCATATATGTTGACCACAGAACTAGGAATGTTGGTAATAGAAATATTAACTACCACCCATCTACTCTCATCATCTGAATCTTAGGAGAGGCAGTTGACATATTTATTCTTTTTGCAAAGAATAGCAGCTCCATTTCATATTCCAGAACCAGCGGAAGAGACAATATTACTCTGCCATTGACGTTTAAGTTTCATAAACTCTGCAGCTAAAACATGAGTTTCCTGTAAGAATGCACAGCTGTTTTTAATCTAGCTACATTAGTAAATATTCCCGGCCTTTTAAAAGTTGAATCTAAACCTTTAACATTCCAAGAAATGATATGCAACATCCTTTAAAGATAATCAATAACCAAGATATATAAAGTACACTTTTGGTAAAATGCAATAAAAAGCAAACAACATAAAAAAACACTCTCAGGAAAGGATGAATATTAAACGATAAAAAGAGAAGTTAGATGTAGAACACAAGAGGAAAATATAGAAACAAGGACAACTAGAGAGGGAAGGAAACAAAATTCACATAGGAAATGAAATGTAGGACATACTGAAAAAACCAACATGAACGAGGATGGTGAAGCCACATTGGGAAGATTGCACAACTGAACTCCAGGGTTTTTCAGGGGAGAGGGAAGGCTATCCAAACCGACAAACGATAATGTGGTTGACACAGGTAAGTAAGTAAATGCTTTATTGTACAGTTAATAAAAACCATTACAAATAGCTTTTGGCAGTAAAAGAAAATGGTCAGTTAAAACAAAAAAAAACGGTTAAAAAGGTCGGTCTGAAACCATAAAAAGTGGGACAATGTTCATCCAGCGTTAGGTACAAGTAAATTTCTGTTTTAGATAAAAGTTTGTGTATCTGTCCACGCGCTTGCTTCCGGCAAGTGGGTTGTTCTTTCCCCTCCAGGGACGGACCGGCTATCTCCCAGAGTGTTCGTGCCTCTTGGGGAAAGTACTTTAATGTTCTTAGTCAGTATGGGTCTCTTGCCCGGTCTGAGGACTGGCGGCGGATGATGTTGTGTAAGTGATGTTGGTGTCCACTTGTTCTCTCATCGTTTTGAGCCTGGATTCTGCCACTCCGAGGTATTTTACCAGTCGGCAGGCCGTTTGCACGTCGTCTCCTCTAAAGCAGCTCAAAACTGCTTCTCTGCAGGACCTGATTCCTTTCTTTAAAAATAAGGGTCTCAGTAAGTTCTTCCGGTCTTGCTGCAGCTCTTTGCAGATAGTTATGAGGTGTGTGATGTTTTCCTCGTGCATTCCGCACAGGCGGCATTTTGCTGGTTTTGATGGTCGCAGCCACGGGGCCATGTGTCCCGCTGCTGGTAGCACTCCAAGTCGTAGTTTTAAAAACGATTCTTTTGTTGTTTTGGAGAAACTGTTCACCAGGTACGCCTGTGGAGTAAGTTTGTTGTATGTTTGCACAGTCAGCCAGCCATGTGCTCTATTGGCTAATGAAGCTTTGTCTTGCAGGAGGGATTCTTTCTTGACAATTTTATTTATGGTTTTTTTAAAACCTGGCGGGCTCCCTTGGAGGTCCCATAGCTGCCTTGGCCCAAGGTGATTGATGGCATCCTCCAGGAAATGTCTTGCAGGACAGTCTCTTTTACTTTGTAGATCTTTCCAGAGGAGTGCGTTTAGGGTGTTTTCCTCTCCTCTGCTTATTTTGTACCAGGTCTTAAGGTAAGTTCCCTTTCGTGTGAGTTCTTCTTTGGCCAACCCAAATTCTAGGCAGATCTGCGCCGGTGAGGTATATTTTGGAAGACCGAACATGATCCGCATTGCTTTTGAAACTACTATGTTCAGAGTTCCCGTGTCCCTTCCTCTCATTGCTTCACTTCCATATGTGATAGATGGAATCAGCTTGGCTTGGGTCACTTGTAGAAGGGGAGCGAGGTTTAGGCCAACGATTTTATTTTTGAGGTTCCTAAGTGATACTGCTATCATTAGGCCTCTCCTCTTAATCTCCTCCAGTTGTGGTTTAAAGCTACCCCTTTCGTCTATAATCACTCCCAGGTAACAATACTTGTTTATGGTTTTCAGTTTGTTCGAGTCCAGGTACCATCTAAGTGGTGATTTTTTCTTGCGATAATTAAGGGGCATGATTTTTGTTTTACTGTAGTTGATACAGAGTTTATTAGCTTTGGAGTATTCCGCGGTGATATCGAGGAGCTGTTGTAGCCCAATCTGGGTCCGACTGATCAACACCAGGTCATCGGCTTAAAATAGGCAAGAAAGCTGCTTGCCCCCTAATTTTGCAGAATGTGAGGTATTTGCGTTTCATTTTGTAGAAAGTTAGGCCATAAAGAGGTTGAATAGGGTTGGCGCTAACACACAGCCTTGTTTTACTCCTGCGTGGGTTTGAATTTTCTTGGTTAAGAACTCTCCAGGGCCTAGTTTGATCTGGACCCACGTGTCACTGTGCAGGAGAATTATATGATTCAATAGATCGTCTGGGATGTTCATTCTTTTCAGTTTCTTCCACAACAGGTTTCTGTCTACCCGGTCGAATGCAGAGCTATAGTCTATGAAACACAGGTACAAGGGATAGTTTCCCTCTTGCGCTGAGTCGATCAGTAGTGACAGGGCTAGGATATTGGTAGATGTCCCCATGTTTTTCCTGAAGCTGGTTTGGTTAAATGGGATTGCTGAAGTTTCTTCTACCCATAGAGTTAGTTCCTGAAGTGGGAGGCCTGCATAGTACTTGGCCTCGTTGTCTAAAAGGGCTATTAGCTGATAACTTTTGGGATCTTTTCTGTCTCCTTTTCTGTAGATTGGGGATATTATTGCCCCCCTCCATGATTGTGAGATTGTAGATGATTGCCAGATTTTTTCGAACATTGGTTTGAGGTTAGTTGCCCAGTATTTTGGGTCCTGCTTGAATATTATTGGTGGTATTCCATTTGGACCCGGGGCTCCGTCTCTTCTACCTTTTGTGATCCTTTTAATTATTTGTTCAGTCGTGAATATTACAGCTTCATTCGTTCTCAAGTGTTCTTGGTGTAGGGACGGGTGTTCGTCCATCTTTCCATTGTCAGTGCCTGTTTCTTTACCCCATTCTTTAGTCTCCCTAAAGTGAGTGCTGAAGTGGATTATCCAGTCATCTTCTGTCACCTGGGAATCAATTCCTCGGTTTTTCCCATTGATCTGAGCATTGATCTTTTGCCAGAATCGAGCACTGCGATTTGTTTTGGTATCATGTAGGAGTTTTCCCCAAAATGCCTCTTCCTCTTCCCCTTTTTGCTGCCATATTAATTTCTTTCGCTCTCCTTTTAGCTGTCTGAGCTCTTGGAGGAGGGACGTGTCTGTTTTTACTCTTCGTAGAGTCCGGTTAATCGTTGTCTTCAGTGTTTTTAGCCTACTGGTGTTTCGGAAGTTGTTGCATCTTTTCTTGTTCGTGTTACAGCTGTTTCTTGTTCATGTTACAAGCTCTTTTCTCTGCGCGTTGTCTCTAATTTGTTTTACAAACGCTACCCTGCTTGTTATCGGGTTATGCGTAAAGCGTTGAGCTTCGTTGAGAGAGCGTCTCGCTTGCTCTAGTAGTTTTTCTGAGTTGGAAACTTTGCATTGTACCCGTCTTTCATTTGATGTAAAGTCTGTGCCTGCGTTGTTCGAGCTGGGAGGCTTTAGTGTCGCTGATGTGTTCATTACTGTTTCCTGAGGCAGGTGATCGCTGCAGTCAGTGGGACCGATTCTAAAGTCTACAACTCTATGGTATAGACTGCGAGATACAAAGGTAAAGTCAATAGTGGAACTTGCCTGGGTACTGTAAAATGTTGCAGACTGCGGTTGATCTCCTGGAAATCTTCCGTTAAGTGCCCTAAGTCTGAGCTCCTCTAGTGTAGCCAGCAGGGTCCTTGTGGTTTTTGTACTTCTGCCCCCCGAGGTGCGGTCTTGACGATTAGGTTCCAGGCAAATGGGTCCTAGTCGTATTTGGTGCCCATGACTGCTTCGCTCAGCAAATTTAGGTTAAAATCCCCTGAGATAATTATGTTATTCGTGAGCTCGGCTTTCACCAGTTTCACAAGTTCTTCCTTAAATTGTCGAACTCCCTTCTTTTTCTCCCCTGGGTGCAGATAGAGGTTTATAAAGATTATATCCTCATTTGGGTCTTGCACACGAGGTGACAGTCGTAGAGCTAACATTGCGTTTGGGGCAGGTAAGTTGTAGTCTAGCTGGTCTACTTTTAGAATCGCTGTTAATGCGCTATAAATGGCAAGGCCTCCTTTCTTGTGGCCGAAAAGCAAGCTCTGGGTAGGCGGTAAGAAGTTCAGTGTATATCCTGACAGAATTGGAGGTGATTCAGTCCAAGTTTCTTGTATAGCGATGATGTCAAAATTTGTTAAGTGATTGCCTAGGTCAGTGTCTGAAAACTTGTCGCCGGTGCCATTAATGTTCCATGAACATATACTTAGGATATTAAGTTTGTTGACTGTTTTTGTTTCTGTTTGTCATTGGCGTGTCTCTTTCGCATTTAGGGACTTTGCGAGCCAGCTCCAATTAGGTGAAGCCCTCTTGTCATTAGTCACTGATCTTGTTTCTTCCAGGTTCAAGTGCAATTGTCTCTCAGGCGTTTTACTTCGAGCTCCTCTTAAGACAGTTCTTTTAAGAGTCGTCTCCTTGGACTTCTTTTGGAGAGTGTCATGTAAGAAGGGCTCCGGGTATCTTGTGGGTGAGAGAGTTTGAAGTTCTATACCCCAAGAGTCAAATCTTTCCTTTTCTTTTAGTATTCTTTCTGGGAATTCTCCTGTGGTCCATGTGGTTTTTGTCGACTCTACCCCGGGGTGGCTCAGAGATTCGATAAATTCGACGGATTCCTGGTCTGCCGATGTAATGGTTTTAAGACTCTCTACTGTTTTTAATAGTCCCAAGATGTTTCCCCTGTTTAAGAAGTCCATTGACCCTCTAGAGTGGTATTCAGGATGGAATATTACTATCGTTGTTGAACCGTCTGGCCCACTCTCTCTTGACTTAGTGTTTTCTTCGTCAGCAGGTTTGGTTTCCCCTTGAATGGGGGTTGCCTTTAGTACAGTTTTTTTGGGTTGGTCAGTCTTTGCGGTGCTTTCTCGCAGGTTGCGGCCTGAAAGGTTTAGCCTTGTCGTTATGATCAACTTGGGGCTTCCTGGGATTTGCGTTTCAGCTCGGTTATCAGGGCAATGTTTAGTGAGATGTACCGTGCTTTGTTTTGTTCTTTCATACGTGTCACTGTCAGATGAGTCTGAGGTTTTTTGTAGGTTGTGCCCCATTTCGTTCTCCGCGGGCCCTTTATTTTTTCCCCCTTTTGGTGTACTTAACATGTCTTTCTGGGTTTTAGGCGCGGGGCAGGTGGTCGAACCACTGGGTAGGGCAGGGCCGGTTCCAGATTTGTCTACTGGACCAGTATTTTCACAGTTGGTGGTCCTGGGGTTTATTTCTTCCTTCTCCCTTGTTGCACTTGCTTGTGAGGAGTTGGTCGCTGTTTGATCATTGTTGCGGGCCTTGCCCCAGGCTATGCACCCTGTCAATTTCCTTTGATTTCTTCCCTTTCTTTTCTGTTTTCTTCCCACTTTTCCTTGGGATGGTTGGTGGGAGGTTGCTCCTCCTTTTGGGTTACTTCTGTCTGCGTCTGATATGGATGCTGCAGAGTTTTGCCCTCGACCAGTTTGATGACTACTGATGATCGGTGTCTTCATTTGAGTTATTTTGTCCCTTGTCGGATATGAGTTGGTAGGCGTCTTTGGAGGCTCTTGCTGTGTGGGTTGTGGATCAACTTGCCCGGTAGTTGTGTTTAATTGCTTAAACTCAGGTTGCCTGAGGGGATGGCTATTTTTCACTACCGTCCTGAAATCTGATAGGAGGTTTCCCAGTTCTGTTGGTAGCGTTGCTAGTTTGTCCACTATGGTGATACAGGAGCAGTTTGATGCTATCAGCTGTGTCTCTGCTTGCACCTTTTTTATCAGGTCATTCAGGTCTGCTAGCTTGCCGTCAATGTTTGCCACATGTGGCCAGAGTGTTGAGGACTGAAAGTTGCAGGTCCATCTTGTCGGATTGGTACTGGATGGCGTTTACTGATGATTGCATTGTCTGCAGGAGGCATGCCCAGATGTCTGCGTTCTTCTTGGTCCTTACTTTTTCTGGACTGTTGCAGGAGCAGTTTCTTTGCTTTCCCTGCTCCGGTTCCACTGGGTATGCTGCTACCAGATCTTCCCGCTCTTCCGAAGTGAGGTAAAAGGTTTTCAGGTCAAGCGGCATAGGGATTATGGATCCTGTACTAGGCGGTAAAGACATATCTAGTTGAATCCGAGTTGACACAGGTAGACATTATCTAACAAGATGAAAAAATAAGAAAAAACTATTATCCAAATGAACAAGTTAAGAAAACACAAATGATTTTTGTACTATCATGAAAGAAAAACAATCAATGGCAAACACAAAAGAAAAGATAATAGTTAAACAGTAGACAATAAGGTAACATCCATGGCGTCCTCCCTAGAGCACCCCAAAAATGCTGTAAAGAAACAGGATTGTCATAGGTCGTAATCTTGTTTTTAAAAGTTACTTCAAAATGACAAGAGTAGAAGAGCTCAAAACTGGCATTGAGACTTCGAAGAATAGATTTCATGTGTTGAAATTTCTTACTTCTGTCTGCTGTAGCCTTGGAAACATCCTGATAGAAGAACAAAGAAGACCCCTGCCAACATATTCAATCCTTACGTTTACCTGCCTGTGGGACTTTCAGAAAGTCGGTATACTGAAAAAAATAAAGGATGACCCCTCTTGGCTTACGCGAAGAAGTGGTGGTGCCTAGGCTGTTTCCAAGTCAATGAGCTCGCTGTGTGTTTAATATAGGTGACTCAGGGAGTCCAATACCTTTTCAAAGGAATGACTGAAAAATTAAATAGGGTCCTAGTCATCCAATCCTTCTACCAAGCCATAGATACTGAGATTGCTTCACCTATTCTGATTTTCAAGGTTCTCTACGTGCTGCTTAAAAATTAGACTTCCATTTGAAGAAGAGTGGCTTGCTGCATAGTAGCCTGGATAGATTCTACTCTGTGCTCTATATGTTTGACTATATTGTCAGTAGTTGACCAAAGAAGAAAAGCAAATAAGCTGCCACAAAACATGGCATGGATCTGGAATGAAAGTTTATGCAGAACATTTTCCAAGAAGATGTAAATCAGTATTGACACATGTCACAAGCTCAAGAGCTCTGAAAAATGTAATGTATGAAAGAAATAGCTAGCTGACATTGACAAACACCAATATGAATCTGAAATGAAAGAGAATTTCAGAACATTGTCCAAAAGGATGAAAGGCAGTATATGGATTTTGCATAGTAAGAAATCTTGGTTGAACACGGGAAAGTATCACAAGTTCGCCCCCTAGTGGTAGGTACAAGAGAGTAGACAGCAAATGGTGACATCTCCATGTATGATCACATATGTGTACATGTGTTCATATGCAACCCGCACATGGTCTCTTATTCCAGCTGGACTGTGTCTGACCTTTTTTTTAAAGGTGATTCACTGGAGGGAAATCTTTTTTCTGAGAGCTTTACAGACGGAGAAGCACCTTTTAGCAGCCCCTAGGCATGATAAAAGTCCAAACACCAGATGTCAAAAAGCAAATCACCTATTGACTATTGAGTGAGTATTACCTTAGAGAGAGGTAACAAAAGAGATCAGGAAAAAAAGGCTACATACATGTTATGTTGATCTACAAGAAACACTTTCACACTAAATGTGAGATGACATTCATTTCATTTACTCGCTACAAAAGCAAGAACAGGCTAATCAAAAGTGATACACCCTACAGCTGATAAGAGCCTACGTGGAGGGACGGATCTTCGATCCTAGAAAGATTTAAAAGCCTAAAGGTAAATCTGGTGTGGGTATATATGAAATCAGTACACAACCACAGATAAATGATCAACATTGTGGTAGAAATTGCTTTGTGTGCCAAGTAACCAGCAATTTAAATGAAAGTCCACAAAATAATGCAACCATACAATACATTGTTGACCTGCAACCTGTTTTTCATTCAAAGCATAAGTCAAGTGATAAGGAAGCACAAAACTGAGCATCTCTAAAGAAATATAGAGGGAGCAATCACCATGGATTTAGGGGAACATTTCCAAAAGAAACAACATCTGATGGACAGTAATTGAAGTGAATGTTTCTAAAACAAAGCTTTTGTAGTGTCTAGCACTCCCTGGCTCAAAAAAAGGTGCAGGTATTTATTATTGAAAACAAAGTTTTCCAAAAAGGCTTGAATGAGAATTCTGCACTAACAATGTCTTATGCGGTTATCAGCTCTACACCATGAGCTTTTGGAAACAAACAGTAAGCAATGATAGCAACGCAACACGTCTACCTTCTGTAAACACAAACAAAAAATCATCTGCTACTATGATGAATAAAAATCAATGATGTTGCAAACAAATATTAATCTTTTCAGGACAAGACAGGCATTGGATTCCACAGGGCATTTTTCTGGTGGCTTGGGCCCCTGGAGCTGGTTTTCAAAGCCCAGGGCTGTTTATGGTGCCTCTTTTATCCCAATCTCCCCCCTCCATAGGATAATTGCAGCAGGGAAGGAAAGCTTCAAAAGGGAGAGAAAGAGATGGGGATGGTAGCGAGACAGTGATCAGAAAGAAAGAAAAAAGAGAAGAGAGAAGGAGAGAGAGAGAGAGAGAGAGAGAGAGAGAGAGAGAGAGAGAGAGAGAGAGAGAAGATGGATGGCAAAAGAGCAATTGCAAGAGGAGACATAAAAAGCGGGCTTGTGTGAGCATTTTTGCCAGAGGTGTTTATGATTCCCCGATCCAGCCCTGACCCTGTTGCCTCGTTAAAGTTTGACAGTAAAAATGTACTTTACCTTTGTTAGGGGAAGATATTTTTTTACAGAACCAGTCTGAAAAATAAAAGTGGTTGCAGTAATTATTTATGGACAAAGCTACAACCTAAAGGCACCCAGCATTTGAAAAAAGAGAAGACTAGTAACTTGTGCCAATGTTCATACAGAAAGGGCAGCAGCAGAGATAGAGGCAGCTACATACAGAGACGATCCATTACAGGCAGGTAATCATGCAACATTGTAATATCATACAATAGGTAACATTTGCAACCTGAACAATACACTAACCAGCCCCTATTTTCAACTGCAGGCATTTCTTGTATTTTGGGAGTCCTGAACGGTAGAAATCAGATGAAAAAAAAGATGAGGAAAATAATGCTGAAACACGATTTCATTATCACAAAATAGAACTAGAGTTGCATGACATTCCAGGAGATGTTTGGTTAAAGCACACACTGATGTTGCTTGTGTCACTAACAGACATTTACCAAATGAAGTGATGTAACCATAATAACAAAAGAAAACCAAGGGTTTTTCAAAATGTTGGCGACGAATTAAGAGTGACGGACAATGCTTAATTTGTAAATAAATAAATAAAATGACTGCAGCTGCTTTATTGTTTCTTTCGGAGCTCACCTCTGGTGCTGCCAAATATCAAGGATTGCAAATCCCGAGACAGTAGAAACTTGACTCAAACTAATCCCTCCTTATTCCAATATCCTACACTTCTCATCTTTTTTTCACTTTTGCAGTTTCTTCGTCATCCCACCTTTTTCCCATTGGCATTGTTTCTTACCTTTGTCTCACTCCTTATTTTTCTCTTTTCCATCTTACTTTATTTGCTAAAAATGAGTTCACCCAAAATGAGTTTCTGTGTCGCTCCAGGTCAACTAATATCTGATCCTGGCACAATAGCACTAACTGTCTCCCAGAATTACTGGTAGGAAACAGCCAACATCCTGGCGGATGACACCTTTTGCTCTAGTCCATAGCATAGCCAGACCCATCAAGGCCCTGCTGCAAAAAGGAGGAGACCAACAGGGAAGAATTTGAGAGCCAAAGAGGTTCCTTTTCCAAAGCAAATGCGTCTTCAATTAAGTTATCGAAGCCAGCTTCTGCCCTGGGTTAAACCAAAAAAAGACAGATCCTACTGACCCAGACACTTCCCTCCACTACACAGGATACAATGAACTGTGCTGCTTGAGTCTGCAAATCAGTGTGATCATGGAGGAGAAGCTGAATCCACTATTCACATGTTTAGAGTGCACTGAGATGCTCATATATAGCTTACAGAAGCATCTTAAGGAGTGGTTGAAGTGGGGAAATAAAAAGTAAGGGAACAGTGGGTGGAGAATCAGGGGCTGGGAATAACCCAGGGTTGGATCACTGGGTGAATTAGAGGTGAGGCTAGAAAGAGCAAAACATCCCCTTTTTTGTATTTGTTTGGCATTTCACTGACGGGTGCACACACAAAGAGATGACCATCAGCCAGACTAGCTTGAATTCAGTGCCAACGTGAGCAAGGGACCTATGTCTAGGCATACCCTGCCAACTCAGAGTGGACAAAGCAAACTCTAGGGGATGATGGACGGAGCACTGAAACATTTAAGACACTCACCCCCAGTCACAGATCTGGGTTGACTCCATCCTCATTCTTTAGCTTAATTCGCCACACCAGTTCTGACCCAGCTATATGCAAATCAGTCTCGACCCTGTGCCTCATGGTAACAGTCCAGCCCGAACTGCCAAGCCAGGGCTGCCCTGGACCACAAACAAGCATCCTGGGACCGGTTTCGGGGTAACACTCGTCATTAGCCAGGACAGCTTGAATCCAGTGGCAAGGTGAGCAAGGGACCCACGTTTGGACAAACCCTGCCAACTTAGAGCGAACAAAGCAAGTACAAGAAGATTGACAGAGCGCTGAATCTTTTCAGACACTAACCCCCAGTCACAGATCTGGGTTAAATCCATCATTGTTCTTTAGTTCACTTTGCCACCCCAGTTCAGGCTCAGCTATATGCAAATCAGTCTTAACCCTTTCCTCATGAGAACAGTCCAACCCGAACTGCCAAGCTAGGTCTTCCCTGGACCGGACACAAGCATCCTAGGACCAAGTTTGATGCAGCACCACTCATCAGCCAGGCTAGCTTCAATGCAGTAGCAAAGTGAGCAAGGAACCCACACCTGGGCATACCCTGCCAACTTAGAGCGAATAAAGCAAACACAAGGAGATGATGGACAGAGCATTGAACATTTTCAGACACTCAACCCCACTCACAGGTCTGGGTTGAATCCATAATCGTTCTTTAGCTCACTTTGCCACGCCACTTCAGGCCCAGCTATATGCATATCATCTTGACCTTGCACCTCATGGGAACAATTGAGCCCGAACTGCCAAGTCATGTCTTCCCTGGACCGAAAAACAGGCATCCTGGGACTGGTTTCGGGGTAACCCCCCATCAGCCAGGCTAGCTTGAATCCAGTGGCAAAGTGAGCAAGGGACCCACATCTGGGGATATCCTGCCTACATAGACCAAACAAAGCAAACACAAGGAGATGATGGACAGAGTGCTGAAACTTTTCAGACACTCTAGCCAGGCTAGCTTGAACCCAGTGGGAATCCTGGGGAGAAAAAAGGATGGATTTAGTCACAGATCTCCGTACTGGGGTGAATGTTTGGCATTGTTCAACATTCTGTCCATCAATCGCTCTTTTTGCATTTGTCACCCCATGCTTTCCATACCACTGGAGTCAAGCTAGTGTGGCTGGTAAGGGGTGAAACCCCGAAACCGGTCCTATGATGCTTGTTTCCAGTGTAGAGAGGACCTGGCCTGTCAGTTCAGGAAGGACTGTTACCATTAGAAGCAGGTTCAAGACTGGTTTGCACATGACTGGGTTTAAACTGTAATGGCATGGGGAGCAAATAAACAATGAATTAAGCCCCGGATCACTGTACTGGGGTGTCTATTTGACATTGTTCAACATTCTGTCCATCAATTGTTCCTTTTGGTTTTCACTGACCAGTTACAGCTTATAACATTATTTATCCAACCAATGGATACACATAAATTTAAGGTTTAATACATGAGATTTTGACATTAAAACAAATACATTCCCAAAGTTGGATACTTTTCCAATCACAAAATGTCCCCAATACACTTACAAGGCAAGTATAAGAAAGGATCAGTAGCACAATCTCTTGTCATTGAAAGTGTTGAACATGTAAAATTCGTACCTCATCCTATGCCTGGAGGGGGCCTGTATTCCCCCTTGTTCAGGCCAGAGAGATCACACGACCATTGGCCTTCACATCAGCATGAGGGCTGGTTCCGTTGGCTGGAGAAGGGAGTGCTTGAACTATCAATGTTAACCCTCTTTATAGCTGTTATTTTCAGAGATCTCCCTAGTTAAAGTTACAGTTGGTACCTAGCTGTAATATATCAGGTATTGTTGTCTCATGTGGGTGCCTCAACCAAGCCCCATAGGATAATGCAGGCCTTAGGGGGATAATGCAAGCCTTAGGGCTAATGTTAAAATACATCTTGTGCTTAGTGCCAAAGAGGTTTCATACTGTTTGTGGTTATTTCAAAGCCCCAGAATTTTCTAGCACACTTTATTTTTTGTAGATTTTTTTAACTGAACTATTTAAATTTCCTTTTGAATAAATTCCTTGTTAATGGTTGTTACTTGCTGTGTCTTACTGAATTTGCCTATCCAACTCCTATCACCTATTTTATTAAGCCTACTATGAGAGCGCCAAGAGCTCAAAATGAATAACTTAGTTAATCAATTAGAGTCCATTAGGACCGTGCCCCATGTCACAGTGGTAAACAACAATATCCACACCTGATACTGTCCTGTAAACACTGACTGCTTCTGGGCTGCAGTGCACCTTAGAGTTGTGTTAGAAGCAGATCGAACGCCGCATAGGAACTAGCCTAATGCCTCTAATGCAGCTGATTAGTCAAGTACCAGCTCACCAAGATTGTTAATGGTTGAGTGTTTTCTGGCATTTTCACTTTCTTTCATTAAGTTCTATTCAGTTATGTCACAATCTTCTTGCGGACATACATACAACTGAAAAAGTGCAGACCAGTTGCAACTTGTTCATTCTCTAAGATTCCACCCAGCCCCTAACTTTGAACTCACTCCCTCTCTCATTTCATTTACTTGAGAACCAGCAAGTTTTATACAATTGAACTTCTATTTCTTTCGTATCAATTAAATTAAAATGGGTATTGAAAATATATCCAGCTCCTGCTTTACTAAATGATAACTCCCATTTTAAAACCTACAACTTTGCAGTTGGTAATGACCTGTATCTGTTATTTAATATATGTGTAACGAGTTCCCTACAAACAGCAGTGAAGTAAAGTAAAGCTGTGCCAGAGGTGCTCCACTCACCCCCCTAAACCACCTACACATCATGGACGGCTCCTGTTTATCACTGGATACACGAGGATCAATGGCCAGCTGCAGACTCAAAGCAGACTCTGTTTCTACATCTCGTAGCAACAAAAGGGATTGGAACTGGTGTCGAGTTCTCACTTGCGCTCTTCCCCTTTTGACATAGAAGTTTTTAAATAAAAAAGCACCAAGGCTTCTTCCATTTTTACAATTTAATTCCCCTTTTTCTTGTGTTTAAAGTGAAAATGCAAGTTAATATTGTCTTCTGAATCAGCAGGTCTAAATTTGTCATGAAAGTAGTTGTGGGTAGGAACATATTAGTTTTCCTGTGGATTATGTATATTGCCAACATTGCCTTTCAAAAGAAAGTATCTGTGTAAATGCAAATGATTTAAATGCACCTCCCTTGAGGGATCCTATAAAGTTGATTTTTTTATAAAAATGACTTTCTCAACATTGTATTTTAAATGTATAGTTTTGTATAAATGTACATATTTTGTATATATAATTGTGCTGTACATAATGTCTAAATTGTGTTTATATGTATTTGTTTGTAGCCCTGAAGAAGTCCGTAAGGAAAGAAACGTGTTGGCTGAATCTTGAATAAAGAAGTTATACCACGACCTGCTCCTTCTGTTTTTGAGAATTTGTCTTTTTATATATTATTCTTATTACTAAATGGAGTGCCGGATCACTGTTTTTTAAACTATTGTCTTGTGGATTGTTCCATAGGAGATGGAAGGGTATTGCGTCTCAGGTCCCGGGCACCCAAACCAATCTCAATCCCAATTCAAGGGGATAGGTACAGTCGCTTTTGCCCCATACCTGTTGAGTAGTCACGAGAGTCACTCCAGTTGTTTCCTCTTGACGCCGCAAACTCCCAACTCCCTCAAGGATCAACCAACACAATCAGGATGGGAACTCTGACTATGTCAACTACTCCCTAACGGAAAGGGGAAGTGGAGAGAGAAACAAACAACAACAACAAACACCAAACACTGGTTCCAGCTGTTGTTTCTCTTGAAAGTGTTCCAGGCCGTAGTTTTGTAATCATGCAATCATGGTCTCAAGCAATCCTGTAGTACAGTACACTTAATCAATAACTCTTCAACATTGTCTTCAAAAAATGTAACATCACTTCAGGAATATTGACCATTAGAATTAACGGCCCTTGTTCACACTTTACTGAGTCAGGAGTCAAGTGCAGCCAATACACTTTAAACTGCCTCCTAAAAACAAAGTTGAGATAATTCAATACTGTACTTTTAAAAAATTTGGGATTAGTATGTTAATTAGTTAGATTAAGTTTCACTTGAAAACTCATGCACATGCACATACCTGAAAATCCCAGCTTATGTTCTGTTCAAGGGGGTTCTGAAATTAAGGAAGAAAAAAGAACAATGCCAGCAACCTACACTGTTGGTTACTTGCTAATAAATACAAGGATATTCAAACTCCAGAAAAAACAATGTATCCAATAGCAAACTTGGACTAATGAGTGTATACCCAACTACTCAGTTGTATTCAATGTCACAATAATATTCAATAGGAAACTGGATTGCTTTTGCCAAGACTTGTTTAAGTTTCTCAAGTTGTCTCAACACAATTGGTAATAGTCAATGAAACCTGGATTATTGTTTTGCTTCAGCGCGATCCCAAAAAACTATATACATTTGTCCTTCTTTAAATTAAATCTTACTGTCCTTTTTCGCTTTTCAGTTTAATTTGACGAAGAAGGCATGTCTCCGGTCTGCCTTTCATCAAGGAAGACGTGTCATCATCAGCCTTCGTCGCTCTTCAGGAAATCCTCAAGTCTTCATCCAGACGGACGAGAATCAGGTAAGGAACAAAAAACAGGAACTCGAAAGCGGGTTATGGAAGCAGGGATTTGATGACGGATTACAGTTGGGAAACATCGAAATGAAGGGAAAGGGGCCTATTGCAAGGTCAGAATCAAGATCAGAGCTGCAGGACTGAAGCGCTCATCGTAACGTCAACAAGAGACGAAGCGCTGAGCCATTAGTGAGTGTTCCTTAAATTGACTCCCTTCACAGCAGTTCTAACATTCTAATAATCTGCACGTGGAAGCCTCTTAAAATGCCCACACGATAAATTAAAAATGTAGTTACAAAGATTGCTTCATGGCAACAAACCAACAAGCATTGGTTAAGGCAATTAAATATTACTGAAGACAGAAATTGCCTTTAAACATAAATCTTTTCCCATAAAAGTCAAAATACAGTAAGTTAACAATTTACTGACCATAATGAATTACTGGAAAATTTAACAGAACCTAGGTATCACAGGATTACGTGGGAAGATCAGTTGCGATGGGAGCACCCTTAACAGTTCTCCCCCCAAAGGTCGCCTCACGGGTCTGGGTTTGTCTGGATGTAAAGGATGAAAAGACCTAATGAGTCTAGGGGCGTGTACATTCTTTTCAGGTTCCCAAGATCGCTCAGATGGATCATATCCTTTCCAATCAACAAGGTAAAACAGACTATCCCGAACCCTTTTGGCATCTAAGATAGTCTTAACTTCATATTCAAGATGATCACCAATTACCACTGGAGGTGGTGGATTATCTGGTCGAGTTGTAGGATCATAAGGTTTCAAAAGAGACACATGGAACACAGGATGAATGGCATATTCATCAGGCAGGATCAATTTAAGAGACACAGGATTCAGAATTTTCTCAATTTGAAAAGGTCCAATATATCTTGGTTTTTGCTTTCTGGGACCTTCTAACTGAATATTCCTTGTGGATAGCCAAACTAAATGACCCTTCTTGAATAATGGTGAGGGTATTCTATGAGTATCTGCTGTCTTTTTCATTGTTACTTTGCTTTTAACCCACTGTTTTCTAGCCTTTTCTTGGATGTCTAACAATGAAGTTAACCTATCAGTAAAAGCAGGCATGGTCTGTTGCTTTTCTGGTAAAAGAATTGAGGATGTTGCCCAGTTAGAAAGTAAAAGGGGTAACAACCTAAGACTGAATGTGTAGTAATATTATAATAAAATTCCGCCCAAGGCAAAACTTCATCCCAATGCCTTGGTGAGGTAGCTAACAGACATCTTAACCCCTGTTCTACATGCTACTTAACTTTTTCTGTTTGCCCATCTGTCTGCGGATGTAAGGAGGAGGACAAGACCAATTCAATTCCTAATTGTTTACTAAGCTGTGACCAAAACTTCGATATAAATTGAGGATCTCTATCTGAAATTATCTTGGTGGGAAGGCCATGAAGTTTTACAATAGTGGATACAAATATTGTGCAAAATTCAGCTGCTGTTGGAATCTTTTGCAAAGGAATGACATTTCCCATCTTTGATAACAAATCTACCACTACCAGGATAGTTGTATACCCATTGGATTTAGGAAGATCTGTAATAAAATCTAAACTAATAGTATGCCAAGACTGTGGAGGAATATTCATAGGATGAAGCAGCCCCATTGGAGCTGTGTGTAAGGCCTTCTGTTGAGAACTAGCGGGACAAGCTTTGACATATTGTTGAATAACAGGAATCATTTTATCCCACCAAAAATAGCGCTGACACAATTCCAAAGTTATATTTCAGCGCCAAGACGCCTACGGGTATATGCATAAGCATATATAATCAGTGTGCGTACTGTAAGAAAGAGGGTCACTACAAAAATGAATGTCCAGTCTTAGCGCAAAATAACGCAGCAGCAGCTCAGAGAGGTCGTGGTGGTTTTGTACAAAATTCTAGAGGTCGAGGGCGAGGTGCTATGCCTCCACAAACGAATGATCGTCCTTCAAATCACTTTGATCAACGAAATGGACAGTCTGCCCAGCAAAATAGATCTCAACAGTATCTTGTTGAAGACTATTGTGAAGTGGATGAGGGATTTCAGCAAAATGGGTACTAGGACAGCCATGGACAGAGAGAGGGAGTAGTATCAGTTCCAGTGGATCAGAGTGGGCCTTATGTCGCAGTAGCAACGTCAGGTGTAGTCGAACCGTTTCTGTTGGATACTGGTGCAGCAAAAAGTTCTATCATTCATGCGAAACTCCCTGGCGCACCTTTGTCCGGCTCAACAAATGTTTCTGTAGGTTTTTCAGGCGCCCCTGTTTACAACCCGATATCTGGTCCTTTGTCTATTTCTGTTGGACCATGTCATTTGAAAGCACCTCTGATTTTGACAACAGGTTGTAATGAAAATCTGCTTGGTTTAGATTTGTTAAAACGACTATATGCGACATTGTACTGTTCTCCGGAAGGAGTACAGCTTACGTTGGGTAAAAATATCACTTCTCCGATGTACTTGTCAATGGATGCACTCCCGCCAGAGCTACGCTCACTCCCTGATTCTCTTTGGGCGACTGGTCCTAATGATGTAGGCCTTTTGGAAATACCACCATATGTAGTGACTTTAAAAGCGAATGTAAAATTTCCAAGAATTCCTCAATACAAAATATCTAGTGAAGGTGAGCGTGCACTTTTATTGATTGTACAAGATTTGATTAAGAAAGGTGTGGTTGAAGAAACGAGAGGAAATGTCTGTAACAGCCCTGTACTACCGATTTTGAAGCGAACTGATCCTACCAAGCCTCCAGTTTATAGGTTTGTTATTGACCTTAGAGAGGTTAATAAAATTGTGGTCCCGCAATTTCCTGTAGTCCCAGACATTACTGCCTTGTTAACACTGATTCCTGCTACAGCTACTTGGTTCTCAGTCATCGACTTGAAGAATGCCTTTTTCAGCATTCCGATAGCCGAAGAAAGCAGAGATATTTTCGGCTTCTGTCTAGGAGGTCGCAGTTTCAGATTTAAACGCGCTCCACAAGGCTATTGTGAGAGCCCATCTATTTACAGTCAAGCATTAAAAAGCCAGTTAGACTCCTTTGTCCTTCCTCCAGGTTCTGCTCTAGTACAGTATGTAGACGATCTTCTAGTGGCTGCCGATGACAAGGAAACTTGCAAAGCAGCTACGATTTCGTTATTGCATCATTTGTCTAATTTGAATCACAAGGTGTCACCTTCGAAAATGCAATACTGCTGCCAAGAAGTGACCTACCTAGGTCATCTCTTGTCAAAGGAGGGAAGGAAGTTGACCCCAGAGAGAATAAAAGCAATTACGCAGATGAGTGTTCCTCGCACGCAGAGAGAAGTACGTGCCTTTTTAGGCATTACCTCTTACTGTAGGCAGTGGATCCCAAATTTTTCTCTTTTAGCAAAACCGTTGGTAGCTTTGACTGGGAAAAATGTTCCGAGTCCGGTGCCATGGTCTGATGAATGTCAAGAAAGTTTTACTGAATTACGAAAAGCATTGTGTTCAGCTCCTGTATTAGGTACACCTGATTACAGTAAGCCATTCACGCTCTATGTTCATGAGAGGGAAGGTTGCGCGTTGAGTGTTCTGACACAGAAGTTCGGTGATAAACAACGCCCTTGTGCGTATTTTTCATCAACATTAGATCCGGTAGCTAGAGCGTTGCCTAGTTGTTTGAGAGCTACAGCGGCAGCTGCGGCTTCCATTCGACAATCTGCTGGTTTGGTGATGAACAACATGCTAGTGGTCATGGTTCCTCATGCAGTGGATACACTCATGAATCGAACGAAGACACAACACCTTACCAGTGCGAGACTATCTGGTTACGAGCTGACATTACTAGCGAGTCATATTCAGATCAAAAGATGTAATGTATTGAATCCAGCAACGCTGTTGCCGACTGATCAAGAGTCGAGTGATTCCGAGCCACATGATTGTTGTTTTAAAACGGAGGAAGAGACAAAAGGACGCATCGACTTAAAGGATACTCCGTTATCCGATCCAGATGGTACGCTGTATGTGGACGGGTCATGTTTTAAATTGGAGAATGGTGATGTGACTGCTGCTTACGCAGTAACGACTTTGAAGACGATTGTGGAGACTGCAAGAGTGAGTCAGAATTCTGCCCAAGCTGCAGAATTAATAGCTCTAACAAGAGCGTGTGTTTTAGCTAAGGGAAAGAGAGTGAATGTCTTTACAGATAGTCAGTACGCATTTGGCGTGGCCCATAGTTTTGGCCGTTTGTGGAGAGAAAGAGGTTTCATTACGTCCCATGGGACTAAGATCCAACATGGTCAGCTAGTTAACGACTTGTTGGAATCTCTAACCTTGCCGACTGAAGTTGCGATTGTAAAGTGCAGTGCTCATAAAGCAATCACGGATGATGTTGGTCGTGGGAATGCTTTTGCTGATGAAATTGCTAAACAGACAGCTAGAGACACGATGAGCAGAATGTATGTTGCTACGTCTGCAAGATGGATTGCTGACTCTGGAATGTGTGAGGATACTATGGAAAGTGTGAAAGAGATTCAGAAAGAAGCAACTGAGGAAGAAAAACGTGTATGGAGAGAAAGTATGGGCAAGTTGGATTCGAATGGATGTTGGATTGATTTGACAGAACAGCAGCGTTGGATGCTGCCTGACGCGTATGTGCTTGCAGTGGTGACAATGGCGCATGGAGTAGCGCACATAAGTTCTAAAGGAATTTGTAAGATGTTGGCTCCAGTCTGGAAGAATGATGGGATCAGTAAGTGTGCAGAGAGAGTGGTGAAAAATTGTATGGTATGCCTGATGCATAATCCTGGCAAGGGAACTCCAACTCCAACTGGTCATTTCGCTCCTCCTTCCTGCCCCTTTGAAGTGATTCAGTTAGACTTCATTCACATGGATCGCTGTAATAATTTGAAATATGTCCTGGTGGTAGTTTGTGCTTTTTCCAGGTGGATCGAAGCATATCCACTAAAGGACAATACTGCCCTATCAACTGCCAAGATTCTTCTCAAAGAATATTTCCCTAGGTATGGAATGCCACGGATTGTATGGTCAGATAACGGAAGTGAGTTTATAGGGAAAGTTATGCAGAGTGTGTGTGCCGGTCTAGGGCTGAAACAAAAATTCCACAGTGCGAACCATCCCCAGTCTGCTGGTTTAGTGGAGGGTTATAATGGCACCCTTAAGCTAAAACTAGCTAAAATACAAGCATCCACAGGTTTAGCCTGGCCAGACGCACTTCCTTTGGCTTTGTTATCAACGAGAGCAACTGTACATTCTAGAGTGGGGCTTAGCCCCTACGAAATAGTTTTTGGCCGCCCGGCAAATATTTGGGGTGTGCCAAGGCCTAAAAAGTTTTGTTCTCTAGAATATCCTATGTTGATAGACTACCTTTACGACTTGACTGCCAAATTGAGTCTTATTCACCAACAGGTTTTCGATGCTTTGCCAAAGCCTCCGAAGAGTCCAGGGCATCAGCTGAAACCAGGCGAGTTTGTGGTTATCAGAAATTTCGCGAGGACAAAGAACCTTCAGCCGAGATTTGTCGGCCCCTTCCAAATCCTACTTGCAACGAGAACAGCGGTTCGTGTGGCTGGACGCAAGCACTGGGTGCATGCATCCCATGTAAAGCGTGTGCCTTTGCCACTTCCTTACGACGACTGGGTGAAGAAGGGAATTGGTTCCTCCGAATTTGAAAGTACGCCAAAATTCATCCCTTTCAGCGATGCCGAATTGATCACTGACACTCCAAGCTCTGACTCTCCTCCAGAAAAGACTCTTTTGAACACTGAACATTTGTCCCCTGCATCAGAAAGAACTCTGTCATCTGCGAACTTGAACACTGCAACAGCTACCAATGAAACGTTATTTGCTGATCAGACAGTACCTGGGAAGCAGAGATATAACTTACGAAACCGTAAAATGGACAAATAAAGCAGGCAACTGCCTATTGCGATATTTTGAAATTTTGAACTTTTGCCTTCAGCCAGGAAGTTTGCTATTGTTTTGTTGTTTTTAAAATTGCCTTGCCGTCTGGGTAGCCGTAGGGTCGTGGCTGTGTGCCTAGTTGAATCTGCAGGGGTCTGACACAAGGTCGATCTTTCTGTTGGTTCTGGGAACTCCCAGGGCTGATAGAGGCATTTTCATCTACGTACACATCATCAGTGGTCGCGAGCGGATTGTAGAAGATGGAGCTTCCTGCGCTGCAACGAGAAAATGTGATTTATGTTCGCAGAAACAGACTTTATAGAATTCTTCATAGCAAATGCTTTTTGATGCAATGTGCCATTACATTTTTGATTGTTTTGATAACATTGGTGGGTGGAATCGTCTTCAGTATAAATTAAATTTTTGTGCCAGTTACTACAGTACCTCCCCTTGATCCTGTTACTTCTACTGTTTCTTCTATACACTCTTTTCATTTGTTTCCTGAACATGAGCAAGCCCGATGCTCAGAGTTCATTAACAACACTTTTGTACAGCTCTTGCATCAACACCAACTGGTAGTTAACACTACAGACTGCTGGGTGTGTGGCTTGATACCCCACACTATGGATAAAGGTATTCCTTATCTGGTTTTGCCTTTCAGCTATAATGGATCATTTCAGGCCCTTCAAACCATCTTTGCTTATGCCCTTGAGACCTATCCTCCACGTCCACCACGTTCCACTAAATATAACTCTGCCAACAAAGCTTTAGTCCAGGGAATTATTGACATGATCAAGGACGTCAATAATACTCCATCATAACCTAGAGACGAATTGCGAGTGTATTTAAGTTGGAATACTTCAGAGTATCGCCTTAGTTTAGGAGAAAGCAAGCGTAAAAGCTCAACTCCAATCTGGGTCGTACCTCACCGAGGTCAGGTCTGTTTGCAAGGGAATGGGAGAAATCCGAGGGCTCAGCTAGGGAGGAGTGAGTGCGTAGAGACTTATGTGTTTCCGGCTAACTCTTCCCCTGCCTTTCTTACTGCTAGGGGTACTTACTTCATCTGTCGAGATAGAGCTTATACATGGTTGCCTGCCGACTTTTCAGGATCATGCTATATTGCTCGATTGTTGCCTCCGACATACACTGCTTCATCTGATTACCACAGAACCAGAGTAGCGAGAGGTGTCTTCAGCAAGGAAGATACTGCTGGTCAGGAAGCTGGAGACTTCTTCAAAGGCTTCCTTCCGTTCTGGGGGCCTATGGCCAATAGTAGAAACATACGTCAGCTAACACGGGTAGTTGAATCTACTATTACCGAAACTGCTGGTGCCCTTAGCAATTTGACAGCTGAGCTTCAGGTGGATAGACTCATGACGTTACAGAACCGTACGGTTCTAGACGTTCTCCTTGCAGATCGAGGCGGGGTATGCAGAATGATCCAATCGAGCTGCTGTGTCTTTATCCCTAATAATGCTCCAACAGTCTATGAGGCGATCTCTAAGCTACACAAGATTTCCGACTCTATTCACGTAGACAAGGGAAACTGGTCCTTCATGGAGTGGTTTTGGACTCTGATCTCAGCGTGGGGATGGAAGGTTCTAATGGTCATTGGTGTCATCTTAGTATTCCTGTTCTCATGTTGCCTGATTATCCAGTGTGGTCCTGCTCTGTGTAATCTTTGTGCTGCAACTTGTTTTAGGAAACCACCTGCGTTTGGAGAAAAGGCACGAGAAAGGATGATGATACAACAGCATGTCACTGACCTGATGAGCATAGAATTAGACTCTGACATAGACTGAGTAATTGCCTATGTAAGGGCAAAAGGAGGGTCTGAGGTTCCGTGACGATTTGAACCCGTGTTTTCAATATTGTCGGAAATACATAATATTGGTATCAGCGAACCGCAAATGATCCATTTAGCATATCCTGGTGTTTTCGCTACACTACGAGCAAGAGCACTCCCTTTATAAACACATTTCTGATCTACCCACGGCATCCATCTTAGATCATGGCCGCCATTTTGTGTTTCTTGCCCTCACATACGCAATAACCTCTGATCACTTCATTTCGATTAAGGACACGTAGTCTTAGCCGGAGATTCACCTCTTTCATGACACGTGCACCTTAAACCAGATCACGCTGTAGCTGCATGACTCGACAAAGGCTGCCTCCTCTGCCCGAGGCCAGTCCTGCTAAACTGGTCTTCGTGTCCATTGTCCTAATCACGATTAGGCGGCCGAAGCCGGTAGCCTTGCCCATTTACAACCCACAAACATCCCTTATCCTGCTTTTCTATCTTCTGCACCTGGCTCTGCTCCTTTCCTTCTGGGCCTTTATTAGGGGGAGGTAACGAAATTTACGATGAGGCGGTCCGGGTCTTGAATGAAAAGTTGACATGAGATTATGATGGAAAAGTGGGAACCCCTCGTTCGTAATGTTTTTACATCAGATATTGTCGACAATTCCTGTGTACACCAAATATTTACTGTTATGACACAAAGGTTTGGGAATGTACTAACATGTGAAGAATTCGCCTAAAGGCCAAAATTTAGTATATAAGGAGCAACCCTCTTTGTACAATTCGAACAGGCTCCTAGTTACTGCCCATGCGTAGTTTCTGTGACTTCTGTGTCCCTGCAGTAATAAACCTTTGGTCTTTGACGCCACCATCGAGAAGCCCGTGTTTCTGTTCATTTGTGCACCAAGGCAGGTGGAACTCCGGGGTCTTTGGGTGTTGTTCCCTGACACCTCTGGACAGAACCAAAAAGTCCAGAACTCCAGCGGGCATCAGAGTCTTCATTAAGTCGATTATCCTACCTGGAAGATTAGCAATTAGAGGTTCGGGTTTTGAACCACCTATTTGCTGACCATCCGCTGCAATGATAGCTGCCCAATCACCACCTAGGGCAACTGGATGATTCTCTTTACGAATTTTAGCCCAAATTGGTTGTGGAACTACATTACCAAATAAAATATCAATGTCCGCCAGATTCATTACACAGGCCTCAACTGTCTGTGTTAATTCTTTATAGTATCCGGCAGGATTCTTACGCGGGTCTGGCAAGGCCTGCTTCACTGCTAGCACTTCGGCTCGTTACCATGGAATGTGTATCCACACTCTTTGGAATTGGGCCGGAGCGGCTACAATACCATTCGGGGCGTCAGCTTGCACAGCTTCGCGCCAAATTGGAGGAACCTCCCTCATTGGATATTGGCGAGTCTGCTTTATCTTACTTTTCTCTAAATCTCTTGGTGAACGAAGTGATGGATCATTCCTATAACTTAAAATCAGTTCCATCGCTTCTTCTATATTTTGACCTACTATCATTCCTGCAGCAAACTCTTTCTGAACCTTAATTAAGTCTTCTAAATTTGATTCAACATCATCTTCTTCCACTTCCTCACGTAAAAGCGAGGACATCTCATCAAAGACATACCGTTGCGTTGGTTCCTTCCATTGCATAAATGTATCTAGCACATCTCTCGTACTATATCTCCTACTCTTCGAAATCCATCTGAGAGCCGTGGAATCTAAAATTCCCCGTTCCTCAGTACTCGGAAGCTGACTACGTCTTTGAACAGAGTCAGAAGTAGGAGTCTTGATTAAAGTTTTAAAGAAAGGAGACAGAATGCTAGAAACAGAATCAGTGATTCTTCGACGAACAGAAAGTGGAGTCAACACACTAGCAGACGCAGAGAACACAGTAGAAGTAGGAACAGATAGCGGGACAGTAGGAGTATCGAGGAAAATAGTTTGTGGAACAGTAGGTGTAAGCGATACAGATACAGGTATAGGTAGAGAAGTCGGCAACCCAAGAAGAGGAGGTGCCGTAGGGACATTCACATTGACCACAGGAGGTACAGGAGCTTGATTCTGAGGAGCAGGAGCAGGAATACCGGGTTGTCCAGCAACCGGCAATTGAACATTCGGTAAAGGTGGAGCCGTAGCACCTTGTGCATACGGTGGAGGTGACCTTAACAGATAAGACAACAGAGGATCGTTTTCGGGGTCCTCCAGTATCTTAGCTGTTTTCGATGGCAAGGCAGGATAGCACTTGTCGATCGCTAAATTATGCTCTCTAATGGCCACCTCTATGGCCTTCTCAGACTCGTTAACTTGCAGCTGTTTAGCCGCTTGTTCTAAAGTCAACTCTTCTTGCTCTTTCTGTTCTTTCTTCAATCTTTTAATCTCTCTCTGTTTAGATTCTTTTCGCCAGTAACGGAAAGAATCAAACATTGCCGGCCGGGCTTTCTTCCTAAACAATTTCGCTTCTAAATTATCAAGGATTTCGGGTTCAAAACTACCATGCAGTGGCCAACTAAGGACACCATCCTTTTTCGTATAGCGGACCCACACCTCATTATAAGATATAGGACCCACACCATGTTTACAGTACAGATCATATAAGGGAGTCCCAATCGGAGGAACCAGACATGAGTCCTCCAATCGTGAATCGCTGTTGCAACCAAAACACGACAACATACAATTTCTCCGACTTACCATTTTGCAATCCGGAACACAGAACAAACAAAACACGAAACAGATATGTGCACCTGAACCAAGAACTTAGGCCTACCAAAAGCGAACTGATGTATCGATACCCAAAACTAAACCAAATAGATTATCGTAACCAGAACAACCAGTGATAATCTTACGAAACCAAACCAAACCAAGAACCAAAAAGGATTTTAACAACCCTCACGAAGTAACCAACTAGCAACCACTAAATACTTACCTGAGGCACTGAAGACGTCACCAAGGAGAAACCCGTCACGTTTCGCCGTACTAAGGACTGCACCTCGGGTCCAAGACAGGGCGACGGTCAAGGCAACGGCCCACTGCAGCCGTCCTGAACGGGAACCCTCGTGGAAGAGAACTTCGGGCCACTTTTGCGATATGCCGGGATCGATGAAGTGGGGCGCCTCCCTCAGGAATCTTCACACGAAGCTTCTCGAACTCTTCAGGCTTTTGGACCGGTACCGAATGATGTCGCCCCACGTTGGGCGCCAATTGGAGTTCTGGACTTTTTGGTTCCGTCCAGAGGTGTCAGGGAACAACACCCGAAGACCCCGGAGTTCCACCTGCCTTGGTGCACAAATAAACAGAAACACGGGCTTCTCGATGGTGGCGTCAAAGACCAAAGGTTTATTACTGCAGGGACACAGAAGTCACAGAAACCACGCATGGGCAGTGTCTAGGAGCCTGTTCGATTTGTACATAGAGGGTTGCTCCTTATATACTAAAAATTGTGCTCCAGGCAAATACTTCACATGTTAGTACATTCCCAAACCTTTGTGTCCTAAACAATAAATATTTGGCGTTACACAGGAACCGTCGATAATATCTAATGCCAAACATTACGAAGAGGGGTTCCCACTAGTTCATCACAATCCCTTGTCAATATTGCATTCAAGAGCCGGACCGCCTCATCGTAAATTTCGTTGCCTCCCCCTAATAAAGATTCAGAAAGAAAGGAACGGAGCCAGGTGTGGAAGATAGAAAAGTGGGATAAGGGATGTTTGTGGGTTGTAAATGGGCAAGGCTACCGGCTTCGGCCGCCTAATCATGATCGGGACAATGGACACGAGAACCAGTTCGGTAGGGCTGGCCTCGGGCAGAGGAGGCAGCCTTTGTCGAGTCATGCAGCTACAGCGTGTCCTGTTCCAAGGTGCACGTGTCACTTAAAGAGGTGAATCGTCGGCTAAGCCTACGTGTCCTTAATTGAAATGAAGTGATCAGAGGTTATTGCGTTTGTGAGGGCAAGAAACACAAAATGGCTGCCATGATCTAAGATGGATGCCATGGGTAGATCAGAAATGTGTTTGTAACAGGAGTACTCTTGCTCGTAGCATAGCGAAAACACCAGGATATGCTAAATGGATCATTTGCGGTTCGCTGATACCAATATTATGTATTTCCGACGATATTGAAAACACGGGTTCAAATCGTCACGGAACCTCAGAAGGGATGAACAATTTATTGTTATGAAAGAAAAAACCCTCTCCAATTGTATTATCTTTCTTAGATAATCACTCTTGAATATTACAAGTCTTTAATTCTTCCTTAATTGAATCAAAGAAACTTTCTGAATGGATTTCAGCAGCAATTCTCTCCTTAGGAAGAATACTTGGTAGTTCACTACCTGACTAAAATTCCTTTCACAAACTAATCATGAGAGCGTGTCAGACAGTAACTGTCGGTTCCCTGGACCATATGTGATTAAGAAATCGATTTCACTAAAATATTGCAAACACCTAATTTGTATGGGAGTGAAAGCTTTTACAGTGGAGTAAAATTGCAGATTTTTATGGTCAGAATATACAGTGATGGTATGTTTAGCCCCCAAGAGATGATGTCCCCATTCTTGAAACACATCTTTAATAGCTAAAAGTTCATTTTCTGCGGTAGTGTAATTCTGTTCAGCTAACAGTAATTTCCTAGAATGAAATGCTATCGGGTGTAAATGACCAGTATCAGGATCTTTTTGAAGTAACACTCCTCCAATCGAAGTTTGCGAAGCGTCTGCTTCTAAAAAAAATGGTCTGTCAGGATCAGGATGAACCAAAATCGGAGCTGAGGTAAACACCTTTTTTTACAAAGAAAAGGATTTGTCTGCTTCCTCAGTCTAAGAGAAAGTTCTTCCCCTCTTTAACAACTGAGTAATTGGAGTAACGATTTCAGAAAATCTTGAAATGAAACGTCTATAAAAATTTACAAACCCAAGAATCCTTTGAGTGTCTTTTATTGAAGTTGGAATTGGCCAAGTTAAAATTGCATCAACTTTCTTAGGATCCATATGGATTCCCTCTGGTGATCAGCAATAACCCAGAAATTCCATCTCAGTGGCGTTAAAAACACATTTTTCTAATTTTGCAAATAAAGAGTGATCTCTCAATCTCTGTAAAACTGGTTGAACATGTTGTACATGCTCCTCAGTATTCTTAGAATAAATCTAAATGTTGTCAATATAAACTATGCAACAGACATCCAGCAGATCGTGTAACACTTCATTAATAGAATATTGAAAAGCTACTGGAGCGCTGCAAAGACCAACCGGCATAACAGTATACTCAAAGAGATCGAACTTTGTGCGGAAAGCGGTCTTCCACTCGTCGCCTTCCTTTACACGAATCAAGTGATATGCGCCTCTGAGATCCAACTTAGTTTAAATACTGGAGCCTTTAACTTGATTGAGTAACACTGGAATTAAAGGCAGAGGATATCTGTTTTTGATGGATCCTTTGTTGACTGCATGATAATCGATGCACGCTCTTAAATTCCCTGTTTTCTTTGCAACGAAGAAAAGCGGTGACGAGACTGGTGATGTTGAGTGACGCATGAACCCAAGGTCTAAGAGTTCATCCAAATACTTTCTCAAATATTCCTTCTCTGGTTCTGTCAGAGCGCAAATCCTACTGCATGGCAAAACAGCTCCAGGAACTAAGTCTATCCGACAATCATAGACTCTATGAGGTGGGAGCTTAGTAGCTTCAACAGGATCAAAGACATCTGAGAAATTCTGATACTCTGCGGGAAGACTACAGATTTCAGAATTCAATGTTGCACAAAAAAGGGGCATTACAGCGTCTTTAGTTTCTTGATAACAATGTAATTTACAATAAGAGGACTCTAAAGTAACTGTTCTTTTAATCCAATCAATCTTCGGATTATGTCATTCCAGCCAAGGAATTCCTAGAATGACTACAAAGGTAGGTGTGTTTATAAGATCAAAAACCGTATTCTCAGTATGTCCATTGTCAGTCACTATGGTCAATGGTTCAGTATTAAATTGTATTTGACCTGAAGATAACGCTGAACCATCGACAGCTCTTACTGGCTCTGGTTCCTTCTTAGGAACAAACTCCAAATGTAATTTACGAGCTAATTCTAAATCGAAAAAATTCCCAGTGGCTCCTGAATCTAAAAGCACTGGTATACTGTGTCTTTGTTGTGTAGATAAAATAAAAACCATTCGAATTGTAAAGTGCTTAGGAATGTGTGTTGTTACATTAGTCGCATACTGAGAGATCTTTGAGATAGTATCACTCGAAAAAACGATCTCAACTTTATTCGAGGATCCTAGTTTTCCGACTGTGATTGAGAAACTGTGTCTATCACTAAGACCTTTCTCTTGACTGGTTTAATTGATCAATCCTTTACAAAGTGCCCAGGTTTTCCACAATACAAGCACAAGTTACCCTTATGACTATGTTCTTTTTCTTCAGGAGTTAAGGGTCCTTTTATTCCACCAATTTGCATTGGTTCTACCCAACAATTTTTATCGTCAGACTCTTTCTTTTCTACTCGAAGATGTTGGGGCCCAATGTAGGTCGACATTTACCGACTGGTAACGGCCGATTCGGTAAATGGCTATTCTAGATGTAGGTGGCCTATTTTACCGATTCGGTAAATTTACTGAATCGGTAAATTTACCGAATCGGTAAAATTTCGAATCGGTATTTTTACTGATTCAGTAATTGTGAGATGTAGGTGGGACTCTACTGAGTCCCACAGGCCTTACCGAATCGGTATTTTACCACCCAATCCAATTTGGTGGTAAAATACCGATTCCAGGTGTGCATGCACACCTATGGCATGTGACAGACAGACATGCCCTTAGGGCATGTCTGTGTGCCACATGTCACACATGCCTGAAATTGGGGCACTAGAGGGTGTCAAAGTGACACCCCATGCACCCTTGCAACATTCGGTATTTACCGAATCGGTATATACCGATTCGGTAATGCCCATTGATTCCTATGGGCTTCAATGCCCATAGGAATCAATGGGCATTACCGAATCGGTATTTACCGATTCGGTAAATACTGATTCTTACAGAATCGGTAATTCAATTACCGATTCTATCTACATCTCCCCCCTTCTATTTTACCGATTCATAAATACCGAATCGGTAAAATTCGGTATTTATGAATCGGTAAAATATACTTACCTACATCTGGCACTTGATTTCTAAAATCACCCCTCGGTTTCTCACTTCTACGTTCCCCTAGTCTATGATCTAACTTAACCACAAGATCCTGAAATTCACCAAAGTCATCAGGTAAATTAACTATATGTGCTAGAGAATCCTTCTAGTCATCTTTAAGCCCTCTATAAAACAAAGATATTCTTTTCTTCTCAGGCTAGTGTGTCTCGGTTAGAAGTCTATTAAAAGTTGTTATATAAGAAATGAGATCCTTTGAACCTTGACGAAGACTCAGAAGCTCATTATTAGACACCTGAATAAACATGTGTTTAGCAAATAATTTGGACATCGCAATTTTGAAATTCTGCAAATTATGAAGTAGAGGGTCGTTATTGACTACCAATGGCATAGCCCAGTTTGCAGCCACCCCCCCAGTATTAAATTATGAAAGCAACTTTTGCAGAATCAGTGGTAAAGATCTGAGGTTTACACATAAAATGCAATTGGCCTTGACTAATGAAAGTAGCGTACCTACTACTATCTCCAGAAAATGTTTCAGGATTAGCCAACGGGACAGGTGTAGGAGTACCTACAGTGACTTGTACTGGTTGACTACTTGACTGATCTTCGAGGGAGCATGACTGATGAGTATTGGTACCAAACTTAGATGGAGTTAAAATGTGTTTTCTTTCTTCTGATGGATCTATCCAAACAGAAAACCCCGCCCTTGTTTTATCTAATTCCTGACGAAGTGATTTATTTTCCAATCGTAACCCGTCCATCTCTACATTCAGTTTTGCACTAACTGAGTTAGCTGAGGTATATCCATGAGAGTGAATTTACGGACTCAAGAGGAAACGATTTGGTTTAGGCTTCGTCTTCTGTTGAGTAGTCACGAGAGTCACTCCAGTTATTTTCCTCTTGACGCCGCAAACTTCCAACTCCCTCAAAGATCAACCAACACAATCAGGATGGGAACTATGACTATGTCAACTACTCCCTAAGGGAAAGGGGAAGTGGAGAGAGAAACAAACTACAACAGCAAACACTGGTTCCAGCTGCTGTTTCTCTTGAAAGTGTTCCAGGCTGTAGTTTTGTAATCAAGCAATCCTGGTCTCACATAATCCTGTAGTACAGTACATTTAATCTATAACTCTGCTTCTTAATCAACATTGTCTTCTAAAAATGTAACATCACTTCAGGAATACTGACCATTAGAATTAACGGCCCTTGTTCACACTTTACTGAGTCAGGAGTCAAGTTTAGCCAATAAACTTTAAACTGTCTCCTTAAAACAAAGTTGAGATAATTCAATATTGTACTTTTAAAAACTTGGGGATTAATATGTTAATTAATTAGATTAAGTTTCACTTGAAAACTCATGCACATGCACATACCTGAAAATCCCAGTTTGTTTTCTGTTCAAGGGGGTTCTGAAATTAAGGAGGAAAAAAGAACAATGCCAGCAACCTACACTGCTGGTTACTTGCTAATGAATACAAGGCTATTTAAACCCCAGAAAAAACAATGTATCCAATAGCAAACTTTAACTAATGAGTGTATACCCAACTACTCAGTTGTATTCAATGTCACAATAATATTCAATGACTTGTTTAAGTTTCTCAAGTTGTCTCGACACAATTGGTAATAGTCAATGAAACCTGGATTATTTATTCAAGGCTTTTTTTGCTTCAGCACGATCCCAAAAAACTATATACATTTGTCCTTCTTTAAAATAAATCTTACTGTCTTTTTTCGCTTTTCAGTTTAATTCGACAAAGAAGATGTGTCTCCGGTCTGCCTTTCGTCAAGGAAGATGTGTCGTCATCAGCCTTCGTCGCTCTTTAGGAAATCCTGAAGTCTTCACCCAGAAGAGAATCAGGTAAGGAACCAAAAACAGGAACTCGAAGGCGGGTTATGGAAGCAGGGATTTGATGACGGATTACAGTTGGGAAAAATCGAAATGAAGGGAAAGGGGCCTATTGCAAGGTCAGAATCAAGATCGGAGCTGCAGGACTGAAGCGCTCGTCGTAACGTCAACAAGAGACGAAGCGCTGAGCCGTTAGCGAGTGTTCCTTAAATAGACTCCCCTCACGGCAGTTCTAACATTCTAATAATCTGAGCGTGGAAGCCTCTCAAAATGCCCACACAATAAATTAAAAGCGTAGTTACAAAGACTGCTTCATGGAAACAAACCAACAAGCATTGGTTAAGGCAATTAAATAATACTGAAGACAGAATTTTTTTTTTTTTTATAAACATTTTTATTTTCATTTCATTATTCATTTAAGTAGACAACAATCAACTACAGTCTCGATTAGAATGTTTCGGCATCGTTCATTGCGTTAGGTTCAGTAACTTAGCAACTTTTCTACCCCGATAGTTCCCCACTCTCATCTCCCCCCACCCACCTCATCTGTTAGTGGTGCCAACCAGTGCTCCTAGTTCTCTCCCTGTCACGGGCTGTTTTCAGTGGTTAGTGTAGTACGTGGCGGTTCACAGAGATTCCCTCGGGATTCATTCCATTTCACCCATATTCTCGTCCACTTTTTGGGGCAACCCCGATGCGTGTAAACCACTTTTTCAGCTATCATCGCTACGTCCATGTCGTGCGCCCATTGCGATTGCGCGGGTGTTACCCCTGACCCCCAGTTTTGTGCTATATTACGTTTTGCAATGGTCATTCCCAGTGTAGCCCACTCCTTTTATGCCACGTTGAGGTCTGCTGGCTGCCATATATTTAAAATGCAGCATTTAGGATCTGCCAGAACTTCCACCCCCCTCACTTCCGAAATCTGTTCTAGCACTCGTTCCCAATATGATTGTATCCTTGGGCAGTCCTATAATGTATGGAAGTATGTGCCGGCTTGTCCGCAGCCCCGCAGACAAAGTGGATCAGGTGCGTGCCCCAGTTTGTGTATCGTGGTGCGGGAGTAATATACACGATGCAGGACTTTGAGCTGTATTAATTTCAAATGAGACGGGATCGCCGCCTCTCGGGCCGACGCTAGCGCATCCATCCAGTCAGAGTCTTTCATGTCCTCCGGCTCCACATCCCATTTGCTACGTAAGACTACTGTAGGATCTGGGAGGTTGTTCACCAATTTCCGGTACGTTTGTGATATGGCTTTTTTGGCTAGATGGTCGGTGAGGAGCCTGTCCTCTAGCGGAGAAGTGTCAACTAATTGAGTGCCCGGGGATAGCGCTTTGCAGTGCATGACTGATTTGGGTGTATCGGAATAACTCTGCATCTGCCATTCCATATTTTTCTTTGAGTGCGTCAAATGGTAGGATTTCCCCTCGTACCCATAGGTCACCTATATGTGTAATACCTATAAGGTCCCATTGTCTGCACCCTTTAGTGTATGCCAAGGTGCCCAGTCGTCGTGTCTCCCAGAGTGGGGTGGCCAGTGTGAGTACCCCCTCCCATCCCAGTGCTTTCTGGGCCGTGTGCCATACTTTGATTGTGTGGGCTGTAGGGCCTGTCAGCGTATTGGTGTACAGGGCTCTCATCAGACGATCAGGCGGTAGTACATCCCTATCTAGTTGGTAAGCTGGCTCATCGTGTGGTGTGTGCGGCCATTGATTGACAATCGCTAGCTGTGCTGCCCAATAATACAGTTTGACATTTGGTAGAGCTATGCCGCCGTCATACCAGCTTCGCACCAATTTAGGATACGCTATGGGAGCCGGCTTCCTATCCCATAGCAGAGTAGCCACTTCGGCATTAACAGCTTTAAAATAGGAGAGTGGGACCAGGAAGGGTGTATTTTGAAGTGCGTAGAGGAACCTAGGGAGTGCAAGCATTTTAAAAAGTGCTTCCCTACCTAACAGAGTGAGTGTGAGGGACCGCCAGTGGGAAACGTCAGATTTCAGTCTATGTAGTGGCTTCATCAGGTTTTCCTCCATAAAGGTGGTAACCTGGGGTGTGATGTATATCCCCAGATATTTGAATCCTCTGGTCACTATTTGTACTGGACAATCTTGGGTAATGGTCGGTGCTGGGCCGTGCAGCAAGTAAAGCAGTGATTTAGACTAGTTGATTTTGTAGCCGGAGTTCCCCCCATGCACTGTGAGGATTTCCAAGAGGGCCTCAGAAATTGCCTTTAAACATAAATCTTTTCCAATAAAAGTCTAAATACAGTAAGTTAAAAATTTACTGACCATAATGAATTACTGGAAAATTGAACAGAACCAAGGTATCGCAGGATTACGTGGGAAGACCAGTTGCGATGGGAGCACCCTTAACAATACCCTGTGTGTATTCGTTCATTACAATTTAATTGATGTTAGTGTTTAAAGAGCTCTGAATTCTGATCCTGGCAGTCCAGGCTGCTCTCACAGGCCTCAGTGCTGAGAAAGGAGCATAGCTATACGGGAGGGGCTAAGGACTTCAGGGCATGCATGAAGAATTATTTCCATCAGAGGCTGGTGGCGCTGGAAAGGCACTCAATACAAAGACTATTGGAGGGCCTCTTCTACCGAAGCCTCCTTTCTTACTATTTTACAGGTCTAGCAGGGTGGGGAGTGGACGGGCATAGGCTGCGACGAATTCCAGACTGGAGTCCTCTTCTTTTCCTGGTAGCATTGTCAGTCTGGGTGAGCCCAAAAACAAAGGGCAGATGAGGTCAAGGGCAGGACCACAAATGCATCCTGATGCACCTGTTCTATTGGTCACAGTGGGGGCAGGCAGGTAGCATCAATGGATGAGGTGTATATCACTGCAGGGCCATCATGGGTAGCAGGGGAGTAACTAGACCTGAACTTCAGGGGGCTAAGACTCCTAGCCGGGGCCAGCGCGAGCACTGTGGCAGCCATTACAACAGCCTCGTATTGGCACTCTCCTCTTCCATAACCTTCTCCATGAATTCCCTCACTACCACCCTCCAACATTGAATCACATCTCTTTATAGTCTCTCTCTGAAGTATATTTCATTCATTCATAGCGCTACTCATAGTTCACTCACACTGTTCTGTGATTTGCATGGTACAGGTTCTTTGCAGCAGGCACATTAACGCTCTGTGCTACTTAACAATGAGCCAAAACTGCCTCTAGACAAAATTCTGAACTCTCACCAGGAGAATCATTAATCAGCAGCGTTATCTTGACCTTTTTATTGCTGGCTGAAAACACAGCGCCCCCCACCATAGTCAGCGCTATGTGCAGCTCACCAATCTCACTGCCCTATAGTCAGTCCTGCTTCCAGCAGAGGGGCAGGACAAGCATTTCCAGAAATGGGGTCTGAACTAACCTTTTAGCCATTATATGGGGAAAAAATCTATGTAGCTGGGGGGGGAGGGGGGTTGATACTTTCCCCCAAATTCCAGCAAGCAACATAAGTGAAAAGAATTCCTTAAAAATGATTTAAGGAAGAGTAGACTTCTCCCCAGAGAATGTTTTGAAACTCTTGGGACCATATTTGCAAAAATGCTGCCGACTTTTATAGGGTATTTATTAAATATTACAGTACTTTCATGGTGCACCAGGGAAGCCTTCTCTTTCTGAATAGATGAACCCTTATGCCAAGGAGTACATACAATAGTACAGTGCCAGACAAATGGGCAAAAAAATCATACAAAGCGAACATCGACTACCAGTAGACTGAACATCATGACCTGGAACGTTACAGGTATTATAAAGCTAGTCCAAAACTAAGCTGCAGTGGCTTTTTTGGAAGAGACGGATATAATCTGCACACAAGAAACTTGGGCATCAAAACCCATATCAATAAGAGGGTATGCAGAATACGGCAAACCAGCCACCAAGAACAACATATTTGGAAGACCCTCAGGTGGGCTATCCATCTACATTAAGCACTCTGTGAACCTCGACTTCAAGGAAATAAAAAGCCTATGAAATATGTTCTTGGCATGCATCTTGAAAGGCCTCCATTTGATCAACGGGCCACTTTCAATATTGCTAATCAACGTTTATCATAATCTGCAAGGGCCGAACCAGCGCAAGGACAATTTTATCCTGCAAACAAGCCAGCTAGAAGCTCTGCTACTACAGCATCCTTTATTGGACTGTATCATCCTTGGCGACCTCATCATAGAAAACATAGGGGTCACGGCCACACAAAGCCACCACTCTGGGGCTAGCAACGCATTGAATGCTCTAATAAAATCTTATAACCTGGCAACAGTCCACTCCGTCCTCCTAAAGAACAACCCTGGGGCTTTTGTTGCCCCCACTTATAACAATCAAACAACGATTGATTACATCATACGAAGTGAAAAATTACAACTTTCGATGTCAAACTACATAGTGTGAAATGAAAGCGATCACGCCGCCTTAACTCTTACACTGAACTTGACAGTAGAAACTCGTCACAGGATACACTGTATCGGGGCCCCAAATGGAGAAGAATTGTACAAGCTACCTAGAAGAATTAAATGGGGGCCGGTATCAACCATTAAGTTTAACAAATGGGCAAATACCTGGGCAGGCTGGCCACCGAGCACGCATCATACGGGCGCGATAGAAGAATGGGACAGACTAGCTGAGAACTTAGCGTCCTTGCTTCGTGAAGACACAGCAAGCACAAATCGATGGCATCCACCACTTACATTTGGACTTATTCCGGCAATCAAAGAAAGCGCCAGACAACTAAATGCTAAACGAAAAGCATACCGGAAAAACGGAACAGTACCGGACAAAAAGCTACTAAAAGAAGGAGCAAAAAGTCATTCACAGAAAGTGTGGGCCACGAAACATGAATATTCCGAGGGACAATGGCTGAAAATCTTTGATTTGCTGAGACCTAGTAAATCCCAAGAGTTCTGGAGTTATTTAAACACCTTATCTCAAGGAAAAAATCACAGAAAGAACTCCCTCAATGCACACACCTGGGTCGCCCACGTTAAAACTTTACACAAAGACGATCAAAGTAGACCTTATCTAAAGAAATCCGTTGCAGGAAGTGAAAAGACAGACCCCAGTGCACATACAATGGCCACTCCAGGAAAATCTGTAGTATCTAAGACTCTAAAAAAAATCAGACAAAATGGTACACCGGGCCCCAATGGCCTCCTGGGCTCCTTGTTCAAAGCGAATATAGACTTCTGGTCTGAGAATTTGACCCTACTATACACTGAATGCTGGTTTCTGGGGGACCTCCCAGACTCCTGGAGAGGGTCGCTTCTGCACCCAATACACAAGAAGGGGCCGAAATCCGACCCATCCAACTACCGTATGATTGCCTTGTTGGACATCGAGAGCAAGGCCTACGCGAGTACCTTCTTGGCAGAACTAGCAAGCTGGGCTAGCTCAGAAGGTCTTCTGCCCCCCTTCCAAACAGGGTTTAGACCCGGGGCATCAACCGTGGATAATATAACAGCTCTTTCATATCTAGTCCATCAAGCATGGTCGCGCAAAAGTTTTCCCCTCTTCGCTTGCTTCATAGATTACTCTGCAGCGTTCGATGGGGTAGACCGCACAATTCGTTGGAAGAAGCTGGCACTTTAGAACATCAACCCAGCTCTGCTGAAAGCAATCCAGTCTCTGTATCAAAGAACGTGGGTCAGAATTAAACTTTCGTGCGACTCCGCCTCAGAGAAAATTGAAACGGACCGTGGCTTAAAGCAAGGGTGCTTCCTAGCACCACTTCTGTTTAATCTATACACAGCAGAAATGGGCCATGCCCTGTTCTGAGCCGCTCTAGCTACACCAAGGATCGCGGGCACTAAAATACAGTTTATGCAATATGCCGACGACTTGGTACTTTTGGATCACACTAAAATAGGTCTACAAAAGGCACAGTCGGCCTTGAAAATTTACAATGATAAAAACAGGTTGGTGGTCCATTCATCTAAATCAAAAATTGTAATCTTTGGTCACTACCACAATAAAAACTAGCAAAATGGAGCCTTGGTCACTTGATTCAGGGATGCACGCAGCAATACAACTACTTGGGCGTTTGGTTCCATGAATCGGGGCGTCCTGGAGCTCATCTAAGGAAAATTCAAAGCAAAGGGAAAGCCATCATCTACGCCCTTTGCAAACTACAAGCCACCTTACACAGCCCTACCACGATGGTCATCCAAAGAGTTCTAAGGGCAAAACTAATGCCAGCCCTTAATTAAGCCCAACATGTGTTCCTTGGAAAACTAAACAAGGACCTGGAAAAAATCAATTGCAGCACATACAAGAGACTATTCCCGCGTGCACCAGAAATACTCTTGTGCGACTTGAATTTTCTCTGAACCAACAAAAGCTGGAAGAGATGGCTGCCCTGAGCAAATACTTCTACCTCACCACAGCGCCACATGAGAAAACAATGAAGGCAGTCCAAAAAAATATCTTTCTGGAACCTGGGAACCCTTGGTCAGCGACCCTTGCCGCGGCCACTGACCTCCTTAATTTAGCCATAGAGAACTGGGAGCCAGAGTTAATTAATTATTATGGCATCAAAAACACAATTAAAAAACAAGTCTGCATCTGCTCTCATGCCTCGGATTTGGAATCACTGGCAAAAAGAGGCCTTCAAAAGTCTCAAAGTCTCCCACACATAGCGTATAACTCCAAATACCACCTCACGCAGGCAGTGGGCCACACAGCCTTAAATAGGATTTTAGCATACAGATTACATTCCCTGCCACTCAAAGAACTATATATTACTAAGCCGTCAGGATCAGCGATCAAGGAATGCAGGCTCTGTGAATATTTTGCTGCCCGGCCCTGCGCGCAGTTCGCAGCCTTTATCTTAGGCCCATCATTCTACAACTGGGGACGCACCTGCAAAGGAGGCAGTCCACCAATTATTCACATTGAACACAGTAAAACAGATGGCCACATTTAGTAAATTTATCCAACAGACTCGTCTGAAGCTGATGGCCTCTTCGGGCTAAATGACCAGAGACCTAGACGATGCTCGTTGGGCTGCAAGGTTATGGATATCATTCCTCTCAGCCCCGAAGTATTCATATTTTAATTACACAGACTTTCCTCCAATATGATGATCTCCCTGTTCTTTTAACTTTTGTAACGTATGTATCTTGGATTTAATGTAATGGTTCTGAGTAAACAAACAATAAATTCAATTCAATTTAATACAGTGCCAGAAATCTGCTATGGATACTTTAGCGAGAGTCATGGGTAGTTCTAAATATTCCCTCCGGTATACAAGGGTCAGTATTTTGCCATTGACATGCCCTTTAAATGAGTACAGGAAATCTTATAACAAGAGGTACCTCAAATATCAGTTCTGACATTCTGCTATGGATCCACCATGCATGCTAAGAATTATGTTCATCATGGCAGGGCCTTCTGCCAGGTGTGAGAGAGTGTGTCCAGCATGCCACACCAGCAGCACGCTTGCATGCATAACACAGATACACTCACACACACACACACAGATTCTCACTATATCTCTTGCACTCTTTCGTTCATTTGTACTCTGTCACACTCTCCCACAAACTGACTGCCACTCACAGATCCATTAGTCAATCGGCTTTTATTGTGTTAGAAAAGCTTGCACTGCTGCTTCTGCTACACCTTCCTTGCATGTTAGTGATGCGAAATAAAAACATATTCTCTCTATACGCTATTCAAAAAAAACTAGCAACTTCTGACACTTTTCTAATACACAATCTGGTGTTGAAACCCTTGCTGCTGATCCCTTAGCTTTTCAAAATATGCAATTGAGATTGTTAGCTGGAATTTGGCTGGGCCTCGCCCAAAGATCAGTTTGTCCACTTGGCTGTCTTTTATAAAGAGTTATGATATCATTATGCTTCAGGAGCCTTGGGATGTTTTGTCCACCATGGTTGATGGCGGTCAGTGTTATAATATTCCTGCCACTGCCTCCCGTCATGGTCGAGTTTTGGGATATGGCAGATTGGATCAGCATAGCCATTGGTGGTTATACGGAGACCTTAGAAACAACTAGTTATTGCTTCTAAATAGTACTATGGAAGGGTTGTTTGAACCTCCACTTGATCAATTTTTATAATAATGATATTAATACCGTTCCAAATCCTAAATTTCTAGCACTATTTAATAATGTCTCTCTGTTGGTAGTTATTAATAAAGTACAGGCAATATATCTATACATGTCAGGTGATTTTAATGTTCAACTCTCTCCTAGTTTACGTACTGACACCCATCTGTCTGATAACCTTGACCATAGACCTCAGGAGCTTGTGTTTTATTTAGCCCCTCTTTATTTGCTAAATGTGATGGAGATAGCCAGTAGAGATATTATTGCACCACCAACCTTTGGTGGCTGAGGCACTCCCTCTACTAGGTTATATTTTTATAACACCTAACTTGGTGAAAATATTCTTATTGGTGCAGTGTTCCCATCACCTTTAGTGATCGCAGTCCTGTTGAGGATGCCATCTTAAAAAGTCCCAAAGAAAGGCTCCCTTCCATACAGAAAAGGGACCTATTAATTTACATAAGAACAACAAAAATTGGTAACCCAGGCCAAAAGGGCGCTCTGCGAGTAAGGGTATAATACTGATCTCAAAAGATTATTATCTTGTCGGTGCTTCTAAGGAAGGGTGTGGTCACCAAAACCCATCACAACCTACTCGGTAGGTCCTCAAACAAATTAATTTCCCTGAGCACTCAAGATGTACAGAAATATCCAAATTCAGGTTCAATAGAATTCATAATCTGTAGCAGTCACAGGTTGGTAATCCAAATATAAGTTATCAACTCAAGTCCTTTCAATCAAGGGTAATATTTTATTTTCTCTTTTCTTGATTCAAGTTCTTCAAATTCCCATGTACAGTAGTCATCGGATTAATCAGCCAACACATGTTTCGTCATGTTAATTATTACACATCGACTTCATCAGGGCTGAAATCACAATACAAATAAACATGAATATAATTTATTTGAAATAACATATAAGTCTGTACATTCTACTGTTTTTTAAAAGAATCCCGTGATAAGTAGAACAAAACCAGGCAAAACCAAGAGAACATACACCCGAGTATATGTGCACGTCTCAACTAAGCCATCACCAAATAGTATAATTAAGTAACAAGCATCCATTCCAAAATAACCTGAAAATTTGTTAACCAAAACTACTCATCCTTGCGTAAAGAAAAGTTCTCTGGTTAAAGCACCCCAAACAGAGCCCCACATGGGATCCTCAATCTCCCATCTCTTTATTTTTAATTTTTGATGGTCAGCCCCCTCCTGAGTGTTACCTCAAATAAGTTTTTTATTATCGCGTGTTCAACTCTCATACAATATTTAATTACACAGAGTCATTGTGGGTTTCCAGTCACAACCCAAAATTATGTCAACTCAGATAGTTTAAGAGTTAATTTTACCGTAATCCACATGTGCCGATAAGTTCACTTGAGACTTGTTCATTCACTTTGCAATTTCAAATATGATGTCAAGCGACCCTACAATTTGAGCAACCCAAGATCTCCAATTAGATAAATGCCTTACGATACTTTAAAGAGAAGTCTCATGTCAGCAACTGTTATCCACGCTCAACTTACCCCACTTTCTGAATATAATCTGGACAGGAGTCCTCGCATGTTATTCAATGTGGTTATATTCCCACACTCTCGATCTGAAATGATGATCGAGTGCAAATATAATTCAGTTTCTGTATAGATACGTTTTTAAACTACATGAACAAATAACTCACACATAGTTCTCGTACATACCCGTATCTTAATACGTGTTCGTCTATCCACGAACCCGTTCAGTAATCGGCGTCCTGCACGGGCGCCATATTGGAATTCCTATTTATATTCTTTGTATTCAAGCGCCATCTTGTAATGGGTTAGTAAGTTTGTTGAATAATTCAAAGTTAGTCCCTCTATCCATGAACCCGTTCAGTAATCGGCATCCTGCACAGGCGCCATATAGGAATTCCTATTTATATTCTTTGTATTCAAGCGCCAACTTGTAGAGGGTTAGTAAGTTTAGTCCCTCAACGGGAGGTCATCTATCCACTCATATTAGTGATTTGATCAAAACGTCACCTTATAGTGGGATAAGTATTCAAGTGAATTATTTAGTCAACATACTCGGACATTATCATTTGTTATAATTGTTAATGAATACGTTCGCGTCAGTTGCGTCATCATCGTAATAAATGTAATCCCACACCATTTGTAATAGGCGCGTGAGAAAAAAGGTTGGTTATATTCTATTTCAGTATTATATCTGCAAGTATCATTTTACGTGCTCATTATTCGCATCTTGATATTTATTAATCTCATTTCTTCAGCATCCTGCCCATAGGCAGTGCCACATTATATTTTCCTTAAAGTTCTCATTGTTGACCAGTCCTACCACACTCATCTTACGAGCGCCATATTATATTTTCCTCTAAGTCAACTTTCCTTAGTTCATAATTATCTTGGGATGCGGAAATGTTGAGGTCTCAAATAAAAAAGAAAAAGGATATCTAGCTAAAATAAATAATGAATTAAAAGCTATCAATATTTAGACAGATTCATTCATTCCACAGTGGAATAGGAGATGAAATGAAAATGGGAGATAAGGTGAGACACATAGGATACATCGACAATTTCTTTGCACATGTTAATTTCATAAGTAGCATCAAATGATTCGCAATACAGAGTCTTCAGTATAAGCAAAAACAAACAATATATGTTTCAGGTTATTTTGGAATGGATGCTTGTTACTTAATTATACTATTTGGTGATGTCTTAGTTGAGACGTGCACATATACTCGGGTGTATGTTCTCTTGGTTTTGCCTGGTTTTGTTCTACTTATCACGGGATTCCTTTAAAAAACAGTAGAATGTACAGACTTATATGTTATTTCAAATAAATTATATTCATATTTATTTGTATTGTGATTTCAGCCCTGATGAAGTCGATGTGTAATAATTAACATGACGAAACACGTGTTGTCTGATTAATCCGATGACTACTGTCGATGGGAATTTGAAGAACTTAAACCAAGAAAAGAGAAAATAAAATATTACCCTTGATTGAAAGTACTTGAGTTGATAACTTATATTTGGATTACCAACCTGTGACTGCTACAGATTATGAATTCTATTGAACCTAAATTTGGATATTTCTGTACATCTTGAGTGCTCAAGGAAATTAATTTATTAATTTACATACCTCTACAGAAAACCCAAGAGTAGTTTGGACAATGAGTAATTCAGCTTGAATATTTGAGTTGATAATTAAGGAGAACGCAGGCTTGGTGGGGTTTTGTTTGAAAGAAAAGGGAACTGGCCATTTGATTGTTGACTCATTTAATAGCATTTGCTTAAACATCAGACAAGCTCTGCTTAAACCTGGAAGACCTAGGGCTAAATTACATAGATTGTTCAACCATGAGCGTACAGAGACCAACCGGGACCTGCAAAGGGCCCTTGCTGAGAGACACAGAGACCACCTATTAGTGCCAACCTTGCAGAAGCAATATATAAGGGTTACCTTGCAGCGGAGACATGAGGGTATATCTCAGAAATCGGACTCATTAGCGTAGGCAGCACTTGAGAAAGATAGTAAATGTTTTTGGCTAGCTGACTCAGCTCTGAGACGTAAAATCAAACGCATGACATCATTCACTTGCCACATTGCCAGAAAAACCTGTGAGGCTCACTTTAAAAGAGTCCATGCTGCTCCTGCATCGGAGGGTGCTTTTATATTTGACATCAGTTAGTTGATAGGCTTTAGGATAAATTTGGGTGAGGTGAATGAAGAAGTTAATCAGAATATAGGTGGAAAGGCAGTTGAGTCCGATGGTGTTCCCCTCAATTTGTTGAACCATAATACTGCTTTTTGGGCAACACTCCTAAATAATGTCTTTAATAATCTTGCACACTCCAAGATGCCCCTTTCGGATGTACTTTAATTATCAAACCTATATGCAAGAATGATAATCGGTCTGAACCTGGGAGTTAAAGGCCATTTCGCTCATCGATACCTCAGTAAAAAAACTAGGGTGGGTAATGTATAACAGACCAAGGAGTAGACCCAAGCAGAGTCTGTCCGAAGCCAGTGTCAATATGGGTTTTAAAGCAAAATAGGGACGACTGAGCAAAGTTTGAATTTGAATTTGGTGCTTGGAAAATACATCATAGTCAAACAGACTTCCCTTTATCTATGTCTTTTATGGACCTGACCACAGCATTTGACTGTGGAAGTTGTCCTAAGTTATGGAAAATCTTTTAGCTGTGGGTTAGACTCAGCACTTGTGCACTTTCTTGATTTTTTGCACAAAGATATGAGAATTAGGTGAGAATTAGCAACAACTGCGAGTTATCTGATTATATAGATATTGATCGGGGTGTGAGACAAGGGGTTGTGTTGGTCCCCTCTTACTTATTCTATATATCAACGTGCTTCACCCTGTTTTAAATTAAAATCACTCCTGATGTACCTAAAATTAAGGGGCAGATTGCTACCAATTCTTTTATATGCAGATGACGCAGTGCTTATGTCTTGTTCACCAAAAGCACTGCGTCAATTAGCACATGATTTTGTGGTGTTTATGGCTGACTGGGACATGCGCACCAACTTTACCAAATCACATATCATGGCTTGCGGACCAAGGTGCAGACAGCTATCCAATTTGTCAGTGGGTATTAACAATCTTACTAGTGTAACCAGCATATAGATGCATGGGAGTCACCTTCTCAGCCGTGGGGTCATGGACACCAAATATAGTACTCCGTTGGATGTAGTTGTGAAGGGCGATTGGCTTTCTCTTTCTTCTCCTGCAGCCTCTGAAAGTGGGAGGGGGGAGTTAATTGGACCTTAGGCACATCTATTACAGATATAAAAATCACAATGCACTTCTATTGCAACATAGGAAGCAGAAGGGTGGAATATTTCAAACTGCGAGGCAATACAGTGGAAAGAGAGTAGGTGCTGTAGAAAGCTCCTGTCAACCCTGATATCTACTCCCCATTACATTTATCATGAGTACTTGGGCTTTCCCTATCATATGCCTTTGCGAGAAGTTAAAAGACCATAGAAAATTTTACTGAAGCCATTCTTCAATCGGTATGGTGTCAGGTCTTGTATGCAGGCAGTAATGCTGTGCTTCGATCCATCTTTTGTACAGCTAAACTGCTGCCTCATAAAAAAAATTGCATTTACTGCGACGAATCTGAAAAGCCTATCTGCAAAAGTAACATCTTTGGGAACTGTTTGCGCCACCTTGTAATACTAGTCTCTCACAACGGAATCGGAACGCTATAAACATCAGATACAGGTTGCCGACTTCCTGCAAGGAATCATTTTGCTAGTTTAAAAAGAAACTTCCTATTGAGCTGCCTTTAATAGACTCACCGCCGTTTGTGCTAGGGACATATGCACTTTTGACATTATTTAAATAAGTTTCATGCATACATAAATGTGTTATTTTAAACTTTTCATAGTTGTATTGAATTAACGTAATGTGACTGATTTTATTGTTAAAATGTATATATGCAATGGTTTTAATTAACTGTGCATAATAATAATAAAAAAAAACTATCTAGGGGACCGTATCAGAACATTACATTACTCATCTGGAGCAATGAGGAGGTGGCCCTAGCCAGGCATAGATTAGACTACCTCTCTTGTGATAACCGCCTTCGAATCCCTTGGTTGGCGTTTGTCAAATCTGAAAACTCTAAAATGGGTCTGCAGAGTGCCTTTGAGAAGCCGAATACCTGTAATGCTCTTAACAAAAGACAGGTCTTAAAAGCACTTTAAAACTTTGAGTCAACAAAGTGCCTAAAAAGCATGGACAGGATGGCACATTTTGTAGATTATCAGTCCCTTGATTAATTTAACTGGCCCACTGATTACCTGTGGCAAGCACGAGGGCACTGGGAATGTTCTCTACTCTTTTTTCTAGGAGCTGATACTGTTAAGTATTTGGTGTGTTTCCTCCCTAGGCTTTAAGTTAAATAATGATATGAGGGTTCAATAACACCAACAGTATACAATTTCATACAGTTATATAGATTTTCTTTCTCGATATGTTGGTCTTAAACTGTGCACGATAGAACTATAGATACAGTTCAGTTCTGAACTGTAGCCTTTTTCTACCCATGCTTTAAACTTTGGAGATCAACATGATTTCTAATTCTCTGCTGCAACAGATCTGGCGACCACCTTTTTGCCCGAGACTTTAGACATAGTCCAAGTGCTCCACTATGGAGGAAACGATTAATCTTTATGAAGAAATAGAAACTCACCTTAACTAATACAATAACTCATCTGCATTTCTAAAACAAGCCGGCGGGTATCGATTTCAACTATGAGCTATTAATGCGTGAAAGCATTCCTCTTGAAACATCAAAAAGAAAATCGAAACACAGAGCTAACCCGGATGGTGAAGCTCTGCTGTATGTGTTTGTACATCTTGAACTGAAAACGAACAGCTTGGTTGTGTGAACAGGCCTACATATTCCCTCCTCCCATCCATAAAACACTTCCACAGCTTCAGGCACGTCATCGGCTGAATGAGCTTCTTTGGCTGACTGGACACACCCCTATCTTGTGGCGTCGGGTGTCACTCACTCCTCTGACAGCAGAAAGAGTCTGGGAATGCGTGTTTCGGGCAAAACAAGGAGAAAATATGAGCCTGTGTTTCAACTTTCTTCAAGTGCAACGCCTTACAGTTAAAAATAAAATAGACTTTTTCCCAGAGGGCTTTCACAATGATCCCATTAAGCCCAATTAATATTCATATCTGGACACCATCAAAAGTCCTGAATGGCTTTAACAAAGTACACAATTATATTATCCCCAGGTCCCTCCTGTCCTCGTCCCCTTCATAAATAACCAATGAGATAACCTATCTCCCAGACAGAAAAAAGAAAAGCAGGAATGCTGGTACACCCCTCCTCCTCCCTACTGGGAGTATATAAGGGTACAGTACCCAGCATGCCTCCTGTTCTTTTTTCTGTCTTCCGACAGTTTTTCTGCATGGGGTTATGCCTGTCCATCCTTTTGTCAAGGAGGTTTTGGATCGGGAGTGGAAGGATCCTGTCCAAATTTTGCTCCCTTGCTTCATGGCGAAGCTCTATCCTCTGCAGGATATGGCTAAGGTTCTGCCTGACTCTGTGCCTGTGGATTCCTTTGTGGCGCACTTCTTTGGCGGAGGATGCAGTTGTGCATGATCCGGTTGACAAGAGGGTGGATGCCTCCCTGCGTAAGGTTTATTCTGGTCTGGCGTCTATGGGACTTATGTGGCTCAGTCTCTGCTTTCGGACTTGAAGACTTTGTATGGGTCCATGGTTGATTCTACTGACTGTACTGATATTCTGGCCCATGTGGAGCGTCAAGTGGACTGGCCTATTCCCTTTCTGGTTCTCCCCCCCCCCCCCGGCTGGGGTTCAGGGGCGTTCTACTCGGGGAATGGCTGCTTCCTGGGCGGAGGTTCGTGGAGTGTCCCTTTCTGAAATTTGTAGGGACGCCTCTTGGGCTTCTGCTAATACCTTTGTTAGGTTCCTCCCTTTGGCCTGAGGTCGGCTCCCAGGGTGTTTCCCAAGATGGTGGCTCCCTTGGTTGCTTTCTTGCACCTCCAGGGGATGATGGTTTATCCGTATCTGGACGATTGGCTCCTGCATGCTCCCTCAGCGGATCTGTTGTTGAGGGATCAGAGTTTGGTGTGGTTGGCCTTGAGGAACAATGGGTTCCTGTTGATTCTCCCCAAATGCCAGCTTCTGCCATCTCAGGACTTGCAGTTCATAGGGGCGTGTTTCTACACGGATTTGAATCGGGTCTTCCTGCCAGTGGCTCGTGCTGTGACCCTGTGTTCCCTGGCATGTCGGTTTCTGGTGGGTCGGTCCTTCCAGGTCCGTCTTGGGTTGCGCCTTTTGGGCCTGATGGCGGACACGGTGTTCACGGTGCCTTGGGCACGTTTCCATCTTCGTCCTCTGTGGTCCTACCTGCTGGCTCGGTGGGGTCCCTTGTCGAGGGACTTGTCCCTTTTGGTTCCTTCCTGCCCTGCGTTGGTGGTCTCTGTCTTCCGATCTGGACACGGGCTTGCCTCTGCAGTCTCCTCCTCCGGTGGTCCTTATGACGGATACCTGCGCTCTGGGCTGGGGGGCGACTTTGGGGTCGGGAGTGCTGTTGTTTTCAATAAATTGCTGGGTTTTGCTGTGCTCCTGTGTCCTGGTGGTTTGTTGTTTGATGATGGCCGGCTTCGGCTTGGGTATTCTCATTGGTTATGTATGAAGGGGACGAGGACAGGAGGGACCTGGGGGTAATGTCCTATTACTTACCGGTAATCTTCATTACTCCGGGTCCCGTTGTCCTCGTCCCCTTCTTTACATCGCACCCTCCATCCCGGACTTTCCGGCCCTCATCTTGGGCTTGGTGGTTCAGGAGGCATGCTGGGTACTGTACCCTTATATACTCCCAGTAGGGAGGGGGAGGGGTGTACCAGCATTCCTGCTTTTCTTTTTTCTGTCTGGGAGATAGGTTATCTCATTGGTTATTTATGAAGGGGACGAGGACAACGGGACCCGGAGTAATGAAGATTACCGGTACGTAATAGCACATTCCACCTCTTCTCCTGTGAGACCACCTCGCAAACCCCAGAGCACAGTGAGGACAAAAGTCTATACTGGGTCTTGAAGAAATGGAAACACTGCCAGGGTGCGTAATATAGTTATATTTAGTTAATTGTTTTGACACATTTCACTATATTAATAACATGTATAAATGGAGTCAATGAAGCAGCAAATCATTTTAAAGGAAGATCTGGATATTCCAACACTTCCTTGCCATTCCAGAAATGTTTGACATGTGTGCCAATTGTGACTTTTGAAGCACATACTTTCATATACATCAGAAGAAGTGGCATATGACGTAAAAACATTTTCTTGCCTTTTTCACTCTTCTTCTTTCGTCCACTCACCCTTAACTGCATTCTGCCTTCTCTCTTCTATGTCCCACTTCTCCAACTGAGATTCACCCTAGAAATATGCTAGAAACATCGGTTTGTTACCCACTGTAGTGAGCCATCCAGCCAGGAGAATACTCTGTTGCAAATTATAGTCTCAAGGCCGGGCTCGCTTCAGGGTTAATAAATAAAGGTGCAACCAACGTTCGAGGTTGGTTGCTCCTAACTGCAAAGTGTGTCTAGCGTCAGTGTTTTGCTGCTGCATTATTAGACCATATCTGTAAGTGCGCCCAATGCTGATGCTACAGCCTCTATCTCATCTCATCAGCCAAATGTTATTCACGGACACTAACTGTGGTATCCCTCTACTTTTGGAAACACCCGGCCGATCCTTGAAATTTTTCCCCGTTACAGCCTCTGCCTCCTTTTGCTATTTTTATCCACAATACATGGGACTAGCCTTTAGCAGACTTAGGGCCTGATTTAGAGTCTGGCGCTAGGCTTATTTATCACAAAAGTGACTGATATCCTGTTCGCTTTATTGCAAGAGCATCATACCCTAACACATCCGTTATAAAGCAGAAAGGATATCTGTCTGGTTTGCGGCAGAGTACCCAACGCAAAACTTTAATTTAGACCCTTTAGCACTTCTTCTTCATTAATTAGCTCTCAAATCTTTTCGATCAGAATTTAATGACACAATTAACTGGGAAGCAAAAGACACATAATTGCTGGACGGAGTGCCGAATAAATCAAAACATTCACTGCCAGTCAAGAGATCTGGGTTAAATCCATCAATCTTTTGCTCACCATGCCACTCCAGTTTAGATCTAGCCAGATGCAAATCAGTCTTGACCCTGTGCCACGTGGGAACAGTCCAGCTTGAACTGCAAAGCCAGGTCCTCCCTGGACCAGAAACAAGCATCCTTGGACAGGTTCGGTGTTTCACCCTCATCAGCCAGGATGGCTTGAATTGAGTCGCACAGTGAGCCTGGAACCCACCTCTGGGCATTCTTGGCGCACTTAGGGCATGAAAGAAAAAGACACACACTTGATGGACGGAATGCAGAACAACTCAAAACATTCACCCCAGTCAAGAAATCTGGGTGAATCCATCATTCATTTACTCACTATGCCACCCCAAGTTAGACCTGTCATATGAAAATCAGTCTTGGCCCTGTGCCTCATGGGAACAGTCCAGCCCCAACTGCCAAGCCAGGTCCTCTCTGGACCGGAAACAAGCACCCCAGGACTGGTTTCAGGGTTTCACCCCTCATCAGCCAGGATAGCTTCAATCCGGTGGCACAGTCATCTGCGCCTAAATCCATTGTTTTTTGCTCACCATGCCGTTCTATGCCAGTCTTGAGTTGACAAATGCAAAAAAGAAGCAGCTGATGGACCGAATGCAAAAACAATGTCATACATTTACCCCAGTACAGAGATCGGGGCCTAAATTCATTGTTTGTTTGTTTGCTCACTATGCCATTCCAGTTTGAACCCTGCCATATGAAAATCAGTCTTGACCCTGTGCCCTTTGGAAACAGTCCAGCCCAAACTGCCAGGCCAGGTTCTCCTTGGATTGGAAGCAAGCATCCTAGGACAGGTTTCAGGGGTTCACCCCTTATCACCAGGGATAGCTTGACTCCAGTGGAATGGAGAGCATGGGACACACATCTGGGTATACCATTTCCAATTGGGCTGACAAATGCAGAAAGAACAATTGATGGACCGAACTCAGAACAATGTCATACATTTTACTCCAGTACAGAGATCTGGGCCTAAATCTATTGCTTTTTTGCTCACAATGCAACTCCTGTTTGAACCCAGCCATATGTAATTCAGTCTTGACCCTATGCCCAATGGGAACAGTCCAGTCCGTCCATCAATTGTGTGTATTTTGCTTTCACACCCAAAGTGCGCCGGGAATGGCCAGACGTGGGTCTACTCTTGGGCTCACTGTGCCACTGGATTCAACCCTGAAACGGGTCCTAGGATGCTTGTTTCCCGTCCAGGAAAGACCTGGCTTGGCAGTTCTGGCTGGACTGTTCCCATGAGGCACAGGGTCAAGACTGATTTGCATATGCCCAGGTCTTACCTGTGGTGGCATGGTGAGCAAAAGAATGATGGATTTAACCCAGATCTCTTGACTGGGGGTGAATGTTTTGAGTTGTTCTGCATTCCGTCCATTGGGTGTGTGTCTTTTGCTTTCATGCCCTAGGTGCGCCGAGAATGCTCAGATGTGGGTTCCGTGCTTTCCATGCCACAGGACTCAAGCTATCCTGCCTGATGAGGGGTGAAACCCCAAAACCAGTCCTAGGATGCTTGTTTCCAGTCCAGGACGAACCTGGCCTGGCAGTTTGCGCTGGACTGTTTCCATTGGGCACAGGGTCAAGACTGATTTGCATATGACTGGATTCAAACTGGAATGGCATGGTGAGCAAAAAAACGATGGATTCAGGCCCAGATCTCTGTACTGGGTTGAATGTATGAAATTGTGCTGCATTCGATCCATCAATTGTTGTTTTTACACTTAACAGGGATAGCGCCTACCCTCACCTAACCTTTTTTTTTCCCCCACAACCTAGATTTATGGCCTTATTTTGAGTTAGAGAAAAGGATATTCCTCCCAAGCTTGGCAGGTATCCAATCGAACATGGTACAGATATTATAGAGTATAATGCACTTGTAATACAAGGATGGAATATTCGTCATACTTGTAAAGGACTATCAAGACCTAAACAATGCACTTTTCTCCAGAGCCCACCACAACCCTCTTTTCCCAATAGTCCTCCTTTTTGCAACATGCAAGATGATGCACCACAGCATGCTACTAACAACCACAACAGTCCAAGCTATCATTTTATGTTATATTATTTTAATTTATTACACGCTCAAATAATCCCTGAAGGGCTAGCTCGGTGCGAGATCAGACCGACAGATAGAAGAAGCTATTCTTAAAATAGATGGGCCTTGAGAGCTTTTCTAAAATGGAAATGATTTTCACAGACACATAATTGCAGTGGTAGTTTTTTCCAATGATGTGGGGTAAGTAAGGAGAACGATCTGAAACCAGTCCTGGCCTTTCTGAACCTGAGGACCTTGAGTCAGGCCTTGTGGCTCAATGATTAGAGCGGCAGACCCTGATACAGAGGTCTAACTCGGGCCCAGGGTTCAATTCCCCGCCTCAGCGGGCCTTGGGCTCAAAATTCCACGGACCTGATAATTCTCGCCTCGGTGCCTATTCCAATCATGGAGTCCCACTCTGCAACTCTGGGCAATAGCTTGCTTAATCTCCACAACGACCCCCACAACGCTAAGGATGCCTGGCCTCCACCTTGGGGGTGCCCAGGAGTGGACGCCTCACAGGGAAAGCCAGGATGGGTTCCACAGCGGTATTCGTACAAGCGCCTTGAGACCCTTGCGGGTGAGTAGTGCGCTATACAAGTATCAATTTACATTACATCGTTTGGTTTGTATTCTACTATGCAGATTGCTCCTACGGCATGACGGTTTACATTTATTTCCATGGCATCTCTTCAACAGTCGACATCCTCCATAAATATGCCCTCAGTCCCTGCCTTTCTTCTGTTTGCACAACTCCACTGATAGATATCATCTCCTCATTTGGTTTCTACTGCTACATATTTGCTGATAACGCTCGCATGTCTTTCATCTCCCCCTCTCGATCCACTCAGCTCCAGCCTTGCATCTGTGCATTAATGTACAGCATTGAACTTCTTTAAACTGAACACGTATATTGTTTTACTTTTTAGCACTCAAGGTATCCAGAAGCATTCCATCTCTCGTCTCATTTACACCTACCAACCTCCATACATACCTTGCACCTGGGCCTAATTACAAACCCATTAGTGAATGTAGGTAATAGTCTGCTGTATATGAATAATTCATACCTTAATGGGAAATGCAGAAGAACACTCTCTAAACCGATGCACCACAGTAAACAGATGTTTGTGTGTGCAGATTGTCAAATGTAGATTTGCCTTTGTCAGTCAGAGTCATATCTTTACATTGAAACTACTGTTTCCTTCCATAAATACCTGCTTAATGCAGTGCCACCACTCACGTAGCGAAAAGTGCCAGAGGAACGACATGTACACAAAAGAAAATATTTCCTGTACGAAGACTGTAGTTTCAGCCTTTAAACTGTAAACTTGCCACTGGCTCACTGCTTTTCAAACTGGGTCACGTTAACATCTGTTTCTTAAAGGGCTTCGAAGTAGCAGAGATGTGTATACAATGCTCTATAAAGAAATCACGTAAAAATCACTAAATGTATTTGGATGAATGGAAAACACAACACATGCAGGCCACCGTGAAACGCAGGTCTCCCATTCAAGTTGCTTTCAATGGTAACTTATTTGTGTTGTACACAATCGCAACAGGTTATTGATTTCTATGTTACATTTTACTGCCTACATACATTTCAGTGTGTTGTAGTTAACCATAATATTCACATACGCAGTTATGGGTACAGGAAGAAGAACTAAACGAGTACTCTCCTACTGCCCCAAAACATCCAACTCACTAATGGTAAAAGTGCAAAGAGGGCCTAGTCCTATCTAAAATGTTTCTAACAGTATCGGCCACATGCATCAACCTATTTAGGAAGTGCAAACGGTGTCAATCAGTAAATTCGGCCGTTTGCGATTGCTAAATAAGTTTTTGGGATGCATCATGCATTTTTGTGAAATTCACTATTTTTAGCGATTTCCAAAAATGCGATTGCTTTTAAGGAATCGCAAATTTGCGATTCCTTAAAAGCAATGCATGATTGTGTTTCAAATTGCAAATTTGCAATTAGGGGGTGCAAATTACCACGAGTGTCAACTTCGTGGTAATTTGCGAAAATGTATAAAAATGCTCAAAACTGCATTTTAAAACACTGTCATGTTACAGACACACATGTCCTTAGGACATGTGTGTGTGAAACATGCACTTCAAAATACATTTAAGGGGTGCAGGGTGGGGTCCTTTGGACCCCCCCCTGCACCTATGGAATGCATTAACATTTTGCGAATCGCTAATTGAAATTATCAAAATGTCAATGCCTTCCCATTGATTCCTATGGGCCTTTTGGCCCATAGGAATCAATGGGAATTGCAAAATCACAAATTAGAATTCGCATAATATTTGCGATTCGGTAAAAATTGCGATTTTTACCGAATCGCAAATATTATGCGATTTAAATCTTGCATCCCATTTTGCGATTCCTTATTTGCGATTCCCTAAAAATCGCAAATAAGGAATCGCAAAACCTTACTTTGATGCATGTGGCCGTATATGAATATTCCTTATACGTACTCATTTTAGATGCTTCGGGGGCAATTCACAAAGGCATATGTGAGTGCGTAAGAACACTACGGGGGTATTGCTTTACTCGTTCTAACGTGCCTTTGTGAATTGCCCCCAGCATCAAGCTCGCATACATGTCCCTTGCAACTTCAGTCCTCACAAGTTCATTCTGCAAGCTGAAAGTCATGATCACCACCGACTGCTTTACTCGTTCTAAAGTGCCTTTGTGAATAGCCCCCAGCATCAAGCTCGAAGACCTGTACCTTGCCACTTCAGTCCTCACAAGTTCATTTTGCAAGCTGAAAGTCATGATCACCACCGACTGCTTTACTCGTTCTAAAGTGCCTTTGTGAATAGCCCCCAGCATCAAGCTCGCATACCTGTACCTTGCCACTTCAGTCCTCACAAGTTCATTCTGCAAGCTGAAAGTCACGATCACCACCGACAGCGATAAAACCATTAAAACAATCTTTGAATATTTGTAATGTCCTTGAAGTCATCAAACGTTACTATATTCCATTTAAGTAATGTCCCTTCAAAGTAAAATATGTGTTTTATGGGGCGCACTTAAGATGCATTGTCCATGTCTGCATTTGTCACATAATCTTCTTGATAGAATGCTGGCATTAAATCTAGTGCGGTCTGTCCATCCTGAAGGACTTTGTCTCACTGAAGCCTTCTGAGGTGTTTAACTGAGTGCTGGGCAGTGTCCGTGGGTGGATCTCTGGCACTTCCTAATGAGTTCACTAAGATAAACTAAAATTGAGCAATGAAGCCATAAAATGGATGCCAAGCATGTTTAACTACTACATGTGCATTTCTTCTTAAGGGCATAGGATGCCATTTTCAATGATGATGCCCTATGCATTTACAGCTGCTCAGATATATTTTAGCATTTTCAAATATTGCGTTAGTCCTTTTTATTTACTCTCCCAGGGCTAAAATTGTGAAAGAAATAAGTGCAAGATTCAAAGTCGAATGTCGGGTTTGTTGAATACCAAGGCTGCAAATTCTTTAGTCCACCTCGTTCTTCGTTTTATCTCCACCCTAATGTTCTTGTCTCTTTATGTTGCTTTTGCAGGTTCCTCTTCCTTTTCACTGTTTTCCTATATTTTTTATCCTCCCTTTTTCATTTTTTTGTTTTTCTCTCCTCTGTACTACTACTGGATCAAAGGCTGATGATGAAAAATAGGCCCCAGTCCCTACAAATTAGTGCTGGTTTCCACCACTTGCAAATGCCCGCACAAATTAAGCACTGATTGTTGCTTGTAGTTGTTGTGAGAAATTGATAAAATATTTGCGTTTCTCTATTTAAGAGCGCTGTGGGTGCATGCATCATCTTTAGTCAGTGTATGAAAGACTCACCTTTTCCCAATGTCGTGGGATTCGCGCGTATTTGACTGTCTGGCAGTGTAAATATTAATCCGCAATGTCACCAGCAGCTGCGTAATTTATATAGCAACGAAGCCCTGGTAAAAAAAAAAAAAAAAATCATCAGTCAGGGCCAGTGAACAATGTAATCAGTCTGTTTTATTTTGGGGCTCGCATACAGGCTGTGTTTGGGGGTACGCGCATACAGGCGGTGTTTGGGGGGAGGCGCATCCAGGCTGTGTTTGGGAGAAGGACTTAAAGCCCCAGCATTCCTTGCCGCCGTGCAGGAGTACAAAACCACTATCCCTTGGCTGCGGTGCAGGACGTGCATACAGGCTGTGCTTGGAGGCAGGCCTTAAAGACCCTAGGGGCCTCATTTATGAGGCCTTGCGTCAGTTTTGCGCTTCTGATGTGTCACTCTTTGTGACGCATTGGCGGCGTAAAACATGCCTCCTGTTGCGCACTATTTACAAAGTGACGCATATAAGCAGATGCTTCACTTTGTAAACCCCTGCGCTACATTATACCTGCGTCATGTATAATGTATGCAGGGGGGCGTTCCCCCGCAAAAATCCTCGTAGAAGTGAATCAGTTGAAATCTATGACATTTCACTGCGTCACTTCTAGGACGCTGTTGTGTCAAAATCTTGCACCTGCCTCACAGCAGGCGTAAGACTGATGCAGGCCCTTTCTTTCACATGGGGCTTGCCCCATGTGAAAGGATGCATTGCTGGAGTTGCGTCACATTTGTCACACACTCCAACAATGCGTCACTTTTGCGCTTACAGATACGTCAGAAAAACTGACGTATCTGTAAGTCATTGCCACATGATGCGTCATACATTAAATATGACGCATCAGGTATGTCGCAAGGAGTGCGCACTGAGAAGTGACGCATCACTGCTTTCACGCAGCGATGCGTCATTTCTCCTAAATGAGGCCCTAGATTCTTTGCCGTGGAGCGAGAGCACAAAGCCAGCGCCCCCTAACAATATCGTGAGTGGCAACCCGTTTTTACCACCTGGGTTAATATTTGAAAATGCCTCATTTTTAGCAATGGCTTTTTCAACCAATATTTATTGACTTTCTTGTCCGAGAGCATACGACCCAATCTGTTAAGACATAAATAGTTTATTATTCGGCTGAGCTGTGAGGGGGTCATAGAGAACCGAAAGGTGCCTGGGGCAGGGATAATGTTAAAATCAATAATGAACCCAACAGCACCACCCTGGATTATATCTTGGCTAGAGCTATTGTAGTCACCTCTAAAGAGAATGACCTTGCAGAAAGACGTTCGTCTCTGGACTTTGAGGAAATTGCGGCCAAAACTCACTTTCCCAAGCTCATAAACCACCTAGAGGTGTTCAAAATGACTCAGCTGTACCCCACATTAGTGAAGGGGCCCTCCACAAAACAGAAGCGAAGGTCAAGACGCCTAAGAATCGTTCATCAAAGTGCTTAGGCAAGAACCTGCCAGTTACTGAGCAGCCGGAATTTTTATGGACATTTGCTAAAGGGCATTCCAATCGCTACTGGCATCAGCTATTACGTTAATTATTTTGTTACCCCCATTGTGAAAAAGATAAGGAGCCTGGAAAATGCAGTTCTAGAACTAATAAGGGTATGTGATAGTAAGATGGTGACTCAGGAGCTGGTCAGTGGGGCTAGCAAAAACCGTCACCATATTGGTCGGGCCGACACTAATGGATCGGGAAGAACCTACTGATAATAAACTACCTGCTCGTTCTGCCGAAGGCATCTACAAGTCTTTAAGGTTGGCTTTTTTTTATACAACGGAGTGTTGAGGTACAGAGTATCCCTCTGATTATGATCCTGAAGGTTCAACTTGGCATGATATGCCCGAACAGTCACGGTTACATTTGTCCTCTGAATGCTGTCCTTATGTGACAGTCATGCTGAGGAACATCCATGACAACGTGGTCAAAACACTGCGCTGCCACCACGCGCCTTTTACAACGCAAGTCGTACCACGACTTGCGCTGGAGGGTGCTCTAGACTAAGGAATAGTAGATTTACTATTCCAACACCTTCCCTACTGTACGTAGGCTTGTGTTGGAATAGTAAATCTAACTATTCCTAAGTCCAGCACCCTACAGCGCAAGTCGTGGTAACGACTTGCGTTGTAAAACCTGCATTGTGATGTACCAAGATATAAAAGATCGCGTTGTAACATCATACAACCGTCATGCCCAATGTGCCACCCCTGCTTACATCTGCAGTGAAATCCCTTCTTCAACTTAAATTAAGGTGTGCCACGGGTTAACTCCAAATTCAAATTTTAAAGTTAGGGAATACAATTACATATTTTTGTTAGGAGGTGCGGGTGGGTTGGTTCCTCAACATGGACACTGAAAGGAGATTGCATTGCCATTACCTGTAGGTATCCGAGCCTAGACCACTGTTTGATTACATGTAATAACAAGAATAATCATTTGTAATGTCATATTAGTAGCATTCTGTTAGAGTTTGTATTATAAGTACCTGCAACCCAGGCTGAAGATTAAGCAACAGAGGCTCCTATCAACTGTTTGTGGACCTGCTTGTCCCCTCATTCCAGTTGCGAATAGATTTTCACCTATGTCAGAATTAGAGGCTATTGATTGACCATCAACTGACTCCACCCCGTCTAAGGGAGTAATTAACACATCAGAAGTCGGCCATGTTCCCACTGGATTACCACCTATGGATATGGTTAATGAGAACAACTCCTAAAAAACAAAATTTGCCAGAACAGTACTGGCTATCACGCTAAGTAGCAGGATCCAGATTGAACTGATTATATTTCCAAATGTAATATTGTGATGGTGAAAGAAACCTGGGGGCATATTATCTAGGACGGCGTTAAAACTATTGCCGGTTTAGCAGCAGAAATTGCTGTTAAAGTGGCGATAATGGGCTTGATAATATGCCCTTGGAGAATTCCAATAGAAGCCCATGTTCACACCAGAACTTGATTTCTATTTGAATTCTTAAGGGCATATTATCAAGCCCATTATCGCAGCTTAAGTGGCAGTTTTCTGCCGCTAAACCAGCGATAATTTTTAACGCCGTCCTTTATAATATGCCCCCTGGTATCTGGAGGAATTTTGTAAGCTTCTCTGTGTTAGCCACTGCATCACTTGGGCAAAGAGTGTTGTGGGTGGTGGGATGTCTAGCCACTATGATTCATATTTCAAAGCATTTTATAATCGTTCCAATTTCTTATAAACACCAAGGGATCCATATTTTATAAGTTGTTTTACCAAATACGTTTAATTGTTTTCTTGTCAATTTTTACAACTCTGCTTATGACATGGGATGCCAGATTGATACTCAATTCCACGTATTGTCAGACCTAAAATTTAGATCAGTAAGCTTATTCTACACTTTTCATGTGGTTCTAGGTGGTGATTTTATTGCCAAACTGGGTGCTAGCACAACAACGAATGATCCTTTCTTGATTAATGAACATTTATTGTGCACCAAAGCAATTCATTACAGGGATCTGAAGGTATTACATGCGTTACCAAACTTTGGTGATATACAATACAACAGAAATCTAGGGTGATTCATACAAACAGGCCTTAACCTTCGTTGGCTGGGGCCAAGGTTTAATCATAGGCTACATTTTTATCTCCATGGGTCTGGATCTGTATGTCCATTCTGGGGGTGGGGGCGTATTTAAAACAGCTATAGTCACACCAACCCTATTACGTTTGTGCTTAATTTTTCACTGACAGTACCCTAAAAACTGCCCCCCTGGATTGACTGACCTGTGCGTAAAGCATAATGGGCTACGGCTTAGTTTGAGGGCTGTTCATATCTCCACCTTGTTGACCTCACATGTTGGATTGAACTTTGATTTAATAGTTAATTGTTTGTTAATAAAGAATCCTTTGTCATAAGAAACATTAGAAGACTTTAGGGATTTCTACAAATCTATTAGAAATTGTATACCAAGCAATCCTAGGCTTGGCAGTGTTTCAAATCAGGGTGGTTTGAAAATGTGTGCAGAACTGCTGACCGAAGACTGCATACAGCCCTTAATAGTAGGCCTAGGAGTAAGCAGGTCACTGCAGAAGCGAAATTAGTTTACAAACACTTATTTAAGGATAGAAAACTGGTGATTTAGGACGAAACATGGGAATATTTCGTTAAAACCTGTAGGACAAGGGTTCCAGGGGTTTCTGGAAAAGCTTGAACGGAAGGATTTCACTTCCTCATCGTCAGAGGGGTTAGGATCCATTATCAGTCCTTATAGTTGACTTGAACACTTCAAATGAATTTACCCACATGGTAATAGCTCTCTGAAAGCGTACCTGAAAGGTGCCCTGCAGTTTCTCTCGAGGATTACATTTTAGCTTAAAGAGGTTATTGCAGCCGTATTGGCTAGTCCATCCCAAAAGGGGCCAGGTCCTATTGGGGTACCTATGGAGCTTTATAATGACAATATTCCAATATGGGCTCCAGTGATTACCAACATTTTAAATGCCGCCATTTTCAAATTCTGAACTTGTGGCCGACTGCTAGTGTTGTTCCAGTCTACTAAAATGTAACAGGCAGGATCTCTGTTGCAAAAGGCTGATATCACTGCTGAATCCTATGGTTAAGATCATGGGGCATATTGTTTTGCACAGGATTGAAGATTGGGCCCAGCAACAAAGTATCCTTACACCAGTACAATAAATGTTTTTGGAGAAGGACAGGGGGTTAGCTTTTATGGATCTTAGCAGCATACTTGATCACATTGAATACTCCAAATTGTGGAGCACCTTATCACAGATAGTTCTACACTTACCTCTTATTTATTTTTTTCATGCATTGCACCATGGAGATAGTGCATCAGTAAGATACAGAATAGGGGGTGAATGCATTGAACTATTTGGATTGTCCCGGGGTGTTGGACAGAGCTGTATCCTAGCCCCCATCTTTTTTCCTTCACATATCAATAATAGAAGTGGCTTAAACTATTTTTTTGTCTGATTTAGACCTAGAAATCAACATTCCTAATACTCATTTTATGTTTTGTGGGAGGCAAAACTGTAAAAAGACATCAATTCCAATCAAGGTGAAAAATATTATATGGGTCAGCAATTTTTCCTATTTAGGGATAGCCTTTGATTGATATTTGGCTACCCTGATTCTCTAATTTATGTTCATTGATTGGCTAGGGTGCTGTTTGGGTTGGCAACCAGTGTGGGCTGCAATCCTATACTGCAGTTGCTGGAGGTGTAGAAACTGAAATGTCTTTCTGGCTTGACCTATGGGTATTGGGAATGGTCCCAAGAACAGAATGAGAATAGTTTTTGTTGGAGACTGTTAGGTGTAGGCCCAGCTAGTCCCCACTTTTGTCGTCATATAGAGCTGGTTCTAACCTATTTGGAAGACCGAATAAAGCTTGCTCCACTCCTCCTATGGTTAATGGTATTGGATAAATCAGCACACCTCATTCAAGCTTGATGTTATAAAGGACTGTATAGCGTGTGATTTTGGATATAAGATCCTGGGCTGGGTTATATCAAGAGTACTGCTGATGCACTGGGTAGGCCTGTATCTGTCTCCACACGTGTTAGGAAAAGGGGAGTGTGTCAGGGTAAAATAATTATTCTAGAGGCCTGCCTCTGCTGCCAGAGAGTTTAGGGACCTGGGCAACTTTTTTATATAGCCCTCAAAACATGTCAGGGGGCTAAGCCCTATCTCTCTTTGGTGAAGAATGTATCGGAAAGTTTCTTTTTAACCAAGTTTTGGGCATGCTCAATGAGAAGAAATCTGTTTCCTGTTGATTGTCTCAGTTATTTTGGAGTGTGATGTGAGCATTGGAAGACCCAATTCATGGGATATTTTTCTCCTCTGAAATGTTTTGTGGAAATTCATCCTAGGCAACCCTCCACACTCTGACGTACCACACCCACAACCGTGGCATCACAATTGACTCCTCCCTAATCATGAGATGACCAATCAATGCTGTCTCCTCCACATGCATCAACACCCTCTGAATCCTCTGCAAGACCTTCAAATGGATCCCACCGAATCCAGAAAGGCCATCACCCACACATCATAATCAGCAGGTTAATTTACAGAACTGCACTCTACGCCGGAATCAACAAATCACTTCTATGCAAACACCTGACCATCCAGAACACCGCTGCCCGACCTGTCCTCGACATCCCACGACAAGATCACATCACCCAGCACCTATGTGACCTCCATTGACTCCCTGTTGAGAATAGAGTGATCTTCAAGCTGCTCACTCACGCCTACAAATCACTCCACAACACCGGACTCCCAATACCTCAACAAAACAGTCTCCTTCTATGCACCCAAGAGAAGTCTTCGCTCAGCCGACCTCGCCCTGGCCAAAATCCCTCGCATCTGCAGAGCCAGAATGGGAGGTAGAGCCTACTCCTACATTGCAGTAAAGACCTGGAATGAACCCACGCTCAGCATAAGACGAGCCCCTACTCTGCAAGCATTCAGGAAGAGCCTCAAGACTTGGATCTTAGGATGAGAAGGAGCTGCACAATAACCCCCCCTCCAGTGCCTTGAGGCCCTCATGGGTGATTAGCACACTTCACAAATACCTGATTGATTGATTGATTCTGGAGTAAATCACACTTTTCTCTAGAGTAAGTTGCAACTACTCATTGAGACAGTCCTGTGAATCAGCTTGTACGTAATTCATCATTGCATTCTTTGCTGTCATTATCGAACTTTAGTGCAGCTAGCAATCCATAATTGTGAAAATCATACAGTGTTGCTATTTCAGATCAATTTAGATTTAATGTTCACCTTAAAATGCAACATGGCTCAATAAATAATTACATTTCACCACTTTTGCCTATAGTTGTAAAATGACGTCTTTGCAGATAGGTCAAAAATTGGTTGAATGACACCATATCAATGTGAATCATATTGATCAACAATAATATTGCATCCATGGCATCAACCTACAACTACATCATCCTGGTACATATATAATTATATATCTTACCTCCACATATACTTACCTGCAATGCAGTAGTCTGGTGGATTTCATTTGTGGTTTCAATATAACACATGCAGTCTAGAGAGGGAATCCTGGGAAACAGCCACATGCAATATAGAGAGGGAATCCTGGGAAACAACCTTCCATTTATGTTATTTTTAGGACTCAGCAAAGTTGCAGAAATTATTTTGGGCAATCCTCAAAATGTTCTATGGGACCTTTGCAACTGTGCAAAGATTGTAAAGGTTTTTGCTTGGTGACATTTTTTTTTTACAAAAGTTAAGACTGCGCAGAGAAAAATCTACAAACATTCATTATTTTGTATTGAGAAGCTTAATCAATTGTTATCTTGCAGCAATATGTTTGTATACATTGTCTAATTTGATTGAGCTTTACTAGAGTGAAACCTGTACTGCAAATTGATAAAAATGATCTTTTCAAGCTGTAAAGGGTTTGCTTGGCGAAGATAAAATGGAAAATTTTGCAACCTTCTGTGCTTAATTTGAGCTGGAGTTTGCCAGCGAGGACCACCAGCATTCATTTTTGGGGACCGGAAGTTATTTCTCCTCCTCAGGCATTTCCTGAGAGCAAGAGATGGAAAACACATAAAAAGGAAAGAAGGAGGAGGAGACAGCCAGAAAAACCATCAAAAAGGGAGTAAGCAGGAACCTGATAGAGTGAGATAAAGGGGAAAGGAGTGTCTGGCAGAGGACTAAAGAGGCATTTTGTGTATTCAAGAATATGCAGCCTTAGTAGTAAATACACTGACATTTAATAGCACCAGTCACATACTGAGCAGAGTTTTGGGTACCGGCACTCATTCTTTTATAAACTCTGCGAAATGGTCACAGAACTCCACTGTTGTCACGACTGCAGTGGCCACAACATACAATATTGACAGAGGAGCTAAGATTCATGCTCAATTCAAGGATAAGGCTAGATACCCAAGATGGAGAAGAAGACATATAGTACCTACCTTATTCGTAAATCAGTGCTTGTCAGCGTTGAGGAGAAACAGAATGCTAAATGGCGGAACGGAATGGCCACAACAAAAGTCAGGTTGCCGTTCTAGCGTTCTAGAGCACGAGCGCTGAAATGCTAATGAGGTGCGCGTTCCACAGGTGAACTACGCACTTCAACTGTAACCGTTCCCAGGTGAAGAGGTGCTTCTCTTCGCTATTCAGAACTTATACATGTTTAGTCAGATAAGTCGGAGAAAGAAATAAGTTCGAATTTTCGCATGCGCAACGTGGGAGCCACCGGGTCCTGTGACAGAAATTTCTTGCACGAGTGAGGTAACTCGGAAGAACTCAGCAGTGTTTTGGACGGTAGGAAATTCCTGAACTCTTGAACTGTAAAGAACTATCTGTTCGTCACAGAACATTTGAACTGACTCCGCAGATTTGTTGCAACTTAGTTTACTCATAGTTAGGGTTCATTTTTCTTTGTGGTGCGACATCAACATTTCGTCAAGTTCCAGTTGAAGCAAGTCAAGGTTATTCTATATCAGCATCAGGTAATGAGTGGAACTGAAGGGGGTTAGAGGAGTAACTATAGAGTCACAATCCATTGACTATAGATGTATGTTGTTGTTGCAGGATTCTGGTATAAGAACATCATTACATTAAGAGAGAAGCAATAGCCTAGTCTTTAAGGGGTAAGATATACTAGCAGTAGCATTCTAGTAGTAAAACAAGTGTGAATCAGGTAGTTTGTTATAACATGCCTTCTTTCTAGGTACACTGCAGTATTCCCAAGACCACTGATGAAGAAGCCGAGACGCTTCCAATCAAGGCTGTCTCTCTTTTCTCTTCCACTTCGCCTTTCCCTTCTGCTTTAAACATCACTTTGATTTTATTATCGAGTGGTGGTTGAGGTGTTGGAGCGTTGGGACCATCGTCGACTCCTGTGGATATCGTTGGTGTCTTGACAACTGTGCCACGCTGAGTTCCACGAGCGGGCAGAGTTGGCCTTGTGTCCATTTCACCTGCATTTCCATATCAAATGCAAGTCTGTCCTTGTGTTTTAAATTGTGCACTAATGGCCCCACATGGTTCACACTGACACAGCCACCTTGTTTTCTCTGTTTTTTTCATGGTGCTAAGCCTCTTTTTGAATCTACTGTTAAACCTTTAAATCACACCACCTTCCTAATTAATCTACCCATAATTGTTATTTATTGTATTGCTGTGTGTATTTGTGTCTTTGCATTTTGCATTTTTAAAAATGTTTTGTATGTTTTTCATAACTGTTTGTACTTTTTTTACGTTTCCTTTATTTCCTGTGTAACTACTTACGACAGACAGCATACAATTTACATTTTATACATGAGGAGTGTGATGTACTATTTTTATATTATTCATCTTCCACTTTGAAGTTAGGGTAGAAAGTACAAGGCATTTGGAGAAGAACTCTCATGTAAAACCATAACATTTTTGAACCTTGCGGCCATAGAGCTGGAAAAAAGGGCACCATCCAAAGAGGTCTCTGGACAATAGGCCAGGCTTCGGTAGACCACAGACTTTTCCATTCTCTTCCCTTTTCTTCCAACGGTTGTCTTTTTGTATCATGAGTTAAAAATAACGAGCCTCTTGTTTGAATAACCATTATTTTTTTATACTATTTTCTTTTCCTTTTAAACCTTTTTTCTGCCACTTTTGTAGAGCTTGCTATTAATTTTTAACTCGACTCAAAGTTTATTTTGTGTTGTTTCTATGATGTAAATACCGTTTGCATGGTGGTAAGTCCACCCTTTTATGATTTTTTTTAAATCAAATAAAGTATTATTGTTGTTGTTGTTGGAGAAGAACATGGGCCATTTACATTAAAGATACATACTTGTCAACTACAGCTGCCCCAGCTGCAGACAGTAGCAAAATACCAAACACACTGGCTAGCATGCCTCTATTAATATAACACAGCACACCTTGTACTCCATAGTCCATATTACCTTACTCATTAATGAGAGGAAATTAATTTTAGTATTTCCACTTAAAGTGTCTGTTTAGTTACTAGAAAAGCATTTAAAGGAAACAAATACAATCACTGTTTTTTTTAATCTGGTGTTATTCTGCCTCAATACTTTTTTGCCAAACTGTCAGTGCTTTATATGCAAGGCATGTGTGGCTAAAATATAAAATTGGCCTTGTGACGCTCCTGATCATCATCACATCAAATTCCAATGGTACAGGGGATCAGCAAGGTTCTGCTGTTGTACTGCTGTTGCGCCATCCACTAATTTGAAACAATTGTTTGCACAGAGCATTATTTATAATTTATAATTTGTCTTTTTTGGTTTTCTTTGTCTTGACCACCAACTGATCCACACCACCAAGAAAACGGCATTCAAGGAACGACTGGACAACAACGCACACAACAGCAAGGAACTCTTCAACATCGTCAAAGAGCTCTCCAACCCCAACGCCGGAAACAATGACATCACCCCATCACAAGACCTCTGCAACTCCCTCGCCTCCTACTTCCACAACAAGATCGCAGACATACACAACAGCTTCATCACACAGCCAACGCACCCCATGACAGCACCTGCACCCCCCACCACCACCCTCTGCCCCTGGACCCTGATCAACACCGAAGAAACCCGACGCACGATGAACTCCATCCACTCCAGATCTCCAACCGACCCCTGCCCTCACCACGTCTTCAACAAGGCCGACTCTGTCATCGCACCCCACCTGCGGGACATCATCAACACCTCCTTCGACACCGCTACCTTCCCGGAGAGCCGGAAGCACGCCGAACTCAGCACTCTACTGAAGAAACCATCAGCGGACCCCACCGAACTCAAAAACTACCGCCCAATCTCGCTCCTCCCGTTTCCGGCCAAAGTCATCGAGTAGACCGTCAACAAGCAGCTGGCCGCCTTCCTCGAGACGAACGGATCCCTCGACCTCTCGCAGTCTGGCTTCCGGGCCAACCACAGCACCGAGACCGCCCTCATCGCAGCCACCGATGACATCCGAGCCCTGCTCGACAACGGGGAAACTGCAGCCCTCATCCTTCTGGACTTCTCAGCGGCATTCGACACTGTCTGCCACCGCACCCTAGTGCAGCGCCTCAGCAAAGTCGGAATCCAAGAGAAGGCACTAGAATGGATCATCTCCTTCCTCGCCGAAAGGACACAGAGAGTCCGCCTCCCCCGTTCAGATCAGAAGCCACCAAAGTCATCTGCGGCTTTCCTCAAGGCTCCTCGCTCAGCCCCACCCTCTTCAATGTCTACATGAGCCCCGTTGTGGCCATCGCACGCCAACACAACCTCAACATCATCCCTTACGCCGACGACACCCAGCTGATCCTCTCCCTCACCAACGACCCCGCCACCGCCAGAGTAAACCTACATGAAGGGATGACAGACGTAGCTGAATGGATGATGAACAGCCGCCTGAAACTGAACTCAGACAAGACGGAAGTCCTCATCCTGGGCTCTTCGCCCTCCGCCTGGGACGACTCCTGGTGGCCCCCAGCCCTGGGCAGCGCACCCAAACCAACAGACCACGCATGCAACCTGGGCTTCATCCTGGACTCCTCCCTCTCCATGACCAGACAAGTCAACGCCGTCTCCTCGTCATGCTTCAACATCCTGCGCATGCTACGGAAGATCTTCCGGTGGATCCCCACCGAGACCAGGAAGACGGTCACCCAGGCCCTCCTCACCAGCCGACTAGACTACGGCAACTCCCTCTACGCCGGAACCACTGCCAAACTCCAGAAGAGGCTCCAGCGGACCCAGAATGCCTCAGCAAGACTCATCCTCGACATCCCCCGACACAGCCACTTCTCCGAACACCTGAGAGACCTGCACTGGCTCCCGGTCAACAAGAGAATCACCTTCCGTCTCCTCACCCACGCACACAAAGCCCTACACAACCAAGGCCCAAGATACCTCAACAGCCGCCTCAACTTCTACACTCCCACACACCAGCTACGATCAACCAGCCACGCCCTCGCCACCGTCCCCCGCATCCAAAGAGCCACCACAGGAGGAAGGTCCTTCTCCTACCTGGCCGCCAAGACTTGGAACTCCCTCCCAACCCACCTCCGCCTGACCCAAGACCACCTCGCCTTCAGGAAGCAGCTCAAGACCTAGCTGTTCGAGCAGTAGCGGACCCTCCCTCCCCAAGCGCCTTGAGACCCTCCGGGTGAGTAGTGCGCAATATAAATGCATTGATTGATTGATTGATTGATATTGCTACTCCTGCTGGCCCACAAGTACCACCCACCAGGCAGGAGATAGCAGCCTAGGCTGCAGTGGCAGAAGCTTGACACCATTTAGCAGCAAGATAGGCGGCTGGTGGCCCAGGCAGATGAAGAGGTAGAAATAGCTGCCTCTGATCCTGGACCCAGTGCACCCAGTCACCCATAGCCACCAGTGCTGGCAATGCAGCCACCACCAGTGGTAATAGTTATTTGCCTACTTCACTCCTTAGTTCTCCTACTGACTTGACTTGACTTCTCCTACCTGAACATAGATGACGCAATAACATTGAATGCATCACAACTTCACATAGCGAGTTCCCACTCCCACCCAGGTATGCTCCAACTCCAGGATTAATCAGAAGGATTCTCGTTTGCAGGCAACTAAATGGAAATAAAAACACTGAGTTAGTGGGTTATAACTTATATGATAGCTTTACAAAGAATTGAAACCAGGCTAGTACATGACACAATAAAAAATCCCTATTATTATTAAAATAACACAAAATAGCAATAGTAACATTTTCTGAGCAATGGGGAGCTCGTATTTAATTAAAACTAAAGTTACAAAATCCTAGAGTTATTAAAAGTGGACTCAAAGTCTGGAGTGAACAATGTTAAGTGTTTATGCAACACAAGCTGATGTTCTTCTATATATAAAATATGGATCACTTTTATTTGCGGGTAAGTAAATGGGGCCAGGGTGGGCTATTTCCTATATAAAAGAAGATCCGACAGTGAACTGGTGTTGCTTTCACCACATATGCCCTAGCAAGTGTGTGAATTATTTATGGTGTAAATTATGTCACACCTCAATAAATCATACAGGCAAGGGAAACAGGGTTAGGGGTTGGATGAATGGATGGAAAAGGGGTTTTGTTAAAAGGTGTGACAAAGACAAACATTATACACTGACAATATTTATCTGGGGGATGAGCAGCACCTCCTCATCATCAATCTTTTGTGGAAGGAAACAAAGGAATGAAACTGACATATTACTGTCAAATGCATTGCAAACAGCCCTTCTACCCCAGAGACCCAAGTTATCACAAATCTAAATGTTCTGTTTTCTAGGTTTAAAAATATCAAATTATGGATGAGTGAACTCATCCAGCTCTAAAAATGATGCTGTATTGCAAAATAAGGGGTACATCTGCATTCTCCTTGTGCATGTCCATCACTCTTGGGTGCCTGTCTGGACCGGTCTGGTAGGTAATCAGAGGTGTTGAGCTCAGCTTTTGCTTTTCATTCATGCAGGAGATGAGAAGATCTGCAGATTATAAAACAGAAACTGCATCGTAGAGTCAAAGAGAAGGACAGAGGGAAGGTAAGCTTCATGAGGAGTGCACCAAGAAGACTCAGAGGCAGAGCAAAAAACAAGAGGACTCAGAGTTTCACTTTTGCTACCAGTGCAACACACACTTAGCCACATTTCCCAAAATAACGCACCTCTCTCCTTTCCACATAGCTGAGTACTAGGCCTCAGAGGCATGGATTCTGATTGAAGTCATTAACTTCTTTGTTCTAGTTGTTGATGAGGTAGTACCACCTTGAATTCCTCCTTAATCCTTCTGCCCCGAGTAACTCCATCCCAGTCCCAACCCAAGCAAGCTAGACATGTGGTTCACTGCCATTAAAGAACAAGTAGAGAAACAGAATTTAATTTTGTATAGTTGTCTATTTATCTAACAGGACTGGCCTGGTCTCTGAAGAACCAAAAAAAGGAGTATACCCTACAAGTAAATCTCATTAAGTGTGAAGGGGCCAATCCTCTGGATGGTCATTGGTGCTGCCATTTGCTCAACCTCTTTTGCCATTGCCTTGCACTGGACTTAAACCTTGCCATTTGATACCAATTAAATACAGAGGTTGGGTCCAATCCTTCCATTGGTGTTGTTGCCGGTTTTCTGGTTGCTGGTGCTGGCTACTGTAAGACAATACTGCACTCTCTGGAAGTTGAAGGCGGCAACCCAGAACTGTGGAGTGGGACTCTAACTTCCAGCCCTTCTTCTTCCAGGTGTCCAGCTTGCTCAACAATGTACCTCTTGTATTTTGAAAAATCCCCTTCTGCAAAAGGAATGAAAGTGGACAGAATTTTATTGTACCGTGGATCAAGCAGTCCTGCACAGATATACTCCTTGGACGAGATGATGTTATTTTGCAGCCTTCCATTGCAAGACAAGTGAAAGAGTAAGCTCTCAACTAAGGCATGCACGTCTGTGTTTTTGTTCACACCTGTGAGTGCGAACCTTTCAGACACCTTCTTTTCTTTTCCTGTAGAAGATGGAACAACAGGATAGCTTGGCCCATCCTACTCTACTCCTTGCTAATTTCCCATGTCAAAACCTCAAAAAGGAGTAGCATCTGTGTCAGGCATTTGACTAGGTGCCATTTGTCCACATCCATGGCCATATTTTTCCCAATTGCTAGCAAGCAAGTATAAACTTTATGTATGCACTTGCCAGAAAAGCATATGCAATACAGTACATGTATGCAATAAGACCTTTGAAATCCACAATAGTGTTGGTCTAAAAGGAATAATAGAAGGCCAAGATAGGCATAGATAAAACAAAAATACAAGTGCTATACAAACTTAAAAACAGTTGAACTTCCTTCATTGTACAAATGATTGGTCTAATTTTGAAACTAGTCAAGGTGCATACAAAATCAGCTTTAAACGAGGTGTACAAGGAGTAAAATCGATTCAGGTAGGGGTACCAAGAAAAGTGATTTTTAGTCAACATCTCCACATTGAGAGTAGGGAGCAGGAGACTGCAAAATCAATTACTTTAGAGGGATTGGACTTAAGTATCCTTAAAGCTATTTAGAAGTTCCTGGTGCCCACGCTGCAAAACAATGGCAAGATCCATGTCCTCCTTATAAGCATGATATTGTGAACAGAAAAATAATACATGATCAATGCATTCCCTAGTCTCAGCGAGCGCAAAATGGGCAATTCATATCAGCTTTGGAAAAGGGGCAACACCACTTCATAGTAAAAGTGCAGAGCAACAATGTCCTGATCCACAATTTAATGAACAGCTTCCTGCTGAGTGAGGGCTCAATGAGGGCCATGTAGGCTTCAAAGCAGTAAGCATCCTTGAATTCCCAAAAAGATGCATTTATGGTACCCGCACTCCCAAATCTGTGGAGCCCATCTCCACAAAATTCCAGTACATCCTCTTGAGTGCGAGTTTGGAGACACTGCCTGCAGACTCAGGATGCTCCCAAAGATTTGCACACCCATTTTTTGTGAGACGGTGTTTGATTTAGCCCAACCATGAAATCCCACTGGCCCCTGGGCTCTTGATGACTTTGTCAAGGACCAATTGACTGGAAATCATTGCCTCAGTGGACCAGTTGTCCTCCAATACAACAGGGGTCCAAGTCTAACTCTGTATATATTATTAACACAAAAGGCCCCTGAAACACATTCCGGTAGCCAGGGGGTTGCAGAGGAAAAAGTACAGAGTATGTCCTCCCTATGGTTTATATTTCACAAAAAATACTCTAAAAAGGTTGCACCAAGACAAAATGTTTGGTGATGTGTAATTTGCAATGTTTGAGGAAGATTCCACCATGATTGGTAGTAAATTTAATGCAAACAACGACTCAAGGCAGGAGGGTTAAGCTAATCATGTCCGTGTGCCTAGAAGGAAAAAACACTATTTCTTTTTAATTACCCTCACACACCCTAGTGGTGTCATGCTTCATCATTGAGTCACCTCGACCTCTAAAAGTCGGGTGGGCTTAACCACAGTGTTGGGTAGCTCTTTGAATAGATGAAGGGGAGAGGGTTAAAGATTAAAAGAACAGTCAGACCCCTGGTATCCCTTTATTGTTGGGTCTGGCTGGGTCAGTAAAATTCAGGTCTTTATTGGATATTTATGGTCCTAAGACCCTGGTGCCGAGGGAAGAGTAGCTTCTCCTAATGTGTGTAAAATGTCTCTGTGTTGCCAGGCTCCATCTGTGGGGCAAAATCACAAGAGAACAAAGTGATTTATATATCTCATGTGTATAACTGTAAGTATTTAATCCATGATGCTGCATGCCAAAATCCAGTGTGCATGCCGTAACTGTGGAGAATTATCCCACGCAGTGCCACTCATACACAATGATCTGTGACAGGCAATATCATGTGAGAGGCCTTTTAGGTGGCTATATAACTCACATACTAACACCAACTCAATGTTAGGATAGATAGAAGCAGGCAGAAAAATCAGCATAGGTAGTCTCAATTGCAGTAAAAAACTTTACTTGGTATCATCGAATGAAACGGCATATTGTCTACTCAATCATACGTTCATACATATATGAACGCATGTTAGTACTCACATTAGCACTTACCCAATTTATGGTGGTGTCAAGTTTCTCACAGGACCGATTTATGCGTTTAGATGGTCCTAGTGGTTGCGTGAAAAAAATGAGAGGTGCGGTGGTGGTTATTAAGTCAAAATGGGAGGCCGTCTCTTGAAAGACTCAGATATGGTGGCTGGTAAGGTAAGGTAGCGCTGAAGTCAATAAAGGCCATGAGAAAACGCCGTCACATACTTACTCAATTTGAGATCTCACCCGACTCATACACCTACTGCGGCATCAGTCCCCAGCTCTTTGAGGATGACCCACCCAGTGTTCGGGATTATATTTGCTGTTACGGTGCCAAAAACCTCCTGGATTCAGCGTGTCTGTTGCGCGATACCCGGAAGTGGCGTCATTACAGCGGAGCGGGTCTGTTACTCCTTCCGGTCCCGGAAGGAAGGATCATGGGGCATGTAGTCCCATCCATCGGATCGTGAAGGCCAAACACGGACCCTCTAACGAAGTGGGTTTGATAATGATACCATCCACTATCGTTAGTACTGAAAGTGGAAAGCGTGTGTCATCTTACGTTTTTAGGGACAAAGGGCTAGATAGTAAAAATGATGATTTTTATGTGGTGCATATAAGCATCCTATTAAAGTAAAATAAAAGAAGCCTTAGTGACATCATATGCAGGCCCTCCTTAGTAGGTTATTGGTGGGATGACAACGTAAGGGGCGGGAGATAGCCCATATTGTTAATTATCCATCTCGATGGTCTGGTCCGTTCTTTGAAAAAGCTGTGTGTTTAGGGAGACTGTTGCCCATGGGCTATGGTTTGTGGCTGAGTTACAAGAGTGATCTAGACATTCATTAGGGGAGGGAGCGTCATACTCTAGAAAGAGTTGTTAACCATTATTATCTAGTGCCCACAACCAGGTCGTTCATACACGGACAAACATCCAAGTATTGATACGGGGTGCCATATATTTGGAAGGAATGTGTGCAAGGAGTGCATTCAGATCATTCCACATTTATTACTCTCATTTCTTCAATTGGCCCCATGGAATGCAGTCATTCAATCCCACTTCGTGGGTCTTAAGGCGGTATACCCACAGCTGTTCTTTTTCCAGTAGTACTTTCTGTAAGTTGCCGGTACCCTTTACCTTCTCAATAACTGTCCACCAGATGTCTGTTTCTTTGTGATGATTTCCCACATAGTGGGCTGTTAGTCTTGTAGCTGTTACTGCTCTCCTAATAGTGCTTCTATGTTCGCAAATGCGATTTTCGATTTTTCGCGATGTCATGCCAACATAGAATAGCTGGCATAGACATTTGATAAGGTAAATTACTGCCTCTGTGTTGCAATTGGTGTGAGATCTTTGTTTCCATGGGGTATGTAGGCCGAGGTCAAGGGATTTGGTGTGTTCAGTGAATTCACACACTACGCACATTCCACATGGGAAATGCCCAGTAACAGGTGCTGCGTTCCACAGGGTGGGATGAACGTCAATTTTGGGCTGATAACTGTTGGTATGGACAAATGAGTCTTTTAGACTTCTGTTCTTTTTGAAAGAGAACATGGGTCTTTCATACGTCAATTTGTTAGATGTTAATATTCCCCACTTTTTATTTATGATTTTCTTCACCTGGTTAGATGAGGAGTTAAAGGTCATGACACAGATCATCTGTTGTGGTTGGGGCTTTTCATGAGTTTCAAGGAGAGATTCTCTGGGTGTATTTCGTGCCCTTTTCATGGCATTCTCAATGATTTTAGGTGGGTATTTTTCTCCTTCAGTTTGTTAGTCAATCTCTTTGCTTCTTTTCTGTAGTCTTGGATTTTAGAGCAGTTCCTACGTATACACAGGAATTGTCCCACTGGTAAATTCTCCCTGAGTGTTCGGGGATTAGCACTGTCGAACCTCAACAGGCTATTTTTGTCAGTGGGTTTTGTTTACAGGGAGCTACTCAGTGTACCGTTGTCCGCGATGATGTTGATGTCCAAAAAGCACACCATCCTCTTATCTTTTTTACTGTTAAACGCAGGTGGGGATTGATCTGATTAATTCAGCTCGCAAAGTTTTGTAGGCTCCCATCATCCCCCTTCCATACCAAAAGAATATCGTCTATATACCTGTACCATATCCAGATGTTGGTGGTATATGGGTTAGTGGCCCATATGTGTAGGTTTTGTAGGCTTCCATCATCCCCCTTCCATACCAAAAGAATATTGTCAATATACCTGTACCATTTGCACATGTTGGTGGTATATGGGTTAGTGGCCCATATGTGTAAGTCCTCAAAATGACTCATATACAGGCAGGCAATGCTCGGGGCAAATGTACTGCCCATCGATGTTACGTGGGTTTGAAGGTACAGTTGATCCTCAAATTTAAAGAAATTTTCGGTCAATGCCAGTCGTATGAGGGAGACAATCCATTCAACAGGTGCTGCCCACTCCCACTCCTCTTTTTTGAGTAGAGCTTCTATAACGTCTTCACTGTCAGACTCTGGTATGCTTGTATACAGTGCTTCAACGTCAAGGCACACCAGTATTTTCTCATTTGGGTCATACTCAATGTCAGTTAGAAGGTTGAGTAGATGTTTCGTATCCTGTACAAAAGATTTTATGCGTTTAACTAACGGGCGCAGAAACCAATCAGTGTACTGGGACAGGGGTTCGAAAACTGATCCGATCCCGGATACAATCGGCCTGCCCGGCGGAGGTATCTTCCCTTTGTGGATTTTTGGGATTGTGTAGAACAATGGGATTCTTGGCTCTTCCTGGTAGAGGAACCCATGTTCTTTCTTGGAGATCCAGCCTCTGTACAGAGTATCTTTTGTCATGATGTTGATGGTTTTCCTCAGTCTTTCCGTGGGGTCTCTGTGGATCTTCTGGTGGAATTTTGTATCACTCAGAAGGGTTAGGCATGCTGTTTTGTACATAGTAGTGTCCTGAATCACAGTGGCTCCACCTTTGTCTGCTGGTTTTATGATCAGTCCCGGCCTTTTCTTTAACTTTTCTAGTGCTGTTCGTTCCTTATTGCTCAGATTGTTGTAGGTGTTCTTCTTTTGGTTGGAGTTCCTCTACTTCTTTTATAACTTCTTCCTCAAATGCGAGGCCCTCGGGGGGCATGAGGTTGGCTGGAAGGTAAAAAATAGACTTGTTTCTGAGGTCTGTGTAATTCCTGTCTTCCGTGAATTCTTCTTTATTCATGAAGAAGATCTTCAATCTAATTTTTCTAAAGAACTCGCTGAGTTCACACCTCAGGTGGAATTTGTCAAGATGCGTTGTGGGGACACAGCCCAAGTCTTTTTCAAGAACCGTCATCTTGTCTTCAGTAAGACTGGTGCCGGAGATGTTCACTATCAGTCCTTTGTTCAGCTCGCTCCGGGTTGTGGATAGCCCCTTGTGTTACTTCTCGTGTTGGGTCCTGCTCAGTCCTCCTCCCAGTGAATTCTTCTGTTTCCACGTATTTCGGGTTGCCTCTACTTCCACCCTGTCCTAAAAAATGTTGATTGTATTCAAGTTGGAAATAAGGTCCTACTGGGTATTGTGGTGGTCCATGGTAGAGGCCTGGTACAAACGTGCCTGGCCATTGGTACATGTGTGGTGGTTCATAGTTCTGATTGAAACCACCTCATCGTGGTCTTCTTGGTTTGTAGTTCCAGTTCTTTCTCGATCCATTACTTGATCCTCCCTCTTGTTCACTCTTGTAACTCAGCCACAAACCATATCCCATGGGCAACAGTCTCCCTAAACACACAGCTTTTTCAAAGAATGGACCAGACCATCAAGATGGACAATTAACAATATGGGCTATCTCCCGCCCCTTACGTTGTCATCCCACCAATAACCTACTTAGGAGGGCCTGCATATGATGTCACTTAGGCTTCTTTTATTTTACTTCAATACGATGCTTATATGCACCACATAAAAATCATCCTTTTTACTATCTAGCCCTTTGTCCCTAAAAACGTAGGATGACACACGCTTTCCACTTTCAGTACTAACGGTAGTGGATCGTATCATTATCAAACCCATTTCTTTAGGGGGTCCGTGCTTGGCCTTCGTGATCCGATGGATGGGACTACATGCCCCATGATCCTTCCTTCCGAGACCGGAAGGAGGAACAGACCCACCCGCTGTAATGACGCCACTTCCGGGTATCGCACAACAGACGTGCTGAATCCTGGAAGTTTTTGGCGTCATAACAGCAAATATAATCCCAAACATTGGGTGGGTCATCCTCACAGAGCGGGGCCCGATGCCGCAGTAGGTGTATGAGTCGGGTTAGATCTCAAATTGAGTAAGTAAGCGACAGCGTTTTCTCATGGCCTGTATTGACTTCAGCGCTACCTTACCTTACCAGCCACCATATCTGAGTCTTCCAAGAGACGGCTTCCCATTTTAACTTAATAACCACCACCGAACCTCTCATTTTTATCACGCTACCACTAGGACCATCTAAATACATAAATCGATCCTGTGAGAAAATTGAAGCCCCCATAAACTGGGTAAGTGCTAATGTGAGTACTAACATGCAAATAGTGTAAATGTATGAATGTATGATTTGAGTGCACGATATGCCATTTCATTCGATGATACCAAGTAACGTATTTTACTGCAATTGAGACTACCTATGCTGATTTTTCTGCCTGATTCTATCTATCCTAACACTGAGTTGGTGTCAGTATGTGAGTTATATAGCCACCTAATGGGCCTGTCACATGATATAGCCTGTCACAGATCGTCGTGTAGGAGTGACACTGCGTGGGGTAATTCTACACAGTTACGGCATGCACACTGGATTTTGGCATGCAGCACCATGGATTAAACACTTACAGTTATACACATGAGATATGTATAATTTTGTTCTCTTGTGTTTTTGCCCCACAGACGGAGCCTGGCAACACAGAGACATTTTACACACACGAGGAGAAGCTACTCTTCCCTCGACACCAGGGTCTTAGGACCATAAATATCCAATAAATATCAGTTTTTTAGAATTTTACTGACCCAGCCAGACCCAAAAATAAAGGGATACCAGGGGTCTGACTGATCTTTTAATCTTTAAGCCCCCTTCCTTCATCTATTCAAAGAGCTACCTAACACTGTGGTTGAGCCCACCTCGACTTTTAGGGGTCGGGGTGACCGGATGATGTAGCATGACAACACTAGGGTGTGTGAGGGTAACTCTGTATATACCCTCCTTTTTGAATGACAAACTCATTGATCTGTTTGTACTGCTCAAACAGAAGTTGCACAATCAAATAGGTCAAGTTCCAATGTGTTGGCACCTCCTGTATCAGGGCTTTAACTGGTACTCTTTACACGGAATTACCTGCAACTGCTTCCGGACTTTAAAGGTTGGCTTAAATGAGCCCGGATTTCTTCCGCAGGTGATTGGTATGTTGCTGACTATATCCTCCTTTTTGAAAAAGTCTATCGCCATCAGGTTGATGCAATGGGCTAGACAAAGGACCCCTGAAATAACAACTGTCTGCCATGGCCTTGAGTATGTTACTGCCATTTTCCGTGGCAACAAATCCTATTCACATCTGTTTGTGATTTCTCCATGGTAAACATTGTCACTTTTGCATGCCATTGAACACTCTTAAAGCTATCTTCAGGGTCCAGACTTGTCGATATATTTTGCTTTACCACCACAAAACAGATCCAGTGTGCAGTGATACACATGAAATCAGTTATCTGACAACTGCTCTACATGTATGTCATCAGGTGGATAGTGTGAACAACACTTTGCTGCAAAGCTTCTCCAACCAATTGCAGCGCATCATGATGCAGCACTGGAACAGCATCTCTGGCAAAATAGTTCTGACTTGAAAACTTCCATTTTGGGCAGATGACTGTTACAAATTCTAAGATTACCATTCCCTCCTGAAAAGAAAATGGAGTCCAGCAACAACATTTTTGCCAGATTCCCGTTGTACAAACATGCTGTTGCGTGGTTGCAGTTGTAAGGACCCTCTTGCCTCAACATGCACGTAATACTAACCTGTATTTTCTTCTTATTCCTGGAGCCACTGATGCAGGCAACTTTTGAGAAGCAGGTGGTGGTAGACTCAGTGAGCTTCATGTTGTGGCGGTCAGTGTGTACCATGGTGTCTCCATCTGACTCTTAGTCTTGTGCTATTGTGAAGTCACTGAGACCAGTGATTTTGCTGGTGCACTCAAGGGGGCAGGGCTGCTTAGTGTGAGAATGTCAGCACTGTGATTGGAATTGTAGCTGATGTTCCCAGGCTCTCCTCACCTTCACCACCATGACCACATTCAGCAATGTTTTAAGGTGCTCCTCACACTGGATTGCATAGTGCTTTTTCATATGGGTAATTTGGCCTCCAGTACCATAATGTGAACCAGGCTTACCTCGACGATGATGCATGTTGCAAATTCTGCATACGCTAATGTGCCCCCACTTGTGATAAACGTAATAAATGTCCAAACTCTGGCTAAGTTTTTTTTTACAGGGGCACTGCCACAGCCTGAAGAAAAACTGGTTAATTTCAGTTCAAAACATATGTTTATTTAGACATTGATCATTTAAACAAGGATTCTTAAAACAAGATAAAATTCAGATACAAAAAGACACAATGTACCCTGAGGGTGATTTGGCGGGTGGGAGGTGAGGGGGAGAAAATTTCAAAAATGATCCTCAGAAGCGTATTTGCAAACAGGTTGATGAGGGTATTTTGGTTGATAATTAATGAGTGGGGCTAGTGCTACGGAGCTGAAATTCCTGTCATGGAATGTTAACGGCTTACGTGTAAGGTCTAAGAAATTTTTGGAACTCAAAGGTGGGTTGCACATTCTTTTTATACACCTCAAACGATAGTTACAAAAGGGGTGACGATTTTTGTTAGGCAAGGAGTGCATTTTTAATTTTTAATGTATGGCAGCAGATCCCAGAGGGAGGTGGCTGATCTTACAGGCAAAAGTGGCAGGAGAAAAGCTTACTATCACAGGATATTATGGGCCAAATCAAGATGATGTGGGACCCTTGGATACACTGGCTAGTGAACTCTTAATTTTTTCGGGCAAGATCATTATAGCAGGTGACTTCAATACGGTCATGGAGAATAATTTAGACCGTTCAGGCAAGAGAGGACAGAGTAATGTGAAAATGTCTAACAAAGTAAGGCTGCTGCTGACTCAGTTTGGTTTATGTGATATATGGCGGGTAAAATCTGGCCTACAGCTTGGATATACATATTATAACTGAAAATATAATCATAAATCTCGAATTGATTATTTTTTACTGGACTTGAGATTAATGGATCAGCTAATAAGCACTAACCATATAGGCACATATATCTCAGACCACTCTGCTATAACCTTAAACTTGAGCTTCAAGTTAGATAGGGTGGATTCAGCCTGGAGGTTAGATCGTACCCTCCTCCTAGACCAGGAATGTCTAAAAGTGGTAAGGGAGGAATTAGAAGTTTTTTTAGAGGCTAATCTGGGTTCAGTTAAGCTTGAGACAGTTTGGGAAACCTGCAAAGCATTTCTGAGAGGTAGGCTGGGAGCTCTGGGTGCAAGGTAGCACAGAGAATATTATAAAGTGGTCTCATAATTGGAAGAGAAGATCCGTCACAATGAAGCTAAGATTATTGCCAAGGGGGAACCTAAAATAACGGATCAGGCAAGGATTGATTTAGTACAGCTGAAATCAGACCTGGTGGCGGTTCTTGCCCACAGAATTAAGGAAAAGTGGGAAGCTACTAATCTGGCACACTTAAGTTATGGGGAAGGGTGCAGTAAATTACTAGCTTGGAAGGCGAAGAAGGACCAGGTACGCAACTTTATTAAGAAAGTAAAAAGCCCAGACACAGATACCCTAATTACAGAAACCAGAGAAATTGCAGAGGCTTTCTTTGACTACTTTTCAAGGGTCTATAAGGAGGACCTAGACCCGGAGCTCCCGGACATTAGGGAATGGCTGCAGTTAGTAAACCCACTTCCAGCTCAGCTTAAACAGATTTTGAACACTGAAATATCTTTAACGGAAGTGGAAAAGGCCATAAAGTCTGCTAAGGGAGGCAAGGCTCCGGGGCCAGACGGGCTTCCGTCAGAAGTATTTAAATCTCTGATAAGATTAATTGCTCCAGGACACACAATTTATTTATCAGTATTTTTCAAGGTCAGGCAGTCATGCCCGAATCTTGGAATGAGGCGGTTATTGTCTTAATTCCAAAGCCGGGAAAATCCCCTAAATATCTTGATTTATGTAGGCCAATATCACTATTAAATTGTGACTACAAACTCTTTGCAAAAATTATGGCAGACAGGTTTAGTTTGGTCATCTCAAAATAAGTGCAGGATGATCAAAAAGGATTTATATGGGGCAGGTTCTTGAAGGAACTCACTTTTTCATTAATTGGAGCTATTGATATGGCCACAGTCTATAATCTCCCGCTGGCAGTAATAGCACTCGATGCCGCTAAGGCCTTTGACCGAGTCAACTGGTCCTTTTTGAAAGCTCTCATAGGTCATCTTGAGTTAGGGACGTGTTTTACCAGTACTCTATTATCTTTATATTGTTCTCCCACTTCCAAGGTACTGGTAAACGGAATTTTAACACAATCCATTAATGTGAACTGCGGCACACGGCAAGTATGTCTCCTATCCCCACTATTATTTAATTTATACATAGAACCACTAGCATTCAAGATTAGGAATGCAGATACCATACCACCGTTTTTTGTAGAGGGATGGGAGAAAAAAATAGGTCTTTACGCAGACGATATTATCATTTATACCCCGAATTTGCAGCAATCATTGCAAAGTTTATTCGAACTCACAAAAGAATTTGGTCAAGTCTCTGGCCATGAAATTAACGAGGACAAGACAGAAATGATGTCCTGGAACTTAGATTCACAAGGCATCTTATGTAAAAAGGAGATGCGTTATATGAGGGTAAGGATTACGCATAATATTTCAGAATTAACAAGTATCAATTTTATGAGGATATAAAAAGAAATAGGTTCTATGTTGGGTGGTTGGGGGCATTTAACACTTACTTTATACGGCCGTACGAATCTGGTAAAGATGGTGACTCTGCCAAAAATTACTTTCTTGTTTGAGACAATACCCCTGGCATTTATTAAGGATTGGTTTAAGAAGCTACAAAGTGAGATTTGCTCTTTTATTTGGGCATCGAAAGGGTCCTGTCTATCATGGAAGAAGCTCAGAAGAGGATGGGCTAAAGGTGGACTGGCGGCTCCAGACTTTATGTTATATGCATGGGCTTTTCAGTTAAAGAACTTTAGAATATTACTGGGTGTCCCGATGGCCACAGCTATTGGAAATATGTTTTTGGCTATGCTTAAGAAAAGCAAATATAATGAGGACGTTTTTTGTGTAAATTTTCTGATCCTAAGTTTTTCAAAAAAGTAAGACTGAAAATATTGTGGGAAGTGGCAGAGCTCTGGTATAAAATCAGGAGAGCTCTAAAAATGTCTTACTATGGATATAGGGCTCCCATTTGGGATGCCCCAGGCTTACCCCCCTGGTCTCAGGATGCATTGGCTATGCCGTTAAGAGCTGTACGCTTACAGACTTGGGGTAATCTATTCCCGGACGAAAAATTGATTGATCGGGGACAGGGGGAAGCCACCTGGGGGAAAGGGTTTTCAAAATTCACATATTTACAGATACAAAGCTGGGCAAGTAAAATGGATGTTGTGATCGGCCTCCAGAATGACTTCGAAGATAAATTTTTCTCAACTCAAGTCTACAAGAAAGAAGTTGCTCTATGGTATTGGGCAATGTTGGAGATGGAGGATGGCTTGTTCCTGCTTCCAGAGGCTCTGTGGGGTGATTGCTTGCCGGACATCGCCACGGAAGATCAATGGCAAGTAACAATGACTATGCTATATAAAATAGTCAAGTCTGCAAATTTAAGGCGAAATCTTTTGTTCACTATCCATAGAGCTTATTGGTCTCCCCGTAGACTCTCGAAACTCAAGGCTAGCGGCTTGGTGGAATGTCCTAAATGCAGAAGTATCACAGTAGATGATTTTCATATGTTTGTGGACTGTCCAGGCATTGGGGAGTTCTGGGAGGAAGTAAGTACAAGCTTGTCACGGGCAGTTGATCTGAATATTGAGGTAAGCCCTGAACTAATTATTACTGGAAGATATTATTTTCAGAATAAGAATATTAATGACAATGTTAAGTTGGTGTTTTATGGAGTTTTGCTTGCCTGCAGAGAAATCTGTAAATTATGGGTCTCGCCTATATCCCCAACACTTCTGGAATGGGTGAAAGCTATGAGATATTTTGCTAAATTAGACTCAATGGTTCAGAAAAGAAAAAAGCACAGATTTTGGTTACCTCTTTTACAACACTTTGGTTAAGGGGGGGAATAGGGTCGGAATATGGCCTGTTAACAACAATCCAATGATTAAGGTCTTGGCCTATCTCGCCTGCAGTTTTCCCTCCCTCAAGAGGGATACACAGATAAGGTAGCGGCTGCCAGGGAGCTGTGGCCTCGGAAAGCCCAGGTTGGTATGAACTGAGAGGCTTGGCACCTGTTGGTAAGTTCACAAGCCCTACTCTGTAAGGCTGGTATATGAGATAAAAAGCCCATAGAAGGTATTGTGTCATTTTTTTTAATATGGGTGGCCTAAAGGCTAATGAGGATAAAAAAAAATACACAATGTAAAACACAGTATAATTATACATTTGAGACTCAATTCATCATCTAATACAATCTATATTCTCTTAAATGATTCGTAAAAATCAAGCAAATGATTACAAATAATTTAATAAGATTTTCGTAGTTTAACTGTAAAAATGTATCAACAGGTAATACAAATCGAGCAATGGAACACAGCAAATCGAAAAATCTAATTTCGGCTAATTTTCGCACACGGAATTACCTGCAACTGCTTCCGGACTTTAAAGGTTGGCTTAAATGAGGCCGGATTTCTTCCGTAGGTGATTGGTATGTTGCTGACTATATCTTCCTTTTTGAGAAAGTCTATCGCCATCAGGTTGATGCAATTGGCCACACAAAGGACCCCTGAAATAACAACTCTCTGCCATGGCCTTGAGTATGTTATGCCATTTTCTGTGGCAGCAAATCCTATTCACATCTGTATGTGGTTTGTCCATGGTAAACATTGTCACTTTTGCATGCCATCGAACACTCTTAAAGGTTTCTTCAGGGTCCAGACTTGTCGATATATTTTGCTTTACCACCACAAAACAGATCCTGTGTGCAGTGATACACATGAAATCAGTTGTCTGACAACTGCTCTACATGTATGTCATCAGGTGGATAGTGTGAACAACACTTTGCTGCAAAGCTTCTCCAACCAATTGCAGCGCATCATGATGCAGCACTGGAACAGCATCTCTGGCAAAATAGGTCTGACTTGAAACCTTCCATTTTGGGCAGATGACTGTTACAAATTCTAAGAATACCATTCCTTCCTGAAAAGAAAATGGAGGAAGTACAGCAACAACATTTGTGCCAGATTCACATTGTACAAACATGCTGTTGGGTGGTTGCAGTTGTAAGGACCCTCTTGCCTCAACATGCACGTAATACTAACCTGTATTTTCTTCTTAATTCTGGAGCCACTGATGCTGGCAACTTTTGAGAAGCAGGGAGTGGTAGACTCAGTGAGCTTCATGTTGTGGCAGTCAGTGTATACCATGTTGTCTCCATCTGACTCTTAGTCTTGTGCTATTGTGAAGTCACTGAGACCAGTGATTTTGCTGGTGCACTCCCTGGGACAGGGCTGCTTAGTGTGAGAATGTCAGCACCTTGATTGGAATTGTAGCTGATGTTCCCAGGCTCTCCTCACCTTCACCACCATGACCACATTCAGCAATGTTTTAGGGTGCTCGTCACACTGGATTACATAGTGCTTTTTCATATGGGTAATTTGGCCTCCAGTACCATAATTTGAACCAGGCTTACCTCGACGATGAAGCATGTTTCAAATTCTGCAAACGCTAATGTGCCCCCACTTGTGATAAACGTAATAAATGTCCAAACTCTGGCTAAGTACTTTTTTACAGGGGCACTGCCACAGCCTGAAGAAAAACTGGTTAATTTCAGTTCAAAACATATGTTTATTTAGACATTAGTCTTTTAAACAGGGATTCTTAAAATAAGATAAAATTCAGATACAAAAATACACAATGTACCCTGAGGGTGATTTGGCGGGTGGGAGGTGGGGGGGGCGAAAATTTCAAAAATGATCCTCAGAAGCGTATTTGCCACCAGGTTGATAAGGGTATTTTGGTTGATAATTAATTAGTGGGGCTAGTGCTATGGAGCTGAAATTCCTGTCATGGAATGTTAACGGCTTACGTGTGAGGTCTAGGAGACGGCAAATTCTAAAATATTTAGAGGATTCACTGGCACATATAGTTTTTTTTCAAGAGACGCATTTGACTGCCACCAAGTGCAAGGAAATTTTTGGAACTCAAAGGAGGGTTGCACATTCTTTTTATACACCTCAAACGATAGTTACAAAAGGGGTGGCGATTTTGGTTGGGCAAGGAGCGCATTTTTATTTTGAATGTATGGCAGCAGATCCCAGAGGGAGGTGGCTGATCTTACAGGCAAAAGTGGCAGGGAAAAGCTTACTATCACAGGATATTATGGGCCAAATCAAGATGATGTGGGACCCTTGGATACACTGGCTAGTGAACTCTTAAATTTTTTGGGCAAGATCATTATAGCAGGTGACTTCAATACGGTCATGGAGAATAATTTAGACCTTTCAGGCAAGAGAGGACAGAATAATGAGAAAATGTCTAACAAAGTAAGGCTGCTGTTGACTCAGTTTGGTTTATGTGATATATGGCGGGTAAAATCTGGCCTACAGCTTGGATATACATATTATAACCGAAAATATAATCATAAATCTCGAATTGATTATTTTTTACTGGACTTGAGATTAATGGATCAGCTAATAAGCACTAACCATATAGGCGCTCATATCTCAGACCACTCTGCTATAACCTTAAACTTGAGCTTCAAGTTAGATAGGATGGATTCAGCCTGGAGGTTAGATCGTACCCTCCTCTTAGATCAGGAATGTCTAAAAGTGGTAAGGGAGGAACTGGAAGTTTTTTTAGAGGCTAATCTGGCTTCAGTTAAGCTTGAGACAGTTTGGGAAACCTGCAAAACATTTTTGAGAGGTAGGCTGGGAGCTCTGGGTGCAAGGAAGCGCAGAGAATATTATAAAGTGGTCTCAGAATTGGAAGAGAAGATCGTCACAATGAAGCTAAGATAATTGCCGAGGGGGAACCTAAAATAACGGATCAGGCAAGGATTGATTTAGTACGGCTGAAATCAGACCTGGTGGCGGTTCTTGTCCATAGAAATAAGGAAAAGTGGGAAGATAGTAATCTGGCACACTTTAGTTATGGGGAAGGGTGCAGTAAATTACTAGCTTGGAAGGCGAAGAAGGACCAGGTACGCAACTTTATTAAGGAAGTAAAAAGCCCCGACACAGATACCCTAATTACAGAAAGCAGAGAAATTGCAGAGGCTTTCTTTGACTACTTTTCAAAGGTCTAAAAGGAGGACCTAGACCCGGAGCTCCCGGACATTAGGGAATGGCTGCAGTTAGTAAACACACTTCCAGCTCAGCTTAAACAGATTTTGAAAACTGAAATATCTTTAACGGAAGTGGAAAAGGCCATAAAGTCTGCTAAGGAAGGCAAGGCTCCGGGGCCAGAAGGGCTTCCGTCAGAAGTATATAAATCTCTGATAGGATTAATTGCTCCAGGACTACACAATTTATTTATCAGTATTTTTCAAGGTCAGGCAGTCATGCCCGAATCTTGGAATGAGGCGGTTATTGTCTTAATTCCAAAGCCCGGAAAATCCCCTAAATATCTTGATTCATATAGGTCAATATCACTATTAAATTGTGACTACAAACTCTATGCAAAAATTATGGCAGACAGGTTAAGTTTGGTCATCTCAAAATGAGTACAGGATGATCAAAAAGGATTTATATGGGGCAGGTTCTTGAAGGAACTCACTTTTTCATTAATTGGAGCTATTGATATGGCTACGGTCTATAATCTCCCGCTGGCAGTAATAGCACTCGATGCCGCTAAGGCCTTTGACCGAGTCAACTGGTCCTTTTTGAAAGCTCTCATAGGTCATCTTGAGTTAATGACGTGTTTTACCAGTACTCTATTATCTTTATATTGTTCTCCCACGTCCAAGGTACTGGTAAACGGAATTTTAACACAATCCATTAAGGTGAACCGCGGCACACGGCAAGTATGTCCCCTATCCCCACTAATATTTAATTTATACATAGAACCACTAGCATGCAAGATTAGGAATGCAGATACCAAAACAACCATTTGTTGTAGAGGGATTGGAGAAAAAAATAGGTCTTTACGCAGATGATATTATCATTTATACCCCGAATTTGCAGCAATCATTGCAAAGTTTATTCGAACTCACAAAAGAATTTGATCAAGTCTCTGGCTACGAAATTAACGAGGACAAGACTGAAATTATGTCCTGGAACTTAGATTCACAATGCATCTTATGTAAAAATGAGATGCGTTATTTGAGGGTAAGGATTACGCATAATATTTCAGAATTAACAAGTATCAATTTTATGAGGATAAAAAAAGAAATAGGTTCTATATTGCGTGGTTGGGGGCATTTACCACTTACTTTATACGGCCGTACGAATCTGGTAAAGATGGTGATTCTGCCAAAAATGACTTTCTTGTTTGAAACAAGCCCCCTGGCATTTAATAAGGATTGGTTTAAGAAGCTACAAAGTGAGATTTGCTCTTTTATTTGGTCATGGAAAGGGTCCCGTCTATCATGGAAGAAGCTCAGAAGAAGATGGGCAAAAGGTGGACTGGCGGCTCCAGACTTTATGTTATATGCATGGGCTTTTCAGTTAAAGAACTTTAGAATATTACTGGGTGTCCCGATGGCCACAGCTATTGGAAATATGTTTTTGGCTATGCTTAAGGAAAGCAAATATAATGAGGACGTTTTTTTGTGTAAATTTTCTGATCCTATGCTTTTCGAAAAAGTAAGACTGAAAATCTTGTGGGAAGCGCCAGAGATCTGGTATAAAATCAGGAGAGATCTAAAAATGTCTTACTATGGATATAGGGCTCCCATTTGGGATGCCCCAGGCTCACCCCCCTGGTCTCAGGATGCATTGGCTATGCCGTTAAGAGCTGTAGGCTTACAGACTTGGGGTAATCTATTCCCGGACGGAAAATTGATTGATTGGGGACAGGGGGAAGCCACCTGGGGGAAAGGGTTTTCAAAATTCAAATATTTACAGATACAAAGCTGGGCAAGTAAAATGGATGTTGTGATCGGCCTCCAGAATGACTTTGAAGATAAACTTTTCTCAACTCAAGTCTACAAGAAAGAAGTTGCTCTGTGGTATTGGGCAATGTTGGAGATGGAGGATGGCTTGTTCCTGCTTCCAGAGGCTCTGTGGGGTGATTGCTTGCCGGAAATCGCCACGGAAGATCAATGGCAAGTAACGATGACTATGCTATATAAAATAGTCAAGTCTGCAAATTTAAGGTGAAATCTTTTGTTCACTATCAACAGAGCATATTGGTCTCCCCATAGACTCTCAAAACTTAAGGCTGGCGGCTTGGTGGATTGTCCTAAATGCAGAAGTATCAAAGTAGATGATTTGCATATGTTTGTGGACTGTCCAGGCATTGGGGAGTTCTGGGAGGCAGTAAGTAAAAGCTTGTCACGGGCAGTTGATCTGAATATTGAGGTAAGCCCTGAAACTAATTATTACTTGAAGATATGATTTGCAGAATAAGAATATTAATGACAATGTTAAGTTGGTGTTTTATGGAGTTTTGCTTGCCCGCAGCGAAATCTGTAAATTATGGGTCTCGCCTATATCCCCAACACTTCTGGAATGGGTGAAAGCTATGAGATATTTTGCTAAATTAGACTCAATGGATCAGAAAAAAAAAAGCACAGATTTTGGTTACCTTTTTTACAACACTTTGGTTAAGGGGGGAATAGGGTCCGGAATATGGCCTGTTAACAACAATCCAATGATTAAGGTCTTGGCCTATCTCGCCGGCAGTTTTCCCTCCCTCAAGAGGGATACACAGATAAGGTAGCGGCTGCCAGGGGGCTGTGGCCTCGGAAAGCCCAGGTTGGTACGAACTGAGAGGCTTGGCACCTGTTGATAAGTTCACAAGCCCTACTCTGTAAGGCTGGTATATGAGATAAAAAGCCCATAGAAGGTATTGTGTCATTTTTTTGAATATGGGTGATCTAAAGGCTAATGAGGATTAAAAAAAAAAACACAATGTAAAGCACAGTATAATTATACATTTGAGACTCAATTCATCAGCTAATACAATCTATATTCTCTTAAATGATCCGTAAAAATCAAGCAAATGATTACAAATAATTTAATACAATTTTCGTAGTTTAACTGTAAAAATGTATCAACAGATAATAAAAATCGAGCAATGGAACACACCACATCAAAAAATCTTATTTCGGCCAATAATCTAATCACTTGCCCTCTATTCTTTATATGATATTTTATAAAAGCATGTTGTGAGAAGGACTTTGTTTGGGTCGAAAACCACAAGCAATCCAATGGGGTGTGGATGAAATCTCCCTTCTTATTGAGACCACACTTATAGAAGAACTGGAGGTAGTCAGGCTTTTCGTTGATTGCCTATCTGCAGTGCATACTTCTACTAAGGTACTGGTTAGTGCAGCTCTTAGCTCGGGCTTTGTAAATATGGGAGCTAGCAGTGCTACCTGGCCACATCCATTGGAGCAGATTATTGAATAGCAATGTTGGTCTCCTCTGTGTCAACTTCCACAATGACTAGCACATCAATTTCATCCTCCTCATTATTCCCTTCCATGATTTGAAGGCTTTGAGGAACGTTTCTTATCCCTTGCCTGTCCTGGCATCTCCCGGACTCTTGCAGGGTCCACGCCATGTCCCCATCATCATCATCATCCTTATCAAAAGGGGTGCTTGAAGTAGATAGTGGAGTAGTACCCTTCCTCTTTCATGCTGGCGGTCTGAGAGCCAATGATTCTAAAATACACAGTTCCTGCTCTGCCGGAAGCTCGACCATTAGTTCTACACCAATATCACGAACATGTACTATTGCTGGTTGCGTCTATTGTCTACTTTGCTCTGTTTCCTGAAATGATTGATTCCTACCTTGTGAAAGGGAAAATTTAAATTCAACATCACTGTTCGTCAGTGTCACTATCATTGCAGTGGATGCCTCCATAACAGACATTGCCTTGGGCTTAGTTTGGGGGGGTGCTGTTTATGTGGTTGTGCTACTCCCAGCTTGTTCCCTAGAGGCTGGCGGGATAGGCACACATTGTTTTTCAAAACTTTTTTGGGCTAATGCACCACTGGAAGAGAGCTGCTTCTTCTCACTGACCACTTTCTTGGTAGAAACTTTCTTTGGAGCCATCCTAAAGCTCACAGTTGGCAGTGCCACTAAGCTACACAAGCAGAAGAGATTGGTGGACTGATGTGCAACATCACTGTACAGGTATTCTGTTTGGCAGTACTGTGGATGATGTCTCTTCTAGTCTTGTGCACCTAAAATCAAACAAGCAAGTAAAACATTAATGAAACGTGGCTTTGTTGCAGTTTGAATAATACTGACAAAGGCAAAGTGAGTGTGGTTGGTTACTTCGGTAATATGCACTTTAAGGTCAAACCACAACACAATTTTAAAAAATGTAATTCCCCAGCAGGATAAAACACAACATGCAGATAGAGCTCTTTCCTTTATGTTTATGTATTATAAAGCAGACACCTATGGCACTCAGAAAACTGCATGGTTAAATGGAGTAATAATCTTTTTAAAAATGGAGGTTAGTGTGCCCTTATGGCAGGCAATGTGGTCCGAGGGGAATGGGATAATCATTTGAAATATGAATGATACTGATGTGTATGCAGTGCACCACTGCCAGGGTGTCCAGAAGGAAATGGAATTATACCTAAAAAAAAACTGAATCCTGTTGTGCGGCTGTGCACCTATGGTGGAGGGATGGGTGGATGGATTGACCAAGGTGAAATTAAAAAAAAACATTGAACAAACAAAACAAAACACAATTAACAAAATTAAACAAAATTCAAATAAAACACTCAAAATAAAATATAAAAAATAAAATTCATAAAATTTAAAAGATAGAAAAACTTGTGTTTGATTGGAATGGTGAGAAGAAACCTATTGTGTGACAAGGAGGTGCAATAAAAAAAGAATATATATATATAAGCATTGTTCATCAAAATCATGTGCCTCCTTTGCAAGAAACTGATGCATCGCTGCGTTACAGCAGTGATGAGCCAGTTTACTTGCGCCACCGTAGATGCACCGTATTCATACAACGGTGCATCATGGCGTTGGATTTTTGGGTGCAATGCTGGAGCTGGTGGTATAATCAAAGAAAGGAACTCCATCAATGTGTCAAAATACAGAGGTGATGCATCCATTTTAGATGACGCATCACTCACTGAATGGGGACCAATGTGTTTGAGTGTGAAAACATGACAAAGTCACCTTGCTCTTAAACATATTGGTCCAGGAAGTGACGCTTCCAAGTGGGCATAGTGCCCACTTGTATTTGTGACATCAGCACGTAATGTCACAAATTGTCACATTACGTGCACATACTAAACATTTGTGGCCCACTTACCTGGTGACTAGATTGCATTTTGCAATTAAGTTTCTACTGCTGGTGTAGTCAATTGGGCACAGGCAACGCGTCACCCCTGCGCATGGGTTTGCAGGCATAGGGATTGTGATACATGGCAGTGCAGCAGCAGGATACATAAGAAAAAGTGCTAATTACCACTGCACCAGTTTCAAGGTAGGCATTTCCAATCGAACACCTAACTTGCATACATTGAATCTGAAGCAGCACAGGTGATTTTCACACAGGTGAAAACTGACGCACCCTGTATGAACATGATGCACCTGCATCCATGTACATATGGAGCAGGTGCGTCACCGCCGTTGTGTCAAAATAAGTGACACAATTGGGGTGCAATGGCAGCACAAGGTGATGCAAGGGGCTTGTAAATAAGGTCCATATTCCTAATATACATACTACAATGATCCTCAAGCATATTATTAAACTGGTATCACATCCATCATGCAAGCCTATGGCAAAGGTACACTTGCTGAATCCACAAAAGGCCTGTCAGACACATTGTCAAACAACGCAGGAAGCAAGCAAGCATAGGGAACAAAGAATACATGCAAGGCTATGGCAAAGGCTCATTGGCTGGATGTACAAAATGGCTGCCAGCTACATGGTCAAATAATTACAGCAAGCAAGGAGGCATGGAGAAAAAAGAACAGATGTAAGCCTATTGCACAGGCACATTGGCAGGATGCACAAAATGCCAGCCACATGGTCAAACAACAACAGCGAGCAAGGAAGCATGAGGAACAAAGAGAACACATTCAGGCCTATGGACACAGACTCAATAAAATGGTCCCTTGCCACATGGCATGGAGAATAAACACAAATCAATGGTGGCCTATGGCAAACACACAAACATACACTTGTCAGACAAAGGTGACATGGTAACACTGCAGAAAACACTACCAATAGTTCAGCAATGTCAAAAATGAAAATTAACTGAGCTATGAAGACACACATCCCTGCATCAAATATCCCACATATACACTATTTGCACACAAAAAATGCATGACAAACAAAAAAGTCACATCACTTTTTTAATTTATTCCAATGACAATCAAGCCTAAAATGATGTTTCAAAACAATATACACCCCAGAAACAGTTTCAGGGACCCAACGACTAGGCCTGGCCTTGACCTACTGGGTGGCCCCTTGGTATATTAGGCTACATAGTAAAAGAAATAAATATTGCAAATTTAACAAACATGAAGAAAATGTACTGAACTGTGCAACATTGTTCCTTTAAAAATGAAGAAAAATTAAATGCAAAAATATAACTAGCCCCCTAATGAAAATGCATGACACCCACAAATATAAGTACAAATGAATACTGGTGCATGCCCTCTATTAAATGAACAATTCTCTACTTCAACACTTTTTTTTATCTTACTTATGAAATCTCAAATACAAAGTCCTTAGATCCAATGGTATGTATGCAGCTGACAAGGAGAGTGTTCCTTCGAGCTCCAAATCCAAACGAAAAATGACCAGGAGATAGAAAAAGAACTGGGAGAAGCCTGCTGGACAGTAACTGGAAATTTGAGTCTCTGAGGCACTTTCTTCATGTTGACCAAAAAAAAAGATAAAAAAAGGCTTCTTGTACAAAAGAAAATCTCCAATGGTCAGTTGGAGAAGAAAATCCACTCTAAAACCTCTTTAGTTGTTTCTAGAGTACAAAAGCTACTTGAGTGGTGCATTCACGACCGTGAGTGGCACTACATAGGCATCATCACAGCATGCGCTCACTAGCAGTCCAAGAATGCCATGGCACTGGTTGTGAGTGCCAAAACTATTATTCAGTGCATGAACGGACAAAAAACTCTGTTTGTGTGGCAGAACACGGACTGCCTGAATCCCACATACTTTGTGAGCAGAGCGGAGTTTACAGTCAAAGCCTAATATAAATTAAGCACTGGCAACCTTCCTGAAGACGAAAAGCTGTATATTTGGTAAAACTTCTGTGGTGGAGAATACTTTGCACACCCTTTATTTGTGGTTGTCATGTCATTGCAAAAATGATATCTATTTGCTGTGCATGCCAGAACAGAAGGAAGATACTGTTGACTCTAGCATATATCAGAGATCACCAAACACCCTTAACCTTTATAACTAAACTCAGATTTCTTGACAGATTGGAAGACATTAGACCAGCTTGAGATTTTATGTATGCTTTATGTGGAAATTCAGAACCGGTTGTTAGCCCTCAGACCTCTAACCTCATTAAGCCACTTTCCTTCAATGAATGTCAGAGCACTGTACAATGAAATACCTTCCTACAATATTATCATAGCCAGAATGACTTTTACCACAATATAAAGGTGATAAGTATATATAGGTAAGCATAAATGTATTTTCCTAACTTCACATCCACTTATCTTGAGGATATATTTATTCTTGTTATGTTTATTTGCAGTTAACAATACCAAATCTGTGCTTACGTATACATTTATATGCTGAGATCAAGATTTTGCATGATAAAATGTAAAACATTATGCTGTTGCAAAATACCCAAAATATATGATATCTATACTTTCTTGACAACTTGTGGGTAGTCATCCTGTTTTGCTGTACTGGTACTAATTCCTAGCACATTGTGGAGATCCATGTTATTATGGTCCTTATTTCTCTCATAATAGTGATCCCAATATAATTGAGACTGTTAGACCTGGCATCCTTGGTATGGCTTCCCCTGACTTTTTGCCTCCAGACCTCCTGTGTTTGCTAATATAATTTTGCTGACTTTAAGGGGCCCATTATGATAACGGGTGGATCTCCACTGCCCGTATGGCGGTGGTGATCTGCCCGCCAAAAACCACCGTCCGTCTCTGATTTACCCCCACCACATTACCATGGTGGGGGGACCCCAGCGGACGGGAAGACCGTCCGCCGGTTTTCCACCAGTAGGCAATCCGCCCAATTGCCTACGGGCGGAAAAGCAGTTCATATGGTGGTGGTATCTGGTAGACACCGTCATCCATATTACTATGAGGGCAGGGATGTGCCTTTCTGTGGCGGCAACGCCGCCACGGATAGGCAGGCGGTTTTCAACATTGGGGGGCCCACTATGGATTCTGGGGGGTGGGGGGTGCACATGGGGGGTACAGCAGTACCATGCACAACATGGCAGGCACCGGGTGGTGCCTGCCATGTTGTGCATTGAGGTGCACATCATGCCTGCCTGGCATTGTGGCGGGTGGTGCTGACTGTACTGCCTGCCACAATGACAGGAATGCTGGATGCACCCCCCACTGTGGTGGGAACATCCTAATGTTCCCTACGGGACCCCCGCCATTATGGTGGGCAGTCCCTTTTTGTGTTGGGTCATCCTAATGTGCCCCTTAGTATCTGGGCACATTACCACTGATAATCAGTATTAAAAGTGTATATGCTCTATACTTAAAACATGGGCACATTGGCTTATCCACAGTTGGAATATTTTATTTACTTATAAGTCTGTTGTAAAGTGCACAAGATGTGTTCAAGGCCTGTAAATTAAATGCTACTAGCAGCCCTGCAGCACTGATTGTGCCACTCACTTAAGAAGTCCTTATTACATGTCTTCATGCCTGCCACTGCAATGCAAGTGTGCGCAGTTTTATAAACTGGTATGTCAACCTGGCAAGTTAACATACTTGCTAGGCCCTAGCCTTACCTTTTTATTACATATAGATTCCCCCCTAAGGTAGGCCATGGACAGCCCATGGGTTGTGTGCAGTGCATTTCAAAAGGATGGATGGATGGATGGGTTTTTATATAGCGTAATATCACTGCTAGGTCTCAAAGCGCTTTGCATTGGGAACCTGTCCTGGTTTTTCCCTGTGAGATAGCCCCTACTGGGTATCCCCAAGGGGAAAGCCAGGCATCCCGCCGCAGGGGGCCATAGTGGAGATTAAGCAAGCTATTGCCCAGAGTTGCAGAGTGTGAACCTGTGATTCGAGTAGGCACCGAAGCGAGAATTACCAAGTCTGTGGACATTTTGGGCTCAAGACACTGCCGTGTCGGGAATTGAACCCTGGTCCTGGGTCTGATCTCAGCGTCCGGGTCTGCCTCCTCTAACCAGTGAGCCACACTTCTCCAAAGGAGAACATGTACTTTTTACGTTTTATTTGTCCTGGTAGAGAAATAATCTTAAATGTGTTTTTTACTACTGCAAAGCATTTCTCCCCCAGAAGACAGCATTTGGAATTGCCTTATTGGGATTTCCAATTGTAAAGAGCTAGGACCCCCAAATTTGATGTCCCTGGATTCACAATTTAAAACATAGCTTATGGTGAAGTTGGATTTTAAATTGTAATTCTGAAAATGCCCCTTTTTGAAAGTTAGTTATATAAACAAGGGGTAGGCCCTTAACTCAGCTAGAATGCACAGATAAATACTAAACACAAATATATTTCTAGCTGGCTATTTCAAAGGCTGCCTCTAGTGTAAGCAGACTAAGACCAAACTTTTTGAAAGTTAGCAATTTCTTACTATAACCATTTGGTACATTCTTCTTGGGTCTGAATACATGTATGGGATGTGTGATGGCTGGCTTTATGCATTCCCTCTAGACAGCCATGCACAAAGGAAACTTATGTGTGACTGATGGACCATCCACATCTTGATGGGCCGTCCTGGTCCAAATGGAAGGGTGGAGCAGACACTTTACCTGAAAGGGATGTATCCTGTCCCCATACAAAGCAATACATACCTCCTGTAGTGAGTCTGGTGCCAGGGCAGGGAAGGCCAAGACTTGTGCACCTCAAAGGCATCTCTTTGAAAGTCTCCCCCACTTCCAAGTCCCAACTGGGTATAAGTAGTGGACCATTGACACCAATAATTCAGAACACTTCTGGGACTGAGGGCATTGTACCAGGAAGAGGGACTGCTGTGCTGCTGGAGGGGCTGCCAATTCCTAGACTGCTTTTTTTGTGCTGGCCTGCTGCCCCCTTGCTTGGGAGTGAGAAGGACTGGGCCTGCATCTCTACATTGCAGAACTAAAGTATCTCCAGGAGCATGTTAGCTTGTCTCTTATTCTGAAGTCTCAGGGACATAAAATACTTCTATTCTACCTACAAACAGCACCTGAACTTTACTTGCTGCAAGTCTTGCTCTGCTGCCAAGTTGTGCCTACCCTGTTCTGCGCCTTTGGTACTGAGTATAAAGTGCTGCATTTGCCAGAACCTACGCATCGACACAATTGAGCCAATCAAAACTGATGCATCAGCACCATTGCATCTCCTAAGGAACTACCACTAATGAACCGATGCATCGCAGCTACTGCGTAGATAAAATCAACACATCGCCTCAATGCATTTGATAACCCAATGTATCTCATTCAGAACCACTGAAACTCAAAACTGGCACATCACTCGGTGAACTGATGTATCACTGCCATTGTTTGGAGAAATCCGGTGCCTCACTCGAACTGAGTGGGGCAAACCAACGCTTCGCTTGGCTAGACCCTGCATCTTGTTTTTTGGAAGCAGTCTCAAAGTACCTTTTCTGAGCAGGCCTTGTGTGGGTCTTGTATCTGGCTAGCACTCCATCTCGGTAGGCCTGAAATCTTGACTTTGCCTCAGTGCAGAGTGACTAAGTAAGTCTTTAAGCACTTGCTGCTTCTGACTGCTATTTTCGCATTTATTCTTTAATAATTAACTTCTTCGTTTCTACTAATTGGATTTTTGTCAATTTGGTCTTGTTTTATTTAAATAATAATCTCAATTTTTCTAACCTGGTGTAGAGTTTTTTGTGATTTGTTCAGTTTTATTGTTTGCCTATTACATTGCACATTGGCTCTTAAGTTAATCCTGACTGCTCTGTGCCAAACTACCAGAAGGTGAGCACAGGGTAATTTAGGGTGTTTTGTGACCTACCCTGACTAGGATTAAAGTTCCTTCCTAAATAGGGTGTATGCCTCTGTTAATGCGAAAATTCATATTTTGACAATTGCTATTCTTGACTGGTTGTATGCTTTCATAAGTATGGTGGTAATTCTGACATATTATGGGCATTCATTCCACAATGTGGCCCATATCTGGCTTAATCTTTGCATAGGGAATTGTGGTTATTTCTAGTTTATCTTGCGTATTCATGGTTCAATGGTAGGTGCGTAGGACTGGCATCATGTTTATCCAGCGCAATTGTGCTAATTTCTGCCATATTGCGGTCATTGTCATATGACGTACCTGTACTTAAAACTCCAAGAAAAATAGAAACATTTATGAACTGTAACACCAGCCGCACGGTATACTGCTTAGTATGTCCATGTGGTCTAAGGTACATTGGTAGCACCGTACACACCACCAAAATAAGTATTTTGGAACACATGATAATCATCGCTAGTAAAGATGTCACATTTCCGGTGGCTTGACATTTCGAAAGCCATCATAACAGCAACAGTGATCTGCTGCGTTATTTTTGTTTAGATCATGTGCCTGGTAACATCAGAGGTGTGACACTACACTCTAAGCTATTGTACTTTATGCCATTCCACTGTACACCACTTCACTGTACACCACTGTAATGTACACTATTTTACTGCAGGCCTCTCCAAATGCCTCTCCACTGTACACCACTACACTATACACCACTCCACTCTATGACAATCCAGCGTATGCTATTACACTGTATAACACTGAATTCTACTCCACTCTACCTCACTACACGGTACACTACTAAGCTCTACGCTATTCCACTGTCGGACACTGCACTCTACATCACTACACTGTATGCCACTAAACACAATATCATTTCACTCTACACCACCCCACTGTATGCTACTCCAATATATGCCACTCCACTCCACTCCACTCCACCCCACTCCACTCCTCTCTACGCCACTCCACTGTATCCTATAACACAGTATACCACTTCACTCGAAAACACTCCACTCAATGCCACTCTACAGTGTGCTACTACTTTGTATGCCACTACAGTCTACCCCACTACACTCTACTTCACCTTCAAATTAGTATAAGTTGTGCACCCCGTATCCAGTGTTGTCATCATACTCTCCACAAAACATTAACTATAACGCACACCTTCTCCATGCAGTGATTTTAGTGTTCCATATTACATCACCTATACCATGTAAAATCATAGCATTCATAACAACATTTATGACATCTCAAAAGACATCATTTGTGAGAACACAGTTCATGGATAATGTGCGCGTTACAGTTAATCTAGTACGGCGAGTGAGGTGACAACACTGGATTTGGAGATGCGCAATTTATAGTAATATGAAGGTGGTGTGTAGATTATAAATGAAAGATATAACTATAACTTTAGAATTTCTAATGTTTATCTAGCTTAAGTTGCGCTTGTGTAGAAAGCTGGGAACGCCTTTAAGGAGGGCAAAAGTATTTTAATTCCCTTCTTCTGTTGATTTTAATGAAAATACATTTACATACAAGCTATTGGCCGAGTGTGTAACTTAACTCAGTCCAAGGCTTTGTTGAAGTAGGTTTAAATTAGTTTTGAGCCTTTTTTGTCAGCTGTAAAATGGTATGACTTGTAAGTGAAACCTTTGTGAATAGCAGTTATCTTTTGTTGTTGTGCACTGGTACTTTCATTTGACTTCCTAAAGCTCTCATTAATTTTCCGTTATCCCACCCATTTTTTTGCAGGTAGTTTCCAATTCCCGACCTGTCCCCCTTTTACCTCCCTCATTTACACTAAAAAACAGATCCTCTGGGTACAGAGTTCTCTATACATAAATGATAGGACAGACGTAGGTAGAGATACCTGGCCAGAGATTTATAGCAACAATCATGAGTATGTAAGGAAGCACTACTGGAGTACTTCTTTATGTAATCAAACATGCTTTTGTGACAAGGATCCCATGACTTTGAATTAATCTGTTAAGCTAAACATGGTTTTACTGCCCTGATGTCAAAATGTATTCAAGGATTCAAAACAAGTTTTGAAGACATTGTTGAATTTTTAAAGTAATTTCACAGGTTTTTCTAAATTTAGGGATTCACATCTGTATATGTGCATCCTGGGGTAATTTTCCACAGCTTGTAATACATGAGCAACTCCATAAAAGTGTTCTTATACAGGAATCTAAAGTGTTAGGCAACCAAAAACTATGGATTTTTTTTTTCACATGAAATGGAGGGAGTCATTTAGCTTTTTTGCATGACTTCAATTCTGACCTGAAGTTTGACTGATTGAGCTAACCAAGGGTGCACGTTTTTTTTGTCTTCTTGTTCATTGGCATCTCCTCATGGTTCTTCTCCTAGTTAGAGCATTTGACACATTGAGTGGTGAAAATCTAATTTGCTAACCGTTTGCTCCACTTGAGAGGAGAATTATCGGTGCCTTTCAGCCTGGGGAAATTGAGTTTAAAGCTTAATTTCGAAGGCAGCTGGTAATTTGAAATAGACATTGATTCTATAAGACATCAATGTGTGGCTATCTCTCATATGCCCTTTAAAATGTATAGCTATACAAAAGTAGGGATAGCACCCTTTCCATGCTAGCAGATATGAAAGTATCTGCTTGCTCATTTGTAACAGGCTGCGGAGCCCTTGTTAATAGAAAGCTCACTACATTTCATCTCATATAGGAACTAGACTTTGAAAGAGATCAGAATGGTAAGGAAGTCGACTTCTCTCATGAACGAAGTTTAAACATGAATGATTCAAGCAATCATTTTAAATTGTTGCCATCTTTCCTCTCTTTATGATAACCCCATGATCCCTGAGACCCACAACAGAAATATCCATGTAATGTATTTCATAGTATCATTTGTACAACAGTGGTCTCATATCTAGATTACCGCCACAGCGGAAAGAGCAACCTTTTTACTACAGGGACATAGGAGAAACACACATTCTCTATAGGGAAGATCCTTTAGCAAACAAACTGTAGAAATGATTGGTAATGTGATGTCATTTCCGTAATGTAAACAACGTTACACCAAAGTGAACCATGCCAAAACACAATAGTGGCCTACAGGACAGAATGACGAAAAAACTGAAAAAATCTCCTAATTTAGGGACACTCAGGGCCATTTTTGGATGTCAGGTGCCATACTACTAGATTCAGAAAAACAATGTTGTGAACTTTCAAGAAATTGGGCCTGAATTAGAGTTTAGCAGACAGGTATTCCATCACAACCAATGTCTGCAAAACCATCAGTCCACCCTCTCATTTATGAGTTGAGTAGGCGGTCAATTTTATGATGGCAATGCCCCATCTGGTTCTTCCATCAAAAAATGTACTCAAACTGGCTGAGGCATTTGACCTTCGTTAAGGGCACCATACCACCCACTATATTCAGAGAAGAGGGTCTGAAATCCTTTTTTTCTGTCAGTGACAGCTAGGTAAAACATGTCAGTCAGAGGAAGAAAAGAAAATACGTACCCCCACACCCTGTTAGAAAATTCCTAGGAGTTAGGGGGCATTAGTTTATTTTGTTTTTTAGAAACAAATTCCTGCTTTGGGGGTTTGTTTCTGAAACACAAAAAAGTTTGTTGTGGAGCTCTTAGAAACGTGGTGGAGGTGCAACAAACATTTTCTGCCTCCACTGGTGCTGACATTGAGATGGCACCGGCAGAGGCACAAAGATCACAGCAGGGCCAACAATGATCTTAATATAAGGCAGGTGGAAGTCCATTCATGGTGATGTATGTAATGATATCCACCACCCTGATGAATAGCAACCCACCCGTCACACCTTAAATCAGGTTCTTTGTCAGAAAATCACTTGAGGTACTCATGTTGGACCTGCTTTTTAGATGTATTTCTCCTTCATACATTACAGTATTTGTTGACACAATGTTAATGATTTGAGTGACTTTATCAGGAAGTTCTCCAGTGAGGATTTTGACTGCCATACCAGTTGGAAATCCTTGCAGCTACTGTTTAAAAGAGAGCAGAAGTATTTTAATGTGTTAATATGACCCATCATCTCTTGTCTTTCTGAGCTCTCACTGATGTTACACTCATGTAACCTATTGTTAATCCATATTCTTTTGACCACTAAGCCATATTGAGAACTCTTCACTCAAGTCTTTGTGTTTGAGTATAATTTGACCACAAGTGATGGGAGGCTTTGATCATTGACTATATGCTGCATTTATTTTAGTGTAGGTTGATACACCCACTTAAAATGTGCATTACATTTTATGAAGGGGCCATACAATTTGTGGTATTAATGACATATACAGTGTCTTCTTGTCATCACACTTACATTTCAACCTAACGGTAAGGGCCTCCATTCATTAAAAGATTGAGGGTATTTTCTCAAAACACCTAATTGGAGCACTTAAGGATTTTGATCACAACACAGAAACAATTTTTAGAGCACAGTTTTCCAAAACTAGTAAATTTCCTTCTTCAGGAAATCAGTCTTACAGGAAAGGGAAACCGCATTTTAAGGTTTTGGTTAAAATTAGAATATGTAAGGTGATGCCTTTTAAGAAGAGTATCCAGAAAGTAAATGCATTCTAAATAAAAAGGTATACTGACATTGAAAGCTACAGTATTTTAGCAACACTGTTGTGGCCAGATTGGAGACAACTCTAATCAAGTGGGCAAACAGTTTTTACCTCCAGATTGGAGACAACTCTAATCAAGTGGGCAAACAGTTTTTACCTCCAGCCACAGAATCAAATTCAGCCACACCATAGAATTGACCACATCATCGTGCACTTCACCATCACCGACCCCCAGCACACCATCAGCAGGCATCAGGTCTCCCCCACCGCAGTTGGAGCAAATGTCCCCGAAACTCAGTGGTTACAGGCACTCACCACCTGCGAACCCGAGGACTCAAGAGACCTTGACCAGGCCACCCAGTAGTTTGTAGACCTGAATCACCAACAGTGCCAAAAGGGTCATCCAACTGAAACATACAAATACAACAAGACCTCCAACCATGGCAGCTGGTGCACCCCAGAACTCAGGATTATGATGTACAACTGCCACCACCTAGAGAAACAATGGCATGCCACCAATAACCCCACCTACAGAGCAGCTCACAAAACAGCCCTCAGCAACTATCACCAGCGTATTAATGAAGCCACTAGAGCAGGCATAATCTCCTGCATCCACTCTACGGCCAACCACACTAAAGAACTCTTTAAAATAGTCAAAGAATTTTCCAACCACGCAGCCATAGAGAACACCATACACACCTTCCAAGATCAACCAACCAGAAAACATCATCCAAACTACTACCACCTGGGTTTTCCCTGACTATCTCAGACATCAGGTCTTCTATCCATTCCTGGACACCCACTAACTCCTGCCCCCACCACCTCTACAACCTCGCAACGAACCCAATCAGTATACAACTCGTCAACATCCTCAACTCTTCCATCTCTACAGCAACCTTCCTGCACAGATGAAAACATGCATACCCCTCATATGGAAAGCCTCCACTGACCCCAGCAATCTTAAAAAATTATCGTCTGATTTCCCTGCTCCCCAACCTAGCCAAAGTACTTGAGAAAGCCATAAGCCCGCAGTTCAACGAATTCCTGAAAAAACACCTAGTAGACACCTCACAATCAGGATTCTGAGCAAACCACAGCACTGAGACCATGCTGATTGCCGCCACTGATGACATCAGAACACTCCTCAACTGTAGAGAGGAGACATAGAGGCCCTGATCCCCCTTGACCTATCTGTGGCGTTCAACAACGTCTCTCACAGCACCTCATCAACAGACTCTACAACATAGGGATAGAGGAAGTGGATCACCTCCTTTCTTACCGGACACACAAAGAACATCTAACTGCATCCCTTCACCTCTGCATCCAAAGAGAGATGCAACATACCTCAAGGATCATTCCTCAGCCCCACCCTGTTTAACTTCTACATGACTGCCCTCGCTGATGTCATCATATTCTCCTACGCAGACAACACTCAACTGATCCTCTCATTCACTGAGGACCCCTCCAACTCTAAATCCAATATCCACACTACCATGAGTAATGTAGCCAAATGGATGAGAGACAATTGCCTCCAACTCAATTCTGACAAAACCAAAGTACTGATCTTCAGGAAGAACACCTCAGCATGGGACCATAGCTGGTGGCCTGCAGAACTCAGACCTACACCCACATCGACCGACCATGCACACAACCTTGGCATCATCCTCAGAAGCCAACTGACCATGAAGCGACAAGTCAATGGAGTCACCTCCTCCTGCTTTCATACATTTTGCATGCTCTGCAAAATCTTCAGACTACAGTCACACCCTCTAGGCTGGCATCTCCACTCAACTCCTCAGAAGACTCCAGACCATACAGAACGGACTCATCCTGCACCTCCCCAAAAAAACCACTCCGCCCCCACCTGAGAAACTAGTGGCTCCCTATTCAGAGGAGAAGCCAGTTCTAGATGCTCATGCATGCCTACAAAGCCCTCCTCAACTCTCAGGCTAGGTTGGGTCTTGTTCTCTTTGCCCCGTTTCCATTGTGTGCAGGCCACACCAACAGCCTTTGGTCATAATTAAGGGTGGGCGTAAAATCCGTTTCGCAGGCGAATTTGCGGATTTTCCGCGATTTCGCGATCCGCGAATCTCGCGAAATCGCTGTAAAATCCGCGAATCAGCGGGGACGAATTTTCAGCCAAGCAAGGTTTACAGAAGCAGGTGCAAAAGTTGAACCTAATTTCTTTGCAACCTTTTACAAAAGGGTTACAAACAAATTAACTTCAACTTGGACACCTGCTGCTAATTGCTTCCTGGCGCCTCGTTGCCTACTTGCAACTATTCTCTGACCCTGCTCTGACCCTTGAAGCAGGGTCAGAGAATAGTTACAAGTAGGCAACGAGGCACCTGTCTAAGGAATTAAACCTCATCAGGAAGCACTTACAGATATAAAAAACAGGAAGAAGGGAGAGGATGGCAAATACACCCATTTTGAGTTGTCAGGAGGGGTTAAACTAAAAGAGACTTTTACAGCACAATTTTCATATGCATTTTGCTAAAAATAAAAAGCTGTATGTTCTGTAGGGGCAACTCAGGAATCTGGCCCTTCAGAGATCCAGCCTCTCTTTCTTTCTCTCGTTCTCTCTCTCCCTCTCTCTTTCCCTCTCTTTCTCTATGTATCTATCTATCTATCTATCTATCTATCTATCTATCTATCTATCTATCTATCTATCTATCTATCTATCTATCTATCTATCTCTCTCTCCCTCTCCCATAAACGACTGCATGGGTAACTTCGCTATGCAAGCGGCTCGCGAAGATGCAAAAATCCCCGCGAACACGCAAAAATCCCCGCAAACACGCAAAAAACCCAGCGAACACGCAAAAAAACAAAAATCCGCAAATTCGCACAAATTTGCGAATTTTGCGGATCGCGATTTCGCAAATCCGCAAATTCGCGGATCGCGAATTCGCAAAATTCGCTCATGCTTATAATCCACCTGAAGAGAGTGAGATCTTTTTCCCCTTTACAAAGGGGTCAGCGGCATTCTGGGTGTTATGGCATACCAGTAGGCTGGCACTGTCCCAGGTCTCCAACTCGATTGTCTACGTCTCCTTGAAAACCGAGAAATGGTATTGACAGCCCACCTAATGTCAACTGTGGTCTGAGGCGAATGAGGATAAAAAAAAGCTCTCCTCAATCTAGGACCTGCCTACATTAACCATCGACTGAACTCCCACCAACCCTCCGGACACTTGTCCTTCCCTTTGCTTGCCCTCGCACAATCCCCCTGCATTCATCCCAGCCTCAGCTGTGCCCGCTCCTTCTCCCACATCGCTGCCAAGAGCTGGAATGACCTTCCCCTCCAGCTTCGTCCAGCCCCTTCACTGACGGACTTCCGAAGGAGACTTAAGAATTGGCTCTTCAACGGAGACACAGTGCCCAGAGACCCCTAGGGGTTACAGTATTGCATATTATAAATGCTGTGTGATTGATTGATTAACTAAGCAATCTGAAAATTACCACTCACCATCCTCAAAATCCAAGCATAGCTGGTCATCAAAATTTCAAAAGCACCTTTGAAAATTGGCGCTCCAGCATATAATGGGCTGTTTCATATTTCCCTCAACATTGCACCCATGATGAGCCAAGTATGACTGGACCACTCTGACCACCCTCTCTGCATTTCACCAATTCCATTAATTTACTTGCACAACCTCACTGTAAACTCTGTCATTCACAACAGGATTTCCAAATGTATTTTTATCTTTGCAGACATGATGTAGTCTTTTATGCATTCTGCTGCATCAGTAGATCATGCAGGTCTCTTGATATCTGGTTATATCTTGCAGGTCTCTGGATATCAATTTTTTTTTATTTTAACCTGAGTTCCTGATCCCTGTCCCTGAGCTGCCTGGCTAACCACCACCCTGCCTTTACAGGATACATACCTTCAGATTAATCGAGGCAGGGGCACACATAACGTGCTCCATTCACTCACATTATTGGTAAGGATCTAAGAACAAGAACACATCACAGAGAGCTGAGAAGCCCTTGATGGGCAAGGTAATGTGCTGAGTGTTGGGTAAGACGTTCTTATCAGAGCTTCTGCATGGTGGACTATGTAGTGTGTGCATGCTCCAATGTGCAGGACCTTGCAGTAAAACCTTCTCATCATGATGCGCTGTCTTTATGAAACTCCAAAAGAGAGAAATGCACAGTACATTCAACACATCATGGGTTTGGGAAGGATGCAGGCCTCTAATTCAAGCAATGATATGGATTTGTGATAGGTTCCCCATTGTTTTTATTTTGATGTTGCTCTGCAATATTTGCTGAGTGGACTGTTCTCTTTTAGAGGATTTTAACTGCTGTGATGCTATAACCTTATTATGGACCGTCACATCCCTCAAGATGCTCCACAATGATGGTTTATACCTGTGAAGCCAGATCACAAACCTTTTTTGACTGCCTCTATTGAGGCAGTGCTTTCTGTAGACAACATTTCCCACCATCTAATGAAAAAAGGATTATGAAAATGGAAATGTGTGACGTGAACATCTGTATGCATTTGCTGTGTGGCATTTTGTTGTGCTTGTGATGTGTTCTGCTTTCTTGTGTTACATTCAGTTTTACATTACTACAATGTGATTTTATTTGTTGTACTGCAATTTTTGTGTTGATTTGACTTTTTGGGGTGTGTTTTAATCATGTTGTTAAGTTGCTTTGTGTATGCTACTCTGTTATGTTTAGTGATTTGCTTTAGATATGTCAACAAACACTGCTAAATTGTCAGCCCAAAGCATCATGTCTTGAATGTTCCTTTGAAAAGAAAACTATTACCATCGCCTAAGATGGTAAAATTGGGCTGATCCAGCTCTTCAACCACTTACGGCACCAGTCAGCCCAAACCTGTTGTTGAAACTATCGTAAAGTAGCACTCTACCTACTCACTTTATGTGATACAGCCAAATGAGAAATCTCTAACTGACTTGTATGCAGTGAATTTGGGGCATATTTATCATGGTTTTGTGTCAACTGTGCAACGCAGTGGGAGGCAACTCCAACACAAAACCTAAAATTACATTTTACCACGCAACGTAAAGCCACCTTGCATGGCCTGTGTGGCTTTGAAAATGTGGAGTAACACAAGACAACGCACATCACTGCCTTTCGTTTCTTTGCCAAAGGGACGCTTTCCTTGGGTGCAGCATGGGTATTTCCTCCCACTCACCCGTGGATTTTGGTGCATTCCAGATTTACCATTAGTGGTAGACCTGCAATGTGTCAAAATGTTACGCCTCCTCAGGGTAGGCATAGCGAGGAAAAATGTAAAAGCTTCAGAGGACTGTTTTGTGCAGGAAGATATATGGGCACAAAAACAATTCTGCCTACAACGCTGCCACTCTTGCACATGCTGCCTATATAACTCACTTCTCCTGAGGCGGAAAGCCAGGAGGAAGCTCGTGCAAAACTACTTTTTAAAAAGAAAACTGTGTACTCTGTCTATTGATTTTAAAAATACCTTTCAGTCTGTTGCTTGGACCGGTGTCCACCTCTAATACTGCCGCATTTTCCTGATGCCGCCATCAGCGGCGAGGCCCCTAGCCACGCCCACTCGAGGCCACGCCCCCTTCCCACCAGCTTATCAGCGCTGACTACGAGCGCTAGGTAAACTCACTTCTCCTGAGGTGGAAAGCCGGGAGGAAGCTCGTGCAAAACTACTTTTTAAAAAGAAAACTGTGTATTCTGTGTATTGATTTTAAAAATACCTTTCAGTCTGTTGCTTGGACCTGTGTCCACCTCTAATGCTGCCGCATTTTCCTGACGCCGCCATCAGCGGCGAGGCCGCTAGCCACGCCCACTCGAGGCCACGCCCCCCTGCCCACCAGCTTATCAGCGCTCACTACGAGCGCTAGGTAAACTCACTTCTACTGAGGCGGAAAGCCGGGAGGAAGCTAGTGCAAAACTACTTTTTAAAAAGAAAACTGTGTACTCTGTGTATTGATTTTAAAAATACCTTTCAGTCTGTTGCTTGGACCTGTGTCCACCTCTAATACTGCCGCATTTTCCTGACGCCGCCATCAGCGGCGAGGCCGCTAGCCACGCCCACTCGAGGCCACGTCCCCTGCCCACCAGCTTATCAGCGCTGACTACGAGCGCTAGGTAAACTCACTTCTCCTGAGGCGGAAAGCCGGGAGGAAGCTCGTGTAAAACTACTTTTTAAAAAGAAAACTGTGTACTCTGTGTATTGATTTTAAAAATACCTTTCACTCTGTTGCTTGGACCTGTGTCCACCTCTAAAACTGCTGCATTTTCCTGACGCCACCATCAGCGGCTAGCCACGCCCACTCGAGGCCACGCCCCCTGCATCTCTCTTCTGGCACACATATATAAATGTGTAACCCCAGGAAGCGCAGCGGACGGGCGCAGGCAAGCCCATCTGCGCCCGCCCGCGACGGGCCGGGACTCGGGACCATATCCCCTGGCCCTCTACCGTCAAGACCATTTTACATCTATTCCAGGGAAGCCCTCCTTAGACTTATGCCCTCCCAGTATGCTCAATGCGCTATCCTGAACCCTCACTGCGCCCCAAGTACCTGCCAGACTTGCCTACTTCCCCTTACCTCCCTCCCTTCTACAACCAACATAGCCATCTCAAACTTCAGTCCCGCATGTTCCAAACCTACGGTTGCAGACCAGACCCAAACCAGGATGCTGATCAGCCTTAACTGCAGATCACTAGGTAAACATAGAAGAGAAATTTTCGATCTTCTTGTCTCGGAGAAACCCGCAGCCCTTTTTCTCACAGAGACATGGCTTAAAGATCACTCTGGCCCAGATATTGCGGCCGCTCTCCCCGACAATTACACCTACGTGGGAAAAAATAGACCAAAGAAAGAAGGTGGAGGTATAGCCATAATCTATAATAGACTACACTCCTGCAAATGGGAAGACTCTGCAATGCCTAACTGCGAGGCCGGTCTGTTCAAGCTCTCGCTCTCTCCCAACTTTACCCTCTCTGGGCTACTGATCTACCGCCCTCCGGGCCCGGCGAATTCCTGGGCAGCCTCCCTTCCCGAATATATAGCACCACCAATTCAGACCTCAACAAATTTTTCTATTATCGGTGACCTCAATCTGCACCTGAATGACCCCTCATGCAACATCAGCAGCAACCTCTTACAAGATCTGGCTGCTTTAAACATTTCTCTACACAACTCTGGCTCCACGCACAAAGCAGGGAACCTTCTGGACCCCATCCTTTCTAACCTGGAGGCCATTGACTGTAAGGCTCCCTCACCCATCATATGGTCTGACCATTACATGGTGACATTTACTATCAAAATAGGTCAGCAACTTAACAACTCCCACAACCCCGCGGAACCCAGGCTATCCAGAAACTGGAATAAATTGGACTTAAACAAATTCAACATCTGTCTCGAAAATACTAGACATCTCATGGAAGACACTAGCACTGCAACGTCCGCCGCTATAAACACCTGGCTTACACAGGCTGCCGATGCATGCCTACCCCTACGCATGTTATCGCACAATTATCATAATCCACCTGCACCCTGGTTCACTGAAGCCTTAAAAAAAGAAAAAAACATTTGCAAAAATCTAGAGCGCAAATGGCGTATAAAATATGACTCATGCTCTAAACAAAGCTATAAAGCCGCTTAAAAAAAATACCACTCCCTATGTAAAGAGGCCAAAGCTGAACATGTTAATCACACTATCCTTGAAGCAAAAAATCGCCCAAAGACACTCTTCAAGGTAGTGCAAAAACTCTTGGGAGCACTTTGCCAGCCCAAAGCTCCCTGTCTTAATACATCTCAATGCAATTCATTAGCTGAATTCTTCATCGCCAAAATTGACACCATCTACTCCAATTTTGGCACCTCATCCCACGGTCCTACTTTACCCAACTCACTGGCCCCAACTTCATCCCTCGAGCAAGAGACACCAGATGACAACAGCCCCAGTCACTCCTTGCCGATCCCCTCCTCTCCAATCACGCCTTCCAGTGACTCCATGCTCACATCTGATACCTGTCTTCCGATCGCTCTGCTGATCGACACATGGGACCCACTCAATATCGAGACCCTCTCTGATATCATCAATAAAATTAAATTCGGTTCCCCACTAGACCCTATTCCTCCCCAAATTCTAAAAAAACTGGACAACGCCTCCCTTGAATTTATCATGGAGCTTTTAAACTCCTCCCTAAAAGAAGCTATGGTACCCTCCGCATGGAAACATGCGATGATAATACCTCTACTAAAAAAGGCCAATGCTGATCCCAGCATTCTAGCCAACTTTCGCCCCATCTCACTTATCCCAGTATTTTCAAAAATTTTAGAAAAACATATTAACTCTCAACTCTCCACCCACGTTGAGCTAAATGGAATCTTACATCCATCACAGTCAGGCTTCAGAGCCGGTTTCTCAACGGAATCTACCTTGCTGGGAGTCTCAGAAAACATCCGTTTCCGAGTCGACAGGGGGGAAACAGTGGCACTCATTCTGCTGGATTTGAGTGCCGCATTTGACAAGGTTTCCCATCTCATCATAGTTAACGCCCTCCGATCATCGGGCATCAGCGGCTCCGCTCTCAACTGGCTTATTAGCTTCCTATCCAAACGCGCCTTCCAAGTTTTCTCTTCCTCTTATGCTTCCCAAACTTTTACATCTGTGTATGGAGTACCACAGGGTTCCATCCTGAGCCCCTTGCTCTTCAATTTATACGTCAGACCGCTGGCGTCCATTGCGAGCAAGCTGGGCTCACAATTTACTCCTACGCAGATGACACCCAGATCATCTACTCCCTTTCCTCAGACCCACATGCCCCCTCATCCGCCATCTGTTCAGGAGTGAGCAACATTGCAGCCTGGATGTTGGACAACAAACTCCAACTAAATGGGGGAAAAACAGAACTTCTTCTGTTTGGACATAATACCACTCTATGGGGACCCCAACACTGGCCTGCCCAAATGGGCACTCCACCCACTCCCTCTAAATCAGCTCGAAACTTAGGAGTGATCTTTGACGATCAGCTATCCATGAAAAGCCATGCGATCAAAACTTCTTCCACCTGCATCACAATCATCAAATGGCTGCGTAAAATCATCTGGATGCTGCCTGTGGATACCCAGAAAACTGTTGTCCAGGCTCTAATCACTTCTAGACTGGACTACAGTAACATCCTTCTCCTGGGCGCCAGCAAAGAGGTAACCCGAAAAATTCAAACCACTCAGAACATGGCGGCACGACTACTCTGCAAACTACCCAATACCACCCCCTCCTCTAACTCCCTCCGCACACTCCACTGGCTACGCATTGAAAATCGCTCAAAATTCAAAGCACTCTGCTTTATGCACAAAATAAACAACGGTTCGGCCCCACCATATCTCACATCTTTGGTACATCATCACTGTCCCCCCGCACTTTGCGCTCATCCAACCAACACCTTTTCTCAGTGCCTAAAATCAGAAAAGCCAGAATGGGAGGCCGTTCCTTTGCCTGGCTTGCCCCTTCACTCTGGAACTCTCTCCCCCCTCAGTCACGAAAAGAACCCAATTATCTTAGATTTCGCAAACAAGTGAAACACTGGCTATTCAACATGTAAGCTTCCTCCCCTCTGCCCTTCCCTCTCTGTTCGTTGAGTTAGCGCCGGTAAACCTACGGGTAGCTGAGCACTTTACAAATTTGAATATAATAATAATATAATATGTTGGCGCTAGGCAGCAGTTTGAGCGTTAGTGCAGGCAGACAACAGGAATATGCTGTTTAACATTCCTGCCCACTCCCTTTCATGCAGTGAAGCGCAGCAAGGTAGCTTGCTGCGTTGCATGAATATTTGATAACGATGCCACTTGATTCTTGCCCAAGTGCCTTTCGGTTCTGCTTCTTTACGCGCTAAATAAATATTAAGAAACATCAAATATATTTTCCCTATTATTTTTTTCCATTTCTAGATCTTTCTACAGTCATTTGCAATTATTATGCAATCCATAAAATGCAATTTTGTCTCTTTTGTCTCTCTCTCGTCCCTATAACCCTCTCTATATACTCTTTGTGCACTCCATGATCTCTCTGTCTCTCTCTCTCTCATTCGCTATCACTCCATTATCCCTCCCGATTCCTCTGCTTCACTCTGGGCCATATTATCAAGAAAGGGCGATATATTATCGCCGCTTTTATCGGCAGGAAACTGCCGCTAAAGCGGAGATAATAGGCTTGATAATACGCCCTTGTGAATTCCCACAGAAGCCCAGGTTCTGGTATTAACCTGGGCTTCTATGGGAATTCACAAGGGCATATTATCAAGCCCATTATCGCCGCTTTAGCTGCATTTTCCTGCCGATAAAAGCAGCGATATTGTATCGCCCTTTCTTGATAATATGACCCTCTGTCTTTCTCTGCATCTCTCTATCTTTTTCTCTCGTGCTCCGTCTCAGAACAACCTGAACAGCCTTAGAACTTTCAGAAAGACTGATCTTCTCGAAAAATGTGCATGGTCAAAGTTCTCCTTATTTACTGCCCAGAGTTCTAATTTTAAGCTACTATGAAAGTCAGTCCCGAGGTGTAATAACGTTTTTGGCGTTCATGTTGTATAAACAGCCCTGGGAGCTGGCTTGGTTCATTACTGTGAAATGTAGACTGGCTGGTGTACACGACCTTACGGATGTATTTTCTCATCTCGAAATGCATCCAACTAACTGTGGGTGAAAAGATCAGGATATATCAAAAACTTCTACCACACAGACTTTCCTATTCCAACCAGATGTTTCTGAGCCAGTGAAAATATTTCTTTTGATATGTTGAGATGAATCTCTTCTTGCCCTGCAGACTTCGTAGATTACTCACAGATGCCTCGGGCACGGCAGCAATATCGGCCAGTTTGTTACACGTATTGAACATCATGCTTCCATTGGGCATTTTGTTTGAGATAATATTATTGATTTGTAAGTGCTATTTTTTATGTCATAAAATGTATATCTGAGTGAAATTTGTTTGATTTGGATGCAAAAAAGAGAGTTTTAATATTGATTTGTCCAAAAGACTGACGCTTTTGTTCTCATTGAGAGCATATTGTCGAATAAGAATGACAGACGGAAAAAGAGCCACGTGAATTGGGTTCTTTGAAGTGTTAAGAAACTTCCTGCCTTCATCCACAAATGATCTAAAATAGCCTTTGGGGAAACGTACTTCCTTGTATCCTTCAGGTAACCAAGAACACAGTGTTCACTCTACAGAGATCTGTCTGATAACTGGCTCTACCTATCAAAGAAATGGTCAAGTTAGAGCCTGGCATTTGTTCTGACACATAACTGATCTAACAGAAGTCAGGAAATACTGTTGTCAAGCACAGATTTCATTTACCTCAGACTCGTTGTAAGTCACCTTGACTGACATACACGAACAGTACCGTAAAACGAAGCTGTTGTTAGATTAGGTGGATACAAACAGGGTCAGACTGGGACAGAAAATAGTCCCAGGTATCACAGTGAAAAAACGGCCCCATTTTGTGCATCAGCTAAAAAGGTGACCCATGTTTGCAAAATTAGGCAGTTTTGAAATTGTAAAGAGGAGCTGTGCTTTGCAGGGTAAGCAAGACTGCATGGATTTGAGTTTGCTGAAGGTAATGTTTGACGAAATCTCATGGAAATCGATAGTAAAAACTAGACCGAATAGAAAATAAACAAGCCCACAAACAGCCATAAAATCTGCCCTCTCACATGCCTGCCAGACCAACATATCGGGTACTGACAGTTTGCCGTGTAGACTAGCCCGACCCAGTATAAAAATGTTCCAATCACTACTTTATGGTAATAATTCATTACAGTCGAGTTGCAACATTACAGTTCCTGTGTAAAGAGCTCCCAGGCAGAACAACAGATTTGTATTTACTTTCCTATTGAAAAGATATTTTGCAGTGGAAAGGTGCCCCTTTTTCAGCACAAACCCCTTAGCTCTGCTTGGCATCAACTTGAGTAACTGTGGGAATTACTGGGGTACTGCAGTGCAAATACTCATAGTATATGTCCCATGATCTACTATGAGACACACACAGGCTTTGCGTCAAGAATTAATGACTTGTTGAAGCAGGTGCTAACAAAAAGAAAATTTGCATTTTCTAAAACCGCACTCATTGCCTGTGTGGTGAAGTTTACTGCCATCATTCGCGGACATATTTATAATATTTTGGTGTAGAGCAGCGCTGCAAACCATCTAGTTGCACTTCCCTATGTCAAAAGAAAAGGTCAGGAATGCTCTGTATCTACAAGATTCAGTGCATTCCTGTCCTTTCTTCCAGCACTGGTAAAGAAACTGCAACTGAGCACCATAGGCAGGCACCCTTGCACCATGGTGCAAGGTTGTCTGTGTTGTTGGCATGAAGGGACACCTTCCTACACAATATATATCAAAGGAGGCAGTTTCCTTGTTCTATGTGTGCCGCAGAATGCAGCAAATCAGGAAAGAGTAAAAAAGGAGGATAAATGTAAACATTCATTCTTTTTACAGCTGCTTTGGGAAGGCATTAGTTTTAGTAAAAAAACATGGATTTTACATGGGAGCATCCACAGCAACACCCGTGGAATGCCCCTTACATATTTACAAAGCCATGAAAAGCCACGTCGTGTGGTTTTGAGAAGCTTTTTTATGGGCTAGCACACTGCAACTCCAGAGCATCACAAAAGTAACAGTCCGTTGGCATAAAAGTGTTGCATCCGCATTGTCAATATGCCCCCCAGTGTATTGGATGTTTTTATGTTTGTCTAGGCATAGGAATTTGTTCTGAGGGGAGCCCTCCGGAACAAATCCTGTACTAGACGGCGCACACTCACATCTGTGAGTCTCTGTGCCACACAAGGCAGCATTTAAAAGCACCAGTGCAAGGAAAGCCGGCACCAGGCTAGTCTTTAATAAAACATGTCTCTGCAATGTGTTTAACCCCTTGAACAATGCAGGACAGCACATTTTATTGCTGCGCTGGTTTGCATGAAAAATTAGTAAACCTGTTGTATGGTCGCATTCCTCTATTTGGTCAAGAAACTCTTCTGTGACTAGGAAAAATATTAAAAGCTGTAATTGTGGATACCTCATTCTATATATAAGATATAAAACTTTGCTGAAACTGCACAATAACCTTCGTCTTATATTTTATTCTCATTCAGTTGTGACAATTTTCATGAGAAAGTGATGTAGGTGCACAACTGTAATAAATAGTTACAAATAAGTTGTCCTGTCATAATGCTTACTGTCAGACCGTAACGAAAATGAGTCATATTGCAACTAGGGGTGGGTGTAACTTCCATATCGCATAATCCTAGATACTTACCTAAGATTTCCTTGAGATTACTCAGAATTAGGCAAGAAGAGTAATTTTGCATTTATGGACACAAGAATGCAATTGCTGCAAAACTAAGCCATCATGATCTGACGCTTGAGCTAGTGAAATGTGCTCTTGCTGTACAATTTATTTCTACCAAATAATGTGACCAGTAAGAATATTGTATTTTGCGGTAAGTCAGTTGCAGGGATTCTATGAAATCACAGAACCATGCTTGGGACAATAGATCCTTAGTAGGCATGGCCTGAGTTATCCTACCACCTTAGTACCCATGAGCCTGGGACCGATTAGCTATAGTGTCTCACTTGCCCTCCAACTCACTCTCAAAGGAACAAGTGATTTGACACCGCAAAAACACCACAGTCCTGACCCTCTCAGGAATCGCGGTGACTAGATACACCCTTTCATCCGCACACAATAAGATCAGACAGAGACACATGAAACTTTTTAACTTTTTGACTATTGTGCATTAGTATGCAGTATATGTGCCATAAAAAATAAGAAGATTCCTAAAACAAATATGGTCAGCACAGTGAGTAATCCTTAAATCATAAAAGGAGCTGTCATTATTTAAATCAGGGTAAACTAACCCCTCTCCCCTTCTACAGACGCAAAGAGATTCTAAATCAAAAGATCCCTAGGTGTTTGCAGCAGACTCCGTACCTTATCATGAACAGATGAACTGTCTACATCTCAGGTGTAGTGCGATCTCGTCTGTGTAATTACCTGCCTGCGCATACCTATATGACAAAAAATACGTGTTCCCAAACAAAAGCTGCATGTGTGTATTTTGTCTATGTGCTAGAGCCTGGTCAAAACAGAATAACAAATGACATTGCTGTTTGACCTTGTCTACAGTGTTCAGAATGAACCCCAGGAAAATACAGAAAACAAAATACCAGCTAGATCAGTGTGAAAGTATAGAGTGGAACAAGGTAAAATACGTGTGTGTAATAATGTGTGCAAAGCAAGAATTAATGCTGTGTGCTCATTCTAACATAGGGAAAATGGCAAGGGCCTTCACAGGCTATATGAAAATTCTGCATCAAAGAGTAATTTGGAATTTCTGGAATGCCTCCAATTACTCTCGCAGCTTTCAGGTCTTTCTTCTGAGTCAACTTTCTACTGTTAAAAGTGACATAATAATCTACTTCAGATATATTTTGCATGCAATTATGACAGCATATTTGCATTTGTGTTTTTATTACAGAGTTTGCATGTATTTAATTTTTGGGGAGGGGAGTTGGCCTAACGGCTTTGGCGGTCGACCTCGAATCTGGGGAACTGGGTTCGAGTCTCGGCAATGATGCTGAACATCCTGTGATTCTGGGCAAATCTCTTGGGGTAAATGTAGCAACATCCCCCTTTGCGATTTCTAAACAGCGATTTTTAAGGAGTCGCTATTTAGAAATCGCAAAATGGGATGTATGTAAAAAATCGCTATTTTTTAGCGATTTCTTAATCTTCCTTATTTGCGAATTCGCAATTTGCAAATTCACAAATAAGGAATAATTTCCCATTCATTCCTATGGGCCAGAGGCCCATAGGAATGATTGTGAAATACATCTCAATTTGCGATTGGCAATTTGCTAATTGCAAAATGAGAATAATTTCAAGGGTGCAGGGGTGTCTCAAGGACACCCTGCTGCACCCCTGAAATTAAGATGTGTGTGCATATGGCGCACATACATGCCGTATGGGCATGTATGTGCGTCACATGCCACCTTCAAAAATGCCAAATTGTGCATTTTTAAAAGAATTCGCAACTTACCATCAACAAGTTGGTGGTAATTTGCGATTTTTAATCAGAGTGGGCACACAGCATGGAATAAAATTAGACGAGCCAGTGTAGCCTAACTCTTTTTAACAGGTGGTGGGACCAGGTCTCAACGTGTGAGTTTGGCATACCACATTGGGTCACTTACACATAACACATACAGGTTTTCTTTCTCTGCACTATTTTTGTCCCCTTTATGTTGTCAGTTGGCCGATGCTGATGATGAAAACGTGAGGACACAGGCGAGTACCAACCTGTGATTTCCTCCCTAGGTGTTGCTCCCGTGAGGCTCTGCCAACTTCCCTCCCCCCTTTTTTGAATGATACACTTGTTCAGAAAGGCACAGTGAGGTGAGGGCTTAGGTACACGCTTGTCACACACACAATTTTATTCTTGAAATCTGTGACTTTATTGAGCACATGTAGACAGGAGGTTGTAGTATACGCTCTGTTGAATAGGTATAGTATAGAAACCAGGAATCATTGATTCCATGTTGAATTAGGGCAGGCCATTTGTTGTTTAAGATGTATTGAGTGGGGGGCGGCCTGTACAATCCCTTTCTTCCCCTTGAGGCTCCTAATAGGTGAAAGTGTCCCAAGAACACCCTGCTGCACCCCTGAAATTAACATGTGTGCATATGGTGCACATACATGCCCTATGGGCATGTATGTGCGTCACATGCCACCTTAAAAAATGCCAAATTGTGCATTTAAGGAATCGCAAAATTGCGATTCCTTAAATGCTATAGCAAAATAAGGAATAGCACATTTTTGCGATTCCTTATTTTGCGATTTTTTGATGCATGCCAAAACATGCAAAAAGACCATTTGCGATTCGCAAACGCCAGAATTCTGCGAATTCTGGCCTTTGCGAATCGCAAATGGCTTGAAACATCTAGGCCCAAATCTCTCAGTGCCTAACAAAAAAAAAATGAATGTGTCCTCGTGTGCTATGTAAAGCGCCCTGATACCGATTCAGGTCGAGTTTGCGCTATGTAAAACTCTGTTAAAAAAGCCTGCATTTGCTGTATTCCTTACATACAAAGAGACAAGAGCGTCATTTAATTGAGGGCTGGAGGAAAGTGGAAGGCATGATCATTATTTTTAAGGAAAACATAACCCTAATTTAATTTATATTTCAAGGAAATGCAAGGAACCTCCGAATTTTGGGAATTTGTAAAGAAACTCAGCGTATGGCCTCACCTTTGTGTGTGGTGTGGTCTCACAGCATCTAGTGGACTTGCAATACCCCAACAATTTAGGGTGGAGATAATCTATCCCATATATGTTTAATATACAAGTATATCAGTGTAAATACAATTTCTTTGTTTGCATTTTTCAAAGCAGCTTCTGATCCTGAAATAAACTAGCATCTCTAATAACCTGTAATTATGTATTACAAGCACCCAGTAATATCATATGATAACCACTGAACAGGGAAACATTGATTAGTTCCAGAAATCAGAAGCATGTCAAGCGACCTGCTCACTTTCCCATCAAGCACATCTAGCTCAGTGACCAGATCCCCAGGAATGTTCTCTGTTTTACTTGCAGAAAAAGCAGCCAACAGTATATCAGACCATAGATAGCTGAAAGGTAAACAAAAGAATGCATGTGTACTGTGAGAGCATTCAAAGAGAAACTCACACTTTGAAAAAGTAGCATGACTTTCAGGAGAACAGTATTTCAGTGTGTGGGTCATGAGGTCATCAGGACTACAGAGATGGAAAAGCACTTGAATCTGTATTTGAACCAGCAATACTATAAAGGGGATAATCAAATGAACCCTACAGCTGTCACTGAATATTTTACTGTGGAATGAAAGTGAAGGACATTTTTAGTCTCTGAAGATCTAAGAGTCAAATTTTCTTTCTACCTATGTTCGCAGGCAAACACTGACCTTAAGAGTATAAATTTTAATAAAGGTTTTGTAGTATTATGTTTTATTCGAGATGATTATTTAAGGGCATGAGAGCTACGTGTCTACAACACCTACTGAAGCATTTAGTATGGCACCGATCTAGAAACACCATAACACGAAACATTTGATAGTCAACATCAATTTCCAGATTTTGTAACTCTTTGCACCAGGCTTGTGTCACAAAAGTGACATGAACCCAGTCCAAAGTGTTGTGGTAGGATTTGCTTTCCAGGACAAATGATGATTTGCTATGCGTAACGTTGCTCTATTTGCATCAAGGGATTGTAAATTATGACTCCTCTAATGAGATGTACCAGTTAACCATCTTTTCTCCACATTTGTCCAAGGCTGCATTTGTGCTGCACTGCAGGGCACACATATAAACTTTGGAAAGTATTAAAGCATACTTTGTGTACTCAAAAGGGTGCCTTCCAGTCCGAAACCTATGCTCCGCAGATGCAAACACCCTAGCACTATGGTATAAGAGTGTGTACGTTGTGGCATGGCAGCCTAAAGTGCACCAGCACTGAGGGAAGAAAAATAGTAGAAATGGTAGGAATGGTGCTGTTTTTCTCTCTCTCTTTGATGCAATGCAGCATAGCAGTTTTGATTGTTCTCATGGCTAGAAATTTGAAGTTAGAGGTAAGTGTGCCAGACAGGACATGAAAACACACATTGGTGCATTATGCAGTCAAAGGAATAACATGCCATCAAATTTATGCAATCATTACTGTACAAGTCATTTTATTCATAACTTAGTGGCAATGCCTGCCAGTCCATTCCATGCACATTATACAATACTACATTGAAAAATTGGCAGAAATTGGATGTATACAACTGGTCTGATATTCTGTGACAGAATACAAAGGTAGAGGTGGATATGGGCACAGTATATGCAATGGGGCTAATTAACTTGCTGGGAAATTAGCTTCCTGATGTCCTTCTATGATTGTCCCTATTTTTCACTTTTTATTAGAGTCACAATACTACCAATATGTCTGCAAATCCAATATGAGTGCTAACTTTTCTGGGATACTCATCACCACCGATCAGTGGCGGCTCCCAGAGAGAGTGCTGCGGGGCGGTAGGCGGGGGAGAGCAGAGAGGGGGGTCAGTGGAATCGGACATATGACAGCATGGAGTAAGCTAAGTAAATAAATAAATAAAACTATTTACTTTGTGCTCGGTGCATCCCCAACTCAGCAAGTCATTGTAACAACTTGTGTGGTAAAGGAATGTGTTGCAAAGAAGCATTTGCGGTTCGGACCATGTTGTAAAGTGGAGAAGTGTGGCTCAAGTGGTTGGAGCGGCAGACCCTGATGCAGAGGTCTGGCCCGGACAAGGGTTCAATTCTCCGCCTCGGCGGGTCTTGGGCTCAAATTTCCCCGGACCTGACAATTCTCGCCTCGGTGCCTATTCCAATCATGGAGTCCCACTCTGTAACTCTGGGCAATAGCTTGCTTAATCTCCACAACGGCCCCTCGCAGCGGGATGCCTGGCTTTCACCTTGGGGATGCCCGGTATTGGGTTATCTCGCAGGGGAATACCAGGACGGGTTCCCTAAGCAAGCGCTGGGATGCTTCCGGGCAGCCATGCGCTCTACAAATCAAATTTCATTTCATTTTATTCTACAAATCAAATTTCATTTCATTCATTTCATTTCATAAAGACACGTGTGAGTCAAGCAGTGTTGTGAAGGCTATTTCCCCTTTAAACGAACACTGTCATGTAAGTTTAAGATTGTTTGCTATTAAGAAAAGTATTTAACTAGCAGTGTCTTTACAACAATGGAGTTTCTGCACATAAAATGATAGTACATTCCTATCTTTTTAGGTGCGGACACTCTGCAGTTGTAAAGATACTACTGGCATATACATGTGCTAATGACAAATAATCGTAAACTTACACAAAAGTTTACGTTCACCTTAGTGAATCAAGACCTGGGATTTTAGTAAAACCACACGGAACATGACCGTAAGGTTGTATGCCATTGTACTCATCTAAGAGAGGTGTATAGTGCACTTTACCAACCTACGAAGGGTTGTCCATACAACCTGATAGATGGTATCTTATAAATGACAAATGCATACCTGTAAACCTCTTGACTTAAAATTACAAATCATGTCAAGTCTTTAAGATGGTGATCCTGAAATAGAAATAGAAGGCAACATATTTTTAGAGGGCACTCGAGAATTAGAAAGTGGTTGACCCCAATATAATGTGTGGAAGCATTTTAGTGCCTGTAAAAGAAAAGTAATATCCACCAAATTTGGATGATTTGACAGATATGCTATGTGACCAGCAGTTGGTCAAATGTTACGTCTATTATCACTTGATTAGTGATAGAAGATTGGGAACAAGTATAGCTTGTTGAATTACTTCTGTAGTGTAGATCCTACATTCCCAATAGGCTCTGCACATTGGAATAAGATATCCTATGGATTAGACATAGGACTGAGGTCGACTACGTCTCTATCGAATATACTAAACCTAATAGTGAGTGCCAGCTAGCTCAGAGGTCACTAGAAACTTTCTCGATTCACAAGAAGGGATTAGTTTCTGACAACCGCATAAACATGCCAACTTTGTTTCCCAAGAATGAGAAATGTATCTCTAGAGTCGCAGAAACAATAGATAAGTATTTTACTCAGTCACTCGTGCATGCTTCGTTTCTACAGAGTTGCAGAGAAATGGAGAGACCGGCGTTTTCAATAGAAGGTTTATTGAACAGTCTTCTTTCTCATGCAAGAAAAACGAACTGCTACAATCGTAATGCAGACTGCAAAGTATAATGCATACAGCGAGAACAATATTATAAAATAATACTGTAAGAGCATTGTATGGTTCCTAAACCACATATAAATACATACATGAATAACAATGACTTAAAATAATCAACTGGTGCTTCTAAAATACACCTACCCCAATGTACCTAACCTAAGTCTAGGACGCGGGAAAAAGTATGTGTAGCATAGGTTTTAGTTTCTTTTGCCATGTACCAATATCTATCCAAGATTTCTCTAGGCTCTAATCAGCTCCATAACTTAGTTTAGAATGAAGGAGATCTGGTATCTCAGTCTCGGTACTCGATTTCCCAACTCCCGCAAGGGGAGCTTGGAAACACTTGAGCTGGATTCTTGCCAAGAGCAGTGCAGCCTCTCGATCAGTGCGTACCCTGGAGGGTCGGCTTCCTTCGGCACTTGCTGTAAAGAGCTGCGTCGGGCAAGTAGATAGTTGAACTGCTCTGAACCACTGTGTCTTACTAGAGCAAGTGAAGGCATATTTATACATTGAAGGTGTCTAGTTTGACGTAAAGTCGGGCATAATAACGTCAGGAAAGAACCCCTAGGGAATAGTCATTCTTTGCAAAGTACATGAATTCTTGGACAAATCAATATTCAAGCAAGAGGAAGTTCCCTAACTACTTAGGCCGATTTTCCAAGAAATCGTTGTGAGGCTGGGTACGGGTGGAAGTAGCCATGCCTGTATTTGGTCTGCATGAGCTATGTCTAAATAAGGGCTTGATTTCTATGCCTATATTAGGGCAATGTGAATTGTTCCTATATAAGGCCATGAATCAGGAACATTCCCTTGGATCCTAAAACGCCACACAACACTTCAAGTCCACAAACTCTGTAGGATGCTGTTGCAATGACTGCATGATGTCATCAGTGATGTCACTAATGATGTCATTTGAGATGTCATCAGAAAAAAGTCATTTAATACGTCATATGTGATGTAATATGTGAGGTCATATACAGTGGAGGATGGCCCACAAGTTATTATTAGTTCACTAAACAACAACTAGCAAATGCCAGTGTTTTTTCATTTTTTTTAACATAACTTCTTATTTAATTTTAACATCTAACTTTCACATCACTTTAATCCTTGGTTTTCTCAGTGAATTCTTTTTTATGTAAACTAAGATCATACCTGAGAGTAAGATGAATTTCTTTGATTTGAAGGTTGAGGATACGTCTCATGCCCTTGAGCAACCTACAGCTAACCCCCTCCTGCTGCTCATGTCCTCTTGGCTGCACACAGTCTTTGACTTTGTGCACAGTGCCCTTGCCCTTGACCCATCCCTCCCATAGGCGCCCAACCTCTTGCTTAGCAAAGCCTTAGCCTGTGTCCAGAGGGGGTTGGTGCAGAGCCTGGCTTCCCATCAAACGTTGCAATGTAACCCCACCAATGTAAGAAAGTGAGGTATTGATTAAGAAGGATGTAAGTCCTTCCATCTATTTGGAACCAAAAAGAACAATGGCTCTTCGGGATATTTTTACAAATTTGCCGTAAATAAAAAAGGGAATTGAACCCTAACAGGATACTTGTGGCCCAATAGCATGAGAAGGATTTAACATCACAACTGATTATTTTAATAAAATAGAGCACTTGAAAGGCTGGAACATTACTCTTCTAATCTGTTATGCTGAGTAAAAAAAGTGAATAAAGTGACAGTACGGTGCTTAAAGTGTAGAAAACATAAAGAAAAAAGAATAAATAATAGTAATAAATGACCAACACATACGTAGAATCCTGGTTGCAAAATCATTCTGTAATATGTCAGATAGTAATCATGTAGTCACTGCCTAGACAGTGGGCCCTATCTTCTGTCCATTTACCAGGATCAGTCGATGTTTCGAACCATATGAGTAATATATACTGGGGTCTTCATCAGGATAAAATATTCAGGGAATGCCTGGTGTAAGACTCTAAAAATAATCAATACAAAATAGTTAATGTTAGAGACAGCATTTTTGGAAGAATGTACACTGCATCATGCGACTCTGCAGCAGGTTGCGCTTAAGATCTTTACAACTAAATAACAGCATAGTAGATCCATGAAACACTGCCTTCATCTCCTGTAATCTTTGGCTGCTTATCTATGTGTTAGTCTCATTGCCATTAAGAGCAAAGCAGAAAAACAGTGCCTAGAAAATGCTATTCATACTACCCTGTCCTGCAGGAGGGAGAGTGAGCCATGCTAGCTACCATGAGTACTATTCACAGGGGGCATGCTGTCAGATTGTGACATCCATCTGAAGTGCCACTACTGAAATGAACACAACAATTTCATCAACATAGGTACCAGAGTGTTAGGGGAAGAGTTAATTTGCAGCATGGGGGGCCCGAGATAGACAGCTACAGAAACGAGGACACTCACTGCCACCAACCAGCATCTTGAGTTCATAATCCCACATCAATTCCAGTTATGGGACAGTCACAACATGCAGAGTAGGTCTGGGGATATCCTAAAAGTAAAACTAGCAAAGCTGTAACATATAGACCAAGTATTAAAAACTTTTTGAAAGGGTTGTCATATGTAAATCTAACCTATATAACAAATAAAAACTCAAGATGGAAAGACTTGAATAAGAAAGACAAATGGGCAGAAAATGGAAGGAAACAGAGTTCTTAAAAAAACTTTCGTCCAGTTCCCCCAGGGTATGTAGTCCCCTCAGGGTATGTACAGGTCCTGTCACACTGACAGGACCGGTTTTTGGAGCAAGAACGAAAGATAATGGATGCCTAAATGGTCACGACTGGATGGCATCACAGTTAGAAGTTACTTAACGCAGGAGGTACATACTCTGGGGGAACTAGACGAAAGTTTTTCCAAGAACTCTCACGACTTGTGAACAATACAAGATATCGTCAGTGCAGACACTTTATGAAAATCGATGTGACCATAGACCAGAATATTATTAATCAGGCCCTGAAGAAGTCACAGGTGTGACGAAACACCTTGGCGACAGGCAATTCTGTATTCTTTTAATGAATTTCAGTAAAGAAAGTAAACCTTCAATCAAGACTTTGAGAATTGTTTATCTTTGGGAAGCTGTTCACAGTGACATTGGATTGCAATTTTGAGTATTGTGTAACTTGCTATATTGATCTATATCAAATGCGTATGTGCCTTGGTGCGGGTCATTTTTCTTTAAACTATGAAAAATATTTAGACTTAAATTGCCCAATACATCCATGCAACAGTAGGAAAGTGTTGGATAGCAAAATAATGACATTTATCATTCCAACTCCAGTGAGTGCAACAGTAGGGAAAGTGTTGGATAGCGGATGTTAAAAATCACCAGTCCAGCTCCAAACAGTCCAACAGTAGGGAAAGTGCTGGATAGCACTGGGGTAAAAATTAATATTCCCACTCCAGTGAGAGCAAAAGTAGAGAAGTGATTGGATAGCGTCGGCGGAAAAATTACTATTCCCACTCCAGTGAGTGCAACAATAGTGAAAGTATTGGAATGCGGAGTGGTAACAATGACCATTCCCACTCCAGTATGAGCAGCAGTAGGGAAAGTGTTGGGTAGCAGAGGAGTACAAATTACCATGTCCACTCCACTGAGTGCCACAGTAGGATAAGTGTTGGGGAGCAGAGAGGTAAAAATAACAAGTCCCACTCCAGTGAGTGCAACAGTGTGGAAAGTGCTGGATAGGGGAGTGGTAAAAATTACTATTCCCACTCCAGTGAGAGCAACAGTAGGGAAGTGACGGATAGATTAGGGGAAACAATTACTATTCTCACTCCAGAGAGTTCAACAATAGGGAAAGTATTGGATTGCAGAGGGGTAAAAATTAGTATTCCCACTCAGGTGAGTGCAACAGTAGGGAAAGTATAGGACAGTGAAGGGGTAAAAATTACTATTCCCACTCCAGTGAGTGCAACAGTAGGATAAGTGTTGGATAGTGGAGAGGTAAAATTACTATTCCTACTCCATTGAGTGCAAAAGTAGGGAAAGTGCTGGATATTGGAGGGGTAAAAATTACTATTAGAACTCAGAGAGTGCAACAGTAGGGAAAGTATTGGATAACAGAGGAGTAAAATGTACTATTCCTACTCCAGTGAGGGCAGCAGTAGGGAAAGTGTTGGGTAGCAGAGGGGCAAATATTAGTATTCCCACTCCAAAGACTGCAACAGTAGGGAAAATGTTGGATAGCATAGAGGTAGAAATTACTATTCCAACTCAAGTGATTGCAACAGTAGGGAAAGTGCAGGAGAGCGGAGAGATGAAAATTACTATTCTCACTCCAGTGAGTGCAAAAGGAGGGAAAGTGCTGGATAGCGGAGGGATAACAAAAATTATTCCCACTTCAGTGAAAGCAACAGTAGGGAATGTGTTGGATAGCAGAGAGAAAAAATACCATTCACACTCAAACACTTAGAAAAAATATATATATTAAAAACAAATAATAATAAACAAAATATAAAAAAGAAAGGAAAAAATAATAAACATATAAAAATAACATATATAATAATACTAATTACATGTAACAAAAAACTACAACTATTATATAAAATAAACATTTTAATACATGCACAAAAAATATAATTATTTTAAAATAAAAAATATTTACAAACAACATTAATTAAAACATAAATGTATCAATTTTAGTTCCTACCCTATAACACCACACCAATAACAAAACATTCATAACTTAATCATTCATGAACAAAAATGTTTTTTTAAACTAATAGACATTAACCGACTACACCAACTTTAACACTATGTTATCCACAACACACACCTAAATTAAACTAAAAAAGAATAAAACACAATTAAAACTTATTTTAAAAGTATAAAATATTACTATTAACAACTATAAATAAATCAAATGTATTTAATACTCACCCTTTACCCTTTAAACGTAAAAAAACACACACACAAAATAAACAATTACCCCAAAAAATATCAAATAATTAAAATTAATTAACAACTATATATAATTAATTAAACACTAATAACTTCCCATCCTTTACTTCTATAAAAACCACAACACACACCTAGAATTAATTAATAGTTTATTAAGTTTAATTCACTTTTTTTACTTTTCCCTAAACTTTACCATACGGAGACACTACAGTTAATGCTGAGATGAGATCTTTGTATGAAACATCAAAACACAGGTTGGAATTTAAGCAAATTATCCCAAATGTTAAAATGGTGGGCACTCATGCCAATGCTGATTCACTTGGCAAGTTTGAACATCCAAGTAAATTGAACATTCACAATATTCATCTATCCAAGGTTGGCTCAAACATTACACAGAATAGCAGCAAAAAAGCTTTGAACCTGGGGTTAAAATAATGTAGCTATCATATTTCAAAATAAAGAGGCAGGCTGGCCATATATTGGGGGAACTTTTCTAGACATCACAAGTTTTCAAGACTCTGAGGGCCTGATTCAGAAAGGTAAACGTAAAATCTTGTATAAGTTACCGATTGTTTGCTGCTAGACAATGATTCTGCAATGCTATACAATTTGATCATCCCCCTTTGATCAATATGGAGGTGATTTTAATTTTCTTAAGTGTACCTCTCTCGATTCCTTAAAGTTAATCCTTTATCAAAGGACACCAAGAATTGCTCAAGCCATAAGTAAGCTTAAGGGGGAGTTGGGACTTACAGGTCCTTGGACAGATCGAAACACTTCCACTAACCAATTCATCTGTTTCTCTAAAAATTTTCTAAAAGCTTTTCATTTGGATTGCTTTTTAATATCTAACATACATGGAAAGTATGTGATAAAACGCATTACAAACTGTTTCTCTGATTCTTTCTTTCATTTTTTCCTACTAATATTAAAGGTAAGATAACAATATTCTTTCAAGAAGACGTGGGTTCAACTTAAGGGGACCTTTGCTGTGAAGCATATGAAGCAACCCCAGGGGTAGAATGATACTTTATCAGGCAAAATTACATAAAATTGATAGGTATCACATAAATTATTCAAATTATATTTTGCTGTTTTGAAATTAAACTCAGTTTGAAAAATATAAGCTATAACTATCAGGCGTGTGAAGCTGCAAAGGTCAAACTGAAATTATATTTTCCAGAGAAAGAAATGCTGAATTCCCATATGGCAACGGCTACATAAAGAAGGTAAATAGGTTGGTAAAATGATGACATGGTGTGTCAAAACTCAAAATACTAAAATTGTCCAGACATATGCCATGTTTCTTCTAATACTATTGAGTTTGGTCAGATTATCTATAATCACGTACAACAAAACATACTAAATCCAAGAGTACAACTTGGAACGAAAGATAACTGGGTTCAGGGATCAAAGAAAGATTCCTTCTGTCTCATGAATAGGGGCTTAAGAACTAGTTTGTTTCTTTCAGGAATTTAAAATAATTCTGGCAATGAATAAATTGGTCAAATGTAAGGATGCTAGTGAGAACGGATATCCATCAAAGTTATATCATCTATTTTTGGAGAAATGAAAAGGCCCTCTAATGCAGCGATTCAACAAAATCCTCATAGGCAGCAGTGTCTTAGAATCTTTTCATAAAAGCACTTAAATCTGTTTTTAAAGAAAGGTAATGATCCGATGGATACTAAAGCATATCACACTACTAGTGATTCTAATGCAGATCATATGTATACATTTACAAATCTGGCAGTTCCACTCAGTCTTTTATCCTTCTGAGGTCAAAGAAATGAGTACAATTGTGTTGGGTAACAATAAACATCTGTTTCAAAGTGCAAAGATGTCCTTCTGGGTGAACGTACACTTTACAACTACATAAGTAATGTTTTTGGCTACTTGGATAGCTTCATCAGCTCCAAATTTGATATACCTACACAACAAAAAAGTTGTATTCCAGCTAAGCAGCCTTATTCTAAAATGTATGTCTTAGTAGAGGCCATCAATTAACTTTCTTCAATAAAAAAACGGCCTTCAATAATTTTATTGGAAACTAATAAGGCCCTTGACCTTGTGGACTGGAAATTCATAGTTAAACTACTACATTTTATAAGGCTCTCCAGCTCATGAAGGCAATCACCTCACTATAATCAGTGCCACTGAATCTTTGTTCATAAATGGCAGACAGATTCAGTATATTAGATATTAGAATTACACGTAGGACTAGACAGGGGTAATATGTGTCACTTTTAAAGGTTTGCCATCTTTATGGAACTATTGGCATTTGAACTAAGAATCTTAAATGATATAGGAATGCCCATAGTAGGTGCTCTCAAGGTCAAACTCTGTACTGATGACATGGCAGTATTTTTAGATCCATCTAGACAAAATTTAGATAAAGTTTTCTGATTAATTGCCTGTTGAATGACACCGAGGGAATATAAGGTTCATATGTCAAATAAATAAAGCCACTCTCCATGCCTAAACATTATGTAAATTTATATGGTATAATTCCCTTCCATTATTAAAGAAGAAATAGGCTTCCCCCATCAGTCATTTGCAGAGTATCTCTTGTTAAAAAGAAGATTCTTCCCCTTCTGACATTTCTTTTTTTTAAACTTCCCTGAAATCTCCCAAAAATATATTTTAAGAAGATTTAAGTGCTAATCAACAGTTTTATATGAAATAGAAAATAAACCCTACTAAAGGATGAGCAAGGCCAACCAGAAAAATAGGGAAGACTTACTGTTTTACAGAAAATGCAAACACAGGGATGCAGAACAAGAGCTTAAAATGATTATAGCATTCAGTCAGGGAATCCTTCAACATGTGCAAGCAATTAAAAACAAAGATTAGAGTTATCAGGTTTCTCAACATTTTGAAGAGGTGCATAACATAATGATCAGGAACTCATATACTTTTTGTGGATTCAGTACATAGGCGGTAAAGAGGGGGCAACATAAAGAACATATTTTGGAGACTGGAGTCCTGATACATATTAAATATGAGAACTAAGCTAGCACTAAGTTTCAATGTGGAAGAGGAACTTAATTCCCACTGGTAATCCCTAACCTTAACTTTAACCTCAGAATACTCATTGGATGTATGAACTAATTGTGATTTGTCAAATAGTAAAGATGATTTGCATTTCTCAAGCATTGAATTACACAAGCAATTAATTTGTCAATTTCTATTTATATTCATACTTTTTTCTGTTTTTAACATATCTGCAATTAAGTAGCAGATTTTTGCACATGTCAAAAGTAATGAAAGAGGGGCAATTTTATCATGAATTTGATAATGGATTCAGCAAAAAAAATTATAATACATATGATTGGTGTGCAGAGTATTTTGTTTATGTTTATAGGACATTGCAATGCTTGGTTGAGTATAACTTTTACTTCTACGATGGCTCTCGTAGCATGTGATTAAGGCCACGAGAGCACATGAAATGCATTTGGGTTGTGATTGACAAATATACTTTTTCTACCACTCTATCAGTGTTGAAGCCATTATTTGGGGTGTTTCAGGGATTCTGCTCCTATATAGAACTGTGCATAGAGACTTGGGCCCTCAGATTGCAGTGAGCAGAGACCAGGAAGTGGTAAGGAGACAGACTAGTGATGTCTCTTACCAAAAGAAAAGTTGTTTAAAAAACGATTTTCCCTTTCTGTGATTACTGTCTTTGCATGTGGTTGTTACAATGTATAATTGCAATTTTGACCTGCTTGTGATTGCATATTTTATCAACTGTTTTGTGTTTTAAACTTGTGGTTTTCCCTGCCCATGATTGCTTGCATTTAACGTGTTGAATTGTGGGATTTGCAGTCCAACCTCTGTAGTTTGTCCCTCTCATTCCTTGGTGACAAATCTGTTTTCCCTCCAAATTTCTCCTTTGCTCTGTGCTAAGACCTGTGTGTTAAAACAGTGCACCCCCAGCCACCATTTTGTGTTCACAAGCCAGTGAGGCCAGCCCCCCTGCACCCCTCCCCCCAGCAACAGGGATATTCTACATCAGAGGGTGCTTCTGTGAGCTGTTTAAACTGTATTTACTGGGGCCTGTGCACTTCGTTTTTTTGGCCAGTAGTGGGAGTACAGTTTTGATTCAAACAGTATTGTTAGTGAAGCCTTTACCTGCAGAAGTCCAAAGTGTGGATTGAGCCTGTCTGTCTCCTAGGAGATTCTGAACAGGAGAAGCAGCTTCCAACTCCCTGGCCAGTGAATCTTGTTTGAGGTCGCTGGGACCTCATATGGTCTGGTAGTGATTGGCACATGTGTACACTGATTGGTGGTTGTATCTGGTGTTTCTATTGGATTAGGGTTAATGTCCTCATTGGTTGGGTATTTGAGGGTTCTGATTGGTTTCTGGGTCTGATTCAATCATTGTAGGGTTGTGACTAGGGCTACGGTTAGGATTTCTATTGGAAGTAGGGACTAGCGCTTCCTATGTTATTTGTTGTTGGGAGTAGGGTGGGACTAGGGCTAGGGTTAGACCTTTAATTGGAAGTAGCTATATAGGGCTTCTGGTGTGATTGGTTGTTGGACTAGTTGTGGGACTAAGAGTAGGGTTAGGCTTTCTATTGGAAGTAAGGACAAGGGCTACCTGTACCATTGGCTGCTTGGACTTGGGTTGGGACTACTGGTAGGGCTAAGGCCTTTATTGACGTAGAGATAAGGGTTTTTTAACTGATTGGGTGCTTGGACTAGGGCTAAGAATGGCTGTAAGGTCCTGGTCTCCTATTGGGTTTAGATTTTAGGGCTAGTGTTGTGATTGGATAGTGTTAGAGTTAGGGTTCCCATTGGCTGAAGGGGTCACCTGATTACTAGGGCTATAAAAAAGGCCAGGCTTAGGGCATCAAGGCTAAGGGCGGAGAGTTGCCTGTTTGAGCCTGTTAAGGGCGGAGAGGACAAGGGTCGTTGCCTGATGAGCCTTACTCATCCAAACGCCTCCTCCTATTGCTAATACCTAAAAAAAAATGTAAAAAATAAATCTTTTACTCTTTTATCCCTCCACTAGCCTTTTCAATCGAAATTAACCGACTAACATGCTCACTTCTCAAATTCCATATTAAACTATGCTAGTATACTACCCAAATAACTGAATAACATATCCACTACTCAAATTACTTCATATTTTTTTACTATACTCATTTTCAACAGTAATCCTTTATGGGTTCCAGAGTGGCGTGCTACTCACCAGAAAAGCGATTCAACACCCAACAGGGGTAACAAGTGCTATATTAATGCAAATCTTTCTTCCCCTTTTATCCCTCTGCTATCCTTCTCACTCCAAGTAACTGACTAATATCCACCACTGAAATTACGTCATATTTCACCATAGTAATTCACCACTAATCCTTTGTAGGCTTCCTGAATAGCGTGCGTCAACAAGAGCTATATAAATACAAACATTTGTCCTCTATCCTTCTTCTATCATTCCAAATGCAAATAACTGACTAACCTAGCCACCACTTAAAATGTACTTGCATGTTTCACTATACTAATTCAACACTAATCCTCTGTGGGTCCCGGAGTAGCGTGCTACTCACCAAAAAAACCCTTTGACGCCTCGTCAGGGGTAGTAAGCGCTATATAAATGCAATTACAATACAATACAATACCAGACTAGCATCAGTGTCTCATTGGCTCTTCCAAAATACCAATGATTAGACAACCCAGAACATGCGACTTAGGTTACCTCAGGCAATGTGGAAAACATGAACACTTTTTCGTTATACTTTCATACCAGTCCAAAACAGGGAGTAAAAGAAGACACTTGCATGTTTGAAATATTTATTTCTAACGCCGTATCTCATGCGCAGCATCTTAGCTAATACAAGCAGACATATTATCAGAAACAAGATTGTCAGCATAGTTACTATTCCATAAAATACAAAGGGAGAAAGAATGTTATAATGCTAAACGGAAACAGGTTAAATATATACCTACATTTCACCCTCCCTTGCTAGTAGGTTATTTTATAACTAAAGAAGGTCTCTATGGGATGATCTAAGCGGCCCGAACCTCTGGTATTTAGAAGAAGTGGATGACATCAAATTCTGCACAAGCTCTCAGCATACAAATGTTCTCCAAGCGTGTTCAATCATGCCTATGCAGTGCATTATTAAAACGCACCAATCTCAGAGGTGGCCACGGCTGCATATGTGCTAAGTCTAGAACGTGTGCTGATCAGTCCGAACAACAACCACTGTGTTGAAATAACCTTGAAGGCCTCTGCAGTCACTGTTCAGACCAAGCTGACAAAGAAAGGCTGCTAATATAGAAAAACATGTTATTCTCGTTTGAAGCAAAACACTCTGCTAAACTCTAAACATTTAATAAAGTGTGTGCCGTGTGAAAAAGTCAGCAGAAAGGAAAAATGGCGTTTAAATTTCTAATAAGCTCATGTCAACTTGCAACAATGCAAGGCTCAGCCCCACGACACCCTCCCTTGATCTGAGAACGGATAAGAAGGGGGCAAATTTGGAAAGCAGAGTTCAGGAACAAGAGTCTGAACCAAGTTCAAATTGCCAAAGCGAATAAACGGAAGCAAACTCCAAATTTTAAAAACACATTAATTCAAGAAATTTTTCCATGGGCATAGGGAAGTCAATAGTGCCTTGGCGGGAAAAAATGAAGATGAGAAAAAATATTTAAAAATCCGATGTCCAACATGTGATCTCGGTCATGGAAAGAGAGAAGCAACGATACATCTCACTCTAACAATGTATATGAAAAGCACGTTGCAACAGCCTCCAACAGGAAGTCATTGTTCTCATCTGAAAACACTTCAGCCATCCAATTCAGCAATGGGAAGGAAAATACATGTTCCTCAGTAACCGGAGCCTCTAGCACCATCAGAGGACAACTCGGGTTTTCTTTAATATAAGTGCGTGCCAAGAAATCATGCGCCGCTGCAAAAACATTCCAATGTCCCAGAACTCCATCCATTGCTGCAAAGGCCATAATCCCTCCGCCAGAACAAAACATTTCATCAGCAACAAAGGGGCTCATCACCTGATCATAATCCGCTTCAGGAGACACCGTATTGCAGAGAGACAAATCCAGGGCCCAGTCGAAATCGCAGCTCAGGCAAAGAAAGACAGGCTGGACGCATGTAAAAAAGGAAAATCGAAACAATAATCCATAAGCTGCACTCAATGTAGCAAGAGGCAGCGCTCCATAAAAATAAAGCATTTGGTTGCGGAGCAGCAACAGCTGTGGCAGATCGTCTTGCAACACAGGACGTGCATCTATTTTGAAATGAACAGAATAACAGAAGCACTCCCGCAATGACAGAGTGAGCATTAAGGGAAATCCACCAAACATGCTGGAAAAAATCTAATGAAACAAAGCTGGGAACACACCAAATATAGTTTGAAAAGAAAACACAAGGCCAATACTGACAACTTTAAAAAAGTGAGCCAGCCCTCTGGTGGAGGAAGCATTAAAGATAGTGTGAATTAACTCACCAAAATGCAAGGGCAAATCCGTATTTAATAAAGCATGCGCCTCTGTGCGGGTGTTTGCCACGTGAAGGACAAATATTCCACCCTATGTGGGAAGGGTATGCTGAAGACGGCTGATAGCCAGAAACCGGTCCTAGGATGCTTGATTCCGATCCAGGAAAGACATGGCTTGGCAGTTCGGGCTGGCAAAATAACGATAGATTAAACCCAGATCTGTGACTGGGGGTGAAAGTTTTGCGATTGTGCAACATTCCATCCATCATCTTGTGTGTTTTGCTGTTCACTCTATGTGGGAAGGGTATGCCCAGACATGGGTCCCTTGCTCACTAAGCCACTGGAGTCAAGCTATCCTGGCTGAAGACGGCTGATAGCCAGAATCCAGTCCTAGGATGCTTGATTCCAGTCCAGGAAAGACATGGCTTGGCAGTTCGGGCTGGACTGTTCCCATGAGGCACAGGGTCAAGACTGATTTGCATATGGCCATGTTTGAACTGGGGTGGCTTAGTGAGCAAAATAATGATGGATTAAACCCAGATCTGTGACTGGGGGTGAATGTTTTGCCATTGTGCAACATTCCGTCCATCATCTTGTGTGTTTTGCTGTTCACACTATGTGGGAAGGGTATGCCCAGACGTGGGTCCCTTGCTCACTAAGCCACTGGAGTCAAGCTATCCTGGCTGAAGACAGCTGATAGCCAGAAACTGGTCCTAGTATGCTTGATTCCTTTCCAGGAAAGACATGGCTTGGCAATATGGGCTGGACTATTCCCATGAGGCACAGGGTCAAGACTGATTTGCATATGCCCAGGACTTACCTGGGGTGGCATGGTGAGCAAAATAATGATGGATTCAACCCAGATCTCTTGACTAGGGGTGCATGTTTTGCATTCTGTCCATCAAGTGTGTGTCTTTTGCTTTCATGCCCTAGGTCCACTGGGAATGCCCAGATGTGGGTCGGGTGCTTTCCATGCCACTGGATTCAAGCTATCTTGGATAATGAGGGGTGAAACCCCAAAAACAGTCCTAGGATGCTTGTTTCCAGTCCAGGACGAAACTGGCCTGGCAGTTTGTGCTAGACTGTTCCCATTGGCCACAGAGTCAAGACTGATTTGCATATGGCTGGATTGTTCCCATGAGGCACAGGGTCAAGACTGATTTGCATATCACCATTTCTGAACTGGGGTGGCTTGGTGAGCAAAATAATGATGGATTAAACCCAGATCTGTGACTGGGGGTGTATGTTTTGCCATTGTGCAACATTCCTTCCTTCATCTTGTGTGTTTAAATGTTTCACAAGCAGATGTGAGGGTAACATCTTTTTGAGACAAAAGAGCTCTTATGCGATTCATCTTGTTGAACTCTGCTTTCAAGGTCGGAATCGATGGCCAGATGGAAACATCCAGCTTCCCATGTGGAGGAGGAAATATTACATTTTTACAGTAGACTACTCGTTCACTGACTTTATCCACATAAGGAATGCCGGCTAACATCCCACAACAATCTTCATTATTTAAAAGTAAATAACTACAGTTTTCTAGTAATGTGAATGTCGGTGTGATAGCAGGTGTTGGTGTAACTTTCAAAACACAGGCTGGATTATGCGCATTTTGGTTGCAAGAGCCATTCAATTGGATATTCCTACACACTAATGAGTGATCTGGTGTTGTTCTGCAATCCTCATCATTCAAATACACTTCTTTTTCCTCCCTCAGGCACCTATAGGTAAAAGGAAGCGACCAAGCTGTGCCCAGGGGTTCACATCTGTCTATTGCGTAGTACTTCATGCAAGCTTCGAACTTGAACAGAGGGAGAGGTAATGTTATTAACCCATGGACCAGCCACACAGCAGAATTTCTTTCGGCCACAGAAAATGGTAAAGGTTCTAACTTTTCAATATGTAACATAGAAAAATTTGCATCCTTCATAGACGATGTGTTCATGTAGTGCCAGGGCACTTTTCCTGGATTCAACGTTTGCAAAGTCCATGCAAATTGCATAATGGAACGCAATTGATTTTGACCACGGTACAAAACAGAGACATCAACTTGCACAATATCAACAACAGACAAAAAAATATTATCTAATGTGTAAATGCGGGAAGAAAGTGTGTTAATGCTGTTATCTACAACTGCTAGCACTTTTTCTAAACTTGCTTGATCTATAGCTCGTAAGCAGGAAGCAGCCTCAATCTGGGACAGTTTCCAAACTTCGTTGTAAATAGCATATATCCACCTTTTGGATCAGCCAGAAGCCGGGCCCTTGACAAAATCATTTAGATCAACATCGGCAGTCAATTTAGACAAATGTAGCTTAACTGTCGCTAAAGTGGAATGTTGGAACCAACTCTGACATAATTTGCCTACTGAATAGGTAGTCACAGAATGGCCACTTTCAAAACAGGGATCCACTCTAAGCTGTGTGTAGCCTTGAGCTAAACCCAGAAAACGATGTTGGCAAGAATCTGCACCTCTGTGCCACAGTATCCAACCATTTGGATCCAAACTGGATATGTTAAAGGAAGAATTAAGCAACAGGGTTTGCAAATCTCTAATAGATAAGTTAGTATTATTATCCTAACCAGGGTATTCTTCCAATTCTAGAAAAGTAGGAGCATTTAATTTTTTTAGTAGTAGCCAATCCAAAGAAAGTCGGTTGTGAAATTGTAGAATTCTAAAATATGGGAAGACGCTCTACCCGCACTTGCTCTTTTGCTGCCTGAGAGAGGCCAAGGACCACAGGGCCCAGGACGCTGCGGGACTCGACCAACTCGCCCCTCCCCCGCTGACCAGGGGCTTCATCAGCACCTCGCGGAACATATGTTTCGGGATGAGACATGCACTATGCAAAGGCTCAGTGCCTTGCACTTGCCAACTTTTAGAACCCCCAACAGATTTAAGATCAATTGTATCCTTCCACAGTTCATAGCCCCTAACAGCAAATTGGTTAGGAAAGGAAAGCTAAGTCCTTTCCTGACCAATTTGCTGTTAGGGGCTATGAATATCATTGTTTCGTGTGTGGGTAAGTCTAACTTTGGAAGTGGACCTCTCGGTCATTTTATAATAAAATACATTTGGATTTTACTGATTAAAATCAGTAAAATAGGTGAACCTCTTTAAAAGAGAACTGGAGCTGTCTTCAACAGGAGCAGGGCAATGTTCCTAGTGGGTATAATTAACCATATGCCTCCTGGTGTTTGCCTTATGCAGGTAGTGATTGCCAAAGTGTTGGTAACAAAAAAATCACCATAATTGGCTGCGCCTAAATATAAATCCTCATTATCAAAAGCAGCATAATATTTCAAAACAGAAAACAAAGCCTCTACGGCCTGAACATCCCAATCATCAGAATGTATATTTTGTTTAATCACATCTCCCATGGAAACCCTTAGGACATTCGGGACATGTATTGGAAATCTGACAGCATCCCATACATTCATATCTAAAACGGGCCAAGCAGTAATGTTTACAAAAGCCAGGTCCCTCTTCAATCTGTGTGATGAAGAATGGGGTGCCAAAGTTCCATTAATGTGTCAAATAGATGTTCTCTCCTCAACATAGACAGAAAAAATACACCACAAATCCAATTGACATGAACAAAAAAATTGAAAAAAGCACCAACCAAATGTAGGTCCAAGGATGTATCAAAAAATGTTTTTTAAACCATGTAGCAAAAACAGAGTTTTTTTAAAGGGTATTCGATGTGGTAGAGTCAGTGTCAAATGAAAATCTGGACTTAGTAGCCAAACAAGTTTGCAAATCGGGCATCAATAAATCTGTGGGGTAAGTATATTCAGTCTCATCAAGATGAGCATCAGGTGGGGAACTCAATAAAGGACTGGAAACTACAGGCATATCCATGGCAACGTCAGGCCTGGTGTTAGGAGCCGGAGCCAGAACAGAATGTCTCAGTATAGATGGACAGGAGACCGCAGGTGGCATACTAAGAAGAATCGGCCACTCCGTGTAATTTGACATAGTCAATGGAGGTGTACCTTTTTTCTCTACGACCTGGAATTGGTGGTAAAATGACTGTTCTTGTGCCCTGCACGCCAAGTACAGGAACTGGAGCTCGATATGACGAACCAAATTCGTTCTTGTTCTCGATCTTCTCTCAAACCAGTTCTTCAACTCGGGGTAGGCAGCCAACTACCGGAATCTGCAACGCAGCATCACATGTGGAGGGCAAGTGTTCCTTTGCAAGACTGTCTCTCGTCTCTTGTAGATTCTGTAAAACATGACAATGTTCATCTACTTGAAAGGGGGTAGCAGCCGCCGCCTGCTCTAGGCCTTCAAGGTCCAGGACGATCATTTTGATACCAAAGAGCATTTCGTATGGGGTCCGCCCACCCAGAGACCTTCTAGGGAGATTATTAAGTACACGTTGTACGCTATTGAGATGGGCTAGCCAGTACCTATAACCCTGGCTGTAAAAGACTGCTTTAAATCTTGGTTCATTCGTTCCTCAACACTATTACCCTCAGGTCTGTATGGAGACGAAAACTTGACTTGGACCCCCAACGAACTCATGGCATCCTTGTATGCCTTAGAGGTGAACACTGGACCCTGATCTGAATGGAAGGTGCCACAGGCAAAAATTCCCACAAAGACTCGCAAGTCTCATAACAGTTCGCGAATCAGCACTGCGGTGCAGCCAGACTCAAACAAAGCGTGTGCAAGAATCAACTGTAACTAAGATGTACTTACACACAGTATCAGAGGAAAAAGGACAGCAGTGATGTAATAAACACAACCAAGTGGTCTATTAGAAATGTACAATTGTGTCTGTGGCGGAAGTTAGCAGTCCAAGTCTTTATCTGCTGAAAAATGTCACATTGAATCACATAATCACGCCTCTGTTTGTATAGTCCCCGCCACCAGAAACGTTTTTGTAACTGAGCTACAGTAGCCGAAACGCCTGCATGCGCTGACTCAACACCCTTGTGGGCAGCTGTAATCAGTGTGGACCTGCGGTACGAGTTGGGAATCAATGTTTCACCAATGTACGGTATTTTCACTTAAGGAACTTTATCAGGACTTAAGTGATAAGAATACTTTGAAGGAAACCCCATAGGACATTTATTCCCTTCTCAGTAGCGGCAATTGCTGCCAAGATGTCATCATCAATCTTACTTTCGGAACGTGTAACTGCTGCAACCAAATATGTAGAAACTGCTGTTTTTGCGGCCTCATCGGCCAAACTATTTCCAGCAGCGTGAACTCCCACACGTTGATGACCAAGAGTATGCGCTGAACCATCAGTGTAAATGATACAATGGAAATCCTCCAAAGGCCGCATAGTCAAAGGAGCAGGATGAACAAATTCATACTGCAAAAACTCCTGCGAATGTAAGGAGGCATCAAAAATGAACGTGACATCCGGAGACGTCAATGATGATGCCCATTGTATCCACTGTGGGTGCAAAGCTTTAGAATTAGGCACACTGGCTTTCGTCACTGCCTCCAGGGCAGGATACAGGGTAACAAACAACATGCGTTTTCCTTGTGAAACTGCATGTTCCTTCAGAATCATCATTTGCACTGCTGTCAAAACTTTTTCCACAGTGGAAATCCGCATTTCAGCCGAAGTGTACAAGTGTGACTTGTACTGTGTCACTTTCGGTAAAAGTAAGGTATGTGAAACCCACCGCCTCAGGGATGATTCTTATCACCAGGTTGGTGTGGTTATCATGAGTCAGAAAGAATTTAGATTCTAGAAGATCAGCCTGCAAAGATTGCAAAATGGCTGAATGTTTAGGCAGCTAGCATGATTCGGTAAAAGTAGGTTGTATCAAAGCATACATTGGCTTGATACGCTGAGCATATTCGGGAATATATGTACGCCCGAAATTTAAAAATCCCAGCAAGTACTGTAATTTTTTCAGTTTTGTAGGAGCAAGCAACTGTGCGCATTTCTCCAAGAAGTGAGGAGCCAAACCTCCACCTTCATTGTTGAGCTCATAGCCCAGGAACAACACTGTGTCCTCTGCAATGTGAGACTCTGCAAAGTTGAATTTGTAACTGACGTCCACAAAATTACAAATAATGCGGTCAACGCAACACAAATGCACCCATTTTTCGTCGACTGTGAGATAAATGTCATCCACATACGAACACGCATCTGGGTCTACTCTCTCCAAGAGAGAGACAATACAGGCAGCAAACACACCCGGACTATTCTTATAGCCCATTGCCAAGCTTTTAAATTGGCCCTGTTTTCCACCACTGGTAAATCTGGACTATTGGGAACTCAGACCAGACAAATTGTGGACAAAAAAACGTTGGATATGTCAAGTGTGGTTTTAAACCGTTTACGCACAGGACCATCCACCAAAGCAGAGCCATGGGTATTCTGTACTACACAGGTACGGCAATGCGAGTTTAAATGCTGGTAATCCAATAACAAACGGTACGAAACATCAGGCTTGGTCACCGTAAAAAGTGGGTTATTCATCAGTGACACATATGTTTCAATCACTCCTTGATATTCCAATTGCTCAAGGATTTCCGCAACGGAAGCTTTTGCTTCATGCCGCATGGGATATTTAGGCAGAGGCTGTGGCATAGACCGTAAGGGAATGTCGTGGTGGGGGAGAATTTATCCCAACCACAGTAAGTACGGTACAAAGCCGGCGCAAGGGCCTTAGCCCACTCTTCTGCAAAATTCAGCGCATGCTCCTTAGACACTGTGTGCGCGAAACTAGGGAGGATTACCTCCTCTCCTCTCGGAGCTGCGAGAATAAAAGGTGGGGGCCTGTCAGCCTCCGCTAACAAAATGTCATAGGTAGTTGTAAGAGTTTCCTAAAATACCCCTTTTATGGTACGTTGTATGTCACCTTCAAAAGGTGAATTTCAAAAAGCCTATCAGGGTGAGCTACTCTAGTATCAGCTGTCTCAAAAACAACAAATTGGTTAGTCGCTGTCACCTTCAGTAGTGGACGCAGGGCCACTATTTTAATCTCTGCCATGCTGTCCAACAATGTCAGCGCCCATGTCTGATTCCGAGCTGCGTTCTCACTATCTGTGGCATATCTTGCTGTTAAAGCGGCAACTTATTTTTTCTGAAACTGGGGTCTTTTCTGTGAAGAATCATCCTGCTTGCATTTTCTGTTTTCTGGGCGGGGCTGGTCGCGACTCTGCTGGCCACCCCGACGTCTGCCGATGCCTCCATTACCAGACGAAGAGGCCAATGCATCCTGTAAAGAATGAGGAGAGCTTTAATCAGGAACCTGAAATCGATCAGGTGACTTATTCATAGAGCGGGCGCGCAAATCATAGATGCGCTCAGTAGACGCAAGCACTGGTGATGGGGGACGGGACTCGTGTTTCTGTTGCTGTTTTTCCTGTTTTTTATTTCTGTTCCAATTTTGCTTTGGAGCTTTGGGTTGAACGTTTGCATCAGAGTTTGGACCCTGAGGTTATTTTTTATCTTTAGCAGAAAAGGGCTTGACACCTAAACTATTGCGGCCAATGGTCTTATAAGCCACTGTAATACTTTTCGGTAACTGTCGGGGTTTGTCGGCATTGGGGACATCGCGTAAGGAATTAGCCACCTGAAAGTTCATGGCATCTCTGTTTATATTAGAAAGGACCAAATCGGAAACTACATCAAATGAACCCACAAGTCTCATTCCCAATTCAACCGCAGCCTCTTGTCAGTGTTCATCATGAACACGCTTAATGACCGTCTGAAGGACAGCCATTGACATAATGCCAAAGCACATCATGTACACTGCCGGAAAAATTCTACCCCATGACTCGCAGTCACCGGCTTCTGGTACTAAGTCCTAGGGTAAACTAATTGTAAGAATCCTGTGTTTTTCTACGGGAGCCAAATTAGGAAAAACCGCCTCCAGCTTGTCAAATTTCTCAGCAAGCAAAAAAGGCATATCATCCTTATCCTGGGGACGCTTGCACATAACTACATTAACCATAATAGGACTAAGCTTCATTCCGCATGGTCAAGCTGGAAGTGCCGCAACACCAGGGGCCCCGCCCTGGAAATTGCGGGTGATATATTGAATTAGGGCCCGGATAACACTGATTGCAGAGTTCTACAGGGGCCATAATTCAGCAACAGGGACTATTCCCACACGAGGGCGCGGGGTGAATCCAGCCAAAACCGCCAAAGTAGCTCCTGGAATGGACAAAGAACCCAATCTAATCGCCCTTACACTGTGGGGAAGGGCGCCAACAAACCAAACATGAAGCTGCCATGCAGAGTTCAGAATCTCCTGTGTCCTATAAGGAACATATTTCACAGGCACGGCTGTGTGAGAGTAAGTATGAAATACCTGCATAGCCACATCCACTAGAGGAAACGTCACCCATGATTAGAAAATCTCAAACGGGTAAGCAACCTCCGCACTCACCACCAAAATAACTGCCATGCCCTCCAAACCAACATTATAAGCCTGCAAATGATTCCGGACTGCAATGCGACTATGCTGCGGTATGTCAACGTTAGCCATAGTGACACAGAGAAGAAGAGGAACAATGTAAAACAATGTAGCACAACTGGGTAATAATTCTAAAGGAAAACTTTTTGATAGATTCAAGCTTGAAAGACCTATGTAACTATAGGTAGGTTTATTCAACACTACTCTTAACTGGAAACAATAGTGAAGGGGCTAAGGACTGAAAGAAGTACTACTCAAGTGTCATGAAATAAGACCACCATTGTTGGGCGCCATGTTGCAGGGATTCTGCTCCTATACAGAACTGTGCATAGAGACTTGGGACCTCAGTTAATTAGGGTGTGCCAAAACTCACCTTAGTACCCAAAATCCCCTATAAAGACTAGCATCAGTGTCTCATTGGTTCTTCCAAAATACCAATGATTAGACAACCCAGAACATGCGACTTAGGTTACCTCAGGCAAAGTGAAAAACATGAACACTCTTCCGTTATACTCTCATACCAGTCCAAAACAGGGAGAAAAGAAGACACGTGCAAGTTTGAAATATTTATTTCTAACGCCGTGTTGTCATGCACAGCATCTTAGCTAATACAAGCAGACATATTACCAGAAATAAGATTGTCAGCATAGTTACTATTCCATAAAATACAAAGGGAGAAAGCATGTTATAATCCTAAACGGAAACAGGTAAAATATATACCTATATTTCACCCTCCCTTGCTAGTAGGTTATTTTATAACTAATGCAGGTCTCTTTTGGATTACATAGGTGGCCCCATACCTCTGGTATTTAGCAGAAGTGGATCACATCAAATTCTGCAGAAGCAATCATGCCTACGCAGTGCAATATTAAAACGCGCCAATCTCAGAGGTGACCACAGCTGCATATGTGTTATGTCTAGAACGTGTGCTGATCAGTGCGAACAACAACCACTGTGTTGAAATAGACTTGAAGGCCTCAGCACTCACTGTTCAGACTAAGCTTACCAAGTAAGGCTGCTAATATAGAAAAACATGTTATTCTCGTATGAAGCAAAACACTCTGCAAGTGTGTGCCGTGTGCAAAAGGCAGCAGAAAGGAAAAATGGCATTTAAAATTCTAATAAGCTCATGTCAACTTAACACTGTGTGAATGCAAGGCTCAGCCCCACGACAGGGGATTTGGCACTTGGGCTATATCACTTCAGAATTGATATCTCTGAATCGTGCGACCCCCCTCCCTGGGCACCTTTGGCCCTGAGGAAACCCTCCCCCAGGGCTAGGCCTTTGTATCATTTTTGAGGGGGTAGAGGGACAGCTCAGTGCCCCTCCCAGGGTTTATTCTGGCCTCTGGGACACGATCCCTTTTGTCCAGGCAATTTCTTTTTTTCTTTTTCTTTTTTACGTTGTTTTAAAGGGAGAAAATCAGCCTTTCCTGGGCCATGTTCAGGCCTGGTGACCCCATCCCTTGGGGCCAGCCCACTTTGTTAGGGGCTGAAGGGGGAGCTTGAAGGCCCCGGCTGTTCCTGGTGGCTCTCCAACTCCTGCGGGAGCCAACATTGCTTTTACACACAGGGAGCTGCTGACGTACAGCTCCCTATATGTAAAAGCAAAGTGCTCCACTTTGAGAAAGCGAGAACAAAATGCCCATGCTTGCTCAAAGCAGAGCACACTGTATTCTATGGCATGGCCAGAGCAGTGCCACAGTCATGCCACAGAAAACTGCAATGTCCCATGGACATTGCTGGAGCCAGCCCTGGGAGGTAGCGGTTCCCAATACCACGTAGGGATTCTGGAGGTGGGCCTCTCTAATGTTCATATTTGCCTTCGGAGATGCGGTAGTCCCCGGGGCAGGGGGTGGGGCAGGGGTCTACAACAGACACCCTTAATTATTGTATATATGCCCCGGGGAGGTGGCTGTCTCTGGGAATCCCAACAGCCTCCCCTGCATCTTTTAAAAAAAACAGTGTTCCCTGGAGAAGTAGTAGTCCCCGGGGCAGTGGGGACTCACAAATCCCTCCATTATAATTGAAATGAGCCCTGGGGAGGTGGCAGTCCGCATGACAGGGGAGGTCTGCAAGTCCCAGAATATTGTTTTAGTTAGCCCTGCAGGTGGGCCATGGGTCTGCCAGCATTCATAATGAAAAGTGCCGGGGGAGGTGGCGGTCCCCTGGGCTTTGAAAAGCTCTAGGAGAGGGGTCCTGCACACCCTTTGCTAAATTTACCATATCCCCTAGGACCTGGCACACCCAGGGGTTATTTCAAAGCAAACTAAAGAACCTGCACTTGCTTTTTTCTAAAATAATCTGCAGATTTGTGGATCCATCCACATGTCCACGGCAAAAAAAAATTAAAATGCTTTTTACCCATCATATCTAGGGGGTCAGGGGGTCAGGGTCATCCCACCATTTTTGTTTTTTTTCTAACTTTTTTTCTTGTACCACTTCTTGGATTGCATGCACAGATATCTATATCTGGAAAAGATAGATATCTCAAAAACTACTGAACGCATTTACACCAAATCACAAAAAGCATGCTTTCTGGACCAACAGCTAGCTTTATTTACTAAATTTGGTGTAGTTCTAATCAGCAGTGCCGGCTGTAGTCGTGTTCAAAAAATGAAAAATCTCAATAGACTTAACATGAGGCAAATGCATTTTGGGACCCCCCCTTTGTTCTCAGTCCCCACTTAACGGATCACCTCAAAACATTCAACACAGCAGCTGAACCAAAAACCAGAGACGGTTTGTGAATTTTTCATGGAGATTCATCAAGCTGGACCAAAGTTATTAAAATGTTTTTCCTATGTAATCTTTGGTACTAACTATAACTACCTACTGCTGACCACGAGTAGGGTGGAGGATGTCATCAGTGATATCATTTGAGATGTCAACAGTGATGTCATGAGTGATGTCACTGACCATATCATGAGTGATGTAATATATGACATTATCAGCAGTGCATTGCGAAGGTTTTTCAATTGATAATTTCTAACTATAACGTACCTGAAAACGTATTTTTTTTCAGTGAATTTCAAAGGTTTTTTAAATGATGTTTTGTAACTTTTATATGTTAAAACTATTTTTACATTAGTTTTATTTGTTGTAAAAATAATATAAATGTTTTTGTTTTCTCAAATATATATATATATATTATTTGTTGCAAAAAAGTGGAGTCGCTTACCGATCGTGTACCTACCTCACTGTGTGCGCGGATTCAAGCCGCCATATTGGTAAAGCCTTGGAGGATGCACGTTTGATATGCAACGGATGTGCCGTGTCCGGCGTCTGGCCCCGCATAACATCAAGTACGTATGAGGTCCCTCCGGGTGCGCGACTCCCGTAAAATGTATTTATTTTGATAGTAGATGTATATAAATTTAATATGTGTTTTAAATCAAGAGATTATATAAACTAATTTGAAGAAGCATATACTAGTAATTTTTTTAAAGGTATATTAGTGTTAAGTATATTTTCCGAACTTCACGATGGATGCATGTGTGGGATGCGACGGGTGCGGTGTCTCCGGCCATGCTTAACGTCACATACGTATGTGGTTGCGCAGGATATGCGACTCCCGTAAAATGTTTATGTTTTAAAAGTATATGTATATAACTTTAGTATGTGTTTTAAAGGAAGAGATTATCTAAAGTAATTATTAAATTGATATATTTCTATTTGGAATAAAGTTATATTATTGTTAAATACATTTTCCGTTAGTCACACCTGGTGCCCGCCTGGTGTGTGCCGGGTGCGCGAACCCCACGTGATTTAAAAAGAAAGCATTTCATTGGTTTATAAGGTTTTGTTTCTAGAATGTGAAGGACCCCTTCCCTTTTTTTCCTTCCTTTTACTGCATCCTAGGAGACAAACCTGTTGTGTTTTTTCTAGGTTGTATATTTTGGTTTTTTTTTAACTCAAAAATGACTTTATCTGAACCTGTCAATTTGACAACAGAAGAAGAAGAAAAGTTGGAGAAACCAATGAAGAAGAGGAAGGAGTCTGTGGTATGGACCTTCTTTACGATTCCTGAGGGGGAAAAGAAGGGTAATGCTAGGAAAGTTAGCTGCACACTATGTCCCAGGGTCCTTTCACCTAGAAGTGAAAAGCAGTATTCATGCAGCAATTCCAGTATGATGAAGCACCTGCAGACACTGCATCCTCGTCATCGGGCCAGCGAGCAACATCGTTGCGCCCAGAAATCACAGAAGCATGATTACCAAACTGCTGGACCAAGCACTTCTGCAGCAAACCTTGGACTCAACATCCTTCCCGAGTTCGCAAACTTAGAAAAGCACTGCAAAAAGTGCAAGAATGTAGTTTGTTATGGCAAGCAGTCTGTGGATGCTGTGGGTTCTTCTGCAAGAAACCACTCTTGTTAAGTTTTTTGTTGTTGCATTTTTTCTTGCAATGATAGTTTAATTGCAAAGTTGGACAATGTGTTTAGTTGTTTTCCCTTTTTTTCAAAAACACCCAAAAAATTTACAAAATATTTGAAAAAACACAAAAACATTATAAAAGAGAAAAAAAAAAGAAAAAACGGTCTGTTTAGAACCACCTACTCTGTTAAAAAAAAGAGCAATAATTGTATAGTAATGCCTGGATGGTTGCAGGATTACATATGTGGAGCTTGAGTGATTGAAAAAGTACATCAGTAGTGCATAATTGATTGCATGAGTGCATCACTAGTGCCAGTGTGATTGAATGAGGGAATTGGTAGTGCCCGGCTGATTGCATGAGTGCTTTGATAGTGCCTGATTGATTGGATGAGTGCATGGGTAGGTGTGACTGGACAAGTGTATGGGTAATACCAGGGTGGTTGCATAAGTGCATAAGTAGTGCCTGTATATTAGGACATGTGGACGGGTAAAGCCTCGATTATTGCATAAGTGCATGGGTAATGCTTGGATGGTTGCATTTAGTATATAAGTGATGCTTGGGCCATTGGAATCCTGTGTCAGTAGTGAATGTGTGATTGTATGAGTGTATCAGTAGTGCATTGGTTATTGCATGAGTACATAGGTAGTCTTTGAGTGTTTGGAAGACTGCATGGGTAGTGCCAGGGTGAATGCATGAGTGCATCAGTTGTACGTATGTACTTGTATGAGTGTATGGATAGTATGTGTCTGGACGAGTGGATGGGGAATGCCTGGGTGATTGTATAACTGAATCAGTACTACATAGGTGCTTGTATGAGTGCAAGGTTAATGCCTGCATGATTGGAGGAGTGCATAGGTATTCGATGGTGATTGCTGGACAGCATGGGTACTACCTGGGTATTTGAAGGAGCAAATGAGTAGTGTCTAGGTGGTTATAGGACTGCATGGGTAGTGCTCAGGGGATTCTAGCAGTGTATGTGTTAGTGCCTGGTTCATTGCATGAGTTCATTGGTACTGACTGGATGATTAGAGTACTGCAAGGAGAGTACATATTGAATTTATAAGTGCTTGGGTATTGGCGGAGTGATTAGATAAGTACATAGGGCCCGGTTCACATAATTATCTTAAGACAAAAACCTAAACTTACTACTTTTGGTATTCACAGAAGGCATTTAGTAGTAGTAAAATTAGGATTTTGTCTTTAGTTTGACTTAAGACAAACTTTAGACAGACTTAAGACAGACTTAAGACAAACCTAAGATAACCTTAAGACAGATTTTAGACAGACTTAAGACACACTTAAGTTAGGATTTTGTCTTAAGTCTGTCTGAAGTCTGTCTTAAGTTTGTCTTAAGTCTGTCTTAAGTTTGTCTTAACTTTGTCTTATGTCAAACTTAAGACAAAATCCTAACCTTACTACTACTAAAGGCCTTCTGTGAATACCAAAACTAGTACATTTAGGATTTTGTCTTAAGTTAGTTCTGTGAATCGGCCCCATGGTGCTGGGTGGGTATTTGGAGGAGTGCATGGGAAGTGAAAGGGTGATTGCTGGACTGCATGGATATTACCTGGGTAATTGAAGGAGTGAATCAATAGTGGGTAGGTGGTGAGAGCAATTTATTGGTGGTGCTTAGGGGATTGTAGCAGTACATATGTTAGTGCCTGGGACGTTGCATGAGTACATGGGTAGTGACTAGATGATTAGAGCACTGCAGGAGAGTGCATGATGAATTTATAAGTGCATAGGTATTTGCAGAGTGATTAGATAAGTACATGGTCCTGGCTGGGTTTTTCCAGGAGTGCATGGGTAGTGAGACAGTGATTGCTGGACTGCATGGGTACTACCTGGGTAACTGAAGGAGTAAATCAGTAGTGTGTAGGAGGTTAGAGGACTGCATGGATAGTGCACAGGAAATTGTAGCAGTGCACGTGTTAGTGCCCAGGTCATTGCATGAGTACATGGGTACTGACTGAATGATTGGAGTACTGCAAAGAGAGTGAATGGTGACTTTATAAGTGATTGGCTATTGCCGGAGTCATTGGATAAGTACATAGTGCTGGATGAGTGATTAGAGGAGTGCATTGGAAGTGACAGGGTGATTGCTGAACTGCATGGGTACTAACTGGGTAATTGAAGGAGCAAATGCGTAGTGTGTAGGTGGTTAGAGAACTGCATGTGTAGTGCTCAGGGGATTGTACCAGTGCATATGTTAGTGACTAGGTCATTGCATGAGTACATGGGTACTGACTGGATGATTGGAGTAATGCAAGGAGAGAGCATGGTGAATTTATAAGAGCTTGGGTATTGGTGAAGTGATTGGGTACGCACATGGTGCTGGATGTGTGATTGGAGGAGTGCATGGGAAGTGACAGGGTGATTGCTGGAATGCATGGGTACTATCTGGGTAATTGAAGGAGGGAATCAGTAGTGTGTAGGTGGTTAGAGGATTGAATGGGAAGTGCACAAGTCATTGCAGCAGTGCTTGGTTAGTGCCTGGGTCAATGTATGAGTACATGGGTACTGACTGGATAATTAGAGTACTGCAAAGAGAGTGCATAGTGAATTTATAAGTGCTTGGGTATTGGTGGAAAGATTGAATAAGTATATGGTACCAGCTGGGTGACTGGAGGAGTGCATGGGGAGTGACAGTGTGATTGCTGGACTGCATGGGTACTACCTTGGGAGTTGAAAGAGCGAATGAGTGGAGTGTAGGTGGTTAGAGGACTGAAAGGGTAAGTGTACAGGGGAGTGTAGCAGTGCACGTGTTAGTGCCTGGGTCATTACATGAGTACATAGGTACTGACTGAATGATTAGAGTAATGCAAGGATAGTGCATGGTGAATGTATAACTGCTTGGATATTGGTGGAGTGATTAGATAAGAACATGGTACTGGCTGGGTGATTGGATGAGTGCATGGGGAGTGACAGGGTGATTGATGTACTGCATGGATACTACCTGGGTAATTGAAGGAGCAAATTAGTAGTGTGTAGGTGATTAGAGGACTGCATGGGTAGTGCACAGGGGACTGTAGCAGTACATGTGTTGGTGCCTGGGTCATTACATGAGTACATGGGCACTGACTAAATGATTAGAAACTGTAAGGAGAGTGCATAGTGAATTTATAAGTGATTGGTTTATTGCATAACTGCATGGGTAGTGCTTAGCTGGTTGGGGGAGTGCATGGGTAGTGCCTGGGGTGATTTCATAAGTGTTTGGGTAGTGGTGGAGTGATTTCATGAGTGCCTGGATACTTACTGGGTTATTGCAGAATATGGAATCAGTCAATCATTACTCACATAGTTTTAAAATCACCTAGTCACTACCTTTGCCCTCCTCAAATCGGTCAAGCACCTCTCAATAGGTCACTAAGCATACATATACCTCTATAAATACAATCAGAACACATAGCTGATTCATTCATATCATCTAGTAAAGTAGATAACTTCAACATGCCTGCAAGTTTAATATGTGGTAGTTTACTTTTGAGCTACATCTTGACCATTCTATCTACAAATAAGTGACATAATTAAAGTATACCTCTCTTTTTTTATACATTTTTTATTGAAGTCCTTTAGTGACTTTGCTAATTAATATTACAAAAAACAAAATTCATAATATAACATATCCAGACAGCTGATACAATCATCAATTACAGTTCACTTTCATCTGTGATATCCTATATACAGATTAATCAAAGTAAAATCCCCAGATTTTATCAAATTTTCTTACCCCCCCCACCCTAATACATAAAAGTGTTCCCTTTTCCTGACTCTCCTCATTTTCAGTAGCCATTCCTGCATGGATGGGATCTGTTCTGATCACCAATTCTGCAAAAGCAAAGATCTGGCCACTGCCATTGTGATATACACTAATTTAGCCAGCGGGTCAGAGAGCTTGAGATCTGGATCGAAACCATAAAGCATCAATTTTACATTTCAAGAAATCATAATCTGATAATAAGTTTGTAAGAAAGCAAAAATTTCGTCCCAGAATACCCTAATTTTAGTACAGTGGACTATTACATGGGATCAGTTGGCCAGGGCATGTTTTAGATATCTGAAACAGTTAGATGACTGATTAATATACATTTTAGAAAGGGCCAATTGGAACACCTTAATGTACTCCAATTAAATTCATTAATAGTCCTCCAGGTATTCAAGGAAAATACATGATTGTCTTGTTCATGCCATTTTTTAATTGCTTTTAGGCTTAAATCCACCTCCCTACTCTGCGCTAAACAGCGTTTCCAATCCCCAGGTTTCCTTAACCCTTCGTTCATGAAAAGGTCATTGGTCAATTGGGATGACTGATTGAACTGTGTAGGATCTAATCGCCCCAGAGCTTTATAAATCATATGATAAGACCAGACCAACAAAAAGTTCCTGTGAATTAAACGTGCCATCTCTATCGGCGTTATCCACAACCCATTTTTTTAAAAATCGGTTACTTTAATAAATCCTGCCCTAGCCCATTTTTCAGCTATCTCTGACCCTACTTTAATCCCTAGAAACGGAAGTGTGTTAGACAGCAGGGTTATTGAATTAAAGAGGGGACAAGACTATCTTTTAAGCATAGCACTACGTTTCTTAAAGAACCATACCAGTGTCTTATAACAAACTAGTTTAGGAGATTTAAGTACCAGCAGGGGGAATGGTATCTGAATTTCAAGGCAAATTAAATCAAAGAAGAAATTTATGAATACGTTTTGGTCTTGAGTTTGGTTTTCAAATCTTTTCAAATCAACCGCTTCTTCGCTTCTTTGATGTGATATTGTCCGGCACTGAGAACCAGAGACCCAGAGACAGTCTGAGAAAGTGTCAGTTCTAGCAAGCTCGAGTAGAGGCATCCCCCCTCCCTGTGGGTTAGGACTTCAATGTCCAGAATGCCCTCCTTCCTTCCTTCATTGTTTTTAGTATTGAGAGCGCTAAAGGTTCAAGGGGCTTTTAATATCCTAAAATCCCTCTGTGAAAGTTACGGAAAGCTCCGGTACTCTGCAGCAGGATTCACTGCCTCTGGAAAACAATATGGGCAAACTACTTAATGCACGAAATAAGGCAAAAGCCCGCCGACAGCAGGCTAAGGAAGTAGAGAATGCCGCTCAGCTATTAGATAAAGGTGAATGTAAAGAAAATGTCTCATTTGAAAGCTCAGATGAGTTGGAGAGTTCACTCACTGAACTGCCTACCCAAACTAACCCAGGAGAAAATTTGGGGCAAGAAGAGACAGGGAAGGCGAACACTGGCTCAGAGGTATCCCATTTCGTCCAATCTGCTCAAGACGGTCAAAATGAAGTAAAAAAGGCTAAGACACCTGGCGCACTTAAGGGCCCAAAGCAATTCCCTTTGTTTGAGAAAAAAACCATGCATGTACTCTATTAGCAGCTCTGCTCAATCAACTGCTCTTTCAGCATCAAACTATCTTCCAGAATCACTGGCTGTTACTGTGTTTTCAGGGAACTTAGGCCCAGCACTAAGTGCGGCGGTCAATACTATTTCAACACCTGCTATGGCTTCACTTCAAGGGAAAAAAACACTGGTATCCTCAGCTCAAAGAGGAGATGATTTGGTGAATGCAGTAGTGTCACAAGATGACCTCCGATCTGTGTGCCTTAATGACCCATTTAGCCCCATCTTAGATATGAACACCGAGACTGTGGGTGAAATCCAGATGTCAGTAAAAGATATGTTGAATTTAATTTTAGATGAGGTGCAGGAGATGAAAAGGTTTCAAAAAATAGAATTGGTCTCAATCCATCAGCGATTGGAAAAGATTGAGGATTTAGTCTTCACCTTCCCAGTTCGTCTTCAAGAAGCTGAGAGCTGAATCTCAAATTTGGAGGATCAGATGACGGAGGCTAAAAAAGATGTTAACCTGATCTCTAAGACCACACCGGCACTGGAAACAAAACTCGAAGACCTGCAAAACTATAACAGAAGATCGAACCTTCGAATAGTGGGGGTTCCGGAAGGAATAGAGGTGTCCAGTACGGTGCAGTGGGTCACTTTTCTTTTTAAACAGAAGGGGATTCCAGAATATGAGATGGATTTAACAATCACTAGAGCACATCGTGTACCTGCCCAGCCTTTCCCCAATTCCATGCTTCCTCGCACAATTTTGTTAAATTTCTCAGATGTCGGATTAAAGAAACTATTCTATCTACCGCCATCCAGTAAAGACAATTTGCAGTGAATGAGACAGTCAAATACCAAATCTTTTCTGACATGTCCGCCTTTGCTGCATGAAGAAGGAAGGAGTTTGTGAAAATTCTTCACCTATTTAAAGCTAAGGGTGCCCAAGCTATGATTGCTCAGCAGCCTAAGCTGAAAGTGTTGGTTAAGGGCAAATTTTATATGTTATCAGATGTAGATGAAGCACAGGATCTGCTTAAGGAGATTTCATATGGTCAAAGGGCTAGAAATCGTTATGTTAATGTTAATTACTATTGATTGATATATCGCTATTAAGTTCAAGAAGTGCTTTTAAAAGTCTGGGGGGAAAGCGGGGAAGCGAGGGGCAAGGTGATCTGGGGTCAAGGGGTGTAATAACAGGACACCCCAATGTTAGGGGGTAGGGTTCTATGGCTGGCGTGGGGGATGGGAGGAGGGCCACAGGATGGGGGGGTTGGTGGGGTTGGTTTCAGGGGTGGTGGGGTGAAAAAAGAAATGGAAAAATGAAGTCCTTGGTGTTATTTTGTTTAACTCTTTTTTGGTTGATAAATTTCTGGCTGTTCGTAAAATGCAAAAAGAGAGAATTGGACGGACAGAAAATGTGCAAATGTGATTTATTTTTGAATGTCTAGTAGGGAGTGTTTGAAAATAATTTCTTTCAATGTTAATAGTTTAAATAATAATAAGAAAATAGGGGCAATAGAAATGTGGATCAAGACTGAAAAAGCCCTTAGTAATACTCCTACAGGAGACACACATTCCGTTTTAAAAAATTGAAGAGTTTTTAATGTTTAAAACATGGGCCTCGTTTCGAGGCTTCTCCTCGTTTACTGAATCTCAGCAAGGGTTGCGATATTTTTAAATAACAACATACATACTGAAATTATACAAACAGAAGAGCGCGGTTCAGGACGTTGGTGCTGAGCTACATGTAGAATCAAAAACAGACAAAGACCCATTACTTTTGTAAGTTTTTATGCACCAGTAGATGATAACTCTAGAGTCTATGAAGATCAGTTTCAATCCTTATTGATGGTGGCAGGAGATATTGTTTTCGGAGGTGATTTTAATGTTCCCATGAATTTAAAGTTGGATTCAACTACTCAATCGAGAAAGCAGCTTAAACCTAAATCATTGAAAGCTATTCTTAACTATGAAGCAACACTCGACCTTTGTGACCTATGGCGTACACAAAATCCGTCCAAAAAAGAATATACTTGTTGGTCAGGGAGATTTAAGTCTTCTTCACGGAGTGATTTTTTTCTTGTTTCTAGACAACTTAATTTGCGTCACCAGAGGACTGTGCACAATGGGTTCTCTGATCACGCAATGTTAGTCATTGAATTTGTTTTAGGGAAAAATTAAAAAATTCCCCAACGTTGGGTGTTTAATAAAACATATTTGAATGATGAAACATGGGTAGCATCATTAAAATCAGAGTTTAGAGATTTTGTCTCTCGCAATATTGACACCGCCCCACTTAATATCGTCTGGGATGCCTTAAAGGCTTTAATTTGCGGTAGAGTCATAGGGAAAGATGCAGCCGCACTGACCGCCGCTAGGTCCATCAAGAATTTGCTGGAACAAAAAATACAGGCTTTAAATGATTTAAGGCAGCAGAACCCCTCCAGTAGTATTCAAAAACAATTAAATGAAGCAGAACGGGAACTCAGTGCAAATTTCTATGCTCAGAGCGAGGAGATTTTTCGTAGTCAATCCCAGAAAATATATGAAGAGAGCAATTTTACGGGGAAGTTTTCAGCCTGGCAGGTCAGAGAATAAGCTGCCGCAAATTTGATCTGAGGTTTAAAGTGCCCAGTGAATCATATTGATACAGTAGATTCGGCTGGGATAGGGAAGACAATGCTCACCCATTACAATAATATTTACAGTCAGCAACATAAAATAGATCAGCAAAAGTTAACTGACTTCTTAGAAAAATACGCACTGCCTTCTCTCTCACAAACTGAACAATTTGTAATGACGAGTCCAATTTCTGGGGAAGAAATAGAGTCGGTAGTGAAAGACCTCCCGAATGGCAAAGCCTGTGGCCCAGATGGGCTGCCCGCTGAGTTTTTTAAAGGTTTTTTTTGTGCTTTTTCCGATATTTTTCTGCAATTATTAAATTCTATGTTGGAAGGATGACCAATTCCAGATTCTTTCCATGAAGGAACTGCAGTTGACTTTTTGAAGAAGGGGAAAGAAGCCAAAGATCCAAACTCGAATCGACCAATTACTCTATTAAATTCTGATTACAAAATTGCTTCAAAATTACTATCAACTCGCTTTAATCAAATATCAACAGATTTGATCCATCCTGATCAAAATGGCTTTATTGCTGGCAGGCAATTGATAACGAATACGAATTATTTAACTGAAGCATTAGATTATTTTGAGACACGGGGGATTCCAGCATGAATTTTGTTGTTAGATGCTGAAAAAGCTTTTGATTTGGTGCTTTGGGAGACACTTTTTATTATTTTGCAGTATTTTGGTATCCCTGATAAATTTATGAACTTTATTCGGAATCTCTATACTGGTGCCAAAGTCAATGTCATCATAAATACTGTATTGGTTGGGTCAGTTTTAGTCAAGCGGGGCACGAGGCAAGGTTGCCCATTATCACCCATTCTTTTTGCGTTTTTTATTGAACCCTTAGCAGTCGCAATTCGGAACTGCATGAATATTCTCCCTCCCGTTCCTTTAATGGCTAAGATCAAGCTGTACGCTGATAATATTATGTTGTTAATTAAACCCGAATTACAATCACAAGTACGGGTACTCCAGCTTTTTGAGGAATTTGAGGCCTTGGGGGGATATCGGATTAAAGTATACCTCTCAACAGACTTAAGAAAGAAGGCTAATTAACAACAACTTTTATGGGCATTTTTAAAACCACACTTTTATTCTACATCTTCACCTTTGTATCTAAAATTATATGGCATCCTTCAACTATACCTTTGTTCAGACTACAAAAACAAGCCTAATTAACACGTCTTATTTCACCATTCAATCTTAAAATATGTGGCATAATTTAACTTTACCTTTGTACAAACTAATAAAAGAAACCTAAGTATTAACACCTTATATGATCATCTTTCATAGCATGAGTACATGAGTACTGACTGAATGATTAGAGTACTGCAAAGAGAGTGCATGGTAAATGTATCAGTACTTGGGAATTGGCAGAGTGATTGAATAAGTATCTAATACTGGCTGGATGATTGGAGCAGAGCATGGGGAGTGACAGGGTGATTGCTGGACTGCATGGGTACTACCTGGGGAATTGAAGGAGCAAATGAGTAGTGTGTAGTTGGTTAGAAGACTGCATGGGTAGCGTACAGAGGATTGTAGCTGTGTATGTGTTAGTGCCTGGGGCATTACGTGCGTACATGGGTACTGACTGAATGATTAGAGTAATGCAAGGAGAGTGCATGGTGAATTTATAAGTGCTTAGGAATTGGCAGAGTAATTGAATAAGTACATAGTACTGGCTATACCAAAAACAAGAGAAGGAAATACCTTAATACAACACTTCACTGAATGTGTATTAAACATTCAAATTCACACAGATGACTATGATCAATCAAGTGTAGTAGTATGGATGAATGTAGGGTCAGTGATTCACCCTTATGTCCATGTTGCTCAAGTTTTGGGACTTGAGTCACAGGGTGCAACATTACCGATTGCACTCTGGGTGGCGTTGAGACTACAACAGAGACACACCCATTAGTTTACTTCCTTTTCCAGACCAGGATGGAACCACACCCAGAGCCCTTGGTTCATTGTTCACACCCCTACGCTGAACTGGTATACACCAGGCCATCCCACTCCACTTACACTTACAGGGGGATCAACACTACATGTCCCAGGTCTTCCCTGTATTGATCTGCTGATCACAGGTCTAGTTGTCAGCATGCCACATCAACTCCCTCAGGGCTGGTTTACACCCACACATACCCATCCAGCACAGGTGTCACAGGACATATGACCCTGTCAATAAAAAGGGTCGGGCGCACATGCTCGAGGCCATTTCCACTGTCTATCTGGGTGTGTCTGTGTGGTTATTATTTATGCATGAGGGCCTAGGGACCTACCACATCACATTCCCCACTGCCGGAGGTGAAAGGATGGCATCCGCACCATGATATTCAATCATAAAGGTCACATGATTTGATTTGTATAGAGCTGGTGGCAGCCAAGGCACTTTGGCCGACACGGGCCTCCCGCCACGTGGTGATGACTTGAGGTGCACAGAGTTGGTGGCAGCTGAGGCACTTTGGCTGACACAGGCCTCCCGCCATGTGGCGATGATTTGAGGTGCACTGAGTTAGTGGCACCAGAGCCGAGTAGGTGTGCAGCCTGTGATGATGCGTAGTCCTCGATACGCCATCCTGGCAATCAAGGTTCAATTTGAATTGTGAGACCAGCTGGAACGCAGTCTACTCCGAAGGCAGCAGGCTGCACAGACATGATTCCACGGCGCAGTGCAGCAGAATGCACTGGGAGCCTGTGGCACAGAATCCAGCGACAGCTGAGGAGGTTGCACCGGCATGTGGTGGGCCCTCTTGGAACCATTCTGGTGGGGGCAAGTGAGCATTGATGTCTGGGTACGCAGGGTCGGGGAGGCGGACTGGTCTGGGGACCAGGGCTAGGGTGCTTGCTGAAGATGTAGGAATCATGCACACTGCCTGGGAAATCTGTGACAACATTAGTGTACAGGTTCCGGTGGTACAGTTTTGCCTGCACATTGTTGGAATGCATGTGGTTTCCGTTGCTGTCATTGTGTACAGTGTCGGCAGGGGGCAAAAGTAGTGCATGTGTGCAGTCAATTGCCCCAACACTTGCGGGACGCCTGTTATGGCCTGGTATCTTGCTTGGTCTCCAGCTGTTGCTGCGCAGTGTGGGTGAAGTGAAGCGGAAGGGGTATCAAGTTGATACGAACCGTGATGCTTACAGGTATGATAAATCCTGCATAATGAGACCGTAACAGAAGTTTGTGTGGTCGTAACCTTCCTTATCTTTCCTACGAAGGTTACGACCACACAAACGTCAGTTATGGTCTTTATGTGCAGGATTAATCATACCTTCGCATTCCGATTCGTCCAAGTGCAATACATATTACTAGATTACGTTTGTGACCATACGGCTGCTTGACCATTGTCATCATTTATCCAACATGTTTCTGAATACAGATTTTCGGAATATGGAATTGTATTTGGGATTTCGGGGATGATTTCCAGTTATTTGGATCCACAAGTTGCCCTGATGATGTTTCCCATTGGGAATGGCACTCGTTTGATGTTTTCATGTTGTTAATTTATGTTTTTGTAATAAAGTACTGTCTTTCCACTACTGTTGACTACTGGACTTCATGACCTGGCGCACACCCATTTCAGAAACCACATTCTTGGATCTGGAGAACGGAAGGGCAAGGCAACGGTTGGGATTGGTTGCGCCAGAACACTACAAATTGGGACAAGCGTGTTGTGTGGATACAGAGTCCGCCATTGCTTTTGTGGACATGCATCCAAGACATGTGTGAGGAAGTTTAATGCGGCTGGCTGTGAGACTCCCCTGACTCTGGCAGCTTTTGGTTAGATGGTACCAGAGGCCAACAGGTGACACCCTAGGCCTGCTCAGGGGCCAAAACAGCATTTTTATTTTTTAAAAGCGGATGGGTGCTTGAATCCGGATGAAAAAATAAAACAAAACGATGGGGAGTATTCTCAGGGACCTATTGCCGAGTTATCGGCCCTTTAGCACAGCAAAAGTGGCAAAAGACTTATTGTCCCATTCTCAACCAGGTGCAAACTGCTAATATAGCCAGTTTTCCAGCGATAGTTTCCGCTAAAAACACCACCACGGACGAGAGCGACAACTAACGTTAATAATATGTAGAGTAGGTGTTACCATGCAAAAAAACATGAAAACACCACAACGCAATATTTTCAACAACCAGCGAACTCTGCGATGCGATGCGATCCAAAAACAGGAGATAATGCGTGTTGGCAGTAGGAATTTAACACCTGCCTTTTACTGGTGTAAAGCAGGATGACTACCTGGCAGTATGAAAGGGGTACCAGTCCAGAGCCTCATCTAAAGACCAACACATGTCATGGAGCTACTGATCATGCAGCTTGGAGACCCAAGAGGCCCACAACACCCACTGCCACCACCCCAGGACCCCTCTGGAACACCCCCCCCCCCGGATTACCACTGAAACAGCGCAGAACAGGACAGCGGACGTTCCAAAAATGGCATGGCCCCTCAGCCACACAATAGGTCAATGTTGGGATAGGTGAGAGCCAAGTATGTGTGAAGGAGGCAAGTCACCCATTCGAAGAATGCCAATGGGGGGGTGATGTGATAGACAACAGACCTCAGTATGCAGAGCACAGACCTGTCCATGTGAACATATGCTGCTGGAGCTTGTAGTGTTGTGTACAGTGGAAGCAACCATGTTACCTCAGATAGTGGGGAAGACCTCGGTCATGTAGCTGTGTCCACCCCCTGTAAGCGTAAGCGGAGTTGGCTGGTCTGATGTATGCCAATTCAGAGGAGTGTGAATAAATAGCTGGGGATCTTGGAGTGGTTCACTTCCGGGAAGGTCAACGCATCTGCCAGGGTGGCAGCCCTCACCCTGCCACGCGGCCGCCGCCGTGACCACCGGCTTCTTCAACACAGGCCCCCTGCGAACCCAGTGGCACAGCACCACAGAGTTATGTTTGTGCTGACTACCGCCTTTGACCTACACTACGGACAGAAGGGCTCACAATTTAGATCGAGTCCCGTTTGCAGATGACGCAGTCCAGTAGGCAATAGACATTGTTGCCAGTGCGGCCCGCCCGGACAATGCATCATCACAGGCGACGCTCACGATGAGCGCTTCAGGTGCCACTTAATCTGTGCACCACAAGTCAACCCATGTGGCTGAGGGCCCTTGCTGTCTGCTGCCTCTGGCCTACACTGCAGTCAGCAGGGCTCACAATTAAAATTGAATCTTGATTCCTTAATTGCAGAGTCTAGTAGGCAACAGACATTGCATCCAGTGCGTCCCACCCAGACAGCGCATCTTTGCTGGCTGTGCTTACGCTGAGTGCTTCAGGTGCCACTAACTGTGCAGCTCAAGTCAATGCCGCGTGACTGTTTGCAATTGCTAACCGCTGCCTCCGGCCTACACTGCAGTCAGCAGGGCTCAAAATTTTAATTGAGTCTTGATTCATTTATTGCAGAGTCCAGTAGGCAACAGTCAGTGCATCCAGTGCAGCCCGCCCAGACGACGCATCACTCATGGCTGCGCACACGCAGACTGCTTCAGGTGCCACTAACTCTGTGCAGCTCAAGTCAATGCCACGTTGCTGTGGGCCGTTGCTGACACCTTCTTCCAGCCTACTCTGCAGTCAGCAGGGCTCACAAATAAAATTGCAGAGTCCAGTAGGCAACATACATTGCATCCAGTGCGGCCCACCCAGACAATGCATCTTTGCTGGCTGCGCACACACTGAGTGCTTCAGGTGCCACTAACTGTGCAGCTCAAGTCAATGCCACATGGCTGTGTGCCTTTGCTGACTGCTGCCTCCGGCCAACACTGCAGTCAGCAGAGCTAACAATTCAAATTCTGTCTTGATTCAATAATTGCAGAGTCCAGTAGGCAACAGACAATGCATCAAGTGTGGCCCACCCGGACAACGCATCTTCACTGGCTGCGCACACGCTTAGTGCTTCAGGTGTCACTAACTCTTTGCAGGTCAAGTCAATGCCATGTGGATGTGTGCCCTTGCTAACCACTGCCTCTGACCAACACTGCGGTCAGCAGGGCTCACAATTCAAATTGAGTCCTGATTCATTAATTGCAGAGTCCAGCAGGCAACAGACATTGCATCCAATGCAGCCCGCCCGGATGACACATCATCACAGGCTGTGCACACGATGAGTACTTCAGGTGCCACTAACTCTGTGGAGCTCAAGTCAATGCCACGTGGCTGTGGGCCGTTGCTGACCACTGCCTTTGGCCTACACTGCGGTCAGCAGGTCTTTACACATATCCAATTCAATTCTGGCCTGCAAGGATACGCTATCATCGCTGGCTGCGCACATGCTGAGCTCTTCAGGTGCCACTAACTCTGTGCACCACAGCTCATGGTGAAGAAAACAAGAAAACAACAAACCTTCTAAGGGGTCCCACTGATACTTGGTCCTTTTAAACCAACAAAGAAGAAATTGACACAGAAGCTGTAATATAAAAAGAATACATTTATTCACCTCAGATGAGGTAGACTACGTCACACAGAAGCCTTAGCAACTGAATGAGGCAGCCTAAGGAGTACAGAAAACTGGGGCCTTATATATGCTTAGGGTTACATAGTCAGCATAAGACCAAGGGGCAGTCCTGGCTCATGTAAGCATGCAAAATGACTTACATGGGCATACAAGATCTGCTTGCTCAACAAAGTGGGAGGAGCTAACAGTGGCTGTTTTTGGCAAACACATCCTGACATTTACAGACTAGGAACAGTTGCAAGGACAGCTACAAGCTCAACTGAGCATGTGCGAAGGTGGAAGATGCTGAATATAGTTAGTTTCTAGGCAGAATACAAGAGCAGCCAACACTGAGGGAGGACAGAGCACATGGCAGCATGTGGCAGCACATGGCTAACTAAAATGGCTGCCAGAAATACAAAATGGCTTTCAGCTCATGCTAACAAATCCGTCCAATACTTAACAATGGACCCTTTATGATTGACTTCTATGCTGTAGCTAGCGGGTGCGACAATGGCACCTCAGGCAGCAGGAATATCCAGAAAGGGAAATTAACAATTTCCTCACATGAGCATGCTCATCCCTGGTGCCCCTACCTCAGTGTACCACAAGTCATGGACCCTTTATGATAGAATCTTTTGTGTATGATTTCAGATCTGGTGCCCCTACCTCAGTGCACCACAAGTCATGGACCCTTTACGATAGAATCTTTTATGTAATGGATGTAATAGTTAGTTGCCTATTGGACTCTGAAATTAATGAGTCAAGACTGAATTTGAATTGTGAGCCCTGCTGACTGCAGTGTAGGCCAGAGGCAGCCGTCAGCAAGGGCCCACAGGCAAGTGGCATTGAGTTGAGCTGCACAGAGTTAGTTACGCGTGAACCACTCAGCGTGTGCACAGCCAGCGATGATGTGTGGTCCGGGAGGGCCGCACTGGGAGAAACGTCTGTTGCCTACTGGACTGCTTCATCTGGAATAGTGACTCGATCTGAATTGTGAGCCCTGCTGTCCGCAGTGTAGGCCAGAAGCAGCAGTCAGCAAGGGCCCACAGCCATGTGGTGTTGATTTGAGCTGCTCAGAGTTAGTGGCACCAGAAGCATTTAGTTACTTGCGCTGCATGCGACAATGCATGCTTCGGACGAGCTGCACTGGGAGCAATGTCTGTTGCCTACTGGACTGCATCATCTTCAATCGCAACTAAATCTGAATTTTGAACCCTGCTGTCCGCAGTGTACATCGAAGGCAGTAGTCTATACAGACATAACTCTGTGGTACTCTACCGCTGGGTTTGCACTGGGCCTGTGTCGAGGAGGCGGGCGGTCATGGTGGCGGCCTCATTGTAGGGTGAGGGCCGAGGTTCTGGCAGGCGCTTTGGCATTCTCAGCAGTGAACTACATCCAGAGCCCCGCCTATTTATTCATACTCCTACCCTGGAGTGGCGTATGTTGGGCCAGCCCACTCTGCTTCTGCTTCCGCTTACGGGGGGGGGCGACAGAGCTACAGCTGCATGACCAAGATCTTCTGCAATGCCTGAGGTAACATGGTTGCGTCCTGTGTCTACAACACTAAAAGCACCAGCAGTATATGTACACATGGAGAGGAATGTCCTCTGCATAGTGAGGTCTGTCCAGCACATCACCACTACACTTGCCATTGTGTGCATTTTTATTCATGAGTGACTTGCCTCCTTCACACATACTTCGTTGCCAGGTCTCCCAGCATTCAGCTATTGTGTGGCTGAAAGGCCATGCCATTTTGGGAAGGTCCGCTTCCTGTTCTGTGCTGCCTCGGTGGTAGTGGGGAAGGTCCGGGGGAGAGTCCTGGGGTGGTGGCAGTGGGTGTTGTGGCCTTCTTGGGTGTCGGGCTGCATGATCAGTAGCTCTATGACTTGTGTTGGTCTTCAGATGTGGCTCTGGGCTGTGCTCCCTTTCATTCTGTAGGTAGTCATCCTGCTTTACACCAATAAAAGGCAGATGTTAAATTCTTACTGCTAACGCAGGTTATTGCCTTGTTTTTGCATCCCCTGGTTTTGCATCATTTTTGGATCGCATGTCTCCAAAAATGCCCTCCATGTCCCGGAGCAACCTACTCAGCCGTTGCTGGATTTCGCAGCACAGGCCTCAACGCATCCTGCTGCAACATGCTGAGGAGTCATGTCTGTACAGCCAGCTGCCTTTGGCGTACACATTGTCCAGCCGAGCTCACAATTCAAACCGGGTCTTGATTGACAGGATGATGTAACAAGGCATACGCATCATCGCAGGCTGCACACACACTCAGCTCTGGTTGCAGTAACACAGTGCAGCTCAAGTCGTCGCCATGTGGCGGGAGACCCGTGTCGGCCAAAATGCATTGGCTGACACCAACTCTGTGCACCTCAAGTCATCGCCATTTGGCAGGAGGCCGGTGTCCGGCAAAGTGCTATGACTGTAACCAACTCTGTGCACCTCAAGTCATCACCATGTTGCGGGAGGCCCGTGTTGCGCAAAGTGCCTTGGCTGCTACCAACATAATAAGCACACAGATACACCCAGATAGAGAGTAGAAATGGCATCGAGCACGTGTGCCCGGGCCTTTTTATTAGAAGGGTCAAATGTCCTGTGATGCCTGTGCTGCATGGGTGTGGTGTGGGTAAAAACCAGACGAGAGGGAGTGTCTGTGGCATGCTGACAACTAGACCTGTGATCAGCAGATCACTACAGGGAAGACCTGGGACATGTAGCATTGTCATTCCCTCCCTGTAAGCGTAAGTGGAGTGGGCTGGGTGAAAAGCGCATCCTTCACGACTTTACCAATATGGCCGTGAATCCGTACACCCGCCGAGATAGGTACATGATGGGTGTGCGACTCCACTTTTTTCTCAACAACAAAATGTATATATATTAACACTTTCACTGTGGCAGCTATTCCGCCACAGTGCTAAGGGGGCGGGGCGGCCGCATTCTGGTGACAGAACCGCTCCGTTACCAGCCGCGGTTGAGCTGTGCTCATGACGGAGCGGTTCTGTCATGGCCCCGCCCGCTCAATAGAACGCGCCGCGCAGGCGTGGCGGTCGGGCCATGACGGAACCGCTCCGTCATCAGCACAGTGCCACTGCGGCTGATAAGGGAGCGGTTCCGTCATCAGCATGGATAGGGTTAATATTTAATAAAACAGAAGACATAATATTATTTTAATAACAAACAAAAAAATTACAAAAACTAATTTTAGAATATTAAAGTTGCAAAATATCACACACAAAAAAATCTAAATTACTGAGAAAAAAAACATAGGATTAATGAACATTATAATTTGAAATTAGCATTTAAAAACCTTTTGAAATTCACTGAAAAACCCATAGGTTTCAGGGAAGTTATAGTTAGTTCACATTTTTCACGTACAAAACCATAGAAATTCCCCTGTTATAGTTAGTTCACCCATCCATAACTCGCGCCCCGCACTGCACTGCTGATGACGTCACATATTACATCATTCATTGTGAGAAGTTGGCCTGACATATGCTGTCCACTATTCTAGTGGGCACTTTGCACCAGTCCAAACGACCCTTATTGATGGTAGGTTAAAGACAACCTTCATAGAAAGCTATCCTAGTGGTAGCTGTGGAGAGCAGACTTCAGGCTGTTTTGGAGGATTGTAAAGCAGCTTGTTTTACCAGTCTATAATCATGTGAATGACCAAATGAAAGGAGAACTATACCACGTATATATATAAAATATATGTATTTATTCTAAACACATCCCACTAGTCTCGGTATGAGGCTAGAGACAAAAGTACATTCAGTAAACTCAATAACACGCAGTAAATTAGCACAATATACATTGAGCCCTAGGGGCGTACCAAACCATGTGTTAAGTAAGTGGTATAAGAGCCACACCTTGCATAGATACAAGGGCTAGAGCCTTCAGAACCACTGGGGCCACCAGGAACCACCCAAGGTAGTGACACAGGGGACCCACGGGGACGCGTGTAGTGTCTAAACACAGCAGCCAATCACCATAAACTTCTGTGGGGAAAGTTGCGGTTGGAATTTTAAAGATAAAGAACACTTGGAAGAGGACTTGGAGCAAACCCATTTAGAACTATGGCGTTCCAGTGTCAACACCCATGGGAGCACTGGAGTACTCGAGTTACCTCACCCAGGGAAGCCGGGTACATAGATGTCTTTTGGTGTGGGGTTTCGTTATCGTTTTCAAAGGCAATCTGCTGCAAAGTGCTGCTGGCGTCCAAGTGGAAAGTGCCTGGATTGATTCAAGCCTGGATCTAAGATGAGAAGAACCTGAAAGCAGAGGGGACAGAGTCTGGGTGACTTGCCAGTGACCAGGGGCATGATAGTCGAATACCCACTGATGTTGGGGGATTTCAGGTGAAGAATCTGAAGCTTGACTCTACAGCCACCAGGACCAGGAGGCATCAACAATGACCAGGTTCTGGATTTGAGCTGTCCCACAAAAGATGTCGAGTTCTGCGGTTTTAGTTTCCGGATTGGACCCAACAAGCCTTGGCAACAGCAACCCAAACACAGAAAGCAGAGATAGGCTTCAGTGCAGACCAGCAAGGTCTGAGGTACTCACCCCTTGGTGGGGATTCAGGGCATGTCTGGAGCAACCAGGAAATCCCAAAGAAAATTAGAGGACCCACCAGTTGACAGACCAGTGATTGCAAAGGAGGCTCAAGTGAAAATGCAAGAAGCGGCCTCACAGAACATTCGTGGAGTGTAGGCCCACAATCTTTGGTGCAGATGGTGCTTGGGGCTACAAGCAACCCAAAGTACTTCAGAAAAGCTTGAGAAGTTAATGCACTTAGCAGATGTGCACAGTGTCCAGGTATTCCGGTTCCACATCACTCGTGAGAACTGCGGATCTCAGCTTTGCTGGGGACTCAGTCGGCTTTCAAGAGGTCTGGAAATTCTCTTCCTCGGCTGCAAATACTTCAAAGTCTAGCTGGAGCTGTGGAGATGCAGACCTGCAAATGCTGTGTTGGTGCTTGATGAGCAGGGGAGTCACTCCTTGACCTCAAGGTAGATTCTTCCATCCTCTAGTCTTTAGTAGAGCATCAAAGTTCCAAGATTAAGTTTCAGAGTTTCATCCAGGTGTAATCTAAAGTCCTAGTGCCAGTGTTCCCTTACTTATACTATGAAAAGGGATTGGACATGCTCTGGGGACCCACCTATGGGAGGGTCTAGAAAGAGGGGTGGCTACACCCATTTCTTTTGTCCAGTTTTACGCCAGAGCAGGGGCTGGTGGCCCCTGCAACCTGTTCAGACTGGACTATGCACAGGGACAACAAATATGCCCCCAGTGCAGACTTCAAAGCACTCTCAGTGTGCACCCACCCAGCCCAAATACACTAAAGCCTGTCTGAGCAGTGGTTACACCTCCCTGTGATAGGAAACCTATTGTCCAGGCCTTGTGGGGGTTAGGATTCCAAAGTGTTTGACACCAAACACAACATGTTTCCATGCAGCCATTCCAAAGTTAGCATTTACCACAAGTTTACAATGTACTAAAGAGTATATGCTCTGGCTGCATCACAGAACAGCCTCAGATAATAGGCTCCAAAAGCTGCAGAGAGGCTCTGCTCATGCATGGGCACCCTCTCACACAAAACCAAGCACTCTGCCTTCAGGATTGATAAGTCCTGCCATATGAGTGACTGATAGACTTATATGTGTCAGTGATTATAGGTAGATATAGTTAACCTATATCTTAATAAGGAGTGCATGCACCACCTTACCCAGGTTGCAGTAGCAGTCCTGTGGTGCCATTTTGGAAGACTTCCGGCGTTGTGGAGTGCTTTGTGTTCGTGGGTGAGGAGCTTGAAGGTGATCCTCTTGTCAACGGGGAGCCAGTGTAGGGCTCTCAGGTGAGGGGTGATGTGGCTGAGGCAGGGGACATTGACGATCAGTCGGGCGGAGGCGTTTTGGATGTGTTTTAGTCATCGTAGGTGTTTGGCTGGAATTCCTGCATAGAGTGAGTTGCCATAGTCCAGTCTGCTGCTGACGAGGGCCTGTGTCACCGTTCTTCTTGTTTCGGTCAGGATCCACTTGTGGATCCTGCGGAGCCTGCGGAGGGTGTTGTAGCAGGAGGAGAAGACGGCATTGACCTGTTTAGACATGGAGAGGGAGAAGTTGAGGATGAATCCTAGGTTGCGTGCATGGTCGGTGGGTGTTGGTGCTGTTCCCAGTGTGGTCGGCCACCAGGAGTCGTCCCAGGCTGAGGGGGTGGGTCCAAGGATGAGTACCTCCGTCCTGTCCGAGTTTAGCTTCAGATGGCGGTTCCTCATCCAGTCGGCGACGGCCCTGTTAGGACTTTGTTCACCAACCTTTGAAAAGTGGCAGGTGCATTCTTCAGACCAAAGGGCATTACCACACATTGATATTGCCCACTAGGGGTTGAAAATGCTGTCTTTGGCTTTGCATCAGCAGCTAATCTGATCTGCCAGTAGCCAGCTGTAAGATCAAATGTGTACAGAAACTTGGCTGAGGCCAAAGTATCTATAAGCTCATCTGCTCTTGGGATTGGATGGGCATCAGTCCTAGTGACTGCATTGAGATCCCTGTAGTCTACATCAAATCTCATCTCTCTCTTACCACCCTGGGTGTCAGGATTTGGTACCAAGACCGCTGAACTAGCCCAAGGGCTATCTGAGGGTTCAATAACTCCCAAATCCAACATTTTCTGGACTTCAGTCCTGATACAGTCCCTGACATGATCAGGTTGCCTGTAAATCATATTTTTAACAGGCAGACTGCCCCCAGTGTCCACTTCATGAGGGCACCAGGTAGTCTGACTTGGAGTCAGTGAGAAGATGTTCCTATACTGATTGAGCACCTGTCTACAATCAGCTTGTTGCTGAGTAGTGAGGTTGCCTGCCAAGGCTACACCATCAACTGCCCCTTCACCTGGGTTCTATGAGAGAAGAACAGGGAGTGGATCACTCTCATTTGCCTGTCCCTCATCAGTAGCCATGAGCAAGCCCATGTCTGCCCTGTCAACATAAGGTTTCAGTCTGTTAACATAAAGCACCCTATGGGGGCTCCTGGGAGTTCCAAGGTCTACCAGATAGGTAACCTCTCCCTTCTGTTCAACAATTGTTTGGGGGGCATTCTACTTGTCTTGGAGAGCTGCTGGGGCCACAGGATCCAACACCCACACTTTCGTCCTGGCTGCTAAACAGTCAGCACAGCCTTTTGGTGATGCCTAGGCTTTCTGTAATTCCTGGCTAGCCTCACGGTTTTTAGTTGCCTTTTTCATGTTTTCAGCCATGCTGGAGCAGAGACCAAGTACATAGTCCACTATGTCCTGTTTAGGGTGTTTGAGAGGTAACTCCCATCCCTCCTTCACCGGACATAATGGTCCTCTTATAGGATTCCCAAACAGAAGTTCAAAATGGCTGTAACCAACCCCATTCTGAGGAGTAGGGTGTCCCATCTCTGCCTAAGCTTTTCTGGGAGACCCTTGATCATACCCTTTAGGGTTTTGTTGAATCTCTCAACTAAACCATTGCATTGTGGGTGATAGGGTGTGGTGAATTTGTAATTCACTCCACACTCCTTCCACATTGCAGTCAAGTAACTGGACATAAAGTTTAAACCTCTGTCAGAAACTACCTCCTTAGGGAAACCCACTCTTCAGAACACTCCCAAGAGGGCCCTTGCCACCACAGATGCTGTAGTGGTCATAAGGGGAATTGATTCTGGGTACCTAGTGGCATAGTCCATCACCACCAGGATGAATCTGTGCCCAGATGCTGTCTGAGGATCCATGGGACCAACAATGTCAATCCCTACCCTCTCAAAGGGAACCCCCAAAACAGGTGGTGGTATTGGGGGGCCTTTGTTGTACCACCTGCCTTGCCACTGGCTTGACAGGTGACACAGGAGCGTCAAAACTCCTTGGTGTCTTCAGACATGTGGGGCCAATGAAAGTGAGGGACAATCCTGTCCCAAGTATTGTTTTGGCCCAGGTGACCTGCTATTGGAATATCATGGGCTAGTGTCAATAGGAAGCCCCTGAATTTCAACGGTATAACCAACCTCCTGGCTGCACCAGGCTTGGGGTCTCTACTCTCTGAGTACAGGAGTCCATCATCCCAATAAGTTTTATGGGTGCCACTAGCATTCCCAGCAGCCTCAGCAGCAGCCTGCTGTCTGAGGGGTTCAAGAGAAGGGCAGCCTCTGATCTGCCCCTGAAGGGGCCCATGTCCCCAAGAACTCAACCTGATTAGGCTCAAGCCCATCTGGGACAGGTCTTTCTTCAGGACTATAATCATCTCTCTCAAGAGACTGATCTGTATTCTGAGTCAGAGGGAAGGCATTATCTTAACCCTACTGCTCCCTTTCTTGGAAGGCACCTGGTCCATTATTCCAGAATCCAGGGCCTGTTCAGTGTTAGACATCTTGGCCTGTGACCTAGTCACAGCAAACACATGTGCAGAGATACCTAACATTTCCTCATGAGTGCTGAGCTCCACTTCAGCCCAAGCTGAATTCTCTAGATCATTATCAAGCAAGCATTAAACAGCGAGATCTGCACTTTCCACAATCTTCTTGAGGCCAGTTACACCTCCCCAGGAGAAATTAACAACTGCCAGGGCATGGTTGGTCCTGACATTGCTAGTATTGGTCACTTGGTAAATTTCACCAAGTATGAGCTGCTCAGGAGCCACAAGGTCCTCTGTCACCATTATGAAACTTGCTCCTGTGTCCCTGTAGGCCATAGCCTATTTTCCATTTATCAAAGGCTGCTGTCTGTATTTGCCCAAGTTACCCGGACTCACAAAGGAGGACATATCCATGCCTCCTTCACAGATCAGTACAGCCTGGGTTGGAACTCTGACTAGGCCAGAGTCCATCTCAGAACCCAGGGTTAACCCTACTACACCCTTATTCTGAGTACCACTACTTGGAGCTGGACTAGGGGTAACAGTTGCCTTAGGGACAATGGTGGTTCGAGTTGAGTCTTTAGGTATAGTGCAATCACTAGTCCAGTGGGTATTCTGCTTACAGACTTTACACCATGGTTTATTTTGGCCTTTCTTTTTGGATGGTTGGGAATCCCCACCATTAGAAGATTTTTGGGGGCTTGTTAAGACTTCTGGTTTTTATCCATCTCCCCACCCTTATTAGTATCTTGCTTCTTCTGGTCACCACCTTGGGTCTGTACTATCTGCTTCACCCTGGTTCTGACCCATTTGTCTGCCTTCTTTCCCAATTCTTGGGGAGAGGTCAGATCAGAGTCTACCTGGTGCTTATGCAACAGCTGAGTCTGACAGTTATTAAGGATCTGCTCCCGCATAATCAAGTTGTACAATCCTGTATACTCACACACCTTACTGCCAAGTAACCAGCCCTCCAGAACCTTAGTAGCAAAATGAGCAAAGTCAACCCAGTCCTGAGTCTGAGCCTATTAGGTATTTCTGAACTTTATTCTATATTGCTCAGTGGCTAGGCGAAACCCTTCAATCGGAGCACTCTTCAGGACTGTATAATAATCAGCATCCTCTTCTCTAACAGTGAGGAGTTTGTCTCTACCCTTGTCTGCAAAAGAAAGCCACAAGACAGCTTCCCATTGCCCCTGGAAGACCTTCTGAACTTTATAGACCCTTTCCAGTACAGTTATCCATTTGTGGATGTCATCCCCACTCTGGTAGGGAGGGACAATCTTGTTTAAATTCCTATGGTCATGAGATCTTTCTCGACCCCTAGGGACCTTGCTGCTCCCATGGGACTCAAGTCTCATCTTTTTCCTAGCTCAGCTCTTTTAAGCTCTAGGGACTCCCATTCTAAGGCTATCAGCTGTCTTTTAATCCTACTGTTTGTACAGCACTGCTTCCTTTTCATTCTGTAATATATGTTGCAATCACTGTTGGTTAGAGCTTACGTAAGATTTCACTGTACTGTAAGCCGCCTTTTTCTCCAACCTGTTTGCCTGTTATTCTTTTCCCCATGTATTGTTTTTCTCTTTGACTTGGTACAGGCTTGTGCCCAGTTATTAAGTTGTGGCTTACTCCACTTCTAAACTCTGTATATATTCACTAATCCTTTGAAATAAACACCTCCTTGTCCGGCTGGACACTGGAGGATAAAGGCACTCAAAGCTCTCATTAGATCACACGGGTTGTTAGATGTATGGCAAACAAAAGAACTCCAGAATCCAGGTTATACATATTTCTCATATCCAGCGCAGAAATATTCAAAATTAGATTATATCCTGATATCTAATACTGAAATAGAGAAGGTTGAGATCATCAAACTGCCAAGAGTGCTTTCTGACCACAATCCCCTATTGCTTACATACAACGTGGGAAGAGGGGAGGGAACTAAAACCTCATGGTCTTTTGAAAGGCGACTCCTAGCAGACAATAGGTTTGTTGAACATATGAATAAGTGGGCGGAAGAATATTTTGCAGCAAATAGGTATAGTGCATCACGAAATGGGGTCTGGGAGGCCTTTAAAGCTGCACTGAGAGGCGAGACGATTAGCTACTCCTCAAGACTCAGGAAGGAGGATAGGATGAAGGTAGAGAAACTCATGGGTAAACTCTCTACTGCGGAAGTACAACATATCACAGATATCTCCACTGGAGGAGATGGTAAGGAAAGCCATAATGTTCTATTGACTATCAAAGCTAATATACAGAGAGAAGTAACACAAAGGGCAGTAAGGGATTTTCAAACGTCTAGAATAAAAAGGTATGAAACGGGAGAGCAAGCGGGTAGAGTCCTCGCACTTCGGCTAAGACAGGAAAAATCAAAGAATCATATTGCACGTATTGTTGAAAATGGTAACACATTTACAGAAACTAAGGATGTTTTAAAAGTATTTCACAAGTTCTATAAAGAACTATATGATGCGGGAAATGGTGGGAACAGGCAAGTCCAAGGTTACCCAGATAACGGTCTGTGTTTGAATGAGGTAACTAGAATGGACCAGGACAAAGATATATCGTATATTGAGGTGCTGTCTGCCCTGAGAGAATTAGCCTCAGGTAAAGCCGCTGGCCCCGATGGGATACCGCTGGAAATGTATAAAACCTTAGAGCATGTGATTATTCCAATGTTAGTTGATCTGTTTAATGGTATCCTGTATACTGGTGTTGTGCCCGACTCATGGAGGGAAACGAATATTGTAATCTTCCACAAAAAAGGTAAGCCAGCTGAGAAGCCAGGCTCTTATCGGCCGATATCCCTGATCAATGCCGACACTAAGCTCTACTCAAAGATCTGGGCTAGGCGACTAGGCAGGATTATTGGCGACCTCGTCTCCCCGTGGCAGCATGGGTTTGTCCCTGGTCGGGGGACAACCGACCATACCTGTAGAGCTATAGGTCTGTTTGATGCTCAGAATGCCACGGGGGGGGAGATGGCCATGATCCTTGCTGGATGCTGAGAAGGCGTTCGATCGCGTGGATTGGGGCTTTCTCTGGGGGATATTGGCAGGTAGAGGATTTGGGGAAAAAGTAATCAGGGCACTCAGAGCCATGTATATGAACCCGATTGCGAGAGTAGTTGCTATGGGGAAAAATCAGATATATTCTCTATAAAGAGAGGGACACATCAGGGTTGTCCCTGTTCCCCCATCCTGTTTTCGTTATATATCGATCCCTTTATTCAGAAAATACTAGAAAATCCAAATATTCCCCCGGTGATGTGTAATGGGTTTACAAACAAATTGTTAGCTTATGCTGATGATTTAGCCGTAATTACATCAGACCCCCAACAGACCCTACCTATTTTGGTAGAAATGGCAAAGATCTTTGGACTGAGCTCTGGGTACCTTCTAAATGAATCTAAGACTCAAATAATCTGCTCAAACAATATTGTAAAGTCAGACACCCGCTTTGTGGATTCTGCGGTCTATCTAGGGGTAAAAATCAATGCAACGGTGGAAAAAATAGTAGAAGAAAATTATCTCCCTTTAATTAAAACCATAGAGGCAGAACTGAGAAGAATTGACGTTTTACATCTTTCTTTGGTTGGTAGAGTAAACGCTCTAAAGATGGTAATGTTTCCAAAAGTCTTGTACTTATTTAGGGCGATAGCACTTTTGGTTGAAGATAAAATAATGAACAAATTGGAATCAGCCTTTATAAGATTCATATGGCATTACGGCAAGATCAGACGCTCTACCAATCTGATGTCATTACCAAGGGAAAGAGGTGGAATGACACTTCCTAATCTTAGATTATACCACTGGTCGTGCCTCTTAATACAAATGCATACATTACTCCAGACTAATGTCAATCCTGTTGAGGGGAACATCGATCTTGGGACTCAAGGCCCTCCCCCATTGTTTGAATTATTGTTAGGGAAAAATGCTACAGGACTTTTGCTCCGCGAAGTAGAGCGTAGGTTTTATAAAAAGGCGCGTCTTAAAACTTTATTAGGGGCATGGTCTTTGTGGAAATCCATCTTGAAACATTTCAAAGTCCCTAAATTAAATTCTTATCATCTCCTGGCCAATTCTTGCCTCTTTCCACATTTGAGGTCAGATAGAAGTCTCCAGGAATGGAAGCAAATGGGGATTAAAAGGGTTGAAGACTTAATGGAGGGTGATAAGATAAGAGGGTTTGAGGACATGAAAAAGCTGTTTAACATCCCAAGTACTCAGTGGCTTTTATATGAACAAATAGCCCGAACGCTGCGTGGCCTTAGACCTAAATTAAAGCCCAAAATAGATATTACGGTACTGGAGGTATTGGATAGAGGTTGCAGAAAGATTAAAACACTATATAATCTACTAATAAATAAGATTCAAGATGACATGGAGAAAACAGAGAGCGGTTGGGCCACGAAACTGAATAACCCTGATGTAGATATTGATCTATCTATAGAATTGAATAAAAAGCTCTTTCGGTCTTCAAATTTAAGGGCTCAGCATTTTAAGACATTATTTAAGTTGTATCATACCCCGTCAAAATTATTTGAGTGGGGTGTTAGACAGGACGACTGCTGCCCTAGATGTGGCTCACACCAAGCAGATATAAATCACATGTTCGTCTCCTGTGTGAGATTAGATCCTCTTAAAGAGGAGATTTCCAAATTCTGGGAGGGGCTGCTAGGTCATAAGATCGATCTATCCCCGACATTGGTATTGATTGGTACTGATTCAAAATAGGGTCTTGGAAAAGATGAGGAAGCCCTTGTCTTCCTGTCAGTAGCGGTTATGCGAATTCTGATCACGGCAAATTGGAAGGATGAAAACGCCCCCTCCTTTCAGATGTGGTTATCAAGACTTCTCTGCATCCATAATATTGAGTCCTGTCTGTATGAGTTCAAAGGAGTTAAAAAACGAGAGATGGGAAGACGTATATGGGCGCCCATACTGAATTGGAGGGAAGATAGAAATGCTACATGAATAGCACTTGATCAAAGCCTCTCCTTTTATCACTGTATCTGTATATAATTGTCTTAACTGTTATTAATATTCTAGCCACGTATTCTAAACTATTATCATGAATGGAATTTTTATCTATTTGGAATAACTCATGTATTTATGTAGTCTTATGTACAGATCTGATTCTAATGCTTTATTTTGTGCTTTTTAAAGTATTAATGATGTTTATTGCAATGAACCTTTAATAAAAAATATTTTTAAAAAAGGAGGATAAAGACACACAGTTCTTATTCAAAGCCTGTGCTTATTATTCTTCGAGGCATCTAAAAGCTTAGGACCCTTGTTAGAGTATATGGCCTGGCTGCAATACAGGACAACCTCAGAGAATAGGCTCCGAAAGCTGCAGAGGGGCTCTGCTCATGCATGGGCACCCTTTCACACAAAACCAAGCACTCTGCCTTCAGGATTGATAAGGCCTGCCATAGGAGTGACTGATAGTTCTGTATGTGTCAGTGATTAAAGGTAGATATAGGTAACCTATGTTTTAGTGAGGGGTGCATACACCACCTTACCCAGGCTGCAATAGCAGTTATGTGGTGCCATTTTAGAAGGCTTCCCAGGGGTGGCATAATACATGCTTCAGCCCCTGGTAGGCCTCTGTGGAACCTATGTCCTTAGTACCTAGTGTACCATATACTAGGGACTCACAAGGGTACCTCAGTAACCAAACTGGAGTGTGCATAAAGTACAGGCAATCAATTTAGAGAGGAATCAGCTAGGCTGGGGTCCTGGATAGCAGGGCCCCAGCCAGACTAAAGTCTAAAGACAGTGAAACACCAGCAAAAAGCGGGGGTAACCATAGTAAGTAGATCCTACTCTCCTACATTCATGACATGTTCAGTGACATCACTGATGACATCACTGATGACATCTCAAATGACATCACTGATGATATCATCCACTTGAAAATCTGATCCACCTCCTCACACTCTAATATAACCTTTGATACACCCACTGTAAAATACAGACTACCATTTTCGAAACCATCGACACACCAATACCAGTTACTAAACATGCACTCTGATGTAAATATATAATTTACCGTCTTAATTTCTATGCAGGTAAGTACTTAATCAATAATAACTCAAATCGGAAAGAAAAAAACAGAGTCCGTGGTGTTAGAGTTCTTAGGGGTTTTATTCCTCAAAAAGGAATGGTCAGGACCAGTATATCATGTTCTTCCCACCACAGGGGTGGAAGAAGGGATAGAGCGCGCTACATTTTATTGACAGTACACAGCTTATATACTTAATTTATACCATAGAAAGCAATGCAGTAGGCGTAACAGCTGAGAGAGGACAAGATAACAGTATCCACGTGTTACTAGTACGTAATCAGAAGGCGTGGACTAGGCGTGAATTAGAGGTGTGTGCTAGAAACGTCACAGGTAGGTGTCACAAGAGGGTGGCACTAAACAGAAATGTTGCAATGTCAGCAGAAATCGGAAGCTTGGATGCGCGCGCAGCTACATGACGTGTGATTGACGTGAAACTGGAGGGTGCAGGGGGCTTGACATTTACACTGACGGAAAGAGACAGAAGTCTGGCATGTCAGATCAACTTGTACTTCTATCATATCTGATATCTGATGTTTGGGAACCATATTATCTGGACGGGAAAGGTCTCTGGGGCAGAAGCTATTCTATACTGACTGTGAATGCGTGTATAAGCGCCTGGGTGTCTGCATGAGAAGCGTGGGGCCATGGGGCCTTCCATGGGAGCATGGTAACAGAGGCTATGAATTACTTGCACGGAGACAGGTTGGCCCTTTGCTCTGCAGATGAGGGGGATGTTTACTGAAACTAGTAGGCAGGAATGTATTTTCGAGGAGCGGAACAGATAACTCGAAGGTTATAGTCAGTCTTGGCAGGCAGCAGGCTGAGCTGAGCGCAGTGGGCCGCGCTGGAAGTAAGTCAGAGTTCACGGGTACAAGCCTCAGCCTGGGCTGAGGCCTTCAGAGTCAGAAGCCAGAAAAATGGCTCGATGGCAGAAATTCAGGGCCTATTTTGCTAGAGCTGAAAAAACGTGTAAGGTACACTATAAAAAGACGTTGGCATAGCATACTTAGGAACGGACTATTTAACCCATTCAGGGTGGGTCTGAAAGAGGACATGTTAACGTTGGACGCAAATGTATTTGCGTCTTCATAGCTGGCACAGGAGGGAAGTTACATGCGCTTTAAGCTGGTACATGGAGACGGTGGGGTACGCGCTAGGGAACACAACTTGACCATAGAATTTATATTTCCTCAACTCACTGACTCCTAGGTTTACACACACATCCTTGCATTCCCCCATACATTTACTCATACATGCAGTCACTCATCAATACAACACTATCATAAGCACTCATTCACCTTTACAGAGACTCACACACCATCACTCATCCAGAGTTACTCACACACCTAGTTAGTCATGCAAAGAATTAATCACACTTCCATTTACTTACCTATACAGATATACACACAACACATCACTTATTCAAACAGAAACAAATGCGTGCTTACTCTCCAATAAAATCACTGATACACGGACACACTCATCTGTACAGCCATTCTCACAATCACTGACCCTCACGTATAGTCAAGTATATACTTCAACTCTCACATGCACTGCCTTTTACATATGTAGTTACTTGGACATGTACCATTGAGATATCCATTCACTCATCAACACACCCACACACACACTCACCCACCCATGCAGCTATTTTCACATGCACTCTTGAACCCATACACACAGTGATTCAACCACTCAAATATCTATGCACAGAGTCACATACCTATCACCCACCCACTCACATACCTAGGCACCCATACAAATACTCAGGCAACGAATTGATAACCCATATAGACACTAATATAACTACTGACCAACCCTAGCTGCGGCTTATACAACAACAGACAGACTTATGCAGACATTCACGCAGTTTAGTCACTAACTCATGCATTCAGTAAGACACGTTAAATCACTCACATAAACTGTCAGTCACGCGCCTACTAAATCCTCCATTCAGACACTTATACACCCACTCATTCTTCAATACACCTTGGCATGTATATAATGCATATTTACACTTTAAATAAAAACAGAGTCACGGAATGATGTCATCAGTGATATCATTTGAGATGTCGTCAGTGATGTCACTGACCATGTCATGAATGATGTAATATGTGAAATCATCAGGAGTGCATTGCGGGGAGCGAGTTATAGTTAGGTGAACTAACTATAACACAGGAATTTCTATGGTTTTGTAAGCGAGAAATGTCCAACTATCTAAAATGTCCCTAAAACCTATGGTTTTTTCAGTGAAAAAAAATAAATAATATATATGTATATATATATATATATATATATATATATATATATATATATATATATATATATATATATATGTATGTATATTACCTACTGGCTGTCGCCAGTAGGTAGTTATAGTTAGGACCTAGTTTCCATAGGAAATCCACATCATTCTATTTGGAATAACTTTGGCGCCGGTGGATGAATATTTGTGAATTTCTCCAAGAAAATGGCCTGCTCAGTTCCGCTACTTCCCTAAAAGTTAGGGGGTGATTCATCAAGTGGGGGCCGAGAAAAAAGGGGGGAATCAAAATGTGTTTTCCCCGTGCAATTTTCCATAGGGACCTTTAGCCAGAGCTACAGCCCGAACGGCTGAACGGACTTTCACAACATTTGGCAGAGAGGTTGAGTTCGGTTCGCAGATTGTGCTTTTTGTTAAATGGTGTAAATCCGTTCATTATTTTCTGAGAAAATTGCAAGGGAAATCATAGCGATATCTATAGATGGAGTTCAGCACACGCACGGAAATCCGTTCAGTTACGAGCGCGAGCTGCATGCTGATTGGCTGTCAACTGTCTGTCAACACTCGAAACCAGGAACTGTTGGTGGCCATCTTGTGCCTCGGTAGAACCGAGTCACAAGAGAACATTAAACTAAAGTTGAGAAATAAGGAAAGGGGGCAGGTTAGAAACATTCTGAACCTATAGTGTAAGTCAGGGGGTGGTACATGGATCTTTAGGCTCAATTTTTATTTTTTTTAAATAAAAATTTGCGGGGTACTCGTCCAGTACTCGTACGTGGTGGAAAAGGTGGAAAAAAAAACTAGAAGTCCGTTTTATTCATTAGGTCCCGGGGGCAAATTATGGGGTCAAATATTTTGCATAATGGGGGCTTGTAAGGTGCCTCTAGCACTGATGAACAACACTGCTGTGGTTTTATTTTGAAGTTTGTGGGGAGTTACGGTCCTACTCCTAGCAGTCTCAGGGAGCGGCACCCCTCTGGTCTTTTAAAAAAAATATATGTTTTGAGTTCTCACTCCCTCTATCCCCGTACACATCGCGGGGAACGCCACGTTTTAAGAGCAGTAATATGTAAAATGATCTTCCTGCTGCGGGTATCTGCACTGTCTGGGGTTTTTTATTAATGGGAGGGTGTGATTGATAATATGTTTTTTTTAATTCCCATAGAAGCCTATGTTCTGGTGTTAACATGGGTTTCTATGGGAAATAACAAGGCCGTATTATCAAGCTCATTATAGCCGTTTTATCCGCAAATAAAACTGCGATAATTTTTACACCGGTCTTTGATAATATGCACCTAAGTTTACTGGTCAAAAAAAGAGCAATGGGCCATATTACCAACAGAAGGCGATACATTATCGCCGCTTTTATCGACAGGAGACCGCCGATAAAGCGGCGATAATGGGCTTGATAATATGCCCTTGTGAATTGCCATAGCAGCCCATGTTAATACCAGAACCCGGGCTGCTATGGGAATTTACAAGGGGCTATGATCATCCCATTATCGCCTCTTTATCGGCAGTTACTGGCGATAAAAGCATCGGTAATGTATTGCCTTTTGTTGATAATATGCCCCTTCATTTCTATGATAGGATGTAAAACCTTCCTTTTTTTGTGTGGCAGTTGTACTCTGTACGTATGCGCAGCCTCGTTTCGAAGCCCACGTTTTTTTCTTTTCCTTCAAGTTCAAAAAACAAACCTTTCTTTATTTCAGGTATTAAATTTGCCGCTTTGTTTTCCGGGTCGTGTGTGTCTTCCGCTACTGTACTTTCGTAATATATTAATAATCGTATTTTATCTAGATTTATTTGCAACGTAGTGCCGAGGCGCCAAACGTTGATCACATACTCCGTCCACCGCCATTTTAGTAGTTTTTCACCGTTGTTTTGATTATATCTGTTACTTTCATTTTATTGTCCTCCTATTTTCTTTGTGATCGACGAGATTTCGAGGCACAGACACCACAGTGTTTGTCCTTAAACTCTGATGTTATCAGACTTGGTCACACGTATACCTAAAAACTAATTTGAAGGACGTAAGTCACAGCCATTACAACGCGTGTTCGTCAACACAAAGATATTATTAAGATTATGCGTGGTAAATGGATAGTACTTGTAAAAGCATGCGTGGTAAAACTATGGGGCATATTAGATTATCGCCGCTTTTATCGGCAGGAAAACTGCTGATAAAGTGACGATAAAGGGCTTGATAATAGGCCCTTGTGAAATCCCATAACACCCCAAGTTAACACCAGAACGTGGGCTGCTTTGGGAATTTCCAAGGCCCTATTATCAAGCCCATTATCGCCGCTTTATCAGCAGTTTCCTGCCGATAAAAGCGGCGATAATGTATCACCTTTTGTTGATAATATGCCCCTTCGTTCCGTGCCCTGCATCGCATTTTGCGATGCAGGGCGCAGGACACGAAATTCATTTTAATATTTTAATTGTTTACTTACATGCAATCATCCAGATTCCGCTGTTTATAACCCCCACCCTGCCCCTCCACCGCCCCACCTGCATACCCCACCATAACTCCCTCCACGGGCCGCGGCTGAGTCAGTTACTTGTGCTTACCTTAAGCATAATAAATAATAAAAGAATAATACATTATAAAATTATCACCTGTGGAAGATACAAAAAAACACAGTTACAATATATATTTTACAACACAAAATAATTTGCGAAACATTTCATTTGCCTTTTTTTACTGTTCTCAGAATATATTGAATTTCACTACAAACAGTGAGTTCAATAGTACTCATCACATAACAGCGGGCAAAAAAAGACAATCCATAAGGATTTCTTAAAAAAACCCAGTCAACATTCTCAATAACAATATAAAGAATAGAAATAAAACATATCTTACATGTTTTATTCTAAGAGCAATTTCATACGTAAATATAACACATCTCAAACAATCATAAAATAACAAAACATTATGATTCATTTTCTTACACTGTAAATAATGTTACTTACAAATATATGCTGACAAAATACAGAGCAAAAAGTCCTTAATGGTTTCACACACTTTTCCTTACGGCCAAATAGTATGCATCAAGTCCTTTGTTTGGAAGTTGTTCAATAGTAATCCTGAACGTCCGCCTCCCAGCCTTCTGATCCAAAACCATCCATCCATCATTCCAACGCTGTTCAACATCTATATGGCCACCCTAACACAAGTAGCCCACCATCACAACTTCAACATCATCTCCTACACAAAGAACACCCAGCTCATCCTCTTCCTCACCAAGAAGCCACATACCACCAAAAGCAACCTCCACAACACAATGAAGGACGTCACCAACTACATAAAGAGCAGCACTGTAAACACAAACTGGCACAAGATGAAGGTACTCATCCTCAGACCCACCCTCTCTGCCTCAGACAACTCCTGCTACCTGACAGCATTGTGAACAGTACCAACATCTACCAACCATGTCCACAACATAGGATTCAACCTCAACTCCTCCCTCTTCATGTGTAACCAAGTCTACACCATCTCCTCGTACTGCTATAACACCCTCAACATGCTCCGCAACATTTACACGTGGATCCTAACCAAAAGAAGAAGAACAGGGACACAGGTCCTCATCAGGAGCAGACTACACTGTGGCAAAACACTCACCACATGAATTCCATCCAAACACCTACAACAACTACAAAAATCCAAAAGACCTCCACCTGAGAGATCATCAATGTCCCGGGCTGCACCCACATCACCCACCACTTGATACATCTATACTGCCTCAATATCAGCAAAAGGATCACCTTCAACCTCCTCACCCTCACTTACAAAATACTCTACAACACTAGACTAATCCACCTTAATAGCACTATCCTAAAGGGTAAAGGGCAAATTTTGATCTTAAAATTTTGCCTTTAAAAATATTAGGTAAGAATTTGGTAACTCTTTGGGCAAACGTTGCTTAAAAACTAATTGAGTATCATTACAATGTATCCAACCTTTCACACATTTCTGTTCTTCCTGATATTGAACAGCTACAAAATTTTAAATTAAAGTTTTCAATTTTCTTCTATCAGCTCTACAACGTTGCAGCATTAAAATAACATACTGTCCATATCTTTGTATAAGTAATGTTGATGACATTTCTAATTTACATTGGCTACACTCCATGTTTTGACTTGCTCCTCTAATTAGATTGTTAAAAGACACTGATTCACAGTCAGGTAAAGTCAAATATATGAATCTCTCAGGGCCCGATTCACAGAACTAACTTAAGACAAAATCCTAAATTTTCTACTTTTAGTATTCACAGAAGTTAGGATTTTGTCTTAAGTTTGTCTTAAGACAGACTTAAGACAGATTTTTTTAAGTGTGAATTTTATTAAAATATAATGAACACATGAACAAAAAGGTAAAAAGGGAGAAAAGTGAAGAAACAATCATAAATTACATCAGTAGAAAATATTGCATTGAAAAAGAATCAAAATAAAATACTCATTAAGCAGCATGAAATCTTACATGAAGAAATCAATCAATTAATACATTAGAAGCATAAAAGGAAATAGCAAATGCCAGATAAAACAAGGGATACAATTAATACAATAAATAAAGGGAATAATGAGAGGCAATGGGTAGGGATCACAGTGGTTTCTGAACTTCATCCGTTCAGACTTAGGAGGAAGGTATGTAGGAAGCAACTAAGGATAGATAATTGGTTAGAGGGAGCCATAAAAGATCTCATTTGATTGCTAGGGAGAAGGGGGGAACAAAATTTGTGTCCAGTCGAAGGTGAAAGCAGACTGCATTCCACCAAGCACGAAAGGTAACATCAGCAGCCTGTTTCCAATTAGATGTAATGAAGTGAAAAGCAATAGCTATAAAAATATCTATTAGCATGTAGTGATGTGCGGATTGGGGTTAAATAGGAGAGAGAGAACCTAGAAAAATGTGAATGGTAGAGAAAGGGGTACGCATTCAAACAACATATGCTTTAAATCAGCAGTGGGGCATGGACAGGACCAACAAGTGGAAGGAGTTTCTGATGATTATGTTGATAATGTAAGAGGGGTAAATAAAATACAATTATAAATAAAAAATAGAGTTTGACTAGTATTAGCAGCTATAGAGGTTCTATGGATTTTCGACCAAATCTTATCCCATAAGGGGACTGACCAATCCTGTGAAAAATCTTTTTCCCAAGCCAACTCAACTTTCGATTTAAGTCTATCCACTGTGCGTTTAAAGGAAGTATAGAGAAAAGAGGTTGACGGGGAATGATCCAAAGCAGAAGATATGGGATGAAAAGAATTAGGAATAGCATTGGTGTGAGATAGTGATTGAAGGTATTGTGTTAGAATGGGGAAAAGCTAATTATATTGTAAACAAGAAGAGGAAGGCAAGGAAAATTGTGTTTGAAGGTCTAAGAAAGAGAGAGGTTGATTGTTAGAAATGATTTGGGAGATCCATTTCAATCCATGAGAGTGCCAAGATCGCCAGAATATAGAACAGTTTCAAATTTTAAGCTGCGTATTATTCCAAATAGGTTGCAAATGAGTAGAATGAATGGATGGATAAGAAGAGGAGAAATAAGGAAGCAGAAGTTTCCAAGAATGAGAGATAATAGGATGACGAAGGGAAGCCATGTTAGCTGTAAAGGATAAGATTTCACGAAATTCAAAAGGGGTAATAAAGGAAGATTCTAGTTTAAGCCGAAGGGGGGATAGAAATGAAGGTCGGAAGATAGCCAACGTGTAGCTTGTTTCAAAGAGATGGCTCTATGATAAGTCTTAAAATCTGGAAGTTTGAGACCAAGATTAGATTTATCCTTCTTTAAAGTAGCTATAGCAATACAGGAGCATTTGTTTTTCCAAAGGAATTTGAGTAAAATGGAATCGAGTTTCTGAAAATAGTGAGAGGGAATATGCATTGGTATCATGGAGATAGTATATAGCATAATAGGGGCCAGCATCATTTTGATAGAGCCGAGACAACCCCACCAAGAAAGGAAAAGAGGATTCGATCTAGTAATGGCATCATTAAATTTTTTAGAGATATAATCAAAATTGACTTTAAGAGTATCAGACAAAAGAGGGGCGAACTAAACTCCTAGGTACTTAATATTTGAAGGTTGCCAAGAGAAACCAGATTGCTCAAAAGGGTGTTTTTGACAAAGAGAATTTAAGGGTAAGATTTCGCATTTATCAACATTGAGACGATATCCAGAAACCTTGGAAAAGGAGGAAATCTGTTGTAGAAAGAAAGGAAGAGAAGGCTGAGGATCAGAGCAATACAAAAGGATATTGTCTGCATAGACCCAAAGTTTAACTTGATGAGAACCAAATTAAAAACCAGAAATGCTATCATCTTGTCTAATTTTAGTGAGGAAGGGTTCAAAGGCTAAGACAAACAATAACGGGGATAACGGGCAACCTTGTCTAACACCTCTCTGTAATGGGAAATAATCAGAAACCATACCATTTGCAAATATCGATGCTTTAGGACATGAATAAAGTATAAAAATAAAAGACATAAATTTAGGTGGAAAGCCTGCCCATTTGAGAGCGTGAAACATAAAGTCCCAACCTATCCTATCAAAAGCCTTCTCTGCATCTAAAGAGATGGCGGCCAATGGTTGGGACAACGAAGGCGCTTTACTTAAGACATTAAAAAAGACACAGGAATTATCTGAGGAAAGACGTCCTTTAACGAAACCGGACTATTCTGAGCCAATTAGATCTGGTAAAAGAGGATCCATTCTAAGGGCGAGAAGTTTGGAAAAAATCTTATAATCAGTATTTACTAACGAGATAGGTCGATAGTTCTTGCATAAAGTATGGTCTTTATCTTCCTTAGGTATCAAACAGATCAGAGCGTCTTGGAATGTCCCATGAGAAGAACCTGAGTCTGAGAAGGTTTGGAATAACATTAGTAGTTTAGGTAAAAGAAGAGAAGCAAAATGATTATAGAATTCAATAGTGAAGCCATCAGGGCCAGGTGCTTTACCGTGTCGTAATAAAGAGACTGCACGAGAAATTTCTGCAATAGAGATATCAGAATCCAGGGAATCAAAATTTACATGAGCAGAAGAAGGAGAGGGAATGTTTTGGAAATAAGAGAGAAGATCAGCCAAATCTGTGGAGGTTTCAGGGGTATAAAGAGTTTTATAGATGGAAACAAACTCATTTAGAATCTCTTTATCCTTAAACAAAGAGAGACCAGAAGAGCTTTTGAGTGATTCAATTTTCGTTCTATCTTTGCGTATTTTAAGGTAATTAGCTAATAATTTCCCCATTTTGTTTTGGCCACCGTAATAACGAGCATTGCATTTCAATAAAGATTTTGAAGCAGCGGCCGAGGTAGATTTATGAAAAGCAAATTTGGCATCAATGAGCTCTCGAAGAGAGGAATCTGTATTAGATTGATAATAGTAATATTCAAGCAGTTTGATTTTATTCAAAAGTTGAGTGGATTGGATTTCTAATTGCTTTTTCTTTTGAGAAACAAAGTTAATAATAAAACCTCTAGCAGTCACTTTAAAAGAATCCCATACCATCACAAAAGAGGACTCAGGGGTGTGATTGAGTGTAAAACAATCAGTAGCAAAGATATTAAATTTAGAACAAAAAGAAGGGTCATGAAGGAGAGAGTTATTAAACCTCCATCGTCCAGGATTGATTTATTTATTTTATTTTATTTGCTTCTATAGCGCTGGACTCGACCCCCTGAGGGGTATCTCTGCGCTTCGCATGCTGTAGATAACAGAGAATAGGGTCTTGGGTGCTGAACGGTTGGTTGTCTAAGCTTCCCTAAAGAGGTAGGTTTTTAGTGCCTTTATAAAGGAGAGAAGATTGGTATTATGGCGCATGTCCAAAGGGAGTTTATTCCAAAGGGAAGGTCCTACATAAGAAAGGGCATGGCCACCCTGCCTTGCCTTTTTTATAAATGGAATTTTTAGTAGGAATTGGCTGTTGGAACGCAGAATGCGCTCAGATTTGTAAATTTGAAATATCTGAGTCAGGTAATGGGGACCTGATCTGAAGAGACTTTTGTGAGTGATACAGCAAATTTTAAATTTGATTAGCCGGCATACAGGCAGCCAGTGAAGCTCTTCCAGAAGGGGCCTAGATGGAGTTCTTGAAGGAACATTGAGAACCAGTCTGGCCGCAGTGTTTTGGGCCACTTGGAGTCGGTTGATTACATGTTCATTTACTGAAATAAGGAGGCCATTGCAGTAATCCAACCGACTTATTACAAGCGCCTGGACTAAGGTCTTTCTGTAAGTATCTGATAGGTGGGGAAAAACCCTTCTCAAAAGACCGCTTGTCTGAAAACAGGATCCAGTCACCAGATTCACATGTTCTTTTAGGACCAGGTTCTGGTCTAGTCTGACTCCCAAGTTCTTAACGGATTGTTTTGGACAAGGAATAGGTCCCAATTCCAGAGGCCACCAATCTGGTGACCACAGAAGATTTGCGTTCCCAAATAGCATGACTTCTGTCTTACCCATGTTACACTGGAGGCAATTAGAAGCCATCCAGTGTGATACCGTTCTCATACCTTCAGCAAAGGAGTTCTTAATTTCTGGGGTTAAGGTCTGAAAAGGGAACAAGAGCTGTGTGTCGTCAGCATACGACACAGGGGTAAACCCATACTGTCTCACAATGTCAGCAAGGGGGGCCACATACACATTAAATAATGTGGGGCTTAGGCATGAGCCCTGCGGAACCCCCTTAGTGAGCTCCCTAGAGATGGAATGATAGGAGCCCAAGCTGACGCTTTGTGAGCGGCCTGTGAGAAAGCTCTCGAGCCAGGACAGAGCTACGCCTTTGATCCCCACCTGCTGCAACCGGCCGAGAAGAATCTCATGAGACACAGTGTCAAAGGCTGCAGACAGGTCTAACAGCACCAGAATCATGGAGCCTCCTCTATCCTGTGTCATTTTGATGTTATCTGACATGGAGAGGAGTGCAGATTTGGTGCTGTACTTGGGTCTGAACCCAGATTGAGAATGGTCCAGACCCCCTGTATCCTCAACAAACCGTGACACATGAGTGTTTACATGTTTTTCGGCCACTTTGCTTAAGAATGGTAGTAGGGAAATGGGGCGTACATTGGATATTTCTGACCAAGGCAGGGGAAAAGGGGATGAGATCAATGTCAACAAAAACGGGCGCGTGGTCAGAAATCAAAATAGACCCAATATCTGAATGAAGTGCAAGTTGGGCTAGGGATTTGCTAAGAAAGAGGTAATCAATGCGGGATTGTGAGTGATGGGAGGAGGAATAAAAACTATATTCTCTATGGTCCAGGTTACAAAGTCTCCAAATATCAACAAGTGCATTGTTACATATAGCTGTAGTAAATTGAGAATGCATTTTGGAAGTAGAGAATTTAACTTTGGAATTTCTATCTAAAATAGGATCTAAAATCTGGTTGCAATCTCTGCCAAATATAATATATTTATCAGGGATTGTAACCAATTTTTCTGAAATAGCAGGCCAAAACAGTTTGTCAATACCAGTAAGAGCATAAACATTGAAAATAACTATAGGAATTTTATCTATATTCAAATTAATGAGCACCCACCGGCCATCAACATTGCATTCTTGGGAAACAACAGAAACATTCAACTTTTTATGACAAAGTATTACAACATCATTTTTATTACCTATTGCAGGTGAATGGAAGACATGACCCACCCAATAACGCCTTAATTTCAGAGCTTCAGATTCTGAGAGGTGAGTTTCCTGTAAAAGGGCCACATCAGCTTTAAGCCTAGTTAAATGAGATAAAACCTGTTTACTTTTGATAGGGTTATTTAAACCTTTAACGTTCCATGTAACAACTCGGAATTTAAATCATAGAAGTAATATAATGGAAAATTATAAGGTGAAGATAAAGAGAAGAATTAAGAGCAAATATGAATAGAGCAAGGATGAATAGAAAAGAGAAAATCAGAGACTTAGGAAAGAGAAGGCTTGGAAAAATGAGCAATGCCAAATAAAAAAGAAGAGAAAAGGAAGAAGTGAAAGTGATAATGATAGAAAGAAATTGAAAAAATAATAGACAGTACAGAACAAGAAGAAACAATTGACAACATACCTACAAATAGAAAAGAAGAAGTGCGGGGGTGATGACGCCAGAAGATGACGACATCAACAACGAGAACAAACGTCACCGAGCATCCAAAGGAAAACAACAAAATACACGACGTATGAGCCACATCGGGAAGAAAAGGAAATAAGGATGCCTGTTAAAACGAAACGAGAAGAAATATAGAGTTATCGAGAGAGCAACAGATGACTGAAAAGTAATAAGAGGACAAAATATGACTATGAAATAACACTGAAATAACAATTCAAGAGCAGAAATATGAGTACAAATTCACAAAAAGAACAAGAACATGAGGAGGAAAATATGATAAAAAACTAGTGAGGGAACAAGAATTATGAATAACAATTAAACAACTCTTAAAGTGTCCATAACATCAGCTCCTTGACGCCGAAGAACGTCTTGCAAAGCAGAAGGTTCCTCAAAGGTCGTGGTCTTGTCTTTATAAGTAACCTTGAAGAGGCAAGGATGAAGTAAGGCAAATCTTGCATTGAGAGCACGTAACTGTGGGCGCATATCCAAAAACTGCTTGTGTCGATCCGCTGTCACCTTAGCCACATCCTGGAATAGAAACAGGCGATGACCTTCCCAAATGATCTGTTTTTTAGCTTTAGCTGCAGATAGGACTTGTAGGAGGTCAGTGTATTGTAGGAACAACATGATGACGCCTCAAGGTTTAGAGGAGATTTTTGGTCCCAGTCTATGTACTCGTTGGATGTTAAAAGTAGAAGATGGAGGCAGGTCCAGAATTTTTGGCAAAAAGGATTGAAAAAATTCAGTTGGATTTGAACCTTCTGTGTGCTCTGGAAGTCCATAAATACGAAGATTATTTCGGCGATTTCTATTTTCGAAATTCTCCGCCTGTCTCTTGAGGAGAGAAATGTCCTTTTCCAGAATAGGGATGCTCGAACACAAAGATTGAAGAGTTTCCATCGATTGTTCCACAAGGAGAACACAAGACTCTAATGAAGACCATTTATCGTGTAAAAATTGTAAAGTTTTTGTGGTTTCAGTCATAAATGGTTTCAGTGCGCAAATTTCCTCCAAAATGAGATCCATGGAGGCAGAAGTTGCAGAGACAGAAGTTGCGAAAACACCTGGTGAAGGAGGCTCCTTCTTCAACTGCTTTGCCAAAATTCCTTTGCCAAAACATTTTGCAGATATACACCTGTTTACAATATATGGTTTACTGCATAATAAAGTCCAGACAAATCACTATCAAACAAAAGATGAAACAAATACAAAATAATTGTTGAAATCTTGGATCTTCTGCATATAATCCGGTATTCAGATGTAGGAAATTGCACAGGCCATTCATCATGTCGTCCTCCTTTTCCTGTAGGAAACAACTGAGGGAAACAACAAGCTTCCAAGCTTTTTTCCCATACACTAATGGGACTTCCTTTTGCTTCTTTCATTTGAAATGACTCTATAGCATTCCCCATCATTTCTTTGGAATGCAATGGATGAACACCGTAATGTTCGTAGATTTCTTCAGTTCTGGGCACATCCACTTTTTCAATTTATCCAGATGGCAAGTCACTATCTTCTTGTACAGTTATTTCTTCTTCTCCCACATACACATTTTTGTAATATTGCTTATTTTTTACCAGATACCACAAAAATTACGTCTGTTAATTAATCTTCTCCACCTACTTTTGGCATTCATTAATGGATCGACTTATCTAGTGATCTAACTCTATTGATTACTAAAATAAACAATTTGCTTTTCAATTCCAAAGCTTTCTCAACTACATTTTCCATAGCTTTCTTCTTCTTAAAAAATACAGTTTTTTTCCTACATACCTTAATTTCTTTAATTAAATTTGTCACAAATCTATTATAAAACATTTGTTTCCTAATTTGCATAAATAGATTTTTCCTCCTTTTACTTTACATAGTTTTGTCTGCTCTTGATTTTCCATTATTCTTCTCTTTATTGGTATTATTTTTTTCGTTGCTGATACACTAAAAACATTTTTCTCTTTCTGAACACTACTCTTAGTCTTTAATATTTTCCTCACAAAAGTGCTCCTGCTCTTACCAGGACTTTCTTTCAGTTTGTTAAGACATCTCTCTTCATGTAAATTTTCTTGATGACTTCTCTCCAATACATACTTTTCTTTTGTTGCTTCCGCTTTTGGTACTTCATTGGCATCATACAGTATTTTCAGTATCGATAAACACAACCTATAATAAAAAAATATGTATAACAATACAACAAAAAATATATCAAATATTCTATTATATTACTTACAAGAACAGAGGGAGGAGTATGAGGACAAACCTCGGACTATAAAAATAAAAGGACTTACAACAAAAGAACAAGGAGTATGAAACAAGGACAATATAATAAAAAATGAGAGTATAAATAGACACTGCAATATAACGGAATAAAGAAACAGCCCCGGCCCGTGGAGGGAGTTGAGATGGGGCAGGCAGGCGTTGCGGGGGAGGGGCAGGGTGAGGAGTGATAAACAACGGAATCTGGGGCATATTACCAACAAGTAGTGATATTTATCGATAAATAGGCTTAGCGACGATTTTTTTATCGCTGAGCATCGCCGGAATTTATCGCTGAGATAATGTTTTACTGGCAACTTTTATCTCCAAAGCGATAAATTTTCCGGCGATAGCGGCGAAATGCGTGAATATCGCTAAGAATACAGCGATATTCACGCATTGGCGATGAAATGCTCTTAGCCATGTTATCCACCTCCCATTGGATAACATGTCTAAGAACTGATCTGGGCAGGTGTTAGTATTTGGAGATATTCGCGCTTAGCGCAAATATTTCCATCACTACGCCTGCCTTGCTAATAGGCGATAGCGATGTTAGCAACTCTTTTCAGTCGCTAACAGTTTGGGTACGCCCACTTTGCATGTCATTAGCGATAAATATCGCTAACATGCAAAGCGGGCCCCAAACCGCTTGCTATCACCTAAAAGCTGTTGGACGAAAACGGCCGCTAAAGAGGCGAAAATTTCCTATTGCCACCTTTGATAATATGCCCCTTGGATCATTGCAGGTAAGTTAACAATGAAATTAATAAAACGAATTTCGGGACATATTATCAACAAAAGGAGATAGATTATCGCCGCTTTCATTGGCAGTTTCCTGCCGATAAAGTGGCTATAATTGTATCGCAGAGTCTTGATAATATACCCCATAATTCCTTAATGTACAAAGATACACCGCACACACGCACTCCCATACAACTTTTCCACTAACCTTTCAAATTGAATTCTAGATTAACAACAATACCACTCACACAGTGGATATTCTTCTACAAAATCTCTCTAGTTCAGTGTTTGCAGCACAACCGTGAAATTGAACATTTTCCCTCTCATTTTACACATACATACATATAAATAACCAATTAAAATCCTGTACACATTAATTCAAAAGAAACACACATTTCTATTGGTTTAACATTCCAACTTTTCCAACTAACAACACTTTCAACCCTTCCCCCATTCCACAATCTGCCAGTTACCATAGAAACACTTCAGGGAACACCTAACTCAGCACACAGGTGAAAAGTTCATCATACATTGTTGCAAATTGAAACAGCAAGTAAAGTTGACTAGAGAATATGCCAGCCTATTTTATGTAACGTTCTTTTCTATCACTTTCTCTTAACCAATAAAAATAAGGCTTTTAAAAAACAGAAACATGCAACCTAGTTTTCTGTAAAATGTTGTGAAACAACCAATAATTTATTTAGTTTTTTCGAAACTGCATGTTGTCCACCATTTTAGAAAGATCTTACTTTTCAAACTACCATTTCATTAACAGGCGCCATCAGAGTGCATCCAGACCTCTCTTCAAAATGCTTACAGTGTGGAATGTGGGACACAGCTATATTTTCTGGAGCCAAAGGTACGCACTACAGAAAAGAATTCACAAGGACCTAGGTTTGCCAAATGTGGACATTAAATGGATTGGAAAGAGAGGATTAAAGTGGCACCAATTAATGCCATTGGTGAAATCCTTTATGCATCTCCAATACCCTGACCTCATAATTGTGCACTGTGGTGGCAATGACCTAGGCACTTTGACTGGGGTAGCTCTGGAAATGCTTATGAAGGACACCTTTGCACAATTGATGACACTGTTCCCCAAAACTGCCTTTGTATATTCAAATATATGCCGAAGGCAGAAATGGAAGCGGTCCAACCACTTTGGCCACAGTTTGAAAAAGCTAGGAAACATGTGAATAAATATGTTTCTGCCTTTCTCCGAGACTACCGAAATGGGTCAATTTACAACAACAATCTGCGTTTCAATATGCATGGCATCTATAGGAGAGATGGTGTACATTTTACAGATGAGGGGAACAGAGTCTTCCTCATAAACTTAAGACTCTGCATCGGTACTTACTTGTAGGTACTAAAATCTCTCAATAAACACAATGCCTCTTTTTAGAGCCACACCATACACTTCATAAATATCTAAAAATATTTTTATTTTTCTTGCTTACGTACGCTTACGTGACGACTTTCAACATTCCAGCTGTACGTCGTCCATACGTGCTTGGTACGCGTACAATAAATCTACTACCCCCTGAGCATCACTATAGGTTCAAAATGTTTCTACCCTACCCCCTTTCATTATTTCTCAACTTTGTTTTACTGTTTCATTGTGACTCAGCTGTCGTGAGAAATAAGATGGCTGCCAACACTTCCTAGTTTTGAGTATTGACAGCCATTCAGCATTCAGCTCTTGCTCGTAATTGTACGGATTTCGGTACGCGTACAGCGCAATTTTTATTTAAAAAAAAAAAAGAGCCTAAACATCCATATACGACCCCCTGAGCAACCGTAAAGGATCAGAATGTTTCTACCCTGTCCCTTTCCCTTTTTTCTCAACTTTGTTTTACTGTTTTCTTGTGACTAAGTGCTACCGAGGCACAAGATGGCCGCCAACACTTCCTGGTTCCGAGTGTTGAAATTATCAAACCCATTATCACCACTTTAGCGGCACTTTCCTGCCAATAAAGTGGCGATACTTTTGTCACCCAGGCTTGATAATATGGCCCAGAGTGCGTAGTGTACAGCAGCTTCTCAGTAAAATCTATAATTACCTTTGAGCAGTGACAACAGATACCTTACAACAGTCTGACAAACAGATCCACAACCTTATTACGCCACTTTTGAGTCACTTTTAGCATGTGAGCTTGTAAATCTACGTCTCACTTTTCAAGAAAAAATCTCAACTCCAGACTCGGCAAGACAGTTTTAATGTTCTTTTCTCCCTCTTTCTCTCTCTCACTCTCTGTGAGATCATTTCTTTTTCTCTCTTTTTCTCTCTTAAACTTATAGACACTGCTGTCTACTTGCACATGTAGAAGAACAGCCCAACTGAAGTTGTGAATTCCATTGGCTGAAGTCTTTGGCCGCAGTGTTTATACAACGGTAAGCACAGAGGCCTAGATCTACAAAGCCTTCATAGCATTGTATTAGAAATAGGTCGACATATTTACAATCCTGTTATGCCACTTTTGTGAAATGTACGAGGCACACTGCACACGTAAAACCATAGAGTTACCTTGCCTTGTAATGCTTCAGCTCATTTACTCACATCTACATAATTCTAAACTCTAATTTTCTTTTTTGTTTTCCAGATTACCAATCGGATATCTTATGAAGTCCATTTTACAATTTGCTTATAATATTGTTTGTTATTAAACTTATTTGTGTATTTGTTTGTAATATAGTTATAATTAAGTTTAGTTTAGTTATTGTTTTAATAAAAGTTAATTAAAAAAAAGTACATACTTCTTTTATTTTGTGGGGGGGGAGGGGTGTATGACGGTCCCCAATAGAAATAATGTTGAAATAGTATAGTAAGATATTCAAGACTAGGATTGAAAACTAATGACTTCTATTTCCTCTGAATAGACTACAACTTAGAAAAGAAATCAAAATAATAAGAAACAATTTGTACCACATTTACAAACCTCTTGCAACATTTTCCCATGCAAACCTACCCCCTACAAAATTAAATGTTTGGGCCTCAATCACACCCCTCAAACCAAGGAAACAATCACCCCACAAAGATTTCTATATTGTATGAGGAGCTACGTGGCCCTCCGCCTACTGCCCTGGAGTCCACGCCGCCCAGACCAGGTTGCTGCAGTCTCCTTGGGGGAAACAGCCATTACAACGTGGTCATAACCACGCGTGAGCGTCACCACAAATCCATTAGCATGCATTTCAGGCCATATTATCAACAAAACAAGATAGATTATCGCCACTTTCCTGCTGATAAAAGCGAGGATAATGTATCGCCTTTTGTTGATATCGCGTTTTGGTGATTATATGGCCCGAACTTCGTTTTATTAATGTAATTGTTTACTTACCTGCAATCATCCAGATTCCGTTGTTTATCACCCCTCACCCTGCCCCTCCCACCGACCCCCCTGCCTGCCCCATCGCAAGTCCCTCCATGGGCCGCGGCTGAAAGACGCGGTTGCGATCTAGTCATTTACCGCAGAGTTGTGGGGAATCCTTGGTGAGGCGCGCGCTCACTAATGAGTTCGCACTTCACCAAAGACGTTCTGGAGTTCAGACCCGTTTTCAATTGCTCCTTAGACATTCATGAAGAGAAAGTGGAAATATTTCTGTGAGAGTCAAAGAACGTTGTTTGACAAGTTAGTGAATAAGTAAACTTACCTGACATTATAGACAATATTTAATGTACTCAGTCGATGTATTTTCTCTAACTTAAAACAAGAAACGATAAAACTTGTGTTAAGCAAGGTCTTAAGGGAGAAGAACACATTGAGTTAGGAATAGTAGGAAGACTTTTGAATTTAGAAGGAACATTAATGAAAAACACAAGATACTGAAGTATTGAGAGAATAGATAACAAGCAACTGCATAAAAAAAGTTAGTAGAAGAACACGAGGAAATTAATAATATAAAAATTAGACAATAAACTGAGAGGCCTAGGTTAAAGAATGTTACGTAATTATAGGTTATAAGCAGTGGCAAAAATAAAGAACCATAAGCTACAAGGTTGCAGATAAATACTAGAGGAGAGGCTAGTTTAAAATTGGAAGGGGTAGGTAATTAGTAGGGTTAGACTAAGTTATAGATGAGGAATATAGATAGAGTAAACACATGAAGTATTCAAAAAGTAGTGTGATAATGATGTCTAAATATACACAGATACACAATGTTATTCTGGACAATGAATACTATCTTTTCCATTATAGTAAAACACATTTACTATTTTAGAAAGGGTAAGGTGATTAGACATATTCTACATTTTTTGTAGTGTATTTTAGTATAACAGCCTGAGTCTTTTCCTATAGTCATAAGGAGTGACTGCTTTCAAAATTTAATAAAAGCTAAGAACAGGATATCCTTATAAGTAATTATAGTTGTATAATTTTGCAAAGGACTAAAACTCTACTAATGGAATGTTATTAGATAATAGTATTTATACAGTATTTTTGGTAGGCCAAAATAGGTGAAAACGGTAGTTTTGTATTATATATTACGAAAAGTGATAAAATTAACTGTTTATATTTTTGTACAAGGAGCAAGAACATAAAGGAAAAATTATAGAAAGAGAACAGCCTCATACTCAGGAGATTTTAGATATTACTTTAAGTATAATTGAAGAACTAATCGTATCTGTCACAGGAAATGAGAGTGAAGAAGGGGAAATTAGTGCTGCAGACATGAATTGTGATTTTGAAGACGAAAGCTTTGATGGAGATTTTCTGGAAGTTTTAAATTATGTTGAAATTTTAGTGCAAATTAAATCAGAAACTGCTGATGAGGAAATTGATCTGAATGACATATCTGATGAAGTTGCATTGGAATGTCTGTTAAACTATGAGATGTTACAAGAATACATTTATTGTTGAAAAATAATAGAGGTTTGAGCACTGTTTACTAATGTATTTATTGTACTAAAAGTGAAGCAGTTATAGATTCCGTTATATATTTTTTAAATGTTTGTATTGATTTAAAATATGCAAAGTGGGTTTGTGGGTATCGATTGCTTAAAATCCATATGGAGTATACATGCAGTTTTTATGCAGCTGCAAACTTGTGTTTTAAGCCTTCAATTGCCCAGTTTGTATACTTAGACTTCCTGCAAACACTGTGACACTGCTGTTTTAGTATTGTAGTGAGCCAGAAAGCAGTATGTTCTTTTTCATTGTACCGTGGTAAAACTGAAGCTGTAATAAATTTAGTGAGGAACTTTCTTTGCAGAAGTGTAATGATCCAGTCAGTATTTAGATACTCATGGATTAAAAGAGGCCTTAGTGCATAGGCTGATTCAAACCTCTTTAGACTATGCATGCACTGTTCTATGCACCAGCAATCTTATGTTTTATACGTTCAATTCCTCAATGTGTATCCTAATACTTCCAGCAAACATTCTCACAGTACTGCTTCAATATTGTAGTGAACCATTCAGCAGTATGTGTTTATCTGTATACTGTGGTACAACTGAGGCTGTTATAAATTCAATCAGGTTCTTTCCTTGCAGTCTTGTAATCATCCACTCATGCATTTAAATAGACCTTAGGGCATAGACTGCTTCAAAACGCTTATAGACAATGTATACAGTCTTCTATGTACTTGCAAATTTGTGTTTTATACGTTCAATTTACTAGTTTGTATCGTTACACTTCCAGCAAACACTCTGTCACTGTTGTTTTAGTTTTGTAGTGACTCATTCATCCGTATGTAGTAATCCTATCACTACATTAAAACACTAATGGGCACATATACAATAACTGGCATATCCCCAGGAATATGTCAGTTATTGTGCTCCGTGACACCACCACCATGGATGTGCCGTATTTACAATGCGGTTTACAATGGGACAAAAATGGCACATATATGTGATGTATCTGTGCTGTAAATGTGGTGCTTTGTTTGAGTTATGTTGGAAGTGCAAAGTATCTCCAGCAATGGTCTGGGGGCTCTATGCTCAGACTGCTGTGTCAATCCTTACACCTGCTTCAAGGTAGTTCAGGGTTTTGCCACAGCATTAGCGCAAAAGTGACAAAGTGACATCTTGTAGATTTTAGTCAGCCACATTTAGGAGGTGTTCCTGCGCAGGAACACATCCCCATGTAGGAATGTGTCCTTCTGGTACAGGGATTTACAATATGACGTACCTCCCAGATACGTCACATTCTAAATACCACATATCGTGGTGCATCTTTTGCACCACTGCTTCATCAGAAAAGTGATGCAACGGTGGTGTAAAAGAGGCACAAGGGTGTTGTAAATCTACCTCTAACAAACACTTAGAAATTCACTGAGGCAGTTTCACTAGCAGTGCATTCTTTTTGAATTTACGTTTGTTATTATTTTAAATGAAAAATATAAAAAGTAACTTTAAAAATGAAATAAATATAAGTATTTATAATAAAAATGTAGGAAATTACTATAAAAAGAAAGAAATATAATAATTAGTATATTTCAAAATTATCATTTACAAAACGTTTGAAATTCACTGAAAAAACCATAGGGTTCACACACGTTATAGTTAAGAATTAGCATTTTAAAAACCTTAGAAATTCACTGAAAAATGATAGGTTTCACACATGTTATAGTTAGGAATTAGCATTTAAAAAACCTTAGAAATTCACTGAAAAAACCATAGGTTTCACCCATGTTATAGTTAGCTGGACATTTCTCTCATACAAAACCATTGAAATTCCCTTGTTATAGTTAGCTCAGCTAACTATAACTCGCGCTCTTGCAATGCACTGTTGATGACGTCACATATTACATCACTCATGACATGGTCAGTGACATCACTCATGACATCACTGATGACATCTCAAATGACATCACTGATGACATCACTGATGATATCATCCTTGTGAAAGAGTGGCTGACCTCCTCTCAGTGTAATATAACCCTTGATACACACATTCAAAATAGAAACTAAACATTTCAAAGCAATGGAGATACCAATACCAGTAAGAAGAACCTATTCAGTAATACCAAAATCTACATACACATCCACTCATTCACCAACAGTTCTATATAGTCACTCATACATGTACTCACACATCATATGTACTCATACAGCTATATATCCTGTTACACAGCTACACTCATACATAGAGTTACTGACACACATACTCACACATGCAAATAAACTATCAAACATCTTATTAATTGCATATACAGCTATACACAATTTAGAAAAGAAGGGGACCCGTACTTCTAATGCATTCACTACTAGTAGGGAGTAAATTGAACTATTTTTTAGAAGAATAAACAGTAGTGAGCTTAATAATTAAGCCAAAAAACCCAAGGAAACAAATAAACTAATTAGATAATTGAAGTGGCATGTAGACAGAATTAATAGAAATAAACCATGCTTTTTATATTCAAAATTAGTTTGTGATTTATTTAAATATTTTCTTCATTTTTGTTTAGAATTTCATTTATAAAAAATACATATAAATCATTAAAAAGTCAATGACATACATTTTGTGATTTCAGAAAGTTATCTATACATATTCAAGAACACAAAGAAGAGAGGGGGAGGACAAAAAACAGCACAAATGACTATGGTGATAAATCGGGCTAGTGGAGTCTCCATCCACCGCTTTGCTTACTACTTTTTTAACTTTTTTACTTACTTTGCTACGCGCTCCGGAGCGCTTCCGGGTGCGCACACGCGGCGCGAGCGTAGGAGCTTCTGGGGCGCATATGTGGCGCGAACGTAGGTGCTTCCGGGGGTGTATACTCGGCGCGAACGTAGGCGCTTCCGAGGGCGCTTACGTTTTGCGCCGAAGTGACGTCATCATACTTTTACGGAAATGCATAATCATTTTCCTTATTAAAAAAAACTGATTTTATTTGTATGGTACGAAATGTTTTGCATTATTATTAACTTTTCATTCATATTTTTTTTCATGAACGAAAGTAGCGCTCTGGGTGCGCTTTCTGGTGAGCTTACCGGTGAGCTTACCGGAAAGCTTACAGGAGAGCTTACCGGAGAGCTTACCGGAGCGCGCACCTAGAGCGCAAAAGGAAAAAATTATATAAAAAAAAAATCAAAAATGAATACTTACACAAAACAGCAAATTGTAAAAAAAAAAGGTTAGAAACTCGATATAGAAAGGAATTAGCATTTAAAAAACCTATGAAATTCACTGAAAAAAACATAAGTTTCACACCAGTTATAGTTAGAAATTAGCATTTAAAAACCCTATTAAATTCACTGAAAAAACCATATGTTTCACACTAGTTATAGTTACCTGGAAATTTTACTGACATAAAACCATTGAAATTCCCACGTTATAGTTAGTTGGACTCACTATAACTTGCGCGCCTGCAATGCACTGCTGATGACGTCACATATTACACCATTCATGACATGGTCAGTGACATCACTCATGGCATCAAAAAAATGGCAGTGAGGGTGTAAGGTCTCCCTTTTGTAAAAACAGTAGCCCGAAGAAAGGACTTCTTCTCGAGTCTTTGGACTTACACAAAAATGTACACCTTTCTATAGTTGGATCACAGCTCGGTACAAAAGTTTCTGGTAGCACATTGGTTTTATCAAGGTTGGATAGCCCCGAGAGAGGGAATGTGACTGGTGCGAGCTCTGATGTAGCACCTTTAAATAGCGTTTCTCTGTGTACCAAGATAGATGCCAGTGGGTCAGCAAGTCGGGCAGATCTTTCGGACCCCTTAACCAAACAATCTTGGGAAAATCAGGAGAATAACACAGAGGTTTCTTATAATCATCCTATGAATCGTGCCACACTTTCCCAAATTCAGATACTTAGTTGGAATGAGGTTGGCATTTCCACAAAAATAGGCTTATCACCTTGGCTTGATTTTGTTAGTTCTTTTTCAGTTTTATGCTTCCAGGAGGCGTGGGTACAAACCCCAGTTCATCTTCTGGGCTTTCAGACCTTGCACTCACCGGCGTTACCGAGCAAGCAAGGAAGAAATAGGGGTGAGCTGTGTGTTTACATTAATATTGCTAGGGGTTTAAGCGTACGGAAACATTCTCTCACGGAGTCTTATCAAATGATCTCCATTCAAACCGGTAAATCTTTGCATTTGTTAATGATAAACATTTATAATAATATGCCATTACATGGTCTGGAGAGGGTGTTAAATGAATTGTTTCACGCCGTTGTTTCTGTTAAAGAGTTGCTTGGGGGGGAATGGGCCATTGCCTTTATGGGCGATTTTAACTGTTACACCTGCCAGTATGCTTCAAGGGGACTTTGTGACTTTATTCACTCCCCGGATAATGATGATACCTCAAACCATTTCATGCATTCAAAAACAGGGGAGGCACTAAATAACTTTTTAGCACATTTTAACTTAGCTTTTGCAAATGAGCTATGCTCACCTCCAATACCCTTTAAACCCTCTTTTCACGGAAGAGGCTCAAACTCTACTGACTTTGTATTCTTTTCTAAGATGCACGCCTCCTTGATATCCTCATGGGATACGCTAGAGCAGATATATGGTGATCATTACCCCATAGCCTTTTCCATTTCCTTACCATCCCACATTATAAGTCACCATTCTCATCCGGTAAGGTATGACCAACCAATTTCAATAGGGGTGGTAAATGGCTACACTCTTAAATGGGGAAAATTGACCCTGCTGGCCTTCTTAAGAACTTAATAGAGATGAGGCGGGAAGAGGTGCATATTTGTCTGTCTATGACAGAACACCCTCAAAAAAACTTAGAATCTTTCTCAAAAATACAAGAAACCCTAAAAAAGTTACTTACCCGCCAGTTCAAGCCAGGCCCCTCTATATCTAAAGGATGGTTCGATAACAATTGTACACGAGCACTTAAGATATTGAAAAAGGCTTTACATTCCATCCCGAAGTCCTTACCTGAGATACGTCAGGCTAGATATTGCTACCGCCATGCTATCAAGAGCAGGATAAAAACTTTGAAGGCGGAGGCTTGGCAGACATTGTTGGCAACCTCCGAAAGTCGCGATTACTCGGCTTTCTGGAAGTTTGTCAACGCCCCACTTCCGTGGGTTAAAGTGCCTGAGAAGAGGTTAGACCTGGCCATTGATGGAGATACTTGGGCTGCCTATTTTCAACAGCTGTATAGCAACACAAGTCCTCTCGGTACACCTCCATCGGACCTTATTCCTTCCTCTCCTAGTATTACAGTGGGCTCGAGAGAGTGTGTTCCTGACATTGTTTTTTCATGTGATGAGGTCATCCTTGCTATTAAGGAGAGTCGATCTGGCAAGGCCCCCGGTCCAGATGCTATACCAGTGGATGTCTTCAAGGCGGAAATAGATTTTTGGGCCCCGTTATTAACTTCCGTTATGAACTGATCCCAACCTGGTCAGAGGCCATTGTGGTACCTATATACAAAAAAGGGGATAGGCATGTACCCTCTTGTTATCGTCCTATCTCTTTGCTTGATGCCCTAATGAAGGTTGCGGGACGCATTATCCTAAAACGTAATCATAACTGGACAGAGGAGGCAGATGTCCTCTCTAGATTTCAATACGGTTTTCGAACAGGTAGAGGTACGGTCGAACAGAGTTTAAATTTATATTTTTTAATTTCCAAATATGTCGAGGCTAAAAATGGGAACCTTTTCGTTACATTTATAGATTTAAGTTCAGCGTTCGATTGTGTTGACCATAACCAGTTATGGAGTGTTTTGGAGCACTTAGGACTGAACTTATCTATTCTTAATTTTATCATTGCTTTGTATAGGGATGCAGGGGCCAGGGTGCGGTATGGACAGAGAGGGGAGTGCTCCTCAAGATTCACCATTGGCAGAGGTGTGAGGCAGGGGTGCATCTTAGCCACCCTGCTTTTCTCGCTCTGCATAAATGCCGTTGGTGATTTCATGCGGAGCTTTGAATGTGACTACCCTAAGGTAGAGGGCCATGCCGTTCCAATCCTGTTGTACGCAGATGTTGCGGCTATTTTGTCTCAAACAAGGTTGGGGCTGCAAAGGGCGGTCACTAAATTTACTCTCTTTATGAAAGAAAAGGGTTTGAAGGTAAACATTGCTAAGACCTTTTCCTTGGCTTGTAGCAAGGGAATAAAGAAAACCCCATGCCCGATATTCATCGAGGGAAAAAAGATAGACACTGTAGAACAATTTCCATATTTGGGTATTTGCTTTCATAGAAAGGTGTCCTGGCAACCCGCTGTAAAAGCCAGGAAGCTTGCTTTTTCTAGAGCGATTGGCGCACTTTGAAATTTTGCTAGTAAAATTGGGGGGAGACCAGTCAAGGAGCTTATTACCATTTACAAAGCAAAGTGCGTATCAACGGCAATCTATGGGGCAGGTCTCTGAGGGACTGATACAATAACATCAATCCAGAAGGATGAAAATAAGTTCCTCAGATACCTCCTAGGTTTGCCGAAGTCAACGTCCACCTAGTTGACGCACATAGAGTTGGGGCTACCGTTTATTTCTGATACAATCAAGACTGAGCCCATTCTCTTATGGCATAAGCTTTGGACTACCCCAGAGACGGCCTTTAATCAGGAAGTAATAGCTGATTGCCAAAAATTGGAGGGGGCAAAACACATAAAATATATGTCTTTCGTTGAAAGGATGTGTCTTGAAATTGGCCGCCCATAGTTTTTTATTGACCCATCGAGTTTGGAGCAAATATCGAGAAAAGCCTTGAGAAGGCTCTTAATGGACCATTTAGGAGCCAAAAGATGGTCTACCCAAAAGGACAATAAAACTGTTTTGGCTTTCCAAAGGATCACTATGGTTCAGGGTCTTCAACTATACCTGGCAACTGATATTAATTGCTTTTCAAGAATGCTCCTCTCCAGATTTAGATTGGGTTCCTTTTTTCGGCTAATTACTTTCCCCTCTTGCAATGATTGGTCCCGAAACCTGCTCCCTTGCCCTTGTGATGATATTGCATCCCAATCTAATATACATTGCATACTTTTCTGTAAATACTATCAAGTACCTAGAAAATCTTTACTGAAACCTCTACTGAAGACCTGGGGATTGCGGTCTTGTAAGGATGCTTTTGTTCGCTTACAACAATTGGAGAATAGGGAAGTGATACTTATTGTGGAAAAGTTTTTAAAATTGCTGCTAAGGTTCAGGAACTCGATATGATACATGAATTTCTATAACTCTTTATTGTCTTATATTCTTTTTAATATTTCTTTTATTGTTAATGTCAACTCCTTTGTTTCTTGTGAAGCTACGTTTTTCTGGCACTTTATAGACTTATATGTGGTTTTTAATTGCAATTCGATTATTGTAATGTGTGCTTTTATGATATCCTTGTGATTATCGAATAAAGCCTATTGAATTGAATTGACAATCCATATCAAAATTGCACATGTAAATAGTATAAGCAAATCAATTGCAAGTGCAAGATGCAACTATAGTACAATACAACACTGGCCTACAAAAATAGATCTTATCCAATCATCTCTTGCATGTCAATTTCTCAAAAATGCTTGATTCCTAAAGTGCAAGTGCTAGAAAACGTGATCAACAAATTCAAATGTTCAATACATGATATATTTAAAATACAGACGGTAGAAGCTCTTCTGGAACCTTTAACAAGATGTTCACTGTATACTCTTAAAAATCATCATATGTATACATGTACTCTGTGATTCATTTGTAAACATACAATGAATAACTCGACGAAACCAATGATTCAAAAATCAACACAATTATAGAAAATGATGTAATTCATCAAAAGCGTTCAAACCGTTAGGAGATCTGGTATCAAGCAACAGTATAAGATAGGCTTCTTTCTGTCGCAAAAGTTTTTCACGGTCACCACCTCTGCCAGGATCGGCGACAGAACACAATAAAGTATATTTAAGATCTTTTAGTTTTTTGTCGTGCACTGCCTTGAAGTGGCGAGCCACTGGATAGTTCATGTCAGAGTTTACTATTGCTCGTATATGCTGCAATATACGTTGGTTTGCTTGCAGCTTAGTGCTGCCAATATACGAAAGTGAGCATGTGCAGGTTAGTTGGTATACTACAAAATCACTGCGACATGTAAGGTGTTCTTTTATTGGTATTGGTTTCTCACTGAAAGCTGATGTATATTGGGTACCATTAACTGCAAACGTGCAGGCCCGGCACGAGGTGCACCTAAAGAAGCCTGGTTTATTCAGCCAGGAAGTTTTGGGTTGGAGCTCAGGTTGTGTTTTATCCAAGAGATCTTTCATGGAAGGAGCCCTCCTAAAGGTGATGGCCGGCAGCTTCGGTAAAATTGGGTCTAGGATAACATCCGTTAACACAATCGGCCACTCTGACTTTATGATCTTTCTTAATTTGGGTACCTGGGAACAGTAGATGGTGATAAAACGAATAGATCCCTCAGTAGCTGAATCTAAGGTGGTATTCTCTCTTGGGGACAGAAGTTCCTCCCTAGGGCATGCTAGAGCTTTAGTGAGAGCACGGTCTAAAGTGTCTTGTTTATAGCCGCGCCTGAGGAATCTTTCCCTGGAGTAAGCCAAACACTGATTGGTAGTGTCAGAGCTGCTGCATATTCGTTTGATACAAATAAATTCGCCTAACGGTATGCTGTTGATTGTGTGTGGAGGGTGGGCACTGCGGGCATGAAGGATGGAATTTCCCGCAGTGCTTTTCCTGTGCAATTTAGTCTGGATTGTACTGTGGTCAATGTAAACTTGGACATCTAAAAATTCTGCAGAACAAGATGTAATGTTAGCAGTAAATTTAAGGTTCCTGTTGTTCATATTGATGTCTTTGACAAAGAGTGCAGCCTGCTCGTGTGTTCCTTTCCAGACGATAAAAATATCGTCTATAAACCTCCAATAGTGCCCATGGGTGACACGGAGATTATGCTCCTCCCACCAGCCAACATGAAGACATGAATAGCTGGGGGAGAAGCACGAACCCATGGCCACTCCACATTCCTGGTGATAGATATCCCTGTCAAATTGGAAGTAATTGTTGAATAGACAAATGCGTATCATGTCTAACAACATTTAAGAACTTGGTTTCTTCTTTGGTAAGAAGACCCTGTCTATACAAGTGATTGATGTGTTTTTTAGTATTTTCGTAAGTTTTTAACATCACAAACTTGGTAGTTTTTGTGTAGCAGAGGGGGTCCCCTAGTTGGCGGGCTGCTTCTTGCAAGTAATCAGTTTTAGACCACAACACAGTATTGCCACCCTTGTCTGCATTCTTAACTATCACATTATTGTTATCCTGAATTTTCTTGACAAGCATTGAATATTGTGCATTGTTGTAGTCCATTTGTTTTTTCCTTCCTAGAACAGTTCTATTTAAAGTCTTGAATTCAGTGATGACTCTATCACTGAATACATCCAGGGCGTCCTTAGACATTAAGGGAAGGAACCATGGATTTACCCCGAAAAGGAGTAGATGGTGATTTATTCACTGTGATGACCTGACTGACCGTGGGGGTTTCTTGACAACTGTCTTCATGCGCCAATGAAATCAAAGTCTGAAGCCCTTGTAGGTTTTTTACCTCTAATGGTTCATGATCCAATGTTACAGCGGGCAATTCAGTGTCCTTATTCGATGTTTCAGGATGGATCAAAAAATATTTCATGAGTTTCATTTTCCTGATGAATTTAAAAACATCGATACGTGATTGAATATATGAGAAGTCATTAGGAGGACAGTAAGAAAGGCCTAAGGAAAGAAGTTGCTCCTTCGCCTTTGAGAGTACCAAGTCAGTCAGGTTAATTACTGTGTTATCCTGGGTGGTGGTTACTTGTTCCAATTCCTGCGAGTGTTGCCTCGCCCTCCACCTCTCTTTGGCAATGCGCTTCCTGCAGCTGCGTTTTTGACTGCTGCTTTGCCTGCTGGTGGAGGATTGTTCCGTGAGCGCAGAGAGTACTTGGGTGTGCCGTTTGATCAGTTGTTGCACCCTGTTTTTGTTGAACAGACATTGCTTTGCGTTTGTATGAGTCGTATTTACGCGCAAAGGTGAAGATGCGACCTGTCGCATAGTCTTGTTTGTCATGTGCGAATTTATGGATTTTTCGCTCCTGGATCGTCTGCTCCAAATTCGTCAGTCTCTGATCGATTTCTTTGTGGGTGTTATTTATCAATTCGGTTTCACCTGTGGCTTCCAATAGTCCATTCACCCGATCAATTTCAGTCAGTAAAACTTCTCTGTCTGAATGGGCGTATTTGATGAGAATCAATAGCATGTTTTTGGAAGATTGTAGGTTATTTTCCGCCCATTCTTGTAACATCCTTAGGTCGGGGTTTTCATAGGTCGGAACAATTAGCACTCGTAAGCCCCTTGAACGCGATTGGCTTCAAGATATTTCTCAAGGGACTTCTTCTCCCACCACTTAGATAACTCACTTTGGAGTAATTTTTCTAATGTTTTTAACAGCTCCCTCACATTGCTGTTGGTTGTAGTGGTACGACTTTCATGTGAAGTTGTCGTCGTATTAGTTGGTAGGTTTTCATAAAGGGCATCAGCCGCTGTTTCCCTACCCCTGAGCGCGTCGCTGAAGATCATGTTTAGTCACAAATAAACGGCTATATATATTCACTGAAAAAACATAGATTTCACACGAGTTATAGTTAGGAATTAGCATTTAAAAAACCTATTAAATTCCCTGAAAAAACCATAGGTTTCACACCAGTTATAGTTAGCTGGAAATTTTACTGACATAAAACCATTCAAATTCCAAAGTTATAGTTAGTTGGACTCACTATAACAAGCGCGCCTGCAATGCACTACTTTTTAGAACTACCTCCAATTTATAAAAAAAGGCTAAATTTTTTAAAAAGTCTGTCATTCTTTTTTCCCCCAGGTACGCTCCCCGGTCCGCTCTCCGGTGCGCGAACCGGGCGCTCCCCCGCGCAAATCGAAAAAAAAGATTTTTTTTGTCCCGCGGGGCCCTTTTATAGCCCCCACATCAAACCTAGGGGGTCAGGGGGGGTCTACTCTGCCCCCTTATGGTCATTTCCCCCTTTGTTTTTGCCACCTCTTGTGTCTTGATCCTACCAAGACACAAGATGGCGGCCGCTCCGGACTAATTTGAATGTTGAAAGACACCCGAGAGCCAATCAGCTTTTCGCGCGCGAACTCGCGTAGCGCGCTGTTTAGTGCCCGGTGCGCTTATAGATATATATATTTTTTGGAACCTAAATTACTCAAAATCCACTGGAGCACATATCTTGAGACATAGCAAAGGCACATCGGGCTACCAGTCCCTACAATTTTTGCCAAGTTTCGTGGAAATCCATTCAGCCGTTCGGGCTAAAAGTGAGGTCGACCGCCAAATGGAAATTAAAATGGGGAAAACATGTTTTGGGACCCCCCTTTTTTCTCGGCCCCGCTTGACAAATCCCCACCAAACTCTCAGGGAAGGACCGGAGCGCCGCGAGGAAAATTTGAGGAAATTTTCAGACAGATTCCTCAACTGGCGCCAAAGTTATTCACAATAGAATGTTGTGATTTCCCTATTCAAAATAATCCTAGCTATAACTACCTACTGGCGACCGCCAGTAGGTAATATATATATATATATATATATATATATATATATATATATATATATATATATATATATATATATATGTTAGTAAATTCTACAGGGGAACTTGCTTACTGTACAGTGCAGGCCTTGTGCATGGGTGAGTTGGGCTGAGCAAGGGCCATAATATTGCGAGGATATATATATATATATTCACAGAAAAAACCATAGGTTATAGACCATATATAGTTAGGAATTTGCATTTACAAAACCTTGAAAATTCACTGAAAAAACCATAGGTTATAGACCATATATAGTTAGGGATTTGCATTTACAAAACCTTATTTTACTCGCATAAAACCATTGAAATTCCATATATAGTTAGTTGCGCTAACTATATATCGCGCACCCGCAATCCACTGCTGATGATGTCACATATTACATCATTCATGACATGGTCAGTGACATCACTGATGACATCACTGATGACATCTCAAATGACATCACTGATGACATCACTGAAAACATCTCATTTGACATGACTGATAACATCACTGATGATATCATTCATGTGATAATACGATGAACCTCTTCAGACTCTAATATAACCTTAGATACAATCAGTGTAAACAGACACTCACAGACTGTCACTCATCCATGGAGTTACTCACACACCTAGTCAGTCATGCAAAGAATCAATCACACCTCCATTTCCTCAAATATACAGTTATACAAACTTTACTTATTCAAACATATACTAACACATATTTACTCTCTTATACAATCCCTGATACAAGTTCACAATGATCCATACAGCCACTCACACATTCACTGGCTCTTATGCACAGTTATTTATATATGTCAACTCTCACATGTACTGTGTTTTACATATGTACTTACTTTGACATGTAGCACTGAGATATCCATTCACTCACCAATACACTCATGCACACAGTCAACCGCCCATACAGCTGTTTCCACATGCACTTTTGAAACCATACATCTAGTGAATCAACTGCTCACACATCTATGCACAGAGTCACTCACCTCCCAGCTACCCACACACACTCACTCAGTATCCCATACAAATACTTGGGCAACCAATCAATAACCCATATAGTTACTCATATAGCTACTTATCAACACATGGAACAGTTTACAGAACAACAGACATAATGATGCACAAATTGAGACAGTTTAGTCATTAACCCATGCACTCAGTGAGACACATTTAATCACTCACTCATATAGTCAGTCATGCACCTACTAAATCCTTCATCCAGACACTTATATATCCACTCATTCTTCAATATGTAAGAGATATTTTAACTTTACAGAAACATACAGTCACTGGATGATGTCATTTGAGATGTCATCAGTGATGTCATCAGTGATGTCACTGACCATGTCATGAATGATGTAATATGTGACATCATCAGCAGTGGATTGCGGGTGCGCGATATATAGTTAGCGCAACTAACTATATATGGAATTTCAATGGTTTTATGCGAGTAAAATAAGGTTTTGTAAATGCAAATCCCTAACTATATATGGTCTATAACCTATGGTTTTTTCAGTGAATTTTCAAGGTTTTGTAAATGCAAATTCCTAACTATATATGGTCTATAACCTATGGTTTTTTCTGTGAATTTCATTGGTTTTTTAAAAGCTAACATCTGTAACTGTAAAATGTATTCTTCTTTAAATCTTAAAATATATTTTAGATGTTTATTAATAATTTTTTTTTAAATATTTTTTTTCTTCGCTTCCAGTTCGCGAACCGGGAAGCTTTCCGTTAGCTCATCTTGATGCCGCGATCTAGTACGCGAACCGGTAAACGTTACGTTAGCGGAACTGTGACGCGTCGCGGAAGCGCGACGTATCACGTTGTCGCGTAATGCGTCTAATGACGTGCCGCGTTAGCGCTCCCGGAAGTGCTCCGGACCGCGAACCGGAAGCGATCCGAGACGCGGCGCGCACCGCGTAACGTAAGCGGAACAGGTCATGTGACTTGTTTATCAAAGTTTTCATTGGTTCATTTCACTTTTGGTTTCCAAATGATGTATGACTAGGTCATGTGACCTAAAAATAACACTTTTCATTGGTTCAGAACTTTTGCTTTTCCCAAATCATGTAAACCCCTCCTTCTTTCCTCACTCTGACTTTCATCTTGGTGAGAGAAAGACCATTTTCCTGGAGTACAGCAATGGCTTCTATACTTGCTGCAGCTGGTGCACCCCCACCACCACCTCCACCTCCTCATAAGAAGAGAGGACCTCCAAGTCAATTTATCTCCAACAGAGAGGAGGAAGAGGAGGAAGAAGAAGAAGAGGATAGAGATCAACCAGAATTTATCCCGGAGTTGCCCCGTGTTTCTAAGAGGAAAACAAGTTTCATCTGGCAGTTTTTTTCCATCCCTCCAGGGGACAAGAAGGTCAATGCTAAATATGCCACCTGCCTCATCTGTAAATACAGATTGTCTAGAGGCACAGAGAAAAAATATAGTATGGGCAACTATACTATGCATCGCCATATGGCCAGGTGGCATCCCTTAAACTACAGCCGGGCAGAGTTGAGGGACCTACAAGATAATCCCCCGACAACTCCTGTGCCCAGATCTACGTCAACAATGTCTTTGACAGGAAGAGAGGCACAGGAAACTGTGCCAAACATTCAGCCAAACTTTAAACATATGAAGTTTACCTGTATATATTGTGGTGCTATGCTCTCGTATGGGAACATGAGCGTGAACTTGATCAATATGGTGTTCGAAAACCATAAGTGCCCTAACGCACCCAAGCAGTAATTTTTTTTTTGCTCCTGTTGAGCCCTTTTCAATACCCGTTTTTTGTTGTTTCCCCTCCATAAAAAACACAAAAAAAACATAAAACTGTTCTAAAAATACAAAAAAATCAAAAAATGTTCAGAAAAAAAAATAAATAAATAAAACAACAAAAACAAAAAAAAAAAGTTCTTTTCAGAACTACCTCCCCTTTCAAATAAAATTGCTAGAATGTTTATCACTCTGGCAAGCTCTATTTCTTTTGGTTCGCTTCAAGTTCGCTGACCGGTTCGCGAACTTGAAGCGAACCAAAAAAATATTTTTTTTAAAAAAAGAAGAGTTAGTATAAGGGAAGTAAACAGAGAATAATGTAAAAAGAAAGACAGCTATAGAGAGTAAATCAGAGATAGTGTTTAATAGATCTATTTATTAATTCAGGATGACAATAAGGTGTGATGTCTCGTGAGGTTTGTTTAAGGTGAGACCTACTCAGGGTTACAGAGCAATTTTACACTTGTTGAAGAATACAGAGCAGATAAAGCATGTGAAGGCCTACCAATGAAGTAAATCATGTCCTCTTATTACATCATTCATGACATGGTCAGTGACATCATCAGCAGTGCATTGCGGGTAAAAAGAGTAGAAAACATTTACCTTATAATTCTTGTTACCTTTTTTAAATATTTTTTCATATACAACAACAATAACTTGTATAACTGCATTCCAGAATGCTACACCGAATATGCAATTACAATTTCTTAAAGTAACAAAATCTATTTCTATATCACTACAGACAAAGCCACAGTTTAAAAACACAGCTTTCTTCATCATTTTCTCCTTAATTCATACTATTCTCTATCTAAAATAAATAAATCTTTTCTCACCTTAGCAAATACTTTTTGAGTTTTGAAAACAGTCTCAGAAATACACCAAATTGTCTTCAGCAGAAGAAAAAGGATGCACTCCAGAGTCTGCAGCTATTGAAAGCACAGAAATACAGATATTCATTTCACATATCTCTCATATTAGCCAATCATAACTCTTCCCTCACTTTTTTCAAATCAAAACCCTTCCCCCCTCTGCCCTCTCTGCCTTTTTTCCATAGCAACCACCTCCTGGAAGACCTCTCATGTTTGCAAATTCACACAACAATGTTTCAATTGAACTCTGAACTCTCAGTGCACCTGCGTATCCAGTGCAATCTTTCATTAAAAGTTTCTTCCTTGACCATTCAAATTACATCTTTCAAAGAACACATCCATGCACCCTAACTTTCTGTTTTCAGAAATGGAAATACACCAATCACTGCTAATGAATCATTAGCATTGGAACTCCACAGTTTTTCCTTACAAACTCCTACTGTTTCAACTGCCCTTTCATTACCACACTTCATCTGACTGCAGCACAACCTTCTCCCACCATGTTTAACGTCTGGATTCTTGGACATAGTTACATCCACTGGGCTCAAAGGTATGCTGAGAGCAGAAATTTACCCAACCTCAATTTACAAGATGTGGAAATTAAGTGGTTGGGCCAAAGAGGATTAAAATGTCACCAATTGATACCATTGGTGAAAACCTTTATGCATTTGCCAAAACCTGACCTGTTAATAGTGCACTGTGGAGGTAATGATTTGGGCACTTTGACAGGGGTAGGTCTGGAAATGCTTTTAAAGGACACCTTTGAGCAATTAATGGCACTTTTTCCTCAAACTGCCTTGGTATATTCCAATATATGCCAAAGACAGAAATGGAGGTGGTCCAACCAATTTTGTCCACAAATTGAGAAAGCGAGGAAGCATGTAAACAAATCTGTTTCAGCTTACATGAGAGACCATGGAATGGGCTCTCTGTACAACAATAACTTGCGTTACTACATGCAAGATATCTACAGAGGAGATGGAGTTCACTTCTCAGATGAGGGCAACAGAATTTTCATTCTGAATTTAAGACTGTGCATTGGTACCTACTTATAAGTACCTAAATGTACCATAAACCCAAAAGCTCTTCTCAGAGCTACCCTACATCTGATCACTCACAATTATTATTTTTCTCTAACTTTTTTCACTAATTTTCCACAAAATTCGCTCCCCGGAGCGCTACCCGGTTCGCTAACCGAAAGCTAACCTCGCGGATTTTTTAAAAAAATGTTTTTTTTCCGCACATATAAGCCTCCTCAGCCACGCTCAGAAAACCTAGGGGGTCAAGATAAGTCTACCATGACCCCTTCTACCCATTCTAAACATTATTTGCCCTCCATCTTGTATCTTAATGCGACCGAAACACAAAATGGTGGACTCCCGTGACGCTTAAGGTTCGCTAACCGGGCCGCTTTCCGGAAAGCGGTCCTAAAAAAAGGTGGGAAAGTAATTTACAGAAAAACGACTAGAGACACTCTCACCAAATATAGATTAGCTCATACTACATAACAATCCCTTTCATTTTCACAAATTTGATTGAAATTCCATTTAGCCATTAAGCCTGTAGACCTCTCTAAGTACCGTGAGGTAAATTACTTCACAAAACACATCTGAAGTGTTGGAATTGACAACCAATGAAAATGTTACTTTCATTTTCAATTTTTTTTTCCTGACATTTGATTGGTTATGTACCTGAATATATATAAAGGAAGAGAAGGAAACACAGCCATTTTGACTACTACTTCCTGAACTACATTTCAAGAGCCTTTTCACCTCCCTGAAAATTAAATTGATAATTTGTAAGTGGCACTTTAAATTAATTTGTAAAAACGTTTTTGATAATTATTTACTGTCCCCCTGCTATAGTTATAGATACAGATAGACTCCTCTGTTATATTTATTGATTGACTTACACTTCTCTGCTATAATTATGAATTAACTTACTTTAAGTTCACTGTTAAAAAAACAGAACTACCTGTCTGAACTTAAACCCAACAGTGCCCTAACTCTTCTAATTTAATTATTTTTTTTATGCAATTTACAGCAAAAAAATGGAAGGGGAGCAAGAAAAAAGTAATGTTTCCTTCGAGATTACATCCGAAGACATTGTAAATGAAGAAAATGTGGATGAAGATTTTATGGATCAATCTTTTGACGAACAATTTATTCAAACCTTACAAGAGACAGAAACATCCATGTTCGACGAGATACCAGATGATATAATGCTGGAAGTTTTAATGAACTATGAAAATAATAAATAATTTTTTTTTAAATCAAAATAAATAAATAAATAAAAAAACGAACAAAAACAACAAATAATTAACATACAGTATTACAAAAGTCTATCATTCTTTTATCCTTAAAGTTCGCTGCCCAGAACGCTTTCCGGTTCGCGAACTTGGCGCTTACCACGCAAAAAAAAAATTTTTTTTTTTGGGACCCTCCTAGGCCCTTTTAAAACCTCCACATAAAACCTAGGGGGTCAACGAGGATCTACTATGTCCCCTTATGGTAATTTCCCCCTTTGTTTTGGCCTCCTCTTGTCTCTCGATCCTACCGAGAGACAAGATGGCGGCCGCTCCGGACTGTTTAGAATGTTGACAGACACCGAAGAGCCAATCAGCTTCGCATCGCAAAGTTCCGATACGCGAAAGGTTCGCTAACCGGATCGCTGCCCGGAGCGCTGTTACAGATATATATCTTGATTTAAACGTTAATTTCTCAAAATCCACTGAAGCACATATATTGAGACCTAGCAAAGGCACATCGGGCTAACAGTCCCTACAATTTTGCCAAGTTTCGTGCAAATCCATTCAGCCGTTCGGGCTAAAAGTGAGTCCAACCGCCCTATGGAAATTACCATGGAAAAAACGCGTTTTGGGACCCCCCTTTTTTCTCGGCCCCCCCTCCACAAAACCCCCCCAAATTTGTAAGTGCTGCACAGAAACAAAATGTGCCATTTTCCTGAAAATTTCAGCCAATTCCGTCCACAAACGCCAAAGTTATTAGGCATAGAATTTTCAGAAATCCCATAGGGAAAAAATCCTAACTATATATACCTACTGGCGACCGCCAGTAGGTAATATATATATATATATATATATATATATATATATATATATATATATATTCACTGAAAAAACCATAGGTTTCACACCAGTTATAGTTAGGAATTAGCATTTAAAAAACCTATGAAATTCACTGAAAAAACCATAGGTTTCACACCAGTTATAGTTAGGAATTAGCATTTAAAAAACCTATTAAATTCACTGAAAAAACCATAGGTTTCACACCAGTTATAGTTAGCTGGAAATTTTACTGATATAAAACCATTGAAATTCCCACGTTATAGTTAGTCGGACTCACTATAACTTGCGCGTGCAATGCACTGCTGATGACATCACATATTACATCACTCATGACATGGTCAGTGACATCACTCATGACATCACTGATGACACCATCCAGTGAATGTGTGTCTTTCTGAAAAATAAATATGTTTTATATATGTATATGTAAAGGTCGATGGGAGAATAAATGTTTAAATAAAAGTCTAAATGGATGGTTTTAAAAAAAAGAAATATTGAATAACTGGCTTATTAAGTGTATCTTAGTGAATACATATATTAGTGAGTAATGTTTAAATATTTAAATATATGTATCAGTGTTTCACTTTGTGTATAAGTGGCTGCATGGGTTGGTGAGTAGCTACATATGTGTGTATATGAGTTATTAGATGTTTTTTTTAGTATCAGTATAAGTGTCTGTATGATTTGGTGGGAGTGTTACTTAACACATAGATGCATAAATGACTGACTCACTGTTTGTATGTGTTTTGAAGACAGCATATGTGCCGGACTGTATGGGTGAATGAGTGTGTATATGTATGTGTTAGTAAGTGAATGACTGTCTTACTAGTGTCTTTATCAGTAACTACATATGTTTTAATCTAGTATATGTGAGTATTGATGTATATAAGTGAGTATATATGAGAGTGAGAGATTGAAAGAATTCTTGTTTTAATAAGTATGTGTTTCTATAAGTGATTTTTTAAGAGAGTAAGTATGTGTAAGTTTCTTTAGAAGTAAGGTGGTAGTGTGTGTATAGCTGTATATGCAAAAAAATGGATGTTCAATAGTTTATTTGCATGTGTGAGTATGTGTGTGAGCAACTTTTGGAAGACTGTCGGTGTGTTAACGGATGTATAGGTGTCTCACTACATATGATGAGTGAGTATATGTATGACTGACTATATAGAACTGTTGATGAATGAGTGGATGTGTATATAAATGGTGGAATTACTGAATTGGTTGTTGCAACTGGTAAAGATATCTCCACTTTTTTGAAAATGTTAGTTTCTATTTTTGAATATGTGTTTCAAGGGTTACTTTACAGTGAAAGGAGGTCAGTCACTCTGTCACAAGGACGGTGTCATCAGTGATGTCATGAGTGATGTCACTGACCATGTCATGAGTGATGTAATATGTGATGTCATCAGCAGTGCATTGCACGCGCAAGTTATAGTGAGTCCGACTAACTATAACGTGGGAATTTCAATGGTTTTATATCAGTAAAATTTCCAGCTAACTATAACTGGTGTGAAACCTATGGTTTTTTCAGTGAATTTAATAGGTTTTTTAAATGCTAATTCCTAACTATAACTGGTGTGAAACCTATGGTTTTTTCAGTGAATTTCATAGGTTTTTTAAATGCTAATTCCTAACTATAACTGGTGTGAAACCTATGGTTTTTTCAGTGAATTTCATAGGTTTTTTTAATACTAATTTTTAACTTTTTGTAGGGCTTCATACCTATGTACGTTTTATTGAATTTCTAAGCTTATTTTTTCGCAAATGTCTTTAGCTGAGAAAGGTATGTTTTTCTAAAAATGAACCCTATAATGTATATTAAGATACTATTTTTATTTTAAAATAGTTTTTTCCTTTTTTTTTTATATTTGACTCTGGAGCGCTCCCGGTGCGCATACCGATAAACGCCCCGGTGCGCGCACCGTCAGCGCACCAACAAAAAAAAGAAAAAAAAAATAATGAAGGAGTGACCATAAGGAATGGGGACAGAGAGAGTGGTGTTAAGAGAAAGAGAGCTAAAGGGAGGAACACAGAGGGACTGTGTAATAGATAGTAAGACAGATAAAAAGTGTAAGAGGAAATAACTGAGAAAAAAAAAATGAATAAGGGAGCAAAAGAAAAGAAGAAATAGGAAGAAGACTAAAGCAGAGGTTCTGGGACAATGTAAATGGATGATGAAAGTAAAAGGAAGGACAGTTAACCATGTGAATGACAGGTAGTGACAGAATGAGAGAAAAGGAATAGTAGTGATGGAGGGAAAGTAAATAGCAGTGAATATAAGCAAAGAGGGGTGAAACAGGGTACATGTAAGTGAATAAGGGTAAGACATGGGGAATAATAGAGCGAAAGAAGAAAGAGAGTAAAAGAAGGAGTGTCACAAAGGAACTAAGTGAACCAGTAAAAAAGGTAAGTGAAGGAGTGTGCATAGACAGAGGTCCTGAAAGAAGTTGAATGTGGTAGGAAGTAAACATGGAAGAAAAGAATAAGTGAGAAAAGCAAAGTAAGGAAACAGGGGTGAGGTAGGGTGAGAGAAAAATAGTGAAAATAAAACCAAAGGTGATAACAAAAAAGATTTTGTAAACACACTTACCATATATTCAATGCAAACTTGTATCTGTGAAAGATAAAAGAAAAAACACGTTATAATTACTTAAAAATATATAATAAAATAGAAGCAACAGTTCATGAGGTTTAAAAATCTACAAAAGTTTACTAAGAAATGAAGCAATAGTGAAGGATACAAAAACAGAAAGAAAGTAATGTAGAAAGAGAAAAAAAAGGAAAAAGAAATAGAAAGAAAACAAATTCCTAAAGATAAATAAGATACTAAAAGAATGTAAGATATCAAATCAAAATCAGTAAAGATAAGAAAATAAAAGAAAAATGAGTGAAAAGAAGAGAAGTCTGATTGAGAAACTATAAATAAAAAAGAGGAATAGAAGATGATTGAGAGTGAGTGAAGTGAAGTCACAGAGTGAAGGGATGAAAGGAATGAAGTTAGTATAGAACGATGGATAAAACAGGAGTGAGAGAGTAAGTACACAGAAAGACAAAAGGAAGAACTAAGTGAACTACAGTACAATGAGTGCGAAAGAAAAAAAAATGGAGAAAAAGAAAGAGAGGGTTAGGAAACTAAAGCAGTGGTACTGTGAGAATATGAAAAAGATAAAAAGTGGTGGAAGGAACAGAGGAAATGCAGACAGTTCCTATTAGATTGAGAAGTTGTGAATGAAGTGCACTAAAGAAACAGCGATGAAAAAAGAGTGTAAATTAGTAAAGAGAGGTAAATAAGGGTGAAAAAGAAAATGAGTGTAAGACAATGTGAACACAATATAAATTACACAATGCAAACTACACAATAACTTCTGCAATATGTTACATTATTTATTTTTGCTGTTCTCAGAATATATTGAATTTCACTTAAATTAGTGAGATCAAAGTCTTCATCATATAACAGCGGGAAAAAAAAAACACAATCTAAAAGATTGTGTTTAAAAAAAACCATTCAAACATACATCTCATATATGTACACTAATCTTTGATTCACTTACTTTTCCGTGAGACCAAATTGCAGATAGTGAAGGTCCTTTTGGTGGAAAAAAAGTCTGCTGTGCTCTATAACTTCCATTTCATCGACTTCCTATGAAAAAAGATCTAACAACATCATATCTTACACTTTCACGGCCAATTTGTGTCAGATATATCAGTATTTTTTACTTTGAGATCCACTTAAAGTATCTACATGAGATTGCAGATAGTGAAGGTCCTTTTGGTGGAAAAAAAGTCTGCTGTGCTCTATAACTTCGATTTCATTGACTTCCTATGAAAAAAGATCTAACAACATCATATCTTACACTTTCCTCACGGCCAATTTGTGTCAGATATATCAGTATTTTTTACTTTGAGATCCACTTAAAGTATCTACATGAGATTAATAATTTAAAATATTAGATTAACTAACTAACTAACTAACTTTTATTATCTATTCCCGTCTTCAAAGGCCAATTCCCTTTACTAAAACTTTGGTTTTAAAAACACTAGATAAGAATTTGTAGAGTCATAAGGCAAACGTTGTTTATAAGTTAAATGAGAATCATTGCAGTAACTCCATCCATTTTCAGATTTTAAGTAGCATGTATAATGTCCTGAGGTTGTCGAAGATCCATCATGATAAATAATAGCTTCAGTTGTAAAGGTTCTTCCTGAAATTGATAACTGAGAAGCTACAAAATTTTTAATAGAAGTTGTCAATTTAGTTCCATCAGGTCTACATCGTTGGAAAACTAAAATGATATACTGACCATAACTTTGTATAAATAATGTGGATACCATTGGATAGTTACATTGGGTACACACCATATTATGATCTGCTGCTTTAACTAGATTTTTAAATGACACTGATTTACAGTCTGGTAAAGTCAAATATATAAATCTTTCAGTGTCTATTCTAGTAGTACTTGATGAACTACAATTGTGGCAGTCATGCTGCCATTGATAAGAAAGACTGAAAAGATTATCTACATCTACACCTTCATCTTCCAAAACACCAAACATATACATTAAAAATTCCTGACAATCCTGCTGAATGTTCTGAGAAAATTTATCTTGACCAGAACACATATCTAAAATATTTCGAATTTCTGTTACACTTTCTATTTGTGCTGTACCACTGCTACATTTCTCAAACACAGAATTCAATAAACCACACAATCTTTGATCCCGATTTTCAACAATCTGTTCTTGTAAACTTTTAAGAAAAAAACAACATTAATCACTACATTAGCATAGCAGTTGACACCAGAACTATTTTCAAACTGAAATCCAACAACATTTTCTCCACAATTCTTTTTCTTCCTGTTTTCAATTACAGTTTTCTCTACTTTTTGTCTTTTTGCAACTACCTCACTACAATTATCCTCATTTCTTCTTTTTCGGCCTACCACACGTTATTCAAACAGAGGATATTGAGGCAAATGTGGAGCATATTCTCTTCTTAATCTATTGTATTCTTTAACACAATCTAGATCTGCAGAAATCTTTGTCTCATCACACGCAATCAAGTACAATCCTGATAAAGTTCTGACTCGTGATAATGCCACATATGCCATACCTTCTTTAAACACAGATCTTCCAATGTTCACCAAAGCACCATCTACACTTAAACCTTGAGATTTATGAATTGTCACTGCACACGCCAAACAAACAGGAAACTGTTTTCGGTGAACATATAAGTCTTTTACAAGTAAAAATCTAGCAGAACAACGACTTATTTGTTGTACTTGTTCAATGCCATCAAATTTTATTTTTAAAAATTCAATTCCATCTCTATTTCTGTAATTCACAAAATCAACAACATAACCCATTGCTCCATTTACCAGACCTCTTTCAACATTTAAATTCCTTCTCAAAATGATACGACAATTTAAACACACATTCAGAGTCTTTTCAAAACCAGCTGTTTTTGAAATACTTTTCTCCAATGAATCCAATTTAGTTTTCAAATTTTCAGACAAAACAATTGTTGCACCCATATGCTCTATTTTATCTATTGCTTCCAGTTTCACAATCTCTTCATTTTCTAACATTTTCTTGTTGAAGATGGAACATTCTTGCAGAGTTGGCATCAAACATATCCCAGATTTCTTCTCAGTCATTTTTTTAAAAATATTCTCTGGAACAATGTTTTCATTTGGATACAAATTTGAAATTAATCGACTATGCAAAGCTTTTTTCCCAAGCTCAGTCACTTTTCCAATTCTTACATCTTGTAGAATATTTTTATAATCTTCATCCTTGGCCTGTCGCATATTTTGAACCAGTTCAGCATATTTAAAATGTAGCCATATATTAACATTTCCAATGCTTCCAAGGGACTTCCTGGTATCTTCATGTGTAAGCATTTTAAACACTGGTTGTCCTTTTACTGGAGTCAACTGCAATAGATCTCCAAAAACAATAATGTGTTTTCCTCCAAATAACACATCATACTCTGTTTTAAGAATTTCTTGCATTCTCAAATGCACAAAAGCAAGCATTAGATTTGAGACCATGCTTACTTCATCAATGATAAGAAGTTTCATTTTCTTCAAGACTCTTGAAACTTCAGAACACGCATCTCCAGATAACTTGTTGTAATGCAATTTATTATCATGTTCAACTGGCAGCATCAATAAACGATGTAGAGTAATCCCTTTAATGTTATGTGCTGCCAGACCAGTTGGAGCAGTTACAACACAAGACAGTGGTGAATCTGTCCTTTTCTGCAGATAACTTGCAATGGCTTTAATTAGAAAACTTTTTCCTGTCCCCGCTTCTCCACTTACGTACAGTCGGACAGGGTCAAACGATATACATGAGCACTCTTTTTCCTCATGTCTGAATCCATGTTCAATCTGCTCTATGACTTCATCATATATCTTTTTCTGCTCAATGTTTAGTTGCTTTACCAAATCTTCTAAGTTAACTCCATCCTCTTGAGCTTGTTCCATAGCTCTTTCCACCTCATCCATGGCAGTGGCAGCTTCATTTTGGATAATTGGTCCTCCTAGTGGATCCTGGCTCAATGAAGTAGAACTCTGACTATCTTGAGAACTGTTTCTAGCTATCTCTTCAGCAATTGTGGTTTCTTGCACCATTTCTGCGTTCAACATTTGCAGATAATTTAGAAAAATAGGACATTCTATGGTATCCTTAGTTGCATTAAAAGAGTCTTCATAACAAAGAAAATCTCCAAGTAGTTCCTCTTCTGTACGCCATGGCTTAAAGAGTTGCAAAAGAGCTAAATAGTAAAATTCTCTTTTGTCTGGAACTTCACAACTCAATTTTCGATGATTAATCAAATGGCCTTTTTTCTGCTTTACTAGACATCCTTCATAGCCAATGAGTGCATATTTTCCATTATTGATATCTTCTGTGATGTTCCTCTTATAACTGTAGTTTTGAAGAACTTCATACAAACAAGTGTTCTCAAGGTGAGTACTTCTATTTGGATAGTATGTATCCAACATATTTGTCTTCAAAATATCTGTACTGTTTGGTTCTTTCTCCGCCAAATATTCAATTTCTTGTACAGATTTCAAAACTCGGTTTCGTGTTGCAGCAAGACCAAGACTCACCCAAATGATTGTTCTTGATTTGGCATAGAGACTTGCTGATGATAACCGATCAGAACATTCATATGCTCCAATTTCTCGATGCGACAACATCTTCAGACTGAAACTGTATAATTTCTTGCTTAGACTCTTTTCATGTGAAATGTCCTCCCACATTTCCTTTAGTTCTGTCTTTTCTTTTTTTGTGATGTAAGATGTCACATATCGAGCCACAGCAATAGAATTGTCAGCAACGAACTGAATATCCATGTTAGCATTCCACATGGACAAAATCACTGGGTTGTAATCGTTGATGTACTTAGATTCTTCATTTCTTTTCAAATTATATGTATTTTTGGGAGATTTCCTCGTCACAGTATGTCGTAGAGATGACATTAAATTATTTACTCTTCCTTTAGAAATCACTGGTCGAGGAAATGCAAAACGACATTTCGTGTAGTACTTTTCCTTTTTTTTTAAATTTTCGACGACAATACTTTCCACAACGATGAGATTGAAAACGTAAAACTTGTTGCCTTAAATTGTTTTCTTCAGTAGATTTTGGAACAGCACATGTTGAATACTCTTCAATGAAACTCATCACTGTTTCATCTGAATCTGATCCAAATTTGGGTGCATCTTTAATCCACAACAACATATGTATATGAGGAGCACCTCTTGCTTGATATTCCTTCCTCCAAAAGAAATCCAAAACCTCTCCAAGGGGAGGATTTTTTTTGTTGGTAATAAAAGACATCATAGCTTCAAATCTATGATTAAAATATCTGCAAACATTCACTGGATCTAAAGAACACAGTTCTCCTGGTGTTTTCAATTCTATATTTCGTATGTTTTCATTTGCCTCCCGTAGAAATTGAAGTAAATCGTCCCATGCATACTCAGCACAGCTAAGAGTGAGGAACCATGTAGGAGTTCCTAAGTTTCTTAGCATACATTTCAATTCTCCATGACGACGAAACCAATACTCGTTGGTTCCACGTTGACATGCCATGAGATTGATTAGCTGAGATTCCAAAATACTGTCTTGCAGATTAACTTTCTCCATAAAGTCCCTTGCACAAACATTTTGAAAATGAGCTCCACTTTTCAATATATGATTAACTGCATAAGAAAGCCCAGACAAATCACTTTCAAACAGAAGATGAAATAAATATGGAATACATTGACGAAACCTTGGATCTTCAGCATATAATCTTAGAGTCCGGTATTCAGCTGCAGGAATTTGAATTGGTCGATCATCATATCGTCCACCACAACCTGTTGGAAATAATTGTGGAAAACAACGAGCTTCCAAACTTTCTTCCCATACACTAATGGGACTTCCTTTTGCTGCTTTCATTTGAAACAAGTCAATTGCATTTCCCATTACTTCTTTTGAATGCAAAGGATGAACAGTATAATGTTCATATATTTCTTCAGTTCTAGACACATCAACTTTTTCAATTTGACCAACTGAAGAATCACTATCTTCTTCTATAGCTGTTTCCTCTGCTCCAACACTTACATCTTTGTAGTACTCATTATTTTTGACCAAATACAACGTTGCCTTTTTGACTTTTTTAACATCCACTAAATCTTGCCAGATTTTCTTACTCTTTGTTGGAACTCCATTAACTAGAATAACTAGAGGATCCTCTTCTACTCTTTCTACACCAATTGTATCAATATTTTTCTTTACATCTAGAGGCAAATAAACAACTCTTCCCTTTAATCCTCTCACTAAATCTGATGGAGGCAATTTCCCTGTCTTAAGCTCCATGCGTACAATAGCCTGAAAAGGATGGACACATTGAATCAAAATAGATTCATAAGTATTTAGATCCATCAATTCAGAAGGAATATCTATCAACTGAAGATTATTATAAACTGCTCTAGCAGGCATTTTATTTTCATTTAATTTATTTAAACAATAATTACAAATACGCTGATCCAAACTCAAATCAAATGTATTCTCCACCAACAAATAACTTACAAAATCCTTCCATTCACTATTATTTTCCAATTCACTTTTTGCATATAAATCAACTAACCTAGTCTGAATTTTATAATGAGTCCGTCGACAACACACACAAGTTAAATTAGGCCTTTCACTTGCTTTCACCTTAAACTTGATAATTTCCTCATCAAACTTTTCAATACTTGAAATCTGTCCATTATCTTCTGCATTACCATCCATTACTATATCTATTTCTACACTGTCCTCTTTGTTCCCAAAATAACAAAACTCAATTTCTTCACAAATAGTCTTCACATCCACTTCAGATCCATGCAAAAGAGCACTGTTTAACTGTTTAAGCTTAAGTGCGGGACTTTTTGCATAATACAACTTTCTCACTAATTTCCTCACGTCATTATGATGCACTGCTAACATCCTAAAATGATGAAAAACACTCTGACAAACTTTTCTAGAAAGACAAGCTAGTGAATGCCCATGCAAACCTGTGCTTTCTCTCACTCTACAAGGATCTAACTCTTGCAGGATCTTCATTTTTTGTTTGAGACTTTTCTTACTATATGTACGTAAGAAATTTCTAAGCAAATCGATTGATTCCTGTCGCACACTACAAATACTACTGCATTTCCATGTGTACACTGGACCCTTAGTACGTCTCCCTAAAACTTCATCAGCTAACACCTCTTCTGCATCTCTAGATACAAGTTTCTCTTTTTCCATCACACAACCATCTTTCACTTCATATCCTCGACCACTGGTGTCAACTGCATGCACCAAATCATTTTCCTGAAAGTAACTCTCCTCATTGAAAAAAGGCTCAGAACTTGAACTATGTATCCATTCACCAGAAAATACTTCACAAAAATTACTCCGATTAATAATTCTTTTCCATCTACTGTTCGATTTGAAAACATCAATGGCCTTATTAAGTATCCTAATTCTATTGATTATTAAAATAAATAATTTTTTCTTAACTTCAAAAGCCTGATCAACAATCTTTTCTACACTTTTCTTTTTCTTGTAAAAAGCAGCTCTCAGTTTACTTTTCCTATCATTTTTTAGCAAATTTAAAACTACCCTATTGCGAAACATTCGCCTACGAATGTCCCTAAAAAGATTTACCCTTCTATTGCTATCCATTCTCTTCTCTCCTGCTCCAATCGAGACATTTTTTGTGGGCCTCTCCTTCCTTTTTAGATTTGTTGACTTTTTCTGTATATTCACATTAGCAATATCATTTTTTTTTCTACGACATATGTTGCGAAGAAAAGACTTAATTGGCTTACCAGAAACTTTTCTGGTGTTTTTTGAAGTAGTTGTTGAAGAGGATTCCATAAACTCTGTTGTTGATGTTCTCCTTTTCCGTATGGTATTTTTGATAATTCTTTGCCTTGAAGGCATTTTTGCTTGCTTTTCAGAAGTTGATTTGAATCTGTTGTTCTGTTAAAAAAACACATGAAAGACCACTATTAGTAAACAACAAAGTAATGTTAAAAAGCAAACAATATAAACAATAAATTGCAACATATTTAAGTTTATACAATAGCAACTCAGGGCCTTATTTATAAAGGCCTTGCGCCACCAGTGCGTCACTTATTACCCATGTTTAAAGTGATACATCAGCTGCACAAGGCAATCATAAAAAAGGGCCAAATGCAAATATCAATCAATTGAACCCCAAAATCGATTTTGAATAACATGAAAGAAACACTGCGCAGAACCTATCTACAACCACTCAATATCAGCAAACAAAGTCAAGGCCTCATTTATAAAGTCCTTGCACCACCAGTGCGTCACTTATTACCCATGTTTAAAGTGATGCATCAGCTGCACAAGGCAATCATAAAAAAGGGCCAAATGCAAATACCAATCAATTGCACCCCAAAATCGATTTTTGAATAACATGTAAGAATCACTGCGCAGAACCTATGTACAACCACTCAATATCAGCAAACAAAGTCAGGGCCTTATTTATAAAGGCCTTGCGCCACCAGTGCGTCACTTATTACCCATATATAAAATGATGCACTAGTTGCACAAGGCAATCATAAAAAAGGGCCAAATGCAAATACCAATCAATTGCACCCAAAAATCGATTTTTGAATAACATGAAAGATACACTGTGCAGAACCTATGTACAACCACTCAATATCAGCAAACAAAGTCAAGGCCTTATTTATAAAGGCCTTGCGCCACCAGTGCGTCACTTATTACCCATGTTTAAAGTGCTGCATCAGCTGCACAAGGCAATCATAAAAAAGGGCCAAATGCAAATACCAAACAATTGCACCCAAAAATCGATTTTTGAATAACATGAAAGAAACACTGCGCAGAACCTATCTACAACCACTCAATATCAGCAAACAAAGTCAGGGCCTTATTTATAAAGGCCTTGCGCCACCAGTGCGTCACTTATTACCCATGTTTAAAGTGATGCATCAGCTGCACAAGGCAATCATAAAAAAGGGCCAAATGCAAATTCCAATCAATTGCACCCAAAAATCGATTTTTGAATAACATGTAAGAATCACTGCGCAGAACCTATGTACAACCACTCAATATCAGCAAACAAAGTCAGGGCCTTATTTATAAAGGCCTTGCGCCACCAGTGCGTCACTTATTACCCATGTATAAAATGATGCACCAGTTGCACAAGGCAATCATAAAAAAGGGCCAAATGCAAATACCAATCAATTGCACCCAAAAATCGATTTTTGAATAACATGAAAGAAACACTGCGTAGAACCTATGTACAACCACTCAATATCAGCAAACAAAGTCAGGGCCTAATTTATAAAGGCCTTGCGCCACAAGTGCGTCACTTACTACCCATATATAAAATGATGCACCAGCTGCACAAGGCAATCATAAAAAAGGGCCAAATGCAAATACCAATCAATTGCACCCAAAAATCGATTTTTGAATAACATGAAAGAAACACTGCGCAGAACCTATCTACAACCACTCAATATCAGCAAACAAAGTCAGGGCCTTATTTATAAAGGCCTTGCGCCACCAGTGCGTCACTTATTACCCATGTTTAAAGTGATGCATCAGCTGCACAAGGCAATTATAAAAAAGGGCCAAATGCAAATTCCAATCAATTGCACCCAAAAATCGATTTTTGAATAACATGTAAGAATCACTGCGCAGAACCTATGTACAACCACTCAATATCAGCAAACAAAGTCAGGGCCTTATTTATAAAGGCCTTGCGCCACCAGTGCGTCACTTATTACCCATGTTTAAAGTGATGCATCAGCTGCACAAGGCAATCATAAAAAAGGGCCAAATGCAAATTCCAATCAATTGCACCCAAAAATCGATTTTTGAATAACATGTAAGAATCACTGAGCAGAACCTATGTACAACCACTCAATATCAGCAAACAAAGTCAGGGCCTTATTTATAAAGGCCTTGCGCCACCAGTGTGTCACTTATTACCCATGTATAAAATGATGCACCAGTTGCACAAGGCAATCATAAAAAAGGACCAAATGCAAATACCAATCAATTGCACCCAAAAATCGATTTTTGAATAACATGAAAGAAACACTGCGCAGAACCTATGTACAACCACTCAATATCATCAAACAAAATCAGGGCCTTATTTATAAAGGCCTTGCGCCACCAGTGCGTCACTTATTACCCATGTTTAAAGTGATGCATCAGCTGCACAAGGCAATCATAAAAAAGGGCCAAATGCAAATACCAATCAATTGCACCCAAAAATCGATTTTTGAATAACATGAAAGAAACACTGCGCAGAACCTATCTACAACCACTCAATATGAGCAAACAAAGTCAGGGCCTTATTTATAAAGGCCTTGCACCACCAGTGCGTCACTTATTACCCATGTTTAAAGTGATGCATCAGCTGCACAAGGCAATCATAAAAAAGGACCAAATGCAAATTCTAATCAATTGCACCCAAAAATCGATTTTTGAATAACATGTAAGAATCACTGCGCAGAACCTATGTACAACCACTCAATATCAGCAAACAAAGTCAGGGCCTTATTTATAAAAGCCTTGCGCCACCAGTGAGTCACTTATTACCCATATTTAAAGTGATGCATCAGCTGCACAAAGCAATCATAAAAAAGGGCCAAATGCAAATACCAATCAATTGCACCCAAAAATCGATTTTTGAATAACATTTAAAAATTACTGCGCACAACCTATGTACAAGCACAGAATATCACTTTTGAAACATCACTGTTTCCCCAAAAACAAATCCTTTATCTTTCAAATGTTGATATCAAGCATTATCAAAAATCCAAAATCAAATCAACAGCAAACAAAGTCAGAGCCTTATTTATGAAGGCCTTGCGCCACCAGTGCATCACTTATTACCCATGTTTAAAGTGATGCATGAGCTGCACAAGGCAATCATAAAAAATGGCCAAATGCAAATACCAATCAATTGCACCCAAAAATCGATTTTTCAATAACATAAGAAACACAACACAGAACTTATATACTAGCATACCATTTGACTTCTAAAACATAACTATCTGCTTATAAATATTCTCCATAGAGTAAACAAGTCTCTATGTAAATTAAATAAATCATTACTTACCTTTACAAAAGCTTTGGAAGATTGAAAACAGTGTCAGACACACACACCAATTTCTCTTTAACAGAGCAAAAAGTGTGCACTCAATACACTGAAACCACAGACTGGCATAGAAAATCTCTAACTTTGTACACATATACCTTAATTCAACCAATCAAAAGTTTTCCCTCACTATTTTGAAACCAACACCCTTCCCCCTCTCAGATCTTTCTATCTGTTTCCATAGCAACTCCCTCCTAACTGAACTCTCAGGTTCAAAAGTTTATTGTACAATGTTGCAAATTAACTCAGCAAGGCTGTTTGACCTCTCAATACACCAGCCTATCCAGAGTATTTTAGCTTTTAGTGACTTTTTTTTAACCATTCAAATTGCTTCTTTAACACAACTCAACCATGCACCCTAACTTTAAGTTTTCAACTATCTGAATCCACCAATCATTGCTTCTGATTCAAAAGCAGTGAAACTCCACAATTATTTTTTTGTAAACTCCTACTGTTCCAACTGCCATTTCATTCCCACACATCATCTGACTGCATCAGAACCATCTCTCATCATGTTTTCTGTCTGGATCCTTGGACACAGCTACATCCACTGGGCTCAAAGGTATGCAGATAGCAGACATTTTCACAACCTTGATTTATCAAATGTGGAAATCAAGTGGATTGGCCAGAGAGGATTAAAATGTCACCAATTGATACCATTGGTGAAAACCTTTATGCATTTGCCAAAACCAGACCTCTTAATAGTGCACTGTGGAGGAAATGATTTAGGCACTATGACTGGGGTTGGTCTGGAAATGCTTTTAAAGGACACCTTTGATCAATTAATGACACTCTTTCCACAAACTGCCTTGGTATTTTCTAATATATGCCAAAGACAGAAATGGAACTGGTCCAACCAATTTTGTCCACAATTTGAGAAAGCACGGAAACATGTGAATAAATCTGTTTCTGCTTACATGAGAGACTATGGAATGGGTTCAATATACAATAATAACTTGCGTTACAACATGCAAGACATCTACAGAGGAGATGGTGTGCACTTCTCAGATGAAGGGAAAAGAATATTCCTCCTGAATTTAAGAATGTGCATTGGAACCTACTTGTAGGTACCTAAATCAACCACAAAACCCAAAAGCTCTTTTCAGAGCTACCCTACCTCTGATCATTCAAAACATTTATCTTTTTCTAACTTTTTTCACTATTTTTCACCAATTTACGCTTTCCGGTACGCTTAAAGGTGCGCGCACCAGGCGCTCCCCCCGTGGAAAATTAAAGATTTTTTTTTTTAACCTTTATAGGCCTCCTAAGCCCCCCTCAGAAAACCTAGATGGTCAAAAAGTCTCTACCGTGCCCCCTTCTACCCATACCGAACATTGTTTACCCTTCATCTTGTGTCTCGATTGTACCGAAACACAAAATGGAGGACTCCCGTAACGCTGCCAGTGCGCGTAAAGGAGCGCGCACCAGTAAGCGCTCGATAAAAAAAGGTGGGAAAGCAATTTACAAAAAAAACACTAGAGACACTTTCATCAAATATAGAATAGGCCCTACTACATAGCAGTCCCTACCATTTACCCAAATTTGAAGGAATTCCATTGAGAAAATTATGCTGTAGGCCTGACTAAATATCCTGAGGTAAATTACATGACAAAAACACATATGAAATGTTAGAATTTACAACCAATTAAAAACTTTCTTTCATTTTCTACGACTATTTCCTGACGTTTCATTGGTTAAGTACAAGAATATATATAAAAGAAGAGAGGGAAACACAGCCATTTTGACTACTGCTTCCAGAAGTACATTTGAGAACAAATTACACTGACAACTTCACCTGATTTCTCCAAGGTAAATTGTTATTATGGAAGTATATTGTACACTTTAAGTTAATTTCAGAAAAAATATTCTGTTAGTTATATACTATCCCTCTGTAAAAATGATAGATAGAGATAGACTTCTCTGTAATAGTTATGGATTGAGTTAGGCTTCTCTGGTATACAGTACCCTAACTCTACTAATATAGTTAATTTGTATGCAATTTTCAGAAAGAAAATGGAAGGAGAAAATCAAGGAAATGTTACTTCTATCAAAATAAAGGAGGAAAAACAAGAAGACCAAAAAGATGAACTAGATTTCATGGATGACTCTTTGGATGAACAGTTAATAGAATGTTTGGAAGAAATGGAATCATGTACTTATAATTATGAGGAAATTCCGGACAATATTATGTTAGAAATTTTATTAAATTATGAAAAAGAATCAGAGGAATACATTTATCTTTAATAATTTCAAATTGTTTCAGACAATATTCATTTTTATATGTAATTCATAAAGTATTACCAAAAATGTTTAAAATATAAAGTGAGACTTATAGTATACTGTTCAACTATTTTTCTGTTACATAGTAAGTTTACTCATAGTTACTACCTTTCTCCCACTATATTATCTCATATGAATATTTTACACCTCATTTTCATAAGGGAGCAGGATAGACTACTCATGATCCCCTAGAAATTCTCAGGGAGTGCTTAAAAGATCTGTTTCTCCTTTCCAGACAGACTATGTTATGAATTCCATATACCACAAAAAATACAATAACAACATGCAAGATGTCTACAAAGAAGATGGTGAACATTAAATTTAAGTCTCTTCATTAGTACCTACATGTAGGTACTTACATAAAATAAAAAAATTTAAAAAAAACAATTAATAAACATACAATTTTTTTAAGTGATTATTTTTCCATAGTACCCTCCTCGATACGCTCCCCGGTGCGCGTACCAGGCGCTTCCCCCGCGAAAATCGAAAAAAAAAAAAAGGTGAGACCCCGCGGGGCCCTTTAATGGCCCCCACATCAAACCTAGGGGTACAGGGGGTGTCTACTCTGCCCCCTTATGGTCATTTCCCCCTTTGTTTTGGCCACCTCTCGTGTCTCGATCCTACCGAGACACAAGATGGCGGCCGCTCCGGACTGTTTAGAATGTTTACAGACAACTGAGAGCCAATCAGCTTCCTGCGCGCAAGTCGCGTGTCGCGCCTGGAGCGCTCTCCGGTGCGCGCACCGGAGAGCGCCTATAGATATATATATTTTTTTGAACCTAAATTACTCAAAATCCACTGGAGCACATATCTTGAGACATAGCAAAGGCACATCGGGCTACCAGTCCCTACAATTTTGCCAAGTTTGGTGGAAATCCATTCAGCCGTTCGGGCTAAAAGTGAAATCGACCGCCCTATGGAAATTAACATGGGGAAAACGCGTTTTGGGACCCCCCTTTTATCTCGGCCCCCGCTTGACGAATCCCCCCCAAACTTTCAAGGAAGGACCGGAGCTTGACGAGGCCATTTTCAGGAAATTTTCAGGCAGATTCGTCAACCGGTGCCAAAGTTATTCCAAATAGAATTTTGAGATTTAACATTGAAAAAAATCCTAACTATAACTACCTACTGGCGACCGCCAGTAGGTAATATATATATATATATATATATATATATATATATATATATATATATATATATATATATATATATATATATATATATATATATATATATTCACTGGAAAAATACACAGGTTTCTGGGACTTTATAGTTAGCTGGATATTTTACTTGTATAAAACCAGAGAAATTTGGCAGTTATAAATAGTTCAGCTAGCTATGACTCTCGTCCCGCAATGCACTACTGATGACATCAACATATTACATCATTCATAACATGGCCAGAGAGATCACTGATTACCTCCCTGATGACATCTCGAATGACATCTTGAATGACATCACTAATGACATCATCCAATGACTGTATGTTTCTGTAAAGTTTAAATATGTTTATATACACACACACACATATTTATATATATATTCACTGAAAAAACCATAGGATATAGACCATATATAGTTAGGAATTAGCATTTACAAAACCTTATTTTACTCACACAAAACCATTGAAATTCCATATATAGTTAGTTGCACTAACTATATATCGCGCACCCGCAATCCACTGCTGTTGATGTCACATATTACATCATTCATGACATGGTCAGTGACATCACTGATGACATCACTGATGACAACTCAAATGACATCACTGACAACATAACTGATAATATCATTCATGTGATAATAAAATGAACCTCTTCAGACTCTAATATAACCTTAGATACAATCAGTGTAAACAGACACTCACAGATTGTCACTCATCCATCGAGTTACTCATACATCTAGTCAGTCATGCAAAGAATCAATCACACCTCCATTTCCTCAACTATACAGTTATACACACCTTACTAATTCAAACATATTCTAACACATATTTACTCTCCTATACGATCCCTGATACAAGTTCACAATGATCCATACAGCCACTCACACATTCATTGGCTTTTATGCACGGTTATATATGTCAACTCTCACATGTACTGTGTTTTACATATGTACTTACTTTGACATGTTGCACTGAGATATCCATACACTCACCAATACACTCATGCACACAGTCAACCGCCTATGCAGCTGTTTCCACATGCACTTTTGAACCCATACATCTAGTGAATCAACTGCTCACACATCTATGCACAGAGTCATACACCTCCAGCCACTCACACACATACTCAGTCTCCCATACAAATACTTGGGCAACCAATGAATATCCCATATAGTTACTCATATAGCTACTGATTAACACATTCAGCAGTTTACAGAACAACAGACATAATGATGCACAAATTAAGACAGTTTAGTCACTAACCCATGCACTCAGTGAGACACATTTAATCACTCTCTCATACAGTCAGTCATGCACCTACTAAATCCTTCATCCAGACACTTATACATCCACTCATTTTTCAATATGTAAGACATATTTTAACTTTACAGAAACATACAGTCATTGGATAATGTCATCAGTGATGTCATTTGAGTTGTCATCAGTGATGTCATCAGTGATGTCACTGACCATGTCATGAATGATGTAATATGTGACATCATCAGCAGTGGATTGCGGGTGCGCGATATATAGTTAGTGCAACTAACTATATATGGAATTTCAATGGTTTTGTGTGAGTAAAATAAGGTTTTGTAAATGCTAATTCCTAACTATATATGGTCTATAACCTATGGTTTTTTCAGTGAATTTTCAAGGTTTTGTAAATGCTAATTCCTAACTATATATGGTCTATAACCTATGGTTTTTTCAGTGAATTTCAATGGTTTTTTAATAGCAAATATCAAAAGCTTTAAAATGTCAAGTACGTGGTAGGTAAAAACATTTTCGTGTCTATGCACGCTGATGTGCTTTGAACGCTGCCCCCCCCTCCCTCCCCCCCTCTTTTCTTTTAGGAGTATTCTCTCTTTGCAGATGGTGAAGGGTAGGTAACGCAGGCCTTTGCCCCCGTTGTAATCCGTCGTGCCTGCTTCCCTCTCCATTTGATTTATTGTTATCCAAGCATTTACTGTTTTAGAATTGGTTCTCTTTGGTTCATTCTCTATTTACAAACAAGCACAGAGTCGCAATACTCTGTTTAGTCTTTGCAGATAGTGAAAAATCGTTAGAAACAACAAAAGGAATCAAGCAAAATCAGTAGGCCACTAATGGGATCTCTTTTTGACCTCGTTAAAATAGAAACATTAGGAACAACCCCTCATGAGAAATATGAAACTAGTGAGAGGAACTGAGCTCGACGCCATGATGGCTGCAAGACAGCTCGACTCCGCCGCCCACCCCGCCCAAAACAACGACAAACACTATGCAAATATTACAAATATATACAACACACCACCAAAGTAACAGGGTAAAACGTTTTATTAAATAACTATTTACATGGCAGCCTGCTGCAACATCGATCCAAATGCATGCCGCCGTTCCCGGGATTTCTCCCCGACTACTCTGCGGCCTACGAGATGGAGAGGCCGGGGCGTTGACCAAGCAGGGTCTCCGGCTGCAACCACAGCGCCAACGATCGCTGCTAACAGCCACTGATCTGAAGAACCGCTGCCTGCGATGCTTCCCTGAGCCGCTTGACGGAGACCCCCGAGGGGCGGTGTTGTGGCGCGGACACGGAGGGGGCGCTTGACTCCTGCCCCCTCCCCAAGTCTTGTTGCCCTGGTGTGGCCTGAGATCGCCCCCGACATAGGCGGTCGGCTCCCGGGGTCAGGCGGAACTTGTTGCCTTTTGGTGACTCTTCCATTCTGGACCTTGTCCCACAATCCGTTTGACCTGAAGACACGTCCTGCAGTGCCCTGGTCCAACCATCACATATACCTGCGCCAGGACACGGCGTGGGGTGCACTGAAAGGGAGAGGTGGCGCAAACGAGCCTCCCCCACCTCCCCAGGTGGAGGTTTCTCAGCTACACCCCAGCGCTTCACTCGGCCACCTGAGTTGCGCCCGCTCCTGCGGCACAGGGCCTCGCTCGGCCAGCTGAATTGCGCCTCCTCTTGTTATTGCAGCGTCTCACCCGCCATCCGGATGAATTACACCCACTCATGCAGTACAGCGACGGGCGGATGCCACGGAGCTCAGGAAATGGCGGTCGGCTCCACAGACTTGGGCCTGGCCTGCAAGGATGGCTCTGGGCAACCCTTGAACTCGGACGCTTGACGGCGTGGGGTGCACTGAAAGGGAGAGGCGGTGCGAACGAGCCTCCCCCACCTCCCCAGGTGGAGGTTTATCAGCTACACCCCAGCGCTTCACTCGGCCACCTGAGTTGTGCCCGCTCCTGCAGCACAGGGCCTCGCTCGGCCAGCTGAATTGCGCCTGCTCTTGTTATTACAGCGTCTCACCCGCCATCCGGATGAATTGCACCCACTCTTGCAGTACAGCGAGAGGCGGCTGCCACGGAGCTCAGGAAATGGCGGTCGACTCCACAGACTTGGGCCTGGCCTGCAAGGATGGCTCTGGGCAACGCTGGAACTCGGACGCTTGACTGCTAGGGCATGGGCCCCATTCCCAAAAGCGTCCCCTCAGCCTTGAAGATTCTACAAGAGTCACCGGGGCCCCCGACTCCCGCAGACTTACGGTGGGGAGCGACTGCCATGATTGCTTGCGGAATGGCCACGACGGAGTCACGAGATTGTGGTGCTCTCATGCTGACGCCAGCTTCAGTCTGAAACATCCAGAAACACTGTAGACTACCAATTCGATCAGTTCCGGTGGAGCCCCAACGTGACCCGGTAGAGAAGAACTTGCCCTCCCCTCTTTGACTGATGGTTCTTGTTGCCTGTCCCTTCTGTCATATGACGCGCCGCGTTAGCGCACCCGGAAGTACTCCGGTGCGCAGGGCGCGAAAAGCAGCTACCCGGAAGCGATCCGGGGGGCGGCGCGGAGCGCGTAACGTAAGCATAACTGGTCATGTGACTTGTTAATAAAACTTTTCATTGGTTCATTTCACTTTTGGGTTCCTAATGATGTAAGGCTAGGTCATGTGACCTAAAAATAACACTTTTCATTGGTTCGGACTGGGATGGGGCGCTTAGCTCCTGCCCCCTCCCCAAGTCTCTCTCGGCCAGCTGAGTTGCGCCTGCTCTTGCTATTACAGCGTGTCACCCGCAATCCGGCTAAATTTTACCCACTCTTGCGATACAGCGACTCTTCCATTCTGGACCTTGTCCCACAATCCGTTTGACCTGAAGACACGTCCTGCGGTGCCCTCGCAATGCGGCCTGGTCCCTGAATGTGTGCAGGGGGACGGTATTTCTCGCTCGGCCAGCAGAGTTGCGCCCACTCTTGCGGCCTACGACATGGAGAGGCCGGGGCGTTGACTAGGCGGGGCCTCCGGCCGCAACCACAGCGCCAACGATCGCTGCTAAAGGAGGGGAGCCTTGCCGGTGAGAACCACTGATCTGAAGAACGGCTGCCTGCGGTGCCTCCCTGAACCGCTTGATGGAGGGCCCCCAGGGGCGGTGTGGTGGCGCGGACTGGGAGGGGGCGCTTGGCTCCAGCCCCCTCCCCAAGTCTCTCTCGGCCAGCTGAGTTGCGCCTGCTCTTGCTATTACAGCGTCTCACCCGCCATCCGGCTAAATTTCACCCACTCTTGCGATACAGCGACTCTTCAATTCTGGACCTTGTCTCCCCAGAGGTACATCACCTTACACAGACATGCACTCTGATCTCCTTGGTCTCAGTCAAGCATCAATAGTAAGATTTTCATAGGTGAGTGTAAGTGGGGGCTGTTTGAGGACCTGACTGCATTGGAAAGCAATGTGATGCGGCCTACGACATGGAGAGGCCGGGGCGTTGACTAAGCAGGAGCCTCCGGCCGCAACCACAGCGCCAACGATCGCTGCTAAAGGAGGGGAGCCTTGCCGGTGAGAGCCACTGATCTGAAGAACGGCTGCCTGCGGTGCCTCCCTGAACCGCTTGACGGAGGTCCCCCAGAGGCGGTGTGGTGGCGCGGACTGGGAGGGGGAGCTTGGCTCCTGCCCCCTCCCCAAGTCTTGTTGCCCTGGTGTGGCCTGAGATCGCCCCCGACATAGGCGGACGGCTCCCGGGGTCCGGCGGAACTTTTTGCCTTTTGGTGACTCTTCCATTCTTGACCTTGTCCCACAATCCATTTGACCTGAAGACACGTCCTGCGGCCTGGTCCCTGAATGTGTGCAAGGGGACGGTATTGATTGGATCAAGATGGCGGCTTCACACAAAGCTGACTCAAGTGTTGCTGCTGATGCTATGCAAACAAAAACTGGTTTTCAGTTTGTACATTCTTCAGGATTTTTCCATCCGAGGCTGGTTGAGAGTTTGTAGAACGATGGCTTCAGATTTTCAACATACTACTCTTCAACATTCTTCATAAATGTAACAATGTGAGACTCACTAGGAGAACGGCCGTTTATCTTTCCTTTCAAAAGGCTGCCAACAATATTTTCTGAATGGAAGACACCATCTTGTAGCATAAAAGGCTGCGTCAAGGGTGGTATTGACCAGAATGTCTTGTTTTCTAGTGCTCGTAATGACGAAGCCAGAACTGCCGAAAAGGATTCTGGTCCTGCCGCTACTTACTGGAGACATTGAACTATACTCTGGACCTGCCTGGCCTCGACCAAAATGGCACCAGTATGGGAGCAACTTGCAACTCCTTATGACGTTCTAGTTACTTAGCCTTGACGTTATGGGGGATGTATGCGGTCTTTGTGCACATGGCGGGCGGGGAAGGGTACTGACTGGGAATACGGACAACCCTATTGATGTCGATTTTTCATTATTGGTTATTGTATTAATAAAGCTTCGAAGTAATGTTACCCATGATACTCGCCCATGGTGTGCGTATCGACGATTTTATTGTAACTGATCCTGTTATAGTTTCAATTAAAAAATCAACCTTCACTGATCCTACAACCGTTTGTCACGTTTAGTTTTTTCAATTAAATGGCTCGCTTGTTACTTACTCCTATACCCCTGGCTTTTGAAAGACACCATCTTGTACAATAAAGGGCTGCGTCAAGGGTGGTATAGCCCAGAATGTCTTGTTTTCTAGTGCTCATAATGACAAAGCCAGAACTGCCGAAAAGGATTCTGGTCCTGCCGCTACTTACTGGAGACATTGAACTATACTCTGAACCTGCCTGGCCTCGACCAAAATGGCGCCAGTATGGGAGCGGCTTGCAACTCCTTATGACGTTCTAGTTACTTAGCCTTGACGTTATGGGGGATGTATGCGGTCTTTGTGCACATGGCGGGCGGGGAAGGGTACTGACTGGGAATACGGACAACCCTATTGATGTCGATTTTTCATTATTGATTATTGTATTAATAAAGCTTCGAAGTAATGTTACCCATGATACTCGCCCATGGTGTGCGTCTGAAGGATTTTATTGTAACTGATCCTGTTATACTTTCAATTAAAAAATCAACCATCACTGATCCTACAACTGTTTGTCACGTTTAGTTTTTTCAATTAAATGGCTCGCTTGTTACATACTCCTATACCCCTGGCTTTTGAAAGACACCATCTTGTACAATAAAGGGTTGCGTCAAGGGTGATACTGCCCAGAATGTCTTGTTTTCTAGTGCTCGTAATGACGAAGCCAGAACTGCCGAAAGGGATTCTGGTCCTGCCGCTACTTATTGGAGACATTGAACTATACTCTGAACCTGCCTGGCCTCGACCAAAATGGCGCCAGTATGGGAGCGATTTGCAACTCCTTATGACGTTCTAGTTACTTAGCCTTGACGTTATGGGGGAATGTATGCGGTCTTTGTGCACATGGCGGGCGGGGAAGGGTACTGACTGGGAATACGGACAACACTATTAATAACGCAAAAAAAACGATTTTTTATTTTTTTTGCCCCGCGGGGCCCTTTTAAAGCCTCCACATCAAACCTAGGGGGTCAAGGAGGATCTACTATGCCCCCTTATGGTCATTTCCTCCTTCGTTTTGGCCTCCTCTTGTCTCTCGATCCTATCGAGAGACAAGATGGCAGCCGCTCCGGACTTTTTAGAATGTTGACAGACACCGAAGAGCCAATCAGCTTCGCTTCGCGAAGTTCCGTTACGCGAAAAGTACGCGAACCGGAGCGCTACCCGGGACGCAGTTACAGATATATATATTTTTTGAACGTTAATTTATCAAAATCCACTGGAGCACATATATTGAGACCTAGCAAAGGCACATCGGGCTAACAGTCCCTACAATTTTGCCAAGTTTCGTGCAAATCCATTCAGCCGTTCGAGCTAAAAGTGAGGCCAACCGCCCTATGGAAATTAACATGGGAAAAACGCGTTATGGGACCCCCCTTTTTTCTCGGCCCCCCCTTGACGACCCCCCCCCCCAAATTTTCAGGAGCTGCTCAGAAACAAAATGTGCCATTTTCCTGAAAATTTCAGCCAATTCCGTCCACAAACGCCAAAGTTATAGACATAGAATTTTCAAAAATCCCATAGAGAAAAAATCCTAACTATATATACCTACTGGCGACCGCCAGTAGGTAATATATATATATATATATATATATATATATATATATATATATATATATATATATATATATATATATATATATATATATGCCTAGGTGTATTGAAGAATGAGTGTGTGTATAAGTGTCTGAATAGATGGTTTAGTAGGTGTGTCACTGACTGTATAAGTGAGTGATTAAATGTGGGTTACTGAATGCATGGGATAGTGACTAAACTGTGTGAATATCTGTATCAATCTGTCAGTTGGTGTAAAAGAGGCTGCATGGGTTGATGAGTAGCTACCTGAGTGTCTATATGGGTTATTTATTGGTTGTCTGCATATCTGTATGGGTGATTGAGTGTCTGAGTGGGTGGGGGGTATGTGACACAGTGCACCGATGTGTGAGTGGGTGATTCATTGGATATATGGGTTAAATAGTGCATCTGTGAAGGGCTTTGTGGGTGGGTGAGTATATGTATAGGTGTGTTGGTGAGTGAATGGATGTCTCAGTAGTACATGTGTGAGTAACTATATATGTGAAAGGCAGAATATGTAAGTGCTTGTGTATATAAATGACTATATGTGAGAGTGAGTGATTGTGATAGTGGATGTATGAATGAGTGTGTGCTTATATCGGTAATTGTACATGATAGTAGGTATGTGTTAGTATCTGTATGAATAAGTGAGGTGGGGTGTGTTTAACTGTATAGGTGAGTAAATGGGAGTGTGATTGATTCTTTTCATGACTGACTAGGTGTGTGAGTAACTCTATGGATGAGTGGCTGTGCTGCATTGATAAGTGACTGCATGTATGAGTGACTATATGTGTAAATGAGTGGATGCGTGTGTAGACTTAGGAATCAGTGAGCGGGTATGTAGTAACTGGTATTGGTGTGTCTATGGTTTTGAAAATGGTAGTCTGTATTTTAGAGTGCGTCTTTCAAAGGTTATAATTAGGTTTGAGGAGAAGCATCAGATTATCATGTGGATGATGTCATCAATGATGTCATCAGTGCTGTCATTTGAGATGTCATCAGTGAGGTCACTGGCCATGTAATGAATGATATAATATGTAATGTCATCAGCAGTGCAGTACGGGAGAGCGAGTTATAGTTAGCTGAACTAACTATAACGGCTGAATTTCTCTGATTTTGTACGAGTGAAATGTCCAACTACTTATAAGGTCCCTGAAACCTATGCGTTTTTCAGTGAATTTCAAAGGTTTTTTAAATGCTAATTTTCATCTATAACATCACAGAAACCGAAGGTCTTTTCAGCGAATTTCCAAGAGACGCATTTGCAGAGTGGTGTAAAAAGGGGCGGGCCTCGGACCACCTCTCTGCAATGCAGCTGTGTGGCGCTTACTGGAGTTACCTGATAGGCTAGTTGGGCCCCAGGGACCCTGAGTATTCAATGGGACTTAATTCCCCAACTTAGAATTTGCCAGGGGGGCGTGTTTGCTGAGTGATGCAGGAAGGGGACGGGGCCTCTGGCGAGATGACGGGTTTTCTTTTTTTTACATTTGTAGAAGGGGGGCTGTGTAGCCCCCCTTCTTTTACTATTTTTTGGGCCCTGGGCCTGAGCCCTTAAAAAAAAATTGAGAAGGGGCCGCGTGGTCTCCCTTCCCTGGGCTGCTATTGACCCCGGGGACCCCATCCCCCAGGGCCTGCCCAGCATTTTTTTTTAAATATAATTTTGGAGGGATGCTGCATAGCCCCCCTTCTGAGGCCTATAATGGCCCTGAGGACCCCATCATCCAGGGTATTACCTTGTTTTTATTTATAAAAGAATAGTATGGGAGGGAGTCGCAAGACCCCTTTTTCCTTGGCCACTACTGGCCTCAGGGACCCCATATCCCGGGGCCTGGACAGCTTTACCCGGCCCCCTTCCTTAGGCCAAATATGGCCACGGGGACCCCATCCCCTGGGGACGGCCGTCAAGTTGGGAACTGTGGGGGAAGCACCAATGCCCCAATGGTCCAGCTGGCTCCCTGCCTCCTGCGGGAGACAGCATTACTTTTGGGCAAGAGAAGCTGCTAACATGCAGCTCCCCTTGCCAAAAGCAATCTGCTTTGCTTTTTGGAAGTGATAGCACATTTCCTGCTCTCGCGTCCAAAAAGCAAAGCAGAGTCATATGACCAGGCGGGAGCCATGCTCCTGCCCTGTCATAGCAAACAGCAATGTCCAGGGGGTGCGTTCCCCTGGCTATTGCAGGAGCCGGCTCTGGGGGGTGCTAGTCCACAGGGCCATCAAGGGCTCCAGGAAAGAGCTGCATGGCCCCCCTCCCTTCATTTGAATAGCTGGGGGAGGTGGTAGTCCAAGAGGCCGGGGATCCGTGATGGACCCCCATATTATAATATTCAATGCCCCGGGAAGTGGTGGTCCCGGGGGGCATTGTGGGGGTGCTCGACCCCGCCACACCTATTATTTTCAAATACCCAGGGAGGTGGCGTTCCCCGAAGGGGGGCCACGCAGCCCCCTACTTTTTTTTTTTTTAAATAGCGGTCAGGCGCTGGGGGGCGGGGTCCCCAGGGCCTCAAAAATGGGAAAAGAAGGGGGGCCACACGGACCCCTTCTGGAAAAAAAACAGCATTGCGCTGAAGGCCCAGCCCCCTCCCTGCATCACACTGCAAACACAGCTCTGTGGTGCTTACTGGAGATACCTGGTGGGCTAGTTGGACCTTCAGGATTTAAGGGGACTTAATCCCCCAATCTAAAACGAGCCACATGGCAGGTTCGCACAGTGGTGAAGGCAGGGCCTGATGTGACAAATGTGCAAACAAGCTCTGTTGTGTGTTTTAAGTTGGGGGATTAAGTACCCTTGTATCATGATCTGTCCCTAGAGGGCCAACTAGCTCACCAGGTACCTTCAGTACGCACAACAAAGTAGAGTTGCAGAGACGTGAAAAAGGGGTGTGGCCTTGGACCACCTCTCTGCAACGCAGCTCTGTGGTGCTTACTGGAGGTACCTGGTGGGTTAGTTTGACCCCAGGGACCCTCAGGATTCAAGGAGACTTAATCCCTCAACTTGCAAATTGGTGGAGAAAGGGGGCATGGCCTTTGTCTACCTCTCACCAATCCCACTGCATGGGGCTTACTGGAGGTAAAAGGTAGGCTAATTGGCCCCTAAAGGACCCCCAGCAGTGAAGAGGACTTTAATCCCCAACCTAGACTGTGCCAGGGAGCGCATTTGTAGAGTGGTGGGCATGGCCTGGCACAAGTACTTACCAACTGCTGTGGGGGACTGACTAGAGGTAATAGTTTGGGAAGTTGGCCCCCAAGGATGTCATTGGCAGCCCACTACCCCTCTTGTTACCTCTAGTAGGTCCCACACAGTGAGATTGCTAAGACGTCTTCGGAGGCCATGGCCCCCTTTCTCCACCACTCTGCAAACATGCCTCATGGCAGACTACGGGATGGGGGATAAAGTCCAATTTAGTCCTGAGGGAGTTTGGGGGCCAAGAATCCCTCCTGGTACCTCCTGTAAGTCTTACGCAGCGGAACTCCTGAGCGTTGGTTGGACGCCCAGCACCCCTTCTCGACCACTCTGCAAACACGACTACTAGTTAAAGTAGCATATTTCTGCACCTCTGACTAAGAGGTAGTTTTAATCCCCCTGCCCTATTATGTACTAGACAGAAAAGGGGGTGGTGATGGACAGAGTATCTGAATTAAACAGAACACTCATACCCAGTCAACAGATCAGGGCTTGATCCATCACCGTTTTTTAGCTCACTGCACCATCCCAGCTCAGAACCTTAATTCAGACACTCTGTTCATCACCACCCCCTTTTTTGAATCTATTATGCACTAGGGCATTACAGAGGAGGTCATGCTAATCACAGGGTTACCCCAAAGCATAGTGTTCCCTAGAGTATGTAGGTGTTTTCACTGTATTCTAAGTGTATTTTAGCATAGCACTGGCTCTAGGCCTGGTTAGTCAGTCAGTTACCACCAGTACCCGATCTGAAAAAGTTGTGGGCACAGGGTGATTTTGCAACAAGGCATCTGCTCCTCTGTTGGTTCTTTTTGAAAATGTCTTGCTTCTTCCTGCACTTTTCTTCGTCTTTGTGGACTTCTGTTGCTTCTTTCTGCATTTCTTTTGCTTCTTTATGTGTGTTTTTTCTTCTTTCTTCACATGTCCTACCTCTGTAGGCATAGTTAAATAGGTTTCAGGCATGTTAGAAATTAGCATTTAAAAAACCTATAAAAATCACTTAAAAAATATCGTTTTCATGCATGTTATAGTTAGAAATTAGCATTTGAAAAACCTTTGAAATTTACAGAAAAATCCATCGGTTTCTGGCGCGTTATAGTTAGAAATTTGCATTTATACAATCACTGATACAAGCACACACTCATCTAAACAGCCACTCTCACATTCACACACTCTCACTTATATCCATTATATACTCTAACACACATATATACTGCCTTTCACATATGTAGTTACTCACACGTGTACCACTGAGATATACATTCACTCACTAACACACACATACACACACTCACCCACCCATACAGTCCATCACAGATACACTCTTGAAACCATGCACCTAGTGAATCACTTATTCACACATTTATGCACAGAGTACAACACACCCCACCCACATAAACATTCAGGCATCCATACAGATACTCAGACAACCAATCAATAACCCATATAGACACTCATGTAGCTATTCACAAACGCATGCAGCCGCTTGTACACCAACAGACAGACAGATACAGACATTCAAACAGTTTAGTCACTAACCCAAGCATTCAGTAAGATACGTGTAATCACTCACTTATAGAGTCAGTCACGCACCTACTAAATCATCCTTTCAGACACTTATACACCCACTCATTCTTCAATACGCCTTTCCCTAAATATATTAAACATATTTAAACTTTACAGAAACACACAGTCACTGGATGATGTCATCAGTGACTTCATCAGTGATGTCATTTGAGATATCATCCGTGTTGTCATCAGTGATGTCACTGAACATGTCACAAATTATGTAATATATGATGTCATCAGCAGTGCATTGTGGGGGCACGAGTTATAGTTAGCTGAACTAACTATAAAAAGTCTATGGTTTTGTACGAGTGAAATGTCCAACTGGCTATAACACCTCTGAAACCTATGGTTTTTTCAGTGAGTAAATATATATATATATATATATATATATATATATATATATATATATATATATATATATATATATATATATATATATATATATATATATATATATATATATATATATATATATATATAATTACCTTTCTGAAAACCGAGCAAGAATGAGCTCCTATTCTAAATTTTGAGCATACATAGCTCTTTGTCTATCTTCACCATTTTAACCAAAAAAAAGGACGAAAGAATCCCCAAAACATCTGTCATAAAGAGTGGCTCTCTCCCTCAGTAACAAGCGACAAAGGGTGTCATGAGTTGCCTACAAAAACATAGTAAGCTTAGATATTTGAAAACTTTCAAACCATAGAATGAATTGATAGAAGTATTCCCCAATACTAAGATGAAATTTGTATGTGTTCTAGGAAATTTTAAACTTCAAAGCACATCTTTATTCACTTCGTTTGCGTTTTAAAGAATACGCCTCAGAGAAAGTGAAGAGCTCTCTTCAGAAATGCAGAGCCCTGTGCATCACATTTTAAGATAGAGGCCCTTCAGCAAGATAATACTTGAAATGACAAAATATCTTGTTCTAGGAATCTCATTAAAAGAGTGAAATACATGGAATTTCTGCTCCAGATGTACTCTCTGTTAACTAGGTTTTGACATTTTGATTATCATTCAGTTGATTAGGTAATATACACTTAAAACACAGTGCACGTACAGTTTTACACTTTGCCCATCCGATTTAATCTGGGACTGTGCGGTTGTGTGTCAGATCTGCAATCGCTACTGTAGTGCGTCTCCAGACCTTTCACAGTTTACTCTTTTTGTTCCAATTGTTTAGAATGAATGAAGGCAGTATGGAATTATATTTTCTGACCTATGAGACACCCACCTCTGTAATGCACTGTAGCAACATCATAAAACTAAAATGATGGACAGAGTGATGAAACTTTTCAAAAACATGCCCCTAGTCACAGAAGAACAGTCCAGCTCGAACTGTCAAGCCAGCTCCTCCCTGGACCGGGAACCAGCATCCTGGGACAGGTTTCGGGGTATCCGGGCAGTTTGGGCTAGACTGTTCCCATTCCAGCAAGGTCAAGACTGATTTGAATATGGCTGGATCTAAGCTGGAATGGTGTGGCATGCAAAAAACATTCTATGACTGGGGTGAATGTTTGATTTGTTCAGCATTCTATCCATCATCTGTTTTTTTTGCATTTGTCATCCTAGGTGGGAAGGGTATGCCCAGATGTGGGTCCTATACTTGCTCTGCCACAAGATTCAAGCTAGCCTGGCTGGTGAGGGGTGATACACAAAAACTGGTCACAGGATGACTGTTTCTTGTCCGGGGAGGAACTGGCCTGGAAGTTAAGGATGGAATCTTCGTATAGGGAGCAGGGTCAGGACTATTTTACATATACTGGCATTAAACTGGAAAGGCGTGGCGTGCAAAAAAAACTATGGATTTAATGTAGATCTGTGACTGGGGTAAATGTTTGCTATGTTTAAATCAACTGTTCTTTTTGCATTTGTATTGTACTATTCACATGTACTTCTTCAACTTCTCAATAATAACAAGTTTAAAAAAATAGGATAAATATAACACAATGTAAGTGCAAGAAAATACACCACCAAAAGGTTTACTTTCTGAATTGGCAAGCACTGTTTTTTCACTAGGGCATGATATATAACTTCTGCAATAATGAAACGTGGTAAGACAGGTGTAACAACTAAACACAGAGGAGCTTACATTTAGATGGGGTCGAAATGGATGATAGTAATTAAAGGCCTTATTTTTAGTTTGGCAGATGGGATAACCCATTACAAATATGATGGATATCCCTCTCGCTTATTGCAAGTGAATTATGCTCTATGGCACTTGCAATATGGTGGACAGGATATGTGCCACGTTTTTACTGAAGTATCCCACCCCTCAAATTTTAAATAAGGTCCTCTTGTTTGATTTAAATTACCTGACTCACAATTAACCCTTGCCTCAAGTCCCAATTAAATATTGGGTTACTCCTGTGACTTTCCAACCATAGAAAGCAAACTATTATTGCAGTATCTAACTATTCAATTCTGCACCTCCTCTGGAGCCTGTGCCAAAAACCAGGGTTTGTGCTGCACAATCTTTCTTCTGTGTGCAGGAGAGGCAAGGGTTATTCTTTACTCTATACAACCTTTTTTTTGCGCAGGTACCTAATCTGCTTGCAATGGCGGGCCGTGGCCGGGTCGCGAGCCCTTATAAATCCAAATGGTATTCTATTCAAAGTTTATCAAGAACACAACACACTGCGGCCACAAACAGTCCTTTAGCATGATTTATTCCATATGCCAAGTCACTCTACTCGTTTTGGAGCGTCCTGATCCTTGCTCATGAGTAAAAGTGAATGCAAAACCCAGTATAATTTTCAGATCTCGGATTTGTTCAACAGCAAGTGGAAGGCAAAACAAGTGAATATATCTGTCAAAGTTTCAATCAAATGGTTTTCTAATTTGGAATTAAATTAATTTGCATTGTCCAGGCTTTAGAGCAGTAAAGGAAGGTTCTGGTGTTAACCTGGGCTTCTATGGGAATTCACAAGGGCATATTATCAAGCCCGCTATCGCCGCTTTAGCTTCAGTTTCCTACCAATAAAAGCGGCGATAATGTATCTCCCTTGCTTGATAATATGTCCCCGGGTGTCTGTAAGTTTCCCTAAATATATGAATGACAGAATATTGCCCTTACGTTTGCAATAGTACATCCATTTATTTTTTGGGGAGGATATGTCAATCGGTATCTCTTCCAAAGTTTAATACCGCACTTGCTCATTTCGGTTATATCTGATTGGAATACCAGCGCAGAGTTGACAGAAAATGAGAAGTGACACAAACTTTTACCCATCCACAAAGAAGAACAATTTAAAATCATGTTAAGGTCAGCAGAAAATTATTAATTTTATGCTCTAGTTACTGCCTCCATTCAAACACGGTAACAAAGTCACAGCAATCATCCCAGAGAGATAGATTGCTTATCCATCTTTTTCCACCTGGCTGTGGCTTTTTGTTGGCTTTATTCTTTGTTTTACATATAGATTAAAATACAGTGCTAGTGTTATCTCTACATCACCTTGTTTCACACGCTGCTTACAGCATTTGTGCTTGGTGGATTCATGTGCAACAGATAACAATTTGTTTCAGAGATATGATTTTCTCGAGTTGCAGATCCCAGCAGAAAACATTGAAAGCAGAACATTCCGCTTTATTTGGATGAGCCAAACGGGTTGCCAAACTGATAATTGCATCTTTTTCGGTAAACACTGGCGCTGAATGAAAACATGCTGTACAAACAAATTAGTTTTATGCTGCTGATACTTTATGCAGTAGACATTTGAATGTAACACTCGTTTTTGGTCTTTGGTATGTGTATTAACCAATCGAGACATACCTGAAAAGGTAGCTAGAGAGTCCATCAAACAGGTACTCTTTGTAGAGTAATATTTAAAAAACACGTAATATAACACTGCCTTAAGGCGATAATTATAATTTGATTTTCCTTTGATTTAAATGTAGGCAGTGGTGTTTACAAACCATACAGCAAAATGTGGCGTACACAAAGGTTGTGCAAATTTAATTGGGTTGCATATTGGGATTTCAAAAAAGCCAGCTACAAGCCATAAATGTACTTGGTTTACTTCACAGTTTCTGGTTTTATGGAAAGGATGTGTCAAAGTATATGATCCCCTTGTGGTAGACAGAAGAAACTAGTTTCAATGATTTCATCTGCTTTAAAGTGACATAATATTAAACCAATAAATATTTGCTAATACCGTATCACATCAAAGAGAAAACGTGCATGTGGCCACCACATTTTGTGGTAGATACAAAAATAAAATGGTAAAAAAGTTGCAGAAGCGATATTTCTCCTGCAGGAATACTTCCAGAACTGACCCGTTCATGCTCGACATCCCAGAACACATTTACAAAATGTGAATGAAATAATATTTTTTTAGAAAAGCCAGTGTGGTTAAAAATATAACAATTTAAAGCCTGCCAACTATATTGACCAATTTTCATTCATTGCCTTTAAAACAGTAGCCACGTTTTGTTTTAAAAGTCACTACTGTTGGAAAGGCGAAAGAAAAACAAATTCACAAACCATTTTTTAAAGAAAATGGGATTAAAAGCCAGGTCAATTTTATTAAATAGTCTGAATACCACATAGGTCGTAAAACTGCATTGCTCATTTAAGAAATATCACATCATGCCCTGTCAGTAAGTGCAGGCGCTCTAGGTATTTGTTCTGGCCCCTGGCAGCACGTTTTTAGCTATTGTCCACTGAAAAAAATGTTCTTAACCTTTACATTTTTTGTTAATTGAAAATGTTTTGAGACAAGAAGTGTTTCTTTTCTTTTTTTCTGAGAGGAAATTGTTATTTTTCTTCACAAAATGCGCACTCATTTTGAGAAGTGCCTCTCCTGTGAAAGGGAGAATGACAACAAAGACCCTCATGCATTGTTTGTCTACCTAAAAGTCACCATCCACAACTAACTAAACTGCCCAAAAATCTTTTTTTATTTTGAGGACCAATACAAATGCCACCTTTTTGTCAACAAGAGTAGGATGTCAATTGTGACACCGTTTAACGTCGAAGACCATCTCACCATCAAAAATTGGCTCAGTGCCAAAGCACACATTAAAACATAGAATTACCTTAAACACCACCAATCAGCATCTAAGGATACCATGAAGCAAGTCCATTCACATGTCAACGGCTAGATGTTGAATGGAAGATGGGAAGGGTGCCAGAGATTTTGGACTCAGAATACTCAAGGGTTTATTTTTCAACCTGTATTTATGCTATTGTCTCTTATCAACTACAGAGAAACATTACCTTGTGGCTGCCCTTTATCATATGTGCATCTCTCCAAAATATGCATTGCTCATTAGGTCTACCACACAAACTTGTGCAGTGGGTGCTGCGGACTGCGGAACCCTCCGCAATGTTAAAAATGTAGGTTGTGCATGTCACTGCACTATGTGCCAGGCACCACACGGTGCCTGCCACTTAGTGCAGTGAAATGTTGGTGCACCCACACCTCCCCCCAACACAAGGGGGGCCTGCAGCGGGATCCCAAAACAATCCCTGCCAGCCTTTACATGGCGGTTTCGCCACCATGGAAAGGCTGGCTGAAGCCAGCATCCTACTTTGGTGGACAGTGCCTGCCAGGCACCACCACCATTTTAGGGATGAAGAACTGCTCCACTAGGCAATTTGATTGATTGTCTGTGGCGGATCCGTGACGGGCGGTCTTTGCACTTACCACTGTCGCTGTCATATTCCCTCCGCATTCATAATGTGGCAGGGGGAAAATGCTTTCCGATGGCGGAAGGCCCGCCACTGCACTGCTGGTGGTGGCAAGCCTTCCACTATGGTAATGACCTCTAAAGACCCTATTTTTCACTTAAAATGTACTCCATGAAACTTCCCAAAGTGTATGACACTATTAGCAGATATCAAACAAGACAAACAAAATCCATCTTCTCATATTTATATGACCCGTTGATGAAGATATCGGAACCTCACAACTGTTTGTCTGGATTTCAAAATTACATTGACCACTATGAACAAGCTGGGACTGTGGGTACATCACACAAAATCAATATTAACAAAGGTTCTGTCCTTCAACAGTCTGATTACCAGATGGCAAAAGTGTATCCTTCAGAGGAGACATTATCCTCTCTCTGTTTCAAATAATACATGCTCCCTCACTTACATAACATTGAAACCCATGATTTACTCCAATCTTTGTTTGTGTACTGTCTCCAGCTGGAACATCGTCCAGAGAGGACTCTGGACCAGATTTGGCATTGACAGTCCCACTGAGGTATGTCATCTCCAGATTACATTGTCAAGGTTGAAGGAGAGGACTGGCAATTATATTAAGGGATTTGTTTAACTGTACACGAGAATCAGTAGTCACGCACTCACTAGAGTAATGTGAGGTGGCTCTTTTCGGGCTTAAACTCTCTGCAAATAAAACTTACTCTAGTATTTTAGCCTATCATTCTCCATGACCACGGATTAACTTCCCTGCAGCATGGTGTCAAATTATGGAGCCATTTTATTGTAAAGACGCAATACTCAGGAAGCAAGTTGAAAGAGGTTTATTAACCCAACAGGGAGGCAAGTCATCCACATCTAAGACCTGGAGAACAACTGGCACACATAATGAATTCCAGAGTGACATGCCTGCATTCTCCAGAGAGAATGCACACACTTAAAGGGATAGATACAACACATCTCCCTTATAATAATAACGAAAATGGAACAGAGGGAAAAAAGGAAAGGGGGAAAAAGGCGAAAAACAAAGGACCTGAAAAGGAAGAAATTAATCAGTACAATAATCTTGGAGATACAAAGGTGGTCTCCTGGATCTAGGGCTCATCCCACGAGACGAAGCACACACATCTCGAGAAGATGATGGGCAAGTCCCACGAGACGAAGCACACGCATCTTGAGAAGATGATGGGCAAACTTGTTCCATACCAACACACTTACGAGGAGTAGGAATCACAGGAGCAGCAGCAGGTTCCATAACACCATCACCCCCCTCCACACACCTCGACAAACGTGACATGCTCCAAACATCTCCCCCCGCAAGCATAACCACGTTCTTCATGACTTTCACAATGCGCCTAGGCCCAAAAAACTTAGACTCTCCCTTTGGGGACCAAGGACCCTTTTTGATAAAAACAAAATCGCCTACTTTCCAAAAAGGATCTTTCGCACCCTTCAATGCATCATACCTGCGCTTGTATCCATCCTGGTAATTACTTAACCTAGGATTTTTGACTACAGCACCTCTATCTTTAATAGACAACCACAAGGGATTGAGTTTTGAACCAGCAACACGGCCCCTGAGTTTCTCGAAAGGTGAAATACCAGTCACAATATTGGGAGCATTCCTGTGCGCCTACAACTTTTCTCTAAGAATGGGTTTTAGAGGAAGTCCTCTCTCCAAGGCGGTCTGGGCACACGCTCTAATCAATCTATTCATACTTTCCACCAAACCATTCGCCTGTGGAGAATAGAGGGCAGACTTATGATGGGTTATGGAGAGGTCTTTCAGAAAATCAGACATTTCCTGAGAGGTGAACTGGACACCATTATCGGAAACCAAAATGTCCGGTACCCCTTAACAGGTAAAAGCATCCTTAAGAAATTCAATGATATTTCTGCTCAAAACGGTTCCCATGCAGGCAGCAGACAACCACTTAGAAGTGTAATCAACAAGGACAACAACAAATCTCTCAGAGAGTCCGAGGTTCACAAATGGTCCAACTATATCAATGGCCACCTTGGACCAAGGTCGTTCAGGAATGGCAACAGGAGAAAGAGGTTGAGTACACACCTTCCTCGATTTATCGTTACCGGCACAAATGTGACAGTCTTTGACAACGGTTTCAACTTCCCGGTCTAACTCGGGCCACCAATAGGATTCTCTCACCCTTGCTTTGGTGAGGCTACGACCTAAGTGTCCCTCATGGGCCAGGTTGATTATATTTTTCTCTCATACCGGAAGGGGGAATTAGTCTGTCACCCCTAAATAATTCACCCTGAACGATATTCAACTCGTCCTTTATATTCCAAAAACCTTTGGCAGAATCAGGAACTTCTTTCAAGGCAGGCCAACCATTGACCGTAGCTTCCAAGATAAAATCCCTAGCTGGATCGCCAGGAAAACAGCCTTTCCACTCTACTTCATTTAAGGCAGACTCTCTCACCCATGAAAAAGTAGGAGCATCAGGATCATACGTGGCCAACTTATCAACAGGCAACCTGGAAAGAAAATCAGCAGGAACATTCTTGGGGCCAGGTAAATACTCAACATAAAAATTGTACTCCATGAGACCTTCAACCCATCTCTTAATTCTGGGGGTAGTACATTCGACATTCCTACACGAGAACAACTGCACCAGAGGTTTGTGGTCAGATCTTACTACAAATGGTAGGCCCCACAGATAGAATCTGAAATGATTGATGGCCCAAAAACAACCTAAAGCTTCGCGCTCAATGACCGAATAACGCTCCTCTGCACCCTTCAAAGAACGCGAGGCGAAACCAATAACCTTTTCCGAACCATCCACAAGCTGAGCCAACACTGCCCCCAAACCACGTAAGCTGGCATCAGTGGATAAAATGGTCTTTTTGCGCACATCAAAATGCCCCAAAGTAGGCATCTTAGAAATTTCCGACTTGACTGTCTCAAAAGCAATAGAACATTCTTTATTCCAATCGAAAACCGCACCCTTCTTAAGGAGAAGTCTGATAGGTTGCATAACGCTAGCAAAATTTGGAATAAACTTGGAGTAATACTCCGATAACCCATTAAAAGACTTTACATGATCCTTATTAGAAGGAGGTTGAGCTTGAAGAATGGCCTCAGCAAGATCAATCTTAGGACTGAAGCCCTCCCCAGATATGTTGTGCCCCAAATAAGACACAGACCTAACCCTGAATTTGCATTTCTCACATTTAAGAGTCAGGCCGGCATCCTTAAGTCTAGACAAAACAGCAAAAAGGGTAACATCATGCCTGCTGACGTCAACACCGTGGACCAAAATGTCATCCTGAAAAAAGAGGACACAGTCAATGCCAGAAAGAACATTTTTCATGATTCTCTGAAAGCAAGCAGCAGCGCTGGCTAGGCCAAAAGGCATCCTAATGAACCTATATGCACCGATGGGAGTAACAAAAGAAGTCAAATGTCCCCACTGCAGAAGAAACCAAATATCGATCTTGATGACTTGAAAAACATCTATTTCTTTGCTGCCCACACCTGCCGAGATACTCAAAAAGTATATAAACCAGGAATTAGTTTATTTGACACCCATGGCATCTTTTACTCATCACAGAATGGGTTTAAGAGCAGGCATTGCACAGAGACAGCGCTTACTGTGGCAGTAAGATCAGGGAGCCAGCTATCCTTCTGATGCTCGATTTATCTGCAACATGTATGGGGTGGTTACTTGTTGGTTCACCGCTTTGACACCTTTGGGCTTATTGTGCTCTACAAATTTGTATTCATTCATGTATTCATTTCATTTTATACATTCTTTCAATGCCTTCTATAGCTGTCATCGGTGAATGCATATTTGATCTCATCTGTTTAGGACCCATGGCTTCCTGCATCTTAACATGTTTCCTAATTTACAGTTTCAAGTGGATTAACGGTGCCAGTACACAGACAGACAGTTGTGAACACAGGCTAGTTCAAACTTTACCTTCAAATCAGTCATTATCTTGGTGCAGCAAGAAAGAAAAGCTTCTGAAGCGAGTTTTTTTGCCACTACGATTTTCTGAATTAGACAATCATCATCTCTGATGGGTTTGAGGAGGCCATCATCTTTGATTTCAAGGAGTTTTGGTTAATAAATTAGATGAAATACCACTTTTAGTTTTCAGTGACAATGGAGAGTTGTTAGAAGCCGGAATTCCTGTGCGCATCGTTGTTGTCAAGTGCACGTCCTGGACCTCCCCGCTCCCACGTTAGGCCAAGAAAGGGCACCGTCCGAGACTGCCCTGCACACCCCTTAGTAGCTTGACAAGAGCAACCAGGCTTATCTCCAAGGCACGAGTGTTCAGTATGTGCAACCAGGCCCACAGCAATCCCAATGATTTCACCACAAATGGACTCCACACGAGTTTGTATAAAACAAATATACTTTATATAAAAATATATACAAAATGAACACACAATACAACTGCCACATATATACACTGGGTAATATTGTTTCCGTTGGGTTGGGTGGTCCTAATCCCCAACCACCACTTCTAACCCACAGTTACGCTGACTTTTTACCGTTCTCAACAGGTTAGGTTCATCGTACCACTAGATTCACACATATTGCAAAATACAAGGAATACTGCTCTAATTAACGATAGGTTCCTGTACGGTACCACAGCGAAACAATGCAATGCGTAGCGTCAAGATCATGTACTGAGTCAACACAAGATAATTCAACTCGGTTCGCTACCAGTGTGCCCTGTTCAAGGAGGGAATACAGAAATGCGTCACGCTGCAATTACGTACAGTGCAATAGAAGAACAATACAATGCGTATTACCACCAGCATGCCCTGTGCACGGAAGGAATAAGGTAATGCGTCACAGTGCAATTTAGTGCAGTGCAGTAAACATTCAATGCAGTGCACTACGCTATGATCCTTTATGCTGCAAGGAAAACATAGTGTAGTGCGTAGCGCACTAACCCCTGAGTTCGTTAAGCACCTCTGTCAGACATTGTTCAAGAGTTCGGTAGTTCATTAGCAGCAAATATGCAAAGTGTTATACGACTGTTTTTAGAAGTGTGCGACCAGTTGCCCCCAACACGAATAAACAATAAGACCCAAGTTCCACTCCTCTGGCCCCAGTTTTGCACCGTCAGGGACCAGCACGGACCAAAATCTGGCCAGAGCAACAGGTGCACACAGCTATCAGCAGCGAGAGGCCAAGAGAGTGTCCCCCCGGGCCTGCCGCATGCGATGATCCACTTTACATGGGGGACGCGACCACACTCTCCTCTCCTGCCGCAGCGGCTTGGCCTTACTCCAGAACCTTGTCACCACTTGCAAAGCGCTCTCGGGCTGGTAGATCAGCTCCTGCGGGGCTGCAGTCCGGCCCGCCAACGTTCAGCACAAACTCCTTCCACGAAGCTTTCCACACGACGCTGGTGCTACCTCCCATTGCCTGCAATGGCCCGATCAGTTTGCCCTCGTCTCCAGTGCTGTTAGGACTTCTTTGTTCCCTGGTGCTCACCGCTCCCCTGTACTACTCACCAGCACCTTCAGTGGCACCTTCGACACGCACCCCTTGTGCGTCCAAGTCTCACTCCCTCTCCTAGTGCACGCAGTCTTCCGGCGCTCTCCACTAATTCCCGGGTTGCATGACGACACGCACACTGCACGTCTGAGTCTTACCTCTCCACCACTCACAGATCCGGTTGTAGGAGACTCACTCCTCATTAGTGCCCACGATGTCCCAGCACTCTCCACCAGTGCCTGGACTGCACTGTGACATGCACCCTCTGCACGTCCCGAATCTCGGCTCTATTCCACGATGCCCACAATCCACAGGCACTCCAACACCTGCAGCTGCACCAAGACACGCACCCTGCATGTCAGCGTCTTGATTCGCTTTGGGTGCCCATGATCACCTTAGGCACCCCTTCGAAGGTCTCAGGTTGCCACAACACAGTCCTACCACTGCTCCACTTGAGACATCCTGGAAACTTTTATGTTCCTGAGTTTCCGAACAGGGAGCCAGCTCACCTTGGGTCCTTGGGGCACAGGATACAGCACACAGCACACTCTTGCTCAGGAAGAAGGGGGGGCACAACCCACTGCAGTACCCCCTCAATCTCTACCTCGGTCAAGAGCTGCAAACTGCCTACAAGCCCCAGATCATGAAGCATGGGTCAAGTGTCTCCTGCAGCCTATTCAGCAACTCTTCCTGAGGCAGAGGTTTTCTTCCCAATCGCAGACAGGTCAAAGTCGCTAGAGGCTCGACCAGTCCACAGCCTCTTAAAAGCGCTACCAGCACTTTTCTGAACGATACTGAGACTGTTCTCGACAACATCATCAACATGACCAAAACCAAAGTCTTGGGGTTACAGTTCTTCCAGTTATGCCCCTCATTGTCTTTGAAGTTTCCTTGGGCTCAGGGGTCCCGACCCCTCCCTAAATCAGTTTTGTGTATCTCCACCCCAGTGTCACTGTCCTCTCTTTGATACTGGGGGCCTGGATCTTTAATCACTCAAAGGGAGATGGCTCTATTGTTTTATGGCTCTGAACCAGGCCTCTTCACCTTGCAAAGCCTCTCCTTCTCCCCGCTACAGGTGCAGGGCAGCCTAGCGCCATCTCCACCCCTCCCCTGGGGCACGACCTTTCTCAGCCTTTCTCACTTCTATCTTATCCAGGCATGCAATTCACATTCTGCTGAGACATGCAAAAAGATCTAAAGCACAAACTCAGCTATTTTCTGAAACAGCGGTTTCTGGATTCACAGCGACAAAACGATCTACCCAAAAAGATGCGTTAAGATGTTGTGAGTTCAGATATACCAAACTTCACTGTTCCTTTTCCAATTCTTATATAACGATGCTAACAATACTAAACCCAGCTTTTTCATTCTGTCCTATAGTCAGGAAAGCCTTTCACCAGGGAAAATGATATGGAGTATTTTCCTTTGTCAGGGCCTAGCACAGGTCCTGCCTTTTTCCTACAGTGCACCCTGCCTAGGGGTTACCCAGGACGTCCTACAGGGGTGCCCCATGTGTATGCAAAAAAGAAAGTAAGGCTTGGCAAGTGGTAGCATTTGTCAGGACAACATGCTAATTTAGCACAATGCACGCAGGCCCTACACTGAGGACCTGTGTTCCCTCTCTGCACATTTCTTTAGTACTAGCTCTTGCGTACACATCACTTAGGAATCAATTGTTTATGGTGTTTAGTCTTGTTTTTTCTTTATAGCATAGATTGAGCTATCATGTCTAAGGGGTCCATTAAGATGGCGGGCGGCACCGTACCGGAATGCAGGACTGTCTGCCAGGGGTGCAGCAGTCCCGCACCTGCAATTAGGATGCCACCGCCACCGTAGCGGTGGCATCCCCTATTCCCAGCATTGTGTTGCGTTGTGCTTACAGCACCACCAGCCACAATGCTGGTAATGCATGTTGTGCATTGGCATGCACAAGGTGACAGGCACAGCGCGGTGCCTGCCATCTTGTCCATGCCAATGCAGTGGGTTACCCCATGTGCTCCCCCCATCCCCCCAACTTCCTGGGTGCCTGCTACAGGCCCCCAAAGGCAAAGACTGCATGCGTTGCCACCATGGAAAGGGTGATCTCTGCTATAATCCTAATATAGATGGCGGTGTTTTGCAGGCACGCCACAATCTTAACCATGTTTTCTGCTTGGTCAATGAGTTGACCCGCGTAAAAGCGTAGGATGGTCTTTCTGTCCGCTGAAGACCCCCCAGCCATCCTAATATGGCGGGGGTCTTTAAGTTCTGGATGGCGGGTGGAACGCCCCGCCTGGCCAGCCATGATTACCACCAGCCCGGTGGAGGCGATCCGCCCGCCATCCTAATGGGCCCCTAAGTAATCTAGACCTTTGGTGTTTGAAAACAGTGTAATTTTGTATTGAAGGTATTCATATATCGTGTTAGTTTTTTTACTTAGTTTAGAGACGATTTTAGTTAGGAATTGTTCTAGTTTTAGCTTTTGATAGCTTTGGTCTTATTTGATATTCTCTTTAATTGTATGTATGGTTGGTTGTGGTCTTCCTATTGTGGCTTAGAAGGCATTGTACCATCCTTTCACTGAGTTGTTGATTTTAGCTTTTTGTACTAGAATACTGTGGTAGACGTTCCTCCAGGGCATTTGAAATGTGTCTTGTCTATGGTGCCCTTATCTATGTACCCTTCCCACCCAAGAGTCTTCGAAGTAGTCTAGGAAGGGAGTTAGTTTAGCTTTATTTTCATTGATAGAAGGGGCTTTCAAGAAGTAGGTTGTAATGGTTTGCTACTTCAGTTGTTAGTACATAGGCCAGGGCTATTAATTTGTTTATTTGGTAGGCAAAGTGTCTATTGGTGGCGTAATCTATACTGAAAGTAGATTTTTGTAGGTATCTCTAGATACTTTAGTTAAAGTGGTAATAGCAACCTTGTATTTTTCTAATTTTTTAAAATTTTATTTATTCAAACTTTTCCATTTATCTCAAAATACATACTTCTCATAGAGAAATCAGTCTGCCGTGTGGTACATTATCAAAACTCCCAAACCCCAGCCATCCCCTTCCCATAATACCCCTCCCTCCCCTTCCGCCCCCAACTTTCCCAAACAATCCAACTATTCATAGTGTCATCGTGAGTCAAGCTTAGAGCCAGATTATGCAAATTAGGATATCACCATCATGCACAATCAAATTCTGGACATACTATAGAATGCAAGTGTCCCGTGGCAGGCGGGATCAAGATAAACAAACATCATATGAACCCCCGAGACGGCTGTGGCTACTCGGCGATCTAAACTTGTCCCACCCCATCCGTCTCCAATAGATCCACTTCCTCCTCCCCTGGATTCACTCTGAGATAGGCCAGTAGCGGGCCCCAAATGTCACTAGGTCTAGACTTCAATGGCATCTGTTCCGCATAAGCGTGTAAGTTTTCCTGCCATTTAACCATGTCGTGCAACCACCCCTTAAACTTGGGTGCCCTTCCCCTGCCCCATTGACACGCCACTTGGCGTCGTGCTAGTAGTATGCTTATTAGAAGAAATTTACTGTGTTGTGTGTTAATGTCTTCGATTAGACCCAGTAAAGCTGTTGTAGGGAGAGGTTCAATGGTAGGTCCTTGCATATCAGAGAGTCCTGCGAAGACCTCCCCACAGTATTCAGCCACTTTGGGCAGTTTTCTCTCGGTGAACTGCATCCAGCCAGTAGAGTGCAGCAGAGAGCCGTAATCGTAATCGGAAACACCGAAAACGCCAGAGCTGCCACGCCGAGTAGCAAGCAGCAAGCAGCAAGAGGGAGAGCTACGGCGGCGATACCTCACCTCGCCTGACCAGACCTGATCTGACCAGACCCGCAGCGGATGCGGAGCGGGAGCGGGACCAAGAGACTGGGGGGCGAGCCTAGAGTCACCACGGAAAGGGAAAGAGAAGAGAAAGAGGTGAGAGGCGGCCCGGGGAAAAATACTCACAAGCAGATGGGCGGGGTGATAAGTGAAGACACCGCGACACCGCTACCTCAGGTGGAAGGGTCAGCGACCCTGCTTTGAGCATCCGAGCGCCACACCCCATTTGACCAGTAAACATAAAAATATATTAAAAGAACAACAACTAAAAATTTACAATCCGTGGGTGTTTGGTGCCCTTTGTGAACTGTTCTTAGTAGGGATTGCTCCAAACTCAGCAAGTTCTGTGCTGTAAGAGTAAGAGTAGGAGCAAGAATACCGGGCTTCTGTGGAAAGCTGCTGCTAATGAATCACCAACCACCTAACAGTAGCCTCAACCACCTTAAACCTTGTTTTTTGGGAGTCGTGATGTTGCCCTGAACTCTAGACCTCCATGAGCTGCTGACCCACCCACTGCTAGTATCACTCTCTTCCCCGACGGCAGCTGCTCTTTGCTGCTGTTAGTACCTGCCTACTGCCATTGCGTCCTGCCACCTAGCTGTGTTGTGTTGCGCTAGAGGTTGCCAGTGCCCTTACAGCTTGGTGGTACTTCTCTGGTGGTTGAGGCGGGGTGCACGCCAGGGAGCAGATGGGCTGGGGAGGCAGAACGGTCACCAGTGGGATTACGGGATTGCCAAGCTACGGAAGGACGCAGAACGTGCACATTTACTTGGCTGTTACACAACCCGGCCGAGGAGGCAGATTGATACATCTAGAGTTATAACAAGAGAGGAAGAAGCTACGGAGCCCGTTGGTCGGTTGTGGAGACTGAGTGTACGAGACCAGGAAGAAAGAAGGGGAGTAGGAAGTAGGAGATTAATACTATCTTCCACGGGTACCCTAGCCGCACACAGTACGCAGAGCTAAAAACACTACAACATACGTTACACTGATTGACAAAAGTGAGGTATCAATTAGAAATGCGATCAGGCAAAGAAAGATCTGTGGGTAGCCCAAAGAAACGTATCCGGAAAAACCAAGCGCCGAAGGTACTCAAGAAATCTAGAGCTAAAGCAGACCTAAGGGGGACGACTCAGACGCTAATCTCACCGATAGCGAGGATGTTTGAAAAGTCTACAAAAATCCCACAGAAATTTGACTTTATGAAGGACCCAGCAATGGCACTTATGTCAATACAATTAGATCCAGAACCAAATATGCTACAGTCCCCTATCAAACCATCAAATATATCTAAAGAGAACTTGGACCCATTTGACAAAGTTGGGGCCAGTGACTATATCTCAAACCAACTACTAAATACTGGGAGTGGGCAAAGCGAAGGACAATTCTCTATATATAATGAATACACAGAGGAAAGATCAAAGAATCCTAACAACCTTGATACTACCAAGAATGTTGTTAACGAAGGGGCACCTATCCCAATAGAGGCCAAAGTGATCATTAGAAAACAACAGGATAATATATTAGAGGAACACCTTCTAGCTTTACCACCGGGACACCTAGAGAACTGCAAGAAGGATAAAATTGAGTATGAACAAGGTAAAAAACAAGCAGGCATTGAACTAATGAAACCGGAACACGGTCTTACCTCACAAATAAAAGCTGGCAAAGAAAATAATATAATACAAAACTTGGGATCTAAAGACCAGTTACAAGAGTCGAATCTTAATCAACTACAAATACCTCCCAACACTAACAACATAATAGGTAGTAATGACTTACTAGTACCTACAGATGATTTTGTATCCATAACCAAAAATCCCATTGACAATATCAGGGCCTCACCGTCAAAATATGTACCAACATGGAACTTCCAGGGAGACAAAATAATCATGAAAATATCAATAATACGTCGGATCTCAAAGAAACAGGTGGGATCAAGAAAACAAAAAAACAAGAAAAACTGGACGCAGGAACAATATGGGATATACACTACCAAACCTCAGTATTGACTCTTGAGGCACTATCAGCACAATCAAACAAAATGGATATACAAATAGATATTTTGGGATTTCTGGCCAACACAGTTGCCGGAATTGAGACCAAACTAGCAGAACTAAATAATCTAATAATAAAAGTTCAAAAGACATCAGCACCAAATTACATTGAGTGCTCATGTTCCCCAATAATCAATAAGCTGGTAACTATACCGGAGGTCATGAAAACAATCCTGGAGGACATTAAAGAAAGTGTCTGCATTAAAAAAAAGGACACATGTAAGGAGGACGGTCTTCAAACTAAGATTAGTGAAATTATACCTGTAGATAAACAAGAACAAGTGCAACAAAAACTGTGTACTGCTAACACATCAAATGGGATCATAAATCCGAATAAAAATCAAGAAATAAATACTATGGGAGATGAAAAAAAACTGCTGAACTCACTATATGAATTGAATAGAGAAGGAGAAAAGGAAGAGGATATGGTAGCCTTTGAACCAACGAAAAGACAGAGAAAAAAGCTGCGTAAAGCGAGAAACAAGGCACTAAAGGAAAACACTTTTCAATTGAATACTGAATTGGTCACATCTAACAAAGAAATAGGAACAACAATAAACACTAAATCGGACTCAGTGCCAACTAGGAATGAAGCAGGAACAAAACATACACAAACAAAACTAATAGATGGTAATACTAATGGAACAAATAAAAAAATAAAATATAACACCAACGGGAACAACCCAACAAAAGGCTCAAAAACTACTGAGGGAGATAATAAATACTATGACATCTTCTTAAAACCAACAGTTTCCAGTAATAATCATAATCCGGTACAAGTTAGCAACAGTACACTAGCTGATAACTCCGAGGAAAATAATCAAAACATAGCTCAGGAAGATGGAGTAAAGCGAATAAATAATGGAAACGGATGTATAATAAAGGAGCCTATTTATTCCAATATCCGAAGTGACCCAGCAAAAGATATGATCAAAGAAAAGTTGTCAGGGACTGCATCGGAATCCGGAAGATCCTCACAAAACGAGAAGGACCAACACAATCATATAACTCCACTAACGCAAAGAGAAGGAGATAAAATACATCTGGTAAGCATCCTGAGCAACTGTAACCAAAACGCTGATCTGGAGGCAATGAACGAAACAGGGAAAAGAGATTACAACCAAAACCTTGGAAGGAAAAAGAACCAACAGAGGATTTAATATACCCAAATATCCAAACTAATTTGGTAATTGAAAGAAGAGGTCAGAACAGGCAGATCACTTATATGGATTACAGAAGAAATGGAGCCACCAATGGTGAAAAAGACAGGTCCACACAACTCGTCCTCACACCACTGTATGAATCAGAAGGTCCACACGACATACTAAATAGAGGAAATATCCTCCGACTGCTGAAATCGATAACAGCGCTTGAAATGATAACCACAAAAGACATTACATGTGTGGGCTTTCAGACAAACCCTGAAGGAAGCCTTCCGCTAACGCTACTAACAGTCACCACAGGATCTTTAGCGGACCTAATTTCAAAAGAGCATGATACCTTTCTTGAATGAGGTATACAAATCAGTCATCCACTTCCAAAGGTCTATCCAATCCCACTTCTACATGAAGAACATCAAACAAAAAAATTACAGTCTGAAAGAATCGAGAGTGTATTTTCTATTCTAAAAAATCCTCTTGGCAAAACAATCATCGAAGATAAAAAACGTCTGATTAGTCCAAAGAAAGACAATACTAATGAGGTAAACGAAAAATGGATTACAGCAGCCTTGCATGGTAACAAGGTACATTGACAAGACTCGCCACTAATACCATTACAAGAACAGAGCACAGCAACCTCTATAATGAAAATATGCTCATGGAACATCAACGGGATTAATAGTAAGTTAAAAAACGCCAAAATAGAAGGTCTCTCGGATCAAAACCAACTTATATTATTGCAGGAAACATGGGCAATAGATCCGCCTATGTTAAAAAATTACAAGGGGTATTTTGTACCAGCAATTAAATACAAGAAGTTTGGCCGGCTGTGCGGAGGCCTAGCAATATACGTTCCATTGGTATTAGACGCAAAACACGAGCAAATACAGACAAATAATCCAAATCTACTAGCAGTAAAATTACGATACAAAACTCGCAGAAGGGGGTCGTATAAAATCTTGATATTAGTCAATATCTACATACCACCGAAACAGAAATTAAAGAAAGAGATGACTGCTGCCATAAACAATTTACTTCTGGAACTAATCTTGGAAGAGCCGTTAGCGGACTTCATCGTATCAGGTGATTATAATACAAACTTGCTGACATCCTTTGTGCGGGATGACTTCGTCCAAACTCAAAACCAACAGTGGGAAATCCCGGATCCAATAATGGAACCTAGAACATCTAATAAACAAAATAGAATAGGGATAAACTTGCAAAAGAACTTGGAAGCACTCGGTTTTAGGGTACTAAATGGGAGATTCACAACAGACTCTCCACCGGCTAGCTTTTTTCATTCAACTAACAGTAAATCATGTATTGATTACACATTTACATCATTGTGTACTTTCAGCAGAGTGACTTCCTACTATCTAAAAAAAGTTTTGAACAGCGATCACAGCCAGCAAATCGTTAAGATAAAGTTATTTTGCGCAGAATCTGAAAAGTACTCGATATTACAAAGCCAGATCAGTACCATAAATTACAAGAAACTTATGTGGAAACCTGAAAATATGGAGGAGACTATTGCAATGGCAAAAAATCTAGCTGTGGAATGCTTTGATGAACAAACAAAGTGCACTGCCCTAGATAGATGGGCTGAATTTACACAGAAAGTGGTGTCCAACAATTCAAAAATAATAGGTAAACAAAGGAAAAAGAATACATTCATGAAGATAAAAGAAACTAAGATCTATCTCCCATATGCGGTAAGGAAAACTAGAACCATGAGAAACAGGCTGAGGAAACAGCTAACCAAGACCCCACTTAACGAGGAAATACTGGCATCATTAAAAACTACAAATATCACCTTAAGGAAACTAATCTGGAACGAAAAAAAAAGACAAACAAGAGCTTTTAACAAAAATCTATTACGCAAGTACTTTAACAAACTCGCGGGAATTCTGGAGATTAATTAATGGACTAGCTAGACCAAATAAGGTTGCTATAGGATCCAGCTTATCTGAAGAAGAATGGGTGACGTTGCTTAAAAAACATCTAGATTCCAAATCCACAGCACCAAAACAACCTGCAACCAATCCAATGTATATAAAGGATGATCAAGAAGGCGATTGTGATATTATAATAACTGAAACTCAAGTGGCTGGGCTAATTAAAAGACAGAAGGATGGGGCCCCCGGCCCCAATGGTATCCCATTTGCACTATATAAGGAAGCACCTGATTTCGGGTCCACTTATCTTACAGATGTTTTTAGAGAAGTAGTGGAGAGCAGCCAAATCCCTAAATCATGGAAAGGATCACTAATAACACCAATCCTAAAGAAAGGAAATTGGCAACTATTGGAAAACTATCGCCTAATTACAATGCAGGACACCGATGCAAAGTTGTTTGCCGGACTCCTACTGAAGATCTTAACGGAATGGGCAAAAGAGAAACAGGTACTGCCTGCGAATCAAACAGGCTTTATTAAGGGACTTGGTACATCCACAAATATTTTAATACTATCACTACTAATAGATAAAGCAATCACATCTAAAGAACTGCTATATCTGTGTTTCGTAGACTTTAAGTCTGCTTTTGACTGTGTTGACAGAGAACTCCTTTGGGAAAAGCTTAACAAACAAGGAATTCCGCATAATCTCTTACAATTGATCCGGCTCCTGCACACAGAAACTTGGGTAAAGGTAAGGTTAGGTGAGGGAAATACACTAACCAGAAAAATCTCTACATCGAGTGGCCTAAAACAAGGGTGCGTTCTGGCCCCCTTACTTTTTAACTTATTCTTAGCAGATCTTTCTACAGACCTAAATGAAATCAATGCACATTCCCCAAGGCTAGCAAACAAACTGATATCTAACCTATTATATGCCGACGATGTTGTGCTTTTAAGCCAAACCAAAGTCGGCATGCAACGATTAATCGATGGGATTTTTAGGTATTCACAGGAAAATGGCATGCAAATAAATGAAGCTAAGACCAAAGTAATGGTCATTTAAAAAAATGCTCATCTTAAATCCAAACATAAGTGGTTATTAAACGGCGGAAAAAAATTGGAGCAAGTAGCAAATTATAAATACTTGGGAGTTACTTTTAATGACAGAGGCAACTTTCAGACACAAAAATCGTACATTCTAAGAAAGACAAACTCCCTAGTAGGGGCCTTTAAAATCATTCAGAAATCAACAGGAGATTTGTCTTATCACCCTTTATTAAAAATAATTGCCGCAAAATTATTGCCTGCCCTAACCTATGGTAGTGAGGCACTCAATGGTCAAGATGCTGAAATTATTAATATAGCTGTAGCTAAAACGTACAGATCCTTATTCTCTCTCCCGAAGAATGCCTCACAAGCTCCGGTGAGACTTGAGTTTGGGCTAAACAATCAATGCTACGCAAGGAAAGGGCACATACTAAAAGTATGGAACAGAATAAAAAACGACAAGGATAATGAAATGTCCTGCTTATTGTGGCAGGAAGTGAACAACAAAACAAACACAAACGTCAGCTCCTGCTTAAACAACGCTATTGCAGAATTTGGTATAACACCAATCTGGGAAACCACAATTACGTCGGAGAGCTTCAAAAAAACAATAAACAAACTTACTAACTACCTCTCCATGATTATGGATAAAGATATTCTGGTCAAGCGTAGCCACGCATGGTCAATTGTCTCTGGATATAAGAAAAAAAAGGTTCAAACCTATCTAGAAACTGCATGATCTAAGAAAAATAAACACATTTTTATTAATGCCAGATTTGGCTTCTATCCAGGCACATGCCACTTACCACCATGGAAGAGACCACAAGGAAATAACATATGCAGGCTTTGTAACCTAGGAGAAGAAAACATCTTACACCTATTGTGTCTTTGCCCGGATCTGGAAATTGAAAGAAAAACTACAATTAAAAGAATGTTTAACATGCGTAGTGTAAGGACATGTAGACAGGCACTGATCGCAAGTCTTAACCCAGAAGATTTGCTGATGAGTTCTGCGCTTGTTAAATTCCTTCGTGCGGTACAGAAGAAATTGGATTTTTTTGATTGACCAAACAATAGTCTACGTGAATATGGACTTTATACAATGCAGCTCTTTTTCTTATTTATGTGTATATTATATATCTAACTTTTGAAAACTGATTGAAAATCCAATTGTTTTATAATTTTAAATTTGTTAAAGTTTTATCTGCTTTTTTGTAAGATTTTAATTAATCAAACAAATAAATAAAAAAAATATATATATACACTTTGGGCAGTTCCAAGACAAGTGCATGAAATCTGCGGGACTCTGCTTGCAGTGGAGGCATCAATCATCTTCCCGTAAGCCTATCCTATGTAATCGAGAAGGTGTGTGGTAGAGTCTGTGCAAGAATTTGAAGTTCAGCATGCAAAGCCTGCTGCTGCCGGAGACACGTTCCGTCTGCGTACATGCCATCTCCCACTGATCATCAGTGAGCGGTTCAGGTAGGTCCTTGTCCCAGCCAGCCCTGGCTCTAGCATGCAGCGGGGGCGGCACAGATCTGACTCTCGCATACAGGACCGACATGGCGTGTTTCAGTGCGTCTCCTTGCAACTTTAGGTGAAGGGAGTGGAACACTTCCAGTTTCGCTGGGAAGTCAGGACATATGGCCCTCACACTCTGTCTGATCCTAGTATAGAGGAACAACTCCATGAATGTAGCGGGGGGTATCTCCGAAAATTTGTTACTTCGACCGGAACGTCCCTTCTAGAAAGAGATCCCCACATGTGAAATATTGTAGTCTTGTTAGTAGGTTTTGGCAGATTTTCTCAGTGGTCACCTGTAAAAGCGGACAGTTACGCAATGGTATTTTAGGGGAGTAAGCTGTGTAGCACCCTCCGCTTTCGCCAGCCAGTGCAGTGCTTTTACCGTGCAGTTCACAGTAGTAGGGTCCCTATCTCTTTCCTTATATGGGGTAAATACGTACCCAGTCAGGGGGACTGGCGCCATATGACCATCCTCTACTGCTAGATGGTCCATGTAGGGGGGGTGGAACCAGTACACCGCAAAGTGCGCCTGTGCACTGTAATAATACTGTTCAAAGTCTGGGACATCAAACCCGCCGTACCTATATGGGAGTGTAAGGGAATCCAGCTTCAGTCGTGCGTGCTTCCCGCCCCAGATCAGTCAGATAAGTTGTGTCTTCAAGGTGGCAAAGAAATGTGCCTCAGGGTGATAAGGAATATTAATAAACAAATATAGAAATTTGGGAACTATCACTATCTTAATTAACGATATACGGCTGGCCAATGATAGGGGGAGTTTAAGCCAGGATGTGATGTTATCTGTCACTTTAGACATGGCTCGTCCGTAGTTTGTTCTCATGAGCGTTTCCTTATCCCTGGAGACATAAATCCCTAAGTACTTAAAGTCAGATTCCTCCCATTGCAGTGGGTAGTCCAGGGATTGAGGGGGGGGTTTGATTGGTCAATGGAAACACTGCTGACTTTCCCCAATGAATCTGTACTCCGGCCAATGCTCCAAAGTTGGTGACCTCCCGCAGTACTGGATTTAGGCTGTCGCCCGGGTTGCGGATGTACAGAGTGATGTAGTCGGCATAAAGGGAGACTAGGACTTGTCGGGATAAATAGAGGAGGCCCCTGTGGTTGTGGAGCTGGCGCAGCTTGGCCACCAAGGGTTCAATGGCAATAGCAAATAAAACTGGGGACAGTGGGCAGCCTTGCCTTGTCCCCCTGTTAATGCGGAAGGGATCGGAACGAGACCCGTTAAGTAGGACTCTAGCTACGGGCGCTTCGTAGAGGAGTTTGACCCATCGTATGAACTGTATCGGCATTCCCATATATGACAGGGTCAGGAACATGTAGTCCCGCTCCAGGGAATCGAACGCTTTGGTGGCATCTAAAAAGACCGCCGCGCTTTTGGGGTCTATGTCCTGAAGGATCGCCAGTAGTGTAGGAAGGTTGTGGGACATAGCCCGGTTAGGGACAAAGCCAGCCTGGTCCGGCAGCACTATCTTTTCAAGGAGGAGGTTCAGCCTAATGGCCAGCATCTTGGCCAGTATTTTAGTGTCTCTATTAAGGAGAGTCAGGGGCCGAAAGGAATCGCTTGATCAGGAGCTTTCCCGGGCTTAAGCAAGGACAGTATGTGCGTTTCTCTCATAGTATCAAGGAGTACTTCCTCTTACAGCACTTCATAATATACTGCCTTGAGGATAGGGGCTAGAATGTGGATATAAGTTTTATAAAAATCAATGAGAATCCCATCCAAACCAGGACATTTTCCCGATTTCATGCTCATTATCGCCTCTTTAATTTCGTCCACTTCAAGGTCTGATGCTAAATTTTTTTGTTGCATGGGTCCCAACCAAGCAAGGGCCTCGTCCTCAAAATAGTCCCTCAATTGTAGTTCAGTTTGCCTACGCGAGGTGTACTGTGCCTTATAATAGTCATGTCAGGATGTCTAGCTGCCCTGGTAGGGACCTACATGTCTCCCCTTGGGTGTCTCGTAGTTCATTGACATAATTACGAAAGAGCGGAGGCCATACCACCACAGCTAGGGAGCTCCCCAGCCTGTCTCCCTCCCCGTATCGTCTAGCGACCCCTTGCTTCCCCCGAAATCTACACTCCCGTTCAGCCCCCTCAGTATATTTCGACAGTTTCTCCCGTATTTGGGCCTTGAGGGAATTGGAGGCTTCACTGCCCGCAGCCTCCCGCTCTAGAGCCTTCAATTCGATCTCCAGAGTGTGTAGGTTTAATCGAAGATCTTGTAGGATTCCGCCCCCCTTAAAGATGCACCATCCCCTAACAGTTACTTTAAAGGCTTTCCAGACAGTTGTGAGACTCGCCACGGAGCCGGTGTTCGTGGGTAAGAAATCTAGCATCTCCTGTTCCAACTCCGCCTTGAAGACGGCATCCTGTAGGTGCGAGGGGTTCAGTCTCCAGCCGAGAAAATGTGCTAGGTCCACAGTGGTAGCAAGGAGACTTTCACTGGGGAGTGGTCCGAAAAGGTCTTGGCCATATGGTGCGCCCCTTCCACCCAATGAGTCATGCCCTTTGCTAGTAGCACATAGTCCAATCTGGCCCAGGTGTTGTGTACGGAAGAGTGGTGTGTGCCCTCCTTCTGTAAGGGGCGAGAGAAACGCCAGGCATCCACAAGACTTTCATTTGTGACAATATCCTGTAAGGCGCGTTGGGAAGTGGTGTAGTGCGTTGATGTAGCGTGCGATCTGTCCCAAGTGGGGTTTACAACTGTATTAAAATCCCCACATACAAGATATGTGCACCCCAAAGTGCTTATTTTGCCTCTGATCAGTTGTAGATAGTGGCGGTCATCAACGTTTGGTCCATAGTAATTTACAAATATAATTTCATGCAATTGCAGTGATCCCCACAACAGGCAGTACCGTCCCTCTGAGTCCGTCTCCCGCTCTCCTTCCACAATCAATATAGCCACCCCCCTGGCATAAGAAGAATAGGAGGCAAAGCACCATGTGAAGCCCAGCGGGTTGCAAATTGAGGAGTGTGTCCTTTCGACAAATGCCTATCCTGGAGGAAAGCAATGCTAACGTGGTGCCTATCCAGGTAGCCCAAAACCTGCCGCCACTTCCGAGGGTCATTGAGCCCCCGCACATTCCATGACATGACGTTGAGGCTTGCACTGCTTCCACCCCCCTCACCCTCAGCTATAGAAACAATATTGATACTTCAGCCAAGTAATCCAAGCCCACTGCTGTGACTCACCATACATTAGCAACATTTCCCCTTGTGCCCCAGCCCTCCCTCTCCCACCCACACCGGCTGCCCCAACGTGCCAGGAAAAAACAACCCTCCCCCCCTGAAAACACTCATAAAACCTGGTGCCCAAACTCACAATGCAGGTACCATTATGAAAAAATCAAATTAGGGGGAATGCCCTCGATAGGGGCCGCTAGGGGCTCCCGCCATTTTACAGGGGTCGATCTGATGGGACGAGGGTGAGTGGCCGGGCGACATATTTTGCCATCATTGTAAGTTTCAACAATCATACATCACCAGTCCGTAGGAAGTCTTTGGAATGTCTTTATGCATTCATGCATAGTCTTCTGTGTTCAGGAGGGGTCTGATAATGGTGAGTGCGAGCGCGATCTGCGTCCTGCCGCTGCTTCCCGGGAAGCGGAGCGTTGATCCTGTTTAAGACAATCTTCTGCTTGTTGAGGCGTGGAGAAGATGTGCTGTCGGCCTCTATGGTGGATCCACAGCCGGGCAGGGTATAACATGGCGTACTGAATGCTGCTGGATTGAAGTTGCTTCTTCACAGCAATAAACTTCCTTCTGGCCTCCTACATTGCTTATGTAAAATAGGGGTAGAAGGAGAGCGTGGTGTTTCCGTACTTCACTTCACCTTTTTCCCTCGCCAGACGTAGCAGCGTGTCCCGGTCGGGGTAGTTGAGAAATCGCATGATGATCGGGCGTGGCGGCGTCCCAAGGGGGGGCTTGGCGGCCAAGGAGCGATGAGCCCTCTCAATGACTAATTGCGTAGAGAAGGAGTCCCTGCCGAAGATATCTGCCAATAATGTCTCCAGGAAGTCCTCTAACCTCCCGGTGTTGGTCGTTTCTGCCAGACCTAGCATACGGATGTTGTTCCATCTCGAGCGCGATTCCAATTTCTCATTCTTCTCCGATATTACTTTCAGGAGTTTGGCCATTTGCGACAAGTGCTTCCTGCTGTCGCTCGCCCCATCTTCGAGGACTGGCACTCTTTGCTCTACCTCCTTCAATCGTTCCTCATGGCCATCCAGTTTTACTATGACATTGTCCAGGCGGAGTGACATGGTGTCTATTTTGGAATCTATAGTCGTCAGACTCTGTTGCATGCTCACCAGCATATCTTTCCAGCCAGGGTTCTCGTTTCAGGGGGGTAATTCTTGCCCTTGCCTCTCGGTGCAGAGCTAGGTGTCTTGCGAGTGTCGAAAGGCAGCTTTGACTGTTTCAGTTCTGTCTTGCCCATGGCGGTAGGTTGTGCACAGTCCTATTACCGCCGTCAGTATGGCGAAAGAAGGGGGGGGGAGGCGGGCACTTACAGCAACACCAACATTTCTTAATGTCCAGTCCACGGGCGTAAATAAGGCAGCAGTCCGCCACCCCCAGAGCAAACCGCAGAAATGTCCCTAGCTGGACTGTGGTTCAAAATGCCTCCCTGTGGCCAGGTAAGTAGTGCCCTCAGCAGAGGGGTCAATGCGGGCTAGATATAGAGATCATTCCCTGTCCGTGGCTCTGTCGCTGTGCGTGTCTCAGATAGGCCTCGGCGTCGCTCCCAAAATGGCGGCAGCTTCTCAGCGCCAAGGTCAGGTCCCTGGTGTGGTGCAGCTCCCCCTTCAATGTGCCCAGAGCCTCAGTTTGCGTTGGACAAGGAGGAGGGTGGCTTCACACAGTATGTGTAGGCAGGACAGTTGTGCAGCAGTGTGCTTCACTATGGTCTTAAGGTAAGGCCTGGGCTCTCAGTGTCTCCTCGTGGTCGCAGGCCCCTAAAATGGTGGACTGGCCCGTTCGGCCCACCCCCGTGCCTCAGGAGTGAATGTCCTTTGTGTAGTGTGCCGGTGTGAAAATGTCTAGTAGTCTTGCCCTCACCTCACTCCGCCTCTTCCTTCACCTCCTCCAGCCAGACGCTGCTCGGCTCCTCTCCTCACCTCATTAGGCACGCAATGGACGCGTCCAGTGTCATTCGTCCTCCGCCCCTTGTCGCAGCCTCCTCAGCCCATATGTGCAGCCCGGAGATCCTTCGCTGATAGATAAACGTTCAGCCGGTGCGAGCAGACAAGCCAGAGGGGGAGGGTTCCAGGGCGCCTTCGCTCTTCCATTCGCCGCAGCCGCCTCGGAGGGGATATAGGCCTGGAATCCCCGGTCTCATGTGGATGTGGCAGCTGCCGCGGGTCTCCAGCCATGACGGCACCAGCAGTGCGCTCCGCTTTTTCCAGCCGCTATCGCGCGACCTGGTCCGCGCAGCAGGTCCAGACTCGTTCCGCCGTCGCACCTCACATTTCCAAAGATATTTATGCAGGTGAAGGTGATTTGTTTGCAGGCAGGATGAGGATATTGTTTCCTAAAACGCCAGACTCGGCGGGAGCTCTACATCATGGCGTCCATCCTGGTCTGGCGCCACCTATCGCCCTCTAATAGCAACCTTGTATTGACGGGTGTGGGTATATTTTTAAAATTGATTGCATCATTGCTCGTTCAAAATCAATTATGATTTGTTGCAGAAAGTAGTTGTGTATTGTTTTAGTATTGTTAGGAGCTTTATGTATGTGGTGTTTTGTTTATTAGGGAGTAGTGTGCATATGAAGGGGATTTTAGTATCTTCATATTCACAGTGGATAGTAGTTGATAAAAAAGCTTGGGGCAAACTTTGAATGTTTCATCCATCCTCCATGTTTCGCAGTTTTTAGGGTTTTGTAATGTGTTGTTTGTTGCAAACATGATAATTCCTTTTTCATGACTCTTGTTGTCATGTAGAAGGAACTGTCTTTGTGGGTGATGGTGTATTTTGGTAATGTTTGTATTTCTGCAAAAGTTTGGGGGTGGGTGGTGTTTGAGCAGTAACTCTTTTAGTTCAGGCAATTAAACTCTTTAGAGTGGGGATAGATGGTAGTTGTCCTGTGACATTTTTAGGTACCATAGGTAACACGTTTTAAAGTATTTTATTACTTTTTTGGAGCTGGTACTTGTTTCTCTGATTGTCTCAAGAGCATCTCTAACTACAATTTCAGTTACGTTGGCGGGATGGTTGTGTTCTTTGACAGTTACTACATTGGGTTATATTGTAGTGGCTCTTCCATAGCTAAAGTTAGAGTAATATTTACTGCATTTCCAATCTGTTTTGTTTCCAGACATTTTCTCGTGTGTACGTGTGAATGTCTGACATAATATCGACAGACAGAATATCGACATGCAAAAATATCGGAGCAAAAATATCGACAGCAAAAATATCGGAATCCTATCTTCATTAAGGTAAGTACAAAAATACAGAAAAAATAATGTCGAAGTACAAAAATATCGGAATCAAAAATATCGTTTTTTTAAATGTATTAATAATAATGTTAAAATAATAATTAAATACATATAATTTTACAAGTATTAAATAAAAATATTAAAACAAAATTAAAACTAATACATATACATTTAAAATAAATAAAATACTTAAACATTTAAAGTAATTTTGATTTTTTTCATCTAATTTATTTAATGTAATGTAATATTTTTTTGTTTTTACCCTGTACGCCTGTACCCCAAAAACCCAAAACTGACCCTGAACCCTAAAAATATCCTTGTACCCCAAAAACCCAAAACTGACCCTAAACCCTAAAAATACCCCTTTACCCAGAAACTGAAAACTGACCCTGAACCCTAGAAATACCCCTTTACTCAAAAACTGAAAACTGACCCTAAACCCTAAAAATACCCCTTAACCCAAAAACTGAAAACTGACCCTGAACCCTAAAAATACCCCTTTACCCATGAACTGAAAACTGACCCTGAACCCTAAAAATACCCCTGTACCCATGAACTGAAAACTGACCCTGAACCCTAAAAATACCCCTGTACCCAAAATTAATTAATATTATTTAATTACCAATTAATTATTAATTAACAATAACAATAAAGTAAATATATTAGCACATTTGCTGTAATTAATTTAATTTAATAATTAATATTATTTTGCCCAATTAATTAATTAAGAATAACAATAAATTATATATAAAAAATTACTATAATTAATGTAATAAAATAATTAATAATAATTAATTACCAACTAATTAATAATTATAAATATGTAAAAAATTATAATAATTAATTAACTAATTAATAGAAATTAATTACCAATTAATTATTAATTAAAATATGTACAAACATATATCAATTAATTAATTATTATTAAATTACTTCCCACCCTATTCCCCTATAAACCCATAACCCGCTACAGAACATATTTATCAATTAATCAATAATTAAAAATAATTAAAAATTAATTCTCAATTAATTAATGAATAATTCCTACTAATAATAATTAATTTAACATAATTAAATTACTTCCCACCCTATTCCCCTATAAACCCACAACCCGCTACAGTAGTAAAAGACAATATTTAATTAAATTACATTAAAAATAAATAATAAAACATAATAAATACAATATAATATACACTAAATGTATTTAAAAATTGATATTAGTAACATCAAAGTTATTAATTTAGATATTGTTAACATCGATATTTACAACTTCGATATTACTGATATCATACCAATATCGATATTTAGACTGTCGATATTACTTACCTTCGATATTTTCGTATATCGATATTTAAACTTCGATATTTTGGTATATCGATATTTAAAAATCGATATTTTGTCTGTGTACCGTACGTGTAGCCTATGAAGCACAGAAATAGTTTTCCCTTTTATGAAATTAAGAATTTTGCTCCTTCTGCCATTTTTTCGTACATCTGTGAATAACTATAAATATTTTCATATAGTTTGGATCTAGTTTATCAATATTTTTGTTGTCAATGTTGGTTATATCAATATTTTTGTTGTGTTTCATTTAATTGAAATTTTATCCATTTTTTTGTTCTATATTTTTGTTGTCGATATATTATTAATCGAGATTTTTTAAGACTATATTTATTTATCAATGTTAGTGTCATTCCTTTTTGGTGGATTGTCTATCGATATTTTTGTTTACAATATTTTTGACTCAATAATTTTGGAGTTCGCTGTTATGAGAGTCAATGTTGTATCAGTAAACCCTTGGACTGAAGGACCACTCACAATAGGAGAGAACAGTTACTGATTGCTTTCAAGGCAAATCTTGGATGAACGAGCATGACAAGTATCTATGAATGAATGGGTCTAAGACCAAGATTCAATTGCAAGACCTATACCAAATGCCACCAGACCTTTTGAATGGTTAAAAGAGTTGGGAGTAGCTCCAGCACCAGTGAGGGATGCTGATACTGCAAATTGTATATTGATTTGTGCCTTAGGTTCAACGACTAGATCACAGCAAACATTATAAATATAAGCCTCCAATTCGTAGTGCTTTGGATAGTTCTGCTCCTTTTTGAGGCTGATCATTTCATCAAAATCAAAAAAGCATTAAAAGTATAATGACTGCATTATTGCAATATAATCTAAATTCAAGCATTGAGGAAAGACCTGTATAAACTCAGAAGGATGCAGAATTACTCAACGAGACTACAACTTAAAGTAGGGAAATTAGACTACATCTTACCAGGACTTAGACACTTCGCTGGCTCCTTGGAGAACAAAGTAACACAACTGATGCCCCCGGACGATGTGCAAAGCATTCAGGGCTAGATGTACGAAACATCTGTGCATTAAACAACAGCCCATTTTGAACAAAAAATTTCTCTTCTGATGTGAAAAGCCCAAATTGTGATTCAGAACCTGTTACTGATTCGCAATTTGGAATTGTCATTCAAAGTATGGAAGGGCCGTGTTTGGGGCATCCTTTTCACATACTAAGTTGCATTGGTATGTACAAATATGTTGCAACTGAAATGAAGCCTCAAAACATTCACACTATACCACCAACTCAAGGTTCGTGGTAACCCATTCGCAAATGGGAAGGGGGTCCCCTTTGCAAATGGTTGAAAACATATTTTTTAAGTGCAGGTAATTCCTAATCTCAAAAAATGAAATGTCTATAATTTTTCTTCTTTTTAAATGCATCTTGCTTTCCTTTACCACAAATGGACTGTGTTTTAGAAAAAAGGTTGCTTTATTTAAAATAAAAGGAATATCAAGTTCCTAATTGAGATTTGCAAAACAAATAACAATTTGAAAAACATTATTTCTAACTTTCGTACATTTAGCCTTTAGAGACTGATATCAAAAATGCTTTTGCAAATCAGCCACCACTAGAACCTCTGATTATGCAGTGCAAGACCAATAAGCCTAACTAATGTTAAAGGAAAAAAGAAAAATGCCATAGTTCAGTGTACATAGATCTGGAATGACAAGGCACAACAAAGGGTCTTTCCAAATCATGTGCTTAAGACATCAAAGAACAGAACTCTGTTAAAATAAGCTTTTCCCTTTCAAATAGGCTGCAGTGGGGACACCATCCATCAAAAGAGGCAGCATCCTTAATTTGTAATGTACAATACTTAGGGCCCAATTCATAATTTGCATTTTGAGCATGTAAATTCACACACCAGTAGTGCTACTTTGCAAGCATGAGAAGATCCCAGTCTCTACATTTCATATCTTTTCTGTGCAAGATCTCTGCCTCATGTGCAGAGATCCCTGCACATGTTGGTATACATTTTCGTAGTAAATGTGAGAAAGAGAGTAATGTGAAATTAGAGAATGATTGCCAAGATTTTAAAGGAATTATACATTTTTAAGTAGGGGTTTACGGAGGGAAATGCTAGCACAAACCACATTGACCGAAAAGTAAGACCAGTTCAAATCAAAAATACACTTCTAAATTTACTGCAATCTGGGCCAGGTCAAAATGTATCTAAGCTGCCCAAATCACAGAAACTTAGCAATTTTAAATGTTGCTTGTTATGCAAAATTCCTGAAATTATACCATTAGATCACTTTGTGTAATTATTCGCCATTTGCGGTAAACATTCACTGCAAGAATGCACTATGTGATAGAAATTTACCAAAAATGTACATGAACAGCAGAACTTGAGCAAGTTTGAAATGATGTGTTTGCATATTACTTAATTCCATGCTTTTTTGTATAATTGTGAAACAATTTTGAGTAAAAACCTTTAAACAATGATTTTGAATTTGTGAATTTTTTACACACTTACTATGATCCTACAAGTGTCAAAACAGTCTTAACTGTTCACACAGCTGGCTTGGAGTAAGTCAAGTAAACATTCACTGCAAGCATTCACTGTGTGATAAAAATGTAATCTGCTGGTGGAGGAAGTACTATTTAGACCTGTAGCATTTTGGCACTGATTATGGTAAACCCCGGAGTTTACCCATTACGCAAAGGCAGTGAAGGATGTAGTAGAGGCAGATAAATCCTCTAAGGTTGTCTGGCTCCAGAGGGTTAAAATCATGCTGGTTCATACGGGCATGGGTTACTTGCGGGATGACCCGGTTGGTAACCAGTTTCCATCCAAAAAAGAATTTAAGGATGCATATTGGTCGATGGTAAAGGCAGAGTACATAGACTCTGCAAACACTAATTTATTGACTGGTCTATTTTTGGAGCACAAGACTTTCCCCAAATACGAAAATTTGGGGGATTTTATAGCTATACCCAGCGATAGGAGCCTTTGGGGGTCATTAGGATGGCGGGCGGACTTTGTCAGCTCGCCTTCCTATTGGGAAATGGGACCACCTGCCATAAGGGCGGGGGTCCCATGGGGGTCATTAGGATGCGCCCGCCACAGTGTGGGGCGCATCCTACATACCTGCCATTGTGGCTGGAGGTGCACTCAGCACCGCCCGCCACAATGCCAGGAAGGCATGTCATGCACTTCCATGCACAACATGACAGGCACCGCACGGTGCCTGCCATGTTGTGCATGGAACTGCAGAGGTCTACCTGCACCCGCCACCCCCCAGAGTCCCTGGGGGCCCGCAACGGGGCCCCACAAGCATGTTTCCACCCCATGATAATATGGCTGGTGGTGTCTAACAGACACTGCCACCATATTAAGCTCTTTTCCGCCCGGTCGACTTGTTGACCGGGCGGAAAAGCAGCAGACGGTCTTTCCATCCGCCGCGGTCCCCCGCCATAGTAATATGGTGGGAGGAAATGGGTGGCAGGTGGGGACGGATCTCGGGCGGATCGCCACCACCATGCAGACGGTGGCGATCTGATCTGTCCAAGGTCCTAATGGGCCACTATATTTCCAATATAGGGTAGGCAGCCTCCCAGTTAACTCTTACACCCGAAAATGTTGACTTTGTGTATTAGTAAATGTTTGTACTGCAAAGAACAGGATGAAACGGTAGTACACATTTTATTTGTCTGCCCAAAATATAAAATTCCTGGTAAAGTATGGCTAAAACAAATCAGTTTCAAAATGGGGACCCGGTCGAGCGCTACAGCTCTGTGCATTCTTATGCCCAACACTAATGAGTTATTTGGTATAGCTATTGCCAATTCTTTAATTTGGTCTTGGAGAATTAGCACACACTTTAATAAAAATCATACCACAGGGGTCAGAGCGAATGCCAAGGATGACCCATCCCCTGTTAGTGATTTAGTATGATCAAGCCCAGGGAAGCCATTCTAGATGTATTATGAAGTTTGTGAAATGTTGAAAAGGAATAGTTGATGTTATATATATATATATATATATATATATATATATATATATATATATATATATATATATATATATATATATATATATATATATATTATATATATATATATATATATATATATATATATATATATATATATATATATTCACTGAAAAAACCATAGGTTATAGACCATATATAGTTAGGGATTAGCATTTACAAAACCTTAATTTACTCGCACAAAACCATTGAATTTCGCATATATAGTTAGTTGCAATAACTATATATCGCGCACCCGCAATCCACTGCTGATGATGTCACATATTACATCATTCATGACATGGTCAGTGACATCACTGATGACATCACTGATGACATCTCAAATGACATCACTGATGACATCTCAAATGACATCACTGATGACATCACTGATGACATCTCAAATGACATCACTGATGACATCACTGATGACATCATCCAGTGACTGTGTGTTTCTGTAAAGTTTAAATATGTTTTACATATTGAAGAATGAGTGGATGTATAAGTGTCTGGAAGAAGGATTTAGTAGGTGCAGGACTGACTGTATGAGAGAGTGATTAAATGTGTTTCACTGAGTGCATGGGTTAGTGACTAAACTGTCTTAATTTGTGCATCATTATGTCTGTTGTTCTGTAAACTGCTGCATGTGTTAATCAGTAGCTATATGAGTAACTATATGGGTTATTGATTGGTTGCCCAAGTATTTGTATGGGAGACTGAGTATGTGTGTGGGTGGCTGGGAGGTGTATGACTCTGTGCATAGATGTGTGAGCAGTTGATTCACTAGATGTATGGGTTCAAACGTGCATGTGGAAACAGCTGTATGGGCAGCTGACTGTGTGCATGAGTGTATTGGTGAGTGAATGGATATCTCAGTGCTACATGTCAAAGTAAGTACATATGTAAAACACAGTACATGTGAGAGTTGAAATATATAAATAACTGTGCATAAGAGCCAGTGAATGTGAGAGTGGCTGTATGAATCATTGTGAACTTGTATCAGGGATTGTATAAGAGAGTAAATATGTGTTAGAATATGTTTGAATTAGTAAGGTGTGTATAACTGTATAGTTGAGGAAATGGAGGAGTGATTGATCCTTTTCATGACTGACTAGATGTATGAGTAACTCCATGGATGAGTGACAATCTGTGAGTGTCTGTTTACACTGATTGTATCTAAGGTTATTTTAGAGTCTGAAGAGGTTCATCGTATTATCACATGAGTGATATTATCAGTGATGTGATCAGTAATGTCAAATGAGATGTCATCAGTGATGTCATCAGTGATGTCATTTGAGATGTCATCAGTGATGTCATCAGTGGTGTCATTTGAGATGTCATCAGTGATGTCATCAGTGATGTCACTGACCATGTCATGAATGATGTAATATGTGACATCATCAGCAGTGGATTGCGGGTGCGCGATATATAGTTATTGCAACTAACTATATATGCGAATTTCAATGGTTTTGTGCGAGTAAATTAAGGTTTTGTAAATGCTAATCCCTAACTATATATGGTCTATAACCTATGGTTTTTTCAGTGAATTTTCAAGGTTTTGTAAATGCTAATTCCTAACTATATATGGTCTATAACCTATGGTTTTTTCAGTGAATTGCAATGGTTTTTTAATAGCAAATATCAAAAGCTGTAAAATGTCAAGTACATGGTAGGTAAAAACATTTTCGTATTTATGCATGCTGATGTGCTTTGAACGCTGCCCCCCCCCTCCTCTTTTCTTTTAGGAGTATTCTCTCTTTGCAGATAGTGAAGGGTAGGTAACGTAAGCCTTTGCCCCCGTTGTAACCAGTCGTGCCTGCTTCCCTCTACATTTGATTGATTGTTATCCAAGCATTTACTGTTTTAGAATTGGGTGCTCTCATGCTGACGCCAGCTTCAATCTGAAACATCCAGAAACACTGTAGACTACCAATTCGATCAGTTCCGGTGGAGCCCCAACGTGACCCGGTAGAGAAGAACTTGCCCTCCCCTCTTTGACTGATTGTTCTTGTTGCCTGTCCCTTCTCTTGTCATTTAACAGAACTTTTTGGACTGCTGAAAGGGGTTGTATTCCGACCGCTGGTTGGTGGAGACATTTTGACTATATTCTGGACCTGCGTTGTCACGTAATGCGTCATATGACGCGCCGCGTTAACGCACCCGGAAGTGCTCCGGTGCGCAAGGCGCAGCTTCCCGGAAACGATCCAGAGCGCGGCGCGCAGCGCGTAACGTAAGCATAACAGGTCATGTGACTTGTTAATAAAACTTTTCATTGGTTCATTTTACTTTTGTTACTCTAATGATGAAAGGCTTGGTCATATGACCTAAAAATAACGCTTTTCATTGCTTTCGAACATTTTTTTTCCCCAAATGATGAAAGCCCCACCTTTTTTTTTCTCACTCTGACTTGTAAAGCAAAGGACCCAGATGCATTTACAGTTTATCACTAACAATGTTCCAGGCTAATGTATTTTCCCGGGAAATTTACAACTGTCCTGCAAGTAAAATATTCCTTTTTCGAGAAAAAGGGCGTTTCTTCGTCCCATGAGGGAGCCGTTGAGCAAAAGAGGCTCGGCCTGCTGTCTTAGTCGCTGATAGGCATGAATATCAGATTCTTAACGATCACTTTATGTTGCAGGAGTAGAAAACACAACAGCCCTTGACCATTTATCTTTACTGCGTTCCTGCATATTATACCTTTTAACAGTCATGTAATTGGACTGCTTTATTTCACTTGCCTTTTACTGATTCGAAAACAGTGGCTATTATTCAAAACTTTACCAATGTAGGTACTACTACCATGTTTTTTTTAAAAACCTTTATTGTGAAAATGTCAGTATACAAATACGGGCCTATAACCACGTGGGCCGGCCACGGAGCAAACTGGAATCGTATATGATGAGGGCACATTTACACTGTAAAAGAACGTAACGGGCGACCCATTAGATTGCAAGAACTAAGGTGTCTAACATTTGCGGAATCGGTGGACGTACATTTTATAATTAAAGTACGACAGGGCCAGTTACAATAAAATTATCTAGATACACATTTGCGGGCAAGTACCATGGGTGACGTTAATTCGAACTTTCAATAGTACAGTAATCAATAACACATCAGAACTTAATATCAATAGGGATGTCAAAATGTTCAATAAATTCTCGTCCCCGCCCGCCATGTGCTTCAAAACTGCATACGTATCTCCTGATATCAAGGTTGGGCAACCAGTACACAACAAGGAGTTACGAGTCCCATTTATACCGGCACCATTTTGGCCGAGGCCGGGCAGGTCCAGGATATAGTCAAAATGTCTCCACCAACCAGCGGTCAGACCAGAACCATTTTCGGCAGTCCAAAAATGTTCTGTTAAATGACAACAGAAGAAATAGGCAACAAAAACAATGATTCAAAAGATGGGACGCTTTCGTGAATCTGGCCCATGCCCTAGCAGGCAAACGTCCGAGTTCCAAGGTGTCCCAGAGCCATTTTAGTGGACCAGGCCCAAATCCAAAGAGCTGGCCGCCATTTTGAGAGTCTTGTTGCAGCCGGCTATCACTGCACCACAAGAATAGCCGCAATTCAGCTAGATGGCGGGTGAGTCACTGTACCGCAAAAGCGGGCGGAGCTCAGCTGAAAGGCGAGTGAAACGCTAAGAGGCACCCCACTGCAGATGAGGGAGAGGCCCATTTGCGCTGCCTCCCCCCCCCCCCCCCCGGGCACCCCACGCCGTCTTTCGGCACAGCATTGTAGGATGGCCACACCAGTGAAACTTGCTGGACACCACCTCGGTGCCATCCGGATCTCGGCGCATTCGAGTCACTGTACCGCAAGAGCGGGAGAAACTCAGCTGGACACGCCGTCTTTCGGCGCAGCATTGTAGGATGGCCACACCAGTGCGGCAACTTGCTGGACACCACCTCGGTGCCATCCGGATCTCGGCGCGTTGTGCTGCCTTCGGCATACTGTAGCAGCAAGAGTGACCGCAACTCAGCTGGACACGCCGTCTTTCGGCGCAGCATTGTAGGATGGCCACACCAGTGCAGCAACTTGCTGGACACCACCTCGATACCATCCGGACCTCGGCACGTTCTAGTCACTGTACCGCAAGAGCGGAAGAAACTCAGCTGGGCACCCCGTCTTTCGGTGCAGCATTGTAGGATGGCCACACCAGTGCGGCAACTTGCTGGACACCACCTCGGTGCCATCCGGATCTCGGCGCGTTGTGCTGCCTTTGGCCTACTGTAGCAGCAAGTGCGGGCGCAACTCGGCTGGACGGCGTGTGAAACGCTAAGGGGCGCCGCACTGCAGATGAGGTGCCTCCACCTTGGGAGGCGGAAGAGGGCCGTTCGCGCCGCCTCCCCCCGGGCACCCCACGCCGTCTTTCCGCGCAGCATTGTAGGATGGCCACACCAGTGCAACTTGCTGGACACCACCTCGGTGCCATCCGGATCTCGGCGCGTTGTGCTGCCTTCGGCCTATTCGCACATCGGTCCGCTACTGACGCCGCCTCATGGGCCAATGGATTTTGTACGCTTTTTATAGCCCAAAGCCGCATAACAGGTCATGTGACTTGTTTATAAAACTTTTCATTGGTTCATTTTACTTTTGGTTTCCTAATGATGGAAGGCTTGATCATATGACCTAAAAATAACACTTTTCATTGGATTAAAACATTTTTTTTCCCAAACGATGAAAGACCCACCTTTTTTTTTCTCACTTGGCAATCAAAAAAGGTTCCGTTAGATGACAACAGAGGGGACAGGCAACAAGAACCATCACTCAAAAAAGGGGAGGGCAAGTTCTTCCCTACCGGATCACGTTGGGGCTCCACCGGAACTCATCGAATTGATAGTCTACAGTGTTTCTGGATGTTTCAGACTGAAGCTGGCGTCAGCATGAGAGCACCACCATCTCGTAGCTCCGTTGTGGCCATTCCGCAAGCAATCATGGCAGCCGCTCCCCACCGGAAGCCTGCGGGAGTCGGGGGCCCCCAAGACTTTTGTAGAATCTTCAAGGCTGAGGGGATGCTTTCGAGAATGGGGCCCAAGCCCTAGCAGGCAAGCGTCCGAGTTCCAAGGTGTCCTAGGGCCATTTTAGTGGACCAGGCCCAAATCCGAAGAGCCGGCCGCCATTTTAAGAGTCCTGTGGCAGCCGCCTATCGCTACACCGCAAGAGTGGGCGCAACTCAACTACATGGTGAGCGAGACGCTGTAGCCGCAAGAGCGGGCGGTAAACAGCTGAATGGCGGATGAGGCACAGTGTAGCAAAAGCGGGCGGAATGGCATCTGAAACGGTAAAGGGGCGCCCCACTACAGCAGACGAGCCTCCACCTGGGGAGGCCCGTTCACGCCGCCTCTCCCCCCCCCCCCCCGGGGCGCCCCACGCCGTTTTTCAGAGCAGCATTGTAGGATGCCAAAACCAGTGCGGCAACTTAAGGGACATCACCTGGGTGCCGTCCAGATCTCAGCGCGTTCTGCTGCCTTGGGACTATTCGCACAACAGACCGCTACTGACGAGGCACAGTGCAGCAAAAGCGGGCGGAAAACCGCAGAATGGCAAGTGAAACGCTAAAGGGGCGCCCCACTACAGCAGACGAGCCTCCACCTGGGGAGGCCCGTTCACGCCGCCTCCCCCCCCCCCCCCCCCCGGGGCGCCCCACGCCGTTTTTCGGAGCAGCATTGTAGGATACCAAAACCAGTGCGGCAACCAGGTGACATCACCTGGGTGCCGTCCAGAACTCAGCACGTTGTGCTGCCTTGGGACTATTCGCACAACAGACCGCTACTGACCATTGTTGCTTCTGTTTAAAAAAATGTTTTTTAACGTGTTTACTGTTTTTGTTGCGTTATATATATTTATAAGTTATTAAAGTGTTATAATCCTACTACTTTGTTGGAGTGCTATATATTTTTAATGTGACACATAATTGTGAGGACTTTGATGTACAAAAAGGCATCCCTGGAATCTTCCGCTTCAGGCTCGGTCCCACACACCCTCACAGTGAGAATCCCCTCCCCAATCACAATACAGGATGGTTATCAGATAGTAGGAACGCGTGTGGTGTGACGGATCTCATCGGGTGGGGGCCTTGATCTACTGTAACTCCTTTGAAGAGGGGTGATTCTTTACAGTTGAGGCCATAAACTACATCCGCAGGGCTAGGTGATAGCCTGGGACCGGCCTGGACAATCGGACACAGAGGAAGAGGAATGTCAGAGGGTGCGGTAGTGAATAGGGTGAAAGGGTGGTGTCGGGCAGGCACAGGGTGTGATTCTCAGGGAAGAGCAGCGCAGATGGGGGAGGTTAATGGCCCATGCATAAGACAGAGAGCGGGGGTGACCAGTGCGTGGGGGAGATGCTTGCGAGGGTGGGGAGCCATGCTGAGGATCGGCGGCGTGCAGAGAGTGGGTCTGGTCAAGGCATCTAAAATGACTGCCGTGCACGACAAAAGTGTGGCATTGGAAAAAAAGAAAGATGGCGCAGACAATGTTTATCAATACGAATTAATTTATAACAATTATTTTTAACAATATATTTACTCGCAGTGTCAAAATGGTGGTCAACACTTCCTGATTTCCTTCGAATCGAACGTTAACAGACGTCACGATCGGCGGCGTGCAGAGAGTGGGTCTGGTCAAGGCATCTAAAATGGCTGCCGTGCACGACAAAAGTGTGGCATTGGAAAAAAAGCAAGATGGCGCAGACAATGTTTATCAATACGGATTAATTTATAACAATTATTTTTAACAATATATTTACTCGCAGTGTCAAAATGGCGGTCAACACTTCCTGATTTCCTTCTAATCGAACGTTAACAGACGTCACGCAGCAAAAAAAAAAAAACGCTCACGCGCAGCCGCTGGAAGACAAGTATCAACATATATAAGCATTCTCAGCCACCCTCAGAAAACATAGGGGGTCAGGATACGTCTCCCGTACCCCCTTATACCCATTTCTCACATTGTTTTTCCTCCATCTTGTAATTTAATTAAATCGAAACACAAAATGGCGAATTCCCATTTCGCGTCCCGGTTCACTACCCGGTTTGCGAACCGGAAAGCGCTTCTACCGCAAAAAATCAATATTTTTATATTTGCCCCACGGGACCCTTTAATAACCCCAACATCATTCCTAGGGGGTCAAGAAGGGTCTACCTTGCCCCCTTTCATTAAATTCCCCCTTCGTTTTTCTCCTCCTTTTTTCTCTCGATCCTACCGAGAGACAAGATGGCGGCCGCTCCGGACTGTTTAGAATGTTAACAGACACCGGAGAGCCAATCAGCTTCGCTACGCAAAGTTCCGTTACGCGAAAAGTTCGCGAACCGGAGCGCTATCCGGGACGCTGTCACAGATATATCTGTTTTTTTTCAACGTTAATTTCTCAAAATCCACTGGAGCACATATATTGAGACCCAGCAAAGGCACATCGGGCTAACAGTCCCTACAATTTTGCCAAGTTTCGTGCAAATCCATTCAGCCGTTCGAGCTAAAAGTGAGGCCAAACGCCCTATGGAAAACTCAATGTTAAAAACGCGTTTTGGGACCCCCCTTTTTTCTCGGCCCCCCCTTAACGAAACCCCCCAAATTTTCAGGGGCTGCTCAGAAACAAATAGTGTTTTTTCCTGAAAATTTCAGCCGATTCCGTCCACAAACGCCAAAGTTATTAGACATAGAATTTTCAAAAGTCCCATAGAGAAAAAATCCTAACTATATATACCTACTGGCGACCGCCATGAGTGATGTCACTGACCATGTCATGAGTGATGTAATATGCGACGTCATCAGCAGTGCATTGCAGGCGCGCAAGTTATAGTGAGTCAAACTAACTATAACGTGGGAATTTCAATGGTTTTATGTCAGTAAAATTTCCAACTAACTATAACTGGTGTGAAATCTATGTTTTTTTCAGTGAATTTAATAGGTTTTTTAAATGCTAATTCCTAACTATAACTGGTGTGAAACCTATGTTTTTTTCAGTGAATTTCATTGGTTTTTTAAATGCTAATTCCTAACTATAACTGGTGTGAAACCTATGGTTTTTTCAGTGAATTTCAAAGGTTTTTTAATGGCAAATTTCTATATCTATGAAATGTAATATTTTTTATAATGAATCCTATATTGTATATTTATGTAATACTAGTTTTTTTATGTATATTGTTCATGTTTTTTTTTGTTTTTGCCCTGGAACGCTCCCGGTGCGCGTCCCGGTGAGCGCACCGGTAAGCGCAGTCTTGCGGCGCGCCCCAGGGCGCGTACCGGTGAGCGTCCCGTTAGCGATATGCCACGAACGAAAACATCATCGTGACGTAACGCGTAGCTGCGTCCGCGTGATACGCATGGCATAAACGCACCCGGAAGCACTCGAGCGCATACGATCGCGTATCGTAAGCATCCAACGCGCTTACGCAACGCGCCCCGGGGCCCGTCGCGTAAGCGCGTCGGGTCATGTGACCTAAAAATAACACTTTTTATTGGTTCAGGACAGTTTTGGTTTCCAAATGATTAAAGCCCTGGTCATGTGACGTCTAAATAACACTTTTCATTGGTTCAGGACAGTTTTTTTTCCTAATGATCAAAGCCCCACCTTTTTTCCTCATTCTCACTTTTTACTTTGAGTGAAGAAGGCCTGTTGAAAGACCTATCTGTACCTTTTTGGACTGAAAAATGGCTTCAGTAGCAGCAGCAGCAGGAGCATCTCAGCCACCACCACCACCACCACCAAGAGGACCACCACAACACCACAGTGGTGGAGATGAAGAAGAGGAGTAGGAGGAGGAGAAGGAGGAGGGGAGGAGGACGTTCCTGCCAGAAGATAATACCCCATATAGGCCAAAGCAGCACATTATCTGGGATTTTTTTTCCATCCCAAAGGACCTCAAAAAGTGAATGTGCCAAGGGTTACTTGCCTAATCTGTGGCACTGAACTTTCAAGGGGGAATCGTAACAAGAAATACTCATTTGGCAATAACACCATGATTCGCCACATGCAACGCCGGCATCCTAACAACTATGCTGCGGCAGAGGTCTGAGAAGTGGCCAGAAACCCTCCCCAATCTTCACCCAGCACCTCCAAAAGAAAGCAACCCACTCCATCGGGTCCAGAGACAAGGGAGATGGTCCCAAACATACAACCCCAGTTTGGGCAATACAAAATAACTTGTATATTTTGTGGTAAAACAATTACCTATGGTGAGCATACCTATGGTGGGGGGGATTCGTCAAGCGGGGGCCGAGATAAAAGGGGGGTCCCAAAACGCGTTTTCCCCATGTTAATTTCCATAGGGCGGTCGATTTCACTTTTAGCCCGAACGGCTGAATGGATTTCCACCAAATTTGGCAAAATTGTAGGGACTGGTAGCCCGATGTGCCTTTGCTATGTCTCAAGATATGTGCTCCAGTGGATTTTGAGTAATTTAGGTTAAAAAAAATATATATATCTATAGGCGCGCTCCGGTGCGCGCACCGGGGAGCGCACCAGGTGCGATACGCGACTTGCGTGCGGAAAGCTGATTGGCTCACGGGTGTCTGTAAACATTCGAAACAGTCTGGAGCGGCCGCCATCTTGTGTCTCGATAGGATCGAGACACAAGAGGTGACATAAAAAAAGGGAGAAATGACTATAAGGGGGCAGGGTAGACCCCCTCCTGACCCCCTAGGTTTAATGTGGGGAATAAAATAGGGTCCCGCGGGGCATTTTAAAAAAATATTTTTTTTCGGGAAGCGCACCGGGGAGCGAAGCACTGGGAAAATCCAGGACCTTATTTATGAAGGCGGTGTAAAAAAATGTGCATCGTTGCGCTATATTTAAAAAGTGACGCATCTAGGTAGATGGGTCACTTTTTAAAACCCTGCGCCACATTATACTTGCGTCAGGTATAATGTATGCAGAGGGGGCGCTCCCCTGCAAAAAGCTTGGTAATAGCGACGCAGTGAAATCTATGAGATTTCACTGCGTCACTTTTAGGATGCTGTTGCGTCAAAATCTTGCGCCTGCCTCACAGCAGGTGTAAGACTGACGCAAGACCATTCATAGGGGGCTTTCCCCATGTGTAAGGATGCATTACTGGAGTTGCGTCACTTTTGTGACACACTCCAGCAATGCGTTACTTTTGTGTTTACAGATACGTCAGAAATACTGACGTATCTGTAACTCCTTGCGACATGATCCGTCATACATTAAATATGACACATCTGGAATGTTGTAAGGAGTGCGCACAGAAAAGTGACGCATCGCACCAGCGGTGCAAAAAAATGTGCCTTGTTGCGCTATATTTAAAAAGTGACGCATCTAGGTAGATGGGTCACTTTTTAAAACTCTGCGCCACATTATACCTGCGTCAGGTATAATGTATGCAGAGGGGGCGTTCTCCCGCAAAAAGCTTGGTAATAGCGACGCAGTGAAATCTATGAGATTTCACTGCGTCACTTTTAGGATGCTGTTGCGTCAAAATCTTGCGCCTGCCTCACAGCAGGTGTAAGACTGACGCAAGACCTTTCACATGGTGCTTTCCCCATGTGAAAGGACGCATTACTGGAGTTGCGTCACTTTTGTGACGCACTCCAGTAATGCGTCACTTTTGTGTTTACAGATATGTCAGAAATACTGACTTATCTGTAACTCCTTGCGACATGATTCGTCATACATTAAATATGACACATCTGGAATGTCGTAAGGAGTGCGCACAGAAAAGTGACGCATCGCACCAGCAGTGTAAAAAAATGCGCCTCGTTGCGCTATATTTAGAAAGTGACGCATCTAGGTAGATGGGTCACTTTTTAAAACCCTGCATCACATTATACCTGCGTCAGGTATAATGTATGCAGAGGGGGCGTTCCCCCGCAAAAAGCTTGGTAATAGCGACGCAGTGAAATCTATGAGATTTCACTGCGTCACTTTTAGGATGCTGTTGCGTCAAAATCTTGCGCCTGCCTCACAGCAGGTGTAAGACTGACGCAAGATCTTTCACATGGTGCTTTCCCCATGTGAAAGGACGCATTACTGGAGTTGCGTCACTTTTGTGACGCACTCCAGCAATGCGTCACTTTTGTGTTTACAGATACGTCAGAAATACTGACGTATCTGTAACTCCTTGTGACATGATTCGTCATACAATAAATATGACACATCTGGAATGTCGTAAGGAGTGTGCACAGAAAAGTGACGCATCGCACCAGCGGTGTAAAAAAATGCGCCTCATTGCGCTATATTTAAAAAGTGACGCATCTAGGTAGATGGGTCACTTTTTAAAACCCTGCGCCACATTATACCTGCGTCAGGTATAATGTATGCAGAGGGGGCGTTCCCCCGCAAAAAGCTTGGTAATAGCGACGCAGTGAAATCTATGAGATTTCACTGCATCACTTTTAGGATGCTGTTGCGTCAAAATCTGCCTGCCTCACAGCAGGTGTAAGACTGACGCAAGACCTTTCACATGGTGCTTTCCCCATGTGAATGGACGCATTACTGGAGTTGCGTCACTTTTGTGACGCACTCCAGCAATGCATCACTTTTGTGTTTACAGATACGTCAGAAATACTGACGTATCTGTAACTCCTTGCGACGTGATTCGTCATACATTAAATATGACACATCTGGAATGTCGTAAGGAGTGCGCACAGAAAAGTGACGCATCGCACCAGCGGTGTAAAAGAATGCGCCTCGTTGCGCTATATTTAAAAAGTGACGCATCTAGGTAGATGGGTCACTTTTTAAAACCCTGCGCCACATTATACCTGCGTCAGGTATAATGTATGCAGAGGGGGCGTTCCCCCGCAAAAAGCTTCGTAATAGCGACGCAGTGAAATCTATGAGATTTCACTGCGTCACTTTTAGGATGCTGTTGCGTCAAAATCTGGCACCTGCCTCACAGCAGGTGTAAGACTGACGCAAGACCTTTCACATGGTTCTTTCCCTATGTGAAAGGACGCATTACTGGAGTTGCGTTACTTTTGTGACGCAATTCACAAATGCGTCACTTTTGTGTTTACAGATACGTCAGAAATACTGACGTATCTGTAACTCCTTGCGACATGATTCGTCATACCTTAAATATGACACATCTGGAATGTCGTAAGGAGTGTGCACAGAAAAGTGACGCATCGCTGTTTTCACGCAGCGATACATCACTTTTCAGAAATGAGGCCCCAGTTTATTCACTGTGTCACCTCTACGACCCTTTCTTGCGTCAATACGTCCGTTTTGCATACATTACACCCGACATAGGAATAATGTGGCGCAGGGGTTTACAAAGTGACGTATTTACCTAGATACGCCACTTTGTAAATATGAATAAATAAGGTGCATTTTTTATTGGACTGATGCGTCACAAAAAGTGATGCTTTGGTGGCGTTAAAGTGACGCATGGCTTCATAAATGAGGCCTTCTGCCTTCAACTCCAGCAATGCATCTTTTCTTATCCTTCCACACCCCTGTTCCTTTTCAACATTTTCTTTGAATATCAACATTCCCCATATTCACTCTTCTTCTCCTTACTTTCTTTCCTAACACTCACCTTCTTTCAGTCCTCCTACTTCACTTCCTTTCTCCTCTCATACCTTTCTGTTCTTTCTTACTCATTCTCCTTTCCATTATCAATGCACTCTATTTCACTTACTCTTTTTTCATTTTTTTAAGAATATAGCTCTTTGATGAGAATTGGAGATAGTTCTGAAAAGAACTTGTTGTGTTCTTCTTTTTTCTAAACAGGAACAAAAACAGGGAATAGAAAGTGCTCAACAGGAGCAAAAAAAACAAAAAAAATAGGGGTGGGAAGGGCAGCGATGGTTTTCTAATGCTCGAACCATGAGCTGTACACTTTGTTCTCCAAAGGTAAGCAGTTGATTGCAGTATCTGCATCTGAGGGCACCATGGTTAAAAGCAGGTTGAATGTTCGGAACCAGCTCTTGTGATCTCCCCCTCCCAGAAGAGGTTGCTCCTCCGGTTGATGTAGAGGCCCCATCACTGGGAATCACTTGTACCAGAGCCCTGACACTTTCCCGGGCAAAATTCTGGGGGTGCTTCCTCTCCACATGTCGGATCATCGTGTAGTTTCCAAATGAGTACTTTTTTAGGGGGTTACCCTGCGACAGCACTTCTTTGCAGATCCTTCACTCAACTTTTGGAGCATTCACTTTTTTTGGTTAGGTGGGATTTAAAAAAAATTCCAAATAAAATGTTCCTTAACTTTTCGTTGAGGAGGCTCTTCATTGATATATTCTGGTTCTTCATCACTGCTGGATTGTCTGGCAGCCATGGTAAAACCAAGAAATATCCAGGAGCAAAAAGGCAGGTCTTGCAGTCACAAAAGTGAAAGAAGAAGTGAAGGAAATGGGTGGGGATTACATTCTTTGTAAAAAAAACTGTTAGCAACCAATGAAAAGTGTTATTTTAAGGTCACATGACTTGATGCGCTGACGCTGCGCGCTCCAGAGCGCTTCCGGGTGTGCACACGAGGCGCGAACGTAGGCGCTTCCGGGGCGCATACGCGGCGCGAACGTAGGCGCTTCCGGGGCGCATACGCGGCGCGAACGTAGGCGCTTCCGGGGGGCGTACACGCGGCACGAACGTAGGCGCTTCCGAGGGTGCTTACGTTGTGACGAAGTGACGTCATCATACTTTTACGGAAATGCATAATCATTTACCTTATTAAAAAAAACTGCTTTTATTTGTATGGTACGAAATGTTTTGCATTATTATGAACTTTTCATTCATATTTTTTTCACGAACGAAAGTAGCGCTCTGGGTGCGCTTTCTGGAGAGCTTACCGGTGAGCTTACCGGAAAGCTTACCGGAGAGCTTACCGGAGAGCTTACCGGAGCGCGCTCCCAGAGTGCCCCAGGAAAAAATGATATAAAAAAAACTCAAAAATTAATACGTATACAAAACAGCAAATTGTAAAAAAAAAACAGAGGTTAGAAACTCGATATAGAAAGGAATTAGCATTTTAAAAACCTATGAAATTCACTGAAAACAACATAGGTTTCACACCAGTTATAGTTAGGAATTAGCATTTAAAAAACCTATTAAATTTACTGAAAAAACCATAGGTTTCACACCAGGTATAGTTAGATGGAAATTTTATTGACATAAAACCATTGAAATTCCCACGTTATAGTTAGTTGGACTCACTACAACTTGCGCGCCTGCAATGCACTGCTGATGACGTCACATATTACATCACTCATGACATGGTCAGTGACATCACTCATGACATCACTGATGATACCATCCTTGTGACAGAGTGAGAGACCTCCTTTCAGTGTAATGTAAGCCTTGAAACACATATTCAAGAATAGTATTTAACATTTTCAAAAAAGTGGAGATACCCATACCAGTCACAACAAACAATTCAGTAATTCCACCATCTATATACACATCCACTCATTCACAAACAGTTCTATATAGTCACTCATACATATACTCACTCATTATATGTAGTGATACACCTATACATCCTGTTACACACCAACAGTCATCCAAAAGTTACTCACACACATATTCACACATGCAAAAAAACTAATGAACATTCATTTATTTGCATATACAGCTATACACACACTACCACTTTACTTCTAAGAATACTTACACATACTTACTCTCTTAAACAATCACTTATAGAAACACATACTAATTTAAACAGGAACTCTCATAATATCTCACTCTCAGTTTTATAAATCAATACTCACTTATACTAGATTAAAACATATGTTGTTACTGAAAAAGACAATAGTGAGACAGTCATTTACTCACTAACATACACATATACACACTCATACATCCATACAGTCCTGTACATATGCTGTCTTCAAAACACATACACACCGTGAGCTAGTCACCAACCCATACAGCCACTTATACACAAAGTGAAACACTAATACATACATTTCAATATATAAAAGTTACTTGCTAATATATGTATTCACTGAGATACACTTAATAAGGCAGTTAACCAATCAATTCTTTTAAAAACAAACATCCATTTACACACTTATTTAACCATTTATTCTTCCATCGTACTTTACAAATACATATAAAAAAAATTATTTTTTAGAAAGACACACATTCACTGGATGGTGTCATCAGTGATGTCATGAGTGATGTCACTGACCATGTCATGAGTGATGTAATATGTGACGTCATCAGCAGTGCATTGCAGGCGCGCAAGTTATAGTGAGTCCAACTAACTATAACGTGGGAATTTCAATGGTTTTATGTCAATAAAATTTCCAGCTAATATATATATATACATATATATTTGTTTTTAATTAATTTTACAGGCCAATGTATTTATTGTGGATGTTATATTTATTTGTTCACTGTAAATGTGTATGTGTTAGCAAATTATGACTTGCTGACCTATTTATAGGAATTGTTGATGACAATAAAAAAAATTCTAATAATTATTTGGAAGCATTGGTTACAGTATTTTATGGTAATTCGCTTTTATGATTGACTTAATCAAAATAAAGCTTAAATTGAATTGATAAAAATGTACCAAAAATGCACATGAACTGCAGAACTGAAACACGTTTGCCATGATGTGTTTGCATATTACTTAATTCCATGCAATTTTGTATAATTATGCAACAATTTTGCGTAACTACCCAAAAACATATTTGTGAATTTTACTTACCCCTACTATGATCCTACAAGTGTCAAAACTGGATTAAATGTTCACACAGCTGGCCTGGAGTAAGTCAAGCATCAAGTACAACAAGCCACCTGAACTGCAAAACACTGCGTCTGAAGTAACACACAACAGGAATTAATGTTAAATTGTTACATTCATTTTAAATTTAAATATTTCATACTTAATTTTTTTACTTATACAAATTAAGTATAACTATTGACAAATGTTACATTTTTATATTTAATAATCCACATAATTAAAACATCAACTTCAACATGTACCTTATTTTTTCCAAGTATTTAAAATAATTCAAAGCATAACAATTAACTAGGTTTATACAAATTAAATGTAAAAATAAAAGTGGTAAGGGTGGGCTGCTTTGATTTTTAAATGACTGTGTAAAATTATTATTTCTAAATTACATTATTGTATATAAAATATTTTAAAATTCAAAAAAATATTTTGAAGAGGTAATATGTTGTAACATTTCATTTCATTATTTCTTGGTTAATACTAATTGTTTTGAACTAATTTACATGTATTTCTTCATTAAATTAATACTACTCATTTTTCAAAGATTTCATTGTAATAGTTTTTACCTCATTTTTTCTATATAGAGAACTGTGCTCAGTTACAAAGATCTCCACAAACAGCTAACAAGTTACTAATAGTGAGATTTATTCACAAACAGCTATTTGGAGTAGGTAAAATAGTATACGAAATTCTACAAAATGCAATTCACAAACCTATGGTGGGAGAGCTACAAATGTCCTATCTTTTCTGTATGAAGATCTCCACCCTGGTGCTCCACCCAGAGCTGCATCAGTCACAAGCTCTCACTTCCAGCGGTGTCTGCATCACAAAGTGGCCTCAAGCTGCATATACAAATTATATTCACAGCAACAATATTTATACCATTGTAAAGGTTTCTCAAATATTGAAGAGCATTACTTTTCACTAATTCAGTCTATAGTGAATGATCTGCTAAAGTCTGAAGTGGCAGGGACCTGGTAAATGAACATTATAATGCATGTTTTTCAAAAGCATCTGCTTATGATGAGAACTACTTCTTATCAATGTTACAGGTGATGAAGCAGATAAGAGCTCGACCACTCCTCTTCTGGAGTATGGTGGTATATGTGTTTGTGGGGTGTGGAAGTTCTCCTGGAGGTCATTCTGAAGTGTTTCATATTGGTGATCATTCTTCAAAGAAGGTCTGCCCTTTCAGAGAAGAGGATGGGGTAATGGGGTTGGTATGAGGTACGATATGTTGTGGAAGATATGCTACAATGTTGTTTTAAATGATTTTTGCTTTGTTATTATTATTAGTAAGCTTATAGAGCGCAATGGTTACTCCAACCGGAGTGTCCCCAGACTGAGTGATTTTTCTCCTTGTTCTTAGCATGATGAAATTTCCCTGGATGTTATATAAAGGTCAACTGAGCATGGAGAATAATTAATAATTAAGGTATTTTTACCCTGGTTGGGTAGCCTACAATCCATCACGGTGCTGGTCATCGCCTCTGCCACCTCGGCGGCACCCACTAAATTGTGAGATCACCACTGGCCCTGTGTTGATCTATGTGCGTTCATAGGAGCTATATGTAAATGTAGTAGTATTTGTATAGCGCACCGAATCGACCCCCGAAGGGGTATGTCAGGCACTTGTACGCATACCGCTGTGCAACCCTTCCTGCCTTTTCCCTGTGAAGTGCCCACTCCTGGGAACCCCCAAGGTGAATCCAGGCATCCTAGCATTGTTGCGGCTGTTGTGGAGATTAAGCAAGCTATTGCCCACAGTTGCAGAGTGGGACCCATGATTAGAATAGGCACCGAGGCGAGAATTATCAGGTCCGCGGAAATTGAGCCCAAGACCCGCCGAGGCGGGAATTGAACCCTGGTCCCGGGCTCGACCTCTACATCAGGGTCTGCCTCTCTAACCATTGAGCCACACTTCTCCACATGCCCTCCATATGCCTTCAGAGGGAGATATTCACAAAGACGGGCGATAACTATCGCAATCGTCAGTCATCGCCAGAAAAGTTAACGCTTCCTAACCCTGATTAATATCGCCATGTTAGCGGGGTATTTTCAAGCCTGTGCTACATGGCAATAGTAACAGGGAAGGGGTGTCAAAACCCACTTACTAATCATCGCAATAGCGAGTTAAAATCCTGCATTAGCCAGCGATATGATGTGCATGGCCAATTATCGCATGAAAAGTCCCATCATCACTGCTCCTAGCTCTCGGTTCAACACTGCCCCTGCTGGAAGCCAGGTATCACTGTGAGACTGGCAGCATGGTAACCACAGCAAACAGCATCTTTGAAGTCTGACCACTTGTTTTAACCAAAAATACTGTTATTTTAGTGGTGCTAAGTTAGGGAGACACCTTCCATCTGGAATACCTACATCTTAAAAGGCTTCTGGCTGTGTTACCGTCCATGCTGCAGGTGGTCGTCCTACTTAACACCAGCAGAAGCCAGGTGTAAAATCCCTGGTGCTAGCGCAGGTTATCCACTGTTTCTGCTTTGCTTTGCAGATCTGGCAGTTCGTGTGAATGTGGTGTTGTGGTTTTCTCATGTGTTTTAGCACAAAAACACCCACTCTGCATCTCATTAGTGTTAGTTGGTGGTGTCCACCGTGGAGATAAATTTGGGGGCAGTTATCGCGGGAATATTGGTGTTGTCTGCAGTTTGTACCAGCTTGTGAATGGGGTGTTACCTCTATTACCACTTTTGATGCATTAAAGGGGGGATAATTCGGAGATAAGTCCTCGTGAATATGCCCCTTAATGTTTGGTGCACTGCTGCAGCCTTTTAAGAAGTAGCACACCATTGTTTTTTGTTTTTACCGACTTGGAATACGTAACTTTTTTTATGAAAACAAATACATTTTGACCATGACACTCTGGGAGTTTTCTCGTAGAGCTGATCCTCTTTATTGTTTTCTGTTCTAGACCACTAGGGGGCATATTACCAAGGGCCTTATCGCCGCTTTAGCTGGAATTTTTCCCGCTAAAGCGGCGATAATTTTATCGCCCTACTACCTAGCTAGCACCAGTAAGCGACAGCTAGTAGGAGATAGCGATCATCTTGGGGCCCACTTTGCATGTCAGCAATAATTATCGCTAATGACATGCAAAGTGGGCGTGCCAAGATGTTAGCGACTGGAAACAGTCGCTAACATCACTGTCTCCTATTACCTAGTTTTGGAAATATTTGCGCTAAGCGCGAATATCTCCAAAAGCTAACGCCTGCCTAGAGCGGTTCTTAGCCATGTTATCCAATGGTAGGTGGATAACATGGCTAAGAGCATTAACTCGGTAATGCATGAATATCGCTGACTTTTCAGCGATATTCATGCATTTCGGCCGATTTTTATCGCTTTTGAGATAAACCTTGATAATAGCAAGGTTTATCTGCGATAAAAATTGGCGGAGCTTGGCGGTAATAATATTGCCGCTAAGCCATCATAGCGATAATTATCGCTAGTTGTTGGTAATATGCCCCTAGGTTCCCCCCGGAGTTGAAATATGGAAATTAAAGAACATAAGCTCATCCCTTTTAAATAGGGCAAACAGTCCATGTCCTTACTCTGATGGTCCCAACTTTTCTGGGCCATTGGAGAAAACTTTCTGACAGCGTAGCCGGCAGGGTTAAAGCCATTGGAAACATGACGGTCAGTCTCACTCATACTTGCGCGTGTGGGACAATGGTTTGGTGGACAGCATGCTCCCTCATGTTTGTGACTGAGTACCCTGCCTGCGTAAATGTAAATCAGCTTCTAAATCATTTGACATTCAACTCTATGTTCATACTCAAAGGGTTGCATCTATGTTTGAAATTCGAAAAATAGAAAGTAATTTCTTACTATAATTTCATTTAAAAGCAGCAGAAACTAGACCAATGGAGCACTCTAAGGGCATTAATAAGACTATTCCGACATGTAATATTTATCATACATAATTCTGGATATAATTACCCCTCACAACTTTAATTCAATGGTAAATATTATCAATAAGTTCTAGGAAAGGTTCTGTTGCCGGCCTCACCCCACCTCTTTTGACTCACACACCTTTCACGCCTAGGCAAGCACGTTATCAATATGTTTCAAATATGTTTCAGGTCCTTTTCTGTAAGTCTGGTGCAGGATCTATTTGGCCTTTCAATTGTTTCTTATTCAGGGCAACCTACTTAAAGTGAGGCTAGCCATCAAATCCAATTCAGATTGGATACCAGAGCAGTGCTTACCACTACTTAAGACAAAAGAAATATATATGCAGCATGCCTTCGAATCTTTGTGCCATAAGAGCACGGACAAGTCATTATAAACAGGTATTGTCACACGGTGAACGTTGAAAACATGTGCTTGACAATGTACATCCATGCACCTTTAACATAAATCATATCGTAACAAATATTGCTACTATACCCATACAAGGCATGCGGCCTTGTGTAATGCTTGGCAGTCGGCACACTCCGTTAAAACCTGACAGAATCTGTATTACAAGAACTATGAGCGATAATCTGACAAGCTCTACATAAGGTCTACAGTGTAGATTTTAGCTAAACATCTTCTCTGATGACCAGGCAATCTAAATACAATTTTGATAATAAGATTAAAAAAACAACCATGAGTTTGACGAAATCGTTGGAGGAAATCCAGGGAGAATGTCTCCCTAGGATTAAAAAATCCAGATCCACAGGCCGGCCTGCATTCTATGTGAATCGAGGGAAAAAGCAATTGAGAGACTCACTTAATGTTCTCAGTTTGGACCATGAGTAAAATGAAGAAATAATATGTTTGTCTAGGGAGCATTATGAGTGCAGCTGCAGGTGAAAGTGCATAAAGCATCTGACTAATCTGGAAAGGAAACAATTTGTTAGGGTTCAGTCAGAGTGCAGCGCGGCTCATGTACTCTGCGTCATATCAGTCATATACATGTAGTGTTGTAGTGAAATATCCTATGCAATACGTTGTTTGATAGCATACACTTAAAGCTTTGCAGAATACATGTATTTATATGCTCCTGATTTATGGATAATAGGTAAAACTCAAAATATTTTATAAAGATAAAAACATTATGAACTTTGATTTAGAATAGGAAGTCTGTTTTCCTGATTAGTGGCATATGTTTGGTTACTTACAATAAATATTTTGTGGAAGAAATGTGACACGGATGCTTTTAAATGGTTTGTGTATTTTAATTCAGTTCTCATGGTGCTGCAAGAATGTGAGGGTCTGTACTACCTCACATCCTTTTTTAGACAGCTGTCTAAAAAAGTTACCACATGTAGCCAAAGGAGGACACCAATTTGTTACAAATGTTATACAGAAAGCGATATTGCAGGGTGTCATTGTGCTTGTGGATCCAGAAATATTTGAATAGAAGTTAAATCAATCTCTTATTCTCTTGCCGAAATAGCTGGCTAGATTATGCAGTTCGGGTTCCAGCAGTGGCAGCTGATAATTTGAACAGGAAGGGGGAGGGGCGGGTCATACACACACATACGCTCACCCAACTACATGCACACCCACTCACACCCCCAAGCATGCACTCATACACGTACAATGTACAAGCACTCACACACTCATTCAGAACACGCACTCATGCATATACATACATTTATACCAGGCACGGCTGGCACTGGTAACAGCGGAGCGGCGGTGTGGGGATGGGGAAGTAGACAGACAACAGGAATGGGAAAGTAAAATAAAAAATTGAAATAAAACCACTCACCTTGTGCTCGCCGCATTGCTGAGTCGGCAATGTGCCGAGCACAAGGTAAGTGTTTTTTAATTTGTTTTATTTTACTGTCCCTATCCCATTGTCTGTCCACTTCACACCACCCCTGACCCCACTCAACCACTGTTATTTGTGCCTGCCATGCCTGATTTATACATATACACACACACACATACACACAGAAAGCATAAAAAAACACAATTTATCGGTCCCCATTGATCTCGGATTACATGCCTCTGAGGTTCCTGGAGGATTAGGACTGCCATCTCCTCTCATTGGCAGACCTATCGGACTATCAGACGGCTACATGAAAAGCAGGAAGAGTTCCAGAGAAAAAAGGCTCTCTCTCCTGATGTCTTCCCAGACAGGATTTACGTTTTTAAAAGCAGCACTGATTACAGGAGTTAATTTCTGTTTTCTCAGACAGTAAGTCTTACAAGTATTTCAGAAATGTAAACATATTTGAAAATATTAGTTAAATATATTTTATGACGTTATTGACAAGATACCTCAAAACAGAATTCACTAACTCCTCAGTTTCCCTCAAGTGTTTTACAAAGTCATGTAGGGCAGTGTTAGTCGCCCACTGTGTGGCTTTCCAAATAGCTACTAGCATTTTGAGTCATGGATGGGTGACAAACGTTCTACAACCATGAAACAAAATGTTGGTAAATCTGTCCACGCATCTTTAAACATGCACCTTACAGAATCCTTATATAGAGCCTCATTAACAAATTCAACTTTAGACAGCTGATATAGGATACTACTTTACCAATTTTTAGTATTCTTGTTTATAGGAAATGGTACTGAAATTGGTACCTTTTTCACCTAACAATTTAAATGAAACCCTGTTTTATGTTTTTCAATTATGAAACATTTCCCATTGAAAAATGAAAATGTGACTTATCAATGAAGTAATCAGAATTTCTGTGCTGATAATTGTGAAAAGTGTGAATTCACAAACCACAAAAATCGTAATTCACACATTTCAATGGAATGGACTCCCTTGCACTTCAGTATCAAATCTTAATTTACAAGCTGGAGTGTGACTCGTTGTACACTCAAAATTCTGTAGTTCCTAATTAGGACGTTTTATATTAAATATGTAAAATGAATCTAATTTCAGCATGAAATGTATGATTTATAAGCGAAGTGCAATCATTCTGTAAATTATGCAAATTGCTGCCCGAACCCAACACAAAACGGTCATTAGGAAGTTTCTTCCTAATCAGAAAGTTTTCAGAGAGCGTATATTCTCATGATTTGTAAAAAGTAGATCGGAATAGCCCTGCAGTGATCAGACAATTTAATACAGGTTGGAAATGGAGCTTCTTCTAACACACACCCGTTCACCCAAACTTAAGATGAATATAGTTGGCCTATGTACTATATATAACACTTCTCAATAAATTGTTTTCTGTAGCCAGTAATCAAGTAGATTTCTTAACATATCACATGTTGAATAAGTGGGTGTTGCTTTTTTAGACTAGCTAGAGACCACTTTAGAATTCCCTAAAGTTCAAATCTTCACTAATCACAAAGAAAGAGGTTTGGCTTTCATCGGCTACATTCAGTCCACAGTTTGTTTGGTCAGCCCCTACAGCTACTGCTTTTTTGGCATGTATTTTACATGTTGTACCAGTTCACAGGAGTTATGTGTAGTGATAGATTTTGAACTGCCGATTCTGAATCTGTGATTGTTTAAAAAGGAGTCACATTTTTGACTGTCTATTGTGAATGGCGTCCCTTCATGTAAGGTTTTCACATGATGAGGCGAATTCCCTTGCCTGAGATGGACTATTCTGAGGACATACTCATTATAAAATCACTTATTGTGATGGGAATCCTCTAATACGTGATGGCTATTGCATTCAAAATGATTATACCATCACCATTCTAGATGTGAATATTCAATCAATAATGTTTGCAGTTCTTTTGGACAGTAACGCAGCCCCTACAACAGAAATATAAATATTGATAAAGAAAAAATACATTGTGGCCATTTTAGGAACAATGGTGCCCATCAGGTCTAACACTAGCACATATCGTTTATAAATCTAGGAATGTTTATAACTCTAGCAGAACTGCTGCTTAAAACCTTTGCATGAACTATTGGTGTTACCTTTCTGCATTCACCCATGCACACAGTCCTTAATCAACTCATACACATACAAATTCATCCAGGTGTACATTAATATACTCACTTTTTCAACAACTTTTCTATCAATTATCTAACCCACCCGATCCAGGCACGTAGTTACTTACTTTTCCATGTGTTATATTATTACTTACATAGAATCTGTACACCGAGGTTTCTTGGTGCTGTTGAAAATGACCCAATAGTGCCGATCTATAAGAAGGGCGACAGAGGTGACCCGGGAAATTATCGCCCCATTTCCCTTATTGATTCCGCCGTAAAGGTTCTTGGGAGAGTAGTACTGTGCAAGCTGACTGATTGGTTAGAAGAAACTAACACTCTTTCTTCCCTTCAGTATGGCTTTAGAAAAGGGCGAGGTACCATAGATCAGAGCCTGAACCTGCAACTACTTATAGGGAAGTACACACAAGCCAAGAAAGGCAACTTATATATAGCGTTTATGGACCTATCCTCGGCGTTTGACCGAGTCAATAGGTCCAAGCTCTGGGGTCAACTTTTAAGAATTGGTATATACGCTAATATTGTATACTTCCTGGCTGACCTCCACAGGGATCTCACAGCCTCTGTGAGGTATGACCGCAAAAGCAACAGCACTGGTAAGATCAATATCTCTAACGGCGTTAGACAAGGGTGCATCTTAGCGCCTTTATTATTTACTCTGTACATCAATGACTTGGGGATGACCTTAAATACATCGAGTAAAGATATCCCCATCTTTGGGGATCTTCACTTACCAGCATTATTATATGCAGATGATGCTGCTTTGCTGGCTCGTACTGCAGTGGGTCTCCAACGCCTATTAAATTCTTTTTATACTTTTATGTTTTCCTTAGATCTTAGCGTGAACTATGGTAAATCACACGTAATGGTTGTGAGCCACAAAAGCAGGCCAGAGAGAAACATGAAGGCTCTACATTGCAATGGGCATAGATTGTCAAGGGTGTCCAGATTTCCCTACTTGGGGGTTGTTTTCGATCAATGTTCAATTTGAATCCCCCAGTTGCAGGAGAAGAAAAAAGTATTTTTACGTTCAATTTTTGCGGTTTTGGGGTTTTCCCGTAAACTAGGGGTTAAACCCTTGGAGGCGGTACTGCAGGTGTATAACGCTAAATGTATTTCCATTGTAATGTACGGGGCAGATCTGTGGGGATATAAACCAGCCAAGACCCTCCAGGTAGTAGAGGACAATTTCCTGAAATCAATCTTGTGGAGTTCTGGACTTTTTGGTTCCGTCCAGAGGTGTCAGGGAACAACACCCGAAGACCCCGGAGTTCCACCTGTCTTGGTGCACAAATAAACAGAAACACGGGCTTCTCGATGGTGGCGTCAAAGACCAAAGGTTTATTACTGCAGGGACACAGAAGTCACAGAAACTACGCATGGGCAGTGTCTAGGAGCCTGTTCGATTTGTACAAAGAGGGTTGCTCCTTATATACTAAAAATTGGGCTTCAGGCAAATTCTTCACATGTTAGTACATTCCCAAACCTTTGTTTCCTAAACAATAAATATTTGGCGTTGCACAGGAATCGTCGACAATATCTGATGTCAAAACATTACGAACGAGGGGTTCCCACTTTTCCATCATAATCTCATGTCAACTTTTCATTCAAGACCCGGACCGCCTCATCGTAAATTTCGTTACCTCCCCCTAATAAAGGCCCAGAAGGAAAGGAGCAGAGCCAGGTGCAGAAGATAGAAAAGCAGGATAAGGGATGTTTGTGGGTTGTAAATGGGCAAGGCTACAAGCTTCGGCCGCCTAATCATGATCAGGCCAACGACCACAAGAACCAGTATAGCAGGCCTGGCCTCGGGCAGAGGAGGCAGCCTTTGTCGAGTCATGCAGCTACAGCGTGTTCTGTTCCAAGGTGCACGTGTCACTAAAGAGGTGAATCACCGGCTAAGGCTACGTGTCCTTAATCGAAATGAAGTGATCAAAGGTTATTGCGTATGTGAGGGCAAGAAACACAGAATGGCTGCCATGATCTAAGATGGATGCCATGGGTAGATCAGAAATGTGTTTGTTACAGGAGTACTCTTGCTCGTAGCGTAGCGAAAACACCAGGATATGCTAAATGGATCATTTGCGGTTCGCTGATACCAATATTATGTATTTCCGACAATATTGAAAACACGGGTTCAAATCGTCACGGAACCTCAGACCCTCCTTTTGCCCTTACATAGGCAATTACGCAGTCTATGTCAGAGTCTAATTCTATGCTCATCAGGTCAGTGACATGTTGTTGTATCATCATCCTTTCTCGCGCCTTTTCTCCAAACGCAGGTGGTTTCCTAAAACAGGTTGCAGCACAAAGACTACACAGAGCAGGACCACACTGGATAATCAGGCAGCATGAGAATAGGAATACTAAGATGACACCAATGACCATCAGAACCTTCCATCCCCACGCTGATATCAGAGTCCAAAACCACTCCATGAAGGACCAGTTTCCCTTGTCTACGTGTATAGAGTCGGAAATCTTGTGTAGCTTAGAGATCGCCTCATAGACTGTTGGAGCATTATTGGGAATAAAGACACAGCAGCTCGATTGGATCATTCTGCATACCCCACCTCGATCTGCAAGTATTACGTCTAGAACCATACGGTTCTGCAACGTCATGAGTCTATCCGCCTGAAGCTCAGCTGTCAAATTGCTAAGGGCACCAGCAGTTTCGGTAATAGTAGATTCAACTACCCGTGTTAGCTGACGTATGTTTCTACTATTGGCCATAGGCCCCCAGAACGGAAGGAAGCCTTTGAAGAAGTCTCCAGCTTCCTGACCAGCGGTGTCTTCCTTGCTGAAAACACCTCTTGCTATTCTGATTTTGTGGTAGTCAGAAGAAGCAGTGTATGTTGGAGGCAACAGTCGAGCAATATAACATGAACCTGAAAAGTCAGCAGGCAACCATGTATACGCTCTGTCTTGACAGATGAAGTAGGTACCCCTAGCAGTAAGAAAAGCAGGGGAAGAGTTAGACGGAAACACGTAAGTCTCTACGCACTCACTCCTCCCTAGCTGAGCTCTCGGATTTCTCCCATTACCTTGCAAACAGACCTGACCTCGGTGAGATACGACCCAGATTGGAGTGGAGCTTTTACGCTTGCTTTCTCCCAAACTAAGGCGATACTCTGAGGAATTCCAGCTCAAATATACTCGCAATTCGTCTCTAGGGTAAGATGGAGTATTATTGACGTCCTTGATCATGTCAATAATTCCCTGGACTAAAGCTTTGTTGGCAGAGTTATATCTAGTGGAACGTGGTGGACGCGGAGGATAGGTTTCAAGGGCATAAGCAAAGATGGTTTGAAAGGCCTGAAATGATCCATTATAGCTAAAAGGCAAAACCAGGTACGGAATGCCTTTATCCATAGTGTGGGGTATCAAGCCACACACCCAGCAGTCTGTAGTGTTAACTACTAGTTGGTGTTGGTGCAAGAGCTGTACAAAAGTGTTATTAATGAATTCTGAGCGTCGAGCTTGCTCATGTTCAGGAAACGAGTGAAAAGAGTGTATGGAAGAAACAGTAGAGGAAGCAGGATCAAGGGGAGGTACTGTAGTGACTGGCACAAAGATCAAATTTATACCAAAAACGATTCCACCCACCAACGTTATCAAAACAATTAAAAATGTAATAGCACATTGCATCAGAAAACATTTACTATGAAGGATTCTGTAAAGTCTGTTTCTGCGAACATAAATCACATTTTCTCGTTTCAGCGCAGGAAGCTCCATCTTCTACAATCTGCTCGCGACCACTGATGATGTGTACGTAGATGAAAATGCCTCTATCAGCCCTGGGAGTTCCCAGAACCAACAGAAAGATCGACCTTGTGTCTGACCCCCGCAGATTCAACTAGGCACACAGCCACGACCCTACGGCTACCCAGACGGCAAGGCAATTTTAAAAACAATAAAACAATAGCAAACTTCCTGGCTGAAGGCAAAAGTTCAAAATGTCAAACATCACAATAGGCAGTTTCCTGCTTTATTTGTCCATATTACGAGATCGTAAGTTGTATCTTAGTTTTGCAGGAACCGTTTGATCAGGAAACAGTGTGTTGTCAATAGAGTTTGCAATGTTCAAGTTCGCAGATGGCAAAGTTTCTTCTGATGCAGAGGGCAAGTGTTCAGGAGTCAAAGAAATGGTTTCAGGAGGAGAGTCAGTTATCAATTCGGCATCGCTAAAAGGGATAAACTTGGGTGTTTGCTCGAATTCAGAGGCACCAATTCCCTTCTTCACCCAGTTGTCGTAAGGAAGTGGTAGGGGCACACGTTTGACATGAGTTGCATGTATCCAGTGCTTGCGACCAGTCACACGAACAGCAGTTCTCGCTGCTAACAACACCTGGAAGGGGCCAACAAATTTGGGCTGAAGGTTCTTTGTCCTCGTAAAATTTCGGACCACAACGTGGTCGCCGGGTTTCAGCTGATGACCTGGACTCTCCGGAGGCTTTGGCAATGCATCAAAAACCTGTTGGTGAATAAGACTCAATTTAGCAGTCAAGTCGTAAAGGTAATCAATCAACATTGGATATTCCAAAGAACAAAATTCTTTCGGCCTAGGCACTCCCCAAACATTAGCGGGACGACCAAAAACTATTTCGTAAGGACTAAGCCCTACTCTAGAATGTACAGTCGCTCTCGTCGATAACAAAGCCAAGGGTAGTGCGTCTGGCCAGGATAAACCCGTGGATGCCTGTATTTTAGCAAGTTTTAGTTTGAGGGTGCCATTGTAACCCTCAACTAAACCAGCAGACTGGGGATGGTTTGCACTGTGAAATTTTTGTTTAATACCTAAACCGGCACACACACTCTGCATAACTTTCCCTATAAACTCACTTCCGTTATCTGACCATACAATCCGTGGCATTCCATACCTAGGGAAATATTCTTTGAGAAGAATTTTGGCAGTAGATAGGGCAGTATTGTCCTTTAGTGGATATGCTTCGATCCATCTGGAGAAAGCACAAACTACCACCAGGACGTATTTTAAGTTATTGCATCGATCCATGTGAATGAAGTCTAACTGAATCACTTCAAAGGGGTAAGAGGGTGGAGCGAAATGACCAGCAGGAGTAGGAGTTCCCTTGCCAGGATTATGCATCAGGCATACCATACAATTTTTCACCACACTCTCTGCACATTTACTAATCCCATCATTCTTCCAGACCGGGGCCAACATTTTACAGATTCCTTTAGAACTTATGTGCGCTACCCCATGTGCCATTGTCACCACTGCAAGCACATACGCATCAGGCAACATCCAACGCTGTTGTTCCGACAAGTCAATCCAACACCCACTCGAATCCAACTTGCCCGTACTTTCTTTCCATGCACGTTTTTCCTCCTCAGTTGCCTCTTTCTGAATCTCTTTCACACTTTCCACTGTATCCTCACACATTCCAGACTCGGAAATCCATCTTGCAGATGTTGCAACATACATTCTACTCATCATATTCCGAGCTGTCTGTTTAGCGGTCTCATCAGCAAAAGCATTCCCACGACCAACATCATCCGTGATTGCTTTATGCGCACTGCATTTCACAATCGCAACTTCAGTCGGTAAGGTTAGAGATTCCAACAAGTCGTTAACTAACTGACCATGTTGAATCTTAGTCTCATGGGACGTAATGAAACCTCTTTCTTTCCACAAACGGCCAAAATTATGGGCCACGCCAAACGCGTACTGACTATCTGCGAACACATTCACTCTCTTTCCCTTAGCTAGAACACACGCTCTTGTTAGAGCGATTAACTCTGCAGCTTGGGCAGAATTCTGACTCACTCTTGCAGTCTCCACAATTGTACTCAAAGTCGTTACTGCATAAGCAGCAGTCACATCACCATTCTCCAATTTAAAGCATGACCCATCAACATACAACGTGCCATCTGGATCTGACAATGGGGTGTCTTTTAAATCAATTCGTCCTTTTGTCTCCTCCTCGGTTCTGAAACAACAATCATGAGGTTCGGAATCACTCGACTCTTGATTAGCCGGCAACAGTGTTGCTGGATTCAATATATTGCATCTTTTGATCTGAATATGACTCGCTAGCAATGTCAGCTCGTAGCCAGATAATCTCGCACTGGTAAGGTGTTGTGTCTTGGTTCTGTTCATGAGTGTATCCACAGCATGAGGAACCATGACCACTAGCATGTTATTCATCACCAAACCAGCAGATTGTCGAATGGAAGCCGCAGCTGCCGCTGTAGCTCTCAAACAACTAGGTAACGCTCTAGCTACCGGATCTAATGTTGATGAAAAATACGCACAAGGGCGTTGTTTATCACCAAATTTCTGTGTCAGAACACTCAACGCGCAACCTTCTCTCTCGTGAACATAGAGCGTGAATGGCTTGCTGTAATCGGGTGTACCCAATACAAGAGCTGAACAAAGTGCATTTCGTAACTCAGAAATACTCTCCTGACATTCAGCAGACCATGGCACCGGACTCGGAACATTTTTCCCAGTCAAAGCTACCAACGGTTTTGCTAAAAGAGAAAAATTTGGGATCCACTGCCTACAGTAAGAGGTAATACCTAAAAAGGCACGCACTTCTCTCTGTGTGCGAGGAACACTCATCTGCGTAATTGCTTTTATTCTTTCTGGGGTCAACTTCCTTCCCTCCTTTGACAAGAGATGACCTAGGTAGGTCACTTCTTGGCAGCAATATTGCATTTTCGAAGGTGATACCTTGTGATTCAATTTAGACAAATGATGCAATAACGAAATTGTAGCTGCTTTGCAAGTTTCCTTGTCATCGGCAGCCACTAGAAGGTCATCTACATACTGTACTAGAGCAGAACCTGGAGGAAGTACAAAGGAATCTAACTGACTTTTTAATGCCTGACTGTAAATGGATGGGCTCTCACAATAGCCTTGTGGAGCGCGTTTAAATCTGAAGCTTCGACCTCCTAGACAGAAGCCGAAAATATCTCTGCTTTCTTCGGCTATCGGAATGCTGAAAAAGGCATTTTTCAAGTCAATGACTGAAAACCATGTGGCTGTAGCAGGAATCAATGTTAACAAGGCAGTAATATCTGGAACCACAGGAAACTGCGGAACCACAATTTTATTAACTTCTCTGAGATCAATGACAAACCTATATACTGGAGGCTTTGTAGGATCAGTTTGTTTCAAAATCGGTAATACAGGACTGTTACAGACATTTCCTCTAGTTTCTTCAACCACACCTTTCTTAATCAAATCTTGCACAATCAGTAAAAGTGCACGTTCACCTTCATTAGAGATCTTATATTGAGGGATTCGTGGAAATTTTACATTTGCTTTCAAAGTGACTACATATGGTGGTATTTCTAAAAGACCTACATCATTAGGACCAGTCGCCCAAAGAGTATCAGGGAGTGAACGAAGCTCTGGCGGGAGTGCATCCATAGACAAGTACATCAGAGAGGTGATTCTTTTACCCAACGTAAGCTGTACTCCTTCCGGAGAACAGTACAATGTCGCATATAGGCGTTTTAATAAGTCTAAACCAAGCAGATTTTCATTACAACCTGTCGTCAAAATCAGGGGTGCTTTCAATTGACACGGTCCAACAGAAATAGACAAAGGACCAGATACCGGGTTGTAAACAGGGGCGCCTGAAAAACCTACAGAAACATTTGTTAAGCCGGACAAAGGTGCGCCAGGGAGTTTCGCATGTATGATAGAACTTTTTGCGGCACCAGTATCCAACAGAAACGGTTCGACTACACCTGATGTTGCTACTGCGACATAAGGCCCACTCTGATCCACTGGTACTGATACTACTCCCTCTCTCTGTCCATGGCTGTCCTAGTACTCATTTTGTTGAAATCCCTCATCATTTTCACAATAGTCTTCAACATGGTACTGTTGAGATCTATTTTGTTGGGCAGACTGTCCATTTCGTTGATCAAAGTGATAAGGGCGATCATTCGTCTGTGGAGACATAGCACCTCGTCCTCGACCTCTAGAATTCTGCACAAAACCACCACGACCTCTCTGAGCTGCTGCTGCGTTATTTTGCGCTAAGACTGGACACTCATTTTTATAATGACCTTCTTTCTTACAATACGCACACTGATTCCACTGGTATTGTGGCCTAGGTGAGCTATAATCTGTCCTTTGATACGATCCTTGCTGTGTATTAGTCTGATTCATACGAGGTGGATATGCCTGTTGCAAAAGGACTTTAGTCTTTAAGTCTTTCGTTTTCTTATCTGATTTCTCTTTCTCTTCTTTATCCCTATTTTCATAATACTGTGCAGTTGCAAGTATTTGCGCAGTTGTAGAGACAGCCCACGCACTCTCTGAATCTTTTAATTTATTGCACAGCTCAGGTAACAAATTGTGTACAAATTTATCGACAAATAATCTCTGTCCTCCTTCTGTGCTCATATCTTGACCACTATGATCTACAAAAGTCTCTTCGAACCTCGTGAAAAAGTCGGAGACACTTTCGTCTTTCTTTTGCCTGCATGCGGACAACTTGTCCCAATTAACACGCAATGCGGGCATCAGAGTCTTCATTAAGTCGATTATCCTACCTGGAAGATCGGCAATTAGAGGTTCGGGTTTGGAACCACCTATTTGCTGACCATCCGCTGCAATGATAGCTGCCCAATCACCACCTAGGGCAACTGGATGATTCTCTTTACGAATTTTAGCCCAAATTGGTTGCGGAACTACATTCCCAAATAACATGTCAATGTCCGCCAGATTCATCACACAGGCCTCAACTGTTTGCGCTAATTCCTTATAGTATCCAGCGGGATTCTTACGCGGGTCTGGCAAGGCTAACACTTCGGCTCGCTTCCACGGAATGTGTATCCACACTCTTTGGAATTGCGCCGGAGCGGCTACAATACCATTGGCAACATCAGCTTGTACAGCGTCGCGCCAAATTGGAGGAACCTCCCTCATTGGATATTGGCGATTCTGCTTCGTACTACCTTTCTCTAAGTCTCTCGGTGAACGAAGTGATGGATCATTCCTATAACTTAAAATCAGTTCCGTCGCTTCTTTTATATTTTGACCTACTATCATTCCTGCAGCAAACTCTTTCTGAACCTTAATTAAGTCTTCTAAATTCAATTCAGAGTCATCTTCTTCTAGTTCCTCACGTAAAAGAGAGCACATCTCGTCAAAGACATATCGTTGCGTTGGTTCATTCCACTGCATAAATGTATCTAGTACATCTCTCGTGCTATATCTCCTACTTTTCGAAATCCATCTGAGAGCCGTGGAATCTAATATTCCCGGTTCCTCAGTACTTGGGAGCTGACTACGTCTTTGTACAGAGTCAGAAGTAGGAGTCTTAATTAAAGATTTATAGAAAGGAGACAGAATGTTAGAGACAGAATCAGTGATTCTTCGACGAACAGAAAGCGGAGTCAACATACTGGCGGATGCAGAGAACACAGTAGCAGTTGGAACAGATAGCGGGACAGTAGGAGTATCGAGGAAGATAGCTTGTGGAACAGTAGGTGTAAGCGATACAGGTATAGGGAGAGAAGTCGGCAACCCAGGAAGAGGAGGTGCCGTAGGAACGTTTACATTAACTATAGGAGGTACAGGAGCTTGATTCTGAGGGGCAGGAGCAGGAATACCAGGTTGTCCAGCAACCGGCAATTGAACATTTGGTACAGGTGGAGCCGTAGTACCCTGTGCATATGGTGGTGGTGACCGTAACAAGTAAGACAACAGAGGATCGTTCTCAGGGTCCTCTACTATCTTAGTCGTACTCGATGGCAAGGCAGGATAGCATTTATCTATCGCTAAGTTACGCTCTCTAGTGGCTATCTCCATTGCCTTCTCAGACTCGTTATCTTGCAGCTGCTAAGCCGCTTGTTCTAAAGTTAACTCTTGCTCTTTCTGTTCTTTCTTCAACCTTTTAATCTCTCTCTGTTTAGATTCTTTTCGCCAATAACGGAAAGAATCAAACATTGCCGGCCGGACTTTCTTCTTAAACAGTTTCACTTCTAAATTGTCAAGGATTTCGGGTTCAAAACTACCATGCAGTGGCCAACTAAGGACACCGTCCTTTTCAGTGTATCGGACCCACACCTCATTATAAGATATAGGACCCACACCATGCTTACAGTAAAGATCATATAAAGGAGTTCCAATCGGAGGAACCAGACATGAGTCCTCCAATCGTGAATCACTGTTGCAACCAAAACATGACAACATACAATTTCTCCGACTTACCATTTTGTAATCCGGAACACAGAACAAACAACACAAACAAGAATGTGCACTCGAACCAAGAACTTAGGCCTACCAAAAGAGAACAAATGTATCGATACCCAAACTAAACCAAATAGATTATCGTAACCAGAACAACCAGTGATAATCTTACGAAACCAAACCAAACTAAGAACCAAAAAGGATTTTAACAACCCTCACGAAATAACCAGCTAGCAACCACTAAATACTTAACTGAGGCACTGAAGACGTCACCAAGGAGAAACCCGTCACGTTTCGCCGTACTAAGGACTGCACCTCGGGTCCAAGACAGGGCGACGGTCAAGGCAACGGCCCACTGCAGCCGTCCTGAACGGGAACCCTCGTGGAAGAGAACGTCGGGCCACTTTTGCGATATGCCGGGATCGATGAAGTGGGGCGCCTCCCTCAGGAATCTTCACACGAAGCTTCTCGAACTCTTCAGGCTTTTGGACCGGTACCGAATGACGTCGCCCCACGTTGGTCGCCAATTGGAGTTCTGGACTTTTTGGTTCCGTCCAGAGGTGTCAGGGAACAACACCCGAAGACCCCGGAGTTCCACCTGTCTTGGTGCACAAATAAACAGAAACACGGGCTTCTCGATGGTGGCGTCAAAGACCAAAGGTTTATTACTGCAGGGACACAGAAGTCACAGAAACTACGCATGGGCAGTGTCTAGGAGCCTGTTCGATTTGTACAAAGAGGGTTGCTCCTTATATACTAAAAATTGGGCTCAAGGCAAATTCTTCACATGTTAGTACATTCCCAAACCTTTGTGTCCTAAACAATAAATATTTGGCGTTGCACAGGAATCGTCGACAATATCTGATGTCAAAACATTACGAACGAGGGGTTCCCACTTTTCCATCATAATCTCATGTCAACTTTTCATTCAAGACTCGGACCGCCTCATCGTAAATTTCGTTACCTCCCCCTAATAAAGGCCCAGAAGGAAAGGAGCAGAGCCAGGTGCAGAAGATAGAAAAGCAGGATAAGGGATGTTTGTGGGTTGTAAATGGGCAAGGCTACCGGCTTCGGCCGCCTAATCATGATCAGGCCAACGACCACAAGAACCAGTATAGCAGGACTGGCCTCGGGCAGAGGAGGCAGCCTTTGTCGAGTCATGCAGCTACAGCGTGTTCTGTTCCAAGGTGCACGTGTCACTAAAGAGGTGAATCACCGGCTAAGGCTACGTGTCCTTAATCGAAATGAAGTGATCAAAGGTTATTGCGTATGTGAGGGCAAGAAACACAAAATGGCTGCCATGATCTAAGATGGATGCCATGGGTAGATCAGAAATGTGTTTGTTACAGGAGTACTCTTGCTCGTAGCGTAGCGAAAACACCAGGATATGCTAAATGGATCATTTGCGGTTCGCTGATACCAATATTATGTATTTCCGACAATATTGAAAACACGGGTTCAAATCGTCACGGAACCTCACTTGTCCTTACCGAGATCCACAGCTGGTTATATTGTGCACCAGGAATGTGGTATAGATTACTTGGAGGACCGCATTGCTATGGCCCCTTTATTGAAGTGGATTTCTGTATGGTTGAATCCAGAATTGACAGTAAACCATAAAATCCTTACCAATTGCTTAGCACTGGACCATTGGGACTATATCCCTTGGTTGAAATATGTCCACCTTTTATCAATCAAGTTGGGACGCCCTGAGATGTTCACTAATCCATCCCATCTGGTTACGGGTGATGTCAATTGGATAAAAAATGCCTTCTTGGAAATCAGAAGGATGGACAGAGAATGTTTGGAACTGGTAAAGCCCACAGTAAGAACGCACCAGTTGATTGTGACGTCAGGGTGTCAGCTGGAATTTTACTTAAAAGTGGTAAACATCTCAAACCACAGATTTCTTCTAACTAAATTCCGTCTGAATAAAATCCACCTACTGATCAGTGGCCGCCCTGGCTGGACAAACTCAAATGATCTGGGGCTATGTAATTGTGACGGGCTTTCCCTTATGGACACTGCCCATTTTATGTTCTTCTGTAAATACTTCACCGCCCTTAGGAAAAAGTTTATTGTACCTTTATTAAAGGGAAAAGGGTTCTACCAAGTGAAACCTGCGTTGTTATTTCTCCAGTTATTACCAAGTGTTTGGGAAATTTACAACATTGCTAAATTTTTGACAATTGTAACAAGATTAAGTAAAAAAATTAATTGGGCAAAGTAATAACATAATGCACGCAACTCTTTTTTAACTGGTTGTATAGATATGATTGTTATTAAATTTTAATTATGAAATGCTTTTTAACGTAAAAACATACTTATATCACTTTTAACTTGACCTTGTGTATTGTTTATTGCCAATCCTTGGTCCCTTTTAATTGTATAATCTGTTGCTTTTTGGACCAATTTGCATGTTTTTTGTATACTTTTGTGGTTTATGTTTGAAACCGAATAAAGTATTTTTGACTGACTGACCCAATAGTCACATCCTCAAATAAAGGATTACATGTTTTGTACTGTATTTACCAACTAAGGTTGACTAAAATAACTATCTAGTTTTTCTGAAAGGCCAAAAGGGAAGTGAGCTGGGAGTTTTTTCCCCTCTCTTGCTTCTGAAGCCATCGAAAAACATGTTGAGACACCCTGTTGCCAAAGGTGATGGTCCTGGTCACTGGAATGTTGAACAAAAACTAGACAGTAGAATGTGAAGATGAAACTTTGAAACTAAAAAGCAGGGATCATTGCTGTGAATTACCTGATGAGCTATCATTTGTGACTTAAAGTGAAATCTTTTCCGGAGGGCAGCCAATTAAGATGTGCCAAAATGCGACAGAAGCGATCAAGACAGTGGGTGCTGGTGATAAGCTATGCCTCAGTTTTCCGCACTGGTTGAACCCTTCAACTCCATCTTACAGTTGATACATTGTAACCTCCCTCCCCCTCGCATATCTGCACATACATAATGAAACCTATTGATTGGTGAGAATCACTTTCAGTCACGTGGCTAGGTTAAGCCTGAAAAGAAAGACTGACATTTTACATCTTAAGTTGCTTTCTTTTAGACACAATGGGGCATATTCTCAAGAACATGAGATAACCAACTTAATTCAACTTCCAACATCGCAGTCTATCGCAGGAAAATAACGCTGTGCTAACGAAGCATTCTCAACACGGCTGCACCATGTGATTTTTACCAGATAAGCGCCAACTGGCCGCATTAAAATCAACACTACGCTGAAAAAATGCAAAACGCGATTGCAAAATAAGCTGCGATGAGGCCAATCGCGATACAAAAATCAGCTACAGGCCTGCAATTCACAAGTGTCAGGAAGGAAAAATCACCATAAAATTAGAAAAAAAAGTGCCAAACAAATGTCAAACAACAGCGAAGCACAATGGATGTTGCTGGAACAAGTGTGGAGGAGAACCAGAACCCCACAAGCCCCCTGGATGACCTGCCTGGGACCTCGGGTCAGGTAAGGCCAAGGAGAAGAAGAGTAGGAAGAAGTGCTTCAGTCTGCAGGAAAACTGGATCCTGATGACGGAGGTGGTCAAACAACATCAACAACTGTTCATCGGGGGCGTGGCCGAACGGGCAGCGAGAAGGCCGCTTAGTCAGCGCGCTCCGCCGGCCGCAACATAAATCCTGATTAAATCCTGCCTGTTCCCGCTCGCACAAACTCGGAGCCGACACAATACGACATTGGATGATCTGGGGCATAATCAACGGCAACTCTGGTGTCCTTGCACAACCGGGAACCCATCTTAGACTCCTTATTGCTGGGCCGTGGCGGAGTAGGGCTGCGAGCGGAGGTGCTGGAGGACGGCGCCGGCTACTGGTGCTAACTGAGGATGCGGCTGTGCGGGCCTGAACGATCGCTGAACGGAACTGCGAGAGACGGCACAGAACCCGCGCTGGTGGAGGTGGGGTAAGGGCGCTGTCCCAGCCATGGATGCAATACATTAAAGATCCCACTTTCGAGCCCGCATGACTTTATCTTTGCTTTGAAGCCTGCTTGTGTGGGTCGGCAGGGCGGGGGCCGCCATTTTGGATTGGGCACAGCACAGCAATTAATGTCGGAACTGGGGCAGACCTGTGCATCCTGCTTTTCAGACATCAGTGAAGTGGAGGTTATTGATTTTACACACGCTTGGAGGGTTAACCATTAAAAGCATAATCCCGTGTCACACAGCGCTACTGTTGCCTGCGCCTCACACAAGGGGCTCAGAGACTGAGTGATCTGTGCATGATCATGGAGGCAATGGCGGATTGCCCCTAATTGCTGAGGATGGTGTCGGCCCCTGCCTTGCGGATCTAAACACAGTTCTTATACCAGGTAGAACTGACCGGGCTTCTGGTGCTGTGTTGGGTGAGGAGCTACATCACGAGAGAAGGAGATTGGCCCGGACACGCACGATGGAGCCCATGTTTCGAGACCTCTTTGTTGCTCTCGGCTCCCTCCATGCCGCCTGGGTGGGAGGAGCCAGAGAGCTTGGACGGAAGCTGGACGCCATTGTTGTCCCACCGACGGATGGGAGCCCCGATGGTCCTCGGACAAGTGGTGCCGCTCATGGCTCGGCACCGGCACCGGGGGTCACTGTTGCACACCCACAGTTGGTTACGTGGGGGGCCCCGGCAGGTATGAGAGATGGGTTCCGTACGGCCGATCACAAGAGTGCTGCATGGGGGCCTGGAACTACATTGCAGGCGGAATATTTCCACAGAACAGTGCCTTTGCCCATTCGAGTTGCATCGCCATTGCACCCGGTTGAGGTGGCTTTCTATCCTTTGTTGCCCTGGCTGTGTCGCGATTTGGGAGGATGGCTTGGAACCTTGTTGCTAAACCTGGACGTCCGTATGTTGTGTTTTGTCGGTTCCCTGCTGCTGGAGTCTCACATGGAGTTGGCTTTGCCTTGCTTTCCTGTTGACTCTGATCGTGTGAGACTGTACTGTATGGCGAATGTTCAGTTGGCACATACCAATGGACGGGTTAAAGTGGGTCAGGGTTGAAAATTTTCTTCCAGATGACAAGGGACGGATGCCCGGCCAGCTACTGAGAGGGGGGTGCTTTATTGTTCTGTTTTTATAATGCCACAGTCGATTGTCAATTTGTGGGCTTATCTGTGATCGATCCTGTGCTACTTAGTGCGAGCGGGGCGGGGGAAGGCAGGGGCCTGGTTTTTATGGCTCTCCTCCGTTTTCTCCCTTTCTTTGGGGTTCATTTCCGGGGCAACAGGCACGCTGGTAGGGGGGTGGGCCGTAGCCTCTTCAGACGTGCAGGGTGGGGGGTTGTGAGGGGTGGGGTTCTTGGTTTTGTATACTCCTTATTTCTATGGCCCTCTTTCTTTGGTTAAAAGTCTCTCTTCTCTATATTTTGGGTTTTCGTTTTAAGGGCGACAGGCACGCTGCCAGGGGGGGGTAGGCCGTACCCTCTGCAGGGGTGCAGGGTGGGGGGTTGGGGGATGGGTTTATTGTTTCATTTTCCCTTAGTTACTATGGGCCTTTCCCTTTTCTTCTTCTTTTTCTCTCTTGTTTCCTTTACCTATTCCTTTTCTTTTGGGTCAGTATGCTGGGTCAGTGTGGTGCCTCTTGCTGTTTTCGCTTACTGTAGTAATGCGGGAGGTACTAGGGTTGTCCTACGTTCTTGGGGTGGGCGATGACTGGTGCGATACGTGTATAGGTACCTTTTATCCTGTTAAGTGTTTCAGCACCGGTATTCTGAATATTCGCTGTGTTGCCATTCTGATGTACGTATTGCCCACTCGGTGTTTTTGATCGATCGTATAGCATCTGATCCTTTATATTCAAAACATTTTTAAAAAATGAACCTTATTTACTCCTGCATCTCAGTAGTCACGTTTGCCTTCAGTGTAACTCGGAATACTTGCTGTTTTTATATCGATGTACTGCTGAGTTGTCATATAACTTGCGTATGTGCTGCAAATTGACGTTGAGGCCGGCCAGGTGGTTGTAGGCCCGTAACTGTTTGCTGATATTGCACAATAAAGGTTTTAAAAAAAAACAACTGTTCATCACCTCCACTGTGTCATCGGCAACACAAAATCGACTATGGCAGTCTATTGTGGACAAGGTGAATGCAGTCGGAGTGCTGAAGAGGTCAATTGAAGAGGTCAAGAGGTGCTGGAATGACGTCTAGCGCAAAAACAAGCTAAATCTGCAGCAATGCAGACTGGAGGTGGGAGTCCTGCACCACAGGAGGAGCTGAACGACATGGAGGAAATGGTGTCCACAGTCATCAGTGGGGAGACAGTGTCTGGAGTTGGGGGGACTGAGACTGCTCAACATGACCGGAGACAACAGCAGTGGTGAGTAACAACCAGGGAATCGGGGGACGGGGGAGATGGCAACAATGGCACATATGCACAATTGAGTTGAGCACATCTGCAGACAAACCATGCCCCAGACCCAAACTCCCACCAAGAGACAAATGTACCCAAGTTTGCAACATCTCAGCACTGTATAAGCACAGAAATCAAAGGTACATCATAGAAAAGGGATAAGGGGCGGCAAAACAGAGCAGCAGGGGTCATACCCCCAAAATGCAGCACACACACATAACATGCAGAGCACATCAACACTGAAAACAATGTGGTACAAACCGTAACACGTCCAAAACAGAACATAGGACACAACTGGTGCCGACTGGGAGTAGACACTGGCCAATCACAAGTGGCATTGCAGGGAAATGTGGGATGATAAAGTACAAGTACAAACACACACACACGTCTGTTGTCAAAATGTCCACTGTCCCCCATCAAATAGGCAGCTCCTCCCAAACAGCCACTATGTATACAGTCATGGAGTCTGTATGTAAACATGTACAATGCGACATCACACATGTGAATACATTGTTCAATTGCATTTCCCCTTCACATTGCAGAGGGACAATCAATACCTCCTGCAGTGCAACCCAAACCTCTCTTCTCTGATGACAAAGAGGACCACCACAGCTTTGACTCCAGCGCCCTCCAAGAGTTCATTGGCATTCTCCGTAGGCCACCTTCAGTAGCAGGGCAGCCCAGCTCCAACGAGGAGACTCCACCTCCTGCACAGACCACACAGCAGGCAGCACTCGCCACCAAGGCTGCCTCCCAGGACCCCCTCGAAGAACACATGGCCTTCTAACGCCATGTGTTGGGATGCCAAGATCAGCTGGCTTAACAGGTGCGGGTGGGCTTCGACCACATGGCAAACAAATTAGATGCCTTACATGGGTGTCTAAGTCCCATTAGGGACCGCTCACAGTCCCTAACGGACACCCACAGTCCGCTCCATGCTCTCTAACGAACCATGGCTGACATCACCAGAGTCCTGACTCAGAGACAAGAACAACTGTCTAGTCAGAGTGGCTCCAGCGAGATCGCCTGTGAGGTGGGAAACATGCAGAGGCTCATGGAGACCATGGAGAGGGACAATGCGGAAAGAGCGGCTGCCACGGCTGCACACCAGTGAGTGGTAGCTGGGTTCCTCAATAACCTCAAAACCATCCTCACGGCATTGCTGCCACAGGGCCTGGCGCTGATGCATGCCGCTGCTACTCTACATCTGCATCTCTGCCCCCTGAAGTGTCAGTGTCACACAGTGCAGCAAACATTCCAGCTCCGGCCCCTGAGGTGTCACTGCCACACAGTGCTGGAGAAAGGCCAGCGCCACCCATACATGAGGCACATGGAACAGCAGAGGATGAAGAGGCGGATGAAAGCTCCATTGTGGTAAGAAGGACACAGTAGCATTCATCTCCGCCATATGGCCGGTTTCTGCTTGGTTCTGCCCTCTGCTTCATCACCTTCCACTGTCCCCTGATACACTCTACGACACTCACCTTGGACCTCGCAATGGACTGCCATATTCTCTTTGATCGCCAATGATCCAGCAAACAGACTGCGGACTGAACTCTTCCTCTTCCTTTGGACTTGTCATTCCCTGAAGGACTCTGGGTGGCCCTCCAGAGGCCAACATTGTAAAGTGGGGTTTGTATAGCCCTGTATTGCTCCAGATACAACACCCCACTGAATGCGCAGTAAACATTCCGGATCACACACATGTGGTGGCAATGGATACACTGCGGCCGGCACAGGCACACCGCCACGGGACAGTGACTTTCGGTGCACTGAGATAGGGGCACTGTAATTGCTGAGCGGGTGTGCAACCTATGATGATGCCACTGCCCGGCGGTTCAGACTGCTCAGGTTTTGTGTCCCTTGCTGGACCGCAGTGTAGGCCTGAGCCAGTGGACAGCAGGGGCCTACCGCCATGTGACATTGCCTCGTGGGTCACAGAGTTAGTTGCACCTCAAGGGCTGAGCGGTGTGCAGCCTGAGATGATGCCCTGGGCACTGGTATGTCTTCTGCCATGGTGAAATCAAGACCCAGCTTCAAAATTGAGACCTGGTGTCCTGCGGAGCGGAGCTGCATGATGTGGAGAGGGCCATGTCCACCGGCCCCAGGCTTGTGGCTTGCAGCAGCACGTGGTGGGCCCTCTTCTCTACACGCAGGTGGCGGAAGGTGAGCAGTGAGGCCTGGGTGCGCTGGGGCGGCAAGGCACCACTGGGTGGTGGGAGGGGCTGGGGTGCATCTGCCTGAGTGCTATGGGGCAGGCATGTACCGCTGGGTGGCAGGAGGGGCTGGGGTGCAGCTGCCTGGGTGCGCAGCAGCGGACAGGTGACAATGTTGTGTGCAATTGTATGTATTGTGCCATTCATGTATCTGGAATCTGTTTCAGATGACGTGTCTGTCTCAGATGTGGGACCTGGTGAACTGCACTACATACCGGTACATAGTCAGAGACACACCGGTGGCAGCAGGTGAGCAGTGTGGCCTGGGTGAGCAGTGTTGGTACTCTCTCTCCCTGTCCCTCTCTTATTTTCTCTGTGTCTCTCTCCCCCTCTCTGTTGGCTACCTCTCTCTTCCCCTCTCTGTCCAGCTATCACTCTCTCCCCCTTGCTTTCCGGCTATTTCTCACTCCCCCTCCCTGTAGGTCTATCTCTCTCTCCCCCTCTCTGTTAGGCTATCTCTCTCTCCTCTCTGTCCAGCTATCTCTCTCTCCCCCTCTCTGTCCGGCCATCTCTCTCTGTCCATCTATCTCTCTCTCCCCCTCTCTGCTGGGCTATCTCTTCATCCCCCTCTCTGTCTGTCTATCTCTCTCTCCCTCTCTCTGTCCATCTATCTCTCTCTTCTCCTCTCTGTCCATCTATCTCTCTCTCCCCCTCTCTGTCTGGCCATCTCTCTCTCCCCCTCTCTGTCCATCTATCTCTCTCTCCCCCTCTCCTTATCACATGTTTTGTGGTCGAATCGACGATCTTTCTGGTCATTGAGAATGTTGCAGAGTGGTGTTGTCGTGACTTTTTGCTCGGGAACGTCTACTCTGCATCTCATTAGCAATAGTTGTGGGGTCATCTGTGGCAATGTTTTTGCGGCTGCTATCGCAGGTACATGGGTGCTATGGGCTGTTAACACAAGCTTGTGAATAGGGCAATACATTTGTTGTGACTTTGGATGCGATAAAGTGCCTTTAACTCAACGATAGCTCCTTGAGAATATGCACCAATTACTTTTGACACACATTTGCTTGTGTGACAGTGCAGGATTCGTTTTTCTGAAACCACATTGCCTACAACTCCACTTCGTAAGTACACTCTCAGAATACATTGAACATTCATTATAGGGCCTAAACATGCATTGTGCAAATGTTGTTGTTTGTTGTTCATCCACAAGGCAACAGGGCTATCACAAAGACAAAAAACAGTGGAGAATATTCTCAAAAACCTGTGATAATTATCACATAATTAGCTTAACGCAACACTTCATATTGCAGTCCATCGTGGGAAAATAACGCTGTGATAACGTTGCATTCTCAATACGGCGCAAAAAATCAGCGACAACCAGTGACAGGCCTGCAATTCCCATGCATCATGCCGGAAAATGCACCATAAAAGCAGAGAAAAAAACTCTGAGATGACAATGTGTACGAGTATATCCTCACATCAGTGATGGAGAACAAATGTCTATTGTCCCGCATCAAACAGGCTTCTCCTCACAAACAGTCACAATGTACATTGACGTGCAGTCTGTATGTAAACTGCACCAATGCGTAAACATACATGGAACACACTGTGAAACCGCATCCCCCATTGACATTGCTGATGGACAATCAACACCTCCAGCACACAGACGTGACATGTCGATGATCAAACAAGTATGAAAGCATGGACAAATGTACATGTTGCTTGTGTTGTGGGACTTGGGTCACAGAGTGCATCCCTGCATCATGGTTGTACAAATTTGACCCCAAAAGAAGCCCTATTATCTCTTGTAGGTCACAAATGACAGCCAATATGTAATGATGGTGGGCCATGTGGAACACCGAAGAGTGGGATTCCGTGACACACAGAAATGGCATTTTGAATACGTGACACCCTATCAGCCTCTCTGTACAGAGGTGACACACCCACCATCTATTTTCAAATCATGAAGCTGTTAGCACTATATGTTGCACTTACACTTGTCTGAGTGATGTGCTTGTACAGATGAGTGACATGCATTCAGGGAATGCATCTTGGAATGCATTATTTGCACATGCTGTGCCTGTGGTCATTTTCTACTGTCCCATGATTGCTAAGGAATGCCACAGTGTGACGTCCTCATGTGAAGAAATTTTCAATAATGGTGTTCCTACGGGTTATTCCTGCTGCGGCTGCAGTGGGGTGTGGTCCACCTGCCTCATCTTCATCATCATTGTCTGGTGCATCTGGCACTTGTATCCATGGTGCATTGGTGCATACATGTATGTTGTGCAGCACACAACATGCAATGATCATCTTGCACACGATGTCTGAGCTGCACAGGAGCCTTCCACCTGTGATGTCCAGGCACCTGAAACTTGACTTCAACACACCAAATCTGTGTTCCATGATGCCCCTGAGGCGTTTGTGGGCCAAATTGTACTACCTCTGGGCCTGTGTGTTTGGGACTCGGAAGGGTGTCTTCATCCAAGCGCAAAGTGCATATCCTTTATCACCTGTGACAGTGCAGCGAGATATGAGTCAATAGTTGGTTCTGCATGATGTGTTGGCAGGCTCACTGGTTCATTGGTGTGTGATATGTGTGACTTAGGGATTCCTGTCTGACATGTACTGCTTATAGCAAATGAGCCGCACCAATGTGTATTACGTAGCCTCACTGCTGCTCCTCCCTCCTTCAAGCTAATTCACTAGTGTGCGCAGCACGGTTGCATCACTTGCACTCCTACGGCACACCATTGTCATGCCTGTCTGCGCATGTCCACAAGCCTGACAACGACACTGTGATGTTGTGCGCTGAAGGTGGATGGCCTTGTGTGTGTAGGCCTATGGTAAGGATAGGGTGGAAGCAGATGTAGAGTTCATTGCTGGCTGAACTCGCCATACGTTTGAGGGTAGACCTTGGCTAATGCTGCAGTAATAGCAACACACACAACAGTTGGCATATATGAGCCCTGACCCGAGCAGGCTTGCGCTCCCTCATTTACCCCTTCAGCTGAACCCGCACTGCGGGGGCATGCTACTTTGTCACATTGTCCATTGTGGGATGGGTGGCACCGACACTACAACAGAGACACAAGCATTAGTTACTTCCTTGGCGAGGCTAAAACTTAACCATGCCCAGAGCTCCGGGTTGATCAACCACATCTCTACACTTGACTGTTGTACGACAGTCCATATCGCTTACGCTCACATGGGGGTGCAACACAGGTACATGTCCAAGGTCTATCCCACTGCCTGAGGTGACATGGTTGTGCTTGCTGTACACAGCACAATGTAATGTGGTAGGGCCCGGGGCCCTCATGCATACATAATGAACACACGAACACACTTATATAGTTTGTGTGACTGGCTACGGCATGAGCGCCCGGCCCCTTTTATTGCCAGGGTCACATGTCCAGTGACGCCTGTACTGGATGGATGTGGGGTGAGTGTAAGCCACCCCTCAGGGAGTGGTTGGTGCTGGCAACAACTACAAGAGTGATCATACAATCAGAAGATCAAAGTTCAAACAGCAATGGTCCATTACTTGAGCTGCACAGAGTTAGTGGCACTAGATGCACTGTGGCTGGCACAGGAAACTCGCCACAGGACGGTGACTTGCAGTGCACTGAGGTAGAGCCACGCGAAATAAGCGGGTCCTCGTCGAAGTCCAAGGTGAATGTTGCGGAGGGTTGCAGGGGACAGTGGAATGGGTACCTCCAGGGGATGATGCAGAGGGCAGAACCAAGCAGAAACAGGCAATATGGAGGAGATGAATGCTACAGACTCATTGCTATCACCAAGTCTGTATCAGCTACATGATGATGAAGACAACCCCCAGGCCATATACTCAGATACCACCAAAGTTCAACCAGTGAGCGTCTATGAATGTCAGGGAACATACTTATTGGCACCAGTGCTGAAAGGGTATGCAGTCTGCGATGAGGCATGTACAATGATATAAACTCTGCCATACATAAATCATAAGTCAGTTTCAAATGTGTGACCTACTTGCCCGCAGTGTAGGCCATAGGCAGCGGACAGCAAGGGCACACAGCCACGTGTCGTTGGCTTGAGATGCACAGAGTTAGTGACACAAGAGCAGTTGTTGGTAGTGTACGATCACCTCCGTATTAATGATCTTTTTTTCCTCCTACACACCTCCTTGCGTATAATGATATGAACTCGGCCATCAGGATATCAAGACTCAGTTCCAAATGTGTGATCTACTTGGACGCAGTGTAGTCCAGAGGCAGCGGTCAGCTGGGGACCACAGTCTAATGTGGTTGGAATGCTATGCACAGAGTTGGTGGCACCAAATCTAAGGGAGTATAGTGATGTAAATGCGACCATTGACATATGAACTCGGCCATCATGATATCAAGGATCTATGACAGAATTTCGACAGACAGAATTTCGACCTACACAAATATCGGCGTAATTATATCGATAGCAAAAATATCGACGCCCTATGTACAACATGGTAAGTACCAAAATATCGAAAAATTAATATCGATGTTAAAAATATTGTTGTTAAATATATCGATTTTTTTTAAATTTAAAATAACATGAAAAAACCTGTAAATAATACTTATTAATTACTTAAACATATTTAAATATATGTAATAATTGTTAAAAAAAATAATAATACATATTTAATAAAAAAAATAAAATGATAAATCATATATAATATATAATTACTTAACAATAATTACTATTCCCAATCCAGTGGGTGCAACAGTAGGGAAAACTGACCCTGAACCCTAAAAATACCCCTTTACCCAAAAACCTAAAACTGACCCTGAACCCTAAAAATACCCCTTTACCCATAAACTGAAAACTGACCCTGAACCCTAAAAATACCCCTTTACCAAAGAACTGAAAACTGACCCTGAACCCTAAAAATACCCCTTTACCAAAGAACTGAAAACTGACCCTGAACCCAAAAAATACCCCTTTACCCAAAAACTGAAAACTGACCCTGAACCCTAAAAATACCCCTTTACCCAAAAACTGAAAACTGACCCTGAACCCTAAAAATACCCCTTTACCCAAAAACTGAAAACTGACCCTAAACCCTAAAAATACCCCTTTACCAAAGAACTGAAAACTGACCCTGAACCCTAAAAATACCCCTTTACCCAAAAACTGAAAACTGACCCTGAACCCTAAAAATACCCCTTTACCCAAAAACTGAAAACTGACCCTGAACCCTAAAAATACCCCTTTACCCAAAAACTGAAAACTGACCCTGAACCCTAAAAATACCCCTTTACCCAAAATTAATTAATATTACAAACAAATTACTTCCCACCCTATTCCCCTATAAACCCACAATCCGCTCCAGTAGTAAAACATATAATTTAGTTAAAAATATACATAAATTATCAATTAATTAATCAATTAATCACTTAAAATAAATCATTGCCAATTAATATTTAATTGCAAAATAAATTAATCATTGAAAAATAATTATTTAATTACAAATAAATTACTTCCCACCCTATTCCCCTATAAACCCACAACCCGCTGTGGTAGTAAAACATATAATTTAGTTAAAAATATACATAAATTATCAATTAATTAATCAATTAATCAATTAAAATAAATCATTGCCAATTAATATTTAATTGCAAAATAAATTAATCATTGAAAAATAATTATTTAATTACAAATAAATTACTTCCCACCCTATTCCCCTATAAACCCACAACCCGCTGTGGTAGTAAAACATATTATTTACTTTTATATATTTTTAAATTATAAAAACATATTAAACACATATTATAACAATTAATTTAAATACTTAACTAATATTTCTAACACATATTAGTAAATCGAAATTACTTACATCGATATATATGCTATCGATATTAGTAATTTCGATATTACTTACCTTAGGGTCGATATTCTGGCCATCGATATTCTGGACATCGATATTCTGTCCCATCGATATTAGCAACTCGATATAAGTGTAGGTCGAAATTAAAAACTCGATATTTTGACTGTTTACCTGATATCAAGACTCAGTTCCATCTGTGTGACCTACTGGACCGTAGTGTATGCCGGAGGCAGCGATGGGGCACATCGACGAGAAAGGAGTACTGCAGGACTGTGTCGCGGAGACCGTGATGGTCTGATGAGGCTGCCAAGGTTGCAGGCCTTGTGCTTGGAGCTTGCACCGGCACGTGGTGGGCCCTCTTTGACACATGTGGTGTTGGCAGGTGAGCAGTGACGCTTGGTTGTGCAGGGGCGGGCAACACAGGTCTAGGGACCAGCAGCTTGGGGTGCAGCAGGTACACAGGATCGCAGGCAACACTGTTCACGGTGTCGGCCTCGTGGCAGCCCTAGCCCTTATGACGGTGGTATACTTTTGGCACCTTTGCAGAGATGTCTACCTTTGGACAAAATCTTTTGTATGAAACACAAAATCATCCAGTGGGATTGGTCTGAAGCTGTATTCCATGAATTCTCTTCAAAATTGGACACCTTTACTGCAAGGGCCCTCTTTGCTCCATAGGTCTTGGAAGTCCCAACTTTTCAGAGTTACTGGAGCAGCTCCTCTTGATCACTACTAATGCTCCCAGGGGCAAAGTACCTAGGGGCCATAACTCACTGTTCTGACCGACTTTTTTGGCCCTCCTTTGAGGGAGGATGATTGGAAGTGACTCCAGTCTATTATCATTCTAGTGCAGGGATTAGAACCATAGACAGGGCCTATTCAAAGGGCACAGTAATGCACTTTCGTACCCTTTTCCTTAGATCAGGGCTTATAAACTTATGTTAGGGGATAGATGCATTAGTATTAGTGATAATCCGTCCCTTTATAAGAGTGTTAGTATACCTTCTATGGAGTTATGCTTATTTCGGGCCTTGTAGGCCTCAAACGGGAGAGACTCCATCTTGCTTTCTGCCCCGGCAGCTTGAGATGCTTCTAGGTCAAGTGTAATGTTTTAGTTTCGAAGTGTTGTTCGCTTGGAGCGAACAGGCTCAGGCTGGCCCTTATCGAAAGACTGTATTTTTCTCCACTCCGAAGACACAACATCAGATCGGCCGACTGAGAACGTGTCCTTGGTACGGGGAGGTACAAGAATTTGGTGGGCGGCGGGTTACTGGCCGTAACTTTCCATGAACGGACAAGCTTCCATATTAGCGAAAGTATGAGGCAGTGAGTTGGTCAGTCCGTAGGCGGCAGCTAGCCGTTAGCATCAATGCCATTAATTATTTCCAGGCAGACAGTCGCCATTTTGAAGTCCGAGGAAGATCAAGAAGCTGATACTCTCTTAGAAAGATTGAAGTTATTTCAGTTGGAGCAGCTGGCGAGCTTTGACCTATAAGATCAGAGCATTTCGAATGAAGCAGTTAGTCAGGAGCGCGAATACCAGAGTGGCTGAAACTGATTTATAAGATCGAAGCCGAAAAGTGTAGATGGTCCGTGGCTGAGAGGAGAGAGGAGTAGCGCAGAACAGCCAGAGAGAAAGCAGTTAATGAAAGGAAGGTTCCAGTGACTTGGAGGGAAGCAGAGAAGACGGAGCATAGCGGTGCAGACGTGTATCCGTGACTGCCGAAGTGTGACTTTAAGACGAGCCAAGGCACAGACGAGAAGGGAACCTAGATGACTGCTGAATCCAGACTTCACATTACTAATGTGACGTCGACCTTTTTTCCATAGTGTGCACATTCTAACCTTTCACTTTCCTTTGCAGGATATATGTCATAGTATTGTATTGTTCTTTTTATGATCCTTGTAATAAAGATACCCCAGTTCTTAGTGAACCAGCATGTGCCTCGTATTCTTGTTCAATCAGGGTAAACTGCTCTTCTAGTCAGGCATTGTTTTCATGAACGGATGTAAATCCCGGTCTGGTAAGTAGTGACTGAGCAATGAGGGAGAGAGGGGCCCCTTGAGGTGGAGAATAGATTGCACATCCTCTAATTTGGTAAGTTGTTGTATAATTCATCATATTGTAGTATCATATCCTGAGTAGCCAATGAGAGATTCCTTCCAAGGGTATTCATAGGAAAGTGGTCGTCGTTGGTAAGCGGCGTTAATGAGAACACCAGGCGGGAAACTGGTGCATAGGTCTGCCGGATTGTGGATCGGGTTGTGAGTGAGAGAACACCAGGGAGGAGCCTGGTGTATAGGTCCGCCGGATTTTGGACCAGGCTGTGAGTGAGAGAACACCAGGGGGGACACTGATGTGTAGGCACGCAGGATTGCGGATGTGCAGATCGAGCACTGACTATGGTCAGTGTGTAATGGTAACTAATCAGAACTGCCCTAGGGTAGACTAGTCTGGGCCTAAGTCGCTGCGAGACTAACTGGTATGAGTGGGATATTGTAGAAAACCTATGCATGTATATTGCTAATTCCCCATCCTTAGGTACAAAGCATATACATACCTATTGTAAATACGTCCTAAGGAGGGAGGTGATTACGTTCCGGCTGGGTTGGAGGTGCTCTGAGGAGCTGATCCTATCTGGTCCGAGAATCCGGCCGTTACATCTGGCGTCACGAACTGTTTACGAAGCCTGTGTGCGCTGTATTGTTTTAATCTTGTTGGTTTGCGCTCGGCTCGTACGTGGTTTCTTTTGTTTCTTATTTGTTAATAGTTGTATATATCTTTTTGGTGTGTCAAAATGTTTTCACGCAAATCGAAATCTACTTTTAAATTGCCTGTTGAAATTCCCGGCTGGGAATCTACGCCTTACGAGGCCTTGGCCCGTGAGTGGGCCGACTCTACTTGTTTGAGTGAGAATTGGACTTCTTGTTTGGAGCTGGCGGAGCCGGCTGATGTGGTTTCTTGCTTGCAGAAAGCGCCAGTAGTGAAGGGTGAGGAGCTTCCTATTTTAGGACGCAGAGGTTGGATTGTTTTGACTGCATACAGAATTCTTCATGAGAAATTTGTGAAATTACAGCAACGTTTTGTGGATGTGGAGGAAAAGTTTGTTGAGGTGCAAGATGCGCATACTCTTTTGCGATGTCAAAATAAATTGCTTGCCGACAAACTTGAGACTTATCAGACTATTGCCAAAAGGGCTGCTGTTCGCATTGCGAAATATAAGTATAGACACCGTCGCGGTCGTGTTTGTAAACAGAAAGTGCGTCTGGTCGTGGCGAAAGCCGGACTGGATTGGAACCCCGATGAATGGGATGGTAATATCTGGGACTCGAATGATTCTGGTTCCTCGGCTGAGGAGTCTGACAGACGCGAGTCTTCTCGCTCAGGACGTGACTGTAAGTCTACTTCTTGTGATAAAACTGATGATTCTGGCGACCGTGGTCGCTTTTCCCGTTCTGATGACGTTTCTCGTCCTGATTGTTCCTCTAAATCTATGGATCGGGCGTCTTCGGATGCTCGTCCGGAAGTTTCTGCGCACCCGGTTTTTCTACGCAAATTACAACAAGCTCCTGGTAATCCGAATGGTGTTGCTTTAGATAGCTTGGAAGACTTTACTCAACAGGAAGTTAGTGACATTTTGCAATGATTTCGACAACGGCCTGGTGAGGCCTTACTAACGTGGATGGTGCGCCTTTATGAATTGGGCGCTGCAGGTATCATGTTAGATGCTGGAGATGCCTTGAAATTTTGCTCTTTGAGTTCCGATTCTACTGTACAAGATCATCTTCGAAATTTTAATGGTGCTGGCCAGATTAGTCTGCTCCAGTTAGCGACTGATGGCTGTAACCATAAATATCCTACTGAATCTGACTGGCCTATCAATGACAAACCGTGGTATACTTTACGTGATGCTGCGCAGCGATTGAAAGAGGAGGTGATGAAAACTGCGATCCTTCTCAGTACTGCTGACAGGTTGTTGGATGGTTTATTAACATCTTCTGTGCGGAATCGCATTATCCGTTCTTCCCCTGTTGCTTATAAGCAGGTTATGATGACTTTGTTAATCAATGAAACTGGCAATGCTTTATCTATGGTGCTTGAATCTGTTCGTCAGCTTGGTGAGTTGGGTGACTGGTTTAAACCTGAAAGACAATCTCGACCGGAGGGTCGTACTGCTGGTGATTATAAGTTCTCTAGACGTGATATGTTTCTTGCGCTGTTGGATGATGGTGTGAAAAAGGAGGACATTGATGGTGAACCTAATAATCGCTTATGGGACATGTTTCGCAAGCGTGGTTTGGATCGTAAGGAGGGTGCCCGTCGTGTGCGAATGAATGATTGCAATCGTGGTTGTTCTTATGACAGTGGTGACGACAGGCGTCGTGTGGATTCTGATCGTCGTGGTGAACGGCGATATGAGCGTGATGTGTCCCCTCGTCGTGAAAAAGAGAGGGGGCGAGAGGGGGAAAGAGAAAGGGGGAGAGATGATCGTGTCTACAACAGATATAGAGATGAAAGGGATCAGTCCCCTGAGTAAAGGAGAAGGGAGGATGGATACAGACTGTCCAATCAAAACTCACAGTACCTTACAGATGACAGAAATCCATTTCGTAATGGAGATGGATATGAACAGGATGTTTTGATACCCAAAAAACATGAGAGTATTTATCCTGATTTGTCCTGGTTGACGGAACGCAGTAAAAATGACTAGGAAATAGGTCAAGCTCCTGTACGCAGGTGGGCTCACAAAGACAATAGACCCTATATAGATATTGAAATTTTTGGGAAACATCGTAATATCCAAAGGGCCCGAGCATTAGTAGATACAGGAGCGGAGGCCACTCTTATTCATGGGAAATCAAAGAAATTCAAAGGCCAATTTTTCACAATTACTGGTTTAGGTGGAAAGGAAACTCCTGCAGTGCAAACTACACTTGAAATGAAAATAGGCAGAATTCCCCGAAAAGAATATTCTGTATTAGTTGTACCACTTTTGGAATATATAATTGGAATTGACATTTTAAAAGGAATGACTTTGCATTTAGATGACGGCTGTTATCAATTTGGAACTAAACATTATATATCGTCCAGACCCGTACGGGTTGGTCGTTTACGGATGCCCCCCATAAAAATCCCTCAGGCTACAAAAGTCGTTTCTCAAAAGCAATATCGTATTCCGGGTGGCCATGAAGAGATTAGTGCCACTATTCAGGACTTAGTTGATGCAGGAGTTATAACTCTGGTTACTTCTGCTTGGAATAATCGTGGAGAAGTGTGGCTCAGGGGTTAGAGGCGGCAGACCCGGAAGCTGAGATCGGCCCTGGACCAGGGTTCAATTCCCCGCCTCGGCGGGTCTTGGGCTCAAAAATTCCACGGACTCGATAATTCTCGCTCCGGTACCTTCTCGACTCACGGGTTCACACTCTGCGACTCTGGGCAATAGCTTGCTTAATCTCCACAACGGCCCCTCGCGGTGGGATGCCTGGCTTTCACCTTGTGGATACCCTGCCGGGGTTATCTCACAGGGGAATACCAGGACGGTTCCCTAAGCAAGCGCCGGGAAACCCTTTGTGGGTAGCTGTGCGCTATATATGCTCAAATACATTTACATAATCCCGTTTGGCCTGTGCGCAAAAGTGATAATTCTTGGCGCATGACTGTTGATTATCGCGAGCTGAATAAAAATACACCCCCTTTGACTGTTGCAGTACCGGATATTATAACTTTAATTGAAAGAATACAAAAGCATCCAGGTACATGGTATGCATCCATTGATATTGCTAATGCTTTCTTTTCAATTCCGATTGCCCCCGAGTGTCAGGAACAATTCAGTTTTACTTGGAATGGACGTCAAATGACGTTTAGAAGTCTTCCTCAAGGCGATGTACACAGTCCTACGATCTGTCACCGGCTGGTGGCGGAACATTTGTCTGAAGTAACTGTACACCCGCAAATACAGGTATGTCATTATATTGACGACATTCTGATTCAAGGTGAAACACAAGATCAAGTTCAGACCCAATTAGATCAAATCCTTGAGTGCTTACGTGAAAAAGGTTGGGAAATTAATACCGATAAATTACAAGGTCCATCCCAAAGTGTAAAGTTTTTAGGCATCAATTGGCATGAAGGTCACAGAGAGGTGATCCCACAGGTTAAACAAAAAGTTTTAGATTTTGGAGTCCCAAGAAATCGGAAAGAAGCCCAGAGCTTCATTGGCTTGTTCGGTTTTTGGCGTCAGCATATTCCACACTTGAGTCAGATATTAGCCCCTTTGTATCGAGTCACTCGTAAAAAGAATGTGTTTGAATGGGGTGAACCACAGCAAAATGCGTTTAATCTGGCAAAAGAAGCGATTCAGTATGCTTTGGATTTGTGGCCTGTGTGCGAGGGTGATGTGGATTTGAATGTGTCCGTGCAAGGTCTTTATGCAAATTGGAGTCTGTGGCAGAAACAAGGCAGACAAAAAGTACCATTAGGCTTTTGGACCAAAAAGTTACCTGAGGCTGGTGAGCGTTATACACCTTTTGAGAAACAGTTGATTGCGTGCTATTGGGCTCTGGTGGATACCGAGCAATTGACTTTGGGTCAAGATGTGATTTTGAGACCTGAAATTCCTATCATGCAGTGGGTTTTGAGTTCGCCAAAAACTCATCGAATTGGACATGCTCAAGAGGCGAGTGTGATTAAGTGGAAATGGTACATTCAAGACAGGGCACGTGTGGGTCCGAAAGGTGTAGCATCTTTACATGAGCAAGTGGCGCAGGCGCCATCGATTGAGACTGGAAGTGATTGCTCCGTACCTGTAGTGCAGGAATCTCCTGTTAAGTGGGGTAAGCCATTTGATGATTTGTCCGTGGAGGACAGAAAACCTGTGTGGTTTACGGATGGTTCAGCAAGGTTCATAAGAGAGAAGCGGCATTGGAAGGCAGTGTCCTATAACCTGATCACACAGAAATTGTTGAGTACAACCGGTGAAGGTAAGAGTAGTCAATTCGCTGAATTATATGACCCGAGTACCGCGTTCCTTCGCTGCGTGGGATTCATCATCGAACTTTTGGACAACTTTAGCTAAACGAGTTACCAATTCCCCTCATTTTTGCTTGACACCGATGCGTTCAGTGACTGACATTCTAGCGACCTGTTTGGTTGCTGTCCCCGCCTCCCTAGAGACTCTAAAGCATATTTTTAATATATCAAATGCCCGACCCAATGTTATTCTAGGTGATTTTGCAGCACACGAGTATTGTCCCTTATGTACTATCCTTTCAGATTCAATGCCCCCTATTCATTCCCAAATCACCACCTATAATATCACCCAGGGTGATTTGTGCTTTATTCTTACTTGTGATCCCAATGCAATTACTGAATGTGTAAAGTTGAAACTCAAAGCATCAACCTCTTTTTCGACTCATGAACGAACTTTGTGCTCCCGGAGACCTCCGAAATCATGTACTTCTGTTAAAAATAATATGACTTGTAAAAGCATAGTAGTTGCTCCTAGCCATTACCGTTCAATGTTGCTACCTTCTGGTTGGCTGTTTTCACGTGGCAACACTTCTTGGCCCAATATTCCCGCAAATATTTCCGGAGGCCCATGTGCCATCACTAGATTGAGTTTGTTAATGTTTTCCTCACATCCTAATACCTATTCCCGTACAGTTCGTGATGCTATGATGTTACATGAGGACTGTGATTCTTCCCTACAACTCTATTCCAAGTCCGAATACCATAGTTTAGCTATTTCAATTATTGGTGTCCCAGCATTGGCTGTTTATAATGCCAAATCTATTGGGAAAATGGCCTGTTGGATGGTCAAATCAATTAATCATACTTCTACAATTTAATCTGGTATGTTATTAGATGCCCAGGGTGAACGCAGAGCCGTTTTACAAAATCATGCAGCTATTGATTACCTTTTACTGAAACATGGACATGATTGTTCTGATTTTGAAGGTCTTTGTTGCTTTAACCTCTCTGACCATACTAAATCTATTCAAGCTCATATTGACAAACTTCATGACTTGACTGAAGAGGTTGGAAAACACATTGACCAGGGTTGGTTTGACTGGCTCTTCAATTGGTAACCTGACTTACATTCCCTACGACAGATATTAGGGGGTATTGTGATTACTATTAGCATTTTAGTGGCTATTTGCTGCTTTATTCAGTGCATTCCTTCCCTACTCCAATACTGTAGATTCGGCACGAGAAATAGATCAGTTAGCTTTGTTTCCTATTATTCCTCCACAGATGTTAGTTCCGTATAACGAATGATTAATAGACTAAAGTCAAGGGTGAAGTGTTCTGACTGACTTTTTTGGCCCTCCTTTGAGGGAGGATGATTGGAAGTGACTCCAGTCTATTATCATTCTAGTGCAGGGATTAGAACCATAGACAGGGCCTATTCAAAGGGCACAGTAATGCACTTCCGTACCCTTTTCCTTAGATCAGGGCTTATAAACTTATGTTAGGGGATAGATGCATTAGTATTAGTGATAATCCGTCCCTTTATAAGAGTGTTAGTATACCTTTTATGGAGTTATGCTTATTTCGGGCCTTGTAGGCCTCAAACGGGAGAGACTCCATCTTGCTTTCTGCCCCGGCAGCTTGAGATGCTTGTAGGTCAAGTGTAATGTTTTAGTTTCGAAGTGTTGTTCGCTTGGAGAGAACCGGCTCAGGCTGGCCCTTATCGAAAGACTGTATTTTTCTCCACTCCGAAGACACAACATCAGATCGGCCGACTGAGAACGTGTCCTTGGTACGGGGAGGTACAAGAATTTGGTGGGCGGCGGGTTACTGGCCGTAACTTTCCATGAACAGACAAGCTTCCATATTAGCGAAAGTATGAGGCAGTGAGTTGGTCAGTCCGTAGGCGGCAGCTAGCCGTTAGCATCAATGTCATTAATTATTTCCAGGCAGACAGTCGCCATTTTGAAGTCCGAGGAAGATCAAGAAGCTGATACTCTCTTAGAAAGATTGAAGTTATTTCAGTTGGAGCAGCTGGCGAGCTTTGACCTATAAGATCAGAGCATTTCGAATGAAGCAGTTAGTCAGGAGCGCGAATACCAGAGTGGCTGAAACTGATTTATAAGATCGAAGCCGAAAAGTGAAGATGGTCCGTGACTGAGAGGAGAGAGGAGTAGCGCAGAACAGCCAGAGAGAAAGCAGTTAATGAAAGGAAGGTTCCAGTGACTTGGAGGGAAGCAGAGAAGACAAGAGCATAGAGGTGCAGACGTGTATCCGTGACTGCCGAAGTGTAACTTTAAGACGAGCCAAGGCACAGACGAGAAGGGAACCTAGATGACTGCTGAATCCAGACTTCACATTACTAAGGTGACGTCGACCTTTTTTCCATAGTGTGCACATTCTAACCTTTCACTTTCCTTTGCAGGATATATGTCATAGTATTGTATTGTTCTTTTTATGATCATTGTAATAAAGATACCCCAGTTCTTAGTGAACCAGCATGTGCCTCGTATTCTTGTTCAATCAGGGTAAACTGCTCTTCTAGTCAGGCATTGTTTTCATGAACAGATGTAATTCCCGGTCTGGTAAGTAGTGACTGAGCAATGAGGGAGAGAGGGGCCCCTTGAGGTGGAGAATAGATTGCACATCCTCTAATTTGGTAAGTTGTTGTATAATTCATCATATTGTAGTATCATATTCCGAGTAGCCAATGAGAGATTCCTTCCAAGGGTATTCATAGGAAAGTGGTCGTCGTTGGTAAGCGGCATTAATGAGAACACCAGGCGGGAAACTGGTGCATAGGTCTGCCGGATTGTGGATCGGGTTGTGAGTGAGAGAACACCAGGGAGGAGACTGGTGTATAGGTCCGCCGGATTGTGGACCAGGCTGTGAGTGAGAGAACACCAGGGGGGACACTGGTGTGTAGGCACGCAGAATTGCGGATGTGCCGAGCGAGCACTGACTATGGTCAGTGTGTAATGGTAACTAATCAGAACTGCCCTAGAGTAGACTAGTCTGGGCCTAAGTCGCCGCGAGACTAACCGGTATGAGTGGGATATTGTAGAAAACCTATACATGTATATTGCTAATTCCCCATCCTTAGGTACAAAGCATATACATACCTATTGTAAATACGTCCTAAGGAGGGAGGAGATTACGTTCCGGCTGGGTCGGAGGTGCTCTGAGGAGCTGATCCTATCTGGTCCGAGAATCCGGCCGTTACACTCACTCCAGCAGAGTCCAGTTTGGGTCCTGTTGCTTCTGGTCAGAAGTGCAATTTAGGCAAAATACCTTTTGCATCTTGTTGTGTCCCAAGCGCCACACAGAAAGTCATCTAGCTGGTCTTTGTAGTCCACTTCATGGTCCTGGGTACAAATGGAAGCAGGTCCATCCCTTGGGGTCACCACACAGGTCTCAAAAGGCAAGTCCAGTTCTCTTTTGTTCTTACACAGGTCCAGAGAGTGTTCTGGTGGGTGTGAAGCCAGCTTTGTAGTATCGACTAGTCAGTTGGTGGGGTGACTCATAGACATTCCCTGACAAATGAGAAAAAAAGTTCCCAGGGGAATCCCTTCCCACCTTTACAGCACATTATCTCTGTGCTACTGTGAACTATTCTACAGTGCACAATTTTGAGGCAAATCCAACATGGGGGAATCTTCAGTCCCTGAAGGGAATTTATATTCCATCTAGGGGTGTGTTTAGAGTAACGCGCAGCCATCATAGCTGCCAAGGTTTCAGATTGCTTATGTGTGACATTTTCATAATTTCAGTGTAATTATGAGTGACATTTAATGACTATGAGTGACACTTTCCTGTGAGTAAAATCAAGCATAGGGAAACATAAATATCAGAAATTACACTCATTTGAGCAAAGAGAAACTCTAAGATGTTAAACCTGCTGCAAAGCACCAAAAATGGAAGGGCCCCTTGAGACCCTACTATACCAAATGGAATGTGAAAGGCCAAACTGCCTGCAAATGAGCTTCAGGTTACTGACTCTCTCTTCGTCCACTGAAATGCTGCAGCGCACATATGCAGGAGTGGGCAGTGCGTCTCTCTCACTACAGCTTTTGCAGGTAATACACACAAACAAGGCATGGAGCAAGACTGCAGCTGGTAAACCACAGCTGGCACATCATGCGCAAACTCACTGTAGCAGGTTGGCCTCCTAAATGGGCAAAGCATGTGCACACCGCCTTCACACTATCACAGTCAAACTCATTGCTGCCAGCTTATGAGGGGCATAGGCATATACCCCCACAATTCAGACATTGAAATCACAATTAGCCCTCACTGTTGACATTTAGAAAATCAAACACTAATGAATTTCAATGATTGCATGCCATTCATGCGGAATACCAAAGATTTGTACTGCAAGGACTGGCAGTGGCCACTCGCATCCAAGGCTGGAGATCTGTCTTGGAAACCCCACAGTCTTCACAGTGTACTTCGCCAATCGCAATGTTCCTTTAAGTTTTACACAGAGATAAGACTGCACTCCATATTCTTACTTTGGAACGACCCTGTGCACACTAGGAAGACTTTGAACTTTTGAAATAATCATTATGCACTGTATATTCTGTCCACTGGAAGGCATTTTTAGAATCATGTTAGAAGGAAGAAAAAGCGACACCTTTACAAGAAAATGTTGTAACCATTTATTCTTCATGGTCCAGGGCAACACAAAAATATTTTATTGTTAGTGTTTGTCAGTGTTGCAAGGTGTGAGCGATGGTTTGATTGTTTTGGCATTTTTTTGGACAAAGATTAGTTGTTTCATGGTTCTTTCATTGTTTTTCCATGTTTTTGTGTTAACATTTTGTATATTAACCACATCAATTTTACATACCCTATGGTTATCTCGAAATTTTTGTGCCATAAAATGATTTCTTCTAGATATTTTACGCCTATGTGGATAATTATACCCACGGCCTCCTACACTAAAGTGACAGATGGCTGACATAATACAAACATATATTGGAAAATTATTGATGTGTAAATGTCAGGCCAATTTCATTGTTTTTGGCTCGCCTTTCTTTGTCAAGGGGTGACAATTGTAAAATCCGGGGAGGGTTTTACTGTAGCCTTTTATTATGTTCCTGGTGAGTAAAACCTCGCACATTGCTCCACACCTTCATGGAAATCCTTAACAGATGCTCAACACCTACAATGAAGATCCCAGGAGGCACCTTCACCTTAAAAGGGAAAAGTTGCTGTGGCCTCTCACCTGCACGCCTATTGGAGACAAAGTTCAGTTAATTTAATCTACTGCACCTTGTGGTACGATTGGCCAATGATCACAAGGCACCTAGAAGCCTAATGTATTCACATGACCACATGAGAAGTCTCCCAGGATATTTGCAGTAGTTGGGAGGGCACCATCATGGTGTTTAAGCATCCATCCAATCTACAGTGTATGGTGTTAGGACAAAAGAATGCACAGGTATGCCAGCTCCCACAACGCATCTTCAAGGGGCTAGGTGACGAGGAAAGAAAACAGAGCTGCACAGAGTCAAAGTCAGCTTTTGTGCATACTTAATTGCCGTCTTTTCCAATCACTGTAAACACACTGCCAGTGTTAGTTACCATTCCTTAATTTAGGGTGCCTAATCTACCGGCTTAATAAATATGGAAGGATGAGTCGGGCAAGCACGATTTGAACTTAGCACGCTTAGACCACTGCATATATCTGCAAAGAATGGTTAAGTAACTACATTTCTGATGGCACTTGGGTCCCAGACACTGTGAGGCAGGGTGTAATCAGGCGTATCTAACAAATGAGAAAGCCAAGCAGTGAGCCAAGTATAGCTCCCAGTAATGATGATCATAACGCTGTAAAATTAAATATAATACATTTTGACATTACCTGAGATGGGATAGTGGCAATCTGGCAAAGCTACCTATGGTGCCACCGACCAGACTCATGAGAGGCTGCAGGCACCAAACTTGAGTCTGTCAGCCGCAGTCCGGACTCGCACAGCTTCATGATCAGAGAGGCTTCAGGCACCAGTTAACCCTCTCTCTGACACTGCAGCAGGCGCGGTCCAACTCAGTTCAGGACTCGAGGCAGCACCTTGATGAGAGGCTGCAGCTGGCACACACCATACTGGCCTGCAGTGCAATCAGTGGTGAGGTCCACTCCAGCCAAACTTTAAGAAACTATCTGATAATTGCCAGCCTTAGCCATGGGCCCCCCAATATTTTAAACTCTGTCTAAGCATTGAGCAATTGCGGTACATATTATTGCATTGTCCATATTGGTATGACCTTATTTGAATGTCGAATGGAGCCCGCAAGCGTAGCTGAGCCAACCCCAAACCTGCAGCATTCGGAGTCCTTCTGTCAATCCCACACTGTGGCTGCCAGAACAGTGCAGACTGTATGTGCTTCTTTGCTCAATGCTAATTATAGCGCTCTGGGTTGACAGCTTCAGGAGGTGTTATAAATGCGAGACTTCGCATTTTAGTGCGGTGACGCAGAGCACCACACTAAAATGAGTTAGTCTAATGCCTGATGCCTGGTACTTGGCAGAGCTACAGTCATCTCCTCTTCAGCTACTAGAAACTGGACTGAGCTGGTAATAAACTAGCTACAGAGGATTTAAGGAATAAAAAACTACTTTATCCCAGTCTTCCATGTATATTTAACTATGAATGGGTAGGCACCCCCAGCTGTCTTTACGTAGCTGATATTTGTCATTTACCTCTCACCAAACTCTTTTTGTGAAAATGCAAAAGCCATTGTTACTGCTCTGGGAACAGTATTTACACCTCATTAAGGAGAAGCACTGGTGGGTCAATCTGCACACAGCCACAGAAGACTCAGGGAGATAAAATGTAACTATTTTAAAGTTCTGTTTCCCAAACATTTATTAAAAAAACAAATTAACCAATGAATTGGATTGTTAATACATATTAAAAACAGTGCTTTATTCACCTATGTAGCTTATCCCAAAGCACCGAAAGCAGGCTTATGATTTTATTTTGAACTTTAGTTTTTCCTATTGGGATAGCTACAGCCTTTCGCAGTAAAAATTGCATTCAAGGGGCAAGTCACTGTAGTTACATGCCTACATTAAATTCTTAGAGCTGTGCCAGGGTAAGTAGAAAAAAATTGTAGTCTCTGCGGAGATAATTCCATTCATCACTGTGACTTGTTTTTAGAACTTCAGAGTCTTTCAGGTTAAAGAGAATTCATAAACCCCAAAAAAACAAGTTTATGTTGCAGTCAACACGTGTTTCATCCCTTCACACTGGCCTATTAGCTTGAGGCTTCCTCAGGGCTGCCCATTTAAGAGGACAAATATTGTTACCAAATACTGATGAGATATGATTATATTTCACATCAGAGGCAAAAATAGTCATTAAATATATGCAGATACACAGAAAGATATTTGTTCATCATGGTTACAAGTTGCCACCGTAGGGATGGATTAATACATGAAATGAAATAAAGGGTCAGGAGAAAAGAAAAGGGGGGGGAAGGGGAAGAACCCAAGAATGAAGGAGTCATTATGGGTATCATAATGAATCTGAGGTAGGACATACACAGGAAATATTAATATGAAGATAAACAAAAGTATATACATACAGTGTTATCACGGTATGATTCAGTGAAGTAGACAGTGGTCCATATGTAGTTACAAAAAACATAAAAAGATGCCACAACGTTAGCATATATAACAATGCGGAAGATAAGTGCTCATTATAGGTAAAAATCACTTGCTACAGTATGGTGATGTGAGAGCAGAAATCAATATTGTTACTTGCACGGTTATCTATTTCAAATTTTATTTCTATTCATCATTTTCGTTAATGTTGTTATTTATAGCCCTTTTCTAGGCTGCTGTTACACAAAGGGTCCCTAGTGAGTGAGTGTTGGCCCGCAGTATTCGGGTGTGATCGCATCACGTAGTGCCCAGTGATTTTTTACACATGCTATTCTTATCAAATCTTTTCTGGTTTAAGGGGTGTATCCCTTCACCTGTGTTTTGTGCTTACCGTGGAGGGCACAAATAGCTTTTATTCATATAGATTAAGCTATTCTTGCACTCCAGGGTAAGCCCAAAATTACTGAAAACGCAGGTGAGGGGCTACACCCCTTAGAATATAAACTTTTTATTGAGACGAGCATGCCTAAATAGCTAACCGTGCACGTAACAATATGGACTCCTGCTTTAACATCACCATACCATATTGAGTTAATTTTCCATTTACCTATAATGAGCACTTATCTTCTACATACTGGAAATAAAACAATCTGTAAACTGTGATATATGCTTATGTTGTGCATCTTTGTATTTTTTTTAACCTACATATGGACCACTGTCTACTTCACTGAAGAACAATGTGATAACACTGTATGCATATACTTTTGTTTATCTTAATATTAATATTTCTTGAGTATGTCTTAACTCGGATTCATTATGATACCCACAATGACTCCCCTCATTCTTGGGTTCTTTCCCTTCTGCCCCTCTTTTTCTTTTCTCCTGACACTTTATTTAATATCATGTATTAATCCATCCTTGACGGTGGAAACTCGCAACCATGGTGAACAAGTATCTGTATATATGCATATATTTAATAATTATGTTTGCCTCTGATGTGAAACATAATCATATCTTATCAGTATTTGCTTACAATATTTGTTATCTTAAATGGGCAGCCCCGAGGAAGCCTCAGGCTAACAGGCCAGTGTGAAGGGGCAAAACACATGATGGCTGCAACATGAACTTTTCTTTTTTTTTTAGGATTTATGAATTCTGTTTGTCCTGAAAGACTCTGAAGTTCTAAAAATGAGTCACAGTGATACACAAAAATTACAGAAATAAATAAATAGAATTATCTCAACAGAGACTAGGATTTTTTCTACTTGTCCTGACACATCTCTAAGCCTTGCAAATTAATGAGGAAGGGGTCTCCAATTGCCAAGGACAAGTAGCGCATCTGGAATACTCTCTGTTATACGCAGGAATGCATAAGACCAGAATCCTTTGTCCCCCTTTCTCCCTCTCCTAAAGTCTTGCATGTACCACTTTGAAACACATAATACTGTGTTGGCTGATAGGTCTCCTTAGAATTGACTTATTTAATATTTAAAGTAGGGTTCTTTTCTGTCGAAAAAAGGATTATTTTGACATGTTCACAGTCAGATTTAAGAGTCAAGCTACACTGGCAGACCTGAAGTGATGTAGTGCTATGGATCTCATATGGCATTTAACTCACCTTGCAATTGGTGTACATTATTGCTTCTTGTAAAGTTAAATGTGTCAGTTGGAGAGTACCCATCTTTACTATGTTTTAACATTCAGAATACATACATTGGCTCCTGGACAGCAGTGCACCAGTGTTCTGAGTGAGTACACAAAGAGGTATATTCTCACATATTGCATTGTAATGCAGAGTTCAGTAGAGCTTAAAAGTGTTTAATACAATACAAATAAATGAAATAAGTGTGATATTAACCCTGTGTTTTTACAACTGGACTCCCACTGTTTATTACAGGCAATAAACTATTTAAGCCATATTTACAAATCCAGTTACACCAACAAATATATGTTTAAATCCAAAACTATCTCAATTCATGCATGACTGGTGCTCACAAAAATATTTGTTAGGCTTAAATGTGTTTACTGCTGCAAAATTATACCGCCAGGTGCACACAGATTCCAAGGAGTATTTCCCAAAAAGGTGATGGAAAGATGAGGTTCAAAGCATGGCTTGCCTTTAAAGATAGTTAGCATCGAACTTTAAAACATTTGGAGATTTACTCTCATTAGGATCTGTCATACCTTCCTTCCACTACAGAAAGGTTAAAGGAACAACCCAAAATCCGCATGAATTCAGTGACAGAGATTTCACTAAGGGGAAAACTATTTGCTCAGTGGAGAATAAAAGAAAATTAAAACAAGGTGCATTTGTTAATTGGGCTGTGTTTCCTGTATGCAAAGTTATACTCTGAGTATCACTTCATATTCTGGAAATTGAAAATCACAAGAAATTCACACTAGGGTGCCTCAAAAGGTGCAACTGTCACAGATTACTTGGTATATTGCTGGGAATTTTTGAGAATTTCCAAAGTTCATACATTTACATGCATGCATAGAAGTACACCTACAGGTGAAATTGCAGTACTTTTTTTTATTAAACCCAGGGAAATATTATCAAGAATGGTGTTAAAAATTATCGCCGGTTTAGCGGCAGAAAACTGCAGCTAAAGTGGCAATAATGGGCTTGAAAATATGCCCCTGAGAATTCCAATAGAAGTCCATGTTCTGGTGTGAACATGGGCTTCTATTAGCAGTTTTCTGCCGGTAAACCGGTGATAATTTTTACACCGTCCTTGATAATTTGTCCCTTAGTTCTCTGCTTTTTACAATAACAAAATCACAAAGCATTGAAACATCAAAGAGGGGTTTGGAAGAACATTTCTATCACCTTCATATACTTGTGAATGACAAGCAGTGAAAATGCCTGTAGCAGTTGTGGCGTGACTTCACATTTCTTAAAAATGCAACTAAGGGATTGTAGTGTCAAAAGGTGCATTGTTCTTTCAAAACCATTCCTGCAAAAATAGAGGCAAAATGCAAAGCCGAGAAAAAGTGCAGCAGAACAAACACTAACACAAATTGGCACACTGGACTGTATCAAATGATCAGAGCACTGAGAGTGCTAATATAAGAAACAGTCTCTGCCACAGTAGATGAGCCAGAGCTAAGCAATGTTATCACCTAACACCAGTGAATTTCCAATCTTTCAATGCCACACCTCACCCCAGTGAAAAAAAATCATCAGGCCCCCCATCAGAAATTTTCTCAATTATTCTATTCAATTGCCAATGTTTAAACATGTCTATAGCAGCTAAGATGTGTTACTATTTTAAAAATGCAATCAAAGGCATGATTGCCAAACATGCTATTCTGGTCAGGCAGGTCTTACTAATGCTTACAGGTAGTCACAGTGTGATTATCAGAAGTAAGGTGGAGGTTTAGATGAATATTTGGAGACCCTTCCCTTTTGACACATATTCCCAGCTCGGATCTAAATGACAAACCATGTTGGTGATGGCCCATTACAGAGCAGCTTACTGCCTCCATTTTTTTTCAGCTTAAACCAGCACTGTTATCAGCCTAATACTTCTTTTTGCCAGAGCCTGGCTATCCCCTTGGGATCACTTCAGACCCCCTTAGGTGGACCCGCGCCCCAGTTTGAAGACTCCTGTCCTTTACAAAGGTAAAGGCTTTTTTGTCCCTGGAACTTTCAAGTAGGCCTGGGAGTAATTGTAATAATGCCCGAGTAATCAGTGTAATTTTGGTAATTCGAGGTTACTCTTTGATGCAGAATTACCAATAATTACACAATTACACCTGCTCACATAATAAAAGTAATTTGTGGGAAAATAAGTACAAAAACAAGAACTTTAGCTAGCCACTATTTAGCCATTAGGGATATTTTCATAACAACCATAGTGGATGCAATGAAGCATTTTGCGCTAAGAAAATAATGATAAATGCGAAGAATACGTTGGCGAAAAAGCACACTGATATTTATGCTCTGTTGCATTTAGCACTCTTTCTTGAGAACAATTCATCCACATGGGCCTATTTGGATTTAGGAGGGCTCCCTGGGGAAGCAAAAGCAGCCCTGACAGAATCATCAAACTAGCTCCAATCCCTTTGTCTCCTTGCACAATCTCTCTCTTTTCATCCATTCAGTTTCGCTACATTATTCTCTCTTTCTCTCCTCTCACTGATACCTATTTTCGGCTTTTCCTATCCCTCCCTCTCTTTTTTTCTCTCTCTCTTGAAGCCTCCATATGACTGCTGCAATTAATTTAGGGAGCTAGGAATTTGATAGAGGCAGCAGGAACAACCATAAGCTTTCAAAACCAGCCTCCAAGGGCTCAAGGCCAATTGGATATGTCCAAAGAAATAAAAGGCCTGTCCAGCCGTAGACGCAATGCAATGAAACAGAAAACACAGAATGCAAAAACACCACCTGCAGTGCAAGACAAAAAAATCAAAATTCAATAATGCAACACAAGTACACATCAGCAGAAACAACAAAAGAACACATCACTAACAAAATATAATGCCACATAACAAATATGCACAAATGTTCTTGTCACACATTCCCACCTCCAGAATCCTGTTTTCATAATATAATGGTAAAAGATGTTTGGATTAAGCAGTTCTTTAACCCCTTCGCTGCTAGGCCTTTTCCCCTCCTGTGCTAAGCCCTTTTTTGGCGATTTGGGGTAGTGCGCGCTTAGGCCCTTGTAACTTTTTGACCACATAAGGTATCCACGCCAAATTTGTGTCCTTTTCTTCCAACATCATGTGGATTCTAAAGGCATCCAGGGTTTGTGGATTCCCTTGGAGGGGTCCCAGAAATTAACCAAAATATAGTGTTTTTTTTGTTTTTTTCAGAAAAATGGGAAAAACGGGCTGCAAATGAAAGCCTCTTGGTTTTTCCCTGAAAATGTTATCAAAAAAGGGTTTGTGGGGCTGAAATCTCCATTTTCTCAGCTTTTAGGAAATGACAGTCTTTTGTCAGAGAACCGACATTTTTCACACAGTTTTGGCATTTTTCTGGGACATAGCCTATTTTTGCTATTTTTAGAGCTTTCCACCTCCTTCCAGTTAATGGTAGAAATGAGTTTGAAAGCAATAATGGATCCTAGAAAGCTGTACATTTTCCTAAAGTAGACAAAATTCTTAATTCAGAAAGGGGTCATTTGTCTAAATCCATGAAGGTTTCTTTATAGAAACTAACAGTTAAATATTGGAATAATTGAAAATTTGTTGAAAAAAACAGCCTTTTGTCTCAACGTTTTCACCTATAACTTTTTCTAATTTTGACAGCTCTTGGAAAGCAATATACCGTTACATCCGTTAGACCTTCCTGGTTGTGGGGATATATAGGACTTGTAGTTTTACCAAGAACCCGACGAACCCAGATCCAAAAACTGAGCAGCAACTTGCAATGGTATTTTTGCATTTACTGGGTATGGAGCACTTTGTCTTGGAAAATGTTTACATGGAAAAATCTGTATGAAAGACACCTATGTATTTCTGAATTGGGTACAAAATATAGAGTTCAGAAACAGTATATAATTGCTAATTTTAAAATGTGGGAATACTCATACTAGCATGAGAATTATTGGTCATTTTTCAATTTTTTTTTTTTTACACAATGTCTTTCATTGAAAGGGAGAAATGCGCAAAAGCTCAATTGGTAATAACAGTTGATTTACAAATCTGAATTACCCAAGTCTCCCGATAAAAACGGTACCTCACTTGTGTGGGTCGGCCTTGTGCCTGCGACAGGAAACGGCGCAAAATGCAACGTGGTGACACCTAAATTTTGCAGTTACAAATAGACCCTTTTTTAGCAAAGTGCCTACCTGTAGTTTTTGCACCCTAGCTCTGCCGGCACCTAGGGAAACCTAGCAAACCTATACATTTAGACAAGTAGACACCCAGGGGAATTCCGGAGGGGGTGACTCGACTGCCTACCACCAGGTCTTGTTACCCAGAATCCCTTGCAGAGCTAAGAATTTGACAAAAAAAACACATTTTCCTCACATTTCTGTGGAGGAAAGTTCTGGAATCTGCGTGGATCAACACATATCCACCCACCCAGTGTTTCCCTAGGTCTCCAGAAAAAAATTGGTACCTCACTTGCCTGGGTAGGCATAGTGGCTGCGACACGAGACAGTGCAAAATGCAACGTGGTTGCACCTCAATTTCCCAGTGAAATCTTGCGCTCTTTGGACAAAGAGACTAACTTTTGTTTTTGCGCCCTAGCTCTGCCAGCACCTAGGGAAACCTAGCAAACCTATACATTTTTGAAAACTAGACACACAGGGGAATTCCGGATGGGGTGACTCGACTGCCTACCACCAGGTCTTGTTACCCAGAATCCCTTGCAGAGCTAAGAATTTGACAAAAAAACACATTTTCCTAACATTTCTGTGGTGGAAAGTTCTGGAATCTGCGTGGATCAACAAATTTCCACCCACCCAGCGTTCCCCCAGGTCTCCCGAAAAAAATTGTACCTCACTTGCGTGGGTAGGCATAGTGGCTGCGACATGAAACAGCGCAAAACGTAACATGGTCGCACCTCAATTTCCCAGTAAAATGTTGCACTTTTTGGACAAAAAGACTACCTTTTGTTTTTGCGCCCTAGCTCTGCAGGCACCTAAGGAAACCGAGCAAACCTATACCTTTTTGAAAAGTATATACCCAGGGGAATTCAGGATGAAGTGACTCCTCTGCCTACCCTCAGGTTTTGTTACCCAGAATCCCTTGCAAAGCTAAGATTTTGACAAAAAAAACACATTTTCCCAACATTTCTGTGGTGGAAAGTTCTGGAATCTGCGTGGATCAACAAATTTCCACCTACCCAGTGTTCCCCCAGGTCTCCCGGAAAAAATGGTACCTCACTTGCGTGGGTAGGCATAGTGGCTGCGACATGAAACAGCGCAAAACACAACATGGTCGCACCTCAATTTCCCAGTAAAATTTTGCACTTTTTGGACAAAAAGACTACCTTTTGTTTTTGCGCCCTAGCTCTGTCAGCACCTAAGGAAACCTAGCAAACCTATACCTTTTTGGAAAGTAGACACCCAGGGAAATTCAGGATGGGGTGACTCCTCTGCCTACCCTCAGGTTTTGTTACCCAGAATCCCTTGCAAAGCTAAGATTTTGACAAACAAAACACATTTTCCTGACATTTCTGTGGTGGAAAGTTCTGGAATCTGCGTGGATCAACAAATTTCCACCCACCCAGCGTTCCCCCAGGTCTCCCGAAAAAAATGGTACCTCACTTGCGTGGGTAGGCATAGTGGCTGTGACATGAAACAGCACAAAACGCAACATGGTTGCACCTCAATTTCCCAGTAAAATTTTGCACTTTTTGGACAAAAAGACTACTTTTTGTTTTTGCGCCCTAGCTCTGCCAGCACCTAAGGAAACCTAGCAAACCTATACCTTTTTGGAAAGTAGACACCCAGGGAAATTCAGGATGGGGTGACTCCTCTGCCTACAATCAGGTTTTGTTACCCAGAATCCCTTGCAAAGCTAAGATTTTGACAAACAAAACACATTTTCCTGACATTTCTGTGGTGGAAAGTTCTGGAATCTGCGTGGATCAACAAATTTCCACCCACCCAGCGTTCCCCCAGGTCTCCCGAAAAAAATGGTACCTCACTTGCGTGGGTAGGCATAGTGGCTGTGACATGAAACAGCACAAAACGCAACATGGTCGCACCTCAATTTCCCAGTAAAATTTTGCACTTTTTGGACAAAAAGACTACTTTTTGTTTTTGCGCCCTAGCTCTGCCAGCACCTAAGGAAACCTAGCAAACCTATATGTTTTTGAAAACTAGACACACAGGGAAATTCAGGATGGGGTGACTCGTCTGCCTACCCCCAGGTTTTGTTACCCAGAATCCCTTGCAAAGCTAAGATTTTGACAAAAAAAACACATTTTCCTAACATTTCTGTGGTGGAAAGTTCTGGAATCTGCGTGGATCAACAAATTCCCACCCACCCAGCGTTCCCCCAGGTCTCCCGAAAAAAATGGTACCTCACTTGCGTGGGTAGGCATAGTGGCTGCGACATGAAACAGCGCAAAACGCAACATGGTCGCACCTCAATTTCCCAGTAAAATTTTGCACTTTTTGGACAAAAAGACTACCTTTTGTTTTTGCGCCCTAGCTCTGCCAGCACCTAAGGAAACCTAGAAAACCTATACATTTTTGAAAAGTAGACACCCAGGGGACTTCAGGATGGGGTGACTCCTCTGCCTAACCTCAGGTTTTGCTACCCAGAATCCCTTGCAAAGCTAAGATTTTGACAAAAAAAACACATTTTCCTAACATTTCTGTGGTGGAAAGTTCTGGAATCTGCGTGGATCAACAAATTTCCACCCACCCAGCATTCCCCCAGGTCTCCCAAAAACAATGGTACCTCACTTGCGTGGGTAGGCATAGTGGCTGCGACATGAAACAGCGCAAAACGCAACATGGTCGCACCTCAATTTCCCGGGAAAATTTTGCACTTTTTGGACAAAAAGACTACCTTTTGTTTTTGCGCCCTAGCTCTGCCAGCACCTAAGGAAACCTAGCAAACCTATACATTTTTTAAAACTAGACACCCAGGGAAATTCAGGATTGGGTGACTCGTCTGCCTACCCCCAGGTTTTGTTACCCAGTATCCCTTGCAAAACTAAGATTTTGACAAAAAAAACCCATTTTCCTAACATTTCTGTGGTGGAAAGTTCTGGAATCTGCGTGGATCAACAAATTTCCACCCACCCAGCGCTCCCCCAGGTCTCCCAAAAAAAATGGTACCTCACTTGCGTGGGTAGGCATAGTGGCTGCGACATGAAACAGCGCAAAACGCAACATGGTCGCACCTCAATTTCCCAGTAAAATGTTGCCCTTTTTGGACAAAAAGACTACTTTTTGTTTTTGCGCCCTAGCTCTGCCAGCACCTAAGGAAACCTAGCAAACCTATACATTTTTGAAAAGTAGACACCCTGGGGAATTCAGGATGGGGTGACTCCTCTGCCTACCCTCAGGTTTTGTTACCCAGAATCCCTTGCAAAGCTAAGATTTTGACAAAAAAAAAACACTTTTTCCTAACATTTCTGTGGTGGAAAGTTCTGGAATCTGCGTGGATCAACAAATTTCCACCCACCCAGCGTTCCCCCAGGTCTCCCGGAAAAAATGGTACCTCACTTGCGTGGGTAGGCATAGTGGCTGTGACATGAAACAGCGCAAAACACAACATGGTCGCACCTCAATTTCCCAGTAAAATTTTGCACTTTTTGGACAAAAAGACTACCTTTTGTTTTTGCGCCCTAGCTCTGCCAGCACCTAAGGAAACCTAGCAAACCTATACCTTTTTGAAAAGTAGACACCCAGGGGAATTCAGGATGGGGTGACTCCTCTGCCTACCCTCAGGTTTTGTTACCCAGAATCCCTTGCAAAGCTAAGATTTTGACAAAAAAAACACATTTTCCCAACATTTCTGTGGTGGAAAGTTCTGGAATCTGCGTGGATCAACACATTTCCACCTACCCAGTGTTCCCCCAGGTCTCCCGGAAAAAATGGTACCTCACTTGCGTGGGTAGGCATAGTGGCTGCGACATGAAACAGCGCAAAACACAACATGGTCGCACCTCAATTTCCCAGTAAAATTTTGCACTTTTTGGACAAAAAGACTACCTTTTGTTTTTGCGCCCTAGCTCTGTCAGCACCTAAGGAAACCTAGCAAACCTATATGTTTTTGAAAACTAGACACACAGGGAAATTCAGGATGGGGTGACTCGTTTGCCTACCCCCAGGTTTTGTTACCCAGAATCCCTTGCAAAGCTAAGATTTTGACCAAAAAAACACATTTTTCTAACATTTCTGTGGTGGAAAGTTCTGGAATCTGCGTGGATCAACAAATTCCCACTTACCCAGCGTTCCCCCAGGTCTCCCGAAAAAAATGGTACCTCACTTGCGTGGGTAGGCATAGTGGCTGCGACATGAAACAGCGCAAAACGCAACATGGTCGCACCTCAATTTCCCAGTAAAATGTTGCACTTTTTGGACAAAAAGACTACCTTTTGTTTTTGCGCCCTAGCTCTGCCAGCACCTAAGGAAACCGAGCAAACCTATACCTTTTTGAAAAGTAGATACCCAGGGGAATTCAGGATGGAGTGACTCCTCTGCCTATCCTCAGGTTTTGTTACCCAGAATCCCTTGCAAAGCTAAGATTTTGACAAAAAAAACCACATTTTCCCAACATTTCTGTGGTGGAAAGTTCTGGAATCTGCGTGGATCAACAAATTTCCACCTACCCAGTGTTCCCCCAGGTCTCCCGGAAAAAATGGTACCTCACTTGCGTGGGTAGGCATAGTGGCTGCGACATGAAACAGCGCAAAACACAACATGGTCGCACCTCAATTTCCCAGTAAAATTTTGCACTTTTTGGACAAAAAGACTACCTTTTGTTTTTGCGCCCTAGCTCTGTCAGCACCTAAGGAAACCTAGCAAACCTATACCTTTTTGGAAAGTAGACACCCAGGGAAATTCAGGATGGGGTGACTCCTCTGCCTACCCTCAGGTTTTGTTACCCAGAATCCCTTGCAAAGCTAAGATTTTGACAAACAAAACACATTTTCCTGACATTTCTGTGGTGGAAAGTTCTGGAATCTGCGTGGATCAACAAATTTCCACCCACCCAGCGTTCCCCCAGGTCTCCCGAAAAAAATGGTACCTCACTTGCGTGGGTAGGCATAGTGGCTGTGACATGAAACAGCACAAAACGCAACATGGTCGCACCTCAATTTCCCAGTAAAATTTTGCACTTTTTGGACAAAAAGACTACTTTTTGTTTTTGCGCCCTAGCTCTGCCAGCACCTAAGGAAACCTAGCAAACCTATATGTTTTTGAAAACTAGACACACAGGGAAATTCAGGATGGGGTGACTCGTCTGCCTACCCCTAGGTTTTGTTACCCAGAATCCCTTGCAAAGCTAAGATTTTGACAAAAAAAACACATTTTCCTAACATTTCTGTGGTGGAAAGTTCTGGAATCTGAGTGGATCAACAAATTCCCACCCACCCAGCGTTCCCCCAGGTCTCCCGAAAAAAATGGTACCTCACTTGAGTGGGTAGGCATAGTGGCTGCGACATGAAACAGCGCAAAACGCAACATGGTCGCACCTCAATTTCCCAGTAAAATTTTGCACTTTTTGGACAAAAAGACTACCTTTTGTTTTTGCGCCCTAGCTCTGCCAGCACCTAAGGAAACCTAGAAAACCTATACATTTTTGAAAAGTAGACACCCAGGGGACTTCAGGATGGGGTGACTCCTCTGCCTACCCTCAGGTTTTGCTACCCAGAATCCCTTGCAAAGCTAAGATTTTGACAAAAAAAACACATTTTCCTAACATTTCTGTGGTGGAAAGTTCTGGAATCTGCGTGGATCAACAAATTTCCACCCACCCAGCATTCCCCCAGGTCTCCCAAAAACAATGGTACCTCACTTGCGTGGGTAGGCATAGTGGCTGCGACATGAAACAGCGCAAAACGCAACATGGTCGCACCTCAATTTCCCGGGAAAATTTTGCACTTTTTGGACAAAAAGACTACCTTTTGTTTTTGCGCCCTAGCTCTGCCAGCACCTAAGGAAACCTAGCAAACCTATACATTTTTTAAAACTAGACACTGGAGTTCTGGACTTTTTGGTTCCGTCCAGAGGTGTCAGGGTACAACACCCGAAGACCCCGGAGTCCCACCTGTCTTGGTGCACAAATGAACAGAAACACGGGCTTCTCGATGGTGGCGTCAAAGACCAAAGGTTTATTACTGCAGGGACACAGAAGTCACAGAATCTACACACGGGCAGAATCTAGGAGACTGTTCGATTTGTACAAAGTGGGTTGCTCCTTATATACTAAAAATTGTGCTCTAGGCAAATATTTCACATGTCGGTACATTCCCAAACCTTTGTGTCTCTAAACAATAAATATTTGGCGTTACACAGGAACTGTCGATAATATCTGATACCAAACATCACGAAGAGGGGTTCCCACCAGTCCATCACAATCCCTTGTCAATATTGCATTCAAGACCCGGACCGCCTCATCGTAAAGTTCGTTACCTCCCCCTAATAAAGGCCCAGAAGGAAAGGAGCAGAGCCAGGTGCAGAAGATAGAAAAGCGGGATAAGAGATGTTTGTGGGTTGTAAATGGGCAAGGCTACCGGCTTCGGCCGCCTAATCATGATCAGGTACAATGGACAGGAAAACCAGTTCAGGTGGGCTGGCCTCGGGCAGAGGAGGCAGCCTTTGTCGAGTCATGCAGCTTCAGCGTGATCTGGTTTAAGGTGCACGTGTCATGTAAGAGGTGAATCTCCGGCTAAGGCTACGTGTCCTTAATCAAAGTGAAGTAAATGAAATGATCAGAGGCTATTGCATATGTGAGGGCAAGGAACCACAAAATGGCGGCCACGATCTAAGATGGATGCCGTGGGTATATCAGAAATATGTCAATGGAAGGAGTGCTCTTGCTCGTAGCGTAGCGAAAACACCAGGATATGCTAAATGGATCATTTGCGGTTCACTGATACTAATTTTATGTATTTCCGACAAACTTGAAAACACGGGTTCAAATCGTCACGGAACCTCAGACCCTCCTTTTGCCCTTACATAGGCAATTATGTTTCTACTATTGGCCATAGGCCCCCAGAACGGAAGGAAGCCTTTGAAGAAGTCTCCAGCTTCCTGACCAGCTGTATCTTCCTTGCTGAAGACACCTCTCGCTACTCTTGTTCTGTGGTAATCAGGTGAAGCAGTGTATGTCGGAGGCAATAATCGAGCAATATAACATGATCCTGAGAAGTCGGCAGGCAACCATGTATAAGCTCTGTCTCGACAAATGAAATAGGTACCCCTAGCAGTAAGAAAGGCAGGGGAAGAGTTAGCCGGAAACACATAAGTCTCTACGCACTCACTCCTCCCTAGCTGAGCTCTCGGATTTCTCCCATTACCTTGCAAACAGACCTGACCTCGGTGAGGTACGACCCAGATTGGAGTTGAGCTTTTACGCTTGCTTTCTCCTAAACTAAGGCGATACTCTGAAGTATTCCAACTTAAATATACTCGCAATTCGTCTCTAGGGTATGATGGAGTATTATTGACGTCCTTGACCATGTCAATAATTCCCTGGACTAAAGCTTTGTTAGCAGAGTTATATTTAGTGGAACGTGGTGGACGTGGAGGATAAGTTTCAAGGGCATAAGCAAAGATGGTTTGGAAGGCCTGAAATGATCCATTGTAGCTGAAAGGCAAAACCAGATAGGGAATACCTTTATCCATAGTGTGGGGTATTAAGCCACACACCCAACAGTCTGTCGTGTTAACTACCAGTTGGTGTTGGTGCAAGAGCTGTACAAAAGTATTATTAATGAATTCTGAGCGTCGAGCTTGCTCATGTTCCGGAAACGAATGAAAAGAGTGTATAGAAGAAACAGTAGAAATAGCAGGATCAAGGGGAGGTACTGTAGATACTGGCACAAAAATCAAATTTATGCTAAAGACAATTCCACCCACCAGTGTTGCTAAAACAATCAAAAATGTAATGGCACATTGCATCAAGAAACATTTGCTATGAAGAATTCTATTTAGTCTGTTTCTGCGAACGTAAATCACATTTTCTCGTTGCAGCGCAGGAAGTTCCATCTTCTACAATCCGCTCGCGACCACTGATGATGTGTACGTAGATGAAAATGCCTCTGTCAGCCCTGGGAGTTCCCAGTACTAACAGAAAGATCGACCTTGTGTCAGACCCCTGCAAATTCAAACTAGGCACACAGCCACGACCCTACGGCTACCCAGACGGCAAGGCAATTTTAAAAACAATAAACAATAACAAACTTCCTGGCTGAAGGCAAAAGTTCAAAATATATATATATATATATCAAAATCACAGTATGCAGTTGCCTGCTTTATTAGTCCTTTTTATGGCTTCTAAGGTTGTATTTCTGCTTCGCTGGTACTGTCTGATCGGAAAATAGTGTATCACTAGCAGCTGTTGCAGAGTTTACATTCGCAGATGGCAAAGTTTCTTCTGGTGCTGGAGACAAATTTTCAATGTTCAAAGCAGTCTTTTCAAGAGGAGAGTCACGTTTCAAAGTGTCAGAAATCAAATCGGCATCGCTGAAAGGGACAAATTTCGGAGTTGTTTCAGCTTCGGAGGCACCAATTCCCTTCTTCACCCAGTCGTCGTAGGGCAGCGGCAGTGGAACACGCTTTACGTGAGAAGCGTGGATCCAGTGCTTGCGACCAGCAACACGTACAGCTGTCCTCGTCGCCAGCAGGATTTGGAAGGGGCCGATGTAGCGAGGCTGAAGATTCTTTGTCCTCGCAAAATTTCTGACCACCACGTGGTCGCCGGGTTTCAGCTGATGCCCTGGACTCTCCGGAGGTTTTGGCAAAGCATCAAAGACCTGTTGATGAATAAGACTTAATTTAGCAGTCAAGTCGTAAAGATAGTCTATCAACATAGGATATTCAATGGAGCAAAATTGTTTAGGCCTTGGCACACCCCAGATATTTGCCGGGCGGCCAAATACAATCTCATATGGAGAAAGCCCTATTCTAGAATGCACTGTTGCTCTCGTTGATAACAAGGCCAAAGGAAGTGCGTCTGGCCAAGCCAAACCTGTGGATGCTTGAATTTTGGCTATTTTAAGCTTGAGGGTGCCATTGTAACCCTCAACTAAACCAGCAGACTGGGGATGGTTCGCACTATGAAATTTTTGTTTCAATCCTAGACCAGCACACACACTCTGCATAACTTTCCCTATAAACTCACTTCCGTTATCTGACCATACAATCCGTGGCATTCCAAACCTAGGGAAAAATTCTTTGAGAAGAATTTTGGCAGTTGATAAAGCAGTGTTGTCCTTTAGTGGGTATGCTTCTATCCACCTGGAAAAAGCACAAACCACCACCAGGACGTATTTTAAATTGTTGCAGCGTTCCATGTGAATGAAGTCTAACTGTATTACTTCAAAGGGACAGGAAGGAGGAGCAAAATGACCAGCTGGAGTTGGAGTTCCCTTGCCAGGATTATGCATCAAGCACACCATACAATTTTTCACCACTCTCTCTGCACACTTACTGATTCCCTCATTCTTCCAAACCGGAGCTAACATCTTACATATCCCTTTAGAACTTATGTGCGCCACTCCATGCGCCATCGTCACTACTGCAAGCACATATGCATCAGGCAACATCCAACGCTGCTGTTCTGTCAAATCGATCCAACATCCATTCGAGTCCAATTTGCCCGTACTTTCTCTCCATACGCGTTTCTCTTCCTCAGTCGCTTCTTTCTGAATCTCTTTCACACTTTCCATTGTGTCCTCACACATTCCAGACTCAGCAATCCATCTTGCAGACGTAGCAACATACATTCTACTCATCATGTCTCTAGCTGTCTGTTTAGCGGTTTCATCAGCAAAGGCATTTCCCCGACCAACATCATCCGTGATTGCTTTATGAGCACTGCACTTCACAATCGCAACTTCAGTCGGTAAGGTTAGAGATTCTAACAAGTCGTTAACTAGCTGACCATGTTGAATCTTAGTCCCATGGGACGTAATGAAACCCCTTTCTCTCCACAACCGGCCAAAACTATGGGCCACGCCAAATGCGTACTGACTATCTGTAAACACATTCACTCTCTTTCCCTCAGCTAAAACACACGCTCTCGTAAGAGCTATTAACTCTGCAGCTTGGGCAGAATTCTGACTCACTCTTGCAGTCTCCACAATCGTCTTCAAAGTCGTTACCGCGTAGGCAGCAGTCACATCACCATTCTCCAATTTAAAACATGACCCGTCCACATACAGCGTACCATCTGGGTCGGATAAAGGAGTATCTCTCAAGTCGATACGACCTTTTGTCTCTTCCTCCGTTTTGAAATAACAGTCATGTGGCTCAGAATCACTCGACTCTTGATCAGTCGGCAACAATGTTGCTGGATTCAATACATTGCATCTTTTGATCTGAATATGACTCGCTAATAACGTCAGCTCGTAACCAGATAATCTCGCACTAGTAAGGTGTTGTGTCTTCGTTCGGTTCATGAGTGTGTCCACTGCATGAGGAACCATGACCACTAGCATATTGTTCATCACCAAACCAGCAGATTGTCGAATGGAAGCTGCAGCTGCCGCTGTAGCCCTCAAACAACTAGGCAATGCTCTAGCTACCGGATCTAATGTTGATGAGAAATACGCACAAGGGCGTTGTTTATCACCAAACTTCTGTGTCAAGACACTCAACGCGCAACCTTCTCTTTCGTGAACGTAGAGCGTGAATGGCTTACTGTAATCAGGTGTGCCCAATACAGGAGCTGAACACAAAGCTTTTCGTAATTCAGCAAAACTCTCTTGACATTCATCAGACCATGGCACCGGACTCGGAACATTTTTCCCAGTCAAAGCTACCAATGGCTTTGCTAAAAGTGAAAAATTTGGGATCCATTGCCTACAGTAAGAGGTAATACCTAGAAAGGCACGTACTTCCCTCTGTGTGCGTGGAACACTCATTTGCGTAATTGCTTTTATTCTTTCTGGGGTCAACTTCCTTCCCTCCTTTGATAAGAGGTGACCTAGGTAGGTTACTTCTTGGCAGCAATATTGCATTTTGGAAGGTGACACCTTATGATTCAAATTAGACAAATGATGCAATAGTGAAATTGTAGCTGCTTTGCAAGTTTCCTTGTCATCGGCAGCCACCAAAAGATCATCTACGTACTGTACTAGGGCAGAACCTGGAGGAAGGACAAAAGAATCTAACTGGCTTTTTAAAGCTTGACTGTAAATAGATGGACTTTCACAGTAGCCTTGTGGAGCGCGTTTAAATCTGAAACTGCGACCTCCTAAACAGAAGCCGAAAATATCCCTACTTTCTTCAGCTATCGGAATGCTGAAAAAGGCATTCTTCAAGTCGATGACTGAGAACCATGTAGCTGTAGCAGGAATCAATGTTAACAAAGCAGTAATGTCTGGCACTACAGGAAACTGCGGAATTACAATCTTATTAACTTCTCTAAGGTCTATGACAAACCTATAGACTGGAGGCTTTGTAGGATCTGTTCGTTTCAAAATCGGCAATACAGGACTATTACAAACATTTCCTCGCGTTTCTTCAACCACACCTTTTTTAATCAAATCTTGCACAATCAATAAGAGTGCACGCTCACCTTCATTCGATATTTTATATTGAGAAATTCTTGGAAATTTCACATTCGCTTTCAAAGTTACTACATACGGTGGAATCTCTAGTAGACCTACATCATTGGGACCAGTCGCCCAAAGAGAATCAGGGAGTGAACGTAGCTCCGGCGGGAGTTTGTCCATTGACAAGTACATCGGAGAGGTGAGTCTTTTACCCAAAGTAAGCTGTACTCCTTCCGGAGAACAGTACAATGTCGCATATAGTCGTTTTAACAAATCTAAACCAAGCAGATTTTCATTACAACCTGTCGTCAAAATTAAGGGTGCTTTCAATTGACACGGTCCAACAGAAATAGACAAAGGACCAGATATCGGGTTGTACACAGGGGCGCCTGAAAAACCTACGGAAACATTTGTTGAGCCAGACAAAGGTGCGCCAGGGAGTTTCGCATGCATGATAGAACTTTTTGCGGCACCAGTATCCAACAGAAACGGTTCGACTACACCTGATGTTGCTACTGCGACATAAGGCCCACTCTGATCCACTGGAACTGATACTACTCCCTCTCTCTGTCCATGGCTGTCCTAGTACCCATTTTGTTGAAATCCCTCTTCAACTTCACAATAATCCTCAACAAGATATTGCTGAGATCTATTCTGTTGAGCTGACTGTACATTTCGCTGATCAAAGTGATTAGAAGGACGATCATTAGTTTGTGGAGGCATAGCACCTCGTCCCCGACCTCTAGAATTCTGTGCAAAACCACCACGACCTCTCTGAGTTGCTGCCGCATTATTTTGCGCTAAAATCTGACAATCATTTTTATAGTGACCCTCTTTCTTACAGTACGCACACTGATTCCACTGGTATTGAGGCCTGGTCGAATTATAATCTGTCTTTTGATACGAATTCTGTTGCATATTAGTCTGATTCGTGCGAGGCGGATACGCCTGCTGTAAAAGAACTTTAGTCTTTAAATCTTTCGTTTTCTTCTCTGATTTCTCCTTTTCCTCTTTATCCCTATTTTCATAGTACTGTGCAGTCGCAAGTATTTGCGCTGTCGTAGATACAGCCCACGCACTTTCTGAGTCTTTCAATTTATTGCATAATTCGGGTAACAAATTATGCACAAATTTATCGACAAACAATCTCTGTCCTCCTTCAGTGCTCATATCCTGACCACTATGGTCTACAAAAGTCTCTTCGAACCTCGTGAAGAAGTCGGAGACACTTTCGTCTTTCTTCTGCTTGCATGCGGATAATTTATCCCAATTAACACGCAATGCTGGCATCAGAGTCTTCATTAAATCTATTATTCTGCCTGGCAGATTAGCAATTAGGGGTTCGGGTTTCGCACCACCTATTTGTTGAGCATCTGCTGCAGTGATAGCTGCCCAATCACCACCTAAAGCAGCCTGATGATCCTCTCTACGAATTTTAGCCCACACTGGTTGTGGAACTACATTACCAAACAACATATCAATGTCGGCTAAGTTCATTATACAAGCCTCAACTGTCTGTGTCAATTCCTTGTAATATCCGGCTGGATTCTTACGTGGATCTGGCAAGGCCTGTTTCACTGCTAACACTTCTGCTCGCTTCCACGGAATATGTATCCATACTCTTTGGAACTGTGCTGGAGCAGCTGCAATACCCGCATTATCATCACGTTGTACTGCTTCGCGCCAAATTGGAGGAACTTCCCTCATAGGATATTGGCGACTTGGCTTCATTCTACCTTTCTCTAAATCTCTCGGCGAACGAAGAGATGGATCATTCCTAAAACTCAAAATGAGTTCCATCGCTTCCTTTATATTATCGCCCACTATCATTCCAGCAGCAAACTCTTTCTGCACTTTAATTAAATCTTCCAAATCTGATTCGACATCGTCTTCTTCTATTTCCTCACGCAACAACGAGCACATCTCGTCGAAGACGTATCGCTGTGTTGGCTCTCCCCATTGCATAAATGTCTCTAACACATCTTTCGTACTATATCTTCTAACTTTTGTAATCCATCTGAGAGCCGTGGAGTCTAAAACTCCCCGTTCCTCAGTACTTGGAAGCTGACTCCGTCTCTGAACAGAGTCAGGAGTAGGAGTCTTAATCAAGGTTTTATATATAGGAGACAGCATATTAGTAACTGAATCAGTAATTCTTCGACGAACAGAAAGTGGAGTTAGTACACTCGCAGACATAGAGAACGCAGTAGAGGTAGGAATAGATGACGAAACAGTAGGAGTATCGAGGAAAATAGTTTGAGGACCAATAGGTACAGTGGTAGGTATAGGAGCGGGCAGTGCAGGAAGAGGAGGAGCTGTAGGAACATTTACATTCACCACAGGAGGTATAGGAACTTGATTCTGAGGAACAAGAACACCAGGTTGTCCAGCAACCGGCAATTGAACATTCGGTATAAGTGGAGCCGTAGCACCTTGTGCATACGGTGGAGGCGACCGTAACAGATAAGATAGCAGAGGATCGTTTTCGGAATCCTCCAATATCTTAGCCATTTTCGATGGCAAGGCAGGATAGCACTTGTCAATCGCTAAGTTACGCTCTCTAATGGCTACATCTATGGCTTTCTCACACTCGTTAGCCTGCAACTGCTTAGTCGCTTGCTCTAGAGTTAACTCTTCTAGTTCTTTTTGCTCTTTTTTCAACCTTTTCATTTCTCTCTGTTTGGATTCTTTCCGCCAATAACGAAAAGAGTCAAACATTGCCGGCCGGGCTTTCTTCCTAAACAATTTCGCTTCTAAATTGTCGAGAATCTCTTGTTCAAAACTACCATGCAGTGGCCAACTAAGGACACCATCCTTCTTACAATAACGGACCCATATCTCATTATAAGTTATAGGACCCACACCATACTTACAATATAGGTCATATAGGGGAGTCCCAATCGGAGGAACCAGACAGGAATCCTCTAATTGTGAGTCACTGTTGCAACTAAAACAAGACAACATTTTCCGACTTACCATTCTCAGTCCGGAACACAAAACAAACAAAACACGAAACAAATTGTGCACTTGAACCAAGAACTTAGGCCTACCAAAACGAACTGATGTATCGATACCCAAAACTGAACCAAATAGATTATCGTAACCAGAACAACTAGTGATAATCTTACAAAACCAAACCAAACCAAGAACCGATCAAGGATTTTTAACAATCCTCACAAAAGTAACCAGCTAGCTATCACTAAATACTTAACTGAGGCACTGAAGACGTCACCAAGGAGAAACCCGTCACGTTTCGCCGTACTAAGGACTGCACCACTTCGGGTCCAAGACAGGGCGACGGTCAAGGCAACGGCCCACTGCAGCCGTCCTGAACGGGAACCCTCGTGGAAGAGAACTTCAGGGCCACTTTTGCGATATGCCGGGATCGATGAAGTGGGGCGCCTCCCTCAGGAATCTTCACACGAAGCTTCTCGAACTCTTCAGGCTTTTGGACCGGTACCGAATGACGTCGCCCCACGTTGGGCGCCAATTGGAGTTCTGGACTTTTTGGTTCCGTCCAGAGGTGTCAGGGTACAACACCCGAAGACCCCGGAGTCCCACCTGTCTTGGTGCACAAATGAACAGAAACACGGGCTTCTCGATGGTGGCGTCAAAGACCAAAGGTTTATTACTGCAGGGACACAGAAGTCACAGAATCTACACACGGGCAGAATCTAGGAGACTGTTCGATTTGTACAAAGTGGGTTGCTCCTTATATACTAAAAATTGTGCTCTAGGCAAATATTTCACATGTCGGTACATTCCCAAACCTTTGTGTCTCTAAACAATAAATATTTGGCGTTACACAGGAACTGTCGATAATATCTGATACCAAACATCACGAAGAGGGGTTCCCACCAGTCCATCACAATCCCTTGTCAATATTGCATTCAAGACCCGGACCGCCTCATCGTAAAGTTCGTTACCTCCCCCTAATAAAGGCCCAGAAGGAAAGGAGCAGAGCCAGGTGCAGAAGATAGAAAAGCGGGATAAGAGATGTTTGTGGGTTGTAAATGGGCAAGGCTACCGGCTTCGGCCGCCTAATCATGATCAGGTACAATGGACAGGAAAACCAGTTCAGGTGGGCTGGCCTCGGGCAGAGGAGGCAGCCTTTGTCGAGTCATGCAGCTTCAGCGTGATCTGGTTTAAGGTGCACGTGTCATGTAAGAGGTGAATCTCCGGCTAAGGCTACGTGTCCTTAATCAAAGTGAAGTAAATGAAATGATCAGAGGCTATTGCATATGTGAGGGCAAGGAACCACAAAATGGCGGCCACGATCTAAGATGGATGCCGTGGGTATATCAGAAATATGTCAATGGAAGGAGTGCTCTTGCTCGTAGCGTAGCGAAAACACCAGGATATGCTAAATGGATCATTTGCGGTTCACTGATACTAATTTTATGTATTTCCGACAAACTTGAAAACACGGGTTCAAATCGTCACGGAACCTCAACACCCAGGGAAATTCAGGATTGGGTGACTCGTCTGCCTACCCCAAGGTTTTGTTACCCAGTATCCCTTGCAAAACTAAGATTTTGACAAAAAAAACCCATTTTCCTAACATTTCTGTGGTGGAAAGTTCAGGAATCTGCGTGGATCAACAAATTTCCACCCACCCAGCGTTCCCCCAGGTCTCCCAAAAAAAATGGTACCTCACTTGCGTGGGTAGGCATAGTGGCTGCGACATGAAACAGCGCAAAACGCAACATGGTCGCACCTCAATTTCCCAGTAAAATGTTGCCCTTTTTGGACAAAAAGACTACTTTTTGTTTTTGCGCCCTAGCTCTGCCATCACCTAAGGATCCTAGCAAACCTATACATTTTTGAAAAGTAGACACCCAGGGGAATTCAGGATGGGGTGACTCCTCTGCCTACCCTCAGGTTTTGTTACCCAGAATCCCTTGCAAAGCTAAGATTTTGACAAAAAAAACACTTTTTCCTAACATTTCTGTGGTGGAAAGTTCTGGAATCTGCGTGGATCAACAAATTTCCACCCACCCAGCGTTCCCCCAGGTCTCCCGGAAAAAATGGTACCTCACTTGCGTGGGTAGGCATAGTGGCTGTGACATGAAACAGCGCAAAACACAACATGGTCGCACCTCAATTTCCCAGTAAAATTTTGCACTTTTTGGACAAAAAGACTATCTTTTGTTTTTGCGCCCTAGCTCTGCCAGCACCTAAGGAAACCTAGCAAACCTATACCTTTTTGAAAAGTAGACACCCAGGGGAATTCAGGATGGGGTGACTCCTCTGCCTACCCTCAGGTTTTGTTACCCAGAATCCCTTGCAAAGCTAAGATTTTGACAAAAAATACACATTTTCCCAACATTTCTGTGGTGGAAAGTTCTGGAATCTGCGTGGATCAACAAATTTCCACCTACCCAGTGTTCCCCCAGGTCTCCCGGAAAAAATGGTACCTCACTTGCTTGGGTAGGCATAGTGGCTGCGACATGAAACAGCGCAAAACACAACATGGTCGCACCTCAATTTCCCAGTAAAATTTTGCACTTTTTGGACAAAAAGACTACCTTTTGTTTTTGCGCCCTAGCTCTGTCAGCACCTAAGGAAACCTAGCAAACCTATACCTTTTTGGAAAGTAGACACCCAGGGAAATTCAGGATGGGGTGACTCCTCTGCCTACCCTCAGGTTTTGTTACCCAGAATCCCTTGCAAAGCTAAGATTTTGACAAACAAAACACATTTTCCTGACATTTCTGTGGTGGAAAGTTCTGGAATCTGCGTGGATCAACAAATTTCCACCCACCCAGCGTTCCCCCAGGTCTCCCGAAAAAAATGGTACCTCACTTGCGTGGGTAGGCATAGTGGCTGTGACATGAAACAGCACAAAACGCAACATGGTCGCACCTCAATTTCCCAGTAAAATTTTGCACTTTTTGGACATAAAGACTACTTTTTGTTTTTGCGCCCTAGCTCTGCCAGCACCTAAGGAAACCTAGCAAACCTATATGTTTTTGAAAACTAGACACACAGGGAAATTCAGGATGGGGTGACTCGTTTGCCTACCCCCAGGTTTTGTTACCCAGAATCCCTTGCAAAGCTAAGATTTTGACAAAAAAACACATTTTTCTAATATTTCTGTGGTGGAAAGTTCTGGAATCTGCGTGGATCAACAAATTTCCACCCACCCAGCATTCCCCCAGGTCTCCCAAAAACAATGGTACCTCACTTGTGTGGGTAGGCATAGTGGCTGCGACATGAAACAGCGCAAAACGCAACATGGTCGCACCTCAATTTCCCAGTAAAATTTTGCACTTTTTGGACAAAAAGACTACCTTTTGTTTTTGCGCCCTAGCTCTGCCAGCACCTAAGGAAACCTAGCAAACCTATACATTTTTGAAAACTAGACACCCAGGGAAATTCAGGATTGGGTGATTCGTCTGCCTACCCCCAGGTTTTGTTACCCAGAATCCCTTGCAAACCTAAGATTTTGACAAAAAAAAAAAATTTTCCTAACATTTCTGTGGTGGAAAGTTCTGGAATCTGCGTGGATCAACAAATTTCCACCCACCCAGCGTTCCCCCAGGTCTCCCAAAAAAAATGGTACCTCACTTGCGTGGGTAGGCATAGTGGCTGCGACATGAAACAGTGCAAAACGCAACATGGTCGCACCTCAATTTCCCAGTAAAATGTTGCCCTTTTTGGACAAAAAGACTACTTTTTGTTTTTGCGCCCTAGCTCTGCCAGCACCTAAGGAAACCTAGCAAACCTATATGTTTTTGAAAAGTAGACACCCAGGGGAATTCAGGATGGGGTGACTCCTCTGCCTACCCTCAGGTTTTGTTACCCAGAATCCCTTGCAAAGCTAAGATTTTGACAAAAAAAAACACTTTTTCCTAACATTTCTGTGGTGGAAAGTTCTGGAATCTGCGTGGATCAACAAATTTCCACCCACCCAGCGTTCCCCCAGGTCTCCCGGAAAAAATGGTACCTCACTTGCGTGGGTAGGCATAGTGGCTGTGACATGAAACAGCGCAAAACACAACATGGTCGCACCTCAATTTCACAGTAAAATTTTGCACTTTTTGGACAAAAAGACTACCTTTTGTTTTTGCGCCCTAGCTCTGCCAGCACCTAAGGAAACCTAGCAAACCTATACCTTTTTGAAAAGTAGACACCCAGGGGAATTCAGGATGGGGTGACTCCTCTGCCTACCCTCAGGTTTTGTTACCCAGAATCCCTTGCAAAGCTAAGATTTTGAAAAAAAACACATTTTCCCAACATTTCTGTGGTGGAAAGTTCTGGAATCTGCGTGGATCAACAAATTTCCAGCCACCCAGCGTTCCCCCAGGTCTCCCGGAAAAAATGGTACCTCACTTGCGTGGGTAGGCATAGTGGCTGCGACATGAAACAGCGCAAAACACAACATGGTCGCACCTCAATTTCCCAGTAAAATTTTGCACTTTTTGGACAAAAAGACTACCTTTTGTTTTTGCGCCCTAGCTCTGTCAGCACCTAAGGAAACCTAGCAAACCTATACCTTTTTAAAATGTAGACACCCAGGGAAATTCAGGATGGGGTGACTCCTCTGCCTACCCTCAGGTTTTGCTACCCAGAATCCCTTGCAAAGCTAAGATTTTGACAAAAAAACACATTTTCCTAACATTTCTGTGGTGGAAAGTTCTGGAATCTGCGTGGATCAACAAATTTCCACCCCCCCAGCGTTCCCCCAGGTCTCCCGGAAAAAATGGTACCTCACTTGCGTGGGTAGGCATAGTGGCTGCGACATGAAACAGCGCAAAACACAACATGGTCGCACCTCAATTTCCCAGTAAAATTTTGCATTTTTTGGACAAAAGACTACCTTTTGTTTTTGCCCCCTAGCTCTGCCAGCACCTAAGGAAACCTAGCAAACCTATACATTTTTGAAAAGTAGACACCCAGGGGAATTCAGGATGGGGTGCCTCCTCTGCCTACCCTCAGGTTTTGTTACCCAGAATCCCTTGCAAATCTAAGATTTTGACAAACAAAACACATTTTCCTGAAATTTCTGTGGTGGAAAGTTCTGGAATCTGCCTGGATCAACAAATTTCCACCCACCCAGCGTTCCCCCAGGTCTCCCAAAAAAAAAGGTACCTCACTTGCGTGGGTAGGCATAGTGGCTGCGACATGAAACAGCGCAAAACGCAACATGGTCGCACCTCAATTTCCCAGTAAAATTTTGCCCTTTTTGGACAAAAAGACTACTTTTTGTTTTTGCGCCCTAGCTCTGCCAGCACCTAAGAAAACCTAGCAAACCTATACGTTTTTGAAAACTAGACACACAGGGAAATTCAGGATGGGGTGACTCGTCTGCCTACCCCCAGGTTTTGTTACCCAGAATCCCTTGCAAAGCTAAGATTTTGACAAAAAAAACACATTTTCCTAATATTTCTGTGGTGGAAAGTTCTGGAATCTGCGTGGATTAACAAATTTCCACCCACCCAGCGTTCCCCAAGGTCTCCCGAAAAAAATGGTACCTCACTTGCGTGGGTAGGCATAGTGGCTGCGACATGAAACAGCGCAAAACGCAACATGGTCGCACCTCAATTTCCCAGTAAAATTTTGCACTTTTTGGACAAAAAGACCTCCTTTTGTTTTTGCGCCCTAGCTCTGCCAGCACCTAAGGAAACCTAGAAAACCTATAAATTTTTGAAAAGTAGACACCCAGGGGACTTCAGGATGGGGTGACTCCTCTGCCTACCCTCAGGTTTTGCTACCCAGAATCCCTTGCAAAGCTAAGATTTTGACAAAAAAAACACATTTTCATAATATTTCTGTGGTGGAAAGTTCTGGAATCTGCGTGGATCAACAAATTTCCACCCACCCAGCATTCCCCAAGGTCTCCCAAAAACAATGGTACCTCACTTGCGTGGGTAGGCATAGTGGCTGCGACATGAAACAGCGCAAAACGCAACATGGTCGCACCTCAATTTCCCAGTAAAATTTTGCACTTTTTGGACAAAAAGACTACCTTTTGTTTTTGCGCCCTAGCTCTGCCAGCACCTAAGGAAACCTAGCAAACCTATAAATTTTTGAAAACTAGACACCCAGGGAAATTCAGGATTGGGTGACTCGTCTGCCTACCCCCAGGTTTTGTTACCCAGAATCCCTTGCAAAACTAAGATTTTGACAAAAAAAAACCATTTTCCTAACATTTCTGTGGTGGAAAGTTCTGGAATCTGCGTGGATCAACAAATTTCCACCCACCCAGCGTTCCCCCAGGTCTCCCAAAAAAATGGTACCTCACTTGCGTGGGTAGGCATAGTGGCTGCGACATGAAACAGCGCAAAACACAACATGGTCGCACCTCAATTTCCCAGTAAAATTTTGCACTTTTTGGACAAAAAGACTACCTTTTGTTTTTGCGCCCTAGATCTGCCAGCACTTAAGGAAACATAGCAAACCTATACATTTTTGAAAAGTAGACACCCAGGGGAATTCAGGATGGGGTGACTCCTCTGCCTACCCTCAGGTTTTGTTACCCAGAATCCCTTGCAAAGCTAAGATTTTGACAAAAAAAACCCCTTTTTCCTAACATTTCTGTGGTGGAAAGTTCTGGAATCTGCGTGGATCAACAAATTTCCACCCACCCAGCGTTTCCCCAGGTCTCCCAAATAAAATGGTAGCTCACTTGCGTGGGTAGGCATAGTGGCTGCGACATGAAACAGCGCAAAACGCAACATGGTTGCACCTCAATTTCCCAGTAAAATTTTGCACTTTTTGGACAAAAAGACTACCTTTTGTTTTTGCGCCCTAGCTCTGCCAGCACCTAAGGAAACCTTGCAAACCTATACATTTTTGAAAACTAGATACACAGGGAAATTCAGGATGGGGTGACTTGTCTGCCTACCCCCAGGTTTTGTTACCCAGAATCCCTTGCAAAGCTAAGATTTTGACAAAAAAAATACTTTTTCCTAACATTTCTGTGGTGGAAAGTTCTGGAATCTGCGTGGATCAACAGATTTCCACCCACCCAGCGTTCCCCCAGGTCTCCCAAAAAAAAATGGTACCTCACTTGCGTGGGTAGGCATAGTGGCTGCAACATGAAACAGCGCAAAACGCAACATGGTCGCACCTCAATTTCCCAGTAAAATTTTGCACTTTCTGGACAAAAAGACTACCTTTTGTTTTTGCGTCCTAGCTCTGCCAGCACCTAAGGAAACCTAGCAAACCTATACATTTTTGAAAAGTAGACACCCAGGGGAATTTAGGATGGGGTGACTCCTCTGCCTACCCCCAGGTTTTGTTACCCAGAATCCCTTGCAAAGCTAAGATTTTGAAAAAAAAAAAACACTTTTTCCTAACATTTCTGTGGTGGAAAGTTCTGGAATCTGCGTGGATCAACAAATTTCCACCCACCCAGCATTTCCCGAGGTCTCCCGAAAAAAATGGTACCTCACTTGCGTGGGTAGGCATAGTGGCTGCGACATGAAACAGCGCAAAACGCAACATGGTTGCACCTCAATTTCCCAGTAAAATTTTGCACTTTTGGACAAAAAGACTACCTTTTGTTTTTGCGCCCTAGCTCTGCCAGCACCTAAGGGAACCTAGCAAACCTAAAACATTTTTGAAAAGTAGATACCCAGGGAAATTCAGGATGAGGTGACTCCTCTGCCTACCCTCAGGTTTTGTTACCCAGAATCCCTTGCAAAGCTAAGATTTTGACAAAAAAACACATTTTCCTAACATTTCTGTGGTGGAAAGTTCTGGAATATGCGTGGATCAACAAATTTCCACCCACCTAGCGTTCCCCCAGGTCTCCCGGAAAAAATGGTACCTCACTTGCGTGGGTAGGCATAGTGGCTGCGACATGAAACAGCGCAAAACGCAACATGGTCGCACCTCAATTTCCCAGTAAAATTTTGCACTTTTTGGACAAAAAGACTACCTTTTGTTTTTGCGCCCTAGCTCTGCCAGCACCTAAGGAAACCTAGCAAACCTATATGTTTTTGAAAACTAGACACACAGGGAAATTCAGGATGAGGTGACTCGTCTGCCTACCCCCAGGTTTTGTTACCCAGAATCCCTTGCAAAGCTAAGATTTTGACAAAAAAAACACATTTTCCTAACATTTCTGTGGTGGAAAGTTCTGGAATCTGCGTGGATCAACAAATTCCCACCCACCCAGTGTTCCCCCAGGTCTCCCGAAAAAAATGGTACCTCACTTGCGTGGGTAGGCATAGTGGCTGCGACATGAAACAGCGCAAAACGCAACATGGTCGCACCTCAATTTCCCAGTAAAATTTTGCACTTTTTGGACAAAAAGACTACCTTTTGTTTTTGCGCCCTAGCTCTGCCAGCACCTAAGGAAACCTAGCAAACCTATACCTTTTTGAAAAGTAGATACCCAGGGGAATTCAGGATGGGGTGACTCCTCTGCCTACCCTCAGGTTTTGTTACCCAGAATCCCTTGCAAAGCTAAGATTTTGACAAAAAAAACACATTTTCCCAACATTTCTGTGGTGGAAAGTTCTGGAATCTGCGTGGATCAACAAATTTCCACCTACCCAGTGTTCCCCCAGGTCTCCCGGAAAAAATGGTACCTCACTTGCGTGGGTAGGCATAGTGGCTGCGACATGAAACAGCGCAAAACACAACATGGTTGCACCTCAATTTCCCAGTAAAATTTTGCACTTTTTGGACAAAAAGACTATCTTTTGTTTTTGCGCCCTAGCTCTGTCAGCACCTAAGGAAACCTAGCAAACCTATACCTTTTTGGAAAGTAGACACCCAGGGAAATTCAGGATGGGGTGACTCCTCTGCCTACCCTCAGGTTTTGTTACCCAGAATCCCTTGCAAATCTAAGATTTTGACAAACAAAACACATTTTCCTGACATTTCTGTGGTGGAAAGTTCTGGAATCTGCGTGGATCAACAAATTTCCACCCACCCAGCGTTCCCCCAGGTCTCCCGAAAAAAATGGTACCTCACTTGCGTGGGTAGGCATAGTGGCTGTGACATGAAACAGCACAAAACGCAACATGGTCGCACCTCAATTTCCCAGTAAAATTTTGCACTTTTTGGACAAAAAGACTACTTTTTGTTTTTGCGCCCTAGCTCTGCCAGCACCTAAGGAAACCTAGCAAACCTATATGTTTTTGAAAACTAGACACACAGGGAAATTCAGGATAGGGTGACTCGTCTGCCTACCCCCAGGTTTTGTTACCCAGAATCCATTGCAAAGCTAAGATTTTGACAAAAAAAACACATTTTCCTAACATTTCTGTGGTGGAAAGTTCTGGAATCTGCGTGGATCAACAAATTCCCACCCACCCAGCGTTCCCCCAGGTCTCCCAAAAAAAATGGTACCTCACTTGCGTGGGTAGGCATAGTGGCTGCGACATGAAACAGCGCAAAACGCAACATGGTCGCACCTCAATTTCCTAGTAAAATTTTGCACTTTTTGGACAAAAAGACTACCTTTTGTTTTTGCGCCCTAGCTCTGCCAGCACCTAGGGAAACCTAGAAAACCTATACATTTTTGAAAAGTAGACACCCAGGGGACTTCAGGATGGGGTGACTCCTCTGCCTACCCTCAGATTTTGCTACCCAGAATCCCTTGCAAAGCTAAGATTTTGACAAAAAAAACACATTTTCCTAACATTTCTGTGGTGGAAAGTTCTGGAATCTGCGTGGATCAACAAATTTCCACCCACCCAGCATTCCCCCAGGTCTTCCAAAAACAATGGTACCTCACTTGCGTGGGTAGGCATAGTGGCTGCGACATGAAACAGCGCAAAACGCAACATGGTCGCACCTCAATTTCCTGGGAAAATGTTGCACTTTTTGGACAAAAAGACTACCTGTTGTTTTTGCGCCCTAGCTCTGCCAGCACCTAAGGAAACCTAGCAAACCTATACATTTTTTAAAACTAGACACCCAGGGAAATTCAGGATTGGGTGACTCGTCTGCCTACCCCCAGGTTTTGTTACCCAGAATCCCTTGCAAAACTAAGATTTTGACAAAAAAAAACAATTTTCCTAACATTTCTGTGGTGGAAAGTTCTGGAATCTGCGTGGATCAACAAATTTCCGCCCACCCAGCATTCCCCCAGGTCTTCCAAAAACAATGGTACCTCACTTGCGTGGGTAGGCATAGTGGCTGCGACATGAAACAGCGCAAAACGCAACATGGTCGCACCTCAATTTCCCAGTAAAATGTTGCCCTTTTTGGACAAAAAGACTACTTTTTGTTTTTGCGCCCTAGCTCTGCCAGCACCTAAGGAAACTTAGCAAACCTATATGTTTTTGAAAAGTAGACACCCAGGGGAATTCAGGATGGGGTGACTCCTCTGCCTACCCTCAGGTTTTGTTACCCAGAATCCCTTGCAAAGCTAGGATTTTGACAAAAAAAACACTTTTTCCTAACATTTCTGTGGTGGAAAGTTCTGGAATCTGCGTGGATCAACAAATTTCCACCTACCGAGTGTTCCCCCAGGTCTCCCGGAAAAAATGGTACCTCACTTGCGTGGGTAGGCATAGTGGCTGCGACATGAAACAGCGCAAAACACAACATGGTCGCACCTCAATTTCCCAGTAAAATTTTGCACTTTTTGGACAAAAAGACTACCTTTTGTTTTTGCGCCCTAGCTCTGTCAGCACCTAAGGAAACCTAGCAAACCTATACCTTTTTGGAAAGTAGACACCCAGGGAAATTCAGGATGGGGTGACTCCTCTGCCTACCCTCAGATTTTGTTACCCAGAATCCCTTGCAAAGCTAAGATTTTGACAAACAAAACACATTTTCCTGACATTTCTGTGGTGGAAAGTTCTGGAATCTGCGTGGATCAACAAATTTCCACCCACCCAGCGTTCCCCCAGGTCTCCCGCAAAAAATGGTACCTCACTTGCGTGGGTAGGCATAGTGGCTGTGACATGAAACAGCACAAAACACAACATGGTCGCACCTCAATTTCCCAGTAAAATTTTGCACTTTTTGGACATAAAGACTACTTTTTGTTTATGCGCCCTAGCTCTGCCAGCACCTAAGGAAACCTAGCAAACCTATATGTTTTTGAAAACTAGACACACAGGGAAATTCAGGATGGGGTGACTCGTTTGCCTACCCCCAGGTTTTGTTACCCAGAATCCCTTGCAAAGCTAAGATTTTAACAAAAAAAACACATTTTCCTAACATTTCTGTGGTGGAAAGTTCTGGAATCTGCGTGGATCAACAAATTCCCACCCACCCAGCGTTCCCCCAGGTCTCCCAAAAAAAATGGTACCTCACTTGCGTGGGTAGGCATAGTGGCTGCGACATGAAACAGCGCAAAACGCAACATGGTCGCACCTCAATTTCCCAGTAAAATTTTGCACTTTTTGGACAAAAAGACTACCTTTTGTTTTTGCGCCCTAGCTCTGCCAGCACCTAAGGAAACCTAGAAAACCTATACATTTTTGAAAAGTAGACACCCAGGGGACTTCAGGATGGGGTGACTCCTCTGCCTACCCTCAGATTTTGCTACCCAGAATCCCTTGCAAAGCTAAGATTTTGACAAAAAAAACACATTTTCCTAACATTTCTGTGGTGGAAAGTTCTGGAATCTGCGTGGATCAACAAATTTCCACCCACCCAGCATTCCCCCAGGTCTTCCAAAAACAATGGTACCTCACTTGCGTGGGTAGGCATAGTGGCTGCGACATGAAACAGCGCAAAACGCAACATGGTCGCACCTCAATTTCCCGGGAAAATTTTGCACTTTTTGGACAAAAAGACTACCTTTTGTTTTTGCGCCCTAGCTCTGCCAGCACCTAAGGAAACCTAGCAAACCTATACATTTTTTAAAACTAGACACCCAGGGAAATTCAGGATTGGGTGACTCGTCTGCCTACCCCCAGGTTTTGTTACCCAGAATCCCTTGCAAAGCTAGGATTTTGACAAAAAAAAACACTTTTTCCTAACATTTCTGTGGTGGAAAGTTCTGGAATCTGCGTGGATCAACACATTTCCACCCACCCAGCGTTCCCCCAGGTCTCCCGGAAAAAATGGTACCTCACTTGCGTGGGTAGGCATAGTGGCTGTGACATGAAACAGCGCAAAACACAACATGGTCGCACCTCAATTTCCCAGTAAAATGTTGCCCTTTTTGGACAAAAAGACTACTTTTTGTTTTTGCGCCCTAGCTCTGCCAGCACCTAAGGAAACCTAGAAAACCTATACATTTTTGAAAAGTAGACACCCAGGGGACTTCAGGATGGGGTGACTCCTCTGCCTACCCTCAGATATTGCTACCCAGAATCCCTTGCAAAGCTAAGATTTTGACAAAAAAAACCCATTTTCCTAACATTTCTGTGGTGGAAAGTTCTGGAATCTGCATGGATCAACAAATTTCCACCCACCCAGCGTTCCCCCAGGTCTCCCGGAAAAAATGGTACCTCACTTGCGTGGGTAGGCATAGTGGCTGCGACATGAAACAGCGCAAAACACAACATGGTCGCACCTCAATTTCCCAGTAAAATTTTGCACTTTTTGGACAAAAAGACTACCTTTTGTTTTTGCGCCCTAGCTCTGTCAGCACCTAAGGAAACCTAGCAAACCTATACCTTTTTAGAAAGTAGACACCCAGGGAAATTCAGGATGGGGTGACTCCTCTGCCTACCCTCAGGGTTTGTTACCCAGAATCCCTTGCAAAGCTAAGATTTTGACAAACAAAACACATTTTCCTGACATTTCTGTGGTGGAAAGTTCTGGAATCTGCGTGGATCAACAAATTTCCACCCACCCAGCGTTCCCCCAGGTCTCCCGCAAAAAATGGTACCTCACTTGCGTGGGTAGGCATAGTGGCTGTGACATGAAACAGCACAAAACGCAACATGGTCGCACCTCAATTTCCCAGTAAAATTTTGCACTTTTTGGACATAAAGACTACTTTTTGTTTTTGCGCCCTAGCTCTGCCAGCACCTAAGGAAACCTAGCAAACCTATATGTTTTTGAAAACTAGACACACAGGGAAATTCAGGATGGGGTGACTCGTTTGCCTACCCCCAGGTTTTGTTACCCAGAATCCCTTGCAAAGCTAAGATTTTGACAAAAAAAACACATTTTTCTAACATTTCTGTGGTGAAAAGTTCTGGAATCTGCGTGGATCAACAAATTCCTACCCACCCAGCGTTCCCCCAGGTCTCCCGAAAAAAATGGTACCTCACTTGCGTGGGTAGGCATAGTGGCTGCGACATGAAACAGCGCAAAACGCAACATGGTCGCACCTCAATTTCCCAGCAAAATTTTGCACTTTTTGGACAAAAAGACTACCTTTTGTTTTTGCGCCCTAGCTCTGCCAGCACCTAAGGAAACCTAGAAAACCTATACATTTTTGAAAAGTAGACACCCAGGGGACTTCAGGATGGGGTGACTCCTCTGCCTACCCTCAGATTTTGCTACCCAGAATCCCTTGCAAAGCTAAGATTTTGACAAAAAAAACACATTTTCCTAATATTTCTGTGGTGGAAAGTTCTGGAATCTGCGTGGATCAACAAATTTTCACCCATCCAGCATTCCCCCAGGTCTCCCAAAAACAATGGTACCTCACTTGCGTGGGTAGGCATAGTGGCTGCGACATGAAACAGTGCAAAACGCAACATGGTCGCACCTCAATTTCCCAGTAAAATTTTGCACTTTTTGGACAAAAAGACTACCTTTTGTTTTTGCGCCCTAGCTCTGCCAGCACCTAAGGAAACCTAGCAAACCTATGCATTTTTGAAAACTAGACACCCAGGGAAATTCAGGATTGGGTGACTCGTCTGCCTACCCCCAGGTTTTGTTACCCAGAATCCCTTGCAAAACTAAGATTTTGACAAAAAAAACCATTTTCCTAACATTTCTGTGGTGGAAAGTTCTGGAATCTGCGTGGATCAACAAATTTCCACCCACCCAGCGTTCCCCCAGGTCTCCCAAAAAAAATGGTACCTCACTTGCGTGGGTAGGCATAGTGGCTGCGACATGAAACAGCGCAAAACGCAACATGGTCGCACCTCAATTTCCCAGTAAAATGTTGCCCTTTTTGGACAAAAAGACTACTTTTTGTTTTTGCGCCCTAGCTCTGCCAGCACCTAAGGAAACCTAGCAAACCTATATGTTTTTGAAAAGTAGACACCCAGGGGAATTCAGGATGGGGTGACTCCTCTGCCTACCCTCAGGTTTTGTTACCCAGAATCCCTTGCAAAGCTAAGATTTTGACAAAAAAAAACACTTTTTCCTAACATTTCTGTGGTGGAAAGTTCTGGAATCTGCGTGGATCAACAAATTTCCACCCAACCAGCGTTCCCCCAGGTCTCCCGGAAAAAATGGTACCTCACTTGCGTGGGTAGGCATAGTGGCTGAGACATTAAATAGCGCAAAACACAACATGGTCGCACCTCAATTTCCCAGTAAAATTTTGCACTTTTTGGACAAAAAGACTACCTTTTGTTTTTGCGCCCTAGCTCTGCCAGCACCTAAGGAAACCTAGCAAACCTATACCTTTTTGAAAAGTAGACACCCAGGGGAATTCAGGATGGGGTGACTCCTCTGCCTACCCTCAGGTTTTGTTACCCAGAATCCCTTGCAAAGCTAAGATTTTGAAAAAAAAACACATTTTCCAAACATTTCTGTGGTGGAAAGTTCTGGAATCTGCGTGGATCAACAAATTTCCAGCCACCCAGCGTTCCCCCAGGTCTCCTGGAAAAAATGGTACCTCACTTGCGTGGGTAGGCATAGTGGCTGCGACATGAAACAGCGCAAAACACAACATGGTCGCACCTCAATTTCCCAGTAAAATTTTGCACTTTTTGGACAAAAAGACTACCTTTTGTTTTTGCGCCCTAGCTCTGTCAGCACCTAAGGAAACCTAGCAAACCTATACCTTTTAAAAAGTAGACACCCAGGGAAATTCAGGATGGGGTGACTCCTCTGCCTACCCTCAGGTTTTGTTACCCAGAATCCCTTGCAAAGCTAAGATTTTGACAAAAAAACAAATTTTCCTAACATTTCTGTGGTGGAAAGTTCTGGAATCTGCGTGGATCAACAAATTTCCACCCACCCAGCGTTCCCCCAGGTCTCCCGGAAAAAATGGTACCTCACTTGCGTGGGTAGGCATAGTGGCTGCGACATGAAACAGCGCAAAACACAACATGGTCGCACCTCAATTTCCCAGTAAAATTTTGCATTTTTTGGACAAAAAGACTACCTTTTGTTTTTGCGCCCTAGCTCTGCCAGCACCTAAGAAAACCAAGCAAACCTATACGTTTTTGAAAACTAGACACACAGGGAAATTCAGGATGGGGTGACTCGTCTGCCTACCCCCAGGTTTTGTTACCCAGAATCCCTTACAAAGCTAAGATTTTGACAAAAAAAACACATTTTCCTAATATTTCTGTGGTGGAAAGTTCTGGAATCTGCGTGGATTAACAAATTTCCACCCACCCAGCGTTCCCCAAGGTCTCCCGAAAAAAATGGTACCTCACTTGCGTGGGTAGGCATAGTGGCTGAGACATGAAACAGCGCAAAACGCAACATGGTCGCACCTCAATTTCCCAGTAAAATTTTGCACTTTTTGGACAAAAAGACCTCCTTTTGTTTTTGCGCCCTAGCTCTGCCAGCACCTAAGGAAACCTAGAAAACCTATACATTTTTGAAAAGTAGACACCCAGGGGACTTCAGGATGGGGTGACTCCTCTGCCTACCCTCAGGTTTTGCTACCCAGAATCCCTTGCAAAGCTAAGATTTTGACAAAAAAAACACATTTTCCTAATATTTCTGTGGTGGAAAGTTCTGGAATCTGCGTGGATCAACAAATTTCCACAAACTCAGCATTCCCCAAGGTCTCCCAAAAACAATGGTACCTCACCTGGGTGGGTAGGCATAGTGGCTGCGACATGAAACAGCGCAAAACACAACATGGTCGCACCTCAATTTCCCAGTAAAATTTTGCACTTTTTGGACAAAAAGACTACCTTTTGTTTTTGCGCCCTAGCTCTGCCAGCACCTAAGGAAACATAGCAAACCTATACATTTTTGAAAACTAGACACCCAGGGAAATTCAGGATTGGGTGACTCGTCTGCCTACCCCCAGGTTTTGTTACCCAGAATCCCTTGCAAAACTAAGATTTTGACAAAAAAAACCATTTTCCTAACATTTCTGTGGTGGAAAGTTCTGGAATCTGTGTGGATCAACAAATTTCCACCCACCCAGCGTTCCCCCAGGTCTCCCAAAAAAAATGGTACCTCACTTGCGTGGGTAGGCATAGTGGCTGCGACATGAAACAGCGCAAAACACAACATGGTCGCACCTCAATTTCCCAGTAAAATTTTGCACTTTTTGGACAAAAAGACTACCTTTTGTTTTTGCGCCCTAGCTCTGCCAGCACCTAAGGAAACATAGCAAACCTATACATTTTTGAAAAGTAGACACCCAGGGGAATTCAGGATGGGGTGACTCCTCTGCCTACCCTCAGGTTTTGTTACCCAGAATCCCTTGCAAAGGTAAGATTTTGACCAAAAAAAAACACTTTTTCCTAACATTTCTGTGGTGGAAAGTTCTGGAATCTGCGTGGATCAACAAATTTCCACCCACCCAGCGTTTCCCCAGGTCTCCCAAAAAAATGGTAGCTCACTTGCGTGGGTAGGCATAGTGGCTGCGACATGAAACAGCGCAAAACGCAACATGGTTGCACCTCAATTTCCCAGTAAAATTTTGCACTTTTTGGACAAAAAGACTACCTTTTGTTTTTGCGCCCTAGCTCTGCCAGCACCTAAGGAAACCTAGCAAACCTATACATTTTTGAAAACTAGACACACAGGGAAATTCAGGATGGGGTGACTTGTCTGCCTACCCCCAGGTTTTGTTACCCAGAATCCCTTGCAAAGCTAAGATTTTGACAAAAAAAACACTTTTTCCTAACATTTCTGTGGTGGAAAGTTCTGGAATCTGCATGGATCAACACATTTCCACCCACCCAGCGTTCCCCCAGGTCTCTCAAAAAAAATGGTACCTCACTTGTGTGGGTAGGCATAGTGGCTGCAACATGAAACAGCGCAAAACGCAACATGGTCGCACCTCAATTTCCCAGCAAAATTTTGCACTTTTTGGACAAAAAGACTACCTTTTGTTTTTGCGCCCTAGCTCTGCCAGCACCTAAGGAAACCTAGAAAACCTATACATTTTTGAAAAGTAGACACCCAGGGGACTTCAGGATGGGGTGACTCCTCTGCCTACCCTCAGATTTTGCTACCCAGAATCCCTTGCAAAGCTAAGATTTTGACAAAAAAAACACATTTTCCTAATATTTCTGTGGTGGAAAGTTCTGGAATCTGCGTGGATCAACAAATTTTCACCCATCCAGCATTCCCCCAGGTCTCCCAAAAACAATGGTACCTCACTTGCGTGGGTAGGCATAGTGGCTGCGACATGAAACAGCGCAAAACGCAACATGGTCGCACCTCAATTTCCCAGTAAAATTTTGCACTTTTTGGACAAAAAGACTACCTTTTGTTTTTGCGCCCTAGCTCTGCCAGCACCTAAGGAAACCTAGCAAACCTATGCATTTTTGAAAACTAGACACCCAGGGAAATTCAGGATTGGGTGACTCGTCTGCCTACCCCCAGGTTTTGTTACCCAGAATCCCTTGCAAAACTAAGATTTTGACAAAAAAAAACCATTTTCCTAACATTTCTGTGGTGGAAAGTTCTGGAATCTGCGTGGATCAACAAATTTCCACCCACCCAGCGTTCCCCCAGGTCTCCCAAAAAAAATGGTACCTCACTTGCGTGGGTAGGCATAGTGGCTGCGACATGAAACAGCGCAAAACGCAACATGGTCGCACCTCAATTTCCCAGTAAAATTTTGCACTTTTTGGACAAAAAGACTACCTTTTGTTTTTGCGCCCTAGCTCTGCCAGCACCTAAGGAAACCTAGCAAACCTATAAATATTTGAAAACTAGACACCCAGGGAAATTCAGGATTGGGTGACTCGTCTGCCTACCCCCAGGTTTTGTTACCCAGAATCCCTTGCAAAACTAAGATTTTGACAAAAAAAACCATTTTCCTAACATTTCTGTGGTGGAAAGTTCTGGAATCTGTGTGGATCAACAAATTTCCACCCACCCAGCGTTCCCCCAGGTCTCCCAAAAAAAATGGTACCTCACTTGCGTGGGTAGGCATAGTGGCTGCGACATGAAACAGCACAAAACACAACATGGTCGCACCTCAATTTCCCAGTAAAATTTTGCACTTTTTGGACAAAAAGACTACCTTTTGTTTTTGCGCCCTAGCTCTGCCAGCACCTAAGGAAACATAGCAAACCTATACATTTTTGAAAAGTAGACACCCAGGGGAATTCAGGATGGGGTGACTCCTCTGCCTACCCTCAGGTTTTGTTACCCAGAATCCCTTGCAAAGCTAAGATTTTGACCAAAAAAAAACACTTTTTCCTAACATTTCTGTGGTGGAAAGTTCTGGAATCTGCGTGGATCAACAAATTTCCACCCACCCAGTGTTTCCCCAGGTCTCCCAAAAAAATGGTAGCTCACTTGCGTGGGTAGGCATAGTGGCTGCGACATGAAACAGCGCAAAACGCAACATGGTTGCACCTCAATTTCCCAGTAAAATTTTGCACTTTTTGGACAAAAAGACTACCTTTTGTTTTTGCGCCCTAGCTCTGCCAGCACCTAAGGAAACCTAGCAAACCTATACATTTTTGAAAACTAGACACACAGGGAAATTCAGGATGGGGTGACTTGTCTGCCTACCCCCAGGTTTTGTTACCCAGAATCCCTTGCAAAGCTAAGATTTTGACAAAAAAAACACTTTTTCCTAACATTTCTGTGGTGGAAAGTTCTGGAATCTGCATGGATCAACACATTTCCACCCACCCAGCGTTCCCCCAGGTCTCTCAAAAAAAATGGTACCTCACTTGTGTGGGTAGGCATAGTGGCTGCAACATGAAACAGCGCAAAACGCAACATGGTCGCACCTCAATTTCCCAGTAAAATTGTGCACTTTCTGGACAAAAAGACTACCTTTTATTTTTGCGTCCTAGCTCTGCCAGCACCTAAGGAAACCTAGCAAACCTATACATTTTTGAAAAGTAGACACCCAGGGGAATTTAGGATGGGGTGACTCCTCTGCCTACCCCCAGGTTTTGTTACCCAGAATCCCTTGCAAAGCTAAGATTTTGAAAACAAAAAAAACCACTTTTTCCTAACATTTCTGTGGTGGAAAGTTCTGGAATTTGCGTGGATCAACGAATTTCCACCCACCCAGCATTTCCCGAGGTCTCCCGAAAAAAATGGTACCTCACTTGCGTGGGTAGGCATAGTGGCTGCGACATGAAACAGCGCAAAACGCAACATGGTTGCACCTCAATTTCCCAGTAAAATTTTGCACTTTTTGGACAAAAAGACTACCTTTTGTTTTTGCGCCCTAGCTCTGCCAGCACCTAAGGGAACCTAGCAAACCTAAAACATTTTTGAAAAGTAGATACCCAGGGAAATTCAGGATGAGGTGACTCCTCTGCCTACCCTCAGGTTTTGTTACCCAGAATCCCTTGCAAAGCTAAGATTTTGACAAAAAAACACATTTTCCTAACATTTCTGTGGTGGAAAGTTCTGGAATCTGCGTGGATCAACAAATTTCCACCCACCCAGCGTTCCCCCAGGTCTCCCGTAAAAAATGGTACCTCACTTGCGTGGGTAGGCATAGTGGCTGCGACATGAAACAGCTCAAAACACAACATGGTCGCACCTCAATTTCCCAGTAAAATTTTGCACTTTTTGGACGAAAAGACTACCTTTTGTTTTTGCGCCCTAGCTCTGCCAGCACCTAAGGAAACCTAGCAAACCTATACCTTTTTGAAAAGTAGACACCCAGGGAAATTCAGGATGGGGTGACTCCTCTGCCTACCCTCAGGTTTTGTTACCCAGAATCCCTTGCAAAACTAAGATTTTGACCAAAAAAAAACACTTTTTCCTAACATTTCTGTGGTGGAAAGTTCTGGAATCTGCGTGGATCAACAAATTTCCACCCACCCAGCGTTTCCCCAGGTCTCCCAAAAAATTGTTGCTCACTTGCGTGGGTAGGCATAGTGGCTGCGACATGAAACAGCGCAAAACGCAACATGGTTGCACCTCAATTTCCCAGTAAAATTTTGCACTTTTTGGACAAAAAGACTACCTTTTGTTTTTGCGCCCTAGCTCTGCCAGCACCTAAGGAAACCTAGCAAACCTATACATTTTTGAAAACTAGACACACAGGGAAATTCAGGATGGGGTGACTTGTCTGCCTACCCCCAGGTTTTGTTACCCAGAATCCCTTGCAAAGCTAAGATTTTGACAAAAAAAACACTTTTTCCTAACATTTCTGTGGTGGAAAGTTCTGGAATCTGCATGGATCAACACATTTCCACCCACCCAGCGTTCCCCCAGGTCTCTCAAAAAAAATGGTACCTCACTTGTGTGGGTAGGCATAGTGGCTGCAACATGAAACAGCGCAAACCGCAACATGGTCGCACCTCAATTTCCCAGTAAAATTTTGCACTTTCTGGACAAAAAGACTACCTTTTGTTTTTGCGTCCTAGCTCTGCCAGCACCTAAGGAAACCTAGCAAACCTATACATTTTTGAAAAGTAGACACCCAGGGGAATTTAGGATGGGGTGACTCCTCTGCCTACCCCCAGGTTTTGTTACCCAGAATCCCTTGCAAAGCTAAGATTTTGAAAACAAAAAAAAACACTTTTTCCTAACATTTCTGTGGTGGAAAGTTCTGGAATTTGCGTGGATCAACGAATTTCCACCCACCCAGCATTTCCCGAGGTCTCCCGAAAAAAATGGTACCTCACTTGCGTGGGTAGGCATAGTGGCTGCGACATGAAACAGCGCAAAACGCAACATGGTTGCACCTCAATTTCCCAGTAAAATTTTGCACTTTTTGGACAAAAAGACTACCTTTTGTTTTTGCGCCCTAGCTCTGCCAGCACCTAAGGGAACCTAGCAAACCTAAAACATTTTTGAAAAGTAGATACCCAGGGAAATTCAGGATGAGGTGACTCCTCTGCCTACCCTCAGGTTTTGTTACCCAGAATCCCTTGCAAAGCTAAGATTTTGACAAAAAAACACATTTTCCTAACATTTCTGTGGTGGAAAGTTCTGGAATCTGCGTGGATCAACAAATTTCCACCCACCCAGCGTTCCCCCAGGTCTCCCGTAAAAAATGGTACCTCACTTGCGTGGGTAGGCATAGTGGCTGCGACATGAAACAGCTCAAAACACAACATGGTCGCACCTCAATTTCCCAGTAAAATTTTGCACTTTTTGGACAAAAAGACTACCTTTTGTTTTTGCGCCCTAGCTCTGCCAGCACCTAAGGAAACCTAGCAAACCTATACCTTTTTGAAAAGTAGACACCCAGGGAAATTCAGGATGGGGTGACTCCTCTGCCTACCCTCAGGTTTTGTTACCCAGAATCCCTTGCAAAGCTAAGATTTTGACAAAAAAAACACATTTTCCCAACATTTCTGTGGTGGAAAGTTCTGGAATCTACGTGGATCAACAAATTTCCACCCACCCAGCGTTCCCCCAGGTCTCCCGGAAAAAATGGTACCTCACTTGTGTGGGTAGGCATAGTGGCTGCGACATAAAACAGCGCAAAACAGAACATGGTCGCACCTCAATTTCCCAGTAAAATTTTGCACTTTTTGGACAAAAAGACTACCTTTTGTTTTTGCGCCCTAGCTCTGTCAGCACCTAAGGAAACCTAGCAAACCTATACCTTTTTGAAAAGTAGACACCCAGGGAAATTCAGGATGGGGTGACTCCTCTGCCTACCCTCAGGTTTTGTTACCCAGAATCCCTTGCAAAGCTAAGATTTTGACAAAAAGCACATTTTCCTAACATTTCTGTGGTGGAAAGTTCTGGAATCTGCGTGGATCAACAAATTTCCACCCACCCAGCGTTCCCCCAGGTCTCGCGGAAAAAATGGTACCTCACTTGCGTGGGTAAACATAGTGGCTGCGACATGAAACAGCGCAAAACACAACATGGTCGCACCTCAATTTCCCAGTAAAATTTTGCACTTTTTGGACAAAAAGACTACCTTTTGTTTTTGCGCCCTAGCTCTGCCAGCAGCTAAGGAAACCTAGCAAACCTATACATTTTTGAAAACTAGACACCCAGGGAAATTCAGGATTGGGTGACTCGTCTGCCTACCCCCAGGTTTTGTTACCCAGAATCCCTTGCAAAACTAAGATTTTGACAAAAAAAAAACATTTTCCTAACATTTCTGTGGTGGAAAGTTCTGGAATCTGCGTGGATCAACAAATTTCCACGCACCCAGCGTTTCCCCAGGTCTTCCAAAAAAAATGGTACCTCACTTGCGTGGGTAGGCATAGTGGCTGCGACATGAAACAGCGCAAAACGCAACATGGTCGCACCTCAATTTCCCAGTAAAATTTTGCACTTTTTGAACAAAAAGACTACCTTTTGTTTTTGCGCCCTAGCCCTGCCAGCACCTAAGGAAACCTAGCAAACCTATACATTTTTGAAAAGTAGACACCCAGGGGAATTTAGGATGGGGTGACTCCTCTGCCTACCCTCAGGTTTTGTTACCCAGAATCCCTTGCAAAGCTAAGATTTTGACAAAAAAAACACTTTTTCCTAACATTTCTGTGGTGGAAAGTTCTGGAATCTGCGTGGATCAACAAATTTTCACCCACCCAGCGTTTCCCCAGGTCTCCCGAAAAAAATGGTACCTCACTTGCGTGGGTAGGCATAGTGGCTGCGACATGAAACAGCGCAAAACGCAACATGGTTGCACCTCAATTTCCCAGTAAAATGTTGCACTTTTTGGACAAAAAGACTACCTTTTGTTTTTGCGCCTTAGCTCTGCCAGCACCTAAGGAAACCTAGCAAACCTATACATTTTTGAAAACTAGACACACAGGGGAATTCAGGATGGGGTGACTTGTCTGCCTACCCCCAGGTTTTGTTACCCAGAATCCCCTGCAAAGCTAAGATTTTGACAAAAAAACACATTTTCCTAAAATTTCTGTGGTGGAAAGTTCTGGAATCTGCGTGGATCAACACATTTCCACCCACCCAGCGTTCCCCCAGGTCTCCCGAAAAAAATGGTACCTCACTTGCGTGGGTAGGCATAGTGGCTACGACATGAAACAGCGCAAAACGCAACATGGTCGCACCTCAATTTCCCAGTAAAATTTTGAACTTTTTGGACAAAAAGACTACCTTTTGTTTTTGCGCCCTAGCTCTGCCAGCATCTAAGGAAACCGAGCAAACCTATACATTTTTGAAAAGTAGACACCCAGGGGAATTCAGGATGGGGTGACTCCTCTGCCTACCCCCAGGTTTTGTTACCCAGAATCCCTTGCAAAGCTAAGATTTTGACAAAAAAAAACACTTTTTCCTAACATTTCTGTGGTGGAAAGTTCTGGAATCTGCGTGGATCAACAAATTTCCACCCACCCAGCGTTTCCCCAGGTCTCCCGGAAAAAATGGTACCTCACTTGCGTGGGTAGGCATAGTGGCTGCGACATGAAACAGCGCAAAACAGAACATGGTCGCACCTCAATTTCCCAGTAAAATTTTGCACTTTTTGGACAAAAAGACTACCTTTTGTTTTTGCGCCCTAGCTCTGTCAGCACCTAAGGAAACCTAGCAAACCTATACCTTTTTGAAAAGTAGACACCCAGGGAAATTCAGGATGGGGTGACTCCTCTGCCTACCCTCAGGTTTTGTTACCCAGAATCCCTTGCAAAGCTAAGATTTTGACAAAAAACACATTTTCCTAACATTTCTGTGGTGGAAAGTTCTGGAATCTGCGTGGATCAACAAATTTCCACCCACCCAGCGTTCCCCCAGGTCTCCCGGAAAAAATGGTACCTCACTTGCGTGGGTAGACATAGTGGCTGCGACATGAAACAGCGCAAAACACAACATGGTCGCACCTCAATTTCCCAGTAAAATTTTGCACTTTTTGGACAAAAAGACTACCTTTTGTTTTTGCGCCCTAGCTCTGCCAGCAGCTAAGGAAACCTAGCAAACCTATACATTTTTGAAAACTAGACACCCAGGGAAATTCAGGATTGGGTGACTCGTCTGCCTACCCCCAGGTTTTGTTACCCAGAATCCCTTGCAAAACTAAGATTTTGACAAAAAAAAAACATTTTCCTAACATTTCTGTGGTGGAAAGTTCTGGAATCTGCGTGGATCAACAAATTTCCATGCACCCAGCGTTTCCCCAGGTCTCCCAAAAAAAATGGTACCTCACTTGCGTGGGTAGGCATAGTGGCTGCGACATGAAACAGCGCAAAACGCAACATGGTCGCACCTCAATTTCCCAGTAAAATTTTGCACTTTTTGGACAAAAAGACTACCTTTTGTTTTTGCGCCCTAGCTCTGCCAGCACCTAAGGAAACCTAGCAAACCTATACATTTTTGAAAAGTAGACACCCAGGGGAATTTAGGATGGGGTGACTCCTCTGCCTACCCTCAGGTTTTGTTACCCAGAATCCCTTGCAAAGCTAAGATTTTGACAAAAAAAACACTTTTTCCTAACATTTCTGTGGTGGAAAGTTCTGGAATCTGCGTGGATCAACAAATTTTCACCCACCCAGCGTTTCCCCAGGTCTCCCGAAAAAAATGGTACCTCACTTGCGTGGGTAGGCCTAGTGGCTGCGACATGAAACAGCGCAAAACGCAACATGGTTGCACCTCAATTTCCCAGTAAAATGTTGCACTTTTTGGACAAAAAGACTACCTTTTGTTTTTGCGCCCTAGCTCTGCCAGCACCTAAGGAAACCTAGCAAACCTATACATTTTTGAAAACTAGACACACAGGGGAATTCAGGATGGGGTGACTCGTCTGCCTACCCCCAGGTTTTGTTACCCAGAATCCCCTGCAAAGCTAAGATTTTGACAAAAATACACATTTTCCTAAAATTTCTGTGGTGGAAAGTTCTGGAATCTGCGTGGATCAACACATTTCCACCCACCCAGCGTTCCCCCAGGTCTCCCGAAAAAAATGGTACCTCACTTGCGTGGGTAGGCATAGTGGCTACGACATGAAACAGCGCAAAACGCAACATGGTCGCACCTCAATTTCCCAGTAAAATTTTGAACTTTTTGGACAAAAAGACTACCTTTTGTTTTTGCGCCCTAGCTCTGCCAGCACCTAAGGAAACCGAGCAAACCTATACATTTTTGAAAAGTAGACACCCAGGGGAATTCAGGATGGGGTGACTCCTCTGCCTACCCCCAGGTTTTGTTACCCAGAATCCCTTGCAAAGCTAAGATTTTGACAAAAAAAAACACTTTTTCCTAACATTTCTGTGGTGGAAAGTTCTGGAATCTGCGTGGATCAACAAATTTCCACCCACCCAGCGTTTCCCCAGGTCTCCCGAAAAAAATGGTACCTGACTTGCGAGGGTAGGCATAGTGGCTGCGACATGAAACAGCGCAAAACGCAACATGGTTGCACCTCAATTTCCCAGTAAAATTTTGCACTTTTTGGACAAAAAGACTACCTTTTGTTTTTGCGCCCTAGCTCTGCCAGCACCTAAGGAAACCTAGCAAACCTATACATTTTTGAAAACTAGACACACAGGGTAATTCAGGATGGGGTGACTTGTCTGCCTACCCCCAGGTTTTGTTACCCAGAATCCCTTGCAAAGCTAAGATTTTGACAAAAAACACATTTTCCTAACATTTCTGTGGTGGAAAGTTCTGGAATCTGCGTGGATCAACAAATTTCCACCCACCCAGCGTTCCCCCAGGTCTCTCAAAAAAAATGGTACCTCACTTGCGTGGGTAGGTATAGTGGCTGCGACATGAAACAGCGCAAAACGCAACATGGTCGCACCTCAATTTCCCAGTAAAATTTTGCACTTTTTGGACAAAAAGGCTACCTTTTGTTTTTGCGCCCTAGCTCTGCCAGCACCTAAGGAAACCTAGCAAACCTATACATTTTTGAAAAGTAGACACCCAGGGGAATTCAGGAGGGGGTGACTCCTCTGCCTACCCTCAGGTTTTGTTACCCAGAATCCCTTACAAAGCTAAGATTTTGACAAAAAAAACCACAGTTTACTAACATTTCTGTGGTGGAAAGTTCTGGAATCTGCGTGGATCAACAAATTTCCACCCACCCAGCGTTCCCCCAGGTGTCCCGGAAAAAATGGTACCTCACTTGCGTGGGTAGGCATAGTGGCTGCAACAGAAAACGGATCAAATCGTAGGGTGGTGAATTTACAATACCCAATTGCAAAACAACCTTGATTTTGGGGGCGGGGCACCTGGGTTTTTGGCCCGGGGCTCGGTGGTATTCTTTGGGAACTACCAAACCCAAACACTTCTGAAAAGTAGACACTTGGGGGAGTCCAGGGAGGTATGGCATGCGTAGGTCCCCCAATGTTTTCCTACCCAGAACTCCTTGCAAACCTTAAAATTAGGTAAAAATATCACTTTTCCAAACTTTTTTGCGTGGGATCTCCGTGCCGGCAAAAATGTCCTACCACCCAGCGTTCCCCTTGTTCTCCCGAGTAAAAGGATACCTCACTTGTGTGGGTGCCCCAAAGCAGAACAGTCCGAAAATGAATTTTGAAAAAGTAGTATTTGAGTTTTACAAATTAAGCCCCCCTGCCTTAGACACAGGCCTTTGGCCCACCCACACAAGTGAGGTATCATTTTACTCGGGAGAACAAGGGGAACGCTGGGTGGTAGGACATTTGTGCCGACACGGAGATCCCATGCAAAAAAGTATGGATAACTGTTATTTTTAACCTAAATTCATGGTTTGCAGGGATTTCTGGGTAGGAAAACATTGGGGGACCCACGCATGCCATACCTCCCTGGACTCCCCCGGGTGTCTACTTTTCAGAACTGTTTGGGTTTGGTAGTTTCCAAAGATGCCGGCCGAGCCCTGGTCCAAAAACTCAATCCTATCCCCCAAAAAAGAAGGTAATGTTGCTATTGGTTATTGTAATTTCTCCACTGTACGATTTGGACCATTTCCTGTTGCAGCCACTATGCCTACCCATGCAAGTGAGGTACCATTTTTATTGGGAGACCTGGGGGAACGCTGGATGGGAGGAAATTTGTGTGAGCCCAGTGACGCCACGCTTTCCCACGCATAAAAAGTGTGAAAAAACTGATTTTTCCAGCAAAAATTGAGGTTTGCAAGGGATTCTGGGTAAAGGAACGTTGGAGGATCCACGCAAGCCATACCTCCTTGGAAGCCCCCGGGTGTCTACTTTTCAGAAATGTATGGGTTTGGAAGGTTTCCCTAGATGGCCGTCTAGCACGGGGCCAAAAACCCAGGTAACCCCTCTTGCAAAAGCTGGCGGTATTGACATTCAATAAGGGATTCTGGGTAAAGGAACGTTAGAGGATCCACGCAAGCCATACCTCCTTGGAAGCCCCCGGGTGTCTACTTTTCAGAAATGTATGGGTTTGGTAGGTTTCCTTAGATGGCCGTCTAGCACGGGGCCAAACACCCAGGTAACCCCTCTTGCAAAAGCTGGCGGTATTGACATTCAATACAACCAGCATGTACACATCTCTCTTGTCTGAATACTTCACAGCTAGAAGCTCCCCACATCGCAAAGCCGTAGACTGTCCCCGCACAAGCCTTTTGCAAACAAGTTCCTTTGGGAAACCTTTACGGTTACTGCGCATTGTGCCACAAGCAACAGTGCCCACTTTGCCCAACTCCTTGAACAACCGCACACCAGTGTAGAAGTTCTCTACATACAAATGATGGCCTTTGTTAAATAATCCTCTACCTAGTTCCCACAAAATTTTCTCAGTCACTCCAAAAGTAGAAGGACAACCAGGAGGGTTAATGCTGGACTCCTTACCAGTGTACACCCTGAAATTGTAGACATATCCAGTCTCACTGTCACACAGCATATACAGTTTGATTCCATAACGTGCCCTCTTACTAGGAATGTATTGCCTAAAAACCAAGTGGCCCTTGAACAACAGCAAAGACTCATCCACTGCAATTTCTTAACCAGGGACAAAGATCTCAGAAAAACGATCAGCAAAGTGATCCAGGACTGGTCGAATTTTAAACAAACGGTCAAAATCAGGGTGATCGCGTGACAACGCTAAACTATTATCAACAAAATACAACATCCGAAGAAGAAGCGTATACCGATCACGACTTATGATTGCTGGAAATATAGCTGTTGCCATCAAGGGACTAGTGGGCCAATATGAATTAATTGATGGCTTCCTTAGCAAGCCCATCAAAAAAGTTAATCCCAAAAACTTCTTCAACTCTTCAACATTTGTGGGAGTCCACCGGATTGCTCTAGAATGGGGCTTAAGGCTGGCACTGTTGGCCCTCAAATATTGTTCTGCATACAAATTGGTTTGATCAACAATCTCTTGCAAAAACACATTGTCAAAAAACAACTCAAAAAAATTTATTGGCAGAAAATTCTCAGTATTCACTCTACACCCAGGAACACCAGTGAACTCTGGCAATGCCGGCTGCACCACGCCAGGGGGAACCCAGAGGCCATCCATATCAACGAGGGGAGCAGCCACCCCAGCCTGCAGCACCGAAACATCTTGCTGCTGTTCACCAACGGGAAGCCTAACAGCCACAGATACTTCTGGCTGCACAACATCAACAGAAGACATAGCATCCCCAGACGGCTCTTCCTGCACTACAACAACGGGAAGCCCAGCAGCCTGAGATGCTTCTTGCTGCACTACACCACCGGGAAACCAAGCAGACCCAGATGCCTCTTGCCCCTCTACACCAATGGGAAGCCTAACTGCCACAGATACTTCAGGCTGCACAACACCAACAGAAGACATAGCATCCCCAGAGGGCTCTTCATGCACTACACCAACGAAAGCCCAGCAGCCTGAGATGCTACTTGCTGCACTACACCACCGGGAAGCCTAACAGCCACAGATGCCTTTTGCTGCACTACACCAGCAGGAAGACGAAAAGCACCAGATGCCTCTTTGCGCACCACAGCAATGTGAAGCCTTTTGGGTGCAGGCTCCAGCCCACTTACCTCTTGCCGACGTAAAAAGAAATGAAACCTTGCGGCCCTAGGCAGCAGCACAGATGCCTCTTGGCCCACTACCGGCATCACAATGTCCTCCTCTAACATAGGCCCTTCATCAGCACTAGAAGAAGATTCATCATCCGATGATGACGATACCATGCGAAGAGAAAACTCACTGCCTGAATCTTCTGCCCCCACCTGGGAGTACAAATCGGAGTCAGACTCTGAACCATGGTCAGAGGAAGACTCAAAAAGCAAACCAAGAACCTGCTGAGCAGTAATCCTGCGACTAGCCATTATCCTTCAAAAGCAAGAAGACTGCACCCACAAGTGAACAACAACCTACACTGTGCAAAGTAAGAAGTAAACAAGGTAAGGCTTTCACAAACAGATAAATACAATCCAAAACAATTTCACTCTAACCAAATATAGCTACACTCACCAGCACCTACTCTGTTGAGACACAGCAAAAAGAAATGATATCCCACTAGAAAGAAAAAAAGAAATGACAGATTAGAAAACAAAGTGCACATCAAGCACTAATACTGAAAAAAAAATAAACAAAAAAAAACAGAGCCACACAAACTGGTAGAAGTACAACCTTTTTCAAAAAGACAAACATCAAGGGAAAGTAGTACAAAATACATTCACTTACCAAGCACAAGCAACTTCACAAGCTGCAAACAGACACGCAACCTACAACAATCCAAACAGCAAAAGCCTGAAACAAGACAAAAATAGAGAAGAAAAAAAAATAACTACCACATTTCACAAACAATATAACAATTCAAAAAACAACACACAAACTTGCCCCCAAATTTAAATTCGGCAAGATGGGCCTCCAAATAGGGCTTAGACCAATTGGGATTAGATGAGGTTTAACATCAAGACACTGGTTAATTTTTTGAATTTTTTTTACTGCCAGACCCCTTTGGTGCCAGTCAGTCTTTTGCTCCTAACAGTACGCCCATCACACAGGGGCAGTAAGGACATTCATATACCTTTTGTACGTGTGCACATACAAAACATTTACACCGCCAGCGCCATTCAAGGGCCCATCACTTTCACACGCCCACATATCTGACACAGCAACTACAGAAAAAGATGGACTGCGTAGAGTGGCACTCAACTAGCAATGTGTGAAGTGACCAACAGAAAGTAACTACTCACACACCACCAGCCAAGTACCCCTCCGCGCACACCGCCAGCCAAACACCACTCAGCGCACACCGACAGCCAAGTACCACTCCACACACACCGCCAGCCAAGCACCACTCCACGCACACCGCAAGCCAAGCGCCACTCACCACCAGCCAAACACCGCTCCACGCACACATCCAGCCAAGTACCACTCCACACACACCGCCAGCCAAACACCACTCCACACACACCACCAGCCAAACACCACTCCGTGCACATACAGCCAAGTACCACTGCACGCACACCGCCAGCCAAGCACCACTCCATGCACACCGCAAGCCAAGCGCCACACACCACCAGCCAAACACCACTCCGTGCACAGACAGCCAAGTACCACTCCACACACACCGCCAGCCAAGCACCACTCCGTGCATAGATAGCCAAGTACCCCTCCACGCACACCGCCAGCCAAACACCACTCAGCGCACACCGACAGCCAAGTACCACTCCACACACACCGCCAGCCAAGCACCACTCCACGCACACCGCAAGCCAAGCGCCACTCACCACCAGCCAAACACCGCTCCACGCACACATCCAGCCAAGTACCACTCCACACACACCGCCAGCCAAACACCACTCCACACACACCACCAGCCAAACACCACTCCACACACACCACCAGCCAAACACCACTCCACACACACCACCAGCCAAACACCACTCCGTGCACAGACAGCCAAGTAGCACTGCACGCACATCCAGCCAAGCGCCACTCCACACGCACCGCCAGCCAAACACCACTCCACGCACACTGCAAGCCAAGCGCCACTCCGCACACACCGCCAGCCAAGCACTACTCCTTGCCCAAGGGGTCGCTACCTAAAAACAAAATTTTAATTTCCTGGTGCTAGTGGGCATTTTCTGCCCCCCCCTGGGGGCAAAACGGCAAAAGAAATGGGCCAATTTGCCCCCAGGGTGGACAGAAAAACAAAAAAACCATCATGGCCACCTAGAAGCGACCCTTACCCAAGGGGTCGCTTCCCAAAACAAACACATTGCCCCAACAAAAAACCCTGGTGCTAGTGGGAAATTTCTGCCCCCCCTGGGGGCAAAACGGCCGAAAAACAGGCCGATTTGCCCCCAGGGGGGGGCAGAAAAACAAAAAGTTAAATATGAGGCCACCTGGAAGTGACCCTTGCCCAAGGGGTCGCTTCCTAAAAGCTAAAAACAAAATCCCTGGTGCTAGAGGGGATTTTCTGTCCCCCCTGGGGGCAAAACGGCAAAAAAACGGGCCGATTCGCCCCCAGTGGGGGACAGAAAAACGTAAACAAAAGCCATGGCCGCCATCTTGGCTTCACAAAACAACCCTGGTGCTAGTGGGAAATTTCTGCCCCCCCTGGGGGCAAAACGGCCAAAAAAACAGGCCGATTTGCCCCCAGGGGGGGCAGAAAATCGAAAATTATATGGCTGCCCACCTGGAAGCGACCCTTGCCCAAGGGGTCGCTTCCAAAAAGCTAAATAAACAATCCCTGGTGCTAGTGGGGGCATTTCTGCCGCACAATCGCGACGCTGTGCGCGATCGTGAGGCAGAAATGCCCTGCAAAGAGACATCAGGGGAAAGGAAAATCTCTTTCCTCTCCCCTGATGCCTCTTCGCTGCCCCAAACCCCCGCCGAACACCAGAAACCCACCTCCTTCTCCAGCGCCCAGGAAGCAAATGGCTTCCCGAGCGCTGGGAATCCCTGATGATGTCAGCGCGCGCTGTGCACGCTGACGTCATCAGGGATTCCCACGGGGGGGGGGGCGGGAGGGCAGCGGAAGCTCTTCCGCTGCCGCCCCCAGCATAACAACCAAGATCGCAGACCCTCGAGGGGAGCGCCAGCGCTTCCCCCGAGGGTGGGGCTGATGACGAGCTGGCCTTGTCATCCGCGCACGGCAGGTAAGCGCCATGACGAGCCCAGCTCGTCATTAGCTTCGAAGTGGTTAACTTACCACTAAGGGCATCAAATAGCACCAGTCAAAATGTGTGTGATACAGCACCATAAATTCAAAGCATAGACAACACATTAAAATTATTGGAATCTACAATACAATACAATACATCAGCCATTATAGAGCATGCAGCTACTCTGGAAGTAGCATACCGGCGCTAGCAGCAGGACCACCCCAAAAACTGACTGGCTAACAGCCTCAAGCATTGCCCTAAACATTAAAGAAATTGGTCTTCAAACCTTTCCTAAGGCTCTGTTCCGATGGTCAAAACATAGAGCCAGTCGGATGCGAATTGCAGTTTTTTTTGCTGTAAGAAAAGTAAAAGATCTCCCACAAAGTCTAGCACTATAAACCATTGGGATGTGCAGGAGCTTCAATTAATTGGAACTCAAGGATCTACCTTGACAGTAGGACTTGAGTCTTCATCACAAGTACAGTGTTCCTTTATGTTCCAGTGCTCTGTAGGTGAAGATTAAAGCCTTGAATTTGAAACAACTATTTACAGAAAAACAGTGCAACTGACAAAGATGAGCAGAAATAGAACGACACATAGGGACATTAAGAATAAGGTGCATGGCTGCGTTTTGGACAATCTGCAATTGTTGCAGTAGGTAAGCTGACAAAACCATATAAAGACCATTGGCATTGTCCAATTTTGAGGTAACCAAGGCATGGGCAATCGACTTTCGGGATGCCACAGCAACAATATGTAACATCCTTCTCAGGGGCTTCAAATTAGCATAAGAGTTGGTTGAGACAACTTTTTAATGCCCAGGTTTCTCACACAGGAGGCAGGAGTGGGAGTAACCCCCCTGCTCAGACAGCCACCAGCTGAAAGAGTCAGGGAGCTTGCTTGTACCAAAAAAAGAATTTCTGTTCTATCTGAATTGTTTGAGGCAACTTTAGCCCATCCAATAGACCACTACCTCTTGGCAGTCCTTGAAGGAACTGAAAGAGTCAGATTTCTGGTCCTAGAAGGACAGAAGACGCAGTGTGTCCCCTCACAATACATTCAGGAATTCAATGGTGCGCTGTGCGCACTGCACGACCGGCGGCCCTTTTTTGAAACGCGGGCCGCACAGCATGAATCACGTCATATTTATCGATTTAGTATTTAGGGGGGATGTTTATCTATTTAGCAGCACTGGGGGGCGGGGGGCGGGGGCGGTTGCTAAAGGGCAGGAAGGCAGTTACACGAGCTAAGTTGGGGGATAAACAACCAGAATGTAAAAATAAAACGTGCTCTGCTCCCTTGTGTGCTGCTTTGCTCATGGGGTTTTTTAAATGCAGAACACATATCTAATGAACGTTCCCCGATTATGCTGAAGTACTTTAGCACAGCCACTTAAACATCACCACAATAAAGGAAAGGAAGGGAAGGACACAACTTTGTTACACTGTCTGTATTTCTCAGACACTAATTGTGCTCACAAGTATATAATCACCCACTCTCCATACAGTGAGCCAGCAGCATTCTCCTTTCATCTCGCATTAATATCCTCCATCACCCCCTCTTGCCTTCCCCAAGCATTTCGCCTCTTTGTCTGTATACCGGCCACATGTTTTCAGCAACTGCATCTGCATTCTCCAGATATCATGGTGCTGACATGAAGAAAACAAATTGCAATAAACACATCCCTCAGACGTCTGGATTTATTCCATGAGTCGCTTGTAAACAAACAAACTGTAAATATACAACCGCCAGAGGGGAGGCGAGTAGTAGATGGAGCAGAGCAGCAAGGTGGAGGCTGGATATATGCATTAACTGCAGCACAGTCACTGACTGAGTAGTTTGCGGAAATGGCCCTCAATGAATTAGCTCATTTGACACTTGACAGCCAAATTATGATTACATTGGCACACTTGCATGATAATGGCTGGTATGCGACCTTAGAAGTGTCCATGGAAGATGTTTAAATACCATGCCAACCCCATGTTTGGTGACAACGGGAGATCTGTGTATGTGGTGGGGTGGGGTGTAATACTTTTCAAGAAACATGGTGAGGGAAGAAAGCAAGCCTGACTTGCTCTAGGAGGGTCTGGGTGGGCGCAGGGGAGGTTTTTTCCTCATATTTTTTAATGGGCTCAAAGAGTGCGTTTTAAAGCACATCTTTCACAGAAATCTCCTCAAAAGCCAAAGGCTCTGAAAGGGCACATTAAATATTACTGTATTTTCACAGCCTGCTATATCTTGACACATAAGCCTTTTCGTTAATTAAATAGTGTGTGCATGCCCGGGTCCAGCCGGTCCTCAGAGAGGCTCTTCATTATAAATGAGATAACATACATCGCCACACTGTTTTCCTTTTTATTCCTCATTCGGTTTTCCTTACTGGCGCTCATCATCATCTACTTTCTCCCCACTACCTGCACTGCTCACTTGTCATTGTTGTTACCTTCTCATCCCTTTCCATATTCTAGCCTCTCTCATCATTTCAGTCCTTTCACAGCCCCTCTTCAAGATCCTCCTCATCTGTTTCATTTTTCTCCTCCAAGTTATCATTCTTTCTCTCCCTGGTGATTCCCCTTCATCTCTTAAATCGGTTTTTGTATGTAGTGTTTATGCCCGCAGATGCCACTATGCACATTTTGAGTATAATAAAGGGCTACGCAGTGACCACAAAGTGACGTGTTGTGCAATAGAAAACCGGTCGACTGATTACATACTAACTGAAAGTTACTATAAGTAATGAGTCCCAGTGTTTTGATCCCTGAAAGACGAGAGGCCAAGTAGGCCCTGTTAATATTTTAGTGGGTAACTTGTTTGTTGAGGAGCAAAGAATGCACAAGATGCAATATTTTTCTTATGCACTGCATCGACTTCTCATTATGTAATGTACCATTGCATACCTTTGTAAATTGGTTACAGAGGCTTAGTTTTTTCTGGTTCCAGGCAGTACCCCCTGGGCTTATTCCTTACATTTGAAATTCACATTTACTGCTATAGTGTGAGAAGGCATTTCATGAAAAGAAATATAAAGTACGGTTGTCAAAAGAAAAATGCCAGCCGTGTGTTGTTTAAAGACACTAAATAGGGTTATAAAGAAAAATTTATGTATTCATTTGTTATGTGACTTTTCTGTCTTTGTTCCCTTTAATTATCCATCATGGATCATTCAGGCAGCCCTTAAACACAATTAAGTGTTTTCTATTTATATTTGCTGTTTAAAATATGCACAGATAAGTGCTGAAAATACGGCTTTAGGTTTATTTTTGTCCTGTATGGGGCATCAAAATGAGCTGGCAACCCTAATCATAAAACTGGAAGTTTTGTTGATATAAGCACATGATTCCCTAAACCCTAGATCCCTAATAATGCCAAAATAACAATAGTTTGACTTATACCTGAAACCCTACGCTGCCATAAATAACATGCTGAGTTACTTCAAGTGTCCGAGAATGCACCATGCATTCAGACAAGTCACTCCTCTTTCTCGTTCTTCACTTTTACGTTCACCCTGTACTCGCAGCAATGGCAATGCACTTGCACTGACCACCATCCACTCACACCATTCACCCGCTCACCCTGCACTCACAGTCCTCACTCTGCACTCGCAATGCACATGCTCTGTTTACATTGTACCTCACCCTGCAGTCACACAAGCACACTACTCACCCTGCTCTCATGTCACACTTCACTCACCTGTCCCCCTAACTGCTCAATCTGAATCTCACTCAAAGAAGCCCATCACTAACCATGCATTCTTTTGTCCAACTCTGCACTTACATATGGTCACCTCACTCACCCTGCAATCACTCCTATTACCCTACTCTCACACTGTTGCATCACTCCCGTGTACTATTTAATCTATTCCTACTCAGGATCATTAACTTTAAACACTAGGAATAGTATTTTCAGAATGGTCGACTCCGTGCAGTAATCACCAAGGTGGGATTATGAACAAAATATATACCATAAAGGAACCTGCAGAGATGGAAAAACAAAATAGTGAGTGTTCACAACTCTCACCTCATAAGCCATTGCTAATCCCTGAATCCTATTGCACAATAAGCTGCATGCACCCCAGTCAGTAGTCCTCATGCACAACATGGAATTGGAACACCTCTAACATAGCATCAAATTCAAAACAAGTACAATGCACATCCAACCACACACCCTATGCATATTGTATCTTGCTACTCATGTAGGCAAGCGCTTCAGAGCTCCACATAGGGGTAGATTTCTGGGTGGTAGGGCAAAGTGGTACATGGTGGGCCGCGCCGCAGGGGGGGCCCCCTCCATGTGCTTTCCAGGGGGCCCCCCTCAAGTTTCGTTACGCCACTGGATAAAGGCTTTCCCTTGTATTCTAATCTTCCCCAATCTGTTCAACTAGATGGGGTTTCAGAGTGTGTCAAATGCTGACCACAAATCCAAGAGTACAACTACAGCCAAAGCACCCCGATCAAGGTTAAGCTTGATAAATTCAGAAATTTCCAGTAAGGCAGACTCTGTGCAGTATCCCGACCGGAATTCATACTGTGTATCATGCAAGAGAGAGTCAGGTTCCAAAACAAGCAGAGTTGTTTGTTAACCCCCTTTTCCAACATCTTGGCTGCTGCAGGAAGAAGGGCGATCAGTCTAAAATGTGATAAGTGTCTTAAGATCTGCATTAGGTGGTTTTAACAGAGGTAGCCGGAGGGCCAAATTCCACCTCTTCAGAAAAATTGTAGATTCCCTATAGGCAGTCAGCATTTAGGTCCACATGAGGTTGACAATTGGCAAAACTAGCGTCAAAATATCAGGGGGCTGCCGTCCAGGGCCAAGCTGGACTTACAGTAGACCAGCAGCAAAGCCAATTTCTCCATCCTAATTGGCTCACTCCCTCAACATCAGGCAAGTAGAAAGCACCTCCCTAGAGGTTGCTTATGACATACACTGATTGGGGAACTGGTCATTTAGTATTTAAATGTTGTTTGGAAATAAATCTGCAAGCCTCTTGCAAAGGTAAGCACAAGATTTACGTGAGATTGCATAACCCTCTTAAAAACAAAAGAGTTCACGATTCTAAAGAGTGATCAAGGTCTATTAGCAGAAGCATGAATGGACAACGCAATTAACTCTTTCTGAGCTCTGCAGGAGGATTTGCGAAAACTGGAAAGTACCTTTTAATACACTAGTTTTGCATCCCTATCATAAGATGTGCATCAATTGTGATTTAGCAGCTTACAGTATTCCTTCTCCTATTTTAAGGCTTTGTTTACCAGTGGCAAATAACCTTGAACGTGCCTGAATATGTAACATAACCGGTGCTCATGTAAAGCACTCCAATACCTTCCAGTCGAGTTTGCGCTATACAAATCTGCATTAAAAAAACAAAAAAAAGCTTGAATGGCTCTTGGACATTGATTCCACTGGGGAAACAATTTCTAGAGCATCAGAGATCCAATTGTCTACCAGCTCCAAGTATTGATCGACAAGGCCTGTGAAAGGTATAGTGGTCAAGTGCAGGATTTCTGCTAACAGAGCTTGTGAAATGTGCTGCTATATTCTGCAGGGTTTCTAACTGGGGCCACCTACTCTTAGGATAGACTAGTATTAATCTTAAAGGGGAGTAAGAAGTGGTATGACCATGGTAACTTGATGTCCGTCCTCATGAGGAAATTCAGTGAATGGCGAAAAAACAGCCATATGAGTCAGGCAGTTTACATGTTGTTCCAAGTTGAAGCCCTCCAGTGTGTTCACAAACTGCAAAGCAAAAGGGCTTTTCGGGTCATCAACATGCAGATTAAAATCACCCATGACTAAGAAATTAGAATGCAGTCTAGAAAGATGGCCAAGCAGATCCGAAAGCTGACCAAGGGACACAAAAGAGCTGTTAGGAGGTTTATAAATTAATGCTTAGAGGTAGTGCAAACAATAGTGTCTCTGTATACAAACTGTTATTCCTCCATCCTTCCAATCGATCCTATTAATTAATTGAATGGTGAACTCTGCAGAATAGCTAAGGCTATGTCCGGCAAGGTATACAGTCAAAATATTGAGTTAAAAATATCGATTTGCATTAATATCGAATAAAACATTTAGAATGGACACAATATCTAATGGACAGAATATAGACAACAAAAATATTGAATAGAATAGCAGTAATATCGAATTCAAAATATAGAATGGACAACATTTCGAATGGACAGAATATAGACAACAAAAATATTGAATGGACAGAATATAGACAACAAAATTATCGAATTTGAGGTAAGTAAGATAATATCGATTTTTTAATAATATCCAATTTTTTTAAGTGTTTCTTATGTTAGTATATGTGTGAAAAGTGTATATTTATTTTATAATTTATTTGAATTAATAGATTTTATGGTATTTCATTTTGCGTAATATAATTCTGTAGCGGGTTGTGGGTTTATAGGGGAATAGGGTGGAGAGTAATTTAATTATAATTATTAAATATGTTAATTTATTTTTTGTATTTATTTTGAATTAATTGTTAATTAATTTTTATTTGGTAATTAATTAAAATATAATTGGTAATTAATTTTTATTAATTCAATAATTGATAATTATGTTAATTTATTAATTTATTTTCTGTAGCGGGTTGTGGGTGTATACAGGAAAAGGGTGGGAATTAATTTAATTCTAATTATTTAAATGTTTTTATTTATGTATTGGTATTTATCTTGAATTAATTGTTAATTAATGTTTAATTGGCATTTAATTAAAATATAATTGGTAATTAATTGTTATTAATTGATTACTCGATAATTATGTTAATTTTATTAATTTATTTTCTGTTGCGGGTTGTGGGTTTATAGGGGAATAGGGTGGGAAGTAATTTAATTGTAATTAATTAATATATTTAATTTATTTATTGGGGTTTTTTGTTTTAATTTTTAATTATGTTTTAATTTTTAATTAATTAAGTGTTAATTGGTAAATAATTTGTATTAATAGGTAATTATTTTTAATAATTAATTTTTATTTGTATTTTTAATGGATTCATCATTATATTATATTGAATTGTTAATTACTTTTAATTAATTTGTGATTGGTATTAATATTTAATTTATTTTTATTCATATATGAAGTATTTACTTTCCCTACTTTTGCATTTACAGGAGTGGGAATAGTAATGTTTACTCCTACGGTATCCAACACTTTCCCTACTGTTGCACTTACTGGAGTGGGAATAGTAATTGTTACTCCTCCGCTATCCAACACTTTCCCTACTGTTGCACTCTCTGGAGTGGGAATAGTAATTTTTACTCCTTCACTATCCAACACTTTTCCTACTGTTGCTTTCTCTGGAGTGGGACTAGTAATTTTTACCCTCCCGCTATGCAACACTTTCCCTACTGTAGCACTCACTGGAGTGGGAATAGTCATTTTTAACCTCCCACTATCCAACGCTTTCTCTACTAGTGCACTCTCTGGAGTGGGAATAGTAATTTTTACCCCTACGCTATCCAACGCTTTCCCTACTGTTGCACTCACTGGAGTGGGAATAGTAATTTTTACCCCTAAGCTATCCATCGCTTTCCCTACTGTTGCACTCACTGGAGTGGGAATAGTAATTTTTACTCCTACGCTATCCAATGCTTTCCCTACTGTTGCACTCTCTGGTGTGGGAATAGTAATTTTTACTCCTACGCTATCCAACGCTTTCCCTACTGTTGCACTCTCTGGAGTGGGAATAGTAATTTTTACCCTCCCGCTATCCAATGCTTTCCCTACTGTTGCACTCTCTGGAGTGGGAATAGTAATTTTTACCCCTACACTATCCAACGCTTTCCACACTGTTGCACTCACTGGAGTGGGAATAGTAATTTTTACCCCTACACTATCCAACGCTTTCCCTACTGTTGCACTCTCTGGACTTGGAATAGTTATTTTTACCCTCCCGCAATCCAATGCTTTCCCTACTGTTTCACTCATTGGAGTGGGAATAGTAATTTTTAACGCTACGCTATCCAACGTTTTCTCTACTGTTGCACTCACTTGAGTGGTAATAGTAAATTTAACCCTCCTGCTATCCTATGGTAACATTTTTGTATATTTTTTATTAATATTATGTTCATATACATATATCAATAACTTTTAAAACATTTTTAAAAATTCGATATTTTGACTATATTTTTTGCAACAATATTTTTGATTCAATATTTTTGTACTTAACTGTTTGGAGATAGGGATTCAATATTTTTGCATTCTATATGTTTTACTCGATATTTTGGTAAGTCTATATGTGTGTCATCGATATTCTTTCAGTGATCCATCTGGCAAGAAGGTGTCTGTTAGCCATATCTCCATCAGAAACAGAAGACCAGACTTGTTCTCAGCAAGTAGATTTTGTATGTCGAATGGATGTTTAGGAAGTCACCTACAATTCAACAAAACTGACGATACTGTATGGTCTTGCTCTGTGAAATGAGGGCAGGGGCACACCAGATTGAGGCACACTACAAGTGTGAAGCAGGGCACAAGCCACACACTTAAACAGGTATGAGTGATGCACCAGCAGTAATGGCATCCAAAATTGGGTGAGCCCTGCAGCACTGTCAGGTTTTTCACCACTGTGCGGCACTCCAGGCCACATATACACAAGACCTGGAAGTTCAGACATAATTGTCAGGCCCCATTGCTCTGCTCTTCTGACCCTAATGTGCCCCAGCCTTTTTGATTAGGCCATGAACTTGCCATTATGGGCTATGTCACCTCATTTTACATCCTGGACATGCTGCCATTAATTTGAACATAAATCATTTTTGCCATTGTCCATTCCCCTTGCATGTGCTCATATCACTGAGTGTGGCCTTTGCCTATTTTGTGCTCCCACCTAGCAGCTTCTCTCTGTAGTGACCTGGCATTCCAACCCACCTTTGGCCCCATTACTGCTGTGTGAATCTGCGCTGCTCTGAGCTGACGTTTACTCCTCTTAGTGCACTTAACATTCCTGATGTCCGCCTTGAGCCCTGTTGTGGTGTTGGTAGGGTGCTACTTGCTGAGGAAAGTGATGCATCAAGCCCCTTGCTTTCTCCCAGCTGTGGTCTAAGCGTAGTGCTCACAAACACATCAAGTACTCTTACCCTTTTTTCCCACCAGGTGGAACCTCCAGTGCTTCACTTCCCTAGTGATACCAAAGGGGATGATGGACGGAGTGCTTGAGCAATTCAAACACTCACCCCTAGTCAACTGATTTGAGTTTAATCCATCATCATTCCTTAGCACACTCCACCACCCCAGTTTAGACATGGCCATAGGCAAATCAGTCTGACCCTGTGCCTCATGGGAACAGTCCAGCCCGAACTGCCAAGCCATGTCTTCCCTGGACTGGAAACAAGCATCCTGGGACTGGTTTCGGGTTCATAACCCTCATCAGCCAGGCTATCTTGAATCCAGTGGCAAAGTGAGCAAGGTACCCACGTCTGGGCATACCCTGCCAACTTAGGGTGAAAAAAGTGATACCAAAGGCACTATGTGCACCCAGCAGTTTTATTTATTTATTTATTTTAAACATTTCTAAAGCGCGACAAATACCCGTGGGTGTCTCGGCGCTGCGACTTAAGCTGGCAATCTCAGTTAATCAAGCAATCTACCTTATAAGGAGGGATATTGGACAGTTATTGGTCAAATAACCATGTTTTCACAAGTTTTCTGAATTGGATCAGTGAGGGTGCCAATTTTAGTTCCATTGGAAGCGTGTTCCAGAGTTTGGCTGCGGAGTTTATGAAGCATCGATCGCCCCATTTAACAGTCCTGGTGCGAGGCACCACCAGAAGAAGTCTCTGTTCCGATCGGAGCGGTCTTTTCGGGAGATAGTAACATAGTTTCTGTTTAAGAAACGCTGGGCCTTGGCCTTTGAGGGCTTTATACGTGAGACACAAGGTCTTGAATCTGATGCGATTCCTCACAGTTAACCAATGCAAGTTTCTTATTGCCTGTTTGGTCGACTGGAATCTGGGGATGCGTGCTAGCAGCCTTGCCGCAGCGTTTTGAATGAGCTGCAATTTGGCTACCACCTTTGCCTGCGCATTTACAAAGAGACCATTACAGTAGTCGAGGGACGAGAGTACTAAAGAGGTCACCACTGTTTTCCTTGTACTCTCGGGTAAAAATGGCAATATTTTCCTGATGATCTTAAGCTTGTAAAAAGCAGAAGAGGCTACCTGGTTGGCGTGGTTGATGAAACTAAGGTTGTCGTCAAAGACAACTCCCAGATTTCTGACTTTGTGTACCGGTTCTGGGGGGGCTCCAAGCGAGGTTGGCCACCACTTATTAGACCAGTGTGGGGATAATTTTCCGAAGATCATAACCTCCGTTTTGTCGGAATTGAGGCGCAAACAGTTCTCGGCCATCCAATCCTTGATGGCTATCATACCTTCCTGGAAGCTGGCAGATACTTCTTCGCCGTCGTTCTTGATCGCGATCACCAATTGGGTGTCGTCGGCGTAAGATGTAAGGCTCATCCGGTAGGTCTTAATTACCCTAGCTAAGTCCGACACATAGATGTTAAAGAGTGTCGGACTTAGGGATGAGCCCTGTGGAACGCCGCATGGGAGGGCGAGTTCGGTGGATTGAAATGCGCCCAAAGTCACTGCCTGCGTCCTATTCGAGAGAAAAGAGGCTAACAGCTCCTTGGCCGTTGAGCAAATGCCCATCTCCTCGACACGGCCAATCAGAACTGTATGATTGACCGTGTCGAAGGCTGCCGAGAGATCCAGTAGGATCAGGATCGCTGTTCCTCCCTGGTCCCTGATGGTTCTTATATCATCTGCAGCTTTTATAAGAGCGGTCTCAGTTCCATGGAGTTTACGAAATCCGAACTGGGACTCGTCCAGGAGATTATTCTGTTCTATATACTCAGCCAGTTGGCTGTTCATGGCTCTTTCCACAACTTTGGCCAGAAAAGGCAAGCTAGCGATGGGTCTATAGTTTTTGAGAGTTGTTTTCTCTAATCCACTTTTTTTAAGGAGGGGTTTCAGTAAAGTATTTTTTAGCTTATCTGGGAAGATGCCAGCATGGAACATAGCGTTGCATATTGGAATGATAGCTTCACTTATCAGGTCTGTAACTGGAATAAAAAATTTTGGGGGGCAAGGATCTAAGGAAGAGCCGGTTTTTACCTGTCTCATTATATCCGTTATCTCTTCCTTCGTTACGTCCCTGAATTTAGCAAATGAACAATCCGGGATTTTTTTTGGTTGTTTTAGTTGCATGGTGTTAGGAGCAATCACCGAGAATTCGGAGTAGATGTCATTAACTTTTGAATAAAAGAAACTTGCCAGATTGTTGCAAAATTCCTGTGTTTGAGGGGGACTCAGGTCGGGCTCTCTTCCTGACAATGTCTTGACTACTTCGAATAGCTGTCGACTTGAATTTTTCGACTTTTCGATTTGTTGCTCAAAATATCTTTTTTTTTCCTCATGAATCATGTTTTTGTAAATTGCTAATTCATTTTTGTACTTGGCTTTACTCATAATGTCATAGGTTTTTCGCCATATTTTTTCCTCATGTCTGCAGATTTGTTTTTGTTTTCTAAGTGTCTCTGAGTACCACGGTGCAGATGGCACTTGTCTGTTTTTCGAAATAGTTTTTAGTGGGGCGTGTTTTTCAATTGCATTGCCCACCCAGTTCAGAAACTGATCTACTGCTTCAGTAGGATTAAGCTGGGTTTCGGGACGAGTAGTGGTCAGAGACTTCCTGAATGTCTCATAGTTGATGTCCTTCCATACTCTAAATTTGTCCTGAGAGGAAGGCTGTTTAGCAATGTTGATTCGTTTGCTCGGTAGGCAACAGCCTATGGCATGATGGTCTGTCCATGTCAAAGGTAATATGTTGGACACCTCCAACTCATTAATGTTAGAAAATATCGCATCCAAAGTGTGTCCAGCTTCGTGGGTGGGAGCCTTTATGTGTTGGTATAGCCCCAACGTGTGACATTCGGCTAAAAGGGCTTGAGTGTCGGCTTCATCTGTTTTATCTAAATGAAAATTGAGGTCTCCCAATACAATAAAGTAGTCTTCAATGGCCAGTGGTTCTATCCAAGAAGTAAAAGAGGAGAGAAACTCTGCGCGCGGACCAGGAGGTCTATATATAAGTACTCCTTTAAGGTTGTGTGAGGGGTTTAAGTAGATAGTAAACTGTAACGACTCACAGGCTAGCAGTGGCATGGGAGAGATTCTGACTGGGAAGATATCTCGGCTAATAATTGCCAAGCCTCCTCCTCTTTTTTCCCCCTGCCTATCCCTCCTAGACACCTTATAGCCGTCTGGTACTGCTACTTGTAGATCAGGTTCGGATGAATCATCCAGCCAGGTTTCCGTTACGAAAAGGATATCTATTGCCTGGTCCACTATTAGATCAGCTATGTCTTGCCTGTGACAGGCCAGAGATCGAGCATTAACAAGAAAGATGGATATTTTAGGGGCTTTGTTGGCACCGTTAGTACAATGACTGGATTTGTTATTGAAAAGCGGTACAGAGGATTTACAGTCCCTACACCCGATTTCAGTTTTTTCATGAAGATCCTCGGGATTGTGTTTGGCGCAAGATGTCATGTATCCTGCCTCCCACATCCGTATTTGAGCGGGCGTGTAAGTGATCCTTTCAGTACTGAGCGAGGCAGGGGGTATGGCGCTGGGCGCGGGACAGGCGCGGACGGGCGCAGACGGGCTTGCCTCTGGCGCGCCTCCGGCGCGCCGCCGGCACGCCCGCTGCGCCCGCCCGCTGCGCGGACGGAATGGACGTCCGTTTTTATCCAGTTTTGAGGAGGGTGGGAGGCGTCCAGCTACTAGAGCGCCACCCTTCCTACCTCCAGTATGGCGCCCACGTAATGCGCGTTACTGTTGTGAAGGGGTCTGGTATTTTAAAAGACACAAAAGTTATAAAGTATGAGAACAAAGTAATAAGGCACACGTTTTAAAATCGTTAAGCAGAACCCCCGGCTTCCGCCTCAGGGGTGAGAAAGACTAGCTTAGAGTCAATGCGCGAGCAATCTCGCGCTGTTTATGAAGCCTGGGAGGGCGGGAGGCGTCCAGCTACTAGAGCGCCACCCTTCCTACCTCCAGTATGGCGCCCACGTAATGCGCGTTACTGTTGTGAAGGGGTCTGGTATTTTAAAAGACACAAAAGTTATAAAGTATGAGAACAAAGTAATAAGGCACACGTTTTAAAATCGTTAAGCAGAACCCCCGGCTTCCGCCTCAGGGGTGAGAAAGACTAGCTTAGAGTCAATGCGCGAGCGATCTCGCGCTGTTTATGAAGCCTGGGAGGGCGGGAGGCGTCCAGCTACTAGAGCGCCACCCTTCCTACCTCCAGTATGGCGCCCACGTAATGCGCGTTACTGTTGTGAAGGGGTCTGGTATTTTAAAAGACACAAAAGTTATAAAGTATGAGAACAAAGTAATAAGGCACACGTTTTAAAATCGTTAAGCAGAACCCCCGGCTTCCGCCTCAGGGGTGAGAAAGACTAGCTTAGAGTCAATGCGCGAGCGATCTCGCGCTGTTTATGAAGCCTGGGAGGGCGGGAGGCGTCCAGCTACTAGAGCGCCACCCTTCCTACCTCCAGTATGGCGCCCACGTAATGCGCGTTACTGTTGTGAAGGGGTCTGGTATTTTAAAAGACACAAAAGTTATAAAGTATGAGAACAAAGTAATAAGGCACACGTTTTAAAATCGTTAAGCAGAACCCCCGGCTTCCGCCTCAGGGGTGAGAAAGACTAGCTTAGAGTCAATGCGCGAGCGATCTCGCGCTGTTTATGAAGCCTGGGAGGGCGGGAGGCGTCCAGCTACTAGAGCGCCACCCTTCCTACCTCCAGTATGGCGCCCACGTAATGCGCGTTACTGTTGTGAAGGGGTCTGGTATTTTAAAAGACACAAAAGTTATAAAGTATGAGAACAAAGTAATAAGGCACACGTTTTAAAATCGTTAAGCAGAACCCCCGGCTTCCGCCTCAGGGGTGAGAAAGACTAGCTTAGAGTTAAGGGGTGCCACAGACACCGTTTTAGATGTTGTTCTGAAAGGCTCCGAATGTAATTCGGAATCTCAGAATCCGATTAGGAACCAATGTTTCTAACGGAATCGTACACATTTCCAACCAACTGATTACGAAGCACGAAAACAGTTTGGGCTCTCCGATTCAGTTCCGAAAGGCATTCGGAAATCCCAAGTCTTTCAGAGTTGAATTGTACAGCTCTATGGACATGAATTCCGAGCGAGCAATTACGATGACCGGTTTGGACAGCTGTTCCGATTCGTTCTCCCTGACACGAAATTGCTGTCGGAATCTGACTTTGGACGCCTGTAGAAGGCCCCCCTTCACCATTAGATCTCAGGTTGGGGCCCATGGGTGTACCCAAGGGATCCCCCTGTTAAACCATGCACAGTGTTGCAGGCACCATGGGGTGCCTGCCACAGGGTGCAAGGTTTGCCCTAACCACCCCTTTTTGAAATGGCAGCCTGAGTTTTTCATCCAGAACACAGGCTCATATTGAAGTCAAAGCGAGTCTGACCAAACGATGTTGGGAAGCTTCATAATCAGTTGGTCGGACTCGCAGAACCTGATTCGTTCGGAAACAATTCTAAACCAATTCAGTCAGAAGAGTTTCTGAATGACATCACAATCAGGCCCTTACTGTAATTGCCTCAGCCCAGCTCTCCAGCAGTCTCCTGGTGTTGGTTTTCTCCACCTTCACTCATTCTGCAGGTTAAGGTTCAACGAGATCCCAAACAGCGGCATCTCAAGAAGCAGAAACCTCCTGAAACCACACAGCCTCCATAGATGGGAGGTGTGGTAGCACATGCAGAGTGGCCCTGGACCAACCAACTGGCATTGATGCAATAATGGTGAAAGTAAGAGTCAGCTTCAGGGCCAACAATGATGGTATGATACCTTGGCCAGGAGACTGGACACTGGGCAAACCCCTTGACTGCCACGAGAACTGACTTCAGGCCACTGAGGGTAGAGTATTAGACTTGAAGGATGACATTGCACAAAATATGAATCAATTGGAGCAAATGGAAAAGGTACTCAAAACTGTGGCCATGAAAAATGAAGACCTGGTGACCAGTTCCAGACAGAATAATCTACGCATTTTAGTGATACCAAAATCTACCAATACTGGCCACCTTGACCTGTTTGTAGAATGACTATTGACTGATTTGTTTGGTAAGCAACACTTCACTCCGACGTTCATGGTGGAGTAGGCTCATTGCTTGTTGGGCATGCCCTGAGGCCTCTGATTGCTTGCCTACTGAACTTTAGTGACCGCAACACTGCCCTGAGTCTTGTTAGAGAACAAAGTCCTTTACAAGCATAGGGCTCCACCATCTCCTTGTTTCCTGATATTGCTTCTTTGGTCCAGGAGGTGCGCCTTCAGTTGACAGACTTGAAATCCACACTTCGTTGGCTGGGATTCTGCTTTAGCATGCTGTACCCAACGACCATCAGAGTCAACAGTAAGCCCCGCTTTTTCGACACTCTGGCCGAGGCGCAGACCTTCTGCCACCAACATGTGAGTGAACATCCTCCCTCCAGACGCACCACTCAGGACAGATCGCCACCGGACATTCACTCTAGCGCAGGTGGTGATCTCTCCCTCATGGGTTGACAGCCATTGCCTGGTGTGGGTAGGGAGTGGTGGGGGCTATTAAGAGTGTTTTTATTAATGCTTGTTGTTTTCCTCAGTCCTAATCAGTGTACAAAAGTTGCTCTCTATTCTTATTTCCTAACTACAATTGTCATATCTCATGGTCCGTATACAGCCTCCTGAGTCCACCACCTTCCCTCTTACGCTCCTCTCATGGAAAATCAGGTGTCTTAATGATCATCGAAAGGGCAAATAAGTCTTACAATATCTTGCCTGTCATGGGGCACCTACAGCTTTGTTTGAGAAAACACACCTTCCCCAGGCGGCTACACTCATACATATCTTCTCTGGGCTTGCATTGACTATGTTCTAATTATAGTTCTTATTCCATTGGGGTGAGTTCTCTCATTCACAAAAATGTGCCATTCAGGCACACTGCTACTGTTGCAGATGATGGTGGCCAGTATATCCTAGCTACAGATGTTCTGATGGGACGCTTCAACCTTCTGGCCAACATTCACACTGATAGGGTCTGATTCTGATTTGGGTTGGAAAGCTTCCCGACGGAATCGGTCTGGAAATGGTTTCTGACCCACTCGGATCGGGAGAGTCCGACCTACGGAGTACGATGCATTCAGGCTCTGCCAGATACGATTTGGTTGGACTCCCATTGACATCAATGGGAGCATATGTTCCTAACCGCATCATTATTGGGCTCTGGGTCGGCAAGACACGTTCCTGATACGACTCGCAAGGAGCAAATGCCATTAGGAGGTGCTCCTAACCGCATCAGAATCAGGCCCTAGGTGGGAATGCTTTCCTAAGCGCATCGGAATCAGGCCCCTAGTGTGGATTCCTGACATTTCTATTGTCCCTCTCTACCCAAATTGAATGGCTGAATTTTGACCACCTTATTGTAGCTGGAGATTTTAATCTTCCTATGGACCCTGCCACTGACACCACAGCATGAACACTGACCACAAAACCGATATCACTCCATTCACTCACAGACATCTGTGGTGCACTTTTTCTGCAATGATTGGCGCATCAGACACACCTCAAACCTGGGATTCTCTCACTACTTGGTCCCACATAATTTTTTGTCTCATGTAGTACCAATCCATTTAGTGATAAAGTCAGAGCGGCCCTCCTGGCTGAGTATTGTGACATTGAGAGAGGGAGGTCCTTTACTTGGATAAACATGCACAAGTGCACAGATATAGTGAGGGGGAATGCCCCAAACGTACACGGGACCATCTACTTCATCGTCCCAGGGGCTACTCGTACCTTTCAGAGTTGAGAGTTGATGGAGACACGCAGATCACCTCTGAATGATGGGTGTATTAGTCACCCTTCTCCAGTACTACATTTTTCTTTACATCTCCCACCTTACAGGAGACAACACTGCCCAGACAACATACCTGGAAGGTAGCCATAGTTTGGCTCTCTAATCCCCACAATCAATTCCTCAAGTGAAACTTTATATTGCGAGGAAACAATTATGGCCACAGACTCCCTCGATGACTCCAAGGTCCCCAGACTCAAAGGCTACTGGATGGCTACGCAGGCGAGTTCAATAAACAATTTAAACGTATACTGGTGCCAAGAGTATTTGAGGTTTATGAAGAATTCCTACAAACATGTGCCTTGCCCCCAATCTATGCACAAGTCTGTTATAACCCGGCAAGGACCCCTAACATTATGTTTCCCTGATAGAATTTCGATGCCCAAAATATCCCCATACACAAATAGCAATGCAAAAATATCGATGTAAAAATATCGAAATCCTATACTTAAAATTGTAAGTACAAAAATATTGAAACACAAATATTGATGTGAAAAATATAGATGTACAAAATATCGATGTTTTAAAAAAAATGTATGTTAAAAATATTAAAAATTAGAATTAACTTTAAAAAAATGATTTAGATTTAATATACATGTTAACAAATATAATAAAATGCATTTAATTAAAAGAATATTTAAACATATATATACAAAGCGCTCGCGCTTCTTTCTCAAACACATATTTACGGCTGGCCTTAGTCATGGAGAGGAGCTCCGCTTCACAGGCGGAACAAGTATTCGGAATACCTGTGAGGACTGAGGCGAGGAGAGTGATCATCGCCTGATAGCGCAACATCCATAAAGAAAGAAGCGGTCTCACAGTCTGCCCTCCCCTCCTACTAAAGGATGTCAAAGACATTAATTAAGTAAAGGAACCCCAACCTCTTCAAGGCAATTATGACTACTCACCTTGTAGGACTACAATATCCAGAAGTCCCGGTGTTGAAACTCCACCCACTTAGGGCAGACCACGCCTTCTTTTCAAATAAAAAAAATATTTGATCAGCGCAAGGTGAGCCTGGTGTTCTTTCACTCTGTCCATGAGGAAGGGGCGTTTGTGGCCCCGAAACGCGTCAGACATATGTTAATTTGGAGGGAGCCTGTGACACTGCACGGGAGCCAAACAGAAACCGGAGGGTTTGGGTGCTGTGGTGAGCCCTCCCAAAGCACTTGCGCACCTTGCTCAAACATATATATATATATATATATATATATATATATATATATATATATATATATATATATATATATATATATATATATCAAATCATTTGGTTTCTGCAAAAGCTGAAACGTCGCCTTGACACGACCTCTCACGATGTGGGCTCATGCTGGGTGGCGAGCCCTGCAATTCCTTCGTATTTTCACACACTCCTCCCGGTATGAAAAACACGAGCCCAAGTGCATCCAAAGGTTTTTATTTTAGCAAAACGGCAACAGATAAACTCAACGCGTTTCGGGATAGTCTCCCTTGCTCACGAGCGTGTGAAAATACGAAGGAATATATATATATATATATATATATATATATATGGCGTCCATTACTTACAGTAGGGCCCCCTCTATGAGAGATTGTCTGGTGGTATCGGATCCAGAGATAATATCTAATCCTGCCGGGTACCAACATTTAAAAGGGTTCAGAAAATGCAAAACCTGCTGTAAGGCCTGTACCCATGGAACCAATACTACGACCTATTCTAGCCCTTTCAGGATAAAACCATATACAATCATGAAAATGTTAACATGCAAAACAGAATACGCTGTGTACGTCCTAACCTGCCCGTGTAGGTTAATATATGTGGGCAGCACAAAGTTACCAGCCAATGTGAGAATACTCCAACACCTCCGCGCAATTACCAATATGGACAACACCTACCCAGTGGCAAGACATTTTAAGGAATGCCACGGATCAAACAACAAAGGGTTGTCATATTATTTAATTGATACAATCCCCCCAAGTAGACGCGGAGGTGACAGAGAAAGTAAATTACGAAAATTGGAGACCAGATATATCTTATTATTAGATTCAAAGCAGCCAGGAGGCTTAAACATTACAAAGGATATGTACACGTGTTTAGAAGAATAATGTGTTAACTTTATCTATAACATCATACTTGGATGTCCAAATGATAGGAAAAGAGGAAAATAGGAACCATTTTTCTAGAAAAACAGCTATGCCTTTTATATAACAGATATCTTGTAAATATAATGAATTTTTATTAAGGATTTTTTTATATTTATTCATATTTTAAATATGATATTTATTTGACATATGAATACATCGTAATAAATATGCAGTATCCAATGTTGGATCAATATATGTATTAAACAAGAATTTGCAAATGCTAGGACAACAGACTATAATGGAACTTTACTCCTCCAAATTAGCAAAATGTGGACTGATTCTGAGTGTCGATACAAAATCAAATAGAGTAACTAAAGATCCAAACCATGATACGGGTTTTCACAAAGAGTCAGGAAATATGCACAACGATCTTTTGAAAAACACTGCACAAATCAAATTATATGAAACGTTTCAAAAAAACTTGAATGCAAAATGAGTTTGTGAGAACTTAGGAGTTAAAAACATTGAGTTGTAAAAATAACAAAAACATGTATTTTACTTTTCACACAGCACTTTAAGCACTATCTATAATTAGTTTTCAATAAGAATGGTTGATTTCATTCACAATCAGCAATGTGTTGAGGTATTTTACAAGAACACCATCATGTGCAATAACAGTGCGACTTACCTTAACAGTGTATGACCCTAATCACACTTTACTATTTAAGTATGAATACAACCTGACAGATTGCCAATATTTTAAATGTGTGAAAAGCTTAGGATCAGCATTTTACTGAGTGAAACAATGATGTCAATTGAAAATGTAACTATTTCATACCGAATTATACCTGAGCTGAAGGCATGTTATATTTGCAGGGTCACATGTTAAAATGTCAAAATGTATTTTGCTGTTATATATATATACTTATTTATTTATTTATTGCGAAGTTTGGACATAAATAATGTTACGTTTTGCACACTAAACTGTGAAGAAATCACGCAAAAGAATCTTTTCCATTTCAATTGAAAATGTTGATCACGTGACACACTTGAAAACGCACTGCCACTTTAAAATGTTTCCCAACTGCAAAACAATTGTCGAGTGAACAAGCGGCGAAACGCGTCTCTGACCTTTTGGGCAATTAATAATTGAGGCTCCAAGACTGGGTCCGTGTCCTGTTTTGCTGGCGGCAGTGCGTGATTAACTACGCGGTGGCTGAGTTGACAGGATTTCCCGTGATATATATATATATATATATATATATATATATATATATATATATATATATATATATATATATATATATATATATATATATATAATTTTTTTTACACTGACAAAGCTTTTACTGCGAAACACGTCTGTCGAGGGTGAGGGGGGTTTGTAATAAAGGATTCACAAATTGGATACCTGCGTGCTTGCCGTTCTATCGACTTGATTTGTTGATAAGTGCTGCTATATATATATATATATATATATATATATATATATATATATATATATATATATATATATATATATATATATATATATATATATATATATATATATATATATATTACCTACTGGCGGTCGCCAGTAGGTATATATAGTTAGGATTTTTTCCCTATGGGATTTCTGAAAAATCTATGTCTAATAACTTTGGCGTTTGAGGTCGGAATCGGTTGAAATTTTCAGGAAAATGGCACATTTTGTTTCTGAGCAGCTCCAGGAAATTTGGGGGGGGGTCGTCAAGGGGGGGTTGAGAAAAAAGGGGGGTCCCAAAACGCGTTTTTAACATTGAGTTTTCCATAGGGCGGTTGGACTCACTTTTAGCTCGAACGGCTGAATGGATTTGCACGAAACTTGGCAAAATTGTAGGGACTGTTAGGCCGATGTGCCTTTGCTAGGTCTCAATATATGTGCTCCAGTGGATTTTGAGAAATTAACGTTTAAATCAAGATATATATCTGTAACAGCGCTCCGGGCAGCGATCTGGTTCGCGTACTTTTCGCGTAACGGAACTTTGCGCACGGAAAGCTGATTGGCTCTTCGGGGTCTGTCAACATTCTAAACAGTCCGGTGCGGCCGCCATCTTGTCTCTCGGTAGGATCGAGAGATAAGAGGAGGCCAAAACAAAGGGGGAAATTTCCATAAGGGGGCATAGTAGATCCTCCCTGACCCCCTAGGTTTTATGTGGAGGTTTTAAAAGGGCCCAGCAGGGTTCAAAAAAAATTTTTCTTTTTTTTTTTTCGCGATGAGTGCCTAGTACGCGAACCGGAAAGCGTTCTAGGCAGCGTACTTTAAGGATAATAGAATGATATACTTTTCAAAGACTAAATGTTAATTGTTTGTTGTTTTGTTTGTTGTTTTTGTTTTTTTTTTTTTTTTCTTTTTTTTTAATTTTTTTTTTAATTTTTATTGTTTTTCATAATTTATTAAACTTTCTAACATTTCAGTGTCTGAAATGTCATTATTTTCTTGAAATATTGTTTGCAAGCTGTGAGGTTGTAAAATGTCCTCATTTGCAAGGAGGGCATCTACTGCTTGGACACATTGCAGCAGTTCATTATCCATGCTTTGATCCATAAATTCCATGTCAATTTGTTCAATCAATTCCTGGCTGCTCTCTTGCAGGTCCATTTCAAAAGAAACTTGGTTTTCGCCTTCCATTTTGCCTGAAATTTGGATTAAAACAATATATATTAGTAGAGATAGGGCACTGTTGGGATTAATTTTAGATAGTCATTTTTTATCAGTGAATTTATCTTTTGGCAGTGTATAGTATCAGAGTGGAAATAGGACTATAAAAAAGTGTATGTGATTTAATCAAGACAAGTCTAACTCCATTCATAACTATAACAGAGAAGTCTATCTAAATACATTACTAGTACAGAGGGATAGTGTATATCTAGCAGAAAAAGTCTACTATATTAAGTTATAGTGTACAATATACTTCAGTTTTAAAAATAACAACTTACCTTTACAAACAAGTTGAAGAGTTTAGTGATAATTCAATTGTAATGTACAACAAGAAGTAGCAGTCAAAATGGCTGTGTTTCCTTCTCTTCCTTTATATATATTCAAGTATATAACCAATCAAATGTCAGGTAATAAAAGTAGAAAATGAAAGTAACATTTTCAATTGTTGTCAATTCCAACACTTCAGATGTGTTTTGTGAAGTAATTTACCTCACGGTACTTGGAGAGGTCTACAGGCTAAATGGCTAAATTAAATTTCAATCAAATTTGTGAGAATGAAAGGGATTGTTATGTAGTATGAGCTAATTTATATTTGGTGAGAGTGTCTCCAGTCGTTTTTCTATAAATTACTTTCCCACCTTTTTTTTGGGAAAGCGGTCCGGTCCGCGAACTAGGAGCGTAACGGGAGTCCACCATTTTGTGTTTCGGTCGAATCAAGGTATAAAATGGAGGGTAAATAATGTTCTGAATGGGTAGAAGGGGGCATGGTACAAGTAGTTTGCCCCCCTACGTTTTCTGAGGGTGGCTGAGGAGGACTATATGTGCGAAGAAAAAACTTTTTTTTTTAAATTTTGCGCGGTTAGCTTCCAGTTCGCGTACCGGATAGCGCTCTTTGAGCGTAGTTTGTTGAAAATTACAGAAAAAAGTTAGAAAAAAAATAATAAAAGTGTGTGATCAGATGAAGGGTAGCTCTGAGAAGAGCTTTTGGGTTTATGGTACATTTAGGTACTTTTAAGTAGGTACCAATGCACAGTCTTAAATTCAGAATGAAAATTCTGTTGCCCTCATCTGAGAAGTGAACTCCATCTCCTCTGTAGATATCTTGCATGTAGTAACGCAAGTTATTGTTGTACAGAGAGCCCATTCCATGGTCTCTCATGAAAGCTGAAACAGATTTGTTTACATGCTTCCTCGCTTTCTCAATTTGTGGAGAAAATTGGTTGGACCACCTCCATTTCTGTCTTTGGCATATATTGGAATATACCAAAGCAGTTTGAGGAAAAAGTGCCATTAATTGCTCCAAGGTGTCCTTTAAAAGCATTTCCAGACCTACCCCTGTCAAAGTGCCCAAATCATTACCTCCACAGTGCACTATTAACAGGTCAGGTTTTGGCAAATGCATAAAGGTTTTCACCAATGGTATCAATTGGTGACATTTTAATCCTCTTTGGCCCAACCACTTAATTTCCACATCCTGTAAATTGAGGTTGTGTAAATTTCTGTTCTCAGCATACCTTTGAGCCCAGTGGATGTAACTATGTCCAACAATCCAGACCTTAAACATGGTGGGAGAAGGTTGTTCTGCAGTCAGATGAAGTGTGGTAATGAAAGGGCAGTTGAAACAGTAGGAGTTTGTAAAGAAAAAAAACTGTGGATTTCCAATGCTAATGAATCATTAGCAGTGATTGGTGCATTTCCATTTCTGAAAACAGAAAGTTAGGGTGCATGGATGTGTTCTTTGAAAGATGTAATTTGAATGGTCAAGGAAGAAACATTTAATGAAAGATTGCACTGGATACGCAGGTGCACTGAGAGTTCAGAGTTCAATTGAAACATTGTTGTGTGAATTTGCAAACATGAGAGGTCTTCCAGGAGGTGGTTGCTATGGAAAAAAGGCAGAGAGGGCAGAGGGGGGAAGGGTTTTGATTTGAAAAAAGTGAGGGAAGAGTTATGAGTGGCTAATATGAGAGATATGTGAAATGAATATCTGTTTTTCTGTGCTTTCAATAGCTGCAGCCTCTGGAGTGCATCGTTTTTCTTCTGCTGAAGACAATTTGGTGTATTTCTGAGACTGTTTTCAAAACTTAAAAAGTATTTGCTAAGGTGAGAAAAGATTTATTTATTTTAGAGAGAGAATAGTATGAATTAAGGAGAAAATGATGAAGAAAGCTGTGTTTTTAAACTGTGGCTTTGTCTGTAGTGATATAGAAATAGATTTTGTTACTTTGAGAAATTGTAATTGCATATTCGGTGTAGCATTCTGGCATGCAGTAACACAAGTTATTGTGGTACATGGAGCCCATTCCATGGTCTGTTATGTAAGCTGAAACAGATATGTTGTTTTTAAAAACGAATTTAGAAATCAATTACATTTCTGGATATGTACTGCTAGAGCTTCATAGGTTGTTTTGGGTCATATTTATAAGGCATTTGAGTGTCTATTATGCTATTTTACGTTCTTCATGGTGCAAATTTCTTGTAAACACGCTGCCACTTGTGCTTTGCAAATTTAGATTTTGATTATGGGAGTTACATAGCCATGTTAATAATGTCCAAACAATGGTGGTAGGGCATTCAAGAAAACGCTTTCCTGTGTCTCTAGGACATTTTCAGTCCTTTCCTCTTGAAAACAGGTATACAATTGATTTATATGCTGTGTTTAAAAACGAATTTTGAAATCAATTACATTTCTGGATATGTACTGTTAGAGCTTCATAGGTTGTTTGGGGTCATATTTAGAATGCATTTTAGTGTCTTTGATGTTATGTTTACCTTTTTAAATGGAAAGTGTTCTTCATGGGGCAAGTGTCTTGTAAATACGCTCCCACTTGCGCTTGGCAAATTTAGATTTTGATTATGGGAGTTACCTAGCCATGTTAATAGTGTCCCAAAAATGGTGCTAGGGCATTCCAGAAAACACTTTCATGTGTCTGAAGGACATTTTCAGTCATTTCTTCATGAATGCAGGTATACAATTAATTTATATGCTGTGTTTAAAAACGAATTTTGAAATCAATTACATTTCTGGATATGTACTGTTAGAGCTTCATAGGTTGTTTTGGGCCATATTTATAAGGCATTTGAGTGTCTTTGATGTTATGCTTTCCTTTTAAAATGGATAGGGTTCCTCATGGGGCCCTGAGCAGTTCATAGCCATGTTATTTAATGGGAAGTGGATAACATGGCTAAGAGCATTTGCTGGAAAATGCATGAATATCGCTGACTGTTCAGCGATATTCATGCATTGCGGCCGTTTTTTTTTGCATTTGCGAGCAGTTCTTAGCCATGTTATCCAATGGAAGGTGGATAACATGGCTAAGAGCATTTGCTGGAAAATGCTTGAATATCGCTGACTGTTCAGCGATATTCATGCATTGCGGCCGTTTTTTTTTGCATTTGCAAGCAGTTCTTAGCCATGTTATCCAATGGAAGGTGGATAACATGGCTAAGAGCATTTGCTGGAAAATGCATGAATATCGTTGACTTTTCAGCGATATTCTTGCATTGTGGTTTACCTTTTTAAATGGAAAGTGTTCTTCATGGGGCAAGTGTCTTGTAAATACGCTCCCACTTGCGCTGGGCAAATTTAGATTTTGATTATGGGAGTTACCTAGCCATGTTAATAGTGTCCCAAAAATGGTGCTAGGGCATTCCAGAAAACACTTTCATGTGTCTCAAGGACATTTTCAGTCATTTCTTCATGAATGCAGGTATACAATTGATTTATATGCTGTGTTTAAAAACGAATTTTGAAATCAATTACATTTCTGGATATGTACTGTTAGAGCTTCATAGGTTGTTTTGGGCCATATTTATAAGGCATTTGAGTGTCTTTGATGTTATGTTTTCCTTTTAAAATGGATAGGGTTCCTCATGGGGCCCTGAGCAGTTCATAGCCATGTTATTTAATGGGAAGTGGATAACATGGCTAAGAGCATTTGCTGGAAAATGCATGAATATCGCTGACTGTTCAGCGATATTCATGCATTGCGGCCGTTTTTTTTTGCATTTGCGAGCAGTTCTTAGCCATGTTATCCAATGGAAGGTGGATAACATGGCTAAGAGCATTTGCTGGAAAATGCATGAATATCGCTGACTGTTCAGCGATATTCATGCATTGCGGCCGTTTTTTTTTGCATTTGCGAGCAGTTCTTAGCCATGTTATCCAATGGAAGGTGGATAACATGGCTAAGAGCATTTGCTGGAAAATGCATGAATATCGCTGACTTTTCAGCGATATTCTTGCATTGTGGCCGTTTTTTTTTGCATTTGCGAGCAGTTCTTAGCCATGTTATTCAATGGAAGGTGGATAACATGGCTAAGAGCATTTGCTGGATAATGCATGAATATCGCTGACTTTTCAGCGATATTCATGCATTGCGGCCGTTTTTTATCGCATTTGTGATAAACCTTGCTAATAGCAATGTTTATCTGGGCCTAAACAAACCTTTAGATAAGCTACATCTTATCGTCATCCTGAATTAATCATTTAAAATATTAGGGAGAGATTTATGATTGTTCTATGCCTGTTTTGTACCATTGAGTGTCATTTTTGTGATGCAGTGCTGGTGCAAAAGATTTGCTATGTTAAATAATTAGTAGGGCATTAAGTTTTAGATGACTGTTATTCATTTACTGTTTGGTAATAGTGGTTAATAACATTTTTTAATACATTTTTCCACAGATTCAACTGCAGATTCTTTCATAGTTTGGAAAATGCCTACAAAAAATAGAATTAGAAAGGCGAGAAAACGTCAAAGACAGCAGGATGATGTTTTATTGCAGCAGTCCTCTTCCCCAAATACTTGTCAAAACACCAAGAAAGGTCCGGGTAAGAGCACGAAATCATTCTTAAGAAATATTTGTCATAAAAAAAGTATTTCTCCAAAAAATGTTTCAGTCCTCAAAAAGAAAAGCAATTTAAATGGAAAGGAGAGACCCATCAAAAATGTTACTGGTAGAGGAAGAGATAACTCTGTGCATGATAGTAGAAGGAAACAACAGTTTAGGGACATTCGACATCGAATGTTCCGTAATAGGATAATAGTTAATTTATTGAAAAATATTAAAAAAAAAGGCCAACAGAAAGCGGCATTTTATAAGAAGAAGAAAAATGTAGAGAAAATTATTGATCATGCTTTTGAAATTAAGCGAAAGTTGTTTATTTTGGTAATCAATAGAATTAGGAAACTAAGCAAGGTAATTTCTGATTTCAAAACTAAAAGTAGATGGAAGAGAGTAGTAAATCGTACTAACTTTTGTGAAGTTTTTTCCGGAGAATGGATGCATAGTTCTAGTTGTGAGGCATTTTTTAATGAGGAGAGTTATTTTCAGGATAATGATTTGGTGTTTGCAGTTGACACCAGTGGTCGAGCTTATGAAGTGAAGGATGGTTGTCCATTTGAAAAAGAACAACTTGTGACAACAGAGACAGAAGAGGCGCTAAGTGATGAGGTTTTAGGAAGACGTCCTAAGGGTCCTGTGTACATTTGGAAGTGTAGTTCTATTTGCAGTGTGCGACAGGTTTCCATCAATTTGCTTTGTGATTTTATACGGACATTTAATAAGAAAAGTTTGAAGCAGAAAATGAAGTTGTTGCAAGATTTAGATCCTTGCAGAGTGAGACAAATGACAGGTTTGCGTGGTCATTCACTGGCTTGTCTTTCCAGGAGAGTATGCCAGAGTGTTTTTCATCATTTCAGGATGCTAGCAGTGCATCATAATAAAGTGAGAAAATTAGTGAGAATGTTGTATTATGCTAAGAGTCCAGCAATTATGCTTAAACAATTATGTGCTGCTCTTTTGCATGGTTCTGAAATAGATGTGAAGAATATTTGTGAAGAAATTGACTTTTGTTACTTTGGTAGTAGAGATGAGAATGTTCAAATTGACCCAGAAGTAGAGGGTTATGTTGAAGATAATATACAGGTTTCTAGTTCAGATAATTTTCAGAAGGAAATTGCCACGTTTCAGATGAAATCAAGTGAGAGGCCTAATTTCACTTGTGTATGTTGTCGACGCACTTATTATAAGAATCAGACTAAGTTAGTGGATTTATATGCAAAAACTGAAAGGGAAAATAATAGTGAATGGAAGGATTTTGCCACATACTTGATGGTAGAAAATTGTTTTGATTTGGGAGTGGATCAACGTGTGTGTACTTATTGTTGTAATAAATTAAATCAAAACCAGATGCCTGCTAGGGCAGTTCATAATAATCTGGAATTGGTTGAGATACCTTCAGAATTGAAGGATTTAAATACTTATGAATCTATTTTGATTCAAAGTATCCATCCCTTTCAGGCTATTGTAAGAATGGAGCCCAAGACAGGGAAGTTGCCTCCAGCAGATTTACAGAGAGGATTAAAGGGAAGAGTTGTTTATTTGCCTCTAGATTTGAACAAAAACATTAACACAATTGGAGTTGAGAAAGTGGAAGAGGAACCTCTGGTTATCTTGGTTAATGGGGTTCCGACAAAGAATAAGAAAATATGGCAAGATTTAGTGGATGTTAGGAAAGTGAAAAATGCAACTTTGTATTTGAAGAAAAATAATAAGTACTATAAGAATGTATATGTTGCAGAAGAGGAAGTAAGTGATGAAGAGGATAGCGTTTTGTGTGCTGGCCAAATTGAGAAAGTAGAGGTGTCTAATAGTGAAGAAATATATGAACATTATAGTGTTCATCCTTTGCATTCCAAGGAAGTCATGGGGAATGCTATTGAGTTGTTTCAAATGAAACAAGCCAAAGGGAGTCCCATTAGTGTTTGGGAGGAAAGTTTGAAAGCTCGGTGTTTCCCACAGCTATTTCCCACAGGTCAAGGAGGAAGATATGATGAGCGACCTCGTCAAATTCCTGCGTCTGAATACCGGACTTTACGATTGTATGCAGAAGATGCTAGGTTTCGTCAATGCATTCCCTATTTGTTTCATCTCCTGTTTGAAAGCGATCTGTCTGGACTGTCATATGCAGTGAACCACATCTTAAAAAGTGGTATACAGATGCGAAACATCTCGGCAAGTGACTTTATGCATAAAGTCAATGTCCAAGACAGTATTTTGGATTCTCACTTAATTAATCTCATGGCGTGTCAGCGTGGTACTAATGAGTACTGGTACCGTCGTCATGGTGATTTAAAATGTATGTTGAGGAACTTAGGAACTCCGACATGGTTCCTCACTCTGAGCTGTGCCGAGTATGGCTGGGAAGACTTACTTGAATTTCTACGAGAGGCAAATGGAAATATTGAAAACATTGAATTCAAGACACCTGGAGAACTGTGTTCTTTGGATCCAGTGAATGTATGCAGGTACTTCAATCATAGATTTGAAGCTATGATGTCTTTCATCACAAATAAAAAGAATCCACCTCTTGGAGAGGTGTTGGATTTCTTCTGGAGAAAGGAGTACCAAGCAAGAGGTGCCCCTCATATACATATGTTGTTGTGGATCAAGGATGCACCTAAATTTGGAACAGATCCGGATGACTTAGTGATGAATTTCATAGAACAGTATTCTACGTGTGCTGTTCCAAACGCAACGGAGAAGAAAAGCCTAAGAGAACAAGTTCTACGTTTCCAAAGCCATCGTTGTGGAAAGTACTGTCGTCGTAAATTCAGAAACAAGGACAAGTTCTACACCAAATGTCGTTTCAACTTTCCACGACCGGTGATTTCTAAAGGAAGAGTGAACAGTTTGATGTCCTCGCTGCGACGTAATGTGACGAGGAAATCACCCAAGAATACATACAATTTGAAAAGGAACGAAGAGTCCAAGTACATCAATGTCTACAACCCAGTGATTTTGTCCATGTGGAATGCTAACATGGATATACAGTTTGTGGCTGACAACTGTATGGCTGTGGCTCGGTATGTGACATCTTACATCACCAAAAAAGAAAAGACAGAACTGAAGGATATGTGGGAGGACATTTCCCATGAAAAGAGCCTCAGCAAGAAGTTGTACAGTTTCAGTCTGAAGATGTTGTCGCATCGAGAAATCGGAGCTTACGAATGTTCTGACCGCTTGTCTTCAGCAAGTCTCTATGCCAAATCCAGGAGTATCGTTTGGGCAAGTCTTGGTCTTGCTGCAACGCGAAATCGAGTTCTAAAACCTGTCCGGGAAATTGAGTATTTGGCGGAAAAGGAGCCAAACAGTACCGACATTTTGAAGACCAACATGTTGGATACATATTATCCAAATCGAAGCAGTCACCTTGAGAATGTTTGTCTATATGAGGTTCTACAAAATTATATATTCAAGAGGAACATCAAAGAAGATATTGAGAAAGGAGTGTATGCTGTAATTGGAAGTGAGGGATGTCTGGTCAAGCAAAGAAAATGCCAATTAGTAAACCATCGAAAATTGAGTGGCGAATCTCCAGAAAAAAAGGAGTTTTTCTATTTAGCACTTTTGCAACTTTTCAAGCCTTGGCGTGCAGAAGAGGAACTGCTTGGAGATTTCCTCTGTTACGAAGACTCTTTCAATGCAGCCAAGGAGTCCATAGAATGTCCTGCTTTTCCTAAATATCAAGAAATGCTTACTTTGGAAATTGAGCAGGAAACAACGATTGCAGCCGAGATTGCCAGAGACAGTTCTCAGGACAGTCAGAGTTCTGTTTCATTGAGTCAAGATCCACTTGGAGGACCTATTATCGAAAATGAAGCTGCCACTGCTATGAATGAAGTAGAAAGAGCCATGGCACATGCTCAGGAGGATTCAGTTAACTTAGAAGACTTGGAAAAACAACTCAACGTTGAGCAGAGGAAAATATATGATGAAGTTACCAAGGAAATTGAGCACGGATTAAGTCATGAGAAGAACGAGTGCTCATGTACATCGTTGAAGCCTGTCCGACTGTACGTGAGTGGAGAAGCGGGAACTGGAAAAAGTTTCCTCATTAAAGCAATTTCTTGTTATTTGCAGGAAAGGACTGAGTCATCGTTGTCTTGTGTTGTCACCGCTCCTACTGGACTGGCAGCACATAACATTAAAGGTATTACTTTGCATCGTCTACTGATGCTGCCGGTGGAGCATGACAACAAATTACAATACAACAAGTTATCTGGGGATGCTTGCTGTGAAGTTTCAAGAGTCTTGAGGAAAATGAAACTACTTATCATTGACGAAGTAAGCATGGTTTCCAATGTCATGCTTGCCTTTGTGCATTTGAGAATGCAAGAAGTACTTAAAACTGAATATGATGTGTTATTTGGTGGCAAACACATCATTGTTTTCGGAGATCTTCTGCAGCTGACACCAGTAAAAGGTCAACCTGTGTTCAAAATACTCACGCATGAAGATACCAGGAAGTGCCTAGGGAGCATTGGCAACGTCAATATATGGTTAAACTTCAATTATGCTGAACTGCATGAAAATATGCGTCAGGCAAAGGATGAAGATTACAAGAATATTCTACAAGATATTAGAATTGGAAAAGTGACCGAGCATGGGAAAGAAGCTTTAAATGCACGATTACTGACAAATTTATATCCCAAACAAGAGATTGTGCCTGAGAATATTTTTCAGAAAATTACTGAGAAGAAATCCGGGATATGTTTGATGCCAACTCTTGCAGAATGTGCCATTTTCAACAACAAAATGTTGAATTTAGAAAAGCAAGAGATTGTGAAACTTGAAGCTATCGACAAATTAGAGCATATGGGATCAACAATTATTTTATCAGACAATTTGAAATCAAAATTGGATTCATTAGAGAAGACTATATCTAAAACAGCGGGTTTTGAAAAGACTTTGAATGTGTGTTTAAATTGCCGAATCATTTTGAGAAGGAATTTACATGTAGAAAGAGGTCTGGTAAATGGATCAATGGGTAATGTTGTTGATTTTGAGAAATACAGAAATAGAGATGGAATAGAATTTTTAAGAATTAAATTTGATGGCATTGAGGAAGTACAGCAAATTGGTCGTTGTTCTGCTAGGTTTTTGCTTGTTAAAGACTTATATGTTCGCCGTAAACAGTTTCCTGTTTGCTTGGCATATGCGGTGACAATCCATAAATCGCAAGGTTTAAGTGTAGACTGTGCATTGGTGAATATTGGCAGTTCTGTGTTCAAGGAGGGTATGGCATATGTGGCATTGTCACGAGTTAGAACTTTATCGGGATTGTACTTGATTGACTGTGATGTCACAAACATTTGTGCGGATCTAGATTGTGTTAAGGAATACAATAGGTTAAGAAGAGAGTATGCGCCACATTTGCCTCAATATCCTTTGTTTGAGAAACGTGTGGTAGGCCGGAAACGTAGAAATATCAGTAATAGTAGGGAGGTTGTTGCAAAAAGACTAAAAGTCAATGAACCGAAAATTGTTACCAGAAAGAAAGTGGATTCTGTTGAAGATGTTGTCGGTTTTCAATTTGAAAACAGTTCTGGTGTCAACTGCTATGCAAATGTAGTGGTTAATGTTCTCTTTTCACTAGAGAGTTTAAGAGAACAGATTCTGTTGAATTCAGAACAAATTTTATGCTGTTTGTTGAATTCTGTTTTCGAGAAATGTAGCACTGATCGAACAAAAGTAGAAAGTGTGTCTGAAGTTCGTTATCTGTTAGATGAATGTTCAGGTCAAACAGACTTCTCTGAAAATAATCAGCAAGATTGTCAGGAGTTTTTAATGTATATGCTTGATGTATTGCAAGATGAGGGTGTAGATGTAGATCACCTGTTTGGGCTTTCTTATCAATGGCAGCATGACTGCGAGAACTGTATGGTATCAAGTACTACTAGTGTAGACTCAGAAAGATTTATATATTTAACTTTGCCAGACAGTAAATCAGTGTCCTTTAATAAGCTAGTAAATGCAGCGGATCACAACATGGAGTGTAGCCAATGTAAATGTGATATGATGTCAACATTATTTATACGTAGATATGGCCAGTATGTCATTTTAATGATCCAACGATGTAGGCCTGATGGATCAAAATTGTCAACTTTAATAAAAAATTTTGTGGCTTCTCAGCTGTCAATATCAGGGAGGACTTTTGTAACTGTAGCAATTATCTATCACAATGGTCCATCAACAACATCAGGACATTATACAGCTTACTTAAAGTCTGGAAACGGCTGGTCATTCTGTAATGATTCCGCTGTAACTTTCAAAAAAAAATTGCCGTTTGACCTTAAAAATTCTTACCTGGTGTTTTTAAAACCAAAATTTTAAGTAGAGGGAATGTAAGTCTGCAATGCTGTCTAGATTAAAAATCCAACTATATAAACTTGATGCAAGTAAGTCTGCTTCATAGTAAGCAGTATCAGTGTCATAGGAAAAGGAGAACATGAGTGACAAAGAAGAGTAAGTTATTAGTAGTCCAGGATTGTGAAAATAATCTCAAATGTTTTCTTTTTGAAAGTTGCAAAAATAGAAAATGTCGGGATTTGATTGGAAGAATAACAAGACTTGCGAATCGCGGCAACATGATTTGGCCTAGTGGAAACATGTGATAGAATGAGAGAAGTCTTTTTTTCTATGTAACATATTTTTCGTATCGATGGAGGTTTTCTTTCAGAAAGTGGCGGGCTGAAAATATTTATAGCACAACAGAGTGGACGCTGTACATAGGAGATCCTTCGACTTTATTGAAAGTAAGTTAATTTTAAGGAGTTTTGAAATCAGATTTCTTAGCTTGTATGGGTTTTTTAAACACAGTCATTTTGATTGTGTTTTTTTTTCCCCGCTGTTACATGATGAATACCTTCAAGTCACTGATTTAAGTGAAATTTGATACATTCTGAGAACAGCAAAAATAAACAATTTAACATGTATAATTAATGTTATGCTTTTTGTACTTATGATATACATTTAGAAATGTGAGGTAGATATGGAGAAGCTGAGTCTTCTGTAAGTGTCAATTTTAATGCTTACAGTGCTGTACTTTTGGGTACTGTTTTTTTTAAAAAAAAAGAAATAGGCCTCACCTCAAAGAAAGCTCTTGAAAGCACACATCTTATTTGCATCCTATAACAATCATTTAAAATGTTTGACACAATTTTATGATGGTTTTACATCTCTTTTGCGCTGTTATTGCATCACTATTGTGAGACATAAGCAATGCAAAAGAAGCATCATGTTTCAAAATAGGCCTCATTTGTGAGCAGTTCTTAGCCATGTTCTCTTGTAATTACTCCTTTTTTAAAAAAAAAAAAATTTGGGGTTAGCTCCCGGTTCGCGTACCGGAGAGCTAACCGGAAAGCGAACAAAAAAAAAACAGCTTGCCAGAGTGTTACACTTTCTAGCAATTTTTGTAAAAAGGGGAGGTAGTTCTGAAAAGAACTTTTTTTTTTTTTTTTTTAATTTTTTTTTTTTTTACTTTTTTGAACATTATTTCATTTTTTTGGATTTTTTGAACACTTTTTTGTTTTTTTTGTTGTTTTTTTAAAGGGAATGAACAGAAAGAGGTATTGAAAATGGCTCAACAGGAGCAAAAAAAAAAATTAAAAATTCTTGCGTTTGGAACATTGGTGTTTCTCGAAAGCCAGATTAATCAATTTCACACTCATGTTAGCGCATGAAATTAGTGTTCCACAATACAAGCATGTCAGCTTTAGATGCACAACATTTTTTTGTATGTTGGGCACTGTTTCGTTCGCCTCGGCCACTGACAGAGACAGATCAGAAGATGTTGAAGGCACCGAAGTTGGGGGGTTTTGTTGCAGTTCACGCATCTCTCCACGACTGTAGTTCATTGGATGCCACCTCTGCATATGTCGGTGCATTGTGTGATTTCCAAAGCTGTATTTTTTATTTGTTCCTCGGGATAATTTTTTTTTGCAGATAAGGCACTTAGCATATCGTGCATTGACTTTTTTTTCTCCAGAAGGAATGCTAAAAAATTGCCATATAAAGCTTTCTTTCCGATGAGATACCCGGGGTAACTCTTGGACAAATTGTGGTCCCTCTTCTTCCTCTCCGTCTTCTTCTTCCTCTTCCTCCTCTATGTTTCCAATAAATTGTGGAGGGGGTCCTCTCTTCCTATTAGGAGATGGGGGTGGTGGTGGTGGGGGTGCAGAAGCTGAAGCTACTATTGAAGCCATCACAGAAAAAAATCAGGTCTTCCTTTCACAAAGTTGAAAGTCAGAGTGAGAAAAAAGGTGGGGGCTTTCATCATTTGGGAAAAGAAATAGTTCTAAACCAATGAAAAGTGTTATTTTTAGGTCACATGACCTAGTTTTACATCATTAGGAAACCGAAAGTGAAATGAACCAATGAAAACTTTAATAAACAAGTCACATGACCTGTTCCGCTCACGTTACGCGGAGCGCGCCGCGCCTCGGATCGCTTCCGGTTCGCGGTCCGGAGCACTTCCGGGAGCGCTAACGCGGCGCGTCATAAGACGCATTACGCGACAACGTGATACGTCGCGCTTCCGCGACGCGTCACAGTTGCGCTAACGAAACGTTTACCGGTTCGCGTACTAGATCGCGGCATCAAGATGAGCTAACGGAAAGCTTCCCGGTTCGCTTACCGGAAGCGGAGAAAAAAAATATTAAAAAAAAAATTATCAATAGACATCTAAAATATATTTTTGGATTTAAAGAAGAATACATTTTACAGCTACAAATGTTAGCTTTTAAAAAACCAATGAAATTCACAGAAAAAACCATAGGTTATAGACCATATATAGTTAGGAATTTGCATTTACAAAACCTTGAAAATTCACTGAAAAAACCATAGGTTATAAACCATATATAGTTAGGGATTAGCATTTACAAAACCTTATTTTACTCGCATAAAACCATTGAAATTCCATATATAGTTAGATGCGCTAACTATATATCGCGCACCCGCATCCACTGCTGATGATGTCACATATTACATCATTCATGACATGGTCAGTGACATCACTGATGACATCACTGATGACATCTCAAATGATATCACTGATAACATCACTGATGACATCTCATTTGACATTACTGATCACATCAATGATGACATCATTCATGTGATAATACGATTAACCTCTTCAGACTCTAATATAACCTTAGATACACTCAGAGTAAACAGACACTCACAGACTGTCACTCATCCATGGAATTACTCACACACCTAGTCAGTCATGCAAAGAATCAATCACACCTCCATTTGCTCAACTATACAGTTATACACACCTTACTTATTCAAACATATTCTAACACATATTTACTCTCTTATACAATCACTGATACAAGTTTTCAATGATCCATGCAGCCACTCACACATTCACTGGCTCTTATGCACAGTAATTTATATATGTCAACTCTCACATGTACTGTGTTTTACATATGTACTTACTTTGACATGTAGCACTGAGATATCCATTCACTCACCAATACACTCGTACACAGTCAACCACCCATACAGCTGTTTCCACATGCAGTTTTGAACCCATAGATCTAGTGAATCAACTGTTCACACATGTATGCACAGAGTCACACACCTCCCAGCCACCCCCACACACACACTCACTCTCCCATACAAATACTTGGACAACCAATCAATAACCCATATAGTTACTCATATATCTACTGATCAACACATGCAGCAGTTCATAGAACAACAGATATAATGATGCACAAATTAAGACAGTTTAGTCACTAACCCATGCATTCAGTGAGACACATTTAATCACTCTCTCATAGAGTCAGTCATGCACCTACTAAATCCTTCATCCAGACACTTATACATCCACTCATTCTTCAATATGTAAGACATATTTTAACTTTACAGAATCATACAGTCACTGGATGATGTCATCAGTGATGTCATCAGTGATGTCACTGACCATGTCATGAATGATGTAATATGTGACATCATCAGCAGTGGATTGCGGGTGCGCGACATATAGTTAGCGCATCTAACTATATATGGAATTTCAATGGTTTTATGCGAGTAAAATAAGGTTTTGTAAATGCTAATCCCTAACTATATATGGTTTATAACCTATGGTTTTTTCAGTGAATACATATATATATATATATTACCTACTGGCTATCGCCAGTAGGTATATATAGTTAGGATTTATTCCCTATGGGATTTTTGAAAATTCTATGTCTAATAACTTTGGCGTTTGTGGACGGAATCGGGAGCAGCCCTTGAAAATTTGGGGGGGGTTTGTTGAGGGGGGGCCGAGAAAAAAGGGGGGTCCCAAAACGCGTTTTTCCCATGTTAATTTCCATAGGGCGGTTGGACTCACTTTTAGCTCGAACAGCTGAATGGATTTGCACGAAACTTGGCAAAATTGTAGGGACTGTTAGCCCGATGTGCCTTTGCTAGGTCTCAATATATGTGCTCCAGTAGTTTTTGAGAAATTAACGTTCAAAACAAGATATATATCTGTAACAGCGCTCCGGGCTGCGGTCCGGTTCGCTTACTTTTCGCGAAACGGAACTTTGCGCGCAGAAAGCTGATTGGCTCTCCGGTGTCTGTCAACATTCTAAACAGTCCGGAGCGGCCGCCATCTTACCTCTCGGTAGGATCGAGAGAGAAGAAGAGGTGAAAAACGAAGGGGGAATTTAATGAAAGGGGGCAAGGTATACTCCTCATGACCCCCTAGGAATGTTGTTGGGGTTATTAAAGGGTCCGGTGGGGAAAATAAAAAAAAAATGATTTTTCACGGTAGAAGCGCTTCACGGGCCGCAAACTGGGCCGCAAACTGGTAGCGAAACGGGAATTCGCCATTTTGTGCTTCGTTTTAATTAAATTACTAGGTATAAGGGGGTGCGGGAGACGTATCCTAATCCCCTATGTTTCCTGAGGGTGGCTGAGGAGGCTCATATATGTTGATACATCTCTTCCAGCGGCTGTGCGTGAGCTTTTTTTTTTTTTTGCTGCGTGACGTCTGTTAACGTTCGATTCGATGGAAATCAGGAAGTGTTGACCGCTAATTTGTCACTGCGATAAAATATTTTGTTATAAATGAATCCTTATTAATAAACATTGTCTGCGCCATCTTGCCTTTTTTACAATGCCACAATTTTGTCGTGCACGGCAGCCATTTTAGATGCCAGGCTGGTCCCAGGCTATCACCTACCCCTGCGGATGTAGTTTATGGCCCCAGCTGTAGAGAATCCAGACATGCCAACCCTCCCGGTTCAGGCGTGAGACTACTGATTTCAGTGCTAGTCTCCCGCCTCCCGATTTCTGCAAGCAAAAACCCGGGGGCATATTACCAACAACTAGCGTTAATTTTTGTCTCTAACTTGTTTAGAGACAAAAATTATCGCCGCACATCGGCGATTTTTATCGCAGATAAATCTTGCTATTAGCAAGGTTTATCGCAAATGCGATAAAAAACGGCCGCAATGCATGAATATCGCAGAAAAGTCAGCGATATTCATGTATTATCGAGCAAATGCTCTTAGCCATGTTATCCACCTCCCAATGGATAACATGGCTAAGAACTGCTCAGGTCAGGTGTTAGCTTTTGGAGATATTCGCGCTTAGCGCGAATATCTCCAAAAGTTGGTAATAGGAGATAGCGATGTTAGGGACTGTTTCCAGTTGCTAACATCTTGGCACGCCCACTTTGCATGTCATTAGTGATAAGTATCACTAACATGCAAAGCGGGGCCCAAGATGGTCGCTATCTCCTTTTAGCTGTCACTAACTGGTGTTAGCGACAGCTTGGTAATAGGGAGATAATGTTATCTCCGCTTTCTTGGCTTTTAAAGCCAAAAAAGCGGAGATAAACCCCCTTGATAATATGCCCCATGATTCCTCGGGGGTTTCAGCTGACAGGGCTTGGTATTGTGTTACGTGGTAATTCTTCCAGGAAACGTCAGAGGGTCGATGCAGGGGTTCTAGAAGGGGTGATAAACCATGTAAGCCTCATGAACAAGCGCATGGTCTTTTAAAGATCTGTGAAGTACTCGGGCGGCGGTGTGTGTGTGTCCTCTTTCAGGAGCGGGCGGGGGGGGGGCACTGCCAGCAACTTCCAGGCCAGGCAGTGTTCAACACTTGCATCACCCTTTCTCTGCCTGCTATTGCGCTCCATGCTTCGGAAAGGTAAGAAAAAGAACGTGCATTTGAGTTTGAAATGTCCGATCCTGTAGCAGTACACTTGCAAAGCCCACACATGATAATAACCCGATTCAAGGCCCCATTCACCCGATTTAAAAAAAAAAAACACTCCAACAAAGTAGGATTATAAAACTTTATTAACTTTTAAATATAACGAACGGAACAAAAACTGTAAAAACATTTAAACATTTTTCACAAAAAAAAGCAATAATGGTCAGAAGCTGTCTTTTGTGCGAATAGTCCCAAGGCAGCACAACGTGCTGAGTTCTGGACGGCACCCAGGTGATGTCACCTGGGTGCCGCACTGGTTTTTGGGATCCTACAATGCAGCAAAGAAAAACAGCGTGGGGCGTCCAGGGTGGTGCGGAGGGAGGCCTCGTCAGTAGCGGTCTGTTGTGCGAATAGTCCCAAGGCAGCAGAACGCGCTGAGATGTTGATGGCACCCAGGTGATGTCCAGTAAACTGCCGCACTGGTTTTGGTATCCTACAATGCTGCTCCGAAAATTGGCGTGGGGCGGCCCGGGGGGGGGGCGTGGGGGAGGCGGCGTGAACGGGCCTCCCCAGGTGGCGGCCATCCAGCTGAGTTGCGCCCGCTCTTGCGGCTACAGCGTCTCGCTCACCATGTTGTTGAGTTGCTCCCACTCTTGCAGTGCAGCGATAGGCGGCTGCCACATGACTCTTAAAATGGCGGCCGGCTCTTCGGTTTTGGGCCTGGTCCACTAAAATGGCCCTGGGACACCTTGGAACTCGGACGCTTGCCTGCTAGGACTTGGGCTCCATTCTCGAAAAGCGTCCCCTCAGCCGTGAAGATTCTACAAAAGTCTTGGGGGCCCTCGACTCCTGCAGGCTTCCGGTGGGGAGCGGCTGCCATGATTGCTCGCGGAATGACCACGACGGAGCCACGAGATGGTGGTGCTCTCATGCTGACGCCAGCTTCAGTCTGAATCATCCAGAAACAAGGTGGGGCTTTCATCGTTTGGGAAAAAAAAATGTTCTAAACCAATGAAAAGTGTTATTTTTAGGTCATATGACCAAGCCTTCTATCTTTAGGAAACCAAAAGTAAAATGAACCAATGAAAAGTTTTATAAACAAGTCACATGACCTGTTATGCGGCATAGGGCTACAAAAAGCGTAGAAAATCCGTTGGCACGTGAGGCGGCGTCAGTAGCGGACCGATGTGCGAATAGGCCGAAGGCAGCACAACGCGCCGAGATCCGGATGGCACCGAGTTAGTGTCCAGCAAGTTGCTGCACTGGTGTGGCTATCCTACAATGCTGCATCGAAAGTCGGCGTGGGGCGCCCCGTTGGCCTGTGAGGTCGCGTCAGTCAGTGGGGGCTGTGCGTCTCCCCCAAGATGGAGGCTCCTCGGCTGCAGTGCGGCGCCCCTTAGCGTTTCACTCGCCGTCCAACTGAGTTGCGTCTGCACTTGCGGCTACAGTAGGCCGAAGGCAGCACAACGCGCCGAGATCCAGATGGCACCGAGGTGGTGTCCAGCAAATTGCCGCACTGGTGTGGCCATCCTACAATGCTGCGCCGAAAGACGACGTGTCCAGCTGAGTTGCGGTCACTCTTGCGGTACAGTGACTCGAACGCGCCGAGATCCGGATGGCACCGAGGTGGTGTCCAGCAAGTTGCCGCACTGGTGTGGCCATCCTACAATGCTGCGCCGAAAGACGGCGTGTCCAGCTGAGTTCCGGTCACTCTTCCGGCACAGTGACTCGAACGCGCCGAGATCCGGATGGCACCGAGGTGGTGTCCAGCAAGTTGCCGCACTGGTGTGGCCATCCTACAATGCTGCGCCGAAAGTCGGCGTGGGGTGCCCCGTTGGCTTATGAGGTGATGTCAGTAGTGGACCGATGTGTGAATAGGTCGGAACCAGCACAAGGCGCCAAGATCCGAATGGCAAGTCCTGGATGTTGAGTGCCATAGTTGAGAGTTCTGAGCAGTGCTTGTAAGACTGTCTGAAGCTTATTTGCACCTGCTGCAGCTTCACTATTGCCCTGGTGTGGCCAAAGGTCGCACATGACATAGGCGGCCGGCTCCCGAGGTCCGGCGGAACTTTTTTCCTTTTCCTTTCTGCTTCTTGTCCTACAATCCGTTTCATCTGAAGACACGACCAGGTCCCTGAATGTGTGCAGGGGGACGCTATTGATTGAATGAAAATGGCGGCTTGACACAAAGCTGACTCAAGCGTTGCTGTTGATGCTATGCAGACAAAAATTGGTTTTCAGTTTGTACATTCTTCAGGATTTTTTTTTCCATCCAAGGCTGATTGAGAGTTTGTAGAAAAATGGCTTCAGATTTTCCACATACTACTCTTCAACATTCTTCCTAAATGTAACAATGTGAGACTCACTAGGAGAACGGCTGTTTATGTTTCCTTTCAAAATGCTGCCAACAATATTTTCAGAATGGAAGACACCATCTTGTAGCATAAAGGGCCGAAAGGGGTTCTGGTCTGGCCGATGGTTGGTGGAGACATTTTGACTATATGTTGGACCTGCACGGCCTCGCCCAAAATGGCGCCGGTATAAATGGGACTCGTAACTCATTGTTGTGTACTTGTTGAACAACCTTGATATCACGAGATATGAATGCAGTTTTGATGCTCATGGCGGGCGGGGACGAGAATTGATTGAATATTTCGACATCCCTATTGATATTAAGTTCTGATGTGTTATTGATTACTGTACTATTGAAAGTTCGAATTAACGTCACCCATGGTACTTGCCCGCAAATGTATATCTAGATGATTTTTTTTGTAAGTGGCTTTGTCGTAATTTAATTACAAAATGTACGTCCACCGATTCCGCAACTGTTAGACACCTTAGTTCTTGCAACCTAATGGCTCGTTTGTTACGTTCCTCTATAATGTAAATGTCTCCTCATCATATACGATTCCAGTTTGCTCCGTGGCCGGCCCACGTGGTTATAGGCCCGTATTTGTATACTGACATTTTCACAATAAAGGTTTTTAAAACAAAACATGGTAGTAGTATTTACATTGGTAAAGTTTTTACTTTTAGTCACTGTTTTCGAATCAGTAAAAGGCAAGTGAAATAAAGTAGTCCAATTACATGACGGATAAAAGGTATAATATGTAGGAACGCAGTAAAGATAAATGGTCAAGGGCAGTTGTGTTTTCCACTTCTGCAACATAAAGTGATCGATAAGAATCTGATAATCAGGCGTATCGGCGACTAAGACAGCAGGCCGAGTCTCTTTTACTCAACGGCTCCGTCATGGAACGAAGAAACGCCCTTTTTCTCGAAAAAGGAATATATTTTACTTGCAGGACAGTTGTAAATTTTCCGGGAAAGTACATTAGCCTGGAATATTATAACATATATGTTTTTTAAAAAAAGTTCGAAATCAATAAAAAGCGTATTTTTTAGGTCATATGACCAAGGTTTTCATTATTAAAATAACAAAAGTAAAATGAACCAATAAAATTTTTTATTAACAAGTCACATGACCTGTTATGCTTACGTTGCGCGCTGCGCGCCGCGCCCCGGATTACTTCCGGGTGCGCTAACGCGGCGTGTCATATAACGCATTACGCGACAACGTAGGTCAAGAATATAGTCAAAATGTCTCCACCAACCAGCGTTCGGAACACAACCCCTTTCAGCAGTCCAAAAAGTTCTGTAAAATGACAACAGAGGGGACAGGCAACAAGAACCATCAGTCAAAGAGGGGAGGGCAAGTTCTTCTCTACCGGGTCATGTTGGGGCGCTACCGGAACTGATCGAATTGGTAGTCTACAGTGTTTCTGGATGTTTCAGACTAAAGCTGGCGTCAGCATGAGAGCACTACCATCTCGTAGGTCCGTCGTGGCCATTCCACGAGCAAACATGGCAGCCGCTCCCCACCAGAAGCCTGCGGGAGTCGGGGGCCCCCAAGACTTTTGTAGAATCTTCACGGCTGAGGGGACGCTTTCGAGAATGGGACCCAAGCCCTATCAGGGAAGCGTCCGAGTTCCAAGGTGTCCAAGGGCCATTTTAGTGGACCACGCCCAAATCTGAAGAGCCGGCCGCCATTTTGAGTGTCCTGTGGCAGTCGCTTATCGTTGCATCGCAAGAGCGGGAGCAACTCAACTACATGGTGAGCGAGACGCTGTAGTCGCAAGAGCGGGCGGTAAACAGCTGAATGGCGGAAGAGGCACAGTGTAGCAAAAGCGAGCGGAATGGCAACTAAAACGGTAAAGGGGCGCCCCACTACAGCGTGTCTTCAGGTCAAACGGATTGTAGGACAAGGTCCAGAATAGAAGAGTCATCAAAAGGCAAAAAGTTCCGCCGGACCCCGGGAGCCGGCCGCCTATGTCGGGGGCGATCTCAGGCTACACCAGTGCTATAAGACTTGGGGAGGGGGTCGGAGCCAAGCGTCTTCTCCGAGTCCGTGCCATCACACCGCCCCTCGGGGGCCTCCGTCAAGCGGTTTAGGGAGGTACCATATCACATTGTTTTCAAATGCAGTCAGGTCCACAAACGACACTCACTTACTTTAAGAATAGTGAAGCTGCAGTAGGTGGAAATAAGCTTCAGACAGTGTTACAAGCGCTGCTCAGAACTCTGAACTATGGCACCCAACATCCAGAACTTATGCCATTTGAGAATGGCAGTGACATTGAAGCAACTCAGGGACCAAAACCATTAACGTACTTTCACGTATGAAAATCTTACTTGGGGAGGGGGCAGGAGCGAAGCGCACCCTCCCAGTCCGCGCCACCACACCGTATGTTGAAAATCTGAAGCCATCGTTCTACAAAGTCAACCAACCTTGGATGGAAAAATCTAGAAAAATGTACAAACTGAAAACCAGTTTTGGTCTGCATAGCATCAGTAGCAACGCTTGCTATCAGAGTGCATGAGTTTCATGCTCGATCGATTGAGCTAGCCGGATCGGGCAATAAAAAGTATAAAATAGTTATGTAAATAGTTATTTAATAAAATGTTTTACCCTGTTTCTTTGCTGGTGTGTTGTCTATATTTTTAATATTTGCATAGGGTTTGTCGTTATTTTGGGCGGGGTGGGTGACGGAGTCGAGCTGTCTTGCAGCCCTCATGGTGTGGAGCTCAGTTAATCTCACTATTTTCATATTTCTCATGAAGGGTTGTTCCTAATATTTCTATTTTAGCCAGGTCAAAAAGAGATCCAATTAGTGGCCTACTGATTTTGCTCGATTACTTTTATTTTTTTACACGATTTTTCACTATCTGCAAAGACTAAACAGAGTATTGCGACTTTGTGCTTGTTTGTAAATAGAGAATGATCCAAAGAGAACCAATTCTAAAACAGTAAATGCTTGGATAACAATCAATCAAATGGAGAGACAAGCAGGCACGACGGATTACAACGGGGGTAAAGGTCTGCGTTAACTACCGTTCACTATCTGCAAAGAGAGAGTACTACTAAGAGAAAAGAGGGGAGGGGGGGTGCAGCGTTCAAAGCACATCAGCGTGCATAAATACGAAAATGTTTTTATCTATCACGTACTTGACATTTTAAAGCTTTTCATATTTGCTATTAAAAAACCATTGAAATTCACTGAAAAAACCATAGGTTATAGTCGATATATAGTTAGGAATTTGCATTTACAAAACCTTGAAAATTCAATGAAAAAACCATTGGTTTTAGGCCATATATAGTTAGGGATTTGCATTTACAAAACCTTATTTTACTCGCATAAAACCATTGAAATTCCATATATAGTTAGATGCGCTAACTATATATCGCGCACCCGCAATCCACTGCTGATGATGTCACATATTACATCATTCATGACATGGTTAGTGACATCACTGATGACATCACTGATGACATCTCAAATGACATCACTGATAAAATCACTGATAACATCTCATTTGACATGACTGATCACATCACTGATGATATCATTCATGTGATAATACCATGAACCTCTTCAGACTCTAATATAACCTTAGATACAATCAGTGTAAACAGACAGTCACAGACTGTCACTCATCCATGGAGTTACTCACACACCTAGTCAGTTATGCCAAAAATCAATCACACCTCCATTTTCTCAACTATACAGTTATACACACCTTACTTATTCAAACATATACTAACACATATTTACTTTACTCTCTTATACAATCCCTGATACATGTTCACAATGATCCATACAGCCACTCACACATTCACTGGCTCTTATGCACAGTTATTTATAGATGTCAACTCTCACATGTACTGTGTTTTACATATGTACTTACTTTGACATGTAGCACTGAGATATCCATTCACTCACTAATACACTCATGCACAGTCAACCGCCCATACAGCTGTTTCCACATACACTTTTGAATCCATACATATAGTGAATCAACTACTCACACATCTATGTACAGAGTCACACACCTCCCAGCCACCCATACACACACACTCAGTTTCCCATACAAATACTTGGACAACCAATGAATAACCCATACAGTTACTCATATAGCTACTGATCAACATATGCAGCAGTTTGTAGAACAACAGATATAATGATGCACAAATTAAAACAGTTTAGTCACTAACCCATGCACTCAGTGAGACACATTTAATCACTCACTCATACAGTCAGTCATGCACCTACTAAATCCTTCATCCAGACACTTATACATCCACTCATTCTTCAATATGTAAGACATATTTTAACTTTACAGAAACATACTGTCACTGGATGTTGTCATCAGTGATGTCATCAGTGATGTCATTTGAGATGTCATCAGTGATGTCATCAGTGATGTCACTAACCATGTCATGAATGATGTAATATGTGACATCATCAGCAGTGGATTGCGGGTGCGCGATATATAGTTAGCGCATCTAACTATATATGGAATTTCAATGGTTTTATGCGAGTAAAATAAGGTTTTGTAAATGCAAATCCCTAACTATATATGGCCTAAAACCAATGGTTTTTTCATTGAATTTTCAAGGTTTTGTAAATGCAAATTCCTAACTATATATCGACTATAACCTATGTTTTTTTCAGTGAATATATATATATATATATATATATATATATATATATATATATATATATATATATATATATATATATATATATATATATATATATATATATATATATATATATAGATAGATATATATATATATATATAGATATATATAAATATACACACACAAACGACCCAGATTACAGAAGTCCGCGGCCCATTGACACGAGTCACGCCGAGCAGGTCTCCCGGCAAATTGTAAAATGCACAGAAATCTTCTTCAAAGAAGTACTCACGCTCAGAAAACAAACCAGAGATTATTAAGGAAGGTTACGCGTTTCGACAGCCAAGCTTTCTTGATCACACAAAGTAACACTGATTCAGGAAAGCATTACATAGGTGCTGACAAAAAGAAAGGACTATTGACTGACAAGTGGTGGCAGGAACCACGGCGGCAATTTCTAAGATTACCTTGTACGTTGAAATTCATTACATTTGAATGTGCATGATCTCATGTCAACATGATGTCATCAAACAAAAGATTATAAAACAATGTATTGAGTCACGATAACATGCCCAAGTTCTGCTGTAAAAATTATTAACAAACAATGTGCAGCACGAAGTGCATACACGAGCATATAGCCACCAATGGGAGCGCTTGACTAGCGTGTTAATAGCAAAGCTGCCTAAGGAGGTTTCATGCTTCCAAAATCAATACAAATGTATTGTACATAAGTGCCGCATTAGTGCCATATACACTTAGATTGGCGGTGTAAACGGCAATGTCATAATAATTGCATAACTGAATAGAGGGGTTTCCAAGCCAGTTAATCGTCAGCGAAATCACATTGCAGGCGGCAGAGTGCCATATATGTTTTTCCCAGGGAGTAAAAATTGTGCTAAGGGTGAGCGCGGCATAGTGCTCTAATCATACTGCACAAGGTGAATGCGGCATAGTGCCTTAGTCATACTACACCCAAAATTGGCATGCATCCCAAAAGGAGCATACATGTAGGAAATACAAAAGTATCAGTAATAACCCTAGTGTACCATCCATCTGTACTTGTATGAATGTGTTCACAGCCACATACAACGATTAGACAAAAAGGGCAGCAGCTATTTGTGACACGCAAGGTAATAATACAGTAATTGTTCATAAACATGTGAACTGTGAAACCATGACTTCAATGGTAGGCCAACTGCAACTAGTCTACAGTACTAATAATCATACCCAACAGCAGCCTAAACAAGCTTCCTGATCATAAAAAATTGCCCAAAATAAAAAAATGAAAATAATATGTGAAGAAAGAAAAATAGATCTTATCTAAGATGGACCCACAGGACGGGGAAGAAAAGGGTAGGGTAACCGGAACAGATGAGACCGTCCACAGCAAAGGCAACCCTTCCTTTCCTCCTGTGTAAAGAAAAAATAGGAAAGCGATATTAAAATCTAACCAGGTCATACTATTACCTCATAGCAAGTACCAATTAGTTAAAACATGCAAGCTTAAACAGTAGAATACAGAATGTTGCAATCGGAATGGTTTAGAGCAGCCAAAAGGACATATGTCAGTCATAGTGTAAATGTGAGCTTAATTCTTCATATAAATTAGGACCCCTCAGGTACTTGATTTTGAGTTCATTTAGCCAACTGGATTCACGTTTTCAGGGGAGTAAAGCCCTGTTACCTCCTCTGGGACCAGTGTGGACTTGTTCCAACACAAAGTAACTTAGCAGACAACTGTTAGACAGGTGGAAAAGCTTGAAATGTCTGGCAATGGGGTTATGGATGTCTGTTTTTGTTTATGGCATGCATGTGCTTGAGTACTCTTTTTTGCCATAAATCTGGTACTATCCACATACCACATTTTACATGGACATACCAGAACATACATACAATATTCTTTTTGTCAGCACCTATGCAATGCCTTCCTGAATCTGTGATTACTTTGTGCGATCAAGAAAGCTTGGCTGTCGAAACACGTAACCATCCTTAAAAAACTCTGGTTTATATTCTGAGCCTGAGTACTTCTAAGAAGATTTCTGAGCATTTTAAATATACATAAACATATATATTTTCTTTAAAACTATTAATAAACTATTAATTTTAATTTAGTCATAATTTTATGAATATATAAACATTTACTAATACATAAATATTTATATTTACATACATTTAGAGCATAAATTCTAATAAAAAATATACATTAAAACAATATTTTTTAATAGTCTTTAAAATTACATTTTGCACTCCATTGAGTGCAACAGTAGGGAAAGTGTTGGACAGTGGAGGGGTACAGATTACTATTCCCATTCCAGTGAGAGCAACAGTATGAAATGAAATGAAATGAAATGAAAATAAATTTATTGAGCGCGATTGCTGCCCAGGGGCGTCCAAGCGCTGAGTATGAAAAGCGTTGGATAGTGGAGTGGTAAAAATTACTATTCACCATTCCAACGGGTGCAACAGTAGGGAAAGTGTTGGATAGCGAAGGGGTGAAACTTACTATCCCACTCCAATAAGTGCAACAGTAGGGAAAGTGTTAGATAGCAGAGGGGTAAAACTTGATATTCCCACTCCAGTAAGTACAATGGTAAAGAAAATGTTGGATAGTGGAGGGGTGAGATTTGCTATTCCTACTGTTGGATAGCGGAGGACTGACATTTGATATTACCACTCGAATGAGTTCAACAGTAGGGAAGAGTTTGGTTAGTGGAGGGGTAAAAAATAACTATTCCCACTCCAGTGAGTGTAACAGTAGGGAAAGTGTTGGATAGGGGAGGGGTAAAAATTATATTCCCACTCCAGTGGGTGCAACAATAGGGAAAGTGTTGGATAGCCGAAAGGTCAAAATTACTGTTAACACTGGAGTCAGTTCAAAAGATTTTGAAAACTAAAAATATAAAACATATATAAAAGTTTTAAATATTACAAAAGGTAGAAACAGATTAGACTGTTAAAAAGATCTAATAAATACCTAGAAAGATTATTTTAAAAAAATTGAAAATAATATAAAAACTACCAACCTTTTTTTAATTGAATTTTTTTTAAAAAAGAAACATTAATTAATACATAAATGTAATATTTTTTATTTCCTACCCTATAACACCACACAATTCACAACCCACATTTACATTTTTTTAAATGTACCTCTATAATTAACACAAGTAATTATCAATTAAACAAATATCATTAATTGAAAAAATTAAAACAAATACAAATTAATTTACTCCACAAACATCATCCCTATAAAACTAAGACACACACACAAAATATCAATAAACACTTGCCATACATATTTATCAATGATAAATTAATATTAATATTCAACTAATTATTAAGTAATTACACATACATTACTTTCCACCCTGTACCCTAATAAACACCACAACCCACACCTAAAATCATTACACAATTTCCATAACTAATGTTACATTAATAAATTAATAGCAATTCCAAGTTACTAATTAACTTAAACAAATTTACTTCCCACCCTTTACCACTATAAACCCCACAACGTACATCAAAAATTAATTACAGAATTGCCATATTTTATTTTAATTAATTAATTAGCATTAATTAACAATCAAATATAACATAATTATAAATACATTACTACCCACCCTATTCTTCTATAAATGCCACCACCCACTCCTAAAAAATGACACAGTTAACATAATTAATTACAAACTAAATAATTAATAATAATTCAAACCAATTATTAAATATTTAATAATAAAATAAATCCCACATTTAACACTATAACATACAAATTAAATAAATATGAATAAATACAACATATTAAGACATTTATAATTAAAATACTTCCCATTCTATTCCCATATAAAACTAACAGCCCACTCCTAAAAAAATAAGACAATTAACATAATTAATCACAAATTACCATTAGTGTTCCCTTACGAGTTTATGGGTTTGGAGTTCCCCATCTTCAGTTTTATTATTTGGCCAATTAATGCCAATAGGCCCATCAATGGTAGCGTGCAGCTCTCACTCCACTTGCTTCCATCCTACCGAAAGGGGTCCCCATGCCCCCAAGGATGTTCAAAATATGACTACCACCTACCGGCTGAGGACAAAACTCCAGTGTCTCCTAGGGAGCACCCTCCTTTGCTCCCAGGCCTTGCAGCTGGTGGAGAACCCATGGCTCCACATCACCTGCGAAGCTTTGGTGAAACACACAATGTCACAATAAGGCCTCCACACGTTTGATGACCTGTTCCAGGAGGGGCATGCTCTAACACACTCCACAGACATGAGCTTCAGTGATACCTCACTCATGGACCATTTTATTATGCACTGCATCCACAATGTATAACGGTCCACCATCTCAACCTTTCCAATAGCCCAGATGAGTTTCCTTGCCTGACATTAGTAATTAATGATCCAGATGGGTACGATTGGTATCCAAACTATATCATGCCAGTATGGCATTGCTCCCAGCCCATGATGAGAAACTTAGATCATACTGGGGGGGGACCTTGGAAGCCCCATAACAGATAAAATATGGGCTGCATGCTGTGCCCAGACTCGTATAGTGTCACACAACCACCAACACAAAATTCTTAATTTCAGGCTTCTGGGCTATGCGCTATGCATACATAACCCCTACTGATCAAAACATATTTACCAGTCATGCTCCTCTGACTATCCTAAATGTAACACTCCTAGAGCAGATTTTCTCTACATGGCCAGGTCTTTTAGCCATGTAACGCACTATTGGGGTTGGATTTTTGCCAGGTTATCCCTAATCTTGGAGATTGATCTGAATGTAGACTGCCTACTCGCCCTGCTGGGCTATGTTGTAGATCTTTCAAAAAGCACCATATAATTTACTGCTATTGCTCTCCTCTTTACCAAATGTTAGGTCATGATCCACTGGGGTAATCGCCTACCCCCTCCTACTGCTAACTGGCCCACCAGTATGACAGACTGTGACACCTCCAGTGAACTATATGCATCTCTTGAAACCTCAACCTCTAAATCAAAATAAATGTGGCAACCACTATGTAACTACCTACTAATGCTCACAGCTCAGTCTCAAGAGACCTGCTCAGATGCATCAGAGCCTCACTCCTACTCAATACATTTGTATCTGGTGGTCCATAGCCCACGCACTTTTTTTACTTACAAAATAGCTTCTTCGACCTTCTCATTCTGTAAATTGAGGAACTAGTTGCTTTATATTAATTATTCTTTTGTGGGGTTGACTAATTGTCCAGAGTAGATGGCACATGTTGACTGCATTGTATCTTCCATGCGCATTCCGCTTATCTTCCAATCAATGGTTATTTTCATCTCGTTATTATTTGCTATTGCTCTACCTGTTCGCCTATGTCAGGTTAAATTTCTCTGAAACTAAATACAAACAGTTTTTAAAAATGCATTATGGCCTGTCTTTACATTGACAATATTCATCTTGTAACAAACATAATAATAATGGATTTTATAAAGCGCATGGGTATGCCATCTCGGTGTGTCCCCGTGCTGCAGTGAGAGAGGAGTAGACAGCCCAGCCTGCGTCACACGGCGGCTGCGGGATTAACTAGAGAATAGATAGGTTTTAAGCTCCTTTCTGAACTTAACTTCAGAGGTCTCCATCCAGAGTTTTAACAGAAGTTTATTCCAGTTCTGAGCTGCCAGGACCCGGAAGGATCTGCCTCCCATTCTGGCTTTCTTCACCCTCGGTACTTTTAACAAACCGGTCCCACTTGATCTCAGGAACCTCCCTGGCACATAGCTGGTAACAAGATCCCTCAGGTAGGCGGGACCAGATCCCTTGGAGATGCGATGGCAAGTGCAAAGTGCTTTAAACATTACTCTTTTCCTTACTGGGAGCTAGTGCAAGGTATTGAGGGCTCTTTTAGAGGCAGCCCTCCTTGGCTGCATGAGAACCAGTCGTGCAGCAGCATTCTGCATAACCTGCAGTCTACCAGGACATTTAGCAGTGGCACCTAGATGGAGTATGTTTCCATAATCCAGGCGAGGTGTTATAAGGGCATGTACCAGCGTCTTTCTTGCCTCTATCGGCAGGAGATCCATCATTTTGCGTAGACTTTTTTGGACTCCAAAACATTTCCCCACTACGCGCCTGGTGTACACTTCATAGGAAAGAGTGGGGTCCAGCCATACCCCAAGATTTTTTGCCTGGGTACATGGTATAGGTGTTGGGCCCAAACTTAGAGGCCACCACGCCGACGTCCAACCTGCCGGATCACCCCCTACCACAAGCACCTCCGTCTTATTGCCATTAAGTTTCAGGCAGTTCTCAGCCATCCAGGAGGCAAGCTCCTGCATGCATGCCACGTCCGGTGCCTGAGACAGGGAGATCACCAGCTGGGTGTCGTCTGAGTAAGAAATGACACCCACACCAAAGCCCAGCGCTATTTCCGCCAGCGGAATTACGTACAGGTTAAACAGGGTAGGGCTCAGTGCAGACCCCCGAGGCACACTCTTCTCTAGTTTAAAATCCTTGGAGTAGTGTGTTCCCTTTCTAACCTGATAGCTGCGTTCAGTCAGGAAGGACTTCAGCCATTTCAGGGCCGGGCCCGAGACACCGCCCTTGTTCAGGCACTGTAGCAAGGTGTAGTGGGCTACAGTGTCGAAGGCGGCACTCAGGTCTAGCATAATCAGGGCCATAGTATGTCCTGCATCGGCCTCATTCCTGATGGACTCCATGGCAAGCAGCAATGCGGTCTCCATGGAGTAACCCGCACGAATGCCCGATTGAGACGGTGAAGGAGACTAGAGTCTTCAATATAAGTCATGAGCTGTTGGTTAACCACCTTCTCAGCTACCTTTGCTAGATATGGCAAAAGCGAGATAGGTCTAAGATTTTCCAGTATGTCCTGGCTGATGTTAGGCTTCTTCTGGAGTGGTAGAACAATAGCTCTTTTCCAACTCCCTGGCACCGTGTGCGATTTAAGCGAGACCTCCAAAACATGCCTAATGTAAGGTTGAAGTATCTCCATACTCTCGCCCAGCAATTTAGGTGAGGCGGGATCTCTCGGAGAGCCAGACTTAATGCTGGGACAGATTTAACTGAACATCTCCGGAGGAGGGATGGTAAAATTGCTCAGTGTCTGGCCTGTCTCAGCTTCACCCGCTATTTCTTCAAATTCCAAGCCCCTCCTTACCGTCCCAGAAAAGGATGAGTAGATTTTCTCCACCTTTCTCGAGAAATAACTCGCAACCCTGTTGCAAGACTCAGCCGAGCCATCTATTGGGGTGGCCCTGGTTGAAATGGAGGAAATCTCCTTAAAGACTTGAAAGAGCTCTTTAGTAGAGTTCCCTGCTGTCCCAATTCTCGCCTGATAATAAGTGGCTTTAGCCCGCCTAATAAAACCGTAGTATTTTTTCAGTTCCACCTTATACTTCGATCTATCTAGGCATAGGAATACCTTTCTCCATTGCCTTTCCAAGTGTTTACATTCGGCTCTTGCATCATGCAGAGCTATGGTAAACCAGGGTGCAGATTTATGATCCCTCCCCATCGGATTACTGGGGAGCAGTGGGGCCACCTTATTAAGAGCATTAGCTATCCGCCTTTATAGATAAAGGCAGGCGGATTAGCTATCTGAGCCCCCTGGGGGCCCCCCTGAACCAATGCCTTGTTAAAGTCCTCTCGCATGAACTGTTTCCATTTTCTGTGTAGATGTTTGCAGGTAACTTTTTCCTGCATTCCAGTCTATGTTACTCTCATTACAAAAGGGACCAGAAAATGATCCAACCAGGGGACAGGGATAGGAGTGGTAACTTCTATATTCTCCCAGCTGGCAAACACAGGATCAAGTAGATACCCATGCTGATGTGTAGGGGCATTTGAGTTAAGGCTCAGTTGAAGTGCCCTAAGATCCTGACGTAGCTCCGAGGCCTCTTTTTTCATAGGATCCTCCAAATGAAGATTGAGGTCACCTAATACTAATAACTTGTCATGTCTTAAAGCTAGAGGGGCAATACCCTCAACCAGACTAGGTAAAAAACATGTGGGGGGACCAGGGAGTCTATAGACCAGGAACCCTTTTACAGTGAGGTTGGGGTTGATTTTAAACGTAAAGAGGCCTGCCTCACTTTCACATATCATAATAGGTTCAAGAGAGCATTCAAGGGGGGTTTTAACAATAACCGCTATCCCCACTCCTCTCCCTGTTGCTCTATCTATTCTGGCTTTCGTATAGCCTGGGGGAAGTGCCTCAAGAATGTCAGGCTCAGAGTCAGCTTCAAGCCAGGTCTCCGTAAGAAACAGTAGATCAAGCTTTTTATCTAGGAGCAGGTCAAAGATTTCAATTCTGTGTTTACTTAGGGATATACAGTTTAGTAGCCCACCGCAGAATCCCCTACTCCCTTAGGTGGTCCGGGGTCCACCTAAACGCACAGTGTCTGCAGGTGCCATCTTTGGTAACCATCATACTGTGCCTGCAGTCCTTGGCGATAGGCGGGCATAGTCCACGCAGTTCTGCCGCATTATATTTCATTCTTGCTGCTGCTAACCGACCAGGGGTACTGGCCCCGGTCTCCATCCGGCCGCAGACGGGCGCAGACGAGTTTGCCTGTGGCGCACCTTCAGCGCCCCGCCGGCACGCCCGCTGCGCGCGTCCGCTGCACAGTCGTTTAAGCATCCACCTTTTATCCCTGAAATCCTCTACAGGTAGAGAGCACTAGACCGCTAACCAACCCCCCAGCACACGGGAAGTGCCTGTCTCTACCCTTCCTCGCCCTCCGCGCAATAGTGCTAATCACCGCGTCGGACCGGGGCAGGAAGGAAGAAATCGAGAGCAGGCTTCAGGTCAGAGTGAACAGCCCCCTAATCAGGTAAGCTTCAAATGTCTTAAAATATTAAACTCTTAAAATACAGCTGACACACATAGATTGCACCAACACGCGCTAAACGATCATTTTAAAATCCTCAATGCAGTTAAAATTAGGCGCCGTACGTAGCAGCTCAAGGGCACTGCCACTGCCCACTCACCATATATATGATATATGATAAATGTATGTATTTGTCTTTTGAGTTAATGTGGAAAAAAATTAAAAACAAAATACAACTTACATCAAACACAGTTGTGTTTACAAATGTGACAAATAAAAACATATTGATTTATAAGACAAATTTGACCTGTCCTAACTAACATATGAGACACTGGGCTGAAACATTCACTTTCAAAATATGTCTTTTATCCTACCATTGTGTATAGCTCTGGGAGAGTAAGCTTAAAGTGTTGTTAAATGGAGAGTAGTAACAATACAAAATCTCTCCCAGACATGCTCCAAATGCCTTTTCCCAGGAGCAGGGGTCAACGCCTTTCAAACCCGAAGTCTTTTTAGGGGTTCTCTTCAGGACCTGGACCTGGTAATTTCGGCTTATGTTGCTTGGAAATTTAGAGGGGCGCACTGATCTTCAATGTAAATTCCCATGACTGATCATTTTAGACAGAGACTGCAATATTTTCATTTATGGTAGCAATGTTGATCCCTGAATTCCTTTCACATGCTCCGTCGGTCTCTCACGTTGCTTGCTTCATCAGTGGCAGCTTGCTTATGGCATACTTGCTGTTCTGTCACCTCCACAGGCTGAATTCAATATCCAAAATGAAACCTACATACATACATATAAGTACCATCCACTAATGAACATGTTCCAACTCTGGTTAAAACTGTTATGACTGTTAGTATCTTATTCTTCTGATGCTGAGTCTTGTCCACTTTAATGATACATGTGTGAAAATAAAACACAACATGTGGAGATGCCTAAAGTCTACTGCAGTTTAATACAAAATTGTGTGCTGCACTGCAAAAGTTCAAAGCCAACTGTCATTTCAACTGACTACGGCTCTCACTAGAAATTAGTCAGATGGTGCTTAACGTTAAAATACATAAAAATGTTTCTAAGTCTATACCATGTAGGGACTATGTAGGCCAGGCTGCGGCAGTGATTTCGGCCCTCAGCACTGTGGCGGCGGCCCTCTCCTGGTACCGGGGGCTAATAAAGATGATGCCGGCGCCAGTAAAGGGGCTGAGCTGCGGCAGGGGCAGCCGAGGCACACAGTCGGCCCGGGCGGCGGCGGTGAGTTCCCCGGTAGTGCGTCGATATATTGCCACGCCTTGGGGCACACAGATGGCAGGCAGGATGGCGCTTGGCAGTGTTAGCGCTTGGAGCAGTCTCAACAATAGCGCTTCGCGGGCATAGCGCTTCAGGGCAGCAATAGTCTCCAGAACCTCAGCGCTTCTCAAGGGGGCACTGTAGGAAAGCGCTGGGTAGGCAGGGAAGGCAGTTTAGCCGTCCAGGCAGTCTTAACAGAGGAGATGAGGCAGGACAGCGTGGGGGCCACAGGTGCAGACAGAGGGGGCAGAGATGGCACAGCCCAGTAACTGGCTGATCCCCAGTAGTCCTGATTAGCGCAGGTGGGTTTCTTCTTGGCGCTTGTTGGTTCCTGCGCCCTTAGTAGACAGTTTGTTGAGGGGGGGTTTGAGTTGAAGACTAATGACAGGATAGTCTTAGCAGGTCACTACAGGTGGTCTCTGGGTTGCCCTCCCACCGTGCCAGATCAGTGGGATAGTTCAGTATTCCTCACACAGCTTGGTGGGCAGCGCCTAAACCCTGTCACCCCCAGTGGTAAAGGCTCATGACTAGGCCCTACCGCCTAAGTCTCCTGTGTACGTTCCCCCAGGTCAGTGATGACCCAACTGACTAAAAAGTTTCCCTACTTTCTTTATATATGCCCAGGTCAGGTGACCACACTCTAAGGCAGCCAAAGCAGACCCCTTCCCTAGTCTGGAAGGTTCCAGGAGCTTCCCTACTCTAGGTATGGGCAGGCTGGTGTTGGAACAAGATTTAAGGGTTCAAGCCAGCTCCTGGCAACTACGGTGCTACTAAGAAGACCACTCGGCATTAGCAGGGGCCTGTGGCAGCCATGTTGGAAGTAGAGAGCACCTGCACCTTAGCATTGATTAGCAATGGGAAGGCGCTCGGAGACCTAAGGCCAAAGAAAAAGAGGGTGGAAAAAATGAGGCAAGGGCGAAAAAAACAGGGAAAGACCACCCTAGGGCTGACAGGTCTAACATGCGTCCCCCCAGCCGAAAGTGGGGAGAGCTACCCAACCTCAAGGAAGTTCTCGTCACTAAGGCGGAAAAAACGGGAGAGACCGTCATCATTGGCGTGGTCAACTCCGGGCCGCTGTTCCACCGGAAAGTCCATCCCCTGTAGGGAAATGGACCACCTTATTAACTTGGGATTTTCGCCTCTCATCTGCATGAGCCAGCGAAGGGGTTGGTGGTCTGTCTGAATAAGGAAGTGAGAGCCAAAAAGGTATGGCCTCAACTTCTTCAGGGCCCAGACCACAGCGAGGCTTCTCGCTCGATGGTACTCCACCGCTGTTCCTGAGGGAGGAGTCCTCTAGAGATTAAGGCCACAGGTTGGTCTTGGCCGTTGTTGTTCAGTTGTGAAAGCACAGCGCCTATGCCGTGCTCAGAGGCATCCATATGCACGTGAAGTCAGGTGTTGCAAGCACCGCAACGGTGCACATCGCGTGCTTCATTGTCTCAAATGCCTCTTGGAAAGCAGCCGTCCAGATCACTTTTCGTAGCTGCTTCTTGGACGTCAACTCAGTCAAGGGGGCTACGCTGCTACCATACCCCTTGACAAACCGGCAGTAATACCCAGTGAGGCCGAGGAAAGCTCGGACCTCAGTTTGGTTTTTGTGGGGCTCCCAGGCAATGATGGTTTCAATTTTGGCCTGAAAGGGTTGCACCTTACCCCCGCCCATCAGGTGTCCCAGGTAGACGACAGATCCCTGTCCAATCTGGAACTTACTAGCCTTGATGGTGAGGCAAGCATGTTGCAGAGCCTGCAGCACCTCCTGGAGATGCTGCAGATGGTCCTCCCAGGTGCTACTGAAGACAGCTATGTCGTCCAGGTAGGCCGCAGAGAAGGACTCCAGGCCAGACAGCACCTGGTTCACCAACCGCTGGAAAGTGGCCGGAGCATTCTTGAGCCCAAAGGGCATCACTCTAAATTGAAAGTGGCCCTCGGGGGTGTAGAACGCTGTTCTCTCCTTTGCTCTGTCGGCCATGGCAATCTGCCAGTACCCTGATGTTAAGTCGATGGTACTGAGGTACCGGGCTGCTCCCAGCCGGTCATTTAACTCATCTGACTGTGGAATCGGTGAGCTTCTGTTTTGGTGACAGAGTTCAATCCCCGATAGTCCACACAGAACCGCTGGGGCCGCTTTCGGCACCAACGCGACCGGACTAGCCCAAGGACTGCTGCGGGAAGGTTCGTTCATCCCCAGTTCCAGCATTTTGGGCACCTCACCCTGGATGCTGTTCTTAAATTTATCGGACAGCCGGTAACACTTGGTTTTTACAGGTGGGCTGTCCCTTGTGTCCACATCATGGGTACACAGATGTGTGATTCCAGGCGTGAGGGAGAACAACGAGCTGTGCTGCTTCAACACGTGGCGGCAGTCCCTCTGTTGCTCTGGGGTCAGGGATGGGGAGAGGACCACTCCCTCCACCGATCCATCCTTCTCCTGGGCCGCCAGAAGATCAGGAAGAGGCTCACTCTCTTCCTCCTCGCTCATGGTGCACCCGATGGGGCTGTCGGGGGTTCTTCAGATCAAAGACATAGATGGTCTGGCCTCATCGCTCCACAATTTCGTATGGACCAGTCCACCGGTACTGGAGGGCACTAAGCTCCTGAGGCTCCATGACCCATACCTTCTGTCCAGCGTCCAACTCCACCGTCCGAGCATTGCGGTCATACCTCTCCTTCAAGATGGCTTGACTAGCCTCCAGATTGTCTGAGGCTTCCTTCCACAGCTTGGCCATCTGGCTGCGGAATGCCAGCATGTAGCTGACGACATCACAGGGAAGCTTCTTCGAAGTCTTCTCCCACCCCTCCTTGACAAGGCTGAGGGGCCCCCTAACGGGGTGGCCATAGAGCAGCTGAAAAGGGCTGAACCCGACTCCCTTCTGTGGTACCTAGTGGTATGAAAACAGCAGGCAAGGGAGGAGGACGTTCCACTTTCGCCTCAAGTCCTCTGGCAGGCTCCGGATCATCCACTTCAGAGTCTTATTAAAGTGCTATACGAGCCCATTAGTCTGGGGGTGGTAAGGAGTGGAGAACGAGTAGGTCACTCCGCACTCCTTCCACATGGCCTGCATGTAAGCCGACATGAAGTTCGTGCCCCTATCTGACACCACGACCTTGGGGAATCCCACTTGAGTAATTATTCCCATCAGGGCCCGTACCACCACAGGTGCAGTGATGGTCCTCAGAGGAATAGCCTCCGGGTACCGAGTGGCGTGGACCACTAACACCAAGATAAACCGGTGTCCCACAGAGGTCGGAGGGCCCAACAGCCCAACAATGTCAATTCCGACCCGCTCAAAAGGGGTCCCGACCACCGGGAGCGGTTCCAAAGGGACCTTCACCTTAGTCCAGGTCTTGCAGGACTTGCAGTAGGTGTCAGAGGCAACTCTCATCCTGGGCCAATAAAAATGTGGGACCAACCGCGCAAAGGTTTTGTCCTGACCCAGGTGTCCAACCAAAGGTATTTCATGCGCCAATTCCAATATGAAGGCCCGGTAGCATTGGGGGACTAATAAGGCCCTCGAAGATCCATGCACCGAAACCTTAGGCTCTCTGTAAAGGAGGCCATCCTCCCAGTACATTTGATAACTGCGGGTCTCTTGGTTGGTCGCATGGGTTTCAGCCTGCCGTCGCATGCCTTCAAGCGTGGGGCACTCTCTCTGCGCCGGACAGAATTCCTCCTGGGTAGGCCCTCCTTCCACATGCCACTCGGCAAGGGTTGGCAAGTCTCCGACAGGAACAACATCCACCTCCACGGACTCCGGGGGTACCTCCACAGGCTCCCCATCCATCACACGGGGCGTGTCCCTCACAGCATTCTCTTCTTCATGACCAGCATTGGGTTGGGCCCTTGTTTCAGGCTCCAACCCGGGTTGAGTTCGTTGCCGGGCAGCCATGGACCTCGTGACCATGCAAGTCCATCCTGGTAACCCCAGCATCTCAGTGTGGGCTTTAAACTCTACTTCCTTCCAGGCGGTATGTTCCCGGTCGTTTCCTAGCAGACAGTCCACAGGCAAGGCAGGGCTTACTGCAACTCTCAACGGGCCTTTAACTCCTAGCCACTCAAAGGGAACCTGAGCCACGGGATAGTAACTCAGACTGCCATCAGCCAACACGGCCGGATGGAATACGTCAGAGATCACTTGCTCTGGGGACACCAGCCACCTCACTACCGTGGTCATGCTGGCACCTGTGTCCCTCAGAGCCTCCACCTCCTCCCCATTAACCTTCACCCTCTGCTGGTACTTAGCAGTGTTCGATGGTAAGGACGTCACTGGGACCATCTCTCTGTCCCCAAGTGAAACCAGGGTCAGGCCTGTCCATTCCCCTTCCCTATCTAGGGGCAGCTCTATCCCAAGGGCTACAATAGCCACCCGGGACTCCTGCCTCCTGTGGGGGCTGGGGGTCTCTTGCGACACTGGGGATCCCCCTTGTAGTGTCCAACCTCCCCGCATTTGTAGCAATGGACAGTTCTTGGCTGCTGACTCCTGTCAGGGTAAGTGCTTTGGGGAACTGGACTGAGGTGGAGTACCTACTCCTTTCCCAAATTGTCTGTTTTGTGGACCTCGTGAGAACTCCTTCTTTTTATCTCCCCCTTCTTTCTTCTGGGGAAAACCCTGTCCGCCTTTCGGGCCATCTCCCCGGGGGCCCTTGTGAGACACCCGGGTGCTACCCCAAGTATCCGCCTCCTCAGCAAGCTCACGGGGATTGGTCAGCTTGCTGTCCACCAGATGTTGGGGTAGCTTCGGAAAGCATTTATCCAAGAGGTGCTCTCTCAAAAATAAGTTGTACAGGCCCTCATAATCATGCACCTCGCTGCCACGCACCCAACCATCCAGAGCCTTACGGGCATAATCAAAAAAGTCTACCCAATTCTGTGTGGACAGCTTATGGCTGCCATGGAACTTCTGGCGGTACCTTTCTGGGTTGAGGCCAAACTTTTTAAGTAGCGGCTCCTTCATGGGGTGATATCTGACTTGGTCCGCCTTATCTAGGTACAGGAGGGTGTCCCTGACATTTGGAGGTATGTATCGATACAGGCCACCTCCCCAGTAGCTCTCAGGCACCCCATGGGCTGTCAAGGCCACCTCATATGCCTCCAACCACCTGGAGATGTCATCCCCCAGAGTGTAACTCGCTATCACCTCATTGGGCAACCAAAACTTAGGCTCATGTGGAGCCCCTTGTATGCTGCCACCAGTAGGACTTCTTGGCACACCCAATTGCAAGGCTTGCAGCTCCAACTCCTTAAGCTGAAGCTTGTGCGCCAGCTTTGTCTCCTCCATTGCGAACCTTTTATCTTCCCTTTCTTTCCTCCTCTCATGATCTAGCTTGGCAAGCTCCCATCTTCCCTCCTGTCCTCATATTCCTCTGACGATGTACTCCTTCTAGCCCCTCTACTACCTGCCCTGGAACATCTTCCTGGCAACATATTGTCAGTCACATCAATGTTGATTAGGTCTAGTTCTCCTGGAGCACCCGCCTCCCCTTGCGTGTCTGCCCCTCCTGTCCTCCACCCCCTCTTCCCTCTGGATGGGCCCATATCCATACCCTTAAGGCTGTACGAAGCTCCTCTTTCGCGGCTCTCCGGCCAACAGGCACCCCCATCCCCTGACAAACTTCCATTAGCTGCTTCCAGATCGGCTAGCTGGAACTCCATTTTGACAGGTGGGGACCCAGATAAAATAAAGGGAAAGCGCTAGGATGTAGGTAACAGTATCGGGCCAACACAGGACTCTGAACACTTGGTTTAGACAGTGGGGGGTCAATTGATTAGGTTCGTATACACAATAGGTGTCTAGTCTGATTGTGGCGCACTCTGTCTCCTGGAGGGTGCTGTACAGCCACAGGTCCTGATCCCACCGCTCGCCAACAATGTAGGAACTGGGGTCACCAGTTCCCCGGGGGGTAGCTTAGCACAAGCAGGTAGGCACCCGAAAGCTTAGGTGTAAAGTGACCACACAGCACACACATCCACTAAGCCAGGAAACGCACACAATGACTGACACCACACCAGTGAGGTTGAGTAAAAATCAAATAGCTTTTATCTAGAGCAGAGTCAGGGTAATCAGTAATCACGGTATCTCTATTTCATCAAAGCATTTCATCAAAGCATTTCATGGGGGGCAGAAGGAGCAATTCAATCAACAATACTGCATGTTTCAATCCCCCATTTCATTAGGCAACTAAACGTTTCATTACTCAGCAATAACCATTTCAGGGAGTAACTAAAGACATTCAGGGAACACTGCCTTAGGCAGAAGTCTAAAACATTTCATCAAGGGTCAGGCAACCTCTCCTTATGCAGGAGGAATAACATTTCATCATGTAAAGCCAACATTTCAGTAGGCCAGAATGAGACAGTTGATTGGCAGAGTGGACCATTCATTAACCAGGTCTCAAGGGCCACTACTATCCTGAAACAGCTCTAGGTAACATGTATAAGCAGTAACAGACCCCTAGCCAAGGGTTAATTCGGCCCTGCACCAGTCACGGGGCCTAACGGCTGTCCTGGCCCAGTTCAGAGGACTCTCTTGTGGCTAATTAGGGCCAACGGGGCCCAACAACAGTCTGCCCCGGGGGTGGGGTGAACTCAGGCCTTCTCCGGCCTTCCGACCTCCTCCCCTGGGTTTACCTTAGTCTTCGGGCCTCCTTCGCCCCTTGTGGCGGTGATTCGGGAAGGGAGGGGCTCTCGCTCTTTCCGGAGAGCCTTCCGGTGATTCGGGCCCTCTCTCTAGGCCAGCGGAGGTCGGCAGGGGCTCCAGACTCGCTCCGAGCCCCCGCGCCAATGTCTCGCCCGGTCCCAGGCCTTCCTTTGGCCTAGCAGCACCCGGGGACCAATGGGGAGCGAGGGCGCTCCCGCAGCCGCCTATAGCAGAGCGGCCTGCGGGGACTTGGTGCCAAGAACCAATCAGAGCGTGGTGGGGCGGAGTCACTTCCGATTCCCCTAGCCACGTGAGGCAGGCCGGATAGCTTCAGGCATGGCGGGGCCTAGTGTGGCTTGGTGTGGCCTGACTGGAACTCGCGGCGGCCTTCCCACGGCTTCAGAGGTCACCGCGGGGACTCCGCACGGTCAGGCCGGGCTGCGGCGGTGTTTTTGGCCTTTAGCACTGCGGCAGCAGCCCTCTCCTGGTACCGGGGGCCACCAAGGCTAATGAAGATGACGCCGGCGCCGCTAAAGGGGCTGAGCTGCGGCAGGGGCAGCCGAGGCACACAGCCGGCCTGGGCGGCAGCAGTGAGTTCTCCGGTAGTGCGTCGATATCGCCGCGCCTTGGGGCACACAGATGAATAATCTTGAGTAGAAGATATCACTCAAACTTATAACACTAGCTTCATTATTTTAAAATCCCACTTCTACTTTCAAGGTTTGAAAACAAGGTTATGCTACTAGAAAATGTGGGAGGTACAACCAAGCCCTATGGCTTTTGAGCCTACTTGAGCCACTAGCCGCAGCCCTTGCGGGTAAGAGCGGTGGAGCCAGGTGTGGGGGGGGGTTTAGACAGACGACAATGAAGGACAATGAAATAAATAATGAATGTTCCCTCATTTTCTGATAAATAAATGAGCCATGATAAATAACAAGCATGCTCGGTATGACAGGAAGCTTCAAACTAATAGACCAACAACATCCTTATTTTATTAAATGGTTGATACGCTCAAGAATATCTATGTGAATATTAACACTGCCTCATATAGGAGTATATCCACATGATGCAGGCAAGATTTAAATGTTGTTTTCACACACCTGATTGACCTATTTAAAGGCGTGACATTGTAAGCAAACAAATTAGTGCAAATGTATAGCCTATATATATCTTCTATTGGTTGCATCTTGTTTAGAAATTTTTCTTGTATATTCTAATGCAATCATCCTTCAGAGTGGTTGAGTGTGCTCTATAAAAATCCAAAAATAAGTAATCACTAATAAACAGTTTAGCATTTCCTTTAGAAGTGTCAGTAGTGGGCAGCAAACCCTGGATGCCTTTAATGATACAATTTTGTTTTGCCTGCCAAGGATTCCATCTTGACAAGTTGTTTATTTTCAAGAACCAGTTTAGCTTCCATAAGGGAAATGCCTAGTCCCCAACCCCTTACAAGGAAGAGTATGACCCATCTGTTTCAATGTTTGAACCACACAGCTGATCTGGAGCACGAATGTGTATCTATGTCCTTAAGGGTGGCATTTTCTGAATATGATACATTTCCAATATTAATTATCAGAATATTTTCTGTAAATTTATTTAGATTAGTCATTGGGTGACTGCCCTCGTTTGTATCAGTGCTAAGCTACTGTGCTCTTTTTCTGAGTGCTAAATCAGTGGTACTTGTTTAATTTTACTTTATGAGTTATCCTTTAGGTACGTATATGGGATGATATTATAACCTGCTCTCTATTTTACTTCTGCTAAAACTGCATTGCTAATTTATACAAGGATTTGTGTTCAATAGAGACTACTGTCATTTTATCCAGAAGGTGAAGGGATTTTCTACTGGTGAACCTTGCCCTTTCTGCAGGTTCTTCCCCAAACTTTTTGCCTTCTTCCTCCTAATTTTTGCAGAATACATTTGTGGTGGCCTTGGGACTCTGCACTTTACCCCTGCTAACCAGGGTTAAAGTGCTTGTGCCCTCTCCTTAAAAGATGGTAGAATACCCAATTAGTATATTTAATTTACCTGCAGGTTCCTAATATAGTGACACTACATGTGCCCAGGGGCTGTAAATTAAAAAGCACTAGTGGTCCTGCAGATTGTGTCACCCACTTTAATAGCACTTTACACATGTCTCTGCCTTTGCCATTACAAACCTTGTGTGTACAGTTTTAAGCGGCCATTTCGATCTGGTAAAATAAACCTTGTGCCAGGCCCAAGTCATCCTTTTTATTACTTATAAGTCACTCCTGGAGTAGGCCCTGGACAGACCAAAGAGCAGGGTGCAATATATTTAAAATGTTGGACATGTGCGTTTAAGTTTTATATGTCCTGCTTATGAAAAACTCTTAAATGTGTTTTTCTCTACTGCAAGGCCAATTTCTCGCATAGGATTACATCAGAGGTGCCTTATTTCATTTTATAAGTATAATTTCCAAATGGGAAGAGATATTTGGACTCTGCTATCAGTGATTTCTGTCCTCTTAAGTGTTGCCATCCAGTCCTGGACCCTTGGAAGTGGACCTGAAGGTGCTTCTGTCAAGCCCTACTGTGGTCTTTCTTGGAACTGACAAGTAGCCTGCAAAATCTCACCACACAGCTGCAGGCGCACCAGAATCAATGCTGAGCAGTGTGAAGCCCCTCAAAGCCTTGCTGCATAGCTGCCAGCTCCTCAAAACTGACGCTAAGCAACTCCAAGACCTGTAAACCCTTGCTGCACAGCTCCCATGCAAAGTGAGGCCAAACCCCTCAAAACCTCTCTGCACAGTTCCCCGGGACTGACACAAAGTGACACCAAGCCCTAAAAAGTCTAGTCACACAGTCTCTCAGTACCGACACTGGATGACGCAAGGCCTTGCAAAGCAATGACATGCAGACAACACTCCACAAATTAAGGTGCTGTGTATAGTGGTCCCAAATGCGTCACAGTTGATCTGAGCTAGAGTATTTGCCTCAGTCCTGTGTGACCAAAAAAACACAGTTGGTGCTTGTGCTTTTACACTCTATTTTCACTAAAATCTTTAAAACTACATATCTCAGGTTCTACTATCTGCAATTTTGGTATTGTTTTATTTATTAAACTAGCAGCCCGTCCCAACGTTGTCCGGGTATGAATTGCTGCCGGCCAGTAGTATATTGTTTTGTAGGATTTCGTTTTGATAGCATTTCTTATCTGTGACAGGCCTGTGAAACGCTCCGATTCACAGTGCACTGCTGATGCACTTAAGAGTGCGCGTTCAGTAGTGTGTGAACTCGAGTTTCCCTACTTTATTTTTCCTTGCAATATTATATAGCGCGAACTTGACAACATGGCATGAGCACAATTTACATTACAGAAGAATACATTCATTTGTGCTAGGCACGGGGAGACAAAGCGATTTGCATGGAATCACAGGATGTTGAGCTGATGCCGAGATTCGAACGTAGCTCCCCAGCTCTAAAGTTCGCAATTCTAGAACTTGTGGCGGGAGGTGTGTCTAAAAGTGTATGTCGGTGCTGGCCATCGATGAGAGAGACCTGTGCATTTTTCAAATGGGTGGTGAAAAAATATGAGTATGTTACTAGAGATGTGGGTCGCCGTGCCACCAATGTACTTACTGGGGGAGGGTAAAAACCCATTATTCTGCAACTTTCTGTCCACATACCATCACTCCGCATACTTTCATTACGAAAGTACAATGACTCCGCAAAGCCATTATAACGCATGGCATTACATTTTATATGCTTTTACCATGCATACATTTACAACGAAATTCGTTGTAAATGCATGAATGGTAAAAGCATGTTTTTTTTAATGTTTGGATAAGGTAAGTATGGCTATAGGGGTATACGTTTTGGGATACTGAGGTATATGTTTTGGGGTGTTTGAGTATTTTAAGAGTTCAGATATAGTTTTTTTTGGTTATGGGGTACAGGGGTAATATTAGGGTTTAGGGATAGGTATGGGTTTTGGGGTACAGGGTTATTTTAAGGGTTCAGGGCTAGGTTTGGGTTTTGGGGTACAGGGGTATTTTTAGGGTTCAGGGCTAGGTTTGGGTTTTGGGGTACAGGGGTATTTTAGGGTTCAGGGGTAGGTTTGGATTTTGGGGTACAGGGTTATTTTTAGGGTTCAGGACTAGGTTTGGGTTTTGGGATACATGGGTATTTTTAGGGTTCAGGGGTAGTTTTGGGTTTTGGGGCACAGGGGTATTTTTAGGGTTCAGGGGTAGGTTTGGGTTTTGAGGTACTGGGGTATTTAGAGGGTTCAGGGCTAGGTTTGGGTTTTGGGGTACAGGGGTATTTTTAGGGTTTAGGGATAGGTTTGGGTTTTGGGGTACAGGGTATATTTATAGGGTTAAGATGGGTTAGTGTTTAAGGGTGTTGGGGTGTTTTAAGGAGTAAGGGTGGTTATGATTATGGGGAGCAGGGGAATTTAAGGGGAGCAGGGTGGAATTAGCACACGATATGAGACATGGCCTGAAGGGCGGAACTTACCACACGCCCCCAGCGTTTGTCACGCCCCCAGCACACTCCCACAGCACAACACAGACACGCCCACAAGGGACTACTTTGCTGGCACGGTTCTTTAACCTTTTAAATGTTTATGGTGGGCGTCTGCATAGCCTATGTCCTTCTGCTGCAAGTGCCTTTTCCAACGCTGTATTGGGTGTTGTGATTGGTGCTGTGGTTCCAGAGATTACCCGCCTCAAAGGTTTGGGCTCTCTCTTTATTATATTAGTATAGATGAACATTTATTTTTTACATGGTGTGGGATTTTTTTTTTGTTTTGTAGTGTTTCACTGTTACCCATTACCTCTGAGTTAAGCCTGACTGATCAATGCCAAGCTACCAGGGAGTTGAGCACAGGTTACTTTGAGGTTTGCCTGTGCCTTTCCCCTACACAGATTGTTGTTGTTGTTTGACCAGGCTTCACGTCCCAGACAATCAGCAACCCAGTTTCTAATACTTGAGAATAGTTTACAACACACTATTTGCCACATTGTTTTCCCATGTTCATTCTTCATCCCACACTTCACTAGTTAGGTAACTAAAGTAGCACAATATTGACATAATATTTGGCTGATGATTGGGTGAGTCGGAACACCTGATGATACTCCATTCTGAAAATTGAATGTATTCCTTGTACTTTTTTTGTGACTTACTAAAATAACACAAAATTTAAAAGAAGCTTCCCCAAACATAAAGAATTGTCTAAATATCATTGAGTGGCAACCCTCTTAGTCTTTAGTCATTTCTGTGGTCCATGAATTCACAAACACTTACCGAATCCACAGCTATTCCTTGATTTAGCACGATTCTGTAACATGATGGAGACATCCTCGGAAGCCATCTTGATGCCATTATCTAACTGATGGACTCCACTGGAACAACACTTTTGATGCTCTGTAGGCAATAGAAAATCAAAACACCAAATACTCAGGGACATAACTTCTCCCACCTCCATCCTAAATCCTTGGCCAGGTTGATTGTCTAATAATATATAACATCTTCCTCCATCATCTGCTGTCATTGGACAGGTGATCTGGTTTCATATTGCCAATGATTATACACAGTGCTGCATGGGGCTTCATAGTAATCCTGTGGAGCACTTTCGCCAAATCTGTCACACTAAAAGCATTGCACATAATTTAAGAAACTATAATATGTCGTGCTAAGTTTGAGGACAGATGGACACATTAGAAAATAAGTGGTTTGCCATCATGCGTTTCTTCGATTGATTTCCACAAACTAGCTCAAATGTAGGACAGATGTAATTGTCTTGCATGCTTTCTCTCATTTTAAATTATTGATTCAATGTATTTGCTATGCATTTTTAAACAAAATTCGTACCCAGTCTTTTTATGTCATGGAATTTATAGCTGTGAAAGTTTGAAATTATATATGACACATTAACTATTTATATTATTAAAAATGTCTTCGAAATATTAACTTTAGTAATTTTTAAATATCTCCCTAATTCCGGATTGAGGTTATAACTCCTTGTCGTGTGGATGTCTGTATATAGAGCTATTGTATGATTAGTGGTTTCAAAGGAAATTATCTACGACTTGACAGTCTTCTTTGGGGCCCTGTCCTTGTGTCCTGTGGGGCCCTCTCATTGCATTTACTTTGTCTTAAAGTCCACCAAACAGAAATTGCAATTGTGGGTTATCCCTGAAAAAGTATTCCAAATGAAAAAATCTAAATGCATTGGATTCCCTCTTGTTCATCTTGGCATCATTTGAAACACGCATTAGTTCCCTAAATTTGAAATCACTTCACAATATGAAACACCTTATCAATTATGGGAAGAAAATAACATTTACTCCCCTGCCAATCCCCTCCAAAACTGACTTTTGAGCCAATAAGGATCCTCATATACATACTCATTGATAAATTGTAAGTCTGACAAAATATGGCGCAGCGTTTTCTGTGTACCATCAGTCATCAAAAATGAATCCTCCCATTCCTTCACAAGCTCTTGGTTCAAGCGAGGGACATCAGTTAAAAGTGCTCATTCAGATGCACAAAGCTCTGCCAAAGAAGCCTCATACACCTGTTAAACTCAAATGCTGACGACTCAATCCAGAGAGCACTTTGTTCCAGCAACACGTACCAGATTGGCCAGCTCTGCTGCATTTAACTCATCATCCATAAATTGATATAGATTGAGAATGAGGTTCCTCTTTTTCAGAACTCAGGGCGCCAAAGACAGTAGGATAGCCATCATCCGGGGTTGTCCCCCAAAAAAAGACATGATGGCTATTTTAGCAACTTATTAGATCACTTCCCCTGCCACTCATGTTCCGCAACATTTTCGTGTGAGGCTGTACGTACAAAACTGTAAAGTTAATAGATGAATATAAGGGTGAATTATTTTTGCCTGTGTTCTGAATGCAAACTTGATCAATGAATTAGACTAAGAATGAGTAACACCTTATGCAATGTTTTATATCATTTATCCAAATAAACTCTATTTTCCGGAATTTATTTTTTACTGTGCAAAAAATTATAATTTTCATTATTTTGGTGACTTGCGTCCAAACATGGGAATCTGTATGTGATCTCACCTACTACGATGTTGGTGCCTCGTCTATTTCTGTACTGTTCTAACTGGCAAAATTGTGTGGTTGTTGCATTCTTTTAAACTCTAGCAGCAGAGCATGCACCACAGCATGGATAGATAAAGATTCATTTGTATGCATTGTCTCGTCACATATTTAGAATCATTGTCATGTAGGTGCATGAAATTTAACAGGGTTTTTCACATAAAGTGCCTCATTTAAGGAAAGTGACGCATCCCTACGACATGCTGGATGCGTCATATTTACAGTTTGATGCATTATGGCACAAGGAGTTTTTAGCAGAGGCCGCGCCTGAAGGGGGCCTTGAGGGCAGGCACCATAACGGCCACCCGAGCCCACAATGAATGGATCCTCCCATGACAATCTTATCCTTCCTGCTAGGTTCAACCTGAAGACAAAAGGTGGCAAAACCCTAAATTACCTGGCCACCAAAGCCTGGAACCTCATGCCCAAAAACCTGAGATTCCAAACCCAAGAAAAACACTTCAGAAAATTGCTAAAAACCTGGATCTTTAACCTTCCCGATGATTACACCATGGCAGCCATCTAATTCCTCAGCCACTATGAAGTAATTTGATCTCCTACCTGGAAATTCAGCGCCATGATGCTCCTTCCGGAGCGACCGCTGCGCTCTATAAATACCCCCACAAATCACAAATCCGGTTTGCGCTGGTTAGCGCCGCCGGGAATTGCCGCTGGGCGAAAAGCGCCTGAGGCCCTCTCCTCCCCCTCCACAAGAACAAAGAGAAGAAGGAAAGGGGTAGGGGGATATAAGGCGGCGCTCCCCCTGGGCAGCTCACCTTTTACATCTAGGACCTGGGGGAGCGGCACCAATGGTTATTGAGTCACACCCACACCTACAGCAGCAGTGTCGCAGTGCTGACAGGGACGAAAAGACCTAGGGGTGCAATGATTGGTGATGGAGACACTCCGGGCGGTGTGTGGGAGTAAGGCCATTCACTTTTGGATGCCTCATGGCTGAGTGAAGTGGCACCACTCACTTTGGGATGCCTCACAGTTGAGTGAAGTGGTCTAACAAAAGGGGGTAGCAAACTTAGACGGCACTCGCAGCCCAGCCCCCGCCGGACGGCAGGGCACAAAAGAGTCCAACATGGTAGCGAGCTGAGGCCTAACTCTGGGAAGAGGCCACTCCCATGCAATGAAAGCGCAAAGAGAGAGCAAATCCAACCAAAAGGGGTGGAAACAGAAGGTGTATTGGTTTTGTTCTGGAAACACACCAACAGGGCAGTGTGTAGAAGGAGGGTCACTCACTCTGGGATGCCTCAAGGCTGGCTGAGGACGCCTGACAAAAATCGGGGTGGCAAACGGAGACGCCACTCGCAGCCCAGCCCCGCCAGACAAAGGCCGCAGGAGAGACTAGCAAGGTAGCAAGTTGTGGCCTGGCTCAGGGAAAAGGCTACCCCCCACACGCAAAGGGGCGTGGAAAACAACAAAGATCAATCTACAAGCTGATCGGATGATTTACGACCCTAGGATATGCAAATGAGCAAAAGACACACCAGTGATTTATGGCCAGCCGATGATTTATGTCTGATGATTTATGGTGCCCATGCAGAATGATTTATGACATCAAAATGATGACAGGTTTGTGACAGAATGATTTATGACATCCCGGTGATTTATGACCATGAATTATTGCTGCTGATTTTCGATGATCAGACAGAGCAATTTATGAAAACAAAATGATGACAGATTTGGGGCAGCATGATTTATGATACCCGATGATTTATGCCCTATGATTTATGACGTCCAATTGACACCGAGTGCTAACCAATTGTGATAATGTATGATAATGATTTATGACCCCGGCCCGAGAAGTTGTCCAGGAGAGTTGTACTAGTATGACGTATGTTATGAGTAATAAAACTGCGGCCAACAACTACCACAAAAACAATCACTGGTGGCTGTGTGTAGTAATACAGATACACAGGTATGGTATGGCACCTGCAAAATTAATTTTATTTTCATAATTTTTTTAATTAAAGGAGTTGTTTCGTAAGAAGAGATTGAAGATTAAATTCCTTAAACCATTTGGCATTTACATTATTTTACGGCTGTTCGGTACACTTTAAATTCGGTTTGCTCTGCTAAGATATTTAAGGCTAAGAGCACATGAAGCCTTCTGTTTTTTGCATCACAGCGGCCAGTTGTGTGAGTGTGTGTGCGAGTGTGATACGGCTACTCCAGTCCACAAAAGCTTGAGTGTAGGGAGAGGGAGAAAGGTCTGGGAAAGAGGAGAGGCGTGGGGGCGGTAATAGGAGGGGGTTGAGAAGGATAGATTCAGCTGCTATTTACGGCCCAAGAAAAAAATATAACATTCTGGCTTTTATATACGTTAGAGATAATTATTACTTTATAGCACCAATTGTTCAGGCACGGCGCTTCTAGTGTATCATTAATTTCAGCTGGCTCTATCATCCAGCATGACTTTGAACAATGCCTACACTGTGTGTGCAGAAGTAGGGAGACAATTTAAATTAATACCTTCATTTGACTTTCCTATCTGTGCTCTGACATTTCCTTTTTTTCTAAACTTGAGCACACAAAGCTGAAGAAAATAAGCATGGGCATAATTGAAAGGAATGGGAAATGTGTAACACATATACAAAATAGCCATTTCTTTCCGATCACATGAAAACATAAGAATGCAAGTGCAGACATATTTTGAAATATACTTAAACGTTATGCATACAACACGCAAAAGTATGCAGAGGAGACCAAAAGACTGTAATGCAACCGTAAGGCGAGGCTATATAGTAAGCTGTCTTGGGAAGAAAACAACTTCATAGTTTTATGAATCCCGATAGAATCTGATCCCACCATTAAAAGATGGCTGTGAGCAGAAAAGAACATTGCAGTTTGATGGATGTCAGTCCCTTCAAATCACTACTTTCTTTCATTTCGCATTTCTGATCCTTTTTCGATGAGAGATCAGCTCTCAGAACATTTGAAAGAAACTTCAGCAAACTAAAGTAAAGGAAAACAGTGGTGTGAAAAAAAATGATGGGCCCGTTGACTATTGTATACAATATTTTATATAATCATATGCAACTTAAAAGGACAGTTGAGTAAAGGGAGCTGACGATTATTAGAGTCTGACATCACTTGAAAATATACTTGTGGTATCTTCCTTTATAGCGCTATTCCTGTTCATTTCTTTCTCCCCGTTCCCTTCCCTTTGTCCTCAATGGTTTGGCCAGAGCACCAGTTGTCTCTGTGGTCTGGTGATGTAATTAGAATGTTGGTGCCAGGGCGTTCTAACTTGAGCAACCCTGAGGTATGAGGAGAAGGACAACCAATGATCAGACAGCCGTGGCTGGGGTGTATCCTGTGATACTCGAATAAACGTATCCTTCAACTTCCGGTGACTCCAGTGTATGTTTTTACTGATGTAAAAATACTCCGAGCTGGCAGCTTTACAAAACATTCTTTACAACGTGATCTTCATCAAATATAGCTTCTAATTACGGGATGCATGGTACAGGCAGGGTGCACATTTTAGTGATACAATTACCTTTACCATGTGGTAATACCCTGCCAGTAATATGGAATTAGGAGCTAAACCATAGTTTCCCAGAATTTCGCGTTTCCTGTGCATTCCCATCACACGTGTATGCAGGTGCCTACAGCCACTCTGCGTTTAGGACATACGTTTTTGTTTCCAGTCTTCGTTAAAAGGAATAAATGTGGGGTGACATATGTTTTGTGTATACCTTTATAGTTAATATAAGCTTTATCCTGGCATATCGTGTAACAGTCCTTCAGTTTCACGAAATGTCTTGCCACTGCCTCCCCACCAACTCTTTTCCATGCTGCTGTCCCAATATTCTTTGATACGTTACAGTCTGTAAGGCCTGGTAACATTTATTTTACATTATGTAAGGACTACTTTATTTATTTATGGACAAATCAAGATCCTCACAAACAGGCATACACTTTACCTCCTCTATTGCGTTTCACATTAATCTTTACATAGAATCTTCTTACTGATTGTGTAGGTCAATAGGTGAATCGTAATTCGAAGTACACTCTTGAGTCCTACGTACTACGCTGTTTGTTCAGTATTCTTCATCTAGCTCTCCCGTGATCTGCCATTTAAGTTTGAATAATGTAGTTCAAAGGACTGACACAATCAAAACTTGGATCCAGCTACAATCAATCCAACCACTGGGATTTCATGTTAAAAGGTAGTGTGGATTGCCATCAGACAATAACACCAGCTATGTTGTGAAAGTAGCTACTGCTCTTTTCAGAAATACTAGCTGCTCATCTTAAAATACTACAGTATCGCAGAACTGTAGGAAAGTGCCTTTTTGTATGGACCCCCCCTTTTTACCAATGCTGATGGTTATGACTCTGAAAGTGCAAAGGAGCCTGCTGCTCAGGCCAAAATTATTATGTGTAAATTGGTAACCCCAATTGAAAAGCACTTTACACCTACTTATAAGTACCTGTTATATTGTACCAGTGGTGCCCAGGGCATGAGTGTTACAGGGGTCCTGAGTGCTAGCAGGACTTCTTGTGCCACCCTGAGTGACTCAAGTAGGCTACTGACAGAAGGTCTGCCATTGCAGACTTCAGGAGCAGTGTAAACTGCTTCAATTCGACTTTGCCCTAATCATGTGTGGCAAAGTCAATGCATTGCTTTTAATATATGTTAGGTACCACTAAGGTTGGCCTCCTAAAGCCCAGGAGGCAGAGTGCATTACATTAAAGGGGTGGGAATGTAAGTGCAAACTAACTTGCACCTACAGTCACCTCTACCATTAAACAACACTATGGGGCCGATTCCAATGTCGCTCGTAAGATCCCCGAACGCTATTTGGCTGTAAAAAATATGAGCTGTACGCGTGTTCTCTGCCCGACTCGTACAGCTGTACGAGCGAGCAAATATAATGCGTTAAACGTAAAATCGCCAACCGAATCGTTTCTGGGTCCGAACCGCTCCGTACATCTCGTCTTTTTTTCTTTTTCAAAGCAAATCGTGCCGTGCAATGGAGGCAAATTCTGACTGAGCCAGCACTATGCACGCGTCAGACAGCTGGGTCGAGCTGAACCCCCTTGTTACCCTCAGCCTTATGACTCAGACACAGGGGGAGATCCAAGGGTCTCCCCAACAGAGGCATGTATGGTGCGGATGGCACAAATGCATACCAACTGTAGGGGGTGACCTTGTGCGAGACGTACCCATTCAGTCAATTGGATCCCATGTACGCGGCGTGCAACCAGCTCCCATTTACTTCTATCGGAGTCCGACCGAACCGAGTCCGGCAGCATGCGGCCACATCGTACTCGTTCGGTCAGACTGCAGGAGTCCGGCTCGATCGGAGAGCTTTCCGACCCGGATCGGAATCGGCCCCTATAAGTGAAAGAATAGGATAACATGAGGTGGCACCCGGGCAAACGTGAGGTTGACAGTTCCATTACGGTACCACCTAAATATATTGTGTTTGGTATCAAACAACATGCATTCTCACCTTTGACATGAATCTCATGTGGAGGGCTAGGTGACATGCCCCCAAGTGACTACCTTAGAGGTTGCCCACTTGGTTGACCCAGCTTCTCTGTGCTCTGACTGGCAGCCCGCATTTACTGCCACCAAGACAGCATTACGACCTCCTGCCAAACAGTGCAATCACTTCCAGGAGCCAGGATCAAGGGCCTGTGCAAAAAGAGGTCATATAACCTTCCTCACTGGAAAGCTAGTGAAGTGGCACATCAACGCAATGAGCTTCAAAGGCTACAAGTCCTCCGTGGGCGCCCATCATAACTAGGGTCTTCAATGCAACAATGCATCAAGGTTTACTTAACTCTTGGACACAATCTATACTAGTACCCATCTTTAAAAAGGGCAATAGAGAGGAGGTGACTTGTTATCGGCCTATTTCCCGTCTCGACTCACTGGGGAAAGTACTGGGAAGAGTAATACTCCAGCGTCTGCAGGAGTGGGCAGAGGATACCGGGGCCCTCTCGGATGTCCAGTACGGCTTCCGAGAGGGACTTGGAACAACGGAACAAGCCCTGAACCTGGCCCTTTTGCTGGGAAAATACGTGTCGACAAAACGCGTGAAGGTCTACATGGTTTATGTCGACCTTTCCGCGGCTTTCGACTGCATATCCCATGCAAAACTGTGGGTGTTGCTGTCCGATATGGGAATAGACGAGGCCTTGGTGACTTTTCTTAGGGAACTCTACTCGAACGCCTCCTCCAGGGTGCGTTTCGGAGCAAGGGGCGAATTGTCGGAACCATTTGCTGTGGAGCGTGGGGTCAGGAAGGGGTGCGTCCTCGCCCCCTTCCTCTTCTCCCTCTACACAAATGGTCTCGAGGCGGAAATGTTGAGGGGGGGTTTGGACCTGCCCCGAGTGAACAAGAGACTGGTGCCCGCGCTCCTGTACGCGGATGACGCGGTGCTTTTAGCACGCACCCCACGAGAGCTCCAAAAATCCCTGAACACCTACGCTAAATTTATGAGCGACCTAGACCTCCACATAAATATAAAAAAAACTTATGTGATGGTGGCGGGACAAGCCAGAAAACAGGGAAAAGCTATCTTCCTAAATAGTGAAAAGCTGGAAACCACTTCCCAGTACCCTTATTTAGGGATTATGATAGATGAGAGGCTCACCTGGAGAGCAGCCATAGAAGCGCGCAAACACCAACTACTGCGCTCTATCGCTGCCCTAATGAAATTTGCCCAAAAACTGGGGAAAAAACCTCCGGTAGAACTACTTAAGATATATAGAGCCAAGTGCCATTCCATCGCTCTATACGGGGCGGGCCTATGGGGACACAAAAATATAAACGCCCTGCAGGTAGCAGAAAGCATTTTTCTGATATTCTTGCTCGCGGTCTGTGGTAAATAAAGATTTACCTATGCGGAATTTCTATGCGGTAAAGTTCAATAAAAATAGCTCAATCAAATGAGAGGCAGAGTCCGTGGCATCTGAGTTTATAGGGGTTTTATTCCATAAAATGGAATTGGTTCGAACCAGGTATCATGTTCCATCACCACGAAGGTTCAGGAAGGGATAGACAATGCTATATTAACAGAGTACAATATATATAGTAAATGCATACAATGGTGATGGATACAGAAGGCGTAACAGCTGAGAGAAAAGAGATAAGAACACATGTGCGTAACAGAAGGCGTGCACGAGGGCGTACACGGAGGTGTGTGCTAGAAACATCACATGAGAGTGTCACAGGTGGGTGGATCCATAGAGGAATCCTGCAGTGTCAGCAGAAATATATGGCAGAGATGCGCGCGCAGCAGCATGACGTGTGATTGACGTGGAACTGGAGGGTGAAAGGGACTTGACATTTAGCACTATACGTGGAGACAGAAGTCTGGCATGTCAGAACAACCTAAACCCAAATCATATCTAATATCTTGTGTTTGAGGAACTGTATTATCTAGAAGGAAAGGTCTCTCGGGCAGAGGCTATTCTATACTGACTGCTAGTGCATGCATATGTGACTACGTGTCTACGTGTAATGCGAGGGGCCATGGGCCTACCATGGTAACGGGAGCAATGAATTACTTGCACGGAGACAGAAAGGCCGGGCCCTTTGCTCTGCAGCTGGGGAGATGTTTACCTAAAACACTAGACAAGAATGTATTTTCGAGGAGCGGAGCAGATAACTTGAAGGCAAAATACAGTCTTGGCAGGCAAGCAGGCCGAGCCGGGCACCGCTCGCTGCGCAGGGAGTAAGGTAAAGGTCATGGATACAGATTCAGGCTGCAGCTTTCAGAGGCAGAAGGCAGAAAGGGCTCGATGGCAGAAATCAGGGCCTAGCTCGCTAGAGCCAGGAAAACGTGAAAGTGCACCATGTAAAGACGGTGGCACGGCATACTTAGGAACTGAATTTTCGACCCATTCATGGTGGATCTGAAAGAGGACATGTTAACGTTGGACGCAAATGTATTTGCGTCTTCATAGCTGGTTGTGGAGGGAACATACATGTACTTGAAGCACGTACATGGAGCCGTTGGGGTCTACGTTAGGGGACACAATTGACCATAAAAATTCATATTACCTCATTCCCTCCTTGTCCCCTACGGACCCTTCATGATATATCAATCTTCATTAGTCCATCAATTTGTTCATATAACATCATTTGCTCTTCCTTTTTCAGGCTGGATTTAGAACGTGAACTTGGATGGGAAATACATGATGTGGCGCACAACCCGCAAATCGCTGGCCCACACTGTAAACATAGGCAACAACTGAATACTATGAGAAGGGCTTTTCCGAGGAAGGATAGGACTTTCCATCCCCAGGCTGATAACATGCTCCAGAACCAACCGGACCAAGTCCAGGTGCCTGGATTCTGGTGTATCTGACTTGCAATCTTGTGGAGACGGGTTACGGCTCTATATACTGATGGTGCGTTTTCTGGAATGAAAACACAGCAACTCGATCCGATGACTCTACAAGCTCCGCCCCTATCGGCCAGGATGACGTCAAGAACAAGACGATTCTGAAGAACAACAATCCGCATAGCAGACTGCTCCTCTGTTAAGTTGCCTAGGGCGGAAGTAGTTTCATTCACTACTGCTTCGAGAGTTCTGGTTAATTTACGTATCAGTTTTTAATATTAAAGACAGCACCTAAATAGGGAAAGAAACCTTTATTGAAGTCTGTATACTGCTCCCATGCTGTTTCAGTATAGTCGACAATCGGGAGATCTCTCTGTGGTCTATTGTGTACTAGATGGGAGTCCCTATGATAATCAGGAGGGGCTAGGAAAACAGGTGGCAGAAGGAATGCAATGTAACAAGTACCATCCCAATCTAGAGGTAAGCGTATATATGCTGTATGACCACAAATGAAATAGGAATGACGGGAAGCTTTGAATGTAGACTTGCCTTTATCACTGAATTCGATCACAGTAGTACATTTACTATGACCTAGGTGTACTGAACCATTCTTTCTGACACATAATTCACCTTTGACTGGTAATACTGACATAGCGGGCAAGACTGGTTCGGCTTCGGACTGGACATTCAGAATCATGAGGTTAAGTGTAAAATTACCTAATCCATATACTTCGTTTTCTAAATCGGTCCCTGTCCTTTGGGGAAGACCCTCCTTGTCAGGGAAACATACTTTATGCAAAACTGTGTTCAGATTTCCCCATACCCAATTGCCCTGGTAAACTACGGAATCAGAATCTAAAGAATTTATTAAACTAAACCATGCACCACAGGAACCATTATGTGTGAACGGGTACGGAAAGAGGGGCAGAACTCCCTTGTACTTCTGATAGGGAGGGAGTCGGCCACATATCCAACAATTGGTAGCATTGTTGGTCTGATGGGAATGATGTAACATACTGATGAATGTATTGTTGTGCAGCGCAAGTCGGTAAGATAACTCGTGCGGGGGCAATTCACTGAAAGTATGCTCGGCAGTTTCATTTGAAGAAGAATGTGCACGTGTGAAAATAGGAAAGTACATGTGTAGCAATATACTTGCAGCAATAATCATAAGACTCAGAAAAAACATAATCAATAATGTCACAATGCAGTGACTGCGGAGAGATTTACAATATTCATGTTTCTTGATCTGTTTCTGTCTATCTCTCTCTCTATTGGGGTCTAACTTGTACATGTCAGGAACCTGTCTAACCGCTTCACCTAGGGGAGGACTTAAACAATTAAACTGTCTGACTTGCTAGACCTTAATTTCAGTTTATACTCCTGCTGAGGAGTTTTCTCTACCAGTGGGGGTTTAATATCAGTCTCTGGAAGGGGGCAGGGCTGGGAGTCTGGTTTTGGCGGCAGTCCATAGTGTCTTTTTACATGACTCGAGTGGAGCCAGCCCTTGCGGCCCTCCACCTTCACTGCTGTCCTTGTTGTTAATAACACAAGCTTCGGCTCCTGCCAACGGGGCTCCAGCGGACTCCTCCTGTCGAAATTCCGGACAAGCACCAGATCCCCAGGGACGATCTTGTGTGGCTTCACCTCGGTGTGGTCGGGAAAGGCTGCAGCTACCTGTGAACGACATGATTGTAGTGCAGACATCAAGGAGGCAAGGTAATCTGTCAGCATATTACAGTCAACATCTGTGATCTTACGAGGCAGAGGCGTCCCCCACATATTCGGTGGCCTACCAAAGACCACCTCATACGGGGATAGCCCTGTTCTTGAATGTGCTATCATTCTCATGTAAAAGAGTGCAACTGGTAAAGCTACTATCCAATCAACGCCTTTCTCTTTACATATCTTGGCAAGGTGAATTTTCAGGGTCTGATTATGTCTCTCTACGAGACCTGCTGCCTCGGGATGTCGGACACAGTGGAACTTCCACTGATAACCTAGCAGGAGTGATACCTGCTTCATGAGCTCGGACGAGAATGGCTGACCATTATCTGAGTACACGATACGGGGCAAACCATACCGTGGGAAGAATTTACGTACCAGCTGCTTGGCAGTGGTCGGAGCAGTGTAATCTGGGACTGGATATGCTTCTGTCCAACGGGAAAGTGCACATACAACTACGAGGACATATTTGAATCCTCGACAACGTTCCATCTGGATATAATCCATCTGGAGGACTTCAAAAGGGTGATCGGGAGGATGAAATCCACCTTGCTCTACGGGAATGCCTTTACCTGGGTTGAACTGACAACAGATCATGCAAGTACGCACTTTCTGTTTTGCTGCTGCTCGTAAATGCTTATTGAACCAAAGGTTTTGAATACTGTCTAACATGGCTTTTTCTCCTAAATGTGCAGGACTATGTACTGTGTTAATGATAACTTGAACCATAGAGTCGGGGAGAAACCATGTGGCTTTCCCCTTCGTCATCCATCCCTGTTCTGTCTGGATCCCTCCTAGTTCAGTCCATTTCTTGATTTCGTCTGGGGTAGCATGTGTCTGTATATCGATTACATCTAGGGCGGGATCCCTAACTGTCATGCAATGTGTCGGTGTCGGGACTACTGTCTTTGTCAGGTCAGTTGCGTGAGTCTGAGTCTGAGCTGTATGCTTGGCTGTTCGGTCTGCCAGGTCGTTACCCTGGGAAATGGTATCTGTAACTTTCGTATGTGCTTTGCACTTCATGATGGATATGGCTGTAGGCAAATGTATTGCTTCTAACAGAGCTTGAATGAGGGGACCGTGCTGGATCTTGGCTCCGTGAGAGGTCAATTAACCTCTCTCTCGCCAGAGTACACCAAAGTCGTGTACGACTCCGAAGGCATAACGGGAATCTGTGTATATGTTAACTTTCTTATTCTTGGCTCGAATACAGGCTTGAGTCAGAGCGATAAGCTCCGCTGCTTGGGCTGACAGGGTGTCAATACGATTCGTTTCTATGACTTCAGTTTCGGTCGTGACTGCATATGCGGCCACTAACTCTCCTGTACTTGTTCTCATACATGAACCATCCACATAAAGTGTCAGGTCTGGATCTGGTAATGCAATGTCTGTCAAGTCTTGTCTGGGTTTCGTCGTAATGGTAATGACTTCAACACAATCATGTGCCAAAGGGTCTGTCTCACTTAGTGGTAAAAGTGTAGCTGGATTCAATGTATTGCAACGTCTGATTTCTATGTGTGGCTGAAACAATGTCAATTCAGTCGTGCTATAGTCATGTGCTGAGTCTGTGTCCTGTTTAAAAGAACTTCCACGGAATGTGGAACTTGTACTGTCAATTGGTGTCCTAACACTATGGAATCACTTTGTCTGATTGCTAGAGCTGTTGCTGCCACAGATTTCAAGCACGCAGGCAGCGCCTGGGCTACTGGATCTAATGTACTAGAAAAATAAGCACACGGTTTGTGTGAACCTGCTTGCTCCTGGGTGAGTACTGACAATGCAGTACCTTCGCGTTCAGTGACAAAAAGTGTAAAAGGTTTACTGTAACATGGTGTCGCTAAAACAGGTGCTTGACATAAGGCTTTCTTTAAGTCGTCGAAAGCTTGTGTATGTTCCTGAGTCCAAGGGAGGACAGTCGATGTCGCTGCCTCCTGAGTTGTCAACTGTATGAGTGGCTTGGCTAGAAATGCATACTGAGGGATCCATTGTCTACAGTAAGAAGTGAGGCCTATAAAGGGCCGTACCTCCTTTTGTGTCTTGGGTTGTGACATGTTTACAATTAACTGGATACGGTCAGGTGTTAGCTGTCTCCCCCCTTTGGACAGCAAGTGCCCAAGGTATACCACTTGCTGAACACAGAATTGCAGCTTCGAAGGAGACACCTTGTGTCCCTTGTCAGCCAGGAAATACAAAACTGTCAGTGATGCTTGTTCACATTCTGGTTCGCTACGGGCGGTGATAAATAGATCATCGACGTACTGGAGTAGGGCAGTGTTGTCAGGCAAGTTGTCTTTTCAATGCTTGGCTATAGATGTTGGGGCTTTCTGTGAATCCTTGAGGTGCGCGTGCAAATTTGAAGCTTCGGCCATTTAAACAGAAACCGAAAAGATATTGGCTTTCCGGATCAATTGGGACACTAAAGAAGGCGTTCTTCAGATCAATTACAGTAAAGAACGTTGCCTCTGAATCAATAGCTGTCAATAATGAAGAGATGTCTGGTACCACAGGGTACTGTGGTACAATGCATTTATTCAATTCTCGTAAATCGATCACTAATCGATAAACTGGAGGTGCATTTGGATCAGTACGTTTAAGAATTGGAATGATAGGGGAATTACATAGATTCAAGTCGGTTTCTACAACCACTCCTTGTGCAATGAGCTCGTCAATGATTTTCAGTAAAGCCACTACAGCATCTGGTGGTAACTTGTATTGTCGAATGCGTGGTAGTACTACTTCTGGCTTGAGTGTGACACGATATGGAGTAATGTGCATACAACCTACATCAGTGGGGCCTTGTGCCCATAAATGTGCAGGAACATTCTGTAATCTGGAATCAATATCTCTCAACACATAGTGACCCTTAAAGTCACGCAGAAACAATCTCACTCCTTCCTGAGAACAACAAATTACAGCTCCTAGAGCTTTCAGTGTCTTGATACCTAATACGTTTTCTGGACATGATTTCGTGAGCAATAAATCTGTAGTGCGAGACAACGGACCAACTAAAAGGGGAACTGGTTTCGATACTTCATTTACAATAGGCTTTCCTGAAAATCCAAGGGAAACATTCTGTGAGCCTGAGAGGGGTGCCCCTGGAACCTCGTCGTGACTGATTGTTGTCCTGCTTGCCCCTGTGTCAATCAAAAACTTTCTATCCTTTCCTAATACCTGACTATGTACATAAGGACCCTCTTGATCTACAGGAACTTCAATAAGAGGCAAGCCAACCTCCCTCTCTAGGCTGTTTCATGTGTATCGCTGGTAATCGGGCTAATCAGTTTGAGCATATTGGTACATCTGCTGTGTTGCATGTTGGGTTGCGGCAATCGGTTGTGGCTGTGGTACCGCTACGGTCTGTACTGTCTGTTGTGGAGCATGCATAGGCTGTACATTCTGTGGAACGTGTTGTTGGGCCTGGTCCTGTCTAGGAGGACGCGGTCTCTCTTTAGTTTTACCTGTAGATATATTGTGTTTCAAAACTGCACAATCGTTTACATAGTGACTTGGCTGTTTACAATAGTTGCATGTCCCTTTAACAGGAGCTGCCGAATTATTAGACTGTGTCATGCCCTTTTTCTGACCGTCAGCTGGAACTGACTGAGCAACGAGCATTTTCATTTTCGTGTCTTTCATACGTCTTTGTTCGGGATCATGTTCCTTCCTTATTCTGTTCTGGTGGTACTGTAACATCTGTAACATTTGGGAAGGCGTGTTTGCTTGCCATGTGCTCTCGACTTTCAATACACGATTCTTAACTTGGGGCAGAGAATTCTCGACTAATTTGGATACAAAAAGGTGTGGGTATGACTCGCTACTTGCTTTCAGGCCACTATTAATAATGAAACATTTCTCAAATCGGGAATAAAAATCACTAGTGTCTTCGTCAGGTTTCTGTTTGCAGGCTGAGATTGCATCCCAATCCTCGTTTTTAGTTGCCAACAACCTTGGCAATACTTGCACTAATAATCCTGGTAGTGCTTTAGTATGGTCCCCAAGACCTAAACCTGGGGTTCGGCCAGTTTCTTTTGTTTCTAGTAAAGCCCAATTAATCTTTTTGTCTCCCACCTCCCATTCTTTTTCCTTGAGTTTCTCGTAAATACCGGCAGGCAATAGTACTTTCAATATTTTCATAATGTCGGGATAGGTATAATCTCCCATGAGTAACATGTCTTTTAGTTCACGATGGAAACCTGCTGGGTCTTTATCATGACTAGGCACTATTTTCTTCATTTCTAACAATTCCATTTTAGTTAAGGGTGTGTATACAAATACACGTTCTAGTGAATCATCTGGCTTCCTGATCGGATGTACTTCTCGCAAGGGATTCTGTCTGTCTATGTAGAACATTTTTCTTTCTGGGGGTGGAGCTGAAACAAACTGTGGATTCAGGAAGGCACTATATCTGTGTCGATGTTCTAAAATTACTTTAATTAAATCGGTACCTAGGCCTCTCCATTTATTCATGAGTAACTCTACTAGTACATCAGGTAGGGGACCTGGATCAGAATGTTGGTTCTTATACAACGTAAGGAGGTGCTGTATCATGTACATACCAGCTAGTCGCTGTTCGTCTGGGGAAAGATTAAAAAATGTTTGCGCTAATGCGTCATCATTATATCTATCGGAATTGTCAGCCCATTGTACTGCTGACCTGGCTAATTCTTGTTCATCCATGGAATTGAGTACATGGTACCCCATTCGTTCTTGAAGTACTTTATCGGTAGCCTGAAATAGATGTTCAGGAGTCTTCGGATTTGACATAGCAGAGTGAAAAAGTCTCTTGCTTTCTGGACGTAACGTTTTATTAAAAGGTCTACCCTTTCCTACATATGCTACCGTACCTGTATCTTCTTCTGGCTCATCCTCCTCTGAGGATTTATTCTTGTCATTATCTGCTTCACTTTCAGCTTTCTCTCTTTCATGAAATACTGTTATTTCTTTACGGATTTTTCTGTACATGGCCTCTATACATTTCTGTCTATCATGTTTTCCGTCTGCAATATTCTGACCCCATGTAGTTAGTACCTCCATCTCTTCTTTATTTACACCAGGCCGGTCTCGTTCTCTTATGAAACAGTTTATGAGGAATCTTAAAATCATACTTTGAGTGTCTACTTTCTGATGTGCCATGGCCTCGTGAATACATTCCTGACCCTCCCCAGTCTGAACAAAACGATATATCCTGTCTAGATAATCTGGCATTCCTGGAAATAGAACTAAAAAGTTCGCAGCACGTCTTATACGTATTGAGGCTAATATCATGCAACCGTCTTTGCCTGGTACTGGATCATATCTGCAGTCTGTAAGATACTCTTTAAGTTTTTCAATTGTGACTGGTTTCGGAGTACGTTGCATTGCTAGTTCTCTAATAGTTAATCGCTGTACTGGTGGAGGGGTACGGTAACCTCCTGATGCACCTCCTGTGGCGGAGGTTTGAGCATCACCTGTCTGTAGGGTCGGTACCTGCTGTAACTGCGTTGGAACCTGGACCGTGCCAGACCCAAAAGGATTAAGCGGATTAAGAGGGGGACCAACAGGTGCGGGTGCAGGAAGCGGTGCAGAGAGGGTCGGTTGTTGCAGACCTGGGGGCTGATGATCATTGTGGTAAATATTTGATTTACCGTCCTAATTTCTATGCAGGTAAGTACTTAACAAAAATAACTCAATCGGAAAGAAAGACGCAGAGTCCGTGGTGTTAGAGTTCTTAGGGGTTTTATTCCTTAAAAAGGAATGGTCATGGTACCAGATCGGATATCGGGTTCCTGCCACCACTGGGGTGCAGGAAGGGATAGAGCATACTTTATTGACAAGACATAACTTTTATACTTAAACCATAGAATGAATACCAATACAGTAGGCGTAACAGCTGAGAGAAACAAGATAACAGCATACACGTGTTAGCAATACGTAATCAAAAGGCGTGAACTAGGCGTGGACATAGAGGTGTGTGCTAGAAACGTCACATGTAAGTGTCACGAGTAGGTGGGTACTTAGCAGAATTTGGCAATGTCAGCAGAAATCTGAGGCCTGGATGCGCGCGCAGCTGCATGACGCGTGATTGACGTGGAACTGGAGGGTGCAGGGGACTTGACATTTACACTAGCGGAAAGAGACAGAAGTCTGGCATGTCAGATCAACTCGTACCTATATCATATCTGATATCTGATGTTTGGGAACCATGTTATCTAGAGGAAAAGGTCTCTTGGGCAGAGGCTATTCTATACTGACTGTGAGTGCGTGTATAAGCGTCTAAGTGTCTGCATGAGATGCGAGGGGGCATGGGCCTACCATGGGGTAGGTTACCGTCAGCAGGTGGGACATGAGCGGGTACATTGGTATATGCGGGAGCTACATCGTCTAAATAGGAAGAAAGGAAAATATCTGCTGCGGTCTTGTGACGTAATTTAGTCGGAACCAATGGAGGGGGCAGATCTTTCGGTATTTCCGGGGTCGCCTTAGGCAGGCCCTCGGCCAGGACTGGATACAATCCCGTCATAATTGCGTTGCTCTGTCTTTCGTGTTGTTCTATTCTGACTCTCTGTCCTTCTTCTAGTAATTCCTTTTCTTTAGCTTTTTCAGAATCCTCTCTACTTTTCTCTGCTTTTCTGAGTGCTTTCTCTGTCCGTCTATGTGATTCTTTACGCCATAGTTCAATGGCATCTTTCTGTGACTGTCTGGCTTTCTTTTTCCATAATGCTTCCTCTACTCTCATGATGCACTCGGCATCCCATGTCCCTGTAACGGGCCATTTCTGATTCTCTGCTAAGTCCTTAGTGTAGTCCACCCACAAGTTGAGATATAATACGGCATCTAAGCCGTGCTTGTGGTACATAAAATATCCGGGAGTGTCCCTGGGTGGGATGGGAACAGCTTCCTCGAGTATCCCTTTTCTAGTTCCTATCTGTCTCAGTTTAGAGAATAGAGGCATCCTGTAACTCGATACTTGATACTTGATACTTACTCGGACTCGGACACAACTAATACAATAAACACAGGAATAAAGATCAAACAATCACTCATACCACGACATTAAAATACATTAAAACATTTCGGAAAACGGACAATAATTTGATAACTGGATACTGGATATACTGCTAAACAGTACAGATACACTGCTAAAACAGTGCAGACCGGGTCTGTGTACCCAAACCCGTCTTGACCGGACACAAATTAATGCACTCGTCTAGATGCGTCCCCAGCAACGGTACTCACCGGGAAGCACGGAACGGAAGGCCTCGGAAACTCGACACTGGACTGGACCGGACTGGACTCGACTCGTGACGTAGGTACTTCGGAACTGGTGGGCCTCTGAACACCTCGGACCTTGCTCTCTCGGCTGGGCTCTGGTCGGGATCCTCCGCACTCCTCACCGCCTCGTCTGGGTGTCGATCGCAGTCTCAGTCACCTCCGTTGGCCTGAGGGAGATACAGGAAATCCTGCGGGTACGCGTAGTTGTCCGTCACGGCTGTGGCAGGGGGCCAGGCCTGCAACGCACCGCCGGCGCGTAAGGTGGGGGAGGGGTCCCTGTTCGGGCGCCAAATTATGTGGTAAATAAAGATTTACCTATGCGGAATTTCTATGCGGTAAAGTTCAATAAAAATAGCTCAATCAAATGAGAGGCAGAGTCCGTGGCATCTGAGTTTATAAGGGTTTTATTCCTTAAAATGGAATTGGTTCGAACCAGGTATCATGTTCCATCACCACGAAGGTTCAGGAAGGGATAGACAATGCTTTATTAACAGAGTACAATATATATAGTAACTGCATACAATGGTGATGGATACAGAAGGCGTAACAGCTGAGAGAAAAGAGATAAGAACACATGTGCGTAACAGAAGGCGTGCACGAGGGCGTACACGGAGGTGTGTGCTAGAAACGTCACATGAGAGTGTCACAGGTGGGTGGATCCATAGAGGAATCCTGCAGTGTCAGCAGAAATATATGGCAGAGATGCGCGCGCAGCAGCATGACGTGTGATTGACGTGGAACTGGAGGGTGAAGGGGACTTGACATTTAGCACTATACGTGGAGACAGAAGTCTGGCGTGTCAGAACAACCTAAACCCAAATCATATCTAATATCTTGTGTTTGAGGAACTGTATTATCTAGAAGGAAAGGTCTCTCGGGCAGAGGCTATTCTATACTGACTGCTAGTGCATGCATATGTGACTACGTGTCTACGTGTAATGCGAGGGGCCATGGGCCTACCATGGTAACGGGAGCAATGAATTACTTGCACGGAGACAGAAAGGCCGGGCCCTTTGCTCTGCAGCTGGGGAGATGTTTACCTAAAACACTAGACAAGAATGTATTTTCGAGGAGCGGAGCAGATAACTTGAAGGCAAAATACAGTCTTGGCAGGCAAGCAGGCCGAGCCGGGCACCGCTCGCCGTGCAGGGAGTAAGGTAAAGGTCATGGATACAGATTCAGGCTGCAGCTTTCAGAGGCAGAAGGCAGAAAGGGCTCGATGGCAGAAATCAGGGCCTAGCTCGCTAGAGCCAGGAAAACGTGAAAGTGCACCATGTAAAGACGGTGGCACGGCATACTTAGGAACTGAATTTTCGACCCATTCATGGTGGATCTGAAAGAAGACATGTTAACGTTGGACGCAAATGTATGTTGTGGAGGGAACATACATGTACTTGAAGCACGTACATGGAGCCGTTGGGGTCTACGTTAGGGGACACAATTGACCATAAAAATTCATATTACCTCAGGTCCCAAAAAGAGCCTCCACCTATGCTTGTCATGCAGAACTGGGACTCCCACACATTGAAGATCTGGCTAAAGTTGAACCAGTACTTCTTTGGCGCAGAATATGGGTCTCAACAAAAAACACACTTACCAAAGCTATAATCATGGACTGTATGACTCTAGACAGGGCCGAAAAAATAGCCTGGCTTACATATGTAAAGAAACTTTTTGCAGACCTGGGAATGCCGGAGTACTATTACAATCCTGAAATTATCGCCGAAATAACAAAAAAAGAACTAAAGGTTAAAGCACTGAGCTATTTCGAAGAGCTCCGCATCACTGTGGAGATCAGGAAACAATCAGTACAGCATTCCATAGCAGTTATGTCCACCCTGGAAATGGAACCCTATCTAACATACGTAAACTCGCAGTTTGAACGTTTCTTATTAACGAGATTTAGGTTGAACATTTTCCACAGGGTGGTAGCATTCCCTAAAAGAAACAGCTGGGATGAATGTTTAACTCTTTGCCCATGCGACGAACTATCAGAACAGTCAACAATGCACACTGTTTTGTTTTGTAAATTCTATTCTGTTCATCACAAACTTTGGTTAATTCCTCTGCTTCGATCTTTACATTTTAGAAGATGTTGCCCTGCTATGTTATGGCTACAATTCTTAAATTCGGCTTACGTGTGTAAAGTTGTTAGCACCTTCTTAAAATGCATTTTTAAGCATAGGCTAAACCTTGAAAATAACAACCTCTAAAATTATTTGATAAGTCAATGATGATCTCTTACCAAACTGAATGTTAATCTGTATTGTTAAATTTTATAAAATGTTTGTACACTTTTATGGTTCTCTTTGTAAAAATGAAACCGAATAAAGATTTTACTTACTTACTTACAAGTCCTCTGACATGCAGCAATGATGACTTACAGAGGAGGAACACCCTTCCTATGCCCCAGGCACATTTGCGCCAAGGCAGGTCAGAAATTAGGTATGGAGGAGGTGCACACCTCCCGTAGCCTAGTCAAGCCTCTAGGCTGATCTGTAGAGGAAGATGTTGGCTAGTTTTAATAGTAGAAAAAGTGACCTAAACCCCTGGATGTGATCCCCTGAGGGGTGGATTAGTCACAGGGGCAAACAGGCCATTGGCTACTCACCCCCACACCCTTAATACCCCTAAATCTAGGAGTTAAGGGCTATGCCTGATACAAGAACTTTAGTTCTGAACAACCTGTATTAAAGAGGAGAAAGAAGAGACCTGTTTTGTGACAACAGAACTTACACAAACCAAAAGAGGGATACTCTGCACCTGTGGCAATGTTCCTGGAACTGTTTCATCAACACTTGTTTTAGGCTAGCTCTCAGGTCCGAAGCCAGGGGGACCACTCTGAGAGTCTAAAGCACCCTCAGACTTCAATTGACTAGTGGCACTATCCCCTTGCAAACTGTAGGTGAAACAACTCTCTGGATCCAAAGGATTCGATGTCAATTGGGCCTTCTGTGGGAGTGCCCAAATCCAGATGTTTTAGTGCATTTTGGGAACCGTAGTCCTGACTTCCACAGAGTTACAGGCATTTCCTGTGTGCCTCGGGACTACTGGACGTCGGAGTAGCTTTTTCCAAAGTTTACCGCTCCCATGATTTGTTAATTGCCACCTAGAGGGAACTTTATCTGACCTTTGACCGATGTCATCAAGCACCGTTTGTTGTGTTTTTGCATCTTGTTCCTCGCAGCACTGTGTAAGCAGTAAAAAGCAGCTGTTCTGCACCTGCCATTCAGCACCAGGGACAGCCAGGACAGTTCTGCCCCTGGACTCCATGGGCCAGGTAAAATTAAACTGACTGTTGTGGCTTGTTCCTGGGACCCACACCACCTTTACCCTCCTTGGGTTTCATGCAATTGGATCTGCAGGCGCCCACTTGTCACAACTGCTTTTTCTCTCTGACTGCAATGCAAACGTGCAGCAGTATCGAAGTGCAGTGATTTCTATTTTCTTCTAAAATGCATAACTCTGGTTATATGTATCTGATCACGTTCATTTTGGTATCCAAATGCAGCTAAAATACCCTTTATTTTTATAAATTTGTGTCAGATTTTTATTGAAACGTGTCAATTACTTATTGTCCATGTTGGTAATCTAAAATGCTTAACACCTTCCTGTAGGAAAGCCTGACTGCTCTTTAACACACTACCAGGAATGTTCCAAGGATATCTTTAGAGTCTGTGAAAGTATTGCATGGCGAAGCCTAACCAGCATCACCATATAATACTCCACCTTCCTACAAGAACTCATAAGCTCCTTGTTACTGCCAATGGTGTGATTGCTTTTTTGTGTTGCTTATAATGCCGGATGTGAATGAGGTAAAAACATCCAGAATAAGACTAGCTTTAATATTTAATTACTCTGGGAAGTTTTATTGAGCTGCAAGTTAGCAAATACTGCAGTTTGATGATAAGCACTGAAATGAAAAAGGGGAGGTGAATTCACTGGGGACCCTGCCCTTTCCATGGACTGTGTATTACAGTACAATGGCCCATTATGATTGTTGGTGAGGTGTCTGCCTGTCAGTTCAATTGTACAGGCATGAAGTAAATTATCCAGCCCATTTTCCCACTCTAATGGCCAAACATGTATTTTTATATATAATCCCACACAACTCACAAAATAACATTGGCTATTGTTTTGGAGGTTGTAAATGCTGAAGAATGAGAACCGAATTTTTCAAATAAATTTATTCCTGAATAAGGAATTTTAGCTACAAGCAAATCTGTTTTTCCAGGGTATCATAAATCACATCTCATTAATCAGACTCTCTCAAATGTATTATCTTTTTCAAATTTTTGTTTGACAAAACATTTCTGCATCTGCTATTCGGCATTCTGCTGCAGTGAACGGCACACTCCTAATGTTAAAAAGTTGATCTACTTCAAGATGGCCTCCCCATTCTCTGATGTCACACCCATCTCAAAGTTTGGTAATTGATGCAGTTCCCGTCACTTTCTCTCATCACACACCTACAGAGTTGGTTCACATGTAGGTTGGCAGTGCTAATTTGATGGTATAGAGCTGTGAAAAAGCACCAGCCTTCTACTCCTGGACCCTTCGATTTCTTACTGCGTCCAGTAATGACCACATACATAGAATTTGAGGGCAAGTGGTAAAAAAAACAGAGACGCAGGATTCCAATACTCTGACTCCTCACTTCTGCTGGGTTTTAATTTCAGCAGGTTGATAAAGGCGAAAAGATATTTCCAGTAAAAGTATTGTAAAGATTTAATTCATCGTTACTTCTCTTTGGAAGGAGCATGCCTACTTCAAGCTTCAGTACAATGCGCTCTCTAAGAACAAAGAGTTATCATTTCTAGTTGACTCCTGTGTCACTGTAAAGTAAATAGCAAACAGTAATATTATGAAAGTCCATTGTAATAATTCTTAAAGACTTTAGAACTGTAAAACCTTATGCGAGGGCACAAGGCTTGAACAACACAGTCCTGAATTTAGAATCCCTCATGTCCTGCCTTAGGACAATCTCAAATGTAATGCAATAACCCAACAGGCCTTTGAAGAGTTTCTTTAAATATTCATAACGTTCACCGTTCTGCCACAACATTCAGAATACTTTTCTGTATTGTGGGGCCTATTTATGAAAAAGTCATGCAGTCTAGCGCATCATTTCCCCTTGCTGTGCTGTATGACAGGACTGGAATGCACCATATTTAAGGCAATACAGTGCATTCCTACCTTTTCCTCTGTGCAGGCTCTCTTTTGGTAGCCTAGCACCAGCTCAGGTACCTTTGCACCATGGTGCAATGGTGCCTTTATTGCATGTATTTGTTTTTGTGCCGAAATGGGCACATTCCTGCACAAAAATAATCCTAAAAGGCATATTTCCCTGTATCTGTGTGCTGCAGATTTCAGCACACAGAAAGAGGAAGTAATAAGGAGAAATGAAGATATTTCTCCATGTTAAGCCTCTCTTGGGAAGGTGACACTTTGGGGAGCATTCCCAGGTTTTCCAGTTCTGGCAAATCTGGCAATGTGTCAAAAACCATGGGAGGTGCATGGGAAAACCCACCCAACACCCATGGAATGCCTTCCCAGGGCAGAGTAAATCAACACAGCAATTAGCACTGCGTTGCCTTACTCCAGATATATGGAGCCACTCGGAGCCATGCAAAGTGGGCTTGTGTGGCTTCGTAAATCTGATTAGGGTCTGCGCTTTGTGTGGTACAAGAGTGATGCAAACGATCTTGTAGAATGGCCTAAAAAAATTTACTCTGCCGGCAGAGTTGACAGAGTTTTGGCCACTACGTGTTTTGCATGTAACATGGTATTCTGGTCAAATTTCCCCAGCCACAGTGTGATTGAGTTTTTTTCATACGCAAAGCTCGTAAATGGTAAGTTGGCAAGTGTTAGTGAGAACTGGCCTCCCCTAGCTTGATTTTCAGGTGCTAGGAGGGCACACAATGAGATTTTCCCAATGCGGGTAGTCGCGGGCAGTCACAACTATTAGCGGTGACAAAGCTGCAGCTTAAGTAGAAAATCTACTGGAGCTGCAGCAAAATCAGCACCTCATGCGCAGAACAGCTCTTCCAGTGCTACAGATCAGTGTGATCAGTACAACATGTCAATGTACACCCATTTGCGTAAATTTGAGGAATGTCTGAGAGTTTTCATCTAACTCCCTGGAATCCAGCAGAGTGAAAGTCTGTGTGTTACGCCCACCCCTACATTGTACTCCCAAATCCCAAATTTGCTCAAAAACTCTAAAGGAAGCAACTGTTCTTTGCAAAGGAAACATTCTATTTATAAAGGCCCTAACTGCAGGAAGTTTGTTTCACAATTGCCTAGCAAACACTGGGGCATATTTACTAAGAAGTGACGGAGCGCAGCATTAGCCTCCTTAGCTTAACACACAGAATGCATACATACACATTGACTGCATGGTTAAGTGTATAAATAGTGTATCTGGTACAGCAAATGATTCGGATCCATTGCCAAACCAGATGACCACATGGAGACGGGTGTGACATTAACCAATACACTTTTATCAATGAAACCTTAAACGGAGACAACATATTTGCTTGGACATACTTAGTTTCAAGATACACTTTTACTTAATGAGCTTTTGAATCGATATAACCTGTATACTTCAACATAAATAGTCTATCAATTGGCTCAATACACTGGCAACAACTATATGAATTAGTACATTTTACAATTTAAGCCCTGAAGAAGTCCGATTGAGGACAAAACGCGTTGGCGGTTTCAAATTTTAAAAGGACATGAATAAAGAATGAACTTTAATAACGCAAGATCTAACCGACTTTTTTCTTGGGAAAACAACTGCCTGTTGTAAATCTATCTTACTGTGCATATGGACTAATAATGTTGTGTACATGAATTTAATACATGGAAGTGTGCTGGGCTGTTTTTGCTGACTTCTAAAGGTGCCCAAACTGTTCTACATTTTTTTAGAATTTGCAACCCCATCGTGCACCACTGCGATGGAGTCACTGATTCATACAGGTGTTCAAAAAGATATAACAAATAAATTCAACGCTATTTTTTTAATTAAACACCACTTCTAAAGATAGTACTGACTTGGGAAATATCATAGAAAAAAAACATTACTTATATATAAATTACAATTTCACATTTTTAAACCACAGTTGATTATTAACTTTATTCGGTTATTACATAGAAAAAATAACCATAAAAGTACAATTGAAAAATCACAGTTTAAAATATATAAAAACAATCATAATATATTTGAAATAGTCTTATTAAATTGCATACATTAATTAATTTTCGTGATCTAAAAACATTTATTTTAAAGGCAGAGACAGATGCAACAGTTAATATATTGTCTAATTTCTGAATGGCTAAAAAAGCAGGGCAACACTGATTAATTTCCATGCGCTTCAATATGGGTAAAATCCATCTTTTCTTGGAATAGTATAAAATTTGCAGAAAAACAGGATATGCATATCCAATTGATTGAACAAGTAATTACATGGACATTTACTAAGTTGCCTTGTCCAGTCATTCATCTTGGAGAACCTTAAAAGTCTAAATAAAATATTTAACCTAAACCGTGCTAATAGAAACCTTTAAAAATCGGTCATGTGCAGCATAACATATGGTTGGATATTTCTAGTCGTCATTTTTAGCTGGTGTGCCACCACTGTGTTCTTTGCCATTTCAATGTTGGTTCTAAGATCTCCAAAGTGCATCATGCAAAGATTTTTAAATTCTTTCCTAGAAACATGACACATCAATAAGGGATCATTATAATTGTCTCGATGGCCGATTTGTATGAGAAACATCTTAACATAACACAACCATCTTATCTTACTGACTTTATCTAGGCTCATCGCATCCCTCAAGATAGAACGTTTAAAAATGCACTCCTCGGTGGTCCATACCCTGTGCCACAGAAGAACAGGTTATACTTTAATAATATCTTCTAGATATGGTTGTCCAAGTTCAGCGTGACAAATAAATGTGGATACACTATCTGGGACTGCTAAAAGCTGTCTCATAAAACCGTTTTCTGCCACCTGCAATGATTTAATATTTTCATAATCCCATATTCCTGCACCGTAAGTGGCAGTCGCAACACAAGTCGCTCTATAAATGCATAAAAGTTCCCCAATCGTTTTTTTACCCATTTTTCTGCTAAAATTTGCCAGGGCCGTTATAGCTTTACAGAACAGTAGCCTTTTTGTCTTTATCGCAATATTCCATGAGCCAGAATGATTAAACAATATGCCTAAATAGGGAAAAGTTGGGGTAAAATCTAACAATTTTGAATTAATATGCATTGTTTTTTTTTTCTTTTTGTCTGCCCTAGAACCACAGTTCATACAGAACGTTTTGGTGCAATTAATTCTCAGATTCAAATTAGTCATAAATTGGGAGAAAGATGTAACCATCCTTTGCATGGCCAGGGGCGTCCGGGCCATCAAGTCTGCGTCATCCGCGTATAATAATGCTGGTACAGATCTATTAGCTATCTTAGGCTTGTCCCTGCACTTCCGCACCAATGTTCTTTCTAGGTCATTGATATAGATTGTAATAAAGAAGGGTACAAGGACACATCCTTGCTGCACTCCTCTTGCAATGCTAAAAGACCTAGTGCACTCCCCATTCTTACTAAATCTAACTGTGGCCCGTGCCCCAGTATAAAGCTCCCTAAGAAAAAGTATTATATTTTTCTCCACCCCCAGTTTTTCCATGATCAACCAAAGCTTGCTCTGAGTGACGCAGTCAAAGGCTAACGTTAAGTCAACAAAGTTTAAAAATAAGCGAACTCCCTTGGCTTTAGTATATTTTTCTAAAAGAATTTGCAAATTAAGGCCCTGGTCAATAGTGCCAAGGCCCTTCCCAAATACATATTGAAGGTCACTAATTATTGAGTGTTCGTCAGCCCAAATTTGTAATCTGTTTAAAATCATGCGACCACAAATCCTAATGGTTGAGTCTGATAATGATATTGGGCGATATCACGTACAACTTGTTCTATCACCCTTTTTAAATATGGGTACAATAATAGACTCATACCATGATGGTAACAATCCGTTCAAGCAGGCTGCACTAAACAGTTGCGTGAGAAGTGGTCCCCATAAGGCCATGTTATTTTTATACAAATCAACCGGCACCCCTTCGGGACCCGGGGCCTTTCCTCCCATACTAGCTTTTATACCCAGGTTCACTTCGTTCAGGGTGATGCCCAAATCCGTTCTCTTATTAGTATGTGAGGACTCCTCGTCCACTACCTTTGCAACTGGTGTTTGCTCCGATACAGATGAAGCACTATAAAGATCTGCATAATGTGTTACCCATTCGCTCTCAGATATGGCTATCTCTACTCTTGCCTTAACTTTGTCGTTTAATAAAGGGGCATTAACGGCTTTCCAGAAAGCTACAGTATCTCTATTCAAGGAGGCCTCGCACAAAGAATCCCACGCTTCCTTTTTCAGAGCATCCTTTCTCTTTTTCAGAGTCTTCTTGTAGATCTTACGCGAATCCCTGTTCAACATCTGATCTTTATCAGGGGGTTTTAAAACACACTTGAGAATTACAGAGTTGACTGATTTTTCATCTAGACAAGCATAGATACTTGAATCGCATTTCTTTACTAAATTATAAAGGAAATCCTCAGGAACCACTTTAGTCCATTTTGTGGAGTACCCGTTTTGTCTGTTCAAGACAATATTAACTATAAGCTGCCTTGGTGTGTTATCCCTATCATAATCATGGTAAGGGGTTATAATTTCGACACTTGGAGTAAAGTGATTGCTTAATGCGATATCTAGAGTGTTTAAAATGTTGACTTGCCCTCTATATCTGTCCGATATCAAAATAAATCAATTATTGAGAAGGCACCACTGCCATTGAATGTGGGACAAAAAGTGACCTCTGCCTGGCAAATTCTGTTGGTAAATCCCATGTAACAAGAAAACATAATTTCATTCATGAAGTCCCCGCATACAGTATGTTCAAAATGTGTTAAACTGATCTCTTTGTTCAGCATTATACCACATCTCCCTTGTTCTCCTCTTTTACATAACGAACAATTAAAGTCCCCTCCCCAAATAACAAAAATGTCTTTAGTTTTCCCTCCTACAACCATTTAACATCTGTACTCAATGATCTCAACATCTCTTCCGTCGCCTCCAAAGGTGCATTGTTATAAAGGTTTACAATAATCATACAGAGCGCTTTGTCAATATGTATCCTAATCATGTGATAGTATCTATTGTTGTGGGGCATCTCTATTTTCTCACATTTAAAAAGATTAGATACATAAGCACACAGCACCCCCTTTAGCCCTGCCGTGTATTGAGCCTATCGCTGGTGAAAATAGTGTTATGAAACTGCATGAATGTTGTGCCTCTTTAACCTAGGTTTCTTGTATACTCACTATATCATACTCATTTACAAGATTAATCCAAAGTTGATTGGACACCTTTGTTTGTAGGCCCGCGACATTACAGAACATTATCAACCATTTCCCTTCTTAGCTATAATATCTACCTGACCAGTACGACCAAAATTGTCATTAGTATTAGTATTATTTCCAATCAAGATGTTCCCTGCTATACTACTTTCCTTCGTTACGCCAATATCTTCAGGGTAAGTTACCCCAAATCTTACCCCACGATCTACTTGAGGACAATTTACTCCTTCAAGGGCATCACCAACCAAGTATGTTACATTTGGTAAGATATGCGTCGTTTTGACGATAGGGTTCCCAGTTCTCAGGCAGTCTACTCCTTCAAGCCCATATAGCATGTCAAAACATTTAAACATAGGGATGTTAAATTGATTTTTATGCACTGCAAAGAGACCTCCTTGTTGTACCCCAAAGGGATACAGATTTGGTGGTGCAGTGAAAGAGGGAGGGTAAAAATAGCCTAAATTAAAAGTTTGTATACCACTCCCTCCTGTATGGTGGCACCAATCACAAACATGGCAAACTACCCGTCTATCCCTAAAGTTAACAATTATACAATCACCAACTAGGTCCTAACATCTGTGACCCACCCAACTTACTCTTCGAGCATACAGAATTTCGCCATGTATATAAGACGGGAGGGGTCTATTCTTATTTAGCCAAAAGGTTACCTTTTTTTTAATTCGGGATAAGTTTCTATTTTATCATTGTCCAACTCTGGAACCCCAGTCATTATAACAGCATATTGGAAGGAATCTCGGGTAAATCAATACATCCCCAGATTTCTGTGCCGACCCCCCCGCCCTTTGTCGTCCCTTTCTTTCTGAAGTCAATATCCTACTTTCTGTGGTTATATTAGCTTGACTAGCTCCATTCAATAACAGAGAAGGTATATTAGTTGCAGTTAGAATGGGCAATGGGGTAATTATGCTTGTGGGTTCTCGTGTTATATTATTTTCCACAGCACTTTGCTTGGATATACTCTCAACATATTTTTTCAATATATCAAAGTTAACTGTAGTTGCCTGTACAAGTTTTCCCAGTCTTTCACTGATGATTTTTGTCCTCTCCAGCAGGGGTAGCATTAGGGACTTAATCAATTTCTCAACTTTCTCCATAAATCCCTCAGCAGTTTGTAACGGGGGCAGAGGAGGATCAGCCGGCTTTACAATTAATGCCTTTAACTTAGGAATAGGTGTCAGTGAGAGTGTAATGATTTGTGGAACCGAGGTCGCAATTGCGCCATCGGGTACTCTAGTCGTTTTAGTTATCTTTGAGCACCTTCCCTTATGGGGACCCCCTCCTCGTTTCCTCTTAGCAGTGGGTCCTGGTCCTAGTGATTGTTTTAAAAGTTGAGAGTTAGGGTTAATTTTAGATGTAGACTTTGTGGAAGAACGCTGGGCAGCTTCAATAGATGTATCATCCGTAACGGGATCATTAGTTAGGGCAATAAGGCTAGCCTCTTTTGTCACAAGTAAATTGGACAACTCCTCTGACTGATGGTCATTACGGTCTCCTGCATTAACGTAGTTATTATGCATTTGCTTCTCTGGTTGTTCTGGCGAAATGGCCGCCATTAAACCTCCCAAAGAGGATCGTCTCGTGCACATGGGGTCTAATGAAAGGCGACATTCTGTCAGAGCTATTTCTTGCTTTAATACTGGTGTAGCCCTAGTTATGAATTGGTCTAATGTCCCGGTAACACTCCCACCCGTCACCACCCTCCTCCCTTTCCCTGCGCGTGCTGCCATTAATCCTGTGTGCTACACTATATAACGTTACCAAACTTTCCTGTCTCTGAAAGCAAAGATCAGACAAATGTTAAATTTGGATTATTGTTGTCCTTACAACATAAAGATGTTCGGGGGTGGCCCAGCCCAGCCTCCTTCTGGCCACGACGGGCCCGCCCTTGGCCCGGGCTTTGCCCAGGCAGTGCCCGGGCACCCCCGCGTGCGTCCCACACTGCGGGCGCCCTGGCGCATTTTTAGGCACCTCCTGGTGCATCAGACCGAATTGGGTGGCGGTACTGCCACGCGGGATGCTGGGTGTTGCAGTCCCCTCGTTTCAGGAGTCAATGGCCGCTCTCAGCAGCGCTCAATGTGACATCTAGAGTGCAGCAGCCCCCTCAGCACTCCAAACAATCTTCTGTGACAGCAGGTAGGGCAACAATTGGAACAAACAGAGTTCGGCAGAAAATAACGGGCTTCCATGCTGCGGGAGCCCTGGCCCCCTTTTTAGGCACTTCCTGGTACACGTGACAGTGTTGGGCGGCAGTACTGCCCCGCGGGATGCTGGGAGATGCAGTCCCCTCATTTCAGGAGTCAATGGCGGCTCTCGGCGGCACTCGACGTGACTTCTAGAGTGCGTTGGCCCTCTCAGAACTCCAAACAATCTTCTGTGACAGCAGGAAGGGCAACAATTGGAAAAAACAGAGTCCGGCAGAAAAGAACGGTTAAATTGCAAGCCTTTCCCCATTCTGCTACATGCCAGTTTCCATAGTAACAGTTCATGGAACCTTCAACTGAACTCACAGGTCAAAAGTTCACCAAATTTTCAAGTTCACCACACAATGTTGATACAAATAGCAGGTTAGTTGACTTGGCAACATTTGATTGATCCTTTCTATTGTACCTTCCAAACATTTATTACTAACCAATCATAAAAATGCTTTTAAAAAAAAGTAAATTGCACCCTATTTTTAAATGTAAAATGTTCTTAAACAGCCAATCAATTCTCAATTTTTTTTAAAAATTGCATCTTTTTAACCATTTTACATACTTCTCATTCTACCAACTGACTACCTCAGCTACACACATCTCTTGATTACTTACAGACATCCCTTCAAGATGCTTACAGTGTAGATTGTTGGACGCAGCTATATTTTCTGGTGCAAAAGGTCTGCTGAATGCAGAGGTAATGACAAGGACCTAGCTTTGCAAAATGTAGACATTAAATGGATTGGACAGAAAGTATTAAATTGGCACCAATTGATGCCACTGGTTAAAACCTTTGTGCATCTCCAAACCCCTGACCTCATGATTGTGCACTGTGGTGGCAAAGACCTAGGCACATTGTCTGGGGTAGGTCTGGAAAGGCTCATGAAGGACACATTTGCACAACTGATATTGCTTTTGCCCCAAACTGTCTTTGTATACTCTAACATATGCCAAAGACAGAAATGGAAATGGTCCAATCAATTCTGTCCACAGATTGAGAAAGCTAGAAAAAGTTTTAATAAAGCTGTTTCCGCTTTCTTCATAGACCATAGGATCGGCTCCATCTATTACACCAATCTACGTTTTCATATGGATGACATCTACAGAAGTGATGGAGTACACTTCACTGATGAAGGGAACAGAGTGTTTCTCAACAACCTGAAGCTCAGCATCCGCACGTACATGTAGCTACACAATCTCACAAACAAAACAAGGGCTCTTTTTAGAGCCACCCAATCACCCAACATATAACCAAGCTTTAAAAAAAAATCTTAATTATTTTTGCTTGGAGTCGTGCACCCATTGTGCTGTTTCAAACGGCGCACCTATCGCATTTATACTAGGGGGCCACGCTAGGATTGGCGCACCTAGCATGTTCACACTAGGAGGCCGCGCTGAGCACCGTGAACCCATCACGCTCACACTAGGGGCCGCACTGAAAGCCGCGTGAGGGTTGCGATCCCAAACGTTAGTGAAAAAAGTCCATTTTCATAAATTTATATTCGTATAATTTACATTTTTTAAAAGGAAGGGTGGTAGCGTGGCCCCTCTCCTGGTCCATCTTTACCCCAAGGACGCAATCCCCCGGAGCATGCTCACATATTTATTTATTTTTTTAAGCATGGCCCCCCTACCGAGGCCTCTATTGGCCCCGGAGACTCCATCTCCCGGGGCTGTGCCTCTTTTAAAAATATTTGTATTATATTTTATTGAGTGAGGGGGTCCTGGGGCCACTTCTGGCCACAGGACCCCATTCCCCAAGGCCTGGCCTCATGTTGGGGACACTGGGGGGAGCCCGATACCCTCGCAGTCCCTGCCAACTCCCTGCCTCGTGCGGGTCGGAATTGCTTTTGAGCAAAGGGAGATGCTGACATGTAGCTCCCCTTGCTCAAAAGCTATTCTCCTTTTCTTCGTTGACGTGAGAGCAGATTTTCCTGCTCTCATTTCAAAGAAGCAATGCAGAGTTTGCTATGACAGGGCGGAAGCCGTGCTCCCACCCTGTCATAGCAAACGGCAGTGTTCCGGGGGTGGGCATCCTGGGACACTGCAGGAGCCTGCCCTAGGGTGGTGGCAGACCCCAGGGCCATCGAGGGCTCCTGGAGGGGGGCCCGCGGCCCCCCTCCCTCCATTTCAAAGCCCTTGGGAGGTGGTGGTCCCCTGGGGCAATGATTGCCTCCAGGACCTGGCCCACCGGGGGGCTTTTTGAAAACGAAGCATGGGAGCATGCGCTTCATTTTTTAAAAATTTTCTCAGCAGGATTTACGGCCCCAGTGCGACTTCTGCCCTAGGGCGTCAGGGTGTTTCTACCCTGCCCCCTTTTCTTATTTTTCAACTTTTTTTCCACAGTGTTCTTCTAGCTCGATTCTACAGACTCACAAACAGTTCCTGGTTTGGACTGTTGGCAGCCAATCAGAATTGAGCTCGTGCTCGGGAGGGGTCACGACTCCTCCTCGTTGCTCATAGATCAATATTTTTTCTTTTTTGGAATTCACAGGAACTCCTGAACATGTTTACATTCACCAGAAAGGGATCTTTCTGAACCAAGCCCTACCTTTTTGCCAAATTTGATATAATTCTGTTCAGCAGTTTGGGCTGTAGCTTTGTCTAAAGTTTCCAATGAAAAATTATATGGGGAAAACATGGTTTGAGACCCCCCTTTTTGTCTAGGCCTCCACTTGACGAATCACCCCGAACCTTTTCAAGAAATGGAAACTAGGTCCTTATTATAACTACCTACTGGCGACTGCCAGTAGGTTATATATATTATATTTTCCATAGGAAATTCGCAACATTCTATTCCCAATAACTCGGGCGTTAGTTGACGAACCTTCGCGAAATTTTCAAAAGTCGTGGGGTGCTCCGGTTCGCTCCTATCTTGAAAGTTTCGGGGTGATTCGTCAAGCGGGGGCCGAGAAAACAGGGGGTCCCAAAACATCTTTTTCCCATGCAATTTCTTATAGGAAACTTTAGACACGGCTACATCCCGAACTGCTGAACGTAAATACACCAAATTTGGCAAAAAGGTAGCCCTTGGTTCAGAAAGATCCCGTTTTGTTAAATAGTGTAAATCCGTTCAGTAGTTGCTGAAAAAATAAAAATTAAAAAAGTTTTGATATCTATAGCCGCGCAGGATCCACACACCCTCCCGATCACGAGGTTTATGCTAATTGGCTGTCAACACTCCAATCTAGGAAGTGTTGGCAGCCATCTTGTGCCTCGCTAGAACCGAGGCACAAGAAATCAGTCAAAGAAATGCTCAAAACACAAAAAGGGGGCAGGGTAGAAATGCCCTGACCCCCTAGGCCTGCTTTTTTTAAAAACAGGTAAATTCCGTCCACGGAAAAAAAACCAAAGCGCGGGCTCCCACGCTTTGTTACTATTTAGCCCCCGGGTGGGCCAAGTGCCAGGGGCAATATTTTTAATGTTAATAATACTGATGCAGTTATTAAATCAACTAGGCACTGCACTTTTAGTCTTTCATTCATTCAGGCACTGCACTTCCACTCTTCCATACACCCAAGCACTACACCTGAAGTAATTTATTCACCCAGGTGATGCCCATAGAGTGATACATCTACTGAGGTACTACCCATGCAGTCATGCAATCAACTAGCAGTGCACTTGCACTCATCCACTCACCTTGGGACTACACTAGCAGTTATCCATTCACTCAGGCACTGCAAATGCACTCATCCAATTATCCAGGCACTGTACTTGCACTCATACAATCACCGAGGCACTACACTTGTACTCATCCATTCACCAAGGCACTACACTTGCACCCATCCAATCTCCAAGACACTACTCAGACACTCATCAATCCACCCAGGGGGTAGCCATGGAGTCAGCCATTCACTCAGGCACTACCCATGCAGTAATGCAATCACCCAGGCACTGCCTGAGCACTCATTAATTCACCAGGCACTGCACTTGCACTCACTCATTCACCCAGGTACTACATTTGGGTTCATCCATTCACCCAGGCACTACACTTGTTCAAGCACTGCACTGAGACTCATCCAATGATCCAGGTACTGCACTTGCACCCTTGCAATTATCCAGGCCCTGCACTTGCACTCATACAATCACTCAAACAGTACCGATGCACTTATCCAATCACCTAGCCACTACTCATGCACACATTGAATCACCTAGGCATAACACATGCACTCATCGAATCACACATGCACTAACCATGTACTCATTCAATCACCCAGGCACTTCACATGCACTCATCCAATGTTGTATGGACTACTCATGCACTCCTCCAATCACCCAGGGACTACACATGCACTGATCCATTCACCCAGGCACTACACATGCACCCATCGGATCACCCAGGCACTCAACTTGCTGTTATCAATCACTCATCCACTCATTTAATCATCCATGCACGATTAGGCACTCATTGAATAATGCATGCACCACTGATGCAATCATTCAATCATGCATGCACCCCTTCAATCATCCAAGCACCACTCATTCAACCATGCACCACTCATGCGCTCATTCAATCATCAATCCAATACTCATGAATGCATTCAATCTCCATATACATGCGCATTCACTGATTCATTCTACTTATCATTTTTTAACTAAAACGTGTTCTGTTATGCTTGATTTCTTCTGGGGAGGCCCCTCATCTTCAGAGTCACCAGAATCCACCCTTAGGACTTCCTGGTCCATGTGCTGTTCCACGTGATCTCCCTCTTGTGACTGAGTTGCCATATTTGCAAAAAAACACTCCAAGAAATGCTATTAAGCTTCTCACAAGGAACTCCTATTTTTATAGTTGAAACTGTCACATGATCTTTGCGATGATCGGCGTCCTCATGAAGACTGGAAATTGAACGGAAAAATATTTTATTTGAAAAAAGGAACTCAAACATAGGTGTTAATTGGCTCATATTAAACCTCAAAAGTACATCATACAATGTAATATGTATACATATGTGTTATACACTTCACCAAAAACATGTGTTCATAGTGGTTAGTGATGTTATCTCGACTACCCGTGTCACCAGGATCGCGCAAAACACCAAGTAAAAGGCTTTTAGTTGAAAAATTCTTACAAAAGTTAGATTTAAATAGTATATCAGTAAACAACTTGTGTCAAATATTAATTACATTATGTATAAGTTTAATTATGTGTTCTGAGTTTAGAAAAAACATGCCACTTTGCGACTACCGATAGCCCGGTGCTCCACAGAGTCTACACATAATATAAAACACCACATTGAAGTGGTTGTTTAAAAAAATCATACAAACTCAACTATAAACTCTACATTACTCAACAACTAATGTGCAGTATCTTTTCCACGCGGGTGAGTAGCACGTGGGCACTCAGTGATGTCATGTCTCGCACTTTGACGCGCAGGAAACAAACGTTGGAAATGGATGGTTGGCACTGTGTGGACAGCAGATGCAGCCACAGGCTGGTGTGTGGGATGAGTTGTATTCACCATGAATAACCGTTGCTGTTACATTTAACTTAAATAAGTCTTGTCGCCTCTTCATACAGATGTGGCAACGAGGATGGGATAAAGAATGTTGCATTTTCCGGGACGATGTTCTTATTCATGCCCCAGGTGGAAGACTCATGATGAAATGTTAAATAAGGTCTTGTACATCTTCCAATATCAGGGTGTTGTTCACTAATGTGAAAAATGCGAGTTCCGTAAAAACTTGGTGGAATATTTAGGACACACAATTTCAAGCACAGGTGTCCAACCAAGACCAAGCTTAGCCCAAACCATATTGCAGGCACCCGCAACTTCTAACAAAGCAGGTGTAAAATTGTTCTTGGGGTTAAATGAATTTTTTTCATGATTCATTCCTGATTATGCCGTGAATGTACGACACATTACAAATGTGTTAAAAAAAGACACAGTGTTTGTCTGGGATGCAGATTGTGAAACTGCTTTTAAATGGCTTAAAAACAGAGTTGTCAAAGCGTTAAAACCTTATGATCTGGCTGCACTGTGAACTTTAACTGTTGACCCAAATTGTTATGGTTTAGGTGCAGTTTTGACTCAAATCATTGACAATGTGGAACGCACCATAAGTTTCACTTCTAGAGTACTCAGGTGACTGAAACACATTATTCAGTAATAGAGAAGGAATTGTTGGCTTGTTGGTGGGCCATAGAGAAGTTTAGGTGTTATCTGTGGGGTATGAGATTCATGCTACAAACTGACCACAAGCCTTTGGTATCTATCCTAGGTAACACAACCAACAGAAACAACAGACCCCGCATAGCTAGATTGTCTTCCAAACTATTATAGCTTCAATTCAATGTTGAGCACATCTCTAGTGGTAAGAACATCTGTGCTGAGGTCCTCTCACGCTTTCCTATGAAAGTTGAAGAAGTTGAAGGTGGTGGCAAATATTGTAATGATGAAGATTTTGATTATTGCATAGTTGCAGCTGTGGAAATACAGCACACTTGTGCTATTGATGAGGATGAATGGAGAAAATCTATGAGGCAAGATGAAATGTTAAAATGTGTAATCAAATATATTGTTGAGGGGTGGCCAAGAGAAAGGAATGTGGTTGTAGACATCCAGACTTTTGTCAAAGTGTGTGACGAATTGTCATTTGAAAATGACTTAGTGCTCAGGCTAGAGAAGATTATCCCTACTAGTGATCTTAGGAAAGTTATTTTGTCTAAAGCACATGAAGGGCATTTGGGAGCCACTCTCATGAAACATAGAGGGCTTGAGAATTTTTGGTGGCCTCGGATGGACCGAGACATTGACACCATGGTACACGAGTATGTAATTTGTTCTACTAGGGATAAGGCAATGCGTCTTCCGAGTCCACCCTTGAATCCCGTTCCCTTGCCTGACAAACTGTGGTGAAAACTGGGTATTGATGTTATGGAACCCTTCCAAGTGTTATCACATCAGTGATGGTTTGCCATAGTATTGGTTGATTTTTACTCCAGGTGGCCTGAGGTTAAAGCAGTGGTGAATTTGTGAAAGAAATCTTTATGCTGGAGGGTTTGCGTGAAACCATAGTCTCTGACAATGAAGTACAATTTGTGTCCACAGAAGTAGCCTCATTTTTGATGGAATGTTCCATCAGTCACGTTCGCTCTACCATCCACCAACCACTGGTTTGGTGTTGCGCTCAAACAGGGTGATAGGTGATTGCAATCAGTGGGCTATTACCTACAATAAGGTTGTACCAGTTGCAGCCAGGACCATGCCGTGGTTCTATAGAACAACACCACACTCCACAACAGGTGTTTCACTGTTTTAATTGATGAAGGGCAGAAAGCCATGCACTGAATTCAGGCCAGCATGGATGTCAAAATTGTTGAAACAGAGTATGTCTGCTCCGGAGTTACATGAAGTGGTCAGAAGCAAGTTTGAAACCACCCAAGCCAAACAAAAGTGATAATTTGACAAAAGAAAATGTGTATCAACAAATAACTTTGCAGTGGGTGATTCTGTAAAGATCAAAAAGACAGTCTTTGTTAAGAAAGGGGAATCTAAGTTTACTGAACTGTTATGCATTGACAATATATGTGGTAGTGCAGTAAGTATAAACAGATGCAACTGGTGAAATCTGAGAAATTTTTAAAGGTTGATCCTCAATTGTTGAATAAATATGCACATTGTTCAAGAACAGATGTTATAAAAGTGTTAAGTGACAAGCAAGCCTCTTGCTCCTCTCAGGAAAAGTGGAAGGGATGTAGGGCTGCCTGTTAGATTCAGGTAGTTTCCCTTTTCTTTTCCTTTTAGCAATTTCTGGAGGGAGAATTACTCGTGGTTCGCTTGCTCATCTTTAGGTACTCTGGGTGTTATTGTTTTCTGTTTTTGTTCTCATCTTATCTATTCCTTTTATTACATTTTTCATTGCTTTTTGTTCCATTGATTTGTTTTCTGTTGTTTTCTTTTGTGAGGAGAAGAGATATGTAGTATCTTGTCCATGTGGGTGAGTAGCGCGCGGACACTCTGTGATGTCATGGCTCCCGCCGTGACACACTAGGTACGAACATTGGAAACGGACGGTTGGCACTGTGTGGACAGCAGTTGCAACCGCCGGCTGGTCTCTGGGATGAGTTGTATTTGACATGAATAAACGTCGCTGTTGCATTTAACTCGAGTGAGTCTTGTTGTCTCTACATAATATATACTATTAGGTCAAATATGTCTATATATATGTTTATGACTTCTTCAAAAACATGCGTCTTTCCCGACATCATGGCCCGTATCATGACATTCTTGAGCATATAAAAAAAATTAAGAAAAATACTACACTTATTAATACACTGAAGTTAATACAGGGTTATAAAAATACACATTATGGAGCAATTATAGATAGAAAATACAATTTAAAAACCTTGGCAATTCAATAAGAACATCAGAGGTTACAGGGGCATTATAGTTAGGAAATAGAGTTTTAAAAACCATAGACATTCACAGAAAAAACTAAAGGTGCCAGGGATATTATAGTTAGGAAATAGAATCTAAAAAAACTAAGAAAGTCACTTACAAACTGAAGTTTACATGGATGTTATAGTTAGGAAAGAGAATTTTCAAAAACTAAAAAATTACCAAAAAAAAAATCTAAGATTACAGGGACATTGTGGTTAGACTCTGGTTTCCCTCATACAAACACAGAGAAATTCTGCAGTTATAGTTTGCTAAGCTAACTATAACTCTCGCCCCGCAATGCACTGCTTATGAATTCACATAATATATCACTCATGACATGGTGGGTGGTCAGATTTGTCAGGAAGCTAGATCTTGTTTCGCAGGTTGTGCTTTTTGTGATTTGAGGTAAATCAGGTAATACGTTTTTGAGCTAATAAGGGTCATATATAAATATATAGTTTGGCAGTTGGGCTTGCAAAACTCCAACAAGACTGCAGTAATAGTGCAAAATCAAAAGTGAAGTCCAGTGATTAGTCAATAGACCAGTTATTCCTGTGAGTCTTCCTACTCTCGTGGAAACGTGAGGACTCTGATTGGCTGGCTGTTAGACTGTTAGAAATGTAAACATTAATGCTTGCTGCAGAAAATTGGAAGAGTTGTGAAAATGAAATAAAAAAGCTAGCTATATCAGAGGGCAGCAGAAAGGCATCCTGTCCCACTAAGTTTAGAGAGGAGGTGTCTAAGGGATAACTACTGTGGAAATGCATGTATCTTGTTTTTAACTCAGTTTTTGAGATTGCACAGCAACACGAGTAGTAAAAAGGGATAGATGAGTTCTCTATACACAAGATAAGTAGTATGATGGGTACGTGGTTATTTGTATGAGGTTTGATCACTCTTGCGAGCATTTTATAAAGCTTGCATGGGAAAGCCTGTAACATGGTGTTTGAGATATTGCAGTCCTCTCGTACGATTTGCATGGAAAATTACTTGGTCAGAGATGAGGTACTTTATGATCCCGCAAGAGTCTTGTGAGATCTTCTGGGGAGTGATATTAAGAAAAGGACCTAAGGCTCAACAAATATTTCCTATTCTTATTACATGTTTGAAGAAGGTCTGGGATGTGAGAGGGTGCAGAGCAAGATAAAGCTCACTTGGTCATTGGTGCTTTGGAGAAGAAGGAAGTCTCTTTGAGTTGTGCTCAGCAGAGGTTAATTCATCTGGAGTTAAAAGAGAATGGTATGCTAGTATGCATTTAAGAGTTATTTAGCAATACATTTGAAAAACCTTGTTGTGAAGTGTTAGTAAGTATACTAATGTTGGTACATTTATTCTACAGGGTGTTTACAGAATGAAAAGTTGTTTGTGGAGTTGTAGATGTGTTAATATAGGTTCTCAGAGGTGTAGAATAGAATGTAGAGAGATGTGACCAAGGTTTGTAGATTGAGTTAAAAAATGAAATGTACAAACTGTGTGTACTCATAAGTAAAGAAGCAGTAAAGAAGCAGTGTTTACCAAATCGTAAAACAAATAATGTAATAAAACAAGCTGTACTGTTGTTATGAAACTCATTGTGCATATACTTTACCACTATGAAATGTTTGATTGGTGATATTGCTATTTCTAGAGTGAAAAGCTTCAGTGAGTGTTAGCAAAGGTGTCTCAAGAGCACTGTTCCCTGTAGAGCGCACCTGTGTACGTGTGAGCACTTATTTGAATCTGGCACACAGTATCTTCTTTGAAGCGCGCACATACCATGAGAGAAAAGTATTCATGTTAATGGCAGCGCCTTGTAGAAACATGATGGGTGTTGCTAGTAACGTGAATACGTGAAGGAAAGCAGACAATCTGCCCCCCTATGTCCTCTATTAAGAAAAGTCATGCAGCAAGCCTAAAAGAACGACGTGTGCTTTTACAAGAATTAGTATATATTAGAGATTTGTGAAAAAACACATCATGCTGTTAAGATGTATGCGTGCCTTTTCTTAACAGAGTGCAGCAGTTTATGTGCCTTTTTGAAAGTTTTCATTTGAAATAAAGCCCAAGTGTAAGCATGTCAGGCCCTGCAATTAACATGAAAACTTTCAAAAAGTCATGCAATCTGATGCTTTCTATTAACAAAAGGCATGCACCAAGCCTAACAGCACCTAACAGCACAACATGTGCTTTCACAATCACTAATATGTGTAGTGATTGTGAAAGTACATGTTGTGCTGTTGGGCTTGCTGCGTGATTTTTCTTAATATAGCACAGCAGTTGAAATGGAGCTGCAATTAACATGAACACTCTCAAAAAGGCATGCAATCTGCTGTGCACTATTACCAAAAGGCATGCAACAAGTCTAACAGCACAACATGTGCTTTCAGAATCCCTAATGTAAATTAAAAGCCATTGCAGGATGGGAATTGTGCAGAAACAACTATTACAAGATGGCCAATCTGCAAGGATACACATACTGTTCAAACTATAATGAACCAGATTGTATACTAGTCCATGCTAAGAAATGCATTACCTCGCAAACGCGTGTTTGGAGTCATAAGAAAAAAAATGCTTTATTGTATTAGTGGAGTTTAAAAATTGTACACAGAATACCTTCATACAGTGGCAAGACTGAGGGCACAACCAACGGTACAAAACATGTCAATATATTGAGTGAAAAAGCAAAGGAATTATTTGCATTGATCAAAAGTACACAACAATTTTGGGAGGATCTCTAATCCTTTTTGGCAATTGAGGAGGCAGGCACCAATGAGGACACTGGCTGATACATTTTGTCAACCACCGCAAGAATGCCTTCATTATTGGTGATAAAGGCAGCATAGAATCAAAGTATTAATTTCTAATCATCAGCTTGATAAATGATGATCACTCTATGTAACATGTTTTCATGCTTTGTGACAAAGTAGATAGGATCTCTCAATATACTGAGCCTAGTGGCAGGAATCATTGCCACGTTGAAGAAATAAATACATTGAGGATACTGGCTGATGCATTAAAGCAGGACTTGTGCTTTCAAAATCCTAAATATATATTAGAGATTGTGAAAGCACATGTCCTGCTATTGGGCTTGCTGTGTGCTGTTTGTTGATAGAAAGGGTGACCAGAATTATAAAGCCAAAAACTGGGACATTTCATAAGAACAGAAAAGGGTCTACACTTAGCTGCCAAGGTTTCAGATTGCTATGTGTGACTTTTTTTTAAAAAAATCAGTGCAATTATGAGTGACATTTCAAAGACTATGAGTGACACTTTCTTGGGAGCACAATCAGTCTAGCTTTACCCAATACACTAGACCCCCATTCCTAATATGAACCATCCCGCCCCACCCAGTGCATTCAAGCACTACCAGAACAAATCTGCTCCTTCACTGTCCATCTTAACACCATTTACAGCCACAGTGTTCAGCTCACCTGTGCCAAGTAAGACTTGGGCTAGGTTGAGATGGGGCTATGGGTCATTGGCGTTGCTTTGCTGATTATTGCAGGAGAGAGGCTAGGCGTGGCCTTTGAGGACTTGCCTCAGATTGTACGGTGCTCGGTTCTAGGTATCACATGCAGCCTTTGGTCTGTACCAGCAGAGAAGGGCTACTGCCTGTGTGCCCTAGGGGCTGCACTGAGTCTGAGTCCTAATGTAAACTGCAATCGGTAGCTCCAAGTCTCAGCTCACTGTCACACAGGACGTGATGGTGACACTGGTGCCAGTACACAGTAACTATGCTAAGCAAAAAAATTATGGACTGAATGCTAAATAAATCATTCATTCACCTCCCGTTCAAGAGATCTGGGTTAAATCCATTGTTCTTTTGCTCACCATGCCACCCCAGTTTAGACCCAGCCAGATGCAAATCATTCTTGACTGTGTGCCTCATGAGAACAGTCCAGACCGAATTGCCAAGCAAGGTCCTCCCTGGACCGGAAACAAGCATCCTGGGACCGGTTCTGGCTAATCAGCCGTCATTAGCCAGGCTAGCTTGAATCCAGTGGCAAACTGAGCATGGGACTCGTGTCTGGGCCTAGCCTGCCAACTTAGGGCGAACAAAGTGATAGTGATACCAAAGGGGATGATGGATGGAGCGCTGGAGCAAATGAAACACTCACCCCCAGTCAACTGATCTGGGTTTAATCCATCATCATTCTTTAGATCACTCCACCACCCCGGTTCAAACATGGCCATATGCAAATCAGTCTGACCCTGTGCCTCAGGGGAACAGTCCAGCCCCAACTACCAAGCCATGTCTTCCCTGGACAGGAAACAAGTATCCTGGGACAAGTTTCTGGCTAATCTGCCGTCATCAGCCAGGCTACCTTGAATCCAGTGGCACAGTGAGCATGGAACCCACGTCTGGGCATACCCATCCTACTTAGGGTGAAAAGTGTTACGCAAACAAATGATGGACGGAATGCTGAATAAATCACACATTCACCCCCAGTCAAGAGATCTGGGTTAAATCCATCGTTCTTTTGCTTACTATGTCACCCCAGTTTAGAACCAGCCATGTGCAAATCAGTCTTGACCCTGTGCCTCATGGGTACAGTGCAGACCGAACTGTGAAGCCAGGTCGTCCCTGGACCGGAAACAAGCCTCCTGGGACTGGTTTCTGGGTATTACCCTTCATCAGCCAGGCTAGCTTGAATCCAGTGGCACAGTGAGCAAGGGACCCACATCTGGGCATACCCATCCCACTTAGGGTGAAAAGTGCTGCACAAACAAATGATGGACCGAATGGTGAATAAATCATACATTCACCCCCAGTCAAGAGATCTGGGTTAAATCCATAGTTCTTTTGCTCACCTTGCCACCCCAGTTTAGACCAAGCCATAGGCAAATCAGTCTTAACCCTGTGCCTCATGGGAACAGTCTAGACCTAACTGCGAAGCTAGGTCTTCCCTGGACCAGAAACAAGCATCCAGGGACCTGTTTCTGGGTATTACCTTTTATCAGCCAGGCTAGCTTAAATCCAGTGGCACAGCGAGCAAGGGACTCATGTAACTGTGTCACGAGCATGTGGTGAACGGTTGTTCAGTCAACAACGTGAACAACATTCAGCAAAATTATCCTTTCTGTGAGGCTGCAAGGGGACTGAGGAAATGAGCTTGTAAGATTTTAATTAAATTATTTCATATAGCCATCCTGGGCTGCACCACACTTTCTAAGTTCCAACACATGCTACCAAGGGTCTGCAAGGGATGGGCATGGCAGGCTGTACAGGAAAAATCATTTATACTTGCGCTTTGTTTATTTAAATGCCACAGTGTTGGGATAGTTTTAGCACGGTCTTCTTTATACAGAGCCTGTGTTAAGGCAGACGACCTTAGGCCGCTTCAACACCATGTCCTGTATGCGTATGGGTTGGCAGGGTTTGCTATCATCATACCGGACTCAAGGCTAGTTGGACCCCAGGTTCCCACCTGTGACTTTTGAAGATGCCAGCAGTCTGCCACAATGACTCCCCCTGCAAAGGCCAGGCTACGGGCAGATGCCACTGTCCAGGATGTGACGACTCATGCAGGCTGCCTGCTAAACATGAAGAAGCACCACTCCCGCGGCAGCCGCAGTTTGGGTCTGGTCACGGGCGGCCATAGGAGCATTAGGGCTGCAATGCGAGTGCCCACAGCCAATTGTAAACTGACTGTCATGCCATATGCTCACACCGCAGGCGGCAGGTCACCTATAGCTAGGGCGCAGGGTAAATCAACCAGATACTGATTCTATTGTGTTGTCACATGAGGTCAGTAAAGCTGAATGTGGCACCAGTCCACTATGGGTGAAGTTGTTACATGGTAGCCCCTCAAGCTAGCCCAAAGCTAGCTGAGCCAACCACCAAGTTACGCAATCAGGGCTGACCGCGCACTGCCAGCTTTCTGTTAGTGGTGCTAATTACTAGCTGGCACTGGGCCTAACATTGGAGGAGGATTTATAAATGTCTGACTTTGCATTTCAGTGCAGTGATGCAGACTACCACTCTGAAAGGTGTTAGTCTAATGCCTGATGCGTGGTACTTGGCAGGGCTGACTACAATTTTTACTAAAATGGAGCACACAGAATGGCAGCACTCATCAGCATAGAATAACAGAAGAGGAAGTAAAAACATTGATAAAATAAAGATTTAAAGCCAGTATAATGCCAGTTATTTAAATAGATTTTTTATAACTGCTGCTACCTATCCCTGCTTTGGAAAACATAAAAAGGCACCTCCCACCGTTTTCAGTCAATCCACTCTAAAAACTAGGACATGACAAATTTAATAAAATGTACTGGGACAGGTGGTGAAAAACCAGGACTGTCAGAGCAAATCCATGATGTGTGGTCAAGCAATTGACAGAGCAGTGTAGATTAGGTGCCTTTTTTAAAGTATTCAAGTTATTTGCAGTGCTGTGTATAGGCAAGATGGGCGCTGAAATTAACATGAAAACTTTCAAAAAGGCACACAATAGGCTACGCTTTATTAACAAATGCATAGCTACCAAGGTTTCAGATTGCTATGTGTAACATTTTCTTAAATTCAGTGTAAAATGAGTGTCATTATAATTACTATGAGTGGCACTTTCATGTGACCAAAATCAATGTATGAGGTAGTCATTTTGGCACCACTGTGGTGTGCTAGATCTATTAATAAAATTTAAAAGCACATTTTGAAACCAAGTCACTACCTCCTGGACTCCGTCTTGCTCTTTCTCTTGTATGCTTCCCTTCTCCTTGTTGCTTTCCTCTCTGTATATTTCTCTATCTGCATAACACTCCTACTCTCCTTGATGCTCTGTCCACCTTGTGCTTTTCTCTGCAATCCCAACTGCTCCATGTTGCTTTCTCCTTCCTGTGTTTCTCCTTCCTTTAAACAATCCCTTCGCGTGCTCCTCTTGCTCTCTTCCTTGTGTGCTTTTCTTCCTCCTATGGAAAAATAGTCCTGTGCTCCTTCTTGACCATCACTAAGAGTCTATTAGGCAATCGCTCATTCCAAAATACTGCCAGTTTCCCAGGTGGTCCAGACAATGGGCAACTCAAATTCTCCCCAAACAAAGTGGAGCTCCGCAGCGTTGCTGGAAATGAGCAAACAGCTAAGTTGTTTTTGGGTACTGCGCCCAGGAGGTGAGTGGAATGTTTAGTGGGTCCATCCTTTCTAACTCACATGGAGTTTGGGGTCAGGGGAGGCTCCTGTGGACCCGGACTGCTTTACTCACTGAGCACCCCCAAGCGACAGGCCACAATGTCCCACAGAGCAGAGGGGTCCCTCTCCTGCTGTGCTCCCTGTCACGTATTTGCAGCATGATGCCTCCAGTGGTGCATCACTACGAGGGCACTAACTACCCTTTCAGAAAGGTGCAACTGTCCTCCAGGCCCGCAGTCAGGCCCAGAACAGAAGGAGATTAGGGTCTCAACCTCACAGCCGCATAGCAACCATCTTACTTACTCTACAGCAACACTTCTTTTGTTTGCAAATGTCACCCCAGCCCTTAATTTAGGCGACATTTTCTGCAATCCAACAGCCAGTATGTTCGATTTAGAAAAAAAGATAGAAGTATGCTGATGGTTAGATGTGGCTACCATTTGTTTCATTGTTCCAGATTATGCCTACTGCTCTAGTAGTGTCAGTAGCAGAAGAATATCCGGATGATCAAAAGTATGTTGCACAATGAGACCACAAACCAAGCAGCTTTAATATAGCATAGATATCTACTGCAATAGTGCACATGATGTGCACTTTGCAGCTGCCGGTCCAGCTTCTCCCTCACAGCACACAGGTGTTGTCAAGGCACTACAAATGTGTGATTCATGTATTATAGTGCAGTAAAGCAGACAACCACATTGAAATGCGTTAGTCCAAGCCTGATGCGTGGTACTTGGCAGGGCTGCAATAGGTATTCAAGACACACAGGAGGAGATAAACCGCATAGAAAGAATGTTCTGTGGTTGGTTTAGGATAGGAAAGAGCAATGCATTTTCACAGATTCCATTTTGGTGCAATCTTGAATAACACAGACACCTCTAGGGGATTTAGCATTCCCATTTGACAAGTGATAGTAAGGGACACATTGTTCCATTAAACGACTTTTAATAGAGAATATGCGTTTGAATACTGTATCCTTTTGATGTTTGTTGTATATTGCAAACCTGCCTTAAGATCCTTCATGAGGTTCTGTATGTGTAGAAATTCAGTGTCTTTTCACTTTATTAAGCAAATGTTTGTGTGATATTTGCACTGATATATGTCACTGCACCCACACACTCATTTGGGTTCTTTGCAAACATATTTCAAATTCACAAAATAGTCTACCCACCTTGGATACTAGAATGGCTCAAAATGAGTCCACAATTTAGAAAAAGCAGAGATGAGCTCACTGAAGCTAACAACCAGACACCAAAATTACAGATTTCAGAATAGATGTCACAAAACTTTTTTTTAATTAAAAAATGTTTTCCCTTTTTTTTATTACATAGTTCATTCAAAGTAAATATATCATTTCATTACATAATTAATTGGAAGTACAAACATCATATCTAGATAGGCCCCACAACATTCACCATTCCATCAACCATTCAGCACTTAAATACAACTCACCAAACTCAAATAAACTAGGAAACAGTCATACTCATATATCTATCTCACATTCAACCCTCATCGTAGATTCAAATGTAGCACACTTAATCTGTCCCGCAGGGTCTTCCAAGATCGAACATGGAGGCGAGATAGTATAAATGCAAGACAGGAAACACAACGCCAACGCGCGTTTCGGTGCAGTGCCAGGTTTAAGGCAACACCTTCATCAGGGCAGATACAACCAGGAAAGAGGGGGCAGGGCCACAACAAAACAGCAGACAATCTGTAATAGGCAAACATGCATTTTAGAATTCCATATCCAAAGTTCTTGTAAAAGGTAAACAAACATGTTATATTACAAACACATAAGTAAATATCTATATCCAAGGTGGTACAATTAATTACGAAAGATTTTCATAGAATACTAAACATCTTTCCTCTGGCGTTTACCACAGTGAGCTCAAACAACTGCAAGATAGTCTTTAACTGATAATGCACATAAATAGAAAAACGAAAAAAAACAGGAATCCCAAGGTAGAACCAACAATAGCACAGTACAACAAATACATTAAAGTTCACATTCATTAATCGTACATCAATGAGACACAGACGGCCAGCAGGACCCCCTCGCTTATCTTGCAGTTCTACGCCACACAGTTTCCCTTATTTTTAGAATTCTGTAGATCATAGTTAGAAAAATTGCAGTCCCTTAATAGCTGAAAATAATTTTTTACCCAGAAGTAACTGCAGAAGATTTTTAAAGCAATTACTTACTTAATTTTGGCGGAGACAACACATAAGTGAAGCTTCTACACAAAACATTTGGTTTCTTTTCACCAAAATTCACGATAGGGGGTTTATGGGTCACATTCAACGGCACCCAGGATACAGGAGCCATACTGCATGAAATCCAAATAGTGAGGCCACAGGTAAGTTTTTAAGAAGTTATTTAGAATAAGCATGAGGTAAAGAGGTGCAATTAGAGTCTTCTCTCACAAATACTCACCAAACGGCGAATTCACACACCCTCTCCGAAGTGAGCAGATATAATCCGCGCTCGGGGGCGTCGATATTATTGAACGTTCCCCAATAGAGAAGAAACCTGAAGTTTTGGGAAACTTTTAAAACGTGAAGCACTGACTGGACATTGAGTTTATCAGCTGGTGGTACGGTATACAGTGTATTCTGAATGTCCAACCAACACCTCACCTCCTTGAGTAAGCCTTGGACTGCTCTGTCTCGCTACCCTGAGACAGTCAAGTGCTGGAGAGGAGTACCTGGTTATCCAGTTTTGGGTCCACTATTACTGAGGCCCCAGGACACCAGTGAGGGAACACTCCAGTTGATGCCATTGGAGTGCAGTTACCCCTGAGCGCCCTGGTGCCTAGGAAGCCGGGTCAAACAACAAGTAATGTGTGTAACAAATATAAATATTTAATTGTGGGTGAAAAGCGTAGAAATGTTTACAAAATATACTGATGTATCACTATCATCAATTATTGACCTGTATGCACCTAACATCTTTTTGATTTTTTTGTCTTTCTTTTAGGAGGAAAATTAATATTTATCTGCTCAAATAAGCAGCAAAGAAGTGCCTTGTCAAGAGAAGCAGGATTATTGTGTTGTTCAGCAATAACTATGGGGCTGATTTCGACAAAGATTGCCCAACTAAATATGCGTTTTTCTTTTGCAGGCAGACGGTCTCATTGCCGTTCCCAAGACGGTGCCAGACAAACAGGCAGCGCAATAAGAATGGCAAAAATGTTCCAGCATGGCATGGCCAGTGATGTCCATGCCATGCTGGATGCGGGTGTGATAGAATGCATCCCCATGGCAAGGGGGGTAGGCGGGCCCAATGAGGCCCCCTTTGTTTCTCCACCACCAGTCTTTTCATAGCGGGAGCCTGACATGAAATGGCTGGCTGTGGAGGAACTTGTGATATGCTTAGTGGGACTGTCCCCGTCCCACTAATCATTGGGCCTCCACCATGCCACCGCCAGGGAATGGCGATTCCCTGGCACAGGTGGCGGTACACCGCTGGTATGACTTTGAAAGTGATAATCCTGCAGATGGTGGACTGCCACAGTTGCACAACCATGAGTGTGTTGGTCGGAAGATTGCCGCACTGGTCATCAGCCTCTATGTCTTCGGGCACAGGGTATTCAAGTTGGAAGCATGTAGAGTAGCCTGAACAGTTGAGCACTTCAGCTGCATGTGCTAACTCTTGATAAACCAGGCATAGTGAATTGTTTATAAAGATAAACTGCTTTGCTGAGACTTTATTGCCATCTAGCCTGCCATAACATAACATAAATCTAAAGACTCTTTGGCAGGCTAAAGTGACTGAGAGACTGAAAAAAAGTGTAATCTACATCAAAATCTAGTAGGCAAATAAAGCGAAAGGAGGTGCTTATGAGATTTGGAAATAATGTTACGTATTTTAAAGTACATTTTTTGTCATGTTATAGTTGTTTATATTGTTTGTTAGTGTAGTTTTGTACTGTTGTTAAATTGTTTTGTTTTACTAAATGCTTTTAAAGTTACTTTGGATTAGTTTCCTTAATACCTATAATAAATTTCAAGTTTATTATAGTATAGCAAAGTTCGGTAACACTGGCAGTACCATGTTGAGGGACAGTGAATATACTAATATATGTATATATATAGACATATGTTAATGGTACTATGCTCATCTTTTATTCTATTCAGAGTTGGTTGCAGAGTAGTCAATTATTTTGCAATGCTGGCATGCTTAGTTGTCATGCAACAGTGAGGTGTTGCATGCTGTTGTATATGTAATTATAATACAAGTAAGGGATCTTCACACAAAGGTAAAAGCATGTTTATACTCAGCTGCACACTGTGATCACCCTATTAGGTATTGTAATTGCCATTAGGAGGTGTTAAAACACAGGTAAGTATGTCTCCTCTATGAAATTATGACACAAGTTATCCAAGACACAGTTCTGAACAGAGAGGTTACTCCATTTTACCATTTTATGCTCTACTATGGACTTTCTTAAGTATGAAGATAGGAATGTGAAAGACCCACAGCCTACTTTACATGTGTTATTCTGGGGAGATGTCTCACCTGAGAGGGCAATGGGTTTTCATGTCATAGCCTCTATATAGATGTTATGTAAAACATACTTTTGAGAATAATGGTAATTTCAACTCCATACTTTACTTTTACTTCAGTCATATAGTGGAGATGTGTGCCACAAAGTTAAGCCACTTTTCACACCCTAATTTGCACAAGCATTATCCAAGAGACATATCTCAGACAAGAGGCCTTTCCCTAAACACACTATATCACACGGAGTTATCATGCATGAGACTTGGGTGAAAACAAGGCAGTTTATTTTCACAGTCTACCATGCATACCTGTCAGCATGAGAAGAAGAATGAGTAAGGAGATACATTTCTTTCAACCCCTACTAGAGAAACATCTTACCCTGGTAAGATGTGTTAGCAGGGAGAGGAGTCCCTTCGCAAATAGCACTGCTTATCGCTGTTTTTCTAATTAGAGGTGTGAAGAGAGAGGATACTGGTTCACTACACAGTACTGTACATCCAAGTTGTACTGGAGATAGGTGTTAGTGTAGAAGGCAATGTTTCCCTACACAATACTGTATATATCTGTGATGCTGGGGAGAGCTGTGAGTGGACAGGGAAATCCATCCCCACACACTAATATTTATGTGGATTGCTGCTATGTGGCATCAAATGACCTTAAAAGTCACATTGCCTTTTAGAGGAAATTAGTTGTCAAAAAGTGGAAGCGTAAATAAGACTGAGGACTGCCTTTCATCCCACAGAAACACACATAATTATTAAAAAATGACCTTATTTGTGTGTTTATATTGCACTCAGAGCGTGTGAAGGGCAATGTTAGGCACTCAATTTGCGAAGTGGATCAGGGCGACCTACGAATAGTGAGAACAGATGTGAGAAGGGTACTGCTGAGAGGCATTTTTTTTGGCCCTGGGAGCTGCGTGGGTGCCAAGATGGCAGACATTTATAAACGCTGATTAATGTGCAACCATTACATCGAAACTAAAAAATGTGGGCCATATTATCAAGAAAGGGCGATACATTATCGCCGCTTTTATCGGCAGGAAAATGCCGCTAAAGCGGCGATAATGGGCTTAATAATATGCCCTTGTGAATTCCCATAGAAGCCCAGGTTAACACCAGAACCTTGGCTCCTATGGGAATTCACAAGGGCATATTATCAAGCCCATTATTGCTGCTTTAGCGGCGGTTGCCTGCAGATAAAAGCGACGATAATGTATCTCCCTTTCTTGATAATATGGCTCCATATTTTACACTCCAGCAAATGTAATAACGCTGATAAAAGAATATGCTAGAGGTTCCAATATAAACACACAAAAATGGTTGCTTCTAAAAATACATTTACACACAACCACGACATGGACTAAAAAAACAATAGTGTTACATTCCAGCAAACATAATGAAACGAGCAAAACAATGTGCTCTGGTTTCCAGATAAACACACACAAAAGGTTGCTTCTAAAACTACAATATAAAAGGCAGAAATGCAAACTCAAAAGAAAATACAAATCAATAAAGCACAATCTCAAAAGAAGAAACACGAGGAAAGAACGACAAGAGATTGTATTCATCACCTTTGTAAACACCCAAAAAAAGAAGTTTCACCAAGACATGGTATAATGCCAACCAGTGCAAGGAAATAGTACTTGGTTGCTGCTCTTGAAAAAAGATGAGAAGGGATTAATACTAAATGAGGCATTTCAAATGCATGCCAAAAAGAAATAGAAAACTAGATTACCAGAGTGACAAAGGAATCAGCTTCTTTTCAGAAATATTGACCCTCCTTGAGAAAATCTCTCAAATATATTATGTGTTGGAACTGGTATAGTGCCAACCTATCTGAGGAGGAATGAAGCATTCTATAAAGTAATAAGGCAAGGCTATGTCTATTACATTTCTGTTGCCTGCAGGAATCCGGTAGCTGCTTCAGTAATTGCCCAAATCTGACGCACTGCTGGACATATATGACAGCAGTCACTGATAACCACGTCTGAACTCTGGCGAAATAACGGAATGGTTTACAACATCCTTCCCAGGAGGAAACCCCTTGATTTCACTTCTGATTACAAAATATATTAGTGCATTTTTTAATCTAATGTTGTAATGTGTTACGTGCAGCCTTGTGCATCTGATCACCCTCAATGTGAAATTGGTAATTATTGGGCTGGAAGAGATGTGCTTGCACACCCCACTAGGTCTCTAGCATTAGGATATTAATTAGAGCATCAATATACTCCAATAAGCATCATTTGGAATAATATTCTAGATAGCCCTGTTATTGCTTTTTGTGTTTAGACAGTCTGGACAATGAGTGTGCATATATGTGTGCAATAAATGTTTTGAGACAGTAACCTGGGCACTTCCGTTTTTCATACAATGCAGTCATTAACTGAGTGTTATTGCCTGCCATGATGCCTCTTTATGGATTCTCCGCATTCGTGAAAATCAACGAAAATGACATGTGAACCAGCAAGAGACTGCTTCTGTTTGTGACGATAGTGGACAAAACATTGTCAAATTTTAATGCTTTTGTAGTATCCTTTCCCGCTCGCTCCCCCTCTGGTGCGAGTGGCACTATGGTTTGCCCCGACGCGCGCTGCACGTTGGCACGCGACCTTCGGTTGAGAATGACAGTTGGATAACGATTACTGTGAGAGACTCCTTCGTGCTTGCATGCACGCTGATGCTCGCCTGTGGGATCCAGTTATACAAATAAACTACGACTTCTGCATTTTGAATCCTGTCATTATTACATCTTTCTTGTTTTAAATTGAAGAATTCTGTTTCCTCCTCACTGCCGGAGTCAGCGGCTGCTGAGCACAAATAGGAGTCATCCAGCATGCCGGTCTCTCAAAAGCGGCAACAGAAAGGGACATTTTCGGGAGTGGGGGTTCATTTGTGGTGAAAGGGAAGACTTACAAGAAGGAGTGGGAAAGATACTGATGCGGCATACAGCTAACAGAATGTGCACAAAGTGACGACTATTCAAACAAGCAGTTCCCCAAATGTGGTAACATATGTGTCGAGATAAGAAAGAATGCTATTTGTTTTTAAAAGCACAGCAACGGTGTGTCCTTTAAGTGTGACGTTTGGCACAGTAAAGTTGTAAATATTGTATAAAGCTATCTAACCTAACAAATGAAAGGCAGCATTGTCCAAGGAAGAATAAAGGTACATTTAAAGCTGAATGTAAATGTTGCCCACTTGGCTCCTTCTTGGACCCCCATGAGCTAAAATAAGTGAAGGGTAATATTTTCCTGTGTACCTTGCACACACCCTGTTGTTTTGCAGTCACAACTATTGCCTAAAGATGCCCAACAAAGTAATTGAATGGTGGTATTATTTGAGGGGAATATGGTTGAGGTGTAGTCACACATGATGTTTAAAGCTGTCTAACATAAGAATTTGAAGGCAGCTTTGTTCAAGGTGCAATAAAGATACATTTAAAACTGAATGTAAGTGTTGTCCTCTTGGTTGCTTTTTGGCCACCCATAAGCTAAAGTAAGCAATGGGTGTTTTCCCGGGTCCCTTGCACACATCCTGTGTTTTTGCAGTCACAACTATTGTTTAAAGCTGCCTAACTAAAGAATTGAAAGACAGTAATTTTCAGACTGAATAAACTTAGGTTGTGGTTGAGGTGCAGTCACAAGTATTGATTAAAGCTAACATAACCAATGAAAAGCACAATGTCTGAGGTGGAAAAAAGGTAAATTTAAAGCTGAACTGGAGTGTTGCCCTCTTGGTTTGCTCTTTGGACACCAATACGCTACAATAAATGAGGGTAACTTTTTCCAGTGTACCTTGCACACATCCTGTGTTTTTGCGGTCACAACTATTGTTTAAATCGGCCAAATAAAATAATTAAAATGCTGTGTTTTTTAAGGTGGAATAAAGGTAAATAAACAATCCCTCACATACGAGGTCCATTTAATTTGGGATAAGAAAATGTGCTTCCAATGCTGCTTTCACTCACAATGGTAAGGGGGGAGAACTGGATTATTCAGTATTTTGAATGTCCACAATACTAATTTGTGCAACTATCACAAGAAGTTGTGCTGCCTCTAGGAGCTTGAAAGCGCTTCGCCAGCTTTAAAGGCCACAGCTCTGCACACAAGGAAACACTGAGCAATGCGGGTCTTCTTAACTGCAGACCAGTGGGCCTTGCTGCTGGGGATTCCTTAATGGAATGCAACAGAGTGTGGTGTGTGTATCAAGGGAAAGCAGTTCCCCGAATATAATACCATTTGTGCTTTAGCTAAGAATAAACAAACACTCATGTGCAATTTCTCCTCAGAGTCACAAGTTAAACACATAACCTCAGGCAAATTCAAATTGTTTACAAAGAACAGTATGGATGTGGTCAAGATGTAGCCAAAGATGTCCTCTGTCAAGTGGCTCAACAAAAAGAAACAAATAGCTGCGAGCAGTTCGAGGGACTCAAGTATCTCTCTAAAGTGAGAGCAGTGGAAGGACTCAAGTTCTTGGGCTATGTTATAGGGAGGGTCAAACGCAAGAAGAGGGAAGTGTTTGGGCCTCATTCTGATGTAGAGCTACACAAACAAATGATGGACAGAATGCTGAATAAATCATACCTTCACCCCCAGTCAAGAGATCTGGAATAAAACCATTGTTCTTTTGCTCACCATGCCACCCAATTTAGACCCAGCCATATGGAAATCAGTCTTGAGCCTGTGCCTCATGGGAACAGTCCAGTGCGACTGCCAATACAGGTCCTCCCTGGACTGGAAACAAGCATCCTGGGACCGGTTAATTGGTATTACCCTTCATCAGCCAGGCTAGCTTGAATCCAGTGGCACAGGAAGCAAGGCACCCACATCTGGGCATACCCATCCCACTTAGGGTGAAAAGTGCTACGCAAACAAATGATGGACAGAATGCTGAATAAAGCGATACCAAAGGGGATGATGGACGGAGCGCTGGAGCAAATCAAACACTCACCCCCAGTCAACTTATCTGGATTTAATCCACAATCATTCCTTAGCTCACTCCACCACCCCAGTTTCAGACATGGCCATATGCAAATCAGTCTGTCCCTGTGCCTCATGTGAACAGTCCAACCTGAACTGCCAAGCCATGTCTTCCCTGGACCGGAAACAAGCATCCTAGGACCGGTTTCCGGCTAATCAGCCGTCATCAGCCAGGCTAGCTTGAATCCAGTGGCAAAGTAAGCAAGGGACACATGTCTGGGCATACCCTGCCAACTTATGGCAAACAAAGCAATAACAAAGGGGATGATGAACGGAGCACTGGAGCAAATCAAACACTCACCCCCAGTCAACTGATCTGGGTTTAATCCATCATCATTCTTTAGCTCACTCCACCACCCCAGTTCAGACATGGCCATATGCAAATCAGTCTTTCTCTGTGCCTCATGTGAACATTCCAGTCCGAACTGCCAAGCCATGTCATCCCTGGACCGGAAACAAGCATCCTGGGACAGATTTCTGACTAATCAACCGTCATCAGCCAGACTAGCTTGAATCCAGTGGAAAACTAAGCAAGGGACTCACGTCTGGCCATACCCTGCCAACTTAGGGCGAACAAAGCAATACCAAAGGGGATGATAGATGGAGCGCTGGAGCAAATCAAACACTCACCCTCAGTCAACTAATCTGGGTTTAATCCATCAGCATTCTTTAGCTCACTGCACCACCCCAGTTCAAACATGGCCATATGCAAATCAGTCTGACACTGTGTCTCAGGGGAACAGTCCAGACCAAACTACCAAGTCATGTCTTCCCTGGACTGGAAACAAGCATCCCGGGACTGGTAACTGGCTAATCAGCTGTCATCAGTCAGGCTAGCTTGAATCCAGTGGCAAAGTGAGCAAGGGACCCACGTCTAGGCATACCCTGACAATTTAGGGTGAACAAAGCAATACCAAAGGGGATGATGGACGGAGCGCTGGAGTAAATCAAACACTCACCCCCAGTCAAGTGACCTGGGTTTAATCCATCATCGTTCTTTAGCTCACTCCACCACCCCAGTTCAGACATGGCCGTATGCAAATCAGTATGACCCTGTGCCTCAGGCGAACAGTCCAGCACAAACTACCAAGCCATGTCTTTCCTGGACCGGAAACAAGCATCCTGGGACCGGTCTCTGGCTAATCAGCCGTCATTAGCCAGGCTAGCTTGAATCCAGTGGCAAACTGAGCAAGGGACTCACATCTGGGCATACCCTGCCAACTTGAGGCGAACAAAGCAATACCAAAGGGGATGATGGACGGAGTGCTGGAGCAAATCAAACACTCACCCCAGTCAACTGGTCTGGATTTAATCCAAAATCATTCCTTAGCTCACTCCAACACCCCAGTTTCAGACATGGCCATATGCAAATCAGTCTGACCCTGTGCCTCAGGGGAACAGTCCAGCCCTAACTACCAAGCCATGTCTTCCCTGGACTGGAAACAAGCATCCTGGGACTGGTTACTGGCTAATCAGCTGTCATCAGCCAGGCCAGCTTGAATACAGTGGCAAAGTAAGCAAGGGACCCACGTCTGGGCATACCGTGCCAACTTAGGGCGAACAAAGCAATACCAAAGGGGATGATGGACAGAGCGCTGGAGCAAATCAAACACTCACCCCCAGTCAACTGATCTTAGTTTAATCCATCATCATTCTTTAGCTCACTCCACCACCCCAGTTTTAGACATGGCCATATGCAAATCAGTCTGTACCTGTGCCTCATGTGAAAATTCCAGCTCGAACTGCCAAGCCATGTCATCCCTGGACTGGAAACAAGCATCCTGGGACAGATTTCTGGCTAATCAGCCATCATCAGCCAGACTAGCTTTAATCCAGTGGCAAACTAAGCAACGGACTCACGTCTGGGCATAGCCTGCCAACTTAGAGCGAACAAAGTGAGACCAAAGGAGATGATAGATGGAGCGCTGGAGAGCAAATCAAACACTCACCCCCAGTCAACTGATCTGGGTTTAATCCATCATCATTCTTTAGCTCACTCCACCACCCCAGTTCAAACATGGCCATATGCAAATCTGTCTGCCCCTGTGCCTCAGGGGAACAGTCCAGCCCGAACTACCAAGCCATATCTTCCCTGGACTGGAAACAAGCATCCTGGGACCGGTTTCTGGCTAATCAGCTGTCATCAGTCAGGCTAGGTTGAATACAGTGGCAAAGTAAGGAAGAGACTCATGCCTGGGCATACCCTGCCAACTTAGGGCAAACAAAGCAATAACAAAGGGGATGATGAACCGAGCACTGGAGCAAATCAAACACTCACCCCCAGTCAACTGATCTGGGTTTAATCCATCATCATTCTTTAGCTCACTCCACCAGCCCAGTTCAGACATGGCCATATGTAAATCAGTCTGTCCCTGTGCCTCAAGCATCCTGGGACAGATTTCTGGCTAATCAGCCGTCATCAGCCAGACTAGCTTGAATCCAGTGGCAAAGTGAGCAAGGGACCCACGTCTGGGCATACCCTGCCACCTTAGGGCGAACAAAGCAATACCAAAGGGGATGATGGACGGAGCGCTGGAGCAAATCAAAAACTCACCCCCAGTCAACTGATCTGAGTTTAATCCATCATCATTCTTTAGCTCACTCCACCACCCCAGTTCAGACATGGCCATATGCAAATTAGTCTGACCCTGTGCCTCAGGGGAACAGTCCAGCCCGAACTACCACGCCATATCTTCCCTTGACCGGAAACAAACATCCTGGGACCGGTTTCTGGCTAATCAGACATCATCAGCCAGGCTAGCTTGAATCCAGTTGCAAAGTGAGCAAGGGACCCACATCTGGGCATACCCTGCCAACTTAGGGCAAACAAAGCAATACCAAAGGGGATGATGGACGGAGTACTGGAGCAAATCAAACACTCACCCCCAGTCAACTGATCTGGATTTAATCCAAAATCATTCCTTAGCTCACTCTAACACCCCAGTGTCAGACATGGCCATATGCAAATCAGTCTGACCCTGTGCCTCAGGGGAACAGTCCAGCCCTAACTACCAAGCCATGTCTTCCCTGGACTGGAAACAAGCATCCTCGGACTGGTTACTGGCTAATCAGCTGTCATCAGCCAGGCCAGCTTGAATCCAGTGGCAAAGTGAGCAAGGGACCCACGTCTGGGCATACCCTGCCAACTTAGGGCGAACAAAGCAATACCAAAGGGGATGATGGACAGAGCGCTGGAGCAAATCAAAAACTCAACCCCAGTCTACTGACCTGGGTTCAATCCATCATCATTCTTTAGCTCACTCCACCACCCCAGTTCAGACATGACCATATGCAAATCAGTCTAACCCTGTGCCTCAGGGGAACAGTCCAGCCCGAACTACCAAGCCATGTCTCCCTTGGACTGGAAACAAGCATCTTGGGACCGGTTTCCGGCTAATCAGCCGTCATTAGCCAGGCTAGCTTGAAACCAGTTGCAAAGTGAGCAAGGGTACCCACATCTGGGCATACCCTGCCACCTTAGGGCGAACAAAGCAATACCAAAGGGGATGATGGATGGAGCGCTGGAGCAAATCAAACACTCACCCCCAGTTAACTGATCTGAGTTTAATCCATCATCATTCTTTAGCTCACTCCACCTCCCCAGTTCAGACATGGCCATATGCAAATCAGTCTGACCCTGTGCCTCAGGGGAACAGTCCAGCCCGAACTACCAAGCCATGTCTTCCCTTGACCGGAAATAAACATCCTGGGACCGGTTTCTGGCTAATCAGACATCATCAGCCAGGCTAGCTTGAATCCAGTTGCAAAGTGAGCAAGGGACCCACATCTGGGCATACCCTGCCAACTTAGGGCAAACAAAGCAATACCAAAGGGGGTGATGGACGGAGTACTGGAGCAAATCAAACACTCACCCCCAGTCAACTGATCTGGATTTAATCCAAAATCATTCCTTAGCTCACTCCAACACCCCAGTTTCAGACATGGCCATATGCAAATCAGTCTGTCCCTGTGCCTCATGTGAACAGTCCAGCCCGAACTGCAAAGCCATGTCTTCCCTGGACCGGAAACAAACATCCTGGGACCAGTTTCTAGGTAATCACCATCATCAGCCAGGCTAGCTTGAATCCAGTGGCAAAGTGAGCAAGGGACCCATGTCTGGGCATTCCCTGCCAACTGAGGGCAAACAAAGCAATACCAAAGGGGATGATGGATGGAGTGGTGGAGCAAATCAAAAACTCACCCGTAGTCAACTGATCTGAGTTTATTCAATTATATTTCCTTAGCTCACTCCACCACGCCAGTTCAGACATGGCCATATGCAAATCAGTCTGTCCCTACGCCTCTTGTGAAGAGTCCAGCCTGAGCTGCCAAGCCATGTCTTCCCTGGACTGGAAACAAGCATCCTGGGACGGGTTTCTGGCTAATCAGCCGTAATCAGCCAGGCTAGCTTGAATCCAGTTGCAAAGTGAGCAAGGGACCCACATCTGGGCATACCCTGCCAACTTAGGGCGAACAAAGCAATACCAAAGGGGATGATGGACGGAGCGCTGGAGTCAATCAAAAACTCAACCCCAGTCTACTGACCTGGGTTTAATCCATCATCATTCTTTAGCTCACTCCACCACCCCAGTTCAGACATGACCATATGCAAATCAGTCTGACCCTGTGCCTCAGGGGAACAGTCCAGCCCGAACTACCAAGCCATGTCTCCCTTGGACTGGAAACAAGCATCTTGGGACCGGTTTCCGGCTAATCAGCCGTCATTAGCCAGGCTAGCTTGAAACCAGTTGCAAAGTGAGCAAGGGTACCCACATCTGGGCATACCCTGCTACCTCAGGGCGAGCAAAGCAATACCAAAGGGGATGATGGACGGAGCGCTGGAGCAAATCAAACACTCACCCCCAGTCAACTGATCTGAGTTTAATCCATCATCATTCTTTAGCTCACTCCACCTCCCCAGTTCAGACATGGCCATATGCAAATCAGTCAGACCCTGTGCCTCAGGGGAACAGTCCACCCCGAACTACCAAGCCATGTCTTCCCTTGACCGAAAACAAACATCCTGGGACCGGTTTCTGGCTAATCACACGTCATCAGCCAGGCTAGCTTGAATCCAGTTGCAAAGTGAGCATGGGACCCACTTCTGGGCATACCCTGACAACTTAGGGCAAACAAAGCAATACCAAAGGGGATGATGGACGGAGTACTGGAGCAAATCAAACACTCACCCCCAGTCAACTGATCTGGATTTAATTCAAAATCATTCCTTAGCTCACTCCAACACCCCAGTTTCAGACATGGCCATATGCAAATCAGTCTGTCCCTGAGCCTCATGTGAACAGTCCTGCCCGAACTGCAAAGCCATCTCTTCCCTGGACCAGAAACAAACATCCTGGGACCAGTTTCTGGGTAATCACCATCATCAGCCAGGCTAGCTTGAATCCAGTGGCAAAGTGAGCAAGGGACCCATGTCTGGGCATACCCTGCCAACTTAGGGCAAACAAAGCAATACCAAAGGGGATGATGGATGGAGTGCTGGAGCAAATCAAAAACTCACCCGTAGTCAACTGATCTGAGTTTAATCAATCATCATTCTTTAGCTCACTCCACCACGCCAGTTCAGACATGGCCATATGCAAATCAGTCTGTCCTGCGCCTCTTGTGAAGAGCCCAGCCTGAACTGCCAAGCCTTGTCTTCCCTGGACCAGAAACAAGTATCCTGGGACCGGTTTCTGGCTAATCAGCGGTCATCAGCCAGGCTAGCTTGAATCCAGTGGCAAAGTCAGCAGGGGACCCTTGTCTAGCCATACCCTGCCACCTTAGTGTGAACAAAGCAATACAAAAGGAGAAGATGGATGGAGAGCCGGATCAAATCAAACACTCACCCCCATTCAACTGATCTGGGTTTAATCCATCATCATTCGTTCGCTCACTCCACTACCCCAATTCAGACATGGCAGTATGCAAATCAGGTTGTCCCTGTGCCTCATGGGAACAGTGCAGCCTGAACTGCAAAGCCATGTCTTCCCTGGACCGGAAACAGGCATCCTGGGACCAGTTTCTGGCTAATCAGCCGTCATCAGCCAGGCTAGCTTGAATCCAGTGGCAAAGTAAGCAAGGGAACCTTGTCTGTGCATACCCTGCCAACTTAGGGCGAACAAAGCTATACCAAAGGGGGTGATGGACGGAGCGCAGGAGCAAAAAAAACACACACCCCCAGCCAACTGATCTCGCTTTAAAACATCATAATTCTTTAGCTCTCTATCCACCACCCCAGTTCAGACATGGCCATATACAGATCAGTCTGTCCCAGTGCCTCATGTGAATAGTCCAGCCCGAACTTCCAAGCCATGTTGTCCCTGGACCGGAAACAAGCATCCTGGGACGGGTTTCTGGCTAATCAGACGTCATCATCCAGGCTAGCTTGAATCCAGTTGCAAAGTGAGCAAGGGACCCACATCTGGGCATACCTGGCAACTTAGGGCAAACAAAGCAATTCCAGAGGGGATGATGGACGGAGTACTGGAGCAAATCAAACACTCACCCCCAGTCAACTGATCTGGATTTAATCCAAAATCATTCCTTAGCTCAATCCAACACCCCAGTTTCAGACATGGCCATATGCAAATCAGTCTGACCCTGTGCCTCAGGGGAACAGTCCAGCCCGAACTACCAAGCCATGTCTTCCCTGGACTGGAAACAAGCATCCTGGGACTGGTTACTGGCTAATCAGCTGTCATCAGCCAGGCCAGCTTGAATCCAGTGGCAAAGTGAGCAAGGGACCCACGTCTGGGCATACCTTGCCAACTTAGGGCGAACAAAGCAATACCAAAGGGGATGATGGACGGAGCGCTGGAGCAAATCAAAAACTCAACCCCAGTCTACTGATCTGGATTTAATCCATCATCATTCTTTGGCTCACTCCACCACCCCAGGTCAGACATGGCCATATGCAAATCAGTCTGACCCTGTGCCTCAGGGGAACAGTCCAGCCCGAACTACCACCCCATGTCTTCCCTTGACCGGAAACAAGGATCCTGGGACCGGTTTCTGGCCAATCAGACGTCATCAGCCAGGCTAGCTTGAATCCAGGTGCAAAGTGAGCAAGGGACCCACATCTGGGCATACCCTGCCAACTTAGGGCAAACAAAGCAATACCAAAGGGGATGATGGACGGAAAACTGGAGCAAATCAAACACTCAACCCCAGTCAACTGATCTGGATTTAATCCAAAATCATTCCTTAGCTCACCCCAACACCCCAGTTTCAGACAAGGCCATATGCAAATCAGTCTGACCCTGTGCCTCTGGGGAACATTCCAGGGCAAACTACCAAGCCATGTCTTCCCTGGACTGGAGACAAGCATCCTGGGACTGGTTACTGGCTAATCAGCTGTCATCAGCCAGGCCAGCTTGAATCCAGTGGCAAAGTGAGCAAGGGACCCACGTCTGGGCATACCCTGCCAACTTAGCGCGAACAAAGCAATACCAAAGGGGATGATGGACGGAGCGCTGGAGCAAATCAAAAACTTAACCCAAGTCTACTGACCTGGGTTTAATCCATCATCATTCTTTAGCTCACTCCACCACCCCAGTTCAGACATGACCATATGCAAATCAGTCAGACCCTGTGCCTCAGGGAAACAGTCCAGCCCGAACTACCAAGCCATGTCTCCCTTGGACTGGAAACAAGCATCTTGGGACCGGTTTCCGGCTAATTAGCCATCATTAGCCAGGCTAGCTTGAAGCTAGTTGCAAAGTGAGCAAGGGTACCCACATCTGGGCATACCCTGCCACCTTAGAGCGAACAAAGCAATACCAAAGGGGATGATGGACGGAGTGCTGGAGCAAATCAACTGATCTGAGTTTAATCCATCATCATTCTTTAGCTCACTCCACCACCCCAGTGCAGACATGGCCATATGCAAATCAGTCTGACCCTGTGCCTCAGGGGAACAGTCCAGCCCGAACTACCAAGCCATGTTTTCCCTTGACCGGAAACAAACATCCTGGGACCGGTTTCTGGCTAATCAGACGTCATCAGCCAGGCTAGCTTTAATCCAGTTGCAAAGTGAGCAAGGGACCCACATCTGGGAATTCCCTGCCAATTTAGGGCAAACAAAGCAATACCAAAGAAGATGATGGACGGAGTACTGGAGCAAATCAAACACTCACCCCAGTCAACTGATCTGGATTTAATCCAAAATCATTTCTTAGCTCACTCCAACACCCCAGTTTCAGACATGGCCATATGCAAATCAGTCTGACCCTGTGCCTCATGTGAACAGCCCAGCCCGAACTGCAAAGCCATGTCTTCCCTGGACCGGAAACAAACATCCTGGGACCAGTTTCTAGGTAATCACCATCATCAGCCAGGCTAGCTTGAATCCAGCGGCAAAGTGAGCAAGGGACCCATGTCTGGGCATACCCTGCCAACTTAGGGCAAACAAAGCAATACCAAAGGGGATGATGGATGGAGTGCTGGAGCAAATCAAAATTTCACCCGTAGTCAACTGATCTGAGTTTATTCAATCATCATTCTTTAGCTCACTCCACCACGCCAGTTCAGACATGGCCATATGCAAATCAGTCTGTCCCTGCGCCTCTTGTCAAGAGTCCAGCCTGAACTGCCAAGCCATGTCTTCCCTGGACCAGAAACAAGTATCCTGGGACCGGTTTCTGGCTAATCAGCGGTCATCAGCCAGGCTAGCTTGAATCCAGTGGCAAAGTCAGCAAGGGACCCTTGTCTAGCCATACCCTGCCACCTTAGGGCGCACAAAGCAATACAAAAAGGGAAGATGGATGGAGAGCCGGATCAAATCAAACACTCACCCCCATTCAACTGATCTGGGTTTAATCCATCATCATTCTTTCGCTCACTCCACTACCCCAATTCAGACATGGCCGTATGCAAATCAGGCTGTCCCTGTGCCTCATGGGAACAGTCCAGCCTGAACTGCAAAGTCATGTCTTCCCTGGACCGGAAACAGGCATCCTGGAACCAGTTTCTGGCTAATCAGCCGTCATCAGCCAGGATAGCTTGAATCCAGTGGCAAAGTAAGCAAGGGAGCCATGTCTGTGCATACCCTGCCAACTTAGAGCGAGCAAAGCAATACCAAAGGGGGCGATGGACGGAGCGCAGGAGCAAATCAAACACACACCCCCAGCCAACTGATCTCGCTTTAAACCATCATCATTCTTTAGCTCTCTCCACCACCCCAGTTCGGACATGGCCATATACAGATCAGTCTGTCCCAGTGCCTCATGTGAATAGTCCAGCCCGAACTTCCAAGCCATGTCGTCCCTGGACCGGAAACAAGCATCCTGGGATGGGTTTCTGGCTAATCAGCCGTAATCAGCCAGGCTAGCTTGAATCCAGTTGCAAAGTGAGCAAGGGACCCACATCTGGGCATACCCTGCCAACTTAGGGCGAACAAAGCAATACCAAAGGGGATGATGAACGGAGCGCTGGAGCAAATCAAACACTCACCTCTAGTCAACTGATCTGGGTTTAATCAATCATCATTCTTTTGCTCAATCCACCACCCCAGTTCAGACATGGCCATATGCAAATCAGTCTGTCCCTGTGCCTCATGTGAACAGTCCAGCCCGAACTGCCAAGCCAAGTCTTCCCTGGACCGGAAACAAGCGTCCTGGGACCGGTTTCTGGCTAATCATCTGTCATCAGCCTGGTTAGCTTGATTCCAGTGGCAAAGTGAGCAAGGGACCCACGTCTGGCACACCCTGCCTACAAAGATGGAACAAAGCCATACCAAAGGAGATGATGGACGGAGCACTGCAGATAATCAAACACTCACCCCCAGTCAACAGATCTGGGTTTAATCCATCATCGTTCTTTAGCTCACTCCACCACCCCAGTTCAGACATGGCCATATGCAAATCAGTCCGACCCTGTGTCTCATTGTAACTGTCCAGCCCGAACTGCCAAGTATGTCTACCCTTGACCGGAAACAAGCATCCTGGGACCGGTTTTTGGCTAATCAGCCGTCATCATCCAGCCCAGCTTGAATCCAGTTGCAAAGTGAGCTAGGGACCCACGTCTGGGCAAACCCTGCAAATTTAGGGCGAACAAAGTGATACCAAAGGGGATGATGGACGGAGCGCTGGAGCAAATCTAACACTCACCCCCAACACTCACCCCCAGTCAACTGATCTGGGTTTAAGCCATTATCATTCTTTAGCTCACTCCACCACCCCAGTTCAGACATGGCCATATGCAAATCAGTTTGACCCTGTGCCTCATGGGAACAGTCAGCCAGAACTGCCAAGCCATGTCTTCCCTGGACCGGAAGCAAGCATCCTAGAACCGGTTTCTGGCTAATCAGCCATCATCAGCAAGGCTAACTTGAATCCAGTGGCAAAGTGAGCAAGGGACCCACGTCTGGGCATACCCTGCCAACTTAGGGCGAACAATGCGATACCAAAGGGGATGATGGACGGAGAGCTGGAGCAAATAAAACACTCAACCCGAGTAAACTGATCTGGGTTTAATCCATCATCATTCTATAGTTTGCTCCACCACCCCTGTTCAGACATGGCCATATGCAAATCAGTCTTGACCCTGTGCCTCATGGGACAGTCTAGACCGAACTGTCAAGCCAGGTCCTCCCTAGACCGGAAACAAGCATCCTGGGACATGTTTCTAGGTATTATTCTTCATTAGCCAGGCTAGCGTGAATCCAGTTGCACAGTGAGCAAGAGACCCAAGTCTGGGCATACCCATCTCACTTAGGGTGAAAAGTGCTATGCAAACAAATGATGGCCGGAATGCTGAATAAATCATATATTCACCCCAGTCAAGATATCTGTGTTAAATCCATTGTTCCTTTGCTCATCATGCCACCCCAGTTTAGACCCAGACATATGCAAATCAGTCTTGACCCTGTGCCTTATAGGAACAGTCCAGACTGAGCTGCTAAGCCAGGTCCTCCCTGGACCGGAAACATGCATCATGGGACCGGTTTCTGTGTATTACCCTTGATCAGCCAGGCTAGCTTGAATCCAGTTGCACAGTGAGCAAGTGACCCACGTCTGGGCATACCCATCCCACTTAGGGTGAAAAGTGCCATGCAATCATATGATGGACAGAATGCTGAATAAATCATATATTCACCCCCAGGAAACAGATCTGGGTTAAATCCATTGTTCTTTTGCTCACTATGCCACCCCATCCATGATTTTTTTGCGTAGCATCATTCTGATGTAGGGCAGACTGTAATGGTCTGGAACCACCTGACCACCTGACCATAGATCAGCAGTTCTTTACAATTAGAAAGTTATGCGGCGAGAGGAAAAGGCCTGCAGCACTGGCTTTCAGTGCATAATGGATGTTTGAAAATATCCCTGCACCCTGTGGAAGGCACTTCACAGTGCCTGTCACATAGATCATGGATGTTTAGCCTCATAGTGGAGGTCCAGGGGGTAAGGAGGCAGTGCTAGGGGCTCCCAAAGAAACTTTACAACAGCTTTTCCATGTCACAAAGACCGACATGAAAAGGCTGTTGGAAGGTGCTATCATAATCCCAACTGCGGAGCCGAGCCTTGCTCCACAGTCATTAGGGGATTATGGAGTTTTCTGACCATGGACGGTCCCTCTACCTGTAGCCTCCACCTGGTCATTGTAATGTGGAGGGCGGACAGTAGACATAGATGTCTTTGACACCTACACCAACGGCACATCAGTGTCGGTCCCACTGACATCGTAATGAGACCGTTTCTTTTAAATTACGAATGAGGTAAGTAGTGGGGCAATAAAGTGATCTCAAATTACGCTGGATTTTGTGATAAATTGAAACAAATGAGAAAAATAGCCACACATAAATGTAATCAAAAACAATTCTTTCTATAGTGGCATTTAAGCTCAGGTCTATTCTATGCATAGCGGATGTACAGACGTGAAATGTTAACATTACAGGTTTGCAATCACAGACTACAGGGGTTTCAGTGTTTCCTCAGAGCCCCAGACATTTTGGGACTTTTGTGGGATCCATGTTTCAGTTAGCCTAGTGGACTTACTGATTGTATAACCAGTGTGCTGAAACACAGATGAATTTATCCAAGCCTACTTTATACCAGGAAAAAAAGTAGGAAGGATAAATCACAAAAAATAGCTAGATCGTATTCTCATGTCTGGCACTTTATTCACAATGGATAGGTGTGTTAAATTAACATTTCAGCAAACCAGAGAAATCCTTGAAAAATAATGGGGACATTTCTCCAGACTCAACCCAGATTGTCTTCTGATTTCCAGGAACATAGACAATAGGGCCAATGATATGAACAGTAAAGCACCTTAGCTAAAACAAAAAAAAAACACAATCGTAGTGTTTGAGGACTCATCACAGCCACAGACAGTGATGGGACTTTTTGTGCATATCTTTATTTAAATGTTTTACATTGTCCTGAATGTAAAGAACTATAGATATAAAATATATAGCACTGACTGGTAATTTAATGAGTATAACTGCTTGCGTGAAGTAGTATCCGAGTTCATCTTGGAAAAGGGAGGACGTTGGCTAGGCAATTGAATGGTGCTCTTTCAAAGTCCATGGGGCATTAGAAGGTGTGTTCAATGAAACACCTGTCTGCAAAGGAAAGCAGCTAGGAGAATTTGCTAGCGTGATGCATTGCTCTTTCATCTGTTTGACCTCAGAATACCGAGCATGAGGGAAGTACACACCGCCTTTATATGCAATTTATAAAAGATGCAAGTTGTCAAATGCTGGCTGCACTCGCGAAAGAAAATACTTGTTCTGGTAACAAGGGGAGTCAGTAGTAGTTAAGTTGGGGAGTGGCGAGCTGAGTCATGCTGCGGCTCTGGTCATATCAGTAATGGCTGAGAGACGGAGGAGATGGGGTGCGAGCACAGGGAAGAGGATGAGTTAGAAGGAGGGCAATATGAAGAGGAGATGAAGATTAGAGAAGGAACAAGTGTAAGAAGGAAGAGGGTGGGAAGGAAGGAGGGAGAAGTGTAAACGGTTGAAGCATGCAAGAGAAAGAGACCTGGGAGGGTGGGTCGTTGTGAAAGGGTGAGAAAGGTGGGAGTAAGCAAGTGTTGTGCATAGATGGATGGCAGACTGGTGGAGAGAGAGGTGGGTCAAATTGAAAGTCAGACAGATTAAGGTATGAGAGATAGAGGAAGGAAGAGCCAAGAAGAAGCCAAGAGAATATAGGGAAAATGTGAATGAAAGATCATTCTAAAACAGCGCTGCTCCTGGCTCAGGGAACAAGCAGTTCTCTCAGAGCAACCAGAGCTTCGGCTGCAGATGCGACTGCTCCTGGCTCAGGGTGCAAGTGGTCCTCCATAGCTATAGGAGCTTCAGATTCAGAGGTAGAACTGCTCCTGGCTCAGGGTGGGCACAACAACATCACAGTGTGTGTGATCTTCAACTGTCGCAAGTGCAACAAAGTAACAGCAAATTATTATTTTAAAAAAAGTCTTAACAATAATAACACATAAAATTAATATGTGAACTAAACACATTAAGATAATTAAAACGACATTGTTCAACTACATTATTGTAGATTATATTGACAACAACAATATTAACAACAATGATATTAACAACAGCGATATTACTTGCATGAAAAGATCTAAATTTTTAACAGCAACATTTCCACATCATGATATTTTTATATCACAATATTCTTTTTCTGATATTTCTGTATCCCAATATTTACAACTCTATATTTTGTCAAAATACCCAAGATCAATCAGTAGTGCCTAAAAGCCGTGTTCCACTGACAACATGTGAAGTACTGAACACTACTGGGGGAAAAACAACTTTGTTTCTTTTTATTATCAATGCTTTAAAAAATACACTCTTGTTAATTACTTTTTGGACTTACAAATAGTGCCCATTCTATTATACCTAAACACCTTAGAAGATATGTGATGGAAGCAAGGTTATCGTTTATGAAGTGACAATAAAGGCAGTAACATTATTTTCTGGCCGTCAGTGCGTTTCCTTTTCACTCATTGAAAAGTTCTTGCAGGTGAATAACGGCAATTCTTCACTTCTCTCGCACTTTAACTTTAAACTGCCTTTCAAAACTGTCTGTTGTCACTGCCCTGTGCCCATAGCTGACTAATATTTTTTTATTTTTCATGTTTGAGGTCGAAGAATACCTGCTAGAGCCTTTTCACAGACATCTCAGCCCTTCCTACACCCCCACTGGGAAATGTATGACAAATTGAAGAGAAAAATACAACGACGTGTAAAAGTCAGTAAATATTATGTGGATGGTTTTCTCCACCGGAAGCACAAAACTATTATTTCTACTTGCCAAATTGGAGAGCCACGAGGCAAGCCGATAAGGCATTTGATTACAGTTAACAATACCCTGTAAAGCTCTGCAGCCAAATCACTCCTCTCTGGTATCGCTGATAACTGAGATTTATGGATTTGTATCTCGCTAGCGGCTCCTAAATCCTAGGGTGATTTGTGTATCGGTAAATTGCCACGGCCTGTCTTACTTAGCATGGTGCGAAAACACCATCATGTTTTGTATTATTATCTGGGCTTACACAAAAACATGGGCCTTTTTTCAACCATTCTTTTTCCCCCTATTTGAGAAGCAAATGGTGCCTCTCATGCAGTTGCACCAAGGTGTACTTTATGAAGTGACATTAAGGATAGTCATTTAACCTCTGTACACGCAGCTTTCCTTTTTACTCCTTTAAAGGATTCTCTCAGATGATTCATGGCTGTGGGCTTGAATTTCAATGAGTACACCTTTTGAGTAAGTTTACACTTTTGAGTAAGTTCACTACCTTTTATATTCACAGACTCTGTATTGAACTGACCTCTCAGTTTGCTGGCAGTTAGGCGCTGCCAGGAGTACTAGCTTGAAAGGACCAGCATGCAGGCCATTCTTTTTTTGACCCAGTGACCCTTTCAAGCTGATCCATTTATCAGTGCCAGACTACCTGATTGCCCAAAAGCCAGTCCACCACTGTTCAGGCTAATAGTTAACCTTTACTATTCATAGCTGTGTATTAAACAGCTGCTCGGGCATCTTGCACCAATTTTTATAATATTTTAACAAGTCACATGCCCACTGTATTGCAAAAGGAGCTTTATATTCCAGTAATGCTCTGCCCTTTTTCCGTGCACGACCCATCGCATGAAGAATAAAAATATTGTAAGAAATTAGGTTACTGGTTACTCGTTGAGAGGAGTGAAAGTCAACTCAAACAGAAACCACACTACTTGTCAGGTTCAAGTCACAAGCAAACCTCAAATGAACCTATGCTCAACCACTAGTGAGTTGGCATAGCAGTCAGGCTTAACTTAGTGGCAATGAGCAAACTATTTATGAATCATTTCAAACAGTAATACAATGAAAAGACAACAGAAAGGAAATCCCATACCACATTAGAAAATAGAGTAACTTTTAATAAATAAAAGAAGAACAAATTGACAAAAATCTAATCATTAGAACCAGAGATATACAGGTTAAAATATTTCAGTGAAAATAGTGTCAAAAAGCACAAGCACCAACTTTGGATATCTGGGTGTGCTGCAGCGGGAAATTTAACAAGTTCAAGCTGATCAAGATGGAGTGTGGGCCAGCACAGGGACCCATTTAGGCACAATGGACAAGAGTACCTTAGATCCTGGCTGAAGAACGTTGCGAAGTCTATAATGAGGATGCGTCACGCGGCCAAGGCAATGCATATGTTCCGGGGAGCTGCAAGGCTGCAAAGTGAGGTCCCATGTTGTCATTGAGTTTGCTGAGGAGGGAAGCATGTGATGCAAAGTCCTGTGTCAAGGATGCATCATTCACCAGCTCATTCTGAGCCTGCATGGTTTGTGATGCTAAGCCTTGCATCGTCGTCAAGGCTGCCATTGACTAAAATTGTGCAATGTGAGGTCCTACTCCGGGGGTGCGTCACGCATCTGTGGTTCCAATGAGTCTGCGAGGTTGGTGCAGAGTCCTTGCTCTTGAAAAATCCTTACAGCATAGTCAGTGAATCAGTTCTGTTCGAGTTTGAGCTGTGTGCCACAGATGGGCTGAAAAAGCACCTCCAGGCCCACTCCCAAGGGTCCAGGACTGGGGTGGCAACTGTAGGAAACTGGGCTGTTGGTTGACTGGGGTGTGAGCCCTGGTCAAGCAGCTACCACAATCCTTGTCAGGATAAGGCACAAGAGAACCCCAAATTAACCTGTGCTCATCCCTCTGCTAGCTTGGCATAGAGCAGTCAGGCTTAACTTACAGGCAATGGGTAAAATACTTATGCAACACTTCAAACAGTAACACAGGGAAAAAACACCACAAAAGAAGTCTGAAAAAAGCTTAGTTTTGATTAAATAAAAGAAGTCAAAAATGTAGAAAAAAACCTTAATTAGTGGCAAGTGTAAATATCAGGTCGCACCGGACCAGAACAAATCACAGGTTCTGTTATGTCCCTGAGGCTTCAGATCAGGAACCCAGCCAACTAATCCTTTGAGTCACTCTGGGACGTGGGTTAGGAAATGCAGGTCTAGTCCTTCTCAACCAGGCACGAGGGTGGCAGGCAGCAGGTCAGAACAGCAGGGCAGCAGTCCTTGAGAGCAGCAGTCCTTCTGCCTGGCAGAATATCCACAGGTCCAGAAGTGTACTGAAAAGTTGGCATCTGAGACCCAGTATTTATACCCCACTGTGCATTTGAAGTGGGGGATAAGCTTTTAGAGGTTTCCCTTTGTAGTCTAAAACATCAAAAATTGGTGCTGTGGCTAAACAGGATCAGCCAATTTGTTTGTACCCTTAAGCTAGTCATAAATGATTTTAAGGAGGCTTCTTAGCATGATACCAATCTTATTGGAAGAGGACGCTCACCTACTATTTTTCGCCATTAATGAGGGTTTATCATTGCAATTTCAGAGACATCAACCATGATGTAACAGCCAGCTCCCAGTTGGAAATTACAGATTATTAAATGCAATAAGGAAATTCCAATGTTTTCCTGCAGGAGGAGTACGCCTCAAAGTAGTGAACAACAAAGTTAAGAATTTTTCAGAACCAGGACATGTAATACTTAAAAGTACATTTAAAAGTACCTTAGAAACTTTTAATACCTTTAAAGTACCTTTTAGATTCATTGCACCCTACCCTGTGGGCTGTCCAGGGCCTATCCTAGGGGTGACTTATTTATAAAAAGGGTAGGTTTGAGCCTGGCAGGAGCTTGCCTCCAGTGGAGTAGTGAGCACAGGGCCAATCATCTTGTGTGTTTTGCTATTCACCCTATGTGGGAAGGGTATGCCCAGACGTGGGTCCCATGCTCACTACGCCACTGGAGTCAAGCTATCCCAGCTGATGATGGCTGATAGCCAGAAACCGGTCCTAGGATGCTTGATTCTGGTCCAGGGAAGACATGGCTTGGCAGTGTGGGCTGGACTGTTCCCATGAGGCACAGCGTCAAGGCTGATTTGCATATGGCCATGTCTGAACTGGGGTGGCGTGGTGAGCAAAATAGAGATGGAATAAACCCAGATCTGTGACTGGGGGTAAACGTTTTGCCAATGTGCAGCATTCTGTCCATCATCTTGTGTGTTTTACTGTTCGCCTTATGTGGGAAGGGTTTGCCCAGACGTGGGTCCCGTGCTCACTACGCCACTGGAGTCAAGCTATCCTGGCTGATAGCCAGAAACCGGTCCTGGGATGCTTGATTCCAGTTCAGGGAAGACATGGCTTGGCAGTTTGGGCTGGACTGTTCCCATGAGGCACAGGGTCGAGACTGAATTGCATATGACCATGTCTGAATTAGGGTGGCCTGGTGAGCAAAATAACGATGGATTAAACCCAGATCTGTGACTGGGGGAATGTTTTGCCCAATGTGCAACATTCCGTCCATCATCTTGTGTGTTTTGCTGAACACCCACTCAATGCCCATGGAATTTCATCCCAGGGCAGATTAACGCAGTGCAACGATTTACACTGTCCTGAATTGCGTTACTTCAGTTTTATGAAGCTACACACTGCCACACAAAGTGGCTTTAAGTGGCTTCATAAATCTTACTTAAGGTTTGTGTCACGCATTTACCACATTGTGTGATGCAAACGCAAAACAAACCTCCTCATAAATATACCCCTAATTATATGATTTAGACAAACATTACTCTGAGTATCTATACACCCGCTGCACGTGCTGTATACTCCCTGCATGCGCTCACACATGCGCGTGTGCCTGTGGAAGTCTGAAACATTTTTTTTCTTGGAATACTTGCTAGTTTGATATGCTTTCCTTCTGATGTTTGTGTTGTTGTTTTGCTTAAAGTGTAATAATGCTAACATCCAGCAGTCTATTTAGACAAAGTCTTCCGTTATAAGAACTCTGGTTACATTAGTGATTCAAATGTAGGGGTCACCGGAAGAATGTGCGTTACCTCTTTACAGCTGCTTCTCAACAACAATCTTTCACCTTGCCTGCCCTCAATAAGATGACTGCAAAAAAATATGTGGATTCTATGGAAATGTTTACCCTGGCAGGCTTATACACTTTAAAGAACATTCTAATTTACGAAGAATTGTTTTGAGAAGCACCCATTAATCCCTCTCAGTTCTTCGTAAAATAATTATTAACGCGCCGAGTCCTTCAGAGATTTCCAAGAGGCAGTTATCATTTTTTTTTTAACTGGCTCACCTTCTAACCTATTTCCTTTTAGTGAAATACAAAGCAATATATGACGAGATCCAGACAAAGGACTCTTTGCACCAATCAATCACGGTTTAGCAAGATAGAAAGTTATGTAAACGCCCTTGGCATGCACTATGCACTGTAATGCACGTTGTGCACGAAAACAATTATCCACCTTCAGAGAGCTTCAAAGGTCACCTGTTTCCTTCAGACAGTTGACTCATCGCACACTTTTTACAGAAATGAATAAGTGCCAGGGATATGACGGCCAGGACTGATTTGTAGTCTCGCATTGTCTCCCACGGCATTCCTTTATCATTGTCATTGAGATTTTTGGCCTGAAGTGCTGGGTTTTGCAGAAAAGTGTCTGGGACAGGTGTTAGTTCAATAACCAAAGGGGTGTGTTAGCCATGAGGCAGTTTTTGGCAGAGCAGGTTTGAAAGTGTAGAGTATCATAGAGAAATTATTTTCAAATGTAAAGAACAACAAATGAAAAAATAGATCTTTTTTTTACCTCTGGGGAGGTATTACACAAAGTGCTCTGGGGGTGTAACAGGGGCGTGAACCTCACTTTCTGAGCCCCTGGGCACTGTGTTATTACTGAAGTAGTGGCAGAGGCTTGGCTTGTCACTTCTGTGATAAAGATAGCTTCAACACTAAATAAAGTGCTGTCATTATCCTAACGGGGCGTTCCCTCATTGGTATGAGGTGGGTGGTCGCACACAAATGAGGAAATATTTTGTCTCAGCGCTCTGTGCCATCTTATAGAGGTATTATAAAGAATAAGTGGTCCTTGACGAAAATTTAACATGTAACAGAATTACAGCCTTAATTCAAGTAATTTTTAGTCCGCTCTAGATTAAATCTATATAGTTGGTTAAATAGATACATTAGCCCAAATTGTCAAGTTTATACATAAAAAGTACCCAAACATTTGAGAATTCAATTGAATCCAGCCGGATTCTCTAATTTAATATATAATTTCAAAAAAGTATTTTTGCACATCAAAATACAAATATTTACATATTATAATCAACAAAATCTTTCGTAGTATAAAAAGATGAGCGTGCACAGAGAAAGGTAAAGGTTTGTGCTCAAGTGATTGATCAAAGAGATAAGAGAAACAAATCAGGGTCTTCATCAGGACGGCATGAGGGAGGGAATGGGAATTTCAATGTGCACGCAGGTTAAAAATGTCAATGGGCACCCTTATGTGGTGAACTACCATACATGCAACGTTTTTTCCGCACCAAGGTTATTTAAATAGGCGCACCAGTTGTTACGGGTGGTGATCTCCAACCAAATGGTCAAAGTGTTCACTCGAATTATTTGAAAAAGCGCGGAGAAATTCAACTCTTCTCTAGACGCTGCTGACCTCGCTGCTTCGTCTTCGCGTCTAGGGAATGCGGAAGCGAACATTCCCCAGTCCCTCCCTCATCCCGTCCTGATGAAGACCCTGATTTGAGGAATTAAACCACCCGGTTTACGTGTGGTTCGAAACGTCGACACTTTCCCTTTGGAGCCTGCATCTATTAGTTTTTGCCCCTTTACCTCCTAATGCCCTCGCCAATAGTGCAAATGAAGGACAATGGAGGCTGCATTTGAAAACTAGAAGCTAGTAAAAAAGAATCAATTTTTTTACAAGTGTTGGTTAGATCAGGCTCATTCTTGTATATAAATAATTCTACACTTTGTTTCTCTGATCTCTTTGATCAATCACTTGAGCACAAACCTTTACCTTTCTCTGTGCACGTTCATCTTTTTATACTACGAAAGATTTTGTTGATTATAATATGTAAATATTTGTATTTTGATTTGCAAAAATACTTTTTTTCAAATTATATATTAAATTAGAGAATCCGACTGGATTCAATTAAATTCTCAAATGTTTGGGTACTTTTTATGTATAAACTTGACAATTTGGGCTAATGTATCTATTTAACCAACTATATAGATTTAATCTAGAGCGGACTAAAAATTACTTGAATTAAGGCTGTAATTCTGTTACATGTTAAATTTTCGTCAAGGACCACTTGTTCTTTATAATACTTGATACCCAGGTCCTTCGACTAAATTGGGTTACCCCCTGTTTTATAACAATCTTATAGAGGTATGCAGAGGGTCTTCGTAGGCAAGGACCAAGCACAACAACTTGTCCGCTCTCTGGGAGTCGTATTATGCTGTGGAAACACTGTCCCTGGTTGCACCGGGGCAATTCTTTACCGAGGAGCACTGGGTGCAATCAGGGACAGTGTCCCATAGTACAGATAAAGCACTGCACTTAGGGCAGCCGTCAACTCGCAGTCAGTGTGCATCCTGAAGGTCTTTTTATCTCAGTGCTCATCTCTATAAGACTGTGCTACAGCGACAAATGAGGGAAGGAATCAGGCACGGGCCGTGCCGGGTGTTACACTGGGGCGGTGACGTCAGGCAGGGGAGGGTCAGGGTGGAGGGATGTAAAATACGGGATTAGGACCATTAGAGGTAAGTATCAAAAAATAAAATAAAACGAATTTCGTTGCCCACTCTGCATCACATTTGGCGATGCAGAGTGGGCAACGAAATTCGTTGCCTGGAAGGAATGCTGAATCAATCAAAGATTCAACCCTAGTCAAGAGGTCTGGGTTAAATCCATTGCTCTTTTGCTCACCACACCACACCAGTTTGGACCCAGCCATATGCAAATCAGTCTTTATCCTGTTCCTCATGGGAACAGTCAATCCCGAACTGCCGAGCCGGGTCTGGACTAGCAACAAGCATCCTGAGGCCGGAAACAAGCAAGGACTGTTCGACCTGAGTGAGGTGGGTCCCTTGCTCGCTGTATCACAGAATTCAAGCTAGCCCGGCTGATGAGCGGTGTTACGCCAAAACCGGTCTCAGGATCTTGTTTGAGGTCCTGGGAGGATCGTATTCTTCTATCCCGGTGAATGCCCAACTCCTCTGTTCTCTAATGTATTTTGGTGACTGATCCTAAAAATGTTTTGGTGCACATCAGAGATATAATATGTTGCACTCTGTGGTAAAGTGTGGCAGGAGCAGCAGGATACACAGACACCTTTGCACTTTTGCGAAAGTACATCCTTACTGAAACATTACACTCTGGAGAATGCTTCTCTTTGTCAGGTCGTATTATTTCTATGTAGCACTCTGTGAAGGTGAGAAAGGGCACGTTACCCCTTAAGTTTGGGAGATGTTAAAGGGTCTCACTAATTTGGGTGCATATTTTGAATTTATCCAACCTTGTGGGAACGACTAAGCCGAGCCACAGCATTGTTCTGGTTTATAGGGCTAGCGTTCTTTGATTTCCAGGTACAGAGCCATGCTGTGTAAATTGTGCTGTATTTTCTGGTTTTTCACCAGGGAACCACCCCTCCTGGGTTTTGCATAAGGGATTCTCTGGATAAGCTTTGACTAGAATCCAAGGCACTGTAGGGCCATCCAGCTCTCTCCCTAAGTTATCCACAGGTAGAGGGGTGAAACACTGAAGGTTTCTCTGTTTGGATTAACATTGTCCACTTATCATGGCTGTGCTTAGGTCTTGTGCCATGGTCTGCATTGGGGCAATGCGTCAGAGTGAGAGACATTTCCGAAAATTGCATGGTCATGCCTCTATGCCAAACGTGAACACCCATGTTTGAATTTCCAGGCACATGTCCGGCACTTATGTATTCATTAATTTAGAAAAGGTCTAGCATTCCTGGTTAATATATCAAAGTGTAGACAGAGCATACCATGTATAAGGCATTGTGTGTCATGTGGCTAGACCCCACTCTCTGGACTACATCCCAAATACGTAATGGGAAGGGACTAATAATTCAACAGTGATTCGTGGGTGCTCTATTGTACTTTGTGCTGTGGCAATGGATTGAGACTATTCATTTGTAAACTATACTCATAACTGGAAAAATGCACATGAATCTATTTTCACCAAATGTAATGAGTGCTTATAATGCACATTAACACATTTTGTTAAACAGCACAAGGAAAATAGAGCAAAGACTGTGCAAACCAAATAACAAATTATACATTATTTAACCTAACTTACAAATGGCAAAGTGTCAAGCCACAAGTAAACATCCATTCTGTCAAACCATAAAAGTATGAACAATTGGAAAAAGTGGTGAAGGGCGTCCCAGTCCCGGATTGAATCAACAAATGTTGATATACAGCAAAATGTACAAGGTCGAAACAAGTGGAAAAACACTGAAGAATTTGCGATATCAGTATTAGTATTTTTATGAACTGCTCTGGAAAAGGTCACCTCAGTCTCATTCATAATACTCTTTTGAACTCAAAATTTGATTGCGTTGTTTGGTTCTCTATTTAAAAGGGAATCTTAATTATCATTGTCAACAGTGCACGGAGGGAAGTCTGTTGCCAGCTGTGCAATCATGTGGTGTCATGCATGGTTGTTTTTCTAAATTATTGTATTTCCAGTGGTCTATTATGCCCCCAGACAGAATACTATCTCCAACTATTATTAGATAAACTGTGTTTTCATCCTTGGTATTGATTTCTGAGGAGTCTGTGCATTTCGATTTGTTATCTTCTGTATATTACCGCTATCAACGCTTTTCATAAAAGCATGCCTATTGTTACTAGGGAACACACACTCAATAAGAAGAAAAGGACAGGCGAGGTTATTTCTAGAAAATGTATTTTGTACTTTTGTCAGATAATTAAAACGCAGCATGTAGTTTATGCGAATTCAAGTTGCTGCTCTGCAAACGGGGTTATTATGCCACTGTGTTTACTCAGCATCTACTGGCTTACAGCTCTATAAAGTGCTGATGCTGGGAATCTTATGCGCTAATTAGAAGTAATGTTACTCCGAATTATAAAATGTAACTACAGCTTCATGTGCGAGATGGCAAAAAACGATGCCGTTTTGTTGCCTGCTCTAAAAAGCAACAGTAATTAAAACGAGAGACTTTTAATGTGGGAGCCTATGGAGAGAAGTAGCCAACATCAAAGTAACTATTTTATCCAAGTGTTTCCTGCACAGTTTTCTTGAGAATTACTTCATATCCAAAAGCTATACATTTCCAGATCAGAAAAGGGGACATATTCATTTTGTTAATTCGTTTTTATTTTACAATGCAGTTATCAATTACAGTAATGTGATGTAATAGTTTATATGATTATTTCAAATTTTTATAATAATGTACACATCAAAAATATAACAATTATTGCCAGAATTTGAACTTAAAAGTACACTATATACAATTTAAAAAAGCAAAAAGAGAGTTTAAAGATATAAACCAAAACAGTTGAGTATAACAAAATGTCCTTTTTGTTTCCTTACGTTTTGAATTTGATGTACCTGCATGTCAGTTGGCTGTTTGAACTATCTAAGCAAAGGATTAGAGCTTGGTGATGGACGTATGGATATTTTTTTTAATGTGACTTCAAGCTACAACTTCCTGCCAGTTTAGAGTCAGGACATGTACACACTACAAAAACATATGCAACCCTTTCACTAACAAATGCCATTAAAATTGTTGCTGTTCAATCAATGCAATACATGTATATTCAAAAATTGGGATCCAGTCACTGTTGTAGAAATCTCCCGAGATAACCTCTCCTTCAACCCCTAGTAAAAATCACGATGTCACAGGCCCTGGAACCTAGGCCTGAGCCTTCTGCTTGAAAGATCAGAGGGGAGTGGCACATAACCAGCCAGACAAACACACAAACAGGAAAAACCCAGATTCGTCCCACAGATAGGCAGCAACACCGCAATGGGCCTAGAAGATTGGCCAAATAAAGCACATAATAGACGAGGGGTGTAAAAATTCCCAAAACACTATAAATTCAGATGCCACATGAAGTTAGGAACACTCAGCCAATCAGACCAGAGCACACACAGTATACAAAGCGATCACATGCTCCCCATAAAAGACATCTGGACACTTCACCCACTGGCCCTAGTTGTGTACACGCAAGGGCGAGAACCATTCTGCAGTTAGGTGGCCTGAATTACTCCCCATGACTAGGCCTGCATTCCTTTCTCTAAAATAAGATCTTAATTGTTTTATGATGCTCCAAAGACTGGATATATTGACACTCAAAATGAATGTATGTTGAGACAGTCCTCAGACTCGTTTCTGTGGTTGTTTCCTGGCTGAAGTGCCTAATAAAACCAACTTTTCCTGTTTTGCCAAATACCTCTTGTATTTAGTTTTTTCAAGGTAAATTCATTTTCCAGTAAGATTTTGGCCAGCCAGTTAAGAGAGATTGGTCATTTAAGCCCAACTGCAGCCAAAGGAAAAGGACCCTACCGAAACTGATTCACATCTGCGGAACAAGGAAGGAAAGCAATTGCTGCAATTGATGGAAGATTCTGCAGAATCCGCAAGGCGGAGGTCTGTCCTGAAGCTGCTGTCAGTGGGTAAGAGACTACACCTGATCCTTAGGTACAGCATTTGGAATATGGCAAACTAGGAAGAAGTGCACATTTTTAACCTGATTGCTCTGCCAATAACAGAAATCTGACATATTAGTTATTTTTACCAAACTGAGTAGTCGCAAGGCGGCCTCAGATTCGATCCCACGGAGGTCACCTTTCTTTGATAGTCAACAATCAAAGAATGGTGCAGGTTTTTTGTCGCTTGGACTGCTGGGCGTGATACAGTGGGTTTGCTGTTCCCCTGCATGTGAGACAGGGTTGAGGCCTCACTGCTTGGACCACTGGGAGTAACACAGAAGGTGCATATAGGCCCTGGGTGTGATATACAGCCAACAACTCAATCTTATTTTTTAGTTTAAAGGATGTTCTCAGTGTTGTTGATTTCTTAACACAGGTAGTACTGAAAGAAGTGAGAGGTGCTACTCACTTTGACCACTGGGTGTGACACAGAAGATATGCATGCATGAGCCTTGGATATGACATAGGGTGATTAGGACATTAGGGAAAATGTGAGTCTTGGAGACTAGGTTTAGCTTGTGTTTGGTCAAGAAAGGCCTTTGCTTGTCAAGTTGTTTCTTCTTCTCTGCATAAATTGTTGCTGTCTATGTCCCGGAGCTGTTATTGACAGACTATCAGGCTGACTTAGTCCTGTGTACCGCACAGAGTCCATCCAAGTCATCGTTCAACATGCACTAGGAACGGGCTAAGTTGTTTTTTACAAAGTTATTTTTCTGTCTGTTTTTTGTGCTTTCTCTCTCTATCTTTTTAGTCATGTCAGTGTTCAGATATTACTTTCTCAATGTTTTGGAAATTATTGATCTTGCGGTGCTGGTAAATTATTGAGTGTTGTGTCTTAATTATGACTTAATGTAAGTATGAAGAAGTTGACATTCATGTAAACTGTTGTTCCAGTTCTGCTATTCCGCTGCCAAAAAATTCTGTTTTGAATTTAACCATTGCAGCACTTTGTTTCAGGTTGTGACCCTTCATATGCACTTTTGTATTCTTTTTGTCAACTGTCTGTTTTCTATGCATTTTTGTCCAATGATGAGCTTGTAGTAAGTAGTTATTGGCGTCATAATCCCTTGTACATATTTCCCCATGATCAGAGTCAAAATTTTGGATTATATTGTCCCCAGAAGGTAGAGTATACTGTTCCCTTGAAAACGTTTCCAACTAAATCATGAAGTTGCCTCTAACCCACATGCAAACTAGGTCCTACCACAGGCTACAAATTTAAATAGGTTTTGTTCTGAATGGCACGCACACACTTAGGTATATCCATTCCCCTGGCAATGTGGGGGAACATTCAACACCAATATAATAGAACACAGTATAACACACATTATTACCAAATATGTAGGTCAAAAGAAAGGTAGAAGAGAGGCACTGCTAGAACTCTGGGCCATCATCGAGTTGGATCATACCGACAATCCTGTCTCAGAACATGCAAGTAAGGCATACGCACCTCCCCCACTGTACACAGGAGGGGAGGTGCTCACTCTGATGCCTGTCATCCCAGCCACTCCTGCAATAGAACATACCAACCTGCCGGTTGTGGAAGCCGGAGGGCCCCTGCCGGGCAGAGAGCCACTAGATCAAGGACTCGGGGCTACCGAACTGGCAATCCCAGGTGATTCCAGCCTCACCCCAGCTCGGTGCTAGGGTTCACTGAAGTTCAACCCCCCCATCCATTGCATTCAGCACATCAAGCCCCAGCAGCGTCAGAGACCTGAACTCCAGAATGCCAGAAACCGGTCCTCGGAAGCTTGTTTCCGCTCCAGGGAAGACATGGCTTGGCAGTTCGGGCTGGACTTTTCCCATGAGGCACAGGGTCAGACTGATTTGCATATAGCCATGTCTGAAATGGGGTGGCAGAGTGGGCTAAAGAACGGTTATGGATTAAACCCAAATCTTTTGACTGTGTGTGAGTGTTTGATTGATTTAGATGCTCCGTCCATCACCACCCCCTTTTGTACTGCTTTTGGCCGCCATACGTGTGCCAGGGTATTCTCAGACGTGAGTCCCCTGCTCACTTTGCCACTGGATTCAAGCAAGCCGGGCTGAAGACGGCTGGAATGCCAGAAACTGGTCCTCGGAAGCTTGTTTCCGGTCCAGGGAAGACATGGCTTGGCAGTTCGGGCTGGACTGTTCCCATGAGGCACAGGGTCAGACTGATTTGCATATAGCCATGTCTGAAATGGGGTGGCAGAGTGGGCTAAAGAACGGTGATGGATTAAACCCAGATCTTTTGACTGGGTGTGAGTGTTTGATTGATTCAGATGCACTGTCCATCACCACCCCCTTTTGTACCGCTTTTGGCCGCCACACGTGTGGCAGGGTATGCTCAGACGTGAGTCCCTTGCTCACTCTGCCACTGGTTTCAAGCAAGCCGGGCTGAAGACAGCTGGAATGCCAGAAACCGGTCCTCAGAAGCTTTTTTCCGGTCCAGGGAAGACATGGCTTGGCAGTTCGGGCTGGACTGTTCCCATGAGGCACAGGGTCAGACTGATTTGCATATAGCCATGTCTGAACTGGGGTGGCAGAGTGGGCTAAAGAACGGTGATGGATTAAACCCAGATATTTTGACTGGATGCGAGTGTTTGATTGATTCAGCTGCTTCGTCCATCACCACCACTTTTGTACCATTATTGCAGAAGGGCATAACAGGGACCACATATATGCCATGGCCTCAGATGGTTAAAGAAGGGCTCAGGGCTAAACTTTCCCCATTGATGGATGGGGCAGGAAAATAGATCTCATGTTTTGAGAAAAACACCCTGGGAATAAATCTAACAGTAGGTGATGTCAAGAGTCTGCTCAGCAACCTCATCAGGAAGCACAGCAACATTGTGTTCACCCAAGACCGTATCCCAGCAGTCACGCTGACTGACCAACACTAAGCATGACAGGCCACATTCAATTCTTTCAGGCACCAGATATGAACAGCCCTGAGGAAAGTATTCACTGACTGCCTAGATGTAGGAGGATTGATGGCAGAAACATGAAACCTGGGGAGGCTGTTACTGACTTTTTGGACAGAATGAGGGAATAGTGGAGACAGGAGAGCCATGGGCCAACTTGGGCCCCCAGCATGCATTCATCTATGACATCCTCAAAAAGGGTCTACCCACTGAAATTCAGAGTGGACTGGACAGCGTAGTAGGATTAAACGCCAAACAGTGTCTAGAAATACAGGCCCACATATTGCACTACTACAGAAAGAAGCAGGATAAGGACAGGGAAGACAGGAGAAAAGCCAATGAGACACTGCTAAGCTTGTCCAAAAAAAATGAAAAAGACTGCCCCTCAAGGGGGCTGCGTTTGGCGCAAGCGTGCACTTGGCACAAGTCTTGAAGGGTGCTCTACCTCGGAACCTCAGAGGGTTTCCACTCAGTCCTAACAGCAGAGGTCAGGGAGGCTGGCAGCAGCCAGACCACAGAGAATGTTTGTATTGCCACAGAATGGGCCACATGGCCAACCTATGTGGTTAAAGGCAAATCATGAGCAATGATTGATAAGCCTAGGCCAATCCCTGCAAAATCCCGAACCACAAAATTAAGCCCAGAGCAACCTGAATGCACCTTGCATTCAGCTACAGCAAATCAGTGAGTGACCACACCACTGCAACCAGGTGGTTGGCCGCACACGTGGCCACAGCAGGAGGAAACAGGGAACCCAGCCTAACAGAGACAGGGATTGCAACCACTCCACTCCAAAACAATACTCAAATACGCATTATATTCAAAACCCCAATGCAGAACATACATTTCATGCACACCTAGATACACAATTCAGAATAACGATTAGTAATACAACATTAGGGATCTTAGGACTTTAATTACATTTGGGAAACTCATGGCTGCCCTACCTTTTGTTGAAAAGGAATCTGCACTAGAGACTGCCATGCTTGTGCCTGTGAGGCCTAGGACCCACACTGCCGCTGATCCAGTGGGCGGAGTTGGCTGGCCATGCCCTAGAGGGAGGGCAGTCTGACCTAGGGGTAGTCTGATAAACAAGCTGGCCGGCTCCCCTGACTAGTGCACAAAAATAGGCACACAAGTCCCCTCATCCAAGTCACTAAGTGATCCTTAAGCCAAAAGGACCCCATCCATAAACTGCTCCCAGGCCAATGGAGGCCCTAATTTGGTTCCAAAATGAGGCGATGTTCCAGTGCGGAAGCCAGTTTTCCAGCACATTTTGAATAATGGTGTCCACAAAAACTCCAAACTCCATGCACATAGTCGGACAGATTGCCAGGCACTGCATGGTACTCCTAGAAGGGGGGCGGGGGGTGCACTAAAACCACAAGCCCTCTCTGTCTATTACCCTCATCTGATGACTTTTGACAAAGTTCTGGCCATGCACTGGACCCTCAGCTGGGTAAAAGGATGCCTCCTCCTCTCCTTAAAATTTTCCAAGCAGCCAATTCCTGCCTGCTGGGTCATGTCCTTCTCAACAGTGAGAGTAGCATATCACCGGTCAGAAGCCCAAGGCCACGGTCAGGGTCAGGAGGTCCAACTATCCTGAATCAAAGTGATATAGGGGGCTGGGAGGAAGTGAGCCCACAATTATCCATCACAGCTCCGTGCAAGAGAACCGAAAATAAATTCCATTGATCGGCCTAGTGATTAGCCACCTCACAAACCTAACACACACATCTGAGAGCAACCCACAGGCTCGATTTCAGACATTGGAACAGCAGCATGATGGGGGCCATAAGGCAACTCTCTGCCCCCTTCCCCCGGTACACAACAGTATGGAGAGCAAACAAGATCTGGGAAAGCACCAAAATACCTGCGGAAAAGAAGCCCAAATCCAGCCCAAAAGAAATCTCTAACAAAATGCCATAACCAGGACACCTGTTGCCTGCTAGTGAGAATCACACTAGATGCCGAGTGCCGGAGGTAGCGGGGCAAATACATGACTTCAGAGCATGGTGCAAGTAGTAACAAACACCCAATTGCAATCCACCCCCCTCTTCTAAATTACCTCGCGCATGCATAGTTCTAGTCGAACGTCACTGCCTACATTAATAAAGTTAACTATGCGCCCATTTTGGAAGGTAGCAGGCTAGAAGACTGATGATACCCATAACCAGCAGTAAAACATTGAAAAGTCCCTTCCCCCTCTGGTGACGGGGAAGATGATGACTCATGAGTAAAAAACCTAGGTAACCCATGAATAACCCGTCAATTTTTAAATGATTATCACAATTGGAGCCACATCTGGTACCCCGCTAAAATTGCATAAATAAAAATGTAAAAAACAAAAAAGGAATGGCACGGGAAACCTCAAGGTTGAATTACGATGATCCATAAGGATGCATGTTTTTCTAAACTAATACACAAATAACAGCTCTTACCCAACAGGTTTGCAGTCGAGCCACAAGTGCATTACCTTTAGAGAGGACCACCACCTCTACAGAGACCACTTTCAGAATTGCAACCAGGCCCAAGTGTGCAAGTCAAAGACCACGGACTGTGTTTTTTTATGGACATTTGTAAACAAACTCTTTTTAGGACTTTTACCAAAGCAAAAGATACCCCCTATTGCAAGAAGAGTACAGATGTCTACTCCAGAAAACATCCCAACACCTGCAATGTTTCAAAAGTTATGAAATATTGAACCTTTGCATAACCCCCATTTAGTATGGGTGTGGCCGCATCCATCTGTTGCCAGAAATCTGCCTATTCAAATGGAGCCTCTCTTGACATTTCTAGAACGCTTGCACTTGGGCCTCTCTCACACCACTTACAATTACACTGAACCCAATGCTAGTTTTCCGAATGCACTGCAAAGCACACTCTTAGAAAACACCTGGTATTAGTACATGACCACCGCTGGCACCCAGACAGAAGCCAGGTCCTGCTATTTATGTTCACTGATACCACATGCTGTAGACACAGACAGGCGTTTATTTATCTCAATAGGTAGCCTCTAAAAGAGCAAAGTGCCCACTTGAGCTGCACCTATGCAGAACTAGTCCCAAAATAAAATCCAACAGAGTTCGGGGGAAACATGGCGGCAGCTAGCTGAGCGGCCGCTGCACTCCGGTTCAGAATCTCGTAATGTCCTCTTGCTCCCTGTTGTGATGCCGAGATTTGCTGCTTTTTGAGCATTTTTTTGGACTGTTGGTGGTGTGGTGTGCTCTGCGGGCGGATTCCTTTGTGGCTTGAAGAGTGCTGACTCTTTTTGAGTGTTTGTTGCTGCTCGATATTTTTTTGGCCCGCTCCTGGTCTCTGGCTCGGAGTATGAGAGTGGCGTGTGCTTCGCTCTGTATTACTTTGTAGTAAGCTCCGTTTGCTGATCACTGGGTGCGAGAGTTTTGCCATTGATGTGCCTTTGGATTGCTGCGGCCCCCCGTTACCTGGGCTGTCGTGGTGGAGCGCGGCTGCACTGGAGCACCGGAGGGGACACAGGGTGCGGAACCTCCCCCTCCGGGACGTTTGGGGCTGCAGCAGCACCGGTTTCCGTGGTCTCCGAGGGTGGAAGTGCTCCAGACAAGCTGAAGGAGGACTGCGATGGCATTCAAGGGGATAACAAGGCTAAAGAGAATACAGGGCACAAGGTTACAGGAGAGACAACGTGATTCCAGCCCCAGGTGAGAGGAGAGTCTCTCGGGAGCATCGCTGCCCAGGCATCTCCACAGGTGAGATCAACCATTTTGGGTTTTGGAGTTTCGAAGAAGGGTAAGAAGCGTGGAGCTAAAACTCAAAACCCTAGGAAGGAACCAAACGGGGTGGTATGCCCCCCTAGTAAGGCCTTGACGAATCAGAGCCCCCCTACTGGCAATAATAGAAGTAATATTTCTACCTTTTTGTGCAGTGAAGTTAAGGCAAAATGGGCAAAAACACGTAAGCCTGTTAAGGCGGCCTTAGTTCTTAGCACAAAAGTAACGCCTTCATTAGGGTCATACTTTAAAGTCTTGCCACAAGTCTTGGACCTGGTAAAAGAAGGAGCATCCTGTAGTGCAGTGCCTGGGTGGGTCTCCCCTCCTCCCGGTGCCCCAGAAATGGAAGAGCTGGTAGGGGCCTCATTAGTGGCTGATAACCTCAACATTAATAGTGGGGTCTTAGATGATATTTCGGGGGAAGTTTGCGACACAGTGGTGACTGCTGAGGCGCCTCCGGAACTGGAACAGTTAACAGAAGTTACAGCTGCGCCTCAGGAGTGGAAAAGGCCCTGCAGCGATCTCCTTGGAATCCATACTTTCAGCTTTGTCCTTGGATATAAAAAGGGGGTTTGATGTCTCCACAGCTAACCAAATGGAAATTAGAAGCTTCTCCGAGTCAATTGGAGAGTAAAATTGACGTGCTAAATGCCAGAACGGTGGCCCTGGAAGATACTGTGGCGGGTCTCTCTGTCCATCTTGGGAAGGCCGAATCAGACATTATTAGTCTCAAAAAAGATCTTGTCCTCTCTGAGAGATTAGAAGTCTTGGAGAATAACTCACAACGTAATAATCTTCGTATTCTCAATGTTCCTGAGGGGAGTGAGGGAGCTGACATTAAGCAGTATGTGATTGCGCTCTTAAAAGAAGCTTTGGGACTTGATCAGTCTGCAGAAGATCTGGGAGCAGATATTCAAAGAATACATAGGGACCCCTTCAGGAGGAACCCAGAGAGATCTAAACCCAGGAAGATCCTGGTTATTTTCCATACCTACTCTCTGAAAGAACAGATTCTTAATCAAGCTTTAAAACAGAAGACCCTGAGCGCGAAAGGCTTCCCATTCCAAATAAGATCGGACCTGTCCAGGGCAACCCTGGACAGGCAGTGGGAACTGGGTAGGAGGTTGGAAGCCTTCAGGAAACTTGGGGTGGTTGCACAACTTAAGTTTCTGCATGCTTTAAAGATAATGCATAGTAACAAAATGTACAACGTCAGATCTGTACAGGCAGCCGATGAACTGTTGCTGGACTTGGGCAGAGCGGGAGGTCTGTTAGGATAGATTCAGGATTCAGGTTCAGCTCGCCAGATGCCCAATGACTTGTCCTCCAAGGTACACTCCACTCGACTTCGGTCCATTCAGTTTTCATGCTTAGTCTACGCTTAGCGCAGGGGCATAATCTTAAAAGTCTTAAAATGGTTTTCCCCTTTTCTTACTTATTAATATTTTTTAAATAGTTGGTGGCTTAAGTGTAGACACAAAACTGGTATTTAGCAAATCTTAATCCTACATGACTTTTGTACATAATAAAAGTCGGCGTCTTTGTTTTCTTCTCTTCTTCCTTTCTTTTCAGGGAGCGGGGATCAGTGAGAGCCCGCAGTGTGCAACTCTCTGGACTTGGTCCAGATAGTTAGAGCAACGGTTTCCCAGGGGAGTGGAGGGGGAGGTAGGTTGGGCACAGGGTACAGGGGTGGGTGTTGGAAGGTAAAAAAAAAAATTACAATCCTCATTCTCTCCATTGCAGTTTTTCTTATGAAATAGTTGCAAGCATAGCTGGATTAGACAGGCCTAGAGGGATCTTGGGTCAAAAATGGACACGGTGCTAGGGAGGCTACTTTATCTATGAATAGCCTACAGATCCTCTCCTGGAACGTCAATGATCTGCGCACCAGACCTAGAAGGGACAAGATTCTTCGATATCTCTGGAACTCTGGTGTGCAGGTTATTGTGCTCAAGGAGACTCATTTATTAGAATCAGAGATGCTTTTACTTGCTCAGAAAAATAAATGGATAGATTTTCATATTTCAACAACTCAGACTGTGAATATCAGGGTGGTTTTGATACTTTTTAAGAGATCAGCAAAGGCTCGCCTCATTTCAAAATTAGTAGACCTAGGTGGCAGATGGGTCATTGTAACTGTTATTATTTCGGGGACGCAGATTTCTATTGTTGGATATTATGGCCCGAACCATGATGACCCTTCAGTTCTTAAATCTATTTTTTCTCACATACTATTGTTTCCAGAACCAACTGTTTTGGTGGGCGATTCTAACATTGTTTTAGAACCACATCTTGATAAGTCACCAAATAGCCGTGCCTCAGTCCCTTCTAAAACTAGGATTTTCTTACTCAATAACATGAAACAATACACCTTCTCTGATATCTGGAGGCTAAGGTCAGGGCAACACTCAGGATTTTCATTCCATAATTATAAATACCGGCATCAACAGAGGATTGATTTTATCTTGGTTAATCAGGTGAGGAGATTTCTTCTCTGACTATGGAGACAGAGTGGTTCATGAAAATGAACATGGTTTCGGCCTCATTAGGGTGTGTATGGGACGCTTATAAAGACTTTTTAAGGGGCCAAATAACCAGCAGGGCTACCTATAGGAAAAAAAATATATAGAGAGTAGGTCTCCACTATTGAGGCCGGAATTGAAAAGCTGCAAGTAGAAATAGATCAATTCACTACCACCTCTGTCGAAACTCTACAGGAGCTACAAAATAAGCTGACAAGGCCAAAGGGACAATTGGAAACGGCGTTGAATACACGTTTACTTTGTAGGTGGGAGTCAAGCAAAATTGCTCATTTTGAGTATGGTGAAGGGGAAGGCAGGCTCCTCGCCTGGAAAGCTAAGACTGAACAATTGCAAAATAATAACGGGTCAATCACTCAAGGCAACTTAACATTTACATCTGATGAAGATATTTGGAGAGTTTTTCAATCGTTTTTCCAAGACATCAATAAAGAGGACAAACCTATTGACCTGTCCTGTGTTGTGGCTTGGCTGAACGAGGTCTCGTTGCCTTTCTTGACTATAGAAAAGCAGGGACAGCTTGATCAAGTGATCACGCAGGAAGAGGTTAATGCAGCCATTATGAGCTGCAAAAAGGGGAAGGCGGCAGGCCCCGATGGCCTCCCTTCCCAAATCTATAGGGCCTTGGGCAAGGAAATTGTTCCTATCTTGACTGCCCTCTTTAATCAGATTCTTCAGGAGGGGGTATCTCCCCCAGCCTCATGGGATAATGCATCCATAACCCTGATCTTAAAACCCAGCACAGCTGCATCTAACTGTGGATCTTATAGGCAATATCTATTCTCAATGTTGATTATAAAATCTTTACCTCCGTTATGGGCAAAAGACTGGGGCTGGATGTAGGTGATATCTTGCATCAGGACCAGAGGGTTTTTGTCAAGGGTTGACAGCTTTCCGATTTGACCTATGACTTGATCGGTGCTATTGACATTGCATCTACTGAATCTCTTCCTCAGGCTGTTCTGATGCTCAACGCTACTAAGGCCTTCGACAGGGTTCACTGGTTATACCTGTCTGGGGTCTTAGGTAAGTTTAATATCGTGGAAAAAATGTGTCGAGCTGTGAGGTTGTTATATCAGAATCCCTCTGCATGTCTTTTGGTGAACAGAACTCTTTCAGACCCCTTTAAGATCACAAGAGGAATGCGTCAGGGCTTCCCCATCCCCCCTCTCCAGTTTGATTTATATATTGAACCTTTTGCCCAACTGCTGAGGGATGACCTTAACATCAAGCCCTTCAGGTATGGGTAGTGGGAGAGGAAGGTGGCCCTGTATGTGGATGACATCTTGATTTTCTCTTCTGAGTTGCATACAGCTCTCCCCTTGGTTATTAAACTAGCCCAGGACTTTGGAGCGGTCACTGGGTATGAGATTAACACCTCCAAAACAGAGATTATGCCTTGTAATATGGGGAGATCCAGACAGGGCTGCAGCTTAGCTCTAAAATTAGGTACCTTGGAATCAGCATCCTTCAGGATGTCACCAAAATAGTTGAAACCAATCTTTCTGATGTGGTGAAGGAGTGTCAGAAACTCATGTGAGCATGGTCTTCATTACCCTTGTCTGTTTTGGGAAGGGTAAATTTTAATAAAAATGTCAATTTTGTCCCGAATTACATTTCTTGTTAATACTATTCCCCTTCATTTCGAGGCTGTCTCTTTACTTAAGTTGCAAAGTGATATCAATTCATTTATTTGGGCATGCCACACGCGTAGGATTGCTTGGAAAAAACTAAGGCAGCAAAGATAAAAGGGAGGCCTAGCCGCTCCGGATCTTCAGTTGTATCCATGGGCATTTCAACTTTCCCATTACGCTACTAAAAATGCCTACTAACAGCGGGCGGGCTGCATGTTCCGGCCATGCTTAGAGGGGACACACTACCATATGTGGGTTTTTGTTTAAATTTGGTGATTCCAAATTCTTAAAAAATTTAAGGTAAAGGTTTTACAGGGCTTTGCTAGAACATGTAGAACATGGGCTAAGTTAAGAATCTCGGTAGCGCCAGGATACTTTTCCAGTATGGCTCCTTTGTGGGAGAAACCGGGGGGCCCTGGATGGCTCAAAGATAGCTTGGTTTTACCCTTGAGAATAGCTGGTGTGGAAGTTTGGGGAGATCTGTTTGTGGAAGGGACCCTTATCTCGTAGGAATCTCTCAGTGATAGGGTTGGTTCTGGCCTCTCTAGGTTTAAATACTTACAGATGGCTACCAGGGCCCAGTCGCAGAAAGCCACCCAGAGTAAATACTCAGTCGGAGGAGGTAACCATCTAGAGTTCCAGCTTGTTAACAAAGCCCCGGTAAAAAAGGAAGTTTCTTTTTGGTACCACGCAATATTAGATGAGGTAGACAGTGAATTTCAACTAGCTAATAAGCTTTGGGGCAGTTCCCTTCTGGACCTGGACAATGAACAGCTGTGGTTAAACTCATGTAAGACACTGTGGGAGGTAGTCAAACCAGCATGGCTCTGAAGAAATCACCTATTCACCCTGCATAGGGCTTATTATTCACCTCAGAGACTTTAAAAATTCTCAAAGGGCCCTCCAGTACCATGCATGAGGTGCGGACCAATAGCTGCTTCCGACATTCATATGTTCTTTGATTGTCCAGTCCTGTCCTTTTTTTGAGATTCGATAGGCAAACTACTGACAACATCTCTTGGTTGCCCCATTATAATTAATCTTTCACTGGTCATATTTGGCTTCTTGGAGGGCGTGACAGGTCCTGCTAAACAACTTCTCATTTACGCTATCCTGTTGGCCAGAAGAGAAATCCGCAAAAAATGGAAGGAATCTTCATCGCCTTCTTTTCTGGACTGGCAGGCATCAGTATTACAGGTTTCCAGACTGGACCTCATGAGACCAGGCAATCAAAATAAGCGAGCCTTTTGGAATCTCTTAAAATGGGGGGAGCATTGAGATGATGGACACAGGGTTTTCTTTTTCCTGTCCTATGATTACGCAATACTACTACTTCGTAGATACATCCAGAGACATTAGGTTGTGCCCTGATGTGGTTGGGCTGTTTCAACCCGGTAAGGTGGCTCCCTATAAGTCTTCATAAAAACCTTTGAGTATCCAATAACACTGGTAGGCGCAGGCTAAAACCTCCAGTTGCCTACATATCCAGTATGCTGAGGCAGTGTGTGGGTATCTCTATGGTAGAATTGAGCTAGGTGGGTGGAGAATGAGGACAAAAAAAAAAACAGAGAAGAACCACACAGAGTAGTAATTAACATAACTTGATACAAGACTAAATTCACAGCACAATATCTTTAAAACAAACGTAGTGAGATTCAAACAGCTATGTTGGATGTGAATGCAGCGCACCATAGAGAAGAATACTGTTTTGCCCCGAGACAATCCCAAAAAGACACTCTTGGAGGTAGCAGAGCCACCGCACCAGTGCACAAACTTCTGTCTGTAGTCCCAGGGTAGCCCTTAGTGTGAACCCCACTTCTGTCTGTAGTCCCAGGGTAGCCCTTAGTGTGTCTGGTTCAATCTTGGTCAATAACACATTGACGCAAGACATGGAATTCTAGTGAGGGCCATCCACCTCAATGATATGAAGGGAAACAAGTCACATAAGGGAGAGTTAAAAGTCCAGCATCGAGAACACCTTTCAGGAAATATAGGACCCTGAGATAGGTAGACAAGGTTAGAGGGGAAGGGGCATGCCCCAATTGTATGACAACTTACACTGTATTCATTGTGGTTCAGAGACAAAGGAACTGTCCCACTCGGCACAAATGAGAACAGCAGAGCAATACCCCCCATACCGGACATCTAATGGGATACCTCCATGCTGATTGATCTGTACTGGCAGTGTGGGGAATTTGCATATGGTCAGTTCATTTTCAGATGGCGCTGCCTTTGCTCCTGTGTCACTATACACATCTCAACCCAAGTCATCCCTGGCGAAGATCTGTCTGAGTTGTACCCACATCCACTACAGAAGAAAACAACTCTATTTCATCTGGCTTCAGAAATGAACTGCTGATTATTTTTTTTGGCTCAATACAAGGACATTTTAGAAGCCTTCAGACAGTTTACTGACACACAAGTCCATGCAGGAGGGTGTGTACCCTTTTTCAATGTGCATACGAAAGCAATCGCCCACTGGTTACAAATAACCAGGTGGAATATTCAGGTGGCAGCTGCTGAAAATGGTGAACATTACTGAGCTCGGCATTAATGCAATCAAGGAGGAACTAAGAGCCATCGCCTCATGGTGATGTAACACCAGCAGTGGCTGCTGAAGGTAAGAGGTGGTGGGCCAGGTGAGGGGGGATTTCGAGAGATGACCATGGGGGACATTAATTATTTATTTAATTTTCTCTCATGGTCGTCTCTCAAAATCCCCCCCTCACCTGGCCCCCCGCCCACCACTCTTACCTGCAGCGACGCAGCTGTGTAACACCAATATGAATTGAACTTGATGACCGGAATGGAGGAGGGCTGTGTGCCAAGATTGGTAGGTCCTGCTGTACTTTTATCTCAGGCAATGACATGGATAACTGGGCACTCACTCTTGCCTTCCAAACACTGAAGTGATTGCAAACAGACACATGTAAGGAGAAAGGTATCTCAAAGCAGGAATGGTATGAAGACTGGTTTTCCTGGCTTCCCCGGTGCTTTGCCGGACTTTGTACGTCATTGCTGCTGTTTCCCATTCTTGTACTGTTTTTGTGTTGTTTCCTACAATTGGGGTTTTCCTGCTGTAAAAACATAGTCCTCAAAGTTGGTAGAATGCAAATAAATAGAGAAGTAGTAGTAATTGAAACTAGAACACAACAAGCCACCAAAGAAGTGTGGAGTAATTGATTTAGTTGAAAATTCAACTAGAGAGGGGAATGTTATTATTGATTTCAATCCACGTAATAATACATATATATTTAAAAAAAATAAGTCACTGTTTTATAAATATCTCAAAATAACCTCCCCATCAACCACGAGTAAGACATTTAAGGCCAGGCAGGCCCTGCAACTCAGGCCTGAGGCTACTGATTGACAGATCATAGGTGGGGTGGCAGGTAACCAGCTGGACAAACACATGAACAGGAAAAACCCAGATTAGTCCCACAGATAAGCAGCAACACCACAATGGTTCCAGGAAACTGGCCTCAATGAAGCACATATTGCCGGTGTGCCGGTTGAGACAGTCCTCAGACCTGTTTCTGTAGCTGTTTCCCGTCCTAAGCATTTGATTAAACTAACTGTTCCTGTTTTGCCAAATGCCTACCGTCTTTTTTTTTCATTTAAATTCATATAATAGCAACAATATTATAATATCCTTTTTGTTTACCCTCTTTTTCACTGCAGTGATGAATTTGATGTACATGCTTGTGTGTTGGGTGTTTGAACCAGTTTAGCAAAGGATTAGGGCTTGGTGACATACATATATTTATCTCAAAACATGTGGCTTCAAGCTATGACTTTTTTCCAGTTTAGAGTCAGGACATGTACACATTAGAAACCCACATGCAACCTTTCACTAACAAAAGCGTATTAAAAGCATTGCTTTTCAGCAGTGGGCATTCAGGTCACAAGGGTTCAGTTCTAAAGCCAGGAGGCAAAAAGCTTGAAGCTAAAAAGTATGTTAAAAGGGTTACCTGTGTGTCAATGCTTTACAGTGGAATTTCATTAATGGGGTTCTTTAAAATACAAGGTAGAGTATTATTTTTCTCAGTGTTCAGATTTCATGTTCTAGTTTTGGTCAGAAAATTTGAAATTCAGTTGCAAGCGTATCAACTGTTTTACACCAGGGACTGTATCATGATCCTGCCAGTTATTTTCTTTATGCAAATTCAACGACATAAAGCACTTTCTTTGATGTCCCAAAATGTGGTGCTAATCTCCTAAGGATTTTGGTGCTCCACTCCTTAACCTGGTCAACAAATCAATACATTCATTATTATGTGAAGAACATTGGCGTCCACAGAACTGATAGATATAATTTAGTATCCAACCATGAAGGTTTAGTTAAAGTTAATAGTTTACAGAAGACAAACATCACGTTAGGAGCAATTTATAATTAAAATGTGTATATTTCAATTAATAGTCAATCAAATTGGATCAACTTTTACAAAGCCAAAAACGAAAAGGCATGCACTTGCCTCAAAGGGTAGGACTGAAGGAAAATCCAGTCCACTCTCTGAGAGAGCAGTCTAAAACATCCTGCTCTATTCTACTCTTTGACACACACACCTAATATTTGGACTACACAAAGTTCACAAAAAGACTGTGCAATCAGGCTAAAGCAAAATGATAAAATTACATTTGCATGAGGTTCTCAGGTGTTCTCACAATACAAGTTTTTCTCTGTGTCCTTTAACTTTCCACAATAATCACAAAAAATAGAAAACATTTCTTCACATGAGAAAAAAACTACCATTACACTAGACAGAATTTCAGCTTGCCTAGAAATAAAATATTCACATCTCACAAAGCAAATAAGTCAACTAATGGTAATGTAGGCCTACATTAGCTATGATAAAACTAAACAGGAATAAACATCGTTTCTCACTACAAATAGCATTTAGCCTGGCAATGTGTGAATGTCATATTAGTGCAAAACATTTACTTTATATCCAACTTTCTCAATTCTGCTGAGTGTGGAACACATATGGATTGCGGGTTCATGTGTTTATTTTTCCTGGACTTGCAATGTCTAAAATAGATTCAATAACTGGATAAAATCTCAGTCAATGAGCTGCATAGAAAACGGATCAGTGACGGAATTTCAGAAACACAAATGTCTAGTGGACGAAATATTGTGACAAAAATATCGAGGACAAGAATATCGAGAAGGTAAGTGCAAATAGGTAAGTATAAATATACTATTCTTAACTCCAGGTCTATGTAACTTGAAGATATCTATATCATCAAAGTACATATATGTGGAGTTATTTATAGTAAAACTTTACTTAAACATAGAAAATTACATTGGCGATATTCTTGTCCTCAATATTTTGAGAGGAAATTCTGTCCCACGAAATCTGTGTTTGCGATATTTTGTCCAAACTCCAGAGAAAACGGCTCAGGACCTACTTCCAATCCAAAGTTTGTGCAGCTAAATCACTAACTTCAATTTCTGGAAAAACAAACACATTGGTCCATTGTGCATCTTAGAACCACACCGGAGGGGATTATGATACAGACCCTGATAATTAACTTTGGTTGCTAAATATCCTCAATCAGCATTTTTGCAGGATTCCAGATGTGATTTAAGGAGTGGGATCAGGGCCAGACTGGTCATAACGGGCACCGGGCAATCCCCTGGTGCGCCGCATGGGTGCGGGCCGGTTTTGGGCCCCTGGGGCCATTTTTGTTACAGGACCGTTTTTCTTCAAACCCCCCCCCCCCCTCAATGGGGAGGGGCGGCCGAGCACTTTGCCAGGGCCGGTTGTGGTTCCCAGTCCAGCCCTGAGTGGGATTTATACTGGGGATTAAAATTTGCAAATCCCCTTTTGAAGTATGGAAAGAGGAGGTATAACGGGGTTCAAACAGTGCCAACACCCCTAGGACTCCCTGGAAATCTATATATTTTAGTATACTGACCTGACTTGGAGTGAGTACCTAGTCACAAAGGAAAGCAGGCACAACCTGCGAGCACAAGGTAGATTTTGTTATTTTCATATTAACATAGCTTGTAGCTTCCACAACCTTCTACATTTTATGCGATATACCAGTGGATGGCTTTATGCACATGGACATTTGTACTGGAGGGTGTCCCTCGAGTGCAAATTTTCAGAAACTGAAATAAATTCCTCCACAAAACTTTGCCCTACATGAAGTAATGAATGAGAGCGATTTATAAAGCGCAACTCCTGCCCAGGGGCAATGCAGTGTGACGATTTTCATGAGTAAATTTCTGTAAATATTGTTTTTAGCATCTATAGGAGTGAACAAGTGTTAAGGTCAAATTAGTGCCTTACTGCTAATTCTGCCACTATTACAATATGAATGGTGCTTCCTGTTATGGAGAGAATGTACTGCTGTTCAGGTGACCCATTTGTTTTTATTTCCTCTACTTTCTATTGTTTCATGTGCAGGTGTATCTCGGATAACTTGTTCGAGTTCGTGACTTTACCTGATATACAAGCCTATTTTCCCCAGTAACAACCGGCACTTACATGCATTATTATTTCCTTTCCTTGCATTGCCTGCCCCTGTTTTAGGTGGGTTAATTTTATTTTCTATCAGGTCATTTGGAAGTCTCCTTCATACTGCTATTCGTTTCGTCCAGATTACCAATCCATGGATGACGGCAAACAGCCTTCCAGCATAACACTGGCTATTCCCTTATCAGTCAGTCAAAATACTTTATTCGGCTCCTCAAAGCCTTATCATTTCTGCCTCTCGCAGGCTGTCATCCTTCCTCTCTGGACATCCTTTGGGTACACAGATGCTCTTGTGAGAATTGTCCTAATGCCAACAAACACTCCTTGCATATTTCCTGCGAACTGGGATTGCATGCAATATTCCATAGTTTATGTAAAAATCCATACAGTTTGTGATTACATGCCTTCGTTGAGGAGAAATTCACTCTGTCTCTCAACAAAAGCATGGCAGCATTCGAATACATAATTAGAATATGACAAATTACAAATCAGATGATTATTAAACAGTTATGAACGGTATTTGTTTACACAAATTGCATTAGGCAGATTGTGGTATAATGCTGTTCACTATGGGCATGCTGAGCAAATGTTTTGATCACTGAAGTTCATTGAAGTTGTGCAAAAATGTGGGTCGTCAAATTCCTATTTATTCATCTTGGTCACTCATAGACACAGGAACGAGGGGTATGTAACCTCACAAATGGCGTTGCCATTGCTGTAGAATTTCGACATTGGCAGTCCTGGGGTAGAGGAGGTTTTATGTTCAGCAGCAGGGGGGTACACCTGCGCTCTAGTCTCACAAACGTACGTTTGAGGATACTTGACTTGTCCCCTTCCAACCCTGGAATTCATGGAAATGTGCACCGAGCATAGTTAGGAGTCAGTAAATGTCGAGCATGGATAGACTCGTGTCCCAGGGTATCACTAGACAGAATTTCAGCTACCCTGAGGGCCTTAAAGGTTGCTTCTTCGGATGCTGAACAGCCGTGCAAACAGGCATCACATTAAAGCTGTGTTACATTTGTGCTGGCGCTTCATGTCGGTTTTGAACATGTTTCGCACTTGCTACACATTTCTGTTTGATTCCTGATATAGACAATCACAATCACAATGTGGCTTGTGGTAAGGTGATTGGTGATGGACCAGTGTATTACCAGCCTACGTTTTAGTCACACTGTATTTGAATGTGTGTAACTCCTCCGGGCTACCAAGTAGACATGCTGGGATCTGGAGTAGAGGTGGATGATGACCTAAGAGGGGAGGAGTATGGGCAGGTAATTGGCGCCACACTAGAGAGGGCACATAATGAGGTGAACTGTGGAGGAGGCACAACAAACATTTAGTCTAACAATAATTCAAGAGTGAGAGGTGGTGCTGGGGCCGGCGGGCATACCAGTAGCATGAATTCATTAGCACAGAGAATCGTCGAACCTATAGTCACTTGCATCGTCTCAAAAACAGGGTACTGCATTATCGTGTTAGGCTGTAAGACATTGCAGCTCAAAAGCTCACTGACCTCTGTCAGCCTCCCCTTCTCCATCTGTGATACTATGAAATCTGGGTCAAGATTCTTGGGCCCTTGTGGTCCCTGTAGCAAGCAGTAGCAATGCAGACGTGGGCAGTAATTTACTACATTTGCGTCGGTTTTCCTTATCCAAGTTCTTACTAAATGAGGTTTACTGCCTCGAGATAAGCACCATATTTCAAGAATTGTTTAACAAAAGAATAAGTGGATGGGTGAATATGATTGAATACTGCATTTGTAAGGCATAACTGTTTCTTCCAAAAAAGCATCCTGGTGCTGAAGACTCCCTAAATCCTGTAAGGGTTCTTGCCCATCATTTCTTTTAACTAAGTAATCCAATGATCCCCTCTTCCTTAATACTGACTGCATTTTAGAAAAAATCATTCCACCTTAGATTACATCTCCATGTTGAAACTAATTGAGGAAAAGTACACAATTTTCTGTAGCTCAAATGTACACATAGCTTTCGTAGATTTTTTAAAGGCCTATGATAAGGTAGATCGACCATTACTATGGAGAAAATTGCAAAAAATGTACCTGCCCTCTCCCCTTCTATCCTTAATTATCGGACTACACTCTCAAACTTGGTGCAAGATATTAATGGGTGAAAATCTAACCTCTATTGGGCTCAATAGAAAGCTGATATCCGTACAGAACGATACAGTAGACAATTTTTTTAAAATACTTTTATCTAAAAGTCAAATTTTTATTATGAAATGTAAAAAAGTAGAAAATCATGCAACTTTAACTGGCATATTGGTCCTGAAAAGCTTGAGGTGGTAGATTCATATCTTTATTAGGGAAACTAATAGCAGGTAGTACAAAGAACAAACTTCGTATTGAACATAGCTCCTGAAAACTGTATCCCTCGCTAATGGTTTGCATATTTTTTATCGTGCTATGGGTAGAAGGCATTTTATACCTCAATTAATGATTTTTAGAGTAAAAATTCCACCAACTCTGCTCTATGCCATTGAATCAATCCGTGTTAAGGACTGGAGTTTTCTATACATGATTGAAGGTCAGATACTACGTAAATTTTGCAATTTTATTACGTTAGTTCCAACGGCTGCTATTGGACTGGAATTTGACTTGATAGGCTCCTATACTCAAGGTTTACCCTGGCTTTTACGCTGAGGATACCAGTTAAAAAATAGCGGCCTGACACATTAAGAGGTATCATGTGTCACAAAATGTTCAATGTTCAGGCAAGTAATTACTCCTTCTATCATGATTTCTCATTTGAACTGAAAATCTTTTGTGTACAAGAAGAATTAGTGATTACTCTCATACCATCAGAATTAAAATCCTTTTTTAAAACCTCAAGTAGTAAGATTAGCTTTAATAGAAATATTACATTCTGTAATTCAAAAAAAGAGACTAAAGCTAATAGCCAGGACAAATGCACTCAAAAATATTTATATTGGAATTTAGAACATGGAACCCGACGTTTGCTCACTTTATGTCACATGAATCTTCTACTTTTAAACAGTTTAACTGCAAACTGGTCCCAGAATTTAATAAACTCAAAAACCTGCAACTTTTGTAAGCTGAGTATTCAGACCCTGGATCATGTCTTATTCGCCTCTCCAGCATTGGTTGCTTGCCGCCGTTACTGGCTTCGGCCGATGTTCTTCCAAAATTGTGTTAAACATGTAGTCTCAGCCCACAAATTTCTTTTGTGCCCAAAAAACAAAGTAGTATGTACAAAACGTTTTAATATTTTTTAAGGAATTTATGTATATATTTTTAACATTTTTATATATTCTTTTAGATGATTTGTTATTCCCCTTTTCAGTCATCTTTGTATGGAGTATTGATATTTCCTCTGTTAGATCGTATTTTGCACACTGATTGCTACTTTTATTGCTGTTTACACAATAGGGAGATGCTGTGCTCATTTCCCACTTCTTTGTTCTGTTGTTAAGTTTAAAACTCAACCAAAGTGAGATTCTGGATTGCTTCCTTGTACATGTACTGGCTTCTAATTAATTGCTTTTGCACAGGTTAGGACATGCCCTGATACTTCTTCTCCTGCAGCTAATTCCAAATTGAACGTTCTGCTGAGGATAAATTCTGGACTTTATTTTTGTATTCAAACTAGCTGCTATTTAATGCCCTTTTGTACATTTTTTGCACTTTTTAGGATATGCTCTGTCACTTCAATCTATCTGCTGTCAATTCTAAATGCTTTTCTGTGGAAGCGGTTTCTCTTGCTGTTGCCTAAATGCTCAAGGTCATTTTCTGTTTTAGTCCATGACCTAAAAAGATACTATTGGTGAAAATCTTAACTTTTTGCCTATAAGGATTATTGACAACATTGATTAATGTTGGCCAAAGGAATTTTTAGACATGCTAATGCAGGCCTCTGATAATTTATGATGGTTCATGGAATGAGTTTTGCTAGGTTTAATTTTTTATGTAATAATTTGTATGTACTTTTATGTGGACCTCATACGAGTTCCAAATATTTAATAAAATATTGAATTGAATTACTGTGTTTTCTCCTGTTGAAGGCCGTTTCCTAATAATTTAACAACCAGCTCTGTTAAGGTTATGGTTTACAGGTTTGAAATGGAATACTATTCCCACTCCACCAAGTATAAAGTCAGGGAAGGTGCTGGACACTAAACACATATAATTTACTATTACCACATCACCAAGTATAAAGTCAAGGAAGGTGCTGGACAGTCAACCCATATAATTTACTATTACCACTCCATCAAGTATACAGTCAGAGAAGGTGCTGGACAATAAACCCATATAATATACTATCCCCACTCCACCAAGTATACAGTCAGGGAAGGTGCTGGACAATAAACCCATATAATTTACTATTCCCACTCCACCAAGTATAAAGTCAGGGAAGGTGCTAGACATTAAACACATATAATTTACTATTCCCACTCCACCAAGTATAAAGTCAGGGAAGGTGCTGGACACTAAACACATATAATTTACTATTCCCACTCCACCAAGTATGAAGTCAGGGAAGGTGCTGGACACTAAACACATATCATTTACTATTCCCACTCCACCAAGTATAAATTCAGGGTAGGCGATGGACACTAAACACATATAATTTACTATTCCCACTCCACCAAGTATAAAGTCAGGGAAGGTGGCTGGACAGTCAACCCGTATAATTTACTATTCCTACTCCACCAAGTATAAAGTCAGGGAAGGTGATGGACAGTCAACCCATATAATTTACTATTCCCACTCCACCAAGTATAAAGTCAGGGAAGGTGCTGGACACTAAACTCATATAATTTACTATTCCCACTCCACCAAGTACAAAATCAGGGAAGGTGCTGGACAGTCAACACATATAATTTACTATTTCCACTCCACCAAGTATATACTCTGCGAATGTGCAATACAATAAACCCATATAATTAACCTTCAGAAATAAAACATACCTCTTACATCACATTTTTTTTTGAATATTCAAAATTCTCAATTAAAAATAAATAATTACAATAATTGTGAAAATTAGAATCATTATTTCAATGTATTTATATTTTTAAATATATTTCATTTTTTTAAATTTATATATATGCATACGTTCTACCTCTTTAATTAATTGCAAACAAATATGTAAAATTAGTTTAAATGTAAATTACATATTAATATTATTTTTCTCAAAAATTATCCAAAATATAAATGTGTTAAATCATTCAAAATTATAACACAATTCTTTAAATCATAAAACTTTATTCTCACTAAAATGAATTTATATTTTACTTTTTTAAATTTTAAATTCTTGTACAAATAATTTAAATTTTTTAATTGTAAAATTTAAATGTAAATTTTAATAAAAAAATTACACAAAAAACAGAAACACCAAAATTAAATGTCATTTTTTTTATACAATATTTGCTAAAATATATTTTAATTATAATTAAAAATTACAATTCTAAATCGAAAATTTCTAAATACAAATATTTTTAAAAAAATTAACAACTGAATTTCACATTTTTAGTAAATACACAACCTACACACCTAAAAACATACATAACACAACAAAAACAAAAACAAATTTCACATTTTTTTAAAATTAAATTTTTTAATTTAACAAAAAATAGTTTAACACACTCCCCACCCATTTTCTAAAAAAACATACGTCCCACTCCTACAATTTATTAACATTTTTAATAAAATATTGTAATTTTTTTAATTAATAAACCAAATAAAAAACAATTAAATTTCAAATTCAAAATTGTAAAACTCTCCCCACCCTATTCCCCTAAAAAACCACATCACACTCATTAAGGGGCCGATTCGAATTCAGTAAAAATACCGTCCGTACGATTCGCATCCAGAGCCGTCTCCGTACGAATCGTAAACACGCCATAGGACCCAACGAGTACGATCCGGACCGGGGTATCAGGACGCGAGTCGTACGATCGATGTCAGGTAAGGGCGATTCGTATGGAAAAGCGCACAATCACATACACACCGTACGGGGCATACCCCCCATGATCGGAGGGGTACAGCACATACCCCTGCGATCATGGGGGGTACGCGCAGTACCCGGGGGGGGCGTTCAGTACCTGTTTCGTCACAAACTCTGCTTTTACAGCTGTTTTCAGCTTCTGTAGAAAAAGGGTTGTACGATGTGTACCTGACACGTATCGTACTTGCTGGGTCGTATAAACCAGCCGCGAATAGTACAGATGTCGCGTACAGCGGGTTCCGAGTGAGACTCGTACGGAGATTAGAGTCATACAGTCTCTGTACGATTCGTACGGAGTCCAGCTCCTGGTACGAATCGTACTTCGTCGTATGTATGGGGGACGTTGCAGGGTACGATTTGTACGGGAACAACGCTCCGAACAGCTATTCGGAGCGCTTTTTACCAGATCGGAATCAGCCCCTAAATGTATTAAACATTATTTATAAATATTTTAAAAAATGTATAAAATTAAAAAATTAAACAATTACATTATATATATTTTAAAACACTCCCCATCCTATTACCCTAAAAACCAACATCCCACTCCTCAAATGTATTATTAATTTTTTTTTAAACTAAAAAAATTACACAAATTACATCATTAAAAAATTAAAATACATATATATTTTAAAACTCTCCCCACCCTATTCTCCTAAAAACCAACATGCCGCTCCTAAAATTTATTACACATTTTAAAAAAAAAATTAAAATATTTATAACATTTTACAAAAAATGTATTCAAATATATATATTTTAAATTACTCCCCAACCTCTTCCCCTAAAAACCCACATCCCACTCCTAAAATGTATTATACATTTTTTTAAAATATTTAAAATTTTAAAAATATTTATAAAAAATGAAACAAAAAAATATATATATTTAATTTTATAAATTAACAAACATTTGTTTTTTACAAACACCTAACTTTTTCGACAATATTAACAGTCTATATTTAAAGCATCGATATTCTGACACTCTATATTATTGCCTTTGATATTCTAACACTCGATATCTTAAGTTTAGATATTTTATCTAACGAAAAATAAAGATATTTTAAACAATCGATAATAACTACTCGATATTTCTAACTTCGATAATATTATTTTTTTTTAAATCGATAAAAAATACCTCGATATTACTTACCTCGATATTACTTTCATCTCGATATTTCTCATTCGATATTCTGTCCAATCGATAAAAATAACTCGATATTGAGACTGCACACTGTTGAAATGACATATACAATAGTGTCATTTTATCTGTGTAAATTGAACAGATCATGAACTTTGACCACAAAACAGTTGCCAATTTGTCAGATTTCACCTGCTTCAAAACTATCAAACTTGGGTTCTACATTACCATAAGCAAATGCATGTAGGCAACATTTTCAGAAGAAACTTGGTCACAATTATGTCGTTCCTCACAATAGCTCCTTTATCATGTATGATGTTTTCTCACAACAGTGAAGGAGCCTCACACCTGGCCCAATAAAGACCAGATGCCTATTTGTTACAACTGTCCCTCATTACATCAAACATCATGATTTAAATGTGGAGTTTAAGCAGCTATGTTTGTGCTCAGATCAGTCCATTGGTTGTGTTCAGAAATCAGGTTGGATCATTATTCAAAAACCTTCAAGAACTCTACTTGAGTATTGGACATGGATCAACCTAAATGTTGATTGTAAAAATCATTGCTGTTACAAAAAATGGGTCATGTGACATGTAACTCTGATGAGAACTTACACCCTTGTTGCTGCTGTTGGGCCCTCAACTGCCCATCAAGCTCTAGATAGGCCACTGCAAGAGTGCAGGAATTTAAGGGGGTGGTCAGGGTGCTGTGTGCACCCCTCATATGGGAGGACTTACTGAGCTGGACTTCTGCAATTTGATGGGTCCTGAGTCTTAGGTCCTACCAACTCTTGTGGCAATGGACGCTGCACTACTTGTACACAACCAGGGTCTACACCTTCCTAGCACTGGACTTCTATATTTCACACTTCTGATGGGTGTTGACCTCTATTTATACATGAAAGGAAAGAACAAACAATATTATTGGGTTCTTTTTGTTTGTCTTTATTGCTGTCACAACAACTGTCCACAGCTAGCAGCAGCATAACTCATAAGTTACCATACAACATATGCATTGTTACATGCTGACCTAAACCTATATCCCCGGACACTCTTTGTTAGTGACCTGTTGCCCATCCTCATCCTATGTCATGGTCTGCACAAATCCGGGCATGTGAGACCATCTAGCCCAGGGGCCCCTACACAATCTGTGATGAGACCTACTTCTGATCAGTGTCAAATAGTGTAAACTACTGAAGGCTAAACAATAATGATTTTGGTACAGGAAGGTTTGGACATAACCTTCCATGAAATGTGTGTCAATTGTCTGGGAAATTTCCCTTTCAACTTTTGACCATTTAAAAACATCCAATTACACATTTTAAGCCCACATCAATTGTTGACTTGAAAAGGATATATGTTCTTGACAGCTCTACTTCAGTGCATCAGTTGTATGACCCTATGACAGCCCTAGCCTTGACCATTATTCTCAATAAACACTGCTCAATAACAAGCCTCGCTATCTTCAGCCTGATGATCATGATGTCACATGAACACCCCCTTTCCTCAATTTTTTTAGTACAAGGGTCACCTGGTGGCTATCCAATTAGTGACCTCAAGGTTGTGTGCTACTATGAAGGGGTCTGGGAGAGGGCATGGCCAAGTAGGCTGCGATGGCGAATGTGTCACACTGAGGCTCCGCACACAGGCACGGATCTCGACATTTCCACTGTGCTAAACTGGCCGGTTTTCGGACCCAGCCAGCGTCTCACACTGATCTTACAAATGCCCACATGGTGAACCACCTTGCCAACATGTGTCACCACCCCCACACTGTATTAAAGCCCTCTTCTCGCATGCAAGTCAGTTTGGCCATACCGTATTGTGGCATTTCCCCCCCCCCGGTTATTTCCCCCCACTAATGTGAAACACCATTACACTGTATTCTTATCCACGAGCTGCCTCAGGGCCATAGCTGCAATGAGCAAGCAGGGGCAGAGAAGTGCCAATCTAACACTGGTGGCTCTGCTCTACTATACCCTCCGAGCCCCCCCATCCAGATCCCGCATGGCTCGTAAGGGGAATATAACAATTCTCACATCAAATGTGCGTGGTATGCACAGAGAACATAAGTAATACTCAATCTATGCTTTTATACAGCAGCAGAATGCACAGATATTGCTATTACAAGAAACCCATCTAGTTGCAGGGGATCTGGCCAAGTTGCTCAAGCGATGGCGTGGAATACTGTGCGGAGACAACAAGGAGGTGACTGGGCTGTTTCTAAAAGGAGGGAGAAAAGGAAGGGAGGTGACGGTCACTCGGGAGGGGCTGGTGCTCAAGTGGACGACCACCCCTGGGTATCCAATTTGTTGGATATAATGGCCTCACACACCCTTGCGAGTATCATGCTTCATCATCGGCAATGCTCCTCGTTGGGCAGGCGGTGCAATGCCCAACGGGCTCACCTCAAAGAGGGGCTCTTTATCGGAGATCTTTTATCCAACTGCCTTATGGTGAAGTGCGGGTGAGGGGCCAGGAAAGAGTAGAAAGTGTGGGTGAGGGTAAAATGTGGCTCACGGTACCGGAAACAATTTTATTCTGGTGGTCCTCTGCCACAAGTAAAATCAAGGATAGCCGGTACTCGTGGGAACTATAGTTTCCCAGAGTGATCCAGGGCTAAAGGTGCAAAAGGTGTGGTCGACATGTTTCTCGCATCTAGTTCGATGACTGCAATTCTTCAGGACCTATAGGGAAGCTACAATCTACTAAACATGATCTATTAATAAGTATCAGTTTAAACAAGGCACATTAGTTGTACTACCTGTCTGACACTGTTCCTACCTAAGGGTTAGGGTAAAGGGGTGTCAACAGTACCCAGCGGATCTGGCATCGGGCATGAAGCCAATGTGTTTGGGTTCTGATAGCCTGTGCCGAAGCCTGCTACGCCTACCCTTCACGCTCCTTTAAACAGGAGACACCTGACGCACCAGAGTCGCAGAGAGGTGGGTCCCCCACAAACGAGGTGCACCACGGAAGACCAGACTGAGGTCTTCAGTAGAACGGACAAACAGTTAAGCATAACTTACAGAGTAGAATATGGGACATGTCGAGTAAGTCTACAAAAAAGGTTATGCTGTTATTCAGGAGTATAAGTCAGAGTGAAGGTAATCTAGACCAACATGACCAGAATGGTTCAAAGTTGGGAATCCAATTTTTGGATTGTAATGCCCTCACAAAACCAGTTGGGTGTCATGCTTCATCATTGGGCTGCTCTTCATCGGGTCGGCGGTGAAATAACTGATGGGCTCCCTATAGTAAGGGCACTTTAGAGTTGATCTTTTTCCAACAGCCGTATGGTGAGGTGGGGGTGAGGGGCCAGATATATGTAGATGTATAGTGTTGAAGTGTACCCTCAACTGGACACTCCTGCCCTGCAATAATGCTTGAGCAGATCCTGTACAGCTTAATCCGACTCCATAGCTAGGCCCCGCACGATGCTCACTACCCCAAACACAGTGTACCCCAGTTATACTTTTTACCGGTTGAGGAGTTTAGTTCCTTGCGTATAAACCGATAAATGTTTTACTGCAGTATCAGCACAGCAGATGTAAACTGTGTGTACAATAACCACATCGATCCATGCATCCAGGAGCTAACAGACATTACACTTGCATAGTGACATAGTCATCTAAATAAAGAAAATATTTCTATGCCTTGACGGTAGCAGCTTGCCATGCAATATATTGAACCTCTGTCTGATATGTTCTACACGATTAACCAAAATGGATGTATTGTGCAAAAATATAAAATGTTAATAAAACATTTTTTTTTTTAAATGAAGGGGTCTGGGAGTTACTGTTAGCTTCCAAACAACATTTTGGAGAGCCCTGATCTAGGTTGAGTGATTTTTGTGACTAAACACATATCTAACATCATTTTCAATTGTTTTTTTACACAGTACATACATATCTCTAGTTGTAAAGAGTGTATTATGTGTTTACCATTTACCATTATGTTATTTGGCTACTTATCGCAAGTAACTTAAACATGTACATTAATAGATCTCTTCATACACACCAATTTGAATCCAGGGTTTTAAACACACAACACATATTGATGGTGTGGTATATTTGACATTTGAGAGTGCACATAAATCCCGAACATCATTGTCCTATGTAAGGACCACATTATGTGGCACTTAAATTCAATCACTACACTTCATTCTGGAACTCAAATGACATTGTAGCCTGTGTGAATGGAAAAGAGCCAGTTAGACAGAGTCACATATGTACGCCAGACATGCACTTGTTCCTCTGGTGAGCCATAGAGCTGGCCATTCAGGGAAAGGACCTCCTTTGCCAGCACCTCTAGCTCCTCTGGCATTAAGGCAGGGACCCTCTTGCCTGCTGGACCAGGCATGGCTGCTCCCAGAGATGATAAACAGCAGCAGAAGTGGAAGAAGTCTTGGTAGCAGCAGTTTTAGGAGGCAAGTGAGCTTTTTTCCAACCACTGTGTACATGTACCTGACATACACGATCTTCAGCAGAGACGGACACAGCCATTGGCCTCTGCCGTTCTGTTCACCCACACTAGCTTATGGCAGTGTCCGTCATGGAGATTATTGCCCTCTGCACAGTCAATTACCGCTGCTGCGGTTTGATTCCAAAGGTCCTATCGATGAGGTCAGGCCCCTCCATGTTAGGACAAACTTGTGTGGTAGTGACTGTTAAGTGTGTGACTAGCACTCTAAATGGGGGCTAGTTTGTTCATATATTCACACTTTGATGGACATTTTCTTTTTTAAATAAACATTTATGTGTAGTGCGCTACTGTGCTGAAACGCAACATTGGCGTTGTGTCATGTACACTTTTGTTGACAGTATTTTGGGAGGAAAAAATGTAAAAAGAATATAAACAAATAGGTATATAATACATTTGAAATGGACTATGTAAACATTTATTTTTCTTATTCATATCAAGGGCATAAATGTAATTTGTGATGGTTAAAGGACAAGCAAATCTTGCAACAAAATATGTACTAAACCATATACATTTGTCAAAATACATTATATTTGTGTTACTCATCACATAAGTTGCTGTGAGGGATGTACATTTTTTTTCCTGTTTTTTTAATAAGTTCATAAGAACCCATGGGAGAGTGAGTAGAGGAAACCCTCCTTTGTACCGCCCATTTCCAGACCTTGTCACCACGGAAAAAAGGGATATAATCAATATGTTCAGGTTGAATAGGTAAATTATACTGTATTTAGTTCATCAGCTGGAGCCAGATTTTCAGCCTCTCAAAAGAAATTCCACATCTATTTCAACACTTGTTAAAATCTTGTCTGCACTTCTTTTTGTGGCCAGAAGATCCTTTCAATATACTGCGAAAGTATCTGGTAGTATGTCATAACATTGAGGATTGAGGGTGAGGATTTTGATATGCCAAAGGAAGATGATAGTGGTAAAGAGGAAGCAGTTGACTTACGTCTAGATGTCATTGACAGCTTCTTCTCATGAGTGTTAGTATATCTTTACATGTCATGATTTTTACCTTTACACCAACTATTGATGTGGTGATCAGAGAAGAATGTGGAGGTACTTTTTTGGGAAGGGCAAGTTCAGGGAAAATCAGACCAAAGGTGTTTGTAGATCAATGTGTGGACACATAATTACTCTGTTCAGTTGTAGTGGTAATTCCTGATTGATTTGTGAAACTGTGTCCTTCAAAAGTTTACTTTTCTAGTGTGGCGATCGTGTTGTGTGAGATTGATAATGTTTTTAAAAAAATCTGTTTTTGGTTCCTACAGCTTGTCATTTTCACTTGGACTATTCATAAATGTGACATTTGCCGGTACGTTGCTTTGTTTCCAAGTGCAAATGAAACCTGGACTGGTCCTGGGAAAGACAGACACAGAATGTGGATGTACAACTCTTGTACCAAGGCAACTTGCACAGTGATTGAATAGGACATTTGAAGATTACATTTGACTTGTTCTCTGTTGGGTATTGGCGCTAAAGTAATATGTGTGCCATCATTTTGTCAAAACACATGTAGGAGTGAAGCCAAATAATGATAATCTCTTTTAACATTGGTAACATCCTTATTATGTGTAAATTGTTTGTAGGTGTTGATGTGTCACATTATTGTTAAACATACTTCTTGTGGCACACCATTGACACCTGATTCAAGGCCTAGCTGACGGCAAAAAAGAACATTTCCACAAGTTGGATGGATGTTTGGGATAAGTCATCATGTGAACAGTGCAGTGTCAACTTTTGAAAGTACCACTTATATTCAGCATAGTAATTTCCATAACTGAGAATTTTTGTGTCAACACAGTTTGCACAGTTAAACACATGACAACAATACAATTGTTGAGAAGAGCAGGACAACATTCAGAAAACAACAAAAATCATTTTCAGAAGACAGCGATGAATAGGAATTGATCACTACTTGACACTTTACCATATGTTGAAATATGCTATGAAAGAAAGAATGTGCAATATCACATAGCAATATTCTTTTGAGAAGCAGGAACAGTGCATCAAGGTAGTTTTAGTCATTTCAAAGACAACTTTCAAACTCTTGCAAAATGACTACTGGAACACTCCTGTGGAAAATATGCAGTGGAAATAGTTCAGGCACTTACATTTTGACACACATATAAGCAATAGCTTATTTGGTGTTCTAAAACTTACAGGTACAATACCTTCATGTTATGTTAATGCGTATTTGCTATAGCGTATGACTCACCCCGAAAGCGCATCTTGGCACAGATATTACAGAAAAGTTAGGAGCATCCATTTAAAACATCCAGGTTTTAAGCTGTTTCTTGAATCCTGTGAAGTCATTACAAGCCCTAATGACAAAGGGGAGTTGATTTCAGTGGTACTGGGCCAGATATATGAAGGCCCATCCACCGTATTTAGATGTGCAGATGTGTCAAGGGCAGAGAAGGAGCTGAGTTTTTGATCTTAAGTTTTTATGCAGGCGATAAGGGTCAATTTGTCCTGTAGGTTTTTGGGTCCCTTACCTGCCAGAGCTTTATGCACCAGGCAGAGGAGTTTGAAAATTGAGCTCTTCTTTATGGGATAGCAAATGCAAGGATCAGAACAGAGGGACAGAAGAGGTGCCCGTGGCTGTTTATTACCCAGTCGGGCTGCTGTATTTTGAACTACCTGCATCTTGGCATGAAGAAATGCATTTGATGCTACTACCAGCGACTTTCCATAGTCCAGGTGGCTAATAATCAGGCCTGGACGGGGGTCTTGCAAGAGTCCAATAGTAGCCACTGAAAGAGTCTCTTCAGAAGGTGCATTGTGAGAAAACACATGCCACACGTACATGTCACATGGTCCTTCATTGATAGTTTATTATCAAAGAAGATACCCAAGTTCCTCACTGTGCTTCTAGAAAGGGGGGCAGGGACAAGCTCCACCTGCCACCAGGCCTCAGCCCAGTGAAGATCACCTTTGTCAAGGAGTAGTATCTCAATCTTGTGCTCATTCAGTTCTAAACAGTTTGAGGACATCCAGCTGGCATATTGTCTCATACAGGAGATAAATCAAAGTTTAACATCATCCATATCTTGTTCGAGAGAGATGCCCAGCTACGTGTCATCGGCATAAGAAAGTATCTCGAAGACTTGACTATCCGAGCAAGGGGAGCGACATAAATATTGAAGAGAGTCAGACATAAGGCAGAGCCCTGAGGAACTCCTTTGTTCAGGAAACAGTCTTAGACTGGAAAGGGACCAGGGTGATAGTTTGAGTCCTATCTTTCAAAAAGTAGTAAAGCCAATGTAAGGCAGTACCTTCATGTGACATGTAATAGAGATTGCCTTCTGTAATCTTAGATACAAGACAAGACATTCATCTAAATTATCTGATGCTGATACTTTGAGGTTTGTATGTTAGTAAAATATCTGCAGGACACATTGGCAACAGCTAAGTTGAGAACAAACAGGACATTGCTATTTATTGAGACTTTGCAAACTTACCTGACTCCAATTCACTAGGTTTTAATGTCAAACCTTCAGTATGTAGGACCTGCAGGACCTTCTCCTTCCAGGGCATGAATGGCACTGGGGGCCTTAAGAGCCACCACCAGTCCTGTTGGCCACCTTGTGATGCCCAGAGGTCAGGGAACACATCCTCCCCCACAAGTCATTGCACCTCTTCCTAATTCCCTCCTGTGTGCACAGGTTGTTGGCCACAGCTTTCACTCTGTCGAGTCTTCTGCCCCACATTTGCCTTTTCTGTGAAAGGGGTATATTTTGGACTTGGCCTTCAGACAATTGTGGCTCTACTCTTAAGATTTCACCCACCACGACTAACAAATTCTCCATCAGTAAATGTGCAAAACATAAGATTACATTAAATAATTGATCACAAGGTACTAAATTAAAGGGGATAAAGAGACATGGAGAATGAAAAACAATAGACCTCACTAGACTGGCAAAGCCTCTGGTATCAAAAGTCATGGTGGAACTGGAAAGGCAAAGGATCATAGTCTGAAATGTGATGGGATTTACAGTGTGGTATGCATATGTTTCCATTTGGCCAATGAACATCTTGTGTGTTCTACTAGCATCCGTCCAAAAGCCACAGTTTTGGTGAATTGGTCAGCGCACCATGATCAAAAATAGGAAAAAACTGCTGCAGCTATTCAACAATAGTCTAAAATGAGCAAGACATACCGTCACAGTGTTAATTAATCACAAAAGAGCAATCCCTAAAGTTGTGTCCCAAATGTTCTTGTAGCAGTTTGTAATAATACAATAAAAGAGAAGATTGCAAATAATAAAATGAATGAATGCAAAATAAAACAAAAGCACTCCCCCTCTTGTGTTGTATTCGAGGAACGCAAGCGTGAGCAAGCACCACAAACGTAACTGTGGCGCAAGTATTTAGCAGTTACTTAGCTGAAGGGGATAAGGCAGACTCAGCATCTTGAAAAACACAGTCCCTGGGGAGTTCATTCATGTAGACCTGAGACAGTGAAAGAGCCTCTGTGGCACGTTGTTCGGCAATTGAATATACAATGTGAAGGATGCTGCGGCTGGCCCATGTGACTCAGATGAAGATGAAACAAATAATGACGATGCACGTGGACCTAAGCGTGCATGCCATGAGAAAACAAACAAGCATTGGTGGTTCAAAAAAGCAAACATTGGCAGCGTAAACAAACATTAGCAAAACAACCACAATCAGAAGGAAACATTGGTGATAAAGGAAAAAAGTATTGGCAAGAACCTGGAGACTTCATATTGTGACCCCAAATCTGCCTCTTGTTTCCTTACCAAAAAGAGACTGCTACATGATTAACCAGATTTCCAAATGGATGCTGACAAATATTGAAGTGTATGGTATGGGGCACCCTGACACTCTTGTGTTTTATGAGCTTGCATTGTCTGTGGGGTTGAAGCCAGCCGAGATGGTGGGGGGGGGGGGCATGTCAGATGGATGAGGTGGTGGGAGATCTGAGAATTCATGAATAAAGTCCTTGTCTGGCAAAGAGGTATGTTGAAGAGATGGAACGTGGCAGTCTTGTTTGCTGAGAGAGTAAAATGGTAAGGCAGAAGCTCTATGGAGTTTTACTTGCTTGCCTAAGGTGCAGGACCAGGAGGACTTATGGATGACAGCAAGGCATCCTGCTTTCTTATGCTGGTAGTCCATACAATGGATGAGTAGCCTGTGGGAAGAGAATCTAGGATGTGCGAAGATGTAGGGGTGCACCATCTTTCTGTGTTGAAGAGTTCATCAAGCTTGTAATAGTTAAAGAGGTCTGCAAGGCGTGGTGAGTGGAGCACTGCCGAGTGAGCATTAATGAACATGAGGTGGAATGTGCGCTCAGTAGTTTGAGGATGTGTGAAAGTTACTGGGGTGTGTGAGGTTAAGTCAAAGTGCCAGATTTACAAAGGTAAGCCTACACTTGTGTACATTTATGATATTTTGCAATTCATAAAATAATTTCACGTGTAATATCTTTCTGACTGCAGAGTCTCTGCACTCATGGTGCGCATAAAAAGATAGGCAGTTGTAGAGATATCACTCATAAAATTAGTTTGTGAAATTGCAAAAAATGGTAAATGTACACAAACATTTCCATTTACCTTTGTGAGTCAGGCCCTATGTGTTATGTGGATGCTATGTGAGTGTCTGGGTTGTCTATATCTGGGTGTAATAGTGAGGTTTGGCAGTACAGTATGCTGGGTGAGGCACATTAAAATCTTAACATGTATGTTGAACTGGAACCAGGGTTTTGGGTCAAGTCCCTTTCAGGCCCTACCAGGCCTGAACAGGCAATGTCTTTGACTATGTCCATACTATGCTCAGAATGCTCAGAACTCTTGGGAGATGGCACCTCTGAAGAGTTGATTGAAGTAGGGAGAAAACAAGAAAGTAATGTGACTTCCTCTGCAGATGGACATGGATAAGTGCAGTGATGTCATTTTCTGTACAGATGAATGAGTGGAAATCAAATCCTCTTTGGTCTATTGACGACGGTTTTGGCAGAAAACATGTGTTGTCACTTCCTGTGCAGATGGATGATTAGAAATCAAATGATTTCACTTTCTGTGCAGACGGATGATGAGAAATGCAGTCCTCTTGCTTTAAGGAACATTTTGCTAGAAACATGTGATGTCACTTGCTATGCAGATTGATGATGGTAAACCCAGTAATGTCTCATCCTTGGCAAATGCTTGTAATATATTTAGGGGTAAGAGACAATATGTGAATTATTTAGTGAGTGCAGTGTATGTAGCTGCACATTAATTTTGGAAGAGCAATTTTGGTTGCAGCATCATGTTGGTGCAACTGTGGTGTTTCAGGATGTCTGTGTGGACAGTGTTATAATTCACCTTTCATCATTGACTTTATACTGTCCAACCACTGGAAAGCAACAACCAAACTAGGAGCTCAGGTGAAATGCAAGGTAAGGCATCTTGTTCCATATACACCCTAACCGTAGGGCTGTAGCATGTCCTGGGACCCAGGAAGAGGCCATTATTAACATAATTATAATAAAGCCATTGAAAGCATGAGTTGTGAATATCAAAATTACTCTCAATGATGGCTGATGTGTCTTTGTCACATGTACCACTGTTGGACAATGTGGTTAGATGTCAAGGTGTGAGAAGATGGGGCACACGACACACCAAACATCACCTTCAACAAAGATATGTGATATTATTTTGCAATTCTTAACATGAGTATGCAGCAGACATTTCATATGTTAATGCGATGAGTATTGCTCTCATAGATGTATAAGAATGAGGTAAAGTTATGAATGAATATCTTTGTGAAGCCATTTCAACTAAGAGTCCCATGTCACCAAAATTCCAAACAAAGTGCAACTGTGAGCTATCGGATGATATAGCTTTTGTATATGCACCACAAAATGCAGAGCTTGCGTCTATGAAGGTTGCACTTGATGGAGCACCAGCAATGTCTGTTTCAGAAATGCTATTTCCTTTGACAGGGTCAGTAAAGTGGTACATCGTGTAAGACATAGCACCTAAGATCCCAGGGAGTCAGGCAGAGGTAAATAATCTCCTTACTGGCTGTTGCCTTTCCTCCACTGTCTGCGGTATAGTGATGTACTGGTTCACTAACCTGATGATGCAACTCAGTACCTGTCAGAAGCACCTACCTTTGCTTTTCCATAAAATGCCCACCATGTCTCCAGTGCCCCTGAGGATATATCCAGAGCCAATGAAGTAGTGTTCAACCAGCATTTTGACAAGTGCATGGATGGCCTAAAAGCAGACTGCTAGCAAAGTGAACTCCTACTCACAGTCTACAACCATATCAAGGATCTGGAGGGAAGCTTTTTTTCGTGAGCACTGCATCCCTGGACAAATCACAATTAGTGATCGTTGCTTTTTGCTCCACATTGTCCTTCTTATATAGTAGATTCACAAAATGAGGGGTGAAGCAACAAAAAAGTTCACTGAATATTGAAAAATAGGTTTGGCTGTAGCTGGCTTCTTCTGTGGCAGGTTGTGTATGACTGGTTGATGGTATGCTGCTTTCACCTGATGTTAGGTGGGTGGAGTAATAATTATAGGTTCCTCACCGACTTGGATTGTCAGATGAGATACACGGGAATGCAGCCTAGTACTTTAGCAAATAGCAATTGTCTAGTCCTTTTGTAGGTGTGCTTTTTTTGCATGACCCTTTCTGTGCCCCTCAATGATTTTCTCTTTGCTGCTATAATTGTGGAGGAGATATGCCACATTTTCCTACTACTCTCCATTGCAACTTCCACATTTTCTCAAAAAATATAGACCTATGTGTGTGGTGCTCTGCACATTGGCTTTGGAAAACTCTGCACATAATAAGAAACAAGAAGGTAGATATCTCCAACTGCCCCTAGTGAATTGCATTTGTGAGTATGTGAACTACTACTACAGGAGTACTACTTTACACACCCAAAAGGATTAGGTGAAAAGATCCCACTGTACTGTATAGTAATGCTACTTTTATATTGTTGGAAATGGCCCTTTCTGCAGGATCACTCCCAAGCATTTTGCCTTTCTCCTCCCCTTTTTGCTGAGTTTGCTTTTGTTGGCTGTAGGACTCTGGGCACTTTACCAATGCTAACCAGTGCTAAAGTTTGTGAGCTCTATACTTAAAGAATGGTAAAATTGGCTTAACCACAATAGGCACAATTAAGCAGAATAACTCTAGGTACAAGTCCCTAGTTAAGTGCACTACATGTGCCCAGGGCCTTAAATTGTACAAGTCCCTAGTTAAGTGCACTACATGTGCTCAGGGCCTTAAATTAAATGCTACTAGTGGACCTTCAGCACTGAGTGTGCCACCAACTTAAATAGCCCTGTAAACATGTCCAAGGCCTGCCACTGCAAAGCCTGTGTGTGCAGTTTTAAGCTGCCTTGTCGACATGGCATGTTAACCCACTTGCCAGGCCCAAACCTTTTTTTTATTACACATAGATTACCCCTAACATAGGCCCGGGACAGTCCTTGCTCACTGTGCCACTGAATTAAAGCTAGGATGGCTGATGAGGGGTGGTACCACGAAACCGGTCCCAGGACGCTTGTTTCCATTTCATGGAGGACCTACCTTGGCATTTCGGGCGGGACTTGAGGAGCAGGGTCAAGACTTCTTTGCATATGCCTGGGTCCAAACTGCTGTGGCACGATGACCAAAGGAACAATGGATTTACCCTCTTGACTGGGGAAGAATTCTTGACTTGTTCAGCATTCCATCCATCATTTTTTTGTGAGGCACCGGACATCCCATGGGCAGGGTGCAGTGTATTTAAAAAGTAGCACATGCACTTTTTAACTTTCACCTGTCCTATAGTGCAATACTCTTAAGTTCATTTTTCACTACTGCAAGGCCTATCTCTCCCACTGGTTAACATTGAAATTGCCTTATTACATTTGATATGTGTATTTTTCATTTGGAAATATATGGGTCCCCAAAATGTGTTGCCTCTGGAACACAATTAAAAAACACAACTTATGTTGAAGTTGGATTTTAAATTGCAATTCTGAAATGGCCACTTTTAGAAAACTGGCATTTTTTTACTGTAATTATTTGGTGCTTTCTGCCTGCCTCTGAATCCATGTCTGAGGTGGATGACAGCTGGCTTTGTGCATACCCTCTAGACAGCCACACACAAAGCTTAGTTGTGAATGATGGACCATCCACATCTTGATAGGCTATCCTGGGCAAGATGGAAGGGAGGAGATGACACTTACACTTGAAAAGGCTGTGTCCTGTCCCCACACAAAGGGATGCATATCCAGCTGTAGTGAATCTGGAGCCAGGGCAGGAATGGCAGGGGCTTGTGTACTTTAAAGGAATCTCTTTGAAGTCTCCCCCATTTCAAAGACCTAACTGGGTATAAACTGTTCCTCGGACACCACCAACTCAGAACACTTCTGGAACTGAGGACCTTCTACCAAGAAGAAGAATTGCCGTGCAGCTGGAAGGACTTCCACTCTGCTGGGCTGCTTTGTTGTGCTAGCCTGCTGCCTGCTGCCTCTTGCCCACTTTCCTGGTAATGAGAAGGACTGGACCTCCATCTCTAAATCCCAGAACCCATGTATCTCCAGAAAATGAAGCAAGCTAACAAGCACTTGAAGCCTCAGGGTTCTCAAAGTCTTCTCTTCAACCTACAAACAGCACATGGGCCTGCTGCAAGTCTTGCTCTGCCAGTGTTGGCAGCCCAGTCCAGGGCCATTGGAAGTGAGTAAAAAGTGCTGCAACTACCAGAACCCACGTATTGACACCCTTGCCGCGATTTGAACTGGTGCATCACTGCTGTTGCGGGGACCAGACTAACACATAGCATTTGGATCTGCTGCATTGCCTCTGGATTCAGAAAAAGGGGTGGTGATGAACAGAGTGTCTGAATTGAGCAGACCACTCTTACCCAGTCCAAAGATCAGGGCTTGATCCATCACTGTTATTTAGCTCACTGCACCATCCCAGCTCAGAACCTGGCTATATGCAAATCAGTCTGTCCCTGGCCCAGTGCATCATGGGAACAGGGCAGACTAAACTACCAAGCCAATTCTTCACCAGAAAGGAGACAAGCTACCGGGGACCGGTTTCTGGCATTTCAGCCGTCGTCGGCCCGGCTTGCTTGAATCCTGATGGTGCAGTGAGCAAGGGACTCATGTCTGAGTATACCCTGCCACACCTATAGTGGCCAAAAACGATTCAGAAAAGGGGGTGGTGATGAACAGAGTGTCCGAATTAAGCAGGCCACTCTGGAAACACTGCTTTGGAACAATGCATCATTGCCACTGCATGGTGAAAAACGATGAATTGAATCTACAGCGTGAAGAAACCCAGTGCATCACATTCGGAACTGCTGCCCCTCGGAACCGGCGCATCACACACAGAACCGATGCATCGTGGGGATCATCAGCAAATCGCTCGGCTGCAGCACACATCTCGTTATTTCCGACCAGGTTCAAGGTATTTTTGCTCAGCTGGCCCTGCGTCGGTCCTGTACACGCACCGCGCTCCATCGTGGTCAGCCTGATGTCTTGACTTCATTCCCGTCCAGTGAGACGGATTAACTCTCTAAGCACTTACTGCTTCTAAGTGCTTTTTTTGCATTTATTCTTTCAAAATCCATATATCACTATATACTGATTGGATCTTTGTAATTTTGTCTTGTTTCACTTATAAAAGTATTCTCTATTTTTTCAAAACTGGTGTGCAGTATTTGTGTGGTGTTTTCACTGTGTTACTGTTTAATGTGTTTACCAAATACTTTGCACATTGCCTTCTGAGGTAAGCCTGACGGTTCTGTGCCAAGCTACCAGAGGGTGAGTGCAGGTTAATTTATGGTGTGTTTGCGACCTACCCTCAGTAGCACTGCAGTTCTTGCATGCATAGGGTGCATACCTCTGCCAGCCAGAAACCCAATTTCTTACATAAATAGTTTTTTATGACACCTGACAATGTTATAAAGCTCTCCGATTTTTATACGGTCCAAGGTATTCTTCTGAGTATATCGTTTAAAAGGTTGTAGTTCGCCCTACATAAGAGGTGATAGGTGAGGTTTATAAGGTTTCTAGACATTGTCTAAAAATGGCGTGGTGATGTTGCTGCATATAAGCATAAGGTATTAGAGAACAGTGTGAGAATACAACACAATTGTGCATGCTCTGAACAACATCATATCAGCTTTGCATATAGGAGAAGCATATTTTAATGCTTTATGGAATTAAATAGGGTTTTACATTATTCTTATGCGTGTGTGTAATAATTTCCATATCTTAAACACTTGAACTAAGAAGGAGATTTTACAAGAGAAATATTTTTTTTAAATAAAGCACAGCCAACCTAGATCAAAGATCTTTTATTTGGTGGTAATTGTGGAGTTTGTACTGAAGAGTGCCTTGTCCAAAGCCCAGTGCCCTGCATAGTACAATAAACTCTGCTCATTGTTCTGAAAGTGGTATGTCTAGCCACAGGCAGTGAAGAGACTAAGGGGTAAGTTAATTGTATATTCAGATATTATGGTTATGCGTTATCTCAGAGCTGCATTCTGGATTCTTGTTATCTTCCAAATCATATAATGAGGTCATATACCTTTGACATAACCTAGACAGGGAAGTACTAGATTGCTGGTGGTTTGTATAGTTTGGGGGTTACCACAATATGGGAAGCCTTGACAATGCCACCTTATTGTGTACATGAAACTACTTGCAACTTGCTTCCATTAATCAATTAAGGAGAGGTTCACATTTTTAAACACACCTAGACACTTTACATGGAGTTGTGAGTTTAAAGATGGGTCTTAGAGAAAACAATCGAGCTGGTAGGGATATTCTTTTTTAAGGATGATTTCCCTCACCCACCAGAGGTGAAATGCTTCATCATTGGGAATCTCCTTGCACTGTGACAGCCAAACACGGTGTGGGCTACAACTTACTCACTGAGAAGGAGGAGCTCTTTAATTGTTTTCAGAAGAGTTGGTAGAGACCTGTGGTGAACTAAAGGGTAGTGAGGTATGCAGAGCATGCAAAAAGTGATAAAGTGAAATAACCTAACTCTAAGACAAACATTCAACTTTATTTATGTCTGCCTGGGTCAGAACAAAAAAGGAGGGACACTGCAGTGGTTAATTAACACAGCTTAAGTGTGACACTAAAGTCAATCAACATGTTTCTGCCATGTGTACCCTCAGAAGATGTGTATTGGCATTTGTTAGGACCTGTAATTAAATAATTTTTTCACACACTTGACAGTGGTGTTTCCCATTCACCATTATTTGGAAAGCTGGTGGCATGATGTGACAGGATCCAATGATGTTTGCCCTATAACCTAACTGTTTTTGTATTCCCCTACAGGTTGATTGACAGTGAATCCTCTCTGAATCTTACAGTGGACCATTAATTGGTGTTGTATTTTCCCTCTATTAGTATGCTTTCTGAGCAGAAGCGATGTTTACAGGTCCTGACAAATGCCAACACACACACACCTCTTCTGAGAATACACATGGCAGAAACATGTTGACGGACTTCAGTCATGATCAACTGCCATGGTGGGAGGAGATTCCCAATGATGAAGCATGACACCTCTGATAGATGAGGGAAATCCTCCTAAAAAAGGAATTACCCCTTCCAGTTAAGTTGTTTTCTCTAAGACCCAGGTGTTTTCATATGAGTTAGTTATAGGATTGGGAGTGAAAACCTACAGGTCTATAAATCTCACCTGGCACTCCTTGTTGTGCTGACAAGTTTAAAGTTGGGCCAGTCTTGACACACAGTAGGCTTCTATAATATTGTCAAAGTCCTCTGCATTTGGAAGGCATACAGAGAATGGTTTAGGAATGGGTAGATAAGTTATATTTGTTTTGCAAGCGTTCATTTGTTTTTTCATAAAGATTTTTTTACATGATTTTGGAAATTAAGTTATCTACCATGCAATAACATAATCTGTGTAAGTGTGGCAATTTGGAGGGTGAGCATTCAGAGTTCATGAATTTGGAAATTATTTATGAGGTTCCATTGAAGGGCATATAGAAATGTATTATGGGAAATTAAATATTTTGTACTTTTTTATTGTGGCGCTGAAGACTCTAGACCAGTGCTTAATTTGTAAAATATTAATTGCGGGTGCTCAAATTTTTTAAGGAGGCCACACCCACACACCCCTCCCTCCAACCACTCACTCCACTGACTCCACCCACTTCCTGACTACCCCACTCCTTCTCCCTAGCTGCAACCGGACCTGACCATCCAAAACAGAAGCATCAATCAATGCAATGTACTTGCAGGAACGCAGGCTCGCAGTCACAATATCCAATCATAACGTAGTTTCTCACAACCTCTGCACCATAAATACAGCAGCAGCATTGGCCCTACCACAGAGAACAAGACATGATTCATTGTGATATATATATAAAATTTATACCATCTATGATTTTTAGGTGAGCCACACTAATACTTCACAGACAAAAGTTGAAGTTGAGCTCTTTTTGCAATTGCTGCTCATATTTAATTTCCTGCTTAATAAGGTCCTCTAAGTTGTTTATCGCCACGCAATGTCCGGTTTTGATTAGCATTACTCCATATGGACATAAACAAAACATTCCATTCTCCTCTAACCATTCCAAGCTTCAAATCAGGTAAACTGTGAGAAAAAGTGGTGATTAATGTTCAAGGCACAGCAAACCAACCCTCTCCCTTCCAGCCTCCTGAGAAATTCCCAAGTTAAGCAGCTTCAAACAGAAACAGTGCTAATTCATCCCTTTGCCAAACTATGAAGTGGCCAGGAAGCCAGAAGATTACTGTGGGTGCGCTAGTGCAAATTACGTGAAAGGGGCACAAAGTGTGTGCGAAAAATGTGTGTACAAGAGTGATAGTGGTATTTTTTATTGGGCCAAAACTCAAATAATATAGCTTGCATTGTTTACATTCTGCTGTCTTAATTAGTTTCAAGCTCAAAAGAACAATTTTTCAAAAGTGAAACTACCCTTCTCATTTTAACTCCATCAGTCGCCATGAGCCATGGAGCCTGGCGGTTCTCCAAACAGCTTGCCTGAAGAGTGTAGTATTCATTTGATGTTGCTTTGTGTTGGTGGGGAAGCAGTGCAGATGGAAACTGCCACATGAAATGCGGCACAGTCCGGGCCTTTGAGATGAATGCTCAAATTTAAAATATCTGTGAGTGTTCACACACAAGGCCAGTCTGATAATCATTCACCTGCTTGATTTACATCTAAGGTTGCTACAAGAATGGAGATGCTAGAGCCAGGGGTCCTACAGTGAACCAATTTGCGCTAGATTCACAAACATAGATAACCTGCAGGAACTTCTGTCCATACATGTGTCACTGGGTTCTACCTAAAACTTGTACTGCTTTTATGAAAAAATGGGGTTGACCCTGTGTCCCTCAGAAGCTGGGTAGTTAATGATTAAATATAAAGTGGTTCTGTCGGGTGACAACACAAATAATTTGCAAATGCTATTACATGCAACAAAGAAACCTCCCTCTGACAAAAACTCACAACAGGTTCTCACAATGAATGGAAAGAAAGCCTGTATAAAGCTTGTTGTATCTTTATATTTCTCAAAATTCATTCATAACAATTCAAAAAATGACTGTCAATATATTGATAAAAGTGCAAAAAGTGACGATAGTGAATAGTGATCACGTGACAGAAGCAATATGTACAATAATACTGGGTTTCAATATAAACAATCTATACAAATATATACAAGTTTGAATTTCATAAAGGCCATCAGCTAGTATGATTTTTCAGAATCCTATTTGTTTCTGTCAGTTTGTTGGGATTCTGGAATTCTAATTCCTATAAGGAAATGTCGACGTTTCGACCCTTAGGGCGTCAATGATTGAGGTCGCGGCGGGTCTTTCTCAAGACAGGTGTACAAGGCACGACAGTCCTGGGTTCCAAGTGCGTGTAAGTCACCTGGACCGGGTTGGCGTAAAGGCCTTAAATCAGTCCTCTGTCCATAACTGCCCCTCTTCCTCGAAGTAACGAGTCGTCCCTTTTTTGTTTTGTTTTTATTATTCTTGGCTCAGAAGAGGGTGGGGAGTCTCTGGTGTAGCAACAAGTCGGTGCCTCCTCTTGGATGGGAAGGGGGCACTCCACAGCGGTCGGTGAAGTGTTCGTGCCTCGTCTGTGGTGTAAGATCCCACCGCTTAGCTGTTACTCTACGCTACCCTCTCGCGTCTCTAGGCCGTTCCTCTTCCTGCTCCAGTTTCAGAGCAAAGAGTTTCATCACTTCCTTCGTTACTTCGAGGAAGAGGAGCAGTTATGGACAGTAAGTAAGTAAGTAAAAATATTTATTTGTATATGATTAATTAAAATCTTTACAAAATTGAAAAGTATCCGTAGTAATTTTTGCTTTAACGTACAAACAAAAACAAAAAATAAGGTGCATAAAATTACAGTGATGTTAACAGTTATATGGTTAGCATCATAGGATTAAAAGTTCATATGGCATGGTTAAGTCTCTTTCTTATTAGGTCAAAGAACTTCACAACTTGACAGTTCAATTTAGTGTCGCTAGTAGAAAAGCACAATATGGCTGCCTGTCTGCAGGTCCGGACGGCATAAAAGTTAAAAAAAGGACGTAAGAGATTGAACCTCAGGTCCTTTATGCTAGGGCAGATGCAAATCACATGAATTATGTCTTCCTTGCCGGTTTTGCACATGCGACACTGTTGTGACGGGTTATTTCTCTCCCAAGGTGGAAGATGTGGAAGTATGGGAATTACACCAAGTCGTAATTTTAGGAATTTTTCTTTAACATTTATTTTCATGCCAATACTGAAGTACGCTTGTGGCCGCAGTTTTTCATAAGCTCCCACCGTTAGCCATCCATGTGCTCGGTTTGCTAGGTCTTTCTTGTCTTCTATCGCTGAGATGATGCTAGCTGATTTTTTAGCTACTTTTTTAAAGGACAAGAGATCCATTGATGTTTCCCAGGTTTCAGTCAGGCCTAAAACTTTGAGAGATTCATATAAGTAGGCTCTCGGCGCGAGGTTGCGGTGCCGAAGTAATTCTTCCCATAGGTTTGCACATAGAGATCCAGCATCTGCGTTGCGAATTTTATGCCAGTTTGTTGCATACACGCTCCGCCTCTCTAGAGTTTGTTTCAAGATACCGAATTCTAGTCGAATCTGGGCCGGGGAAACGTACGTGGGAAGATTGAAAATAGCCCTGTATGAATTGGCAATAAGAGTGTCCAGTAACGCCGCGTCCTTACCATGGTGTGATTCACTCCCATATGTGAGAGTCGGTTTTAATTTGGCACTCAATAGATCGAGAAGAGGTTTCAGTGTCAGATCGGGTAATTTACCCTTCAATGTTTTTAGGGACATATAAGTCATTATAGCCTTCCCTCGCAAAGATTTAAACTGCGCCCTCGAAGTGTTATTTGAGTCCAGGATTACTCCCAGGTACTTATAAGTGGTAACCTGCTCAAGCATTTCGCCATTCAAGTACCAGCGAGGGTTCTTTTTTTTCTTATAGTTCACAGTCATCACCTTTGATTTGTTGAAGTTTATTTGTAGGGCATTTTTTTCTGAAAAGGCATTGGTTATGTTCAAAAGATGTTGGAGGCCCATTGGAGTCCGACTTATCAGCAACAGGTCATCCGCATATAACAGGTTTGAGAGGATGATTTTCCCTAGTTTTGGTGCGTGATTGGAACATTTGTCTAGTTGCCCAGGTAAGTCGGCTAAAAAGATTGAATAGGATCGGTGCAAGTAGGCATCCCTGTTTCAGTCCTTTTGTTGTCGTTATGGGTTTTGAAAGATGCGTTCCAGCCCCAAGTTTAATTTTAATCCAGGTGTTTGTGTGGAGCAGTATTAGGACGTCTAATAGGTGTTTAGGTATTCCCAGTTTGTCCAATTTCATCCAAAGTTTGTTTCGGTCCACGTGGTCAAATGCAGCTGTATAATCAATAAATGAAAAAAATAGAGATGACTTAGTTTCTTTTGCTGCTTCCATCAGCAGTGATAGTGCCATTAGATTGGTTGTGGTCCCTTGGCCTTTACAGAAACCCGTTTGGTTAATTGGCATGATGGAATTCTCAGTTGCCCATGATGTTAACTCCTCCAGGATAAGGCCAGCAAAGTATTTTGCCTCCACGTCTATGAGAGCAATGAGGCGGTGGTTGTTTGGAAGCCTCTTGCTACCTTGTTTGTGTATCGGGCTAATGATTGAACCGTGCCAGGACTCAGGAAGGGTCTGTGTGAGTCTGATACTGTTAAACACTGGTGCTAAGGCTGCGCTCCAAAATTCAGCATCTGATTTGTAGAGCATAGGTGGTAGGCCATTCGGCCCAGGAGCTCCAGTTGGTCGCCCCCTTGATGTTTGTCGTTGGATGTCTGATGGGCGAATTGGCTTGGGCCCTGACTCAAGTGCTTTTGTTAAATTTTTATCCAATTTAGCTTTATCAGTTTTTAGTGCATTCATGGCAATGTGTTCCCCCATTTCACGGGGGTTTGTGGGGGTGTAGTGGTTGAGGTTTACTTTTTTGTTATGTTTTGTTGGTATTAAAGAAGGTTTATTTGTAGTAACTTTGTCTATTGCCCCATCGTTGTTGAAATGCTCCTGTAGGTATTTCGACCATACTTCTTCCGTTATGTGCGAGTTCTGACCTGGAAGGTCAGGATTCTGTATTCTTTTAACCATTTGCCAGAATCTGGAGCTGTTCTTCTGCTTCCCCTCGTGCACTAGTTTCGCCCATAGATCTTCGTTCCTTCGCTGCTGGTTGCCCCATTTTGTCCGTTTCAATTTTGTTTTAGCTTCCCGTAGGGCAGTTTGCAAGCTATGATTTGTGGGGTCCTTTCGCAATTGTCTCAGTAATTGATTTACTAATCTTTTTGTAGTTTCATTTCTGGACATGAGCGAGTCCCACCAAGGGGCAACTGTTGGTGATGTAGCTTGGTGGGAACCTTTTTTACCATTTGCTCCCTGATGGTTTTGATGAAAGTGTCCCAGACGTCCGATCCCTTGGAGGCATAGCTGGTGGCTTGGGAGAAGAGATTTGCTGTCTCAAGTGAGAGCCAAGTTGCTTTTGTGATTTCAGGGCGAAGAGGATCGGTGTTTGGCTGGAATTCTATTGCCAAAAGATCAGATGAACTGATATTTGATAAATTTGGTATTGAATGCATTAGCCTTATTATGTTTCCCCTATTCAGTATGTCACTCCTGCCACGAGATGTATATTCCGGGATGAAAAGAATTGGTGTTGGATTGTTCGCAACCTGTAGTTTGGTTGGGTCCGACAGTGATCTCTTGACACCCTGTTGGATTGGATGAGAAAGGTTGCTTAAGTCTGGTATGACTGTAACGTTTGATTGCTCGCGTTGGGTATTGGCTATGTGTGTTGTTGGACTGTTCACAAGCAGTGGTTTGGTTGAGTCCGACAGTGGTCTCTTGACACCCTGTTGATTTGATTGAAAAAGGTTGCTTGAGTCTGGTATGACTGAAGCGTTTGATTGCTCACGTTGTTTATTAGCTATGAGCAGGTTACCGTTGGTACTAACCGATGTGGGTGTCGAGTGTAAGGAGGACTCAGTGTTGTTAGCTACGGCGGTATCCACTCTTCCTCGTGTTGGGACGGATTCATGTGATGTTGGTTCTGGATTAATAGAGTTTTCTGCCACTTTAGTTTTTGTGAATTGTAAGGTTTTCTGCTTAAGTTTTTTTTGTGCAGGTCTCGTAGAAGCCATTCTTGTTGCTTTTGAGTGTGCCAATGGGGATACTGGAGATGCAGTTCCGGATGCCTTATACTGAGGGGGTTGTGCTACGTTGGCTGTTGGGGACTCTGTAACAGACTCTGTAGCAGTCGCTACTAAAGGGGAGGAATTAGAATATATTACCGTCATCTTATTTGAGCTTTTTTGTGCCCGATTCCTTCCTTTCCTTTTGTTCTTTCTACGGGCCTTAGAAGATTCCTGGACGAGTGTTGAAAAAGGTGTGACTGTAATGGCAGTCGTGATGGGTTGCTCAGATTCCAGCGGTCTGGTTGGTAATATTTCGGTTGAAGATGAAATGATGTTTGACCTCCGCTCGATAGGATATTCAAATAGGTCCGTTTGTGTTGTTGGGACATCTAAGGGTGAGTCGGAGGTTTGTGATGTATGGGTTGGTAAGACTGCTGATTTTAGGTCACTTATTAGTGCCCCCAACATCGATGGTAAAGATGAAAGTTTATCTAAAATTGGATCACAAGATAGTGGTTGTGATAGTGTTGGTTGGGCCGCAAGGACGGCATCTTGACCTCTCCTTATGAGGCCATTTAGTTCAGCGATTTTGCAGTCAATTCCTGAAATTGAGTCAGCCATTGTCTGTAAAACACAGAGCTGTATGTCCATTTTTTGAGATTGAAATTCCAGGGCTGTAGCCGAGAGTTGCAATGTGTTTAAGATTGTCGCCCAAATTGATTCAGGAGCTGTTTTTCCTGGGCTGTGACTTCTCTTGGATCTTGGCAAAGCATCGGCAGTGGGCTTCCATTCAGATGGATGACGGTTATAGGTCGCCACTAGTTCTTCCCACTCCTGTGCGGCTATAGAAGACATGTCATTATCATTGTCATTGTCAGGGAGATTTTTTGTGGGCGAGAAATCATTATTCGATAATAAGGTACCGCCCAGGGTGGCCCCTTGCACTGTAGGCTTATTGATCGCCATAGTTTGTTCGGTGGTGCTACTTAAGATTAGCTGGAGTGACTTGGATGCAGCCGGGCAGGTGAATAGCGTTGGCGGCAATTTGGTACCGCGTTGTTGCTCTTCAATTTCTAGTGGTGATTTTACTCGAATCGCTCTGATGTCTTTTGTTGGGTTTGGAGAACTGCTAACTGGGTGGGGCGATTGTTGAATTGCCCTTTCGTCCTCTTTATGTATCAAAACCTTGATTTCCATTGTAGCGTCTTGTTTACCGAGGTAATGGGGGCTGGTCTTGCTAGAGTGGGTCTCACACTGCTGAACTGGATGTGAGTCGGCCGCTGTGTTTGGAGACCTTGCCTCAGTTGGTATAATCCAGCCTTTTTCGGTGGTTTGACTAGCGGACGTCAATCCCCACGTTTTGGAGGGGGTTGATTTAAGAACTTCCTGAGGGATGAGTGCTACTGCTCTTCTTATTTTCGGCGAAGTTGATATGGGAATGACAGTCGCTATCTCATGAGTGGGTTGACACTGAATTTCCACTGGGGTGGATAAGCCTGTTTGGCTGCTGATCATATGGCTGGAGTCGAGCTCGTCTTTTAAATGTGGAGATTGAAGACCTCTGATGTTCCCAGTCATTGAGAATATAGCTGTTCCCGGGTCTTTAAGAAAGGCGAACTTTGTGTAAATCTTAGGTTGGTGTGAACATATCCTTTTCTTCGCCGGTGTGCCGTCAATCATTACAAGATTAGTTGGGTCCGTTGATAAGGATTTTTCCATTTGAGGTACTTGAGAAAATTTGAACTGTGCCTGTTTTTGTGGTTGTTGTTGTTGTGGTAGCCGGAGGGCAGTAGTTAGGGAAGGTGAGGCAGCGGGGACCTTGACTTGACCGTTGATGTTTAGCGATTGAGTTGGGGTCAACTTAGTTGTTTCCATTACTGTAAGAGATGAGACCTCTATATTATTTGTGATTGTTTTTTCTTGGTCACTTGACCCGGGTTCCTTGGGATTAATCGGGTTTGTTGGGATTGTTGTCTCGGGTTTCCCCAGTTTTCTTTTCCGCGATCTCAGAGTGGAGTTAGGTTTAGGGTGTTGCCTGATCAGTCCAGATCTCATCGCGCTCCCTTTTGGTTTGGTCTTAATACAATTTTCTTTTTTTTCCAGTTGCGGAGTGGACTCGTGAGGGCCTCTCCCCCTGTGCCCAAACTCTACCTCTGATCTCGGTTTGATAAATGAGAAAGAGTTGTTGTGAGCCTTGGGTTCTGCAGCTTCAAACTGCTCTTGATTCTCTCAGACACAAACGCCCTCTTGCACCACTCTGAGCTCGAAGGCACGCCGCTCCGCACAGGCTGCTTAAGGCAGCTTCAGGTGAGTCTTAAAACCGGCGTGGCACGCTAATGAGTACAGCCTCAGAGTGCGGCAGGGCTGTGTTCCTTTATCCCACCTGACGATGGCTTTCTCCACAGCCCGACACTCAAGGTAAAAACATGCTGCTCCGAGCAGGCTGCCTCATGGTGGGGTTAAAGGGACCAAAAAAAAAAAAAAAAAAAAAAAAAACCATCAGCTGCGTCTTTTTTTTCCCTCGGCGCTGAGCAACGCCTATGCACTGCTTGCACTGCTTGGCTGACTGCAGCTCGGTGCCTCAGCTGCAGGATGCGGGCAGAACGGACTTCGTGGGGGCCGCTAACTCACAGCCTCACTCCCGGCCACTCCAGCAGCTGCCGTCTGCCTCTGCAGTTGAGTCCGTTCCAGGCACCCAGTTCAGCCCCTCCGGCTCTGTCCGTCCTTCCTTCCTTCCTACTCCGTCCCCAGACTCCGTCCACTGGGCCAAGACGGGACACACGACGGGACGCAGGACACAGGACACGGGCGAGAAACAAAGAACAAAGGTGACAAAGGTGGAGAAAGCCGCTGGGCGACCCCCGCAGCGAGAACGCCACACACTCCGCGTGCACCGCTGTGGCTGTGTCACTGTGGCTCTCAATTCACAATATACTGCAGGTGATAGCAGGGAAGCGCTTGGTGGTGACAGGAGACTGGTGGCCGTGCTACAAGCAGGAACGGGGTGTGCAGGTCGAACGGGAGTGGAGTCTCGTGTGGGGCTGAAAGTGCGGGGGCCGGGGTTCAGGAACCTGGTCACTGAGCAGTGCCGGCCCCTTTTCTGTCCTCCTTTCTGGCTACCACAGGTCGCACTAGCCCCTTGCCCCTTCCTCGCCCAAGTGGCGTCAGCCGCACCTCACCTCAGGGGCTCACCTCTGGACCGCTGTCACCTGCGTGGCAGAGAGCAAGGCAGCGGGCAGGTGGATGCGGGCAGGTGATGGTGGTAGTGGAGTGGAGATGGCTGGTGGTGATTTCTCCGTTTTCCGGTCCAGTTCCGTAACTCCCCTGCAAGGTCCGTAATGGCTGCAATAGCCGCAGCTACACCCGCCGCCGCGGCTTCTTCCCGGCTTCTTCCCGGGTCACGGGTCGCTGGTCACGGATTTCGGCCTTCAAATCGCCGGCTGTCCGTAATGACACTCGGAGCAACCACACTCGGGGCACAGCTTCAGCCGGCTCTCGCTTCGCACTGCTTCGCCACGCCACACCTTGCATCCAGACTCTACCAATCGAACGAATCTCAGCAGAGTGGGTTATGGACAGAGGAATGATTTAAGGAAGAAGAAAGGAGAGGGAAGAAGAGAAGGAACGTTTGTGAAGAATTGGAACCATCAATAAGTATGACCCAGAAGAGGTAGTATAAGGTACAGCAGAATGTATTAAGGTTACAAAATGTGAAATGTGAAATTAAGGGATATTAACGGAAAGGAGTTTAAGTAGGTAGGAAAAAAACTCACATTGCTGCATCAAAGTAAAAAAGAATATTTTTAGTGTTTTCTTTTAGTTACTTCTACCTTATACCCCAACAAAACTCACAATCCGCACCTAAAACTTACTTTTTAAAATACATTATTTACACTATTAACATAAATATTGATCAATAAACTAATTATCATGAATGAAATATTAATTATGACTTAATTATAATTGATTCATTTCCCTCAATATAACCCTACAAAACACAAAACGCACTCCTAAAATCTAAATGAACAAAAAATTAATTACACAATTAACATGATATCAATTAAAAATGTATTATAACGTAAATAAAATTAATTTACTTCCCACCCTATACCCTTAAAACCCCACAACCACATGCAAAATTAAAATTTAACAAATGTAATTACAGAATTAATGTAATTATCAATTAAATAATTATAGTTAGAAAGTGAATATTAATTTAATTTAAGGAATTCACTTCCCACTCTGTACCCTTATAAACTCCACAACCCGCACCTAAAATAATTAAAAATAAAATGCCAATTAATTACACAATTATTATAATTAGTTATCATTTAAATAATTAATATTAATTGACACCACATGAATTACTATTTCGAATTAATTTACTTCCCACCCTGTACCCCTATAAACCCTGCAAATAAAATGAAATATTTACACAATTAACATAATTTATTATCAATTAAAACTTATTAATACTAAACTACTAATTACTAATGAATTACATTGAAATTACTTCCCACCCTCTACCCCTATAAACCCAGGACCCAGTCTAAAACTATTTATATTTGAAAACATAACTGCACAATTAACATAACTAATTACCAATTACATAAATAATATAAATTAAATACTAATTTATTATCAAAACAATTACTTCTAAGCCTGTGCCCTAATAAAACCACAACCCACTACACTATTAAAAATCATAAAAAAAAGAATGTAATAAAATGTCATAACTACTAACATGTTTGCAACTATATTAAAAAACATAAAAAATAATTAAACGATAAAAAATACATCATATACATTTAAAATATATACTAAAATACATAATAATGAAAAACGATATTATAAACAACTATATTTTTGTAAACAATATTAATGACTTAGTTATTTTAAAAATGTATATTATTTACACAATTACCATAATTAGTTATCAATTAAATAATGAATATTAATTAACAACAAATGAATTACTATTTAGAATTAATTTACATCCCAACCTGTACCCCTATAAATGTTACAAATAAAATCAAAAAATATTTACACAATTAACATAATTTATTGTCAATTAAAACTTATTATTGATTAACTACTATTTACTAATTAATTACATTGACATTACTTCCCACCCTGTACCCCTATAAACCCACAACCCAGTCTAAAATGATTTATATTTAAAAAGATAACTGCACAATTAACTAATTACCAATTACATAAATATTATTAATTAAACACTAATGTATAATTTATTTTAAAAAATTACTTCTCACCATGTACCCTGATAAAAACCACAACCCGCTACAGTACAACCAATCATAAAAAAGAATGTCATAAAAGGTCATAACTGCTAAAATCTTTGCAACTATATTAAAACCATCAAAATAATTAAACAATAAAAATTACATCATTTACATTTAAAATATATACTGAAATACATAATAATAAAAAAACGATATTATAAACAACTATATTTTTGTAAACAATATTAATGACTTGGATCTTTTCAAAAATTATATTACTTACCATGAAATCGATGTTCTTGACAACAATATTCTTGCCAACGATATTTCCATATCACTATATTTTGCATACTATATTTTGATAAGACAATATTTTAACTTTGATATTTTGTCTGAATACCAGGACCGCCATGGCTCCTCCAAGCAAATTAGGAGTTTCCTCTCCACCAGGGTTTTCATGGTGGTTTCCCTTCCAAGTAAACCCTCATAGAGAGGACACGAAAGGGGCCGTACAGGTCCCCATGGTGCCTTTGCTCCCTGTGGATGCACACATGGGGGCAGAATATGTGGCCCACTGTGTGCACGCACACCAGTTCCTACAGGACATGGACTTTTCAGTCCATACCATGCAGAAACTTTTTTTGGCGTTCCCATTGCGGTTACCATTTTTAGAGGTACTGCTGTGGGAACCCTAAAAAAAGCCCACCAGACAGGAGGAAACTCCTAATCTGGCAGGCACCCAAACCCCGGCTTTGTCGCTGCAGTGGCAGGGCAGACCCAGTGCACATTGTCAAAGTCATAATCGGGCCCTAAATGTATCTTGCAGGATAGATTGGCAGTTTAAGTGGAGCTTCTTACTTGAAGCCTCTACCATTGAGCCAAAAAGGGTACACATGCAGGGAAACCACAATGACAATGAAAAGAAAATTGCTGGGATGAACAAGCTGAACTGATGGTGAAGAATTTTGCTTTTTACATTGATGCATTCCAGTAGCATCAACCACAGAGCTATGTAAGTACAGCTCCACAAGGACTGGCAGGATGCAGTGCCTCTGATAACATGTATGTGTCTGCTTGTAAGAGAGACCTGCGGGGCTTACATGTAGACCTGAAATCATGGACGAAAACATGACAGTGTACATTGAGTCAAGCTTACTGTGCCACGGGATCCATGGGGAACGTCCTCCTATTGGAGCAGCACCAAGATTGATTTCAATACGGTTGCTCCTTGTTTGAAGTAGGGCAGTGGTCAAATAATGGGTTGAAATGCAGCTCTCAGTGATTGGGGAGGGTTGAAATTACTTTATTGATTTAAGGTGATGTCGTCTGTTTGATGTGTTTGCCTAGATATTGGCTCTATCCTGCTCTGACATAGGGTTCAAGCTGGATATCACTAGTAAAGCCAACATGCCTGAAATAGGTTTACGTTTGCTTGTGTTCTAGTTCATAATTAATTTGGCCTGGCAGTTTGGTCTGAACTGTTCCAATTGGAGTATGGTCAGGACTAAGAAGAATTTGGTCGACATCCATCTAGATTGGCACAATGGGCAGAAAAAAATTGACTTGTATTAAGCCAGAGATGTCCAGTGACTGAGCCTTTGACAAGATACCCATTAATGTTTGTTGGTATAAGCTGACATCCAACATGCGAAGGGCAAGCCCAAGTGTTTGTCGGTTATGTGCAAACTGATGTGGAACAACAAGGCTAAAAATGTGGCTGAGAGATCACTAGACAAGTAAGTTGAAACTGTATGAGATAGCATAATAGTGTGCAGGAGCTTCCATCAAAGAAAGTTTGCTTTGTAATTCCAATGCCTGCTTTTACGTACCGATTCCCCTCTCATGAACGGCTCCCTGAAGCAAAATTATGCCCTTCACCTTTTAAACTCATAGTTTATTTTATACTTCATTTTCCAGTTTCAGATTGAAAACAATATATTTTTTCAGCTCCGGTTCCATTACAGTTAAGAAAATATAGTATGTTACATAGTTGGTGCGATGCATGATATTCAGTACCACAGAACATTAGACAGTCCGTTCAATCGGAGTTACATTTGCATATTACACTGCCTCGTTTACCACAACCTTCAATACCTGTTCCTGCGATGCAATCAAAACACAATATGGGAAACAATCATATTTTCGAAATTAAATTAACACAGATCTGTGTCCATTGTATAGGTGGTTTTGGGTCAACCAATGCCTGCAGCTATCAGTCCGGCGTCAAGCCGTGTGGCAGGTTGAGAATGTGACGTTGCTGTGTATTGTTTAAGAGGACCCCAGATGTCACATGGGCGGGATGTGCTGGGCAAAGTGAAGGCGTACAAATCGTAGTTTATGTTACAGTATGCCAAACTGTTTAGCCAGTCTTTGCACTTCGGTACAGTCTTTCTCCCCCATTTTAACGCAATTTCCGTATTGGCCAAAAGTAAACCCAAGGGGGTGAATTTCTGGACTGACTTTGGGATGTTATTCACATACCCCAATAGGGCCACTTCCGGTGTGTGGATCAGGTCTAAGCCTAACATTGCCCCGAGTGTGTGTTGTATTTCGGTCAAATATGTGCTGATTTTACTGCAGGTCCAAGCACGGTGTGCAAAATCTGCATGTGGGGATTTACATTTTAGGCAGCAGTGGGATCTGTCTGGGTCTATTGTGTGTGTCATCTCAGGTGTGATATAGATTGTGCGCAGGGATTTAAAGTGAATAAATTTGTTGCAACTGTTCAGGGAAACCTCTTTGGTCTGCAGGCAGCACGCAGTCCATTGGTCGTCAGTAATCGGGTGACCTAGATCCGCCTCCCAAGTGGTCCGTACCTTAGAGTTGTGGACTGGAATCAGCTCTTCACAAGATTTGTATATTTGGAAATCAGGTGGCCCCCAGTCTCGCTGTCTATAACTGTGGATAAGGGAGTGAACAGGTCAGGTTCGACTGGGAAACCAGGAATCTTGTCCCTTAAAGTAGCAGGAAGTGAGGCGAACACAAACTTGTCCATAAATGATGCCTCGTTAAACTTCTCTCCATTGGAGACAGAAAAAATGTGGCAATCAATTTAAATGTCCCCTACAGTAGTCATGTCAAATCGAGAAAGAGTGTGCTGCACTATCCTTTCCCCAGTAATTGGCATCCAATGTTGATTCGGGATCAGGAGGCTCGGGGAGTACAGTGTTGGTGATCCCAATATCTTAACCAGTTTTAGCCAGACCCAGCTGGTAGTGAAGACGTCTGAATGTCGAGAGGGTTGCAAGGATAGTCCAGGGGTAAGATTGTGTTGAGTGTATCCAGAAGGACTAAATCTATCTCAGGGCGTATATAGGGGATTCTGGCGTCGGGGTGGAACCAGGAGTCAGCATAGTTGCACTGAGCGACCAAATAATATATCTGAAAATTAGGAACTCCCAAGCCACTCCTGTAGTACGGGAGAGTCATGATCTCCCATCAGGCCCTAGGGCAGATCCCCCAAGTCAGTCGAATAAGGTGGGTGTGTATGGATTTGCAAAAACGATTCGGTAGTGGAATAGGAATATTATTGAATAAAGACAGCAATTTGGGCAGGACAATAATTTTGATCAGTGCGTTAGGCCCAGCAATCGAAAGTGGAAGTCAGAGCCATCTGTCCACGTGCTTCTCTAGTGTGTGAATCACTGTGAAATAGTTCGATAGTATGATTTCATTAAGTGTATGTTTACTCCCAAGTACCTAACAGATTCCGAACACCAGGTTAGTTGGTAGTCACACTCCCAGCAAACCGTGCCCGCGGTGAGGGTGAATATCAAAGACTTGTGACAGTTTATACCAAGGCCAGAAAAGCTGTCAAATCTAATGATCTCTCAGATGAGTGGATCTTAATTGTTTTGGGGTTCCAGGACGTACAAGATAATATCATCCGAGTATAAGGACGCCAGTAGCGGCCCGTGTGAAATTGGATCCCTCTCTGTAGATGACGCTCCTGAAAGTGTCAAATGAGTGGGTCCTTTGCTAATATGAAAAGCAGCTGGGACGGGGGCAGCCCTGTCTGGTGCCACAGGAGAGCATGAAGGAACAGGAAAGCGTGCTGTTTAAGCGCATTCTGGCAGTTGGGGCCGCGTACAACAGCGCAGTGTGATTTACAAACCCAAATGGCATGCCCAACCTGCGCATAACTAACCATATAAACGGCCACTCTAGGGAGTCAAATGCTTTCTCCGCATCCCGCAAAACTGCCACGGCCGGTGTAGCCAGGTTGATTCTGTGCAGGACCGCAAACAGAGTGCGTAGATCTGTGTGGAACAAACCCCGACTGGACAGAGGATAATATTTTGCCCAACAGCATAGCAAGGTGTACCAAGATCCTTTTTGCTAGTATTTTATAGTCGAATTTGAATAGTGATAGTGACCTGTACAACCCACAGTGTGGGGGATCCTTGCCATGTTTGGGTAATAAGACAATCGCTGCTTCTCGAAAGTAGGCGGCAACTGGTTCAGTTCTAAACGTTCATGATAGACTTCTATGAGCTTTGGAGCCAGTATGTCTTTATATCGTTCTTGAAAGTCCCCTGTGAAGCTATTAAGGCCGAGGGCAGTGGATCCATTTACTGCATCTAATGCATCTATTATTTCATCTTTTGAAAATTGCTCTGCAAGGAAGTCCTGCATACAATTATCCATGTACACCAGCACAATCTCAGCAAAATACTTGTCTCGCTCCGATGAGGTGTGTACTGGTTTGGAAGTGTATAGGAGTTTATAATGGGCTAATAATGTGTCCTGAATATCAGACATATCTGTTAAAGTGCACCCTAAATCAGATCAGAGTTCTAATATGCATGATTTGGAATACACGGGTCTCAGCAGTTTTGCTAATGTGTGCCCCGGGCTCTCGCCCTCGCCATACCTGCGTGCCACCGCATTTTTGCTGAGGAAGTCAGTTTCTCTCTCCACAGCTTCCCCGAACTCAACAAGTAACGCCAACCTGCGTCCTCGCCCTCGGAGGTGTCAGGGGAGCGAAGCATAGAGGCATCAGCAGCGAGGAGTTGCTGCTCAATGTTGGCTAGAGTTTTCCTCCGATCTTGCTTTGCGATGGCAATGCCCCTAATGTACGCCTTAAAGGCCTCCCAGACCATTGGCCATGTGTCCAACGACCCTGTGTTCGATGGCTTCTCTAATTTCAGATTCAAATAGGTAATTGTTTAATGCCCTGCCCAGGAATCTCCACTGACGCTCATGTCCCTTGGGTCTGGAGAGGCGAGGCTTAGGCAGGACAGACGTGTGGTCGGAATAGGTCCATGGGCATATCGCTAGTGTAGTGTACGAGGTGATGGGGGTTGGGGAGAGTAGCCAATAATCTAGTCTAGTCCAGGTGTTGTGCTGGGCTGAGTAGTGCATAAATCCCAGGTTCACCGGGTTGCGGACTCGCCAAGCATCAGAGAGTTGGAATGCTTTGCATGTATCCAGTAATACTTGCCACGCCCAGGGCTTGGAGTCCATCCCGCTGGATGAGCTATCACTGGAGCAATCTAGGAGCAAATTGAAATCCCCACCCAGCAGCAAAGTTCCAGTACCCATGCTTAATAGTTTGGCATCAAGCTTGTGGAAGAAATCACGGCTGTCATCGTTTGTGGCGTAAACGCACACTAGAGTAACCGTGTGGCCCTCGGCCTGCCCCCCACTATAGTATATGGACCCTCCTGGTCAGTGTGGCAGCAAGTCAAAGAGAAGGGGAGTCTTTTGGGGATTAGAATCGCAGTGCCTTGGGCATAGTTACAGTAGTTGGAGAAGAAACAGTAAGCTCCCCAGCCTGCCGGCAAAGTGTGTGGTGTCGGACCTGGGATAATGAGTTTCCAGCAAGAAGGCTATGTCGACATTATGCCGCTGCTGATAATGTAACACGTGTTTGCTTTTTTTGGGGTTGTCCAGTCTTCTTATGTTCCAGGTGATAAGAGAGAGATTCGAATGGTCTACTATATCAGGGGAAGCAGTCATTTGTGTTATATGGTAGTTACATGAACGAGTGGATAGTGGCGAGTAATAAGTGAATGTCATGCATGGAGCTGGTAGTGAGAGAACATCTAATGTATTGGATAACTTCCCCCCCCCCCCCAACCTCGCAACCCAATTTGCAAGGCAAACAGCCAAATACGCAAGCATCTAATGCATCCTGTCAACATCCTATTTGGAAATACAAAGTCTTAAACTGATGCATTGTAAACCGTGAGAACAACTGTGCTTTGCACCTAGGGGAGAGGTAACGTTCCGGTGGTGCCCTCTGTAGTCTGAATAATGTGAATAAACTATGCCAATACTGTCTCAATCATTATGGTAGCATAATTATTGCCAAATACCGCTGTATGCATAAAGTGAAGCCAATGACAAATGCAGACCATTCTCAATAGTCATTCGTTTGAAAGAAGTCACATTAGAGCTGCTGTGGGGTGGGGAAGAGACACAGCCAACTTCCCTCCGCTGTTTGTCCGAGTTCTTATAGGATTTGCAAAATTCTTGAGCGTCTGTGGGATTGTCAAAAATGTGAGATCGACCGTTGACGTTGACCAGCTGTCGAGCAGGATACAGCATATGGTACCTGAGGCCCAAATTCCACAGTGCTGACTTGACATCTGTAAATGTATGGCAGGGTTCTCTCACCATGATTATATACTCCCAGTATAATGACATAGTGGAACCCTGCCATGTTAGTGCACCACCCTCTCTGGCCAGCCTTAGTGCAGTGTTCCTGGCCTAAATGTTCATGATGCGAGCTATGATAGGCCTGGGAGGACAGCCGGGATTGGAGTGAGGGCCCAAGGATCGATGCACTCTTTTCACCATAAATCTGTTCTCTTTCTCAAATATGTTCATCAGCAATGTTTCCACAAAGGTGTTCATTCGTCCTTTGTTTATCGACTCCGTAATTCCAGCAATACGGAGGTTGTTGAAGCGTCTGCATGCTTCCAAATCTTCGTTTTTGATTGCAATGTCTTTTAGGATTTTTTCCATGCGCTCCAGCTTTTTCGTCGATTGAGCGGCCACATCTTTAAGGTCTGAGATCAGCCCTTCAGCAGTATCCAAGCATCTGTCATGGATATCTAGTTTGTGAATCAAGGCATTTTATCAGCATGTCAAACCTGCTGTCCAATGATTTGAACCCTGCCCTGAGTTCCGCAAGTAGATTGTGCTTGGCGGACGTGGTTTCAGGAACAACGGTCGAGACCTTGCCACCCTCCGCCATGTTGGCACTGCGGTTTTGTGCTCCTTTGTGGCTACGGGGAATGAAAGCATTCTCTGCTTGGGATCCTTTCTGCCCATATCTGTGTGCCCTGAGCCTCGCGAACAATGTGTCGCAGACAACCCCAGCAGGTTCGGAGTGGAACGTGGGCATGTCGGGGTTGCACCAATATGAGGTTGTAGGCACACTATAGTCTGCCACGTGGATGGAGTGAGGCACTAGCGTATGTTCATTGGAGTATCTACATGGTGGTGTGACTGCCTCGGCAGGTTGTAGAAGCCCGCCTGTGCATCAAGTGGCCAACGATCTGGTGATGATCCCCACTATGATAGATGGGCATGGCTCTGTAAGGGGGAGGCAATTAGGCATGCCCCAGGGGATGTGAGCTCAAGATGATCGCCGTATTCGGTGTGAGGGGGAATCTGGAGTTCCGATGGGCCCCGCAGCACCTCCTCCTAGGATGGGCCTCACCTCGTCAGTTCACTCAACTGCTGCAGGGCACTAATGGAGCAGCTCCTCAATGCATCAGTGCTACAGGGCAAAGGGCTGGCCACAAGCAGCTGCCACCATGCTCAGTCCCCAGTGGACCACTGTGCTTGAGGGAGTGAGCCCACGGCGTCCCGAACAGCTCACTCCCCCACAGCCTCCATGACACTCCCATGGATTCTGTCTCCCTGGAGGCCTACGGGAGCGTCGCTGATGAGGTATGCGGCCCCCCACAGGTGCTAGGAAAGGTAGGAGTGCTACAATGGCAGCAGTGGATCAAGGCCAAGAGGTCTTCAGCGGTCTCCATCGCGGGACCCAGGCGCGATCCCAAGGACGTCAGTGGGGGAGTTCCTGCAGGCCGTGTCAAGGGTTGCAGCAGGACCTGCCTCATCAGGTCTCAGAGCTCCTCGCAGCTAGTTGCAGGGGGGTTATGCGGCTGAAAATGGCTCTATTGCAGCTCCATCAGGAGAGGAGCACACCCCTGGCGTTTCAGCGGTTGGCGGGCCACAGATGCGGAGACAACCAGGTTTGTGTTGGGCCACCAGACGGAGCTTCAACGCTTCGCGGCCATCTTGGTCCGTGGCTTGGCCATGCCCCTTTTAAACTCATAGTTGATCAGAGAAACATAGTAAGTATACAGACAAAGAAACAAGGGAATTGTTTGTAAATAAAATTTGTAATAGCTTATCGGTGTTGTGAAACATAAGGTGAATAAAAAACGTTCAGTATTGACTGAAATTTGAGGCATTAAGCAGGATCATTTGATTAATCGCTTGTTTGTCTCTTTTTCATACATTACTGGGCAACTTGGAAATTTATGAAAAACAGACAAGACAGTTATATTATCTACAGGAAAGTTGCAAGCAGTATTTTGCCTTTGTACTTTTATATGCTAAAGCTTTCCTCTAAAATTGTTGTCTTTCAGTAGGTTGTGGCACTGAGCACAATCTGAGTCAGTGATGATGGATGTTCTGTTTTAATAAGGTTTCTGATATTAGACTGAGAAGCATATGTGCGCTTGTTCCATCTGCTCATTGCTCAAAGTTTGAGCAAGAAACTTAAAATCAGTATGCTGGGAGCTCATTTTCTTGCAATATTAAAGTGAATTGATTTTAAAGCTGTTCCCTAACTGTTGCCACAACAGATTGCTTAGACTGCATCAATCTCGCTGTCAGTCGCCAGAGATGGTTTGCTTGTGTTTCTTTATCTGCAGTGTTGAATAAATTGTGACACAGCCACCTGCCAGTCTGAGTTCCTGCAGGAACAGGGGTAACCTGGCAGTGATTGAGCCAAAGTCACCAGACTTCCTGATTGCTCATTACTATCAAGCCAATCCCTGGGACGGTTTCCCTAATTGTCAACATTATGAGAAACAAAGTGGGATAACCTGTGTCATTTCTTACCAGTACCCGAAACACTATACCTTCTACAACCTTAAACACAAAAAGCTTATTTTTAGTTAACTCTAGTGATTAGCAAATCTTAAATGGAAAGGTACATTTTTTTTGCACAATAAACGATTTAAAGCATATATTACAGAAAATGTTCAATACAAAAGAATATCAAACACTATCATTTAAAATTAAAGTGGCCAGATTTACTAATTTTCACACAACACAGCAACCAAATTTGCTGCACTGAATTGTGCAAGGGATGAAGCACTGCACAGAGTCACATCTATTAAAATTGGTCTGCTGGTGATGTGATCCATTGCACAGGTGCACAGACATGCTTGCCTTTCGCCAGGGATGGCTTTCTGTACATAAACAATCATCTCTGCAATGCAGACACCCTTGCACTATGGCTCAAGGTTGTCTGTGTTGATGCTAGGGGCCTCATTTATGAAAAGTGACGCATCGCTGCGTGAAAACAGCGATGCGTCACTTTTCACTGCGCACTCCTTACGACATTCCTGATGCGTCATATTTAATGTATGACGCATCATGTCGCAAGGAGTTACAGATACGTCAGTATTTCTGACGTATCTGTAAGCGCAAAAGTGACGCATTGCTGGAGTGTGTCACAAAAGTGACGCAACTCCAGCAATGCGTCCTTTCACATGGGGAAAGCCCCATGTGAAAGGGCTTGCGTCAGTCTTACGCCTGCTGTGAGGCAGGCGCAAGATTTTGACGCAACAGCGTCCTAAAAGTGACGCAGTGAAATCTCATAGATTTCACTGCGTCACTATTACAAGGCTTTTTGCGGTGGAACGCCCCCTCTGCATACATTATACCTGACGCAGGTATAATGTGGCGCAGGGGTTTAAAAAGTGACGCATCTACCTAGATGCGTCACTTTTTAAATATGGCGCAACGAGGTGCATTTTTTACACCGCTGGTGCGTCACAAAAAGTGACGCACCGGCGGCGCAAAACTGACGCAAGGCCGTCATAAATAAGGCCCCAGGCATTTATTTTTAGCGCAAGTTCTAGGGAAAACACATGGGTGCCGTATTCTTGTAAATATGATGCATCCCAGCATTTTTAGAAATGGAACAGAGCGGTGCTTTGAAATTTGTCACTGCGCTGCGCCCTTTCCTTCTACATATGTGTTATGGAGCAACCATGCAATGCATGGAGGTTTTTTGTTTTTTTCGACATTACCCAAACCCCCTTGTTAATGTCTACTTCAGGGAGGAGTTTGAGTTCGATGCAAAGCCCAGTCTGGCTATTTGAGCAGATTAGGCTTTATGGCAAAACCTCTGGTTATTTGTGCTGATGCAACTAGGTAACATCCCAATAACGCCCCCTTGATGCAAAGTGACACAAAGTAGCAGAAAGGTGTTTTCGAGGAGGAACATCTTTTGACCTGGATAGTTACTATTCATTCAACACTCTGAATCTCTTTGTGCCATTTTGCAATGTTTTGCGCTAGCACACATCCTTAGTGGATCTGTACCAAAGTGGACTGCCAGCCTTATAAGCACTCCCACATAAAGCTAGCAATAACTCGCTGCAGTTTAGATTTAAGCATTTTTTTAATTGACTAAATATTACTGATTCACAAGCTTCTTCACGGTTATAAGTGGAGCAATATTTATTGCAGTTACCTGGTGCAATAAAGTGAGCACCATCCTTTAAGTTCCTGCACGTCAAAGCTGCCATCGGTACCAAAATCTGCATTTTTTTACATTAAATGAAATTACTCATAATATAGGTGCTGTCGCACTTAATATATTCCGAATCCCAGAGTGTCAAATCGTGTTGGATAAATTAAATACCACCTTTCCCTCCAGGGCAATCAGTCTCAGCTTCTTTCTGACTTTGTTTTAAATTACGACTACTATAGAGGTGTGTGAACTTATAAAAGATTTAATACACTCCGGTATGGGAGGAAATAGGTCACGAGGATTCCTAACGTCACGAGGTTGTATTTGCACATAAATTATTGTTGAAAGTAAAAACGTATTCCAAAAGCTGCATTTTACAGAACGCATTACGTTCTACAGCTCCTGCGCTTTCTTCCCATGAAAAGAATTACTGCGCACTCACAGGCACTTTTACACTGCTTGTCTCTGCAATATAACCTGGCTGTGAGCTTTGAGGCGCTTCCTCGGTTCTAGCTCCTTGATGCGAAGCCACATGTACCTTGCCTTAATTAAGATCTGGTTAAATGCCCTTTTGAGGACAAATAGATATGAAAATATTCCATGGCATAAAACATATATGCAGATTGGCACACAAAATATTTACAACCATCACTGAAGGGAAGGGTATCACAACCCTCTTGAGACTTCATTTCCCAGGACCATAGCTCCTCCCAACAGTGAACAATTTTATTAAATAGTATATTACATTTTTGAATATATCTATGTCTATATCTATAGCTGTACCGATATTGATATCTATATTAATATTTACATAGCTAAATGTATCTCTATAGCTGACATTTCTATCCATATTTCTCTCTCTATATGCATATAGATCAGCATCTCTTGCACAGTGGCGGTCGGGATTGGGTAGTTATGGTTCAGCAACACTTTCTATTTAAAAGTCACATTTTTATTTACTTATAACTTTTGACCTGGAGGGCACATTGCACAAAACATGGTAAGCTATCAACTTAATCAGTTATATTACATTTCAGCATGACAATTTTATGTAGATCCGTTCTCATGAAAAATATTTAAGAAGGGGCTGAAAAACTGTATAATTTACCATTGTAGTTCCTATTAGACAATATTCTCAAGAACTCTGAATGGACTTCCATCAAACCTGAAATGAATTATACTTATTGGTAAATCTTACGTACTATCATCTACCCTATTGGAACCCCAGTCTGAACGTTTTTATCTCCTTATCTCTATTAATAATAAATCCTTTACTTCCAATTGGAAATCATCAGACACAATATCAATCCATGCATGGTCCTCAATTATCTTACAAGGGACCAATCAAAAAATACATCGACTTTTCAACAGATATGGAAACCAATTGAGGATTATATTAAAACGTATTTATAAAATATGTAATAACACAATTTGCTTCTGTTAACAGTTTTGCATAATTTCTGTTTTGAGGACTAGCCTTGTTTGTTCCTTCTTCTAACTTTTATAATGTTACTGTTTATATGACAATGGTAAACTTTTGGTTTATGGATATTGTTAGGATAATATCTTAATGTAAGTCCTATTTTATTATGTATACCAACACTGTATCTTTTTTGTTTGTCATGTTTACCAAAAATCCTAATAAAATATTGTGAACACAAAACAACCTGACATGAAAACACTTTACCCAGAATGCATACTTTCTTCGATGTGGTATAAATCCATCCAATACTTGTTAATATATTTTGATTTAATTTTCGGACAGTGAGAGGAGTTAATATTTTTTAATATATACATTAAAACGCATTATCAGGAGTCGAGCCAAGCATTCGAGTATGATGGCTCTGCTTTAGAGAGGCTCCGCAAGGTCTGATAATCAAGAGACATAACGTGGGCTGCTCTGTTAGTAATTTGACAGAGGCTCCATTAATACTTGAGCCTCCAATACCCCAGGCTGTCGTTGAACGCTGGCTTCTCCGCATAAATACCTCCATGGGGAGGAACAGTAAATTTGACCGACCATGCTGTAGAATTGCCGCCTATGATGATCATGGACCCCCGTACATTATGCGGAGCCTGATAGACTGAGGCCTTACAAATGATGGCACAGAGACAGGTGTGAGTTTCAACACGGTGATGTGCTCCAGTGGGTAACTTCTCGAAACTCCCTGGCCACGCCTAGCCGCCCCCATTTCTTTTACATTAATTATTCCCATGACCCCATGTGACACTGGGGATTGTTCCAACTTGACCAGACAGTGAGGGGTGTCCGCATGAACACCAGGCCCGGCTCCAGGAATTGTTTTTGGGGTGGGGCAAGGGTGTATTTGGGTGGGCCACTGCAGGCCCTATTTTTCGCTCCTTGTGGTAGCCTACAAGTGCTAGATTACATCATATCTACTTGCAAACAGTCATCATGATACCATGGATCGATTCTGTGTGTATACAGAGCATGTGGAGAGTTATTTGAAAGTAAGAGCAATGTCAGGACCTAAGTGCAAACCCTCAAATTCCAACACTCAAGGCTTCAAAACAAGTTCTAATAGGCCTGAGTATCCACTTTTCTACCATCCCTCTCGTGTGCACCTTAGCTCACAGGCTGATTTTGGGCCCCAGCCCCATGTCAGCCACCATCCAGTTTCACTTTCATTATTCCCATAAAAAACAAGAGTGAAAAAATTATCTTCAAACTTAAAACATTGAATTTAGCAGTAAATATATTTAGCACACACTTTAAAATGTTCCACAGTTGCCCTAATGACCTGACTGCTAATTAAATAAAACCAGAAAGGCCATGGCAGGGCCGGCCTTAGCACTAGTGTAAAAGTCTTTTTTGGGCACTCCACCAATGACCTCTTTCTCCGCAGATGCCATTGCTACACCCTCCAACAGTTCCCTACATCACTCCTTGGCCACTCTCTCACATGCATTTCATTTGTTGTATAGCGCTACTCATATCAGTGTAGAGTGTCACAGTACTTTACACCACGCACACATTATACAGATACAATGAATCATACAAGTATGTAAATCAGTCTATAGGGAATGTCACATAAGCCAAGGAGGATTACAAGTAGTGGGAATCACATGTCAACCATATTGGTGGGCAGTATATTTTAAAGGGTTTGGCCTTGGGAAGCACAAACTCATGGTTTAAAGCATCCCCCAGTGGTTGGGGGTTGGCTTTACTAATAAAAATGCATATCGGCCCAAACTCTTTTTAGCAACATTAAAATAATCAAAGGCTGGAGAAGCTCTAACAATATAGTAACACAAAAAAAGTGAAGTTTTAACTATACCATTTATGTTTGTAGGCATCCCTTTGATAACAGTTCATAGGTCACTGTCCTATGTTAGGATTGTGACTTCTGAACTGCAAGTAACACAAGAATCTCTGTGACAAAGGCAATAACCCACTGAGCTGTCCACATAAAATACATCTTATCTGCATTTCAAAACTACCATCAGGCAAAGTATTGCTCTGCAGCAGGATCATTAATCACCAGTTATCTTGACATTTGTATTGTTGTCTTGCATTCATGGCCTTCATAATGATAAAAACTATTGAAATGAAGTATACACAAAGTATGTGGCTTGCTGAGTCTGTGCACATTTAAAAAATAAAAACAAATAGTAACACATTCTCTTTCCTACTCTGTTAGTCCAACTTTGTGTCACAGCCTGTTCTGATATGCAGCTGCAGGAGTCAGGAAAGGTGAAATGGAATAAACGTTGAACAGAAAAGGAAATATCCACACACTGGACGGTAGGCAAAAGTTGCCCGGTGCCAAATAAAGAATTTGGCTCCTTCGCCATGCCCCTATTTTTCCTGCATAACACAGCCCACCTTTCTAAAAGGAGTTGGGTGATTGGGGATGGCTGTGAGAAAGAGCCCAGGCCAAATCACTCAACTCCCAGAACAGGAAGAAAAACAATGTTAGGAGTAACATTTCCAAAGATGCCATTTTGTATTGGCCTTTGCGCCGTCACTGCAAGGGCCATTGCTCACGTTTCGGTGGGCCAGGCTCATGTTTGGGTAGGCCTGGCCCACCCAGCACCCCACTACAACTGGGCCTGTTGAACATCCTTCAATTCAAACAGTGTGGTTCACCACTCCAGTTGCGTCACTGGAGCGACACCACAATATCTCAGAGTGACTCGAGAATGATGGGAGCCCATTTGCTTAAGACTGTGCTCTCACCTGCTGTTACTTGCACTCATTGAAGGTTCTCTGCCACCGGGGCGGCGCTGGTACTGCCGGGGGTACTACTGGGATCCAGTTAGCCTCTTCCTTAATGCCACCTGCTCAATCATACCATTTGTCCCTACATGTTAAAGAAAGAGGTGCCAGTAGTGTGCTGATCGTTGCTGCTCAAGGGCAAGAACTGGCCGATGCCTTAGTAAAATTGCTGGCCTCTGACAAAGCACTGTGTAGGATCAGCTATTTTTAGATTATGTCTTGCAGTCTGCCACCGTAGAGTATAGCTATGAAAAGATTTCCCCACCATCTCCCATAGAGTTCCTGTAGCCGACACTCTGATGCAGGCACAGTTGCCCTCTGCTGTGTACAGGCCATTAATGTAGCCACTCTTCTTTACTGCTGACAGTGTATCCGAGGACTCTCTGATTTTGAAATAGTACTGAACCTATACCTCTATTAAAGACTGCAAGATTTCTAAGTGATTAATAGTGAGACAGTACAACCTCAAGTGGTGTACTCCAGGATGCCTGACTCTGGTATTCAACGTGCCCACATCATTTGTATAGGTCATGCAGGAAGCCATATGGGATGTTTCCTTTTTTTTAAGCACTCCAGGAAAAGTGTACTGGAACAGTCCAACAGCAATTTGACCTGGACAACTCTGTGGCTGCACTAGAGGCGATTTAGATGGACCTCAACAATGATTAGGCTTTCTGTACAAACAGTAGAACAGGTAGCAATACATTTAAATGAAGAACGTAAGGGGGCGTGGCTTGACGCCCACTGTGCATGGCGGTGCGTCTTTTCGGATTTTACCGCAAGTGACTTATGTCATTTGTAATTCCAGGTGCAAACGGCTCCAAGCGTCTTTTCAAGGATCTCATGCGTGACATTATTTCAGTGTTTGCCTTTCAAAATTCCTCATGATTCTGCAACAATAATTACATATTCCCTCAGCTTGTACCTGTTCTGAGGAAATGCATTCCCGGCTGCCATTTTGAGGAATAGACATGCCTTCAATGCGATCCCCCACGAAGTAGAAAATAAGCACAACTAATTTGTACTTAATTTTTTTCATTCATTTGAGTGATTTGGATCCTCCCCAGCAACCTTTATTCAATACTGTTAGCACATCTGTAGAGGCATGATATGACAACCGCTATACTGATTCTTTTTTGTCTGTGTTTTTTTTTCTCTTCCATCTTCAAATGTGGCGCAAGCGCGTATCTACATACATATGTAATGTATACTTCTGCACACATTTGGCTCTGTGTGCCTCAGATTTATTTTTATTTCTTTTATGCAGAGATTTATGGTGGTACAGTGACCCAGTTTGACCCAACATCTAAATAGGTGCTGAGGTGATGTTGTTATACACGTTATTTTATCCTTTTACTTCCAATCTCTTGGCGACAGCTTTGCAGCACTAATAAAAGGCATACAAGCTTTTTTACACAATTCTACGAGGATCTGTAGAACTGATTCATCTCAAGTAAGTTACTGCTTTGCTTAGGTCACATCACTGTTTCAAGCAACTCAGTAGCATACCCAGTGGTGGTTTAAAATAGAATTTCGATATATACAGGTTCCTTCTACTTTTTGACCTGTTTCATTCTTCATCATTCATTTTTAAGGCAGTATCCTATTATATTGTTTACCTCTCCAGCTGCATTTTTTACCACACGGCCAACTTCTTAACTTCATAGTCTGTGTCTGCCTTCTGGACTCTCGTTATCATAGTTTCATGGGAAGAACAAAAGGCACCCTCTCTACTACTTCAAAACCTAAGCGCATCTTCATCAAAAACTCTAAAGTTTTTTTTAGAACTTTCCAACTTAGATAGTTTGGGACTTCTTGAAACAGACCAGTGTATCACAGATATGGAACCTTTGCAGTTAACAGCAGGAAAGTGTAATGTGAAACACTTAAAAAAAGATTCTCCTTCACCACGCAAATTGGCTTCTCCAGTCTCAATGGAATTACTGTTACAGGAAATAAGGGACCTCAGGCCCTACATCTAGGAAACAAATACCAAATTACAAATTTTGTCTGATAACTGGTCGCAGATGGATGCCAGACTCACAACTGTGGAACAGAATGTTTCCTCCCTTCAGGACACCACTAAATGCGTTACCTCCTTACATTCTCAAATATCCACACTGCAAAAACAAGTTGAGGACCTTGAAAATCGAAATAGGAGGAACAATACGCATATTTACAACTTGGTAGAAGGGGTCGAAGGTACAGATCCTATTGCCTTCTTTAAATCCTTTCTTCTTAAGGTTCTTCATCTGCCAAAAGATACCATATTGAAAATACAACGTGCTCACAAACTAGGTCATATTGCCACTACCACTTCCACGTCACAAAGACTGAGAGGAGTCATTCTATATTTTTTGGAGTACACAGAATTTTTAAAAGTTCTGACAGCCACCAAAGCTCTTCAAAGATCTCATGATCTGGTGCTAATTTATTTTTCACACAGGACTACTCCAGAGCTATGGCCTCAAGACGCAAAGCCTTCCTTGACATAAGACCAGTTCTCCGCTCCATGGGTGCCAGATATGGTTTATTCCATCCATGTTTGTTTAAAGTCACCTATAATAACACAACCACTTCATCTGATGATCCAATGCATCTGCAGAGCTTCATTAATGCAAATAAGACAGATCTCATGGATTCTTCAAAACCATCATCCTCACATGGAACTTGATTTGTCTAAGCCTCTTATTAGAACTATGATTTTCCCGTTGATGCTGTCACATATTTTATTAAATTCTACATTTTAATTCTAATTTGCATAATGCTCATTCGTATTACCAGTTTTGGTTTCTTCTATGTCTACACTCAGTATATAACTTAAAGATATTCTTAACATTCCTTTTCTCTTTACCTCCACAGTTACGTTTAGGATTATAGCATGTTCGCTCCTTGGTCTGATCTGGGCCTCGTTGGATGTTTCGTCTGCTCCATGTGGTTCCACCTTCTCCCACATTCTTATTCCCTTAGTGTAGGTATGTTTTTTGTTTTGTCTTCCGGTTTATGTTTCGTCCTACAATTTTCTTCCTTTTTCTCTTTTAGTGCCTTTTCAACATTTATCCAGTCTTCTCTCTTTTGCAAAGTATTACTTATTTTTCTAACATTCACTCTTTCTTGCTCCTTGTCTCCTAATTATCTTATCATTAATTCTACTTCTCACTTTTTTGCTGATTTCATCTCAACTTCATGGTCTATGTTATCTACATCTTACTTCTCTCTCTTATTTGAAGTCTTATCTTTACTCCAGTTCTTTCTCCTTTTTATCATTCATATACAATGTTGTTATAGCGAGTTGTGTTTTTGCCTCAAAGTTTTGATTCATTTTTTTGTTTGATAACTTATGTCATTGAAGCTCATTTCATGGAATGTTAGGGGTCTAAATTCTCCTATCACAGAGTCCTTATTCATTTAGCTAAATCAAATGCTGATTTGGTGTTTTTACAAGAAACTCATCTAACGGATACTGACTCATTAAAATTGAAAAGAAGGTGAGTGGGGAATGTTTTCTCATCTCCAGGTGATGGGAAGCGCAACGGAGTAATGAGACTTTGCCGTAAGTCACTTCCAATCTCACTTTTGTCGCAAGAATCTGATGGTGATGGCAGATGGTTGAATATCGTTAAAAGACGTTCCAGTTTCTTTCCTTAACGTTCATGCCCCCACATGTGGTGAACCCTCTTTTTGGTCCACAATGGCCAAACAAATTACTCACTCTATGGAAGATAACTTTATATGAGCTGGCGACTGTAATTAGGTTTTTGACCCATTTGTTGACAGAAACTCTAGATATCCCTTTGTTCCTAAATAAACACATAAAACCTTTGTAAACACTATTAGTCAACACAAACTCCTAGTTGCTTGGCATTTATGTAAGCCAACCACCAGGGAATATACCTTCTATTCTCCCACTCATCACACCCAATCCAGAATAGTTTAAAATTTTGTCTCCCATAATATTTCACAAACGCTTTCACATGCAGAAATTGGCCCCATTTTACTCTAAGACCATGCTCCTGTCTTGATCTGCATTGATATTTTACCTAATTCCTCAATCCCTAAAAGATGGAGCTTTAACAATGCTCTTCTTTTGAATTCAGAATTTACTAGTTCTTTCATTACTTATTTTAATGAATATTTTGAGTTCAATTATACTGACCACATGCTGTTTTCAACCATATGGGATGCTTTTAAGGCATCAGTAAGAGATTTAATTATTGGTTTTGTTGCCAAGCAACGTAGAAATGCCCGTTAACATACTAAAAATCTTCTTCAAGATATCCAGAAGCTTGAGCATTCCTATTACACATTACACTCAAAAGATTGTTTAACAGCCCTTATTAATGCTAAATTGCAAGTGCAAAGTTTTACGGAGGTAAAAACAAAAGGCCGGGAAAATATTGGCTAATTACTTAAATGTTAGACAGAACAAATTAAACAAAGACTCTATATACGACACCAATTCTAATTTAAAATTTAAGGATGCTGAAATTCTAAGCGAATTCTCCCTTTTTTACAAATCTTTACATTCATCCGAAACACAACCCACTAAACATTCCTTATCACATTTCTTTTCTAATATACCAAAGCCTGACCTCTCTTCTCTGATTTTGTCTTGTTTGGAGTCAGACATTAAAAAACAGGAACTACTATCTGCACTTCAAATTCTTAAAAAAGACAAAGCACCGGGTCCGGACAGTTTTACAGTCAAATTTTATCTCCATTTTTCCAACATCCTTTTGCCTAAGTTATACTCTTTAACTATTTTTTTTACCTCCTTAAACAAATCCACTGGCTCCTTTTCAGAGGCACATATTTATCTTATCCCCAAGGAAGGCAAGGGCTCTAGATTTTGTAATAACTATAGGCCCATCTCCCTTGTCAACATTGAGTATAAAAAAAATTCAAAAGCATTGGCAACTAGATTAGACTCCTACCTACCAAATATATTGGGAAGGGAACAGTCTGGCTTTGTTAAGGGACGCTTTATTACATACAATAACCGACTTCTTTTTAATATTTTGTCCAAATCTTCTCACCTAAAGCATTCCCTGGCAGCAATCGCATTAGATGCGGAAAACGGGTTTGACAGAGTTGAGTGTACATATTTGTTTTACACTCTTAAATGGTTTGGCCCTAAATTTATATCTTTGGTTTCTCTTCTTTATTCCACTCCCTGTGCTGCAGTTTGTGCTAATAGTTTGATTTTCTCCTTTTTTGATTTAGCTAGAGGAGTCTGTAAAAGATAACCCTAAGCTCTGGAACCTTTTCTCTCCAAACTACACCACAAACCAAATTTACATGACTTCCAAATGACTAATTATCATATTAAACTCACAGTTTATGCTGATGATATTTTGCTTTTCATTTCTAATCCGAATTAATCAATTCCTGCCTTTCTAGCAGAAGTCCAAGCGTATTCCCTCATTTCTGGTTATAAGCTAAATATTGAGAAATGCAAAATGTTGCCTTTAACCAAATGTACTTTTAAGCCAGATATTAGTGCTTCTAATTTTATATGGAATCCTAATCATATTAAATACCTAGGGTTACATATTACACCTAATATTTCAGACACAGTAGTATTATGCATGAATAATTGTATTCAAAAGCTTTCAGACCTAACTGCCAAGTAGCATCCCCTTTACCTAACTTGGTGGGGACGTTTAGATACCATTAAGATGATGTTGTCACCCAGAGTCTTACATACTATATCCAATATACTAGTTCCAATTCCTGTTAAATCATTTAACACAGTCAATTCAATCCTTTCTTCTTTTTTATGAAAAAACAACAAATCCAGAATGACTCTGAAAAGGTTAATTTGCCCCAAGAATGAAGGTGGAGTCGATTTTCCAGATTTTCGAATGTATCAGAAAGCTTCCCTTTTATGCCAGGCATCTTTCTGTCTACTTGAACCCACAGGTGATTGCCCTTTGTGGACTTCAGTTGACGTCTACTTTTATCCCCATTCTCTTTTCAGAAGTACCTTTCCTTCTCACGCAAACCACAGACTCTTTCTACTCCCATACTCACATTGACCTCTACACTCCTCCAATCATCATTTCCCCCTACACACCGCACTATTGATCCCTTCGTCCATTCAACTATTTGGCACAATAAAAGTTTGCTCATTCAGAACAAACCCTTTTATTGGAAAAGTTGGAGACAGAAGGGATTATGTTGGGTTCACCAGCAATTCTCCCAATCAGTCTTTTTATCTTTTCCCTCGCTTAGCCAACTGTTTAACCTGACTACTTCTTTCACTACTAAATATAATCTCTTAAAAGAAGCCATAATGACTACTTATACGCAAATGTCCAATACACCTATAATTTCCACGAACTACGATTCACTCCCACAACTGCACATTATGTTGAAAAGCACACCTAAAGCTTCCAACATATACAGCTTCCTACGAGGTATTGATACTGTTAGGCAGAAATCTAAATAGAAGAGGTGTGGGAACATGATTTTCAGACATCCTGGCCAATTCAGTTATGGAAGAACTTATGGATCAAGTTACATAAATACTCCAGAGCAGCAAACACAACGCAAACACTGTTGTTTGTATACAATAGACTTTTATTGTCATCGCACGTTTTAAGTAAGAGTTTTTCAACTGTACCAGGTCCTTGCTGGACATGCTCATCACCAAACGCTGACTTATTCCACATGTTATTTTCTTGTGCATCTGTATGTAACTTCTGGAAACACGTATGGACTCAAATCAACCTATTTTTTGGCACTAGTTTCCTTTTTTCCCTTACCAATATTTTCCTAGGAAGCCTCTCACCTGTCTGGGAAAACATGATGTTTAATATTGAAAGCATTGATCTATTATTAGCTGTTGCTTTTCAACAAATTACTATACATTGGAAAGACCCTACAAACATTTCTTACAGAGCCTGGTGGAATGCTATTTGCCACAACCATAGGTTAGATACTGTTTTTGTGTACCCTATAAATTTTGCACAAAGCGTTTGGATTTATGGTCACCAGTTACAATATTTCTTGATGCCAGTGCCTAAAGATTCTCTCAGCCACAGCCATCACAACAGGAAGTTCTTAAACCCCCCTAATCTCTTATTTGTACCTATTATTTTCCATAATTTATTGATACTAGAATTTATATGTATTTTTTGTATCTCATATATTGTCATGTATAAGTCTGATTCGTATATTCGGAACTATGATTATTCTAGGTATTTTGATATGAGGTTACTGTTATGTATTTTTTATGGGCACCTTTTAGTTTTATCAATATAATTTTCATGAACTTAAAAAAAAGAAATTAAGAAAGTAAAGCTATGTACCCTTAACTAACTACTTTCTGAGCAAAAGTAGACTTTACAGAGCATAGAGTGGCAGACATAGAACAGGAACTCTTCGTGATCCTAGATTGGGAGAATGACATCTTGAATATCCAACAGAAAATTGCTGCACTGGAAAGAATAGTAAAAGAGTCAACATTCATATAATTTGAGTTTCAGAAAATGAAGGTAACATTAAAAAAAATTAGAAAAAATGGCTTATGAACTTGCTTAATATTGAATGTGTTCAACCCTTGGATTTTCAACGGGCACATTTGGTGCCTCATTTATGAGATTCTGGCACAGGGCGTTGACTCAAGAAAGTTTGCTGCACTTCCCTACATCAAAAGAAAATGGCCAGAATGCAATGTAACTATGAGATAGGGTGCATTCCAGTCCATTTTCCGTGCACTGGAACACAACGGACTGCCATGCGCCAATGCATGCAGCCTTGCACCATGGTGCAAGGGTGTCTGCATTGTAGGAGTGAAAGTTTGTGTGCGGGATGGGACAACTTCCTGCACAAACACATTCACAAGAGGTGTTTTCCTCTTCATATATGTGCTGCAGAATGCAGACACATAGAAAGAGGAAAGAATATGGATAAAGAAGAATATTTCTCCTCATTTCACCTCCCTATTACCACCCCTAGGTTGGTGATAGAATCTGACACATTCCCAGTTTAACGATTCATCATAAATCTGAGAATGCTTCAGATACCATGGGTGTTGCGTGGGAACACCTACAGCAACACCCATAGAAGGCCTCTTTCACGCATGTTCGGCATGAAAAGGGCACATATTTACACAGCCATAAAAAGCCTCATAAAGTGGCTTTGATTGGCCTTGTAAATATGCTACGGTACATTGCACCACAGTAACGCCCAAAAAAGCGAAGTCCCTGCGGTGCAACAGTTCCATTAGGGGCCTCATAAATGAGGCCCAGGATTCTTTTTTACTTCATGAAAAGCTACTCCCACTGCCCATAGACCCATAATCACGAGTCTGCTGTATTATGGTCACACAAGACTGATCATACAGGTGGCCAAACAGAGGTCATAAGATATTCATAACTGCGGATTTCTTGCAAGGAGTGAACGTCCTCCAGAAAAAGGTTTTGACTCCACAGCCTCTGCTCAAAAAGAACAACATCAGATACGGGTTACTAGAATTTACTGTAGGATCTGATTAAGCACTTGAGAAATTCCTGGAATTATTAGAGGCTCAGTCAGTACATGGAAATAGTCTCTCTCCACCACCCAGGAAGATGTTAGCTCTGAAGTATATCCCTGTGCTGAAAGACTTGGAAGACAATGTAAGTCAGAGGATGCAACATTTCCTCCTTATAGGAATCAGAGTGGCACGTCTAGGAAATCAACTGGACTCGCGGTTGTGGAAAAGACAAATCAAGCTCACTCTTAAGTAATAAGAACGTGATTGCAGAGCTCAGCCTTCAATGATCTATATTCCCCTCTATATGTAGACTCTTTCCGTTGCTCACAAATAGAGGCCTATGATTCTCTAATCTTCTCTACCCCAATATTTGTTTGGAATGCTACCCATTGGTTATAAGAATATGTTATGTAGGATGAGGCAGTGCTAGAATTAGTTGCCTCCAGTTACAGTTTGTGGGGACTAGCACTGCATTGTATTGGCTTTTTTAGCAATATGGATCCACTGCCTCCTCTTTTTTACCACACATCTTTCTAGCTAGTAGTGCACTCTTGGAACTTGCTGTATGCTAACTGTCCTACCTAATTGTGTTAACTCCATCATTTGTGCTTTGTGCACCAATTTTTAACAGAGCTTCATAGTCCCCTAATGCCTGCTGCCCAGAATTTAAAACTCTTTTTGTGAATATTTTTTTAATTCTTACTCACCAGTGCACCAGATTACCAGTTAGAGTCAATAACTGACTGCTACTCTTCAGTTCGTACTACCATTAGACCTTAACACTCTTTCTCTGAATGTCGAAGGCTTAAAGATCTACGTCAAGTGGGAAAAATCCTTACCCATTTAGCAACTACAAAGCTTGCTTTTACTTTTATCCAAGAGACTCATTTATCAGAGAAAAAAAACAAAAACTGACAAGACTGGGTCAGGAAGGCTTTCCACACTATGAGATTAACTCACTGAAAAGGAGGTGTGGCAACATTACACCATGAGGAAATGGTGGCCTGCATCTATAAGTATTTGTCTCATCACATATGATACTGGCTCTCAGAACCTGAAAAGACAAACATGGTCACACTTTTGACCATAATTTGGGGTTAAATCGACCAGGATTTTTATACGTATGAAGTCAATGACAAGGATCAAGTGTATGAAGACAACGTCTTTCCGAATCTGCATATGCCTCTATTGCTCTGTGAAGTGGCATCACAACAGGGGAGAGATCTCGCTGAAGAAGCAATTGGAAAAGCCAATAAATTGTATGCCAAAAGGGAAGGCGTTATGGGAGGATGGACTCTCAGTGGACATTTATAAGCTGGACATGAACTCTTGCAGACAAAGCTTAAAAAACACATTCAGAAAACGTCTGAGCTGTACTGGGATGGTGACACATGATCAAGGCCTCAGAGAAGCAAGGCTGACATTCAGTTACTTTTTCCTGTTACATGACTGGCAGTGGTCCCTGCAAAGACTGAGACTCGCCAACATTTCCGAGTCTTCAGGTTGCTAAAGATGTGGAGACATCGATGGGGATACATAGATATATTGCAACTACTGTGATCTTGTCGGTCCTTGCAGACCTTCTGGAGAGAGGTAACTAAAAGTATGAACTCCTTAGGTGGATTTCTATAGTACCTTTCACCTGCATTGGACTTTTTGGCAGAAGGCTACAGCACTGGCTATGACAAAGATATGTATTCTGAGGATGTGGAGACACTGTCAAACTCCCACATGTACTGCCTGGCTACACAATATGGCAACAACAGTACAGCATGTAAAAATAATATATTGTTTAGCAGATCAATCTCACATTTATGAATCTATAGGGTCTCCCTTCCTATTAACCATGTCCTAGGCATGAATTGCTACTGCTCTCTATTTATGTCTTTTGTTGAGATTTGGAACTTGAGATTTAGCCCATGTATAGTACCTATTCTTATATAAACTAAATATAAAATGTGCACTGGTTTGATTGCCAGCTGATTGATAGACTCTTAGTTGGCCCTCTTTGAAACTGTTGAACACACTCTAACAATTATTAACCTGTTGACTGAACTCTATTAGGTAATATTGTTTATATATATATGATATTGTTTTTTAAACACGTTGTTGTATATCCGCAGGAGCAATCATCGCACCATCAGCACTGAAATGAATTACAATTTCTGATGCCTCACTACAATGCCTGGTATGGGGCAGTAGCCCAAGAGAACAAACATAGGATTTTGGAAATTTGAACCTACAGTTGGTGAATCAGAAATATAAAAATGCTTTCCCAAAATATGTCCAGTTTACTTCAGTGCCAAATTATATGCGACCAATCTCTGCTACCTATAGTGTCACACCTACAACATTGAATGGGGCATCCCCCAATAATTTTATTTAGAAGATGACAGGTCCTGTTTATTAGCCATTTTGAGAAAAAATGTGTTTTGTGAAAATTACCACAACCTAAAGTTGTAAAATTAAACTCATTCTTTTTTCTTTTAAATGTCTCTGGATTAATACCACAACTCCCTCATTTGACCATTTAGTGGAGATCTGATTGTAGACATCAACCTTCACACCTGATAGCAAATATTTATTCCAAAACATCAATTTCTTCAAATAGGTAATGCTAATCAAATTTGTATTAACATCTTTTCTATCTGAAATGATCTTAGGGTTAATATGCTGTGGGACACCACCAAAAATTCAAAGGACCACTCTACTCACATTTTACAATTTGCTAAAAAATCTGCGAACTTCACAAAGCTATTAGCCTTCCAAATCATTGCAATTGCATGGCCTATAATGACTCTATTATCCCATTCGACCTGATCTAAATACGTTTCTGAATTAACATAGATTACGTCACACAGTCTATAAAAGCGTGCTTCTCATTAAAAAAACATTGTAGCATTGTTTACTCAACATTTTGGAGGATTCGGCTTACCTTTAAGTGTCTCTAATTCTGACTTTTTTCTAACATCATATCTATCAGATAATTTTGCAGATGGATGAATAAATTACAATTCTTCCTAAACCTAAATGCATATTGTGAAAGATCTAAGCCTCCTTCCTCGCTGATCCTATATAAAGTGCCTAGTGCTAATCTCGAACTGGAATTGAAATCATAGGGTCAATATATTTAAAACATCAAGAATACGTTATACATGCTACAGCTGTGAATAAAAAATTGAAACTGCTATTTTTATTAGAACTACGCTTCCAAAGAGCGTAAGGAGTAGTGGCACCAGCTTAATTACTACTCCTTTAACTTTACTTAAAAGAAATGTCCCACAGTTCTCCTGTATCTTCTTTGTAAACTAGGGGTGGGTAGAATTTTTGCAGGGTGACATAAAAACTCTGCAGAATTCCCAGATCAGGCCGTATTTGTCCCATTGCACTACTCGCACTGATTTGTAGCACTGAGAGATTGTTCCAAGCTGTAAAATCAGCGCAAACTGCACTATTGGGTGCACCAGAGGGTGCTACTACATTCTGCTGCTAGAGTAGAACTCAAATTTTGCATTTTGCTGTTACCACCTGCACTGAGAAAATCTTGCTGGGTGGTGTTCTAGCGCCCGAAAAGCACGCTAGGGGACGTAAATTCTTGCTTAACATTGGCGGGCCGCTCACAAGAATAAGTTCCGCCACATGGAAGTTTGCGGAGGGTTTTCTGAAACTTCTTGTTCCAAGCTTAACGCAGACTGGGCAAAATTCTGTGTACTCAGGTGTGGTTCAGGGTTTATCACGCACCCCTAGGGTAAACCCCCACTAAAGAATGTATGACGTTACAATGCGTACATTTACAATGCACGCCTTTACAATACCGTTTTTACATTCAACATTTTAACGCATTCTTTCACATAACATGCCATTACATCGCATTTTCAGAAAATACCTTTACAACGCATTCCATTACATCGCATTATAACTTTACAACGCATACCATTACAATGCATACCATTACATTGCATTTAAGGTAAGAGTTGGATAGTATATGGGTAATAATTACTATTTTAACTCCAGTGAGTACAACAGTAGGGTAAGTTTTGGATAGTGTAAGGTTAACAATTACTATTCTAACTTCAGTGAGTGCAACAGTAGGGTAAGTGTTGGATAGTGTAGGTGTAAAAATGACTATACTAACCGCAGTGAGTTCAACTGTAGGGTAAGTGTCGGATAGTGTAAGGGTACTATGTATTGTAATGGTATGCGTTGTAATGGCTTGCGATGTAATGCCTGCATTGTAGTGACATGTATTGTAATGACATGCGTTGTAGTGACAAGCAATGTACTGGCTGCATTGTAATGGCATGCGATGTAAAGGAAGTTGCAATGTAATGACTGCTATGTAAAGGTAGTGCGATGTAATGACTGCGTTGTAAAGGTAGTTTCCCCCTACTAAATAGTTTTTCGGCTAGGTGTGCACATACTTCTGAAATTCCAGTACCAATTCTCTCCAGAACAATTGCTTAAAATGATGTCCATCGTAAATGTATTAACTTACAACCTCCTAAATTGTTGAAATGCTGAAAAACTTTTAAATACTCATAACATCGTCGGCATATAAATTGATTCTGGGCATTTGAGAAATGATCGCCTGAATTTCTTTGTTGTTCCAAATATCTAGACCTAATGACTAAAAAAAAACAACCGGCCAAAGGAGGCAGCCTTACCTTGTTCCTTGCTGGCCCTTAAATTCCCCAATTTCAGAAGAATTTAAAGTGGGAATCACATAAGGACGCAGTGAGGCTTTCATGACATTCCCTACCATACTAGCTGAAACTGTTCTCTTGTTTCAATCAAATAAGCTCTCTATCTCAACTTTACAAGCCCCAGTCCAACTTTGTCTTCCAAATAAGCTATATTAAAAGTCCATCTCTGATTCTATGACGCCTAATCCCTCCCTTTTTCGAATTCTAATGGTGAGTAGTCAGAGAACCCATTTGGTAACATATTTAGTTACTTAAACTTAACTGTGGATGAGGAAAAAAAAATCAATGCGAGTAGCTTTTTCATATGTTTCCGAAAAAGTAGTGTGCTCCGTTTTACAAGGAAAAACTGCCCTCAGGGATCAACCAATCCATCGATTCTTTGATATGCTCCAAGGATTTTTGCTGTCTTAGGTTTGTGCTGCTTCTGATTGCTCGCTGTGATTACTGAACCTGGTTCCTGTAAAAAATTGCAATCTCTCTCGGCAAAATTCTCCCCATCTATCGTAGCTAATGATTGACAAAGCTCGATAAACAGACCTGGGTCTTCTTCTATAGGGGCATATAAGTTAACTAATGTTAATCATAATGAGTTTTGTTTACAATTAACCCTACATCACCACTCTTCTTATCAGCTAGCCATGTATGAATTTTAGCTTTAGCTCTCTTCTTAATATAGGTGGCCACCCCTCTCTGTGCAGCGCTCCCTTCAGAAAAACATATAAAACCAGCCCATGTTTTAAACATAAAAAACTTTGCTAACGTACTAAATGGAATATGGGTTTTCTGCAACAAAAATTACAGTTGGATTATATCCCTTTATCCAGCCTCTAGTGCCGGCTTTTTCATCCCATTATTTAGGCTGGTGACCTTTATTGAAAACAGCCACACCATTTTGCCCCCTCTAAAAGAGTCCACAATGAATAAAGTGCATTCATTTTACCCAGTTCAAATCAAGTTCAAAGTGCATATCCTATACAGTGCAGGACATTCTGATATTAACCCAAAAGGTTTCATAGTTACCTCTCCTTTCTCTCATGTTATGGGACACATTTTCGAGGTTTCTAAAACTGTTTCTCAAAAATCCTACACTGTACGCCAAATCCTGTTTCTCCTTTCTTTCGCTACAATCCCCAGCACCCCACTCTCTTACACTTTCTCCCACCTATTACTATAAAAGGAGTCACACCCCTACCCCTACACCAAGCCCACAGGCAGCCAACACCATGAAAAGGTGTAGTCATTCTCTAATTCTGAGCAATACCCTGACACCCCTGTTCACTTTCTGACTCCATCCAATTCTACTTGAACTATTGCTAAATAGAATCAGCTATAGAAATCGCCTATCCCATCAGGATTCTGACCATACTGACCCGACGGTGACCCCATTTTATCTTAGCTAGAAACGCTTGTGCCTCTACTGTTAGAGATGTTTTTTTTAAAACTCCCTTTGACTAGAACTTCCAGTTTTACCATTTGGATCAAATAAGTCTGAGCAGTTACTGCCTGAAACAATAAGACCATATTTTTGAATTCCCTACGCTGATGTGCAGTTTTAACTGTCAGATCAAAATACACCCGAAAGGCAAACTTATTTTGTACTGTGTAAGTCTTTTCCTTGATGGCTTTGTTCAACACTTTTCCTTTAATCATGTATTCTACAAAATGGATTAGAATAGAACAAGGGTACTTAGCATAGCCTTAGATAAGCTGTGTGAAAGCAATGTATATACCCGCATATAGTCAATGCCTGAGAAACTTTTGAGAGGATGTGGGATCTAATCAAGGATTCCATATACACAATCAATCCCACACTGTCCTCCTTTCTTTCAGGCACTCCAACAATCCTCAAATTTCACCACCTAAAATGGTTTTTTAACTTCTTCTGCTTTTCCTGGAGAAACCTGATGTATTTCTGTAAATCGAGCCATTAGACCTTCTATTTTACAAAACGCTGTTTGATTTCATTCACCAGTTCCATCTGCTTTTGTCTCATATTCCTAATTTCATCATAATCTTCTCTAAGCAGATGCATTGAGGGACTAGAGACTTCCATTCCTAGCCCACTGCTGGGAGTTTTCAGAGAAACAGGCTCATTCCCCTGCGTATCCTCTGGGCTTTGAGTTTCCATGTTAGTTGCCATTTGAGATTCCAACATGCTTTAAACAAGCTACTGACATCATACAAGAGTGACAACAATTGACAAGTAAAGAGACAGCATGGACCATCCCCACCTGCAGTTGAACGGATAGACGTGCAGCCGCTAGATTCTGTGTTAGAAGTGTGTGCATTTCCCCAGGCATTGTGGCCAATGAACAAACTGTCTTGTCCCTTGACACAATCTCTTCTGTCCTATAGCCAATGAAGAATCTGACTGGGGATCCAGCAGCCAATCCCATAGCAAGAGTCCCTCAAGTTATCCAAGCTCAGCACTCTTTGCTTACAGTTAATAGGATATGTTTCTGCCTGCCTGATTAGTCATGCGCACCAGGGTACCTCAAGTTGTGACCCTTCAAGCACCGGCTTGGAGATAAGCAGGCCTGCACTGCGGTGAATGGCTGGCGGCCCCTTCTCTGCCTGGACAGCGTTTGCTGAGCCCCTCAAGAAAAAAAACATTGCATCAGGAGGAGCTCAAGTGGTGGGAGCATCACTGTGCACAGACAACTGCACAGGCACCTTCTCCCTGGATCTGAGTATGAACACCTTAAGGTTAGCTGATGTTCATTGGCCCTCCATGGCCTTGTAACCCTCCATTGCATACCCCTACCCATGCATATACAGATTATACCCACCTTTCAAAACCTTGCAATGCAGACTAAGGATAACTCTGCCTCTGGCCCCTGATACTCTCATTTGTGACCCTTTTACCTTTCTTCTGCTCCCCTACTTTGTTGGTGCCACTCTGCATGTTACTCGTGTTTTCCTACATACCTCCTTCCTGCACCCTGTAATTTGCCCACCATATATTCTTGTCTCCCTGTGCCCCATGCACACCACCATGAGGTTCTATTGCATACCTGTGTGCCCCACTACATGCCTCCCTATGTCCCCTCTGCATGTTTTGTCCCCTCACCATCCCATATCCCCCAGTGAAGCTGCGCCTTCGCCTATCCAAGTCGCGACCTTCTGCACACCCTGTTGTTGTCAGTGTCTGTGGGGCTTGCCCCACACTCCAGACAGACAGGGCTGCCAGGGTGCCAGACTTGGCTTTGAACCTAATATGCTGATACCAGCCCCTTTCAGATCACCATCAGCTCTGCGCTGTTCTTCACACTCGAGAGTTCAACTTTCATAGTCTGTTCTGGTGGAAAAAAGTCAGGAGCTGCAGGTGGGGGATGTTGCTAGGCAAGTGTTTTACTTATGGGACATGGACAACAAGGCATGGGCAGTACATGGTTGGCTGTAGTAAAGGATCATGGCCAGCCTTGGCATCTAAGCCAGAGCAGGGCAGCATGGTTCTGGAGACCAATAACTTTGGTACATGGGTATAGGCATGTATAAGGCCACAGGTGGCAATCACAGGTGACACAAGCCTTGCAGAGCCAGCTAAATGTGATATGTTGCAAGCAGGACAGCCTTTCATATGTTTACAAGGGTGTTTTAATGAGAAGAGGTCACCCTTTAATTGCAGCTGGCATAATATCTCACAACTTCATGTATCCCTCCTCACTAATGCGACCAACATTTATACCTTCCTCAACTTAGAGAGAAACTCCACCTGCTTGTGGAGCTCTGTGGAATTCCACGTTTTTCAAAGACTGTGGAATTTAGTGTAGTAAAACTCTGCAAGCTCCACCCTGGCCTACTGCTCACACATGCAAGTCTGGTTGCCTGTGTAGTACATTTGTCACCCATGTTTGCTGAGAACATGAGATGATTACTCACGTCACTAAGACAGGTGTCTGCTCAAAAGAACAAAATTGGATGTAAACAGGAGTCTGATGTGTTTCAGGTCAGAATGACAATATGCACAGCAGGATTCACCTACTACCAGACCTACACTAACAATGGATCATCTTGTGTGTGACACATGGGCCACCACCAATATAGTTGGTGAAGTGTCTATCTGTAACACTCAATGTTGGCTATAAACCATAGATTTAGGGCTAAGTTAAAAATAGTGTTCTGCACTTAGGATATAATGTTCCTAGGTGTAAGTTTAGGTCGATATGTTTTAGCCAATGAATTGCCCAAAGGGTCATTTGGCTTTCTTCAGGACTTTGTGTTACCCTGCTTGATGTCAAATATTAGCCTTATGCAATTAGATGCAATTCGATTTGTAGAAAGCATGCTCAATATCATACAGACCATACTTGAAGAACCTTTTCCTTATAGGAGCACTGCTCACTTACTTCAGGACAAGCATGGGGTCCTACATTCTCTCTCGACAGGCAGTGGGGTTGGATCATTCCTTGATGGGATTCTTGGCTTTATGCTCTAGACATGCGCAGAGTAGGGATTGCATAGTAGGAGTATGCCTGATTACTACCTTCTATTATATGCCTGCATATATATACTAGGTATACACCTGTTACAACGCATTTGTTACAATGCACTACCATTACAACGCGACTTTTACAACGCATACCATTACAACGCATTGCGCTGGGGGGCGCTCTAGGATAGGGAATAAGTATAATTTACTATCCAACTCCTTCCCTAGGGTCCACGGGGACTGGAGTTAGAATAGTAAATTATACTTACCACTATCCAGCACCTCAAAGAGCTATGCGTTGTAATGGTATGCGTTGTAATGGTCGCGTTGTAATGGTAGGTAGTTGTAACGGTATGCGTTGTAACATGGTACATCCATATACTATCTTAGCACCATGGTGGAACTGTATCTGCTCATTACTCTTTTGGTGCTTGAAATCACTTTCATCTGCTTCTGTCTGCTGATTATCACAGCCCCTTTATTCCATACAAGAATAACGTTGGCTCAATAAATCCATTGCAACCATTCCAGTGTGTATGATTCAATTTTCTGAGAACAAGTAAGCACGAGTGACTGAGCAAGAGGGTCCTTATCTGGTACCACGATCCCTGAGGGGTCATGATTGTCATGTTCAGTGGTTGCCAGAAATCACTCACTCCCTGTTCTGATTAGGGGGGCTAGCAGTGGCACTCTGAGCTAGCTGGTCTCTAGGCCAACATATCATTCGGGGTCCCCGTAATCCATCTAGACACCTCATACACAAAGTTTATGTTGTCCTACAAACCCGCGGATCCTACGAATTAATGGGAACTACACGATATGGCGCGTGGACATTATTTGGGTTTCTATTTAATGGTCTACCTGAGTAGTTCAGTTGTTCTTTCTTGGAGACTCCTAATCACCTCCAAACTAGAGACATCTGTGGTGATAGGGAAATCCACCTAAACTGAGTAGGATGTACCCTATATAATTTCTGTAGGTTAATCAAGCTTGCAGGGTATAACTTCCCACATTGTGCTTACCCCATCTCCATAAATTCATCTTCTAATTGCCTTGTTCTTTTGAAACATTGCTCAAAAACAGAGAAATCATTAAGGGAGAAGGAGCACTAAATATAGCAGAAGACTGTAGACATGCGGTTACTCTAATATTATTACAGTATGATCTCCCAGGAACGTTTGGAGACATTACCTTTGTGGTTGGAACAAATAAAGCATTCAGAGCAGAGGTATTCTAATCCTGGGTTGAATTCCCTTCTGCAAAGTCCCGTACATGGAAGATGAAATGCTAGAGGAATACATTCCACATGTAGAAATAAAAAATTCTTCTCTCTTACCAAGAACATATACATTGGTTTAAAGGTACCCCCCCCCCCCTCATTACAGAAAACATAAGACTTGGTCCGCTCAGTCAAGAAGGAGTGACATGGCAGGTCTTAGCTGCAAACACACCGCATTCTAACACTGCTAATTTAACAGCAGCAGAAATGCTATACAGTACAGAGATTTGGTAAACATTTACAGGAATCTTACTCAGTTCATAATGCGAACACTCACAATTAATCCTACATGGACTGATCAAGCCGCAGAACCACATTTGGCTATCACGGGAATCAGTCACAAACAGTGAATACCTTCATGGGAAAGATTCCAACCACTCACGTGTAAATTTTGTTCAGGATAGTACAAAAAGCTAGCCAGCTTGAAGCCGTTTTTCCCCAAATGGGCCCACAGGCAAAACACAAGATACTGACTATTTGCTTGCCAATGTGGATGGCTCTCCCGGTGAAAGACTAAGCAACTTGGGGTAAAGTCTTTGCTGCCATTTATACCAGAACACATGGTACCCCTTCACTGACTCTCTTGCCTGAGGTATTGAAACAGGTATAGAATAAGTACGGGGCAGCACCTGCCCTGGACTTAGTAATGAAATTGATGAGCAATTTGCTACAGTATTAGCCATTATGTTAAGTAACATAAAGGAGGGAGGCAGCAGCAATGGCTGTACACCAATGCCTAGGGAATTCACTCCTGCACAGCCATAGTGGGAATTGCCTAAAATGATCCAAGAAACCTATGCTACATTAGGTTGAGATAGTTTGGGAGTCAAACCTGGGAAACGACAATTTAAGAGTAGTTCTAAAGAGGATAGCTCTTGGCAAGCACCACTTGGGGAGAGGGTGTGGTCTAAGGGCTAGGGCAGTCGACCTCAAATCTGGGGAACCAGGTTTGATTCATAGTAATGACGCTCAACATCCTGTGATTCTCATCAAATCACTTAATCTCCCCATGACTAATAAAAATGACCTTGTGTAATGCAACTGGTGCTCAGGTAAAACACCTTGATACCTGATACCTTCTGGTCAAGTCCGCAATATACAAAACTCCAGAAAAAAGACCCACAGATTCTTCCAAGAAGAAATGGGACAATAAATAAAAACAAAACACCATCACAAGGTGGTTCTCCTCAACAGGAGACCACCAAAAAGAAATTACATTTTAGAAACCGTGATAACATTAGAGAGCCTGACAGGTATCAGGATACTGATACACATGCCTCTTGTTCCTTTCAGGAGTAATCTGATACAGGTTTTGAGAGAAGTGGATGGTCAGAGCGCAGATCGGAAGAGCAAATGAAACCAAAGAAGGTATCACAACATTCATCATTCATCATTCAATCAAGCACAAGCTGCTTTGGGAACAGGTTACAAATCTGAAAGAATGCTTGCCGTAGGTGATGTTATTTACACATTGAGTGATCAATGTGTTGGTGTTCACATTTCAGGGAATTCCATTGCTGATGAAGCCGCTAAGCCAACAGGTCATACTGGTGCCGTTGCTACAATCATTAGTTCTAGCACAAGATTAGACAGAGACATCATGATGGCTGTCAATGCTGCTTGCAACAACACACACCTACCGAAAGGCTTTCCAATCAGGTACTCCCACCAATTAAATACACAAATCATTCCGTATGCTCAGATTCCAGGAATAGGGGATAAAGTCATACCAAACACTGATCGCAGATTGGGGTAATACTAGCTGCACACGAGGGTCTGGGTTCAGAACATACTGGGATTACTGCTACAGTTTCATTACTAAATCAGCGCTATTGGTGGTCAGGTCTTACTAAACTGACCAAGGACTTTGTCCTCATACATGACATCTGCCAGCAGATGAAGAGCTCCACCATAGCATATCCACCACATACACATCTTTTGATTTCTAAGAAGCCTTTGGTTTGTATCTATTTGATCACTGCAGTCCCTTATAATCTGCAGGTGCTTACAAGTACATTTTGGTGGCAGTAGATTCCTGCTCTAGATTCCTGTGGGTATGGCCACAGCAGTCGGCTGACTCCCAGTTGTTATCAAGGATCTGCAAGTCTATATTGGGATATATGCAATTGGCAAACTGCATGACTACCAGGGTCCTGCATTTAGCTATCAGTATTACAAAGAAGCTGTGGGAAGTTTGGATGTGACCTTGCGGTATTCCTCCCCATATCCTCCTGAGGAACATTTGGTAGTTAAGAGGAAAAACTGGGACATAAGCCAATCCTTAACAGCATGTGTCCCTGGGTGGTCGTATTCCACATACAATCTTGTTTGAAGTGAGAATATGGGTCCCAGACCTCGAATATATCAGCACAGTAGCTGCGGACACATTGTTTGACATCAATGAATGGTTGGATGTTTTACAGGAACTAAATGAATTACGGGATACACAAAGCAACGTCCAAGTAAAATGCACAGCCACTGGAGAAGTGAAGTTTGTACCAGAAAGACCCAGTCATGAGATTAGGGATCTGGCAAGGAAGAAAATTACAGACAAGAAAGAATTTGGGCAATCTTACAGAGCGCCTGTACCTGTCCTGGCTGTTGAAGGTGCCAGAACTGACTTCTTCTTCCCCTTGCCAGTCGCCAAAACAAAAGGTTTGTCTCAATCGATCTGATCAAACTACACTATGCGGCCAAGTCTAAATGGTAGGTCACGTGGGCTCCTAGGTAGCTAGCGCACTCCTCTTGCTACCATTCCGGAAGTTCAGATGGAAGCTTTAATGCCTAAAGAAGATTCACCTCTCCATCGTGAAACAGTAGACAACAATAAAGTCTTTCTCCTTCATGTTAAAACAACTACTACATTACAGTCAACTAGTACAGAAACCCAAATTTCTATTAAAATAATTGACATCTATGTGAATATGCCGCAGAGTGAGTCAACTCTCAGTTCTTCAAAACCTCTGAGCTGCCAATAATAGACCAAACTGCGTCAGACTACTTTTTAAGCTGTGACGACTTCTCATCAGATTCAAATGAACCTAGGATACCCTCACCGCTGCCTCTACCTTTCAGCCTACAAGTCTGTGCTCTCTATCTTTCGCTGAGAAAGACACTTTGTTGTTACTTCTTGGTTACACCTCTGGATTGCATTCAGACTACTATTCCTGGTCTTTTGTATTGGTTTGGTGACTTTCTTTTTCCTGCTTCTGAATGTTCATTATCTCTGAGACCGCTCTGAAGTACAACTAGTGAACTTGGTATTGAAACTGCATGCATCATTGCACCATGAACAAAGGGACCTGTCCCTGGTGAACATTTCAGCAATTCTAGTCCCGGAAGGATTATTGTGGGAAAGGGTATTTTATCATGTATATGGTCCTACTGAACTTTTACAAATACCATATCTGTTTAAAATGTCCTTAAATGATATCATCACTTCTAATACTTTCTCTGATGATTGCGACATTGATACAATATATAATACGCTAGAAGATCTAGAGCGAGCAACTGTATTTTCTTCTGATGAATGGTATGATGGTACATCGAATTACGGTGATATGTTCTGGTTTCAACATTAGGCTCCCTATTTTTTACACAAAGCAAGTATCACACGTGCTGTTTATAATTTTACCCAATGGGAACACGGCCTAACACCACCAAAAGGTAGTTCAAAAATATTTGCACAGAAATGTGCTTAATTTTCTGGTTTTGACACTTCAGACCTGGCAAATTAATATTATAGGCCTGCAGCTACACCTGCAGAGAAAAATATGCTGAGAAACACCAAGCAAATATACTCTGCTTCTTTTCTTTCCCAGCAGTCTGTACAGGGTTTTGACTTTTGGAAAGACATAATAGATACAAAATCTGTCTGAGAGACAAAAAGACTGCCAGGTTCAGAGAACTGAGGCTATGTTTAGAGCATGCCTTATAACACATCAAACAATTTTCATAAATAAAACAATGCAACAGACTTCATGTCTTGACACATGATAGCCCGGCACACTTTGTACACAACTTGTAGCAAGTTCAAAAAGCAGTTCAAAGGGATTTATTCCTTAGACGAGTCGATGTTCGATTTCAGTTCGTTCTTTATTTTTCATTCTTTAACAACTTTTGAAAGCACCACTTTTGAAACCGCCAACGCGTTTCATCCCATCCAGGGACTTCTTCAGGGCTACAAAAGTACATATAAAAAAGACTATTTACAATTCCTTCATAACAGTGTACAAAAAAGCACATCAACTTTTATAAAAGTATCAGGCTGGTCTCTAATGCCACAGATTCTTTCTTTATAGGATAAGCTTTTTATAATCACATCCTATTTCATTTATTGTTGCATAGGCGTGGGACCCATACCCAACTCAGATGCTCAAAAAGAAAGGGAGAAAGGGGGAGGAACAACTTCATCCATTACAACATGATAATTCTATCAAGACAGTCAAAGAAAAAACATACCTTGAAAAGTAAATACAGAATGTTCAATTTGATCATCTTTCATATATTCATAACAGGTAATTCTGTAAGGGGATCAGAGAGATGTACAGCCAATTAATTTAGAGTGTAGCTTTATTGGAAGTGTTTACACCTATTGTATCTAATTTACAATTTACTTACTCTAGATTTTAAGTTAATGCACTTCCTTGTATATTGAACGTAGTATTTGGCAGTTAAAGAGTCTTTGATGAGAAGCAGTATCCTAAAATGATTAAAATGTAATGCATGTTACTATATTAAACAGACCCGCATCTCATGTTCGATTACTCGTTTTAATGTTGATATAACAAATATTTCATTTTAATGTCAGATATATTTTGTAGATATATCTACAAGAAATTGTTGACTCACATGTTTAATAGAGAATTTAAAAATGAGTTTATATTAAAACCATGTTCTAGAAAATTTCAGTCCATTTGCGACTTCAATGTCATCACTGAGCATCATAACTCTGTATCACTCAGGACCAATTTTGTTTACATTAGTCATGAACAACATCGATTCTAAGGAATAAATCAATTATAAGAATCCAAGCTACAAAAAACGAGAGATGTTGTATTTAAATTATCAGATTAACACCACTCAAATTGCAAAAAATGGGCACTCTGGCTATCGCAAATATGGATAGACCAGTAATAATATTGGTCTCGAGTATGCAAGCAAGACAGATTTAAACTTTTATGCCTTGTGTTTTCTATGGCAACATTGCATTCAGGCAATCTGCGACCCGTAATTCTGTCTTGTTTGCACTCGAGACCAATATTATTACTGGTCTATCCATATTTGCAATAGCCAGAGTGCCCATTTTTTGCAATTTGAGTGGTGTTAATCTGATAATTTAAATACAACATCTCTCGTTTTTTGTAGCTTGGATTCTTATAATTGATTTATTCCTTAGAATCGATGTTGTTCATGACTAATGTAAACAAAATTGGTCCTGAGTGATACAGAGTTATGATGCTCAGTGATGAGATTGAAGTCGCAAATGGACTGAAATTTTCTAGAACATGGTTTTAATATAAACTAATTTTTAAATTCTCTATTAAACATGTGAGTAAACAATTTTTTGCAGATATATCTACAAAATATATCTGACATTAAAATTAAATATTTGTTATATCAACTTTAAAATGAGTAATTGAACATGAGATGCGGCTCTGTTAAATATAGTAACATGAATTAAATTGTATTCATTTTAGGATACTGCTTCTCATCAAAGACTCTTTACCTGCCAAATACTACATTCAATATATACAAGGATGTGCACTAACTTAAAATCTAGAGTAAGTAAATTGTAAATTAGATACAATAGGTGTAAACACTTCCAATAAAGCTACACTCTAAATTAATTGGCTGTACATCTCTCTGATGACCTTACAGAATTACGTATTATGAATAAGTGAAAGATTATCAAATTGAACATTCTGTATTTACTTTTCAAGGTATGTTTTTTCTTTAACTGTCTTGATAGACTTATCATGCTGTAATAGATGAAGTTGTTCCTCCCCCTTTCTCCCTTTCTTTTTGAGCATCTGTGTTGGGTATGGGTCCCACGCCTATGCAACAATAAATGAAATACGATGTGATTATAAAAAGCTCATCCTATAAAGAAAGAATCTGTGGCATTAGAGACCAGCCTGGTACTTTTATAAAAGTCGATGTGCTTTTTTGTACACTGTTATGAATGAATTGTTAAATAGTCTTTTTTATATGTACTTTTGTAGCCCTGAAGAAGTCCCTGGATGGGACGAAACGCGTTGGCGGTTTCAAAAGTGGTGCTTTCAAAAGTTTTTAAAGAATGAAAAATAAAGAATGAACTGAAATCGAACATCGACTCGTCTATGGAATAAATCCCTTTGAACTGCTTTTTGAACTTGCTACAAGTTGTGTACAAAGTGTGCTGGGCTATCATGTGTTTGTATATTGAGGAATGCTAGGTTCTTTGAAACAGCTTCTAAACTTAGGAGGTATAGGGAATTGTGCTTCCAGCCCGTGTCTAGCACCTTTGCTCCATCAATACTGATAGGGACTTTTAGACTAGTGCAGGCAATTATGCTTTGAATCCCATTTATTTGCCTTGTTGTGACTTCATGTCTTGGAATAGCCAAAATTAAAGTCCACATTTGCACGCTTTGAAAACTGGAGCATTCTACACAGCAAGGATACACTAGGTGCCATGCCACGCAATGGCTCTTACAATTCATTAGACCCCAATTTTAAGAGATGGTTGGTTTGGCCTTTAGACACTAATGAATGTCAGTATAGATTCCTGGGGAATGCCAAAAGGTTTAAAATAAATAGGCTTGACCAGCAAAATGTACAATCAGAACACTTGTGTGGTGACATCATATAGTGTTGGGAAGTTGTGCCTTTATTGGCTAAAAACCTCAACATGTTCTCAGGTGAAACAACACTTGTCCCTTCTTTCTGGTGACATGGATCTCAGGGATTCTAGCTAGATCCCCGGACGCCACGTCAATAGTGCTTCTTGTACGCTATATACAACAAGCTTTGGAAAGTTTATAAACAGGAAGCTGCTGAGAGACGAGGAGAGATTGGTAGGGTTAGTTTAGAAAACGCTTTGGCGGTGATTCACAATAATATGAACATATTATCCTCTAAGATATATTCAGTAGGCAACATATATCTGCAATTGATATAATACAACAAGATATGTATATGTGTTAGCACGGATATTCAAAACTATGATGCATTGTATTATTAAGCTGGACATTTCAAATATTAAGTTCTGCCACATGCGGTGGTGTTATTTCAACAGCACCAATCTCTTTTCTGCATATTACCTTACTGAAAGATAGATATTGATGGCACAAAGTGATGAACGTATAACATGTTGCACATTGAAAAATTAGATCACTTACCTTTTTACCATGGCTGAGACACCATCCACAGACTGGATAATGTATGGCTACATTACCCTACCGGTCACCACTTTCTAATTCCAATATTGTCTACAATACCACCAAGTAGGCAGATCTGAAGCGCTAGGAGAAGGTTATGTACATGAATGCTGGGAAATACCATTAAGGTTTAGTTTCAGGAATGGGAATATTCTTAGTGGCTCAGACTGTGAGAAGGCTTTCAACGGGTCCTTAGTAAGCAAGGACATTTCACTTTATGGGACGTGTAATGCTTTGGTTGCACACTTGTCCTGTTATCTGAAGGGTTCTGAAGCCTCCATGATCTGACCAGTTTCAGGGCCGCTCTCTAACAGGAGATACTTGATGCTGAATGATCAAGATGGCTATGGGATGGAACAAGGTATCACTTATCTGGTAAGGGTTAATTCCATAGTTACTTGATGTACACAAGTACTGTTCCACCTGCCGGCACAGCAAGGGAAGGCATTGCTATAGGCTTTGATAAATGTTTCCAAAATACGCTTTAATTCTCTGAGCAAACTGAAAAACATGTTTTTTCCAAAAGATGTGGCCTTGACATCAGCCACAGAGACGTTTATCTCCAGGTTGCAAGGTCCTCCTCTCAGGTACAGACGCTACTTAATACTAATTCCCCACTGTATTTTGGGGAGCTGATCCAACATATCTTAATTTATGTCTGATCCAAATGGAATAGCGCACTTATTTAAATGTATTGACTCTGTACTGGTAAGCACCTTTCAGACGATTTTGGGAGTAATAACATCTTTCATACACTCTGTGTTGGGAAGCATTTTTGGAGGTCTCCTGCTTGTCCTGCTATTTGCTCTGCTCTGCAATGGATGTACTAGTTCAAACCAGAATGGAGACAGCACTGGCTGTGCTGAAATGCTGTGAGCACATGATACACTACTTCAGCACACCTTGGCTTTGTGAATTGAATGAGCACTGGCTCTTGTCATTCAGGTCAGTTTGGCTTCACTGCGTACAACCTGCATTCCGCTGCCTGCTTTGCAGCCCTGAATTGCTTCACTTTCATCTGCTTCTGTCTACTGATTATCACAGCACATGTATCCTATAGAAGAATAATGCTGGTTCAATAAATCTTTTGAAAACATCTCAGTGTGTATTCTCTGGATAATTCTTTGAGAACAAGTAAGCACGTGAGACTGAGAAAGAGGGTACTGATCTATTACCACGATCCCTGAGGGGTCAGGGTTGTCATGTTCTCTGGTTACCAGAAAGCATTCTCTCACTGTTCCGGTTAGAGGTGGCTGGTGGTGAGTCGAAGAGCAAGCTGGTCTCTAGGCCAACATATCCTGGGGGGTTGCGGGAATCAGTCTAGGCACCACACCCAAAGTTTATGTAATCCTTCGGATTAGTGAGAACTACACAACAAGACCTGCAGTAACCAAAACCATTGTGATGCTTCTCAGGTGGCGTAGTGTCACCCTCCTTGGCTAAAATGTCTTTATCAGTTGTTTTTTATAATTCCTATTTAATTTATTGATCAGTATATTTAATAATACATTTTAACAAATGATTTTTATATGTATTAATCATTGTAATTGTAATTGGTTTTATTTAATTGGTATGGTATTGCTATCATTGTGCGAGAAAGAGACTTTTTAACTGGAGTGGTTAGTAGTCCACCATAAGTAATAATATCAGTATTTTTCTTAGGTCTACTAAATGTTTAATTATTTCACACTTGAGCTCAAGCCCTGGTACCTATATCACAGAGCAGGCAGGCTCAACTTAAGAAAATGTGTAAAGCATTTAGAAGTAAAAACAACTGTTAAAAAGTAAAAAAGACGACACAATAAAAATCCAACGTATAGAAATAGAGAATATTTTAATTAACACAATGACATTAAAATGACAAAAATCCAGAAATGGTAACCAGAAATATGAATTTGTAACTTTTAAAATAAAAATTGGTCTAAAAGTTGGAAAACACTAAACACTGACAACTGGTTGTGCTAGAGTGGGACATGGGTAAGGTTGAAGCCAAGAGTGCGAGTCAGACACAAGGACCAAGTTAGTTCTGGTCACAAAGTTACCTTCGGATTTAGACATTTTATTAAAATGTAGAATCTTTTGCAGGGTAAAGCAAGGAGCTGGATCCAAAGACTGAGTCAACATCAGCAGGTTGCCACTGTTTGACGTTTTGGAGAAATCATTGAGGAAGGAAGGAAAAGCTCAAAGTGGGCTCAGAGTTGGAACAGTCCAGATATTGCACAGAGGAAGCCTTCACCGTCAAACAATTGGCACTTGGCATCACGTCTGGTGAAGATTTCTACCTTCAGACTTAGACTCTTTTCTGGAAGTTGAATTTCTCTAGTATGAAAAGGTTGCAGGCTATGGCTGAAGAGAGTTCCAAGTTGTGAGATGCCATTTACTGTTGCATCCATTGACATGGATGGGCTTCTGCAGACAAATACGTAGCAGGAGCTAAGGTGTAGCAAGGCCCCAGATGCTGTTCACTGGTTAGAGTGGCTTGGCATGTCTGTCCAGGTCTTCTCCTAGTTCCCCAGCCAATAAGTACTGAAAAAAGGTTTAAAGAGAACTGTCACAAATGACATGGTCCCAAGCAAGCTGGACTATGGACACACCCTTTATGCCAGGATCAACAAAAATCTCACCAGAAGGTTGTGGAACATTCAGAACTTTGCAGCTAGAATCCCCTCCACCTTCCATGGCACGCGCACATCACACCACACCTAAAAAGCAACACTGACTCTATAAAATGAGCACAACTCACTTACACTTTCAAGGCACTACATAGCACTCATCCAGCATATTTAAACAACTTCATCTACTTTCATAAAAACTTCCAGACACCTCTGTTCTTCTGGACTATTTGCACACATCCCATGCATATGGAAACCCAAGTCCGGTGATTGAGCCTTCTCCTACATTACTCCTAAAGCGTGGAATGAGTTGCCACTACACGTAAGAGCCAAATTCTCACTTCATAATTTCTGCAAGAAGCTGAAGACCTGGCTGTTCTAGTAGTCCCACTTGGCACTAGATATGTGTAGAGTATCACCTGCTTAACATCAGGATACCCTTCTATGGGATAGTGCGCTATAGAATTTCTACTTAACATACCATAGCATAATGTGATGGTGGAGTGCCTACCGTTGACAAGCAGCAGCAATGTGGAGATTAAAGAGGCAGTCAAGGGAATACTGCAATCACAGAGATAGATGCCACATTCTGTGAATAGTAGCACACACAAGACAGGAGGGTACGGTGTGTGTGTTCTAAAGAGCTTTCTGAGTTTGTAAAGTAGAAGGAGGGCAAAGAAAGTGTTAAGCAGACTGAGTATTAGTATCACAAAAGGAGATTGAGAGATGGATAAGGTGTCATTGTAACGGACTTGGGTAACAAAAAACACAATTTATTAATACATCTTTTAGTGAAGTTGTTTTTTAAATTGCATGTTTGAAAATGCCACTTTTAGAAAGTGATACAAAAGGGGGTGGTGATGGACGGAGCATCTGAATCAATCAAACACTCACACCCAGTCAAAAGATCTGGGTTTATTCCATCACCGTTCTTTGGCCCACTCCGCCACCCCACTTCAGACATGGCTATATGCAAATCAGTCTGACCCTGTGCCTCATGGGAAGAGTCCAGCCCGAACTGCCAAGCCAAGGCTTCCCCGGACCGGAAACAAGCTTCCGAGAACCGGTTTCTGGCATTCCAGCCGTCTTAAGCCCGGCTTGCTTGAATCCAGTGGCAAAGTGAGCAAGGGATTCACGTCTGAGCATACCCTGCCACACTTATGGCGGCCAAAAGCGGTACAAAAGGTGGGGGTGATGGACGGAGCATCTGAATCAATCAAACACTCACACCCAGTCAAAAGATCTGGGTTTATTCCATCACCGTTCTTTTGCCCACTCTGCCACCCCAGTTCAGACATGGCTATATGCAAATCAGTCTGACCCTGTGCCTTATGGGAACAGTCCAGCCAGAACTGCCAAGCCATGTCTTCCCTGGACTTTTAGAAAGTGGGCATTTTCTTTCTTTATCATTCTGTGCCTCTACTTGCCGTGGAATTCACGTCTGAGGGCGAGTGACGGTTGGGCAGTTTTTGCATTCACTCTAGATAGTCACACAAAGGAAACTGAGGTGTGAATTGTATATCCGGATGGGTCATCACCAGGCTGATGGCCCTTCCTGAACTTGAGTGGTGGGAGGAGTTGTCACTGACACCTGAATTAGGATGTGCCTGTCCTGATGTAATGCTCTCTCCACCCCGCTGTATTGTGTCTGGGGCCAGATCAGTGAAAGGTAGAGTCTTGTGCACTACAACAACTTTCCTTTGAAGTGTGCCCACTTCGAAGGCAGAAACCGGTTTAAGTACTGGCTCCTTGACACCATAACTTCAGAACACCTCTGGACTAAGAGGACATTATACCAGTAAGAAGAGATGGTGCTGTTAAAGGGACTGCCACTCTGCTTGTTGTTTTTTTTTTAGCTGGCCTGCTGCTTGCTGCTACCCTCCTGTGAGTGATAGGATTGGACTTTGCTTTCTACATCCTGCTTCCAAGATTCTCCAAGGGCTTGTGCATGCTTGCCTCCTGTTAGAAATTCTCACGGCCATCAAAGACTTCACCTACCCCTGCCTGCTGAGAGTCCTGCCTTGCCAAGTGGTTTCAATTCCAGTTCCTGGTCCCTTTGAATTAGAATCTGGTGATTGTAAGAAGAAAATCCATGCATCGACTCACAGTGCCTGTACCTCAATGCATCGCTACACAAGATTGATGCATTTTCGCTGACAAAGGGTTGTTCCTGATCAGCACATTGACCATGGCTTTCCCTGCAGGTCTCAGAACACACATCACAGCACATCAGAATCATTGCAGCAGCTTGAGTCCCAAGCACAGTTTCATTGATATCCATTGCACCCACTCTGTCTCCGATACAGCACCTGCTTGTGGCTGAAGAATCCACATAGCCCCTGCTTGCAGCTGGAAAATCAATGCAGTGCTTGCATGGTCACTGTCACAAGGATGCAGTGCATCTGGATTTTCAATGCATCTTCCCTCGAAGCAGATACTGCATCGACAACGCACTGCAGTAAGGACTGAGTTTGCGTGTCCAGAAACCAACTCATCACCTCTCCATCTAATAAGGTCCTGACAAATCATATACCCTGACAGTAAGGAACTGACACATCACCTCCCCTGCTTAGTAGTAAGGAACCAATGCATCTCCTCCCCTGGCAGTAAGGAACTGACACATCAACTCCCTTGTGGAGTAAGACACCGATGCATTGATTTGCTTTTCAGGTGCCTCACCTCCCCTGCACCTGCTTCCTCTTTTATTTTTTTGATTAACCAATTACGTTGTACTAAAAAAAGCACAGCCATTGATTTACTAAGAACTAAAATTGCATAATAATTTTAACCTCTTCGATGCTAATGACAAGGGTAACTCGTCATGCACTTACCATTCATTTCAATGGAAATTAAAGCAAAATAATAATTGTACCTTAGCACTAAAGGGGTTAAAGTGATGTTTTGTCTTATGTATGTTGTATTTTTGGTCGTTTTGATCTTGTTTTATTCAGTAAAATATTACTGGCACATTTTCTGACCTGGGAGGTCACCTGGGGGATTGCTGAGTGTTGCAGCCCGAGCGCTGCTCCCTTCTTGCCACCGGACCTTGCTGCCTGACGTTTCCCGATCACCGCGGCTAGGCGGTAGATCGGGAACTACAATTCCCTGCACCCCTTGCGCCCAGGAAGGCGCGCATCCTGTATCCTGACCCGCCCCCGGAGGTGCGCTTAAGGCCAGCACGAGCCCCCGTGTCGCGGGACCGCGCGCGGGCTAAGCCCGGGCAAAGGGCGGGCCCTCTGTGGCCCTCAGAGGCACGAGGAGGACGGGACGGGCCCCCCCCTTTCCATTCCATTTCATCAAAGAGGTACTGTGATTCCCCTTACTATTTCTATTAGCCCACTTTTTGGATTTTCGCATCATACCATGTCTATCTGGTAGGAGCTTAATGCCTTGTGTGGAACTAAATATATCCCTGACTATTTACCCACCATAAGCATAGCCGCCAATCCAGACGATGTTAACGCCACCCTGCAGATGTCACCTGTTTGCTCTAATAAACCCCAATCTCCAGTCATTGCACCACCGGATGGGCTCAACACCAAGAGAAAGAACGATGATGCCATTATCAACGGCAAGCCAGCCAAAACCCCAAAACTATGCCCCAGTCCCTCTCAGCCCCACTCCAACCTCAGCTCTGTGTCGGGGGATATGGAGCATGAAAAAATGGAAAACTCCCCATCATCCCCTCAACCAACTTTATTGGCCCAGCTCGAGCATCTATTAACCTCCCTAATTTCACCACTGGTGGAAAAAATTAACGATCTGGGGGACAGGATATCTAACATTGAACTGATAGTCAAAACACACATTCCATCAGGAACCAAACCAGCATCATCAGACCCTCCTATTCCCCTCACTGTCCTGGAAAAACCCAAACTGAATTCCTGCAGGAATGCGCATTCTCAAACGATACCGTTTGTACAAACAAACCACATCGAGGCTAAACTTGAACCTGTTAGAATGCCACAAATAAATTTACCCCCTGAAGCCGCCCCCTATGTGACCGTTGTCTCTGGGATCCCACCACTAACTCACGGAAAAGTTGAAACACGCCAAGATTTATTACATAAGGCCATGTTTTGTTTACAGACTAATAGACCCCTGCCACCTGACCTAGATGGGGGGATCCTAAGTGTTAGGAGAGTGGGGTGGTTGGGCACTTTACCAAAAGACATTCCAGGGGACTTGGTCCTAATTAGATTCAAGCACAGGAAAATAGTCCCTTACTTACGATCCTGCAAGTATAAAGAGTGGGATGGCCCAATTCGTATATGGGACTTACATGACTTTTATCCGAGCTTTCAACCCACCCAGTTATCAAGAACACAAGGGCCAACGTAAAAATGCTGTTTCTTCTTTCATTAGAATTTCGTATAATATTATTTCTAGCTATGATAAGTTTTGATTCCCCTGATCCCCTTTTTTAAAAAAATGGTAACTTTTTTCTTATAAAACTTTTTCTATTTTTATTTATTTTAATGAAGTGACCAAATGTATTGTTGTATTTGTTGTATATTTTTATTTTATTATGAATGCTTGTATGATATTCTTTGAAATATCGAATAAAACACATCCTGACAGTAAAATATTGGCTAGTTTTCTAAACTTGTGGGGACTCCTTTTGTAGTGTTTTTACTGTGTTATTGTGTGTATGTACAAATGCTTTACATATTGCATCTGGTATAAGCCTGACTGCTCCTGCCAAGCTACCAAGGGGGTGAGCAGGGCTTATCCTAGCTGTGGGACTCCCTTAACCTGACTAGAGTGAGCGTCCCTACTTGGACAGATTGCAAGCCACTGCCAACTAGAGACCCCATTTCTAACAGTACAGCTCTGTCAGTTCACAAACAGGGCATTGCAGAACGACCTGCCTAATTAATATTCATCAGACAGGTGGTAATTGGCCTCTGTATTTGCTTGTTTGGAAAACCCCCTCCTCAAATTCTGTCAACATGACTCATTCTCCTTTGCAAATTAGGTACCATCTCAACGAGGCAGTAATTAAACTATCAATGGCCTGTAACAACGATTGTAGTTGTAAACTATCAACACATTTCTTTCCAAATTAGAAAGGGGAGGGGAAACCTCTTTTCATGAATTGTCTGACTCATAAAATAAGTTTTTGTACATAATGATAAGCTCTTTTGTCATCACAAACCTTTGATTATGTGACATGGGACCCTTAGTGCTAAAACTGACTTTGATGCAGGCACTAACTTATAGGTCTAAAGGTCTGAAATATTTAAGTTTTGCAAGACATGACACAGAATGTCATTGCCTTGAACCATAGGCCAAGTCACTGTGCCTTGGTAGGCACATTATGGAGCTGTCTCATGCTCCACAAATGTTCTAAATCCGTAAGGTTTACAGGCCAAAGATTAATAGAACCTGCTTATCTTCTTAAGCTGTGTGCTCGCTCTTACTTACAAAGCCATGGGAAAGTACCAGATATAGGATTAACAATATCCTCCATATTATCAGAACACCTCTTATTCAGCTGCATATTGGTGCATTCTGAAACTATTAATTCCGATGTAGTTCATTTAAATAAATCAGACCTCTGAAAACAATGATTTGTAAAAGCAACGGTCAGAATTGGAAATGTTTCATCCAAGTGACATAGTGCCATCTGATAGTTAGGGTGATCCTATCAAAATGGAAACAATTGCAAAGGGGCCTTAAATGAAGTTGCCAGCACTCTATAATTGAGAGGTGTCATTCCCATCTCATGACAGAAGGAACAAAAGCTAAGGGCATGGCTTACAGATTAGGGGACAGAATAAACTCTGTTTTTGTCTGAGGATAATACAGCCACAATCCTTAAGGACCCATGCCCACCAAATTGAGGGGCATATTTACAACTAAGTGGCAAAGCATGTTGTTAAGCCAAGGAGGATAACAACACTTTTCCTCACCATATTTACTAAAATATAGTGCAGCCCTGTGTTTCCCCCTGTGCTGGTGCTAAATTTAGCTGACTAGCGCCAACTCAGGCAACCTTGCACCTCAGTGGACGGGTGCCAGTGATGAGGTGAAGATTGTTTATGTGCAGGAACGTCTGCCTTCCTGCACATAAATAATCTTTAAATACTGGTTTGTAACTTCTGTGTGTGCTGCTTAATGCAGCACACATAGATGTTGCAAAACAGAATGTTTTACATGATTGTGTATGTGCAGGAAGGGGGACCTCCCTGCACATCAACAATCATTGGCGTTTTACTGTTTCTATGTGGGTTGCCCCAGGCAGTACACCTGGAAACAGCCAACATTAGAAGAAATAAAGCATTTCACTTATTTTCTCCTGTTTAAGAGCAGGTTTGCCCTGGGCTTCATTTTTACGCTACCTCCTATTTATGCTGTTCTTGTAGTCAGGGGGCAGCGTCAAAATCAATAAGTGTTGCAGTGGAACGCCCACCACAACACCCATTGCCCTCCCCTTTCATGCTAATTGTAGCTTGAAAGGAGCCTTATTTACAAGGCAGCATTAAGCCACATTAAGTGGCTTAACGCTGCCTTGTAAATAAGACAAAGCTACTATCGCCACCACAACATTACTCACTAAAATGGGAGTTTGTTTTCAGCAATCAAAAAAAAATGGCCCCTGGACAATAGGACTTTTCTCCCAGGGTGGTGGGGTCATCAGTTTTTTGCCCTATCCCTACATAGAGTGGACAGTGTAAAGTCCTTCCTCTGACAGCGCCAACTCTGTTGGGCCATCAGAGAATGTATTCTGTGGAAGAGCCACAAGCACAGTAATGGTACTATAATAAATTGAACTGAATGTCGTTGCAATATAAATACATTTTCATAGTAAATCAGTGAACAACATATAGGCATAAAAGACAGAAGAAAGGAAGCATACAGGAGAAATTACTTTATTCATTGACTTTATTACAAATACTGTAAGAAATAAGACACCAAATTGACTGAGACATTTTGTGAAATATGGATCAATCATTTAACAATTCCACTTTAATACACATTTCTCATACAGAATGTGGACACACTCTTGAGGTTTCAGAATTCTTTGGGATGAGTCTCTTTCCCAAATGCCATTTTCTGGCTGTAGGTCAGACACAGCCTTCCTACAATGTGATGGCGTTCAGAGCAGTAGCAATATTGTTGGCTCCAGTCAGGAGTATCCAAAACAAGGGTACAGTAAAACATGATATTTTAGCACCCGCCTGTCACCAGCCTTCCTGAGCAGTCATAAGGCACAGATAAAAGGGCAGCCCTGTGAAGAATTTTTGTCACTGTTAACAAGAGAAACCTCCGACTACCCCTCACTCTTACCATCTACTCTTTGTCGTCACTCAGGAAGAACTAATCAGTAGCCTTTTACTAACAAGAACTAACAGAATGTCTGTGGGTAACCTTTTCTTCATCCTTCCTCACTTCAGTTCTGGGCCTCAAACTCCTATCCACAGAGATGCAGGCAATGCACCTCCAGTGTCTAGAGAAGTTGTATTACCTCTCCATCACGTCATGCAAAGTGCATCCAAGTGGTCCATACACTTGGACTTTCATCATACAAGGAGTCTTACTATTACACAATTTCTACATGTCCACCGTGCAAACACGCACATTGAATGTCAGCACAAAAGTCAGGGACTCTCACAGACTGCTCTACAAGTCTTCACACTCATTGCCTCTTTGCCAGCCTTTCAAAAACTTCTGCCACATAAGTATCTCCACCACCCTTCATCTAGCCTTCGAAGTTAACAATGACCGCTTGTCTGGTGCTGAAGCTAGCACTGCTGGCCCAGGCAATGAGAGCCCTTTGTTACAGAGAATTTCTCTTTGGCCCATCTCACACAATCTATCTGGAGCCTCACCCCCCCTTCTTCTCATTGGAGCCTTCTTATGATCCTGAGTTCCCATGTGTTGTTTGACACAATCCTCAGACCCCCTTTGTTAGCCATTAACCAATTTTGCTGACTTTGCCTGGGATTCTCAACACCATTCTGAGTTTCTTCAAACACCACACTCCTTTTCACCCATCCACCTTTTGACCCCTCTGCCAAATTTCTGTTCCTCTGCCCTTTTATCCATCCTCATACTACTCTGCCAGCACCAGACACCTCATATTCTATCACTCAGAGTTCAGAGTGGAACACTGCTTTCTTTTTATTCACTTTCCATGCTATGATTTTCAGATAATACTATAATGGTGGGCAGTTCTAGGGGTTAACAGAATAAGAAGATTGAATAGCAACCATTTATAAAAGGGATATCCTAATACATGTGGCCTAAAATCCCATAGGTGTCCTCTTGCTCTTCTCCTTTCTCCTCATGGGCCTTCTGTCCTTTCTGGTGTTGGTCCCCCTCCTGGTGTACATTTTCCTTTTCTGGGTTTGTGTGGTCCTCTTGAACCTCAACTTGGCCCTGGTCTAACTATATCTGACCACCCTGGTAGCGGTTTTCCAAATCTTGTGCTCTTAGTTCTAGCCCTATCAGACCATGGTTTTCCTGGCCCTGCTCCTGGCCCACCCTTGTATTAAATCGTCCTGGGCCTCCTGATCCTGGTACTACTGATTGGCACCCTGACCTTGCTGATCTGCAGGATCGTTCTCCATCTGGCCCTGTTGTGAGGTTCTCCTAGGTCTGGTACATCTAGTCTTCGTGGTTCTCCTTGACCTGATTCTCGTTCTTGTGTTCCACCTGGTACTGCGTCCACTAGTCCTGCTCCTCTTTTGCTGGGCCTGCTGATTTTGGTCCTGGTCTGGTTGCATTGGTTCTTGTGGCTCTGGTTAGCTTGGCTCCTCTGATCCTCACAGTCTGATCCTGATACCCCAGCTTCTAATCCTCCTGCTCTAATAGGTACTTCAGGTCCTAGTGCCCTTGGTTATGGCCACTCTAGTCTTCCTAGCCCTGTCCCTGGTTCTGCTTATTCTGATCCTTCTAGTCTATTAATCCTTTTCCAACCGGTCCCTGGTCTTAATGGTCCTAGTTGACCTGTTCTTCAACTGACTAGCTCTCCGGGTCCTAAACCAACATGTCATGATACTCTTGGCCCTGGTCTTCCTACTTGTTGTAATTCTGGTTCTGTACCAACTTGTTCCCTTAGATCTATACTCCTTACACAGTTCATGCTTTTCTTACCCACCTGGTTTTATCATCCTGACTCCGGCCATCCTGGCCCTCCTTTTCCTCCTTTCCTTCCTCAAGCTGGTCTTCCTTGTACTCTGGTCCTTCTTGTCCTCTGTTTCCTCCTCATCTTGGTCCTCCTTGTCCTCGTATGCCAGATTCTGCTACTTCTTGGTTGTGGTCCCACTGGTCCTACTTGCCTTAGTCCTCCTATATTTTGCCCTGCTGGCTCTGGTTCCCTGGCATCCCCTCCTGTTTCTCCAGGTCCTATTATCCCAGTCTTCCTCACTTTCGGTTTGGTTTGCCTATAATTGTTTTCGTATTCCTGGTCCTCATAGTCTGCGTTCTCTTTCTGGTGTTGTGCCCAATAGGCTTGATCCTTTGTTTCTGGTCCTCATTGTTTGGGTCTTTACATGCCTAATCATCTTGGTTCTGCTCTTCCTGGCCATCATGTTTCTTGCAGGCAGCTTCTCCTTGCTCTTCCTTCCTGATCCTCTTGGCACTGTCCCTTCTCATCATATGATTTCTAGTACATTAGTTCCAGGTTGTGCTGGTCCCCTTACTTCACCTGGCCTCTTGTGTCCTGGTGCCCTTACCTTTCTGGTTTTGATTATCCTTCTTCTCTCGGCCCTGTGCCTTGTCTTCATAGTCCTTCTGGCACTGTACCCAATGGTCTGACCCTTTTGGGCTGGCTTGCTGGGTCCTTCTCAGCCTTGTCATTTTGGTCCTGGCCCTCCTGGACATCCTGGTCCAGACCTCTTAGTTTTCCTGGCTGTTCTTGTTCTCCTGCTCTTCCATGCACTAGTCCTGCTACTCCCAGGTCCTGATATTTATACTCCATCTTGTACTCTGGGCCATGGTGTAATTGTTTATGCCCACTTGCACTCCTAGGCATGCTTCTGGTCCTCTTGGTGCTGGTCCTTCTAATACTCCTTTATGTGATCCTGATCCTCCTAGTATTGTTGTTCCTGACCCTGTCACCTTCCTTACTTATTGAGGTCCCCAAATCCTATTGGCCATAATCACAATGTTCATCTTCCTCCTATTCTTTCAGAATCCGGCCCTGCTCCTCCTAGTCCTGGCCTTCCTGCTCTTCAACCTCGTGCTTCCACGGAAACTGTTGATGGCCTTCTTTTTCTTGCCCTCCTGTGACTGGCCATCCTGTTAAACATTTTACTGATTATAATGTTCCTAGCCCTAAGGCCTGGACCTCCATTGTTTTGTCATTCCAGTACTGATGTCCATTGTCCTGATCCTTCATTTCCTCTTCACTTTGGTCCTCCTGGTCCTGAAACTCAAGGGGATGATCTTCTTTGCCCTAAAATTCCTGGCCACTTAGTCCTTTGTTTCCTGGTCCTCTTAGAACATTTTTTTCTGGCTCTGGTTGCCTGTGACCATGGTCATAGCTACTAGGCACTCTTGGCCAACGTCATGCCTTTCTTATTTTTCATAGTCCTTGCCCTTCTTTAGATTCTGTGTCCATTTAGTCTGTATTGTCTTGTTACTTATAGTTGTGATTCTCCCGGGTCTAGTACTCCTGGACCTGGTCCACCAGGCATACTAGTCTTGGTCTCCTTTGCCCTGGTCATCCTGGTCATGCTTGTCCGATTGTGCTTGTTATCATATACCTTGCCTTTTGGACATCCTGGCCCTCTTGGTCCCCCTAGTTTTGGTCCATATGACCTTGTTCCTTTCTGGTCCTCCTGAGCTTGGTCCCCTTGACCTGGTTTGCCTTACCTTAAACCTTCTTCCTCTGGTATCACAGGTCCTGGTCAATGTGGTCTCTTGTGTCTTGGCCTTATTGGACATTTTCCTACTGGTTTGGGTTGTCCTGGCCATCCTGGATCTTTTCCTTTTTCTCTTAGTCCTAATAGTACCGCTGCCAGTGATCCCGACCCCTTGATCCAGATTCTCATTGTTCCTGTCCTTCTGAGCCTCATCTTTTTGATTCTGGACATGCAGGCACTGCTGTCCAGTTCCCTTGTTTTTACATATTCTGTTTGGCCTTCTTAGATCCAATCTGTCTCACCCTGCTCATGCTGCCTGTAATGATTGCTCTGCTGTACTTGGTAAGTCAAGCCCTGGTTCCGTAGATCCTAATCTTCATGACCTATTTAGCTCTGTTTCCGGTACTCCTGGTCATAATCCTTTAAGTTCACCTAGTCCTCCTTCCTCTGCCCTTCTGGGTGCCCTTGCTACTGATCCTCCTAGTCTTTCTAGTTCTTATCCTGCTTATTTTATTCTCTGGATCCTACTGATCATTGTCCTCAAAACCAAGCTCTTTTTAGTCTTTTTCAATCTAGTCCTGTTTCTCCCGGCCCTTGTCCCCTGAGTCCTTGCCTTCATGGTCCTGCCATTACCTGTCCTGGCCCATCACAGATCATCCTAGCTTTTTCCTGTTCTGATGTTTCTTGACATTCAGTTAATGATAACTCAAGAATTCCCTGGCCATGCACTTACTCTTCCTGGTCTGTATAAGAAATGTGTTTCTATTCAGCCGGCGGATGAGGCAACTCCTCCTTTGAATCACCCAGATGCATTACTTACTTGTCTTTTGCTTTCGCTTCCCCATTCCACAGAAGTCCCATCACTGTGTCTAATTCAACTTCCCTTCTCTCAGTGTTTCAAACCACTATGAACCCAAACAGCAATTGTCTACTGTAAATATCCCTCCCTCTGTGGTCAAGATACCACTTATCTCTCAGCTTTCCTTCTTTGCTGCTGCTTGTCGGCTGCTGCTATGTTGCCAGGTCTCAAATACTAAACAAGTAAAATCCACCAATACAAAAAGCCAAAAGCTAGCACTATAAAAAGAGCAGAGCCCTAAAAAACCTTCAAAAAAAGGAACGCAAACATTAAAAATTGTACTTTTGTGGATGAAGAAAGCATTTATGGAACATGGTTTATAACCATACACATTGTTCTTTGCAGACACCTAAATTCTCCTAGAATGCAGTGTACAATATACCTGTGTGCCATATCCTGAAGCTGCTAAAATAGGAGTTTGATTCCTATATTGAACAGCTTAGCTTAATTCATGGAATTATATTTGCACATAATATTGTACATTTGTATATGCACATACTTCTCACATGCAGAACAAAAAAAGAGACAAACATACAGCATTCATGATTAGAGTTCTATATAACACAAACATGTCCAGGCCGGGTATCAAAGCACTGTACATATAGCAATCAAATCATACAACAGGGAGAAGAGAAAAACAAATGACAATCAGAGAAGGAATAATCATGAAGTTACATATATACAATATAAACTAAGTATATCAGTTCAAAGTTCCACAGGAGTCCAACCCAACGCTAGCTGAGCTAAAGAAGGACCAAGGCTCCTAGAGAATGAATCTGTGTTTCTTTTTTGTTTCTTTTTTGAAAGAGTCAGTCTTGGGGATTGTCCTGATTGCAGGAGCTAAAGTGTTTCAAATTCTGGGGGGAAGGGGGAGAAGGAGCAGTTGCAGGTTTTCTTTTTTATGAACTTCTGAGGTTTCAATAAAAGGGATTCAGTGCTTCTTAAGGAGCGACTGCCCCTGCATAACTTGAATATTTTGGCAAAGTATACAGATGTATTATGATGGAGGGCCTTGTGCTTCATGCATGCAATCTTTAATTGAAATCTAGCTCCATACAGGTGCCAATTTAGATTTTTAAATAGGGAGTAATGTGGTCTATTCTCATTGAACGTGTTATGAGTCTGGCAGCTGAGTTCATTGTGGGTTTTAACAGGGCCAAATTTATTTTGGGTTTGCCAGCAAGAGTGGCAGTCCCGTAATCTAATTGGGAGATGCCCAGCGATCTTACTGCTGATTGAAAATTCATAGGTGACCTGGAGGTTTTGATTTTCCTTAGAATGTTAATTTGGTGATTGACTCCTCTCTTGGATGCAAAAACATGATCTTGCATATTAACATGTTTTTCCACAGTAATGCCAAGAGATCAAGTTGAGTCAATAATGTGGGGGGAGCAGTTGAAAGTTGTGAGTTGCTTTATCCAAACTTCTGCGAGGGCTGGGAGGTGGTGGGGATGATCAAAAGGAATTCCATTTTGAACTCAGGTTCTCCAACAGGAGGTAAGCTCTCATACTCCTCCGACCAATTGCTCCTTCTTAGAGACGCTTTACCCTCTAAATATCATCACTCAATGGTGCCAGCCACGAGCTGCAACAAATGTCCCCACTGTCCCTTTGAATACAGATCACCATTCACGACCACTGCTGTAAAAATCCCTCAAAGGTCTTTTAAAATGTTACATTTGAACTGCCGCTCACTACCTAAACATTCCACTGAACTTTGTCTATTGCTGGAGGAACAAGATCCTGATGCCTTGTTTCTTACTGAAACTTGGCTCTCCAGCACTGCAGACCCAGCGGTAGTTCAAGCCCTACCACCTGGCTACCTAAGTCACAGACAGGATCGAGAATTGGGTAGAGGCGGGGCGTAGCTATTAGCTACAAATATAAATTCCACTGTCAAATCTCAGCTAGTCTGATCTCTGACTGCGAAAGCTGCTTCTTTGAACTCGGCTTTTCGCCTACATGCACCTTTTTTGGGTGTTCTCATTTATCGGCCTCCAGGGCCAATTGGCCACTTTAGTAGGGAGCTCCCAGAAATTATAGCCAAACCGGTGAGCTCCTTCTCTGATTTCTCCATATTAGGTGACCTTAATATTCATTTTGAACTGGCATCCTCGCCCGACGCTGAAGAAGTAACTGACAATTTGGAGGCTTTGGCCCTGAAACATAAAGTGGCCGACCCCAGCCACCAAAAAGGTCACCTTCTTGACCCATACTTTTCTAATATTGATAGCCTCATAGTGGAAACGCACATTCCTCTACCATGGTCCGATCGTTACGTGGTCCCCTTTGTGTTGACCCTACAGTAGGGTGGCAAGCTGCGGGAAAGGGTAAAAACATGGAACCGGAACTGGTCTAAACTTTCTATGGACTCTTGGGCATCTACTCTGGACAAAATGTTTTAGGTGATGATCCTGAATCAGCCAACAATAAAGTTAACCACTGGCTGGAGACATCATTAGATACACTAATTCCTAAAACTTGGACGACCAGAAAAAAATTTGAGCATTGTGCAGCCTGGCACTCTCCCAAACCCAGAGAATTGAAACAACTATGTAAGCGTCTGGAGAGAAACTGTATAAAGGATTTCTCCACCATGGAAAAAACTAAATAAAGAGATGCTATCAAGGCCTAAAAGACAGAAATAAGAAATGCCCAATCTGGGTACTATGAAAAGAAAAGTATCTCAGCCTCCAATGTTCCCCAGGAATTTTTTTCAATAACTAAATCTCTCCTTAAACCTGAGCCCCCTATGCCCTCAGAGGATACCTTAGGATATTGTAATAAGTTGGCACACTTTTTTTGTAAGAACATTTAAGATAGGTACTCTACCTCCCCCCCTATTAGTCTCAGCAAGCACTGGCCTATCTGAGGACCTTTCCCAATTCCTAGACCCTATTATTGATTAAATCCCCCCCCCATGGATATGAAAGTTTTAAAAATGTACTTCGATCAGTTGAAATCCGGTTCCCCTTGTGATATTGCACCCCGCAGTATTCTCAATCAGGTTTTCGATTCTGTTGCCCCTTTTATCCTGAAGCTTGTTAATACCTTCTTTTCCTCTGGGATTGTTCCTTCCTTATGGAAACAGGCCATGGTTAGAGCTCTTTTGAAGAAACCGACCCTGGACCCTGAACGCTTTGCAAATTATCACCCAATTTCGCTCTTGCCAGAGCTTGCCACAATAATTGAAAAGTATGTTAACTCCATTCTCTTCGCATTCCTGGAGGAGAATGAACGTTTGCATCCCTCGCAAATGGGCTTCAGACCCAATCAAGGCACAAAGACTGCCTTATTAGTGGTGATCAAAGAATCAAGGATTAGATCAAGGATCTAGATGTCAGAGGATCCGTGGCCATTATATTATTCAACCTCAGCACAGCCTTTGACACAGTCAATCATCAACTTCTGGTAGTGAGACTAAGAGAAAGTGGGGTTACTGGAATGCTACTCAAATGGCTTGAGTCTTTCCTGGTAGATAGGTAATTCCAGGTCTTTGAGAACAATGCCGTCTCTGAAAGGATGCCTCTGAGATGCGGGTTGCCTCAGGGCTCTTCCCTGAGCCCCACGCTTTTTAATGTTTATATGCGTCCCTTGGCTGAGGTGGTCAACCCCTTTGGGGTTAAGATCATCATGTACGCTGATAAAACTCAGCTGATTGTGTCCCTTAATCTTTTGGACAATAATAAGACCAACCTGACAAATTGCCTTGAAAAAGTGGCAGCGTGGATGGACGGCTCATTCCTAAAACTGAATGCGCCTAAAACCGAACTGATGGTCTTAGGCAAGACCACCAACCTGTAGATCAGCGCAATCTGGCCTAAATGACTAGGTACGATGCCACCCCCCAAAGATCAAATAAAAAGTCTTGGGGTATGGGTGGGCCACAACCTGAACTTTAGGGAACAGGCGCATAGGGTAGCAGGTACCTGTTAGGGCATCCTCAAAATGGTTAGGAAGATTCTACCCCTTCTGCTCTTCATTGCTAGGAAATTGCTGGTACCAGCCGTGATCCTTTCCAGGCTTGATTACGCCAATGTTATCTATTTAGGTGCCCCGATTCTACCATCAAAAAACTGCAAACGGTTCAAAATTGCGCTGCACTACTTCTCATGCAGGCTCATAATTGTTAATCTGCTAAGCCACAGATCATCTCTCTGCATTGGCTGCCAGTGGCCAAAACAATCCAATTTAAGGCCTTGTACATCGCCCATACGTCTCTTTCGGCTAGTGCTCCATCAATTCTCTGAGCCATTATCTCCCCGTACCTCCCAAAAAGATCACTGTGCTCTGAGAATAAACAAATTGCAATTGTTCCCAGAGTTAACCGAGTGCGGAGCGGTAGCCGTCTATTTACCGTCATCGTGGCGAAATGTTTGAATCAGCTAATAGACTATTGACAATATGTGTAAGTGCCAATTCATTGCTATGGGCTGTTCTGAAACCAGGGTTTTACTGATCTAGATTTTGGAACTGTTCAATGTGGTTGGAGTGTTATTGGTGTACACATTTCAACAGAAGTTTTGCTAGCATCGGAATGTTGAAGATTGGACAAAAAATGCTGGGGTCAGACTGGTGACCATTAGGATTTTTTTTTTAATTAGTGTGATTTGTCCTATCTTTAAGCTTTATGCTTTGACAATCGTTGTAAATAAAAGAAGTAAGGAAGATGTAAGCTCTTTGACAAGCATAAGGGACAGATGATCATTAAAATGTTTAGAGAGGTTTGTGAAGTCATTATTGTGAGTATGTCAATTTTGTCTGGGATTTTAAATGAAGCAGCTTTAATTTTTGTAGTATATTCAGTAAGCGGAGAGCTGACCAGGTGCTGCACTTGGATGAGACTGGACTGGTCAAGGTAGAACAAACGCTAAGAGGCTAGTTGCAATTCTAATTACATTTTCCTTGTCTTATTAGTAAAATGGGCAGAGAACTCATCACTATTAGGTAGTGTTTCCCTGTCTACAAAGTGTTGACTAGAACAGCAGTTTTTTTGTTCATTTCTAAATGCTTTTTGGATCCGTTGTTGGCATCATCTACTTACTACCTGAAGTATTTTGCTTTTAACCTTCAGATGTGTTTGGTATAAGAGCTTCCTCGGATGCTTCAGTTGGGAGGCAGATGAGGAGCTTCTCCATAATCTCCCAGCTAGCCTTAGAATGCACATTTCCTTTTTTATATTGCCATTGAACCAGTGTTTGGACTGTCTGCTCGGAACTCTTCAAGCTATTTCGGAGCGATCTTGTCCAAAATGTCTGTCATGGATTGGGTGTAATGGTGGGTAAGCTCATTCCCATTCTTCCTTTTTGTGGGATAAGGAAGTATGTTGAGGCTAATAGCAGTTAGCTCAGTAAGATTAATATTTTTTAAGTCTCTAGACTATTGTCTGGGTTTTATAAAGTGCCCCTTCCTAGACAGAACCATTTCCAGGATGAGGAAGATTAAGAAGTGACCAGACCAGTCACATGGGGTTATGTATTCAAGCTGTATCAGGTTATTCATGGCGATAATAAGATCAGAGGTTGAGCCTCTATTACAAGATTGGGGGAGGTTGAGATCTGTGAGGAAGGCCTTGAAGGTGTTTAGAATGAGGCCATTTAAGTCATTCTAGTAGATGTTGAAATCCCCAAGAAAGATATGATTGGTGTGTTGATCTGAGTTTGAGGAGATGGTCACCATCATTTGCTCAATAAAAGGTAGGTTATTACCCGGAGGGTGGTAAACTGTATGAAGCTTCGAGACAGGTTTGTAATTGCTCTATATTTCTCTACCTAGGTATTCATAAAATGCCTTAAGAATTACTAGTTTTTAGACAACAAGAGGTTGGACCTGTATCTACGTCCAAACTAAGCCACAGTAATAATGAGAACAAGAAAAATGTTTGGACGTGCGTTTAAAGTTAATACATTCATAAATAACCACTTTAGGATATAAAGTAGTTATGGTGTTTACTTTAATTTAATTTATTTCTGCACTGTCCCTGTTCCCTACAGTAAATTTAAGCTTAACTGCAAAAAAACAAAACAGGTCAGATACATTTTTCAGAATCCAAAAAAAGCAAATTAGAACAGAACTCCACGGGTAATTCCTTTTGGAAAATCTTAAGGCAGGCACCATCCCATGGGGCTGCAAGTAAAGAATGTTTATGTTATTTTTACTGAAGATACAGAACACAAAAAGGTCTTCAGCTTTATTAGCACAAAGTGCAGTAGAGATATGATGATTCAATCCATTGAAACGGGCCAAAGACTTTGCCGCACACAGGGGGATGAAATAGAGCAATTCATCCAATCCATAAAAGACAATCATACAGTCCCGAGGCTAAAACATTGTTAGTGAAAATTGAAAAAGAAATCTCCACTTTTAAAGAAAACACAATCAACTTTAAGAATTCTAAATTTGAGCCTGACAGAAAGTCGTTCAACTTGGAAACTGTGTACCCATATTTGAGAGAAGACTTCCACACATGTGAGGAATCACATAAGATTTTTACCTGAATACAGAAGCAGATCAAGGCGCAAGTTCTTGACTTTTTTTGACATGTCATCATCTGACTCCACAGGTGACCACAGGGGATTCAGACGCATGTGAAGGACCATCCCACGTAAACCAACCATGAAAATATAACAGCAATTTCTTTAGGTTTTAGGGGTTGGTCAACAGCAGCAAAGAGAACAATTCAAACCCCAACCTTGGGAGATGGGCACCAGGCACAAATACTACCAATTATTAAGAAGACTTCTATTATCAACTTACCTAATAAGACATTCACACAAGAAAAATAAGCGGTTTTATAGCTTGACTTGAAATTCATTCCAAACCAGAAACAAGATTTAGCCTACCTGAAAATGAAAGCTATGGAACTGTTCAGGAAGATCAGGCTCCATATATTCTTCAAAGACAAAGATCTGCTGGGGAAGTATCAGGATTGTGCAACAAATCAACATTTTTCCCTCCATCACATACTATTCCCGAAAGTATTCTTACTTTTGAACAAGCAGATTTATCATCCCTCAACCAACTGAACCACCGGAAGGTGTTTGTCAAGAGCAACATGCCATCCACACAAAGACTGGCCATTAAAGAACTCAAGGAAAACAAGGAACTGGTTATCGAGCCAGCGGGTAAGGGAAGAGCAACAGTCGTTTGGTCAAAAGAGGCATATCTGGAAGAAGGACCCAAACACGTTTTGAATCAAACGTGGTACAGGAAGATCCCATCTGATCCAGTACAACAGATCCAGAATTAAATCAAAACATCGCTGACGCTGGCCTGGAGGCCGGGATCTTGTGCCCAAAGAACATGAATACCGCATAAAGAAACACCCAAGAACACCCGTGATCTATTTCCTCCCTAAAGTTCACAAGAATGCCACTTCGCCCCCCGGCCGCCCTATATTTTCATGGTGTGATTCAGTACTTGAACCCATCTCGAAGTTAGTGGATGTATTCCTGAATTTTTTTTGCAAAAGGTCACATCATGCCTGAGGGATACAACTGATTTCATCAATTAAATCGAGGGCTTTCAAATCCATCCGGGACACCACAGATTAGTTAATCTGGACGTTGTGTTTTAATACACACAAATTCCCCAAGATGAGGCTCTGAACGTGTTGGAATTCTATCTGGAAAGCAGAGATCTTCGCACTGGAGATGGTGGTTCTTTACATGCCCAAATATAAGGAGCGTCATGCTTACAATACCAACCCCTTCAGCCAATGTTTGGTAAAATGTCATTGATATATTGATGATCTATGGTGCATCTGGGCTGGAACGGAAGATGAACTACTGAAGTTTCATGTGTGGCTGAATGAGAGGAACCTGACATACATTTTAGCTTGACTCACAGTACCACCAGTTTAACATTTTTGGATGTGGAGGTGCGGCCCACAGAAACTGGTTTGATTACTACACTGTATACCAAGCCCACGGACAAAAATACAGCACTCCATTTAAAAAGTCATCATCCTAAGATTTTTAAGTACAACTTGCCTTATGGTCAGTAGTTACGTTTGCGGCACAACTGCACATGCAAAGAAGTCTATGAAATACATTCCAAATTGCTGACAGTGAAACTTAAAGAAAAGGGCTATCCATTGAAGCTATTGAAGCATTCATGAAAACATGCATGGTTCACACCATGTGAAATACTGCTTGAGAAACAACCCAAAAATAGCATGACACGCCTTGTGTGCGTCTCTACTTTCGGTGCACACACCAACTCTTTAAAAAAATTATCCAACAGAACTGGCATCTGGTAAAACACACTGATAAAGCACTTCAAATACCTTTCTTTGCTCCGAAAAATAATATCAGCATCGGACAGTGCATCATTAGGGCATCGGATGATGCCCCCAAGAGAGTAGCATCGTTACGTCCCTTTTTGAACTTACAACCGGTAGTGGGAAATTATAAATGTGAAACTTGTCAGGCATGCAGCTCAACTGTGGAGGGCTCAGAGCTCATGAATGGAACTGATAAGTGGAACTACAATTAATGTTCTACTTGTAAGACAAAAAATGTGGTCTACGCTATGAGTTGCCCCTGTCCTCTGGTGTACATCGGCAAAACCACGCAAGAAATCAGGCAACAAATAAGCCAACACCATTCTAGAATCAAAAGCAAGGTACCAAATGTACCCCTTGTTGCTCATTTTCAAGAATTTAAACACACGAAATATCTCCGTTTGACAGTGTTAAGTGTCATGAAGCTGAACCCCAGAGAGACAAGGCTGGGGAGGAACGCTGATCAGAAACTGAAATCCAGATTCAGGCAGGTCACACTGCAATGTAATCTCCCGCAATTGCGGATGGCCAAGCGTCAGACCTGCCACTGACCGCGTGACCCGCAGTGGAACATAGGCGGGGCAGCGCTTTAGTCCCACCCGGCAAGCTCCAGCCAACACCGATGTGGCGCCCCTCCCCATGTCTACCATTCACCGGCCAGGGGAGGGCTTACCTGTGGGAGGGGCGAACCCGCTAATTATACCATGGTGGCCGAGGCTAAGCCTCTCTCCATCCCTGTCCACCCGTGGCTCAAGCGCTGTTCGGGTGTCGTCGTGCGTCGTCGTCCGTCGTTATCCAGGTATGTGCTGCTGCCTCGCCTCCCCCCGGCCTCGTCCCTGGGCATGACCAGGTTGCACAGGGCCCCAGTGGTGATTACAATGGGGGGTTAGTGGTGGCTACGCTATCTTGCGTGGGCTGATGAGTATGAGCGCGGGCTTGAGGGAGTGGGGAGAGTGAGCCCGTAGTGCCGCGTGAGCCGCGAAGATTGTTCAGGTGGCACGGTGCAAGTTTGAGGCGTGGGCACAATCCGCGGGTAAAGTATCAATTAATTCTCTTTTCTCTGTTTCGTGTACCGTTTAGGAGCCAAGCCATATACAAAGAAAACTAACGCATTCCCCGTCACCGGCTCACCACTTAACAAAAGTGAGTCTCGCCACCTGATTTTACTGTATGAAGCATTATAATTTCAATCAATCGGTACCACAGACATATATGCGACCCCTTGTTTATGTTTCACTTAGGAGCCAAATCAGGGCCCAGAAAAGAACCTTCTCTCACGCTTCGGCAAGTGTTCCACCAATAATTTATTACAAGTGAGTCAAGTCTCTCACAGGTCCCAATGCAATGCAGTAAGGCTCGCTTGCACCACCATTAACCAGGGCACGCTTTATATTAAACTGGTTTTCTTGACAGCGCAAACTCAACGCACCGTCTTAATGAGGCACCCGCAACCACTGATGGGCGCGTCTGGCTACAACCTGGAGGCAAGATTTTCTCTTATAAAGACATCACTGTAACTACGAGCGTCCTCTCATACGCAATGCCACAGTCGATTCCCAAGTAATTTGTGGCATTTTTGATGGAGTGCACCTTCGATTACAGTTGTTTGACTCACAGCTCACACAATTTATTTAATCTCTCTTTATTTTTCTAGAAAACCTAGGGCATTCTGCGATCTCACATGGCATCAACTGCCAACTATCACCTGTGCTCACCGTCTTCCCATAAACTGTAAGAATAAATTACTTTCTTAGGTCAAAGTAGGGAAACCACAATACAGGGACCCACAAATCATAAATATTTCCACATCGTATTATATTTCATACGGTTCGACAAAGTCCTGGTGCTGAGGAGAACCCTGAAATCAAATAGGATTCTAAAACACGTCGACCCCACCCAGCTAGCAGTAACCAGCAATAATTCACTGAATAATACAGTGTACAAACAGGGCAATCAGCCTGTTGTAACCATAGTGTTGTTTAGCTGTATATGGCAGGTTGTATTTTTGACAAAAACAAACAACTTGTACCGCCATTGTTTCTTTTGTCAAATTAAGCACTGGTCAATTGTGTTTTGTCATGTTTTGTCACTCATTAAGTATTTGTCATATGTTTAAAATGTTGTGATCATTGTTGTTTTGATGAACGGCAGTACTCACTGTTCTTCTCCAAGACATGAACTAAGTGTCTATTGTGTTAGTTCTGAAAATAAATGAACAAAGAAAAGGTGTAATGGAAACACCATAACTACTTTAGATCCCAAGGTGGTTATTTATGGATATTTTAACTTTAAACGCATGTCTAAACATTTTTCTTGTTCCCATTATGAATTAATATGAGCAGGGCCCTATTTTGTCTATCATATTGTTTGTTCAATGGATACATCTTTATTCAGCTTAAAAAGCCATAAACAAATAATGTAATAGTTCCGATAGAAATACAGTAATAATACAGTGATCAATAAAAATATTCAATGGATCAAATACGGTAGTATCCAACTACTGCATACTAAAATTTGGCATGCAGTAATAAAACATGTTTTAATAAAAATCCTTCAGTGGGTCAATTACAGCAGCATCAACTGACATCCTACTATGACTGGGCACAAACTTAAAAGCATCTCAAAGAGACCCATTGACCATATCGATTTCTAATATAAAGTACTTCTTCAGTAAAAATATAGCAGCTAGTCAAACTTCTGGGGTTTCCAGGTTGGTTAAAAATGTATAGCCTTCAAGATATAAGTTAAAAGAGCAAGAGCTCCAAAAGGGGACTAAAAACTTTCTCCTGCGCAAAAAAAGTAAAAAGTGCACAGTTCTTTGACTCGAGGTACTGTCAGACGGGTATGGTAGAAGGTTATCATTCCGTCTGCCTTAGGCTGGAAATGCCACTAAAACCTGTACAGTACCCAAATGTATCTTTGCCAAATGTAATCTGTAATTGAGTATTTTCTATAAAATTAAGATAAAATGTTACCTCCCAATTAAACATCATAGGCTAGATGTAGGTAAATATAATTTACCTATTCTATAATACCGAATTTTACCGATCCAGTATTTTAGAATCGGTAAATGATATGTAGCTAATGATTCAGTAAATTTTACGGAATTGGTAAAATTCGGTAAATCCTGATTCGGTATTTACCAATTCAGTATTCCCCATTCATTTTCATGGGCCTGGAGGCCCATAGGAATGAATGAGAATTACTGATTCAATAAATACTGAATCGGTAATAGGGGGTAGACTTACAAGGGTGACAGTGTGTCACATTTACACCCTGTTGCACCCTTGTATAGTGCATGGGTGCACATGTGGCACACATACATGCCCTAAGGGCATGTATGTTTGCCACATGGCACAGTTGAAAAAAGCACAGAATTGCTTTTTTTAAGGTTTTCGATATTTACCACCAACTTGTAAGTGGTGGTAAATAACGAATCCTTACAAGTGAAAAGCACACACTTGAGTGCTTCCTACATTAAGGATTCGGTAATTTACCAAATCGGTATTTAAAAATGCGGTAATTTACAGATTCCTTAAATTACCGCGAATCCTTAAATTAGGCCCCTACATCTCAAATGCCTAATACCGGTCCGTAACGGCCGAAATTAAGTAATTTCGGCCGTTACTGACCAGTATTAGGCTTCCTACATCTGGCCCCATGTCTTCTAAATTTGCAGTCAGTTTGCGTACACACTTGTCATGGGCCTGTTCATAGTAGAGAATCTTAACTAAGACTTTCTCTGCATGTGGTATTTGGTGTGGTTCATCAAGCCCGCTGAGCTCCAGCTGCTTAAAACAGCGGCACATCTATGCAAGCCAGGGAATACTGTCAGCTTTATCCAGGGCCAAACAATCCCGAAGGATGAGCCTAGAGAATCCTAATTGTGGTACATTCAAAACCTTTATCCATAGAAGTAAAGGAGCCAAACCCACACAATCTTCTGTCATATACCATTATGACCTAAAACTAGGGTTGGGAGGGACTTGTGGATTTTCACTCTGCAGAATTACGTGGAGTTACCTAAAAAATTTGTGAGATTCCACAGAGTTCTTTCTGCAAGTGGCAGATTTTAGGTACCACACATTGTTGGTACTGATTTTTAGTGCTTGGAGCTTGTTCAGCGCTGTAAAATCAGTCTTAATGGCACCACATGGTGTGCCAGAAGGAGTCACTTTTTCTGCCACTCGAGTAGATTTTCTACTCAAGCAGCAGCTTTTTCAACACAAGAGGCAGCTTTCTCAAAGTGAGTGGTAGCAACCTGCTGTGACCGCCCGCATTGGGAGAAGGCACCAGGAGGTGGTCTAGCGTTTTAATTTTCTCACTTACCAATGTTATGTTGGCAAGCCATGTACGAAAATAAACTCCACTACGCTGTTATAAGTGTTTTTCCATAATTCCATACTCCAAATGGAGCGCAAAGTGGACAGAACTCTGCAAACTCTGCCGGAGAAGGGAGTTTACCCCCCACACCTACCTAAAATGTAGGGCATCATTACAATACCAGTCAGACTCTTTTCTGTCGGGCACCGTAGCGAAAGAGGGACTGCCTGACAAGGAGTTGGTGGTCCTTCAGCCCTTATTACAATGCAGCCATCTTCATTGCAGTTGCAAAATTTATATTTTTTATTGCGGCTGTACTGCGAGCTGCAGCATAAGCTGCAATAGAATATGTACACTTTAAATACATCCCTGCACCGTGTGGCAGGCACCATGCAGTGCCTGCCAAAAGGTGCAGGGATGCTTGTCCACATAGTGAAGGGCCGGGGTAGTGGGGGCTCAGCTAGAGGCCTCAAACGCCCTTTTCACCTGCCATTTAATGGCAGACAAACCCCCGTGAAAGCACAGGCGGAAAGGGACATTGTGTAATCCTTAAGGTCGTGCCTGAGCTGAAATGCTGAATCATATGATGGAAGTAGCCACTTTTCAATTTGACTGGATCAGCCACAAATACAACCATGAGATCCAGAAAAATAATGCTCTTTGCCCTTTCAATAAATTCTACATTTTGGTACCTCCTTATGGCTTTCATGGGATATGTGCACGCTTGAAACAGTTTCCAATCAAATTCTCTATTAACATCAAACATGCAAAACTGATCAATCCTCTTACCTTCAAGACAAATGTCCAGTGGATACCTACATATTTCATCAAATTCATGAATCAAGCCCCAAAAGTACGTACAATCTCACCTTTTCAAGAGCTCAATAAAGATTATCCATTGATTGGACAAATATGAGCATTTACTGCCCCATTTAACTTTTTGTGTGTTTTGGTGAGTGACCTTAAAGAGTCCCTATGTTCCATGAAATTTGAGTTAAACATTTGAAAATTCTGTTAAGAAGTCTCTTCTGTGCCCAAGGTGCAGATGAAAAAGAACAATTTAAAAGGATTCCAAGGTAGCGATTTCAGTCAAAATGAACCAGATGTGTGTGCAGTGAGTTAACCGCTTCATGGCAGTGGATGAGATGCTCATGTCTGGGATGCAATATTTGCAATGCAGAGAATATGAACGTCTTTTCCAAGGCAAAGTGAGAGAAAATGCTTCTAGTGCAAACATCAGAAGCATTTTGTTTACTACAAAGATGAGTTGTGAGGAAAAAGCTTCCCTCACATCCTGTGATTCTCTGGGCACTGCCATCCCCTAGCAGGGTTCTGCTCTGTAGACAACAGGGAAGGGAGAAATTCCCTCAGTCATGGGCAAGTGCCTCCCATTTAAAAAAATGGAAGTCTTTCTGCCACTTTAGGGGGATTATTGGTGAGATTACCCTCAGTTGCCCCCATGGGACGAACACTAACGAGACTCTAGGGAAACGTTTTCCCAAAAATGTTGATGGCAGTCCACCCAGACATCGGCTGTGACCTTATCCCAGAATGGGCCAAGAATTCTTTCTGCCACAGGGGGCAACTTGGGGATTTATATCCAATCTGCCCCACCCTGAGAGCAGAAAGGCCACTAGACACCAGGAGAAAAATGTCACAAAAATAATCTATTTGTGAAGCCTGCCCTTGCACTAAATGTTGCCCCATCCCTGACTGGGTAGAACAGCTTTTAAGCCCCTAGGATATATTGGGGGTTACTCCCAGTCTCCCCTTCCAGGTTGAGTGGGACAACAAGTTCACCATACACCAGGGAAAATGGTAAAAAAAGAAAATGAAAGGGTTCATCGAACCATCGGATTGTTGGGCATATTAGCAAGGAACCTCGTTAAAATGATCGCCTTTTTATCGGCAGGAAACTGCAGATAAAACGGCAATAATGTGCTTGCTAATATGCGTTATAGAATTCCTATAGAATCCCAGGTTAGATGTGCACGACCTCTAACCTGGGATTCTATAGGAATCAAGGGTTTTCTTAAAACAAAATATTGCTAGTAATCACCTAAATGTATGCTCCCTTATTCACCTTTACCCAAAAAACCGGAAAGCATTGATGAATTGTGAAAACATCTTTAATGCACTATGTCACCTGCCAGAGTAGGTCTGCACTAAGTAAATAACTCCCACCTAAATCTAGAAACAAAGAACGGAAATCATGCCTCATACTAAAGCATACTATGATAAAGTATTAATTAAAAACAATAGAGTACATCAGGAGTTGAAGTGTCTTTGCCTGGTTTGAGTGTAGTTGTTTCATGTCTATATGAATAAATGAACTAGTGATTGAACATATGTGTGGCAGGTTTGATTCATCGAGGGACAAGATGAAAAACACAATTTCCAAAGTTTGTGACACTTTCTAGCTTCAACTAGTTTATTTAGAAAATGCCCAACCTGGAATAATCACCTTGTAAGAATTTTAAATTAGCCTTTTATTATTTACAAGTGCAGTGAGATGCCAGGAGTTGTTTCCAAGGTAGCATTAAAAAGTAGCACAGAGGTGATAATGATTCATTTAGAGTAATTGTCCGCTGTTAATTTCAGGGTTCCTATAAAAGTTTAAAGAATATAAATTAGCTTCCTGAGCCTTTTAATTTGCCTCTTGCATGTCTCGAATAATGTATTAGAACATTGCTTTTAACACATTAAGCCTTCATGTATAGGTTTGAATCCTATTTTCAACGGAAGGACAAAAGAATGCAAATCAAAGCGAAAGGCTATTTCTGTTTTCCCTTGCTCCTTGTGCTTGCTTTACAGATTTTGTTAACAAAACTTTCCATATTATCAGGAGCAAAATGATGAAGATTGCATTAGTTCTGTTCGGTCTACATATATCTAAAGGAGTTGGATCTGTCCCCGGCCAAATAGAACTTCCAGCAGCAGGCAAAATTGTACATAATGTCCACTAATTAGCTGACGATAGGCTAAATAGTTGAGATGATGTACCATTTGATATACAAACAGATATGTAGTGTGAAGAGAAATGGCAGAGTAACGGCCATCTTGTATTGGGTATGCAGTATGTGTGAAGCATTTGAATTTAAGTGCATATACACATTTACAATAGTTTGTACCAAGGAAACTGTGTGAATTAAGTTACACTGTTTACAGATGATAAAACAGTAAAATACATTTTAAGTAAAAGCTTTTATGTTATTTTAATATTAAATTATGAAATGTAGGAACAAAAGTTATGTTTCAGAATATGGTACACAAATGTTGTGGGCTACAATCTAGGAATATTTGGCTGTCTGCAAAAAATAATGAGTATGGTTTTGAGGCATATCACATAAATGTTTCATTACCTCATGAGAATACATTGTTTTTTAATATATAGGATCCCTTTTGGTGGTTTTGGAGGGCTGCGTTCATTCCAGGCTTATTTATTTATTTATTTATTTAACGATTTGTAGAGCGCCTGGTGACCCGGAGGCATCCCCGCGCTATAAGAGCTTCTTATGGAAGGTCTAGTCTTTGCTTAAGGCTTCATTTTAAGGAGTTTTGCGCTTGCTTAGTGTTGCATAGGGAGGGACTTATACAATAGGCAATGGGTGCTTGGGGCCTCATAGCTTTGGACCACTTGCAGGAAGTACAGGGAGTGAGACACAGGAAAGTATTAGACTGAAAAGAAATGCATGTGGGTTAATTCATTGGAGGAGTTCACTCAGCTGCCCACTGTGTCTTGGTAATGAAAGTTTCGATTTTTAACATGCTAAGCAGTGTGTTATGTACACATGGTCCTGTTTCAAATGAGGCCCATTTCTGTCCTTGACAGTGCACTCTTAGCAAAATAAATAAAATAAATAAATAAAAGTCTGCATCATAGGCTTCAAGGCAGCGTCTGACTAAAAGCATTGTGGTGCAGGAGCTGCGGAAGAAAAGAGTAGAACTAAGTGGGAGTAGGATGATGACTAATTAAAGAATAGGGGCCAAAGCCCAGGAAGGTTAAGATGACTAGAGCCAGGAGAACCAGGACAAGAAGCAGCAGGCCCAGGGAGACCTGACCTATGAGGACCAGGGTTAGCAGTGCCAGGAAAAGCAGGACAGGGACTAGGGGATACAGGAAAACAGTACCAAGAGGGCCCAGAAGACACGAACAAGGAAGACTAGGTGAACTAACAGGAGGACCAGAAACAGGGTTAGGAGGGCTGAGAAGATCAGGACTTGGGACCAGGGCTCGGATAACTAAGTGGGGCAGAAGAATCATTACGGGTAGCAGTAACAGGGTGAGGTGGATCAGATGTAAGAACCTCAATCAGAATCTGGAAGACTAAGGAGACTGGAATGTGTTGAGTAGGAGGACCTGGACCAAAATAGCCAGACTCATGAGGACATGAACAAAGAAACCCTTGCTCAAATGGGCCTGGAACAATGGCTGCTATACAAGTAAGACTAATAGGAAAACTTACAGATCCAGGAAGACTAGGACAACCCAATCCAGGATGTGAAGACTAAGAGGGCCAAGACATGAGAGCTCAGATGGACCAACACCTGTGGTTAGAGGACTAGGAGGTTCAGGGTGAGGAGCACCAGGTCAATGTAACCAGGGCTAAGAGAAACATAGAGCAACAGAGCCAGATGGGCCAAGATTGGGGGAGCAAAAAGAGTCAGGATAGTTAAAAGGCAAAGTTCATGATGACAAGCACAAAAAAGACAAGAACAACCAAGGAGTGCACAACTATAACAACAAGGACCAAGAGGATCAGGGCCAATGGGCACATAATCGTGAGAGGAGCAAGGACTTTGGAAAACGAAAATAGCACAACAATGGCCAGGATTGCAGAGGAGGTCAAACTAAGGACACAGGCAACCAGAGCAGAAAGAACATTTCTAAGAGGACTCAAGAGACCAGGAAGATCAAGGCAAAGAAAATTAAGACCATGGGTATCAGGACCAAACGTACTAGTGAGAGGGGGAAAAGGAGAATCAGGACCTGAGACATCAGGACTATGATGACCAAATGTCTGGAGGTCTAGGCCGGCTATGAGCAAGATCACCACAAAGATGAGTAACAGAATGGACAGAGCAAGGAGTACCATGATCAGTTGGTGCATAAGCATGAGGACAAGGAACAGGAAGATCAGGACCAGATCCTGGAAAAATAGGAAGATCAGGAGCCTGAGGATTATGATCAGTAGTACTAGTGGACAAGAATAAGAAAGGAAAATAAGGAGGGCGGTACCAAGTATACCAGAAGAAACAGAGCCAGGAGGACCAGGACCAGAGCGAAGAGGGCCACAAGCATCAGCATAAAGAGGACCAGGAAAAGGCTTAGGATTGCCGGGGAGACCATGAATATAGGACCAGGTCCTAGAGTACCACATGGAGTCGAAAGACCAGAGCCAGAGGGTTGTAGGCTCAGGGTGAGGAAGATAAGGACAACTAAAGCAGTCAGTACCAGTAAGATTAAGAGGACAAGGACCAAAATGACATGGCACAGAAGGACCTAACAAAGATATTAAGGACCAAGAGGGCCCATGCCATTGCCTTCAGTGACCAAAGGATTATGGGGACAAGGTACAATACCATGAGATCCAGGATGTTCCAAACCAGAAAGCCAAGGACTAAAATTGCAAGACCTAAGAAGATCTGGACATGAGAAACCATTTGGACTGAGGCGATCAGTAGGACCAGAAACTGCAGTACTAGGAATTAGATTATTCGGCAGAGAAGAATTAGAATTAACAGGTCAGGGTAACAATGGTCAAGATGATCAGAAAGGAAGAGAAAGAGCTAGGAGAAGGGGGAAAGGAAGGACTAGGATGGGTTGGAGGACCATAGCCAAGCAGATTAAGCATACTATGACCCAAGCAAGCAGTATGAAAAACAAAAGGATCAAGTTTAGCCGGCATAAAACCGGGAAATGAACACAGACTGTGAGGTCCAGGTTTAGGAAGAAAAGTGCTAGGATAACCAAATTGTGGGAGAGGAATGTTAAGAGACCTGGACCTGGAGAATCAGCAATAGATGGCCAGACAACCAGAGCGAGCAGTACAAGTGTTAAGAAGACCAGGGCAAGGAGGACCAGAAGGACCATAACCAAAGTGAAAAGTAGGTCACAGAAACTCTGGAGTACCAGGACTTTGCATACCATAACAAAGAGGACCAGGATGAAGAGGAGAAGGAGGATCATGAAAAAAAGGACCAGGGGCTAGGATGACCAAGCTGTGTGGCTGAAAACAGGATGACCCAAACAAGGAGGATCCGGATTAGGTGAACAAGTTAATGAGAAACATGATGACACAAGCAGAAAGACCAGGTTCATGAGTATCACAACAAGTTGGAGGAGGACCAGGAGAACAAGGCAGCAGCATATGTACTGTGGTTATTTAGATCAGGAAGCAGATGGGGGAAAATTACGTTGACTAGAATGATCCGAATAAGTAGGACCAGGCTAGAGAGGCCAGAAGGGTCACAATAAAGGGGATTAGGACCTGAATTAGTAAGTGGAGCAGGAAGACCAGGAATTGGGATATCAGGACTAAGCTGGCAAGAATCGAGGGCAGGACAAATAGAGCTGCAATACTAATGGGAACAAACCAGAACCAAAATCAGCAGGCCCAGGTCAAGTGGGCCGAATAAGGAGGATCAGAACATGTGAACATTGTAACAGGTGGCCAACGATGACAGTGACCTGGGGAGAAAAATCAGGCTGACCCAAACCAGAAAGACTAGAAGTGCCAGATCTAGGAGACCCAGGACAACAGGAGTAGGTTCAGTAGCAGCTGATGTAAACTAAATATGGTGGGTGGGGTGAGCAGAGTAGAGGCGGGGAGGCAGGGGGCGATGCGGCAAATATAGATTAAAAAAAGAAAACTTACCTGCCAGTCTTCCACTTGCCAGGCTGTTCTCCAGGCTTCTTCTCTTCACTCGGCTGAAGCTCCCAGCTTCACTTGTGGCCAACCCAAACTCTGCTCTCACCATGAGGGCAGCGTAGGGATTGGGCAGAGCACACTGGTTTTGTGTTCTATTTGGAGCTTGGAGTCCATGACTACAGATCTCTTCACCCAGCAATACAGCTGTCAGAGCACATGACGGCTCTGACGTCCGCACCCTTATTCGCATAGCAGCAGGGCCCAACACTCCTACTCCTGTGGCCTAACCCCCAGTACTCAACCATAAGATGAAAAATAAAACAATCTGCATTTAGATCATTTCATTTTTTGTTTGCCTCTGCAGGCTGTGTGGCAACGCTCCTCTGGCATTGGTAGGCGGAGAAGGACCCAGCAGACCAGCAGGATCAGGGTGAGGATCTGTATTACCAGAATTTGGACTAGTACAGAAAAGGACAATAAGCAAGATCTAGAAAGACGAGAACCAAGAGCACTAGATTCAGAAAAACAGTGCTAAGATGACCAGAAGTAGTTGGACCACAACCAGACTGAGGATCAGGTGGACGGAAACAACCTTGAAAAGGAGGACCTTGAACAGGACCAGGAGGAGGACCAACATCAGAAGGCATAGAATGACCTGGAGGAGATGAAAGAAGTTCCGGAGCAGGAGCACCTGCCACATGTATTAGAATATACCTTTTGCAAATTGTTTTTATTCATGCTACTTTGGAGTCAATCCACGGGACCACCCGATGTTTTTGGCCCACTTATAAGCTGGTAAGCATTGATGAAACTTTAGAGCATGTAAAGTGAATAAAAGGTAGGACTGTCACACTCTGATCTGTTAGTGGTGGCAGACACTGTGTGATTTTGAAACCATAGTCTGAGGGTGGATCTAAAGCCAAGGGGAATAAAACTTGGCAGAGGCGTCTAAAGGTGGATAAGTGAAATGGAGTGTGGTCAGTGAATAATAGCAGAAATGATTTGAGAAACTCAAGTGGCTGAAGCCAGCAACACTGGTTAATGTCCAACAAAGGGGGACAAAGTGCTGTGAAAACCAGCAAAGGGAAATTCAGGCTCATAAGAAGGCTCAGGTGAGCGGCTCAGGAGGTGATGGAAGTACCAGATAGATTGTCTCAGCAGGCTTAAAGAGGGATCCTGAGTAAAAAAGGGCTCTGATTGTCAGCTGTGATATCACTGGGAACCAAGTCCAGCAGTGATAGCTTCAGCAAAGATGAGAGGTCTGTGAATTTCTAAGTGGTAGATGAAGAGTGGTGGATATACACATCTGGTAGAAGTGTTTGGAATAAAAGCAAAGAGACAATGAGTGTCAAGACTGGTTTAGTTGTCTGTATGACTCCCAAATGCTTAGGTTGACATACCATGTGTATGTGTGTGCAGTAGATATGTAGCTAGTGTATAAAAGCAAGACTCCATGTGTAAAGTCTAAGTGCATAGGGCAGTGGGATCAATTTTGCATGACATGATGTAGAGTAGATGCAGCTTTCCTAGAGAGTAGAAGTGTATTGACTGCAATCCTTGTGGATGGAGGGTGGATTCCCAGTCATTGAAGTAAGGGAGGATGGATAAAATACTTTTCACAGAAATTCTTTGAGGTTAGCAAAGAGTTACTTATTTGTTTTTCCTGAGTGATGCATAGGGTAGATGTTAATTGTGAGGGGTAGGTTAGAGGTTTCTTGGCCAGATTTGTAGATTTTCAGAGGGTACTTCAACTAAACTGCAACAGAGTTCCTTGTCTGCTAAAGTGGAAGCCCACCCATCTCATTTAGATTTGGGTGAACCTTCAGTATGTCAGTGTTAGAGTCTACTTGGGCCCAATTAAGACTTTGGCAGTATGGGAGCAGGGCCGCTGCTACGCCACACCCCGCCACACCCCGCGACCACGATCCCACACTGCTAAAGCTGTGTGAGCACTTACTGGCAAAGATTTCAAGTTTTCTCATGCCTGGCAGGCGTTTCTTTGTCAGTCCCACATCGGTGCTTCTGAAAAAGGGTACCGCAAAGGGAGCGTCAAAGGCCATTCCTGCATAGTATGGACTCTCCAGTCCATGCATTGCAGGAATTAGGGTGCATGCATACAGGGGGCACACCATATGCCCCCTGTATGCACCCCAGGCCACTAAGGCAACAGGGGGCCCTGTAAGGCCCCCTTTGGTTCTTTCCTGCCACAGTTTTCATGGTATTATGTGGCGGAGAGGAAACTCGTAATTTGCTTGGCATTGCTGCATCTCAATGTAGAGAATTGTCCACTGGACCAGTGGACAACTTCAAAATTGGCCATCCCAAAGGACTTAAGTCTGTCCCCCGAACTCTAAAACAGACTCATATTTTTTTTTTACTTTGCGCCATGAGATTAGAAGGAAGCCTCTCAATTATACTATGTTGCTAACTTCATAAGGGAATCTACTCAATGTATTTTGAGAAAAACACCCTAAATCAGATGGCAGCATGTCACTGGTATATAACAAATTATTGTTTTATGGTGTTATTTTCAGATTTGTTTAATTGAACTGAACCAAAATTGAGAATTCCAGAATGCAGTGAGTTGCTGCAGAAAAAGAGGTGTTGTGATAGCATGGAGCCTTTTGGTAATCCTATATCTGGGCCTGGTAGATTCCCCCAGCTTTGTGAGTAAGAGCAAGTACATAGCTATAGCAGAGAAACAGATTCAACTAGCCTTCTAAATGTCCTAATCATCTTTATCATCAAGCCCGGGTGGAAGTTTAATTCCCCCAGCAGAATCAGAAGAATTTGGTAATTCTGTGTTATGCTTATAACATAGAATCATTGATAAACTCTTCTGCTACACCAGTGAAATGAAAGTTAAAATTATGCTGTAGCTTTAAAAAAAAATAAAGGGACTGCTCCCTCTACCTGCCATGTTAAAGAAACCACTGCATACCCCTCGGTGCCATTACATACTTTAAAGTGATTAAAAATGTTAATCTCTGGAGAGTATGTAGGGGCACAGTGTGGAATGCAGTGGTTTCTAAACACTGTGGGAAGAGGGAGCAATCACTGCATATCACACAGCATCCTTACATACCATGCAATGATTAACACTTTTTAATCACTGTAGAGTATGTAAGTGTGCCTGCTGCTATTTTCTCAAGCAAAATGCATATGCGCATCAATCACTCAATCAATTAGTCAATTTGTAGACCCCTGCTTGTCACCCATGAAGGTCTCTAGGTGCTGAAAAAACAAAAAGAGTCCCACACAGAATTTACAAAATAAAGTGCTAACCTTCCAAAAAGTGACTAAACCAAAGTGAACTGTTTGGTTACTAGCATGGGAAAGCAAAAACGTTTTTTATAATAACCCTCACTCACCAAAAGGTACTTGGTGGAATGCCTCATCATCGGGGTCTCTAGGTGCCATGTCTTCAGTGACTTTCAGAACTCCAGCAGAGATGGGGAGGTGTAGGGGAGTTTGTTTTATGTTTTCGCTGCTAGGTAGGAGAAGAATCATCCTCCACACCTGCTTCGTTGAATTAAGGGTTACAGGTGAGCGAGAGAGAAGGACGGAGGGGTCTGGTGGGCTGGAGAAAGTTCTGGTGCTGATTCATGTAAGCTCATCCACAGTTGTATTGGGCCTTATATGTGTGGGTGAGTAGTTTCAACTGGCATCTCTTCTGTACCCGGAGCCAGAGGAGTTCTCTGAAACAAGGGGTGGAGTGGTCCATTATGCGCTAAGAAAATTGCCCCAAAGGCTCACTCTGCTCCTTCGCTGAATTCTGCAGCAACTGGTAGAAGTTTATTGCTATTCCACTTGATTCTGCAGAATCAAACTCTGTAAATCTTTTTCCCCCCTTATCATTTGCCGCTTCTGCATGTAAACTTTAAAGAGTAGTAGCATGTGTGGAGCACAAGGCAGTTCCTATAAGTGCATTGTAACTTGGCTCAAGGTGTATTAGAGCGCCATTCTGGCCCATGTCTGTGAAAATAACATTCAAACATTTGGGACATTTAGACCTACAAGTAGAGGTGGTCATAATTTTCTAAATTTGCCACAGCTTAGTTATGAGGAATTACAGAAAAAGTGTGGATTATGCCAGGAGTGTAACCCAGCATAGCACTATCTTCTTAGTGCAAAATGCATCCTTGAATACAAAATGGACCTGAGGACCTTTGTGTTATGAACATAACAGCAAACGCAGTAGCTGCTCGCACTTGCTAAGGTCATTGACCTGTGCTCCTGCAGTAGTATGTTTTCCCCTAATTACTCTTAATTACGCAAGCAGGCTTAATCCAGTGGTAGAAGTGGGTGGGAACGGCATGCCCCTACTTCTAAAAAGTATTTCAGTCCGTTCCCCTACTTCTTACTTTTAAAAAAGCATCCCCGGATGGCAAGAATAGTCCGACTTAAAAACAATAACTTTTTTCATTAGATTCCAGGGGCTGCTTGCTCTTCTCTGTGAACTCCAGAGGCTGCAGAAGCCCCGCCCCACCTGAGCTGACACAGACTGAGGGCAGGCCCATCGTCATTCTCATTGAGGCTGATTACCCCCTTTGGAATGACAATGCGCCCGCCCTCTGCCTTTAGCATATCAACAGTGAGATTGGAGTTGGCGATTACAGAGCAGCTTTTCCCAGACCCACTGTTTCTCTGCTATTTTCAAGGACACCAGCCAAATAGTAAATCATTTCTACTATTTAGCCATCTGTCAACTAAACAGCACAAAAAAGTCGTTATTTACTCAGCAGCCAGCTAAACAGGTGCAGCCTTCTCTAAAACCCAAATTGGAATTGCAAGGTGCAACAAGCAAAGATGGATGAAGTCACACCTGGGGCTGTATTTTACAATGTTGTAAGGTAAAGCTGCCCATAAGGGATTTATTAAAGAACAACATTTTAAAAACTCAAAAATGTTATTTAATAAATCCCTTGTAGGCACCTTTACCTTACAGCCTTCCTACCCAAGCCCACAAGGGTTAATTGGGTTGCCCAACTACCTGTCATGTATTTTAGAATGTGGCACATTTTCCATGTTAACACTGGGTGCACCTTTCACTCGGTGCGCTTGGCATTAACGATGAGAGTGCACCGTGATTAGATTGAATGCACTGCTCCTAGGGCAGCCTCAAAGTTGTGGATGAACTGCAAGACTGCAACCACCTGCAAGGGGATGACTAGGGGGTCTATAAAACCCCCTTCACCTCCTCTAGAGAGCTCACGCCAGGGGCCGCACTGACAGTGTGGCACCTTTTAGGTGGCATGCTGTCAGCATGCCTCCTGGTGGCTTTTTCATCTTTGCACCCGTGTCTACAATATGGTACAGGCACAGAGGCAAAGAGATGTCCCAATTTGCATGAGGTCATGCCCCCATGCAAATAATGGAACGCCCTCTGATGATAGCACTGGTGATATATGTGCGCCAGAGCTATCTGTATTACTGAAGGGGCCACAAAAGCGTCTACATCCCTTCTGTAATACCGAAGTGCCTTGTTTCGCCCCTGGGGCACTTTGTATAACATAGCCCCTGAAAGACTATTGCAGTGGGGATGTGGTCCAGTAAGCAAAATGGGAGAAATTCTCTAAGGAGAAATGTGGATTCATATTTGCTAATCTGGCAGAAGATTGTGGCTATGATCTGCAGTAAAGGCAGCAGGTCCTTAATTAGATTTAACAAAATACAGTGTTAACCATTCCAGTGCTTATCACATGAACACTCAACACACATGCAAACATTTAGCACCCACTAGACAATGGTTGCTGCATGTGTCATTTATGACATATGGATGATTTATTATGCACCAATTATTTTATTGCTACAGAAGTAAAATCACTTTGAATTTCGATAAGTGAATGTTTTATTGTTACAGTTCCATGCCATACCGTGAAACAGATTACAACAGATGGCTCTACTTTCTTAAATTCTTGCTCAGCAAATAAAACAAGCAATACTAATTGATTTTACCTACAGTATGAGGCGCTTAGAGACCTGCAGGTGATTAGGCGCGATATAAAACCACAATAACAATAACAATAACAATAACATATACAGTTGTATGTTTCTGTTTCCTTTGTTTCTAATTTAAACACTAAAAACACAATTGGTTGTAGGTGTTGTCAGAAAAGAGGACTATTGTGTGCTGTTCAAATTGTATTGTAGTTGTGGAAACAAACTGCATGGAATTACCGGAATCAAAAACTGCGTTTTTTAGTATGTAAAGTACTACAATAGTAGTACTTACTACAGTACACAATTCACAAACCTTTGAATGTAAATCTCCACCTCTACCATCTTTACTATGGGGATATCCTAAAATGTGTAAGTGAACTTCTAAGGAGCTGATTATCATACAACCCGTAAAGGTTCCGATCCTCGGTTGGAGCCCTTATGGGTGCATCATAATGGGCTGGTCATGGGTTGCTAGTGTTCCAGTTCAGGAGGGCCTGGCCTGGCAGTAAAGGCTGGACTTTTCTTATTTAATCAGGGTCAAGGCTGATTTGCAAACAACTGGGCTCAAATTGAGGTGGAATGGTGTGGAAAAAAATGCTGAGTTCCAGTGCTACTCCAGGCAATTGTCAGGGGTTAGACTTTTTGTAAGCATTGCTCCGATCACATTTTACTTGTTTAATGTAATGCCCTAAGTGGTCAAGGTTATGCCCAGAAGTGGTTCTCCTGCTCACTGTGTCACTGGAACCTGTTCACATCTGAACAGCCCAAATCAAAGTGAAACCAGCCTTGTGCTGCTTGTAAACTAGTTCCGGGACTCGACTCTTGGCAATAATGGAGGGTCTAAACTAATTTGCATATGGCTGGGTCCAAATTGATATAGCCTAGTGGGCAAAAAAACACTGATTTAGAATGCTACCCCGGTGAGTTCCAGTGGTTAGACTAATTGCAAGCATTTCTCTCATCACCTTTTGTATGTTTGATAAACTCCTTTTACAACATTCAAGTCATGTTAAATTTATAATAGGTGTTTATCTCTTTAGTTCATGAGCACTTGAGAATCCAACAAATCAACAAATACAAATCTAACTCTATGAATATCTTCACAAGTGTATCAAAATATCCCCTATGTTTTAGTTCATATACTTTTTAATGGGAGACCTATCAAACGTGTTTTTAAATGTTCTAAATAAAGCATCACTTCTGTTCATGTAAACATGCCTTACTGTTCATATTTGCAACAACTAAATCTGCATTCATTGTCCTCAGTGTTGAACTTGCCTGCCTCTGCAGGGTCACCCAAGGCATATTCCCTTCACCCGTAATCTCTTCTGAAATTTGTTTTTGTTTGCATTAGTACTCTGTGATCTTTACCACTGCTAACCAGTGCTAACATGCTTGTGCTCACACCCTAAAACACCTGATTGCCACATTTTTTTTTTTTTATTAAACAGATCTTTATTGACAGCAAAGCCATTGACAGCACTAGCATTATCACATGTGCATGAGTAAACGCCGGGATCGACACCGGGTACACAGTACTTGTTAGATGTTAAACGTACACAGCCTTAGTGCCAGCATCCCGGAGGCCTGGCGGCAAAGTAGGAAGAAATTAGCACAACAATGCAAATCGAGGGCACCCAGTGCCGGTAGTGTACCGTAGTGATGTGTCAACTGGCAATCAATTGTCTACATGCTAGTCAGCGATCCAACGACTAGTGAACCATGTAAATGTAAACAGCTCCCAACTAACTCCCCCCCCGCCCGCTAGTGTGTGTCTGTGTGCCTGCCTAACCCACCCCGTCTATACCACCTCCCGAGTGCCCCTATCCCGTGTCCCCACCCCGTCCCCCCCAGAAACCTACCCTCATTCCACCATCTACAGCAGCTAGTCTACTGGTTCTCACGGCTACCCTCAGTCAACCAGGGGCCTCCCCATTTCCGCCTCCCCCGTGTCCCCGTGCTCAGTATTGACTTCGATCTCTACCACTCTATCCTGTAGTTCCACCTCCTCCGCGGTGTCAGTATCTTCCTCCCCGCTTCTCTGTGTGTACTCTTTGTAGAGGACCCAAAAATTCTTGGGCCTGCTTCTGGGCGGAAGAAGATCGCTATACAGTTCCGTCTGTGTACAGCAGTACTGCAGGTCTCGTAGCCATTTAGCCTTGGTGGGGAGGGGCCCCCTCATCCAGCAGGTCGCCACCACCCGCCTTGCAAGGAGCAACGCCATGTCCACCAGACGACGCAGTCCCGGGGCTAGCGGTTTCGAGTAACCGAGTAGCGCCAAGGCCGGGGCACAAGACAACGGCTCCCCTAACATTTGATCGAGTTCCGCAAAGACCTCCCCCCAAAATGCCTGCACTCCTGGGCACAGCCATGCCAAATGGAAGAAATCAGCTGACGGAGTCCGGCAGCGCTCGCACTCGGGTGAGGTGCGCAGGCCATAGCGATGGAGGCGAGCAGGGGTATAATACACTCGTTGTAAATATTTGAAATGCACCAAGCGGTGTCGTCCGTTTAGAGAGATCCTGCGCGTGCTTGTGCAGCAGTAGCGCCACATTCCATCATCTATGGGGGATTGTAGGTCCGCTTGCCAGGCCTCCCTGGCCTTCGACGGCTGCAGACACTGCTGTGTCACACCCAGCTTGTTAAGCTGTGTAATGAGTTTCGCCGCGGAGGTGGACTTCAGTATGTAGGTCAGTTCCGGGATCTCTACAGGTTCCTCCAAATCCTGCCCCAGCAGTTCACGGAAGGCCGAGCGGAGCCTGTGGTATTGGAATTTCTGTAAGAGGGTGTGTCCCGCCCCAGCGACTGCTATCTGGTCCCAGGTTTTAATCACCCCGCCCTCAAACAGGTCTCCCAGTTTGGTGACGCCAAGAGAACTCAGCGCCTTGACCACTCCCTTCTCACCAAGCGGGTCGAGCCACAGGGCCCATTCCACCGGTAACAGTGGGGAGTAAAGCAGTGTGCAGCCACGTGAGCGCATCAGGCAATTCCAGGCGTGATTGGTCGCTTTCAGCGAGACCATCCGACCAATTGTGCGATCCGTGGGCAGGCAGACAGTAGCTGGTAGAGGGAGCGGATCTGCAAACAGCCGTTCCAGTATAAGGTGCGGGGTCCGTGCGTCGCCGTGCACCCATGAGTGCAAGTGCGACGCCTGGGCGACTCTGTAATACCGTTCCAGGTCCGGAGCTCCCAGTCCCCCCATTTCGCAAGGTAGAGTTAAAGTCTTCCAGCTAACCCTGGGCTGCTTCCCCCCCCAAGCTAATTTCACCAGCACCGAGGTGAGCTGTCGGAAGAAGGTCCTGGATAGAACCACCGGCAAATTCAGGAAGAGGAACAGAAATCGGGGGAGCACCACCATTTTTATAAGCGCAATTCTACCCGAGAGGGAGAGTGGGAGGCGAATCCACTTATCCACGTCCTCCACCAGGTTGTTATAGGCCACCCCGTAATTGTCTCGAACGAGCACTTCCGGGTCCGAGTGAAGTTGTATGCCCAAGTAGCGAACTGAGTCGGCGGTCCATTGCAGTGGGTAGTCCATGTCGAATTGTCGCGTCACCGGAGTGAGCGGGAACGCAATTGACTTGTCCCAGTTTACTTTCAGGCCCGAGAGCGAGCCGAAGCGGACCACCTCGCGAAGGACCGCGGGCAAATTAACTTCCGGCTCTCTAACGTACAACAGCGTGTCGTCCGCGTAGGTTGATATCCCTATCTTGTATGTGGGGAAGCTAACCCCCTCTAAGCTGTGGTACTCCCGCATGGCACACGCCAGGGGTTCCGCCACCAGTGCGTAGAGCAGCGGCGACAAAGGGCAGCCCTGTCGGGTACCCCTGCTAATGTCTATCGGGTCCGTCACCCTGTCACCCAGGCGGAGCCTAGCGAAGGGTCGATGGTACAGCGCGCCGACCTGCTGAAGGAACTGTTCGCCCAATCCCAACTTGCGCAGCACCCGAACCATGAAGGGCCATTCAACCGAGTCGAACGCCTTCTCCATGTCAAGAAATATCGCCAATGCGCTATTCTCCTGCTTAATGTGCTGCATCGTGCCTAACACTGTTCTGATGTTGTAGGTTAAATTCCTGCACGGGACAAATCCGGACTGCTCCGGGGCGACCAACCCGGGCACCAACAGGGCCAGGCGAGTAGCCAGTACCTTTGCGTAGATTTTGGCGTCTACATTAAGTAGACTGAGGGGTCTATACGAGCCGCAGAGATCGGGGGGTTTACCGGGCTTTGGTATGGTGATTAGTAGCGCCTCGCGCATGGTGGCCGGCATTTCACCGTTCTCGCAGATGGCATCAAACAGGGTGATCAAGTGTGGCAACAGCATGTCCTTAAATGCCTTATAAAACCCAACCGTGAGGCCATCCGTGCCCGGTGCACTGCCCGAGCGCATGCTTGCCAGTGCCTCTACTATTTCGTCTGGGTGGAAGGGGGCCATTAAGAATTCCCTGTCCGAGTTCTTGAGGAACGGCATGGCTATATGGTCTAGGTAATCTTCCATCTCACCCTCCACTCCACATGTTTTAGTTCGGTATAGTTCCGTATAGTAGCTCCTGAATGTCTGGAGCACCCGCTCCTCATCGGTCACCGTGTCTCCCTCCGGAGTTCTCAGACCTTCTATGACCAGCGGTCGTCTGGAGTTACGCGCCATACATGCCAGGAGCGCTCCTGGCCTCTCACCCTCCCCATATTGTCTCGCCGTGGCGTATTTGCCCATGTAAAGGACCTCTCTATCCGCCAGTGCCTGAAACTCAGACAGGAGTCGGGACATCTCTCCAGCTCCCGTTTCGCCGCCCAGCCGCAGCTGCTCCGCCTCCAGATCCGCCATCTTCGTCTCCAGGGCAGTTAGGTCCCTGCGTAAAGATCGCAGCACACCCGAATGTTTCGACATCGCCACCCCCCTGATGTATACCTTAAATGCCTCCCATACCGTAAAGAAGTCATCCACCGTGCCTATGTTAGTAGTAAAGAACTGCTCTATTGCCTCCGCCAGTTCCCCCCGGAAGGCCTCGTCCAGCAGTGCAAAGGGCGGGAACCACCATGTGAAGGCCGGGATCCCCTTCCTGGGCGTTGCAAGGTGGAGGAGAATAGGGGCATGATCTGAGAGCGTGCGTGGGAGGAAGGTGCACGTGTGAATGTTATTAAGTACCGGGGGAGTAGCCAGCCAGTAGTCTATCCTGGTGTGTACGTCGTGAAACGCAGAGTAGTGTGTAAACCCACCCGCCCTCGGATGCTTTTCCCTCCAAACATCCAGCAAGTCAGATTTAACCATCTCAGCCGCCATGTACGTGGCCGAGGCCACTGGCCTCCGGGCAGGGCCCGCAGAGCGGTCCAGTGATGGGTCAAACACAAAGTTAAAGTCCCCGCCCCACAGTACCCAAGGCTGTGCGTGCGTTCTTGCAATAGCTGCCAGTGTCTTATAGAATTCAGGGTGATCATAGTTAGGACCATAAACGTTCACTATCAGTATGTCCATCCCCTTGCCCACACATCGCGCCAGGACATATCTCCCATCCGAATCTGCGTGCACCGGTATGAGTCGCAACTGTGACTTCGGATTGACCCAAATTAACACCCCTCGGGCATGCGTAGTGAAACCCGCCGCCACAGTATTACCTGACAATCCCCTGGATTTGAGCATTCTGCTGGAGAGTGGTAGGTGTGTCTCCTGCAGTAGAGCTATGTCAATGTGATGTCTGCTAAGGTAGCTGAGGACTTTCCTTACTTTGCGGAAGTCGTTCAGACCCCGCACGTTCCAGGTCATTAAATTCAGCCCATTCCGGGTGTGTGCGTTCAGAGTTGGTGTTGTATCAGCCATTGCTAAGTGGGTTCAGATCATGGACCATAAGATGGGGTAGTGTAGGACACAGTGGGGCACCCCGACCCATAAGCGCCCTCCGGCGCTCGCAGACAAGGACAGCAGAACACTTCAATTCACACACTTCACCGGCAGACCCCGTCAACAACCCCAACCAAACACCCCCCCTCCCCACCCCGAGACCAACTCCCACCCCAAGAACAGCTACCCACCCACAGCCGACCTCCCCCAACCTGGCCAGGCAGACCCCACACTCCCCCCCCATGTACCCCCTGTCGGTGTAGTGTCAAGTAGTCCGACACCCACTCCCCAGAGAGCAGCACCAACCAAAAGCTCGAGGGCAGAGCGCACCAATGCAGTACTCCCCCGACTGTTCCAAAATAGTGCAAGTACTGCCCCCCTCTCAGCTCCATTCAAGAGTCATTGCTCATGGCATGGTGAAAAGTGTCACTCAGCGCCCCTCTGTCCGGCTCCCCCGGTTCTGTGTATACTGCCACCAGGCACACACCCCCTTACCAGCATCATAGGGTAACCAGGTTGTCCTTTCCAAAATCGTGGGTCAGGCGCCATTGTGAGGCCGGGGTGCCCATATTGTCCAGGTCCGTAATCAGATTCGTGTGTAGAGGGTCGAACCCTCCCGCCGCCGGCGTTCAATCCTGTTCCTCCAGAGATACCTCCTCCTCGTCTTCCCGGCCACTCCGGTTCTCCTTCCTTTCCCGCATCCAGGTCTTAAGGGACTTATGCAGTTCTTTCGGGTCTGTGAAGAAGTACGACTTCCCACCAGTATTAATCCGAAGTTTGGCCGGGTACAACATGGCGTAGTCCAGGCCTAGCGTCCTGAGCTGCTTCTTGTAGGGCGCGAACTGCCGCCGTTCCTCCTGCACCTTGGCTGTGAAGTCCGGGTAGAGGGAGATATTCATGCCCTCATGCTGGAGTTGGCCCTTCTCTCGCGCCACTCTCAGGGCAGTGTCTCGGTCGCGATAGTTGAGCAGTTTCGCGATTATGGGGCGAGGTGGCAAGCCAGGCTGGGGCTGTGGGCCCAGCGAGCGGTGGGCTCGTTCCACAATGAACATGGGGGAAAAGACTTCCTCTCCCAGGAGTGCCTTCAGGAGTTTCTCCACATAAAGTTCCATTTTCCCCGTTTGCGTGGATTCCGCCACTCCCATGATGCGTAGATTGGATCTGCGGGAACGTGCCTCCAGGTCCTCTGTCTTGTCCCTGATGACTGTCAGGAGTCTGTCGAATTGCTTGCGCTCCTTGTCCCACTCCATCTGGGCTTCCTCGGCTTCGGTGAGCCGACGCTCCGCCATGTCTAGGCGCTCCGCATGTTTGTCCACACGCTCTGCCATACGGTCCATCCTGTACGACAGAGCGTCTATTTTGGTGCCCACCGCCGCAATACTCTCCTGAATGCCTTTCTCCATGGCTGCCAACATGTCCCGGAGCTCCGTCGGAGCCTGGGTCGGAGCCGCTGCCGCACCCTTCGGCGATGAGTCCGGTGCCGGAGCCTCTGCACCTTTCGGGCGGCGCCGTTCAAAGGAGATCTTCCCCTGGTTCGCCTCGGTCTTCCCCATTGTGTTCAAGATGCGTGGCAGTGCCCTGCAAAGAAGTGTCCACCACAGTTCACGATACCTCAGTGCCAGCGGTCTGGTATCCGGTGCGTAGAAAAATGGCGGCGACAATGGCGGACAACGCCTCTCCGTACGCAATTTTCAGAACGGTCCGGTGCCAGACAGGGACCTGTCCTTTTCAGCTGTCCCAGGTGATACGTCCCTCCGCAGCCTCAGAGGAGAAGGCACAGCCTCCCGTAGTCTGTGCAAGTGAGCCAGGTTACCACGCCAGGTTCAATGTCGCCCCACCACGTGGCGCGGTGCCTTAGTTTAGATGTCTCGTCGCGCCGCTGCTTCTCCAGTCCCCTCACCCACCAGGGCAGTGCGGGGCAGTAAGGTAGAGGGCCTCACAAATCAGTGTTCGTGTCGATCTTGCCGCGGCTTGCACGGCGTGCGACAGCCGCCGGAGGTATGGCCGCACGTACAGTGACGTCGCCCGGCCACCTCACCAGGATAGCCCGCTGCTCTCGGCCTAGTCCGCCACAGGCGCGCCACCAGGCACGATGCCCCGGGATGTACAGGAATTCACGCCCTGCAGCCAGCCAAAAGGGTCTTCGGAGTGCCCGGGGTGCCAGCAGATGGTTCCTGGCAAGTTAAAGCCAATTCGAGCCCTTTAAGGATATTTAAGCAGGATAATTCTGGAGCTTTGCGAGGAGCCGAGGGCTCACGCGTCCGCCATCGACGCCGGCTAGCTCCGCCCCCCACCTGATTGCCACATTTAATTTATGTATAAGTTCCTAATATATGATACTCCATTTACTCAGGGCCTGTAAATTAAATGCTAGTTGTGGGCATGCAGCACTGATTGTGCCACTCACTGAGGTAGCCCTTTAAAACAAGTCTCAGGCCTGCCATTGTAGGCTGCAGTGCAGTTTTAAACTGCCATTTCAACCTGGAAAAATGAACCACTGGCCTGGCCTAAATCTTCCCTTTTAATATGTATAAGTCAACTGTAATGTAGCCCTAAACAGCTCACTGGGCAGGTCACATTGTATTTGTAAAGTAGGAAATGTGTTTTTTAGTTTTACATTACGCTATAATATTACATTTAATAAGTGCTTAGTTTGATTGGAAGCAAGTAGAAATGTCATGTTTGGACTCAATTGAATTGTAATTTAAAATCCTGTTTAAAAAATAAAGAAGGATTTTACATTAAAGTTTTGAAAATGCCACTTTTAGAAAGTTGAGAAAGAAAAAATAATGTGAGTAGTCCGCTGTGTGTGTGATTCGCTGTGTACGGAAGGGTATCACCTCCTGATTGTTGGTATGTATAAATATGAAACTGTCTGCACTGTCAGGTACAGCATCCCCTTTTTGCACTACTGACTTATCCCAAAGGAATTGATGCAAATTTCCACAAATAAAATGTTACATACTTCTCTAGATACATTACTTGAATTCACTTTTATTACCAATCAACAGAATGTGAATGAGGCTCATAAGACACTGTCCGGTTCATTGATGGCATTCATTCATTTATGATTTCAATTTTTTTTCCACATGAGTTTCCAAATTGGCATTGGTTGATCTGTCGTTAAACAAATAACAATGCATTTCAGGCTAGGTGCCCTTGATCAGGGAATAATAATGCTATGAAAAATATACAACAAATTGAATTAAATTAAAAAGCTAAATAAACTCTGTTGTAGCTACTCTTGAAAAGATTCTACTCTCACAATCCATGTTTAGCTGCTCTAAACTTGTATGTCGACAAATATAAAAATAATTTCATGACAGCCTTAATTAAGATGACTGTAATAAACAACAGGTAGTCCCAAAGACTAAGGGGCTTATTAGGATAGCGGATGTTCCGCATCCTCTGGGCCGGCGGAAGCCACCGCCGGCCCGTAGGATGCGGAAAAACCGCTGCGGTCCCACCAAAGACCCACCACCACCGCGGTTGGCTTACAACCGCGGCAGAAAAGCTCTAATATGGAGGCGGTGTCTCTCAGACACCGCCAGCCATATTAGGATGGGTTTCAAAACATGCTTTTCCGCAACGGGTTTTCCGCCGTGGAATAGCATGTGGAACTTCACTGCAGGGGCCTGTTGCGGGGCCCCTGGGTGAAGGGGGTTGGGGGTGCACATGGGGGGTACCTATGGTACCCTCCTGCATTTGTATGCAGAAATCGGCATGCACCACATGGTGCCTTCCGCTTTCTGCATACAAATGCAATGTATGCATTTTTACCATTGCGGCGGGTGCAGCTTGAAGCTGCACCAGCCGCAGTGGTAAAAATAGAGGATGTGACCGCCAGGGTGGAGGTCACATCCTAATTGCACAGGAGGGAACTCTGCAGGCCATGCAGAGGTTCCCTCCCACTCTGGGGTCGTAGACAGACGCAAGTCCGTCCGCGATCCTAATGGACCCCTATGTTTGCACTAGCCTTCCCAGACCTTTGATTTTCAATTCCCCAGCACTTATACAAAGGATACCTACAAACTGTAAATCAATCAACCATTATTACAAAATAAATGCCCAAATCATAACAAAGTCCTTTGCTTTGACATGTGCATACATCTATGTATCTACATGTATGCCAGAAATCAATCCAATTCAATTAAATGTCAATTCATTAAAATCTGAGTTAAAACATTTGTGAAAAAAGCAGTCAGAGCCATCATTATATTACACATAATAAGACAGAGTTAAGAAAAACAATTTTAAAAGCAACAAGTGCAAGACAATACAGTACCTAGGAGAAGGATCAGTGCAAAGGATCCGCAGGGCTACATTGTGTGATCTTGTACCCAAGTTCTTATAGAGCTGAGCCAGCCAAGATTTTTGCGGGTCAGCATAGGCAGGACAGCCAAAAAGCATAAGCGCATATGATTCTATGTTTGTGGCGCATGCATGACATTTGTTGTCCCCAATGGGAGGCCATTTGGATGTAAAACACTTCAGGGGAATACAGCCTGATGTAAATTGGAAGTAAAGTTTTCGATCCAAGGGTTTTTTAATAATATCCCAGTGTGGCTCGAGACTCTGGCATGGTTTAATCTGGAGGAAGTGCCCCGAGAGGGAAGTCGGGTCATGGAGCCTAAACTTATCTTGCGGAACCATTTCCCAGTAAGTTTATTTGATGCTGTTTTTTGTCGGGAACACTTCTCAGATCATGCAACCAACTAATTTTGTGAATGCGAACCAAGTTTATGATGTCCCTTAAGCTCTCTGTATACATTGCCAGTTCCTGCGTGCACCATATTCTACGCCTGAATATAATTGGCAGTAATCTGGCTACGTCAACCAGGGCTTTTCTGCCTAGATAATTTCATAGAGGGATGGTGGGTGTACTCTGCAGCATGCTAATAATTCTGAGCAAAATGCATTCTCGATGTTGTTAACTGGGTCAACTTTTCTAGGCCCCACAGCTCAGCCCCATAGAGGACTGAGCTCACTACTTTGGTGTTGTACATTTGGAGCGCCGTGCTTAGGGGTTTTGTCAGAAAGGTTTTTAATTATTTTCTAGCAATCCAGCTAACTGTCGATGCTTTAGTGCCATGACTTCAATATGTGGCTTCCACCTCATGTTTGATACTCAGATAGACGAAAGCGTCGACCTGCTCCAGAGGTAACCCATCCATCATCGTTTTCCCTCGAAACAATATGTGCTGATTGAATACCATGAACTTTGTCTTAGCGGTACTGATTTTAAGGCCCCTCAGTAGGCAGAACTTTTTAAAGCGCTGGAGAGCATGCTGCAATCCACTCTGTGTTTTGGAGATTATCAGCATGCCGTCCGCGAACATTAAAATGGGGATTTTTCTTCCCACTAAGACAGAAGCATCAGTGTGGGTGGCATCAAGAAGGTTTGCGACTCCATTTCTAAAAAGAGAGAACATCCTTGGCGCGCATCCTTGGCAAACACCCTTCTGCACAGGAAAAGGATCTGTCTTGTTTTCAGCCACCCCAAATGTATTTGTATGTAATTATCCTCATGGATACAGGCAATCAGGGAGAGTAAATCAAGTGGCATCCCTATCTCCCTCAAGACCACCCACAGTTTATTTCTTGAGACCAAGCCGAAGCCATATTTAAGGTCGTCATGCTGCCTTTGCTGAGAATGATTGTACACCAGTATAAAAGAACTAAGCGGAAGACCTGGCCCATGGCCCTGAAGCCTGCCTTGAGAGGGGTGAGTATGGAATTGGCCTTAATCCAGGCTTGGACCTTGGCCAAATTAAGCCTAACCATCACTTGCTGTATGGAGTCTTTAAGGCTTATTGGCCTATAGTTACCAGGAATAGATTTTTTGGTAAATGGGAATTATCTTCACCCCCGGCAGGTAGCTGGAATAGGTGCACCTTGGGCTATGGCGTTAGCAAGTAATATTATGTAGTTGGACCATTTTTGTCCATCATACAGGAAAATGTTAGTAGGTATACAACTAGGCCTGGGGCTCTACCACCTGTCAGGGTGCATAGTGCACCACTAACAACTGCCTCATCAAATTCACCACCTGCAGGAAAGGGATGGATCAAGAATGATTATTTATCATCTGCTTCATCTTCAGCGTATTGAGTAGAAAAATGGCTAACCCATCTATCAGGGTCAACATGATTTTCTGGTGGTTGTGCTATTCCACCCCTAGCCAATTTGACCATGTTCCAAAACCACTTGGAGTTATTGATATGGTAAGCACATTTTAATTTTAATCTACTCTCATCCCACGATTTTTTGGGGCAGTGGATAACATTCGTGTATCTGGCCCTGGCAGTATGCACTCTAGCCACAGTACCCAAAGAGCTTTACGGGCATGCATGCATTCCTGGTTGAACCAATGATGGTTGGGCATGATAACGTTTGCCCTGGGCTTAAACTGTTTTAGGAAATGCCCTCAGATTTTTAAGAACAGTGAATTGTGCAGCTGTGTGAGTTCTTTGGCCGATTCATGGGAGGTGAGGCAAGTCTCCATCAGACTTACTGTACACTCAAGCTCACTACGTATGATGGATAGTGTTTCTGGACAAGCTAGGATCCTGGGCCATTTAACTCAGCGCATATTATTTGAGACTAGAAGGGCACTAGTGATAGGTAAGCTAACCGGTTGTACTAGTTCACTATGGTCCTTAAATGTGAACTGTGAGCAGAGTGGGTTGTGATTGCTCTCTAAGCGTGCTTGAATAGCCATGTCCTTGAGAGTGTGCTATAGGGACAAACTAACTAACAAATAGTCAATTCGGCTAGAATGGTAACCGTTGTTAAATGTATTTGAGCCTAGTTTGTCTCAGGTGGAACGACCGTTGGCAGCTCTGAAACCATGTTCCAAACAGAGAGGTTTTAAATGGATAGCGGCCACAGTCCACCATTTAATCGGGTGTTATACCAAGAGTGGGACACCCCAATGCTCATCCTCCTGCCTTGCTAGTGATTGTCATCGCTATCAAGCGGTTCAAATGTGGTATTTAGAGCCCAAGCAACTATAGCTCCACCTTCCCCATGGAGGGTATCTATGAGCCCGCCTAAAGCGTTCATGGTTTCAGATCTTCGCCCTCCCCACTCAAGTCTCTAGCATATACATTTTTAATGGTGGAAATTTCATGAGGCCCAAGGGCACCCTAATTGCAAGGATGTCACAGCAATTCGAGGATAGTCCCCTAATACCCTGGGTTGCTGGAATGTAATAATTTAGGTATCCCGTATGGTAGAACGGCTCTATTGACCAGGTTTACTGGAGAGCACATATATCAAATTTTCCTATGAAATTATTCCAGTCAGGAACTTTGCCCCTATTCCTCAACCCGGCGATGTTCCAAGACTATATAGAAATGGTGCGCAACATTTGGTGTATGTTGATATTCATAGTAGCATTTGGGGCTGCATGATTGAATTTTTTGTTTGACCTGGCCTGGGCACTTTCAGGGCATCCTATCTCAGTTAGAGGATTCACTGTTAAGAGTGGGGTGAGATACGTGCTTGAGTGATCTGTCTGGGTGGCCAGCATGCTATGCCCCAAGGGCTGAGGAAACCATCAATCTATCTCACTTAGCACGGACACAGTTTGTTGGGGATCAGCAAGACTATTTGTGGTAGATACACTCGTCCCACCAGGGGGGCTGTATTAAAGACGAATGGTTGTTTTAAAGAGATGTTGTGTCTGTAAATCATGGGCTACCAGGTTCCCAACCAGGTCGTGGTGTGTTAGGGTGAGAGCTATGGCATCTGTGACGCCCCCTGGGGTAGAGATCCTTCTAGTCACAACAATATTGTCCATAGCCATCAGCTACATCATCCAGCCCAGGTCCAGTTGGGCCAGATATGCAAAATGCACTACATTGCTATAGTTTCGATCGGATCCAATTTTCATATATATATTTTCACATAAGTAAATACATGTTTTGGTCATTAGTACTTCTTACTTTTGATCAGATCCCTACACAATCTTCGCTTACGAATTGTAAGAAAAAATCCATTACTGAAACCAGCAAGTATCACTATACAGGGACTACTTACAAAATTAAATGTGTGGATGAGTGTTTACCCTATGTGAATTATAATAATAAAAAAGATTAGTAAAATTTAAATCATGAAATTCCTTCTATTTTATAGAGAGAAGGGGAGGCAGCTGCATTAATCCTGTTCTTAACTTGAAAATACCATTAGTGAAGATACGTGTAAAAATCCTCACTGGTGTTCAACCTATTAGGCATTTTACATTCAAACAAAATTATGTGCCTAGTTTCCAGTTTTCTCAATTCAGCTTCTTGGTTGCAGCCTCTTCTCCGCGGTAGAACCGTGTCTATGGCATAGTATCTCAGGCCTGAGACATTGCCATCATGTACTTCTCCAAAGTGTCTCGCTACAGGGTACACCGCATCGCCGTTGTTTATGACCCTAATGTGCTGGAGCACCCGCTTGTAAACCTGCAACTTAGTGCTGCCCACATAGCGCAGGCCACAAGGGCACTCCAGCACATATACGCGTACTCTGTTTTGCAAGTTAACTTGCTCTTTATAGTTATTGGATTAGTACTGAGAGGAATTGTATATTGAGTTCTACTCTCTTCAAATTTGCAGGCTTTGCAAGTTGAGCATTTTATGAAGCCTTTGCTGCTATTTAACCAGTTTTGTTTATTCTCACCTCCGGACTGCTGGTTACTAAATGATCAGCAAGAGACTTTGCTTTTCTATATGCAATGCTGGGTGAAGATACCATTGTACCACCAAGTATTGGATCACTAGTAATGAGACCCCAATATTTGGTAATTATTTTGCAAATACTTTTATGTTGCTTGCTATACTTGACAATCAGACGGGTCAAACTGCTCTTAGTTTTCTTTTGATCAACATGATCTTTTCTGATTGAAGATCTATTTGGATCATTGGCTTTTTTAATAGCTTCTTCAGCCATTTTTGATTGATAACCACGTCTCAGTAATCGCACCTTACATTGATCTTGTGCCTGTGCACAGTCTACATCGCTGCTACAAATGCGCTTGATACGGAGCATTTCCCCGTAAGGAATACTCCTGATCAAATGCGCCGGATGGTGACTTGTGGCATGCAGTATCGCATTGCCTGCGCTAGGCTTCCGCTACAATCTGGTTCACAAATCTTTATCGATAACATAAATCTCCACGTCCAGAAAATATATTGAGATGTTACTAATCTCACTGGTCAATTTTATGTTCAGGCTATTTACATTCAGACGTGCAATGAAATCTACAGCATCCTTCATTGGACCCTTCCAAATAATAAAAAATTTGTCAATAAACCTGTACTATCTGATGATACTGTTCTGCATGATATCAGGGAATATCGGTATGAGGACCTGTTCCTCCCAGTAGCCCATATGCAAACAGGCATAACTTGGGGAGAAACAGGCCCCCATAGCGACTCCCCTTATTTGCTGGAATACTTGACACAAAAACATAAAGAAATTGTTCGCTAAGCATAATTTAATCATACTCAGAAGCATTTTGGTGAGTTCATAAAATTTCATTGGCCTCCTATTAAGGAAGTACTCTACTGCACGCAACCCATCTGAATGATTGATGCTAGTATATAACGTAGAGACATCCATAGATATCAATAAATAGTCATCTTGCCATTGCACGCCTTTCAATTTCTCCAACAAATCACCTGTGTCTAGAATGAATGACGACAAACCTCGGACATGCTCTTGTAAAAAGAAATCTACGTATTTACTTGTATTTTCCATTACAGAATTGCATGCTGAGATAATGGCCCTTCCTGGCGGTCTCACACTGTCTTTGTGGATCTTGGGAATGTAGTAGATCTGGGGCATCACTGGATGTTCATTTTTCAAGAAAGAAAATTCTTCCATAGTGATTAATCCCATACTTCTCCAACCCATCAACTGTGTGTATATAGTATTCCAGGCTCCCTTCGCTTCTCCACTGTTCGATTTTGTCATTCTGTCATTCAGTTGACCCAAAGCTTCATTCATGTACAATTCCCTGGGCCAAAGGACGACATTTCCGCCTTTGTCAGATTGCCGTACTATCACATTGGTGTTGCTGCAAATTTTACCAATAAGTTGATGGTATGCTTTATCCCGATATTGCTATTTTTTATGAACATTAATTTCTTTCATATGTAGCTGTTTTAGTTCTGATGCATCCTTTTCATGGAAAGCATCAAGATTGTCTTTAATCATCAGAGGACAAAAGGTAGATTTTGCTTTAAAGTTTGTAGGAGCTGCAGCCATAACACCTGCCATTGGTAGTTCTTCAGTTGTCTGTGTACATTCCGCCTGCATTTCCACAATGGTAGAGTACAATTCCGCATCTCCTGCTAGCAAACGTAAAGAGCCAGAATCAGGCAGAGCTTTAGTTCTTGAGGCTTCTAATTTATTGGTCATATGGTATTTCTGAAGTTTTAATTTGCGAACATACTGGTATACGTCCACCCTGGTTCCTGCATAATCAAAATCATTTCTTGCACTGTACGATAGACCCAGAGCCAAGAAATTTGTTTCATTGTTCATAAGTTTCATGCTGGTTAGATTGATAACAGTTTGTGAATCAACAGATGATATGCCATTTACTGACGTTTCCATTGTTTGCGCGGCTTCTTCTGCGCCACCTTTTGCTGTTCCCCACCTCTGTTTGTGGCACTTACGCCTTGCGCTGCGTTTAAAGTTTGCGCTATGTTTGAATTGGCATTTCTGGCACTTGAGAGCAGGGTTTGTTTTCGATCCTGGCGCACGCATTCCAACTTTTTAGCCAGGGTAAACTTGCGAAACCCCACTCTCTGGGCTCTTTGTTGGTCTCCATCCGATTCACTTTCTAGATTAGAGCTTAAATCAGAGGCTGATGAAGCTGACAATGCCTCAGCTACTGTGCCTGTGGCTCTTGATTCTACATTGGATAATGGCACATTGATTTTTGTTTTTGCCTTTACGTTATCGTATCTTCTGGCAAACTTAAAAACTTGTCCATGCTCATAATCTAATCTGTCCCTTTGAAATTTAAACGTTTTCCTTTTCTTTATAATTTTTTCTTCTTTCTGAAGCCTCGCTCTCATTTCATCTCGGTATTTGGGTAGTAGGGGATCTTCTGATAGCTTATCTATCTCCCCATTCAACTCCTCAACTTGATTAAGCAATTTAACCCTATCCTTCTCGGCATACTTAACAAAAATTTCCATCAAGTGCCGTGAGGACTCTGAGTTACGTTCCGCCCACTCTGAGAGCATTTCGGGATCAGGGTCTTCGTATGACGGTGCTAACATTATGCGGAGTCCTCTGGGCACCCGACCCACCTCCAAATATCTACTTCAGGAGCGATGTTCCCACCACTTTGCCTGCTCCGCTTTACTGGTCTTCTCTAATGCCTTAAATAACTCCTTCAATTTGGGCTGGCTTGCTTGAGAATTAGTAACTGTCAATTGCTGAGTAGACACAGTAGTCGCTGAATCTACAAACATGCCCGCAGCCGCCTCCTCTCTAATCTTCAGCATGTCGGCAGACATGGTAAATGTCGGGCTAATTCGACTAAATTATTCAGTCAGTCAAATTAACTTTATTCGATTCGATTAAAATCATACAAAGTACATAAAAAAAGTTATTTACAATTAAAAAAGGATTAAACAGTTTCTTTACAATCGAGTTAATTTGGCATGATGTTATGATAAAAACATTTAAAAATGGGTTATACACACTGGTTTGACAAATTCATACATCTTCTAGATCTGGACGCTGCCACTAGGAAATTGGCCATGGCGAACGTAATACATATATTTCCCAGGGATTTTAAATACAGCATGGCTGGTCTCACCTGGGAGAAGCCAGCTTCCCTTAAGACAGGTAACAAGTATTTTTTTCTTTGTGCAGAGAAGAAATCACAAAACATAACAACGTGCATCGTGTCCTGAACTGAAAAATTGTCACAAGTGCAGGGAGGTGCTAACTCTGGTTTCATCCAGGTTTTAAAATTACCCAAATAAAAATGAATAAGGTTGAACCTAAATTTTGTTAACATAAATCTATGAAAGGGATTTGTGACGAAACATAAATAGGGCTCAATAGCAAGTGAATAAAGTGACAGATAATGCAGTCGTACTGTAGGCTTTAGTAATTCTGATTCTTCTCGCAACAAGCATTCCCCAGACATGAACTGTTTTCTAGTTACGATCACATCCTGCTTTGTAATGCCAGAGGGAACAGTGAATAAGTCTGGGCGTCCCAGATCGTTAAAAGATTTTTTTAGGTACGCCAGCCATGGAATCGTACAACTATTCTCCAGACTCATCACGTCCCTCATAATCATGTGGTTTAACGTTAGTTCTGGGTTTAACCAGGTCTTAAGCCAGTATGTTAAGGGTGCCAGTCTCAGTTTGTCCTGAACGTAATCCAAACCAAGTTCCATATGAATGGAAAAAATCGGGGAAGATTGGGGAAGGGACAAAAGGGATCGTAAAAATCTATTCTCCGCTAGCTGGATTTTTTCCAAGCGAACATAGACTAAATTATTCAAAAAACTGCACTTGCAGCAAGAAATGCTGAATGCTACTTGCCCGAGGCTTGCCCCCTCCCCACCGGGGCTCTCAGCGGCGTCCTCGCTGCAGAAGAAGAGATTACGGCCAGTTCCGTCGATCTTCGTCAGTTCACTTCCGACAGCCGACTTCCGATCCCGCTCCGACTCCGTCTTTCCTCCCAGGTTGCACACTTCCTCTGCCCCGGGGTATCCAAGGCAACTACTCCTCGAAGATTTTTTTAAAAAAGCTCTGTAAACAGAGTTTTGCTGCTTCTCGCCGCTCAACCCAAGTCTGAGAAGGGGTATTGATAAATTTCGAGGAAGTAATCTTGAAAAGTATTTCTCCAAAGTTCGTCCACCAACCATACATCCAGGTAGGTAAATTAGATGAGGCAAACCCGGATAGATGGTGCAATTATTTATTTTGTTAAGCCCAACAACACCACGGCCATGTCGCGTTTCAGCCCGCGTAGGGCCTTGATCACATGACATGTGTTTGGGCCGGGTCACCCCCCTTTTAAAGTTCCAGTGCATTAAGTGCTTCCCCTTTCCTTCCTATGCCTCATTCACAGACATGGAAACAATAGTCTGATGTTATATCTGTATATATATATATATATATATATATATATATATATATATATATATATATATATATATATATATATATATATATATATTCACTGAAAAAACCATAGGTTTCACACCAGTTATAGTTAGCTGGAAATTTTACTGATATAAAACCATTGAAATTCCCACGTTATAGTTAGTCGGAATCACTATAACTTGCGCGTGCAATGCACTGCTGATGACATCACATATTACATCACTCAAGACATGGTCAGTGACATCACTCATGACATCACTGATGACACCATCCTTGTGACAGAGTCAGAGACCTCCTTTCAGTGTAATATAACCCTTGAAACACATATTCAAAAATAGAAACTAAAATTTTCAAAAAAATGGAGATACCCATACCAGTTACAACAACCAATTCAGTAATACCACCATATATATACACATCCACTCATTCATCAACAGTTCTATATAGTCATTCATACATATATTCACTCATCATATGTAGTGATACACCTATCCATCCTGTTACACACCGACAATCATCCAAAAGTTACTCACACACATACTCACACATGAAAATAAACTATTGAGCATCCATTAATTTGCATATACGGCTATACACACACTACCACTTTACTTCTGAGGAAACTTACACATACTCACTCTCTTAAACAATCACTTATAGAAACACATACTTATTTAAACAGGAACTCTTACAATCTCTCACTCTCACATATACTCACTTATATACATCAATACTCACATATACTAGATTAAAACATATGTTGTTACTAAAAAAGACAATAGTGGGACAGTCATTCACTCACTAACACACACATATACACACTCACCCACCTATACAGTCCTGCACATATGCTGTCTTCAAAACACATACAAACAGTGAGTCAATCACCAACCCATGCAGCTACTTATACACAAAGTGAAACACTGATACATATATTTCAATAGTTAAAAGTTACTTGTTAATATACGTATTCACTAAAATACACTTAATAAGGCAGTGAACCAAACAATGTATTTATAAAAAATAATAATAATATAAACATCCATTTAGACACATATTTTACCATTTATTCTTTCATCAACCTTTACAAATACATATATAAACATATGTATTTTTCAGAAAGACACACATTCACTGGATGGTGTCATCAGTGATGTCATGAGTGATGTCACTGACCATGTCTTGAGTGATGTAATATGTGATGTCATCAGCAGTGCATTGCACGCGCAAGTTATAGTGAGTCCGACTAACTATAACGTGGGAATTTCAATGGTTTTATATCAGTAAAATTTCCAGCTAACTATAACTGGTGTGAAACCTATGGTTTTTTCAGTGGATTTAATAGGTTTTTTAAATGCTAATTCCTAACTATAACTGGTGTGAAACCTATGGTTTTTTCAGTGAATTTCATAGGTTTTTTAAATGCTAATTCCTAACTATAACTGGTGTGAAACCTATGGTTTTTTCAGTGAATTTCATAGGTTTTTTTAATACTAATTTTTAACTTTTTGTAGGGCTTCATACCTATGTACGTTTTATTGAATTTCTAAGCTTATTTTTTCGCAAATGTCTTTAGCTGAGAAAGGTATGTTTTTCTAAAAATGAACCCTATAATGTATATTAAGATACTATTTTTATTTTAAAATAGTTTTTTCCTTTTTTTTTATATTTGACTCTGGAGCGCTCCCGGTGCGCATACCGATGAACGCCCCGGTGCGCGCACCGTCAGCGCACCAACAAAAAAAAAGAAAAAAAAAATAATGAAGGAGTGACCATAAGGAATGGGGACAGAGAGAGTGGTGTTAAGAGAAAGAGAGCTAAAGGGAGGAACACAGAGGGACTGTGTAATAGATAGTAAGACAGATAAAAAGTGTGAGAGGAAATAACTGAGAAAAATAAAATGAATAAGGGAGCAAAAGAAAAGAAGAAATAGGAAGAAGACTAAAGCAGAGGTTCTGGGAGAATGTAAATGGATGATGAAAGTAAAAGGAAGGACAGTTAAGCATGTGAATGACAGGTAGTGACGGAATGAGAGAAAAGGAATAGTAGTGATGGAGGGAAAGTAAATAGCAGTGAATATAAGCAAAGAGGGGTGAAACAGGGTACATGTAAGTGAATAAGGGTAAGACATGGGGAATAATAGAGCGAAAGAAGAAAGAGAGTAAAAGAAGGAGTGTCACAAAGGGACTAAGTGAACCAGTAAAAAAGGTAAGTGAAGGAGTGTGCATAGACAGAGGTACTGAAAGAAGTTGAATGTGGTAGGAAGTAAACATGGAAGAAAAGAATAAGTGAGAAAAGCAAAGTAAGGAAACAGGGGTGAGGTAGGGTGAGAGAAAAATAGTGAAAATAAAACCAAAGGTGATAACAAAAAAGATTTTGTAAACACACTTACCATATAATCAATGCAAACTTGTATCTGTGAAAGATAAAAGAAAAAACACGTTATAATTACTTAAAAATATATAATAAAATAGAAGCAACAGTTCATGAGGTTTAAAAATCTACAAAAGTTTACTAAGAAATGAAGCAATAGTGAAGGATACAAAAACAGAAAGAAAGTAATGTAGAAAGAGAAAAAAAAAGGAAAAAGAAATAGAAAGAAAACAAATTCCTAAAGATAAATAAGATACTAAAAGAATGTAAGATATCAAATCAAAATCAGTAAAGATAAGAAAATAAAAGAAAAATGAGTGAAAAGGAGAGAAGTCTGATTGAGAAACTATAAATAAAAAAGAGGAATAGAAGATGATTGAGAGTGAGTGAAGTGAAGTCACAGAGTGAAGGGGTGAAAGGAATGAAGTTAGTATAGAACAATGGATAAAACAGGAGTGAGAGAGTAAGTACACAGAAAGACAAAAGGAAGAACTAAGTGAACTACAGTACAATGAGTGCGAAAGAAAAAACAATGGAGAAAAAGAAAGAGAGGGTTAGGAAACTAAAGCAGTGGTACTGTGAGAATATGAAAAAGATAAAAAGTGGTGGAAGGAACAGAGGAAATGCAGACAGTTCCTATTAGATTGAGAAGTTGTGAATGAAGTGCACTAAAAAAACAGCGATGAAAAAAGAGTGTAAATTAGTAAAGAGAGGTAAATAAGGGTGAAAAAGAAAATGAGTGTAAGACAATGTGAACACAATATAAATTACACAATGCAAACTACACAATAACTTCTACAATATGTTACATTATTTATTTTTGCTGTTCTCAGAATATATTGAATTTCACTTAAATTAGTGAGATCAAAGTCTTCATCATATAACAGCGGGAAAAAAAAAACACAATCTAAAAGATTGTGTTTAAAAAAAACCATTCAAACATACATCTCATATATGTACACTAATCTTTGATTCACTTACTTTTCCGTGAGACCAAATTGCAGATAGTGAAGGTCCTTTTGGTGGAAAAAAAGTCTGCTGTGCTCTATAACTTCCATTTCATCGACTTCTTATGAAAAAAGATCTAACAACATCATATCTTACACTTTCCTCACGGCCAATTTGTGTCAGATATATCAGTATTTTTTACTTTGAGATCCACTTAAAGTATCTACATGAGATTGCAGATAGTGAAGGTCCTTTTGGTGGAAAAAAAGTCTGCTGTGCTCTATAACTTCGATTTCATCGACTTCCTATGAAAAAAGATCTAACAACATCATATCTTACACTTTCCTCACGGCCAATTTGTGTCAGATATATCAGTATTTTTTACTTTGAGATCCACTTAAAGTATCTACATGAGATTAATAATTTAAAATATTAGATTAACTAACTAACTAACTAACTTTTATTATCTATTCCCGTCTTCAAAGGCCAATTCCCTTTACTAAAACTTTGGTTTTAAAAACACTAGATAAGAATTTGTAGAGTCATAAGGCAAACGTTGTTTATAAGTTAAATGAGAATCATTGCAGTAACTCCATCCATTTTCAGATTTTAAGTAGCATGTATAATGTCCTGAGGTTGTCGAAGATCCATCATGATAAATAATAGCTTCAGTTGTAAAGGTTCTTTCTGAAATTGATAACTGAGAAGCTACAAAATTTTTAATAAAAGTTGTCAATTTAGTTCCATCAGGTCTACATCGTTGGAAAACTAAAATGATATACTGACCATAACTTTGTATAAATAATGTGGATACCATTGGATAGTTACATTGGGTACACACCATATTATGATCTGCTGCTTTAACTAGATTTTTAATGACACTGATTTACAGTCTGGTAAAGTCAAATATATAAATCTTTCAGTGTCTATTCTAGTAGTACTTGATGAACTACAATTGTGGCAGTCATGCTGCCATTGATAAGAAAGACTGAAAAGATTATCTACATCTACACCTTCATCTTCCAAAACACCAAACATATACATTAAAAATTCCTGACAATCCTGCTGAATGTTCTGTGAAAATTTATATTGACCAGAACACATATCTAAAATATTTCGAACTTCTGTTACACTTTCTATTTGTGCTGTACCACTGCTACATTTCTCAAACACAGAATTCAATAAACCACACAATCTTTGATCCCGATTTTCAACAATCTGTTCTTGTAAACTTTTAAGAAAAAAAACAACATTAATCACTACATTAGCATAGCAGTTGACACCAGAACTATTTTCAAACTGAAATCCAACAACATTTTCTCCACAATTCTTTTTCTTCCTGTTTTCAATTACAGTTTTCTCTACTTTTTGTCTTTTTGCAACTACCTCACTACAATTATCCTCATTTCTTCTTTTTCGGCCTACCACACGTTTTTCAAACAGAGGATATTGAGGCAAATGTGGAGCATATTCTCTTCTTAATCTATTGTATTCTTTAACACAATCTAGATCTGCAGAAATCTTTGTCTCATCACACGCAATCAAGTACAATCCTGATAAAGTTCTGACTCGTGATAATGCCACATATGCCATACCTTCTTTAAACACAGATCTTCCAATATTCACTAAAGCACCATCTACACTTAAACCTTGAGATTTATGAATTGTCACTGCATACGCCAAACAAACAGGAAACTGTTTTCGGCGAACATATAAGTCTTTTACAAGTAAAAATCTACCAGAACAACGACTTATTTGTTGTACTTGTTCAATGCCATCAAATTTTATTTTTAAAAATTCAATTCCATCTCTATTTCTGTAATTCACAAAATAAACAACATTTCCCATTGCTCCATTTACCAGACCTCTTTCAACATTTAAATTCCTTCTCAAAATGATACGACAATTTAAACACACATTCAGAGTCTTTTCAAAACCAGCTGTTTTTGAAATACTTTTCTCCAATGAATCCAATTTAGTTTTCAAATTTTCAGACAAAACAATTGTTGCACCCATATGCTCTATTTTATCTATTGCTTCCAGTTTCACAATCTCTTCATTTTCTAACTCTAACATTTTCTTGTTGAAGATGGAACATTCTTGCAGAGTTGGCATCAAACATATCCCAGATTTCTTCTCAGTCATTTTTAAAAAAATATTCTCTGGAACAATGTTTTCATTTGGATACAAATTTGAAATTAATCGACTATGCAAAGCTTTTTTCCCAAGCTCAGTCACTTTTCCAATTCTTACATCTTGTAGAATATTTTTATAATCTTCATCCTTGGCCTGTCGCATATTTTGAACCAGTTCAGCATATTTAAAATTTAGCCATATATTAACATTTCCAATGCTTCCAAGGGACTTCCTGGTATCTTCATGTGTAAGCATTTTAAACACTGGTTGTCCTTTTACTGGAGTCAACTGCAATAGATCTCCAAAAACAATAATGTGTTTTCCTCCAAATAACACATCATACTCTGTTTTAAGAATTTCTTGCATTCTCAAATGCACAAAAGCAAGCATTAGATTTGAGACCATGCTTACTTCATCAATGATAAGAAGTTTCATTTTCTTCAAGACTCTTGAAACTTCAGAACACGCATCTCCAGATAACTTGTTGTAATGCAATTTATTATCATGTTCAACTGGCAGCATCAATAAACGATGTAGAGTAATCCCTTTAATGTTATGTGCTGCCAGACCAGTTGGAGCAGTTACAACACAAGACAGTGGTGAATCAGTCCTTTTCTGCAGATAACTTGCAATGGCTTTAATTAGAAAACTTTTTCCTGTCCCCGCTTCTCCACTTACGTACAGTCGGACAGGGTCAAACGATATACATGAGCACTCTTTTTCCTCATGTCTGAATCCATGTTCAATCTGCTCTATGACTTCATCATATATCTTTTTCTGCTCAATGTTTAGTTGCTTTACCAAATCTTCTAAGTTAACTCCATCCTCTTGAGCTTGTTCCATAGCTCTTTCCACCTCATCCATGGCAGTGGCAGCTTCATTTTGGATAATTGGTCCTCCTAGTGGATCCTGGCTCAATGAAGTAGAACTCTGACTATCTTGAGAACTGTTTCTAGCTATCTCTTCAGCAATTGTGGTTTCTTGCTCCATTTCTGCATTCAACATTTGCAGATAATTTAGAAAAATAGGACATTCTATGGTATCCTTAGTTGCATTAAAAGAGTCTTCATAACAGAGAAAATCTCCAAGTAGTTCCTCTTCTGTACGCCATAGCTTAAAGAGTTGCAAAAGAGCTAAATAGTAAAATTCTCTTTTGTCTGGAACTTCACAACTCAATTTTCGATGATTAATCAAATGGCCTTTTTTCTGCTTTACTAGACATCCTTCATAGCCAATGAGTGCATATTTTCCATTATTGATATCTTCTGTGATGTTCCTCTTATAACTGTAGTTTTGAAGAAGTTCATACAAACAAGTGTTCTCAAGGTGAGTACTTCTATTTGGATAGTATGTATCCAACATATTTGTCTTCAAAATATCTGTACTGTTTGGTTCTTTCTCCGCCAAATATTCAATTTCTTGTACAGATTTCAAAACTCGGTTTCGTGTTGCAGCAAGACCAAGACTCACCCAAATGATTGTTCTTGATTTGGCATAGAGACTTGCTGATGATAACCGATCAGAACATTCATATGCTCCAATTTCTCGATGCGACAACATCTTCAGACTGAAACTGTATAATTTCTTGCTTAGACTCTTTTCATGTGATATGTCCTCCCACATTTCCTTCAGTTCTGTCTTTTCTTTTTTTGTGATGTAAGATGTTACATATCGAGCCACAGCAATAGAATTGTCAGCAACGAACTGAATATCCATGTTAGCATTCCACATGGACAAAATCACTGGGTTGTAATCGTTGATGTACTTAGATTCTTCATTTCTTTTCAAATTATATGTATTTTTGGGAGATTTCCTCGTCACAGTATGTCGTAGAGATGACATTAAATTATTTACTCTTCCCTTAGAAATCACTGGTCGAGGAAATGCAAAACGCCATTTCGTGTAGTACTTTTCCATGTTTTTAAATTTTCGACGACAATACTTTCCACAACGATGAGATTGAAAACGTAAAACTTGTTGCCTTAAATTGTTTTCTTCAGTAGATTTTGGAACAGCACATGTTGAATACTCTTCAATGAAACTCATCACTGTTTCATCTGAATCTGATCCAAATTTGGGTGCATCTTTAATCCACAACAACATATGTATATGAGGAGCACCTCTTGCTTGATATTCCTTCCTCCAAAAGAAATCCAAAACCTCTCCAAGGGGAGGATTTTTTTTGTTGGTAATAAAAGACATCATAGCTTCAAATCTATGATTAAAATATCTGCAAACATTCACTGGATCTAAAGAACACAGTTCTCCTGGTGTTTTCAATTCTATATTTCGTATGTTTTCATTTGCCTCCCGTAGAAATTGAAGTAAATCGTCCCATGCATACTCAGCACAGCTAAGAGTGAGGAACCATGTAGGAGTTCCTAAGTTTCTTAGTATACATTTCAATTCTCCATGACGACGAAACCAATACTCGTTGGTTCCACGTTGACATGCCATGAGATTGATTAGCTGAGATTCCAAAATACTGTCTTGCAGATTAACTTTCTCCATAAAGTCCCTTGCACAAACATTTTGAAAATGAGCTCCACTTTTCAATATATGATTAACTGCATAAGAAAGCCCAGACAAATCACTTTCAAACAGAAGATGAAATAAATATGGAATACATTGACGAAACCTTGGATCTTCAGCATATAATCTTAGAGTCCGGTATTCAGCTGCAGGAATTTGAACTGGTCGATCATCATATCGTCCACCACAACCTGTTGGAAATAATTGTGGAAAACAACGAGCTTCCAAACTTTCTTCCCATACACTAATGGGACTTCCTTTTGCTGCTTTCATTTGAAACAAGTCAATTGCATTTCCCATTACTTCTTTTGAATGCAAAGGATGAACAGTATAATGTTCATATATTTCTTCAGTTCTAGACACATCAACTTTTTCAATTTGACCAACTGAAGAATCACTATCTTCTTCTATAGCTCTTTCCTCTGCTCCAACACTTACATCTTTGTAGTACTCATTATTTTTGACCAAATACAACGTTGCCTTTTTGACTTTTTTAACATCCACTAAATCTTGCCAGATTTTCTTACTCTTTGTTGGAACTCCATTAACTAGAATAACTAGAGGATCCTCTTCTACTCTTTCTACACCAATTGTATCAATATTTTTCTTTACATCTAGAGGCAAATAAACAACTCTTCCCTTTAATCCTCTCAGTAAATCTGATGGAGGCAATGTCCCTGTCTTAGGCTCCATGCGTACAATAGCCTGAAAAGGATGGACACATTGAATCAAAATAGATTCATAAGTATTTAGATCCATCAATTCAGAAGGAATATCTATCAACTGAAGATTATTATAAACTGCTCTAGCAGGCATTTTATTTTCATTTAATTTATTTAAACAATAATTACAAATACGCTGATCCAAACTCAAATCAAATGTATTTTCCACCAACAAATAACTTACAAAATCCTTCCATTCACTATTATTTTCCAATTCACTTTTTGCATATAAATCAACTAACCTAGTCTGAATTTTATAATGAGTCCGTCGACAACACACACAAGTTAAATTAGGCCTTTCACTTGCTTTCACCTTAAACTTGATAATTTCCTCATCAAACTTTTCAATACTTGAAATCTGTCCATTATCTTCTGCATTACCATCCATTACTATATCTATTTCTGCACTGTCCTCTTTGTTCCCAAAATAACAAAACTCAATTTCTTCACAAATAGTCTTCACATCTACTTCAGATCCATGCAAAAGAGCACTGTTTAACTGTTTAAGCTTAAGTGCGGGACTTTTTGCATAATACAACTTTCTCACTAATTTCCTCACGTTATTATGATGCACTGCTAACATCCTAAAATGATGAAAAACACTCCGACAAACTTTTCTAGAAAGACAAGCTAGTGAATGCCCATGCAAACCTGTGCTTTCTCTCACTCTACAAGGATCTAACTCTTGCAGGATCTTCATTTTTTGTTTGAGACTTTTCTTACTATATGTACGTAAGAAATTTCTAAGCAAATCGATTGATTCCTGTCGCACACTACAAATACTACTGCATTTCCATGTGTACACTGGACCCTTAGTACCTCTCCCTAAAACTTAATCAGCTAACACCTCTTCTGCATCTCTAGATACAAGTTTCTCTTTTTCCATCACACAACCATCTTTCACTTCATATCCTCGACCACTGGTGTCAACTGCATGCACCAAATCATTTTCCTGAAAGTAACTCTCCTCATTGAAAAAAGGCTCAGAACTTGAACTATGTATCCATTCACCAGAAAATCCTTCACAAAAATTACTCCGATTAATAATTCTTTTCCATCTACTGTTCGATTTGAAAACATCAATGGCCTTATTAAGTATCCTAATTCTATTGATTATTAAAATAAATAATTTTTTCTTAACTTCAAAAGCCTGATCAACAATCTTTTCTACACTTTTCTTTTTCTTGTAAAAAGCAGCTCTCAGTTTACTTTTCCTATCATTTTTTAGCAAATTTAAAACTACCCTATTGCGAAACATTCGCCTACGAATGTCCCTAAAAAGATTTACCCTTCTATTGCTATCCATTCTCTTCTCTCCTGCTCCAATCGAGACATTTTTTGTGGGCCTCTCCTTCCTTTTTAGATTTGTTGACTTTTTCTGTATATTCACATTAGCAATATCATTTTTTTTTCTACGACATATGTTGCGAAGAAAAGACTTAATTGGCTTACCAGAAACTTTTCTGGTGTTTTTTGAAGTAGTTGTTGAAGAGGATTCCATAAACTCTGTTGTTGATGTTCTCCTTTTCCGTATGGTATTTTTGATAATTCTTTGCCTTGAAGGCATTTCTGCTTGCTTTTCAGAAGTTGATTTGAATCTGTTGTTCTGTAAAAAAAAACACATGAAAGACCACTATTAGTAAACAACAAAATAATGTTAAAAAGCAAACAATATAAACAATAAATTGCAACATATTTAAGTTTATACAATAGCAACTCAGGGCCTTATTTATAAAGGCCTTGCGCCACCAGTGCGTCACTTATTACCCATGTTTAAAGTGATGCATCAGCTGCACAAGGCAATCATAAAAAAGGGCCAAATGCAAATATCAATCAATTGAACCCCAAAATCGATTTTTGAATAACATGAAAGAAACACTGCGCAGAACCTATCTACAACCACTCAATATCAGCAAACAAAGTCAAGGCCTCATTTATAAAGGCCTTGCATCACCAGTGCGTCACTTATTACCCATGTTTAAAGTGATGCATCAGCTGCACAAGGCAATCATAAAAAAGGGCCAAATGCAAATACCAATCAATTTCACCCCAAAATCGATTTTTGAATAACATGTAAGAATCACTGCGCAGAACCTATGTACAACCACTCAATATCAGCAAACAAAGTCAGGGCCTTATTTATAAAGGCCTTGCGCCACCAGTGCGTCACTTATTACCCATATATAAAATGATGCACCAGTTGCACAAGGCAATCATAAAAAAGGGCCAAATGCAAATACCAATCAATTGCACCCAAAAATCGATTTTTGAATAACATGAAAGATACACTGCGCAGAACCTATGTACAACCACTCAATATCAGCAAACAAAGTCAAGGCCTTATTTATAAAGGCCTTGCGCCACCAGTGCGTCACTTATTACCCATGTTTAAAGTGATGCATCAGCTGCACAAGGCAATCATAAAAAAGGGCCAAATGCAAATACCAAACAATTGCACCCAAAAATCGATTTTTGAATAACATGAAAGAAACACTGCGCAGAACCTATCTACAACCACTCAATATCAGCAAACAAAGTCAGGGCCTTATTTATAAAGGCCTTGCGCCACCAGTGCGTCAATTATTACCCATGTTTAAAGTGATGCATCAGCTGCACAAGGCAATCATAAAAAAGGGTCAAATGCAAATTCCAATCAATTGCACCCAAAAATCGATTTTTGAATAACATGTAAGAAACACTGCGCAGAACCTTTGTACAACCACTCAATATCAGCAAACAAAGTCAGGGCCTTATTTATAAAGGCCTTGCGCCACCAGTGCGTCACTTATTACCCATGTATAAAATGATGCACCAGTTGCACAAGGCAATCATAAAAAAGGGCCAAATGCAAATACCAATCAATTGCACCCAAAAATCGATTTTTGAATAACATGAAAGAAACACTGCGTAGAACCTATGTACAACCACTCAATATCAGCAAACAAAGTCAGGGCCTAATTTATAAAGGCCTTGCGCCACCAGTGCGTCACTTATTACCCATATATAAAATGATGCACCAGTAGCACAAGGCAATCATAAAAAAGGGCCAAATGCAAATACCAATCAATTGCACCCAAAAATCGATTTTTGAATAACATGAAAGAAACACTGCGCAGAACCTATCTACAACCACTCAATATCAGCAAACAAAGTCAGGGCCTTATTTATAAAGGCCTTGCACCACCAGTGCATCACTTATTACCCATGTTTAAAGTGATGCATCAGCTGCACAAGGCAATTATAAAAAAGGGCCAAATGCAAATTCCAATCAATTGCACCCAAAAATCGATTTTTGAATAACATGTAAGAATCACTGCGCAGAACCTATGTACAACCACTCAATATCAGCAAACAAAGTCAGGGCCTTATTTATAAAGGCCTTGCGCCATCAGTGCGTCACTTATTACCCATGTTTAAAGTGATGCATCAGCTGCACAAGGCAATCATAAAAAAGGGCCAAATGCAAATTCCAATCAATTGCACCCAAAAATCGATTTTTGAATAACATGAAAGAAACACTGCGCAGAACCTATCTACAACCACTCAATATGAGCAAACAAAGTCAGGGCCTTATTTATAAAGGCCTTGCACCACCAGTGCGTCACTTATTACCCATGTTTAAAGTGAAGCATCAGCTGCACAAGGCAATCATAAAAAAGGGCCAAATGCAAATTCTAATCAATTGCACCCAAAAATCGATTTTTGAATAACATGTAAGAATCACTGTGCAGAACCTATGTACAACCACTCAATATCAGCAAACAAAGTCAGGGCCTTATTTATAAAGGCCTTGCGCCACCAGTGCGTCACTTATTACCCATGTATAAAATGATGCACCAGTTGCACAAGGCAATCATAAAAAAGGGCCAAATGCAAATACCAATCAATTGCACCCAAAAATCGATTTTTGAATAACATGAAAGAAACACTGCGCAGAACATACCTACAACCACTCAATATCAGCAAACAAAGTCAGGGCCTTATTTATGAAGGTCTTGCGCCACCACTGCGTCACTTATTACCCATGTTTAAAGTGATGCATCAGCTGCACAAGGCAATCATAAAAAAGGGCCAAATGCAAATACCAATCAATTGCAACCAAAAATCGATTTTTGAATAACATGTAAGAAACACTGCGCAGAACCTATGTACAACCACTCAATATCAGCAAACAAAGTCAGGGCCTTATTTATAAAAGCCTTGCGCCACCAGTGAGTCACTTATTACCCATATTTAAAGTGATGCATCAGCTGCACAAGGCAATCATAAAAAAGGGCCAAATGCAAATACCAATCAATTGCACCCCAAAATCGATTTTTGAATAACATTTAAAAATTACTGCGCACAACCTATGTACAAGCACAGAATATCACTTTTGAAACATCACTGTTTCCCCAAAAACAAATCCTTTATCTTTCAAATGTTGATATCAAGCATTATCAAAAATGCAAAATCAAATCAACAGCAAACAAAGTCAGAGCCTTATTTATGAAGGCCTTGCGCCACCAGTGCATCACTTATTACCCATGTTTAAAGTGATGCATGAGCTGCACAAGGCAATCATAAAAAAGGGCCAAATGCAAATACCAATCAATTGCACCCAAAAATCGATTTTTCAATAACATATAAGAAACACAACACAGAACTTATATACTAGCATACCATTTGACTTCTATAACATAACTATCTGCTTATAAATATTCTCCATAGAGTAAACAAGTCTCTATGTAAATTAAATAAATCATTACTTACCTTTACAAAAGCTTTGGAAGATTGAAAACAGTGTCAGACACACACACCAATTTCTCTTTAACAGAGCAAAAAGTGTGCACTCAATACACTGAAATCACAGACTGGCATAGAAAATCTCTAACTTTGTACACATATGCCTTAATTCAACCAATCAAAGGTTTTCCCTCACTATTTTGAAACCAACACCCTTCCCCCTCTCAGATCTTTCTATCTGTTTCCATAGCAACTCCCTCCTAACTGAACTCTCAGGTTCAAAAGTTTATTGTACAATGTTGCAAATTAACTCAGCAAGGCTGTTTGACCTCTCAATACACCAGCCTATCCAGAGTATTTTAGCTTTTAGTGACTTTTTTTTAACCATTCAAATTGCTTCTTTAACACAACACAACCATGCACCCTAACTTTAAGTTTTCAACTATCTGAATCCACCAATCATTGCTTCTGATTCAAAAGCAGTGAAACTCCACAATTATTTTTTTGTAAACTCCTACTGTTCCAACTGCCATTTCATTCCCACACATCATCTGACTGCATCAGAACCATCTCTCATCATGTTTTCTGTCTGGATCCTTGGACACAGCTACATCCACTGGGCTCAAAGGTATGCAGATAGCAGACATATTCACAACCTTGATTTATCAAATGTGGAAATCAAGTGGATTGGCCAGAGAGGATTAAAATGTCACCAATTGATACCATTGGTGAAAACCTTTATGCATTTGCCAAAACCTGACCTCTTAATAGTGCACTGTGGAGGAAATGATTTAGGCACTATGACTGGGGTTGGTCTGGAAATGCTTTTAAAGGACACCTTTGATCAATTAATGACACTCTTTCCACAAACTGCCTTGGTATTTTCTAATATATGCCAAAGACAGAAATGGAACTGGTCCAACCAATTTTGTCCACAATTTGAGAAAGCACGGAAACATGTGAATAAATCTGTTTCTGCTTACATGAGAGACTATGGAATGGGTTCAATATACAATAATAACTTGCGTTACAACATGCAAGACATCTACAGAGGAGATGGTGTGCACTTCTCAGATGAAGGGAATAGAATATTCCTCCTGAATTTAAGAATGTGCATGGGAACCTACTTGTAGGTACATAAATCAACCACAAAACCCAAAAGCTCTTTTCAGAGCTACCCTACCTCTGATCATTCAAAACATTTATCTTTTTCTAACTTTTTTCACTATTTTTCACCAAATTACGCTTTCCGGTACGCTTAAAGGTGCGCGCACCAGGCGCTCCCCCCGTGGAAAATGAAAGATTTTTTTTTTTTTTAACCTTTATAGGCCTCCTAAGCCCCCCTCAGAAAACCTAGATGGTCAAAAAGTCTCTACCGTGCCCCCTTCTACCCATACCGAACATTGTTTACCCTCCATCTTGTGTCTTGATTGTACCGAAACACAAAATGGAGGACTCCCGTAACGCTGCCAGTGCGCGTAAAGGAGCGCGCACCAGTAAGCGCTCGATAAAAAAAGGTGGGAAAGCAATTTACAAAAAAAACACTAGAGACACTTTCATCAAATATAGAATAGGCCCTACTACATAGCAGTCCCTACCATTTACCCAAATTTGAAGGAATTCCATTGAGAAAATTATGCTGTAGGCCTGACTAAATATCCTGAGGTAAATTACATGACAAAAACACATATGAAATGTTAGAATTTACAACCAATTAAAAACGTTCTTTCATTTTCTACGACTATTTCCTGACGTTTCATTGGTTAAGTACAAGAATATATATAAAAGAAGAGAGGGAAACACAGCCATTTTGACTACTGCTTCCAGAAGTACATTTGAGAACAAATTACACTGACAACTTCACCTGATTTCTCCAAGGTAAATTGTTATTATGGAAGTATATTGTACACTTTAAGTTAATTTCAGAAAAAATATTCTGTTAGTTATATACTATCCCTCTGTAAAAATTATAGATAGAGATAGACTTCTCTGTAATAGTTATGGATTGAGTTAGGCTTCTCTGGTATACAGTACCCTAACTCTACTAATATAGTTAATTTGTATGCAATTTTCAGAAAGAAAATGGAAGGAGAAAATTAAGGAAATGTTACTTCTATCAAAATAAAGGTGGAAAAACAAGAAGACCAAAAAGATGAACTAGATTTCATGGATGACTCTTTGGATGAACAGTTAATAGAATGTTTGGAAGAAATGGAATCATGTACTTATAATTATGAGGAAATTCCGGACAATATTATGTTAGAAATTTTATTAAATTATGAAAAAGAATCAGAGGAATAAATTTATCTTTAATAATTTCAAATTGTTTCAGACAATATTCATTTTTATATGTAATTCATAAAGTATTACCAAAAATGTTTAAAATATAAAGTGAGACTTATAGTATACTGTTCAACTATTTTTCTGTTACATAGTAAGTTTACTCATAGTTACTACCTTTCTCCCACTATATTATCTCCTATGAATATTTTACACCTCATTTTCATAAGGGAGCAGGATAGACTACTCATGATCCCCTATAAATTCGCAGGGAGTGCTTATACGATCTGTTTCTCCTTTCCAGACAGACTATGTTATGAATTCCATATACCACAAAAAATACAATAACAACATGCAAGATGTCTACAAAGAAAATGGTGAACATTAAATTTAAGTCTCTTCATTAGTACCTACATGTAGGTACTTACATAAAATAAAAAAATAAAAAAAAACATAAACATACAATTTTTTAAAGTCATTATTTTTACATAGTACCCTCCTCGATACGCTCCCCGGTGCGCGTACCAGGCGCTTCCCCCGCGAAAATCGAAAAAAAAAAAAAAGGTGAGACCCCGCGGGGCCCTTTAATGGCCCCCACATCAAACCTAGGGGTACAGGGGGTATCTACTCTGCCCCCTTATGGTCATTTCCCCCTTTGTTTTGGCCACCTCTCGTGTCTCGATCCTACCGAGACACAAGATGGCGGCCGCTCCGGACTGTTTAGAATGTTTACAGACAACTGAGAGCCAATCAGCTTCCTGCGCGCAAGTCGCGTGTCGCTCCGGGAGCGCACTCCGGTGCGCGCACCGGAAAGCGCCTATAGATATATATATTTTTTTGAACCTAAATTACTCAAAATCCACTGGAGCACATATCTTGAGACATAGCAAAGGCACATCGGGCTACCAGTCCCTACAATTTTGCCAAGTTTGGTGGAAATCCATTCAGCCGTTCGGGCTAAAAGTGAAATCGACCGCCCTATGGAAATTAACATGGGGAAAACGCGTTTTGGGACCCCCCTTTTATCTCGGCCCCCGCTTAACGAATCCCCCCCAAACTTTCAAGGAAGGACCGGAGCTCGACAAGGCCATTTTCAGGACATTTTCAGGCAGATTCGTCAACCGGTGCCAAAGTTATTCCAAATAGAATTTTGAGATTTAACATTGAAAAAAATCCTAACTATAACTACCTACTGGCGACTGCCAGTAGGTAATATATATATATATATATATATATATATATATATATATATATATTACCTACTGGCGATAGCCAGTAGGTATATATAGTTAGGATTTTTTTCCTATGGGATTTTTGAAAATTCTATGTCGAATAACTTTGGCTTATGAGGACAGAATTGGCTGAAATTTTCAGGAAAATGGAACATTTTGTTTCTGAGCAGCCCCTGAAAATTTGGGGGGGTTTCGTCAAGGGGGGGCCGAGAAAAAAGGGGGGTCCCAAAACGTGTTTTTCCCATGCAATTTTCCATAGGGCGGTTGGCCTCACTTTTAGCCTGAACGGCTGAATGGATTTACACCAAACTTGGCAAAATTGTAGGGACTGGTAGCCCGATGTGCCTTTGCTATGTCTCAAGATATAGGCTCCAGTGGTTTTTACGAAAATTAACTTTGAAAAATATATATTGGGCTACATTGGGCTATATATATGTTGGAGCCCAAATGTAGCCCAATGTAGCCCAATGTAGCCCAATGTAGCCCAAAGATGGCCACCAGAGACAAAAAAAAACAAATGTAGCCCAAATATCAGCCAGATGTAGCCCAACTATAGCCCAATGACAGATTGTCCCAGAGTGTTCTAAAGAACAACTAGAGTGCTAACAGTCCTACTTATTACAAAGGTATGGCACACCTGAAGCCATCTTGATTGGAATAAAGTGGTAACTCTTAAAACATTTAATTTAAAAAGGAACAAAATGAGGGGGTTCATTTTGCCATAGAAAGTATGATTAGCGAATATATGACGAAATCCCGCATACCATCAGTCCGCAAAAAAAATCCCGCATGTACTATTAGGCCGCAAATTAAAATAACGAAAACTTTTAGAACAATTATGCCTTTAGCATACACTAAACAACTAAACTACCCTAAACCCTAAAACACTACCCCCAGCATGACCCTACACTACACAAACAGTACAACACTACCCTAAACCCTAAAACACTACCCCCAGCATGACCCTACACTACACAAACACTACAACACTACCCTAAACCCTAAAACACTACCCCCAGCATGACCCTACACTACACAGACACTACAACACTACCCTAAACCCTAAAACACTACCCCCAGCATGACCCTACACTACGCAAACACTACAACACTACCCTAAACCCTAAAACACTACCCCCAGCATGACCCTATACTACGCAAACACTACAACACTACCCAAAACCCTAAAACACTACACCCCAGCATGACCCTACACTACGCAAACACTACAACACTACCCTAAACCCTAAAACACTACCCCCAGCATGACCCTACACTACGCAAACACTACAACACAACCCTAAACCCTAAAACACTACCCCCAGCATGACCCTACACTACGCAAACACTACAACACAACCCTAAACCCTAAAACACTACCCCCAGCATGACCCTACACTACGCAAACACTACAACACTACCCAAAACCCTAAAACACTACACCCCAGCATGACCCTACACTACGCAAACACTACAACACTACCCTAAACCCTAAAACACTACCCCCAGCATGACCCTACACTACGCAAACACTACAACACTACCCAAAACCCTAAAACACTACACCCCAGCATGACCCTACACTACGCAAACACTACAACACTACCCTAAACCCTAAAACACTACCCCCAGCATGACCCTACACTACGCAAACACTACAACACTACCCTAAACCCTAAAACACTACCCCCAGCATGACCCTACACTACGCAAACACTACAACACTACCCTAAACCCTAAAACACTACCCCCAGCATGACCCTACACTACGCAAACACTACAACACTACCCAAAACCCTAAAACACTACCCTCAGCATGACCCTACACTACGCAAACACTACAACACTACCCAAAACCCTAAAACACTACCCCCAGCATCACCCTACACTACGCAAACACTACAACACTACCCAAAACCCTAAAACACTACCCCCCAGCATGACCCTACACTACGCAAACACTACAACACTACCCAAAACCCTAAAACACTACCCCCCAGCATGACCCTACACTACGCAAACACTACAACACTACCCAAAACCCTAAAACACTACACCCCAGCATGACCCTACACTACGCAAACACTACAACACTACCCTAAACCCTAAAACACTACCCCCAGCATGACCCTACACTACGCAAACACTACAACACTACCCTAAACCCTAAAACACTACCCCCAGCATGACCTTACACTACGCAAACACTACAACACTACCCTAAACCCTAAAACACTACCCTCAGCATGACCCTACACTACGCAAACACTACAACACTACCCAAAACCCTAAAACACTACCCCCAGCATGACCCTACACTACGCAAACACTACAACACTACCCAAAACCCTAAAACACTACACCCCAGCATGACCCTACACTACGCAAACACTACAACACTACCCAAAACCCTAAAACACTACACCCCAGCATGACCCTACACTACGCAAACACTACAACACTACCCAAAACCCTAAAACACTACCCCCAGCATGACCCTACACTACGCAAACACTACAACACTACCCAAAACCCTAAAACACTACCCCCAGCATGACCCTACACTACGCAAACACTACAACACTACCCTAAACCCTAAAATACTACACCCCAGCATGACCCTACACTACGCAAACACTACAACACTACCCAAAACCCTAAAACACTACCCCCAGCATGACCCTACACTACGCAAACACTACAACACTATCCTAAACCCTAAAACACTACGCCCAGCATGACCCTACACTATGCAAACACTACAACACTACCCTAAACCCTAAAACACTAGCCCCAGCATGACCCTACACTACGCAAACACTACAACACAACCCTAAACCCTAAAACACTACCCCCAGCATGACCCTACACTACGCAAACACTACAACACTACCCTGAACCCTAAAACACTACCCCCAGCATGACCTTACACTACGCAAACACTACAACACAACCCTAAACCCTAAAACACTACCCCCAGCATGACCCTACACTAAACACCCACCACAACTCTACACTACACTAACACAACACTACACTACACAACACTACACTACACTACACAATCACTAACCCACGAAAAAATTAACACAAACCCACTTACCTCTCTCGTCATCGTGGTTTTCACAACGCAAATGCATTTACCATACATGCCTTTAAAACGTAATTCTTTGTAAAGGCATGCGCGATAAATGCACATGCGTTTTGAAAAAATGCGGGATAATGGTATGCGAGCTCAATGACCTTGCGGGATAATGGTATGCGGACTGAAAGTCTGCGGGATAAAAAATGCGGGAAAATGGCTGCAAACCATGATTAGCAGCAGACTTCCCTGGTGAGCACTAGCTTTACTACAGTGATCTAATGAGCAACTAGAGTGCTAACATTCAGAATTTATGGCAAATGTGTGACACATCTGAATGCCTTCTTGATAGAACCAAAGTAAACAAGCATTGAAAATGCAATAGATCTCGCCCTCGTTTAAGTTAAAGCCATTCTGTTTGTAAAGAGGTGGCTTTTTAGCTTTGCTTTTATTAGTGTTTTTAAAACTTTCATGTAAATAACATGCATATGTATGCATATATGTATATGTATGCATGCATTTATATTTATATAGATATGCAGATTACATATGTTTATATATGTATATTACCTACTGGCGATAGCCAGTGGGTATATATAGTTAGGATTTTTTCTCTATGGGATTTCTGAAAATTCTATGTCTAATAACTTTGGCGTTTGTGGACGGAATTGGCTGAAATTTTCAGGAAAATGGCACATTTTTTTCTGAGCAGCCCCTGAAAATTTGGTGGGGTTTCGTCAAGGGGGGGCCGAGAACAAAGGGGGGTCCCAAAACGCGTTTTTCCCATTCATTTTTCCATAGGGCGGTTGGACTCACTTTTAGCTCGAACGGCTGAATAGATTTACATGAAACTTGGTAAAATTGTAGATATGGTTTGCCCGACGTGCCTTTGCTATGTCTCAATATATGTGCTCCAGTGGATTTTGAGAAATTAACGTTTAAAAAAATATATATATCTGTGACAGCGCTCCGGTTAGCGCCCCGGTTCGTGTACCTGACGCGTAACGGAACTTCGCGAAGCGAATCTGATTGGCTCTCCGGTGTCTGTCAACATTCTAAACAAACCGGAGCGGCCGCCATCTTGTCTCTCGGTACGATCGAGAGACAAGATGTGGTGAAAAACGAAGGGGGAAATGAAGGAAAGGGGGCAAGGTAGACCACTCCTGACCCCCTAGGATTGATGAGGGGGATATTAAAGTGCCCCGCGGGGCAAAAAAATTTGCGATTTTACGCCGTAGAGGCGCGTCCCGGTACGCGAACCGGGCAGCTCACCGGGCAGCTAACCGGGCAGCTAACCGGCAGCGTAGCCGTCAACATTGTAAACAGTCCGGAGCGGCCGCCATCTTGTCTCTCGGTAGGTTCGAGAGACAAGATGTGGTGAAAAAAGAAGGGGGAAATGAAGGAAAGGGGGAAAGGTAAACCCCTCCTGACCCCCTAGGATTGATGAGGGGGATATTAAAGTCCCCAGCGATTTTTCGCGGTAGAGGCGCTTCCCGGTACGCGAACCGGGCAGCTAACCGGCAGCGTAACGGGAGTCCGCCATCTTGTGTTTTTGGAGCGTCCGGTTCGCGTACCGGGTAGCGTCCCGGTAAGCGTAACAAGGGGAAAACCAAGAGAAACAGTAAAAAAAAATTAAGGGAATAGATTTCCAGCAAACTTGGCAAAATTGTAGGGACTGTTTGTTTGATGTGCCTTTGCAAGGCCTCAAGATATGTGCACGTGTGGATTTTGTCTAATTAAGGTTAAAAAAAATATATATATCTGTAAGCGTGCTCCGGCACGCTTACGTTACGGGTTTTGTTTGCGCTGCAGAACCGATACGTCACGGTTATGCGACGCGTCATGAGGCGTCTCACGTGGCTACGTGATACGTCACGTAATAAAGAATATATTTTACAGCTATAGATATTAGCTTTTAAAAAACCAATGAAATTCACTGAAAAAACCATAGGTTATAGACCATATATAGTTAGGAATTTGCATTTACAAAACCTTGAAAATTCACTGAAAAAACCATAGGTTAGAGACCATATATAGTTAGCTGGACATTTTATTGACATAAAACCAATGAAATTCCATATATAGTTAGTTGCACTAACTATATATCGCGCACCCGCAATCCACTGCTGATGATGTCACATATTACATCATTCATGACATGGTCAGTGACATCACTGATGACATCACTGATGACATCTCAAATGACATCACTGATGACATCACTGATGACATCTCAAATGACATCAGTGATGGCATCATGACACACCAATGCCAGTTACTACATACGCACTCACTGATTCCTACGTCTACACACACATTCACTCATTCACCCATACAATCACTCATACATACAGTCACTCATTATTACAACACTATCATATGCACTCATACACCTATGCAGACACTCACACACTGCCACTCATCCATGGAGTTACTCACACACCTAGTCAGTCCTGTAAAGAATCAATCACACTTCCATTTCCTCATCTATACAGTTAAACACAGAACACCATACTTCAGTGACATCACTGATGACATCACTGATGACATCTCAAATGACATCACTGATGACATCTCAAATGACATCACTGATGACATCATGACACACCAATACCAGTTACTACATACGCACTCACTGATTCCTACGTCTACACACACATTCACTCATTCACCCATACAATCACTCATACATACAGTCACTCATTATTACAACACTATCATATGCACTCATACACCTAGTCAGTCCTGTGAAGAATCAATCACACTTCGATTTCCTCATCTATACAGTTAAACACAGAACACCATACTTTTCACACATATACTAACACATACTTACTCTCTTATACAATCACTGATACAAGTACACATTGATATGCACAGAGTCACACACCTCCCAGCCAGCCACGCACACACTCAGTCTTCCATACATCCACTCATTCTTCAATATGTAAAACATATTTAAACTTTACAAAAACACACAGACACTAGATGATGTCATCAGTGATGTCATTTGAGATGTCATCAGTGATGTCATCAGTGATGTCATTTGAGATGTCATCAGTGATGTCATCAGTGATGTCACTGACCATGTCATGAATGATGTAATATGTGACATCATCAGCAGTGGATTGCGGGTGCGCGATATATAGTTAGTGCAACTAACTATATATGGAATTTCATTGGTTTTATGTCAATAAAATGTCCAGCTAACTATATATGGTCTCTAACCTATGGTTTTTTCAGTGAATTTTCAAGGTTTTGTAAATGCAAATTCCTAACTATATATGGTCTATAACCTATGGTTTTTTCAGTGAATATATATATATATATATATATTACCTACTGGCGGTCGCCAGTAGGTATATATAGTTAGGATTTTTTCCTATGGGATTTTTGAAAATTCTATGTCGAATAACTTTGGCGTTTGTGGACGGAATTGGCTGGAATTTCCAGGAAAATGGCACATTTTGCTTCTGAGCAGCCCCTGAAAATTTGGGGGGTTTCGTCAAGGGGGGGCCGAGAAAATAGGGGGTCCCAAAACGCGTTTTTTACATTGAGTTTTCAATAGGGCGGTTGGACTCACTTTTAGCTCGAACGGCTGAATGGATTTACATGAAACTTGGCAAAATTGTAGATATGGTTTGCCCGACGTGCCTTTGCTATGTCTCAATATAAGTGCTCCAGTGGATTTTGAGAAATGAATGTTTTAAAAAACAGATATATCTTGGACAGTGCTCCGGTTAGCGCTCCGGTTCGCGTACCTGACGCGTAACGGAACTTAGCGCAGCTGATTGGCTCCGGTGTCTGTCAACATTCTAAACAGTCCGGACCGGCCGCCATCTTGTCTCTCGGTAGGATCGAGAGACAAGAGGAGGAGAAAATCGAAGGGGGAATTTAATGAAAGGGGGCAAGGTAGACCCCTCTTGACCCCCTTGAAATGATGTTGGGGTTATTAACACCTTGGCTGCAAGGGGGTTTTCCACTCCTGTGCTGCAATCTCAGATTTACCATTGTTCATGACAAGGTCAACTCGTCATAAGCACAGGGCACGTAAAACCCATGACGAGTTGACCTTGTCATGAGCACTGAAGGGGTTAAAGGGTCCCGTGGGGAAAATAAAAAAAAATTGATTTTTCGCGGAAGAAGCACTTCCCGGTACGCGAACCGGGTCGCTTACCGGTAGCGGAACGGGAGTTCGCCATTTTGTGTTTCGGTGGAATTTAATAACAAGATGGAGGAAAAACAATGTGGGTAATGGGTATAAGGGGGCACGGGAGACATATCCTGACCCCTAGGTTTTCTGAGGGTGGCTGAGGAGGCTCATATATGTTGGAATAAAAAAAAAATTGAATTTTTCGCGCGGTTAGCTGCCGGTACGCGAACCGGGAAGCGAACATAAGTGAAAATTAGTGAAAAAAGGTACATTTGAAATTTGGAAAGACTAATTATAGTTAAGGTAGCTCTGAAAAGAGCTTTTGTGTTCTGTGTAAGTTCTAGGTACTTATAAGTAGGTACCAATACACAGTCTTAAATTTTGTATGAAAACTCTGTTTCCCTCATCTGAGAAGTGCACACCATCTCCTCTGTAGATATCTTGCATGTAGTAACGCAAGTTATTGTTGTAGATGGCGCCCATTCCATGGTCTCCCATATAAGCTGAAACAGACTTATTTACATGCTTCCTCGCTTTTTCAATTTGTGGACAAAATTGATTGGACCACCTCCATTTCTGTCTTTGACATATATTGGAATATACCAAGGCAGTTTGAGGGAAAAGTGCCATTAATTGCTCAAAGGTGTCCTTTAAGAGCATTTCCAGACCTACCCCAGTCAAAGTGCCCAAATCATTTCCTCCACAGTGCACTATTATGAGGTCAGGGTTTGACAAATGTAAAAAGGTTTTCACCAATGGTATCAATTGGTGACATCTCAATCCTCTTTGCCCAATCCATTTGATATCCACATTTTGAAAATTGAGGTTGTGTAAATTTCTGTTATCAGCATACCTGTGAGCCCAGTGGATATAGCTTTGTCCAAGAATCCAGACAGAAAACATGGTGAGAGGAAGTTCTGCTGCAGTCAGATGAAGTGTGGGAATGAAATGGCAGTTGAAACAGTAGGAGTTTGTAAAGAAAAAAAATGTGGAGTTTCAGTGCTAATGGTTCATTAGCAGTGATTGGTGGATTTCCATTGCTGAAAACAGAAAGTTAGGGTGCATGGATGTGTTCTTTGAAAGATGTAATTTGAATGGTTAAGAAAAAATGATTTTATGAAAGATTGCAGTGGATTAGCAGGTGTACTGAGAGTTCAGAGTTCATTTGAAACATTGTTGTGTGAACTTGTAAACATGAGAGCTCTGTCAGGAGGTAGTTGCTATGGAAAAAGGGCAGAAAGGGCAGGGGGGGGGAATGGTGTTGATTTGAAAAAAGTGAGGGAAGAGTTTTGATTGGCTGACATGAGAGATATGTGTGATGAATATCAGCATTTCTCTGCCTTTCTTGGTTGCAGCCTCTGGAGTGCATACCTTTTGCTCTTGTAAAGAAAAATTGGTGTGTTTCTGAGACTGTTTTTAAATTCAAAAAGCATTTGCTAAGGTGAGATATGGTTCCTTTATTTTAGAAAGAGACTAGTATGCTTTTTGGAGAAAATAAGAAAGCCAGCTGTGCATTTAAAATGATGTTTTGAGTCAAGTGTTTGCATTATGTTTTCCAAGAATATTTTGCATTCTTTTACAAATTGTAATTGCAGATAATGTAAAGTATTAGTACTGACAAGGTGTGGTTGTACATAGGAGCTGTGCTGTGTTTTCAAATTATGATCAGAAAATCGTTTTTAAGGAAAAGGAATGCTTTTTTAAATTTATAAGAATTCATTTACTTGCGATGTGAGTCCTGCATTGTGTCGCTTTTGTTGAATAGATGCATGATGCATCTTTGCTGTTTTTGCCCCATGGTGCTCCACATTGTAAATGTTAAAAGTGATGCATAAGTGGTGTAAGGGCCTTGTAAATACTCCCCTATGTGTGTGCATGGCCATTTTAAGTCACTTACCCCTGGTGCAAGGGCCTTCTAAATATGCCCTCATGTGTGCTTGGCATTTTTAAATCACTTATCCCTGGTGCAAGTTCCTTGTAAATACGCCGTTATGTGTGCTTGCACATTTCAAATCACTTCCCCCTGGTGCAAGGGCCTTGTAAATACGCCCCCATGTGTGCTTGGCCATTTCAAGTCACTTCCCCCTGGTGCAAGGGCCTTGTAAATATGGCACCATGTGTGCTTGGTCATTTTAAGTACTTCCCCCTGGCGCAAGGGCCTTGTAAATACGCCCCCATGTGAGCTTGGCCATTTCAAGTCACTTCCCCCTGGTGCAAGGGCCTTGTAAATACGCCCTCATGTGTGCTTGGCCATTTTAAGTCACTTCCCCCTGGTGCAAGGGCCTTGTAATTACGCCCCATGTGTGCTTGGCAATTTTATGTGACTTCCCCCTGGTGCAAGGTTTTCAAATTATGATCAGAAAATCGTTTTTAAGGAAAAGGAATGCTTTTTAAATTTATAAGAATGTATTTATTTGCCATGTGACTCCTGCATTGCGTCGCTTTTGTTGAATAGATGCATGATGCATCTGTGCTGTTTATGCCCCATGGTGTTCCATAGTGTCAATGTCAAAAGCGATGCATAAGTGGTGCAAGGGCCTTCTAAATACGCCTCCATGTGTGCTTGGCCATTTCAAGTCACTTCCCCCTGGTGCAAGGGCCTTGTAAATACGCCCCCATGTGTGCTTGGCCATTTCAAGTCACTTCCCCCTGGTGCAAGGGCCTTGTAAATACGTCCTCATGTGTGCTTGGCAATTTTAAGTTACTTCCCCCTGGTGCAAGGGCCTTGTAAATACGTCCTCATGTGTGCTTGGCAATTTTAAGTCAATAACAATAACATCTACAATGTCTGTTCTGGAACAATCTCTAAATAGAAATAGAGTCTCGAAATTAGTTGAGATTAACATATAACAGAGCACAGGTCATATGTAGAAGCATTCCATTCCATTGCTATTTTCTACCATCAAGTATGTTGCAAAATCCTTCCATTCAATTGTTTGCTTACTGTTATTGATTTACTGTTTGGTAATAGTATTTAATAACATTTTTTTAATAAATTTTCCACAGATTCAACTCAAGATATTCTTAAAAATTCAAACATGCCCTCAAGGCAAAGAAAAAAAAAAGAAGCAAAGCGACTTACACCGCACCTTGGTAAAAATGAAGATAATGGACCTTTGCAGCAGTCCTCTAGAATTAAAAGTTGTGAAGTCACCAAAAAAATTCCGGGTAAGACAACAAAATCTTTTTTAAGAAACATTTGCCGACGAAAAAGTATCACTAGAGAACATGTTTTAGTTCAGAAGAAGAGAGCCAATTTAAATGGGAAGGAAAGGTCCCTCAAAAATTTAACTGCTAGAGCAGGAGATAACTCTGTGCATGGTAGTAGAAGGAAAGATCTGTTTAGAGACATTCGTAGACGAATGTTCCGCAACAGGATAATTGGCAATTTGTTAAAACATTTTAAGAAAAGTCAACAGAAATTGGCTTTTTATAATAGAAAGAAAAATGTAGAGAAAAATATTGATCAGGCTTTCGAAATTAAGCGAAAGTTATTTATTTATTTTGGTAATCAATAGAATTAGGAAACTAAACAAGGTAATTTATGATTTCAAATCAAATAGTAGATGGAAGAGAGTAGTTAATCGTACTAATTTTTGTGAAGTTTTCTCAGGAGAATGGATGCATAGTTCAAGTTGTGAGGTATTTTTCAATGAGGAGAGTTACTTCCAGGACAATGATTTGGTGCATGCAGTGGTCGAGCATATGAGGTAAAAGATGGTTGTCCGGTTGAAAAAGAAAAACTTGTGTCTGCAGATGCAGAAGAGGTGTTAGGTGATGAGGTTTTAGGGAGACGTCCTAAGGGACCAGTGTACACCTGGAAGTGTAGTTCTATTTGCAGTGTGCGACAGGATTCCATCAATTTGCTTTGTGATTTTGTACGGACATTTAATAAGAAAAGTTTAAAACAAAAAACAAAGTTGTTGCAAGAATTAGATCCTTGCAGAGTGAGACAAGTGACAGGTTTGCGTGGTCATTCACTGGCTTGTCTTTCCAGGAGAGTATGCCAGAGTGTTTTTCATCATTTCAGGATGCTAGCAGTGCATCATAATAAAGTGAGAAAATTAGTTAGAATGTTGTATTATGCTAAGAGTCCGGCAATTATGCTTAAACAATTAAGCACTGCTCTTTTGCATGGTTCTGAAGTAGATGTGAAGAATATTTGTGAAGAAATTGAGTTCTGTTACTTTGTTAGTGAAGAGAACAATGTTGAAATTGACCAAGTAGAAGAAGGTAATGTGGAACAGAGTGTACTGATTTCTAATATAGATAAGTTTCACAAGGACATTTTCAACTTTCAGGTGAAATCAAGTGAGAGGCCTAATTTCACTTGTATGTGTTGTCGACGGACTTATTATAAGAATCAGACTAAGTTAGTGGATTTATATGCAAAAAGTGAAATGGAAAACAATAGTGAATGGAAGGATTTTGCCACATACTTGATGGTAGAAAATCGTTTTGATTTGGGATCGGACCAACGTATGTGTACTTATTGTTTAAAGAAATTAAACCAAAACCGGATGCCTGCTAGAGCGGTTCATAATAATCTGGAATTGGTTGACATTCCTTCTGAATTGAAGGATTTAAATACTTATGAATCTATTTTGATTCAAAGTGTCCATCCCTTTCAGGCTATTGTACGAATGGAGCCAAAGACAGGGAATTGCCTCCATCAGATTTACAGAGAGGATTAAAGGGAAGAGTTGTTTATTTGCCTTTAAATTTGAAGAAAAACATTAATACAATTGGAGTAGAGAAAGTGGAAGAGGAACCTCTAGTTATCCTAGTTAATGGGGTTCCGACAAAGAGTAAGAAAATCTGGCAAGATTTAATGGATGTTAGGAAAGTCAAAAAGGCAACATTGTATTTGATAAAAAATAATGAGTACTACAAGAATGTATGTGCTGCAGAAGAGGAAGTAAGTGAAGAAGAGGACAGCGAATTGTGTGCTGGGCAAATTGAGAAAGTAGAAGCCTCTAAAAATGAAGAAATATATGAACATTATAGTGTTCATCCTTTGCATTCCAAGGAAGTCATGGGGAATGCTATTGAGTTGTTTCAAATGAAAGAAGCCAAAGGGAGTCCCAGGAGTGTTCAGGAGGAAAGTTTGGAAGCTCGGTGTTTTCCACAGTTATTTCCCACAGGTCGAGGAGGACGATATGATGAGCGACCTGATCAAATTCCTGCTTCAGAATACCGGACTTTACGGTTGTATGCAGAAGATTCTAGGTTTCGTCAATGCATTCCCTATTTATTTCATCTACTGTTTCAAAGTGATCTGTCTGGACTGTCTTATGCAGTGAACCACATCTTGAAAAGTGGTGTACAACTGCAAAATATCTTGGCAAGGGACTTTATGGATAAAGTCAATGTGCAAGACAGTATTTTGGATTCTCACCTGATTAATCTCATGGCATGTCAGCGTGGTACTAATGAGTATTAGTATCGTCGTCATGGTGACTTAAAATATATGCTGAGGAACTTAGGAACTCCTAATTGGTTCCTCACGCTCAGCTGTGCTGAGTATGGCTGGGAAGACTTACTTGAATTTCTACGAGAGGCAAATGGAAACATTGAAAATATTGAATTCAAGACACCCGGAGAACTGTGCTCTTTGGATCCAGTGAATGTATGTAGGTACTTCAATCATAGATTTGAAGCTATGATGTCTTTCATCACGAACAAGAAAAATCCACCTCTTGGAGAGGTGTTGGATTTCTTCTGGAGAAAGGAGTATCAAGCAAGAGGTTCTCCTCATATACATATGCTGCTATGGATCAAAGATGCACCCAAATTTGGAACAGATCCGGATGACTTAGTGATGAGTTTCATAGAACAGTATTCTACATGTGCTGTTCCAAAGACAAAGGAAGATAAAAGTCTAAGAGAACAAGTTTTACGGTTTCAAAGCCATCGTTGTGGAAAGCATTGTTGTCGTAAATTCAGAAACGTGGACAAGTACTACACCAAATGTTGTTTTGCATTTCCACGATTGGTAATATCTAAAGGAAGAGTGAACAATTTGATGTCTTCGCTGCAACATAATGTGACGAGAAAATCACCCAAAAACACATACAATTTGAAAAGAAACGAAGAGTCTAAGTACATTAACGACTACAACCCAGTGATTTTGTCCATGTGGAATGCTAACATGGATATACAGTTTGTGGCTGACAACTGTATGGCTGTGGCTCGGTATGTGACGTCTTACATCACAAAAAAAGAAAAGACAGAACTGAAGGATATGTGGGAGGATATTTCCCATGAAAAGAGCCTCAGCAAGAAGTTGTACAGTTTCAGTCTGAAGATGTTGTCGCATCGAGAAATCGGAGCTTACGAATGTTCTGACCGGTTATCTTCAGCAAGTCTCTATGCCAAATCTAGGAGTATCATTTGGGCGAGTCTTGGTCTTGCTGCAACGCGTAATAGAGTTCTGAAACCTGTACGGGAAATTGAGTATTTGGCGGAGAAGGAGCCAAGCAGTACAGATATTTTGAAGACCAACATGTTGGATACATATTATCCAAATAGAAGCAGTCACCTGGAGAATGTTTGTCTGTATGAGGTTCTACAAAATTACATTTTCAAGAGGAACATCAAAGAAGATGTTGATAAAGGAGTGTATGTTGTAATTGGAAGTGAGGGATGTCTGGTCAAGCAAAGAAAATGTCAATTGGTAAATCATTGAAAATTGAATTGCGAATCTCCAGAAAGAAAAGAGTTTTTCTATTTAGCTCTTTTGCAACTTTTCAAGCCTTGGCGTGCAGAAAAGGAACTGCTTGGAGATTTCCTCTGTTACGAAGACTCTTTCAATGCAGCTAAGGAGTCCATAGAATGTCCTGTTTTTCCAAAATATCTAGAAATGTTGAATGCAGAAATCGAGCAGGAAGCAACAATTGCAGCTGAGATTGCTAGAAACAGTTCTCAGGACAGTCAGAGTTCTGTTTCATTGAGTCAGGATCCACTAGGAGAACCAGTTATCGAAAATGAAGCTGCCACTGCCATGACTGAAGTGGAAAGATCCATGGCACATGCTCAGGAGGATGCGGTTAACTTAGAAGATTTGGAAAGACAACTCAACGTTGAGCAGAGGAAAATATATGACGAAGTTACCAAACAAATTGAGCATGGATTAAGTCATGAGAAGAAAGAGTGCTCATGTACGTCGTTGAAGCCTGTCAGACTGTACGTGAGTGGAGAAGCAGGAACTGGAAAAAGTTTCCTCATTAAAACAATTTCATGTTATCTGCAGAAAAGGACTGAGTCATAGCTGCCTTGTGTTGTGACCGCTCCAACTGGACTGGCAGCACATAATATTAAAGGTATTACTTTGCATTGGCTACTGATGCTGCCAGTGGAGCATGATAACAAATGACAATACCACAAGTTATCTGGAGATGCTTGTTGTGAAGTATCTAGAGTCCTGAAGAAGATGAAACTTCTTATCATTGACGAAGTAAGCATGGTTTCCAATGTCATGCTTGGCTTTGTGCATTTGAGAATGCAGTAAGTTCTTAAAACAGAGTATGATGTGTTATTTGGTGGCAAACACATCATTGTTTTCGGTGATCTTCTGCAGCTGACACCAGTGAAAGGACAGCCAGTGTTTAAACTGCTTACGCATGAAGATACCAGGAAGTGCCTAGGGAGCATTGGCAACGTTAACATATGGTTAAACTTCAATTATGCTGAGCTGCGTGAAAATATGCGTCAGGCGAAGGATGAAGATTACAAGAATATTCTACAAGATGTTAGAATTGGGAAAGTGACCGAGCGTGGGAAAGAAGCTTTACATGCACGATTACTATCAAATTTGTATCCAGAAGAAGACGTTCTGCCAGAGGATATTTTTCAGAAAATTACTGAGAAGAAATCTGGAATATGTTTGATGCCAACTCTTGCAGAATGTTCCATCTTCAACAACAAAATGTTGAATTTAGAAAACCAAGAGATTGTGAAACTGGAAGCTATTGACAGAATAGAGCATATGGGAGAAACAATTATTTTGTCTGAGAATTTGAAATCTAAATTGGATTCATTAGAGAAGACTATATCTAAAACTGCTGGTTTTGAAAAGACTCTGAATGTGTGCTTAAATTGCCATATCATTTTGAGAAGGAATTTACATGTTGAAAGAGGTCTGGTAAATGGATCAATGGGTAATGTTGTTGATTTTGAGAAATACAGAAATAGAGATGGAATAGAATTTTTAAAAATTAAATTTGATGGCATTGAGGAAGTACAGCTAATTGGTCGTTGCACAGCTAGGTTTTTGCTTGTAAAAGACTTATATGTTCGCCGTAAGCAGTTTCCTGTTTGCTTGGCATATGCGGTGACAATCCATAAATCGCAAGTTTTAAGTGTAGACACTGCTTTAGTGAATATTGGCAGTTCTGTGTTCAAAGAGGGTATGGCTTATGTAGCATTGTCACGAGTCAGAACTTTATCGGGATTGTACTTGATTGACTGTGATGTCACAAACATTTGTGCGGATCTAGATTGTGTTAAGGAATACAATAGGTTAAGAAGAGAGTATGCGCCACATTTGCCTCAATATCCTTTGTTTGAGAAACGTGTGGCAGGCCGGAAACGAAGAAATATCAGTAATAGTAGGGATGTTGTAGCAAAAAGACCAAAAGTCGATGAACCGAAAATTGTAAGCAGAAAGAAAATGAATTCTGTTGAAGATGTTGTTGGTTTTCAATTTGAAAATAGTTCTGGTGTCAACTGCTATGCTAATTTAGTGGTTAATGTTGTCTTTTCACTAGACACTTTAAAAGAACAGATTGTGATCAATTCAGAACAAAGTTTATGCTGTTTGTTGAATTCTGTGTTAGAGAAATGTAGCGCAGATAGAACAAGAGTAGAAAGTGTGTCTGAAATTCGTAATCTGTTAGACAAATGTTCAGGTCAAACGCAATTCTCTCAAAATATTCAGCAGGATTGTCAGGAGTTTTTAATGTACATGCTTGATGTATTGCAAGATGAAGGTGTAGATGTAGATTATCTGTTTGGCCTTTCTTATCAATGGCAGAATGATTGCGAGAATTGTAGGCTATCAAGTACTACTAGTGTAGACTCAGAAAGGTTTATATATTTAACTTTGCCTGACAGTAAATCACTATCCTTCAATAAGCTAGTAAAAGCAGCCGATCAAAACATGGAGTGTAGCCAATGTAAGTCTGCAATGCTGTCCACGTTAATTATACGAAGTTATGGCCAGTATGTCATTTTAATGTTCCAACGATGTAGGCGTGATGGAACAAAATTGACAACTTTAATTACAAATTTTGTGGCTTCGCAGTTGTCAATATCAGGAAGGACTTTTGTAACTACAGCAATTATATATCATGACGGTCCTTCAACAACTTCAGGACATTACACAGCTTATTTAAAATCTGGAAACGGCTGGTCATTCTGCAATGATTCTGTTTTAACTTTCAAAAAAAGATTGCCTTTTCACCTTCAAAATTCTTACCTAGTGTTCTTACAACCAAAATTTTAGGGAAGGAATCTCTTGTTCAGAGGAATTTCAAGAGGTTCTAATAGCTCCTACTCTATATGGCCTTGTGGATAAGTGTAGTACAGAGCGAAAAGTCTTTGTGTTTATAAGCTAATTCAAGCAGCAGATCAAAAGAAGGAGTAGAGGTGATGTAAGTCTGTAATGCTGTCTACATTATTTATAGAAACTTATCGGTGAAATGTCATTTCACAATTCCAACTATATAAACCAGATGTAAATAAGTTGTCAAGTCTAATTAAAAATGTTTTGGCTGCACAGTCGTCGATTTCAGGAAGAACATTTGTAACTGCAGCTATTATATGACATGATGGTCTTTTAACAACTTCACAATATTACACAGCTTATTCGAAATTTAAAAAAGGCTGCTCTTTCGGCAATGATTAGAATTTGACTATGAAGCAATGTTGCCTTTTGACTTGTTTTCAGAAGTGAGAATTTAGGGTAGGTAACTGGATTATAATGATTCTAGGTGTTGTTGTAATTTAGTGTGCTGTTTTAAATTGCTTTGTATGTCTCATTTTTCTTAAAACGATAGAGCTTATCTTTCAGAAAGTGGCGGGCAGAAAATAATAACAGCACAACAGAGTATAAGCTGTTCATAGGACATCCTTTGACGTCATGGAAAGTAAGTTACTTTTGAGGAGTTCTGATTTCTGATTGATAATATTATATGGGTTTTTTAAACACAATCATTTTGATTGTGTTTTTTTTTCCCCGCTGTTATATGATGAATACCTTCAACTCACTGTTTTCAGTGAAATTTGATATATTCTGAGAACAGCAAAAATAAACCATTTAATATGTATAATTAATTCTGTACTTTGAATTGTGATTTTTAATATGTACTTATCTTGTCTCATGCTCACTCATCTTTTACTACTTTCTATCAATTTTAAAATTTGTGTTCTCTCATTCACAGATTGAAAGTATAAAAATAACACGTGACTAAGTTAACGATAATTATAAGGTAAGTGTTTAGTACTCATTCTGTTACATCTCTTTTACATTTAACTTTTATTAATTGCACTGCTTCATTTCTTTAACCCTCAGTTTCCTGCCTTTGCTACTTCCCTCATTCCTTTTTCTATTACTTTTTTTTACTCTACTCTTTCCACTCCATTTCTTAGTCCCTCTTTAAACAGTATCTCTGTGTTACTCCCTCTAACTGTCTTTCTTTTAACATTACTCTCAGTTTACTTACTCTTCTTTTTTTTTTTTTTTTGAGTTTGCTACCGGTTCGCGTACCGGCGCGTGAACTGGGAAGCGAACCAAAAGAAATAGAGGTTGTCAGAGTGCTAAACATTCTAGCAAATTCTTATAAAGGGGAGGTAGTTCTGAAAAGAACTTTTTTTTAATTATTTTTGTTGTTTTATATTTTTTTTATTATTTTTCTGAACATTTTAATTTTTTTGTATTTTTTGAACGGTTTTATATTTTTTTGTTTTTTTTTGATGGGGGGAGAAACAAAAATGATTCATTATGAAGGGCTCAACAGGAGCAACAAAAAAAAAAGATAATTTATTTTCTGGGGCGTTTTGTACATTTGTGATTGTCAATTGCTTTATTAATTACATTTATGCTGCTCTCTCTGAAGCAAATAAGTTGTCCACAAAAAATGCATACATGCTTCACGTTGTCGAATTTCATTTGAATATTTGGGACCATCTCCCTCGCCTCTGGTCCCGTCACTGCCTCTTTATTGGTGGATGTACTGGCCACAGGTCGGGGGTTATCCACTAGATCTCGTACTTGAGCAGCACTGTAATTTATTGGGTGCCAACTTTCCATATGGCGATGCATGGTATAATTACCATAACTGTACTTCTTCTGAGTTCCTCTGGACAGTTGATTTTTACAAATCAGGCAGGTAACATACCGGGCATTTACCTTTTTTTGACGTGGGGGAAATGAAAAAAAATTGCCAAATAAAATTTTCTTTAACATGGGACCTCCTTGGCTCTTCCAGTAAAAACCTCCCTGTCCCTTGCTCCTCTTCCTCTTCTTCCTCTTCTTCCTTCTCTTGTTCATAGGAGGTTGTGGTGGTGGGGGTCCACCAGCTGCAGCAATCAATGAAGCCATTTCTATGGTATTCAAAAAAAGGTCTTTCTCTCATAAAAATGAAAGTCAGAGTGAGGAAAAAAGGTGGGGCTTTCATCATTTGGGAAAAAAAAATTTCTAAACCAATGAAAAGTGTTATTTTTAGGTCATATGACCAAGCCTTACATCATTAGGAAACCAAAAGTAAAATGAACCAATGAAAAGTTTTATAAAAAAGTCACATGACCTGTTATGCTTACGTTAAGCGCTCCGCGCCGCGCCCCAGATCGCTTCCGGGGCGCTGCGCTTCGTGCCTCGGTTCGCGTACCGGAGCGCTTCCGGGTGCGCTAATGCGGCGCGTCATAAGACGCATTACGCGGTAACGTGATACGTCGCGGTTACGCGAAGCGTCTCGATGTTGCTTTCTAACGCGGTAGTTGCGCTAACGGAACGCTTACCGGTTTGCGGACCGGGTCGCAGAACAAAATGAAGCTAGCGGGAAGCTGCCCGGTTCGCGGACCGGCAGCGAAACAAAAAAAATAATAATTAAAAAAATATATATATATATTACAAAAATATAAAATATATTTTTGAATTAGAATAAGAATACATTTTACAGCTTTTGATATTTGCTATTAAAAAACCATTGAAATTCACTGAAAAAACCATAGGTTATAGACCATATATAGTTAGGAATTAGCATTTACAAAACCATAAAAATTCACTGAAAAAACCATAGGTTATAGAACATAGGTTATAGAACATATATAGTTAGGGATTAGCATTTACAAAACCTTATTTTACTCGCACAAAACCATTGAAATTCGCATATATAGTTAGTTGCACTAACTATATATCTCGCACCCGCAATCCACTGCTGATGATGTCACATATTACATCATTCATGACATGGTCAGTGATATCACTGATGACATCACTGATGACATCTCAAATGACATCACTGATGTCATCACTGATGACAACATCCAGTGACTGTATGTTTCTGTAAAGTTAAAATATGTCTTACATATTGAAGAATGAGTGGATGTATAAGTGTCTGGATGAAGGATTTAGTAGGTGCATGACTGTATGAGTGAGTGATTAAATGTGTCTCACTGAGTGCATGGGTTAGTGACTAAACTGTCTTAATTTGTGCATCATTATGTCTGTTGTTCTGTAAACTGCTGCATGTGTTGATCAGTAGCTATATGAGTAACTATATGGGTTATTGATTGGTTGCCCAAGTATTTGTATGGGAGACTGAGTGTGTGTGGGGGTGGCTGGGAGGTGTATGACTCTGTGCTTAGATGTGTGAGCAGTTGATTCACTAGATGTATGGGTTCAAAAGTTCATGTGGAAACAGCTGAATGGGCGGTTGACTGTGTGCATGAGTGTATTGGTGAGTGAATGGATATCTCAGTGCTACATGTCAAAGCAAGTACATATGTAAAACACAGTACATGTGAGAGTTGACATATATAAATAACTGTGCATAAGAGCCAGTGAATGTGTCAGTGGCTGTATGGATCATTGTGAATTTGTATCAGGGATTGTATAAGAGAGTAAATATGTGTTAGTATATGTTTGAATAAGTAAGGTGTGTATAATTGTATAGTTGAGGAAATGGAGGTGTGATTGATTCTTTGCATGACTGACTAGGTGTGTGAGTAACTCCATGGATGAGTGACAGTCGGTGAGTGTCTGTTTACACTGATTGTATCTAAAGTTATATTAGTTCAGTTCAAAGCTTTATTTCGATACACATGTGATATCATAAAAGCACATACACAAGATAAAAACAAGGAACCATAATTCATAGGTCACTACAATTTACAGAGTTGAAAACAGTAGAAAAACAAGTACAATAAATAGATTAAGAGGCGTATTAAACAGTGATAGCTTTGTAAAGGTAAAAATTAAAAATGTTGAGTTAAAAAGTGATACATCACAAAGATTTTGCTCCTATTGCCCAGGCCCAACTCAGGAATTTAGCAACCCCACAGACTAGGCGTGTGCTGGTATCAGTTTTAAGGATTCTCAAGGCTACGGAGTGACTCCTGGTGCCAAGCAATTGACATGTGGGTTTTAGCCATCTCTGCCTAGGCTTTACATATGCTGGGCACACAAAAAAGACATGGGCAATAGTTTCAATAACACCATTGCAGGTAGGGCACTCAGATGGGGTTTGATACGGGGGCTTCCATTTACAAGTGTAATCATGCAAAGGTAAGTTTCCCAACCTGAACTGGATGAACAGGGATCTATCCCTTGGTTTTGCAATAAAGTCCAGGTAGGGCTCCCACCGAGGCTCAATTTTATGCTGTTTAAACTCCTCAGTCAACCTACCCTGGTTAGGGTCCCTTAAATCTTGCTCATCCACCCAGTTCCAGTAGACTCGCTTGAGTTCAAGCTTGGGTACAGAAGCTCCACGCTCCCATCCAGTTGGGAAGCCAACGTCACTCAGAAGCTTCTTAATGTTATGGATCCAACTAATTTTATGTGAACCACTGAGATTCATGACCTCTAGCAAACCATCAAGATATTTAGAAAGCTCGGGTGTCCGCCATAGCCTGGCCCAATATAAAAGAGGCCGAAGCCTAGCTAAATCCCGGATAGGGCGGCGGCCCAAATCACTCAGTAGTGGTTTGATAGGGGTACCCATCGGGAGGGATGCTAACTCTCTAAAAAACTTGTTTTCAGAGGTAGTAAGTGCACTAATACCTTCGAAGCCCCACAACTCGGCTCCATAGAGGGCGCTGCCCACAGCCTTTGCAGCATATATATCTAGGGCCGGGGCGATAGGCTTGGAGATGGACATGCGGTGTTCCCGCCCCAGGACACCGGTCACCCTTTTGTGGTTCAAAAGCATTTTATCAATATGGGCCTGCCACTTCAGATTGTGAGTGATTCTGATTCCCAAATAATCAAATTCTTTAATCCGCTCCAAAGGTTCTCCATCAAGGTATAGAGTGGACCTGGAGGACTTACTAGGGTTAAAATAGAGTAGCTTAGTTTTAGTGGTGTTAATGACTAGGCCTCTAAGTGTACAGAACAGGCTAAAGCGATTCAGGAGTTTTTGAAACCAGCAAGGTGTCGTCTGCGAAAAGTAAGGTGGGCACTTTATCGCCTGCTAGGACAGGGGCATCTGCGTCAATTTCAAGTAAGAAGGAGACAACACCATTTACAAACAAAGAAAAAAGTGTTGGGGCCAACACGCACCCCTGTCTAACCCCTCGCATAACCGGGATCCTATCGGTTTTTTACCCTTGTGAGCCCCATCTGATACGGGCATAGGTGCCTTCATGCATGCGTATCAAAAGGTTTAGTATTGGAAGCGGGATCCCCATCTCCTCCAATATAGTCCACAATCGGTCCCGTGGAACCAGGTCAAAGGCGGTCTTCAAGTCAATAAATGCCAAATAAAGACCGCCTTTGCCGATGGTGACCACCTTCCAATGAAGTAGGAGCAATCTAAAGGCTTGATCAGTTGTACTAGTACATGCCCTGAAGCCAGCCTGGTAGGGGGAAATGATTTTATTTTCCTCTGCCCACGAGAGGATCCTTTCAAGGAGAACCCTGCCAACCAACTTCTGCCCTGCGTCTATCAGACTAATTGGACGGTAGTTGGCAGGGTTCTCCCTAGGGCCCTTCTTATAAATGGGAATCACCTCAGCCGCCCTCCAGGAACAGGGGACCGGAGAACCTGCCAACAGTGCATTTATAAGGATGGTGAAATACGTTGCCCATCCTTCGGGATTGGCTTTAAATAGATCACCAGGCACTCCATCCTGTCCTGGTGCTTTGGCAGAAACTATTTTGGCTATTGCGGCGAGAACCTCTTTCCTATTGACCATGGTTGAAGTGAGCTGGCCGGAACCATCAACCGAGACACCGCTCAAATGCCCCGGGGCTCCGGGCAGGTCATTCCCTCCATATAGCCTGAGGAAGTGTTCAAACCATTCACTATCCGTGATATGGTTTGGAATTTGGCTTTGGCTGCACCCAGATGATTTTCTGACTAATGACCAAAACACTTCAGAATCCCTTTTTTTACTTGCATCTCTGAGATTTTCCCAGTGCGTCTCTTCCCAAGCCCTTTTAGCGGCTATAATTGCCTTTCTGTAATGTAATCTTGCCGAACGGACAGATACTGTGTTTGAGGATTTAATGGCAGAGATTAAATCAGTTTTCCTCCTCCTGCAATTACTATCAAACCAGCTCTGTGGGGGCTTAGTGCATGCCAGGGTCTTTTTTAGGGGGACCATAAACAGCTTACCAATGTGGTCCATTGTGGCAGTATAAACGTTTTCTATCTCTACCGACCCTGCCTCCTTATCACAGGCTACAGATAACCTTAGTAACTGCTCTGCAAGGATTCCATCCAACTGGCGCAATTTAGAATCATCCAGGCAGAACTTTGGCCATTTTAGGAATCTATTACAGTTCGAGGGGATGTGTTCTTTGGTTAGTAAATTCCTAACTTTTGAGGGCACGCGCTCTTTTATATCCCATGGGTTTAGCAATGTGAGGGACAAAGGATTGTGGTCACTCTCAACCGATGGAATAATGACCATATCCACTACAGACTTCCAGGTTCTCCTATCGATTAATATGTAGTCAATCCTGCTCTCGCACAATACTCTATTATAAGTGTTAGCACCGTGGGTGTCAGAGCTAGTGCGGCCGTTAGCGGCCCGTAAGCCTGTTTCTATCATTAAGCTGTTTAGTTGAATGACTACAGGAGACCATCTTCTCACAGGCTTGAGAGTTAAGGACGGAACGCCCCATTGTGCGTCATCCTCATGTGTCCCCAAGATATCCTCTGCTGCCATCGGTTCGAATGAACAATTAAAATCTCCAGCTACTAGGGATAAGGAGTCAGGCGCACACAACCTCAATAAATCTGTTAATGTCTCAACTATAGGCGATTTGCACCCTCCCTGCGTTCCTCTTATATAAACATTGAAAAAATCCCAACCAGGCTCACCATTAATACTTTCAACAGATAGCCACATGATGTCTGGGCAGGGGACAGTATGATTTATGATCCTAAGGTTGAGATCAACCCCTACCCAAGTTAAGAGTCCCCCTGAGGGACGACCACGACCAGCCGATGTAGCAGGCACAAAAAAGGTGGAGAAACCGTGCATATGCAACGGTTCTAAGCTCCAAGTCTCTTGAAACATACAAATGTCGTATCCATTGATAAAGTCAACCCAGTCAGGCAACAGAAGCTTGCTCCGCAGTCCTGCCACGTTCCACGAAACAATCTTAAGCGCGCTAGCATTATCTCTACCAAGGGATACGACGCCTGAGGTGTCAGCCAAGGTTAGGGAGACTTCAGTGTCATTGCTATCTACAGAGTCCAAGGCTAGGCCAGTGGGTTCTATAACCTCTAATACTTGGAGTACAGGTCTTTCTATAGAGCGATCACCCTGATGGAAAGAAGGGATACTTATTGCGCTTACAGTTGCATCTGGTCAATCTACTGCGTCCAGGCAATCGTAGCGATTGTGATGAAAGAAACTATCAAAGTTTGCGGGGGCAGGGACCAATCTCCTTGTACTACACCCCTCCCACGCCCAGAAACCGTGGTCCAACCATCAGTTTGGGCGGAAAAATGACCGGGAGGGTAGAAATAAGTTAGAGGGAGGGAATGGACAGTCGTGCCTGTACCAGGGTATCTCCAGTTGCAAATGAAATCAACAATTCTAGGGTTGCTGAAGTTGATCAAAATACAATCTCCCCTTATATTTTTAGCCAAATGACCTACCCATGAGGTCCTGCGAACCATAAGTACTTTGCCTGTTATATATGGGGGCAAGGGTCTATTCACATTTAGCCAGTGTATCACTCTGTTCCATAATTTTGTGGGGATTTCCCTTTCATTTGCGGCCAATTCTGGGGCTCCCGCTAGCACCACCACAAATGGGCAAGCTTCCGGGGGTAGATTTAAGATCTTTTTGGGTGCAATGGGTTGGTTGTCCCGTTCCCCCCCACCAGACATGTATTGATCTGGGGTTTTCCTACTGTGGGATAAGGTAGTCACGTTGGGACAAGCTAACTTTTTAGGTTTAGGGATAGCTTCTGGAACAGGGACGGCTGTCTGAACTGAACCTGAATCGACTAATTCCTTGTTAGTCACTGGGTTAGGAACTATTTCTTTATGGTTATTAGAGGGTTTGGACAATTTAGCAGCTGGGGGTGGCACAACTCTGAGAGTGGGTTCAGCAAGGCTTTTAACATCACGTTCAATCCTTTTTAGATGAACCTCAATCTTGCTCAACCTCTCTTCTAATGGAGCTAGCAAGAGCCTAATGGTATCGTAGATAGCACTAGGCTCTTCTTCCATCACCCTCTGTGGAATTTCCTGGATTGGTAAGCCCTTTGAAGCCGCTGCAGCCCTCCTCTGTGGGGCGGGTTCTATCGGGCCAAGGGGTGATTTGGCGGCTCCATGCGCCGCAATGGGGGAATTCACTTTCTTGCCCTTACGGCCCCTGTTTTTCCTCCCACCTGCTCTATTGGGCGATTGATGGGTCTTTTTAGGTATTGCCCCTGGGTCCTTCCCACACTGTTGCCTAGTATTATGTACCTTCGCTACAGTAGGTACACCAGCTGCAGCGGGGAGCATCTGAGGTGACAGCAACAATGAATCAGAGGCTGTAGATTGGCTGCTAAGGGTTGTTTGTGTCAAATTACAATGAGGGAGCTGTGGAATAGGAAGTTCTAGGATAGGGGAAGCACTCAGGCGATTATTAGTATTAGTGTTCAGATTATCAGGAGTTCGAGCGTCCGCAATTAGTCCCATGGAAGATCTTCTGGCAATGGCTAGTTCATGCGAGACACGGCGCTCCATAATGGTGATCCCTTCATCAACAACACTGTTCATCTTAGTTATAAATTGGTCCATAGCCCCAGTGAATGCAACAGCACCCGCCCTCCCCTTGGACTCTTTAGGGGGCATACCAAATGTCACAGTATGCTACTGGGGGTCTTAGTGGCAGTGTACTCACTCAGGTGTTTTGTAGGAGGATGGATAGGGGTTGGCCCGAGCCGGCCTCTTCGGTCGTGAATGGGCGTAAACGGGCCGGCCCTTGGCCCGGGCTTAGCCCGGGCGCTCCCGCGCGGGACTCGCGGGGCGAGAGGCACTGCACTCTTTTAACGCGCCTCTGGGCGCTCTGCTGGCGTCACGGCCGCCGGGGCACCTGGGAATTGTAGTTCCCTGCCCTCTCGGCGGCGGCGTGGCAAGTGCGGCTGTTCATCGAGCCGTTCCCCTCACGGCGGTCTTAAGGCAGAGTTATGGCAGCCCCAAGGTGAGGTGAGTCTGGTAAGCCGTTCCCCTCACGGCACTGCTGTCTCGGTCACAAACGCTCCCAATGAGCGCTCAGGGCTGCACTCTTTTAACGCGCCTCCGGGCGCTCTGCTGGCGTCACGGCCGCCGGGGCACCTGGGAATTGTAGTTCCCTGCCCTCTCGGCGGCGGCGTGGCAAGTGCGGCTGTTCGTCGAGCCGTTCCCCTCACGGCGGTGTTAAGGCAGAGTTATGGCAGCCCCAAGGTGAGGTGAGTCTGGTAAGCCGTTCCCCTCACGGCACTGCTGTCTCGGTCACAAACGCTCCCAACGAGCGCTCGTTTCTGCACTCTTTTAACACGCCTCCGGGCGCTCTGCTGGCGTCACGGCCGCCGGGGCACCTGGGAATTGTAGTTCCCTGCCCTCTCGGCGGCGGCGTGGCAAGTGCGGCTGTTCGTCGAGCCGTTCCCCTCACGGCGGTGTTAAGGCAGAGTTATGGCAGCCCCAAGGTGAGGTGAGTCTGGTAAGCCGTTCCCCTCACGGCACTGCTGTCTCGGTCACAAACGCTTATATTAGAGTCTGAAGAGGTTCATCGTATTATCACATGAATTATATCATCAGTGATGTGATCAGTAATGTCAAATGAGATGTCATCAGTGATGTCATTTGACATGTCATCAGTGATGTCATTTGAGATGTCATCAGTGATGTCATTTGAGATGTCATCAGTGATGTCATCAGTGATGTCACTGACCATGTCATGAATGATGTAATATGTGACATCATCAGCAGTGGATTGCGGGTGCGAGATATATAGTTAGTGCAACTAACTATATATGCGAATTTCAATGGTTTTGTGCGAGTAAAATAAGGTTTTGGAAATGCTAATCCCTAACTATATATGGTCTATAACCTATGGTTTTTTCAGTGAATATATATATATATATATATATCTCTGCAATACCTCGCAGTACTTTCACCGTTCCTAGGCGAAAAAAACAAGGCAAGGACCACTTCCTGTAGTTTTCTGCAGTGTTTATTAACCCCAACAGCTAGTCATGACGCGTTTCGGCCATCCCTGCGGCCTTGGTCACATGACGATGCCATAAATTCAACCTCCTTTTAAAGTGCAAGTGCTCACATGTACAAATGGACATAGAGAAAATGCTATCCGTTTAAATACATTGAAATTAATGGAGCATTTATAACTGTTTAAATACGTTTGCATATACACATTCTCATTCTCATTATGCAAATAATTTGTACCATATTCAGAAAAAACTCCATTCCTTCAACAATTAAAGTTTTTTTAGAAACAAGAAGATAACTGCATAAATGCTTTAGAGTTTCCGTACTTATTTTCAACTCTATTTATCCATTTGCAAAACTTTCTAATTTTAATCAGTGCTCACCCTATCGTGCTCAAACTATAATAAATGAAACAAATTCTCCATTAACATATTCATAATACTTATTTACAATTAACCACATGAGTAGCGACAAAATGTTTTAACCTCTATACAATTACACTAGTTCATTAAGGGCTCACTAAATCATATAGATAGTGAAATTTCCCATTGCTGTTTATGAGTGTTTATCATTTTCCAACACCTTAGTCCTCCATAGGATATCTGTGGCACTTATTGCAACCCCTAGTGCTTATTTCATAAATATTTCACTTAATTTCACAGTGGGATCCCCCATTATAAAGCCTTAAAAGTGAACTCGTGCAAAGGCGCATAATAGATAAAGTGACTCATGCTTACATCATTTAGTGAAATTATTGTATAGATATTTCGCATTTCAATTTGGTTAAAAGTAAAATTCATTATAGCGCATAGTTGTTAGGAACATCTTAGAGGACAATTCATAAATAAAAAGTTCATATAAGGGACATATTCATATTAATTCATACAGTGCTTCATGTTAATTAGCAGTTCATTACTTGATAACTGCAGAGATCTAAGACACTATAGTAAATAAGAGCACCATCAGCTAAAAATACTATACACATTACAATTTCATAATTATAAAAGGAGGAAGTCGGTGACACAATTAAAACCAGCTAAAAAAGAAAGACACCCGGATAAAAACTACCCTGATATCTAAAATCAGCCAGAGATAATTGATCATTATTTTCACTCAATTAATACTTATAATCTGTCCAAAAACAAAAAATGGTTTTAAAAGACAGATTTAATATGAGTACAAAATATGTGCAAATCTAGCAATTGTATATTCCTAAATTCCTCCTTATTGTAAGATGGGTATTTTGTTGCCGTGTCTTGTTGTTGATTACACAAATACCTATGGGGGACCTCACATATATTACTGATAACATCTCATAAATATGTATGGAGGTCCTCCGTGGTATTTAATCCCCCGGGCCATTCGGCATCAAATTCCAGAATGTATTTCGTTTCGGTTTTACGCATAAGGGCCTCCCTATCTCCCCCTCTTTTTGTGGCAGGGATTGACTCAATAGCAAAATATTTTAAACACTGAGGTTTGCTATTGTGGAAGGCCTCAAAATGCCTGGCAACTGGATAACTTTGATCTTTGTTAGTTATCGCACGCAAGTGCTGCAGGATACGTTTGTGGATAGGTAGTTTTGAACTCCCTACATATTTTAGCCCACATTCACATTCCAAGATGTATATACAGAATTCCGTTTTACAAGTCAGATGTTGTTTGATTTCCCTCGTGATTTTTGGGATAACCGTGGTGTATTTTTTGGTGTTAACACCATGCTGGCATGCCTTACACGCAAAGCATTTATAGAACCCTTTGCTTATAGGGCGCCAGGGTTCCTTACCAAAACATTCCTTGCTTTTCTTTGTTAGGATAGAGCCCAAACTCATACCCTTTCGGTAGGTTATTGAGGGATTGGTGGACATCAAGCTCCCTATAACTGGGTCATCCTGCACAAAGTGCCAGTTGCGCCTTATTATACTCCTAAGTTCTTTTTCTTGTCTGGAGTATGTCAAAACTAGTCTGACTGGATTGCCTTCTGTACTCTGAGCCTGGCTCGCTTTTTCACTGGACTTTAGTAGATCACCTCTAGCTTTAAGTCGTGACTTCCTGATGGCGGTTTCTACTGTTCTGGCCCCATATCCTCTTTCCACAAATCTACAAAGACTTTCTTGTTGTTTAACCTGCATATCCTCTTCATTACTGCATATACGGCGGATGCGTAGCATCTCACCGTACGGGATTGATTTTATCAGGTGTTTTGGGTGGGCACTTGTAGCATGTAAAAGAGTGTTCCCCGCCGTAGGTTTTCTAAAAAGGGTAGTACTAAGAACATTATTATCTAGAAAAACACGCACATCTAAAAATGTCACCGACTCCTTGCTGATACTTATATATATATATATATATATACATATATATATATATATATATATATATATATATATATATATATATATATATATATATATATATATATATATATATATATATATATATATATATATATATATTACCTACTGGCGGTCGCCAGTAGGTATATATAGTTAGGATTTTTTCCCTATGGGATTTTTGAAAATTCTATGCCTAATAACTTTGGCGTTTGTGGACGGAATTGGCTGAAATTTTCAGGAAAATGGCACATTTTGTTTCTGAGCAGCTCCTGGAAATTTGGGGGGGTCGTCAAGGGGGGGCCGAGAAAAAAGGGGGGTCCCAAAACGCGTTTTTCCCATGTTAATTTCCATAGGGCGGTTGGACTCACTTTTAGCCCGAACGGCTGAATGGATTTTCACGAAACTTGGCAAAATTGTAGGGACTGTTAGCCCGATGTGCCTTTGCTAGGTCTCAATATATGTGCTTCAGTGGATTTTGAGAAATTAACGTTTAAATCAAGATATATATCTGTAACAGCGCTCCGGGCAGCGATCCGGTTAGCGAACTTTTCGCGTATCGGAACTTTGCGAAGCGAAGCTGATTGGCTCTTCGGTGTCTGTCAACATTCTAAACAGTCCGGAGCGGCCGCCATCTTGTCTCTCAGTAGGATCGAGAGACAAGAGGAGGCCAAAACAAAGGGGGAAATTACCATAAGGGGGCATAGTAGATCCTCGTTGACCCCCTAAGTTTTATGTGGAGGTTTTAAAAGGGCCTAGGAGGGTCCAAAAAAAAATATACATATTTTTTTTTTTTGCGTGGTAAGCGCCAAGTTCGCGAACCGGAAAGCGTTCTGGGCAGCGTACTTTAAGGATAAAAGAATGATAGACTTTTCTAATACTGTATGTTAATTATTTGTTGTTTTTGTTTTTTTTTTTTATTTATTTATTTATTTTGATTTAAAAAAAAATTATTTAATATTTTCATAGTTCATTAAAACTTCCAGCATTATATCATCTGGTATCTCGTCAAACAGGGATGTTTCTGTCTCTTGTAAGGTTTGAATAAATTGTTCATCAAAAGATTCATCCATAAAATCTTCATCCACATTTTCTTCAGTTAGAATGTCTTCGGATGTAATGTCGAAGGAAACATTAGTTTTTTCTTGCTCCCCTTCCATTTTTTTGCTGTAAATTGCATAAAAAATAATTATATTAGAAGAGTTAGGGCACTGTTGGGTTTAAGTTCAGACATGTAGTTCTGTTTTTTTAACAGTGAAGTTAAAGTAAGTAAATTCATAATTATAGCAGAGAAGTGTAAGTCAATCAATAAATGTAACAGAGGAGGTTATCTGTATCTATAACTATAGCAGGGGGACAGTAAATAATTATCAATAAACGTTTTTACAAATTAATTTAAAGTGCCACTTACAAATTATCAAATAACTTTACAGGGAGGTGAAAAGGCTCTTGAAATGTAGTTCAGGAAGTAGCAGTGAAAATGGCTGTGTTTCCTTCTCTTCCTTTATATATATTCAGGTATATAACCAATCAAATGTCAGGTAATAAAAATTGTAAATGAAAGTAAAGTTTTCATTGGTTGTCAATTCCAATATTTTAGATGTGTTTTGTGAAGTAATTTACCTCAGGGTATTTAGATAGGTCTACAGGCTAAATGGCTAAATGAAATTTCAATCAAATTTGTGAGAATGAAAGGGATTGTTATGTAGTATGAGCTAATCTATATTTGGTGAGAGTGTCTCTAGTCGTTTTTCTGCTAATTACTTTCCCACCTTTTTTTAGGACCGCTTTCTGGAAAGCGGCCCGGTTAGCGAACCTTAAGCGTCACGGGAGTCCACCATTTTGTGTTTCGGTCGCATTAAGATACAAGATGGAGGGCAAATAATGTTCAGAATGTGTAGAAGGGGGCACGGTAGACTTATCTTGACCCCCTAGGTTTTCTGAGGGTGGCTGAGGAGGCTTAAATGTGCGGAAAAAAAACATTTTTTAAAAAAATTCCGCGAGGTTAGCTTTCGGTTAGCGAACCGGGGAGCGTATTTTGTGGAAAATTAGTGAAAAAAGTTAGAAAAAAATAATAATTGTGAGTGATTAGATGAAGGGTAGCTCTGAGAAGAGCTTTTGGGTTTATGGTACATTTAGGTACTTATAAGTAGGTACCAATGCACATTCTTAAATTCAGAATGAAAATTCTGTTGCCCTCATCTGAGAAGTGAACTCCATCTCCTCTGTAGATATCTTGCATGTAGTAACGCAAGTTATTGTTGTACAGGGAGCCCATTCCATGGTCTCTCATGAAAGCTGAAACAGATTTGTTTACATGCTTCCTCGACTTCTCAATTTGTGGACAAAATTGGTTGGACCACCTCCATTTCTGTCTTTGGCATATATTGGAATATACCAAGGCAGTTTGAGGAAAAAGTGCCATTAATTGCTCAAAGGTGTCCTTTAAAAGCATTTCCAGACCTACCCCTGTCAAAGTGCCCAAATCATTACCTCCACAGTGCACTATTAACAGGTCAGGTTTTGGCAAATGCATAAAGGTTTTCACCAATGGTATCAATTGGTGACATTTTAATCCTCTTTGGCCCAACCACTTAATTTCCACATCTTGTAAATTGAGGTTGGGTAAATTTCTGCTCTCAGCATACCTTTGAGCCCAGTGGATGTAACTATGTCCAACAATCCAGACGTTAAACATGGTGGGAGAAGGTTGTGCTGCAGTCAGACGAAGTGTGGTAATGAAAGGGCAGTTGAAACAGTAGGAGTTTGTAAAGAAAAAAAACTGTGGAGTTCCAATGCTAATGATTCATTAGCAGTGATTGGTGTATTTCCATTTCTGAAAACAGAAAGTTAGGGTGCATGGATGTGTTCTTTGAAAGATGTAATTTGAATGGTCAAGGAAGAAACTTTTAATGAAAGATTGCACTGGATACGCAGGTGCACTGAGAGTTCAGAGTTCAATTGAAACATTGTTGTGTGAATTTGCAAACATGAGAGGTCTTCCAGGAGGTCGTTGCTATGGAAAAAAGGCAGAGAGGGCAGAGGGGGGAAGGGTTTTGATTTGAAAAAAGTGAGGGAAGAGTTATGATTGGCTAATATGAGAGATATGTGAAATGAATATCTGTATTTCTGTGCTTTCAATAGCTGCAGACTCTGGAGTGCATCCTTTTTCTTCTGCTGAAGACAATTTGGTGTATTTCTGATACTGTTTTCAAAACTCAAAAAGTATTTGCTAAGGTGAGAAAAGATTTATTTATTTTAGATAGAGAATAGTATGAATTAAGGAGAAAATGATGAAGAAAGCTGTGTTTTTAAACTGTGGCTTTGTCTGTAGTGATATAGAAATAGATTTTGTTGCTTTGAGAAATTGTAATTGCATATTCGGTGTAGCATTCTGGAATGCAGTTATACAAGTTATTGTTGTATATGAAGCCCATTCCATGGTCTCTTATGTAAGCTGAAACAGATATGTTGTTTATAAAAATAATTTTTGAAATCAATTACATTTCTGCATATGTACTGCTAGAGCTTCATAGGTTGTTTTGGGTCATATTTATAAGGCATTTGAGTGTCTTTGATGTTATTTTTCCTTTTTAAATGGAAAGCATTCCTCATGGGGCAAGTGTCTTGTAAATACGCTCCCACCTGCGCTTGGCAAATTTAGATTTTGATTATGGGAGTTACATAGCCATGTTAATAATGTCGAAAAAATGGTGCTAGGGCATTCCAGAAAACGCTTTCATGTGTCTCAAGGATATTTTCAGTCATTTCCTCTTGAATGCAGGTATACAATTGATTTATATGTTGTGTTTAAAAATGATTCTTTTCTATAATGTTATTTTTTCCTTTTTAAATGGAAAGCGTTCCTCATGGGGCCATGAGCAGTTCTTATCCATGTTACCCAATGGGAGGTGGATAACATGGCTAAAAGCATATGCTGGATAATGCATGAATATCGCTGACTTTTCAGCAATATTGATGCATTGCGGCCGCTTCTTATCGCATTTGCGAGCAGTTCTTAGCCATGTTATCCAATGAGAGGTGGATAACATGGCTAAGAGCATTTGCTGGATAATGCATGAATATTGCTGACTTTTCAGCGTTATTCATGCATTGCGGCCGTTTTTTATCGCATTTGCGATAAACCTTGCTAATAGCAAGGTTTATCTGCGATAAAAATCGCCGATGTGCGGCGATAATTTTTGTCTCTAAAGAAGTTATCGCTAGTGGTTGGTAATATACCCCCGCGTTTTTGGTTGCAGGAATCGGGAGGCGGGAGAGTAGCACTGAAATCAGTGGTCTGACGCCTGAATCGGGAGGGTTGGTATGTGTGGATTCTCTACAGCTGGGGCTAGGTGATAGCCTGGGACCGGCCTGGCATCTAAAATGGCTACCGTGCACGACAAAATTGTGGCATTGTAAAAAAGACAAGATGGCGCAGACAATGTTTATCAATAAGGATTCATTTATAACGAAATATTTTATCGCACTGACAAATTGGTTGTCAACACTTCCTGATTTCCTTCGAATCGAACGTTAACAGACGTGACGCAGCAAAGAAAAAAAAAAAGCTCACGCACAGCCGCTGGAACACATGTATCAACATATATGAGCCTTCTCAGCCACCCTCAGAAAATATAAGGGATTAGTATACGTCTCCCGCACCCCCTTATACTTAGTAATTTAATTAAAACGAAGCACAAAATGGTCTCCCGCACCCCCTTATACCTATTCCCGTTTCGCCAGCAGTTTGCGGCCCAGTTTGGTGTTCGGAAAGCGCTTCTACCGTGAAAAATATATTTTTTTTATTTTCCCCACGGGACCCTTTAAAAACCCCAACAACATTCCTAGGGGGTCAAGAGGGGTATACCTTGCCCCCTTTCATTAAATTCCCCCTTCGTTTTTCACCTCTTCTTCTCTCTCGATCCTACCGAGAGATAAGATGGCGGCCGCTCCGGTCTGTTTAAAATGTTGACAGACACCGGGGAGGCAATCAGCTTCGCATCGCAAAGTTCCGTTTCGCAGGTGGGAGCGTATTTATAAGAAACTTGCACCATGAAGAACGCTTTCCATTTAAAAAGGAAAAATAACATTATAGACACTCATATGCCTTATAAATATGACCCAAAGCAACCTATAAAGCTCTAGCAGTACATATCCAGAAATGTAATTGATTTCAAAAAATCGTTTTTAAACACAGCACATAAATCAATTGTATACCTGCATTCAAGAGGAAATGACTGAAAATGTCCTTGTGATGCAGTGCTGGTGCAAAAGATTTTCTATGTTAACCCCTTAAGTGCTGCTGACGGCCAATGGTCGTCAGCAGCGCTACCTCCCCAGTGCTGCGCACGACCATTGAACGTCCATTCAGCACTAGTTCTAATGGACAGCGCAGCACTGGGGAGAAATGTTTACACGCAGCTAAGGTGTTAAATAATAAGTAGGGCGTTAAGTTTTTGATGACTGTTATTCATTTACTGTTTGGTAATAGTGGTTAATAACATTTTTTATTATATTTTTCCACAGATTCAACTGCAGATCTTTTTTAAATTTGAAAAATGCCTACAAAAAATAGAATTAGAAAGGCTAGAAAACGTCAAAGACAGCAGGATGATGTTTTATTGCAGCAGTCCTCTTCCCCAAATACTTATCAAAACACCAAGAAAGCTCCAGGTAAGAGCACAAAATCATTCTTAAAAAATATTTTTAGTAAAAAAAGTATTTTTCGCCAAAATGTTTCAGTTCAGAAAAAGAAGAGTAATTTAAATGGAAAGGAAAGACCCATCGAAAATGTTATTGGTAGAGGAAGAGATAACTCTGTGCATGATAGTAGAAGGAAACAACAGTTTAGGGACATTCGAAAACGAATGTTCCGTAACAGGATAATAGTTAATTTATTAAGAAATATTAAAAAAGGCCAACAGAAAGCGGCATTTTATAAGAAGAAGAAAAATGTAGAGAAAATTATTGATCATGCTTTTGAAATTAAGCGAAAGTTGTTTATTTTGGTAATCAATAGAATTAGGAAACTAAGCAAGGTAATTTCTGATTTCAAAACAAACAGTAGATGGAAGAGAGTAGTAAATCGTAGTAACTTTTGTGAAGTTTTTTCCGGAGAATGGATGCATAGTTCAAGTTCTGAGGCATTTTTTAATGAGGAGAGTTATTTTCAGGATAATGATTTGATGTTTGCAGTTGACACCAGTGGTCGAGCTTATGAAGTGAAGGATGGTTGTCCAGTTGAAAAAGAAAAACTTGTGACAACAGAGACAGAAGAGGTGCTAAGTGATGAGGTTTTAGGAAGACGTCCTAAGGGTCTTGTGTACATTTGGAAGTGTAGTTCTATTTGCAGTGTGCGACAGGTTTCCATCAATTTGCTTTGTGATTTTATACGGACATTTAATAAGAAAAGTTTGAAGCAGAAAATGAAGTTGTTGCAAGATTTAGATCCTTGCAGAGTGAGACAAATGACAGGTTTGCGTGGTCATTCACTGGCTTGTCTTTCCAGGAGAGTATGCCAGAGTGTTTTTCATCATTTCAGGATGCTAGCAGTGCATCATAATGAAGTGAGAAAATTAGTGAGAATGTTGTATTATGCTAAGAGTCCAGCAATTATGCTTAAACAATTATGTGCTGCTCTTTTGCATGGTTCTGAAATAGATGTGAAGAATATTTGTGAAGAAATTGAGTTTTGTTACTTTAGTAGTAACGATGAGAATGTTCAAATTGACCCTGAAGTAGAGGGTAATGTTGAAGATAATGTACAGGTTTCCAGTACAGATAATTTTCAGAAGGAAATTGCCACTTTTCAGATGAAATCAAGTGAGAGGCCTAATTTCACTTGTGTATGTTGTCGACGCACTTATTATAAGAATCAGACTAAGGTAGTGGATTTATATACAAAAAGTGAAAGGGAAAATAATAGTGAATGGAAGGATTTTGCCACATACTTGATGGTAGAAAATTATTTTGATTTAGGATCGGATCAACGTGTGTGTACTTATTGTTGTAATAAATTAAACCAAAACCAGATGCCTGCTAGGGCAGTTCATAATAATCTGGAATTGGTTGAGATTCCTTCTGAATTGAAGGATTTAAATACTTATGAATGTATTTTGATTCAAAGTATCCATCCCTTTCAGGCTATTGTAAGAATGGAGCCAAAGACAGGGAAGTTGCCTCCAGCAGATTTACAGAGAGGATTAAAGGGAAGAGTTGTTTATTTGCCTCTAGATTTGAACAAAAACATTAACACAATTGGAATAGAAAAAGTTGAAGAGGAACCTCTGGTTATCTTAGTTAATGGGGTTCTGACAAAGAATAAGAAAATATGGCAAGATTTAGTGGATGTTAGGAAAGTCAAAAAGGCAACAGTGTATTTGAAGACAAATAATAAGTACTATAAGAATGTATATGTTGCAGAAGAGGAAGTAAGTGATGAAGAGGATAGCGATTTGTGTGCTGGCCAAAGTGAGAAAGTAGAAGCCTCTAAAAGTGAAGAAATATATGAACATTATAGTGTTCATCCTTTGCATTCCAAGGAAGTCATGGGGAATGCTATTGAGTTGTTTCAAATGAAACAAGCTAAAGGGAGTCCCATTAGTGTTTGGGAGGACAGTTTGGAAGCTCGGTGTTTCCCACAGCTATTTCCCACAGGTCGAGGAGGAAGATATGATGAGCGACCTCATCAAATTCCTGCGTCTGAATACCGGACTTTACGATTGTATGCAGACGATCCTAGGTTTCGTCAATGCATTCCCTATTTGTTTCATCTCCTGTTTGAAAGCGATCTGTCTGGACTGTCATATGCAGTGAACCACATCTTAAAAAGTGGTATACAGATGCGAAATATCTCGGCAAGGGACTTTATGCATAAAGTCAATGTCAAAGACAGTATTTTGGATTCTCACTTAATTAATCTCATGGCGTGTCAGCGTGGTACTAATGAGTACTGGTACCGTCGTCATGGTGATTTAAAATGTATGCTGAGGAACTTAGGAACTCCGACATGGTTCCTCACTCTGAGCTGTGCCGAGTATGGCTGGGAAGACTTACTTGAATTTCTACGAGAGGCAAATGGAAATATTGAAAACATTGAATTCAAGACACCTGGAGAACTGTGTTCTTTGGATCCTGTGAATGTATGCAGGTACTTCAATCATAGATTTGAAGCTATGATGTCTTTCATCACAAATAAGAAGAATCCACCTCTTGGAGAGGTGTTGGATTTCTTCTGGAGAAAGGAGTACCAAGCAAGAGGTGCTCCTCATATACATATGTTGTTGTGGATCAAGGATGCACCTAAATTTGGAACAGATCCGGATGACTTAGTGATGAATTTCATAGAACAGTATTCTACGTGTGCTGTTCCAAACGCAACGGAGAAGAAAAGCCTAAGAGAACAAGTTCTACGTTTCCAAAGCCATCGTTGTGGAAAGTACTGTCGTCGTAAATTCAGAAACAAGGACAAGTTCTACACCAAATGTCGTTTCAACTTTCCACGACCGGTGATTCCTAAAGGAAAAGTGAACAGTTTGATGTCTTCACTGCGACATAATGTGACGAGGAAATCACCCAAAAATACATACAATTTGAAAAGGAACGAAGAGTCCAAGTACATCAACGACTACAACCCAGTGATTTTGTCCATGTGGAATGCTAACATGGATATACAGTTTGTGGGTGACAACTGTATGGCTGTGGCTCAGTATGTGACATCTTACATCACCAAAAAAGAAAAGACAGAACTGAAGGATATGTGGGAGGACATTTCCCATGAAAAGAGCCTCAGCAAGAAGTTGTACAGTTTCAGTCTGAAGATGTTGTCGCATCGAGAAATCGGAGCTTACGAATGTTCAGATCGATTGTCTTCAGCAAGTCTCTATGCCAAATCCAGGAGTATTGTTTGGGCGAGTCTTGGTCTTGCTGCAACGCGAAATCGGGTTCTAAAACCTGTCCGGGAAATTGAATATTTGGCAGAAAAGGAACCAAACAGTACCGACATTTTGAAGACCAACATGTTGGATACATATTATCCAAATCGAAGCAGTCACCTTGAGAATGTTTGTCTATATGAGGTTCTCCAAAATTATATATTCAAGAGGAACATCAAAGAAGATATTGAGAAAGGAGTGTATGCTGTAATTGGAAGTGAGGGATGCCTGGTCAAGCAAAGAAAATGCCAATTAGTAAACCATCGAAAATTGAGTGGCGAATCTTCAGAAAAAAAGGAGTTTTTCTATTTAGCACTTTTGCAACTTTTCAAGCCTTGGCGTGCAGAAGAGGAACTGCTTGGAGATTTCCTCTGTTACGAAGACTCTTTCACTGCTGCTAAGGATAGCATAGAATGTCCTGCTTTTCCCAAATATCAAGAAATGCTAACTTTGGAAATTGAGCAGGAAGCAACGATTGCAGCCGAGATTGCCAGAGACAGTTCTCAGGACAGTCAGAGTTCTGTTTCATTGAGTCAAGATCCACTTGGAGGACCTATTATCGAAAATGAAGCTGCCACTGCTATGAATGAAGTGGAAAGAGCCATGGCACATGCTCAGGAGGATTCAGTTAACTTAGAAGACTTGGAAAAACAACTCAACGTTGAGCAGAGGAAAATATATGATGAAGTTACCAAGCAAATTGAGCATGGATTAAGTCATGAGAAGAAAGAGTGCTCATGGACATTGTTGAAGCCTGTCCTACTGTATGTGAGTGGAGAAGCGGGAACTGGAAAAAGTTTCCTCATTAAAGCAATTTCATGCTATCTGCAGGAAAGGACTGAGTCATCGCTGTCTTGTGTTGTCACCGCTCCTACTGTACTTGCAGCACATAACATTAAAGGTATTACTTTGCATCGTCTACTGATGCTGCCGGTGGAGCATGACAACAAATTACAATATCACAAGTTATCTGGGGATGCTTGCTGTGAAGTTTCAAGAGTCTTGAGGAAAATGAAACTACTTATCATTGACGAAGTAAGCATGGTTTCCAATGTCATGCTTGCCTTTGTGCATTTGAGAATGCAAGAAGTACTTAAAACTGAATATGATGTGTTATTTGGTGGCAAACACATCATTGTTTTCGGAGATCTTCTGCAGCTGACACAAGTAAAAGGAGAACCTGTGTTCAAAATACTCACGCATGAAGATACCAGGAAGTGCCTAGGGAGCATTGGCAACGTCAATATATGGTTAAACTTCAATTATGCTGAACTGCATGAAAATATGCGTCAGGCAAAAGATGAAGATTACAAGAATATTCTACAAGATATTAGAATTGGAAAAGTGACCGAGCATGGAAAAGAAGCTTTGAATGCACGATTACTTTCAAATTTATATCCCGAACAAGAGATTGTGGCTGAGAATATTTTTCAGAAAATTACTGAGAAGAAATCCGGAATATGTTTGATGCCAACTCTTGCAGAATGTGCCATCTTCAACAACAAAATGTTGAATTTAGAAAAGCAAGAGATTGTGAAACTTGAAGCTATTGACAAAATAGAGCACATGGGATCAACAATTATTTTGTCAGAAAATTTGAAATCAAAATTGGATTCATTAGAGAAGACTATATCTAAAACAGCGGGTTTTGAAAAGACTTTGAATGTGTGTTTAAATTGCCGAATCATTTTGAGAAGAAATTTACATGTTGAAAGAGGTCTGGTAAATGGATCAATGGGTAATGTTGTTGATTTTGAGAAGTACAGAAATAGAGATGGAATAGAATTTTTAAAAATTAAATTTGATGGCATTGAGGAAGTACAGCTAATTGGCCGTTGTTCTGCTAGGTTTTTGCTTGTTAAAGACTTATATGTTCGCCGTAAACAGTTTCCTGTTTGCTTGGCATATGCGGTAACAATTCATAAATCGCAAGGTTTAAGTGTAGACAGTGCATTGGTGAATATTGGCAGTTCTGTGTTCAAGGAGGGTATGGCATATGTGGCATTGTCACGAGTTAGAACTTTATCAGGATTGTACTTGATTGACTGTGATGTCACAAACATTTGTGCGGATCTAGATTGTGTTAAGGAATACAATAGGTTAAGAAGAGAGTATGCGCCACATTTGCCTCAATATCCTTTGTTTGAGAAACGTGTGGTAGGCCGCAAACGTAGAAATATCTGTAATAGTAGGGAGGTTGTTGCAAAAAGACTAAAAGTCAATGAACCGAAAATTGTTAGCAGAAACAAAGTGGATTCTGTTGAAGATGTTGTCGGTTTTCAATTTGAAAACAGTTCTGGTGTCAACTGCTATGCAAATGTAGTGGTTAATGTTCTCTTTTCACTAGAGAGTTTAAAAGAACAGATTCTGTTGAATTCAGAACAAATTTTATGCTGTTTATTGAATTCTGTTTTCGAGAAATGTAGCAGTGATCGAACAAAAGTAGAAAGTGTGTCTGAAGTTCGTTATCTGTTAGATGAATGTTCAGGGCAAACAGATTTCTCTGAAAATAATCAGCAAGATTGTCAGGAGTTTTTAATGTATATGCTTGATGTATTGCAAGATGAGGGTGTAGATGTAGATCACCTGTTTGGGCTTTCTTATCAATGGCAGCATGACTGCGAGAATTGTAGGGTATCAAGTACTACTAGTGTAGACTCAGAAAGATTTATATATTTAACTTTGCCAGACAGTAAATCAGTCTCCTTTAATAAGCTAGTAAATGCAGCGGATCACAACATGGAGTGTAGCCAATGTAAATCTGAAATGATGTCAACATTATTTATACGTAGATATGGACAGTATGTCATTTTAATGATTCAACGATGTAGGCCTTAATAAAAAAATTTGTGGCTTCTCAGCTTTCAATTTCAGGAAGGACTTTTGTAACTGTAGCAATTATCTATCACGATGGTCCTTCAACAACATCAGGACATTATACAGCTTATTTAAAGTCTCGAAACGGCTGGTTATTCTGCAATGATTCCGTTGTAACTTTAAAAAAAAAATTGCCGTTTGACCTTAAAAATTCTTACCTGGTGTTTTTAAAACCAAAATGTTAATGAAAGAATCTCGGGATTTCCTGTGAAGAATTGCAAAAGGTTCATGATGTAGAGGGAATGTAAGTCTGCAATGCTGTCTAGATTATTGGTCCAAAACTTTTAATTATAATGTCAATTTAAAAATCCAACTATATAAACCTGATGCAAGTAAGTCTGCTTCATAGTAAGCAGTATCAGTGTCATAGGAAAAGGAGAACATGAGTGACAAAGAAGGGTAAGATATTAGTAGTCCAGGATTGTGAAAATAATCTTAAATGTATTCTTTTTGAAAGTTGCGAAAATAGAAAATGTCGGGATTTGATTGGAAGAATTACAAGAGTAGCGAATCGCGGCAACATGATTTGGCCTAGTGGAAACATGTGATAGAATGAGAGAAGTCTTTTCTTCTATGTAACATATTTTTTGTATCGATGGAGGTTTTCTTTCAGAAAGTGGCGGGCTGAAAATATTTATAGCACAACAGAGTGAATGCTGTTCATAGGAGATCCTTCGACGTCATTGAAAGTAAGTTAATTTTAAGGAGTTTTGAAATCAGATTTCTTAGGTTGTATGGGTTTTTTAAACACAGTCATTTTGATTGTGTTTTTTTTTCCCCGCTGTTACATGATGAATACGTTCAAGTCACTGATTTAAGTGAAATTTGATACATTCTGAGAACAGCAAAAATAAACCATATAACATGTATAATTAATGTTCTTCTGTTTGTACTTATGACATACATTTAGAAATGTGAGGTAGATATGGAAAAACTGAGTCTTCTGTAAGTGTCAATTTTAATGCTTATAGTGCTGTATTTCCGGGTACTGTTTTTTTTAAAAAAAGGAATAGGCCTCACCTCAAAGAAAGCTCTTCAAAGCACACATCTTATTTGCATCCTGAAACTATCATTTAAAATATTAGAGACAATTTTATGATGGCTTTAGATCTTTTTTGCGCTGCTATTGCATCACTATTGTGAGACATCAGCAGTGCAAAAGAAGTACCATGTTCCAAAATAGGTCTCAGTTCATCAGCATGAAGATACTGTTTATTTAAAATATATATTTTTAGGATTGTGTAGGGGACGTAGAGAAGCAGAGGCTTCTGTAAATGTCAAAATTGTTGAAAAGGTGTTTCTTCTTGAACCTTTTCCCTTTTCTTTCGTAATTTTTAAATACATGTAGTAATATTTTTGGAAATGTTTGTTTTCTCTTTTACAGATTGAAAGTATGAAAAAATATTTAAAAAAGGTAACAAGAATTATAAGGTAAATGTTTTCTACTCTTTTTACCCGCAATGCACTGCTGATGATGTCACTGACCATGTCATGAATGATGTAATAAGAGGACATGATTTACTTCATTGGTAGGCCTTCACATGCTTTATCTGCTCTGTATTCTTCAACAAGTGTAAAATTGATCTGTAACCCTGAGTAGGTCTCACCTTAAACAAACCTCACGAGACATCACACCTTATCGTCATCCTGAATTAATAAATAGATCTATTAAACACTATCTCTGATTTACTCTCTATAGCTGTCTTCCTTTTTACATTACTCTCTGTTTACTTCCCTTATACTAACTCTTCTTTTTTTAAAAAAAATATTTTTTTGGTTCGCTTCAAGTTCGCGAACCGGGCAGCGAACTTGAAGCGAACCAAAAGAAATAGAGCTTGCTAGAGTGTTAAACATTCTAGCAATTTTATTTGAAAGGGGAGGTAGTTCTGAAAATAACTTTTTTTTAATGTTTTTGTTGTTTTATTTTATTTATTTATTTTTTTCAGAACATTTTTTGTTTTTTTTGTATTTTTAGAACAGTTTTATGTTTTTTTTGTGTTTTTCATGGAGGGGAAACAACAAAAAAACAGGCATTGAAAAGGGCTCAACAGGAGCAAAGAAAAAATTACTGCTTGGGTGGGTTAGGGCAGTTATGGTTATCAAACACCAAGTTTATTAAGTTTACGCTCATGTTGCCACATGAGAGCATAGCACCACAATGTATGCACGTTAACTTCATGTGCTTGAAGTTTGGCTGTATGTTTGGCACAGTTTCCTGTGCCTCTCTTACAGTCAAAGATATATTAGAAGTTGATTTGGCCACAGGAGTTGTCGGGGGATTATCTTGCAGATCCCTTAACTCTGTCCGGCTGTAATTTAATGGATGCCACCTGACCATATGGCGATGCATAGTATAGTTGCCCATACTATACTTTTTCTCTGTGCCTCGAGATAATCTTTTTTTGCAAATTAGGCAGGTGGCATATTTGGCATTAACCTTCTTCTCCCCTCGAGGAATTGAGAAAAATTGCCAAATTAAACTTGTTTTCCTTCCGGAAACACGGGGCAACTCCTGAATAAATTCAGGTTCATCAGTGTCCTCTTCTTCTAAGTCGTCTTCTTCCTCCTCTCTGTTTGAGATGAATTGAGATGGTGGTCCTCTCTTGTCATGAGGAGGTTGAGGTGGTGGTGGGGGTCCACCAGCTGAAGCAAAGATAAAAGCCATTGCAATCAAAATTGGAAATGGTCTTTCTCTCACCAAGATGAAAGTCAGAGTGAGGAAAGAAGAAGGGGTTTACGTGATTTTGGAAAAGCAAAAGTTCAAAACCAATGAAAAGTGTTATTTTTAGGTCACATGACCTAGTCATACATCATTTGGAAACCATATGTAATATGTGACATCATCAGCAGTGGATTGCGGGTGCGAGATATATAGTTAGCGCATCTAACTATATATGGAATTTCAATGGTTTTATGCGAGTAAAATAAGGTTTTGTAAATGCAAATTCCTAACTATATATGTTCTATAACCAATGTTTTTTTCATTGAATATATATATATATATATATATATATTCTCCCCACCACCGCTGGTCAAGGGAGGAGCTGGCACGGGCGGTCCCGCTGCAGCCACCAGCTGGCTGAATAAATTCGCTTCCAAAGACACCATCGATAATGATGAAGAACGGGACACCCAGAGCTGCAGTGTTCAAAAAGATTTATTCGGCAGTTGAGAAAAGTTTCACGACGCGTTTCGCCATTACGGCTTGGTCACGCTCGTCTTGTGGCTACCATTGCCGATATTTAAGCAACACCCACTTGTGCTCATATTTACATCATATGGAAAAGCATGAAACGATGGCGGCCATCTTATAGTGTCAAATTCAGTCACTTGCATCGTAATGCTAACTGCTTTGTTTGCCATTATTCGGACCAAATTAATGTCATTATGATCCTAACCAAATATATACATATATATACAATTATTCTACCTCATGTGCAGTTTGTAAGTTTCGGCCACAAAATTACAATTTAGACATTTTATATCCGTCCAATATCGGCAATCATTGTGACCAGTGAAATGTTAAGGCAAACATGCAGTTTGTTAATACTGTGAGGCAAAATGCCATCTCGTGTTTGGACAACCAACATTGCTATCACTTCTTGTCTACTGCCACTCAAAACAACAGCGACTGTTACATTGTCATGACAGCCCTGTGTTAGTGTTAGATACATCAGTGTTGTTATCTCTCCAACAGTGACGCCCCAGTGGGCAATCGTGTTACTACGATGTTGCAGTTATGTCGCCCCAGTGGGCAAATAGAAGAGTTCATTTCTCCTTTATAGTTCATAATGAGACTACGTTCATCATAGTTAGTGCAGTAAATCAAATAGGTGCAAAGTCTCTTTGGTAAAATGTCAGTGCCCATTGTTGCCATTTATTCCTGTTGTGCTGCCACCATGTGATGCCTCCAAACCTGTGGATAAAATAAATTATAGTAAAGTTTTAAAATCCAGATAATCGCGGAAAACAGTTCATAACTTTATATTATTCATATAAGTGGATTGCCAGTTCTTCCGTCACGTTCAGACCTTTTGGGGTTAGACAATCAAAGTCCACAATGTACTTGGACTCAAGTTTCCTGAGGAATAGTTCCTGGTTACCTCCTCTTATTCCCAAGTTCACACTGTCAATGACAACCAGTTGCACCAATTGTTCGTTTTGCATATGCATCTCTGAGAAATGTCTGGCAACAGGGTAGAGTTTATTGTTGTTACGTATCGCTCTCAGATGTTCTAATACCCTCTTTTTGGCAGTATGTTTCGTGCTGCCAACATACCATTTGTTGCATGGACAGATGATAATGTATATGCTGTAAGGTGTATTGCATGATAATCGTTTACGAATAGTAAACACTCTTTTACTGTTAGGGACATTTAATGTATTGCAATTCTTGCTGAACTTGCATGCTTTGCATTTACGGCAACACCTGAAGCCCCCTTCACCTCTGTTGGAATCCATTTCAGCAGTTATGTAATTGGGGCTAAGTTCGTCTCGCAATGATTTCCCTTTTCTAAAGGTTATTTGAGGATTGTCAGAGATGTATTTAGTCAAGTGTGCATCTGTCTGGAGGACATGCCAGTATTTGTGAAGGACCTTACGTATGTTACGGGCCTGTTCAGAATAGGTGGTGATGAATCTCACAGTATCACTGTCCTTACTGGTAGTGTGGGGATTTAGTAATTCATCTCTGTTTTTAAGAGCTACTCTGTCTTTGGCCACATTGATTGTTTTAAGGCTGTAGCCCCTATTTCGAAATCTCTCACACATGATCTTTTCTTCATTTTTATAAGCCGCCTCATTACTGCAATTACGTTTGGCTCGCAGTAGTTCCCCATAAGGTATGCTGTTTATTAAACTTTGGGGATGGCAGCTATTAGCATTCAAAATGCTGTTACCGGCTGTCTTTTTCCGATATAATTTTGTGTTGAGTAGGTTATTCTCCACTCCTACAATTACATCAAGAAATTCAACTGCTGTTGTACTAATGTTTCCAGTTAATGTCAGATTCAGATTGTTAAGATTAAGTTTGTCGATGAAGGACTTGGCTGAGTCTGTGTCCCCACACCAAATGAAAAAGATGTCGTCTATGTATCTCAGCCACAGGGCCACCTGATCGAATTCTGCCATCTCCCGGACGACCTGCTCCTCCCACCAGCCCATGAAAAGATTTGCATAGTGAACTCCATCTCCTCTGTAGATATCTTGCATGTAGTAACGCAAGTTATTATTGTACAGGGAGCCCATTCCATGGTCTCTCATGTAAGCTGAAACAGATTTGTTTACATGCTTCCTCGCTTTCTCAATTTGTGGACAAAATTGGTTGGACCACCTCCATTTCTGTCTTTGGCATATATTGGAATATACCAAGGCAGTTTGAGGAAAAAGTGCCATTAATTGCTCAAAGGTGTCCTTTAAAAGCATTTCCAGACCTACCCCTGTCAAAGTGCCAAAATCATTACCTCCACAGTGCACTATTAACAGGTCAGGTTTTGGCAAATGCATAAAGGTTTTCACCAATGGTATCAATTGGTGACATTTTAATCCTCTTTGGCCCAACCACTTAATTTCCACATCTTGTAAATTGAGGTTAGGTAAATTTCTGTTCTCAGCATACCTTTGAGCCCAGTGGATGTAACTATGTCCAACAATCCAGACCTTAAACATGGTGGGAGAAGGTTGTTCTGCAGTCAGATGAAGTGTGGTAATGAAAGGGCAGTTGAAACAGTAGGAGTTTGTAAAGAAAAAAAACTGTGGATTTCCAATGCTAATGATTCATTAGCAGTGATTGGTGCATTTCCATTTCTGAAAACAGAAAGTTAGGGTGCATGGATGTGTTCTTTGAAACATGTAATTTGAATGGTCAAGGAAGAAACATTTAATGAAAGATTGCACTGGATACGCAGGTGCACTGAGAGTTCAGAGTTCAATTGAAACATTGTTGTGTGAATTTGCAAACATGAGAGGTCTTCCAGGAGGTGGTTGCTATGGAAACAAGGCAGAGAGGGCAGAGGGGGGAAGGGTTTTGATTTGAAAAAAGTGAGGGAAGAGGTATGATTGGCTAATATGAGAGATATGTGAAATGAATATCTGTATTTCTGTGCTTTCAATAGCTGCAGCCTTTGGAGTGCATCCTTTTTCTTCTGCTGAAGACAATTTGGTGTATTTCTGAGACTGTTTTCAAAACTCAAAAAATATTTGCTAAGGTGAGAAAAGATTTATTTAATTTAGATAGAGAATAGTATGATTTAAGGAGAAAATGATGAAGAAAGCTGTGTTTTTAAAATGTGGTTTTGTCTCTAGTGATATACTAATAGAATTAGTTTCTTTGAGAAATTGTAATTGCATATTCGGTGTAGCATTCTGGCATGCAGTAACACAAGTTATTGTGGTACATGGAGCCCATTCCATGGTCTGTTATGTAAGCTGAAACAGATATGTTGTTTTTAAAAACGATTTAAGAAATCAATTACATTTCTGGATATGTACTGCTAGAGCTTCATAGGTTGTTTTGAGCCATATTTATAAGGCATTTGAGTGTCTTTGATGTTATGTTTTCCTTTTAAAATGTAAAGTGTTCCTCATGGGGCAAGTGTCTTGTAAATACGCTCCCACTTGTGCTTTGCAAATTTAGATTTTGATTATGGGAGTTACATAGCCATGTTAATAATGTCCAAACAATGGTGGTAGGGCATTCAAGAAAACGTTTTTCTGTGTCTCTAGGACATTTTCAGTCCTTTCCTCTTGAATGCAGGTATACAATTGATTTATATGCTGTGTTTAAAAACGAATTTTCAAATCAATTACATTTCTTGATATGTACTGTTAGAGCTTCATAGGTTGTTTGGGGTCATATTTAGAAGGCATTTTAGTGTCTTTGATGTTATGTTTACCTTTTTAAATGGAAAGCGTTCCTCATGGGGCCCTGAGCAGTTCTTAGCCATGTTATTTAATGGGAAGTGGATATCATGGCTAAGAGTATTTGCTGGAAAATGCATGAATATTGCTGACTTTTCTGCGATATTCATGCATTGTGGGCGTTTTTTTCGCATTTGCGAGCAGTTCTTAGCCATGTTATCCAATGGGAGGTGGATAACATGGCTAAGAGCATTTGCTGGAAAATGCATGAATATCGCTGACTTTTCAGCGATATTCATGCATTGCGGCCGTTTTTTTTCGCATTTGCGAGCAGTTCTTAGCCATGTTATCCAATGGGAGGTGGATAACATGGCTAAGAGCATTTGCTGGATAATGCATGAATATCGTTGAATTTTCAGTGATATTCATGCATTGCGGCCGTTTTTAATCGCATTTGTGATAAACAATTACATTTCTTGATATGTACTGTTAGAGCTTCATAGGTTGTTTGGGGTCATATTTAGAAGGCATTTCAGTGTCTTTGATGTTATGTTTACCTTTTTAAATGGAAAGCGTTCCTCATGGGGCAAGTGTCTTGTAAATACGCTCCCACTTGCGCTTGGCAAATTTAGATTTTGATTATGGGAGTTACCTAGCCATGTTAATAGTGTCCCAAAAATGGTGCTAGGACATTCCAGAAAACACTTTCATGTGTCTCAAGGACATTTTTAGTCATTTCTTCATGAATGCAGGTATACAATTGATTTATATGCTGTGTTTAAAAACGAATTTTGAAATCAATTAAATTTCTGGATATGTACTGTTAGAGCTTCATAGGTTGTTTGGGGTCATATTTAGAAGGCATTTTAGTGTCTTTGATGTTATTTTTCCCTTTTTAAATGGAAAGCGTTCCTCATGGGGCCCTGAGCAGTTCTTAGCCATGTTATTTAATAGGAAGTGGATAACATGGCTAAGAGCATTTGCTGGAAAATGCATGAATATCGCTGACTTTTCTGCGATATTCATGCATTGCGGCCGTTTTTTTCGCATTTGCGAGCAGTTCTTAGCCATGTTATCCAATGGGAGGTGGATAACATGGCTAAGAGCATTTGCTGGAAAATGCATGAATATCGCTGACTTTTCTGCGATATTCATGCATTGCAGCCGTTTTTTTTCGCATTTGCGAGCAGTTCTTAGCCATGTTATCCAATGGGAGGTGGATAACATGGCTAAGAGCATTTGCTGGATAATGCATGAATATCGTTGACTTTTCAGCGATATTCATGCATTGCGGCCGTTTTTAATCGCATTTGTGATAAACAATTACATTTCTTGATATGTACTTTTAGAGCTTCATAGGTTGTTTGGGGTCATATTTAGAAGGCATTTTAGTGTCTTTGATGTTATGTTTACCTTTTTAAATGGAAAGCGTTCCTCTTGGGGCAAGTGTCTTGTAAATACGCTCCCACTTGCGCTTGGCAAATTTAGATTTTGATTATGGGAGTTACCTAGCCATGTTAATAGTGTCCCAAAAATGGTGCTAGGGCATTCCAGAAAACACTTTCATGTGTCTCAAGGACATTTTTAGTCATTTCTTCATGAATGCAGGTATACAATTGATTTATATGCTGTGTTTAAAAACGAATTTTGAAATCAATTAAATTTCAGGATATGTACTGTTAGAGCTTCATAGGTTGTTTGGGGTCATATTTAGAAGGCATTTTAGTGTCTTTGATGTTATTTTTCCCTTTTTAAATGGAAAGCGTTCCTCATGGGGCCCTGAGCAGTTCTTAGCCATGTTATTTAATAGGAAGTGGATAACATGGCTAAGAGCATTTGCTGGAAAATGCATGAATATCGCTGACTTTTCTGCGATATTCATGCATTGCGGCCGTTTTTTTCCTATTTGCAAGCACTTCTTAGCCATGTTATCCAATGGGAGGTGGATAACATGGCTAAGAGCATTTGCTTCAAAGGTTGTTTGGGGTCATACACCATTTTTGGGAAATTATTACCATGCCTATGTAACTCCCATAATCAAAATCTAAATTTGCCAACCGCAGGTGGGAGCGTATTTACAATAAATTTGCACCATGAAGAACGTAAAATAGCATAATAGACACTCAAATGCCTTATAAATATGACCCAAAACATCTTATGAAGCACTAGCAGTGCATATTTCCAGAAATGTATTGGTTTAATGATTTACTTCATTGGTAGGCCTTCACATGTTTTTTTACCTTGGTTTTTTACAGTGAAAATCTTATCTGCAACCATGTGTTGGCCTCACCTCAAATAAACAAAACAGGTGATGGACTGAATGTGGATCAATGACACACATTCACCCCAGTCTAAAGATCTGGGCCTAAACAAATCTTTAGATAGGCTACATCTTATCGTCATCCTGAATTAATCATTTAAAATATTAGGGAGTGATTTATGATTGTTGTATGCCTGTTTTGTACCATTGAGTGTCATTTTTGTGATGCAGTGCTGGTGGAAAACATTTGCTATGTTAAATAATTAGTAGGGCATTAAGTTTTAGATGACTGTTATTTATTTACTGTTTGGTAATAGTGGTTAATAACATTTTATATTATATTTTTCCACAGATTCAACTGCAGATTCTTTCATAGTTTGGAAAATGCCTAGAAAAAGTAGAATAAGAAAGGCTAGAAAACGTCAAAGACAGCAGGATGATGTTTTATTGCAGCAGTCCTCTTCCCCAAATACTTGTCAAAACACCAAGAAAGGTCCGGGTAAGAGCACGAAATCATTCTTAAGAAATATTTGTAGTAAAAAAAGTTTTGCTCAAAAAAATGTTTCAGGCCACAAGAAGAAAAGTAATTTAAATGGAAAGGAGAGACCCATCACAAATGTTACTGGTAGAGGAAGAGATAACTCTGTGCATGATAGTAGAAGGAAACAACAGTTTAGGGACATTCGAAATCGAATGTTCCGTAATAGGATATTAGTTAATTTATTGAAAAATATTAAAAAGAAAGGCCAACAGAAAGCGGCATTTTATAAGAAGAAGAAAAATGTAGAGAAAATTATTGATCATGCTTTTGAAATTAAGCGAAAGTTGTTTATTTTGGTAATCAATAGAATTAGGAAACTAAGCAAGGTAATTTCTGATTTCAAAACAAAAAGTAGATGGAAGAGAGTAGTAAATCGTACTAACTTTTGTGAAGTTTTTTTCGGAGAATGGATGCATAGTTCAAGTTGTGAGGCATTTTTTAATGAAGAGAGTTATTTTCAGGATAATGATTTGGTGTTTGCAGTTGACACCAGTGGTCGAGCTTATGAAGTGAAGGATGGTTGTCCAGTTGAAAAAGAACAACTTGTGACAACAGAGACAGAAGAGGCGCTAAGTGATGAGGTTTTAGGAAGACGTCCTAAGGGTCCTGTGTACATTTGGAAGTGTAGTTCTATTTGCAGTGTGCGACAGGTTTCCATCAATTTGCTTTGTGATTTTATACAGACATTTAATAAGAAAAGTTTGAAGCAGAAAATGAAGTTGTTGCAAGATTTAGATCCTTGCAGAGTGAGACAAATGACAGGTTTGCGTGGTCATTCACTGGCTTGTCTTTCCAGGAGAGTATGCCAGAGTGTTTTTCATCATTTCAGGATGCTAGCAGTGCATCATAATAAAGTGAGAAAATTAGTGAGAATGTTGTATTATGCTAAGAGTCCAGCAATTATGCTTAAACAATTATGTGCTGCTCTTTTGCATGGTTGTGAAATAGATGTGAAGAATATTTGTGAAGAAATTGAGTTTTGTTACTTTGGTAGTAAAGATGAGAATGTTCAAATTGACCCTGAAGTAGAGGGTAATGTTGAAGATAATGTACAGGTTTCCAGTACAGATTATTTTCAGAAGGAAATTGCCACGTTTCAGATGAAATCAAGTGAGAGGCCTAATTTCTCTTGTGTATGTTGTCGACGCACTTATTATAAGAATCAGACTAAGTTAGTGGATTTATATGCAAAAAGTGAAAGGGAAAATAATAGTGAATGGAAGGATTTTGCCACATACTTGATGGTAGAAAATTGTTTTGATTTGGGAGTGGACCAACGTGTGTGTACTTATTGTTGTAACAAATTAAACCAAAACCAGATGCCTGCTACGGCGGTTCATAATAATCTGGAATTGGTTGAGATTCCTTCAGAATTGAAGGATTTAAATACTTATGAATCTATTTTGATTCAAAGTATCCATCCCTTTCAGGCTATTGTAAGAATGGAGCCAAAGACAGGGAAGTTGCCTCCAGCAGATTTACAGAGAGGATTAAAGGGAAGAGTTGTTTATTTGCCTCTAGATTTGAACAAAAACATTAACACAATTGGAATAGAAAAAGTGGAAGAGGAACCTCTGGTTATCTTGGTTAATGGGGTTCCGACAAAGAATAAGAAAATATGGCAAGATTTAGTGGATGTTAGGAAAGTCAAAAAGGCAACAGTGTATTTGAAGAAAAATAATAAGTACTATAAGAATGTATATGTTGCAGAAGAGGAAGTAAGTGATGAAGAGGATAGCGATTTGTGTGCTGGCCAAATTGAGAAAGTAGAGGCCTCTAAAAGTGAAGAAATATATGAACATTATAGTGTTCATCCTTTGCATTCCAAGGAAGTCATGGGGAATGCTATTGAGTTGTTTCAAATGAAACAAGCCAAAGGGAGTCCCATTAGTGTTTGGGAGGAAAGTTTGGAAGCTCGTGTTTCCCACAGCTATTTCCCACAGGTCAAGGAGGAAGATATGATGAGCGACCTCATCAAATTCCTGCGTCTGAATACCGGACTTTACGATTGTATGCAGAAGATCCTAGGTTTCGGCAATGCATTCCCTATTTGTTTCATCTCTTGTTTGAAAGCGATCTGTCAGGACTGTCATATGCAGTGAACCACATTTTAAAAAGTGGTATACAGATGCAAAACATCTCGGCAAGTGACTTTATGCATAAAGTCAATGTCCAAGACAGTATTTTGGATTCTCACTTAATTAATCTCATGGCGTGTCAGCGTGGTACTAATGAGTACTGGTACCGTCGTCATGGTGATTTAAAATGTATGCTGAGGAACTTAGGAACTCCAACATGGTTCCTCACTCTGAGCTGTGCCGAGTATGGCTGGGAAGACTTACTTGAATTTCTACGAGAGGCAAATGGAAATATTGAAAACATTGAATTCAAGACACCTGGAGAACTGTGTTCTTTGGATCCAGTGAATGTATGCAGGTACTTCAATCATAGATTTGAAGCTATGATGTCTTTCATCACAAATAAAAAGAATCCACCTCTTGGAGAGGTGTTGGATTTCTTCTGGAGAAAGGAGTACCAAGCAAGAGGTGCCCCTCATATACATATGTTGTTGTGGATCAAGGATGCACCTAAATTTGGAACAGATCCGGATGACTTAGTGATGAATTTCATAGAACAGTATTCTACGTGTGCTGTTCCAAACGCAACGGAGAAAAAAAGTCTAAGAGAACAAGTTCTACGTTTCCAAAGCCATCGTTGTGGAAAGTACTGTCGTCGTAAATTCAGAAACAAGGACAAGTTCTACACCAAATGTCGTTTCAACTTTCCACGACCGGTGATTTCTAAAGGAAGAGTGAACAGTTTGATGTCTTCGCTGCGACATAATGTGACGAGGAAATCACCCAAGAATACATACAATTTGAAAAGGAACGAAGAGTCCAAGTACATCAATGACTACAACCCAGTGATTTTGTCCATGTGGAATGCTAACATGGATATACAGTTTGTGGCTGACAACTGTATGGCTGTGGCTCGGTATGTGACATCTTACATCACCAAAAAAGAAAAGACCGAACTGAAGGATATGTGGGAGGACATTTCCCATGAAAAGAGCCTCAGCAAGAAGTTGTACAGTTTCAGTCTGAAGATGTTGTCGCATCGAGAAATCGGAGCTTGCGAATGTTCTGATCGATTGTCTTCAGCAAGTCTCTATGCCAAATCCAGGAGTCTCGTTTGGGCGAGTCTTGGTCTTGCTGCAACGCGAAATCGAGTTCTAAAACCTGTCCGGGAAATTGAGTATTTGGCAGAAAAGGAACCAAACAGTACCGACATTTTGAAGACCAACATGTTGGATACATATTATCCAAATCGAAGCAGTCACCTTGAGAATGTTTGTCTATATGAGGTTCTCCAAAATTATATATTCAAGAGGAACATCAAAGAAGATATTGAGAAAGGAGTGTATGCTGTAATTGGAAGTGAGGGATGCCTGGTCAAGCAAAGAAAATGCCAATTAGTAAACCATCGAAAATTGAGTGGTGAATCTCCAGAAAAAAAGGAGTTTTTTTATTTAGCACTTTTGCAACTTTTCAAGCCTTGGCGTGCAGAAGAGGAACTGCTTGGAGATTTCCTCTGTTACGAAGACTCTTTCAATGCAGCCAAGGAGTCCATAGAATGTCCTGCTTTTTCTAAATATCAAGAAATGCTAACTTTGGAAATTGAGCAGGAAGCAACGATTGCAGCCGAGATTGCCAGAGACAGTTCTCAGGACAGTCAGAGTTCTGTTTCATTGAGTCAAGATCCACTTGGAGGACCTATTATCGAAAATGAAGCTGCCACTGCTATGAATGAAGTAGAAAGAGCCATGGCACATGCTCAGGAGGATTCAGTTAACTTAGAAGACTTGGAAAAACAACTCAACGTTGAGCAGAGGAAAATATATGATGAAGTTACCAAGGAAATTGAGCACGGATTAAGTCATGAGAAGAACAAGTGCTCATGTACATCGTTGAAGCCTGTCCGACTGTACGTGAGTGGAGAAGCGGGAACTGGAAAAAGTTTCCTCATTAAAGCTATCTCTTGTTATTTGCAGGAAAGGACTGAGTCATCGCTGTCTTGTGTTGTCACCGCTCCTACTGGACTGGCAGCACATAACATTAAAGGTATTACTTTGCATCGTCTACTGATGCTGCCGGTGGAGCATGACAACAAATTACAATACAACAAGTTATCTGGAGATGCTTGCTGTGAAGTTTCAAGAGTCTTCAGGAAAATGAAACTACTTATCATTGACGAAGTAAGCATGGTTTCCAATGTCATGCTTGCCTTTGTGCATTTGAGAATGCAAGAAGTACTTAAAACTGAATATGATGTGTTATTTGGTGGGAAACACATCATTGTTTTCGGAGATCTTCTGCAGCTGACACCAGTAAAAGGTCAACCTGTGTTCAAAATACTCACGCATGAAGATACCAGGAAGTGCCTAGGGAGCATTGGCAACGTCAATATATGGTTAAACTTCAATTATGCTGAACTGCATCAAAATATGCGTCAGGCAAAGGATGAAGATTACAAGAATATTCTACAAGATATTAGAATTGGAAAAGTGACCGAGCATGGGAAAGAAGCTTTAAATGCACGATTACTGTCAAATTTATATCCCAAACAAGAGATTGTGCCTGAGAATATTTTTCAGAAAATTACTGAGAAGAAATCCGGGATATGTCTCATGCCAACTCTTGCAGAATGTGCCATCTTCAACAACAAAATGTTGAATTTAGAAAAGCAAGAGATTGTGAAACTTGAAGCTATCGACAAATTAGAGCATATGGGATCAACAATTATTTTGTCAGACAATTTGAAATCAAAATTGGATTCATTAGAGAAGACTATATCTAAAACAGCGGGTTTTGAAAAGACTTTGAATGTGTGTTTAAATTGCCGAATCATTTTGAGAAGGAATTTACATGTAGAAAGAGGTCTGGTAAATGGATCAATGGGTAATGTTGTTGATTTTGAGAAATACAGAAATAGAGATGGAGTAGAATTTTTAAGAATTAAATTTGATGGCATTGAGGAAGTACAGCAAATTGGTCGTTGTTCTGCTAGGTTTTATCTTGTTAAAGACTTATATGTTCGCCGTAAACAGTTTCCTGTTTGCTTGGCATATGCGGTGACAATCCATAAATCGCAAGGTTTAAGTGTAGACTGTGCATTGGTGAATATTGGCAGTTCTGTGTTCAAGGAGGTTATGGCATATGTGGCATTGTCACGAGTTAGAACTTTATCGGGATTGTACTTGATTGACTGTGATGTCACAAACATTTGTGCGGATCTAGATTGTGTTAAGGAATGCAATAGGTTAAGAAGAGAGTATGCGCCACATTTGCCTCAATATCCTTTGTTTGAGAAACGTGTGGTAGGCCGGAAACGTAGAAATAGCAGTAATAGTAGGGAGGTTGTTGCAAAAAGACTAAAAGTCAATGAACCGAAAATTGTTAGCAGAAAGAAAGTGGATTCTGTTGAAGATGTTGTCGGTTTTCAATTTGAAAACAGTTCTGGTGTCAACTGCTATGCAAATGTAGTGGTTAATGTTCTCTTTTCACTAGAGAGTTTAAAAGAACAGATTCTGTTGAATTCAGAACAAATTTTATGCTGTTTGTTGAATTCTGTTTTCGTAAAATGTAGCACTGATCGAACAAAAGTAGAAAGTGTGTCTGAAGTTCGTTATCTGTTAGATGAATGTTCAGGTCAAACAGACTTCTCTGAAAATAATCAGCAAGATTGTCAGGAGTTTTTAATGTATATGCTTGATATATTGCAAGATGAGGGTGTAGATGTAGATCACCTGTTTGGGCTTTCTTATCAATGGCAGCATGACTGCGAGAATTGTAGGGTATCAAGTACTACTAGTGTAGACTCAGAAAGATTTATATATTTAACTTTGCCAGACAGTAAATCAGTCTCCTTTAATAAGCTAGTAAATGCAGCGGATCACAACATGGAGTGTAGCCAATGTAAATCTTAAATGATGTCAACATTACTTATACGTAGATATGGACAGTATGTCATTTTAATGATGCAACGATGTAGGCCTGATGGATCAAAATTGTCAACTTTAATAAAAAATTTTGTGGCTTCTCAGCTTTCAATATCAGGAAGGACTTTTGTAACTGTAGCAATTATCTATCACGATGGTCCTTCAACAACTTCAGGACATTATACAGCTTATTTAAAGTCTCGAAACGGCTGGTCATTCTGCAATGATTCCGTTGTAATTTTCAAAAAAAAATTGCCGTTTGACCTTAAAAATTCTTACCTGGTGTTTTTAAAACCAAAATTTTAAAGAAAGAATCTCGGGATTTCCTGTGAAGAATTGCAAAATGTTCATGAAGTTGAGGGAATGTAAGTCTGCAATGCTGTCTAGATTATTGGTCCAAAACTTTTAATTATAATGTCATTTTGTAAAATCCGACTATATAAACCTGATGCAAGTAAGTCTGCTTCATAGTAAGCAGTATCAGTGTCATAGGAAAAGGAGAACATGAGTGACAAAGAAGGGTAAGATATTAGTAGTCCAGGATTGTGAAAATTATCTTAAATGTTTTCTTTTTGAAAGTTGCGAAAATAGAAAATGACGGGATTTGATTGGAAGAATTACAAGACTTGTGAATAGCTGCAACATGATTTGGCCAAGTGGAAACATGTGGTAGAATGTGAGAAGTCTTTTCTTGTATGTAACATATTTTTCGAATCGTTGGAGGTTTTCTTTCAGAAAGTGGCGGGCTGACAATATTTATAGCACAACACAGTGGACGCTGTTCATAGGACATCCTTCGACGTCATTGAAAGTAAGTTAATTTTAAGGAGTTTTGAATTCAGATTTCTTATGTTGAATGGGTTTTTTAAACACAATCATTTTGATTGTGTTTTTTTTTCCCCGCTGTTACATGATGAATACCTTCAAGTCACTGATTTAAGTGAAATTTGATACATTCTGAGAACAGCAAAAATAAACCATTTAACATGTATAATTAATGTTCTGCTTTTTGTACTTATGATATACATTTAGAAATGTGAGGTAGATATGGAGAAACTGAGTCTTCTGTAAGTGTCAATGTTAATGCTTACAGAGCTGTACTTCTGGGTACTGTTTTTTTAAAAAAAAAATGAATAGGCCTCACCTCAAAGAAAGCTCTTGAAAGCACACATCTTATTTGCATCCTGAAACAATCATTTAAAATGTTAGACTCAATTTTATGATGGCTTTACATCTTTTTTGCGCTGCTATTGCATCACTATTGTGAGACATTAGCAGTGCAAAAGAAGCACCATGTTCCAAAATAGGCCTCAGTTCATCAACATCAAGATACAGTTTGTTTAAAATATATATGTTTAGGATTGTGTAGGGGACGTAGAGAAGCAGAGGCTTCTGTAAATGTCAAAGTTGTTGAAAAACTGTTTGTTCTTGAACCTTTTCCCTTGTCTTTTCTAATTTTTAAATACATGTTTTAATATTTTTGGAAATGTTTGTTCTCTCTTTTACAGATTGAAAGTATGAAAAAATATTTTAAAAAGGTAACAAGAATTATAAGGTAAATGTTTTCTACTCTTTTTACCCGCAATGCACTGCTGATGATGGCACTGACCATGTCATGAATGATGTAATAAGAGGACATGACTTACTTCATTGGTAGGCCTTCACATGCATTATCTGCTCTGTATTCTTCAACAAGTGTAAAATTGATCTGTAACCCTGAGTAGGTCTCACCTTAAACAAACCTCAGGACAGATCACACCTTATCGTCATCCTGAATTAATAAATAGATCTATTAAACAGTATCTCTGGTTTACTCCCTATAGCTGTCTTTCTTTTAACATTACTCTCTGTTTACTTCCCTTATACTAACTCTTCTTTTTTTTAAAAAAATATTTTTTTGGTTCGCTTCAAGTTCGCGAACCGGGCAGCGAACGGGAAAGCGAACCAAAAGAAATAGAGCTTGCCAGAGTGATAAACATTCTAGCAATTTTATTTGAAAGGGGAGGTAGTTCTGAAAAGAACTTTTTTTTTTTGTTTTTGTTGTTTTATTTATTTTTATTTTTTTTCTGAACATTTTTTGATTTTTTTGTATTTTTAGAACAGTTTTATGTTTTTTTTGTGTTTTTTATGGAGGGGAAACAACAAAAAAACAGGCATTGAAAAGGGCTCAACAGGAGCAAAAAAAAAATTACTGCTTGGGTGCGTTAGGGCACTTATGGTTTTCGAACACCATATTGATCAAGTTCACGCTCATGTTCCCATACGAGAGCATAGCACCACAATATATACAGGTAAACTTCATATGTTTAAAGTTTGGCTGAATGTTTGGCACAGTTTCCTGTGCCTCTCTTCCTGTCAAAGATATTGTTGACGTAGATCTGGCCACAGGAGTTGTCGGGGGATTATCTTGTAGGTCCCTTAACTCTGCCCGGCTGTAGTTTAAGGGATGCCACCTGGCCATATGGCGATGCATAGTATAGTTGCCCATACTATATTTTTTCTCTGTGCCTCTAGACAATCTGTATTTACAGATGAGGCAGGTGGCATATTTAGCATTGACCTTCTTGTCCCCTGGAGGGATGGAAAAAAACTGCCATATGAAACTTGTTTTCCTTTTAGAAACACGGGGCAACTCCGGGATAAATTCTGGTTGATCTCTATCCTCTTCTTCTTCTTCCTCCTCTTCCTCCTCTCTGTTGGAGATAAATTGACTTGGTGGTCCTCTCTTCTTATGAGGAGGTGGAGGTGGTGGTGGGGGTGCACCAGCTGCAGCAAGTATAGAAGCCATTGCTGAACTCCAGGAAAATGGTCTTTCTCTCACCAAGATGAAAGTCAGAGTGAGGAAAGAAGGAGGGGTTTACATGATTTGGGAAAAGCAAAAGTTCTGAACCAATGAAAAGTGTTATTTTTAGGTCACATGACCTAGTCATACATCATTTGGAAACCAAAAGTGAAATGAACCAATGAAAACTTTGATAAACAAGTCACATGACCTGTTCCGCTTACGTTACGCGGTGCGCGCCGCGTCTCGGATCGCTTCCGGTTCGCGGTCCGGAGCACTTCCGGGAGCGCTAACGCGGCGCGTCATTAGACGCATTACGCGACAACGTGATACGTCGCGCTTCCGCGACGCGTCACAGTTCCGCTAACGTAACGTTTACCGGTTCGCGGACTAGGTCGCGGCATCAAGATGAGCTAACGGAAAGCTTCCCGGTTCGCGAACTGGAAGCGAAGAAAAAAAATATTTAAAAAAAAATTATTAATAAACATCTAAAATATATTTTAAGATTTAAAGAAGAATTCATTTTACAGTTACAGATGTTAGCTTTTAAAAAACCAATGAAATTCACAGAAAAAACCATAGGTTATAGACCATATATAGTTAGGAATTTGCATTTACAAAACCTTGAAAATTCACTGAAAAAACCATAGGTTATAGACCATATATAGTTAGGGATTTGCATTTACAAAACCTTATTTTACTCGCATAAAACCATTGAAATTCCATATATAGTTAGTTGCGCTAACTATATATCGCGCACCTGCAATCCACTGCTGATGATGTCACATATTACATCATTCATGACATGGTCAGTGACATCACTGATGACATCACTGATGACATCTCAAATGACATCACTGATGACATCTCAAATGACATCACTGATGACATCACTGATGACATCTCATTTGACATTACTGATCACATCACTGATGATATCATTCATGTGATAATACGATGAACCTCTTCAGACTCTAATATAACCTTAGATACAATCAGTGTAAACAGACACTCACAGACTGTCACTCATCCATGGAGTTACTCACACACCTAGTCAGTCATGCAAAGAATCAATCGCACCTCCATTTCCTCAACTATACAGTTATACAAACTTTACTTATTCAAACATATACTAACACATATTTACTCTCTTATACAATCCCTGATACAAGTTCACAATGATCCATACAGCCACTCACACATTCACTGGCTCTTATGCACAGTTATTTATATATGTCAACTCTCACTTGTACTGTGTTTTACATATGTACTTACTTTGACATGTAGCACTGAGATATCCATTCACTCACCAATACACTCATGCACACAGTCAACCGCCCATACAGCTGTTTCCACATGCACTTTTGAAACCATACATCTAGTGAATCAACTGCTCACACATCTATGCACAGAGTCATACACCTCCCAGCCACCCACACACACACTCAGTCTCCCATACAAATACCTGGGCTACCAATCAATAACCCATATAGTTACTCATATAGCTACTTATCAACACATGCAGCAGTTTACAGAACAACAGACATAATAATGCACAAATTAAGACAGTTTAGTCACTAACCCATGCACTCAGTGAGACACATTTAATCACTCACTCATACAGTCAGTCATGCACCTACTAAATCCTTCATCCAGACACTTATACATCCACTCATTCTTCAATATGTAAGACATATTTACACTTTACAGAAACATACAGTCACTGGATGTTGTCATCAGTGATGTCATCAGTGATGTCACTGACCATGTCATGAATGATGTAATATGTGACATCATCAGCAGTGGATTGCGGGTGCGCGATATATAGTTAGCGCAACTAACTATATATGGAATTTCAATGGTTTTATGCGAGTAAAATAAGGTTTTGTAAATGCAAATCCCTAACTATATATGGTCTTTAACCTATGGTTTTTTCAGTGAATTTTCAAGGTTTTGTAAATGCAAATTCCTAACTATATATGGTCTATAACCTATGGTTTTTTCTGTGAATATATATATATATATATATATGTGTCAATCACCCTATGGAATGGCCTAGACAACCCAAAAAGCAGGGTGCAATGTATTTAAAAGGCAGAGCATGTACTTTTAAGTGTTATATGTGCTGGTAATGAAAAAGTCTCAAATTAGTTTTTCACTACTGCACGGCTTATCTCTCCCATAGGCTAACATTAGGATTCCACATGCATGTTTTAAGTGTAATTCCCAATTATGAAGAGATAGACTTTTTGAATTTGGTGTCTCTGCAATCAACAGTTAAAGTCACAACTGAGGTGAAGTGGGATTTTAAATTGTAGTTCCAAAAATGCCACTTTTAGAAAGTTCAATCACAAGGTAGAAGGTGTACTACACTGTTCTGATTCAACTTAAATCCATAAGGTTTAAACAGGTGGGGTGCTCTTCCAGGTGGCGTCACCGTCCGATGGCGCTGTGAAGTACAATAAGGTTGTGTGCATGCATAGACGTGAGTGCATCCCTGGTTGGAGGCACACCTTAGGGTTCCAAAATGAATTTACTCACTTACTCGGACTGCTTACTAATATACGAATAAACGTGCAGGTGATAGGCTTAGGTGATGTATGCTAAAGATAGATGATGGACTAACGTGTAGTGTGTTAGACTAAAAGTAGAAGAAGGACTATAAAGAGAGTATATACACACAAAAAAATGCACGTAATGATATGAACTGTTGAAAATGTTTCGAGCATTCACTTATAAATATAGGCACTGGATCAAAACTAGACTGTTACTGTATGCTAGTATGTGAGGGGCTAAAACTGTAAATACAAACAGGAAATGCACATGATGTACTAAACTGTAGACACTGAATCAAAATGAGACTGCTGCTGTATATTGGTATATGGGGAAATGACCAAGGAGCATGTGTAAACATACAATATTATTGCATCAATACAGGAACATATTATTATGAATTCAACAATAGGTATATAGATAACCAAGAAACTACATTACAGATAGCAACTGAATTCAGTCTGGTCATTAAGACCACGTGGCTTCATAGACTGTAATCGATAAATCCATGACATTTCTCTCTGTAGAAGAAATGTACAATTGTCTGTACCTTCCACCTTCTGGATAATTTCCAATACAAGGAACTTGAGTTGGGCCACGTTGTGCTTTTGTTCAATGAAATGGGCAGCTACACTGGATTTATCATTTCTAGTCCGGATGTTAGATTTATGTTATATCAATCACCCTATGGAATGGCCTAGACAACCCAAAAAGCAGGGTGCAATGTATTTAAAAGGCAGAGCATGTACTTTTAAGTGTTATATGTGCTGGTAATGAAAAAGTCTCAAATTAGTTTTTCACTACTGCACGTCTTATCTCTCCCATAGGCTAACATTAGGATTCCACATGCATGTTTTAAGTGTAATTCCCAATTATGAAGAGATAGACTTTTTGAATTTGGTGTGTCTGCAATCAACAGTTAAAGTGACAACTGAGGTGAAGTGGGATTTTAAATTGTAGTTCCAAAAATGCCACTTTTAGAAAGTTCAATCACAAGGTAGAAGGTGTACTACACTGTTCTGATTTAACTTAAATCCATAAGGTTTAAACAGGTGGGGTGCTCTCCCAGGTGGCGTCACCGTCCGATGGCGCTGTGAAGTACAATAAGGTTGTGTGCACTCATAGACGTGAGTGCATCCCTGGTTGGAGGCACACCTTAGGGTTCCAAAATGAATTTAGACTCCAATAAAGTTCATGACACTGTTTTGTCAATTTATTCCATGAGAAAGTTATTTGATATTAACATCATATCAAGGTGATGCGATCTTCAAAATGCATAGTATATGCAGGTAAATGAGTTCCACTTCCTACGCATTTCGGGCTGAGCCCTTTGTCAAGGGGTATCTACAAAGAATGAAGAAGATTGAGTAGCCTGTTAGGGTAACGTAAGAAATAGGTGTATCATCCCTAAATAATATGTCTAGTTACTGGAGGCTTGTTAAGTGCCTAAGTGGGCATGCTAATATGCTACTAACATGCTACGTGGTAATGCTGATGTGCAACAAACATGCTGCGTGATGAACGTGGTGGCATATCCATGTATACAAGCAGTGGATAAAGCAAAGAAAGTATTGCGCGGCTTAATAGCGACAAGGTGCTCGTGTCAGTCAGTGATTTAATTAGTAAAAATGCTGACATGCAGTGTGCAAAGTGACGCCATTCTGCTCAAGACAGGCGGTGATCTCACGAGTGAAAAAGCTGTCATGCAGAGCGCGGTGGTAGCGCGATATCAACACTCCGTGTGGGGACTTAAATATAACAAGCTGGTGTGCTTATCGGTATAGCGTATTAAGAAACGCCTTTAAAACTCAAGGCGTGGACTCTGAAAGACCAATGTTTACGTCGGTCTGTGAAAACGGTAAAAAACATTTAATGTCACAAAGTGAAATAATGGAGCGAAACTCCCATTAACAAACGAACGTGTTGCTCTCGTCTCACTTACTCGGACTGCTTACTAATATACGAATAAACGTGCAGGTGATAGGCTTAGGTGATGTATGCTAAAGATAGATGATGGACTAACGTGTAGTGTGTTAGACTAAAAGTAGAAGAAGGACTATAAAGAGAGTATATACACACAAAAAAATGCACGTAATGATATGAACTGTTGAAAATGTTTCGAGCATTCACTTATAAATATAGGCACTGGATCAAAACTAGACTGTTACTGTATGCTAGTATGTGAGGGGCTAAAACTGTAAATACAAACAGGAAATGCACATGATGTACTAAACTGTAGACACTGAATCAAAATGAGACTGCTGCTGTATATTGGTATATGGGGAAATGACCAAGGAGCATGTGTAAACATACAATATTATTGCATCAATACAGGAACATATTATTATGAATTCAACAATAGGTATATAGATAACCAAGAAACTACATTACAGATAGCAACTGAATTCAGTCCGGTCATTAAGACCACGTGGCTTCATAGACTGTAATCGATAAATCCATGACATTTCTCTCTGTAGAAGAAATGTACAATTGTCTGTACCTTCCACCTTCTGGATAATTTCCAATACAAGGAACTTGAGTTGGGCCACGTTGTGCTTTTGTTCAATGAAATGGGCAGCTACACTGGATTTATCATTTCTAGTCCGTATGAGATTTATGTTATATCAATCACCCTATGGAATGGCCTAGACAACCCAAAAAGCAGGGTGCAATGTATTTAAAAGGCAGAGCATGTACTTTTAAGTGTTATATGTGCTGGTAGTGAAAAAGTCTCAAATTAGTTTTTCACTACTGCACGTCCTATCTCTCCCATAGGCTAACATTAGGATTACCACATGCATGTTTTAAGTGTAATTCCCAATTATGAAGAGATAGACTTTTTGAATTTGGTGTCTCTGCAATCAACATTTAAAGTCACAACTTAGGTGAAGTAGGATTTTAAATTGTAGTTCCAAAAATGCCACTATTAGAAAGTTGGCATTTTCTTACTTTAGCCACTTGGCACCTGCTGTCTGTCTCTGATACATGTCTGGGGAGGGTGACAGATAGGTGTTGTGTATTCCCCTTAGACAGCCACATACAATGGGAGATTAGGTGTGACTTGATGGGCCATCCTGGCACAATAGTTGGGATGTGCTAGACCTAGACTCACACTGAATTGCCTGTGTCCTGCCCCCACACAAAGGGTGGCATAACCCCCTGTAGTGAGTCTGGAACAAGGGCAGAAAGGGAAGACCTCTGTTCACTAGGGGTGTGTGGAACTCACAGAGTTTTACTCAGTAGAATTCCGCAGTTACATAAACACTCTGCAAGATACTACAGAGTGATGCCCACCCAAAGCAGAAACTAAAACAAGATGCATTTACGTGCCCTGCGTTTTACTGTATTCTGTTTACAAACCTCCTCACAGTGAAGTGATTGTTGTCTATAGTAACCCCACCACTCGTGATGATCCACAAACATATACATATACATTTGCTGCGACTTTGACATCTACTTTGTTTTAATCTCAAAATGCATGATATTCCATTGCCACCAACTTGGGGATTCCGACATACACATGAAAGATTCATGAAGCATGTGTTGTATGTGATTCATACACTCTGACGGCAGCAGCAGTGTCCACACACTGCTGCTGCCGTCAGAGTGTATGAATCACATACTTGAAATGCTCTGCTCAAGAATGTTCTGCTGTAACATTCGAATAGATAGGTAATCAGAACAACCAGGTATTGCCATCGAGTCTGTGGCCAGAAGATAAGGAAACGAAAAAAGTTCCTGATTGTGCATTAAATCCTTGACTTTCTTCCTTGTCAGAGCCCTTATTGGTGATGTATTAAATATATCATCAGATTGGCAACTTGGCGCAGAAACTAAACTTGTACAATGACGTCTTTTTTTTTTACGAGGTGCTACTGTCTTTTCCAGGCGCTGTAAATACCATAACATGTTGACTTCCTAACACCATTAGGACAGCTTTTTCTCCATGGGAAGCCTTCAGCACTTTGACCGATCCCGCAGGACCTTAGCATATGCTTTAGTCAAAAACAAAGACAGCAAATACGACAGTAGGTGAACAGTTGTCCCTATAATACCCTTAGAGAAGATGCTGCCCAGGTACAAAGATGGGTTAGCTCTTGAGGTTACTCAAACAAATGCAGGTACATTGCAATTGGCAAGTTAATTTCCAACCACAAGGTCACCCACAGGACAGCAGAAAACTAGGGAGGGTGTTTGAAGGGGTACATGAACAATAAGAGGTTGGTCTGCAAAAGCTTACTAAACTACATTGTGCTGGAGGCACGATACATGCAACAGGTAGGGCTAGGGATCGAGTTCATAACAAAGTTTAGTGTTCAACCCATCATTAGTTCACAGGGGTCTATAGTACCCACATACAGACGATGCTGTGACCCGTGCACTGCCTAAGACAAAGGGTCAGTCAGCATCAGTGCCACAGAAGATGTCATTCAGTGAAAGGGCAGTTCTGGCGTCAAACAGGTGCACACAGCCCACGCTTTACATGCACACATGGAAAACTATGACGGGCTCATAGTAGCAGGCAGCTGCAAGCTGGGGCACATGTCTGTCCGTGCCCACTGAAGATGAGAGAGAGTAACCCCCAATGTACTTTGCAATGTTCACCTTCAGTGCCAGCGCCATCCTCAGATGAGCACCAGGAGCCACCATTGCTGCCATTCTGAAGCCAGCCTGTTAAACTGGCTTTCACATCCAAGAAGTCAGATCCAAAGACTGACCAATTAGAGAGCAACCCAAGCCCAATTATCCTAGCTTGCTGTGGATGAATGACGCCAGGAGCAGCGCAGTCTTCAGAGAGCATGGATTGACTGACACCAATACTACCAGGAACAACGAGTAAGTCAAGAGCTGGTCTGGGAATTTCACTTAGACTGGCAGTAGACAATAGGGCTGATTAATTCTGTTGTGGAATGTAATGGCAACATTTATTAGTAATTCCGCGTTAAAAGAGTATCGCAGAATTACTAAATTCCTCCTATTCCAGTGGTGGAATACATACAGCTCACCTCTATTGTGAATTTCAAAGAACTTTTCTTTAAGTCTCCCTCAACTTCAAAGGGACTACTGGGTAAAAGTATTGGACCTCTGACACCAGCACTTCAGTACATTTCTGGACCTGTTAAGACTCTGGCAGGAAGAAGGACTGCTGTGCTACTGAAGGACTGCCACTCTGCTGGACAGCTGCTTTGCTGGACGCCTGCCCTGCTGTGGTGCCCTGATGCCTCCTGTTCCCTTGCCTGGTTGAAAAGGATTGGACGCGCACCACTTGAACCCAGAGTGACTCCAAGGGGTAGCTAGATGACCTCCTGATCTGAAGCCTTATGGACATAAACAACTTCCGACTTAGTTGCTTTTTCACCTGGACTCTGCCATCTATGAATCTACCCTGCCAGGTGGTGCCACCCCAGTCCTAGACACTTGAATTTGAAGCCTAAGGTTCAGCAAAACGCATGATTTGCCCCCTATTCTGTAGATCAGAACTAGCACATTGCACCTGTTGTGTGAATTGGATCTAATGCATCGCTCCTTTTCGGTGGATCAAAACCAGAACTTTGCACCGGTTACGTGTATTGAATCCAGCACATTGCTACAGTTGCATGACCAGAACTGGTGCATCGCACCCTCTGTGTGGTTTGACATTGACACATTGCTTCAGTTGCAACCTGCATATTCGATGTAAAAACAGTCAGGATTAAGGCACTTCTTTTCTGCAAGACTCCCAGGATCTCTGTATCTGTCCAGCGTTACCTCACAGTCAGCCTGAACTTTGACTTAGTCCTGGAACTGCACAACCAGATATCTCATGTAAGGGCTTATTGCTTCTAAGCTCAACTTTTCAGTTTATTCTTTAACATTTCATAACTCAAGTTCTATGTATTGCATTTTGTTGTTGTGGTCTTGTTTTTAAGAAAATTATCTTAAGCTCTATTTTTCTAACCTGGTGTGAAATATTTTTATGTGATATTTTCACTGTTTACTGTTTGAAGAGTTGCAGAAGTACTTTACTCCTTACCTCTAAGTCGAGCCTGGCTGTTCTGTGCCAAGCTGCCAGAGGAGATCAGAGGTTAATTTCGGGGTTGCCTGCTTCTTACCCTGGCTGGGAGTGTGGTTGCTGCTTGACTAGGGTTCATACCCCAGTCAACCTACAATCCAATTTCTAACACTCTTTATAGTAGATTGGACAATTAAGACACATGCCATATTTGGGGAGTCTTTTTGTGCCCAGGTCTTCCAGAAACAATTTAGGAAGCAAAAATTGAAAACCTTTCCTAGTACTAAATTCAATTAAATAATGTATTTCTCCAATTCCAATGTAGAATGAGTATTTTGAACTTAGCAACGGATGTCGGATATTCAGGTATTATACAGAGAATTTTGAGCCTGCAGATATTATGACAAAGTATTTCTGCGAGTAGGTGCGTTTTTTAAATCCTTTGTTATAAAATGGCAGCAAAAATAGTCTCTTTGCCAAAAATATTGTTCATGTGAATATTGCCTCATTACTTTTCCTTCAAAATGAATCATTGTAAAACGAAAGCATTATTCAGATTCATGAAGTAATGCACAGAATGGTTATAATGAGAATGATCACTCCTTCTGTGTTACGGGAGTCGTTATGCACCATAATCTTTCTTTAAAAAAAGGCAGCAATAGATGAAACCCTTTCATACTACTTCATACTATTACAGAATATATATAGTTTTTCCTGATAGAATGAAAAATAAGGGATTGAGATTTTTGCAAAGGACTCTGGGTATACAGATATTATAAAGACGAGAGTTGGTTTGCAGATTTGCCTGCACTCTCTGCCTAATAAAAGACCCTGGCTCTCCCTTTTTTATCATTGGCGTCACAGACAGCCGAGCCTGTGAAGGTTGCTCTTCTGCACGCGAATGTCACAAGAAATGAGCTGAAAGGATACTGTATGATTAATTTTGTCCACAAAATAGAAAAAAAGGACTAAAAATAGGCTCTCCACTCCCTCAAATCTCAAATCAGCATTTCCCTGCAGCAAAAATGAGAATAGATACAATTTCTGAAAGGGAAATAGTGTTTTAGTTTGTTATTTTCATCATGAAATTGGTTACGTTTAGAATATTGAGGTACACAAATGACAAAATACGGTACATACCAAAAAGTAAGTTGACAGCAGTTGAAGAAAATATGAAAAATTATAATAATAAACATAATAGAAGGTTTCGTATAGGCAGTTTTTTATAAAATAAAATACGATTGAAATACAGTACTCATTTCTAGGATTGACACGTTGTAAAATTATTACCCAAGTTTCGTTGATTACAAATGAGTTTATTTTTCTTTATGAAGATATTTCTAAACTGTGACTACAGTAGAGAATAGTAAAACATATTCTGTTTTCACTTTCATTCTGTTGAAGAAAAAGGGGGCAAATTACAAAGGCAAATCTTAGTCGACATATTATAGTGCACAGCGATTTATGCCCACAAGTGACGTAAATGCCCACCTGAATGTAATTCACAAAGTATGGGTGGAGATGATGTCTTGTAGGAGATATATGTGTCCCAAACTCATTACAGCCATGTAAATGAGGGAGTGGAGATACGTAAATCTCAAAATACGAGTGTAAAGGTAATATTACTATAATGTTACAGATCTATTTTGAGACTTTATCGGCCATCCATACTAACACATAGCATGGGAGGAGATGTTTGCGTTTCCTATGTAAAACTACGAATTGTAAATAACATAGAAACAGGCATCGGCTATGGAAAATCAAACACACCTGACAATCATTGCAAATAGAAACACAGAAGTCCAACCAATACCCTGTGCTATGCGGTCTTTCCTTTTGTCTGCAAGATAGCATGGAGCCAGACTCCACCTACAGCCACCATGGTGCAGAGGAAGAGGGACTTCAAAGGGGAGTATGCTGATAGGGTGGTGCAACCACGTAGTAGAGCATTATAGGTACTGCATAGTCTGCCTAAAGAGGGCAGCCCTGTGTCTGAAGGCCATGAGCAAGGACGAAACTTTGGGGATGCAGGTACGTACTGAAGCGGGCATGAAACAAAAAGGGCAGAAGGAGGAAATGTGGGTGAATTACAAATTCACCACTATACAGGGGGCAAGGGCTCTTCTTATGGCGGGTCATGATCCTGCCTCTGTCATATCCTTCTCAATGAGTGCAGTTGCTCTACCACGTATCCTTACCTACTGTATGTATGCCTGTTCCAAACAATTCCAATGCCAGTCTAGGTAAGTTCAACATACCTCTTTGCTTCATCTAGCTCTTGAATACCAACTCATGTAAACATGTTGGCATATTGCAGATATCTTACCATCACCCATAGATATACAACCCAACTGTGCCAGTGCTGCCCTGCCTGCAGGTAGAGTTAAGACTAAATATACTGATCTTGATTCCTTCTTTTGATTATTTCTACGGTAATCATGCATGATGCATTGCAAGCAATGGCTGAAGTAGAACACCTATACGTGTGGCATGAATACTATAAGGACCAGCATGACCAAGCATCTCTGTCACTAGCCGTATATGTCACTGTCACTTCTGCTTCTGTCACAACCACCAGCCTGAGAAATTTTGTACCTTAGATAGTCCGAGCTGATCTATGCCCTAAATGTGTCTGGATAAGCCGAGATGTGGCCCTCACCACGTATGAAAAATGATATTGAATTGGCCTCATATATGTATATCTTATCTAGGATGGATTGCCATGTGAGTGCAATTGATGGCATTTAACATCTGTTGGAAATGGCAAAGGATTTCTGTGCCACCTGTCATGTAGCAACACTCTTATGGAGATATTCTGTGGCACTCTTCTGGTGATGCATCTCAGTACCTAATGCAAGCACCAGAATTATTTTGCCTGTGAAATGCCAAACTGTTCCCCCAAAGGACCTCTGGAAAGATCCATTGGCTAGGAAGTAGAGTGCTGCTAGTATTTTGATACGGTCAAAGAGGGCACGGATAGTGGCGTCTAGGTGACATGAGCTGTTCCTCTCAATCTGTGACCAGGCTAAGTGTCACATCTGAGGAAAGTTGCATCTAGCCAATAACTCATCCAGGGAAATGCTAAACAGACTGATCCTCTGTATATCTTTTCTTTTTTCCCTGTGTCGATGTTCCTCAATATGAGGGGCAGTGTAAAAAGCACTTGAACCGACAAGGTGAAAAATGTGAATTTATTGTTCCTTGCTTTCTTCCATGACCAATCTCTGTGTAATTGTTTGATGGTGTGGTCAGTGTCACTAAGAAATTGTTGTAGAGAAGCCAACGTTGATAATTCCCAATAGATCAAAAGGGGCATTCAGTAAGAGTGGAACCTTGTTACTTTGTGCTATCATCTATTGTCAAGGCTAATCATTTTCTGAGCATTTTTTTTAAATTGTGCACTTGAGTCAGTGTATGTGTGTGTGCGTGCGCACTAGCTGATTTGCCCTTGTATGAGGAGTTTGTGTCTTGTGTGATATATAATGTCTTTTGTGTGTGTTGGCATTTCTGTGCATATGTACTAGTAATGAATTTACTGTGTATGGGCTTTTGTGCTCCATGGGTGCATTACTACATTTTTTGCATTTTTGACATTATTTTGATAATATTTTTCCTCACCTCCATTTATATCGATGTGATTCTCTTACATTACATTTAGTGGGCTTGTGTGATGTATGCAATAGGCCAGTTCCTTGCTGGAGTAGATTTGAGCACTATTGGGCTGTAGTACTATGTGAGCGGATGTGAGTGTCACTTTAATGAGATACAACTGACTTTTCTCTTTATGGGTGTGCTTTTGTATCTTCAGCTCCCTTCCATTGCCAAGTCCCGATTTTCCATTTCCACCAACCAATTGGTTGTAAATATTCCTCATTGTTCAGCCCCTCTCCCTTGTCTCGCCCACATTTACTACTAAGCAATAAACGTACATGTTGGAGGATCTCTCAATAGAATATATAGGAGCAGTGGAGTTCACGCTTGTAGGTTTGTGAGTAGCATTTTGTAGTGCTTCAGTAGTACTATTGCAGTGCTATTAAATGTTCTACAAAATGCAGTTTGTAAGTAGTCTCATTTATGCTTATGTAGGTAGTGCCTTGTAAAATGGTTTACAAGGAGCCCCAAACCAATCTATGAAGCACCAGGTAATAACCCTTTCTGCCCACATGATTTACTCTTATATTCATTTCATTAGGTTGTTCCCCATTTACAACAGTGTAGCATGCATGTCGTAGATAAACAAAGAATACCGAAAATAGGAAACTTTATTTTACAAATTGTATACACCCTAAATAGTGTCACAAGGTAGCACAATGCAGTTACATATTATAAAAACATTCTGGGTTTGGCATCCCCTCCAGGGGATCGAGCGCTCGCCCATGTTACAAATGTACATTATGCAATGCTTATCAGTTGTTACATATGAGGCACGAGTCTGGAGTATCAGAAACTCATCAGTTATCCAAACAGAAGAAACCCGCTTCTGTTGAAAGATCTTACCTGTTCCCCTTCCCTCATCTCCCCTTATTTGCCATAGCGAGTTGGGACTAAGCTATATATGCGATCTAGTCTAGCTTTGCCCCCCCCCCCCCCCTTCTCCCCTGCTATGGCTTTCTATTTGGAAAAATGACGAGGCCTCTCTACCGAGAGCCACGATAAAAATATTCTTTAGCCTGTGATAAAGGTCTTGATATTCTGTGGCTAGCATTTGTACAAACATCTTTTGTTGTCATTGATCTTCCCTAAACATTTACTAACATTGAAACTTGTGCTACTCTGGGTAGGTAGCAAGTTCGATCTGTATTGCTAACTCTCACCAGGAAGAAAAGGTCAAGCGCAGAAATATCAAAAACCTCTATTTCAACTTATCTCTCAGTGAACCATGACAATACCCTCAGCTATTACTTGCGTATTGGGAGAGGAATGTGGGAATGCTCTTTACTGTTACGCTTTCGGGCAGATACAATAAAAGACCTACTTTGCTTTCCCTTGGGTATTCAGCACAATTTAGAAGCGTCTCTTTGCTCATGTAATACTATTCGTAAACAGTCAATGTTTAATTTTTCTTATGTGGTTTCTATCAGAAATATGCTAACATGTTCTTGATGCCTTTTATTAAGTCCAGAAATGTGACGCATTGTACATAGTCATTACTTTGTCTGAAACAACTGCTTTGCAACTATGATGAAACATGTTTTTTGTAAGCCTATTTTTAAGGGCTGCTGTACATTCTACACACTCAATGCACCTTGACTAAGTTGCTTTTTTATTTTTTTTTATTTAGTTTATAACACAGGTCTTTAATCCATAAGGGTGGAAATCAGATTACTGTACAGTTGTAGTACCCAAAAGCACATAGCACTTTAAATATGCTTTTTTTATAGTTGTTATGAATGAGTAGGCTGTTTTGAATCATTATAACTGCATATGCATGTTTAGTTGTATGTCTGGTCTCTGGTTTTACATTTTTTTGTTGTTTTTGTTTTGTACTTTTATGGCTGTATTCCAACCAGAAAAAGCTGATTTGGTGGATTGATGAAAAAAATCATTTTCTTGCTACACCACAAAAACCAACACATAACAAATGATGCAACACATAACTTACTTCCAATGTTAACTCAACCAACTCTGCATAATGCATTGAGAACAACATTAACATGTTTCAGTGGAATCCATACATTTCAGAAGTCACTTTCTTCCGAAGAAAGCATTCATTTACTTTTGATAATAAGGTTGTAAAACATAACAAAAAATGTGTAGTCGGTGTTCAATAACAGCTAAATCAATTTTATTGAAAGACACAAATAAATGATGATTTCGCAAACTATACCTGTTGGCTTGTGGATAAAAAAGCTACAGATGTCATATGCATGCACAATTTGAGTTAAAAGACAAATATTAATTGGTGAAGATAGTTTTTTGTTAAATATAACATAAATATGATTTTATAAACACTTGTTTGACTCTGCTCTAAAGCATATACATTAATTTAGTTCTTCAAGATGATCTTTCTTCCGGTGGAAGTAGCTCTTTTCTGAGTTGTGAAACTCTCTTCCTGGGAGAAGATGATAGGCATGGGCTTTCTAGCAATACGGGTTAGAGAAGTCATTACTGGATACCTACCATGGAGTGTGGGAGAGGGAGTGTTGTACTTGGACCTTTCTGCATGGTAATTTCCAGACTTTTTGCCTTTTTTTCTTAAGGACTCCGCACACTTTACCAATAGGTCAGGCTGTGACCTGACCTGACCTGGTCAGAGCCGGTCGCTCCGCCCGCCGCGTGGCCCATCCTGCATGTGCCCGGTCTCCGTTTGCCGCCGCCACTGCCAGTAATTGTATCTGCCTCACTATTTGTATTACGCGCCACTGTTGTGCCGCTGATTTCGTTTCTTCCACTGTTGTGACTGTATTTGTATTGCGCATCCACTGTTGTGCCCCTGATTTCGTTTCTTCCACCGTTGTGCCAGTAATCTATATTTCTCGTCCACTGTTGTGCCCCTGATTGTTTTTTGTGCTCTATCGCCATTTTTCTCCCGCTGCTCCACCCCGCTCCCCGCTCCCTGCCGCTGCTCCCCCGCGGCTCCACCCCATTTCCTTCAGCTTCACCGCACTGCTCCCCTCCCCACTCGCCACCCCGCTCCCACCTCCCAGCTGCTCCTCTCTCCCACTGGATACTTAAGGTGGTGTCCGCGAGGCGGGGAGCTGTGACCTGACCTGACCTGGACAAATCCGGTCGCTCCACCCGCCGCGTGGCCCATCCTGCATGTCCGTTTGCCGCCGCCACTGCCAGTAATTGTATCTGCCTCATTACTTGTATTATGCGTCCACTGTTGTGCCCCTGATTTTGTTTCTTCCACTGTTGTGCCTGTATTTGTATTGCGCGTCCACTGTTGTGCCCATGATTTAGTTTCTTCCACTGTTGTGCCAGTAATCTGTATTTCTCGTCCACTGTTGTGCCCCTGATTGTTTTTTGTGCTCTATCGCCGTTTTTCTCCCGCTGCTCCACCCCGCTCCCCTCTCCCTGCCGCTGCTCCACCGCGGCCCCACCCCCATTTCCTTCAGCTTCACCGCACCGCTCTCCTCCCCACTCGCCACCCCGCTCCCGCCTTCCAGCTGCTCCTCCCTCGCTCCGCCCCCCCCCACTCTCCATTTATGGCAGAGTCCGCACGTACGTGCAGCGTTCACGCGCAGCGGGCGCGCCAAAGGCAAGCCCGTCTGCGCCCATCCGCGCCTGGACCGCGCCCAGCGCCACAAACCCTAGATCTTGACAATGCCAACGCGCCCGACGAACATACGACGCCGCAACCCTCCACGCACTGAACACCGGCTGAACACCCGCCTGCTACTGAGCCACCTGAAAACTCACCCAAGTACCATTCACCTGCCAAGCCTGCAAATACACCTGCCTCCGAACCTGCACCGCACCCGCAAAGCCAAGCACCAGCAGCAACCACCTCAAGTGCACCCTGCTCAACACCCTCTCCGTCCACAGACACGCCGTGGAACTCTGGAACCTGCTCGACATGACCTCACCAGACGTCGCCTTCCTCACGGAAACCTGGATGAATGCCTCCTCAGCGCCCGACGTCGCCATTGCCATCCCGGATGGATACAAGATCACCCGGAGGGACCGCGTAAACCAGACGGGAGGAGGAATCGCCATCGTTCACAAGAACACCATCCGCATCACAACCATCTCCGACGACACCCTGACCACCGCTGAACACCTCCACTTCAAGGTACACACCGACCTCAAGACCACACTCAGAGGCACCCTCATCTACAGACCCCCAGGACCTCATACACAATTCAGCGAAAACATCACAGACTTCATCAGCCCACACGCCCTCCCATCCACCGACTACATCCTCCTAGGGGACCTCAACTTCCACCTGGATAACAACAAGGACTGCAACACCGCCGCCCTGCTGGACAACCTCACCAATCTCAGATTCAAGCAACTGGTGAACACCCCCACCCACTATGCACTGACCCAGTCTTCTCCTCCAGCAAACACGTCTCCTTCAGCCACTCCACCGCACTCCATTGGACTGACCACAGCTGCGTCCACTTCAGCTTCAGAAGAACCACGACCCACCACCACCCCAAACAGGTCCCTCGCAGAAACTTGAGCAAGATCACCGCTGACCAGCTCACCACCTCCCTCAGCCGGAACTCCCCCGCCAGCACAACGGACCCCAACGAAGCAGCCAACAACCTCACACAGTGGATCACTGACTGCGCAGATGAACTTGCACCACTAAAGACCCCCCCAGCAGACCCGGCAGCAAGAAAGCCTCATGGTTCACCGACAAACTCAAGAACTCCAAACAGAACTGCCGCACCCTCGAGAAGGCCTGGCGCATCGACCAGACCACAAACAACATGACTGCCCTCAAGAACGCCACCCGCAATCCCCACCAGCTGATCCGTACCACCAAGATGTCAGCACTCAAAGAACGACTGGACAACAAAGCCCACAACAGCAAGGAACTCTTCAGCATCGTCAAAGAGCTCTCCAACCCCAGCGCCGGAAACAACGACATCGCTCCCTCGTAACACCTCTGAGACTCGCTCGCCTCATTCTTCCACTGCAATATCGCCAAAATACACAACAGCTTCGGCGCACCAACCACGCACCCCGCCACCGAGCCAACGCCCCCCACCTGCACCCTCCGCGCCTGGACACTGGTCAGCACCGAAGACACCATCAGCACGATGAACACCATCCACTCCGGATCCCCTACCGAACCCTGCCCCCACCACGTTTTCAACAAGGCCGACTCCACCATCGCACCCAAACTCTGGGACATCATCAACACCTCCTTCAACACCGCCACCTTCCCGGAGAGCTGGAAGCACGCCGAGATCAGCGCCCTCCTGAAAAAACCAACAGCTGACCCCTCCGACCTCAAGAACTTCCGCCCAATCTCGCTCCTCCCATTTCCGGCCAAGGTCATCGAGAAGACCGTCAACAGACAGCTCGCCACCTTCCTCAAGACGAATGTATCCCTCGACCAGTCACAGTCCAGCTTCCGATCCAACCACAGCACCAAGACCGCCCTCATGGCAGCCACAGATGACATCAGATCCCTGCTCGACAACGGGGAAACGGCGGCCCGCATCCTCTTGGACCTCTCCGCAGCATTCAACATGGTCTGCCACCGCACCCTAGTGCAGCGCCTCAGCAACACCGGAATCCAAGAGAAGGCACTGGAATGGATCATCTTGTTTCTCGCCGGAAGAACCCAGAGAGTCCGCCTCCCCCCATTCAGATCGGAGGCCACCGAAGTCATCTGCGGCGTACCAGAAGGATCATCACTCAGCCCCACTCTCTTCAACATCTACATGAGCCCCCTCGCAGCCATTGCACGCCAACACAACCTCAACATCATCTCCGACGACATCCAGCTGATCCTCTCCCTCACCAACAACCCCGCCACCGCCAGAACCAGCCTACACGAAGGGATGAAAGATGTCGCCGACTGGATGAAGAGCAGCGGCCTGAAACTGAACTCAGACAAGACGGAAGTCCTCATCCTGGGATTATCACCCACCGCCTGGGATGACTCCTGGTGGCCCCCCGCCCTGGGCACCACTCCCAAGCCAACGGACCAGGCACGCAACCTGGGCTTCATCCTTGACTCCTCCCTCTCGATGACCTGACAAGTCAACGCCGTCACATCATCATGCTTCAATACCCTGCGCATGCTCCGTAAGATCTTCCGATGGATCCCCACTGATACCAGGAAGACGGTCACCAAGGCACTCGTCACCAGCCGACTCGACTATGGAAACACCCTCTACGCCGTAACCACAGCCAAACTTCAGAAAAGACTCCAACGCATCCAGACCGCCTCCGCACGTCTCATCCTGGACATCCCCCGACACAGCCACATCTCCGGCCACTTGAGAGAACTGCACTGGCTCTCCGTCAGCAAGAGGATCATGTTCAGATTCCTCACCCACGCACACAAAGCTCTCCACGACCTTGGCCCCAAGTATCTCAACAACCGACTGACATTCTACACACCCACCCACCTGCTACAATCGACCAACCTCGCCCTCGCCACCGTTCCACGCATCCGCAGAGACACCGCTGGAGGAAGATCCTTGTCCTACCTGGCAGCCAAGTCATGGAACTCCCTCCCCACCCACCTTCGGCGAACCCAGGACCATCTCGCCTTCAGGAAGCAACTCAAGACCTGGCTTTTCGAGCAGTAAACGGACCCTCCCCCCCAGCGCCTTGAGACCCGCCCGGGTGAGTAGCGCGCTATACAAATGCTATGATTGATTGATTGATTGAATACCTGCACTCTCTCACTCAAACAAGGCAAAATTGGCTTACACCTAATTGACACATTTAATTTTTCTTGGAAGATTCAGTAAATTGGCAGTAAATGTACCCAGGGCCTGAAAGCTAAATGCTTTTAGTGGGGACTGTGGCACTTTTTGGTGCCACACACTTAAGTAGCCTTTAAAACTTGTCTCAGGCCTATCATTGCAGTCTGTGTGTGCAGTTTAAATTGGCATTTTAACCTGGCAAAATGAACCTTTTGCAAGGCCTAAACCTTCTTTTCTAATACATAGGGACATGCCATAAACAGTCAGAGGACAGGGTGCAGTGTTGTTAAAAAGTTTGACATGTACTTTAAAGTGTTACATGTCCTGGTAGGGAAAAGCTCTTAAATTATTTTTTCCATACAGCAAGGTCTACCTCTCCCACAGGATAACCCTGGGTTAATGTATTACAATTAATAAGGTATAACATACAACTGGGAGCAGGTAGGAATGTCGAATTTAGTCTATAAATAATTGTAATTTAAAGTCCTCTTTAATGGTAAAGTTGGATTTCAAGTACAATTTCTGAAAATGCTACTTTTAGAAAGTTCATATTTTCTTGTCCTGACCATTTGGAGGCATAATCATGAGACCTGTTGCGTCGTGCTTGTACGACACAATGTGGCACAAGCGCAAATTAACTCAAAAATCTGATTCATGAAGCCGCTCCAGGCCATCTTGCGTAGCCCACAGTGGCTTCCTAAATCTGAAGTAATGCAACGAGTGCACATTGCTGCTTTGTGTTACTGTACTCTGGGAAGTTCCATGGGCATTGCGTGGCTGTTCTCATGCAGATTTGCAGGAACTAGTAAACCTGGGATTGCGCCAACAAGGCGTGCCTTCCCAGGAGAGGCATAACAAGGAGAAATATCTTTATTTCTCCTTGTTGCTTCCTCTTTTTATGTGTGCTGCATTCTGCAGCACACATAGAAAGAGGAATGTTCCTCCCAGGATTGTATTTGTGCAGGAAATTGCGGCTTCCTGCTCTAAGACAAGGCTGTGTGCAAGCAGGCACCCTTGCACCCTGGTGCAAGGGTACCTTCGCTAGTGCTCAGCTGCTCATTGTGCGACAGCAGATGGGGAAGGACAGGAATGAGTCTTATTGCATTAAATACAGTACATTCATGCCCTTTCCATGTGATGCCGTGAAGTAAGGTGAATTTCTGTGCTGCGCTGCACCACAACACTCATAAACTTGTCTCTTGGTGTCTGCAACCTGATCCTGGTCACATGACTAGGTGTAGCAGACAGTTGATTTTTGTGTATTACTCACAGATAGTGAGACCAAGAGAATATATGTGTTGACAGGGTGGCCCTTTCTCTGACTTCATGAGGGGGAGGAGCTGTCACATACCACACTTGGACATCACAAAGTCTGTGCCTGAGCACACTCACACAGAATTTGAAACTAGTCTATTGTGACCCCAAACATCTGGTGCCCGGTTAGGAAGGTATGGAATTCTAAATGCCCCTGGGGGTAAACACCTACAAAAATGTCTCCTGCTTCACAGTGGGCACCAGGTATAAATACTGGACATTCAGACCCAACTCTTCAGTACCCCTCCGGACCTGTGAAAGTTTCAGAAGGACTGCTGTCCTGCTCTACCAGAAAGAGTGATACTCTGTTGCCCAGATGTCCTGCTTCATGAGTGAAGGACTTCAGCTGCATCTTTATCCGAGGACTACCCGAGTGACTTCAAGGGTCATTTGGCTGGTCACCTGATCTGAAGCCTCATGGATACAACAGGCTCCAACCATCTTGAACCCAGCACCTGGACTCTGTATGCTGTGAGTCCTGTCACCCAGGAGGTGCAACCCAGTCTTAGACCCTTAGAAGTGAACAAGAAGATGCACTGTTAGCTCAACCATTGTCATCTGGGCAGAACTGATGCACTGCAAAGCATGTGCCCACAGTTCTGCTTCTGGACCACCACTGTGCAATGCATCCCCAACATAGGACTACATATACACCTGCAGTCTCCTCGGATCCACCACTGCGCTATGCATGCCTTTGCACTGCAATCCCTTTAATGATGGCATCCTCAATTATGAGGCAGAACTGCTCATTGCAGCTCAACAGCTTTTTCGGAACTGCCAGCGTGCAATGCATCTTTGACACAGAACTTTGCATCACAAGCCCCTCGTCTACATCATCCTCGATGACCAAGCAGGACATCGTATCACAGCCTCACAACTATTCAGAATTGCCTGCTGAATGACACATCCTCTGGATCTCACAATGCTCTGCAACCAGGATTTAAAGCACGTTTGTTCAGCGGGCCTAACTTGGTCCCTGTATCCAGCCCGCATTCCATTGCAGTAGGTTTTTAACTTGTAACATTGTCCTGGTCCAGCGCAACCAGTTAAACACAGTTGACCTTTTGTGCTTCTAGGCACTTTCCCGACCTAAATCTTTAGGAGTTGCATTACTCCTGTTGTACTCTGTCATTGTGGCGTCAAATAATTTTTTCAATTTTACTCCATGTTTTTTAATTTGGTGGGAGATTTTACTTGTGTTGTGTTTTCACTTTATATTTGAAGTACTGTATACATGGTTTTCACATTGCCTCTAAGTTAAGCCTGGCTGCTTTGTGCCAAGCTACCAGAGGGTTAAGCACAGATTACTCTTTGAGTTTTGCTTTTTTTCCTCCTGTACAAGATTGTATTTCCTACTTTAGTAGGGTTTCACCCCTTCAACAAGTAACTCAATTTCCAACAGGGAGTGAGCAGGAACAACTGAAGGCTGTGATAAATAAGTGACTGGTTGCTTCCAGAGGATCATAATATAGCAAATAGCGCAATAGTGTTTTTTCTATCATTAAAAGTGTTTTGTTCCTGGTCAACTGAAGATGCTGTTCCAGGAGCAATAACTGACCCAGATTTAATTCGAACATAAACCTAAAAGCTTCCACAGCATCAAGCCCACTGATCCAAGTGAGACGTTGGCACCAGGAGTGTGCTTACTACATGGCATTTCATTATGTGGTGACATTATGGAATTCCACTCAATCACCACACATCTCACCCCTTAATGCATGCCCGGTAGAATACATAAAGCTCTCTTCAGGAAGCATGAACAAAATAAAATATATGATTAACCACAAAATAAGGCAGCAAAAACATACAGCAGCAAGTGTAAAGCCTGGCTAAAAATATAGTTTGCATCTCAAAAACTAAATTAGTCCAACAGAATCTGTGCATCGGACAACTTTAATACACACTGAATATTAATCAAGCACCCTCTGAGGTTGTGATGAAGTACAGATGAACTTCATCTCTGCATTGACTCGACATGTAGATGTTTAGTTTGTGATGGAAGGACATCCTGGCGCCCGACATCGCCATAGCCATCCCGGGTGGCTACAAGATCACCCGCAGGGATCGCGCCAATGGAACCGGAAGAGGAATAGCCATCATCCACAAATCCATCCTCAAGGTCGCCACCCACACAGACGACACCCTCTACACCGCCGAAAACCTTCACTTCCGGATCCACACCGACCCCAACATCACCCTAAGAGGAACACTCATCTACAGACCCCCCGGACTCAGTTCTGCGACTCCATTGCCGACCCCGCCAGCATTCACGCACTCGCCTCCATGGACTACATGCTCCTTGGGGACCTGAACTTCCACCTCGAGAACCACAACGATGCCAACTCCACCACCCTGATCGCCAACCTCGCCAACCTCGGCCTCAGATAACTCATCACGGCACCCACCCACACCGCCGCCCACATGCTGGGCCCCATCTTCTCTACAGGCACCCACGTTGCCTTCGTTCACACCACTGAACTCCACTGGACTGACCACCGCTGCTTCCATTTCCCCTTCAAGAAACCAACCACACCCCACCGCACCCAACATCTGCCTCGTCGCTGCTGGAGCAAAGTCACCGAAGACCGGCTGACCACCACCCTCGCCCAGAACCCACCCACAGACCCCTCCAACCCAGGCACTGCAGCCCGCAACCTCAGACAGTGGATCGACTACTGCGCCAACACCCTCGCCCTGCTCAAGAAACCCTCCAACAACCATGCCAGCAAGAGAGCCACCTGGTTCACCGACAAGCTCTAGACCTCCAAATGAGCATGCCAGAAACTGAAGAAAATATGGCTTCATGAACGCACACCAGACAACCACGCAGCCCACAAGGACGCCACCCGCAGACAGCACCACCTCATCAGATCAGCCAAGAGATTCTCCTTCAAAGACCGCCTGGATAACAACGCACACGACAGCAAAGAGGTCTTCAGCATCGTAAAGGAACTCTCCAACCTCAGCGCCAACGGCATCCCACCCTCACAAGGACTCTGCGAATCACTAGCCATCTTCTTCCACCGCAAGATCGCTGACATCCACGACAGCTTCAACACCATGACCGCCCCGACTTCCCCAGACTCTACCTCCCCTGTGAACACCACCGGCCCCATCCGCCTGACCTCCTGTTCCAACATCAACGATGGCGAGACACGCAAGGTCATGAACTCCATCCACTCAGGATCTCTGTCAGACCCGTGCCCACACCACATATTCAACAAAGCAGATCCAGCCATCGCACTCCAACTACGGAAGGTCATCAACATCTCCTTCGTAACAGCGACATTCCTGAAAAACTGGAAGCACGCCGAAATCAACTCCCTCCTCAAGAAGCCCAAGGCAGACCCAAAGGACATCAAGAACTTCCAGCTCATCTCCCTGCTCCCGTTCCCTGCAAAGGTCATCGGGAAAATCATCAACAGAGAATTGGTCCACCACCTGGAAGACAACAACATCTTGGACCCGTCCCAGTCCGGATTCAGACTAAACCACAGCACCGAGACAGCCCTCATTGCAGCCACAGACGACATTAGGCGCCAACTAGACAACGGCGAAACATCAGACCTGAACCTCCTGGACCTGTTGGCTGCCTTCGACACGGTCTGCCATCGCACTCTAAAGACACGCCTCCTAGAAGCCGGAATCCAAGAGAAGGCCCTTGACTGGACCACGTCCTTCCTCTCCGGCAGAACCCTGAGTGTCCGCCTCCCACCCTTCTGATCCAAAGCCACCAACATCATCTGCGGCGTCCCCCAGGGCTCATCCCTCAGCCCGACGCTGTCAACACCTACATGGCCCCCTCGCACAAGTGGATCGCCATCACGACCTCAACATCTTCTCCTACGCACACGACACCCAGCTCATCCTCTCTCTCACCAAGGACCCACACCCCGCCAAAACCAACCTCCACAAGGAAATGAAGGCAGTCGCTGACTGGATGAGGAACAGCCGTCTGAAGCTGAACTCGGCAAGACGGGAGTACTCACCCTCATCCTCAGACACACCCCCTCAGCCTGGGATGACTCCTGGTGGCCAACCAAACTGGGAACAGCACCAACACCCACCGACCATGCACACAATCTTGGATTCATCCTCGACTCCTCTCTCTCTATGTCTAAGCAAGTCAATGCTGTCTCCTCCTCCCGGTACAACACCCTCCGCATTCTCCGCAGGATCTACAAGTGGATCCTGACCGAAACAAGAAGAACGGTAACACAGGCCCTCGTCAGCAGCAGACTGGACTACGGCAATGCACTCTACGCAAGAATCCCAGTCAAAAACCTATGACGAATACAACGCATCCAAAACGCCTCTGCCCGACTGATCGTCAACGTCCCCCGCCACAGCCACATCAACCCCCACCTGAGAGACCTAAACTGGCTCCCCGTCGACAAGAGGATCACCTTCAAGCTCCTCACCCATGCACACAAAGCACTCCACAACGCTGGACCAGCCTACCTGACCAGCAGACTCAGCTTCTACACCCCCACCTGCCAGCTTCACTCTGCCAGCCTCGCGGCTGTCCCCCGCATTCAACAAACAACCTCTGGTGGCAGATCCTTCTCCTACCTCGCCGCCAAGACCTGGAACACCCTCCCTACCCACATACAGCAGACCCAAGACCTACTCACCTTAAGAAGACTCCTCAAGACCTGGCTCTTCGAGCAGTAGCAGCACCCCCTTCCCTCAGCGCCTTGAGACCCTCACGGGTAAGTAGCGCGCTCTACAAGTAATCTGATTGATTAATTGATTGTGTTTCACATTACGGAATCTTCATCCAAATACCACCATTGACCATTCTCAAGTTTCACAACTTTGCCTCCTACTTGACAAATTAGTGCAGCCTCATGGAATTTGGACAACCCTCTCCTGCCCATGTAGCAATCTTCCATTCCACCAATTTAGGTTAATCCAAAGACACTGTACCTGACTTAGAATAATGATTGCTGACAATACCCCTTGAGGTCAACCACATCCTTTGCAAAGGTTTTTCTCTTCTTGCACAAACTAATGAGGGATCACTTTGTTAGAATCTTCTTTGCACCTCATTAACTCAAAAGGAGTTTTTATAGTTGCACCATTTGGATTAGTTCAATAAGCCCATATCAGTTTCCTTAACACATCAACAACTATCCCTCAATTGCCTAAGTATGCTCTGCACACAATCTACAAGAATATAGTTCAATCTTTCCACCATTCTATTACTTTGTGGACTGTAGAAGGACCCCATTGGCCATGTGTATAGTTCCTTGTACCCCTGAGGAAATCCAAACCTGCTTCTCAGGGGTCTCACTGATACGTGGTCCTTTAAAAGCAGCAAGAAGTTGACACAGAAATCTGGAATACCAAAAGACATTTTATTAAACTCACATGAGTTGAGGCTGCGTCACACAGAAGCTGTGGCAATTGAATGAGGCAGTCTGCAGAATACAGAAACCTGGGGCTTTTTATATGTTTTAGAATCACATAGTAAGCATAAATGCAAGGGGCAGTCCTGGCTCGTGTGAGCACACAAAAAATACCTAATATGGACATACAAGTTCTCTTTGTTCAACTAAGTGGGAGGAGCTAACAGTTTTCAGAACGTAGTAAACACATTCCTTTCTGAAACTAATCAGTAACAGCTGCAGACCCTACCGGGCATTTCTGAGCATGCGTTAAAGTGGAGGAGGCTAAAAATATCCTGTTACTGGGCAGACTTCAGGCGCAGCTAACAGGAAAGTAGGACAAAGCACATGGTGAGCACATGGCAGCACATGGCACTCAAAATGGCCGCCAGAAAGAAAAAATGGCTTCTGCTAATGCTAACCCATTGCTGCTAATTTACGACACCCCTTCCTTTCCAAAGACATCTTGAAAAAGGTAAACTACCATTACTATGCGACCACTACTTCGAATAAAAATTTGTATGCATCTTTTACTTCGCAGGGTACCATTACTACGCATGCTTTAAGTACGCATGCTTCTACTACGAAAATACCGTTACTTCGCAGGTACCATTACTACGCAAGTTAGCTGTAAACCTAAGAAATTTGAAAAAAAAAATAATCACAACAGTCAATACCGTTACAAGGTAACTACCATTAGTTTACACGTCAGACTCTGTCCGTAGGTCGGTGAACAGTAACGCTTTTGAAACAGCATTTATCAGGGCCTGTTAACGCGCCACATCCTTATTTTCCAACAAGGCCCGTTTAGCAAGCTTCCATGTTGCACACAGGGACATGCCATACGCTCTCAGGAGCAGTTATTGTTAAATGTGATGTTTAAAAAATACAATGTATCCCTCACGAGAGAAAAACATTTCGCATTCAACTGCAGAGTTGTCACAAAAAATACCTACTACGTTTATTTGAACTTAAATGTTCATCGTAACCTTTAAAATATCGAAAAATATATTTGTGTGATTCAAACTTTTTTCCTCCTCTCTAAGCTAAAGTGAGGTTGAAATAACTGTTTCAATTAACCCTGGGACCATTGCCAAAAGAATGCACTGCTCCTACTGGTTGTGTGTATGTGAGCCTAGTGAGGGCATTGGAGATATACAACAAAGGGATCAGGAAGATGACGTTTCAGAAAGCACGCATGTTCAATGGTGTTAAAATCGGCTGTCGGGATGGGCTTCCAGAGTATTCAATTCAGTAAAGTTTTGCACTGCAGGAATCTGGCCTGAGTGTTCCATTTTCACAAGATCACACTTTTTATTACTTAAATAATAGAACACAGCTTTTTCATTGTAGATCTGACTACGGTATTTCCAGCTTTACCGAAACTTCATTAGGAGCTGAGTTTCCTAAGATAATTAAGAGTAGAGTTTTCTAACTTTTACTTTTAGGGCCCATGGCAGTTGAATGTTTTTTTTCCTGTTAGATACGGTTCATCTAAGGGTTTGGGCTTCTAACTAAGAACCTTCCAGTCAGAAATGCGACAAATGGGTCCCAGTTTGTCATGCGTGATTACTCAAAGTGATGCTTCTACACCAGTCAGACAATCGCACAGTTTCCAATTGCTAGTCAAATTATGACTGTTTGACTGTGATATGTAAATATCGCGATTTCTTTGCATGTCACTTGCGAACTAAAAGCATGCCCACTAAAAACTTGCTTGGTAATAGTATTTGTGAAGTAAAAACTTCATGCTCAAAGCATGCAAACTAATGGTTTGCGAAGTAACTACACATATTTAGGCCTGGTCGGCAAATTCCGTTCCGCTCACGGTATATGCGGAATTTGGGTAATTTCGTGTTCCTGCGGAGAACACGAAGTTGCCCATAATTCTGTGTTTGCGCAATTTTTTGCCTGTTCGCGATCTCAAAATGCGTGCTCGCAAGATATTTCCCTCAGAGCACGCAAACAGTTATTGCGAGCAGGAAAAAAGCATCGCGAACAAGCAATTCCGTGTGTACCCAGATTTTCTGCGTGTTTGCAGAGATTTTTTACTGTTTCGCAGAGATTTGCGTAATGCGATTACGCAAATTCCACCCACCCCTACACATATTCCTGGAAAAAATCTTAAAATGTCCACGGTTATGGATTCTTAAACTCAATTCAACCCAGTGCGACAGGTGATCTATTAGAAGCATCAGATAATGCATGTTGGATGGAAATATGTGGGAAGGACCAAGGAAATACACCCCCATATTCTTCCAGACCTTGCTGGGACAAAGTGCTTACTGTGGTGTACTAACTACCATTTGCTTTTTGCGTGAAGAGCACTGTTCCCATTCTTCAATTTCCCTATTCATATCTACATCCATGTGGGTCTATCATGGTTGCTAACACACACACCTACTAGTGAAGGTTACTCCTGTGTACCCCTTTTGCTTTTTACTTGCTGCTTTTTTTCTCAAAGTCAATGGAAAAATAATTATTTTCTCACTTTCCATTAAAATCCATCTTCCTAAGAAAAGTCATCAGGAACCTTCCAGTATGGTTGAATTCTTCTCTTTGTGCTCTTTCACATGGATGTTCCCTTACAACAAGTGAATTCTTGAACAATTTAATTGTTGCCCACTTATGCTTTCCATTCTTGTAAGGCCTTTTACACAATGACATCTACACACATGTTAGCAATAATGAATTCTTCCAACTTCCCCATATTGTCCTCTATCAAATCCTGCACCACGATCTTTAAAGAAAGACTGCACAGCCATTCCATTTCCCAAGAATGTATTAAACTCTGAAGTGGCACTGTAAAAATTTTGCAGCCAAATGTGCTAGATGAGTTGACATTGTTTTCATTGTACAACAAGCTAAAATATCCACCAATTGGTGATCCTCCATTTTGTGTTGGGTGATCTATCCACCAATTGGTGATCTACCATTGGGTGACAGACTGTAGGACAAACAGTCTACCCTAAGAGTAAGCCATAACCTCTTAACCTCTGAGGCTTTTCCACTTAAGTGCTAAGTCTCTTTTGCTATTTGTGGTACTTCATTGTTACGCCTCCATAACTTTTTTCCACATTAGGGGTCGTTTTACAGAAGGTCCCCAGGTGGAGCAACAGGCGTTTGAGCCCACTTTGCGCACCCCCTGGGCACTTTGGTATTAGAGAATGGTGTGTAGACGCTTGTGCGTCCCCTTCTGTAATTCTGATAGCACTGGTGCACTTAATGTGCCTGCACTACCTTCAGAGGGTGTTCTCTCATTTGCATGGGGGTGTGCCCTATGCAAATGAGGTAATTCCTTTGCCTCTGTGCCTGCGTCATATTACAGACAATGGCACAGAGTCAAAGAAGCCGGCAGGAGATGAACTGAACGTGCACCATTTAAAAGGTGGCACACTGTCAGTGAGCCCCCTGAGAGTAGGCCTCAACAGGGGTTAAAGGACCCCTTGCAGACGGGTAAATTCACTACCTGCACCCGCCTGCATGGAATCACTTATTCCCTTTGAAAGTGCAGGCCTGTGCCGCCTGCACAGTTGTTTTGACAAGAATCGCGCAGATGTCCTGGGGGCAGTCCATTCACCATAATACGGTGCATCATCATTGTTTGCGCCCAGCGCACCTTTTAAAAAGTGTGCCAGGCGCAATCAATGATAATGTGTAATACGGCACTAGGTATCCATCATAAATTTGCCTCCTTATTCCCAACATCATGGGGTTTTTACAGGTATAACGAGTTGTGGAATCCCCTGAAGGGGCCTGGGAATATAGCCAAAATAAAGCTATATGGTTATTTTTGTAAAACCATAGGAAAAACTGATATCCTCAAAGGTGTCTGTTTTTTTTCTTAAAATGGCATCAACATCAGGTTTGCAGCACTAAAATCACGATCTTACCAGCTAAGAGGCAGAACATTTTTCCTAGTTTTGTAGTTTCAAGATAGCTCTGTCATTGTGGTGAAAACTGTTGAGACACCAATGGTTGATGCTGCTTTTCCCAAAGAAACTAACTGTTGAACTAAAAAATGAAAATAAGTAGAACAGCCATTTGTGACACCATTTACGCTTGTAACTTCTAGTCAAAATGGCCAATTTACAAAAGCAATATACTGTTACATCAGTTAGAGCATTCGGTCATGAGAGTACATAGGGTTTTTAGGTTCTCCAAGAACCTGAGGTAGCTAAAGTCAACAAGTGAGCTGCAACCGTTAATAGTTTTTCATTGAGCACTGAGTATACAGCAATCCATATGGTAAAATATAAAGAGTGAAAAAATGATATGAAGGAAATCTATGTATTTCTGAAATGTTTATCTGATGCTGAGTTTAGGACAATAGTTAATTGTACTTGGGAACCCGTACTAGTGTGTGATTTAAAGGTGTGTTGCAAAATATCTAATTTCTTGCACACTGGCTTACGTTTGGAGGACACAAATGCTCAGAAAACAAATTGGTAATAACAAATGTTCTACTACTGTGCATTCCCATATATCTATCAGTGAAATCGTTACTACCACTTGTGCGACTGGTCCTAAGGCTGGTGACCCAAAGCACCCTAAAACGTGATGTAGAAACAATACATTTCCCACTACAGAGTCTAGGACGCGTTTTTCACCATGTAGGTAGCAGCGGATTTTGGGACCTGGATCAGCCATGACCAGAAAGATTTAACATATCCAGAATTTTTAAGAAAACTAGACACTCTATGGATGTACTGTGTGGTGTGACTGGTGTAGTTATAATTGGGTTTTTGTACTAAGACACCCTTGCAAACCTCAAAGTTGAGGAAGGAATACACATTACCCTCATATTTTTGTAAATGAAAGTTCTGGACTATGCAGGGATCCACAAATGTGCTACCACTCAAAGTCAAAGTCAAAAACGGCTTTGTTCGATTACTATTTCATACAATCATTAAAGCACATTTAAAAACGTCTATATAGTTAACAAAAAACATCATATATATATATATACATAACTAATTCCATTAATTATACACTAAGTGAAAATCATTAAAACTAAAACAAAAATTAAAAAGAAATAGAAATAAAAAACAGGGATCATACAATGCCTAAATTCATCAGTGCTACAACGGTACCTTTCGCTGAGATGTGACCCTTAGCCTTAAGTTACCATCCTTTTCCTGGGGTTAATTATATGTTTTAAAAATATTGCTATCTTCCAGGTAATATGTACATTATCTAGGAATTGCAAAGCAATGAAAGTTGGCCTACATTGTCTAATCCCAAAGCATTTTAGAATAGGAAGATTCCACACCTTTTTGCAATTCTTTGTAGAATTTGCAAAACAGTAACACATGTATGGTGGATTGCTCTGAGAGATTGTCACATGGGCACACATGCAGTTCTCGGGTCCAGTCATTCATTGTTGGTAGACTTACAATATTATGGATTATTCCCAGTCTAAATCTTGTTAATAGGGAACAATCATAACCCCCAGGAACAACTTACAACTATGGTTGAATATTAAAAGTGATTAAAATCCGTTGATTCCGCTGAACAATGGGTTTTAAAATCTCAGACAACAGTCTTAAGGCTTCCAAGTGTTGGAGACCCTTCTTTTTTAAGTCCTTTTGCCTGACCTTATGCATACTACTAGGGTTGGGGAAATATTTGGGGTGTCCGAGATCCTCCATAAAATTGCGGACATATATTAGCCTGGGGATCTTTTAGGCCCCTTCCAAATTCAGGCTATCCAGTAGTATGTTTCTTTTTATCTGGGCCTCTATTTCTGTCCACACACTATGCCACAAATGAATGGGCTCTAGTTGGATGAGCTCTGAAATGTGAGACAGGCCCAGTTCCACATGACAGACATACGAAGATGTGCTAGAGGGATGGACAAAATGTATCTCAGGAACGTGTTTTCTACTGTTTGCAGCGGGTGGGAATTAGCAAGGTCCCATATACCTGCTACATACACTGCTGTGGATATATCTTAGCTTTATATATCTTAGAATGCTCCACAGGGGGTTTCATACCCAGTTTCCTTGAGCAAAGTACAAGGGTAGTAGTGGTTCTAGCAAAAGCAAGTTTTTTTTACTGCCACAGCTTGAGTTCATAGATCTTTTCCATCAAAGAGTATTCCAAGATACGAGAATCTTTTTGTGGGCTCGATCTTTTGTCCATCCCCAAACATGTCCTTGCACCTTTGACTGCCATACACACACGTCATAACAAAGGTCCTGGAAATATTAGCCCTAATCTGCGTAAAGGAGGGCAGGAATAGGACATCCGGCTATCTGGGGGAAAACATGGCTATTCCTGATTAATGGTTGTTCTAGACCATTAATATACACATTAAAAAGAAAGGGGGCCAGAACACAGCCTTGTCTGCCCCCCCACATTTGATGGGGAATGGGGCAGTGAGTTTTCCTCTCAGACTGAATCTAATTCGGCCTTGAGCATTATTATATGGGCGCCTGAGAAAAATAATTGTTGGAGCTTCCACCCCATCACTAAACAATCTCCCAGAGCTTCTCATGTTGCACCAAATCAAATGCAGCGGTGAGATCTACAAAGGCTAAAAACAACCTGCCCCCTTCCGTCCGTGTACATTTCCCTATTAGGATGGCTAGATTTAGGCTCTGCTCAATTGTTCCTAGGCCCTTCGGGAAACCATATTTGATATCAGACAAAACTTTGTTTTCCTCTTGCCAAGTCTGTAATCGTTCTAGGATAATTCGACCCACGACTTTGACAAGGGAATCCAAAAGTAAGATGGTCCTATCACAACCCAGGTCCAGGAGGTTACGTTTTTATAAATAGGTACAATAACTGTTTCAGTCCAGGTAACCAACAAAGGGGCAGAGCAACAGGCATTAATTACTTGGGTAACGGTAGGGCCCCATAAACCCAAATTAGCATTGAACAGGTCAACCAGGACCCCGTCGGGTCCAGGTGCTTTACCCCCAAGGTTTACAGTGATTGCTCTGTTTACTTCATCCAAGGAAATCTCAAGGTTGCAAATTTGCATATTAGGATCCAATGAAGGTTGCTCAATGACGGGTTCAAATGTATCCCCAGATTCATAGACCCTCGTGAAATGGTCAACCCAAGATCCTCACTGATAGCGATTTCCACAGATGGGTTATTACCACAAAGGGTTCCATAAATATAAACTTACACTGTGGTGGAAGTTAGAGCCTTAATACAGTTTTCACAATATCACACGATTAGTAGGAACTGGATGTTAACATGCATGGTATGAGTTTTCAAAATGTTATTGAAAGATAAACAGTGGTTAAATTACTGATAAGGAATATTATGTTTAGAATATATATGCCATCTATTTTGAATTTAGTTACAATTGCTTGCTAAAGTGTTAAAAAGCCACTACATTTTGTACTCACAATGCTCACAGCCTATGATTTGAATAGCCCTTTGCACTGGGTTGTAACAGTTTGGGCGTTATGGGATGACTAGAATGCATATGTGAATGACATTACAACTACGCACTTTGTATTACTTCCAGCCCTAAGGAAGTCGTAGGGTTACTCCTTATTACAACAAAACACGTTGACATAAGGGATTGGAGGATCTGTGGAAATTAAAGAAAAGAAAACAAGAGCCCAATCAATTAATTTGTGGTTTATTATGTAATTAGTGTACTATTTATTGTATAAGACACAATTGCCCCAAAAGTTGAGACTACATAGTCTATGGTACTGTATAAGCCTCTTCCATTGAAGGTATAACCCATAGAGATTTCATTCGCAAAACCTAAACCTAAAGTGAATATCATTTCATTGAACAAGTCCCCTAAAAAAGAGTGACAAAAATTAGTATTACTAATGCCCTCTTCATATGTAAAGCCAAACTGCTTTCCATCAACATTAGAGCATAATGAACTATTAAAATCCCCTCACATAATTACCATTGTATCTTTTCTGCTTTTGCTGCATATGGTCCTCACAACGGAAGTCAACTTTCTTACTATCAGCCCCAAATCTCCAGTGGGAATATTGTTATAAAGATTAACCATTAGCATGAGTTGCCTTTTATCAGAATCCACTGTAATTCACTGCTAATAGTTTTCCTCAAGATGGTTCTCTATCTTTTTTACATTTAATGTGTTTGAAATGTAAGTACGTAGGCCACCCTTCACCCTTCCACTTAAACCCTCCACTGCTGGGGTGTGGAAAGTTTTATAACCATCAATGTGAATTAGATCTTTTCAGCCAGGTTTCTTGAAGAGATAAGATATCATGGAGTTTTATAAAATCACACAAAATGGGATTACTTATCTTTGATCGTAGGCCTGCGATATTCCAAGAGGCAAGATTGCAGGTTGCCTCAATGCTCATCTCCCGTACCTTAATTGGAGCTTCTGCGGATGGGATATGTCCATCTACATAAGCCTCAATCTCGACTAGGGTTAAGGGCTTATATTCTTCCTGGGGTTCTCCTGATTGCATATTTATATGATCTCCAGAAACTTCCCCATATCCTGGCAAAGCTTGTAGAGTTTATTGAGAACCTGCAGCTAACTGAGGTTTGGTAGAGATGGAATAGTGTATATGGGGGTGTTCACTCGTAATATCTTCGGGGTGAGCTCCCGCTTGGTTAAATATTCTACTAGGTTGGCCGCACTTCTGCCCAGTCAATAAACTCCTTCAATTGATTTAAGAATTCAGTAACGATTACTAAGTGGAATTTCATCGTACCCCAGTCTAACCCAGGGAAGTACTTGTCCCCCCCTCGACTGCCATGGTGCTTCAGTTGTGATCATCTCTCTACCCTGTTTAGACCCTACTAACATCTGCACCTCCCTCATTTGCCAATGATCTCTGGATGGTTGGTAAAAATATCCACGCAGTGGAATATTTATTTCCTGGCCCATGTTGTTACTGTACCCGGCCCTATTGAGGATCACCTGCACCAAGTCTGGAGATTTGAAACTTATGACTCCACAATCACCTGGTAAGCCCTTGTGAGAATTTCCAATCCACCCCACTCTCTGCACCATTTTAAACTCAGAAAATAGGATGCCTTTAAGGCCCGTCCTGGTAAAAAAAAAATGCAGACTTTTATTCTGCAAAGTTGACCAATGTTCTGTGGCATTAGGTGCGTTAGATGTTAAATGGGGAAAGTTTGCCAGGATAACTACATAGGGTGTTGCCTCTGGGGGAAGGTGTAGGTTCTCATTTGCTTTTTTATCAAATCCCTTGTATATTCTATGCGACCTCTGTGTTGTCTGATGACTAAAACCCTCCCTTACTTTAGGTGTCTTATTGTTAGCTAATTATCTTTGTAAAGCTTTCGGGGGTGTTGAACTAGAACGTGGACCTAGGTGTGAGGATGATAGAGGTGCTAAACTTTTGTGTGAAGGACCAGTTAAGTCTGAGTTTGTAAGTACCTTGCTCGATGTAATAGGGCATTGAAAAATGTGAGAAGCTATGTCACTAGTGGTAATCCCACTCTTATTACCCAATTCCTTCATAGGGGCTGTTTCTGTACCAGTACCCCCACCTGAACGAGCACCAAGATGGAAAGTGGGAGTACTGATAATAGACTCTACCATCTTGGCAAGCCTAGCCTCAATTTGGGATAATTTATGGGACAAGGGGTCCAGCAAAGCTGCCAGCATTACCTCCAACCTTTTCCATGATTCCTCCTCATTTTGCCCCAAGAAAGGCCCATTAGCTGGTGTCTCTATTAATAGATTTTGTCCCTGCCTGCTAACACTATCCATAGCATTGGGTTTTCTCCTTGTTATCTTTGGAGAGCAGTTCAGCACTTCTTTTTCTTGGGAGGTAGTTCAAAGGTATTTCCTTGGCCTATTTTTGCTTTCTGACCCCTGGTAGAGACATTTGGCCTGATTGAACTCTTCACTGCCCCTAAAGATCTAAATGGCTTTACATCTGTGTCTATAATCTGTAACAATTCACACTGATTGGTAAGAATAACCAGTTCCTCAACCTCATCAACATCATCCTGCCGTGCGAGAGACCCTATCTGTGTGGTGGTACTCTGAACTTGCTGGGGTTCCAATGACAACCTTCTCTCTGTAAGCTCTATCGTGTGAAGAAGAGCAGATTCTGACCTCAACAAAAAGGCGTCAAAAGTCTCTACCACTCCAACACCAGGTTTACCTTTACTCATTGTTGCAATTTTACCTAATTACAATTACCACACAGTGCTTGTCACATATAACAATTGTCCCATCATCTTGTTTACCCAATGGTAATGGTGTGGCCCAGCCTCTTTCAGTCTCTGACAGGCTCGGAGGGGCCTGCCCTTGGCCCGGGCATAGCGCGTTGGGTGAGCCCTGGGATCCTTTTGAGTGCCTCTGGGTACTTGTGACTGGCGTGAGCGGCATTCGGGCAGCTAGCACTGCTGGGGGTTGTGGTCCTTTGCTGGGCTTCTCTCAAGATCACATCACTTTCCTCCAAATGACTCTGCCGGTAGCGGCAGTAATGGCACTGTCCAGCAGCAGAGAAGGCAGAAAAACCCAGGTGAGTAAAAGCTCCTGCGCTGTGGGAGCCCTGGGCTCCTTTTGAGCACTAAATATAGTCCATTTTGGCAATGTTGGTGGCTGTGGAATTTGTAATCCAGATCAACTGACACACAAAGAAACCTGCCAAAACAGCACATTTCTGAAAACAAGACACCTGGGGGAAGTCCAGTGTTGTATGACTTGTGTGGCTCGCCTGAGGTTTTCTTACTCAGAAGCCCTTGTAAACCTCAAACTTTGGCTAAAAACAAACATTTTCCTCACATTTTGTAATGGAAAGTTATGAAATCTGGGGAAAACCACAAATCTCCTTCTACCTAGCATTCCATAGAGTATCTAAAAAAAATGGTGCATTACTTGTGTAAGTGAGCCTAACGACTGAACAGGACATGGTCCAAAATACAACAGGGATAGATCACATTTTTCTACTCATAACAGACCCTTTTGTTTGGCAGCGTGGCTAGATGTAGCACAGCCAGCACCCAGAAAACCCTAACAAACTCCACATTTATGAAAACTAGACAACTGGGGTAGTCCGAGGATTGATGAACTTGACACATATGTAAACAAATAGCAATATAGGGAAATCAAGTTTTTTCACTCAGAACTGACCCCTTTTTGGCAACTTGGCTAGCTGTCAATTTGGGGACCTAGGCAAAGTTCTGGATTCTGTGGTGAGCCACACATCTGCTATTATCCAGTATTCGTCCCAGTCTCCCAATAAAAGAAGTATTTCACTTGTGGGGGTGGGCATATCCTACGCAACAGAAAAGCGTCCAAAATGCAACGTGAACACATTTCTTCATGCACAGCCAATCTTTTTTAGGAACTTAAAAAACATACAGCATTGGGAACAATGTTACACAAAGCAGTATTACCATTAAGTTATTAAACAAGTTAAACAAGTTATTTGGTTCTTAGTCCTGACACAAGACGCGTAATTGCAATGAAGCTGTATTCATAGCATAATTCAGCTCACAGTACAAAAACAGTTTTATCCATAGTCACACTAAATTGTATCATATCTGATTGTAGACCACACCTTGGCTGACAGAACCCAGCTCCTATTTTCTACATCCTGGTGTTTGCACATTTCGAAAACTCTTCATAAATACCAGCGCTAGTCAAGCAAAGGTGGGCATCACTTCCCCTGAAGCTCCTATTCGTACTAGGATACTCTTAATGCTTACCTTCCTAATTTGGTTCCCTTTAATTACAGAATCCCACCAAATGGTGGATTCTGTTCTGCTATCAAGCTCAACAAGTGGAAATCAACGCCACCATAATCGGTAGGTCATTGTTTTGTAAATATTCCCTCCCTGAAAGACACCTTACTCATTCTATGAATCATTTTGCCCATATAGGTTGTCTGCCCCTGAATCCTGAAGAAGAGCTGCTGTGTTGTTGGTTTAGAACACACCTTCCGGTTGTATGGCATTACAACGCAGGCTTTTACCCCCCATGCCATTACAATGCGGGGATTACAACGGAAGTCGTTACAACGACTTTCGCTGGAGGGCGCTGGATAGTGGATTAGTTTAATTTTCTATTCCAACTCTAGCCCACGTTGACAGTAGGGAAGGTGTTGGATAGAAAATTAAACTATTCCCTATCCAACAGCACCCTCCATCGAAAGTCATTGTAACGACTTTCGTTGTAACCCCTGTGTTGTAATGGCATTGCGGGGTAATCCCTGTGTTGTCATGGCTGTTCTCCCACGTTCCTGGGTCTAAACATCAACACCCCATAACAATCCATGCCCTACGGTCTCCTTGCCCTAAAGCTGAAAAAAACTTAGGTCAGGAACCTTGAGATTATACTGTAAAGGGACGGATGTTAATTGATTCATACATTTTATAAATTGTTTTATAATCCTCCCACTGTATATATTGTACCCACTTTACCACTTTGTCGCTTCACTATCACTTATTCACCCAACAAAGTCATGCACTTGTCTTTTCAATGATGAATATGTTTATGTGACAGCCTTGCATACACAACAAAGATAAAAAAGAATAATACACTAATCGTGTAAATCAGATAATAATTCTCTCTGTGTTTTTCTTGATACATATTTATTATGGAACACTAAGGAATTGGTTACCCGACCGAAAGATTTGTTGTTCATTTTGTAAAAGCCCAGGTTCTGAGGGATACAGGGCAAACCCCATTACAAGTCATATGGAAAGCAGCATTTGGGGAAACATATCAGAGTTCATTGCACAGTCTATGACATAATGCAGCCTAAAGAGAAAATCAATTCAAATGCTTTTGTAAGTTAGCATTTCTCATTTAGCAAAATATACTTCTAAATCAGTTCAAGTACAACAAAATAAATCACACATATCATATATAAGCATTTTGTAAAGTTGAAAGAGGAGGGCATGCTGTTCCTAAAGTGGTGTCGGAGACAAGGATACCCACAGAGGGTCCTCACATACCCAGCCAGCTAGGTGTCATGCTTCATCATTGGGCCTGCTCCTTGTCGGGTTGGTGCTGCAATACCTAACGGGCACCCAATGAGGGGCTCTTCAGCAGAGATCTTTTGTTCCTGCTATTTGGTGCAGTGTGGGTGAGGGGCCTAGCTTATGTAGATGTAGTGCAGGGGTGGGACAGGTGATTAAAACAGGTCAGTTTTTCCTGGAGCAATTTTATTTTGGTAGGTGAACTGCCTGATTAAAAACTATTGAGTTATGGATGTCTAATGACTCTGTGTCTAGATGTCTGCCCACTACTCCCAAAAGGTCAACATGTTTCATGCCTTCGGAGTTAGGAGAATCTGTGGCAATTCTTCAGGACCAAAGTGATAATTAAAACTATCTACACACAGTGTGAGGTGAAACCTACCTCCAACATTGTAACTTTGTAGGTCAATACCTAAGTAAATGAAAAGGAGGGCCAGAGCAAAAGGTAAGAGCAGTGTACTCACAGAGACAGTGTATATCATTTTCTCTCAGTTAGTATACACATAAGTGACATAGTTGTGCAAATAATGGTGCAAACATCTCATATCAGGTGCAAAAGTGCAGCACCCATAGTTGTTAACAACATTCACACTGGAAGACTTGTGTGCTCCTGGTGAACGCAGTAGCCAGGTATGCAGTCATTATTGCTCACCTAAAAGCTTTTTAAGTTATGCCTCATCAGTATCCGGCGGGAACATGGACAACACCCATTTGTGTCCTGCAACGAGTAGAGGAAGCCATGGTACAGAGTTAAGAGTATAACCCACTTGATGGTGTATCTTGTTGGCCAATTAACAGCTGTGAGGGCAGGGAGGGGGTTCAGGTGTTAGGGGTTACCTGACTTGCAACCCCCACTGTTACGTGATGTGGAATCTCCAATGTCCAAGCAGTCAAATAGCTTGACTACCCTAGCCGCATGCTACAGAGGTTAGCGGTAGTCATTTATAAATGTGGGAAAAAAGGGGGGCAGCACTAAAATTACAACTGACCAACGAAACCTTGGCTCCCAGTAGAGCGCATGTCACAGCTCTCCACATACAACCAAAAAACCTTGTGACCCATACTTAAATCTACGGTGTGACACTGGTTGTCGAGGGATACCGCATTGTCAGGAGGGAATTCTCTTACTTATCAGCAATACGTGGAATACGCGTCTTGTGGGCTACCCCTTCCGCCGGAACCGGGTGGTGCTCTGCTGATTCAGAGACACGCAGATATACATTTTGTGAATTTGTCAGTGATTGTTGCACAGAAATCTTCAACTCTAACTGTGGCCTACTACCGCAAGTTCAAAAATTAGCAACATATAAACTAGTTCTAAAAATCATGAACATTTATTTTTGCTCTGAATAAATGATCCTTCATAATGTTAAGCACTTACGCTGAAAGTTTCCATCATCTAACATATTGTATGCATGAATTACACCACTGTTGGCTTTGCTATGGTGCTCTACAATGAAGTCAATGTAAATGTTAAGTTTTGTCATGAATTTTCATGACATCCTTGTAAAGATTATAAGGTAATCAGTTACTAAACATTTCAAATTCATTAACTGATTAATCATACTGTTTCTACTTATTCAAGCACACTTTTTCGTTGCTGGTACTTTTCTCTGCTTCTGTATCCTTTTTATTGCAGTGTGCAAAGCAAAGCACATATTTGTTTTATGTTGTCAAGATTGGTTTATGTGTCATGTCAAGCCCCCCATGATGGTGAATTATGCTATCACACTTACCCACATCAGGTTGTCACAAATCAGTTTTTTGTCTCATGCCTTTTTCTTCTAAACTTTTCCAGAATGTTCACTTCATCATAATATTTACATTGTTCTTCTGGTTCAATATCGGGTATTGTTCTTTTTACTCCTTTAAGTATAAATAAAAAATGTTTATTGAGCAAGAAAAAGCAAGACAATTTCTCTTTTCCCCCATATTTTTTGGCAAATCTCCGTGCCCATGTCTACCCCCACCCCCACCCTTCCCATAATTTACAAGCTATCACAAAATTATTATTGTGGGTTTTTGTTACACATCTTACATTTTTGCTCATGCCTTAGTGTGTTATGTAAATAGAATACATTTCATTAATAATATAACAAATCACGAACTAAGCGGTGACCACTCTAAGATTTCTAAGTACATAATTACACCACTTAGCTAACAAACAAATCATTTCTTATATCATTCCATATTTTAGCAGCAAAATCAAAGTGTCAAGGTGAAATTGGAACTTATAAGTTTAAGGTCCCATCTTAAGGCAAATTATCGTTCAACAATCCAAAAAGTCCAGATTTTCATTACTACTCACATCCAGTCTTTTTTAACTACATTTTACAAAGTGAAGCTTTCAAAGTGCAAACGTGCAATGTACGTAGTGTTGTAATTTGACAGCGATTAGATTAAGCATTAGCAGAAGACATCTTAGTTTTAGCTATTATCGTGACATTCAGTGGACTACATTTTGTATTCATGGCAGCCATTTTGTTTGCTACATGCTGCCGCGTGTCGACCATGTGCTTTTTCCTATCTTCCTGTTAACTGCGCTTGAAATCTGCCCGGCAACGAGTTATATTTAGCATCCTCCTCTTTTGCGCCTGCCTAGTACGGTCTACAGCTGTTAGTGATTAGTACCAGACAGGAATGTGTTTAACAGTTCCCAAAACCGTTAGGTCCTCCCACTGAACAATTGTGCCTTTCTATATTACCTTATATGTACATAAAACTTGCTTCTGTGTTTGTACCAACTTTTTTTGAGCCCCTGTGTGGGTATAAATGGAGCACGCTCTTTTAGTTTGTGGTGCTACTTCTTGCAATACCAAAGGGTACTGTCTGAACCATAGCACCACCTCATAAGGTGTAATAAATATTATCTTTTCTATTACAGTTTCTGTGCCAACTTCTTCCTATTGGTCTGAGGACTTTGTGCAGAGAAGGGTGAACCACTTGCACTAGTGGGCCTTGCTGAGGCTTGCTAATACACGTAGCAGCTAAAATGTTGTAAAGGCTATCAATGGCATACCTATCCTGCCCAGGATAAAGCCATGTTGTCCCATAGAAACATCCCTGTAAATAACCTGTGATAGACAGGAAACTAGACTTTTTGAATATATTTTCACATCCCCATTTATTAAAGTTATTGAGCGTTAGGATCACAATTCATCCATAAGGATGTTTTTCTTTGCAAAAACTGTGATCCTTGCAGATGCCCATGATATTGGTGGTGGCATACCATCTGAAATCTGTAGGAACATAGTTGTCATAATTTCCTTCAGCTGACCCTGAAAGACCTTATAAAATTCTGTGGGGATTAAATCAGGTGCTGCCGCTTTCCTTCTCGGCAAACACGACATTGCTACAGCAATCTCATCCCAAATTAATGGCCGATCAAGTTGGTCCCTCTCTTCAAGTGACAAAGACACTCCTGCCGTATATTCCAAGTACCTTACTGTTGGCGCACATCATGACTCCCTAGACTTCTCTGATCTTCTGTGTATAAAGCCTGATATCGTTTAAAGAAGGTTGCGCAGATTTCAGTGGCTTCAGAAACTAACCCTATAAGGGGATCCCTCACTGCATTGATTTCACTGTGTGTGAGTTCCTGACTTGTCCTAAGTGCGAGTAAATGGCCAACCCTTTCAGTACACACGTGCATTTCTTCTTGGTGAACAGTTGCTCTGTCTATGGCCTCCTTCAGTAGTTTTTCCCTGATTGCTGCCTTATTAGATGCCACATCTATTTGGGCTTCCTCTACTCATTTTCCCTGCTGCAGGGCAGTAATCAACTTACCTTCAGCCTGGGCCAACCTTAGTTGAAGAGACCAAAGGCAAGCTTTTTCCTATTTCCTCTTTCTGAGTGAGAACTGGATATGTTCTCCCTAGATGCATGCCTTTAATGTATCACAGACTATGCCCAGCGAGGCTATTCCCAGATTCCTTTGTACACAATCTGGGATCCACTCCCTCATATGTCCCACATAGGCCTCATCCACCAAAAGTGCTCTTTCAAAAATCCAGGAAGAGGGCTTTTCCAGAATACCCCCACCATCTGTCTCTAGTACTAATGAGCTATGATCTGAGAGATATCTGGGGAAACCTTCAAATGTGCTCTTTTGGCTAACTAGAGATGACATAAAAAGAAAATCCAGCCTTGCATGTTTCTGGCAAGGGGCAGAGTAGTATGTGAAATCATGTTCTAAGGATCTCATTTTAGCCCAAGCGTCACTCAGTCTATGCACCTGTAATAGATTACGTATAACATAAAACACTTTAGGTTGTTTTCCCGTGTACATTTATCCCTGTCCCCAAGTACACACAAAGTTAATATTAAAGTAACCACTCAAAACGAAACAAAGCTGCCAGTGTGACAATCCATTCAATAGCCACTCTAGTAAAGAAGTATCATCATTACTGCCATAAAGGGAGCAAAGTGTGAAGCTGTAGAGTCCTGGACCTCTGATGCTTGCTATATGACCCAGCACCCACATGAATGTGTCATGACTAAAGTTAACTGTATTGCGTTATTACAGGCTAACATTGCTACCCCCTTGTGTGCGGGTCCCTTGTGTTCTTGTCTCCACTATACTATAGCCCAGGTGCTTTAAAAAGTCTTTTTATGTCACTCTACATGGGTTTCTAGAAGGCAGACAATATCTGTCTGTAATAATTGCAGCCCTTGGAATACCATCTGCCTCTTTTACGGTTAATTTAAGACACATATATTTATTGTTGCAATCCTAAATTTACCCATCTTTGAGTTCTATAGTGCTGCACCACAATTTAAGTCTCCTCAACCCACATAATGCTCCCATACCCCACACCAGTGACGATAACCCCACAGAAACCAATGCCTGGCTAGATAAAAAATCATCTATCGCAGACGCCAGCGTCTTTTCACTATTGCATGTGCAAAGTCCGGTTTAACAAAAAAAGACAACCCATTGCAAGATTTGGGAGCATTGGGGTGGGTTTGATCATACACCAGTTGCCTCAGCTGGAAGTTCCCCAAAAATACCAATATCGCCCTGGGTTTTTCTTGAGGTTGCTTTTTCATCATTAATGAGACATGATGAGCGCATTGAATTAAGCTATCCCAGTCTAAATTCAATTGCTCAGCGAAAGTGTTCTTTGAAAGATTCACAATGAATGTTCTACGGATACTACCTTCATTTCCATTCGGAAGCCCCAAAAAGCTTAAGTTGTTTTTTTGCTATCTGTTTTCCTGCTCTTTCAGCTTGAATATTACATCTGACATTGCAACGCTTTGGCTGGTGTTTTAAGCTTTCAGGGATTCAACTTCGACTTCTAAAGTCTCTGTCTGAGTTTCCACAGAAGTCAATCGCTTGACGATGTCCCAACGTTTTTTATTTATTTTGATGATTCCTGCTTGTACATTTTTTGTAGGGGCTCCTGCTCAGCCTAATGACCTCTTGCATCTGCTTGATGGACATTAAAATTCTGTCAATGTGGGTTCTTTCGCTTGTGTATCCATATTAAGATCTTCTTTTGGGCCTTCTTCATGTCCGTCTTCTCAGAATACAAGCAGGGTGTTGGAGTAATCCCACTTTAACTGGCTGTCTTTCCTATTTTTTCCCAGTAACTTTCTTCCTCTGCGTCAAAGGAATCATGTCAATTAAAGTACTACTACCGGATCTGACAGGCCTTCACTGCTGGATGAAGTATCTTCCTGTCCGTTGGGCTCTTAATCGTCTGGAAGCGAGAAGCCCTTCTCACCTGCCAAGTCAGGAGATAGTTTTCTCCTACACCATCTCGCAGTGTTAGAGGGCCCAGCACACAACAGGGTCTCAAGCCTTGCCTTCCCAAGGCCCTCCTTATTTTGATCAGTTGTCTCAAACTCCGCCTCTTGTACCCAAGGCTCCTTCATGGCCAGCAGGCTCTTTTCCTCATTTTCAATTAAAATCTCAGGTCAGGAGGTCAGTAAAACAGCAGAGGAAATAGCACCTCTTACAAGCTCACAGGGTTCTATATCAACTGCCCCTCCATCATCTAAAGCCTCATTTGCCCTAGCTTCTGGTTGTGCACTGTTATTTTTTTATGTAAATCAGTTGAAAGATAGCAAACATAGAGACTACAGTGGGTTGCACCGGGCCCCCCTCTACCTGTGCTGCCAGCTTGACTGTTTTCTTCTTTAATTCAGTTTCACATTTTCCTTTTCCCCCCTGCACTGCCACCACTGCATAGTTTAATCTCTGTCATAATTCCGTTGGTTCTCACTGGCTGGCTACACATCGGTAGTGTTGGTTCGCCGTTGGAGGTTCCAGTTGCTCATGCTTTCCCTGTTTTGCCACCTCTCAGCTCCATCAGTGGTTTTCCCTGCAACCGTCACCAGCCCCAGTCCCTGTATTTCCGAGCTAAGCAGTGGAATTGCGCACTCGTAAACCACTGTAGTTCCACTTGCAGCAGAGTGTTCAGGAGCCAGCTTGCTGAGTCTAGTCCTAAGCTGAACAGTCGTTCCTCGAGCCATTGATCCATCAAGGGAGATGGTAGGTGTGAGGGCAGTTAGTCACACAGCATCTTTGCCATCAATCAAAACACCAATCTTGTTCTTTTCACTCCTTGTGTATTATTTTCATGATTATACAGAATTTTATAGATAATACCATTAGTAGTATGCACAAACAGATTGCAACTAATGGTCTCAAGAATGAAGACTCTAGTCCATTACTTAAATTACCTAACCACTTGCTAACAGTTGACGATCCCTTGGTATTATTTCCCAGGCACCATCAGATTTTTATCCTCTCAAGTATTTATTTAAGTCAGTAATGTTTTTAATATAAGCTCTCTAAATCTCTGCTTTTATCCAGTATGAAAGTGAAAAAATATTTGACCTTTAACAACCAAAAGACTCTGCCCTCTATCACATGAAGGATGTCAAGGGTAAGTCGATTTTGCATCAACATCGATCCTATTGAAATCATTTCAATATTTACAACAGAAATTTCCCTAACTATAATGGTGGGTAGAAATTTTTCAAATGTTATGTGAGTTTAATACTACTATTACAGAAGGTATTAAGGCTCCAAGAATATCACCTACTATTCCACCAGCAGTCACACCTCTCTGCAGTCTCCTGTTTGTATCCTTTAATTCTCCTTCAGGTTGTTTCTTTTTTTTAAATTTAAATACCTGGTACAATCAACAGTCCATACATTTTATAATTCATTCCGTTAAAAAGTCATTATGCACATATTTTGACAGTATAGAATCAAACAAAATACATGCAAAAATCTGACTTTCTGTAATAAGAATATAGGGAAATTCATGTATATACATAGCATTACAACATAAGTGTCATATTCAGGGAAAAGAAGATAAATAAACTCATAGCCTTCAGACCAGGTTAGAGCCACTGGCCTCTTGAGTTGATTACAGTCCAAAATATATTTAGCATTGAGCCAGTTTATAGGTGGGAATCCTTCTAACCCTTAAGGAGGGCCCAGATGTTCAGCCCCAGCTGCCTCATCATCCTACCTCTCTGGGTATATAAAGAGGATTTGATGTTATGAATCCCCAGGAGTCTAGCTAGACACATCTGGAAGAAGGGTGCTGTAGTATCCTTCCAACCTGCCGCTAGCAATATCCGGAGAACCACCACACATACAAAAACAAAGGCTTTGTCCTCCTTATTAAGACCCAATTACAATCAATTCCTGTTATCATTAGGGTAGGGGATAGGTTGATCTTAACATCTAGCAGCCCCTCCCAGAACTTCTCAATCTCAGCATAAATTCTGCTTAGCTTTTCGCAATGATGAAACATATGCACCAGATTAGCAGGCCCTTCGTGACACCTTCGGCATTTATCGTTGTCCCCTTTACTCCAATCAAATAGTTTGGCTGGTGTAAAATACAAATTATACAGAGTTTTATAGTTTTGGGCTCTCAAGTTCGTGGACCGGAACTGTTTCCCAGCTAATTTTTTAACGATTTCTCTAAGTTGACATCTGAATCACCTAATTTTGTCATCCAGGAGGCCTCAACTTTATCCAGGTCATCTTGTATTGTTGATATTAGTGACCTGTAAATTATTTTATTTTAGTTCCCCCTCCTAGGAAATACTTGATCATATTCATTCTGCCTCCTGGAGGAATCCGTGGTCTGATACCCGTCAGAGTTCGATAAATTTGAAGAAATTTAAAGGTTTGATTGGCTGGGACAAATTTCCGTTGAATATCATCAAAACTCATCAGGTTATCCCCTTCAAGTAAGTCCCCTATTCTTCTGACTCCTTGCTGCTCCCACAGTCTCCCCATCCTATAATTGCTGAATTGCGGAAAGATACTGGAGTTCCAAAGAGGTGTATAATAGTTAATTTTCGGGATTGCCATTGTTTTCTGTATTACTTTCCAGACTCAAAAGATACTATCTAACACCTTATATTGCATCTTGTTATAATACCGTCTATCAATATTGTGCAGCAGGAGCCCAAAGGCTTCTCTGCCTAAGAGCAATTCAAAGATGGATGGGGTATTTATATTCCCAAAAGGGGAATCAGACGAATTTGTGGCAGAGTCAAATAATATCGCCATCTGACTAAATAAAGAGCCCAACTCATAAAATCTAATACTGGGGACTGCCAGCTCTCCTTTATCTTGCGGCAGAAACAAATATTTCATAGATTGTCTAGTTTTCCCATAATGCCAAATAAAATTCATGAATACTGCCTGTATAAATGTTATCACATCCTCCCCCAACATAAGCGGCGAGATAGAGCGAAAAAGATACAGTATTTTAGGGAGCATAGTCATCTTGAGCACATTGGCTCTCCCTATTATAGACCGATGTATGGCGTCTATTCTTTTTAACTCTGCCACAATTGAAGTAACAAGTGGGGTGAAATTCTCTTCAATGATTGTGTCCATTACAGGGCTTATCCTAAACCCAAGATAGACCGCTGAATCCGAGTATCTTCAATCCTGCCTTGTAATATTGTTGGTACCTATTATCTGGGTCTTACTTTCATTAAGGTGGTACCCCGAGCAACGCCCAAATTCCGTAGCTATCCCTGTAGGAGCTGTCAAACCTGTATCTGGTTCTATGGTGGTTATGGCCAGATCATCAGCATAGGCCAGCAACTTGGTTTCAAACCCTTTACAGACTACTGGCTTAATATCCTCACAACCTAGTATCCTCCGTACCAGCAGATCGATATTCAGGGCACACAGGGGCAACCCTGTCGTGTCCCCCGTGAGATAAAATCTTTTTCTGAGCTACCTCCAATCAGCTGGATTCTGACCTTGGGATCAGCATACATAGCCTTAATAGCACACATTATTTTAGGGCCAAAGCCCCTTTGTTCCAATATCCCCCATAAATACATCCACGTGACGCAATCGAAGGCCTTTTCTGCATCCAGAAGGATCATGGCGATCTGTCCCCCCATGACAGCCTGCACATCAAACAGAGTGATGGCCCGCCCAATATGGTCTGTTGTCCCTCGCCCTGGGATACCCCCATGCTGCCACGGGAAAACCAGACCGCCAATGACCCCTCCCAGCCTTTTAGCCAAGACTTTAACATAGATCTTAGTGTCCATATTTATGAGGGATATTAGACACCACAAACCGGGATTTTCCTTAGGCTTGCCTTTTTTATGAAATACAATAATATTTGTTTCTTTCCAGGAATCTGGGATTTCCACGGAGAAGATTATACTGTTGAAAAGATCCGACAGCAGGGGAGCTATCACATCCTGTAAGCATATGTATATTTCAAGCGGGATACAATCTGGCCCCGCAGACTTCCCTGCTGATAGGCCCTGCAGTGCTTCTACCACTTCCCCTAATACCAAATCATTATCCAACGCCGCTTTATCCTGCTCAGCCAGTTGTCGGCCTAAATCTTCAAATGCCAAGCTAGCAAAATCTGCCCTATCCTCCTCCTTATATAATTATTGGTAACATTTCTTAAAAACCTTACGGATATCATCTGGCTCTATATACTCCTGGTTCCCTTCTCGTATAATCGTTATTATATTCCTACTGCATCCCTGCCTAATCCTTAGTGCTAGGAGTTTGCCCGCCTGCTCTCCTGTCTCATAACTCTTACTCCTGTGCGTCTGGTACTCATCGGCGTTTTTCTGAGCTATCCACTTATATAATTCCGCTTTGATAACTAGAATCTTCTGCTGGCATCCATCGGCCTCACTTTCATGTGCAATATCCCTCATATGCAGTTCTTCTGCCTCTGCCAACTGGCCCACTAACATGTCATTCTCCTCCCAAACCTCTTTCTTCAGTCTGGTGGAGAAGCTGATCGTCTCCCCTCTCAAAGCTGCTTTAAATGAGTCCCACACCATGTTTCGGGATGCACTATACCAATTTATGTCAAAATAATGTTGGGCCCAGTTCCTTTAGTGTTCTACAAATTTGGGTTCCACTAGCAATCTCCTCTCAAAAGTCCATCTTGAATGGGGGCTATTTAACATATCTATTTCAAATCGTAAAATTAGTTGACTGTGGTTGAGATCACTTTTGGTCATTTTTTGATGCTGACTCTCTTTGCCTCCGTAGAAGAGATAAGAAAGTAGTCCAGCTTAGTGTATTTTCTAAAAGGACATGAAAAATATCTGAATCCTGGATTGTTAGGTTCTTTAACCCCCCAAACATCCATCATCCCATGGGGTTTAAATAATGAGCTCAGTGCTTGAAATACCTCAGGCTTACGGCCAGCATATGCAGCATTATTACCAATATATGTGAGGTCTGTAGAAATATTAAAGTCCCCACACACTACAAGGGGGATTGGCCAGTTTGATAGTTCTATCTCCAATTGATCAAAAATCTCGGGTTCATCCTGGTTGGAACCATAGATTGTTCAAAGTGTAAATCTCAACTCCAGTTCCACAAGTACCCACCTACCTAAGGTGTCCGCCAAATGACGTCTAGCCCCTCCCAAGCTGGACTTAGCCAGTATTACCACCCCTCTGACAGTACATGTCTGTGAGGAACAAGCCAGCAGATCAAAAGCTCTAATACTTAACAGGTTTTTTCCACCCAAGGTAAATGAGTCTCCTGTAAGCAAATCATATCTATCTGATTTGATCTAACAAATTGCCCAGCCTCTGTCTCTTGCTCCAATCATTCAGGCCCCCAATATTAACTGAACAGATCTTAAGCTTTCCCATTATTATCTGCTGAATTATACCATGTCCTTCGTCTCAGCCGATACAACTGTTTTACACAAAATGCCTTAAGCCATATAAAAACAGTATAGCACCAGGTATTTTCCTTTTTTCTTTTTCCTTCTTTCCATGTGATGTGCAACCCACCCGCCCTTTCCTCCCGCCCAGCACCCCATGAACCCCTACACCCCACCCTCCTCTACCTCAAATCGTTCAAACACAACAATAACTAAATTAGTACCATAACAAATCAAACATCTCCAACCACTCAACTATACTATACTACCTTTTCCCCCCTTAGCTCCTTTACCGACCTCCTCCTCTACCCTCTGCTCCTAAATCCTTTTCTATCCAACAGTAAGTACATTTCATCTCTTTTTCCCCACTGTTGGAAAAAACAATAACATCTTTATTTGTCCAGAAAGTCCAGGTATTCTTTTACTTTTATTTCCGATGAGAAGTATCGCATATTCCCCTGATTGATAACTTTTAGTTGCCCCATATTAATAAGGTGGGCATGAATTCTTTTGTCCAGGAAAGGTGTTATAAGCTGCCTCAGCCTCCAGGACCTTTCTATTGTTGAGTGGCAGAAAGCGGGCCGTACAAAAAATGAGACCCCTCTGCTTGATCTATTGGCTTCTGGCCTTGCTTTATCTGAGATTGTTTGCTGCAGGATGAAATTACTGAAAAACGGAGTGTGATGCGCTCTTTGTATTTCTGCTGCCCAGTTCCACTCCGACAGTTCAGGAAAAGCTGCTTTAACGAGATAAATTATATATGTCCTGGTGCCAGACCCCTCCAAACCCTCCTAGATCCCCACTATCCTGAGGTTATTCCTCCTTTGTCTATTTTCAAATTCTTCTAGTTTACAGTGGATATCTTTAATTTGTGATCCTTGGCCTCCGCCAGGGCTATAGCACTCATCGCTTCTGTTTCAGTTACCACAATTCTCTCTTCAAGATTTGTCACTCTCTCTCCCATATTTGAGCAGGCTTTAGAGAGCTTCCTGACAATCCCTGCATTTTTCTCATCCCTGCCTGGGCTTTTGAGCTATCTTGTCGTGTTTCCTCCCTGTGCGCAAGGATAGCTTGGTGTATTATATCAGGCGTGGGGGGGTCCCATCCGCTACCACCGGTGATTTACTTGAGAGTGAACCTGAAAGCGGTGTGGCCGATAAATAATCCCATTTCAAATCTTTCCTCCCCCTGTTCTGCGTACCACTTTAAAAAAAGTTTTTTTGGGCTGTTAGAGGACGATCTTCATGTTATCTTCGGGATCCGATTCTAAGCTACTGGTCGCCGGTGTTGTACTCCCTCTGAAACTGAGAAGAAACAGTCACTAGGCTCTTTATCTAGTTCACCCCTATTTTTGTCAGTTGATAGCTCGGTTGATGAGGTCAAGCTTGGTTGATGAGGTCACTCTATTAGCTTCCAGGGCAGAGATCATGTGTTGCCTTCTACTTTGGTTCTCCTCTTCTTGAACCATTTCTGGTCCGTCTGTTTGGTTATCATTAATACATCTCCCTTTGCTGCCATTATTGCCCTTATTGACAGTTCTCTGTTGCCTCTAAGGTATCCAAGTGCTCAGGGGGGGGGAGCTAATGAAACATTGCCTGCTACAGCATGATTATTTTCCTCCGATAATACAACAGTGCCATTTTCATTTCCCTTTTCTCCTTTTTCTCCAGCGGTGTCCGGCCGGCGTGGGGAGGTTTTAATGCGCTTTCCTGTATCAGAGCACGAGTCGGGTTACTGCCCTTTGCGCTCCCTCCATCTGGGGCACCCTGGGTCTCCTCCCGGGTATCTGCCAGATTCACCTCTTTGTTATGGCTCTGAACTCGGCCTTTCGGGGTGCTACTCGACGCTTGTGAACGCTGCTCCAGCCTCTGTCCAACAAGCGGTTCCTTTGTTTGCAGGAGAAGCTCCGCTACTGAAGGACCAGCTGGGCGGTTCTTGCCGGTTGCTCTGCCTCTTCCTCTCCTGAGTGTCGGTGGGTCCGGTGAGAGAATCTGTTGCGGGCAGCCAGGGGAACTCTCCAGTGGACCCGGATCCATCAGGGTCTCACCACGAGCCTTTCGAGCGGCCGCCGTTGCTGCCGCCTTAGTAACTGCGGGATTTTGTCGCCACCTTCGGAGCCATCACCAGCCCGCCTCTCAGTATCCGTTGTAGCAGCCATGCCAGGTATTCCTCGATAAATTGCCTGATTCTTTGAAGCTCAGCTCTGGGCCAATTTGTCCAGATTTTATTGCGGGCTTATCGCATCAGGAGCGGGGGGGAGAGGTCCAGAGAAAAACCTGTCTTGAGTGATTATTCTGTCTTTACACGGGTCTCAGATCAAACAAACATCCCACCGCAGCCAGCAAGTACGGCAGTCGGCCTCCTAAGCGGCCGCCATCTTGCCTCCCCTTCAGGTTGTTTCATATGATACATTTTTAGAAAAACATTCTCATATTACAGCTTCCATACCATCCTTTTGGTAATTTAAAAAAAGCCTTCTTTCCACAAATATGGTACACTCCAAGGAAGATAGGATCAACTCCTTCCATGTATTTTCCCTAGTTTTCATAAACATCAAAGGTATGTTCACATTCACTAAAACCTGCACTTGTTGGGTTAATATTTGATCTCATTCTGTATATACAAAGTTTTCCTTTATGTTGCCAGTTGAAGGCTAAAGCAGCCATTTATTCTACCTTTTTATTTTCAACTGATGGTAAATTCCAAAGGGCTAGATTATTATTTTTTTCTCTACTTTCTACTAATTGTATACATTTCTTCTCAGTTCTCCCTGTTTTACATGTTAGGTTATTTCTATGCTATATAACAAAAGGAGGAGTATCACCATAGATAAGGCTAGAGAGCGATATCGGTGGGATGGAATTCTAATGAAAAAAGAAGAAGTCCTTCTTTGTTTTTATTAAACCCCTCACTCACCGACCTGGTCGGTGACATGCTTCATTATCGGGGCCACCTTGACAGCCGAGTGCCATCAAGGTGTGCTGCAACACCTGGGATACAGTGGAGCGGGTATGTGAGTGATGAATGTAAAGAAAAAAGTCAGTGAGTTAAAATTTGTCCTGGTATGGCTTATACAATATTTTATTCTAAGACTACTGGACAAAAGTAAAAACAGTGCGTGTCGATACAGTGATGGTTTTATTCTGACCAAATGTATCTGTGAGGTATGTGTGAGGTCTACATGTTTCAAACTGTAGGGAAATTACCGGTTTTTCATCAGGACCAAAAATAAAGGTGTTGGGTGGTCAGGGTACACTAACACCCTGCCGTACCTGCAAACCTTTGTTCCCAAATACCAAAATTAGTAATAGGGTAGAGGAAGAAGCAACCCAAAAGTGGTTGCATTAAAAGCAGAAAAAACTCCGTACGTAGGGGGGCGTAGGGAGGGGCGAAATAGGTATACGGCTGTATACAGACCACTGAAACTAATACGTTTCCTATACTGTGGCATCCCTTCTCTCTAATCCCGTGCAGCATTCTAAACCCCTAACAAGGAGTTTTTTCTGCTTTTAATGCAACCACTTTTGGGTTGCTTCTTCCTCTACCCTATAACTAATTTTGTTATTTGGGAACAAAGGGTTGCAGGTACGGCAGGGTGTTAGTGTACCCTGACCACCCAACACCTTTATTTTTGGTCCTGATGAAAAACCGGTAGTTTTGACTGTATTTGTTTATCAAGTTCTCCAAACAATCCAAGTATTCAGATTCATTTAGTCCACCCAAGGCATTATAAAAATTAATTACAAGTATAATACAACTCGGGGAGACTGTCCATTCTATTGCTAAGATGTTTGGGGAACCTGAATTCAACTGATTAAAAGTCCCTACTAAATCTAAAGAAAAAAATGTGATAAGCCCCCCTTTTGCTCTCCCCGCGTTACTAGAACTTGCAGGTATTGTAAAGCTTAGAAACCCATCTAAGGAAAAGGAAAGTGAAGTATCCCAAGTTTCTTGCAGAGCTATAACCTTATGTTTGGAAATATATTGTATCCATGTAGGGTCCGTTCTTTTAGCTCTTATTCCAGCAACATTCCAAGTCATGAATGTGCATGGTAATGGAGTTACCCTCTCAGGCTTGGCTATTATTGGTGGTGTTAAGGGTGTTGATAGTCAATTGTTTGTATTCAAGTCACTTAAGGGATTAAAGCGATTAACCTGGTCCATAATTGGGCCTGTGTTATAGTATGTAGATGAATTTCGTCTCGCTTTCCTAGTTACAGTTTGCCACCCATTAGCAGCTGGGACAGTATTGGGGGGGGCCATCCTATGTGGGTTAAAGCGAGTCTGTGGGGGATAAAAGAAACCTAATGGAACCACCCTAAGACTGTCATTTTCCTTAATATCTGATCCATCCCAGAACAGGGTAATCGGGCAATGATCATTATTAAAGTTTATCACCACACAGTCACCTTTCACATTTTTAGTCCGTTTTCCCACCCATCCTACCCTTCTCGCAGCAATGATGCTAGAGGATATGTTTGAATCACTGCTACTTAGATCATCGCACCATTTTTTTGCTTTTCCTATAAGTGCGGGAGTAGACTCCTCCTCACCTTGCCTTAACGGGGGCACCCCTAGGAAAACAGCTACATAGGGTACTACCGCAGGGGGCAAATTTAGGTGGATCTTGCTTTCTGAGTAGCTAGTTTCCCCTGATGTTAAGGGGACCTCCTGTCGGGTAATAGGTATGGGTGGTTGGGGGACTTGTAACCCTACACTATCTGATTCCATGGGCTCAGAAGTGGCCACAGAAAGTGATAAAGGTAACTGCTGTACACTGAGACGTTCTACGCCCTTTTTATTACCAAGAGACATACTATCAAGTTTTCTTACTATATCGTCTATCAGGACACATTTTTTTAGCAAGCCTTCGAGACATGTGTTCATAGTATCTACTATGTCCTTTGCAATTCCCACTAAAAGGGGTTCAATTCGTTCCTCAAAAAGAGCCTCAAGGTGGTCCTTCAAAGACTCCTCCATCCCATTTCTGACTTGTGGAAGGACCTCCCTTTTCTTTCGTTTTTTCGAGGACAATTTTGAATTACCCAGTGGGTCCGGAGTCACAGTGGGAAGCAAAGTTTGGGATGCACAAGCTTGTGGTAAAGTGGACACAGTAGCAGTAGTGGGTTTCGTTATAATAACATCAGGCTCTAAGGGAATGGCTTGCGCTTCGGGTAATACGGATGTAGAGGGGGACTTGGCTAATATGCCCAGTTCTTGCTGTGCTGTGGCGATTTCTTTAGTTAAAGCCCCCACCGCAGAAGTAAGGTAGGACAAGATGGAATCAGACTGTTTTGCCACTTTTGCCTTTTTCCCACCATCATCTGCAGTAGCTCCGCTTTTCCGCTTACCCATTTTAGCAGGAAATGTACAGTGGATGGCCCAGCCCTGCCTGGTCTTGCCGTGGACTGCCGTAGACTGTCCCGCCCTTGTCCCGGGCTTCTCCCGGGCTGCTCCCGCGTCGCGGGGGGAAGTCCTGTTCTTTATGTGCCGCCTGGCGCCAAAACTTGGTCCGCATCTTCCGCGTCTTCCGCCCGCTAGGGACTCTGGGGGTTGTAGTCTCTGCCCCCGCTGGACTGCGGCGGCGCTCGGTGACAGAGAGCGCCGCGGCTCCTTCCTGGCTCCTGGCAGTAAGCGGTCCCTTCCGCCAACGCAGCACCCCTGGTGAGTGCGCTGTGTCCCCCGCTCTGCGGGGGGAAGTCCTGTTCGTTATGCGCCGCCTGGCGCCAAAACGTGGTCCGCGTCTTCCGCGTCTTCCGCCCGCTAGGGACTCTGGGGGTTGTAGTCTCTGCCCCCGCTGGACTGCGGCGGCGCTCGGTGACAGAGAGCGCCGCGGCTCCTTCCTGGCTCCTGGCAGTAAGCGGTCCCTTCCGCCAACGCAGCACCCCTGGTGAGTGCGCTGTGTCCCCCCAAGGCAATCAATTTGGATACCTGAACTGAATACCCTTCTTGCAATCAAGACACTTCCACAACACTTACAAGTTTACAAACGGCATAAGCATCTCTCAGATTTCCTTCATTGTATCTCAAACAGGAACCATCAACAAACAACACATGATCAGATTCAGACAAAGGTTCAACCAGTATATCAGGTCGGTGTTTCTTACATAACTTAGTGACATCCAAGCAATCATATTTAGCTTCATTAGTTTCATTTCCATGTAGTAGCAACAGAGTTGATGGGTTCAATATACTATATCTTTTAAGTATTATACTCTCTGCACCCAGAAGTATTTGTTCATACTTTATAAGTTGACTATTAGTTAAATTTTGTGTCCAAGTACGGGTCAACCGTATTGACACTGAATGGGGCACAAACACAATCAATAGATGACCTATGACTACACATTCACATTCAGATGCAACCACTTTAAAACATCGAAGCAATGTTGCAGCTCAGGATCAAGAGTTGCTCAAAAATAAGAGTCAGTTTGGCGATTGCTTCTATGCATCTGTGTAAGTACTGAAAGAGTGCAGTCTTTCCTTTTACTACAAAATAACACAAAGCATTTGTTGTAATCAGGCATTTCCAGAGCCGGTACCCTACAAAGGCATTCTCACAGCTCAGTGAAGGAACTCATGCAACTGTCATCCCAAGGTACAAGATTAGATATGTCTGTGTGTGTCAATCTCTAGAGAGATTTTGGTGTCAATGAAAAGTTTGCAATCCATTATCAACAGTTACTCACTATTCCCAAGAAATACACAATTCTTTTTGGGTAGTTGATGGACTCATGTTAAGAATCACAGAGATTATTTCCTTTTCAATATGGTGTCCTAAGTACAGGACTTCAGTTTGACAAAACTATATCTAAGTCTGGGATACTTAATGTACAATTTTTGGCAGATGATTCAATAGGGAAATGGTATCAGTCTTGCAATTTTCCTTAGTATTTGATGCCACCAACAGGTCAACAATGAACTCGCTTTTTCTGAGTGATTTGGCATTGCTAGAGACTCAATATGTTTCTTGAGAATCTGGTTGAAAATTGAGGGACTCTCCGTTCACCCTTGTGCGACTTGGGGCCATGCCAAAACACAATTACTGAAATGGAAAGCAAAGAAGGGACTGACTACCCTCATGCAAATACATAGAAAAGAATGCTTGGCACAAGTCAATGACTGAAAACTATTCAGCATTGCATAGAATCTGAAATAAGATCGCAGCTGCATTCAGGGGGTCATTAGGATCGCGGACGGACTTGCGTCCGTCCGCGACCCCAGAGCAGGAGGGAACCTCCGCATGGCATGCGGAGTTCCCTCCTGTGCAATTAGGATGTGACCGCAAGGGTTGCGGTCACATCCTCTATTTTTAACATTGCGGCTGGTGGAGCTTCAAACTGCACCGTCCGCAATGTTAAAAATGCACGCATTGCATTTGCATGCAGTAAGAGGCAGGCACCGTGCGATGCCTGCCGCTTTCTGCATGCAAATGCAGGGGTGTACCATAGGTACCCCACATGTGCACCCCCCACCCCCCTTCACCTATGGGGCCCTCAACGGGCCCCCGCAGTGAAGTTCCGTATGCTTTTCCACGGTGGAAAACCCGCCGCGGAAAAGCATAATTTACAGGCCATCCTAATATGGTGGACGGTGTCTGGAAGACACCGTCACCATTTTAGAGCTTTTCCGGCGCGGTTGTAAGCCGACCGCGGTGGAAGAGCTGCGGACGGAAACCAGGACCCACCAGCCATCCTAATGTGGCGGTGGGTCTTTGGTCAGTCCGCTGCGGTTTTTCCGCATCCTCTGGGCCGGCGGTGCCTTCCGCCGGCCCCGAGGATGCGGAAAAACCGCAATCATAATGACCCCTTATGTACCAACAATGGACAACAAATGCATTTATTATCGGCAAATCATTCACAACACAATACTTGTCATTTGGCTTCTGCAAGCCCATAATGGTAGAGTTAAATGGACTCCCCATTATCTCCTTCAAGATCCCTTGCTCAATCATCAAGTCAATCACAGGAGTAATTCTGGCAATCGTGTCTTGTGCCAAAATGTATTGTGGAATTCTTGGATATCCTGAATTCAGTTTTTCTGTTATTTAGATTGGTTCAACACCTTTGATTAGACCAATATCTTTACATGTAATGCCTACAACACAGTGTCTTTGAGTTCAATGGTAGATCCTGCTTAGTCTGAAATCCAATACATATTGGAGTGCAATAGATACAATTTATTTTACACAGTAAGTCCCATCCAAGTAGATTCACTGATCTTGAATCACACACCACAAATCAATGTTGATCCTCCAACCACCCTATTTCAATAGGAACTGGTTTACACCTTACAGTAGAGCTGGTTGCACCCGTGTCAACAAGGAATGAAACATGATTCCTGTTTACCTCTCTGTCTACATATGGACCACTTCGGTCTACCTCTAAAGCTGCGCAGAGCACACGGTCATCCTCACCCATCATGCACCATCAGGCTGATGAGTCCTGACTGAAATCATTTTATGAAAAAAATGCTGTTGTGATGCATTTTGATTTGGGAAATAATTTGTATTCATCTACTGACTCAGACCGCGGCGGAAGAGCTGCGGACGGAAACCAGGACCCACCAGCCATCCTAATGTGGCGGTGGGTCTTTGGTCAGTCCGCTGCGGTTTTTCCGCATCCTCTGGGCCGGCGGTGCCTTCCGCCGGCCCCGAGGATGCGGAAGAACCGCAATCATAATGACCCCTTATGTACCAACAATGGACAACAAATGCATTTATTATCGGCAAATCATTCACAACACAATACTTGTCATTTGGCTTCTGCAAGCCCATAATGGTAGAGTTAAATGGACTCCCCATTATCTCCTTCAAGATCCCTTGCTCAATCATCAAGTCAATCACAGGAGTAATTCTGGCAATCGTGTCTTGTGCCAAAATGTATTGTGGAATTCTTGGATATCCTGAATTCAGTTTTTCTGTTATTTAGATTGGTTCAACACCTTTGATTAGACCAATATCTTTACATGTAATGCCTACAACACAGTGTCTCTGAGTTCAATGGTAGATCCTGCTTAGTCTGAAATCCAATACATATTGGAGTGCAATAGATACAATTTATTTTACACAGTAAGTCCCATCCAAGTAGATTCACTGATCTTGAATCACACACCACAAATCAATGTTGATCCTCCAACCACCCTATTTCAATAGGAACTGGTTTACACCTTACAGTAGAGCTGGTTGCACCCGTGTCAACAAGGAATGAAACATGATTCCTGTTTACCTCTCTGTCTACATATGGACCACTTCGGTCTACCTCTAAGGCTGCGCAGAGCACACGGTCATCCTCACCCATCAGGCACCATCAGGCTGATGAGTCCTGACTGAAATCATTTTATGAAAAAAATGCTGTTGTGATGCATTTTGATTTGGGAAATAATTTGTATTCATCTACTGACTCAGATTTATATTGTACCTTTGAAGCTGAACTTTTTGTTGAGGCATTGGAGCTTGAGGTATTTGCATTGATTCGATGCATCATGATTTTGTACTCTCTGTCTTTGTGTCTATTGAGACTGGACCATGTTATTTCCCTGAGACTGTGAATTCCCTCCATTCTGTGTCTGATTTTTAAGATCGTTTACATTAATTTTACACTAGAATTTCCTGTGCCCAAATTTTACGCACACAGGTCAAGGATTTGTTTTCTTCAAAGCTGATTCATCAGCACCTATTCTAGCATTCACTGAAATACCACGACCCCTACCTTGTGGCTAGAATTTTTGCTGTGGAAAACATTAACACCTTGTTCTACAGGAACAATATTAAATTCTACCCATGCTTGAACTGTATTGTCAAAACCCAAACATTCTGACTTCTGTGTGCTGCTTTCATCTGTGCTATCATTAATTCCTCTCTCATCTTTCTGTGCTTCACCTCAAATTCATCTCTGCAGTACCCTGCATAACACAGGATCTCCTCAATTGGTCAGTTATTCCAGCATTGTAAACACTGGTAAATCATAGAAGAAATGTTAGGTCTCAAACCATTAACAAATCTGTAAACAAAATGTCCCTTATTTTTTTGCCATATTTTTGATTCAACAGTACTGTGTGAAAACTTGCATCAATCTTTCGTAAAAAAGCATGAACTGGTTGTTCAAATTCTTGGGTTGTCCTGTCAACCTTTAGCCAATTGATTTCTTGAGTAGAAAATGTGGTTTTCAGGAAAGTAATCACTTGCTGATATTTCTTCAATACCCCTAGAAATGGGGCACCCATTCTAGGATCCCTCCCTGGTTCTGTTTCAGGCCAATATATGACATTTTACACTTGGTACACAAGTCTCCAGGAACCACAAAATCTAACAGGGTATTCAAATCTATCCACAGAATTATTTAAATGGTCACAAAACTTTGAATCTGTCTGTAGCGTTCTACTGGATTATCTCTCAATTTCGGGAAATGATTTGTGAAGAACAAAATATCAGCCCCCATGCCATGGCACATGCATGTGCCCTCTACCAGGTACCTTACTTATAGGAAGCATCTGTACTTCTCGTCCGTCGATTACAACTGGAGGTATCTGCATGCTAACTCTCTTTGTTTCCTACTTTTTTGACCATCTACCATATCATTTCTCTCTCTTGTTCTATTGCTTGATCATTGTCATCAGTTCCTTAATCTGTAATTTTATTTCATCTGGCCTCCAGTTAGCAGCATTTTTGTAGCTGAAGTCTAATTTTTTTTATTTTTTTTTAAATATTTATCAAGCGCAACGTACACCTGGGCGGTTTCTTGGCGCTAAAGTAGCGGGCAGCCAGCTGGGCAAGAGCAGTTGCTAAGGCGTCGACTGGAAAGGCAGGCAGGGCTTACGGTAGAAAAGCCTGAGAAAATAAAAAGGTCTTCAGAGCTTTGCGGAAACTAGAATACTGGGTGAGGGACCTAAGATGGAAGGGGAGAGAGTTCCAGAACATGGGGGCAAGAGTGGAAAATTTCGAGCCACCCTGTATGTCTTTTTCAAAACCTTCGATCTCTGAACATCAATTTTATATTTCTGAGCCAATTCAACTAGCTTCTCATTTGTCTATCTAGTTCTACTGGTAATGTCTTCACAAAGGAACAATAGTTCTTCCTCTTGATAGGCATACAATCAAGCTGGACTAAGAGTTCCCAAAATCATTTCTTCTAACTCTAATTTTAGTTTGGTCACATTTGATGTTTTTCGCTTCACTCGAACTCGAGCAGTCTCTGAACTTTGATTATTGTTTGGGGTACTAAACCCTTTGAGCCAATCATCCTATTCTTGTGGAGTAAATCCAGATATTTTTCTCCAAGTATTTGAATGCAAATCTCCATTGGTCAAATCTCTGCTTGTTCCAATTGCTATTCCTAAATAGTGATTTTGAAGGTATCGCTATATGGGCTTTGCAATTCCTTATGCATGTAGGAATCGCAAAATAAATTGCAATTCCTAAACATTATTTTGTGGATCGCTATTAGGTAATGTCACTCCAATCATTCCTATGGGCCTTTAGGCCCATAGGAATAAATTAGAATTGTATTCGCAAATTGCAATTACCAAAGTGGTAAACACAAATTGCAAATGTAATTCCAAGGCTGCCAGGGGGCCTAAGGCCTCCCCGATTCACACCCAAAAAGGTAAATGTGCACATGTGGCACACACACATGCCCTAAGGTCATGTATGTGTGCCACATGTCACTTTGAAAAATGCAATTTTGTGCAGTTTTCAAAGAATTTGCAAAATACCATCAACTTGAAGTTCACAGTTTGCACAGTTTGCATTTAGGAAAGTCTTGATGCATCCCCTTTAGGAATTGCAATTTGCGATTTCCTTAATGCATTCGGAATTTAGGTAACCACAATAAATTGCGATTACCTAAATAGCGATTTGTAAGTAATCGCTTTTTGGGCTTCGCAATTCCTTATGCATGTAGGAATCACAAAAAATTGCGATTCCTAAACATTACTTTGCAAATCGCTATTAGGGAATATCACTCCATTCATTCCTATGGGCATATAGGCCCATAGGAATGAATGGGATTTGCTTTTGCATGGGAATGGGACCTGCATTCGGAAATTGCGATTACCAAATTGGTATTCGCAAATTGTGAATGAAATTCCAAGGGTGCCAGGGGGACTAGGGCCCCCTGATTCACCCCCACCAAAAAGGTAAGTGTGCACATGTAGTGCACAAACATGCCCTGCATGTCACTTTTGTGCATTTTTCAAAGATTTTGCAAGTTGCCATCAACTTGAAGTTCATGGTAATTAGCATTTCCTAAATGCACAGTTTGCATTTAGGAAAGGTTGTATGCATTGTCTTTAGGGAATCACCATTTGCAATTCCCTAAATGCATTTGTAATTTAGGTAATCGCAATAAATTGTGATTCTCTAAATTGTGAATTTAAAGCCTTTGATGCATCAGAACAGGCCTTTTTTCGGTCGCAAACGGGCTGAGTCTGCATATAGGCCCGTTTGTGACCATAAAAAAGCTTTATGTATGTGGCCCCAGGGTCCTTGTTCAGCCCCACTCTTTTTAATCTGTACGTCTCTCCTCTCACTGAACTGATACATGCTTGCAGTTTTCAAGCAATTTCATTTACTGATGACAGTCAGATTATCGTATAGATCTCTTTCAACTTTCCTTTGATAGCTAATAAGTTTCATTTGTGCATGACCAAGGTTAACCTCTGAATGAAAGAAAACATTCTTAAACTGAACACTGTTTAAAACTAAGGTGCTGGTGTTTGGTGCACAAGAATCCATTTGGTCTTGCAATTGGTGGCCTGAGGAATGTGGCCCTTTACCCCCTCATGTAAAAGCAGCCAAAAACCTTGGGGTAATCTTCAACACTTTGGTGAACTTTGACTTACAGGTCAATCGCAATGCAAGTACTTGCTTTCACATAATTTGGACTCTTAGGAAGGTCTTTTGTTGTTATTCAATTGAATTGCATCACTCAGTGGCCATTGCTTTAGTCTTCTCCAAACTTGACAATTGCAATGCGCTCTATTGGAACAATAATGCCTCCTCACTGAACAAGCTGCAAATGGTGCCAAACGTGGCTGCCTAATTATTAACACTTCCAAACAATGTGTAAGCCAGAGAATACATTAAAGCACAGCATTGGTTCCCTGTAAGGAAGCGTATTGTTTTCAAGGCTATCTGACTAGACTTCGTAGCTCTCCATCACAAAGGGTCTAAACATCTCTCCTGCCTCTTCAACTGATACACCCCAGGCAGGCCACTCAGATCTTCTGCTGCATGGAAAGTTCACTTCCCAATTTCTGGAGTGTCAAATGGATGCCAGGTTCATTTCCAGGGCTGCTGACAAGTAATGGAATTCCCTGCCTGCCCATATTGCTAGACTTGACTCCTGTGTCTCATTCAAGAAATCTTTAAAACCATGGCTGTTCTCATCATAGACTCTCTTGCTTTCAATGCTTATGAGCTTTGTTTTTCAGACATAGCACTTAGACACCATTGGGTTTAATTGGTTCTATACATGAATGTTTCCTTTTCATTTCATTATGTGACCCAGCTTTATATAGAGGTACAACAGGGTCAATAGTAACAGGTAGGGTTAAAGCATCTGGAGCATTCAATTGCAGGAAAAACCAGTGCAGTTTATTTTGGTACTTCAGGAATTACAGTGAAATTTCGATTCTCAGCTGTATTTCTGTTTATCATTTTCTTACCCTGAGATTTATTGTATGGTGGTGGACGATTCAACAATAACATCATTTAATAGATCATCATCTATGTTCCCTGTCTGTTTCAACAGAGCTCTTTTCTGACTCAGTATGTGTACTTTTCTCTTTTATTTTCCCCTAATCTCTCCTTCAACAGGCATCAAGAAGTGAATTCTTGTTCCCTGAACAACAGCTGGTCTACAAACTCTCTGTTGTGCATCACATCTAGTTTAGCATTTTCCCTGATACTCTTCTTTCTCTTTCTTATGAGCTAGGTGGTCCCAAGTATTTAATGACTCAAACTGAATTGGTCTAAGAGGGGGTCTCATTTCGTGTAATCTTCTCTTCAAATTCTCAATGATTCAGGGCAAGTTGGCAGCTGCGACGTTGGCCGAGTAAACTGGTTCTTCAACGCTCTACTGGCTAAACTTACCCCCCTCCTTACCCGGTCTCAAGGCAATGCATTAGGGGAGGGAATAATTGCTTGTGATCTGGTGCTCTTGGCTATGGCGCTAGGAACTGCCTGCACCCTCTAGGTTGGTCCACGTGGGTCCTTTCTTTTCCGCAGTGTTTACCACTGCTCTCAGTCGCTCGAACCTCCAGATGCAGCCAAAGACTCCCACCAGAGGCACTAGGACCGGGGGCCGCTGGTAGGCTCCGGGAGTCCCGGGAAGGCTGCTACTGATGCTGATGGTGCAGATGCAGGAACATGTCCGCCAGCTGCGGGGTACCCACTGGACCTTCAGGAACTGGTGAGTGAGCAGGTAAAGGAGGTGTCCCTGCTCGTGGGCATCAGATGGTCTCTACTCTATTCACGTTACAAGATGGGAAAATTAAAAGCACAGGGGATTCATCTGCTTTAAGTAATGCTGTGACAAAACTTTAAAGTTACCTGTAAAATCTGTGACACCCACAGCATCCCGACAAGCGCTCATTGAAGGTACTGTGTCTTCTCTTTTGGTTGATGTGAGCGAGCTGAGCACGAAAAGTGCGGGAAGGGGGGTATTGAAAGGTCCAAGTGAATTTACCGGCATGAACAGTTCTGAGGGAAACCATGTCATTTTGGTTACTACTGCAGGGTTATCTGTTGCAGGTAGTGAAATATCTGATAAACAACAAGAAACTAGACTTATGGGAATTGTAGTTTCTCAACATATCAGCCAGGAAACAGGGATGGTTGGCCAGAAGGATGGAAGTACCCCTGGGAGGAGGGATGAAATACTAGAAATGGACCCCCAGCAGGGGCTTCAAGGTGAAGAGTACTCAGCTACAGGTCTTGTAAAGCAGGGGGATTCAGGGGATACGTTTTATTCCATGTCTGATCCCTCTAATTCCTCGGGGGATGATAGCCTCAGAAGAGACTGGGCCGAAGAAGAAAGTGAGGCAAGCTGTTTACGCTTGGTAGAGAGAGAGAGTCAGGAGATAACTCTCCACGTACTCCAGGAACGGTTTGTAAACAAAGGGAGCAAGCTGAGGCCTCATCAAATAGGGCTTCAGGATCAACCGGCTCAATGGTAGGGGACTACTCCATTTCCCCGAAACTGGATAGGAGCAAAATATCTGTCGAAGGAGCGCCCACAGTAGCCTCAAGTACAAACGTAGGTGATCCTGAAGAAATTACACATTCTACCATTTATCAAAGCATTATAGCTCGCCTGGAGGAGACCCGGTTAGAGAGCTTGCGTACTCATGGTGCATGTTGCAAATTACAGAATATAAATACGTAGGGTCACAAAGACTTGCTCTGACTTTGCAGTTATGATTGGATAAGTTGAAGCTAGAATACCTACACTCGAGGACGAGCTGGCTGTGCAAAAAACTTTCATCAAATCCTTGAAAACCCAGAAGGAAGATATACTTTGGAAACTGACTGATCTTGAGAATCAATTAAGAAGGAATAATCTAAGGATACTGGGCATTTCCGAGGGCAACGAGGGTGCAGACGTGCAGTAGTTTGTGGTAGAACTTTTTATGGAAGCGTTCCCCGAACTTATGCAATAGGACTGGAAAGTTGAACTGCAAAGGGCTTATATGCTTACTTTCAACCAACGGAAAAAAGTTGGTCAAGCTGCTGATAGACCGCGGGCTATCCTGATATGTCTCAAAATTGTCTTGGCCTGAGAGGCATTATACTATCTAGGCAGACCAGATAGTAGAAGGGCGGGAAAGGGTTGCAGATTTTTGGTGAGACACGATTTTTGTCAGGTAACAGTGGAGAAAAGATGGCAGTTGCACCAGCTGATCCCATTGTTTCAGGCAAAGGGGGTGAAGGTGTTCCTGCTTAACCCTGTTATATTGGTCTTCAAGGGCCAGACACAATTCTTTTCCTGTGCAGTGTCAGCAAAATAAGTTTTGCAATCAATTTAGGGTAGTCATGCAAATATGATGCTTTGGTGACTTATGTTTGTTACTTGATGTCTACTTTAAGTCTATACTAGTGCTAAAATTGGTTTTCTTTCTCTTTTTTTGCATATTTGTTCCCTTTTGTTTGCCCATTCGGGGGAAGGAGTCCAGGGGAAGGGGGTGCTGGACAGCTCTTCATCACCAAGGACCGGCAGTCCTTATGCCTCATGAGGTTGGTGGAAGGGAGGTAGGTGGATGGGGTGTTCTAGGGTGGAGGGCAGGCAAGGGGGATGTTGGAGCATTGGCTGGGTTAGGAGTGTTTGGTGGGCAGCACTGCTGGTGTTTTCCATATATTGTTGTGACAATTGTTTCTACTTAAGAAAGACAGTAAAGCTTGGTATAGTATGTAATGTTCATCGGCACTGTTTGGCAAGTTTTGATAAAAAGTATGGTTCTCACAAGGACAATGGGTAGTGCGGGTAGAATGTGTATATATATGTGGCTTGAATGACAGAAAAAAAGATGCCTATTGGCCAAGATTATACAATTTATTAGGGGTGGGCGGAATTTGCATAATCACGTTACGCAAATCTCCGCAAAACGGTAAAAAATCTTCGCGAAAACTCAGAAATTCTGCAAGCACTCGGTACTGCTTGTTCTCGATGCTTTTTTCCTGTTCGCAATCACTGTTTGCATGCTCGGGGGGAAATATCTCGCAAACACGCATTTTGAGACATTTTGCAAAGTCGCGGAACGCAGAATTTTGGGCAATTTCGCGTTCTCCGTGGAACGCTAAATTACCCAAATTCCGTAAATTCCACGAGCGGAACAGAATTTACTGCCCTGGCCTACAATTTATGCAGATAGACGTTCAATGTCTGCAGGAGACTCATATACCTTGGAGTATACGTGGATTGTTGAAGGACTTGGGCCTCGACTTACTCGGGTGTACTCATCAAGGTAATACAACTAGGGGAGTGGCTACCCTAACAAAGCGAGATGTTGGAATATGTAAGCGAGTCAAGGAGGATGAATTGGGTCGGTGGGTAAGTATTGAATTTATAGGTAATGATCCCCCTCTGTCAATCTGCTCCATATGTGGATCGAACTCGGATGATCCAGAAGTCTTGAATCACTAAAGCGTAGAACCACCTCTATGGCCGCATCTGCTAATTCTCAATGGAGATTTTAACATTCATTTTGATAATTACTTAAATCTTTTATTCTCCATATCAAAGAAGAACGGTTAGAACTTTTAAGGCTCTCCAAGGATTAGTTAGGGAACATGGGATGGTCAATGCCTGGTATAGGCATAGACGAAAGGACCCAGGGTGCACTTTTTATTTGGTCCCTCATAATAAACTAGTCAGCTGGAATTTTTTTTCATCTCATACCAAATGGCTGAGAGAGTTAGTATTGAGATCCCCCTAGGGTCATTTCAGACCATAATCGAGTAGTAGTAGAACTCCCAATAAGTGGCATCTTAGGTATCCAGAGGTCGTGGACTTTTGAAAGAAAATTGCTGCTTGATCAGTCATATTGTGAACATATTGCCAAGTGGATAGTAGAATTTTTGTAATATCAATAGGAATAAAGCTTCTGAAATCACAGTGTGGGATGCGTTTAATCAGCCGTACGTGGTGAGACTCTTAGCTTCTCTGCTTATCATTGGAAGGTAGTACAGGAGAAGATTACGGGATGGTTCGAACAGCTTAGGCTGCCTGAGATTGATTTTATGAGGAAAATAGGAGGGGGTCAAGATACAGAAGAGTGTCAACAGTCAATTGCTAATATTAAATCTAGAATACATCAGTATTTTGAGAAAGAGCTTGTTGCTAAGTATGTGCAGTATTAGGCTGAAGTATATGAACTTGGTGAAAATACTGGGAGGGTCCTAGCAAAGCGTCTACGACAGAGGGAAGTCTTGAATCGGATTTGCAGAATTAAAGATCATCTTGATCAGATTCAGGACTCTTCAACAGGAATTCTGGATGTATTTCAGAATTTTTACAGCCAACTTTATACTGAGTAAGTAGCTACCCGTGGGTAAGAATCTTCAGAGGAAGTTCTTGAGGACCTTGAAACAACAAAGGTTACATCTGATCAAAATGAGATTCTTGCAGCCCTAATTACATGGGAATAGGTCGAAAGTGCTATAACTTCTTAAGCTTTTGGAAAGGCTGTGGGACCAGATGGTATCCCTTTGGAATTCTTTAGGACATTCTGCCAATCACTCTGGCTAGATATCGCATCTTGATTTCAGTTGGCCCAAAGGGGCTGTGACCCTGACTCTTGGCGAAAGACTACCATAGTAGTATTCAAAAAGAAAGACAAACCTGAACTTAGCCCATCTTCATACAAACCTATTTCACTCATCAATTCCGACAGTAAGATCTATTCCAAAATAATAGCCTCTAGGTTAGGAAAGAGCATCACCCCTCTGGTTTCCATTCGCCAGCATGGGTTTATCTCTGGAAGGGATACGACTGATCATGTAAGACGCGTTATTGCCCTTTTTGACTTGACTCACTCCACGGAGTCACCGTTAGGGGTAGTCCTGTTGGACGCTGAGAAAGCATTCAACAGGGATGCCTGGCAGTTTTTGTAGTCTGTCCTGTGATGGAAGAGGATGTGCATTGAATTTATTCAAGCTGTACAGGCACTTTATCGATCACCGGAAACTGGGATTCGCACACTGGGACAGGAATCTAAATCATTTAATATACGCAGAGGAACTAGGCAGGGGTGCCGATGTTCTCCCCTGCTGTTTGCGCTATACATTGATCCTTTCCTCAACAAACTCGAACTGAGTATGAACATCAAACCAGTTAAGGGAAATGATATTGAGTTTAAGACGTTGGTGTATGCGGATGATATTATGATACTTACTAGCGATATTATCTCGGCTCGCCCAGGAATGAAGGCTCTGGCAGAGAGATTTGGGGACTCTTCACAGTACAAATTACATATTGATAAGACTCAGATACTTCATTCTGATACTATGCTCCCTGCAGATCTCCCAATCACTTCTGAAGCAACGTACTTGGCGATTAAGGTTACAGCAGTGGTAGACCGAATCCCTGAAATAAATATAGTGCCAACGATCAATACTGTGAATAGGACACTGGAGAGGTTAGATCATTTACATCTATCCCTGCACGGACAAAGTTAAGTCATTAAAATGTTGGTTTTCCCTACATTTTAAAACCTTTTCAGGACCGTTCCCCTGGAGTTTTCTGCATCTTGCTTAGCAAAGGTAGAAAGGATGTGTTCTAGATTTATTTGGAGGTATCATAGATCTAGAAGGGCGGCTAAATGGATGACTCTTCCAAGACTCTGGAGGGGATGGGCTGTGCCCTACTTCCCTTGTATTATTGGGCATCTATGCTGCAACATATGGGGATACTCTTAGTTGGGGCCAAGGCTGAGATTCCAGGGACTGTCAGATCAACCATATATGAAATGGGGCTGGGGGATGAAGCAAAGCAATGTTTGGTTAAGATACTAGAACCCAGCTACTACAAAAAAAGATTTAAAATAATTAAGGCGACTTATTCGATCTGGAGACAAATACGGCGTAAACTGAAGATTTCAAACATAAATGTGTATACTATATTTTTGGCTTGTGGTATTTTGCCATCAATTTTCGGAGACCAAACTACCTTTAGATGGGGGAGTATTGGAATTAATACTTTGGGGTACTTGGTTATGAAGGCCAAATTACTTCATTCAGGGCTAGATGTAAGTAAATTGGATTTACTGATTCTAAAATACTGAATTTTACCGATTCGGTATTTTAGAATCGGCAAATCCTATGTAGGTAAAATATCAGTAAAAAATACTAATTTAAGTAAGATTAGGTATTTACCGAATCAGTATTTACCGATTCGGTATTTGCCATTGATTCCTACGGGTCTGGAGGTCCATAGGAATGAATGTCAATTTCTGAATCAGTAATTACCGATTTGGTAACATTGGGAAAAAGTCAAGGGTGGCAGGGTGTCCCTTTGACACCCTGATGCACCCCTGTTTAGTGCTGGTGTGCACATGTGACATACATACATGCCCTAAGGGCATGTATGTCTGTCACATGGCACAGGTGTAAATGCACATTTATGCATTTACATAGGAATTCCTTATTTACCACCAACTAATAGTTGGTGGTAAATAACAAATTCTTAAAGCCCAGAAGCACTCTTTTAAGTGCTTCCTACATCTCATTTACCGATTCCGTAAATATCAAATCGGTAAATGATGATTCAGTAAATACCGAATCGGTAAATGATGATTCGGTAAATACCGAATCGGTAAAAAAGCCTCCTACATAGGAAAAGGCTTTTACCGGTTGGTAACGGACGATTTTGGCCGTTACCTACCGGTAAAAGGCTACCTACATCTGGCCCTCATTGTTTTACAAGAGAGGCTCTGTCTGTGCAAGCGAGATTTTTCCAAATACTTGCAGATTCTGGGCTTTCTGGGGAGGAATGTGCAAGGGCCATTCTTAAATTTCGAAAAGATACGATTGGTGAAAATAATACAAAGTAAATCACAAATAGGGAAAATCTATCAAAATCTATTGGACGCTCTCCCTGACAATATATGCATTCAGAACGGCAAATGGGAGAGAAATTTTGGGAAAGAAGGAATAAACATCAGGCACTCACTTGAATTATCCAATCAGATTTTTATAACCGGAAGTCTTATGGATCAACCCCTTTAAGTCCATTTTCAATCTTTACTATACCCCTGCAAAGATAGCCAAGTGGGGTGGAATTCGGGGTGGTAATTGTAGCAGGTGTGGTCGGCAGGCTGCCAATACTATACATATGTTTTATTCCTGTCCTAGTTTAGCGAAGGTTCTACAGGATATCAAATCTTTTTTTGACTACGGTCTTAGGGATTCCGACAACAATCACACCAGATCTGGTAATTCTGGGCATTGAGTGTAATATGGGGGGAAATGTGAGGCCAAGACCTATGATTGTATTCTTGTTTTTTGCAATGGCCATTGCGCGAATATGGATTACCTCCCAATGGATAAGTCCTGAGTCTCCACCTTTTTTTAATTGGCGGTCTAGGATGGTGGCTATATATAATATTGAATCTTCAGTATATAGGCTAAGAGGACGAACGAGACAGGAACTGGGGCAAAACACCTGGGCTCCTATTTCAGGATGGATACAGTAAATCTGGATTTGGCAATAATTCCAAGAATAGTAACTGAATGTTTTCTGTAAGGGGTTATATTGCTATTATCATCTTTATGCCCAGGGGTCTTCTTCTAGGAGCACTTTTCTCTTCCGCTCTTTGGGCCCGATTCACAAAACTAACTTAGGACAAAATCCTAAACTTACTACTTTTGGTATTCACAGAAGTTAGGATTTTGTCTTAAGTTTGTCTTAAGGCAGACTTAAGTTACGATTTTGTCTTAAGTCTGTCTTAAGTTTGTCTTAAGTTTTTCTTAAGACAAACTTAAGACATAATCCTAACTTCTGTGAATATCAAAAGTAGTAAGTTTAGGATTTTGTCTTAAGTTAATTCTGTGAATCTGCCCCTTTGTGATTATTTTAGATAAAGAGATACTCGTTTTTTCTTTCTTTGTACCTTTGTAATATATTCTGCCCGAATGGCTCGGGCTAAGAAAGTATGTTATTTATGTTTAGTCTTCTTGCCAGTGTATTATAAGAGCTACAATGTACCGCTTTTTGATGAATTTGCCATGACAAGCAGTTAGGTAATTCTTTATTTTAAACACCCAAAAAAACGAATTCTCAATGATTCTCTAGTTAAATGCCCCATAATTAGGAAACTGTAAAGCCTTATATTTCTCTGTATTTTCATGCCAATATTTAAGCCAAAGACCTGGATTTATTCCTTTATCCATCAATACGATGTATGTTGCCATACCCTAAGGTGGTATATCTTATCTGCTAACTGGTATGGTCACATCTACTTGTATTATGTTTCATAAAGCTTTGAAAAAATTTCATTTTGATTCAATTTCATACTTCACAAATGTTTTTCACAAAACTAGGAAATTAAATTCTCCCACAATTCTATTGTTCAGCGATCACAACCATTAACAGCGCAACTTTCTATGATGTAGTCAAATCAATTCACCCTCCTTCCGAGCTCTTGGTCCTGTTCTCTTAAAAACCAGAACTTCCCACTTACTTACATTAATGAATTTGCCATGCCACTCATGTGGGTTTGGGGGAACACGATCTAACCAAACAGTGGCAATACATAGTCGGAGAATAGCCATAGCAGTAAAAAATAACTTTCTCTCTGGTTCAGTCATATTTTGATCCACTACCATGAGAATTAAAGCCTGTGGTGTTAATGGTATCACACACCTAAACATTTATTCCAAGTATTGTTCAATTTTGTTCAAAAACGTTGACAGGCAGGGGCAAGATGCAAACATGTGAATACTATCAGCCGAAAATTCCCCACAACAAGGACAATTTACCCCTACCGTGCCACCCCATTGTTGTATACGATGCAGAGTTTTATATAAATTACACCATGTGTTAAAACACTGAACCTGAAGATTTGAAGATATAGTAGCAGTTTGACTACAGCTTAAAGACTCTTCGCATATCTCCTGTTGCACATGTAATCTAGTCTGCCAACGATTAAAGTGCTTACTTAAATCATCACTCCGTCTTTCATTTATCAATTAATAGATCGTAGATATAGTTGATTGACCCCCATTATTGGCATCCACTAGCCGGATACGCATCCAGCTAACAGTTTTTTTGGAGAAGAAGTCCCGGATGTTTAGAAATTTGAAAAAGTGCAGATTGCTAATTCCAAATTTCTGTTTTATAACTTCAAAAGTCAATACCCCTATTACAGTAACCCCTTGTGAAGCCCATTCTCTAAAATATCCATCCTGAAAAATTCCTGGTAAAATGGTATTGCCTACAAAAGGGGAGTATAAATGTATCCGCCCAATATTGCACAGTTTCCGAACCATAGACCAGACTTTAAAAGCCCCCCCAAAAAACCTTAAACTTAACCTGTTTAAAATAAGCAAAATCAATGTCTAAATAACTGCCCTCAGAATTCTTCCCCGTATATTAAACGATAAATTCAGATATCCGAGTGGTCCAGATCCACAGCATCTAATAATTCTGCAATATGTCTCAGGGCTATTGCCCAATAATATACCTGGAAATTTGGTACTGACCAACCCCCCTCTCTCTGGGCAATGTCATATATTTCATAGCTCGCCTGGGGCGTTTCCCAGCCCATAAAAACCAGGACGTTATCCGCTCTAGTTTTCTAAACCACGCTGGCTCAAACAATAAAGGAATAGCTCTTAAAAAATACAAAATTTTAGGTAAAAACATCATTTTAACCACATTACATCTGCCAATTAATGTTAATTGAAGATTATTAATCCGGCGAGCATCCGCATCGATTTTGCCTATCAGCGGATTTAAATTAAGCTCTACTATCTCATCAGGATTGGCACAAATTTCGATCCCAAGATATTTAGCATTATGAACCACCCGAGAATCTGCTAGGACAATTTTATCATTACATATTATTTGAGTTTTCGCCTCATTTAAATGATACCCTGAGATCTTGCCAAACCATGACGTAATACGCTGAATTTCATGTAGTGCTACCTGTGGGGAATCTGTCAAGATAGCAAGGTCATCAGCATACCCTAAGCTTTTTGTGTCTCCCCTTTTGACCTTATTGGGCGAATCAAAACATTAGACATTTTTTTTTAATTAAAGGGTCTATATAAATTGCAAATAATAAGGGGGAGCAGGGACACCCCTGCCTGGTACCTCTCATAACATTGATTGTATCTGTCTGAATTCCCATAATTGAAATTTGAGCAGTGGGTTGTTTATACATACTCTGAATTGCCCAGAAAAATCTCTCACCCAACCCATGATGCCTCAGAGCAGCCCATAAAAAAGGCCAGGAGACCCTATCAAAAGTTTTCTCCCTATCTAGCAGAATTAAAGCTATAGGGTCTCCTGAAACCTTAGTGTAATCAAACAGCGCAATTGTACGTCATATCTGATCAATTGTTTTGCGTCCAGGCTCAAACCCATGTTGCTGAGAGGAAACAAGCTTTTTAATTACCCCTGAAAGTCGAATTGCGAGGAACTTGGCATATATTTCTATATCACTATTAACGAGCGTGATTGAATGGTAAGACCCAGTGTCAGATGGTATCTTGCCCTTTTTCAAGAATATAACGATTCTAGCTCTTAGCCACGACTCAGGAGGGGTGTCCCCATTCTGAATCCTATGGAACATCTCCAACATAACAGGTGCAAGCTGCAATCGAAAATATTTATAAAATACCCCGGTAGGAAATAAGGGCCGACAGCCTTACCAGCAGGGAGAGAGTCTATAGCTAACCAGATTTCTCAATTTTAATATCTGCCTCTAACGCATCTCTCTCCTTTGGAGGCAGTGCATCAACTTCAATCTCACTTAGATATTCTTGAATTTCCGCCTGTACTGCCTCAGTATCACTAATATCCTCATTATAAAGTTTTTAGTAACATTTTTGCAAAAGCTAGAGCAATTGCACCCTCTTCAGAAACTAACCCTACATCAGGGTCGAGTATACTTTTAATACGCGTTACAGACTCTCTTTGACGAGTTCTAGCAGCTAGTAAATGACCTGCTCTTTCGCTGTTCTCAAACATTTTGGACCACCATGCTATATATTTACTTGTTGCCTTAGCCTGTGATATTTCTATTATAGCTGATTTGGCTAAGATAACCTGGGGGCAGGCAGAGTCGCTGTTCTCAGTCCGCGATATACTCCGAGCCAGATTTATCTCCGCTTTTTCTAGCTCTTTATACAATATCAATAGTTTAGCTTTTTCTTTCTTCTGGTTTTCCCATCCAAAGCGAGTGGTCTCACCCCTTATCCAAGCTTTGAGTGTATCCCATACATTTTGTATACCGATACTGCCCATGTTTTCATCTAAAAATCTCACAATCCATGCAGCCATGGATTGTGTATACAGGTTCTCTTTAAGCAGGCCACGATTAAATGGCCAGACCGCTGGTTTACTTCCCCTTAATTGTACATTAATCTTAAGTAAAAGCGGGTTATGATCAGATATCACTCTCGGATATCTAGTGATACTAGATTTTGAAACAAGACATGAGGAAATAAAAAAGTAGTCAAGCCTAGAGCATATTTTGTGAGGTGCAGAAAAGTAAGTAAATCCTGGTTCCTCCCTTTTAAAAAAAGCCCAGGCATCAATCAAACCATGAAGATCCATCATATACCATAAGGCCCTGTATATCTTTGGTTTTCTACCCCCATATGCTATCTCCGAATGATTCATTAGAGCACAGTCAATATTTATATTAAAATCCCCACAAATAATAAATAGAGCTGACCACCCTACCAGCTCCAAATTCAGCCACTTATATATTCCTGGGTCATCATTACTGGGCCATATATTGAACATAATGTAAGATTTTTATTCAGAAATTTACCATGCACAATGACCCAGTGGCCAAAACAATCAGCTGATGAGCGAACTATATTAAACCTCCCTCATTTTGCAAGAATAGCAACTCCTTTTGTCTTTGCTTCCAATTTAGTCCATGATGCTAATTGGAAACCCTCGAACTCCATACGTTTATGCCGACTGGCTTCAATATGGGTTTCTTGAAGGCAGATAATGTCTGCCCGAAGTAAACGCAAATCCTCTCTAATCCGGCGTCGTTTAATTGGGTCATTGAGCCCACAAATATTAATAGACGCTACTAGAATATTGGCCATATCACTAAAGAAATATTACTAACCCCAAACCATTCAACACTGCGTATCGAACCAAAACAAAACAAAACTTTTTCCAAGAGCAAGCCCCAGTCCAAACCTTTCCTCCCCATGTAGTGTAACCTCCCCCCTACCATCCCAAGCCCCCCTAAACACCCTCCACCCCACAAAACAGGCAAAATGGGTCAAAGGACCCATGTGATGGCTCCCGCTACCCAAATGTTCCATGGTCGCTCCCTTTCCAAGGTACCTCCTATGGATAGAGCAAGATAAAGAAAACAAAAAAGAGGAAATAAATTCCCTGAAGATCAGTTGAAAAGAAAGACCGCATACAAGCAGCAGCAAAGAGATAAGAGTAATAGGAGCCACTTCAAAATTAGATCGAGGTCCTTTTAAGCTTAAGGTCTTTTAGCCATCAGGGAGTTCCTTCAGATACTCTTCAGTTTGTATTTCAGAGGAAAATACCCGGGTCTTGCCACAATAGATAACTTTTAGCCATGCTGGGTTCATAGGAAAAACCTCACAACCTTTTTTTTGGAAAGGAGTAATCAGTAACCGGAGTCACCACTTCCGTTCCACTGTAGCGTTGCAAAAATAGGGATGCACAAAAAATGTATGTCCCCCTACAGATCTTTTAGCGTCCGGTCGGGCTTTTTCAAAAATGGCTTGGCTCAAAAGAAAATTGCAGAAGAATAATAATATAGCCCCTGGTTTGTTTTCAGGACCAGAATTTTTTATTTAGCATAAGAGGAAACCGGTGGTCCCTCTGTTTTTGGTTTCCCAACACCAATGTGAAAGCTCCGGGAAAGCGGATTTCAACAATTTCAAAACAAATTCTCAAATATCCTGGCCCTCTGCCTTTTCCTAAATTCCTAGTAGTAGTAAATAATTTCGACAAAGCCGATTTTTCGAGTCCTCAAGCTTCCACATTATGTCCGCGAGCTTTTCATCATTAGCAGTAGTTTTTGTTTCCGTGCTCTGTAGTCCAGCCTCGAGCCCTACAATCCGTTCTTCGAGGGCAGCCGTCCTGGCTATAACCTCTGAGCAAGCTTTGGTATTCTTCCGATGGCCCCTTGTATTTTCAACGTGGCGAGCTGAGCCCTTTTATGCTCCTACCATGCCTCGCTTTGAATGGATTTAAGCATAGCATATATCAAGGTATTGGAGGGGGACAGCTCTGTTTCTCCTATAGAGCCCCTCGCTTTCTGTATTCTAGACCCCTCTGGCCCTGTAAGACTGGTTGTGTCATGTGTATAATCCCATTGGAGAATATTACTAGCCTCAGAGCCATCGCTGTCGCATACCCTTAAACCTTGTATGAACTTCTTCCTAGTTTTGATATGGCGAGGAGTAGCCCTTTTTAAAGTATCTGCAAACTATCACGTACCAGTAATTTCTTTTGCAAAACAAGAGAAAAAAACAGAAGACTTTTTTCAGTACTCTCTTAATATATATGTATTAGTGAGTCCATCCATAGTCCTGCTAGTGGAATTCCTGAAACTCCCAGTAATGCAACAGGCCTACAAAGACGGCGGAAAGATACATGCCAAAATGTTATACTGTGTTTGCTACTTGCTGGTGTTACTGAGAGTCAACTTTCCGTTAAATTATTTTGACTTTATGTTAAAGACTATTGGCTACAGTATTTTTCTTTCTTTCTTCATATAGATGCTACTCCGAAAAAGCTCACTGAAAAGGAGATTGCTGTCCGGGCCAGGGCCCGTAATCTGGAGGCTATTTGTGCTGAGTATCGGCGGCTGTGGGCTCGGGAGCAGGAGGAGGAGAGAGCAACCACTGCATCCTCCTCCAGTGCCCCCGGGTCCCCCAGCCAGAAGCCTCCAGCCAAACGAAGCCGTGGCTCGACAGCCTCCCACCGCCGCAACACAGCAGCAACACAATCAGCTGCCCACCCCCAGAGCCTGGATGGTACGTCAGCGCCGCCTCCATAAAAAAGTGGACTACCTGAAGCGACTGGTAAAAAAACATCAGCACCAGCTCCGGGACCTCCGCAAAGAGCTGCAGGATGTGCAGGATCAGCTGTCCACACTACGCCACCGGAGGAAGTGACTGTCCCTTGCCCCTTTTTTAAAGACTGTTGGGGGGGTGGGAATTGGGTGTTTGTGAAAGGGGACTTTTGGACTTTTGGACATTGGTTGGGGTTAGGCAGGGGGGTGAGTTGGGTTAATTTAAAAATAGCAAAGAAACGTATGAAATAGCTGGAGAGATGACTTTGAAGCAGAGAACAAAGAAACGCACCTAGTCACATTCATAGAAGTTCAAGTTTACAACAATAACATTTAAAAGATAAGGAGAAGTTAAGGGAGAATACTGTAACTTTATGTTGTAGTTGTCCTGTTGAATTAGTGAAGTTGCATGCATCCAGCCATTCCTCTTATTAGCGATATACTCCTCCATTCCATCTTACGCTCTGTCGATCAATATTGGTGACCAGACACAATGTCCACTGGCTGCCTGATGAGTAATTGCGGATTGCATCTGAGTTCATCGTTTGTTCCAAGGCGCATGTTAAAAGTGGTCCTGTAATTTTTGATGGAAAAAAACAGGAAGTGAACCAGTTAAAAAATCTAAGGAACGCTGTGTAGTGCAAAAAAAACACTTTCAGTTTTCGGAGGTGATATTAATATTAAATGTAGAACACCCCCAAGTAGCCCCCTAAAAACATGCGATACTGCTACCAGGTTGAACCCTAACTTCAAATCGTGCCAAAAAGCACTCTGCAACTAGGCCCAAACCCCCCTTTTCCACCATGGATTTTCTTCAAAACACTTGCATTCACTATTAGACATTCCCAGGAGTGCTCCCAGACCCCTGAACCCAGTTGCAAACATGTAGAACCCCGCCAATTAGCCCCCTAAAATCATGCGATAGTCCTACAGGCCGACATTCAAAATGTGCCAAAACGCACTCTGCAAGTAGGCCCAAACCCCCCCTTTTCCACCATGGATTTTCTTCAAATCACTTACAAACAAAGTTAGACTATCCCACCAGTGCTCCCAGTCCCCCAAACCCACCCCCAAAAACAAGCAAGTGAGCAAAAACTGAAACACTTTTTCACCATGGATTTTATCCAAAACACTTGCATTGATATTAGACCTTTCCAGCGATGCCCCCAGACACCTCAGACCTCCGCAAAAAAGTAGAACACCCCCAAACAGGCCAAAAGCAAAAATGGAAAATGTGACACTTAGAACATTTTCTGTCTACCAGTCAAAATCATTCAAAACCCACTCTGCAGCTAAGCCCTAACTCCCCTTCCCCACCATGGATTTTATTAAAACCACTTGCAATCAAAATTAGACTATCCCAGCAGTGCTCCCAGACCCCAGACCCACCCCCACCAATCTAGAACACCCCCAAAGAGTCCCCCCAAACCATGCAATACTGGTATATTTAAAACATGGCAAATTGTGCCGTTCACAAAAAATTGCTTTTTTCACCACTTCCACTACTTCGATCCTCTTGAAACTTACCTGGACACTTGTTCCAGCGATTCCCAAGAATTTCAGCAAGGCAGAACAAAATCGAAACACTGTGCTCTTTGAAGAAGAAGAAGAAGAAGAAGAAGAAGAAGAAAGTCTACGACTAGTTTTCACTTAGTTTTCACCCTAACACACACGCCCGCAAAACACAAGAAAAGGCCAAAATTCTGCCAATTCTGGACCAAAAAATGCCAAACCCCCTAAAACCTTGACAACATCATTATGAACGAGCCTGCATTGGGCCCTGAGCCCTAGACTCAGCGGCAACCCTACCAACTAAGCATGGGCGTAAAATCCGTTCCGCTCGCGGATTTTGCGGATTTTTGGGAAATTCGCAATCCGCGAGATTTGCGAATTTCTCGCAAAATCCGCAAATTCGCACGCAGCGGATTTTTTTTGCGGCGCGCGGCGTTGGTGATACAATTTTTGCGGCGCGCGGCGTTTATCATCGTTTGCCGAGTAGTTTTTTTCGATAGTTTGCGAGTGCTGCGCCATTTTGGATCTTGCTGTGTGATCCCGCGGGAATTGGCGAGCGCGATTACGTCATCGCGGCTTGCCAGCGATAGTTTGTCAACGCGAGTACGGCGAGATCACGTCTCGCGGTACTTCGCAATTGCGAGATTTGAGATGCGGCGAGCGAAAATATAAATTTGCAATTCTGCACAAGAAATCCACCAGCAAGCAGCATAAACCTTCTAGAAATGATGATTTTTATCTGAATAACTCCTTAGTTTGACATTTGCCTGCACTTTTTTAGCGAGGAGTCCATTTTGGGGAGGGGGGCAGGGGGGTGGGAGGAAGGAAGTGCCCCACAGTCTTCAACTTCCTGTTCCTGTTCAGCAGGCTCCTCCCAGTGCTTTGTCCATCTCCTGGTCACTTTTCATTTGGGTCTGGAGCTGGAAGGATTACTTTTTGTGGATGCTGCTGGATATTTGGATTTGAGGCCTTTTTGACTTTCTTTGGATCACTGTTGGATTAGAAATTTTACAAGTAAGTTTGTTTGGGGCATTACAGTTGCTGCAATTAAAATTTTGGAATTTTCGATTTTGGGCTGTTTTGGGGCCTTTTGCCCAGGGGTACTCAGTGGTGGGTGGACTGAGTCTTTCTGTGGGTTATCTTGAACTTAAACATCATGGAGGCCATGGATGAATTGGGATTGTGCTGATTTTTCTGTGTTTTTCGATTTTTGACCTGTTGTTGGGGCCTTGACCAGGGGTAGTGAGTGGTGCATGGGCCTAGTCTTTCTGTGGGGTGTCTTGAATTTAAACATCATGGAGGGCATGGATGGAATGGGATTGTGCTGATTTTGCAGTGTTTTTCGATTTTTGGGGGTGTTCATGGGGACAGGCCATGTGGGTGGGGGCCATTTTGAGTGCTGGTACAGGCAGGCCCTGGCCATGTGCTAGGAGGCAAGTGGCCATTTTGAATGCAGGCTTTGTTGTTAGGCCTCCAACCATTTTGCCTACTTTTCAACCTTTATTTATGCCCAGGGGTAGTGAGTCTTGCATGGGCCTAGTCTTTCTGTGGGTTGTCTTGAATTTAAACATCATGGAGGCCATGGATGGAATGGGATTGTGCTGATTTTGCAGTGTTTTTCGATTTTTGGGGGTGTTCATGGGGAGGGACATGCCATGTGGCTGGTGGCCATTTTGAGTGCAGCTACAGGCACTGGCCATGTGCTGGCAGGCAAGTGGCCATTTTGAATGCAGGCTTTGTTGTTAGGCCTCCAACCATTTTGCCTACTTTTCAACCTTTATTTATGCCCAGGGGTAGTGAGTCTTGCATGGGCCTAGTCTTTCTGTGGGTTGTCTTGAATTTAAACATCATGGAGGCCATGGATGGAATGGGATTGTGCAGATTTTTCAGTGATTTTCGTTTTATGGGCCTGTACTTGTGGCCTTTTCACCAGGGGTATTTGAGTCTAGCATGGGCCTAGTGTTTCTGTGGGCTGTCTTGAACTTAAACATCATGGAGGGCATGGATGGAATGGGATTGTGCTGATTTTTCTGTGTTTTTCGATTTTTGACCTGTTGTTGGGGCCTTGACCAGGGGTAGTGAGTGGTGCATGGGCCTAGTCTTTCTGTGGGGTGTCTTGAATTTAAACATCATGGAGGGCATGGATGGAATGGGATTGTGCTGATTTTGCAGTGTTTTTCGATTTTTGGGGGTGTTCATGGGGACAGGCCATGTGGGTGGGGGCCATTTTGAGTGCTGGTACAGGCAGGCCCTGGCCATGTGCTAGGAGGCAAGTGGCCATTTTGAATGCAGGCTTTGTTGTTAGGCCTCCAACCATTTTGCCTACTTTTCAACCTTTATTTATGCCCAGGGGTAGTGAGTCTTGCATGGGCCTAGTCTTTCTGTGGGTTGTCTTGAATTTAAACATCATGGAGGCCATGGATGGAATGGGATTGTGCTGATTTTGCAGTGTTTTTCGATTTTTGGGGGTGTTCATGGGGAGGGACATGCCATGTGGCTGGTGGCCATTTTGAGTGCAGCTACAGGCACTGGCCATGTGCTGGCACTGGCAGGCAAGTGGCCATTTTGAATGCAGGCTTTGTTGTTAGGCCTCCAACCATTTTGCCTACTTTTCAACCTTTATTTATGCCCAGGGGTAGTGAGTCTTGCATGGGCCTAGTCTTTCTGTGGGTTGTCTTGAATTTAAACATCATGGAGGCCATGGATGGAATGGGATTGTGCAGATTTTTCAGTGATTTTCGTTTTTTGGGCCTGTACTTGTGGCCTTTTCACCAGGGGTATTTGAGTCTAGCATGGGCCTAGTCTTTCTGTGGGCTGTCTTGAACTTAAACATCATGGAGGGCATGGATTGAATGGGATTGTGCTGATTTTTCTGTGTTTTTCGATTTTTGACCTGTTGTTGGGGCCTTGACCAGGGGTAGTGAGTGGTGCATGGGCCTAGTCTTTCTGTGGGGTGTCTTGAATTTAAACATCATGGAGGGCATGGATGGAATGGGATTGTGCTGATTTTGCAGTGTTTTTCGATTTTTGGGGGTGTTCATGGGGACAGGCCATGTGGGTGGGGGCCATTTTGAGTGCTGGTACAGGCAGGCCCTGGCCATGTGCTAGGAGGCAAGTGGCCATTTTGAATGCAGGCTTTGTTGTTAGGCCTCCAACCATTTTGCCTACTTTTCAACCTTTATTTATGCCCAGGGGTAGTGAGTCTTGCATGGGCCTAGTCTTTCTGTGGGTTGTCTTGAATTTAAACATTATGGAGGGCATGGATGGATTGGGATTGTGCTGATTTTGCAGTGTTTTTCGATTTTTTTGTGCTCTATAACTGAACTGATGTTCCTCTGTCTTCCATTTTTTTTTAGGCGCACAAGACTCAAGAGAACCACCAGTGCCAGGAAGAAGTCCTGCAGCGGTGTGTGTGTGCAGCATAATGTCACGCGACGTCACGTCTGGCCTCAGACAACTCTACAATTCGTGCAACTAGAAGTGGTTGGGACAAAATCCAGGCCGATTTTTTTTTGGCTATTTCTGACATTTTGCTCTATGTAGCGTTTTCGGGGGCCTGTTTGGGGGGCTTCCTGGTCTTTGTGGGTGAGTTTCGTGGTCTGGGAGCACTGCTGGGACACTCTAATCTTGATTGCATTTGCTTTTCAGGAAATCCGTCGTGGCAACCCCGACTTATGGCCTAGCTACGCAGTGCGTTTGGACCGAAGGCCCAGAAATATTGCAAGTATGAGATTTTGCTTTTGGCCTGTTTGGGGGTGTTATGCTTCTTGGCGGGTGGGTTGCCGGGTCTTGGGGCATTCCTGGGAAGGTCTAATACCAGGTAGAAGTGGTTGGGACAAAATCCAGGCCGATTTTTTTTTGGCTATTTCTGACATTTTGCTCTATGTAGCGTTTTCGGGGGCCTGTTTGGGGGGCTTCCTGGTGTTTGTGGGTGAGTTTCGTGGTCTGGGAGCACTGCTGGGACACTCTAATCTTGATTGCATTTGCTTTTCAGGAAATCCGTCGTGCCAACCCCGACTTATGGCCTAGCTACGCAGCGCGTTTGGACCGAAGGCCCAGAAATATTGCAAGTATGAGATTTTGCTTTTGGCCTGTTTGGGGGTGTTATGCTTCTTGGCGGGTGGGTTGCCGGGTCTTGGGGCATTCCTGGGAAGGTCTAATACCGGGTAGAAGTGGTTGGGACAAAATCCAGGCCGATTTTTTTTTGGCTATTTCTGACATTTTGCTCTATGTAGCGTTTTCGGGGGCCTGTTTGGGGGGCTTCCTGGTGTTTGTGGGTGAGTTTCGTGGTCTGGGAGCACTGCTGGGACACTCTAAACTTGATTGCATTTGCTTTTCAGGAAATCCATCGTGCCAACCCCGACTTATGGCCTAGCTACGCAGCACGTTTGGACCGAAGGCCCAGAAATATTGCAAGTATGAGATTTTGCTTTTGGCCTGTTTGGGGGTGTTATGCTTCTTGGCGGGTGGGTTTCCGGGTCTTGGGGCATTCCTGGGAAGGTCTAATACCGGGTAGAAGTGGTTGGGACAAAATCCAGGCCGATTTTTTTTGGGGCTATTTCTGACATTTTGCTCTATGTAGCGTTTTCGGGGGCCTGTTTGGGGGGCTTCCTGGTGTTTGTGGGTGAGTTTCGTGGTCTGGGAGCACTGCTGGCTATATATACTTTACTTTGCAAGAGGTTTGAAGCCAATCCATGGTGGCAGAGGGAAGTTAGGGCCTAGCTGCAGAGCGCGCGCGGAGTGATTTGGGAAATTTGTGAAAAATTGACTGAGTCCCCATTTTTGTACTTTTGCTCTTTGGCTGTTTGGGGGTCTTCTACTCGTTTTCTCCTGGGTAGACGGCTCTGGGGCCATTGCTGGGAAGCTCTAATACCGGATAAAAGTGTTTTGGACCAAATCCCAGGCGGAAATTTTTTTGTGTTTTTGATGACTTGCTTGCCTTTGAGGTGCTCTTAGGGGGGGTTCCGTCTGTTTGTGGGTGAGTTTCGTGGTCTGGGAGCATTGCTGGGACACTCTAATCTTGATTGCATTTGCTTTTCAGGAAATCCGTCGTGCCAACCCAGACTTATGGCCTAGCTACGCAGCGCGTTTGGACCGAAGGCCCAGAAATATTGCAAGTATGAGATTTTGCTTTTGGCCTGTTTGGGGGTGTTATGCTTCTTGGCGGGTGGGTTGCCGGGTCTTGGGGCATTCCTGGGAAGGTCTAATACCGGGTAGAAGTGGTTGGGACAAAATCCAGGCCGATTTTTTTTTGGCTATTTCTGACATTTTGCTCTATGTAGCGTTTTCGGGGGCCTGTTTGGGGGGCTTCCTGGTGTTTGTGGGTGAGTTTCGTGGTCTGGGAGCACTGCTGGCTATATATACTTTACTTTGCAAGAGGTTTGAAGCAAATCCATGGTGGCAGAGGGGACTTAGGGCCTAGCTGCAGAGCGCGCGCGGAGTGATTTGGGAAATTTGTGAAAAATTGACTAAGTCCCCATTTTTGTACTTTTGCTCTTTGGCTGTTTGGGGGTCTTCTACTCGTTTTCTCCTGGGTTGACGGCTCTGGGGCCATTGCTGGGAAGCTCTAATACCGGATAAAAGTGTTTTGGACCAAATCCCAGGCGGAATTTTTTTTGTGTTTTTGATGACTTGCTTGCCTTTGAGGTGCTCTTAGGGGGGGTTCCGTCTGTTTGTGGGTGAGTTTCGTGGTCTGGGAGCATTGCTGGGACACTCTAATCTTGATTGCATTTGCTTTTCAGGAAATCCGTCGTGCCAACCCCGACTTATGGCCTAGCTACGCAGCGCGTTTGGACCGAAGGCCCAGAAATATTGCAAGTATGAGATTTTTCTTTTGGCCTGTTTGGGGGTGTTATGCTTCTTGGCGGGTGGGTTGCCGGGTCTTGGGGCATTCCTGGGAAGGTCTAATACCGGGTAGAAGTGGTTGGGACAAAATCCTCGCGAAAAAGCCTTTAGTTTTGGCACTTTTTGTAACTTAGGGTTCGTTAGGGTTAGCCCTAGCAGCAGGATTGCATGTGTTTCGGGGTGTTCTAGATTTTTCCAACTGAGTTCTGGGGTCTTAGAGCACTCGTGAGAATGTGTAATTTTGGTTGCAAGTCATTTGAAGAAAATCCTGTGTGGGAAAGGGGGGATTTGGCATAGTTAAAGAAAGCCTTTGCCACTATTCTTAACTTAGGGTTCGTTAGGGTTAGCAGTATTTCTATTGCATGTGTTTGAGTGGGGGGGATTTCGAGTCTTGGAGCGATGCTGGCTATGGCTACTTTTGCTTGGTTGCTTGCAAGTGGTTTGAATGCAATCCACGGTGGGTAATGGGTAATTAGGAAGGGGGTACTTCGGCCTACTTTTACTTTCAAAGTAAGTTTTGTCACCAGTTTTCTGCTAGGCCTCGTTTTTTGAGATTTGATTGGGGGTCTTCTACATTTTTGCGACTGGCTTTAGTAAGGGTCTGGGTGGGAACACTGCTAGGATCTAATTTTGTTCTAAAACACAGTTTACAGTACACCTAGCTTGAGGGGCAAGATCCGCTACATTAATTTGCCCATACTTATTTATCCTTCAAAAGGTGACTCAGAGTACGCACTTTCAAAAATATTGTACTGTCTACTAGGAAAATCAAATTGTGACTTTTTGCACTCCACAGCCTACATACCTTATATTTATTTATCAGTGGTGTTGTAATATTATATCACTTCCTGTTTTTCGTTGAATAACTACAGGCCGGGTTTCAGTCTCTGCAATGGGGAAAAAAGGATGGAGTCAGGCTTCACAGTAGCGAGCCACAATTCAGCATCAGGCAGGCAGTGGACAGGGTGTCTTCTGGTGACCAACATCGATGGACGAAGCGTCGGCTGCAATGGAGGAGTGCCGCTAATAGGAGGATTTTTTTTCTGCAGGCAACTTACTTACCACTTCCAACAGGACCACTACAACCACATAGATACAGTATCCCTTGCCTTTTTCTCTGACTGTGACTGCATTTCTTGGATCTCTCTCTGCTTCTAAATTGATCCCTTAACACATCACTTAGTCCACTCCACTATCACATCTGCACCACACATAGTCATTTGTAAGTGCTCCTACGTAATTCGCAAGTCGCAGCACGCCCCAGGCCGTAGAGGACTGGGATGGCCCCAATGATGAAGCATGTCACCAAGGGGCAACCCTGGTGAGTGAGGGGACACCTAGAAAACAAGCAATTTCTCCTTTTCTATCTACTATACCTTCCAGACCAACCCCACTGAGTGTTGTTGTGAATGGATTTATAGTGACCAGCAAGGCTCTCGCTCGGGTATCTGGCTAAGTACAGAGACCTTATGTTGAATATTGTTATCAATAATTCCACACAGGCCCTGTACTGTCGCATTCTTTCTATTCTTCCACAGTTGTCGAATGTACTACTTACTTTTCACTGACATGTATGCAGTAGTGCATGCACTTTCAAAGATTGATGGATAGGTTTGTACCCAAAGATTTGTTTATGTTCACAATTGTTTGTCTATGTTGTGCTATTTTTTCTTGTCTCCCAAAACCTTTCCCAAAAACCCCCGTACCCATCCATTTTTCAAACCCTAACCCTCTTCCCCCGGGCTGTGTGGTTTTGATTGATGTGTGACTAAATGACAGCAATAAATCCACACACTTGCTGGGGAGGATAAGGTGATAGCAACAGGCTGGTGAAGAAATCCGAGGATATATTCTTACTCTGCTTGACAAAGAACCATTGCTAATGTGAAAGAACTTCAACCGAATTAGTAGTTATACTTTACCATTTGTTAGGCTACAATTGGCACTGTTCTACTGTACTTCTGTCACCTGCTATATTCTCAGTTGTACCGTTGAATTGCTCAGGACGACAAACCAGATTTCATTTTCTTTTTTTTCATAGGCATGCAACTGCCACTGTGTCACACCACTAGTACCACCGCTATGAGGAAATTTTATCCGACCAAGATTGCCAACCATATTCGCTGTCTCCCGTGGAGCCAGCCCTGGGTCTAGCCCTACTTTCAAACACAAATTACAGGTAAGATAAGCGTTTGGTGGTTTGGGGGTATAATGGAGTATTAGTACGAGAGACGAGAGACTGAAGGTAGTACTACTAAAGTCCTAGGACTCTTGGATTCACTTCGTCTGTGAGAGGCACTTAGTGTTGAAAACATTTGGGCATTTACACTTAAAGGAAGAAAATGGAACTAAACTTTCAGGAAAACAAAGTCAACGTTAAACCCCCACCCACCAGGCAAGCAGTAAGAAACGGGTATGCTCAGATAAAGTTTGAAAAAGTATATTTATATCCCTAACAAAATAATCTCCCGCAAGACCCTCCCTAACCCCAACGATTGTCCTTCAAAAGTCCCCAAAAACCCAACTCCCAATTCCCACCCCCCAAAAGTCTCTAAAAAAGGGGCAAGGGACACTATGGGCGGATGCTGTCAACTTTTTGGGCCAGGGCATCATGCTCCTGGCGGAGCAAGGCGTGCTCTACGCGGAGCCCCTCCAACTGGTTGGAAAAGTGGTGGAGCTCCTGCTGGAGGCGGGACACCATCAGGGTACTGCGGCGCAGGCGTGCCTTCAATGCCTTGTAGGTGCAACGGCTGTGAGAGGAAGCTGTAGCTGTTGTCCTTGCTACTCGGCGGTGGCGTTTGGCTTTGGCAGCCCGGCTCAGTCTGGGTGGACCACTGTGCTGAGTGGCACTGGCAGCCCGTGGGGGAACGGAGGCCGATGCAGACGACGTAGTTGTTGTGGTCGACTGCACACTTTCTTCGTCCTCCAGGGCCACCAGCCGCCGATATTCGGCCACAGTGGCATCGATCCTCCGTTGCCGGGCCGCTCTAGCCAGCTCCTTCCTCCTTGTTCGTTTGGAAGGAGAACCTATATGAAGAAAGAAAGACATAGTCTGTAACCAATGCTCCTTAAGATTAACTCAATCATTCAGCAGAAATTTGTGTTGCACTACAACTAGCAACTTGCAAACGCATTACATAACTATTGAGGCCAGTATCTATCTAACCTCACACTTCTTCATCCTTGCTCTAACATTAGTGGGAGTTTAAGGAACAAATTCAACGAGCACTATGGACTTCCATTAGAGTCGACTATGAAAGTACACCAGTCTTATTCTTCTTCTTGTCTCTTGTTTTGGAAAATTGGTACGTTATCTTCTGCAAGCCGGCATAATGCCAGCGCAGTAAACTTGCACCCGAGAAAAAGAGACGCACGCCATGAGGAGTGACCTAGACTTGCGTTGCGTTACTGTACCCGTCCAATACATGCAGGTGGTGAAGCTCTTACTTTTCTATTACGGGTGGCACTGAGAATACTCTGTTACAACTCAAGGGCTACTCCTTAATTAATTTAACTTTCACCCTACAGTGGAAATGAGTACTAGAAATGGAAAATTGAAGAAGATAAATAATCTGATTATCTATCACTTCAAATGGGATGTTTTTGCTTATATATGGGATGACTTTTGGTGCTTTGCTTTTTATTGAGTGACCAGTGATACATCCACACATGAATGACTGAGTACTACTAAACTTATTAAGAGAGGTAGGGAGTGGCCACCGTAATAACCGGATCTATGCAGTGCTTGCAATACAAACTACTGCTACTATTGATGGTAGTATTTGGACAAAATTAAAAGTTCTTTTCCTTGCCTTTCCTACACTGGAACGGACGTGCGGGTGCAGTGTTACATGCTCTTCAAAGTTACACTTAGTTCATCCACTGACCGTCTACTCTCTCTAGATCATGGGTACTCACAAACTTTCTCTCAGGGGCTACATTTACAGTGTAGTTTGGGGCCGAGGGCCGCACTGGTGGGGGCGGAGTCAGAGGGGGCGGGGCTAAAGCAAAACGATAACTTGTGACCATGAGGTTGCACACAGGTCCCTGCAGCAGATGCCCTCACCCACTGAGCCACCAGACCCAGCATTTACATACATCTCTCTCCCTCCTGCTCTCCCTCCTGCCCTCCCTCTCCATCTCTCTCTCCCTCCTGCCCTCCCTCTACCTCCCCCTCTGTCATCTCACTGTGTGTGTGTCTATCTGTGTCAGCCTTCAGCCCGGGTTGAGACCGCTTCCTCAACGCGCACACACAGACAACAACACCAAAGTACTTAACAGGTCTTTAAAAGACCATTAACATATTATTGAGGCTTTGTTTGTTGTAGCGCCCCTGCTTCTCCACCCTGACAATCACTGCTTGCCCGGCCCCACAGAGGCTTTGTTCTATTTCACCTCTTTGTGGCCTTGCATCTCCACTCTGCTCTGTGGGGGCCGGGGGAGCAGTGATTGTCTGCAAGGTCTGCGCACCGCCAAGGAAGGCTTGCCGGGCCACCACCGGCCCGCGGGCCGTACTATGAGTACCCCTGCTCTAGATACACATATGCTATCTAAGAGTCAGATAGTAGCATGATCCAGGTATATGGACACATACAGTTTCTGTGTCACCCACCCAGGCTGTTGTCCTTCCACCCATCATTGCTTCATCATTCACCCAGCCATGCATCTCATATTCTTGCCTTCCCAGCTAGTCTTCAATCTCAATAAGTAAGGAATATATAAGAGCTTACCTCTGGCCGCCACCACCACCGTCTCAACTCTCACAGCCGCCGCCTCCTCCCCTGAAGAATCGCCCTCCGCCTCCGTGTCGAGCACCACCACCTCCACACTGGCCCCGCCACCAGATGTTCCACCTACAAAGTACATTTAAGAATGTTAGAATAAAGCACTCACTAGTCTTTGGTCTAGGAATGAAGACATGTGAAAACAATGTAATTTGTGACTGTCTACGTTAAAGTTAAAAAAAATGTCCCTTTTTCCAGGGAAGGTTGTCTTGCTGCACTTTTTGGCACAACTGATGAAGGCTGTTTTTTTAACACGCACCATTTTTCTCCACACAGACAGAAGATGGACTTCTAACAACAAGATCAAGTTGAAACCAGGTGAGAGCTCGGCTCGACCACAAGAAATGTCTTCAATTAATCGTCAGCACTAACCACTTTTCCATTATCAGTTAAACGTTTAGTTTTATCATGACTTCATTTTAATAAATGTGTTTACTTTTAATAAAGCTTTTAAACTTAAATACAATCTGTGTATTTTGGTCCAGACTAGAGTGACTGAGCAAAAGGTTTTGCAATTTTTGCAAGCATGAGTCCAGATAGAACACTTCAAAAGACATTATGGACAATCCCAGAGGACTGCACTAAGTTGATAGAGCTATTGTTGACTAGAATCATGGGAGTTTCGCCAACCGTGCAATCTTAGTTAGCTACACAGACAGACTAATAAGAATAATCTAGTAATACCACAGGGAGTCATTGTAGAGGCAGGATAAGAATTTAGATACAGTCTACAAGAAGAGCAAAGACAATTTTGAAAAAAGTCAAATGAGGAACGCTAGGAAAAATAGGTACTTGTCTAAAATGAAAACTTACTGGGGCCAGCAGAGGAGCCCTCGCCTGCCCGATCCTGGCCCTGTTGAACAGCATCCGCCGCCTGCTGCTCCTGTGTCCTCCTCTCGCCCCTGGGGGGAGCTGACGTACAACATGAAAGAAAGAACAGAAAACATGGATGATTGTTGCTTGTCAATGTCAACCAAATCAAACATTTCAAAAGAACAATAACAAAATATTTCCGCGAATTTATATTGATTAAGGTTAGTTTTCATTTATTTGCGGACCTGTGACTTCGAAAGTCACGTAACTCACTAAACAAAGTACTGAAACGTTCACCTAGGACTGGCAGGCAGCAGTCCGCAGGCAAGACGCAAAGTGACAGACAAACTCCATTGTGATTTCAGTCAGATCAGTGACAACACTAACAGTTGCCTGCTACATTACCAGTCATTGAAATAGTCAAACTATCAATCCACCGCCACTATTTTTCTTATTGTCAGGGGCACAAAGGAAGGGGCAGATTTAAGCCCCTTGCGGCTCTTTTGCGCCTTTCTTGCGTGACTTTTGTGACGCAGCAGCTAAACAAAAAAGGGCGCCATGGTGCGGCGTATAATATTATAACAACGTGACGCATTTGGGAGATGCATCCCGTTATAAAGCCCTGCGCCATCAGGGGGCGTTCCGGCGCAAGGGAGGGCATTCCTGCGCTGGAACACATCCTAATAGTGGCTGAGGGAAATCTACAAAATTTCAATCAGTCACCTTTAGGACAATGATGCGTCACACAAACCCTGCACCTGCTTGAAGCAGACGTACGGCTTGACCCAGCATTGGGGAGATAGGGTACCCCAGAGCATTGCTGGAGCTGCGCCATCGTTGTGACGCAACTCCAGCAGTAAAGCTTCGGTGACGTTTTGGGCCCATGGTGCGCCGCATTGCAAATACGGCGCACCATGTTTGGTGGTGGTAGCGGGCCGCACAATTAATGGCGCATCCCTGCTACTTTGCAGGGATGCGACGGTAATTGCAATTCTGCCCCTTAGGGGCATACTTACTTACGCGTTCTGGCGCATCTCCAGAGATGCGCCAGATCAAATGCGTCACGCAAAACTACCCTTGCGACACGGCAGATGCGCCTCATTTACAATGCGGCGCGCCCTGGCGCAAGGGTAGGCACTTGCGTGACCCATCTCGTCACGTAAGAGCGGCGCATCGCTGGAGTCACGTCGCCAACGCAATGCAACTCCAGTAATGCTCAGGGCCACCCAATACTTAACATGCTGTGTCAGTCCTTTAGCCTGCTTCGAGCAGACATAAGGAATTGAATTGACGTATTTTTTTTTTATTTTTTTTTTATGTTTTCTTAAGCGCGCAGCTACCCTGGGGCATCCCGGCGCTGAAAAAGACTACGGAACTGAGGGAAGGAAAGGTCAGGAGGTGAACTCAGGGGAACAGTAGAGTTTTTAGGCGTTTCCTAAACCTGAGGTAGTTGTGTTCTTGCCTCAGGGAAAGGGGGAGGGCGTTCCACAATCTAGGAGCATTATAGGAGAACAGGCGACCGCCTGATCTGGCCTTCCTGATTCTGGGGACATTGGCGAGGGAAAGAGAGTTGGACCTCAGATGGCGACTCGACTGTTGTTGAGTCACCAGGGTCCTGAGTATGGGAGGGCCCTCATTGTGCAGAATTCTGTGGGTGATGCACAGGGTCTTAAAATTGACCCTCTCCTTCACTGGCAGCCAGTGCAGACTTCTGAGAGCTGGTTTAGCTGAGTTCCTCGTAGAAGTTCCTGTGAGGATTCTCGCCGCTGCGTTCTGAGCGCATTGAAGTCTATGGGTCACCGATGCTGGGGCTCCCAGATACAGGACGTTTCCGTAGTCCAGTCTGGAGTTCACGAGCCCTTGCAGCAAGAGTTTCCTGGACTGGAGTGGCAGTAAATGTAAGATCTTCCGAGCCATCTTTATCAGGCCGAAGCAGGTTCCCGCCGTTTTTCTCGCCTGAGTTTTAAAGCTTAGATCCTGATCAAGCCAAATCCCTAAGCTCTTGACTTCGGATTTGGGGATGGGTGGTGTTCCCATGCACGGAGGCCAAGGAAGGGAAATGGGAATTTTGTTGGAGGTCCCTAAAAGGAGAATTTCCGATTTTTCCCTGTTTAATTTTAGCCTTGATTCGCACATCCATTGATGCACCCCCTCTAGACAGCTGCTCAGGTTGGACAGGACGTTGTCCGCCTGGTTAAGGGAGACGATCAGCTGGGTGTCATCAGCATACATTATTGATTTAATGCCATACGGCTTTACCACATCCTCAAGGGGAGCCATATAAGCGTTAAAGAGTGTGGGGCTCAGGGAAGATCCCTGAGGCACACCACACCCGAGAGGCTGAGCAGGGGAGACGGAGTACCCGTCCGCTACTTGGAAAGACCTGTTTTTGAGGAAGGATGATATCCAGGCCAGGGCGGAGTCGGCCACTCCCATTAGGCCAAGGCGCTGGACAAGGGTTGCATGGTCCACCGTGTCGAAGGCGGCACTCAGGTCGAGGAGGATCACTGCCACTGATCCTCCTGCGTCCAGTATGCCTCTGGCTTCCTCGACAACGGCTAACAAAGCGGTGTCAGTCCCCTGTCCTGGTCTAAAGCCTGTCTGGGACATGCGAAGAAGATGGTTGGACTCTAAAAAATCCGAAAGTTGCCGATTTGCTACTCGTTCGGCTATTTTACTCATAGCTGGAAGCAACGAGATTGGTCTGAAATTGGAGGGGTCTGAGGGATCCAAGTGTGGTTTCTTTATGAGGGCCTTGACCGTGGCTTTTTTCCAGTTCTCCGGGACTATACCATTTTCAAAGGAAGCATTGATCAGTTTAGTAAATAGGGGAGCAATAGTGGAAGCAACTAGCTTCAATTTACTAATTGGGGCTGGGTCTGATGGGGAGCCACTTTTGACTTTCTGTAAAACGTTAAGGAACGTTTCGATGGAGATTTGGGAGAAAGAGGTTAGTCTCGGGGTGTCTTGGAGAGGGGAGGGGCCTGGCAGTGCTTGGATTGTCAATGGGGTTGGAAGGGAGGTTAGGATTTTGGTAATTTTTGCCGAGAAGAACTCTGCCATTTTATTGCAATTTGCACCGTCCACGTCAGGGGGGGATGGAGGGTCTTGTATTTTGGTGAGGAGTTTCACAATTCTATAGGTCTCTCTTGCGGAGTTAGCGGCTGAAGCTATTTTCTCCTCAAAGAAGTTGGCCTGTGCAGTTTTTAATGCGTTTTTGTACTGCCTAATATGAGTTCTATAGTCGCTTTTATCGTTTGTATTCCAGTTTTTTCTCCAACGGCGCTCGAGCTTTTTTCCCTTTCTTCTTAGTTCGCGAAGTTCCTCTGTGAACCAAGGCAGTTTGGACGATTTCCTACTGGATGGGAGAGTTTTAAGAGGTAAGACTGAGTCGAGGGAGTCTTTTATCCAGTTATGAAGTTGGATTTCAGCTGACGAGGGGTTAGGGTCTACTAAGGGGGTCGTAGCCGTCAGTGCTTGATCCCACAAGTTTGTGTCCAGTTTTTTCCAGGGCCGAGAAGGGGCTCGGGGAAGGGGAATGTCAGGCAATTTGCCTGGAAGTTGCAGTTTGAAAGGAACCAGGAAGTGGTCTGACCAAGGGAGGGGAAGAGGAGTTTGTACAGTAAGAGTGGAGAGGTTCGAAAAGATTGGGTCAAGTAGTCGACCTTTCGTATGGGTGGGTTCTTTGTTAAGGAGGTGAAGATTGAGGGAAGCCAGATCGGCTTTTAGGTCAGTTGCAAGTTTGTTGCTTTGATCGTTGAAGTGGAGATTTAAGTCTCCAAGGATTGTAAAATTAGGGGTAACGCAAGCCCGAGAGGAGATGGCGTCTGTGAGTGAGTCTATGAAACCCCCTACCTGTCCCGGAGGGCGGTAGATTAGGGCACCAGAGAGTGTCGTAGATGGTGGCAGGTGAAGGGAAAACAGAGTGTTTTCACTATCCAGAATGGGGCTATCTTTAAGTTGGCATGAAAGATTATCCCGGTAGATGATCGCAATCCCTCCACCAATACCCTTCGGTCTATTTAGAGATTTGATAAGGTATCCGGGGGGGAGTGCTTGAATGATGTCTGGATCTGTACTAGGGGAAAGCCACGTTTCTGTTAGGAACAGAGCGTCTAAGCCAAGCTCAGCTAGTAGTAAGTGGATTTCTGTCTGGTGCTTTGGGAGTGACCTACAATTCAACAGGGCCATTTCGAGATGTGCCGGTTCGGGATGGGGGGATGGGGATAACCTGTATTCGCAGTTTAGGCAGCCCAAAGGGTCGGTTTCTGGCATGATAGTTTCCTTACATCCAGTGGTCACTGATTCCCTGAGCTGGTACAGGGTGTCGAGTGAATATATTAACCTAGGGCCATTGTAACTAGCCTGGGGTTTAGGCTCTGGGCTCGGTCTGGCGCGGACGGGCGCAGACGGGCTTACCTTAGGCGCGCCTTCGGCGCGCAATCGTCGCGCCCGCTGCGCTCGTCCGCTGCGCTTCCTGGCGAGGCACATGGTTTATAGTCAGGGGAGGAGTGGTCAAGGGGGCGTGGCCGCCTGAGGTGGGCGTGTCTCTAGTCGCGCCTCGCCCTCGAGAATGGCGGTGGGAGTGACAAGCGTTGCAGCGAGGAGCTCGCTGTTCGTGAAATTGCTAAGTGCAAATGAAGGTGATCGTTTTAAAAATACAAAGTATCACACACAAGCGTTTTTAAAAAATAAGATTTCTGTCTCAATCTCTCCCGGCTTCCGCCTCAGGAGTCTCGTAGGTCTAAGTGTCGAGCTTTCCAGCTGCGCGCACTATTTATAGTGTGGTCAAGGGGGCGTGGCCGCCTGAGGTGGGCGTGTCTCTAGTCGCGCCTCGCCCTCGAGAATGGCGGTGGGAGTGACAAGCGTTGCAGCGAGGAGCTCGCTGTTCGTGAAATTGCTAAGTGCAAATGAAGGTGATCATTTTAAAAATACAGAGTGTCACACACAAGCGTTTTTAAAAAATAAGATTTCTGTCTCAATCTCTCCCGGCTTCCGCCTCAGGAGTCTCGTAGGTCTAAGTGTCGCGCTTTCCAGCTGCGCGCACTATTTATAGTGTGGTCAAGGGGGCGTGGCCGCCTGAGGTGGGCGTGTCTCTAGTCGCGCCTCGCCCTCGAGAATGGCGGTGGGAGTGACAAGCGTTGCAGCGAGGAGCTCGCTGTTCGTGAAATTGCTAAGTGCAAATGAAGGTGATCGTTTTAAAAATACAGAGTATCACACACAAGCGTTTTTAAAAAATAAGATTTCTGTCTCAATCTCTCCCGGCTTCCGCCTCAGGAGTCTCGTAGGTCTAAGTGTCGCGCTTTCCAGCTGCGCGCACTATTTATAGTGTGGTCAAGGGGGTGTGGCTGCCTGAGGTGGGCGTGTCTCTAGTCGCGCCTCGCCCTCGAGAATGGCGGTGGGAGTGACAAGCGTTGCAGCGAGGAGCTCGCTGTTCGTGAAATTGCTAAGTGCAAATGAAGGTGATCGTTTTAAAAATACAGAGTATCACACACAAGCGTTTTTAAAAAATAAGATTTCTGTCTCAATCTCTCCCGGCTTCCGCCTCAGGAGTCTCGTAGGTCTAAGTGTGACGTAGCAGCGTCGCAGAAGTGCCTGCGTTAAATCTTGTAGATTTCACGCAGGCAATTTTGCGAGGCGCACAGCCGCCGGACCGCCCACCCTGCGTACTAGGAACGCACCCATTGTGGTGCAGGCCCATGGCTTTATAATGTGACGCATCTCCCTAGATGCGTCATGCTGTAAATGACTCGCAGGGATGCGGCACGTTTACGCCGCTGTTGCGTCACGCAAGGCAACGTAAACGTGGCAACGTAAACGTGGCGCAAGGGGCTTGTAAATGTAATCTGCCCCCTAGTGTCTAGCATTACGCAGTTCTGTAAAGTACACTCATACATAATAGTTACTCAGGCCAATGAGACCACGAAATAGAAAACAAATAAGCATAGTAGCAACGCCACTGAGAAGGAGAGCAGTGCACCTGAAATGCACAGAAGATTTTGAAATATAATTTAACTACAATGTAATCGTCATCAGCGGCATTATTGGCTTGCTCCATGTAAAAAACAAATATTTGCAATACAACAACACAGAGCAGGAGAAAACATCATAGTAGTGAGTGATTAAATGGCTACTACTACTCACCAAGCCCGGGGATCTCCAAGCCGAGCTGGTCCAGCAGGTCGCGCTCGCGGTCCAGGAGGTCCGTCCAGCGATGGGTGACCTGGCTGTAGGTGCGCTGGACCCCGTAGAGGTGGGATATGGCCCAGCACACCTTCTCCCACCGCTTCCGACGCTCCCGCATGTTGTAGCCGCCGGCCGCGATTCTGCCGCCTCCCGCGATGGTCCTGGGCAGGCGGCGCTGGACGAAGTAGACCAGCGCGCCCACTTCCTCCGGGCTGAATATCTCCCGTCGAGTCACCTGCTTCCCCCTCAATCTCCCGCATGCTGTCCTGGCACTGGGTCCAGCACTACTCCCCGCCGCCGCTGCGGCCCTCAAATGCCTGGGCAGCTTCACGGCGCCTGGCTTGACCATGGTCTGGGCAGGTAAGGTAGGAAGAAGTAGAAAATTAAGAAAGAATAGGATAGGGAAGAAGAAAAGAAAAGAGTTTAAAAAAGTAGTTTAAAAGTAAAGAAAAATAGCAGAAAAGACAAAAATATACAGCTAGGAAAAGAGAGGGATAGATAAGAAGCAAAATCGTTAAAAAAAAACTGAAAATAAGCAAAGGATGGCAAAGATACCAAGAGGATTAAACACCATGCCCAGACACAGGAAATGAATGAAAAACAAGATGGCCGGCGCCCGTTCACGAGCGCGAAAGTAAGTTCGCGCGAGATTTTACTCGCAATCTCGTGCGAACCTCTAGATTTCCCGTGCGATCTCGTGCGAACCTCTACTCGCAATGCGCTTACTGCGCGAGATTATACATAGCGGGCGGAAACGGAAATACGTCACGCAAACAAAATGGCCGCGCCCGTACTCGACCTTGGGGTAAATTCGCGTGTTGCGCTGCAAGCGGCTCGCGAATACTGCAAAAAAACTCGCGAAACAACAAGCCGCAAAAAAATAAAATGCTCATTCGCACGAATTGGCGGCTTCCGCGGTCGGTTTCGCACGACGCCGCGCCCCGCGAATAGCGCGAAAAAAACCGAAAAACGATTTCAGCAAAAGCAAAAGCAATGAGCAGGTGCAAAAGGTCAACCTCATGATTTGTAACGATTCTTTGTAGTGCTTCCTGAGGGGGCCCTCCAGAATTCGGTTGCCTGCTTGCAACTATTGTGTGACCCTGCTCTGACCTTAACTGTATGCCACAAAGGTCCTGATTTACAGCTAAAGGAGCAGACAAGCAGGTGCCAGGCTGGAACTTGAAATTCTTTCAGTGACACATTAATTAGCCCCTAATTCATTATTGTCAGTTGGGGCAGGGCAGGTGTTGTTAATAAACTAACCCCAAATTAATTCATGTCAGTTCAAGCAGGGCAGGTGGGCTTGCTTTTCCCCCCCATCTTCTACAGTGATGATGAACCAGAGGGTGGCATTGATGTAACAGAGGGTGGCATGGGTCAAAGAGAGGGTGCCAGTGGTGAAACAGAGGGTGCTGGGAGGCGGTGATGATGAACCAGACGTAGAAACAACATAGTCGCGACCGTTGCGAGCCGACAAGTAAGTTCGCAATTGCGAACTAGTACCAAATCCTCGCGAACTGGCAGAAACAATTGCGAACACACAAAAAAAAAATCCGCAAATTCGCGGGAATTCGCGGATTTTGCGAATTGCGAGTTCGCAAATCCGCAAAATTCGCGAACGCGAGATCCGCAAAATTCGCCCATGGTTACTACCAACCTAAACCCAAACACCCTAGTAAATCGCACTGAACCCTAAACCCTAGATATGCTTTGTCTGTCTGTGTCAAAGAACCTAGGTATGCGACATCAGGATGCTTCACTCAGTGGTGCCTGCCTTGACCATCTGCATGGCCCTGCCGCAAGCATGGGCCAAAAATCCGTTCATCTCCAGAATTTGCGACTTTTCAGTATTTTCGCAAGATTCGCGAAAAACCAAAAAACAGCAAATTTCGCACACATTGTTGAATGCTCCTCAGTTGCTTCCGGGCCTTAAAAGAATGGCTGAAATGTGTGCAGATTCTTCGGCAGGTGGTCAGTAACTTGCTGACTGTGTTTTCATTTTTCAAGAAATCTTGCACCACAATGTTAATACTGTGCGTCAAACATGGCACTCTGAAATAGCCACCTTGCTTCATGGCCTTAACTATATTACTGCCATTAATCGTGGAAACATAACCAACTGTGCGATTTCTTGGATGCAGGCATTCAGAGACCTTCCTATCAAACTCCTCTAAAAGGTTAGGTGCAGTATGAGTTTTCTCCATGGCAAACATGGCTAATGTTGCATGTTTCCGAGTAGCTTGAAAAAGTGTGTCCGGGTCAACACCTGCATTTGTCTTGTCTCTAACCCCTGCAAAAGAGAGCCAGTGTGCAGTGATGCACATGTAATCAAGGGCTTGGCAATTGGTCCACATGTCTGTTGTCAAGTGGATAGTGTGAACAGCACTCTTCTGCAAAGCTGCCCCAATCACCTCCAGCACATCTTGATGTAGTGCTGGAACCGCAACTCTGGCAAAATAGGACTCGGCTAGGAACCTTCCATTTAGGGCAGACTGTTGCCACAAATTCTAGAAAACCCACCCCTTCCACGAAAGAAAAAGGGAGAAGGTCCAGCGCTAGCATTTTAGCCAGCTTTGCGTTATACAGACGTACCGTTGGGTGGTTGCGTTCAAATGGCGCCTCCGACCAAAACATTCTGCTAATGGTGGGCTGGACCATTTTACGTGATTATGACTTCTTCAAACCAGTTAGAACCAGTGACACATTGGTGTCTCTCCCAGACTCTTAGTGTGCCTCATACATGTTGCTGGGATAGAGGGTGGGGGCGATACCACTGCAGTGCTGCTGCCAGGGGTACTGGGTGTACCAGAAAAAATGTCTGTTGCTTCTCCACTTCCCCCCTGCACGATCAGCCCCTCCTCATCATCAGATGCAGTATCAATGGATACATTTGGATGTTTTTCTTTTGGCTTCCTGTATCTTACTTAGGTGCGCCTCCCACTCAATAGTGTGGTGTTTTTTGAGATGACCTCTCTGGCCTCCAGTACTATAGTTGGTACCAAGCTTACCCCGACTAACTAATGTTTTACAAATTGAACAAACAACCATATTTTCCACCCTTTGGCTAATAGTAAAGAAGTCACAAACTAGGGACTGGAGATGTCTGCTGGTGGTGGAGGTGCTACTTTGCGTTTCAATGCCAGATGAAGTGGAGGATGGGCGTGGCTGAATTTGTTTCTGTTGTTTACTTACAGCACCACTACTCGAGGTCGAGCTGGATGGAGGTCCCTGCCGGCCCTTCTGACTAAAAAATATGGAAGCTGTAGGTCGTGTTGGTATTGTAGTTAACTGCGTTGGTGGTGGTACCAGTGCCACACCGCCCACATCCCGCTCAGCAGCTATTCGGGATAGGGTGAAAATGTCTGTCTGCTGCATGCCCACTGGGGCTTGAGTGACGACTTGGTCATCGTCAGACTGTTAATCAGCAGCAGAAGACACCACTTCTTGTTTGTCGTCATCACCCATAAGTCGTAGCCTTGCAGGATTCTTCCTTTTAGGCTTAGCTACCTTTGTCGGCTCATGGCGTGCCTCACTCTCAGACTGCATTTGTGGGTTCCAATCAAGATCAAGGTCATCAGAATGAAGGGGGCTTGAAGAAGAACTTGTAGTAGTAGTAGTAGCCCTCCTTGACCCTTTTCTTGATGGGGATCTGGAAGACAATGGATCATCATCAGGAGGAGTGGCTTCCTCGGATGATACCTCCGCTTGAATATCAATTTCCTGATGTGCCCCTACTTCTGGAGGAACAAGCTTTGTAGGCAGTTCTGCCGCTCCCTGAACCTCTAGTTGCACCTGTCCATGCACCTCTCCTTGCGCCTCTACTTGCACCCCTACTTGCGCCTCTCCTTGTAGCTCTACTTGCGCCTCTCCTTGCTCCTCTACTTGCACGTCTCCTTGCCCATGTACTTGCACTTGTACTAGTTGCACCTGTGGTTGGCGTTGCGGCTGCGGTTGTTAAATACTCGGTAGCTTGACTCCTTTCTGGTGGCGAATTGGCTTGGTAGTTTAGTCTGCCCTGTTCCCATGATGCACTGGGCCAGGGACAGACTGATTTGCATATAGCCAGGTTCTGAGCTGGGATGGGGCAGTGAGATAAATAACGGTGATGGATCAAGCCCTGATCTTTGGACTGGGTAAGAGTGGTCTGTTTAACTCAGACACTCTGTTCATCACCACCCCCTTTTTGTAAATCGTTAAATACTCGTCAGCTGAGTTACACCCGGCGTTGATTGAATGGTACTTTCTTGTGATGAGCCAACATCACTGGTCGATGGTGATTGAGAAAGTAAGGTGGCTGCCTCAGCAGCACTCATGGTCTTGGACCTAACTTGGCGTGGTGGCACTGAGCCCAATGAAGCGGAGGTGCTGCTTCCAGCTTGGTCCCCGGCGGACACCGCTGCTGCTGCAGGCGTCGTTTTTTTTCACAAAGAATTTGTTGTTGGGCACACCAGTCTTCTTGGTAGGTGGTGCCACTTGCTTCTTCTGCTCCTTCTTACTGGCAGTGGCACTGGCAACTTTTTTCGCTGAGGCGCTACGGCCACCTTTCTTTGGGCCCATCTTCTTCAGATGTCAGAACAGCAGGCCACAGTTGCACGAGTTGCAGAGTTGTCTTGTCTGTGGCCACTGGTTACGTCACGTGATGTTGTGCTGCACACACCGCTGCAGGACTTCTTCCTGGCACTGGTGGTTCTCTTGTGCACCTAAAAGCAATGGAAGCCAGAGGAACATCAGTTAAACACCCCAAAAAGTAAAAAAACACACAGAAATCACCACAATCCAATGCCATCCATGCCCTCAAGGATGTTTAAATTCAAGACACCCCACAGAAAGAAGTGGTCCATGCACCACTGAGTAACCCTGGGCATAATGGATGAAAGCAAGGCCAACTGGGTGCAGGCCTGAGCACACTGCCTGGCTCCAAAATGACGCTTCAGCCTTGACCCCCACCACATGGCCAGGCCCTGCCTGGACCAACCCTCAAAATGGCCCCCACCCACAGGGCCAGGCCTCAACAGCACCCAAAAAGTTGAAAAACACACATAAATCACCACGATCCAATGCCATCCATGCCCTCAATAATGTTTAAATTAAGACACCCCACAGAAAGACTAGGTCCATGCACCACTGAGCACCCCTGGGCATAATGGTTGAAAACAAGGCAAACTGGGTGCAGTCCTGAGCACACGGCCTGGCTTCAAAATGGCCTCTTGACCCCCACCGCATGGCCAGGCCCTGCCTGTACCAGGCCTCAAAATGGCCCCCCCCCACATGGCCAGGCCCCAACAACACCCCAAAAGGTAAAAAAAAGACACAGAAATCACCACAATCCAATGTAATCCATGCCCTCAATGATGTTTAAATTCAAGACACCGCACAGAAAAACTTGGTCCATGCACCACTGAGCACCCCTGGGCATAATTGTTGAAAGCAAGGCAAACTGGGTGCAGGCCTGAGCACACTGCCTGGCTTCAAAATGGCCCCTTGACCCCCACCACATGGTCAGGCCCTGCCTGTACCAGGCCTCAAAATGGCCCCCACCCACATGGCCAGGCCCCAACAACACCCCAAAAACTCGAAAAACACACAAAAATCACCACAATCCAATGCCATCCATGCCCTCAATGATCTTTAAATTCAAGACACTCCATAGAAAGACTTGGCCTACTGGCTAGTGAGGCTTTACAGGCACCCCAAAATTAAAAATAAATCAACATATAACAGTGAGCTAAAATTCCAAGACATAAATGAGAATTAAGTTTAAAAAAATCACAGAAACAGTTGTATCATGCACCCATGACTAACCCTGGTCCTACTGGATACTGTGGCTACCCACAATATATATTTTTTTAAAGTTGTGAAAAAAGTTTTAAAACTGTAGTTGCAGCAACTGCAATGCCCCAAACAAACAACACCAACTTACTTGTAAAATCTCAAGTCCAAAAGTGATCCAAACTCCAAAGTCCAAAAAGTCCTCAAATCCAAATATCCAGCAGCAGCCACAAAAAGTAATCCTTCCAGCTCCAGATCCAAATAAAAAGTGACCAGGACATGGACAAAGCACTAGGAGGAGCGTGCTGGACAGGAACAGGAAGTTGGAGACTCTGGGGCACTTCCTTCCTCCCACCCCCCCACCCCAAAAATGGACTCCTTGCACCAAAAAGTGCAGCCACATGTCAATCTGAGGAGTTATTCTGATCAAAATCATAATTTTCCTGCTGTGGATTTCTTGTGCAGAATTGCAATTTTGCAATTTCTGGAAAGCGAGTTGTTCTAATCTCCCGTCTGAAGTCAGCTGCGCGCCTCATCTACGTGCTCGGCATTGTTTACTCCCGCAATGCGTAATCGCGGGCCCTTATGAGGCACTTGTGTTGTCAAACTCTCGCTGTGCAAGATGGTGAGCCGCGATGATGTAACTGCGTTCGAAAAAATCTCGCGCAATCGTGCAGCAAGATCGAAAATGGTGCAGCACACGCAAACCGGGAGAAAAACCACTTGGCGAACTCAGAATCACGGTAAGTTAACGCCGCGCACGCGATATTGTATTTTTCAAACGCGACCAAGCAAAATAATTTGCAGCTTGCGAATTTGCGGATATTTGGGCAAATTTGTACGATTCGTGGACCGCAAATTTGCCAAAAATCCGCAAATTCGCCGAACGAAACAGATTTTACGCCCACGCTTATTTGAAGGCCTCGGCACTCACTGTACAGACATAGCTTACCAAGCAAAGCTGATACTATAGGAAAAACATATAATTCTCATGTGAAGCAAAGTCGTCTACTAGGCTCAAAGCACTAATAACAATATGTGCAGTGTGCAGAAGCAGCAAAAAGGAATGCTGGCAATTAAACTTCTAATATGCTCATGCTAACTTACCACAGTGTGAAAACAAAGCCTATCTCCATGGCACCCTCCCTTGATCCGAGCACAGATAAGATAAGATAAGGGGCAAATTTTTGAATGCAGAGTTCAAGAACAGAAGTCCGAACATAAGTCTCCAATTTGTTCATAGAACGATAGAGATAAAAAATTTAGAAGCAAAAATCTCATAGTCTGTCAATAGTTCAATTCATCAAAAAAAATGTAGCTATCGGGCATAGTGAAATCAATAGGTCTGGGCCAAAAAAAAGGAAAAAATGATGAAAAGTTAAAAAAACATCCAATGTCCAATAAGTGGCATCTGTCATGGAAGAGAGGCAAAAGATATATCTCATCCTAATAATGAATATGCAAAATATGCAGCAACAGCCTCCAAAAGGAAGTCACTGTTCTCAGCCGAAAATAATTCGGCCATCCAATTTAACAAAGGGAAAGAATCTACATGTTCCTCAATTACCGGAGCCTTTAGCACCATCAGAGGACAACTCGGTGGGTTTTCAATGAAGCTGCGCGCCAAGAAATCTTGCGCCGCTGCGAACACATTCCAACGACCCAGTACTCCATGTATCACTGCAAAGGCCATAATCCCTCCATCAGAACAAAGCAATTCATTAGCAACTAAGGGGCTCATAAGTTGATTATAATCCGCATCGGGAGACACTGTATTGCAGAGACACAAATCCAGGGCCCATTCGAAGTGGCAACTCAGGCAATGAAAGACAGGCTGGACGCATGTGAAATAGGAAAATCGAAATGATAATCCATAAGCTGCACTCAATGTAGCACGAGGCAGCGCTCCATAGTACTCAAGCATTCGTGCGCGAAGCAGCCCCAGCCGAGGAAGCTCTCCTTGTAACACAGGATGTGTATCCATTTTGAAACAAGCAAAACAGTAAAAGCACGCCAGCAGCCACAGCCACCAGTAAGGGAAATCCACCAAACAGGCTGAAAAAAATAGAATGGAAGAATGCTGGAAACACACCAAATATAGTTTGAAAAAAAGTCACAAGGCCACTGCTTACAACTTTAAAAAAATGAGCCAGCCCTGTTGTGGAGGATGCATTGAAGATAGTGTGTATTAACTCACCGAAATGCAAGGGCAAATCAGTATTCAATAAAGCATGCACTTCTGTGCGGGTGTTAGCCACGTGAAGGATGAATGTTTCACGAGCAGATGTGAGGGCAACTTCTTTTTGGGACAATAGAGCTCTTATGCGACTCACCTTGTTGAACTCAAGGTCGGAATCTTAGGCCAGATGGAAACATCAAGTCTTCCATGCGGAGGAGGATACATTACATTCTTACAGCAAACCACCCTTTCACTGACGGTGACAACATAAGCAGTTCCCGCTACTAACCCACAACAATTTTCATTATTTAAAAGTAAATAAGTCCTGTTTGCCAATATTGTGGCTCCTGTAATCAGAATGAGATGAATTTGGCCTGTATTTTGAAAGGTACACCTGTGCCTGCTATCGTACCCACAGGTGTACCTTTCAAAATACAGGCCAAATTCAGCTCATTCTGATTACAGGAGCCATGTAATTGTATATGTATACACATCAACGAGTGATCTGGTGTTTCAGTGCAATCCTCACCATTCAAATAAACTTCCTTTCCCTCCCTAAGGCATCTTTTTTTTTTTATTGAGAATTCATTGATACAAAACAGATACAGCATAAGATATTTTTTTACAATAAATACAAAAATCCTAGCGGAGATACATTACGTGGTAATATACTTCGGTGAGCAGAGAAGCAACATAGATAATTCCATACGATAAATATACATATAAATAGGTGTTTACACATACATATAAATATACATATAAGTGGCTCCAACCTCATTTAATTATACCTGCCCATCCCTCCAGGTTTTTAGGGGGTCCCATATCTTATTGCCAAAATCGTGCATTTTCTTACCCTTATGGAGACATAGAGTGGATTCGATATTATGGATACCAAGAAGCCTGGTCAGCCACATTTGAAAGGTTGGGGCATTTGGATCCTTCCAGGCGGCTGAGAGTAAAATAAGCAATACAGCCGTGGCCAGAAAAATAAAGGCCTCTGTTTCCTTGTTAATAAGAGCCGTTTTACTATTGCTCCCAAGAATCATCACCGTCGAGGATAGGCTGATCTATATGCCTAGCAGCCCCTCCAGAAATTTCTCAATCTCAGTTTTTATCAGGCTGAGCTTCTCACAATAAATAAACATATGTAAGAGATCTCCTTGACCTTTCTGGCACCTAGGGCAGTTACTATCGATCCTCATACCCCAATCATGTAACTTAGATAGAGTGTAATACAGATTGAAATGCTGGGCCTTCAGGTTTGAGGATCGTAGTAGCTGCTTATCCAAACCCAAAGCTTTATCATGATCAGCATCCGGGTCTTGTAATCTGTCTGCCCAAGCAGCCTCGTGCTTCTCAAGATCCTCGGGTAATCTTTCTATAAGAACTTGATATATGTTCCTGATCCTTTCGCCTCCTCTTATCAAATATCCCTGCATAGGGCAATATGGGCCGGGTGCGATATCTGAGATAGCAGTTTTGAGTGTTTGTGAGACCTGGAGATACTTAAAAATGTGGTCGCTGGACAGACCGTACTTCTCCTGTAGCCAGTTAAAACTCATAATGCTACCATTCGGCATCACATCTCCAACCGTCCGAATGCCCAGCTGTTCCCAGTATTTCCAGGCCCCATCCACTCTCAAGTTTGGTAGATAACCTGAATTCCACAGCGGGGTATGCATATTGATCTTGGGGATATGAAGCAATTTCTGCAGATTTGTCCACAGATCCCAGGCGCTAAGCGGCCCCTTATACCAGGAGTTTAAAAAAAATCTACGGCTAGTTTTTCTCAACAGTGCCCCTACGGCCTCATTTCCCATCAATAGTTCATAAATTGATGGTGGAACGTATAGATCAGAGGTCGGGTCATATGAATATCTTCCACTGGGTACTGATGCAAATAATATAGACATCTGCGTCACCAAACAAGCCCAGTGGTAGAGTCTTATGGTTGGGACTGCTAGACCTCCGTGTTCCTGTGGGAGAGTCATATATCTTGCTGCCCTCCTGGTTTTACCATACTGCCAAAGAAAGCAATTAAAGATGGACTCAATCTTTTTTAACATCCCTTCCTCAATTAAATAGGGTATGCATCTAAACATATAAAGGAGTTTGGGTAACATAGTCATCTTTAACACGTTGGTCCTCCCTATTAAAGATAGATGCAATGAGTCCATCCGATTCAAATCTGACTCAATTATTTTTAGGTGTGGAGCAAAATTATCCTGAATAATAGAGCCTGTTTCTGCGTTAACTACTACCCCAAGATAAGTCGCAGAATCAACATATCTTTGATCAGCTTTAACAACCTCCTTTGAGCAGATTACCTGAGTTTTTGACTCATTCAGTCGATACCCCGAGTGCATACCAAACTCCCTGGTGACTTCCACCAATATCCGCATGGCCTCAGCTGGCTCTGAAGTAATAACTGCCAAATCATCGGCATACGCCAATATTTTGCTTTCAAATCCATTAGTTAATGCTGGCTGGATTCCCTCATTTGTTCCCCAGAATTTGCCTGACCAGTGGGTCAACGTACAGTGCAAACAGGATCGATGAGCAGGGGCAACCCTGGCAGGTGCCCCTGCTTATCCTAATCCTGTCTGAACTCTGGCCCATCATCTGAATTTGGCCATTGGGTTGCAATACATGACCTCTAAGGCCATCCGGATTTTTGGGCCAAAACCTCTCTCTATCAGGACGTCCCACAGGTATAGCCACCTGACGCTGTTGAACGCCTTTTCCGCATCGAGGAGGATCATGGCGACCCCCCTCCCCCCAGCAGCATAGGTCTCAAACAGTGAAATTGCTCTCCTAACGTGGTCCGTCGTTCCCCGACCAGGGATGAACCCATGCTGCCAGTGGGAGACGAGCCCCCCAAAGACCCTCCCTAGCCCTCCCTAAGACATCTATAGGTAAATGGAAGTGACCAAGCTTCATGGAGATAAGCCGTCAAGAGGCTCATATCTACCAACGGCAAAGTACTTCATACATCCCTCGAACTTGAACAGAGGAAACAGGAGAGATATTAAACCGTGGATAAACCACGTTGCAGTATTGGCTTCTGCCACAGAAAATGGTAAAGGTCCAACCTTTCATTGTGTAACATAGAAAAAGATGCATCTTTCATCGACAGTAAATGTTGCTTGTCGGTTAAATTAAACGGGGCAAACAAGGACGATGTATTCATGCAATGATAGGGCACTTTTCCTGCCTTTAAGGTCTGTTGTGTCCATGCAACCTGCATAATAGAACGCAATTGATTTTGACCATGGTACAGAACAGACACTTCATCTTGCACAATATCAACAACAGATGATATAATATTGTCTAATGTGTGAATGAGGGAAGAGAGCGTGTTTATGCTATTATCTACATCCGCTAGCACTTTTTCTAAATTGGCTTGATCTATAGCCCTAATGCGGGTAGCAGCCTTAATCTGGGATGTTTTCCAGACTTCGTTGTAAATAGCATATATCCATCTTTTAGATCTTCCGTTAGCCGGGCCCTTAATAAAATCATTCAGATCAACATCGTCGGTCAGCTTAGACAAATGTAGTTTAACGGACGCCAAGGTAGAATGTTTGAGCCAATTCTGACATAATTTGCCTACAGAATATGTAGTCACAGAATGGCCACTTTCAAAACAAGGATCCACCCTGACCTGTGTAAAGCCTTCTGCTAAACCCAGAGAACAATGCTGGAAAGAGTCAGCACTTTTGTGCCAGAGCAACCAGCCTTTGGGATCCAAATTGGAAATGTTAAAGGAAGAATTCAACAACAGAGTGTGTAACTCTCTCATTGAAAATTTAGTGGCATTATTCCAACCGGAATATTCTTCTAATTCAGGAAAAGAAGGAGCATTCAATTTTTTAGTGGTAGCCAATCCAAAGCTAGTTGTCTGTGAAATCGAAGAATTCAAAAACAACATATGGTTCGGGATGAGGCAGGCACGGTGCAAAGCCTCAGTGCCTTGCACTTGCCAGCTTTTAGAACCCCAAACTAATTTAAGGTCTATGGTATCCTTCACAACTCGTAGCTCCCAACAGCCAACTGGTCTAGAAAAGACTTTGAATACAATAATTTGGTATTGGTAAGTCTAACTTTGGATGTGGACTTTTCAGTCATTTTAAAATAAAATGCATTGGGATTCGACTGATTAAAATCGGTAAAGTAAGTAAACCTCTTCAAAAAGGAAGCTAAACTGCCTTGTATAGGAGCTGGACAATGTTCCCATTGCGTATAATTCACAGTGTTCCTCCTGGTATTAGCTTTATGGAGGTAATGATTGCCAAAATGCTGGTAACAATATAAATCACCGTAATTAGCAGATGCTAAATACAAATCTTGAGCATCAAAGGCAGCATAATATTTCAAATCAGAAAACAAAGCTTCTACGGCCTGAACATCCCAATCACCAGAGCGTATATTTTGTTTAATTACATCCCCCATAGAAACTCTAAGCACATTAGGGACATTTATAACCTCAGTGGGCCCATGGATTTGAAATCGAACAGCATCCCATACAATCCCATCTAAGACAGGCCAAGCAGTGATATTAACAAAGGCCAAGTCTCTCTTCAACCGGTGTGATAAGGAATGGGGAGCCAATGTTCCATTGATATGTTGGATGCATGTTCTCTCCTTGACATAGTGTCCATTTACGAGTCAGAAAAAATACACCACAAAGCCAATTGACATACAAAGGTAAATTGAAAAAACACCAGCCAAATGTAGGTCCAAGGGGGAATCAAAAAATGTTTTTTAAACAGAAATTCTTGCATGTTTCCCAGATGTGTGTGAATCAGTGTCAAATGAAAATCTGGATTCCGCAGCCAAACGAGTTTGCAAATCAGGCATCGATAAGTCAGTTGGGTAAGTGTAGTCTGTTTCATTAAGTTGAGTACCAGGCAGTGTACTCAATAACCGACTAGAAATTGTAGGCATCTCAAAGGCAACATCAGGCATTGGATTAGAAGCCGGAGCCAAGACAGAATTTCTCAAAATCGAAGGACATGAGACCGCCGGTGTCATACTAAGAAGAATCGGCCACTCTGTGTATCTTGACATTGTCAATGGAGATGTGCCTGTTTTCCTTACGACCTGGAAGTGGTGGTAAAATGACTGTTCTAGTGCCCTTCAGACCAAGCACTGGAACCAGAGCTCCTTAAGAGGGACCAAATTCTTTCTTGTTTTCGATCTTCTCTCGAACCAGTTCTCCAACTTGGGGTAGCCAGCCAACTACCGGGATCTGCAATGCATCATCCGAGGTGGAGGGCAAATGTTCCTTTGCAAGACTGTCTCTTGTCTCTTGTAGATTCTGTAAAACATTGCAATGTTCATCTACGTCAAAGGAGGCAGCAACAGCCGCCTGGTCTAGACCGTCAAGGTCCGGGAAAAACATCTTGATACCTAAGAGCATTTTGTGTGGGGTCTGCCCACCCAGAGACTGTCTAGGGAGATTATTAAGAGCACGCTGCACGCCATTGAGGTGGGCCAACCAGTTCCTGCCAGTGCCTATAACTCTAGCTGTCAAAGACTGCTTTAAATATCGGTTCATTTGCTCCACAACACTATTACTCTCAGGAGACGAAAACTTGACTTGGACCCCCAACAAAGTCATGGCGTCCTTATACGCCTTAGAGGCGAAAGCCGGACTCTGATCCGAATGGAAGGTACCACAGGCAAAAATCCCTTCAAAGACACACAAGTCTCTTATGACAGTTTGTGAATCAGCGCTGCGGTGTGGCCACAACCACACAAAGGGTGTGCATGAATCAACTGCTACTAAGATGTACTTATACGCAGTATCAGAAGAAAAAAGACCGCAGTGATCTAAATAAACACATCCAAGTGGTTTATTTGAAATGTACAACTGTGTCTGGGGCGGACGCATAGCAGTTGAAGGATTAATCTGCTGGCAAATGTCGCATTGAAGGACATAATCATGCATCTGTTTGTACAGTCCCCGCCACCAGAAACGTTGTTGTAACTGAGCTACAGTAGCCGAAACGCCCACATGCGCAGACGCAACACCTTCATGGGCTGTAGTAAGCAGTTTGGGCCTGTGGTCCGCATTGGGAATTAACCTTTCACCAATGTCAGGTATTTTCACACAAGGAAATTTATCAGGACTTAAGTGGTAAGAATACTTAGAAGGGAATCCTTTAGGATATTTACTTCCCCTCTCAGTCGCAGCAATGGCTGCCAAGATATCATCATTGATCTTACTTTTGGAACGTGTAACTGCTGCAACAAAATATGTTGATACTGCTGATTTTGCGGCCTCATCAGCCAACGAATTGCCAACAGCGTGGACTCCCATGCGCTGATGACTGAGAGTGTGAATTACAAACACGAGTGGCAACTGTTCTTTAAGTTCAGCCACTCGGACCCAGATCATTTTATGTTTTATTGTGCTAGTTTTCATTGTAAGACTGGACACAATAATAAGAATCACTCACAATAAGAGCTGTCACACTAGGATCAGCGTACTCTAATGCAAGCATCAGAGCACAAAGCTCTGCCAATTGAGCGGTGCAGTCCCCTAAAGTCTGCGTGTGCACGACTCTGGACTTGAACTCATCATTCACCATGGCACCTACCACAATGGCGCAAGTGGAAACGTATGCGTGCTTAGACCCATACACAACTTGCGCGGAACCATCAGTGTATATGATTAATGGAAATCCTCCAAAGGCCGTATTGCCAAAGGCGCAGAATGAACAAATTCATACTGCAAAAATTCCTGCGACTGTAAGGAGGCATCAAAAATAAACGTGACATCCAGAGATGTCAATGATGCTGCCCATTGTATCCACCGTGGGTGCAAAGCTTTAGAATTCGGTACACTGGCGTTCGTCACTGCCTCTAGTGCAGGATACGGGGTAACAACCAATATGCGTTTTCCCTGTGACAGTGCACATTCCTTAAGAATCGCCATTAGCACTGCAGTCAAGACTTTTTCCACAGAGGAAAACCACATTTCACCCGAAGTGTACAAGTGTAACTTGTAAGCAATAGGTACTGTATCTCCTCCGTTAAAATTAAGGTACGTGAAACCCACCGCCCCAGGGATGATTCTTATCACCAGGTTGGTGTGGTTATCACGAGTCAGTAAGAATTTAGATTCTAGAAGATCAGCCTGCAAAGAATGCAAAATAGCTGAATGTTCTGGCAGCCAGCAAGATTTGGTAAAAGTAGGTTGTATCAAAGCATACAGAGACTTGATACGCTGGGCATATTCAGGAAAATAAGTACACCCGAAGTTCAAAAATCCCAGCAAGGACAGGAATCTTTTCAGAGTAGTAGGAGCGTGCAGTTGTGCGCATTTCCCCAAGAAGCGAGGAGCAATCCTCGACCTTCATTGTTGAGCTCGTAGCCCGGGAATAACACTATGTACATCTGCAACATGAGACTTTGCAAAGTTGAACTTGTAACCAAAGTCTTCAAAGTTACAAATTATACGGTCAACGCAACACAGATGCACCCAAAGCTCATCGTCTGTGAGATATATGTCATCCACATACGAACACGCATCAGTGTTGACTCTCTCCATGAGAGAGACTATATGGGCAGCAAACACGCCTGGACTATTCTTGTAGCCCATCGCTAAGCGTTTAAATTGGCGCTGATTGCCACCACAGGTAAAACTGGTCCATTGGGAACTTAGACCATCCACATTGTGGGCAAAAAAAACGTTGGATATGTCAAGTGTGGTTTTAAACCGTTTTCGAACAAGACCATCCACTAAAGCAGAGCCGTGGGTATTCTGTACTGCTCAGGTATGGCAATGCGAGTTCAAATTCTGGTAATCCAATACTAAACGGTACGAGCCGTCAGGCTTGGTCACAGTAAAAAGTGGGTTATTCATCAGTGACACACAAGTTTCAATAACATCTTGATATTCCAATGGTTCAAGGCTTTCCGCAACGGAAGTCTTAGCTTCACGTCGGATGGGATATTGAGGTTGAGGCTGTGGCAGAGACCGTAAAGGAATCTTGTGGTGTGGGGAAAATTTATCCCAACCACAATGTGTATGGTACAGAGCCGGCGCAAGGGCCTTAGCCCAATCTTTGGCAAAATTCAGTGCATGCTCTTTCGAGACCGTGTGCGTGAAATTAGGGAGAATTACGTCCTCCCCTATCGGAGCCGCGAGCACAAAAGGTGGGGGCCACTTAGCCTCCGCTAACAAAATGTCATAGGCAGTTGTAAGATTTTCCCAAAATTCCCCTTTTATGGTACGTTGTATGTCACCTTCAATTAAAAGGACTATTTCATAAAGTCTATCAGGGGGAGCTACTCTAGTATCAGCTGTCCCCACAACAACATATTGGTCAGTCGCTGTCACCTTCAGTAGTGGGCGCAGGGCCTCTCGCACTATGGTAATCTCCAGCCTGCTGTCCAACAATGTCAGCGCCCATGTCTGTTTCCGAAGCTGCGTTCTCACTATCTGTGGCATATCTCGCTGTTAAAGTGGCGACTTTCTTTTTCTGAAACTTTTCGGTGTTGAATCATCCTGCTTGCCTTTACCGTCTTTCGGGCGGGGGTTGGTCGCATCTCTGCTGGCCACCACGACCTCTGCTGCCTCCTCCACCACCGGTTGATGAGGCCGGCGAGTCCAGAAAAAGAACGAGGAGAGCATTTTTTAAAAACCTGAAAACGATCAGGTGATTTTATCGTCGCGCGATCGCGTAAGTCATAAACACGTTCTGTAGACGCAGGCACTGGAGATGCAGGACGTGACTCCTGTTTCTGCTGTTGTTGTTTACCCTGTTTTTTTGGTTTTTGGCCAATTTCGTTTTTTAGCTTTGGGCTGTTCGTCTGTTTCTGACTTTGGCCCTTGGGGTTGCTTTTTCTCTTTAACAGAGAAAGGCTTGACACCTAAACTATTGCGGCCCGCGGTTTTATAAGCTGCCACAATAATTCTTGGTAACTGTCGGGGTTTATCGGGAACCGCCAGCAAAGCAATAGACACCTGAAAGCTTACCCCATCTCCCTTGACATTAGCAAGTACGAGATCAGAAACGACATCAAAACTGCCGCATAGACGCATACCCGATTCAACCACTGCCTCTGGTCTGTGGTCATCTTTAACACGCTTAATGACCGAGGGAAGGACAGTCATTAACGGAGTGCCGAAGCACCTCGTATACACTGCCGCAAAAATCTTACCCCAAGATTCACAGTCACCAGCTTCTGGGATCAAGTCTTATGGCACACTGATTGTTAGAATCCTGTGTTTTTCACCAGGAGTCGTGTTAGGAAATACTGCTTCCAGCTGGTTAAACTTCTCGGCAAGCCAGAAAGGAAAGTCATCCTTATTCTGGGGGCGCTTTCCCATCACTGCGGTTACCATCACAGGGCTAAGATTAATTCCGCCCTATCCAGCTGGAAGCGCCGCAACACCCAGGGCCCTGCCCTGGAGATTGCGAGTAATGTACTGTACTAACGACCTGATAAAGCTAACCGCGACTGTATGTAATCATCTTATACCTGCAAGGGGGCACGCTCCTGCTTGAGGATGCAGTGTAAATGCAGCCAAAACAGGCCAAGTAGCGCCTGGAATGGACAAAGGACCTAATCTCGGAGTCAATAAAGTGTGGGGTACGGCGCCATTAAACCAAACTCGGTGCTGCCAAGCATTAATCGGAACTTCCTGTGTCCTATATGGAACATATTCCTGTGGCAGAGCAGTGGGAGTGTACTCGTCGAACACATTAGTATTTGCGTTCACTGCTGGGAAGGTCACCCATGAGTAGAAAATATCAAAAGCGTAAGCCACTTCCGCACTCACAACCAAAATTACTGCCATGCTATCCACGGGGACATTGTAAGTCTGCAAATGATTGCACACCCCAATGCGAATATGCTGCGGTATGTGAATGCCAGCCATAACGACACAGAAAGAAAGCGGTACAAGAAGAACCTACGTAACACAACTGGGTAGTAATTCAAAAAGGAAACCGTTTGAACAGACTCAAGCTTGAAAGGACCTATGTAAATATAGGTAGGTTTGTCCGACGCCACTGTCTTCCGGAAACAATAGTGAAGGGGGGTTAAGGACTGATATAAGCACTACTCAAGTGTCATGTAATAAGACCACCAACGGTTGGGCGCCATGTCGCAGGGATTCTGCTCCTACACAGAACTGTTCATAGAGACTTGGAACCTCAGTGAATTAGGGTGTGCCAAAACTCACCTTAGTACCTAAAATCCCCTACTAGACTAGCAATCAGTGTCTCCTTGGTTCTTATACACCCCCAGTGATTAGACAAACCAGAACATGAACTTAGAACACCTCAGGTCACGTGGAACACATGAACACTCTTTCGTTACACTAACATACCAGTCCAGAACGAGGAGTAAATGAAGACACGTGCAAGTTTGAAATATTTATTTCTAATGCCGTGTTTTCAGGTGCAGTATCTTAGCTAATACAAGCAAACATATTATAAGCATCAAGTTTATCAGCATAGTTACTATTCCATAAAATACAAAGAGAGAAAGCATGTTGAAATGGTAAAGGGAAGAAGGCTAAATTACACCTAAGTCTTACCCTCCCTTGCTAGTATAATATATTATATCAAAAGAAGGTCAGGAGCCAGGAAAGGCTAAAGCAGGGTATTGTCCATTACAAAGACTTTTATCTAAAGTTTGCCTACTTCAAAGGCTGAAATGGGTATAAGTAATGGAGATCTGACTCCTCCAACCTAGAACACTTCTGATTTGAGGACATTCTACCAGGAAAAGATCTGCATAGCTGTACAGAGGAACTGCTACTCAGCTGTTTGCAATGCTGTATTGGGCTACTGCTTCCTACTTCTGTCCTGGGGTAAAAACACTTTACTTTGATTTCTACATTGTTGCTTCCAAGGTTCTCCAAGGGCTTGGTTGAGCTTGTCTCCTGTTAAGTGGAGAAGTGTGGCTCACTGGTTAGAGGAGGCAGACCTGGAAGCAAAGGTCAGCCCGGGACCAGGGTTCAATTCCCGGCTCGGCGGGGTCTTGAGTCCTAAAATGTCCATGGACTTGACAATTCTCGCTCCGGTGCCTACTCGATTCACGGGTTCACACTCTGCGACTCTGGGCAATAGCTTGCTTAATCTCCACAACGGCCCCTCGCGGTGGGATGCCTGGCTTTCACCTTGTGGACACCCTGCCGGGGTTATCTCACAGGGGAATACCAGGACGGGTTCCCTAAGCAAGCGCTTAGATACCGGGTCGGTGATTTGCGCTATATAAATACATTTACATTTACTTTTAAGAAGTCTCAGTGCTATTAAAGACTTCATTTGCAGCCCCTGGGTCCCTCTGTTGATGATTCCTACTTGTCAAGTCATGCCTTTTGCAGTTCCTGGGTCCTTGGAAGCGAGTTTGGGGTGCTACTAAGAACAATGCAATGCATCAAGGCGATGAACTTTGGAACAGGTGCCTGTCTGCAACTCCGTTGCCGTGCTGCTGCCAGAGCCTGAGCCATGGTCCTGCTCGACGCACCGACCGTGAACTGCACCGTAGGCTCCTATGGTGCCGCCATGCCTCCGAAGCTCCGCCACCGCACGAGTCTCGAGCACCGCATCACAGAAGTCTGTGGCGTACCGCTCTGACTCTGATGCCTGTGGCCTGGTCCAACATCTACGCTGTGGAAACTGAAGACTTGCGGCTCGACTCTCGACACCTCATAGATGTGGCCCCACACTAAGGAATTCAGGTACTGAACCAGCAACCACAGCATCACCTCTCCTGCAGCAGTAAGGAACTGCTGCATTACATCCTCTGCCTGGCAGTAAGAAACCAACGCATCACCTTCCTGCAAAAGTACTGGCATCCGCAACGCCTCAGCTCCTCTGTGTTTTCCATTATGTTTGTTTTTCACAATGCCTCCAAGGCACTGTACTGGGGTCTGCCTGACTCTGCGACCAGCCCTCACTCCATCGAGGTCAGACTGACTTTGTGGAGTCATTGTCTGTGACCAAATAGCCCAGGTTGGAGCTATTGCTAATTTCTAAGAGCTATTCTCAATTTAATCTTTAAAAATTGAAATCTTGACATGTGTATGTTGGATTTTTGTCACTGTTGTCTTGCTTGGTTTTGATAAATATTGCTTTTTTTCTCAACTGCTGTGGAGTCCTTCTTTAGTGTTGTCACTGTGTTACTGTGTGTGTGTGTGTGTGTGTGTATGTGTGGGTGGGTGGGTGTGGACGAGAGTGTGTACACATTTGCTTTACACAGTGCCTAAGGAAAAAACCTGACTGCCCTGTTCCAAGCTACCAAGGGGGGAGGGGGGAGCGGGGAGCAGGGGTTATCTCAGTTGTGTAATTTGCTTACCCTGACTAGAGTAGTGGGTTCTGCCTGGCTTAGGAGCATACCCTAGCCAACCAGAAACCCCATTTCTAACAGCATTCATACAAGAGCACTGATTTCTCATTTATTGGTATTCATGTCATTAAGCATTGTCATGTATTCAAGTATGACTGTATATTTAATCTTTTAATACATGTGGAAGCATACTAGTTTGAGCCTCATTAAAAAAGATATATGGATAAATAAAGATGGACATGTACAATTAAGTAAATACCATAAAACCAGAAGCCCTGTTTTTATTTACATGTCCACATAGCTCTATCATGTTACACAACTCTGAAACATATATCATACTAACTAAACTTCCTGCGTAGAAAAACGGTAGAAAATTAGGTCGCCCTCTTTTGCTTCTTCTTACAAAGACGGTTTGGTGAGAAACCAGTCACATATCTTCCTAAAGAGGTGGCTACAGGAATAAAAGCAGTGCTGTCACTTCATGTCAAAATTGATGCTCTAACGATCACAGAGACACAGGAATTGCTTTTTTCGAGGCAGCTCAAGCAGTTGCTTTTAAAACAAAGTGACTTGCTCTTTGGAAGACACTGAGGGACCTCTGCCAACTCCCCCTGAGGCATGCCACATCATTCCCAAATGGGGGAGTTTTCCAACAGCTGCCCTTTAGTGAGACAGCTGCCACCTCCATTTGAGGTGCCACCTCTATTTGAGGTGTCAGTAGTGGTTCATCTGTTTGTGATCCTAATTCACACCCTCCTTTAATTGCAATTTGGAATGAGTCCCAAAACCCCTTATGCAATATGCGAAAGCTTTTTCTGTAAAATGTAAGTAGAAACCATGTGATTTGGTTAATCGCAGGGTTTGTGAATGCAAATGGTTTTATACCTCAGGCCTTTCATATAGCTACCAGTTATCTTCAAAGACTTTTTTCCCATTCTTCCTTACCTTGGTCCTTGTTACCTACTTTAATTTTTCAGTTGCATTATAAGATCCGAGGCCTACAGCTATCCATTTATTATGGATGAGTTAGCAACATTGCAGAAAGAAGTGTAATAATTAAGAGAAAGTCCTATATTGAAGGAGAAAATTGCACATCACTTTGATATCAAAGTATAGCACTAGAGTAATACGGATTACAGGCACATACTCCAGGCAGTTAAACTAGTCTATCTTTAATCAGGAGATGTGTTTCTATGAAACTGTCTTCATTCCTTTCTCATTTATTCTTTGAATTACATTTGTGGGAACCTGGGGATATGTAAAGAGAATCAAGTTGCTATAGTGGGTGCAAATTGTATACTGTCATTTTGAAATATGGCTTGTCAATGTGGTCCATGTGCTGTTGGGTCTAAAAGCTAAAAGTCCATTTGTAGAGGATCGAAAAAGGACCTCTCTAAAGATTACGTAGGTCAAAGGCTGATAAATGGCTGTGAATGCAGGTAAAGCGGCCTGGAGGGAACAACAGACCATTATGCCTGCCTTTGCTTTCTAACACGGGAATCTTTTATTTAAATTAAGGTTTCGCCAACTTATTTATCTATTTAATTTTAACAATACTTATTTCGAAACATCTTTAGGTGGGAGCATGCAGGTGTCTTTTGGTTCACTGCCTGCTCTCCCAAAGCAGCCTGACATGGTTCATAAAGGAGAAATGTGGTAACCTGACTCTGCCGCACCCCACACTGTCATGCAGGCACCCTAGAAGCTGAATTTGTGAATCTTTGTATTATGCCCAATTCGTGGTAGAGTCCATTATAATGTTATTAATGTATTGCACTCCTGCCCCTGCAATTTAACTTTAGCAATGATCTTGCTAACTACATTGGCCCTACAGCTATCCCTACCCACTAGCTGCTCATGTTAGATGATTCAAATTTTAAAGCTGAGGACTCTGGGGCATATTCAGAAGGACCGGCAATACCTATTGCAAACTCCAGTTAGCGCCAGTTTTTTTATCTCCGCCTAACCCTGAAAACTATCGTCATGTTAGTGGAGTATTAACAAGCCCTCGCTACATGGTCATAGCATCAGGGAACGGCGTTGAAAACTGATCCTAACATTAGCGCAATAGAGGTAGGAAATCCAGTGTTAGCGGGCGATAACTAGCCATAGGCCCATTAGCGGCTAGAAAACCCATATTAGTCAGCCCAACATGTGTTTTCTTGCCTCTAATGCAACAAAATAGCCTATCAGTCAACCTCCAATAGAAAATAAACATAAAAAACAATCACATGCAGAATGGAGCAGCCAGGGCCAAGTGCAGCACACATCAACAACCCCTGCAAGACAGTCAACATCCAGGATGACCAGAATGAGAGCCTTGATGCCTCGCTGGACCTGCTCCTGGAGCCTAGATGCCTCGCTGGACCTGTGCCTGGAGCCTGGATGCCTTACTGGACCAGTGCCTGGAGCCTGGATGCCTTGCTGGACCTTTGCCTGGATACCTCGCTGGACCTGCGCCTGGAGCTTGGATGCCTCGCTGGACCTGCTTCTGGAGCCTGGAGTGGGATGAGGAGGAGCTGTGAAGTCGATAAGCCATGGCGGTAGACATTGAGGCGCCACGATCGCCATACCTGGTGGTGAAGTCTGGCAGGTTGCATGGAGACAAGTTGCTGATCTGTGTGAGAAGGCCACCTTTCAACCCTGGTAGCTGTTAATGTAAGAGGCGCTCCTGCGCACCAACGTAGTGAGGTCCGCATCACATACCACGATCCACCACTACACCGGGATGCATTGAGGGTATTACCAACAGTGTGTGCCATTGCACGGCATAACAGGCCGGATGATATTGGGCTGGCCTTACGCTGTGGAGGGTGAGGCCCATATGCTATGCCAAAGATGTGTGGCATGAGCGCTGCAACTTTATGCCTAAGGGGGCCCTGCTGCACCAACTGCATCGGGAGGACAACCAGTGGACTAGACGGCAATTGCTGTACCCAGCCTAGTAAAATCACACCTACCTGAGGCTCCTGCTGGCTGAGTCACAGATTTGGAGAGAGTGCAGTGTATTAGGCCACTGTGTCAATGTCCAGGTACGGAGAAGGTGGGACGTGTAGTTCAGGAGTGCCAGGGGGCGAGTCACTCAGGCCTATCACAAGTCGATGACGCACCCCCAGTGACGGCTTTTCCACTATGGCGGAAGAGCGTTGACCCTCTGCCCCAAGCAGTGCAGAAGAGAAACAATCATAACATGATGATAACTCAATCAATCAATCAATCAATCAATCAATCAGGGGAATTGTAAGCATGCTACTCACCGGTGAGGGTCTCAAGGTGCTGACAAGGGGGTGTCCGCAGATCTGTTAGCCAAGGAGCCAGCCTTGAGGGTCTTCCTGAAGGTGTTCAGGGACGAGCCATGCCTGATGTCTGCCAGTAGCTCGTGCCACGTCTTGGTCGCAATGCGGGAGAAGGATCTTCCACCTGCTCTGGCTCTGTCGATACGAGGGATTTCGGCCAGTGCGAGGTTGGGAGATCAAAGGTTTCTTTTGGGTACGGGGAAGTTGATTCTGTCGTTGATGTATTTGGATCTGTTGTCGTGTTGGCATTTGGAGGCGTGAGTGAGGATTTTGAAAGTGACTCTCTTCTCCACAGGAAGCCAATTGAGTCTTCGTAGCTGTTGGCTGATGTGTTCGTGCTGGGGGATGTCGAGGTCGAGTCTGGTGGCTGTGCTCTCTAATATTTGAAGTTTGCGGAGTAGGGACTTATAAATGCCGGTGTACAGTGTGTTTCCCTAGTCTAGTCTGCTGGTTATGAGTTCATGGGTGACTGTCCCCCTTGACTCCAGGGGGATCCATTTGAAGGTCTTGAGGAGGATGCAGAGGGTTTTGAAGCAGCTGGAGGTGATGGTGTTGATCTATTGGTTCATGGTGAGGGCTGCGTTGAGTATGATGCCAAGGTTTTTGGTGTGTTCCAAGGGGGTAGGTGGGCTTCCGAGGGCAGCCGGCCACCAGGTGTTTTCCCATGCTGAAGGAGTGGTTCCAATGATGAGGACTTCTGTTTTCTCGGTGTTGAGCTTTAGGCAGCTGTTGGTCATCCAGACTGCAACATTTTGCATTCCTTTCTGGAAGTTGAGTCTGGCGGTGCAGAGGGAGAGGATGAGCTAGGTGTCATCAGCGTAGGATACGATGTTGAGGCCTTGTTGTCGGACAATGGCTGTAAGGGGGCCATGTAGATGTTGAAGAGGGTTGGGCTCAAGATGACCCCTGTGGGACTTCGCAGGTGATTTCGTGGAAGGGTGGCAGTCTGATCCTTTGGCTTCTTCTGGTGAGGAATGATCGGATCCAGTCTAGGGCTGTTCCTTATATGCCGGCGTCATGTTGTCTGGCCTCTGAAAGGTCGAGGCAGTGTCTTCAGCTGTGACCAGCATCCAGGTGGAGATGGTGGGCTGGATGGTGTGTCTGGGGGCGGGGAACCAGCTGTGGCATCTGGTGGACGGTCGGCGAAGTTGTCGTCGAGGTTTTTGATCTTGAGGTGAGAGTAGGTTCCAAGCTTTTCACAGAGGTTGTGGGACGGGGTGATGTCTGTGGCTTCGCTGCATGGGTTGGTGAATTCCTGAATGTCACTGAAGAGCTACTTGGAGTTGGTCGATTTGGCGAGGATTTTGCTGTGAATGAAGTTCCTCTTGGTGGTTCTGATTTGATTGTGGTAGTCTGTCATGGCGTCCTTGTAGGTGGTGTAGATTTTGGGCGTCTTGGTGTTTCTTCAGTTCTTCACAAGGCGTCTGCGGGTGTGTATTGCTTCTTGGAGATCAGTGGTGAATGAGGCGGCTTTCCTGGGGCATTGTTTGTAAGGGGTTGCATAGCAGGCAGCTCGTATGCGCAGTTGGAGGCGGTCCTTCCTCTGGATCTTGTTACCGTCCGGCATGCCGTTGTTGATGTCGGGCAGAGGAGTCATTTGTCCAGTTCTCCGCTAAGAAGGCGGTGTCGGATGAGAGGGAGTCAAGTAGGTTCCAGATTTCCACGGTGTGTTTGTGCACGAAGTGCGCATTAAGGAAGATGCATGTTAGGGTTGCGCCGGTGCTGGCGTCGGCTGTGTTAGATGCCAGAGTGGTGGTTCAGGTCTGGCGGCTGTGAGGGTAGGAGAACTGGCCGTGGGTTTTGTTTGGTGAGGCCTGTTGGCAGTCTCGGAATAATCCAGGGTTAAGTGCATTGAGGGTGGCAGTATTGTAGCAGTGGGTGGCCCGAGATCCAGGGTTCCTGGTGCTGGTCGCAGTCGGGTCACATACAGGCACAGACAGGCTTGCCTTAGGAGCACCTTTAGCGCACCAGCGGCACGTGTCCCCTGCACGACCACACAGCGGCAACCATTAAGTAGGGGAGGGGGGAGAAATGATTAGCTGGGAGGAGGAAACAGGCAAGGATAGGGGTGCAGACTGCAGGGGCAGCAGTGGCAGGAAGCGGGTAGCACAGGCTCGGAGAAGCCAAAAAAATAGATTCGAAAGGGAAAAATGAGGGATAACTAACTGATGTATTCCTGATATGTATCCTCAGGGGGTGGGAAAGTGGGTAAGACTGCTCTAAACAAAGAGAGTTACATGTTGACAGTTCCCATGAGGCACAGGGTCAAGACTGATTGGCTGGGTCTAAACTGGGGTGGCATGGTGAGCAAAAGAACAATGGATTTAACCCAGATCTCTTTACTGGGGTGAATGTATGATTGAGTCAGCATTCCAAACATCATTTGTCTGCATAGCACCAAACACAGAGCAGGGCATGGGTGGATTGACATGCCCACTCAAGTGCGCAATGACTGTTTGGTCAGCCCACTCAGGCCGCCTAAAGCAGTCATGCACACTTCCCTGTTCGCAATGCAGGCTGCATCACAGCTTGCTCAGAGAACACGCCACACCCCTCCGGCCCCTGGCTGCATGACATGTCCCGTAGTCAATTACAAATCCCACTGCCGCATTGCAGTGTTGTGATTGACTCAGGGGAGGGAAACTGGCAGCCTACTTCCTTTTCCTGGAAGCAGACACAGGAGAGCAGGAGCTAAGAAGACACGGGACCCAGCTTCCCTCATTCAAATTTTTACAACCTCTGCTCCCACACACATCCCGCATCCATGCCCTATCCAGTGTTTCAGTCTGATGTTTACAACCTCACAGCTGTCCAGCCCCCCTGCACTTCTCAATGGTGGCCGCTGTGCTCCCATGTCATAACATTGCATTCCATTCAAATGCATGCTAATACTACGCACATTGCAACAGTAGAGTAGGTGTTGCATAGTGGAGTCACAAATATCACTATTCCCACTTCAGTGAGTGCAACCCAAAACTAACCTTTGCACCACAAACCCAAACATGAACCCTGGAATTCCATTTTGAGCCCCCAAAACACATCCAAAAATTAAATTTGAGCCAAATGCACTCCCCAATTTTCATATTATACCCCAAAACACACACCAAATGTCATATTTACCCCAAAACACACCCCAGTTTTCATATTTTACATCCATACCCACCTGAAAAACTTTAAACTACAACATTTCTGACCTCACAATGCGTTGTAATCAAATGCGATATAAAGGCACCTGCATTGTTGGAGTTGCGTTGTTAACAGGGTACTGCCTGCATTGCTATAGTTGTCTCCTGTGCCAAAGGCTACGCCGTTTGGGTCCATCTGCCCATGGAACTTGCTCAGCAGCTTGGAGCCTTCCTCTTGGACATTCCACCGATACGACACCACCCTCCTCACCATCAACCCTGGATGCCACCTTACCTGCCCGGACCAACATCTACTCCAGACAGGACATCGCCATCGCCATCACTGATGGCTGCAGTATCACCTTCAAGGAGTACCCTGAACGTCAAGGAGGAGGCGCTGCCATCACCTACAGAAGCACACTCCGACTGAGGACGCACTCTAATGACCCAAGGGTGACCATGGACCACCTCAACTCCCAGATCCGGACCATGCCCAAGTACATCCTCTGCGGCACCCTCATGTGCAGGCCATCCAGGCCATGGCCCCCCATTCTCCAATACCATTGTAGAACTCATTGCAACCCAGGCTCTCCCATCCACCGACGACGTCCTACTCGGTGAACTCAAGTTCCACCTGGACAACCCCAGTGACCAGGACACCACCCCCTCCAGGTGAATGTACCCTACATCAGATGCAAGCAGCAAGTCACCGCAACAAGCCACATAGCAGGAGACACGGTGGAGCATGTCACCTCCGCCAGCGGGAACTTCAACTACAGCCACAACACAGGACTATCCTATACTGATCATCATTGGTAACATAACGTCTTCACCTTGCCCATCATCACAACTCCTCACAGCTGGATCAAGACCACCGAAGAATGTCTCGTCTAATCCCTGCCCACCAACGATCCACCAATGTTTCCAAACGATGACACTGCAGCGCGCAACCACCACTGATGGATCTTCAACAGTACCGACATTCTGGCACCCCTCGTGAACGGCACTGCGTCAGCACCTTCCCCCTGCCATCAGGCAGGCGTGAGGATGATGCAGTGCCACACAGATGGGCTGCCCTCATGCATTGACGGAGTTGCATCATGGTAGTGACAGGACTGCAGCAATGCGTGACTTTGGCGCGGACAGATACATCAGGATTCCTGACTTTGATATCATTACTTGCATCATGGAGCGCTGTCCAGTGAATACAGCGCATCCATGCTGTCGCAAGAAGGGCGTAGTGAGAAGTATTGCAACACTGTTTTGTTGCAGTGCTGCAACACTTTTCATGACAGGGGCCCCAGAATGCACACTATCTTATTGATGGTGCGCAATCCTGCTCTGTGGTTTTGTCGCAGGGCAGGGCTGCAACATTGCTTGCAGCACTGTCCAGCACCAAAATCTGCTGAGATGATGCCCCAAGTATTATCCCCATTTTTAAGACCAGCTATTTTCTGGTCTTAAGTAACTGGCTCTAACTGCACTTAGAGACCGTTTTTTTGGTCTTCAGATCTTCAAGGGTCCCCTTGTAAATATGAAGAACTGTGGTTTGCGGCCGTTTTTGCACAGGAACGCCTCTTCTGCATATAATTATCGCTTACAGAAGTTGTGCTCTTTACACCCGATGTTTTCACCTAAAAACTGTTGCTGACAGCTGTTAGCGACAGCTTGGTGATAGGGCAATAAAATTATTGCTGCATTAGCGTCAGAAATGTGCAGCTAACACGGCGATTACTCCTTTTGAATGTGCCCCTCTGTTTCTCTGACCACTTGTGCACTTATTCAATCATGTGATATTTTGGGCGTGTAGTATTAATTAGTTAAATCCCCACACTCGTTGAGTTAGTCATTGTATTTATCCTGCTTTTGTTACTTCTGGCCTTTTTGCTAACTCTAATAAATCATCTGTCTAATAGTCTGGTCCAACAACCATCTTATTTCTTTTAAAATGTCCTCAGATTCTGTTTCAAATTCTATCAAGTGTGATGCCATAGTTACTTTGAAAACGAATTACAGCATGCTTCACTATCAGGATTTATGGTATGCTCTGTTGATAACACCCTGAATGTTCACCCTAATTTGGAAGCAAAGCAAAGGACTATCTTTTGTCCCAAGCACATACCTGAACAAATTTAAATTACACCAAGATTTGTTTTCCTTCTTCCGGAAGGTTAGATTAAACAAATTCTTTTCAGACCGACCTCAACAGGAGGAGGATAATAATCTCTCAGGATGTAAACCTCCATCGACCTTCACCCCGACATTGGACATGGTTAGTGCTGACGTAGGTATATTTGAACGAACCGTTCTTCAAGATATTGCTAAAATTGTGAAAAACCCATACAAACCCAAACCTAATCTATCAAGTTCAGAAATCGCATCCCTTAATGATTTGAAAATGAATCCTTCAGTCATTATCAAACCTTGTGATAAAGGTGGGGGGATCACTATATTTGATAGAGTCACCTATGATGAAAAAATGACAGAGATGCTATCAGTGACAGATCACTATAGACCAGCCCAACGAAAAGAATTAGAAAGACTAAACAAACATATTCAAGAACTAACTTGTGTGGCACTCACAGATGGGCTCATCTGTGATGAGGAATATGTTTTTTTGAATAAATCTTCCCCTGTGACCTCGGCCCTTTATGGCCTGCCTAAAACTCACAAATCAGAAATAAATCCACCTATGCGACCTATAATATCGACCATCGGGTCCTGTACGGAACCACTATCCAAGTATGTGGATAGATTTCTCTGCCCTCTGACCCAGAAGTATACCTCTTATATCCGAGATACTGGGGACGTAATCAATAAAATAGAGGGCCTACCATTTAACTCCAACTCAGATATCCTAGTGACGCTCGACATTGAGGCATTATACACAAATATCCCTCAATGCCGAGCGTTACAGGCAGTCTCAGACCTCTTACAAAGATATCCGTCGGACCGTCCAGACATGTTTATTCTACAATGTCTGGAGGTCGTCTTACTGAATAACTTCTTTGAGTGTAATGGCCGCCTTTACAAACAGATTAAAGGGACATCAATGGGGGCTTCTTGTGCCCCTAGTGTAGCTAATACCTTTATGGGAGAATGGGAGCTTAAGAACATCTACAACGAACTGGCCCCATTCTTTGAAAACGTTTCCTATTGGAAACGGTTCATAGACGATATTTTTTTTGTTTGGAATGGCCCGGAAGATCTTTTACAATCTTTTATTCTTTGGTTGAATGCCAGTGACACGAATCTGAAATTCACAGTGAACTCCAACAAACAGAAAGTGGATTTCTTAGATATTAGCATTGAGAACACCAATGGCCAACTGTCAGTAAGCCTGTTCAGAAAAGACACAGCCAAGAATACTATTTTAAAATTTGACAGCTACCACCCCAACTGTCAAAGGGAATCTATCCCCTTTGGGGAATTCTTGCGCATCCGTCGCAACTGTACAGACATAAAATCTTTCCATAAACATGGAGATGCCCTCCAAGATAGACTTCTCAAAAGAGGATATCCCCATCGCCTTGTGCGACATGCTTATAAAAGAGCCAAATATTTTGACAGGTCAGCATTACTTCAAGGCACCAAAAGGATGAAACAAAATAGGATTACATGCGTAATCAATCACTCCACCCTGAATTTCAAAATCAGGAATATCATCAACAAAAATTGGAGAATCCTAAATTGTGATGAAAACACGTCCCCTCTACCATTACCATTGGTAGCCTACAGAAGAAATAGAAACCTCAGGGACATGCTAGTACATACTAGACAGATCAAAAATGTCCCATCAGAAAATCAACGCTCAATTACTGGTTTACCGGTAGTCCTAGGTAACCACAGATGTGGCTCTTGCCACGCATGTGATACAGCGATCACCTCAGATATCATAACCTACAATGACAGAAAGATTAAACTACGCCATCTAACAAACTGCCGTAGTAGCAACATTGTCTACATTCTTTTTTGCAGTTGTGGCTTGGCCTATGTGGGGGAAACGGGTCGTGAATTTCGCGTCCGTTACAGCGAACACAAGTCTGCCATTAAGACGAAAAAATTATTGGCACCCCTAGTCCAACACTGTTTGGATAACAATCATTCTGAGCAAGACATTAAATGGTCAATACTGGAGAAAGTAATCACCAAAATAGGTCAACCCAATGAAGTGACTCGCAAGAAGCGAGAAACATTTTGGATATTCCATCTTGATACTGTGAAACATGGACTGAATGAGGAAATCTCATGGTATGTTACAAAATAAACCCATGCGTACCTCATTCATATCCAGTACTTAGCCAATGAGACTTTCCTCTGATTATCCTATATAACCCAGGTCCTTTGGCTCTTCTGGGCCCCATTATACCCTCGGTGTTACTATGTATACATTACTACCCTGCAGAATCATGCCCTAATTACATGCCAGTTGTCCTCTCAGCGTGACATTTAACTTATGCTAATAACAAAATCTCAGGGGCAGACCCTGTAGGATGTCCCAATTAAATCCTTTGACCTCCATCACTTACTCTTAATTGACCATATAAATACGACTGATCCATCTCCTTTTATTAAAGACCTTTAATTCTTATTTTTATTTTGTATCAGGTCCCAGTGTAATTATCAGTGAACATCACAGCAATTATGTTCCTTTAGGACATACGAGATAGTGACACATTTCGAAAACTGATCAATCAATGATGTTTCGAACACTCACTTTTTCCGGTTTCCAGCATGGCCAATCTACCCTATTAAAACATTGTAGATGGTCTAATGCTTCGTAAAAATAATAAATGTTTTCACAGCCCCCGTCTCTACTCGATTAAAACAAACCAAATAGAATTAGTATTTCTTTCCTTTTTTTCTGTTTTGCCGGATAAACATATTTAGTCCGTTTCTTATGTTTGGGACACTTCGAAATAAGAGTCCATCATCTATGTCGACTTGCACTGAACAATCGTCCTCTCGCGATACAGTGGGACGGCATTATAAACCGGATTGGAATCACTGCAAGTCGCTTACCGCCGAGGACCGAGGAAGACCCGAATACACCCCGAGACCCCCCATATCCAGGTATGTCACCATTTGGGACGCGTTTTGGTTGCTAATCCGACTGGAACCCTTACCGCGCTCGCGATGTTAGTAATGTTAAAACATTAGTAGTCCATAGACTATCGAGTATAGACTGCCTGAGTTCCACGCTTAGACTCCACTACGCGTTATAAACCCTGCTACTTATCCCTAACCGTTCTACCTTAGCGTTTACATTCCCTGGGGTTTCTTTTTCTAAAAAATATGGTAGAGAGTTCAATGCTTAGACTCCATTGCGCTGTAATTTTAAAAAAAAACCTGCTATTTATCTTTATTTTCCGAGCTTAGCATTTAAAATTACATCGACTCTCTCTTGATAAAAATAGGAGAGATTTTGAATAATTAAGTAGCTTAAATCCACCATACTGCTTCATTCCGTATAAATGTCTCTAATTTTCCTAAACCATTAGATGGATGCAGTGTAATGAATGGGGTCAGATTCATCAAGCTGATAAAAGCATTATCACCATTCCCGGTCCAGTAACTGACAACAGATCACTAGCCATATAAAGGAATGTTTCCTGCGTCTATGCAAATAACGAGACGTAAGTTCACTTTATGAGTATCCATCTGTAAAATATTGAGGGACCTTAAATGCAATAAATCTGATGATAAGTGGTCCTCGTATCTCCTTTTTCTATCTGTGTAGACCACAACTACTGAGACTACATCTTACCAATTCGCTTTATACTACTGAGGGCATCATCAGCCATTTAAAGGTATATCTCTATATATCACGCCATTTAGGCTTATTACATCTCGCTTATATAGTGTATGTACATGTTGAAAGGAGAAACCAAATACTATATATGGACACTCTTCTTGCCTTATAGTTTTTAATTGACTCCCTGGAGAACAAATAATCGTCTCTGAACAGGTTGAAGTAATCGAACCCTGTTTCACAATAAAAAGTGGTAAGAATGATAGCCTATTGGGTATTATATATAGTACATATTGAGTTACAAATGATAAAACATGAAATATCGTCCTCTCCATGCAGGTGTTTTTAACAAGTATTCAATTTGAAAATCTATCAACTGAACACGCAAGGAATCCATATTGGCCTAGCCTTTCTTGTGAGTAGTACCATGTCCTGGTTCGCATGATAATAATTCCTGTACTTTAAACCTATACAGAGGGTCTTCAACTAAAAAGAGCACTACTTGTTCTCTACTCCTAAATAACTGGAACTCTCCTGTCAAGTCCCTGTTGGCCTCTAATTATAACAAATTAACCATCTACATCGAGCGGAGTCATTGGCTCTGTTTTCAAAACTTGTCGGGCATGTGGGTTGTAGCCATGTTGGATCTAGGCAATGTTTTATATTGTTGTATTTGTAAATTGTTGCATTTGTAAATCAATAAGAAGTGTTGGTGACAGATATATTTTTTTTCTTGTCTTTTTTTGTAAATAAACTCCTTGTAGGTCCCCTGATATCTTTGACCCACAAGAGAAAAAAAGGTCCTGAGGAAGGTGGTTATCCACCGAAACGCGCGTCGACCAATCATGTGCGGGGGTCCTAAGTCTTTCTGAGACCCTAAAACTTGACAACCTGTGAACTTGTCAACTTATACGTATTTTTCTTCCCCTTTTTTCCCCTTTTGGTAGTGTAAGTGTGGTATGCATGTGTGTTTGTTTGCGAATTGAGCTGTGTCCTTGTATATCAGGTGGCCTTCTTAAAAATCAATCAATTTCTTCAGTGTATAAATAATTCTTTCTTGTATTTGTAGTGTGTTATTTATAATGTGTGTTTTAAAAACCCAAAAAAATTGCTTTGAGTCTGTAAAATGTATCTATGATGAATTTTGTAATCTGTATTTGAGAAATTGAAATGAAAAAAACTTAAGTAAATGAAAATAAAAACTATGACAAAATAAACATGTTTATATAAGTCTGTCACCTTTCTCAAAATTATCTGATGTATACTGCCCATAGATATATATGACCGTTGAAGGAACAACTTTCTAGAACAAATTTCTCTCTTCCCCTCTGTTCCTTGGTCGCAAATTATTCTTTTTGAGGGGGTCCCATTCCTCATGCTGTAGCATTCGCGGTTTTTCAACCGTGGGATTTTCTTCCTTGTTAATAGAAGTAACTTTCTTTAGTAATTTGATGTTGTTCTTTGTTATTGATGTGTAAGATTTTACATTGTTTGGTTTACCACTGGCTTCCCTCGCATGCCCGCCAAATTAGCCTCTTTTGATGATAGGGTTCGTCTCACCTTGAGACACTTGACTGGCACTTCCCTTACTTAATAAGAACTATCTCTTCTTCCCTCTGTCTATAGAACTGGTCTATAAACAACTACCATTGATTGACTTCAGGGTAACTCATAAGGAAATTGTAACATTGTATCTGTCTAAACAGAAATAGGCCTCTGTGAAGTATCTCATAATGGATAATTTCCAAACCTTTGGATTTTCCGATGATGACTTTAATGCTCTGATGGGTAAGGTTATGGGGGATAATGTACCTGTCCCTTCGCACCAATTAGGTAATAGCGATTGGCAAAATCTCCTTAACATGCGGAAAAAACTAAAACGGATAGAATCTCATGCATTTTATATGTTTGAGTATCTCAAGGCAGGAGTGATCCCAACAGGATTGAGAGTACGGAATGCCCCAGCTCTGTTTGTCGACATCAGAAAGTTCCTGGAGCGGTGGTCCCTTATTTCTAACCGCTGCTCCAGGGACTGGATGATGCTGATAATAGAAACAGCTAAAGATATAGCATCCACACTCCTACAGGAAATCAATGACTTAGAGACTAAATTAAACTCATCTACAGCAGTGGATGAGGCTAAGATCAGCCTAGAAAAAATACAAACTGAGATGAAGGACTTTGAGGCGTATATAACTAACAAAAAGACAGAGAAACTGAGAAAGGATGTTAGGTGGTTCACAAAGGAAAAAATCTATCCATCTTACCCCCAATTACTATCAAGAAGGAGCCCAAAGTAACTATAATTCTAACTTTAATAGTCATCCTGGGAGGAGATACACTAACTTCTCAGACTCTGGTTCCTCGGGATCGGATGGAGACAATTACCAGGAAATGAACAATGGGCAATATAACCCCAGACCATTTAGAGGTAGATCTACCCAACGCCCATTTAATGGAAGGGGTTTTTTACCCCGGGGCCAGTACAGAGGGAGGAATGTACGATGGCAAGACTAAGCGCAAGCCCAAATGAGCCCTCAACCTCCACAACAGTATGTGAGGACACGCAATCAGCAGTACTGGTGGTAGGTAATACAAATGACCCTACCCCCACGACTGAAGAGAATCTACCTATCTACAACCTGTCCTCCATACCACTCAAACCTGAGGATATACAAATCCTAAGCAAAGGACTATCTTTTGTCCCAAGCACATACCTGAACAAATTTAAATTACACCAAGATTTGTTTTCCTTCTTCCGGAAGGTTAGATTAAACAAATTCTTTTCAGACCGACCTCAACAGGAGGAGGGTAATAATCTCTCAGGATGTAAACCTCCATCGACCTTCACCCCGACATTGGACATGGTTAGTGCTGACGTAGGTATATTTGAACGAACCGTTCTTCAAGATATTGCTAAAATTGTGAAAAACCCATACAAACCCAAACCTAATCTATCAAGTTCAGAAATCGCATCCCTTAATGATTTGAAAATTAATCCTTCAGTCATTATCAAACCTTGTGATAAAGGTGGGGGGATCACTATATTTGATAGAGTCACCTATGATGAAAAAATGACAGAGATGCTATCAGTGACAGATCACTATAGACCAGCCCAACGAAAAGAATTAGAAAGACTAAACAAACATATTCAAGAACTAACTTGTGTGGCACTCACAGATGGGCTCATCTGTGATGAGGAATATGTTTTTTTGAATAAATCTTCCCCTGTGACCTCGGCCCTTTATGGCCTGCCTAAAACTCACAAATCAGAAATAAATCCACCTATGCGACCTATAATATCGACCATCGGGTCCTGTACGGAACCACTATCCAAGTATGTGGATAGATTTCTCTGCCCTCTGACCCAGAAGTATACCTCTTATATCCGAGATACTGGGGACGTAATCAATAAAATAGAGGGCCTACCATTTAACTCCAACTCAGATATCCTAGTGACGCTCGACATTGAGGCATTATACACAAATATCCCTCAATGCCGAGCGTTACAGGCAGTCTCAGACCTCTTACAAAGATATCCGTCGGACCGTCCAGACATGTTTATTCTACAATGTCTGGAGGTCGTCTTACTGAATAACTTCTTTGAGTGTAATGGCCGCCTTTACAAACAGATTAAAGGGACATCAATGGGGGCTTCTTGTGCCCCTAGTGTAGCTAATACCTTTATGGGAGAATGGGAGCTTAAGAACATCTACAACGAACTGGCCCCATTCTTTGAAAACGTTTCCTATTGGAAACGGTTCATAGACGATATTTTTTTTGTTTGGAATGGCCCGGAAGATCTTTTACAATCTTTTATTCTTTGGTTGAATGCCAGTGACACGAATCTGAAATTCACAGTGAACTCCAACAAACAGAAAGTGGATTTCTTAGATATTAGCATTGAGAACACCAATGGCCAACTGTCAGTAAGCCTGTTCAGAAAAGACACAGCCAAGAATACTATTTTAAAATTTGACAGCTACCACCCCAACTGTCAAAGGGAATCTATCCCCTTTGGGGAATTCTTGCACATCCGTCGCAACTGTACAGACATAAAATCTTTCCATAAACATGGAGATGCCCTCCAAGATAGACTTCTCAAAAGAGGATATCCCCATCGCCTTGTGCGACATGCTTATAAAAGAGCCAAATATTTTGACAGGTCAGCATTACTTCAAGGCACCAAAAGGATGAAACAAAATAGGATTACATGCGTAATCAATCACTCCACCCTGAATTTCAAAATCAGGAATATCATCAACAAAAATTGGAGAATCCTAAATTGTGATGAAAACACGTCCCCTCTACCATTACCATTGGTAGCCTACAGAAGAAATAGAAACCTCAGGGACATGCTAGTACATACTAGACAGATCAAAAATGTCCCATCAGAAAATCAACGCTCAATTACTGGATTACCGGTAGTCCTAGGTAACCACAGATGTGGCTCTTGCCACGCATGTGATACAGCGATCACCTCAGATATCATAACCTACAATGACAGAAAGATTAAACTACGCCATCTAACAAACTGCCGTAGTAGCAACATTGTCTACATTCTTTTTTGCAGTTGTGGCTTGGCCTATGTGGGGGAAACGGGTCGTGAATTTCGCGTCCGTTACAGCGAACACAAGTCTGCCATTAAGACGAAAAAATTATTGGCACCCCTAGTCCAACACTGTTTGGATAACAATCATTCTGAGCAAGACATTAAATGGTCAATACTGGAGAAAGTAATCACCAAAATAGGTCAACCCAATGAAGTGACTCGCAAGAAGCGAGAAACATTTTGGATATTCCATCTTGATACTGTGAAACATGGACTGAATGAGGAAATCTCATGGTATGTTACAAAATAAACCCATGCGTACCTCATTCATATCGAGTACTTAGCCAATGAGACTTTCCTCTGATTATCCTATATAACCCAGGTCCTTTGGCTCTTCTGGGCCCCATTATACCCTCGGTGTTACTATGTATACATTACTACCCTGCAGAATCATGCCCTAATTACATGCCAGTTGTCCTCTCAGCGTGACATTTAACTTATGCTAATAACAAAATCTCAGGGGCAGACCCTGTAGGATGTCCCAATTAAATCCTTTGACCTCCATCACTTACTCTTAATTAATAATAATAAAGAGCTTATAGAGCGCTCAGTAACGCCATCACGGCGTGTCCCCGCGCTAAGCTACCAGAGAACCTGCCAGGACAGCCAGCTTCTATGCAGAAATTGACCATATAAATACGACTGATCCATCTCCTTTTATTAAAGACCTTTAATTCTTATTTTTATTTTGTATCAGGTCCCAGTGTAATTATCAGTGAACATCACAGCAATTATGTTCCTTTAGGACATACGAGATAGTGACACATTTCGAAAACTGATCAATCAATGATGTTTCGAACACTCACTTTTTCCGGTTTCCAGCATGGCCAATCTACCCTATTAAAACATTGTAGATGGTCTAATGCTTCGTAAAAATAATAAATGTTTTCACAGCCCCCGTCTCTACTCGATTAAAACAAACCAAATAGAATTAGTATTTCTTTCCTTTTTTTCTGTTTTGCCGGATAAACATATTTAGTCCGTTTCTTATGTTTGGGACACTTCGAAATAAGAGTCCATCATCTATGTCGACTTGCACTGAACAATCGTCCTCTCGCGATACAGTGGGACGGCATTATAAACCGGATTGGAATCACTGCAAGTCGCTTACCGCCGAGGACCGAGGAAGACCCGAATACACCCCGAGACCCCCCATATCCAGGTATGTCACCATTTGGGACGCGTTTTGGTTGCTAATCCGACTGGAACCCTTACCGCGCTCGCGATGTTAGTAATGTTAAAACATTAGTAGTCCATAGACTATCGAGTATAGACTGCCTGAGTTCCACGCTTAGACTCCACTACGCGTTATAAACCCTGCTACTTATCCCTAACCGTTCTACCTTAGCGTTTACATTCCCTGGGGTTTCTTTTTCTAAAAAATATGGTAGAGAGTTCAATGCTTAGACTCCATTGCGCTGTAATTTTAAAAAAAACCCTGCTATTTATCTTTATTTTCCGAGCTTAGCATTTAAAATTACATCGACTCTCTCTTGATAAAAATAGGAGAGATTTTGAATAATTAAGTAGCTTAAATCCACCATACTGCTTCATTCCGTATAAATGTCTCTAATTTTCCTAAACCATTAGATGGATGCAGTGTAATGAATGGGGTCAGATTCATCAAGCTGATAAAAGCATTATCACCATTCCCGGTCCAGTAACTGACAACAGATCACTAGCCATATAAAGGAATGTTTCCTGCGTCTATGCAAATAACGAGACGTAAGTTCACTTTATGAGTATCCATCTGTAAAATATTGAGGGACCTTAAATGCAATAAATCTGATGATAAGTGGTCCTTGTATCTCCTTTTTCTATCTGTGTAGACCACAACTACTGAGACTACATCTTACCAATTCGCTTTATACTACTGAGGGCATCATCAGCCATTTAAAGGTATATCTCTATATATCACGCCATTTAGGCTTATTACATCTCGCTTATATAGTGTATGTACATATTGAAAGGAGAAACCAAATACTATATATGGACACTCTTCTTGCCTTATAGTTTTTAATTGACTCCCTGGAGAACAAATAATCGTCTCTGAACAGGTTGAAGTAATCGAACCCTGTTTCACAATAAAAAGTGGTAAGAATGATAGCCTATTGGGTATTATATATAGTACATATTGAGTTACAAATGATAAAACATGAAATATCGTCCTCTCCATGCAGGTGTTTTTAACAAGTATTCAATTTGAAAATCTATCAACTGAACACGCAAGGAATCCATATTGGCCTAGCCTTTCTTGTGAGTAGTACCATGTCCTGGTTCGCATGATAATAATTCCTGTACTTTAAACCTATACAGAGGGTCTTCAACTAAAAAGAGCACTACTTGTTCTCTACTCCTAAATAACTGGAACTCTCCTGTCAAGTCCCTGTTGGCCTCTAATTATAACAAATTAACCATCTACATCTAGCGGAGTCATTGGCTCTGTTTTCAAAACTTGTCGGGCATGTGGGTTGTAGCCATGTTGGATCTAGGCAATGATTATATTGTTGTATTTGTAAATTGTTGCATTTGTAAATCAATAAGAAGTGTTGGTGACAGATATATTTTTTTTCTTGTCTTTTTTTGTAAATAAACTCCTTGTAGGTCCCCTGATATCTTTGACCCACAAGAGAAAAAAAGGTCCTGAGGAAGGTGGTTATCCACCGAAACGCGCGTCGACCAATCATGTGCGGGGGTCCTAAGTCTTTCTGAGACCCTAAAACTTGACAACCTGTGAACTTGTCAACTTATACGTATTTTTCTTCCCCTTTTTTCCCCTTTTGGTAGTGTAAGTGTGGTATGCATGTGTGTTTGTTTGCGAATTGAGCTGTGTCCTTGTATATCAGGTGGCCTTCTTAAAAATCAATCAATTTCTTCAGTGTATAAATAATTCTTTCTTGTATTTGTAGTGTGTTATTTATAATGTGTGTTTTAAAAACCCAAAAAAATTGCTTTGAGTCTGTAAAATGTATCTATGATGAATTTTGTAATCTGTATTTGAGAAATTGAAATGAAAAAAACTTAAGTAAATGAAAATAAAAACTATGACAAAATAAACATGTTTATATAAGTCTGTCACCTTTCTCAAAATTATCTGATGTATACTGCCCATAGATATATATGACCGTTGAAGGAACAACTTTCTAGAACAAATTTCTCTCTTCCCCTCTGTTCCTTGGTCGCAAATTATTCTTTTTGAGGGGGTCCCATTCCTCATGCTGTAATAGTCTGGTCCAACAACCATCTTATTTCTTTTAAAATGTCCTCAGATTCTGTTTCAAATTCTATCAAGTGTGATGCCATAGTTACTTTGAAAACGAATTACAGCATGCTTCACTATCAGGATTTATGGTATGCTCTGTTGATAACACCCTGAATGTTCACCCTAATTTGGAAGTTTCAGTTAAGATTATTAATAATCGATTTATAAATGCATTTGATCAAATTACTCGCCTTCGACCTTCAAATCATGTGGAAAAACTGCACCCGCTCCTAGTATACAATGTATGTAAGTGCATCCAAAAAGTAAATGTCATGCAACCGAAAGAGATTTTCACAAGACTTACGATTTAGGGCTCAAAACTATGTCTAGCCATAGTATATGAGTATAAAAAAACTAGGTAAGACCGCTGACTCCAAACTAACATTAGCGCCTACGAAGTATCTAAAATTGTAAAGGCACTCAAGTACCGATATCGTGTTGTAAGAGTATAATTTCATTTTTGATATTACCTAAGGCTGTTGTATTAGATTTTTTTCTATGATTGAAGTTATATGTTTGACTTTTTATCTGGTTCAGTCTCAGTCTTATGTGGGGAGTAGAGAACCCAAGTCTAGCACCAACAAACTTCTTCATTCAACATTTTCATCTATCAGCATTGCTCATTCAACATGGTCACTGTTCCGTTTTACCGGAAACAAGGCATAGTGGTCTGTCTCTTAAAATAGCCTGATGCCAACCCTAACATTCCCAGCAACATTTGCTGCCACCTTTTCGGTCAGATTTGCTGAAAAGAATGCCCATAAACAACCAACTGCCTTTCTAAATGCCAATTTCACTTTTTAGTAGGAGCAGGATGGTTTTGTGTGTTTTAAGCAGTGCTTAATTTGAGCAGGTAGTTTCCAGTGCTTGGAGCCTGAAATTGAATTGCCAAAACTGACACTCAGCCACATGGTGGTGCTGTTTGTCTAATTTGGTGACCAGCACAACAACAGTTGTTTATTAACTCAATATGCATAACAAAATTACTTATGCCTGCCGCCAAAGCCAACCTTATAGGTTTGGGGGCCTGGAATAGTAAGAATTGCTCACTTGTACAAGTGTGATGGTTAGTAGTTTGGTTGTTATTGCAATTTAGCATGACTGACAGTGGCAATGAGCAGTGCAAGAGGAAGTGGCCTACTGATGTGGGCCCTGGCACAAATTATTTTGACAAATTAATCACCAGTTTCATGGCACTGAGGTGGCTATGCTGAAAGGCTGTGGATTAACGGTGTATGATACAAGGAGCTGAGGGTGCAGATGTCTTTATTCTATTAGATTTGTTAGCAACTTTGATGCTGTGTCTCATGCAATATTGTTGGATTGGCTACGACAAGCCCCTGTCAGAGCCATAGCTATTGACTGATTGAATCTTCTCTATCAGACCATGTCCAAATGTCTCCATTCTCCCATTTATGTCCTCTTCTACCACCTTTCGTCCAGCGTTTCCCATGACTCTGTTCTGAGCCCCATTCTGTTTAACATTTGTGTGGCTCCCTTATTACAACTTTTTAAATCTTTCCATCTCTATGTAATTATCTATGCAGTAAATACTCAAATAATAGATATACTGTGTGCTGACTGTTGATGGGGCAATGCAAACTTTAGTCCTGCCTACCTGCCTTGGTTTCAAGGATGAGTGAACAATTCCTAAAATTGAAATATGATAAGACAGACGCTTTGATGATTGGAGCCCTGCCTCTTTGTAGTTCCAAAAATGGTGGCCAAGCTCTCTAGGCACCCATAATCTTGTGTCCTCAGCTAGTCTTTATTTTAGATGACCACCTGAATTTCTCAGCGCAAAATGCTAAACATTTCTATTTGGTTTTTTTATTCATCCAATGGTTTTTAGTAGTCTTTCGTCTCTGCCTTTTAATTTTCATTTCATAGTTATACCTGTAATAGCCATTTCTCACCTCGACTACTGCAAAAAACTCTTAATATATATGAGTCCCTAAATATCAACGCATGAGTTGCAACCTGTCCAAAATGTATCAACCAGACTGTGTTTTGGTCTTTTTTGGAGGGACTTCTGTTTAAAAAAATTCTAAACTCCTGCACTTCAAGCAACAAAAGGGCATATTTAAGAGTTGTTGCATTTGTCACAAAGCCACCTACAGTGAAAGTTGAATATTCATTCGTTGGCTCTTTTCTTTGTACCATCCAACAGGCAATTTGTGGTCTGCTGCTTCTTGTCTTTTTGTCTTAGCCAAATTTCGTAAAGTAAGGGCTGATAGAAAATAAATTCAGACTCATGAAAGGTCTAGGATAGCTCTAGGATACCCTATAGGTCAGAATTACTTCTCTTTCACACAACACAAAGCAGCACAGAAATTAAGAGTGCTGCAAGGGAGAGAAAAGAAATGCGCCATATCTACTAAGGTATGGCACACCTGCTCTCTCATGGCATTGGCATCCTTCAGGCAGCCTAGCACCAGCACAGGCACCCTTGTCTCATGGAAAATCTTATTGCACAAAAACAATCCTTAGAGGCATGTTCCTATTCTGCAGCACACATGGAAAGAGTTGAAGAAAAATTATTTCTCTAGGTTACGAGTTGGGTCAAAATACATTAATAGATGCATGGGAACAGCCATGCTCCACCCGTGTAAGGCCTATTCCATGCAAAGTAACAGAATGCTGCAATGTGTTGTGCTACATTGCATTTACTAAACCACATAAAACTATACAAACAGTCTTTGCATGGCTTACTAAATGCACAAAGGTAACACAACCGTGACGCAAAGTCTTATTAAATAAAGGCTTGCGTTTTTCTAAACTGCAGTTGTTTGTGAATTCAAATATTCTTTGTACCTGAGACGTCAGTGTAGTGATGTTTTCTGTTGCAAACCTCAATTTAATTTTTTTGTTCCCGCATTTTAGTTTGCAACTTCACTTTAGTGTCTATTTGGCGTGACCTGGAATGTAATTCCCATGTTCTTTAAACGTCTTAGCCGCTCTAGCCTCTAATTAGGTTGAAGTAGTGAGAATCTAAACCTCATAAGTAACAGTCAAAACATAAAAAAAAAAACGTGACATGCGGCAGTCACGGGGGATTTAACTTTTTCAATGGATTTATCACAGCAGTTCAATACAAACTATTTGAAACTAATTATTGCTGAGGGAGTATTAATTTTGACCTTTGCTTAAAAAGAGGCGTGAAAGAAAGTTTGTTTGTTCTTTTTTTGTTTGTTCTTTATACGGCAACATGTTTGTTGTTCAAGCCTGCACTCAGCATTATTAGCAACCTTTAAAAACAGTTCTATTATAATATGCAGGCACATTTTATAGAAAATTACCACATTAATAATGGACTAAATTAATTATATGCGGTGCAATCCAACTTTACATATTCCTCCCAAAGACCAATGTTATTATTTAATTTGTAATGTTTCTTAATTACTATTTTTAAATAAAAAGCATGTAATTTATTTGGCGGAATGTTTCAAAAGAAGTATATCTGTTATGTTCCCATTAGATTATTTTTGATTGATATGTTTTTTTTAGATTGTTATATAGCGCGAACTAGACTCGAGGAAATCAGGTTTCAGAGTGCTTTAGATTAGATGATTAGCAAAGAGTGTTTCCATCATTTCATATTGACGTCGTTGACTATTTTCCAGCTCTCCTTGATTATGCTATTAACCTTTGCATATGTTCATTACTAAACTGAGACACACTATAAAATGTGGTTCCTGGTCTGCATTTAATGGGCGTATGTGACCGATGATGGTCACACGCTCATGGGCAAGGCCCTAGATGATTTAAAATTGATTGTGCACATTTCTAAACATGAAAATCAGACAACAAAGTACTCCAAAAATAAAGGTAATGGTGAGAATATCCTCTGTCACATGGTCAAATTCTGAGACCTTATGTTTTCCTACAACAAGAAGCCTCTAAGAAAAACAGGATACATGAAATGAATACAGACTGAATGGATGCTGAATACATAGCATTGTGACAAAGGATTGAGAACACCAGACGTGTACAAAATAAGCATTGTCAAAGTAAATAGACCTGGATTTTTTTTTTTACTATAAAGGGCCCGATTAAGAGATACAAGAACACACATGCATCCCCTCTTTCCCCACACATTAATAGGCACAAGTACACACACACACATGTCCCCTCTATCCCCAATTATTAATGAATTCATTCTCCCATCAACTTGTCTTCTTTGACCCCACCGGTGTGCATTGTTGTCAATGGGATGATGTATGAGTGAGTGATGGAAGCCCACTGCACGCTTCTGAAAGGTACAGATGTTTATCAGTGCAGCTGTATTGGATGCTGAAGTATTGCTGGGACCATTTGCAGTGTGCACCAGTGCAGCGCACTAGTCCTGAAAGGTAGTGGTCTTGAGGGGAGACTTAGTCCCTTTCTTGGTTCCTATTGTCGATCCCAAATGGTAAAAGTAATCATTGCGACTCTATTGTCTCAAGTTACATCTTCCCTGTTTATTCAGTATCCCACTCATATTCCTAACCTCCATGCTTACAATGATACATGTACCCAATAGTCTTCTAGTCTAAATATTTTCTTCTTGATATTGATCTGGACATGCACTATGTCATCCTCTATGTTTAAGCAATATCTCTCTCTCTCTCGCTTGATATATATATATATGTCAGTCATGTTATGTTATGTTATGTTATGTTATGGAGCTTTTATATAGCGTGCAGCTACTCACAGGGAGTGTCCCGACGCTTTCCACCCTCAGCTCATAATGAAATAACACAACACAGCTAAAAACAGGCAACAAAAACGGAACAAAAGCAACAGTGAGCAGTAAAAAACACACTAAGAGTTAAAAAGCCAGGTCTTCAGGCCCCTCCTAAACTGGAGTAAATTAACAGTACTCCGCAGAGAGAATGGAAGCTGATTCCAAAGCTGGGGGGCTCTGCAGCCAAAAGACCGCCCTCCCGCACGAGCCTTCCTCACCCGTGGAACCACAGCTCTGCAAAGAGCTTCCGAACGGAGAGAACGCACCGGACGATAGAAAGTCAGTCTCCTCTGCAGGTATCCCGCTCCTGAACCATGCAGAGCCTTGTGCATCAGGGTCAGGGATTTGAACTGGATCCTCTTCCTGATGGGGAGCCAATGGAGCGACTGGAGCAACCCAGACGCTCGAGCTCGTCTCCCTAGACCAAAAATCGCCCGGGCAGCAGAGTTCTGCACCACTTGAAGGCGCTGGACCAGATAGTCGGGAAGGCCAAGAAACAGAGCATTGGCATAATCTAGCCTCGACCCGACTAGAGCCTGCACTGTAATCCTCCTATGCTCCTCAGATAACAGAGGCAGAAATTTGCGGAGCATTTTCAATAGTCCGTAGCAGGTGCCGGCCAGGCCAAGGATGTGAGTGCGGAGCGACAGCTGATTGTCGAGCTTGACGCCCAGGTTTTTGGCCACCACTGAGGACTGTACAGGAGGACTCATGTCGGACGGCCACCAATGCTGCCATTCCGGATCGGCAACGCAACCAAAAAAAAGAATCTCAGACTTTCCCGAGTTGGCCCTCAGACCGTTCCGCTGGAACCAGTCGAAGACCAGCGCAAGGCAGTCCCGGACTCTCTCTCCCACAAACTCTTGGTCTTTCCCGCATGTGAAGAGGAGTTGCGTGTCGTCAGCATAAGAGACGATCTGGGCCCCATACGCCTCCACCAAGGCCGCCAGAGGGGACATAAAGATGTTAAATAATGTGGGGCTCAACACAGAACCCTGTGGAACCCCAACTCCCAATGGCGGCATCTCGGCGGAGCTCTGGGAGACCCAGACCGTCTGGCGGCGGCCTTCCAGGAAAGAAGTAAACCACCTCAGCACCGTCCCCCTCAGGCCGATGTCATAAAGCCTGGATAGAAGCGTCTTGTGGGGGACGGTGTCGAAAGCCGCCGAGAGATCTAACATGACCAGCATGGCCCTGCCGCCGGCATCGAGAGTCTCCCTGATGATCTCAGTCACCTCAATCAGAGCAGTTTCCGTACTAAAATTAGGTCGGAAGCCCGATTGAGATGGATGGAGCAGATTATTGGCTTCCAAAAAACTAGAAAGGGCGCCGTGAGCATGTTTTTCCGTCAGCTTCGCTAGTGCAGGTAACAACGAGATAGGCCTGTAGTTCGCCAGGACTTCGGTGTCAAGGCCCGGTTTTTTTAGGAGGGGGATCACCATCGCTCTTTTCCAAGAGCTAGGGACCCGCCCCTCCCTCAGGGAGGCATTGAGGATAGGGTTGACTAAGGGGTTCACCACTGCCGCCATCCCGGCCAGAAATTTGGCGGGGCAGGGATCAAGTGGCGAGCCAGATTTGAGGTTGGCCAACAACATAAGAGAGGCCTCACTGGAAACAGTGGGGAAGTCGGACAGCACTGCCACCGAAGTATGCGGCAGTCCAGAGGCCGACTTCACACCGCTCCCTCCATCCGGTTCCTCCACGAAGGTGGCCTGAATGGCCTTGATCTTATTTGTGAAGTCATCATTGGGTAGTTATTATTGGGACCATATTTCAAAAGGAAGTTCATATTCTTGGTTTGCTAATAACTTTAGGTTAGCAAATCTTCACAGAACTATCGAAAAAAAGTCTCTTCTACCTCAGCTCTTCCTTTCAATGCAAGTCCAAAAACAAGGAGGGGGTCTAAAAACATGTTTTTCCTATTACTTTCGACAGGAAATCTAGAAAAAGCTGCAACCAAACTTGTTGAGCTGAGTTACACCACATATAGTAGAAGATTAGTTCTTAGTCCAGAAAGTAGGCTTTTTGCGATTTAGTGTATATCCGTTTGTTCGTTTTGGCGAAATTAAGGTTAATTCTTTATGTAGATATCGCACCACAGAGGATCTATGAAGCCTACAAATCACATGGTGAAATCTGATTATCTGTAACCACATCCAGAAAGATGGGGCAGTAGCTGTTAAAGAATATAAGTAACACTGGGTGAAGTACTATGGTACGCTTGCATAGTTTGCGAAGTTTAACTACTTCGCACTACGCAAATTGCACGTAGCACAGTGTAAACATGCGTAGCGGTAATTTTTAGCTTGCTTGCGTTCCTCAACATCAAGTTAGCGACCGCGAGCGAGCAAAATGACATCCCGGCTGGACTTTTTCCTCGTTCGTGTGATTCTCAATGAGGGGAGGTCAGATTTCTCATTGCGAGTGGTTGTGTATGCTTGCGACTGCTCACGATGAGAAACTACCAGTCCGCGTTGAGAAAGCTGCAGCTCGAGCAGAAATCTACTTGAGCGGCAGAAAACGACTGTTTGCACTGTGCAAGATGCGGTTTGAACTGATTGCACAAGGCAGACAAACATCCTGCACTGTGCAATCAGTGCAAACAGAATTTTGCACAGTGCACTACGCAGTTCTCATAGCTACGTATAGCTCGCGTAGTCTGAAGTGCACTTCGGGTAGCTACGCGTAGCACTACTACATGAACTACGCCCAGGGTTAAATATAAGGGTTGAGTCTCCAGTCCTGAGAAAAATGATTTAAAAGATATAAGGATCTGAAAGTCTTCTTAATCGATTATATTCTTTAACACAACTTGGATAAGTACTTACTTTACTGTCATCAAATGCAAGTACATACAAACCAGACAATGCCCTAACTCAAGATGAGGCGATATATGACATACCTTCCTTAAACACAGTACTACCACCATTAAGAAATGCTGCACCTATACTTAAACCTTGATATGTATGAATACTTACAATGTATGCTGAAGTAACTTGAAACTGTTTCCATCGCACATATAAGCCTTTCACAACCATACAATGTACAAAGCACCTTTCAATCTCCTTTAAGCTATCCATTTGATCAAATGTAATTGCTAGGTACTTTTCTCACTCCCTTTATGAAAGCCAATATAATTAAACATTTTACCCATAGCAGCAATAACCAATCCATCCTCAACATTTAAATTTTGATGCAAAATGACTCTACAGTTTTTGATAACATGTAAACATCTCTCCAATCCTGCAGTTCTTGAAACAGAATTTTCCAATTATTTCAACTTTGCTTGAAATGTTTCATCTAGGAATAGTGTGACATACTGTTGTTCTATTTTGTCTATTGCTGTCAGTTCCAAAATATCTTGTTTCTTTTATTTGTTTTCCTTCTTTAATGAAAGTGAAAATGATCTCTGCTGCTGCCTTGTACATAGGAAACATTTTTTTAATAAAATGTCTTCTAGCAGATGCTTTCCCTCTTTAGAAAGAACACCATCTTTAATATGCATCAAAATAATCCCATAATCAACGGGGATGCTTGTGGCGCATTCCAAAATAATTCTTTGTATTAGAAGTTTAACTAAATATGAAAATTACTATTGCTTACCAAATAATTCAAAGTATTATAGTGAAGCAGTGTTTTAAACACAGGCTGTGGTTTTATGTGCCAGCGTAAGGCCCATGTTGCAAAGCTGCTCATTTCTTGCATTGTCCTCTTTTCACAATAACATTTCTGCCGTGAACTTTTGCACATATTTGCATGCACAACAATGTTGGATTAGTTTCTCTGAAACTACTTAGTTTACACACCTAGCTTCGCATAACATTATCATAAGGCCTTGAACAACATGTACAAGGCCTCTGTATGCACTATCTACAAATGTCTTTCTATCTTCATCCACAGGGATAAAAGAGCTATTTACATATCCATAACGTTGCTAATCTACACTTACATCACAAGGATGCTTTCCATTATAAATAATGAGCATCCCAATAGATTAGTAGAGGAGGCACTCCAGCTGACACCGAGGGTCCCTGCATGTTGAGATTTCACCATGCAGCAATTTGACATCTCCATGAGGGGATGTCCAGTCTGTGACGCAGACAGACTCCTACATTCTCTCCTACCAGGTAATGGGGTTGGAACATCCCTTGGGGGGGATTCATGGCTGCACACCTACACACACCCTAGATAATTTTAGAGTAGAGTTTGTACAGTAGGGGCATTAGGGGCATGCCTGATTGTTTATATGCCTGTATATATACAGGTATATATATATATATATATATATATATATATATATATATATATATATATATATATATATATATATATATATATATATATATATATATATATATATATATATATATATATATATATATTACCTACTGGCTATCGCCAGTAGGTATATATAGTTAGGATTAATTCCCTATGGGATTTTTGAAAATTCTGTGTCTAATAACTTTGGCGTTTGAGGACGGAATCGGCTGAAATTTTCAGGAAAATGGCACATTTTGTTTCTGAGCAGCCCCTGAAAGTTTGGTGGGGTTTCGTCAAGGGGGGGCTGAGAAAAAAGGGGGGTCCCAAAACGCGTTTTTCCCATTCATTTTTCCATAGGGCGGTTGGACTCACTTTTAGCTCGAACGGCTGAATGGATTTGCACGAAACTTGGCAAAATTGTAGGGACTGTTAGCCCGATGTGCCTTTGCTAGGTCTCAATATATGTGCTCCAGTAGTTTTTGAGAAATTAACGTTCAAAACAAGATATATATCTGTAACAGCGTTCCGGGCAGCGATCCGGTCCGCTTACTTTTCGCGAAACGGAACTTTGCGCGCAGAAAGCTGATTGGCTCTCCGGTGTCTGTCAACATTCTAAACAGTCCGGAGCGGCCGCCATCTTATCTCTCGGTAGGATCGAGAGAGAAGAAGAGGTGAAAAACGAAGGGGGAATTTATTGAAAGGGGGCAAGGTATACCCCTCTTGACCCCCTAGGAATGTTGTTGGGGTTATTAAAGGGTCCCGTGGGGAAAATAAAAAAAAATGATTTTTCACGGTAGAAGCGCTTCACGGGCCGCGAACTGGGCCGCAAACTGGTAGCGAAACGGGAATTCGCCATTTTGTGCTTCGTTTTAATTGTTTAGAGACAAAAATTATCGCCGCACATCGGCCACAATGCATGAATATCGCTGAAAAGTCAGCGATATTCATGCATTATCCAGCAAATGCTCTTAGCCATGTTATCCACCTTCCATTGGATAACATGGCTAAAAACTGCTCTGTGCGTGAGCTTTTTTTTTTTTTTTTGCTGCGTGACGTTTGTTAACGTTCGATTCGATGGAAATCAGGAAGTGTGGACCACCATTTTGTCACTGCGAGTAAATATTTTGTTATAAATGAATCCTTATTGATAAACATTGTCTGCGCCATCTTGCGTTTTTGTCCAATGCCACAATTTTGTCGTGCACGGCAGCCATTTTAGATGCCTTGACCAGGGCCACTCTCTGCACGCCGCCGATCCTCAGCATGGCTCCCCACCCTCGCAAGCATCTCCCCCACGCACTGGTCACCCCCGCTCTCTCTCTCATGCATGGGACATATACTTCCCCCCATCTGCGCTGCTCTTCTCTGAGAATCACACCCTGTGCCCGCCCGACACCTCCCTTTCACCCTATTCACTACCGCACCCTCTGACACTCCTCTTCCTCTGTGTCCGATTGTCCAGGCCGGACCTAGGCTATCACCTAGCCCTGCGGATGTAGTTTATGGCCCCAGCTGTAGAGTATCCAGACATGCCAACCCTCCCGATTCAGGCGTGAGACTACTGATTTCAGTGCTAGTCTTTCGCTTCCCGATTCCTGCAAGGAAAAACCCGGGGGCATATTACCAACAACTAGCGGTAATTTTTGTCTCTAACTTGTTTAGAGACAAAAATTATCGCCGCACTTCGGCGAATTTTATCGCACATAAACCTTGCTATTAGCAAGGTTTATCACAAATGCGATAAAAAACGGCCGCAATGCATGAATATCGTTGAAAAGTCAGCGATATTCATGCATTATCCAGCAAATGCTTTTAGCCATGTTATCCACTTCCCATTGGATAACATGGCTAAAACTGCTCAAGGCAGGTGTTAGGTTTTGGAGATATTCGCGCTTAGCGTGAATATCTCCAAAAGTTGGTAATAGGAGATAGCGATGGTTAGGGACTGTTTCCAGTCGCTAAAATCTTGGCACGCCCACTTTGCATGTCATTAGTGATAAATATCACTGATATGCAAAGCGGGGCCCAAGATGGTCGCTATCTCCTTTTAGCTGTCACTAACTGGTGTTAGCGACAGCTTGGTAATAGGGAGATAATTTTATCTCTTTTTTTTTTGGCTTTTAAAGCCAAAAAAGCGGAAATAAACCCCCTTGATAATATGCCCCATGATTTCTCGGGGGTTTCAGCTGACAGGGCTTGGTATTGTGTTACGTGCTAATTCTTCCAGGAAACGTCAGAGGGTCGATGCAGGGGTTCTAGAAGGGGTGATAAACCATTTAAGCCTCATGAACAAGCGCATGGTCTTTTAAAGATTTGTGAAGTACTCGGGGCGGCGGTGTGTGTGTGCCCTCTTTCAGGAGCGGGCGGGGGGGCACTGCCAGCAATTTGCAGGCCAGGCAGTGTTCAACACGTGCATCACCCTTTCTCTGCCTGCTATTGCGCTCCATGCTTCGGAAAGGTAAGAAAAAGAACGTGCATTTGAGTTTGAAATGTCCGATCTTGTAGCAGTACACTTGCAAAGCCCACACATGACAATAACCCGATTCAAGGCCCCATTCACCCGATTTTTTAAACATATATAGCACTCCAACAAAGTTAGATTTTAAAACTTTATTAACATTTAAATATAACGAATGCAACAAAAACTGTAAATATATTTAACCATTTTTTGAAATTAACCAGAACTATAACGATAACAACAACAACAACAATAATATAACTTTTATGCCTAAATTACGCAAACATTTAGCTAATCTGCTAAAGGGGGCAGTCGCCATTTCTTTACAATAATCAATAATGAAAAATCCACATCAATAGGGTTGCCCGTTTTCTCGATGCAGCACTATAGTGCAACATACACAGCACCTGGGGTGTCAAGAGTGAACAGGTCTTTCTTTGTTCCTTAAGATGTTATCTGTGTCAACCTCTTCCGAGAATGCTGATGCGTTAGGATTTCCTTGTGTTTCTTAATAGCATTGGTGTCTGTACACTTCTTTGTCAATTCTGTCAAGATGAAAACTGCTTCATAAACAGACGATATCTTTGTTTAGTCATTAGTGTTAAGTGTGTCTGAAACTACAGTGCCCTTCTGTTTTTTTTTCCTTCAGGCTCTACAGAGTTTTGTGTGTTGTTCTTTTGAGCGACAATTATTCCAGAGGTTTCAGGTTCACTTGTTTTGTCCTGCAGTGAGTTAACAGCTTTAGAGAGTTCATGTTTATTTGCTATGTCCTGCTGTTCGTCAACTGCTTCAGAGACGTCAGCCTCATTTGTTATGTTTCAGTAGATCCTGGACCTGCCCGGCCGCGCCCAAAATGGCGCCGGTGTAAATGGGACTCGTAACTGCTTGTTGTGTACTGGTTGCCCAACCTTGATATCAGGAGATACATATGCAGTTTTGAAGCACATGGCGGAGGCTTGTCTGCTGTAGTGGGGCGCCCCTTTATCGTTTCAGTCGCCATTCCGCCCGCTTTTGCTACACTGTGCCTTTTCCGCCATTCAGCTGTTTAGCGCCCGCTCTTACGGCTACAGCGTCTCGCTCACCATGTAGTTGAGTTGCTCCCACTCTTGCGGTGCAGCGATAGGCGGCTTCCACAGGACTCTTAAAATGGCGGTCGGCTCTTCGGATTTGGGCCTGGTCCAGTAAAATGGCCCTGGGACACCTTGGAACTCGGACGCTTGTCTGCCAGGGCTTGGGTTCCATTCTCGAAAGCGTCCCCTCAGTCTTGAAGATTGTACAAAAGTCTTGGGGGCCGTCGACTCCCGCAGGCTTCCGGTGGGGAGCGGCTGCCATGATTGCTTGCGGAATGGCCACGACGGAGCTAGGAGATGGTGGTGCTCTCATGGTGACGCCAGCTTCAGTCTGAAACATCCAGAAACAAGGTGGGGCTTTCATCGTTTGGGAAAAAAAATGTTTTAATCCAATGAAAAGTGTTATTTTTAGGTCACATGACCTAGTCTTACATAATTAGGAAAAGAAAAGTAAAATGAACCAATGAAAAGTTTTATTAACAAGTCACATGACCTGTTATGCTTACGTTACGCGCTGCGCGGCGCGCTCTGGATCGTTTCCGGGAAGCTGCGCCTTGCGCACCGGAGCACTTCCGGGTGCGCTAGCGCGTCGCGTCATATGACGCATTACGCGACAATGCAGGTCCAGAATATAGTCAAAATGTCTCCACCAACCAGCGGTCGGAATACAACCGCTTTCAGCAGTCCAAAAAGTTCGGTTAAATCTTAAGAGCGGGAGAAACTCAACTACATGGTGAGCGAGACGTTGTAGTCGCAAGAGCGGGCGGTAAACAGCTGAATGGCGGAAGAGGCACAGAGTACCAAAAGCGGGTGGAATGGCAACTAAAACGGTAAAGGGGCGCCCCACAACAGCGTGTCTTCAGGTCAAACGGATTGTGGGACAAGGTCCAGAATGGAAGATTCTTCAAAAGGCAAAAAATTCCGCCGGACCCCGGGAGCCGGCCGCCTATGCCGGGGGCGATCTCAGGCCTCACCAGGGCAACACGACTTGGGGAGGGGGCAGGAGCCAAGCGCCCCCTCTCAGTCCGCGCCATCTCACCGCCCCTCGGGGGCCTCCGTCAAGCGGTTTAGGGAGGCACCGTATCACATTGTTTTCCAATGCAGTCAGGTCCACAAATGGACCCCACTTACTTTGAATAGTGAAGCTGCAGCAGGTGCAAATAAGGTTTAAACAGTGTTACAAGAGCTGCTTAGAACTCTAAAGTATGGCACTCAACAACCAGGACTTATGCCATTTATGTAAGGCAGTGACATGGAAGCAACTCAGGGACAAAAAGCATGAACGAACATTCACGTATGAAAATCTTATTTGGAGAAGGGGTAGAATCCAAACGCCCCCTGCCAGTTCGCGCCACTACACCGTATGTGGAAAATCTGAAGCCATCATTCTACAAACTCTCAACGCTTTGTATCAGTGCATGAGTTTCATGCTCGATCGATTGAGCTAGCCGGATCGGGCAATAAAAAGTATAAAATAGTTATGTAAATAGTTATTTAATAAAATGTTTTACTCTGTTTCTTTGCTGGTGTGTTGTGTATATTTATAATATTTGCATAGGGTTTGTCGTTATTTTGGGCGGTGTGGGTGGCGGAGTCGAGCTGTTTTGCAGCCCTCATGGTGTGGAGCTCAGTTTATTTCACTATTTTCGTATTTCTCATGAAGGGTTATTCCTAATGTTTGTATTTTACCGAGGTCAAAAAGAGATCGAATTAGTGGTCTACTGATTTTGCTCGATTACTTTTATTTTTTTACACGATTTTTCACTATCTGCAAAGACTAAACAGAGTATTGCGACTTTGTGCTTGTTTGTAAATAGAGAATGATCCAAAGAGTACCAATTGTAAAACAGTAAATACTTGGATAATAATCAATCAAATGGAGAGACAAGCAGGTACGACGGATTACAACAGGGGTAAAGGTCTGCGTTAACTACAGTTCACTATCTGCAAAGAGAGAGTACTACTAAGAGAAAAGAGGGGAGTGGGGGGGGGGCAGCGTTCAAAGCACATCAGCGTGCATAAACACGAAAACGTTTTTACCTATCACGTACTTGACATTTGACAGCTTTTGATATTTGCTATTAAAAAACCATTGAAATTCACAGAAAAAACCATAGGTTATAGTCCATATATAGTTAGGAATTTGCATTTACAAAACCTTGAAAATTCAATGAAAAAACCATTGGTTTTAGGCCATATATAGTTAGGGATTTGCATTTAGAAAACCTTATTTTACTCGCATAAAACCATTGAAATTCCATATATAGTTATAAGCGCTAACTATATATCGCGCACCCGCAATCCACTGCTGATGATGTCACATATTACATCATTCATGACATGGTTAGTGACATCACTGATGACATCACTGATGACATCTCAAATGACATCACTGATGACATCACTGATAACATCTCATTTGACATGACTGATCACATCACTGATGATATCATTCATGTGATAATACCATGAACCTCTTCAGACTCTAATATAACCTTAGATACAATCAGTGTAAACAGACAGTCACTCATCCATGGAGTTACTCACACACCTAGTCAGTTATGCCAAAAATCAATCACACCTCCATTTTCTCAACTATACAGTTATACACACCTTACTTATTCAAACATATACTAACACATATTTACTTTACTCTCTTATACAATCTCTGATACATGTTCACAATGATCCATACAGCCCCTCACACATTCACTGGCTCTTATGCACAGTTATTTATAGATGTCAACTCTCACATGTACTGTGTTTTACATATGTACTTAATTTGACATGTAGCACTGAGATATCCATTCACTCACTAATACACTCATGCACAGTCAACCGCCCATACAGCTGTTTCCACATGCACTTTTGAATCTATACATATAGTGAATCAACTACTCACACATCTATGTACAGAGTCACACACCTCCCAGCCACCCATACACACACACTCAGTTTCCCATACAAATACTTGGACAACCAATCAATAACCCATACAGTTACTCATATACCTACTGATCAACATATGCAGCAGTTTGTAGAACAACAGATATAATGATGCACAAATTAAAACAGTTTAGTCACTAACCCATGCACTCAGTGAGACACATTTAATCACTCACTCAATCAGTCAGTCATGCACCTAGTAAATCCTTCATCCAGACACTTATATATCCACTCATTCTTCAATATGTAAAACATATTTTAACTTTACAGAAACATACAGTCACTGGATGTTGTAATCAGTGATGTCATCAGTGATGTCATTTGAGATGTCATCAGTGATGTCATCAGTGATGTCACTAACCATGTCATGAATGATGTAATATGTGACATCATCAGCAGTGGATTGCGGGTGCGCGATATATAGTTAGCGCTTATAACTATATATGGAATTTCAATGGTTTTATGCGAGTAAAATAAGGTTTTCTAAATGCAAATCCCTAACTATATATGGCCTAAAACCAATGGTTTTTTCATTGAATTTTCAAGGTTTTGTAAATGCAAATTCCTAACTATATATGGACTATAACCTATGGTTTTTTCTGTGAATATATATATATATATATATATATATATGAAAAAGGGGGCTGACATGGGAAACTTCAAGCCGAAAAAATTGGTTTATCGGAACAGCGAGACCAACTCACCGCCCACTGGAGGGTTTAACTTGCAGACAGCCGTCAGGACCACAGGCTCCATAATGCAACTTGAAAATGGAATGTTTCCACAATGTAATGCCTTCGGAGAAAAGGAAAAAAAGTTAAATCAAATATTGAACTGTGGAACTAAACGGACTGCCTGTTAGGTGAAGGACACCACTTTGAAAAAGTTTCCAAGGGAAACGAAACGCGTCAGTAAAGTCCTCAAATCACGCTGTTCGCCTTTAAATAAAACGGCCATAAAATGAAGTCATGTGTGCGACTCAGCTGTTTTCCATGAGGGAAGATGTTTTTTGATATTCATATCGGCGTGGTTCTGCCGAAGAGTACACGCACCGCCACAAGAGCGCCACACTCTCCCGAACTGAACCCAAGCGCTAGAACCGATCAAACGGACCAGGGAGAGAGGTGCCGCCGAGGACTGGACCTTGGTATTGGTCCCGAGTCAGCCTGAAAAAGGGGGCTGACATGGGAAACTTCAAGCCGAAAAAATTGGTTTATCGGAACAGCGAGACCAACTCACCGCCCACTGGAGGGTTTAACTTGCAGACAGCCGTCAGGACCACAGGCTCCATAATGCAACTTGAAAATGGAATGTTTCCACAATGTAATGCCTTCGGAGAAAAAGAAAAAAAGTTAAATCAAATATTGAACTGTGGAACTAAACGGACTGCCTGTTAGGTGAAGGACACCACTTTGAAAAAGTTTCCAAGGGAAACGAAACGCGTCAGTAAAGTCCTCAAATCACGCTGTTCGCCTTTAAATAAAACGGCCATAAAATGAAGTCATGTGTGCGACTCAGCTGTTTTCCATGAGGGAAGATGTTTTTTGACATTCATATCGGCGTGGTTCTGCCGAAGAGTACACGCACCGCCACAAGAGCGCCACACTCTCCCGAACTGAACCCAAGCGCTAGAACCGATCAAACGGACCAGGGAGAGAGGTGCCGCCGAGGACTGGACCTTGGTATTGGTCCCGAGTCAGCCTGAAAAAGGGGGCTGACATGGGAAACTTCAAGCCGAAAAAATTGGTTTATCGGAACAGCGAGACCAACTCACCGCCCACTGGAGGGTTTAACTTGCAGACAGCCGTCAGGACCACAGGCTCCATAATGCAACTTGAAAATGGAATGTTTCCACAATGTAATGCCTTCGGAGAAAAGGAAAAAAAGTTAAATCAAATATTGAACTGTGGAACTAAACGGACTGCCTGTTAGGTGAAGGACACCACTTTGAAAAAGTTTCCAAGGGAAACGAAACGCGTCAGTAAAGTCCTCAAATCACGCTGTTCGCCTTTAAATAAAACAGCCATAAAATGAAGTCATGTGTGCGACTCAGCTGTTTTCCATGAGGGAAGATGTTTTTTGACATTCATATCGGCGTGGTTCTGCCGAAGAGTACACGCACCGCCACAAGAGCGCCACACTCTCCCGAACTGAACCCAAGCGCTAGAACCGATCAAACGGACCAGGGAGAGAGGTGCCGCCGAGGACTGGACCTTGGTATTGGTCCCGAGTCAGCCTGAAAAAGGGGGCTGACATGGGAAACTTCAAGCCGAAAAAATTGGTTTATCGGAACAGCGAGACCAACTCACCGCCCACTGGAGGGTTTAACTTGCAGACAGCCGTCAGGACCACAGGCTCCATAATGCAACTTGAAAATGGAATGTTTCCACAATGTAATGCCTTCGGAGAAAAGGAAAAAAAGTTAAATCAAATATTGAACTGTGGAACTAAACGGACTGCCTGTTAGGTGAAGGACACCACTTTGAAAAAGTTTCCAAGGGAAACGAAACGCGTCAGTAAAGTCCTCAAATCACGCTGTTCGCCTTTAAATAAAACGGCCATAAAATGAAGTCATGTGTGCGACTCAGCTGTTTTCCATGAGGGAAGATGTTTTTTGACATTCATATCGGCGTGGTTCTGCCGAAGAGTACACGCACCGCCACAAGAGCGCCACACTCTCCCGAACTGAACCCAAGCGCTAGAACCGATCAAACGGACCAGGGAGAGAGGTGCCGCCGAGGACTGGACCTTGGTATTGGTCCCGAGTCAGCCTGAAAAAGGGGGCTGACATGGGAAACTTCAAGCCGAAAAAATTGGTTTATCGGAACAGCGAGACCAACTCACCGCCCACTGGAGGGTTTAACTTGCAGACAGCCGTCAGGACCACAGGCTCCATAATGCAACTTGAAAATGGAATGTTTCCACAATGTAATGCCTTCGGAGAAAAGGAAAAAAAGTTAAATCAAATATTGAACTGTGGAACTAAACGGACTGCCTGTTAGGTGAAGGACACCACTTTGAAAAAGTTTCCAAGGGAAACGAAACGCGTCAGTAAAGTCCTCAAATCACGCTGTTCGCCTTTAAATAAAACGGCCATAAAATGAAGTCATGTGTGCGACTCAGCTGTTTTCCATGAGGGAAGATGTTTTTTGACATATATATATATATATATATATATGCAAAGACTCATCATAGATTAGAATAGTAAAAACGCACTCACTCGTGTTTCACTCGTGTTTCTAAACATCAAACACTCCATAGGTACAAATGCTTGCAAATACTACTTGGGAAAACAAAACATAAAATACAAAGAACCAAACGTCATGTTAAATGAAATGATCTCACTATGTTTAAACAACAACATCTTCTTATTTACCAAACAAATTTACAAACAAGTGAGAGGATGTACAATGGGATTTTCATTTTCTCCAATTATCGAGCTTAACAATGGGTTGGTTGGAACAAAATCTGCCATGGAATACAAAAAACTATGAATGGAAAGAGAAGATCGTACTATGACTTAGATTCATAGATGATCTTTTGATCATCTGGAATGGCATCCAAGAGGATTTCAAAATATATTTTGACAAAATGAACAATAGTCTTGTAAAATTGAAATTTACATATGAAATCAGTTTCAAAAGAGTTGTATTTTTGGACACAGAAATATATATAGAAAACAACTCGCTACAAACAACTTAGCACAGAGAAATTAAAGATACAAATGCAACGCTCCATGGAGAAAGCTTCCAAAGTGAAAATCTAAAGTGGAGCATCCCATACGGGGAGGTTTTAAGACTCAAAAGGAACTGTTCCAATGAAAAAGAATTTCTTAAACATAGCAAGAAGGCCAGTGACCAATCCCTCACACGAAAATACCCTAAAAAAGTAATCGAAAAATGCCTAGGAAGAGTGATGATGCAGAATCAAAATGAACTTCTAAAGAAGAAGAAAAAGGATACGTCAGATGAAAATAAAATCAGGCTGATAACCACATACAGCGCAGAAAATAAAAAAACTGACAAACATCATCAGAAAACATTGGGGAATCTTTTTTTTTTTTTTTTTTTTGTCCTCATATGCCACTTAATCGGTCCAGGGGCATCCCTACCACAGGACCCAGAAGCCTTTTTTAAGGTTCCTTCAATTTGGAAGGCTGATCTGGTGTCTAAGCTGAGGAGTAAAGCCCCACACGATCTAACTCCAGTACACACCTGATATGGGCTGATCATCCAATATAGCTATGGCTTGGGGTGCCTCCCATTGGACTTGGAGACAGAGGCTTAATCATCGGACCCGGGGAGGAAAAAAAAAAAATAAACCCCGGGTCCTAACTGTTCCAACTCCACTCAATCAAGAAATTCCAAAATCTCACTGAACGGGAACTACATGTTCTGGCCAAATCTGCTTTTGATGTAATGTAAAGTGAAGACAACCACTCTGCATGAGTTGGTGGGTTAATGTTAACCCAATTTTTGCAGATTTGTCTTTTTGCTAATAATATAGCGTAGTATAGGAACTCTCTTTCTAAACCTTTGATGTTATCACTCAGTCCAAATATTATCAAGGACCAAGAGAAAGGGATAGAGATTTTAAGGATTGACTCAAGCGATGTATTTACTTCCTGCCAAAAATTAGTAACAATCGGGCATTCCCAGAACATATGCAGATCTGAGGCAGCTGGCAGGGAACATTTACTACAGCATTTCCCCGGTTGAAACTTAGAAAGCATTTTGGGGGAAAAATACGCCTGATGTAATGTAAACAGTTGATTACGCCTCAGCCAGGCAGGTTTAATGATCTTATAAAGGAGCGTTAAGGACTCAATCCATTTCCCTTCTGCCTGGGGTTCACACTCTCCACCCCATAGCTTTATCGGAAGATTAAGCTCCTCCTCTCTTTCTTCCAAAATGCTCCAGTAATGTGCAGCAACCTCCTTTCCCTTATATGATTTTTCCATTAGATTCCTCTCTAATAAGCTGTCTCCTCCGAATTTGGTCTTTTTAGTTGTTTGCGAATAAAGCCAGCTTGAAAGCTGACTATAAACAAACCAGGATAATGGTGAGGTTGTCCTGTCTGAGAATATTTCTCAATCAATAAGGGAGCTATTTTCTACTAAATCTCCCCATCGTGTAATTCCTGCTTCTTGTAGGACTGTTTTTACTGTCTGTATGGAATATGGTGAAAGCCCGGGAAAGTCCCATATGGGCGCGTAATTAGAAAAGTATGCAATCCCCGCCTTAGATTTAATTTGAGACCATTCTTTAATGGGGCAATGTAATGTCTTCAGTCTGACCTTTTTGAAAAACCTCTGATGCCCGAATTTAAATAGAAATCCGTCCAATGGAAGGTCTGATCCCAGTAGCATCGCTTTGAACATGTAGCCATTAGAGTTGTGTAGTGGGGACTTTAATAACATCCTGGAGTGGGTCAGGTGAAAGGCCCACGCATAGTATTCCAGGTCTGCCAATTCCAGGCCTCCTTTTTCCCTTCTCCTTCTCAGTTTCTTCCACGCCAGCCTAGATGTTTTGTAACACCAAACGAATGAATTTGTATTTTGTTGGGATTTTTTTAGTTGATTCGTATCAAATAATAAAGGAATTGTATTAAAGAGAAAAGTGTATTTTGGGAGAATGGACATTTTTACTAAGCTGGTCCTTCCATAGATGGTGAGAGGTAAAAATGACCAAGACTTCATTAATGTTTTCGCTTTGCGTGAGACTCGATCTAGGTTATTCTGAGCCAAAAGGTTAAGGTCTTTGATGATTCTTATGCCCAGGTAACGCATTGAAGATCTTATGGGAAGCTGAATATTGGTGATGTTCCAGACCATTATCTCCGTCTTCCCTGCGTTAATTTCATAACCTGAGTGCTTTCCAAATTCCTCCGTGCTTTGGATTACCCTAGGGAAGGCCTGTGTCGGGTCTGAAGTATAAATAATAATATCATCAGCATACATCCCGACTTTTTGATCCCACCCTGAGAACGAAAAAGGGGGGATGTTGAGGTCTTCTCTTATGGTGTGAGCAAATGGTTCTAGATAAACTTTAAACAACAGGGGGGAAAGAGGGCACCCCTGTCTTGTTCCTCTAGAAATTTGAAAGGGTTTTGTGCATGCACCGTTTATTATCAAGCTTGCCTTAGGATTTTTATATAATAAGCCTACCGTTCTGAGAAATTTAGGACCTATTTTAAACTTTGCCATAGCGGCATGTAAGTAAGACCAGTTTACTCTATCGAATGCTTTTGCTGCATCGAGAGTCATGGTTGCAAGGGGTAGAGCAAATGTTGTGGCAATATCTATAGCTCCAACTAGATCGTATGTTAAGTCGGCAAGTTGTCTGCCTCTTATAAACCCCTTTTGATCCCGGTGTATGATATCTCCAATCTCGCTTCCCAAACGAGCGGCCAAAATTGACGAAAAGATCTTGTAGTCGTTGTTTAGAAGCGAGATTGGACGATATGACCCACAATCCATTGGGTCCTTGTCTTGCTTTAGGATTAAGGCTATGTTCGCTTCCCCCCAAGAACTGGGCGGTGTCTCCCCTTTTAATAGAATGTCATTAAATAACTTTGTTAGTGTTGGGGTAAGTGTAGAATTGAGGACCCGATATAGTTCCCCCGGAATCTCATCCGGTCCTGTGGCTTTCCCCTGTTTTAGCTTCCTAATGGTACTTTCAACTTCCCCCTGGGTTATCTCCCTGTCTAGGTTCTCGCTCTGGTGCTCTTTTAGCTCAGGAAGGTTCATCTTTTCCAGCCAGTTGTTTCTTTCCTCAATAATATCGATATTATCAATTATTTCATCAGTATAGATTTTATGGAAGAAGGTGCTGAAGGCTTCACCAATCTCTATGTCGGTTTTCCTGCTATTTGATTCTCCATCCACTCTCACTTCTTTTATGTGTTTCCTTACTTGATCTGCTTTAATTTTCCAGGCTAATAACTTTCCTGCTGACTCGCCATATTCAAAGTGGGAGAGTTTACTAGCCTGCCAACGTTTGTTTAGTCTCTCCTGTAATATTGTGTCTAATTTATCTTTTAGCTCTTTTTTCTTATCTAAGTTGGTAGGGGGTGCTTGATCTATTAAGTCCAGCTTTGCTAGATCCTGCTCTATTGACAGTATTTCCTCTCTGTACTTCTTTTTCCTGTAAGAAGCCCTGTTGATGATACTGCCCCTAATATACGCTTTCCACGTCTCCCACAAACTAACCAAAGGGGCAGATTCTAAATTCATCTCTAAGAAGGCAGTGGTCTCGGATATAAGATATTCTCTTTCCGTTTCCTCTAATAAAAGAGTACGGTCGAAAGACCATGAAGCAAAACTATGTTCGCGGCCTACTATTAATGAAAAAATGATCGCAGAATGATCCGATAAGTGCGATGGTAGATATGCGATGTTCCTTATCAGGTCTTTTAGAGAGAGGCTAAATAAGGCATAATCAATTCGGGATTTGTGCCTATACATGTAGTTATGATAAGAGACCCCCAATGTTTTCCCAGCTCTCTGTCTCCAAAAATCTTCCACTCCCAAATTAGACATACAGCGCAGTAATGCTTCTCTTGATTTGTTGTGCATTATCGCCCTAGAACTAGGAGATTTATCTAATTTAGGATCTAATACTAAATTGAAATCACCCGACCATATTATTGGGTTCGTAATGGTTATCAGATGGTTTTGTATTGTGTTTATATACGAGGGGTCGTCTTGGTTAGGTCCGTAATAGACTACTAGGGTAAATTTCCTAAGATCTAACTGGACATTAGCTATTATCCATCTCCCGTTTGGGTCTGCCTTCAGGTCTTCAATCTGGGCTCTAACGCCTTTTTTAAATATAATGGCTAATCCACGGATGCTGGCATTGTGGTCCGTAGTAACGAATTTATCTACCCATGTTAATTTTTTTAAAATATCTGAAATCTCTTTTTTATTTAGGTGTGTCTCCTGGATCATTATGATCTGCGCGGGCGAATCTCTGAGGTACTGCATGATTATATTTCTTCTCCCTCGTACGTGCAGACCATTTACGTTCCAGGAAAGAAATTTAATGTCTCTCATTTCTCTCTACCCGTCCCTTGCCTCCCTTTACCCATTCTCCCTTTAATAGTTTTTGGTTTTCTCTTTACTCGGCCTTCTAGTATATATCCTTTATTAGTTTGGCTCTTGACCGTTCCTATACTGTATACCCTGGAATCGATGGATTTTTGATTTTTTAAATTTTGGTTCTGAGGACTTTTTTGTGCTTTTACCCCCACTGCCACCCCCCTCCCTCCCCTGGAAAACCCCTCCCTACTTACTCTGGCCGGATGGCTAGCCAGGTTGTCGCCCCGACGTACTCCTACCTGGAGCCCCATTTATCTAGACTATCGATCAGTCGATCCATTGATCATATTGGAAAATATGCAAGAGCAAGAGGAGGAGGAAGAGAATCCCCGTTTTTTTTTTTTTTGGCTATCTGACTTTCCCCTTTCTTTTTCTGTTATGTGCTAACCTAAGTGTCTCCCCCTTTTTTTTTTTAAATGGTTATGCATAGTCTTTCTATATGAATATTTTGATATATATATCTATATATTTATATATCTATATGTGTATATATATTTTTTTTTTCCTGTTTTTCTATTTACATTTTTTTTTAAAACTTGATGCGGGGGACACCGTTACTATTTATGTATGTGAATCACTTTATTTTTTAGCAGTGTGGGAAAATTCGCTGATAGAGACTAATAGTTCGTCCGCCTCAAAAGGTGTCTTGATATTATACATTTTGTTGTTGAACATAATTTTTAAGAAGGCAGGAAATCGCATCTGCGCAGTGGCTCCCAAGGCTCTAAATTTGTCTATACGTTGACCCAGCTCCCACTGCCTATCTAGAGTAGTTTTAGATAGGTCAGATCTTATTTCAAGGGAGAAATCTGAGGTCTGTAAAGTTTTGGCTTTGAGTCCTAGGGTAAGAATCGTTTCCTTGGTTGTATAAGTCAAGAAGTTTACTAGGATCTTCCTAGGTTTAGACCTGCTTGGGTTTAAACGAAATGGGTCTCGATGAACTCTTTGCATGTCGGTTTCCAAGTCTGCTTCTGACATCTCTAGTTTCAGCGAGTCCTTAAGCAAGGTCACCACGTATTTTTTTTTAGTTCACTCCCCTCTTTTCCTTCCGGGATTTTTGAAATCCTAAGGTTGTTCCTTCTTGAATAATTCTACAAGGACTCAAATCTATCCTTTACTACTTCTCCCTCCTTTCTCATAGTCCCCATTTTCATTTTGGCATGATCTAACTTTGCTTTGAGCTCTTCCACTGTTGTCTCTAAGCATCCTGTCCTTTCAGAAAGTCCATCTACTTTGGATTCCAAATTCTCACACATGGCTCGAATCCCTGATTAGTTTTGCCTAGATTCTGCAAAACAAGCTTTAGACTCTTCAAACCCAGATTTAATTTCCTTGCTCATGTTAAGGAGTATGCGCTGTATTGTATCAACACTCTCATCACTGTCCTTCTTCTGTCCGCCTAGATTTTGGGCCTGGGTACTTTGTATGTCTATCCTTTCCACACCTACTGAGTTAGCAACCAAGGGCTCTGTCTCCAGCGTCTTGATACCATTCAGTTTTCCATCATCACCCTGGTCTGAGGTTTCTGTCTGCTCAGTGGTCTCTGTCAGACACCCCGTACTAGATATGACTGGTGAGGCAGGTTTTTGTGCTATAGTAGTCATTTCTGGTATTGCAGATCGGGGCGGTTGTTCCTTATTAAGGTTTAAAATCTGGGGTAGAACCTTAAAATAAGATTTCAAAGAAGATGTGACTCTTGTAACCCTGGGTTTTCTAGAACTAGCTTCTCCCTGGACTATCTCCTTCAGGCTCTTTGATCGCCCTGCTGTTACTTTATTAGTATGTTTGGACGAAGTCCTCCCCTTACCTCCTGGGAACTTGTTGCCTGATGTTTGTAGTGAATCTACTTCCGACCCTATTTCTGTTTCTGACTCTGTCTCAGATCCAACTTCTTTTTCAAGGCTTACTTTGAAAGCTTTCTCTGAGTTTGGAGCCAACTGAGAACTGCTATCACTCTTTCCTAGGTCAAAGTCCTTTTGCCTGCCTTTCTCCTTACCCTTTGCCTTCCGCTTCCCCAGGTTGTCGCTGTCCGAGCCTTTCTTCTTAACCGCTACTTTCTTCTGTTTTGGTGGTGTTTTTCTGATATTTTGACGTGCGACTGGGTTGGAGAGGGCTTGTATTCTGTTCTTAACAATGTTTATGTCGGTATCAGGAGAAAAGCCTCTTATCGGGGGGCTCCCATGATTTGCTATTTGATTTTGTGCTTCCGTGTTTGGGGCCGAATTATTAGTTACTTTATCTCCTGTAAATTTAGGTTTAATTCTTAAGGCGCTAACAGGGTAAAGGGGTGGATTAATGACTCCCGTCTGTTGCTCTACCACATCACCCTCTACCAAAAAGTCCCGCTTACCAGACCTTGTCACTGTAGCTGTAGTTAAGGCTGCTCCTTTCGTGTTGTGGTTAAAGAGAGCTGCTCTCCTGTTCTTTCGCAGCTCCATGGCTGCCTCGCTCCAGCGAGAGGGAGCAGGAGAAGAGAAATGCCCCCAGCACATCAGCCGTTCGAGCCCTCCTGTCAGCCACTCCTGTCAGCCACTCCTCAGTATAACACAGCTGACTCACCGCCTCGGAAGAAGCCTAAAAGCTATAAATGTTAAGAATTGTTTTTCTTCCTCTGCAGCCAGCGTCAGCACACAGACACGAACAAAAAACTGAAAAAGTGGAAAAAAAGGCTCCCCTGAAGCTCTCGCCCAGGCACGCCACAACGCCTATGGCAGCCGCAGCTACAGATGGAAGGGGCGGTGCTATGCACTCGTAGGTGAGTCGGGTCGGCTCAGGTCCCAACCAACATCCGCGGGTATGGCAAACCGAACGCCGGATATTCTGCGCGTTCCTCGGACAAGGATTCAGTCAGGCTCAACCTGCTCCGTCAGAAAGAGCCTCCTATACCAGAAAAAAGCATCTTGATCGACCGCATTTGGCACTCTGAAGGCGCTTATGGGGCATCCAGGCAGGAGCCTTTGTCGGGACGTGCGGTCCGCGTTAGCAAGCGGCCGCCATGTTTTCCCAGCCCAATAATCCTTTCCACCGCACAGAATCAAAACATTGGGGAATCTTGAAATTGGATCCTACGTTGTCAAAAATAATTGGTGACCATCCCAACATTACATACCATCGAGCCAGAAACATAGGCAACCAGATCGTTCATAGTCACTTCAGAGAAACCCCAAACACAACGTGGCTGCAGAGATGGCTTTTGGCCATGCGAAGTCTGCAAAGTGTGTAAAATTGCCTCTCCAACAAAAGAAATCAAGATCAAAAAGGGCACAAAATGGAAAATTTGCAAACATCTAACTTGTAAGATACATGGTAGAATGTCCATGCCAAAAAAGATATATTGGGATTACAATCTTCGAAGTGAAGAAAAGAATTTGAGAACATGTTCGTGCCACAACCCACAAAGATCAGACTAATGCATTCGCAAGACATATGGAGACATATCATGATGGTAATTGGGAAACCCTGAGACATTGTGCCCTTGAACAAGTCCCAGCATCAGAAAGAGGAGGGGATCGAACCAAAATCCTCGGAAAAAAAGGAATCTAAATACATTGTAACATTTAGAACCATGGACCCCAGAGGCTTAAATCAGAATGAAGAACTTTATGTCCATCTGTGAATGATGAACCAAAACAGAAAAATAGAATAAACCGGAAAAGCATTATAATTGCTCACTAGAGAGCGACAAAGGAACTGTAACCCAAAACAAACCGGAATCAAACCATAATTGCTCACCAGAGAGCCGCAAATTGATTGTAAAATAAAAGCGTAATAAGAATGGGCGACTATAGGATAAAAATCATTCTGACCCTTCTGAAAGAGACAGATCAGAAGAAAGTGGTAAATAATGAACTGAACGAATAAACTCACTAGAGAGGAATCATTAACACATCATTTAGAAAAAGCTTTCGTAAGCTATAAATACTGTAAATAATTTCACTTAATTTTTACACTGAATGACACAGAGCACTGGTAAATTGTTTTAACTGTTTTATTTAAGGATTTTTAAATCATATGTAAAACTTTTCAAACGCTAAAAACTACAGGAACCACAATGCACTTGAATATAGACAGGAAGTAACTGTGTACTAGTAATGTTAAACGCTTTGTGCTTGGCGACCTTCTGTGAATAAAGCAGCTTTAACTTTCTGGTAAAAACGCGTGAGTGCGTTTAAACTATTTTAATCTATGATTAGACTTTGCTGATTACTACCGGCTTATTCCTGCCGGAAAAAACCCACTGCGCAAATTTGGAGCGCCGGCGTCACCAAGAGACTTCTAGTGGATGTTCAGTAGTCTCTTTGAAAATTACAGTTAAAGTCATTTATATATCTATGGGCGCTGAGGAACCCGCCGATGATGCTAGGATTGGCCTCGTAGGATAAGCGCACCGTTCCAATCATGCACTGAATTCTAACTGGCTGTCAAGAGGTTGTAAACATTCGGAACCAGGAACTGTTGGCAGCCATTTTGTGCCTTGGTAGAATCAAGGGTGAAGAAGTCTGTGAAATATGTTGCAAAACGTGAACAGTGGCAGGTTAGACATACCCTGACCCCCTAGGCCTGCTCAGGGGGTGACATACGGACCCGTAGGGCAAAAAAAATAAGAACATTTTTTCACAAAAAAAGTCGCGAGATGCACGTAGGATCCTCGCATTTGGTCGCTGAAAAAAACGAAGCATGTATTAAAGAGATATTTATCAAGCTTATGTGTATAGATGTTGGGTGGTTCTACAAAGAGCCCTTGTGTTTATTGAGAGATTTTAGTAATTTCAAGTAAGTACCGATGCAGAGTGTAAAGTTCATGAGGAAGCCTTGGTTTCCTTCATCTGTATCTCTTTATTAGATGCCATGCATATTGAACGCAGATTGTTGTGGTATATTTACAATATTCTATAGACTCGTAGAAAAGTACAAAGATTTCTTCATATGTTTAATCACTTATCTGCGCAGATCAGATGTTCCAGTCTTACCCTATTTCGACGACTGGTTGTTGAAGGTTGGCTCACCCAAAAAAGTCGTCTCCCACCTCCAGACAAAGATCAACCTCTTTCACCTTCTGGGGTTGTCCATCAAAGTGCCAAAGTCGCACCTGTGCCCCTCTCAGAAGCTCCTCTTTATCACAGTTGTTCTGGACCTGGTGCAGTTTCAGGATTTTCACTCCGAACAGCGGGTTCGGGATATTTAGGCTCTGTTTCCGATCTTTCAGCTTTTATCCCGGGTCTCAGTCAGGTTGGCGGTGCGGCTCCTGGGGCTGAAGGCCTCCTGCATCCTAGTGGTGCATCACACAAGGTGGCATGTGAATAAATATAAACATAGGCCACGCAGTTTGCCTCCCGTAATATTCAAATTTCAGGGGGTCGTTGTTCCCGGGGCTTCAGGGGGGTCATTGAAGCCCACATACTTGTAATATTGTAGGGGGAGGGGTTGGACGCGAAAGTGGTGCAAGGGGGTTGTAAATCTGGTACACAGTGTTTTGTTTTACTTTGCTTTCCTTTCTGTGATGTAGAAGAACCTGGGTGAATATAACAGTTTTTGTACAGCCAGTAACTTTTAAACCTACCCCCAAACGGCTTTCTGCCTGTTACCATAGTAACAGTTCATGGTACACTTACGTGAGCACAGAGATTAAAAGTTCACCACACTATGTTACTAATGAATTAGCCTCAGAATTATACTTCAAATTATAAATATCATTTCTATTGATGACTGCTACCCCCACAAAAAAAAACAGACGTATGTACTTTTTAAATACATTTTTATTAAAACAATAACTGGAACCATAACTAAAAGATACCAATATAATAACTACTAGAACTATAACTAACAAAACAATATAATAAACAACATATAATATCGACTCCAAAAGAAGTATTTTAGTTAATCTGCAAAAACAAAAAAGAAAATTAGTGTTTAAAATTAGATTGATGTGACTAAATGAGGTCAAACATTACAAGTCAAAGCAACACTTGAAGATATTTATATTTTTTTAAATGTTTGCAGTGTGCCTGAAACGCTTACACGGGCATTGTACTGCAGACTTTGTGCCACCCTTTTTATCAATTTTTGCAGTTTGAGATATAATGTCCTACCTCTGTTATTCATCTCCTACTTTCTCCTTTCAAATTCTCTTGTAAAGACCTTAACAACAATTAAAGGGAACATTTTCTGCATATTTTTAATAAAGCATTTGACAAAATGCATAGTGATACCGTATTTATTGAATGTTTTGAAATTAATTTTCACAAGTCTTAAAAAAGGTGAATGCAAGAAAAGTTACTTGCCGCATATGCAGATTGCTTTCAAGAGGAGACCCCAATGAAGAGGACTGGTGTAAAACTGCAAGTATGCGGAAGCACTTGCAGTCTAATAATCCGGTCATCTTTGCAAGGGAAGAGTTAAGGAGATTGAGAGAGGCTCCTTTTGCTTCATGAGGAGGTCCAAGTACCAGTGGAGCAACACCGTCAACCTCTACTGCACAGTCTAATATTCGTCCCTAATTTGGAACCCTTTAAGAAAAAAGGTTGGAAGGTTGGGAGCTCTGTATGTCATCCTAATACCTAATCATCTTTTAGTTATACAGAGATCTACCCTGTATCAGACCTATCCGCACAAGTGTGAATTTGAGATTATCTGCCACCGAAAATCCCTCAAGCACTTCTATCTGTTCTTTTTTAACTTCGTTGAGTAGTCATATTGTGAGTATTTACCTTTAAGTTGTCAGTTAAAAATGTGCATACAACTAGTTCATGCCATATTTGAGATATAGGTGAAATGAACTGGAACAGGAGGATATACTTTCTTCAATGTTGGTAACTTGCTGCTGACTTATGTAACATTGTGGTAACTGAAAAAAGAGTTAAAAATGTATGTGTTGTACATATGCCCAAGCTTAATTTTAATGTTCATAAAAACAATTGTTCTCAATAATATTGGGGATGAAAAGTAATCATCCCAGGTTATATTTGGACAGCAAAATAGGAAATAGTATTGCATTATACAAATGTTAGGCCGAGATTGGTCACTCACTTCATTCACAAACTCCTGGGCTTGATCTGATAGAACCCTTTTTGGACTTCCATGATCTAGAAATTCAGAAATAAATAGCAAGGAAAATCAAAAGACAAGTTTTTAAAAAAAAACAACATTTTTACTTTGTATCTGAAGAACAGGCTGGAAAAGTGTAACGAGCATTTAAATAAGAAATGGGATTCAGAAAGAAACGTCTATAAGACTATCACAATGCAGATTTATATTTTATAAAAATATTTCTAGAAGCAAGACAAATTATAACTCATACATGGTCCAATTTTAAATCACATATATGGGCAATGCTTTTTTTTACGTTTGGTTGATTTCAGAATGCCTACGAATTCTAGTAAAACATGACAATAACACAGTTATCCGTCAGCAAACACATGAAGTACACAAATGCTTATCGCAGAATGGTTTTCGATCACAAAATGTTGAAGAAAAACCTGATAACTCATGGTTGAGATATCTGTATAATGAGATAGAACAGGGGGCTAATGAAGTTTAAGGTTATTAAAAAACATGGAGAGCCTGCTAAAATACAACATTGACCAATCAATGACATGTGCAGTGCAAAGCCAACTTTAACGATATAAAAAAGCAGGAAAGCGTGCCTAAAAACAGCATTGCAAAATCAAACATAACTTTGCATTTACGCTGTATTTAAAGATTGTTCAGATTACTGAGGACGCCATGCTAGGAAGCCGGCCTGATATCTTGTATGAAGGACTTCAGCATAGGATGAAATATTGGAAAGAAGAGCACCCTTGATACAGGAGCACCTCTTCTGGAGTTTCACTGAGAATTTAAATAAATTAAAAAGAAGCAGAGACAGAAAATTTGCAAGGCAATCTGAACTCAAGTTGGACGCCATTGGGGAGAGATTCATACGACTTGTTAAAGACCTAACTCAATCATTATTATTTTTCTGCCCTGAAGAAGTCCGTGAAGGACGAAACACGTCGGCTATGGCTACAGTTTTTATTTGAAGAAAAATAAAGAGTGAACTACAAACAACTGCACTGAATTGCGGTATTGCTATCTTCATCAACCTGAACAATAACAAGTTGCTTTGTCATTTTTGTTGAAATATTGAATGTACTTCCAAAAACTAGTGTGCTGGACCACAGTGTACCATAAAATGTTCAGATTATTAATTTAATTACTCTTAAAAAAATTGCTCACCTACGAAGAAGTGGATACGAACATTCTCAATGGCTGTGACTGCTGAATAGGAAAAGTTCAAGAAGGTTGGCAGCTTATAAATGCTTTGTAGAAGAATGATTGGTTAAGCATGATGTCACTGGGTGTGAGAGCTGTGATTGGGCATGTTGTAATTGAGCATGCACAAATAAAGTAAAATACGTTAGGGGTACATAGCCAGACGATGGGAAGTATTGTGCGCATGATAACATTAACACGCATGCGCTACCACAAACATGCATGCGCAAAGTGAAGGCAACTCCTACGGGGTACGTACATAAATGGAGTTTGGATGTCCCTGTGGTCTTAAAGTGGCTTCAGGAGGGGGGCTTTGCAGCCCTCCTCCATAAAATATAATAATATATAATTAGCCATGACCCGGGGGCTGGGGACCCCGGTGCCTGGAATTGGGCATGGGAGGGGGGCCACGCGGCCCACTTTCCATACAAAAATTGAATAAGTATACTCCACTTATTGTCATCGTACCATAAGCACCATAAGCGCACCCTTCCGATCACGTGCTGAAGGCTAATTGGTTGTCAACATTCGAAACTAGAAACTGTTGGCAGCCATTTTATGTCTCGGTACAAGGGAGGCTGAAGAAGCGTGTGAAATGTGTGTTTAAAACACAAAAAGGGCAAGGGTAGACACACCCTGATCCTTTAGGTCTCCTCAGGGGGTCCCACAAGGTCTCCCAGGGCCTCTATTTTTTTCTTTTTTTGGGAAAAATCGCAGAGTGCGCGTATGATCCACGCAATCTAGCGATATTTTTAAAAAAACGACGTAGGCTTCCACGCGTCTTTAGTAATTTGCATTCTTTCAACTGTTTAGAGGAAATGCGGCAGTGCTGTATCCAGGATCCACGACTGAGTAAGAAAATGTAACTATAACACTATTTACCTGCTAAGTGAATTTCTACCCATAGGATAACAGTGATGTACTTTTTAAGAAAGTTAAAGAAAATTATTAAAATAATAACCTCAGATAATCTCTTTTCTTAATATTTATATTAAATATATATAAATACGTTTTTCAACATTGAAAAAATTCGGAAGTCACGCCCACACCGTGTCTGATATGTATATGATGTCACGCACTACTGTGCGTCCGTCACATCGTGTCATATGTACATCTCGCGTATGCGCAAGGTGTCGCGCACAAGTCGCATAGCAACCGCGTGGGAAAAGTTGTACCCGTCGCACACTCTTTGCGGAGCCTAGACAGCGACCCTAAAATGGCGGACACTTTTCGCGTAGTAAATGACTAGGGTGTTTGTAGAGTGCCAAACTGCAAAAAAAAAAGAAAAAAATAATAAATTTAATTTAAGTATATAATAAACAATATAAAATAAAGAAAAAAATATTTTCATGTAAAAAAAAATTAAGAAAAAAATATGTCATGTAATTTAAATAATAACATCTAAAAATAAAAAGATTAAAAAAATGTAGATAGAAAATTTGAAAAAACAATACAAATATTTATAAATTAGCATTTAAAAAATCTTTGAAATTCACTGAAAAAACCATAGGTTTCACATAAGTTATAGTTAGTAATTAGCATTTAAAAAACCTTAGGAATTCACTGAAAAAAACATAGGTTTTAGGGGTGTTATAGTTAGCTACACATTTCACTCATATAAAACTATTGAAATTCCCCCGATACAGTTACTTGTACTAACTATAACTCACGCACCCGCAATCCACTGCTGATAATGAAAAAACTGGGTGCAGATCCTTCCAACTCTGCCAATTTTCACCCTATATCTTTGTTGCCAATCTTCTCGAAGATACTGGAGAGACATATAAATTCCCAGCTTTCTAAACTGGTCGAAAACACTGCTTTTCTCCATCCTTCTCAGTCGGGCTTTTGGCCTAGGCACTCAACTGAGACAGCCCTCCTGGGGGTAACAGAGAGTCTCAGGCACGGTGTCGATCAGGGAAACACCATGGCGCTCATCCTGCTGGATTTGAGTGCAGCCTTCGACACTGTGTTGCATTCCATCCTCATTGACTCTCTGAAATCTCTAGGTGTGGCAGGCCAGGCCTTGGCCTGGCTGGTGTCTTTCCTCAACGACCGAAGCTTTCAAGTGTTTTCTTCTAAAGCAGTTTCCGCCATCTGTCCATCTACCTGCGGCGTCCCCCAGGGCTCAATTCTTAGCCCTTTATTATTTAACATTTATGTTAAACCCTTGGCAACCATAGTTGAACAGGCGGGGTTAACCCTGTTTTCCTACGCAGACGACACCCAGATTGTTTTCTCCTTATCAGGGAGAGACGAGAACAATATCTCCGCACTCAAGTCGGGCCTCACTCTTGTGGCCGATTGGATGCGGAGAAACTGTCTCAAGCTGAATGGGGAGAAGACCGAGGTGGTCATTCTGGGACGGAACAAACATCTATGGGGTCCCCGCCACTGGCCCACCGAACTGGGAAATGCGCCTACTCCATCTGCTGCAGTTCGTAACTTGGGTGTCATCATTGACGACAGGCTAACTATGAGGCAACAAGCAACCAAGGTCGCAGCCATCTGCTTCTCAACACTGCGGTGGCTTTATAAGATTCTGTGGATGCTCCCCCTCTCCTTCCGCAGAACCGTAGTCCAGGCACTTGTAACATCTCGCCTGGACTATGGCAACATTCTCTACTTGGGCGCAGACAAAGCCACCATACATGTGCTGCAAGTTGTGCAAAATGCGGCTGCGCGCCTACTAAAGAACGTCCCTAGACGCACTTCAGCCACTGCCGCCTTACGCTACCTTCATTGGCTGAGCATCCCTGAACGTGTTAAATTCAAGGCACTCTGTTACATGTTCAAGGCCAAGCAGGGCAGCGCCCCAGCATATATTCAAGGGCTGGTAAACCCCTACAGACCCCTGCGCTCACTAAGGTCATCGGACACTGGTAACTTTACAGTGCCAAGATGGAAGCTGACAAAAATGGGAGGCCGCTCCTTCTCCACTCTGGGTCCCAAATACTGGAACTCCCACCCTTTGGCATTAAAATCAGAGACCAACTTACTCCGCTTCCGTAAGGCTCTGAAGACTCTGCTTTTCACTAAGCGTGACCAATAGTCGGCTGTGGCCTCAAGCCAAGGTGATACATCCTCCTTCTTCTACAGTCTATCACTGGCGCCGGGAAACCCATTGTGGACGATACAAGCTTAAATAAATAAATAAATAAATGTCACATATTACATCATTCATGACATGGTCAGTGACATCACTGATGACATCTCTGATAACATCTCAAATGACATCACTGATGACATCCCTGATGATATCATCCATGTGACAAGCTGATACACCTGATCATACAGTAGCACACAATATAAAATATGAAGTACCATATTTGAAACATTGACACACCAGTACAAGTTTCTAAAAACCCACTCAGTGATTCCTACATCTACACACACATCTAAACACTAAGCGTGAGCGCAAAATCCGTTCCGCTCGCGGATTTTGCGGATTTTTGGTAAATCCGCAATCCGCGAACTCCCGCGAATTTACCGAAAATTCGCAAATCCGCGAGCGGCGGATTTGGGGGGCAAAAGCTCAAGCCTTCAAGCTTGAAGTCGTTGTAACTATTTTAGGATGGCGCTGGCAGCTTGCTGGCTCCATCCTAAAATAGTGACAGGATGATGGACACTTTCGACAGCTCACTCAAGGGACCCCTGCGCACATCGGTGCGTCGTCGAGGCTGGGCAGGTGTGCCTTCTTCCCAAATCTACCGTCGAAAATCAGCTGTGATGCTGGATAGAGGCCTTTGCATCCTTGACTTTCACGAGTGCATTCCTCGTGCTGTTCCTGTGACCAGGAGCTTCTTTCTCTTGATCTGCTGCTCTGATCGGTCTCTGACCTTTTATACACTCAATAGGCATGTGAACTCGCATGGAAGCCCCGCCCGTTTTGCCCCGCTCACACACTCGCGGTGTGCACCGTCTTCCCACCATTTACCCACTATGATGGACAGCTCACTCAAGGGACCCCTGCGCCCTTCGGGGCGATTGCATAGTAACACACACATGGTCGCTGGAACTAGTTGAAGTTCAAATTCAGTGACTCATTCATCAGCCTAAAAACAATCGTGAGCGTCGTCGAGGCTGGGCTTTTATGCAGACATCCTACTCACTTATGCAAACAATTGATCATACTTATATTTACTAAGCTACTCACTTACACAAACACCACTTTTTTATTCATATAGATAGTAACTCATACTTAGTGTGTTATAAAATCAGTATTACAAGTATAGTTATCCATACATCAATCATACAATCACTGAGTATTATGTATACTTATTTATATACAATAACTGTCACATGCACTGCCTTTTATATTTTTAGTTTGTTGGACATATATACAAATATATATATATATTACCTACTGGCAGTCGCCAGAAGGTAGTTATAGTTAGGACCTAGTTTCCATAGGAAATCTGTAACATTCTATTTGGAACAACTTTGGCGCCGGTCGACGATCCTTCACAAAATTCTCCAAGAAAATGGCCTACTCCGCTCCGCTCCTTCCCTGAAAGGTTGGGGTGATTCGTCAAGCAGGGACTGAGAAAAAAGGGGGTCCCAAAACGTGTTTTCCCCATGCAATTTTCCATTAAGGACCTTTAAGTGAGGCTACAGCCCGAACTGCTGAACGGAATTACACCAAATTTGGCAAAAAGGTAGAGTTAGGTTCACAGATTACGCTTTTTGTTAAATGGTGTAAATCCGTTCAGTAGTTTCTTAGATAATCAAAAGTAAAATCATAGATATATCTATAGACGAAGTGCCGTACACGTACAGTATGCGTACCTTTCTGAGCACAAGCTTTATGCTAATTGGCTGTCAACATGCCAAACCAGGAAGTGTTGGCAGCCATCTTGTGCCTCAGTAGAACCGAGGCACAAGAAAGCAGCAAAAGAAACACTAAAAACACGCAAAGGGGGCAGGGTAGAAACACACTGACCCCCTAGGCCTGCTCAGGGGGTCCAACAAGGACCCCGAGGCCTCCAATTTCTTTTTTTAAATCACTTGTAGGTACGTGTACCCCATGAAAAAAAAACGGTCAGCTTTTTTTTCTAGTTAGCCCCCGGGGGAACTAAATCCCAGGGGCTTTATAAAAAAAGTGTGGGGGGGCCCAAACCCCCCACACTGCCCTGGGTACCACCACCCCGGGGCAAAGTAAGTATAATAGCAGGGGGCATATAGCCCACCCTCAGACCTGGGGACCACCACCCCAGGGGCTTGGATATGAATGATGGGGGCCTCTAAGGCCCCCTGAGCCCTGGGGACTGCCCAAAGCTTTATTCCCAAGTATGCGGGGGCTCATGGCCCCCCACAGCCCCAGGGACCGCCTCCCCCGGGGCTTTCTTTTAAAATACATTTAAAAAAAAACCTGTGTGGGGGTCTCAAGCCCTCCCACACGCCACCTCCCCGGGGCACTACATATTTAAATTGGGGGGTCCGTGATGGACCCTCAGCCGGAGGGACCATCACCCCCTGGGGCTTTGCAAATGATGGGAGGGGGACCGCGCGGCCCCCCTCCTGGGGCCTGTGATGGCCCTGGGGACCGCCACCCCCGAGGGCCGGCTCCTGGCATGTCCCTGGGTGCCCACCCCCCAGGACACTGCTGTTTGCTATGGTAGGGCTTGCCGCCATTACTTAAATATTCGCTCCTATCATATCTGTTCCATACAGAGGTGATTCTGGATATGATGTGCAAATGCCTTACCCAAAATGTCTTTATCTTTGATAAAGTTGTCTATAGCCAAATACTTGGAACAGCGATGGGGACCTGCTTCGCCCCCAGCTTTGCAGGTCTTTACCTAGGCTGGTGGAAGGAGCAGGTCACCACCGCAATGCCCACTTACAAGGAAAATGTTATTAAGTGGGTAAGATATACAGACGTCATTTTCTGTGTTTGGAAAGGTACGCATGAACAGCTAATCCAATTTGTAGAGACCCTTAACATCTACTCTTACAATCTGAAATTCAACAGTAGAATTGAGAAAGAGTCCATAGAATTTTTGGACCTAAAAGTAACATTAAAAGAAAATCATATAGAAAGTTTCCTATTCAGAAAAGACACGGCAGGCTATAGCCTCCTACATGTGGGAAGTTGCCACCCAAACAATCTAATACGCAGTATCCCATTGGGAGAACTACTACGAGCAAAAAGAAATTGCAGCTCTCCCCAAGGTTATGAATTTGAAAAAGAACACATGAGTAAACGATTTCTAGAAAGAAGGTATACTCAATCAGACATTAACAAAGCCTGTAAAGAAGCAGATAAAAGAGTCAGGAAAACTCTTTTAGAAATTAAGCCAATAGAACCGATTTTAGAAATGGCTTATAAAAAAATCAGATTTATCACACGCTTTTCTAACCAACCGCAGGAAGTGAAACGCAGTCTTAATAAATTCTGGAAGGTCTTAAAAACAGACTAAGACTTATACAGGGTGATAGAAGACTTTCCCCAAATCACCTATAGAAAGGCAGAATAATTAAAGGATATCATCTGTCAAAGTACTGTGATTCCTATAACAAAACAACAATGGGGTAACCCAATATGTGGGTTCTACACGTGCAATAAATGTAAATCATGTAAATACAGCAAAAACTGTAAAGAACCTAGACTTTGTATCAACCAAAAACCATTTGTGATTACGAAACATGTCACATGCAATACAGACTACGCTGTATATGCCCTCAGATGTCCGTGCGAGAAATTTTATACATTGGAAGCACTATCCATCCAGCTAAAAAAAGAATTCTAGAACATCTGAGGGCAGTTAATAAAGAAGACAAGCAATACCCCATAGCCCGACATTTTAAGGAAAAACACGGTCAGAACATCAATCTTCTATCTTTCTGTGTGCTTGATACAATCCCAGCTAGAGAAAGAGGTGGCAACAGATCTTTAGAGCTTAGACGCCTAGAATTTAAACTGATAGTGCAATATCATATAGTGCAGCCGCTAGGCCACAATTTAGATGACAAACTATCAGTTCATCTAGGAGAATGAGCTCACAGATTATCATAAATGTAAACCATATCATGAATTTGTTCTTTGTTCTGGACCTCTGGAGTTAGATATCAAATGTGAAATCTATTATCGTTTTTATAGCTTTGTATATCACTATAGAACCGTATGCTGCTAGCATTTATTCATATGTTTTAATTCACCTGTAATGATACACTGTTTTATATAATTTGTATATTTTTCAGATCTCGCATACACGAATGGTGTTCATGAATGAAAGTTATTAAGTCGAATATCTATTGCAACGGAAAGATATAAGTAAAATAATTTCCTTTAGTCGTATTATGATTGTTTAATAGAAACCTAGTTTTATATTGCATGATTTGATTAAGTTTGAGCTGTAACTAAGATTGGATAATTGCTATCGCCGAATTAGATAAACAGCCCACTTGGGCCGAATTAAGTAAACATGTTAATACTTTAAGACGGGTAGTCCTGTATAATGTGCCCACTGGGGCAGAATTGTATAAGAATCATATATTGACTGCAACGCGACAAAAGTTCAGCTGATTATATATTCCTCAGCCGTTAGGCAGTGTATACCATAAGTCGAATAACTAATAAGGTGATATGCTCCTCTTTAATATATGAGAACATTTAATTGTTGCAATATGGTCAGACAAACATAGGAATTAATGGTGGACTTTATGTACAACCAATAAAGTTATACAAAAATTGAATGTATTAGATTTTCTAAAACAATGATAATCAATTGCATTTAGATAACTTTGTGATAAAATATAAATAATGAATTATGAATCACCATGAATGTATAAAAGAATACCAAAGAAAGTTTGTTTACAATAACGGTAAAAGCGGGAAGTTTGTTTTCACTTACAATTATTTTTTTTCACAATCACATGATGTTTATATGAAACTGTAATGGTGACAACCTCGATATTCGTGACCAAGGAAACCTCGTTTTCCGAAACGCGTAGAGTGCTACCATTTAAATTACCTTTTCAGCAGTTTGGTGACGTGGCTCTAAATTCTTTATTGGGTTAACGGAGTGTTGTGGGATATATATATATATATATATATATATATATATATATATATATATATATATATATATATATATATATATATATATATATATATATATATATATATATATATATATGTATGTATGTATATATATATATATATATATATATATATATATATATATATATATATATATATATTCTGCAAAGTTCAGTACGGGCGCAGCAAAAACCACAGCTACGCCACGCCACGCCACACTGAAAAGATCGAGTAAAGCCACAGACTCCGTGCTCCGTTGTTAGTGCATTTATTCGTGAGGAATAAACAGCCCACCAGTCGCCATGACGCGTTTCGCCTCAGCCGAGGCTTGATCACATGTCATGTGAAGGAGGAAGAAGGTACTATTTGAACAACATTTAAGTCACATGACTAATAGTACTTCCTGTCAACATTAAAGGGGTATGCATCAAAAATATATATATATATTCACTGAAAAAACCATAGGTTATAGACCATATATAGTTAGGAATTAGCATTTACAAAACCTTGAAAATTCACTGAAAAAACCATAGGTTATAGACCATATATAGTTAGGAATTCGCATTTACAAAACCTTATTTTACTCACACAAAACCATTGAAATTCCATATATAGTTAGTTGAACTAACTATATATCGCGCACCCGCAATCCACTGCTGATGATGTCACATATTACATCATTCATGACATGGTCAGTGACATCACTGATGACATCACTGATGACATCTCAAATGACATCACTGATGACATCTCAAATGACATCACTGATGACATCACTGATGACATCTCATTTGACATTACTGATCACATCACTGATGATATCATTCATGTGATAATACGATGAACCTCTTCAGACTCTAATATAACCTTAGATACAATCAGTGTAAACAGACACTCACAGACTGTCACTCATCCATGGAGTTACTCACACACCTAGTCAGTCATGCAAAGAATCAATCACACCTCCCTTTCCTCAACTATACAGTTATACAAACTTTACTTATTCAAACATACACTAACACATATTTACTCTCTTATACAATCCCTGATACAAGTTCACAATGATCCATACAGCCACTCACACATTCACTGGCTCTTATGCACAGTTATTTATATATGTCAACTCTCACATGTACTGTGTTTTACATATGTACTTACTTTGACATGTAGCACTGAGATATCCATTCACTCACCAATACACTCATGCACACAGTCAACCACCCATACAGCTGTTTCCACATGCACTTTTGAAACCATACATCTAGTGAATCAACTGCTCACACATCTATGCACAGAGTCATACACCTCCCAGCCACCCACACACACACTCAGTCTCCCATACAAATACTTGGGCAACCAATCAATAACCCATATAGTTACTCATATAGCTACTTATCAACACATGCAACAGTTTACAGAACAACAGACATAATGATGCACAAATTAAGACAGTTTAGTCACTAACCCATGCACTCAGTGAGACACATTTAATCACTCACTCATACAGTCAGTCATGCACCTACTAAATCCTTCATCCAGACACTTATACATCCACTCATTCTTCAATATGTAAGACATATTTTAACTTTACAGAAACATAAGGTTTTGTAAATGCGAATTCCTAACTATATATGGTCTATAACCTATGGTTTTTTCAGTGAATTTTCAAGGTTTTGTAAATGCTAATTCCTAACTATATATGGTCTATAACCTATGGTTTTTTCAGTGAATTTTCAAGGTTTTGTAAATGCTAATTCCTAACTATATATGGTCTATAACCTACGGTTTTTTCAGTGAATATATATATATATATACATACATATATAAACATATATCATCTGTATATCTATATAAATACAAACATAAATGCATGCATACATATACTTATATGCATACAGATGCATGTTATTTACATGAAAGTTGAAAAAACACTAATAAAAGCAAAGCTAAAAAGCCACCTCATTACAAACAGAATGGCTTTAACTTAAACGAGGGCGAGATCTATTGCATTTTCAATGCTTGTTTACTTTGGTTCCATCAAGAAGGCATTCAGATGTGTCACACATTTGCCATCAATTCTGAATGTTAGCACTCTAGTTGCACATTAGATCACTGTAGTAAAGCTACTGCTCACCAGGGACGTCTGCTGCTGGTATTCAAAGTGCATGTTTCAGTCTGCATGTCAGAATTTTTTTAATGAAATAGAAGAGGATTTGAGAAGTCACTCAAAATGATCCCTAATTTTTCTTTCTGAAGCACTAATCATACTTTCTATGGCAAAATTAACCCCCTCATGTTGTTCCTTTTTAAATTGAGTGTTTTCAGACTTACCACTTCATTCCAATCAAGATGGCTTCTGGTGTGCCATACTTTTGTCATAAGTAAGACTGTTAGCGCTCTAGTTGTTCTTTAGAACACTCTGGGACATTCTGTCATTGGGCTATACTTGGGGTACATCTGAGTGATATTTGGGCTACATTTAGGCTCTTTTGTCTCTAGTGGCCATCTTGGGAGACTGTATGTCAGAATTTTTTAATGAAATTGAAGAGGGTTTGAGAAGTCACTCAAAATGTGCACTAATTTATCTTTCTGCAGCACTAATCATAATTCATATGGCAAAATATACCCCCTCATTTTGTTCCTTTTTAAATTAAATGTTTTAAGAGTTACCACTTTATTCCAATCAAGATGGCTTCAGGTGTGCCATACCTTTGTAATAAGTAGGACTGTTAGCGCTCTAGTTGTTCTTTAGAACACTCTGGGACATTCTGTCATTGGGCTATACTTGGGCTACATCTGGGTGATATTTGGGCTACATTTGGGCTCTTTTGTCTCTGGTGGCCATTTTGGGAGACTGCATGTCAGAATTTTTTAATGAAATAGAAGAGGATTTGAAAAGTCACTCAAAATGTGCCCTAATTTTTCTTTCTGCAGCACTAATAATACCTTCTATTGCATAATATACCCCCTCATGTTGTTCCTTTTTAAATTAAATGTTTTAAGAGTTACCACTTTATTCCCATCACGATGGCTCCAGGTGTGCTATACCTTTGTAATAAGTAGGACTGTTAGCGCTCTAGTTGTTCTTTAGAACACTCTGGGACATTCTGTCATTGGGCTATACTTGGGCTACATCTGGGTGATATTTGGGCTACATTTGGGCTCTTTTGTCTCTGGTGGCCATTTTGGGAGACTGCATGTCAGAATGTTTTAATGAAATAGAAAAGGATTTGAGAAGTCACTCAAAATGTGCCCTAATTTTTCATTCTGCAGCACTAATCATACTTTCTATGGCAAAATATACCCCCTCATGTTGTTTATTTTTAAATTAAATGTTTTAAGAGTTACCACTTTATTCCAATCAAGATGGCTTCAGGTGTGTCATACCTTTGTAATAAGTAGGACTGTTAGCGCTCTAGTTGTTCTTTAGAACACTCTGGGACATTCTGTCATTGGGCTATACTTGGGCTACATCTGGGTGATATTTGGGCTACATTTGGGCTCTTTTGTCTCTGGTGGCCATTTTGGGAGACTGCATGTCAGAATGTTTTAATGAAATAGAAAAGGATTTGAGAAGTCACTCAAAATGTGCCCTAATTTTTCATTCTGCAGCACTAATCATACTTTCTATGGCAAAATATACCCCCTCATGTTGTTTCTTTTTAAATTAAATGTTTTAAGAGGTACCATTTTATTCCAATCAAGATGGCTTCAGGTGTGCCATACCTTTGTAATAAGTAGGACTGTTAGCGCTCTAGTTGTTCTTTAGAACACTCTAGGAGGCTGCAGTAGAACACAAAGGAATCAACTGACAGTCTCTGTCCTTGTTGGATGTACATGTTTTACTGAGAATGTCAGACTTCATTTTCACATGACTGAGAAAGATAATGTGAATTTACAGAAAATATGCTTTCAGTTTAGCTTATAGATCCCCTTCCAAACCACTGTGGGAAAATCATGAGATATTAGTTTTCTTTCAAACAATATTCATGATATCACAGCAGAAGGTTTTTTCACATGGTAAAATCACCTTAGAACCCACCACAATTCCTAAAACGAGTATGGTACCATCAACAAATGATTTATAATGTAACTAAAGTCCTAAAACCCTCTATTAACTACAATGCTTTTTAATGAGGTGCTATCATGTATATTGGTCCCAAGATGGCTGCCAACACTTCTTGGATGAAGTGCTGACAGCCAATCAGATCAGATGTGTGGTTAGGCTCCGCCCAGATATATATCTTTTTTTGAACCTAAATTACTCAAAATCCACTGGAGCACATATATTGAGACCAAGCAAAGGCACATCGGGCTAACAGTCCCTACAATTTTGCCAAGTTTCGTGCAAATCCATTCAGCCGTTCGAGCTAAAAGTGAGGCCAACCGCCCTATGGAAATTAACATGGGAAAAACGTGTTTTGGGACCCCCCTTTTTTCTCGGCCCCCCCTTGATGAAACCCCCCCAAATTGTCAGGGGCTGCTCAGAAACAAAATGTTCCATTTTCCTGAAAATTTCAGCCAATTCCGTCCACAAACGCCAAAGTTATTAGACATAGAATTTTCAAAAATCCCATAGAGAAAAAATCCTAACTATATATACCTACTGGCGACCGCCAGTAGGTAATATATATATATATATATATATATATATATATATATATATATATATATATATATATATATATATATATATATATATATATATATTACCTACTGGCGGTCGCCAGTAGGTAGTTATAGTTAGGATTATTTTCAATGCAAAATCTCAACATTCTATTGTGAATAACTGTGGCGCCGGTTGAGGAATCTGCCTGAAAATTTCCTCAATTTTGCCTCGCGGTGCTCCGGTCCTTCCTTGAAAGTTTGGGGGGGATTCGTGAAGCGGGGGCCGAGATAAAAGGGGGGGTCCCAAAACGTGTTTTCCCCATGTTAATTTCCATAGGGTGGTCGACCTCACTTTTAGCCCGAACGGTTGAATGGATTTCCACCAAACTTGGCAAAATTATAGGGACTGGTAGCCCGATGTGCCTTTGCTATGTCTCAAGATATGTGCTTCAGTGAAGTTTGAGTAATTTAGGATCAAAAAAATATATATATCTATGGCCGGGCCCCGGTAAGAGCACCGGGGAGCGCAGCGGGCGCGCCACGCAACATACGCACGGAAAGCTGATTGGCTCTCGGGTGTCTGTAAACATTCGAAACAGTCCGGACCGGCCACCATGTTGTGTCTCGGTAGGATTGAGACACAAGAGGTGGCAAAAACAACAATCTAATTTGGCAACCAAGTCAAAGATCAGGCGCACAGCTCTAAGTAAAGGAATGTATTACAAAATAGAATCAAATCTGAAGCGTGAACTCGAAGAGAGAAAGGTACTGGTTGCCAAACAGTCACCAAAACACCCCAGAACTCCTGGGTAAATTGACATTCAAAACAGTATCTCTCTGAGCTCCACAAATGTAATCACTAGATCGTGAATCCACCAATCTGGTATAGTGTTCAAATATGCTCAAGTGCAGGAGTAATATCTTTCTTGCCACAGTAATGTCCTTTAATAAGAAAATTCCACCAATCCGGTATTCCAATCTCTTTTAATGGTATTATTTCTTCAATCCAATTCACAATTGTCCTTAATTGTCTTTCAGCCAACACATGTTTCGTCTGATGCTAATCCTTGCATCAACAGACTTCATCAGGGCTGAAACCCAAACACATTTACAATATTAAATGTATCAGCCAGTCAAATTATTACATTACCCATTACCAAATTCACCAAAAAAAGTGTATAATGTTTATCAAGTCAAATTAGGAGGCTACCAACATTTCCCAGAAGAGTAAGAGAAAGAAAGGATCAAAAAGTCACCCCAGTGAAAATTAAATATATACCATGCTTGGTACTCAAAGGGGAATACTGAATTAAAGTAGTCCCAAACGCACCATTAACGCACTCAATAAATAGCAAAGTGTTACCTCAGTCACAATTAAGTCTTGTCAAAAACAATAATTCAAAGTATTTCAATATTGCGTAAAGATCAGTTAGAAGAACCTGGAACAAAGGTATACTATCCTAGTAAGTTTCATAATATGTGAAAGATTCTAATTATAAACACATAATGCCTAATGCCCGATAAAACGTGCAGTACATGACTGCTGTAATTAGGATGCAATGCTAAATTCAAGAGCTACTAGTATTTGGTATTAATACTTGTAATTAAACATCTAATGGTCATTAGTATCTTTATGAGTAACTACATATCTTTTAAACTAGTATATGTGAGTATTGATGTATATAAGTGAGTGTATGTGGGAGCGAGAGATTGTAAGAGTTCCTGTATAAATAAGTATGTGTTTCTTTAAGTGATTGTTTAAGAGAGTAAGTATGTGTTCCATTCTGTAGAAGTAAGTGTAGTGGTGGGTGTATAGCTGTATATGCAGGTAAATGGATGTTTGATAGTTTATTTGCATGTGTGACTATGTGTGCGAGTAACTCTATAGATGAGTATAATAAGATGTATAGGTGTATGAGTACATATGATGAGTGAGTACATGCATGAGTGCCTGTATAGAACTGTTGGTGAATGAGTGGATGCGGATGTAGATTTTGGAACTACTGAATAGGTTGTTCTAACTGGTATTGGTATCTCTATTTTTTTTTAAATGTAGGATTCTATTTTTGAATGTGTGTATCAAGGGTTATATTACACTGAGAGGAGGTCGACCACTCTTTCACAAGGATGATGTCATCAGTGATGTCATGAGTGATGTCACTGACCATGTCATGAGTGATGTAATATGTGACGTCCTCAGCAGTGCATTGCGGGAGCGCGAGTTATAGTTAGCTGAACTAACTATAACAGGGAAATTTCAATGGTTTTGTATAAGTGAAATGTCCCGCTAACTATAACATGTGTGAAACCTATGGTTTTTTCAGTGAATTTCTAAGGTTTTTTAAATGCTGATTCCTAACAATAACGTGTGTGAAACCTATGGTTTTTTCAGTGAATTTCAAAGGTATTGTAAATGATAATTGTTAAATCTATTAATTGTTAAATTTCATTCTTTTTATACTAATTTTCTTCATTTTTATAATAAATATTTATATATTATATTTTTTATTGATATTTCATAGTTTAATGTAAAATAATAACAAAACTAAATTCAATTTTTTTGTATCAATTAATTTATTTTTCAAAATATTAAAATTACATTATATATATATTTCCTTTCTCATTCTTTTTTTTAGATAATCGGAACGTACATGTACAGTGAACGCACCGCCCTTTGTACGGTAAATCGTACTCAGAGCGAACGTGCGCATACGTCACAAATACGTTTTGACTCTACACGGTGCATCAGCGCTTCCGTGTGACGTCATGCACGCTTGTACGGTGCCCCGTACGAGTACCCCACGAAAGTTTTATAATGTTTAAAACAATATATCTATGTATTTATTGTACATTTTAAAGGTAGACATTATCTGGAATAATCATAAAAATAGTTTTTGAAAATTTTAATAAGCGTATATTACTTTGAAAAGCAATTACGCAAATTGCAGCAGTACGTCGTACGTACTCGCATCGTAAGTGCTCCGTAAACGCAGCGTACGAGCTCCGTAAGTGCACCATAAGAGTACACACAGCCATGTGCCTTTAAAAGAAGAGGTTTCATTGGTTCATAACTCTTCCTACTCCAACTGTTGAAAGACCCCGCCCATTTTGATCATTCTATTTGGATTTTCTCAGGAGCAGCATCTATTCTGGGGAGCTGAAGTCCTTTAGAAGCATTATCTTCAAAATGGCTGGTCTTCCCCAAAGTCCATATGGCCATTCCTCTGATGATAATGAATTTGTGAATGAACCTCCTCAGAAAAAGAGGAAAGAAGCCTTCATCTGGAAGTTTTTTACTTTTCCGGAGGGACAGAAGAAGGTGAATGCACCTAAAGTAGCGTGTAAAATCTGTGACGTTACACTGTCCACAGGTGACCCATCAAAGAAGTACTAATTCGGTACTGCAAGCATGGACCGTCACGTCAAAACCTTACATCCAAACAATTATGCAAGGGTGGCAACGCAAAGCTTGCAAGACAATCCTCCACCAGCAGTGGCTAGCACCTCAACTGCACCACCACCTCCTGCAAGCAGTTCACATGCCATCATTGTTCCTCAGTTTTTCCGAGCTCACTTTTCACTGCAAATACTGCAAAGAATTGCTTTGCTATGGTGAGCAATCTGTTGCCCTGATTGTGAAGAGGCAAGAGGAGCACCGTTGCCCTAAAACAAAATATTTAGTTTTTACTTTTTTGTTCCTGTTCTACAGTTTTTTTTGTTTAAAAAGTTCAATTTTTTTGGTTAGAAAAAAATACTTTTTGAAAAAATAGAAAAAAATACAAAACTAAAAAGACAAAAATAAACTGTTCTTTTCAGAACTACATTCGCAGGTCAAATAAAGAACTATATTTCTATGATAGTGTCTAAACGTTTGTCAGAATCAATGTGTAGTTCATAAATGAATGAATGAATACATTAGTAGTGTATGGTGAATGTGAAAGTGCTGAACTATAAGGAAGTGCTACGGCATATATCTATAAGGGGTTTACCTATAGTATACTGTAGTACCTCCAAAGCACTTGAATGTAACATGTGCATATAAATATGTTACAAGTCTATGCTTCAATTTGCACTACTGGTGAAAGTGCCTGGAGGAGTTTGTATGTGTTAGGGGCAGATTTACAACCCCCTTGTGCCTGTTTTACACAGCTGTTGCATCACTTTTGTGATGCAGCAGTGGTGCAAAAGATGTGTCCTGGTGTGTGGTATTTACAATGTGTCGCATTTTGAAGGTGCGTCAAATTGTAAACCCATGCGCCAGAAGGAGGCTTTCCTGCGCAGGTGGGGGGTGTTCTGGCGCAGGAATGCCTCCTAAAAGATTTCATTCAGTCACTTTTGGGCTTATACTGTGTCGAAACCCTGCACCTGCTTGAACCAGGTGTAAGGATTTACACAGCATTATGAGCATAGGGCCCAAAGAGCATTGCTCGAGCTGCATTGTGCTTCCAATACAAGTCAAGCAATGCACCATCTTCACAGCACATATACATCACATATCTTTGCCATTTTTGCCTCATAGTGCCCACATTGTAAATACGGTGCATCCATGGTGGTGATGTCACAGTGCACAATAACTGGAATATCTCTGGGGATGTACCACTTATTGTACATCTACTAATTACTGTTTTGATGTAGTGAATGCCTTACTACACACTGATCAATGAGCACTCTATGCCCTAAGGCCCGCTTTGCACCATGAGTACTTTGCTACTGACATAGCCCTCATATATGAGATTTTGCCGTAGGTAAGTGCAGCAGTCCTTCCTGCTGCGCTTCCCTATGGCAAAAGAAAAATGTAGGAATGTTGTATCTGTAAGACACAGCGCATTCCTATCCTTTTTTCTTGCACCGGAGTACAATGGTCTGCCTGCACCAACGCAGGAACATCTGCACAATGGTGCAAGGGTGCCTGCGTTGAAAGGATGAATATTTTTGTACAGGTAGGGAAACCGTTCTGTACAAAATTAATCACAAGAGACTTTTCTTTTTTCTACATGTGCTGCAGAATGCAACACACATAGAAAAAGGAAAAACAACGAGAAATAAAACTATTTTTCCCCTGTTGCGTCCTCCTTACGCCTCCCCTGGGGAGGCGTTCGTTTTTGGCACTGCCTCAGATTTATGATTTCTCGTAAATGTGGGGCAGTGTCAAAAGGCCACGGGTGTTGCTGGGAACACCCCCAGCAACACCTATTGCACGCCCCTTTAACGCAGAATGATTACACTTGGTTACTGACTGTATAACTACACTTCTTCAAAGAGACTGCATGACTGAATTCTTAAGAGCTTCATTTTTACCACAGTGCAAACATAAGGACATTCCGATGAATACTGAATCAGCAATGACAGAGTGTTGCTGGAAGTGTAAGGAGAGAGACTGGGGAATTGAAGGTATAAAACACAAATTTGCTGGTACATAGAACAGTGCATGCATAGTCAAAAAGGGTTTGAAATAGTCCATGCCCTAAGGCCCTCTTTACCTCATAATTACTTCGGTACTGGCTGAATCATTAGAATTCTGCAAGGAAACTGTCTGGATGAATATATAGCACCTTCACTTTTAGAATTGTTTATAGATAAGCATATAGTGCTCTATGGTCAATACAATACTGAAATAGTAGAGTGAGAGTAATTGCTGAAAGTCTAATCATACAGACTGGGGAATTTAATATAGAAAAGACTAGTTTCTAGGTACATAGAAGACTGCATGGATAGTCTATACAGGTTTAAAGCAGTCCATGGCCTAAGGCCTACGCAGGAACATTTGCACAATGGTGCAAGGGTGCCTGCGTTGAAAGGATGAATATTTTTGTACAGGTAGGGAAACCGTTCTGTACAAAAATAATCACAAGAGACTTTTCTTTTTTCTACATGTGCTGCAGAATGCAACACACATAGAAAAAGGAAAAACAACGAGAAATAAAACTATTTTCCCCCTGTTGCGTCTTCCTTACGCCTCCCTTGGGGAGGCGTTCGTTTTTGGCACTGCCTCAGATTTATGATTTCTCGTAAATGTGGGGCAGTGTCAAAACTGGGGAATTTATTATAGAAAAGACTAGTTTCTAGGTACATAGAAGACTGCATGGATAGTCTATACAGGCTTAAAGCAGTCCATGGCCTAAGGCCTACTTTTCTCCATAAATATTTGGGTACTGACTAGATAATTACAGTTGTGGAAGGAGAGTGCCTGACTGAATTTTAAATAGGTTAATGTTTAGCACAGTGCATACATAAGGACATTCTGTTGAATAGATCTGTACAATACGGAATCAGCAATCACAGAGACTTTGCTGGAAGTCAAAGGATATACACCTGGAAATAAAAACTATAAAACACAAGTTTGCTGGTGCATAGAAGAATGCATACATAATCTATAACAGTTTGAAGAAGTCCATGCCCTAAGACCCAGTTTGCACCATGAGTACTTGGATACTAGCTGAATGATTTCAATTCTCTCAAACCATTTTTAATTTTTAATCATAAATATATTCTTGTAACATTTCATAATTTATTAGAGCTTCTAACATGATTTCATATGAAATTTCATTTTCTGGATTAATAATTTCAATAGTCATATCATGAAACTCAATGTCGTCTAATGCTTCAACAAAATCATCATCCAATGTTTCATCTAAAAATCGCAGGTAATATCTCCAGCACCAATACTTTCATCTTCATTCTCGCTTCATGACAGGTATATTTAGCTCCTCTATCAGAGTGTTACTAATTTCAAAACTATCTTCCATATTGTTCTGTTCTTCTTCCATTGTGAATTGTTTTATGTTGTTGTTCCTTGTGGAAAAACATAAACACTTCATTTTATCATTCCTAATACATAATACCAAACTAGCGTTATCAACTATTTTGCCCTTTAAAAAAGATTATTATGCAAAAACCATTCTCAACTGTTTGTGATACATCCTCTAAGGAAAGCTTTTAAGGTTTCCCATACTATGGCAACCGCCGCAGAATCCAGATTAGACTCCAAGAAGGAAGTGGTTTCCAATACAAGATAGCCTACTTCCTCCGCTTCCAGTAGTAGAGTGCGGTCAAACGACCAGGAAGGATGTTTCACCTGAGGCTCTAGTTTGAGAACAAACATTAAAGCTGAGTGATCAGACAAGTGAGATGGGAGGTATTCTATTGTAGTTAATCTGTCTTTGAGGCTAAAGCTAAATAAAGCATAATCTATCCTTGATTTATGCTTGCATTTCAAGTTTTGGAAGGAGACCCCAAGTTTATTACCCACCCTTTCTCGCCACAGATCTGCCAATCCAAGTTGTGACATTGATGCAATAAGAGACTGCCTTGATTTGGAAGGGATACTCGCTCTAGACCTTGGAGATTTATCTAATTTAGGATTGAGCACAATGTTGAAGTCTCCGACCCATACAATTGGATCTTGCGACGAAACTAAATTATTGCTAATGATATCAAGGAAAGTTTTGTCATCTGTGTTAGGGCCATAGTAGCCAACCACTGTGCAGATCCAGCCATCCACTGAAATTCTTAACAACAACCAGCTGCCACTTTGGTCCTCTTTGGAATCCAAGATCTGAACATTTGCTGATTTTTTAAAGATACATAGGATCCCTCTGATATTTGTGTTATGATCTGTGCAACAAAAACTATCTATCCATCTATGTTTTTTTAATAAACCTATAACCTCAGCCTTCAGTAGATGTGTCTCCTGCAACACAATGATCTGCGCGGAGGAGTCCCTAAGATATTGCAGAATCCTTTCTCTTCTGCTCCTCACACGCAAACCATTGACGTTCCAGGATAGTAAGTGAACCGACATCAGCATGTAACTTTCCACTCTCCCCTTCTATGCTGCCTCCTGACTAACCTTTTATTTTGACTTTCATTGGCTACCCAACTATAGAACAAACCTTTCCTAAAGAGAGCAAGCTTATGAGGATTTTTTATTATTTTGCCCCTCCCCCCAACCCTCCCCCCTCACCTGGAAAACCCACCCATACTTACTCCGTCTGGATGAAAAACCGGATTTGCGTCTTCCGACGGCTCCCCCCTCTCCGCACCATCCCGCCACCGCCAGACCCAGGGGCTATTCTAAAAACAAGCTATCAGGAGACTTTGCTTGACCCTCACCCATGTGAAAACAACATTAGTGGTGGCCAAACACCCAGAATATTAATGCTAAAAGGTAACTCATTTGCAAAAGTGTTTGTTTTGTTCCCCCTTCTCTTTCAGCTATTTTTGTGAATATATATATATATATATATATATATATATATATATATATATATATATATATATATATATATATATATATATATATATATATATATATATATATATATATATATATATATATATATATATATATATATATATATATATATATATATATATATATATTACCTACTGGCGATAGCCAGTAGGTATATATAGTTAGGATTATTTCTCTATGGAACTTTTGAAAATTCTATGTCTAATAACTTTCGCGTTTGTGGACGGAATCGGCTGAAATTTTCAGGAAAATGGCACATTTTGTTTCTGAGCAGCCCCTGAAAATTTGGGGGGGGTTCGTCAAGGGGGGGCCGAGAAAAAAGGGGGGTCCCAAAACGCGTTTTCCCATGTTAATTTCCATAGGGCGTTTGGCCTCACTTTTAGCTCGAACGGCTGAATGGATTTGCACGAAACTTGGCAAAATTGTAGGGACTGTTAGCCCGATGTGCCTTTGCTGGGTCTCAATATATGTGCTCCAGTGGATTTTGAGAAATTAACGTTTTAACAAATTTATATATCTGTGACAGCGTCCCAGATAGCGCTCCAGATCGCGTACTTTTCGCGTCACGGAGCTTTGCGAAGCGATGCTGATTGGCTCTCCGGTGTCTGTCAACATTCTAAACAGTCCGGAGCTGCCGCCATCTTGTCTCTCGGTGGGATAGAGAGACAAGAAGAGGTGAAAAACGAAGGGGGAATTTAATGAAAGGGGGCAAGGTAGACCCCTCTTGACCCCCTAGGAATGATGTTGGGGTTATTAAAGGGTCCCGTGGGGAAAACTAAAAAAATGTGATTTTTCACGGTAGAAGCGCTTCTCGGTTCGCAAATTAACGGCTGAATGGATTTGCACGAAACTTGGCAAAATTATAGGGACTGTTAGCCCGATGTGCCTTTGCTGGGTCTTAATATATGTGCTCCAGTGGATTTTGAGAAATTAACGTTTAAAAAACAGGTATATCTGTGACAGCGTCCCAGATCGCGTACTTTTTGCGTAACGGAGCTTTGCGTAGCGAAGCTGATTGGCTCTCCGGTGTCTGTCAACATTCTAAACAGTCCGGTGCGGCCGCCATCTTGTCTGTCGGTAGGATCGAGAGACAAGAGGAGGAGAAAAACAAAGGGGGAATTTAATGAAAGGGGGCTAGGTAGACCTCTCTTGACCCCCTAGGAATGATGTTGGGGTTATTAAAGGGTCCCGTGGGGCAAATAATAAAAATGTGATTTTTCGAGGTAGAAGCGTTTCTCGGTTCGCGAACTGGTAGCGAAACGTGAATTCGCCATTTTGTGTTTCGATTTCATTAAATTACTAGGTATAAGGGGGTACGGGAGACGTATCCTGACCCCTTTTGTTTTCTGAGGGTGGCTGAGGAGGCTCATATATGTTGATACATGTCTTCCAGCGGCTGTGCGTGAGCGTTTTTTTTTTTGTTGCGTGACGTCTGTTAACGTTCGATTCGATGGAAATCAGGAAGTGTTGACCACCATTTTGTCACTGCGAGTAAATATTTTGTTTTAAATAATTGTTATAAATTAATCCTTATTGATAAACATTGTCTGCGCCATCTTGTCTTTTTTGCAATGCCACACTTTGGTTGAGCACGGCAGCCATTTTAGATGCCTTGACCAGACCCACTCTCTGCACGCCGCCGATCCTCAGCATGGCTCCTCACCCTCGCAAGCATCTCCCCCACGCACTGGTCACCCCCGCTCTCTCTCTCAGGCATGGGCCAGAAACCTCCTCCCATGTGCGCTGCTCTTCCCTGAGAATCACACCCTGTGCCCGCCCGACACCACCCTTTCACCCTATTCACTACCGCACCCTCTGACACTCTTCTTCCTCTGTGTCCGATTGTTCAGGCCGGTCCCAGGCTATCACCTAGCCCTGCAGATGTAGTTTATGGCCCCAGCTGTAGAGAATCACCCCTCTTCAAAGGAGTTACAGTAGATCTGTCACACCACACGCGTTCCTACTATCTGATAACCATCCTGTATTGTGCTTGGGGAGTGGATTCTCACTGTGAGGGTGTGTGGGACCGAGCCTGAAGCGGAAGATTCCAGGGATGCCTCTTTGTACATCAAAGTTTTTACAATTATGTGTCACATTATAAATATATAGTACTCCAACAAAGTAGGATTATAACACTTTAATAACTTTTAAATATATAGAACGCAACAAAAACAGTAAATACATTTAAACATTTTTTTGAAAAAAGCAACAATGGTCAGTAGCTGTGTTTTGTGCGAATAGTCCCAAGGCAGCACAACGTGCTGAGTTCTGGAGGGCACCCAGGTGATGTTACCTGGGTGCCGCACTGGTTTTTGGTATCCTACAATGCAGCTCCGAAAAACAGCGTGGGGCGTCCCGGGGGTGCGCGGGGAGGCCTCGTCAGTAGCGGTCTGTTGTGCGAATAATCCCAAGGCAGCAGAACGCGCTGAGATGTGGATGGCACCCAGGTGATGTCCAGTAAGTTGTCGCACTGGTTTTGGCATCCTACAATGCTGCTCCGAAAAACGGCGTGGGGCGCCCCGGGGGGGGGGAGGCGGCGTGAACGGGTCTCCCCAGGTGGAGGCTCGTCGGCTGTACTGGGGCACCCCTTTACCGTTTCAGTTGCCATTCCGCCCGCTTTTGCTACACTGTGCCTCATCCGCCATTCAGCTGTTTATCGCCTGCTCTTGCGGCTACAGCGTCTCGCTCACCATGTAGTTGAGTTGCGCCCACTCTTGCGGTGCAGCGATAGGCGGCTGCCACAGGACTCTTAAAATGGCGGACGGCTCTTCGGATTTGGGCCTGGTCCACTAACATGGCCCTGGGACACCTTGGAACTCGGACGTCCCCTGAGCCTTGAAGATTTTACAAAAGTCTTGTAAGCTCCCGACTCCTGCAGGCTTCCGGTGGGGAGCGGCTGCCATGATTGCTCGCGGAATGACCACGACGGAGCCACGAGATGGTGGTGCTCTCAGGCTGACGCCAGCTTTAGTCTGAAACATCTAGAAACAAGGTGGGGCTTTCATCGTTTGGGAAAAAAAAATGTTTTAATCCAATGAAAAGTGATATTTTTAGGTCATATGATCAAGCCTTCCATCATTAGGAAACCAAAAGTAAAATGAACCAATGAAAAGTTTTATAAAGAAGTCACATGACCTGTTATGCTTACGTTACGCGCTGCTATAAAAAGCATAGAAAATCCATTGGCACGTGAGGCGGCGTCAGTAGCGGACCGATGTGCAAATAGGCCGAAGGCAGCACAACGCGCCGAGATCCGGATGGCACCGAGGTGGTGTCCAGCAAGTTGCACTGGTGTGGCCATCCTACAATGCTGCGCCGAAAGTCGGTGTGGGGTGCCGGGGGGGGGGAGGTGGCGCAAACTGGCTTCTCTCGCCTCCCCAGGTGGAGGCACCTGATGTGCAGTGCGGCGCCCCTTATCTTTTTACTCGCCGTCCAGCAGAGTTGCGCCCGCACTTGCTGCTACAGTAGGCCGAAGGCAGCACAACGCGCCAAGATCCGGATGGCACCGAGGTGGTGTCCAGCAAATTGCCGCACTGGTGTGGCCATCCTACAATGCTGCGCCGAAATTCGGCGTGGGGCGCCCCGTTGGCCTGTGAGGTCGCGTCAGTCAGTGGGGGCTGTTTGAGAAAGCAATGTGATGCTGTGCGTCGCCCCCAAGATGGAGGCTCCTCCGCTGCAGTGGTGCGCCCCTTGGTGTTTCACTCGCTATCCAGTTGAGTTGCGTCCGCACTTGCGGCTACAGTAGGCTGAAGGAAGCACAACGCGCCGAGATCTGGATGGCACCGTGGTGGTGTCTAGCAAGTTGCCGCACTGGTGTGGCCATCCTACAATGCTGCGCCGAAAGTTCCATGGTCCGGCGGAACTTTTTTCCTTTTCCTTTCTGCATCTTGTCCCACAATCCGTTTAACCTTTAGACACGACCAGGTCCCTGAATGTGTGCAGGGGGACGCTATTGATTGAATCAAAATGGCGGCTTCACACAAAGCTGACTCAAGCGTTGCTGGTGATGCTATACAGACAAAAAATGGTTTTCAGTTTGTACATTCTTCAGGATTTTTCCATCCAAGTCTGCTTGAGAGTTTATAGAACAATGGCTTTAGATCTTGCCCTCCCCTCTTTTGACTGTTGGTCTTGTTGCCTATGTCTTCTGTTGTCATTTAACTGAACCTTTTTTGACTGCCGAAAGGGGTTCTGGTCCGACCGCTGTTTGGTGGAGATATTTTGACTATATCCTGGACCTGCCCGGCCTCGCCCAAAATGGCGCCGGTATAAATGGGACTCGTACCTCCTTGTTGTGTACTGGTTGCACAACCTTGATATCACGAGATACGTATGCAGTTTTGAAGCACATGGCGGTCGGGAATGAGAATTGATTGAATATTTCGACATCCCTATTGATATTAAGTTCTGATGTGTTATTGATTACTGTACTATTGAAAATTCGAATTAACGTCACCCATGGTACTTGCCCACAAATGTATATCTAGATAATTTTATTGTAAGTGGCCCTGTTGTATTTTAATTACAAAATGTACGTCCACCGATTCCGCAACTGTTAGACACCTTAGTTCTTGAAACCTAATGGCCCGCTCGTTGCGTTCCTCTACAGTGTAAATGTCTCCTCATCATATACGATTCCAGTTTGCTCCGTGGCCGGCCCACGTGGTTATAGGCCCGTATTTGTATACTGACATTTTCACAATAAAGGTTTTTAAAACAAAACATGGTAGTAGTATTTACATTGGTAAAGTTTTTAATTTTAGTTTCTGTTTTCGAATCAGTAAAAGGCAAGTGAAATAAAGCAGTCCAATTACATGACGGATAAAAGGTATAATACGCAGGAACGCAGTAAAGATAAATGGTCAAGGGCTGTTGTGTTTTTTACTCCTGCAACATAAAGTGATCGATAAGAATCTGATATTCGGGCGTATCGGCAACTAAGACAGCAGGCCGAGCATCTTTTGCTCAACGGCTCCGTCATGGGACGAAGAAACGCCCTTTTGCTAGAAAAAGGAATATATTTTACTTGCAGGACAGTTGTAAATTTTCCGGGAAAATACATTAGCCTGGAACATTATAAAATATATGTTTAAGAAAAAATAATGTTCGAAAGCAATAAAAAGCGTAATTTTTAGGTCATATGACCAAGCCTTTCATCATTAGTATAACAAAAGTAAAATGAACCAATGAAAAGTTTTATTAACAAGTCACATGACCTGTTATGCTTACGTTACGCGCTGCGCGCCGCGCCCCGGATCCCTTCCGGGAAGCTGCGCTTCGCGCACTGGAGTACTTCCGGGTGCGCTAACGCGGCGTGTCATATAATGCATTACGCGACAACGTAGGTCCAGAATATAGTCAAAATGTCTCCACCAACCAGCGGTCGGAACACAACCCCTTTCAGCAGTCTAAAAAGTTCTGTTAAATGACAACAGAAGGGACAGGCAACAAGAACCATCAGTCAAAGAGGGGAGGGCAAGTTCTTCCCTACCGGGTCATGTTGGGGCGCTACCGGAACTGATCGAATTGGTAGTCTACAGTGTTTCTGGATGTTTCAGACTGAAGCTGGCGTTAGCATGAGAGCACCACCATCTCGTATCTCAGTCGTGGCCATTCCACGAGCAATCATGGCAGCCGCTCCCCACCAGAAGTCTGCGGGAGTCGGGGGCCTCCAAGACTTTTGTAGAATCTTCAAGGCTCAGTGGACGCTTTCGAGAATGGGGCCCAAGCCCTAGCAGACAAGCGTCCGAGTTCCATGGTGTCCCATGGCCATTTTAGTGGACCACGCCCAAATCTGAAGGGGCGGCCGCCATTTTGAGAGTCCTGTGGCAGCCGCCTATAGTTGCATCGCAAGAGCAGGAGCAACTCAACTACATGGTGAGCGAGACGCTGTAGTCGCAAGAGCGGGTAGTAAACAGCTGAATGGCGGAAGAGGCACAGTGTAGCAAAAGCGGGCGGAATGGCAACTGAAACGGTAAAGGGGCGCCCCACTACAGCGTGTCTTCAGGTCAAACGGATTGTGGGATAAGGTCCAGAATGGAAGAGTCATCAAAAGGCAAAAAGTTCCGCCGGACCCCGGGAGCCGGCCGCCTATGTCGGGGGCGATCTTAGGCCACGCCAGGGCAACACGACTTGGGGAGGGGGCAGAAGTCAAGCGCACCCTCCCAGTCCGCACCACCACACCGTATGTTGAAAATCTGAAGCCATCGTTCTACAAACTCTCAACCAGCCTTGGATGAAAAATCTTGAAGAATGTACAAACTGAAAACCAGTTTTTGTTTGCATAGCATCAGCAGCAACGCTTGCTATCAGAATGCATGAGTTTCATGCTCGATCGATTGAGCTAGCCGGATCAGGCAACAAAAAGTATAAAATAGTTATGTAAATAGTTATTTAATAAAATGTTTTATGCTGTTACTTTGCTGGTGTGTTGTATATATTTATAATATTTGCATAGAGTTTATCGTTATTTTGGGCGGGGTGGGTGGCGGAGCCGAGCTGTCTTGCAGCCATCATGGTGTGGAGCTCAGTTCATCTCACTAGTTTCGTATTTCTCATGAAGGGTTGTTCCTAATGTTTCTATTTTAGCGAGGTCAAAAAGAGATCCCATTAGTGGCCTACTGATTTTGCTCGATTCTTTTTTTTTTAACACGATTTTTCACTATCTGCAAAGACTAAACAGAGTATTGCTGCTTTGTGCTTGTTAGTAAATAGAGAATGAACCAAAGAGAATAAATTCTAAAATAGTAAATGCTTGGATAACAATCAATCAAATGGAGAGACAAGCAGGCACGACAATTTACAACGGGGGCAAAGGCCTGCGTTAACTACCCTTCACTATCTGCAAAGAGAGAGTACTTCTAAGAGAAAAGAGGGGGGGGCAGCATTTAAAGCACATCAGCGTGCATAAACACGAAAATGTTTTTACCTATCTCGTACTTGACATTTGACAGCTTTTGATATTTGTTATTAAAAAACCATTGAAATTCAATGAAAAAACCATAGGTTTTAGCCCATATATAGTTAGGGATTAGCATTTTCAAAACCTTATTTTACTCGCATAAAACCATTGAAATTCGCATATATAGTTAGATGCGCTAACTATATATCGCGCACCCACAATCCACTGCTGATGATGTCACATATTATATCATTCATGACATGCTCAGTGACATCACTGATGACATCACTGATGACATCTCAAATGACATCACTGATGACATCACTGATGACATCTCAAATGACATCACTGATGACATCACTGATGACAACATCCAGTGACTGTATGTTGCTGTAAAGTTAAAATATGTCTTACATATTGAAGAATGAGTGGATGTATAAGTGTCTGGATGAAGGATTTAGTAGGTGCATGACTGACTGTATGAGTGAGTGATTAAATGTGTCTCACTGAGTGAATGGGTTAGTGACTAAACTGTCTTAATTTGTGCATCATTATGTCTGCTGTTCTGTAAACTGCTGCATGTGTTGATCAGTAGCTATATGAGTAACTATATGGGTTATTGATTGGTTGCCCAAGTATTTGTATGGGAGACTGTGTGTGTGTGGGTGGCTGGGAGGTGTATGACTTTGTACATAGATGTGTGAGCAGTTGATTCACTAGATGTATGGGTTAAAAGTGCATGTGGAAACAGCTGTATGGGCGGTTGACTGTGTGCATGAGTGTATTGGTGAGTGAATGGATATCTCAGTGCTACATGTCAAAGTAAGTACATATGTAAAACACAGTACATGTGAGAGTTGACATATATAAATAACTGTGCATAAGAGCCAGTGAATGTGTGAGTGGCTGTATGGATCATTGTGAACTTGTATCAGGGATTGTATAAGAGAGTAAATATGTGTTAGTATATGTTTGAATAAGTAAGGTGTGTATAACTGTATAGTAGAGGAAATGGAGGTGTGATTGATTCTTTGCATGACTGACTAGGTGTGTGAGTAACTCCATGGATGAGTGACAGTCTGTGAGTTTTTGTTTACACTGAGTGTATCTAAGGTTATATTAGAGTCTGAAGAGGTTCATCGTATTATCACATGAATGATGTCATTAGTGATGTGCTCAGAAATGTCAAATGAGATGTCAAATGAGATGTCATCAGTGATGTCATTTGAGATGTCTTCAGTGATGTCATCAGTGATGTCATCAGTGATGTCATCAGTGATGTCATTTGAGATGTCATCAGTGGTGTCATCAGTGATGTCATTTAAGATGTCATCAGTGATGTCATCAGTGATGTCACTGAGCATGTCATGAATGATGTAATATGTGACATCATCAGCAGTGGATTGCGGGTGCGCGATATATAGTTAGCGCATCTAACTATATATGCGAATTTCAATGGTTTTATGCGAGTAAAATAAGGTTTTGAAAATGCAGGTATATATAGTTAGGATTTTTTCTCTATGGAACTTTTGAAAATTCTACGTCTAATAACTTTGGCGTTTGTGGACGGAATCAGGTGAAATTTTCAGGAAAATGGCACATTTTGTTTCTGAGCAGCCCTTGAAAATTTGGGGGGTTCTGTTAAGGGGGGGCGAGAAAAAAGGGGGCTCCCAAAACACGTTTCTCCCATTCATTTTTCCATAGGGCGTTTGGCCTCACTTTTAGCTCGAACGGCTGAATGGATTTGCACGAAACTTGGCAAAATTGTAGGGACTGTTAGCCCGATGTGCCTTTGCTGGGTTGCTATATATGTGCTCCAGTGGATTTTGAGAAATTAACGTTTAAAAAAACAGATATTGCTGTGACAGCGTCCCGGATAGCGCTCCAGATTGCGTACTTTTCGCGTAACGGAGCTTTGCGAAGCGAAGCTGATTGGCTCTCCGGTGTCTGTCAACATTCTAAACAGTCCGGTGCGGCCGCCATCTTGTCTCTCGGTAGGATCAAGAGACAAGAGGAGGAGAAAAACGAAGGGGGAATTTAATGAAAGGGGGCAAGGTAGACTCCTCTTGACCCCCTAGGAATGATGTTGGGGTTATTAAAGGGTCCCGTGGGGCAAATAAAAAAAATTTGATTTTTCGCGGTAGAAGCGCTTCTCGGTTCGCGAACCGGGTCGCAAACTGGTAGCGAAACGTGAATTCGCCATTTTGTGTTTCGATTTAATTAAATTACAAGATGGAGGAAAAGCAATGTGAGTATTGGGTATAAGGGGGTATTGGAGACGTATCCTGACCCCCTATGTTTTCTGAGGGTGGCTGAGGAGGCTCATATATGTTGATACTTGTCTTCCAGCGGTTGCGCGTGAGCCGCTTGACTTCTCTTAACGTTCGATTCGAAGGAAATCAGGAAGTGTTGACCGCCATTTTGACACTGCGAGTAAATATATTGTTAAAAATAATTGTTAAAAATTAATCCGTATTGATAAACATTGTCTGCGCCATCTTGCTTTTTTTCCAATGCCACACTTTTGTCGTGCACGGCAGCACGGTGCCACATTTGAGGCCTGGGTAATCGTTACAGAGGTCGGAAGTCTATTCCCAGCAATCTCCCTGGGGACCCTCTGTACAATTGAACCCACCCCCGAACCAAGACCATTTTTCTTGTGAGTATTTTCTATAGCCATCAGTCTAGTCTCTATAGAGTCCAATTTTTCAGACAGAGGGTTCAGTAAGTTTCTAAAAATGTCCGTAAGTGAGCAGATGAGCAAGTCTGTGGTATTAGGGGGGCCCCACCAAATATGAATGGCCCTGTACACACTGGTAGGGATATAGCTGGTGGGGGGCTAGAGTGTTCCGACCTGTTTCCCGGGGAAATAACCCCAGGCGAGGCTGAGATGTCTATACTGGCGTCCAGGTTTTGCTTAGTTGAATCAACTTTGACCCTCTTTGCCCCTTTTGGCTTCCTTGACCTCTTTCTTTTCAATGGTTGATCCCCTCTGCTGCTTGCGGGTTCTGTTAGGACTACAACCTGGCCCACATCCTGCGACTCAGTTTCCGTGCAATCCACATTAGGAGAGGGATCTACAACCCCCGAGAGGCGTAATGACTCTCTATCCCTCTGGGGGTTTGACGGGGTCCTTAGTTGTTGTAGGACTGACTCGATAGTCTGGTCAATACTATCCATGAGCGACAGGTGGGTGGCATCAAGAAGTAGTGGTGTGCTAGCATCAATTGAAGAATCCGGGGAGTCCATTGACAAGTTATCTATACCCACCTCAGGGTGGTTGTCTAGCACGGTTTGTCCTTTGTTGGCCAGAGCACTGGCCTCGGGGAAGAATTTTTCCAAAGTGCTAGAGCACTGTTGAGCAGCCTTGTTCCTGGATACCCTGGTGGCCATATTGAATTGGAGTAAGCAGGGGTCGCAAAGCTACGGAGGTAGAATGTGCTTGGAAGGATCACGGCGTAAGGGGGATGGCCCGGTCCGGTCTCTGCCGGCCGCTAACGGCCTAAAACGGCCCGCTCTTTGCCCGGTCTTCGCCCGCGCTTCCGTCCGCGCGCGTCCCGCGTACGCGTCTGGGGGCTGGGCTAAGTCGGAGGAGGAGGGGGCAGGAGGAGGCACCAGGTGCCTCAAACTCCCTCTGCTGCTGGCAAATCCTGAGATGGAGCACACGGGCTCAAACAGAGTTCCGTCTTCCAAGGCTAATTATTCCACCCAAACGAGGAGAAAGGAGGAGCACACGGGCTCAATGTGCCAAAGTCCCGGCTTCAAGGCAGTTGCTTTAGAAAGTGATTCCACCGCTTTCCCTGCTCACTAGCACGACTGCGAGCGGCTCCCGCGAAGCGGGGGCCGCGAGTCGTTATGAGCTGACAGGGAGGAGGGGGCGGGAAGAGGCACCAGGTGCGCACGATGACCAGGCGCAGGCACCTCTGGGCCTCGCAGTCCCGCTCCCGCTGACTGCCTCAAACTCCCTCTGCTGCTGGCAAATCCTGAGATGGAGCACACGGGCTCAAACAGAGTTCCGTCTTCCAAGGCTAATTATTCCACCCAAACGAGGAGAAAGGAGGAGCACACGGGCTCAATGCGCCAAAGTCCCGGCTTCAAGGCAGTTGCTTTAGAAAGTGATTCCACCGCTTTCCCTGCTCACTAGCACGACTGCGAGCGGCGCCCGCGAGTCGTTATGAGCTGACAGGGAGGAGGGGGCGGGAAGAGGCACCAGGTGCGTGCGATGACCAGGTGCAGGCACCTCTGGGCCTCGCAGTCCCGCTCCCGCTGACTGCCTCAAACTCCCTCTGCTGCTGGCAAATCCTGAGATGGAGCACACGGGCTCAAACAGAGTTCCGTCTTCCAAGGCTAATTATTCCACCCAAATGAGGAGAAAGGAGGAGCACACGGGCTCAATGTGCCAAAGTCCCGACTTCAAGGCAGTTGCTTTAGAAAGTGATTCCACCGCTTTCCCTGCTCACTAGCACGACTGCGAGCGGCAATTGGATTTTAGATTCAGCAATCCCTAAGCTGGATTTCAGTCGACCCACTTCCCCTTCCAACACCTCCGTTCTTTCATTCAGGCCATCCAATTTCAAGTATAACTCCTCAATGTACACAGACACTCAGTGTGATTCTACACAAAATATTTAAATCCATACATTTTTCCAAAACACATTTACTACACTAAAGCGATTAAGTAACTGAACACATTCCACATGTATCACTACTACATTTCAGTGGACAGCCCTGACTCATTTTCCAAATACATTTCCAATTTGCTGCATTATTTTTTTGTCAACAGTACATCCAAAATGTGACACAATAGAACAAGAAAGAGGACCAAAGGGCTTGTAAATCTCCCAAGAGTGTATGCAGCAGTCTATGTATACTGAGACGGAGGTATGAAGAGATGGGGAGGATTAAGAGGTCAGAGGATGGAGCATAAAAAGAAGGTGGAACATTAGGAAACAGAACAGACAATAAGGACAGAGAGGTACTAAGAGGACAGGAGGGACTATGAGAACAAGCAGCACTATGAGGAAAGACAAGTGAGAATAAGGAAAGAGGGGAACCATCAGAAGAGAGGGGACACTATAAGCAGAGAGAGGTAGACTGTGAGGAGAGACAGAAGAGATTATAGAGAAAAGGGCAACTAAAATTACTTAATGTACACAGACGCTCAGTGTGATTCTAGACAAAATATTTAAAACCATTTTTCCAAAAGACATTTACTGCACTAAAACGTTTAACTGACCGAACACATTCCACATATATAAGTACTACATTTCAGTGGACAGCCCTGACTCATTTTGCAAATACATTACCAATTTGCTGCATTATGTTTTGCCAACATTACATCCAAAAATGTGACACAATAGAACAAGAAAGAGGTCCAAAGGGCTAGTAAATCTGCCCAAGAGTGTATGCAGCATCTATGTACACTGACTGGGGTATTGTTAAGAGGCAGATATGAGGAGAGAGGGAGGATTAAGAGGTCAGAAGAGGGAGCATAAAAAGAAGGGCGAGCATTAGGAGACAGAGGAGACAATGAGGACCAAGGGGGACTAAGAAGACAGAAAGGACTATGAGAACAAGCAGTACTATGAGGACAAACAAGTGAGAATAAGGAAAGAGGGGAAACATCAGAACAGAGGAGACAGTATAAGCAGAGAGAGGTAGACTGTGAGGAGAGACTGGAGAGATTATAGAGAAAGGAGCAAGTATAATTCCTTAATGTACAAAGACACTCAGATTGATTGTAGGCAAAATATTTAAAACCATACATTTTACCAAAACACATTTACTACACTAAAACGTTTAAGTGACTGAACACATTCCACGTGTATATCTACTACATTTCAGTAGACAGCCCTGACTCATTTTGCAAACACATTACCAATGTGATGAATTATTTTTTGCCAACATTACATCCAAAAATGTAACACATTAGAACAAGAAAGAGGCCCAAATGGCTTGGAAATCTGCCCAAGAGTGTATGCATCAGTCTATGTACACTGTTTAGTGAATTCTTAAGAGGGAGGTATGAGGAGAGAGGAAAGATTTAGAGATCAGAGGAGGGAGCATAAAAAGAAGGGGGTGCATTAGGAGACAAAGCAGACAATGAGGACAGAGGGGGACTAAGAGGACAGGAGGGACTATGAGAACAAGCAGCACTATGAGGAAAGACAAGTGAAAATAAGGAAAGAGGGGAAATATCAGAAGCGAGTGGACACTATAAGCAGAGAGAGGTAGACTGTGAGGAGAGACTGGATAGATTATAGAGAAAGGAGCAAGTATAATTCCTTAATGTACACAGACACTCAGTGTGACTCTAGACAAAATATTTAAAACCATACTTTTTACCAAAACACATTTTACTACAATAAAACTTTTAAGTGACTGAACACATTCTGCTTGTATAACTACTACATTTCAGTAGACAGCCCTGACTCATTTTGCAAATACATTTCCAATTTGCATCATTATTTTTTGCCAACATTACATCCAAAAATGTGACACAATAGAACAAGAAAGAAGCCCAAGGGACTTGTAAATCTGCCAAAGAGTGTATGCAGCAGTCTATGTATACAGACTACAAAATTGTACATTTAGAACACAAGCCTAATTCTAAAAAAACAACACTATTAACTACTCTATAACTAAAAAAGTGACCGCACACATTCTACGTTTTTAGTACTTGCACAAAGGTGTCTCACTAAACACATTAACTTACCAAATTATTTTATCACAATATTTATCCAAATGCAGAAAAACTCAGGATATGGTTCTACAAACTTTACAAAGATAAACACATTACTCTTAATACAAATAAAATGCACCACATACATTCCTTTACAAGTTATCAACTCACCGCTCAAACTTAGGAAGAAAGGCACTCACACAGCAGATAGTCTTATACAGAATCTCTCTGCTTCAGTGCTTGCACCAGAACCAAGAAATGGCACATTTTCCCTCTCAATTTACACATATATACACACATTGATAACAAATTAAATTCCTTCACACAATAATTCAAAACCAAACACACATTTCTATTGATTCAACATTTCAAACCTTTTCAACTGACATAACTTTCCACCCTACCCCCAACAGATCATGCAAAAGTGAACTGTCAACAGAGGTCAAAAGTTCAGCACTCAACAAGTTCAAACTATGCATAAGTACTTATTTATAAGTACCAATAAAGATAAAAGGTCTCATTAGAACCAACCAACACATCAACACATAAACTTGATAGATATCTGTAAAATATATTTTTTTAATTGATTTTATTCTTGCTTAGGTACGCTTACAGGACAACTTACAGACTTTGCACCGTACGTCGCACGTTCGAGCATGATACGTGTACGATAAATCTATTGTAAAAAAAATAGCCTCTATGACTAATTAATATAATCCTCGGGGACCCCATCCCCGGGGCTAAAATATAACATTGGGGACGGTGGGGGGAGCCCCAGCGCCCCCACGGTCCCAGCCGGCTCCCCGCGTCCTTTTGGAGCTGGCATTGCTTTTCATCAGAGAGAGCAGCTAAGATGCTGCTCTCTCTGATGAAAAACAATCTGCTTCACTATTTGAAAGAGAGAGCAGGTTTCCTGCTCTCTCTTTCAAATAGGAAAACAGTTTGCTATGGTAGGGTGGGAGCTGCTAGGCTCCCACCCTACCATAGCAAACAGCAGTGTCCCGGGGGTAGGTATCCCGGGACACTGCAGGAGCCCGCACTGGGGGGTGGTGGTCCCCAGGGCCACCACAAGGCTCCAGGAGAGGGGGCCGCAGGGCCCCCCTCCTGACAATGAAAACCCCAGGGGTGGTGGTACCCAGGGCTGGGGGGTCCATCACTGACCCCCCTATATTCAATATTAGAGCCCCGGGGAGGTGGCCCCCAACACAGGATTTTTTATTTTTTTAAATTCTACTCGAAGTCCCATGGGTGGTGGTCCCCGGGGCAGCGGGGGGGGCAATTATCCCCCCACAAACATATACTTAAAGACCCGGGGGATGGGGTCTCCGGGGATTATAAAAAATAATTAATAGAGGCTTTTTTTTAACGAAAGCTTTATCGTGCGCGTACCATGCTCGTACGTAGGACGAACAGTGCAAGGTCTGTAAGTCGTCCCGTGAGCGTACCTAACCAAGAAAAAAAAATGATTTTCACATTGGGGGCCATAGTAAAACCTCCTAAGCAACCCTAGGGGGTCAGGAAGTCCTATAACAAACAGAAAACATTTCCTGTCAATCTACACACTCAATCTACACACATATACAAATAAGTAACAAATTACATATATTCCCACATTAAATAAAAATGAAACACACTTTTCTATTTCTTGAACTTTTGAACGCTTTCCAACTGACAAAACTTTCAACGCTTCCCCCATTAAACATTCTGCTCGTTACCATAGCAACACTTCAGGGAACACCTAACTGACAACACAGGTGAAAAGTTCATCATACATTGTTGCAAATTAAAACAGCAAGTGTGCTTGACTTGTCAATATACCAGCTTATCTTAAGTAATGTTCTTTTCTATCACTTTTTCTTAAGCAATAAATAACAGGCTTTTAAAAAAACAGAAAATTGCACCCTAGTTTTGTAGCTAATAACATTACAAACAACCAATCACTTCTTTTCAAAACTCCACTTATGCACCATGTTAGAAAAAAAAACTTCAAACTGCCCTTTCATTTACAGAGACCTTCTGAGTGCATCAAGACCTCTCTTCAAGATGCTTACAGTGTGGATTGTGGGACACATCTATATTTTCTGGAGTGAAAGGTACGCACAACAGAAAGAAATTCACAAAGACCTAGGTTTACCAAATGTAGACATTAAATGGATTGGACAGATAGGCTTAAAGTGTCACCAATTGATGCCATTAGTGAAATCCTTTATGCATCTCCAACACCCTGACCTCATAATTGTGCACTGTGGTGGCAATGACCTAGGCACCTTGACCTCATGTTGCTTTTCCCCCAAACTGCCTTTGGGTATTCCAACATATGCCAAAGACAGAAATTGAACTGGTCCAATCAATTTTGTCCACAGATTGTGAAAGCTAGGAAACATGTGAATAAATATGTTTCTGCTTTTCTCCAAGACTATAGAATGGGGTCCATTTACCATAACAATCTGCGCTTTAATATGCATGGCCTTTATAGGAGAGATGCTGTACATTTACAGATGAGGGGAACAAAGTCTTCCTCTTGATCTTTAGACTCTGCATCAGTACTTACTTGTAGGTACTAAAATCTCCTATTAGCCACCCAACATGTAAACACATACACTTCAAAAATATCTAAAAATATTTTTATTTTTCTTGCTTAGGTACGCTCATGGGACGACTTACAGACTTCGCACCGTACGTCGTACTTACAAGCATGGTACGCGCACGGTAAATCATTCGTAAAAGAAAAATAGCTTCTATTACTATTTTTTTATAATCCCCGGGGACCCATCCCCCGGGGATGAAATATAACATTGGGGACCGTGGGGGGTGCCCCAATGCCCCCACAGTCCCAACCAGCTCCCCGCATCCTTTGGGAGCCAGCATTGCTTTTCATCAGAGAATGTTGCGGATTTCCTATGGAAACTAGGTCCTAATTATCCTACCTTCTATATAAATATAGGTAGGTATAGTTAGGACCTAGTTTCCATAGGAGATCCGCAACATTCTATTTGGAATAACTTTGGCGCTGGTGGACGAATCTTCGTGAATTTCTCCAAGAAAATTGCCTGCTCCGCTCCTTCCCTGAAAGTTTGGGGGTGGTTTGTAAAGCAGGGGCTGAGAAAAAAGGGGGACCCAAAACATGTTTTCTCCATGCAATTTTCCATAGGACCTTTAGCCAGGGCTAAAGCCCGAACGGCTGAACGGAATTACACCAAATTTGGCAAAAAGGTAGAGTTCTGTTCGCAGATCACGCTTTTTGTTAAATGGTGTAAATCCATTCAGTAGTTCCTGAGAAAATCATAAGTAAAATCATAGATATATCTATACGTGCTTACGGTAAGCGCACTCTAAAGCGCACCATTGCGAGCACGAGCTGCATGCTCTTTGGCTATCAACTGTTTGTCAACACACCAAACCAGGAAGTGTTGGCAGTCATCTTGTGCCTCGGTAGAACTGAGGCACAAGAAAGCAGTCAAAGAAGCATAAAAACATGCAAAGGGGTAGGGTAGACACACCTTGACCACCTAGGCCTGCTCAGGGGGTCCCAAAAGGCCCCCAACTATTTATTTATTTATTTTTTAAATCGTGGGGTATGCGTATGGTGCGCGTACACTGTGAATAAGAAAAAAACATTTAAGTTTGCTTTATTCTTAATTAGCCCCCCGGGGGGCCAAATCCCGGGGGCAATTTATTTTTCTGTAATGGGGGGGGGGCCCAGAACATGGGCTTCTATGGGAATTCACAAGGACATATTACCAAGCCCATTATCGCCGCTTTAGCGGCAGTTTCCTGAAGCTAAAGCGGCAATATTTTTAACAGTGTTTCTTGATAATATGCCTCAAAGTTCAGATTTTGTTTCAGAATTTGTCATCTGCATTGTGCATATGCGTCTGTGTTGTAAATTGTTCATTCAAATTTTTACTGTATTTGTTCTGAGACCACAAACACTTTACAGAATATACCTAACTGACACACATTTTTGCTTGAAGCTAAAAAAGGGCTGGACAAAAATGTATTATACCAAGAAAAGGCAACAAATGATGGAAAGCAATCCATGTCATTAACATTTGCTTATGCTTCATTCAACAGTCTTAGACCGCTGCACCAGTAAAGTGTCACTACACACAAGATGAAACTTTTCACCTTGTCAATGTTTAATTTATTGTGTGAAGTGAAATAGGTTGCAAACCCTCAATTAAATATGTGAGCACAGTTTATCTTTGATTTTACATATGAAACATGCAATATTTTAAAAGGGCTTGATCACTTTGTGAAATGTTAAAACACAGCTGACAATTGGCTCTTTTTCATGTATAACACATTAAGCCCATTCTGACACTTTGACCAACATCACTCTGCATGCTGTGGCTATGAGTACGCAATGACAAAGTGTTAAAAGCAAAATTACTATTGGCTGCAAAGTCAGGACGGGCTGATTGTATCAATGCTTTAGTGACACTAGGTAGGTGTGTGTAATGCTAAATAATTGTTCTAGATTTATGCATTTTTCTTGTTGGCAGTTGAGGATAAAACAGCCCAATGTATGAAAGGGCAGAAATAGGCATATACCGATAAGAGAATCTCACTGCTAATATGCTAACATTAACACACAATGCAAAAACAAAATTCTGCACTAAAAACAAATTATGTACTTGAAATATCCATGAAGCAGCATGTGTCCAAACAGATAGTATAAAAAAAAACTTTGTTCGTAGCTTGATGTGCTTCAAAAGGAGCACCTTAAATACCAATGCAGGCTACGCTGACGTTGCACTGTGAAGGCAGCCAGTGACCGAGACTATAGTAATCAATCTACTTGTAAACACAGATTGCATATGTGTACAAAGGCCAGATATATGGTGCAGGAGTAAAGGGGAATTATGCCATTTGCATACAAATAGATATCAGGTGGTTTAATCTGTAGATACTTACTGCAACTTCGCTATCAATCATTTGGTGAAATGTCGCAATCAAATTAAAGACTTATCAATATGTTTACTGTTCTGAATTATCACATATTTTTCTCTGAAGTTCAACCACAGTGTTTAGCAAGTGGCAACCTGTGCTCTTGGCCGACCCCTTGTCATTTACTTAAAATCTCTCCTGTTTCATCTCAGTTATCCCACACTGTAGCCTTATTATCGACAGAAAATGGGCCCCAGGATTTCCATGACACTTTTGTTTATGAAATAAGACTTTCTTCCAAGCCAGTGACGTCTGTTTGGCTCCCTGGGCAACTATTCTATGTCTGGAGATTTCAGAATTCCCCAAAGCAGAAACATCTGTAGCCTGAGAGAAAACCAATGGACCACATGCAACTGGAATTCTCCTTTGCTTTCTCCTGTGAAAGGTTTCCATGGTGCTTTGGGATTGCAGAGTCCAGAGAATTCCAAGGGAATCGGTGGAAGTGGACATTTTGCTGTAGGTTGAACTTGAAGCTATATGGAGCCTACTTGAATAGCTTGCCAATGAAGAATGGTGATAGCTGTTGCCTGCTTTTACTGTGTAGCTGATGGAGTTTCTTTATGACTGCTCCACTGTCTGAAAATGCTTGAAGAGGTTTGCTTGCAAGATTATGGAATGAGAATTCGGCACGTTTGGACTGATGCATAAAAATATGTTTTCACAATGTCTCTCTTATGAATCAAACAGTTTTTCGTACTTGTGAAAGGGTTTTTGTGGTAATTTCTGAATTACAAATGGTAAGGTGCATGAAAGCAGCATTCCCCTTCAATTTGTGAGTCACAGAGATATGTATCTATGGCTTGTTACCACAATTGCAACCTGTTGCACGGTGGAAGTATTACGTGATATGACTGGGGAGGGGGGCTTGTCATGTAATACTAACAACTCAATAGTACCATAATGGAGCTTTCTTTTTCTAGTTTGCTCTGTGTCCAGTTCATGTTATCCTATTGACCGCAGGTCACTTACAGTAAAACCTTGCTTTAAAGGGTCACTGTAGGGATATATAAGTATAAACATATATATCCACACCTTTAATATAATGCACTCTACCTCCTGGGCTTTAGAAGGTTAACCATAAGAGTTACTTACTTACATTAAGGCAGTGGTATGGCTTATTCTCAAATAGATGGGTTACTTGTGCAGGGCTGCAATCACACTTTTACTTGGGTCACACAGGTGGACACAATAAAGTTCTGCAGCCCTGGTGATCCCTTTATCACAATTTCCCTAGGTACTACTGGAATCAAATACTAGGGACTTGTAGGTGTGACAAAAACCTTGCCAGTTGGGGATACCAATTATTATTACTTTAGGGAAACAAGCTCTGGCATTGGGGCCTGTTTATCCGGACCCTGTGCACTGTTAGAGTCAAAAACCAGCATCTAGCAATCTAAAAGGGTGCAAAAAGTGGAGGGGCATCTGCAAAGAAGCTAAGTTTGTTACACAAACCACTGGTTATTTACTGACCCCCAAGTTAGGTCAGTAACTGATTCACAAATGTGAAGTTTTCCTTTTGTGACAGCTTTCCTCTTGGGAATGGTCTACTCTGTTCTCAGAGAAGCAGGTGACAGTTGAGCGTATCACTGCTGGCTCTCCCCAATGTGTACCCAACAATGAAACATTTTGCTTAACAGTGGCACCTGTCCCTTTATTGGACATCGACTGCTTTGAAAAAATGCTTTCTATTTGGAAATACTAATGCATTGATGAAGTTGTTCTACGCCTTGCGGGCTTCCGGCTCAGCATTTGCAGCAACACAAAGCCGTAGTAAATTATGAACTAGACAGTGCTTAATCTGAGCCAGTGATTTCCAGTGCTCAGCACCAGCACTTAATTGCTGACTTATGGCACCTGCTACGTGGTGGCACCGCTTCTGTAATTTAGAGATGAGCAGAGCAACAGTTTTTTAATTAATTTAATATACATTAAAAACAACTAATACCTGCCACCGAGGTTATTCTTATAGCTTTAGGGGCTTCCCACAGTCTGAATTGTTGCACTTGCAATTGGTGATCATTGGTAGTTGTGTAGGTACTGCAGCGCTGAGAGGGCAACGGCTAGCGCAAACTGTGGTGGCTTTCTGATGAGGACATTTTGTTTGTACAAATTAAGCACTAAAACTAGACATGTCATTTTGAACTTTGCATTCCCCTGCAAATAAACCAATTAGTATACAATCTATTAGTACATAGATTACATCACAAATTGTATCCGTACAAAAGGGTTTATATTCTAATCCATTTAAAAATAAATACAAATTAACTAAAAATCGAACTGTGGAACACATTTGAAAAATAGTCTAGCATGTAGAAAACATTAATTCCTCAATATTGGGATAACCAACAAGGACTGCTCTCGGGTCCTGATTACAAGTTGTGCAGAATACAGCTGGGTATTTACAACACCATTAAAAATCATTTTCACAGGCCAAGGTGTTTAGCAGGTCTGGTACATATTTATTGTACTGGGGCTCATATTATCAAGAAAAGGCAATACATTATCACCTTTTTTATCGGCAGGAAACTGCCGCTAAAGTGGCGATAATGGGCTTGATAATATGCCCTTGTGAATTCCCATAGAAGCCCAGTTTCTGGTGTTAACGAGGGCTTCTATGGGAATTCACAAGGGCATATTATCAAGCCCATTATTGCCACTTTAGCGGCAGTTTCCTGCCGATAAAAGCGGCGATAATGTATCGCCCTTTCTTGATAATATGGCCCTGAGTTTTTAGCTTGGAAACAACTCATGCAGAATTAGTACTTCACTGAATTACACATTTTGCCTTTTTCCATTGCATCAATGGAAGGGTCATAAGACTTTGACCAATTACAGACCAAATGGGAGTTCCGACACCGTCAAAATTCATATAGGTTAATTAATAAGAAAGTTGCAGCAAAACCCCAAGATACATTTAGATTTTCATTTGATTTTAATTTCAAGGAAATCATTAGGATAGATGTTCTGGTTTATTTAGCTGTGTTTTCAGCATACAAACACTCTTGTGGACACCAAATTATCAAGTATATCTGTGATCAGATGTATCAAATCTATTACTATTGTAAAATAAATGAAAGAATAATTGCTGATATGATATATGAGTGGAAGTATATATTCAAGTTTTAGATCAGAACGCTGGAGGAAATAAAAAGAATTACTGATGTGTTTTTACTGCTAACATTGTATACAATATTACGTTGTAGTTGGTGCCTCAACCAGCAAATAAAGGAACCACATTGGCGGTTATCGTGCGGTACGATAAAATGCCTAGTAGGCTAATCATTGAAATATGTTTAGAAGGTTGGCCATGCAATATGGCATGAAGACATGTGTCTAACATACGAGATTCAGGGGGAAAATGCTAATTATAATGATTAATTGTTTCAATTTTAAATGATATTATCACCTATGGGTAAATCGTGGAGTTAGTGTGTTTGTTACTGTTACGACTTTAGTAAGTATTTCCTATACATTACTTCTGTAGATTCATGGCAATTTTTGTTATTTGATGACTGTGGTATAACACAATATTAGAACATTAAAATGTTGCGTTCTGCATGGAAGACAATGGAGGAGCTCGTGGCTTATAATGGCTGTTATAAGCCTGTATATCCATCATTCAATGTTTGTCTTTATGCTTCTCCCTTTTTAATTTAGAACATTCTACCCTAGGTGGGAGGAATGATGCATTAGCCGTATAGCCCTGCAAATTTCTTTCCACTCGTTATAAGCCCTTGCCTGCAGCTCGGCCTCTAACTCCAGTGCAGGGCCTTTAACAACTGGTAAAGCACTCACCAGTGGGCTATAAAGCAATATTGTAAAGCATGGGAGTTTTTTAGTATTTAACAAATTGGATAAAAGTATGTGCTTTAGATACCTTGCGGCTTGATTAACAAAACATTAGCTTGCCCTTACTTTGTAATCCTGAATTAAATCAATAGTAAGGGGCTTATTCTAGAAATTCATGAAAAAGCTTGAAGTACAACAACAGTAGGTCACATATACTCATACATACATCTTCGTGAAATATGCCTCTTGAGTTTGTTTAAATGGACATTTTAATTATATAAAGATAGGATGTATTATTATAAAAAATAGCAAAAGCAATGTAAAATCATTTGCCAAACTTAATAGATTCCAAAAAATGCATAAAATATGTGAAATGTATATTGTTTAAAAATACTAAAGGCATTAAACCGCTAAGAAGCATGAGTGATCTTATCGAAAGCAAGTGAAGAGCATAGGAAAGGCTCACCTTTGCAAAGACTTGCCTTGTTTCATATTAAGACACTTTTCACCTAATCTCAAAGGCACACACAGTTTGTCACTTCCTGGAAAAATAGACTGGATGGAATCTAAAATCAATTTTTTGTTTCTAAATGTGGAAGTGCAATTGAACTGATAGTGAGATAAAGAACTTAGAAATCGCAGTAATTGGTTTAGAAATACTAGCAAGACAAGGACAGCATCGCCAGATGAACTTCCTAATCTTTCCTGCACGAAGCCACTGCACCAAACAACTGCCTTATTTTATACCTTTTAATATTAATACCGAAAATAAAACAACCAGAAGGCAAAGCTTCCACTATGAACTATGAATATATATTTTTTACAGATATCAAAGAGTGACATTTAACAGGAACTCTGGAGTCTCAACACAGAAAATGCTTGTGAATGCTCAAAAGTGCTTACTGATAATCCTCATTAAATGGAAACCAACTTTTCTCCATCGCAGGTCCTTATTTTGAGTTTGGCTGACAAAATACTCCATTAGAATGTAAATGTACAGGAATTTATATAGCGCAAATCGCCAACCGGTTTCTAAGCGCTTGCTTAGGGAACCCATCCTGGTATTCCCCTGTGAGATAACCCCAGCAGGGTACCCGCAAGGTGAAAGTCAGGCATCCCGCCGCGAGGGGCCATTGTGGAGATTAAGCAAGCTATTGCCCAGAGTCACAGAGTGTGAACCCATGAATCGAGTAGGCACCGGAGCGAGAATTGTCGAGTCCATGGACATTTTAGGACTCAAGACCCCACTAGGCCGGGAATTGAACCCTGGTCCCAGGCTGACCTCTGCTTCCAGGTCTGTCTCCTCTAACCAGTGAGCCACACTTCTCCACGAAGATGGCAAATGTTCTGTCAGTTGTGCAGTATAGTAAGTTACTCTTTATATTATACATTTTTTGTCGGTTCTTTGATTTGGGTGCTGCTTCTACAATTAGACTTCTGATCTGTGCCTTTGCCTTTCAGTTTGACCCCTCATGAATTTATGTGGGCTCATCAGAGTGTTATGAGTGCATTTAAAAGGGAGTTGTATGCAAAATCCCTTTAACAGTGTGCAAAACCAGGGGATATTTGTTTTAATTTTGAATTCATTTTCTGTGCATGGCTGTTACTGTGTCACTCCTTCATTCATGATTATACTACCATTCCCCTCTCTGGAAATACCAAGGGTTTGGATATGGGTTATTGACCTTATTCTGATTGTGTAGCTTTATAACCTCCCTGCCTAGGAGTTAGAGAAGGTTACAATTTTTTATATAGTACTTTTATGTTGTTTGACTTTGATGATGTTTGACGATCCTCCACACTTCGCTCACTCCTTTTGAGGTTTAATTCTAAATAGGGCGATTGTAATAGGAAAAACAGATAGATGTATTTTGCTCTCAACACACACATGCTTTAAATGTTTTTTGCTTCTCTGTTGATTGATAAGCTTAAACCGTTGTTCCCCTGGTAAACAGTTTGTTAAAATATTTCTATACATTTATATACATACATAAATATATATACCTACAAGAGTTGCCTGAAGGAAAAGGGCCCACACACGATGTTAGATACTGCCTTTTCTTTAATGCTGAAAACGGTGAGGGAACAAAAAAAACTGTTGCGCAGGCAATTCAGTCCAGCCCGACGCGTTTCGTGCGGAATGCACTTCATCATGGGCTAGCATCCAGGAGGCCACAGGTGTGGCCACGCCCACCAGGACGGGGAGCAAGAACACCTAATTAGTGCGTGTGGAAACCACCAGTGCCTACATTCTTCACGAAGCCCTAAGCCCATGATGAAGTGCATTCCGCACAAAACACGTCGTGCTGGACTGAATTGCCTGCGCAACAGTTTATTTTGTTCCCCCACCGTTTTCAGCATTAAAGAAAAGGCAGTATCTAACATCGTTTGTGGGCCCTTTTCCTTCAGGCAACTCTTGTAGGTATATAAATATATTACCTACTGGCAGTTGCCAGTAGGTAGTTATAGTTAGGATTTTTTTCAATGTTAATTCTCAAAATTCTATTTGGAATAACTTTGGCACCGGTTGACGAATCTGCCTGAAAATTTCCTGAAAATGGCCTCGCGACGCCCCGGTCATTCCCTGAAAGTTTGGGGGGCATTCGTCAAGCGGGGGCCGAGATAAAAGGGGGTCCCAAAACGCGTTTTCTCCATGTTAATTTCAATAGGGCGGTCGATTTCACTTTTAGCCCGAACGGCTGAATGGATTTTCACCAAATTTGGCAAAATTGTAGGGACTGGTAGCCCGATGTGCCTTTGCTATGTCTCGAGATATGTGCTCCTGTAGATTTTGAGTAATTTAGGTTCAAAAAAATATATATATCTATAGCCGCGCCCCGGTACGCGCCCCGGGGAGCGCTCCGGGCGCGTCACGTGAGGTGCGCACGGAAAGCTGATTGGTTCTCGGGTGTCTGTAAACATTCGAAACAGTCCGGAGCGGCCGCCATCTTGTGTCTCGGTAAAATCGAGACACAAGTGGTGGCTAAAACAAAGGGGGAAATGACCATAAGGCATCAGGGATAGACCCCCTCTGACCCCCTAGGTTTGATGTGGGGGCAATAAAAGGGACCAGCGGGGCATTTAAAATATATATATTTTTTTGTTTTGCGCGGGGGGAGCGCTCGGTGCGCTCCCCGGTGCGCGTACCGGGGAGCGCACTATGAGGAAAAAAGAATGACAGAGTTTTTAAAACAGAAAGCCATATTTTAGAAATTGGAGGTAGTTCTAAAAAGAACTTTTTTTTTCTTCTTTTTGTTCTTTTATATTTTTTTGTGTTTTTGGAACATTTTGTACTGTTTTTGTCTTTTCAAAACAGTTTTATATTTTTTTTGTATTTTTTTAGGGGGAGAAACAAAAAAAAGGGAATTGAAACTGGCTCAACTGGAGCAAAAAAACAAAAAACTCAAAAAATTAGTTCTTTTTTGGGCACTTGTGGTTTTCACCTGCAAGGACGATTAGCTTTACGCTCTGTTCATCATAGGTGATAAGCTTGCCACATGCAGTACAAGTTATTTTAAAATCAGCAAATCTTGGCTGAATACAAGGCATCATCTCTGATGTTTCTGGTCCTGATGAAGAGGGTTTGTTTCTTTGGGAGGTGGTCCTTGAAGAATGGGGAAGGTTACTGGCCAGTTCCCTGAGCTCTGCACGAGAATAGTTGTTAGGGTGCTTTCTGGTCATATGACGAATCATGGTATAGTTACCAAATGAATATTTTTTGTTTGGGTTGCCCCTTGAAAGTTCTTCATTGCAGATTAGGCAAGTTACCTTGGCCGCATTGACTTTTTTCTTCCCCTCTGGGATTGAAAAAAACTCCCATACAATGTGTGGCTTGGGCTTGTATGTGGTATTTTCTTCAGGAAGCCATCTTCTCCTCCCCTCCTCCTCTTCCTCTTCCTCCTCCTCCTCTTCTTGACCACCAATATAAACTGGAGCTGGTCCTGTTGGTGGTGGTGGTGGTGGTGGGGCAGATGCACCAGCTGCTGCTGCTACTGAAGCCATTATTTAGATCAAAAAGGTACAGAGATGTACAAACAGGTCTTCCTCAGTCAAAGGACAAAGTCAGAATAAGGAAAAAAGGTGGGGTCTTTCATCATTTGGAAAAAAAAAACTGTCCTGAACCAATGAGAAGTGTTATTTTCAGGTCACAAGACCAGGGGCTTCATCATTATGAAACCAAAACTGTTATGAACCAATGAAAAGTGTTATTTTCAGGTCACATGACCGACGCGCTTACGCTACGCGCCCCGGGGCGCGCCCGTGGGCGCGCTCCTGGTCGCGTAGCGTGAGCGCGTCGGATGTTTACGTTGCACGATCGTATTCGCTCGAGTACTTCCGGGTGCGCTTACGTAGTGCGTATCACGCGGACGCGGCTACGCGATACGTCACGATCATGTTTTCGTTTGCGATATTGGCGCTCACGGGACGCTCTCCGGAGCGCGCCCCGGGGCGCTTTTTAGAAGTACGCTTTTTGGGGCGCTCCCCGGGGCGCGCTCCGGGAGCGCTCCAAAAATAAATTTTTTTTTTAAAAAAAGTGGGATAATTGTAGGGACAGGTAGCCCTATTTTGAAGTGGTTTTTAAAAAAAATAACTTAAGCAAAATATGTATTGTGCTACATCGGGCTTAATATATGTTAGAGCCAAAATGTAGCCCAAATGTAGCTCAATGCACCCCAATGTAGCCCAAAGATGGCCACCAGAGACAAAAAAAAAAATATATCCCAAATATCAGCCAGATGTAGCCAAACTGTAGCCCAATGACAGAATGTATCAGAGTGTTCTAAACAACTAGAGCGCTAACAGTCTTACTTATAAAGTGAGATTTAAAGTTAGGAATTAGTATGAAAAAAACCTATAAAATTCACTGAAAAAAACATAGGTTAAATACCAGTTATAGTTAGGAATTAGCATTTAAAAAACCTATGAAATTCACTGAAAAAACCATAGGTTTCACACCAGTTAAAGTTAGGAATCCGAGGACATCGGGGGCCTGAGCCGCAGGAAAACAGTGGCATTGAGAAGCGGTGCAGCCGTAACTTTTCTCCTGACTAGGAACATGTATTGACTGAAGTTGCAGAAGCGGTTTCCACTTGGTGAAAGGAACGGCGAGTTCAAGGGTAGCCATTTGAACTACCATGTCCAGCATGCCCTTGGCCCATATGGGCGGAACTCTATTTGTGAATAAATAATCAAATTCCATGGTTCCTGTTTCCGCTTCCTGCTTCTTTCCACGCCAGTGACCAAGGGCTCATGGGAGCCCGAAACGCGTATGGCTGCAAGAGAAGGGAGGCAGCCTGCTTTTACTTTGCTACCTGCGGTGCCGAGTGCAGCAACCCTGATGTATGTAGCATCCTCACTAAGGGCAACCTTGTTTTTTGTATATTATGCGGCCATGCCTGGTCGCGAGGAGGCTCTGACGCTAATGGCGGATCCTGGCACTTGTTAATTACAGGTGCTGTTTGGACATCGGGGGCCTGAGCCGCAGGAAAACAGTGGCATTGAGAAGCGGTGCAGCCGTAACTTTTCTCCTGACTAGGAACATGTATTGACTGAAGTTGCAGAAGCGGTTTCCACTTGGTGAAAGGAACGGCGAGTTCAAGGGTAGCCATTTGAACTACCATGTCCAGCATGCCCTTGGCCCATATGGGCGGAACTCTATTTGTGAATAAATAATCAAATTCCATGGTTCCTGTTTCCGCTTCCTGCTTCTTTCCACGCCAGTGACCAAGGGCTCATGGGAGCCCGAAACGCGTATGGCTGCAAGAGAAGGGAGGCAGCCTGCTTTTACTTTGCTACCTGCGGTGCCGAGTGCAGCAACCCTGATGTATGTAGCATCCTCACTAAGGGCAACCTTGTTTTTTGTATATTATGCGGCCATGCCTGGTCGCGAGGAGGCTCTGACGCTAATGGCGGATCCTGGCACTTGTTAATTACAGGTGCTGTTTGGACATCGGGGGCCTGAGCCGCAGGAAAACAGTGGCATTGAGAAGCGGTGCAGCCGTAACTTTTCTCCTGACTAGGAACATGTATTGACTGAAGTTGCAGAAGCGGTCTCCACTTGGTGAAAGGAACGGCGAGTTCAAGGGTAGCCATTTGAACTACCATGTCCAGCATGCCCTTGGCCCATATGGGCGGAACTCTATTTGTGAATAAATCATCAAATTCCATGGTTCCTGTTTCCGCTTCCTGCTTCTTTCCACGCCAGTGACCAAGGGCTCATGGGAGCCCGAAACGCGTATGGCTGCAAGAGAAGGGAGGCAGCCTGCTTTTACTTTGCTACCTGCGGTGCCGAGTGCAGCAACCCTGATGTATGTAGCATCCTCACTAAGGGCAACCTTGTTTTTTGTATATATATATATATATATATATATATATATATATATATATATATATATATATATATATATATATATATATATATATATATGTATATATATATATATTCACTAAAAAAACCATAGGTTTCACATCAGTTATAGTTAGCTGGAAATTTTACTGTCATAAAACCATTGAAATTCCACGTTATAGTTAGTTGGACTCACTATAACTTGCGCGTTTAATGCACTGCTGATGACGTCACATATTACATCACTCATGACATCACTGATGACACCATCCTGTGAATGTGTGTCTTTCTGAAATTTCTTTTTTTTTTATATATTTATTTGTAAAGGACGATGGAAGAATAAATGGTTAAATAAGTGTGTAAATGGATGTTTTTTTTCAAAAGAATTGATTGGTCAACTGCCTTATTAAGTGTATTGTAGTGTATATATATATTAGCAAGTAACTTTTAAATATTGTAATATATGTATCAGGGTTTCACGTTGTGTATAAGTGGCTGCATGGGTTGGTGACTGACTCACTGTTTATATGTGTTTAGAAGACAGCATATGTGCAGGACTGTATGGGTGGATGAGTGTGTATATGTGTGTGTTAGTGAGTGAATGACTATCTCACTATTGTCTTTATCAGTAACAAGATATGTTTTTATCTAGTATATGTGAGTATTGATGTATATAAGTGAGTATATGAGAGAGTGAGAGATTGTAAGAGTTCCTGTTTAAATAACTATGTGTTTCTATAAGTCATTGTTTAAGAGAGTAATTATGTGTAAGTTTCCTTAGAAGTAAGGTTGTAGTGTGTGTATACTTGTATATGCAAATAAATGGATGTTTATTCGTTTATTTGCATATGTGAGTATATGTGTGAGTAACTTTTTGATGACTGTCGGTGTGTAACAGAATGAATAGGTGTATCACTACATATGATGAGTGAGTATATGTATGATTGACTATATGGAACTGTTGATGAATGTGTAAATGTATATATAAATGGTGGAATTATTGAATTGGTTGTTGTAACTGGTATGGGTATCTCCATTTTTTAAAATGTTTTAATTTATATTTTTCAATATGTTTTTCATGGGTTACATTACAGTGAAAGGAGGTCTGAAACCTATGGTTTTTTTAGTGAATATATATATATATATATATATATATATATATATATATATATATATATATATATATATATATATATATATATATATATATATATATATATATATATATATATATATATATTCACTGAAAAAACCCTAGGTTTCACACCAGTTATAGTTAGGAATTAGCATTTAAAAAACCTATTAAATTCACTAAAAAAACCATAGGTTTCACATCAGTTATAGTTAGCTGGAAAATTTTACTGACATAAAACCATTGAAATTCAACGTTATAGTTAGTTGGGCTCACTATAACTTGCGCGTGTAATGCACTGCTGATGACGTCACATATTACATCACTCATGACATGGTCAGTGACATCACTCATGACATCACTGATGACACCATCCAGTGAATGTGTGGCTTTCTGAAAAATAAATATATTTTATATATGTATATGTAAAGGTCGATGGAACAATAAATGTTTAAATAAGTGTGTAAATGGATGTTTTTTAAAAAAAAAATGATTGATTAACTGGCTTATTAAGTGTATCTTAGTGAATACATATATTAACGATTAATGTTTAAATATTTAAATATATGTATCAGTGTTTCACTTTGTGTATAAATGGCTGCATGGGTTGGTGAGTAGCTACATATGTGTGTATATAGATTATTATATGTTTTTTTAGTATCAGTATGAGTGTCTGTATGTTTTGGTGGGAGTGTTACTTAGCACATAGATGCATCAATGACTGACTCACTGTATGTTTTTTGAAGACGGCATATGTGCAGGACTGTATGGGTGGATGAGTGTGCATATGCGTGTGTTAGTGAGTGAATGACTGTCTCATTAGTGTCTTTATCAGTAAGTACATATGTTTTAATCTAGTGTATGTGAGTATTGATGTATATGAGTGAGTATATGTGAGAGTGAGAGATTGAAAGAGTTCATGTTTAAATAATTATGTGTTTCTATAAGTGATTGTTTAAGAGAGTAAGTATATGTAGGTTTCCTTAGAAGTAAGGTGGTGGTGTGTGTTTAGCTGTATATGCAAATAAATGGATGTTCAATAGTTTATTTGCATGTGTGAGTATGTGTGTGAGTAACGTTTGGATGACTGTCGGTGTGTAACAGGATGTATAGGTGTATCACTACATATGATGAGTGTATATATGTATGAGTGACTATATAGAACTGTTGGTGAATGAGTGAATGTGTGTATATAGATGGTGGAATTATTGAATTGGTTGTGTAACTGGTATGGGTATCTCCATTTTTAAAAAAAATTTAATTTATATTTTTCAATATGTGTTTTCATGGGTTACATTACAGTGAAAGGAGGTCTGTCACTCTGTCACAAGGATGATGTCATCAGTGATGTCATGAGTGATGTCACTGACCATGTCATGAGTGATGTAATATGTGACGTCATCAGCAGTGCATTACACGCGCAAGTTATAGTGAGTCCAACTAACTATAACGTTGAATTTCAATGGTTTTATGTCAGTAAAATTTTCCAGCTAACTATAACTGATGTGAAACCTATGGTTTTTTTTAGTGAATATATATATATATACATACATATATATATATATTACCTACTGGCGGTCGCCAGTAGGTATATATAGTTAGGATTTTTTCTCTATGGGATTTTTGAAAATTCTATGTCTAATAACTTTGGCGTTTGTGGACGGAATTTGGGGGGGTTTCATCAAGGGGGGGCCGAGAAAAAAGGGGGGTCCCAAAACGCGTTTTTCCCATGTTAATTTCCATAGGGCGGTTGGCCTCACTTTTAGCTCGAACGGCTGAATGGATTTGCACGAAACTTGGCAAAATTGTAGGGACTGTTAGCCCGATGTGCCTTTGCTCGGTCTCAATATATGTGCTCCAGTGGATTTTGAGTAATTTAGGTTAAAAAAAAGATATATATCTGGGCGGAGCCTAACCACACATCTGATCTGATTGGCTGTCAGCACTTCATCCAAGAAGTGTTGGCAGCCATCTTGGGACCAATATACATGATAGCACCTCATTAAAAAGCATTGTAGTTAATAGAGGGTTTTAGGACTTTAGTTACATTATAAATCATTTGTTGATGGTACAATACTCGTTTTAGGAATTGTGGTTGGTTCTAAGGTGATTTTACCATGTGAAAAAACCTTCTGCTGTGATATCATGAATATTGTTTGAAAGAAAACTAATATCTCATGATTTTCCCACAGTGGTTTGGAAGGGGATCTATAAGCTAAACTGAAAGCATATTTTCTGTAAATTCACATTATCTTTCTCAGTCATGTGAAAATGAAGTCTGACATTCTCAGTAAAACATGTACATCCAACAAGGACAGAGACTGTCAGTTGATTCCTTTGTGTTCTACTGCAGCCTCCTAGAGTGTTCTAAAGAACAACTAGAGCGCTAACAGTCCTACTTATTACAAAGGTATGGCACACCTGAAGCCATCTTGATTGAAATAAAGTGGTAACTCTTAAAACATTTAATTTAAAAAGAAACAACATGAAGGGGTATATTTTGCCATAGAAAGTATGATTAGTGCTGCAGAATGAAAAATTAGGGCACATTTTGAGTGACTTCTCAAATGCTTTTCTATTTCATTAAAACATTCTGACATGCAGTCTCCCAAAATGGCCACCAGAGACAAAAGAGCCCAAATGTAGCCCAAATATCACCCAGATGTAGCCCAAGTATAGCCCAATGACAGAATGTCCCAGAGTGTTCTAAAGAACAACTAGAGCTATAACAGTCCTACTTATTACAAAGGTATGGCACACCTGAAGCCATCTTGATTGGAATAAAGTGGTAACTCTTAAAACATTTAATTTAAAAAGAAACAACATGAGAGGGTATATTTTGCCATAGAAAGTATGATTAGTGCTGCAGAATGAAAAATTAGGGCACATTTTGAGTGACTTCTCAAATCCTTTTCTATTTCATTAAAACATTCTGACATGCAGTCTCCCAAAATGGCCACCAGAGACAAAAGAGCCCAAATGTAGCCCAAATATCACCCAGATGTAGCCCAAGTATAGCCCAATGACAGAATGTCCCAGAGTGTTCTAATGAACAACTAGAGCGCTAACAGTCCTACTTATTACAAAGGTATAGCACACCTGGAGCCATCGTGATGGGAATAAAGTGGTAACTCTTAAAACATTTAATTTAAAAAGGAACAAAATGAGGGGGTATATTATGCAATAGAAGGTAATATTAGTGCTGCAGAAAGAAAAATTAGGGCACATTTTGAGTGACTTTTCAAATCCTCTTCTATTTCATTAAAAAATTCTGACATGCAGTCTCCCAAAATGGCCACCAGAGACAAAAGAGCCCAAATGTAGCCCAAATATCACCCAGATGTAGCCCAAGTATAGCCCAATGACAGAATGTCCCAGAGTGTTCTAAAGAACAACTTGAGCGCTAACAGTTCTACTTATTACAAAGGCATGGCACACCTGAAGCCATCTTGATTGGAATAAAGTGGTAACTCTTAAAACATTTAATTTAAAAAGGAACAAAATGAGGGGGTATATTTTGCCATATGAATTATGATTAGTTCTGCAGAAAGAAAAATTAGGGCACATTTTGAGTGACTTCTCAAACCCTCTTCAATTTCATTAAAAAATTCTGACACACAGTCTCCCAAGATGGCCACCAGAGACAAAAGAGCCTAAATGTAGCCCAAATATCACCCAGATGTACCCCAAGTATAGCCCAATGACAGAATGTCCCAGAGTGTTCTAAAGAACAACTAGAGCGCTAACAGTCTTACTTATGACAAAAGTATGGCACACCAGAAGCCATCTTGATTGGAATGAAGTGGTAAGTCTGAAAACACTCAATTTAAAAAGGAACAACATGAGGGGGTTAATTTTGCCATAGAAAGTATGATTAGTGCTTCAGAAAGAAAAATTAGGGATCATTTTGAGTGACTTCTCAAATCCTCTTCTATTTCATTAAAAAAATTCTGACATGCAGACTGAAACATGCACTTTGAATACCAGCAGCAGACGTCCCTGGTGAGCAGTAGCTTTACTACAGTGATCTAATGTGCAACTAGAGTGCTAACATTCAGAATTTATGGCAAATGTGTGACACATCTGAATGCCTTCTTGATGGAACCAAAGTAAACAAGCATTGAAAATGCAATAGATCTCGCCCTCGTTTAAGTTAAAGCCATTCTTTTTGTAATGAGGTGGCTTTTTAGCTTTGCTTTTATTAGTGTTTTTTCAACTTTCATGTAAATACCATGCATCTGTATGCATATAAGTATATGTATGCATGCATTTATGTTTGTATTTATATAGATATACAGATGATATATGTTTATATATGTATGTATATATATATATATTCACTGAAAAAACCATAGGTTATAGACCATATATAGTTAGGAATTAGCATTTACAAAACCTTGAAAATTCACTGAAAAAACCATAGGTTATAGACCATATATAGTTAGGAATTAGCATTTACAAAACCTTGAAAATTCACTGAAAAAACCATAGGTTATAGACCATATATAGTTAGGAATTCGCATTTACAAAACCTTATTTTACTCACACAAAACCATTGAAATTCCATATATAGTTAGTTGCACTAACTATATATCGCGCACCCGCAATCCACTGCTGATGATGTCACATATTACATCATTCATGACATGGTCAGTGACATCACTGATGACATCACTGATGACATCTCAAATGACATCACTGATGACATCACTGATGACAACATCCAGTGACTGTATGTTTCTGTAAAGTTAAAATATGTCTTACATATTGAAGAATGAGTGGATGTATAAGTGTCTGGATGAAAGATTTAGTAGGTGCATGACTGACTGTATGAGTGAGTGATTAAATGTGTCTCACTGAGTCCATGGGTTAGTGACTAAACTGTCTTAATTTGTGCATCATTATGTCTGTTGTTCTGTAAACTGTTGCATGTGTTGATAAGTAGCTATATGAGTAACTATATGGGTTATTGATTGTTTGCCCAAGTATTTGTATGGGAGACTGAGTGTGTGTGTTGGTGGCTGGGAGGTGTATGACTCTGTGAATAGATGTGTGAGCAGTTGATTCACTAGATGTATGGGTTCAAAAGTGCATGTGGAAACAGCTGTATGAGCGGTTGACTGTGTGCATGAGTGTATTGGTGAGTGAATGGATATCTCAGTGCTACATGTCAAAGTAAGTACATATGTAAAACACAGTACATGTGAGAGTTGACATATATAAATAACTGTGCATAAGAGCCAGTGAATGTGTGAGTGGCTGTATGGATCATTGTGAACTTGTATCAGGGATTGTATAAGAGAGTAAATATGTGTTAGTATATGTTTGAATAAGTAAAGTTTGTATAACTGTATAGTTGAGGAAATGGAGGTGTGATTGATTCTTTGCATGACTGACTAGGTGTGTGAGTAACTCCATGGATGAGTGACAGTCTGTGAGTGTCTGTTTACACTGATTGAATCTAAGGTTATATTAGAGTCTGAAGAGGTTCATCGTATTATCACATGAATGATATCATCAGTGATGTGATCAGTAATGTCAAATGAGATGTCATCAGTGATGTCATCAGTGATGTCATTTGAGATGTCATCAGTGATGTCATTTGAGATGTCATCAGTGATGTCATCAGTGATGTTACTGACCATGTCATGAATGATGTAATATGTGACATCATCAGCAGTGGATTGCGGGTGCGCGATATATAGTTAGTGCAACTAACTATATATGTAATTTCAATGGTTTTATGCGAATAAAATAAGGTTTTGTAAATGCTAATCCCTAACTATATATGGTGTATAACCTATGGTTTTTTCAGTGAATTTTCAAGGTTTTGTAAATGCAAATTCCTAACTATATATGGTCTTTAACCTATGGTTTTTTCATTGAATTTCAATGGTTTTTTAAAAGCTAATATCTGTAGCTGTAAAATGTATTCTTCTTTAAATCTTAAAATATATTTTACATGTTTTTTAGACAATTTTTCTTTAAAACATTTTTTTATGTTTCACTCCCAGTCCGCGAACCGGTTTGCTTCCCGTTAGCTCAATTTAAAGCCGCGGCTCGGTCCGCGAACCAGTAAACGTTCCTTTAGCGTAACTGTTACGTTAGCATGACGTTTTGCGTTGTCGCGTAATACGTCATTGGACGCGCCAAGTTAGCGGGCCCGGAAGCGGACCGGAAAGCGGCGCAAAGCGCAAAACGTAAACACAGCAGGTCATGTGACTCGGTAATAACACTTTTCATTGGTTCATTTCACTTTTGGTTTCCTAATGATGTAATACTACGTCATGTGATCGAAAATTAACACTTTTCATTGGTTTAGAACTTTTGCTTTTCCCAAATGATGAAAACCCCTCCTTCTTTCCTCACTCTGACTTTCATCTTGGTGAGAGAAAGACCCTTTTTCATTGTTGAGAAATGGCTTCAATAGTTGCTTCAGCTAGTGTCCCCCCACCACCACCTCCACCTCCTCAAGGGAAGAAAGGACCACCTGCTCAAGCAATCTTTGAAGAAGATGAAGATCAAGAAGAGGAGGAAGAGGAGGAAGAGCCTGAGTTTTTGCCAGAGGAGCCCAGGAGGTACAACAGAAAAGAAAACTACATCTGGCAATTTTTTAAATTTCCAGCAGGGCAAAAAAAAGTCAATGCCAGATATGTCTTTTGCCGTATTTGCGACGATCGACTTTGAAGGGGGACTGACAAGAAATATAGCTTCGGAAATTACACGATGCACAGGCATATGAGTAGGTGGCACCCAAACAATTATAGTGCTGCCCAGCTTCGCGATGAACAGCAAAATCGCCCGGCAATGGCGAGAAGATCTGTCGTCCAAGAAGTATCGGGACCAGAGGCGAGGGAGGTGGTCCCGAACATTCAAATGGACATGGGGGAAGTAAAGCAAGTGTGCGTGCGGTGCAACCAATTAATATGCTACCGAGAAAGTAGCATTACTCTTATAGTGAAAGCTATCAATAATCATGTTTGCCCGAAACGCCCCAAAAAATAAATTCTTCTTTTTTTCGTTGCTCCTGTTGAGCCCTTTTCAATGAATCATTTTTGTTTCCCCCCTCCCCCCAAAAAACAAAAAAATTACAAAATGTTCAGAAAAAACAAAAAAAATATAAAAAATGTTCAGAAAAATAATAAAAAAAATTAAAACAACAAAAACCAAAAAAAAAGTTCTTTTCAGAACTACCTCCCCATTATAAAAAAAATTGGTAGAATTTTTGAAACTCTGCCAACCTCTATTTCTTTTAGTTCGCTCCCAGTTCGCACTCCGGTACGCGAACCAGGAGCGAACCAAAAAATTTTTTTAAAAAAAAGAACAGTAAGTATAAGGGAAGGAAACAGACAGTTATGTTACAAGAAAGACAACTATAGGGAGTAAAGAAAAGATACTGTTACCCGCAATCCACTTCTGATCATGTCACATATTACATCATTCTTGACATGGTCAGTGACATCATCAGCAGTGGATTGCGAGTAACAGTATCTTTTATTTACTTCCTATAGCTGTCTTTCTTGTAACATAAATGTCTGTTTCCTATCCTTATACTTACTGTTCTTGTTTTAAAAATTTTTTTGAGATCATTCAGAAACAGTAACATTAATAGAGACAGAATGAGTGAATAAGAATGAAGAAGTATGAGAAGAGAGGGACTGAGAAAAATACTGGAAGGAGTAGAATAATTAAGTAATAGAGAAAGGAATGAGGGAGGTAGCAAACGCAGGAAAGTAAGGATTAAAGAAATGAAGCAGTAGAACTAATAGATGTTAAATGTGATAGATTAAATGATTGATTCAGGATGACGATAAGGTGTGTCCTCTCCAAAAGTTTGTTTAAGGTGAGGCCTACTCAGGGTTGCATATCAAATGTATGCTTGTTGAAGAATACAGAGGAGATAATACATGTGAAGGCCTACCATTGAAGTAAAACATGTCCACTTCACTCTTGAACAACGGCCAGACCTCTTCTGTGTCCATAGACAGACCTAAAGTTCATCTGCACAATGTCATTCGTAAACTTAGAAAACACAAGTAATGTAATTGAAAAACGTGGAGTTTCTTTTGCTCATTTCACAATCACATCACCTGTGTAGCCTTTGCTTAGGTATCTCATAGTGCAGATGTAGTCCAGCATATGAAACAGTACGCAGAAGTGCAGCAGTGTATGCATTAATACATGTGAAGGCCTACCAATGAGTAAGTCATGTCCACTTATTACATCATTCATGACATAGTCAGTGACATCATCAGCAGTGGATTGCGGGTTAAAAGAGTAGAAAACATTTACCTTATAATTCTTGTTAACTTTTTCAAATATTTTTTCATACTTTCAATCTGTAAAAGAGAGAAGAAACATTTCAAAAATATTAAAACATGTATTTAAAAATTTGAAAAGACAAGGGAAAAGGTTCAAGAAGAAACAGTTTTTCAACAACTTTGACATTTACAGAAGCCTCTGCTGCTCTACGTCCCCTACACAATCCTAAAGATATATATTTTAAACAAACAGTATCTTGATGCTGATGAAGTGAGGCCTATTTTGGAACATGGTGCATCTTTTGCACTGCTGATGTCTCACAATAGTGATGCAATAGCAGCACAAAAAAGATGTAAAGCCATCATAAAATTGTGTCTAACATTTTAAATGATTGTTTCAGGATGCAAATAAGATGTGTCCTTTCAAGAGGTTTCTTTAAGGTGAGGCCTATTCAGTTTTCAAAAAAAAACAGTACCCAGAAGTGCAGCACTGTAAGCATTAACTTTGACACTTACAGAAGCCTCAGTTTCTCCATATCTACCTCACATTTCTAAATGTATATCATAAGTACAAAATGTAGAACATTAATTATACGTGTTAAATGGTTTATTTTTGCTGTTCTCAGAATGTATCAAATTTCACTTAAATCAGTGACTTGAAGGTATTCATCATGTAACAGCGGGGAAAAAAAAACACAATCAAAATGATTGTGTTTAAAAAACCCATACAACCTAAGAAATCTGAATTCAAAACTCCTTAAAATTAACTTACTTTCCATAACGTCGAAGGATGTCCTATGAACAGCGTCCACTCTGTTGTGCTATAAATATTTTCAGCCCGCCACTTTCTGAAAGAAAACCTCCATCGTTTTGAAAAATATGTTACATACAATAAAAGACTTCTCACATTCTACCACATGTTTCCACTTGGCCAAATCATGTTGCAGCGTTTTTCAACTCTTGTAATTCTTCTAATGAAATCCCGTCATTTTCTATTTTCGCAACTTTCAAAAAGAAAACATTTAAGATTACTTTCACAATCCTGGACTACTAATATCTTACCCTTCTTTCTCACTCATGTTCTCCTTTTCCTATGACACTGATACTGCTTACTAAGAAGCAGACTTACTTGCATCAGGTTTATATAGTTGGATTTTTAAATTGACATTTTAATTAAATGTTTTGGACCAATAATCTAGATAGCATTGCAGACTTACATTCCCTCTACTTCATGAACCTTTTGCAATTCCTCAGAGGAAATCCTGAGATTCTTTCCTTAAAATTTTGGTTTTAAAAACACCAGGTAAGAATTTTTAAGGTCAAACAGCAATTTTTTTTTGAAAGTTACAACAGAATCGTTGCAGAATGACCAGCCGTTTCGAGACTTTAAATAAGCTGTGTAATGTCCTGATGTTGTTGAAGGACCATCGTGATAGATAATTGCTACAGTTACAAAAGTCCTTCCTGATATTGACAGCTGAGAAGCAACAACATTTTTTATTAAAGTTGACAATTTTGATCCATCAGGCCTACATCGTTGGATCATTAAAATGACATACTGGCCATATCTTCGTATAAATAATGTTGACATAATTTCAGATTTACATTGGCTACACTCCATGTTGTGATCCGCTGCATTTACTAGCTTATTAAAGGAGACTGATATACTGTCTGGCAAAGTTAAATATATAAATCTTTCTGAGTGTACAATAGTAGTACTTGATACCATACAGTTCTCGCAGTCATGCTGCCACTGATAAGAAAGCCCAAACAGGTGATCTACATCTACACCCTCATCTTGCAATACATCAAGCATATACATTAAAAACTCCTGACAATCCTGCTGATTATTTTCAGAGAAGTCTATTTGACCTGAACATTCATCTAACAGATAACGAACTTCAGACACACTTTCTACTTTTGTTCGATCAGTGCTACATTTCTCTAACACAGAATTCAACAAGCAGCATAAACTTTGTTCCGAATTGAACACAATCTGTTCTTTTAAAATCTCTAGTGAAAAGAGAACATTAACCACTACATTTGCATAGCAGTTGACACCAGAACTGTTTTCAAATTGAAAACTGACAACATCTTCAACAGAATCCACTTTCTTTCTGCTTACAATTTTCGGTTCATCGACTTTTGGGCTTTTTGCTACAACCTCCCTACTATTACTGATATTTCTTCGTTTCCGGCCTACCACACGTTTCTCAAACAAAGGATATTGAGGCAAATGTGGCGCATACTCTTTTCCTAACCTATTGTATTCCTTAACACAATCTAGATCCGCACAAATGTTGTGACATCACAGTCAATCAGGTACAATCCCGATAAAGTTCTAACTCGTGACAATGCCACATATGCCATACCCTCCTTGAACACAGAACTGCCAATATTCACCAATGCAGTATCTACACTTAAACCTTGCGATTTATGGATTGTCACCGCATATGCCAAGCAAACAGGAAACTCTTTACGGCGAACATATAAATCTTTAACAAGCAAAAACCTAGCAGAACAACGACCAATTAGCTGTACTTCCTCAATGCCATCAAATTTAATTTTTAAAAATTCAATACCATCTCTACTTCTGTATTTCTCAAAATCAACAACATTACCCATTGATCCATTTACCAGACCTCTTTCAACATGTAAATTCCTTCTCAAAATGATTTAGCAATTTAAACACACATTCAAAGTCTTTTCAAAACCCGCTGTTTTAGATATAGTCTTCTCTAATGAATCCAATTTTGATTTCAAATTCTCAGACAAAATAATTGTTGATCCCATATGCTCTATTTTGTCAATAGCTTCAAGTTTCACAATCTCTTGCTTTTCTAAATTCAAAATTGTGTTGTTGAAGATGGCACATTCTGCAAGAGTTGGCATCAAACATATTCCGGATTTCTTCTCAGTAATTTTCTGAAAAATATTCTCAGGCACAATGTCTTGTTCGGGATATAAATTTGACAGTAATCGTGCATTTAAAGCTTCTTTCCCATGCTCGGTCACTTTTCCAATTCTAATATCTTGTAGAATATTCTTGTAATCTTCATCCTTCGCCTGACGCATATTTTCATGCAGTTCAGCATAATTGAAATTTAACCATATATTGACGTTGCCAGTGCTCCCTAGGCACTTCCTGGTAACTTCATCCGTGAGTATTTTGAACACAGGTTGTCCTTTTACTGGTGTCAGCTGCAGAAGATCTCCAAAAACAATGATGTGTTTGCCACCAAATAACACATCATATTCAGTTTTAAGAACTTCTTGCATTCTCAAATGCACCAAGGCAAGCATGACATTGGAAACCATGCTTACTTCGTCAATGATAAGAAGTTTCATTTTCCCAAGACTCTTGAAACTTCACAACAAGCATCCCCAGATAACTTGTGGTATTGTAATTTGTTGTCATGCTCCACCGGCAGCATCAGTAGACGATGCAAAGTAATCCCTTTAATGTTATGTGCTGCCAATCCAGTAGGAGCGGTAACAACACAAGACAACGATGTCTCAGTCCTTTTCTGCAAATAACATGAAATTGCTTTAATGAGGAAACTTTTTCCAGTTCCCGCTTCTCCACTCACGTACAGTCGGACAGGCTTCAACGATGTACATGAGCACTCTTTCTTCTCATGACTTAATCCATGCTCAATTTGCTTGGTAACTTCATCATATATTTTCCTCTGCTCAACGTTGAGTTGTTTTTCCAAGTCTTCTAAGTTAACTGCATCCTCCTGAGCATGTGCCATGGCTCTTTCCACTTCATTCATAGCAGTGGCAGCTTCATTTTCGATAATAGGTCCTCCTAGTGGATCCTGACTCAATGAAACAGAACTCTGACTGTCCTGAGAACTGTCTCTGGCAATCTTGGCTGCAATCGTTGCTTCCTGCTCAATTTCCAATGTCAACATTTCTTGATATTTGGGAAAAGCAGGACATTCTATGGTCTCCTTAGCAGCAGTGAAAGAGTCTTCATAACAGAGGAAATCTCCAAGCAGTTCCTCTTCTGCACGCCAAGGCTTGAAAAGTTGCAAAAGTGCTAAATAGAAAAACTCCTTTTTTTCTGGAGATTCGCCACTCAATTTTCGATGGTTTACTAATTGGCATTTTCTTTGCTTGACCAGACATCCCTCACTTCCATTTACAGCATACACTCCTTTCTCAATATCTTCTTTGATGTTCCTCTTGAATATATAATTTTGTAGAACCTCATATAGACAAACATTCTCAAGGTGACTGCTTCGATTTGGATAATATGTATCCAACATGTTGGACTTCAAAATGTCGGTACTGTTTGGTTCCTTTTCTGCAAAACACTCAATTTCCCGGACAGGTTTTAGAACTCGATTTCGCGTTGCAGCAAGACCAAGACTCGCCCAAACAATACTCCTGGATTTGGCATAGAGACTTGCTGAAGACAACCGGTCACAACATTCGTAAGCTCCGATTTCTCGATGCGACAACATCTTCAGACTGAAACTGTACAACTTCTTGCTGAGGCTCTTTTCATGGGAAATGTCCTCCCACATATCCTTCAATTCTGTCTTTTCTTTTTTGGTGATGTAAGATGTCACATACCGAGCCACAGCCATACAGTTGTCAGCAACAAACTGTATATCCATGTTAGCATTCCACATGGACAAAATCACTGGGTTGTAGTCGTTGATGTACTTGGACTCTTCGTTCCTTTTCAAATTGTATGTATTTTTGGGTGATTTCCTCGTCACATTATGTCGCAGCGAAGACATCAAACTGTTCACTCTTCCTTTAGAAATCACCGGTCGTGGAAAGTTGAAACGACATTTGGTGTAGAACTTGTCCTTGTTTCTGAATTTACGACGACAGTACTTTCCACAACGATGGCTTTGGAAACGTAGAACTTGTTCTCTTAGGCTTTTCTTCTCCGTTGCGTTTGGAACAGCACACGTAGAATATTGTTCTATGAAATTCATCACAAAGTCATCCGGATCTGTTCCAAATTTAGGTGCATCCTTGATCCACAACAACATATGTATATGAGGAGCACCTCTTGCTTGGTACTCCTTTCTCCAGAAGAAATCCAACACCTCTCCAAGAGGTGGATTCTTCTTATTTGTGATGAAAGACATCATAGCTTCAAATCTATGATTGAAGTACCTGCATACATTCACTGGATACAAAGAACACAGTTCTCCAGGTGTCTTGAATTCAATGTTTTCAATATTTCCATTTGCCTCTCGTAGAAATTCAAGTAAGACTTCCCAGCCATACTCGGCACAGCTCAGAGTAAGGAACCATGTTGGAGTTCCTAAGTTCCTCAGCATACATTTTAAATCACCATGACGACGGTACCAGTACTCATTAGTACCACGCTGACACGCCATGAGATTAATTAGGTGAGAATCCAAAATACTGTCTTGGACATTGACTTTATGCATAAAGTCACTTGCCGAGATGTTTCGCATCTGTATACCACTTTTTAAGATGTGGTTCACTGCATATGACAGTCCAGACAGATCGCTTTCAAACAGGAGATGAAACAAATAGGGAATACATTGACGAAACCTAGGATCTTCTGCATACAATCGTAAAGTCCGGTATTCAGACGCAGGAATTTTATGAGGTCGCTCATCATATCTTCCTCCTCGACCTGTGGGAAATAGCTGTGGGAAACACAGAGCTTCCAAACTTTCCTCCCAAACACTAATGGGACTCCCTTTGGCTTGTTTCATTTGAAACAACTCAATTGCATTCCCCATGACTTCCTTGGAATGCAAAGGATGAACACTATAATGTTCATATATTTCTTCACTTTTAGAGGCCTCTACTTTCTCAATTTGGCCAGCACACAAATCGCTATCCTCTTCATCACTTACTTCCTCTTCTGCAACATATACATTTATATAGTACTTATTATTTTTCTTCAAATACAATGTTGCCTTTTTGACTTTCCTAACATCCACTAAATCTTGCCATATTTTCTTATTCTTTGTCGGAACCCCATTAACCAAGATAACCAGAGGTTCCTCTTCAACTTTTTCTACTCCAATTGTGTTAATGTTTTTGTTCAAATCTAGAGGCAAATAAACAACTCTTCCCTTTAATCCTCTCTGTAAATCTGCTGGAGGCAACTTCCCTGTCTTTGGCTCCATTCTTACAATAGCCTGAAAGGGATGGATACTTTAAATCAAAATAGATTCATAAGTATTTAAATCCTTCAATTCAGAAGGAACCTCAACCAATTCAAGATTATTATGAACCGCCCTAGCAGGCATCTGGTTTTGGTTTAATTTGTTACAACAATAAGTAGACACACGTTGATCCGATCCCAAATCAAAACAATTTTCTACCATCAAGTATGTGGCAAAATCCTTCCATTCACTATTATTTTCCCTTTCACTTTTTGCATATAAATCCACTAACTTAGTCTGATTCTTATAATAAGTGCGTCGACAACACACACAAGTGAAATTAGGCCTCTCACTTGATTTCATCTGAAACGTGGCAATTTCCTTCTGAAATGTATCTGTACTAGAAACCTGTACATTATCTTCAACATTACCTTCTACTTCTGGGTCAATTTGAACATTCTCATCTTTACTACCAAAGTAACAAAACTCAATTTCTTCACAAATATTCTTGACATCTATTTCAGAACCATGCAAAAGAGCAGCACATAATTGTTTAAGCATAATTGCTGGACTCTTAGCATAATACAACATTCTCACTAATGTTCTCACTTTATTATGATGCACTGCTAGCATCCTGAAATGATGAAAAACACTCTGGCATACTCTCCTGGAAAGACAAGCCAGTGAATGACCACGCAAACCTGTCATTTGTCTCACTCTGCAAGGATCTAAATCTTGCAACAACTTCATTTTCTGCTTCAAACTTTTCTTATTAAATGTCCGTATAAAATCACAAAGCAAATTGATGGAAACCTGTCGCACACTGCAAATAGAACTACACTTCCAAATGTACACAGGACCCTTAGGACGTCTTCCTAAAACATCATTACCTAACACCTCGTCTGTCTCTGTTGTCACAAGTTTTTCTTTTTCAACTGGACAACCATCCTTCACTTCATAAGCTCGACCACTGGTGTCAACTGCAAACACCAAATCATTATCCTGAAAATAACTCTCCTCATTAAAAAATGCCTCACAACTTGAACTATGCATCCATTCTCCGGAAAAAACTTCACAAAAGTTACTACGATTTACTACTCTCTTCCATCTACTATTTGATTTGAAATCAGAAATTACCTTGCTTAGTTTCCTAATTCTATTGATTACCAAAATAAACAACTTTCGCTTAATTTCAAAAGCATGATCAATAATTTTCTCTACATTTTTCTTCTTCTTATAAAATGCCACTTTCTGTTGGCCTTTCTTAATATTTTTTAATAAATTAACTATTATCCTGTTGCGGAACATTCGTTTTCGAATGTCCCTAAACTGTTGTTTCCTTCTACTATCATGCACAGAGTTATCTCTTGCTCTACCAGTAACATTTTTGATCGGTCTTTCCTTTCCATTTAAATTGCTTTTCTTTTTCTGGACTGAAACATTTTTTGGAGAACTACTTTTTTTACTACAAATATTTCTTAAGAATGATTTTGTGCTCTTACCCGGAGCTTTCTTGGTGATTTCACAAATATTTTGGGGAGAGGACTGCTGCAATAATACATGATCTTGCTGTCTTTGACGTTTTCTAGCCTTTCTAATTCGATTCTTAGTTGGCATTTTTCAAATTTTGAAATGATCTGCAGTTGAATCTGTGGAAAAATATAATAAAAAATGTTATTAACCACTATTACCAAACAGTAAATGAATAACAGTCATCAAAAACTTAACACCCTACTTATTATTTAACATAGCAAATCTTTTGCACCAGCACTGCGTCACAAAAATGACACACAGTGGTACAAAACAGGCATACAACAATCATAAATCTCTCCCTAACATTTTAAATGATTGATTCAGGTTGACGATAAGGTGTGGCCTATCTAAAGGTTTGTTTGGGCCCAGATCTTTGGACTGGGGTGAATGTGTGTCATTGATCCACATTCGGTCCATCACCTGTTTTGTTTGTTTGAGGTGAGGCCAACACATGGTTGCAGATGAGATTTTCACTTGTTGAAGAAAACAAAGGAGATAATACATGTGAAGGCCTACCAATGAAGTAAGTCATGTCCACTTCACTCTTGAACAAAGGGCAGACCTCTTTTGAATCTGTGGTCACACCTAAACTTCATCTGCACAATGTCATTCATAAACTTAGGAAACACTAGTGATGTAATTGAAAAATGTGGAGTTTCTTTTCCTCATTTCAGAATTACATCACCTGTGTTTCCTCATTGACTTAAAATGTCCTTAAGACACATGAAAGCGTTTTTTTAGATTGCCCTTGCACCATTTTTGGGTCATTTTGAACATGGCTATGTTACTCCCATAATCAAAATCTAAATTTGCCAAGCACAGGTGGGAGCGTATTTACAAGAAACTTGCCCCATGAAGAACGCTTTCCATTTAAAAAGGGAAAAATAACATCATAGACACTCAAATGCCTTATAAATATGGCCCAAACAACCTATGAAGCTCTAGCAGTACATATCCAGAAATGTAATTGATTTCAAAAATCGTTTTTAAACACAACATATAAATCAATTGTATACCTACATTCAGTTGGAAATGACTGTAAATGTCCTTGAGACACATGAAAGTGTTTTTTTGAATGCCCTGGAACCATTTTTGGGACATTTTTAACATGACTATGTAACTCCCATAATCAAAATCTAAATTTGCCAAGCACAGGTGGGTGCGTATTTACAAGAAACTTGCCCCATGAAGAACGCTTTCCATTTAAAAAGGGAAAAAAACATCATAGACACTCAAATGCTTTATAAATATGACCCAAACAACCTATGAAGCTTTAGCAGTACATATCCAGAAATGTAATTGATTTCAAAAAATCGTTTTTAAACACAGCAAATAAATCAATTGTATACCTACATTCAAGAGGAAATGACTAAAAATGTCCTTGAAACACATGAAAGCGTTTTTAGGAATGCCTTTGCACCATTTTTGGGACATTATTAACATGGCTATTTAACTCCCATAATCAAAATCTAAATTTGCCAAGCACAGGTGGAAGCATATTTACAAGAAACTTGCCCCATGAGGAACGCTTTCCATTTAAAAAGGGAAAAATAACATTATAGACACTCAAATGCCTTATAAATATGACCCAAAACAACCTATGAAGCTCTAGCAGTACATATCCAGAAATGTAATTGATTTCAAAAAATCGTTTTTAAACACAGCATATAAATCAATTGTATACCTACATTCAAGAGGAAATGACTGAAAATGTCCTTGAGACACATGAAAGCGTTTTTTTGAATGCCCTTGCACCATTTTTGGGACATTATTAACATGGCTATGTAACTCCCATAATCAAAATCTAAATTTGCCAACCACAGGTGGGAGCGTATTTACAAGAAACTTGCCCCATGAGGAACGCTTTCCATTTAAAAAGGGAAAAATAACATCATAGACACTCAAATGCCTTATAAATATAACCCAAAACAACCTATGAAGCTCTAGCAGTACATATCCAGAAATGTAATTGATTTCAAAAAATCGTTTTTAAACACAGCATATAAATCAATTGTATACCTGCATTCAAGAGGAAAAGACTGAAAATGTCCTTGAGACACATGAAAGCGTTTTATTGAATGCCCTTGCACCATTTTTGGGACATTATTAACATGGCTATGTAACTCCCATAATCAAAATCTAAATTTGCCAAGCACAGGTGGGAGCGTATTTACAACAAACTTGCCCCATGAAGAACGCTTTCCATTTAAAAAGGGGAAAATAACATCATAGACACTCAAATGCCTTATAAATATGACCCAAACAACCTATGAAGCTCTAGCAGTACATATCCAGAAATGTAATTGTTTTCAAAAATCGTTTTTAAAAACAACATATCTGTTTCAGCTTACATGAGAGACCATGGAATGGGCTCCATGTACAACAATAACTTGTGTTACTGCATGCCAGAATGCTACACCGAATATGCAATTGCAATTTCTCCAAAAAAACAAAATCTATTTGTATATCACTTGAGACAAAGCCACATTTTAAAAACACAGCTTTCTTCATCATTTTCTCCTTAAATCATACTATTCTCTATCTAAATTAAATAAATCTTTTCTCACCTTAGCAAATACTTTTTGAGTTTCAAAACAGTCTTAGAAATACTCCAAATTGTCTTCAGCAGAACAAAGAGGATGCACTCCAGAGGCTGCAGCTATTGAAAGCACACAAATACAGATATTCATTACACATATCTCTCATATTAGCCAATCATAACTCTTCCCTAACTTTTTTCAAATCAAACCCTTCCCCCCTCTGCCCTCTCTGACTTTTTTGCTTAGTAACCACCTCCTGAAAGACCTCTCATGTTTGCAAATTCACACAACAATGTTTCAATTGAACTCTGAACTCTCAGTGCACCTGCGTATCCAGTGCAATCTTTCATTAAATGTTTCTTCCTTGACCATTCAAATTACATCTTTCAAAGAACACAACCATGCACCCTAACTTTCTGTTTTCAGAAATGAAAATACACCAATCACTGCTAATGAATCATTAGGACTGGAAATCCACAGTTTTTTTTCTTTACAAACTCCTACTGTTTCAACTGCCCTTTCATTACCACACTTCATCTGACTGCAGCCCAACCTTCTCTCACCATGTTTAATGTCTGGATTGTTGGACATAGTTACATCTACTGGGCTCAAAGGTATGCTGAGAACAGAAATTTACCTAACCTCAATTTACAAGATGTGGAAATTAAGTGGTTGGGCCAAAGAGGATTAAAATGTCACCAATTGATACCATTGGTGAAAACCTTTATGCATTTGCCAAAACCTGACCTGTTAATAGTACACTGTGGAGGTAATGATTTGGGCACTTTGACTGGGGTAGGTCTGGAAATGCTTTTAAAGGACACATTTGAGCAATTAATGGCACTTTTTCCTCAAACTGCCTTGGTATATTCCAATATATGCCAAAGACAGAAATGGAGGTGGTCCAACCAATTTTGTCCACAAATTGAGAAAGCGAGGAAGCATGTAAACAAATCTGTTTCAGCTTACATGAGAGACCATGGAATGGGCTCCTTGTACAACAATAACTTGCGTTACTACATGCAAGATATCTACAGAGGAGATGGAGTTCACTTCTCAGATGAGGGCAACAGAATTTTCATTTTGAATTTAAGACTGTGCATTGGTACCTACTTATAAGTACCAAAATGTACCATAAACCCAAAAGCTCTTCTCAGAGCTACCCTACATCTGATCACTCACAATTATTATTTTTCTCTAACTTTTTTCTCTAATTTTCATCAAACTACGCTCAAAGAGCGCTACCCGGTACGCGAACTGGAAGCTAACCGCGCAAAATTTAAAAAAAAATGTTTTTTCCCCGCACATATGGTCCTCCTCAGCCACCCTCAGAAAACCTAGGGGGTCAAAATACTTGTACCGTGCCCCCTTCTACCCATTCTGAACATTATTTGCCCTCCATTTTATATCTTAATTCGACCGAAACACAAAATGGTGGACTCCCGTTACGCTCCTAGTTCGCGGACCGGACCGCTACCCGGGAAGCGGTCCAAAAAAAAAGGTGGGAAAGTAATTCACAGAAAAACGACTGGAGACACTCTCACCAAATATAGATTAGCTCATACTACATAACAATCCCTTTCATTTTCACAAATTTGATTGAAATTCCATTTAGCCATTAAGCCTGTAGACCTCTCTAAATACCGTGAGGTAAATTACTTCACAAAACACATCTGAAGTGTTGGAATTGACAACCAATGAAAATGTTACTTTCATTTTCTACTTATATTACCTGACATTTGATTGGTTATATACCTGAATATATATAAAGGAAGAGAAGAAAACACAGCCATTTTGACTGCTACTTCTTGTTGTACATCACATTTGAATAGCTACCAAACACTTCAACTTGTTTGTGAAGGTAAGTTGTTATTTTAAAAACTGAAGTATATTGTGCACTATAACTTGATATGGTAGACTTTTTCTGATAGATATATACTATCCCTCAGTAGTAGTTATTGATTTAGATAGACTTCTCTGTTATAGTTATGAATGGAGTTAGGCTTGTCTTGGTTAAATCACATACACTTTTTTATAGTCCTATTTCCACTCTGATACTATACACTGCCAAAAGATAAATTCACTGATAAAAACTGCCTATCTAAAATTAATCCCAACAGTGCCCTATCTCTACTAATATATATTTTTTTAATCAAAATTTCAGGCAAAATGGAAGGCGAGCAGCAAGTTCAATTTACAATTGTACTGGAAGAGAGCAGCCAAGGAAAAATTGATGATTTTATGGATCAAAGTAGAGACCAAGAACTACTACAATGTGTTGAAGCAGTGGATAACCTGCTTAAAAATGAGGACATGTTACACCCTATATTCAATTTTGAAATTTCTGACAATGAAATGTTAGAAAGTTTAATGAATTATGAAACACAATCAAAATTAAAAAAAATACTTTAAAAATAAAGAAAACAACAAAAAAACAACAAAAACAACAAACAATTAACATACATTATTAGAAAAGTCTATCATTCTTTTATCCTTATAGTACGCTGCCCAGAACGCTTTCCGGTTCGCGTACTAGGCGCTCACCACGCAAAAAAAAAAATTTTTTTTTTTTTGCCCTGCTGGGACCTTTTAAAACCTCCACATAAAACCTAGGGGGTCAACGAGGATCTACTATGCCCCCTTATGGTAATTTCCCCCTTTGTTTTGGCCTCCTCTTGTCTCTCGATCCTACCGAGAGACAAGATGGCGGCCGCTCCGGACTGTTTAGAATGTTGACAGACACCGGAAAGCCAATCAGCTTCGCATCGCAAAGTTCCGTTACGCGAAAAGTACGCGAACCGGATGGAGAAGAGGAGGAGAAAAACGAAGGGGGAATTTAATGAAAGGGGGCAAGGTAGACTTCTCTTGACCCCCTAGGAATGATGTTGGGGTTATTAAAGGGTCCCGTGGGGCAAAAAAAAAATTAGATTTTTCGCGGTAGAAGCGCTTCTCGGTTCGAAAACCGGGTCGCAAACTGGTAGCGAAACAGGAATTTTGTCATTTTGTGTTTCGATTTAATTAAATTACAAGATGGAGGAAAAGCAATGTGAGTATTGGGTATAAGGGGGTATGGGAGACGTATCCTGACCCCCTATGTTTTCTGAGGGTGGTTGAGGAGGCTCATATATGTTGATACTTGTCTTCCGGCGGTTGCGCGTGAGCGTTTTTTTTTTTTTGGGCCGCTTGACTTCTGTTAACATTCGATTCGAAGGAAATCAGGAAGTGTTGACCGCCGTTTTGACACTGCGAGTAAATATATTGTTAAAAATAATTGTTAAAAATTAATCCGTATTGATAAACATTGTCTGCGCCATCTTGCCTTTTTTCCAATGCCACACTTTTGTCGTGCACGGCAGCCATTTTAGATGCCTTGACCAGACCCACTCTCTGCACGCCGCCGATCCTCAGCATGGCTCCCCACCCTCGCAAGCATCTCCCCCATGCACTGGTCACCCCCGCTCTCTGTCTCATGCATGGGCCATAAGCCTCCCCCCATCTGCGCTGCTCTTCCCTGAGAATCACACCCTGTGCCTGCCCGACACCACCCTTTCACCCTGTTCACTACCGCACCCTCTGACACTCCTCTTCCTCTGTGTCCGATTGTCCAGGCCGGTCCCAGGCTATCACCTAGCCCTGCGGATGTAGTTTATGGCCCCAACTGTAAAGAATCACCCCTGTTCAAAGGAGTTACAGTAGATCAAGGCCCCCACCTCATGAGATCCGTCACACCACACGCGTTCCTACTATCTGATAACGATCCTGTATTGTGATTGGGGAGGGGATTCTCACTGTAAGGGTGTGTGGGACCGAGCCTGAAGCGGAAGATTCCAGGGATGCCTTTTTGTACATCAAAGTCTTCACAATTATGTGTCACATTAAAAATATATAGCACTCCAACAAAGTAGTAGTATTATAACACTTTAATAACTTATAAATATATACAACGCTCCAACAAAGTAAACACGTTAAAAAAAAACTTTTTAAAGAACTATTTACATGACATTGCTTTAACCAGGACAGACAAAGAAATGACACAGTGATGTAAAAGTTTCTGAAAGAAATGCCAAGAACGTCCCATGTGAAAGTGAATTTTATCTGGCAATTTTTTTCTTTTCCTTCTCATGAAAAGAAAGTTAATGCCAGGTTTGTTACCTGCCTCATCTGCAAAAAAAAAACTCTCGAGAGGGACCGAAAAAAAATATAGCTATGGTAATCATACCATGCATCGGCACATGGAGAGGTGGCACCCTCTTAATTATTCTAAAGCACAACTTCGAGATTTGGTGGATAATCCCCGACCGGCAAAAACATCCACCAATGACTTAGCAATAAGTGAGTCAGAGGCAAGGGAAACGGTCCCAAATCTGTAAAAGAACTTTAGGCAGATGAGATTGACTTGTGTAGCATGTGGAAAATTAATTTCATGCGGAGAGATGAGTATTAATTTAATAAATAGATCATATGAAAATCATCAATGTCCAAAACGTCCTAGAAAGTAATTTTTGTCATTTTTGAGGAAGAGAGATAACCTACAGTGGTATGGGGTCGTTTTCGTTCGTACTAGGGGGGCCAGGTGACATTCGTTCGGGGTGGCTTAGGGGCATTTAAAACAACTTCCCTGATACAGGTAGCATATAAAGTAGAGGCTAAATACCAGGATCTTTATCGATTGCTTTATGCTGTACAAAAATGAAAAACACACAAAAAACCTGGACCATTCATATTTTCAATGTTTCTGCGTACTATACTTTTTAACCCTTAACTAATTGAGCTGCTTCATTTCACCTGCTTTTTAAAAAAAATCAGAAACAGTGGCCATTTATTCGAAACTTACCAATCTACGTGTTACAACTACGTTTGCTTTTTCAAAAATCTTTAATAAAAATGTTGGTGCCCAAATACGGGCCTACAACCCCGTGGGCCGGCCACGGAGCAGGCTGGAACTGTAAATGGGGGGGGGGGGTATTTATTTGTGGAAAACATAACAGAGAGTCAGTGGTCGTTGATTTCATAGTAAAAAGTCGGACAAGTGCAACAAAATCATATCGATAATTCATTGTGAGCAAGTACCAAAAGTGTTGACAATTCGAACCTTCAATAAATACAGTAATCAATGATGCATTAGAACTTAATATCAATTCATTGTTCGAACGTGTAATCAGTACCCGTCCCATGTCAATTCATTGTTCGAACGTATAATTAATACCTATCCTGGATCAATTCATTCTCCGAACATATAATCAGTCTTATCCCATATCAATTCATGTGCTAAAAACTGCATACATATCTCATGATATCAAGGCTGAGCAATCGGGGCACAACAAGGAGTTGAGAGTTTCATTTGTACCGGCGCCATTTTGGGTGAGGTCAGGAAGGTCCAAGTATAGTCAAAATGTCTCCACCAACTCGTGGTTGGACCGGGACCTCTTTCGGCAGTCCAAAAGTTTTCGTTGAAGGGTAGCAGAGGGGACTGCCGACATAAACCATCAGTCAAAGTGGGGTGGGAGGCAACAATCTCTCCTACCGGAACTGATCAAGTTGGTAGTCTTGCAGGATTTTGGTGATTTCAAGACTGAGGCCGGCGCCGGCATGAGCGCGCCGACGTGCCGCGGCTACATCGTGGTCGTTCCGTGGGTGATCATGGCAGTCATTCCCCATCGGGGGTCGGGGCCCCCGTGGCTCTTATAGAATCTTCAAAGTTGAGGAGAACGTTTCTGGACGCAGGAAACTAGAAGCGTCGTTGCACCGCAACAGTGGACGAGACCCCCGGTGGGTGAGCGGAGCATCATTGCCTCGCAATAGTGGACGAGACCTTTTGTCGGGTGAGTGCAGCGCCACTGCATCGCAAGAGTGGAGGAACCCTTTTGTTGGGTGAGTGGAGCGTTGGGGGTGCAGCTGAGGGGCCCCCACCTGTGGGGGTGGGAGAGGCTCGTTCGCGCCGCTCTCACTCCCAGCGCACCCCACGCCGACACCTGGCGTTGATATCCATGATGTCCGGACCAGGCGATAAGAGGGGGGGGTCGGAGGCAGAGGCAAGACATCCCCCCCGTGGCCTGCAGGGTGCCGCTTCAGGCCCGAACAGGGAGCTCATATCAAGCCGGGGCCAGACCAGGAGATACGAGGGGAGGGGGGGGATCGGTGGCATGTGCAAGACATCCCCCCCCCAGTGTTGTCGCAGCCATTATTGAAGAAAGAAGATCCCGTCGGCCTCGGCTCCTCTCCTGGTGCACCCCACGACGACACCTGGCCCCACGCCGACACCTGGCGTTGATATCCGTGATGTCCGGACCAGGCAATAAGAGGGGGGGGCTCGGAGGCAGAGGCAAGACATCCCCCCCCGTGGCCTGCAGGGCGCCAGAAGAGAAAGGGAGGACCAGCACATTCCGGGCCGACCATCCCACGACTTCTCCGGCTGATGGCGGCTGATGGCGGCTAGTCGGGCCCCGACCTGCACGTGTTGAGGCCTCATCTTCCGGATGGGCGTAACCGTGGACCTGTTGCACTTCGGGAGTTTCCGGAATGGGGGTAGGTATCTGCTGATTTGTATCTATTTCATGTTACCGTTATTGGGCATGGCGGGCGGTGGGACAGACATGCTTGGAGCAGTGGGGGGGTGGCGGAGGTTAGCTACCTCGTGGCTGTCGTAACGTCAAGCTTGGCTTCTTTCACCACTTTCATGTTTCTTATTTCTATCGAAGTCAAAAACTCATCAGTGGCCTACTGATTTTGTTCGATTTCTTTCCCTTCCTTTTCAAGTGTGTTTCATGCTAAAGTTTCTGTTTAACAGGATACAGGGCGGATCTCTGTATAACTATGGATAATTAGATATTAGGATGGCATACAAAGCTCCCAACCTTCTTACTTTTTCTCTTAAAGGGTTTCAAATTGGGGACAAATATTAGGCTGTGCTCTAGAGGTTGACGGTGTTGCTCCACTGGTACTCGGGCCTTCTCATGAAGCAGATGGAGCCACTCTCAATCTCCTTAACTCTTCCCTTGCAAAGTTGACCGGATTCTTAGTCTGCAACTGCTTCAGCATACTTGCAGTTCCACACAAGTCCTTTTTATTGGGGTCTCCTCTTGAAAGCAGTCTTGCATATGCGGCAAGTAACTTTTCTTGCATTCACCTTTTTTAAGACTTGTGAAAATTAATTTCAAAACATTCAATAAATACGGTCATTGTGTCAAATGCTTTATTAAAAATATGCAGAAAATGTTCCCTTTATTTGTTGTTAAGGTCTTTTTCAAGAGAATTTGAAAGGAGAAAGTAGGAGATGAATAACACATGTAGGACGTTATATCTCAAACTGCAAAAATTGATAAAGAGGGTGGACCAAAGACTGCATGATGAATGCCAGTGGAAGCGTTTCAGGCACACTGCGAAGATTTAAAAAAATATAAATATTGTCAAGTTTTACTTTGACTTGTGATGTTTGATCTCATTTAGTCACTTCAATCTAATTTTAAACACTAATTTTCTTTTTGTTTTGCAGATTAACTACAATACTTATTTTGGACTCCATATTATATGTTGTTTATTATATTGCTTTGTTACTTATAGTTCTAGTTATTTATTGTAGTGTTATCTTTTAGTTATAGTTCCAGTTATTGTTTTAATAAAAGTTAATTAAACAAGTACATACGTCTGTTTTTTTGTCTGGGTAGCAGTCATCAATAGAAATGATATTTATAATTTGAAGTATAATGCTGAAGCTCACTCATTAGCAACATATTGTGGTGAACTTTTAACCTATGTGCTGACGTAAGTGTTCCATAAACTACTACTATGGTAACAGGCAAAATACTGTTTGGGGGTAGGGTATAATAGGCAGGAATGCTGTAAAAATAAATGGGCAAGGGCTGTTTTGTTTTCCACTGTTGCAACATAAAGTGATCGATAAAAATCTGATAATCAGGCCTATCAGCGACTAAGACAGCAGGCCGAGTCTCTTTTGCTCAACAGCTCCCTCATGGGACGAAGAAACGCCCTTTTTCACGAAATAGGAATATTTTACTTGCAGGACAGTTGTTAATTTCCCGTGAAAATACATTAGCCTGGAACATTGTTAGTGATAAACTGTAAATGCATCTGGCTCTTTGCTTAAAAAATAAAATATGAAATATATTTTTGAATTAGAATAGGAATACATTTTACAGCTTTTGATATTTGCTATTAAAAAACTATTGAAATCCACTGAAAAAACCATAGGTTATAGACCATATATAGTTAGGGATTAGCGTTTACAAAACCTTAATTTACTTGCACAAAACGATAGAAATTCGCATATATAGTTAGATGCAATAACTATATATCGCGCACCCGCAATCCACTGCTGATGATGTCACATATTACATCATTCATGACATGGTCAGTGACATCACTGATGACATCACTGATGACATCTCAAATGACATCACTGATGACATCTCAAATGACATCACTGATGACATCACTGATGACATCTCAAATGACATTACTGATCACATCACTGATGATATCATTCGATAATACGATGAACCTCTTCAGACTCTAATATAACCTTAGATACACTCAGTGTAAACAGACACTCACAGATTGTCACTCATCCATGGAGTTACTCATACATCTAGTCAGTCATGAAAAGAATCAATCACTCCTCCATTTCCTCAACTATACAGTTATACACACCTTACTTAATCAAACATATAGTAACACATATTTACTCTCTTATACAATCACTGATACAAATTCACAATGATCCATACAGCCACTCACACATTCACTGGCTCTTATGCACAGTTATTTATATATGTCAACTCTTACATGTACTGTGTTTTACATATGTACTTACTTTGACATGTAGCACTGAGAAATCCAATCACTCACCAATACACTCATGCAGACAGTCAACCGCCCATACAGCTGTTTCCACATGCACTTTTGAACCCATACATCTACTGAATCAACTGCTCACACATCTATGCACAGAGTCACATACCTCCCAGCCACCCGCACACACACACTCACTCTCCCATACAAATATTTGGGCAACCAATCAATAACCCATATAGTTACTCATATAGCTACTGATCAACACATGCAGCAGTTTTACAGAACTACAGAAATAATGATGCCAAATTAAAACTGTTTAGTCACTAACCCATGCACTCAGTGAGACACATTTAATCATTCTCTCATACAGTCAGTCATGCACCTACTAAATCCTTCATCCAAACACTTATACTTCCACTCATTCTTCAATATGTAAGACATATTTTGACTTTACTGAAACATACAGTCACTGGATGTTGTCATCAGTGATGTCACTGACCATGTCATGAATGATGTAATATGTGACATCATCAGCAGTGGATTGCGGGTGCGCGATATATAGTTATTGCATCTAACTATATATGTGAATTTCTATGGTTTTGTGCGAGTAAATTAAGGTTTTGTAAATGCTAATCCCTAACTATATATGGTCTGTAACCCATGGTTTTTTCAGTGAATATATATATATATATATATATATATATATATATATATATATATATATATATATATATATATATATATATATATATATATATATATATATATATATATATATATATATATATATATATATATATATATATATATATATATATATATATTACCTACTGGCTATCGCCAGTAGGTATATATAGTTAGGATTTATTCCCTATGGGATTTCTGAAAATTCTATGCCTAATAACTTTGGCGTTTGTGGACGGAATCGGCTGAAATTTTCAGGAAAATGGCACATTTTGTTTCTGAGCAGCCCTTTAAAATATGGGGGGGTTTTGTCGAGGGGGGGCCGAGAAAAAAGGGGGGTCCCAAAACACGTTTTTCCCATGTTAATTTCCATAGGGCGGTTGGACTCACTTTTAGCTCGAACGGCTGAATGGATTTGCACGAAACTTGGCAAAATTGTAGGGACTGTTAGCCCGATGTGCCTTTGCTAGGTCTCAATATATGTGCTCCAGTAGTTTTTGAGAAATTAACGTTTAAAACAAGATATATATCTGTAACAGCGCTCCAGGCTGCGCTCCGGTTCGCTTACTTTTCGCGAAACGGAACTTTGCGATGCGAAGCTGATTGGCTCCCCGGTGTCTGTCAACATTCTAAACAGTCCGGAGCGGCCGCCATCTTATCTCTCGGTAGGATCGAGAGAGAAGAAGAGGTGAAAAACGAAGGGGGAATTTAATGAAAGGGGGCAAGGTATACCCCTCTTGACCCCCTAGGAATGTTGTTGGGGTTATTAAAGGGTCCCGTGGGGAAAATAAAAAAAAAATGATTTTTCACGGTAGAAGCGCTTCACGGGCCACGAACTGGGCTGCAAACTGGTAGCGAAACGAGAATTCGCCATTTTGTGCTTCGTTTTAATTAAATTACTAGGTATAAGGGGGTGCGGGAGACGTATCCTAATCCCCTATGTTTCATGAGGGTGGCTGAGGAGGCTCATATATGTTGATACATCTCTTCCAGCGGCTGTGCGTGAGCTTTTTTTTGCTGCGTGACGTCTGTTCACGTTCGATTCGATGGAAATCAGGAAGTGTTGACCGCCAATTTGTCACTGCGATAAAATATTTTGTTATAAATGAATCCTTATTGATAAACATTGTCTGCGCCATCTTGCCTTTTTTCCAATGCCACAATTTTGTCGTGCACGGCAGCCATTTTAGATGCCAGGCTGGTCCCAGGCTATCACCTACCCCTGCGGATGTAGTTTATGGCCCCAGCTGTAGAGAATCCAGACATGCCAACCCTCCCGATTCAGGCGTGAGACTACTGATTTCAGTGCTAGTCTCCCGCCTCCCGATTTCTGCAAGCAAAAACCCGGGGGCATATTACCAACAACTAGCGATAATTTTTGTCTCTAACTTGTTTAGAGACAAAAATTATCGCCGCACGTCGGCGATTTTTATCGCAGATAAACCTTGCTATTAGCAAGGTTTATCGCAAATGCGATAAAAAACGGCCGCAATGCATGAATATCGCAGAAAAGTCAGCGATATTCATGTATTATCGAGCAAATGCTCTTAGCCATGTTATCCACCTCCCATTGGATAACATGGCTAAGAACTGCTCAGGGCACTATCACTGACATGCAAAGCGGGGCCCACGATGGTCGCTATCTCCTTTTAGCTGTCACTAACTGGTGTTAGCGACAGCTTGGTAATAGGGAGATAATTTTATCTCCGCTTTCTTGGCTTTTAAAGCCAAAAAAGCGGAGATAAACCCCCTTGATAATATGCCCCATGATTCCTCAGGGGTTTCAGCTGACAGGGCTTGGTATTGTGTTACATGGTAATTCTTCCAGGAAACGTCAGAGGGTCGATGCAGGGGTTCTAGAAGGGGTGATAAACCATTTAAGCCTCATAAACAAGCGCATGGTCTTTTAAAGATCTGTGAAGTACTCGGGGCGGCGGTGTGTGTGTGTCCTCTTTCAGGAGCGGGCGGGGGGAGAGGGGAGAATGCCAGCAACTTCCAGGCTAGGCAGTGTTCAACACTTGCATCACCCTTTCTCTGCCTGCTATTGTGCTCCATGCTTCGGAAAGGTAAGAAAAAGAACGTGCATTTGAGTTTGAAATGTCCGATCCTGTAGCAGTACACTTGCAAAGCCCACACATGACAATAACCCGATTCAAGGCCCCATTCACCCGTTTTTAAAAATTATTATAACACTCCAACACAGTAAGATTATAAAACTTTATTAACTTTTAAATATAATGAACGGAACAAAAACTGTAAAAACATTTAAACATTTTCACCAAAAAAAGCAACAATTGTCAGAAGCTGTCTTTTGTGCGAATAGTCCCAAGGCAGCACAACGTGCTGAGTTCTGGACGGCACCCAGGAGATGTCGCCTGGGTGCCGCACTGATTTTGGTATCCTACAATGCTGCTCCGAAAATTGGCGTGGGGCGTCCCGGGTGGTGCGGGGGGAGGCCTCGTCAGTAGCGGTCTGTTGTGCGAATAGTCCCAAGGCAGCAGAACGCGCTGAGATGTTGATGGCACCCAGGTGATGTCCAGTAAACTGCCGCACTGGTTTTGGTATCCTACAATGCTGCTCCGAAAATTGGCGTGGGGCGGCCCGGGGGGGGGGGGGGGGCGTGGGGGAGGCGGCGTGAACGGGCCTCCCCAGGTGGCGGCCATCCAGCTGAGTTGCGCCCGCTCTTGCGGCTACAGCGTCTCGCTCACCATGTTGTTGAGTTGCTCCCACTCTTGCAGTGCAGCGATAGGCGGCTGCCACATGACTCTTAAAATGGCGGACGGCTCTTCAGTTTTGGGCCTGGTCCACTGAAATGGCCCTGGGACACCTTGGAACTCGGACGCTTGCCTGCTAGGGCTTGGGCTCCATTCTCGAAAAGCGTCCCCTCAGCCGTGAAGATTCTACAAAAGTCTTGGGGGCCCCCGACTCCCGCAGGCTTCCGGTGGGGAGCGGCTGCCATGATTGCTCGCGGAATGACCACGACGGAGCTACGAGATGGTGGTGCTCTCATGCTGACGCCAGCTTTAGTCTGAAACATCCAGAAACAAGGTGGGGCTTTCATCGTTTGGGAAAAAAAATGTTCTAAACCAATGAAAAGTGTTATTTTTAGGTCATATGACCAAGCCTACCATCTTTAGGAAACCAAAAGTAAAATGAACCAATGAAAAGTTTTATAAACAAGTCACATGACCTGTTATGCGGCATAGGGCTACAAAAAGCGTAGAAAATCCGTTGGCACGTGAGGCGGCGTCAGTAGCGGACCGATGTGGGAATAGGCCGAAGGCAGCACAACGCGCTGAGATCCGTATGGCACCCAGGTGGTGTCCAGCAAATTGCCGCACTGGTGTGGCCATCCTACAATGCTGCGCCGAAAGACGGCGTGTCCAGCTGAGTTCCGGTCACTCTTGCGGTACAGTGACTCGAACGCGCCGAGATCCGGATGGCACCGAGGTTGTGTCCAGCAAGTTGCCGCACTGGTGTGGCCATCCTACAATGCTGTGCCGAAAGTCGGCGTGGGGTGCCCCGTTGGCTTATGAGGTGATGTCAGTAGTGGACCGATGTGTGAATAGGTCGGAACCAGCACAAGGCGCCAAGATCCGAATGGCAAGTCCTGGATGTTGAGTGCCATAGTTGAGAGTTCTGAGCAGTGCTTGTAAGACTATCTGAAGCTTATTTGCACCTGCTTCAGCTTCACTGTTGCCCAAGGTGGTGTCCAGCAAATTGCTGCACTGGTGTGGCCATCCTACAATGCTGCGCCGAAAGACGGCGTGTTCAGCTGAGTTCCGGTCACTCTTGCGGTACAGTGACTCGAACGCGCCGAGATCCGGATGGCACCGAGGTGGTGTCCAGCAAGTTGGCGCACTGGTATGGCCATCCTACAATGCTTCGCCGAAAGACGGCGTGACCAGCTGAGTTCCGGTCACTCTTGCGGTACAGTGACTCGAACGCTCCGAGATCCGGATGGCACCGAGGTGGTGTCCAGCAAGTTGCCGCACTGGTGTGGCCATCCTACAATGCTGCGCCGAAAGTCAGTGTGGGGTGCCCCGTTGGCTTATGAGGTGATGTCAGTAGTGGTGGACCGATGTGTGAATAGGTCGGAACCAGCACAAGGCGCCCTGCACTGTTGAGCTTTTTTCAATGCCTGTTTTTTGTTGTTTCCCCTCCATCAAAAACAAAAAAAAATATAAAACTGTGCAAAAATACAAAAAAATGTTTAGAAAAGCAGTGCTTGTAAGACTGTCTGAAGCTCTTTTGCACCTGCTGCAGCTTCACTATTGCCCTGGTGTGGCCAAAGATCGCCCATGACATAGGCGGACGGCTCCCGAGGTCCGGCGGAACTTTTTTCCTTTTCCTTTCTGCTTCTTGTCCCACAATCCGTTTCACCTGAAGACACAACCAGGTTCCTGAATGTGTGCAGGGGGACGCTATTGATTGAATGAAAATGGCGGCTTGACACAAAGCTGACTCAAGCGTTTCTGTTGATGCTATACAGACAAAAATTGGTTTTCAGTTTGTACATTCTTCAGGATTTTTTTTTCCATCCAAGGCTGATTGAGAGTTTGTAGAAAAATGGCTTCAGATTTTCCACATATTACTCTTCAACATTCTTCCTAAATGTAACAATGTGAGACTCACTAGGAGAACGGCTGTTTATCTTTCCTTTCAAAATGCTGCCAACAATATTTTCTGAATGGAAGACACCATCTTGTAGCATAAAGGGCCGAAAGGGGTTCTGGTCTGGCCGATTGTTGGTGGAGACATTTTGACTATATCTTGGACCTGCCCGGCCTCGCCCAAAATGGCGCCGGTATAAATGGGACTCGTAACTCCTTGCCCGCAAATGTATATCTAGAAAATTTTATTGTAAGTGGCCCTGTCTTATTTTAATTACAAAATGTACGTCCACCGATTCCGCAACTGTTAGACACCTTAGTTCTTGCAACCTAATGGCCCGCTCGTTACGTTCCTCTACAGTGTAAATGTCTCCTCATCATATACGATTTCAGTTTGCTCCGTGGCCGGCCCACGTGGTTATAGGCCCGTATTTGTATACTGACATTTTCACAATAAAGGTTTTTAAAACAAAACACGGTAGTAGTATTTACATTGGTAAAGTTTTTACTTTTAGTCACTTTTTTCGAATCAGTAAAAGGCAAGTGAAATAAAGCAGTCCAATTACATGACGGATAAAAGGTATAATATGTAGGAACGTAGTAAAGATAAATGGTCAAGGGCAGTTGTGTTTTCCACTCCTGCAACATAAAGTGATCGATAAGAATCTGATAATCAGGCGTATCGGCGACTAAGACAGCAGGCCGAGTCTCTTTTACTCAACGGCTCCGTCATGGAACGAAGAAACGCCCTTTTTCTCGAAAAAGGAATATATTTTACTTGCAGGACAGTTGTAAATTTTCCGGGAAAGTACATTAGCCTGGAATATTATAACATATATGTTTAAAAAAAAATAATGTTCGAAAACAATAAAAAGCGTAATTTTGAGGTCATATGACCATGCTTTTCATCATTAAAATAACAAAAGTAAAATGAACCAATGAAAAGTTTTATTAACAAGTCACATGACCTGTTATGCTTACGTTACGCGCTGCGCGCCGCGCCCCGGATCACTTCCGGGTGCGCTAACGTGGCGTGTCATATAACGTATTACGCGACAACGTAGGTCAAGAATATAGTCAAAATGTCTCCACCAACCAGCGTTCGGAACACAACCCCTTTCAGCAGTCCAAAAAGTTCTGTTAAATGACAACAGAGGGGACAGGCAACAAGAACCATCAGTCAAAGAGGGGAGGGCAAGTTCTTCTCTTCCGGGTCATGTTGGGGCGCTACCGGAACTGATCGAATTGGTAGTCTACAGTGTTTCTGGATGTTTCAGACTAAAGCTGGCGTCAGCATGAGAGCACTACCAACTCGTAGCTCCGTCGTGGCCATTCCACGAGCAGACATGGCAGCCGCTCCCCACCAGAAGCCTGCGGGAGTCGGGGGCCCCCAAGACTTTTGTAGAATCTTCACGGCTGAGGGGACGCTTTCGAGAATGGGACCCAAGCCCTATCAGGGAAGCGTCCGAGTTCCAAGGTGTCCCAGGGCCATTTTAGTGGACCAGGCCCAAAACCGAAGAGCCGGCCGCCATTTTGAGAGTCCTGTGGCAGCCGCCTATCGCTGCACCGCAAGAGCGGGCGCATCTCAACTACATGGTGAGCGAGACGCTGTAGTCGCAAGAGCGGGCGGTAAACAGCTGAATGGCCGAAGAGACATAGTGTAGCAAAAGCGGGCGGAATGGCAACTAAAACGGTAAAGGGGCGCCCCACTACAGCGTGTCTTCAGGTCAAACGGATTGTGGGACAAAGTCCAGAATAGAAGAGTCATCAAAAGGCAAAAAGTTCCGCCGGACCCCGGGAGCCGGCCGCCTATGTCGGGGGCGATCTCAGGCTACACCAGTGCTATAAGACTTGGGGAGGGGGTCGGAGCCAAGCGTCTTCTCCGAGTCCGTGCCATCACACCGCCCCTCGGGGGCCTCCGTCAAGCGGTTTAGGGAGGTACCATATAACATTGTTTTCAAATGCAGTCAGGTCCACAAACGACCCTCACTTACTTTGAGAATAGTGAAGCTGCAGTAGGTGGAAATAAGCTTCAGACAGTCTTACAAGCACTGCTTTTGTAAACATTTTTTGATTTTTTTGTATTTTTGCACAGTTTTATATATTTTTTTTGTTTTTGATGGAGGGGAAACAACAAAGCACAGGCATTGAAAAAGGCTCAAACTCAGAAATCTGAACTATGGCACCCAACATCCAGGACTTGCCATCCGGATCTTGGCGCCTTGTGCTGCTTCCGACCTATTCACACATCGGTCCACTACTGACATCATCTTATAAACCAACGTTATGTAAATAGTTATTTAATAAAATGTTTTACCCTGTTTCTTTGCTGGTGTGTTGTCTATATTTTTAATATTTGCATAGGGTTTGTCGTTATTTTGGGCGGGATGGGTGACGGAGCCGAGCTGTCTTGCAGCCCTCATGGTGTGGAGCTCAGTTCATCTCACTATTTTCGTATTTCTCATGAAGGGTTGTTTATAATATTCCTATTTTAGCGAGGTCAAAAAGAGATCCAATTAGTGGCCTACTGATTTTGCTCGATTACTTTTATTTTTTTACACGATTTTTCACGATCTGCAAAGACTAAACAGAGTATTGCGACTTTGTGCTTGTTTGTAAATAGAGAATGAACCAAAGAGAATCAATTGTAAAACAGTAAATGCTTGGATAATAATCAATCAAATGGAGAGACAAGCAGGCAGGACGGATTACAACGGGGGTAAAGGCCTGCGTTAACTACTCTTCACTATCTGCAAAGAGAGAGTACTACTAAGAGAAAAGAGGAGAGGGGGGCAGCGTTCAAAGCACATCAGCGTGCATAAATACGAAAATGTTTTTATCTATCATGTACTTGACATTTTAAAGCTTTTCATATTTGCTAATAAAAAACCATTGAAATTCACAGAAAAAACCATAGGTTATAGTCGATATATAGTTAGGAATTTGCATTTACAAAACCTTGAAAATTCAATGAAAAAACCATTGGTTTTAGGCCATATATAGTTAGGGATTTGCATTTACAAAACCTTATTTTACTCGCATAAAACCATTGAAATTCCATATATAGTTAGATGCGCTAACTATATATCGCGCACCCGCAATCCACTGCTGATGATGTCACATATTACATCATTCATGACATGGTCAGTGACATCACTGATGACATCACTGATGACAACTCAAATGACATCACTGATGACATCTCAAATTACATCACTGATGACATCACTGATGACAACTCAAATGACATCACTGACAACATCACAGATGACATCATTCATGTGTTAATACGATGAACCTCTACAGACTCTGATATATCCTTAGATACACTCAGTGAAAACAGTCACTCACAGACTGTCACTCATCCATGGAGTTACTCATACACCTAGACAGTCATGCAAAGAATCAAACACACCTCCAATTCCTCTACTATACAGTTATACACACCTTACTTATTGAAACATATTCTAACACATATTTACTCTCTTATACAATCCTTGATACATGTTCACAATGATCCATACAGCCACTCACACATTCACTGGCTCTTATGCACAGTTATTTATATATGTTAACTCTCACATGTACTGTGTTTTACATATGTACTTACTTTGACATGTAGCACTGAGATATCCATTCACTCACCAATACACTCATGCACACAGTCAACCGCCCATATAGCTGTTTCCACATGCACTCTTGAACTCATACACCTAGTGAATCAACTGCTTACACATCTATGCACAGAGTCACACACCTCCCAGCCACCCACACACATACTCAGTCTCCCATACAAATACTTGAGCAACCATTCAATAACCCATATAGTTATTCATATAGCTACTGATCAACACATGCAGCAGTTTACAGAACAACAGATATAATGATGCACAAATTAATACAGTTTAATCACTAATCCATGCACTCAGTGAGACACATTTAATCACTCCCTCATACAATCAGTCATGCACCTACTAAATCCTTCATCCAGACATTTATACATCCACTCATTCTTCAATATGTAAGACATATTTTAACTTTACAGAAACATACAGTCACTGGATGTTGTCATCAGTGATGTCATTTGAGTTGTCATCAGTGATGTCATCAGTGATGTCACTGACCATGTCATGAATGAATGAATATGTGACATCATCAGCAGTGGATTGCGGGTGGGCGATATATAGTTAGCGCATCTAACTATATATGGAATTTCAATGGTTTTATGTGAGTAAAATAAGGTTTTGTAAATGCAAATCCCTAACTATATATGGCCTAAAACCAATGGTTTTTTCATTGAATTTTCAAGGTTTTGTAAATGCAAATTCCTAACTATATATCGACTATAACCTATGTTTTTTTCAGTGAATATATATATATATATATATATATATATATATATATATATATATATATATATATATATATATATATATATATATATATATATGCCACAAATGATTCTTGCCGTAGGAAGAACCGGAGAGACACAAAGGGGAATTCAGGTAAGCAGCTTTATTTTCTTAGAAGCATGAGGCATGACGCGTTTCGACATTGCTGCCTTTGTCAAATGCCAGCTAACAACAACACTTCCAGCCAGCGCACCTGATATGTAGCCGTCTGTTCTGCCATTGGTGGCACCTCCAGGTGGGCTGAGTCAGAGTCCGTAGTACAATGTAGCTGCATCGGCAAACTACATGTCCCAGCATACACCTCTCGTGGTGTGCAGGGTAAGCGTCTCCCCTCAGCTTCCGAGTGTCCCTTCTGGGTCTTGGAGAGAGTTAGGAACGTGGCTCAGGTTTGCCGAAAAGTGTCGAAGTAGAAAGAAAGCTTCTCTCCTGTGTCCCCAAAACACCTTGCCCGCATGTATCCCAAAGCCAGCCAACCTGAACTCGCGGGTGCAGTAACTCACGACTCCTCCGTGCAGTCACGGACTGCTGTTGTGCTGCGGCGTCAAGGCTGGTTCTGGGTGCGGTAGAACAGAGTAAATCCAGTACCCTGGAGAAACAAAGATTGCCGAAGCTGCCCTTAACACTCTGTCCACTTTGTAAGGCGGATCTCTTCCAGCGCGCCCGGGCCAGCGCACATAAAATGCCACAAATGATTCTTACCGTAGGAAGAACCGGAGAGACACAAAGGGGAATTCAGGTAAGCAGCTTTATTTTCTTAGAAGCATGAGGCATGACGCGTTTAAACATTGCTGTCTTTATCAAATGCCAGCTAATAACAACACTTCCAGCCAGCGCACCTGATATGTAGCCGTCTGTTCTGCCATTGGTGGCACCTCCAGGTGGGCTGAGTCAGAGTCCGTAGTCCAATGTAGCTGCATCGGCAAACCACATGTCCCAGCATACACCTCTCGTGGTGTGCAGGGTAAGCGTCTCCCCTCAGCTTCCGAGTGTCCCTTTTGGGTCCTGGAGAGAGTTAGGAACGTGGCTCAGGTTTGCCAAAAAGTGCCGAAGTAGAAAGAATATATAAATATTCAATCCCAAATTGCCCACAAGCTTGGAGGAGCACACAGCAGCGCCTCCACCATCCGGTGCTTATTGTCCAACCTCCAACAGAAGACCTTTTATTCGTGTTCGCCTGACGCGTTTTAGGGTAATAAACCCCTTCCTCAGAGGTAACTATGTTAAAATCATGGAGCAACGACGTTCATGTGTTTCCTGATCCTTTTAATATTAAGTATTGTCCCCAAGTGACTTTAGGAGGCCCTGCTGAGTGCAGTTTGCATGCCCGGTGCATTCTGGGGCATGTAGTCTGATCCGAAAACTCAGCGCCGTGATTTTCCATCTAAACAGCGTTACATGTCTCTAGTAGATTGCAGAAACCTGTAGGTGGTTGAACTCAATGATTTGCTGTGCTTTTCAGTACGGGAAAAGTTCCTTCCTTTAGCCTCTCTTTTTAGTCATTCAGAGATGGTGCTTCCTCCCATGGCAGGACGGACGTTTTTTAAATTCACTCCCAAATTGCCCACAAGCTTGGAGGAGCACATAGCAGTGCCTCCACCATTTTGTGCTTATTATCCAACCTCCAACAGGAGACCTTTTATTTGTGTTCACCTGACGCGTTTCAGGGTAATAAACCCCTTCCTCAGAGGCTACCATGTTAAAATCATGGCGCAACGACATTCATGTGTTTCGTGATCCTTTTATTATTAAGTATTGGCCCCACGTAACTTTAGGAGGCCCAGCTGAGTTCAGTTTGCATGCCCCATGCATTCTGGGGCAAGCAGTCTGATCCGAAAATACTGCGCCGTGATTTTCCATCTAAACAGCGTTACATCTCTCTAGTAGATTGCAGAAACCTGTCGGTGGTTGAACTCAATGATTTGCTGTGCTTTTCAGTACGGGAAAAGTTACTTCCTTTAGCCTCTCTTTTTAGTTATTCAGAGATGGTGCTTCCTCCCACGGCAGGACGGCCGTGTTTAAAATTTACTCCCAAATTGCCCACAAGCTTGGAGGAGCACACAGCAGCGCCTCCATCATCCGGTGCTTATTGTCCAACCTCCAACAGGAGACCTTTTATTCGTGTCCGCTTGACGCATTTCAGGGTAATAGGCCCCTTCCTCAGAGGCTACTATGTTAAAATCATGGCGCAACGACGTTCATGTGTTTTGTGATCCTTTTATTATTAAGTATTGGCCCCACATGACTTTAGGAGGTCCTGCTGAGTGCAGTTTGCATGCCTGGTGCATTCTGGGGCATGCAGTCTGATCCGAAAACGTGCATGGATAGCACTTTGCTAATCCTAATTTTAAAGACTTTGATAGAAAACAAGACATTTGAGGTGAGCAGATCTAGAGTGTCGCTGGTGTTGAGAGTGCTCTAACAGGAGCTGCTTTCCACCTAACCATGAGAACTACCTAGGGTGTTGCCTGACTCGCTCTCAAATTTGGCCCTTCACTCACTGTGAATTATTTCAATCCAGGCCACAAGTTTCTCCCTCCCCGGCCCAACACCGTGCTGCATTGAGTGAAATGCAGTTTGTTCAACCGTAACTGCATGGGCGGAGCTTGAGATCAATGGGAGTCAGGTGCACTCACTTCATCGAAGTAAAGGTTGGACTATATAAAGAGGAGCATGTAGTCATATCAGCTACGAGAATCCCGGCATTTGAGAAAGGGAGAAGACTTCCGAAACGCGTCATGCCATAAAGATTATTAAAGCTTGCCTTACCGTGCTCCGATGTGTCCCTCTCATCTTTCCGGCAAAAGAGAACGTGTTTGTTTCATGTGTTATCGTGTCAGCCTTTTGGCGCGCAGGAGGGACCCTTCCGTTAAGAGTTCTCAACAACGAAGGGCACCAGTGGCAACACTTCTGTTTACCGAGGAATCGGCAGCTGAGAACCGCCACCCGACCCACGAGGGAAGAAGAACTGCTGCAGGATCAGTCCATCACTGTATGAAGAGGCGTGGACACTGTGCTGTCGTCTCCAGTTTTGCCCCAGATGGGAAAGTGCGGCTGAAAGTAGCGGCACGCGAGGCAGCTTTCTTTCACCTGGCTGCACCAGTTGCCTGACTCGCTCTCAAATTTGGCCCTTCACTCACTGTGAATTATTTCAATCCAGGCAGCAAGTTTCTCCCTCCCCGGCCCAACACCGTGCTGCATTGAGGGAAATGCAGTTTGTTCAACCGTAACTGCACGGGCGGAGCTTGAGATCAATGGGATTCAGGTGCACTCACTTCATCGAAGTAAAGGTTGGACTACATAAAGACGAACATGTAGTCATATATATATATATATATATATATATATATATATATATATATATATATATGAAACCAAGGTTCCCCCTCTCAGAAGAACGGCACAGGCTGCCTTTGGATGCTTCAAATAAATTTATTTAGGGCACAGAATCGGCAGCTCCCTACCGTGGCGAAACGCGTCGGTAGGGAGCTGCCGATTCTGTGCCCTAAATAAATTTATTTGAAGCATCCAAAGGCAGCCTGTGCCGTTCTTCTGAGAGGGGGAACCTTGGTTTCGTGAATAAGGGTGTCCGGCACCCACACAGGTTCGCCGTAACGCGAGACGAGGAATAGCCGGGAGCGGTGTTCGAATATATATATATATATATATATATATATATATATATTCACTGAAAAAACCATAGGTTTCACACCAGTTATAGTTAGGAATTAGCATTTAAAAAACCTATTAAATTCACTGAAAAAACCATAGGTTTCACACCAGTTATAGTTAGCTGGAAATTTTACTGATATAAAACCATTGAAATTCCCACGTTATAGTTAGTCGGACTCACTATAACTTGCGCGTGCAATGCACTGCTGATGACATCACATAATACATCACTCATGACATGGTCAGTGACATCACTCATGACATCACTGATGACACCATCCAGTGAATGTGTGTCTTTCTGAAAAATAAATATGTTTTATATATGTATATGTAAAAGTCGATGGGAGAATAAATGTTTAAATAAAAGTCTAAATGGATGGTTTTTTAAAAAAAAAAATATTGAATAACTGGCTTATTAAGTGTATCTTAGTGAATACATATATTAGTAAGTAATGTTTAAATATTTAAATATATGTATCAGTGTTTCACTTTGTGTATAATTGGCTGCATGGGTTGGTGAGTAGCTACATATGTGTGTATATGAGTTATTAGATGTTTTTTTAGTATCAGTATAAGTGTCTGTATGATTTGGTGGGAGTGTTACTTAGCACATAGATGCATAAATGACTGACTCACTGTTTGTATGTGTTTTAAAGACAGCATATGTGCCGGACTGTATGGGTGAATAAGTGTGTATATGTATGTGTTAGTAAGTGAATGACTGTCTTACTAGTGTCTTTATCAGTAACTACATATGTTTTAATCTAGTATATGTGAGTATTGATGTATATAAGTGAGTATATATGAGAGTGAGAGATTGAAAGAATTCTTGTTTTAATAAGTATGTGTTTCTATAAGTGATTTTTTAAGAGAGTAAGTATGTGTAAGTTTCTTTAGAAGTAAGGTGATAGAGTGTGTATAGCTGTATATGCTAAAAAATTGATGTTCAATAGTTTATTTGCATGTGTGAGTATGTGTATGAGCAACTTTTGGAAGACTGTCGGTGTTTTAACGGATGTATAGGTGTCTCACTACATATGATGAGTGAGTATATGTATGACTGACTATTTAGAACTGTTGATGAATGAGTGGATGTGTATATAAATGGTGGAATTACTGAATTGGTTGTTGCAACTGGTATAGATATCTTCACTTTTTTGAAAATATTAGTTTCTATTTTTGAATATGTGTTTCAAGGGTTACTTTACAGTGAAAGGAGGTCAGTCACTCTGTCACAAGGACGGTATCATCAGTGATGTCATGAGTGATGTCACTGACCATGTCATGAGTGATGTAATATGTGATGTCATCAGCAGTGCATTGCACGCGCAAGTTATAGTGAGTCCGACTAACTATAACGTGGGAATTTCAATGGTTTTATATCAGTAAAATTTCCAGCTAACTATAACTGGTGTGAAACCTATGGTTTTTTCAGTGAATTTAATAGGTTTTTTAAATGCTAATTCCTAACTATAACTGGTGTGAAACCTATGGTTTTTTCAGTGAATTTCATAGGTTTTTTAAATGCTAATTCCTAACTATAACTGGTGTAAAACCTATGGTTTTTTCAGTGAATTTCATAGGTTTTTTTAATACTAATTTTTAACTTTTTGTAGGGCTTCATACCTATGTACGTTTTATTGAATTTCTAAGCTTATTTTTTCGCAAATGTCTTTATCTGAGAAAGGTATGTTTTTCTAAAAATGAACCCTATAATGTATATTAAGATACTATTTTTATTTTAAAATAGTTTTTTCCTTTTTTTTTATATTTGACTCTGGAGCGCTCCCGGTGCGCATACCGATAAACGCCCGGGTGCGCGCACCGTCAGCGCATCAACAGAAAAAAGAAAAAAAAAATAATGAAGGAGTGACCATAAGAAATGGGGACAGAGAGAGTGGTGTTAAGAGAAAGAGAGCTAAAGGGAGGAACACAGAGGGACTGTGTAATAGATAGTAAGACAGATAAAAAGTGTAAGAGGAAATAACTGAGAAAAAAAAAATGAATAAGGGAGCAAAAGAAAAGAAGAAATAGGAAGAAGACAAAAGCAGAGGTTCCGGGAGAATGTAAATGGATGATGAAAGTAAAAGGAAGGACAGTTAAGCATGTGAATGACAGGTAGTGACGGAATGAAAGAAAAGGAATAGTAGTGATGGAGGGATAGTAAATAGCAGTGAATATAAGCAAAGAGGGGTGAAACAGGGTACATGTAAGTGAATAAGGGTAAGACATGGGGAATAATACAGCGAAAGAAGAAAGAGAGTAAAAGAAGGAGTGTCACAAAGGAACTAAGTGAACCAGTAAAAAAGGTAAGTGAAGGAGTGTGCATAGACAGAGGTACTGAAAGAAGTTGAATGTGGTAGGAAGTAAACATGGAAGAAAAGAATAAGTGAGAAAAAGGTGGGAAAGCAATTTACAAAAAAACCACTAGAGACACTTTCATCAAATATAGAATAGGCCCTACTACATAGCATTCCCGACCATTTGCCCAAATTTGGTGAAATTCCATTGAGACATTTAGGCTACAGGCCTGTCTAAATATCCTGAGGTAAATTACATGACAAAAACACACTTGTAATGTTAGAATTTACAACCAATTAAAAAGTATCTTTCATTTTCTATGATTATTTCCTGACGTTTGATTGGTTAAGTACAAGAATATATATAAAAGAAGAGAGGGAAACACAGCCATTTTGACTACTGCTTCCAGAAGTACACTTGAAAACAAATTTCACTGACAACTTCAACTAATTTCTCTAAGGTAACTTCTAATTATGGAAGTATATTGTACACTTTAAGTTTATTTCTGAAAAAATATTCTGTTAGTGATATGCTATCCCTCTTTAATAGTTAGAGATAGAGATAGACTTCTCTGTAATAGTTATGGATTGAGTTAGGCTTCTCTGGTATACAGTACCCTAACTCTACTAATATAGTTAATTTGTATGCAATTTTCAGAAAGAAAATGGAAGGAGAAAATCAGGCAAATGATACTTCTATCAAAGTAAAGGTGGAAAAACCAGAAGAGCAAAAAAAAGAAGTTGATTTCATGGATGACTCTTTGGATGAACAGTTTATAGAATGTTTGGAAGAAATGGAATCATGTACATATAATTATGAGGAAATTCCGGACAATATTATGTTAGAAATTTTATTAAATTATGAAAAAGAATCAGAGGAATAAATTTATCTTTAATAATTTCAATTGTTTCAGACAATATTCTTTTTTATATGTAATTCATAAAGTATTACCAAAAATGTTTAAAATATAAAGTGAGACTTATAGTATACTGTTCAACTATTTTTCTGTTACATAGTAAGTTTACTCATAGTTACTACCTTTCTCCCACTATATTATCTCATATGAATATTTTACACCTCATTTTCATAAGTGAGCAGGATAGACTACTCATGATCCCCTAGAAATTCTCAGGGAGTGCTTAAAAGATCTTTCTCCTTTCCAGACAGACTATGTTATGAATTCCATATACCACAAAAAATACAATAACAACATGCAAGATGTCTACAAAGAAGATGGTGAACATTAAATTTAAGTCTCTTCATTAGTACCTACATGTAGGTACTTACATAAAATAAAAAAATAAAAAAAAAACAATTAATAAACATACAATGTTTTAAAGTGATTATTTTTCAATAGTACCCTCCTTGATACGCTCCCCCGTGCGCGCACCAGGCGCTTCCCCCGCGAAAATCGAAAAAAAAAAAAAAGGGGGTGAGACCCCGCGGGGCCCTTTAATGGCCCCCACATCAAACCTAGGGGTACAGGGAGTGTCTACTCTGCCCCCTTATGGTCATTTCCCCCTTTGTTTTGGCCACCTCTCGTGTCTCGATCCTACCGAGACACAAGATGGCGGCCGCACCGGACTGTTTAGAATGTTTACAGACACCCGAGAGCCAATCAGCTTTCTGCGCGCAAGTCGCGTGTCGCGCCTGGAGCGCACTCCGGTGCGCGCACCGGAGAGCGCCTATAGATTTATATATTTTTTTGAACCTTAATTACTCAAAATCCACTGGAGCACATATCTTGAGACATAGCAAAGGCACATCGGGCTACCAGTCCCTACAATTTTGCCAAGTTTGGTGGAAATCCATTCAGGCGTTCGGGCTAAAAGTGAAATCGACCGCCCTATGGAAATTAACATGGGGAAAACGCGTTTTGGGACCCCCCTTTTATCTCGGCCCCCGCTTGACGAATCCCCCCCAAACTTTCAGGGAAGGACCGGAACGCCGCGAGGCCATTTTGAGGAAATTTTCAGGCAGATTCGTCAACCGGCGCCAAAGTTATTCCAAATAGAATTTTCAGATTTAACATTGAAAAAAATCCTAACTATAACTACCTACTGGCGACCGCCAGTAGGTAATATATATATATATATATATATATATATATATATATATATATATATATATATATATATATATATATATATATATATATATATATATATATATATATATATATATATATATATATATATATATATGTATATATATATATATATATATATATATTTTTTTTTTTTATACCTGTGTTTACCAAAAATAGAACATGCATGCACTTTAAAAAAGAAAAATGTATTCACTGCTTACCCAATGTTTTTAAATTTGCACTGAGCACTTTATGCCATTTGCACGCCATGAAATGTTTACATTTTGGTTAAATTTGCACATTATAAGATGGCTGCCAAAAAATGTATTCCGAAATTGGTAACCCGTCATTGATGTTTATGACGAGCTGGCTTTAAATGGCGTCTGGTTTTGTAACACGGGTGAACACTGACGAAGCCTACGGGCGAAACGCATCTGTTGTGGGGGTAGGGGCTTGAATTAAATAACTTTTGGAAATCGATGGCATGGTGTGTTGGTCTTCTGTCTAGCCTGACTGGAGTGGACTGTTTTTTGAATTCGTAAGCGGCTCACCACCGCTGACCAAGCACCCGGGACGTAGAGGAGCGACGGTGGTGAGAACTCTGTTGCGCAAATTTTGATGGCCGTTTGCCCCGAAGCAAAGAATATTCAATGGGAACGTTGAGCGGAACGAAGTGCTCAATCGTAAAAAGACAGCGGAAAGAGAACTGAGCGTCGCGGAACCCTGGTGAACAGCGAAGTACTTGGACGTATCTGCTGGGACTACGGCAGACGGACCGAGAGACCCGCTTGGATCTGGGTGAGTGAAGCGACGAAGAACAGTACGCTGATTTGTGAATGTGCTTCTGTCCCGACCTCACATGCCCATGCGAATACTTTAAAGCCCCGCAAGAGTGTATGAAACTACAAACACCGCCTCCAAGAAAAGAACTTTGTGCGCTGCATGTTGAGAGTGAAAAATAAATTAATACAAACACAATGTCAAACACAGGAGACTGGATGCGGGAGAGAGAGTCTGCAGCTGAAGTAATGTTTAAAACAAATAAAGACAAACAAGCAAAAGCTGGGAAAGAAACCACAACCCGGCACCAACAACCAACTTAAAAATATTATTTCAAAGACTCGAAAAGTTAATGGAAAGAGAAGTAAGAAAGTGGTGGGAAGCCACGTCCCTACAACGCTATGTGGACTGTGATCGTGTTCCAAGGGGCCTCCGCATATTTACAGTACCATCATACGAAAAACCCAACCCAGCCCTGCTAAAGGAATGGGCCGAGTATACAGCTGAGAGCGCCAAAGGAATGATGAACATGTTAATTAAATATGCCTGGATAGACAGAGAGGATTGTCTAAAGGAGATAGCAGACCTGGAACAAACGATCACTAATGAAAAAGACACAAAAACCAGTGAAGATCTGAGAGCCACAATGATGAAGAGAGTCAAGGAGTATGAACTTGGCATTAGAAAAAGAAAACAAAATAAATTCTTAAGAGACGATCAAGATTATTTGTCTGGAAGAATTTTAACTTTTGCCCGCAAGTTTGATGCGACCAGAAAACGCTTGGCACAAGGGGCTCCTGCAGCTAACACCGCAGAAACTTCGGAATCTGAAGTGGAACTTTCGGATGAAGAACGAACAGGGGGGCATGGAGGCAGTAATAAAACAAGTGAAGATCAAGATGAAAATGTTTTTTTCGACGAGTTTCAAGTGATAAAGGAAACCCGGCAGAGGCCACAACAACGCAACCACCCTCAAAACCAAAGAGGAAAACGAGGAGGGGCAAGAGGGGGAAATGTGGCTACCGCCTCGCCAAGGGTAACCAGGAGTGCTTCCAGACGCACGAAATGGTAGAAGATAAAACCATCATAAATCTCTCCTCAAGAAAACTATCAAGAGATAAGGAAATGATACTCAAGAAGGGTTTGAGTTTTTGCCCCACAAATGATTTTAATTTGGTGGATACCAAAATCGACCTCTTTAAATTTATTAGGAAACTCAAATTTCATAAGATCTTCGCTCTACATCCCACAAATCAAACCAATGGGAAGGACCAAACACAATATGAAGATGATGATAGTGTTACACTCACTCAATTTGTGGAGACTCTGAGTGATACTGCCCAAAACATGATGAATGACCAAGACACTGAAGCACAAACCACATACAGTGCAAGCAAACAAATAAGGGACCCAAGCAATCTGAAAAAGAAATCGAAGAAACTTCCGAAAACACAATATGATGCGATTGACGTTTTTAATGACGCAGTACTTTTGGACCTTGAAAAACTGGCATAAGAAAAATTGGATGTAAAAAAATCTAACATAACTAGAAAAGAATGGGAAGCAATAAAATCTTTGAATAAGGACGAAACTATTGAAATTAAACCCTCCGATAAATGTGGAAACATCGTAATCTTTTCTAAAGAGAATTATCAGGAGGAGGCCCTGAGACAACTGAGGGATAAAGACTGCTATATAACTATCAGCAGGCAGGAATACAACAAAAGCATCTTGGACTTCAACAAACTATTGACAGCTTGGAGGGAAAAGGGGATGCTGAGCATGGACGAACTGTTGTATTTAAAATGTGATTCACCTATCCTTCCAACATTCTATTACTTGCCAAAAGTCCATAAAGACCCCAAAAGACCACCAGGGAGGCCGATTGTCTCTGCGATTGGCAGTCTGCTGGAGAATGCCTCCAGATTTATCGATGGATATATCGCACCAATTGTAAAAGAACTTCCCTCCTATCCTCCTATGTAAGGGATACACAGGACTTTCTTTGACTGATAAATAACATCGCTTGGGAACCAGGTTTTCTACTAATAACTATGGACGTTGTCAACCTCTATACCTGTATTGCCCATGACAATGGTATTGCTGCAGCTAAATGGTTCCTAGATCAGAAACAGGGTCAATATCGGGAACATAATGACATGTTAATACATGACTTTCTGCCTTAACAACAACATATTTTTGTTTGCAGGACAGCTGTACAGACAGGTTAGAGGAACATCTATGGGCTCCTGCTTCTCTCCCAGCTACGCAAATCTTTTTGTTGGCTGGTGGGAGAAGCACGAGGCCTGGGGGGAGGCCAACGACCAGTGGACAGACAATATTCTTCTATGGACAAGGTACATAGATGATTTGTTTGTGGTGTGGCGCGGCAATAGATCCTCGGCTGAGGAATATATTGCCGCACTTAATAACAACAATTGGAACCTCAAATTCACCTGTGACATAAGTAACACCAAAGTATGCTACCTTGATCTAGAGGTCTATGTAGACAATGGAAAAATACAAACCAGGTTGTATAGAAAACCGACGGCCGGTAACGCTGTTTTACATGCAGCAAGCCAACATCCCAAGTGTCTCGTAGGCAGCATACCATATGGCGAATTCCTTCGCTTGAAAAGAAACTGCTCGGATGAGGAGGAGTACGTTCGGGCCAAGGAAGAAGCCATAACAAGGTTCAAGATCAGAGGATATTCTCGGAATGCATTATTAAATGCGGAAGAGAAATCAAATAAAATCCAAAGGGACCAGCTTTTGGTGCCAAAACAGGTATTGAATAATTAGGAGAACCCCAGAATGATCACCACATTTAATTCTAAAGCAGGCAGGATTATGCACATTCTCCAAAAGAATTGGCATATCCTTAAAACAGATCAGACAATGAGCAAAATCCTTCCAGAAAGACCCATTTTAACATATAAACGAAGCCAATCGTTGGGGGATCACCTTGTCCATAGTCATTTCGTACCACACAAAAAGAAGCCTGTCCAGATTACAAGATCTACAGGATTCTTTCCATGTCGAGCCTGCAAGGCCTGTAAAAACAGTAAGATAACAAAAACTTACCCAGGTAAAACTGATGAAAATCAACCCGAGAAATGTATTAAGAAATTACTCAACTTCAACTCTGAGTACACCATATATTGCCTTATTTGTCCCTGCGGAAAACGCTATATAGGAAGCACCATCAAGCCTACGAAGATGCGAATTCTTGAACATCTTCGGGCAATAGCCAACAGGGATAAGGCATACCCCGTAGCGAGACACTTCGCAGAGTTCCACAGAAGCGACAGGGATCTGTTACGCTTTTATTGCATTGATCAGGTGGAACGTAGCGAAAGGGGTGGTGACAGAGAAAAGAGACTTCGCACTTTAGAGTCAAAATATATAATCGGGTTGAAAAGGACAGTTCCCTGGGGTTTGAACAACAACAAGGAGATGTGGGTACATCTGGAATAACAACTATGCACTGTGTAACATCAAATAACCCCCACACTTCCCACCCAGGCCTTGCTCTCTCAGACTCTCTAGGAGATACTCGCATCCTCATATCCCCTTTTTGAACTTGTGCCCATACAGGGCGAAATGGATTGTGTAGTTTGAAAAGGGTTGCATTAGCCCATCCAGAGCTCAAATCTGTTATAGCACAACTGCCTATATGTGATAATAATGTGAAAAATCATAACGTGTGATAAATAGAACATCTATATCACATTAGGCAGAATATATCTGTGTTTACCAAAAATAGAACATGCATGCACTTTAAAAAAGAAAAATGTATTCACTGCTTACCCAATGTTTTTAAATTTGCACTGAGCACTTTATGCCTTTTGCACGCCATGAAATGTTTACATTTTGGTTAAATTTGCACATTATAAGATGGCTGCCAAAAAATGTATTCCGAAAATGGTAACCCGTCATTGATGTTTATGATGAGCTGGCTTTAAATGGCGTCTGGTTTTGTAACACGGGTGAACACTGACGAAGCCTACGGGCGAAACGCGTCTGTTGTGGGGGTAGGGGCTTGAATTAAATAACTTTTGGAAATCGATGGCATGGTGTGCTGGTCTTCTGTCTAGCCTGACTGGAGTGGACTGTTTTTTGAATATATATATATATATATATATATATATATGTATATATATATATATATATATATATATATATATATATATATATATATATATATATATATATGTATATATATATATATATATATATATATATATATATATATATATATATATATATATATATATATATATATATATATATTCACTGAAAAAACCATAGGTTTGACACCAGTTATAGTTAGCTGGAAATTTTACTGACATAAAACCAATGAAATTCCACGTTATAGTTAGTTGGACTCACTATAACTTGCGCGTGCAATGCACTGCTGATGACGTCAAATATTACATCACTCATGACATGGTCAGTGACATCACTCATGACACCATCCTTGTGACATAGTGACAGACCTCCTTTCACTGTAATGTAACCCTTGAAACACATATTCAAAAATAGAAACTGAAATTTAAAAAAAAATGCAGATACCCATATCAGTTACAACAAGTAATTCAGTAATTCCACCATCTAAATACACAGCCACTCATACATATACTCACTCATCATATGAAATGATACACCTATACATCCTGTTACACACCGACAATCATCGAAAAGTTACTCACAGACATACTCACACGTGCAAATAAACTATTGAACATCCATTTATTTGAATATAGAGTTATGCACACACTTCCACCTTACTTCTATTGAAAATTACACATATTTATTCTCTTAAACAATCACTTATAGAAACACATACTTATTTAAACAGGAACTCTTTCAATCTCTTACTCTCACATATACTCACTTATATACATCAATATTCACATATACTAGATTAAAACATATGTCGTTACTGATAAAGACACTAGTGAGACAGTCATTCACTCACTAACAAACACATATACACACTCATCCACCCATACAGTCCTGCACATATGCTGTCTTCAAAACACATACAAACAGAGAGTCAGTCACTCATGCATCTATGTGCTAAGTAATACCCACACCAAACCATATAGACACTCATACTGATACTAAGAGAAACATCTAATAACCCATATACATACGCATGTAGCTACTTACCAACACATGTAGCCACTTATACACAAAGTGAAACACTAATATATATATTTAAATATTTAAACATTACTCACTAATATTTATTTTTCAGAAAGACACATATTCACTGGATGGTGTCATCAGTGATGTCATGAGTGATGTCACTGACCATGTCATGAGTGATGTAATATGTGACGTCATCAGCAGTGCATTGCACGCGCAAGTTATAGTGAGTCCAACTAACTATAACGTGGAATTTCATTGGTTTTATGTCAGTAAAATTTCCAGCTAACTATAACTGGTGTCAAACCTATGTTTTTTTCAGTGAATTTCATAGGTTTTTTAAATGCTACTTCCTAACTATAACGTGTGTAAAACCTATGGTTTTTTCTGTGAATTTCATTGGTTTTTAAAATGCTAATTCAGAAAAATGTCGTGTATGCAACCTATACTTTTGGCAATAAAGTTCTGGCAATATTTTTTTCGAAAACAAGCCGTTTTCTTCACTGTTCAAGTTGCATAGAGACTCCTTGTAAAGCGATACAGAATTCGAAAGTCTGTACCTTGCCTTTTTTTAAACACATTAAAATTTGTCTGTAAATAAAAATAGCCTTACTAAACTTTTCTGCGCGACCCGGTGTGCGCACTCTCGGCAACAGTTGTCAATAAAATGGATATCGCATTTCCAGGCTTTCGTGCGCGACCGAGTGCGCGCACCTGCCTATATATTTCGTGAAAACTTTGCAATTTGAACTTTCCAAAAACAGCTCCAGGAGCATATTATAAAGGGCGTTTATCGGCTTTCGATCGTGCGCGACCGTGTGCGCGCAACCACCTATATATATATATTTCGGGAAAAGTTCGCGATTGCAACGTATTAAATTTCTTCATACACCCACCATAGAACTTATACTACTCAGAAGATATATTAAATCCGGATATGTTTCGATTTACTCCTTTTCACGTTTTGAAATTGGACCGCTACTTCCAACCAGATACTATCACCGCGTACACGTCCTGAGACGCGCATGTGAAGTCATGTGACTTGAAAACAACACTTCCAATTGGTTCCTAGTAGTTTCTATGCTGCATCAATACCTACGTCTGCTTCAAACACATGCACAGTTTTGAAACAGCATGGGCCTGAAAGTCACTGAGTGAAATATCATACATTACAGTCAGCCACTTTCAAGACGCATTCCTTCAGAGGAACACTTACCGTTTATTAGAGGTAGATCGTCCGACTCCACCGGAAAACACCCCTAATAAAAAAGACATATATATAAAATGCGGACTAGCCGCTGTATCGTACTAGCAAACTTTAACTTAAAACTCGTTAGAGAAAACAAAAGGAATCGAACAAAATCAATAGGCCACTGATAGGATCTCTTTTTGACCTTGCTAAAATAGAAACATTAGGAACAACCCCTCATGAGAAATATGAAACTAGTGAAACTAGTGAGAGAAACCGAGCTCAACGCCATCTTGCCCCCTTTTAGGCCCCATCACGAACATAGATAGCCCTACATAGCAAAACGTGATCTTATCGCCTGCCCAACTTCAGATCTGACCCCCCCCCTTTTGCTCTCATGTCCTGTCGGAATGTCCGGCTGTAGATTACAATCACATGTTCCATTTGGGAGGGGAAACGACATCAGAGCGACAAATATTAGAAATATACCACACGACAGCAAAATAACAGATTAAAACGTTTTTATTCTTGAACAAAAATATATTAAAACAACTATGGATAACCATTACGCGAATAGTCCGGAGGGGACACCATGCGCCAAGGCCTGTCCCCAGGATGAACCAAGGAATCCGTTCCTGGGACCGTGGCAAAGAGCAGCCGGTCGCCATCGGCCAGAGAAGGCATGGGCCCGACCTGAGATGTAGTTCTCTTCCCATTCTCTTCCTCTTTCGGCGCCTTGCAGGCCACGAGGGGGGGATGTCTTGCATATGCCTCCGACCCCCCCCTCTCTTCATCGCCTGGTCCGGCCATAACAAATGTCAGCAAAACGCCGTGGGGTACACTGGGAGGGAGAGACGGCGCGGACGATAATCTTTCGGCGCCTTGCAGGCCACGAGGGGGGATGTCTTGCATATGCCTCCGACCCCCCCCTGTCTTCATCGCCTGGTCCGGCCATAACAAATGTCAGCAAGACGCCGTGGGGTGCACTGGGAGGGACAGGCGGCGCGGACGAGCCTCTCCCGCCTCCCCACGTTCAGGCCCCTCACCTGCACCCCCAACGCTCCACGCACCCGTCAAAGGACTCGTCCACTCTTGCGGTGCAGCAACGCTCCATGCACCTGGCAAAGGACTCGTCCACTGTGCCGGTGCAACGATGCTTCGCCCGACAGGCTTGAGTCCATCAGCTCCTGCAACCCAGTGACTGCCGGTGGTTGCAGATCTTTCCTTTCAAAATGCTGCCAACAATATTTTCTGAATGGCGTAGCCACGAGACGTTGGCGCTCTCATGCTGACGCCAGCCTCAGTTTGAATGACCAACAATCCGGGGCGCGACGCGGAGCGCGTAACGTAAGCATAACAGGTCATGTGACTTTTTAAGGCTTTTCATTGGTTTAGAAATATTTTTATGAACATATTTGACTATTTTATTAAAGACTCTACACATAACCTGTTTTTCAAGTTATGTTTAATTTTAAATGAAACGGTTTACATTTTCACTTTTTATTTCCAGTAAATTTGAAAAATAAATGTTTATAGTTGCATATGCTGAAGCACGTCAGCTTCCCACCCTATGTCATACAATTCTGACAAATCGGCATCCTCATCATGTTCTTCATCATCCTCAGGATTTAAATCATCTAAGGGTTCCACTTCCACTGACGTTTCAATGACATGTTCAACAATAAGATCGAGACCAACGGATTGCTCATTATCACTCATGGTTAATGTCCTTATCTTTAAAGAAAGAGAACAACAATGAGATGTTGCAGAGTAAGAGACAAATCTCAGACACTATAATAGTAAAATTGTTTAACAACAGTTACATTTTGCAGCTATTATTTAGCCATGTCCAACGATTCTGAGGAGGTGAGTCCTATGTCCAAGATTTCAGTGAACAGGACTCATCTCTTTTTAACCTTCGATAAGCTTCACCAACTCTGTGTCCCCTGCTCATACTTAAATGTAAAGGAGCAGATTTATGTTAACTGGCGCCACCCCAGAGATGCACCAGTTAATGTGCACCGCTGCTCTGCCACCCATGGTGTGCCGCATTTACAATGTGGAGCACCATTTACTCGCAGTGACAAAATGGCGGTCAACACTTCCTGATTTCCTTCGAATCGAACGTTAACAGACGTCACGCAGCAAAAAAAAATTCCGCTCGCGCGCAGCCCCTCCTTCCCCAAAGTAGCAATGTTGGGCTACTTTTGGGCTGCTTTCTAGTAGGGTTTTTGAGCGTCAGAAAGTCTACAAAAGCCGTCGGCAACGGCCTGGGGTGGAGAACCATTACGCGAATAGTCCGGAGGAGACACCACACGCCAAGGCCTGTCCCCAGGATGAATCCGTTCCTGGGGCCGTGGCAAAGAGCGGCCGGCCGCCATCGGCCAGAGAAGGCATGGGCCCGACCCGAGATGTAGTTGTCTTCCCATTCTCTTCTTTTTTCGGTGCCTTGCAGGCCACAAGGGGGATGTGACATACCTAATAGTATAACTCATATATATCCGACCTCCCCCTCTCTTCATCGCCTGGTCCGGCCACAACAAATGTCAGCAAGACGCCGTGGGGTCCACTGGGAGGGAGAGGCGGCGCGGATGAGCCTCCCCAGATGGAGGCCCCTCAGCTGCACCCCCAACGATCCATGCACCCGGCAAAGGGTTCGTACTCTGTGGCGATATAGGGACACTCCACGAGCCCAGCAAAGCGTTCGCATACTCTGGCGGTATAGGGACGCTCCACGAGCCCAGCAAAGGACTCTCCCACTGTTGCGGTACAGCGACGCTCCACTCACCCAGCAGGGTCTCGTCCACTGTGGCGGTGCAACGATGCTTCCCCCGATAGGCTTGAGTCCATCTGCTCCTGCAACCCAGTGACTGCCGGTGGTTGCAGATCTCCTAAAAATGGCGGTCGACTTTGCAGGAATGGGCCTGGCGTGAAAAGTTGGCCTGGTCACCTGTTAACCAGAAAATGGGCCCCTGTCTTTCCTTTCAAAATGCTGCCAACAATATTATATCAAACTCTGCATCGGTACTTACTTATAAATGCAGAAACAACTCAATTAACACAAGGGCTCTTTTCAGAGCCACCTTATATCAAAGCACTCAAACTTCTGATTTATCTCCATTTTCACACTTTTGTAAATAGGTGTGCGCGCCCGAGTGCGCGCACCCCGCAACTTTTTCGAGAAAAAAAAATATATATTTTCGCTTTTAAGGACCTTACTGCACACCCTGAGAAAACCTACGCAGCAAAACAATCTCTACCTTCTCCCCTTTCCATGTTTCAACGCTTTGAAATGACAATATATTTACTCGCAGTGACAAAATGGCGGTCAACACTTCCTGATTTCCTTCGAATCGAACGTTAACAGACGTCACGCAGCAAAAAAAAATTCCGCTCGCGCGCAGCCCCTCCTTCCCCAAAGTAGCAATGTTGGGCTACTTTTGGGCTGCTTTCTAGTAGGGTTTTTGAGCGTCAGAAAGTCTACAAAAGCCGTCGGCAACGGCCTGGGGTGGAGAACCATTACGCGAATAGTCCGGAGGAGACACCACACGCCAAGGCCTGTCACCAGGATGAACCAAGGGATCCGTTCCTGGGGCCGTGGCAAAGAGCGGCCGGCCGCCATCGGCCAGAGAAGGCATGGGCCCGACCCGAGATGTAGTTGTCTTCCCATTCTCTTCTTTTTTCGGTGCCTTGCAGGCCACAAGGGGGATGTGACATACCTAATAGTATAACTCATATATATCCGACCTCCCCCTCTCGTCATCGCCTGGTCCGGCCATAACAAATGTCAGCAAGACGCCGTGGGGTCCACTGGGAGGGAGAGGCGGCGCGGACGAGCCTCCCCAGGTGGACACTCCACGAGCCCAGCAAAGCGTTCGCATACTGTGGCGGGATAGGGACGCTCCACTCGCCCAGCAAAGGACTCGCCCACTGTTGCGGTACAGTGACGCTCCACTCACCCAGCAGGGTCTCGTCCACAGTGGCTGTGCAACCATGCTTCACCCGACAGGCTTGAGTCCATCTGCTCCTGCAACCCAGTGACTGCCGGTGGTTGCAGATCTCCTAAAAATGGCGGTCGACTTTGCAGGAATGGGCCTGGCGTGAAAAGTTGGCCTGGTCACCTGTTAACCAGAAAATGGGCCCCTGTCTTTCCTTTCAAAATGCTGCCAACAATATTATATCAAACTCTGCATCGGTACTTACTTATAAATGCAGAAACAACTCAATTAACACAAGGGCTCTTTTCAGAGCCACCTTATATCAAAGCACTCAAACTTCTGATTTATCTCCATTTTCACACTTTTGTAAATAGGTGTGCGCGCCCGAGTGCACGCACCCCGCAACTTTTTCGAGAAAAAAATATATATATTTTCGCTTTTAAGGACCTTACTGCACACCCTGAGAAAACCTACGCAGCAAAACAATCTCTACCTTCTCCCCTTTCCATGTTCCAACGCTTTGAAATGACAATATCTTTACTCGCAGTGACAAAATGGCGGTCAACACTTCCTGATTTCCTTCTAATCGAACGTTAACAGACGTCACGCAGCAAAAAAAAATTCCGCTCACGCGCAGCCACTTGGGTGCGCGCACGCATGCGCGCCTATAGATATATAATTGACTTTAACTTTAATTTTCTCAACAACTACTAAACGGATATACACCATTCCAAAAAAAGCGTAATCTGCGAGCCGGATTGTACAGTTTTGCCAAATTTCTTATAAATCCATTCACCCGTTCGACCTGTAGCCGAGTCTAAAGGTCCTATGGAAAATAACATGGAGAAAACACGTTTTGGGACCCCCCTTTTATCTCAGCCCCCACTTGACCAATCCCCCCCAAACTTTTAGGGATGGAGCGCAGCGGACTGAGCCATCTTCTTTGAGAAATTCGCTAAGATTCTTCCACCAGGGCCAAAGTTATTCCAAATAGAATATTGAGGATTTCCTATGGAAACTAGGTCCTAACTATAACTACCTACTGGCGACCGCCAGTAGGTAATATATATATATATATATATATATATATATATATATATATATATATATATATATATATATATATATATATATATATATATATATATATATATATATTACCTACTGGCTGTCGCCAGTAGGTATATATAGTTAGGATTATTTGTCTATGGAACTTTTGAAAATTCTATGTCTAATAACTTTGGCATTTGAAGACGGAATCGGCTGAAATTTTCAGGAAAATGGCACATTTTGTTTCTGAGCAGCCCCCAAAACTTTGGGGGGGTTTCGTCAAGGGGGGGCCGAGAAAAAAGGGGGGTCCCAAAACGCGTTTTTCCCATGTTAATTTCCATAGGGCCTTTGGCCTCACTTTTAGCTCGAACGGCTGAACGGATTTGCACGAAACTTGGCAAAATTGTAGGGACTGTTAGCCCGATGTGCCTTTGCTAGGTCTCAATATATGTGCTCCAGTGGATTTTGAGAAATTAACGTTCAAAACAAGATATATATCTGTAACAGCGCTCCGGGCTGCGCTCCGGTCCGCTTACTTTTCGCGAAACGGAACTTTGCGCGCAGAAAGCTGATTGGCTCTCCGGTGTCTGTCAACATTCTAAACAGTCCGGAGCGGCCGCCATCTTATCTCTCGGTAGGATCGAGAGAGAAGAAGAGGTGAAAAACGAAGGGGGAATTTAATGAAAGGGGGCAAGGTATACCTCTCTTGACCCCCTAGGAATGATGTTGGGGTTATTAAAGGGTCCCGTGGGGAAAATAAAAAAATATATATTTTTCACGGTAGAAGCGCTTCCCGGGCCGCGAACTGGGCCGCAAACTGGTAGCGAAACGGGAATTCGCCATTTTGTGTTTTGTTTTAATTAAATTACTAGGTATAAGGGGGTGCGGGAGACGTATCCTGACCCCTTATGTTTTCTGAGGGTGGCTGAGGAGGCTCATATATGTTGATACATGTCTTCCAGCGGCTGTGCGTGAGCTTTTTTTTTTTTTTTGCTGCGTGACGTCTGTTAACGTTCGATTCGATGGAAATCAGGAAGTGTTGACCGTCATTTTGTCACTGCGAGTAAATATTTTGTTATAAATGAATCCTTATTGATAAACATTGTCTGCGCCATTTTGCCTTTTTGTCCAATGCCACAATTTTGTCGTGCACGGCAGCCATTTTAGATGCCTTGACCAGACCCACTCTCTGCACGCCGTCGATTCTCAGCACGGCTCCCCACCCTCACAAGCATCTCCCCCACGCACTGGTCACCCCCGCTCTCTTTCTCATGCATGGGCCATATACTTCCCCCCATCTGCGCTGCTCTTCCCTGAGAATCACACCCTGTGCCCGCCCGACACCTCCCTTTCACCCTATTCACTACCGCAACCTCTGACACTTTATTTATTTATTTATTTATTTTGCAACTTATACCGCGCAAACTAAAACCCGAAGGTGTCAAGGCGCCTAGCAAAAAAAGATCAAAAAGCGGGCAGTAATGCACTTACATGTACGCTTGAACAAAGAGGCGAGTTTTAAGGGCTGCTCTGAAAGTTTGGAGGGAGGGGAGGGACCTAAGTTCTAATGGAAGATCGTTCCACCATTTAGGGGCCAGGAGGGAAAAAGCCTTACCACCCCATCTGGCTTTCCGAGTACGGGGGATGTGGAGGAAAGAGTGATTGGAGGAGCGGAGGCTCCTGCCAGGGTTGTAGTATGTCAGGATGGCTCTGATCCCTGTGGGGCTGCTTTTGGCCAAGGCTTTATAGACCATACACATGGACTTGAAGACAATCCGCTCCTTAATCGGAAGCCAATGCAACTGCTTCCTGGCCAGCGTGGCCGAAGAGCGACGGGGAAGATCAAGGACAAATCTGGCTGCCGCATTCTGTACTACCTGCAAGCGCTGCATCTGACTCTTATTCAGTCCAGCATACAGCGCATTGCAGTAGTCCAGGCACGATCCCAAAAGGGCGACAGCAAGTTGTCTTCTTGCCGGCTGGGAAAGATAGTTCCTTATTTTCCTGAGAACATGAATTATGCCCCAACAGGTCGATACCGTCCTGTTGACTTGTTGGCGCATGTCCAGGGTAGGGTCAATCATTACCCCAAGGTTTTTGGCTGAAGAAGTAGGTTTGGGGCACAGACCGAGCGAGTCGGGCCACCACTCCATGGACCAGATATCTTCCCTTCCACCGAACACCATCACCTCGGTCTTCTCCCCATTCAATTTGAGTGAGTTGTAAATCATCCACTGGCCGACGGCCTCCATACAAGATCTAAATCTGGAGGCGGTCAGCTCAATTGACTGGGAGAGAGACACGAGGATCTGTGTGTCGTCCGCGTAGGAGACTACCTCCATCCCAAAAGATCTAATGAGTCTGGCAAGGGGGGGTCACATAGATGTTAAAAAGGGTGGGACTAAGCGCCGACCCTTGAGGGACCCCACATTGCACAGACAGGGATGGAGATAGAAATTTTCCCAACATTACCCTCTGCTCCCTATGATCGAGAAAGGAAGAGAGCAGACCCAAGGCTGCCCCCCGAACCCCAATCTCACCCAGTCGAGATGTTAAGACCTGGGGAGATAGGGTATCGAAGGCAGCTGTGAGATCCAGAAGGATCAGGAGGGATGTCCGGCCCTCATCCACACTCATGCGGATGGAATCGAGAACCAGGGTGAGGGCGGACTCGGTGCTATGTTCCCTCCTGAAACCATGCTGGGAAGGGTCAAGGCAGCCTGAATTCTCCGCAAAGGCCGCTAGATGCTCGTTAAGATGGGACTCGAGCATCTTTGCAGGGGCCGGAAGCAGTGAGATGGGGCGGAAGTTTTTTAAGACCCCAGGATCAAGGGAGGGTTTCTTAAGAAGGGGTTTAACCACAGCATTTTTCCACTGCTGTGGAAAGACACCCTCCCTCATGGCCCCATTCATGATCTCAAGTAGAGGGGGTAGAAGAGATCCCCTGCACTGCTTCAAGATCTTAAAAGGGCAAGCATCTAGTGGAGACCCTGACTTGGTTTTATCAAGCCGCTTGTCGAGATCTTGTAGGGAAAGCGGGGGGAAGGATTCCAGATAACCGGCCACAGGAGACTCTGCCAATGGGACATCAGGGACTACGGTAACTGATGGCTCTGCCGTAGAAAGCCTCTGAGACTCCAGGGCAGTGTAAATGTCCGCTATTTTGGACTGGAAGAAGTGAGCGATGTCATTACAGAGCTCCTGAGATGGAACAACTGGATCGGGGACCTGAAGAGATGTGATAGAGTCCACGATCCTGAAGAGCTCTTTGGGAGATGAAAGGGAGGAAGTCAGGGCCACAAAGTAATCTTGCTTGGTCCTGATAACTTCCGATTTATATCTCTTGAGCAGGGTTTTGTGAGCTTCCCTGTCTTTGAGATCCCAACTGGCATGCCATCGACGCTCCTGTTTCCTTACTTCCTGCCTAAGGAGTCTGAGTTGTTCAGAGAACCAAGGAGCTGATGGTCTTTTCCTTGCTGAATAGCAGGACCGAGCTGGCGCCAGTTCGTCCAAGGCCTCTTTCAGAATGTTATCATAATGTGGCACCGCTGAGGAAGGATCCATCTCCCGAATAGAAGACAGACTAGAAATCCAAGGGTCAAAAGAGTGTTCATCGATCTTTTTGAAGTTCCTACGTACTTCAAAAGTACTTGGGACTTTCCCGACACTTTCCTGACTAGGGAGGGCCACTTTGAAAGGCACGGCCAAGTGGTCTGACCAGGAGAGGGAGAAAGGAACCATAACTGAAAGTCTCTGGTCATTAGAGAAAATGCCATCGAGCGTATGACCAGCACGATGGGTGGGTCCTTTCACCAGTTGAGTGAATCCACAAGCTGTCAGAGCTTCCAGCAGCACGGAGGTGTCATGTGATTCCAATAGTTCCAAATGAAAATTAAAATCACCCAAAATAGTCAGATTCTCCCGACCAAAGTAGGGTTCCAGGAGTTGAAGCAGTTTTAGACTAAAGTCCGCTCTAGAACCGGGCGGACGATAGACCAAAATCCCATTAAATGGGGAGACATGGGACTCATGTAATGAGAAGTAGACCACCTGAGTAGCATCCTTGGGGTCAGATAAAAGCGTGGTATGACATTGAAAGTTGTCCCTATGCAGGATGGCTAGGCCGCCACCAACCCGGCCGACTCTATCCTGCCGAGTCAGACAGTACCCATCAGGGACTGCTTCAATAAGGTCCGGACCAGAGGAGTCCTTAGCCCATGTTTCCCTAATAAAAGCCCAGATCGGATTCTTCTCCAAGATCAGCTCCTTAAAAATGATATTATTTTTAATAAGTGAGCGCGCATTAAGGAGCAAGCATTCTATACCCAGTTCACTAGGAGAGACCGGTGAGCAGGACTTCCGAGGAGTGACGGACAGAGCGGGAATCATATCGACCGAGTCTGTCAAGAAGCACCCGCATCCCTTGGACACAATGAGGTCTTCTGGAGTGAGGCTGTGGGAGCAAGGAGCCGTTTTGGGTCGAAGACGTAGCATATCCCATAGGGAATATTTCAATATTCCATGGCCCATAGTATTCGACCTATAGGTCCCCCCGTCCAGCCCGTCCTTAGCGCGGACGGGCGCAGACGGGCTTGCCTCTGTCGCGCCTCCGGCGTGCCGCCGGCGCGCCCACTGCGCCCGACCGCTGCGCGGACGGGCAATGTTGTTGTTTTTATACATGCTTTGGGCGGGGCGGGAGGAGGGTGGGAGGGGCGCCGAGCTCTCCAGCGAGCCTGCCCAATCTAAAATGGCTGCCAAAGAGGAGTTCAAAGCTTCCCTGCGCCTCGCTAGAGCGACGCTGTGAAAAGGGGGTGCCTCATCGAAGTAGTCTCGCTGCAGGGGGTGTCAGGGGTATTTAAAAACGCTCCCAATAAAATATGGTACAGTTTTTAAAATTGTTATTAAACAATTAGAAAATCACTCGATTTTAACGCAGAGGTGCAAGAGAGCACAGTAAACCTCCGGCTTCCGCCTCAGAGGGAAATAGCAATCATTAATCACACGAGCCCGACACTCCTCTTCCTCTGTGTCCGATTGTCCAGGCCGGACCCAGGCTATCACCTAGCCCTGCGGATGTACTTTATGGCCCCAGCTGTAGAGAATCCAGACATACCAATCCTCCCGATTCAGGCGTGAGACTACTGATTTCAGTGCTAGTCTTCCGCCTCCCGATTCCTGCAAGGAAAAACCCAGAGGCATATTACCAACAACTAGCGATCATTTTTGTCTCTAACTTGTTTAGAGACAAAAATTATCGCCGCACATCGGCGAATTTTATCGCAGATAAACCTTGCTATTAGCAAGGTTTATCGCAAATGCGATAAAAAACGGCCGCAATGCATGAATATCGCTGAAAAGTCAGCGATATTCATGCATTATCCAGCAAATGCTCTTAGCCATGTTATCCACCTTCCATTGGATAACATGGCTAAAAACTGCTCAGGGCAGGTGTTAGCTTTTGGAGATATTCGCGCTTAGCGCGAATATCTCCAAAAGTTGGTAATAGGAGATAGCGATGGTTAGGGACTGTTTCCAGTCGCTAACATCTTGGCACGCCCACTTTGCATGTTATTAGTGATAAATATCACTGACATGCAAAGCGGGGCCCAATGAATCCTTATTGATAAACATTGTCTGCGCCATCTTGCCTTTTTGTCCAATGCCACAATTTTGTTGTGCACGGCAGCCGTTTTAGATGCCTTGACCAGACACACTCTCTGCACGCCGTCGATTCTCAGCACGGCTCCCCACCCTCGCAAGCATCTCCCCCACGCACTGGTCACCCCCGCTCTCTCTCTCATGCATGGGCCATATACTTCCCCCCATCTGCGCTGCTCTTCCCTGAGAATCACACCCTGTGCCCGCCCGACACCTCCCTTTCACCCTATTCACTACCGCACCCTCTGACACTCCTCTTCCTCTGTGTCCGATTGTCCAGGCCGGACCCAGGCTATCACCTAGCCCTGCGGATGTAGTTTATGGCCCCAGCTGTAGAGAATCCAGACATACCAATCCTCCCGATTCAGGCGTGAGACTACTGATTTCAGTGCTAGTCTTCCGCCTCCCGATTCCTGCAAGGAAAAACCCGGGGGCATATTACCAACAACTAGCGATAATTTTTGTCTCTAACTTGTTTAGAGACAAAAATTATCGCCGCACATCGGCGAATTTTATCGCAGATAAACCTTGCTGTTAGCAAGGTTTATCGCAAATGCGATAAAAAACGGCCGCAATGCATGAATAGCGCTGAAAAGTCAGCGATATTCATGCATTATCCAGCAAATGCTCTTAGCCATGTTATCCACCTTCCATTGGATAACATGGCTAAAAACTGCTCAGGGCAGGTGTTAGCTTTTGGAGATATTCGCGCTTAGCGCGAATATCTCCAAAAGTTGATAATAGGAGATAGCGATGGTTAGGGACTGTTTCCAGTCGCTAACATCTTGGCACGCCCACTTTGCATGTCATTAGTGATAAATATCACTGACATGCAAAGCGGGGCCCAAGATGGTCGCTATCTCCTTTTAGCTGTCACTAACTGGTGTTAGCGACAGCTTGGTAATAGGGAGATAATTTTATCTCCTTTTTTTTGGCTTTTAAAGCCAAAAAAGCGGAAATAAACCCCCTTGATAATATGCCCCACGATTCCTCGGGGGTTTCAGCTGACAGGGCTTGGTATTGTGTTACGTGCTAATTCTTCCAGGAAACGTCAGAGGGTCGATGCAGGGGTTCTAGAAGGGGTGATAAACCATTTAAGCCTCATGAACAAGCGCATGGTCTTTTAAAGATTTGTGAAGTACTCGGGGCGGCGGTGTGTGTGTGCCCTCTTTCAGGAGCGGGCGGGGGGGCACTGCCAGCAACTTGCCAGGCCAGGCAGTGTTCAATACGTGCATCACCCTTTCTCTGCCTGCTATTGCGCTCCATGCTTCGGAAAGGTAAGAAAAAGAACGTGCATTTGAGTTTGAAATGTCCGATCCTGTAGCAGTACACTTGCAAAGCCCACACATGACAATAACCCGATTCAAGGCCGCATTCACCCGATTTTTAAAAAAATATAGTACTCCAAGAAAGTTGGATTATAAAACTTTATTAACTTTTAAATATAACGAACGCAACAAAAACTGTAAATATATTTAAACATTTTTTGATTAAAAAAACAACAATGGTCAGAAGCTGTCTTTTGTGCGAATAGTCCCAAGGCAGCACAACGTGCTGAGTTGTGGAAGGCACCCAGGTGAAGAACCATCCCTTCTTTAAACCCCATGGTGACCAACTATAGTTTCAATGAGTGCTATGTCCCAGGTTTTACATAAAGTAGTGTTTACCTAGAGTGGTGCTGTGTAGGACACTCTGAATGGAAATTAACCAGAACTATAACGATAACAACAACAACAACAATAATATAACTTTTATGCCTAAATTACGCAAACATTTAGCTAATCTGCTAAAGGGGGGAGTCGCCATTTCTTTACAATAATCAATAATGAAAAATCAACATCAATAGGGTTGTCCGTATTCCCGATGCAGCACTATAGTGCAACATACACAGCACCTGGGGTGTCAAGAGTGAACAGGTCCTAGCTGCTTAACCAATGACTGACAAATGCTATATTAAACACTTACTATGTATAATACTTGCGTTCACAATAGTTTTACTCTACAAAACAGAACAAAAGATGTCCCCTGTAAGTAAACCCATATTAGCGGTTTCAGTTATTGAACATCCTAAGGTTTTATGACATGGGGAACAGTGGTGATATCCTGGGCGGGTGATGGAACTGGGATTGTTAATGGAAAAACAAAAAACAAAGAAAACTATTGGTGAATTATACTTCTCCGGAAACTATAACGATAACAACAACAACAACAATAATATAACTTTTATGCCCAAATTACGCAAAGATTTAGCTAATCTGCTAAAGGGGGAGTAGCCATTTCTTTTGATAATTTATTTATCCATCCGTAGCCTCTCTAATCTCCATTACAATATGTTTCTTGCTGTCGCTAGCTGATGAAAAAACTAAAGTGATAACTTCCTCATCCTTATTTTGTCTTTCTTTGTTCCTTAAGATGTTATCTGTGTCAACCTCTTCCGAGAATGCTGATGCGTTAGGGATTTCCTTGTGTTTCTTAATAGCATTGGTGTCTGCACACTTCTTTGTCAATTCTGTGAACATGATAACTGCTTCATAAACAGACGATATCTTTGTTTAGTCATTAGTGTTAAGTGTGTCTGAAACTACAGTGCCCTTCTGTTTTTCTTTCTTCAGGCTCTACAGAGTTTTGTGTGTTGTTCTTTTGAGCGACAATTATTCCAGAGGTTTCAGGTTCACTTGTTTTGTCCTGCAGTGAGTTAACAGCTTTAGAGACTTCATGTTTATTTGCTATGTCCTGCTGTGCGTCAACTGCTTCAGAGACGTCAGCCTCATTTGTTATGTTTGACTAGATCCTGGACCTGCCCGGCCGCGCCCAAAATGGCGCCGGTGTAAATGGGACTCGTAACTGCTTGTTGTGTACTGGTTGCCCAACCTTGATATCACGAGATACGTATGCAATTTTGAAGCACATGGCGGAGGCTCGTCTGCTGTAGTGGGGCGCCCCTTTATCGTTTCAGTCGCCATTCCGCCCGCTTTTGCTACACTGTGCCTTTTCCGCCATTCAGCTGTTTACCGCCCGCTCTTACGGCTACAGCGTCTCGCTCACCATGTAGTTGAGTTGCTCCCACTCTTGCGGTGCAGCGATAGGCGGCTGCCACAGGACTCTTAAAATGGCGGCCGGCTCTTCGGATTTGGGCCTGGTCCAGTAAAATGGCCCTGGGACACCTTGGAACTCGGACGCTTGTCTGCCAGGGCTTGGGTTCCATTCTCGAAAGCGTCCCCTCAGCCTTGAAGATTGTACAAAAGTCTTGGGGGCCCTCGACTCCCGCAGGCTTCCGGTGGGGAGCGGCTGCCATGATTGCTTGCGGAATGGCCACGACGGAGCTACGAGATGGTGGTGCTCTCATGGTGACGCCAGCTTCACTCTGAAACATCCAGAAACAAGGTGGGGCTTTCATCGTTTGGGAAAAAAAATGTTTTAATCCAATGAAAAGTGTTATTTTTAGGTCACATGACCTAGTCTTACATCATTAGGAAAACAAAAGTAAAATGAACCAATGAAAAGTTTAATTAACAAGTCACATGACCTGTTATGCTTACGTTACGCGCTGCGCGGCGCGCTCTGGATCGTTTCCGGGAAGCTGCGCCTTGCGCACCGGAGCACTTCCGGGTGCGCTAACGTGGCGCGTCATATGACGCATTACGCGACAACGCAGGTCCAGAATATAGTCAAAATGTCTCCACCAACCAGCGGTCGGAATACAACCGCTTTCAGCAGTCCAAAAAGTTCGGTTAAATCTTAAGAGCGGGAGCAACTCAACTACATGGTGAGCGAGACGCTGTAGTCGCAAGAGCGGGCGGTAAACAGCTGAATGGCGGAAGAGGCACAGAGTACCAAAAGCGGGCGGAATGGCAACTAAAACGGTAAAGGGGCGCCCCACTACAGCGATGCATGACACTTTTCATTGGTTGCTAACAGTTTTTTTTACAATGAATGAAATCCCCACCCATTTCCTTCACTTCTTCTTTCACTTTTGTGACTGAAAGACCTGTTTTTTGCACCTAGATCTTTTGTGAATTACCATGGCTGCCAGAGAATCCAGCAGTGAGGATGAACCTGAGTTCATCAATGAAGAGCCTCCTACCCCAAAGGTGAAGGAACATTTCATATGGAAATTTTTTAAGTTTCCAGCAGACCAGAAGAAGGTGAATGCACCAAAAGTGGAGTGCAGGATCTGCAAACAGGTCCTGTCACGGGGTAACCCCCCAAAAAAGTACTCTTTTGGGAACTTTACCATGATCCGACATGTGGAGAGGAGGCACCCCCAGAATTTTGCCCGGGAAAGTGTCAGGGCTCTGGCACAAGAGGTTCCCAGAGATGGGGCCTCTACATCAACCGGAGGACCAACTTCTTCTGGGAGAGAGCAATCGCAGGAGCAGGTGCCAAACATACAACCTGCATTTAACCATGGGGTCGTCAGATGCAGATACTGCAATCAACTCCTCACCTATGGGGAGCAAAGTGTCCAGCTCATGGTTCGAGCATTGGAGAACCATCGCTGCCCTTCCCACCCCTAATTTTTTTGTTTTCTTTTTGCTCCTGTTGAGCAGTTTCCATTCCCTGTTTTTGTTCCTCTTCAGTTAAAAGAAGAAAACCAAAAGTTCTTTTCAGAACTACCTCCAATTCTCATCAAAGAGCTATATTCTTAAAAAAATGAAGAGTAAGTGAAATATAGTGCATTGATAATTGAAAGGAGAATGAGTAAGAAAGAACAGAAAGGTATGAGAGGTGAAAGGAAGTGAAGTAGGAGGAATGAAAGAAGGTGAGTGTTAGAAAAGAAAGTTATGACACAGTGAATAAACTGGAGGCCTCATTTCTGAAAAGTGACGCATCGCTACGTGAAAACAGCGATGCGTCACTTTTCTGGTCGCACTCCTTATGACATTCCAGATATGTCATATTTAATATATGACTAATCAATTCGCAAGGAGTTACAGATATGTCAGTATTTCTGACGTATCTGTAAACACAAAAGTAACGCATTGCTGGAGTGCGTCACAAAAGTGACGCAACTCCAGTAATGTGTCCTTTCACATGGAAAAAGCACCATGTGAAAGGTCTGCTGTGAAACAGGCGCAAGATTTTGACGCAACAGCATCCTAAAAGTGACGCACTGCGTCGTTATTACCAAGCTTTTCGCGGGGGAACACCCCCTCTGCATGCATTATACCTGACGCTATTTTTAAAAAGTGACGCATCTAGGTACATGGGTCACTTTTTAAAACTCTGCGCCACATTATATCTGCATCAGGTATAATGTATGCAGAGGGGGCAATCCCTCGCAAAAAGCTTGGTAATAACGACGTACTGAAATCTATGAGATTTCTCTGCGTCACTTTTAGGATTCTGTTGCGTCAAAATTTTGCGCCTGCCTCGCGTCACTTTCATGTTTACAGATATGTCAGAAATACTGACGTATCTGTAACTCCTTGCAACATGATTCGTCATACATTAAATATGACACATCTGGAATGTCATAAGGAGTGCGCACAGAAAAGTGACGCATCGCACCAGCAGTGTAAAAAAATGTGCCTCTTTGCACTATATTTAAAGGACGCAACAGCATCCTAAAAGTGACGCAGTGAAATCTCAAAGATTTCACTGCGTCGCTATTACAAAGCTTTTTGCGGGGGAACACCCCCTCTGCATGCATTATACCTCAGGCAGATATAATGTGGCGCTTGATTTTAAAAAGTGACCCATCTACCTAGATACGTCACTTTTTAAATATAACGCAACGAGGCGCATTTTTTTACACCACTGGTGCGATGCGTCACTTTTCTGTGCGCACTCCTTATGGCATTCCAAGTAACGCATTGCTGGAGTGCGTCACAAAAGTGACGCAACTCCAGTAATGTGTCCTTTCACATGGAAAAAGCACCATGTGAAAGGTCTTGCGTCAGTCTAACACCTGCTGTAAAGCAGGCGCAAGATTTTGACGCAACAGCATCCTAAAAGTGACGCAGTGAAATCTCAAAGATTTCACTGCGTCGCTATTACAAAGCTTTTTGAGGGAGAACACCCCCTCTGCATGCATTATACCTGACGCTATTTTTAAAAAGTGACGCATCTAGGTACATGGGTCACTTTTTAAAACTCTGCGCCACATTATATCTGCGTCAGGTATAATGTATGCAGAGGGGGCATTCCCCCGCAAAAAGCTTGGTAATAACGACGTACTGAAATCTATGAGATTTCTCTGCGTCACTTTTAGGATGCTGTTGTGTCAAAATCTTGCGCCTGCCTCGCGTCACTTTTATGTTTACAGATATGTCAGAAATACTGATGTATCTGTAACTCCTTGCAACATGATTCGTCATACATTAAATATGACACATCTGGAATGTCATAAGGAGTGCGCACAGAAAAGTGACGCATCGCACCAGCAGTGTAAAAAAATGTGCCTCGTTGCACTATATTTAAAAAGTGACGCATCTAGATAGATGCGTCACTTTTTAAATATTGCGTAACAATGCGCATTTTTTTACACCGCTGGTGCGTCACAAAAATTGACGCACAGGCGGCGCAAAACTGGCAGCGCAAGGCCTTCATAAATATGGTCCTGGATTTTCCCCGTGCTTCGCCGATGCGCGTACCATGCGCTTCCCCCGCGCAAAATGAAAAAAAAAATAAAAAATGTAATGCCCCGCAGGACCCTATTTTAGCCCCCACATCATACCTAGGGGGTCAGAGGGGGTCTACTCTTCCCCCTTATGGTCATTTGCCCCTTTTTTTTCAAACCCCTTGTGGCTCGATTTTACCGAGACACAAGATGGCGGCCGCTCCAGACTGTTTAGAATGTTTACAGACACCCAAGAGCCAATCAGCTTTCTGCGCACAAGTCGCGTGTCGCGCCAGGAGCGCACTCCGGTGCGCGCACCGGAGAGCGCCTATAGATATATATATTTTTTTGAACGTAAATTACTCAAAATCCACTGCAGCACACATCTTGAGACATAGCAAAGGCACATCGGGCTACCAGTCCCTTCAATTTTGCCAAGTTTGCTGGAAATCCATTCAGCCGTTCGGGCTAAAAGTGAAATCGACCGCCCTATGGAAATTTACATGGGGAAAACGCGTTTTGGGACCCCCCTTTTATCTCGGCCCCCGCCTGACGTATCCCCCCCAAACTTTCAAGGAAGGACCGGAGCTCGACGAGGCCATTTTCAGGAAATTTTCAGGCAGATTCGTCAACCGGTGCCAAAGTAATTCCAAATAGAATTTTGAGATTTAACATTGAAAAAAATCCTAACTATAACTACCTACTGGCGACCGCCAGTAGGTAATATATATATATATATATATATATATCCACAAAAACACCTCTGATATACATATATAGTGCGCTCAAACTTTTCAAATCCTTGCAGAAGAGGCACAGCACTCAAGGAGGGTTGTGTAAACCACAGAAAGTTTTATTTAGGGGAACTGCACAGACGCGATTCGGCGTGCTGCCTTCGTCAGTGTGTCAGTGGCACCAAATGTTTAGCATGTAATAAAGTTTTGACCAAATATGGAAACAAACATAGGCCTCATGAGCGCCATGTTGGAATGAGTTTCCAAAACCATATTACATATATAAAATATATATGAAAGACTGATAACGTCTACTGATGGGCTGCGTATTCATGGTTAGAGGGTCACTGAATATATATATATATATATACATATGTCAAGAAAATAGCGACAAAGAATATATATATATTCACTGAAAAAAACATATGTTTCAGGCCTTATATAAATAGGAATTAGCATTTAAAAAACCTTTGAAATTTACTCAAAAAACTATAGGCCACATGCATCATTGTTGCCGTTTGCGATTTCTTAATTGAGAAAATTAAGGAACCACAATTAAGAAATCGCAAATGGCTATGCACCAAGAAATCAAAATTTTTTTTGCGATTTCTTAAATTTCTTTAATTGCGATTCACAATTTGCAAATCGCAATCAATGAATCCCTTCCCATTGATTCCCATGGGCCTAGAGGCCCATAGGAATGAATAGGAAGTCATTTTCAATTTGCGATTCGCAATTTGAGAATCACAAATTGAAAATGCAATTTCAAGGGTGCAGGGGGGGACCAAAGGACCCCCCCTGCACCTCTGAAATGTAACTTTAAGTGCATTTTTCACACACACACGTCCCAAGGGCATGTGTGTGTGTAAAATGAAACATTCAAACATGCACTTTTGTGCATTTTTGACAGTATTCGCAAATTACCATGAAGGACAACTTCATGGTAATTTACCTCTCCCTATTTGCGAATTCGCAAATTTAAAATGTTCATGCATTGCATTTAAGAAATCTCAAATTGCGATTTCTTAAATCCAATCGCAATTTTAGAAATTGCAACGTGATTGCGATTTCTAAAATTGCGAAAAACATGATGAATTCCAATTTTGTCAATTGCATTCGCAAACGGCCGAAAATTGCGATTCTCACCGTTTGCGAATGCAATTGACAATGATGCATGTGCCCGTATAAATTGTTAAAGTAAACAGTCAATTACACTGCTACTAAATTCTCCATCCAAATATTTATTTTTATATATCCACTCATTCTTCAATGCAAATATATAATGCATATTTAAATAACGAAGCAAACCACATTCACTGAATGATGTCATCAGTGATGTCATTTGAGATGTCATCAGTGATGTCACTGACCATGTCATGAATTATGTAATATGTGACATCATCAGCAGTGGATTCTGGGTGCGCGAAATATAGTTAGTACAACTAACTATATAGGAGCAATTTCAATGGTTTAGTATGAGTGAAATGTCCAGCTAATTATAACACCCCTAAAACTTATAGTTTTTTGAGTGAATTTCAAAGGTTTTTTAAATGCTAATTCCTAACTATATAAGGCCTGAAACCTATGGTTTTTCAGTGAATTTCAAAGGTTTTTTAAATGCTAATTCCTAACTATATAAGGCCTGAAACCTATCGTTTTTTCAGTGAATTTGCATGGTTTTTTTAATGCTAATTCCTAACTATATCAGGCCTCCGCTTAAAACGGCCACAGGGCGTGTTTACACAGTGGGGAGGGGAGGAGACAGGGTCTGAGGTGACGTGTGCAAACACGCCCTGTGGCACCTTTTAAGTTGGTGAAAGAATTCCCCTTGAATTTTGAGGGCCCATGGGGGCTAACTAGTACACCAGGTGCTTCCAGGAAGCGCCACTACGCTGCGTTGCAAAGATGTAGTCTAGGCATGCCACTTTTTACAACTCCCTGCAACGCAGCTCTGTGGCACTTACTGGAGGTACCTAGTGGGCTAGTTTGACCCTAGGGACCCTCAGGATTCAAGGGGACTTAATCTCCCAAATTAAAACGGACACAGGCGTGGTTACACAGTGCTGAAGGGAAAGGATGGTGTAGGAAAGTGGCTCTATATATACTGGACCAAAGTAAAATCAGTCGATCTACGAATTCCAATTTACTTACCTGTTATCAGGAGAGACCTGAGAGTGCTGCATCTTTGAGCCCGGTACTGATCCTGAAAAGTAATTCTAACCGTATTTACCAGTAACTTGAATTTGATTCCATAGGATATCATTGCCTGAAAAAGTTTCTAAGTGTCGATTTCGGAAACTTACAAATATTCTCTAAAAATTGTGTCAACGATAAAAACGCAATTACTTGCCTGTTTTAAATAGAGGTCCCAGTGCTGAACCTAGGAGTCCAGCGCTGGATTAAAAAAGTAACGTGAACATAATTTAACTGCAAATTGAATTTCCTTCTATAGGATAACATTGGTAATTCCAACTGAAAAAGTGTCTGTCAACTTTTAAAATACAATAATATTCCTTAAAAATCACTCAGTGATGTCATCAGTGATGTCACTGACTATGTCATGAATTATGTAATATGTGACATGATCACCAGTGGATTGTGGGCGGGAGAGTTACAGTTAGTACAACTAACTATAACTGAGGAATTTCAATTGTTTTGTATGAGTGAAATGTCCAGCTAACTATAACACCCCTGAAATCCTTGTTTTTTTCACTGTTGCCAGTAGTTAGTTATAGTTAGGACCTATTTTCTATAGGAAATCCACAACATTCTATTTGGAATAACTTTGGCGCCGGTCGATGAATCTTAGCCAAATTATCAAAACTGGCGAGCTCCGTTCCACTCCTATCCTGAAAGTCTCAGGGTGATTTATCAAGCGGGGCCCGAGAAAAAATGGGGGTCTCAAAACGTGTTTTCCCCATGCAATTTTCCATAGGAACCTTTAATCGCAGCTACAGCCTGAACTGCTGAAAGGATTTACACCAAATTTAGAAAAGAGGTAGTCATTGGTTCACACTCATGCCTTTTGGTTAAATGGTGTAAATCTGTTCAGTAGTTTTTTTAGATATTACAGAAAAAAATACATATATCTGGGTGGAGCCTAACAACACATATCATAGTGAGATCTGATTGGCTGTCAGCACTTCATCTAAGAAGTGTTGGCAGCCATCTTGGGACCAATATAAATGATAGCACCTCATTAAAAAGCATTGCAGTTAATAGAAGGTTTTAAGACTTTAGTTACATTAGAAATCATTTGTTGATGGTACCATTTTAGGTATTGTGGTGTGTCCAAGGTGATTTTACCATGTGAAAGAGCATTCTGCTGGGATATCATAAATCATGTTTGAGAGAAAACAATTTTCTCAGGCTTTTCCCACAGAGGTTTGGAAGGTGATCTATAAGCTAAACTGGGAGCATATTTTCTGTAAAATCTCATTATGTTTCTCAGTCATGTAAGAATTAAGTCTGACATTCTTAGTAAAACGTACATCCAACAAGGGCAGAGACTGTCAGTTGTTTCCTTTGTGTTTTACTGCAGCTTCCCACAGTGTTCTAAAGAATAACTAGAGTGATAACAGCCTTACTTATGACAAAAGTATAGAACACCTGAAGCCATCTTGACTGGAATAAAGTGGTAACTCTTAAAACATTTAATTTAAAAAGGAACAAAATGAGGGGGTTCATTTTGCCATAGAAAGTATGATTAGTGCTGCAGAAAGAAAAATGAGGGCCCATTTTGAGTGTCTTCTAAAATCCTCTTCTATTTCATTAAAAAAAATTCTGACATGCAGACTGAAACATGAACTTTCAATACCAGCAGCAGCCTTCCCTGGTGAGCAGTAGCTTTAATACAGTGATCTAAAGAGCAACTAGAGTGCTAACATTCAGAATTTATGACAAATTTGTGATACATCTGAATGCCTTCTTGATGGAACCAAAGTAAAAAACTTAAAGTATTTCCTACTGAGGAGACTGTAGTAATTGAGGAAATTAGGAAACTTCATAACAAATAAGTCTCCCAAGATGGCCGCCAGAGACGAAGAGCGCAAATGTAGAACAAACATAACCCAGATGCAGCCCAAGTATAGCCCAATGGCAGAATGTCCCAGAGTGTTCTTAAGAACAACTAAAACGCTGTGTAGTAGAGAGTGAATAGTAGAGAGTAGTCGAGAGAGAGTAGTAGAGAGAGTACTAGAGAGTGAGTAGTAGAGACTGAGTAGTAGAGTGAGTAGTAGAATGCGTAGTAGAGAGTAGTAGATAGTGAGTAGTAGAGAGTGAGTGATAGAGAGTCAGTAATAGAGAGTAGAAGAGAGTAAGTAGTAGGGAGTAATAGAGAGTGAGTAGTAGAGAGTGAGTAGTAGAAAGAGTAGTAGAGAGTAGTAGATAGTGAGTAGTAGAGAATAGTGGAGTAGTAGTGAGTGAGTAGTAGAGAGTAGATAGAGTGAGTAGTAGAGTAAGTAGTAGAAAGTGAGTAGTAGAGTGAGTAGTAGAGAGTGATTAGTAGAGAGTATGTAGTAGAAAGTGAGTAGTAGAGAGCAGTAGAGAGTGAGTAGTAGAGAGATAAGTAGATAGTGAGTAGTAGAGCAAGTAGTAGAGAGTGAGTAGTGGAGAGTGAGTAGTAGAGAGTAGTAGAGAGCGAGTAGTAGAGAGTCAGTAGTAGTGAGTTGATAGTAGAGAGTAGTAGAGAGTGAGTAGGGGAGAGAGAGTAGTAGAGAGTGAGTAGCAGAGAGTAGTGGAGTGAGAAGTTTAGAGTGAGTGGTAGAGAGAGAGTAGTAGAGAATAGTAAAGAGTGAGTAGTAGAGTAATAGAGAGTGAGTGGTAGAGAGTAATAGAGAGTAGTAGTGTGAGTAGTAGAGAGTACTAGAGTGAGAAGTACAGCGATTAGTAGAGAGTAGTAGAGTAGTAGAGACTGAGTAGTAGAGTGAGTAGTAGAGTGAGTAGTAGAGAGTGAGTAATAGAGAGTGAGTAATAGAGAGTAGAAGAGAGTAAGTAGTAGGGAGTAATAGAGAGTTAGTAGTAGAAAGTGAGTAGTAGAAAGTGTAGTAGAGAGTAGTAGATAGTGAGTTGTAGAGAATAGTGGAGTAGTAGTGAGTGTGTAGTAGAGAGTAGATAGAGTGAGTAGTAGAGTGAGTAGTAGAAAGTGAGTAGTAGAGTGAGTAGTAGAGAGTGAGTAGTAGAGAGTCTGTAGTCGAGAGTGAGTAGTAGAGCAAGTAGTAGAGAGTGAGTAGTGGAGAGTGAGTAGTCGAGAGTAGTAGAGAGCGAGTAGTAGAGAGTCAGTAGTAGTGAGTTGATAGTAGAGAGTAGTAGAGAGTGAGTAGCAGAGAGTAGTGGAGTGAGAAGATTAGAGTGAGTAGTAGAGAGAGAGTAGTAGACAATAGTAAAGAGTGAGTAGTAGAGCAATAGAGAGTGAGTGGTAGAGAGTAATAGAGTAGTAGTGTGAGTAGTAGAGAGTACTAGAGTGAGAAGTACAGCGATTAGTGGAGAGTAGTAGAATAGTAGAGAGTGAGTAGTAGAGAGTGAATAGTAGAGAGAGTAGTAGAGAGTGAGTAGTAGAGAGTGAGTAGAAGAGAGTAGTAGAGAGCGAGTAGTAGAGAGTGAGTAGTGGAGAGAGAGTAGTAGAGAGTAGTAGAGAGTGAGTAATAGAGAGTGAGTAATAGAGTGAGTAGTAGAGAGTGAGTAGTAGAGAGTGAGTTGTAACGAGTGAGTAGTAGAGAGAGAGTAGTAGAGAGCGAGTAGTAGAGAGTAGTTGAGTGAGTAGTAGAGCATGAGTAGTAGAGAGAGTATTAGAGAGTAGTAGAGAGTGAGTAGTCGAGTAGTAGAGAGTGAGTGGTAGAGAATAGTATAGAATAGCAAACTGAGTTGTAGAGAGTGAGTAGTAGAGTGTGAGTAGTAGAGAGTAGTAGTAGAGTAGTAGGGAGTAGTAGAGAGTGAGTAGCATAGAGTGAGTAGTAGAGAGTAGTAGAGAGTGAGCAGTAGAGAGTGAGTAGTAGAGACAGAGTAGTAGAGAGTAAGTAGTAGAGAGATGGTAGTAGAGAGTGAGTAGTAGAGAGTAGAAGATAATTAGAGAGTGACTAGTAGAGAGTGAGTAGTAGAGTGTAGTGAAGTAGGAGAGAGTGAGTAGTAGAGAGTGAGTAGTAGAGAGTAAGTAGTAGAGAGAGTAGTAGAGAGTAGTAGAAAGTGAGTAGTAGAGTAGTCGAGAGTAGTCAGTCAGTGTCAGTCAGTGTCAGTCAGTCAGTGTCAGTCAGTCAGTGTCAGAGTCAGTCAGTGTCAGTTAGTTTGTGTCAGTCAATCAATGTCAGTCAGAGTCAGTCAAACAGTGTCAGTCAATCAGTGTCAGCCAGTGTCAGCTCGAGCAGCTCTGCTGACCTGGTTCTCTGTCTCTAAAGCAACTCTGCTGACCTGGTTCTCTCCCTCTAAAGCAGCTCTGCTGACCTGTTTTCTCTGGCTCTAGAGCAGCTCTGCTGACCTAGTTCTTAGGCTACAGAGCAGCTCTGCAGATCTGGTTCTCTGGCTCTACAACAGCTCTGCTGGTCTGGTTCTATGGCTCTAAAGCAGCTCTGCTGACCCGGTTCTATGGCTCTAAAGCAGTTCTGCTGACATGGTTCTCTGGCTCTAGAGCAACTCTGCTGACCTGGTTCTCTCCTTCTAGAGCAGATCTGCTGACCTGGTTCTCTCCCTCTAAAGCAGCTCTACTGACCTGGTTTCTCTGGCTCTACAGCAGCTCTGCTGAAATGATTCTTAGGTTCTAGAGCAGCTCTGCTGACCTGGTTCTCTGGATCTAAATCAGCTCTGCTGACTTGGTTCTCTGGTTCTACAACAGCTCTGCTGACCTGGTTCTCTGGCTCTGAATCAACTCTGCCTACCCGGTTCTATGACTTTAAAGTTGTTCTGCTGACCTGGTTCTCTGGTTCTAGAGTAGCTCTGCGGACCTGGTCCCTTGGCTCTAAAGCAGCTCTGTTGACCTGGTTCTCTCCCCATAAAGCAGCTCTACTGACCTGGTTCTCTTGCTCTAAAGCAGCTCTAATGACCTGGTTTCTCTGGCTCTACAGCAGCTCTGCTGACCTGGTTGTCTGACCCTAGAGCAGCTCTGCTGACCTGGTTCTTAGGCTCTGCAGCAGCTCTACTGACCTGGTTATCCGTCTCGAGAGCAGCTCTCTGACCTGGTTCTATGGCTCTAAAGCAGCTCTGCGGACCTGGTTCTCTGTATCTAGAGCAGCTCTTCTGACCTGGTTCACTGGCGCTTAAGCAGATCGGCTGACCTGGTTCTCTCCGTCTAAAGAGCTCTGCTGACCTGGTCCCTTGGCTCTAAAGCAGCTCTATTGACCTGGTTCTCTGGTTCTAAAGCAGCTCTGCTGACCTGGTTCTCTGGTTCTAAAGCAGCTCTGCTGACCTGGTTCTCTCCCTCTAAAGCAGCTCTGCTGACCTGGTTCTCTGCCTCTAGAGCACCTCTGCTGAACTGGGTCTCTGGCTCTAAATCAGCCCTCCGACCTGGTTCTATGGCTCTAAAGCAGCTCTGCAGATCTGGTTCTCTGGATCTAGAGCAGCTCTTCTGACCTGGTTCACTGGCACTAAAGCAGATCGGCTGACCTGGTTCTCTCCATCTAAAGAGCTCTGCTGACCTGGTTCTCTGGCTCTAGAGCAGTTCTGCTGACCTGGTTCTCTCCCTCTAAAGCAGCTCTGCTGACCTGGATTTTCGTGCTCTACAGCAGCTCTGCTGCCCTGATTTTCAGCCTCTAGAGCAGCTCCGCTGACCTGGGTCTCTTGCTCTAGAGGAGCTCCGCTAACCTGGGTCTCTTGCTCTAGAGCAGCTCTGCTGACCTGGTTTCTCAGGCTTTACAGCAACTGTGCTGACCTGGTTTTATGGGTCTAAAGCAGCTCTGCTGACTTGGTTCTCTGGCTCTACAGCAGCTCTGCTGTCCTGGGTCTCTGGCTCTACAATGGCTCTGCAGACCTGGTTCTCTGGCTCTAAAGCAGCTCTGCTGACCTGTTCTAGGGCTCTAAAGCAGCTCTATCCACTCCTACAATCATCCTGACAGAAGCATGTCCTTATCTAATTACTCTGCTGAAACAGAAGCGCTTATAAACCTATCCTGGCGTCATTCTACTAGGACTCTAGGAACCCAGTCACTGTCTATGCACTTGCAGAATGACTCATACATTAGGAACAGCAGTGGTACAGTCAAATGTGCACAATGTATGCAGTGTCTTAACCCCTTGCAGACTACTGAGTAAGTCCTGCAAAAGTCCAGGTAATAGTCATGCTTGTCTGGAATCACACTGTGAGTCTGTGTCCACTTCTACAATCATACTGACAGAAGCATGTCCTTATGTAAACACTCTGCTGAAACATAAGCGCTTACAAACTTATCCTGCTATCAACTACTAGCCCTCTAGGTACCCAGTCACTGTCTTTTCACTTGCAGAAAGATTCAAGCATTGAGACAAGCAGTGGTACAATCAAATGTGCACAATGTATGCAGTCCCTTAACCCTTTGCAGATTACTGAATCAGTCCGGTAAAAGTCCAGGTAATAGTCATGCTTGTCTAGAATCACACTGTGTGTCTGTGTCCACTCCTGCAATCATCCTGACATAAGCTTGTCCTTATCTAATCACTCTGCTGAAACAGAAGCACTTATAAACCTATCCTGGCGTAAACTACTAGGACTCTAGGAACCCAGTCACTGTCTATGCACTTGCAGAATGACTCATACATTAAGAAAAGCAGTGGTACAATCAAATGTGCACAATGTATGCAGTGCCTTAACCCCTTGCAGACTACTGAGTAAGTCCTGCAAAAGTCCAGGTAATAGTCATGCTTGTTTGGAATCACACTGTGAGTCTGTGTCCACTTCTACAATCATACTGACAGAAGCATGTCCTTATGTAAACACTCTGCTGAAACATAAGCGCTTACAAACTTATCCTGCTATCAACTACTAGCCCTCTAGGTACCCAGTCACTGTCTATTCACTTGCAGAATGATTCAAGCATTGAGACAAGCAGTGGTACAATCAAATGTGCACAATGTATGCAGTCCCTTAACCCCTTGCAGATTACTGAATCAGTCCTGTAAAAGTCCAGGTAATAGTCATGCTTGTCTGGAAAAACACTGTGAGTCAGTGTCCACTCCTACAATCATCCTGACAGAAACATGTTCTTATCTAATCACTCTGATGAAACACAATCGTTTATAAACTTATCGTGCTGTCAACTACTAGCACTCTAGGAACCCAGTCACTGTCTATGCACTTGCAGAATGTCTCCGGCATTGTGACAAGCAGTGATACAGTGAAATGTGCACAATGTATGCAGTTCCTTAAACCCTTGCAGACTACTGAGTCAGTCCTGAAAAAGTCCAGGCAATAGTCATGCTTGTCTGGAATCACACTGTGAGTCTGTGTCCACTCTTACAATCATCCAGACAGAAGCATGTTCTTATCTAATCACTCTGCTGAAACATAAGTGCTTATAAACTTATCCTGCTGTCAACTACTAGCACTCTAGGAACCCAGCCACTGTCTATACTTGCAGAATGAATCAGGCATTGAGACAATACCTAAGCACTTATAAATTAACTGAGCACTCTGTATGCAGCACTGTCCTCATTCTAGTTACTAGTGATGTTCTCATAGAAAGACCTAGGCACCAACACAAGTACATGTACAATATTCTGTGCACAATCCCTGCAAACCTCTAAGCAGATACATACTATTGGTACACTCCACTAAATACTGAAGTAGTGCTCATGCAGCCTAGGATACCTCCTGTCAGTCTCATTCAGTTCGTCAATCAGCCATCCAGCACTATTTTCTTATTGCGTCACTCTGCCAATACCTTAGCACTTATGGGGCAGATTTACAAGGCCCCTGCGCCACCAGTACGTCACTTTTTGTAATGTAGTGATGGCTCTGGGGACTCCTCCATATTTACAAGGGGAGGAAAAGCCACCATGCGTGGCTTTTCCTCTCCTTGAAAATACGACCCATTCAAACGCAGCACTCTTCATTGAAGGGGGGTTCCATGGGTGTTGTTGCTGTGTCTGTTCCCACACAACACCATGGAATAACACATCTCAAGACTTACGAGAAAAGGTATATCTGTAGATACGTGGGACCGTAGAGGTGGTGTAGCGAGGCACAACACGGAGAAATGTTTTCATTTCTCCTCATTTTTTCCTCTTTCAATGCATGCTGCATTCCACAGCAAACATTGAAGGAGGAAAATGCCTTTAGTGATTGTTCCCTTCCTGCACAAAACCAATCTCCCCATGACACAGATATCCTTGCACCATGGTGCAAGGTTGCCTGCATCACTGCATGGCTGCAGTTTGTGTGCTAGTGCAGAGGGAGCACATAATTGTGACATATTCATGTAAATATGTATTATACCGGTGCTTCAAAAAGGGCTTGCAGTTTCACGCTGCAGCACTTCCTCATAGATCTGCCCCTATAAATTCATCATACAGTACCAATGCATCCTTTCAGTCAATCATGCTCTACACATACATTCAACCAAACTTTCAGACATTACCATGCAATTATAGTTCTTTTTTTAAACCAGATAAGGGAGTTCTGAACTTTTTGTTTTCAATTTATTTTGTCGTTTTTTAACAATTTTGTACTTTTTTGGTGTTTTTAAAAATTGAACAAAAAAGGAACTAAGTAAACAGTTAGCATTTGGAATTAAACATCATTCCAAAAACAAAACAATAAAAAAATTGCATTTGTGGTTCCTTGAGCTGCACAAATAACGTCCACTGACTGGTCACCATAACGGATGATGGCTTTGCACTTAGTGCAGTGCTCCTGCAGAAAAGCAAATTCTGGGCAAACGTCTACTGGTGGTGCTGAAATGGATGCTCCGGAGGAGCTAGCAATGCCTGGTAGTGTTTTTTTTGCTGCACACCTCATTTATTCTCGTGCCAGATTCTTCGGCTGAATGGTTTGCAGATGTTTATACATACTAGCTGTTCCACATTAGTATTTCTTGTTACTGCCTCACGACAGGACCTTGTCACAAAGCAAGCTTGTGACTTTTCTTGCGTTGACCTTTATTTCACCGGTAGGGAAGGTGAAAAATGTCCATACCAATGATTCAGGCCTCTGCCTGGGTGGATCTTCCTCCAAGATATCTTCATTTGAAGAATGATGAGGAGCTTGTGAACCAGATGCCATTTCTCCAATGCAATTTTTTAAAAACACCAAAAAAAATCCAAAACCCGCTCTGGAAGAAGAAGAGATGTCTCTCATCAACTTCTACAAACAGAATAATTAAAATGGGTGGGGTTATTAATAGTATAATACTTATTTATATACACCTACTCTCATATACAATGCCTTTTATTTTTCTACTTTATTGGAGATGTACCACTGACACATATATTCACTTACCAACACACTCAGACACCCAAACAACTGCTTCCATAAACACTCCAAAACCCATATGCCTAGACAATCAACCACTCACACATCTATGCATAGAGTTACAACTCCCCCACCAAGCACTGATACACTCAGTCTCCCTTACAAATACTCAGCCAACTAATCAATAACTAATATAGACACTCATGTAGTTTGTGACCAATTGATGCAGCAGGTTATACAACAACAGAGACAGTAATACACACATTCTATTTAGTGAAACACATTTAATTACTGACTTAAACAAACAGTCAGACAGCTACTTAAATTCTCCATCCACACAGGTATATATCCACTCAATCTTCAATACAGATTGGTATATATATATAATAGATATTTAAATTTTAAGCAAAACTACATTCACTGGATGATGTCATCAGTGATGTCATCAGTAATATCAATGACCATGTCATGAATGCTGTAATATGTGACATCATCAGCAGTGCATTGCTAGCGCGTGAGTTATAGTTAGCACAACTAACTATAACAGAGGAATTTCTATGGTTTTGTACGAGTGAAATGTCCAGCTAACTATAACACTCTTGAAACCTATGTTTTTTTCAGTGAATTTCAAAGGTTTTTTAAAATGCTAATTTCTAACTATAACGTCTCTGAAACTCATGGTTTTTTCAGTGAATTTTGAAAGGTTTTTTAAATGCTAATTTCTAACTATTTGCAAACAAAACAGGTGATGGACCGAATGTGGATCAATGCCACACATTCACCCCAGTCCAAAGATCTGGGCCCAAATCCATCGTTTTTTTGCACTCCACACCACCCTGGGTTAGACAATGGCGATATGCAAATCAGCTCTGACCCTGTGCCCCATGGGAACAGTCCAGTCCGAACTACAAAAGCCATGTCCTTCCCAGAACGGATTCAAGCATCCGAGGACCGGACCGGTTACGAGGTAACACCTCTCATCAGCCCGGGTAGCTTGACTCCAGTGGTGTGGAGTGCCTTGGACCCACGTCTGAGCATCCCCAGCGCACTTATGGCGGAATTTGCAAACAAAACAGGTGATGGACCGAATGTGGATCAATGTCACTCATTCACCCCAGTCCAAAGATCTGGGCCCAAATCCATCGGTTTTTTTGCACTCCACACCACCCTGGGTTAGACAATGGCGATATGCAAATCAGCTCTGACCCTGTGCCCCATGGGAACAGTCCAGTCCGAACTACAAAAGCCATGTCCTTCCCAGAATGGAATCAAGCATCCGAGGACCGGACCGGTTTCGAGGTAACACCTCTCATCAGCCCGGCTAGCTTGACTCCAGTGGTGTGGAGTGCCTGGGACCCACGTCTGAGCATCCCCAGCGCACTTATGGCGGAATTTGCAAACAAAACACGTGATGGACCGAATGTGGATCAATGTCACACATTCACCCCATTCCAAAGATCTGGGCCCAAATCCATGGTTTCTTTGCACTCCACACCACCCTGGGTTAGACAATGGCGATATGCAAATCAGCTCTGACCCTGTGCCCCATGGGAACAGTCCAGTCCGAACTACAAAAGCCATGTCCTTCCCAGAACGGAATCAAGCATCCGAGGACCGGACCGGTTTCGAGGTAACACCTCTCATCAGCCTGGCTAGCTTGACTCCAGTGTTGTGGAGTGCCTGGGACCCACGTCTGAGCATCCCCAGCGCACTTATGGTGGAATTTGCAAACAAAACAGGTGATGGACCGAATGTGGATCAATGTCACACATTCACCCCAGTCCAAAGATCTGGGCCCACGATGGATTTAGGCCCAGATCCTTGTACTGGGGTGAATGTATGACATTGTTCTACATTCTGTCCATCAACTGTGTTTTTTGCAATTTTCACCCCGAGTGTGCTGGGTATACTAAGACGTGAGTCCCAGGCTCTCCACACCACTGGAGTCAAGCTATCCAGGCTGAATGAAGGCTGATAGCCAGAAACCGGTCCTTGGATGCTTGATTCCGGTCTGGGAAAGACATGGCTTGGTAGTTCGGACTGGACTGTTCCCATGGGGCACAGGGTCAGAGCTGATTTGCATATAGCCAGTGTCTAACCCAGGGTGGTGTGGAGTGCAAAAAAACTTTGGATTTAGGCCCAGATCCTTGTACTGGGGTGAATGTATGACATTGTTCTACATTCTGTCTATCAACTGTGTTTTTTGCAATTTTCACCCCGAGTGTGCTGGGTATACTCAGACGTGAGTCCCAGGCTCTCCACACCACTGGAGTCAAGCTATCCAGGCTGAATGAAGGCTGATAGCCAGAAACCGGTCCTTGGATGCTTGATTCCGGTCTGGGAAAGACATGGCTTGGTAGTTCGGACTGGACTGTTCCCATGGGGCACAGGGTCAGAGCTGATTTGCATATAGCCAGTGTCTAACCCAGGGTGGTGTGGAGTGCAAAAAAACGATGGATTTAGGCCCAGATCCTTGTACTGGGGTGAATGTATGACATTGTTCTACATTCTGTCCATCAACTATGTTTTTTGCAATTTTCACCCTGAGTGTGCTGGGTATACTCAGACGTGAGTCCCAGGCTCTCCACACCACTGGAGTCAAGCTATCCAGGCTGAATGAAGGCTGATAGCCAGAAACCGGTCCTTGGATGCTTGATTCCGGTCTGGGAAAGACATGGCTTGGTAGTTCGGACTGGACTGTTCCCATGGGGCACAGGGTCAGAGCTGATTTGCATATAGCCAGTGTCTAACCCAGGGTGGTGTGGAGTGCAAAAAACGATGGATTTAGGCCCAGATCCTTGTACTGGGGAGAATGTATGACATTGTTCTACATTCTGTCCATCAACTGTGTTTTTTGAAATTTTCACCCCGAGTGTGCTGGGTATACTCAGACGTGAGTCCCAGGCTCTCCACACCACTGGAGTCAAGCTATCCAGGCTGAATGAAGGCTGATAGCCAGAAACCGGTCCTTGGATGCTTGATTCCGGTCTGGGAAAGACATGGCTTGGTAGTTCGGACTGGACTGTTCCCATGGGGCACAGGGTCAGAGCTGATTTGCATATAGCCAGTGTCTAACCCAGGGTGGTGTGGAGTGCAAAAAAAACGATGGATTTATGCCCAGATCCTTGTACTGGGGTGAATGTATGACATTGTTCTACATTATGTCCATCAACTGTGTTTTTTGCAATTACTAACTATAACGTCTCTGAAGCCTATGTTTTTTTCAGTGAATATATATATATACATATATATCTATACATATATATATATATATATATATATATATATATATATATATATATATATATATATATTAACGCTCAAAAATCCTTCCCAATCCTCCCTGGAAAGAATAACAGCACTCGAGGTTGAGGGATACAAACGCGCTAGATTTTATTCAGCGGAGGGGTGCACACAGACGCGTTTCGGCGGTCTGCCTTCGTCAGTGTGTGATGCACTGTGTTAGTTTCCGACATTGTTTTTAACATACATAGTCACTCCCACTACCGGTCAGGTGTGGACACAAACAAGGGGACTAAGGCCTATCACGAAACAAGGCGGCCATCTTGTAGTGTATAGTAAATATAACACAACATTAGAAATTATCTAAATAAAGCCCACAGATGGGCAGTTGCATTGTATCCTGTTAGGCTGATCACAATAGAATGTCAAAAAAATCAACATATATATATATATATCACTGAAAAAAACGCAGGTTATAGACCATATATAGTTAGGAATTAGCATTTACAAAACCTTAAAAATTCACTGAAAAAACCATAGGTTATAGACCATATATAGTTAGGGATTAGCATTTACAAAACCTTATTTTACTCACACAAAACCATTGAAATTTGCATATATAGTTAGTTGCACTAACTATATATCGCGCACCCGCAATCCACTGCTGATGATGTCACATATTACATCATTCATGACATGCTCAGTGACATCACTGATGACATCACTGATGACAACTCAAATGACATCACTGACAACATCACTGATGACATCATTCATGTGATAATACGATGAACCTCTTCAGACTCTAATATAACCTTAGATACACTCATGGTAAACAGACACTCACAGATTGTCACTCATCCATGGAGTTACTCCTACATCTAGTCAGTCATGCAAAGAATCAATCACTCCTCCATTTCCTCAACTATACAGTTATACACACCTTACTTATTCAAACATTTTCTAACACATATTTACTCTCTTATACAATCACTGATACAAATTTTCAATGATCCATGCAGCCACTCACACATTCACTGGCTCTTATACACAGTACTTTATATATGTCAACTCTCACATGTACTGTGTTTTACATATGTACTTACTTTGACATGTAGCACTGAGATATCCATTCACTCACCAATACACTCATACACACAGTCAACCACCCATACAGCTGTTTCCACATGCAGTTTTGAACCCATACATCTAGTGAATCAACTGTTCACACATCTATGCACAGAGTCACACACCTCCCAGCCACCCCCCCACACACACTCACTCTCCCATACAAATACTTGGCCAACCAATCAATAACCCATATAGTTACTCATATAGCAAATGATCAACACAAGCAGCAGTTTACAGAACAACAGATATAATGATGCACAAATTAAGACAGTTTAGTCACTAACCCATGCACTCAGTGAGACACATTTAATCACTCTCTTATACAGTCAGTCATGCACCTACTAAATCCTTCATCCAGACACTTATACATCCACTCATTCTTCAATATGTAAGGCATATTTTAACTTAAAAGAAAAATACAGTCACTGGATGATGTCATCAGTGATGTCATCAGTGATGTCACTGACCATGTCATGAATGATGTAATATGTGACATCATCAGCAGTGGATTGCGGGTGCGCGACATATAGTTAGTGCAACTAACTATATATGCGAATTTCAATGGTTTTGTGTGAGTAAAATAAGGTTTTGTAAATGCTAATCCCTAACTATTATATATGGTCTATAACCTATGGTTTTTTCAGTGAATTTTTAAGGTTTTGTAAATGCTAATTCATAACTATATATGGTCTATAACCTATGGTTTTTTCAGTGAATTAAAATGGTTTTTTAATAGCAAATATCAAAAGCTTTAAAATTTATTTTTATTTTAATGGAAAAATATATTTTATATGTTTGTAATATAATTTTTCTTATGTATATATATTTTTTTATTATTTTTTTTGTTTCGCTACTGGTCCGTGCACCGGGTAGCTTCCCGTTAGCTCAATTTGGTGCCGCGACCCGGTGCGCGAACCGGGAAACGTTCCGTTAGCGCAACTGCCGCGCAAGAAAACAACATCGTGACGCGTCCCGTAAACGCGACGTATCGCATTGCCGCGTAATGCATCTTATGATGCGCCGCGTTAGCGCACCCGGAAGTGCTCCGGAGCGCGAACCGAGGCGCAAAGCGCAACGCCCTGGGTGCGTAGCGGGACGCGTAACGTAAGCATAACAGGTCATGTGACTTGTTCATAAAACTTTTCATTGGTTCATTTTACTTTTGGTTTCCTAATGATGTAAGGCTATGTCATATGACCTAAAAATAACACTTGTCATTGGTTTAGAACATTTTTTTCCCAAATGATGAAAGCCCCACCTTTTTTCCTCACTCTGACTTTCATTTTTATGAGAGAAAGACCTACTTTGGAGATTTGCAAAAATGGCAAGTGTTGTAGCTGCAGCTGCTGGAGCCCCTCCACCACCACCACCAAAAAAGGATGGACCACCTCCTCAGGTCCTCATTAATCAAGAGGAAGAAGAGGAAGATCAGCAAGTGAGTAGGCCATTTTTGCAAGAAGAACCAAGGAGGTCCCATGTCAAAGTAAACTACATCTGGCAATTCTTTACATATCCCCAGGGCCAAAAAAAAGTGAATGCCCGTTATGTCACTTGTTTGATCTGTGACAAAGAACTATCCAGAGGAACAGATGAAAATACCGCTATGGGAATTACACCATGCATCGCCACATGGAGAGGTGGCATTCTATTAATTACAGTGCTGCACAGGTACGTGACCTACAAGAAAACCCCCCTCCTGTGGCCAGTACATCAGCTGAACAGACAGTAACGGGACCAGAGGCAAGGGATACGGTCCCAAACATACAGAGGAACTTTGGTAACATGAAACATACCTGTATTTTTTGCGGCAAGTTAATTTCCTATGGGGAAAAAAGTATAACTCTCATAAACACAGCTTATGAAAATCATAAATGTTCAAAACGGCCCCGAAAGTAAATTATCTTTTTTTTTTTTGCTCCTGTTGAGCCCTTCATAATGACTGTTTTTCGTTTCCCCCCCAAAAAATCAAAAAAAATATAAAACCGTTCTTAAAATACAAAAAAAGACAAAAAATGTTCATAAAAATAATTAAAAAAATTTAAAACATCAAAAACAATAAAAAAAAAGTTCTTTTCAGAACTACCTCCCATTTATAAAAAAATGCTAGAATGTTTAGCACTCTGGCAACCTCTTTTTATAAAAAGTTTGCTTCCTGGTTCGCGCCCCGGTACGCGAACCGGAAGCGAAACAACAAAAAAATTTTTTTTAAAAAAGGAAGAGTGAGTATAAGGGAAGAAGACAGAGAGAATAATGTTAAAAGATAGCTAGAGGGAGTAACACAGAGATACTGTATAATAGATAATAGAAAAGGAATGAGGGAAGTAGCAAAGGCAGGAAACTGAGGGTTAAAGAAATTAATCAGTGGAACTAATAAAAGTTAAATGTGATAGAGATGTAATGGAATGAGTACTAAACACTTACCTTATAATTGTCGTTAACTTAGTCACTTGTTATTTTTATACTTTCAATCTGTGAATGAAAGAACAAAAATTTTAAAATTGATAGAAGGTAGTAAAAGATGAGTGAGCATGAGACAAGATGAGTACATATTAAAAATCACAATTCAAAGTACAGAATTAATTATACATATTAAATGGTTTATTTTTGCTGTTCTCAGAATATATCAAATTTCACTAAAAACAGTGAGTTGAAGGTATTCATCATATAACAGCGGGGAAAAAAAACACAATCAAAATGATTGTGTTTAAAAAACCCATATAATATAACCAATTAGAAATCAGAACTCCTCAAAAGTAACTTACTTTCCATGACGTCAAAGGATGTCCTATGAACAGCTTATACTCTGTTGTGCTGTTATTATTTTCTGCCCGCCACTTTCTGAAAGATAAGCTCCATCGTTTTAACAAAAATGTGACATACAAAGCAATTTAAAACAGCACACTAAATTACAGCAACACTTAGAATCGATATAGTCCAGTTACCTACCCTAAATTCTCACTTCTGAAAACAAGTCAAAAGGCAACATTGCTTCATAGTCAAATAGTAATCATTGCCGAAAGACCAGCCTTTTTTACATTTCAAATAAGCTGTGTAATATCCTGATGTTGTCAAAGGACCATCTTATCATATAACAGCTGCAGTTACAAATGTTCTTCCTGAAATCGACGACTGTGTAGCCAAAACATTTTTAATTAGACTTGAAAACTTATTTACATCCGGTTTATATAGTTGGAATTGTAAAATGACATTTCACCCATAAGTTTCTATAAATAATGTGGACAGCATTGCAGACTTACATTACCTCTACTCCTTGTTTTGATCTGCTGCTTGAATTAGCTTATTAAAACAAACAATTTTCGCTCTGTGCTACACTTATCCACAAGGCTATATAGTGTAGGAGCCATTAGAACCTCTTGAAATTCCTCAGAACAAATCCCGAGATTCTTTCCCTAAAATTTTGGTTGTAAGAACACCAGGTAAGAATTTTTAAGGTGAAAAGGCAGTCTTTTTTTGAAAGTTAAAACAGAATCATTGCAGAATGACCAGCCGTTTCCAGACTTCAAATAAGTTGTGTAATGTCCTGATGTTGTTGAAGGACCCTCATGATATATAATTGCTGCAGTTAGAAAAGTCCTTCCTGATATTGACATCTGAGAAGCCACAAAATTTTTAATTAAAGTTGTCAATTTTGTTCCATCAGGCCTACATCGTTGGAACATTAAAATGACATACTGGCCATATCTTCGTATAAATAATGTGGACAGCATTGCAGACTTACATTGGCTACACTCCATGTTTTGATCGGCTGCTTTTACTAGCTTATTAAAGGATACTGATTTACTGTCTGGCAAAGTTAAATATATAAATCTTTCTGAGTCTACACTAGTAGTACTTGATAACGTACAATTCACGCAGTCATGCTCCCATTGATAAGAAAGGCCAAACAGATGATCTACATCTACACCTTCATCTTGCAATACATTAAGCATATACATTAAAAACTCCTGACAATCTTGCTGAATATTTTGAGAGAATTGTGTTTGACCTGAACATTTGTCTAACAGATTTCGAATTTCAGACACACTTTCTACTCTTGTTCTATCAGCGCTACATTTCTCTAACACAGAATTCAACAAACAGCAAAAACTTTGATCCGAATTGATCACAATCTGTTCTTTTAAAGTTTCTAGAGAAAAGACAACATTAACCACTACATTAGCATAGCAGTTGACACCAGAACTATTTTCAAATTGAAAACCAACAACATCTTCAACAGAATTCATTTTCTTTCTGCTTACAATTTTGGGTACATCGACTTTTGGTCTTTTTGCTACAACCTCCCTACTATTAGTGATATTTCTTTGTTTCGGGCCTACCTCACGTTTCTCAAACAAAGGATATTGAGGCAAATGTGGCGCATACTCTCTTCTTAACCTATTGTATTCCTTAACACAATCTAGATCCGCACAAATGTTTGTGACATCACACTCATTCAAGTACAAACCCGATAAAGTTCTGACTCGTGACAATGCTACATAAGCCATCCCCTCTTTGAACACAGAACTGCCAATATTCACCAAAGCACTGTCTACACTTAAACCTTGTGATTTATGGATCGTCACTGCATATGCCAAGCAAACAGGAAATTGCTTACGGCGAACATACAAGTCTTTTACAAGCAAAAACCTAGCTGTGCAACGACCAATTAGCTATACTTCCTCAATGCCATCAAATTTAATTTTTAAAAATTCAATTCCATCTCTATTTCTGTATTTCTCAAAATCAACAACATTACCCATTGATCCATTTACCAGACCTCTTTCAACATGTAAATTCCTTCTCAAAATAATACGGCAATTTAAGCACACATTCAGAGTCTTTTCAAAACCAGCAGTTTTAGATATAGTCTTCTCTAATTAATCCAATTTAGATTTCAAATTCTCAGACAAAACAATTGTTGCACCCATATGCTCTATTCTGTCAATAGCTTCCAGTTTCACAATCTCTTGGTTTTCTAAATTCAACATTTTGTTGTTGAAGATGGAACATTCTGCAATAGTTGGCATCAAACATAATCCCGATTTCTTCTCAGTAATTTTATGAAAAATATTCTCTGGCAGAACGTCTTCTTCTGGATACAAATTTGACAGTAATCGTGCATGTAAAGCTTCTTTCCCACGCTCAGTCACTTTCCCGATTCTAACATCTTGTAGAATATTCTTGTAATCTTCATCCTTCGCCTGACGCATATTTTCACGCAGCTCAGCATAATAGAAGTTTAACCATATGTTAACGTTGCCAATGCTTCCTAGGCACTTCCTGGTATCTTCATGCGTAAGCAGTTTAAACACTGGTTGTCCTTTCACTGGTGTCAGCTGCAGAAGATCACCGAAAACAATGATGTGTTTGCCACCAAATAACACATCATACTCTGTTTTAAGAACTTCCTGCATTCTCAAATGCACAAAGGCAAGCATGACATTGGAAACCATGCTTACTTCGTCAATGATAAGAAGTTTCATCTTCTTCTGGAAAGGGGCGACCACTCGGTCCCCCCGAACGTATGGTTGGGTGCCCCGATCCCCCCGGGAAGCCATTTTTGGGCGGGGGGCGTGGCTCAGCTGGTATGCTCAAAGCGGCGTAGCTGGGGCGTGCCCTTTCCCGCCCAAGAGGGGTTGTCCTAGACACCTACACCGAAGACCACGCCCAGTAGGCATACCGGAGGAGGGTACACGCCTTCCCGCAGAAGAATAAATAGAGCGGGAATCCGAAGAAGCGTCCTCTTGTTCCTGTGCTCTGAAGGCTGCACCCACTTGTTGCTCGTGAGCCCTCGACGGAACAAGCAGCAATTTTGAGAACTTGTAATCTTGTTGTTTCTCTTTCAGTTACTTGGAGTTCGGAGAGTCCAGGTCCTCGTCGTCGACTAAGAGCGGAATACTCGAAACCGTGGCTGGCAAGAAAGCAGGAAAGGGTTCCGAGCAGGATAAGGTGTTGCGCCTATTGTCGAACCGGATGGCTTGCATGGACCGAAAACTCGGACAAGTCCAATCGATCGGTAGAGGTTTGGCGGAGGTCAAGAAACAGCTGGCTGCGCTGAGCAACCCGGGTCATCCTAAGAAGGTAATAGGCCCGGCCTTGCTGGGAGTCGTCCCCGGGGGTAGAGGGAAACGGGTCAAGAAGAGGGCGTTTTCGGGGGAGGTCCCTGTTCCAGAGGTACCCCCAGTCGCCCCCCTCGGGCCGGCAGACAACCCGGCACCAAACCCAGATATAGGTCAGCCGATCCCGGTTCTGATTACTCCCGCTAATGAGGAGGATATGCCTCCCGAATTGGCCACCCAGTTGGCAGCATGGCTCAATAAGAAGGCAGGGGGTGCAGTGGCACCTGGAGACACGGCCGAAGAGGCCAAGCGACTAATCGAGCAATTGCGGCAGTCGAGAGATGCCGCAAAGGCGAATCTTCCTCTTATTTCCCCACAGGTGGCACCGGTGGGACCTGCAGTTGGTCACGAGAAAATGGCGGGAACAACGGTCGAACCGGGTAAGCTCGCTTTGCCAATGGCAGGGGAGGGTTCATTACCCTCAAGGCGGGAGAAGGTGGCACAGCACATCCCTATGGCCACAAAAGAGTTAATATGGGGAGACAAATATGTCAACATGTTTTCATTATTAACTGACCATTGTGAGATGGAATATGCTAAAACCCAGAAAGATTTGTGGCACCCGAGCGTCTGGCGCGCCAAGATGGCGGAATTCAGGGTGGATGAGACAGTGACGAACTGGGTTAAGGCCTTTTCTATATTTACTGCAGTTATGGGGGAACGTAAATCCGAGGTGTTGACTGAATTGTCTTGCTATCAAAATCGTATTATGGATTTTTATGCAATGTATGAGGGGGAGGAATGGAAAGGTTATGACATGAAATTCCGGAAAGCGAAAGAATATGATGCTTCTCTAACATGGGATTGCCTTGACTCGGTGTCATGGCACAAGCAGCTCATGCCAGGGGCGGTGGGTACATCCTCGCCGGGCGGGAGTGGGTCAGGGGTCGTCCGCCAAAAGCCCGCGGTGCCCTTTCGAGCGGGCGCCGGTGGGGATTACCAGCCGAAAAAATGGCGGCAAGCGGGGGGTCTGTTGGGACTTCAATCAAGGCAACTGTAACAGACCGCAGGGAACATGTAGGTTCAAGCATGTGTGTGTGGGCTGTGGAAATTCCTCACACCCGGAGAGTTCATGTAGATCTAAAAATAGCGGGATGGGAGGAAAAGGAGGGTCCAAGCAGGAGTGAGGTAGAACGTTGTCACCGATTGCCTACACCCGTTGATCTCATGGCTATGACTCCTTGGTTGAACAAATACCCTGATCATGTATCCGCTGGGGTGTTGAGGAAGGGATTCTTACATGGCTTCCACATCCCGGCGGGGGATTTTTGGGGGGACTCCTTTTGTAAAAAACAGTTATCGGTACAGCACAACCCAAGCGTGGCAGAGAGAAAAATTGCAAAAGAAGTCAGCTTAGGGCGAGTGGCAGGGCCTTTCCATCGGCCGCCGGTGGCGGAGTTCATCTGTTCCCCGTTAGGGGTTGTCCCAAAGAAAGACCCAGGGGAGTTTAGACTTATTCATAACCTGTCTGCTCCAAGGGGTTCCTCGGTGAACGAGGCCATTGACCCAGAAGTTTGTTCAGTGCGGTATGCATCGTTCGATGATGCCGTGGTCATGTTAAATCGCCTGGGCCCCGGGGCGCTGATGGCGAAATCAGATATCGAATCGGCGTTCCTGTTGCTCCCGGTACACCCACAGGATCAGCGCTTGCTAGGTTTTGCATTTCAAGGGAGTTATTTCATGGATAAATGCATGCCTATGGGTTGCTCCATTTCTTGTGCCTATTTTGAAATGTTCAGCTGTTTTTTGGAGTGGGCATTTACCGAGGCCACAGGGCATAGGCATGTTATGCACTACCTTGATGACTTCCTGTTCTTAGGAGCAGCCGGCGATACGAAATGTGCGCAGGCGCTGCATGACTTCTGCATCCTCATGAGGGAGTTTGGAGTCCCATTGGCACCAGGTAAGACGGTTGGACCATCTACTTCACTGGTGTTTCTGGGAATTGAGCTCGATTCGGTGGAGGGATGTTTCCGCTTACCGACGGAAAAAGTGGCCAAGTTTAGGATTGCCTTAACGCAATGCCTGGGCAGGGAGAAGGTGACCCTACACCAGTTACAACAAACGGTGGGTCAGCTTAACTTTGCTTTGAGGGTGATACCAATGGCCCGCCCCTTCTCACGCTCTATTGCACAAGCTATGGTTGATCTCAAAGAGGGGCACCACCGTACGAGACTGTCGGCAGAAGTTTGCCAGGATATGCGCATTTGGTTGGCATTTCTGGCGGACTTCAACGGTCGAGTCGTGTGGAACAAGCCGCCAGCGTCTTCAGAAGAACTAGGTTTGTGGACTGACTCAGCTGGGAGCGTGGGTTTCGGCGCCATCTTGGGTAATCGATGGTCGGCGCAAACATGGCCGATGTGGTGGCATTCCAGCAGTCTCACAGGTAACATTGGGTTCCTGGAGTTGTTCCCCATTTGGGTTGCTCTGATGGCATGGCCTGACGACTTCAGGGACCGCTCAGTGGTGTTTTGGTCTGATAATATGACTGTTGTCGAATGCATTAACCAACAGGCAGCATGCTGCAAATGGATCTTGAGATTGTTAAAAGAAGTTGTGCTGCGTTGCATGAAATTGAATGTACAGTTCAGGGCGAAACATGTGCCAGGCATACTGAATCATGCAGCTGATGCACTCTCTCATTCACATATGCAGGCGTTCAGGGGTTATCTACCTACAGCGGACCTAGTGGCGGCACCATTCCCCAAAGCACTATGGCTAATCGGTGCCCCGGATTACAAAACCTCGTGGCAGCGAGCTTAGCCCCCAGGACAAGGAAGGCATACGAAGGAGCGTTTCGTTCCTATTGCACATTTTTGGGTCCCACAGGGAGTCAGAGCTGGGGGCAGGAGGAATCCTTCCTGGGGTTCCTGGTAGCGCTGCACAGAGAAGGCCGATCAGCGGCAATGGCCAGTAGGCATAGGGCGGCCATTTCATTCATGGCGCAAGTGCATGGCATAAAAGACCCAACGGATTGCTTTTTAGTTAAAAAGGCCCTTCGCCGCTGGCAGCGCCTCGAGGGTCGCAAGCAGGATGCGAGGCGCCCGATTGGCTTGCACAGGTTGTCTCTACTCGTAGCGAAACTAGACGAGACGTGCTCCTCCCATTTCGAAGCAGTTCTGTTCCGGGCAGCCTTCGCATTAGCATTCCATGGGGCTATGCGGGTGAGTGAACTGGTCGCAAGGAATAAGAAAGACGTTGAGGGAGGCTTGTGCAGGGATCACGTCCAAATTAGGGGTGATTCGATGGTGGTCTCGATAGCCAGGTCAAAGACCGACCTGGGGGCTATGGGAAATAGCGTTGTCGTGCAGCGCGCGCGAGGGTCCCCCACGTGCCCGATAAAGTGTATAGAGGAATACCTGGCACTAAAGGTGGTTACATGGGGGGGAGTTTGCTAAGGCACAAGGATGGCACCCCACTGACGAGGTTTCAGTTCCAGAGGGTGCTAGCACTGACAATCGCTGCTGCGGGCATGGACCCGGGCGATTTTGGGACCCACTCCTTTAGGATAGGGGCTGCAGCCGGGGGTCAGAGTGCTGAGGAAGTGAAAAAGTTGGGACGATGGTCCTCGAATTGCTTGAAAAGGTATGTGCGATTGCACATGTTGTAAAGATCAATTGACATGCACTCACGCTTCTTGTCTTTTGTTTGAATTACAGTTTCGCGAGCCTGTCACACGGGGCGGAATTTGCAGTCGACCCGGCACCAGGAGACCAGAGGTCAAGGATCACTGACTGGAGAGAGAGTGGTATGGGTCGTGGGCCACTCATATGTGAGGCGCGCCGGGGACGTATTCAAAGCAGGTGACGCGACTCACGCAGCTGGGGAATACGGGTACAGAGTGGCCTTCCATGGGAAAGGCGGGCTCTGTTTTGACCAATTCGAATCATTTTTTGAGGGTCTCTTAGGGCGGCAAAGGTCACCGCCATCTGTAGTCATAGTACACCTGGGGGGCAATGACTTGGTGACACTGGGTAGACGAGTGTTGTTTGAACAAATTTTGTCTGCTGTTAGCTGGTTGGCTAAAAGAATCCCGGGGTGCACGATTGCCTGGTCCCACATGATTCCCAGGAAGGTATGGCGGGGGGGGCTTTCGGTGTCAGCACTGAACCATTCGGTGAAAAGGGTTAACAATAAAATTGGTATATTGCTTCGCTCTTCGCAGCTACATAGCATTCCTCACGGGTGTATTCGGGGTGATCTTATGTATCTGAATGATGGGGTTCACCTGTCCAGGGAGGGGAATGATTTACTCATAGGAGACTTCATAGCATGGCTAAGGGGTTTGAGGAAACATGACCTTTAGGAGGAGTAGGGGGGGCCGGATAGTTGGTCAACTATCCGGCCTGTGGCGGTAAGGTCATGATCGGTGAGCAGTAATTTCAAGGTCCCTAGAGGGGGGCGCCACCCAGAATGGATGGGAGCGCGCGGGGGGAGGCGGCCATTGGCCCCTCCCACGGGGAGGCGGCACCCACTAAGGATGGGTCGCGTAGGGGGAGACGGCCATAGGCCCCTCCCAGGGGGGGAGGCGGCTAGATGCCCCTCCTACTACTTTACCGGGGGCCGGATAGAGAGTGTGGGGATGGGGGGGAGTCCACGCTGTCCTTCCTACAGATACCTCACACGGGAACTCGGACAACCTTTAAGATGGCGTCGAGTGGAAAGGGGGCCCCCACCACGACAAGGGAAGTTACAGTTGGCAACGAGGGTAGAGTCCTCTGCGCATGCGCCACTCACACCGTGAGGGCGAGAGTTTTGGTAGTAGGGATCTGACACCGGTTAAGACCTTGCCGTTGGCCCGTAATGCTAGGATGTACAATTTTAATTTAGAATGTATGCATTTGCAGGATGTTAGACTCGGCTAGGAAACCTTTGTATTAGAGATCTGTTAAGGTTAGCCAAAGAACATGTCTTCATCGAAATGTATAAATGTAAAATTGTACATAATTATGAAAAATGAAACTTTTATTTATGTTTTAAATTTTGTTTCATATTTTAATAAATACTCCCTCCCACCTTCCAAAAGTTCAAACCTGTGTCCGACTTCTCCCATCCTTGGGGATTGTGTTGGGAGGGGGTGGCGGGCATCCCGCCATAAGGACTCTAGATACTTCACAACAAGCATCTCCCGATAACTTGTGGTATTGTAATTTGTTATCATGCTCCACTGGCAGCATCAGTAGCCGATGCAAAGTAATACCTTTAATATTATGTGCTGCCAGTCCAGTTGGAGCGATGACAACACAAGACAGTGATGACTCAGTCCTTTTCTGCAGATAACATGAAATTGCTTTAATGAGGAAACTTTTTCCAGTTCCTGCTTCTCCACTCACGTACAGTCGGACAGGCTTCAACCACGTACATGAGCACTCTTTCTTGTCATGGCTGGTAACTTCGTCATATATTTTCCTCTGCTCAACATTGAGTTGTCTTTCCAAATCTTCTAAGTTAACCGTATCCTCCTGAGCATGTGCCATGGCTCTTTCCACTTCAATCATGGCAGTGGCAGCTTCATTTTTGATAACTGGTCCTCCTAGTGGATCCTGACTCAATGAAACAGAACTCTGACTGTCCTGAGAACTGTCTCTAGCAATCTCGGCTGCAATTGTTGCTTCCTGCTCAATTTCTGCATTTAACATTTCTAGATATTTTGGAAAAACAGGACATTCTATGGACTCCTTGGCTGCATTGAAAGAGTCTTCATAACAGAGGAAATCTCTAAGCAGTTCCTCTTCTGCACGCCAAGGCTTGAAAAGTTGCAAAAGAGCTAAATAGAAAAACTCTTTTCTTTCTGGAGATTCGCAATCCAATTTTTGATGATTTACCAATAGACATTTTTTTTGCTTGACCAGACATCCCTCACTTCCAATTACAGCATACACTCCTTTATCAATATCTTCTGTGATGTTCCTCTTGAAAATGTAATTTTGTAGAACCTCATACAGACAAACATTCTCCAGGTGACTGCTTCTATTTGGATAATATGTATCCAACATGTTGGTCTTCAAAATATCTGTACTGCTTGGCTCCTTCTCCGCCAAATACTCAATTTCCCGTACAGGTTTCAGAACTCGATTACGCGTTGCAGCAAGACCAAGACTTGCCCAAATGATACTCCTAGATTTGGCATAGAGACTTGCTGAAGATAACCAGTCAGAACATTCGTAAGCTCCGATTTCTCGATGCGACAACATCTTCAGACTGAAACTGTACAACTTCTTACCGAGGCTCTTTTCATGGGAAATGTCCTCCCACATATCCTTGAGTTCTGTCTTTTCTTTTTTTGTGATGTAAGACGTCACATACCGAGCCATACAGTTGTCAGCCACAAACTGTATATCCATGTTAGCATTCCACATGGACAAAATCACTGGGTTGTAGTCATTGATGTTCTTGGACTCTTCGTTTCTTTTCAAATTGTATGTATTTTTGGGTGATTTCCTCGTCACATTATGTCACAGCGAAGACATCAAATTGTTCACTCTTCCTTTAGATATCACCGATCGTGAAAATCCAAAACGACATTTTGTATAGTACTTGTTCTTGTTTCTGAATTTACGACGACAGTACTTTCCACAACGATGGCTTTGAAACCGTAAAACTTGTTCTCTTAGACTTTTGTCTTCCTTTGTCTTTGGAACAGCACATGTAGAATACTGTTCTATGAAATTCATCACTAAGTCATCCGGATCTGTTCCAAATTTAGGTGCATCTTTGATCCATAGCAGCATATGTATATGAGGAGCACCTCTAGCTTGATACTCCTTTCTCCAGAAGAAATCCAACACCTCTCCAAGAGGTGGATTTTTCTTGTTCATGATGAAAGACATCATAGCTTCAAATCTATGATTGAAGTACCTGCATACATTCACTGGATCCAAAGAGCACAGTTCTCCGGGTGTCTTGAATTCAATATTTTCAATGTTTCCATTTGCCTCTCGTAGAAATTCAAGTAAGTCTTCCCAGCCATACTCAGCACAGCTGAGAGTGAGGAACCACGTGGGAGTTCCTAAGTTCCTCAGCATACATTTTAAGTCACCATGACGACAGTACCAATACTCATTAGTACCACGCTGACATGCCATCAGATTAATCAGGTGAGAATCCAAAATACTGTCTTGCCCATTGACTTTATCCATAAAGTCCCTTGCTGAGATATTTCGCAGTTGTACACCACTTTTCAGGATGTGGTTCACTGCATAAGACAGTCCAGACAGATCACTTTCAAACAATAGATGAAACAAATAGGGAATGCATTGACGAAACCTAGGATCTTCTGCATACAATCGTAAAGTCCGGTATTCAGAAGCAGGAATTTGATCAGGTCGCTCATCATATCGTCCTCCTCGACCTGTGGGAAATAACTGTGGAAAACACCGAGCTTCCAAACTTTCCTCCCAAACACTAATGGGACTCCCTTTGGCTTGTTTCATTTGAAACAACTCAATAGCATTCCCCATGACTTCCTTGGAATGCAAAGGATGAACACTATAATGTTCATATATTTCTTCATTTTTAGAGGCATCTACTTTCTCAATTTGTCCAACACACAATTCGCTGTCTTCTTCTTCACTTACTTCCTCTTCTGCAACACATACATTCTTGTAGTACTCATTGTTTTTTATCAAATACAATGTTGCTTTTTTGACTTTCCTAACATCCACTAAATCTTGCCAGATTTTCTTACTCTTTGTCGGAACCCCATTAACTAGGATAACCAAAGGTTCCTCTTCCACTTTCTCTACTCCAATTGTATTAATGTTTTTCTTAAAATCTAAAAGCAAATAAACAACTCTTCCCTTTAATCCTCTCTGTAAATCTGATGGAGGCAATTTCCCTGTCTTTGGCTCCATTCGTAAAAATAGCCTGAAAGGGATGCACACTTTGAATCAAAATAGATTCATAAGTATTTAAATCCTTCAATTCAGAAGGAATGTCAACCAATTCCAGATTATTATAAACCGCTCTAGCAGGCATCCGGTTTTGGTTTAATTTGTTAAAACAATAAGTACACATATGTTGGTCCGATCCCAAATCAAAACAATTTTCTACCATCAAGTATGTGGCAAAATCCTTCCATTCACTATTGTTTTCCATTTCACTTACTGCATATAAATCCACTAACTTAGTCTGATTCTTATAATAAGTCCGTCGACAACACACACAAGTGAAATTAGGCCTCTCACTTGATTTCACCTGAAAGTTGAAAATTTCCTTGTGAAACTTATCTATATTAGAAATCAGTGCACTCCCTTCCACATTACCTTCTTCTACTGGGTCAATTTCAACATTGTTCTCTTTACCAGCAAAGTAACAGAATTTCTTCACAAATATTCTTCACATCTACTTCAGAACCATGCAAACGAGCAGTGCTTAATTGTTTAAGCATAATTGCTGGACTCTTAGCATAATACACCATTCTCACTAATTTCCTCACTTTATTATGATGCACTGCTAGCATCCTGAAATGATGAAAAACACTCTGGCATACTCTCCTGGAAAGACAAGCCAGTGAATGACCATGCAAACCTGTCACTTCTCTCACTCTGCAAGTATCTAATTCTTGCAGCAATTTTATTTTCTGTTTTAAACTTTTCTTATTAAATGTCCGTACAAAATCACAAAGAAAATTGATGGAATCCTGTCGCACACTGCAAATAGAACTACACTTCCAGGTATACACTGGTCCCTTAGGACGTCTCCCTAAAACCTCATTACCTAACACCTCTTCTGCCTCTGTTGACACAAGTTTTTCTTTTTCAACCGGACAACCATCTTTCACCTCATAAGCTCGACCACTGGTGTCAACTGCATGCACCAAATTATTGTCCTGAAAATAACTCTCCTCATTAAAAAATGCCTCACAACTTGAACTATGCATCCATTCTCCTGAGAAAACTTCACAAAAATGACTACGATTAACTACTCTCTTCCATCTACTATTTGATTTGAAATCATAAATTACCTTGTTTAGTTTCCTTATTCTATTGATTACCAAAATAAATAACTTTCGCTTAATTTCAAAAGCCTGATCAATAATTTTCTCTACATTTTTCTTTCTCTTATAAAAAGCCACTTTCTGTTGACCTTTCTTAAAATTTTTTACCAAATTGCCAATTATCCTGTTGCGGAACATTCGTCTACGAATGTCTCTAAACAGATTTTTCCTTCTACTACCATGCACAGAGTTATCTCCTGCTCTAGCAGTTACAATTTTGAGGGGCCTTTCCTTCCCGTTTAAACTGGCTCTCTTCTTCTGAACTAAAACATATTCACTAGTGATACCTTTTCGTCTACAAATGTTTCTTAAAAAAGATTTTGTTGTCTTACCCGGAATTTTTTTGGTGACTTGACAACTTTTAATTCTACAGGACTGCTGCAAAGGTCCATTATCTCCATTTTTACCAAGGTGGGGTGTAAGTCGCTTTGCTTCTTTCTTTCTTCTCTGCCTTGAGGGCATGTTTGAATTTTTTAGAATATCTTGAGTTGAATCTGTGGAAAATTTATTAAAAATGTTTTATTAAATACTATTACCAAACAGTAAATCAATAATTTATTTTATTTATTTATTTTCGCAATTTTTATAGCGCAACAAATACCCTGGGGTGTCTCGGCGCTTGTGGAGCTACTGGAAATCAGTCATTAACTTACTGGTTGAACAACCATGTTTTTAAGAGCCTGCGAAAGCTCATCAGGTTCGGGGCAGTTTTAATAGCCAGTGGCAAGAGATTCCAGAGTTTTGGAGTGGCCACCAGAAAGCGCCTGTCTCCCCAGGTGGCAGTTCTTGTACGCGGTACAGGGAGAAGACAGATGTTAGCCGATCTTAGTTGCCTTTTGGGGGTGTACAGCTTAAAAGCTTCTGTGAGGAACCTAGGTTCGACGCCATGTACTGCCTTATAGGCAATGCAGAGGGCCTTAAACTTAATACGGCTCTCGACTCTCAGCCAGTGAAGATGACGAATGGCAGGAGTGGTGGGTTTGCGACGAGGAATGTTAAGAAGAATCCTTGGAGCGGCATTCTGAATAGACTGCAACTTCGTTAGGACACGCTTCTGTGTGTTTAAAAAGAGAGCGTTCCCATAGTCTATTTTAGAGAAAACTAAAGTAGAAACCAGGGTCTTCCCAGCTGAAGTAGGGAGGTAAGGCAATAGTTTCTTAATTTTTTTCAAAATGAAGTATGCTGAAGAAACAACCTTGTTTGTGTGGAGGTCAAAGGACAGTTTGCTGTCAAAGATCACTCCCAGGTTTCTGGCCTTTTCTACTGGGACAGGTGGTGGGCCCAGCTTTACAGGCCACCAGATAGGAGACCATTCGGGAGAGAGCCTGCCGAAGGTCATGATCTTGGTCTTGTCCGAGTTAAGCCTCAGACAGTTCGAGGTCATCCAGGAACTGACCTCGAGCATGGCTATCCGGAAGTTGGCTGCCACAGTGGGGCCATCTCTGTGGATTGCCAGAACCAGCTGGGTATCATCTGCGTAGGATGTAAGCAGTACCCCATGGGCCTTTATTACCCTCGCTAAGTCCGCTACGTAGATGTTAAATAGCATAGGACTTAGCGAGGAGCCCCGTGGGACTCCACAAGGGAGTGCAGAGATAGGGGAGTAAAACTCTCCCAGCCTCACTGTTTGGGTACGGTTCTCCAGGAAAGATTAAATAAGGTCCCTGGCCAAGCCATTTATCCCCAGGGCTGTGACACGGTCGACCAGAATAGCATGGTCGACCGTGTCAAAGGCTGCAGACAAATCCAGAAGGATTAGGACAGCCGCCCCTCCCTGGTCCATGATAGCCCTGATCTCATCTGAGGCCATTATCAATGCGGTCTCTGTTCCATGCCCTTTCCTGAACCCAAACTGCGTTTCGTCGAGGAGTTGGTGAACCTCGACGAACTCTGAGAGTTGTTTGTTCATCAGAGATTCGCATATTTTGGCAGGAAAGGGCAGACACACAATGGGTCTGTAACTGGCCACAGCTGTAGGGTCCAGGGAAGGTTTTTTCAGGAGGGGTTTTATCACCGCCTTCTTCCAAGGACTCGGGTAGTGACCTGTCTGGAATGCAGTATTGCAAATTTCCATGAGTGGACGTGAGATCACTTCTGTGAGTAAGCAAACAATCGAATGGAAGGACTTTGCAACATACTTGATGGTAGAAAATAGCAATTGAAGAGAATCCTTCTACATATGAACTGTGCTCTGTTATATGTTAATCTCAACTAATTTCGAGACTCTATTTCTATTTAGAGATTGTTCCACAACAGACATTGTTGATGTTATTGTTATTGACTTAAAATTGCCAAGCACACATGAGGGCATATTTACAAGGCCCTTGCACCAGGGGGAAGTGACTTAAAATTGCCAAGCACACATGGGGGCGTATTTACAAGGCCCTTGCACCAGGGGGAAATGACTTGAAATGGCCAAGCACACATGGGGGCGTATTTACAAGGCCCTTGCACCAGGGGGAAGTGACTTGAAATGGTCAAGCACACATGACGGCGTATTTACAAGGAACTTGCACCAGGGGGAAGTGACTTAAAATTGCTAAGCACACATGAGGGCATATTTAGAAGGCCCTTGCACCAGGGGGAAGTGACTTAAACTGGCCAAGCACACATGGGGGTGTATTTACAAGGCCCTTGCACCACTTATGCATCACTTTTAACATTTACACTGTGGAGCACAATGGGGCAAAAACAGCACAGATGCATCATGCATCTGTTCCGCAAAAGCGACGCATTGCAGGAGTCACATAGCAAATAAATAAATTCTCATAAATTTAAAAAGCATTCCTTTTCCTTAAAAAAGATTTTCTGATCATAATTTGAAAACACAGCACAGCTCCTATGTACAAGCACACCTTGTCAGTACTAATACTTCACATTATCTACAATTGCAATTTGTAAAAGAAGCAAAATCTTCAAGGAAAACATAATGCAAACACTTGACACAAAACAACATTTTAAATGCACAGCTGGCTTCCTTATTTTCTCCAAAAAGCATACTAGTCTCTACCAAATTAGTCTCCCAGATTCATGGGAGAAGTGGCTTAAAATTGTCTAGCACACATAGGGGCGTATTTACAAGGCACATGCACCAGGGGAAAATGACGGCCAACCACACATAAAGGCGTATTTACAAGGCCCTTGCACCAGGAGGAAGTGACTTAAAATTGCCAAGCACACATGGGGCGTATTTCCAAGGCCCTTGCACCAGGGGGAAGTGACTTGAAATGGCCAAGCACACATGGGGGCGTATTTACAAGGCCCTTGCACCAGGGGGAAGTGACTTGAAATGGTCAAGCACACATGACGGCGTATTTACAAGGAACCTGCACCAGGGGGAAGTGACTTAAAATTGCCAAGCACACATGAGGGCATATTTAGAAGGCCCTTGCACCAGGGGGAAGTGACTTAAAATGGCCAAGCACACATGGGGGTGTATTTACAAGGCCCTTGCACCACTTATGCATCACTTTTAACATTTACACTGTGGAGCACCATGGGGCAAAAACAGCACAGATGCATCATGCATCTGTTCTGCAAAAGCAACGCATTGCAGGAGTCACATCGCAAGTAAATAAATTCTCATAAATTGAAAAAGCATTCCTTTTCCTTAAAAACGATTTTCTGATCATAATTTGAAAACACAGCACAGCTCCTATGTACAAGCACACCTTGTCAGTACTAATACTTCACATTATCTACAATTACAATTTGTAAAAGAAGCAAAATCTTCAAGGAAAACATAATGCAAACACTTGACACAAAACAACATTTTAAATGCACAGCTGGCTTCCTTATTTTCTCCAAAAAGCATACTAGTCTCTACCAAATTAGTCTCCCAGATTCATGGGAGAAGTGACTTAAAATTGTCTAGCACACATAGGGGCGTATTTACAAGGCACATGCACCAGGGGAAAATGACGGCCAAGCACACATGAGGGCGTATTTACAAGGCCCTTGCACCAGGGGGAAGTGACTTGAAATGGCCAAGCACACATGGGGGCGTATTTACAAGGCCCTTGCACAAGGGGGAAGTGACTTGAAATGGTCAAGCACACATTACGGCGTACTTACAAGGAACTTGCACCAGGGGGAAGTGACTTAAAATTGCCAAGCACACATGAGGACATATTTAGAAGGCCCTTGCACCAGGGGGAAGTGACTTGAAATGGCCATGCACACATGGAGGTGTATTCACAAGGCCCTTGCACCACTTATGCATCACTTTTAACATTTACACTGTGGAGCACCATGGGGCAAAAACAGCACAGATGCATCATGCATCTGTTCCACAAAGGCGACGCATTGCAGGAGTCACATCGCAAGTAAATAAATTCTCATAAATTTAAAAAGCATTCCTTTTCCTTAAAAACGATTTTCTGGTCATAATTTGAAAACACAGCACAGCTCCTATGTACAACCACACCTTGTCAGTACTAATATTTCACATTAACTCCAATTACAATTTGTAAAAGAAGCAAAATCTTCTTGGAAAACATAATGCAAACACTTGACACAAAACAACATTTTAAATGCACAGCTGGCTTCCTTATTTTCTCCAAAAATTATACTAGTCTCTTTCTAAAGTAAAGGAACCATATCTCACCTTAGCAAATGCTTTTGAATTTCAAAATAGTCTCAGAAACACACTAATTTTTCTTTAGCAGAGCAAAAGGTATGCACTCCAGAGGCTGCAACCAACAAAGGCACAGAAATGCTGATATTCATCACACATATCTCTCATGTCACCCAATCAAAACTCTTCCCTCACTTTTTTCAAATCAACACCCTTCCCCCCTCTGCCCTTTCTGCCCTTTTTCCATAGCAACTACCTCCTGACAGACCTCTCATGTTTACAAGTTCACACAACAATGTTTCAAATGAACTCTGAACTCTCAGTACACCTTCTAATCCACTGCAATCTTTCTTAAAATCATTTTTTCTTAACCATTCAAATTACATCTTTCAAAGAACACATCCATGCACCCTAACTTTCTGTTTTCAGCAATTAAAATCCACCAATCACTGCTAATGAATCATTAGCACTCAAACTCCACAGTTTTTTTTCTTTACAAACTCCTACTGTTTCAACTGCCATTTCATTCCCACACTTCATCTGACTGCAACAGAACCTCCTCTCACCATGTTTTAAGTCTGGATTCTTGGACATAGCTACATCCACTGGGCTCACAGGTATGCTGATAACATAAATTTACACAACCTCAATTTACAAAATGTGGAAATCAAATGGATTGGGCAAAGAGGATTGAGATGTCACCAATTAATACCATTGGTGAAAACCTTTTTGCATTTGCCAAACCCTGACCTCATAATGGTGCACTGTGGAGGAAATGATTTGGGCACTTTGACTGGGGTAGGTCTGGAAATGCTCCTAAAGGACACCTTTGAGCAATTGATGGCACTTTTTCCTCAAACTGCCTTGGTATATTCCAATATATGCCATAGACAAAAATGGAGGTGGTCCAATCAATTTTGTCCACAAATTGAGAAAGCGAGGAAGCATGTAAATAAGTCTGTTTCAGCTTATATGAAAGACCATGGAATGGGCGCCATCTACAACAATAACTTGCGTTACTACATGCAAGATATCTACAGAGGAGATGGTGTGCACTTCTCAGATGAGGGAAGCGGAGTTTTCATACAAAATTTAAGACTGTGTATTGGTACCTACTTATAAATACCTAGAACTTACACAGAACCCAAAAGCTCTTTTCAGAGCTACCTTAACTATAATTACTCTTTCAAAATTTTGAATGTACCTTTTTTCACTAATTTTCACTTATGTTCGCTTCCCGGTTCGCTACCCGGTTCGCGTACCGGCAGCTAACCACGCGATAAATTCATTTTTTTTTTCAAACATATATGAGCCTCCTTAGCCACCCTCAGAAAACCTAGGGGGTCAGGATACGTCTCCCGTGCCCCCTTATACCCATTTCCCACATTGTTTTTCCTCCATCTTGTGATTAAATTTGACCGAAACACAAAATGGCGAACTCCCGTTACGCTACCGGTGAGCGACCCGGTTCACGTACCGGGAAGCGCTTCTACCGCGAAAAATCAAATTTTTTATATTTACCCCACGGGACCCTTTAATAACCCCAACATCATTCCTAGGGGGTAAAGAGGGGTCTACCTTGCACCCTTTCATTAAATTCCCCCTTCGTTTTTCTCCTCCTCTTGCCTCTCGATCCTACCGAGAGACAAGATGGCGGCCAGTCGGGACTGTTTAGAATGTTGACAGACACTGGGGAGCCAATCAGCTTCGCTTCGCGAAGTTCCGTTACGCGTCAGGTACGTGAACCGGGGCGCTAACCGGAGCGCTGTCACAGAAATATCTGTTTTTTAAAACGTTAATTTCTCAAAATCCACTGGAGCACATATATTGAGACATAGCAAAGGCACGTCGGTCAAACCTTATCTCTAATTTTGCCAAGTTTCGTGTAAATCCATCAGCCGTTCGAGCTAAAAGTGAGTCCAACCGCCCTATGGAAAAATGAATGGGAAAAATGCGTTTTGGGACCCCCCTTTTTTCTCGGACCCCCCTTGACGAAACCCCCCCAAATTTTCAGGGGCTGCTCAGAAACAAAATGTGCCATTTTCCTGGAAATTTCAGCCAATTCCGTCCACAAACGCCAAAGTTATTCGACATAGAATTTTCAAAAATCCCATAGGAAAAAAATCCTAACTATATATACCTACTGGCAACCGCCAGTAGGTAATATATATTCAGGTCAGAAGTACTGCATAAACACGCTCTCAGTGGCAGCCAAAAATACACAAAACAAGAATAGTCCAAGGGTGTTTAATCACCTGCTACATGTTTCGGCTTCTCACAAGCCCTGATCACGCTTGTGAGAAGCTGAAACATGTAGCAGGTGATTAAACACCCTTGGACTATTCTTGTTTTGCGTATTTTTGGCTGCCACTGAGAGCGTGTTTATGCAGTACTTCTGACCTGAATTGGATTTCCGGCGTGCTCGATCAGAGTACACGCCACCTCCCCAGGGGCCGCTAGCAACCCGCGGATCATCTTTTTGGAATATATATATATATATTTATATATATATATATTACCTACTGGCGGTCGCCAGTAGGTAGTTATAGTTAGGATTTTTTTCAATGTTAAATCTCAAAATTCTATTTGGAATAACTTTGGCACCGGTTGACGAATATGCCTGAAAATTTCCTGAAAATGGCCCCGTCGAGCTCCGGTTCTTCCTTGAAAGTTTGGGGGGGATACGTCAAGCGGGGGCCGAGATAAAAGGGGGGTCCCAAAACGCGTTTTCCCCATGTTAATTTCCATAGGGCGGTCGATTTCACTTTTAGCTCGAACGGCTGAATGGATATACAGCAAACTTGGCAAAATTGTAGGGACTGGGAGCCCGATGTGCCTTTGCTATGTCTCAAGATATGTCCTCCAGTGGATTTTGAGTAATTTAGGTTCAAAAAAATATATATATCTATAGGCGCTCTCCGGTGCGCGCACCGGAGAGCGCTCCAGGCGCGACACGCGACTTGCGCGCAGAAAGCTGATTGGCTCTTGGGTGTCTGTAAACATTCTAAACAGTCTGGAGCGGCCGCCATCTTGTGTCTCGGTAAAATCGAGACACAAGGAGTTTGAAAAAAAAAGGGGCAAATGACCATAAGGCGGAAGAGTAGACCCCCTCTGACCCCCTAGTTTTGATGTGGGGGCCATAAAAGGGTCCCGCGGGTAAATAAAAAAAAAAAAAAAAAAAATTCGATTTCCGCGGGGGGCGCACCCGGTACGCGTACCGGAGAGCTTACTGGGGAGCGTACCATGGAGATAAAAAATGACAGATTTTTTTTCACAAAAAAAATAGCATTTTTTTATAAATTTGAGGTAGTTCTGAAAAGAACTTTTTTTTTGATTTTGTTGTTTTATATTTTTTTTTGACTTTTTAAAACAATTTTATAATTTTTTTGGATTTTTGTCAAGGGAAAAACAAAAAACAGGGATTCCAAAATGGCTCAACAGGAGCAAAAAAATGTGAAAATTTAGGGACTGTCAGGGCAGCGGTGTTGCTGTTTCTTTAGGGCAATGAGTTCAACACTCTGCTCCCCATAGCAGAGCAGTTCGTCACACTCCGTGCACAGAAATTTGATGCCTGCAAACTCTGGCTGTATGTTAGGGACCATTCTTCTACGGGATGGTCCCGAAGGTGTTGCTCCACCAGTGGAGGTGCTGCCGCCATCTGTGGGTAATTTCCGTGCCAGCTCTCTGACACTCTCCCTCGCAAAGTTGTTTGGGTGTCTTCTTTTGACATGCCTGATTAAATTGGCATTTCCAAAACTATATTTTTTCAGAGGATTGCCTCTGGATAAAGTACTACCACATATTTTGCAGGTTACTATTGGAGCGTTGACTTTTTTTTGTCCTTCAGGGATGTTATAAAATTTCCAAATGAAATGGATTTTTTTCTTCTGCCTAGGAGGGTCCTCCTCTAAAAATGCCTCGGAATCACTGCTGGATGACTCTCTTGCAGCCATTGCTGTAGATCAGGAAAGTAGGAGATGAAGATAGTACACAGAACAGCTCTTGCTCTCTCCAAGTACAAAGCAATAGTGAAGGAAATGGGTGGGGATTTCATTCTTTGTAAAAAAAACTGTTAGCAACCAATGAAAAGTGTTATTTTAGGGTCACATGACCCGACGCGTTTACGCTGCGCGCTCCGGAGCACTTCCGGGTGCGTTTACGCGGCGCGATCGTAGGCGCTTCCGGGCGCAAACGTGGCGCGATCGTAGGCGCTTCTGGGTGCGTTTACGCGGCGCAAACATAGGCGCTTCCGAGGGCACTTACGTTGCGCGCCGAAGTGACGTCATCAAACTTTTACAGAAATGCATAATCATTTTCCTTATAAAAAAAACCTGATTTTATTTGTATGGTACGAAATGTTTTGCATTATTATTAACTTTTCATTCATATTTTTTTTCACGAACGACAGTAGCGCTCTGGGTGCGCTTTCAGGTGAGCTCACCGGAAAGCTTACCGGAGAGCTTAGCGGAAAGCTTCCCGGAGCGCGCACCCAGAGCGCAAAAGAAAAAAATTATATAAAAAAAAATGAATACTTACAAAAAAACAGCAAATTGTAAAAAAAAAAAAAAAGGTTAGAAACTCGATATAGAAAGGAATTAGCATTTAAAAAACCTATGAAATTCACTGAAAAAACCATAGGTTTCACACCAGTTATAGTTAGGAATTAGCATTTAAAAAACCTATGAAATTCACTGAAAAAACCATAGGTTTAACACCAGTTATAGTTAGCTGGAAATTTTACTGACATAAAACCATTGAAATTCCCACATTATAGTTAGTTGGACTCACTATAACTTGCACGTGTAATGCACTGCTGATGACATCACATATTACATCACTCATGACATAGTCAGTGACATCACTCATGACATCACTGATGACAGAGAGACTGACCTACTTTCACTCGCTAATATATGTATTCACTAAGATACACTTAATAAGGCAGATATCCAATCATTTTTTTTTTTTAAAACATCCATTAAGACAATAATTTAAACAAATATTCTTCCATCGACCTTAACATACATATATAAAACATATTTATTTATCTGAAAGACACACATTCACTGGATGGTGTCATCAGTGCATTACACGTGCAAGTTATAGTGAGTCCAACTAACTATAACGTGGGAATTTCAATGGTTTTATGTCAGTAAAATTTCCAGCTAACTATAACTGGTGTTAAACCTATGGTTTTTTCAGTGAATATATATATATATATATATATATATATATATATATATATATATATATATATATATATATATATATATATATATATATATTACCTACTGGCGGTAGTCAGTAGGTATATATAGTTAGGACCTAGTTTCCATAGGAAATCCCCAACATTCTATTGGGAATAACTTTGGCGCTGGTTGATGAATCTTCGCAAATTTCTCAAAGAAGATGGCTCGCTCCGCTCCTCTCCTTCCCTGAAAGTTTGGGGTGGGATTAGTCAAGTGGGGGCTGAGAAAAAAGGGTGGTCCCAAAACATGTTTTCCCCATGTTAATTTCCATAGGACCTTTAGACACGGCTACAGCTTGAACCGCTGAAGGGAATTACACCAAACTTGTCAAAATGGTAGTGTCTGGTACGCAGATCACGCTTTTGGTAAAATAGTGTAAATCCCTCCTATATCTGTAAGCGCGCACCGTGCGCGCACCCCGCGATTTTTCGGATTTTTTTTTTTTGGGGGGGGGGCTTGGGAGGCTTCTCTTTTTTATTTTAATCTGTTTTATTTTGATTTCGAGGGTGCCCACCCCTCATTTTACCCCCGAGATCACCGCCGCGGCCCGAGCTGCCTCAAGATGGCCGCAGCCTGGTTGTGGGCGGGGCCGGGAGGACGTCAGTGAAGTAAACTGTCTCCTGGTCCTTTGGGTGGGTGTGAGCTGTAGCAGCGCCCTTGACGAACCTTGTCGTGTGTGCCAGTGACGGGCGCGCGTTTGCAGTTCTGTGTGTGTATATTTCTTTCCGAAAGGGACCCCCTACATTTGTGTCCCTGTATTTGACACACGTCCATAGATGTATAGAAGCAGACACATACAGCCCACACGCGCAATGTAACTGCAGTCACATGCAACGCATACAATTAGTTGAAACACTCAAAACTATTGAAAGGAATTTGTGAGGATATGTGAGTTTTGAAAACGTATTTGCCTCAGCAGGTCACTGCCTTTTAATATGAAGACACGGGGAGGGCATTGCCTTTATCTAATAGTACAACCCACACACAGCAGCAAAACCTACATTTTCACCAGCCTTCCAAATATGCTGTTGGCAATCGAGTGTGGAAATGTCTGAGTGGATTCTGCCGTACAAGCTATTGCGTGGAACCAACCAGCTACTGACCTAACTGACTGTTTCGGCCCATGTTATATACACACAGACAGAAGTACAAGGACTGTATATGTGCTGATTGATATGTGGCTTCTTTTATCGAAACTGTAACTATTGGGAACATAACACCTCATGTAACCCCATGAGGCCGTTGATTGCTCTTGTGAATCATTACATTAATGTACATCTCTAGCAGATTGTGATCACAGCAGTATAAAACAGTGTTAATGCAGGGGGGGGCCGTTAGATAGCGCACACCAGTGTTTCTTGAAAAAAATGTAAATACATTAGAGTCGCGCAAGTCGCAAACTTTTGTGAAAGGGTAAAGAGTTTCAGAAAACAATCTTTCGTCATTTTGACATTTGAATACAAATGACAAATAAAATAAAAAAATAAAAATGTATCTTCCCACTTCAGGAATGTTTGTTTCCAAATAAAGAGATTTTCTTGTAATCAGTTCCTTGAAAGGCGTGTCTCCAGCTTGCTTTTAGGAATTTCACAGTGAACTTCAGTTTCAAAACACTCAAAAATGCTTCTCGAAATCCTGCTTAGATTTCTCAAACCGTTTGTAAAATACGAAGACCTATAACACAACAGACAGTAATGGATATTTTTTCTGGAATGCAAATCTGCCTCTCACCGCAGCCAGTAACAAGTGCGTTCGTAAGTATATCATTCATTCATTCCATCCAGACAGGCAGTGCTCTGACTGAATATGTACTAATCACCCGTTGCGCTTTGCACAAAGCAAGACGACGCCGAGCGGAAAGACACAGCACCCCGGAGGCCTTACTGATGCTGGGGCTCGCCAGATGACAAACAGTGCAACTCTGCGGGAGAACTTATAGAAAGTTACATAACCATGACTTTACACTTTTAGAAACCGGCGGGAACAATAAAGAATGTTTTGAAAGGAGGGAAAAGAGTAAAAGGTCCCTGTTCCGTTCGCATGCCTGAATAGTACTTTATCATCCTAGAAAAATGGATGTAGGCGAATTTCATGTACTTGGTGCAAGAGAGGGGTTTATGCGTGGGCCACTTGCGACTAATATGTGTAGGCATGCCTATGTGTCTGTGGGTGCATATGGCACCCACTAGACAGTGTCTTCAGGCACCTTCATGCAGTGAGCACACGCAACATGCATGTGCTCCAGTGTGTGCATATGGCGCCATTGATGGTGTTTGCACGCACCTTCAAGCCGTTACCACACGAGACACATGTGCACCTGTGTGTGCGTGCGGCACCACTGGACGGTGTCTGCACGCACCTTCATGCAGTGATCACACGACATGTGCACGCGCCTATGTGTGCATAAGGCGCCACTAGACGGTGTCTGCATGCACCTCATGTAGTGAGCACATGTGACATGCGTGTACGCATATGTTTGCCCATGGCGCAACCGGACGGACTGTGTCTGCACTCTCCTTCATACAGAGAACACAAGCGAATGTGGAATAGATCTTTCTGAAAAGACTGTTTTGTCTAGTTTACTTTTTCTTTTTTTAACTCAGAGCTGGGATTATCTTAGTACTTGCCTAGTACTCCGGTACACTAAGAAGGTCGTGGGTGTTAAAAAAAACACACAATAACACGCGCATCTGTAGAGCACAAGCTTCCATACACGGAAACCTAAAGTACGCATTTGTCTTAAATATTCCATGCCTGAATTTATAAAGTCAAAAACTTTTCCAGCCAGTCTTGTGATCTCTGTTCGCTAAACCCACATAGATAATTACATATAATCATAGCTGTATTTAGGATCATAAACCAGTTTGTAATTTACAGAATAACACCGGGTATATATTTAAAGTCACCAGCACACCTCATTCGACTCTAACTGAAAGACCCAACACCGCAATAGGAGCTCTCTAGATAGCGGCATAGGTGTGTGTGTGTAAAATGACACAACACACACACAGGTGTGTGTATATATATATATATATATATATATATATTCACTGAAAAAAACATAGGTTTTAGGCATTATATAGTTAGGAATTAGCATGTTAAGTGATGTCATCAGTGATGTCACTGACCATGTCATGAATGATGTAATATTTGACATCATCAGCAGTGGATTGTGGGTGCGCCATATATAGTTAGTCCAACTAACTATATAGGAGGAATTTCAATGGTTTTTTATATGTTAATTCCTAACTATAGAAGGCCTGAAACCTATGTTTTTTTTCAGTGAATTTCCAAGGTTTTTTAAATGTTAATTCCTTACTATATAAGGCCTAAAACCTATGTTTTTTTCAGTGAATATATATATGAATATATATTACCTACTGGCAGTCTCCAAATAGCCCAACAGGTATCTCCAGTATGCGCCAGGGAGCTGCGTTGCAGACAGGTGTTCAGAGGCCACGCCCCTTTTTACACCTCTCTGCAACACATCTCTGTGGTGCTTACTGGAGGTACCTAGTGGGCTAGTTTGACCCTAAGGATCCTTAGGATTGGAGGGGACTTAATCTCTCAACTTAGAACAGTGACAGGGTGCGTTTACACAGTGGTGAAGGGAGGGGACGGGGCCTGACGTGATGTGTGCCCTGAGGAGCGTTTTAACTTGGGGAAAAAATTCAACTTGAAACCTGAGGGACCATGGGGGCCAAGTAGTCCACCAGGTGCTTCCAGGAAGTGCTACTGCGCTGCGTTGCAGAGAGGTGGTGCATGCCGTGCCCCTTTATAAATCTCTCTGCTACGCAGCTCTGTGGTGCTTACTGGATGTACTACGAATTCCTATTTACTCACCTGTTATCAGGAGAGACCTCAGTGCTGCATCTTTGATCCCAGTACTGATCCTCAAAAGTAATTCTAACCATACTTTCCAGTAACTTGAATTTCCTTCCATTGGCTAACATTGACTGGTTTCACTTGGAAATTCTGGAGTGTGGAGTTTTGCAACTTTAAAATAGTCACCTAAAATCATCCGAACAACAAATTCCGATTTACTCAACTGTTATCAGGAGAGAACCCAGTGCTGCATCTTTTAGCCCAGCACTGACCCTGAAAAGTAATTCTAACAATACTTACCAGTAACTTGTATTTCCTTTCATAAGAATCCATTTTTCTGGTTTTCACCAGAAAAGTTTCTAGTGACTATTTTCACAAACTAAAAATAATCCTTAAAAATCGCCTGCATGACTTAAACACATTCTTTCAACTGTTTACAGGAGATGCACCAGTGCAGGATCCAGGATCCACCACTAAGTAAGAAAAAGTGACTATAGCACTACTTATCTGCTAAAGGAATTTCCTGCTATAGGATAACATTGGTGATTCTATGTGGAAATATGTGTCAACTTTTAAAATACAATAATATTCCTTAAAAATCACTACTGTAACTAAAACACTTTTACTCAACCGTTTACAGGAGACGTCCAAGGACTGAATCTAGGATCCAGTCCAGTGGTTAGAAAAGTAATCCATAAAGTAAGTAATTGCATTGAACTAGAAATTCACATTGAGGTCAATGTTGCATTGTGTTTGAAATTGTGTTGCCCATTGCAACAACTGTAAGTACTGTACTTAAAAGTCTATTACCTATTTGCAAAGTATTTAAACTAAAGTAATTCATTCTAAGAAATTATATTTTGTAATGTAATATAAAATGTAATTATAATGCTTTAAAAAAAAATATCTAAAAATAAATTGTTTAAAAAATGTAGTAAATCGGTATCAACAAAATAAATATAACAATTAATACATTTAAAAATTGTCATTTACAAAACCTTTGAAATTCACTGGAAAAGCCATAGGTTTCAGGCCTGATATAGTTAGGAATTAGCATTTAAAAAACCTTAAAAATTCACTGAAAAAAACATAGGTTTTACAGGTGTTATAGTTAGCTGGATATTTCACTCGTACAAACCATTGAAATTCCTCCGATATAGTTAGTTGTACTCACTATATCTTGCGCGCCCGCTAACCGCTGCTGATGATGTCACATATTACATCATTCATTACATGGTCAGTGACATCACTGATGACATCTCAAATGACATCACTGATTACATCATCCACGTGACAATCAGATACGCCTCATTCTACACTAGTATAACCTTTCATCACTCACTGTAAAATACAGAGTACCATATTTAAATCCATTGACACACCAATATAAGTTTCTAAAAACCCACTCACTGATTCCTAGATCTATACACACATTTAACCATTTACATATAGATTCACTCATACAGTCAGTTAATGACCAATAGAACACTATCAAATATACTTATACACCTATCTCAACATTACACACCAGCACACATCCTAGACACTTATGAAGTCATCCTACTCATTTATGCAAACAATGGATCATACTTACATTTACTCAGCTACCAACTAATACAAATACCACTTTATCTATTCATATAGATAGTAACTCATACTTAGTGTGTTATAAAATCACTATTACAAGTATCTAGTTATCCATACAGTCACGCATACAATCACTGAGTCTTATGTATACTTATTTATAAACAACAACTGACACATACACTGACTTTTACTTTTTTTACTTGGTTGGACATGTACCATTGAGAGATATATTTGCTCATCACCACACCCATAAAGATATTCACTCACCCAAACAACTGTTATAACATGTAGTTTTAACTTCATATACCGACTGAATCAACTATTTACACATCTTTGGGCAGTCACACACCCCACACTGAACCACACACACATTCACTCTCCCATACAAATACTCAGTTAACTCATCAATAACTAATATAGACTTTCAAATAGCTAGTAACCAACTGGAGAAGCAGTTTACACAACAATTGACAAAGTGATACAGATGTTCACCCAGTTTAGTCACTATCAAATATATGTAGTGTGACACTTTAAATTAATCAAGTAAGCAGTCAATCCCACTGCTACTAAATCCTCCATTCAGATATTTATATTTATATATCCACTCATTCTTCAATGCAAATTGCTATATATATATATATAATACATATTTAAATATTGAAGCAAACCACATTCATGGATAATGTCATCTGTGTTGTCATTTGAGATGTCATCAGTGATGTCAAGGACCATGTCATGAATGATGTAGTATGTGACATCATCAGCAGTGGATTGCGGCGCACGAGATATAGTGAGTATAACTAACTATATCGGAGGAATTTCAATAGTTTTGTACGAGTGAAATGTCCAGCTAACTATAACACCCCTAAAACATATGTTTTTTTTCAGTGAATATATATATTACCTACTGGCGGTCGCCAGTAGGTAGTTATAGTTAGGACCTAGTTTCCATAGGAAATCCGCAACATTCTATTTGGAATTACTTGGGCGCCAGTTGACAAATCCTCGTGGATTTCTCCAAGAAAATGGCCTGCTCCGCTCCGCTCCTTCTCTGAAAGTTTAGGGGTCATTTGTGAAGTGGGGGCTGAGAAAAAAGGGGGTCCCAAAATGTGTTTTCACCATGCAATTTTCCATAGGACCTTTAGCCAGGGCTACAGCCCAAACGGCTGAACGGAATTACACCAAAAATAATCAGAGAGGTAGAGTTTGGTTCGCAGATCACGCTTTTTGTTAAATGGTGTAAATCCGTTCAGTAGTTCCTGAGAAAATCAAAAGTAAAATCATAGATATATCTATAGGCGCTTACCGTACGCGTACAGTAGACTGAGGCACAAGAAAGCAGAAAAACAAATGTGTAGAATGCAAAAAAGGGGCACGGTAGAAACACCCTGACCCCCTAGGCCTGCACAGGTGGTCCCACAAGGACCCCAAAGGCCCAACTTTTTTTATTTTTAAAACAAATATTCGCGGAGTACGCATACGTAAAAAAAAACCCGGTCTGCTTTTTTTCAAATTAGCCGCTGGGGGGACCAAATCCCGGGGGGATAGTGAAAAAGAAGTGTTGGGGGGCCCCAATCCCCCCACACTGACCTGGGGAACGCCCCCCCAGGGGCAAAGTAATTATAATAGCTGGGGCACATGAGCCCCCCGCAGCCCCGGGGACTGCCTCCCGCGGGGCTTGTACATGTATGTTGAGGGGCTTCTAAGGCCCCCACATGCCCCGGGACGGCCACCTCCCTGGGGCTATAATATGTAAAATAGGGGTCCGTGACTGACCCCCCCAGCCCTGGGTTACAACCACCCCGGGGCTTTTAACAGGTGGGAGGATGGCTGTGTGGCCCCCCTCTGGGAGCGTGTGATGGCCCTGGGGACACCACCCCCAGGGCCAGCTCCTGCAGTGTCCCGGGGTGCCTACCCCGGGACACTGATGTTTGCTATGGTAGGGCGGGAGCCATAGCAAACTGCTTTGTTGCTTTTCTGCATGGGGAGAAGCATGTTAGCTGCTCCCCAAGCAGAAAAGCAGGATGCGGGTAGCCGGCAGGGACCTTGGGGGACTTGGGGAAACTCCCACGTACCCCAATAGAGAGGGCAGGCCCCGGGGGATGGGGTCCCCGGGCCATAAGTTGTCCAGGAGGGGGGCCAGGTGGCCCCCTCCACCATTGATATAAATATATTTTTAAAAAAAGTAAAAAGGCAGGCCCCGGGGATGGGGTCCCTGGGGTCCTAAGGGGGCATAGGAGGGGGTATACAGCCCACCTGCACAAAAAATAAATTTAAATGTTGCCCATGCCCCGGGAGATGGGGTCCCCGGGACCGGAATTGGCCACGGGAGGGGGGCTACGTGGCCCCTCTCCGCAAAAAATTTTTTTTTAAGAATTGGGGGCAAACCCTGGGGGATGGGGTCCCCAGGGCCCAAAAAAAAGACAAAGAAGGGGGGCTACACAACCCCCCTTCTTAAAAGTATATATATTTTTTTAAACAGGTTCGGGAGGAGGCCACGCCCCCTCCCTGCACCTCTCTTCAATTGCGCCCCCTGACACGTTTGCAGAGGTGGAACCAATTCCACTTGCAAACTGAGGGTCCCTGGGGGCCAACTAGCCCACCAGGAGCCTCCAGTGTGGGCCAGGGGACTCCCTTGCAGAGAGGTGTAATGAGGCCATGCCCCTTTTTACACCTCTCTGCAACGCAGCCCCCTGGCACATACTGGAGGCCCCTGGTGGGTTAGTTGGCCCCCAGGGACCCCCAGTATGCAAGGGGAATTAGTTCCCCCTCTGAAAAAGTGCCAGGGGGCTGCATTGCAGAAAGGTGTAAAATGGGGCGTGGCCTCATTACACCTCTCTGCAACGCAGCCCCCTGGCGCATACTGGAGGTTCCTGGTGGGCTAGTTGGCCCCAGGGACCCCAGTATGTAAGGGGAATTAGTTCCCCCTCTGTAAACGGGCCAGGGGGCTGTGTTGTAGAGAGGTGTAAAAAGGGGCGTGGCCTCATTACACCTCTCTGCAATGCAGCTCCCTGGTGCATACTGGAGGTTCCTGGTGGGCTAGTTGGTCCCCAGGGACCCCCAGTATGCAAGGGGAATTAGTTCCCCCTCTGCAAATGACCCGGGGGGCTGCGTTTCAGAGAGGTGTAAAAATGGGCATGGCCTCATTACACCTCTCTGCAACACAGCCTCCTGGCACATATTGGAGGTCCTGGTGGGCTACTTGGCCCCCAGGGACCCCCAGTATGCAAGGGGACTTAATCCCCCAACTTAGAACACACTACATGGCGCATTTGCACAGTGGAGAAGGTAGGGGGTGGGGCTTGAGGTAATGTGAGTGCAAACAAGCCCTGTGGCACGTTTTAAGTTGGGGAATTAATTAGTGTTCAATCCAGAGGTCCCCTAGGGGGCAACTAGTCCAACAGGTGTCTCCAGTAAGTGCCACGGAGCTATGTTGCAGAGTGTTGTAAAAAGGGGACATGCCCTTTGAACTCTTCTCTGCATCCCAGCTGCCTTGCGCATACTGGAGGTACCCGGTGGGCTAGTTGGCTCCCAGGGGACCTCAGGATTGAAGAGGAATTAATTCCCCAATCTAAAATGTGCCACAGTTCGTGTTTGCACACATGTTACCTCTGGCCCCGCCCCGTTCCTTCCCTATTGAGCAAAATATTCCTGTAAATTCTGCCAAACTACGAATTCCAATTTACTCACCTGTTATCAGAAGAAACGTGCTGCATCTTTGAGCGCAATACTGATCCGGAAAAGTAATTCTAACCTTATTTACAGTAACTTGAATTTCCTTCCATAGGATATCATTGCCTGATATTTCCTACTGGCGGTCGCCAGTAAGTATATATAGTTAGGATTTTTTTGAATAGGGATTTCTGAAAATTCTATGTTGAATAACTTTGGCGGTGATAGACGGAATTGGCTGAAAGTTTCAGGAAAATGGCACATTTTGTTTCTGACCGTCCCCTAAAAGTTTGGGGGGGTTTCGTCAAGCGGGGGCCGAGAAAAAAGGGGGGTCCCAAAACGTGTTTTTAACATTGAGTTTTCCATAGTGCGGTTGGACTCACTTTTAGCTCGAACGGCAGAATGGATTTCCACAAAACTTGGCAAAATTGTAGGGACTGGTAGCCCGATGTGCCTTTGCTATGTCTCAAGATATATGCTCCAGTGGTTTATACGAAAATTAACTTTGAAAAATATAAATTGGGCTACATTGGGCTATATATATGTTAGAGCCCAAATGTAGCCCAATGTAGCCCAATGTAGCCCAAAAAGGGCCACCAGAGACAAAAAAAACAAATGTAGCCCAAATATCAGCCAGATGTAGCCCAACTATAGCCCAGTGACAGAATGTCCCAGAGTGTTCTAAAGAACAACTAGAGCGCTAACAGTCTTACTTATGACAAAAGTATGGCACACCTGAAGTCATCTTGATTGGAATAAAGTGTTAACACTTAAAACATTTAATTTGCAAAGGAACAAAATGAGGGGTTTCATTTTGCCATAGAAATGTTATATATATGTATATATCTCATTTGACATTACTGATCACATCACTGATGATATCATTCATGTGATAATACGATGAACCTCTTCAGACTCTAATATAACCTTAGATACAATCAGTGTAAACAGACACTCACAGACTGTCACTCATCCATGGAGTTACTCACACACCTAGTCAGTCATGCAAAGAATCAATCACACCTCCATTTCCTCAACTATACAGTTATACAAACTTTACTTATTCAAACATATACTAACACGTATTTACTCTCTTATACAATCCCTGATACAAGTTCACAATGATCCATACAGCCACTCACACATTCACTGGCTCTTATGCACAGTTATTTATATATGGCAACTCTCACATGTACTGTGTTTTACATATGTACTTACTTTGACATGTAGCACTGAGATATCCATTCACTCACCAATACACTCATGCACACAGTCAACCGCCCATACAGCTGTTTCCACATGCACTTTTGAAACCATACATCTAGTGAATCAACTGCTCGCACATCTATGCACAGAGTCATACACCTCCCAGCCACCCACACACACACTCAGTCTCCCATACAAATACTTGGGCAACCAATCAATAACCCATATAGTTACTCATATAGCTACTTATCAACACATGCAACAGTTTACAGAACAACAGACATAATGATGCACAAATTAAGACAGTTTAGTCACTAACCCATGCACTCAGTGAGACACATTTAATCACTCACTCATACAGTCAGTCATGCACCTACTAAATCCTTTATCCAGACACTTATACATCCACTCATTCTTCAATATGTAAGACATATTTTACCTTAACAGAAACATACAGTCACTGGATGTTGTCATCAGTGATGTCATCAGTGATGTCATTTGAGATGTCATCAGTGATGTCATCAGTGATGTCACTGACCATATCATGAATGATGTAATATTTGACATCATCAGCAGTGGATCGCGGGTGCGCGATATATAGTTAGTGCAACTAACTATATATTGAATTTCAATGGTTTTGTGTGAGTAAAATAAGGTTTTGTAAATGCGAATTCCTAACTATATATGGTCTATAACCTATGTTTTTTTCAGTGAATTTTCAAGGTTTTGTAAATGCTAATTCCTAACTATATATGGTCTATAACCTATGGTTTTTTCAGTGAATTTTCAAGGTTTTGTAAATGCTAATTCCTAACTATATATGGTCTATAACCTATGGATTTTTCAGTGAATATATATATATACATACATATATAAACATATATCATCTGTATATCTATATAAATACAAACATAAATGCATGCATACATATACTTATATGCATACAGATGCATGGTATTTACATGAAAGTTGAAAAAACACTAATAAAAGCAAAGCTAAAAAGCCACCTCATTACAAACAGAATGGCTTTAATTAAAACGAGGGCGAGATCTATTGCATTTTCAATGCTTGTTTACTTTGGTTCCATCAAGAAGGCATTCAGATGTGTCACACATTTGCCATAAATTCTGAATGTTAGCACTCTAGTTGCACATTAGATCACTGTAGTAAAGCTACTGCTCACCAGGGACGTCTGCTGCTGGTATTCAAAGTGCATGTTTCAGTCTGCATGTCAGAATTTTTTTTAATGAAATAGAAGAGGATTTGAGAAGTCACTCAAAATGATCCCTAATTTTTCTTTCTGAAGCACTAATCATACTTTCTATGGCAAAATTAACCCCCTCATGTTGTTCCTTTTTAAATTGAGTGTTTTCAGACTTACCACTTCATTCCAATCAAGATGGCTTCTGGTGTGCCATACTTTTGTCATAAGTAAGACTGTTAGCGCTCTAGTTGTTCTTTAGAACACTCTGGGACATTCTGTCATTGGGCTATACTTGGGGTACATCTGGGTGATATTTGGGCTACATTTAGGCTCTTTTGTCTCTGGTGGCCATCTTGGGAGACTGTATGTCAGAATTTTTTAATGAAATTGAAGAGGGTTTGAGAAGTCACTCAAAATGTGCCCTAATTTTTTTTTCTGCAGCACTAATCATAATTCATATGGCAAAATATACCCCCTCATTTTGTTCCTTTTTAAATTAAATGTTTTAAGAGTTACCACTTTATTCCAATCAAGATGGCTTCAGGTGTGCCATACCTTTGTAATAAGTAGGACTGTTAGCGCTCTAGTTGTTCTTTAGAACACTTTGGACATTCAGTCATTGGGCTATACTTGGGCTACATCTGGGTGATATTTGGGCTACATTTGGGCTATTTTGTCTCTGGTGGCCATTTTGGGAGACTGCATGTCAGAATTGTTTAATGAAATAGAAGAGGATTTGAAAAGTCACTCAAAATGTGCCCTAATTTTTCTTTCTGCAGCACTAATAATACCTTCTATTGCATAATATACCCCCTCATTTTGTTCCTTTTTAAATTAAATGTTTTAAGAGTTACCACTTTATTCCCATCACGATGGCTCCAGGTGTGCTATACCTTTGTAATAAGTAGGACTGTTAGCGCTCTAGTTGTTCTTTAGAACACTCTGGGACATTCTGTCATTGGGCTATACTTGGGCTACATCTGGGTGATATTTGGGCTACATTTGGGCTCTTTTGTCTCTGGTGGCCATTTTGGGAGACTGCATGTCAGAATGTTTTAATGAAATAGAAAAGGATTTGAGAAGTCACTCAAAATGTGCCCTAATTTTTCATTCTGCAGCACTAATCATACTTTCTATGGCAAAATATACCCCCTCATGTTGTTTCTTTTTAAATTAAATGTTTTAAGAGTTACCACTTTATTCCAATCAAGATGGCTTCAGGTGTGCCATACCTTTGTAATAAGTACAACTGTTAGCGCTCTAGTTGTTCTTTAGAACACTCTGGGACATTTTGTCATTGGGCTATACTTGGGCTACATCTGGGTGATATTTGGGCTACATTTGGGCTCTTTTGTCTCTGGTGGCCATTTTGGGAGACTGCATGTCAGAATGTTTTAATGAAATAGAAAAGGATTTGAGAAGTCACTCAAAATGTGCCCTAATTTTTCATTCTGTAGCACTAATCATACTTTCTATGGCAAAATATACCCCCTCATGTTGTTTCTTTTTAAATTAAATGTTTTAAGAGTTACCACTTTATTCCAATCAAGATGGCTTCAGGTGTGCCATACCTTTGTAATAAGTAGGACTGTTAGCGCTCTAGTTGTTCTTTAGAACACTCTAGGAGGCTGCAGTAGAACACAAAGGAATCAACTGACAGTCTCTGTCCTTGTTGGATGTACATGTTTTACTGAGAATGTCAGACTTCATTTTCACATGACTGAGAAAGATAATGTGAATTTACAGAAAATATGCTTTCAGTTTAGCTTATAGATCCCCTTCCAAACCATTGTGGGAAAATCATGAGATATTAGTTTTCTTTCAAACAATATTCATGATATCACAGCAGAAGGTTTTTTCACATGGTAAAATCACCTTAGAACCCACCACAATTCCTAAAACGAGTATGGTACCATCAACAAATGATTTATAATGTAACTAAAGTCCTAAAACCCTTTATTAACTACAATGCTTTTTAATGAGGTGCTATCATGTATATTGGTCCCAAGATGGCTGCCAACACTTCTTGGATGAAGTGCTGACAGCCAATCAGATCAGATGTGTGGTTAGGCTCCGCCCAGATATATATATCTTTTTTTGAACCTAAATTACTCAAAATCCACTGGAGCACATATATTGAGACCTAGCAAAGGCACATCGGGCTAACAGTCCCTACAATTTTGCCAAGTTTCGTGCAAATCCATTCAGCCGTTCGAGCTAAAAGTGAGGCCAACCGCCCTATGGAAATTAACATGGGAAAAACGCGTTTTGGGACCCCCCTTTTTTCTCGGCCCCCCCTTGATTAAACCCCCCCAAATTGTCAGGGGCTGCTCAGAAACAAACTGTTCCATTTTCCTGAAAATTTCAGCCAATTCTGTCCACAAACGCCAAAGTTATTAGACATAGAATTTTAAAAAATCCCATAGAGAAAAAATCCTAACTATATATACCTACTGGCGACCGCCAGTAGGTAATATATATATATATTACCTACTGGCGGTCGCCAGTAGGTATATATAGTTAGGATTTTTTTCCTATGGGACTTTTGAAAATTCTATGTCTAATAACTTTGGCGTTTGTGGACGGAATCGGCTGAAATTTTCAGGAAAATGGCATATTTTGTTTCTGAGCAGCCCCTGAAAATTTGGGGGGGTTTCGTCCACGGGGGGCCGAGAAAAAAGGGGGGTCCCAAAACAGGTTTTTCCCATTAATTTTTTGATAGGGCGTTTGGCCTCACTTTTAGCTCGAACGGCTGAATGGATTTGCACGAAACTTGGCAAAATTGTAGGGACTGTTAGCCCGATGTGCCTTTGCTGGGTCTCAATATATGTGCTCCAGTGGATTTTGAGAAATTAACGTTTTAAAAAACAGATATATCTATGACAGCGTCCTGGATAGCGCTCCAGATCGCATACTTTTCGCGTAACGGAGCTTTGCGAAGCGAAGCTGATTGGCTCTCCGGTGTCTGTCAACATTCTAAACAGTCCGGTGCAGCCGCCATCTTGTCTCTCGGTAGGATCGAGAGACAAGAGGAGGAGAAAAACGAAGGGGGAATTTAATGAAAGGGGGCAAGGTAGACCCCTCTTGACCCCCTAGGAATGATGTTGGGGTTATTAAAGGTTCCCGTGGGGCAAATAAAAAAAATGTAATTTTTCGCGGTAGAAGCGCTTCCCGGTTCGCGAAACGGGCCGCAAACTGGTAGCGAAACGGGAATTCGCTATTTTGTGTTTCGATTTATTTAAATTACAAAATGGAGGAAAAACAATGTGAGAAATTGGTATAAGGGGGTACGGGAGACGTATCCTGACCCCCTATGTTTTTGGAGGGTGGTTGAGGAGGCTCATATATGTTGATACTTGTCTTCCAGCGGCTGCGCGTGAGCGTTTTTTTTTTTTGCTGCGTGACGTCTGTTAACGTTCGTTTCGAAGGAAATCAGGAAGTGTTGACCGCCATTTTGACACTGCGAGTAAATATATTGTTAAAAATAATTGTAATAAATTAATCCGTATTGATAAACATTGTCTGCGCCATCTTGCCTTTTTTCCAATGCCACAATTTTGTCGTGCATGGCAGCCATTTTAGATGCCTTGACCAGACCCACTCTCTGCACGTCGCCGATCCTCAGCATGGCTCCCCACCCTCGCAAGCATCTCCCCCACGCACTGGTCACCCCGCTCTCTCTTTCATGCATGGGCCATAAAGCTCCTCCCATCTGCGCTGCTCTTCCCTGAGTATCACACCCTGTGCCCGCCCGACACCTCCCTTTCACCCTATTCACTATCGCACCCTCTGACACTCCTCTTCCTCTGTGTCTGATTGTCCAGGCCGGTCCCAGGCTATCACCTAGCCCTGCGGATGTAGTTTATGGCCCCAACTGTAAAGAATCACCCCTGTTCAAAAGAGTTACAGTAGATCAAGGCCCCCACCTCATGAGATCCGTCACACCACACGCGTTCCTACTATCTGATAACGATCCTGTATTGTGATTGGGGAGGGGATTCTCACAGTAAGGGTGTGTGGGACCGAGCCTGAAGTGGAAGATTCCAGGGATGCCTTTTTGTACATCAAAGTCTTCACAATTATGTGTCACATTAAAAATATATAGCACTCCAACAAAGTAGTAGGATTATAACACTTTAATAACTTATAAATATATACAACGCTCCAACAAAGTAAACACGTTAAAAAAAAACTTTTTAAACAACTATTTACATGACATTGCTTTAACCAGGATAGACAAAGAAATGACACAGTGATGTAAAAGTTTCTGAAAGAAATGCCAAGAACGTCCCATGTGAAAGTGAATTTTATCTGGCAATTTTTTTCTTTTCCTTCTCATGAAAAGAAAGTTAATGCCAGGTTCGTTACCTGCCTCATCTGAAAAAAAAACTCTTGAGAGGGACCGAAAAAAAATATAGCTATGGTAATCATACCATGCATCGGCACATGGAGAGGTGGCACCCTCTTAATTATTCTAAAGCACAACTTCGAGATTTGGTGGATAACCCCCCGACCGGCAAAAACATCCACCAATGACTTAGCAATAAGTGAGTCAGAGGCAAGGGAAACGGTCTCAAATCTGCAAAAGAACTTTGGGCAGATGAGATTGACTTGTGTAGCATGTGGAAAATTAATTTCATGCGGAGAGATGAGTATTACTTTAATAAATAGATCATATGAAAATCATCAATGTCCAAAACGTCCTAGAAAGTAATTTTTGTCATTTTTGAGGAAGAGAGATAACCTACAGCGGTACGGGGTCATTTTTGCTCGTACTAGGGGGGCCAGGTGACATTCCTTCGGGGTGGCTTAGGGGCATTTAAAACAACTTCCCTGATACAGGAAGCATATAAAGTAGAGGCTAAATACCAGGATCTTTATCGATTGCTTTATGCTGTACAAAAATGAAAAACACACAGCAAACCTGGACAATTCATATTTTCAATGTTTCTGCGTACTATACTTTTTAACCCTTAACTAATTGAGCTGCTTCATTTCACCTGCTTTTTAAAAAAAAAAAAAAAAAACAGAAAAAGTGGCCTTTTATTCAAAACTTACCAATCTACGCGTTACAACTACGTTTGCTTTTTCAAAAACCTTTAATAAAAATGTTGGTGCCCAAATACGGGCCTACAACCCCATGGGCCGGCCACGGAGCAGGCTGGAACTGTAAATGGGGGGGGGGGGTATTTATTTGTGGAAAACATAACAGAGAGTCAGTGGTCGTTGATTTCATAGTAAAAAGTGCGACAAGTGCAACAAAATCATATCGATAATTCATTGTGAGCAAGTACCAAAAGTGTCGACAATTCGAACCTTCAATAATAAATACAGTAATCAATGATGCATTAGAACTTAATATCAATTCATTGTTCGAACGTGTAATCAGTACCCGTCCCATGTCAATTCATTGTCCGAACATATAATCAGTCTTATCCCATATCAATTCATGTGCTAAAAACTGCATACATATCTCATGATATCAAGGCTGAGCAATCGGGCACAACAAGGAGTTGAGAGTTTCATTTGTACCAGCGCCATTTTGGGTGAGGTCAGGAAGGTCCAAGTATAGTCAAAATGTCTCCACCAACTCGTGGTTGGACCGGGACCTCTTTCGGCAGTCCAAACGTTTTCGTTGAAGGGTAGCAGAGGGGACTGCCGACATGAACCATCAGTCAAAGTGGGGTGGGAGGCAACAATCTCTCCTACCGGGTCATACTGGTATCCCACCGGAACTGATCAAGTTGGTAATCTTGCAGGATTTTGGTCATTTCAAGACTGAGGCCGGCGCCGGCATGAGCGCGCCGACGTCCCGCGGCTACGTTGTGGTCGTTCCGTGGGTGATAAAGGCAGTCATTCCCCATCGGGGGTCGGGGGCCCCCGTGGCTCTTATAGAATCTTCAAAGTTGACGAGAACGTTTCTGGACTCAGGACTCATTTTCTAGTTGAACTCAGAAGCGCCGTTGCACCGCAACAGTGGACGAGACCCCCGCTGGGTGAGCGGAGCATCATTGCCTCGCAATAGTGGACGAGACCTTTTGTTGGGTGAGTGGAGCGTTGGGGGTGCTGAGGGGCCCCCACCTGTGGGGGTGGGAGAGGCTCGTTCAAGCCACCTCTCCCTCCCAGTGAACCCCGCGCCGACACCTGACATTGATATCCGTGATGTCCGGACCAGGCGATAAGAGGGGGGGTCGGAGGCAGAGGCAAGACATCCCCCCCGTGGCCTGCAGGGCGCCGCTTCAGGCCCGAACGGGGAGCTCATATCAAGCACACGTGGGAAGCGGTTCAGCGAGCCCGTCTAGAAGAACACCCTCCAGCCTGGCGGACTGAAACTTCATGGACTCACGCCAGGAATTCAAGGCAGCAAGCACGTCGCCAAGTATAGGAACACCCCTACAGTATTCAGCAAACGCTCCGTGCGGTAGGCCAGTGTCCCCGTCAACAACGAGTCCAGGATACAGGGTGCTGGCCGCCATTTTGTCAGCCCGGCGGGGCCTAAGCACTCTCCGGTATCGATCCAGCCGCCTGCAGGGTTCAGGGAGAGCCAGCCCGGGACCACCAACGGCACCAATGATGCAGGGAGGCGGGCCACCAAAGCAGTGGAGGTAGTCAGCGCCTCCGGCCCATAGGCACAGACCACCGAGTCCGGGCGGAGGGTTTCAAAATGGCCGGCTGGAAGACAAAGGGGGAGATCAGTCTCCCATGCGATCAACCCCTGTCTGTCGCAGCCATTATTGAAGAAGGAAGAAGGATCCCGTCGGCCCCACGCCGACACCTGGCATTGATATCCGTGATGTCTGGACCAGGCGATAAGAGGGGGGGGGTCGGAGACAGAGGCAAGACATCCCCCCCGTGGCCTTGAAGGTGGCAGAAGAAGAGAATCGGAAGACCATACCATTCCGGGCCATCCACCCCACGGCTGATGGCGGTTAGCCGTGCCCGCCCTGCACGTGTCGAGGCGTCAACTTCCGGATGGGCGTAACCGTGGCCCTGTTGCACTTCAAGAGTTTCCGGAATGGGGGTAGGTATCTGCTGATTTGTATTTATTTCATGTTACCGTTATTGGGCGTGGCGGGCGTTGGGACAGACATGCTTGGAGCAGTGGGGGGGGGGGGTGGCGGAGCCTAGCTACCTCGTGGCTGCCGTAACGTCAAGCTTGGCTTCTTTCACCACTTTCATGTTTCTTATTTCTAGAGAAGTCAAAAACTCATCAGTGGCCTACTGATTTTGTTCGATTTCTTTCCCTTCCTTTTCAAGTGTGTTTCATGCTAAAGTTTCTGTTTAACAGGATACAGTGATCACTTCGTATTTTACATATGTCTTCTTTATTAGGGGTACTCTCCGGTTGAGTCAGATGATGTACCTCTAATAAATGGTCCGGGTGGAACTAGTTTCTCAATCAGTGGGGAGTATATGGGCATGACAGATTACAACGGGGGACAAAGGTCCGCATTACCCACCCTTCACTACTTGCAAAGACTAGACAGAATATTTCTATTCCACGTTATTTGCAAACAGAGAATACCTCGAAAGAACTATTCCTTGAACAATAAATGTCCAGCCAATCAATCAATCAGTAGGGAGAAAAACAGGCATGACTGATTACAACGGGGAACAAAAGTCTGCATTACCTATCCTTCACTATCTGCAAAGGGAGACAGAATATTCCTATTCTTCTCTGTTTGTAGACAGGGAATATCTCAAAGAGCAATAATCGATAAAAAATTAGTAGGATTATAACACTTTAATAACTGATAAATATATACATCTCAACAAAAACAGTAAACACCTTAAAACATTTTTTATTAAAACAGAAGCAACAATGACAACTAACAGTAGTGATATCCTGGGCGGGTGATGGAACTGGGATTGTTAATGGAAAAAGATCTACAGAGAAAGCTATTGGTGAATTATACTTCTCCGGAAATTTAAAACTCACAAATGTTTTATTTGTGTAATCGTTTCAGGTCAAACGGATTGTGGGACAATGTTCACAATGGAAGAGTCACCAAAAGGCATTTGGATCGATGTTACTTTGCTGGTGTGTTGTATATATTTATAATATTTGCATAGGGTTTGTCGTTATTTTGGGTGGGGTGGGTGGCGGAGCCGAGCTGTCTTGCAGCCATCATGGTGTGGAGCTAAGTTCATCTCACTAGTTTCGTATTTCTCATGAGGGGTTGTTCTTAATGTTTCTATTTTAGCGAGGTCAAAAAGAGATCCCATTAGTGGCCTACTGATTTTGCTCGATTCCTTTTGTCTTTTTAAACGATTTTTCACTATCTGCAAAGACTAAACAGAGTATAGCGACTCTGTGCTTGTTTGTAAATAGAGAATGCACCAAAGAGAACCAATTCTAAAACAGTAAATGCTTTGATAACAATCAATCAAATAGAGAGAGAAGCAGGCACGACGGATTACAATGGGGGCAAAGGCCTGCGTTAACTACCCTTCACTATCTGCAAAGAGAGAGTACTCCTAAGAGAAAAGAGGGGGGGAGGGGGGCAGCGTTCAAAGCACATCAGCGTGCATAAACACGAAAATGTTTTTACCTACCACGTACTTGACATTTGACAGATTTTGATATTTTCTATTAAAAAACCATTGAAATTCACTGAAAAAACCATAGGTTATAGATCATATATAGTTAGGAAATAGCATTTACAAAACCTTGAAAATTCACTGAAAAAACCATAGGTTATAGACCATATATAGTTAGGAATTAGCATTTACAAAACCTTATTTTACTCGCACAAAACCATAGAAATTCGCATATATAGTTAGTTGCAATAACTATATATCGCGCACCCGCAATTCACTGCTGATGATGTCACATATTACATCATTCATGACATGGTCAGTGACATCACTGATGCCATCACTGATGACATCTCAAATGACATCAATGATGACATCACTGATGACATCTCAAATGACATCACTGATGACATCACTGATTGTGAGAAGTTGGCCTGGTATATAATGCTCACTAATTCTAGTGATCACTTTGTACCATGCCAAGCAACCCTTATGATGATGGTTGTAATTCAACCTTGTAGACCAGTTATCCTAGTGGTAACGTGGACAAAGCAGTCTTAGGCTAAACTCTGAAAGGCATGTGAAGCCAGCTGTTATACCATACACAACCCCCTTGAATACCAAATGAAAGGGACACCACACAGATATATATTGAAAATATATATTGATTTATTAACTATAAAATCCCCTGGACTCTTTATGAGCACAGAAGCACAAGCGTTAAATCACAAGACAGTTTAAAATACACAAAAGTTGCACAATATGGATGAGCCCTAGGGGCCACCTAAACCATATACTAAGAAAGTGGTATAAGAGATACCAAGAGGAAAGTGAAGAGGCCTAGGGCCTTGGGAATCGCTGGAGCTATTCGAGACTGGAGTTAACTAAGTCGGGAAAGGCCCACGGGACTCGGGTGCAGTGTTCAAAGTGCACGCACTTCTCAATACAAAGTCTATGGTGCGTAAAAAGCACAAAGTTAGAAAGTTAGGAACCTTCCGAGTGACCTACGGAGCTGAAACTTAAAACACAGGCCCTTGGGATGTGTACCAGTGCAGGAGCACCGGCGAAGCTGAGTTACCTCACCCACAGGAAGCGGGTGCACAGGGTCGAAGATGTGTCGGGTTTCGTCACGCTGGTCGATGGTGCTTGGAGCTGAAGATGCTGCAGGCGGCTCGATGAGAAGAGTTCCGGTGGATCCAAGGGTGGATCTGAAGAGTTGAAGACATGAAAGCAGAGGGGACAGTGTTCAAAGTCACTAGCCAGTGACTACCGTGGAACCAGAGTGGAACCAGGTGATGTCGGGTGCAAACAGGCGTTGTCGGGTAGCTTCTTTCTGCAGCCACGTGGATACCCGGGGTCGAGGACGTCCAGGAGTCGGTCACGAGCTGTCCCACGTAGGCTTCTCGCTGTTGGCGGTGTCGGCGACCTGATCGGAGCAAACAGGCCTTGGCAAATGCAAGCCACGCAGGAGTTGAAAGATGCTGTTCACTCGGACCAGCAAGGTCAGAGCGAGTGCTCCTTTTCACAGGAGCTTGGGTAGGTCTGGAGCAACCAGACCTGCTGTTTAAATCTTCGGGTTCGTTGCCAAGATGGCCGCTGGCCGCGTGGCTAGTGGCCGGGATGGCGCGTCGAGTGGCACAATGCAAAAGGGCCCCACGCAGATCGTGGAGATGCTGGAGGGCTGATCTTCGGTGCAAGGGCTGCTCGGTGGTGGGGGTTCTCAATCCCCAAAGCACAACGTCGAGGATGCCTCAGAAGCTGCGCAGTCAGCTTTTCGGGTGTCTTTCAAGAGGTCCGGTCCCACGTCACTCGGTGCCTCCACGGGTCCCTTCTTCGCAGGGACTGTGGATCGGGCTCTGAGAGGTCTGGGAGTCTGGTTCTTGTCGGGCTCTGGGCTCGGTCTCCGGCGGGAGGCGGCGGCAAAGCAGACGTCGAGTCGCTGGTTGGTACCTGTGTTCACAGGGTGGTCACTCCTTGGCCACAAGGGAGATTCTTCTTCAGTCTTCTGTGCGGCAGAATGTCGAAGTCCAGTCTTCTTCTTAGTTTTAAGTTGATTTCAGGATGATCTGCTGTGCAATGGCACTGCTCCCTCTCTTATTCCCATCTGAGGGGTGGATCTCCTGCTAGGTCCCTCCCCTATGGGTGGGACCAGGAAGGGGGGTGGTTACACCCCCTCTCCTTTGTCCAGCTCCTCGCCAGGACTGGGGCTGGAAAGCCCCAGAACCGGTTTGGGCTGGCTTATGCACAGGGACACCTTGTGTGCCCCAGGCATGTCTCAATCTATTCAGCCCTGTCCTACCCAATACACAAAACCCTGTCTGGGGTGGTGCTCGCACCTCCCCAGGCAGGAAACCCTTTGTCCAGGCCCTCCTCACTGGAAGGACTCCCAGCAGCAGGTGGTCAGACATGTGTCTGTGGTGGCAGCATCCATTTTGTGATGCTGAGGCTCTGTTTAACTTTAACCAGGGTTAAGGCTACACACATGTCGTGTCCCTCTAGAAGGGTGGAATGCTATCCCCGTCGCCAGAACTGGCGAGGGGATAGTATTCCAATTCGTATGACACCTTACTCGACATGTTTTGATAAAGCCAAACCAAAGATAGCATTTAACCGCGAGGATTATAATGCACTTAAGAGTATATGGTATGGCAATATCCCGGAACAGCTTAGGGAGTGGTTCCCGACAGCTGCAGACAGGCTCAGCTCATGCTAGAGCACCATCTCACATATTTCCAAGCACTCTGCCTCCAGGATTGATGAGGCCTTCCATAGGAGTGGCTGATAGGAACATATGTGTCCAGTTAGGGTTAGATATAGGGCTACTATATCTAAGCAAGAGGTGATTACACCAACTTACCCCAGCTGAGTGATCAGCCAGTTGTGTCAAATATGGAGGCCAGGCCAGGGGTGGCACAATACATGCTGCAGCCCCTGGTAGGCCTTGGCTACACCTATGCCCTGGGTACCTATGGTACACTGTTACAGGGGCCTATAAGGTGAACCAATTCCAATTGTGTTATGCACCTAAGGTACATGGAGTCCATTTTAAGGAGAGAGCAATCAGCCTGGGGCCCTGAATAGCAGGATCCCAGGCCAACTAAGTCAAAAACCAGCTAAACACCAGGCAAAAAGTTTGGGGGTAACCATAGTCAGATATCCACCTTCCTACATAACCCCCCCCCAAACGAAAGGAGATAAGGCTATCCTTGACCAGGTAAGCCTATATTGCCTAAGTGGCCATATAAGGAAGTACCAGCTCTGGCTTGGTAACCCCCTGTCTCATGGTCCACTAAGCAATCCCTCACCCTAAGGGTATCGGAGGGTCTCCACCATAGGGAATCTCTACCTGTGATGTGTCTTTGCAAAGTCAAAGGCTGGTGTTGAGATGGAGTACTGAAGTGAGTTTCCTCTGTAGGGCTCAGCTTCCTCCAATCACTCTCCACCATGTGTGCCTTTCTTTCTCTGACTGAGTTGCACTGTGCTCTCAGGGTCAACCTCTGGCTACCTAAAGCTGGAGGCTGGGTCCCTCTGTTTGGCTTACTGGAGGGACAGGTCAGGTTTGGGCCCTTAGGGTCCCAGGTTTGGCTGTGCCCAACAATATCCATCTGGGGGAGGTCCCTAACTACTTTTAAGGGGGATCCCTCAGGAGTTTTTAAAGCTTGCACCTCACTAGGGCTACTAGTTTTGGTGCCCCTAATCTGCTGATGGGGGTGCTTTATTTGACAGGGGGCCCTTTGGGTCTCACTGTCCTTCTTGTCCTCTGCAGCCCTGGGCTGAGTAAGGCAAGGTAGAGAGGGGCAGGTTACCTGCTCCAGACTGGGTCCCTCCTGAGAAGGGTCCACTGCCATCAGAGGCTCTGTCAGGCCAGGCCTAACAACCTCTGGGACAGTTCCTTCATCAGGGGTAGGATCAGTTCCCTGAGGAGGCTGATCCTTTCCTAAAGTCTGGTGGGAGGGAGATTTCTCTTCCTCCTCAATGCTCTCTGTTTGGGTGGAGTGATCCATCATTTCAGGCTTCACTACCCAGGTATCGGTTTGAGTTTGGGCTGTGGCCATCACAGCCCCACCAACCTTTTCAGGAGGAGACTCAGTTTGGGTATGGGCTGTTACCAGTACAGCCCTGCTACTCTTTCCAGGAGGGAAGTTATCTAAAGATGGGGCTGAGGTTTGCTCAGCCCTCCCAACCTTTTCAGGAAGGACATCTTGAATTGGGGCTGTAGCCATTACAGCCCCACTAACCTTTCCATGGAGATTTACCATTCTAGAATGGGTTTGCTGTTCAACCTCAGCCCAGGCTGAGATTTCCAAATCATTACCCAGTAGGCAATCTACAGGCAAGTTTGCTGACACTGCCACTCTCTTTGGGCCAGTGACACCTCCCCAGCTAAGATTGACTACTGCCATGGGATGATTGGTTTCTATGCCATCAATGTTTGTCACCTGATATCTGGCATCAGGTAAAAGTTGCCTTGAGGGGACTAGACATTCAGCCACCATGGTGATGCTAGCCCCTGTGTCTCTGAAGGCCTCAACTTTCAAACCATTGATGAGGGGCTCCTGTCTATACTTGCTCAAAGTGTTTGGGCAAGCTGTGAAATTGGCAAACCCCATGCCAGTCTCATAAACAAGAGTATCTGAGTTAGGGGACCTGGATAGGCCAGAGTCCACCTGTCCTCCAAAAGTAAACCCACCCAAATTCTTGGGGGTGCTCCCACCACCTGGGGGACCACTGCTAACAGTGACAGGAGGTGTTGGAGCCTTACCTGGAGGTACATTCTCCTTATTGCCATTCTTGGGACAACAGCTATCTGTTTTGTAATGCCCCACCTGTTTACAGGTATAACAATAAGGCTTTTTCTGGGATGTAGAAGTGTCTTGGGACCCACCCCCATTCTTGGAGTTTTGGGGCCCTGGGGAAGTCTTTTCCTTACTTTTATCCCCACCCTTCTCTTGAGGCTTGGTAGTCTCTTTCTTTTGGTCACCACCCTGGTTCTTAGGCCTGATCCTGGTTCTGACCCATTTGTCTGCCCTCCTACCCAATTCTTGTGGGGAGGTCAGATCAGAGTCAACCAGGTGCTGATGTAGAAGCTGATTTTGACAATTACTTAAGATTTGCTCTCTCATAATTAAATTATACAATCCCGTATAGTCAGTAACCTTACTTCCCAGCAACCAGCCCTCCAGAGCCTTAGTGGCACATTCAACAAATTCAGACCAGTCCTGAGTCTGTGTCTTCTGGGTATCTCTGAACATTAACCTGTACTGTTCAGTGGTTAAGCCTAACCCATCAATCAGAGCACTCTTCAGGACCATGTAGTTTCTAGAATCCTCATCACTAACTGTGAGGAGTCTGTCTCTGCCTCTACCTTCAAAGGAGAGCCACAAGATTGCTGCCCACTGCTCCTGAGGGATCTGCTGTACCATGCAGGCTCTCTCAAGTGCAGTCATCCATTTGTGGATATCATCCCCAGCTTTGTAGGGGGGCACAATCTTACTCAGGTTTCTTGTATCAAAAGACCTGTCTTTATCCTTCTGGATAGTGCTGCCACCAGTGGATCCTAATCCACTCTCTCTAGGCTGTCTTGCTCTAGCAAGTTTCTCCTTGGCCAGGGCAACCTCTAGTTCTTGCCTCTGAATCCTAAGCTCAGCCTCTCTCATCTTGGCCTCATGTTCCCTTCTCTGAGGGCTAGTCATCTCCTTTCTGGAGTGACCATGAGAACCTCTAGAGACATGGGAGGTATTGGATTCACCTGAGTGATTCCTCCTCCTCCTATGCCCCTGGTTAAGTCCACCTGGGGGTCTGAATGGGTTGTTACCAGATTCATTCCCAAGTTGGCTTAAGTTAGCCTGGTTCAGTCTACTGACCAGCACCTGACTATCTCTGTCATCATCTGACTCACTGCTTTCCACCTCCTCCTCTTCCTCCTCTTCCTCTACATCTACCTGAGGAGCTCCAGTGGTGGAGGCTTCCTCATCTACCAGGATGATAGGGGCAGGGGTGTCTACGGTGTCATCCTCTGAAGGATGGCCTCCTTCAGCATCCCCTGTGGGGTTTGCCTTAGAGGGCTTTAGAGTCTCAGACTGGTCTAAGAGCTCTCTTAGGTGGTCTGTAGTAGGGGAAGGCCCTGTCTTCAGACCCCTTAAGACACAAAGCTGTCTTAATTCCTTAAAGGAAAAAATAGCAAATTTGGATGGTGCCCTTGGAGGGTCACTCTCAACAGGAGTAAGTCCACTGGACCCCTCTGCTCCAGACATTGCTCTAGTGTGGGTGGATGTGTTGCAATCTACCTACACTGGTGTTTACCTACTAAACCTATCTAGTAGTTGTAGCTAGGGTGTGCTACTCCCTTTGCTCTACAACAACTAAGTTCAGTAGAACTTAAGTATACTAGTCTTGTTTTATATGTACCTAGCAGGTACCTGTATGATCTTTCAAATGATAATCTCAAAGATTGTAATGGTAAAACAACAGCAAGCTCAGATCCCAATCCGCTGCTCACCAATGTGAGAAGTTGGCCTGGTATATAATGCTCACTAATTCAAGTGATCACTTTGTACCATGCCAAGCAACCCTTATGATGATGGTTGTAATTCAACCTTGTAGACCAGTTATCCTAGTGGTAACGTGGACAAAGCAGTCTTAGGCTAAACTCTGAAAGGCATGTGAAGCCAGCTGTTATACCATACACAACCCCCTTGAATACCAAATGAAAGGGACACCACACAGATATATATTGAAAATATATATTGATTTATTAACTATAAAATCCCCTGGACTCTTTATGAGCACAGAAGCACAAGCGTTAAATCACAAGACAGTTTAAAATACACAAAAGTTGCACAATATGGATGAGCCCTAGGGGCCACCTAAACCATATACTAAGAAAGTGGTATAAGAGATACCAAGAGGAAAGTGAAGAGGCCTAGGGCCTTGGGAATCGCTGGAGCTATTCGAGACTGGAGTTAACTAAGTCGGGAAAGGCCCACGGGACTCGGGTGCAGTGTTCAAAGTGCACGCACTTCTCAATACAAAGTCTATGGTGCGTAAAAAGCACAAAGTTAGAAAGTTAGGAACCTTCCGAGTGACCTACGGAGCTGAAACTTAAAACACAGGCCCTTGGGATGTGTACCACTGCAGGAGCACCGGCGGAGCTGAGTTACCTCACCCACAGGAAGCGGGTGCACAGGGTCGAAGATGTGTCGGGTTTCGTCACGCTGGTCGATGGTGCTTGGAGCTGAAGATGCTGCAGGCGGCTCGATGAGAAGAGTTCCGGTGGATCCAAGGGTGGATCTGAAGAGTTGAAGACCTGAAAGCAGAGGGGACAGTGTTCAAAGTCACTAGCCAGTGACTACCGTGGAACCAGAGTGGAACCAGGCGATGTCGGGTGCAAACAGGCGTTGTCGGGTAGCTTCTTTCTGCAGCCACGTGGATACCCGGGGACGAGGACGTCCAGGAGTCGGTCACGAGCTGTCCCACGTAGGCTTCTCGCTGTTGGCGGTGTCGGCGACCTGATCGGAGCAAACAGGCCTTGGCAAATGCAAGCCACGCAGGAGTTGAAAGATGCTGTTCACTCGGACCAGCAAGGTCAGAGCGAGTGCTCCTTTTCACAGGAGCTTGGGTAGGTCTGGAGCAACCAGACCTGCTGTTTAAATCTTCGGGTTCGTCGCCAAGATGGCCGCTGGCCGCGTGGCTAGTGGCCGGGATGGCGCGTCGAGTGGCACAATGCAAAAGGGCCCCACGCAGATCGTGGAGATGCTGGAGGGCTGATCTTCGGTGCAAGGGCTGCTCGGTGGTGGGGGTTCTCAATCCCCAAAGCACAACGTCGAGGATGCCTCAGAAGCTGCGCAGTCAGCTTTTCGGGTGTCTTTCAAGAGGTCCGGTCCCACGTCACTCGGTGCCTCCACGGGTCCCTTCTTCGCAGGGACTGTGGATCGGGCTCTGAGAGGTCTGGGAGTCTGGTTCTTGTCGGGCTCTGGGCTCGGTCTCCGGCGGGAGGCGGCGGCAAAGCAGACGTCGAGTCGCTGGTTGGTACCTGTGTTCACAGGGTGGTCACTCCTTGGCCACAAGGGAGATTCTTCTTCAGTCTTCTGTGCGGCAGAATGTCGAAGTCCAGTCTTCTTCTTAGTTTTAAGTTGATTTCAGGATGATCTGCTGTGCAATGGCACTGCTCCCTCTCTTATTCCCATCTGAGGGGTGGATCTCCTGCTAGGTCCCTCCCCTATGGGTGGGACCAGGAAGGGGGGTGGTTACACCCCCTCTCCTTTGTCCAGCTCCTCGCCAGGACTGGGGCTGGAAAGCCCCAGAACCGGTTTGGGCTGGCTTATGCACAGGGACACCTTGTGTGCCCCAGGCATGTCTCAATCTATTCAGCCCTGTCCTACCCAATACACAAAACCCTGTCTGGGGTGGTGCTCGCACCTCCCCAGGCAGGAAACCCTTTGTCCAGGCCCTCCTCACTGGAAGGACTCCCAGCAGCAGGTGGTCAGACATGTGTCTGTGGTGGCAGCATCCATTTTGTGATGCTGAGGCTCTGTTTAACTTTAACCAGGGTTAAGGCTACACACATGTCGTGTCCCTCTAGAAGGGTGGAATGCTATCCCCGTCGCCAGAACTGGCGAGGAGATAGTATTCCAATTCGTATGACACCTTACTCGACATGTTTTGATAAAGCCAAACCAAAGATAGCATTTAACCGCGAGGATTATAATGCACTTAAGAGTATATGGTATGGCAATATCCCGGAACAGCTTAGGGAGTGGTTCCCGACAGCTGCAGACAGGCTCAGCTCATGCTAGAGCACCATCTCACATATTTCCAAGCACTCTGCCTCCAGGATTGATGAGGCCTTCCATAGGAGTGGCTGATAGGAACATATGTGTCCAGTTAGGGTTAGATATAGGGCTACTATATCTAAGCAAGAGGTGATTACACCAACTTACCCCAGCTGAGTGATCAGCCAGTTGTGTCAAATATGGAGGCCAGGCCAGGGGTGGCACAATACATGCTGCAGCCCCTGGTAGTCCTTGGCTACACCTATGCCCTGGGTACCTATGGTACACTGTTACAGGGGCCTATAAGGTGAACCAATTCCAATTGTGTTATGCACCTAAGGTACATGGAGTCCATTTTAAGGAGAGAGCAATCAGCCTGGGGCCCTGAATAGCAGGATCCCAGGCCAACTAAGTCAAAAACCAGCTAAACACCAGGCAAAAAGTTTGGGGGTAACCATAGTCAGATATCCACCTTCCTACACTGATGATATCTCAAATGACATTACTGATGACATCACTGATGACATCTCAATTGACATCACTGATCACATCACTGATGACATCTCATTTGACATCAATAATCAGGTCACTGATGATATAATTGATTTGATAATACAATGCAACTCCTCACACTCTAAAATAACCTCTGTTACACCCAGTGTTAAATACAGAGTTTCATTTTTTGAACCATTGACACACCAATACCAGTTACTACATACGCACTCACTGATTCCTACGTCTACACACACATTCACTCATTCACCCATACAATCAATCATACATACAGTCACTCATTATTACAACACTATCATATGCACTCATACACCTATGCAGACACTCAAACACTGCCACTCATCCATAGAGTTACTCACACACCTAGTCAGTCCTGTAAATAATTAATCACACTTCGATTTCCTCATCTATACAGTTAAACACAGAACACCTTATTTTTTCAAACATATACTAACACATACTTACTCTCTTATACAATTACTGATACAAGTACACATTGATCTGCACAGAGTCACACACCTCCCAGCCAGCCACACACACACTCAGTCTTCCATACAAATACTTGGGCAACCAATCAATAACCCATATAGCCACTCATATAGCTACTGATCAAACCATGCAGCAGCTTGCACAACAACAGACATATTGATGCACACTTTCAGACAGTTTAGTCACTAACCCATGCATTCAGTAGGACACATTTATTCACTCACTCAGTCAGTCACGCACCTACTAAATCCTTCATCCAGACACTTATACATCCACTCATTCTTCAATATGTAAGACATATTTTAACTTTACAGAAACATACAGTCACTGGGTGCTGTCATCAGTGATGTCATCAGTGATGTCACTGACCATGTCAAGAATGATGTAATATGTGACATCCTCAGCAGCGGGGGCCGAGATAAAAGGGGGGGTCCCAAAACGCGTTTTCCCCATGTTAATTTCCATAGGGCGGTCGATTTCACTTTTAGCCCGAACGGCTGAATGGATTTCCACCAAACTTGGCAAAATTGTAGGGACTGGTAGCCCGATGTGCCTTTGCTATGTCTCAAGATATGTGCTCCAGTGGATTTTGAGTAATTAAGGTTCAAAAAAATATATATATCTATAGCCGCGCTCCGGTACCCGCACCGGTACGCGCACCGGGCGCTTACCGCGACTTGCGCGGAGAAAGCTGATTGGCTCTGGGGTGTCTGTAAACATTCTAAACAGTCCGGAGCGGCCGCCATCTTGTGTCTCGGTAGGATCGAGACACGAGAGGTGGCCAAAACAAAGAGGGAAATGACCATAAGGGGGCAGAGTAGACCCCCCTTGACCCCCTAGGTTTGATGTGGGGGCCATAAAAGGGCCCCGCGGAGCAAAAAAAAATAAAAAAAAAATTTGATTTTCACGGGGTGAGCGCCCGGTACGCGCACCGGTACGCGCACCGGTAAGCGTACCGGGGAGTGTACCATGGGAAAAAAGAATGACAGTTTTAAAAGTAGCTGTTTAAAAAAAAATGTTTTGTTGTTTTTTTTATACATACACATACATATATATAAATGCATATGCATATATATATATATGCATATATGTGTATATGTGTGCGTGTAGAGAGAGGTAGAGAGGTAGAGGTGTAGAGGTAGAGAGGTAGAGAGGTAGCGGTAGAGAGGTAGAGATTAGTAGAGAGAGAAGAAGAGAGAGGTAGAGAGGTAGAGAGTAGAGAGTGAGTAATAGAGAGTAGAGAGTGAGTAGTAGAGAGTAGTAGAGAGCAGTAGAGAGAGTAGCAGAGAGTGAGTAGTAGAGAGTATTAGAGTGAATAGTAGAGTGAGTAGTAGAGAGTAGTAAAAGTAATTTACAATCGTTCGGAATATCGGTGTTTGGGCAGATATGATCCAGGGACCCCCAGTATGCAAGGGGAATTAGTCCCCCCTCTACAAACGCGCCAATGGCCTGCATTGCAGAGAGGTGTAACAAGGGTGTGGCCTCATTACACTTCTCTGCAATGCAGCTCCCTCGCGCATACTGGAGGCTCCTGGTGGACCAGTTGACCCCAGGGACCCCCAGTATGCAAGGGGAATTAGTTCCCCCTCTGCAAACGCGGCAGTGGGCTGCGTTGCAGAGAGGTGTAACAAGGGGCATAGTCTCATTACACCTCTGCAATGCAGCCCCTGGCGCATACTGGAGGTTCCAGGTCGGCTAATTGGCCCCCAGGGGACCCCAGTATGCAAGGGGAATTAGTTCCCCCTCTTCAAACATGCACGGGGGCTGCGTTGCAGAGAGGTGTAAAAAGGGTTGTGGCTTCATTACACCTCTCTGCAATGCAGTCCCCTGGCGCATACTGGAGATTCCTGGTGGGCTTTCAGGTCTTATATAGTTAGGAATTAGCATTAAAAAAACCTTTGAAATTCACTGAAAAAACCATAGGTTTCACACCAGTTATAGTTAGGAATTAGCATTTAAAAAACCTTTGAAATTCACTGAAAAAACCATAGGTTTCACACCAGTTATAGTTAGGAATTAGCATTTAAAAAACCTATTAAATTCACTGACAAAACCATAGATTTCACACCATTTATAGTTAGCTGGAAATTTTACTGACATAAAACCATTGAAATTCCCACGTTATAGTTAGTTGGACTCACTATAACTTGCGCGCCTGTAATGCACTGCTGATGACGTCACATATTACATCACTCATGACATGGTCAGTGACATCACTCATGACATCACTGATGACACCATCCTTGTGACAGAGTGACAGACCTAATTTCAGTGTAATGTAACGCTTGAAACACATATTCAAAAATAGAAACAAACATTTTCAAAAAAATGGAGATACCCAAACCAGTAACAACAACCAATTCAGTAATTCCACCATCTATATACACATCCACTCATTCACCAACAGTTCTATATAGTCACTCATATATATACTCACTCATCATATGTAGTGATACACCTATACATCCTGTTACACATCAGCAGTCATCCAAAAGTTACTCACACACATACTCACACATGCAAATAAACTATTGAACATCCATTTATTTGCATATACATTTATACACACACTACCACCTTACTTCTAAGGAAACTTACCCATACTTACTCTCTTAAACAATCACTTATAGAAACACATACTTATTTAAACAGGAACTTCTACAATCTCTCACTATATATACTATACTCACTTATATACATCAATACTCACATATACTAGATTAAAACATATGTCGTTACTAATGAAGACACTAGTGAGACAGTCATTCACTCACTAACACACACATATACACACTCATCCACCCATACAGTCCTGCACATATGCTGTCTTCAAAACACATACAAACAGTGAGTCAGTCACCAACCCCTGCAGCCACTTATACACAAAGAGAAACACTGATACAAACATTTAAATATTTAAACAATACTCGCTAATATATGTATTCACTAAGATACACGTAATAAGCCAGTTACCCAACCAATTTTTTTTAAAAAAAACATCCATTTACACACTTATTTAAACATTTATTCTTCCATCGACCTTTACAAATACATATATAAAACAAATTTATTTTTCAGAAAGACACACATTCACTGGATGGTGTCATCAGTGATGTCATGAGTGATGTCACTGACCATGTCATGAGTGATGTAATATGTGACGTCATCAGCAGTGCATTACAGGCGCGCAAGTTATAGTGAGTCCAACTAACTATAACGTGGGAATTTCAATGGTTTTATGTCAGTAAAATTTCCAGCTAACTATAAATGGTGTGAAATCTATGGTTTTGTCAGTGAATTTAATAGGTTTTTTAAATGCTAATTCCTAACTATAACTGGTGTGAAACCTATGGTTTTTTCAGTGAATATATATATATATATATATATATATATATATATATATATATATATATATATATATATATATATATATATATATATATATATATTCAAAGAAAAAACCATAGGTTATAGTCCATATATAGTTAGGGATTTGCATTTACAAAACCTTGAACATTCAATGAAAAAACCATTGGTTTTAGGCCATATATAGTTAGGGATTTGCATTTAGAAAACCTTATTTTACTCGCATAAAACCATTGAAATTCCATATATAGTTATAAGCGCTAACTATATATCGCGCACCCGCAATCCACTGCTGATGATGTCACATATTACATCATTCATGACATGGTTAGTGACATCACTGATGACATCACTGATGACATCTCAAATGACATCACTGATGACATCACTGATTACAACATCCAGTGACTGTATGTTTCTGTAAAGTTAAAATATGTTTTACATATTGAAGAATGAGTGGATATATAAGTGTCTGGATGAAGGATTTACTAGGTGCATGACTGACTGATTGAGTGAGTGATTAAATGTGTCTCACTGAGTGCATGGGTTAGTGACTAAACTGTTTTAATTTGTGCATCATTATATCTGTTGTTCTACAAACTGCTGCATATGTTGATCAGTAGCTATATGAGTAACTGTATGGGTTATTGATTGGTTGTCCAAGTATTTGTATGGGAAACTGAGTGTGTGTGTATGGGTGGCTGGGAGGTGTGTGACTCTGTACATAGATGTGTGAGTAGTTGATTCACTATATGTATAGATTCAAAAGTGCATGTGGAAACAGCTGTATGGGCGGTTGACTGTGCATGAGTGTATTAGTGAGTGAATGGATATCTCAGTGCTACATGTCAAATTAAGTACATATGTAAAACACAGTACATGTGAGAGTTGACATCTATAAATAACTGTGCATAAGAGCCAGTGAATGTGTGAGTGGCTGTATGGATCATTGTGAACATGTATCAGAGATTGTATAAGAGAGTAAAGTAAATATGTGTTAGTATATGTTTGAATAAGTAAGGTGTGTATAACTGTATAGTTGAGAAAATGGAGGTGTGATTGATTTTTGGCATAACTGACTAGGTGTGTGAGTAACTCCATGGATGAGTGACAGTCTGTGACTGTCTGTTTACACTGATTGTATCTAAGGTTATATTAGAGTCTGAAGAGGTTCATGGTATTATCACATGAATGATATCATCAGTGATGTGATCAGTCATGTCAAATGAGATGTTATCAGTGATGTCATCAGTGATGTCATTTGAGATGTCATCAGTGATGTCATCAGTGATGTCACTAACCATGTCATGAATGATGTAATATGTGACATCATCAGCAGTGGATTGCGGGTGCGCGATATATAGTTAGCGCTTATAACTATATATGGAATTTCAATGGTTTTATGCGAGTAAAATAAGGTTTTCTAAATGCAAATCCCTAACTATATATGGCCTAAAACCAATGGTTTTTTCACTGAATTTTCAAGGTTTTGTAAATGCAAATTCCTAACTATATATGGACTATAACCCATGGTTTTTTCTTTGAATTTCAATGGTTTTTTAATAGCAAATATCAAAAGCTGTCAAATGTCAAGTACGTGATAGGTAAAAACGTTTTCGTGTTTATGCACGCTGATGTGCTTTGAACGCTGCCACTCCCCCCCACTCCCCTCTTTTCTCTTAGTAGTACTCTCTCTTTGCAGATAGTGAATGGTAGTTAACGCACACCTTTACCCCTGTTGTAATCCGTCGTACCTGCTTGTCTCTCCATTTCATTGATTATTATCCAAGCATTTACTGTTTTACAATTGGTTCTCTTTGGATCATTCTCTATTTACAAACAAGCACAAAGTCGCAATACTCTGTTTAGTCTTTGCAGATAGTGAAAAATTGTGTAAAAAAATAAAAGTAATCGAGCAAAATCAGTAGACCACTAATTCGATCTCTTTTTGACCTCGGTAAAATGCAAACATTAGGAACAACCCTTCATGAGAAATACGAAAATAGTGAAATGAATTGAGCTCCACACCATGAGGGCTGCAAGACAGCTCGACTCCGCCACCCACACCGCCCAAAATAACGACAAACCCTATGCAAATATTATAAATATACACAACACACCAGCAAAGAAACAGAGTAAAACATTTTATTAAATAACTATTTACATAACTATTTTATACTTTTTATTGCCCGATCCGGCTAGCTCAATCGATCGAGCATGAAACTCATGCACTGATAGCAAGCGTTGAGAGTTTGTAGAACGATGGCTTCAGATTTTCCACATACGGTGTAGTGGCGCGAACTGGCAGGGGGCGTTTGGATTCTACCCCTTCCCCAAATAAGATTTTCATACGTGAATGTTCGTTCATGCTTTTTGTCCCTGAGTTGCTTCCATGTCACTGCCTTACACAAATGGCATAAGTCTTGGTTGTTGAGTGCCATACTTCAGAGTTCTAAGCAGCTCTTGTAACACTGTTTAAACCTTATTTGCACCTGCTGCAGCTTCACTATTCAAAGTAAGTGGGGTCCATTTGTGGACCTGACTGCATTGGAAAACAATGTGATACGGTGCCTCCCTAAACCGCTTGACGGAGGCCCCCGAGGGGCGGTGAGATGGCGCGGACTGAGAGGGGGCGCTTGGCTCCTGCCCCCTCCCCAAGTCGTGTTGCCCTGGTGAGGCCTGAGATCGCCCCCGGCATAGGCGGCCGGCTCCCGGGGTCCGGCGGAATTTTTTCCCTTTTGAAGAATCTTCCATTCTGGACCTTGTCCCACAATCCGTTTGACCTGAAGACACGCTGTCGTGGGGCGCCCCTTTACCGTTTTAGTTGCCATTCCGCCCGCTTTTGGTACTCTGTGCCTCTTCCGCCATTCAGCTGTTTACCGCCCGCTCTTGCGACTACAACGTCTCGCTCACCATGTAGTTGAGTTGCTCCCGCTCTTAAGATTTAACCGAACTTTTTGGACTGCTGAAAGCGGTTGTATTCCGACCGCTGGTTGGTGGAGACATTTTGACTATATTCTGGACCTGCATTGTCGCGTAATGCGTCATATGACGCGACGCGTTAGCGCACCCGGAAGTGCTCCGGTGCGCAAGGCGCAGCTTCCCGGAAACGATCCAGAGCGCGCCGCGCAGCGCGTAACGTAAGCATAACAGGTCATGTGACTTGTTAATAAAACTTTTCATTGGTTCATTTTACTTTTCTTTTCCTAATTATGTAAGACTAGGTCATGTGACCTAAAAATAACACTTTTCATTGGATTAAAAAAATTTTTTCCCAAACGATGAAAGCCCCACCTTGTTTCTGGATGTTTCAGACTGAAGCTGGCGTCACCATGAGAGCACCACCATCTCGTAGCTCCGTCGTGGCCATTCCGCAAGCAATCATGGCAGCCGCTCCCCACCGGAAGCCTGCGGGAGTCGACGGCCCCCAAGACTTTTGTACAATCTTCAAGGCTGAGGGGACGCTTTCGAGAATGGAACCCAAGCCCTGGCAGACAAGCGTCCGAGTTCCAAGGTGTCCCAGGGCCATTTTACTGGACCAGGCCCAAATCCGAAGAGCTGGCCGCCATTTTAAGAGTCCTGTGGAAGCCGCCTATCACTGCACCGCAAGAGTGGGAGCAACTCAACTACATGGTGAGCGAGATGCTGTAGCCGTAAGAGCGGGCGCTAAACAGCTGAATGGCGGAAAAGGCACTGTGTAGCAAAAGCGGGCGGAATGGCGAAACGATAAAGGGGCGCCCCACTACAGCAGACAAGCCTCCGCCATGTGCTTCAAAACTGCATATGTATCTCGTGATATCAAGGTTGGGCAACCAGTACACAACAAACAGTTACGAGTCCCATTTACACCGGCGCCATTTTGGGCGCGGCCGGGCAGGTCCAGGATCTACTGAAACATAACAAATGAGGCTGACGTCTCTGAAGCAGTTGACGAACAGCAGGACATAGCAAATAAACATGAACTCTCTAAAGCTGTTAACTCACTGCAGGACAAAACAAGTGAACCTGAAACCTCTGGAATAATTGTCGCTCAAAAGAACAACACACAAAACTCTGTAGAGCCTGAAGAAAAAAAAACAGAAGGGCACTGTAGTTTCAGACACACTTAACACTAATGACTAAACAAAGATATCGTCTGTTTATGAAGCAGTTATCATCTTGACAGAATTGACAAAGAAGTGTACGGACACCAATGCTATTTAGAAACACAAGGAAATCCTAACGCATCAGCATTCTCGGAAGAGGTTGACACAGATAACATCTTAAGAAACAAAGAAAGACCTGTTCACTCTTGACACCCCAGGTGCTGTGTATGTTGCACTATAGTGCTGCATCGAGAAAACGGACAACCCTATTGATGTGGATTTTTCATTATTGATTATTGTAAAGAAATGGCGACTCCCCCCTTTAGCAGATTAGCTAAATGTTTGCGTAATTTAGGCATAAAAGTTATATTATTGTTGTTGTTGTTGTTATCGTTATAGTTCTGGTTAATTTCAAAAAATGGTTAAATATATTTACAGTTTTTGTTGCGTTCGTTATATTTAAATGTTAATAAAGTTTTAAAATCTAACTTTGTTGGAGTGCTATATATGTTTAAAAAATCGGGTGAATGGGGCCTTGAATCTGGTTATTGTCATGTGTGGGCTTTGCAAGTGTACTGCTACAAGATCGGACATTTCAAACTCAAATGCACGTTCTTTTTCTTACCTTTCCGAAGCATGGAGCGCAATAGCAGGCAGAGAAAGGGTGATGCACGTGTTGAACACTGCCTGGCCTGGCAAGTTGCTGGCAGTGCCCCCCCGCCCGCTCCTGAAAGAGGGCACACACACACCGCCGCCCGAGTACTTCACAAATCTTTAAAAGACCATGCGCTTGTTCATGAGGCTTAAATGGTTTATCACCCCTTCTAGAACCCCTGCATCGACCCTCTGACGTTTCCTGGAAGAATTAGCACGTAACACAATACCAAGCCCTGTCAGCTGAAACCCCCGAGAAATCATGGGGCATATTATCAAGGGGGTTTATTTCCGCTTTTTTGGCTTTAAAAGCCAAAAAAAAAAGAGATAAAATTATCTCCCTATTACCAAGCTGTCGCTAACACCAGTTAGTGACAGCTAAAAGGAGATAGCAACCATCTTGGGCCCCGCTTTGCATATCAGTGATATTTATCACTAATGACATGCAAAGTGGGCGTGCCAAGATTTTAGCGACTGGAAACAGTCCCTAACCATCGCTATCTCCTATTACCAACTTTTGGAGATATTCGCGCTAAGCGCGAATATCTCCAAAACCTAACACCTGCCCTGAGCAGTTTTAGCCATGTTATCCAATTGGAAGTGGATAACATGTCTAAGAGCATTTGCTGGATAATGCATGAATATCGCTGACTTTTCAACGATATTCATGCATTGCGGCCGTTTTTTATCGCATTTGCGATAAACCTTGCTAATAGCAAGGTTTATGTGCGATAAAATTCGCCGAAGTGCGGCGATAATTTTTGTCTCTAAACAAGTTAGAGACAAAAATTATCGCTAGTTGTTGGTAATATGCCCCCGGGTTTTTCCTTGCAGGAATCGGGAAGCGAAAGACTAGCACTGAAATCAGTAGTCTCACGCCTGAATCGGGAGGGTTGGCATGTCTGGATACTCTACAGCTGGGGCCATAAACTACATCCGCAGGGCTAGGTGATAGCCTAGGTCCGGCCTGGACAATCGGACACAGAGGAAGAGGAGTGTCAGAGGGTGCGGTAGTGAATAGGGTGAAAGGGAGGTGTCGGGCGGGCACAGGGTGTCATTCTCAGAGAAGAGCAGCGCAGATGGGGGGAAGTATATGGCCCATGCATGAGAGAGAGAGCGGGGGTGACCAGTGCGTGGGGGAGATGCTTGCGAGGGTGGGGAGCCATGCTGAGGATCGGCGGCGTGCAGAGAGTGGCCCTGGTCAAGGCATCTAAAATGGCTGCTGTGCACGACAAAATTGTGGCATTGGACAAAAACGCAAGATGGCGCAGACAATGTTTATCAATAAGGATTCATTTATAACAAAATATTTACTCGCAGTGACAAAATGGTGGTCAACACTTCCTGATTTCCATCGAATCGAACGTTAACAAACGTCACGCAGCAAAAAAAAAAAAAAAGCTCACGCACAGAGCAGTTTTTAGCCATGTTATCCAATGGAAGGTGGATAACATGGCTAAGAGCATTTGCTGGATAATGCATGAATATCGCTGACTTTTCAGCGATATTCATGCATTGTGGCCGATGTGCGGCGATAATTTTTGTCTCTAAACAATTAAAACGAAGCACAAAATGGCGAATTCCCGTTTAGCTACCAGTTTGCGGCCCAGTTCGCGGCCCGTGAAGCGCTTCTACCGTGAAAAATCATTTTTTTTTTATTTTCCCCACGGGACCCTTTAATAACCCCAACATCATTCCTAGGGGGTCAAGAGGGGTATACCTTGCCCCCTTTCAATAAATTCCCCCTTCGTTTTTCACCTCTTCTTCTCTCTCGATCCTACCGAGAGATAAGATGGCGGCCGCTCCAGACTGTTTAGAATGTTGACAGACACCGGAGAGCCAATCAGCTTTCTGCGCACAAAGTTCCGTTTCGCGAAAAGTAAGCGGACCGGAGCGCAGCCCGGAGCGCTGTTACAGATATATATCTTGTTTTGAACGTTAATTTCTCAAAAACTACTGGAGCACATATATTGAGACCTAGCAAAGGCACATCGGGCTAACAGTCCCTACAATTTTGCCAAGTTTCGTGCAAATCCATTCAGCCGTTCGAGCTAAAAGTGAGGCCAACCGCCCTATGGAAATTAACATGGGAAAAACGCGTTTTGGGACCCCCCTTTTTTCTCGGCCCCCCCTTGATGAAACCCCCCCGAATTTTCAGGGGCTGCTCAGAAACAAAATGTGCCATTTTCCTGAAAATTTCAGCCGATTCCGTCCACAAACGCCAAAGTTATTAGACATAGAATTTTCAAAAGTTCCATGGACAAATAATCCTAACTATATATACCTACTGGCGACAGCCAGTAGGTAATATATATATATATATATATATATATATATATATATATATATATATATTAGGTAATATATATATATATATATATATATATATATATATATATATATATATATATATATATATTACCTACTGGCGATAGCCAGTAGGTATATTTAGTTAGGATTATTTCTCTATGGAACTTTTGAAAATTCTATGTCTAATAACTTTGGCGTTTGTGGACGGAATCGGCTGAAATTTTCAGGAAAATGGCACATTTTGTTTCTGAGCAGCCCCTGAAAATTTGGGGGGGTTCGTCAAGGGGAGGCCGAGAAAAAAGGGGGGTCCCAAAACACGTTTTTCCCATGTTAATTTCCATAGGGCATTTGGCCTTACTTTTAGCTCGAACGGCTGAATGGATTTGCACGAAACTTGGCAAAATTGTAGGGACTGTTAGCCCGATGTGCCTTTGCTGGGTCTCAATATATGTGCTCCAGTGGATTTTGAGAAATTAACGTTTTAAAAAATTTATATATCTGTGACAGCGTCCCAGATAGCGCTCCAGATCGCATACTTTTCGCGACACGGAGCTTTGCGAAGCGATGCTGATTGGCTCTCCGGTGTCTGTCAACATTCTAAACAGTCCGGTGCGGCCGCCATCTTGTCTCTCGGTAGGATCGAGAGACAAGAAGAGGTGAAAAATGAAGGGGGAATTTAATGAAAGGGGGCAAGGTAGACCCCTCTTGACCCCCTAGGAATGATGTTGGGGTTATTAAAGGGTTCCGTAGGGAAAATAAAAAAAATTCAATTTTTCACGGTAGAAGCGCTTCTGGGTTCGCAAACCGGGTCGCAAATTAACGGCTGAATGGATTTGCACGAAACTTGGCAAAATTATAGGGACTGTTAGCCCGATGTGCCTTTGCTGGGTCTCAATATATGTGCTCCAGTGGATTTTGAGAAATTAACGTTTAAAAACCAGGTATATCTGTGACAGCGTCCCAGATAGCGCTCCAGATCGCGTACTTTTCGCGTAAAGGAGCTTTGCGTTGCGAAGCTGATTGGCTCTCCGGTGTCTGTCAACATTCTAAACAGTCCGGTGAGGCCGCCATCTTGTCTGTCGGTAGGATCGAGAGACAAGAGGAGGAGAAAAACGAAGGGGGAATTTAATGAAAGGGGGCTAGGTAGACCCCTCTTGACCCCCTAGGAATGATGTTGGGGTTATTAAAGGGTCCCGTGGGGCAAATAATAAAAATGTGATTTTTCGCGGTAGAAGCGCTTCTCGGTTCGCAAACTGGTAGCGAAACGTGAATTCGCCATTTTGTGTTTCGATTTCATTAAATTACTAGGTATAAGGGGGTACGGGAGACGTATCCTGACCCCTTTTGCTTTCTGAGGGTGGCTGAGGAGGCTCGTATATGTTGATACATGTCTTCCAGTGGCTGTGCGTGAGCATTTTTTTTTTTGTTGCGTGACGTCTGTTAACGTTCGATTCGATGGAAATCAGGAACTGTTGACCGCCATTTTGTCACTGCGAGTAAATATTTTGTTAAAAATAATTGTTATAAATTAATCCTTATTGATAAACATTGTCTGCGCCATCTTGTCTTTTTTGCAATGCCACACTTTTGTTGAGCACGGCAGCCATTTTAGATGCCTTGACCAGACCCACTCTCTGCACGTCGCCGATCCTCAGCATGGCTCCCCACCCTCGCAAGCATCTCCCCCACGCACTGGTCACCCCCGCTCTCTCTCTCATGCATGGGCCAGAAACCTCCTTCCATGTGCGCTGCTCTTCCCTGAGAATCACACCCTGTGCCTGCCCGACACCACCCTTTCACCCTATTCAATACCACACCCTCTGACACTCCTCTTCCTCTGTGTCCGATTGTCCAGGCCGGTCCCAGGCTATCACCTAGCCCTGCAGATGTAGTTTATGGCCCCAGCTGTAGAGAATCACCCCTCTTCAAAGGAGTTACAGTAGATCAAGGCCCCCACCCGATGAGATCCGTCACACCACACGCGTTCCTACTATCTGATAACCATCCTGTATTGTGCTTGGGGAGGGGATTCTCACTGTGAGGGTGTGTGGGACCGAGCCTGAAGTGGAAGATTCCAGGGATGCCTCACATTAAAAATATATAGCACTCCAACAAAGTAGGATTATAACACTTTAATAACTTATAAATATATAGAACGCAACAAAAACAGTAAATACATTTAAACATTTTTTTGAAAAAAGAAGCAACAATGGTCAGTATCTGTGTTTTGTGCGAATAGTCCCAAGGCAGCACAACGTGCTGAGTTCTGGACGGCACCCAGGTGATGTTACCTGGGTGCCGCACTGGTTTTTGGTATCCTACAATGCAGCTCCAAAAAACGGCGTGGGGCGTCCCGGGGGGTGCGCGGGGAGGCCTCGTCAGTAGCGGTCTGTTGTGCGAATAGTCCCAAGGCAGCAGAACGCGCTGAGATGTGGATGGCACCCAGGTGATGTCCAGTATGTTGTCGTACTGGTTTTGGCATCCTACAATGCTGCTCCGAAAAACGGCGTGGGGCGCCCCGGGGGGGGGGGGGGAGGCGGCGTGAACGGGTCTCCCCAGGTGGAGGCTTGTCTGCTGTACTGGGGCGCCCCTTTACCGTTTCAGTTGCCATTCCACCCGCTTTTGCTACACTGTGCCTCATCCTCCATTCAGCTGTTTATCGCCCGCTCTTGCGGCTACAGCGTCTCGCTCACCATGTAGTTGAGTTGCGCCCACTCTTGCGGTGCAGCGATAGGCGGCTGCCACAGGACTCTTAAAATGGCGGACGGCTCTTCAGATTTGGGCCTGGTCCACTAAAATGGCCCTGGGACACCTTGGAACTCGGACGTCCCCTGAGCCTTGAAGATTTTACAAAAGTCTTGGGGGCTCCCGACTCCTGCAGGCTTCCGGTGGGGAGCGGCTGCCATGATTGCTCGCGGAATGACCACGACGGAGCCACGAGATGGTGGTGCTCTTAGGCTGACGCAAGCTTCAGTCTGAAACATCTAGAAACAAGGTGGGGCTTTCATCGTTTGGGAAAAAAAAATGTTTTAATCCAATGAAAAGTGTTATTTTTAGGTCATATGATCAAGCCTTCCATCATCAGGAAACCAAAAGTAAAATGAACCAATGAAAAGTTTTATGAAGAAGTCACATGACCTGTTATGCTTACGTTACGTGCTGCTATAAAAAGCGTAGAAAATCCGTTAGCACGTGAGGCGGCGTCAGTAGCGGACCGATGTGCGGATAGGCCGAAGGCAGCACAACGCGCCAAGATCCGGATGGCACCAAGGTGGTGTCCAGCAAGTTGCACTGGTGTGGCCAACCTGCAATGCTGCGCCGAAAGTCGGCGTGGGGTGCCTGGGTGGGGGGGAGGTGGCGCAAACTGGCCTCTCTCGCCTCCCCAGGTGGAGGCACCTGATGTGCAGTGCGGCGCCCCTTATCTTTTCACTCGCCGTCCAGCAGAGTTGCGCCCGCACTTGCTGCTACAGTAGGCCGAAGGCAGCACAACGTGCCAAGATCCGGATGGCACCGAGGTGGTGTCCAGCAAGTTGCCGCACTGGTGTGGCCATCCTACAATGCTGCGCCGAAAGTCGGCGTGGGGCGCCCCGTTGGCCTGTGAGGTCGCGTCAGTCAGTGGGGGCTGTTTGAGAAAGCAATGTGATGCTGTGCGTTGCCCCCAAGATGGAGGCTCCTCGGCTGCAGTGGGGTGCCCCTTGGTGTTTCACTCGCTATCCAGCTGAGTTGCGTCCGCACTTGCGGCTACAGTAGGCCGAAGGAAGCACAATGCGCCGAGATCTGGATGGCACCGAGGTGGTGTCTAGCAAGTTGCCGCACTGGTGTGGCCATCCTATAATGCTGCGCCGAAAGTCGGCGTGGGGTGTCCTGTTGGCCTATGAGGGGGTGTCAGTAGCGGACCGATGTGTGAATAGGTCGGAACCAGCACAAGGCGCCAAGATCCGGATGGCACGGAGGTGGTGTCATAGTTGAGAGTTCTGAGCAGCGCTTGTAACACTGTCTGAAGCTTATTTGCACCTGCTGCAGCTTCACTATTGCCCTGGTGTGGCCAAAGATCGCCCATGACATAGGCGGCCGGCTTCCATGGTCCGGCGGAACTTTTTTCCTTTTTCTTTCTGTATCTTGTCCCGCAATCCGTTTGACCTTTAGACACGACCAGGTCCCTGAATGTGTGCAGGGGGACGCTATTGATTGAATCAAAATGACGGCTTCACACAAAGCTGACTCAAGCATTGCTGGTGATGCTATACAGACAAAAAATGGTTTTCAGTTTGTACATTCTTCAGGATTTTTCCATCCAAGTCTGCTTGAGAGTTTGTAGAACAATGGCTTTAGATCTTGCCCTCCCCTCTTTTGACTGTTGGTTCTTGTTGCCTATCTCTTCTGTTGTCATTTAACTGAACCTTTTTTGACTGCCGAAAGGGGTTCTGGTCTGACCGCTGGTTGGTGGAGACATTTTGACTATATCCTGGACCTGCCCGGCCTCACCCAAAATGGCGCCGGTATAAATGGGACTCGTAACTCCTTGTTGTGTACTGGTTGCACAACCTTGATATCTCGAGATACGTATGCAGTTTTGAAGCACATGGCGGGCGGGAACGAGAATTGATTGAATATTTCGACATCCCTATTGATATTAAGTTCTGATGTGTTATTGATTACTGTACTATTGAAAGTTCGAATTAACGTCACCCATGGTACTTGCCCGCAAATGTATATCTAGATAATTTTATTGTAAGTGGCCCTGTCGTATTTTAATTACAAAATGTACGTCCACCGATTCCGCAACTGTTAGACACCTTAGTTCTTGCAACCTAATGGCCCGCTCGTTGCGTTCCTCTACAGTGTAAATGTCTCCTCATCATATACGATTCCAGTTTGCTCCGTGGCCGGCCCACGTGGTTATAGGCCCGTATTTGTATACTGACATTTTCACAATAAAGGTTTTTAAAACAAAACATGGTAGTAGTATTTACATTGGTAAAGTTTTTAATTTTAGTCACTGTTTTCGAATCAGTAAAAGGCAAGTGAAATAAAGCAGTCCAATTACATGACGGATAAAAGGTATAATACGCAGGAACGCAGTAAACATAAATGGTCAAGGGCTGTTGTGTTTTTTACTCCTGCAACATAAAGTGATCGATAAGAATCTGATATTCAGGCATATTGGCGACTAAGACAGCAGGCCGAGCATCTTTTGCTCAACGGCTCCGTCATGGGACGAAGAAACGCCCTTTTTCTAGAAAAAGGAATATATTTTACTTGCAGGACAGTTGTAAATTTTCCGGGAAAATACATTAGCCTGGAACATTATAACATATATGTTTAAGAAAAAATAATGTTCGAAAGCAATAAAAAGCGTAATTGTTAGGTCATATGACCAAGCCTTTCATCATTAGAATAACAAAAGTAAAATGAACCAATGAAAAGTTTTATTAACAAGTCACATGACCTGTTATGCTTACGTTACGCGCTGCGCGCCGCGCCCCGGATTCCTTCCACTGGAGTACTCCGGGTGCGCTAACGCGGCGTGTCATATAACGCATTACGCGACAACGTAGGTCCAGAATATAGTCAAAATGTCTCCACCAACTAGTGGTCGGAACACAACCCCTCTCAGCAGTCTAAAAAGTTCTGTTAAATGACAACAGAAGGGACAGGCAACAAGAACCATCAGTCAAAGAGGGGAGGGCAAGTTTTTCCCTACCGGGTCACGTTGGGGCGCTACCGGAACTGATCGAATTGGTAGTCTACAGTGTTTCTTGATGTTTCAGACTGAAGCTGGCGCAATCATGGCAGCCGCTCCCCACCATAAGCCTGCAGGAGTCGGGGGCCCCCAAGACTTTTGTAGAATCTTCAAGGCTCAGTGGACGCTTTCGAGAATGGGGCCCAACCCTAGCAGACAAGCGTCCGAGTTCCAAGGTGTCCCATGGCCATTTTAGTGGACCACGCCCAAATCTGAAGAGGCGGCCGCCATTTTGAGAGTCCTGTGGCAGCCGCCTATAGCTGCATCGCAAGAGCGGGAGCAACTCAACTACATGGTGAGCGAGACGCTGCAGTCGCAAGAGCGGGCGGTAAACAGCTGAATGGCGGAAGAGGCACAGTGTAGCAAAAGCGGGCGGAATGGCAACTGAAACGGTAAAGGGGCGCCCCACTCCAGCGTGTCTTCAGGTCAAATGGATTGTGGAATTAGGTCTAGAATGGAAGAGTCATCAAAAGGCAAAAAGTTCCGCCGGACCCCGGGAGCCAGCCGCCTATGTTGGGGGCGATCTTAGGCCACGCCAGGGCAACACGACTTGGGGAGGGGGCAGAAGTCAAGCGCACCCTCCCAGCCCGCGCCAACACACCGTATGTTGAAAATCTGATACCATTGTTCTACAAACTCTCAACCAGCCTTGGATGAAAAATCTTGAAGAATGTACAAACTGAAAACCAGTTTTTGTTTGCATAGCATCAGCAGCAACGCTTGCTATCAGAGTGCATGAGTTTCATGCTCGATCGATTGAGCTAGCCGGATCAGGCAACAACAAGTATAAAATAGTTATGTAAATAGTTATTTAATAAAACGTTTTACCCTGTTACTTTGCTGGTGTGTTGTATATATTTATAATATTTGCATAGAGTTTATCGTTATTTTGGGCGGGGTGGGTGGCGGAGCCGAGCTGTCTTGCAGCCATCATGGTGTGGAGCTCAGTTCATCTCACTAGTTTCGTATTTCTCATGAAGGGTTGTTCCTAATGTTTCTATTTTAGCGAGGTCAAAAAGAGATCCCATTAGTGGCCTACTGATTTTGCTCGATTATTTATTTTTTTTTTACACGATTTTTCACTATCTGCAAAGACTAAACAGAGTATTGCGGCTTTGTGCTTGTTAGTAAATAGAGAATGAACCACAGAGAATAAATTCAAAAATAGTAAATGCTTGGATAACAATCAATCAAATGGAGAGACAAGCAGGCACGACGGATTACAACGGGGGCAAAGGCCTGCGTTAACTACCCTTCACTATCTGCAAAGAGAGAGTACTTTTAAGAGAAAAGAGGGGGGGGCAGCGTTTAAAGCACATCAGCGTGCATAAACACGAAAATGTTTTTACCTATCACATACTTGACATTTGACAGCTTTTGATATTTGCTATTAAAAAACCATTGAAATTCAATGAAAAAACCATAGGTTTTAGCCCATATATAGTTAGGTATTAGCATTTACAAAACATTGAAAATTCACTGAAAAAACCATAGGTTATAGACCATATATAGTTAAGGATTAGCATTTACAAGACCTTATTTTACTCGCATAAAACCATTGAAATTCGCATATATAGTTAGTTGCGCTAACTATATATCGCGCACCCGCAATCCACTGCTGATGATGTCACATATTACATCATTCATGACATGGTCAGTGACATCACTGATGACATCACTGATGACATCACTGATGACATCACTGATGACATCTCAAATGACATCACTGATGACATCACTGATGACAACATCCAGTGACTGTATGTTTCTGAAAAGTCAAAATATGTCTTACATATTGAAGAATGAGTGGATGTATAAGTGTCTGGATGAAGGATTTAGTAGGTGCATGACTGACTGTATAAGTGAGTGATTAAATGTGTCTCACTGAGTGCATGGGTTAGTGACTAAACTGTCTTAATTTGTGCATCATTATATCTGTTGTTCTGTAAACTGCTGCTTATGTTGATCGGTAGCTTTATGATTAAGTATATGGGTTATTGATTGGTTGCCCAAGTATTTGTATGGGATAGTGAGTGTGTGTGTGGGTGGCTGTGAGGTGTGTGACTATGTGCATAGATGTGTGAGCAGTTGATTCACTAGATGTATGGGTTCAAAAGTGCATGTGGAAACATCAGTATGGGCAGTTGACTGTGTGCATCAGTGTATTGGTGAGTGAATGGATATCTCAGTGCTACATGTCAAAGTAAGTACATATGTAAAACACAGTACATGTGAGAGATGACATATATAAATAACTGTGCATAAGAGCCATTGAATGTGTGAGTGGCTGTATGGATCATTGTGAACTTGTATCAGGGATTGTATAAGAGAGTAAATATGTGTTAGTATATGTTTGAATAAGTAAGGTGTGTATAACTGTATAATTGAGGAAATGGAAGTGTGATTGATTCTTTGCATGACTGACTAGGTATGTGAGTAACTCCATGGATGAGTGACAGTCTGTGAGCGTCTATTTACTCTGAGTGTATCTAAGATTATATTAGAGTCTGAAGAGGTTCACCGTATTATCACATGAATGATGTCATCAGTGATGTGATCAGTAATGGCAAATACGATGTCATCAGTGATGTCATCAGTGATGTCATTTGAGATGTCATCAGTGATGTCATCAGTGATGTCATTTGAGATGTCATCAGTGATGTCATCAGTGATGTCATTTGAGATGTCATCAGTGATGTCATCAGTGATGTCACTGACCATGTCTTGAATGATGTAATATGTGACATGATCAGCAGTGGATTGCGGGTGCGCGATATATAGTTAGTGCAACTAACTATATATGCGAATTTTAATGGTTTTGTGTGAGTAAAATAAGGTTTTGTAAATGCTAATTCCTAACTATATATGGTCTATAACCTATGGTTTTTTCAGTGAATATAAAATATACATAAGGTAAAAAATATATTTATATTAAAATTTCAATATTTAAAAAAAATCTAATTATATTAAAAATATGTACTGTAATTTAAAAAATAAAATGTCTAAAAATAAATAATTTAAAATAATGTTGTAAATCAGTATAAAAAATATAACAATTAATACATGTAAAAATTATCATTTACAAAACCTTTGAAATTCACTGAAAAAACCATAGGTTTCAGCCACGTTACATTTAGGAATTAGCATTTAAAAAAACCTTAGAAATTCACTAAAAAACCATAGGTTTCACACATGTTATAGTTAGCTGGACATTTCACTCATACAAAACCATTACATTTCCCCCGTTATAGTTAGTTCAGCTAACTATAACTCGCGCGCCCGCAATGCTCTGCTGATGGCCTGCTTCTTTCTTACAGATATGGCTACAGTACTATCAGCAGCTGGAGCATCTGCCCCACCACAACCACCACCACCACCATAAATAATTTAAAATAATGTTGTAAATCAGTATAAAAAATATAACAATTAATACATGTAAAAATTATCATTTACAAAACCTTTGAAATTCACTGAAAAAACCATAGGTTTCAGCCACGTTACATTTAGGAATTAGCATTAAAAAAACCTTAGAAATTCACTAAAAAACCATAGGTTTCACACATGTTATAGTTAGCTGGACATTTCACTCATACAAAACCATTACATTTCCCCCGTTATAGTTAGTTCAGCTAACTATAACTCGCGCGCCCGCAATGCTCTGCTGATGGCCTGCTTCTTTCTTACAGATATGGCTACAGTACTATCAGCAGCTGGAGCATCTGCCCCACCACAACCACCACCACAAGGACCACCAGAACATCTCATTGGTGGTCAAGAAGAAGAGGAGGAGGAGGAGGAACAGGAGGAAGGGAAAAGCACTTCATATGGGTGTTTTATAAAATCCCAACTGGTTTCAAAAAAGTAAATGCTGCAAAGGTGACCTGTCTCATCTGTGGTGCTTTGCTTTCCAGGGGGAACCCTGCAAAAAAATATTCCTTTGGGAATCATACAATGATTCGGCACATGCAGCGTTTGCACCCTATTAACTATTCTGCAGCAGAGGTGAGAGAACTCTGCAAAAACCTACCCCAATCATCTGGCACAACCTCAACAACCAAAGAACCCACTCCATCGGGTCCAGAAGCAAGTCAGTTGATTTCAAGTATACAACCAAAGTTTGGGGGATACAAAATTGTTTGTGTATATTGTGGGAAATTAATTACTTATGGTGAGCAGAGCATTACACTCATCATGCTTGCTGGTGATAACCACAAATGCACAAAGAAGCCTTAATGTTTCCTGTTTTTTTTTTGCTCCAGTTGAGCCGTTTACAAATCCCTGTTTTTTGTTTCTCCCTATAAAAAATTACAAAAAAATATAAAACTGTTCAGAAAAACCAAAAAAAGTAAAAAATGTTCAAAAAACACAATAAAAGAAATATAAAACAACAAAAAGAAGAAAAAAAAACAGTTCTTTTTAGAACTACCTCCAAATTATAAAAAAAGGCTACATTTTTTGAAAACTCTATCATTCTTTTTTCCCTATGGAACGCTCCCCGGTGCGCTCCCCAGTGCGCGTACCGGGCGCTCCCCCACGCAAATCGAAAATAAAAAACATTTTTGGTCCTGCGGGGCCCTTTTATAGCCCCCACATCAAACCTAGGGGGTCAGGGGGGGTCTACCCTGCCCCCTTTTGCTCATTTTCTCCTTTGTTTTGCCACGTCTTGTGTCTCGATCCTACCGAGACACAAGATGGCGGCCGCTCCGGACTGTTTGGAATGTTTACAGACACCCGAGTGCCAATCAGCTTTCAGCGCGCAAGTCGCGTAGCGCGCCCGGAGCGCTCCCCAGTGCGCGTACCGAAGCGCGGAAATTGGTATATATTTTTTTTACCTAAATTACTCCAAATCCACTGGAGCACATATCTTGAGACATAGCAAAGGCACATCGGGCTACCAGTCCCTACAATTTTGCCAAGTGTTGTGTAAATCCATTCAGCCGTTCTGGCTAAAAGTGAGGTCGACCGCCCTATGGAAATTAACATTGGGTAAACAAGTTTTAGGACCCCCCTTTATCTCGGCCCCCGCTTGAAAAATCCCCCCCAAACTTTCAGGGAAGGAACGGGGCGCCACAAGGCAAATTTGAGGAAATTGTCAAGCAGATGCCTCAACCGGCGCCAAAGTTATTCACAATAGAATGTTAAGATTTAGCATTGAAAATAATCCTAACTATAACTACCTACTGGCGACCGCCAGTAGGTTATAAATATATATATATATACATATATATATATTCACTGAAAAAACCATAGGTTAAAGACCATCAGTGATGTCATCAGTGATGTCACTGACCATGTCATGAATGATGTAATATGTGACATCATCAGCAGTGGATTGCGGGTGCGCGATATATAGTTAGTGCAACTAACTATATATGGAATTTTAATGGTTTTGTGTGAGTAAAATAAGGTTTTGTAAATGCGAATTCCTAACTATATATGGTCTATAACCTATGGTTTTTTCAGTGAATTTTCAAGGTTTTGTAAATGCTAATTCCTAACTATATATGGTCTATAACCTATGGTTTTTTCAGTGAATTTTCAAGGTTTTGTAAATGCTAATTCCTAACTATATATGGTCTATAGCCTATGGTTTTTTCAGTGAATATATACATATATAAACATATATCATCTGTATATCTATATAAATACAAACATAAATGCATGCATACATATACTTATATGCATACAGATGCATGTTATTTACATGAAAGTTGAAAAAACACTAATAAAAGCAAAGCTAAAAAGCCACCTCATTACAAACAGAATGGCTTTAACTTAAACGAGGGCGAGATCTATTGCATTTTCAATGCTTGTTTACTTTGGTTCCATCAAGAAGGCATTCAGATGTGTCACACATTTGCCATAAATTCTGAATGTTAGCACTCTAGTTGCACATTAGATCACTGTAGTAAAGCTACTGCTCACCAGGGACGTCTGCTGCTGGTATTCAAAGTGCATGTTTCAGTCTGCATGTCAGAATTTTTTTAATGAAATAGAAGAAGATTTGAGAAGTCACTCAAAATGATCCCTAATTTTTCTTTCTGAAGCACTAATCATACTTTCTATGGCAAAATTAACCCCCTCATGTTGTTCCTTTTTAAATTGAGTGTTTTCAGACTTACCACTTAATTCCAATCAAGATGGCTTCTGGTGTGCCATACTTTTGTCATAAGTAAGACTGTTAGCGCTCTAGTTGTTCTTTTGAACACTCTGGGACATTCTGTCATTGGGCTATACTTGGGGTACATCTGGGTGATATTTGGGCTACATTTAGGCTCTTTTGTCTCTGGTGGCCATCTTGGGAGACTGTATGTCAGAATGTTTTAATGAAATTGAAGAGGGTTTGAGAAGTCACTCAAAATGTGCCCTAATTTTTCTTTCTGCAGCACTAATCATAATTCATATGGCAAAATATACCCCCTCATTTTGTTCCTTTTTAAATTAAATGTTTTAAGAGTTACCACTTTATTCCAATCAAGATGGCTTCAGGTGTGCCATACCTTTGTAATAAGTAGGACTGTTAGCGCTCTAGTTGTTCTTTAGAACACTCTGGGACATTCTGTCATTGGGCTATACTTGGGCTACATCTGGGTGATATTTGGGCTACATTTGGGCTCTTTTGTCTCTGGTGGCCATTTTGGGAGACTGCATGTCAGAATTTTTTAATGAAATAGAAGAGGATTTGAAAAGTCACTCAAAATGTGCCCTAATTTTTCTTTCTGCAGCACTAATAATACCTTCTATTGCATAATATACCCCCTCATTTTGTTCCTTTTTAAATTAAATGTTTTAAGAGTTACCACTTTATTCCCATCCCGATGGCTCCAGGTGTGCTATACCTTTGTAATAAGTAGGACTGTTAGCGCTCTAGTTGTTCTTTAGAACACTCTGGGACATTCTGTCATTGGGCTATACTTGGGCTACATCTGGGTGATATTTGGGCTACATTTGGGCTCCTTTGTCTCTGGTGGCCATTTTGAGAGACTGCATGTCAGAATGTTTTAATGAAATAGAAAAGGATTTAAGAAGTCACTCAAAATGTGCCCTAATTTTTCATTCTGCAGCACTAATCATACTTTCTTTGGCAAAATATACCCCCTCATGTTGTTTCTTTTTAAATTAAATGTTTTAAGAGTTACCACTTTATTCCAATCAAGATGGCTTCAGGTGTGCGATACCTTTGTAATAAGTAGGACTGTTAGAGCTCTAGTGTTGTGCTTTAGAACACTCTGGGACATTCTGTCATTGGGCTATACTTGGGCTACATCTGGGTGATATTTGGGCTACATTTGGGCTCTTTTGTCTCTGGTGGCCATTTTGGGAGACTGCATGTCAGAATGTTTTAATGAAATAGAAAAGGATTTGAGAAGTCACTCGAAATGTGCCCTAATTTTTCATTCTGCAGCACTAATCATACTTTCTATGGCAAAATATACCCCCTCATGTTGTTTCTTTTTAAATTAAATGTTTTAAGAGTTACCACTTTATTCCAATCAAGATGGCTTCAGGTGTGCCATACCTTTGTAATAAGTAGGACTGTTAGCGCTCTAGTTGTTCTTTAGAACACTCTGGGACATTCTGTCATTGGGCTATACTTGGGCTACATCTGGGTGATATTTGGGCTACATTTGGGCTCTTTTGTCTCTGGTGGCCATTTTGGGAGACTGCATGTCAGAATGTTTTAATGAAATAGAAAAGGATTTGAGAAGTCACTCATAATGTGCCCTGATTTTTCATTCTGCAGCACTAATCATACTTTCTATGGCAAAATATACCCCCTCATGTTGTTTCTTTTTAAATTAAATGTTTTAAGAGTTACCACTTTATTCCAATCAAGATGGCTTCAGGTGTGCCATACCTTTGTAATAAGTAGGACTGTTAGCGCTCTAGTTGTTCTTTAGAACACTCTCGGACATTCTGTCATTGGGCTATACTTGGGCTACATCTGGGTGATATTTGGGCTACATTTGGGCTCTTTTGTCTCTGGTGGCCATTTTGGGAGACTGCATGTCAGAATGTTTTAATGAAATAGAAAAGGATTTGAGAAGTCACTCAAAATGTGCCCTAATTTTTCATTCTGCAGCACTAATCATACTTTCTATGGCAAAATATACCCCCTTGTGTTGTTTCTTTTTAAATTAAATGTTTTAAGAGTTACCACTTTATTCCAATCAAGATGGCTTCAGGTGTGCCATACCTTTGTAATAAGTAGGACTGTTAGCGCTCTAGTTGTTCTTTAGAACACTCTGGGGCATTCTGTCATTGGGCTATACTTGGGCTACATCTGGGTGATATTTGGGCTACATTTGGGCTCTTTTGTCTCTGGTGGCCATTTTGGGAGACTGCATGTCAGAATGTTTTATTGAAATAGAAAAGGATTTGAAAAATCACTCAAAATGTGCCCTATTTTTTCTTTCTGCCGCACTAATAATACCTTCTATTGCATAATATACCCCCTCATTTTGTTCCTTTTTAAATTAAATGTTTTAAGAGTTACCACTGTATTCCCATCACGATGGCTCCAGGTGTGCTATACCTTTGTAATAAGTAGGACTGTTAGCGCTCTAGTTGTTCTTTAGAACACTCTGGGACATTCTGTCATTGGGCTATACTTGGGCTACATCTGGGTGATATTTGGGCTACATTTGGGCTCTTTTGTCTCTGGTGGCCATTTTGGGAGACTGCATGTCAGAATGTTTTAATGAAATAGAAAAGGATTTGAGAAGTCACTCAAAATGTGCCCTAATTTTTCATTATGCAGCACTAATCATACTTTCTATGGCAAAATATACCCCCTCATGTTGTTTCGTTTTAAATTAAATGTTTTAAGAGTTACCACTTTATTCCAATCAAGATGGCTTCAGGTGTGCCATACCTTTGTAATAAGTAGGACTGTTAGCGCTCTAGTTGTTCTTTAGAACACTCTCGGACATTCTGTCATTGGGCTATACTTGGGCTACATCTGGGTGATATTTGGGCTACATTTGGGCTCTTTTGTCTCTGGTGGCCATTTTGGGAGACTGCATGTCAGAATGTTTTAATGAAATAGAAAAGGATTTGAGAAGTCACTCAAAATGTGCCCTAATTTTTCATTCTGCAGCACTAATCATACTTTCTATGGCAAAATATACCCCCTCATGTTGTTTCTTTTAAATTAAATGTTTTAAGAGTTGCCACTTTATTCCAATCAAGATGGCTTCAGGTGTGCCATACCTTTGTAATAAGTAGGACTGTTAGCGCTCTAGTTGTTCTTTAGAACACTCTAGGAGGCTGCAGTAGAACACAAAGGAATCAACTGACAGTCTCTGTCCTTGTTGGATGTACATGTTTTACTGAGAATGTCAGACTTCCTTTTCACATGACTGAGAAAGATAATGTGAATTTACAGAAAATATGCTTTCAGTTTAGCTTATAGATCCCCTTCCAAACCACTGTGGGAAAATCATGAGATATTAGTTTTCTTTCAAACAATATTCATGATATCACAGCAGAAGGTTTTTTCACATGGTAAAATCACCTTAGAACCCACCACAATTCCTAAAACGAGTATGGTACCATCAACAAATGATTTATAATGTAACTGAAGTCCTAAAACCCTCTATTAACTACAATGCTTTTTAATGAGGTGCTATCATGTATATTGGTCCCAAGATGGCTGCCAACACTTCTTGGATGAAGTGCTGACAGCCAATCAGATCAGATGTGTGGTTAGGCTCCGCCCAGATATATATCTTTTTTTGAACCTAAATTACTCAAAATCCACTGGAGCACATATATTGAGACCTAGCAAAGGCACATCGGGCTAACAGTCCCTACAATTTTGCCAAGTTTCGTGCAAATCCATTCAGCCGTTCGAGCTAAAAGTGAGGCCAACCGCCCTATGGAAATGAACATGGGAAAAACGCATTTTGGGACCCCCCTTTTTTCTCGGCCCCCTTGATGAAACCCCCCCAAATTGTCAGGGGCTGCTCAGAAACAAAATGTTCCATTTTCCTGAAAATTTCAGCCAATTCCGTCCACAAACGCCAAAGTTATTAAACATAGAATTTTCAAAAATCCCATAGAGAAAAAATCCTAACTATATATACCTACTGGCGACCGCCAGTAGGTAATATATATATATATATATATATATATATATATATATATATATATATATATATATATATATATATATATATATATATATATATTACCTACTGGCGTCTCGCCAGTAGGTATATATAGTTAGGATTAATTCCCTATGGGATTTTTGAAAATTCTATGTCTAATAACTTTGGCGTTTGAGGACAGAATCGGCTGAAATTTTCAGGAAAATGGCACATTTTGTTTCTGAGCAGCCCCTGAAAATTTGGGGGGGTTTCGTCAAGGGGGGGCTGAGAAAAAAGGGGGGTCCCAAAACGCGTTTTTCCCATTCATTTTTCCATAGGGCGGTTGGACTCACTTTTAGCTCGAACGGCTGAATGGATTTGCACGAAACTTGGCAAAATTGTAGGGACTGTTAGCCCGATGTGCCTTTGCTAGGTCTCAATATATGTGCTCCAGTAGTTTTTGAGAAATTAACGTTCAAAACAAGATATATATCTGTAACAGCGCTCTGGGCAGCGATCCGGTCCGCTTACTTTTCGCGAAACGGAACTTTGCGCGCAGAAAGCTGATTGGCTCTCCGGTGTCTGTCAACATTCTAAACAGTCCGGAGCGGCCGCCATCTTATCTCTCGGTAGGATCGAGAGAGAAGAAGAGGTGAAAAACGAAGGGGGAATTTATTGAAAGGGGGCAAGGTATACCCCTCTTGACCCCCGAGGAATGTTGTTGGGGTTATTAAAGGGTCGCGTGGGGAAAATAAAAAAAAATGATTTTTCACGGTAGAAGCGCTTCACGGGCCGCGAACTGGGCCGCAAACTGGTAGCGAAACGGGAATTCGCCATTTTGTGCTTCGTTTTAATTGTTTAGAGACAAAAATTATCGCCGCACATCGGCCACAATGCATGAATATCGCTGAAAAGTCAGCGATATTCATGCATTATCCAGCAAATGCTCTTAGCCATGTTATCCACCTTCCATTGGATAACAAGCTGATTGGCTCTCCGGTGTCTGTCAACATTCTAAACAGTCCGGAGCGGCCGCCATCTTATCTCTCGGTAGGATCGAGAGAGAAGAAGAGGTGAAAAACGAAGGGGGAATTTATTGAAAGGGGGCAAGGTATACCCCTCTTGACCCCCGAGGAATGTTGTTGGGGTTATTAAAGGGTCGCGTGGGGAAAATAAAAAAAAAATTATTTTTCACGGTAGAAGCGCTTCACGGGCCGCGAACTGGGCCGTAAACTGGTAGCGAAACGGGAATTCGCCATTTTGTGCTTCGTTTTAATTGTTTAGAGACAAAAATTATCGCCGCACATCGGCCACAATGCATGAATATCGCTGAAAAGTCAGCGATATTCATGCATTATCCAGCAAATGCTCTTAGCCATGTTATCCACCTTCCATTGGATAACATGGCTAAAAACTGCTGTGCGTGAGCTTTTTTTTTTTTTTTTTGCTGCGTGACGTTTGTTAACGTTCGATTCGATGGAAATCAGGAAGTGTTGACCACCATTTTGTCACTGCGAGTAAATATTGTGTTATAAATGAATCCTTATTGATAAACATTGTCTGCGCCATCTTGCGTTTTTGTCCAATGCCACAATTTTGTCGTGCACGGCAGCCATTTTAGATGCCTTGACCAGGGCCACTCTCTGCACGCCGCCGATCCTCAGCATGGCTCCCCACCCTCGCAAGCATCTTCCCCACGCACTGGTCACCCCCGCTCTCTCTCTCATGCATGGGACATATACTTCCCCCCATCTGCGCTGCTCTTCTCTGAGAATCACACCCTGTGCCCGCCCGACACCTCCCTTTCACCCTATTCACTACCGCACCCTCTGACACTCCTCTTCCTCTGTGTCCGATTGTCCAGGCCGGACCTAGGCTATCACCTAGCCCTGCGGATGTAGTTTATGGCCCCAGCTGTAGAGTATCCAGACATGCCAACCCTCCCGATTCAGGCGTGAGACTACTGATTTCAGTGCTAGTCTTTCGCTTCCCGATTCCTGCAAGGAAAAACCCGGGGGCATATTACCAACAACTAGCGGTAATTTTTGTCTCTAACTTGTTTAGAGACAAAAATTATCGCCGCACTTCGGCGAATTTTATCGCACGTAAACCTTGCTATTAGCAAGGTTTATCGCAAATGCGTTAAAAAACGGCCGCAATGCATGAATATCGTTGAAAAGTCAGCGATATTCATGCATTATCCAGCAAATGCTTTTAGCCATGTTATCCACTTCCCATTGGATAACATGGCTAAAACTGCTCAGCGATGGTTAGGGACTGTTTCCAGTCGCTAAAATCTTGTCACGCCCACTTTGCATGTCATTAGTGATAAATATCACTGATATGCAAAGCGGGGCCTAAGATGGTCGCTATCTCCTTTTAGCTGTCACTAACTGGTGTTAGCGACAGCTTGGTAATAGGGAGATAATTTTATCTCCGCTTTCTTGGCTTTTAAAGCCAAAAAAGCGGAGATAAACCCCCTTGATAATATGCCCCATGATTCCTCGGGGGTTTCAGCTGACAGGGCTTGGTATTGTGTTACGTGGTAATTCTTCCAGGAAATGTCAGAGGGTCGATGCAGGGGTTCTAGAAGGGGTGATAAACCATTTAAGCCTCATGAACAAGCGCATGGTCTTTTAAAGATTTGTGAAGTACTCGGGGCGGCGGTGTGTGTGTGCCCTCTTTCAGGAGCGGGCGGGGGGGCACTGCCAGCAACTTGCCAGGCCAGGCAGTGTTCAACACGTGCATCACCCTTTCTCTGCCTGCTATTGCGCTCCATGCTTCGGAAAGGTAAGAAAAAGAACGTGCATTTGAGTTTGAAATGTCCGATCTTGTAGCAGTACACTTGCAAAGGCCACACATGACAATAACCCGATTCAAGGCCCCATTCACCCGATTTTTTAAACATATATAGCACTCCAACAAAGTTAGATTTTAAAACTTTATTAACATTTAAATATAACGAACGCAACAAAAACTGTAAATATATTTAACCATTTTTTGAAATTAACCAGAACTATAACGATAACAACAACAACAACAATAATATAACTTTTATGCCTAAATTACGCAAACATTTAGCTAATCTGCTAAAGGGGGGAGTCGCCATTTCTTTACAATAATCAATAATGAAAAATCCACATCAATAGGGTTGTCCGTTTTCTCGATGCAGCACTATAGTGCAATATACACAGCACCTGGGGTGTCAAGAGTGAACAGGTCTTTCTTTGTTCCTTAAGATGTTATCTGTGTCAACCTCTTCCGAGAATGCTGATGCGTTAGGATTTCCTTGTGTTTCTTAATAGCATTGGTGTCTGTACACTTCTTTGTCAATTCTGTCAAGATGATAACTGCTTCATAAACAGACGATATCTTTGTTTAGTCATTAGTGTTAAGTGTGTCTGAAACTACAGTGCCCTTCTGTTTTTTTTTCTTCAGGCTCCACAGAGTTTTGTGTGTTGTTCTTTTGAGCGCCAATTGTTTCAGAGGTTTCAGGTTCACTTGTTTTGTCCTGCAGTGAGTTAACAGCTTTAGAGAGTTCATGTTTATTTGCTATGTCCTGCTGTTTGTCAACTGCTTCAGAGACGTCAGCCTCATTTGTTATGTTTCAGTAGATCCTGGACCTGCCCGGCCGCGCCCAAAATGGCGCCGGTGTAAATGGGACTCGTAACTGCTTGTTGTGTACTGGTTGCCCAACCTTGATATCACGAGATACATATGCAGTTTTGAAGCACATGGCGGAGGCTTGTCTGCTGTAGTGGGGCGCCCCTTTATCGTTTCAGTCGCCATTCCGCCCGCTTTTGCTACACTGTGCCTTTTCCGCCATTCAGCTGTTTAGCGCCCGCTCTTACGGCTACAGCGTCCCGCTCACCATGTAGTTGAGTTGCTCCCACTCTTGCGGTGCAGCGATAGGCGGCTTCCACAGGACTCCTAAAATGGCGGTCCGCTCTTCGGATTTGGGCCTGGTCCAGTAAAATGGCCCTGGGACACCTTGGAACTCGGACGCTTGTCTGCCAGGGCTTGGGTTCCATTCTCGAAAGCGTCCCCTCAGCCTTGAAGATTGTACAAAAGTCTTGGGGGCCGTCGACTCCCGCAGGCTTCCGGTGGGGAGCGGCTGCCATGATTGCTTGCGGAATGGCCACGACGGAGCTACGAGATGGTGGTGCTCTCATGGTGACGCCAGCTTCAGTCTGAAACATCCAGAAACAAGGTGGGGCTTTCATCGTTTGGGAAAAAAAATGTTTTAATCCAATGAAAAGTGTTATTTTTAGGTCACATGACCTAGTCTTACATAATTAGGAAAAGAAAAGTAAAATGAACCAATGAAAAGTTTTATTAACAAGTCACATGACCTGTTATGCTTACGTTACGCGCTGCGCGGCGCGCTCTGGATCGTTTCTGGGAAGCTGCGCCTTGCGCACCGGAGCACTTCCGGGTGCGCTAACGCGTCGCGTCATATGACGCATTACGCGACAATGCAGGTCCAGAATATAGTCAAAATGTCTCCACCAACCAGCGGTCGGAAATCAACCGCTTTCAGCAGTCCAAAAAGTTCGGTTAAATCTTAAGAGCGGGAGCAACTCAACTACATGGTGAGCGAGACGTTGTAGTCGCAAGAGCGGGCGGTAAACAGCTGAATGGCGGAAGAGGCACAGAGTACCAAAAGCGGGCGGAATGGCAACTAAAACGGTAAAGGGGCGCCCCACGACAGCGTGTCTTCAGGTCAAACGGATTGTGGGACAAGGTCCAGAATGGAAGATTCTTCAAAAGGGAAAAAATTCCGCCGGACCCCGGGAGCCGGCCGCCTATGCCGGGGGCGATCTCAGGCCTCACCAGGGCAACACGACTTGGGGAGGGGGCAGGAGCCAAGCGCCCCCTCTCAGTCCGCGCCATCTCACCGCCCCTCGGGGGCCTCCGTCAAGCGGTTTAGGGAGGCACCGTATCACATTGTTTTCCAATGCAGTCAGGTCCACAAATGGACCCCACTTACTTTGAATAGTGAAGCTGCAGCAGGTGCAAATAAGGTTTAAACAGTGTTACAAGAGCTGCTTAGAACTCTGAAGTATGGCACTCAACAACCAGGACTTATGCCATTTGTGTAAGGCAGTGACATGGAAGCAACTCAGGGACAAAAAGCATGAACGAACATTCACGTATGAAAATCTTATTTGGGGAAGGGGTAGAATCCAAACGCCCCCTGCCAGTTCGCGCCACTACACCGTATGTGGAAAATCTGAAGCCATCGTTCTACAAACTCTCAACGCTTGTTATCAGTGCATGAGTTTCATGCTCGATCGATTGAGCTAGCCGGATCGGGCAATAAAAAGTATAAAATAGTTATGTAAATAGTTATTTAATAAAATGTTTTACTCTGTTTCTTTGCTGGTGTGTTGTGTATATTTATAATATTTGCATAGGGTTTGTCGTTATTTTGGGCGGTGTGGGTGGCGGAGTCGAGCTGTTTTGCAGCCCTCATGGTGTGGAGCTTAGTTCATTTCATTATTTTCGTATTTCTCATGAAGGGTTGTTCCTAATGTTTGTATTTTACCGAGGTCAAAAAGAGATCGAATTAGTGGTCTACTGATTTTGCTCGATTACTTTTATTTTTTTACACGATTTTTCACTATCTGCAAAGACTAACCAGAGTATTGCGACTTTGTGCTTGTTTGTAAATAGAGAATGATCCAAAGAGAACCAATTTTAAAACAGTAAATGCTTGGATAACAATCAATCAAATGGAGAGACAAGCAGGCACGACGGATTACAACGGGGGCAAAGGCCTGCGTTAACTACCGTTCACTATCTGCAAAGAGAGAGTACTACTAAGAGAAAAGAGGGGAGGGGGGGGCAGCGTTCAAAGCACATCAGCGTGCATAAATACGAAAATGTTTTTCTCTATCACGTACTTGACATTTTAAAGCTTTTCATATTTGCTATTAAAAAACCAATGAAATTCACAGAAAAAACCATAGGTTATAGTGGATATATAGTTAGGAATTTGCATTTACAAAACCTTGAAAATTCAATGAAAAAACCATTGGTTTTAGGCCATATATAGGTAGGGATTTGCATTTACAAAACCTTATTTTACTCGCATAAAACCATTGAAATTCCATATATAGTTATAAGCGCTAACTATATATCGCGCACCCGCAATCCACTGCTGATGATGTCACATATTACATCATTCATGACATGGTTAGTGACATCACTGATGACATCACTGATGACATCTCAAATGACATCACTGATGACATCACTGAAAACATCTCATTTGACATGACTGATCACATCACTGATGATATCATTCATGTGATAATACCATGAACCTCTTCAGACTCTAATATAACCTTAGATACAATCAGTGTAAACAGACAGTCACAGACTGTCACTCATCCATGGAGTTACTCACACACCTAGTCAGTTATGCCAAAAATCAATCACACCTCCATTTTCTGAACTATACAGTTATACACACCTTACTTATTCAAACATATACTAACACATATTTACTTTACTCTCTTATACAATCCCTGATACATGTTCACAATGATCCATACAGCCACTCACACATTCACTGGCTCTTATGCACAGTTATTTATAGATGTCAACTCTCACATGTACTGTGTTTTACATATGTACTTACTTTGACATGTAGCACTGAGATATCCATTCACTCACTAATACACTCATGCACAGTCAACCGCCCATACAGCTGTTTCCACATGCACTTTTGAACCCATACATATAGTGAATCAACTACTCACACATCTATGTACAGAGTCACACACCTCCCAGCCACCCATACACACACACTCAGTTTCCCATACAAATACTTGGACAACCAATGAATAACCCATACAGTTACTCATATAGCTACTGATCAACATATGCAGCAGTTTGTAGAACAACAGATATAATGATGCACAAATTAAAACAGTTTAGTCACTAACCCATGCACTCAGTGAGACACATTTAATCACTCACTCATACAGTCAGTCATGCACCTACTAAATCCTTCATCCAGACACTTATACATCCACTCATTCTTCAATATGTAAGACATATTTTAACTTTACAGAAACATACAGTCACTGGATGTTGTCATCAGTGATGTCATCAGTGATGTCATTTGAGATGTCATCAGTGATGTCATCAGTGATGTCACTAACCATGTCATGAATGATGTCATATGTGACATCATCAGCAGTGGATTGCGGGTGCACGATATATAGTTAGCGCTTATAACTATATATGGAATTTCAATGGTTTTATGCGAGTAAAATAAGGTTTTCTAAATGCAAATCCCTAACTATATATGGCCTAAAACCAATGGTTTTTTCATTGAATATATATATATATATATATATATATATATATAATTCTCTGATTCTGTACCATACACAAAATACACAAAGGGTTGTGTCGGGTACATGATCCCTAAATTAAAACAAAAATAGTTCAATGACACCATAAACTGCTAACAACACTGTGTTTTTAAAAACACATTAAATAACATGTTAAAGAACTTTTTACAGGAACACTTGGATTTATGCACTGAATTATATTTTTATTCAAATACAAATACTTCCATTCACACGTTCAATCAACCACTCGCACATATACACACATACACCCTGATGAACACTAATACATACCACCATACAATTACTCTAATAACTCACAACTTAAAACAAAATATAAAAAAAAAAAAACTTTAGTTAGTCAGTATTAAGGCGAAAAGTTAGAAAGAACTTTTCTTTTTTACTCACAATATAAAATTTCGAAAACCGCTGAAATTTACATGAAAAACGAAAGGGTACAGGTTTGTCATAGTAATAGGATAGGATTACAAAAATATATACATATATATACTCACCAAAAAACCAAAGGTTAAAGAGACATTGTAGTTAGACAATAAAATTTAAAAAACATAGAAATTTACATAAAAACAAAGTTTACAGGGGCATTATAGTTAGGAAATAAGTTATAAAAAACCTTACAAAATCACTGAAAAAGCCAAGGTTATAGGGATGTTTTATTTAGGCTGACGTTTCACTCATACATAAACAAAGAAATTAGGAAGTTGTAGTTAGCTGTGCTAACTATAACTAAAATCCCTGCAATGCACTTCTTATGACCTCACATAATATAGACTTTTTGACATGGTTAGTGAGATCACTGATGACATGACTGATAACATCTCAAATGACATCATCCACAGAACCAGTCACACATCCACTTATACCCGAATACATCTCATATAACCAGTTCCACACAACCACTCACTTACTCTTTAACTGACTCATACAAATGCTCACATTCCAACTCACTGATCCTTAGACAACCGTACACATCAACAAACCCATACAGGCACTAAAGCAGCTAGCAACTCACATATACTGTTACTCATGCATATACTCAATGACCAATGAAGTCATTCACACATCCAGTCAGACAGACTCACAAACACTTACACACCCACATATTTACCTATACAGGAACTCATATACTAAATCACCCAACCATATAGCTACTCACACACCTACTCGTGTACCCATACAGTCCTCACATAGCACTCACCCATACCGTTACTCACATATATATTAACACATGCACTCACTCACCTATACAGTAACTGACTCAAGCACATACTTTTCCATACAACCTCTTTCACATTCACCTAGTCATCCAAACTACCATTCACATACCCAATCATTCACCCATACAACCACTCACTCACACACTTACTTACCAATACATCGACTTGCACACCCATACACACACTCATTTATCCTCTCAATCACCCATTCAAATACTTTCATACCTGCTCAGACACCCATTCAACCACTCACACACATCTCATTCAGCATTTATACCTACATAACCAATAAACTAATACAGCCACTCATTCCCACACTAAATCACCCTTGCAGCTATTTACAGACACACTCACACACCCATACAGAGTCTCATACCCACTCATTGCTAATACATTCAAACACCCAACCATTCACTCACACATACAAAACATACACACCCAGTCACTCATGTCTGCCACATACCCAATACTTGTTTCTATATACTACTTACACACACTCACTCACCCATGCAACTTTTCAACACAACCACTCACTCATCCATACAATGACTCACACACTCACTCACACACCCACACAACCACTTACATACCCATTCACACATCCATACAAGAACTCACACATCTGTTCACTCACCCATGCAGCCATTCACAGAGGCAAATACTCTCCAAAACAGCCACTTACACACCAACTTAATTAAACAAACAGCCACTCACTCACTCACCCATACAGCCACTTATACACCCATTCACTCACTCATACTGTCATTCAGACATCCAGTCAGTCACCCATACAGGCGCTCCCTCAGCCTCTTATCTTAGTATGTATTTTTCGTATCCAGTTCCTTTATATAAAATACTTACAATCACTGGATGATGTCACCAGTGATGTCTTTTGAGATGTCATCAGTGATGTCCTTTGAAACTTCATGAGTGATGTCTTTTGAGATGTCATCAGTGATATCATGTGTTATGTCATCAGTGATGCCTTGAGTGATGTCAGACTATGGCACAAGTTATGTAATATGTGAGGGCATAAGCACTGCAATGCTGGGACATAATTATAGTTAGCTCATCTAACTATAACTCGTAAATTTCTCTAGTTTTGTACAAGTGAAATGTCAGCCGAATAAATCATAACTTTAACATCTGTTTTTTGTGTAAATAAATTGTTATGGTTAGTTGAAATATGTTTTAAACAAAAAAAGAAATTCACCAGTTATAGTTATCTCAAGTAACTATAACTCGTGCATACAAATAACTATAACTCGCGCCCCCAATATTCACAGTTTTCTCATCTATAATTGCATTTCAAAAGTTGCAGTGACATTATCAATAAGGACAAAAATGTAATATATACAGCAATTAGCGGTGAATGGAGAAGGCATGCGGTATAGTTTTCTTAGGGCACAAGTTAAAATTACTTTAGATAACAATAACTGGTGTATTTTAGTCGGTTTTTGAGTTGAACATCTAACAGTGTTACGTAACAATACCGTCAATTTAACCTTTGTTTTTTCAGTGAATTTCTAGGATTTTTTACATGTAAAGTAACATTGTGTTATCATATGTAAGGCCAAACCCTGTTTGGCTGTGTGTGGTGGAGGTTGGCTCTGTGGCCAAGACCTACTTCCGATCATGAAATTCAGCCAAGCTCTAGTGGCCAGGTCCTGTGGCCAACCCCACACAGGCAGCTTGCAGAGCAGTGGGTTAGCCACAGGCCAGGCCTGCGGCCAACCCATCCGAAGGCAGACAAAACCCCCGCAGGCTGCCAACCCCATGTACAGTCTTTGTCGATGAGGCATAAAGTTAACCTTTGCGCCCTGGAGACCCATCCCCTGGCCCAAAATCTGCAAAAAATGGGGAGGACCCCATGGACCCCCTCCCCAAGCCTTAATGGGCCCTTGGACTCCATCCCTGGGGCTGAATTGCAGAGAAAAGGGGAGCGACCCCATCTCTGGGGTTATATCGTATTAAAAAGGGGTTGACCATACAGCTCCCTCCCCAAGCCGTAAAATGCCCCATGGACCCCATCCCTCAGGACCAAGTTCTAGTGGAAGGGGGCATACAGCTCCCTCCCTGACCCCTATCACACCCCAGTACCCAATCCCCTGGGGCTGCACCTTATTTTAAAAGGAGAAGGGCCACATGCCCCCTTCCTCAAGTCTATTAATGCCAGGGCCACCCCATCCCTGAGGACTGGCTTCAATATAGGTGGGCCCTCGATGCCTTCCCAGGTCACACACAAACAGCACATTGGGGGCCACTGGGGCGTCCCATGGCCCGGTGGTCCTAGCTGGCACCCTATATAGGGTGTAAGCTCACATTGCTCTCAAACATAGGGAGCTTTCAGGTATGCTTACTCTCTGCGTGCAGGAGCAATATGTGTTTTGTTTGCATGCCCGCATCAGTGCGGGCAGAGAAATAGAATACAAGTCTGCTCCCAGATGGTAGGAACATTTTTAAATCTGCTGTTGGCTTACAGCAGACTGTGGGAATATTTATAAAACAATCATGCAGTGCAGTGCAGTAAGTCATGCTACTGCGTTGCATGAGACGTAAAGGGTCAGAATTCACCATATTTAACATTATGAGGTGTATTCCTGTCCTTTTTCTGTGCAGGCATGCAATTAGCTGCCTAGACCCAATGCAGGCACCCATGCAACAGGTTGCAAGGGTGGAGGCATTGTAAGCAGGATTGTGTTTGTTCTTTTGTGCAGGAAGAGACACCTCCCTTCACAAAAACAATCCTCTGTGGCAATTTTCTCTTTCTATGTGTGCTGTAGATAGCAGCACACATAGATAGAGGAAGTAGCGAGGAGAAATAAAGATATTCTTCCTCATTATGCCTTACCTGGGAAGGCATAGCATTTTGATATTTTCCCAGGTCTTCCAGTAATGTTAAATCTAGGAATGGGCCAAAATCTATGGGTCGATGCATGAGAACACCCATGATCTACCCATGGAATACTTCTCAGTGGCAGAGTAAAGCAAAATAGTGATTTGCACTGTTTTGGGTTACTCTAGATTTATCAAGCCACGCAATGCCAAGCAAGCCCGCCTTGGAAGGCTTGATAAATATAGTTAGTAGTTGCATCACTTTTGGGCCCTATTGCGTGGTGCAAGGGCAAAGCAATGACTTGATAAATATACCCCTTAGTGTTTGCTCCCATTTGGTGTGAGATTTCAAAATGCTTCCGTCCAACGGGAGCAAAAACACGTTTTTACTGTGTTCCAAAGGTGGGCTCCCTGGGAAATAGTAAGTGAGCCTGCATTGAGTGATGTGGTCCAAGGCCATTAAAATCTCAGGGAGGGGAATCACGCAGCCTCCCTACCTTTTTATGCACATTTTGGCCCCGTGGAATGGAGCCCTCAGGTCCCAAATTAAGCTCAAGGACGGGGGGCGTGATTTTAGCAATGTTAACAATGCCTGCAAGATTTCACTAGTTAAAACCCAGTTAAATTTTTCTTATGAAACAACAACAAATTCTGATTTGCACTCCCTGGAATGTATTCCAGGTACCCAAATCAGAATCTCACACCTTCAATCGTGACACATGGTACACACATCTGAATTTTCATGCTATTTCACTACAATGTCTCAATCGATTTTAACCCCTTCCATGTCGAGGACATAATGGTTATGTCAGAAATCCTTCTACTGTAAACAGCAGAGGGTTTTTTTTGTTTTTCTTGCAGCCTTGGGAGCTAGGAAAGAGCTTTCCCAGCTGCCAGGGGCATTTTTTTCAGTGTAGTGACGATTGTAAATGAAAGTGAAAATGAGATAAGCTAATTTCACTTCACTGCCTAAGTGCTCCTTGGGCTATCTAACCACCCTGAGCATGTAGGCAAATGGGAGAGGTATCATTGGAAAGGGGAGAATGGCCACAGGAGGGTGATCCCCAAGAAGGGATCCACCCACCAGACACCAGGGAGGGGGAGCAGCCCCTAGGGCAAGGACATTTGGTCTCCCTATATAAATCCGGCCAAACTCGATCTTTCTGCCCCCCTGGGGGGAAAGTAGACCCCTTTTTTCATGATTCTGTTTTGGTTGCTACTTCCCCCCCTGCAGATCAGTGATATTTTTAGGCTCATTTCCCCCCAAGGGGGGCAGAAAACCACTAGACACTAGAGAAAGTTTCTGTGTGTTTGTGAACTGGAGTTCGACTGATGGTCTGTGTGTACTGGCGTTTGGATGGCTGGGTGTGAATCTGCATTTTGCTGGTGGTGTGTGTGGTGTGTGCTCAGCTAGCAGTATATGGGGACTAGTGCTTGGTTGGCAGTGCGTGTGGACTGTCGTTTGGCTAGCGGTCTGCGTGGTTGGCACATGTCTGGGAGTGTGTGTGGACTGTTGCTTGGCTGGCAGTGTGCATGGGCTGTCATTTGGCTAGCTTTGTGTGTGGATGGAGTTTGGCTGATGGTGTGCATGGATAGGGCTTGGCTTGTGGTGTGCATGGACATTTTTTCCAAAAAAGAAGGTGACCCAATCTATCACAAAACAAACTGTTTTTGCAAAGGGGCACCTGCGTTTTTGGGTAAGAATTACACATCAATACTACATTTACAAACCCAACATAGCATACATAATTGATTCAATTCATACAACCCAGCAAGAGCAAAGATGATGCAGGTAGTTAAAATTAAAAATGTGTACAATGTATTACAACATACATAAAAAGGAAATTACAGTACAATGATTGTGTATATCTACCAAAACAAATAAAATAATTACATTAAACATTCTAACACAGTGGGAATGAAGACATAGAAAATAATTCTAATTAAAAGAGAAGAGGACACAATAGTCGACATAATTAAAACAAACTCCAAATTGTACAAATATCTTAGATGGAGAAGTTATTTGGTCCAATGACTTTATGTGTCACAATTCTAGAATAGCATCAACGCGTTTCGGTTTTGGCAACTTCATTAAAAGCCAGCACCTTCCTCAGGATTAAAATATAATTTCCCACAAATTACGATATCTGCAAATAGAAATATATAATATAAGATACACATGATCTCAACTAAACCAACATCTACATCATAGTACAGTACAATGCTCCTGCAGGCTGTGTGGCACTATAGCCCTATACATTCAAACATTCTACATATATATCTCTCATATGGATCGTTTGTTCATTTTACAATACAGGCATCTAGCCTTGACCCAGTAAATATCCAGAGCCTAGTGCATCTAATTAGATAATATGATTAGTCTTCCCGCCTCTCAGAAACCGATGTTCAGTATAAAGCTGTTTTATGTATATTCTTTTATATATTTGTGAGATTCTTTGAGGGTATTTCCAATGTATACATTTTGCATCAATCAATCAATCAATCAGTGACACTTGTAAAGCGCGCTACATACCCGTAGGGTCTCAAGGCGCTGGGGGGGGGGGGGGTGCCGCTACCGCTCGAACAGCCAGGTCTTCAGCTTCTTCCTGAAGGAGAGGTGGTCTTGGGTCAGGCGCAGGTCGGTCGGGAGGGAGTTCCAGGTCTTGGCGGCCAGGTAGGAGAAGGACCTTCCTCCTGTAGTCGCTCTTCGGATGCGGGGGACGGCGGCGAGGGCGTGGTTGGCTGATCGGAGGTGGCGTTTGGGAGCGTAAAAGTTGACTCGGCTGTTGAGGTAGCTCGGGCCTTGGTCGTGTAGGGCTTTGTGTGCGTGGGTGAGGAGGCGGAAGGTGATTCTTTTGTTGACGGGGAGCCAGTGAAGGTCTCTCAGATGTCCGGAGATGTGGCTGGTTCGTGGGATGTCGAGGATGAGTCTGGCTGAGGCGTTCTGGATCCGCTGGAGTCTCTTCTGGAGCTTGGCGGTGGTGCCGGCGTAGAGGGCGTTGCCGTAGTCCAGTCGGCTGGTGACGAGGGCCTGGGTGACGGTCTTCCTGGTCTCGGTGGGGATCCACCAGAAGATCTTCCGTAGCATGCGTAGGATGTTGAAGCACGCCGAGGAGACGTTGTTGACTTGCCTGGTCATGGAGAGGGAGGAGTCCAGGATGAAGCCCAGGTTGCGTGCATGGTCTGTTGGTTTGGGTGCGGTGCCCAGGGCGGGAGGCCACCAGGAGTCGTCCCAGGCGGAGGGTGAGGAGCCCAGGATGAGGACCTCCGTCTTGTCCGAGTTCAGTTTCAGGCGGCTGGTCGTCATCCACTCGGCTACCTCTATCATCCCTTCGTGCAGGTTGGCTCTGGCGGCGGCAGGGTCGTTGGTCAGGGAGAGGATCAGCTGGGTGTCGTCGGCGTAGGAGATTATGCTGAGGTTGTGTTTGCGTACGATGGCCGCGAGGGGGCTCATGTAGACGTTGAAGAGGGTGGGGCTCAGAGATGATCCTTGAGGGACGCCGCAGATGACTTCGGAGGCCTCTGACTTGTACGGTGGTAGGCGGACTCTCTGTGTTCTTCCGTCGAGGAAGGAGATGATCCATTCCAGCGCCTTGTCCTGGATTCCGATGTTGCTGAGGCGCCGTACTAGGGTGCGGTGGCAGACCGTGTCGAATGCCGCGGAGAGGTCTAGGAGGATGAGGGCCGCTGTTTCTCCATTGTCCATCAGGGCTCGGATGTCATCGGTGGCGGCGATGAGGGCGGTCTCGGTGCTGTGATTGGCTCGGAAGCCGGACTGTGAGGGGTCGAGGGATCCGTTCGTCTCGAGGAAGGCGGCCATCTGCTTGTTGACGGTCTTCTCGATGACTTTGGCTGGAAACGGGAGGAGCGAGATGGGGCGGTAATTCTTGAGGTCGGTGGGGTCCGCTGTAGGCATCAGTTAGGGAAGAATTAGAACACTTTCTGGGTTTACCTTGTTTGAGACAACAAAGGCCCTCCTGAATATACAATTGCTCAATCCAACGCTCCTTGTTGTATAGGTCGCGCTGAGTGGATTAATCTAAAAGATTTATTAATTCAATATATCAATGCTGACATCGTAATGGTATGATAATAGACTAATGACATACTCTACATAAAGCTCACCTATTCGGTATTCCTTGGTCACAAATTATGTTTCCTTTGGTTCCATCACAGGACGAACCAACGATAATAAAGCGTTATTGATTCTAGAAATAGAGGAAGATCATATACCTTATTACTTTAATTTTTCTATATCTAACAATCTATAAGGTTAGTTCAGTGGCCAAACGAGAGTTGCATGCCTATATCGCTAACTGTAGCTATAGTCTATTTGTATATAAGGATAGGCATTTTCAGCTATTATTGTTCAACCGCCAATCCTGATATACAGAGTGCTGGCAGAAATAAGTACTTGCTTTTCATCAATCTCGTCAACTTGCATCCTCGTAAATAAGTCGCCAATTCATATATATATATACACAAGTGGCCATAATACTGCCTGCACTCTGTATATCAGGGTTGGCGGTTGAACTAGTGGAGAAGTGTGGCTCAGGGGTTAGAGGCGGCACACCCGGAAGCTGAGATCGGCCCTGGACCAGGGTTCAATTCCCCGCCTCGGCGGGTCTTGGGCTAAAAATTCCACAGACTCGATAATTCTTGCTCCGGTGCCTTCTCGACTCATGGGTTCACACTCTGCGACTCTGGGCAATAGCTTGCTTAATCTCCACAACGGCCCCTCGCTGCGGGATGCCTGGCTTTCACCTTGTGGATACCCTGCCGGGGCTATCTCACAGGGGAATACCAGGACGGGTTCCCTAAGCAAGCGCCGGGACACCCACTGCGGGTAGCTGTGCGCTATATAAGCTCAAATACATACATACTATCTGAAAATTACATTGGATATGAATTTATTCCTGGTGCACCTTCCCACATATTACAGAAATGTGAGGAAATTGTGTGTGTTTTTTTAAACACATTTTGATGTTTGCAAGGGATTCTGTGTAACATGACCTCGAGAGAGAGCCACAAAAGTCACCCCATCCCGGATTTACCTGTTTATCTAGTTTTCCAAAATGTACAGGTTCCCTAGGTTTTCCTAGGTGCCAGCTGAGCTAGGGCTCAAAATCCACAGCTACGCACATTGCAAAATAAGGGTCAGTTTTTTTTGCTGGAAAATGTGATGAGTCCATGTTGTGTTTTGGGCTGTTTGCTGTCACGGACACTAGGCCTACCCACACAAGTGAGTTACCATTTTTATTGGGGGACTTGGAAAAATGCTGGGTGGGTGGAAGTTAGTGGCTCTCCACAGATTCCAGAACTTTTCAAATGTTTTTTGTTTAACAAATGTTGAGGTTTGCGAGGGAATCTGGTTAAAATAACCTGGTGAGTGCCACACAAGGCACCCCATCCTCGATTCCCCTGAGTGACTAGTTTTACAAATAAACAGGTTTGCTAGGTTTCTCTATGTGCGGGCCGAACTATAGCCCAGAATACACAGGTAGGCATTTTGCAAAAAAGGATTCATTTTCTGTGGAAAAAAGTGATGGATCCATTTTGTGTTTTGGGCCATTTCCTATCACGGGCATTAGGCCTACCCACACAAGTGAGGTACCATTTTTATGGGAAGACTTGGGGTAATTCAGGGTGGATGGAATTATATGGCTCTCTGCAGATTCCCAAACCTTCCATCACAGAAATGTGAGGAAAATATTTTTTGTTTTACAAATTTTGAGGTTTGCAAGGGATTCTCGTTAAAATAACCTGGTGAAAGCCACACAAGCCAGCCCATCCTGGATTCCCATGGGTGTCTAGTTTTGCTAGGTTTCCCAAGGTGCCGGTTTAGCTAGGGTGAAAATCCCCAGCTAGGCACATTGCAAAAAAGGGTCAGTTTTCTGTGGAAAACTGTTATGGGTCCATGCTGTGTTTTGGGCCATTTCCTGTGCAGGCACTAGGCCTACTCATACAAGTGAGGTAGTATTTTCATTGGGATACTTGGATAAATGCTTGGTGGGTGGAAGTGTGTGACTCCCCACACATTCCAGAACTTCCAGTTACAGAAAGTTGAGCAAAAGCTGTTTTATTTACAAACCTTGAGGTTTTAAAGGGATTTTGGGTATTAGTACCTGGTGGAAGACACTTGAGTCACACCATCCTGGAACCCCCTGGGTGTCTAGTATTAAAAAATGTACAGGTTTGCTAGGTTTACCTAGGTGCCGTCTAAACTAGGGCCCAAAATCCACAGCTAGGCACATTACAAAAAAGTGTACGTTTTCTGTGGAAAAATGTGATGTGTCCATATTGCGTTTTGACCCATTTCCTGTTGCGGGCACTTGACCCACCCACACTAGGGAAACATTGTTTATATCAAGAGACCTAGGGGAACACATATTAGTAGAATAATATGTTATCACCAGGCGTCTTTCTATGAATTTCTACCTTCCAAATGTGAGACAGTGGGTAAAAAAGACATTTTGAAAAATGCCCTATAATTAATATGCTGTTATGCCTATTCACAAGTACAGAGATGTGCAAATAACAACTGCTTCTAAACTCCATATCTCGTTCTCTATTCAGAAATACATAGGTTTCCTTGGTGCCTATTTTTCACTCTTTATATTTTACCAAATGAATTGCTGTATACCCGGTACAGAATGAAAAACCATTGCGAGGTGCAGCTCAGTTATTGGCTCTGGGTAATTCGGGTTCTTGGTTAACCTACAAGTCCTATATATCCTTGCATTCATGTTTCACATGAAAATGTAGGCGCATATGGCTGTTTTTTTAACTTAATTTCAATATTCTTTTCATTTCAACTGTTAGTTTCTATAAAGAAACCTTGAAACATCTACAAAAATGACCCTTTGCTAAATTCAGAATTGTTTCTACTTTTCAGATATGTATAGCTTTCCTGGATCCATTATTGGTTTCACACCCATTTCTACCACTAACTGGAAGGAGAACGAAAACTCAAAATTAGGACAAATAGGCTATGTCCCAGTAAAATTCAAAAACTGGGTAGAGCATTTTGGCATTCAGAAAAACGTCTGACTGTCCCTGAAAGCTGGGAAGATGGTAATTTTAGCACCAAAAACCCTTCATTGATGCCATCTGCAGGGGAAAATCAGATGCTTTCTTCAGCAGCACTTTTTCCAATGTTTCCCCCAAAGCCCCATATTTAACTGTATATTGCATACTTCCTTGGTCTCCCCCCCCCCCCCCCCCCGGGTAATCCTCAAACTCTGGAACCTTTAGACTCCTCTGGATGTTGAATGAAAAGGATGCCAATTTAGCATGGATACCTTATGTGGTCAAAAATGTACATGGGCTTAACTACCCAAATAGTAAAAAAAAGGCCATGGCACGTGGGGATATGCCTGGCAGCGAAAGGGTTAAGGACATTATATCTTAGGGGCAGGATCCCCTTTTCCTGCAACCCCATGAAAAACTCTGCACACTGTACCACTGCTATGCAGTTCTAAAGTGATTTTGCACTGGACTGGCTCATTCACAGTTGGTGTATTGAATTTACTTGTAAGTCCGTAGTAAACTGGCACTGCCTGTGCTCATGCATGGGCAAGGTGCAGTGTATTTAAAAAACTGTATGTGTATTTTTTTGTTTTACATGTCCTGGTAGTGAAACACTCTTAAATATGTTTTTTCACAACTGAAAGGCCTGCCTTCCCCCGTAGGATAACATTGGGTTACATTAATATATTTAGTATGTGCTAACTTTCTTTTGGGAGCAGATAGGAAAATCAAGTTTGGTGTCTAAAGAATTGCAATTCTAATGTCAGAATTCGTGCTGGGAAGAGTACGAAATTCTGGGTTTAAATCTTTAGAATACCTACAGCAAATTTATTAACACTTTGATCTGGTTTAAAGTCACTAAAAGTAATGTAAACTGGCAAAAACTCCTAATTTGTGATTGACTTTCCAGTGCAAAACCTTTTTTTTAACTAAAAAGTTGTCTAAAGTAACAATATATGTCCAGCACTATTTTGCCTTTAGGGGGCATCCCATGGGTGATTTGAGGGCATTCCCATGAAACCATCCATGGTTTATGATTAAAAGGCCTGTCTACTAACATTTGCATATAGAGCTTTGGGCAAGGTAGTCTTATTCTGGGTCAGCACTGTAAAAGAGAGCAGCAGTGCCAGAAGACAACTAGTTGTCCACCAGCAGTGGCACATCTTATAACTATTGCACTGTCCTGCTCTTTCCCTCTTACACAATTTTATGCAACAGCATTGGTTGGTGCCCTGCATTGCCATACTTTCTAGTAATGCGCCTCCTAATGCTGAATTGCTGCCACTGTTAACACACAAGTTACAATGAGCCATCAGACAGCTGAACAAAGAGAAAATCATACGAGGTGCAATATAAATACATTTTGTGCCCGGCAATACAACTGAAACGAAATGCGAAACTCAGCTCCTCTTCTCACTCATTTGTCAACTCTTTGCTGCCAGAACCTTTCTAACGATTAATAATGTCTTTTTCATCAGTATTGAATATGTTATATTCCTGTATCCACCTTCTGATTATTTCACACATGACTTTCTATTTTGGTGAAGTTCTGTGGAACTTAACAAAAGTTCTTAACCTATACTTTTATGTGTTACATGCTTAGCAGATTATTTGATATGTACTTTGTATGTGCTATTTAGAAAATATAAAAGTTGGAAATGCAACCTAATAGCAGAAACACAATGCATAGGTGTATTGACAAAGGTAATATACATATATAATTCAGTAGCGGCTCCTGAGGGAGTGCTGCGGGGTGGTGAGGCGGGGGAGGGGCAGCGTGGGGGTAGTAAACTCCGGCACACGTCAAAACAGAGGTAAGTAAATAAATAATTAAATAAAGCAAATTACATTGCGCACGCTGCAACGCCAAATGGCCATGCAGTGCGTGCAATGTAATTCGTTTGTCAATACATCTAATCATTGTGTTTCTGCTATTAGGTTGCATTTCCAACTTTTATATTTAGCTACTGATATAATTCCTAATATGATATATTTAATTTATTCCTTATAAAATGTTTTTTTTCACAAAACACTTGGTGCCATTCAGCTAAAGATGCACAGGTATAACAGGAATACTAAAGTGATTGGGTCACAAAAAACATTTTTGCTGACTTGTGTGCACCCCAGTAACACTTGAGCATTACAGACGGGTATGTAGACACTTGTGTGACCCTGCTATAATACTCAATGCCTAGATGCATATTTCATGTCCATGCAAAGTTTGGTGGCCATTCCCTATTTTAAATAAGGTATGGCCCATGTAAATAAGGTAGCATCTTACCATTATCCTTGTACTAGTATTCTGATGTGAATGAGTGAGGAGAAATGGCGTACAATTAGCGCACCCGCAAGTGTGTCAAGTGGTCCCCATCTCCACATTCAAAAATGGGATATAATTACATATGGCCCACTCATGTGTAAACCCTTCCCACTCCCAAGGCAGGTCAGCCCCCCTGCCTAGAAAGATAGAGTACTCTGTTTTCCTAAGAGAAATCACGACCTCTCTGAGTTAACACCTGTACTGGGCATAGTGCATTTTGGGGTGAATCACTGAACCCCGTTGCACACTCTAGGAGAGTGTGCTATGTGCAGTCCTTGTAACTGCGCCTTTTTTGTAATAAGGCACCAGCTGAAACTTTAATTTGCATTGCAGATCAGCCTCAACACATTTGTGATTAAGTTAATTTAAATTATATTTGTGCTTTCGAAATTGCCTCAAAAGAAAGGTTTTGCTGCACAAAATAGGAAAATGCATGTGCCATTCTTCGACATATCGAGGAAGACCTTCTACAAAACACTGGTTGGCTAAAGTTAAGAAAACAAATATGAAAACAGTTTTCATTAATTTCACAGTCAAAAATGAAACTTGTAAGAAGGCCACCATACCGACGATGAATACAATCAAAGAAACACTGCTGTAATCATTTTTCACTCCACTGGGGCACCTTCACAGAACATTATGAAAGTCAAATTTTGATTTAAGTGTGTATTACTTTTTACCGTGCCTCTCAGTTTTGAAGCCTTCCTCTTTTATGCATTCATAAAAAAAAAACTTGTTTATGTTTCTCTGGGCAGGCATGCTCTTCTCAAATTGTTGGTTTATCGTTGGCAAGGGATTGTTATAGTACCAATAATGATAGGATAATAACTTTGATTCTGAGTCCCCATTACTTAAGCTTTTGCAGTGTTCCCTGAACAGTATGCACATGGGGGCTTGTTAGCATTGTAATTGCATTCCATACCTGGCAGGCATTTTGGTAGGCCCAGGAATCAAATGGACAATGCTGGGAATAGATGGCTGAGGAAGATGTACTGCGCCTTCTTATTAGTGCCTTTGATTATTTGTTGAGTGCGTAGACATGTAGACTCCCCGAGGGCCTTCAGTGCTGTTCGCCAAAGAGCCATTCAGCAGTGTCGGTCAGGCAAGCTTGCTTTTTCTTATTCATGTTTGCTGAACACTCTTATACGTTTATGAAAACTGACGCCTGCCTGCGTACAGCGTAAAATACCGTGACATTTGCTTGCTCAAAAACACAATACAGAATGTGTTTTGTACTATACACGAACTAAAATAATATTGCTCACGTCTGAAACTTGCAAGCTACAAATGGCCTGCCAAGGTATAATTTATTTTTTTAATGTTATTTATCAGTTCACCGTTCTTAAACATGTAACTCATCCACCTTTTATAATACTTTTCTAAATGATTAGCATATTTCTTTAGGCTGAACTGAGATGCACAAAGGCGAATATATGCAAATTGAGGGCTGTTTCTAGATGGGTCTGAGCAGAACGGAGATGAGCGCCTGTTATGTGTATGTATGGAGTTTAATCTAGATGGGAAGAATGTATGACGTTACAATGCATACATTTACAACGCATGCACTTACAACAAAGTCTTTACAGCGCAACATCCACTACAACGCATTCCATTACATCGCATGACACTACATCGCATTTTAAAAAACTACCTTTACAATGCATTCCATTATATTGCATACTACCTTTACAACGCATACCATTACTACGCAACAGTAGGGTTGTGATCTCCACAGAGGCGTCACCAGGATCAGTTCCGCTCGCTGCTTGAAAATCTGTGACATCACCCTGGGAATCAGAAGAAAGCGGGGACATGCGTAATTCAGCCGCCCTGACCAATCCTGAAGTAAGGCGTCCGTCCCCCTCGCCAGCAGGTCCGGTCTCCAGCTGAAAAAGGTTGGAATCTGCCGATTCAGTCTGGATGCACACAGGTCTATTTGACAAGGACCCCAAATCTCCTGTAACCAATGGAATACGATTGGCTAAAGTTGCCAATTGCTGTAATCTTTGAGGTGTCTGTAATTCCAGTCTGCTACCAAGTTGGACTCGCCCGGAATGTACTCCACTGTTACTGTGATCTGTCAACTCAGGCAATAATGCCAAGTTGTTGATATACCTCACCGCCAAATGTTGTCCATCCTGAGATGGATACAACATGAGGTTTGCTTGGGTGATAATGTCTGAATTGCAAAGGAACCCACTAGAAGTTCCAGGCAATTGATGTGTAGGGATAACTCTTGGGGAGGCCACCTTCCTCATGAGGTGATATCTACGCAACACACTCCCCAGCCCTAACGACTGGCGTTTGATTCTATTGTAACTTCGGGTCATGAGCCAACAATTGCTCTACCATTCCATGCTTTCACGTGGCCCAGCCACCACTGCATTTACTCCCTTCCTTCTTGTGACACTGGGACTAGGTCCCTGTAAGAAAGACCTTTTTGGAGATGTTGAATCTTTAGTCTCTGAAGAGCCCCGTAATGCAGAGGACCCGGAAAAATCACACTACTCTGGCAATGGTTCTGAGAGAGACCATCCGCTTGTTGAGAATTGCCAATACATCCTTCTTGAGATCTTTCAACTTTGTCCTGGGAAGGCTCAGTTGGGCCCCCCGAGAATCTATCACAAAACCCAGAATGTCTATTGTCTGTATTTGGCAAAGAGAGGACTTGTGTTCATTGATCTCAAAATCCCAGATCTTTGAAGAGAGACGTTGTTAGGCGAAGATTTTGATTGGCCAGCTCCGGGCTCTGTGCCATGATTAGGATGTCGTCCAGATAAATAATCATGCAAACACTGTGTTCCCGCAGGTGTGCCATCACCGGCTTCATCACCTTGGTGAAGCACCAAGGAGCAGAGGAAAGCCCGAAAGGAAGGGCCAAATACTCAAACCATTGTTCCCTCCATTGAAATTGTAGATAATGTCGATGTGGTGGAAAAATGGGAATGGAAAGGTAAGGGTCCTTGAGGTCTAGCCTGACCATCTAATCCCCTTTTTCCAGTAAGTCCGACAAAAGATGGATCCCCTGCATCTTGAAATGTTTGTAGATCAGGAACTCATTGAACTCTCTCAGAATCAAGACCAGTCTGTGACCACCACCCTTCTTTTGAACTAAAAAAATATTGCTGCAAAAGCCATGAGGTCTGCTGTTGCAGGGAGAAATTGGGTGTTTTCGCAGCAATTCACCCATTTTGGTGGCTATTAAAACATGGCGCAATTGCCACTTCCAAGGAGGCAGAACGCCCTTTGGGTCCATCCTGCAAAGATATCCAGATCCACTGGATGCACAGTGGATCCCCAAAAACCTCAGGAAAGTGAACCAAGGCAGGTCAGGATTTTAATTGACACTGCAGAATCTTTTAAAATACTTTTTAAGTTGCTCATCTTTTGCTCACTCCTGTTCTTTGTGCCCCCCTGGCAGGCCGCAGCTTGTGCCGTATGTACGGAGCTGTTAAGCACCAGAAATCCTCATACTCACTTCCTCTCAACGCCACACACTGCCCCCTGACGCCAGTCAGCACACCAGACACACTGTCATGGTCCCACCCACTTCCCGGCATAAAAGGAAGTGCACCGAGTGGACGCACAGCGGATCCCCAAAAACCTCAGGAAAGTGAACCAAGGCAGGTCAGGATTTTAACTGACACTGCAACGTCTGACTGAGTGACTGGAAATGCATGGCCACGCATGGAAATGCGCTGACTGACTGGAATGAAAATGACTGACTGATTGCCATGAAAATGTGCATGAAAAGGTGCTGACTGACTGGCTGGAAATGCATGGCCCCCGGGCCCTTGCTTGTTCCCCTCCACGATAACGCCTAGCAAGCCTGGCTCCCTGACCCCGTCCAGGAACCACCAAATGCAGAGACATTCTTAGGACAGTGTCAAGAGTCGTAGCCCCAGCAGGGTCAGAGTTTGCCTGGAAACCACTCTGCCGGTCTCCGATGTTGTTCCAGATTCGAGGGCCTCGTCACCTGTTCGCCCTCCAAAGAGTAACGTGAATGAGGACATTGATGCCAGATACCAGACAGTAATGGGGACAGGTGATTTGAAGTATCAATGGTCCCTACTGAATGGTAGGACCAACCTATTAAAGGGGTAGATGTGCACTAAGGGAGATTTATTGCATCATGGGGACATTGTTTGTTTTCCACACATGTTTTATTGGATGACAGGGTCTGCCCCTCTGGTGACTGGTGCCTGTTGATGGAGTTGGAGGCCCAGCCTGACACCTCAGCGGTTCATCACTCACTTCTTTGGAACAGGGTGTTTTGGGGGTACGGTACATGACTGTGCTGTTGTTATCTTTTGGTGAATTAGTTTGAGCTTGTTGAGGGTACAACACAAGGAAATGGGGCAACAGCTACATACCTTCACGGAGCCGGGGTTTGCCAGGGAGGGACATGTCATATTGCGCAAGGGATCAAATAGACCCATTTCCCTGTTAAATAAAGATGTAAAGGTATTGAGCAGCATCATGGCTGACCGCCTTCTCCCATTCATGTGGTGGCTGATCCACACTAATGAGGCAGGGTTTATACCTAGATGAAATACTTCTTATAATGTACGATGCTTGGCACATGTGTGGCATGTCCCTATCTTGGCGGATTCTGATAATGTCGTTGTATCTCTAGATATCGAACAAGTATTTGACTCTGTAGAATGGCCTTATGTGTGGCAGCTTTTGGGTCATATGGGAGTAGGTGATCAATATCTTAAATTGGCTCAGCTGCTTTATGCGGCTCCTTTTGCCAGGATACGGGTGGGCAGGACAGTTTCAAGACAAATAAACTTGCGTAGAGGGACTAGACAGTGGTGCCCTTTGTTGCCCCTGCTCTTTACAGTCGCTCTGGAACTAATGGCAATCCATGTAAGACCGGTAATTGATAACTGGGTAATAAATCTGGGGAACACCAATCATGTGATATCGCTATATGCGGATGACACGTTAGTGTACCTGCAACAGCCAGAGAGATCCCTCCCGATATTGCTACGGGAGCTATGGACCTTTGGCGACAGTAAGGAATACTTATCAATCCAAGAAAGTCTAAAGTGATTGTGATGGGCAGGTTGCCCATGCTTCAGTTGGAACTGCGACCAAAGATAGAACATCCATGGGCTGCAGAGGGGAAGAGATACTTAGGGATATGACTGACCAACTCCACTGATACCTGTCATGCGGCCACTCTGGGCCATATTTTGGAAGGATTGCAGGGCTTGGTTCGCTTCTGGGCTGATTTACCACTTTCGCCTATGGGACATATAGCAATTGTTGAAATGATTATACTCCAGCAGTGTCTCTACATACTGATACACTCCTTTTATGTGATACCGAGGTTGTACTTTACTACCTTGGATGCCCTATTTGGTACTCTTCTGTGGGGGAATAAAGATGATGAGTCAGTCTGACGACACTGCAGAGGACATGGGAGTGGGTGGACTAGAGTTTAGACCTGTACTATATGGCATCTCACCTCTAATACGCAGTTCAATGGTTCGATGATTGGAACAATTGAGAGAAGGATCTACTGGCCAGGACCTATGGGAGAGACTCCCTGGTGGAACTCTTCATGATGGGGTCATCGATCACTGATACTTGCCCGTATGTGATACGACATGTGGCAATACTCTGGGAATGAGCAATAAGACATGTAGTCCTGCATGCCCCCATACGCACCGGATATGTCTTTATGGGCAGTCAGACCATTTGCTGTAATTGAGGATTCCATGTCAGTTAGCCGTTGGAAAGAGGGGGGATACTTACTAATGGGGGACCTTTATAAAGGGGGACACTTCCTAACCCATGAAGAGGCACAAACCAAGTTTGGGAATGGCTCAGGACAATTCATACAATATTGTAAATATTGAGTGTCGCACCTACTGGTGATCTCAGTGAGCAGACTTACACTGATTAGCATGAAGAGATGGAAGGGGGGAGATGTTTATTGTTTACTGTGTTCTTTTTTTATCCAGGATTTCACAGAATATGGCAATACAATGTAATCGAGATTGCATTATGTCATGTTAATCCGATAATTGTTCTTTATAGGCAAAGAATATTATTTGGTATAAATTGGATTAAGACATATGTTTGATAGCATGACTCATGAATACAGGTGTGTTCTGTATATACTTTTAAAATGCCAATAAAAATATATATAAATAAAGATACTGCAAAAAATAGTACTATGAACCGAGGCAGCTTGAGTTACAGTTTGAGCTTTTTTCAAGTTTTTGTGGTAAATTTTTAATGTAAACATTGAATAATTTTCCAATGAGGTGCAATAGCATAATTTCAGGAATTTCAAGTAGCAAAGATTAAAGCAAAAAAAACAAAACTATGCTAGATTAGGCCGATGTGATAAAATATTTCCCATGACAAATTGTGAAACAGCGCCAGGATTGTTGATCATAATATGCTCTTACCATAATGTGTCTTGGATAAGGTGCTGGCCCAAGAGAGAGAAAGCAATAGGTTTTGTCCATGTGCAGCAGGAGCATGTTGCAGTGTTTGGTCGTTGGCCATTGTCTTTGCCGAGTGCAGTTTCAAGAGCCAGCAGCACACAGGCACCAGATCTGCAGCACAAAGGCTGCAGCCAAGTGCTGTTGGATCTCTGTTTAAAGTGCACCTAGTCTATGTGTTCTTAAGCCTCTGGGTGCTTGGCCTTTGACTAACAGTAGCACTCTTTGTCAGTGGTGGCTGCTACCCATTAGCAGCAGTGGGATGGGGGAAATAGGTAAAAAAGAAATCACTTACCTCCCAGCTGACCATCTGCCATCTCTCCTATGTCCTCTTCCTGCCTTCTTGGGGAGACAGGAAGCAAGAAGCACCTGGGCTCTCAGGTTCTCTGCAGCCAGACACAATGCTACAATGCAGCATTGTTATTGGTCTGAGTGCCATGCCACAGCGCTCAGACGTGGGCTGGATGGGTGGGCATGTTTTCCACACAGTCTGTAATGCAGCCTGCAAGGAGAACACGGTATGTGTGCATGATTGTTTTGGGCGGCCCGAGAGTGCCGGCTAAGCACTCATGCTCACATCAGGAGTGCAAACCACTCCTCTCCCTAATCTGAGACCACCCCCCCGCAAAGATACCGCAACAGGGAAAACTAAAATGATAATACCCACAAGGTTATTATAATTTTTTTTCTTTTTTTTATACTGCAAAAAGCAGTGGGGTGACGCTCCTCTGCTTTAAAGGAAGAGCCAGCACTGCTCTTTATTCGGAAAGTGTATCTCCATGTCCTTGCCAATGCAAAGTAAACCTTGATCCATGTAGCATGGTCTTTAGCTGTGTGCAGCAGGTTGAAATGAAACAGAGCCCACTGCACATAGCCACCAGGCTATGGTAAAAAAGATGCCACCTTTGGCAATGAGTTGTGCTCAGCCGCTATGCCCAAAATAACCTGTCATTCACAGATTTTAACCACACACAGTGGACTCTAGCCACACAACTGGAGTTTTTCGAAGCTTCTACTCGACAAGTGATCATTCAATCGGTGGCCTTATCATGGCTCAATTATTGTAATGGGCTGCTACTTGAAGTAAATAAAACTGTCACTAAGAGACTTCAAAGGGCACAGAATGTGGCTGCCCGCATACTTGCTGCCCTCCCTAAGTACTGTCATACCTCGCATCTCTTGCGCTGTCATCACTGGCCACCTATTGAACAAGAAATCCACTTCAAAACACTCTGTAACACCCATAAGATGCTACATGGCCAGGGCCCCCAGATATTGCAAGGGCTCTGCACATCATATGTCCCAGCACGAGCGTTACGCTCTGCTGATTTGTTCCTGGCTTGCACTCCTCGAGTACATAGGAGCAGAGCGTTGAGAGCTCTTTTAGGGCTCTGGCCCCTGCCCTATGGAACTCCATTCCTCTAGCCGCTCGCAGCACACAAGATTATTGGGCATTTAGAAAACAGATCAAAACCTGGCTGTTCTCGTCCATCTAGCTTCATGGTGTGCGCGCCTGGTGCGCACATCTTTCCTGGGCATTCAGATACTGATTATACTTGATCGCTGTTCTTCTGTATAGTTTCTCCTCCCCTGGCTTTCCATCTGCCAGCGCTGGCACGCCCCAGTGCTGGGGCAACCATGCGCTATATAAAAATATTTAACATAACATAACTGCTCAACTCAGCTACTCTGGGTAGTGAGCTTTACTGCTTGTATTTTTTTATATATATTTTAGAACAGTTCACCAACAAGTTCAAACAACTGAGTTACTGGTTTGATATCCTAGTATACACTTATACTGCATACTCTCTCCACACACTCCGGACAATAGATTCCTAACGGTACCCCTTCATAATTCTACACACACTAAACACCTGTAAAATATATAAATGCTCCAAACTCCTCAGACAGTATTCACTCTACGTATACACTAGCCTGCACAAATCCAACTCTACTCACATTCCGGACTACTAAATACACACTCTCTAAACATTCTTTGCTATAAACCCTCTCTCATTGATATACTCATAACTCAAACGTACAATCCTCCCACATCACATAACTCCTTACACACACACACACCACTACACAATCCAGACTGAATACACTTAGACCAGCTTTCCACTTTTGAGGCACACAATGCTGCAACTGCATGTGTTATAGCATGGTGGCGGTATTCACATGATAGAACATCATCATCCTTTACCTCATCATCACAAACATTACAAGTCATGTACTTCACCCATCACAATTCAATGTTTGTTAGTGGTGTGATGCAGGAACCATGACTGAGAGGACATTTTCATGAAACTACCACAGGTAGTTTCAAAACACATTCAGGATGTGTTTCACAATTACCACATGCACCATCAATGTTCAGCTACTACCAGATTTGCACCTGACAACATTCTGGGCAGTTTCTTCCAATGCAGCTCCGGTCAATAGACATTTATTGTAGCCTGAGACGAAAAGGGCTTAGCACCAAAGTACAGTGTGATCAAAAGGACCAAACAATAAAAGTCTGAGGGGCCTATTACGATATAAGTCGGAAAGCTCTGACCGCTGGGGAGAGGCTTTCCGACTCACAACGTACATTTCAAATGCGACAGCCGTTATCAAAATAATCTGGTCAGACAGATTGGCTTCTGACGGATTTGGAAGCCGCTCATAATCCCCTATGTATGGCATTTACGCCGTGAGGATAATGATGTTGTTTACCAACAGGTTTTTCATGTCAGGCTTTACGTCATGAGAAGCCTGTCAGAAAGGGACTTTGGGGGCCCCAAGCAGGGGCACCATGTCTCTGCAGGCTCCGGTTGGAGGCCTGGTGGGCACCAATGATGCTCCCCCGGTAAATCCCTGCACCATGTGGCAGGCACCATGAGATGCCTGGCACACGTTGCAGGAATTTATACAGGCTCCCATTTCTCCATGGGAGATTATGCTATGGCCAGTTACAAAATGGGAGTATGCAACTGCACCATGTGGGGTGGTTTTGTAATGGCAGTGTCGGGCGTGCTGAGCCGAGGTCGTTTGGTCCGGACACCACAGCGATGTCTGCCCGTCGTCAAATTCAGACCTAAGTCAGCAACTTGATGTTAAAAATGATTATTACAAACTCAAAGCCAAACTAATATAAATCAACATTGGATATAAATATCAAATAACAAAAAGGAGACCAATGCGTCCTGCAATATTGGTCCTTAACAGCAAAGAGCATATTAAGATCTCAGTAACAGCAATACAAAACAAGCATTTGCAATGCAATCGGTCTCGCCTTTGGGACCTATATGTATTTAGTTATGCAGCACATTAGCCTGGGTGTTGAAACATCTACTATTCTTTAACATGGAGGGAAAGTAAGCACCAAACTATGTGACTGGCCAGGTATGGGAACACATGGAGAGAAATATTGCCTTTCAGTGGGAAATGGTATAGTCCAAAGCCCTGTTTTTAATATGAAATCAGGTCCTTCGGTGGTCATATCACTGAAAATACAAGATTTAAAAAAAATATTATTGTCTAGGGATGCTCATGGAAGACAATTTCTATGGACTGGAATCTAGAGAATGTTAAAGTGATTCTAGTATTTTACTGGCTCTTTTCCATCAAGAAAGTTAAATAGAGGCAGTTGCCAGAAAATTTAAAAAAGAAAGTCCCTAAGCAGAAAACAATTCTGGTATTTCACTGACCTCTAATGGTCGTTTTCTATCAAGACAGTTAAATAGAGGCAGTTGAAAAAGAAGAAAGCAATTCTGGTATTTTACTGACCTCTACTGGTCATTTTCTATCAAGACAGTTAAATAGAGGAAGATGAATAGAAAAAAAAGTCCGTAAGTAGAAGCAGACAAGTCCTAGTGCTGATCTCCAGAGCCCACAAAGTACATACCCATATAAGAATGTACAAGAAGTCTTGAATGCTCGGCCTAACTAGACAAATTTCTATTGCATTGCCTTTTTAAATCCTATCAAATTAGACACAGGAATGACTAACCAATTGCCACTCCTGCGTTACAAAGATCAAAGTTTTGACAAAACTGTGAGGACACCCAAAGAATTTTTAAAAATATACTCTAAGCTCCCAAACCAAAGAGGAGGGTCAACTCAGATACGTACCTAAAACCATGCTAAAGACCTCCTAAAAGAGATCCCCTGGCACTGTTCGAGAGATATGCCTAGGCAATAAGGCCATAAATCCCTGGCACAAGCCTAATCTCCCCAATTCCCAATGTATTAATGTGAACGACTTGTAAATGGCTAGGGAAAGTCACATTAGAGCTCCACCCCAACCTTGCCCCTTGTGATCATTATCGCTCTAAAGCCCACGGTGGGGTAAATCCGTCAATTTTTAATAACTGCACTAATCTTTGATGCATAATGAACAAATTACTTGCCTTTGGTTATGCTTTTTTTGGTTGAGGCTCTATTTAGCCACAGACTCCTCACCTTTTGATTATTCCCCAGGTGTCAAACTGGACTTGAAAACTTTTCAGCAGTACCTCTGTGCCCAAGAAGGATGTACTTTGTGGCAAAGATGCCTTTCTGCTCCAGAAATGACGTACAGGGCTTATATAGGCACCATCCTGGCGAGGTGGTGTCAGCTGCTTTCGAGACTGTCCACGCCTCAAGACACAGAGCTTAAAAAGCAAATTGGTGGACAGTGTGCAAACTTCTAGACTTAGGATTATATTCATTGATAGAGTGATCACAAGATGGAGAGGATGGAAAGGTGACTGACAAATCTGATAGGGTATCTAGCAGAAAGAGCATCACTGAAGGTAACTAACTTGTTCTTCCGATAGAGAAAGTACTGCAGGACCAAGCATTCAAATTCAACTCCCAGTGAAGATGACTGTCCAGGCAATAATACTTTGAGAACTTATGGATGGATGCTTATGTAAACAATACACCAGTTAGAAGAGGGTCTCAGGGAAAATTTTGAGACCTTGCGTGGATATACTCCCCATACAGTCAGACACTACACATACATATCCACGGGTCTAAACAAACATAACAACAAATAAGAGAGAATCTGAAAGAGCACGCTCTCCCTCACTATCAAGGGGAAGCTTAATATTATTTTAGAACAGTTGGAAATCCTAAGCAAAAGGAAGGATTCCCATCAGTCACCAATGGTGCCATGTATCATCATCTGGGTCTCCTCCTTGTGTCAAAAACAAGGTTGGTGGAGGGTCTCAGGGGAAAATTATTTAAAGACCAAAGGACAGACTAACCCCTTATTCACAATATAACAATACAAAAAGGACTGTCAATGGTCTGTACATCTAATGGGGACAAAGAAAAATGTGACGGGCTCTGTGTCTACCTGTAAAGTGTGTACAACAAAAAGGAAATGAATCCCATCAGCCCACCCATATGGAAGAGATTCATCATCTGGGATAGAACCAAAGATGGTCCTGTTAAGGAGCCACACACCTATTGGAATTATGTGCTTCTCCAAACCCAAGGAACCACCAGTGATGGATCGTACCAAAAGTCCAATCAGTTTGAAATGGTGTGGGATGTTAAATTGCAGTGAGAAAAAATCTGTGCAAAAAGAATCAAAAAGTGAGATGTAAAATTGGCTACCATGATTTAAGGAAAGTTTTATTAGGGAAAATCATGGTGTCAAAATTAAAATGAGTGTGAGACAGTTTGAAATAATAACTGTCTATTAAGGATGGTGTTTGGTCAACATGTTTCAGCCATTGTAGGAAAGTTAAGCCTACCCGGCTTTTGCCATGGCGTCTTGAACACTACTGCAATTAAGCTTGACCTAAGCTTAGTGAAAAAAGAAAAAGTTAACACAAATTAATGGTACAAAACATCCTACCGTACATTGGATTTTCCAGACGGGGGATGTCTGTTTCATAAAGTATTTAGGATTCTTTCCCAAAAATGCTTGGGAGAAAGCCTCACCTCTTCCTGGCCACTGCTCAGGGTTGGAGGCCCCACTCTGTCCATCGGTACCCCTGAACTGATCCTGAGCCGAGCCAGTACTGACTCTAAGGGCTATACCCCTCTCAAGAAAAAGGTTAGGTGACTTGCGGATGTGGAATTAAAGAGCTGTTGGTTATGTTCTGAAACTAACATTAGTAATAGATTGACCTACAGATGTGAACAACTGCTTAGTGTGAGAGGAAATGAGTGCAGTGCAAGACAATATTTCAAAAAAGTGGATTAAAATTGGGCAGTGAGAGAAAAAACTTGTATTGCTACTGCAAGGTCAAAAAATTATGACAACGTGAAATCTACAGGTTGGAATCAATACAAACTTATCACCTGAAGTCCTAGGTGTGAACAAAATCCTCTGCAAATAACGTGATGCAAATGGCAACCGTAACATAAAACAAAACAAGTCTTAAGACAGTCATTTTCCCTTGTCTGTGAGATTAACAAACTTTACAAGCCAAGATTCTCAACATCATCAATCGACTTTCTATAATTTGCTTTTGGTACTGATGTATCTTATCATGATCTACCTTATTAACAAATAATGAACAAGGTTTCTATGCTTACCCGTAATGCATGGGGTTCAAACCTCACCTCACCTGGCTGCGGCTCAGGAAAAGGAGGCATAGCTCTATGTAAAAACCAGAATTAAACAGGACCACAACTGTTAAGGTGCCCTGCTCATCTTGGATTGCCTTGACCTATCAATTAAAAATGGTATCAGCTATATATTCACAAAAGACACATGAAACATAGATTTCTTGTTGAGAAGCTCCTTAATTATGATAAGTGAAGAAAATGTGATGTACTGTGATACATGAAAAAGTTCTTATGGTTATTGAGTGCTTAAAGTATCTTGTAATCATGTTATCACACATTTGAATAGTCACTCAAACCATTAAGCTGACATGTCTAAGGACTTCGAATGTTCGTCCCCATCACTGTTTCATCATGTGTTAATCTCGTTCTTATTTCTGTGTGCTCAATGGACAAACTCAATATGGTTAATAGCAGTGCTCATCTCTCGCACCCCTAATGTATCGGCATCTCAACCAGTTTATTTTTAAATTTTAAAGTTGAGCCACTATGTCCATTCAGAGACAAGGTGGTCAACTGCTGCATATCCACTGCCGATCTCCTACTGCAAGTATACTCCAACCCAAAGTTGATCTCAATCAACTCACAATTTGTTACCCTGCATGTGTGATTGTACCCAGTTAGTAATAAAGGTTACATCAAACCGTGCGCTCGAGCTCTCAATATCTAATACACAGCAGCAACCGTTCAACTTAAACACCATGCCAAGAAGCGGTTACTTAGATCTCAAGAGAGCATGGACCCCTATGCATCTCACCTGCATTCAATCGCACTAATGCACACTCATCTACCTGCCTGTCAGTACCTCAGTCCGTCATCTGAATCGTCTGGGAAGGTGTTTGGTGTCAGAAACTGCGATTGTTTTAAACAGCTACCGCGATATCCACATCATCCTGCGACCGGTCACATGATTGCGTCGCTAGGTAGTCCCTAGGGATTCTGGGAGATATAGTTAATTTCCCTACCTCGCTGGCGAAAAGTTCGGAACTCAGTACCACGAAACCCCATTTCCATGCTATGTGCTTTCTTCAATTCCATAAATGCTAAAAGAGCTAGCAATGCCTCACTGCATATGTTCTACGTGCTCCTCCATGATTAATAGCTACAATCTACAATATACTTTGGTTCCATATGAAGCAGTGTGTAATATCAACCGGAATGTAGTGTCCGTGACTACAGCACATAGTATTATTTCTATAGGGTAAAGACCGCTGTTCATATAAGTTGAAAAACACTTAAATACCAGGATGATCACATTATATCCCAGAAAGTTATTCACATTGCCATTTGCGGCAATCACCAGTATTCCTGACAAAATGTTGCATCTAATCACTCCACATCGATACTCAGAGCTAATTCAGATCATACCCCTCTCACGCATTCATACCACAACATCACATCATTGCAGATGTGTGAAATGACATAATAAGACCATAAAAATAATACCATAAAAATAAGGTGAAGAGAACAACGGCTGCGGATTCCCATTACTCAGTGTCGAGGAGTAACACGAGAAATGTATCCTCATATGGTATTATCTCGATTACCCAGGCATTTGAGTGCCTGCTTATGTTTCATTTGTCATTCAAAGGCTGACTTCATATGTCTGGGTTAGTGTCACAGCAACAACCACAGTATTTTGTCATTTAAACCATGTTTGTCACTTCGTAATTTGAAGACCCATTTCTGTTCTTTTGTTAGTAGAAATTTTGAAATATCCGTGATATGATCAGGGATGAATGGCTGCTCTAATACCGTCCAGTAAAATTAATTTGGACCGTGATTGACATCTAAAGAAATGGCTAGTCAATCTAGTTGCCTGTTTCTTGCACCTCAAGGTACTCTTATGTTCCAAAATCCTCAATTTCACCTTCCGGGTAGTCAAGCCCACATATTTTAACTTACATGGACATGTGATCAGATATATGAGTGTCGCTATTGCAGTTTGTGAAGCATTTTTGTACCCATGGGCGACTTATACCTATGTCGATCGTCTGGGACCTCTGTTTCTGTGGACAAGCTGCACATGGAAAATGGCCCTGTACTGCAGGAGAATACCAAAGGGTCCCCATTTAATGGGAAGTCTTGCTTCTTGGTCTGGTGTGGACCAAATGATCCCGCAAATTAGTACTTCTTTTAAACGAGAAGAGAGGAGGTGGAATTCGATCTTGCCTGATGTTCAATATTGACCAATGATTTCTCACACTCTTCCATATGCCATTTGACATGGTACTGTACCAGTTGAGGATTTTGGAACATAAGAGTACCACCTACACACTTGTCTTTCACACCTTCAATTCCCCAGGCAGTATCCATTCACTTCAGCAAACACCCTGTCACTCCCCTTGCACTCCTCCAGTGACCCATTCAGCACCATGTACTAATCCATTCACTGCGCCAAAACCCAAAACTTGTAAATTCATCCAGTCAGTACCCAAGTACACATGCAGTGACCCAGGACTTAACAAATGGACTGCTACAAACCTCTGTCCAATATGCATGCAGTCCTCTAATCACCTACACACTTGTCTTTCACACCTGCAATTTCCCAGTAAGTGTCCAAATGCTCCAGCAAACACCCTGTATCTCCCCTTGCACTCCTCTAGTGACCCATTCCGCACCATGTACCAATCCATTCACTGCGCCAAAACCCAAAACGTATAAATTCATCCAGGCACTCTCCTGACAGTACGCTAATCATTCAGTCAGTGCCCAAGTACTCATGCAGTGACCCAGGACTTAACACATGCACTGCTACAAACCCCTGTCCAATAGGCACGCAGTCCTCTAACCACTACTTTTGGTTAATTTTGTGTTTTTTGGGGCCGCAGGACATTATGAATGATTTATTAAAATTCGTACAAAGGCCAAGGTCTGCCATGTACGTGACAAATCCTGATATTAAAGTGTGCAGTGCATTGGGTGTGCGGACCATGAGGTCCGCGTCATCCGCATAAAGGAGGGCAGGAAGTGGTTTACCATTTACGTGCGGGACATCACTTGTTAGCTTATACACAAAACTACTTAATTCATTTATATACAGGATAAAAAGCAGGGGGGCCAGGACACAGCCCTGTCTGAACCCCCTGCCAATTAAAATATCACTGGAGACTTCACCATCATTATTCAATCGAACTCGGGCTCTCAAGTCACTGTGCAAATGGGCCAAAAAATAAACCAGGGGTTCATCTAAACCATAATTCAACAAAACCGACCATAAGCGAGAACGATTAACAAAATCAAAGGCAGAACTTAAATCCATAAAACCTAGGTACAAAGGGGATTTTTTTGCGATGTTATATTTGGCCATTAATAAATTTAAGTTTAGACATTGCTCCACAGTTCCCACACTGCTTCTAAAACCTGATTGACATGGATGTAAAATTGCATTATCCTCTGCCCTAGTTCTGATCCTGCTGAAGATGACCCTACCTAAAATCTTCAGGGTGTTATCTATTAAAGATATCGGGAGATAGCAGCCAGGGTCCAATCTATTGCCTTTTTTGAAAATGGGCACGATAATGCTATTTGACCATGTTACTGGGACTGAGTTGTGTGATATATTATTAAAGATGTTACGCAATAGAGGTGCCCAGAAGTCAGGTTCAGATTTAATTTGGTCGATGGATAAACTGTCAGGCCCTGGAGCTTTATTCCCCGCGCTTTCTGAAATGGCGTCTTCCACCTCCGTTATGGTGATATTCAGTGGAGTTAAAGGGTGGGCAGTACCCATAGAATTTGGAGGTACCTCATAGATTTTTGAGAAGTGGTCCACCCACACATCCCCGGATATATTATAATTTTTGGGCGTGATATTCAATCCCATTGATCTTAAGTTTTTAACCTCGCTTAAGAACCCGGTGGTGTCTCTCAACGACGCTGTGCGAACAAGGGAGTCCCAATGATCTTTTAATAACTCCTCTGATCTTATTTTTACAGTACGCTTATAACTAGACCTCAGTCTCCTAACCAAGGACTGGTCCTGTGGATCTACTGTGAGGGCAGCCCTGAGTTCCCGGTTGGCTTTCGAACATGAGGTATCGAACCACCTTGGGCTTTTGTGGCTACTAGATAAGGCTGGTTTGGAAATCTCCTTTTTTTTGGCCTTACAAAGACCTGAGAAAGCCTCAATGATGGCATGTTCAGGGTTATCAGTGGATAGACAAACAGACACTAATATGGGGTATTTTTTGATAATACGAGTTAAGACCCTCTTGTTATCTTTCCCCCTCCAGATCACCCTCAGATTGTCTGTGGAAGTCACCACATTTTTTGCCCCAATTTCACTGTGCTTCTCCTGTTTTTTAATGGATTTAAGATTAATTAAAATCGGATAATGGTCACTATATGGAGCACTGATGACTTCCGCCTTTAGTAAGAGGTCCCCTAACAAAGAGGATAGAAATACATAGTCTATTGTAGTTGAACTCCCACGGCCTACATAAGTGGCCACAGGTCCTTTGTTCACAGTCGTATTTGCCTTCTCCATAGCATTAACAAGGTCTCGTGTGGTTAAAAAATTGAGCAATTCTTCTCCTCTTTTACAGCTAGGAGTTCTAGGGTGAATGTGTGCATTAAAATCACCTCCTATGCAGATACCATCAAATTTACCATATTTTTGGCCATCAGCAATTTCATCAATAAAATCAAATAATCTTATAAAATTAACATTAGGCTTAGTTGTGAAATCATTATTATAAAAGTTAATTAGACATAGCTTTATCCTGCTGGTATATAGCAGTGCTTGGAAAGATTTATCGTTGGTTACAATTTTTTTAGTTTTAACTCCTGACACGATCTTGACCCAAATAGATAAACCCCCGATATGTCTGCCCATGGCCGGAATAGATACAATTTGGTTGAAACAACTGTATCCTTCTTGGAGCAGGACGTCGAACTTGGTAACCCAATCCATCCATTCCCTAATTTCCATTTTTGCATTGAGACCCGCTATGTTCCAGCTCAAAACGGTTAGGTCGTCAGATGGGGTGTGTGTGGTGGTGCCCTGGGAAGATGTTGAATAATTAAATGGTGACGCATACACTATAGACCCAATAGGTACCATTACATCAGGGCAGATTGATAGTTCTTCCACACAAACAATCACGTTTGGCTGGTCACTGACAGTTATTTCAGGGGGTGTATTTGGTCGTGGTGGTCAGTCCAAGGTGCCCAGCTCAGATAGTGCGCTATATCTATTACATAATGGATATGGAGGTGGGGTTTGGCTAAGTACTCTCTGGGGGGTCTATAGAAGTAGCCCAATGGTAGAGAGGTTATGACAGTTGATGGGCCAGGGTAGATGTTAATATTCCTAAGTATATATTTAGCTGTGCCAGGGTGCCTGAAATTAATAACGATGCAATCACCGTTGATGTTCTTAAATAAGGGACCAACCCAGCTTACTCGACGTGCTGATAGAATTTCTTTCGAGATGTCGTGATCTACCCATTTATGTTTGCACAGCCAGTCAATGCATTTGTTATTCAGCTGGATCCAGGACTCTCCTTGACCCTCCTTAAGTGGTGGTAAGCCTGCTAAGATTAAGACATATGGACATGCTTCCGGGGGTAGGTGGAGGGCAGGGCCCTGGGATTGTGTGGGCCTTGGGGCAGCAACATGGCCCTTATCCGGCCAGTATTAGTTGCTACTCCTGATTTATTGGTAGTTGGAGTGGGGCCCCCCTTAGATGTCCTACTAGCCGTACTAATAAGACTGGAGGAGCCAGCTGCTAAAGCTGGTGTTTGCAGTGATTTCGTGACAATTTGAGTTTTCCCTACGGTGTTACTCTTTGGTGTAGCTTTAGATGTTGGTGTGCTGCTGCTAGCAGTATTGGGCCCACTACCCAAAATTACCTTGCTAACAGATTCCAGATCTTTCAATAGGCTATCACCCCTCATTAGATCAAGACTAATCACCCCTTTCCTTTTTACATCTTCCTTTTTAACAAGGTTTTCTAATCTATCCAATCTTTTAAAAATAGGATTAAACTGTTTGATCATTTGACTTTCCATTTGTTTAAAAATTGTATCAACAATAGTCTCGATAAGATTCCCATTGGTCTTTGGTTGGATAATACTATAGCGATACAAGAGCCACATCGTCAAGTTGTGTTGACTCACTAGTGTCGGTGCCACCCTCTAGTTGTTGTTTATTCCCTCTATGCCACATACTCTGTGGGGTCGGTTGGCTCTTATTGCGAGGGGGTTGTTTCATCTTATTTACTGATGGTTTTGAGGCACATCTTTTTCTTTTCTCGCCTCCTGTGTTATTGCGCGTAGGTGAAGAGGCAATTACAGTGTGTACAACAGGATCAGGTAAAGAGTCAATAATAATTGTGGAGCAGCTACCCCCAGGCAGCGGGACCAATGAATTGACAGGTGGGGTTGATTTCAGAACTGTAACCACGGGGAAAGCGGCAAAACAATCTCAGAATTTGCTTGTGATGAGTCTAAATGTATGTTATTGAGGCCAATTAACATTCTCCTCTCGGTGTTAGCAATTTCATTTGTTACCATATTGAAAGCATTTTCCAACATGCTTTCAAGTGAAGGCGGGAGAACAGAAGGTCCCTCAGGTGCCTGTGTCACCGTGCAAATGTTTGTTTTCCCATTATGCTAATGACTTTGTCCGGCTCACCTTTTGTAACGACTCAGAGGGGGGCCTGCCCGACCACTGATGACCTCTGAGGGCCTCAGAGGGCCCGCCCTTTGCCCAGGCTTCACCCGGCATGTCCCGCGCGCGTCCTCCCGGGACGAGGAAGCAGGCAGTGTTTTATGCGCCTCCTGGCGCTGGATGATGAGGGGGTGGTGTCCTGGCATCGAGGCAGCTGGGGGTTGTGGTCCCGACCAGACCGGCAGAGCCAAGCCCGGCCAGTCAGGGAGTGCAGAGCAAGTAGCTCGGCGGAGCTAAGCCCGGCCGCCACACGGGAGCAGGAGACTGTTTGGACGCCTCAGGCGAGCAAGGTAGGCTCGGGCGGCGTAGAAACCCCTTCGACAGCTACCACCAGGTCCTCGGCAGAAGGCAGTGTTTTATGCGCCTCCTGGCGCCGGATGATGAGGGGGGCAGTGTCCTGGCGTAGAGGCTGCTGGGGGTTGTGGTCCCGACCCGACCGGCGGAGCCAAGCCCGGCCAGTGAGGGAGTGCAGAGTAAGTAGCTCGGCGGAGCTAAGCCCTGCCGCCACACGGGAGCAGGAGACTGTTGAGACGCCTCAGCGGAGCAAGGTAGGCTCCGCCGGCGTTATTCAGTTAGTACCAAAGTAGTCATGCAGTGACACAGGCCTTAACACATGCACTGCTACAAAACCTTGTCCAATACAAGGTTTGCAGTCCTCTTACCACCTACACACTTTCAATTACCCAGGCAGTACCTATACAGTCCGGCAAACACCCTGTCACTCCCCATGCCCTCCTCCAGTCAGCCATTCAGCACCATGTACTAATCCAAACACTGCACCAACACCCAACCACTTATAACTTCACCCAGGCCCTCTCCTTGCTGTACTCTAATCATTGAGTCAGTACCCAAGTACTCATGCAGTGATCCAGGCCCTAGCACATGGACTGCTACACACCTCTGTCCAATATGCATGCCGTCCTCTAATCACCTACATACTTGTCCTTCACACCTGCAATTCCCCAGTCAGTATCCATACACTCCAGCAAACACCCTGTCACTCCTTTTGCACTCCTCCACTGACCCATTCCGCACCATGTACTAATCCATTCACTGCGCCAAAACCCAAAACGTATACATTCATCCAGGCACTCTCCTTGCAGTACCCTAATCATTCAGTCAGTACCCAAGTACTCATGCAGTGACCCAGGACCTAACACATGCACTGCTACTAATCCCTGTCCACTATGCATGCAGTCCTCTTACCACCTACACACTTGTCTTTAACAACTTCAATTACCCAGGCAGTACCTATACACTCCAGCAAACACCTTGTCACGCCCCTTGCACTTCTCCAGTCAGCCATCCAGCACATATACTAATCTAAACACTACGTCAAAACCCAAACACATATAAATTCACCCAGGCACTCTCCGTGCAGTACTCTAATTATTCAGTCCATACCCAAGTACTCATGCAGTGACACAGGCCTTAACACATGGACTGTTACAAACCTCTGTCCAATATGCATGCAGTCCTCTAACCACCTACACACGTGTATTTCACACCTGCAATTCCCCAGTCAGTATCCATACACTCCAGCTAACACACTGTAACTCCCCTTGCACTCCTCTAGTGACCCATTCAGCACCATGTACTAATTCCTTCACTGTGCCAAAACGCAACCACTTATAAATTCACTCAGGCCCTCTCCTTGCAGTATTCCAATCATTCAATCAGTACCCAAGTACTCATGCAGTGACTAAGGCCTTAGCACATAGACTGATTTAAACCCCTCTCCACTAAGCACACAGTCTTCTAACCACCTACACATTTGTCTTTCACACCTGTAATTCCCCAGTCAGTATCCCTAGACTCCAGGAAACACCCTGCCACTCCTCTTGCACTTCTTTAGTGACCCATTCAGCATTATGTACTAATACATTCACTGCGCCAAAACCCAACCACTTATAATTTCACCCAAGCATTCTCCTTGCAGTACTCTAATCATTCAGTCAGTACCCTAGTACTCATGCAGTGATCCAGGCCTAAGCACATGGACTGCTACAAACCTCTGTCCAATAAGCATGCACTCCTCTAACCACCTACACACTTGTCTTTCACACCTTCAATTCCCCAGTCAGTATCCATACACTCCAGGAAACACCCTGCCACTCCTCTTGCACTCCTCTAGTGACCCATTCAACATCATGTACTAATCCATTCACTGCGACAAAACACAACCACTTATAAATTCACCCAAGCACTCTCCTTGCAGTACTCTAATCATTCAGTCAGTACTCAAGTACTCATGCAGTGACTCAGGCCTTAACACATAGACTGCTTTAACCCCCTATCCACTACACATGCAGTCTTCTAAACACCTACACACTTATCTTTCACATCTGCAAGTCCCCAGTCAGTATGCATACACTCCAGCAAACACCCTGTCACTCCCTATGCACTCCTCCATTCAGCCATCCAGCACAATGTACTAATTCAAACACTGTGCCAAAACCCAAACACTTATACATACACCCAGGCAGTCTGCTTGCATTACTCTAATCATTCAGTCAGTACCTAAGTACTCATACAATGTTCCATGCCTAAACACATACACTGGTACAAACCCTTGTCCATTATACATGGAATCCTCTAACCACCTACACATTTGTCTTTCAGACCTACAATTACAATTTAAATTCGTGATTATAAAAGAAAGTGCTTAAAGTTGCATATACAATGTGTTTGTTTAGTAATAGAAAAATATAATTTATAGATTAATTAAAATTAATTTATATACATTTATTTTTTACAGATATTTTTTATCATCATTAAAATAAACTCAGCATGCCTAAAAAATCTGAAAAGAGAAAAGGACAGAAAAAGGACTATTATTTGATGAAAATCCAACAACAAGTATTGGATGACCAACAACATGTGGGGAAAAGTCTTTCGGTAAGAAAACAACTCAATTTGTCAAAAAACTTTCGAAGCCTACAAACAATGTGGACATTGATGAAAGTTCAAAGAATCCTTCAACAACAAAAAGCATAATAAGAAAAGAAACATGCATAATAGAAAATCACATTCAAAGGACACAATGTATGGTAAAAGGAGGAAAAGTCAGTATGCAGAAAATGTTTTACAATAGAGTTGTTTCTAATTTGTTAAAAAATGTGAAGAAATACAAAAAAGAGCAGTATTTTATAAAAAAAGAACATGGAAATAGTATTTATTGTAGAGAAGGCTTTTGAATTTAAATTGAAAATATTCATTTTAGTTTTAAACAAAATTCGATCACTAGATAAACCAATCCATTTTATGAAGGCTAAAAGTAAGAAGAAAAGAATAATTAACAGAACCAATTTTTGTGATTTTTTTGGGGTGAATGGAAACACAGTTCAAGTTCAGAGCCTTTCTTTACTGTAGAGAGTAATTTTCAGACCAATAATTTATTGCATGCAGTTGATACCAGTGGTCAAGCGTACGAGATAAGACATGGTTGTCCAATTGAGAAAGAGAAGATGGTTCCCAGAAATGTAGAAGAAGTATTAGCTGATGAAGTTCTAGGGAGACGTCCTCAAGCCTCAGTGTACACTTGGGATTGCAGTAGTATTTGTAGTATAGGACAGGAATCTATTGATATTTTATGCAATTTCTTACAACAATATAGTAACAAAAAGTGTTTAACAAAGGATTAAGATGTTGCAAGGACTAGATCCTTGCAGAGTGAGAAAAAATACTGGTTTGCAAGGTCATTCTCTGGCTTGTCTCTCTAGAAAAGTATGTGTAGTGTTTTTCATCATTTCAGGATGTTAGCAATACATCATTCTCAAATGCAGAAGTTAGTCAAAAGATTGTATAAAGCAAAAAGTCCAGCACTAATGTTAAATGAGTTGAACAGTGCTCTTTTGCTTGGGTCAGTATCAGATGAGAAGAATGTTTGTGATGAAATTGAGTTTTCTTACTTTGCTCCTTGACAAGAGAGTGCAGAAACTGACACATTAATAGAGGAAAATGTTGAGGAGAATGTGCAACACACTACTACAAAATATTTGAAGGACAAATTACAAAGTTTAAGGTAATTTCAGGTGAAAGGCCAAGTTATTCTTTATTTGTTGCCAGCGAACTGACGATAAAAACCAGACCAATCAGTGACACTTATAGAGCGCGCTACATACCCGTAGGGTCTCAAGGCGCTGGGGGGGGGGGGGGGGGGTGCCGCTACTGCTCGAACAGCCAGGTCTTCAGCTTCTTCCTGAAGGAGAGGTGGTCTTGGGTCAGGCGCAGGTCGGTCGGGAGGGAGTTCCAGGTCTTGGCGGCCAGGTAGGAGAAGGACCTTCCTCCTGTAGTCGCTCTTCGGATGCGGGGGACGGCGGCGAGGGCGTGGTTGGCTGATCGGAGGTGGCGTTTGGGAGCGTAGAAGTTGACTCGGCTGTTGAGGTAGCTCGGGCCTTGGTCGTGTAGGGCTTTGTGTGCGTGGGTGAGGAGGCGGAAGGTGATTCTCTTGTTGACGGGGAGCCAGTGAAGGTCTCTCAGATGTTCGGAGATGTGGCTGGTTCGTGGGATGTCGAGGATGAGTCTGGCTGAGGCGTTTTGGATCCGCTGGAGTCTCTTCTGGAGCTTGGCTAGAACTGTTGATCTGTATTTAAAAAGTGAAAAAGAAAATAATGATAAGTGGAAGGAATTTGCAACTTATTTGTTGGTAGAGAATTGTTTTGATAGCTGTTCTGATCAGCGTATTTGTAAATATTGTTATAACAAATTAGACAAGAATAAAATGCCCGCTAGAGCTGTCAAATTCAAATTTCAAATTTATTTATTTTGATAACGGAACTCAAAAGAGATCCACATAAGAATTCATGAAGTCGTACAACAATTTCCATAAAAAATACAAAAGAAATATACATAGTGTTAAGTAATCAATATAATGTTAAAAAGCATTTGAAGAAATAAAATAATTTAAAACAAAACATTTCATCGGGGGGTTAAGCATTGCTTCAATGAAATCAAAGGCAGTACGAATACCCAGTTGGAGGCACATAGGTCTTAGCCATTTACGTCTAAATGCCATAAGGGCCGGACAAACAAAGACAACATGGTACATATCCTGGGTATTAAGATTGCAATGATTACAGATATCTGAACTACCATACCATTTGGACAAAAGGCAATTTAACGGGAGCAAATTATACCTTAACAGCAGCATAAATCGCCTAATTCCATGAGGAAGATTCCAGCATATGTATGGTTGGGGAGTTTTTATTTTACAAAATTTGCCAATGGGGAACATTCCTCTCACCGCCTTACTTGTCCCACTATCAGCTCTAAAGCTCAGCTCCCAAGAGGCAGATTTTAAAGATAACTTCAGTTGGGTGTCAAATAATGTAAAGAGACTTTGTTCGTCTAGCTGTAGTAGCGTAACAGCCTGTCGGAAATTCCTCACAATGGAGGAATGAGCGTTAAAGGAACCGAACAGCTCACTTTTTATTAGATATCTCAATGTGCCAGGCATTCCTCTTGCAATGTTATAAACCCAACGCACCACACTCGCAGATGCCTGAGCCCGAGAGCTACGCAAGCCGAATTCTCGTCTTAAAGAAGACGTACAATTTGCGGTATTGACAGAGGCTAAATTGCGTAATATTTTTCCTTCAGTAGAATCCAAAAAATTCCAACATGCCCCAAAAAATTCCAACAAGCTAGAGCTGTCCATAATAATCTATACGTATCAACAAAGGAGAGAGTGAGGGATTCTTCACCTTAGTGAACTGAGGGTACTCCTAGTCCCCGGGACTGAAATCTAGTATAAACAAAAGAGGAGTATCGCCAAAAGGACCAAGAAAGGTACTTTATGGGATGTCAGATGAGAAGACAAAAGCATATTATCCTTTTGTCTTCTCTTCTGACATCCCAGTAAGTACCTTTCTTGGTCCTTTTGGTGATACTCCTATTTTGTTTATGCCATAATATTCTATAGTTTGTGACTATTCGTCCAGTACTGATAGATTTAAATACGTATGAGTCTATTCTGATTCGATGTGTGCACCCATTTCAAGCTATTGTTCGTGTTGAGCCTAAAACAGTTAAATTGCCTCCTACAGATGTACAGAGGGAATTAAAAGAAAAAGTTGCGTATTTACCTCTAGATGTAAAGAAAAATATTGACACTATTGGTGTAGAAAATGTAGAAAGTGAACCACTAGTTATTCTAGTTAATGGTGTTTCTACTAAGAGTAAGAAAATCTGGCAAGAATTAGTGGATGTTAGGAAAGTGCAAAAGGCAACATTATATCTGATAAAAAAACAATGAGTACTGCAAAAATGTGTATGTCAGAGAAGAAGAAATACTTTTAGGAAATGATACTGAAACTTCAAGTGGTCAAATTGAAAAAGTGAACATGTCCAAAAGTATAGAAATCTATGAACATTATAGTGTACATCCACTTCATTCGAAAGAAGTGATGGGGCATACTATTGAATTATTCCAAATGAAAAAAGCAAAGAGAAGTTTCATGAGTGTATGGGAAAAAAGTTTGGAAGCTCATTATTTTTCGCAGCTGTTCCCAACAGGAAAAGGTGGACAATATGATCAATGACCTCTGCAGGCTCCTGCATCTGAATATCGGACAACAAGATTGTATGCAGAAGATCCTAGATTTCAACAATGTATCCCGTATATATTTCATCCTTTGTTTGAGAGTGACTTGTCTGGACTTTCATATGCAGTCAACCACATTTTGAAACCAAGAGCACATCTTCAAAATGATTCTGCAAAGGAATTTATGGATAAAGTACATCAGAGAGACAATCATTTAGACTCTAAGCTGATTAATTTGATTTCATGAAAATGTGGTGCTAATGAGTATTGGTACCTTCGTCATGGAGAACGTATATGTATGCTAAGGAACTTAGGAATTCCTCGTCATTTCTTACCCTAAGCTGTGCTGAACATGCTTAGGAAGATTTACTTGAATTTCTTCGAGAGGCAAATTCTAATATAAAAAATATTGAATACAAGAAACCTGGAGAATTGCACTCTTTGGATCCTGTTAACGTATGCAGATGTTTCAATCATAGATTTGAAGCTATGAAGTCTTTTATCTGCAAAAAAAGAATCCTCCTCTTGGAAAAGTTGTGGATGTCTTTTGGAGAAAGGAGTATCAAGCTAGAGGGGCTCCTCATATACATATTCTGATATAGATCAAGGATGGACCCAAATTCAGACCTGATTCGGATGATACTGTTTTGTCTTTTATTGAAGAATATGCCACATGTGCTACATTAAAAAGAACAGAAGAAAACAACTTAAGGCAACAGGTCTTACGATTCCAAAGTCTTCGATGTGGAAAATACTGTAGACGAAAGGACAAGTCTAAGGAAAAGTTTTATACCAAATGTCGTTTTGGATTTCCACATCCTGTAATGTCCAAAGGAAGAGTAAACAGTTCAATGTCAGCTGTGAGACAAACCATCACTAGAAAATCTCCAAAAAATACATCAAATTTGAGAAGAAGAAAAGAATCAAAATACATAAATGATTATAATCCAGTTATTCTCTCAATGTGGAATGCTAATATTGATATTCTGTAAATTGCGGATAATTCCATTGCTGTTGCCCGGTATGTGACGTCCTATATTACAAAATCAGAAAAGACAGAATTGAAAGAAATTTCTCATGAGAAGAGTCTTAGTAAGAAATTATACAGTTTCAGTTTGAAGATGTTATCCCATCGAGAAATTGGAGTGTATGAATGCTCAGATTGATTATCATCTGCAAGTTTATACTCAAAATCTAGAACAATCATTTGGGTGAGTCTAGGTCTTGCTGCAATGCGAAATTGAGTACTTAAACCTGTACAAGAAATTGAATATTTAGCAGAAAAAGATCCGGAAAGTACAGATATTGTCAAAACAAGCATGTTGGGCACATATTATCCAAATAGAAGTCATTATTTTGAGAACATATGTCTTTATGAAGTGCTGCAATATTACACTTTTAAACGGAAAACTACAGAAAACATAAATGATCGAAAATATTCAGTGATTGGTTCCGAAGGATGTTTGTTCGGTGAAATAAAGGAAAGGAAATTTGATTAATCACAGAAAACTGAGTTGTAATACTCCTGATAAAAGGGAATTTTACTATTTAGGACTTTTGCAACTCTTCAAACCGTGGCGTACAGAATCGGAATTACTTAGAGATTCTCAGATCTATGAAGATTCCTTCAATACTTGTAAAGATACCATAGAATGTACTGTTTTTGCAAATTTTCTCAAAATGTTGAACAATGAAATTGATCAAGAAGCTACTATTGCAGATGAGATTGCTAGAGACAGTTTTCAAGACAGTCAAAGTTCTGCTCCACTGAGTCAAGATCCACTAGGACAACCAATTCTTGAAAATGAAGCGGCAATTGCTATGAATGAAGTGGAAACAGCAATGCATCAAGCTCAAGAAGATATTATGGACTTAGGAAACTTGGAAGAACAATTAAATGTTGAACAAAAAAAATATCAGCAAGTAAGACAACAAATTGACCATGGATTTCTTCATGAAAAGAAAGAATGCACATGCACATCATTTCAACCTATCTGAATGTATGTCAGTGGTCAAGCTGGAACAGGAAAAAGTTTCTTAATTAAAGTATTGACCAGTTATCTACAGGAAACAACTGACTCACGTTTGTCTTGTGTTGTAACTGCTCCAACTGGGTTAGCAGCACACAACATTAAAGGAATAACATTACATTGTTTATTAACGCTACCTGTAGAACATGAAAACAAATTGGAATATAATAAACTATCTGGAGAAGCTTACTATGAAGTTTCAAGAGTGCTAAAGAAAATGAAACTTCTGATTATTGTCTCAAACTTAATGCTTGCTTTTGTGCATTGAAGAATGCAGCAAATTCTTAAAACAGAATATGATGTCTTATTTGGAAGAAAGCATGTAATAGTTTTTGGAGCTCTACTGCAACTCTTTCCCGTAAAAAGGACAGACTAGTATTTAAAACACTTGTGCATGAAAACACCAGAAAGTCTTTGGGAAGTGTTGGAAAGGTTAATATTGGGTCATATTTTGAATACAAAGACCTTAATACAAATATGCAACAGGCAAATTATGTTGATTATGGAACTATTCTTCAAGATATAAGAATTTGAGTACTGACAGAACATGTCAAACAAGCTTTGCAAAGTCGACTACTTACACATTTGTTTCCAAATGAAAATATAGTTTCCTGAAAAAATATATATGAAAATTGCAGAAAAAAAACCTATAATTTGCCTAATGCCAACTCTGCGCGAGTGTTCTATATTCAATGAACAACTTTTGAAGCTAGAAAATGAAGAAATATTAAAAATGGAAGCCATTGATAAAATAGAGCATGAAGCAATCACTATTATTTTGACGGAAACATTGAAAATAAAATTGGATTCTTTAGAAAAATTGAAATCCAAAACTGCTAGGTTTAGAAAAGAATCTATATGTATGTGTAAACTGTTGGGTAATTTTAAAGGCGTAATTTGGATGTAGTAAAATTTAGTAAATGGAACAATGGGTAAAGTTGTTGATTTTGTTAATTATCAAAATAGAGATGGAATTGAATTTTAAAAAATCAAATTAGATCAACTTGAAGAAGTAAAACAAATTGGTTGTTGTTCAGTTATTTTTTTGCTTGTTAAATATTTATATGTCCATAGAAAACCGTTTCCACTTTCTCTGGCATATGCAGTGACCATTCATAAATCTCAAGGATTAAGTGTAGACAGTGCTTTGGTGAACATCGGAAGTACAGTGTTTAAAGAGGGTATGGCATATGTTGCTTTGTCCCAAGTAAGAACTTTATCTGCATTGTTTTTGATTGATTTTGATGAGAGAAAGATTACTGCAGATGCAAACTGTGTGAAAGAGTATAATAAGTTAAGAAGAGCGTATGCTCCCAATTTAGGTGAATATCCTGTATTTGAAAAGTGTGCAGCAGTTCGAAGAGATGAGAATATCTGTAGTGAAGTTATAGAGAAGGAAAAAAATCAAGATAATGTTGAGATTGCAAGAAAAAAGAAAAAGGACACCATTGAAGAGATCGTTGGGTATCAGTAAGAAAATAGTCGAGGTATCAACCGCTATGCTAATGTAGTGGTCAATGTTGTTTTTTTTCAAGATTGTTTGCAACAGCAAATTATGGAGAATAGTGAAAAAATATGTTGTTCTTGTTGCATTGTATTTATGAAAAATTGAGAACTGATTAAAATGCAAAGCATTTCTGACATTCGTAATCTTTTAGATATACGTTCTGGTTCTACACAATTTACGCAGAATATCCAACAAGATGCTCAGGAATTTCTTTTGTTTTAAATATTTTTATTTTTCTATTTGGAAGGACATAAAAACCAGACAATGCAGTCATGCCTGACAATATCAAAGCAATTACATACATCAGATTTCATAAGCAGCAGGAAACAGTAATTAATAAAGCAAAATCATCAATGTGGTAGGGGGACAAAAGGAAAAAAAAACAATACGAATTCTTCATGGAACTATACCAACATGATAATAAACAGCATGAATATGGTGGACACACAAGCTATTTTAGCCATTCCTCGACTGGGGCCCAGATCTTACAACCCAGCTTCTGCCTCCGCCTACCCTGTAGTGAAAATACTGAAAACTCCAGGTTATAATTAGCAAGTAACCTGGCTCTCCAATTAGTGAATGTAGGTGCATCGGGCATAACCATTGTGAAGCAATAAAAAGCAGAATCATTGACATGGCAATAAACTAAAATGCGGATACGTACCACGTATTACTAGCCCCTACTGCACCTTAATAACCCATCATCACCATCTCCAGGGAGAATGAACACGGGATATTAGGCGTAGAGCTGATAAAACGCTCAACATCACACAGAAATTCACACAGGTTCGGGCAAGAATAAAACATATGAATAGAGTCCGCTGCGTGCAGCCCACACCTTGCAAAATGATCACCCTTCCTGCCACCCCATTTCACTATTTTTGCAGGCGTATAATAAAGATCGAACATTGCATTGGAACTTTGGGTCCGGAGGCTACCAGAAATTGAAACGTCACTGGCGAAGTCCAATGCCGGCCTCAGATAAACCCCAGTCTTCCCAAATTTGCCCTCCCACTTAAGAGTTTGTGCCTCCAGATCATTCGGAAGGCTGGACAGCAAATGTTGATGCATTGTACTTATTCTAGTTTTCTTTTGAATCAGTTCACATATAATTAGATTGTCTAGCATTGAGGGGGTTTCACTAAGATGTTTATGAATAAAGCTTCTAACCTGGAGATATTTTAAAGAGTCATGGGTATTCAACTGAAACTTATCCCTCAAAAATGAAAAAGAAAGCATTTGCCCACCTGCAACTAAATCTCATATAGCCTTGAATACCCAGAGTCTGCCATCTAAAAATAGTCTGATCCTGGAAGATAGAGGGCAGAAGTCGGGCGGCATTTGAACGGTGTATAGATATTACCATTAGGAATAGACAATTTCTGCAGGATTTTCTGCCAAACTAAAAACATAGCAATAATTGCCTTGAACGTAGTCCTCTTGAGGTAACTCGTCTCTAGGACTTGCGTCAATATACCCTTTGCAGCCGTGCCAAGACCAATCTTATAGATAGTAGGACTATTGCATAGCGAAACCTCCACACTATCTCCCAGCAATGGAACTCCAAGAAATTGCACCATCACGGACCAATAATATAATACCAGGTTAGGTAGCACCCAACCACTGCGGTCAATCGGAAGACACATCCATTTGGCAGCCCTGCGGGAGCAGCGATACCCCCATAGAAACCTTTGGCAGATCCTATGGGCCTTCGCCAAATAAAGGGAAAGGTGTAGGTGATCTAATCGTTCAAGCTTAGTGTTTACAGCCTCAAATACCAGAAGAATATTCAAATCTGGAATGGTTTCTACTGCAAGAGTGATCTTAACTCCTGAATAAGTTGCTTCACTGACCACTGGGGCATCAGAGTATGGCATATTAGTAGTTTGTACCACCTGGGTTTTAGCCACATTTAACTTATACCCCAACACTGATCCAAACTGTTCATTATAAACCTTAAGGGCAGAGAAGGCAGTAGAAATGACTTATATTATTACAACAATGTCATCCACATAGGCCAGGGCCCAATACTCTGTACCATCAATCCTTATCAGAGATATGCCCAAGTACCCTCTGATTTTGCTAAGGAACAGATCGATGTACAGAGCAAACAGTAAGGGTGAGCAGGGGCACCCTTGCTTGGTGCCTCTACTGAAATTAAAATACCCTGACTCCTGACCTGTGACGCATAATGCTGCTACTGGGAAGACATATAGTGCCCGAATAGCCTGGATACATTCATTACTGAAGCCCTTCCAATGAAACAGCCCACAAGAACCCCCAGGAGACACTGTCGAACGTCTTCTCAGCGTTCAACAGGATCACCTCGAGGGGAGAGGAAGTGACCTGGGCCCAATCCAATAGGGCAATGGCACACCGAACGTGGTCCACCGTGTCCCTACCTGGGATAAACCTATGCTGGCACTGGGAGAATAATGGGACAATCACTTCGGCAAGCCTGGACGCTCGGGGGCAGATTTATGATGCCCTTGCGCTGCAGTTGCGTCACTTTATTTGACGCAACTGCGGCACAAACAATGCGCCCTATTTAAACCGTGACGCATCTAGGAGATGCGTCACGTTGTAAAGCCCTGCGCCATAAGGAGGCGTTTCTGCGCAGGGGGGGCGTTCCTGCTCAGGAACGCCTCCTGAAAGTGACTGAGTGAAATCTATGAGATTTCACTCAGTCACTTTCAGGCCAATTCTGCGTCAAAACCCTGCGCCTGCTTGAAGCAGGCGTAGGTCTTGATGCAGCATTGTGTAGATGGGGCACCCCCGAGCCATACTGGAGCTGCGTCGCGCTTGCGATGCAACTCCAGCAATGCGCCACATTTCCGGCACAGATGCGTCACGCATCTGTGCCGTTTTTGCACCATGGTGCGCCGCACCATGGGTGGCGGAGCTGTGGCGCACTGTGGCGCACGTTAACTGGCGCATCCCTGGGGATGCGCCAGTTAACATAAATCTGCCCCCAAGATTTTAGACTATATTTTACTGTCACTGTTTATGAGTAAAATTGAATGAAAGGATTATGGGTTTAACTCAGGCTTTCCCTTTTTTTAACAAAACAATAGTAGTCTGGCACCAAGAATCAGGAACAACACCTTGCTATGCCGCCCTGAGAACAGCTAAAAGTCCTGTGAGATCTCTGCAAGAAAGGTCTTATAAAACTCCAAAGGAACGGCGTCCAGGCCTGAGGCCTTTCCATTTGCTAGAGATTTTATGGCTAACTCAACCTCTTCCCACATAATAGGGGCCAATAGCAATTCATTCTGTTCATTTGTAATCTTGGTGGTATCTAACCCCAGGAAAAAAGCTTCAATCTCAGACTCAGCCAGGGCGCTCCTGATATCTTCAGTGTAGCGTGCAGCATAGAACCTTTGAAAAACAGTGATTACTCCCTCCTCGGTATCCTCTGCCACCCCATTTTGATCCTGGATTTTCAAAATATGACTCTGCATACCTTTCTGTTGGAGCCTCTTGGCCAGTACCCTACCCGAATTCTCACCATATTCAAACATTATTGTACGATATTAAAGGTATTTACTAGCAAGGTCCTGCCCAAAAGACTCCAAAACTTTGGATTTATTTATAGCAACTGCCTGCTGGCATGCCTCTATATTAAGGCCATCCTTGATTCTGGAGGTTAGTTCCAGCTCAGTAGACCTAAGCTCCTCAATACCTTAACCTGCATTTTGATCTAACTAATGACCACACAATTGCTAATCTCCTCAGAGACCTTTCGGCTCTGCAGCTTAACTCCCTCATCCATGTTCCTACCCACATAGCCGGCCATACCCTAGACCCGGTTTTCACCAATATCCAAGAGGCTGTCACAGAGATCCCCACCCCGATGGGATGGACGGACCACTACCTCATCAAACTAACGGTCCCAGCCCCAGGACGACAGTATACTACTGAATCCAACCATCGCTTAAAAAGACCTTGGCACAAACTCTCCACCCCCACTCTTCATGAAACACTAGGAGGATTCCACTGCGAAGCCAATCAGGATATAGATACAACCTATACCTCTTTTACTACCTGGATCACAGATGGGCTTGACACTCTCATCCCAGCTAAACTTACTAAAGGACGACTCACACCCTCTAATCCCTGGTACGATGAAAACCTTAAAGCCATGCGTAAGGACTGTAAGAGAGCCGAGCGCCAATGGAGGAAAAACTTTGACGGTCAGGATAAGACTAACTACTTATCCAAGCTCAAAACCTATCACAAAGTCATCAGCTCTGCCTGCGCAGCTTTCTATGCTGATAAAATCAGTTCCAACCCGAACCCATCTAAAGTGATCTTTAAACTTGTCAAAGAACTACAAAACCCTAGGTCACCCTCTCCCAAAATGTCATCCAACGAACAATGCGAGCAGCTGGCCACATACTTTGTGGAGAAAGTCCAAAAAATCTACGCAACTTTTCTGCAGAATTCTCCTCATTCTGAGGAACGCAAGAACCCAGCCTCCACCAGCACCCCTCTTACCCAAATCCCTGCCATCACGGCTACTGAGCTGATCAAACTTTGCAAGAAAGTGAAATCTGGCTCCCCGGCGGACCCTATGAGCCCTTCTCACTTTCTGGACTCAATTGACTTCTTCCTACCCCCCATGATGGATATTCTCAATCTTTCCTTCACTTCCGCTTCCGTACCCATAGCTTGGAAGCAAGCTTGGGTATCACCTATAATCAAAAAACCCACCCTGGACCCTTCAAAGCCGGAAAATTTCCGGCCAATATCCCTCCTCCCCTGGATATCTAAAATAGCAGAAGCCCATGTCAATGGCATTCTCTCTAAAGATGTGGACCTAAATGGAATCCTGGACCCATCCCAAAATGGCTTTAGAGCGGGTCACAGTACCGAATCTGCCCTATTGGCCACGACCGAACATCTCCGGACGATTCTAGACTCCGGTCAAAGTGCTGCGCTGGTCCTTTTAGATCTCAGCGCAGCCTTTGACACGGTATCTCATGACATCCTTCTGAAATGTCTGGAGATGGCCGGTGTGTCTGGCCTCGCGCTCGCCTGGTTCCACTCCTTTCTTAAGGACAGATCCTTCAAGGTATCTGCTCCCCCTTTTCTCTCAAAGTCCCATCCTATAGCACAAGGAGTCCCCCAGGGTTCAGCGTTGAGCCCCTCCCTCTTCAACCTGTATGTCCAGCCGCTTGCGGATGTGGCCAAAGAGTGGGGGCTCAGGCTGGTGTCGTACGCCGACGACACCCAGTTGGTCGTCTCCCTCACGGAAAGCCCGTCCTCCGCGGCATCCAAGTTCAGAGAGGGCATGGCAGCAGTGGCACAATGGATGATGGATAACTACCTCCAACTCAACGCCGGAAAAACCGAGGTGCTCCTCCTTGGCAGAAACACCAGCCTATGGAACGAGCACTGGTGGCCGTCATCCCTTGGCACCACCCCACTCCCCAAAAACTGTGTAAAAAACTTGGGAGTTTGGATGGATGACAACCTCAGCTTCCAGTCACACACTAAAAAGGTGGCAGCCGCCTGTATAGGTCTCCTAAGAAACCTTAGGCCTATACTCGGATTCTTTGATCCTAAGGTTCGACAGCTAATTGTCCAGGCAACCATCTTGTCATGCCTAGACTATGCGAACGTCCTCCACCTGGGAGCAAACAAAGCAGAAACGGCTAGGTTCCAACGAGTCCAGAATGCGGCAGCTAGAATGTTGGTCGGTCTCCCACGCAGATGCTCAGCCAGAGCCACCATCCGCAAACTCCACTGGATACCCGTCGAACACAGAATCAAATTTAAAGTTCTCATTACGATCTTTAAAATTGCCAAACAGGGAAACCCCCCTCTGCTGCGAAACTTGGCCTGCCCCTATGTCCCTGGCCGTGAACTACGCTCCTCCAACCAACTTCTTCTGAAAGTACCCAGAACAAAGCGCTGTCATACTGGAGGCCGCTCCTTTGGCGTTCTCGGTCCCAAACTTTGGAACGATCTTCCTCTCAGCATACGCTCCATAGATACTCTCTCGGTCTTTCATAAGGCAATCAAGACCCTTCTCTTCCCTGCCCCCTAGGGTATTTCTCCATTCCCCCCCTCCCCCGTCCAGTAAGGTGTGTGCTTGTCTCTCAGCGCCGGGACGCCCCATTGCTGGGGTAGCTGTTGCGCTTCACCAAACATAAAATAGAATAGAATACGGCTCTTCACCAACTTGTCCTGCCTTCCAGCGAAAGGAGGCAAAGCTCATGGTCTCACCACGGATTGCAGCCTTTAGACATCCCAAACCATATGATCAGTTGCAGTCCCTCTATTGAAATTTAGGAACTCAACTAACCACATTCTTATATGAGCCTGATAGGCCTGGTCCAACAAGATTTTCCTTTTGAAAGTCCAGGCCCTAGGGGCTGTGCCTACATGGGGCCAAAGGCATTCAACAATCAGCGGATTGTGATCCGATAAAATTCTTGGAGGAGCCGAAATATATGCTACTTCAGCCACCTCGTCAGAAGCAAAGAAATAGTCCAACCGGATTATTTTATTGTGGGGGGCAGAATAATATGTATAGCCATCATCAAGTTTATTATGCCGATACCACATCAATCATATCATGTTTTTGCACTAGGGTCTGGAGAGCCTTGAACACTCTAGGTTTCCTACCAAAATACTTTTGATCCCCTGCCAAATTGAAGTTACTAGATAAATTCATATCCCCACAAACAAACAGTGGATACGACCAAGCAGCTAATTCTACATTTAAATATTTAAACAATTCCGGGTCCTCTAAATTTGACCCATATATAGTTAATGGTCTGTTATCTACCAATATTTCAGCCAGAACCCATCTGCCCAACCTGTCCTCTCGGGCCTTGGCACAGACCCCGTTGCTGCGCTTCAACAGAATGGCCACCCCTCTAGTCATGGAGGTCTGTCTAGAGCATGCGATTAAGTCGTATCCAGGCAGTTTCAAGCACTCACTCCTCCCTCAAGGTATATGCGTCTCCTGTATACATAATACATCCAATTGCATAGTGTAGACAATTTTAGAGAATAACGCCCATTTTTTTGCATAATTGAGCCCACAAATGTTCCATGAACTTAGAATAAGTTTACCCTGCCCCATCGGAGCTCAACAAACAGTCTGATCTCCACTGTAAAGCTTCTGGTGTTTTGAACAAATAAAATGGCATGTACAAAAATTGACCACATTTAAAGCCATGACTGCAATATATATCCAAAACCATAGTGACCCTACCCCTTCCCTCCTATAACACCCCACCGCTACCCCTAGAAAACACCCTCCCTCTCCCACCCATCCCCTACCACCCCCTTATGTGGCAACAAGACCTAGGTCCTTGTGATGGGATGAGCTGGTTAACCCGTTTTCATCTGGATCCCCTCACCGCCTCACAGGAAATGGCTATGGGTTAGGGATGATTGCATCTAGAAAAAAGAGAAAAAATGGATAAAGAGTAACTAGGGGTTAGCACCCCATGCAATCGACTCGCCCCGACTTTTGACCAATAGCGCCCCTGGGATAATAGGAAAAAAAGATATATGTGAATGCCAGCACCTTCTTAACAATATAGTGCCCAGAAACTCCTTAGCCTGTATTTTGGAAAGAAAAAATCTAGTCTGTCCCTTATAAATCATTTGCAATTTGGAAGGGAAGAGCAAGTATGCTTGGGTACCCTTTGACTGAAATGGAGACATTAGTTGGCAGAGCTGCCACCTCTGCTCAACTGTTGCTGGGCAAAAATCTGGCCGGACAAAGAACTCACAATCTTTCCGTTGTCTTTCTCTGATGGTTCTAGCTAAATCATAAATCTTCTCCCTCGCCAAAAAATTATTAAGAAAAATCAAAATTGCCCGGGGCTTATCCCCGGTTGTTCCCAATTTTTGTCTCTGCTTGAAGGGGAATTGATGTGCTCGTTGCACCTCGAGCTGCCAGTCTCAATGCTTAACATCTGGGAATGCCTCTGTGAAAAGGTCGACTACAAATTGCCTGGCGTCTCCCCACTCACGGTGTTCCGGGAGCCCTAGTATCCTAAGGTTGTTCCTCCTGTTCTCTAAATCAGTCAGCTTCCACAAAATATCATCTGTTTGTGCGCCAATCGTATCTGTTAAGTCCTTCTGCATTGCCAAGGGGTCCTCTAAATTAGAGATCCTATCCTTTGCCTCTCCAACTCTGGCCGCAATGTCAGTACAGGTTTTGGCGACTCTGCAAATTGATTTTTGAACTCTGCAACACACCCCCTGTGTGCGAACATTCTCCTGCGAGACTTTTAACGATGTGCCATGATGGTCTGGTAGATGACGGCAAGTGTTATCTCTCCGGGGGGGAAGCTCCGACGGGTAAAGTGTGGGACCAAGCCCTTGATTGGTGCGCTCCCCCTAAACCAGACTGTGCAGAAAAAGAGTTGTCCCAGGACAGCAAGCCAGATGAACCTGCGTCCTTTCTTGAAGCACCCTGGTCTTTTGAACTATTGGCCTTGTGAACTGTGCGAGAGCCCCGGGGTGAGACCTCATCATTGAGAACTTCATTAGGTCGCCAATATCCAATGTCACTGCCATCATAAGTCCATTCTCTATCCTGATCTTCATCTTCATCCACTGATGAGCCTGTGTGCTGTGATAAGGAGAAAAATGTATCCCCCCCTTCAAGCTCCCTGGAGGATTCAATAACATCAGCAGGGCAAGTAATGAGAGCCTTTTGTTCAGCAGTGTTTGCGGCTGAGAGGGAATGCACAGGAATCAAAGTACTCTCCACTTGCTGACCATCCATTTGCTGAACTACAGCTCCCATAGTACCATTCACCGAGAAACCGGGCACAGGTTACAAAGCTCTGGTTTCTGAACCATCACCATTATTAGCAATTGATTAATTTAACATATTGAGCCCCTGTGGTGAGGGATAACCTTGCTCAATTGAGAAAACCTGCATGTGCACCCTGTTTGCTGCAGCAGGGACATCAGACACAAGTGCAGGGCTCGCTGAAACAGACCTGTCCCCCGCCGAACACAGGGACACCCCATTAGAGGTTTTAACAATGTTCAGATGTAATTGTGATTGCTTCCTGGCCCCGATATAGGTTGGGGTTTTTGTTTTTACTGCCGCATTTTTAAAGTAAGTGGGTAGGGTTTGTTTTGTCTCACCGCTTGTCATAGATGCTGTCTGATTGCTGCCCGAGACGCCGTCTCTGGTAACTTCTCCCCTTTGCGCTGTCTGTAGTGCTTTGACTATATAGGCCAGCTCCACTGGACTGTTAGCTCGAGCAGTAGCAGCAGCAGATCCAGCCCTTGCTGCTGTGATTTTAGCAGTACGTTTCGGGGCCATGTTGCCGTGGAGAAACCTGCAGGAGCTCCAGGCACTGCGAGTACAGAGGTAAGCGGCGTGATAAAAAAGCCGGTAGATAGCAAGCCGGTCTTCGCCGAGTTCTGAGTACGCTGCTAGATACAGGACTTGATGAATGCGAGATAATCCTGAGCATGGCACATAGCCTGGTGTTTAATGAGCCCAAATCTTGCAGTAGAGGTGCCCCTGGCGGCTATAATACTTAGAGGGGGTGAATCATATAGGTGAGAGCAAACCCCAGCTCACTCGACCGAGTGCTCGGCCCGCTTTCTTGCTCCCGCTGCTCAGGAATTTCTAATGTATATGCGTGCCGTATTGGAAAATGAAGGAAGGAATAGAAATTAAAAATCTTTTTGGCCTTTGTTATGAATGGGAACCTCAATGTGATAATTGTATGTTTACATGTAGCACTAACATAGATACTGAAAGATTTATATATTTGACTTTACCAGACTGTAAAACAGTGTCTTTCAACAAACTAGTTAAAGCAGCAAATCAAAACATGGTGTGTAGCCAATGCAAATCGGAAATGTTATCAACATTATTTATTCGAAAATATGGACAATATATAATTTTAATGATACCAAGTTGAACAGCTGATGGAATAAAACTGGAAACTTTGTAGCAAGTCAAGTATCAATATTAGGAAGAACTTTTCTTGCAGTAGGATTTGTTTTCCATGATGGTCCTTCCACCACATCTGGACATTACACTGTTAATTTAAAATCTAATAAAGGATGGACATATGGTAATGATGCACATTTGCTTTTTAAACATCGTTTGCCTCATGAATTACCAAATTCCTACCTACCAAAGTTTTAAGAACATAATTCGGCCAATGAGGAATTTAATAAAATGAATTAATACGATTACTATTGGACAATTTCAGTATAAAGGATTTCAGGAATACTATTTGGCCTAGAGGAAAGGTATACATTTAAATTAAGGACTTTTTTTGCATATTCTCACAGCATATAATTTTAAAGAACATTATTTACAGTGTATGAAAATTAAAAATAATTGTTCATTGAATTATTATTTGAGTTCTTTCACATTCAAGTAGGACAATTCTCTTAGAAGGAAGCATTTTATATATGTGTGATGTGTATTATATGGTATATTATTGAGGATTGATTTTTTTTTGAATGTTCAGAAATAGTTGAGCATATTTAAAATATTTTTGACAACCTTTTGTTTTTTTTAAACAATCTTATTGATTGTTTTTTTTGCCCACTGTTATGTGATTAGTAACATTGAAATCACTGTTTGTAGTGAAATTCAATATATTCTGAGAACAGCAATAAAGGCAAAGAAAATAAGTTATATAATGTTAAAATCATGACGTGTTGTAAAACATATAATATATAATATAACTGTATTTTTTCTTCACTTTCACGGATCCTAATTCAAAAATATGAAATTTTCCGAATTTTAAATGATAAAAAACAAAAAAAAGTTTAGCGTTTTTTGTATCTACTACTGTGAAGGTAAGATTAACTAAGTATTAAAATGCACAATGAGCTGTGTTTACACACTGGTGAATAGCGGGGGAGAGGACTTAGTTGATACGTGTGGAAACATGCTCTGTGGGCATGTTAAGTTACAGGTGAAAATCTCCTTAAACTCTGAGGGTCCCTGGGGGCCAACTAACCCACCAGATATGTGCAGAAAGTGCCAGAGAGTTGCATTGCAGAGAGGTGTAAAATGGGGCATGGCTTCGGATCACGTCTCTGCAATGCAGCTCTATGATGATTAATATAGGGTGCTGGTGGGCTAGTAGGACCCAGGGACTTTCAGGATTAAAAGAGACTTAATTTCTCAACTTAAAACACGCTACAGGGTGTGTTTGAACATGTCATATTAGGCCCATCCCCTCCCTTCACCACTCTGTAAACACACCCTATAACCTTTTCATGTTCAGAGATTAAGTCATCTTGAATCCTAAGAGTTCTAAGTCTGTCTCAACGAGTTGTCCATTCATCCATCCAGCAGTACTTATGTATCCTATCACTTTCCTAAAACCTAGGTACGTATAAATGTATCTTGCACTCTCTTTGCAGTACTGAAATTACTCTAGTTATTAGTCATATACTTAAGGATTGGCCTAGTCACTATCTATAGTACAAATCAATTACTTATTATACTATGTATGCAGACCTGCAAGAAGCTATAAAGTATTGATATAGTCTTCAAAATACCCAGTTTATATCTATGTAGTTTAGAATCTCTCTATCAAAGAATCCCATGTGACCTGAAAAAAAAGATTTGATTGGTTCATAACATTTGCCATTGTAACTATTGAAGGACTGCAACCATTTCAATAATTATTGTTGGGGCATCTTTGGAGAGATATCTCTGTGGTTACCTTCTGACACTCTCATGCAATTTTTCTATCAATCACCTAGCAATATGTTTTTATTGTAATAGTCTGCCAATACCTAAGCACTAATGGGGCAGATTTAGAAGCATCCTGTACCAACAATATGTCACTTTTTGTAACACAGTGATGGCAGCAGACACTCCTTCATATGTACAAGGTGAGGAAAAGGCACCCTGTGTAGCTTTTCTTCGCCATGTAAATACGTTCCATTGGTGTTGCTGTGGGTGTTTGCACACAACACTCGTACAATACACATCTCCAGATTTATCATAAATGATAAATCTGGAGATGTGTGTAAAATGCTGTAGCATCCTCCAGTTAGTGTAGCAAGGCACAACAAGGAGAATTGTTTTCATTTCTCCTCATTTGTTCTCTTTCAAGATATGCTATATTGCACAGCATACATTTATAGGAGAAAAATGCCTTCATTGATTGTTTATGTGCAGGAAGGTGTCCCTTCCTGCACAAAACTAATCTCCTCATAACACAGATATCCATGTCACTGCATGGCTGCAGTTTGTGCAGCAGTGCAGAGAAAAGCATAGAGTTGCAACATATTTATGTACATATGTTGCATCCAAGTGCTTCGGAAGTACCACAGCACAGTGCAGCTAAAGCGTTTACAGTGTCATGCTGCAGCACTTCCTTATAATTCTGCACTTCTACATTCACCATACACTGCTAATACATTCTTTCAGACAATTATGCACTACACATACATTCAACCAAACTTTCACATATTATCATACAAATATAGCTCTTTCTTTAACCAGAAACTGCAGATGTTCCACGAACTGCAGGTGGAGGGTTTTGTTCAGCTTGCCTACATACCTCCCGAGCCAGATTCACCGGATGAAGAGTCTTCAGGGGCTTGTACATTGAGTCATTACCACACGAATATTTTTTGTCAGCAATATCTCTGGATAGGACTCTTTCGCAGATATAGCAGGTGATTTTTGTAGCATTCTCCTTTTTTTGCGCCTCCGGGAAAGTAAAAAACTTCCACACCACCGACACAGGTCTTTGAGGAGGTGGAGGCTCTGCAACAAATTCTTCCTTTGAATCTTCTTGTGGCTGCTGTCCTGAAGCCATGTTGTCCTGGATTTGAAAAACACCACAAAAGAAATGATGGAAATAAAGTTCTTCTAAGCTCAGAGATGTCTCTCCAAAGAAGCTCAAACAAGAATGATTGAAATGGGTGGGGTCCTTCAATAGTTACCATGGGAAATGTTATGAACCAATCAAATCTTTTTTATTTAAGGTCACTTGGGATCCGCGCACCGTACGCACAGCAGCACGCATCCAACGCGACTTCGTGAAATTGCATTTACAAATAATATAAGTTTATTACAACTAAAAATCTATCATTTTTTATGAATATCTTAGATAATGTCTTGCCCTAATATGTATAATAAAGATATACAAATATCATTTTAGACATTAAAAATGTTTGCGGGAGTTGGGCACCCAACGCGTCCAACACGTATATGACTTCACGCGGAAGCGCGCAAGTGTCGCTTACTGTAATGCGCATGTGTCGCGAATGTGCGGGAGCTGGAGTCGCGTACCAGTCGCAAAGCGATCACACATGAAAATATGCACCCGTCGCACACCCTAAGCGGATCCTTCACAATATTCCTAAAATGACGGCTAAGTTCCGCACAGCGATCGAGAAAGGTACGCTTTGGGTGTGCGACTCCAAAACAAAATTTGAAAAAAAACAATAAAGAAAATAATTGAAATATATTAAAATTAAAATATAAAACAAAAAAAACAATAGTTCAGTTTTAATATTTTCAAAAACATTTTTTTCCATTTATATAAAAAATATATAATGTAATTAAAAAAAAAATGTAATAATAAAGTTAAAACACTGTAGAAAATCAGTATAAAAAATTAAATATAACTATTATTACACTTAGAAATTATCATTTAAAAAATCTTTGAAATTCACTGAAAAAAACATAGGTTTCAGACATGTTATAGTAAGGAATTAACATTTAAAAAAACTTTAGAAATTCACAAAAAAAGCCAGGGCTCCCTTATCTTGGAATGGTTTGATCAATAGGCGCAACCGCCATCGTCTTTCCATGGTTGCGTGGCAAAAATCAGGCCTTGAAAAAAAAGAAAAATCACTGAAAGATAGTTTGCGATCATGTCTCGCTTTCTCGGCCACCACCTGCCGTAGTAGAAAAATTCCGAAATATACTAAGATAGCAGGGGGGTACACCCCTGGCTTAGATGGTGGCTTGAATGGGACTCGATGGGCCCGCTGTATTTCCACAGGAAGATCTCGAAAAAGAGATCACTCTAACAGAGGTGGGTGCTGCTTTAACAGTGTTGTCATCTGGTAAAGCAGCAGGCCCTGACAAACTACCGATTGAGCTGTTTAAGATTCTTAGCCACCAATTAGCTCCCATCTTAGATGATTTATTCCTTGGGATTCAATGTAATTGTGTTCCTCCAGCCTCTTGGGACGAGGCTAACATAATCGTTTTTCCAAAGAAGGGAAAATCCCCCGAACAGCTAACCTCTTATCGTCCCATATGCCTAATTAATTCGGACTCCAAATTGTATGCAAAGGTATTGGCACTCAGACTCAGCAGGGTCGTTGAACATCTTGTCTCCCCGTGGCAACATGGCTTCATTCCTGGAAAAGGAACTACAGAACACACCCGTAGGGCAATCGCTTTATTTGATGCCATGGTTGCCAAGGGGGGACAAATGTCAATGATCCTGCTTGACGCTGAGAAAGCCTTTGACCGTGTATCATGGGACTTTCTCTGGGAAGTTATGACACGTAATAATTTTGGCCTTAAATTTATCAAATCTATTAAATCAATGTATCTCCGCCCCAAAGCAAAAATCCTAGCAGCAGGGTTATTATCAGGACACATTAATATTGCCAGGGGCACTAGACAAGGGTGTCCGTGCTCACCCCTGCTTTTTGCTTTATAAATTAACCCCCTTATTTTGAAATTATTAGAAAGCAACATTATTAAGCCTGTTATTAGTTATCATTTTGAAACTAAAGTATTGGCCTATGCCGATGACATCGCGGTTACTACATCTGACCCGATCGAGGCTATTCGTGAAATAGAGAGAGTGACTACTGAATTCGGGCGTTGCTCGGGTTATTCTCACAACAAAGGAAAACGATTATTTTATGTACTGATAATACCATCTGTTTGGACCAACGAAGAGCTGAAAAGGCTACATATTTGGAAGTTGTTCTTTGTGCAAACACTAAATTATTACCAAAAGCTAATTTTAATCCATTAGTGATCAAGATCAAGAACGACTTCAAAAGGGTTAATAGCCTCCATCTCTCTATTATAGGAAGAGCCAATTACGTCAAAATGAACACGTTGCCCAGATGCCTCTATTTGTTCCGGGCAATTCTGTTAGCCATTGATCAGGAAACGCTAGTGTTGATTAATTCACTTATATCAAAATTTATGTGGCAAAACGGGTAGATTCGGAGATCTATTGCATTATTATCACTCCCTTCTGATAAAGGCGGCCTTACTATACCTAATATAATTCTCTATTATTGGGCCGCACACATGAAACAGCTTACACCTATGATTAGAGGCTATAATCTAGAGAGCCCAGAAGGCTTTGGAGAAATACCCTCAATATATGAGCTCCTTGTAGGTCAGGAGGCTAAGGGCCTACTTCTACGGAAGACCGAGGCAAGAAATTATAAGGATTTTAAGGGAGAAGTTATGGCTAGTGCATGGAAAACTTGGAATAAAGTGGCTAAATATATGCATATCGAGAAGATCAACCGATACACGCCGCTCTGGCGCTCCAATGCCATTCAAGGCCAAGATCTCGCTACCGTCGTAAAGAAATGGGACAAGCTGGGAATTAGAACAATTGGCGAGTTCTTAACAAATGATTTTGATACCACCTTTTTTGATCTGAAAGCAAAATATAATTTACCCAATGGAGATTTTTTAAAATTTGTGCAGATATTTGCTAAATTAAAGGCCAAACAGTCCCTAATTTGTCTTTCTAAAATTGAAATCTTGGATGCAATACCTGAATAAATACCAGAATTGGAACCTTATATAATATTCTTTTGAGTAAGAAACATGATGATCTTGATAAAACTGAAAATAAATGGGCTACAAAACTAAACAATCCTAATGTAGACATTGATAGAGTGTTAGAGATGAGCCAAAAGTTACTTATGGCGAGCAATCTTAAGGCACAACTTTATAAAACTGTATTTGACCTTTATTTCACTCCCGCTAAATTGTTTTCGTGGGGTAAACGTGAGAATGATTTATGCCCTAGATGTACTCAAGGACCGGCAACCCTTACTCATATGTTTTACAATTGTCCTGACTTGATGCTGATTAAAAACATGATAGTATCCTTCTGGGAAGAGGTATTTAGTCATAAAATACCAGAATCAGAAACCTTGTTTTTACTAGGTCATGATTATTCTTTAAATCTAACGAAACCTGAAGAAAGCTTAATTTTTATAGGTACAGCAGTATTAAGGCGAATTCTGTCTGCTGGCTGGGAAGAAGCAGATCCGCCAAGTTTTCAGATGTGGCTAGCACGCTTCCTAGTGGTCTATAGATACGAAATTGCTATATTTGAAACAAGAGGAGTAAAATCTAGGGCGCGCGGGGAAGCACTCTGGCGCCCAGTTACTAACTGGAAAGCTGGCATTATCCCTAGTGATATTGGTTGATTCAAAATTTATGTATCTCATCTTATCTTTTAATTGCCTATTGCTGTATTTAATTTGATTTCTTTATTACTGCTTCATTTTTGTTTGATTAACTCTCCGGTTTGTTTCACCAGCTGTATAGTCAAATTATCTATGCTAAGTACTTTCTCTTATTTCATTTTTGTAAAATGACTCTTGCTTTTCCTGGTAAAAAAAATAAATAAAAAAAGAAATTCACAAAAAAAATAAAGGTTTCAGGGCTGTTATAGTTAGCTGGACATACCCTCTTTTGCAGCCTAGCATCTAGCACCCCTGACAAATCCATTCTAAGAGAAAACAATCTGTCAGATATATTCCCTTCTTTTTTATCCCCTTAAGCAATGAGGTCATACTCTAATTTCTGGATGTTATCCTCTATTTCTTTTATCTCTGTGTTATGTTTTTTATGTCTAGCAATCTGAAAAGAAGTTATGCAACCTCTCAAGAAAGCTTTGTAGGCATCCCATACTATTTCTATAGGAGTACTGTTGATGTTAGTTGTGAAATAGATCTTAGTTTCTACCATTAATCTTTCAGTTATTTCTTCTTCTGACAAGATAGCTTGATCTAGAGTCCATCTTTTAGTAGTTGGTTTATTTGGAGGTTTTACCGTTGGTATTACAGCCACATGATCAGATAGGTGACCCCCTAGATTTGTTGTTTCTGTCACCCCCTCAACTCCGCACTAATTAGAAAGAAATCTAGCATAGACTTATGACCGTGCTTTTTGTTATGAAAAGTGTACCCTCTCCTACCACCCTCTCTTTCTCTCCATACATCAGTGCAGCTTAACTCCTTCATAGTATTTTTCAATATGGATCTCATTTTACAAATGTGCGATGTTCTACTATTCAGAGATCTATCCATTACAAGTTAAAATCTCCTGCCAATATTAAGGTATCTCGAAATGGCAATAACTCAGCACATAGGCCCTTTAAAGAAGCTGGGTCATCTAGATTGGGACCATAATATCCTGCTACTGTGAATTTATGAGTGTAAAACCTTATGTGTGCTATGGCCCATCCCCCCATCTTGTCAACTTTAAACCCTTCCACTGATAGAGCAAGGGGTTTCTTTATAATTATTGCTACACCATCGTTGATATTTGTTGTGTGGTGCAAATAACCTCCTTAATCCAGCTCTTGGTTTTACACAGACTCCTCATCTCTTTCTCGACTAGATATGTTTCTTGAAGAATAAGGATTTATTCTGAAATATCCTTTAAATATGGAAATATCCTTTCCATAATGTGTTTTACCTTGATTTTTCAGAGTGATTCTTCTCCTTTCCCCCTACTTGAGAATCAATTAAAGAAATGCCATCTATTTTCATATTTGACACATTATTGACTGTATCTTACATCATGAGTCCCCCTACTCCCTTTTCAGTTGGCAAATCCGCTAATAGCTGAAACTTGTTGGGGGTTAACATACCGTCAGAGTATTAAAGCAGTCAGTGGTATCACCCAAACTATGGCCATTGCTTTCTTTATGGGTAGACATACTCTCTACCAGTTTAATTATCAGTGTGCTAGGCACTGACTTACAATTTTTACTTAATGAGGGTGTAGGGTTTTTTTTTTTTCTTTGATCCCCGATTAGTATCTTCACCTTCTTTTTTGCCATGGGTTAAGGTTTAGATTTAGATTTTGCTGAAATTATTTGGGCCTTGTGATTCAGGGACACACTAGTATGAAAGGCTTTATGGGATGGAGCACTCAAATCACCTAATTCTAAATCTTCTGATGGCCCAGGGAACGAGTGCCTGCCTGAGCTCCATAAGGTGTATCGCGATAGTGGCTTACCATTTAATTACCCCTTTTTTCCTAGCGAGCCCCTCCTAGGCAGACCTCCCCTGCCCTGTTCTACAACTGTAGTACTTACTTTTTGATGTAAACATGTATAATTATCAGTAGCCTCCAGGGTGATCTCTTGTATTCTTCTTCTCATTATGACTTGATTAATTTTGAGATATCAACTATATACCCAATACAAATCTACGCAAATCGATAAAGAAATCTTCTACTCTTTAATAAGCTGGGCATATTTACCTCTAACACTGATAGGAAGGGTTAATTTAGTAAAAAATATGCTCTTACCTAAACTGATCTTTGTAGTCCAAAATATAACGTTAGCTTTAAATGAAGAAAGCTTAAGGAAAATCCAGTAAAAAATGAATACTTTCATATGGGCTTCTAAGGGAACTAAAATCTCCTGGAAAAAACTTCAGAGAAAGAAGAATAAGGGAGGGTTATGTGCGCCTGATATAATCTTTCAAAATCATTTTTGCATGGGCCTTCCTAATGAGGGCAAGTGAAATGCTTATGAATGAGCCCAATCTTTCAGGCATAGGAAAAATGTTAAGGGAAATGCTGCAAGACCTAAAAGGAGCTGAACATGCTTATATATACAAATTTGGAGATCCACGCTTCTTCAAGAAAGTTTGATTGAAATCTCTAAAGAACTTACCAAACACCTGGTTCAAAATCAGAAAGCTCTTAAATATCAGCTATTATACCGCTATGGCTATCCATATTTGGGACACACCTGGCCCACCCGAGTGGACTAAAGATCCACTAGTAACACCTTTCAAATCTGCCGGTGTAAATTGCTGGGCCCAACTGATTCCAGAGGGCTGTTTGTTACCTTGGGAAGATCTGAAGCTAATAACGGACACTCAATTATCGATATTTAAATATGTACAAATAAAAAATTGGTCCCAGGAGATTGGCATAATGGTTGGTTATACAAATGACCCAGAGAGAGCTTGAAGAACAAGACAACGGAATAAGAGAAAAGTAGCAAATCTCTAATGCCTCCTGATAGATCTGGCAGATGGTGACTTTATCCTTCCATCACAGCAAGGGGGCGAGTTCTTGCTGGGCGCCAGTACAGAAGCAATATGGCAAGTATCTTTTGACTTACTACACTGTACAGTCCACATGCTGCCAATTGAAGCAGAAATCATCTTTTCTTTCTTCACAGTATACTGGTCTCCTTCTAAGTGGTCAAACTTTGCAAAAAGAATTATTCCATTCTGTCCAAAGTGCCAGAAAGAAAAAGGTAATGATGAGCATGTGTTTATAAGCAGCCCTAGGTTACAGCAATTGTGGGGTCCTGTAATAAGAGGTATGGAAGACATATTTGGGTTTGATATCCAGATGAGCATTTCTTTAATATTTTTTGGTATCCTCCCGAATTATGAATTGTTACCCTTAGATAATAATAAGCTGCGTTTTTATCTTATCCTACTTGCCCATAGAGAAATTTGTAAATGTTGGAGTAAATGCACCCCCGACTTTCTTAGATTGGATAAACTCTATTAAGTATGTAATGAAACTGGACATAGTCACACGGAAAGAGAATAGCAAGAAGAGGGCTTTTTGGTCACCATATTTGGGCTATTTGGACAACCTTTTAACTTAGGGGTATGCATGTCCAATGATTATGCCTCTACATGGAATTACTTTACCACTCGGGTCAGTTCTCGGGGTCCATCAGGTAGAACAATGGAAAAGACCAATTATGAGAGGTTCTGTATAAAGTGCAAACCATTAAGATCAGAGTTCTCTTGCTGGTGCCAATAAACAGAGGGGCCGCAGAGTAAATCAATTTAGCTCTGGAAATATCTAATGACTTATGAGGACAAAACAAAAGAAAAACAAAAAAAACAATTAATTGGACTATAGATCTCCCTTAATTGAAATTTTAATTGTACACAATATAACCAGTCATTAATTGTTCATATAAAGTGCAAGTGCAAAATATGTAAACATCATTGAAGTGTACACAAGTATAATGCGCAATCTGGAAAACAATGATAACAGTTTAATGTTTGTAAGAGAATATAACATAAGGATGACAAAGGTTTTTTGTACCTATTTTCACAGTTTTCAGCATCTAGGCTTTTAATACAGGCTTGATTTGTGTAAGGTAAGGGGCAGGGTTGAAGCTTTAAGTGGAGAGCAATCCCATTGTATTCAAAAGAGAGAGGCTTATACAGTATTTCCTTTTCTTTTCACAGCCTTCTGGGTCCTGATGAGAACTCCACACTAAGTAGGAGTTCAAAACGCGTAGACCATTGTTTTTTGAGCCATAAGAATGTGGAACAGATAAAAATATCTTCAAATTGATGACAATTTACAAATTGTTGGAATCAGGTACTATGGCTATGTAAATATTAAGCAGATGATACCAAAAATGAATTGTAAATAAATATTCGGTGCTGTGTGTGTAACAGAGCAGGTGTATGAATGTTTGATACGGATGAATGACACTGTATGGAATGTTTCAAATTATGTGAGTGAGCTGTATTAAATGTATGAATTGTTGTTGCTGTTGTAATTTAAGATGTTAAAAAAGAAAACTTGTTGAAATTCAAAAAATAATTGTTTTTGATATAAGAAATAAAACAAGAAGGATTAACTCAGACTTAATGTTGAGTCCTTGACTCATGTTGTGTTAAATTCCAATATGGCGGTTTAGTATAAAGTTCAAGGTAACAGTATTGGAAGTTGTTTAGTTTAATATTTTAATACATATCTGAGTTGGCATGGCATTCGAGAACATATATCTTGAAAGTGGTACTGCATGTATGAAACTGTTTAATGGGTATCATAGTGCTGGTATTCAAGGACTTTTTCCTCATGCGACTGTTGCCACAGGCCTTGCAATGGCCACAAGGGAAGAAGCCCTGTAAACTTACTCCTCTAGTCACTGCAGTGTTAGTGAAATCACTGTGTACAAAAAGATCTCTGAGGTTGCATCCCCTTCTGTATGTTATACTGGATCTAGCTGGGATGGCATTGCCTATGACAGGGTCCTCCCTAAGGATGTTCTAGTTACATGTGGTGTTTTTACATATGTTGTCTGAATTCCCATTGTAGGTGAGGATGATCCATGTCTCCCCGCTGTCTGTGCTCTCTACATTGTTGGTGTTGCAGCTTTTGAGGATGCTATCCCTCCCCATTGTTTTAATTCTCTCTACAGCCCGTTTAAGGACCCATGCTGGATAGCCCCTTTCTTGGAATCTGTGGATCATGGTTGTTTGTTCCCTCATGTCTCCTTCCTCTGTGCTGGATTTGCACTTAGCTCTGAGCAGTTCCCCACAGGGTATGCTCCATTTGAGGTTATCATTGTGGCTGCTCACGGAGTGTAGTAAAGTGTTCCCCGCTGTGCATTTCCTAAAAAGACTAGTGTGCACCTTGTTGGACACTATTTGTACCTTGGTATTCAAATATTCTACCTATTTCTTGCTTGTTGTATATATATATATATATATATATATATATATATATATATATATATATATATATATATATATATATATATATATACCTCCTGCTCACGCTGCTCACGCTACACTTTGTGCTTGGACTTTCGGTTGTTGGGGTCAAGAGGATCCAGGGCGAGATTCTTTGTTTCATCTTGCGGGCATCAACGTTTTGCAGAGCCCCCCTCACACAGACCGCCCCCCAGCATTACTCACCTGGGAGCCACTGTTGCATCCTGGGCTTTGGAGTCCGCTGATCATCTCGGACCCTGAACACTATCACCTGAGGATCCTGCTGAGGGGCGGAGCTAACATTTGCACCAATCCAGTGCGGAGGGGTGCACTCTAAACTGCAGAGCGTGAGGACTCCCGTTTTTACTACCGCAGGCGCTGAAGAGGCCACACCGGCCGAAATGCATCCGCCATTTATTTGCAATAAAGATGTTTTGCCTTGAAAATCCCCGCAGAGGTTCCTGCTCCTTTCTTTGAGAGGAGCCGCGTTCTTCACATTGTTCGCGCTTCCCAGAGGCGCAATTCAGGAGCCCCCTCTTCACTAGTGGTCTGGAGCTTCTGGACTTTGCTCCGGCACTGCGTGTTTCTTCAGGTTGCTGAATGTCTCCAGACCCGCCGACAGCCCTAGCACCTGCAGCGATATTGCGAGACATTTTCTCAGCCAGGGCGGGTTGTATGCACCTCCTGCTCACGCTACACTTTGTGCTTGGACTTTCGGTTGTTGGGGTCAAGAGGATCCAGGGCGAGATTCTTTGTTTCATCTTGCGGGCATCAACGTTTTGCAGAGCCCCCCTCACACAGACCGCCCCCCAGCATTACTCACCTGGGAGCCACTGTTGCATCCTGGGCTTTGGAGTCCGCTGATCATCTCGGACCCTGAACACTATCACCTGAGGATCCTGCTGAGGGGCGGAGCTAACATTTGCACCAATCCAGTGCGGAGGGGTGCACTCTAAACTGCAGAGCGTGAGGACTCCCGTTTTTACTACCGCAGGCGCTGAAGAGGCCACACCGGCCGAAATGCATCCGCCATTTATTTGCAATAAAGATGTTTTGCCTTGAAAATCCCCGCAGAGGTTCCTGCTCCTTTCTTTGAGAGGAGCCGCGTTCTTCACATTGTTCGCGCTTCCCAGAGGCGCAATTCAGGAGCCCCCTCTTCACTAGTGGTCTGGAGCTTCTGGACGTTGCTCCGGCACTGCGTGTTTCTTCAGGTTGCTGAATGTCTCCAGACCCGCCGACAGCCCTAGCACCTGCAGCGATATTGCGAGACATTTTCTCAGCCAGGGCGGGTTGTATGCACCTCCTGCTCACGCTACACTTTGTGCTTGGACTTTCGGTTGTTGGGGTCAAGAGGATCCAGGGCGAGATTCTTTGTTTCATCTTGCGGGCATCAACGTTTTGCAGAGCCCCCCTCACACAGACCGCCCCCCAGCATTACTCACCTGGGAGCCACTGTTGCATCCTGGGCTTTGGAGTCCGCTGATCATCTCGGACCCTGAACACTATCACCTGAGGATCCTGCTGAGGGGCGGAGCTAACATTTGCACCAATCCAGTGCGGAGGGGTGCACTCTAAACTGCAGAGCGTGAGGACTCCCGTTTTTACTACCGCAGGCGCTGAAGAGGCCACACCGGCCGAAATGCATCCGCCATTTATTTGCAATAAAGATGTTTTGCCTTGAAAATCCCCGCAGAGGTTCCTGCTCCTTTCTTTGAGAGGAGCCGCGTTCTTCACATTGTTCGTGCTTCCCAGAGGCGCAATTCAGGAGCCCCCTCTTCACTAGTGGTCTGGAGCTTCTGGACTTTGCTCCGGCACTGCGTGTTTCTTCAGGTTGCTGAATGTCTCCAGACCCGCCGACAGCCCTAGCACCTGCAGCGATATTGCGAGACATTTTCTCAGCCAGGGCGGGTTGTATGCACCTCCTGCTCACGCTACACTTTGTGCTTGGACTTTCGGTTGTTGGGGTCAAGAGGATCCAGGGCGAGATTCTTTGTTTCATCTTGCGGGCATCAACGTTTTGCAGAGCCCCCCTCACACAGACCGCCCCCCAGCATTACTCACCTGGGAGCCACTGTTGCATCCTGGGCTTTGGAGTCCGCTGATCATCTCGGACCCTGAACACTATCACCTGAGGATCCTGCTGAGGGGCGGAGCTAACATTTGCACCAATCCAGTGCGGAGGGGTGCACTCTAAACTGCAGAGCGTGAGGACTCCCGTTTTTACTACCGCAGGCGCTGAAGAGGCCACACCGGCCGAAATGCATCCGCCATTTATTTGCAATAAAGATGTTTTGCCTTGAAAATCCCCGCAGAGGTTCCTGCTCCTTTCTTTGAGAGGAGCCGCGTTCTTCACATTGTTCGCGCTTCCCAGAGGCGCAATTCAGGAGCCCCCTCTTCACTAGTGGTCTGGAGCTTCTGGACTTTGCTCCGGCACTGCGTGTTTCTTCAGGTTGCTGAATGTCTCCAGACCCGCCGACAGCCCTAGCACCTGCAGCGATATTGCGAGACATTTTCTCAGCCAGGGCGGGTTGTATGCACCTCCTGCTCACGCTACACTTTGTGCTTGGACTTTCGGTTGTTGGGGTCAAGAGGATCCAGGGCGAGATTCTTTGTTTCATCTTGCGGGCATCAACGTTTTGCAGAGCCCCCCTCACACAGACCGCCCCCCAGCATTACTCACCTGGGAGCCACTGTTGCATCCTGGGCTTTGGAGTCCGCTGATCATCTCGGACCCTGAACACTATCACCTGAGGATCCTGCTGAGGGGCGGAGCTAACATTTGCACCAATCCAGTGCGGAGGGGTGCACTCTAAACTGCAGAGCGTGAGGACTCCCGTTTTTACTACCGCAGGCGCTGAAGAGGCCACACCGGCCGAAATGCATCCGCCATTTATTTGCAATAAAGATGTTTTGCCTTGAAAATCCCCGCAGAGGTTCCTGCTCCTTTCTTTGAGAGGAGCCACGTTCTTCACATTGTTCGCGCTTCCCAGAGGCGCAATTCAGGAGCCCCCTCTTCACTAGTGGTCTGGAGCTTCTGGACTTTGCTCCGGCACTGCGTGTTTCTTCAGGTTGCTGAATGTCTCCAGACCCGCCGACAGCCCTAGCACCTGCAGCGATATTGCGAGACATTTTCTCAGCCAGGGCGGGTTGTATGCACCTCCTGCTCACGCTACACTTTGTGCTTGGACTTTCGGTTGTTGGGGTCAAGAGGATCCAGGGCGAGATTCTTTGTTTCATCTTGCGGGCATCAACGTTTTGCAGAGCCCCCCTCACACAGACCGCCCCCCAGCATTACTCACCTGGGAGCCACTGTTGCATCCTGGGCTTTGGAGTCCGCTGATCATCTCGGACCCTGAACACTATCACCTGAGGATCCTGCTGAGGGGCGGAGCTAACATTTGCACCAATCCAGTGCGGAGGGGTGCACTCTAAACTGCAGAGCGTGAGGACTCCCATTTTTACTACCGCAGGCGCTGAAGAGGCCACACCGGCCGAAATGCATCCGCCATTTATTTGCAATAAAGATGTTTTGCCTTGAAAATCCCCGCAGAGGTTCCTGCTCCTTTCTTTGAGAGGAGCCGCGTTCTTCACATTGTTCGCGCTTCCCAGAGGCGCAATTCAGGAGCCCCCTCTTCACTAGTGGTCTGGAGCTTCTGGACTTTGCTCCGGCACTGCGTGTTTCTTCAGGTTGCTGAATGTCTCCAGACCCGCCGACAGCCCTAGCACCTGCAGCGATATTGCGAGACATTTTCTCAGCCAGGGCGGGTTGTATGCACCTCCTGCTCACGCTACACTTTGTGCTTGGACTTTCGGTTGTTGGGGTCAAGAGGATCCAGGGCGAGATTCTTTGTTTCATCTTGCGGGCATCAACGTTTTGCAGAGCCCCCCTCACACAGACCGCCCCCCAGCATTACTCACCTGGGAGCCACTGTTGCATCCTGGGCTTTGGAGTCCGCTGATCATCTCGGACCCTGAACACTATCACCTGAGGATCCTGCTGAGGGGCGGAGCTAACATTTGCACCAATCCAGTGCGGAGGGGTGCACTCTAAACTGCAGAGCGTGAGGACTCCCGTTTTTACTACCGCAGGCGCTGAAGAGGCCACACCGGCCGAAATGCATCCGCCATTTATTTGCAATAAAGATGTTTTGCCTTGAAAATCCCCGCAGAGGTTCCTGCTCCTTTCTTTGAGAGGAGCCGCGTTCTTCACATTGTTCGCGCTTCCCAGAGGCGCAATTCAGGAGCCCCCTCTTCACTAGTGGTCTGGAGCTTCTGGACTTTGCTCCGGCACTGCGTGTTTCTTCAGGTTGCTGAATGTCTCCAGACCCGCCGACAGCCCTAGCACCTGCAGCGATATTGCGAGACATTTTCTCAGCCAGGGCGGGTTGTATGCACCTCCTGCTCACGCTACACTTTGTGCTTGGACTTTCGGTTGTTGGGGTCAAGAGGATCCAGGGCGAGATTCTTTGTTTCATCTTGCGGGCATCAACGTTTTGCAGAGCCCCCCTCACACAGACCGCCCCCCAGCATTACTCACCTGGGAGCCACTGTTGCATCCTGGGCTTTGGAGTCCGCTGATCATCTCGGACCCTGAACACTATCACCTGAGGATCCTGCTGAGGGGCGGAGCTAACATTTGCACCAATCCAGTGCGGAGGGGTGCACTCTAAACTGCAGAGCGTGAGGACTCCCGTTTTTACTACCGCAGGCGCTGAAGAGGCCACACCGGCCGAAATGCATCCGCCATTTATTTGCAATAAAGATGTTTTGCCTTGAAAATCCCCGCAGAGGTTCCTGCTCCTTTCTTTGAGAGGAGCCGCGTTCTTCATATATATATATATATATATATATAGTCAATCACATCCCTCACCACTGCAGAGGGAAAAGAGCACCACGGCAACACAGGTGAGATGTCTCATTGCCTTGGTTTCTATCAGGCAATTTCCTCAGGGCAAACCAATTTCTTCTGAAGACGCCGGACGAACACTCTCTACCGCAACAGAACCGAAGGGAGATTGGATCACGCTCACCTATGGGAGCTGTATCCCTGTTTTTTTTTAAATTCCTCTTGGCTGGTATGAGAGGCAAGGCTAACTGAAGGCACGCAAAGCTCAGTGTCTTTTGCAGAGGCATCTAAATTGGTTTGCCCTGAGGAAATTGCCTGATAGAAACCAAGGCAATGAAACATGTCGGCTGTAAGTAGGGTGTGAATCGATTGGTAGTATTCACATCCTTCTTTTTTTGTGTTTATGTGTGTACTGTAAGCAACAAAAAAGGAACAAGAGTAAAGTTTTTTGTCCTGGTTGCACATTAGATTATATGTTAAATGTTTAATGTTGTAAGTTTTGTCACATATAAGTTGTGTCCACTGCACCACTCACTGTCTTTTGCTTTGGGTTTAAGACATGTTTTCTTTAAGGCTTGATGGCACCAATGATGAGAACAGGGCCATCCTGGTGAGTACAAGCCAGGGGTCCCATTGGTGGTGCGCCCGTGAGGTGCCATCTCGCTTTCCTCACCTTTTTCTGTTGTCATTTAAGGTGATTATGGGTTTTGTGTTGGTCTAAGTTTGTTGATCAGAGTCGGGCTGTTTTTATAAGGGCAATAGACTGAGACATCTTTTACTCTAACATTTTTATGATAAGAGACTTTCTGGTGTAATTGATATACAACTAGTGATGTCTGCAGATCGATAGATGAGAACTGCCTTGGATACTAGGACATTTGTTTCTTGATGACTGGATCACCCAACACGCCATATTGCTCAGGAGCAACGCTACAGCCAGCAGCTTTTGGACTTTTGTATTTGGAATACAATGCATTGCCCCCCCCCCACCCTGCGCAGACTAAAGCACCACAGTGTGAACACATCACTGCATGGTGAGGGAGGAGCAGCATAGTCTGCAAGGGAGAATCAGGCGGTCTCATCAAGGACATCAATTTACACAAGAGGCTGCGGCAGAGTGAAGTCCGAGGGAGACAATGATGGGACACCACCTAGTGTCTTAGATTTCGCGCTTAGTTAAGGGGGATCCTCACAGGGAATTCAATTACCAGCATGCAGGAGCTGGTGTTATCAGTGCAAAATTATTATTGCTTTTACGGCAGAGGAGTGGCCTCAATAAAGACTCTGTGGGGAGTGGTCAATGCAACATCTTAATAGCCACCAGTTGCAAGGACCTGCCATCCTAACAGGCACTGAGGAAAGCAAAACGGCTGAAACGCATCTGCCAGGACATTACACCGCTCCCGCTATGAATTTATTCTGAAATAAATCCCCTTGATTCTATCCCGGTGGTGTTGGACCCTTCTTTACAGTAAGCGGGGGTTTTGAACTGCATGTTGTCACAGTATTGCAGGCACTGGCTTACCCGACTCGCCCTCTCGCTCATGAGGGATGTGACAGTCAACAGCTTTTGGACTTTTGTATTCTGAATAGAACGCATTGCCCCCCCCCCAAACAGACCAAAGCACCACAGTGTGAACACATCACTGCGTGGGAGAGAAGAGCTGCATTGTTTTCGAGGGAGAATCAGGCAGTCTCATCAAGCTCATCAATTTACACAAGAGACTACGGCAGAGTGAAGTGCTGGGGCCACAATGATAGGACACCACCTGGTGTTTTGGATTTCCCGAATACTCAAGGGGGATACTCACACAGACTTCAATTGCCAGCATGTAGCAGCTGGTGTCATCAGCGCAAGATAAATATTGCTTTAAGGCAGAGGAGTGGCCTCAATAAAGACTCTGAGGGGAGTGGTCAATGCACCATCTTAATGGCCACCAGCTGTGAGGACCTGTCGTCGTAACAGGCACTGAGGAAAGTGAAACCGCTGAAACGTGTCTGCCAGGACGCTACACTACTCGTGCTATGAATTTATTCTGAAATAAAAACCCTCAATTTTATCCCGGCTGTGTCAGACCCTTCTTTACAGTAAGTGGTAGTTTTGGACTGTGTATATATATATATATATATATATATATATATATATATATATATATATATATATATATATATATATATATATATATATATATATATATATATATATATATATATATATATATATATATATATATATATATATATATATATAAATATATATATGTATATATATATATATTCACTGAAAAAACAATAGGTTTTAGGGGTGTTATAGTTAGCTGGACATTTCACTCGTACAAAACCATTGAAATTCCTCTGTTATAGTTAGTTGTACTAACTATAACTTGTACGCCCGCAATCCAATGCTGATGATGTCACATATTACATCATTCATGACATGGTGAGTGACATCACTGATGACATCACGATGACATCTCAAATGACATGACTTATGACATCAGCTGATTTAAAATTAGAACTAGCCCACCAGGTACCCCCAGTATGCACCAGGGAGCTGCATTGCAGATTGGTGTTCAGAGGTCACGCCCATTTTTTACAAAACTCTGCAACTCAGCTCTGTGGCACTTACTGGAGGTACCTGGTGGGCTATCTGGCCCCCAGGAGACCTCAGGATTGAATATAAATTAATTCCCCAACTTAAAATGGGCCACAGGGCATGTTTGCACACATATCACCTTAGGCCCCGCCCCATACCTTCACCACTGTGCAAACGCGCCCCATGGTGCATTTTAAGTTAGGGGATTAAGTCCCATTGAATCATGAGGGTCCCTGGGGTCCAACTAGCCCACCAGGTACCTCCAGTAAGCGCCACAAGGCTGGGTTGCAGAAAGGTGTAAAAAGAGGCGTGGCCTGGACCACCTCTCTGCAAGGCAGCCCTGTCGGGCTTACTGGAGGTACCTGGTGGGCTAGTTGGCCCCTAGGGACCCCCAGTATTGAAGGGGAATTAATTCCCCACTTTAAAATGCACCACAGGGCACATTTGCATAGTGTTTTTGTGAGGGGGCGGGGACTAGGGACAATCGCGTCTCTTTTTCTTTTTTTGTTATAGTTAGCTTGACATTTCACTCATACAAAACTATTGAAATTCCTCTGTTATAGCTAGATGTACTTTTTTCCGAAAGGGGGCTGTGTGACCCCCCTTGCTTTTACTTTTTTAAGGCCCTGGGGACCCAATCCCCCAGGGTCTGACCCCCAAATTTAAATATCAATATTTTATTTATGGGAAGAGGGCCCCTGGCCCCCTCCCATGGCCAGTTCTGGGTCCCTGGGACCCCACCCCCGGACCATTGCCAATTTTTTAAATATTTCTATGGCCACTTAAGGCCTCGGAGACCCCATTCCCCGGGGTCAGGGTGTTTCTATCTTACCCCATTTTTGCGTTTTCTGCTGTTTTTTTTATAGGTTTCTTGTGCCTCAGTTCTCCTGAGGTACAAGATGACTGCCAACACTTCCGGATTTGGAGTGTTGACAGCCAATTAGAATACAGCTTGTGCGAGGCAGGGTGCACTTGTGGTGCACGGATCCACTGCGTCCATAAAATTATATGTACTTTTAAATGTCATTTTCCCAGGAACTACTGAACGGATTTACACCATTTAAGCAAAAGGCACCAGTCTGAAATAAGGACTACCTCTTTGCCAAATTTGGTCTAATTCTGTTTAGCAGTCCGGGCTGTAGCCGCGATGAACGGTTGCTATGGAAAATTGCATGGGAAAAACACGTTTTAGGACCCCACCTTTTTTCTCAGCCCCCACTTGATGAATCACCCAAAGACTTTCAGGATATGAGCGGACTGGAGCATCCCACAAGTTTTAAAATTTTTGCAAAGATTCGTCAACCGGCGCCAAAGTTATTCCAAATAGAATGTTGCGGATTTTCTATGGAAAATAGATCCTGGCAGTCGCCAGTAGGTAATACATATATATATATTCACTGAAAAAAACATAGGTTTCACCTGCGTTATAGTTAAAAATTAGCATTTAAAAAACCTTAGAAATTCAATGCAAAACCATAGGTATCAGACATGTTATAGTTAGCTGGACATTTCACTCATACAAAACCATTGAAATTTAACTGTTATAGTTAACTATAACTTGCGCGCCTTCAACGCACTGTTGATGAGGTCATATATTACATCACTCATGACATGGTCAGTGACATCACTCATGACATCACTGACTGAAATTGTTTTATTCGAGTTCCACCCCCCCCCCCCTTTTTGTACATGGCAAATAAATTCAATCACAAGAAAATTTGATATGCAAGGATAAAACAAAGCATACGTTCCATAAAAACAAAATATACAATATACATAGAAAAATTAAAAAGTAAGGTAAAGGCAATAAAAAAGAAAAGAACAAAAGAAAGAGCATTATATATAAAAAAGAAATTATAACTCGAATTAGAATTGATTAGAAGTGTCTATATCTATTTATACACATTATCATATTTATGATCATTTCCTTTCCATATTACCCTGAATCTCCCTCCTTCCATTTTTGTATAGGCTTCCATATTTCAATTCCTAATTTCTTGCCTTTCCTACCTCTCCTTGCATAAATAGCTTTTTCAAGATTGTATGCTGCTAACAATTTGGCTAACCATTGATGAAATGTTGGTGGTATACAGTCCAGCCATGCTGTGGCAATGCACAGCCTTAATACAGCCATGGTCACGAAGACAAACAATCCATACTGTGTTTGACTATCAATGTCAAGTACTACAAGTAGCACCGCTGCCGGTGTTAAATTGATCTCTATCCTTAATGATCTCTTAAGGAATACCTCTATTTCATCCTGTGTTGTTTTTAAATGGGTGCATGTACAGAACAGATGAACTAAGTTCGCCTCAGAGCTATCGCACCGAGGGCATGTAATACCAGCCAAACCTCCCCATTGGGCTATTCTGGAAGGCGTGTAGTACAGAAAATATAATGTTTTATAGTGTTGCGCCTGAAGTGGTGCAGAGCATAGAACCTCTGCCCCAATTCCAATGACCTATTAAAAGCCTCCTTTCTATACCTATCGTCTGCACCCATTTATCCTCATACTTTTCAAGATCATCAGTTTTGTTGTTTAACAATTCCGCATAAAATCTCTTAATTGTACAATCTGTACTCTCCTGAATAATATCCAGGATGGAATTTGTAGCAAAGCCCGCTGAGCCACCCTTTTTTATTAACATAAAAGTTCTAATTTGCAAATACTTTAAAAAGTGGCTTGAATCTAGACCGTATATTGCCTGATTACCATTGAACTGCGGATCACTGAAATAATATAGACTGCCAAAATATCGACCTGCAAAAATATTGTTGCCAAAATATCGACAGACAAAATATAGACTTTCTATCTACAAACAGGTAAGTACAAAAATATCGAGTACAAAATATCGTTAACAATAATATAGATGTAAAAAATATTGACTTTATTAAAAACAGTGTTAAATTAAATTAATATTAAATTTTAATGACTAAAATATACTTAAAAATACTTAAATTAAATTATAATAATTAAATAATAAATGAAAATAATAAAAAAAAATGTACAATCTTATTTGTTGACCCTGAACCCTAAAATATACCCCTTTACCCAAAAACCCAAAACTGACCCTGAACCCTAAAAATACCCCTTTACCCAAAAACTAAAAACTGACCCTGAACCCTAAAAATGCCCCTTTACCCAAAAACTGAAAACTGACCCTGAACCCTAAAAATGCCCCTTTACCCAAAAACTGAAAACTGACCCTGAACCCTAAAAATGCCCCTTTACCCAAAAACTGAAAACTGACCTTGAGCCCTAAAAATGCCCCTTTACCCAAAAAACTGAAAACTGACCCTGAACCCTAAAAATGCCCCTTTACCCAAAAACTGAAAACTGACCCTGAACCCTAAAAATGCCCCTTTACCCAAAAACTGAAAACTGACCCTGAACTCTAAAAATGCCCCTTTACCCAAAAACTGAAAACTGACCCTGAACCCTAAAAATGCCCCTTTACCCAAAAACTGAAAACTGACCCTGAACCCTAAAAATGCCCCTTTACCCAAAAACTAAAAACTGACCCTGAACCCTAAAAATACTCCTTTACCCAAAATGTATCAATATTATTTAATTACCAATTAATTATTAATTAACAATAACAATAAAGTAAATATATTAGCACATTAGCTGTAATTATTTTAATAATTAATATTATTTTTTCCCAATTAATTACTTAACAATAACACAAAATTATATATATTAAAATGTACTCTAATTAATGTAATTAACTAATTACAATTAATCAATTACCAATTAATTACTAATTCAAAATATGTCCAAAATTATATTAATTAATTAACTAATTATTATTAATTATCAATTAATTATTAATTATAAATATTTACAAACATATATTAATTAATTAATTATTATTAAATTACTTCCCACCCTATTCCCCTATAAACCCACAACCCGCTACAGAATTACATAACGCAATTATTAAAAAAACAAATTCCATTTAATAAAATATTTTATAACATTAATACACACTTTTCACACATATTATTACATAAAAATACACTATAAAATATTATATATTATTAGAAATTCGATATTTTTGCTATCTATATTTTAAACAGTCGATATTACTTCACTTACCTGAAAAACAATATTTTTGTAGTCGATATTATGTCCAGTCGATATTTTGTCCAGTCTATATTTAAAACTCGATATTATGTCCAGTCGATATTTTGGAGTCGATATTTTGTCTGTTCACCTTGAACTGCATCACCCCGTGCTCCCAACACTACCCCAATTTTACTTATCCCATGTTTCCCCCATTCTATAAACACAGCATCTTCAAATATATCGCAGGGAAGGGCAGCATTCTTACCCAACCTAGGGTACGCATTGTATCGGCCTAAGCCATATTTCTTTGCAAACGCTATCCAGATCTTTTGTGCTGCTATCACAGTCTTAAATGTAGTCCTTTTAAAATAACTGTGTTCAGTAAACTTCAGGAAGATGTTCTCTGCGTCCGCCCGTAGCACCAAAGCATAAATTGCTAAGGTTCCTACTTCGTCTTGTCCTTCCATTTCTGCTCCTCCCAGTAAACCAGTCATGTACTGTAGGGATGCTGCCCAATAGTTGAGTCTTAAATCAGGCAGAGCCCATCCGCCTCTCTCCCGAGGGAGTGCCATAAACCTCAGAGCTCTTCAGGTTTTTCCGTGGGACCAAACAAAGCGATTTATCATGTCTTCTCATATTTTAAACCACTTCGCCTCAAACAATAAAGGAATGGCCCTAAATAAATAAAGAACTTTCGGTAGAAAAATCATTTTAACTACGTTGGTTCGTCCTACTATTGAAAAATGTATGTTATGTAGTCTATCTAAGTCCTTCTTGACTTTATTTATTACTGGTGCTAAGTTTGCCTCTAATAACGTGTCCAATTCAGCCGTTAATGTTACCCCTAGACATACTCCACTCAGCACCACTCGAGGATCTGTACATTCTACTTGTCTATTTTTTATAATCTGAGTCTTAGAGACATTCAAGGCATAACCGGAGACATCCCCAAACCATCGCGCTTCTGCCTCCACCAGTCTTATAGCCTCTGTAGGGTTAGGAGTGATGACCGCGACATCATCAGCGTACGCCAGGATTTTACACTGTCCCCTATAGGTATTTAATGGGGAAATATTGTCATTTAAGTCCATACGCAGAATAAAGGGGACCATGTATAACGCAAACAGGAGTGGAGAGCATTGACACCCCTGTCCCGTTCCCTTTTAATCTGAAATGGGAGTGTATATCCAGCATTTACCCATACGCGGGCAGTAGGGGCTACATATAATACTTGTAGTGCTTTCACCATCCCACCCTCAAGACCAGCCCTCTCTAAGATAAACACCAGGAAGTTCCAGGAGACCCGGTCAAAAGCTTTCTCGGCATCTAATAGCATCACCGCCATCGGGTCTCCTGCAACTTCCGAAGCATCAAAAAGGGTAATAACCTTTCAGGTATGGTGTGTGGTGCCGCTCCCTGGTATAAAACGATGCTGGTTAATACTCACTAATATCCACTACCTTCGCTACTCTAAGTGCCAGGGCCTTTGAGTATATTTTTGTGTCTGCGTTCATTAGAGTTATCGGCCTATATGAACCAGGCTCTTTAGGTGGTTTACCCTTCTTTAAAATTATTACAATGTCTGCCCCTGACCAGCTGGACGGGATCGATGCCCCTATCTGTGCCTGTTGCATTGTATTAATCAGATCTTGCTTGATTAATCCCAAAAAAAAATTAAAAACTCAACTGGAATTTGATCCGGCCCTGCCGCCTTGTCAGAAGGTAAACTCAACAAGGCTGCCAAAATCTCTTCCGCATTCAAAGGAGCCTCTAGTATCCTTGCCCGATTCTCTTCAAGAATAGATACTGGAATATCCTGCAGGTAATCAGCTATTTTAGAAAGATCACTCAGATGCTCTTCATAATACAATGAAACATAGAATTTCATAAATACTTCTTGTACCCCTTCAGAGTCTGCAATTATTCTACCCGCAACATCCTGAATCTCCCTCACTTCCCCCATAGAGACATTCTGCCTAGTCCGGATAGCAAGAGTGCGACCAACAGATTAATTAAACTCATAACACCTCTACCTATTTGCTAAGTATGTTTTAGCGGCCCTATTAGTTATATTTTCCTCAGGTTCCATCTTTGCCTTCGCTATTTTGATTAATACCTGATCCAAAGATGCCCCACATATCACATTCTGTGTTATTTCATCCTCTGCATCTGCTACAGCTTTAGCTAGGTCTACATACTTTTGTCTTTCCTTCTTCCGTTTATAGGCACTGAAGCTTATTGTCTCCCCCCGAGCCGCTGTTTAAAAGCATCCCACATGTTTACTGCAGCTGTGCTATCCCCATAAATATCCCAAAAGTTCTTAATCCATTCAGTCATATATATAATATAAGCATCATCTTTCAATAACCCTCTCTCGAATGTCCATACCCGATCCAGGCCTCGGGTGGCTGCAGTGTTTAATGTAAGAATCAGAGGATTGTGATCGGAAATTATCCGGGGAAGTCTTTCAATTTTAAGTGTAGATAGCAACGAGCTTGAAGCGAAAAAATAATCCAATCTCGCACATACTTTATGTGGGGCCGAAAAAAAAGTAAACCAGTGATCACCAAGCTTTAGGTTTCCCCATGCATCCAAAATGGCATTATTTCTGGCAAGATTACATATTGCACGACAGACTCTGTTTTTCCTACTCTGATATCCACCGCTAAGACCCCTACCCCCTGCCCCGTTAATATTAAAATCCCCAGCCAATATAATAATGGGGACCACTCTTTATCAATTTTGCATTCTATAAGTGCCCATCTGCCCCATTGGTCCCCAAGCTTTCTCCTTATTATGATATCCCTCCGCTTAGACAAAATTGCGACTCCTCTGTTTCTAACCCCCTGTTTTGAGTATGCAAGTGCTTGGTATCCCAGCTGGTCTCGCATGTATCCCCTTGCCGCCTCTATGTTGTCTCCTGTAGACACACTAGATCCACATTCAGAGATCTTAAGAATGTAGCCATTTATCGTGATAATTCGAGTACACATTAATGCACATCCGGTAATTATCCCAACCAGTCTTCCATGCTACAAAATGAAACTTTACCATTCCCTCCTTCCTTAACTACTTCCATCAACACCCTCGCCCATGTGCTGCCACTGCGTATTTTCTTAACCCTCAGTTTTATGTTCTGTCCCTGCATATCCAAATTCCAACCAAAGGGCAACCTGCCCCGTACCCCTCCCCCTCCCCCTACCTCCCACCCCCCCTTACAGGCAAATAGGTCAATCCTGACCTATGCGTGACAGCTATACCCCCAATTGACGGCCACCCTTTGCTCCTGTTTACACCATCCTATGCTTTCAACGGTACTGCTATGGTTACTGCCACAACTTCTATCCATTAGCCATATCCTTTTCGACTTATTGATGAACCTTCTAGTTTGTCTGCCTCAGGGCAACCATCATATTTTTATATCCCCCTTTCCTTTTTTATCTCATTTAAGTATTCCTGAGCTTTAATTTCTGAAAAAAAGACCTTAATCTGACCACCATCCACCACTTTAAGGCGACAGGGGAACATCAGATAGGCCTCGCAGCCCAGTTTTTGAAAAGGGGAATTATCTTCCTCATCTGCCACCTCCTTTCCACTGTCGCATGGCAGAAATCTGGGCGGGCAAAGAACGTACTGCCATTATCGGAGCGTCTGGCCTCCATCTTAGCCCTATCCATAATCTCCTGTCTTAATAAGAAATTTCCAACATAAATCAGAATTGCCCTAGGCTTATCAGTTGCTGGACCCTTCCTCTGCACAAGAGGAAACCTATGGGCTCATTGTATCTCACTCTCCCAGTTCCAAGCCGCTAACTCTGGGAAGGCCCCCCTAAGCTGACCAATAACAAATGCCCGCACATCCTGCCCTTCCATTACTTCTGCCACCCCAAATAATCTAACATTATTCCGCCTTTGGCGGTTCTCATAATCCTCGAGTTTCCAATGTACATTAGCTGCCATTTTTTCTTGGTCCTTTTTAAATTCATTCCATTTTCAAATGTCTTCCTCCAGTTTCTCTCTTCTTGTTTCTACCTTCGCGACCCTTGCAGTCATATCTGTATAAAGTTTATTCACCTTCCGTAATGATCCTTGTATCTTTTGATAGGCCTGCTTAGCCCTCCAAGATTCACTCCTGGCCTCCCCCTGTATTTTCTTCAGAGTAGCATATAGCATATCCATAGTTGTTGCATGCGCTGGGGAATTAATCGGCATTAGGGATGAGCTGTTACCTCCCTCTTAATACAGCTGAGGGGTAGCTGAGTAATCCCAGTTAAGTTATTTAAACACTTCAGGCTATGATTGGCTCATATTACCTCTGGATCTGGCGCAAGGTCTATTTTTCAAACTCTTCACTCTACGTTTAGTGCAGGGCTTATAAGCTTCTTCGCTATTAGGTGTCGATGCTTCAGATTCTAATTCCACTTCTGAACTCCCAACTTCACTTTCTGTTAATGAAATAGATGCGTCTTTGTCCTCATCATCCTCCTCATCCTCATCGTCGTTTACCGAAAAGAAGCAATCATTACTGGGAGACACCAGGTTAATTGTTGCACAGGTCGCTCCTTGTGATATCTCTAGCCGTTTATTATGTTCCCCAAGGACCGTTACCACTTTTTGTCTTTGGGTACAGTGTCTTTAAGCTGCACCACATCTCGGCGCGTCTCCCTGGGGGTCACAGGTGTCCCTTAGATTGTAGGGGAGACACAAATACACCAGTATTTACTAGGGAATTGTTTTGAAGGCTAGTTGTTTCATAAGAGCCCCCCTACTTGGCGATGCTCTCTGTCCCCTCCGGTACTGGTATATCTGAGCTTGGATCCGCATTATTCACATTATTCGCATCATTCGCGCCGGCTCCCCGGGGTATTGTTCCTCCCCCATCCACAGTCCCCTTACCGCGTAGAGCAGCGTACTCAGCATCCTCAGCGTCCGCATCGAGCTGTGCCGTTTGAACATTCCGTTCAGGGACCTGTTTGCTCTGCTCTGCCAGCGTCCGTTTCAGCAATGCAGAGGGGAGAAACGTCAATCGCGAAGCATCGTGCGTCGACCTTGCCTGCGGCCTCCTCCTTCATCCGTTCATTGTTGAAGCTCGGGCTCGGCTCTCCCAAACCACTAGGATTCCTGCTTGCTACGTGAGCTGTCCGTGAAGAGGAAAGCGCTGGAGCCGGTACCGGACCTGCAAAAGACTTGTGCAGGGTAGGTTGCTGCATATTACCTTCTTTGTTCAAGGCTTCACTGTTACCGCGCTTAGCTCCTTTTTTACTCATCTGAGCTTTCTCTTTCTTTTCTTTTTCTTTTTCTTTAGGTCTCTCACTATTTCCATTTTCTCCGTCTTCCGCGTTGTTGTTATCTCTCCTCGCGTTTCTGCGGGGTTGGGCCATCGACCTTAAGTTTGTGTTCGTCGTTGCCCCGCCGGGATCACTAGAGACAGCCTTGTCCCTCTCTTTCTCTTTCTGTGTCTTCTTCTGGGGCTTAGGACCTCAGGGGCCATATCTGGCATTGAATACCGTCGTCCTGGGTATAGAGCGACCTGCTTCACACAGTCGATAGACCGACCAAACAATAGTAGCAACTTGGGCTTACTCTTAACAACCCAGACGAGAAAGCGTTGGGCTAGAGTCAAAGGATATAGCATGCTAATAATTCCGGGCAGCATACATTAGCAGCGTTTCTCCAAAATGTCACAAATCCTCTAGGAGCGAGGAGAGGAGCGACTACCTCCTATGGCCTGTCAGCGGCCATCTTGCCTTTCATTTGCATTGAATTTCTGAGTTTTTTTAAATGCTAATTTTTAACTATTACGTGTGTGAAACCTATGGTTTTTTCAGTGAATTTCTAAGGTTTTTTAAATGCTAATTTTTAAATATAACACGGGTGAAACCTATGGTTTTTTCCGTGAATTTCTAAGGTTTTTTAAATGCTAATTTTTAACTATAACATGGTTGAAACCTATGGTTTCTTCAGTGAATTTCAAAGGTTTTGTAAATGATAATTTTTAAATGTATTAATTGTTATATTTTTTATACTGATTTATTACATTATTTTAAAATATTTATTTTTAGATATTTTATTTTTTAAATGACATTACATATTTTTTATATACATTGAAAAATAAATGTTTTTAAAAATATTGAAATATCATATATATATATATATTTTTATAAATCCATAGGTTGCTTGTAAGCATATATATATTTTTATATTTTTTTAATTTATATATATTTTATATAGCAGGAAATTATACCCTATGGAAGAAAATTCAAGTTACTGGTAAGTACAGTTAAATTTACTTTTCAGGAACAGTAGTGAGCTGAACGATGCAGCACCGAGGTCTCTCCTGAAAACAGGTGAGTAAATCAGAATACGTAGTTCGGCTGATTTTTGAGGAATTTTTTAAAGTTCCGAAACTCCAAACTTAGAAAAATTTTAAGGTGAAACATGTCAATGTTACCCTAAGGAAGGAAATTCAAGTTACTGTAACTACGATTAGAATTACTTTTCAGGATCAGTAATTGGCTAAAAGATGCAGCAATGACATCTCTCTTGATAACAGGTGAGTAAATCGGAATTCGTACTTCGGCTTATTTTAGAGGAATTTTTTAAAGTTCCAAGACTCCACACTTAGAAAGATTTCCAAGTGAAACTAGTCAATGTTAGCCTATGGAAGGAAATTCAAGTTACTGTAACTACGATTAGAATCTTTTTTCAGGATCAGTAGTGTGCTGAAAGATGCAGCACTGAGGTCTCTCCTGATAACAGGTGAGTAAATCGCAATTTGTAGTTCGACTGATTTTACAGCAATTTTTTAAAGTTCCAAAACTCCACACTTAGAAGAATTTAAGGTGAAACATGTCAATGTTACCCTATGGAAGGAAATTCAAGTTACTGTAACTACGATTAGAATTACTTTTCAGGATCAGTAGTGGGCTCAAAGATGCAACACTGGCGTCTCTCGTGATTGCAGATGAGTAAATCAGTATTCGTAGTTCGGCTGATTTTAGAGGAATTTTTTTAAGTTCCAATACTCCACACTTAGAAGAATTTCCAAGTAAAACATGTCAATGTTAGCCTATGGAAGGAAATTCAAGTTACTGTAAGTATGGTTACATTTACTTTTCAGGTTCCGTCCTGGGCTCAAAGATGCTGCACTGACTTCTCCCGTGATAACAGGTGAGTACATCGGACTTCGTAGTTCAGCTCAAAATTCCACATTTAGAAAAATTTCCATGCAAAACCAGTAAATGTTTGCGTATGGAAGGAAATTCAAGTTACTGTAAGTATGGTTCCATTTACTTTTCAGGTACCTCCAGTTTGCGCCAGGGAGCTGCGTTGTAGAGAGGTGTTCAGAGGGCATGCCCCCTTTTTACAACACTCTGCAACGGAGCTCCGTGGCACTTACTAGAGGTACCCGTTGGACTAGTTGGCCCCTAAGGGACCACTGGATTGAAGAGGAATATATTCCTCAACCTAAAATGCACCACAGGGCATGTTTGCACACATGTCACCTCAAGCCCCGCCCCCTACCTTCACCACTGTGCAAACATGCCCCGTAATGCCTTCTAAGTTGGGGAACTAATTCCCCTTGCAGACTGGGGGTCCCTGGGGGCCAATTAGTCCACCAGGAACCTCCAGTGTGCACCAGGGGGCTGCGTTGCAGAGAGGTGTAAAGAGGCCACGCCCCTTTTTACACCTCTCTGCAATGCAGCCCCCTGGCGCTTTTTCAGAGGGGGAACTAATTCCCCTTGCATACTGGGGGCCCCTGGGGGCCAACTAGCCAACCCGGAACCTCCAGTGGGCACCAGGGGGCTGCGCTACAGAGAGGTGTAAAGAGGCCACGCCCTTTTTTAACCTCTCTGCAATGCAGCCCCCTGGCGCTTTTCCAGAGGGGCAAGTAATTCCCCTTGAATACTGTGGGGTCCCTGGGGGCCAACTAGCCCATCAGCAACCTCCAGTATGCGCCAGGGGGCTCCATTGCAGAGAGGTGTAAAAAGGGACGTGGCTCTTCACACGTCTCTGCAAGGGAGCCCCCTGGCCCATACTGGAGGCTCCTGGTGGGCTAGTTGGGGCTAGCTTTTGCCCCCCACACAGGTTTTATTCTAGAAAAATGAAGCAGCGGGGTGGCGGTCCCTGGGGCTGCGGGGGCCGTGAGCCCCCTGCATTCTTAAAAAGAAAGCCCCAGGGGGTGGCGGTCCCTGGGGCTCAGGGGGCCTTAGAAGCCCCCATCACAAATATTAAAGCCCCGGGGGGTGGCGGTCCCTGGAGCTGTGGGCGGGGCCATGAGCCCCCCTGCAGACTTAGAAGAAAAGCCCCGGGGGTGGCGATACCCAGGGCTCAGGGGGCCTTAGAGGCCCCCATCATTAACAACAGAGCCCCGGGGGTGGCGGTCCCTGGGGCTGCGGAGGGTCTCTATGCCCCCCACTAGCGTATTAACTTTGCCCCAGGGGTCGCAGTCCCCGGGGCAGTGTGGGGGGGGATTGGGGCCCCCCACACTTTTTATAATATATGCCCCCGGGTTTTGGTCCCCCTGGGGGCTAATATTTAAAAAAGCACACCTGTTTTTTTTTCTGCGGGGTACGCGTACCGAATGCGTACCCCGCGATTTTTACAAAAAATGTTGGGGCCTTGGGGGTCCTTGTGGAACCCCCTGAGCAGGCCTTTGGGGTCAGGGTGTGTCTACCCCTCCCCCTTTGTGTGTTTTGCGTATTTGTTTTCAGCTTTCTTGTGCCTCAGTTCTACCGAGGCACAAGAGGGCTGCCAACACTTCCTGGTTTGGAGTGTTGACAGACAGTTGACAGCCAATTAGCATGCAGCTTGTGCTCGGGAAGGTATGTACACCGTAAGCTTACTGTACAGAGTAAAGTAAAGGGTACTGTAAGCTTCTATAGATAAACTTATGATTTTACTTATGATTTTCTTACAAACTACTGAACGGATTTATACCATTCAACAAAAAGCGTGATCTGCGAACAGAACCCTACCTTTTTGCCAAGTTTGTTGTAATTCTGTTCAGCCGTTCGGGTTGTAGCCCTGGCAAAAGGTCCTATGGGAAATTGCAAGGGGAAAACATGTTTTGGGACCCCCCTTTTTTCTTGGCCCCCACTTCACGACTAACCCCTAAACTTTCAGGGAAGGAGCAGAGCAGGCCATTTTCTTGGAGAAATTCGCGAAGATTCGTCCACCATCGCCAAAGTTATTCGAAATAGAATGTTACAGATTTCCTATGGAAACTAGGTTTTAACTATAACTACCTACTGGCGACCGCCAGTAGGTAATATATATATATATATATATATATATATATAAATATGACTGGAACTCTGAAATTCAGCGCAAACCAACAGGAAGCCAAATAACGAAACGGACCCTTGTAAGTTGATTTAAGCGTTTTTATTCCATTCTGTGCACCCTCTCGGTCGCCATGACGCATTTCGGGACCTGGAGCCCTTGATCACATGACATGGTCGAATTACACCCAGTGTTTTGTAGGGCTGGACTAGTCACATGGTCCCAAGCCTGCTTTGGAGATTAAAACACGCTCGGTTCCCACCTCACAAAATCTTTCTGTATTTCTATATTTATATATAGACTGGCGGTCGCCAGTAGGTAGTTATAGTTAGGACCTATTTTCCTTTGAAAATCCACAATATTCTATTTGCAATAACTTTAGCTCCGATTGACAAATCTTTGCGAAATGTTTAAAACTCATGGGGTACTCCAGTATGCTCCTTTCCTGCAAGTTTGGAGATGATTTGTCAAGCGTGGCTGAGAAAAAATGGGGGGTCCCAAAACGCCTTTTCCCCATATTATTCCCCATGGAAATTTTAGACACGGCTAGAGTCCGTACTGCTGAATGAAATTACACCACATTTTTCACAAAGGTATCCCTTGGTTCAGAAAGCGCCCTTTTTTAAAATGTAAATCCGTTCTGTTGTTCATGAGAAATTAAAAAAATAGTGGTGAAAAAATTATTTTCCCATAGGAAACTTTAAACACTGCTATAGCAAAAACTGCTGAACGGAATTATAAAACAAGTGATATCTATGGCCTCGGAGGATTCACGCACCCTACGCACACCCTACGCACACCCTCCGTGTACCCTCCCGATCACAAGCTGTATGCTAATTGGCTGTCAACACTCTAAATCAGGAAGTGGTGGCAGCTATCTTGTGCCTCGGTAGAACCGAGGCACAAGAAAGCAGAAAAGAAATGTGCAAAACCCAAAAAGGGGGCAGGGTAGAAACAGCCTGACCCCCTAGACCTGCTTAGGGGGTCCCACAAGGAACCCCAGGGCCCCAAAACTTTTTGTTTAAGTCGGCAAAATCCATCAAGAGTGCACGGGTCCTGCTGATTAAAAAAAAACAAAGTGCGGGCTCCGGCGCTTCGTTGCTAATTAGCCCCTTTTCAAATATGTGCGGGGGGCTCTAAGCCCCCCAGCCCTGGGGACCGCCACCCCCCCGGGCTTGACATAGAAACAGGGGGGGCTCAGAGTTAATCCCCCAACTTAAAACGTGCCACGGGGTGCGTTTGCATAGTGGTGAAGGGAGGGGGCGGAGCGTGAGTTGACATGTGTGCAAACACACCCTAAGGTGTGGTTTAAAATGGGGAATTAATTCCTCTTCAATCCTGAGGGTGCCTGGGGCCTACTAGCCTACCAGGTACCTTCCAGTAAGCACCACAGAGCTGCATTGCAGAGTGTTGTAAAAAGGGGCGTGGCCTCTGAACACCTCTCTGCAAAGCAGCTCTCTTGCGCATACTGGAAGTACCTGGTTGGCTAGTTGGCCCTCAGGTACCTGCAGGGTTGTTTGCAGACATGTCACCTCAGGCGACGCCCCCTTCCATCACCATTGTGCAAACACGCCCCAAGGCAAGTTGTACATTGGGGAATTAATTATCTTTTAATACTGAGGGTCCCTGAGGGCCAACTAGCCCGAAAGGTATTGTAGCAGGGATTCTGCTCCTACATAGAACTACACATAGAGACTTAGAACCTCAGTGAATTAGGGTGTGCCAAAACTCACCTTAGTATCCAAAATCCCCTACCAGACTAGCAATCAGTGTCTCATTGGTTCCTACTAACCCCCAATGATTTAGACAGCCCAGAACATGGACTTAGAACACCTCAGGTAATGTGGAACACATGAACACTCTTTCGTTATACTAACATATCAATCCAGAACCAGGAGTAAATGAGGACACGTGCAAGGTTGAAATGTTTATTTCTAATGTAGTGTTCTCAAGCGCAGTATCTTAGCTAATATAAGCAAACTTATTATAAGCAACAAGGTTATCAGCATGGTTACTATTCCATAAAATACAAAGCGAGAAAGCATATACAAATGCTAAAGGAAAAAAGGTCTAAATAGAACCTCAGTTTACCCTCCCTAGCTAGTATACTATAGTATATCTACAGAAGGTCTCTTTGGGTTTAGAAGGGCGGGCCCATACCTTTGCGTTCAGCAGAAATGGATCACATCATCTCCTGCACCAACTCTCTGCATACAGGTATTTATCAAGTGTGTAACTCATGGTCTGTGTAGTGCATTATTAATCGCGCCTAAAACCCAAAGTTGGCTACAGCTGCATATATATTATGTCTACTCAGTGCGCTGATCAAACCAAACAACAAGCGCTGTGTTGAAATAACCTTGAAGGCCTCGGCACTCACTGTACAGACATAGCTTACCAAGCAAGGCTGATATTATAAGCAAACATGTTAATCTCGTGTGAAGCAAAAATATTCAACTAGGCGAAAAGCTTTAATAACAAAATGTGCTGTGTGCAGAGGCTGCAGAAAAGGAAAATGGTGTTTAAACTTCTAACACGCTTATGCTAACATAACACAGTGCAAAGGTGAAACCAAACCACATGACAGTATCTCGAGTATGTGCCAGGGAGCTGAGTAGCAGACAGGTGTTCAGAGGCCACGCCCCTTATTACACCTCTCTGCAACCCAGCTCTGTAGTGCTTACTGGAGGTACCTAGTGGGCTAGTTTGACCCTAGGGAGCCTTAGTATTCAAGGGGACTTAATCTCTCAACTTAGAACGCATGCCAAGCGCGTTTACACAGTGGTCAAGGGAGTGGACGGGGCCTGAGGTGACGTGTGAAAACATGCCCTGTGGCGCGTTTTAAGTTGGGGAAATAATTCCCCTTCAATCCTGAGGGACCCTGGGGGTCAACTAGCCCACCAGGTGCTTCCAGTAATCACCACTGCGCTGCGTTGCATAGAGGTGATGCAGGCTGTGCCCCTTTTTACAACTCTCTGCAATGGTGTTACTGGACGTACCTAGTGGGCTAATTTGCCCCTAGGGACCCGCAGGATTCAAGGGGAGTTAATCTCCCAATTAAAAATGGCCACAAGGTGTGTTTACACAGCGGGGAAGGGAGGAGACAGGACCTGAGGTAGCGTGTACAAACACGCCCTATTGCACGTTTTAAGTTGGGGAAATAATTCACTTTCAATCCTGAGGGACCCTGGGGGCCAACAAGCCCAGTAAGTGCCAATGCGCTGCTTTGCAGAGAGGTGGTCCAGGCCATTCCACTTTTTACAGCTCACTGCAACAGAGCTCTGTGGCGCTTACTGAAGATACCTAGCGGGCTAGTTGGACCCTAGGGACCCTCAGGATTTAAACAAACTTAATCTCCCAACTTAAAATGACCACAGGACGTGTTTACACTGTGGTTAAGGGAGGGCACGGGCCTGAATTGACGTGTGCAAACACGCCCTGTGGTGCGTTTTAAGTTGGGGAAATAATTCTCCTTCTATCCTGAGGGCTCCAGGGGGCCAACTAACCCACCAGGTGCTTCCAGTTGAGGTTCTTCGGTTTCTGACTTCGTCCCGTATTTAGCTGCCATTTTGTGTCTCATTGAAAACAATGGGGTAGACCCAATAAGTCAAAGGACCTGGGTAATGGTATATATAAGAAGAGATGGTCCTAGACAAAAAACTCAAAATATCAATAAATGTGATTCTTGATTTTTCAAAACACAGAATAAATCTGTGACGAAAGACGGGGGAGATGTAATGCTTAGATTATATATACAGTAAACCCAACACAACTGTTTGATTAAAAAGACATATAGCTCAAAAACATATTTCTATCACAATTTTATTTACATATTCATACAGTGATTAATTGGAAGGAAAGAAGGAAGGGAAAGGGGGTGCTCAAGTGAATGAGAGGAAAAGAAGGCTCAGGGCAAAGGATTCAAGTGATTATGTACAACAAAAAATACAAATGAAAGGTTGCACAAAAAACAAAGCCTACCCATACAATTCTATATACATTATTACACAAGGGGCAAGGGAATGGATGGTATAGGCTTCAAAGTAAAAGGGGCGTAATCGTCGACATTTCGACCCTAGCGCAATACGGGGAATTTGCGACCTCTGCAGCGGGTCTTTTTCAGGACAGTAACGGTGAGAGGGGGGGGGGCTGGGGAGGGGGGGGGCCTAAAAGGTCATTTAAAAATGAATTAATTAACTCACAATTTATGATAGAATTATTTAAATAATAAAATTAGAAAGTGTTGGGTACATTACCACAGAAATAATGTGGAGGTGTGTGACGCCATTTCAACTGGGCGGGTCACCTAAGGGGATAACACAAAGGAGGACTGTAAACCCATCTCCCAAGGTACAGTCGTCCAAGTTCAATAAGGCCAAGAATCAATCAATAAAAACGGGCTCTGACTCACCTCTGGTCGGTGTGTCAGTTCAGTTTCAATTAGGAAGAGAAGATATGGATCGTGTTTCAAAAAGAATGTTTCTAAATGAAATCAAAAGGGGCCCCATATGAGTTACACTGCACAGACCTCAGCTGGGAACAGGATTAGACAACAGCAGGGTGAATATCACAACTACAACTCACCCGAGTCTTGTTAGAAAACTTGTGGAGGGTATGTGTGAAAGTAACCACTTTAAATTAGACCTGTCCAGAAACAAACAAACCGGAGGCTCAGTCAAAAGGTCATGAGGGTTGTTAAAGCTAAAATATAGGCATACCGTAATCGGTTTACCTGAGTAGAGTTGATCCTTTGCCCGAAAAATCACAGGCAATAGTTGTAAAAAGCGGGCTGGTAGGCGCTCAAATTCGCTGTTATCGACCCAACCAGTATCACATGTGACAGCCCTCAACACTCTAAATACGACCTGTCCAGAAACAAACAAACCGGAGGTTCAATCAAAGGTCTATGGTTTTATTCGAACTAAAATCTAAACGTACCGCAGTCGATTTACCTGAAAAAGTTGATCCTATGCCTGAAAAAATCACCGGCATTGGTTACACGGGTCAGTGTGATATGCGTACGACTTCGCCGTTAGTTGCAGTCCGCTCCCACAGTAGCACACATGACAGCCGTCACCAATTGCGTCTATTTCATCCGGGGGACTAATTACTAAAAACAAACCAGGGGCTAAGTCCACTGTGTTTATAGTCTGAGGATTGCCCAATAAAAGTAAAGAAAAGACAATTTAACCGGCAAACAAATGTATAGATCGCGCTATTATTTGCAAAAATATTTCTTCAGAAAATATATCTGAGTGAAATAACAGTCAAAAGTGAATGGCAATTGAAAAAATAATAAATGTACATCGATACCTGAACACTGTACCACAGATTTGATAGGTCTAAATATATTCATGCAAACGTTGGTTCGGTAGAGGGCCAAAATGCTTTACTCAAAAGCTCAAACAAATATATTTTTATCAGATATCGCCACATGTACATCGATACTTAGACACTGTACCACAAATTTGAAAGGTCTCAATATATTCATTCAATCATTAGAGGGCAAAACATGCTTTACTCATAAGCTCAAACAAATATATTCGTATCAGATATCGCCACAATACATAAGATAAAACCAATCATTGCAATACATAAGATAACAACAATCATTACAATTGTGTATGTGCACAAATAAGAATTACATGCAAATACAATTCATAACCAAATACAATTCACAACAGATAATGCAAGAGCACACACAAACATATGAAAATATATATAATGTCATGGCCTTTAATGATAATTACATTCGGGTTAAGACCTAACAGTCTAAATTAAGATTGCATAACCATATTGGTTTCAAATGTAGTCAGGTAGAATTCAGACAGCCTAAAACGAATCCTCCTAATAGGAGTAGTCAGCCATTGGGAATTAAGGCCATTTGCCTCATTACTTCCTCCTGTTCATTCAGACCCCTATTCACAGTATCAAAGAAATGCATCCACCTGCATTCTCGGATACTGATTGCCTCAGAAAAATTGCCACCACGGGGGTTAGGGGTTACTTTCTCAATTACCCACCACATGAGACTTTCAGGGTGGTGGTTAAATTTGATAAAGTGTTCAACCAGAGGGGCTCCCTGCACTTTACAAAGTATACTGCTGATGTGCTGCAGGATACGGGCTTTTACCCTCTGGGTAGTCTGCCCTATGTACATAAACCCACAGGGGCAAAGGATGGCATAGATTACCCCCATGGTATTGCAGTTAGTGTGACATTGCAACTTACGTATGTGGTCATTGTATGTAAATTCTTTTGTTTCCACCACCATAGTGCATGCCTTACAAGATCCACATTTGTAGTGTCATATTAAAGGTGGAAGGTTCCATAGTGTTGTCTGTGAGTCCCCACTTTTCTTGTGTAACATGGAATGTACCACGTAATCTCTTACACTCCTACCCTTTCGAAATGCATGCATTTGGGGTTCTGGCAGACCTGTCTCTTCTGCCACCAGATGCCAGTGGTTGTTGATGACCCTTTCGATTTCTGTGCTGCTAGTATTACATGTAGTTACACAGGTTAGCCTCCTCTCATCACTCTCCTTCCTTGTTTTAGGTTCAAGGAGTACCTCTCTATGGCAGAACCATGCTCTTTTTTGGGCCTTCCTTACTAAACTTCTTGGGTAACCCCTTTCCATCAATCTTGTCATCAGGATGGAGGATTCAGAAAAATAGTCAATCTTGCGACTACAATTCCTCCGCACCCTCAGGAACTGTCCGTAAGGGAGATTGTCCCTGAGGTTGCGTGGGTGATGACTGGAGTATCTCAAAAGAGTGTTCTTCTCTGTCGGTTTTCTAAACAGAGTGGTATGCAAGAGACCTTCCTCTTCCTTTATGGTAATATCCAGAAAATGTATGGCTTGATTGCTGTATTCGAAAGTGAATTGGATGTTATTGTCTCTCTCATTCAGCCAGGTGTGAAAAGCCATCAAATCCTCTCGCGAGCCTCTCCACATGAGGAGAACATCGTCATTGTAGCGACGCCATAAGGAAATATTCTCCACATGTGGGTTGCTCTCACAGAGTACCAAGTTATGTTTAAAACGATCCATATAAATAATAGCCAAATTAGGTGCAAAGCTTGCCCCCATGGCTACGCCATTTGTCTGAACGAAATATTCTCCATCAAAAAAGAAGAAATTACGTTTCATGGCGATTTCCAATAGCTCGATTATAAACGTCGTGGGGACTCTGTGTGGTCTAATCCCACTAATTTGCCAAATAGTTTCAATTTAAAATTTGAGCTTCATCAGTTTTTTCGGAAAGTGCGGCTGAAACACTTTTTTAATAAAATACCACATCAGCCTGTATTCAGCAATACTGGGCTGAGACCACCCTCGACTTTTACACCTCCCTCTCACATGATGCCACCTAAAGTGCTGGCTTATGAACAAATCGTGATGGGAGATATCAACAAACTTCTTATGGACAAGAAATATGTAAAATACAATGTTTCTAAACAAGAACGTACGGCCCTCCAAAACCTGAAACTGAACCAGGATATAGTTATTAAGCCCGCCGACAAGGGCGGGGCTATTGTTATTCAGAACAGGGACACCTACAAAACAGAAATCTAAAATCAATTATCAGTGGTTGGAAATTATATGAAATTAACAACGGATCCAACCAAGGATATTGCACTTGCCATTAGATCTGTGACAGATAATGCGTTGCAAGAGGGTTTTATAACAAAATTGGAATATGAGTACCTAAATAACATCCATCCACGTCTACCAACTATCTATACCTTACCCAAGGTACACAAAAGGCTTGTTGACCCACCTGGGAGGCCCATCATCTCAGGGTGTGGGTCAATTCTTGAACCGCTCTGCAAATTTATTGACACCTTTATCAAGCCTATAGCTGAGAATACAGTGTGTTACCTTAGGGACACTATGCAGGTGATTAAATTGGTGGACAAGAGACTATTTGACCCCACCAAGGAATTGTTGGTAACAATGGATATCACTTCATTGTATACCAACATTCCCCAAAATGCTGCTTTGGAGGTCATAAGAAGTGTTCTGGGGGAAAGGTTTAGACCACACAGAGTCCCCACGACGTTAATAATCGAGCTCTTGGAAATCGCCATGAAATGTAATTTCTTCTTTTTTGATGGAGATTATTTAGTTCAGACAAATGGCGTAGCCATGGGGGCAAGCTTTGCACCTAATTTGGCTATTATTTATGTGGATCGTTTTGAACATAACTTGGTACTCTGTGAGAGCAACCCACATGTGGAGAATATTTCCTTATGGCGTCGCGACATTGATGACGTTCTCCTCATGTGGAGAGACTCGTGAGAGGATTTGATGGCTTTTCACACCTGGCTGAATGAGAGAGACAATAACATCCAATTCACTTTAGAATGCAGCAATCAAGCCATACATTTTCTGGTTATTACCATAAAGGAAGAGGAAGGTCTCTTGCATACCACTCTGTTTAGAAAACCAACAGAGAAGAACACTCTTTTGAGATACTCCAGTTATCACCCACGCAACCTCAGGGACAATCTTCCTTACGGACAGTTCCTGAGGGTGCGGAGGAATTGTAGTCGCAAGATTGACTATTTTTCAGAATCCTCCATCCTAATGACAAGATTGATGGAAAGGGGTTACCCAAGAATTTTAGTAAGGAAGGCCCAAAAAAGAGCATGGTTCTGCCATAGAGAGGCACTCCTTGAACCTAAAACAAGGAAGGAGAGTGATGAGAGGAGGCTAACCTGTGTAACTACATTTAATACTACGAGCACAGAAATCAAAAGGGTCATCAACAACCACTGGCATCTGGTGGTAGAAGAGACAGGTCTGCCGGATCCCCCAAAGCATGCGTTTCGATAGGGTAGGAGTGTGAGAGATTACGTGGTACATTCCATGTTACACAAGAAAAGTGGGGACTCACAGACAACACTATGGAACCTTCCACCTTTAATAGGACACTACAAATGTGGATCTTGTAAGGCATGCACTATGATGGTGGAAACAAAAGAATTTAAATACAATGACCACATACATAAATTGCAATGTCACACTAACTGCAATACCATGGGGGTAATCTATGCCATCCTTTGCCCCTGTGGGTTTATGTACATAGGGCAGACTACCCAGAGGGTAAAAGGCTGTATCATGCAGCACTGCAGCAGGATACGTTGTAAAGTACAGGGAGCCCCTCTGGTTGAACACTTTATCAAATTTAACCACCACCCTGAAAGTCTCAGGTGGTGGGTAATTGAGAAAGTAACCCCTAACCCCCGTGGTAGCAATTTTTCTGAGGCAATCAGTATCCGAGAATGCAGGTGGATGCATTTCTTTGATACTGTGAATAGGGGTCTGAATGAACAGGAGGAAGTAATGAGGCAAATGGCCTCAATTCCCAATGGCTGACTACTCCTATTAGGAGGATTCATTTTAGGCTGTCTGAATTCTACCTGACTACATTTGAAACCAATATAGTTATGCAATCTTAATTTAGACTGTTAGGTCTTAACCCGAATGTAATTATCATTAAAGGCCATGACATTATATATATTTTCATATGTTTGTGTGTGTTCTTGCATTATCTGTTGTGAATTGTATTTGGTTATGAATTGTATTTGCATGTAATTCTTATTTGTGCACATACACAATTGTAATGATTGTTGTTATCGTATGTATTGCAATGATTGGTTTTATCTTATGTATTGTGGCGATATCTGATACGAATATATTTGTTTGAGCTTATGAGTAAAGCATTTTTTGCCCTCTAATACTTGAATGAATATATTAAGACCTTTCAAATTTGTGGTACAGTGTCAAAGTATCGATGTACATGTGGCGATATCTGATATAAATATATTTGTTTGAGCTTTTGAGTAAAGCATTTTGGCCCTCTACCGAACCAACGTTTGCATGAATATATTTAGACCTATCAAATCTGTGGTACAGTGTTCAGGTATCGATGTACATTTATTATTTTTTCAATTGCCATTCACTTTTGACTGTTATTTCACTCAGATATATTTTCTGAAGAATTATTTTTGCAAATAATAGCGTGATCTATACATTTGTTTGCCGGTTAAATTGTCTTTTCTTTACTTTTATTGGGCAATCCTCAGACTATGAACACAGTGGACTTAGCCCCTTGTTTGTTTTTAGTAATTAGTCCCCCGGATGAAATAGACGCAATTGGTGACGGCTGTCACTTGTGCTACTGTGGGAGCCGGCTGCAACTAACCGCGAAGTCGTACGCATATCACACTGACCCGTGTAACCAATACCGGTGATTTTTTCAGGCATAGGATCAACTTTTTCAGGTAAATCGACTGCGGTACGTTTAGATTTTAGTTCTAATACCATGTAGACCTTTGATTGAACCTCTGGTTTATTTGTTTCCAGACAGGTCGTATTTAGAGTGTTGAGGGCTGTCACATGTGATACTGGTTGGGCCAATAACAGCGAATTTGAGCGCCTACCAGCCCGCTTTTTACAACTATTGCCGGTGATTTTTCGGGCAAAGGATCAACTCTACTCAGGTAAACCAATTATGGTACGCCTAGATTTTAGCTTTAACAACCCTCATGACCTTTTGACTGAGCCTCCGGTTTGTTTGTTTCTGGACAGGTCTAATTTAAAGTGGTTACTTACACACAGACCCTCCACAAGTTTTCTAACAAGACTCGGGTGAGTTGTACTTGTGGTATTCACCCTGCTGTTGTCTAATCCTGTTCCCAGCTGAGGTCTGTGCAGTCTAACTCATATTGGGCCCCTTTTGATTTCATTTAGAAACGTTCTTTTTGAAACACGATCCATATCTTCTCTTCCTAATTGAAACTGAACTGGCTCACCGACCAGAGGTGAGTCGGAGCCCGTTTTTATTGATTGATTCTTGGCCTTATTGAACTTGGACGACTGTACCTTGGGAGATGGGTTTACAGTCCTCCTTTGTGTTATCCCCTTAGGTGACCCGCCCAGTTGAATTGGCGTGACACACCTCAACATTATTTCTGTGGTAATGTACCCAACACTTTCTAATTTTATTATTTAAATAATTCTCTCATAAATTGTGAGTTAATTAATTCATTTTTAAATTACCTTTTAGGTCCCCCCCTCCCCGGCCCTCTCCCCCCCCTCTCACCCATTACTGTCCTGAAGAAGACCCGCTGCAGAGGTCGCAAATTCCCCGTATTGCGCTAGGGTCGAAACGTCGACGATTACGCCCCTTTTACTTTGAAGCCTATACCATCTATTCCCTTGCCCCTTGTGTAATAATGTATATAGAATTGTATGGGTAGGCTTTGTTTTTTGTGCAACCTTCAATTGTATTTTTTGTTGTACATAATCACTTGAATCCTGTGCCCTGAGCCTTCTTTTCCTCTCATTCACTTGAGCACCCCCTTTCCCTTCCTTCTTTCCTTCCAATTAATCACTGTATGAATATGTAAATAAAATTGTGATAGAAATATTTTTTTGAGCTATATGTCTTTTTAATCAAACAGTTGTGTTGGGTTTACTGTATATATAATCTAAGCATTACATCTCCCCTGTCTTTTGTCACAGATTTATTCTGTCTTTTGAAAAATCAAGAATCACATTTATTGATATTCTGAGTTTTGCCATTTCTTGTCTCGTCGTCATTTTATGTTGCCCTCACTCAGGCAGCATGGCGAATGGAGTGTTTTTGCTTTTCTCAGCTTTTCTTCTTTTAAAGAGTAACCCCCTGCCCTTGTTTACGAAACCAATGTCAGGGTCTGGCCGAGTTTGCTAATCCGTGTATGGGTTGATTGATCCGTGTCCCGACTGACTATTTGGCTTCTCTTGCAGATGTGATGGTACAGCTTCTTTCCTTACATTACATTATCTTCTCCAACTGGGCTTGGCTATTCTCTCCTTGCATTCTCTTGTTACACAACTATCTTTTGAGGCACACAAATACGTCCTGCCACCTGCAAATTGGATTGTCGGTACTAGCAGTGATTCATTTTTTGGGAGGGGTAACACATGGGGTTTGAGAGAGGGGCGTGTTTGGGACACCTGATAGCTTGTTTTCCAACTTTTCCTATTGGCTTGCTTTGTATGTACAGGGAGTAAACGTTGCAAATATGTGTGCTATAAAAGATTGTGCGCCACGGACTAAAGTGGCAGTCTCCTCAGAATATACGCTGTACCTACTTCTGGGACATCTATGCTTGGCTGCAGCTAATAAACCTGGTTTTCTACGCCCAACAGAGTGTCTCATGTCTCTGTTCGACAAGGCAGGTGAACTCGGGGATTTAAGGCCTGCCCTGTGCCGCCAGGCCCATAAGGCCCGGTTCTCCAACTGGCGCCCCACGTGGGGCGGCTTCAGTGGTAGCGGTTCAGCCCGTGGGTCGTGAGAAGCTTTGCAAAAAATTTCCGGAGGATTCGTGAACCACGTCAAGCGACCCCTGTATGTCGAAGTGGACCGAAGGTCTTTTGCAGTACGGCTACTCCTTTCCGACGGCTGCTAACGAATGCTGCTCTGACTGCCGCCCTGCCTTGGTCCCTTTAGTGATGACTGGTATCGCGAGACATTAGACGGACCTCTGTTGGCGTGAGAGACCACTTAGTTAAGTATTCGTGGGTAGCGCCCACTTCTTTGTTTTGTTTTTGAATTTTGTTATTCGACCATTGCAATAGCCGAAGCCAAGGGGTGAGTACGTTTGTGCTGTGTTCTTTGCTTTAACCCCTTGAAGTTGGTAAATGGACCAGTGAATTTAAGATGCCTGGTTTTAGCAAATTTATGAAGTTTTGTTATTTCGGTTGTAATAGGGATTCCCGGCTCGAGGACTCCTGTTTGATTCCTCCGGTTGGAACTCCCACTTCTGAGCTCTATTCTAAACATGGTGTTGGCCCCATTGCCTTTAATGAGGCATGGATCCGATACACAAAGAAAGATGGTGTTTTACAGTGGCCACAAAATGGTAGCTTTGAGCCTGATATATTAGACATTTTGAAAGCAATTTTGTTCAAAAGAAAAGCCCGGCCGGCAATGTTTGACTCTTTCCGCCTTTGGCGTAAAGAAGCCAAGCAGAGAGAAATTAAGCAGGCAAAAAGAGGTAGAAAAGCAAAGGATATGACGATCATACAGGCTGTCCAGCAGTTCAAGGACAATGAGACTGATCGAGCGATTGAAGTCTCAGACAGACAACATTGTATGACAATAGATAGATGCTACCCTGTGTTGTCTACTTCTCCACAGAATAAGGATCTTGACGAAGATCCCTTAATGTCCCATTTGTTGAGATTGACTCCGCCTTATGTACCAGGAGCTAATGCACCCTTATTGTTGTCACCTGTCCAGCAACCTGTTGTTCAGCCAGTTGGTCCGGCTCTTCTGCAATTGCCTCTTCCTGCATTGCCACCCCGCCTCCTTTGTTACTAACTTCTGTACCTCAGTCTCCTTCATCGTCAGTTCCTCTTGTCGCGACTAGTCCTTCTCTTCCTTTGCTTAATACCTTGTCTCCAGTTTTACTGTCTCCCCAACTCGCAAACGGTTGGTTGATACTGCTTCTTGTCTTTTCTCCCCCCTCTTTGGGTCTTTCAATCGGACTCCTGCTTTTTCTCGAAGGCAATCCTGTAGTCAAATCCCAGATTCTGACGAACGAGTTGCGTTGGACTCTTTTGCTCACAAATGGATCATGAGTGATCCACAGTATAGTGTACCCGATATTCTGAGTACCTTTCTCCAGTGGAATGCGCCCACGGAGAGATATGTTTTTAATGTCATGTGTGATATTCTTGTCAAAGGATGGGAGAATATGGAGTGTGATTTAACTCCTCAGGGTCTTTTGGACGTGCAGGATAAGTTTGATAAAGGACTAAGGGGCAGATTTATGTTGGGAATGCGCCATGTTTGCATCACGCAACTGCGGCGTAAACGTGGCGCATCCCTACGACCCATTTACAACGTGACACATCTAGGCAGATGCGTCACGTTGTAAAGCCCTGCGCCACTTGTGGGCGTTCCGGCGCAGGGTGGGCGTACCGGGGCAGGTGCGCCTCGCAAAAGTGGCTGAGTGAAATCTATAAGATTGCACTCAGTCACTTTCAGGCCAGTGCTGCGTCAAAACCCTGCGCCTGCTTGAAGCAGGCGTAGGTCTTTACGCAGCATTGTAAAGATGGGGCACCCCCGAGCCTTGCTGGAGCTGCGTCACGCTTGCGACGCAACTCCAGCAATGCGCCACCTTTACGGCACAGATGCCTAACGCATCTGTGCTGTTTTTGCCCCATGGTGCGCCGCATTGTAAATGCGGCACACCATGGGTGGCGGAGCAGTGGCGCAAAATAACTGACGCATCCCTGGGGACGCGCCAGTTATCATAAATATGCCCCTTAATGTGGGTTCCGAAGTTGAGGACGCTGTAAGGACACTTGTCACTTTCAGGTCTTTATTTTCTTCTCAGACTATTCTTGAACCTGATCCTGCAGTTAGACAGAAAATGAAACATTATCCTATGAGGGAAGTTCCTCCAGTATGGAGGGAAGAGGTTCCACAGGCAGGCGCTGTTCCGCCTATCCCCGCTCATTTCCAGCGTACATGGGTACATGTCCCCTGGAAACGATCTGAATTTTTGGCTCTCAAACAGTCTCTATCGGACCCTCGTAAAAATCCTGCTGGATATTATAAAGAGCTGTCCCAGACTGTTGATTCTTCTATTATGAATTTGGCCGATATTGATATGCTGATGGGGAATGTAGTTCCACAAGCGTTGTGGGCTCGGATTCGTAGGGAGGACCACGACCAAGCTTTAGGTGGTAATTGGGCCGCTATAACTGCCGCAGATGCAGCACAAGTGGGTGGTGCTAAGCCAGATGATTTGGTTGCACAATTGCCTGGAAGAATCATCACTTTAATGAAGACGATGATGCCTGCCTTACGTGTTAACTGGGATAAGTTAGCTGCGTGTAAGCAGAAGAAAGATGAGAGTGTTTCTGATTTCTTTACTCCTTTTGAGAAGACGTTTATTGATCATAGTGGTCAAGATATGAGTACTGAAGGTGGACAGCGATTATTTGTGGATAAATTTGTATTTAATTTACTTCCAGAATGATTTCATAAGCTGAGAGATTCAGAGAGTTTGTGGGCTGTTTCTTCATCTGCACAGATATTAGTTACTGCTCAGTATTATGAGAATAGGGATAAAGAAGAGAAAGATTGAGAAGAAGACTAAGGAATTAAAAATGAAGGTTCTTTTGCACCAGGCTTATCCCCTCGTTCTGCCCAGCGCCAGTTTCAACAGCCTCCCCAGCTTTAGAGGTTGTTACAAAAACCTGACCCTTTTGATCCACGACCTTTGCTTGGTCCTAATCAATGTGTCTATTGTAAAGAGGAAGGTCATTTTAAGAACAGCTGTCTGGTTTTATTGCAGCGTAATGGTGGATTTTCAGGTCAGCAAGGCCGTGGTGGTTTTCAATCAGCACCTACAGGTAGAGGGCGAGGTGCGTTGCCTCAAGGACAGTGTTCTTTTCCCCCTCAGAATTCTTTGAATTATTTTGATCAGCAGAATACTCAGTCTGCGCGACATTACAATGACGATTATTGTGTTGAGGGTGAGGTTCAGGATTTTCATTCTAGTTAAGACAGCCATGGACAAAGTAAGGGAGTCGTATCAGTTGAAGTGGTTGCATTGGGTGTTTCAAAGCCATTTCATTTGGATACTGGTGCAATGAGAAGTTTTATTATTCACTCCAAAACTCCCTGGGGCACCTTTGTCTTGCTTAACTAACGTTTCTGTAGGATTTTCTGGTGCCCCAGTTACTAACCCGGTTTCTTGTCCTTTGCCTCTTTCGATTGGTCCTTACAATCTGGAAGCTCCGCCTATTTTAATGACTGGTTGCGGAGAGAACTTGTTGAGTTTGGACTTGTTGAAACATCTTCATGCAACGTTGTATTGTTCCCCCTCTGGTGTGCATCTTACTTTAGGTGAGAAATTGGTTTCTCCAATGTATTTATCTAAAGACCAATCCCACCTGAATTGCATTCTCTTCCTGCTACGATTTGGGCTACAGGTCCGAATGATGTTGGGCTGCTCCAGGTTCCGCCTTACGTGGTTACTATTAAACCTAATGTTAAATTACCACACATTCCTCAGTATAAGATTTCCAATGATGGTGAACAAGCTTTGTTGGCTATTATCTATGATCTGGTTCAGAAGGGTGTGGTTGAAGAGACAAGAGGTAATGTTTGTAACAGTCCTGTTCTACCTTTCCTTAAACGCACTCATCCTTCTCAGCCTCCTGTATATCGCTTTGTGATTGATCTTCGGGAGGTCAACAAGATTGTCGTTCCCCAGTTTCCTGTTGTCCCAGATATCACTGCCTTGCTTACTATGTTACCCGCTTCGGCGGCATGGTTCTTGGTTATTGATCTAAAAAACGCTTTCTCCAGCATTTCTATTGCTTAGGAAAGTAGGGATATTTTTTGCTTTTCTCTTGGAGGCCGAAGTTTCCGATTCACATGTGTGCCTCAAGGCTATTGTGAGAGCCCCTCCATTTATAGCCAGGCTTTGAAATCTCAGCTCGATGCTTTCATTTTGCCCCCAGGTGCCACTCTTATTCAGTATGTGGACGACTTGTTAGTAGCTGATGATTCAGAGGATGTTTGTAAGGATGCCACTGTTTCACTGTTGCGTCATTTGTCTGACCTGCATCACAAGGTGTCACCCTCTAAGTTGCAATATTGCAGCCAAGAGGTTACCTATTTAGGTCATCTCTTGTCGAAGGAGGGAAGACGATTGACCCCAGAACGAATTCAAGCAATGGCGCAAATGTCTGTACCATCCACACAAAGGGAGTTGCGTGCCTTCCTGGGCATTACCTCTTATTGTAGACAGTGGATTCCAAATTTTTTTTGTTTTTTGTTGGCTAAACCTCTGCTGGCACTTACTCTGAAAGACACACCTCAACCTCTTCCTTGGACTGATGAATGTCAGAAGAGATTTTCTGACTTACGTACTGCCTTGTTTTCTGCCCCTGTGTTTAGGTTCACGAAAGGGAAGGTTGCGCGTTGTCAGTTTTAACACAACAATTTTGAGAGACAAACAACAGCCATGTGCCTATTATTCGTTGCCTAGTTGTCTCAGAGCTACATCAGCTGCAGCGATTTCCATTCGTCAATCTGCTGGATTGGTACTAGATAACACTCTTGTTGTTATGGTACCACCTGCAGTGAATACTCTTTTAAACAGAACAAAAACACAACATCTCACGAGTGCTCGCTTTTCTGGATATGAGCTGACGCTCTTGGCTAGCCATATACACTCTAAATCCAGCAACATTGTTGCCCATTCCGGAAGAGAAAGACACACAAGAACAGCATGATTGTTTTCTCCGAACAGAGGAGGAAACGAAAGGCAGAATAGACTTAAAAGACACGCCACTTGTGGACCCGGATGGGATCCTATGGGTGGATGGGTCTTGTTTCAAACTTACAAATGGCGAGACAACTGCGGCTTATACTGTTACCCCCCTAGTATACGGTAGTGGAGACAGCACGCATTAAACAGAATTCAGCCCAAGCAGCTGAACTAATTGCCCTGACGAGAGCGTGTGTGTTGGCTAAGGGAAAGAGAGTGAATGTTTACACTGATAGCCAATACACCTTTGGCGTGGCTCATAGTTTCAGTAGATTGTGGAAGGAAAGAGGACTCTTTACTTCCCATGGGACTAAGATACAGCATGGTCAGTTGGTGACTGACCTTCTCGAATCACTTGCTTTGCCTACCCAAATAGCGATAGTAAAGTGTAGTGCTCATAAGAAGATTATTGATGATGTTGGTCGCGGGAATGCTTTTGCAGACGAGGTAGCGAAAGAAACAGAGAGAGATGCTACGAGTCGCATGTGTGTTGCAGGCCCTGCAAGATGGGTCAGAGAGGGAGGAATGTGTGAGGACACAATAGAAAGTGTGAGAACAATTCAAGAAGAAGCTACTGAAAGGAATTGAGTAAGTGGAAAGAAAGAAAGTACGGGAATGTTGGACGCGACAGGGTGTTGGACGGAATTGTCAGAACATCAGCGTTGGCTGTTACCAGACGCCTATGTATTACCTGTAGTTACTATGGCGCATGGTCCAGCCCACATTAGTGCAAAAGGGATATGTAAACTTCTGACTCCAGTATGGCAGAATGAAGGAATTCCTAAATGTGCGGAGTATGTGGTGAAACATTGCATCGTTTGTCTAATGCATAATCCAGGAAAGGGAACCCCAACTCCAGCAGATCATTTTGCTCCCCCTACTTACCCTTTAGAGGTATTACAAATTGATGACAATCATATGGATCGTTTTAATAACCTCAAGTATGTTCTGGTGGTGGTGTGTGCCTTTTCCAGATGGATAGAAGCCTAACCCCTAAAGGACAATTTTGCTTTGTCTACTGCCAAAGTCATTTTGAAGGAATTTTTCCTGAGGTTTGGTTTGCCGCGAATTGTCTTGAGTGACAATGGAAGTGAATTTGTAGGCCAAATTATGCAGAAAGTGTGTGCGGGTCATGGTATTAGGCAGAATTTCCATGCGGCAAACCACCCTTAGTCAGCAGGTTTGGCAGAGTGCTATAATGGCCCTCTCTAGCTTAAATTGGCGAAGATTCAGGCCAGCACGGGTTTTGCTTGGCCTGACGCTTTACCTTTGGCACTTTTTTACTCGTTGGGGCCCGCCTCGGCAAGTTCTGCCAGCAACACGTACAGCAGTAAAGGTCGTCGGGAAGAAGAATTGGGTCCATGGCGTGCACTGTAAGAGGGTACCTTTGCCTTTACCTTTTGATCAGTGGGTTTGCAAGGGTATAAGTGACAGTGAAGGCGAAAGGGCCCCTCGATTTGTACCTTTCAGTAGTGCACGCCTGGATCGAACGAACTCTGACAAAGAAGACAACTGCGTGTTGCAAGAAGCTGTACCATCACATCTGCGACTGAACACAGTAAATCCAGAGACTTTGTTTCAAGAACAAATGATCCCTAATAAGATTCGGTACAACTTAAGATCCAGATCAACGAAAGACAATTGAACTTTCTTTTTCTTTTTTCTAATTACGTTTTTTTGAGAGACATTTCTCTTCCACTATCCATCAAGTTGCAGGGTCACAGTAGGAGTCTTAAGCTGTGACCTGAGTAGTGACAGGAGGTCTGCAGGACTTGCAGTGTCATAGGACGGCTAATAATCACAGCTAAGTGATCTAGGAAGATTGCTGTGAGCAATGCTTTAGAGAATGGATATTAAAGTGGAAAGCAGTGATAAGAATGCAGAAATAAAAAGTAAATATAAAGAATTGTTGGTTAGTCCATGTGGCATAACCTTATGTATTTTAATATGTTCATGTATTTTATTGGCTTGTGAGAGTTGGGTTGTTTAAACTATGCAGCAAGCACCTGTTCCAACTTCTGTTTCCTTGTCTTTTCCTACCACTGCCTCCCCACATCAGTTTCATACACTCCCAGAACATGAGCAAATTAGGAGAACAGAATACTTCAATAATTCATTTATTCAGTTACTGCATCAGCATCAACTGGTAATCAACACCACTGACTGTTGGGTCTGTGGGGTTATGCCCCATAATACAGAGAGAGGGATGCCATATTTAGTTCTTCCATTTTCCTATGAAGGCTCTGCTTGGGCCTATTTGACCATGTTTTCTAATGTATATCAGAACCAACTTCGATATCCTCCTGGTAGTCCATATGGTGGTGGAGCAGATTTTAGTCACAGTTCTTTGATAAAGGGAATAGTGGCCATGGCTAGAATCGCTGAGATTAGTAAGATTCCCGTTGATGAGAAACGAGCATATGATGGCTGGAACGTGACTCGTTATGTTACTAGCCTTACAGATAAGGCTAGACGAAGGAGATCCCCACCAATTTGGACTGTACCTCATCGAGGTAATGTCTGTCTACAGATCAATGGCCAAAAAGTTAAAAATCAACAGGAGAAGAGTGACTGCTCCCATACTTATATCTATACACCTCAGATTTCTTCACCGTGAAGAAACCCACTGCAGGTAGCTGTGCGCTATACAAGTACAAAAAACATTATGCCTAACTTCCCCCCACACTACCACAAATAGAGCCTTAGTATTATCTACTTTTGCCTCTGTAAACCAACAAGGGACTCACTGGACTCTTTGCAAAGTGTGCTTTATTTTAGTATACTATATAGAGAGCCAGCTTCCTACACATCTCATAAGACAGTAGGAATGAAATGATGATTGATGGAAACCGATTACAATGCAAGGACTGAAACCTTTTCATCAACCTAGAGATAGGAAACCTCACTTCCTTCCCACTGTCAGATAAACCGCGTAGCCCAAAGGGTTTAACCTAACCGTTTGTAAGTATGTGCATAGGTGCATCTGTATACAGTATAATAAGGGTGTGGTATGGTGTAATACACACTATTCCATGTGTAAATAACAATTAGTGCCTGCAAAAATGTTTTAAGTATTCTTGAATTGCCTTTATCCTCTTGGTTGATAGGATAACCATCATGTGACCTAAGGTCATGGATGATCTAGGTGTATCTTGGGATGTGAAAATATACATCTCTATCTAATGTGGATCTCCTCTGCAATAGCACTTGTATTCTTCGTCCCTGTCTTGTGCTACGTTGGCTATCGCCTAGCAACCCATGACCTTATATAGAGGTATCTGACTTCTGCCACCCTCATACATATTGCTTGACAGTTCCACCTTTCAGAAAAACCCGGGACGAAAGCCTGACTAATAAATGGAAAGAATATTTGAAGCTCAAATAATACTCGTCTTTTTGTTATCACCCACTTCCCACAAGAGTCCCTCAAAAAAACATACATTCTGGCCCTGTTACAACAGTAATGCTACTTCATCATTAGTCTCCGTTTACTAGTCCAGAAAGGTGGGTACTAAGGCCAGTACTCTGCGAGTTGATTTACCCACTCAGTAGCAAGACGTGACAGATGAACTGTTGGAAGCTCTGATACTGAAATTTGCAGTGGATTTAGAAGAAATAGTTATGAATGTTATGTGGAGAATGGAGGCACCTGATCAAATGAGCAAATTGCAAGGCCCTCTAGTAGTACTAAATACTGAGGTCAGAGTAAAGGGTGTCTCAATGTTATGATTATTTATCAGATTTGTAAAGTACATGGCTGCCCCAGCAACAGGGCACCCCAGTGCTAATTCCACATTTACCAGACAGTGGAGAAGTTCAGGGTAGGTGGAATATTCAAGAAAAAATCCAGGTCTTTACTGCCTTCCTGAAATGCCCATGATTCTGAATGCTCCTACTAGTACACTGTAGGATGTTCCAGAGGGAAGAAGCTAGGGCATGGAAGGACCAACCTCCTGCCTGTACTCTTCTGTCACGGGGAACACATGCCAAATGTTGATCAGAGGAGCTCAGCCTGCCGATAGGAACATGAGTGTTAAGAAGATTGGCTAGAATCGGGGGGCTTGAGCATAAAGAATTCTGTGAGAAATGCACAATGTTTTCAAATGGATTCAGTTCTTTTCTGGAAGCCAATGAGACTTACGTATGGAGTTAGAGACAGAGCATGATTTAGGGAGGGTGCATAGAGTCCGGGCTGCAGCATTCAGTCATTTATCAGCACAGATACGGAGTGCTTCAAATATATTTATCTTATTAATTACTTCTGTGTTTTGATAGCACCAGCGGCAGTTTTCAAGATTTTATTTTCACTAATTGTGCATTGATGGCACCTGTGGCTGTTTCTAATCAAATGTGAACTGTTTTAAGGAAATTTCACCTATTTACTGTTGTTGGAACTATCACAAAATTACTTTAACAATCTTCCTTAATATTTTTTTTCTCTATGGCACTTGGATTAAAATTTGGATCGCTTTTTATGTATTCAACATCGCTAGAAGTCATTCGATAGACTTACATTTACTTCGAATTTGTTCACTTCCTAATTTTTTTGGGAGGGGGGGATTTATTTACAAAGTGCTACACTGCGTGTTTTGTCTCCACCTGCTGGAATTCATAATTTGACTTTTTGCGCTGTTCCTGTTTTCTTATTTATTGGCACCACTATATTCTCTGTACTTTAAAGTTGGCAGCATTGTTTAAATCAACTTACAGTTCCACGGAGTTCCAGTACCGAGTCGGCATTTTTTGGAGCCGGTGAAAGCGCGATCCACAGTGCGCGGTCCTTAGTTACAGAACTCTTCATCATGACGTGCTGCACCATTAGAGCGTCCCTTCATTAACACGTTAGCGTGCAACGTATGCAAGGCATCAGAGCGTCTCTTCATCAACGCTGTAAGTGCAACGTCATCAACGCTGTAACGTACAACTTCACCGGCGGCCATCTTGGTTACCAAGGCAACCAATAACAAAGGAAAAAACGCGGAGTTTCGTACTCGCAATTGACACGCTATTAATAGTAAAAACTGCATTTTATTCATGGCGATTTTGACACGGATTTAACTACTGGATACAGCAGAATCTAACTCCAAGTTTGACAAAAGGTTATTTTATCTCTACGAAAAGGATTATTAATGGAATTCTTTCTTATTCACAGTGCTCTGCTTAATTTCTAAGGTTTATAAATTACAAAGTAATAAGTATTCATTAATATTCATATTTACATATATTATACTGTTAACTGTGTTTAGTACTATAAGTTAATTTTCAATATAACGTAAACATGCAATTCGACCCCCCAGCAAAATGTTTACAATCCAAAGGTGACCCCCCCCATACCCTGGGCAAGATGGAAAGAGGAATGTATCACATATATGAAGGCTATAGATGGTGAACTCATGGGGGCAGAAAGGAAGAAAAGTATTTTCTTACATTGCTTGGAATCGGAAGGGCAAGTTATTTTCAGATCCTTGCCTCAAATTACATCAGAGAGTGATGGAAGTGGAGATAATATGAATGTGTATAATGAAGCTTTCTTAAGGATAGAAAAAATGATTTAAGCCAGTTACAAGTATTGCTTTAAATAGATTTAAGTTGTATACCAGATCGCAAGAGGATGATGAAAAGGATTAAGATCGTTATCCTTACATTGTAACTTTGGGTTGCTAACGGATGAAATGATAAGAGATCAGATCATAGTGCATGTTAAAAATAAAAAAATACACAAAAGGGTATGGGTATTAGGAAACCCTAGTTTAGCTGAAGCAATATCAGAAGCAAAGGCATTAGAACAATTGGAAAAATGGATGGAGGTTGTCAAAGACAATGCAAATGAAAAAACAACAGAAGAGGAAGTTTGTTATGTTAAACAAAAAAATGAGAACCAAATGCAACAACAGCCTACATGTTTTCAACACAATTATAGAGGGGGCTTTAGCACGAACATGTACAGAAATGTTCAAAGTCCATCACGGAATATGACGTTTTTTTTTAGATGTGGTAATAAATCTCATTTGGCGTCATTTCCGGGTTGTCCTGCAATTAACAAAGAATGTAGGAACTGTGGTAGAGTAGGACATTTTACGAGTGTATGAAAGGATAGACGCAATGTCACACCTTCTAGAGGAGCGGTATCTTAAGTTGCAAATAGCGAAGTAATGATATTTAATACACCACATAATATAGAGAGTGTAGATAAAGGATTTGTTGTTTCCATTATTGATGGAGTTCCGGAACAGATTAGGATATCACCCAATAGTGATTTTAAAGTCTGTGGAGTAGATATAGTGCTGATGGTAGATTCAGGGTCTCCTTGGACAATCATCACTCAGCAAAACTTTTAGGAGAAATTGAACAAACAGTTCTGTTTAGAGAATTTAGTATCTTCTGATATTATGGCTGTGAGTTTTGAAGGGAATCAGATTGAAGTTGAGGGTTATTTTGAAGTAAATATTCACTTTAAGCATAGATGTGCTGTAATTAAATTGTACATTGCAAGAAAAGGAGTTAATGTCCTAGGGTGGCGTGATCAATATAAATTAGGAATTATATTGAATCCCAGAGCAAAGGAACCTGTAACTTTATGTGATGACACATTATATAATCAAGTTGCCACCATTGGTAACAATGATAAGTGCATTGATAAGGAGAATATTTTTGTTAACAGTTTCTAGAATGTTTTTTGTGACAAGTTGGGAAAATTAAAGAATTTTTCTCATCAAATTGTCTTAAAGGAAAATTCTACACCCATCAGACAAGAAATTAGGGGAGTTCCAATAAGTGTAAGACAAGAACTGAAGGATATGTCAAAAGAGCTATTGGATGAGGGGATCATTGAAACAATTGAATCAGCTGAGTGGGTTTCTCCCATAGTTTTGGTCCGCAAACCTGATCAAAAGTTGAGAGTGTGTGTAGACCTAAGAGCTCCCAACTCTAAAATTATCATAGATTGTCATCTATTACCAAACATTAATGAAGTTGTATCAATGTTTGAGGGAGCCCGGATCTTTTCAACGTTAGATCTGCGTTCTGCATACCACCAAATAGAACTTAAGGAGGAGTCGAAGAAGCTCACAGCGTTTATCACGCCTTTTGGTCTATACCAATATAGGAGGATGCCATTTGGCCTGGCATCAGCGGCATCAGTCTTCCAAAGAGTAATGTTTTTTATTTTTAGAGATTTGGACGAATATGTCAAATGTTTTCAGGATGATATTTTGATTTTTTCAAGGGTTGAAACTGAGCATGTATGCCATTTAAATGAAGTTTGCAAAAGATTAGAGAGAGCATGGACTTACAGTAAAAGCACATAAGTGTAAGCTTTTCAAATGTACAGTTGAATATTTGGGTCATACATTGTCTGGAAATGGTATTGTTCCGAAGAAGACTAATGTAGACGCTATTGTCAAGGCTCCATCCCCAGTAAACAAGGATCAATTGTTATCATTTACAGGTATGTGTGAATACTACAGTAAGTTTGTGGAAAGCTTTGCGACAAAAATGGAACCTTTGCGGGCTTTATTGAGACAAAATGTGAAATATGTGTGGTCAAATGAACAACAAGAAGCTTTTGAGTGTATAAAGAAGGATATTGTTAATGCACCCACATTGAAACCGTTCAGAATGAAGAAAGAGTGTATATTCACGGTGGACGCCAGTTTATATGGGTTAGGAGGAATTTTATCACAAAGAGAAGGAAAAGAAGAAGGGAACGTAGCTTTTGCCTCACGCACACTGAATGATTTTGAACGGAAATATGCGGCACTTGAGAGAGAATAACTCGCGTGTGTGTGGGCGGTGGAACATTTTAGGCTATATGTGTGGGGTTGCAGGTTCACCCTCAGAACAGATCATAAGCCATTGGTTAATATATTGTCTACAGGTGGTGGTTGGCATTCTACAGCCAGAATTGCGAGGTTATCTTCAAGATTGCAGGAATACAATTTTAGCACAGAGTATGTTCCAGGAAAAAGAAATGCCACTGCTGATTTTCTATCGCGTTTGCCGTGTGAACAGGATAAGGTAGATGTAGTTAAGGAAGAAGAATTTATTGTAACAATAGCTGATGTGATGGGTGACCAGTTTCAAGAAATTACAGAGGAAAAGTGGAACAGTTGTGTAAGGATAGATGATAGGTGGAGTACTCTCAAGAAATATGTGATTGAAGGATGGCCTAAAAAAACTTAATTAAAGAAGAGCTTCTACCGTTTGCAAGAGTGGCAGATGAATTGGAGTGGGAAAATGATTTTCTGTTTAAGTCAGGCAAGTGTGTCCCACCACAAGGTATATAAGATGTCATTCTTAAGTTGGCTCATAAGACGCATCCCGGCATATCTTCTATGAAAAGGTTGATTAGAAGTTTTGATTGATTTCCACTCGAAATGGCCCGAAGTAAAATTTGTATCTAATGCTACTACTAACGCGGTGATTATTTTCTTTAAAGATATTTTTGCTTGAGAAGGATGCCCTTCTGTGTTAGTAACGGATAATGGAGTGCAATTGAATCAATAGAGATGGATAATTTTTTTAAAGCACATGGTATTACACACAAGTGTACGTCATTATATGAGCCACATGAAAATGGCCAGGTGGAACGATTTAATAGGGTGTTAAAGTCTTATGTAACAGATGTGGTGAGAACACGTGGAGAATGGATGAATGAGTTAAGAGAAAGGTTGTGGGTTTATCGAATTACACCTCATTCTACTACAGAACTTAGCCCTTTTAAATTAGTAAAGGGAAGAGATCCAGCGTCTAAAATCTGTCCGTGGTGGTTTAAAAATAAATGCCAGGATAAATTGGATATTAAGGAATGTGTACATGATACAGCTAAGAGAGTAGAAGCGAAGCAAATCAAGACCATGTGTTGGTACAATAAAAAATGGATAGGCAAAACTCATAATTTTGTTGTGGGGGATTGGGTGAGGATTATGAGACCAGGTCTGATGATCAAAGGTTCATGTAAATTTGGTAAGCCTATACAAATTAAAAAAGTGTTTAGTAATTCTGTAATTACTCAAGATGGAAAATTGTGGAATGTAAGGAGAATTGCCAAGTGTAATAATTTTGTCTATGGTTCTAGTTCTAGAGATAAAACCAACACTGATGTTTTAGGACAAAATGTTGATGACACAATATCTTCAAGGATCAAGCAAAATGTCCATGTAAGAAATAGACCAACTAGGTTTAGAGATTACGTTTGAACATTTATGTTTGCTTATGGAAAAAGGGGATATGTTACATCCTTTATCATATCGCTTTCATGTTCAGTTGTATCTGCTTGGTGACATCATATGGTTCCAGAGATGCCTGTCAGTACACCTTGTTTAAAAACCAATAACATTCTGGATTCTGAAGGTGGTTAATGAAGACAGAGCCAGTTGCATCTGGATCTTGTAGCAGAGAGGCTGTTAATGCTGTGCTGGATAATAAATACCATTTTAATTTATTTGATTCCAGGATTGAATTTTAACAGTGATTCAAAGAAAAATGATTTTAAATAAATTTTATTTAAGGATTAGTATTTTGACAAATGAAAAATTTGACATTATGAAATATTGATGTATAAAATTGCAGTATAACTTTTGAAAAGTATTGATGGAAAATTGGAAATGAATCACACCGGAGAGCACTCCTTATCAAGAGGGTTTCTAAACACCATTAAGGGCCCAGTGATTCACTCTGCTCCCATGATTCTTGCACATGATTCCTCTGTGCACATCTTTTTGCTGAACATGATGGGCACAGAGGTATATTTACAACAGAATGGGGAAAAGTGGCTTTAGGCAAACATTCATACGCCACGCTCCACCATTCTAAAAACGTTGGGATGCGCCGTATTCACAAGAATGCGGCTCACCCCTGCATTTACCCTAGCACTGGTGCTAGATCTAGCTGCCTAGGGCCAACATAGGCAGGTGCAAGGGTGTCTGCATTGGAGGGATTGATTGTGTATGTGCAGGAAGGTGTCCCTTCCAGCACATAAACAATCCAGAATGTCAATGTGTAATTCCTATGTGTGCTGCATTGTGCAGCACTCATACAAGTTCCAAATCGTCACTTTTTAAATGATTGTTTATGTGAAGGAAGGGACATCTTCCTGCACATAAACAATTATTCATTACAATTTGTTGTTTCTATGTGTGCTGCACAATGCAGCACACATAGAAATAGCAAAATCGTTACGTCATGTTAAAACCAGGTTTTCCCTGGTCTTGATTTTGGCACTGCCTCCTATTTACTCCACCCTTGCAAATAGGGGGCAGCATCAAAATCAATGGGTCTTGCAATGGAACACCCATTGAGAACGTGGAAAAATCTAATTCAGCATCTAGGTTATACAAACCAAAATGTGCAGAATTGAGGTGCAACGAGTCACAGAATTGAGGTCATAACTCTCCAGATGAATAGTTATTCTTGCACAATTTACCAGACTTTAAGGTACAGGTTGATTCAGTTTGAAAAGTTCAGTTCAAAATTGGACGGTCATAAGAAATCAGAGTTAAGTTTGACAGCATGCCAGGCAGGAGAATTGAAAATGATAACCAGCCCTGACCCCATATTCATGAGGGCAATTATGCTTCCAAAAGGTCTTAGTTTACGACCACAATGTATCAGTTCTATCGCACGTTATGATTTCCATTGGTTGTCCACAGTGGGCTGCTCATGATGTGATCAATACCTCACCAAGAAATCTGTAAAACATTAAGTAATTCTTTTGTTAAATCATCAATTTCAACAACTTTATAATTTGCATCCTCTCCTCGGAAATAAGAAAATGTATTTTGTTCACTGTCTGTCTGTTCTAAGACGCTCTCTCTGGGTTTGCAATTGTATTGATACATTTCTGTCAAAAGTGTTGCTGAATCAGTAATGGATCTATTATTCATAAACATGAAAAGAAACTCTAGGAAAAGTTCTCACAGAGGCTGAAATGACTACTTCAACTAGATTCTGCTTTTCAAAATGAGGAAAAAGAAGCTTTTGAGGCCTTCATGAAAACTTTCCCATTCATTACCATGTTAGAATTAATATAAAACACACATTAATATGGACAATACAGTTTTCCTAGTAAATTCAGTCATTATTCCTTTCTCCAAAAGTTATGTCAATATTAAGCACTACTAAAAGAACATTTCATTCATTTTATTTTTCAAACTTATTAATATGCATGTCATGTTTGTTATTCACATTTATTATTTCACATATTACTAATGCAAACCAGCAAAACTTGTACTGTTAATCATCTTAAAACAAAACATTTTAATTATTTTCATGTGATTCATTATGTAAGAGTTTTCTTTTGACTCTGTCACGTTTGATAATCAGTGGCACATTTTCTAAGTTATCCATGTTTTATTACTGAAACGTGTGTCCACATGTCATAAGCATATACCTGCTTTCCCTTTTCTTTTTATTTATGTTTTTTCACATTATATGTATCAGAACACTTATGCATGATTTTATGATGGAGTAAAGAGCTCACGTTTTTCGCCATCATATTGTTTTGCAAATTTTTGTCAACATTATTGTCATAGATCACATCCAATAGTGAGAATTGATAGAGGCAACAGTAGGGGCGGTGCGTCCATTGGGGGCGTTGGGGCGTTGCCTCACTAATGCCCCATGGCCACAGCAAGGCCACATTCTTACTACACTTCACTAGTAGTCCTAACTCGAAATCGGGCCGGCCACCGGGCCACGCCCGAGTCAGTCCGGACGCTGAAGAGGGTGGGGCATCACTGCAGGGTTTGTTGTGATTGACAAGCGATGCTAGTGCAGCAGGCCCAGCAGCAATAGTGCGCATGTTCAGGTTTGGGCTGGTCAGAAAAATGACCAGCCCGAACATGCGCACTAGTAGCCTGAAGTGCCCTGCACATTAGAAGACGAGGGCGAGGGACCGGGTTGCTCCTGGCCACTGGCCACAGCCCCCGGTCTCCTATGGGCGGTGACAGTCCCTGCCAAGCCAATCCTGGCGCTGCTGGAGCAGCGCCTGGATTGGCTGAGAGGCACGCATTCACTGCACGGTGACGTTGTCTCAGTAGACCCGACTGCACCACACATACCTTGTGTTCAGTGCCTGCTGCGAAGTAAGATTTTCTTTATTTTTAATTAAATTAACACCCCACCCAACCCACTCTGCTCGTGACTGCTTATCGCTTCAATGGACACTGCCGAATTTGACTTGTGGATATAATGTGTATGCGGGTCCGGCTCCTGCCTCATGCGGTACGAGCGGGCGGGTGCCTCGCAGTTCTCTAATTGACTGCACTGATTGTTGTGCAATGTGTAATTATGGAAGCGCAGGTTGTGCTCGCACCACAGGCTGCCACGCATTGTGTGATCCCATCCCACGATGGACCCGACCCCACCGGCCCCCTTGCGAACTTGCTCCCTGGGCAATAGCAGATCGTCATGGTAATTATGGCAGAGCTTGCGCGTCCTTGGTGGCCGCATCCTGACTCAACCACGCCGGTATCACAGCCAGCGTGTGTGCAGTGTAATGATGGGGGCCCTGGGCCCTCATGCTGGAAAAGACTGACGCAGACACCATCAGCTACAAGGTACAACTGGCCCAGAGCACGTGCGCTCGGTCTCTTTTATTAGAACTGTGTCACCTGATCAGTGACATCAGTGGTGGGTGGGTGTTTAGTGTAGGGCATACAAAACACTAGACTGCTGACTGTGACTCTGGGCCACTACATCCCTCCCAAACTTTGGGGAAAATTGAAAACAAAAGAAAGTCCAACCTGTGGGAGAAAAAGTGCAGTTCGCAAACCCCATGACAAAGTTCAACCTGTGGGAAAGAAAATGTACATACAATAATATACTGGACTCTATAGTTTGAAGTGAGTCTCTTTGGTGGATTGCAGGTCGCAGATGGTGTAGTTACTGCATCCAGGACGCATGAGTCACTGTGGCATGGTTTGCCGTTGTTCGGCGGGTCCTATCTTCTGTCTGTGCCGCCTGGACGTTGTCCTTTGCCGTGTCTTTGCTTCACACCACTGGTGACAGTTGGTAGCTAGATAGAAGGGTGACGTGATCCGAGTACTGTTTGTCTTTTTTGTTCTCCTCTTCGGTCCTGATCCTTGGTGATGTCTCGGGGCAGGCTTCAAAGTATTTCTGGGCAGATGAAAGGAGTAGGTGCATACATCCCTCTCACTAGGATGTCCCTCTCGCCGGTATTCCACTCTCACAAGATGTCCGGGAGGACCTCTTTGCCAGGCTTCCACTGGCCTGGTGTTTTTGGTCATGTTGCTCCACCATAGCCTTCGGGCCGTGAGCGGGGCGCTCCACGATCTTCACCGTTGTGTCCTAGTTCAACCTGAAGGTTACGCTGTTAACTCTTTTCTTGCACGCAAAGCTTTCCTCTCAGTGGGTCTAGCAGATGCACCGTTGTGGACCTGTCTCTCTTGCGGGACTTGCTGCCACCAGAGTCCCTTGAGGCCTTTGCTTCTTGGGCTGCCACGGGTTGGTGTGGAGTGGTAAGTTCTTCAGCCGGATGTGTGAGCACTCTCGCCATCCAATCTTCCGCTCAACCCCAAAGGTAGATTGTTGTCAACAGTCCAAACTTGCCCTCTTCTGCGATTGCCACATGGATGGATGGCTTGTAGGTGGATATCTTTGACTTATGCCGCCGGTGTTCCTGCCAGACCTTGTTCTCCGCTGCACTCCGGTGTTCTGGTGCATGTCGCCATCTTCTTCTGATGTTTGTGTGAGTTGGCTGGTCACACCTCTTCTCTTCTTGTGATCTTCTAGTGGCACCGTGGCACTCACTTCCCTTCTTCTCCTCCTTTCCTTTCACGACGTGGTCGGACCTTTTCCTTTTCTTCAACAACCCAGGCCATCTCTGTGTGGCGTGCACTCCACAAGTGTCTCCCTGGTTGCGTCCTACCCTTAGGACACGCCTTCTCTTCTTCCAATGACCAAAACCAGGCATCGCACCTTTCTTCCTGTCGCTCCTCCTTTACTTCGGGTCGGTGTTATCAGACCTCTTCTGGGTCCCGTCCATGGACCTCTTCTTGAACTTCACGTTGGTCTTCATGTCAGAATATTCAGTTACTTTTGCTTTGACCTTCTGGCAGGTCTTCGCAGTCGTGACCTTCTGGCAGGCCATCTTCTCCTTTTCTTTCCGGGCAACCATCTGACTGGTCATCTTCTCCTTTCCTTTCCGGGCGACCATCCGACTGGTCATCTTTTCCTTCCGGGCGACCATCTGACTGGTCATCTTCTCCTTTTCTTTCCGGGCGACCATCCGACTGGTCATCTTCTCCTTTTCTTTCCGACCTACCATCCGACTGGTCATCTTCTCCTTTTCTTCCAGGTGACCATCTGACTAGTCATCTTCTCCTTTTCTTTCCGGGCGACCATCTGGGTGGCCTTCTTTTCTCCTTTTCTTTCCGGGTGACCATCTGGGTGGTCTTCTGCGTGAGTCCTCACGCTTTGCTGTCTTCTGTTTGATTGCTGTTCGCTTCGTTCCGGTGCTTTAGCGTTGGCGCGCTTTTGTCCGCACTCTTCTTGTGCTTCTCTGTGTGCGGAGGGTTACGTCACCGCTCCGAGCTTCTTCATGTGCAGGTCGTTCCCGTTACGTCACGGGTGTACTTGCTTTTCTTCTGGGACCCTGGAGCAGTGTTGGCAGTCGTCGCGCTTCCTCTGTGTCGCACTTGCCTGCGGGGAGTCTTGTGGTGGTGCTCCTTTACTTTCTTCCGGCAGCGGTGACGGCCTGTGGCCACTAGGCGTCACCGTGCATTCCGTTGGTGTGGCGTCAGTGCTTCTGGCGGACTGCGCTTCTGCTCCGTCGTCCTTTTCTAGTGTGTGGAGTTCCTTCACTCCTTGCTGGATGTGGCAGTAGCAGACTCCATGTTGTAGTGGATGTAGTCTGTCCTTTCTGCACTTGCTCAACCTCCCTGGCATCTCTGGCGGCACTTGCTGTGTGCAGTGATCACTCCTTGCTGATGGGCTGTTGCAGGCAGCTCCTGGAAGGATTGACACTTGTCAGTGCAGCAGACGCTTGACTGTTTTTGGCATTTGGGCCTTTGGGGCTCACTCCGTCGTGGTGCAGGTTTTATTTGCCACTGCTCTTGGGGAGCTCTGTTGCTCCTGCACGTGGGCTGTACTTCCCCCTGTCTTGCTGTGTGCTTGGCCAGCAGTTTGGGGGCCTGGCCACTAGGTGGCAGTGCTGTACGATTCCCGGCCTGCTTTTGCTGCTCCAGTCACTGCCTCATGCTGCACTTGCTGCGCTGGGCGGTGGGAAGCCAGCGCAGCTCCTGGGAACTGCTACCTTCGTCCTGGTGAGTAGCTCATCATTGTCTTTAGCGGCGTTGGCCGCACACGGACACTGCCTCCTCTCCGCCCTTCGCAGTCGTCCCTACACGTTCACGGGCTAGGGGTGTCGATTCAGGGCAGGCTTGAAGGGTTGTTCCCTGCACTGTGCCTTTTGTTCTCCCTGCCCGCGGCGGCTTCTCACAGTCCTCGCGCGGGCAGGAACACTGGGGCAGTTAGCAGCTATGCAGGGTGAGCTCCCGCTGTGTCGCCGTCAGTCTTTCCTCCTCCATCCCCCTCCCCCGCGGCAGGCCTTTCAATGCATGGGCCTCGCGGGGTGGGGATGACGCTTCTCCTGGTGGCTGCATGTTCCACTTTAGTTGATCGCGGGTGAGCTTCGCTGTTAATGTTCAGCGCCCGGCAGCTCTTCACACGCTGCGGGCGCTCCCTTTTCAGTTCGTTCACCCCGCCGCTGCAGCCTCACCTCACACATGCTGCGCGGCGAGGAACACGGGACGCTGTAAGCAGGCCACGGGTGGGCTCCGCTGGCCTTGCTTCATTATATGTTCATTTTTTTTGGGGGGGGGCGCATCGCGCTCGGCAAGGTGCTCTGGCAATGCAGGTGGGCTCCGCTTAGTCCCTCGGTGCCCGGCAGCCCTTCACTCGCTGCGGGCGCTTCTCCGGGGACTATTCACCCCGCCGCCTCCATTCACACACGCGGCGGGGACAGGAGACGCTTCGGGCAGGCCGCGGGTGGGCTCCGCTGGTCCTGCTTCACTTTATGTTCACGTTCAGCCGCATCACGTGCGGCCAAGTGTCCTGACTATGCGGGTGGGCTCCGCTTGGTGTACCATCACAAGGGGGTCGCTTCTGGCCTACGCGGGCCCTCCCCGGCATTTCCTTGTTCCTGGGCTCACCTCTGGCCCACGGGCCTTCTTCTTTCGCTACGGCAGTGGAGGGTGGGCTCCGCCGTTGCTTTCCTCGGGTCTGGCCACCGGTGCGGTCGGCGCAGGTGGGCACTGCCCGGTCCGCTTCTCCAGCGGCGGGCCTGTTCTACCACGCAGGTGGGCTCTGCGGTGGTCGCCTCTCAGCGCAGCTGGGGTCAGTTGCGGCCGACTCGGGTGGGCACCGGTCGGTCCGCATATTGTCCGGCAGATGTGAGGTGCGGGGTGAGCTCCCGGTCACCTCGTGTGCCATCCGTGCCCGGGGCACGGCACACGCCCCGCGGGCCTCACTACAGGCTGGCGCCGCTTCCCCGGGAGGTGCCCTGCACATGGGCACTTCCCTTCTTCTCTCCGGGGTTTTTCTTTTGTCTGCGGCACGCATGGCTAGCGTCCGCCCTCCTCGTCGCCAATGTAATGATGGGGGCCCTGGGCCCTCATGCTGGAAAGGAGTGATGCAGACACCATCAGCTACAAGGTACAACTGGCCCAGAGCACGTGCGCTCGGCCTCTTTTATTAGAACTGTGTCACCTGACCAGTGACATCAGTGGTGGGTGGGTGTTTAGTGTAGGGCATACAAAACACTAGACTGCTGACTGTGACTCTGGGTCACTACATGCAGCAGCAGCTGATGGTTATCAGTGCTAGACAGAATCATGATTGCAGTGAGAGACAGTCTTGCGGCCACAGTGGGCCCACCAATTGCCAGCCCTTTACCACAGCCCACGTGAGCAGCCCCCCCCCCCACCACTATTCACGTGTGTGGAGGGCAGAGTGCAGGCAGAATGTTAAGCCTCATCTGCTCTCCAGCCACGTGTGGGCCTGTTGTAGTCCAATCCCATGCCAGTGGCCACACTCTTTTAAAAGGGTGAGTCAGTCTGCCTAGCCTCTAGTGGTACAAATTATCCTCCAAGCAGCAGCAGCAGCCACTGGAGTGTTACCGTGACTTCACCTGAGCCTGCAGCAGCAATAGAAAACAGCCTGCAGTGTAGTATGACCCTCAAAGGCAGCACATACAAACTATGCCTCCTCCCCCCCCCCCCCACACACACACACACCTACCTCCCTCCAGGACGTGCTATCCCAGTTCCAATATGTTCTCTACTGACTTAGCCTGCCCTGTCAGTCATTTCTGGTTGACACAGGTGAGTCCAGCAACAATGGGGCCAATTTCAGAGTGTGGGTCAAAGACGTGGTTAAAAAGGACATTATTCTGTACGTATTTTCATTGGTCTTTTGCTTTTAGGTATCTAAACCAAGCCCTCACTTTAAATGAAAGAAAAATGCAAGCTCAAGGAATCATTGTAAAATATTATCGTACATTGTGAAACCTCAGTTGGTTAATTCAGATGTCTGCAGATGTCCGTCTGTGTTTAAAGAGAGAGAAACATACTTGAATCCTGTTTGGCACAGCAGGGCATGGTGACTTGTCTATTTATGGTGCTATTATGTCCCCTTCTGCGACTGAGAAAGCACTTTAACACTGCAAGTCACTGATTGTATGCATACATTAGTGGGTAACGGTCACTCAAAGTGTCAAAGATTTGACTGTAGATTGTCACTCCTAAGTACACTGAAATCCTAAAAATGCCACACTTAAGAAAACTGAAAACTTGGCAGCTATGGAGAGAGCCAGGATAGAGCGGAGGAAGGCGCTTAAGAGCAGAGCGCCTCACACATTCACACCTAAGTGCCCTTCCATTTCTCACGCTTTGCAGCAGTTTAAGATCTTTTTAGAGTTTCTCGTTGCCCAAATTAGTGTAATTGCTGATATTTATAGGTTTCCCTCGTCTTCATTGCTTGATTTTGATTGTGTGAAAGTGTCACTCTTAGTCGTTGAAATGCCACTGGTAGTTACATCTGACTTCTTGATACCTTTGATGACAATTTCATGTAAGTCAGTGACTGAAAATGCACTTCTACTGAACACCACAAGGTGCTGGCACACTTTAATCACTGGACAGGATGACACAGTCATACGCTGCTGATGAGTGTTTTCTCTTCTGCCTATGTGCCGGCTCCATTATTTTTCAAATTCTTGGCTTTGGGGGTCAGGGGCAATATTTACATCTGCACTGCTGTTATGCTGTCTGTATAATAGCGATTCATCCCAGTAAGTCCACCAATGCTCTGCACGGCAAGCTCCTTTCCCTCCTATTAACTGCTGCATGGGTTACACTGTGACTCGCAGTGATTAACACAGCAGGTTCACTCCCGCTGTTGGCTGCCTTACAACACAACAAAAAGTTGGTGACTTGTACTGATGGTTGTAACTGTGTCAACGTCTGTATGAGAGAGTATGAATGCCTGCTGTCTTTTAAAAATAATTTTACAAAATATGAATTTAGAAACATTCCTGTGTCCCCACCCTAACGACAATGCTATTAGTAAGTTGTTGTACACCATATATGTGGCCAGGGGCCAGATGTAGGTGGCCGTTTGAGGCCAATTACCGAGCGGTAACAGCCGATTTTGGCCATTACCGATCGGTAAATGGGCGACAGGTATGTAGGGGGCATTATTTTACCAAATCGGTAAAATTACCGATTTGGTAATTTTACCGATTCGGTAAAATAAAAAGTCAGTAATTTTACCGATTCTGAGGCACCCAGATGTAGGTGGGACTCTTCAGAGTCCCAGAGGCCTTACCAAATCGGTATTTTACCATCAAATCCAATTTGATGGTAAAATACCGATTCCGGTGTGCATGCACATGTTTGCATGCACACCTATGCCATGTGACAGACAGACCTGCCCTTAGGGCATGTATGCCTGTCACATGGCACCCGAGCCTGTTTTGGGGGTGCCAGAGGGTGTCAAAGTGACACCCCCTGTACCCTTGTGAAAATCGGTATTTACCGATTCGGTAAATACCGAATCGGTAATGCCCATTCATTCCTATGGGCTTCAAAGCCCATAGGAATGAATGGGAATTACCGAATCGGTATTTACCGAATCGGGAAATACCGAATTCTTCCGAATCGGTATTCCAGCACATCTGGAATGCCTACATATCCACCCCTTAGATTTACCGATTTTTAATTACCGAATCGGTAAAATTCTGTAATTAAAAATCGGTAAATCTATTTTACCTACATCTGGCCCCTAGTTTCTTACGATACCTTAAGCAACATTGTATTCGGTGAAATAAAACATAAGATGTCTTTGAACAGAACATATCCTGAACTTGTGTATTTTAAGGTGCACTTATTTGTGATAATGAAGAACAGTGGGGCTTGGTAAATAAAATATTTGCTAGCATCACACAGTTTGGTCAAGTGGGGCAGGCGGGCGGCTCAGCTGTTTCTGGTTTATCAAACTCAGTCAGTGTTGAGAAAGTGCTGAAAGCCTAATTCGAATTTTGACGCAACCAAGCTTCATTCTCGTCTCGACGTGAGTAGCTCATCAAGTCCTCAGTTTTCTTGTGCATTTCAGTGGTTGAAGTCCATAGAGGTGGGAAAGCCTGAACATTCACAGGGGGAGCCGAAACCAGAGGCTAGCTTTAGGTGTAAGAACCTGAACACGAACGGAGCCGACACCCCATTTAGCATATAAATTGTGCAAGAGACATTATGTATGACAATGAGTGAAAAGTTAGTGGGGCAGATTTATGACGGACTTGTGCCACATTTACGCCGCCGTTGCGTGACGCAACGGCGCGGAAACGTGGCGCATCCCTGTGACCTATTTACAACGTGACGCATCTAGGCAGATGCGTCACGTTGTAAAGCCCTGCGCCACATGAAACCTGCGTCAGGTTTCATGTGGGCGTTCTGTCGCAGGGTGGGCGTTCCCTCGTAGGAAAGCCCCGTAAAACTGACGCAGTGAAATCTACAAGATTTCACTGAGTCAGTTTTACGAGGCTGCTGCGTCAAATCCTTATGCCTGCTTGAAGCAGGCATAAGGAGTGACGCACCACCCTATGTATGGGTGGCCTCTGTACAATGCAGGAGTTGCGTCGCACTTGCGACGCTACTCCAGCGATGCGCCGCCCGTACACCACAAGATGCGTCACGCATCTTCCCTTCCTTGCACCATGGTGCGCCGCATTGTAAATGTGGCGCATCTGTGGTGCCGCAAGGAGGGAATTGCGTGACGCATCAGTTCTGGCGCATCCCTGCTGATTTGCAGAGATGCGCCAGAACTCATAAATCTGCCCCAGTGTGTTTAACATGTGCTTAGCTATGCAGCATGATATTTAATAGAAAGATGACTGCCATATATATTTATTTAGAGGCACACCCTAGATCAGAGAAAATTCCTGAGCACAGTAAACAAGGTTTCGAAATGACATTTTTTTTCACTGGTTGCAAGTGCTAATTGCTAGCTTCTTGAAGGGATAGAATTAATCACCTGCTACATTTACAGTCTTGAGGCTGAGACCTCAGGATGCAGGCAGTAAGAAAGGCTTGAGAGCGGCCTGTGCTGTGTGCCACACAAAGTTTTTTCACCGGTGCGATGCTCATTGGTTTGTTGTGTGGAGTGCTGTCTGTGCGTTGTGATGCACAATGTTGTCTCTTGCTATGAGCGTTGTAGTTTATGCTCAGTGCTGTGTGTGAATGTGCTGCACATTGCTATGATTCTAAATGCTGTTTATAAATGTAATGGACTGCACTGCCAGTGCTTTGTGATGCTCACTGATTTTTGTGGACTGTGACGCACATTGGTATGTCTGCTGTTTTATCGGGTCTGGTGGCTCAGTGGACTAATGCGTCTACTGCAGGGGCCTGTGTTCGACCTCATGGTCACAGGTTCAAATCCCGGCGGGTCCACTCAGCCTTTCATCCATTTGGGGTCGATAAAATGAGTACCATTGAGTTGGGTAACAACAAACATCTGTTATTTCAGCGCCAAGAGGCCCGTAGTGGTGAACGTGCGCTTTACAAATACTCATGTTATGTTATATATAGGTCTGCCTATGCTGTGTGTTCCACTGTGTCTTTTCTCTTGTGCGAACAGTGAACTACACAGGTGTATGTGGTGCACACTGATCTTTGTATCTTGTGCCACACAATGTTGTCTTTTTTGTTATGAGCGAAGTTTTAATGTTCAGTGCCATTAGTGCTATGTGTTGCACAGTGCTGGTCGTGCAGTGAGTCCAAATGTTGTTAGTAATTGTGATGGATGACACCGTCAGTGCTTTGTGATGCACACTGATGTTTGTGTGTTGTGATGCACTGTGGTACTGGTGTTGTTTTATACACAGGGCTGACTCTGTAGTATGATGCAGTTTGCTTTTATTGTGTGATGCTTGGTGTGAAGTGTAGTCTATAGTGAACAGTGTTTTTTCAATTATATGATACAAAGTACAATAAAATGGCTACTGTTTGTGTTGTGCATTGGTAGCTGCTGAACAGTGATGTGTGATGGACCGTGTGGTGTGTGTACTCTTTGATACACAATGTTAGTAATGAGTGTGATACACAGTGCAGTTTGTTGTTAGGGTGCTCAGAGTAGTTTGTACTCTGTGATTGGCAATGTTATGGGATGTTAATGGTTCCTATTGTCAATTGTTGTAAGTTTCATTAGATAAACAAGAACAAACTTCAGCATTTTCATTATTATATACAATGAAAACATAGTTGGTTCAGAGATGTTACAGGTGGGAAACACTTAGAGGGCCTGTTTCCGTTGGTTGTATGTGCTTGGCTTGGGGGTCATTTCGCAAGCAGACCAGTTTGAGGATTGGGCACATTTGTGATTTGATTCTAATGTTTTCTTCACACTTGTGCTTCAAAATGCTATATTTGGATCCCCCTTTTTTCAACAATTTGCAGTAAATATGTGGTGTAAAACCCTTCATTTTAATCCATTTTTTCAAATTGTTCTTCCTTTTACAGTTCGGGCTCGCTCGCTTCTCTCGCTCACTTATTGTATTGGGGTACAACATTTTTCGCCTCACCACTTTCAATATTTACCAGCCGCCACTGAGTATACGCTCCATCAAGCATAAACTAGACACTTCAACGTGGTCTTCTGGTGCTGGGAAAATAAAGTTCTGCTTCTTCACAAGGCAGAAAACTCAGGAATAGCTGGCCAAAACAGAAAATTATCAGAAATACCAGGTTTCTATCATTTCCTAAAATTAAGCTGATTGTCTTCACCCTTGACACACTGAGAAAAGTTATCCCAAAAAATAGCTCCATGGATGATGAATACTTGAAGGGCATCACAGGAATGGTGGCCTGCTGAAACCAGCAAACCAGCATGTTAACGATTGCCTTTCAATAAAGCAAACTTATTATTAAATTAACCCCATCTTCCTTTAGGGATACAAGATGGTGTCTAAAATGAAGCCCTTTAACAGTCGTAAACGTGGAAATTGGGCATTTTCAACCATTAAAATGCTTGTACAACCAGCTGATTTGATGACCATGCTTTCCTTATGGAGGCAAATCTATTCCTCAGAACGGGGATCCTAAAAACAGTTGCTCAGAGATAACGGGCCATATGTATCATCAAACTATTTTGCATTTCCTAAATAGCGAATTTTAAGGAACCGCTATTTAGGAAATGCAAAATGGTGTGTATGAACAAAATCGCGTTTTTTTTGCGATTTCTTAAGCTTCCTTATTTGCGAATTCGCATTTAGCGAATTCGCCATTAAGGAATAATTTCCAATGCATTCCTATTGCCCATGATTCCCATAGGAATGAATGCAAAATAATTCTCAAATTGCGAATTTGCAATTTGCTAATCGCAATATGAGAATTATTGCAAGGGTGCAGGGGTGTCTCAAAGACACCCTGCTGCACCCCTGAAAAGAACATGTGTGTGCATATGGCGCACATACATGACCTATGGGCATGTGTGTGCATCATATGCCACCTTTAAAAATGCCAATTTGTGCATTTCTGGAAGAATTCGCAAGTTACCATCAACTGAAAGTTGGTGGTAATTTGCGAATTCTTAAACAAAATTTGCAAGCTAAAATTGCTACATACATAGCATTTAAGGAATCGCAAATTTGCGATTCCCTAAATGCTATGGTAAAATAAGGAATCGCACAAGTTTGCAATTCCTTATTTTGGGAATGTTTCATACATTCCAAAACGTGCAAAACGGCCGTTTTCCGAGTCGCAAAGGTCGAAATTCTGCGAATTTCGGCCTTTGCAATTCAAAAACGGCTTGATACATATGGCCCAACGTTTTGTCCTTCAAAGAGTGAAAATGAAAAAATGAAAATATTGAGTTATATTGTATTTGTGAAATCAGCTGTTACCAAATGAGCTTATTACTGAGATCGCACTTTGGCACTGAAAGCCAAATAAATATCAGTTACCAGCTCATAAACTGCTGAGCTACGCTTCAGTGTAACCCACTGTATGTGGGCAACATAGCACTTGAGGACAGTTTATTCTAATGAGACTTGACTTATGAATGCATTGCTGCTCTATGAGCCTATGGTATTTGTGATCTCATGCATATGTTGCTGTGTTTGTAGTTGATAGGTGTTTGCATTTTCAAACTTAGAATACTCGCACGTGGGTGGAAAATTCAGCTGAAGTTTCTGGATCTGGTTAATATAACATGACATATGTCTAGGCCATATTTCAAATGACAATGTCAATAAGACATTTTAAAAAATTAGCGGGTTTGCTCATGCAAGCATGGATACTCAGTCCCTAGAGGATAGCTACTTTTGAAGTTTTCTGGATGTAAACATTATTTCAGGTTATTCTTAAAGGTGCTTACAATACTTCAAATTATTCAAAAAATGTGTATAGGCACTGAGCACTGTGCCACCTGCACTACTTGTATAAGCGGCGAGTACCATCCACTCAGGACATCAGCTATATATCTCTTGATATCCTTGGTCTGAGGATCATTTGATAATTTTTATAACTAACGTTTAATGCATTTGGAATCAACACTTTACAATATTTCCATACATAATTATTTTTTGTCCAAACTATTCCGAGGGAGCAACTACTGATTTTACATTTATATGCATTCATGTCCCCTCTGTGGGCATATTTTCCCTATTAGGCACACTTGAACCCAGCATTCCTGGCACAACATGGGCTGTATAATATTTACGTGGGGTATAGTCCAAGTGTACACCGTGCACAACCTCATTGGGTGCATCCTATACAGAACAAGGTCTGTGCTGCATAGCAAAAAATTGCACTCTACTTAGCACAGCAGCAAACTCCTAGGGCCACACTTGCTTTGGGGAGTGCACACCAGTGAAAGATAGAGCAAATGTTTCCAACCACTGCTGATCACTGTAGACAGCAGATCAACCTCACTTTGGGAAAGGAGAAGGCATCCCCTGGAAGGAAGTTAATTATTGACTGAAACCGCTTGGTTCGGAATTCCTGGTCAAAGACCCGAGATCTCTATGCCATCTCCCAAAGGCACCCTCAGGTGGTGCCCTGCCTTTGTGTCACTTTGTTGTTATCAAAGAGACAGCATACTACCAGTGAGTCTGGTGTGAATAATATGGTGTGGATTTAGGGGGCAAACATAGTCTCTCAATTTTTGGAGACCACGACCCTGTGCAAAAGTTTGTATTCTCCGCAAAGATTGCAAAATCTCAAATTGTGCACTCTCAAGATTGGCATTACAGAAGAGGATGCACAAACATCTGTTGCCCTTTTGGTATCCTCGGGGTCTAAAAAGAACTCAAATGACTTGCACCCCCTGAGGAGCTGGGGTACCAAGGGGCATATTATCAAGGACGGCATTAAAAATGATCGCTGGTTTAGCAGCTGAAAACTGCAGCTAAAGCGGCGATAATGGGTTTGATAATATGCCCTGGAGAATTCCAATAGAAGTCCATGTTCTTGTGTGAACATGGGCTTCTATCAGAATTCGCCAGGGCGTATTATCAAGCCCATTATCGTCGATTTAGCTGCAGTTTTCTGTCGCTAAACCGGCGATAATTTTAACGCCGTTCTTGATAATGTGCCCCTAAGATCCTGTCAGTCATATTGGATCCCTTCAAAAAAGATAACCCTTGACTACTGCATCATCCATTTGAGTTGAAAGCAAAGGAGGGTTGCAGCTTCTGTTCTTTGGTCCTGTCTGCAGAGGAGATTCAGTCAAAGAACACATGATTTTCCATGAAGAGTAAATAATACAAAACTAAAGCATGAGTTGCACACAGCTTGCATTTTCAAGTTTTGTCAACCGAACAGTACAATCATAATAAAAGATTAAGCCAATACTGGTAGGATTAGACTGAATGAACATGGCCGGCTCTAGGGTGGTGTAACTGGTGCTATTGCACCAGGTGCTGACTTCTGGGGACGCCGTGTATAGTTTTAAAAGCACCTGCTGCTGCTTTCCCTGCTCCAACAATTTTCACACCCCAATAAAAATGTCTAGATAACTCCGGTCTTTAATGGTCTTCCTGGAGTGAGATCTTAGTTTTGTTTAGTGGAAGTTTTAACTCAACCAAAAGTAGTGCAGTGGGTTGGTTAATATGACTGATGCAAAGTATGTGTACCGTGCAGATCAGAAAGTGCATATAATGTAAAGAAGTCAGCTCTTTTGTCAGAGAGATCCTTTTGTCCCTTGCAGTGTATAAGTTAAAATCATAATATAGAACAGTGAACTAATAACTGACATCAAAGGGCTGCATGCAAACTGCAAGTTATATTATTATTATAGCGTTCTGCTTTTACCCCCAGCCTTCCATCATTCTAACCTTGCAAAATAGGTTCATTTCTGTAAAAACAAATAATTTTAAAATCACTTCTTATTATTAAAGGTAACCCCCAACTATGGTGTTATGTTTTAAATTCTGAGTTTGTGCTTATCCAGACCAAGCACTCCTAAGCTGAACTGTTTACCAGTATGGATGACACGTGACTCCTAGACCTTGTACTCCTCTGTCTGATGTAACATTTACTGTACACTGATTTATTTACATACATCCAATTGTTTATCTCTGTGTAATGTGTGTGTGATGTAAAGTGCTCAGACACCCTAGACTGGTATGAGTGGCGCTAAAAACCTAATTAAATGCATCTCAGAGAGTGAGTGGGTATGGAGACGTGAGGGGCACTGTTGATGTGTAGTAGTGATGGAATCCGGGGCGAAGGTGGTAGTTGAGGGGGCGCCAACAAACATTTTCTCACAGGGCTCTACCAGCGCTAAAGCCGGCCCTGTGAATGAACCAAGGGTGTCTGAAATATCAGGCACAGGAGCTTCTACCACTGAGATATCTTGATTAGCTCCTCTCTGAATCTCTGGATTGAGCCATTAGTTAATAATTTGATGTATTGACACAGCTTAGTGGTTTCCTAGCGTCGCTCCAGTTAGATATTCATACCAGATGTAACTGTTTTGCTAAAGGGGGAAGGAGGGCTTGCCAAGAATTGAGAGGGGCAGGTCTCAATTCACTAATAGAATATGATGGAAGGGTTTTGGAATATTTGTATACCTTTTACTTTTTCTAAACCAGGGTGGTGATAGTAATGAAGAGTAATTGGGATAAAGTGCATTGAGGGCCACCCTCATCATTGGACCGACAGTTATACCATTTTACCGTTTCTCCCAGATCACACATACAATTGAAGTGACAGACGGATGCTGCCAAGAGGGGTATCCGGTTAAAAAGTAACTGCAAATAATAATGTTTTAGGGTAAGTCATAATACGTTTTGGTTGAGGTTGGTCACATAGAGACCCTTTTTTCTGAGTAAAGTGGGGTAGTATTGGGTGGACGTGGTGTGAAAAATCAAAAATAAAACAAATATAAAGAATAAAGGTAGGAAGAGGAAGGATTTTAAGGGTAGAGTAAAGCACAAATTATACTGCAACACCGATTTTGAACCTAAAGATGTGTATAGGTGTGAAAGTCCAAGATGTGCACTGGTTTCACACTTGGAAGCACTCACACAATGCTATTACTTATGTGTTGTGGTGAAAGAAGATTGGATATAGGGAGGGACTATTGTTTGGCTTTTTATGTGTTAACGTTTACTTTGGATTGTACATTGTATGATTTATGGTTTTATTGAGAAATTTATATTTTTGGGGATCACTCATGTATGTATTGTTTCTTTAACTTACAGCCCTGATGATGTCCCTAATGGACGAAACGCATCGGCTGACATTGATTATTATGGTTTGATCTGGAGTTATGAAGTGAACATTGTGAAATAAAATGCATTAATTAGATACATATAAAACTGCTGATGGACTATTTGTGATTTGAGCTACATAAAGAGTAATTAACTTGGGAATTTTGATGAATTAAAGTGCTCCTTTCAGATCAAGGTTATATAGTGTTTAAAAATCGGTCCAGTGGCGGTGGGACCACCAAGAGTGGAGTGCGTCCTAAACAATTTGAAATACAGTTACCATGATTATACACCTGTGCACCCGATTCTTGCCCACACGGCAGGACATTGTGTTTTACTGTTTGCTAAAAGGCTTGTTCGTCCCATGGTGTGTGTCAACCACTGAATTGTATTCTGTTGACTTTTTTGTAGACGTTGCAATTTCAACCTGGTGATTTTTATCTCTGTTGTGGTGGAGGAAGGGGCCAGTTCTGGAATATTATTGTAAGAAGAAAGCATTAATGTGACATAGCATGCGTGTTCTAAGGCAACTGATTCTGCAGCTGCATGTGTGTACAGAATGTGACAAAAAGCACAAATTGCTACCCTAATGATCTATACTTTTTAAAAATCTCTCTAGGAGTTTGTGATTACTGGGAGCAATTCTTTTTTAAAAAGGAAACAGCAGTGAAAGAGTTAAACAATAAAACTCTATTATTTCAGCATTTACATCTGTTTTCATTTAAAATTGATTGTTAATCTTTTCTGAGGAGGAGACAAAGAATTGCAGACCAGTTCCTTTTTGTCCCAATGTCTATCGCAGTTGGCACGCCTCCTTAAATGCTCACTACTCAGGATACCACCTTGCTTAGTATGTGCCATATGTCCCACTAAGTAGGGGAAATAGGTCAGAGCCTGTTGCTGTTGCACCCCTGTCACTTTACACTTTGGATCAGACACTGGATCACTTGTCAGCTTTGCTGGACTCTTTCTATAGCACAATAATGAAAGAGAAGTAGAAATCGGACAGCTGACAATTACTTCTGAGTCTCTTTGCATATTTCCAGTACAACCTTCCTGAGGAAGCCCTTGACTGCGCACCCTCACTACCTTGAGAGTCAAGTTCAGAAAAGGTGTGCTTGGCCCGGTCTGCTGAGCCGTAGTAGGATGGACCTCAGCAGACCAAAAGCAAACAACTACATTTGTTGTCCTGTGCTCCTTAAAAGGGCATAGGTAGGTAGGCAAGTAGGTAGGTACAGTGAAAATAAATGTGATCAAATAAGGCAGGTTGTTTGGAGCAAGTCTATGGATAAAGACAGATTCAGACATTTATAACTACAATGCAAGGGTCAAATTTCATTTTATCACCACAGTACAGGCAAAACAAATCCAGAACATACTCTGGGTCTTCACTAACTCACAATATAGGCCTATGCATAGAGATTGGCCACTGATTATCTTTAAATATTGAAGTTTACAACGGATGCATACATTTATGTAGATCAACAAAGCATTACCCTTTTTAGTACAATTGGTAAGGGAGGAGGAGGCAGCATAACTCAATCTATAGCATTTACACTCTCTAAATTAGCATTTGTACTATACATGTAGACACAAGGGTTTGCATGCCAAGTTGAACACATTCAAAATAAAAGTCATGCAAAAAAAAAGTTACACTTTTGTTGAAATGATGGCTTATTGGTATATAACAACAACTTTGCTCTTGAGAGCAGCACACAGAGATAAGCAGAATTCCTTCTGGGACCACCTCATACCAGTCACAGTACTCAAACTCTCTGCTGCTGGGAATAGGTGCTTACCTGTATGATGTGGTTTATGGTCTTTAATGTGTCATCCTGCTATGGTTGTTTGTCAAGGCGTGATGGGTTAAGTAAGTCCTGATGCGAAAAAACAGAGGTTGTTGGTTCCTTTCTGCTATGGATGCCGGGTGCTATTGAAGCACTGATGAGCTGACGAGGTTATGTTATGTTACAAAAAATTTCCAAAGCGCAAGCACACCATCAGGTATCTTGGCGCTGGGTTATGAAGTCACCGGTTGAGAAAGTCCATGTCTAACTTTCAGCTTTGGTAAAAAGACACATTTTCAGATTTTTCCTAAAATGCATGTGGTCGGTTTCTTTTTTCAAAGTGGCGGGCAGTGAGTTCCAGTATTGGGGTCCCTGTACTGAGAAATGTGACCCTCCTGTCTGTTTGCGTCTGAATCTAGGGACCACCAATAGATTCATATGCATAGATCTTAGGGTGCGCTGCGGGAATATCTGTGAATCCTAGAGGATATGTTCTTGAGACCTGTGCAATGTATAGCTTTGAACAGGAAACATCCGGTTTTAAACCTGGAACACTGCTTCACTGGAAGCCAGTGGAGCTCCTTTAGCAATGGCCTAACATGACATTGTCTACCTTTTTGGTAGATGATTCTAGCAGCTTGATTTTGTATCAGCTGCAGGCAGTATTTCTGATTGCATGGAAGGCTTAGATAAATTGCATTTGTGTAGACAATTTTTGATAGAATCATGGCAATGATGATTTGAATGCTTGCTTATCTGCTGAAAAACCACATTTTTCGAAATTTCTGTAGTTGGCAAAAACAGGCAGAAGTAACCAGACCTATCTGCGAGCTCATGGAAACATCTGAGTCAATTTTTATGCCTAGGCTCTTAATCGTGTAATTATGAGTAGGTGCAGAGCCTAGCTCAGCGGGCCAGTGGGCCATCGTCCAGTGCAAGAGTTTGTTGTTAGGGATAATAATTTCTGTTTTTTCTGAGTTTAGTTATAATTGATTATTGTTCATCCAAACCCTAATCAACAACATGGTGTTCCTAAGAAAACTCTTTGGAGTTTGTTGAGTCGTCAATTGTAAAGATCAGCTGCTTATAGTCAGTGTAGTTATAGATCTATACCCTCATCTGACGAAGTATGAATATAAGGGGGCAAATATAGATATTGAAAAGATACGGGACAAAGAGGAGCCCTTCAGTTCTCCACAGTTCATGTTGATGTTGGCAGATTTGTGGCGCAGGAGCCATACAGATTGCTCTCAGGCCTGTAAAATGATTTAAACTAATTTAGATCAGCACCTCTAAGACCCGCTGCAGGAATATGTTCCATCAGAATGTCATAGTTGACAGTGTCAAAAGCTGAAGCCAGGTCCAAGCGGATCACGGCTTGAGTGCAGTCCTCCTCAGCCTTTTGGAGTGCGATGGTCGAAAACCTGCCCCATGGGGGTCTGAAAAATGTATTCCATCTGTGAAGGTGATAAGAAGTTTGGCTATGTGTGTCTTTCAAAGATTAGCCAGGAAGGGAAGGAGGTGGGGTAATGAACAATCAGCCCACAAGGCCATGTGACTGCAGATAGGCAATGAGAAAGAAAGTGAGAAAAGTAACAGGATTCTATGAAAATCCTTCCTGAAGTGCAGGCAGTGCATTTGAAGTGAGTGTCGGAGGGTAATTGACAAGGCTGTCAGCTTGTGTGGCAGTGGCAGCAGCCAGAAGTAAATCACCTGTATGCACGGTAGGAGCTTGTCTTCTGAAGTGGGTTTAACACTTTATACATTGAGGTGGGTTGGGAGGTGGAGCCAGACAACAAATTCCAGGGGGGAAAGGCGTTCACTTTTGTGTAGACAAAATGGCTCTTCTGATAGCATGCTGCACTGGACTTGCTCATTTAGAGCCTAATTTATGGCTTGGCAGACAGATCAATCCATCAGTGTGGCACAGGACTTTTCCACTACCATCCCGATGAACTACTGTTTGCCACATTTATAGAGGACCACTGTTTATGCAGCCATCTTTGTATTTTGAAAGGAACCACCATCGAAAACATTTATTTCAATGTACAAAATGTTTGGTGGATGGCCACCGTAAATTTTTACAGCTGTTTCCCAAACTTTTCAAAAGGTTTGTTTTACTGAAACAAGCTCCCAAAGTGGAAGTTTTCTGCCAGAAAAACAGAAAACTAATGTCCCACACCCTGGGAGTTGGGGTCATTATGTTTTTCTGTCATTCACCACATTCCAGTACAGAAAAAAAGACACTACACCTTCTACCTTCTTGTCTTATGTGCTTCCTTCGACTGCTCCTACCTGTCAGGCCAACAGACTAAGTTTTCCAACAACAGAGTCAATGTGGGCTCTATTAATGAAAAAAGTAAGGTCAGCCCTTCTCTAAATGAGGCGGGCAGACCTAGGATATCCCCTATAGGGTACTCCTTCACATTTGTCAGGGAGTACCTTGTATGCCAAACTCTAAATCAGGCCTTAAGGGGCATATTTATGGGAATTGTGATGCAGGACAGCACAGCAAGATACCTTGCTGTGCTGCACGCATCAAACGGAAAGGGCAGTCATGTACCATATTTACGCAATACGTTGCCTTACTGTCCTTTCCCCCATCTCTTGGGCTGTTGCAGCGGACTAGCACCAATGCAGGTACCCTTGCATAATGGTGCAAGGATGCCTGTGTTGTAGGAAATATTGTTCTTGTGCAGTTAGGGACACCTTCCTGCAGAAAAACAATCCTGAGAGGAGTTTTCCTCTTTCTATGCGTGCTGCAGGATAGCTTTCTCTGGCTTTATGTTTTTCTCAGGGAAAGTGTCCTTTCACCAAGTTACTCATTTTTTAATGGATTGATCTGAAAATTATTTTAAGGAAGCTTAATAATGCTAAAAACCCATTTTTCTGGAAGATAAAAAAAATAAGGAGACATTTGGGGAAAGAGGGCTTACCTTTTAACCCCTCCCATGCTGGTGATTAACCCCAGCCGTCACGCCCTGCGGTGGGCGTGTGCTGATGACGGCTGGGGTTCGTCACGGCCCGGCCTGTTCTTTGGTTTACCGCACAGCGGTAAAATCGCGGCAGCAGCGAAGGGGTTAAAGACATTGATGCTTTCCCACCAGCAATGAGAACTGAATTCTGTACGAAGCATCAAGTAAACCCCATTGCCTTGGACGCTCAAATATAACATTTAAAAATTCAAGGCCTGTGCGAATTACTAATTGGTTTATGTACAAAAGTAGTAAATCTACAGTTATAGAGTACAGTTTTCATGCAACCTGGATAAAAATATTCTTTCTGAAGAAAAAACGGTCAGGATGAGGAAAAAGAGTCCAAGCATTAAAGGAGTCCGATATTTTTAATCACTGGACACTGCGGCCAAAAAATGAAAGAAATATGGCTTGAGCTAATTATAAGAAAGGCCTTTGCTTCTGTGTCACAATGATTGTAAATCAATGTCTCAAGGTGAACAAGTTTAATGGTTAATCTATTTTAACATCTACTTTTTTCATAATCTTGTAATCCAGAAATTAATGATCCTTCATTGGGTGGGCATTGTGGTGATTAAGCAGTGCATGGAGATCTTTAAAAATGCATAGGGGTCATTCTAGTTAAAAGGAGATGATTGGAAGCGAACATCTGACCGAGTCATTGTGCACTTTAACACACACAAAGAATGCAAAAGGAAACACATTCTTGAAAACTGTAGGGATAATAGCACAATGAGGATTGAATGAATGGATAGTATGTGTGTCATAGATGACCAAGGTTATATTTACAATAAATACTCACACGCATAACAATGACAATGAAAGATCTCACAAAATGAATACGTATAGAAGTGTATAATACATGGGATACTGTAACCTTTGCATAAAAACCTGTCTGTAAATTCTTTATAACCAAGGACTTGTGATGTGCCCTGCTGCCGAATATATTTTGGATAAAGTTCCCCCTGCTGTACATTATAAGCATATTGCAAGTCACAAAGAAAGTTCCATGACCATATAGAGAAGCAAGACCGAAGGCCGAGTTACTTTTTAATGTCAAGGAACTCCGAGGTGATTAAGGCAGAGTGGGACATTGCCTTGCTGAGGCTCGGCAGTCAGCATATAGCTGCACTGCATGATTCAGCCTAGAAGCAGCATGGTGAGCTGGACTGGTGCTGTGTCTAAGGTGCTCCTGCTCTGTGGCTCCCTGGATTTTGCCACCCAATGGGCTTCTCATGAGTGCTTGGGCGGCTCCTGTCCGTGTGTTGTGCCTTGATCAGGGAGGACGACACCCGAATGCATGAGGCTGGGAAGCTGGGGATGGGTCTTAAAGGCAGGAAGAGGAGCCCCAGGGCAGCCTTGCTGAGGGCCGGGCCTGCTCAAGTGGCCAGATTGCAGCCCATATAACATTGAAACTTGTCAGAACCTGGAGCCCCTGCTGTAGCTGGTCTTGCAGCCCATCAAACCCCATCACTGCCTATGCTACTGGTCATGGGGGAGGGGACACCATTTTTGTCTGGCTACTCTTGGGGAGCGCCCAGCGCTAGACCCCCTGGCCCTCGTACCACCCACCCCACCCGCATTACTTATGACACCTCCACCCTCCTAGCCCTAAACCCCGGCCGACCCCCCAACTGCGCCCAAGCCGCTCCTGGACACACCCATGGACCCTTCTCCTGCAACTACTGTAAGTACGACGGCACCAAGACCAACTCCTCATCCACGAACACCAAACTGAGTTCCGACACTAACCACCTTAAATGCCTCCTGCTCAACACCCGCTCAGTCCACAGACACGCCATCGACCTTTGGAATCTACTAGACACCATCTCTCCGGACATCGCCTTCCTAACAGAAACATGGATGAACGCCTCATCAGCCCCAGACATCACCATCGCCATCCCGGACGACTACAAGATCATCCGTAAGGACCGCATCAAGGAAACAGGTGGAGGCATCGCTATTGTTCACAAGAATTCCATCCGAATCTCAACCAGCTCAGACGTCAACCTCGCTAGCGCCGAACACCTTCACTTCCAGATCCACACCGACCCCAAGACCACACTCAGAGGCACCCTCCTCTACAGGCCACCAGGACCCCGAGCACAATTCAGTGAAGACATCACTGACTTTATCACCCCACACGCCCTCCCCTCCAAGGACTACATTGTACTGGGAGACCTCAATTATCATCTGGAAAAAAGTAACGACAGCAACACCACCGCCCTTCTGGAAAATCTTGCCAACCTCGGACTCAAACAACTTGTTAATACCCCCACTCACCTCGCAGGTCACACACTCAACCCTATCTTCACCTCCAGCAAACATATCTCCTTCAGTCACACCACAGCTCTCCAGTGGACGGACCACAGCTGCGTTCACTTTATCTACAAAAAGACCACAACCCACAACCATATTCAACCTACTCTGCGAAGAAACTGGAACAAAATCACCCTCAACCAGATCTCCTCATCGCTTCTTCAAAACCCCCCTGCCCACTCATCGAACACCAACCAAGCAGCCATTAACCTCACTCAATGGCTAACCAACAGCGCCGACAACCTAGCACCCCTGAAACAACGTCTAATCAAACAAGGCAACAAACACGCCCCCTGTGTCAGAACCGTAAAGGATACACTGGTTCGGCCCCCTCAGGAACAGATGCTAATTCCTCAGTCCCCCTCTAGCCAAGACCCAAGACCGCTTAGATATAACAGTCTTCAGTCCTCACCAGCAAGGGAAAGGGGAAGTGGACAGACAAAACAAGAGAGACTTCTTCCTCGTCTGGTTTGCTTCGGAAGCCCTCAGGTTGGACTCGCTGCAAAGGAAAAGACAATTCTTAGCCCTCTCTGCTTAACATATTTTAGTTACTCTGTTTTTTATTATTACTATGCCCTCTATGTCTTACCTAAGCAAACTAGGAAGATTGCCACTCTCTTATAAGTGATGTCTGGAGAATTACTACTGATTCACTGGAAGAATAATTTATGGTCCTTGGAAAGTTCGTGACTAGAACGATGCTTCGAACACACTCTGTGGTCTGTGAAACTCAAGTCTATCAACTCTGAATATAAATGTCTTTCAACTCTGGGAATATTCCGGAAACTCCATAGGGAGTAGTCTTTTCACACAAGTTTTACTATCTTGACATTCTTTGAAAATTCAAGTTCTTAATCAAAGTCTTTCTCCTCAAGTAGTCTCAGTAAGGCTCTTGACGCAACGCTCATCAGCTTCCTTGCCAAAGTGAGTCCAACGCGTCTTTAGTTCATTGCCTTGAGACTTCTCTCAGATGACTCAAAAATACTACTCTTACTTGAAAGTCTTTGAGGGAACTTCTCTTGACTGAAGTGTTTCCCAAGCTCCGACTCCTCCACACAACTTCTCTCCTGAACTCCGACAACGGGATTCTTCCAGCTTTGATAATTACTGAAGGAAAAAAAGGTGAATTAGGAAATGTTTTTTTCTATAATACAAAGCGTAACTTGTTACTTTCCTTAAGGTTTCAGTTCTGCGGCCTTGTATACAAAAACTCTGGTCGAAAGAACTTTCTCTGAAGAGAGCGTGAGGTAAACACGCTTCTCCGGTATTTTCTTCAGTTGAAGTGCGCAGCACGAATTGCGCGCGTGCGCGATATGCAGACACTCTCGAATCAACTGCAAAGTAAACCGCCATGCAGGAAACAGACTGACTTCCGCACTCCCAAGATGGCGGACCTCCGCAGCGCTGTCACTAGAATTCTCAATGAAGTTTTCCAACAAGGGTTTTTTAGCTTGCACCTTCTGCTCGATCCACCCTTCTGGCGAGGGGATGGACGGATCCTGACAGTACCTCCCACCAAGGATGCTCTCCCCAGCCGGGGTTTTGAAGGATGAAGTTTATGGAAGTCTCTGAGCAACCTGGGGGCATGTATATTGTCACTTGGCTCCCAAGATCTTTCCTCTGGACCAAAATTCTTCCAGTCAACCAGATAGTATAGTGTGCCTCTTCTGAACCTTGAGTCTAGGATTTTGTGTACTTCAAACTCTTCCTCACCATCTACCTGCACTGACTTAGGAGTTAAGCCTACTCTCAAATGCTCTGGACTTTTCTTAATTAAAGAGACATGAAAGGTAGGGTGAATCTTCAGAGAAGAGGGCAGGTGTAGCCTCACCGTTACAGGTCCTAACATTTTCTCCACTGTAAAGGGCCCTAAAAAACGGGGTTGGAATTTTCAATTAGCTTTTAACTTCAAATTTTTTGTGGACAACCACACCTTTTCTCCAGGACAAAAAACTGGATCTTCTCTCCTCCCTTTATCTGCATGTTTTTTATAAGATTCCTTGGCTTTGGACAGGTTTTCTTTAACTTGGGCAAGGGACCTCTGCACTCTAGAGACTATATCATCCACTGCAGGGACTGAACTCTCTTCTTTTTCTACAATCAAAGTAGGGTGTCTATCATAATTTATGTAGAAAGGCGAATAACCAGTGGAAGAGTGAACAGAGTTATTATAAGCAAACTCTGCTGCCCACACCATCTCAGACCATTCCATCTTTTGATCCAATAGGTATAGTCGCAAGTACTGCTCCAGTTCCTGATTCACTCTTTCCGTTTGGCCATCCGTTTCTGGATGGTAGCTTGTAGAAAACCGAGTGTCTATTCCTAATCTGTGGGTAAAGGCCTTCCAGAAATGCGAAACAAACTGAGTTCCCCTATCAGAAACCAGGACCTTGGGAATTCCATGCAACCGCACAACATGCTGGGAAAAAAGCTGTGCCAAGGTGGGTGCATTAGGAACCTTCTTTAAAGGAATGAAATGCGCTATTTTAGAGAATACATCGACAAACACTAAAACTACAGTGTAGCCTAAACTAGAGGGTAGTTCCACTATCAAATCCATTGACACCGTATGCCAGGGGTGAGGTGGCACCGGTAGTGGCCTTAACTTCCCCTGAGGTGATCTCCTATCAGCTTTTCCTCGCAAACACCTCTCACAAGAAGTTACATATTGCCGAATCTGCGGTCTCATGTCAGGCCACCAAAAGTTCCTCTCCACCAGCTCTGTGGTCTTGAGAATTCCTTTATGTCCTGCCAACAGATGATCATGACAAGATTCCAACGCCTTTTCTCGGAGTTCTGATGTCGGTAGAAACAAACGCTGATCTTGATATGGCAACCCATCTCTGATTTCTCGACCTTTCTCTTCCTGAGACCAATCCTGCATTTCCTGAATGGACATACTTTCCTGCACCTTGTCACGCAGATCACTTGCCGTGGTTACCATAACAATCTTTTCCTCCGGAATGATGCTCTGTTCCTCTCTTTCTGCTTTCTCTGAGGTGGTTGAATCTATTCTTGACAACGCATCCGCCTTGGCATTACTCTTCCCAGGGCGAAAGGTAATGACGAAATCAAAGTCCGCAAAAAACAACGACCATCGTAATTGTCTGGCGGTTAAGGTTCGTGCTGACTTGAGGAACTGTAAATTTCTGTGGTCCGTAAAAACAGTTACTTTATGCCTCGCTCCCATCAAATAATGACGCCATTCCACAAAGGCACTCTTTACAGCCAAAAGCTCCTTGTCAGCGATTGAATAATTACACTCAGGAGGATTGAGCTTGCGAGAGTAATACGCCACCGGATGTAACTGACCAGTATCAGGATGCCGCTGAGACAAAATTCCTCCAATGGCAACGTCAGAAGCGTCTGCTTCTACAAAGAAGGGGTCTTCGGTTCGCGGATGCAACAGTATTGGAGCTTGAGTAAATGAATCTTTCAGAAATTGAAAAGCCTCCTCTGCTTCTTTCTTCCATTCAAACTTGATTCCTTTTTTTAAGAGTCGAGTAATGGGGGTCACCTTCTGTGAAAAATCTGAGATGAACCTCCTGTAAAAGTTCGAGAATCCCAAGAAACTCTGCACTTCTTTTACCGACTTGGGAGAGGGCCAGTCCTGGACTGCTTTGATCTTCGTGACATCCATGCTCACTCCTTCAGGGGATAACACAAAACCCAAAAACTCTACTCTGGTGACGTGGAAGGCACACTTTTCCAGCTTGACGTAAAGGTGATTCTCCAATAACTTACTCAAGATTGCTCTCACATGAGGAATGTGCTCTTCCAAACTGTTGGAGAAGATCAAAATATCATCAAATAAACCACTGCCACTCGATCCAAACACTCCCACAACACGTCATTTACGAAATGTTGGAAGGCTGCAGGGCATTACAAAGGCCATATGGCATCACCTGATATTCGAATAATCCATATCGAGTCCGAAACGCTGTCTTCCACTCATCTCCTGAGGCCACTCTGATGAGATGGTATGCTCCCCTAAGGTCCAACTTGGTATAGACCTTAGCATTCTTGACCTGGTCCAACAGCACTGAGATTAAGGGGAGCGGGTACCGATTCTTGACAGTTACTTGATTTAAGGCTCTGTAATCAATACAAGCCCGCAGATCTCCATCCCGTTTCGGAATAAAAAAAAGAGGCGAGGAGACCGGAGACTGTGAGGGTCGAATAAATCCATTGGCCAAGTATTTGTCTAAATATTCCTTCAGGAAACGATTCTCCGTCTCTGTGAGCGCATAGATTCGACTGCAGGGCAAAATTGCTCCAGGCTCGATGTCGATTTTGCAGTCGTAGGGTCGATGTGGAGGAAGGGTTTCTGCTTTCTTTTTGTCGAACACCGTTGCTAAGTTTTGATACTCAGCTGGAATTGACTTAACTTCCACTGCACAGATTTGGGCCGGATGAACAGAGGCTAAAATCTTGACCTGTGACTCCTCTTCTGGAACCTTCTCATTACCAAAGCAATGTTCGACACAATAAGGTGAAGTCATTTCAATAGTCCTTCGACTCCAATCGATTCTTGGATTGTGTTCTGTCAGCCAGGGAAGTCCCAATATCAACTGGAACTGCGGAGCATCGATCAAGTTAAAGGTGATATACTCTGAATGCCCTTTTAAACCTGTCAATCGAATTAACTCTGTTTCATGAGTGATGGGCCCCGAGGACAAGTTGGTGCCATCCACTGCTCGTACAGGTTCTGGAGTAACCTTCTTCACAAACTGAATGCCATGTCGTCTGGCATATTTTAGATCACAAAAATTGCCTGTTGCTCCTGAGTCAATCATGACAGATACCTCTTTAATTTCTTGATCTCGAAATTTCACCACAAAAGTTGCGATTAAATGTGGAGCAGCCGACTGGAGGGTATTCATAATATGCTGAGATTCTGGAGTTGACTTTTCTGACGCTTCGACCCGTGCAACTCTCTCTACGGGCGAAGCCGATCTTTTACTGGCTGCGATGTCTTTAATCTTTTCCGACACTCTCTGACAAAATGCCCAGAACCTCCACAGTAAATGCACAACTGGGAGTTTCTCCGTCTCTCCTTTTCTTCCTTTGACAACGGACCTCGAACGGATCCAATTTGCATGGGCTCTTCTACGGACGTTGTCTCTGAACTCTTTTGAGAATCACTTCTCATTCGATCGAATCGAGGAGGTATGGGTCGAAAGTCTTTTCTTTTTTCATGTTTCCGCTCATTTAATCTGTGATCCAATTGTAACACCAAGTCTATGAGAGCGGAGACTTCTGTGGGACGCTGCGGAATTTGAGCAAGAGCATCTTTCAACTCGTCCCGAAGGCCTCTGTAAAAAATTGCCGCTCTTTTCTCCTCTGGCCAATTAGTTTCCACTACTAACTTATTAAAGTTAGCCAAATATCCCACCAAATCTCGATTTCCTTGTTTAAGGTCCAACAGCTCATTATCAGTGGATTGTGCACAAGATCGTCGATCGAAAATTCGAGCAAACTCCACCTTGAAGTTTTCGTAATTGGTTAGGATCGGATCTTTTTTGGTGACCAATGACATGGACCAAGCAGCCGCATCTCCCGTCAGATAAGACAATATGAACGCTACCTTAGCCTGATCGTCAGTGAAAATTACTGGACGACACAAAAAGTGTAAGGAACACTGCGTCAGAAAAATCTGGGCCTTCATCGGATCCCCCCCATACCTCTCTGGGGGTGCCAAAGGAATGACTGGGGAAATGGAGTGAATTACTTGAGTCGAAACCCCCGACGGGGATGACTGCTGTGGTGTCGCGGTTCTAGGTAACGGCCCTGTCGTCACTAAACCTTCTAACCTCTGACGAATTTGCATGGTTTCTAAACTAGATCTTTTAACTTCCTCCCTTAAGGCTTTATTCTCCTCTAAGGCACTATTTAACTGCACCTGCATACTACCTAGAACTTCATTCAAGATTTTTAAATCGAAGCCTTCCGTCATTCTGTCCGGGAGGGGACCTGATTCCTCAATAGAGGCAGGCACTTCAATCTGTCAGAACCGTAAAGGATACACTGGTTCGGCCCCCTCAGGAACAGATGCTAATTCCTCAGTCCCCCTCTAGCCAAGACCCAAGACCGCTTAGATATAACAGTCTTCAGTCCTCACCAGCAAGGGAAAGGGGAAGTGGACAGACAAAACAAGAGAGACTTCTTCCTCGTCTGGTTTGCTTCGGAAGCCCTCAGGTTGGACTCGCTGCAAAGGAAAAGACAATTCTTAGCCCTCTCTGCTTAACATATTTTAGTTACTCTGTTTTTTATTATTACTATGCCCTCTATGTCTTACCTAAGCAAACTAGGAAGATTGCCACTCTCTTATAAGTGATGTCTGGAGAATTACTACTGGTTCACTGGAAGAATAATGTATGGTCCTTGGAATGTTCGTGACTAGAACGATGCTTCGAACACACTCTGTGGTCTGTGAAACTCAAGTCTATCAACTCTGAATATAAATGTCTTTCAACTCTGGGAATATTCCGGAAACTCCATAGGGAGTAGTCTTTTCACACAAGTTTTACTATCTTGACATTCTTTGAAAATTCAAGTTCTTAATCAAAGTCTTTCTCCTCAAGTAGTCTCAGTAAGGCTCTTGACGCAACGCTCATCAGCTTCCTTGCCAAAGTGAGTCCAACGCGTCTTTAGTTCATTGCCTTGAGACTTCTCTCAGATGACTCAAATATACTACTCTTACTTGAAAGTCTTTGAGGGAACTTCTCTTGACTGAAGTGTTTCCCAAGCTCCGACTCCTCCACACAACTTCTCTCCTGAACTCCGACAACGGGATTCTTCCAGCTTTGATAATTACTGAAGGAAAAAAAGGTGAATTAGGAAATGTCTTTTTCTATAATACAAAGCGTAACTTGTTACTTTCCTTAAGGTTTCAGTTCTGCGGCCTTGTATACAAAAACTCTGGTCGAAAGAACTTTCTCTGAAGAGAGCGTGAGGTAAACACGCTTCTCCGGTATTTTCTTCAGTTGAAGTGCGCAGCACGAATTGCGCGCGTGCGCGATATGCAGACACTCTCGAATCAACTGCAAAGTAAACCGCCACGCAGGAAACGGACTGACTTCCGCACTCCCAAGATGGCGGACCTCCGCAGCGCTGTCACTAGAAATCTCAATGAAGTTTTCCAACAAGGGTTTTTTAGCTTGCACCTTCTGCTCGATCCACCCTACTGGCGAGGGGATGGACGGATCCTGACACCCTGGTTCAACAATGATCTTAAGAAATCCAAGAAACTATGTCGCTCCCTTGAGAAGGCCTGGAAAAAAGACCCAAACACCAGCACCAGAGACGCCTTCAAAAACGCCACCCGCATACACCACCAACTGATCCGAACTGCCAAGAAAGCCGCTTTCAAAGACCGACTTGACAACAACGCCCACAACAGCAAAGAATTATTCAACATCGTCAAAGAATTCACCAACCCCACGGCCAACTCCAACGACATCACTCCCTCTCAAGACCTCTGCGACTCCCTAGCTTCATTCTTCCATGACAAAATCGCAGACATCCACAACAGCTTCGACAACCAACCCGGAGACCAACCCACCCATCCTTCTGACACACCCTCACCCCCCTTGAACATCCTTAATGACTGGAACCCAATCTCCACGGATGATACCATCCGCCTGATGAACTCCATCCACTCAGGATCCCCCACAGACCCATGCCCTCACCACATCTTCAACAAAGCAGATTCCATCATCGCACCCCACCTCCGAGATGTCATCAACTGCTCCCTCACCTCCGCCACCTTCCCAGATAGCTGGAAACACGCCGAACTCAGCGCCCTTCTGAAAAAACCCACAGCTGACCCCACCGAACTCAAAAACTACCGCCCCATATCACTCCTTCCATTCCTGGCCAAAGTCATCGAGAATGCGGTCAACAACCAGCTCGCAGCCTTCCTCGAAACCAACAAATCCCTAGACTCCTCACAGTCCGGCTTCCGAGCCAAACACAGCACTGAGACTGCACTCATCGCAGCAACAGACGACATTCGTACTCTACTGGACAATGGAGACACAGTCGCCCTCATCCTCCTCGACCTCTCCGCAGCCTTCGACACAGTCTGTCATAGCACCCTATTACAACGCCTCTGTAACATCGGAATTCAAGGAAAAGCACTGGAGTGGATCACCTCGTTCCTTGCCGGAAGAACTCAGAGAGTCCGCCTCCCACCATTCAAATCAGAAGCCACTGAAGTCACTTGCGGCGTGCCACAAGGATCTTCACTCAGCCCCACCCTCTTCAACGTATACATGAGCCCCCTCACGACCATCGCACGTCAACACAACCTCAACATCATCTCCTACGCTGATGACACTCAACTGATCCTCTCACTCACCAAAGACCCTAACACCGCCAAAACCAACCTACATAAAGGAATGAGGGAAGTAGCCGAATGGATGAAGCACAGCCGTCTGAAACTGAATTCCGACAAAACAGAAGTCCTTATCTTAGGTACCTCCCCCTCCGCCTGGGACAACTCGTGGTGGCCAGAATCCCTTGGAAAAGCACCCATCCCAACGGACCACGCACGGAACCTGGGCGTCATTCTGGACTCCTCACTCTCGATGACCAGACAAATCAACGCAGTTTCATCATCCTGCTTCAACATTCTTCGCATGCTCAAAAAAACATTTAGTTGGATCCCCACTGAAACCAGAAAAACGGTCACCCACGCACTAGTTACAAGCCGCCTGGACTACTGAAACACTCTATACGCCGGTACCACCGCAAAACTTCAGAAAAAACTCCAACGCATCCAGAACGCATCAGCCAGACTCATTCTAGACATTCCGCGTAAAGATCACATTTCTGGTCACCTGAAAAACCTCCACTGGCTCCCCATCAATAAGAGGATAACATTCCGCCTTCTAACCCACGCACACAAAGCACTTTACTAACTTGGACCCGAATGCCTCAACACACGACTTTCCTTCTACACCCCCTCCCGCCAGCTACGCTCCTCCCACCAAGCCCTTGCTGCTGTACCTCGCATCAACAAAACCACCATGGGAGGAAGATCCTTCTCCTACCTGGCGGCTAAAAGCTGGAACTCACTTCCCACTCACCTTCGCCTCACTCAGAACCACCTAGCTTTCAGAAAGCAACTTAAAACCTGGATATTCGACAAGTAACTCTCCACCCTTCTCCAAGCGCCTTGAGACCCTCTGGGTATGTAGCGCGCTATATAAATCACTGAATTGAATTGAATTGAATTGAAAATTGAATTGAGGGACCTATTCCACCAGCATCGAGGGCACCAGATAAGGGCAGCTTGGTGCCTGGCTCAGAACAGGACACCCTCTCCACACACCACTGTGAGCCCCAATGGCCAGTCCAGGGGAGTCCTGCAGAAGGTTATCTTATTGTTGAGGTTGTTTCCTCTCTTGCTTTCTGCATGCCCTGGGGTTTGGGTGCTGAATTCCTGCTGATCTTCATGACTGGTCTCCAACAACGCCTACACTTTCACACTTGAATGGGTTGTGGTCCCCCCCTGGCCATTAGGCCACCTAGTTAAGTGTCATATAGCTGCACGCAAACATTGCTGTAGCCTTAACCACCACCCTTGTCTGCTGAAATCCCCTGGTGACCATTGACTGCTGAGATCCCCGAGCTGGAGTGCAGAGGATAGTCCAGCATGGAGCCAATGCGGTCGCCTATGGCTACCACTACAGGATAGACTTGACCTTGTAGGCCTGGGATACAACAGAGACAGACATTGGCCCAAACAGGCTGCTTGTGCTATAGCTGTTTTTTGCAGGCACCTCACAAGTAAGCGGGCCTGAGCGATGATGATTGTTATTGCCAGTGTTTCACCCTGCTCCTGGTAGCCTGTGTTACCCACCTTCAGGATGGACAGGCTCTGCTCTGCCACGGACTCTAAAGCATCCTTTTCTGGCTTGCCGCCTTGGCCCTGACTCCAGAGACTGATATGCTTGAGAAATCTGCTCCTTTTGAGACGCCAGATTAACTGGACACAATACCTGCAGAAACCGAACTCTCAAGGTCCTCTTTGGGAAGCAAAATAGCCTCAGTAGTAGTCGAACTTGCCCTGCTGAGAGATGACCACGAGGCCCGTGCGTTCCTTACTAGTTGTTTTACATTCAAAGTACGTCCACAGTTCCAGAGTCAATGTTTTTTATACCTATAAATATTCTTTCTGAAGAAAATACGGTCAGGATGACGAGAAATAGTCCAGGCATTTAGGAAGTTTGATATTTGAATCACTGGACACAGTGGCCAAAAGAGAGAAACATGGATTCAGCTAACTATGAGTCAAAATGACTGTTAATCAATGTCTGAAGGTGAAAACGTTAATCTATTTTAACATCTACGTTATTCATAGTTATGAAATACAGAAAGTAATTATCCTTCATTTGTTGGATGTTTTGGTGAAAGCAGTATATGAAGATAATAAAATATACAAAGGGGCCATTCTAGTTAAAAGGAGATGGCTGCGTTGAAGCAAACAGCTGACCAGGCCAAAGTGCACCTTAGCACACACAAAATGTGCAAAATGCAATACCTTCCAGAAAAATGTAGGGACAGTAACACAATGAGGATTGGACGGATGGATGGTATGTGTTTCAAAAATGATCAACATTGTATTTACAATAAATACACATATGCATCACACTGACAATTAAAAATATCAACAAAGAATACCTATAGAAACGTATAATTCATGGGATTCTTCAAACCCTATATAAAAATCTGCCTTTAATTTCTTTATAATTGATGATCTTGTTTTGCAGTACCAACCATACAATTCTCAGGGCCCGGGAACTGGAATTGGCACCATTTTGGATGCAGGTCTCCCCAAGGAGTCCAGGTGCTGGTCAGTGGGTTGCAGTTGAATTCTTTGTGGCCCTGAGTTTACCGAACAGGAGGCAAGCATACAGAGGCCCTTGGAGATTCTCCTTCAAGCTGCTCACAGCAAAGGGAAAAGTCTTTGTCCTCTCCTTGGTGGAAGCATCAATTGCAGGTCAACACAGCAAAGCACACACAGCATAGGGCCAGTTCTCCTCCTTGCAGCTCTCCAGCTCTTCTACAGAAGTGATCTAATTTTCTGGGGTTTAAGGTCCAATACTTATACCCAATTTTCTATTTGTGGCAAGGGTCTCTGATCCCAGTTAAACCCAGTTCTGTCCTCTCTGGTGCAACAGTAGCACAGAATGTAGAGACAGTATTGTGCGCAGGACACATAGCCTATTCAGGTGCAAGTGAAACTCCTCCCACCACTCAAAATTCAGCCAAGGTCTATTCAGCCCAGCTATGAGTCACCCAGGAAAGTTAGGACACACCTCAACCTCCTGTGATGGTCTACAGTGAATGCACATATCCAACCCCCTGTCACTCCAAAACCAGGCACTCAAAACACAAAACAGCAGAGGCACACAGAATGGTTATAAAAGGACATGTCCACTTCCTATAAGTGGCATTTTCAAACACATAATTTAAAACCATCTCCCTAAAAATATGTGTTACTAGATTCTGAGTTCAGAGTGCCTTAACTCTACTTCTCTATCTTGTCCCAATGAAAAGTAATACTTGTAAGATGTTACAAGGTAAATCTGATGTTAGCCTACGGGACAGATTGTCTTTAAATAGTAAAACCGAAATTGGCAGTCTTTCACTATCAGGTGAAACACACCAGCACATGCCCCACCTTTTACATACACTGCACCCTGCCCATGGGGGTACCTCTGGACTACCTAAGGGGTGCCTTACATGAAAAGGTAAAGTTGGTGCCTGGCAAGTGACTGCGCTTGCTAGTTTGACATGACAGTTTAAAAACTGTGTGTGCAGACAATGCAGTGGCAGGTCAGAGACTCATTCAGTGTTGCAGGCCCATTAGTAGCATTTTATTTAGAGGTCCTGGCACACTTACCTGGCACTTTACTAGGGAGTTATCAGTAAATCAGATATGCCAATCATGGATAGCCAATCAAAATCACAAATTACACAAGGAGCACTTGTACTTTGACACTGATCAGCAGTCACAAGGTGCCTAAAGTATCTAAGCCAGCAAAAACGAGTTCCAGCATTCCATCAAAAATACAGGAGGTGAGGCAACAATTTAAAAAAAAAACGCACCAAAGATGCCAAGTCTAACACTGAAGCAGATGATATCCAGCATAACCTGGTTAAAAACAATGAACTGTGGCATTTCAGTGCCTGTATATGGAAGCTCCAGGTAGGAAGCAGAAGGCTCCAAGGCTGGAGCCACAGTCAGTTACATGTGTGCCAAAATTGTCTCTAATGGTTATGTTGATGCCTGATGACTATGTTGATGTCAGTGAATCAGGGAATGACATGGAGCAACAACTGGTCTGGTGGTCCTCAGAAGCTTGGGCCATCAAGAGCTCACCTTCCACTCATCTGTGGCCTTGGGGTACATGAAGCTAGACTTTTCACATGATCTATATTCACATATGTGATCCAGACTACAGAGGCAGATGTTGTGTGTTCCGAGAGTAATATCTGCTTGTGGCAAGAAATACATTTAAACCCTACACTTTAGGTGGAGACTGGAGACTAACTGTCAAAAGCACTCCAAAAATTACATTTTATGAAGAAATGTTATGAGCAGAGCAGCTCTGGATCTGCGTTGATGGTGCAGAAAAGAAAGAACTGACTTTCAATGCAGCAGGGTGTCAGCATATATGGATCCCTAACATCATGTCTGTGTACATCTCAAAGTCAAATCAGAGTTGTAGTGCCATCCATAGGCATATAAACGCAATTTGAACGTTCTGGGTCTAGTCTGGCACCTGAAAGAGATTCTAGAGGTGAGTAATCTTGAAGTAGAAGTATCAAGCAGAAAAAGGCATGAGTATACAATTGTTGTGACATGGTTTGGGCTGCCTTTGCCATCACACACTGCCCACATAGGGAATACTGCACTCAAATGCTAGCATGCAGAGCTGGCCTATCTCCCACCACAAGTGCTTAGTTTGTAAAAGAATAAGTGCCAGGGTCCAAATGTAGGGGTTGTAGAATAGCTGGCTAGTCTTGATTCGAATCTCATGACTGTTGCATCCACCATCAAACACTTCCTGTCCCTTTTCATAACACTTGCAGGTCATTTCCGCTCTTCCTTTCTCCCTCTCTTTCTGTTAGTCCATCCTTCTCTTCCTCCTCTTTCACTCCTTCCCCTTTTTTCTCTTTTTTTCCGCATCAAAGTCTGATGATAAAACATAGGTGCCGGTCCCAAAAACAAGCATGTCAGTAATCCCTGCTTGCAATCACCGGCTGAGTTTAATCACTGCCCATCTCTATCCTCTTCCATTAATCCATAGGTGCAGCAAAAATAAAAAATAGGAACACAATTCTGGTCCTTGTGCATAACATCCAAACACTACCTTTATCAGCCACCCTCTTCCACTAAAACATTATCAATCAATAGCACGCTTACTGCCTCGTCAAGGCTATAAAGCACCATATAAATGCAACTATAATGTTAGTAATGAAATGTAATGAAATATAATGTAGTTGTTAACTAAGGATAACCTCTTAGGCCCTATTGCACTGCTCACTGAAGAATGAGAAGTTGTGCAAACTCTATCCTCCTCCGGGGACAGATCTTCTTACGCCTCCAGCAAGTATTATACGTGGTGGAATGGTAAGGTTCTCTGGCAGTTACCCCAGCAATGAAGGCTTGCCCTCTCAACCTCTTCCCAACCTACATTCTAGACCCCTTAGGTTCCAACCTCAGCTGTCGGATGATGACAGGCTTGCACTATTACTATCGTATGATGACCTCTGTGGCCTCACCTAGAAACATACCCACTATTTCACCTGATCCAGATAGAGAACATATTGTTAACTTTAGATCCATGAATAAGGATAACTTACTTCAGGTTGCCACATCTCACCTAGTGGAAGCAACTACAAACTCTCATATCAAATCGATGCTTCTCAACTGCAGATCAGCATTGAAACATGCAGCCGATATCTCAGTACCCATCATCTTACAAGAATTGGACCTCCTGATTGTTAAGTAAACATGGCTCAATGACTCCTCCTCCCCAACATCTTAATTCCTCCTGACTATGACATCATCAGATGCGATAGATCGATCAAATCGGGGCGGAGGGAATTGCCTGCATCCATCGTTCTAGTCTCGTATTGAAGCAGACTCATAATGATCTGCTGTCCGCCTGTGAGCTAATAGTCACTGAAATTTGGAACTAGGGCAAGATTGTTTGTGTACTTCACATGATCTAACATCCCCCTGGGGATAACTTGTGTTTCATAGAGCAATTGATGGAATCCATCTCTGCTTTCATGGACCTCCATCCTAACCATATCTTCCTCCTTCACTGGAATGACACAAATGATAAGCTAGTTTGCTCTTTTAAGGCTTTCCTCTCTGACCTCAATTTCATTCATGCCTGCAATGGACCGACCCACTACAAGGGTGCACCTTTGACGTTATCATAGCTAGAGATCACATCATTCAACTTGATGACATTGTACCCTATGATTGGTCGGAACATTACCAAATCTCCTTTCACATTCGCGAAAAGGTGTTGCTCAGACAACAGCTCAAAAAACAGCTGGCTCTTAATCTGAGAGACATCAACAACTCTAATCTATCCAGCTTGAACAAGAATATGCTGGAACCTCCCCCTAACATGAACAATTTGGAAGAGTTAACAGATCACTACATCAACTCTATGTCAAATATTCTCGATTCCGCCGCTACGAAGCAACTCAAAAGGATACTGTGCAAACTATCCAAACCCTGGTGCAATGGCGCCTTTATTGCTGAACGTCGCAAACTGAGGGTCTCTGAGAGATGTTGGAGAAATTCTCCCTCCACCTCTAGTCTCAAGCAGTTAAGGAATATGAGTAGCTCATATAACAAACACATTCGCTTTGCTAAAACAGATAATTTCAGGGCTCAGCAAGACAGTGCTAAAAGCGACCCAAGAAACTGTTTTATATCATCAAACAACAGGCTAACCAATATACCAATCCTATTCTGGCAATCAGGACTTCTGGTCCCAGTGACGAGGACTTCTCAGCACACTTTTCTGAAAAGTCTAGGAGTATTGGGCCTGATGTCTCAAAGGTTTTTAGCCATTCTGTGTCTAGGCGAAAATGTGTTCATGCATATGGCCAATAGATTGATGAGCCTCAACGTGCCGCTACTAATCTGATGTCTATGAGCGCCCTGGGTTTGGCAGTACCTTTGGCAGTATGTGCTCTGCTATACCCCACAGAGTACACTCCCAAAAACAATGCCTCCTGGAATTCCTTTGTGCTCCCTGATGGGGAGGAGTTGTCACATTCCTTGGCGTCTCTTAAACCATCCAACCATTTCAGTGATCCTCTTCCCCCAAAGTTGCTCAAAGATCTCAATGCAGCCATTCTCTCTCACTAGTCCAGTATCATCCAGCAATCTCTCTTACAGGGGAGGATTCCCGGCTGCTTTAAAATGGGGCAAGTCACACCCAGCCCCAAGCAGCGTAATGCAGACCTTGCAGATCACAATAACTTCCTTCAGATCTCCAGCATCATGTCTTTAGTGAAATTGCTTGAGAAATGTGTTCACACACAGCTGTGCCAACACATCGAGAAATATCAGCTCCTAGACCGACACTAGTCTGGCTTTAGAACAAGACACAGCACATAAACAGCTCTAACTCACATTGTTGATGACACCTTGAGGGCTCTTGAACAAGATGCTCCTTGTCTTCTAATCCTTGTAGACCTGTCCTCTACTTTTGACACTATCAAACATGATAACTCACCAGACCTATAAATAGTGCGCGGAGATCTCTAAGCGCGACACTGATAGAGACTCCTGAGGCGGAAGCCGGGAGGGCGAAAGACATTCTTTTAAAATACTTTGTGATACTGTGTTCTTTTTAAATATTACTTGACTCTTGCTTCTCCTGAACAGCGCGCCTCGCGCTGCAACGTTTGTTTACATCTAGGTCGCCATTCCTGACGGCGAGGCGAGCCGCGAGCCACGAAACACGCCCACCTCAGTTGGCCACACCCCCTCCAACGCCCCGACCAACTAATATAAATTATGTGCCTTGGCAGGAAGCGCAGCGGACGAGCTAAGGCAAGCTCGTCTGCGCTCGTCCGCGACCGTCCGGGGCAAGGGGCATGTCACTCTGCTCGCTTTACCACCTATTCACCTGCCAAACTGCGCTGCCTTCGGGGCCATGGCCGTTATCTGCCTCCATCTGCTCCCACATCTCGTCTCTTGGCTTAGCTCCTCCTGCCCCTCTGACAATACCTTGGCCACAACTTGTCCTCCCTACTCCCTCTAGTGGTAGCGCTCCTCCAGCTGCTTCTAGATCTCTTACGGCTTTCTATCTGAACACTAGGTCTGCAGTAGCCCACGCCCATGAACTTTCGGTACTGCTGGATCTCCATGCCCCCGACCTTCTTTTCTTAATAGAAACTTGGTTCCGCGATGACTCCCTCCCCACCTTATTGGCTACTCTACCAGCTCCATATTACGCAATCCGTGCCGACCGGCTTAACGGCAAAGCTGGAGGCGGGGTGGCGGTCATCGCTCGAACCGACCTCCCTTTTCAGCCCTTGTCCCTTCCAGATATCGCTACTACGGAGTATTTAGCTATCCGTACCACTTCCATCACGCCCCCTCTCACCTGTATTCTCATCTATCGTCCCCCCCAATCTCCCTTATTGTTCCTCCCGGATTTCTTGGAAGTTCTGGCTACCATCACAGTCAACAACTCCTCCATTTTACTTTTGGGTGATTTTAATTTTTGGCCTTCTGACCAAGCCGAATGTCCATCTTCTAAGGAGTTCTCAGACACCCTTTCCTCTCTTAATTTCATTTCCCATATTCACTCTCCCACCCACGTCAAAGGTCACACTCTCGACCAGATCTGGTCCTCTAACTGCCCCGTAGAATCCCTTTCAATCTTACCCTGTACCTGGTCTGACCATCACTTGATTTCCTTTTCTCTTCCCATTCACCCCCCGATCAAGCCCCCACTCCCTAAAAACACCTGGGTTCGAGCATGGGGCCGAGTAGACCCAGATAGTCTATCCTCCATACTCACTTCCTCCGCTCCCCTCCTTTAAGACCTATCTACCAGCTCCCAGGTCACGGCCATTGATCAATGGCTCTCTGCAGGCTGTGATACCATTGCTCCTCTGAAGCGGGTCTCAACCAAACGAGAGAAGGACGCCAACCAGTGGTTTAATCAAGATCTTAAAGCCACTAAACTGGCGGTGCGGCGTGCGGAGCGGGCCTGGAGGAAAAACTACTGCCCCTCCTTACGTTTAGAGTTTATAAACATCCTGACCCTATATAAGAAAAACATCCTGGAGGCAAAAACCATCTACTTTTCCTCCAAAATCCTCGCAGCCGAAAGCAAATCGAAGGAAATCTTTTCGATTGTTCACAATCTAGCGTTTTCGGATAGAACCTCTCTCAAACCCACCCCTTCTCTGGAACTCTGTCACTCCCTAAATAATTTTTTTATTCAAAAAATCGTAACCATTAAAACCAACATCCCCTCTCCTTCCCCCACCTTTGTGGACCCTCAGTGTCCTCCCCCCAAGGACTATCTCACCACCCTCCCACCTCTAACTAAGGAATCGATAACTGCCATAATTCCACTTGTTAAATCTGGTTCCCCGCTAGATCCCTGCCCGGCTCATATCCTCCGTCATATCTTCTCTAGCTGCCCAGATCCCCCCCTCCACCTTCTCAACAGTTCTTTATCCCAGGGTGTGGTACCCAACTCACTTAAATCTGCTGTAATCGTCCCTATTTTGAAAAAACCTGGTGCCGATCCTTCAATCCCAGCCAATTTCCGCCCCATCTCTCTTCTACCGTTCCTGGCGAAAGTACTCGAGCGTCACGTCACCCACGCCCTGAGCTCTTTCGTGGAGAAGAACGGGGCTCTTGCCCCCCGCCAGGCCGGGTTTCGCCCCGCACACTCCACGGAGTCCGTAGTGCTTTCGGTCCTTGATAACCTCAGGGAGGGAATGGATACCAACCAACCTCAGGCCCTGGTTCTCCTCGACCTCTCAGCCGCCTTTGACACGGTGGACCATTCCATCTTACTTTCCCGTGTCAGGGCGGCGGGGATCGGGGGTACCGCGTTGGTCTGGTTATCCTCCTTCCTGAGAGACCGCACCCAGGCAGTTTGCCTGGGAGACTTCACTGCGGACTTCGGCGACGTTCAGTGCGGGGTTCCCCAAGGTTCCTCCCTTTCTCCCCTCTTATTCAATCTCTACATCTCCCCTCTTATCTTTTCACTGCAACAAATGGAGGTCGCCGTATTTAATTATGCGGACGACCTCCAGCTTGTGTTCAACCTTTCCTCTTCCCCCGACTCTGTCTCCAACTTTCAAACTATCATGATTCACATTCGAGACTGGATGAACCACAACCATCTTAAACTCAACCCAGACAAGACCGAGCTGGTGTTGACGGGTGGTTCATCCAGCCCCTGGTCCCCCATCTTCTGGCCCCCTTCCCTTGGTGCCCCACCTGTTCCCTCTACCTCAGTTAAAACTCTAGGCATCAAGCTCAACTCCCAACTCACCCTTCACTCCCAGGTTAGTTCTGTGGTTTCTTCCTCCTTTTTGGCACTTCGCACTATTCGCAAGGTGTCTCGTTTTTTTTCATTTGATGCCCTAAAACTTATCACTCTTGCCATGGTCGTATCCCGCCTGGATTATGGCAACGCCCTATATGCAGGTATCCCTGCATATAGTCTTCGGCGTTTGCAGCAGATCCAAAACCAGGCGGCGCGCCTGGTGTTCAAACTCCCAAAATCCTCCCATACCACTCCCCTCCTGAAATCTTTACATTGGCTTCTTGTCTGTGCCCGTGTCCAGTTTAAGCTTGCATCTATCACCTTCCAAGCACGACTGGGCACGGCGCCGGCTTTCATCTCCTCGGAGATCATTCCCTATGTTCCATCTAGGGAACTGAGGTCATCTTCCCAATCCCTTCTCACTGTTCCACGGTTTCGAAGAAAGAAATGGGGAGGCTCGAAGTTTGCGACCCTCGCCCCGACCTTTTGGAACTCTTTGCCTGCAGAGCTCAGAGCTTCAACCTCATACCTGCTATTCCGGAAACAACTTAAGGCATACCTTTTCGCCAAATCCTTTAATTAATACTTTAGCTTCTCATTTTTCTCCTACCCCGGGTTTTCTGCTCTGACCTCTTCAGTTTTTAGCGCCAAGAAACCGCTGGTGTACGTGCGCTGTATAAATAATTTTAAATAGAAATAGAACTTGATTACTCTTGTTCAATACAGGATGGGTTTATCTGGCCCTGTCTTAAATGGTTTGTCTCTTTCCTGCACAACCAAACCCAAAGAAGCAAAGTCAACCAATCTCTGGCTGCCAGTACCCTGGTCTCTATTGAGGTACCTCAAGGATCTGCATTCTCACCCACGCTCTTCAATTTCTTCATGGAACCTCTAACTGCTATTCTGAATGGTGCTAGCATTCAATACCATATGTACGCTGATGACACTCAACTGCATTTGAAGATCTCCTCTCCAGCGAACATTACAACTCTTAATGGGGTGCTTAAACAAAAACCTCAACAATGGTTAACGCATAATCATCTGTTACTAAATACCCTCAAAACTGAATTTCTCCTAATTACCCCCCCCCCCCCCCCGCAACCACTCGGCCCCTACACAAAAAGGGATAAAAAAAAGTCAGCTTTCAACTGCACCCCTCATATGGTGGACTCCGCTTGTTCTTTAGGTGTCACCCAGGACAAATTCCTAAACATGCAAGGGCACATCAGTGCCACCATTAGGAGTGCCAATCATCAGCTCAACCCTCTTCGGAAAATCAAACCCTTCCTACTTCACACGGACATCCAGTCAGCAGTAGACTCTATGACAATTGCTAATCACTAACTTCTCTTGCTTGACAATTCTTCTTCTTTGTGTTTCGAAATGTATTTTGTTGTCCTTTTGACTTAGTGTTCTGCTAAAACTTCACAGCCCGTTTAGTAGGGCTGTTAACTGTTGTTCACGCGCTACCTTATCTTCCCCTGCACCCCATTTACTTTTTATGTTTCAGGTACATCTTATGTCTTCTTATTCTATTATACTCATACTGTTTCCTCATGTCAACGTTAGCTTGTTTGTTCAGCACTCTGATACCCATCTGGCTCTTGTTCACGCTTTATAGAACTTTCCAAATAAATAAAACTATGCACAATGCTGCTAGGTTTACCCGTGGTTCACTTAAGGCCACAAATCTGCAACTTCACCATTTAATCCTCCAGCCAAGTTCTCTAACCCATGCTGCTAATTGCTGTGAGGCCTGGCTATTGCCCAGAAGAGATCGAGGTCTTAGGCAGTGTTTACCTTTACCTGATTTACAGTACAGATGTCTGATCCCTAACGAGATAATTGAGCCTGCTGTTAGACCCTGAACTCATATACCCAGCTGCAGCCATAGCACCTGAGCTTTGGTGCCTTCCTTGCCTTCAGTTTGTGCTTCCTTGTTGGTTGGAAATTTTATTTTGAACTGGAGCTGTCTGCTAGTGTAGTAATATGTGTTTGATACTGGAGTTATGACAGTGTGGGGGAGGGGGCTATTTTGCTGAGTTGAGGAGGATTCTGAAATATTTTGTAATCAGTTCTGAAGTAGAAGTGGTAGTGCACTTTAGGACTGATGCTGTTAGCAATACAATGTCTGTCTCACAATTTTTAAAGGGGAGAGCACGTCTGCCAGGTAACTACTGTATGTCACATGTCACACCACCATCCAGTCCTCACTTTCTCTCCAGCAGTACATTTCAAGCAGGGATTTTTAAACCAATATATCTAATAGTATAAAGGATTGGGAATTATAAGGTACTAGAAGGAAAAGTGCCAATCACCAAAACAAAACTGGCTGGAAGTGTCATGAAATTGTCAAACTTGGCAGCCATGGAAGGCAGAGATGCAGTTGGCCAGAGCTGAGGGGCATCAGAAAACTCTGGTGTTGGTCCAAATTCTGGAACACCAAGGTGTGCGGTGCTTCAGAATTGATGTTATTGGCAACGGTGAGGGGGGCACAGAGCAGGATTGAGGGCGTGGTGTATGGCAGTTTTGTCATGCATTTGTGTGAATTCATATAATATATAAAGTGGTGCAGGAGATTGAATTGCTTATTCAGAAGTAAATATTGTTCCCATTACTTCAGCTATATGTCCAAGTTAAGGTACCTAATCAGCGCAGTGTGAAGTACGTTGGTACAGGTGAGCCTGACTATGTGCCATGGAATGGCAGGAGGGGCTAGTGTTAGTTTAGTACTGGAATTAGAGGTAAAACATTAGTGAGGTGACTTGGGAAAGTGTATTTGAATGTCATACCACTAGAAAAAAACTGAATGGAACTAGACGATGAGGGCACCTGGAATGTGGAGGGGCTCAGGGACGTCATTAACAGGGCAGAAACTATCTATTTATTTGTCTTATATAGCACACCTGCCCACATTACTATTAAGATGCTTTACAGCAAACTATGCATTGTCTCTAGGAAAGGTTAAATAGCTGAACCAGTGCAAAAAAAGATTAATATGCAGAACCGAATAAAGGCACTTGTAGACTGCAAAGTAATAAAAAACATTAATTTTTTTATATACGTAGATTTTACACAAGGTATGACACATGTGGACAGCTCACATTTAGTGGGACTAAATCGGTTCTACATAAATACCCTAGGACATGAGTTATGAATTCTGCCTTGGCTGCAACATATAATTCCATCAAGATCAGAGCATTACATCATTGTATGAGTTGCAGTAGGTGTATATCTGCATTTGGGTAAAGTACATTAGGTATAGGCAAGCCATTGAAGAAAGTTAAGGAAACATAAATAAGCTCTGCGAAATATTCAAGAAGAATGGTTCTCACATTCTGGAAGTTGCTGGAAGCACAGCCTTGTCAATGGGGACAATGCAAGAAGGACAGATGTTCCAGGTGTGGAGGCTACAGGAGAAACAGGTCTGCTTAGCACCAGGAGCATACAGGAAGTATATGTTTACTATGGGTTGTAAAGAAGGCACAGACCTGCTCTACTTTGGGTGCCTGGGTGTGAAGAGGTTGACTAGTCTTCTGTACAAGCAGGCAGTCCCCTCTGCTTGAATGGTTCCTTTTTCCATTGTTTTACCGGACAACAATACCTAGAGTTGTCATGTCTTACAAGCTTTAAAACACTACGGCCGTACGGCACCAGGTCTACCCCACTGTCATACCACCAAAGCTGTGGTCAGCATTCAAAGCTGTGGTCGGTTTGCCTGCCAGATTAGGGGATTCCTCCTGTCTGGTGGTCTTTTTTGGGAAGTTCGCACAGTGGGGCCTCAAAAAACAGTTCCTGAAAGGCATGGACTGAAAAGTTAATGATGGGCAGGAATCGTTTTGCATGCACACAGGGGGGTACATGTTGCGCCCCCCTGTGTGCCTCCACGGGGGGGCAAAGGCAGCAAGGGTCTCCTTTGTTTCCTCTCCACCAAGGATTTTATGGAGGAGGGACCACCATGAAAGCCCTGGCAAAGAGGAAACTCCTAAAACGCTTGGCGGGCCTGCTCGGTCCAGTCAAGCATTCTAATGCCTCTACACTGCCACAACACTGCCAGGGAATGGTGGTTCCCTGGTGGTTGCAGTGGGGCGGTTGCAGTTCGATCCTCCAACTCCTAATAGGACAGTCGGGAGACTGCCACCACCGTGCCCTCGCAAGCCTGGTGGTGCGTGCATTACCAAACTCATAATCAAGGCCTTAATGTACAATAAATGCCTTTGAAATCAAGTGATGTTTCATGATAAATAGAGAATGCTGCTAAGAAAGAAGTGGGGAAGGTAAATATAACACTTCTAAATTTCAACGCTTTCCCCACTGTTGCTTAGATTAGAGTGTGGATAATAAATGTAACCCTTCCAATGTCCAACACTTTCCCTATTGTTACTTAGGTTGAAGTTGAAATTTGTAAATCTAACACCCCCAAAAGTCCAACACTTTCCCTACTATTGCTTTGATTGGAGTGGATATAGTAAATCTAAACCCACAGAAGTCCAACACTTTCCCTACTATTGCTTAGAGTAGACTGGGATACTAAACCCAACATTTTATATTTTCCATGGTTTTGCTTATGCAGGAGTGATAATAGTAGATGTAATTTGTGCAGGGTGTAAGAATATTCCTATTTTTACTAGGTATATGAATATTTTTTATGTTGTTTAATTTTCTATTGTTTTGATTTGTTAAACATTTTTATAATATAATATTATATGTTTGCTCTTTTTTGTGTTAGATTTGTGTTTACTATTTATAAAAAATGTATATTGTTAACGATACCTTTAGTTTTTTTAATATATATATATATATATATATATATTCACAGAAAAAACCATAGGTTATAGTGGATATATAGTTAGGAATTTGCATTTACAAAACCTTGAAAATTCAATGAAAAAACCATAGGTTATAGGCCATATATAGTTAGGAATTAGCATTTACAAAACCTTATTTTACTCGCATAAAACCATTGAAATTCCATATATAGTTAGCTAACTATAAGCGCTAACTATATATCGCGCACCCGCAATCCACTGCTGATGATGTCACATATTACATCATTCATGACATGGTCAGTGACATCACTGATGACATCACTGATCACAACATCCAATGATTGTATGTGTCTGTAAAGTTTAAATATGTTTCACATATTGAAGAATGAGTGGATGTATAAGTGTCTGGATGAAGAATTTAGTAGGTGCATGACTGACTGTATGAGTGAGTGATTAAATGTGTCTCACTGAGTACATGGGTTAGTGACTAAACTGTCTTAATTCGTGCATCAGTATGTTTGATGTTGTGTAAGCTGCTGCATGTGTTGATCAGTAGCTATAAGAGTGGCCATATGGGTTATTGATTGGTTGCCCAAATATTTGAATGGGAGGCTGAGTGTGTGTGTGGGTGGCTGGGAGGTGCGTGACTCTGTGCATAGATGTGTAAGCAGTTGATTCACTAGGAGTATGAGTTCAAGAGTGCATGTGGAAACAGCTATATGGGCGGTTGACTGTGCATGGGTGTGTTGGTGAGTGAATGGATTTCTCATTGCTACATGTGCAAGTAAGTACGTATGTAAAACACAATACATGTGAGAGTTGAGATATATAAATAACTGAACATAAGAGCCAGTGAATGTGTGAGTGGCTGTATCGATCACTGTGAGCTTGTATCAGGGATTATATAAGAGAGTAAATATGTGTTATTATATGTTTGAATAAGTAAGATGTGTATAACTGTATAGTTGAGGAAATGGAGGTGTGATTGATTCTTTGCATGACTGACTAGGTGTGTGAGTAACTCCATGGATGAGTGACAGTCTGTGAGTGTCTGTTTATACTGAGTGTATGTAAGGTTATATTAGAGTCTGAAGAGGTTCATTGTATTATCACATGAGTGATGTGATCAGTGATGACAAATGAGATGTCATCAGTGATGTCATTTGAGTTGTCATCAGTGATGTCATTTGAGATGTCATCATTGATATCATTTGAGTTGTCATCAGTGATGTCATTTGAGATGTCATCAGTGATGTCATCAGTGATGTCACTGACCATGTCATGAATGATGTAATATGTGACATCATCAGCAGTGGATTGCGGGTGCGCGATATATAGTTAGCGCTTATAGTTAGCTAACTATATATGGAATTTCAATGGTTTTATGCGAGTAAAATAAGGTTTTGTAAATGCTAATTCCTAACTATATATGGCCTATAACCTATGGTTTTTTCATTGAATTTTCAAGGTTTTGTAAATGCAAATTCCTAACTATATATCCACTATAACCTATGGTTTTTTCTGTGAATTTCATTGGTTTTTTAATAGCAAATATGAAAAGCTTTAAAATGTCAAGTACGTGATAGATAAAAACATTTTCGTATTTATGCACGCTGATGTGCTTTGAACGCTGCCCCCCCCCTCCCCTCCGTTGTAATCCGTCGTACCTCCTTGTCTCTCCATTTGATTGATTGTTGTCCAAGCATTTACTGTTTTAGAATTGGTTCTCTTTGGATCATTCTCTATTTACAAACAAGCACAAAGTCGCAATACTCTGTTTAGTCTTTGCAGATAGTGAAAAATCGTGTAAAAAAAATAAAAGTAATCGAGCAAAATCAGTAGGCCACTAATTGGATCTCTTTTTGACCTCGCTAAAATAGAAATATTAGGAACAACCCTTCTTGAGAAATACGAAAATAGTGACATGAACTGAGCTCCACACCATGAGGGCTGCAAGACAGCTCGGCTCCATCACCCATCCCGCACAAAATAATGACAAACCCTATGCAAATATTAAAAATATAGACAACACACCAGCAAAGAAACAGGGTAAAACATTTTATTAAAAAACTATTTACATAACGTTGATTTATAAGATGATGTCAGTAGTGGACCGATGTGTGAATAGATCGAAAACAGCACAAGGCTCCAAGATCCGGATAGCAAGCTCCTGGATGTTGGGTGCCATAGTTTAGAGTTCTGAATTTCAGCCTTTTTCAATGCCTGTGCTTTGTTGAATCAAAATGGCGGCTTGACACAAAGCTGACTCAAGCGTTGCTACTGATGCTATGCAGACCAAAACTGGTTTTCAGTTTGTACATTTTTCTAGATTTTTCAATCCAAGTTTGGTTGACTTTGTAGAACGATGGCTTCAGATTTTCAACATACGGTGTGGTGGCGCTGACTGGGAGGGGGCGCTTCGCTCCTGCCCCCTCCCCAAGTAAGATTTTCATACGTGAAAGTACGTTAATGGTTTTGGTCCCTGAGATGCTTCGATGTCACTACCATTCTCAAATAGCATAAGTTCTAGATGTTGGGTGCCATAGTTAAGAGTTCTGAGCAGCGCTTGTAACACTGTCTGAAGCTTATTTCCACCTACTGCAGCTTCACTATTCTCAAAGTAAGTGAGTGTCGTTTGTGGACCTGACTGCATTAGAAAACAATGTGATATGTTACCTTCCTAAACAGCTTGACGGAGGCCCCTGAGGGACGCTGTGATGGCCATGGACTCGGAGAAGACGCTTGGCTCCGACACCCTCCCCAAGTCTTATAGCACTGGTGTAGCCTGAGATCGCCCCCGACATAGGCGGCCGGCTCCCGGCGGTACTTTTTGCCTTTTGATGACTCTTCAATTCTGGACCTTGTCCCACAATCCGTTTGACCTGAAGACAAGCTGTAGTGGGGCGCCCCTTTATCGTTTTAGTTGCCATTCCGCCCGCTTTTGCTACACTGTGCCTCTTCCGCCATTCAGCTGTTTTCCGCCCGCTCTTGCGACTACAGCGTCTCGCTCACCATGTAGTTGAGATGCGCCCGCTCTTGCGGTGCAGCGATAGGCGGCTGCCACAGGACTCTCAAAATGGCGGCCGGCTCTTCGGTTTTGGGCCTGGTCCACTAAAATGGCCCTGGGACACCTTGGAACTCGGACGCTTGTCTGCTAGGGCTTGGGTCCCATTCTCGAAAAGCGTCCCCTCAGCCGTGAAGATTCTACAAAAGTCTTGGGGGCCTCCGACTCCCGCAGGCTTCTGGTGGGGAGCGGCTGCCATGATTGCTCGTGGAATGGCCACGACGGAGCTACCAGATGGTAGTGGTCTCATGCTGACGCCAGCTTTAGTGTGAAACATCCAGAAACACTGTAGACTACCAATTCGATCAGTTCCGGTAGCGCCCCAACATGACCCGGAAGAGAAGAACTTGCCCTCCCCTCTTTGACTGATGGTTCTTGTTGCCTGTCCCCTCTGTTGTCATTTAACAGAACTTTTTGGACTGCTGAAAGGGGTTGTGTTCTGAACGCTGGTTGGTGGAGACATTTAGACTATATTCTTGACCTACGTTGTCGCGTAATGCGTTTTATGACACGCCGCGTTAGCGCACCCGGAAGTGATCCGAGGCGCGGCGCGCAGCGCGTAACGTAAGCATAACAGGTCATGTGACTTGTTAATAAAACTTTTCATTGGTTCATTTTACTTTTGTTAATTTAATGATGAAAAGCTTGGTCTTATGACCTAAAAATTACGCTTTTTATTATTTTCGAACAATATTTTTTTTTCAAACATATGTTATAATATTCCAGGCTAATGTACTTTCCCGGAAAATTTACAACTGTCTTGCAAGTAAAATATATTCCTTTTTCGAGAAAAAGGGCGTTTCTTCCTTCCATGACGGAGCCGTTGAGTAAAAGAGATTCGGCCTGCTGTCTTAGTCGCCGATACGCCTGATTATCAGATTCTTATCGATCACTTTATGTTGCAGACATGAAAAACACAACTGCCCTTGACCATTTATCTTTACTGCGTTCCTACATATTATACCTTTTATCCGTCATGTAATTGGACTGCTTTATTTCACTTGCCTTTTACTGATTCGAAAACAGTCACTAAAAGTAAAAACTTTACAAATGAAAATACTACTACCGTGTTTTGTTTTAAAAACCTTTATTGTGAAAATGTCAGTATACAAATACGGGCCTATAACCACGTGGGCCGGCCACGGAGCAAACTCAAATCGTATATGATGAGGAGACATTTACACTGTAGAAGAACGTAACGAGCGGGCCATTAGGTGACAAGAACAAAGGTGTCTAACAGTTGCGGAATCGGTGGACGTACATTTTGTAATTAAAATACGACAGGGCCACTTACAATAACATTTTCTAGATATACATTTGCGGGCAAAGAGTTACGAGTCCCATTTATACCGGCGCCATTTTGGGCGAGGCCGGGCAGGTCCAAGATATAGTCAAAATGTCTCCACCAACCATCGGCCAGACCAGAACCCCTTTCGGCCCTTTATGTTACAAGATGGTGTCTTCTATTCAGAAAATATTGGTGGCAGCATTTTGAAAGGAAACAGAAACAGCCGTTCTCCTAGTGAGTTTCACATTGTTACATTTAGGAAGAATGTTGAAGAGTAGTATGTGGAAAATCTGAAGCCATTTTTCTACAAACTCTCAATCAGACTTAGATGGAAAAAAAAACCTGAAGAATGTACAAACTGAAAACCAATTTTTGTCTGTATAGCACCAACAGTAACGCTTGAGTCAGCTTTGTGTCAAGCCGCCATTTTCATTCAATCAATAGCGTCCCCCTGCACACATTCAGGGACCTGGTCATGTCTTTAGATGAAACGCATTGTAGGAAAAGAAGCAGAAAGGAAAAGGAAAAAATTTCCGCCGGACCTAGTGAAGCTGCAGCAGGTGCAAATAAGCTTCAGACAGTCTTACAAGCACTGCTCAGAACTCTCAACTGAGGCACTCAACATCCAGGACTTGCCATTCGGATCTTAGCGCCTTGTATTTTTGTTTTGTTCTTGATGGAGGGGAAACAACAAAAAACAGGCATTGAAAACGGCTCAACTGGAGCAAAAAAAAAAATTACTTCTTGGGTGCATTAGGGCATTTATGATTTTCGAATGCCGTATTCATCAGGTTGATGCTCATGTTGCCATAGGACAGCATAGCACCACAGTGTATACAAGTTAACTTCATATGTTCAGATGAGGCAGGTGGCATATTTAGCATTCACCTTCTTTGATCCAGGAGGGATGGAGAAAAACTGCCAGATGAAACTTGAAACTTGGCCATCCAGATCTCGGCGCGTTCGACTCACTGTACCGCAACAGTGACCGCAACTCTGCTGGACACGCCGTCTTTCGGCGCAGCATTGTAGGATGGCCACACCAGTGCGGCAATTTGCTAGACACCACCTCGGTGCCATCCGGATCTCGGCGCGTTCGAGTCACTGTACCGCAACAGTGACCGCAATTCAGCTGGACACGCCGTCTTTCGGCGCAGCATTGTAGGATGGCCACACCAGTGCGGCAATTTGCTGGACACCACCTCGGTGCCATCCAGATCTCGGCGCGTTCATTCATTCAATAGCGTCCCCCTGCACACATTCAGGGACCTGGTCGTGTCTTCAGAAGAAACGCATTGTAGGAAAAGAAGCACAAAGGAAAAGGCAACAAGTTCCGCCGGACCTAGTGAAGCTGCAGCAGGTGCAAATAAGCTTCAGACAGTTCTACAAGCACTTCTCAGAAATCTCAACTGAGGCACTCAACATCCAGGACTTGCCATTCGGATCTTGGCGCCTTGTGCTGGTTCCGACCTATTGACACATCAGTCCACTACTGACATCACCTCATAAGCCAACGGGGCACCCCACGCCGACTTCCGGCGCAGCATTGTAGGATGGCCACACCAGTGCAGCCACTTGCTGGACACCACCTCGGTGCCATCCGGATCTCAGCGCGTTCGAGTCACTGTGCCGGAAGAGTAACCGGAACTCAGCTGAACACGCCGTCTTTCGGCGCAGCATTGTAGGATGGCCACACCAGTACGGCAATTTGCTGGACACCACCTCGGCGCCATCCGGATCTCGGCGCGTTCGAGTCACTGTACCGCAACAGTGACCGCAATTCAGCTGGACACGCCGTCTTTCGGCGCAGCATTGTAGGATGGCCACACCAGTGCGGCAATTTGCTGGACACCACCTCGGTGCCATCCGGATCTCGGCGCGTTGTGCTGCCTTCGGCCTATTCGCACATCGGTCCGCTACTGACGCCGCCTCACGTGCCAACGGATTTTCTACGCTTTTTGTAGCCCTATGTCGCATAACAGGTCATGTGACTTGTTTATAAAACTTTTCATTGGTTCATTTTACTTTTGGTTTCCTAAAGATGGAAGGCTTGGTCATATGACCTAAAAATAACACTTTTCATTGGTTTAGAACATTTTTTTTTCCCAAACGATGAAAGCCCCACCTTGTTTCTGGATCATTCAGACTGAAGCTGGCGTCAGCATGAGAGCACCACCATCTCGTGGCTCCGTCGTGGTCATTCCGCGAGCAATCATGGCAGCCGCTCCCCACCGGAAGCCTGCGGGAGTCGGGGGCCCCCAAGACTTTTATACAATCTTCACGGCTGAGGGGACGCTTTTCGAGAATGGAGCCCAAGCCCTAGCAGGCAAGCGTCCGACTTCCAAGGTGTCCCAGGGCCATTTCAGTGGACCAGGCCCAAAACCGAAGAGCCGTCCGCCATTTTGACAGCCATGTGGCAGCCGCCTATCGCTGCACTGCAAGAGTGGGAGCAACTCCACAACATGGTGAGCGAGACGCTGTGGCCGCAAGAGCGAGCGCAACTCAGCTAGATGGCCGCCACCTGGGGAGACCCGTTCACGCCGCCTCCCCCCCCCCCCCCCCCCCGGGCCGCCGCACGCCAATTTTCGGAGCAGCATTGTAGGATACCAAAACCAGTGCGGCAGTTTACTGGACATCACCTGGGTGCCTGTCGTACATGTTGTGTCAGCCATGTGACACTGGACACAGACCGCTACTGACGAGGCCTCCCCCCGCACCACCCGGGACGCCCCACGCTGTTTTTCTGTGCTGCATTGTAGGATCCCTAAACCAGTGCGGCACCCAGGCGACATCACCTGGGTGCCGTCCAGAACTCTGCACGTTGTGCTGCCTTGGGACTATTCGCACAACAGACCGCTACTGACGAGGCCTCCCCCCGCCCCACCCGGGACGCCCCACGCCAATTTTCGGAGCAGCATTGTAGGATCCCTAAACCAGTGCGGCACCCAGGCGACATCACCTGGGTGCCGTCCAGAACTCTGCACGTTGTGCTGCCTTGGGACTATTCGCACAAAAGACAGCTTCTAACCATTGTTGCTTTTTGTGTTAATAAATGTTTAAATGTTTTTAGTTTTTGTTCTGTTCATTATCGTTAAAAGTTAATAAAGTTTTATAACCTTAATTTGTTGGAGTGTTATCTATTTTTTGAAAAACGGGTGAATGGGGCCTTGAATCGGGTTATTGTCATGTGTGGGCTTTGGAAGTGTGCTGCTGCAGGATCGGACATTTCAAACTCAAATGCACGTTCTTTTTCTTACCTTTCCGAAGCATGGAGCGCAATAGCAAGCAGAGAAAGGGTGATGCACGTGTTGAACACTACCTGACCTGGCAAGTTGCTGGCAGTGCCCCCCCGCCCGCTCCTGAAAGAGGGCACACACACACCGCCGCCCCGAGTACTTCAGAAATCTTTAAAAGACCATGCGCTTGTTCATGAGGCTTAAATGGTTTATCACCTCTTCTAGAACCCCTACATCGACCCTCTGACGTTTCATGGAAAAATTACCATGTAACACAATACCAAGCCCTATCAGCTGAAACCCCCAAGGAATCGTGGGGCATATTAGCAAGGGGGTTTATCTCCCCTTTTTTGGCTTTAAAAACCATGAAAGCGGAGATAAAATTATTTCCCTATTATCAAGCTGTCGCTAACACCAGTTAGTGACACCTAAAAGGAGATAGCGACCATCTTGGGCCCGGCTTTGCATGTCAGTGATACTTATCACTAATGACATGCAAAGTGGCGTGCCAAGATGTTAGCGACTGGAAACAGTCCCTAACATCGCTACCTTCTATTACCAACTTTTGGAGATATTCGCACTAAGCGCGAATATCTCCAAAAGCTAACACCTGCCCTGAGCAGGTTTTAGCCATGTTATCCAATGGGAGGTGGATAACATGGCTAAGAGCATTAGGTCGATAATACATGAATATCGCTGACTTTTCTGCGATAATAGCAAGGTTTATCTGCGATAAAAATCGCCGATGTGCGGCGATAATTTTTGTCTCTAAACAAGTTATAGACAAAAATTATCGCTAGTTGTTAGTAATATGCCCCCGGGTTTTTGCTTGCAGAAATCGGGAGGCGGGAGACTAGCACTGAAATCAGTACTCACACGCCTGAATCAGGAGGATTGGCATGTCTGAATTCTCTACAGCTGGGGCCATAAACTACATCCGCAGGGGTAGGTGATAGCCTGGGACCAGCCTGGCATCTAAAATGGCTGCCGTGCACGACAAAATTGTGGCATTCGAAAAAAGGCAAGATGGCGCAGCCGCTGGAAGAGATGTATCAACATATATCAGCCTCCTCAGCCACCCTCAGGAAACATAGGGGATTAGGATACGTCTCCCGCACCCCCTTATACCTAGTAATTTAATTTACGAAGCACAAAATGGCGAATTCCCGTTTCGCTACCAGTTTGCGGCCCAGTTCGCGGCCCGTGAAGCGCTTCTACCGTGAAAAATCATTTTTTTTTTATTTTCCCCACGGGACCCTTTAATAACCCCAACAACATTCCTAGGGGGTCAAGAGGGGGATACCTTGCCCCCTTTCATTAAATTCCCCCTTAGTTTTTCACCTTTTCTTCTCTCTCGATCCTACCGAGAGACAAGATGGCGGCCGCTCCGGACTGTCACGCAGCAAAAAAAAAAAAAAAGCTCACGCACAGCCGCTGGAAGAGATGTATCAACATATATCAGCCTCCTCACCCACCCTCAGGAAACATAGGGGATTAGGATACGTCTCCCGTACCCACTTATAACTAGTAATTTAATTTACGAAGCACAAAATGGCGAATTCCCGTTTCGCTACCAGTTTGCGGCCCAGTTCGCGGCCCGTGAAGCGCTTCTACCGTGAAAAATCATTTTTTTTTTCTTTTCCCCACGGGTCCCTTTAATAACCCCAACAACATTCCTAGGGGGTCAAGAGGGGGATACCTTGCCCCCTTTCATTAAATTCACCCTTCGTTTTTCACCTCTTCTTCTCTCTCGATCCTACCGAGAGACAAGATGGCGGCCGCTCCGGACTGTCACGCAGCAAAAAAAAAAAAAAAGCTCACGCACAGCCGCTGGAAGAGATGTATCAACATATATCAGCCTCCTCACCCACCCTCAGGAAACATAGGGGATTAGGATACGTCTCCCGTACCCACTTATAACTAGTAATTTAATTTACGAAGCACAAAATGGCGAATTCCCGTTTCGCTACCAGTTTGCGGCCCAGTTCGCGGCCCGTGAAGCGCTTCTACCGTGAAAAATCATTTTTTTTATCTTTTCCCCACGGGTCCCTTTAATAACCCCAACAGCATTCCTAGGGGGTCAAAAGGGGGATACCTTGCCCCCTTTCATTAAATTCACCCTTCGTTTTTCACCTCTTCTTCTCTCTCGATCCTACCGAGAGACAAGATGGCGGCCGCTCCGGACTGTTTAGAATGTTGACAGACACCGGAGAGCCAATCAGCTTTCTGCGCGCAAAGTTCCGATAAGCGAAAAGTAAGCGGACCGGATCGCTGCCCAGAGCGCTGTTACAGATATATATCTTGATTTAAACGTTAATTTCTCAAAAACTACTGGAGCACATATATTGAGACCTAGCAAAGGCACATCGGGCTAACAGTCCCTACAATTTTGCCAAGTTTCGTGCAAATCCATTCAGCCGTTCGAGCTAAAAGTGAGTCCAACCGCCCTATGGAAATTAACATGGGAAAAACGCGTTTTGGGACCCCCCTTTTTTCTCAGCCCCCCCTTGACGAAACCCCACCAAATTTTCAGGAGCTGCTCAGAAACAAAATGTGCCATTTTCCTGAAAATTTCAGCCGATTCCATCCACAAACGCCAAAGTTATTAGACATAGAATTTTCAAAAGTCCCATAGGGAATTAATCCTAACTATATATACCTACTGGCGATAGCCAGTAGGTAATATATATATATATATATATATATATATATATATATATATATATATATATATATATATATATGTATGTACACTCCTACAAAACAAGTGAAATTCAGCAGTGATAGTTACCTGAGCTAACCACACCTATGACCCTGCAATGCGCTGCTTATTACCCACATATTACAACACTCATGAAATGGTCAATGGCATCTCTCATGACATCACTAATGACATCTCAAATGACATCACTCACGACATCATCCAGTGAGTGTTTTCTGTAAATGTTTCTGAGAGTTCAAGATATATACTAAGCCATTGCCCAGGTTAAATTACTATTCTTTCAGTACTACTAATGTTTGATAGTATTTCTAACATATGTTATCTGAGTTGCTGTTTAGGTGGGAGTGGCTGTCTGAGTGGCTGTATGGGTAAGTAGAATAAATATCATATGCCAATTTTCAAACAGTAATCCTCCTTAGAACATTAACCGATGAAATAAAAGGTAAGAATTTGCTAGTTTGAAAGGAACTTTTGTTTAAATTTAGGGTTGCTGTCATTGCATTCTGTCCATTTAGTTTCACTCTTTAAATAGACAGCATAGTGTCCAGATGATTAGTCTACTTCTGGAAAGATGACAGTGAAAGTAGTACAAATTCATCTAGAACCTGTTATTTGTCCAGCTTCGAAGCTTGTAATATCTGTTTCCAATTTAGATCCATCTGCTCTGCATCATTGTAGCATGAATATAAGATATTTTCCACTTCATTTATGCAATGTTGACATAGCACCTGATCGACAATTTAGGCAGGTCATATTCTGATTAGCCTTTTTGATTTCTTTTGTTGCAGATGTAACATGGCTTGAAACCTGTCATTAAAATACCTACAAACATTAGCAGGACCCAAAGAGCAAATTTCTCCTGCTGTCTTCACATTGATGTCCTTAATGTTTGAGTCTGCTTCTCTAAAATCCAAGCAAATCATCCCACACGTATTTTGCACCACTCAGTGTCACAAGCCAAGTAGGTGCACTTAGCTTTCTCAACAAACATTGCAGTTCTTATGACGACAATGCCACTACTCAATGGGGCCTTGTTGGCATGCCATCAAATTAATCAAGATATGTTCTAAGTTTTCATCCTTCGCATGAAGACATTTTGTAGGTTAACTCCTATCTGCAGTATGAGGTTTACAGCAAATGATAATCTAAATATGTCACTCTTAAATAGAAGATGGAATATGTATGGAATACATTGGCAAAACCAAGGATCCTCTGAATATAATCTGGTTGACCTGTATTCAGCTGATAGTATTTTTACGAGGTGTACGGGGTGTAGATCATGCCAGCCACCTGCTCCAAAGGGAAATAGTTAGGGACAATAGGAATCACTAAACATTTCTTCCACACACTCATGGGAGCTCCTTTTGATGATTTCTTTTGAAAGAAACCAGTAGCATCACCAATGTCTTCTTTGGAATGCAGAAGATGGATGCTATAGTGTTCATAAAGTTCTTCGGATTTGGATCAATACACTTTTTCACTTGATTTTAAAGTTTAATCCTCCATACAAGTTACATAGCGAACAACATCAGCATTTTTGTAATAAATAATATTTTCTACCAGGTATAATGTTGCCTATTTTACTGTACCAGCATCCACTAACTCCTGCCAAATGTATTTGTTTTTGGTAGGGACATTCACTAATATGATAAGTGGTTCATCAACATCTCTTAACCCCTACAGTTTCAACATGCTGTTTGAAAACTAAAGGTAAGAAGATAACATTTCCTTTAAGGCCTTTCTGTGTCTCAGTTGGTGGCAGTTTCCCGGTCTTTGGTTCCATGTGAATGTTTATCTGGAATGTGTGTATATATTGTCTGAGAATTGGTTCATAAACATTTAATCCTCAAAGTTCTTCTGGAATTGATACCTTGTTATAACTTGTTATGTATTGCTCTGACTGGCGCTCCGTTATCCTCTAACTAACCATAGCAAAATTTATAAATTATTTGCTGTGTTGAAAAATAAAGTATTCCTCTAAAAATATACCTAAATTCTATTGTTCAGTTTTTGAGAACAAAACAACATTGCAAGTTAGGCTTTTGTGGTGAGAACAAATACAAACCCATCTTGGTTTTTCTGAAGAAACTGTGCTAAACTGTGCAAAATCTATTGAGCAAAGTTATCAATTCTAATACTTGTGTCTTGTTCCTTTACACCTGCACATACCAACTCCTCATTTTCCCTAGACTCCTGTTCATGACCAAAGAAACAAAACCAAACATCTTCACAAACATTTTCTACATTTGCTACTGTGCCATGCAATAGAGCGTTATTCATTTCTCCTAAACATAAGGCATGAGGGTTTACAAAGTTATGTCTCCTAACTATAGTTAGCATTTTAGAGTGATGAACAGCTAATATTTTGAAGTGATGAAAGGTGCATGGTAACTCTGTCTTCGATAGACATGCCAGTAAATGTCCCTATAAATTAGTTTTCTCTCATTTTGTATGGATCTAATCTTTGCAAAATTGCAATTTTTCATTTGACACTTCTATCTGGAAATGAACGTAAGAAAATTCATAATATGTCAATTGATTCCTGCCAAACACTGCAAATACTGCTACAGTTTCATTTAAATACAGGGACCCATCTACACCTTCCTTGTACCTCTCAAGCTATAACATCCTCTCTATTCCTAGGATTCATCTCCTCTTTTGCATTGGGAGTACCATATTTCACTTCATAACAGTGACCAATCGTTTCAACTGACTGCACTAATGTGTTCTCTTTAAAGTAGCATTTTTCGTTAAAGTAAAGGATCAGTACTGAACATATGCTTCCATTCTCCTCTGAAAATGTTTGAAAAATTACTTGCATTCACAAATCTTTTTTTGTACTTTTCTCTTCATACACAACACTATTTTATGCAGTGTTCTCATTCTGTTCAGAATCTAAATAAATAGCTTTCTCTTCAGAGCAAATGCCTTATCAACTACTGCTTCAATATGTTGTTTTTGTTTGATTGCTTTTCTTTTCCTTTCGGACCAAATTCTGAATTACCATAGCATAAAACATTATGGGGCATATGTACAAACCCCTATTGCCACGAGAACTTCACTTTTTGTGACATTCCCATGGCGATAGGGGCCTTGCCTTATGTACAAGGCAGCGTTAAGCCACTTAACATGGCATAACGCTGCCTTGTACATAAGGCACCCGTTCACACTATGGTTAGCGTGAAAGGGGCGTGCAGTAGGTGTTGTGGTGGGTGTTCCACCGCAGTACCCATTGTATTTGATGCTGCTGCATGAACAAGGGTTTAATAAAAGGGGAGGGTAGGCCCTGGGACAGTAGCCAGGTAGGGCCTGTTCAACATTAATATCAATGAGGAATTACCTGGCTGCTACTTTGTGCATCTGTAATTTTATTTACAGAGGTGCAAAAAACAAACAAAACCCAGCACTGTCTTTTGCTCGGATTTAGGTATTTATTTAACTTCTTTTTATTTCAATGAATTTTGAACCTTGTCTAAATCCTCAGCAAGGTATCCAGATAAGGATAACTTTCCTTTTAACATATATTTGTAAACAAATAGTGCAACATTTCACAAAACAATAAACCGTGAAACATAAATCAAAACACTTTAGTCGCTTAAATATAATTGTGCAATAAAAACACCAATTGCCACATTCAGTTTTTACCCAGCATGCGAATTTGACAATTCATTACAAGTCAGTTATTTCGATTTCTACACAAAAACATTTTCATGAGAACTAAACATTTTTTCTGAAAGCCAAACATTTTTTTGGGACAACATGCCCAACATGCCGACGCGTTTCAAGTTCCAATATGGCTCAAGGAACTCTCATCAGGGCCTCTGTAATTTCAGAACTGACTTTGGTGTAGATTTCTTCTAAATAAAAAATATACAAACAAAAACTGTGTGTTAATGTGTGTGAAGCCTCTGCTCTCAAAATGCCAACCAACTCTATATAGTAAGTAAGTAAATGTTTAATGTTTAGTTAATTAAAACCATAACAATTTAAAACAAGAGAGTAGCAAAAGAGAGAAAGAACAATGTTATAAAGAACAGGTTAAAAAAGAGAATTAAACAATACATTCATTTCTTCTTCTTCATAAAGCTTCTAAAATTCATTATTAATAAAAGTTCAGTGCAGTGAGTTTGTCCTTTTTCCTCATTTGCCAAGTTTCCGACCCTTTTAACAGAGCTTTGTAAATGCTTCAAGGAATTTAATCAGTCTACCATTCAATGGTGGGTCTGAAGGGTTTTGGCATGCCATTATTGCAGCTCTACAGGACCTGATGCATCTTTCATTAAACCTTGATTTTAGGAGGATAACTCGTTCATTAGACAGTTTCTTGCATATGCAAATTACGTGGATAAAATCTTCTTTGTGAAAGTTGCACAGCCAACATGATTTTGAGCCTGAATGCACCCAAGCAGGCTGGTCAGCCAAGGCTGGTAGTGTCCCAAAGCGTAATGCCATAAGTTGCTTTTCTACGTTAATTGAGAATGTTTCGCTCAAATATGACGCCGGTGCAAGGGACTTTAGTTGTTAATTACCATCCAAGCGTGCGACCTTGATCAAAAAATATTTTTGTCCAATTGAGATGAATGAATTTTTGAAACTTTATTTATAGCTTGTTTAAAAGATTGATACGGCAGGTTTTTATTCCATAATTCTGTTGTACAAGTAGATGAAAGGGATTTGCATAGGTATTAATTAAAAGGAGAGGTTTTGTCCTCGTTTACTTCAGACCAAAGGGCTGCGTTGATTTCTGATGTAGCTACAATTTGTTTCAAACAATACCAAGTTTTCACTGTCGCGTACATTCTGCCTATGTCTTCATTTATTAGGCCGAATTCAAGGCAAACCTGGGCTGGGGAGGCCGACTTTTGTGTCTGAAATACTTTTTGTATAGATGGAAACTATTAAATGATTTAAGGCCTCTCCATCTTCGCCATGGAAGGCAGCACTGGCATATGTTATTGTTGGCCGGATTTTTGCCTACATTACAGCGAGCAGGGGTTTATATGAAGGGTCCTTCAACTTTTAAGCCAGTAAGCTGAAGGCAAATATGAGGCCACTTGTTCTCTGAGTCATATACCTTTTTTGCTCCGTGAGATTTCTTGAGTTATCAATATAGAGACCTAGGTACTTGTATATTCCTCTAGCTGGTTACCATTAAGCCGATTGTCTGTATACTTCTCTGTTGGCTCCCAATCACCATTGTTTTAGTCTTGGATATGTTTATTTCAAGTTTGTTTTCTGAGATATAAGCTGGCATTTCGTTCAGACGTCTTTGGAGACCGATCTTTGTTTGGCTCATTAACACCACGTCATCGGCGAATGAAAGATGAGAAAGTCTCAATTTACCAAGTTTCGGTGGATGGGAGTTAGTACAATCCAGCCTTTGAGAGAGGTCAGACAAAAACAAATTTAAAAAATGAGGGGACAGAACACACCCATGTTTGAGGCCTCTGGTAGTTGTCAGCTTCCTTGAAAGTCTGAACCCATCGCCTATCTTGATTCTTAACCACGTGCTCGAATAAAATAGCAATATACCTTTTATTAGCCTTTCAGGAATGTCCCATGCTCGCAGCTTTTTCCACAGGAGGTGACGATCAACACTATCAAAAGCTGCTTTTAGGTCTTTAAAGCAGAGGTAAAGTTGTAGTTTCCTCTGCTTACACTTGTTTGCAATTAGTGATAGACCTAAAATATTCGTTGTCGTCACTAAACCTTGCCTGAAGCCTGTCTGATTGGCGGGGATAAGGTTGAGATTATCAGACCATGTCTTAAGCTCTTCTAACACCAGAGTGGCATAGTATGTGGCCTCTACGTACAGCAGGGCTATCAGCCTGTAGTGTGCTGTATTTGATCTTTCTCCTCCTTTAAATATAGGGGTCAGAATCGAACCATGCCAATTTACTGGTATATTATTTAGGCGCTCTATTTCTTGATATAGGTTAAGAAGACGCTTACCCCAAAATGAAATGTCATGTTTAAAGTTTGCTTGAGGTATTCCATTGGGGCCGGGTACACCGTCATTTATGCCTTTCTTGATTTTGCATCTAACTCCTTCACTTGAGAGGGACGAATAGCTTGTCAACGATATTGGGGAAGCATTTTCCTCGGTTAGATTTATCCCAACGTCTGATTGGTCTTTCTTATGAGGAGTTATGGCGTCTTCTGGGCTGGTTGTTTCAGTGGCCCCTTTGGGCTTGCCTTTTCCCTCAGCTGGAGCTTGGGTGTTTCCTACGGATGTTTCTTGAGTAGATGTTTCTATAAACCTTGTGGTTAAAAATTCAACCCATTCGGATTCTTGTATGTTTGACGATAATACGTTCGCTGGTCTGTGTAATTTATTTATGATTACCCAAACCTGTTTTGAAATGGATTTCTTAGAGCTGCAAAGAAGTTCGGCCCTGAATTTGTCATTGCTCTTTCTTTTATCTTCCCAGAGCTCTTTTTTATAGTGTTTCCTTAGCTGCGTTACCCTTTCCCAAGCTGCTGTGTCAGGTACTGTTCTTTTTAGCCTCCTTATAGATTTTTTTGAGTTTGCATTTCAAGGCTCGCATCCCTGCCGATGTTGTTTTACCCAAGTCTTTTACCTGGACATAATTGTTTTTCTGCTTTTGTCCAGACGACATTAATGTAGTTAAGTCCTCCGTGAAGTTTTCCAAAGCTTGGATTCTAGTCAGGGCCCCATCTTTGCTTGCGGTTACCTTCTTTTTTTATTTTTGACTGTAGTATTTTAATTATATCGTTTGACCATTTTAGGCTTTTTAAGTCAACGGTATGTATGTTTCCTTCAACTGTTACATTTGCCTGATGTTTAATGATTTTTAACCTGAAATGTATCAGCTGATATGAGTGATCACTCCTGGTTGTGAACTCTATCGAGAACTGGGAAAGGAATGGCATCAATGATGCTGAGATGGCTGTATAGTCCAGTCTTGATCTTGTCTTTCCCCCATGAAATGTGTGTTTAGGTGGGAAACCATCTGGAGTTCTGCCATTTATTATTCTTAACCCAAGAAACTCTAGGGCGTTTACTGAACCTTGGCCTACGTGATCCATTTTTGGCCTCGTTGGCTGGTATTGTTGTGGGACCCTCCAAAATATGTTGTCCGATACTGGAGATTCGTCCTCATCCGGGGTATGGATTAAGTTGGAATTAAAGTCCCCTGTGAGGATCAAATCCCACAAGGGGAAGTAACTCCTGATATTTGTAATGATTGCAATTAGTTGTTTGTTGTGGGCCAATTTTTTACTGGCCAAGGGATGTGCGTATGTGTTTATCAGCAGGACGGTTTTTGTTCTACTCGCAGACCCGGATGTTAATTTGATCAATTGCATGTTAGGTCCCGCTGAGGCCATCTGTTCGGTATCAATTTTTAACTCTGTAGATATGTAAACTTGCAGGCCCCCTTTTGGCCGACCAAAAGTTTTTTTTTTGGTGGCTGGAACTGTGTAGTGTATATAGTTTGTCAAGGGGGGATCTTCTAGTGCCCAAGTTTCCTGCAATGCTATTATGTCGTAATTTTCCCATTTGTTTGGATGGGACCCGTTCTCCCCGGCGATGTTCCATGACAGCATTTGAATGTTGCTCAAGTCTTGGGCTGCTAGTTTCTTTTCCTTTAGCCAATGGCATAAGGTCAAATTTAGCACTCCTGGCAGCCAGCCCCAGTTGTTCTTAGCCCCATTCATTCCGTATGGCTGCTCATTCTGTGGCTCTCTTTTCTGTGCAATTGGAAGGCTGCCACCTATTGCAACTTTGAGGAGTGATTGGATGTTTGGTGTGGTTTCTTTTTGCCTTTGTCCGTTGCTATTGCTGCGGGTTAAGATTGCTATTTAGAAGGCCCGGATAGCGTGGTATCGCTGGCTTTAGCAGTTTAATTCCCCAAGCTTCAAATTGAGCCTTAGAATTCATAATATGCTGAGCGTCTACTTCAGACCGCCAGGTTGTCAAAATTTGCTCCTTATTTTTTTGGCATTCCATTCCTATGAATTCTACTGCCAGTAGATCTGCTGAGGTCAAATATTTTAAAGCTGGGATGTTTGCTGTTAGTTTCAATATATTCCCCCTGTTCAGTATAAACTCTATACAGAGAAGTTTACCTTAAACTAGCTGCTTATTGAAGCTGTAGTGAACTGTTGTGTGTGTACATTACTTTTCTTCCCCATACAGGACGTTGTAAGTATATTCAAATAACTCCTACAAATTAACATTTTGGAAGTTAAAAATCTGTTTGTGCTCTGTATTGACAAGTCTTTGATTGATCTCATGCTGAAAAAAATGGCACATTGTACCTTTTTACTTTGTGGTTCGATATAGCTGTTCATTGAGCTGTCTCCCTTCAAACTTGTTTCTTCCTAGAAACAATAGGTCAAGTTGTTTACTCCATGACTATAATTCAAATAGAACAAAATGTGGTGCAATAACATTTCCACCAATTGGGCGTACCTTTCCGAATTGCAACAATGTCCATGTATCAGCGACGTTGTTACTCGCGTGGCTTTTCTTTAGCAGCTGGTAGCTGGCGTCCTTCCCCTTTGTGTATGTCCTAAAACGAGCACGTTATTTATTAGTGATATTCAGCTCTTGCCCTGACTGCATATTACAAAGAAAAGGATTTCAGCTCCGACTCACGTTTGTCACATTTCATTCTGAGCGACCGCTGCTACGGCAGCTCATGTTTACGTGTCCCGTACAACTATGTTGAGGCGTGCCGTCCTCACGTCTTCTTATATAAATGTGGTTTTCCACTTCGGTCATTTGTTAGAACGCCTTCCCATTGCATTCTGGGATTTTTGGTTTGGAATGGCCCGTTTTGACACTATCACGATAGTGGGGGCTTTCAAGAGGCTGCGCCTTTGAACGGATCTCACTTCACGTCTTCTCACTAGAAGGCAGCCCTGAGCTATTTACAGGCCACATCCTGACATGCAGTGAAACAAATGGTTTTCTGGGTGACATATTTTTACTTCAAAAAGCCACAATGTTTACTGGAAGTATCGCATAAATATGCCTTTGAGAGTTCAGACATCTCATTTATTCCTGTAATTGTGCAATTAACTTTTAGGATCAAAAACGCTTATTTTCTTAGGAGCAGTTCTTCAACATCGCCTCCTCTGGCGCCTGTTGAAATGGATTTCAGGATCGTTCACTTTAAGTTGTTAAGTCCATGATTTCTTTCCAGAAAATGAGCCATCGTGGGGGCATTGGGGGCCATTTTATTTATTCTGGACCGATGTTGGACAATGCGTTGGTTAACTTGTTGGCTTGTCTTCCCAATGTAAACCTTCAAGCATGGGCATACCACTGCATATACAACATTCTTTGTTTTGCAATTGGTGAATTCCAGATGTTTCCACTTTATTCCATTATTGCAAAATTCTGTACTGTTGTAATCTTTCTCTCCTTCTCTCTCTCCCCGCCCACCCCTCCTCTCCCTGACCTCTTGGTATGAACCACCCTACATCCTGGAGTGTGGGTTAGAATGTTGTGATTAGCTGCTGCCGCCAAGCTGGAAGCACCTGTTGTATTTACGACAATAAACCTAACGTTGGAACTTACTAATTGGTAGAGATTTATTACTATATTTATGGCGACGAGGACGGGATACTGAGCCAGGGTCAGTGTGGTGTTTTCCCCTGGATATATTTGACGCTTGAGCGGAGCAAAGCAACAAGGAAGTCTCACCCAGTTTATGAAGAAGAATATTCGGTCTACCTCGAGGCCGGTTGAGAGCGGAGACAAGGAGTTAAACCGTCGATGTTGAGGTGAAGCGTATGACTCAAGGCAACGGTGCTCTGATCCAGGCGGTGAAGAGACGTTCATCGGCACCAGGCTCGGTCCCCTCCGTGGTTTGTGAGGACTGTTATGCCGTGGGCGAGAAGCACGGAACTCTCGTGAGGAGAAGACGGAGCAGGTCTTGTTCCGATCTTGCGCAGAGTCGTCGACGGGAAGTTCCGGCCCTGAAAAGGGGCAGTAGAAGGAGGACTTCGTTTGCCTAACCCTTCATGTGTGAAGGTAGGAGGGAATAAAGGAAAAGGAAAGCGGAGGACTCCTGGCGGTGGTTTTCCGTTCCGGGTGAGGAGATGTTACTTGACACCATGCTGAGTCCCCTCCGTGGTTAATTAGGACATCCAGCCTGTGGTTAAAAGCGAAAAGTCTTTGGGTGAGAAGACGGAGCAGGTCTGGCCCAGACCTAGCGCAGAGCAGTCGACGGGAAGCTCCGTTTCAGGGGACGCGTTTTGGAAGGAGGATCTCGTAATTTGCGCTCTTCCGCTGTGGTGTGGAGAGGGCGGTTGGAACGGAAGGCACTCCATGTGGTTCCCGAGCGAGTCGCACAGGTCTGTGAGGGGAGCCATGGAAGCTGCGCGAGGATAAAGGAGTGGAGAAAGGAACGCAGTCCATCTGAAAGAAACGGCCGTGAGGTGAGCGCCAAGACTGCGAGTCGTGAGTGAAGGACAGCATTTGGGAGTTGTTAACCCATAATCTCGGAAGCATAGAGGCGAGCAATTATCGGCCTCAGTGAAAGTGAAATATTTTTATATTAAGGGGAGGAAGATTAACCTCAGCTGTACTGCATAATTGCATGGAGTAATTGAAACGCTAGGAGGAGCGTTCGAAGAAATGTACGGTGTGGAAAACGAATGAAGCTGTGCTGGGGCAGTGAATAGTAGCTGCATAAAGAAGATATTTCATTGAGTGGTGAAGAGGAGTAACCTCAGCCGTACTACCTAATTGCAGGGAGCCACCGAAACGCTAGGAGGAGCGTTCAACGGAAGGTACGGTGTGGAAAACGTATGAAGTTGCACAGTGGCAGTGTATGGTAGCTGCATTGAGAAAGCATTTCAGGAACATAAAGTTTAGCGAGCTTGGGTTCCAGTGATCGAAAAATTAACTTGGGCAATACCTTGAGTGAAGTAACCGTCAGTGATTATTGAGGAGGAGAGAAAAGGAAAACTGTACAAGGGACAGAGGGGGTCGTCTCCCCGAGGTGAATTCATTGAAGTCAAACAAATAATAGGAAATTAATATTATGGGAGCAAAGGAGGTGAGGTGATATAATAAGTGACCACCTATCAGTGGTAGCACCCCATTAGAGTTCAGACGCAGGATCCCTGTCTCTATATCCTAGTGCATATGCAACACGGAAAATCTGTCAAGGAGTAGGAATTGAATTTCGGGTGTCGTGCCGGGCACCTAGCTTCCGACTAGTCCTCAGTTGTTAAAGGTGTATTGGTTCCATTCTCAGGAGGAGTGTGTGTCATTCAAAGTCGAATGCCTGACGGGGCAGTTTGGTGCGAAGAGGGAGAGCGTTAAGGCGACGACGACGTTTGGAGGCGATCGCCGTAAGGACAGGCGGTTGATTTATTAAAGCACCAGGACTCAGGTTGTGCAACGATAATTTAAGAAAATCCTCTGAGGAACGTGGGGTTTGCAGGGGGTAAGGGTGAAAAGTACCCAGCACCCTGCGAGTATCTCATAGCGAGGCAGTGTGAATTACAGTCACGTCCCTTTTCATTCCTCTAGCCCTCTGTTCAATACGCACACAGTCATAACAGTCCTGTATTTACCATCAAGATTCACCTTTCGGTGTGTAGTTGCACATAACCTGACCGTCCCATTTCGGTATCCAGTCAGAGTTTATTTGTTCCTTGCCATTTTGCGGAAGGGTCACCTGAACAGTCCTCCTGGAAGCTTTTCTGTAATATTCATAGTGAGCTAATGCAAGTGCATGATATCATTAAGGGCCCCTGGGGCAACGTGGCCAAAAGATAACAGTGCTCAGTAGTGATCAGTGTGGGTACTGTAGTGCTGCATTTGTGGGTTCCAGTGATCGAAAAATTAACTTGGGCAATACCTTGAGTGAAGTAACCGTCAGTGATTATTGAGGAGGAGAGAAAAGGAAAACTGTACAAGGGACAGAGGGGGTCGTCTCCCCGAGGTGAATTCATTGAAGTCAAACAAATAATAGGAAATTAATATTATGGGAGCAAAGGAGGTGAGGTGATATAATAAGTGACCACCTATCAGTGGTAGCACCCCATTAGAGTTCAGACGCAGGATCCCTGTCTCTATATCCTAGTGCATATGCAACACGGAAAATCTGTCAAGGAGTAGGAATTGAATTTCGGGTGTCGTGCCGGGCACCTAGCTTCCGACTAGTCCTCAGTTGTTAAAGGTGTATTGGTTCCATTCTCAGGAGGAGTGTGTGTCATTCAAAGTCGAATGCCTGACGGGGCAGTTTGGTGCGAAGAGGGAGAGCGTTAAGGCGACGACGACGTTTGGAGGCGATCGCCGTAAGGACAGGCGGTTGATTTATTAAAGCACCAGGACTCAGGTTGTGCAACGATAATTTAAGAAAATCCTCTGAGGAACGTGGGGTTTGCAGGGGGTAAGGGTGAGAAGTACCCAGCACCCTGCGAGTATCTCATAGCGAGGCAGTGTGAATTACAGTCACGTCCCTTTTCATTCCTCTAGCCCTCTGTTCAATACGCACACAGTCATAACAGTCCTGTATTTACCATCAAGATTCACCTTTCGGTGTGTAGTTGCACATAACCTGACCGTCCCATTTCGGTATCCAGTCAGAGTTTATTTGTTCCTTGCCATTTTGCGGAAGGGTCACCTGAACAGTCCTCCTGGAAGCTTTTCTGTAATATTCATAGTGAGCTAATGCAAGTGCATGATATCATTAAGGGCCCCTGGGGCAACGTGGCCAAAAGATAACAGTGCTCAGTAGTGATCAGTGTGGGTACTGTAGTGCTGCATTTGTGGATTGGTGGCACATTCCGTGGAAGAGAAGAGGTATTGCAGCACACCCAACATGGAGTGGGGCCGAAAGTACAATCTCCCTCCACCTGAGCCGTTCATGGAGGAGGTTAATAAAAACATTGCAGAGTGGAGGGAGTGGAAAGTGTATTTTGAAAACTATTTGTCCGTTTTGGAAGAAGAAGTAGCATCCTTGTCACCGGAAGCTAAAGCGGAAATTCTACTCCACAGCTTAGGTAAGGGTGGAAGGAAAATGTATCACAACATGGAGAAAGTTTTCATGTCAGGTACTGATAGAAACATGTATGAAAATATTCTGAACGTGTGGGACGAATATTATATACTAGCCACTAGTGGAATGGCACATATGGATGAAAGTTTCAAGGAAAGAATGGAGGGCAAAGAGGATATCAGAGCCAGCAAGGTAGCTATGAGATGCACTGTTTTAATAGAAGAGGTTGAGACGGAAATGATTACTGACACTGGTTCGAGATGTAGCATGGTAAGCAAAAAAGATTGGGACAGAAAATTTGCAAAAAAATATGGCAGTGAACTAAAAGAGGCCAACACAGTCCTGAAAACATATGCAGGGGAGGATATACAGATTATTGGTTACAAAGTCATGGAAGTAGTTTATAAAGAAAACAAAACGAAGAGTACTATATACATAATGAGAGGTAGTATCAACACACTAGGGTGGAGAGATCAACAGAAGTTGAGGATTTCATGGGAAAAAAGAATAAAAGGACACATAAATGAGCTGGCAGAGTATCAAAGCAAACAAAATACCAGAGGAGAAACTGTTGACGTTCGCATGCGACCACCTAAGATAACGGCAGCATTTGAAAATACTGCAAAGGAAAAGAAGTGGGAGAGTGAAGCTATTAGGGATGAACACAACAAGAAAAAAAACACATATCAAAGCCAGGTGGAGGAAAGAGAAATACGTAAGAAACCAGACAGAATGGACAGTAGTAAACAAAAAGTGAAGACGGGTGGAAATTTGGGAAGACTGGTGGTGAGTGTAGATACCACAACCAAAGAACGAGGATGGCAGATGAATAAAACCGACCAGTCCGTTTGCAAAGTGATGCAGCACAGAATGAAGCCGGATGGGTTCCAACCCAAGTGGTCAGAGGAGCATATGGACAATTGTGATCTAGAAAGAGTGAGAGATGCAAGATACATCGAGCCGAAAGGAGAAATAAAAAATGAATACTTACAAGGGATCGAGAATGGAATGACGGAAAGGAAGTGCAGCATAAAGCCGAGAGACCTAGAAGGATCCCCACTAAAAGTTAAGGAAGGGAAGAGGGGTCCAGTATATGGTATGTGGAAGAAGCCGAAGTGCAAGGGCTCAGAAGACACGTATGATTTCGTGTATGGCAAACCCAAGAGGGAACAGCAGGACACACTCAAGCCTGAGGAGACTCATGCAAATGATCGGGGCCGTCTAAAACTAAATGCGACAAAGATGACAATCATAGTCATGACCAAGGAAGTGGGAGCAGAAGGAGGCCCAGTCCCGGTATTGATAAGTACATGGAAACGGAAGTTGGTTTCATCAGTGGTAGCCTTAGGGGTGCGTCCTGGCACAAGCTACTGCCCAGAGAAAAGGATTGTACAGCCATGCTAAATCTTCTGGTAAGGGATGGTAATTCCAGCAGTAGGAGTTCGGAATCCCAGGGAGAAATAGACGGAGTAGTAAGCTTGGACATGGGAGAGCTAAATGGGAAAAGGTTGTGATGCCTTGATCTCACCAACATGGGGATGCCCGTAGTGTTACATAATGCATACATTGATTAGCTTCATCTATCGTCATGAGTGGCACTCCCTGTTGGTTCCAGACTGTTCCAGTTGCCTAACGTTTGACAAAGTAACCGCATAGCCTTCTTACTCCTGTTCTGAGTTCTTTAAAGGCACCAGAATTTTACAGTTGTTTAACGCTGGAAATGCAACCTCGTAACTATTTCAAATTCACATGACAGTTACAGTTGATTAACATAGGAAATGCAACCTGTTAACGCTTCCTATTTCTATATTAATGTTTTAAAGAGCCTTACCATATCTCTGCAAATGTATATGAGAACAGGGACACTCACCCTATTGATACAGAACTTGCTTTGGGACTATATACGCATTTTCCCCCCATCCCAGCCTGCCCTGCGCATCTTCTTCCTGCACATTCTCTCTCCATCTTTTCTAAGGGAGGGAGGTGTGTTGTAATCTTTCTCTCCTTCTCTCTCTCCCCGCCCACCCCTCCTCTCCCTGACCTCTTGGTATGAACCACCCTACATCCTGGAGTGTGGGTTAGAATGTTGTGATTAGCTGCTGCCGCCAAGCTGGAAGCACCTGTTGTATTTACGACAATAAACCTAACGTTGGAACTTACTAATTGGTAGAGATTTATTACTATATGTACCTTCAATGGTGATGTTACATACTGAGCAATTGCCGCATTTATGATGGCCCTGGACCTGTTTCAGATTGAGTTGTGCTCTTAAATCACTCTTCAGCTTGTTGGATGGTAGCTCGGCCCGTATTATTTTCTGACCAATTGAGAAATTCTTTTTCATAGCAACCAGTGGTGTAGCAAACCTGCATTCCATATGTTGCAACAAATGCCAATGCTTTAAAATGTTCTGTCTGAACTTGGTGGTTGATGGACTGTAGGTGGATACGCACACCCTTTGTCAAGTTGTTTTTTGATTTTCTTTTTTAGCAGTGTCTCACGTGGGGTGAATCTGGCCGTGAAGAAGGGTGGCATACATTGGAGGCAGCGTTAAAATTAAGAACAAGAAAACCCTGATCTTAAGTTGAAACGAGGAGAAATGCATTATTTCTCCCCGTTTTTGTTTTTTCCATGTGAGCTGCATTGTGCAGCACCCATGGAAAAAGCAAAATGCCATGGTTTGTTTTTTGTATAGGAAAGTGCCCCTTCCTGTACATAAACAAACCTTTAAAAAATACAATTCTGTCACTTCCATGTGTTGTGCATAAAGCAGCACAAACGAAAGTGACAGAATTGCAGTTTTAGGAATGTTTATGTGCAGTAAGGGACACTTTCCTACACATAGCCAATCCTCCCCTGCACGCAGACACCCTTGCACTTTGGTGCAAGAGTGCCTGCGTTGGCGCTAAGTTGTTAAACTTAGCGGCATCGCAGGGGGAAATGCAAGACTGCACCACATTCTTGTGAATATGGAGCAGCCTTGCATTTCCAAAGTGGTGGAGCGTGTCGTTAAACCAAGGAGACTTAACATATCCTTCAAAGTACATATGTACATACCCCCAAAGATTCTTATTTTCTTGAATTGCCTCTGTCTTCTAGTTAAACTATCTACCTTCTTATATGATTTATTACTCTCAATGTCACCTATTGTTTCTCCTTTTTTTGCTGATTTGAAACCTTCCTTTTCATTTCCATGGCTTTGCTCACTTTGCATTTTTCCACATACTATTTTAAGAAACTCTTAAGTTTTCTTACCAGCACCACTTTTCTCTTTAGACACATTGTCCACATGTTGTCCATTTTCTTTATCTGTTAAAAGGAAATAGTATCCTTTCCTCATTTTTTTTTCTTTTGCCAGTCTCTCTTTTTAAGTAGACGTAGATGCCTGGAAAGGAAAAACAAATTAATACATTTAGCTTTTACATTACATATTTTAAGCTTTAAAGTACCAACACAAACATTTACGCCACTATGTTATAGCCACTCTAAGTCTGTAACTTTTTTTATGGTGACATTTTTTGCCATTTTACAATGTAACAACTAAATATTTGCCTTGCTCAATATGAATAATAATATACATGGCTACACTCGTGTCCTGTGTACCCGGAACAGTTGCATCACAGTGTTCCTCCCATTGTTATGAGCAGCTCCCTTATTTTCATCTAAGTTGTCAATCCATGAAAGTCCCACAATTTTTCCAGATTTTTTCATATTTGTGTGGGGCATTCCCTGGCTTTGTAAATGTTTTCTTTCAGTTAGCAACACCAGTCCAGTCCTCAAGTCGAGGCCTTGACCGAGGGGGCCATTGGAGAGGTCCCATGGCAGGCTTTGTCCCTTTTGGCTATTAACATGCGCAGATACACCAGTGCCTAACACCCCTGGGGCCCCAATATCATCTAGGACACCAAGCAAAGCGATGGCCTCCAAAATGGCGTAGAGATGCCACTCTGACATCCTGCAGACTGCACTACTCAATGGATGGTGTGTCCTGAGCCCAACCCTGTGACCCACTCCGACCTGCGGGGAGGCACGGGGGCCACTTACAGCTACGTCATCAGCTGCGTGACCGCGATGTGAGCTTCATCAGCGGCTCTGCGGCAGAGCTGTGAGAGCACGGCACAACCAGCCCCCCCGAGGCACTATCAGCGATGGGTGGGGACACGGGTTTCACAATCCATTTCTCTCTATACTGTCGGGCTCAATCGAGGAGGGTAGGAGAGGGGCTCCCTTTCAGGTGGGATGCCTGACTTCAAGATGGGGGCGATGAATCGGGGATGACGGGGCTGACCCTCCTGCATGTGCTGTGCCCTGGAGAAAGAGCGTGGCCTGTGAGATGCCATCCCTCCCGGTCCGAGGAGTCTTGCTTGAGCAGGAACAACCATGAGCTACTGTCCCCACACTGGCATCTACCTCCCTTTGCCTGACTCTAACATAGAGGCTGACTCCAGCATTCATTGGAGGCCTGTTACTGACGTGAGGGGTGATCACATGACCACGAGGACAAGATGGCACCTCGGGACTCCAATGACCTCCTTCGAGCCGACAGTGAGTGGGGATTACATGTAATTACCCAATTGGCCCATAACTATCTCTGGAGGTGAACTGGAATTGCCCATGTTACCATAGGGCTTTCTCCTTTCTCGAAACAATAATTCATTCCCGGCCGCGCCTGGCCCCAACATGGCGGACAGGTTGCTTTTGCTTAGTGCAGGACCTTTCGGCTTTCTCCAACTGGTGACCTCTTCCCTGGATCATCTTGTAGTCGCCTGGTTTGACCATAATCGCTATCCAGGGAACTGGCCTGTCTTTTAACAACAAGGGACTTGAACAAGACTCAGCGCCTGACCCTAAAATGGCTGCCACTGATCTTACATGGACAAGCCTCGTGTCTGAAAACCCCCAGCCTGAGAGCCACAGTGATCAATAACCTCAACCTACCCCTGTTCCTCACCCTTTGCCTGCGGAGTCCGAAATGCATGGCCAATCTCCGGTGGAGCTGCTCCGACAGATATAGGGGAGACTGGCTCTGGCACACCGCTTTGGCCGTCACCTATCCAGCCGGTTTTCAGACATTTGTCTCGTATTCTCCTCCTCTGCCGTCTCCTTCCTTTGGACTCCCAACTCCCCCCAATCTGTTTTGTTCCCTCCTCTTTTCTCTTTAATTGTTTTCCTGTTGAGACCTAGCTGTTTGGCTGATGCCCGGTGGAGCTACCCGAGAGCTAAAAAGGAGATGGGCTGTGGACTTCATCCTCGGCCGTCACCTACCCAGCTGGACTTTGGGCAGACTCTCCTTCATCTCTCCATCCTATCTACTCCTACCCCCTTACCCTTCTAATGCTCCATTTATATCGTCTTCTACTCTCTGGAAATGTTTTTCTAGTAACTGATGTAAAGTGTAAATTATGTAATTTTGTAATTCCTGTGGAACCTTATGTAAAGCTCTCTGATAACTCCGGGTCTAGCCAGCGCTATATAAAACTCTCAAAAATAAAAAATAAATAAAAAAGGCAGATAGAACAGCAAGGATGGCAGTCCTAGCAACCTGTATCATTGCACCTTACAATACCATGTAGAAGATGTCCCCCATAGGGTCTTTACACCTGTAGCATGCTGAGCAGACAGTGAGGCCCGCTCTCCACAGATGGAGGAGAGACATATCAGCTTGTTGTAAATATTTGAATTGTATTAAAAGAAGTCTGGCAGATATTGTTAACCCCTTCGATGCTCATGACGAGCTCAGCTCGTCATGAGGCACAGTGGAGCTGTGCTGATGACGAGCTGAGCTCGTCATGAACAAGGGGCTTTTAAATAATTCAGCACTGGAGGAAAATTGCTCTAGCAGCCAAGGTGTTAATGTGCCTCGGGGCATACAGGCATCTCTCCAATCTGCATTACTGAGGTCCCCACCCAACACTTCCACCTCTCTTCAAGAGGGGTCAGTGATATAGCCAAATGCACCACTAAGGAGTTATAGATCTTGGAAATCACTCCCTTGTCTAAATTGTCTATAAAAATCTAGAGCTCCAAGGGGCTATATTCAGGAATGTCCACTAGAGCATCTTGATATGTATGTAGTACATTCCAGAGTTGTAGGTAATGGTAGGATTGGGAGTTTGGCATTTGGAATTCTGCCTGGTGATTTGAAATGATTTCATGTTGCTGCCCCCCAAGCCTCCTAGTCTTGAGATTCCAACAGAGCCTCATCCCGTAAACCCAGCAAATTAGACACCTGAGACAGCCATCTGCCCTCCTTCAGCAAGGTTTCCATTGTCAATTTGTGGGTCCATGCCAACCACCGGAAAGCCCTCCACACTCTAAACGTGACTTGGGTTACCTCTGAGATATTGGAGAGAATATGGGCACCATAGAGGATGTTGAGTACATTGTCCAGTCCCAGTATGGATAATTTGCCTCTGTAGCCAGGAGCATCCCACCCTCCATGTAGTCAATCATTGATTAGGAGTAAATGTATTGTTGAATAGTACAGGCGCAAATCCTACATGGCCCTTGACAATGGCTTAATCATGTACTTTAAGCAAATGTGGGACAATGTTGGGGTGGCGTTTCGGATTGAACTCTACGGGGTATCTTGGGGTGCTGGTGTTTTACCCTGTATTGGGAGAGCAATGTGTTGAATCGCATCTTACTAGGTCTTTGGACATGGGAGTCTGCAGGTCTCTGTGCATGTATGATCTTGTGCACTTACCCTCTGCCTTGCTATCTAGCTGTGGATGAAGGAGGATAACTCATAACTGAGTGTATAATTAGTATAGCACTCTGAAACAAGGGTACGAAGTGAATTGACACCTTGTCCTTCAAACACAGGGTGGGGTTATAACTTTAGCAACCAAGAAGAATATGTCAGAGAACACACTATTTGGTCCTGATTATATGCCAATAGACCGCGTCATGGCTGCTTGTGGTATGAAACATATTGACCCATTGCATAGACCTTAGCCGAAAAGCTAGCCTATGTGTGCCTGATTCAATAGTCACTAGCAGGGACTTGGAACATTATATTGTGGGGTTCCCTCCCATTCTTTTTAACTCAACACCACCCAGTGATTCCAAATTTAATATTTTGACGACATCTGGGTGGTAGCTGATTTTAATCCCACACCACTTACCAATCTTCTCACTTTTGTGGGGTTTACCATCCTTGACCCTACAGTGATTCATCTCCTTTGATCAAAAGATCTCTGACAAAGCAACCTCTTGCAGGGCCCACTAGGCATTGCAGCACTGCTCGATGATGAAGCATTCCCCCTTCGGGTGAGTAAGGGCAACTGTTCTCAAAACCTCATGCTTCTTTTGTGACCTTCACAGAGCCAGGAATACTTTCATTGGGGCTGTCACGCATTGAAACAGAATACTGATATTATATAACGTTTGCTGTGGGAGAATGTGAACTGGACCGTTATCCTCCTCATCCATCCCATTGATATATATTCAACAGTGGGGGATGATGTGTGAATGTAGGACCGGGAGCCTTCCCTCGCCTCCCCTGCAATTGCGATGAAATAACATAACAGGGGACTGTTAGAACCGGCTGTCTCTAGTTGGCAGAGGTATACACTTCTGACAAATAGGGACACACCTTTTCTAGTCAGGGCAAGGGGATCACACCCTTCGATAACCCCTGCTCACCCCCTTGGTAGCTTGGCAGAGCAGACAGGCTTATCTCAGAGGCTGTGTGTTAAGCATTTAAGACCACATACAGTAATAAAGTGAATACACTACAAATGGACACAACACAGTAGTATTATAAAAATAAGGATCTTTATATAAGGCTTAGCACAAGACCAAATAACGATAAAAATGTACACAATCGGAATAAATACGTTGGGAAGGAAAAAGGATAGTTCAAAGGTAGTTTCTTCTTTAGCACAAAGTCTTTAGTATCAAGCAAATCTTCTTCTTGGAAACACAGTTCTTAGCAACAAGGTAATCCACACGGGGCTACACGACGTTGAGGCAAAGTTAATCCAAAGGTTCGGCGTCGACCGCAAGGAGCGCTACGTCGAGCCCGGAGTCACACGGACCCCCAACAACACAGTACCTTGGAACGTGAATCACACGATGATCAGCGGCGTCGAGCAATCCGGCGTTGCGTCTTCGGTGTCGATCAGGCCTCAGCAGGCGTCGTTGTTGATGATGCGGTTGCAAGGTGTGAGCAGCGCTCACGGCGTCGAGAGGGCACGAGGCGATGCAATCAGCAGCGGTGCAGACACGAGGTCCCTTGGAGCTGGAGCCGTACTCCCACTCACTGGCGTTGCTGCTGGCGTCGGTCGGGCCCGGCGGCCGGTCGTCGAGGAAGCGGGACACTGGGGCCGTTACCCACTACGTCGAGCTGGATTCGGCGACGTCCGTCGGCGTCGAGATTGCTGGTTCTTTCAGAGGTGCTGGATTCACAGATTCCAGCAAACAGCACTTTAAGCAGATGAAGTCCTTTAGCCCTGTGACTTCAGCAGGAGACTGGCACTCTTCCAGTCCTTGGAGATTTTCTTAGCAAGCGTGAGAGTACACACACAGTTCCTCTCCCTCTGGTTCCTTGGCAAAAATAAAGAAGCACTGCAGGATTCCCCCCAACAAACAGCACACTGGCAGAAGGGGTAGGCAAGTCCTTAGATCAGCAGGCCTCTTGTCCTTGGTTACAGGGTTCCTTGTCAGAAGTGATCTAAATTCTTGGTTCAGGGGTCCTTCTCTTATACCCCTTTTCGGCTTTTATCCCTTTGTCCATGCAGGGGAATTTCCCAACATCCTGGGTCTGTTGTGGGTGGAGCCAGGCAGACGCACCTGGCCTATTCACTGAGCAGGGCTGGGTCTTCAGACGCCCAGCAGGAGGTGGAGCCAGCATTGACACTGGCAGGAGCAGAGCAATCGGCCTCCTGGCAGGAGGTGGGGCTAGGATTGTCCATGGCAGGCACAGAGCCATCAGCCGCTTGGCAGGAGGTGGAGCCAGCATTGTATCAGGCAGGGCAGGCTATCAGCAACTACTCTCCCCCTACTCTCAACGTAAATGTCCCACTCATCCCACACTGACTCACTCAGACCTCTGGAGCCACCCAGCTCCTGTCACACACACGCAAGACAAGCAGAAAGAAGAAATGGTTAGACAAGAAAATAGACACTTTCTAAAAGTGCTATTTTTGAACCCAGAGTCCAAAAACCATCCACATCAACGAATGCGTAATTAAACCCTGAGTTCAGGGATACCAAACTCGACATTGCACCATGCTCCCCGAGCCAGCTAGGATCATAGCACTAATAATCCCGGCGGCCCATTCTAACTAATGGAGAGCAGGTTACCTCGCAATAGTGAAGAACAACGATGGCGGTAGTTCACTATTAGGACATGCCAACTTGGTCAGGCGTGTCCTACCTTATACTTACAATGCACCCTGCCCGTAGGCCTACCATAGGGGTGACTAACATGAAGTCAAGGGAAGGTTTGAGGGGCTGGCAAGTAGGTATACTTGCGCAGCCTGCGTGACAGCACTAGGCTGCACGTGGGTCTCGCAATGACCGACCCGAGACATTCTTTTACGAGGCCGCTCTTGTGGGTGGCACAACACGTGCTGCAAGCCCACGAGCGGCATTTGTATTTACAAGCCCCAGCACTCCTGGTGCACTAGACTAGGGACTGACAGTAAAACAAACAAGCCAAACATGGATACGATCGATACAACAATTTAACATCGGGAGCACTTGCGCTGTGGCACTGATCAGCAGTGGCACGGCGCCCAAAGAATATACCAGCAAAACATCGAAAAACAGTGGAGGCAAACAGAAAAAAATTGAGGAGAGACTCAAGCCAATGATGTCAGGTCTAACAGGGACCATGGTGCTGATGTGCTGAAAGTGTCAGTATCTTAAATATGTTCAATTATTAAAGGGTCAGTTGGTGGATATGCGAGCACCCTGCTGAAATGTTGAGGTGTCATGTTCTGTTCGAGGCCCCTTTTTGCCCTTCAACTCCAAGGTAGGATCCATTTCACATTGTTCTGTTGGTTGCCTTCTCAATCTCTTTTGCTGGCTTTTACCTGTTCATCTTTTGGATTACTGGGTGAATGTGTGAGTAGAGCTTAAGTTGACCCATTGAATGGGTGGATTGGGAGCAAACGGTTTCTGTTCAATGAGTCAAGTCCATACATCTTTTGGGGAGACAAGAAGAGTGTGTTGGACTGGTGAACCAACCACAGCTTTGCGGAATATAAGAGAATGTAGGGCACCTGTTTGGACGACTATTTGTTTTTTACTTGATTGAAGGACTTACACTGGGATTTTACCTTGCAGACATTGTCTGGAAAATGATGATGTGCCCTGATTGGAGAGGAAGGTCCTTTGCGAGATGCACCCCTTTCAGGATGGCATGTCAATCCTTATAATTCAGCAAGTATGCTATGAGGGGTCTCAGTGGTGCTTTGAGGGACCTTTGAGCAAAGGTGTGATGAAAACTATTCAATGACAAAACATTTGAAGAGGCTGGAGAAGTCCATCTGTTCTGAAACCATTGTTCTAAGAAGTGTACAGATTACTGGTCCTTGGTGCACTTCAGAAAACCTATAAAATAGAAATTGTTGCTCCTGGCTCAGTTTCTGACAACTTCCATGTGGTCTTGCTGGCGTTTTGTGTCTCAAGGTGCTTGATGACGTATTTCTGGGTAGATATCCTTTCTTAGACTTTTGAAACTCTCTCAACCATCTGTCAGATGTTTTAGTGGAGTAGAGAAACGTCCGCTCTTACTTCCCCTAGTTTTTGTGTCCAGTGGCATATTGGACTGTTGCATAGCTAGTAGAATTAGGTAAGTGTTATCGCAAGTCACTGGTGTATCATCCCCAGGGGTGCCATCGATGGTTCCCTCATTCCCTTAGTAGGGCCATGCATTTGACCATTTTGGCCTGCCCCGATGGTCCCTTGTTGTGACCGTGAGCTGTTTACTTGTGTGCTGAAGCGCTACAGCGCAGGGTGGTTTAGAGTAGAGGAGAAAATTACCCGCTCATAGTCCTTGTAGAACCAGGGGGCACTGACCTGCTTGTACAATACAAAACCAAAGAGGGGAAGAGGTCCCTTGGGAAGCACAAGCAGTCAGTCCCACTCCTTTCCTCAAGAGTCCAGTACAGCATTCACCCAGGTTACTCCATGGGAAAGGAGCTTCATCACTCACCATCCAGGCCAAGGGGGTCCTTGCACAATGATCTCTCATCAACAGAACAGGCAGACAAGTGCAGGAGGGAGAAACCTGCATGCATGGTGCATCCCATGTGGAGCCTGCATTCCAGGTTCTGCCCCTCCCTGGGCCATGTAGGAGGCATAGGCTAGATCCCAGGGGGGCCAAGAGAACAATGCTCTGGAGCTTAAAGTAAAAAACTGGGGAACCCCCACCAAAGGCATCCCATGATATGTTCGGCACATTTGTCTCCTCCCCAACGAGGTCAGTGAGGGGGGGGTCAGCAAGCATAGGTATCCCACGCAGCAGAGCAGAACATAGACCCCTGGTCTGAGGCCTAAAATCACATGGCAGGGGTCCTCTAGCCCTGGGACCATGTTGTCATTGGGCACCAATTGCAAAGTAAATTTTGGGGGCAATCGCTACTGCCATGGGCTTCCAATATGCCAAGATGAAACACTGCTCTTTTGCCCCTCGGGCCTGGGGGTCCCACTTTACCCATCTCCCCTGAGACCTACTCATCCTTTGTATCCTGCTTGCAAGAATCGGGGCTGCCGTCTCTGCTCCGGGAGCAGGCAGAGTCGGACAGTCGGACCCTGCCCTATGGATAATAGAGGTGTACTTCTGCAGCCAGGACCCCATAACCCTTCAGCCAATGAGTGTAATCTGGACTGTGCATGCCTTGTGCACTCACTGCAACATGGACCAAAAGAAAGGAGCTTAGCTTTGGTCCACTATTACATGTGGGCTGCGCTGCTGTTCATCTCCATCACTTTAGTCACCGTAGCCCTCTAGAAGCCATTGAAGTGAGCTCCGATAGTGCGCACAGTAGAATGCAGCACTCAGGCTAGTGGTTCGGTCGCTCCAAGGCATGACAAGAAAGGTGATACACAGCAAAGCAGTGCATGAGCTTAGATATGGCGGCACGCTATCTATGCTGTCCAGGCCACGCTCCTCAAGTCTGTTACTTTTCATGCTTAAATCAGTGTGTCCCTGGCTGTATCAGAATATGCATCAGTGTGTGCCTGGCTGTGTTATTGTATGCATGCGAGTGTGTTTGTGTGTGTCAGTGTATGCATCAGTGCATGCCTGGGTGTGCCAGCAAATGCATCAGTGTGTGCCTGGGAGAATCACTGTATGTGGAAGCGTCCTGGGTGTGTTAGTGTATGGATCAGTGTGTGACTGGATGTGTCAGTCTATGCATAAATATGGCATTAGGGGTGAGTGTTCCAGTGTATCCATCACTGCTTGCTTGGGTGTGTATGTGTATATATCAGTGTTTACCTAGGTCTACTACTGTATGCATCAGAATGTATCTGGGTATATCAGCATCTGCATCACTGTCTACCTGGGTATGTTAGTATATGGATCAGTGTGTTCCTGTGTTTCTTAATGAATGGGTCAGTGTGTCACTGGGTGTGTTAGAGTGTGCATCAATAAATGCCTGTGTGCCAATGCATACATGAGTGTGCGTCTGGGTGTGTCAGTATATGCGCCAGTCTGTGCATGGGTGTGTTAGTGTATGCATTATTGTGTTCCTGCCTCTGTTAGTATATTCATGAATGTGTGCCTGAGTGTGTCAGTGTTTGCATGAATGTGTCCATTGGTGTGTCAGTGTATACTTAAGTGTGTATCTGGGTGTGTCAGTCTATGCATCAGAGTATGTCTACCTATGGCATATCTTAGCAGTGACTTATATGAAAAAAAGAGGTTAATGCTTGGCAAGCATTGTTTAATGCCTACTTGATCTGGCAGTAAAGCTGTACACACAGGCTGTGTGGTAACAGAACAGAGACATGTTTAAAAGGCTACCTGTCTATATAGGTGACTTAGAGTGTTACTACTTGAGTACATACCTAAATAAGTATAACAGTCCCTCCTTAGGTATGTTACTGGATGTGTAAATAACTATGTAGATGTGTCACTGGCTGCCTTATTAGATCCGTGGGTCTGTGCATGTATATGTAACTGGGTGTATGGATTGCTTACTAGACGCATTAGTGACTGTAGGGGTATGCAGCTGTGTGTAGAACTGGTTATGTTACTGATCGATACATAAGTGCTGTTTAAGTGAGTGCGTAAATATCTAAGAACATCTTTCACTGTTTGACTGAGTGTCTTACCTGCTCTATCCTTTTGTAAATAGGTATGGATCTGTAAGTGCACTTGTAATTGATTGAAATTTTAAAGCACATGGTTTACCTTTTCAGGAAATAGAACCCTGTCCTATGGCCTACCTTAAGTGTGACATATTTATAGAAAAGGGGGAGCTTAAGGCTAGGAAGCAGTTTTAAATGGGATGATGACCTTGCTGTAAAACTGCACACTCTTATACCGATATAGTTACTTACCCATACACTCAAACATCCATACAGGGACTGATACACTCACTCAGATATTGTAAGAAAGTGCCTCTTTTGACAAGGTTAGCCCCCACTTTTTACTTGATGCCTGATGTGATTTCGAACTGTAAGTGCCCTGAGTCCCTGCTAACCAGGTTTTCCAAAACAGTACCATGATTGGCAAAACTGCAACCATCCATGTAATTCCCTCATAAATGGTACTTCTGATACCTAGGGCATAGGTACTAAGAGGGTCCACTGGGGCTACAGCACACATTGTGTAGCAACAGAGACCCCTCACCAAGTCCATTGTAACTGTCTTTGCAGGCTGTGTGCCTTGGTACAGAGAAAGCCTAAGTCAACATGGAACAGGCATGCCATGCACTCCTACTCTGCATGAAATATAGGCATGTCACCACTACTGCAGCCCTTACAGCCCTAAGGCAGGGTGCACTACATCCCATGTGTGAACATAAGTACAAGAGCAGACAGGACCCTGCAATATCTGAGCCATTCTTGGATATTGTAAGTGCACAGTGAACCCAGAAACAGTCCGCGAGCTGATACTTGTCAATAAGGTTTCCTAGTTCCGTGATAGTTTCACTGTGCCCTAAGATGTTTGGTACCAAACATATTTGCTGATGTCAGTGTTGAATTTATTCATACATGCACACAGGAAACCCTTTCGAGAGTCTCCTGAAAACCTACGAAGCACTGTTGTGGTCTCTGACTAGTCATAGCAAGCCTGCCACCACCAGACATGTTTCTAACCTCATGAGGTGAGAATCTACGTTATCAGAGGCAAGAAACAAAGCCTGCTCTTGGCAGAGGTGCTTCACACCTCTTCCATGCCCAGAGGACCTTTTAGAAAGGGAAACTTCAAAATACATGTCATCTTTGAAATTCAGCCCAAGCTTCCCCAGATAGTGGGGGATGACAATCCCCTAGTCCAGCTCCACACTTGGTGGAAGAACAGGAAAGAAAATTTGTTAGATGAAGAGGAGTGTCCACTTCAGCGAGCACCACCCCTAATATGTGGCAGCTGATGTGAACCTCTCTCCTGAAAATCCATTATCTTGGGATGGCGGTAAACAACCTATCAGGGCTAGGGTAGTTCCCTTCCCACAGGGAGTGGTAAGTTAGATGTTGTAGATATCCAACAGGTAGGCAGAATATTTTCTTATACCTGTCCCCCCCTTTAATGCCCCCAAACTAGTATTTAGGTGGCATCCCTAGACCCAGACACTCAGATTCAACAGACAAAAGAAGACACAGACAAATGTAATGTAATGTAATGTATGTATACTTGTAAAGCGCACTGTTACCTCGTTACGTGGCGTCCTGGTGCTTTATACCGCTGGGGAACCCGTCCTGGCTTTCCCTGTGAGAGGGCACCCCCAAGGTGAAGCCAGGCATCCCCGGCGCTGCTGGGGCCGTTGTGGAGATTAAGCAAGCATTGCCCAGAGTTGCAGAGTGGGACCCATGGTTAGCGTAGGCACCTAGGTGAGAGTTATCGAGTCTGCGGACATTGACCCAAGACCCTGCCGCGTCGGGAATTGAACCCTGGTCCCGGGCCATCTTCTGCTTCAGGGTCTGCCGCTTCTAACCAGTGAGCCACACTTCTCAAATTAGAGGTGCTGCCCAAGAATTGAAACCCTGCTGCAGAGACAATTGGTGCAAAAACCTGCCTGCTGCTACAAGGACTCGACAATCATGATTGTACAGTCTCGTCCTGAAGCTGTGAAGACTCCATGAACCCCAGAGCTAATCCAGCCTTCGAGAAATCACCAAGAACTTCCCTTAGAGTGAAGGTATCACACCCCTGCACATCACAGGTACCAACCCAGTTTGCAGATGTGCTGCCACCTGAGGACTCTGACACAGCACCCACACCAAAAGAGGTACATCAGCTCTGGATGGTCAGATCTTTCCTCCTACCAAGCTTGGTGACACAAGGACCTACTGTAGCCACACTGTACCTATATCCAGGGTACATTTCAGAAAACAGCCAGAAAAGAGTTTGTACTGGAATCCAACTGCCCCAGAAGCATTGAGGGATGTTGAGACCCCTGACACCCACTTCAAGTGTAGCCCAGCTGTACCAAATTCACATCTCTAAGTTGCCGGCTCCTAACATCGGGGGCTTCTCAATGCATAGCTCCTGGCTGATCTAACCGCTCTTCACCTAGCCCGATCAGCCCCGGTAACAATGACTCAGTTGTGCTCCCATGGTCCTGAGACCCTTGTGACTTCCTCCCTCCAGTGGGACTCTCCAGACTTCCTTGTAAGTCCTACTGTGAAGAGTCTTTTCAGGTGGCCCCCCTTCATCATACCGGACCAGCTATCATCACATTCAGCACTGCTTCAAGCCGAATCCAGGACGCTCCCAATCTTCTGCTGTTGGACCTTTGGCTTTAAGAAAAATGAGAGGGACCCCTTGGATACCCAAAGGACTAGGGTGCACAGAAAAAGCACCAAGAATGTCCTTTAGCAAAAGAAGGCCTATTCACCAGCACATCATCATGCACCCACTAAATCTCATATATCAGACGTCCAGCCACCGTGCCACTGATCAGTCCTACCGTTTCAATGTATTAACACAAAAACCTATAAGGCTAAGCTTATGACAACACAGTTTAATAACATATTTCTTTCTAAAATTCAAACATTTATTTCCTCATTATCATAGGACAAAATTATCAAAAGAATTACAAAGAATTCATATAATAAAAAAATCACATTATTGAAAACACAAGACAAGAGTTAAAAAATACATTAATCTTTGTCATAGCAGACCATATCCATCTATACAAATATTTAAAATGATTCCCAATACCTCACAAGCAGTCAACATGCAAAGAAAAATCTATTTTATGGATTAGTGGAACACAAACGTCAACACATTTCGATGGTTATGCTGATTGGGCCATCTTTATAAAGACTATAATCAATTGGCTCTAGTTGAAAAAAACACATCTAAAATACAAATATATATATATATATATATATTAAAACATATATATATTAAAACAATTTAATATTAAAAAAATATCAAAAATATGTCATTTATAAAATCAACAATCCTCAGCCTTATAAGACACTAAACAGTGGTATTGTTTGTGCTGTCAATACAACGATCAGTTGGATCCCGACTGTAGCACACATACTTAATACCACAACTTCATCCCAGATATTTAATCACAGTCATGTAGCCTCAATCAACAGCCTTGAGCCGAATTTTATAATCACAATCACAAAGCTCCATTTGTCAACACACTAACATGGGTGTTACTAAAGAATAGTAGGAAAATACTTCCAAAAAAACGCTGGTAACAGTAGACAGTAAACTTAGGAAACTGCAGCAATGATCCAATTTCCCAAATAATGAGTAACAATCCTGATTGGCACCTGATAAGAAAACCACATAAATAACTATGTTAATGGTTTCAGCAAGTAGGGGAAATTTCACTTACATTCCTTCCATAATCTAGTCTGGACTACTTACAGACAGCTTACGTTTTAAAATAGCTCACCTTTGGGTAACACGTGTTATCATTTATGGCAATTTTCCCCTTCTCCTTAGTGGCTTTTATGTAAGGATAAAAAAGCTGAGTGAATTAAAAAATAAAGAACAATATATATCTCTGTTAGAGACCACATCGCTCTTAGATCTAATGTTCATCATTAGGTTCTGAAAGAATCATCAGGAAACCTACCTCTTTGCCTTTTGTTAAATATTACTATTTTTTTTTTTTTAACATCATTTTTATTGCATCACCAATATAATTGTACAGACAAGACAATCAAAATTATAATTATTCTGTGCACAAGAAATAGCATTGTTCATTGTGTTCTTGTCCGGGAGGTCCGCCCCTTCCTCGGGTACGGTTAGCCTCCGTCCATGAGAATTCCTCGTATCATCTCACATTGTCCGACACAAGTGGTACTTAGGCATTGCTGGGTTGCTTTTTTGGTTTTCACCCCTCCCCCGCCCCATAATTTCGTTCCCCCAACAGCCCGCCAATTCCAGCTTCCTTCCCTCCCTCCCCCGTGGTCGCGCTGCGCTGATTCATCTTTGTAAGAACGTCTGTTGTGATGCAGGGAGTACATATATTCGCTAAGGTGTGCCCCCCGGTATGATGACAGGGTCTGCTACATATAGCTCCTCCTCGCCCTCCTGCTCCTCAACATCTATGTCACGGAGCGCCTGCACCATCATTTCCCACGCAGTTGCCCTCTCCAGAGCCTTCTCGTCATTCGTCCTCCAGGCCATCTGGTACCTCAAGGTGCTTTCACACGCCGCCCACCTCAGGCATTCCCCATACCATCTCTTATACGCGGGCCCCACTCTCGATTTCCAATTCCTCGTTATCTCCCGCTTAGCTAGAATGAGCCCCAAGTCTATAAATTTGCTGGTAGTCTTGTTTCTAGGCGTGTGCGGGAACCAATGGAGGATGCCCACCGCTTTCGTGTATTGAATGTCCCTGTCTGTTGCACTGTTGAGGGCTCGCCCCAGTTCCTGCCAGTAGTCTCCCAGAGAGGGGCAATCCCATAACATGTGACCTAGGTCCGCCCCAACCGTTTTTGTCTGGGGCAAGCAGCGTTTTCTATCCCAAAGTATTGTTGTATCTTCCCCGGTGTGAGGTATGCCCTGTGAATGATGTAGAAGTGGATTAACTGAAACCTGGCATTTCTCGAGCTCTTCCGTGCCCGCCTCAGTAGCTGGCCCCAGGTCGTGTCAGGGATCTCTAATTGGAGGTCCAGCTCCCACTTGGCCTTCAGAGCCGTCAGAGGCTGTAAGGCCTCCCTCTGTATCCTGGAGTACAAGCAGGTGACAGCCTTAAAGGTCCCCGCAGCCATCATCGTGTATTGACATGCCATGGAGGTGCCCGGCTCCTGCAATCCTTCCCCCCAGTGAGCCTGCATAGCGCCCGTGACCGCTGCGTGCAACAAGTAGTCGCCCCTCGGTAGGTCGAACCGCTCCTGCAATTCCTGAAACGGCAGTAGTACCCCATCCTCATACAGATCACCCAACATTTGTATCCCCGCCTCCTCCCAACCCAACAAGCGCGACCAGTCTCCTCCATGTGGTAGGGCCGTAACCATTCCCAACGGGATTTCAGGGGCATACATAAGGCGGACCCGCCCGCTTACGGGCCCGGTTCCAGCAGAGCCGGAATGTCTGCTCCTCGACCGTCAAATCTCCTAGCCGGAGTTTCTGGTGTAGCGTGATGTACGCCAGCACATGTCGCGGGGTGCCTTCTATTCTCGCGTCCTCAGGGCCTCTATATACTTTCGCGACCTCCTGAGTAAAAATCTGCAGCTGCGCGGCCAGATAATATCCCTCAAAATCAGGTACCGCCAACCCTCCTTCATCCTTGGGGCGCAGCAGAGTGTCGAGCGCTATGCGCCTCCGTCTCGTGCCCCATAGGAACGCTATGACCAGAGATCTCAGGCGCTTGAAAATAGAACTCGGGACCCACACCGGGAGCGTCCTAAAATAATACAATAGCCTGGGCAGGGCCACCATCTTGAGCAGGGAGATCCTACCAGCCAGGGATAGCGGCAGGGTAGACCAGAAGTCCATGTTCCCCCGCAGGGTAGTAATACAGCGGGTGATGTTACCTTCCAGCAAATCAGCCGGGGTATGATAGACATAGACTCCCAGATAATGCAGACAGCGCGGTTCCCACCGGAGTTCTTGCGCGGTGAGTGGACACGGTTCTCCTGACCTCAGGGGGAATAAGCAGGATTTAGGCCAGTTGACCCTTAGGCCTGATAGCCGGCCGAACCGCCCCAGTAACCGCCGTGCCCCCTCTAGCTCGGGGCCCGCGTCAGCCAAAAACATCAGCAGATCATCTGCGTATAAAGAAATGTAATGCGGCCTGCCCCTAAATGATAAACCGGCGTAGTGGCGGCCCAGCCTGGCCTCCACAGCGAAGGGTTCCATCGCCAGGGCAAACAGGAGCGGAGATAGGGAACACCCCTGTCTGGTGCCACGTCTGACCGGGTATTGCCTCGAGATCAGAGCGCCCACTCGGACTCTCGCTACCGCATCAGTATACAGGACCTTGGTCCAGTTTATGTATCCGTCCCCCAGCCCGAAGCGTCGCATCACCTCATACAAGTACCCCCATTCAAGGCTGTCGAAGGCCTTCTCTATGTCAATAGAAAGGACAAATGGAGAGACGGCGCCCGGCCAGTCCGCCCCCATCAGTCTCGTAAGTCTGTGAATATTGTGGGTAGTGTTGCGCGTCGGGATAAAACCGCATTGGTCCTTATGAACAAGGCTAGTCATGTGCCCCAGCAGTCTGTTGGCAAGAATCTTACTCAGGATCTTGTAGTCCGTCGTCAACATGGACAACGGACGGTACGAGGATAAAGCCGCTCCTTCCCTGCCTGGTTTTAACAGCGGGATCATGAGGGCTTCACACATGGAGCCCGGGAGCCGACCCCTCGATTGCGCTTCATTGTAGACCTCTCGCAGCCGGGGAGCAAGGCACTCCAGATATTTACTATAAAACTCTATCGGGAGTCCGTCGAGTCCCGGGGTCTTATTTTTAGCCATTTGTTTCACTGCGCACCCTATCTCTCCGAGCGTAATGGGCCGACCCAGCTCCTCTGCCTCTGAATCTTCCACCCTCGGCAGTCGTAAGCCGTCCAAGAACTCTCCTAGCTCATCTGTCCCCCCTGTCCCACCACTCTCATAGAGACCCTCACAATAAGTCCGAAACTTATTCAGGATCCCGGGATGGGTGTGGCAGGGTTCCTCCCCTGTCTCTTGGATCATCATGATCGGCATACCCCTCCTGACTGGGTTAGCGAGCCACGCCAACATAGACCCCGCCTTATCGCCTTCCGCGTGCGCCCTCGTCACGTACGCCTTGTGATCAAAGCTGCGCAGCCGTTCCAGTTCCACAGCCAGCCCCTCCCTGGCCCCACTAAGCCCCTCCTGTAACTCAGGGTGATTTGGGCGACCCTTCTCCAGTTCTCTCAACCGCGTCTCAGCCTTATCCAAGTCATCCAACAAAGTCTTGCGAGCCCCAGCCGTGTGTCCAATACAGTGTCCCCGAACCACCACCTTAAACGCATCCCACTCTACCGCCCTCGTGGAGGCCGAGCCGTTATTCTCCTCAAAGTAGCACTCAATGCGTTCTCCCAGGGCCTCCCTGAACAACAAGTCATCCAGGGTGTCGGGTTGCAGGCGCCATGTTGGCACGCAGTTAGCAGTCATCATCCAGTTCAGGGATAGCAACAAAGGGTTGTGGTCCGATATCGTTCGGGCCAAATATTCCGCCCCTCCCACCGCAGAAAGTACGCATGATGAACACAGAAACGCGTCCAGCCTGACGTGTAGATCATGCAGGTGCGAGTGAAAGGAGTAGTCCCTAGTAGTGGGGTGTAACCCCCTCCATGCATCCGTGAGGGCCCAGCTCTCCTGCCACTCCAACCTACGCTTGGCTACTCTATGCACTGGGGACGCGCGCAGTGGGGGATGGGACCTATCCAATACCACATCCTCGACCGAGTTGAATTCCCCCCCCCAGGAGTACCGGCCCCGCCAAATAACCCGCCAGTTTACCCGAGACTGTAGACAAAAATGCGGGCAGATCCACATTGGGAGCGTACACACTGCAGAGAGACACCACCCTGCCTTTCAGCCTCCCCTCCACTGCCACATACCTGCCCTCAGGGTCCACCAATGTTTTTGTAACCTGGAAGGGAACCCCCGCCCGTATCCAAATCAGTGCCCCCCTCGCAAAAGCTGAGAACGTCGTGTTAAACAGCTGCCCCCTCCAACGCCTCTGCAGTGCAATCCCTTCTTGCTTATTAAGATGTGTTTCCTGCAGGAACGCTATGTGAACCCCCCTACGCTTGAGGTATGCCTGAACTTTATGCCTGTGTGTCATGGACTGCATACCCCGCACATTCCAGGACACACATTTCAACGCCCCGGTACTAGCCATTCCCCTTCACACAAACAGATCGAACAATATAGCTCATTGACCTCGCTCGCTCCGCGACCACGGACCAACCCACCCTCCCTCTCCAAACAGGAAGCCAAACCCCCCCAACAGCAACTATCCCCCGAGCAACCCCAACTGCTCTCAACTCCCACCCCCCCAGGACAGGCCCCCCGCAACTGGAAGTACCCCCATCCAAACCAACACTCCCAACCACCCCTCAAAGAAAGGCAGTAATGGTCGCAGTCTCCACTGCGATGACCTTAAGGGCCAGTAGGGCGTGGTACGATGCGAAAGGTTCGTGAAAGCAAATCAACCCCGCGCACTCCACCCCACAATCCCCACATCATAGCGCCCCGAAACCTCAAGTAACAGTGTCCCACTGCCACGGGCCCAGCGCCCCGGTGTCCAACCAGCGAGTCCACTCCACTAGTCCAGATCAACACGCCTCAAGTATCTCCTCCAAAGTCTGCGGCGTCACGATAGGGCCCCTGGCTCCACCATATTCCGAGAGTCCCGTCTCCGAGCCCGTGCCCGGGCCCTCCGAGTCCGTGACCTTCCCGGACCGACTTCTGGTAGTTTTGGATAAGTCCGCCACCGCCTGTAGGGCCGCCTGTCTCTCCGTCTCCGTCTGTGACACCGAAGGTCTGCCGGTCCTCCTGCGGTTCTTCCTGATCCGTTGAGATTTCCTGATCGGCTGTGCCACCTTAGCCTCCTCCTCCCTGGCCTTGGCACCATCCGTTCCCGCTTTATAAGTGTCCCACCAGGCCCAAGCGTCTGCCGAGGACGTGAAGAAGAGTGTCTGTTCATCTATCACCACTCTCAGCTTCGCTGGGAACAACAGGGAGTACTTGATGCCTTCATCACGGAGCTCCCGCTTAAGGGACAGGAAGTTCGCCCTGAGCCTCTGCGTCTCAAACGTATAATCCGGGAACATAGTGACCCTGTTGTTGTCCACTTGAAAGGGCCCTGCCTCTCTCGCCCTTTGCAAAAGCCAGTCTCTGTCCCGGTAATGGAGCAACTTGAATACCACAGGGCGAGGCGGGAGGCCCGGGGCCGGCGGGCGCGCCGGAACCCTATGCGCTCGCTCAAGGGAGAAGAAGGGGGACAGTCCCTCCGGTGCCACCTCCGTTCGCAACCAATTATCGAGATAGCCCACCATATCGTCGCCTTCGATTTTTTCCGGCAGGCCTACTAGGCGTACGTTGTTGCGCCTATTCCGGTTTTCCGCGTCCTCGGCCCTCCGTTCCAGCACCTTCAGACGATCCATCACCTCCGTCATCTGCGCCTTCACCGCTGCATGGCTCGGGGCCAATTCCTGGACCGTGACCTCCACGGATTTCACTCTGTCCTTGAGCTTATCGTGGTCAGCTTTTAGGAGGCCCAAGCCCGTCGCCACCTGGGCTATATCCTGCTGCAAGGCGTCCTTTGTGGTGGCGATGGCCTCCAGGATACGGTCCTGCATCCTTTGTAGCGCCGACTGGTCTCGATCCGCTCCTTCCGCGGCTTCTGTATCGGTCGCACCATCTCCCTTCCCTTTCGGCTTCCCCATCTGTGCCGGCGCGAGCGGTGGCCTCCAAAGCTGTCTCTGCCCCCGCTCCGCACGTGGCCGGGCTTCGCCCTCAGGAAGGTCCCTTTGTAGCAGCAGCGGAAAAGGCCCGCCGCGTTCCGCGCCTGGGGCACTGCTCTAGTCTCCGGATTCAAGGCTGCCTCTAGGGAGCAGGGTGCTCGATCGGCCGCTAATCCGGCTGGCGCCAGTCGTGCTCAGTGGCCTGGGGCCATCGTCACTGGGTCGTCGCCATGTCGTCGCCGCCACTATCAAGGGTTCGGATCCCAACCACCGCTGGTGGCGCGCTAGAGGTCCACTCCAACACCCCGAGAGGGGCGCGATGCAGCCGTCAACACCTCCTATCTGTGGAAGTAGCAGCCCTTATTGTGACTCCGGGCCAGCGCCTTCGTTGTCTCTGTGCCTCATGCCACCGCCGCCATTTTAGGTCGAGGTCTTCGCGCCTGGGTGCAGCTTTCAAAGTCAGATATCGGGCTTGGAATGGCCCCGAGTCGTCTGCCGTCGGCGCCGGACCCTCCGTGGTACCGTCCAGTGTCGGATTATACCGATTTCATCGGGGTACGATCAGAAATTCAGGATATTTTCCGGGATCGGGCGCGGAGCTCCGAGCTCACGCTGCCTATCTCCTCGGCATCCAAGCCACGCCCCCCTTGTTAAATATTACTATGACTACCTTGATTAACTCCACACTGAGGAAGTTTGTTAACAAAATGGAGGCCCCCTTGTCTGCACGACCCAATATGTTTGGGTCCTCTGGATACCAGGATTGTAGGTTTTGCAGTGACTCAAATAATATACAATAAAAATGGAATTCTATTTAAATTGGAACACGCCTCAATAGCAATGCACTATACTTAATTTCTATGGCCATCAAGCTAAACGATCCATAGAGAACAACATCACTTTTCAGGTCCAGTGTCCGGTGTGATTGGTTTTCACTAAACAACCAGAAGTCATATTCTCTAAAAACATTTATACCTCCCGAATTTTGTCTCGTGAGATACTACACAAGACAGTGTCATAGCTCATTAAAGAAAAAAAACTATAGTCTCTGCTGTGTCATTTTGTAATTCATAGGCACTAAACACTCCCACTATTATCACCACATGTGAAACCACCCGGTATTGCAGTAAGGGGTTGGAGCCCATTCCTGGCATGTGACACGTTTCACTTTGTCATGTGGCATATGCCACACCTTATGTGACATGTGCCACAGATTTTTTACATTCTCTTTCATGAGTAACTGGACATAATGTCAGTTAATGATTTCCAAATGACTATCTTTCACTCTACTAAAATAAATAAATAAACATAAAAACAATATAAAAACAATATTCCCCAGATGGGGTTTGAATTGAACCCTTGTGAAAAGGTATACATAGCCCCTGGTAACTAACACTATACCATGTTCTCTGCTATTAAAATCCTTCCCCAAAAGTGTTTTTGTCATCGAAAAAAGGCGCTGTCCTACTTTTATTTCCATGCTATTTTGCTTTTACATGAAACACATCCATTCTTGATTTCAATGCTTTATATACAAATAGCCCTTCCTTTCTTTCACTCTGCCACTTACCACGCATTTCTTTCTTTTACACAATCATCCCCACATTTTCATTCCACTAAATAAGATATTTCTTTCATAGCAAACCTGTCCCCTCTTCCACATGCCACAGCATGCCATCAATGTCTGACATGCACTATGCTTAAGGAGGTCATAATTCTCACAGACATTGCTAAGGGGGTGGTTTACAAAGGCACAGCTTTCATTTGTGGAAATTAGGAAAAAAATGGAAAAGAATAAAAACATTGATTTTCGCCAGCTGGGGTTTGAACCCTAGTCAAAAAGCACTCAAAGCCCCTGTGAACTGCCACTGTACCATCTGCTTTTCTGGAAATTTTTACTGCCCAAGGCATTTTGATCAGAAAAAGATTATGCTGGTCTTGTGGCTATTTTCATGTTATTTTGATTTTACATGCCACAAATTCACACTTGCTTTTCATGTTTTATAAAAAAATAATCCTCCCTCTGTTTCACTCTGATACCAGTCCATAAATGTATGTTTCTCACAAACTCTTTCTGTGTAACTTCTGCCACAACTTTACATGTATTTTAAATGCCTCAAGGACAATTACCTTTCCTCTCTTTCACTGTACCACCAGCCCCCACCTTTTGAGTCTTAATAAGTTTTTGGTTTTACTTTTCGAATCTGTTACCTGCAAAATAGCTATTAATTTTTCTCTATGCATTCTATACAATATGGTTTCTAAACATTTTCAATTATGTAAGAAAATCTCATTTGCAATATTCCACTGGTCAGTCTAGAACCCAGTATGAATATCAATCAGCTTTTTAGTTCCTGTATTTAGTCAAAAGGATTTTGCATGCAATAACATGACTGTAGTCCCTTTTTTTATTTCAAGTAGTAGGGTAATTCATTGATAGGCCCTTCTCTAAGCCATGTGACACCCCTGTTTAGCTCCAGTTCTTTTGTAATGTTGTTTTTCAATATATTCCCATACAGTGGAATAATCTCCCTCATCAACTATCCACTTCTACCAGCTTAAGCAGTGAAATTTAGAGCTTGTGTCACTCATCCTGGAAGAAATTCTGACAATAACAGGATTCTGACAAAGCCACTCCACGTTTTGCCATTAATATAATGTAAGCCGAAGCAGGGGCCTGGATCAGGGGCTGTTTGGGTCTCAAAGGTTACTGTCCAAAACCTTCCAAATCACCAAGTAGTTTCTGTGTAGTATGTAATGTCCTAAATGTAATCCTTTCAATGACAGTTTGTAAAGCCAAAACTGAAATGGATTGGTCAGTGCTTAATTTAAGTTTATTGCAAAAATAACAGTTGATGGACAGAATGCAGAACAATGTCATACATTAACCCAAGTACAGAGATCTGGGCCTAAATCCATCGTTTTTTTTCACTCCACACCACCCCAGTTCAGACATTGCCAGATGCAAATCAGCCTTGACCATGTGCCTCATGGGAACAGTCCAGCCCAAACTGCCAAGCCATGTCTTTTTTCTGGACCGGAATCAAGCATCCTAGGACCGGTTTCTGGCTCTCAGCCGTCTTCAGCCAGGATAGCTTGACTACAGTGGTGTGGAGAGCATGGGACTCACGTCATTGTTCTGCATTCTGTCCATCAACTGTTGGTTTTGTAATTTAAGTTTATGGCATGAGGTGGGGCATAAAGCCACTTTCTTTTTGGTTAAAGGGAAAATATTTTTAATTTGGCTTTGACCAAGAGAGAAATGTGAAAAAACAAGGAAGGGAGAGAAAGACAGGAAATAGTGGGAAAGAGAGAAAGCAAAACAATGAAATTGCACCTGCAAAACTGAGATAAAGAAGCATGAAGTGTATGTTGGTAGATGAAACAGACATGACTTACAGTTGGCAAAATCACTATAGTATGAAGAAAACCTTTGGCATTCTAGTTGCTTAGCAAGTATGCTTACATAAAAATTCACAGATGAGAAGACATGTGTGCTCAGTCAGCGCAATTAAGTATGACTACAGAACACAATTATAGTTTACTTCAGCTGCATTGTGATGATACATGGTGATGTACAGAAAATCATAAGGAGAGCCCTAGTAGCAGTGCATAATTTGCGCGTATCTCGCACAAGATACCGTTACTATCCAGATGCACGATTCACATGCCCCCGTTGTAAGGCACAAGAGGCGAACTTTAAGCACATGTTCCGGGATTGCCCATCCATACAGCGATACTGGGACAGCTATATCACATGCTTCAAAGAACGGTCAACCTCCTGCACATATCCACATGGGAGGCATGTTCTCTAGGGGTCTTCCGCAAACAGAAGTCCGAAAAATTACAATGGCGATTTGCATCATTAGCCATCCTCCTGGCAAAAAGAAACATAGCCATGCACTGGAGAGCCCCAGCTTGGGTGGGGGCGGCAAACAATTGGGGAGCAGCTAAGGAAGAGACCTTGAGAGAGGAAGAAGGTAAAGGTACACACAAACACCCAATATCTATGGAGTGGGCGCAGTTATTAATCCAATTCAAACAAGAGACGTCAGCAGGGGAGACACCTAAGACAACACAGCTCTCACCCTGCATCCTTTCCCAGCCTCCCAGGTCGCATACCCCAATACCGCCCGAGTGATACCCAGGCAGGAGGGTAGAATAGGGTAGATAAACAATGCCACTGGGACTATTGTCTATCCCCGTGGCTGCTCCATTCCCCCAGAGGAACCCACGACTCACCCCTCAGACCAGACACATCTCACGTACCACTCGTCACAACCACTTGTCCTCGACTGCCCCTTGTGTTCCCCCTCCCCTCCCTTTTTGGGAGACGTTTCTTCCCACGGTTCACAGTTGAGTTTCTTTCTGCGGTTAAGAAGCCGACTTACCCATAGAGTACCAATGGCAGATACATTGCAGGGGATAGCAAATACAGATAGAGGGGAGGATGCTGTACCAGTTCTCACCACCATGTAGCCCAAGGGACCAGACACCACAGGGTGCATCATCACATAACGGGACAAATCAGTAATAGATCTATGTGCAATGATATGTTTCCGTACTTGGAGGATTAGAACCTAAATGGAATTTTTATTCTGTAACTTTCGCTTTTGCTTTACATAATAGTTAAACTGTGATATTTGTGAAGTCTCACATGGGAATCTGTAATGTAAAACCCTAATAAAAAGATTATTTTTTTTATAAATAGTAGCAGTGCATAATTTTTAAAATTCTGAGTGCTGGTAACCGCAAGTTTCATGAGAAGTCCATGGGACGTGCAATTAAAAGTTGGTGTGTCGAATAATGAAGCTGGTAGTCTTAACACTCAAGATACATCTTAATTTCACTGACAGACATATGTCTGCCTATTTATTTTAGTCTTGCCTCTCCTGCGTTTCCCCTTTGTGATGTTCTCATCTTTCTCTTTCTCCATCATTCCCCTTTTTTCCCTCTGTTCCCGCTTGAAATGACAGATGTGGAAAAAAATAAGTGCTGGTCCCCAAAAATAAGTGCTAGTGCCTCACACTGGCAACCAGTGTCTTAATTGAAGCACTGACTGGTAGGAGGATAGTTTTCCTTTAGGTATAACACAACTATCATGGGGCAATGAATGATTGAGGAAAAGCAGCTCTCAAAAAGCAAGAGCTCTGTAATATACTACCTATACATAGAACTTTATGGTATGTTACATTTTAAGGATGACCGACAACAGTAGTTAGGCAGGTTTAGTGTCTTATGATGACACACTTTGTAGTGCATGGACACAGATTTGCTAATCATTCACATTCATGATAAAGTGTGTGAATAACACAATATAGGAATGATTGCACAAATTGGTATTTTGCTAGCATTTGTATTCTACTTCCTATTTGACCTATTACATCTAGCTTGGCTGATTATTTATACCATAATTTATGATTCTTGTCAGCATATTTATGTAATTGTTTACAAGCTAGATTCATATTGGAGCTTGTAATACTAAAGCAGCGCATAAAGATTCACACAAATCCTGTCTTGTTTGGAAATACAATTTCTATAAATCAACTCTTTCACAATAAATGCAACATCAATAAGTTTCACAGCTTGTTGTTTTCTTTGTTTAGATTTGAAATACTATCAAGGTATAAAAGGCATTGAGCTTAATATGAAATTCACTGGGGACAGGGGTATTAAGAAAGAGAGTGCTGGAAATGGGGTCTCTAGTCTGCAGTGGTTTGCACCTTTCCAAGTAGAGACCATCAGTCTAGAAGGGTGATTACACTGGAAACATAACCCCAGCTCACCTCCTTGGTGGTTTGGTGCGAGCAGTCAGACTTATATCAGAGGCAATGTGTAAAGCATTTGTACATACAAACACAGTAACACAGTGAAAACACTACGAAAGGACACCACACCAGTTGACCAAAAAAAACAATATTTATCTGAATAAAACACCCAAAATCCTGCATATATAGTAAATATATCACCATTAAAAGGTTCGAAATCATTCAGTCCTTAGGAAACTATGGATGAATCACTTTAAGCACAAAGTACCTGTGATGAGCTAAAATCAAAGCCGAAAACAGGCTCCTCTGAGGTGAAGCGCAGTAAAAGCAAAGGATTGAATTGCTTCCTTACTACCAGGGAAGGTGATGTGTCAGTTTCTAACTGCTGTGCAGGGGAGATAATGCATTGGTTCCTCATCATCAGGGAAGGTGATGTGTCTGTTCCTTACTGTCAGGGGAGGTGATGTGTCGAACACTGGATACACGGCCTCGGTTCCTTACTGCTGGGCCATGTTAATGAAGAAGTTGGCTCATAGGGATGATGAATTGAAAATCAAGACACGCTGTGTCGTTGTGGAGGAGCAGGCATTGCATCGATATTACAGCTACGGAGAAAGTGATGCGTTTATTTCCTTAGCCACGTAGCAGGGCCAGAGTCGGAGCATGCACCACGGACGTCTGTTATACGGTGCTCGGGATTCGGATTGCAGGGATCCTTTAGTAGCACGGTAGGTACTGCATCAATTCTTTGACCGCACATCAGTGATACACTGCTTTTCCAACCACACAGTGGTGCTGCTGTGGAAAAATTGCTGTTGGGAATCAATGCATGTAATTTCTAGTTTCTAGCAGCCAAACCACCTCCAAATGACCCAAAACCAGAATTGTTACCCCTTGTCAGGTCAGATCTCCCAGCAGAGGAGTTCAGGGGCTACTAATGAAATCTTTGATGACCCTGATGTAGGAAGGTGGATATCTGACTATGGTACCCCCAAACATTTTGCCTGGTGTTTAGCTGGTTTTTGACTTAGTTGGCCTGGGATCCTGCTATTCAGGGCCTCAGGCTAATTGCTCTCTCCTTAAAATGGACTCCATGTACCTTAGGTGCATACACAATTGGAACTGGTTCACCTTATAGGCCCCTGTAACAGTGTACTCTAGGTACCCAGGGCATAGGTGTATCCAAGGCCTACCAGGGGCTGCAGCATATATTGTGCCACCCCTGGCCTGGCCTCCATATTTGACACAACTGGATGATCACTCAGCTGGGGTAAGTTGGTGTAATCACCTCTTACTTAGATATAATATCCCTATATCTAACCCTAACTGGACACATGTTAACCTATAAGCCACTCCTATGGAAGGCCTCAGCAATCCTGGAGGCAGAGTCCCTGGTTTCATGTGAGATGGTGCTCTAGCATGAGCTGAGCCTGTCTGCATCTGTCGGGAACAACTCCCTTAGCATTTCCGGGATATTGCCATACCATATACTCTTAAGTGCATTATAATCCTCGCGGTTATATGCTAACTTTGGTTTGGCTTTATCAAAACATGTTGAGTAAGGTGTCATACAATTTGGAATACTATGCCCTCGACAGTCCTGTTGACGGGGATAGCACTCCACCCTTCAAGAGGGACACTTCATGTACATAACCTGAACCCCGGTTAAAGTTAAACTCGAGCCTCAGCATCACAAAATGAATTCTGCCACCACAGACACAAGTCTCACCTCCTGCTCCTGGGAGTCCTTCCAGCGAGGGAGGCTTGGACAAAGGGTTTCCTGCCTTGGGAGGTGCGAGCACCACCCCAGACAGGATTTTGTGTATTGGGTAGGACAGGGCTGAATAGATTGAAACATGCCTAGGGCACACAAGGTGTCCCCGTGCATTAGCCAGTCCAAACCTGTGCTGGGGCTTTCCAGCCCCAGTCCTGGTGTGGAACTGGACAAAGGAAAGGGGGTGTAACCGCCCCCCTTCCGGGTCCCACACAGAGGAGGGACCCAGCAGGTGATCCACTCCTCAGATTGGGAATAAGAGTGGGAGCAGTGCCATAGCACCTCAGATCATCCTGAAATCAACTTGAAACAAAGAAGAAGACTGGACTTCGACATTCTGCTGCACAGAATACTGAAGAGTATCTCCCTTGTGGCCTAGGAGTGGCCACCCTGTGAACACAGGCACCATCCATCAACTCGACGCCTGCTTTGCCCGCGCCTCCTGCCGGAGCCCGAGCCCAGAGCCCAATGAGACCCAGACTCCCAGACATCTCAGAGCCCGATCCACAGTCCCTGCAAAGAAGATACCGTGGAGGCACCGAGAGATGTGGGACCGGACATCTTGAAAGACTCCGAGAAGCTGACTGCGCAGCACCCGAGGCACCCTAGATGCTGTGCTTTGGGGTTTGAGAAGCCCCACAACCGAGCAACATTTGCACCAAAGATCAGCCCCCCAGCATCTTCACGATCTGCGTGGGGCCCTTTTGCACTTTGCCACTCAACGCGCCATCCCGGCCAATTGCCACGTGGCTAGCGGCCATCTTGGCGATGAAACCTACAAACAACACTGCTGGTCTAGTTGCTCCAGACTGGCCCTCGCTCCCCTGAAGAGGAGCCCCCGCTCTGACCTTGCTGGTCTGAGTGACAAGCTTTCTTCACTTCCTGCGTGGCTTGCATTAGCCAAGGCCTGTTTCCTCCAATCAAGTTCCCGACACCGTCATCAGCTAGAACCTTTGTGGGACAGCTCGTGATCGACTCTTGGACGTCCTCGACCTCTTCGTGTCCACGTGGCTGCGGAGACAAGCTACACCTCTTCACCTGTTTGCACCCGACATCGCCTGGTTCCATCCTAGTTCCACGATAGTCACTGGCTAGTGACTTTCAACATTGTCCCCTCTGCTTTCAGGTCTTCACCACTTCAGATCCACCCTTGGATCCACCAGAACTCTCCTTGACAACCCGCCTGTAGCATCTTCATCTTCAGGCACCATCGACCTGCGTGACGAAACCCAACACTACTTTGCACCTGTGCACCCGCTTCCTGTGGGTGAGGTAACTCAGCAACGCTGGTGTTCCTACACTGGTAAACACCTCTAGTGTCTAGGTCTTAAGTTTTGTCCTTCTAGGTCTCTCAGAAGGTTCCTTAAACAGTAACTTTATAACTTTTACGCACCATTGTCATTGCATTGGTGCCTGCGTGTGCTTTAAGCGCTGCACCCAAGTCCTGCGGGCCTTTCCCGATGTCTTCACTGTTAGTCCCAAACAGCTCCAGCGATTCCCAAGGCCCTAGGCCTACTTCCTTTCAGCTAGGTGGTTCTTATACCACTATTTTAGTATATGGTTTAGGTGGCCCCTAGGGCTCATCCATATTGTGCAACTTTTGTGTATTTAAACTGTGTTTTGTTTTAACGCATTTGCTTCTGTGCTCATAAAGAGTATAGGGGATATTTGTAGTAAATAAATATATATATATTTTCAATATATATCTGTGTGGTGTCCTTTCATTTGGTATTCAAGGGGATTGTGTATGGTAAAACAGCTTGCTTCACACGCCTTTACAGAGTTTAGCCTAAGACTACTTTGTCCACGCTACTAGGATAGCTGGTCTATAAGGTTGACTTACAACCAATCATCATAAGGGTTGCTTGGCATGGTACAAGGTGATCACTAGAACTAGTGAGCATCATATCCCAGGCCAACTTCTCACACCTGAGACTTCTTAACAGGAAGCAAGCATGCATAAGCCATTGGAGATCCTTGGGAAGTATGATGTAGAAAGAAAATGGCCTCTTAGTCCAGAAGTGTTCTGAAGTTATGGTGTAACAGCTCCAGAACTTACGCCAGTTTCTACTTTTAAAGTAGGCAATCTTCAACTGAAAATATTTGTTGTGCACAGGACCCTACCTACTCTTCCCCGGCTCCAGACACACTACAGGAGAATGGGGACATCTTTGTATGAGAACATACATGGTCAGATTCAGGTGTCATTGACAACTCCTTCCACCACTCTAGCTCAGGAAGACCTATCAGGCTGGTGATTGGCCATCAACATATATATATGCAGGGCACAGCTCAACTCCCTTGGTGTGACTGTCTAGAGTGAATGCGCAAACAGCCCAACAGTCACAATTCCTCAGACGTGGATTCTACTCACAGGAAGAGTCACACAATGTTAAAGCAAGAAATTACCCACGTTCTAAAAGAAGCATTCTCAAAGACACAATTTCAAAACCAAGTTCACTAAAAGATGTGTTTTTAAATTGACCCCAAACTCCAAAACTTGATCTATTCCCAATGGGAAGTTACACTTGTAAGTGTTTAGAAGGAATCTTTAATAGTAACTTATGTGAGATGTAGTCCTTGCAATAGTGAAAAAAGAAATTAGCAGTATTTACTATCGGGACAAGTAAAACACTCCAATCCATGTCCTACCTTTCATCTACACTGCACCCTGCTTATTGGGCTACCTCTGGCCTACCTTAGGGGTGTCTTACATGTAGTAAAAGGAAAGGTTTGGGCCTGGCAAGTGGGTACACTTGCCAGGTTGACATGGCAGTTCTAAATGGCACCCACAGACACTGCAGTGGCAGGTCTGAGACATGGCTGAAGGCCTAAACATGTTGGTGGCAGAATCAGTGCTGCAGACCCACTGGTAGTATTTAATTTACAGGCCCTGGGCAGACTCAGTGTTCTTTAATAGGGACTTGCCAGTAATCAAATATGCCAATCACAGATGACCAATTACAGATACAATTTTACACATGGAGGATTTGAACTTTAGCACTGGTCAACAGTGGTAAAGTACCCAGAGTCCTCATACCAGCAAAAATGAAGTCAGAAAAACACTGGACTAAGGCAAAAGGTTTAGGGATAACCCTGCAAATAGTGCATGTCCTACACACAGTGACTATTGGACATTTAATTAATTTACAAACATGCATTTATCAACAACAAAAAAAGAAAAAATCCTGAAGAGGTGAAAATCATTTCTTGATATATGTTAATTCCAGAATAGACAGCGTTACTGGTTGACCGCAATGGAGTGTGGGCCAGCTACGGGGACTTCATTAGGCCCACTGAACATAGTACTTTAAATCCTAGTGTTCATTGTGTGTGACTTTGTTTTGCAAGGCTTCACATGGTTTGAAGTCTATTCTGATGAAGCCATACAGTTAAGCTTTGTTGGGCTTTATTTCACTCTACACTGATTTAAATGAGGCTGGCAACTGTATGGCGAGGATATGTGGGGCTTCATGTTGTTCTGTCTTGTTTCTGATGGGGACCACACCTAGGCTGGTAGAATTCCTTCAGGTCTACTCCCAAGGATCCAGCACTGGAGTGCCACCACATGGTGCGCAGGACTCACAGCAAGCCGAGTATAGGTCCGGTTTCAAGTTCATCTCTGTCCCTGAGGCTATGAATAGGAGGTCAGCCAACTAGCCCTTGTAGTCACTCTAGTGGTCCGGCTTTCAAGATGTAGATCAAGACATTTTCTCCAGCAACAGGGCAACAGGCACCAGGGCAGCCGGGCAACAGAGTAGCAGTCCTTCTTACAGAGTAGCACCTCAGTCTTTCTGAGCTTTTCACAGGTCCCGAGATGTACTGAAGAGTTTGGTCTGAGGGTTCAATATTTATATCTGTAGCCCACTTTCAAATTGGGAAAATTTCTAGATAATTCCCTTTTCAAGTCCTTAAATTCTCAGTCTCTCCTGTCCTGTCTCCAAACTGGCTGCATGAACAATGCAGTGATGACAACTACTTTGGGGTCATTTACGATCCCATTCAGATGTGCTCCGAATTGGATTCGGGTTGGCTGAATCCGTTTCGGAATCCTTGCTTCCGAACAAATTGTATACAGTTGCGAATCACCAATTACGATGCTCGGAATGTGCAAATTGGTTCTAAAAGGCCTTTGGACAGGTCAACACTTTCAGAGCTGATTCGTACAGCTCTATGGACACAGTTTCTGAGCGAGCAATTACGATGATCATTTTAGACAGCAGCTCCATTCGTTTTGCCCAGAACAAAACAGCAGTTGGAATCTGTCTTTGGGGGCCCGTGTCAGGCCCACCTTAACCTGGGGCCATCCAAATTGGGCCCTTATGGGTACCCATGCGTCCCCTCTTTCCAACCATGCACAGTGTAACAGGCACCATGTGGTACCCGACACAGGGTGCACACTTTTCCCCAGCCACCCCTTTCTTCAATGGAAGCCTGTGTTCTCATTAGGAACGAAGGCTTCCATTGACGTCAATGGGAGTCCTGACCAAATTGTATCCCGAGGCATCCAGATGCATCCAAATTACTTGGTCGGACTCCCCCAATCTGAGTCTTCCGGAAAGGATTCCGTAACCGAATAAGTCGGAATGCTTCCAGGACGAGATCGTAATCGACCCCTTTTTGTGCAGGCAGGGCACAGACTGTTTAGTTCTAAATGAGTCTGTGCCCAAGGTCCGTCCCCATCCTGCCTATTTGTGGCTAATCCTGGCTCTAATAATTCCTCTATTGTGTGGCTATGTGGTAGGAAGAAAGAAAGTCGAGCTGCCGACTAGACCCATTCACATGGCCCAAGAGCAGGCAGCAGGCATCAAATTCTGCAGAAAAATGTTGATATTTCTAAAAGTTAAAGACACACAGATGACAGACGGAATGCAGAGAAAATCAAACATTCTCCCTCAGTCAATAGATCTGGGATAAATCCATCCTTCTTTTGCTCACTGTGCCACCCCAGTTTGGACCCAGCCCAATCAAATCAGTCTTGACCCTGTGCTTCATGGGAACTGTCCTCATGAACCGTCAAACTAGGTCTGCCCTGGACCAGAAACAAGCCTCCTGGGACCAGTTTTGGGTTTTTAACCCTCATCAGCCAGGCTAGCTTGAAGCCAGTGGCACAGTGAGCCTGGGACCCACATCAGGGCCTAGCCAGTGCACTTAGGGGGAGGCAAAAGACACAAAGATCATGGCGAACAGCCGGTAAATTGGCACGGGTAGGAGCCCAAGACCTCAATGTCCTGTCCGTGTTGGACGGGACGTCCGTGGCCCAAGTACTCTTCTGTGGTGTAATCCTGACAACTGCGCAAAGGGAGGCACTCCGTTCTCGGATGTAGGTTGATTCTGTCACATGGCAAGGGCATGGTCTCAAGGTGATCCACAGCACACTAGGACCCTTGTGCCTGGAAAGCACGGTAGCTGACATTGCAAGCAAGATCGGCAAGGCTGGTGGGATTCCAAAGTGAACAGGGGCAGTTGACAAGCCCCCGGAAGTCACTCTGGAGGCAGTTCTTTGTGCCGTGCTTGCAGGACAGATGTCAGTTGGCGGGAGGGCAGCTCCACAAAGCAGGACAACAGTTCCTGGGAATAATCAGACACAGCAAAGAGGCAATCCTTCCCCCGCAGCAGCCTTTACTCAAGCAGTTTTGTGCAGGTCCATAAGTGTCACACAGATGTGGGTCAGGGCCCTATTATTATACCCTGGTGCCCAGGTACTAGAAGGGACCAGAAGCTATTGGAGAGGGCTTTGAAGTTTTGTGGGTTTCCTGTCTCAGATGACTTGTCTGCACTCACAACGCAAATTAGTGAAGCCTAAGGAGGGGTGGCCGGCTCAGCCTATTCAGATATGAGTGTGAATCACTACTCCCTCCTCTCAGCCCGAGAAGGCCATCAGTATGTTGATGTGGCAGCCCTTCCTGTGTTTGGGGAAGTCTACAGAGAATGCAAGTGTAGGACTGCTACCCTGGGCCAGACGTGGATTGGGGCAGGCAGCTGGTACACAGAGTTTATGGAAGGACAGAGAAATGTCCACTTTCTGAAAGTGTAATTTCTGCCAGTAAGGGTAAAACCCGATACACCAACAGGGAATATTGCTCATGATGTTTCTAACCATACCAAACATGATATATCTACACCTTACTATGCAGGAGTTATCACTTAAAGGGATATAAGGACATTTCTAATGCTGGACTATGGAGCGGTCAGCCCCACTGCAATGGCAGAGGCCTGATGCAGGATGCATCCTAGGGGAGAGCACCTTAGCAGTGATAATGCCCAGAGTCCTAAGTGCACAAAACGGTAAAGTCAAAAGTTGGAGGTGATAGGGCAAAAGTTAGTTGGAGACCAACCTAAGGCTGATAGGTTTAACACATTTCTCAGACACAAAACATGAAAAGTCCTACTCTTCCCAATCAAAGTTAGCATTTATTACATGTAATAAGGCAACCCTTTGTTAACCTTTAAAAGAGGTATGCCTCACAGTAATGACAATTGCTTTTAGGAATTTTTGACTACCAGGACATGTAAAAGTACATGTCCAACCTAGCAATTATAAGGAATCCTGCCTCATGGGCTACCTAGGGCCTACTTTAGGGGTTACTTATATGCAATGAAAGGGGATTTGAAGGATAGACAGGGCTTATAAAACTGCAATCAGGCTGTAACGGAAGGCCTGGGACATGTTTTAGGAGGCTACTTAACTGAGTGGCACACTAAGAGCTGCAAGTCCTTGTAGCTAGAATGTGAATTTACCATAAAAAAGAAAACACAAGAGGCATTTGGCAAAACAGGAACAGTTGTTTTAATTAAACAAAGCAACAAGAGAGCAGCAGCAGCGTTGGGGTCTGAGGCAGTCTGAAAGTACATTGATGTTGGCTGTTATTTTATAAATTTTACAACTTGTCATGAAGCAATTTGTACATTATTTTTTAACAGGAATTGCGGGACTAGTCACAGGACTGTATATTTGATCACCTGATAAGGAGTCCAGCTGGGTCTCAACCTTACGTGGACACAATGCAGGCCAGTGGGTAACATGACCATATATCCATCACGGTGAGCACATGTTCACTGTCGGCAGTGTAAATACGGTGTTCTGATTGGCTGAGTGTTCTTAACTACATGTGGCATTTTACTTTATGTTTTTTTTGGGAATGTACATCCCTCAGGCCAAACAAATGTTATTGGGCCAATCTTCTCGGACCTTTGTGGTGTTGCTACCATCTGGCAGACTGATCTCAGTTGTCTCTGTTCAATTCTTTGTCTATGGGCTACATGTCACAACACCTGTGATCTGTCATTCAGTTGCTTTAGACTTTGTTTGCAGGGCCTTCCTGAGCATGTATTTCTGACTCAGGGTTGATGGAGGGGTCATATTAGGTAGATTTCACAATACCAATGTGAGTTTGCTGTTATACGTAAATATATGATGACATACATTGGCATCGTATTTTTCTTTATTAACATCATCCTAGTAAATTAAATATGACAATCAAAGGAATCCTCGCCTCTGCCTAGCTGATAGGGGTTAAGGTCCCAGGAGAATCCATATCTACTTTTATAGCAGTTCACTCAAAAGTGGTTGTAGAGGCTACTTCTCTCACACTGGGATTAGTATCTGGCTTATAAGATGTACATTGGAGGGGGCAGACCAAGTGTTATCTACCTGTGCCTGTGACATGGTAAACCTCCTTGAAGACTATTATGATCATAGGCACAACCCAGGTGGTCATTCGGTTAAAGGCACAGAACACTCTCCCATGTACAAGGCATTTGCTTACGCTTTGGGAGGAAGTTCACACTTCACCAAGGGGCTGTTCAGCTCCTGGATTGAAGCACATGCAAATGAGCTTCTAGAGTGTTTTTGGCAGGGAAGCTGTAGTAAAGTACCTTTCCTAAAGTAGTTGTCACTACTTTGACTTTACCAGTGAACTGACATTGTGATAAATATTTCTGAAAGTCCAAAAATAAACTTTGAAGCTGTTTCCTCTGCTGAGGTAAGATGATTACATGTAATATTGCATTACAATGCTTTCCCATGGAGCAGCTACCACTGCTAATGTAAAATATGGCTGTGAGCCCTTTTCACCATAAGGGCATGTTTGAAAGGTAACGTTTACATGTCCTGACATAAATTCATGCACACTGCCTAATGGGCATTACAGCCCATGACTTTTCTTCCTAATAGCCCACTGCCTCTGTTCCCCATAGCCAGGGAGTCCTCTTCCCCATAGACAGGGCACCCTCTTCCCCAAAGTCACTGGAATCTTTTGCCCTCTAGAACTCACAGTGTTGTCCTCTGCCACTCAAGCTATTAGATTCTCTTACCAATTTGCGGGAACCTCTCTAACACAGAAGCATCGACCTCTCTTCTCCATTGCCAGTAGAATTTCTTCCACTACACTTCCAGACTCTTCTTTATAGGTGGCAGCCTCTTTGTCTTTCTTCCCCATAGTAAGAGGCCTTCCTCCCTCAGAGGTGGTGTCCTCTTTCTTACCCATAGTCAGTGGTCCATGCTCCTCGCAGCCAGAGGACTCTTTAGCCGGCACACTTTCTCTACGTCACGGATGGCAGCCTCTCTGGCCTACAGCTGGGGGTCGCCTAACGAGACGGCAACGAGGTCCCTGGAGGGTGAGTGGAGCCGAAGTCTCTGAAGGAAGGCACTACCGGAGTCCCCGTGGTGCAGCACCTCGAGGGGCAGCACAGCCGTAGTCCCCGCATCGTCGAGCTCCCTGCAGGGGAGCACAGTAGAGCAGCGCGCCAAGGAGTCAGAGCCGGGGTCCCAGCAGTTGTCATGCTGTGGAAGTCAGTGCTGCAGGTTTCTAGTTTGTTTCTGTGCACCGGCCTGAGCCAGGCGAGAATCTACAGCCCAAGGAAGAAGCCAGCCGGCTCCGCACTGCAGAGGCATCGCTTTGCACCTCACATGTGTCATTCTGCTGTTGGATCAGGAAGGGGGTGCTCTCCTGGATGTGCCCCCTCTCCCATTACCGGTCACTGTGTTCTACCTGTTTGTCCCTTTTGATGTGGAAGTGAATCCTGCATAGCTCCAAATGTCTGATCCTGCTGAGGAGGATAGCAGAGCATCAGCTGCCCAGGTGATGGTGCAGCAAATGACTTTCTATTACAGTATGCAGAGGGATCGCAAGGTAAAACATCATCATCTTGCTTATTAGCAATGTGTGAGCAAAGCTGCCTGCTCATCAGCGGAGCGGCAGTCTGTAGCTGTTTCCATGGTTATAGTCTCAGTAAGGACGGCCGGAGTTGTTATGTTTCTATGGTAAACCTTTGAGGGATAGACACAAATGACCCCTTACTGAATTCAGAATTGTGTCAACTTATTAGAAATCTGTAGCTTTTCCTGAATACCCATGATCACAGATCCCTGTGCGTGTGATGGTGTGTGCACTCTGGATTTGTTATTTTCTGGCTGCCGCTGTCCTGGATATTGACTTTTACTGCCTGATGCCTGACCTCAGGATGTTTAACAACAAGGGGTGGTGATGGACAGAGTTTCTGAATTAAGCAGAATACTCTCACCCAGTCAAGAGATCAGGGCTAGATCCAACACCGTTTTTTAGCTCACTGCACCATCCCAGCTCAGAACCTGGCTATATTTTGCATGTAGCCAGGTTCTGAGCTGGGATGGTGCAATGAGCTAAATAACGGTGATGGATCAAGCCTGGATCTTTGGACTGGGTAAGAGTGGTCTGTTTAATTCAGACACTCTGTTCATCACTAACCCCTTTTCTGAATCGTTTTTGGCCACTATAGGTGTGGCAGGGTATACTCAGACATGAGTCCCTTGCTCACTGCACCATCAGGATTCAAGCAAGCCGGGCCGACGACGGCTGAAATGCCAGAAACCGGTCCCCGGAAGCTTGTCTCCTTTCCAGTGAAGAATTGGCTTGGTAGTCTGGTCTGCCCTGTTCCCATGATGCACTGGGCCAGGGACAGACTAATTTGCATGTAGCCAGTTTCTGAGCTGGGATGGTGCAGTGAGCTAAATAACGGTGATGGATCAAGCCCGGATCTTTGGACTGGGTAAGAGTGGTCTGCTTAATTCAGACACTCTGTTCATCACCATCCCCCTTTTCTGAATCGTTTTTGGCCACTATAGGTTTGGCAGGGTATACTCAGACATGAGTCCCTTGCTCACTGCACCATCAGGATTCAAGCAAGCCGGGCCGACGACAGCTGAAATGCCAGAAACCGGTCCCCGGAAGCTTGTCTTCTTTCCAGTGAAGAATTGGCTTGGTAGTCTGGTCTGCCCTGTTCCCATGATGCACTGGGCCAGGGACAGACTAATTTGCATGTAGCCAGGTTCTGAGCTGGGATGGTGCAGTGAGCTAAATAACGGTGATGGATCAAGCCCGGATCTTTGGACTGGGTAAGAGTGGTCTGCTTAATTCAGACACTCTGTTCATCACCACCCCCTTTTGTGAATCGTTGACCTCAGGATTGCCACCAGTGTCCCGGTGTACAGTACAGTCCCCTGCCTGACCCCAAGATGGCTTCCAAAGTGGTCCCCCACACATTGTTTTACTTCCCTTGGACAACAATTGGACATTGACCAGACCTTGAACCTATCCCCTAACCTGCCTACACTTCAGGACTTGGATCCCGCGGAACTTACCCCAGACTGTGGAGACCTAGCGATCTGGCTGATGCCCGGTGGAGCTACCTTATAGCTAAAGAGGAGATGGGTTGTGGACTCCCCCTCCCTGCCGTCACCTACCCAGCCGGGCCTTGGGCAGATCTTCCCCTCGTCTTTACATCCTATTTTCCTCCTACCCCTTTACCCTATCCCCTTACTCTTCCTTGCTCCATTCACCTTGTCCCCTATGTTCTTTATAAGCTTTTCTCAATACTTATGTAACTTTTAACTGATGTAAGTTGCAACATTAATGTCCCTCATGTAAAACGCTCTGATTCCATCAGGTCTAGCCAGCGCTATATAATAACTCATTAATTAAATTTGTTCCCATTTAGTACTCTTTCTCTCTTTGTTTACCTCCCTAGCTCCTAGCTCCTATCCACTCTCCCTTGAATCTTGCACTTTGCCTGATAGTCTGCCTAGCCCCCTGTCCTTTGAGCCTTTTGACTAAGCACTCCTTCTCCCCTTGTTGGGGAAAGATCCAATATTTATACTCTGGAGTCTCAGCGTACCCGCTGAGAGAGTCCACTGCGCCAAGGGAGCCACTCACAGCTGAGGTATGGTATGGCAGCCCTTGCCAAAGCACTCCCTTACCCCTTTTTGAGGAAGGATCCAGTATGTAGGCCTTGGAGTCTCAGAGACCCTTCTGAGAGAGTCTACTGCGTAAAGGGAGCCTCCCGCAACAGAGATAGGGAAGTGACACCACTTCCCCTCGGATCACAGCTTACTGGACTTTGGATGTTGCTTTGACTCATCTACCAGTTTGTGTCCCAGTCGCCCTTCCCCTCCTCTTTCTATGCAGTGTCCTTTACCGTCCCCTCCTCTGTCCTGCCTTCATTACCTGTCTACTTTCCCAGCTCCTTCCCCCCTCCCCTGAATCTTTCCACTTGCCTGCTTTTCCCCTTACGTATTTTTGCCTATTGTTTATCTTGACCTTACAAGTAACTATGTTGCCATGCTCTAATAACTGTGTAACCTTTATAACAATGTAACCCGTAACTATGATCTGATGCTCATGCAAAGCGCTCTGATGCCTCTGGGTCTAGCCAGTGCTATATAAAACCTTTAAAATAAAAAAAATAAATAAAAAAGGCATGATTAGGCCTGACAAGTGGGGTTATTTTCAGTTTGGAGTTTTAAAAATGTCCAGGCAGGCTACAGTGGTAGGCATACAGTGTTTTTTACATATTGTGCCATAAGTACTGCATCGTCCGCGTAGAGAAGGGAGAGTATTGGACACTTATTAACATATGGTGGATCCCTAGCATTTGACACCAACTCTTGTTCCAATGTGTATGTATACAAAGGGAACAAGAGTGGTGCCAAAATGCATCCTTGCCTCACTCCCCTCTCCAATTTGAACAGTTCAGGTACACTCTCCCTTAAGTCCATAGTGGACTTTGGCTGATACACCAGAATATAATTGTCTTAAAAACTCGATTAATATGGAGTCGACCTCAAGATCACTAAGAATTCCCCGCAAATTGCCGTGTATAACACAGTCAAATGCCGCTGTAAGGTCAACAAGTGCCAAATAAAATTTCCCTAATTTAGCCTGCTTATACTTTCCAATTAAAATACTAAGATCATGTGCCTGCCTGTTGATTCCTAGACCAGATCTAAAACCGTACAGTAGATCACTTAAAATATTAGTATTTTCTGCCAATGTTTGCAGCCGATCTAGAACAATCCTTCCTGCTATCTCCATAAGGGAATCTAATAAAGAATTTGGGTATTATCAGGCAGGATTTTCATGATCCCCTTCTTGAAAATAGGGACAATTATCGATACAGGCCATTTATCTATAAATCCCTTTGCACAGCATGCTTGTAAAACCCTTATTAATATTGGTGCCCACAGCTGCAGAGTTGGTTTAAATAAATCAATTGGCACCCCATCCGGGCATGGGGCCTTACCTCTCTTGCTTGCATCTATAGTTATAGTTACACCTTCCAAAGTGATATGAAAATCAATTGGCAGAAAATCCTGGTGGTCCCCCTCGTGCTCTAACCTGCAATCAGTTTCACTCTCTGGGGTACTCTGTAGGGTGTAAACATTTCGAAAAGGAATCTACCTAAGTTTTTCCCTCTATTTCTTCCTCTATCGAGGGCACAGTAGTAAACAAAGGCGTGTTTACGGCCTGCCAGAATAGAGAGCTGTCTTTACTCGTTGAAGCTTCTTTAAGTGGTATTGGGTTCCCAAGGCCTACATGCTCCGCAGAAATACCCACTTACACCAAAAGAACTGTTGGCACGGAAACTGAAAAGTACAAAAGACAAGTTTATTAAGACCCCATGGGGTGGTGGTACATTCCTACAGCACCCTTCGGCAATGCAAGAAGTATCACACCGAACGTTGGTGTGAGTCCTTCTTTTATACACTTTACAGGTAATAAAAAGATAGGCGGTACAAGGTTACAGAGTTTATGTACATATATGGTCATTTTTGGAGCACAGCCAACTCATGGGAGGGGTTACAACTCCACTGGTCAGTTTGGCGGAACATTCCAGAGGGGTGACTGGTCAGTTGGAACTGCGCATGTACAGGCTTGACCGTTACTTAAAATAGCCTGTTGCTGGGCAAACTCGAGTGGTCAGCGGCACGGACAAAGGACTAAAGGGCATGCTGACCACAAGGCCGCTCATTCCCTAAAATGGCCGCCGTAACATACAAAATGGCGTTTTCGAGTAAGGCCAAGTTAAGGGAAATAACGTGTAGCAAAGCTAAGCGCTAACCCGGCCATTGTCAAATTACGACAGTTCTCCCAACCCTTCTTTTTTATTTTATTTTTCCTAGTTTTTCCAGCTTTATTATACAGCTTCCTGCATTTCCTAATTTCCTCCTTATCTCTTACTGTCTTACGTTGGGCTTCTTTTAAATTAGTATAGGGTTTTGAGCAATTATTATCAAACCATCCATTTCAGTAATTGCGAGTCCCTTTACTTTCTACTTGCAGCAGGTTTGTCACAACCCTTGTAATATTGGAAAAAGCAATCAGGACGTTATTGTGCGATGGGCTGTTGTTTAGGCACGTTAGAATTGAGTCATACGCCTTTGTGACGATTTGTTTACTCAGATCCAATTAGTCCTGGTTAGACCAGCAAAATGTATATCCCTTTTGTCTTTTTATTGTTAAATATTGTACCCATTCCACTTGATTGCAATGTTTTCTTACTGCAATGGTTGGGATGGTTATGTTTACACTTAAGAGCAGAAGATCACTCATTACATTTTGATGGATGTTATAACCAGTAACATATCGTGCATATCGATTTAGCACGATTATAAAGTCTATTGTGGATTCACCACCTCTGCCTATAAAGGTGTGTCCGAACTCCAACCTGGGCGAACATAAACAGTTTGCAAAACCAAAATCATACAGGAATATTATCTTATTAAACACCTCACCTCTATCTGAGTGAGAAAAGTGGATCGCCGGGTAGTCATCCTCCGTTGTTAAACCACATTTTCCTAACCCGACTAACAGACATAGACCAACATTAAAATTCACGCCCCAGAAAGGGAATATTTCGATCTCTCCTTTTGATTTTAGGCTGCTAATATGCTGGCTGAGCCTTTTCATTATGTCATCCAATTTCCATTTTTCAACATTATTATAGAAATTAATTACAGGCAAAATGCATTTAACATCCATGTGAATCAATACACTCTGATATGAAATTTCAGTACTAATTATTACGATCTTTGAAGCCCCAATCACATTTGAAACATATACACAGATTCCACCCTTAGGTCTTCCACTCAATGAGTGAAATGCTGGTGTATGCAGTGTCCTGAAGCCATTTATTTGTTTTTCATTGATAGCCCATGTCTCTTGTGTACAAAAGATATCAAAATTATTCATAAAATTGTTCCAAGCTGTGTCTTTCACATTGATCTTGAGGCCTTCTACGTTCCAAAAAAGAACTCTAAAGCTTTTGGTTTTGGGGAGAGCTGTTTTGGGGACAGGATCAAGCTAGTTTATTTGTACAAACCCACTTTGCAAAACTGAGTTAGAGACCTCAACACAGCCCATTTCAATGTAGTTCCTACTAATATGAGCTAACCCAGATATTTCTTCGCCTTTAGGATTACTGTCCCCCCATCAGTTCGTTCAGCCCTAGTTGGAGAATACAAGGATGGTACACATGAGGTTTCAGTACAGGAGTTAAATGGAGACTCAATTTTAATTCTGAGCCCTGCTGACCGCAGTGTAGGCCAAAGACACTGGTCAGCATGGGCACACAGCCATGTGGCGTTGACTTGAGCCTCACAGAGTTAGTGGTACCTGAAGCACTCAGCTTGTGTGCAGGCAGCGACTCTCCAATTAATTAATCAAGACTGAATTTGAATTCTGGGCCCCTTTGACCGCAGTGTTGGCGTATGGAACAAACAATTAAAGATGTACGGAAAACATTGTCAAAATATTAGATCTTCTGTATACCATCTTGTACGCTATTCTGATGCTGGAATCTGTACTGGTCGTTTGTCATATCATCTACCTGTTCCAGTGGGGAAGAGCTGTGGAAAACAACAGGCTTCCAAACTTCTTTCCCAAATACTCATGGGAGTTCCCTTTGCTTTCTTCATGTGGAATATTTCAATAGTATTTCCAATCACTTACTTTGAATGTAAAGGATGTACACTATAATGTTCATGAATTTTGGAGATGTCTACTTTTTCAATTTGGCAACTTGAAATTTCGCTATCAACAACTCAATCAATTTCTTCTTCTTCCACATACACATTTTTGTAGTAAACATTGTTTTTTGTGAGAGATAACGTAGCCTTTTGTACTTTGCTGACATCTACTTTTTCTTGCCATATTTTCCAACTCTTCTTACGAACACCATTAACTAGAATAACTACAGGTTTAGTTTCCTCTTTCTCTACATCAATAGCTTCAAGATTTTTTTAAATCTAAAGGTAGATACACAACACTTCCTTTTAATCCTCTTTGTAAATCTGATGGAGGCAGATTACCTGTTTTAGGTTGTGTTGTAACTTGTGCATGTCTATCTTTTTAACAAGTGGTACGTCCCATCCCCCCTCCCTGCCCCAGCCACTTGGTATCTTCCCCCCAGTCATCCTTGGAATGTTGACCTATTCCTGTCAGTGAGGAGAGCAGGGTGACAGCAATAAAGAAGAGTTAACTCACCTTTGGTTCACGTGTCATCTTTACAACACTGGCGACGAGGAGAAGAACCTGGCGCAGGGGGCCCAGCTGTCATCTCCCCTTTCAGTGCTCTCTCCAACCGGTGCACGAGTAATGCAGTGAAGTTCGTGCTTGGTACAGATGAGGAGAAATGTTCTGTTGGTGATCTCTGTTCGACGGACTAGAAGGCCTCTCATCTTGTGATTTCGGGAGATTAACTGCAGCAGAAGCCGTGATTAAGCCTGTCACGTCCATCTATTAGTGCCCTCATCAGACCTTCCAGCTGTCGAGGTGGCGGAATGACAGTCTGCGCCGTGCTACACTGATTTATGAGGTGCCAGAGAGACCTTCGAGATCTGTGCCGTGAGTAGTGAAGGCATAGGGAGTGTGTTACAAACTCCAGCCAGCGCAGGAAGAAGGAGTGAATGCGATATAATAAATTAAGGAATACCTATTTAAACGGGTCAGTGCTATATAAGGAAGAGACTCTTATTCTTGAAGCAAATTGTAAGCCTGGTTAAGCGCTGGCCAAAATATGTTCAGTCGGGAAATAAGAAAAAGATAATTGCAATTCTGACTGACTGGAACGTGTATATCGTAACGTCTTCATATTGGTTGGCATGATACCAGCGGACTTTCAGGAGATGTAGCGTCACTTGAAGAGACGCTTTTGGTGTTCTGGTATGAGGAGCGCGTGGCTTTCACTGAAGTAATTAATTACCGGCGGAGGCACTGTCAGGTTCTCAGTGAAACGGGAAACTGTTGGAGGTTCGTCATAGAAGTGGCGCAAATTAGTTTTCCTCAGCACGCCTCTCGTCAGTTCACATGAGCACCAGCTGCGTGTCTATGGTCTGGTGATTGCAGTGCAGTTAACTTTTTTGCATTAGTGTGCCTCGTAACGTTATCTCCGAGTCTAGTGAAGAGGTCGATTCCTTCAGCGGGCAACTCGGGGGTGCTGCTATCAAGTGTGCTGATTTTCAATTGGAGCGCAACCAGCCGTTTCCTCAGAGCGCCTCTGTCCATTCCCTTGTGCACCAGCTGGTGTCAAAGTCCCGGTCATCGGAGCACTGCCATTAGTTTCCCCAGTGTGCCTTTTGCTCCCAGTGCCTCTCGTCTGCTTCAAAGTGCAACGGCTGCGCCTGCCAAATCCTCCAGGGGGCAGCTCTTTGGCGCGAGTGTTCCTGTCAGCATCTGCGTGTCAATTTCTTCAAAGCACTTCTCGTCTGTTTCCCGGCGCTCCAGCCGCATCAGCGCCGGTCCTGTCTTCCGGCCATATTCTCATCGTGTCAATCCTCAAGAGTTCCTGCCAGCACAGAGGTGTTCGTCATTCTCTCCTGGGCACACGTTGCCAGTCTCCCGCCTCAGCACTGGTCCTGCCTTCTAGCCTGCCATCTTCCCCTGTTCCTCCACACCGTGTGCGTCCATTCCAAAAGAACTTACTTCAAAAAACCTCCACACCTTCAGGCAAGACTTTCTTTGCAGGGTGGTATCTATCCACTTTAACTTCTATTGTTATGGCCGAATTATATTTACAAGAGATCATATTGTCAACTGTACTTTCAAGTACCTTGCCAAGGGCAGTCCTTCAGGAAAACTTTGAACCTATCTCATCTGCCCATCAAAAATTGCGCAATGGTTTCAACTTGACAATTGCTCTATTTGAAATTTGTGTGACTATTTTTGCTGATTCCTGATTTGTTTTCCTCATCCATTTCTTGGTGGGTTTCATTTTTCCCCCCCCTTGGTCTGGTGCAAACGGATTCCTCCAGTTTCGTGCTATCAGTACACAACTATATAGTATAGTTTGCACTCTAAAGTACAATTTAGGCAGCATTTATTATTGTGGTTCTTCCTGCATACATTTTCTACCTTGGAGAGGTGTTTTTCTTGTAATTTTGGTAATTTGCGAAAAAGCCTTACATTATACTGTGCAATAGTGACAAATGTATTTGTGATAGTCAGGTAGTTCAGGTACATTCCCCCGTGTACCGTGCTGAGCGTGACATTAAGTGCATTTCAAGTGACGTTGTGATTTTCCACTAAGCAGCATAGGTGTTGGGGAACTCCCCATCAGTTTCAGGTGCAAGAGGTATTTTGCTCTATGTCCCAGGTCATACAGCTGTGCTCCCCTACCATTAGTAGTGGTGTTCCACTGTGTCAGAGGGAGTTGATCTACCCCTTCTGGGTGACAACCTTCCCCTATACATACTCAGTCCACCATTTTCTGTGAGCTAGACTTTATACTCCTTAATATCTGCAAGGACCACCCAGGTTATCCTTCCACCTCCTTCCTGTGCAGTGGTGCTCACAGCTGCTCTTTCCACCTCCTTCCTGTGCAGTGGTGCTTACAGCTGCTAACTTTCCCTATGGCGGCTTCTTCTATGAACCCCCCCCCCCACCTTCTTAAATGACATCGGCGATCCAGTTATACACTGGAAGGATTGGATCAACTTGTTTGACTCATATTTAATAGCCATAGGGGGGGGGAAATTCTCAGCAGTGCGGAAGCAGCATGTTTTGCTTCACAATCTAGGAGTGCAAGGGAGGAAAATATATGACACCCTCCCTAACCCAGCATTAGAAGACGACGAACTAGACTCAGATGTCTTCAAAATCACAATGATTAAACTAGAGACTCATTTTGGGGACAAGGTCAACGTGGTGCTTGAGCGTCACAAGTTCTTTTCAAGAGTGCAGGCTAAGGGGGAATCCATAGCTAATTACATTGCCGCTCTCCGAGGTCTCACATAGCTGTGTGAGTTTGGGGAGTTGAATGATTCCCTCATTAGGGATCAAATGGTGAGGTGTACCCTCAACCCAAAGATAAAAGAAAAGCTTTTGGCTAAGAATCCCTCGTTGAGGGAAGCGGTGGCTATCGCACATTCCATTGAGCACACCGCAAAATGCATCCAGGAGATGGACCATCCAAAAGAATCCATGGGTTGTGTTAATAAAATAAAAGGGTCGGTGTTGGAAGACAAAAGAGAAGGAGAAGATAACAAGACCAAATCTAAAGAGGTAAAGAGTGATAAGCCCTTTAATGTCACAGAAGGGTTGAAATGCTTCAGGTGCGGAAGCAATAATCATCTTGCTAATAGCATGCATTGTACTGCTCGAAATTCCATGTGTATGAAGTGTAACAGAAGGGGCCACTTCGCAAGGGTGTGTAAGGATGGGGAGAGGAGTCAAGTAAGAATGGTACAAAGCGAAGAGGGGCCGGATCCAAGTTTTGTGTTCTAATATCCTTTTCTACCTGTTCTAGGATGAGGTATCTTGCGTACAGTTTGGAATTAAGAGTGGGGAGGTCTCTGGTTCAGTTTTTCAGGGACATGCCCCCCTTAGCCTTTCCTCTGCCCCGTGAGGTGTGGGTCTGCTGGGTCCTTATCTCTGCGCGTTAATGTTTTTTGCGTGCCAGTTGTTCCCCCCCTCTCTTTCCCCCCCCCCCTACCTGACTTCTCTTTCCCCCTCCCCTCCCTCATCATTCCTCCTCTGCTTCGGTCCTAGGGAGAAGTGTTGCATCTTAAGCTGATATGGTTATGCTTTGTTGGTTCAAAGGGAGATGTGTTGTAACTTGTGCATGTCTATCTTTTTAACAAGTGGTACGTCCCATCCCCCCTCCCTGCCCCAGCCACTTGGTATCTTCCCCCCAGTCATCCTTGGAATGTTGACCTATTCCTGTCAGTGAGGAGAGCAGGGTGACAGCAATAAAGAAGAGTTAACTCACCTTTGGTTCACGTGTCATCTTTACAACAGGTTGCATACAAACAATAGCCTGAAACAGGTGTACTTTTGCCTTATGAATTCTGCCTCAACAAGGCCACATGGCGGTGACTTGTGGTGTACTGAATTAGTGGCACCTGAAGCACTCAGCGTGTGCGCAGCCACCAATGATGCGTGCCTGGGCAGGCCGCACTGGGAACAATGACTTTTGCCTACTGAATTCTGCCTCAATAAGGCCTTTTGGTAGTGATTTGTGGCGCACTGAGGTAGTGGCATTTGTGGGGCTCAGCGGGTGCGCAGCCTGCGATGATGTGTGTTCTGAGAGGGCCGCACTGTTAGCAATGTCTGTTGCCTAGTGCACTGTGTCATCTGCAATTGTGACTCAATCTGAATTGTGAGCCCTGCTGTCCGCAGTGTAGATCGAAAGCAGTAGTCAGCACAGACATAACTCTGCAGTGCTGGTCCTCTGGGTTCGCAGGGTGGGTTGAGGAGGCCGGCGGTTACGGTGGTGGCCTCGTGGCAGGGTGAGGGCTGCCGCCCTGGCAGATTTGTTGGACTTCTCAGAAGTGAATCACGCCCAGAGCCCCGACCTATTTATTCACACTTTTACACTGGAGTGGCATATGTCAGACCAGCCCACTCTGCTCATGCTTACAGAGGGGGACGACACAGCTACATGACCAAGATCTTCTCCACTGCCAGTGATAAATGGTTGCATTCACTGTCCACAACACTACAAGCACCAGCAGTATATGTCCACATGGAGAGATCTGTGGAATCCATAGTGAGGTCTGTCTAGCACATCAACCCCACACTTGGCATTGTGTGCATTCTTATTCATGGGTGATTTGCCTCCTTCACACATACTTAGTTCCCACCTCTCCCAACATTCAGCTATTGTGTGGCTGAGGGACCATGCAATTTTTGGAATGTCTGCTGTCCTGTTCTGCGCTGCCACAGTGGTAATTGGGGTGTCCTGGGGGTGGTGGCGGTGGGTGTTGTGGCACTCTTGGGTGTCAGAACAGTGTGATCAGTAGCTTCATGACATGTGTTGATCTTCAGATGTAGCTCTGGGCTGGGTTCTCTTTCATAGTGTAGGTAGTCGTCCTGCTTTACACCAGTAAAAGGCAGGTGTTAAATTCTTACTGCTAACGCGGCTTACCAACTGTTTTTTGATCACATTGCAGATTTGGCTGGTCATTGAAAATATCGGGAAGTGGTGTTTTTGTGTTTTTTTGTACGGGAATGCCTACTGTGCATATCATTAGTGCTAGTTGTCGCTCTCATCTGAGGCGATGTTTTTTGCTGAAGGTATCACTGGAAAACTGCCGATATCTGCAGTTTGCCCCAGGTTGAGAAAGGGGCAATAATAATGTTGCCACTTTTACTGCACTAAAGTGCCAATAACTCGGCAATAAGTCCTTGAGAATACGCCCTATCATTTATTTATTTTTTCATCCGGATTCATGCACCCAGCCACTTTAAAAAAAAAAATGTTTTGGGCTCAGGGGTCATTGTGGGATCCCCTGAGCAGGCCTAGGGGGATAGGGTATTTTTACCCTGCCTACTTTTCTGTTTGTTTCCCTTTTTTTAAACTCTTTTCTTCTGATTCGCATGTAGCTATAACAAACTCCTAATAAACACAAGGGCTCATTTTAGAGTCAACCTATAACTCAACAGTGGGGATTTATTGCCGAGCTATCAGCCCTTTAGCACAGCAAAAGTGGCAAAAGTATTATCACCCTTTTCTCAAGTTGGTGCACACTACCACATTGCCCACAGGCAACAGCACCAATACAGCAGACAACTAAAATCCCTCGCTGACAAAGCTGCTGACTGTGCTGCACCAATTGGCCTCTGGTACTTTCCAACCAACAACTGTCGGAGTAGTCTCACAGCCAGCCCTATTAAACTTCCTCACGCATGTTGTGGATGCATGTACACAAAAGCAATGGTGGGCATTCTTATCCGCACCACATGCTTGACCTAATTCGTAGTATTCCTGCACAACCAACCCCAACCCCAGCGTTTGTCTTGTGCCTCTGTTCACCAGATCCAAGAATGTGGTTTCTGAAATGGGTGTGCACCAAGTCATTAAGTCCATTAGTCAACAGTAGTGGAAAAACAGTACTTTATTACTAAAACATAACTTAACAACACGAAAACATCAAACAATGAGTGACATTCCCAACGGGAAACATCATCATGGCAACTTGTGGATCCAAATACCTGTAGATCGTCCTAGAAATCTCAATAAAATTCCAAAAGTCCGTATTTAGAAACCTGTTGGATTAAGAGTGACAATGGTCAAGCATTAATATGGTCACAAATGTAATCTGGTACAATGTATTGCACTTGGTCAAACCGGAATGCTTATACGTATGTTCAATCCTGCACAAAAAGAGCATAACAGAAGTTTTTGTGGTCTTTACCTTTGTAGGAAAGAAAAGGAAAGTTACGATCACATGATTATCTTCTGCAGTCTCATGATGCAGGATTTACCATACCTGGAAGCATCACAGTTCGTTTTAGTTTGATACACCTGCAGCTTCACTTCACCCACACTGCGCAGGAACAGCTGGAGACTAAGGAAGGTAACTACACCAATGCAGGCTTCCCGCACATATTGGGGGCAATTGATTGCACACATGTACTACTTGTGTCCCCTGCCGGCACTGCACACAATCACCACAACAGAAACCACACGCATTCTAACAATATGTAGGCAAAACTGGAACACCGGGGCCTGTACACTAATGTTGTCGCAAACTTCCCAGGCTGTGTGTATGATTCCTACATCTTTCGCATGTACCCCAGCCCTAGTCCCCAGACCAGTCGCTGCCCAGCAATGACTGCCCGGCCCTGCGCACCCAGACCTCAATGCTCACCTGCCGCCACCGGCGTGTCTCCAAGAGGACCCCCCACTTGCCAGAGTAACCTCCTTAGCCACCACTGAATTTCTCTATAGGCCTCCAGCGCATCCTGCTGCACTGTGTTGAAGATTCTTATTTGTGCAGGCTACTGCCTTTGGTGCACACAGGGTTCAGCTGAGCTCACAATTCAAATCGGGTCTTGATTGCCAGGATAGCTTATCGAGGCCTACGTATCAGCGCAGGTTGCACACCTGATCAGCTCTGGTGGCACTAACTCAGTGCTGCTCAAGTCAACGCCATGTGGTGGGAGGCCCTTTTTGGCCAAAGTGCCTTGGCTGCCACCAACTCTGTGCACCTCAAGTAATCACCAGGTTGCGGAAGGCCTGTGTGGGCCAAGGTGCCTCGGCTGGCACCAACTCTGTGCACCTCAAGTCATGGGCCCTTTATGATTGAATGTTGTGGTGCGGACGCTACCTTATCACCTCCGGCAGCTGGGACTGTGATGTGTTAGGTCCCTAGGCCCTCATGCATAAATAATTACCACACAGACACACCCAGATAGAGTGGAAAAGGCATTGCGCACGTTTGCACAGCCCTTATTATTGGCAGGGTCTCATCTCCTGTGACGCCTGTGCTGGATGGGTGTGGTGTGAGTGTAAACCAGCCCCAAGGGAGTGGCTGTGGTATGCTGACAACTAGACCTGTGATCAGGAAATCACTGCAGGGAGGACCTGGGGCATGTAGCGTTGTAGTTCCCTCCCTGTATGCGTAAACAGAGTGGGCTGGCTTGGTGTATGCCTGTTCAGTGTAGGGGTGTGAACAATGACTCCTAGGCTCTGGGCATGGTTCCATTCTGGACTGGACAAGGAAGTAACTAATGGATGTTTCTCTGTAGTAGTGTTGGCACCACCCAGAGTGCATTCGATAATGTTGCACCCTGTGACTCAAGTCCCAGAACATGAGCAATATGGACATAAGGATGAATCACTGACCCTACATTCATTCCATACTTCTACATTTGAATGGTCATAGACATCTGTGTGAATTTGAATGTTAAATGCACATTGAGTGGAGTGTTGTCTTAAGGTAGTTTCTTCTCTTTTAGCCAGTACTATGTACTCATCCAGTCACTCCGACAATTCCCAAGCACTTATAAATGCATTATGCACTCTCCTTGCAGTACTCTAATCTTTCAGTCAGCACCCACGTAATGACCCAGGCACTAACACATGCACTGCTAAAATCCTCAGTAAACTACCCATGCAGTCGTCTAACCAACTACACACTACTCATTCACTCCTTCATTTCGCCAGGTAGTACCCATGCCGTCAAGCAATCACCCTGTCACTCCCCATACACTCCTATAATGACCCAGCCAGTACTATGTACTTATCTAATCACTCCGCTAATACCCAAGCACTTATAAATTCACCATGCACTCTCCTTGCAGTACTCTAATCATTGAGTCAGTACCCTTGTAGTCTTGTAGTCATCCAATGACAAAGGCACTAACCATGCAGTGCTAACAAACACATGTGCACTACCCTTGCAGTCCTCTAATCACCTAGACACTACTCATTCAGTCCTTCAGCTTCCCAGGCACTAGTCATGCACTCCTCCAATCACCCAAGCATTATCCATACACTCATTCGATCATTCCGCCACTACCCAAACATTCATAAAATAACAACGCAGTACCCTTCAACTTTTCCAATCACCCACACAGTGTCCTTACTCTCATGCAATCACTCAGGTAATATTTTTTTCAAGCAATAGATGTGGTTCCAGATGAATCAGTGTTTTTTCTTTTTTTACCAATTTACATTTTTTTTATTTTTTTCATCTTTTTTTTCTTTTTTGTGTGTTTTTGATTTTTTTAAGAACATAACAAAATTAAAAACAGCAAACAAGCTGTTTCACAAAAAGAAAAATAGAATAAATTAACATGTGTGTGCTTTTATGTCAGCTGGAACAATATTGATGCATTGTTCTGCAATGCAGAGGTTGGTGTCCTATTTCTTACAGCTGATCATCACTTCAAAAAGTTCAGAGATGATGTGGGGCCTTGGTGCTGGAAAAACTTGCTGCAAAGTGGTAGAAGGGGCGTTTGGTTCATGTTGTGCCACCTCATTAAGTTCTCTCCTCCTCTCCTCCCAAGCCAGGTGAACCGGGTGCAGAGTTTCAAGGTGCTTTTTCATGCTGCTGGTTCCGCCTGAGTATTTTTTTCTGCCCCTCTGGATAAATGTGTTGGCAGATTGTGCAAGCGATCTAATGGGCGTTCACTTTTTTCTCACCCTCTGGTACGAGAAGAAGGCCCATACAATAATTTCCATCCTCTTCTTCACTGGGTCAATAATTTCTTTTTCCTCCACATCCAAGTAGTTGATATCTTGCTGACTAGAAGCAATAGTGTTGAAAAAAAATCATCAACACACACAATTTGAAAAAAAGATGCAGAGTTACAAGCAGCAGGTCTTGACACTAACAAAGCCAAATAAAAAGAGGAATATCACAAGGATGGATCCTCCCTCTTACAGAATGAAAATTATTTAAAGCAATCAGATTCTTTCTTTTCCTGCTGACATGAAGTTGCATAGGGTGCGAGCATCCGCCGCTTATGCATTGCGCACCCGTGAAATATAGCATACATAATTATAGACTGTATATACATGTCTATAGAATATTTTAAAAGGGATATTAGTAAAACTCTTTATTTCAATATGGTATTCTAACTTTCAATAGCAGTATTTCAAACTTTGAAAATATAACGAAGTTGTGCCCGGGGCGCGATCCTGGGGCAACCCCGGAAATAGGTGCAAGGAGGGGTTGTGCACTGTCCGCGCATACGTGGGGTTTCATGAAATTTTGTATTGTCAATATTACACTGAAAAATACAGTTTATAAACAGTTTTCTAAAGTAAATTAATCAAACACTATTACAAAAAAATTGATTGATAATTTCTATTATGATATATCATACTTTTCTAATTATGCCGAAGTAGTGACCCTAACGCAACTTCTAAAATATCCGGTAGCGAGATGCGCCCAGCATTCGTGTAGGGTGCGTGCAGGATGTGAAATATAAAAAAAAAAGATTGAATATACTTTTCCAAATTAACAATTATTCTCTCCGATTGGGCCCAATGCAATCTGGACTCATCACGGCGTTTAATTGAAATTCTGATTCAGTATGCCGAGAGTGACAGAATCAAACTCCTGGCAGAAATTGAAAGAATTAATGAGGAAATTGAGAAAATACCAAGCTCTCCAATAATAATCAAATACCAGGAGGATATGGCCGCGAGATTAAAACGTGAAGAGGATGTCATTAAGAAACGCAAGGCGTTCAAATTCCAACGTGATAGGCTAGATTACGAGCACGGCCAAATATTTACATTCTCGAAAAAGAATGACAACCTGAAAGCTCGCCAACAAAAAAACGATATCAGTGCAAAGTCCACAAGCACTATACAGGTGGAGGTCTCGTCAATATCTGAGGGAAGCTCACTGGTGGATAGTGAGTCGGACAACGAGTTGAAGCGTAGCCAAACATCGGGGTTTCGCAAATTCACCCTGGCACAAGAGCTGGAAGTGGTCCAACAGGCTCGAAAGCAGACCCTTCGCTCTGGTACCCGGGGGGGCCGCCGCAAACAAATAAACAACAGGAAACGCACAGAAAGGAGAAAGGGCAACAAATGGAGGAAATGCTGGTGGAAGACAAAAGAAACAACGGGTGAAGTGGCAACGCAATCAGGTGCAAAAATAATGGATGCAAAGGAAGCATGGACGAATTTTGCGAATTCGCGATCCGCGAATTTGAGGATTTGCGAATTCGCAATCTGCAAAATTCACGAATTCGCACGATTTTGCGGATTTTTTATTTTTGCGTGTTCGCGGGTGTTCTCGGGGAACTTTGCGCATTCGTGGGGCGCTTTGCTTGTTCGTGTTTATTTTTTACCAGGTTCATCACTGCCACCCTCTCTTTTTTATGCCCTTCTGCCCTCTGAACCACTTGTTTTTGTGCCTTTCTGCCCTCTGCCCCACTCTTGTTTGTGCCCTTTTGCCCTCTGCCCCACTGGTTTCTGTGCCCTTCTGCCCTCTGCCTAACTCATGCCCTCTGTCCCAATTTGTGCCCTTCTGCCCTCAGCCATAAGTCAGCTTCAACAGGAAGCACTAATAGATAAAGTATAGCAGGTGCTTGAGTTGAAGGTCAAATTAAGTTACACAGTCATTAATCACCCCAAGTTTGGGGTGATTAATGATTGTGTAACTGAAGTTGAGATTCAACTCTAGCACCTGCTTTACTTTATCTATTAGTGCTTCCTGTTGAAGCTGACTTTTGTTACTATTTTAGAGGCTCTGGCAGCTTGCCGGCGCCATTCTAAAATAGTTACAAAAAGTCAGCTTGAACTTTTGACCCAATCCGTTCCGCTCGCGGATTTTGCGGGAAATTCGCGAATCTCGCGGATTGCAAATTTACCGAAAATCCAGGAGCGGAACGGATTTTCCGCCAATGCCTAATGCAAAGACAGTAGTAAATTTGACGGACATAGTGCTTACCCCAGGTGAAACAGCCATTCTTTCATTGAGATTGTCATACAGTGCTCGTGGGGACTTTGATTATGCCAGCACAATAATCGACTTATTCAAGTACGTCCGCAAACTTAAACTGAAGAAGCATCACAGCACACATAAACCATATGAAGCAACTCTCTTGACACAACCCATAATGGTGTCGCTCAGTCTCCCAAGCATGGGGTCAGCGCTAACCCAAGAGCTAATGGAACTTCAAGAGGAGGAATCGCTGACACAGCCGGTTCCCGGCCGGGGACTGGTATTAGTTTTAGAAAAGACCCCCTTTATACCCAAATCTAAATTTTGTCCCTTGATGTTAAAGGATAATTTGGATATGTTCCATGAAAAAGTGTCCTCAGAACTAAAGGAGCTACACTTAAGAACTTCTAACGCCACCGGAAGACGCAACTACAGAGATATGGAATACCATAAACTGGTTAAGAAACTAAAGATTAACAAAAATGTAGTCATCCGACAATCGGACAAAGGTGGAAATGTTGTGTTATGGCCACACAAAATGTATATGGAGGTGGCATTGGGCCAGCTGAATGATCGTGAGTATTACAGGAGGACTAGCACCAATGAGGTACAGCTGGCTAACAAAGATATTTACTCCAAATTAATGGCTTGGCGAAGTAAAGGATTATTGACGATGGATGAATACAAGTTTTTGAAAAATGACTGTCCAACAACCCCTGTCATATACTTTATTCCCAAAATCCACAAGAACTGTCAACAGCCGCCTGGTCGGCCTATCATTTCCGCCCGGAACAGTATTCTGGAAAATGTCAGCAAGTACATAGACTAATTTTTTGCAGGAATATGTTAAAAGCTTGCCCTCGTTCATCTTGGACACAGGACACCTGCTTAAGTAACTGTCAAACTTTAAGTGGGAACCTGGTTAACTATTGGTGTCGCTTGACGTAACATCCCTATATACGAGCATTTTTCATAGGGATAGAATTAAGGCAGTCCAACACTTTCTGAACAAAAGACCTGTCTGTTTCCACGAACATTCCAAGATGATTGTTGCGATGATTACCATGTGCTTAGACAACAATGTGTTTTTGTTTTCGAATCAGTTGTTTTTGCAGACCAGGGGAGTGGCTATGGGGGCCTGCTTCGTCCCCAGCTATGCCTGTTTACACATGGGCTACTGGGAGGAGCAGGTCCTCACACACAACTTCGACACAATTATGAATTCTAAAGTAAAAACCTGGTTGAGGTATGTAGATGACCTCTTTCTAATTTGGGATGGTTCCGCAATTGAGGCTGCTGATTTTATAGACCATTTGAATATTAATAATCTTAATGTAAGATTTACCAGCAGTACCAGTGCCAATTCCATTGTCTTTTTGAATGTTGAGATCTTGTTGACAACGGACAGTTGGAAACTAGGCTCTACCGTAAACCAACAGCGGGCAACACAGTTTTGCATGCCGCCAGCCACCATCCGGCACACCTGATAAGGAGCATCCCCTACGGGGAAATGCTCCGGATCAGGAGAATCTGTAGCAGCAATACTGAGTGCCTGGTGGCGCAAAAGGAGTGTAAGGCCAGGTTTTTGAATAGAGGTTACACAACTGAAATTATAGACAGGGCAATTGCAAGAGCTAATAACCTAGACAGACTGCAACTGTTGGCCTCTGCAGATGGATGTGTAAGTGATTCTAAAACAACAGCAGCTAGTGAAACACGCCTAATATTCAGCTTCAGTAACCAACATCAGGCAATCCACAAGATTGTAAAAAGTAACTGGCCTCTGATAACCAGTGACCCAGTGATAGGTAAGATGGTTACAAAATCACCCAGTATAACGTACAGAAAAGCAAGATCCATGCAGGATAGTCTCGTTTCAAGCAGCACTGAAGTTGCCACAGGCCCGTGGCTTGATAGCAGTAAGGGCTTCTTGAGATGCTCGACCTGCAAGGCATGCAGAACTGGTGTTAGTAGACCTGAATATATGACTCCGCTCTCTCCCAATCCCATTAAGATCAGACAGAAATTGACCTGTAGGTCGGAGTACGCTGTTTATGTCTTGGAATGTCCCTGTGGTCTTAGGTATGTTGGCAGTACCAGACCACAGGTGTACAAGCGGATCCTGCAATATCTAAGGGCCATCTCCAATGCAGATCCAGGGTACCCCGTAGCAAGTCACTTTGAGCAAGCTCATGGGAAAAATGTCTCAGGGTTGAAGTACTTTTTGTGATCGACACCGTACCTCCCCAGAGAAGGGGTGGAGATAGAGAATCTCTTTTGCGGAAATTAGAGACCAGACACATCATCATGCTCGATACGAAAATGCTGAATGGGCTGAACACTAGCGAGGACTGCCACACTTACCTCTAATTGAAGCTTTTAAACCTTGTATTTTACAGCCATATTGAACTTGAAGTTATGCAATATCAGAAACAATGAATGATTACCCTTGCTTTCCACACTGTATTATAAAGATGACATATTTTATTCACTTATATTTTAAACTCACTGGTAGCACTATTTACAAATACCCGTTACAAAATATGTATACAAATCTATTTGCACAGCTATTTTTTGCACAGACAGAATGATCAGCCCACTTGGGCAGTATGAGATACATTTTGTATACTAATGAATGGAAATGTTCAAGGCATCCGTTATACAATATATTCATAAAATGCCAATGTTGCTGCTATTAGCATACGGTGGGTTAAGTTATAAGCCAATGAAATGTACTAATAGTTTTTAGGTTGGTCGTCAGCAATGATTGGGAATATTTATATTTTAAAACATTTTATGTATTTATATGTTTTAATATTATTCTAAATTGCTGATACAACTCCAATCTGTATATGTGCAATATTTGTGGGGATGCTATTTTATATATTTATATAAACTTAGCAATCAGGAATGTATTACCCCCACTGTAAGTGAAAATAACATTATGTGATAACTGTGAGAGTATTTTCTCTGTGTTTATCACGTAACGGCACTTTGCACTTTAAAAATGGGATGTCAGCCCCCCTGACAGTGTCATGTGATCAAGGCTTCGTTAAGCCGAAACGCGTCATGGCGGATAGGTGTTGGGCTAAATAAATAATATGCACCACCATTTGGGTCTCGCTTCGTCTGACTTTTTGGCTGAATGAGCTGATTCTGGACGTCTACGTACCTCATATATACATACATATATGTCATGAATGATGTAATATGTGACATCATCAGCAGTGGATTGCGGGTGCGCCATATATAGTTAGTGCAACTAAAAATATATGGAATTTCAATGGTATTGTGTGAGTAAAATAAGGTTTTGTAAATGCTAATTCCTAACTATATATGGTCTATAACCCATGATTTTTTTCAGTGAATTTTCAAGGTTTTGTACATGCTAATTGCTTGTTTTTTTTAATAGCAAATATCAAAAGCTGTAAAATGTCAAGTACGTGGTAGGTAAAAACATTTTCGTGTCTATGCACGCTGATGTGCTTTGAACGCTGCCCCCCCTCTTTTCTTTTAGGAGTATTCTCTCTTTGCAGATAGTGAAGGGTAGGTAACGCAGGCCTTTGCCCCCGTTGTAATCAGTCGTGCCTGCTTCCCTCTCCATTTGATTGATTGTTATCCAAGCATTTACTGTTTTGGAATTGGTTCTCTTTGGTTCATTCTCTATTTACAAACAAGCACAGAGTCGCAATACTCTGTTTAGTCTTTGCAGATAGTGAAAAATTGTTAGAAAAAACAAAAGGAATCAAGCAAAATCAGTAGGCCACTAATGGGATCTCTTTTTGACCTCGCTAAAATAGAAACATTAGGAACAACCCCTCATGAGAAATATGAAACTAGTGAGAGGAACTGAGCTCGACGCCATGATGGCTGCAAGACAGCTCGGCTCCGCCGCCCACCCCGCCCAAAACAACGACAAACTCTATGCAAATATTATAAATATATACAACACACCAGCAAAGTAACAGGGTAAAACGTTTTATTAAATAACTATTTACATGGCAGCCTGCTGCAACATCGATCCAAATGCATGCCGCCGTTCCCGGGATTTCTCCCCGACTACTCTTCGGCCTACGAGATGGAGAGGCCGGGGCGTTGACTAGGCGGGGCCTCCGGCTGCAACCACAGCGCCAACGATCGCTGCTGATGGAGGGATCCCTTGCCGGTAACAGCCACTGATCTGAAGAAGCGCTGCCTGCGGTGCCTCCCTGAGCCGCTTGATGGAGGCCCCCGAGGGGAGGTGTGCTGGCACGGACTCGGAGGGGGTGCTTGACTCCTGCCCCCTCCCCAAGTCTTGTTGCCCTGGTGTGGCCTGAGATCGCCCCCGACATAGGCGGTCGGCTCCCGGGGTCAGACGGAACTTGTTGCCTTTTGGTGACTCTTCCATTCTGGACCTTGTCCCACAATCCGTTTGACCTGAAGACACGTCCTGCGGTGCCCTGGTCCAACCATCACATATACCTGCGCCAGGAGACGGCGTGGGGTGCACTGGAAGGGAGAGGCGGCGCGAACGAGCCTCCGCACCTCCCCAGGTGGAGGTTTCTCAGCTACACCCCAGCGCTTCACTCGGCCACCTGAGTTGCGCCTGCTACTGCGGCACAGGGCCTCGCTCGGCCAGCTGAATTGCGCCTGCTCTTGTTATTACAGCGTCTCACCCGCCATCCGGATGAATTGCACCCACTCTTGTGGTACAGCGACAGGCGGCTGCCACGGAGCTCAGGAAATGGTGGTCGGCTCCACAGACTTGGGCCTGGCCTGCAAAGATGGCTCTGGGCAACCCTGGAAATCGGACGCTTGACTGCTAGGGCATTGGCCCCATTCCCAAAAGCGTCCCCTCAGCCTTGAAGATTCTACAACAGTCACCGGGGCCCCCGACTCCCGCAGACTTCCGGTGGGGAGCGACTGCCATGATTGCTTGCGGAATGGCCACGACGTAGCCACGCAATGCTCTCATGCTGACGCCAGCTTCAGCCTGAAACATCCAGAAACACTGTAGACTACCAATTCGATCAGTTCCGGTGGAGCCCCAACGTGACCCGGTAGAAAAGAACTTGCCCTCCCCTCTTTGACTGATGGTTCTTGTTGCCTGTCCCTTCTGTCATATGACGGGCCGCGTTAGCACACCCGGAAGTGCTCCGGTGCGCGAGGCGCGAAGCGCAGCTTCCCGGAAGCGATCCGGGGCTCGGTTCGGATCACGTAACGTAAGCATAACAGGTCATGTGTCTTGTTAATAAAACTTTTCATTGGTTCATTTCACTTTTGGGTTCCTAATCATGTAAGACTAGGTCAAGTGACCTAAAAATAACACTTTTCATTGGTTCGGACTGGGAGGGGGCGCTTAGCTCCTGCCCCCTCCCCAAGTCTCTCTCGGCCAGCTGAGTTGCGCCTGCTCTTGCTATTACAGCGTCTCACCCGCCATCCGGCTAAATTTCACCCACTCTTGCGATACAGCGACTCTTCCATTCTGGACCTTGTCCCACAATCTGTTTGACCTGAAGACACGTCCTGCGGTGCCCTCGCAATGCGGCCTGGTCCCTGAATGTGTGCAGGGGGACGGTATTTCTCGCTCGGCCAGCAGAGTTGCGACCACTCTTGCGGCCTATGACATGGAGAGGCCGGGGCATTGACTAGGCGGGGCCTCCGGCCGCAACCACAGCGCCAACGATTGCTGCTGACGGAGGGGAGCCTTGCAGGTGAGAGCCACTGATCTGAAGAACGGCTGCCTGCGGTGCCTCCCTGAACCGCTTGACGGAAGCCCCCCAGGGGCGGTGTGGTGGTGCGGACTGGGAGGGGGCGCTTAGCTCCTGCCCCCTCCCCAAGTCTCTCTCGGCCAGCTGAGTTGCGCCTGCTCTTGCTATTACAGCGTCTCACCCGCCATCCGGCTAAATTTCACCCACTCTTGCGATACAGCGACTCTTCCATTCTGGACCTTGTCCCACAATCCGTTTGACCTGAAGACACGTCCTGCGGTGCCCTCGCAATGCGGCCTGGTCCCTGAATGTGTGCAGGGGGACGGTATTTCTCGCTCGGCCAGCAGAGTTGCGACCACTCTTGCGGCCTACGACATGGAGAGGCCGGGGCGTTGACTAGGCGGTGCCTCCGGCCGCAACCACAGCGCTAATGATCGCTGCCAACGGAGGGGAGCCTTGCCGGTGAGAGCCACTGATCTGAAGAACAGCTGCCTGCGGTGCCTCCCTGAACCGCTTGACGGAGGCCCCCGAGGGGCGGTGTGGTAGCGCGGACTTGGAGGGGGCACTTGGCTCCTGCCCCCTCCCCAAGTCTTGTTGCCATGGTGTGGCCTGAGATCGCCCCCGACATACCCGGTCGGCTCTAGGGGTCCGGCGGAACTTTTTGCCTTTTGGTGACTCTTCCATTCTGGACTTTGTCCCACAATCCGTTTGATCTGAAGACCCGTCCTGCGGCCTGGTCCCTGAATGTGTGCAAGGGGACGGTATTGATTGGATCTAGATGGCGGCTTCACACAAAGCTGACTCAAGTGTTGCTGCTGATGCTATGCAGACAAAAACTGGTTTTCAGTTTGTACATTCTTCAGGATTTTTCCATCCAAGGCTGGTTGAGAGTTTGTAGAACGATGGCTTCAGATTTACAACATACTACTCTTCAACATTCTTCATACATGTAATTCTGGTCCTGCCGCTACTTATTGGAGACATTAAACTATACTCTGGACCTGCCTGGCCTCGACCAAAATGGCGCCATTATGGGAGCGACTTGCAACTCCTTATGACGTTCTAGTTACTTAGCCTTGACGTTATGGGGGATGTATGCGGTCTTTGTGCACATGGCGAGCGGGGAAGGGTACTGACTGGGAATACGGACAACCCTATTGATGTTGATTTTTAATTATTGATTATTGTATTAATAAAGCTTCGAAATAATGTTACCCATGATACTCGCCCATGGTGTGCGTATGGACAATTTTATTGTAACTGATCCTGTTATACTTTCAATTATAAAATCAACCTTCACTGATCCTGCAACCGTTTGTCACGTTTAGTTTTTTCAATTAAATGGCTCGCTTGTTACATACTCCTATACCCCTGGCTTTTGACCCTTTCCTACGCGCGGTCTGTACTACCGCCCTCGGGCGATCTATGTAATGAACAGACTACCATTGCCGAAACACAAGGGAATGCATCTCAGAGAGATAAGTCAAGTACGTGGTAGATAAAAACATGTTCGTGTTTATGCACGCTGATGTGCTTTGAACGATGCCCCCCCCCCCTCCTCATCATTTAGATTACCACCTCCCATTGATCACCGGGCGCTCCCCACGCAGAGGGGCGCTTTTAAAGCCTCCACATCAAACCTAGGGGGTCAGGGAGGATCTACTATGCCCCCTTATGGTCATTTCCCCCTTCGTTTTGGCCTCCTCTTGTCTCTCGATCCTACCGAGAGACAAGATGGCGGCCGCTCCGGACTGTTTAGAATGTTGACAGACACCGGAGAGCCAATCAGCTTCGCTTCGCGAAGTTCCGTTTCGCGTCAAGTACGCGAACCGGAGCGCTACCCGGAGCGCTGTCACAGATATATATATTTTTTTGAACGTTAATTTATCAAAATCCACTGGAGCACATATATTGAGAACTAGCAAAGGCACATCGGGCTAACAGTCCCTACAATTTTGTCAAGTTTCATGCAAATCCATTAAGCCGTTCGAGCTAAAAGTGAGGCCAACCGCCCTATGGAAATTAACATGGGAAAAACGCGTTTTGGGACCCCCCTTTTTTCTCGCCCCCCCCTTGACGAACCCCCCCAAATTTTTAGGGGCTACTCAGAAACAAAATGTGCCATTTTCCTGAAAATTTTAGCCAATTCCGTCCACAAACGCCAAAGTTATTAGACATTGAATTTTCAAAAATCCAATAGAGAAAAAATCCTAACTATATATACCTACTGGCGACCACCAGTAGGTAATATATATATATATATATATATATATATATATATATATATATATATATATATATATATATATATATATTGTCCACCAAGGAGCCCTGCGCTCTAAGAAGGCACACAGCGCTTTCCCCACATCTCGTGTTAATTGCCTCTCTTTCACTCGCAATTTCACCTTCCACTGTCTCTTTACCAATAGTCGACGCGTTTCGAGGCTGGTACTTCTTCCTGGACTTGGCGGAGGGCTCAAGAAAACACTCGCTGCTCGTTTCATTCCACTTTTATTTCTTGAATGAAACACCGCCCTAAGTGGGCGTGGCATCGTCATTGCTTCCAGCAGCATGCTGGTTCAAGTAGTCCCATGAGCAGTAAGTGAATATGACAACTGTAGCAGTCTCTTTAGCCCTCTTTGTTTTGCCGCATTCTTACCCTTTTGTAAGGAGGAGGGTTCCAATTTTGAGTGATATATTGCCTGGGAGAGCGCGCCGATCATGGAGGGGATGGTCCCCGCCTTCAGCCTTCCATGCTTAGACTCGAGTGCAACCTAAACAGGAATCGGTGCTCTTCTACACGGCCAGGCGGGCCGTGCAAATATTGTCCACCAAGGAGCCCTGCGCTCTAAGAAGGCACACAGCGCTTTCCCCACATCTCGTGTTAGTTGCCTCTCTTTCACTCGCAATTTCACCTTCCACTGTCTCTTTACCAATAGTCGACGCGTTTCGAGGCTGGTACGCCTCTTCTTCCTGGACTTGGCGGAGGGGTCAAGAAAACACTCGCTGCTCGTTTCATTCCACTTTTATTTCTTGAATGAAACACCGCCCTAAGTGGGCATGGCATTGTCATTGCTTCCAGCAGCAGGGCTCCTTGGTGACTTCACTACTTTTAATTCTAGAGGACTGCTGCAAAGGTCCATTATCTCCATTTTTTTAAGGTGCGGTGTAAGTCGATTTGCTTCTTTTTTTTTTCTTTACCTTGAGGGCATGTTTCAATTTTCAAGAATATTTTGAGTTGAATCTGTGGAAAATGTATTAAAAATGTTTTATTAAATACTATTACCAAACAGTAAATCAATAACAGTAAGCAAACAATTGAATGGAAGGATTTTGCAACATACTTGATGGTAGAAAATAGCAATGGAATGGAATGCTTCAACATATGACCTGTGCTCTGTTATATGTTAATCTCAACTAATTTCAAGACTCTATTTCTATCTAGAGATTGTTTCAGAACACACATTGTTCATGTTATTGTTATTGACTTAAAATTGCCAAGCACACATGAAGGCATATTTACTAGACCCTTGCATCAGGGAGAAGTGACTTAAAATTACCAAGCACACATGAGGGCGTATTTACAAGGACCTTGCACCAGGGGGAAGTGACTTCAAATAGCCAAGCACACATGGGGGCGTATTTACAACGCCCATGCACCAGGGGGAAGTCAAATGAAATTGCCAAGCACACATGGGGCGTATTTTCAAGGCCCTTACACCAGGGGGAAGTAACTTAAAATGGCCAAGCACACATGGGGACATAATTAGAAGCCCCTTGCACCAGGGGGAAGTGACTTAAAATTGCCAAGCACACATGAGGACGTATTTACAAGGCCCTTGCACCAGGGGGAAGTGACTTGAAATGGCCAAGCACACATGGGGGCATATTTACAAGAGCCCAAATGTAGCACAAATATCCCCCAGATGTAGCCCAAGTATAGCTAAATGACAGAATATCCCAGAGTGTTCTAAAGAACAACTAGAGCGCTAACAGTCTTACCTATGACAAAAGTATGGCACACCTGAAGTCATCTTGATTGGAATAAAGCGGTAACACTTAAAACATTTAATTTGCACAGGAACAAAATGAGGGGGTTCATTTTGCCGTAGAAATTATGATTAGTGCTGAAGAAAGAAAAATTAGGGCACATTTTGACTTCTCAAATCCTCTTCTATTTCATTAAAATAATTCTGACATGCAGACTGAAACATGCACCAGCAGCAGACTTCCCTGGTGAGCAGTAGCTTTACAAAAGTGATCTAATGAGCAACTAGAGTGTTAACATTCAGAATTTATGGCAAATGTGTGACACACCTGAATGCCTTCTTGATGGAACCAATGTAAACAAGCATTCTGTTCATAATGAGGTGGCTTTTTAGCTTTGCTTTTATTAGTGTTTTTCAAACTTTCATGTAAATAACATGCATATGGATGCATATATATATATATGTATGCATGCATTTATATTGTATTTATATAGATATGCATATTATATATGTGTATATATGTATGTATATATATATACATACATATATATAAATACATATGTATATATATATATATATGCATATGTATGTGTATATGTGTGCGTGTAGAGAGAGGCAGAGTGGTAGAGGTAGAGAGGTAGAGGTAGAGAGGTAGAGACTAATAGAGAGAGAAGTAGAGAGAGGTAGAGAGTAAAGAGTGAGTAATAGAGATTAGAGAGTGAGTAGTAGAGAGTGAGTAGGAGAGAGTAGTAGAGTGAATAGTAGAGTGAGTAGTAGAGAGTAGTAGAGAGTGAGTAGTAGAGAGTAGTAGACTGAATAGTAGAGTGAGTAGTAGAGAGTAGTAGAGCGTGAGTAGTAGAGAGTAGGTAGTAGAGTGAGTAGTACAGAGTGAGTAGTAGAGAGTAGTAAAGAGTGAGTAGTAGAGAGTAGTAGAGAGTAGTAGAGAGTGAGCAGTAGAGAGTGAGTAGCAGAGAGAGAGAGAATAGTAAAGAGTAGTAGAGAGTGAGTAGTAGAGAGTGAGTAGTAGAGAGTGAGTAGTAGAGTGTGAGTAGTAGAGTGAGTAGTAGTGTGAGTAGTAGAGAGTGAGTAGTAGAGAGTGAGTAGTAGAAAGTAGTAGAGAGAAAGTAGTAGAGAGTGAGTAGTAGAGAGTAGTAGAGAGTGAGAAGTAGAGAGTGAGGAGTAGAGAGTAGTAGAGAGTGAGTAGTAAAGAGTGAGTAGTGGAGAGAGAGTAGTAGAGAGAGAGTAGTAGAGAGTAGTAGAGTAGTAGAGGATGAGTAGTAGAGACTGAGTATTAGAGAGTAGTAGAGAGTGAGTAGTAGAGAGTAATGGAGAATTTTCCAAAGTTTGGCACAGCACCACTTACACAACAAGTCCAATCAAATCATATCACTTAGAGACCTTATTGAAGCGCTGAATCTTGGTGTATATTCAAATGCTTTTATTTTCCTTAAGTTTATGTACCACAGCCAGCTTACGCATTTCGTTCTCTACAACAGAACTTCTTCAGGGCGTTCTTATTTCCTTCAAGTTATGTCGGTATCCTGTTGACATATAACTAGATATTACTTCCAAATGTTAGACGAGTCGTAAGTACATTCTTATTCAAAGTGACTAGGTATCAATTTTACCCACACCATTCGGGCAGACTTGAGTAATTTATAGCATCCTCAAAGGCAGTCTTTCAAAAATTCAAAAGTATAGGACATGATAATCCAAATGTTTCTCAAGAAAAGTCATTTTTAATCGTTCGGAATAACGGCGTTTGGGCGGATAAGACCCACGGACACGTTTTATGACTTTTCTTGAGAAACATTTGGATTTGGATTATCATGTCCTATACTTTGGAATTTTTGAAAGACTGACTTTGAGGATGCTATAAATTACTCAAGTCCATGGATGCTGCTGGGAACACCCCCAGCAACACCCATTGCACGCCCCTTTAACGCAGGATACTGCGTTAAAGGGACTGATATTTATCAGGCAGGATTATGCCACAAAAAGTGGCTTAGTCCTGCCTGATAAATATCACTCAGTCTTCTGCGCCGCCGGAACGTCACAAAAAGTGACATTCTGGAGGCGCAAGGGGCTCGTACATAAGGCCCCATAGGTTTCACACTCTGTTGGACCCGGCCCTTTTGGCAGGTTTACCCCAAGACTTTTTGCTTTTTCCTAGCCTGTTTCTGTGACCTGGTGTTGGTGATTTTAGGCCTCTGCGCACTTTTTCACTGTGGTACAGTGTAAAGAGCGTGAGCTCTCTATGTATGTGTGGTGAGTGACCTGCCCCCCCATAGGAATGAATGGGGAATATGTATGCCCATGGTAGTTCCTGATGTGTGGGGAGTGCAGGGTCGAGTATGTGCGAACTTGTGAGTTTGAATGCTGCGTAATGGTATATGCGGCATGATTGTATCTAGTATAGAAGTGCCACTTTAGAAGTTGGCATATTTGTGTAATTTGTGTCTGGCGTGTGATTGGCTGAGGCTGGCTGGTGAGCCTGGCTCCAAGAGTTTGGGAGGGTCTGCCCCGGTGGTGAATCGAGTGTTTAGCATGCTGATGTGAGGGGAGGAGTGAGCCTGGGCCTGCTTGTGGATTGACCGTCTGGTTTGAGGGTCCTGAATGGGTCTGGGTTTTCCCCACACAATGCTGGCTCCACCCCCTGGGGTGCGTCTGATGTCCCTAGCCTGGCCAGTGAAAGGAATGCCCAACAACCAGTTCTAGCTGGTTCTCACACTGCCTGCACCCTTTAGACAAAAGATTTTTGAGTATAAAAAGGGTGCTGTGACACTCTAAAAATGTTCTTGTTTCTGACTTGAATCCTGACAGGGGCGTGCTGCTGCTTGGGCCCAGGGGAATCCCTGGGCCCTGCCCAGCCCCTGGATACCTGATGGACTTGTTCTGGACCCCTTATGGACTTGTCCTGGACCCCTGAAGGACTTTTTGCTGGACTTTTCTGCCCAGGACTTTTGGGGACCCTTTTTCCTGGCTCTCCCGCCCCCTTCACTCATGGGGGCTGCTTTAGTGCTTATAGCGCTGGGAGAGCGCTGTATTTTGACCCATAGCGAGCGTGTCGCCATCATGCATTTTGCATGAGGTTTGGCAGGTGCCTACCCTGCTTGGTGCCCGATTAGTGTTATGTTTTATTTTACGGGTGCCACCCCGTTTATTTAATTAATTATCGGGTGCTCACCCCGTTTCTCCGACTAGTTTATTATTGAGGGTGCCCACCCCTCGTTATTGTCCCCATGCATTCACCGCCGCTGCCCCGGGCCTAGAGGAAGCAGCCGCCGACGTCACTGAAAGGCCGCACTGGGATTGGCCCAGCCGGCAGGGACTCCTACCGCGTCACTGGAGAGGAGCTCCGTGATTGGCTGCCCGGAAGGGCTTCCCCAGGTGTAGTATTTGGGTTCCCAAGGCCTACATGCTCCGTAGATTACCCACTTACATTCAAGAACTGTTGGCACGGAAACTGTAAAATTCAAAGAACAAGTTTATTAAGACCCCATGGGGTGGTGGTACATTCCTACAGCACCCTTCGGTAATGCAAGAAGTATCACACCGAACATCGGTGTGACTCGGTCTTTTATACAATTTACAGGTAATAAAAGATAGGCGGCACAAAGTTACAAGGCATTATGTACATATATGGTCATTTTCTGGAACACAGCCAGCTCATTGGAGGGTTACAACCCCGCTGGTCAGTTTGGCGGCACATTCCTAAGGGGTGACTGGTCAGTGGGGACTGCGCATGTACAGGCTTGACTAGTGCTAAAAATAGCCTGTTGCTGGGCAAACTCAAGTGGTCAGTGGTACGGACAACGGACTAAAGGGCACGCTAGCCACGAGGCCGCTTATGGTCTAAGATGGCCGCCGTAACATCCAAAATGGCGTTTTCGTGTATAGCCAAGTTAAGCGGGAAAACGTGTAGTTCAGCTAAGCGCTAACACGGCCATGGTCGAATTACAACAGACGACCCTTTTAGCGTTTAGCTGAAGCTACCTCATAGTGAACATAATCAGGGTGTTCGTCCTCAATATCTATTAACATTATTTGAGTTACTTCTTTATGAAGCATCATGTGGTCATGGGCAAGAGCTCGTCTTGATGGTACACAAGCGGATAAGCACATAGAACATAAGGCTGGGCCACATTGAATACATAAGCATACGAAGAACAGTACCCCCACAATAATACAGAGAATCGTTAGCAGTTTCCAACCCCAAGCAGTAAGTATTGACCAGAACCATCCTGAAAGTGTCCAAGTTCCATTGTCCGGATGAATTTCAGCAGCTATCTTATGCAATTTGGAAATGGCATCATAAACAGATGGTGAATTGTCAGGTATATAAACACAGCAGCTACTTCCGATAATTCTGCATGCCCCCCCACGGTCAGCCAAAACTACGTCTAACACCATCCTATTTTGGAGCGTGACAATCCTAGAAATCTGGAGTTCTTCAGTGATATTCCCAAGTGCAATGGCAGTATCATTGGCTACGGCCTCAACAACACGTGTCAATCGTCGTATTTTCCGACTGTTCAACGCAGCCCCCACAAAGGAAAACAGTCCCAAATTGAAGTCCACATATTGCTGTAAGGCAGTATCGGTCTGGTCGATGTCGTCCAGAACAACAGTCCGTTTGACACAATTCAAAACAAAGTCGTGGTACAAAATATAGTCATTATGATACATTGGCGGGGCAATGAATACAGGGGGTAGTACAAAAGATACATAGCACGTGCCTAACCATCCCAACGGAAGTTGATGATAACCTTTCGTTCCACAAATGAAATAAGTATTGCGAGATGCTACAAACGATATGCCATTCGGGCTATCAAAGGTAAGTGTGGTGTTGCATTCACTTTTCCCCACCGGAATTGAGCCTTTATTTCGTATACACAAATCAGCTTTAGTAGCGATAACATTAATGACATGTGAGCTAGATACATTGATATTTCGTTGATTGCTGTACACACGCGGGGCAGATACATTATCGGGCCGGTACTCCTCCCATTCAAATCGAGTACCCTCAGCCCGTGGAAACCCATCCCTGTCGTGATAACAAACTTTATTCAAATGAAAAAGCACCCCCCCTTTTGTTGGCCATCTCAGAGTGAAGAGGAGAGTGTACCAAGCATTACAGGATCCATTATGTGAAAACGGGAGTGGAATGAGTGGAGTACCCCCTTTCTTCTGATGCCCCGGCAACATCCCACACACCCAGCAATTGGACGTATTTGTCATATTATGCGTGTGATGCAGAATCTGGATAAAACAATTATTCAAGTAAGTCTGTCGGTGCCGTTCTTCATGATAAGGTAAGGTGAAATGAAAATGTTCAGATGGGGCCGGGGTAGTCGGCAGCAAATGTTCACGTGCAGGCACCACAAGTTCAACTACCCAGGCTATCACAGCTATTACCACAATGGTCAAGACAAAAAGGATGGCACCAAGTATTCGTTTATCTTGTGATGCATGTGGACGCCATAGTTCAGAAAGTTCTTAATGTCTCAAATAGTTCAAATTGTTCACAAAGTCTCAAATACACATAAGTGTATACCTAAAAAAGAAAAATACGGTGCTGAGCTCCGAGGTAGCCGTTGTTTTCTTCTCCGGGGTCAAGACGGGTGTCGCTACTCTTGGCAGAACTGATTCCCCCCCCTTGAGATTCCCGGCTTCCGTTTCACAAACCCCAGAGCGGTAACCAACCAGTCTCGAAAACCCAAAAATCTTCTTATCGTGGCCGCAGATTATAACGCTCTCGTCCAGCAACAGTGTGGTCCGGGAAGGCTCCCTCAACTTCGGCCGATGTCACAGCTGGGCTTTTTTCTTTCTCCAAAATTTCCTTGTAGTCCGTTAACACAGCAGGATTCACCAGATCAGGAGAGACACGACGGCAGTGAGTTGAATGCACCCACCGCTTCCTATTGGTCACTCGTACTGCTGTCCGGGTCGCCAGAAGGACCTGCTCAGGGCCCCGCCACCTCGGCTCCAAACTGCTCGCTCTCTCAAACGACTGGATCATGACATGGTCGCCAGGGCGAAGATCATGGCCCTCTCCAGTAGAGTTGTCAGGGAGCGCTTCTCGAACCTGTTGATAATTAGAAAGCAAATCATTTGTTAATCGTGCCAAATAATCGTTCATCATTATACAAGGCACATCATGTATTAATCGCGGCTTGGGCACCCCCCAGATATTCATAGGGCGACCAAACACCACCTCATATGGTGTGAGGCCAGTTCGCGAGTGGGGCACTGGTCTGAGAGAGAGTAATGCTAGCGGCAAAGCATCCGGCCACTTCAACGACGTTGATGCTACGATTTTAGCCAGTTTGAGTTTCAACGTAGCATTATACCGCTCAACTAGACCTGCAGACTGAGGGTGGAACACAGCATGAAACTTCTGCTGAATCCCTAACCCCTTCAGTACATACTCCACAATCTTCCCAACAAAATGAGGCCCATTATCGCTCCACAAAAATTTGCAAACTCCAAAGCGAGGGAAAAACTCCTTAAGCAACACCTTAGCTGTTGTTAGAGCTGTATTGTCTTTCGTGGGGAAGGCCTCAACCCATTTGCTAAAAGCACATACCACCACTAAGACGTACTTCAGATTGTTGCAACGCTCAAGCTGGATATAATCCATTTGGAGTACCTTGAATGGTGTGGAAGGTGGAACGAACCCTCCTTTCGGAGTATGGGTCCCCTTTCCAGGATTGTGTTGCAAACATACCAGGCAGGTCTGCACTACTCTCTTGGCAGTATTAGCAATCTCGGGATGTTCCCAAACTCGTGTTAGCAGTCGAGTGATTGCAAGAGCTCCCACGTGCGCCAACCCATGTGCCATCTGAACCATCGCTTGCAAGTAAGCTGCAGGCAATTTCCATTTCTCCATGTCCTTGCTTCTCCAACAACCTTCATCATCTAGCACTCCATCTGCTGCCCATTCCGCAAGTTCTGATTCAGTAGCTGATTTCTGAATGTCTAGGATTTCTGCTCTAGCATCGCTCCATCGCTCAGCCTGTGATTGTGTCACATACATGGGGGAGTCAGTTCGAGACATAGCCGTTTGCCTCGCTATGCTGTCTGCGAAGGCATTTCCCTGACCCACCTTATCAATGACCTTTTTATGGGCGCTACATTTTATTATCGCTACTTTCTTTGGACAAAGCAACGCGTTTAGGAGATCACGCACTAATTCTCCGTGCATAATGTGTACTCCGTGAGAAGTCAAAAACCCACGTTCTCTCCAGAGTAGCCCGAAGTCATGTGCTACTCCGAAGGCATACCGGCTGTCCGTGTATATGTTCACACATAGGCCAGCACTCAACTCGCAGGCTCTCGTTAAGGCTATCAGCTCTGCTGCCTGAGCCGATTTCTGGGGTATCCGTGCTGTTTCTACCACCGTTTTAAGTGTCGTGATCGCATAGGCTGCGGAAGTCGTACCATCTGGCAGCCTCAAACACGATCCATCAACCCACAGTTCCCCATCCACATCTGGAAGTGGCATATCCTGTAAGTCGACACGACCCTTCGTCTGTTCCTCAGTCAGGAAAACACAGTCATGATGTTTTTTCTTCCTGACCCTCCTCAACCAGATAGGGCAATAAAGTGGCAGGGTTCAGGGTAGCACATCTTTTCAGTGTGATATGTGGCGCCAAAAGTGTAAGCTCATATCCTGTCAAACGAGCACTCGTGAGATATTGGGTCGTTGTTTGATTTAACGGAGCATCCACTGCATGGGGAACCAGCACCAACAATTTGTGAGATAACACTATTCCCTCACTCTGCCGTATGGCTACTGCTGTTGCTGCAACTGCTCGAAAACACCCAGGTAACCCTCGTGCTACAGGATCAAGAATGGCAGAGAAATACGCACAGGGCCTCTGCTTATCCCCGTGTGCTTGCACCAGCACTGACAACGTGCACCCATCTTTCTCGTGCACGTACAATGTGAAAATCTTCGTGTAATCTGGTGTACCTAATACGGGGGCAGAGCAGAGGGCCTGTCTCAATTGTTCAAAAGCATTTTGACATTCATCTGTCCACTCAAGGGCCATTGGTGTAGCTTTGGACAGTAACGCTAGCAGAGGTTTTATAATGTGCGAAAACCCCATGATCCACTGCCTACAAAAGGACGTTAACCCTATGAAGGCACGTACATCTCTCTGTGTGCGGGGGACTGGTGTATCTAAAATCGCCTGAATTCGATCTGATGTTAATGCACGCCCCTCCTTAGACAAAAGATGACCGAGATAGGTCACCTTGGGTCTACAGTATTGGAGCTTTTTCTTAGAAACCTTGTGATTGTTCTGTGCCAGAAAGGAAAGCAACGCAATCGTACTTTCCTCACATTGTGCATAAGAGTCTGCAGCAAGCAGAAGGTCATCCACGTATTGGATACGGACAACCCCAGACTGTAACTCAAAGGAATCAAGCTGTCTTTTCAGAGCCTGGCTGTAGATACTAGGGCTCTCAGTGTAACCTTGAGGAACACGACAAAATCTATACGATTTATTATTTAACGTGAAGCCAAACAAATATCTGCTATCAGGATGGACAGGGATGGAAAAGAACGCGTTTTTCAAATCAATTACACTAAAGGTCGTGGCCGTTGGTGGCACCAATGTAACTAAGGTCGTAATGTCGGACACCACCGGGTATTGAGGAATGACAATTTTGTTAATCTCTCTCAAGTCAATAATAAACCGATAGACTTTGTTGTTTGTATCTCTCTTAAGGATCGGAAGAATAGGGCTGTTACAAACATTATAAGGAACCGCCTCCACCACTCCTGCAGTTATCAAATCTTGGACAATATGTGTCAGGGCAATTTCACCTTCCCTCGAGATCTTATACTGTGGTACCCGTGGCAGAGAGGCCCCCTCCTTAACAGTAATATGAATAGGTGGAATACGCATCTCTCCGACATCCGTATCCGAGGTCGCCCATAACGTGTGTGGGAGAGAGGCCAAAGCTGGAATGTCTAGTATAGTGCAAAATCTGTCTGAGTCAGGATAATTGTCATTCAGAATAACCCGCACTCCCTCAGGAGCGCACCGTATCGTTGCTCGAAAATATTTAAGCAAATCAATACCCAGGATATTATCCGGTGTATGGGGTGATAACAAAAATTGGCCAAAACTAAAAAATGTGTCAATACAAAGTGCAAGGGGTTTTGACAATGGGCTAGGGGAGGGTGTGCCATCGAACCCTACACATGTTATCATTCCACCAGACAGGGGAGCCCTCGGAACCAAGTTTTTTGACAAAGCGCTACGAGTAGCTCCTGTGTCGACTAGAAATTGATCAGTAGAACCCAAAATGCCCGCTGTTACATATGGACCCTTCTGATCTACCGGCACTTCAATTGATTCCGCACCCCATCCTACGCAGTCCTATGCATGCACATAATCCTGGTGCTCCACATTCTCACCCTCCGATATCTGGTATTGGTTTCGTCTATCGAAAGTATTTCGTTCATCCTGGCCACGGCCCCTCTCCTCAGCCCTTCCACGAACACCTCCACCACCTCTTACTCCCGTATAACTTCCTCTCGACCTACCACCTCCACGACCACGCTGACTACGTTGTTCACGAAGTACCGGACAATCATCAGCCCAATGCCCAAACTCTTTACAGTACGCACATTGATCCTCCGCTATATCCGTACGACCGTACGACGTGTTTCCTCCACCTCGTCTACCTCTATCACTCCCTCTACCCTGTGTTCCCCGAACCTGCGCCAACATCACCTTCGTTTTCAATTCTTTCGCCTTTTTATCAATACTTTCTTTAGCCTCCAACTCCTGCCGCTCATAATACTGAGCCATAGTTAACAAAGACGCAGGGGTCGCCGTGGCCCAGGAACTTTCACTCGCTTTCAATCGCTTTGCAATCTCCGGTAGGAGATTAGCTACATACTTATCTACAAACAAATGCCTACCCGTATCCTCCGTCAAAGATTGACCACTGTAATCATGAAACGCCTCTTCGAAGCGCGTAAAGAAATCTGAAACCGTTTCATCTGGCTTTTGTTTGCACGAAGCTAACATAGTCCAATCGATCTTTTTAGAAGGCACGAGCGTTTTTAATTTATTTAAAATAGCCGCCGGGAGGTCCAAAATCAACTGACAAGGCTTACATGCCGGTTCCCTGTCTAAATCGGCTGCCGTTATTTCCTTCCAAGTTCCCCCAAGTATCGTTTCATCATTATTTTTACGTATCTGTCTCCACATATCTGGCGGAAGAATTAACCCAAAAAACAGATCTATATCAACAAGAGTCATCACACAAGACGAAATAGCCCCTTCCACCCCTTCATAGAATGCCGCTGGATTTTTACGAAGATCAGGTAAAGAATTTTTCAATGCCATAACATCTGCTCTGTTCCAAGGCGTGTATACCCAATTATATACAAAATATCCCTTAGCATCCTTCGACAATTTATCATCGTCTGTACCTTCCCCTTTAGGTGGAACATACAAGGGTGCGGCTTCACGCATAGGCATAACATGCAATGCAGAACTCTTATCTGAACCCCGGAGAGAACACTCCTTAGACTGCCCATTAGACTCCGGGCCGGACTCCTTATTCTTTTTCCGCTCGTCCCGCAATCTGGTAGTCTCATCTCGCAGACGGATCAGTTGCTTGTAAAGGGCATCAACATCTGCAAGATCAAATAAACCTTTATCCAGATTCTCACGGTGAACTGACACAGCTTTATCTTCTAACGTATCTGAAAACTGACGATATGCAGTAACAACTTCATCTGTCAAATTAGCCAGAAAATACAATAATTCTTGATCTGTCCAATTACCCCTTTCCGCAACAACGTCAGATTGAGAAACAAAATTCGTATTCACTTTACGAGCCCAACTACGTAAATGTGCGGATCTCTCCGCGGAAAACCTGAGACCAGATACGCCCTTCTTTCCCGGCTTATCCTGTCCTTCATCCTCCGAATCTGCAGCTGGAGCCGTAGGCAAAACGTACGGAGGCGGCGACCGATCTAGCAATGAAAAATCATCAATTTCATTATTAAGGACAGGATAAAGCGGTCGACGAATAGGGAATTGACCAGTCGTTTGCAATTTACGTTCCCGCTCCTCTCTCTCTCTCCTCTCCTGAGCCTCCTTTTCCTCAAGCTGTAAAGCCTTATCCCGAGCAGCCTTGCGCTGCTCTTTGTCCGCCAAGGCAACTTCACGTTTCATTCGTTCGCGCACCGCTTTCTCCCACATTCGCACACAATCAAACATGTTTTGTCTAGACCGTCGTTGAAACAAACATTGCTCCACAAACTGTACTTTACGTAAATCGAACGACCCATGTAGAGGCCATTGCAATTCAGGATCTGACTTTGTATACTTATGCCATAATTTACTGTACATTATAGGGGGAAGGCCAAATTTAATGTACATATCACGATTTGGTGTTCCTTCTGGGGGAGCCGGCTGTGCTTCCGCTAACCTAATTGTGGTACCATTTCCAAGACAGCACATCCCTCGGAGTGTGCTTAAAACAGGCATGTTCAAAAAGTATCACGAAAGCGTGACACCGTATAAAATGGCACTTACAGTACTTCACACAAATGTGCCGCTCAAAGGAAAGAAACAAAGTTAGAGAAACATCTCTACATGCCTGCCTATGTGAAGTGCACTACACATATAGATTCAAAGGTCACAAATTCACAAACGTTAGCTAACTCAAATCAAAATCATAGATCATAGAACTCCGGCAAGCGTCCGAAGACTACCTTACCGATCACAAATCATAGGACTTCAGTAAGCCTCCACAGACTACCTTACCGATCACAAATCTTACCCAAAATCTCAAATATCCAGATTCCAACTGCCAAGGTCTTGTAATCGAATCAGCCAAACAGCACTTTCCCAGCAACGCAGACGATCGAAAACTCAGTCGGAGACCGGCGCCACCTGGAAGGTCAGATCAGAAGGAAAGGAAGAAACACTGCGGGTGCCAAGACTCGGGTCACTCGGTGGCAGCGTACGCGTCCATGGCGAGTTTCCAAACCTTCGTCACGACCTCTCCTTTGGGCATCCGAGTCGCCGATGAGTCCCTTCGTGGTCGCCAATTTGTAGTATTTGGGTTCCCAAGGCCTACATGCTCTGTAGATTACCCACTTACATTCAAGAACTGTTGGTGCGGAAACTGTAAAATTCAAAGAACAAGTTTATTAAGACCCCATGGGGTGGTGGTACATTCCTACAGCACCCTTCGGTAATGCAAGAAGTATCACACCGAACATCGGTGTGACTCGGTCTTTTATACAATTTACAGGTAATAAAAGATAGGCGGCACAAAGTTACAAGGCATTATGTACATATATGGTCATTTTCTGGAACACAGCCAGCTCATTGGAGGGTTACAACCCCGCTGGTCAGTTTGGCGGCACATTCCTAAGGGGTGACTGGTCAGTGGGGACTGCGCATGTACAGGCTTGACCAGTGCTAAAAATAGCCTGTTGCTGGGCAAACTCAAGTGGTCAGTGGTACGGACAACGGACTAAAGGGCACGCTAGCCACGAGGCCGCTTATGGTCTAAGATGGCCGCCGTAACATCCAAAATGGCGTTTTCGTGTATAGCCAAGTTAAGCGGGAAAACGTGTAGTTCAGCTAAGGGCTAACACGGCCATGGTCGAATTACAACACAGGCAACGACTCCAAGCCCAGGAAAAAAGGAGGAAGGTGGTGTGAGCTTCCGCGGGGGCTCCCATGTCGAGAAGAGAGCCCCGCGGTGATGTCCCAAAGCCCCGGGTCCCAGGAGGGGGCCCGGGTGAATCTGAAATGGTGACCGAGGCCGCCAATGGCCGGAGGGGGCTCCCAGAGTCCAGGGAAGCCCCGCGCTGAGGAAAGGTGCCGCCTCTCTAAGCCCCGCTGCCCAGGACCGCCACCGGAGGAGTCTCGAAGCAGCCAGTGAGTGCGGGAGGGCTGGAGGCTGAGAGGAAAGGTTAGAGCGGCCCCGGATGGCAGCGGATGGCAGCGGGCCGCTCCAACAGTGGAATGAGCCTAAAAGGCTCCAACAAGGCTGCATTCTGTTTGGAGCCCCGAGGCTCCAGGGGCCAGTTTGTGTATTTAGAGCCTGAGAGAGGCTCATGGACAGTCGACTGCCAGCCAATCAAAAACTCACTCGCGCACGTAAGGGTACGCGCACGTACGCGTATGGTACGCGTACCGTACGAGTACGGTGCGCGTACGGTGAGCGCATATAGATATATAATTTGCTCAAATTCAATTTTCTCAACAACTACTGTAGGGATTTTCACCAAATATAGAAAAGGCACTACTGCATACCTGCCCCTACCATTTTGCCAAGTTTGGTGTAATTCCGTTCAGCCGTTCGGGCTGTAGCCGTGTCTAAAGGTCCCTATGGAAATTAACATGGAGAAAACATGTTTTGGGACCCCCTTTTTTCACAGCCCCCGCTTGACGAATCAACCTTGAAACTTTCAGGGAAGGAGCGGAGCGTAGCGAAGCAATTTTAAGGAAAATTACATGCAGATTCCTCATTCGGCGCCAAAGTTATTCCCAATAGAATGTTGAGGATTTCCTATGGTAACTAGGGCCTAACTATATATGTGGAAAGACATGGCTTGGTAGTTCAGACTGGACTGTTCCCATGAGGCACAGGGTCAGAGCTGATTTGCATATAGCCAGTGTCTAACCCAGGGTGGTGTGGAGTGCAAAAAAACGATGGATTTATGCCCAGATCCTTGTTCTGGGGTGAATGTATGACATTGTTCTACATTCTGTCCATCAACTGTGTTTTTTGCAATTTTCACTAATTGCTGGGCAGCTGGGAACTTCAAACTGTGACAGGGTCCCCACTGACCTTTAGGCGTGAACTGCGCCCACTGCTGGAGCCACACAGGCTCTGAAAACACTCTACACACATTGGAGCCACACAGGCTCTGGCATAACACGTGCCCAATGTTGGAGCCACACAGGCTCTTAAACAATTTTGGCACATGGAGCCCTCAGGCTCTGAAAACAATGGCGCCTCGAGCCTCTGTTATGTTATGTTATGTTATGTTATAATGCGTTTATATAGCGCACGGCTACTCGAAAAGAGTGTCCCGGCGCTTTCCACATGCAGCTCAGAATAAAAATAACACAACAGAGCAAAAACAGAACCAGAAACAAAGAGGAGAACAGAAAAAAGGCCTAAAGGTTAAAAAGCCAGGTCTTCAGGCTCTTCCTGAACTGGAGCAGATTGGCGGTGCTGCGAAGCGTCAGCGGGATCAAATCCCTCCAGTAGTTGTTGAGAAAATTGAATTTGAGCAAATTATATATCTATATGCGCTCAACATTCTATTGGGAATAACTTTGGTGCCGATTGAGGAATCTGTGTGTAAATTTCTCCAAATTTTGCCAGCTCCGCTCCACTCCTTCCCTGTAAGTTTCCGGGGGATTCGTCAAGCGGGGGCCGAAAGGCGGGTCCCAAACGTGTTTTCCCCATGTTAATTTTCTTTGGGACCTTTAGACACGGCTACAGCCCGAACGGCTGAACGGAATTACACCAAACTTGGCAAAATGGTAGGGACAGGTATGCAGTAGTGCTTTTTCTACATTTGGTGAAAATCCCTACAGTAGTTGTTGAGAAAATTGAATTTGAGCAAATTATATAATTATATATCTATATGCGCTCACCGTACGCGTACGTGCGCGTACCCTTACGTGCGCGAGTGAGTTTTTGATTGGCTGGCAGTCGACTGTCAACATTCCAAACTGTCCAAACCAGGAAGTGTTGGCCACCATCTTGTTTTTCAGGAGATCTGAGGCACAAGAGAGCACGAAACAAGAGTGGAAAACACGAAAAGGGGGCAGGGTAGAGACCCCCCAACCCTCTAGCCCTTCTCAAGGGGTCCCAAAAGGACCCCTAAGGGCAAAAAAAAAATTCGAAAAAATCGCGGGGTACCATCACCGTTCGCGTACGGTACGCGTACGGTGCACGTACCCCGCAATTAAAAAAAAATACATTTTTTTTGCACTTGGTGGTCCTTCTGGGACCCCCTGAGAAGAGCTAGGGGGTCAGGGGGTCTCAACCCTCTTGGTACACATCAATATTGTCATGAGGCAATATGGGGAGAAATACTGATTTGGGTTTGAAAGGAGTAGTCCCCACTGTTTGATCAACTCTTGATCTCACCAAAGGCAACATTGTCGAGGGGGTTATTTCTTCCTGCAATCCCCATATTTCATCAAAGTCCTCTCTGTCCCCTGCTTGTAAGGTGATTGCATCCATATCAACTGCCCCAGGTTTCTTTTTCCTCGCCGGTTGTAATTCAAAATACTTTTTCAGTTTTAACTTTCTCACAAAACGGAAGGCATCCATCCTTGTGTCTGCATAATTAAAGTTGCACGGGGGACAATATGACAAACCAAGACTCAAAATATTGGCCTCCTTTTCCGTCAGTTTCAATGTGGACAAATTCATTATTGTGTGGGGGCTGCCGCCTGTGTTTTTGCCGTTTTCTTGCTGTATACATATATATGTGAACAAGGCTCGTGGGAGCCGAAACGTCATACACTGTTTTTCTGCACTAAATAAATAAGAAACCTTACTGGTCCGTGTCCGAGTGGTGCTTTGCCTGGCGGGTTGCTACTTCCAAGACAGGCGGGACGGCGGAATACACGATATATATATATATATTCACTTAAAAAACCATAGGTTTCAGGCCTTATATAGTTAGGAATTAGCATTTAAAAAACCATTGAAATTGCTCCTATATAGTTAGTTGTACTAACTATTATTCGTGCACCGGCAATCCACTGCTGATGATGTCACATATTACATAATGCATGACATAATCGGTGACATCACTGATAACATCTCAAATGACATCACTGATGACATCTCAAATGACATCACTGATGACATCACTGATGACAACATCCAGTGACTGTATGTTTCTGTAAAGTTAAAATATGTCTTACATATTGAAGAATGAGTGGATGTATAAGTGTTTGGATGAAGGATTTAGTAGGTGCATGACTGACTGTATGAGAGAATGATTAAATGTGTCTCACTGAGTACATGGGTTAGTGACTAAACTGTCTTAATTTGTGCATCATTATTTCTGTAGTTCTGTAAACAAGCAGGAAAAGGCTTAGAGGCAGGCAGCACTCTCAGCGTCCCAGAGGCAGAACCCAAACTGCTCACTAATCTAATAAGTGGTAAATACACCCAAGCAAGAGAGGGAACTTTGTATATGGCCTTTATGGACCTTTCCTCGGCTTTTGACTGTGTCGATAGGAGCAAATTATGGGAAGTCCTGCAAAATATGGGCGTAGAAAATAACTTGATCAACTTTTTGGCCGACCTACACAACGACACCCGTGCAAATGTGCGTTTTACAAGAGACATGAAAGTAACGAGAGATTTTAAAATTAACCGAGGAGTTAGGCAGGGCTGTATTTTAGCACCTTTTCTTTTTAATTTATATATAAATGGACTTGAAGATCACTTGGTAAAAACAGACACGGATTACCCTCGAATTGGGAAAACAGGCGTACCGGTCCTGTTGTACGCGGACGACGCCGTTCTTTTATCCAGAACCGCACTCGGACTCCAAAAATTATTGGATTCTTTTTTTCAATTCATGTCCTCACGTGGCCTAAATATTAACAATTCCAAATCTTTTGTCATGACGGTTGGATTAACTCCCAAAAAACAATACCCCTTCTCAGTCAATGGGGAAAACATACCACTAACAAAAACATTTTCGTATCTGGGAGTACTGTTTGACCACAAACTCAAATGGGGCCCTGCCATAACTAAAAAGAAAGGCGAAATATTGAGGACCAACTCTGGCATAATGGATTTTGCTCGTAAATTGGGTAACACTCCAGTGTCCGCCATATTGAAGCTTTATCAGGCAAAAAGTGTTGCGGTGGCAAGTTACGGAAGTGAACTGTGGGGGTTCCTACCCATAGATACCCTAGTAACTCTTGAAAACAACTTTCTGAAACAGGTCATGAGCTTGCCAAAGAGTACCGCAAACTTCTCCGTACATGAGGAACTGGGCACTCCATATTTAGCTGACAAAATCGCTGCAAACCCCTTGCTCTGCTGGTTAAGCTGTTGGCGCAATATATCTATTCCATTGACTCATAACATCCTAGCTGAAGCCCTTACTTGGGAAGGACAACTCAAGCTACCCTGGTTGAAATACATTCGAAATTGCTGTAAAGATCTGGGCAGATTAGACCTTTACTTAACACCCCAGAATACCACTAAGCAAGATGTCAATTTTGTAAAAAACACTTTTTATCTGAAGCGACAACTCGACATGGAAGAAACTGAGTTTAAAAAGTCCAGCGTAAGGAGCCACGCACTAACAAAGACCTGTGTGTTCTCTGAACCTTATTTATCGTGGAATATATCCAGATATGAACGCTTCCTGCTGAGCAGATTCCGATTTGATCTCTACCATCTGCTCTTAGCTGTGCTAAGTGGAGCCCATAGAGGTCAAGTGTTGCCAGCTTGCGGCTGCGACAATAAGTCTCCGCAAGACTTGGCTCACTTTTTATTCCTATGTTCTTATTACTCAAGTCCACGCAATATGTTTTTAAAACCGTTGCTTAAAAAGATGAATTTTATACAAATTAAGCCTGCACTTCTATACTTTCAAATGTTGCATGAAGACAGTACTTTTTTTATCTGCAAGTTTTTAAAAACAGCCTTGAAGTATAGATTAAGTATGGAAGGATGACTCCAAACTGAATTATATTACAGATACAATTTCGTCTTGATTAAGTATATTCACATAGGACCACTGTATTTTTCTCTCGTAAATTGCTTATTACTATTTTTCTTATATGGTTAATGGAAGATAATTTTTTCTTTCTATGAATGAACTGTATATTACTGTATTATGTGCTTTTATGACTGCTTCTCTGTCAGTCGAATAAAGACATTTTGAATTGAGTTGACTGACTGTATGAGAGAATGATTAAATGTGTCTCACTGAGTACATGGGATAGTGACTAAACTGTCTTAATTTGTGCATCATTATTTCTGTAGTTCTGTAAACTGCTGCATGTGTTGATCAGTAGCTATATGAGTAACTATATGGGTTATTGATTGGTTGCCCAAATATTTGTATGGGAGAGTGAGTGTGTGTGTGACTCTGTGCATAGATGTGTGAGCAGTTGATTCAGTAGATGTATGGGTTCAAAAGAGCATGTGGAAACAGCTGTATGGGCGGTTGACTATCTGCATGAGTGTATTGGTGAGTGATTGGATTTCTCAGTGCTACATGTCAAAGTAAGTACATATGTAAAACACAGTACATGTAAGAGTTGACATATATAAATAACTGTGCATAAGAGCCAGTGAATGTGTGAGTGGCTGTATGGATCATTGTGAACTTGTATCAGTGATTGTATAAGAGAGTAAATATGTGTTAGTATATGTTTGATTAAGTAAGGTGTGTATAACTGTATAGTTGAGGAAATGGAGGTGTGATTGATTCTTTGCATGACTGACTAGGTGTGTGAGTAACTCCATGGATGAGTGACAGTCTGTGAGTGTCTGTTTACACTTATTGTATCTAAGGTTATATTAGAGTCTGAAGAGGTTCATCGTATTATCACATGAATGATATCATCAATGATGTGATCAGTAATGTCAAATGAGATGTTATCAGTGATTTCATCAGTGATGTCATTTGAGATGTCATCAGTGATGTCATCAGTGATGTCATTTGAGATGTCATCAGTGATGTCATTTGAGATGTTATCAGTGATGTCATCAGTGATGTCACTGACCATGTCATGAATGATGTAATATGTGACATCATCAGCAGTGGATTGCGGGTGCGCGATATATAGTTATTGCAACTAACTATATATGCGAATTTCTATGGTTTTGTGCGAGTGAATTAAGGTTTTGTAAATGCTAATCCCTAACTATATATGGTCTATAACCAATGGTTTTTTCAGTGAATTTTCATGGTTTTGTAAATGCAAATTCCTAACTATATATGGTCTATAACCTATGGTTTTTTCAGTGAATTTCATTGGTTTTTTAAAAGCTAATATCTATAGCTGTAAAATATATTCTTTATTACTTGACGTATCACGTAGCCACGTGAGACGCCTCATGACGCGTCGCATAAACGTGACGTATCGTCTCTGCAGCGCAAACAAAACCCGTAACGTAAGCGCGCCAGAGCACGCTTACAGATATATATATTTTTTGTTAACCTTAATTAGACAAAATCCACACGTGCACATATCTTGAGGCCTTGCAAAGGCACAACAAACAAACAGTCCCTACAATTTTGCCAAGTTTGGTGGAAATCTATTCCTTTAAATTTTATTTTACTGTTTCTCTTGGTTTTCCCCTTGTTATGCTTACCGGAACGCTTTTTGGTACGCAAACCGGACGCTCCAAAAACACAAGATGTCGGACTCCTGTTACGCTGCCGGTTAGCTGACCGGTTGGCGTACCGGGAAGCGCCTCTACCGCGAAAAATCGCAATTTTCTTTTTTTTTCTTTTGCCCCGCGGGGCACTTTAATAACCCCATCATCAATCCTAGGGGGTCAGGAGGGGTCTACCTTGCCCCCTTTCCTTCATTTCCCCCTTCGTTTTTCACCACCTCTTGTCACTCGATCCTACCGAGAGACAAGATGGCGGCCGCTCCGGACTGTTTACAATGTTGACAGCCAATCAGCTTCTCCTCAGACTCCCGTTACGCTGCCGGTTAGCTGCCCAGTTAGCTGCCCGGTTCGCGTACCGGGACGCGCCTCTACTGCGAAAAATCGCAATTTTTTTTTTTTTTTTGCCCCACGGGCCACTTTAATATCCCCCTCATCAATCCTAGGGGGTCAGGAGGGGTCTACCTTGCCCCCATTCCTTCATTTCCCCCTTCGTTTTTCACCACCTCTTGTCTCTCGATCCTACCGAGAGACAAGATGGTGGCCGCTCCAGACTGTTTACAATGTTGACAGCCAATCAGCTTCTCCTCAGACTCCCGTTACGCTGACAGTTAGCTGCCCGGTTAGCTGCCCGGTTCACGTACCGATTTGCGCCACTACGACAAAAAATCGCATTTTTTTTTTTTTTTTTGGGATCCGCGGGGCACTTTAATATCCCCCTCATCAATCCTAGGGGGTCAGAAGAGGTCTACCTTGCCCCCTTTCCTTCATTTCCTCCTTAGTTTTGGCCTCCTCTTGTCTCTCGATCCTACCGAGAGACAAGATGGCGGCCGCTCCGGACTGTTTAGAATGTTGACATACACCGGAGAGCCAATCAGCTTCGCATTGCAAAGCTCCGTTACGCCAAAAGTACGCGTACTGGTACGCTATCGGGTACGCTGTCACAGATATATCTGTTTTTTTAAACGTTAATTTCTCAAAATCCACTGGAGCACATATATTGAGACCCAGCAAAGGCACATCGGGCTAACAGTCCCTACAATTTTGCCAAGATTTGTGCAAATCCATTCAGCCCTTCGAGCTAAAAGTGAGGCCAAAGGCCCTATGGAAAAATGAATGGGAAAAACGTGTTTTGGGACCCCCCTTTTTTCTCGGCCCCCCCTTGACGGAACTCCCCCAAATTTTTAGGGGCTGCTCAAAAACAAAATGTGCCATTTTCCTGAAAATTTCAGCCGATTCCATCCACAAACGGCAAAGTTATTAGACATAGAATTTTCAAAAGTTCCATAGAGAAAAAATCCTAACTATATTACCTACTAGCTATCGCCAGTAGGTAATATATATATATATATATATATATATATATATATATATATATATATATATATATATATATATATATATATATATATATATATATATATATATATATATATATATATATATACGCACAAAAGTCCGTCCCCAAAGAAAAAGGCGGAGGTCAGCACAGGAACGGGTATGGAAGCCTTTATTCACCAGCTCCACCAAGGCGAATGCATTTCGGCGTCTGTAGCCTTCGTCAGCGCCGTGGAGTAATAATGGGGCAGGAAGCAGTCCACACTTAAAATGTCCTGCTGCTCTAGGGATTGGTAGTGGCTGTTCCTCCCCCAAGTGGGGCTCCGCCTCATGTAGTTAGTACTGTAAGTACTCTAACTACAGGACCCAGAATGCAGCAGTCCGGATCCGAGTCTCTTGGCGGTGATGTCCAAAAGAAAATTGCCGTAATCAGCACATAGTGCAGTGCAAGTCCCGTATGCCCTCTATTAATTGCGTGAAAAGGCCTCCTTCCATTCCCACCGCATAAACCACATTGTCGAATGTCATGTTCACGGGGATTTTCTGCAAAGCAGCTAACCCAACGCGAGGCATAATATCCTCGTCACCGTGTCTCTTTCACCCGGGTTCTGTGGCATGCCTGACTGTGTCACTAACGTGACGGGAAGTTGCCAAAGCGTTGCCAGCTGCAGATCAGGCCTCTTGTACTGTGGGGACCTCCTTACACGTTACTGGCAAACGTGTGAAGTAATGCACAAAAGTCCTTCCCCAACGTAAAAGGCGGATGTCATCAGATATATAAAAATTCCTTTCACCAATTATTCAACATGCTTCATTTTGCCCACAATTAGATAACTGCAGAAGACCTGACAGAGACAGAAATAGATGAGGATGGTACTCCGAGACTAATTACTACTTTTAGAGCCCAAGAAAGGAAATGAAAGCCATTATCAAACGTAATTGGCCAATAATTTTGACAGACAGCGTATCCGAAGTTGCAACTATTACCTTTCGCAAATGTATTTCAATGGGTAGTAAAATAGTTAGAAGTAGTCCGGAAATGTTTCCGATAAATACTTAGTTAAAACCAAGCCCGGTGTTTCGTAAATGGGCATGGTCATGTACATTTGGATCTAATATGACCCATTATACAACACCATTTTAAGGTAGTACCATTCCCATCACAGCCAGTTACACCTGTAGAACTGATTTTGCCATTTATATCTGACGTGCACTTGTGGACTGAACTACATTAGTAGCACTAAGTTGCAAGTGCACGTCAGAATATTACAACATCTGAGAGCCATCATTAACAACGACTCATCATACCCAGTGGCGCGCCACTTTAAGGAAACACATGATAGAGATATCAATTGTTTGAAATACTATGTTATAGATGCTATATAGTCCTCCGTAGAGGTGGCAACTGAGAGGGTATGTTGAGACAGAAAGAAGCACGGTACATTCTTAATATGGACAGTAAATTTCCAAATGGCCTCAACACTTCGGATGAAATGCATCATTACCTATAAATCTTTGAAATCTTTATTGTTATTTGCCTTCATATGCCCCAAAATAATTTCGGCTTGATTTCCCCTCTAATGTCTCTATGCTAAGGGTTGAGCATAGATAGATCTATGGTGTGTTAGAAACAAAATTAAAACATAAAAAATTACATTTGAATTATGAATAGATATTGATTCAGTCAGCTGCCCTAACCCTATACAGCCAGCCTTTTAAATAGTTCTCACAATTTTAACGCCATATTTATTTCACAAGTGTCTATATTAGGATAATAGATATTTTGCCCTTTGCACAATAGGCACTTTAAGTCATGATGACCCATTATATCTATAAATATCAACTATTTAAATATGTATTTATTATATATATATATATATTCAATGAAAAAACCATAGGTTATAGACCATATATAGTTAGGAATTCGCATTTACAAAACCTTATTTTACTCGCACAAAACCATTGAAATTCCATATATAGTTAGTTGCACTAACTATATATCGCGCACCCGCAATCCACTGCTGATGATGTCACATATTACATCATTCATGACATGGTCAGTGACATCACTGATGACATCACTGATGACATCTCAAATGACATCACTGATGACATCACTGAAAACATCTCATTTGACATGACTGATAACATCACTGATGATATCATTCATGTGATAATACCATGAACCTCTTCAGACTCTAATATAACCTTAGATACAATCAGTGTAAACAGACAGTCACAGACTGTCACTCATCCATGGAGTTACTCACACACCTAGTCAGTTATGCCAAAAATCAATCACACCTCCATTTTCTCAACTATACAGTTATACACACCTTACTTATTCAAACATATACTAACACATATTTACTTTACTCTCTTATACAATCTCTGATACATGTTCACAATGATCCATACAGCCACTCACACATTCACTGGCTCTTATGCACAGTTATTTATAGATGTCAACTCTCACATGTACTGTGTTTTACATATGTACTTAATTTGACATGTAGCACTGAGATATCCATTCACTCACTAATACACTCATGCACAGTCAACCGCCCATACAGCTGTTTGCACATGCACTTTTGAATCTATACATATAGTGAATCAACTACTCACACATCTATGTACAGAGTCACACACCTTCCAGCCACCCATACACACACACTCAGTTTCCCATACAAATACTTGGACAACCAATCAACCCATACAGTTACTCATATAGCTACTGATCAACATATGCAGCAGTTTGCAGAACAACAGATATAATGATGCACAAATTAAAACAGTTTAGTCACTAACCCATGCACTCAGTGAGACACATTTAATCACTCACTCAATCAGTCAGTCATGCACCTACTAAATCCTTCATCCAGACACTTATACATCCACTCATTCTTCAAAATATAAGACATATTTTAACTTTACAGAAACATACAGTCACTGGATGTTGTCATCAGTGATGTCATCAGTGATGTCATTTGAGATGTCATCAGTGATGTCATCAGTGATGTCACTGACCATGTCATGAATGATGTAATATGTGACATCATCAGCAGTGGATTGCGGGTGCGCGATATATAGTTAGTGCAACTAACTATATATGGAATTTCAATGGTTTTGTGCGAGTAAAATAAGGTTTTGTAAATGCGAATTCCTAACTATATATGGTCTATAACCTATGGTTTTTTCATTGAATTTCAATGGTTTTTTAAATGCGAATTTCTAACTATATATGGTCTATAACCTATGGTTTTTTCAGTGAATTTCATTGGTTTTTTAAAAGCTAACATCTGTAGCTGTAAAATGTATTATTCTTTAAATCCCAAAATATATTTAGATATTTATTGATAATTTTTTTTTAATATTTTTTTCTTCGCTTCTAGTTCGCGAACCGGGAAGCTTTCCGTTAGCTCATCTTGATGCCGCGATCTAGTCCGCGAACCGGTCAACGTTACGTTAGCGGAACAGTGACGCGTCGCGGAAGCGCGACGTATCACGTTATCGCGTAATGCGTCTAATGACGCGTCGCGTTAGCGCTCCCGGAAGTGCTCCGGACCGCGAACCGGAAGCGATCTGGGACGCGGCGCGCGCCGCGTAACGTAAGCGGAACAGGTCATGTGACTTGTTTATCAAACTTCTCATTGGTTCATTTCACTTTTGGTTTCCAAATGATGTATGACTAGGTCATGTGACCTAAAAATAACACTTTTCATTGGCTCAGAACTTTTGTTTTCCCCAAATCATGTAAACCCCTCCTTATTTCCTCACTCTGACTTTCATCTTGGTGAGAGAAAGACCATTTATCTGAAGTTCCACAATGGCTTCCATTCTTGCTGCAGCTGGTGCACCCCCACCACCACCTCCACCTCCTCATAAGAAGAGAGGACCACCTAGTCAAATTATGACTAACAGAGAGGAGGAAGATGAGGAAGAAGAAGAAGAGGAGAGAGAGGAACAACAATTTGTCGAAGAGTTGCCCCGGGTTTCTAAACGAAAAACCAGTTTCATCTGGCAGTTTTTCACCATCCCTCCTGGATCAAAGAAAGTGAATGCAAAATATGCCACCTGCCTCATCTGTGATTACAGATTGTCGAGAGGCACAGAAAAGAAGTACAGTATGGGGAACTATACAATGCATCGTCACATGAGCAGGTGGCATCCCTTGAACTACAGCCGGGCTGAGTTAAGGGATCTTGAAGACAATCCGACGGCAACTCCTGTGGCAAGATCTACATCCACATTGTCTTTGACGGGAAGAGAGGCACAAGAGACTGTGCCAAACATCCAACCCAACTTCCAGCATATGAAGTTATCTTGTATTTACTGTGGTGCTATGCTGTCATATGGCAACATGAGTGTCAACCTGATGAACATTGCATTTGAAAATCATAAATGCCCTAATGCACCCAAAAAGTAATTTTTTTTTTTTGCTCCAGTTGAGCCGTTTTGAAAGCCTGTTTTTTGTTGTCTCCCCTCCATAAAAAACACAAAAAAAACATAAAACAGTTCTAAAAATACAAAAAAATCAAAAAATGTTCAAAAAATAAAAAAAAAATATAAAACAACAAAAACAAAAAAAAACAGTTCTTTTCAGAACTACCTCCCCTTTCAAACAAAATTGCTAGAATGTTTATCACTCTGGCAAGCTCTATTTCTTTTGGTTCGCTTCAAGTTCGCTGACCGGTTCGCGAACTTTAGGCGAACTAAAAAAATATTTTTTTAAAAAAAAGAAGAGTTAGTATAAGGGAAGTAAACAGAGAATAATGTAAAAAGAAAGACAGCTAGAGAGAGTAAATGAGAGATAGTGTCAATGACATCATCAGCAGTGCATTGCGGGTAAAAAGAGTGGAAAACATTTACCTTATAATTCTTGTTACCTTTTTTAAATATTTTTTCATACTTTCAATCTGTAAAACAAAGAACAAACATTTCAAAAAATATTAAAACATGTATTTAAAAATTAGAAAAGACAAGGGAAAAGGTTCAAAAACAAACAGTTTTTCAACAACTTTGACATTTACAGAAGTCTCTGCTTCTCTACGTCCCCTACACAATCCTAAAGATATATATTCGAAAGAAACTGTATCTTGATATTGCTGAACTGAGGCCTATTTTGGAACATGATGCTTTTCTTGCACTGCTAATGTCTCACAATAGTGATGCAATAGCAGCGCAAAAAAGATGTAAAGCCATAATAAAATTGTGTCTAACATTGTAAATGATTGTTTTACGATGCAAATAAGATGTGTGCTTTCAAGAGCTTTCTTTGAGGTGAGGCCTCTTTTTTTTTTAAAAAAAAAAACACTACCCAGAAGTACAGCACTCTAAGCATTAAAATTGATATTTACAGAACTCAGCTTACCCATATGTACCACACATTTCTAAATGTATATCATAAGGACAAAAAGCATAACATTAATTAAACATGTTAAATGGTTTATTTTTGCTGTTCTCAGAATGTATCAAATTTCACTTAAATCAGTGACTTGAAGGTATTCATCATGTAACAGCGGGGAAAAAAAAACACAATCAAAATGACTGTGTTTAAAAAACCCATACAACCTAAGAAATCTGATTTCAAAACTTCTTAAAATTAACTTACTTTCAATGACGTCAAACGATCTCCTATAAACAGCATCCACTCTGTTGTGCTTTAAATATTTTCAGCCCGCCACTTTCTGAAAGAAAACCTCCATCGATACGTGAAATATGTTACATAGAAAAAAAACTTCTCTCATTATATCACATGTTTCCACTAGGCCAAATCATGTTGCCGCGATTCGCAAGTCTTGTAATTCTTCCAATCAAATCCCGACATTTTCTATTTTCGCAACTTTCAAAAATAAAATATTTGAGATTATTTTCACAATCCTGGACTACTAATATCTTACTCTTCTTTGTCACTCATGTTCTCCTTTTCCTATGACACTGATACTGCTTACTATGAAGCAGACTTACTTGCATCAGGTTTATATAGTTGGATTTTTAATCGAGACAGCATTGCAGACTTACATTCCCTCTACTTAAAATTTTGGTTTTAAAAACACCAGGTAAGAATTTTTAAGGTCAAACGGCAATTTTTTTTTGAAAGTTACAACAGAATCATTACAGAATGACCAGCCGTTTCCAGACTTTAAGTAAGCTGTATAATGTCCTGATGTTGTTGATGGACCATCGTGATAGATAATTGCTACAGTAACAAAAGTCCTCCCTGATATTGACAGCTGAGAAGCCACAAAATTTTTTATTAAAGTTGACAATTTTGATCCATCAGGCCTACATCGTTGCATCATTAAAATGACATACTGGCCATATCTACGTATAAATAATGTTGACATCATATCACATTTACATTGGCTACACTCCATGTTGTGATCCGCTGCATTTACTAGCTTATTAAAGGACACTGATTTACTGTCTGGCAAAGTTAAATATATAAATCTTTCTGAGTCTACACTAGTAGTACTTGATACCATACAGTTCTCGCAGTCATGCTGCCATTGATAAGAAAGCCCAAACAGGTGATCTACATCTACACCCTCATCTTGCAATATATCAAGCATATACATTAAAAACTCCTGACAATCTTGCTGATTATTTTCAGAGAAGTCTGTTTGACCTGAACATTCATCTAACAGATAACGAACTTCAGACACACTTTCTACTTTTGTTCGATCAGTGCTACATTTCTCTAACACAGAATTCAACAAGCAGCATAAACTTTGTTCTGAATTGAACACAATCTGTTGTTTTAAACTCTCTAGTGAAAAGAGAACATTAACAACGACATTTGCATAGCAGTTGACACCAGAACTGTTTTCAAATTGAAAACCAACAATCTCTTCAACAGTATCCACTTTCTTTCTGCTAACAACTTTCGGTTCATTGACTTTTAGTCTTTTTGCAACAACCTCCCTACTATTACTGCTATTTCTACGTTTCCGGCCTACCACACGTTTCTCAAACAAAGGATATTGAGGCAAATGTGGCGCATACTCTCTTCTTAACCTATTGTATTCCTTAACACAATCTAGATCCGCACAAATGTTTGTGACATCACAGTCAATCAAGTACAATCCCGATAAAGTTCTAACTCGTGACAATGCCACATATGCCATACCCTCCTTGAACACTGAACTGCCAATATTCACCAATGCACAGTCTACACTTAAACCTTGCGATTTATGGATTGTCACCGCATATGCCAAGCAAACAGGAAACTGTTTACGGCGAACATATAAGTCTTTAACAAGCAAAAACCTAGCAGAACAACGAGCAATTATCTGTACTTCCTCAATGCCATCAAATTTAATTCTTAAAAATTCTATTCCATCTCTATTTCTGTATTTCTCAAAATCAACAACATTACCCATTGATCCATTTACCAGACCTCTTTCTACATGTAAATTCCGTCTCAAAATGATTCGGCAATTTAAACACACATTCAGAGTCTTTTCAAAACCCGCTGTCTTAGATATAGTCTTCTCTAATGAATCCAATTTTGATTTCAAATTATCTGACAAAATAATTGTTGATCCCATATGCTCTAATTTGTCGATAGCTTCCAGTTTCACAATGTCTTGCTTTTCTAAATTCAACATTTTGTTGTTGAAGATGGCACATTCTGCAAGAGTTGGCATGAGACATATCCCGGATTTCTTCTCAGTAATTTTCTGAAAAATATTCTCAGGCACAATCTCTTGTTTGGGATACAAATTTGACAGTAACCGTGCATTTAAAGCTTCTTTCCCATGCTCGGTCACTTTTCCAATTCTAATATCTTGTAGAATATTCTTGTAATCTTCATCCTTTGCCTGACGCATATTTTGATGCAGTTCTGCATAATTGAAGTTTAACCATATATTGACGTTGCCAATGCTCCCTAGGCACTTCCTGGTATCTTCATGCGTGAGTATTTTGAACACAGGTTGACCTTTTACTGGTGTCAGCTGTAGAAGATCTCCGAAAACAATAATGTGTTTCCCACCAAATAAGACATCATATTCAGTTTTAAGTATTTCTTGCATTCTCAAATGCACAAAGGCAAGCATGACATTGGAAACCATGCTTACTTCGTCAATGATAAGTAGTTTCATTTTCCTCAAAACTCTTGAAACTTCACAGCAAGCATCTCCAGATAACTTGTTGTATTGTAATTTGTTGTCATGCTCCACCGGCAGCATCAGTAGACGATGCAAAGTAATACCTTTAATATTATGTGCTGCCAGTCCAGTAGGAGCGGTGACAACACAAGACAGCGATGACTCAGTCCTTTCCTGCAAATAACAAGAGATTGCTTTAATGAGGAAACTTTTTCCAGTTCCCGCTTCTCCACTCACGTACAGTCGGACAGGCTTCAACGACGTACACGAGCACTCTTTCTTCTCATGACTTAATCCGTGCTCAATTTCCTTGGTAACTTCATCATATATTTTCCTCTGCTCAACGTTGAGTTGTTTTTCCAAGTCTTGTAAGTTAACTGAATCCTCCTGAGCATGTGCCATGGCTCTTTCTACTTCATTCATAGCAGTGGCAGCTTCATTTTCGATAATAGGTCCTCCAAGTGGATCTTGACTCAATGAAACAGAACTCTGACTGTCCTGAGAACTGTCTCTGGCAATCTCGGCTGCAATCGTTGCTTCCTGCTCAATTTCCAAAGTTAGCATTTCTTGATATTTAGAAAAAGCAGGACATTCTATGGACTCCTTGGCTGCATTGAAAGAGTCTTCGTAACAGAGGAAATCTCCAAGCAGTTCCTCTTCTGCACGCCAAGGCTTGAAAAGTTGCAAAAGTGCTAAATAGAAAAACTCCTTTTTTTCTGGAGATTCGCCACTTAATTTTCGATGGTTTACTAATTGGCATTTTCTTTGCTTGACCAGGCATCCCTCACTTCCAATTACAGCATACACTCCTTTCTCAATATCTTCTTTGATGTTCCTCTTGAATATATAATTTTGGAGAACCTCATATAGACAAACATTCTCAAGGTGACTGCTTCGATTTGGATAATATGTATCCAACATGTTGGTCTTCAAAATGTCGGTACTGTTTGGTTCCTTTTCTGCCAAATACTCAATTTCCCGAACAGGTTTTAGAACTCGATTTCGCGTTGCAGCAAGACCAAGACTCGCCCAAACGAGACTCCTGGATTTGGCATAGAGACTTGCTGAAGACAATCGATCAGAACATTCGTAAGCTCCGATTTCTCGATGCGACAACATCTTCAGACTGAAACTGTACAACTTCTTGCTGAGGCTCTTTTCATGGGAAATGTCCTCCCACATATCCTTCAGTTCGGTCTTTTCTTTTTTGGTGATGTAAGATGTCACATACCGAGCCACAGCCATACAGTTGTCAGCCACAAACTGTATATCCATGTTGGCATTCCACATGGACAAAATCACTGGGTTGTAGTCATTGATGTACTTGGACTCTTCGTTCCTTTTCAAATTGTATGTATTCTTGGGTGATTTCCTCGTCACATTATGTCGCAGCGAAGACATCAAACTGTTCACTCTTCCTTTAGAAATCACCGGTCGTGGAAAGTTGAAACAACATTTGGTGTAGAACTTGTCCTTGTTTCTGAATTTACGACGACAGTACTTTCCACAACGATGGCTTTGGAAACGTAGAACTTGTTCTCTTAGACTTTTCTTCTCCGTTGCGTTTGGAACAGCACACGTAGAATACTGTTCGATGAAATTCATCACTAAGTCATCCGGATCTTTTCCAAATTTAGGTGCATCCTTGATCCACAGCAACATATGTATATGAGGGGCACCTCTTGCTTGGTACTCCTTTCTCCAGAAGAAATCCAACACCTCTCCAAGAGGTGGATTCTTTTTATTTGTGATGAAAGACATCATAGCTTCAAATCTATGATTGAAGTACCTGCATACATTCACAGGATCCAAAGAACACAGTTCTCCAGGTGTCTTGAATTCAATGTTTTCAATATTTCCATTTGCCTCTCGTAGAAATTCAAGTAAGTCATCCCAGCCATACTCGGCACAGCTCAGAGTGAGGAACCATGTCGGAGTTCCTAAGTTCCTCAGCATACATTTTAAATCACCATGACGACGGTACCAGTACTCATTAGTACCACGCTGACACGCCATGAGATTAATTAAGTGAGAATCCAAAATACTGTCTTGGACATTGACTTTATGCATAAAGTCACTTGCCGAGATGTTTTGCATCTGTATACCACTTTTTAAGATGTGGTTCACTGCATATGACAGTCCAGACAGATCGCTTTCAAACAGGAGATGAAACAAATAGGGAATGCATTGCCGAAACCTAGGATCTTCTGCATACAATCGTAAAGTCCGGTATTCAGACGCAGGAATTTCACGAGGTCGCTCATCATATCTTCCTCCTTGACCTGTGGGAAATAGCTGTGGGAAACACCGAGCTTCCAAACTTTCCTCCCAAACACTAATGGGACTCCCTTTGGCTTGTTTCATTTGAAACAACTCAATAGCATTCCCCATGACTTCCTTGGAATGCAAAGGATGAACACTATAATGTTCATATATTTCTTCACTTTTAGAGGCCTCTACTTTCTCAATTTGGCCAGCACACAAATCGCTATCCTCTTCATCACTTACTTCCTCTTCTGCAACATATACATTCTTATAGTACTTATTATTTTTCTTCAAATACACTGTTGCCTTTTTGACTTTCCTAACATCCACTAAATCTTGCCATATTTTCTTATTCTTTGTCGGAACCCCATTAACCAAGATAACCAGAGGTTCCTCTTCCACTTTTTCTATTCCAATTGTGTTAATGTTTTTGTTCAAATCTAGAGGCAAATAAACAACTCTTCCCTTTAATCCTCTCTGTAAATCTGCTGGAGGCAACTTCCCTGTCTTTGGCTCCATTCTTACAATAGCCTGAAAGGGATGGATACTTTGAATCAAAATAGATTCATAAGTATTTAAATCCTTCAATTCAGAAGGAATCTCAACCAATTCCAGATTATTATGAACTGCCCTAGCAGGCATCTGGTTTTGGTTTAATTTATTACAACAATAAGTACACACACGTTGATCCGATCCCAAATCAAAATAATTTTCTACCATCAAGTATGTGGCTAAATCCTTCCATTCACTATTATTTTCCCTTTCACTTTTTGCATATAAATCCACTACCTTAGTCTGATTCTTATAATAAGTGCGTCGACAACATACACAAGTGAAATTAGGCCTCTCACTTGATTTCATCTGAAACGTGGCAATTTCCTTCTGAAAATTATCTGTACTGGAAACCTGTACATTATCTTCCACATTACCCTCTACTTCAGGGTCAATTTGAACATTCTCATCTTTACTACCAAAGTAACAAAACTCAATTTCTTCACAAAGATTCTTCACATCTATTTCAGAACCATGCAAAAGAGCAGCACATAACTGTTTAAGCATAATTGCTGGACTCTTAGCATAATACAACATTCTCACTAATTTTCTCACTTTATTATGATGCACTGCTAGCATCCTGAAATGATGAAAAACACTCTGGCATACTCTCCTGGAAAGACAAGCCAGTGAATGACCACGCAAACCTGTCATTTGTCTCACTCTGCAAGGATCTAAATCTTGCAACAACTTCATTTTCTGCTTCAAACTTTTCTTATTAAATGTCCGTATAAAATCACAAAGCAAATTGATGGAAACCTGTCGCACACTGCAAATAGAACTACACTTCCAAACGTACACAGGACCCTTAGGACGTCTTCCTAAAACCTCATCACTTAGCGCCTCTTCTGTCTCTGTTGTCACAAGTTGTTCTTTTTCAACTGGACAACCATCCTTCACTTCATAAGCTCGACCACTGATGTCAACTGCATGCACCAAATCATTATCCTGAAAATAAGTCTCCTCATTAAAAAATGCCTCAGAACTTGAACTATGCATCCATTCTCCAGAAAAAACTTCACAAAAGTTAGTACGATTTACTACTCTCTTCCATCTACTTTTTGTTTTGAAATCAGAAATTACCTTGCTTAGTTTCCTAATTCTATTGATTACCAAAATAAACAACTTTCGCTTGATTTCAAAAGCATGATCAATAATTTTCTCTACATTTTTCTTCTTCCTATAAAATGCCGCTTTCTGTTGGCCTTTCTTTTTAATATTTTTCAATAAATTAACTAATATCCTATTACGGAACATTCGTTGTCGAATGTCCCTAAACTGTTGTTTCCTTCTACTATCATGCACAGAGTTATCTCTTCCTCTACCAGTAACATTTGTGATGGGTCTCTCCTTTCCATTTAAATTACTTTTCTTTTTGTGAACAGAAACATTTTTTTGAGCAAAATTTTTTTTACTACAAATATTTCTTAAGAATGATTTCGTGCTCTTACCCGGACCTTTCTTGGTGTTTTGACAAGTATTTGGGGAAGAGGACTGCTGCAATAAAACATCATCCTGCTGTCTTTGACGTTTTCTAGCCTTTCGTATTCGACTTCTGGAAGGCATTTTCCAAACTATGAAAGAATCTGCAGTTGAATCTGTGAAAAAATATAATATAAAATGTTATTAACCACTATTACCAAACAGTAAATAAATAACAGTCATCTAAAACTTAATGCCGTACTAATTATTTAACATAGCAAATATTTTCCACCAGCACTGCATCACAAAAATGACACTCAATGGTACAAAACAGGCATACAACACTCATAAATCACTCCCTAATATTTTAAATCATTAATTCAGGATGACGATAAGATGTAGCCTATCTAAAGGTTTGTTTAGGCCCAGATCTTTGGACTGGGGTGAATGTGTGTCATTGATCCACATTCAGTCCATCACCTGTTTTGTTTATTTGAGGTGAGGCCAACACATGGTTGCAGATAAGATTTTCACTGAAAGAAACCAAGGTAAAAAAACATGTGAAGGCCTACCAATGAAGTAAATCATTAAATGAAAACCAATACATTTCTGGAAATATGCACTACTAGTGCTTCATAAGATGTTTTGGGTCATATTTATAAGTTATTTGAGTATCTAGTATGCTATTTTACATTCTTCATGGTGCAAATTTATTGTAAATACGCTCCCACCTGCGGTTGGCAAATTTAGATTTTGATTATGGGAGTTAGATAGGCATGTTAATAATTTCCCAAAAATGGTATATAACCCCAAACAACCTTTGAAGCAAATGCTCTTAGCCATGTTATCCACCTCCCATTGGATAACATGGCTAAGAAGTGCTTGCAAATGTGATAAAAAAAGGCCGCAATGCATGAATATCGCAGAAAAATCAGCGATATTCATGCATTTTCCAACAAATGCTCTTAGCCATGTTATCCACTTCCTATTAAATAACATGGCTAAGAACTGCTCAGGGCCCCATGAGGAACGCTTTCCATTTAAAAAGGGAAAAATAACTTCAAAGACACTAAAATGCCTTCTAAATATGACCCCAAACAACCTATGAAGCTCTAACAGTACATATCCTGAAATTTAATTCTTTTCAAAATTCGTTTTTAAACACAACATATAAATCAATTGTATACCTGCATTCATGAAGAAATGACTAAAAATGTCCTTGAGACACATGAAAGTGTTTTCTGGAATGCCCTAGCACCATTTTTGGGACACTATTAACATGGCTAGGTAACTCCCATAATGAAAATCTAAATTTGCCAAGCACAAGTGGGAGCGTATTTACAAGACACTTGCCCCATGAGGAACACTTTACATTTTGAAAGGTAAACATAATATCGCAGAAAAGTCAGCGATATTCATGCATTTTCCAGCAAATGCTCTTAGCCATGTTATCCACTTCCTATTAAATAACATGGCTAAGAACTGCTCAGGGCCCCATGAGGAACGCTTTCCATTTAAAAAGGGAAAAATAACATCAAAGACACTAAAATGCCTTCTAAATATGACCCCAAACAACCTATGAAGCTCTAACAGTACATATCCTGAAATTTAATTCATTTCAAAATTCGTTTTTAAACACAGCATATAAATCAATTGTATACCTGCAGTCATGAAGAAATGACTAAAAATGTCCTTGAGACACATGATTGTGTTTTCTGGAATGCCCTAGCACCATTTTTGGGACACTATTAATATGGCTAGGTAACTCCCATAATCAAAATCTAAATTTGCCAAGCACAAGTGGGAGCGTATTTACAAGACACTTGCCCCATGAGGAACACTTTACATTTTAAAAGGCGAACATAACATCTTAGACACTCAAATACCTTATAAATATGGCCCAAAACAACCTATGAAGCTCTAGCAGTACATATCCAGAAATGTAATTGATTTCTTAAATCGTTTTTAAAAGCAACATATCTGTTTCAGCTTACATAACAGACCATGAAATGGGCTCCATGTATCACAATATCTTGTGTTACTGCATGCCAGAATGTTACACCAAATATGCAATTATAATTTCTCTATGAAACTAATTCTATTAGTATATCACTAGAGACAAAACCACATTTTAAAAACACAGCTTTCTTCATCATTTTCTCCTTAAATCATACTATTCTCTATCTAAATTAAATAAATCTTTTCTCACCTTAGCAAATATTTTTTGAGTTTTGAAAACAGTCTCAGAAATACACCAAATTGTCTTCAGCAGAAGAAAAAGGATGCACTCCAAAGGCTGCAGCTATTGAAAGCACAGAAATACAGATATTCTTTTCACATATCTCTCATATTAGCCAATCATACCTCTTCCCTCACTTTTTTCAAATCAAAACCCTTCCCCCCTCTGCCCTGTCTGCCTTGTTTCCATAGCAACCACCTCCTGGAAGACCTCTCATGTTTGCAAATTCACACAACAATGTTTCAATTGAACTCTGAACTCTCAGTGCACCTGCGTATCCAGTGCAATCTTTCATTAAATGTTTCTTCCTTGACCATTCAAATTACATCTTTCAAAGAACACATCCATGCACCCTAACTTTCTGTTTTCAGAAATGGAAATGCACCAATCACTGCTAATGAATCATTAGCATTGTAAATCCACAGTTTTTTTCTTTAGAAACTCCTACTGTTTCAACTGCCCTTTCATTACCACACTTCATCTGACTGCAGAACAACCTTCTTCCACCATGTTTAACGTCTGGATTGTTGGACATAGTTACATCCACTGGGCTCAAAGGTATGCTGAGAGCAGAAATTTACCCAACCTCAATTTACAAGATGTGGAAATTAAGTGGTTGGGCCAAAGAGGATTAAAATGTCACCAATTGATACCATTGGTGAAAACCTTTATGCATTTGCCAAAACCTGACCTGTTAATAGTGCACTGTGGAGGTAATGATTTGGGCACTTTGACAGGGGTAGGTCTGGAAATGCTTTTAAAGGACACCTTGGAGCAATTAATGGCACTTTTTCCTCAAACTGCCTTGGTATATTCCAATATATGCCAAAGACAGAAATGGAGGTGGTCCAACCAATTTTGTCCACAAATTGAGAAAGCGAGGAAGCATGTAAACAAATCTGTTTCAGCTTACATGAGAGACCATGGAATGGGCTCTCTTTACAACAATAACTTGCGTTACTACATGCAAGATATCTACAGAGGAGATGGAGTTCACTTCTCAGATGAGGGCAACAGAATTTTCATTCTGAATTTAAGACTGTGCATTGGTACCTACTTATAAGTACCTAAATGTACCATAAACCCAAAAGCTCTTCTCAGAGCTACCCTACATCTGATCACTCACAATTATTATTTTTCTCTAACTTTTTTCACTAATTTTCCACAAAATTCGCTCCCCGGAGCGCTACCCGGTTCGCTAACCGAAAGCTAACCTCGCGGAATTTTTTAAAAAAAAGTTTTTTTTTCCGCACATATAAGCCTCCTCAGCCACGCTCAGAAAACCTAGGGGGTCAAGATAAGTCTACCATGACCCCTTCTACCCATTCTAAACATTATTTGCCCTCCATCTTGTATCTTAATGCGACCGATACACAAAATGGTGGACTCCCGTGACGCTTAAGGTTCGCTAACCGGGCCGCTTCCCGGAAAGCGGTCCAAAAAAAAGGTGGGAAAGTAATTTACAGAAAAACGACTAGAGACACTCTCACCAAATATACATTAGCTCATACTACATAACAATCCCTTCCATTCTCACAAATTTCATTGAAATTTCATTTAGCCATTTAGCCTGTAGACCTCTCCAAGTACCGTGAGGTAAATTACTTCACAAAACACATCTGAAGTGTTGGAATTGACAACCAATGAAAATGTTACTTTCATTTTCTACTTTTATTACCTGACATTTGATTGGTTATATACCTGTATATATATAAAGGGAGAGAAGGAAACACAGCCATTTTGACTACTACTTGTTGTTGTATATATCATTTAGAATATCAATAATAACATCAACTTGTTTCTAAAGGTAAGTTGTTATTTTTAAAACTGAAGTATATTGTGCACTATAAGTAAATATGGTAAACTTTTTCAGATAGTTATATACTATCCCTCTGTAAGAGTTAGACATTGAGAAAAGCTTCTTTATTATAATTATGGACTGATTTAGGTTTCTGTGGTATAATTATAAATTTACTTAGGCTTCTTCACAGGCACTTTTTAATAGTACTAATTCACGCCTGAAACCATACAGTGCCCATAGATTACTTCTCTGGTATAAACTCACAAGTGCCTGTCTGAACTTAAACCCAACAGTGCCCTATCTCTACTTATATATTTATTTTTTATGCAAATTACAGCAAAAAAATGGAAGGTGAGCAGAATGTTTCCTTCGAAATTGTTCTGGAGACCAACACACAAAAAGAAATTGAGGACAATGAAGACTCTGATTTCATGGATCAATCACGGGACCATGAATTAGTTCAATGTGTGGAATCAGTGGATCATTTACTTCATTATGATGACGGTCAAATGTTTGAACTTATGTTCACTGAACAAGAACACATATCAGACAGTGAAATGCTAGACGTTCTATTAAATTTCGAAAAACAATCCGAAAAATAAAATTATATGTAATATTAAAAAATTGTTTGAGTCTTTAATCATTTTTATATGTAATTCATAAAGTAGTTAAATGTAAGAAATGTTATTAAATTTTGAAACACAATCACAACAATAAAAAATTGCTGAAAAAATAATAATATTAAAAAAAAATCAACAAAACCAACAAATAATTAACATACAGTATTAGAAAAGTCTTTCATTCTTTTATCCATAAAGTTCGCTGCCCAGAACGCTTTCCGGTTCGCGAACTTGGCGCTTACCACGCAAAAAAAAAAATGTTAATTTTTTTTTTTTGGACCCTCCTAGGCCCTTTTAAAACCTCCACATAAAACCTAGGGGGTCAACGAGGATCTACTATGCCCCCTTATGGTAATTTCCCCCTTTGTTTTGGCCTCCTCTTGTCTCTCGATCCTACCGAGAGACAAGATGGCGGCCGCTCCGGACTGTTTAGAATGTTGACAGACACCGGAGGGCCAATCAGCTTCGCATCGCAAAGTTCCGATACGCGAAAGGTTCGCTAACCGGATCGCTGCCCGGAGCGCTGTTACAGATATATATCTTGATTTAAACGTTAATTTCTCAAAATCCACTGAAGCACATATATTGAGACCTAGCAAAGGCGCATCGGGCTAACAGTCCCTACAATTTTGCCAAGTTTCGTGAAAATCCATTCAGCCGTTCGGGCTAAAAGTGAGTCCAACCGCCCTATGGAAATTAACATGGGAAAAAGGCGTTTTGGGACCCCCCTTTTATCTCGGCCCCCCCTCCACAAACCCCCCCCAAATTTTCAAGGGCTGCTCAGAAACAAAATGTGCCATTTTCCTGAAAATTTCAGCCAATTCCGTCCACAAACGCAAACGTTATTAGGCATAGAATTTTCAGAAATCCCATAGGGAAAAAATCCTAACTATATATACCTACTGGCGACCGCCAGTAGGTAATATATATATATATATATATATATATATATATATATATAGATATATATATATATATATATATATATATATATATATATATATATATATATATATATCATATGTACATATGATCAGCTCAAACATCTTTCTAGAGACTGTCTTTTTCGCATTTATCTACCTCGTGGAAACAAACACATGTCTGTTTTCTGTCTCTATGGTCATGTGATGGTGATTGGTGTATGATACATGAAAAGAAAACCAAGAAAATAAAGAATACTTAAATACAGATGACCTGGAGTCCGTTTACTCTGTTCGCCGCAAGGAGGTTCAGGAGTGAGTTTGTTGTTTGTATATATATATATATATATTACCTACTGGCGGTCGCCAGTAGGTATATATAGTTAGGATTTTTTCTCTGTGGGATTTTTGAAAATTCTATGTCTAATAACTTTGGTGTTTGTGGACGGAATTGGCTGAAATTTTCAGGAAAATTGAACATTTTGTTTCTGGGCAGCCCCTGACAATTTGGGGGGGTTTCATCAAGGGGGGGCCGAGAAATAAGGGGGGTCCCAAAACGCGTTTTTCCCATGTTAATTTCCATAGGGCGGCTGGCCTCACTTTTAGCTCGAACGGCTGAATGGATTTTCACGAAACTTGGCAAAATTGTAGGGACTGTTAGCCCGATGTGCCTTTGCTAGGTCTCAATATATGTGCTCTAGTGGATCTTGAGTAATTTAGGTTCAAAAAAAGATATATATCTGGGCGGAGCCTAACCACACATCTGATCTGATTGGCTGTCAGCACTTCATCCAAGAAGTGTTGGCAGCCATCTTGGGACCAATATACATGATAGCACCTCATTAAAAAGCATTGTACTTAATAGAGGGTTTTAGGACTTTAGTTACATTATAAATCATTTGTTGATGGTACCATACTCGTTTTAGGAATTGTGGTGGGTTCTAAGGTGATTTTACCAGGTGAAAAAACCTTCTGCTGTGATATCATGAATATTGTTTGAAAGAAAACTAATATCTCATGATTTTCCCACAGTGGTTTGGAAGGGGATCTATAAGCTAAACTGAAAGCATATTTTCTGTAAATTCACATTATCTTTCTCAGTCATGTGAAAATGAAGTCTGACATTCTCAGTAAAACATGTACATCCAACAAGGACAGAGACTGTCAGTTGATTCCTTTGTGTTCTACTGCAGCCTCCTAGAGTATTCTAAAGAACAACTAGAGCGCTAACAGTCCTACTTATTACAAAGGTATGGCACACCTGAAGCCATCTTGATTGGAATAAAGTGGTAACTCTTAAAACATTTAATTTAAAAATAAACAACATGAGGGGGTATATTTTGCTATAGAAAGTATGATTAGTGCTGCAGAATGAAAAATTAGGGCACATTTTGAGTGACTTCTCAAATCCTTTTCTATTTCATTAAAACATTCTGACATGCAGTCTCCCAAAATGGCCACCAGAGACAAAAGAGCCCAATAACGGTCCTGACTTCTTCAAAAACGCTTTCAAAATTTATAAGCCCAGTCGAACTCTACGGTCATCTACAGTCCAACAGCTCCAAATCCCTCCAACAAAAAAGGCAACTTGGGGAGATAGACGATTTGTAGTGGCTGCATCCAAACTGTGGAACCAGCTTCCATCTCAGATCAAGGAACATACCTCGTTGTTTTCCTTTCGAAAACACCTTAAAACATGGCTTTTTAACCAGTAACATCCTTTAACAACCATGTAATCTGTATGCACTAGCGCCGAGACACCGGAAGGTATTTGTGCGCTCTAGAAATTTTAAAAATAAATAAATAAATAAATGTAGCCCAAATATCACCCAGATGTAGCCCAAGTATAGCACAATGACAGAATGTCCCAGAGTGTTCTAAAGAACAACTAGAGCGCTAACAGTCCTACTTATTACAAAGGTATGGCACACCTGAAGCCATCTTGATTGGAATAAAGTGGTGACTCTTAAAACATTTAATTTAAAAAGAAACAACATGAGGGGGTATATTTTGCCATAGAAAGTATGATTAGTGCTGCAGAATGAAAAATTAGGGCACATTTTGAGTGACTTCTCAAATCCTTTTCTATTTCATTAAAACATTCTGACATGCAGTCTCCCAAAATGGCCACCAGAGACAAAAGAGCCCAAATGTAGCCCAAATATCACCCAGATGTAACCCAAGTATAGCCCAATGACAGAATGTCCCAGAGTGTTCTAAAGAACAACTAGAGCGCTAACAGTCCTACTTATTACAAAGGTATAGCACACCTGGAGCCATCGTGATGGGAATAAAGTGGTAACTCTTAAAACATTTAATTTAAAAAGGAACAAAATGAGGGGGTATACTATGCAATAGAAGGTATTATTAGTGCTGCAGAAAGAAAAATTAGGGCACATTTTGAGTGACTTTTCAAATCCTCTTCTATTTCATTAAAAAATTCTGACATGCAGTCTCCCAAAATGGCCGTCAGAGACAAAAGAGCCCAAATGTAGCCCAAATATCACCCAGATGTAGCCCAAGTATAGCCCAATGACAGAATGTCCCAGAGTGTTCTAAAGAACAACTAGAGCGCTAACAGTCCTACTTATTACAAAGGTATGGCACACCTGAAGCCATCTTGATTGGAATAAAGTGGTAACTCTTAAAACATTTAATTTAAAAAGGAACAAAATGAGGGGGTATATTTTGCCATATTAATTATGATTAGTGCTGCAGAAAGAAAAATTAGGGCACATTTTGAGTGACTTCTCAAACCCTCTTCAATTTCATTAAAAATTTTTGACATACAGTCTCCCAAGATGGCCACCAGAGACAAAAGAGCCTAAATGTAGCCCAAATATCACCCAGATGTACCCCAAGTATAGCCCAATGACAGAATGTCCCAGAGTGTTCTAAAGAACAACTAGAGCGCTAACAGTCTTACTTATGACAAAAGTATGGCACACCAGAAGCCATCTTGATTGGAATGAAGTGGTAAGTCTGAAAACACTCAATTTAAAAAGGAACAACATGAGGGGGTTATTTTTGCCATAGAAAGTATGATTAGTGCTTCAGAAAGAAAAATTAGGGATCATTTTGAGTGACTTCTCAAATCCTCTTCTATTTCATTAAAAATATTCTGACATGCAGACTGAAACATGCACTTTGAATACCAGCAGCAGACGTCCCTGGTGAGCAGTAGCTTTACTACAGTGATCTAATGTGCAACTAGAGTGCTAAAATTCAGAATTTATGGCAAATGTGTGACACATCTGAATGCCTTCTTGATGGAACCAAAGTAAACAAGCATTGAAAATGCAACAGATCTTGCCCTCGTTTAAGTTAAAGCCATTCTGTTTGTAATGAGGTGGCTTTTTAGCTTTGCTTTTATTAGTGTTTTTTCAACTTTCATGTAAATAACATGCATCTGTATGCATATAAGTATATGTATGCATGCATTTATGTTTGTATTTATATAGATATACAGATGATATATGTTTATATATGTATGTATATATATATATTCACTGAAAAAACCATAGGCTATAGACCATATATAGTTAGGAATTAGCATTTACAAAACCTTGAAAATTCACTGAAAAAACCATAGGTTATAGACCATATATAGTTAGGAATTAGCATTTACAAAACCTTGAAAATTCACTGAAAAAACCATAGGTTATAGACCATATATAGTTAGGAATTCGCATTTACAAAACCTTATTTTACTCACACAAAACCATTGAAATTCCATATATAGTTAGTTGCACTAACTATATATCGCGCACCCGCAATCCACTGCTGATGATGTCACATATTACATCATTCATCACATCGTCAGTGACATCACTGATGACATCACTGATGACATCTCAAATGACATCACTGGTGACATCACTGATGACAACATCCAGTGACTGTATGTTTCTGTAAAGTTAAAATATGTCTTACATATTGAAGAATGAGTGGATGTATAAGTGTCTGGATGAAGGATTTACTAGGTGCATGACTGACTGTATGAGTGAGTGATTAAATGTGTCTCACTGAGTGCATGGGTTAGTGACTAAACTGTCTTAATTTGTGCATCATTATGTCTGTTGTTCTGTAAACTGTTGCATGTGTTGATAAGTAGCTATATGAGTAACTATATGGGTTATTGATTGGTTGCCCAAGTATTTGTTTGGGAGACTGAGTGTGTGTGTGGGTGGCTGGGAGGTGTATGACTCTGTGCATAGATGTGTGAGCAGTTGATTCACTAGATGTATGGTTTCAAAAGTGCATGTGGAAACAACTGTATGAGCGGTTGACTGTGTGCATGAGTGTATTGGTGAGAGAATGGATATCTCAGTGCTACATGTCAAAGTAAGTACATATGTAAAACACAGTACATGTGAGAGTTGACATATATAAATAACTGTGCATAAGAGCCAGTGAATGTGTGAGTGGCTGTATGGATCATTGTGAACTTGTATCAAGGATTGTATAAGAGAGTAAATATGTGTTAGTATATGTTTGAATAAGTAAAGTTTGTATAACTGTATAGTTGAGGAAATGGAGGTGTGATTGATTCTTTGCATGACTGACAAGGTGTGTGAGTAACTCCATGGATGAGTGACAGTCTGTGAGTGTCTGTTTACACTGATTGTATCTAAGGTTATATTAAAGTCTGAAGAGGTTCATCGTATTATCACATGAATGATATCATCAGTGATGTGATCAGTAATGTCAAATGAGATGTCATCAGTGATGTCATCAGTGATGTCATTTGAGATGTCATCAGTGATGTCATTTGAGATGTCATCAGTGATGTCATCAGTGATGTCACTGACCATGTCATGAATGATGTAATATGTGACATCATCAGCAGTGGATTGCGGGTGCGCGATATATAGTTAGTGCAACTAACTATATATGGAATTTCAATGGTTTTGTGTGAGTAAAATAAGGTTTTGTAAATGCGAATTCCTAACTATATATGGTCTATAACCTATGGTTTTTTCAGTGAATATATATATATATATATATATATATTCACTGAAAAAACCATAGGTTATAGTCGATATATAGTTAGGAATTTGCATTTACAAAACCTTGAAAATTCAATGAAAAAACCATTGGTTTTAGGCCATATATAGTTAGGGATTTGCATTTACAAAACCTTATTTTACTCGCATAAAACCATTGAAATTCCATATATAGTTAGATGCGCTAACTATATATCGCGCACCCGCAATCCACTGCTGATGATGTCACATATTACATCATTCATGACATGGTCAGTGACATCACTGATGACATCACTGATGACAACATCCAGTGACTGTATGTTTCTGTAAAGTTAAAATATGTCTTACATATTGAAGAATGAGTGGATGTATAAATGTCTGGATGAAGGATTTAGTAGGTGCAACTGATTGTATGAGGGAGTGATTAAATGTGTCTCACTGAGTGCATGGGTTAGTGATTAAACTGTATTAATTTGTGCATCATGATATCTGTTGTTCTGAAAACTGCTGCATGTGTTGATCAGTAGCTATATGAGTAACTATATGGGTTATTGATTGGTTGCCCAAGTATTTGTATGGGAGACTGAGTATGTGTGTGAGTGGCTGGGAAATGTGTGACTCTGTGCATAGATGTGTGAACAGCTGATTCACTAGATGTATGGGTTCAAAACTGCATGTGGAAACAGCTGTATGGGTGGTTGACTGTGTGCATGAGTGTATTGGTGAGTGATTGGATATCTCAATGCTACATGTCAAAGTAAGTACATATGTAAAACACAGTACATGCGAGAGTTGACATATATAAATTACTGTGTTTAAGAGCCAGTGAATGTGTGAGTAGCTGCATGGATCATTGAAAACTTGTATCAGTGATTGTATAAGAGAGTAAATATGTGTTAGAATATGTTTCAATAAGTAAGGTGTGTATAACTGTATAGTTGAGGAATTGGAGGTGTGATTGATTCTTTGCATGACTGTCTAGGTGTATGAGTAACTCCATGGATGAGTGACAATCTGTGAGTGTCTGTTTTCACTGAGTGTATCTAAGGTTATATCAGAGTCTGTAAAGGTTCATCGTATTAACACATGAATGATGTCATCTGTGATGTTGTCAGTGATGTCATTTGAGTTGTCATCAGTGATGTCATCAGTGATGTCACTGACCATGTCATGAATGATGTAATATGTGACATCATCAGCAGTGGATTGCGGGTGCGCGATATATAGTTAGCGCATCTAACTATATATGGAATTTCAATGGTTTTATGCGAGTAAAATAAGGTTTTGTAAATGCAAATCCCTAACTATATATGGCCTAAAACCAATGGTTTTTTCATTGAATTTTCAAGGTTTTGTAAATGCAAATTCCTAACTATATATCGACTATAACGTATGGTTTTTTCAGTGAATTTCAATGGTTTTTTAATAGCAAATATGAAAAGCTTTAAAATGTCAAGTACGTGATAGATAAAAACTTTTTCGTGTTTATGCACGCTGATGTGCTTTGAACGCTGCCCCCTTCCCCTCTTTTCTCTTAGTAGTACTCTCTCTTTGCAGATAGTGAAGAGTAGTTAACGCAGGCCTTTACCCCCATTGTAATCCGTCCTGCCTGCTTGTCTCTCCAGCATTTACTGTTTTACAATTGATTCTCTTTGGTTCATTCTCTATTTACAAACAAGCACAAAGTCGCAATACTCTGTTTAGTCTTTGCAGATCGTGAAAAATCGTGTAAAAAAATAAAAGTAATCGAGCAAAATCAGTAGGTCACTAATTGGATCTCTTTTTGACCTCGCTAAAATAGAAATATTATAAACAACCCTTCATGAGAAATACGAAAATAGTGAGATGAACTGAGCTCCACACCATGAGGGCTGCAAGACAGCTCGGCTCCGTCACCCATCCCGCCCAAAATAACGACAAACCCTATGCAAATATTAAAAATATAGACAACACACCAGCAAAGAAACAGGGTAAAACATTTTATTAAATAACTATTTACATAACGTTGGTTTATAAGATGATGTCAGTAGTGGACCGATGTGTGAATAGGTCGGAAGCAGCACAAGGCGCCAAGATCCGGATGGCAAGTCCTGGATGTTGGGTGCCATAGTTCAGAGTTCTGAGTTTGAGCCTTTTTCAATGCCTGTGCTTTGTTGTTTCCCCTCCATCAAAAACAAAAAAAATATATAAAACTGTGCAAAAATACAAAAAAATCAAAAAATTTTTACAAAAGCAGTGCTTGTAAGACTGTCTGAAGCTTATTTCCACCTACTGCAGCTTCACTATTCTCAAAGTAAGTGAGGGTCGTTTGTGGACCTGACTGCATTTGAAAACAATGTTATATGGTACCTCCCTAAACCGCTTGACGGAGGCCCCCGAGGGGCGGTGTGATGGCACGGACTCGGAGAAGACGCTTGGCTCCGACCCCCTCCCCAAGTCTTATAGCACTGGTGTAGCCTGAGATCGCCCCCGACATAGGCGGCCGGCTCCCGGGGTCCGGCGGAACTTTTTGCCTTTTGATGACTCTTCTATTCTGGACTTTGTCCCACAATCCGTTTGACCTGAAGACACGCTGTAGTGGGGCGCCCCTTTACCGTTTTAGTTGCCATTCCGCCCGCTTTTGCTACACTGTGCCTCTTCCGCCATTCAGCTGTTTTCCGCCCGCTCTTGCAACTACAGCGTCTCGCTCACCATGTAGTTAAGTTGCTCCCGCTCTTGCGGTGCAGCGATAGGCGGCTGCCACAGGACTCTCAAAATGGCGGCCGGCTCTTCGGTTTTGGGCCTGGTCCACTAAAATGGCCCTGGGACACCTTGAAACTCGGACGCTTCCCTGATAGGGCTTGGGTCCCATTCTCGAAAGCGTCCCCTCAGCCGTCAAGATTCTACAAAAGTCTTGGGGGCCCCCGACTCCCGCAGGCTTCTGGTGGGGAGCGGCTGCCATGTCTGCTCGTGGAATGGCCACGACGGAGCTACGAGATGGTAGTGCTCTCATGCTGACGCCAGCTTTATTCTGAAACATCCAGAAACACTGTAGACTACCAATTCGATCAGTTCCGGTAGCGCCCCAACATGACCCGGAAGAGAAGAACTTGCCCTCCCCTCTTTGACTGATGGTTCTTGTTGCCTGTCCCCTCTGTTGTCATTTAACAGAACTTTTTAGACTGCTGAAAGGGGTTGTGTTCCGAACGCTGGTTGGTGGAGACATTTTGACTATATTCTTGACCTACGTTGTCGCGTAATGCGTTATATGACACGCCGCGTTAGCGCACCCGGAAGTGATCCGGGGCGCGGCGCGCAGTGCGTAACGTAAGCATAACAGGTCATGTGACTTGTTAATAAAACTTTTCATTGGTTCATTTTACTTTTGTTATTTTAATGATGAAAAGCTTGGTCATATGACCTAAAAATTACGCTTTTTATTGTTTTCGAACATTTTTTTTTTTTAAACATATATGTTATAATATTCCAGGCTAATGTACTTTCCCGGAAAATTTACAACTGTCCTGCAAGTAAAACATATTCCTTTTTCAAGAAAAAGGGCGTTTCTTCGTTCCATGACGGAGCCGTTGAGTAAAAGAGACTCGGCCTGCTGTCTTAGTCGCCGATACGCCTGATTATCAGATTCTTATCGATCACTTTATGTTGCAGGAGTGGAAAACACAACTGCCCTTGACCATTTATCTTTACTACGTTCCTACATATTATACCTTTTATCCGTCATGTAATTGGACTACTTTATTTCACTTGCCTTTTACTGATTCGAAAACAGTGACTAAAAGTAAAAACTTTACCAATGTAAATACTACTACCGTGTTTTGTTTTAAAAACCTTTATTGTGAAAATGTCAGTATACAAATACGGGCCTATAACCACGTGGGCCGGCCACAGAGCAAACTGAAATCGTATATGATGAGGAGACATTTACACTGTAGAGGAACGTAACGAGCGGGCCATTAGGTTGCAAGAACTAAGGTGTCTAACAGTTGCGGAATCGGTGGACGTACATTTTGTAATTAAAATAAGACAGGGCCACTTACAATAAAATTTTCTAGATATACATTTGCGGGCAAGGAGTTACGAGTCCCATTTATACCGGCGCCATTTTGGGCGAGGGCGGGCAGGTCCAAGATATAGTCAAAATGTCTCCACCAACAATCGGCCAGACCAGAACCCCTTTCGGCCCTTTATGCTACAAGATGGTGTCTTCCATTCAGAAAATATTGTTGGCAGCATTTTGAAAGGAAAGATAAACAGCCGTTCTCCTAGTGAGTCTCACATTGTTACATTTAGGAAGAATGTTGAAGAGTAATATGTGGAAAATCTGAAGCCATTTTTCTACAAACTCTCAATCAGCCTTGGATGGAAAAAAAAATCCTGAAGAATGTACAAACTGAAAACCAATTTTTGTCTGTATAGCATCAACAGCAACGCTTGAGTCAGCTTTGTGTCTAGCCGCCATTTTCATTCAATCAATAGCGTCCCCCTGCACACATTCAGGAACCTGGTCGTGTCTTCAGGTGAAACGGATTGTGGGACAAGAAGCAGAAAGGAAAAGGAAAAAAGTTCCGCCGGACCTCGGGAGCCGGCCGCCTATGTCATGGGCGATCTTTGGCCACACCAGGGCAATAGTGAAGCTGCAGCAGGTGCAAAAGAGCTTCAGACAGTCTTACAAGCACTGCTTTTCTAAACATTTTTTTGTATTTTTGCACAGTTTTATATATTTTTTTTGTTTTTGATGGAGGGGAAACAACAAAAAACAGGCATTGAAAAAAGCTCAACAGTGCAGGGGGCCTTGTGCTGGTTCCGACCTATTCACACATCGGTCCACTACTGACATCACCTCATAAGCCAACGGGGCACCCCACACTGACTTTCGGCGCAGCATTGTAGGATGGCCACACCAGTGCGGCAACTTGCTGGACACCACCTCGGTGCCATCCGGATCTCGGAGCGTTCGAGTCACTGTACCGCAAGAGTGACCGGAACTCAGCTGGTCACGCCGTCTTTCGGCGCAGCATTGTAGGATGGCCATACCAGTGCAGCAACTTGCTGGACACCACCTCGGTGCCATCCGGATCTCGGCGCGTTCGAGTCACTGTACCGCAAGAGTGACCGGAACTCAGCTGAACACGCCGTCTTTCGGCGCAGCATTGTAGGATGGCCACACCAGTGCAGCAATTTGCTGGACACCACCTTGGGCAATAGTGAAGCTGCAGCAGGTGCAAATAAGCTTCAGATAGTCTTACAAGCACTGCTCAGAACTCTCAACTATGGCACTCAACATCCAGGACTTGCCATTCGAATCTTGGCGCCTTGTGCTTGTTCCGACCTATTCACACATCGGTCCACTACTGACATCACCTCATAAGCCAACGGGGCACCCCACGCCGACTTTCGGCACAGCATTGTAGGATGGCCACACCAGTGCGGCAACTTGCTGGACACAACCTCGGTGCCATCCGGATCTCGGCGCGTTCGAGTCACTGTACCGCAAGAGTGACCAGAACTCAGCTGGACACGCCGTCTTTCGGCGCAGCATTGTAGGATGGCCACATTAGTGCGGCAATTTGCTGGACACCACCTCGGTGCCATCCGGATCTCGGCGCGTTGTGCTGCCTTCGGCCTATTCGCACATCGGTCCGCTACTGACGCCGCCTCACGTGCCAACGGATTTTCTACGCTTTTTGTAGCCCTATGCCGCATAACAGGTCATGTGACTTGTTTATAAAACTTTTCATTGGTTAATTTTACTTTTGGTTTCCTAAAGATGGAAGGCTTGGTCATATGACCTAAAAATAACACTTTTCATTGGTTTAGAACGTTTTTTTTTCCCAAACGATGAAAGCCCCACCTTGTTTCTGGATGATTCAGACTGAAGCTGGCATCAGCATGAGAGCACCACCATCTCGTGGCTCCGTCGTGGTCATTCCGCGAGCAATCATGGCAGCCGCTCCCCACCGGAAGCCTGCAGGAGTCGAGGGCCCCCAAGACTTTTGTAGAATCTTCACGGCTGAGGGGACGCTTTTCGAGAATGGAGCCCAAGCCCTAGCAGGCAAGCGTCCGAGTTCCAAGGTGTCCCAGGGCCATTTTAGTGGACCAGGCCCAAAACCGAAGAGCCGTCCGCCATTTTAAGAGTCATGTGGCAGCCGCCTATCGCTGCACTGCAAGAGTGGGAGCAACTCAACAACATGGTGAGCGAGACGCTGTAGTCGCAAGAGCGGGCGGTAAACAGCTGGATGGCCGCCACCTGGGGAGGCCCGTTCACGCCGCCTCCCCCACGCCCCCCCCCCCCCGGGCCGCCCCACGCCAATTTTCGGAGCAGCATTGTAGGATACCAAAACCAGTGCGGCAGTTTACTGGACATCACCTGGGTGCCATCAACATCTCAGCGCGTTCTGCTGCCTTGGGACTATTCGCACAACAGACCGCTACTTACGAGGTCTCCCTCCGCACCACCCTGGACTCCCCACGCTGTTTTTCTTTGCTGCATTGTAGGATCCCAAAAACCAGTGCGGCACCCAGGTGACATCACCTGGGTGCCGTCCAGAACTCAGCACGTTGTGCTGCCTTGGGACTATTCGCACAAAAGACAGCTTCTGACCATTGTTGCTTTTTTTTGTGAAAAATGTTTAAATGTTTTTACAGTTTTTGTTCCGTTCGTTATATTTAAAAGTTAATAAAGTTTTATAATCCTACTTTGTTGGAGTGGTTTTTTTTTTAAAAAAAAGGGGTGAATGGGGCCTTGAATCGGGTTATTGTCATGTGTGGGCTTTGCAAGTGTACTGCTACAGGATCAGACATTTCAAACTCAAATGCACGTTCTTTTTCTTACCTTTCCGAAGCATGGAGCGCAATAGCAGGCAGAGAAAGGGTGATGCAAGTGTTGAACACTGCCTGGCCTGGAAGTTGCTGGCAGTGCCCCCCCCCCCCGCCCGCTCCTGAAAGAGGACACACACACACCGCCGCCCCGAGTACTTCACAGATCTTTAAAAGACCATGCGCTTGTTCATGAGGCTTAAATGGTTTATCACCCCTTCTAGAACCCCTGCATCGACCCTCTGACGTTTCCTGGAAGAATTACCACGTAACACAATACCAAGCCTTGTCAGCTGAAACCCCCGAGGAATCGTGGGGCATATTATCAAGGGGGTTTATCTCCGCTTTTTTGGCTTTAAAAGCCAAAAAGCAGAAATAAAATTATCTCCCTATTACCAAGCTGTCGCTAACACCAGTTAGTGACAGCTAAAAGGAGATAGCGACCATCTTGGGCCCCGCTTTGCATGTCAGTGATATTTATCACTAATGACATGCAAAGTGGGCGTGCCAAAATGTTAGCGACTGGAAACAGTCCCTAACATCGCTATCTCCTATTACCAACTTTTGGAGATATTCGCGCTAAGCGCGAATATCTCCAAAAGCTAACACCTGACCTGAGCAGTTCTTAGCCATGTTATCCAATGGGAGGTGGATAACATGGCTAAGAGCATTTGCTCGATAATACATGAATATCGCTGACTTTTCTGCGATATTCATGCATTGCGGCCGTTTTTTATCGCATTTGCGATAAACCTTGCTAATAGCAAGGTTTATCTGCGATAAAAATCGCCGATGTGCGGCGATAATTTTTGTCTCTAAACAAGTTAGAGACAAAAATGAACGCTAGTTGTTGGTAATATGCCCCCGGGTTTTTGCTTGCAGAAATCGGGAGGTGGGAGACTAGCACTGAAATCAGTAGTCTCACGCCTGAATCGGGAGGGTTGGCATGTCTGGATTCTCTACAGCTGGGGCCATAAACTACATCCGCAGGGGTAGGTGATAGCCTGGGACCAGCCTGGCATCTAAAATGGCTGCCGTGCACGACAAAATTGTGGCATTGGAAAAAAGGCAAGATGGCGCAGACAATGTTTATCAATAAGGATTCATTTATAACAAAATATTTTATCGCAGTGACAAATTGGCGGTCAACACTTCCTGATTTCCATCGAATCGTACGGTAACAGACGTCACGCAGCAAAAAAAAAAAAAAGCTCACGCACAGCCGCTGGAAGAGATGTATCAACATATATGAGCCTCCTCAGCCACCCTCAGGAAACATAGGGGATTAGGATACGTCTCCCGCACCCCCTTATACCTAGTAATTTAATTAAAACGAAGCACAAAATGGCGAATTCCCGTTTCGCTACCAGTTTGCGGCCCAGTTCGCGGCCCGTGAAGCGCTTCTACCGTGAAAAATCATTTTTTTTTTTATTTTCCCCACGGGACCCTTTAATAACCCCAACAACATTCCTAGGGGGTCAAGAGGAGTATACCTTGCCCCCTTTCATTAAATTCCCCCTTCGTTTTTCACCTCTTCTTCTCTCTCGATCCTACCGAGAGATAAGATGGCGGCCGCTCCGGACTGTTTAGAATGTTGACAGACACCGGAGAGCCAATCAGCTTTCTGCGCGCAAAGTTCCGTTTCGCGAAAAGTAAGCGAACCGGACCGCAGCCCGGAGCGCTGTTACAGATATATATCTTGTTTTGAACGTTAATTTCTCAAAAACTACTGGAGCACATATATTGAGACCTAGCAAAGGCACATCGGGCTAACAGTCCCTACAATTTTGCCAAGTTTCGTGCAAATCCATTCAGCCGTTCGAGCTAAAAGTGAGTCCAACCGCCCTATGGAAATTAACATGGGAAAAACGCGTTTTGGGACCCCCCTTTTTTCTCGGCCCCCCCTCGACAAAACCCCCCCAAATTTTCAAGGGCTGCTCAGAAACAAAATGTGCCATTTTCCTGAAAATTTCATCCGATTCCGTCCACAAACGCCAAAGTTATTAGACATAGAATTTTCAAAAATCCCATAGGGAATAAATCCTAACTATATATACCTACTGGCGATAGCCAGTAGGTAATATATATATATATATATATATATATATATATATATATATATATATATATATATATATATATATATATATATATATATATATATATATATTCCTTAGAGTTTCCGACGTTTGACCACAGCATGCGAAGCAACCATGGAAAGAGGGAATAAAGCCACCAAGTAAGCGCTTTCCAATTTCAGTGCATTTATTAGTGAATAATCAGCCCACAAGTCGTCATGACGCGTTTCGCCTCAGCCGAGGCTTGATCACATGTCATGCAAGGAGAGTAGGAGGTGACATATATAGTCTGGGTGGTCATGTGACCAGTGCAAATTCACACAATTTTAAAGTCACAGTTACATAATGATGAATAATACTGGGCATAGTGCCCTAATTATGTACATTCAAAAAAATCCCTGTTTTCCACACTAAATGGCAGTATGGAAAAAATGTCAATGTGCAAAATACGCAAGCAGTTAAATACATTGTAATTTATGCTTAGAAAAAATCGTTTTCTAAAAAAACATAAATAAATATATATACACATGTCATAATGCAAAATTCATATATGTACACAGTATAAATATTATTAATTTCCTTAAAAAAGTAGAAAAAGGAAAGCCATTATAAAAACCATTTCATTTTAAAACAATTGCATTGTTTGTCTAAAAATCAATATAGAATTCATTATTTATAGGTATTGCACATAGATCAGGGATTCAGAAAATGCAATGTATGTATTATACTGTGATTTATCATCTTACCCAAAGTGGGTAAACAATGATTAACAATCATCCATAGATTGATGTTTTGATATTGCACATGTATGAAAACTCCTACAGGGTTGTGTTTTAAAAAAAGGGTGTTAAAGTGATAGTGTTTTAAACAATAAAAAATCATAATTGAAAAATTACAGATTGCAGGCTGCCTAATCGGTATATAGTGAATATGCATCTGATCAGGACAACTAGTAGTGGCCCTCATGTGTTGTGTCACAGACAAGTATAAAGGTCTTCACTACTGTTGAGCCCTCCTGGTTGTTTGCTATTAAGCTCTAATATATAGCGTGTTTCCAAAAGGCGCAACTTGCCATCTCTATCCCCTCCTCTTTTAAGAGGCAGGACTGAGTCTACCAGGTAATATTGCAATAGGTCTGGATTGCTGTTGTGTGAGCTCTCGAAATGTCTGGCAACAGGATAGGATTGGTCCTTCCCCGTGATGGCTCTTAGGTGTTGTAGGATGAGTTTATGTGCCGGTAGCCGAGTGCTGCCGACATATTGTAGACCACAAGGACATAACAAGATGTAGACTACGAATTCAGTTTTACATCCTAATTTCTGTTTGATGGCTGTTGGCTTGTCCTGAAAGGGGCTCTGATAGTGGGTTTTGTTGATTGCATGTTTACAGGCTTTGCATGTTTGACATTTTTTGAAGCCTGTAATTCTTTCCCACCACTTTTTCGGGACCTCGAGAGTGTTGCTTACCAGGGCACTGCCTAGTGAGGGTGATCTTCTGAAAGTTATTTCAGGTCTCCCTTGTACCAACCCGCCTATTACAGGATCCCCCTGTACCAAGTTCCAATTTTTCGTGAATATTTTGCGGATTTCAGCGTGCTGTTGTCTGTAGGTAATGATTGCCCTGCATTGTGTTTCTCCCTTCTCTGTGGTAGAAACTGGTTGGTGCTCTAGTATTTGCTGTCTAGTGATTTTAGCAGTTTTCTTAATTGCTTCATCAATAATTTTATTGCCATATCCCCTCTCTAGGAACCGTTTCTTGCTAAGATTTTGCGCAAGGGTGCACTCTTTTTCTGTGCTACAGATCCGCTTGAGGCGTAGCATTTCCCCATAGGGGATGCTACGAATGAGGTGGCAGGGGTGGTTACTAGAAGCGTGCAGCACGGTATTCCCTGCTGTTGATTTTCTGTGTAGTTTTGTCTGGATATGTCCGTGCTCTACATATACTTCAACATCAAGAAAGTTCACAGATACATCACTGATGGTTGAAGTAAATTGTAAATTCAATTCATTCACATTTAAATTGTCAATGAAGGCCCTGGCACTATCCTGCGAACCCCTCCATATCAGGAAGAGATCGTCGATGTATCTCAGATATAGGACAATGTGTTGCTCAGCAAACGTTCTGTGCTGCCCCATGAGAACCTGCTCCTCCCACAGCCCCATGTGAAGACACGCGAAGCTGGGGGAGAAGCAGGATCCCATGGTAACACCCCTTAGCTGCTGGTAAGCCTGGCCATCAAATGTGAAGAAATTCTGCTCTAGGCAGATGAGCAGCATTCCCATGAGCATTCTAGTGTGGTTTACATGTTGTGGAGGGCGTTTGTCAAGGTAGAATTGTGCCGCTTTCAACCCATCTGAGTGTCTAATCGAGGTATACAGGGAGCAGATGTCTAGTGTCATCAACAGGTACTCACTTTTCCATTCCAGTTGGGACAATTTACAAATAAAATCAGTTGTGTCTCTGATATATGAGTCCAAACCCTTCACCCAGTCCTGTAAAAAGAAATCTATATAACGTGAAACATTCTCTGTTGCACTACCAATCGCAGAGATAATGGGTCTCCCAGGAGGATTAAGTGGGTCCTTATGGACTTTTGGTAGCAGATAGAATGTAGGGATTACTGGAAAGTCTGTTTTAAGGAATTTAAATTCATCCATTGTTATTAGTCCACTGCTTCGCCAGGCCATAAGTTTCTCATTCAGATTCTTCCAAGCCAGTTTGATTGTCACAATGTTGGATTTGCGATAGCAGGCTTTGTCTCCCAGTTGTTTTTCTGCTTCAGCAATGTATTGTTCACGTCTCCACAGGACAATGTTCCCACCCTTATCTGCTTGCTTCACTACTAATTTCTCATCTGATTTGAGTTTTTTAATCAGAATATTATAGCGTTGGTTTTGACGTGCAATGATTTGGCTCTTTTGATTGGTTTTGGTATATAGCTTCTTGAGATCTTCCACAATTAATTCTTGGTAGATGTCCAAGTTGTCATGAAGAGAGATAGGGTTAAATGTAGATTTGGGTCTGAAGGGTGTCATCCTGGTTGTTCCCGCCATCTCATTGTCAGCCAAGATTTGACCTTCATTTTGTAATGCCCAGATCTCATCAAAAGAGGGTGTTAGGAGAGAGGGACTTGCTGTGATGGGTTCCACATCTTTTCGACGGGGCTGTAGGCGAAAGTGTTTTGTCAACTTCAGCTTTCTTACAAAACGGTAAGTGCCCATACGCGTGCCCGCATAATCAAAATTTCTTGGCGGACAGAACGAGAGGCCTAGGCTCAGTATTTTCGTTTCGTTGGCAGTTAATGGGGTATTTGTCAAATTGATCACAGAGGGGGCCCCTATTGTTGTCCCCGTTTCTTGTTCCATTTCTTTGGTTTTGTTTTGTTGGAGCCAGTTGATTTTGTGGCAGCGGCGCCGCTCAAGGCGTTTCCGGTTTGAATATTGTTTGCTTGTGAGAATTTGACTCTTGGCCTTAGTGTGTCTCGTCGAGCCTCGCACAGGCCGCTTACTTCCTGAGCCGGCGTGAGCGCTGTAAACCCCAATGGAGCATTCCTTTGATCCATATCGCTGCCTTCTGTCGAGCTCAAACTAACTTAGGAAGCCGAACTGGCTGCTCCCCTCATAGTTGATGTAGTGTCATTGGCGGCTTTTTGCTGGTTCTTGGTTTTTTCGAACCTCCGTGCAAATGTAAAAATGTGTCCGTTTAAATAATCAAGCCTATCCCTCTCGAATTTGAAAGCTTTGCGTTTTTTTATAATTTCCTCTTCTTTGTTCAGACGTATTTCCATTTCCTCTCTCATCTTTTTGATTATTGTCTCATCCTCTCCCAAAGTTATTAGTTCAGCTTCAACGTTCTCTATCTCAGCCTGAATTTTGATCCTATCGCTTTCCGCATATTTGATTAAAATAGCCATTAGTTTTGCCGATGACTCCAAGTTGGTTGTAGCCCACTCTTCTAACATGCGGGGATCAGGCGTTTCATAGCTGGGTGCGAGTGTTATCCGGAGGCCGCGTGGAACTCGTCCGACCTCCAAATACATTGGGAGAGATTTGTTTTCCCACCACTTGGACATTCCTTTTTTAGGTAGTTTTTCAATTTTGCGAAAAAGATCTCGTGCATTTGGGTTAATATTACCCGTGTTGGCAGTTGCAGATGTCGATGCTGTTGCCCCCCCAGCCGGGGTGACAAATACCGATTCGGCCGCCTGCTCCCTACTCCTTATCACGGCAGCCGACATGGTGAATTAGGCTAGTTGGTCCGCACTGAAATGAATTGGTTTTCAACTCTCAAACGGAAAGTTCCCGAGAGCGATACCTTGCGCACTCCTCACTGCGACAATCACACGCAGCCCTACCTTGACTCGGCTGCCGGCGTGTCCCAGTCTCGTTCAGACACTCGGCTCCTTCAATCAATTCGGGCGTGTGCTGGCTCGCAGGGGCTTCTCGCGGCTTCCTCCACACCGGAGTACGATGTCCGGTTCCGGGTTACAGAACCTTCTGCTTCCTGCCGCTTCTCGCCACTTCAGGAGGAGGGGCTCTATTCGTGCCTTGGAGGCCACCAGGCACAAAGTATTCCTTAGAGTTTCCGACGTTTGACCACAGCATGTATATATATATATATATATATATATATATATATATATATATATATATATATATATATATATATATATATATATATATATATATATATATATATATATATATATATATATATATATATATATACATATATATCTATATTACCTACTGGCGATAGCCAGTAGGTATATATAGTTAGGATTTTTTCTCTATGGGACTTTTGAAAATTCTATGTCTAATAACTTTGGCGTTTGTGGACGGAATCGGCTGATTTTCAGGAATATGGCACATTTTGTTTCTGAGCAGCCCCTGAAAATTTGGGGGGGTTTCGTCAAGGGGGGGCCGAGAAAAAAGGGGGGTCCCAAAACGCGTTTTTCCCATGTTAATTTCCATAGGGCGTTTGGCCTCACTTTTAGCTCGAACGGCTGAATGGATTTCCACGAAACTTGGCAAAATTGTAGGGACTGTTAGCCCGATGTGCCTTTGCTGGGTCTCAATATATGTGCTCCAGTGGATTTTGAGAAATTAACGTTTTAAAAAACAGATATATCTGTGACAGCGTTCTGGATAGCGCTCCAGATCGCGTACTTTTCGCGTAACGGAGCTTTGCGAAGCGAAGCTGATTGGCTCTCCGCTGTCTGTCAACATTCTAAACAGTCCGGAGCGGCTGCCATCTTGTCTCTCCGTAGGATCGAGAGACAAGAGGAGGAGAAAATCGAAGGGGGAATTTAATGAAAGGGGGCAAGGTAGACCCCTCTTGACCCCCTAGGAATGATGTTGGGGTTATTAAAGGGTACCGTGGGGAAAATAAAAAAGATTAGATTTTTCACGGTAGAAGCGCTTCCCGGTTCGCGAACCGGGCCGCAAACTGGTAGCGAAACTGGAATTCGCCATTTTGTGTTTTGGTTTAATTAAATTACAGGGTATAAGGGGGTACGGGAGACGTATCCTGACCCCTTATGTTTTCTGAGGGTGGCTGAGGAGGCTCATATATGTTGATACATGTCTTCCAGCGGCTGTGCGCGAGCGTTTTTTTTTTTTTTGCTGCGTGACGTCTGTTAACGTTCGATTCGATGGAAATCAGGAACTGTTGACCGCCATTTTGTCACTGCGAGTAAATATTTTGTTAAAAATAATTGTTATAAATTAATCCTTATTGATAAACATTGTCTGCGCCATCTTGCTTTTTTTGCAATGCCACACTTTTGTTGAGCACGGCAGCCATTTTAGATGCCTTGACCAGACCCACTCTCTGCACCCCGCCGATCCTCAGCATGGCTCCCCACCCTCGCAAGCATCTCCCCCACGCACTGGTCACCCCCGCTCTCTCTCTCATGCATGGGCCAGAAACCTCCTCCCATCTGCGCTGTTCTTCTCTGAGAATCACACCCTGTGCCTGCCCGACACCTCCCTTTTACCCTGTTCACTACCGCACCCTCTGACATTCCTCTTCCTCTGTGTCCGATTGTCCAGGCCGGTCCCAGGCTATCACCTAGCCCTGCTGATGTAGTTTATGGCCCCAGCTGTAAAGAATCACCCCTCTTCAAAGGAGTTACAGTATATCAAGGCCCCCACCCGATGAGATCCGTCACACCACACGCGTTCCTACTATCTGATAACCATCCTGTATTGTGCTTGGGGATGGGATTCTCACTGTGAGGGTGTGTGGGTCCGAGCCTGAAGCGGAAGATTCCAGGGATGCCTCTTTGTACATCAAAGTTTTTACAATTATGTGTCACATTAAAAATATATAGCACTCCAACAAAGTAGTAGGATTATAAAACTTTAATAACTTATAAATATATACAACGCAACAAAAACAGTAAATACATTTAAACATTTTTTTGAAAAAAGAAGCAACAATGGTCAGTAGCTGTGTTTTGTGCGAATAGTCCCAAGGCAGCACAACGTGCTGAGTTCTGGACGGCACCCAGGTGATGTCCAGTAAGTTGCTGCACTGGTTTTGGTATCCTACAATGCTGCTCCGAAAAACGGCGTGGGGCGTCCTGGGGGGTGCAGGGGGAGGCCTCCGTCAGTAGCGGTCTGTTGTGCGAATAGTCCCAAGGCAGCAGAACGCGCTGAGATGTGGATGGCACCCAGGTGATGTCCAGTAAGTTGCTGCACTGGTTTTGGTATCCTATAATGCTGCTCCGAAAAACGGCGTGGGGCGCCCCGGGGGGGTGGGGGAGGCGGCGTGAATGGGCCTCCCCAGGTGGAGGCTCGTCTGCTGTAGTGGGGCGCCCCTTTACCGTTTCAGTTGCCATTCTGCCCGCTTTGGGTACAGTGTGCCAAAATCCACCATTCAGCTGAGTTGCGCCCACTCTTGCGGTTCAGCGATAGGCGGCTGCTACAGGACTCTCAAAATGGCAGCAGGCTCTTTCCTTTTTGGGCCTGGTCAACTAAAATGGCCCTGGGACACCTTGGAACTCGGACGCTTGTCTGCTAGGTCTTGGACCCCATTCTCGAAAGCGTCCCCTGAGCCTTGAAGATTCTACAAAAGTCTTGGGGGCCCCCGACTCCTGCAGGCTTCCGGTGGGGAGCGGCTGCCATGATTGCTCGCGGAATGACCATGACGGAGCCACGAGATGGTGGTGCTTTCATGCTGATGCCAGCTTCAGTCTGAAACATCCAGAAACAAGGTGGGGCTTTCATCGTTTGGGAAAAAAAAATGTTTTAATCCAATGAAAAGTGTTATTTTTAGGTCATATGATCAAGCCTTCCATCATTAGGAAACCAAAAGTAAAATGAACCAATGAAAAGTTTTATAAACAAGTCACATGACCTGTTATGCGGCATAGGGCTATAAAAAGCGTAGAAAATCCGTTGGCACGTGAGGCGGCGTCAGTAGCGGACCGATGTGCGAATAGGCCGAAGGCAGCACAACGCGCCAAGATCCGGATGGCACCGAGGTGGTGTCCAGCAAGTTGCCGCACTGGTGTGGCCATCCTACAATGCTGCGCTGAAAGTTGGCGTGGGGCGCCCCGTTGGCCTGTGAGGTTGCGTCAGTCAGTGGGGGCTGTTTGAGGATCTGACTGCATTGGAAAGCAATGTGATGCTGTGCGTCGCCCCCAAGATGGAGGCTCCTCGGCTGCAGTGGGGCGCCCCTTGGTGTTTCACTCGCTATCCAGCTGAGTTGCGTCCGCACTTGCGGCTACAGTAGGCCGAAGGCAGCACAACGCGCCGAGATCTGGATGGCACCGAGGTGGTGTCCAGCAAGTTGCCGCACTGGTGTGGCCATCCTACAATGCTGCGCCGAAAGTCGGCGTGGGGTGCCCTGTTGGCCTGTGAGGTGGTGTCAGTAGCGGACCGATGTGTGAATAGGCCGGAACCAGCACAAGGCACCAATATCCGGATGGCACCGAGGTGGTGTCATAGTTGAGACTTCTGAGCAGCGCTTGTAACACTGTCTGAAGCTTATTTGCTCCTGCTGCAGCTTCACTATTGCCCTGGTGTGGCCAAAGATCGCCCATGATATAGGCGGCCGGCTCCCGGGGTCCGGCGGAACTTTTTTCCTTTTCCTTTCTGCATCATGTCCCACAATCCGTTTGACCTGAAGACACGACCAGGTCCCTGAATGTGTGCAGGGGGACGCTATTGATTGAATCAAAATGGCGGCTTCACACAAAGCTGACTCAAGCGTTGCTGCTGATGCTGTACAGACAAAAACTGGTTTTCAGTTTGTACATTCTTCAGGATTTTTCCATCCAAAATGGCGCCGGTATAAATGGGACTTGTAACTCCTTGTTGTGTACTGGTTGCACAACCTTGATATCACGAGATACGTATGCAGTTTTGAAGCACATGGCGGGCGGGGACGAGAATTGATTGAATATTTTGACATCCCTATTGATATTAAGTTCTGATGTGTTATTGATTACTGTACTATTGAAAGTTCGAATTAACGTCACCCATGGTACTTGCCCGCAAATGTATATCTAGATAATTTTATTGTAAGTGGCCCTGTCGTATTTTAATTACAAAATGTACGTTCACCGATTCCGCAACTGTTAGACCCCTTAGTTCTTGCAACCTAATGGCCCGCTCGTTACGTTCCTCTACAGTGTAAATGTCTCCTCATCATATACAATTCCAGTTTGCTCCGTGGCCGGCCCACGTGGTTATAGGCCCGTATTTGTATACTGACATTTTCACAATAAAGGTTTTTAAAACAAAACATGGTAGTAGTATTTACATTGGTAAAGTTTTTAATTTTAGTCACTGTTTTCGAATCAGTAAAAGGCAAGTGAAATAAAGCAGTCCAATTACATGACGGATAAAAGGTATAATACGCAGGAACGCAGTAAAGATAAATGGTCAAGGGCTGTTGTGTTTTCTACTCCTGCAACATAAAGTGATCGATAAGAATCTGATATTCAGGTGTATCGGCGACTAAGACAGCAGGCCGAGCCTCTTTTGCTCAACGGCTCCGTCATGGGACGAAGAAAGGCCCTTTATCTCGAAAAAGGAATATTTTTTACTTGCAGGACAGTTGTAAATTTTCCGGGAAAGTACATTAGCCTGGAACATTATAACATATATGTTTAAGAAAAAATAATGTTCAAAGCAACAAAAGGCGTAATTTTTAGGTCATATGACCAAGCCTTTCATCATTAGAATAACAAAAGTAAAATGAACCAATAAAAAGTTTTATTAACAAGTCACATGACCTGTTATGCTTACGTTACGCGCTGCGCGCCGCGCGCCGCGCCCCGGATCGCTTCCCGGAAGCTGCGCTTCGCGCACCGGAGCACTTCCGGGTGCGCTAACGCGGCGTGTCATATAACGCATTACGCGACAACGTAGGTCCAGAATATAGTCAAAATGTCTCCACCAACCAGCGTTCGGAACACAACCCCTTTCAGCAGTCTAAAAAGTTATGTTAAATGACAACAGAAGGGACAGGCAACAAGAACCATCAGTCAAAGAGGGAAGGGCAAGTTCTTCTCTACCGGGTCACGTTGGGGCGCTACCGGAACTGATCGAATTGGTAGTCTACAGTGTTTCTGGATGTTTCAGACTGAAGCTGGCGTCAGCATGAGAGCACCACCATCTCGTAGCTCAGTCGTGGCCATTCCACGAGCAATCATGGCAGCCGCTCCCCACCAGAAGCCTGCGGGAGTCGGGGGCCCCCAAGACTTTTGTAGAATCTTCAAGGCTGAGGGGACGCTTTCGAGAATGGGGCCCAAGCCCTAGCAGACAAGCGTCCGAGTTCCAAGGTGTCCCAGGGCCATTTTAGTGGACCACGCCCAAATCTGAAGAGCCGGACGCCATTTTGAGAGTCCTGTGGCAGCCGCCTATCGCTGCATCGCAAGAGCGGGAGCAACTCAACTACATGGTGAGCGAGACGCTGTAGTCGCAAGAGCGGGCGGTAAACAGCTGAATGGCGAAGAGGCACAGTGTAGCAAAAGCGGGCAGAATGGCAACTGAAACGGTAAAGGGGCGCCCCACTACAGCGTGTCTTCAGGGCAAACGGATTGTGGGACAAGGTCCAGAATGGAAGAGTCATCAAAAGGCAAAAAGTTCCGCCGGACCCCGGGAGCCGGCCGCCTATGTCGGGGGCAATCTTGGGCCACACCAGGGCAACACGACTTGGGGAGGGGGCAGGAGCCAAGCGCCCCCTCCCAGTCCGCGCCACCACACCGTATGTTGAAAATCTGAAGCCATCGTTCTACAAACTCTCAACCAGCCTTGGATGGAAAAATCTTGAAGAATGTACAAACTGAAAACCAGTTTTTGTCTGCATAGCATCAGCAGCAACGCTTGCTATCAGAGTGCACGAGTTTCATGCTCGATCGATTGAGCTAGCCTGATCAGGCAACAAAAAGTATAAAATAGTTATGTAAATAGTTATTTAATACAATGTTTTACCCTGTTACTGTGCTGGTGTGTTGTATATATTTATAATATTTGCATAGAGTTTATCGTTATTTTGGGCGGGGTGGGTGGCGGAGCCGAGCTGTCTTGCAGCCATCATGGTGTGGAGCTCAGTTCATCTCACTAGTTTCGTATTTCTCATGAAGGCTTGTTCCTAATGTTTCTATTTTAGCGAGGTCAAAAAGAGATCCCATTAGTGGCCTACTGATTTTGCTCGATTACTTTTGTTTTTTTACACGATTTTTCACTATCGTCAAAGACTAAACAGAGTATTGCGACTCTGTGCTTGTTTGTAAATAGAGAATGAACCAAAGAGAATCAATTCTAAAACAGTAAATGCTTGGATAACAATCAATCAAATGGAGAGACAAGCAGGCACAACTGATTACAACGGGGGCAAAGGCCTGCGTTAACTACCCTTCACTATCTGCAAAGAGAGAGTACTACTAAGAGAAAAGAGGGGGGGGCAGCGTTCAAAGCACATCAGCGTGCATAAACACGAAAATGTTTTTACCTATCACGTACTTGACATTTGACAGCTTTTGATATTTGCTATTAAAAAACCATTGAAATTCACTGAAAAAACCATAGGTTATAGACCATATATAGTTAGGAATTAGCATTTACAAAACCTTGAAAATTCACTGAAAAAACCATAGGTTTTAGGCCATATATAGTTAGGGATTAGCATTTACAAAACCTTAATTTACTCGCACAAAACCATAGAAATTCGCATATATAGTTAGATGCAATAACTATATATCGCGCACCCGCAATCCACTGCTGATGATGTCACATATTACATCATTCATGACATGGTCAGTGACATCACTGATGACATCACTGATGATGACCCATACAAATATTTGGGCAACCAATCAATAACCCATATAGTTACTCATATGGCTACTGATCAACACATGCAGCAGTTTACAGAACTACAGAAATAATGATGCACAAATTAAGACAGTTTAGTCACTAACCCATGCACTCAGTGAGACACATTTAATCATTCTCTCATACAGTCAGTCATGCACCTACTAAATCCTTCATCCAAACACTTATACATCCACTCATTCTTCAATATGTAAGACATATTTTAACTTTACAGAAACATACAGTCACTGGATGTTGTCATCAGTGATGTCATCAGTGATGTCATTTGAGATGTCATCAGTGATGTCATTTGAGATGTCATCAGTGATGTCATCAGTGATGTCACTGACCATGTCATGAATGATGTAATATGTGACATCATCAGCAGTGGATTGCGGGTGCGTGATATATAGTTATTGCATCTAACTATATATGCGAATTTCTATGGTTTTGTGCGAGTAAATTAAGGTTTTGTAAATGCTAATCCCTAACTATATATGGCCTAAAACCTATGGTTTTTTCAGTGAATTTTCAAGGTTTTGTAAATGCTAATGCCTAACTATATATGGTCTATAACCTATGGTTTTTACAGTGAATATATATATATATATATATATATATATATATATATATATATATATATATATATATATATATATATATATATATATATATATATATATATATATATATTTATATATAAATCCAAATTTACGTAGTAAAAGTCCACTCCGAATCCCAGGTAAGGTTTTAGTAGCTGTTTATTGCTTGTTCGTTACGCGTTTCGTCAAAGCGACTTGTTCACACGAACAATAAAGCTTCTCACGTGAAATTTAAATAAAGTTCATTGAATTGTATGAAAAGCAACAAAGGAATATACCATAGGTAACATGGCAGACATATTGTAATATGCAATTTGAGGGACATTTTACATGGGCAATATGTTACATTTGGATTGTTTCATCACTTTTGTGAAGCATTGTTCCATCTTATTTGATTTAGTCACTTACACCATATGATTGCATGTTACTGCAAAACAATGTGCCTTCTATAGACATATCTTACCCTGTCATGCCCTCAAAGTATTCTAATAGTAAATAATTTCAAGACAAGCACATTTTATAACAAGGGTAATTTTTCTCATTGTATGATTGTTTCAAGTATTAGATGCACAACAATGTGTTTAACTTCTACACACTTGTATAATTGTACTAATGGCTTTAAACATGCAGATTACGTACAATACTGCAATCGCATTAGTAGCTTCCTTTCACCAATTATTCAACATGCTTCATTTTGCCCACAATTAGATAACGCCTCAACATTATGCTATATCTACGGCTATTGCCACTATTGATCATTCTAAAATAGTACTTTTATATTCCAATTCAGTGTCCAGTTACTATCTTATGTAACGTCACACAGTGCTTCCTAAATCAGTTTGGTGATAATTTTCTAATATGTGAAAAAAGTAAAAGGAAAAAGAAAAAAATGGATAACACAAATTAATTTGTCATTCATATTATACAATGGAATCCAGACATGAAAACATATAAAAGTCTCTTATCTTGCCTCAGTGTTGACCCGAGGCCTTTGAAGAAAAGGATAAGTTACCTGTGACCAAATATATCTGGCGGGCCCCTTCCTTTCCTCCTGTGAATAAGAAACTACAGATAAGAGATACGTTTAAAAAGGACATCTTTCTTAAAGACATTTCTTATATTTTTTATATTTAAATCTCATGTACAACATCTATACTTCTCATTGTAATCCATTCAGTTATAGCACTTAATCCCTAAACAGATTATATAGATTCGATGAATATTATTCAGTATGGAGGTATGACACTAACTCCTCATCAAGGTTGTGGCCTCCTGGAGATTGGGTTCCTAACTTAAGTATCCATTTAGATTCCTTCCGTCTTAAAGACATCTCTCGATTCCCTCCTCTTACACCTACAGCAATTTGTTCGATGGCAAAAAATCTGAGCAGAGAATTATTTGAATAATGGAACTCGAGAAAATGTCTGGCAATGGGGTGCTGTATGTTCACATTGGTTATGGCTCTCAGATGCTCCATAACTCTTTACTTTACCTGTGGTGCTTCCCACATATCTTAACTGACAAGGACACTCCAGTATGTACACAATGAAGCTGCTGCTACATGTCAAAAATTTAGTAATTTTCAATTTTTTCAGTCTACCCGGGATACTGAATTCCTTCACTGAGTGGCTAAATTTGCAAGCCCTGCACTGCCCACAGGGAAAGAGTCCTTTGAGCTTGTGAAAACTGTTGCTTCTCACATCAGTTATATCTCCTCTCATTAATATGTCTTGTAGACTTTTTCCTTTTCGATAGGTAATGAGGGGTCTTTCTCCTATATCCTTCCCTACAATGGTGTCAGTTTGGAGTGTTTTCCAATTATCAGAAAGTATTTTCTGGACTTTCAGTGATCCATTGTTAAATGTAGTTACTAGTCTGATTCTACTTTCAGTTTCCTCATTTTCTTCCCTGTTCTGCTCCAAAGATTTTACTCTGCTTACATTTTTTACTTTTTGCACTGCTTTAAAGAGTACCCACTCAGGGTATCCTCCTTGGCTGAATCTGAAAAGCATGATTTCTTGTTCCTTTAGGAATTTCTCTTCGGTACTATTGTTACTCCTTGCCCTCAGCAGCTCTTCATATGAATACTACATTTAAGGGGCTCTGGATGACCGCTGAGGGCATGAAGTAAACTGTTACCTGCTGTCTCTTTTCTGTAAAGGCTGGCAACCAATTTGTTATCAATTACTACTACGCAGGTATCCAAAAACTCTACCTTGTCTTTGCTTATGGTATATGTGAGTTCAATATTGTGAGGGTTGGTATTGAGTTTACCTATATAGGCAATTGCATCTTCCCCACTCCCTGCCCATACCATAAACAAATCGTCAATATACCTGAGCCATAAAACTGCTGACTCCAGGTATTTGAGGAATGCTACCTCTCCATGAATCTTCTCCTCCAATCTGCCTAGGAATAGGTTCGCAAAGCCAGGTGCGAAGCACATTCCTATCGCCATGCCTCACACCTGTCAATACATTACCCCATTAAACATGAATATATTGTTTTTCAGACATAGTAATATCATTTCAGCCAACATGTGTGTATGCTCAAGGTACAGAATATCTTGAGTGCCCAGATAGTGCATGCAGGCATCTACCCCCTGGACGTGATCTATTATAGTGTATAATGAATTCATGTCCAGGGTAATGAGATAATACTTCTCATCCCAACTGAGATCTTGGATTTTATTTAAAAAAATCCTTAGTATCCTTCACATAAGATGGCAATTCCATAACATAGTCTTTAGGAAAATAATCCACATACTTGGATATATTCTCATTCACATTGCCCATTGAGGACACTATAGGTCTCCCTGGTGGAATAGTGGGATGTTTGTGAAGCTTGGGAAGGAGATATAGGATTGGTAGCTTAGGAAAATCCCGTTTGAGAAAACAATATTCATGCCATGAGATGATGCCTTGTTCTTGCCATTCAGTCAATTTTCTCCAAGTAGTGGTTATACTTGCATTATACATTGCTGTATCACATACACAGTAAAATCTTTCATTGCTTAGCTGTTTCTTAGCCTCAGTTATGTACATTTGTTTGCACCATAAAACAACGTTCCCACCTTTATCTGATGGATGTAATACCAAACTATCATCTTTAGATAATGACATGATGAATTTACATTGCTTTTTTGACAGGTTCTTAGTTTCCTTAAAATATACATTGTCATGCTTTTGTTTCAAAAATTCTTTCGTTACCACCTCAAGATAGGTGTCGATTGAGTCGTGGTAAATTTGGACAGAAAACTGATTTAGGCCTAAATAAAGTTCATGCTGCTTTATCAGTTTCCAATTTTTTGATATCCATAGTGTATGGACCCCCCAATTCAAGCACTGTATCTAATACATCAGCATCTCTCACTGTTAATCCTGGTCTTTCTGGGATGTCGTACATTTGTACCATATTACCTTGGACATACTGTTGTTGAAAATATGCAATTTTCTAAATTTGACTTTTCGGATACATTTAAAAATGACAATTCGGGAGTTTGCATAATTAAGCAATTCTGTTGGACAGAATCTCAATCCCAAACATAAAGTAGGTTTCTCAAAAATTGATAGAGTACGTGAGGAAAGGTTAACAATAGTCGTATTTACCATTTGAGCATCCATTACTGTGTTTTCTTTGAGCCTCTTCTTCTTGTTCCCATGGGCTCTGTCATTTTTCAATCTATGTTTTCGCTTGAGGCGTCTTTGTTTACTGCGCCCCTGCCTCTTCCTCTTTCTCTTCCTCTGCCTCTTCCACGTCCCCTCACCGGTGGTGTTGGAGTTTGTGTTATTCTCCCTGATTGCCGGCTTCTCTTCATTACCCTGAACTCATCTAAAAAAGTAGCCTGACATTTTACTACTTCTACATCGGATGAGGAACTTGCAGTGTGTATCGATGCGTCCGTTTCCGAATCACTTACTTCCCTGTCACTGCATCTTTATTCACCGTTGTTTGGTTGTATAAATGATTGTATTTGTGACTATAGGTTAAGATCCGTCCAGTTTCATAGTCTATGCAGTCCCTCTTCAATTTTCTCTGCTTTCACAATTTAATGTCTTCCTCATGTTTAGTCTTCCTTTGAGATCATCCTTACATTTTTGTACATGTGCTTGTTCTCCATGCTTCTTTAATTCATCCTCAATTAAGGCCAATTCCTTAATAATTCTGTCCCTGTCCTCCCAGGCATATTTAATGAGTATCATCATCATATTTTTTGAACTCATAGCCAAATTATTCGCCCACTCTTCCAGCATTTGTGTGTTGGGAGATTCATGTGATGGAGTTATATATATTCTTAGGCCTCTGGTGACCATCTGTTTATCCCCATAGTCCTGGCTGGAGATTGCTTCCCACCACTTTGAACTTTCTTGCTTTTTCAATTTCTTGTATTTACGGAGTAAATCATTCAGATCATTATCTTTGTTGCTGATAGCCAGTACTGTTCCTGATGTTCCCTTACAAGGAGAACGTGCAAATAGTGATTGTGCAGCAGCACGTTTTTCCTTTTCATCCTCCATTACTTTCAATTTCAAAGGAAATTTAGGCTGTGTATAGACTTTATTCTAATCGATTTTAGAAATGTCCTTTCATTTAAACGTTCTTTCAATACTTATTCATTCTTATTTATCTTCTTAGAGCAATTCCAAATGTATCCTCTTTTAAAAGGGATAGTTTGATGACCTTTGTCTAATGTTTGTAGTTTCAAGACTGATATGACAGGTTTTTATGTTGACGTTACCCCTGTTACAGCTACAGTCCTATACCTGGGTTCCCCCGCCCTAGATCGGCAGTTCCTTGTGCCGCCATGCAAGTGTCATTCGCACCAAGGAAAACAAGGGGTTGATAGGGTGGAAGTATCCAATATCCCTCACAATATATTCGCCCAAAATTCTTAATGCGTGGTCTCTTCCTTTTGTAGCGCGAGGCTTATGCGCTCCTCATATCCCCGTTACATGAATCTCAAGGCAGAAATAAAACTCAGACCTCACCAGTGCTGCTCGTGAGAGACCATGGCTTCGCCGGACGTGAACTGGCGGGCATCCTCTACCAACCGCTAGGAAATTATATATATATATATATATATATATATATATATATATATATATATATATATATATATATATATATATATATATATTACCTACTGGCGGTCGCCAGTAGGTAGTTATAGTTAGGATTTTTTTCAATGTTAAATCTCAAAATTCTATTTGGAATAACTTTGGCACCGGTTGACGAATCTGCCTGAAAATTTCCTGAAAATGGCCTCGTCGAGCTCGGGTCCTTCCTTGAAAGTTTGGGGGGGATACGTCAAGCGGGGGCCGAGATAAAAGGGGGGTCCCAAAACGCGTTTTCCCCATGTAAATTTCGATAGGGCGGTCGATTTCACTTTTAGCCCGAATGGCTGAATGGATTTCCAGCAAACTTGGCAAAATTGAAGGGACTGGTAGCCCGATGTGCCTTTGCTATGTCTCAAGATATGTGCTGCAGTGGATTTTGAGTAATTTAGGTTCAAAAAAATATATATATCTATAGGCGCTCTCCGGTGCGCGCACCGGAGTGCGCTCCAGGCGCGACACGCGACTTGCGCGCAGGAAGCTGATTGGCTCTTGGGTGTCTGTAAACATTCTAAACAGTCTGGAGCGGCCGCCATCTTGTGTCTCGGTAAAATCGAGACACAAGGGGTTTGAAAAAAAAAGGGGCAAATGACCATAAGGGGGAAGAGTAGACCCCCTCTGACCCCCTAGGTTTGATGTAGGGGCTAAAATAGGGTCCTGCAGGGCATTACATTTTTTATTTTTTTTTTCGTTTTGCGCGGGGGAAGCGCATGGTACGCGCACCGGCGAAGCACGGGGAAAATCCAGGACCATATTTATGAAGGCCTTGCGCTGCTAGTTTTGCGCCTCCTGTGCGTCAATTTTTGTGACGCACCAGCGGTGTAAAAAAATGCGCATTGTTATGCAATATTTAAAAAGTGACGCATCTATCTAGATGCGTCACTTTTTAAATATAGTGCAACGAGGCACATTTTTTTACACTGCTGTTGTGATGCGTCACTTTTCTGTGCGCACTCCTTATGACATTCCAGATGTGTCATATTTAATGTATGACGAATCATGTTGCAAGGAGTTACAGATACATCAGTATTTCTGACATATCTGTAAACATAAAAGTGATGCGAGGCAGGTGCAAGATTTTGACGCAACAGCATCCTAAAAGTGACGCAGAGAAATCTTATAGATTTCAGTACGTCGTTATTACCAAGCTTTTTGCGGGGGAATGCCCCCTTTGCATACATTATACCTGACACAGATATAATGTGGCGCAGAGTTTTAAAAGTGACCCATGTTCTTAGATGCGTCACTTTTTAAAAATAGCGTCAGGTATAATGCATGCAGAGGGGGTGTTCTCCCGCAAAAAGCTTTGTAATAGCGACGCAGTGAAATCTTTGAGATTTCACTGCGTCACTTTTAGGATGCTGTTGCGTCAAAATCTTGTGCCTGCTTTACAGCAGGTGTTAGACTGACGCAAGCCCTTTCACATGGTGCTTTTTCCATGTTAAAGGACACATTACTGGAGTTGCGTCACTTTTGTGACGCACTCCAGCAATGCGTTACTTGGAATGTCATAAGGAGTGCGCACAGAAAAGTGACGCATCGCACCAGTGGTGTAAAAAAATGTGCCTCGTTGCGTTATATTTAAAAAGTGACGTATCTAGGTAGATGGGTCACTTTTTAAAATCAAGCGCCACATTATATCTGCGTGAGGTATAATGCATGCAGAGGGGGTGTTCCCCCGCAAAAAGCTTTGTAATAGCGACGCAGTGAAATGTTTGAGATTTCACTGCGTCACTTTTAGGATGCTGTTGCATCCTTTAAATATAGTGCAACGAGGCACATTTTATTACACTGCTGGTGTGATGCGTCACTTTTCTGTGCGCACTCCTTATGACATTCCAGATGTGTCATATTTAATGTATGACGAATCATGTTGCAAGGAGTTACAGATACGTCAGTATTTCTCACATATCTGTAAACATAAAAGTGACGCAAGGCAGGCGCAAGATTTTGACGCAACAGCATCCTAAAAGTGACGCAGAGAAATCTCATAGATTTCAGTACGTCGTTATTACCAAGCTTTTTGCGAGGGATTGCCCCCTCTGCATACATTATACCTGATGCAGATATAATGTGGCGCAGAGTTTTAAAAAGTGACCCATGTACCTAGATGCGTCACTTTTTAAAAATAGTGTCAGGTATAATGCATGCAAAGGGGGTGTTCCCCTGCAAAAAGCTTGGTAATAATGACGCAGTGCGTCTTTTTTAGGATGCTGTTGCACCAAAATCTTGCGCCTGCTTCACAGCAAACCTTTCACATGGTGCTTTTTCCATGTGAAAGGACACATTACTGGAGTTGCGTCACTTTTGTGACGCACTCCAGCAATGCGTTACTTTTGTGTTTACAGATACGTCAGAAATACTGACATATCTGTAACTCCTTGCGAATTGATTAGTCATATATTAAATATGACATATCTGGAATGTCATAAGGAGTGCGTCCAGAAAAGTGACGCATCGCTGTTTTCACGTAGCGATGCGTCACTTTTCAGAAATGAGGCCTCCAGTTTATTCACTGTGTCATAACTTTCTTTTCTAACACTCACCTTCTTTCATTCCTCCTACTTCACTTCCTTTCACCTCTCATACCTTTCTGTTCTTTCTTACTCATTCTCCTTTCAATTATCAATGCACTATATTTCACTTACTCTTCATTTTTTTAAGAATATAGCTCTTTGATGAGAATTGGAGGTAGTTCTGAAAAGAACTTTTGGTTTTCTTCTTTTAACTGAACAGGAACAAAAACAGGGAATGGAAACTGCTCAACAGGAGCAAAAAGAAAAGAAAAAAATTAGGGGTGGGAAGGGCAGCGATGGTTCTCCAATGCTCGAACCATGAGCAGGACACTTTGCTCACCATAGGTGAGGAGTTGATTGCAGTATCTGCATTTGACGACCCCATGGTTAAATGCAGGTTGTATGTTTGCCACCTGCTCCTGCGATTGCTCTCTCCCAGAAGAAGTTGCTCCTCCTGTTGATGTAGAGGCCCCATCTCTGGGAACCTCTTGTGCCAGAGCCCTGACACTTTCCCGGGCAAAATTCTGGGGGTGCCTCCTCTCCACATGGCGAATCATGGTGAAGTTGCCAAAAGAATACTTTTTTTGGGGGTTACCCCGTGACAGGACCTGTTTGCAGATCCTGCACTCTACTTTTGGTGCATTCACCTTTTTCTGGTCTGCTGGAAACTTAAAAAATTTCCAGATGAAATGTTCTTTGACCTTCGGCTGAGGAGGCTCTTCATCAATGAAATCATTGGAGTCATCTTCACTGCTGGATGGTCTGGCAGCCATGATTAATCAAGAAATATGCAACAGCAAAAAAGGCAGGTCTTTCAGTCACAAAAGTGAAAGAAGAAGTGAAGGAAATGGGTGGGGATTTCATTCATTGTAAAAAAAAACTGTTAGCAACCAATGAAAAGTGTTATTTTAGGGTCACATGACCCGACGCGTTTACGCTGCGCGCTCCGGAGCACTTCCGGTGCGTTTACGCAGCGCGATCGTAGGCGCTTCCGGGGCGCAAACGTGGCGCGATCGTAGGCGCTTTTGCGTGCGTTTATGCGCCGCGAACGTAGGCGCTTCCGAGGGCACTTACGTTGCACGCCGAAGTGACGTCATCAAACTTTTACAGAAATGCATAATCATTTTCCTTATTAAAAAAAACTAATTTTATTTGTATGGTACGAAATGTTTTGCATTATTATTAACTTTTCATTCATATTTTTTTTCACGAACGACAGTTGCGCTCTGGGTGCGCTTTCAGATGAGCTCACGGAAAAGCTTACCGGAGAGCTTAGCTGAAAGCTTCCCGGAGCGCGCACCCAGAGCGCAAAAGAAAAAAATTATATAAAAAAAACATGAATACTTTAAAAAAAACAGCAAATTGTAAAAAAAAAAAAAGGTTAGAAACTCGATATACAAAGGAATTAGCATTTAAAAAACCTATGAAATTCACTGAAAAAACCATAGGTTTCACACCAGTTATAGTTAGGAATTAGCATTTAAAAAAACCTATTAAATTCACTGAAAAAACCATAGGTTTCACACCAGTTATAGTTAGCTGGAAATTTTACTGATATAAAACCATTGAAATTCCCACGTTATAGTTAGATGGACTCACTATAACTTGCGCCTGCAATGCACTGCTGATGATATCTTATTAAGCCAGTTAACCAATCAATTTTTAAAAACCATCCATTTAGACACTTATTTAAACATTTATTCTTCCATCAACTTTTACATATACATATATAAAATATATTTATTTTTCAGAAAGACACACATTCACTGGATGGTGTCATCAGTGATGTCATGAGTGATGTCACTGACCATGTCATGAGTGATGTAATATGTGATGTCATCAGCAGTGCATTGCACGCGCAAGTTATAGTGAGTCCATCTAACTATAACGTGGGAATTTCAATGGTTTTATATCAGTAAAATTTCCAGCTAACTATAACTGGTGTGAAACCTATGGTTTTTTCAGTGAATTTAATAGGTTTTTTAAATGCTAATTCCTAACTATAACTGGTGTGAAACCTATGGTTTTTTCAGTGAATATATATATATATATATATATATATATATATATATATATATTACCTACTGGCAGTAGCCAGTAGGTATATATAGTTAGGATCTGTTTCCATAGGAAATCCCCAACATTCTATTGGGAGTAACTTTGGCGCTGGTTGATGAATCTTCGCAAATTTCTCAAAGAAGATGGCTCGCTCCGCTCCGCTCCTTCCCTGAAAGTTTGGGGGGGATATGTCAAGTGGGGGCTGAGAAAAAAGGGGGGTCCCAAAACCTGTTTTCCCCATGTTAATTTCCATAGGACCTTTAGACTCAGCTACAGCTTGAACCGCTGAAGGGAATTACACCAAACTTGTCAAAATGGTAGTGTCTGGTATGCAGATCACGCTTTTGGTAAAATAGTGTAAATCCCTCCAGTGGTTCCTGAGAAAATTAGAAGAGAAATCAATTATATATCTATAAGCGCGCACCCCCCGATTTTTCGCAATTTTTTGGGGGGGGGGGGGCTTGGAGGGGGGGTTGGGGGGCTTCTCTCTTTTATTTTAATGTATTTCATTTAATTTCGAGGGTGCCCACCCCTCGTTTTACCCCCGAGATCACCGCCGCGGCCCTAGCCACCTCAAGATGGCCGCCGCCTGGTTGTGGGCGGGGCCCGGGAGGCTCACTGGAGAAATAAAGATAATGACTACCAGATCCAGCAGGCCATGTGTTTGGCCACGCCTATTGAGGCAGGACTAAAACAATTGATAAATGCCGATTTTCCCAACTGCAGTACTTTGAACTTTGCCACTGAAGAAAGAACATGGGTTCTGAAACGCGTTTGGCACAACTAATTCTCTGCTGTGTGCTGGTTTGTAATCCCTGCTGGCAAGCTGCAATTAAAGGAGTTCGAACTACTATCGTGTAGTGGGCTCTCTCCGTGGGGTAAAAGTGTGTTTAATTTAATTAGCAGCTACGCCCAGCTGCTGTTGGGAGAGGCTCACCGTGTCCAAAGCGGGTCCAGGCAGGCGCCATGGGGTGCTTGCTCAGAGGATGCACGGCGCTATCAGCGTGATGTTCGACAATTTGCATCTACAAAGCAGAGGCAGGTGATTCAAACCTTGTCCACGGTGCCACTTGGAATTATAATTTTATGCTTTGGGAAATAATGAAAAATAACGGACTCACTGGAGAAATAAAGATAATGACTACCAGATCCAGCAGGCCATGTGTTTGGCCACGCCTATTGAGGCAGGACTAAAACAATTGATAAATGCCAATTTTCCCAACTGCAGTACTTTGAACTTTGCCACTGAAGAAAGAACATGGGTTCTGAAACGCGTTTGGCACAACTAATTCTCTGCTGTGTGCTGCTTTGTAATCCCTGCTGGCAAGCTGCAATTAAAGGAGTTCGAACTACTATCGTGTAGTGGCCTCTCTCCGTGGGGTGAAAGTGTGTTTAATATATATATATATATATATATATATATTCAATGAAAAAACCATTGGTTTTAGGCCATATATAGTTAGGGATTTGCATTTACAAAACCTTATTTTACTCGCATAAAACCATTGAAATTCCATATATAGTTATAAGCGCTAACTATATATCGCGCACCCGCAATCCACTGCTGATGATGTCACATATTACATCATTCATGACATGGTTAGTGACATCACTGATGACATCACTGATGACATCCCAAATGACATCACTGATGACATCACTGATGACAACATCCAGTGACTGTATGTTTCTGTAAAGTAAAAATATGTCTTACATTTTGAAGAATGAGTGGATGTATAAGTGTCTGGATGAAGGATTTAGTAGGTGCATGTCTGACTGTATGAGTGAGTGATTAAATGTGTCTCACTGAGTGCATGGGTTAGTGACTAAACTGTCTTAATTTGTGCATCATTATGTCTGTTGTTCTGTAAACTGCTGCATGTGTTGATCAGTAGCTATATGAGTAACTATATGGGTTATTGATTGGTTGCCCAAGTATTTGTATGGGAGATTGAGTGTGTGTGTGGGTGGCTGGGAGGTGTATGACTCTGTGCATAGATGTGTGAGCAGTTGATTCACTAGATGTATGGGTTCAAAAGTGCATGTGGAAACAGCTGTATGGGCGGTTGACTGTGTGCATGAGTGTATTGGTGAGTGAATGGATATCTCAGTGCTACATGTCAAAGTAAGTACATATGTAAAACACAGTACATGTGAGAGTTGACATATATAAATAACTGTGCATAAGAGCCAGTGAATGTGTGAGTGGCTGTATGGATCATTGTGAACTTGTATCAGGGATTGTATAAGAGAGTAAAGTAAATATGTGTTAGTATATCTTTGAATAAGTAAGGTGTGTATAACTGTATAGTTGAGAAAATGGAGGTGTGATTGATTTTTGGCATAACTGACTAGGTGTGTGAGTAACTCCATGGATGAGTGACAGTCTGTGACTGTCTGTTTACACTGATTGTATCTAAGGTTATATTAGAGTCTGAAGAGGTTCATGGTATTATCACATGAATGATATCATCAGTGATGTTATCAGTCATGTCAAATGAGATGTTTTCAGTGATGTCATCAGTGATGTCATTTGAGATGTCATCAGTGATGTCATCAGTGATGTCACTAACCATGTCATGAATGATGTAATATGTGACATCATCAGCAGTGGATTGCGGGTGCGCGATATATAGTTAGCGCTTATAACTATATATGGAATTTCAATGGTTTTATGCGAGTAAAATAAGGTTTTGTAAATGCAAATCCCTAATTATATATGGCCTAAAACCAATGGTTTTTTCATTGAATTTTCAAGGTTTTGTAAATGCAAATTCCTAACTATATATCCACTATAACCTATGGTTTTTTCTGTGAATTTCATTGGTTTTTTAATAGCAAAGCTTTAAAATGTCAAGTACGTGATAGATAAAAACATTTTCGTATTTATGCACGCTGATGTGCTTTGAACGCTGCCCCCCCCTCCCCTCTTTTCTCTTAGTAGTACTCTCTCTTTGCAGATAGTGAACGGTAGTTAACGCAGGCCTTTGCCCCCGTTGTAATCCGTCGTGCCTGCTTGTCTCTCCATTTGATTGATTGTTATCCAAGCATTTACTGTTTTAGAATTGGTTCTCTTTGGATCATTCTCTATTTACAAACAAGCACAAAGTCGCAATACTCTGTTTAGTCTTTGCAGATAGTGAAAAATCGTGTAAAAAAATAAAAGTAATCGAGCAAAATCAGTAGGCCACTAATTGGATCTCTTTTTTGACCTCGCTAAAATAGAAATATTAGGAACAACCCTTCATGAGAAATACGAAAATAGTGAGATGAACTGAGCTCCACACCATGAGGGCTGCAAGACAGCTCGACTCCGTCACCCGCCCCGCCCAAAATAACGACAAACCCTATGCAAATATTAAAAATATAGACAACACACCAGCAAAGAAACAGGGTAAAACATTTTATTAAATAACTATTTACATAACTATTTTATACTTTTTATTGCCCGATCCGGTTAGCTCAATCGATCGAGCATGAAACTCATGCACTCTGATAGCAAGCGTTGCTACTGATGCTATGCAGACCAAAACTGGTTTTCAGTTTGTACATTTTTCTAGATTTTTCAATCCAAGGTTGGTTGACTTTGTAGAACGATGGCTTCAGATTTTCAACATACGGTGTGGTGGCGCGGACTGGGAGGGGGCGCTTCGCTCCTGCCCCCTCCCCAAGTAAGTTTTTCATACGTGAAAGTACGTTAATGGTTTTGGTCCCTGAGTTGCTTCAATGTCACTGCCATTCTCAAATGGCATAAGTTCTGGATGTTGGGTGCCATAGTTAAGAGTTCTGAGCAGTGCTTGTAACACTGTCTGAAGCTTATTTCCACCTACTGCAGCTTCACTATTCTCAAAGTAAGTGAGTGTCGTTTGTGGACCTGACTGCATTAGAAAACAATGTGATATGTTACCTTCCTAAACAGCTTGACGGAGGCCCCTGAGGGGCGGTGTGATGGCCAAGGACTCGGAGAAGACGCTTGGCTCCGACACCCTCCCCAAGTCTTATAGCACTGGTGTAGCCTGAGATCGCCCCCGACATAAGCGGCCGGCTCCCGGGGTCCGGCGGAACTTTTTGCCTTTTGATGACTCTTCAATTCTGGACCTTGTCCCGCAATCCGTTTGACCTGAAGACACGCTGTAGTGGGGCGCCCCTTTACCGTTTCAGTTGCCATTCCGCCCGCTTTTGCTACACTGTGCCTCTTCCGCCATTCTGCTGTTTACCGCCCGCTCTTGCGACTACAGCGTCTCGCTCATCATGTAGTTGAGTTGCTCCCGCTCTTGCGGTGCAGCGATAGGCGGCTGCCACAGGACTCTCAAAATGGCGGCCGGCTCTTCGGTTTTGGGCCTGGTCCACTAAAATGGCCCTGGGACACCTTTGAACTCGGACGCTTCCCTGATAGGGCTTGGGTCCCATTCTCGAAAGCGTTCCCTCAGCCGTGAAGATTCTGCAAAAGTCTTGGGGGCCTCCGACTCCAGCAGGCTTCTGGTGGGGAGCGGCTGCCATGATTGCTCGTGGAATGGCCACGACGGAGCTACGAGATGGTAGTGCTCTCATGCTGACGCCAGCTTTAGTCTGAAACATCCAGAAACACTTTAGACTACCAATTCGATCAGTTCCGGTAGCGCCCCAACATGACCCGGAAGAGAAGAACTTGCCCTCCCCTCTTTGACTGATGGTTCTTCTTGCCTGTCCCCTCTGTTGTCATTTAACAGAACTTTTTGGACTGCTGAAAGGGGTTGTGTTCCGAACGCTGGTTGGTGGAGACATTTTGACTATATTCTTGACCTACGTTGTCGCGTAATGCGTTATATGACACGCCGCGTTAGCGCACCCGGAAGTGATCCGAGGCGCGGCGCGCAGCGCGTAACGTAAGCATAACAGGTCATGTGACTTGTTAATAAAACTTTTCATTGGTTCATTTTGCTTTTGTTATTTTAATGATGAAAAGCTTGGTCATATGACCTAAAAATTACGCTTTTTATTGCTTTCGAACATTATTTTTTTTAAAACATATATGTTATAATATTCCAGGCTAATGTACTTTCCCGGAAAATTTACAACTGTCCTGCAAGTAAAATATATTCCTTTTTCGAGAAAAAGGGCGTTTCTTCGTTCCATGACGGAGCCGTTGAGTAAAAGAGACTCGGCCTGCTGTCTTAGTCGCCGATACGCCTGATTATCAGATTCTTATCGATCACTTTATGTTGCAGAAATGAAAAACACAACTGCCCTTGACCATTTATCTTTACTGCGTTCCTACATATTATACCTTTTATCCGTCATGTAATTGGACTGCTTTATTTCACTTGCCTTTTACTGATTCGAAAACAGTGACTAAAAGTAAAAACTTTACCAATGTAAATACTACTACCGTGTTTTGTTTTAAAAACCTTTATTGTGAAAATGTCAGTATACAAATACGGGCCTATAACCACGTGGGCCGGCCACGGAGCAAACTGAAATCGTATATGATGAGGAGACATTTACACTGTAGAGGAACGTAACGAGCGGGCCATTAGGTTGCAAGAACAAAGGTGTCTAACAGTTGTGGAATCGGTGGACGTACATTTTGTAATTAAAATACGACAGGGCCACTTACAATAACATTTTCTAGATATACATTTGCGGGCAAGGAGTTACGAGTCCCATTTATACCGGCGCCATTTTGTGCGAGGCCGGGCAGGTCCAAGATATAGTCAAAATGTCTCCACCAACCATCGGCCAGACCAGAACCCCTTTCGGCCCTTTATGCTACAAGATGGTGTCTTCCATTCAGAAAATATTGTTGGCAGCATTTTGAAAGGAAACAGAAACAGCCGTTCTCCTAGTGAGTTTCACATTGTTACATTTAGGAAGAATGTTGAAGAGTAGTATGTGGAAAATCTGAAGCCATTTTTCTACAAACTCTCAATCAGACTTGGATAGAAAAAAAAATCCTGAAGAATGTACAAACTGAAAACCAATTTTTGTCTGTATAGCATCAACAGCAACGCTTGAGTCAGCTTTGTGTCAAGCCGCCATTTTCATTCAATCAATAGCGTCCCCCTGCACACATTCAGGGACCTGGTCGTGTCTTCAGATGAAACGGATTGTAGGAAAAGAAGCAGAAAGGAAAAGGAAAAAAGTTCCGCCGGACCTCGGGAGCCGGCCGCCTATGTCATGTGCGACCTTTGGCCACACCAGGGCAATAGTGAAGCTGCAGCAGGTGCACATAAGCTTCAGACAGTCTTACAAGCACTGCTCAGAAATCTCAACTGAGGCACTCAACATCCAGGACTTGCCATTCGGATCTTGGCGCCTTGTGCTGGTTCCGACCTATTCACACATCGGTCCACTACTGACATCACCTCATAAGCCAACGGGGCACCCCACGCCGACTTTCGGCGCAGCATTGTAGGATGGCCACACCAGTGCGGCAACTTGCTGGACACCACCTCGGTGCCATCCGTATCTCGGCGCGTTCGAGTCACTGTGCCGGAAGAGTGACCGGAACTCAGCTGAACACGCCGTCTTTCGGCGCAGCATTGTAGGATGGCCACACCAGTGCGGCAATTTGCTGGACACCACCTCGGTGCCATCCGGATCTCGGCGCGTTCGAGTCACTGTACCGCAAGAGTGACCGCAACTCAGCTGGTCACGCCGTCTTTCGGCGCAGCATTGTAGGATGGCCACACCAGTGCGGCAATTTGCTGGACACCACCTCGGTGCCATCCGGATCTCGGCGCGTTCGAGTCACTGTACCGCAAGAGTGACCGCAACTCAGCTGGACACGCCGTCTTTCGGCGCAGCATTGTAGGATAGCCACACCAGTGCAGCAACTTGCTGGACACTAACTCGGTGCCATCCGGATCTCGGCGCGTTGTGCTGCCTTCGGCCTATTCGCACATCGGTCCGCTACTGACGCCGCCTCACGTGCCAACGGATTTTCTACGCTTTTTGTAGCCCTATGCCGCATAACAGGTCATGTGACTTGTTTATAAAACTTTTCATTGGATCATTTTACTTTTGGTTTCCTAAAGATGGAAGGCTTGGTCATATGACCTAAAAATAACACTTTTCATTGGATTAGAACATTTTTTTTTCCCAAACGATGAAAGCCCCACCTTGTTTCTGGATCATTCAGACTGAAGCTGGCATCAGCATGAGAGCACCACCATCTCGTGGCTCCGTCGTGGTCATTCCGCGAGCAATCATGGCAGCCGCTCCCCACCGGAAGCCTGCGGGAGTCGGGGGACCCCAAGACTTTTGTAGAATCTTCACGGCTGAGGGGACGCTTTTCGAGAATGGAGCCCAAGCCCTAGCAGGCAAGCGTCCGAGTTCCAAGGTGTCCCAGGGCCATTTCAGTGGACCAGGCCCAAAACCGAAGAGCCGTCCGCCATTTTAAGAGTCATGTGGCAGGCGCCTATCGCTGCACTGCAAGAGTGGGAGCAACTCAACAACATGGTGAGCGAGACGCTGTAGCCGCAAGAGCGGGCGCAACTCAGCTGGATGGCCGCCACCTCGGGAGGCCTGTTCACGCCGCCTCCCCCACGCCCCCCCCCCCCCCCGGGCCGCCGCACGCAAATTTTTGGAGCAGCATTGTAGGATACCAAAACCAGTGCGGCAGTTTACTGGACATCACCTGGGTGCCATCAACATCTCAGCGCGTTCTGCTGCCTTGGGACTATTCGCACAACAGACCGCTACTGACGAGGCCTCCCCCGCCCCACCCGGGACGCCCCACGCCAATTTTCGGAGCAGCATTGTAGGATCCCAAAACCAGTGCGGCACCCAGGCGACATCACCTGGGTGCCGTCCAGAACTCTGCACGTTGTGCTGCCTTGGGACTATTCGCACAAAAGACAGCTTCTGACCATTGTTGCTTTTTTGGGTGAAAAATGTTTAAATGTTTTTACAGTTTTTGTTCCGTTCATTATAGTTAAATGTTAATAAAGTTTTAAAATCTAACTTTGTTGGAGTGCTATATATCTTTAAAAAATCGAGTGAATGGGGCCTTGAATCGGGTTATTGTCATGTGTGGGCTTTGCAAGTGTACTGCTACAAGATCGGACATTTCAAACTCAAATGCACGTTCTTTTTCTTACCTTTCCGAAGCATGGAGCGCAATAGCAGGCAGAGAAAGGGTGATGCACGTGTTGAACACTGCCTGGCCTGGCAAGTTGGTGGCAGTGCCCCCCCCGCCCGCTCCTGAAAGAGGGCACACACACACCGCCGCCCCGAGTACTTCACAAATCTTTGAAAGACCATGCGCTTGTTCATGAGGCTTAAATGGTTTATCACCCCTTCTAGAACCCCTGCATCGACCCTCTGACGTTTCCTGGAAGAATTAGCACGTAACACAATACCAAGCCCTGTCAGCTGAAACCCCCGAGAAATCATGGGGCATATTATCAAGGGGGGTTATTTCCGCTTTTTTGGCTTTAAAAGCCAAAAAAAAAGAGATAAAATTATCTCCCTATTACCAAGCTGTCGCTAACACCAGTTAGTGACAGCTAAAAGGAGATAGCGACCATCTTGGGCCCCGCTTTGCATATCAGTGATATTTATCACTAATGACATGCAAAGTGGGCGTGCCAAGATTTTAGCGACTGGAAACAGTCCCTAACCATCGCTATCTCCTATTACCAACTTTTGGAGATATTCGCGCTAAGCGCGAATATCTCCAAAACCTAACACCTGCCCTGAGCAGTTTTAGCCATGTTATCCAATGGGAAGTGGATAACATGGCTAAGAGCATTTGCTGGATAATGCATGAATATCGCTGACTTTTCAACGATATTCATGCATTGCGGCCGTTTTTTATCGCATTTGCGATAAACCTTGCTAATAGCGAGGTTTATGTGCGATAAAATTCGCCGATGTGCGGCGATAATTTTTGTCTCTAAACAAGTTAGAGACAAAAATTATCGCTAGTTGTTGGTAATATGCCCCCGGGTTTTGGCTTGCAGGAATCGGGAGGCGGGAGACTAGCACTCAAATCAGTAGTCTCACGCCTGAATCGGGAGGGTTGGCATGTCTGGATACTCTACAGCTGGGGCCATAAACTACATCCGCAGGGCTAGGTGATAGCCTAGGTCCGGCCTGGACAATCGGACACAGAGGAAGAGGAGTGTCAGAGGGTGCGGTAGTGAATAGGGTGAAAGGGAGGTGTCGGGCGGGCACAGGGTGTGATTCTCAGAGAAGAGCAGCGCAGATGGGGGGAAGTATATGGCCCATGCATGAGAGAAACAGCGGGGGTGACCAGTGCGTGGGGGAGATGCTTGCGAGGGTGGGGAGCCATGCTGAGGATCGGCGGCGTGCAGAGAGTGGCCCTGGTCAAGGCATCTAAAATGGCTGCCGTGCACGACAAAATTGTGGCATTGGACAAAAACGCAAGATGGCGCAGACAATGTTTATCAATAAGGATTCATTTATAACAAAATATTTACTCGCAGTGACAAAATGGTGGTCAACACTTCCTGATTTCCATCGAATCAAACGTTAACAAACGTCACGCACCAAAAAAAAAAAAAAAAAGCTCACGCACAGAGCAGTTTTTAGCCATGTTATCCAATGGAAGGTGGATAACATGGCTAAGAGCATTTGCTGGATAATGCATGAATATCGCTGACTTTTCAGCGATATTCATGCATTGTGGCCGATGTGCGGCGATAATTTTTGTCTCTAAACAATTAAAACGAAGCACAAAATGGTGAATTCCCGTTTCGCTACCAGTTTGCGGCCCAGTTCGCGGCCCGTGAAGCGCTTCTACCGTGAAAAATCATTTTTTTTTTATTTTCCCCACGGGACCCTTTAATAACCCCAACAACAATCCTAGGGGGTCAAGAGAGGTCTACCTTGCCCCCTTTCAATAAATTCCCCCTTCGTTTTTCACCTCTTCTTCTCTCTCGATCCTACCGAGAGATAAGATGGCGGCCGCTCCGGACTGTTTAGAATGTTGACAGACACCGGAGAGCCAATCAGCTTTCTGTTATCCAATGGAAGGTGGATAACATGGCTAAGAGCATTTGCTGGATAATGCATGAATATCGCTGACTTTTCAGCGATATTCATGCATTGTGGCCAATGTGCGGCGATAATTTTTGTCTCTAAACAATTAAAACGAAGCACAAAATGGCGAATTCCCGTTTCGCTACCAGTTTCGGCCCAGTTCGCGGCCCGTGAAGCGCTTCTACCGTGAAAAATCATTTTTTTTTTATTTTCCCCACGGGACCCTTTAATAACCCCAACAACAATCCTAGGGGGTCAAGAGGGGTATACCTTGCCCCCTTTCATTAAATTCCCCCTTCGTTTTTCACCTCTTCTTCTCTCTCGATCCTACCGAGAGATAAGATGGCGGCCGCTCCGGACTGTTTAGAATGTTGACAGACACCGGAGAGCCAATCAGCTTTCTGCGCGCAAAGTTCTGTTTCGCGAAAAGTAAGCGGACCGGATCGCTGCCCGGAGCGCTGTTACAGATATATATCTTGTTTTGAACGTTAATTTCTCAAAAACTACTGGAGCACATATATTGAGACCTAGCAAAGGCACATCGGGCTAACAGTCCCTACAATTTTGCCAAGTTTCGTGCAAATCCATTCAGCCGTTCGAGCTAAAAGTGAGTCCAACCGCCCTATGGAAAAATGAATGGGAAAAACGCGTTTTGGGACCCCCCTTTTTTCTCGGCCCCCCCTTGACGAAACCCCACCAAATTTTCAAGGGCTGCTCAGAAACAAAATGTGCCATTTTCCTGAGAATTTCAGCCGATTCCGTCCACAAACGCCAAGGTTATTAGACATAGAATTTTCAAAAATCCCATAGGGAAAAAATCCTAACTATATATACCTACTGGCGATAGCCAGTAGGTTATATATATATATATATATATATATATATATATATATATATATATATATATATATATATATATATATATATATATATATATATATATATTACCTACTGGCAGTAGCCAGTAGGTATATATAGTTAGGATCTGTTTCCATAGGAAATCCCCAACATTCTATTGGGAGTAACTTTGGCGCTGGTTGATGAATCTTCGCAAATTTCTCAAAGAAGATGGCTCGCTCCGCTCCGCTCCTTCCCTGAAAGTTTGGGGGGGATTCGTCAAGTGGGGGCTGAGAAAAAAAGGGGGTCCCAAAACCTGTTTTCCCCATGTTAATTTCCATAGGACCTTTAGACTCAGCTACAGCTTGAACCGCTGAAGGGAATTATACCAAACTTGTCAAAATGGTAGTGTCTGGTATGCAGATCACGCTTTTGGTAAAATAGTGTAAATCCCTCCAGTGGTTCCTGGGGAAATTAGAAGAGAAATCAATTATATATCTATAAGCGCGCACGGGTGCGCGCACCCCCCGATTTTTCGCAATTTTTTTTTGGGGGGGGGTTTGGAGGGGGGGTTGGGGGGCTTCTCTCTTTTATTTTAATGTATTTCATTTAATTTCGAGGGTGCCCACCCCTCGTTTTACCCCCGAGATCACCGCCGCGGCCTGAGCCACCTCAAGATGGCCGCCGCCTGGTTGTGGGCGGGGCCCGGGAGGCTCGCCGTGATTGGCTGCCCAAAGCAGGAAGTGTGTGTGCGCCACAGAGCCACGGAGGTGATCTGTGAGCGAGGAGCCGGGCTGGCTCGTATGCACCGAGGGCCGACTCGGAGGGGAGGGGTCTGTGAGAGACAGCCGGGCTGGATTTTACAGAGTGGGGTGCTCCACAGCGTGGGGTGCTCCTGTGCGCCACAGACCGGGCTCGGCTGCACACACAGGACGTGGGGGGCAGCAGGCTGGATTACACACAGGAAGGAAGGGACTGCTGCTGCCCGCCGGTGGGGAGAGAGAGCCCGCCTGCCTCCCGGCCGGCAGAGGAGGAAGTGAGGCAGCCTGGGAGCGCCGGTCCGGAGCAGGCAGCGGCGGCATGGGGGCGCAGTGAACCGCGCACAGCTGGATGTACACTGGATTACACGGGCTTCCCAACTGCTCAGGAAAGACGGACGCATCCTGGTGAGTGCTAGCCTCTGCTACTCTGCTCCTTCGAGGCACACTCAGCCGCGTTCTTAGGGGGGGGCGAGGGGGGCGGTCCGCCCCAGGCGGCAATATTTTGAGGGTGGCATTGGCTCTTTGCAGCGGCCTTTATAAATTAGTCAGTCAGTGAGTTTACCCAAATTATAAAGGCCGCCGCAAGGGCCCAGTGCCGCGCGGCCGTCGTTTCGAGTGCAAGCGATGCCTGCGCAGTGCGTACCTGCTTGGCAAAACTTTAAAAGCAAAACCATTTTGCCTGCAACGCACTGCGCATGCACCATGGTGCGCGACGTACCCCGGTGTTTGTGGTGCGTTTGCGATTCTTTCAGAACCACGGGACAATCATGAAAAAGGCCAGGCTCTTTACTTAGCTAAACTTCTCAAGGGGCCGTGCCGTGCTGTCTGTCATGTGTCAGACGCCAAATAATCCCTACCGAAATGATGTGGGGGGTATTTAAACTCAAAGGGGCTGCTGGGCGCAAGGTTTGTTTTTACTCGTTACACTTGCAGGCAGAAAGACCATGACACACGTTTTTTACTCGTTCCCGCCAGTCATCTGCCGTGTGTTCTAAAGGTAGCCTTTGAAAACTATAAAGGGCGCTGTTAGGTGTGCTAATACTGTAATTTGGCCTACATCTAGTAATGGCGCAGCATTGCTTCAGAACGGTGCCAGCGCTCTGGGGGGCTCTGTTCTGGCTGTCACCCTTCGGGCTTGTGCACGCCCAGTTCCTCGGAGCATGCATGATGGTGTAATCGCTGGTGTTGAAGCAGTGCTGCCCGCCGCTGGGGCCGGAGCCTTACATTGTGTGCAGTTCTCTGCACAGCCAGTGCAGGTGCGTGCCAGTATGCGTGGACGAGCGTCTGTGGAGTGGCCCCTACAACATGCGGAACGTGGACTACCGGGAGAGGTGGCATGTCAAGTTCTGTAACCAGACCTTCCAGAGTACAGGTAAGAGGCGCGCAAATTGCAGCGATCTGATGACTTCGAGCCCGAGGTACGGCATGTGTTACTTAATTCTGTATTTGTACACACTCTCAAGCTTCCCAGGTCCACGAGAGGAGCTTAGAGTCCTTGCTGTCTAGGTCTAAATGCGCCCTTATAAATCAGGACTACAAGTCCCAGAATGCCGTTATTTGGATTTGGTAGGCCGTTATTACTGGGTGGTTATGGCTTTAACTTGAGTAATTGTGACCAAGTCTCGTTTCTCTTAGCTACCAAAAGCGGAATCCCTTTTACAGCAGTGGTGGCCAGCTATTCAGCACAAAAGGATTGAGATCTCAGACATAATGCAAATCACCGTGACATGGCACGCACACCCTTCTTCATGTTGAATCCCCAGGAAGCTCGTTCATGAATGTTTTTGCCCAAGTTTATTTTCTCTATGGGCGCATGTCTTTCCCCTGTGCCCTAGCTGTGCTGCTGGGATGACTACATTACGCGGCTAGAAAGTCAAATTATGCAGCATACTATTGCCAGTTTTTAAATAATATTACTTCATTGTTTTGTCACTTGTAGACATTACCACTGTGTGAACAAAGGTTTGAACTTGTTAGCGCTGGCATCCACCCTGCATCCAACCATCATGCATCCACCCATCATGCATTCACCCATCATGCATCCACCCAACAATCATTCATCCATCATGCATCCACCAGCCATCCATCCATGTTCTAGCCAACAATCATGCTTCCATCCAACACCCAGCCACCCTCCCACCCACCATTCATGCACCCCATCCATCCACCCACCCATCCATCCATCCTGCATCCATCCATCCATCATTCATGCATCCATTCACCCATCTATCATGCATGCATCCATCCATGCATCCACCCAACAATCATTCATCCATCATGCATCCAACCATCGTTCATGCATCAAAAATCGGATCCCTAGGGCTGCTCAGGTGGTCCCACAAGGATATTAACATATTTAAACGTTATCCGCTAATAGAATTAGCATTTTCAAAACCTTGCAAATTCACTGAAAAAACCATAGGTTTCTGACCTTATATATATATATATATTCACTGAAAAAACCACAGGTTATAGACCATATATAGTTAGGGATTAGCATTTACAAAACCTTATTTTATTTGCACAAAACCATTGAAATTCCATATATAGTTAGTTGCACTAACTATATATCGCGCACCCGCAATCCACTGCTGATGATGTCACATATTACATCATTCATGACATGGTCAGTGACATCACTGATGACATCACTGATGACATCATCCAGTGACTGTAAGTTTCTGTAAAGTTAAAATATGTCTTACATATTGAAGATTGAGTGGATGTATAAGTGTCTGGATGAAGGATTTAGTAGGTGCACGACTGACTGTATGAGTAAATGATTAAATGTGTCTCACTGAGTGCATGGGTTAGTGACTAAACTGTCTGAATGTGTGCATCAGTATGTCTGTTGTTGTGTAAGATGCTGCATGTGTTGATCAGTACCTATATGAGTAACTATATGGGTTATTGATTGGTTGCCCAAGTATTTGTATGGGAGAGTGAGTGTGTGTGTGTGGGTGTCTGGGAGGTGTGTGACTCTGTGCATAGATGTATGAACAGTTGATTCACTAGATGTATGGGTTCAAAACTGCATGTGGAAACAGCTGTATGGGTGGTTGACTGTGTGCATGAGTGTATTGGTGAGTGAATGGATATCTCAATGCTACATGTCAAAGTAAGTACATATGTAAAACACAGTACATATGAGAGTTCACATATATAAATTACTGTGTATAAGAGCTAGTGAATGTGTGAGTGCTGCATGGATCATTGAAAACTTGTATCAGTGATTGTATAAGAGAGTAAATATGTGTTAGAATATGTTTGAATAAGTAAGGTGTGTATAACTGTATAGTTGAGGAAATGGAGGTGTGATTGATTCTTTGCATGACTGACTAGGTGTATGAGTAACTCCATGGATGAGTGACAATCTGTGAGTGTCTGTTTACTCTGAGTGTATCTAAGGTTATATTAGAGTCTGAAGAGGTTAATCGTATTATCACATGATTGATGTCATCAGTGATGTTGTCTGTGATGTCATTTGAGTTGTAATCAGTGATGTCATCAGTGATGTCATTTGAGATGTCATCAGTGATGTCATCAGTGATGTCATTTGAGATGTCATCAGTGATGTCATCAGTGATGTCACTGACCATGTCATGAATGATGTAATATGTGACATCATCAGCAGTGGATTGCGGGTGCGCGATATATAGTTAGTGCAACTAACTATATATGGAATTTCAATGGTTTTGTGCAAATAAAATAAGGTTTTGTAAATGCTAATCCCTAACTATATATGGTCTATAACCTATGGTTTTTTCAGTGAATTTTCAAGGTTTTGTAAATGCTAATTCCTAACTATATATTCTCTATAACCTATGGTTTTTTCATTGAATTTCAATGGTTTTTTGAAAGCTAATATCTGTAGCTGTAAAATGTATTCTTCTTTAAATCTTAAAATATATTTTACATGTTTTTTATACATTTTTTTAAGAAATTTTTTTTTGTTTCGCTCCCAGTCCGCGAACCGGTCAGCTTCCCGTTAGCTCAATTTAAAGCCGCGGCTTGGTCCGCGAACCGGTAAACGTTCCTTTAGCGTAACTGTTACGCTAGCATGACGTTTTGCGTTGTCGCGTAATACGTCATTGGACGCGCCAAGTTAGCGGACCCAGAAGCGGACCGGAAAGCGGAGCAAAGCGCGAAACGTAAACACAGCAGGTCATGTGACTTGGTAATAACACTTTTCATTGGTTCATTTCACTTTTGGTTTCCTAATGATGTAATACTAGGTCATGTGATCTAAAATTAACACTTTTCATTGGTTTAGAACTTTTGCTTTTCCCAAATGATGAAAACCCCTCTTTCTTTCTTCACTCTGACTTTCATCTTGGTGAGAGAAAGACCCTTTTACATTCTAGAGAAATGGCTTCAATTGTTGCTTCAGCTAGTGTTCCCCCACCACCACCTCCACCTCCTCAAGGGAAGAAAGGACCACCTGCTCAACCAATCTTTGAAGAAGAGGAAGATCAAGAAGAGGAGGAAGAGGAGGAAGAGCCTCAGTTTTTGCCAGAGGAGCCCAGGAGGTACAACAGAAAGGAAAACTTCATCTGGCAATTTTTTAAATTTCCACCAGGGCAAAAGAAAGTCAATGCCAGATATGTCTTTTGCCGTATTTGGGACGATCGACTTTCAAGGGAGACGGACAAAAAATATAGTTTTGGAAATTATACGATGCACAGGCACATAAGTAGGTGGCACCCAAATAATTATAGTGTTGCCCAGCTTCGCGATGAACAGCAAAATCCCCCGGCAATGGCGAGAAGATCTGTCGTCCCAGAAGTATCGGGACCAGAGGCGAGGGAGGTGATCCCGAACATTCAAATGGACATGGGGGAAGTAAAACAAGTGTGCGTGTGGTGCAACCATTTAATATGCTACCGAGAAAGTAGCATTACTCTTATAATAAAAGCTATCAAAAATCATGTATGCCCGAAACGCCCCAAAAAATAAATTCTTCTTTTTTTCGTTGCTCCTGTTGAGCCCTCTTCAATGAATCATTTTTGTTTCCCCCCTCCCCCCCAAAAAACAAAAAAATTACAAAATGTTCAGAAAAAACAAAAAAAAATATAAAAAATGTTCAGAAAAATAATAAAAAAAATTTAAAACAACAAAAACCATGGGCTCTGTCATTTTTCAATCTATGTTTTCGCTTGAGGCATCTTTGTTTACTGCGCCCCTGCCTCTTCCTCTTTCTCTTCCTCTGCCTCTTCCACGTCCCCTCACCGGTGGTGTTGGAGTTTGTGTTATTCTCCCTGATTGCCGGCTTCTCTTCATTACCCTGAACTCATCTAAAAAAGTAGCCTGACATTTTACTACTTCTACATCGGATGAGGAACTTGCAGTGTGTATCGATGCGTCCGTTTCCGAATCACTTACTTCCCTGTCACTGCATCTTTATTCACCGTTGTTTGGTTGTATAAATGATTGTATTTGTGACTATAGGTTAAGATCCGTCCAGTTTCATAGTCTATGCAGTCCCTCTTCAATTTTCTCTGCTTTCACAATTTAATGTCTTCCTCATGTTTAGTCTTCCTTTGAGATCATCCTTACATTTTTGTACATGTGCTTGTTCTCCATGCTTCTTTAATTCATCCTCAATTAAGGCCAATTCCTTAATAATTCTGTCCCTGTCCTCCCAGGCATATTTAATGAGTATCATCATCATATTTTTTGAACTCATAGCCAAATTATTCGCCCACTCTTCCAGCATTTGTGTGTTGGGAGATTCATGTGATGGAGTTATATATATTCTTAGGCCTCTGGTGACCATCTGTTTATCCCCATAGTCCTGGCTGGAGATTGCTTCCCACCACTTTGAACTTTCTTGCTTTTTCAATTTCTTGTATTTACGGAGTAAATCATTCAGATCATTATCTTTGTTGCTGATAGCCAGTACTGTTCCTGATGTTCCCTTACAAGGAGAACGTGCAAATAGTGATTGTGCAGCAGCACGTTTTTCCTTTTCATCCTCCATTACTTTCAATTTCAAAGGAAATTTAGGCTGTGTATAGACTATATTCTAATCGATTTTAGAAATGTCCTTTCATTTAAACGTTCTTTCAATACTTATTCATTCTTATTTATCTTCTTAGAGCAATTCCAAATGTATCCTCTTTTAAAAGGGATAGTTTGATGACCTTTGTCTTATGTTTGTAGTTTCAAGACTGATATGACAGGTTTTTATGTTGACGTTACCCCTGTTACAGCTACAGTCCTATACCTGGGTTCCCCCGCCCTAGATCGGCAGTTCCTTGTGCCGCCATGCAAGTGTCAGTCGCACCAAGGAAAACAGGGGGTTGATAGGGTGGAAGTATCCAATATCCCTCACAATATATTCGCCCAAAATTCTTAATGCGTGGTCTCTTCCTTTTGTAGCACGAGGCTTATGCGCTCCTCATATCCCCCGTTACATGAATCTCAAGGCAGAAAGAAAACTCAGACCTCACCAGTGCTGCCCGTGAGAGACCCTGGCTTCGCCGGACGTGAACTGGCGGGCATCCTCTACCAACCGCTAGGAAATTATATATATATATATATATATATATATATATATATATATATATATATATATATATATATATATATATATATATATATTCACTGAAAAAACCATAGGTTTCACACCAGTTATAGTTAGCTGGAAATTTTACTGATATAAAACCATTGAAATTCCCACGTTATAGTTAGATGGACTCACTATAACTTGCGCGTGCAATGCACTGCTGATGACATCACATATTACATCACTCATGACATGGTCAGTGACATCACTCATGACATCACTGATGACACCATCCAGTGAATGTGTGTCTTTCTGAAAAATAAATATATTTTATATATGTATATGTAAAAGTTGATGGAAGAATAAATGTTTAAATAAGTGTCTAAATGGATGGTTTTTAAAAATTGATTGGTTAACTGGCTTAATAAGACATCATCAGCAGTGCATTGCACGCGCAAGTTATAGTGAGTCCATCTAACTATAACGTGGGAATTTCAATGGTTTTATATCAGTAAAATTTCCAGCTAACTATAACTGGTGTGAAACCTAAGGTTTTTTCAGTAAATTTAATAGGTTTTTTAAATGCTAATTCCTAACTATAACTGGTGTGAAACCTATGGTTTTTTCAGTGAATTTCATAGGTTTTTTAAATGCTAATTCCTTTGTATATCGAGTTTCTAACCTTTTTTTTTTTCACAATTTGCTGTTTTTTTTATAGTATTCATTTTTTTTATATAATTTTTTTCTTTTGCACTCTGGGTGCGCGCTCCGGGAAGCTTTCACCTAAGCTCTCCGGTAAGCTTTTCCGTGAGCTCATCTGAAAGCGCACCCAGAGCGCAACTGTCGTTCGTGAAAAAAAATATCAATGAAAAGTTAATAATAATGCAAAACATTTCGTACCATACAAATAAAATTAGTTTTTTTTAATAAGGAAAATGATTATGCATTTCTGTAAAAGTTTGATGACGTCACTTCGGCGCGCAACGTAAGTGCCCTCGGAAGCGCCTACGTTCGCGGCGCATAAACGCACGCAAAAGCGCCTACGATCGCGCCACGTTTGCGCCCCGGAAGCGCCTACGATCGCGCTGCGTAAACGCACCGGAAGTGCTCCGGAGCGCGCAGCGTAAACGCGTCGGGTCATGTGACCCTAAAATAACACTTTTCATTGGTTGCTAACAGTTTTATTTTACAATGAATGAAATCCCCACCCATTTCCTTCACTTCTTCTTTCACTTTTGTGACTGAAAGACCTGCCTTTTTTGCTGTTGCATATTTCTTGGATAATCATGGCTGCCAGACCATCCAGCAGTGAAGATGACTCCAATGATTTCATTGATGAAGAGCCTCCTCAGCCGAAGGTCAAAGAGCATTTCATCTGGAAATTTTTTAAGTTTCCAGCAGACCAGAAAAAGGTGAATGCACCAAAAGTAGAGTGCAGGATCTGCAAACAGGTCCTGTCACGGGGTAACCCCCAAAAAAAGTATTCTTTTGGCAACTTCACCATGATTCGCCATGTGGAGAGGAGGCACCCCCAGAATTTTGCCCGGGAAAGTGTCAGGGCTCTGGCACAAGAGGTTCCCAGAGATGGGGCCTCTACATCAACAGGAGGAGCAACTTCTTCTGGGAGAGAGCAATCGCAGGAGCAGGTGGCAAACATACAACCTGCATTTAACCATGGGGTCGTCAAATGCAGATACTGCAATCAACTCCTCACCTATGGGGAGCAAAGTGTCCTGCTCATGGTTCGAGCATTGGAGAACCATCGCTGCCCTTCCCACCCCTAATTTTTTTCTTTTCTTTTTGCTCCTGTTGAGCAGTTTCCATTCCCTGTTTTTGTTCCTGTTCAGTTAAAAGAAGAAAACCAAAAGTTCTTTTCAGAACTACCTCCAATTCTCATCAAAGAGCTATATTCTTAAAAAAATGAAGAGTAAGTGAAATATAGTGCATTGATAATTGAAAGGAGAATGAGTAAGAAAGAACAGAAAGGTATGAGAGGTGAAAGGAAGTGAAGTAGGAGGAATGAAAGAAGGTGAGTGTTAGAAAAGAAAGTTATGACACAGTGAATAAACTGGAGGCCTCATTTCTGAAAAGTGACGCATCGCTACGTGAAAACAGCGATGCGTCACTTTTCTGGACGCACTCCTTATGACATTCCAGATATGTCATATTTAATTTATGACTAATCAATTCGCAAGGAGTTACAGATATGTCAGTATTTCTGACGTATCTGTAAACACAAAAGTAACGCATTGCTGGAGTGCGTCACAAAAGTGACGCAACTCCAGTAATGTGTCCTTTCACATGGAAAAAGCACCATGTGAAAGGTTTGCTGTGAAGCAGGCGCAAGATTTTGGCGCAACAGCATCCTAAAAGTGACGCACTGCGTCATTATTACCAAGCTTTTTGCAGGGGAACACCCCCTCTGCATGCATTATACCTGACACTATTTTTAAAAAGTGACGTATCTAGGTACATGGGTCACTTTTTAAAACTCTGCGCCACATTATATCTGCATCAGGTATAATGTATGCAGAGGGGGCAATCCCTCGCAAAAAGCTTGGTAATAACGACGTACTGAAATCTATGAGATTTCTCTGCGTCACTTTTAGGATGCTGTTGCGTCAAAATCTTGTGCCTGCCTCGCGTCACTTTCATGTTTACAGATATGTGAGAAATACTGACGTATCTGTAACTCCTTGCAACATGATTCGTCATACATTAAATATGACACATCTGGAATGTCATAAGGAGTGCGCACAGAAAAGTGACGCATCACACCAGAAGTGTAATAAAATGTGCCTCGTTGCACTATATTTAAAGGATGCAACAGCATCCTAAAAGTGACGCAGTGAAATCTCAAACATTTCACTGCGTCGCTATTACAAAGCTTTTTGCGGGGGAACACCCCCTCTGCATGCATTATACCTCACGCAGATATAATGTGGCGCTTGATTTTAAAAAGTGACCCATCTACCTTGATACGTCACTTTTTAAATATAACGCAACGAGGCACATTTTTTTACACCACTGGTGCGATGCATCACTTTTCTGTGCGCACTCCTTATGACATTCCAAGTAACGCATTGCTGGAGTGCGTCACAAAAGTGACGCAACTCCAGTAATGTGTCCTTTCACATGGATAAAGCACCATGTGAAAGGGCTTGCGTCAGTCTAACACCTGCTGTAAAGCAGGCACAAGATTTTGACGCAACAGCATCCTAAAAGTGACGCAGTGAAATCTCAAAGATTTCACTGCGTCGCTATTACAAAGCTTTTTGCGGGAGAACACCCCCTCTGCATGCATTATACCTGACGCTATTTTTAAAAAGTGACGCATCTAGGTACATGGGTCACTTTTTAAAACTCTGCGCCACATTATATCTGCGTCAGGTATAATGTATGCAAAGGGGGCATTCCCCCGCAAAAAGCTTGGTAATAACGACGTACTGAAATCTATAAGATTTCTCTGCGTCACTTTTAGGATGCTGTTGCGTCAAAATCTTGCACCTGCCTCGCATCACTTTTATGTTTACAGATATGTCAGAAATACTGATGTATCTGTAACTCCTTGCAACATGATTCGTCATACATTAAATATGACACATCTGGAATGTCATAAGGAGTGCGCACAGAAAAGTGACGCATCACAACAGCAGTGTAAAAAAATGTGCCTCGTTGCACTATATTTAAAAAGTGACGCATCTAGATAGATGCGTCACTTTTTAAATATTGCATAACAATGCGCATTTTTTTACACCGCTGGTGCGTCACAAAAATTGACGCACAGGAGGCGCAAAACTAGCAGCGCAAGGCCTTCATAAATATGGTCCTGGATTTTCCCCGTGCTTCGCCGGTGCGCGTACCATGCGCTTCCCCCGCGCAAAACGAAAAAAAAAATAAAAAATGTAATGCCCTGCAGGACCCTATTTTAGCCCCTACATCAAACCTAGGGGGTCAGAGGGGGTCTACTCTTCCCCCTTATGGTCATTTGCCCCTTTTTTTTTCAAACCCCTTGTGTCTCGATTTTACCGAGACACAAGATGGCGGCCGCTCCAGACTGTTTAGAATGTTTACAGACACCCAAGAGCCAATCAGCTTCCTGCGCGCAAGTCGCGTGTCGCGCCTGGAGCGCACTCCGGTGCGCGCACCGCAGAGCGCATATAGATATATATATTTTTTTGAACCTAAATTACTCAAAATCCACTGCAGCACATATCTTGAGACATAGCAAAGGCACATCGGGCTACCAGTCCCTTCAATTTTGCCAAGTTTGCTGGAAATCCATTCAGCCGTTCGGGCTAAAAGTGAAATCGACCGCCCTATGGAAATTTACATGGGGAAAACGCGTTTTGGGACCCCCCTTTTATCTCGGCCCCCGCTTGACGTATCCCCCCCAAACTTTCAAGGAAGGACCCAAGCTCGACGAGGCCATTTTCAGGAAATTTTCAGGCAGATTCGTCAACCGGTGCCAAAGTTATTCCAAATAGAATTTTGAGATTTAACATTGAAAAAAATCCTAACTATAACTACCTACTGGCGACCGCCAGTAGGTAATATATATATATATATATATATATATATATATATATATATATATATATATATATATATATATATATATATATATATATATATATATATATATATATATATATTACCTACTGGCAGTAGCCAGTAGGTATATATAGTTAGGATCTGTTTCCATAGGAAATCCCCAACATTCTATTGGGAGTAACTTTGGCGCTGGTTGATGAATCTTCGCAAATTTCTCAAAGAAGATGGCTCGCTCCGCTCCGCTCCTTCCCTGAAAGTTTGGGGGGGATTCGTCAAGTGGGGGCTGAGAAAAAAGGGGGGTCCCAAAACCTGTTTTCCCCATGTTAATTTCCATAGGACCTTTAGACTCAGCTACAGCTTGAACCGCTGAAGGGAATTACACCAAACTTGTCAAAATGGTAGTGTCTGGTATGCATATCACGCTTTTGGTAAAATAGTGTAAATCCCTCCAGTGGTTCCTGAGAAAATTAGAAGAGAAATCAATTATATATCTATAAGCGCGCACGGGTGCGCGCACCCCCCGATTTTTCGCAATTTTTTTTTGGGGGGGGGGTTGGGGGGCTTCTCTCTTTTATTTTAATGTATTTCATTTAATTTCGAGGGTGCCCACCCCTCGTTTTACCCCCGAGATCACCGCCGCGGCCCGAGCCACCTCAAGATGGCCGCCGCCTGGTTGTGGGCGGGGCCCGGGAGGCTAGCCGTGATTGGCTGCCCAAAGCAGGAAGTGTGTGTGCGCCACAGAGCCATGGAGGTGATCTGTGAGCGAGGAGCCGGGCTGGCTCGTATGCACCGAGGGCCGACTCGGAGGGGAGGGGTCTGTGAGAGACAGCCGGGCTGGATTTTACAGAGTGGGGTGCTCCACAGCGTGGGGTGCTCCTGTGCGCCACAGACCGGGCTTGGCTGCACACACAGGACGTGGGGGGCAGCAGGCTGGATTACACACAGGAAGGAAGGGACTGCTGCTGCCCGCCGGTGGGGAGAGAGAGCCCGCCTGCCTCCCGGCCGGCAGAGGAGGAAGCGAGGCAGCCTGGGAGCGCCGGTCCGGAGCAGGCAGCGGCGGCATGGGGGCACAGTGAACCGCGCACAGCTGGATGTACACTGGATTACACGGGCTTCCCAACTGCTCAGGAAAGACGGACGCATCCTGGTGAGTGCTAGCCTCTGCTACTCTGCTCCTTCGAGGCGCACTCAGCCGCGTACCTAGGGGGTGGCGAGGGGGGCGGTCCGCCCCAGGCGGCAATATTTTGAGGGTGGCATTGGCTCTTTGCAGCGGCCTTTATAAATTAGTCAGTCAGTGAGTGTACCCAAATTATAAAGGCCGCCGCAAGGGCCCAGTGCCGCGCCGCCGTCGTTTCGAGTGCAAGCGATGCCTGCGCAGTGCGTACCTGCTTGGCAAAACTTTAAAAGCAAAACCATTTTGCCTGCAACGCACTGCGCATGCACCATGGTGCGCGACGTACCCCGGCGTTTGTGGTGCGTTTGCGATTCTTTCAGAACCACGGGACAATCATGAAAAAGGCCAGGCTCTTTACTTAGCTAAACTTCTCAAGGGGCCGTGCCGTGCTGTCTGTCATGTGTCAGACGCCAAATAATCCCTACCGAAATGATGTGGGGGGTATTTAAACTCAAAGGGCTGCTGGGCGCAAGGTTTGTTTTTACTCGTTACACTTGCAGGCAGAAAGACCATGACACACATTTTTTACTCGTTCCCGCCAGTCATCCGCCGTGTGTTCTAAAGGTAGCCTTTGAAAACTATAAAGGGCGCTGTTAGGTGTGCTAATACTGTAATTTGGCCTACATCTAGTAATGGCGCAGCATTGCTTCAGAACGGTGCCAGCGCTCTGGGGGGCTCTGTTCTGGCTGTCACCCTTCGGGCTTGTGCACGCCCAGTTCCTCGGAGCATGCATGATGGTGTAATCGCTGGTGTTGAAGCAGTGCTGCCCGCCGCTGGGGCCGGAGCCTTACATTGTGTGCAGTTCTCTGCACAGCCAGTGCAGGTGCGTGCCAGTATGCGTGGACGAGCGTCTGTGGAGTGGCCCCTACAACATGCGGAACGTGGACTACCGGGAGAGGTGGCATGTCAAGTTCTGTAACCAGACCTTCCAGAGTACAGGTAAGAGGCGCGCAAATTGCAGCGATCTGATGACTTCGAGCCCGAGGTACGGCATGTGTTACTTAATTCTGTATTTGTACACACTCTCAAGCTTCCCAGGTCCACGAGAGGAGCTTAGAGTCCTTGCTGTCTAGGTCTAAATGCGCCCTTATAAATAAGGACTAAAAGTCCCAGAATGCCGTTATTAGGATTTGGTAGGCCGTTATTACTGGGTGGTTATGGCTTTAACTTGAGTAATTGTGACCAAGTCTCGTTTCTCTTAGCTACCAAAAGCGGAATCCCTTTTACAGCAGTGGTGGCCAGCTATTCAGCACAAAAGGATTGAGATCTCAGACATAATGCAAATCACCGTGACATGGCACGCACACCCTTCTTCATGTTGAATCCCCAGGAAGCTCGTTCATGAATGTTTTTGCCCAAGTTTATTTTCTCTATGGGCACATGTCTTTCCCCTGTGCCCTAGCTGTGCTGCTGGGATGACTACATTACGCGGCTAGAAAGTCAAATTATGCAGCATACTATTGCCAGTTTTTAAATAATATTACTTCATTGTTTTGTCACTTGTAGACATTACCACTGTGTGAACAAAGGTTTGAACTCGTTAGCGCTGGCATCCACCCTGCATCCAACCATCATGCATCCACCCAGCATTCATTCATCCACCCACCCATCATGCATTCACCCATCATGCATCCACCCAACAATCATTCATCCATCATGCAACCACCAGCCATCCATCTATGTTCTAGCCAACAATCATGCATCCATCCAACACCCAGCCACCCTCCCACCCACCATTCATGCACCCCATCCATCCACCCACCCATCCATCCATCCTGCATCCATCCATCATTCATGCATCCATTCACCCATCTATCATGCATGCATCCATCCATGCATCCACCCAACAATCATTCATCCATCATGCATCCAACCATCGTTCATGCATCAAAAATCGGATCCCTAGGGCTGCTCAGGTGGTCCCACAAGGATATTAACATATTTAAACGTTATCCGCTAATAGAATTAGCATTTTCAAAACCTTGCAAATTCACTGAAAAAACCATAGGTTTCTGGCCTTATATATATATATATATATATTCACTGAAAAAACCATAGGTTATAGACCATATATAGTTAGGGATTAGCATTTACAAAACCTTATTTTATTTGCACAAAACCATTGAAATTCCATATATAGTTAGTTGCACTAACTATATATCGCGCACCCGCAATCCACTGCTGATGATGTCACATATTACATCATTCATGACATGGTCAGTGACATCACTGATGACATCATCCAGTGACTGTAAGTTTCTGTAAAGTTAAAATATGTCTTACATATTGAAGAATGAGTGGATGTATAAGTGTCTGGATGAAGGATTTAGTAGGTGCACGACTGACTGTATGAGTAAATGATTAAATGTGTCTCACTGAGTGCATGGGTTAGTGACTAAACTGTCTGAATGTGTGCATCAGTATGTCTGTTGTTGTGTAAGATGCTGCATGTGTTGATCAGTACCTATATGAGTAACTATATGGGTTATTGATTGGTTGCCCAAGTATTTGTATGGGAGAGTGAGTGTGTGTGTGTGGGTGTCTGGGAGGTGTGTGACTCTGTGCATAGATGTATGAACAGTTGATTCACTAGATGTATGGGTTCAAAACTGCATGTGGAAACAGCTGTATGGGTGGTTGACTGTGTGCATGAGTGTATTGGTGAGTGAATGGATATCTCAATGCTACATGTCAAAGTAAGTACATATGTAAAACACAGTACATATGAGAGTTCACATATATAAATTACTGTGTATAAGAGCTAGTGAATGTGTGAGTGCTGCATGGATCATTGAAAACTTGTATCAGTGATTGTATAAGAGAGTAAATATGTGTTAGAATATGTTTGAATAAGTAAGGTGTGTATAACTGTATAGTTGAGGAAATGGAGGTGTGATTGATTCTTTGCATGACTGACTAGGTGTATGAGTAACTCCATGGATGAGTGACAATCTGTGAGTGTCTGTTTACTCTGAGTGTATCTAAGGTTATATTAGAGTCTGAAGAGGTTAATCGTATTATCACATGATTGATGTCATCAGTGATGTTGTCTGTGATGTCATTTGAGTTGTAATCAGTGATGTCATCAGTGATGTCATTTGAGATGTCATCAGTGATGTCATCAGTGATGTCATTTGAGATGTCATCAGTGATGTCATCAGTGATGTCACTGACCATGTCATGAATGATGTAATATGTGACATCATCAGCAGTGGATTGCGGGTGCGCGATATATAGTTAGTGCAACTAACTATATATGGAATTTCAATGGTTTTGTGCAAATAAAATAAGGTTTTGTAAATGCTAACCCCTACTTATATATGGTCTATAACCTATGGTTTTTTCAGTGAATTTTCAAGGTTTTGTAAATGCTAATTCCTAACTATATATTCTCTATAACCTATGGTTTTTTCATTGAATTTCAATGGTTTTTTGAAAGCTAATATCTGTAGCTGTAAAATGTATTCTTCTTTAAAACTGTGTAAGTCCGCGAACCGGTAAACGTTCCTTTAGCGTAACTGTTACGCTAGCATGACGTTTTGCGTTGTCGCGTAATACGTCATTGGACGCGCCAAGTTAGCGGACCCAGAAGCGGACCGGAAAGCGGAGCAAAGCGCGAAACGTAAACACAGCAGGTCATGTGACTTGGTAATAACACTTTTCATTGGTTCATTTCACTTTTGGTTTCCTAATGATGTAATACTAGGTCATGTGATCTAAAATTAACACTTTTCATTGGTTTAGAACTTTTGCTTTTCCCAAATGATGAAAACCCCTCTTTCTTTCCTCACTCTGACTTTCATCTTGGTGAGAGAAAGACCCTTTTACATTCTAGAGAAATGGCTTCAATTGTTGCTTCAGCTAGTGTTCCCCCACCACCACCTCCACCTCCTCAAGGGAAGAAAGGACCACCTGCTCAACCAATCTTTGAAGAAGAGGAAGATCAGGAAGAGGAGGAAGAGGAGGAAGAGCCTCAGTTTTTGCCAGAGGAGCCCAGGAGGTACAACAGAAAGGAAAACTTCATCTGGCAATTTTTTTAATTTCCACCAGGGCAAAAGAAAGTCAATGCCAGATATGTCTTTTGCCGTATTTGCGACGATCGACTTTCAAGGGGGACGGACAAAAAATATAGTTTTGGAAATTATACGATGCACAGGCACATGAGTAGGTGGCACCCAAATAATTATAGTGTTGCCCAGCTTCGCGATGAACAGCAAAATCCCCCGGCAATGGCGAGAAGATCTGTCGTCCCAGAAGTATCGGGACCAGAGGCGAGGGAGGTGATCCCGAACATTCAAATGGACATGGGGGAAGTAAAACAAGTGTGCGTGTGGTGCAACCATTTAATATGCTACCGAGAAAGTAGCATTACTCTTATAATAAAAGCTATCAAAAATCATGTTTGCCCGAAACTCCCCAAAAAATAAATTCTTCTTTTTTTCGTTGCTTCTGTTGAGCCCTCTTCAATGAATCATTTTTGTTTCCCCCCTCCCCCCAAAAAACAAAAAAATTACAAAATGTTCAGAAAAAACAAAAAAATATATAAAAAATGTTCAGAAAAATAATTAAAAAAATTTAAAACAACAAAAACCAAAAAAAAGTTCTTTTCAGAACTACCTCCCCATTATAAAAAAAATTGGTAGAATTTTTGAAACTCTGCCAACCTCTATTTCTTTTAGTTCGCTCCCAGTTCGCACTCCGGTACGCGAACCAGGAGCGAACCAAAACATTTTTTTAAAAAAAAGAACAGTAAGTATAAGGAAAGGAAACAGACAGTTATGTTACAAGAAAGACAGCTATAGGGAGTAAAGAAAAGATACTGTTACCCGCAATTCACTTCTGATCATGTCACATATTACATCATTCTTGACATGGTCAGTGACATCATCAGCAGTGGATTGCGAGTAACAGTATCTTTTGTTTACTTCCTATAGCTGTCTTTCTTGTAACATAAATGTCTGGGGATTGAACACCAACCTTGCTGTGTGTCCTTTGCCTGTTCGTCTGCTCGCCTGTCCACCTTTCCGGCCACTCTGCCACACTCTGCAACGCCTCGCGGCCCCCGCTGCGCGGGAGCCGCTCGCAGGCAAGAGACCTTGCTGAGGAGCCACTCCCTGGGTCTACACTGTGCATAGGAGCACCAACGCGCTTCCACGGACACTGCAGCTGACCCCAAAGACAGAGGCGGGACTGCGAGGACCAGCGTGCTCAGCGGCACTGATCGGCCGCAGCTGGTCCTCTTCCCGCCCCCTCCTTCTGCTCTTCCCCCTGATAGACAGTGAGAGCAACGCGCACGCGGGACGCGCGCGGGGCTAAGGCCGGGGCTAAGACCGGGCAAAGAGCGGGCCGTTTGAGGCCGTTCGAGTACGGGAGAGTCCGGTCCGGGCCCCTTCTCTTCGCCTGCTCCGCCAAGACTACTGACACCTTGAGAAATGTGTACACGGGAAACAAGAATCAAAACATCTTCCCTTGCTGCCGCCGGAGCGGTTAAAGGCCCTATGGACACCTACTTTGCCAAGGCTGGCTCACTCCTGATTGAGGAGATCCAAGTCCTGGAGCGAAGAATTTCACAAGAAATAGATTGGGTAAGGAGATCATCTATGGGACCCATGGCACTAGCTAGAACGCCTGAAAATAGTTTGGGTAGGCCAATCACGCATAGCTCGGATCAGGTACCATGCCACCTTACGGACACTTTAACAACTAGTCCAGAACTCACTATTGATGTTCCAAGCGATCTAGAGGACATGAGCCTGATGGTTCTACCCAACACCCAAAACACCCAGCCTATACCACCGCAGAACACAGAGGTAGCTCTAACCGCAGAACCCAATAGCGATAACAATAAGGGAGTCAGAGAGGGGGCCATTCCTAAAAAGAAGCAAGGGCCACAAAACCCAGAAGAACTTAGGTCCAAAACTCCCAAATCCAAACAAACTAGAGGTAAGGGGAGGATATTAACCGCCCCTGCTCCAACGGGGGTAAGACTAGGAACGCTTACCACTTCCAGACCACCCAAAATTAACCCCACTTTCACAACCTACTGACAATGTCCAATTAGATATACCTCCTCAGATGAAATCACTTTGGAGGATATAGGTTCACTGCTCAGGTCCTTATTAAGTCCACTTGAGGCGAGACTGATCAAGATAGAAGCAAGATTAGTGAGTATCGAAAAGGCAACTGTACAACTTGCCGATGCTAGGAAAACTGACAGCAATGTGACCAAGATATCAAAGGAGGGTACAGGCTTCAAACCTGCTAAAGGCAATAATCCGCAGGCTGTATCGAACAACAAACCACCAGACCCAAAACCTAAACCCATACAATCTGCAAAAAACAATGCACCACAATCCACAGTTGTACATAAAGCTCCGACACCCTCACAGCAACCAAATACCGCTACTCCCAAACCTGCCTCTTCATCAAAACCAAATTTTACGCCATTGACTAAAACTAAGCATGACCCCCCACTTGAGGGAGAGAAGCCACATACCAAACGAAAATTACAGTTTGTAAACCTCCCACCAGAAGCCGCCCCTTACACCGTAGTTTTGGCTGGGGTCCCTGAACTTGACCCCCCCACATTTGAATCATACACCTCACTCAAGAACAAAGTAATAAACTGGCTCTCGGTAAATAGACCACTTCCGAGAGGAACAGCGAGTGACATTTCCACGACTAAGAGAGTAGCATGGGTGGGGCATACCAGGAAATCCATTAGAGGAGATTGTATTTTGGTCTCCTTTAGAGACCCCAAGACAGCCGCATATATCTATTCCTGTGCTACTGATGAGGACTATGGTAACATCATCCAAACACTTCCCCTCTCATTTTTCTACCCCTCCAATTTATACAACTCTGAGGATCACAGGTGGGGACACCACCAAGAGTTATTGGAGGGTTGGGAAACTCGCCACAGAGAGATCAACAATTACCCTTCACACAGGGGGAGACCATTTGAACACTTCCCTGGTTACGGGGATGAGGCTGGGTGGGAAACTGTCGCTAGGAGGAGGAGGGGGGGTGGTGGCTATAGGAGGGGAATTCCCGGACCATATAGAACACACTATCCTGCCTATCCACCAACACAAAATCGATACAGTAATTTAGATATGGTAGATTGACAGGTGGTTGGAGAGGGGAATGTTGCCTCAGCAACTTCCCCAACTATCATCAATACACTCATAGTTCCCATATTTGACATGAATACATATACACTGGCGGATACATCGACAGCAGGCTTAGGTGAACCGATCCAGACGTCAGTCATGGCGAACCCTTCCCTACCCACTGCTACTGGTCCATTGGCCTTCACACATTCCTCCCCAACCTACAGGGCCCACCAAGAACCCTCTATTATTGTTGTGAGCCCGCCACGCGACCAAGTACCGCACATAACAGTAATTTCGTGGAATGTGGCAGGGCTCTCTAGTAAATTAGACTGCCCAGAGTGGGGCTCCTATATTAGTTCCAAAAACCTAATACTCCTACAAGAAACCTGGGCGCGAGAAGCAATAGACTTACCTGGCTTTGCTTCTTTCTCCAAAAACGCCAAGTGGGGGGGAAGGGGAGACCATCTGGGGGATTAATGATAGGGGTAGCAACGGATCTAGGCTGCCAAGTCTCCGATCTGGAGACCGCTTCCGACGATCTGTTGGCTGTCCTACTAGAATGGCCTGACTCACCGAAGCTACTAGTTATTAATATCTACTCTAGACCGACCCAAATGCATAAAGAGTCGCCCACTATAGATGAGTTAGCTAGGTTCTTAGAGGGCATTCCGTGCGATCTCGCCTGTCTAGTTGGGGGCGATTTTAACTCCCATTATGAACCTCTGCCTGGACTACGCGATGGCCCCTCCCTAGAGGAAGACTTCTGCTGGCTCATACCTGAGACGGCGGCACCACCTCCAAGGGCTTGGACCCCCCTAGCCCTACAAATAAACGCCCTTACTCTCAATCTCGGTCTTAGGGCATGTAATGGCCGCTGTAATTCGGATATACCAAGTAACCCGACTTACAACAAACCTGGTAGTGAATCCAGACTCGATTATATCATGGTTAAAACCTTCATGTGGCCAGCAATAGCCGACTTTAAAGTGTGCCCAAGAACGGATAGTGATCACAACTCCCTGGAACTGACTTATTCCCTTCCCGGGAACAAGGACATATCACAGGGATCTGGCAACGACAAGTCGGACCTCCTACTTGAAAACAACCGTAGGAAAGTCAAGTGGGAGAAGCTGGCTAGCAGTACAGACAAAATACCCTGCCTCTATGAAAGGTTAATCCCACTACTAGAGTGTGCCTTCGACCTAGGCACTAAAGACCTAGATGAAGACACCAGAGGAGAGCTAGCAATAATTCACAAAAACATCACAGACTCCCTTGAACAAGACTTGTTCACGACCTCTATGAAAAGGAAGGGCTACAAGCCAAAGACCTCTTGGTATAACGCCACATGTAGGAAGGCTAAGGCTCATCTGCTATCTGCCATCAAGGGACGCCTTAGCAGGGAAGAAATCCGTGATAGGAGAAATAAGTACAAGTCCCTCCTAGTGAATGCTAGGGCGGAATGGGACCACGACTACTGGGAGAACCTCGTGAAAGCACTATCAACCAGAGACTCACGCAAATTTTGGCGTGTAGTAGCGAATGGCACGGTTGAGTTATCTTCAGCAATAGAGCCCAACATAGCCCCCTCAGTATGGCAAGCCCATTTTGAAGCGCTGTATGCAGAGGGAGGTGAGGATCTCAGTAGCGAGAGACTTTTGATTACACCTACCCCCTCAGGGGCCGTATTCACTGAAAAAGAGGTGAGGGAGGCCATTAAGGGTCTAGCTGCTGGAAAAGCCCCGGGATTGGATGGGGTCCCGGAGGACCTGTTCAAACAGGAACCAGGGATCTGGGCACCGTACCTCACACTTATATTTAATGCCATCCAGGGGGGGATGACTGTGCCCGATACTTGGAGGGGAGCAGAGGTAGTCCCAATTTATAAAAAGGGATCCCCCCTGCTCCCATCCAACTATCGACCTATCAGTCTGATAGATATATCCCAAAAACTTTTTGGCAGACTAATCCTAAATCGTTTGCAAGCGTGGGTCCAAGAAATGGATATCCTGTCCCCATACCAGGCAGGATTCCGGGAGGGTGTATCCACTACAGATCAAATATTCAGGCTACAACTGCTCTATTGGAGAACAGCGGTAATCGAGGGCGGCAGTCTCTATACCATCTTTGTAGACCTACGCGCCGCCTTTGATTTGGTGCCTAGAGCAAAGCTGTGGAATGTCATGAAAGAGCTGAATGTCCCCGCAGAAATCTTGGCAATTCTGATGAGACTTCATTCTAACAACTACGCCCGCGTTAGGTGTGGCAAAGGTGGCAAACTAACCGAAAGGTTCCCCGTTCGCAGAGGTGTAAGACAGGGTTGCGTGCTTGCACCTACCCTGTTTTGTATCTTTGTGAACGGGGTAGTTGCCCACCTTAACAGGATTGCCAACTCTGACGCCCCAAAGTTGACTGGCAACAGGGTGCCTGCAATTATGTTTGCAGACGACACCCTGTTGTTGTCTAAATCCCCGATGGGGATCCAACGTATTTTGGATGGCTTCCTAGACTTCTGCTCTGACCGGGGACTGGAAGTTAATCCCCAAAAAACAAAATTCATGATTTTAAATCCCAACTCCCGAAATAGAGCCCCTCCCAAGCTCGGCACGGTGCATCTAGGTATGCATAATATCGAATACCTGGGGATTACTATAAATGAACACTTAACATGGTCGTCGCACCAGGCCAAAGTGACCATCAAACTGGCACAGTTGGCGGGTGGCACTTTGCGCCTGGCAAATAAATCAAGTTACCGACCACTTACCCCAATCATTCATATATACAAAACACAAGCTAGGGCAGGGGTTACTTACGGGGGTGAGTTGTGGGGTTACACTCAACATCCTAAGCTACAGTCCACGGAGAATAAATTTCTGAGACAGGTAGCTGCCCTCCCCCAGAGCACCCCTCTACTACCACTTAGATTAGACCTGGAAATTAAACCCATAACAGAGGAGTTAGGACTCAAACCCCTAAAATTCTGGAGGCGTTTGTGGTCTAGCCCAGACCTCGCAATTTATAGAGAGGAACTACAGGAATTCCTGGAACTACGGAACATAAAGAGGATTCCTTGGCTAACTTATGTTAAGGGAAGGTTTGAGGAAATGGGTTTCCCGGAACTATGGACAGATCCTTTTAATTCATGTACCAAGATCTCAAAAAAGGTACTCGCGAGTGCCTACTACGCCATGATGCTCACTAGAGTCTCTAATGACACTCGTGAGGGGTCCCTGACAAACTTATTCCTGAAAATGAAAGATACCTACTCCCTCGAAAAAACCTTAGACGAGATTTCCCCTGCATTAACAAGTAAACTGTTTTTACAATGGCGCTATGGATGCCTTCCTCTAGCTTCGTTCACAGCGTCCTGGACAGCATGCTCCACCGTATCATCTTGCCCAATATGTGCACACCCGGAGGAGGACGATATGCACGTGGTCTTCTTCTGCAAGGGCTACGAACGGAGCAGGAAATATTGGCTAGTTCCGATGCTCAGGAACTTGGGATTTAGATCTCACCAAACCGCTTACAGAGTTTTAAAATCTGACCTCTCCCCTCCTGTAGTTTTTGCACTTTCAAAATTCTTAACTTCACTGTGGTTTACCCGAAGCCGAATGATGAAAAGACTGGTATAATGGACATCACCAGCGGTTTCTCCTACTGTCTTATCCAATTTTTAAACTAATTCTATCAAATTTGGATCACACTATGTTTAATAAGTTTTAACTGTATGTACTGTTCTGTATCTTTTATGATCTGTGATCGAAATAAAGATTTTTGAAATGAAAATGTCTGTTTCCTATCCTTATACTTACTGTTCTTGTTTTAAATTTTTTTTGAGATCATTCAGAAACAGTAACATTAATAGAGACAGAATGAGTGAATAATAATGAAGAAGTATGAGAAGAGAGGGACTGAGAAAAATACTGGAAGGAGTAGAATAATTAAGTAATAGAGAAAGGAATGAGAGAAGTAGCAAACGCAGGAAAGTAAGGATTAAAGAAATGAAGCAGTAGAACTAATAGATGTTAAATGTGATAGATTAAATGATTGATTCAGGATGACGATAAGGTGTGTCCTCTCCAAAAGTTTGTTTAAGGTGAGGCCTACTCAGGGTTGCATATCAAATTTATGCTTGTTGAAGAATACAGAGGAGATAATACATGTGAAGGCCTACCATTGAAGTAAAACATGTCCACTTCACTCTTGAACAACGACCAGACCTCTTCTGTGTCCATAGACAGACCTAAAGTTCATCTGCACAATGTCATTCGTAAACTTAGAAAACACAAGTAATGTAATTTGAAAAACGTGGAGTTTCTTTTGCTCATTTCACAATCACATCACCTGTGTTGCCTTTGCTTAGGTATCTCATAGTGCAGATGTAGTTCAGCATATGAAACAGTACGCAGAAGTGCAGCAGTGTATGCATTAATACATGTGAAGGCCTACCAATAAAGTAAGTCATGCCCACTTATTACATCATTCATGACATAGTCAGTGACATCATCAGCAGTGGATTGCGGGTTAAAAGAGTAGAAAACATTTACCTTATAATTCTTGTTAACTTTTTCAAATATTTTTTCATACTTTCAATCTGTCAAAGAGAGAAGAAACATTTCAAAAATATTAAAACATGTATTTAAAAATTTGAAAAGACAAGGGAAAAGGTTCAAGAAGAAACAGTTTTTCAATAACTTTGACATATACAGAAGCCTCTGCTGCTATACGTCCCCTACACAATCCTAAAGATATATATTTTAAACAAACAGTATCTTGATGCTGATGAAGTGAGGCCTATTTTCGAACATGGTGCATCTTTTGCACTGCTGATGTCTCACAATAGTGATGCAATAGCAGCGCAAAAAAGATGTAAAGCCAACATAAAATTGTGTCTAACATTTTAAATGATTCTTTCAGGATACAAATAAGATATGTCCTTTCAAGAGGTTTCTTTAAGGTGAGGTCTATTCAGTTTTAAAAAAAAAAACAGTACCCAGAAATGCAGCACTGTAAGCATTAACTTTGACACTTACAGAAGCCTCAGTTTCTCCATATCTACCTCACATTTCTAAATGTATATCATAAGTACAAAAAGTAGAACATTAATTATACATGTTAAATGGTTTATTTTTGCTGTTCTCAGAATGTATCAAATTTCACTTAAATCAGTGACTTGAAGGTATTCATCATGTAACAGCGGGGAAAAAAAAACACAATCAAAATGATTGTGTTTAAAAAACCCATACAACCTAAGAAATCTGAATTCAAAACTCCTTAAAATTAACTTACTTTCCATAACGTCGAAGGATGTCCTATGAACAGCATCCACTCTGTTGTGCTATAAATATTTTCTGCACGCCACTTTCTGAAACAAAACCTCCATCGTTTTGAAAAATATGTTACATACAATAAAATACTTCTCACATTCTACCACATGTTTCCACTTGGCCAAATCATGTTGCAGCGTTTTTCAACTCTTGTAATTCTTCTAATGAAATCCCGTCATTTTCTATTTTCGCAACTTTCAAAAAGAAAACATTTAAGATTACTTTCACAATCCTGGACTACTAATATCTTACCCTTCTTGCTCACTCACGTTCTACTTTTCCTATGACACTGATACTTCTTACTATGAAGCAGACTTACTTGCATCAGGTTTATATAGTTGGATTTTTAAAATGACATTATAATTAAAAGTTTTGGACCAATAATCTAGACAGCATTGCAGACTTACATTCCCTCTACTTCATGAACCTTTTGCAATTCCTCAAAGGAAATTCCGAGATTCTTCCCTTAAAATTTTGGTTTTAAAAACACCAGGTAAGAATTTTTAAGGTCAAACGGCAATTTTTTTTTGAAACTTACAACAGAATCGTTTCAGAATGACCAGCCGTTTCTAGACTTTAAATAAGCTGTGTAATGTCCTGATGTTGTTGAAGGACCGTCGTGATAGATAATTGCTACAGTTACAAAAGTCCTTCCTGATATTGACAGCTGAGAAGCAACAACATTTTTTACTAAAGTTGACAATTTTGATCCATCAGGCCTACATCGTTGGATCATTAAAATGACATACTGGCCATATCTTCGAATAAATAATGTTGACATCATTTCAGATTTACATTGGCTACACTCCATGTTGTGATCCGCTGCATTTACTAGCTTATTAAAGGAGACTGATTTACTATCTGGCAAAGTTAAATATATAAATCTTTCTGAGTCTACACTAGTAGTACTTGATACCATACAGTTCTCGCAGTCATGCTGCCATTGATAAGAAAGCCCAAACAGGTGATCTACATTTACACCCTCATCTTGCAATACATCAAGCATATACATTAAAAACTCCTGACAATCCTGCTGATTATTTTCAGAGAAGTCTGTTTGACCTGAACATTCATCTAACAGATAACGAACTTCAAACACACTTTCTACTTTTGTTCGATCAGTGCTACATTTCTCTAATACAGAATTCAACAAGCAGCATAAAATTTGTTCCGAATTGAACACAATCTGTTCTTTTAAAGTCTCTAGTGAAAAGAGAACATTAACCACTACATTTGCATAGCAGTTGACACCAGAACTGTTTTCAAATTGAAAACCAACAACATCTTGAACAGAATCCACTTTCTTTCTGCATACAATTTTCGGTTCATCGACTTTTGGGCTTTTTGTTACAACCTCCCTACTGTTACTGATATTTCTTCGTTTCCGGCCTACCACACGTTTCTCAAACAAAGGATATTGAAGCAAATGTGGCGCATACTCTTTTCCTAACCTATTGTATTCCTTAACACAATCTAGATCCGCACAAATGTTTGTGACATCACAGTCAATCAGGTACAATCCTGATAAAGTTCTAACTCGTGACAATGCCACATATGCCATACCCTCCTTGAACACAGAACTGCCAATATTCACCAATGCACTATCTACACTTAAACCTTGCGATTTATGGATTGTCACCGCATATGCCAAGCAAACAGGAAACGGTTTACGGCGAACATATAAATCTTTAACAAGCAAAAACCTAGCAGAACAACGACCAATTAGCTGTACTTCCTCAATGCCATCAAATTAAATTTTTAAAAATTCAATACCATCTCTACTTCTGTATTTCTCAAAATCAACAACATTACCCATTGATCCATTTACCAGACCTCTTTCAACATGTAAATTCCTTCTCAAAATGATTCGGCAATTTAAGCATACATTCAAAGTCTTTTCAAAACCCGCTGTTTTAGATATAGTCTTCTCTAATGAATCCAATTTTGATTTCAAATTCTCTGACAAAATAATTGTTGATCCCATATGCTCTATTTTGTCAATAGCTTCAAGTTTCACAATCTCTTGCTTTTCTAAATTCAACATTTTGTTGTTGAAGATGGCACATTCTGCAAGTGTTGGCATCAAACATATTCCGGATTTCTTCTCAGTAATTTTCTGAAAAATATTCTCAGGCACAATGTCTTGTTCAGGATATAAATTTGACAGTAATCGTGCATTTAAAGCTTCTTTCCCATGCTCGGTCACTTTTCCAATTCTAATATCTTGTAGAATATTCTTGTAATCTTCATCCTTCGCCTGACGCATATTTTCATGCAGTTCAGCATAATTGAAATTTAACCATATATTAACGTTGCCAATGCTCCCTAGGCACTTCCTGCTATCTTCATGCGTGAGTATTTTGAACACAGGTTGTCCTTTCACTGGTGTCAGCTGCAGAAGATCTCCAAAAACAATGATGTGTTTGCCACCAAATAACACATCATATTCAGTTTTAAGAACTTCTTGCATTCTCAAATGCACAAAGGCAAGCATGACATTGGAAACCATGCTTACTTCATCAATGATAAGAAGTTTCATTTTCCTCAAGATTCTTGAAACTTCACAACAAGCTTCTCCAGATAACTTGTGGTATTGTAATTTGTTGTCATGCTCCACCGGCAGCATCAGTAGACGATGCAAAGTAATCTCTTTAATGTTATGTGCTGCCAATCCAGTAGGAGCAGTAACAACACAAGACAACGATGTCTCAGTCCTTTCCTGCAAATAACAAGAAATTGCTTTAATGAGGAAACTTTTTCCAGTTCCCGCTTCTCCACTCACGTACAGTCGGACTGGCTTCAACAATGTACATGAGCACTCTTTCTTCTCATGACTTAATCCATGCTCAATTTCCTTGGTAACTTCATCATATATTTTCCTCTGCTCAACGTTGAGTTGTTTTTCCAAGTCTTGTAAGTTAACTGCATCCCCCTGAGCATGTGCCATGGCTCTTTCCACTTCATTCATAGCAGTGGCAGCTTCATTTTCGATAATAGGTCCTCCTAGTGGATCCTGACTCAATGAAACAGAACTCTGACTGTCCTGAGAACTGTCTCTGGCAATCTCAGCTGCAATCGTTGCTTCCTGCTCAATTTCCAAAGTCAACATTTCTTGATATTTGGGAAAAGCAGGACATTCTATGGTCTCCTTAGCAGCAGTGAAAGAGTCTTCGTAACAGAGGAAATCTCCAAGCAGTTCCTCTTCTGCACGCCAAGGCTTGAAAAGTTGCAAAAGTGCTAAATAGAAAAACTCCTTTTTTTCTGGAGATTCGCCACTCAATTTTCGATGGTTTACTAATTGGCATTTTCTTTGCTTGACCAGACATCCCTCACTTCCAATTACAGCATACACTCCTTTCTCAATATCTTCTTTGATGTTCCTCTTGAATATATAATTTTGTAGAACCTCATATAGACAAACATTCTCAAGGTGACTGCTTCGATTTGGATAATATGTATCCAACATGTTGGTCTTCAAAATGTCGGTACTGTTTGGCTCCTTTTCTGCCAAATACTCAATTTCCCGGACAGGTTTTAGAACTCGATTTCGCGTTGCAGCAAGACCAAGACTCGCCCAAACGATACTCCTGGATTTGGCATAGAGACTTGCTGAAGACAACCGGTCACAACATTCGTAAGCTCTGATTTCCCGATGCGACAACATCTTCAGACTGAAACTGTACAACTTCTTGCTGAGGCTCTTTTCATGGGAAATGTCCTCCCACATATCCTTCAATTCTGTCTTTTCTTTTTTGGTGATGTAAGATGTCACATACCGAGCCACAGCCATACAGTTGTCAGCAACAAACTGTATATCCATGTTAGCATTCCACATGGACAAAATCACTGGGTTGTAGTCGTTGATGTACTTGGACTCTTCGTTCCTTTTCAAATTGTATGTATTTTTGGGTGATTTCCTCGTCACATTATGTCGCAGTGAAGACATCAAACTGTTCACTCTTCCTTTAGAAATCACCGGTCGTGGAAAGTTGAAACGACATTTGGTGTAGAACTTGTCCTTGTTTCTGAATTTACGACAACAGTACTTTCCACAACGATGGCTTTGGAAACGTAGAACTTGTTCTCTTAGGCTTTTCTTCTCCGTTGCGTTTGGAACAGCACACGTAGAATACTGTTCTATGAAATTCATCACTAAGTCATCCGGATCTGTTCCAAATTTAGGTGCATCCTTGATCCACAACAACATATGTATATGAGGAGCACCTCTTGCTTGGTACTCCTTTCTCCAGAAGAAATCCAACACCTCTCCAAGAGGTGGATTCTTCTTATTTGTGATGAAAGACATCATAGCTTCAAATCTATGATTGAAATACCTGCATACATTTACTGGATCCAAAGAACACAGTTCTCCAGGTGTCTTGAATTCAATGTTTTCAATATTTCCATTTACCTCTCGTAGAAATTCAAGTAAGTCTTCCCAGCCATACTCAGCACAGATCAGAGTAAGGAACCATGTTGGAGTTCCTAAGTTCCTCAGCATACATTTTAAATCACCATGACGACGGTACCAGTACTCATTAGTACTACGCTGACACGCCATGAGATTAATTAGGTGAGAATCCAAAATACTGTCTTGGACATTAACTTTATGCATAAAATCACTTGCCGAGATGTTTCGCATCTGTATACCACTTTTTAAGATGTGGTTCACTGCATATGACAGTCCAGACAGATCGCTTTCAAACAGGAGATGAAACAAATAGGGAATGCATTGACGAAACCTAGGATCTTCTGCATACAATCGTAAAGTCCGGTATTCAGACGCAGGAATTTGATGAGGTCGCTCATCATATCTTCCTCCTCGACCTGAGGGAAATAGCTGTGGGAAACACCGAGCTTCCAAACTTTCCTCCCAAACACTAATGGGACTCCCTTTGGCTTGTTTCATTTGAAACAACTCAATTGCATTCCCCATGACTTCCTTGGAATGCAAAGGATGAACACTATAATGTTCATATATTTCTTCACTTTTAGAGGCCTCTACTTTCTCAATTTGGCCAGCACACAAATCGCTATCCTCTTCATCACTTACTTCCTCTTCTGCAACATATACATTTATATAGTACTTATTATTTTTCTTCAAATACAATGTTGCCTTTTTGACTTTCCTAACATCCACTAAATCTTGCCATATTTTCTTATTCTTTGTCGGAACACCATTAACCAAGATAACCAAAGGTTCCTCTTCAACTTTTTCTACTCCAATTGTGTTAATGTTTTTGTTCAAATCTAGAGGCAAATAAACAACTCTTCCCTTTAATCCTCTCTGTAAATCTGCTGGAGGCAACTTCCCTGTCTTTGGCTCCAGTCTTACAATAGCCTGAAAGGGATGGATACTTTGAATCAAAATAGATTCATAAGTATTTAAATCCTTCAATTCAGAAGGAATCTCAACCAATTCAAGATTATTATGAACCGCCCTAGCAGGCATCTGGTTTTTGTTTAATTTGTTACAACAATAAGTACACACACGTTGATCCGATCCCAAATCAAAAGAATTTTCTACCATCAAGTATGTGGCGAAATCCTTCCATTCACTATTATTTTCCCTTTCACTTTTTGCATATAAATCCACTAACTTAGTCTGATTCTTATAAAAAGTGCGTCGACAACACACACAAGTGAAATTAGGCCTCTCACTTGATTTCATCTGAAACGTGGCAATTTCCTTCTGAAAATTATCTGTACTAGAAACCTGTACATTATCTTCAACATTACCTTCTACTTCTGGGTCAATTTGAACATTCTCATCTTTACTACCAAAGTAACAAAACTCAATTTCTTCACAAATATTCTTCACATCTATTTCAGAACCATGCAAAAGAGCAGCACATAATTGTTTAAGCATAATTGCTGGACTCTTAGCATAATACAACATTCTCACTAATTTTCTCACTTTATTATGATGCACTGCTAGCATCCTGAAATGATGAAAAACACTATGGCATACTCTCCTGGAAAGACAAGCCAGTGAATGACCACGCAAACCTGTCATTTGTCTCACTCTGCAAGGATCTAAATCTTGCAACAACTTCATTTTCTGCTTCAAACTTTTCTTATTAAATGTCCGTATAAAATCACAAAGCAAATTGATGGAAACCTGTCGCACACTGCAAATAGAACTACACTTCCAAATGTACACAGGACCCTTAGGACGTCTTCCTAAAACCTCATCACTTAGCGCCTCTTCTGTCTCTGTTGTCACAAGTTTTTCTTTTTCAACTGGACAACCATCCTTCACTTCATAAGCTCGACCACTGGTGTCAACTGCAAACACCAAATCATTATCCTGAAAATAACTCTCCTCATTAAAAAATGCCTCACAACTTGAACTATGCATCCATTCTCCGGAAAAAACTTCACAAAAGTTACTACAATATACTACTCTCTTCCATCTACTTTTTGTTTTGAAATCAGAAATTACCTTGCTTAGTTTCCTAATTCTATTGATTACCAAAATAAACAACTTTCGCTTAATTTCAAAAGCATGATCAATAATTTTCTCTACATTTTTCTTCTTCTTATAAAATGCCACTTTCTGTTGGCCTTTCTTAATATTTTTTAATAAATTAACTATTATCCTATTGCGGAACATTCGTTTTCGAATGTCCCTAAACTGTTGTTTCCTTCTACTATCATGCACAGAGTTATCTCTTGCTCTACCAGTAACATTTTTGATTGGTCTTTCCTTACCATTTAAATTGCTTTTCTTTTTCTGAACTGAAACATTTTTTGGATAAATACTTTTTTTACTACAAATATTTCTTAAGAATGATTTTGTGCTCTTACCCGGAGCTTTCTTGGTGTTTTGAAAAGTATTTTGGGAAGAGGACTGCTGCAATAAAAGATCATCCTGCTGTCTTTGACGTTTTCTAGCCTTTCTAATTCGATTTTTCGTTGGCATTTTTCAAATTTGGAAAAGATCTGCAGTTGAATCTGTGGAAAAATATAATAAAAAATGTTATTAACCACTATTACCAAACAGTAAATGAATAACAGTCATCAAAAACTTAACACCCTACTTATTATTTAACATAACAAATCTTTTGCACCAGCACTGCATCACAAAAATGTCACACAGTGGTACAAAACAGGCATAAAACAATCATAAATCTCTCCCTAAAATTTTAAATGATTAATTCAGGATGACGATAAGGTGTGGCCTATCTAAAGGTTTGTTTAGGCCCAGATCTTTGGACTGGGGTGAATGTGTGTCATTGATCCACATTCGGTCCATCACCTGTTTTGTTTGTTTGAGGTGAGGCCAACACATGGTTGCAGATAAGATTTTCACTGAAGAAAACAAAGGAGATAATACATGTAAAGGCCTACCAATGAAGTAAGTCATGTCCTCTTCACTCTTGAACAAAGGGCAGACCTCTTTTGAATCTGTGGTCACACCTAAACTTCATCTGCACAATGTCATTCATAAACTTAGGAAACACTAGTGATGTAATTGAAAAATGTGGAGTTTATTTTCCTCATATCAGAATTACATCACCTGTGTTTCCTCATTGACTTAAAATATCCTTAATACACATGAAAACGCTAGGGCATTCCAAAAAAATATAAATATGACCCAAAACAACCTATGAAGCTCTAGCAGTACATATCCAGAAATGTAATTGATTTCAAATAATCGTTTTTAAACACAGCATATAAATCAATTGTATACCTGCTTTCAAGAGGAAATGACTGAAAATGTCCTTGAGACACATGAAAGCGTTTTTTAGAATGCCCTTACACCATTTTTGGGACATTATTAACATGCCTATGTAACTCCCATAATCAAAATCTAAATTTGCCGACCGCAAGTGGGAGCGTATTTACAAGAAACTTGCCCCATGAGGAACCCTTTCCATTTAAAAAGGAAAAATAACATCATAGACACTCATATCCCTTATAAATATGACCCAAAACAACCTATGAAGCTCTAGCAGTACATATCCAGAAATGTAATTGATTTCAAAAATCGTTTTTAAACACAGCATATAAATCAATTATATACCTGCATTCAAGAGGAAATGACTGAAAATGTCCTTGAGACACATGAAAGCGTTTTTTGGAATGCCCTAACACCATTTTTTGGACATTATTAACATGGCTATGTAACTCCCATAATCAAAATCTAAATTTGCCAACCGCAAGTGGGAGCGTATTTACAAGATACTTGCACCATGAAGAACGCTTTCCATTTAAAAAGGAAAAATAACATCATAGACACTCATATGCCTTATAAATATGACCCAAAACAACCTATGAAGCTCTAGCAGTACATATCCAGAAATGTAATTGATTTCAAAAATCGTTTTTAAAAACAACATATCTGTTTCAGCTTACATAAGAGACCATGGAATGGGCTCCATGTACAACAATAACTTGTGTTACTGCATGCCAGAATGCTACACCGAATATGCAATTAAAATTTAAAACCAAAATCTATTTGTATATCACAAGAGACAAACCACATTTTAAAAACACAGCTTTCTTCATCATTTTCTCCTTAAATCATACTATTCTCTATCTAAATTAAATAAATCGTTTCTCACCTTAGCAAATACTTTTTGAGTTTTGAAAACAGTCTCAGAAATACACCAAATTGTCTTCAGCAGAAGAAAAAGGATGCACTCCAGAGGCTGCAGCTATTGAAAGCACAGAAATACAGATATTCATTTCACATATCTCTCATATTAGCCAATCATAACTCTTCCCTCACTTTTTTCAAATCAAAAACCCTTCCCCCCTCTGCCCTCTCTGCCTTATTTCCATAGCAACCACCTCCTGGAAGACCTCTCATGTTTGCAAATTCACACAACAATGTTTCAATTGAACTCTGAACTCTTAGTGCACCTGCGTATCCAGTGCAATCTTTCATTAAATGTTTCTTCCTTGACCATTCAAATTACATCTTTCAAAGAACACATGCATGCACCCTAACTTTCTGTTTTCAGAAATGGAAATGCACCAATCACTGCTAATGAATCATTAGCATTGGAAATCCACAGTTTTTTTTCTTTACAAACTCCTACAGTTTCAACTGCCCTTTCATTACCACACTTCATCTGACTGCAGCCCAACCTTCTCCCACCATGTTTAAGGTCTGGATTGTTGGACATAGTTACATCCACTGGGCTCAAAGGTATGCTGAGAACAGAAATTTACACAACCTCAATTTACAAGATGTGGAAATTAAGTGGTTGGGCCAAAGAGGATTAAAATGTCACCAATTGATACCATTGGTGAAAACCTTTATGCATTTGCCAAAACCTGACCTGTTAATAGTGCACTGTGGAGGGCATGATTTGGGCACTTTGACTGGGGTAGGTCTGGAAATGCTTTTAAAGGACACCTTTGAGCAATTAATGGCACTTTTTCCTCAAACTGCCTTGGTATATTCCAATATATGCCAAAGACAGAAATGGAGGTGGTCCAACCAATTTTGTCCACAAATTGAGAAAGCGAGGAAGCATGTAAACAAATCTGTTTCAGCTTACATGAGAGACCATGGCATGGGCTCCTTGTACAACAATAACTTGCGTTACTACATGCAAGATATCTACAGAGGAGATGGAGTTCACTTCTCAGATGAGGGCAACAGAATTTTCATTCTGAATTTAAGACTGTGCATTGGTACCTACTTATAAGTACGTAAATGTACCATAAACCCAAAAGCTCTTCTCAGAGCTACCCTTCATCTGATCACTCACAATTATTATTTTTCTCTAACTTTTTTCTGTAATTTTCAACAAACTACGCTCAAAGAGCGCTACCCGGTACGCGAACTGGAAGCTAACCGCGCAAAATTTAAAAAGAAATGTTTTTTCTCCGCACATATAGTCCTCCTCAGCCACCCTCAGAAAACCTAGGGGGTCAAAATACTTGTACCGTTCCCCCTTCTACCCATTCTGAACATTATTTACCCTCCATTTTATATCTTAATTCGACCGAAACACAAAATGGTGGACTCCCGTTACGCTCCTAGTTCGCGGACCGGACCGCTTCCCGGGAAGCGGTCCAAAAAAAAAGGTGGGAAAGTAATTCACTCGAAAAACGACTGGAGACACTCTCACCAAATATAGATTAGCTTATACTACATAACAATCCCTTTCATTTTCACAAATTTGATTGAAATTCCATTTAGCCATTTAGCCATTAAGCCTGTAGACCTCTCTAAATACCGTGAGGTAAATTACTTCACAAAATACATCTGAAGTGTTGGAATTGACAACCAATGAAAATATTACTTTCTTTTTCTACTTATATTACCTGACATTTGATTGGTTATATACCTGAATATATATAAAGGAAGAGAAGAAAACACAGCCATTTTGACTGCTACTTCTTGTTGTACATCACATTTGAATAGCTACCAAACACTTCAACTTGTTTGTGTAGGTAAGTTGTTATTTTTAAAACTGAAGTATATTGTGCACTATAACCTAATATGGTAGACTTTTTCTGATAGATATACACTATCCCTCTGTTATAGTTATGAATGGAGTTAGGCTTCTCTTGGTTAAATTACATACACTTTTTATAGTCCTATTTCCACTCTGATACTATACACTGCCAAAAGAAAAATTCACTGATAAAAACTGCCTATCTAAAATTAATCCCAACAGTGCCCTATCTCTACTAATATATATTTTTTTAATCATAATTTCAGGCAAAATGGAAGGCGAGCAACACGTTAAATTTACAATTGTACTGGAGGAGAGCAGCCAAGAAAAAATTGATGATTTTATGGATCAAAGTAGAGACCAGGAACTACTACAATGTGTTGAAGCAGTGGATAACCTGCTTCAAAATGAGGACATGTTACACCCTATATTCAATTTTGAAATTTCTGACACTGAAATGTTAGAAAGTTTAATGAATTATGAAACAGAATCAAAATAAAAAAAAATACTTTAAAAAGAAAGAAAACAAAAAAAAACAACAAAAACAACAAACAATTAACATACAGTATTAGAAAAGTCTATCATTCTATTATCCTTATAGTACGCTGCCCAGAACGCTTTCCGGTTCGCATACTAGGCGCTCACCACGCAAATGCTGGGACCTTTTACAACCTCCACATAAAACCTAGGGGGTCAACGAGGATCTACTATGCCCCCTTATGGTAATTTCCCCCTTTGTTTTGGCCTCCTCTTGTCTCTCGATCCTACCGAGAGACAAGATGGCGGCCGCACCGGACTGTTTAGAATGTTGACAGACACCGAAGAGCCAATCAGCTTCGCATCGCAAAGTTCCGTTACGCGAAAAGTACGCGAACCGGAACGCTACCCGGAGCGCTGTTACAGATATATATCTTGTTTTGAACGTTAATTTCTCAAAATCCACTGGAGCACATATATTGAGACCTAGCAAAGGCACATCGGGCTAACGGTCCCTACAATTTTGCCAAGTTTCGTGCAAATCCATTCAGCCGTTCGGGCTAAAAGTGAGGCCAACCACCCTATGGAAATTAACATGGGAAAAACGCGTTTTGGGACCCCCCTTTTTTCTCAGCCCCCCCTTGCCAAACCCCCCCCAAATTTTTAGGGGCTGCTCAGAAACAAAATGTGCCATTTTCCTGAAAATTTCAGCCAATTCCGTCCACAAACGCCAAAGTTATTAGACATAGAATTTTCAAAAATCCCATAGGGAAAAAATCCTAACTATATATACCTACTGGCGACCGCCAGTAGGTAATATATATATATATATATATATATTAGCTTTTAAAAAACCAATGAAATTCACTGAAAAAAACATAGGTTATACACTATATATAGTTAGGAATTAGCCTTTAAAAAACCAATTAAATTCACTAAAAAAAACCTAGGTTTTAGGCCTTATATAGTTAGGAATTAACATATAAAAAACCATTGAAATTCCTCCTACATAGTTAGCTGAACATTTTATTGATATAAAACCAGTGAAATTCGACATATAGTTAGGTGCACTAACTATGTATTTCGCGCATCCGCAATCCAATGCTGATGATGTCACATATTACATCATTCATGACATGGTCAGTGACATATACTCTTCAGCAAAATCAGTGGTAAGAAACTCATCCTCTTTGGTACTTCTCTGGAGTCCCTCCCTCCTCCCACCTCTTACTCAGACTTACTCTCCCCATCTAGCGTTGGTGGTTCACATTAATAATCTCTGTATTTGTTCCAAGCCCCCCAAATTTTCTCCCATTTCCGGGGGCATCCATGGTGCAGATAAACCACTCTCTCTGCCAGAATTGCTGCATCTAGGTCCATGCACCAATCTTTGAGCGTCGGAACCTCCTCGGATCCCCAATATTTGGCTATATTTCGTTTAGCATACATTACACCCAGCGTCACCCAGTCCTGAGCGGGGTGAGTGAGATCATTTGTCTCCCATAGGTTCAGAAGGCAACATCTGGACTCCGCGACAACTGACACCTCAACCACCTGGGACAAGATTCTCATGATTTTAGCCTAGTACGCTGCAATCTTGGGGCATTGCCATATAGTGGGAAAGAATGTTCCCTCCTCCCCGCAACCCCTAGGGCAAAAATGGTGTGTGGGGTGACCCTCGTATAGTATATGCGGTGTAATATCTTTAGCTGTACCAGTCGGAGTCTAGAAGGTATAGCCACCTCCCGCAGGACCCCACCCATTTAAATCATTCTTGTTGAAGCCTCTTTAGAGAGACATCTCTTTTCCTACAAGAACCCTTTTTGCTTGTTTTTTGGGTGTTTTTCAAAAAATATCAAACAAAATGGCATCTGGAATGCAGCAGCAGCAGGAGGAAGTATTTTCTGAAGAAGAATTCTTGCAGAAGGCACCAGGTCCACAGAGGCTGAAATCTGTAGTGTGGAAATTCTTCATTTTATCACCTGGAGAGAAGAAAGTAAATGCAAGAAATGTGATGTGCAAAATTTGTGGCCGAGTCTTGTTAAGAGGCAGTGAAAAAAACACTCTTGTGGCACTGCTTCTATGTACAAGCATCTCAGGACCACACATCTTCTCAAAATAGCTCAGGGGGAAATGAGGCGAGCTGCTTTGAACCCCTCACCTGCTGTGGCAAGTACATCTGGAGCGTCCTCAGGAACACTTGCACTGGGCTTTCGAACCGAATTTGACTTTCTCGAGCAACACTGCGTGAAGAGTAAGAAACTTATATGCTTTGGTGAGCAGTTGGTGGATGCAGTATGTGCTGCACACGCAACCATCACTGTTAATTTTGAGTTGTTGTTTTTCAAATGATAAGTAATTCCAAAAGTTTCCTGTTTAATGGATTCTTTTTTTGGTAATTTTTTTTAAAAAACACCCAAAAAATTAAAAATTGTTAAAAAAATATGCAAAAGAAAAAAGAAGAAAAAACAAGTTCTCTTCAGAACTACCTTATCTGGTTAAAGAAAGAACTATAATTGCAAGGTAATGTGTGAAAGTTTGGTTGAATATATGTATACAGCATGATTGACTGAAAGAATGCACTAGTAGTGTATGGGGAATTTAGTGGTGAAGATTTATGAGGAAGTACTGCAGCGGGACACTGCAAGCACTTTAGCTGCACTGCACTGTGGCACATGCGAAGCACAGGGATGTGACATATGTACATGAATATGTTGCAACACTGTGCTTCCCTCTGTACTGCTGCACAAACTGCAGCCATGCGGTGACACAGGCACCCTTGCACCATGGTGCAAGGAAGTCAGTGTTGTTAGGAGATTGTTTTTGTGCAGGAAGGGACAACTTCCTGTACAAAAACAATCAGTAAAGGCATTTTCCTCTTTCAATGTATGCTGTGGAATGCAGCATGCATTGAAAGAGATAAAAATGAGGAGAAATGAAAACAGTTCTCCTTGTTGCGCCTTGCTACACCAACTCTAGGATGGCGCAGCATTCACACATATCTCCAGATTCACGATTTCTCATAAATGTGGAAATGTGTCTTGTTCTATGGGTTTTGCGTGGGAACACCCACAACAACACCTATGGAACGCCCCTTCAACGCAAAGTTCTGTTTATGAAGGGGTCGTATTTATAAGGAGAGGAAAAACCATGCAGGGTGGCTTTTCCTCTCCTTGTAAATATGAAGGAGTGCCTGGCACCATCACTACATTACAAAAAGTGACGTACTGGTGGCGCAGGGTGCTTGTAAATCTGCCCATAAGTGCTTAGGTATTGGCAGACTGATACAATAAAACATAGTGCTGGATGGGTGATTTAAGAATTGCATGAGACTGACAGGAGGTATCTTACACTGCATGGGTACTACTTCAGTATTCAATGGAGTGGACCATTAGTATGTATCTGCTTAGAGATTTGTAGAGATTATGCACAGAATATTGTATGTGTACTTATATTGGTGCCTAGGTCATTTTATAAGAATACCACTAGTAACTGGAATGATGACAGTGCTGCAAACAGAGTGAACACTTAATTTATAAGTGCTTACGTATTGGTGGAGTGATAGGATAAGTAGATAGTGGTAGATAAGTGATTAAAGTAGTGCATGGGACAGACTGGAAAATTCCTACACTGCATGAGTACTAACTGTATATTTAGAAGAGTGTATCAATAGTATGTAGCTAATTAGAGGTCTGCTTGGATAGTGCATAAAATAATATAGCAGTACTTGTGTTAGTAGCTAGGCAATTCCATAAGTTCATGACTAGTGATGAGAACAATTACAGTATTACAAACAGAGTGTATAGTGAATTTATAAGTGCTTAGGTATTGGTGGAGTAATAGGATAAGTAGATAGTACTGGATGGGTGATTGGAGAAATGCATGGGATAGACAGGAGGATTCCTACACTGCATAGGTACTAACTGGGTATTTAGAAGAGTGTATCAATAGTTTGCAGCTGGTTAGAGGTGTGCATGCATAGTGTACACAATATTATACCTGCACTTGTGTTAGTGACGACGTCATTCCTTATGTATACAACAAATAACTGGAGTAATTTTAGTGTTGCAAAGAAAGTGTGTGCTGAATTTATAAGTGCTTAGGTATTGGTGGCATGATAGGATACGTGGATAGTGCTAGATGGGTGAATGGAGAAGTGCATGGGACAGACAGAAGGATTCCTAGACTGCATCGGTACTAACTGGGTATTTAGAAGAGCATATCAATAGTATGCAGCTGGTTAGAGGTCTGCATGCAAAGTGCACAGAAAATTGTAGCTGTACTAGTATTGGTGTGTCTATGTTTCAAGAATGGTAGTCTGTATTTTTGGGTGTGAGGAGATGCATCAGATGATCACATGGATGATGTCATCAGTGATGTCATTTGAGATGTCATGAGTGATGTCATGAGTGATGTCACTGACCATGTCATGAGTGATGTAGTATGTGACATCATCAGCAGTGCATTGAGGGGGCGCGAGTTATAGTTAGCACAACAAACTATAACAGCCAAATTTGTATTGTTTTGTACAAGTGAAATGTCCAACTAACTATGACGTCCATGAAACCTATGGTTTTTTCAGTGAATGTCTGAGGTTTTTTAAATGGTAATTTCTAACTATAATTGAATTGAATTGAATTGAAATGTCATTAGTATAGCGCATGGCAACCCGGAGTCATCCCAGCGCTGGCAGTGGCAGAAAGAGGTGTTCAGCCAAATTTGGGAAAAAGGAATGTTTTTAGGGATCTACAAAAGGAGAGGTGATTGGGTTCTGCTCGCAGATTGGGGGGGAGGGAATTCCAGAGTCTGGCGGTGTTCAACGAGAATTGCCGACCTCCACTTCTGGCCTTTTTAATCCTAGGAATAATGGCCAGATTCTTGTTTTTGGAGCGAAGGCTTCTGTTGGGCTCATAGAACTGGGTGATACTGTGAAGAATGGGAGGACCTTTTTTTAATAGAGACAATACACAGGAACTTAAACTTAACTCTCTCGTATACTGGCAGCCAATGGAGTGATTTAGGGGCAGGGTTTGCTGAATGATGTTTAGGGATACCCAGTAGGAGTCTTGCATCCCAATTTTGAATAGTCTGCAATTTGGAAAAGGTGGCGGCGGGGGCACCCAGATAGGGAGCATTCGCATAGTCCCGCCGGGATAAAACATTGGCCTGGACCAGAATTTTCCTTGCATCAAAAGGCAGGAGAAGAAGCACCTTCCGAATCATTTTAAGGACAGCATAGCATGAGGTGGCTGTCTTCCGTGCCTGGGTTTAAAATGTAAGTTCTTGGTCTATCCATGCAACCAGACTTTTTAGCTGGGTCTTGGGAATCGGAGCTGAACCTAGGGAGGTAGGCCATATTTCCTGTGGGTCAAGGGGAGAGTGTTTATTTATTTATTTACAGATTTTGTAAAGCGCACTGCTACCCCCAACGGGGGTGTCCCGGCGCTAAAAACTGTCAGCAGGAGGAGAAGAAGTAATCTAGATAGATGAAAATCGCCACGTCTTCAGGCATCTGCGGAATAGCGCTTCAGATGGGGCAAATCTAAGATCGATCGGTAAACTGTTCCAATATTTGGCTGCAAGAACAGCAAAAGCTCTACCACCCATTCTTGTGCGACGGAATCTTGGCACAGACATGAGACGCAGATTGTTGGAACGAAGATCCCTAACCGAGTGGGACAATCTCAGTCTCTTTCTTAAATAATCTGGGCCAGTTCCATTCAAAGCTCGAAAGGCGAGGATGAGCGTTTTGAACTTAATACGGTTGGCTATAGGCAGCCAATGAAGCTCTTTACGAAACGCTGAGATAGGATGTCTGTAAGGGATATTGCCAATCAATCTTGCTGCAGCGTTCTGAACCACCTGGAGACGTTCAATTTGGTATAGAGGGGCCCCCGCATATAAACTGTTGGCATAATCTAGGTGGGAGGTAATTAAGGCCTGGGTGACAGTTCTGCGTGCCTCAATTGGCAAAAATGGAAAGATCTTCCTCATCATTTTTAATTTACCAAAGCAGACCGAAGTGACCTTTGTTTACCCAAGATCATGATTTCACTCTTTTCCCCGTTCAATTTGGGAAAGGAATCGCTCATCCATCTCGCGATTTCTTCCAAGCAAGAGCGCAGGCAGGGAGGGGAGCTTTCCACTCTATTAGGTCCAATCACCAATTGTGTGTCACCTGCGTAGGTGACTATGTGTATCCCAAAAGAACTGCCTCTGCAACGGTGCAGGTGTAGACATTAAATAAGGTGGGGCTCAGGGAGGATCCCTGAGGTTCGCCACAGCAGAGGGGTGTCTGTTCGGAGGTCACCTCATTGTCAAAAATTTGGAAGAACATGTTGTTCAGGAAGGAATGTAACCAAGCTAGGGCAATTCCGGTGATCCCTGGTTTACTGAGCTTACAGATCAGGATACGATGGTTTACGGTATCAAATGCCGTGCTGAGGTCAAGAAGAAGGACCACTGCGGTGCCACAGGAGTCAATTATCTTTCTTGACTCTTCCACTACTGATAGTAGGGCTGTTTCCGTTCCCTCTAGTGGGCGGAAACCTGTCTAGGTTCAATGGAGGACTTTATGAGTCTCTAAGAATCAGGAAAATATTGAGTTGGAATATTTTTCAGTGATTTTGCTAACCCCTGGGTGCAAGGAAATGGGGTGGTAATTTCCCAGGTTAGAGGTGTCCAGGCTGTTTTTTTTTTAAAAGAACCTTTACCATGGCTTCATTTCATGAAGGGTAACCACCCTGAGGATAGTGAGATGTTGATCAGGTCTAAGATCACAGGGGAAACCACACATGCCACCTGTCTCAGTGTCCGTAATGGGGCAGGGTGATTAGATGATCCACTTTTTACTTTGAATAGGAGGCTTTCTAATACAGGCATCTCCATCGACTGAATTGTATCCAAGGTGGGCTAGTTACTACAGAGTTGAGGGGCTGGGAGGTCATTTTTGATGGGAGGAATGAGGAGAAAAATGTTTCAATTTCATTTTGAAAAACTCTGCTAGTTTATCACACTGTGCTCCCTAGGTATCAGGGATGACAGGTGGGGGGGGGGGGGGGGGACTTTGGAAAGTATTTTAACAATGCTAAAGATTTAACACCATTGCTGCTGGAGAGATTTTCCTCCGGTGCTGGTGTTGATTAAATCCTATTGTTCATGACGAGCTCAGCTCGTCATGAGCACAGCTTCAGTGTGCCTCATGACGAGCTGAGCTCGTCATGAGCATCGAAGGGTTAACAGGTAGAATTAGATGCTGCTAAAAAAATTATTTTCATAGTAGGCTGCTTGCGCTGCCCTGATTTCAGCTTTGTAAAGATAGATACTTTCTCTATATTTCTTTTTCTTATCCTGTGAGAAACTTTTTCTCCAGTCTCTCTCCAGTTTTTTGCAATTGTGTTAGGCCCCAAAATATAGTACCAAGGTTTTTGAGTATTTCCTGTTTTGATTTTGATACTTTTTATGGGAATAAGGACATCTAGAGATTTTTGGAGCCAGTTATTGAAATTATCATTGGCCGTGGCCACATCTAAAGAAGATGCAGGTTTAGTTTCTTCTAATATTGTGGTCCTGTGAAGAAATACATTATTTGGTTTTTTACAACCATAAAAAATAAAACTTAAAATTATTACAAAATAAGTTAAAAACAAATTTTATGATGAAATATATCATTATATTTGAATATCTGCAAAATTGATTCATACTCATTAATAACCATTTTCACAAGTTCACGGTAAAGTCCATTATTAAGTCTAGATCTGTACAAGATTTTCCAACTCATTAGTAGCCATATTCACTGGTTCAAGTCTGCTTTTTTTAAGAGTGTGCCAATCAAGAATGAACCCCTTCACTGCGGCGGCTATTCCGCAACAGTGCTAAGGGGGCGGGCGGAAATGCGGCGGGCACATGCTGGTGACGGAACCACTCCGTCACCAGCGTTGGTTGCGCTGTGCTTATGACATAGCGGTTCCGTCATGGCCCCGCCCGCTCAATAGAACGCTCAGTGCCGGCGCGGAATTCGCGCCACGCAGGAGCGGCGGGCGGGCCATGATGGAACCGCTCCGTCATCAGCACAGCGCCACCGCGGCTGATGACGGAGCGGTTCCGTCATCAGCAGGGGAGGGGTTAATTTACAAAGGGCAAGAGGGGATTTTGCCCAAAATAGTGTATATAGTATTGGGAAATTCGTAAGTCTAGTCTATGCTCTAAAGGTGAGATACAACCCTTGCCTACAGGTGTAACTATAAACAAACAACGTTTGTCTATTTAAACAATTACAAAAAGAAATTACAATAAGATTCTCCTCCTGAGCAATACTAGGACATTATATAAGAATCAATCCACTGAAAGAAAAAGAAGAAATAAAGAAGACTTATTGGAAAATATTTGCACTGTTTTTACTGTTATTGTATCTAAGAGTATTGTTTTGTGGATTGATTCTTATATAATTTCCTAGTATTGCTCAGGAGGAGAATCTTTTTGTAAGTGTGCCAATCAAGGTCAGTAACTTTACACCTCAACAAATTAAAATGGTTGATGATCCCTCCACCCAGCGGGTGATGGTCTGCCTACAAGTAGGAATATTAAGCTCTTTAACAATTGGTTTTAAAAGCGTTCTTCTCGCTTCACTGACTGTAGGGCAAGCACACATCACGTGGTCTAGTGTTCCGTTGAGAATTTGGACCAAGGGCGTATTTTTAAATAAGTGAGGATCTTACGTGAGGCTATATGTGGTGTTGACCAAGTAAGAGGTATATGAAAATGGTCTGACCACCGGACAGGGATAGGTTTCCCTCCTAATCGGTCCTCTAAATCTGAAAAGATGGGGTCTAATAAATTACCCTTTATATGGGTGGACTCACTGATTTTTTTGTAGGAGTTGGAAAGCTGCTAGTTCCTTGGTAAGTTCAGTTGCTGATGCCTGTAGGGGTGGTCATTAAAATGAAGCTTGAAGTCCCCCAATAGGGTAAAGTTGGCAAATGAGCTAACTAGGTTAGCAGCCAGGTCTGGTAATGAATTGCAAAATTCCACTGAGGGACCCGGGGATCGGTATGTTAAAATACCCGAGAAAGTGAGGACTGGAGAGAATTCAATGGAGAAGGATGGAGATTTCTGCTGTGTGCTTGGGCAGTGATCTACAGTTTAGCAAAAACATTTTATATTTTTGTGTGTTGGTGGGGGAGTGGTGAGGGTCTGTTGTTAGGTGAAATTTGCAGTGCAAGCATTTATCAAGGTCACTAGAGGGTGACATGGAGTATTTACATGTTTCCCTTATCGGACCTGCTAGGCGGCATAATTCTCCCGACCCGTACTGTCTCTGCTTGTCAATACGGGGGGCGGATGTTTTGGCCCCTCGACCTGGCCGGACAGGGACGGGAGCTGACGGTTTTGTCTTTGGCATGCCAGCGGCACGCCAGAGGCACACCCGCTGCAGGCGCCTGCTTCGCGTCGGGTCTTGCATCTTGAATAAGAGGAGTGAGCCCAGAAGTGAGGAGAGGCAGGGAGTGGAGACCTCCACTTCAATCAGCGATCTGCTACGATCAGCTGTGGGGGACCGGGGACCGGGAGTACAAGGAGCAATGTGCAAAACAATGCAACAGTTAGTTTAAAAACACTCTATTACCCCCTGATAAAAGAATTACCATTTTGAAAATATGCGCATTTCGTAGTTCACTGAAGGATCAGGCTTTTACCCCACGCTGGCAGGAACGCTCTGTACCTGGCTAGCGCACGTTCCTTTCAGCCTCTGGTTAAGGAGAGTCAGCCCGGAAGTGAGGAGAGGCAGGGGGAGGAGCCAGGTCCCTCCGCTTCAATCAGCGATCTGCTACGATCAGCTGTGGCAGACCGGGGAACGGTAGTACAAGGAGCAATGTGCAGAACAGTGCAACAGTAAGTTTAAAAACACTCTATTACCCCCGATAAAAGAATGTCCCTGAAACTTGTGTTTTTTTCAGTGAATTTTATATACATGTATTTAATCTCTTCTCACTCTTACAAGGAAGGAATCAACACTCAGGTTGTAGTTTGGAAGTATTTAATCTGCAAAGGACGTGATCCACACATTTCGCCTCGTCTCAACCTTGATAATGATACAAGACGCCTTTGTAGCATCCTAAATGTACAAATGCCTAAAGTTGCCAACATTACCAAAGGATTACATATTACTTTAATCCAAAAAGCTGGCAGCCATATTGGCCTGGTTACGATGAGAAAATTCAGGAATTGATACAATAAAGAAAAGAAAACAAGTGTTAATAAGCACACAATGTCATTTCAGCATATCTTGCCCCGTGAACGCCATACCTGAATGTTCGTCAACAAGACTTATTCATAATAAACATACTTAGGATTAATCTGGGCATGTTGCGTATTATAATGGCTGTTACACAACAGAAAAGAAAAAAAAGGGATGTTAATATATACACACTATCCCTAAATAAAATTCTAACGATTATAGTTCCATTCCAGTCACAGCTCATTTGAGATGTCATGAGTGATGTCATGAGTGATGTAACCGACCATGTCATGAATTATGTCTGAGGTCATTAGCAGTACATTGTGGGGGCATAAGTTATAGTTAGCTCAGGTAACTATAACTGCTGAGTTTCACTGGTTGTGTATGAGTGAAATCTGAGTCTAACTATACCATTCCTGTAATCATTGTTTTTTTCAGCAAATTTCTAGTTTTTTTAATGTTAAGTAGGATGCATATCACAATGGATGGTGGGGTGTTGGAAGCAGGGCCTGGCATTGTGCTGCCCCCACCCAAGCTTGCTGCTCCTGCCTTTCCTCCTCCTAGCCATCTATTGTCCACGTCCATGTCCCTGCTCCCTTCTTACACCCCTGTGTGGCCATTGTTCTGCCACTGGCCTTCTCGCCTTCTCTAAACAGTTAGCTTGCTGCCCCATCCACCTCCTCCCTATCCTCTGTTGTCTAAATCCATGGACTAGCCTCCTCCCTCCTGCCATGCATGCACATCAGCAACAGTGCACAGAGGTTAAGTGAGTCACGCACTTAAGATAGGTATCTAACGTTTAGGCATGGCGAGGACAAACGTGCCACCTCCGTAGCACGCTTAGTTTAAAAAATCATAGTAAATAATATTTAAACAGTTACAAAGTAGCAAAAACAGGAGTGCTTCTCTTATCCACTAACGCAGTGGTCTGATTTGCTGCCACTGCCCTCAATTCAGCATGATGTACCAGTCCACACCTCCTGCCCTCCATTATCCAATTCTATGCCCCATCATTGACCTCCTGCTTAGCCTCTGTGCTTAGCTTGCTGCCCCTATTCTCCTCCCCCCTGTGTGGATGCCCCTGCTCTATTCTTTTTGCCCACCATGTTCCATGGACCTGCCACTCCTATCTACTCTGAGTGTTCTGTTGAGGTGCCACTCCCCTCCCACCTGCCTAGCATTGTCAGATGACTATAACCTGTCCCTGCGTCCTCCAGCCTGCCTGTCCACATTCCATGCCCCTATCCCCTTCCTCCTGTCCCCCATGGTATATTTTACTACCACACCCTTCAGCCCTCCCTGGTTTGTAGTGCTGCAACTGCTCCGCCTGCCTGCCTTGCGTGCTCTGTTGTGAGGCCCCTTCCCCTGATCTCTCTTGACCCTCCCTTCTATCCTCCAGAGTCCATAGTGCATGGCCCTGCACCCTCCTTTTTGCCCATCATAGCCATTGTGCTGCCACTAACCCTCCCACTTGCCATGCATGGTCTTCTGTGCTGCCATAGCCCCTCCCACCTTCCCTGTGTAGTCAGCTAGCTGCACCTGACCCCCTCTCACCTTCCCGCCATGGTCTGTGTGTATGCCATTATAGTCTCACTGTTTTTCTCCATGGTGTGTCTTGCTTCTAATGCCCATCCTGCCTGACCTCCATGGTCATATTGCTGCTCCTGCCCAGCCCCCTTGCCCCCAGCCCTCTGTTTCCATGTGCAGACCCCAAATTCCTCCCTACTGGCTTGTCTGTTCCATTGTAATGGCCCTGATCCGTCCCTCCTGCCCTTTATAGTCCATTATGCTGCAGCTTTCTTTCCTGTCTGTCTATTATGGTCAGCTAGCTACCATTGCCTCTTTCCCCTCTGTCCTCTGTTGTCCATGTGGATGGTCCTGTCCCCTTCCTATTGCTTTCTCTGGATTGTTGTGCCGCACTCCCGTCCTGCATGCCCTGTGTGGTGTATTGTGCTGCTGCAAACCCTGATGCCCGCCTTATATGGACAGTTTGGTGCACCTTTCCATGTCCCTCCTGTCCTCTGTTATCTGAGTCCATGTCCCTCCCCCAATTCCTCCTGCCTTCCATGATCCAATGTACCAAACTTCTACCATTTTGAACTTGGTAAGAGGAAGATTTAGAAAAAAAACTGGGGTAATGATTTCCCCCTTTGACTTACATTGAAAAAGAGGAGATTGTAGACAGGAGACAGATCAAATAAAGCCCTTTTGGGCTTAAAAACCATGGATGTTTCCTGGCTGAATCAAGTCTGTTGGCAAGTATGGTTGTACTACCACTGCCTTTTCCTTCTGCCCACAATGGTCTATTATATTGCCACAGACTCTCTTGTCAGTCCTGTATTGTTGGTGTGTTGCCCCTTTCCCCCTTTTCACTGCCCTCCATATTCTGTTGTGCTGCCACTGCCCTTCCTGGCTGATCAATGTGGTCAAATTGTTGCCTCTGCACCATCCTACCTGCCTTCAATTTTCAGCGTCCTTGCCCCTGGCCTCTGCCTCTTAACAAAATACTAATGAACAACTATATTGCTTACATTCTATGTTTATTACAAGTGTGGAACGCCTGACGTCATCTTGATGTAATACCTAGACCATTTTCTTTAGAAACGACATATATGATAGGGTCTTATTTGGTTAGTGCTCTAAAAAACTAAAATGAGGACATATTTTCAGAGTTTTCAAATAGCAACAAAGCACTTTAAAATTATTTGTCATCTTTATGTTTTGTATCCAGTTGACGACTTGATTAAATGTTGCACTTAGGGAAGAGGTTGTGGTGTTGCTTCCAGGCTGCAGACTTTGCAACTGTGGAATCAGGTTGGAGTTTCTGCTTCAGCTTGACATTCAGTGATTCTGGTAAAATCACTTAGGGCCCGATGTAGGTGGCCTTTACCGGTCGGTAACGGCCGATTTCGGCCGTTACCGACCGGTAAATGGGTCAATGAGATGTAGGGGGACCTTGTTTACCGATTCGGTATATTTACCGAATCGGTAAAGTTACCGAATCTGTAAAATACCGAATCGGTATTCATACCGAATCGGTATTTTACATATGTAGGTGGGACTCTTCTCAGTCCCAGAGGCCTTACAGAATCGGTATTTTACCATGAAATAAAACCTCATGGTAAAATATCGATTCCGGTGTGCATGCACATGTGTGCATGCACACCTATGCCATGTGACAGGCAGACCTGCCCTTAGGGCATGTATGCCTGCCACATGGCACCCACGCCTGTTTAGGGGGTGCCAGGGGGTGTCAAAGTGACACCCCCTGCACCCTTGTGAAATTCGGTATTTACCGATTCGGTAAATACCGAATCGGTAAAGCCTATTGATTCCTATGGGCTTTGAAGCCCATAGGAATCAATAGGCTTTACCGATTCGGTATTTACCGAATCGGTAAATACCGAATTTTACCGATTCGGTAAAAGGGAACATCTGGATTCCCTACATACCAACCCCTCACATTTACCGAATCTTGATTACCGAATCGGTAAAATTCGGTAATTTTCGGTAATTAAGATTCGGTAAATGTTACTTACCTACATCTGGCCCTTAATCTCCCCATGTCTAAAACCAAAATCAATTTGGTCTTGTGTGATGTAACCAATGCTCATGTAAAGCACTCCAATACCTGACAAGTCTGCACTATATAAAACTGCAAAAACACAAAACATAAAAAGTGTTTTGCACACTTCTGTCATTGGGCTACATGTAGGCTACATCTGGGTGATATTTGTGTTACATTTGGACTCTTTTGTCTCTGGTGGCAATCTTGGGAAATTTATTTATTATGAAGTTTCCTAATTTCCTCATTTACTGCAGTCTCCTCAGTAGGAAATGCTTTCAGTTTTTTACTTTGATTCCATCAAGAATGTATATAGATATGTCACACATTTGCCTAAATTCTGAATGTTAGCACTCTAGTTGCTCATTAGATCACTGTAGTAAAGCTACTGTTATTAAAAGTGCATGTTTCAGTCTGCATGTCAGAATTTTTTTATGAAATAGAAGAGGATTTGAGAAGTCACTCAATATGTACCCTAATTTTTCTTTCTTCAGCACTAATCATGATTTCTATGGCAACATGAACCCCCTCATTGTGATCCCTATTAAACTAAATGTATTAAGTGTTAACAGTTTATTCCAATCAAGATGGCTTCAGGTGTGCAATACTTTTGTCATAAGTAAGACAATAAGCGCTCTAGTTGTTCTTAAGAACACTATGGGAAATTCTTTAACTGAGCTAAACGTGGGCTACATCTGGATGATATTTGTGCTACATTTGGTCTCTTTTGTCTATGGTGGCCATCTTGGGAGACCTATTTGTTATGAAGTTTCCTAATTTACTCATTTACTGCAGTTTCCTCAGTAGGAAATACTTTTAGTTTTTTACTTTGGTTCCATCAAGAAGGCATTCAGATGTGTCACACATTTGTCATAAATTCTGAATGTTAGCACTCTAGTTGCTCTTTAGATCACTGTAGTAAAGTTACTGCTCACCAAGGAAGTCTACTGCTGGTATTCAAAGTACATGTTTCAATCTGCATGTCAGAATTTTTTTATGAAATAGAAGAGAATTTGAGAAGTCAAAATGTGCCCTAATTTTTCTTTCTGCAACACTAATCATAATTTCAATGGCCAAATGAACCCCCTCCTTTTGTTCCTTTGCAAGTGTTATCACTGTTTTCCAATCAAGATGGCTTCACGTGTGCCATACTTTTGTCATAAGAAAGACTGTTAGCACTCTAGTTGTTCTTTAGAACACTCTGGGACATTCTGTCATTCGGCTATACTTGGGCTACATCTGGGTACTACAGTCTCCTCAGTAGGAAATACTTTCAGTGTTTTACTTTGATTCCATCAAGAAGGCGTTCAGATGTGTCACACATTTGCCATGAATTCAGAATGTTAGCACTCTGGTTGCTTATCAGATCACTGTAGTAAAGCTACTGCTCACCAGGGAAGTCTGCTGCTGGCATTGAAAGTGCATGTTTCAGTCTGCATGTCAGAATTTCTTAATGAAATAGAGGGAGATTTGAGAAGTCACTCAAAATGTGCCCTAATCTTTCTTTCTGCAGCACTAATCATACTTTCTATGGCAAAAGGAACCCCTCATGTTGTTCCTTTTTAAATTAAATGTTTTAAGAGTTACCACTTCATTTCAATGAAGATGGCTTCAGGTGTGCAATACGTTTGCCATAAGTAGGAATGTTAGCGCTCTAGTTGTTCTTTAGAACACTCCGGGAAGCTGCAGTAGAACACAAAGGAATCAACTGACAGTCTCTGCCCTTCTTGGATATACATGTTTTACTGAGAATGTCAGACTTCATTATCACATGACTGAGAAAGATAATGTGAATTTACAGAGAATATGCTCTCAGTTTAGCTTATAGATCACCTTCCTAACCTCTGTGGGAAAAGCATGAGAAAATAGTTTTCTCTCAAACATGATTAATGATATCCCAGCAGAAGGCTTTTTCACATGGTAAAATCACCATAGAACACACCACAATTCCTAAAATGAGTATGGCACTATCAACAAATGATTTATAATGTAACTAAAGTCTTAAAACCTTCTATTAACTGCATTGCTTTTTAATGAAGTGCTATCATGTATATTGGCCTCAAGATGACTGCCAACACTTTTTGTATAAAGTGCTGACAGGCAATCAGATCTCACAATGAGATGTGTGGTTAGGCTCCGCCCAGATATATATTTCTTTTTCCATAAATATTTTAAAAACTACTGAACGGATTTACACCATTTAACAAAAAAGGCTCTTTCTGAACCAAGGGCTAACTTTTGCCAAATTTGGTGTATTTCCATTCAGCAATTTGGGCTGTAGCCGTGTCGAAAGTTTCCAATGGGAAATTGCATGGAGAAAACACGTTTATGACACCCCTTTTTTCTCAGTCCCCGCTTGCCGAATCACCCCGAAACTTTCAAGATAGGACCGGACCAAAGCGGCCATAAGTTTTTAAAATTTCACGAAGATTTGCCAATCGGTGCCAAAGTTATTGGGAATAGAATGTTGTGATTTTCCTACGGTTACTAGGTCCTATTTATAACTACCTACTGGCAACCGTCAGTAGGTAATATATATATATTTTTTAGGGGACCTGCGCCTGGTTCTTCACCAAAGGGAATGGGAACAGAGCTGCGGAGCGCAAAATCAAACAAGAGGAAGGGGCAGAGGACGCTCCTGGCAAACAAAAGGAAAAAACCGCGGCGGAGAGGCAGAAGGAACAAGTGTTTCAATGGAAAAAACTGGTGCGACAACCAGAAGCATGGCCCAAAGGAAGGAACGAGAATGAATATTAACTTGGATGAGAACAACTTGGTAACCAACACAAATGATGTGACACCAACAATGGAACTCCAGATAGTCAACCTATCAAAACGACAACTGTCAGAATCGGAAATAACCCTCCTCAAAAAAGGCATCAATTTCTGCCCAACCAAATCCATAGACATCGCACAAACAAGGATAGACTTGTATCTTTATGTAAGAAAACTAAAACTTTCAAAATTCTTCATTGAACACCCAAAGAAAGAAATCAAACAAAATCCAATTCCCCACTCCAATTTAAAAGCAAAAGATGAAACAGCTTATTTAACATTGTTGAACCTCAATGCATTGGAAGATGAAGAAATAATGCTTCAAGATGCATTTGATCAAATAGGAGCGGGTGTGAGCAAAAAACATCCAACTTCAAGATTTTATCCCCATCTACCACCGGGGAATAAAATAGACCTTTTTCAAGAGGCTGTCATATATGATCTATATAAAATGAAACAACAAAGACAGAAAGACAACTTGACAAAAGAGGAAAAGGTGGCACTTCAAAATCTATCGAATGATAAAGAAATAGTAATAAAAATGGCCGATAAAGGCGGCAATATTGTCATTTTGGATAAACAAGCATATGTTGATGAAGCTCACCGACAACTAGGAGATACCTCTTACTATGAAAAGTTGCAAATAAATTGAAACAAGAAGTTGATCAGAAAATAAATCAATGGACAGCACAAAAATTAATAGATGAAAACGAAAGGAAATATTTGGTGGTGGATCATCCAACAATGGCTACAATATATTTCCTCCCAAAAGTGCATAAAGATGCTGTGCAACCCCCGGGAAGACCAATTGTCTCGGCAAATGGATCTCTGCTGGAACCAATGGCAAACTATGTATATTACTTCTTGCAACCCTTTGTGGAAAAACTAGATTCTTATATCAAAGACACGAGTAATACGCTCCGAAAAATTGATTCCTATTACTTAATCACAATGGATGTGATTTCATTGTACACCACCATAGCCAATGACCTAGGAACAAATGCATGTAAATATTTCTTACAGGAGAGAGACATTCATTTATGCAACCATAATCGCATGCTAATAGAAATGCTGGAAATATGTCTGACTGGCAACATTTTCCTATTTGGAGACGAAATGTACAAACAATGCAATGGAACAGCAATGGGCTTTTCTTGTAGCCCAAGCTATGCCTGCCTCACCATGGGATGGTGGGAAAGAGAAGTGGAGTGGAAGGCATTGAACAAAAAATATGTGGCTAAAATTGTCCAATGGACAAGATTCATCGATGATTTATTGATCATATGGAAAGGCACTCCATCGGAATTCCAGGAATATTTCAACATACTGAATACAAGTATGGAAAATATCAAATTCACTTACCAGATGGATAAAAGTGAAGCCATTTTTCTGGATCTAAGAATATATGTAAAAGATAACAAAGTTGAGACCACTCTACATTGAAAATCAACGGCCACAAACGCCACTCTTCAAGCTGACAGCTTCCACCAAAAATCGCTGATCGAGAGCATCCCATATGGGGAAATTCTGCGGATACGCAGAATATACAGTGAGGAAAATGAATGGCTGAAAAATAGCAAAAACTCAATGCAAAGACTCCAGAACCGAAAATATAGTGCCAGAACTGTGGGTAACTGCTGGAAAAGAGCAAATGAAAAAAACAGAAAAGACTGCTTAATGCCGAAACAAAAGGCAATAACGGATCCACAGGAAATAAGATTCATTACAGACTATACTCAAAACCACAGAGAAATAAACTCAATCCTGAAAAAGAATTGGAAAATCTTGAAATTAAACTGCAGCATTGGAACCCTGGTGGGGGATCACCCCATAATAACCTATCGCCGAGCCACAAACCTAAAGGATCGACTAATACAAAGTCATTTCAATACTCAAAACAAAAACAATGATTGGTTGAAAACAAAGGGGTTTGTAAAATGCTATAATTGCAAGACTTGTCAAATAGCAAAGCCAACATCTGAAGTCCAAATGGCAAATAACAAAATGTGGAAAATCGAGAAACTCATCACTTGCAAAAGCAGATATGTGGTGTACGTGGTTGAATGCACCTGTAAGAAAAAATATATAGGGAGCACAACGTGTGAATTAAAGAAAAGGATTTTGGAACATACACGTGCAACCACCAACAAAGACAAAAATATTGCCATTGCCAGACACATGGAAACTAGCCATAACGGGGACTGGAAACTATTAAAGTTCTATGGCATTGACCAAGTATCAGAGAATAAACGAGGAGGAAATTTGGAGAGAATACTGCGCCAAAAAGAATCACGACACATTTTAAACTTCAGGACTATGACCCCGTTTCGGGCTGAATCAGTCCGAAGAATTATATGTGCATATAAAATAACCTAAGACTCAATATAAACATGCAAAGATTTGATATTAACATTGAACAAGCAAAGTGATTTATAAATATGGTAAAGCGAGAAAATGCACGAGATAACATACTGGTATAAAAGAATAGTAATGTGTCGGGTTGATACTGTTGCCAATCGCAGAAAAAATCCCTTAAAGTGTATGGTGTAATGTATAAATATTACGGAGAGCGTTTTTGACTACAAGTCCCATAAGCCCAAGGGGTATGTGGATCACATGTCAGGAAATGATGTAATGATTTTGGTTTTTCAAACACATTATATGTTGGGAACAGAAGTGTAATGGTAATGCCGTGATCAAGCAGCGGCTGCTGCGAAACGCGTCAGCTTTTTTTTTTGTTTGCTGTCTGTTTGGAGTGTGAAAATGGAATAAGATGTAAAATAAATATATGGAAACGAACATCCTTGGTGAGTGCGAACCCCCTTTTTGCCTTGGGAAACCAAAGTTCTTTGCCATATATATATATATATATATATATATATATATATATAGATATATATTCTCTCTCCTCCCGTTGGGGAGCAACCGCCTTGCCCCGGAATAACCTGCAACAGGCGCTGGTTCGAAGAGGGAGTTCCGGTTCAGCGTTCTGACGGCGGTCGGGCGCTCGGGCTGTTGAGCTCGCTTATGGTGATCGGCGCCTCAAGGACACTTTCCGTGAAGGAGTATTCCCAGGTGTGTCGGATATCTGCATTGGTTTCGATAAGCGACATTACCAGTGAGTGACGCGCACATATGCGTTTTTTGAATTGACTATATTGCAACATGGCAGCTGGTGGCAGACGAGGGAGGGAGGTGGCAGCCCTCGATGTATTTGATGACTCCCCGGCTGGGGGGTCGACTACAGTGGGTTCAACTGTGGACAACAATGACGGTGCTGTGAATTTACGCGGCCTTTATAAAAAGCTGGAGAAAATGGTTAAACGCGAGCAGGCTAAGTGGTGGGAGCACCGCTCCTTGAGCAGATATCTAGAGGTCAATCGGATACCAAGGGGGCTGCGTGTATTGTTGGCTCCCAGTTATGACCAGCCTGACCCAGAGATGCTCAAGGAGTGGGCGGAGTGCAACTTAGAGTCTTCCAGGAAGTTGGTGCAAATATTAGTCCGGTATGCTGAGTCGGACCGCCAGAAAATACAGAGTGAAATTGATGCACTGAACCTCGAAATCGAGGAGCTAAGCTCTGATAAGGCGGAGGAAAACACCAAACTACGTGAAGAGATGATGGTTCGTGTCCAGAAGGAGGAAGACATCATTATAAGGCGCAAACAGTACAAATTCCAAAGGGACAAAACAGACTATCTGGAGGGTCGTATATTCACGTTTGCACGAAAGTATGACGCCAGAAAAGCGTCCCAGCTGCCGAAAAGCACGGGGCCTCTCAGAGAACAAGGTACCCAGCGTGCCACTTCATCAGCCAGCTCATCCAATGCAGACTTAAGTTCAAATGTGGACAGCGGCTCTGAATATGAAGGGGGCAGAACCCGGTCGGGGTTGGGGTTTACCAGGCTTACGATGGCGCAAGAAATGGGGATGGTGAACGAGGACAACAGAGATATCCTACGCCCCAGAGCAAATCGCCAAAAAACAACAAAAACCCCAGTGCCAAACGCCGACAGCGGCGAAAGGCTAGAGCAAGACGACGCTCCAAAACGCAAGCCATACAAAAAACAATGGAGCAAGAAAAAGAAGCAGCCATAGAACAGACAGGTGTGTCTAATTTTTCTATCATCAACCTTACCTCGTTACAATTAACAGATTCCGAATTGAAAACATTGTCTTTGGGCTTATCATTTTGTCCATCAAGAAATTTTAATTATGCGGACACTAGAATAGACTTATTCAAGTTTACTAGAAAATTGAAATTACAAAAACATTTTTCAAATATCAAGCCCAGGAATCATGATGTAAGTGTTATTGATACCGACACGCCACTAACTGTTCACGATTTGCCACTTGTCCAGGATATGGAAAGCCTCAGACAAGAGCAATTTTTGTCTCATCAAATGGATGGGGACAATGCTTCCAATTCCAGTAACATCATGGCCAGCCGCTCAAAATTCAAACCCAAAACTACATTCACCCCACAGATGCTGCATGATAACCTGGATATTTTCCAGGAGGCCGTAGTGAAGGATATTAAGACTCTATATTCACAGACACTGAGGAGCAATCATCACAGAAACATCTGTAACAAAAGATATACTGATTTGGTTGTCAAAATCCAGAAAGCGGGCAATGTGATTGTTCGTCAATCGGACAAGGGGGGCAATATTGTTTTATGGGCAAGGGAAATGTATATGGAAGAGGCTACCGCCCAGCTGAATGACACTTTGTGTTACAGACATTGTGATTTGGCGGTCATCAAAAATGCCCATGGTAGTTTCTATTCATTGCTGATGGGTTGGCGTTCATCAGGCCTGATCAGCATGGATGAATTGAAATATCTAAAGAATGACTTTCCTATTATGCCCGTACTTTACCTGATCCCCAAGGTCCACAAAGACTCCCAGAAACCCCCCGGTAGACCAATCATTTCTGCATGCGGGGGGTTACTAGAGAACACTACAATCTATGTGGACTCTTACTTGCAGGAATATGTGTTAGGACTACCCTCTTATGTCCAAGACTCCAGTGACTTTTTAAGAAAGCTAAGCACTGTGCAGTGGGATCCTTCATACCTGCTTGTAACCCTTGATGTCTCTGCCCTTTACACCAGCATCGTCCATGCGGACGGCCTTAGGGCAGTAGCTTATTACTTGGGGTTCCGCCCGATTGCCTTTGTAGAACATAACAAGATGCTGTTATCAATGATAAAATTCTGTTTGAACAATAATTACTTTATGTTCAACAAACAGCATTTCCAGCAAGTCAGGGGTGTGGCCATGGGGGCCTGTTTTTCTCCCAGTTACGCCTGTCTCCATATGGGGTACTGGGAGAGACAGGTCCTCAATGGCGAGCACTCTGAAACTTGCAGGAATCACATTGTTCGGTGGTTCAGGTACATCGATGATGTCTGTATGATATGGAAAGGAACCACCGAACAGGCCACGGAATTTATCAACAGGTTGAATAACAACAACTTCAACTTGTCATTTACATCTGATATCAGCTCCACAAAGGCCACCTTCTTGGACATTGCAATCAACATCACTAATGGAGAAATTCATACATCCTTGTTTAGAAAGCCAACGGCAGGCAATACAGTGCTGCATGCACAGAGCCACCACCCGCCTCACCTGATTCGCAGCATCCCCTACGGGGAAATGCTAAGAATCAGGAGAGCATGCAGCACGGAGGCACAGAACCAGCTAGCCCAGGAAGAGTGTAAAGAACGTTTCCTGGCCCGGGGTTATGACAAAAAGGTGATCCTAGCTGCCATCAGGAAAGCCAATGCTATACCCCGATCTGAAGCCCTGGCACACAGGAGGAAACAGACCTCCGCCACAGCCCCAACACAACCTCCCACTAGACTCATATGGGCCTTCAATAATCAGCATGGGGCGCTCAGGAAAATTGTAAATAGACATTGGGGTCTGGTTAAATGTGATCCAACGATAGGTAAACATATGCCCACAAAGCCTGCAATTACCTATAGGAAAGCATTTTCCTTGCAGGATGCACTTGTAACATCAAGCCCTGAGTTGGTTAACACACAAAATTGGTTGGCGGGGAGCAAAGGCTTCAGAAAATGTGCTTCTTGTAAAGCCTGTGTCCAAGGAGTCAATAAGTCTGAGTACCACATCCCATTTTCGGACACCCCTCATAAGATTAAGCAAAAAATCACATGTAAGAGTGAATTTTGCGTGTATGTTTTGGAATGCCCATGTGGCCTTCGCTACGTGGGCAGCTCGAAACTACAGGTGCACAAAAGGGTCCTTCAACACCTACGGGCCATCAAATCTAACGACCAGACATACCCAGTCGCCAGGCATTTCAGAGAGAAGCACAATAGCAACAGCTCTCTTCTGAAATATTATGCCATCGATACGGTTGCACCAATGAGAAGGGGTGGCAATAGGGAAACTGCGTTGAGAAGGTTAGAAACACGCTACATTCTCATGCTAGATAGCAAATTTCCCAATGGGCTGAATACTTCAGAAGATATGTACACCTGTCTATAATTTCACTTTCTGACAATACAACCCCCAAGTTTCAGATTTCTGTGGTATAATTGATGGTGTCCTATGTTAGATAACCAGCAGATTGGTCCTTATTTAGTATTTTCAGCTTGACCAAGGTGTTATTTCAAGGACTCATGTACATAGATTGTGTCATTGTCCCCATTCAGTGATCCTACTGTTTCAGTCTTACAGATAAGATTATACTATACTCAGCTTTAAGAACTAGGGTATAATCGGATTTGGATCTGTTTTTTAAATATACTTTAATCACATTCACTTTCAATTGCACTTTTTTCGGTTTCCAACCAGTATGAATTTAAAACATGTCAATGATTTAGATGTATATGCATTTGCACTTTGAAATCGTGGTTATTAATCATGCATGCTCTTCAAAGCAAGGCTAAAACTAATAGGTGCACTAGGCAAAATGACAATGTGACATGAGTTGACATGTGGATTTATCCAGGTATTAATGAATTACAATTAATGAGGGTAACCTCTGTCTTTAATCCATTGTATATGCGTGCATGGTAATTGTCTGCTTATGTGCTTAGCCTTCGTGCCCAATGCAGCCAACGGATTGATCCGGGGATTTTTTTAAAAGTGGTTTTGCATTTACACACATGCATACAGTATGAATCAATGCTTATTCAGTATTTTTGAGCATGGGATTGATCCCAATACTGTTTTATGACAAACCATGATTAATTGTGTGATTTAGTGCGTGACATTTTTTAAAACGAATGAAATGTCATAGTATTTCAACTATGTTGATTGCACCATGCACTTTACTCTGTTCTGGTTGGCTCCCGTTTACAGCACTAGCACTTTAAATTCTGCCTGATGACTGCATAACACCATGTGATCAAGGCCTGCGAGAGGCCGAAACGTTATGCTGCCGTTTGTTGCGCAATAAAAACTTCAACTCACGGATTTCCTGGTCCTGCCGTCTTTTCTTCAAGGTAGCGTGGCTTACTGCGGCTCTGAGTGCCTTGGTGGGGACTCGTGGTGGATATATATATATATATATATAGATATATATTCTCTCTCCTCCAGTGCCGGTATGTGCACTCTGGGCTGTCGTGGCGCGGTCCTGGTTAGGCCACCGACAGACCTGCAATATATACACCAGTTACCTCCAAGGTTGCGAAGGAAGCCAGGACACACGGAGTTCGTTGCAAAATTTTAATGGCAGCAAATCGGCCGCTGGGACGCGTTTCGCCTGTTCACCAGGCTTGTTCACCTGGTGAACAGGCGAAACGCGTCCCAACGGCCGACTTGTAAAATAAAACTTTTTTGGTAAAAGCAGAACTTGGCGTCGTCTTCCTGTGCCAGTGGGTAGAGGATTGATTTATACATAAGGACTTGGTCAAGTCAGTCCTTGACGACGACGCACTCTTCGATTTGGAGCTGCGGTGGTTTGTGACTCGGCGACTGGAGCCGTATATATATATATATATATATATATATATATATATATATATATTCATTGAAAAAACCATAGGTTTCACGCACGTTATAGCTGGGAATTAGCATTTAAAAAACCATGCAAATTCATTGAACAAACCCTAGTTTTTACACGTTATAGTTAGCGGAACATTTTTTCCATACAAAATCTTTGAAATTCCTCCGTTATAGTTAGCTCAGCTAACTATAGCTTGCCCGCCCCCAATGCACTGCTGATGACGTCACATATACCATCACTCATGACAAGGTCAGTGACATCACTCATGACATGACAGATGACATCTCAAATGACATCACTGATGACATCACTGATGATATCATCCTTGTGAAAGAATGGCAGACCTCTTTTTGGCATAATATAACCTTTGATACACACCTTCAGATATGGAAAGTAAAAATTAAAAAAAAATGGAGATACCAATTCCACTTACCAACAACCTATTCAGTAATTCCGCCATCTACATACCCATGCACTTATTCACCAACAGTTCTATATAATCACTTCTAAATGTACTCACTCATAATATGTACTCATATACATATAAATACTGTTACACACCCACACTCATCCATACAGTTACTCACACTCATGCAAATAAACCATCAAACATCCATTTTTTTGCATATACAGCTATACTCACACAACTACACTTACTTTTACAGAAACGTACATATACTTACTGTTAACCTTTTTGCTGCAGCCGCGATTTTACCGCTGTGCAGTAAACAAAAGAACATGGCGAACCCCAGCCATCATCAGCACACGCCCACCGTGGGGCGTGACGGCTGGGGTTCGTCACCAGCATGGGAGGGGTTCAACATTCAGTGATAGAAACACATACTTATTTATACAGGAAACTTTTTTAATCTGTCACTGTCATATATCCTGTGAAACGAGAGAGGGCCATATTATCAACCCTTGGTGACAAAATTATCGCCACTTTATCGGCAGCAAACTGCCGCTAAAGTAGCCATAATAGGTTTGATAATATGCTCTATGGAATTCCAATCAAAGCTCATGTTAGATGTGAAGGACATCTGACATGAGCTTCGATTGGAATTCCATAGAGCATATTATCAAACCCATTATCGCCACTTTAGCGACACTTTCCAGTAGATAAAGTGGCAATAATTTTTGTCGCCCAGGCTTGATATTATGGCCCAGAGTGCGTAGTGTACAGCAGCTTCTCTGTAAAATGTATAATGGGAAAAGAAAGCAACAGATTTTGTAACTGATATAAAGAAAGAATTGCTTGTTGAACTTGAAGAAAAAAATCTGAACTTTAAAAACAACGCTGAGCATGCGAAGAGAGTACAATTGCTACACCAAAAAAAGGAAAGCTTTATATACAAAAGGCGATACATTATCGCCGCTTTTATCGACAGGAAACTGCTGATAAAGCGGCGATAAGGTGCTTGATAATAGGCTCTTGTAACTTCCCATAGCATCCCAGATTTTTATCCTAACCTAGGCTGCTATGGTTATTCACAAGTACATATTATCAAGCCCATTATCTCCGCTTTATCGGCAGTTTCCTGCCAATAAATGCGACGATATTGTTTCACTTCTTCATGTGGTTCGGGTCACTATTGCACATATAACACTTCAAACTCTTTAATTGAATATTCGATTTGTTTTTTTATTAAATATATGGTTTTATGGTTTTATTCTTATATACTTGCGGGTGTGGTTTTCTTATCACATCACCAATCTTTGCATGCTGTTTCGGTCACGTGATTTAGTATTTCCAGCTCTGTCACCTTGTCTGACACTCTGGTAATCCTATACTCCTATTTGCAATTACAAAGGTATTCCATCCTGGAAGAAGGATGTTTGATTTAACTTTCAGATATTACGATCTGCAAATTATGTTATAACTGTTATTGCTGATACCTGTACTAATATTCTGACTCCACACCAAGGCCACTCTATGTTACTATGAATTCGCCATGGTTATTGTGGTTTCATTTGTAATATTCTTCCCTAGCAAGTCTGAGTTTTACTCAAATGAATAACTTGTTTTGGTTTTACACTTTTGTGATCACGTGTATTGTAACTTTTTAGCCGTGAAGAAGTCGTTTGGTTTCAACACCAAGACGAAACACATGTTGGCGGCTAGTGTTTGTTCGTTTGAAGAAGACTGAAACAAATCAGGATCAAATGCGGTGACTAATCGTCTTATTTGAACTGATGGACTATAAAACTTGTCTTGGAGCTCAGAATATACCCCTTGTTTTTCTGCATATTATCAAGGACCGGTGTTAAAATTATCGCTGTTTTATTGGCAAGAAACTGCTGATAAAACGGCGATAATGAGCTTCATAATACAGCCTTGTTATTTCCCATAGAACCCCATGATAGCACCAGAACATAGGCTTCTATGGGACTTAACAAGGACGTATTATCAAGCCCACCCTCCCAACTTTAATAAAAAACTTCAGACAATGTAGATACCTGGCTGGAAGCTCATTTTACATATCACTGCCCCAGAAATGTGGCATTCCTCACGACGTGTACGGGGACAGAGAGAGAGAGCTCAAACATTTTTTTTTTAAAAGACCCGAGGGGTGCTGCTCCCCGAGACTGCGGGGAGTAGGACCGTAACCCCCCCGCATACTTGAATTGTCCCAGTAATTTAACCTCCCTGGCCCTAATGAATAAAACGGACTTCTACTTTTTTTTTCACCTTTTCCACCGCGTACAAGTACTGCACGAGTACCCCGCCATTTTTTTTTAAATAAACATTGACCCAAAAGATCCATGTACCATCCCTTGACCAAGACTATAGGCTCAGAATGTTTCTACTGTGCCCCCTTTCCTTATTTCTCAACTTTGTTTTACTGTTTTCTTGTGACTCTCCTCTTTTGGCAAACAACATGGCTGCCAATACTTCCTGGTTTGGAGTATTGACAGCCAATCAGCATGCAGCTCCTGCTCGGAATTGTAGGTATTCACATATGCGTACGCCGCGATTTTTCTTTAAAAAAATAAACAAGACAATAGAGCCTAAACATCCATATACGACCCCCTAAGCAAGCCTAGAGGGTCAGAATATCTCTACCCTACCCCCTTCCCTTATTTCTCAACTTTGTTTTAGTGTTTTCTTGTGACTCAGTTCTAGCGAGGCACAATATGGCCACCAACACTTCCTGGTTTCGAGTGTTGACAGACAGTTCACAGCCAATCAGCATGCAGCTCGTGCTCGTAATTGAACAGAATTCAGTACGCGTACTGAACTCCGACTCTAGATATCGCTATGAGTTTACTTACAATTTTCTCAGAAACTACTGAACGGATTCACACCATTTAACACAATCTGCGAACAGAACTCTACCTGTCTGCCAAATTTCGTGTAATTCCGTTTAGTTGTTCGGGCTGAAGCCCTAGCTAAAGGTCCCTATGGAAAATTGCATGGGGAAAACATGTTTTGGGACCCCCCTTTTTTTCTCGGCCCCCACTTGACAAATCACCCCCAAACTTTCAGGGAAGAAGCAGAACTGAGCAGGCCATTTTTTTAGAGAAATTCACGAAGATTCGTTCACCAGCGCCAAAGTTAATCCAAATAGAATGTTGTGGATTTCCTATGGAAACTCGGTCCTAACTATAACTACCTACTGGCGACCGCCAGTAAGTAATATATATATATATATATAATATATGATATCATCCATGTTTGTCACATGGATGATGTCATCAGTGATGTCATTTGAGATGTCATCAGTGATGTCACTGACCATGTCATGAATGATGCACTATGTGACATCATCAGCAGTGGATTGTGGGTGCGTGAGTTATAGTTACAACTAACTATAACAGGGGAATTTCAATGGTTTTGTAAGAGTGAAATGTCCAACTAACTATAACACCCCTGAAACCCGTGTTTTTTTCAGTGAATTTCTGAGGAAACGGTTCACTGCAGAACCCTTTAACAGTCATTGCACCACTGCCGACGCGTTTCGATTTATCTTCTTCAAAGTTGTGTCGTCAAATGAAGTGCACAGTCCAGTCATTGCCTTTTCCTTTTCTCTCTTTAATGGCACACCCATAGATGGGCTACTCTGTATGAGATGTGCTGCGGATTCTGGGAGTAATAGTGCTGATGCATACATTGCGTGCAAATGTTCAGCCTGACAAATAAATACCCTGAATAGGCCTCTGCAGCTAACGTGTCCTAAAACCTGTAGGATGGTGCCCCACCATGTGGCTGGAAGATGACATCCCCTGTGACCACCAGGTTCTTGAAAAAATGACCATGTCATGAGTGATGTAATATGTGACGTCATCACCAGTGCATTGCGGGCGCGCGAGTTATAGTTATCTCCACTAACTATAACAGGTGTTTTTCTCTGGTTTTATATGAGTCAAATTTTCAACTAACAATAACGTCCCTGAAACCTATGTATTTTTTGAGAACTTCTAAGGATTTTTAAAAGCTAATTCCTAACTATAACGTCTGTAAAACATATGGCTTTTTCAGTGAATTTCAAAGGTTTTTTAAATGTTACTTTCATATTTTTATGTTTTTACAACCTATATTTTTTCTATTATATTTTAAATATTTTGGAACTCTATTATACTTCTGTTTCTTAACTTTAAAAATTATGTAATATTTTATATCTTCCCGCAAAAAGATGTATCACCTTTTTGGGGAGAAAACTGCACTCCCATACCGGTAGCGTACCAAGCTCCATCACCACGCGATTCCAATTGGCCATATTGCTAAACTCGTAAATGATGCGCATTTCGTACCTGGCGGCTTCCTGACACTGGGTTCCGCAGAACATCATATACGCAAGAAGTTGCCCCAGCTGCTACATAGGTATCCGAAGGGTACGCAGTTCCAAGCCACGCGTTACGTCATGTAATATGGGATCACACCTGCTGCGCAGTGCGTATGCAACAAGTGCAAGCCACCAGACATATGGTGTCATGCCGCTTATGCCATTCCCTCTTTTTTTTTCTCTCAAAAGTATATGTAAATAACTTTAAACAGTATATGACAGCAAGCGATAATCTATAATATTTAAACATTTATTACAACTGTAATAAACTTATATTATCATAAATATATTTTCTCAAAATTCCTCCTTGCATGCTCGGTGCGCGATTGCATGTGACCTTAAAAAAAAGCATTTGATTGCTCATAACATTTCCCATTGTAACAGTCGGACGACCCCACTCATTTTAGTCATTCTCTCTACAGCGTTTGATGAGAGACACCACTTCACCTTGAACAACTTTTTTGAAAAGTTTTTTTTTCTGTGTACACAAATCTTATACTACATACAAAATGCAACAATCATCTTGCTCAATATTCAAGGTCTATACATTAAGCCTTCCACATGTGATGGCCATGCATCTCAAAAGTTACATCAAAAAGCAAATGTGTGTTACACGATGCCCAATGGTGTGTGTGTACACATTATTGTGCTGCCTTTTTGCCTGGGTATTGGTGGCTCTAAGGAGTATCATCAGCCATGGGCAGAGTGCACATCCTAGATCGCATGTACCAAAAAGTAATGTGTAGATTTGTATTGCTGTACGCTCTGTTGCCAGGCTTTACCAATAAAGTAGTGTGTCATATGTGAGACTTTCAGATTCACGTTGGACATACATTGCTTGAGTGTTATCACTGTGTAGGACGTAGCCTCACTACTGATCCTCCCTCCCTCCATTTTTTTTTTTTTTTTTAACATCATTTTTATTGCATCACCAATATAATTGTACAGACAAAACAATCAAAATTATAATTATTCTGTGTACAAGAAATAGCATTGTTCCTTGTGTTCTTGTCCGGGAGGTCCGCCCCTTCCTCGGGTATGGTTAGCCTCTGTCCATGAGTATTTCTCGTACCATCTTACATTGTCCGACACAAGTGGTACTTAGGTATTGCTGGGTTGCTTTTTTTGGTTTTCACCCCTCCCCCGCCCCATAATTTCGTTCCCCCAACAGCCCGCCAATTCCAGCTTCCTTCCCTCCCTCCCCCGTGGTCGCGCTGCGCTGATTCATCGTTGTAAGAACGTCTGTTGTGATGCAGGGAGTACATACATTCGCTAAGGTGTGGCCCCTGGTATGATGACAGGGTCTGCTACATCCAGCTCCTCCTCGCCCTCCTGCTCCTCATCATCTATGTCACGGAGCGCCTGCACCATCATTTCCCACGCAGTTGCCCTCTCCAGAGCCTTCTCGTCATTTGTCCTCCAGGCCATCTGGTATCTCAAGGTGCTTTCACACGCCGCCCACCTCAGGCATTCCCCATACCATCTCTTATACGCGGGCCCCACTCTCGATTTCCAATTCCTCGTTATCTCCCGCTTAGCTAGAATGAGCCCCAAGTCTATAAATTTGCTGGTAGTCTTGTTTCTAGGCGTGTGCGGGAACCAATGGAGGATGCCCACCGCTTTCGTGTATTGGATGTCCCTGTCTGTTGCACTGTTGAGGGCTCGCCCCACTTCCTGCCAGTAGTCTCCCAGAGAGGGGCAATCCCATAACATGTGACCTAGGTCCGCCCCAACCGTATTGCATCTGGGGCAAGCAGCGTTTTCTACCCCAAAGTATTGTTGTATTTTCCCCGGTGTGAGGTATGCCCTGTGAATGATGTAGAAGTGGATTAACTGAAACCTGGCATTTGGAGTTCTGGACTTTTTTGGTTCCGTCCAGAGGTGTCAGGGAACAACACCCAAAGACCCCGGAGTTCCACCTGCCTTGGTGCACAAATGAACAGAAACACGGGCTTCTCGATGGTGGCGTCAAAGACCAAAGGTTTATTACTGCAGGGACACAGAAGTCACAGAAACTACGCATGGGCAGTAACTAGGAGCCTGTTCGATTTGTACAAAGAGGGTTGCTCCTTATATACTAAATTTTGGCCTTTAGGCGAATTCTTCACATGTTAGTACATTCCCAAACCTTTGTGTCATGAACAATAAATATTTGGTGTACACAGGAATCGTCTACAATATCTGATGTCAAAACATTACGAACGAAGGGTTCCCACTTTTCCATCATAATCTCATGTCAACTTTTCATTCAAGACCCGGACCGCCTCATCGTAAATTTCGTTACCTCCCCCTAATAAAGGCCCAGAAGGAAAGGAGCAGAGCCAGGTGCAGAAGATAGAAAAGCAGGATAAGGGATGTTTGTGGGTTGTAAATGGGCAAGGCTACCGGCTTCGGCCGCCTAATCGTGATCAGGACAATGGACACGAAGACCAGTTTAGCAGGACTGGCCTCGGGCAGAGGAGGCAGCCTTTGTCGAGTCATGCAGCTACAGCGTGATCTGGTTTAAGGTGCACGTGTCATGAAAGAGGTGAATCTCCGGCTAAGGCTACGTGTCCTTAATCGAAATGAAGTGATCAGAGGTTATTGCGTATGTGAGGGCAAGAAACACAAAATGGCGGCCATGATCTAAGATGGATGCCGTGGGTAGATCAGAAATGTGTTTATAAAAGGAGTGCTCTTGCTCGTAGCGTAGCGAAAACACCAGGATATGCTAAATGGATCATTTGCGGTTCGCTGATACCAATATTATGTATTTCCGACAATATTGAAAACACGGGTTCAAATCGTCACGGAACCTCAGACCCTCCTTTTGCCCTTACATAGGCAATTACTCAGTCTATGTCAGAGTCTAGTTCTATGCTCATCAGGTCAGTGACATGCTGTTGTATCATCATCCTTTCTCGTGCCTTTTCTCCAAACGCAGATGGTTTTCTAAAACAAGTTGTAGCACAAAGACTACACAGAGCAGGACCACACTGGATAATCAGGCAACATGAGAACAGGAATACTAAGATGACACCAATGACCATTAGAACCTTCCATCCCCACGCTGAGATCAGAGTCCAAAACCACTCCATGAAGGACCAGTTTCCCTTGTCTACGTGAATAGAATCGGAAATCTTGTGTAGCTTAGAGATCGCCTCATAGACTGTTGGAGCATTATTAGGGATAAAGACACAGCAGCTTGATTGGATCATTCTGCATACCCCACCTCGATCTGCAAGGATAACGTCTAGAACCATACGATTCTGCAACGTCATGAGTCTATCCGCCTGAAGCTCAGCTGTCAAATTGCTAAGGGCACCAGCAGTTTCGGTAATAGTAGATTCAACTACCCGTGTTAGCTGACGTATGTTTCTACTATTGGCCATAGGCCCCCAGAACGGAAGGAAGCCTTTGAAGAAGTCTCCAGCTTCCTGACCAGCAGTATCTTCCTTGCTGAAGACACCTCTCGCTACTCTGGTTCTGTGGTAATCAGATGAAGCAGTGTATGTCGGAGGCAACAATCGAGCAATATAGCATGACCCCGCAAAGTCGGCAGGCAACCATGTATAAGCTCTATCTCGACAGATGAAGTAGGTACCCCTAGCAGTAAGAAAGGCAGGGGAAGAGTTAGCCGGAAACACATAAGTCTCTACGCACTCACTCTTCCCTAGCTGAGCTCTCGGATTTCTCCCATTCCCTTGCAAACAGACCTGACCTCGGTGAGGTACGACCCAGATTGGAGTTGAGCTTTTACGCTTGCTTTCTCCTAAACTAAGGCGATACTCTGAAGTATTCCAACTTAAATACACCCGCAATTCGTCTCTAGGGTATGATGGAGTATTATTGACGTCCTTGATCATGTCAATAATTCCCTGGACTAAAGCTTTGTTGGCAGAGTTATATTTAGTGGAACGTGGTGGACGCGGAGGATAGGTCTCAAGGGCATAAGCAAAGATGGTTTGAAGGGCCTGAAATGATCCATTGTAGCTGAAAGGCAAAACCAGATAAGGAATACCTTTATCCATAGTGTGGGGTATCAAGCCACACACCCAGCAGTCTGTAGTGTTAACTACCAGTTGGTGTTGATGCAAGAGCTGTACAAAAGTGTTGTTAATGAACTCTGAGCGTCGGGCTTGCTCATGTTCAGAAAACGAATGAAAAGAGTGTATAGAAGAAACAGTGGAAGTAACAGGATCAAGGGGAGGTACTGCAGTAACTGGCACAAAAATTAAATTTATACTGAAGACGATTCCACCCACCAACGTTATCAAAATAATCAAAAATGTACTGGCACATTGCATCAAAAAGCATTTGCTATGAAGAATTCTATAAAGTCTGTTTCTGCGAACATAAATCACATTTTCTCGTTGCAGCGCAGGAAGCTCCATCTTCTACAATCCGCTCGCGACCACTGATGATGTGTACGTAGATGAAAATGCCTCTATCAGCCCTGGGAGTTCCCAGAACCAACAGAAAGATCGACCTTGTGTCAGACCCCTGCAGATTCAACTAGGCACACAGCCACGACCCTACGGCTACCCAGACGGCAAGGCAATTTTAAAAACAACAAAACAATAGCAAACTTCCTGGCTGAAGGCAAAAGTTCAAAATTTCAAAATATCGCAATAGGCAGTTGCCTGCTTTATTTGTCCATTTTACGGTTTCGTAAGTTATATCTCTGCTTCGCAGGTACTGTCTGATCAGCAAATAACGTTTCACTGGTAGCTGTTGCAGTGTTTAAGTTCGCAGATGACAGAGTTCTTTCTGATGCAGGGGACAAATGTTCAGTGTTCAAAATAGTCTTTTCTGGAGGAGAGTCAGAGCTTGGAGTGTCAGTGATCAATTCGGCATCGCTGAAAGGGATGAATTCTGGCGTGCTTTCAAATTCGGAGGAACCAATTCCCTTCTTCACCCAGTCGTCGTAAGGAAGTGGCAAAGGCACACGCTTTACATGGGATGCATGCACCCAGTGCTTGCGTCCAGCCACACGAACCGCTGTTCTCGTTGCAAGTAGGATTTGGAAGGGGCCGACAAATTTCGGCTGAAGGTTCTTCGTCCTCGCGAAATTTCTGATAACCACAAACTCGCCTGGTTTCAGCTGATGCCCTGGACTCTCCGGAGGCTTTGGCAAAGCATCGAAAACCTGTTGGTGAATAAGACTCAATTTAGAAGTCAAGTCGTAAAGGTAGTCTATCAACATAGGATATTCTAGAGAACAAAACTTTTTAGGCCTTGGCACACCCCAAATATTTGCCGGGCGGCCAAAAACTATTTCGTAGGGGCTAAGCCCCACTCTAGAATGTACAGTTGCTCTCGTTGATAACAAAGCCAAAGGAAGTGCGTCTGGCCAGGCTAAACCTGTGGATGCTTGTATTTTAGCTAGTTTTAGCTTAAGGGTGCCATTATAACCCTCCACTAAACCAGCAGACTGGGGATGGTTCGCACTATGGAATTTTTGTTTCAGCCCTAGACCGGCACACACACTCTGCATAACTTTCCCTATAAACTCACTTCCGTTATCTGACCATACAATCCGTGGCATTCCATACCTAGGGAAATATTCTTTGAGAAGAATCTTGGCAGTTGATAGGGCAGTATTGTCCTTTAGTGGATATGCTTTGATCCATCTGGAAAAAGCACAAACTACCACCAGGACATATTTCAAATTATTACAGCGATCCATGTGAATGAAGTCTAACTGAATCACTTCAAAGGGGCAGGAAGGAGGAGCGAAATGACCAGCTGGAGTTGGAGTTCCCTTGCCAGGATTATGCATCAGGCATACCATACAATTTTTCACCACTCTCTCTGCACACTTACTGATCCCATCATTCTTCCAGACTGGAGCCAACATCTTACAAATTCCTTTAGAACTTATGTGCGCTACTCCATGCGCCATTGTCACCACTGCAAGCACATACGCGTCAGGCAGCATCCAACGCTGCTGTTCTGTCAAATCAATCCAACATCCATTCGAATCCAACTTGCCCATACTTTCTCTCCATACACGTTTTTCTTCCTCAGTTGCTTCTTTCTGAATCTCTTTCACACTTTCCATAGTATCCTCACACATTCCAGAGTCAGCAATCCATCTTGCAGACGTAGCAACATACATTCTGCTCATCGTGTCTCTAGCTGTCTGTTTAGCAATTTCATCAGCAAGAGCATTCCCACGACCAACATCATCCGTGATTGCTTTATGAGCACTGCACTTTACAATCGCAACTTCAGTCGGCAAGGTTAGAGATTCCAACAAGTCGTTAACTAGCTGACCATGTTGGATCTTAGTCCCATGGGACGTAATGAAACCTCTTTCTCTCCACAAACGGCCAAAACTATGGGCCACGCCAAATGCGTACTGACTATCTGTGAACACATTCACTCTCTTTCCCTTAGCTAAAACACACGCTCTTGTTAGAGCTATTAATTCTGCAGCTTGGGCAGAATTCTGACTCACTCTTGCAGTCTCCACAATCGTCTTCAAAGTCGTTACTGCGTAAGCAGCAGTCACATCACCATTCTCCAATTTAAAACATGACCCGTCCACATACAGCGTACCATCTGGATCGGATAACGGAGTATCCTTTAAGTCGATGCGTCCTTTTGTCTCTTCCTCCGTTTTAAAACAGCAATCATGTGGCTCGGAATCACTCGACTCTTGATCAGTCGGCAACAGCGTTGCTGGATTCAATACATTACATCTTTTGATCTGAATATGACTCGCTAGTAATGTCAGCTCGTAACCAGATAGTCTCGCACTGGTAAGGTGTTGTGTCTTCGTTCGATTCATGAGTGTATCCACTGCATGAGGAACCATGACTACTAGCATGTTGTTCATCACCAAACCAGCAGATTGTCGAATGGAAGCCGCAGCTGCCGCTGTAGCTCTCAAACAACTAGGCAACGCTCTAGCTACCGGATCTAATGTTGATGAAAAATACGCACAAGGGCGTTGTTTATCACCGAACTTCTGTGTCAGAACACTCAACGCGCAACCTTCCCTCTCATGAACATAGAGCGTGAATGGCTTACTGTAATCAGGTGTACCCAATACAGGAGCTGAACACAATGCTTTTCGTAATTCAGTAAAACTTTCTTGACATTCATCAGACCATGGCACCGGACTCGGAACATTTTTCCCAGTCAAAGCTACCAACGGTTTTGCTAAAAGAGAAAAATTTGGGATCCACTGCCTACAGTAAGAGGTAATGCCTAAAAAGGCACGTACTTCTCTCTGCGTGCGAGGAACACTCATCTGTGTAATTGCTTTTATTCTCTCTGGGGTCAACTTCCTTCCCTCCTTTGACAAGAGATGACCTAGGTAGGTCACTTCTTGGCAGCAGTATTGCATTTTCGAAGGTGACACCTTGTGATTCAAATTAGACAAATGATGCAATAACGAAATCGTAGCTGCTTTGCAAATTTCCTTGTCATCGGCAGCCACTAGAAGATCGTCTACATACTGTACTAGAGCAGAACCTAGAGGAAGGACGAAGGAATCTAACTGACTTTTTAATGCTTGACTGTAAATAGATGGGCTCTCACAATAGCCTTGTGGAGCGCGTTTAAATCTGAAACTGCGACCTCCTAGACAGAAGCCGAAAATATCTCTGCTTTCTTCGGCTATCGGAATGCTGAAAAAGGTATTCTTCAAGTCGATGACTGAGAACCAAGTAGCTGTAGCAGGAATCAGTGTTAACAAGGCAGTAATGTCTGGCACTACAGGAAACTGCGGGACCACAATTTTATTAACCTCTCTAAGGTCGATAACAAACCTATAAACTGGAGGCTTGGTAGGATCAGTTCGTTTCAAAATCGGTAGTACAGGACTGTTACAGACATTTCCTCTCGTTTCTTCAACCACACCTTTCTTAATCAAATCTTGCACAATCAATAAAAGTGCACGCTCACCTTCACTAGATATTTTATATTGAGGAATTCTTGGAAATTTTACATTCGCTTTTAATGTTACTACATATGGTGGTATTTCTAAAAGGCCTACATCATTAGGACCAGTCGCCCAAAGAGAATCAGGGAGTGAGCGTAGCTCTGGCGGGAGTGCATCCATTGACAAGTACATCGGAGAAGTGATATTTTTACCCAACGTAAGCTGTACTCCTTCCGGAGAACAGTACAATGTCGCATATAGTCGTTTTAACAAATCTAAACCAAGCAGATTTTCATTACAACCTGTTGTCAAAATCAGAGGTGCTTTCAAGTGACATGGTCCAACAGAAATAGACAAAGGACCAGATATCGGGTTGTAAACAGGGGCGCCTGAAAAACCTACAGAAACATTTGTTGAGCCGGACAAAGGTGCGCCAGGGAGTTTCGCATGAATGATAGAACTTTTTGCGGCACCAGTATCCAACAGAAACGGTTCGACTACACCTGATGTTGCTACTGCGACATAAGGCCCACTCTGATCCACTGGAACTGATACTACTCCCTCTCTTTGTCCATGGCTGTCCTAGTACCCATTTTGCTGAAATCCCTCATCCACTTCACAATAGTTTTCAACAAGATATTGTTGAGATCTATTTTGCTGAGTAGACTGTCCATTTCGTTGATCAAAGTGATTTGAAGGGCGATCATTCGTTTGTGGAGGCATAGCACCTCGCCCTCGACCTCTAGAATTTTGCACAAAACCACCACGACCTCTCTGAGCTGCTGCTGCATTATTTTGCGCTAAGATCGGACATTCATTTTTGTAGTGACCCTCTTTCTTACAGTACGCACATTGGTTCCACTGATATTGAGGTCTTGATGTACTATAATCTGTTCTTTGATACGAACCCTGTTGCATATTAGTCTGATTCGTGCGAGGCGGATACGCCTGCTGCAAAAGAACTTTAGTCTTTAAATCCTTCGTTTTCTTTTCTGATTTCTCCTTTTCCTCTTTATCCCTGTTTTCGTAGTACTGTGCAGTCGCAAGTATTTGCGCAGTTGTGGACACAGCCCACGCACTCTCTGAATCTTTTAATTTATTGCATAATTCAGGTAACAAATTATGCACAAATTTATCGACAAACAGTCTTTGCCCTCCTTCTGTGCTCATGTCCTGACCACTATGATCTACAAAAGTCTCTTCAAACCTCGTGAAGAAGTCGGAGACACTTTCGTCTTTCTTCTGCCTGCATGCTGATAACTTGTCCCAATTAACACGCAATGCGGGCATCAGAGTCTTCATTAAATCAATTATTCTACCTGGAAGATTAGCAATTAGGGGTTCAGGTTTTGCGCCACCTACTTGCTGACCATCCGCTGCAGTGATAGCTGCCCAGTCACCACCTAAGGCAACTTGATGATCCTCTCTACGAATTTTAGCCCACACTGGTTGCGGAACTACGTTGCCAAATAACATATCGATGTCTGCTAAGTTCATTATACAAGCCTCAACTGTCTGTGTTAATTCCTTGTAATATCCAGCAGGATTCTTACGTGGATCTGGCAAGGCCTGCTTCACTGCTAACACTTCAGCTCGCTTCCACGGAATGTGTATCCATACTCTTTGGAATTGGGCTGGAGCGGCTACAATACCATTATTATGATCGGCTTGCACAGCTTCGCGCCAAATTGGAGGAACCTCCCTCATTGGATATTGGCGACTTAATTTCGTCTTGCTTTTCTCTAAATCTCTCGGTGAACGAAGTGATGGATCATTCCTATAACTTAAAATCAGTTCCATTGCTTCTTCTATATTATCACCCACTATCATTCCTGCAGCAAACTCTTTCTGAACCTTAATTAAGTCTTCTAAATTTGATTCAACATCGTCTTCTTCTATCTCCTCACGTAACAACGAGCACATCTCGTCAAAGACATACCGTTGCGTTGGTTCTTTCCACTGCATAAACGTGTCTAGCACATCTCTCGTACTATATCTCCTACTCTTCGAAATCCATCTGAGAGCCGTGGAATCTAAAATTCCCCGTTCCTCAGTACTTGGAAGCTGACTACGTCTCTGAACAGAGTCGGAAGTAGGAGTCTTAATTAAGGTTTTATAGAAAGGAGACAGCATGTTAGACACAGAATCAGTGATTCTCCGACGAACAGAAAGTGGAGTCAACACACTCGCAGATGCAGAAAACACAGTAGAGGTAGGAACAGATAACGGAACAGTAGAAGTATCAAGGAAGATAGTTTGTGGAACAGTAGGTGTAAGCGAGACAGATACAGGTATAGAAGTCGGCAATCCAGGAGGAGGAGGAGGAGCCGTAGGAACATTTACATTGACCACAGGAGGTACAGGGACCTCATTCTGGGGGACAGGAGCAGGAACACCAGGTTGTCCAGCAACCGGCAATTGAACATTCGGTAAAGGTGGAGCCGTAGCACCTTGTGCATACGGTGGAGGTGACCGTAACAGATAAGATAACAGAGGATCATTTTCGGAATCCTCCAGTATCTTAGTTGTTTTTGATGGCAAGGCAGGATAGCACTTGTCAATCGCTAAATTGTGCTCTCTAATGGCCACCTCTATGGCTTTCTCACACTCGTTAGCCTGCAACTGCTTAGTTGCTTGTTCTAGGGTCAACTCTTCTTGCTCTTTTTGTTCTTTCTTTAACCTTTTCATTTCTCTCTGTTTGGATTCTTTTCGCCAGTAACGGAAAGAATCAAACATTGCCGGCCGGGCTTTCTTCCTAAACAATTTCGCTTCTAAATTGTCGAGAATTTCGGGTTCAAAACTACCATGCAGTGGCCAACTAATGACACCATCCTTCTTAGTGTAACGGACCCACACCTCATTATAAGATATAGGACCCACACCATATTTACAATACAAGTCATACAGGGGAGTCCCAATCGGAGGAACCAGACATGAGTCCTCCAATCGTGAGTCACTGTTGCAACTAAAACAGGACAACATACAGTTTTTCCGACTTACCATTTTCAGTCCGGAACACAAAACAAACAAAACACGAAACAGATATGTGCACTCGAACCAAGAACTTAGGCCTACCAAAACGAACTGATGTATCGATACCCAAACTAAACCAAATAGATTATCGTAACTAGAACAACCAGTGATAATCTTACGAGACCAAACAAAACCAAGAACCAAAAAGGATTTTAACAACCCTTACAAAGTAACCAGCTAGCTATCACTAAATACTTAACTGAGGCACTGAAGACGTCACCACGGAGAAACCCGTCACGTTTCGCTGTACTAAGGACTGCACCTCGGGTCCAAGACAGGGCGACGGTCAAGGCAACGGCCCACTGCAGCCGTCCTGAACGGGAACCCTCGTGGAAGAGAACGTCGGGCCACTTTTGCGATATGCCGGGATCGATGAAGTGGGGCGCCTCCCTCAGGAATCTTCACACGAATCTTCTCGAACTCTTCAGGCTTTTGGACCGGTACCGAATGACGTCACCCCACATTGGGCGCCAATTGGAGTTCTGGACTTTTTTGGTTCCGTCCAGAGGTGTCAGGGAACAACACCCAAAGACCCCGGAGTTCCACCTGCCTTGGTGCACAAATGAACAGAAACACGGGCTTCTCGATGGTGGCGTCAAAGACCAAAGGTTTATTACTGCAGGGACACAGAAGTCACAGAAACTACGCATGGGCAGTAACTAGGAGCCTGTTCGATTTGTACAAAGAGGGTTGCTCCTTATATACTAAATTTTGGCCTTTAGGCGAATTCTTCACATGTTAGTACATTCCCAAACCTTTGTGTCATGAACAATAAATATTTGGTGTACACAGGAATCGTCGACAATATCTGATGTCAAAACATTACGAACGAAGGGTTCCCACTTTTCCATCATAATCTCATGTCAACTTTTCATTCAAGACCCGGACCGCCTCATCGTAAATTTCGTTACCTCCCCCTAATAAAGGCCCAGAAGGAAAGGAGCAGAGCCAGGTGCAGAAGATAGAAAAGCAGGATAAGGGATGTTTGTGGGTTGTAAATGGGCAAGGCTACCGGCTTCGGCCGCCTAATCGTGATCAGGACAATGGACACGAAGACCAGTTTAGCAGGACTGGCCTCGGGCAGAGGAGGCAGCCTTTGTCGAGTCATGCAGCTACAGCGTGATCTGGTTTAAGGTGCACGTGTCATGAAAGAGGTGAATCTCCGGCTAAGGCTACGTGTCCTTAATCGAAATGAAGTGATCAGAGGTTATTGCGTATGTGAGGGCAAGAAACACAAAATGGCGGCCATGATCTAAGATGGATGCCGTGGGTAGATCAGAAATGTGTTTATAAAAGGAGTGCTCTTGCTCGTAGCGTAGCGAAAACACCAGGATATGCTAAATGGATCATTTGCGGTTCGCTGATACTAATATTATGTATTTCCGACAATATTGAAAACACGGGTTCAAATCGTCACGGAACCTCACATTTCTCGAGCTCTTCCGTGCCCGCCTCAGTAGCTGGCCCCAGGTCGTGTCAGGGATCTCTAATTGGAGGTCCAGCTCCCACTTGGCCTTCAGAGCCGTCAGAGGTTGTAAGGCCTCCCTCTGTATCCTGGAGTACAAGCAGGTGACAGCCTTAAAGGTCCCCGCAGCCATCATCGTGTATTGGCATGCCATGGAGGTGCCCGGCTCCTGCAATCCTTCCCCCCAGTGAGCCTGCATAGCGCCCGTGACCGCTGCGTGCAACAAGTAGTCGCCCCTCGGTAGGTCGAACCGCTCCTGCAATTCCTGAAACGGCAGTAGTACCCCATCCTCATACAGATCACCCAACATTTGTATCCCCGCCTCCTCCCAACCCAACAAGCGCGACCAGTCTCCTCCATGTGGGAGGGCCGTAACCATTCCCAACGGGATTTCAGGGGCATACATAAGGCGGACTCCCGCCCGCTTACGGGCCCGGTTCCAGCAGAGCCGGAATGTCTGCTCCTCGACCGTCAAATCTCCTAGCCGGAGTTTCTGGTGTAACGTGATGTACGCCAGCACATGTCGCGGGGTGCCTTCTACTCTCGCGTCCTCAGGGCCTCTATACACTTTCGTGACCTCCTGAGTTAAAATCTGCAGCTGCGTGGCCAGATAATATCCCTCAAAATCAGGTACCGCCAACCCTCCTTCGTCCTTGGGGCGCAGCAGAGTGTCGAGCGCTATGCGCCTCCGTCCCGTGCCCCATAGGAACGCTATGACCAGAGATCTCAGGCGCTTGAAAATAGAACTCGGGACCCACACCGGGAGCGTCCTAAAATAATACAATAGCCTGGGCAGGGCCACCATCTTGAGCAGGGAGATCCTACCAGCCAGGGATAGCGGCAGGGTAGACCAGAAGTCCATGTTCCCCCGCAGGGTAGTAATACAGCGGGTAATGTTACCTTCCAGCAAATCAGCCGGGGTATGATAGACATAGACTCCCAGATAATGCAGACAGCGCGGTTCCCACCGGAGTTCTTGCGCGGTGAGTGGACACGGTTCTCCTGACCTCAGGGGGAATAAGCAGGATTTAGGCCAGTTGACCCTCAGGCCTGATAGCCGGCCGAACCGCCCCAGTAACCGCCGTGCCCCCTCTAGCTCGGGGCCCGCGTCAGCCAAAAACATCAGCAGATCATCTGCGTATAAAGAAATGTAATGCGGCCTGCCCCTAAATGATAAACCGGCGTAGTGGCGGCCCAGCCTGGCCTCCACAGCGAAGGGTTCCATCGCCAGGGCAAACAGGAGCGGAGATAGGGAACACCCCTGTCTGGTGCCACGCCTGACCGGGTATTGCCTCGAGATCAGAGCGCCCACTCGGACTCTCGCTACCGCATCAGTATACAGGACCTTGGTCCAGTTTATGTATCCGTCCCCCAGCCCGAAGCGTCGCATCACCTCATACAAGTACCCCCATTCAAGGCTGTCGAAGGCCTTCTCTATGTCAATAGAAAGGACAAATGGAGAGACGGCGCCCGGCCAGTCCGCCCCCATCAGTCTCGTAAGTCTGCGAATATTGTGGGTGGTGTTGCGCGTCGGGATAAAACCGCATTGGTCCTTATGAACAAGGCTAGTCATGTGCCCCAGCAGTCTGTTGGCAAGAATCTTACTCAGGATCTTGTAGTCCGTCGTCAACATGGACAACGGACGGTACGAGGATAAAGCCGCTCCTTCCCTGCCCGGTTTCAACAGCGGGATCATGAGGGCTTCACACATGGAGCCCGGGAGCCGACCCCTTGATTGCGCTTCATTGTAGACCTCTCGCAGCCGGGGAGCAAGGCACTCCAGATATTTACTATAAAACTCTATCGGGAGTCCGTCGAGTCCCAGGGTCTTATTTCTAGCCATTTGTTTCACTGCACACCCTATCTCTCCGAGCGTAATGGGCCGACCCAGCTCCTCTGCCTCCGAATCTTCCACCCTCGGCAGTCGTAAGCCGTCCAAGAACTCTCCTAGCTCATCTGTCCCCCCTGTTAAACCACTCTCATAGAGACCCTCATAATAAGTCCGAAACTTATTCAGGATCCCGGGTTGGGTGTGGCAGGGTTCCTCCCCTGTCTCTTGGATCATCATGATCGGCATACCCCTCCTGACTGGGTTAGCGAGCCACGCCAACATAGACTCCGCCTTATCGGCTTCCGCGTGCGCCCTCGTCACGTACGCCTTGTGATCAAAGCTGCGCAGCCGTTCCAGTTCCACAGCTAGCCCCTCCCTGGCCCCACTAAGCCCCTCTTGTAACTCAGGGTGATTTGGGCGACCCTTCTCCAGTTCTCTCAACCGCGTCTCAGCCTTATCCAAGTCATCCAACAAAGTCTTGCGAGCCCCAGCCGTGTGTCCAATACAGTGTCCCCGCACCACCACCTTAAACGCATCCCACTCTATCGCCCTCGTGGAGGCCGAGCCGTTATTCTCCTCAAAGTAGCACTCAATGCGTTCTCCCAGGGCCTCCCTGAACAACAAGTCATCCAGGGTGTCGGGTTGCAGGCGCCATGTTGGCACGCAGTTAGCAGTCACCATCCAGTTCAGGGATAGCAACAAAGGGTTGTGGTCCGATATCGTTCGAGCCAAATATTCCGCCCCTCCCACCGCAGAAAGTACGCATGATGAACACAGAAACGCATCCAGCCTGACGTGTAGATCATGCAGGTGCGAGTGAAAGGAGTAGTCCCTAGTAGTGGGGTGTAACGCCCTCCATGCATCCGTGAGGGCCCAGCTCTCCTGCCACTCCAACCTACGCTTGGCTACTCTATGCACTGGGGACGCGCGCAGTGGGGGATGGGACCTATCCAATATCACATCCTCGACCGAGTTGAAATCCCCCCCCAGGAGTACCGGCCCCGCCAAATAACCCGCCATTTTACCCGAGAGTGTAGACAAAAATGCGGGCAGATCCACATTGGGAGCGTACACACTGCAGAGAGACACCACCCTGCCTTTCAGCCTCCCCTCCACTGCCACATACCTGCCCTCAGGGTCCACCAATGTTTTTGTAACCTGGAAGGGAACCCCCGCCCGTATCCAAATCAGTGCCCCCCTCGCAAAAGCTGAGAACGTCGTGTTAAACAGCTGCCCCCTCCAACGCCTCTGCAGTGCAATCCCTTCTTGCTTATTAAGATGTGTTTCTTGCAGGAACGCTATGTGAACCCCCCTACGCTTGAGGTATGCCTGAACTTTATGCCTGCGTGTCATGGACTGCATACCCCGCACATTCCAGGACACACATTTCAACGCCCCGGTACTAGCCATTCCCCTTCACACAAACAGATCGAACAATATAGCTCATTGACCTCGCTCGCTCCGCGACCACGGACCAACCCACCCTCCCTCTCCAAACAGGAAGCCAAACCCCCCCAACAACAACTACCTCCCGAGCAACCCCAACTGCTCTCAACTCCCACCCCCCCAGGACAGGCCCCCCCACAACTGGAAGTACCCCCATCCAAACCAACACTCCCAACCACCCCTCAAAGAAAGGCAGTAATGGTCGCAGTCTCCACTGCGATGACCTTAAGGGCCAGTAGGGCGTGGTACGATGCGAAAGGTTCGTGAAAGCAAATCAACCCCGCGCACTCCACCCCACAATCCCCACATCATAGCGCCCCGAAACCTCAAGTAACAGTGTTCCACTGCCACGGGCCCAGCGCCCCGGTGTCCAACCAGCGAGTCCACTCCACTAGTCCAGATCAACACGCCTCAAGTATCTCCTCCGAAGTCTGCGGCGTCACGATAGGGCCCCTGGCTCCACCATATTCCGAGAGTCCCGTCTCCGAGCCCGTGCCCGGGCCCTCCGAGTCCGTGCCCTTCCCGGACTGACTTCTGGTAGTTTTGGATATGTCCGCCACTGCCTGTAGGGCCGCCTGTCTCTCCGTCTCCGTCTGTGACACCGAAGGTCTGCCGGTCCTCCTGCGGTTCTTCCTGATCCGTTGAGATTTCCTGATCGGCTGTGCCACCTTAGCCTCCTCCTCCCTGGCCTTGGCACCATCCGTTCCCGCTTTATAAGTGTCCCACCAGGCCCAAGCGTCTGCCGAGGACGTGAAGAAGAGTGTCTGTTCATCTATCACCACTCTCAGCTTCGCTGGGAACAACAGGGAGTACTTGATGCCTTCATCACGGAGCTCCCGCTTAAGGGACAGGAAGTTCGCCCTGAGCCTCTGCGTCTCAAACGTATAGTCCGGGAACATAGTGACCCTGTTGTTGTCCACTTGAAAGGGCCCTGCCTCTCTCGCCCTTTGCAAAAGCCAGTCTCTGTCCCGGTAATGGAGCAACTTGAATACCACTGGGCGAGGCGGGAGGCCCGGGGCCGGCGGGCGCGCCGGAACCCTATGCGCTCGCTCAAGGGAGAAGAAGGGGGACAGTCCCTCTGGTGCCACCTCCGTTCGCAACCAATTATCGAGATAGCCCACCATATCGTCGCCTTCGATTTTTTCCGGCAGGCCTACTAGGCGTACGTTGTTGCGCCTATTTCGGTTTTCCGCGTCCTCGGCTCTCCGTTCCAGCACCTTCAGGCGATCCATCACCTCCGTCATCTGCGCCTTCACCGCTGCATGGCTCGGGGCCAATTCCTGGACCGTGATCTCCATGGATTTCACTCTGTCCTTGAGCTTATCGGGGTCAGCTTTTAGGAGGCCCAAGCCCGTCGCCACCTGGGCTATATCCTGCTGCAAGGCGTCCTTTGTGGTGGCGATGGCCTCCAGGATACGGTCCTGCATCCTTTGTAGCGCCGACTGGTCTCGATCCGCTCCTTCCGCGGCTTCTGTATCGGTCGCACCACCTCCCTTCCCTTTCGGCTTCCCCATCTGGGCCGGCACGAGCGGTGGCCTCCAAAGCTGTCTCTGCCCCCGCTCCGCACGTCGCCGGGCTTCGCCCTCAGGAAGGTCTCCTTGCAGCAGTAGCGGAAAAGGCCCGCCGCGTTCCGTGCCTGGGGCACTGCTCTAGTCCCCGGATCCAAGGCTGCCTCTAGGGAGCAGGGTGCTCGATCGGCCGCTAATCCGGCTGGCGCCAGTCGTGCTCAGTGGCCTGGGGCCATCGTCACTGGGTCGTCGCCGTGTCGTCGCCGCCACTATCAAGGGTTCGGATCCCAACCACCGCCGGTGGCGCGCTAGAGGTCCACTCCAACTGCCCGAGAGGGGCACGCTGCAGCCGTCAACACCTCCTATCTGTGGAAGTAGCAGCCCTTAATGTGACTCCGGGCCAGCGCCTTCGTTGTCTCTGTGCCTCATGCCACCGCCGCCATTTTAGGTCGAGGTCTTCGCGCCTGGGTGCAGCTTTCAAAGTCAGATATCGGGCTTGGAATGGCCCCGAGTCGTCTGCCGTCGGCGCCGGACCCTCCGTGGTACCGTCCAGTGTCGGATTATACCGATTTCATCGGGGTACGATCAGAAATTCAGGATATTTTCCGGGATCGGGCGCGGAGCTCCGAGCTCACGCTGCCTATCTCCTCGGCATCCAAGCCACGCCCCCCTGATCCTCCCTCCATCAGAGCACATTCACATGTGTACGCTTCGGCATCCAAGCCACGCCCCCCTGATCCTCCCTCCATCAGAGCACATTCACATGTGTACGCTTCGTGATAGCAACACTTTCAATTATACCGCACAGCATTGACATGCATGTCTGCGCATATCCACAACCTTGACAATGACATGTAATATTTGCCATTCAATCTTTTCGAACAGCATCTTATTAGCGATAGTTGCCGCCCTCCCGATAAATGCTACATTAATATAAATTGCACATTCTGCGATGTCAAAAATGCAAAAGAAAACCACATAGCTACACTTCCTGGCCAGGCACGAACTGAACAACGCCCAGATCCCCGGAACAATTATTCACATGCCTATGCTGGCCTGGCACACGAAAGCCCAGCCCACTTTGCGTACGCATATATATATATTTAGGATAACGACAACGCCACAAGTCCCAGTTCTTCCACACTGCCTCAGGTGATATGGCTGCATCCACCTCGCATATCACAATGTGTAATACAAAAAAGGGATCCATGAGGCGTACACCATTCTGACAATCAACACTAGTATTAAATTGTGAACCCTACTGCCCGTTGTGTTTCCAAAGGGATTCATGAAGTGTACACCAACCTGCTATCAACAATACAACTGAATTGTGAACACTGCTGCCCGTAGTGTTTGCACAAAGAACAATGACAGCAGGTGAGCAGTGAGGCTTGGGTGCACAGGGGCTGCAATTGAGCATGGTGCTGCGAGAAGGGTGGGGTGCATCAGCCTTTGTGCACAGGTCCGAACAAGCGATGTTGCACTGCGTAATTATGTGATCTCTGACCTCATTCAGTCACATCTCTGTCCTACAGACACTTGTTGAGCGCAGTATGGGTGGGGTGCATCAGTCTGAGTGCGCAGGTGCAAAAAAAGTGATATTACTGTGCGTAATAATGTGATCTCTGACCTCATTCAGTCAAATGTCTGTCTCATTTTAAGGACCTGCTGGACCGTACTGTAGGCCTGAGCCAGCGGGCAGTGCTGCCCTACAGACATGTGGTGTTGGCTTTTAGAGCACTATAGTGAGCTCTTTACTAAATTACTAAGTGTACATGCACACAGGCTTCCGCCACTGCATTACAAGCGCACATGATGCTTCTAGCATGTGCTCTGTCTCTTTGTATCTGATTCCTTGTTATAACATATTATTATTTAACCTTGTGTATTGTAGTGCACTCCATATCCTCATTGAACCACAATTACCACTAACAGTTGGTAGATCGTACTTCAAAAACGAAGGATGCACTCAACTGGTGTTTTCTATTAAGCTTGAAATAAACCTTCAATACTTGAAATACTTTGTGCAGTTTCGGACACTGAAAGCAGTAGCAGCAGCGGGAGCCACTTCTTGGAGGTGAAACATGCACCCCCTCACAGACTAGTACCATCACTTCTCGCGTTTCCCGCTTCATGGGAAACGCTCGCATCTGGGGGCTCAGCGTGTAGCAGCAGAGGTTGACTACATTGCCCAGAAGGCACCGGGGCACAGTGACACCCTCCCGCAACACCCTCACCAGGTGCACGAAATCAGCACCTTCACCACACATCGTGGGAAATACTTTGTGCAGTTTCAGACACTGAAAGCAGCAGCAGCAGCGGGGGCCACGTCTTGGAGGTGAACCACGCACCCCCCCACAGACTATTACCATCACTTCTCACGTTTCCCGCTTCGCGGGAAATGCTCGCATCTGGGGGCTCAGCGTGTAGCAGCAGAGGGTGACTACATTGCCCAGAAGACAACAGGGCACAGTAACACCCTCCCGCAAAGCCCTCACCAGGTGCATAAAATCAGCACCTTCACCGCACATCGCAGGACAAGCCGGGCGAAGCCCGGGCAAAGGGAGGGGCCATATGTGGCTGTCTGGGGCTGGCCAAGGCTGGGCTGTGCCACCCCTCTAACATTTGGCACATCCTAATGTTTTCCGATAGGTATTTGGACAAATTGCTTTGCTTCTGTCTTAAACTACAAACTTGTTTGTGCAGCTTTATTTGAGGTAAAGTGTATTGCTCATGCCCATGACAACCCGATCAGGAAAGGGTAAGCGGGTGGGGGGTGGTTGTGTGAGTAGCACACTGGACCAGTTTATCACCCGAGCTTTCTCGGTGCTCGAGAAGGAAATTTCCATAACAGAGCGCCGCCTTTCACTCGAACCCTTAAACCATAAGTGTTCATCCGTAGGGCCTCTGGCATTGCCGGTTTCCCCTACAAATACTGTTGAGTATACTGATGGAGCCACTCCTGGCATAGTCCTTCCAAGATCAAGCTCTATAAGGGCTAGCCTGGAGAGGCTTAATGCCTTAGAACCTCATAGACAATCTGGCACTTCATCTGTATCGGGCCTGCCATATCCTTATCCCCTGAGGATCAAGACCTAACCAGTATCCTCTTGATCCCCGAGGGATCTCCTGTGCAATTAGAGTCAGTGGCTGTCACAGGAGTGAGAGTAGCACCCACCAAAAGGAAAAGAGCCATAAGTGGGCTAAGTGGTGGTTGTCCCAAAACCTCTAAGAAGTTTAAGACAAAAGGCTCTAAGGGAAGTGTGAAATCTCTGGGGTTTGGGAGGACTGAAAACCTTATGCCAGCTAGAGGAGGAGGAAGTTCCTTTTCCAGTGGTCAGTCTATGCGCACTCTAAGAGAGCTGGAGAATGTAAGCCCAAAGCCAATCTCTAACACAGGCACTTTACCCCAGATTCCCCCAATTGCCCCAATAGAGAAATTGATGAAATCCCAAATACTCCCTGTACTTGAGAGGGTGAAGGTCTTGACATAGAGATGGGATAGATTTGAGCAAGCCACTCTCGACAACTTCTTTTCCCTCAAGTCTTTAATCAAACTTCACTCCAAGAACAGGTAGGTCACGTCTAATGCGAAGGAAGTTTCTCGGGTGGATTGCACACCTATAGAGACGAGGGCACCAATAGCATCAGAGGTAGACCATGGACCTAATTTGGGAGCGAACGCTGTAGTAGCAGTTGTTTCAACCCATACTGGTAACCCAACTAGATCACCCTCTAATTCAAACATGGCCAAAGGGCAAAAAAGTCCCAGACAAAGTGCATCCACGCAGAATCAGGTTACTAATACCATCATGGAAGTTAGAGGGGGTCATAGATGTTCTCCTCCTGCACTTGTACAGAAGCCTGTCCCAACCACGAATTATCACATTAACCTTCCTCATGTTAACTTACCACCAGAATGCCTACCCTTTGTAGTTGTGCTTACAGGGGTCCCACAGCTGAAAGATGGCAAACAAGAATTATACAATGAACTCAAAAACAAAACTAAGTTTTGGTTAAATGAGAACAGACCTCTTCCATGCCAACTTGATGGTCAGGTCCTTCATGTCAGAAGGGTCAGCTGGATTGGAAATAGGACTAAAGACACTTTGGGAGATTGCATTTCAGTTAATTTTAGGGATGCCAGGGTTGCAAGGTATATCTGCAACTATCAATATGACCATAGTAGATCAGGTATTGGCACATATGACCTAAGCTACTTCCAACTGCAAGCAGCACACACCCCGGATGCACGCTATCAGCCCCGGGGTGGGAGGGAAAGAGGCTTTTATCCTAACTTCCATTATGATCACATGGCCCCTACTTTCAACGTAGACCTAGACGAACACGGGATGGGTCGTGGCTATTGACATGGTGCACACTCCCCTTACTTAAGGTCATTATTTGGAGTACTTATCTCTGGGTGTAGTGAGCTGGGTGAGTATAGCGTGCCACCTGGGCCCATGCATATTCCTGACAGTTTATCCCTGCCATACGCTCCAATTCCTACGAGTATGCCAGCTTCTGACACTTTTCCTTCAGTGAGCAACCGGCAACCTTTCAAGCCTGATGGCACACCACTGGAGACCCTAATCAGGACCAGCATGCTTGATATACAGCCCCCTGTCGGGTCAGCAGTGGTGGATTCCAATGTTAGGATTCTTAGCTGGAATATAGCGGGCATCTCCAGAAAGCTAAATCTTCCTGAATGGAATACGCTTATCGAATCCTTTGCGATATGTGTATTTCAAAAGACCTGGAGCATGGAGCCCTGTCATAAGGTTGGTTATACTACTTTTTTCGTACCAGCATTTCCACCCCCTACAGGGAGAGGTCGCACTTCAGGAGGTCTCCTCATATGGGTTTCGATTTCACTTGGCTGTCACATTAGGCAAAAAGAAATCAATTCTCCAGACTTGCTAGAGATTTCAGTTAGGGGGCCCAGGAGAGGGCGTACGTTGGAAATATTTAATATTTACGCTAGGGGTACTAAAGGTGGTTCGCCTTCTCCAATAATCGCTATGATGGAAGGCAAACTTAGACAGTGTAGCAATGGTATGTATGTCTTGATCGCTGGGGACTTAAATTGTACATTCGAGCTCCTTGCGGCAGAGGACATTTAAGACACCTCCGACCAGGATGCTAGGATGGGTATACCATCTTTAGTGATCTCGCCCATAAAGAGGTGGTCCCACCGGGCCATTCAGCTTAACACCTTAACTTTGGAATTTGGACTAAGTGAGGTAAATGGCAGAACAATCTCGGACCCTTCTGGAGCCCACACGTTCAACAGGGTAGATCATTCTTCAAGAATAGATTACATCCTCCTGGATTTCAAGCTCTGGAGCTTCTTGTATGGCATGGAAGTCCTGCCCTCTGTGGTCAGTGACCATAACCCACTCTCTTTGATTTTGCACTCTTTGTTGTCGCATACTAACGGTCCGCTGGAACCCCCAAAATACTGCCAACCTCAGAAGTCTGTCCGTCAAATTGTGGGAGGCGCCTCAAATGGTGCAAAGTTGTCATGGATGAGGGAAAGATCCAGAATATAGGGGCACTTATGGCAGCGGCTGTGACCAAGCTGGACACTATTACCCTGGATCCATCAGAACTATCTCCACTCTTTTGCGATACTATTATTGCTTTGGGCAAATTATTCACAATGCATAGTAAGGGTCCCCTTGGAAGGGAGTGCCAGAGACTTAAGGGTAATTCGGGTTGGTATTCCAAAAAATGCCGGCAGACAAAAACTGCTCTTGTGAAAGCAGTCAAACTTAAGTCCCCCGAGTTGATCCGTATGGCCAGGAAAGAATATAAGTTGTCCATCAGCGAAGCTAGGAAAGACTGGGAGGACCAGTACTGGCAAGATCTAAAAAAAGCCAGTGCGGGGAGGGATTCTAGTGGCTTCTGGAAGTTAGTAAGGGCTAGAAATAGGCCCGATAGCACCCTCATCACGTGTAACAATACCGCCAAACGTGGCTTGATCACTTTTTGCTTTTATATACCACCGATTTGGATGTCAGGCAGGGGCCGTCCTTACCAGCTTTAATGGTATCCTTTGGGGAGAGCGTAGCCCACTTCTTCACACCCAAGGAAGTGGAAAATGTGATAAAATCCTTAGTAGCAGGCCCAGATGGGATACCGGGGGATTTGCTCCATCTCAACCTTAGCGAATGGGGGAGACTTATTTCAACTCTACTTAATGCCATTAATAACGGTGCGGCAATCCGGGACTCATGGAAGGGGGAGAGGTCGTCCCGATCTTCAAAAATAGGGAGTCGGGATGACCCTGCCAACTACCGCCTGATAAGTTTAATTGATTCCACCCAGAAGGTCACTTGAAAGGTGGTCCTTGGGAGAGGCTGCAGTGGGTTGATGATAACAAAATCCTTTCGGATTATCAAGCAGGTTTTAGGACCGGCACAGGGACTATAGAGCAGGCCTTTAGATTACTGCTCTTATATTGGAAGGTGGTCTTACTAGGCAAAGGCAGTCTTTATCTCGCTTTTATCGACCTGAAGACTGCCTTTGACCTGGTGCCCCGGGACCGTCTGTGGGGGGTACTATCTGAAATGGGGATGCCCGCATATATCTCCATTCTTTTGACTCTGCCTCCCCTTCTCCCGTCCACCCACTCCATTGCCCTCCCATTATCACTATCTTCCTTTCATTACAACTACCTTTTTTATTTTCCTCTTCCACATGGCACACATACTTATGTTTCGTTTTTGTCTTTCAGGTTTTGTACGCTGCTTCCAGCGGAGTCCCACCCACGTATTTCATGTTAAACTGTTGTTTGTTCTAATAAAGTTGTGTTTCCATTTATTTGTGTTGTTTTAATAAAGATTATTTTTTAACAATAAATAAGTGAGTGTATAGGTCTTTTTCTGACAACACTTGTCTGTAGTTTATTGTGAAAATCGTCTGTTTATAGGAGGTTTAGAGAGAAAACATTTGTAATTTAGCGGCGTACCTACCAAGTATAAACCAATAGACTATTACATAAATGAAGCCTGTGTAACTCTACAACTGCAAGGGTTCTATGCATGTATTACTTTATAACACCATGAGTACTGCCTGGTTGATTACAGAACCAATAAGGCACTGCCTAGCACCACTGCGACTTCAGGGACTGCTGAGGCTCACCCTGCAAATTTAAGTAAAGTCCCGGAGGGTGGCGATCCCAGGGCTTCAGTTGGCTTCGAAGACCCCGAACAATTAGTAAACAATACCCGGGAAGGTGGCGATCCCCTACGCTATGAAACATCTCTGTGCCCTTTTGTGCCTAAATTACATGTGACATTAGGATCCCCAGTCCTACAGAGACCCCGCAATATAATATTAGGATTAGCCAAGGAACATTACCCACCAGGAGCCTAATTTAAATCAACAAGTGAGACCCCGCTTTTTTTTCTCCATTTTTACCATCCAGATCCACTCTATTAAAGCAATACAAGGTTTTCCTCCTCTCGCTTCAACTAGTCAAACAAGGATTTGCTATCACAGGGTGGAAGCCATGCCCCCGCCCTCTAATAGCAAACATACATGTCCCGCAAATGCACATCCTGGGACATTGTATGAGCTGCTCCTGGGAGGTTCCGCTCCCTAGGACCATGATGCATTGGTTAGTATAAACGTATACTAACTCTAAACACACAGGTGTACTACAGTAACCAGAGTGTAGTGAAGAGTCAAAATCTAAAAATATAAATCCTACGAGAGGTCAGATGACATTGTTCAATGAGCCGACGAACCTGGGATGAGCAGAAACAGCTACACAAAGAAAACGGGTCATCAGCACAATGCAAGCAACTTTGAATTATTGGTGAGTGCTGCCTTCTTTTTACCTTCTTCCGCTCGTCGCCAAATTTATGTAGTGAAGAAGCAGACAGCAGTGGATCCGATAAGTACATGTATTGCAGGAAAAAAAGACACCTTAAACACCCATCAACAAGAGTAGACAGCAAGGCAACCGTCTTCTCCAGCACCGTATACAGACTCCCCAAGATTCTCCTCATGAAAGCCCTATATTCTAACATTACATACTATGTCTTACATTGGAATACTACATAGAGCACATGACTTTTCAGCAATGAGATCATGGTTTCTTCCAGGAATCTTCAGACCTGTAGGGGTGAGTAGTTCGCTTCCCACTCCCTGTATTATATAAACGCAAACTAACAAAACTTCCACAGGTATACTGCACCGCCCAGAACACATCACTTTACAGCAATGAGCTCCCGATTTAGCATCACGCTTTAATCCCTGGGTTTTCAGACCAGTAGGAGAAAGTAGTTTGCTACCCACTCCCTATATACTATAAACGCATACTAACACTACTTACACAGTTACACTAGAGTGGATAGTATCCTACAGCACCCAGAGCCCATCACTTTACAGCAATCAGCACGGTTTGATCCCAGAGTCTTCACATCGGTAGGCGTGAGTACTTCGCTTCCCGCTTCCGGTATAGTATAAATCCATGATATCGGTTAGTAGTTCACTTCCCACTCCCGGTATGGTATGAACGCGTACTAACACTACTTGCACACGTATGCTACAAAGACAAGAGCACATCACTTTACAAGAATGAGCTCACGGTTTAGGCTCTCGGTTTCATACCCAAGTGTAGCAGCATATCATCTCAGCCACATGTAACGCTGATCAACACCGCACTTTCAGACCAGTAGAAGTGACTACTTCGCTTCACACTCCCCACAGAGCTTACAGTGCTCCCACCCTTGTTTCCTACTTTTTTGCCCTTTTTTCCCCTTACTTGCTTCAATGGAATCACAAAATGGCGGCCAACACGTCCTAGTTGCAACCGCTCGCAACCAATAAGCAGCAAGCTTGTGCTCGTAACAACTCAGACAATCAGAATTCCCAAATATTGATATGTGTAAATTTCGATATTTTTCAAAAACTACTGAACAGATTTACACCGAATAAACAAAAGCATGCTTTCTAGACCAAGACCCTTCTATCTGCCAAATTTGGGGTAATTCCATTCACCAGTTTGACCTCTTGTAGTGTAGTTCCTATTTTCCCAATAGGCTCTAAGCATTGGAATAACATAAACAGCAGTGTAGACGTAGGACTGAGGTCATCTAGGTCTCTTCTGACTATGTTAGACTTAATTTAGGTTTGCGCCAGCTAGCTCAGAGGTCACTGGAATTTTTCTCGAATGAATAGGGAGGGATTAGCTTCCCTGGCTCAGACAAAAAGGGATTCAGTTTCCGACAACCGCATAAACATGACAACTTTTCTCCCTCAGAATAAGAGTATATCTCTAGAGTCGTGTGAAAACAGTAGACAGCTATTTCACTCAGTCGGCAGTGCATACTTAATTTCACCAGAGTGCAGAGAAATAGAGAGACGGGCGTTTTCAATAAAAAGTTGTTATTTATCAAGCAAAACTTAAAGTAAAGTAAAGGGCATACAGTAAAAGTAGTATTATGAAATAATACTGTAAAAGCATTGATGTGGTTTCTTAGCCATATGCTACTTTAAAATGGATAAAATATATACATACATAAATACATTGACTAATGTACTCAACTGGTGCTTCTAACTAAGCCTACCCCGGTGTACCTGACCTAAGCCTAATACATGGGAAGGGATGAGTAAGTAGCAGTCTAAGTTAAGTAGGTTAAGATTATTTTGCCAAGAATCTGCATCAAGAATTCTCTTAAGGGTTTAATCATCTTCGTACCTTGGTAATAGAATGTGGGAGGTCTGGTATCTCTTTCCTCAGGACTCGATATTCCAGCAACCCGCAAGGGTAGGCTGGAAACCCCGGAGCTGGATTTTCTCGGCTGGAGAAAAAGACAGCGTCTCTCTCAGTGCGTCAAACAGGAGGGGTGGCTTCCGTGGGCACTCGCATCAGCTGGGCTCCCGGGCAAGTAGATTGCCACTCTGCTCCAAACCACCGTGTGTTTGCTCAAGGCAAATGTTGGTATTTTATACCTGGAAGGTGCCGGGTTTGAGGTAAGGTTGGACATAAGATGTCACTAAGAACTAACAGTTCTTTCTGGACTTCAGGAGTTCTTGTTCAAATCAAAACAAAAGCAGGGGGGTTTTCCCGGGCTGCTGGAGGCTTGCACGCTTTGTACTTTTTAGGAGTCGATGGGAGTAGCTGTGCTGTGCTTTGGATTGCATGGGCTATTACTGAATATGAATCTGATTCTTATGCCTTTATCAGGATATTATTGATTATAACCTCACAAGTGCATAAATAAGGAATATAGAATTAGGGTCCCAGATATGAACACGGCACCCACTCCACGGATTGATGTCCATCATTACTAAAAAAACTAAGCAATAGTGAACATTCAATGATGCATGTGTGTTTTCCGACCCACCCCAAAATACATATTTCGCATTTGAAATGCAACGAAAAATGAGTGTTTGTACTGTACGCTATTCAAGCAGTGTCATCATTCAGATAAATGCATATATATATCACCTGAATGAATTGCGAAAATTACACATGAAATGGCTCTAAATACAGAAAAGAAGGTCGAGACCATTTCATCACATGTTTAAACAAATTGCTGCATATGTGCTAGAGGCTGAGGTAAAATATTGTCTCTAGTATCCTAAAATAGAAGTTCTGTTCTCTAAGAATAGTTCTACTTTAAGCAGAGTACCATGTGCCAAAAATAAAAGGTAAATATTTTGAAAAAAAGGGCAAAAATAATTTTGCTTTCAGGGGAAAAAGTTCCAAATATTCTCTGTAGCTTTGTTTATCAAAAACTGAAGGCCGAATTCAGAGTTCAGGGAACGCTGTGTGCTCATTGTTTTTATTAAGAGGTATTCTCGTTGATTGGAGAGAACATTATTTCAGACAGACCTGCAAAAACTTGCTCTACCACATCAGGGGAAAGTTCGACCAAGTATGAAAATGCTGCAACTGTGCAGTTCTCTGCATGATTGCTATCATCGATGGTTGGATCAGCAATGCTCACAGAAGGCTGTACCTGTTTGGTGCTGCTTTCCTCTCGTACCTCACCGCCACCTACTCATAGTGGTGAAGTCTCAACGAATGCCGTCATCAGAATCGGTAGCCGCTGGGGACAACACGATGCATGAGTTGTCACAGGACCTAGCAAAGTATCGATTTCCATTGGTACTGCTGATTGTAGTGTAAGACAGAAGTCCAACACGCATTCTTCTCCGCATAGCATACATCGAAGTACAGGTATGATGCAATCTTGCTAGATCGGTCTGAATGAAAGAAACCAAGTTGTACTCAGATCTCTTAGCCGGGCCAATCCGAGGACCTTAGTGATACGGTCTTGGTATCGTATTGCTAGGATTGTTTCTTCCATCGTTGCTAGAGTCTTGTCCGTGGATTGGCTTGCCATATTGGAGCAGAAGGAGCAAAAATAAAACTCCTGCCAGGAGTCCCAAGATTAAGGGTAGCCCGCCGAAGACAGAATGGACAAAATTCAGGAAGATGCCCAGAACTGTTTCAAAGGGTGCTAACAGTCCCGAAAAAATTGTCTTAAATACATGTGCGATGCCACTGGTACCAGACATGTTTAAGATTTGGCTTAACACTTCTACGAAATGTACGGGGAAATTTGTTGATAAAAGGGTATGTATCTCTGCTGTTGTCCTTGCAACTTGCAGATCATATGTTTCTTTTGATGATGTTAAAGGCACAGTTGTTAGTAAAAGAATAGACTTGATTCTGCTTAAAGTATCAATTTGAATCGAAGAGATATTTAACCGAGGCCATAACGCAGCCCCCATATCTGGATTGCTGCGTGGATACAATAGTTGCATACAGCAAATGGCCCTGGAAGTTACAGTTGTCAGATAGGCTTTTCCTGGCAGCATGCCACAACAGCTGTGATCACTTATTAAAATGTAACTACCGTTAGAAAGTGGTCTAAAAAAATGTCTCTATCTGTTTTGCAGGTGTGCCATGCAGATGACATGAAAGGTTGTTTGAACACCAATCGCAGGCTCCATGCAAATTAATTCCTTGACACAGAAATGTACCACTTAGTGATTTTTTACAATTTTTACCACTAAGAAATACCTCCTTGTTTCCTTCACTATAACATCTGTGTGTATAAGGTAAATCCCAGGTTGATTTGATGTATTCTTTACCCAACCTTTCATACTGGCCTGCTGATATATATTCTTGGCAGTATTTAAACTGGAAAGTTGCAATCAGAATTGTAATCGTTCCATGTATTATCCATTCAAAGACAGGTCTCTCTGACATTGTCAATGGTAATCTCTCGAGTTTTTCAATGCTCAGAATCGTATAGTCTGCTCCTTTTTGTGCCAAACTGATATGTTTATCAGTAAGGTTAAACATACCGAATAATGACGTTGTGTTGATTAAACGCCATGGTACGTAGCCAGAACACAGATTTTGCAACGTCCAGCCTAGCTGTACAATAGAACGTAATTGAGACTGACCATGTTGTAATATTGGTAAGTCCTGCTCTATTATATCAAAAGCAGATGATACAATGCTGTCCAGTGAATATATTCTGGAAGACAGAGTCGTTAACCCATTGTTCACAACAGAAAGTGATTTTTCCAAAGTTATCCGATCAATTTCTCGTTTTTCTGCTGTTTCAATTTGCATTACTTTCCATGCTTTGTTGTATGCAGCGTATATACCGGCCGCTATGAAACGTTTTTGACGCTGTTTGCATGGTCCCATTATGAAATCACACAAGTCAGCACCGTCTTTAAGTAAAGTCAAGTGTTGCTTAATTTCAGCCAGTGTGGATTTCTGTAGCCACTCAAGGCATAGTTTTCCTACACTGTATGTTGTAACTATCCCTGGATGTTGTCTTTGGGAATATCTAGGGTCTGGTCTGGTCATTTTGAACCCCTGTGTTTTGTTCAGGAATCTATCTTGACAGTTATTCGTGTCTGTTGGCCAGATCAACCACTTTTTCCAATCAGTATGTGTTCTGTTTTGGTGTAAAATATTAGATACGTCTATCTCCACATCAGTAGTGCTGTCACTATCAGGTGTGGGTTTTGGACTAGACAGTGTATTCAAGTCTTTTATCTTAGCTAGGCCAAGACAAGTAGTTTGTTGAATTGTGTCATTCAAAAATATCATTTGTTCTGGGATCATGCAGACCCTAAATAGTGCTTCTAGGCCTTGTACTTGCCAATCTTTGGAATCCCAGATTGTTTTTGTTTCAATGGTGTTTTTCCAAAATTCGAAACCTAATGCAGACATTTTGTCATAAAATTGTTCTGAATAAATCAATTTAGTATTTGTCAACATTGTTTTCATTCATGTTCTATTTAACATTTTAAAATAAAACGTTCCTGGATCACTGTTATTAAACCCTGAGAAGTATTGGAATTTTTCAAAAAAAAATTTCGAACTGCCTTTTGGAGGAGTTGGACAGTGTTCCCACTGGTTAAAGGATAAAACATTTCTAGGTTGAGCAGTTTTATGCAAATAGTGATCACCATAATGGTTGCAGCAGTATAGCTCTTCATAATTGGATGAACCCTGTAAGTAATCATGTTCTGTAAATTTGGCTGACATTACTAAATCTGACATCATATTATTAATGTTTTCAAAGTCCCAGTCATCAGAGAAGTTACTAGGTAACACAAAGTCACTTAATGACATCTTGAGCTGGTGAGGGTACTTAAAGAGCTCGACCAGGCCAAAAATGTCTTAATCAGTTCTGTCCCATGCTACCCCACCGGGTATTGGAATGGCTGTGATGTTCACTGATGATAGTTCTCTTTTCTCGATGTGAGAGGATGTGTGTGGCTTTAGGACCAAGTTGATGTTCTGACTTGCTGTGTCCATTGTACTATATTTCCCCTGAATGAATTTTCCCAAACATAGAACCATGATGAGCCAAAGCAGGAGGAAAAGTACACCTAACACAATCCAAAATTCAATCCATGGTGAAATTAGATATGTCTCTTTTAGTTGGTGAAAAATTTCAATTACTTTATTTTTAAAACTTTTTGTTGGAGGCGTTTCTTCATGCTCGCTTGGATCTTCAGAGAAATTGTCGAAATTGATGAAGTAGCCTGATGCAGTTCTGTCAATGGTTGGAATTGCTTCCAGATTTTCATTTGCTTTTGTATTTTTATTTGTTTCATTTGCATAGTCCGAGGCTACATTGTTGTAGACAGGTGTTTCTTGACGAACTGGTGATATTTGTGTTTCAAGAGGCACAAGGTCCATGGCATTGTTGCATAGTCCTTTTTTATGCACTGTAGGTTTATCAAATGTGATTAGTCTCTCAGTTTGAACCTCTTGGATAGTTGCACATTTTGGTATTCTGCTATTTCTTGGGAGTCCACTGGGCCTACTACTTATTATCGGCCACATGATTGTGGTTTTACCAGGTCGATGGATACAACTCGGTTCTCCTTTTTACCACCAGGTGGCGGTAGTACAACTGATCTTGTTCTGTTGATAGTTAAGACAGGTACTGCTTTTCTGTAAGAAGGCCCAAATTCCTTCTTTACTGCAATCTTCTCTCTGACCAGTTCCCCAATCTTTGGAATCCAGAAAGGTCTTGCTGGGACAGGTTGTTTTTCTTCATTGGCTGTCGACTGTTGTTTCAACTTTATGTTACTCAGGTTTTTTCTTGTTTCATTTAAATCCTGTAAAACAGCCAAACGATCTTTGATATCAAAGGTTCTTTCTTCTACCACTAAAGTGTGACTATCAAGGTCCTGAATATGCATTCTAGTTCCGAACAATAGTTCGTATGGAGTGAGACCTTTTAGAGAGTTTCTTGGCAGATTGTTAAGACTACATTGGACACTTGTTAAATGTTTGACCCACCCATCACCCGAACCTAATACCCTCGCCGTTATAGATTGCTTTATGTCCCGGTTTTTTCTTTCCACAACCGCATTTCCCTCAGGATGGAAGGGAGAAGAATACTGCAATGCGATACCCATACTGTTCATGGCCTCTTTGTAAGCTCGAGAGCTAAACGCAGGACCCTGATCAGAATGTAGCATGCCAATTGCGTATGTGCCGATAAAGACTCGCAAATCTTTTATAACAGTTCTGGCGTCAGCCGTGTGCTTGGGTCTACATTTTTAAGTGAATTCAATCTTAATTATTATGGGAGACACATTTCTCCGACTGGATTTCTGCTCTATAGATAGCCTGATGCTATCTAATAGTGGTATCTGGGCTACAGGCTGGGCCGGTTCACAACTGCGATCTCTGTTGCAGTCCTTGCATTTTTTGCAAAATAGTAGATATCTACGCTCATTCCCGGCCACCATTATTCTGTTTGTAGTTCCATCAGAGATTTCAGGATCTCTTGGTGCCTCGGACCCAACCCCATATGTGCTTCTTGTAATAAGAACATTCTCTGGTTCGTGTTTGGAATTACCCTATCCCCCACTCCAGGGATTCGAGCAAAAGGAACGGAGTTTGCATCAATTATGTATGTATTACTGACTGGATAGTTGAGGGGCAATGCTGCATAATCGCCTTTTAATGAGGCTTTTACCGCCAGCATGGTTTCCCCATCTATGTGTTTTTCTGAACGCCTTTCAGTGGCTACGGAAGCTGGTTGAACCGCTTCAGCTGTGGCTGTGTTAGCCAATGAATTCCCTGCAACGTGAACGCCATCACGTCGATGACTCAATGCGTGTATCACGTGAGTCCTTCGTAGTTCTTTCTGAAAACGAACTACCTGTTCCCAAAGCCTTTTATGCTTTATTGTAGCACCTGTGTCATCTTTGTAACCGTTTTTGATCCATGTCTGCAAGTCACTGTTTTATGATTTGACGCAGAAATACGAATCGCACACTTTTAGTGTGGGGAATTCGCGATCAGCATTTTCAAGCACCATCTTTAAAGTTCTTATTTCAGCTCGCTGAGCTGAACATTTCCTGAGTGATTCAGTTTTGGTAATCATTGGTTTGAATTTACCAGAGCGCCAGCGACCTTTAACAATCGCACATGCTGCATCATAGGATTTATTTTCTACATCATAGTGTTGCGCGAATCTGTCCATATAGATTACGCAGGTATATATTCTAGAGGTAGAATTTCATCTGGCAGAGGATATTCGCGTTCATATACTAGATCATCTAGTTTTTTCAGTTTTGGGTCAAAATAGTGTATCACGTCTTCTGCAGCGAAAGAATTTTCCCATTCTATCCATTTTGGATCTAAGGCCACTTTAATCAGATTACGTGGACTTGTTAACGCCTCAAGGGCTGATTCTGCTGAAAAAACAGATATTCTCCTGCCTTGGGCTAGGGCTCTTTCTTTAGCTACAGCAGTTTTAACCGCTGTCAGAATTTCTCTGTAGAGCTGAATTTCATTTCAGCTTAAGTGTACAAATGTGACATGTAAGCTATAGGTACCGTTTCTCCCTCATTAGAGGTCAGGTATGTGAATCCGCATCTTCCTGGGATGACTGGGGTTACAAGATTGCGTGTATTTTTGCAAGCTTGTAATTTTGTTTTAGTTAACATGTCTGTTTGCAATGATCTCAAAATCTCTGTGTTTTTCTGATTCCAATTGTTTTGTTTGAAATCTGGTCTTATTAATTCATAGAGAGGTTTAACCCTCTCAGCATAATTTAGAATGTATGTTCTTCCGAAATTCAGGAAACCTAGTAATGATTGTAAATTTTTCAGCGTTTTTGGTGCTTGAGTACAGCACATTTCTCTAAGAAATTGCCTGCCAGGCTTTTGCCTTCACTTGCTAATTCATATCCTAAAAATAGGACAGTTGGATGGGCAATTCGAGACATTTTAAAGTTGAATTTGTAACCCTCTGAAGTGAATCCAAGTATTATGGTGTTCACCCTTTTTAAGTGAGTCTCCAGGTCATCATCTGTGAGATAGATGTCATTGACATATGATAATGCTTCATCATCATATATTTGTAGTAACTCTGTTACCCTTGCTGAGAATAGTCCTGGGCTATTCTTGAATCCCTGTGGGAATCAGCAAAATAGTTTTTGCGATCCAAATATTGAGAAAGCGGTCAAATACCTGCTTTCAGGTGCAATGTACACGCCCACAAACATCGCAGTACAAAGGCGCCGCTGACCACAAGCGACCCCACAACCATTTCGTGTCTCCTGAGGCGGAAGCCGGGAGCTAGGCCAGAAACTTTTAAATATTGAGAGTCACTTTAAAAATTGTATTTTAGCACTATTATCTGTCACTCGCCTACCTTCATTGACGCTTTTGATGCACCCGTGCAGCCGAGATAAACGCTGACTCGGAGTCACAAAGCACAGAAAGGCTTCCCCCGCCGTCACCGGCGCGAAGCTCGGACACGCCCCCTGACGAGGACACGCCCACAAACATCGCAGTATAAAGGCGCCGCTGACCACAAGCGACCCCACAACCATTTCGTGTCTCCTGAGGCGGAAGCCGGGAGCTAGGCCAGAAACTTTTAAATATTGAGAGTCACTTTAAAAATTGTATTTTAGCACTATTATCTGTCACTCGCCTACCTTCATTGACGCTTTTGATGCACCCGTGCAGCCGAGATAAACGCTGACTCGGAGTCACAAAGCACAGAAAGGCTTCCCCCGCCGTCACCGGCGCGAAGCTCGGACACGACCCCTGACGAGGACACGCCCCCCTCTTTCTCGCTTTCCTGTCCATAAAATAATGTGTCATTTCCGGACGCGCAGCGGACGGGCGCAGCGGGCGCGCCTAAGGCAAGCCCGTCTGTGCCCGTCCGTGCCTCGGCCGGGCCCTGGGCCCATCATGCTGCCCTATCTAAGGTATGTACCAACCATATACCTACCTATACAAGAGATCAAATACTTGCCCTCAATCATAATAAAAATCACTGTCACAACATGATCAATGTCGAAAAGTGGTTAGGACCTGTATGTTGTCATATCTGTAGAACACTCCTCACCCCGGAAATACAATCACCCATTATGAAAAACGCGACCGCTCTCCGAGGAGCCCTGATCAATGCAAGGTCAATATGTAAAAATGGCCAGCACATATTTGACCTTATTACAGAGAATAACATTGACCTACTATTCATAACGGAAACCTGGCTAAAACCATGGTGCAACCCAATCATAACTGAAACTGTTCCCCAAGGATACCTCATTCAGAGGACCGATAGACAGGAACTGAGAGGAGGTGGACTAGCCATTATCCACCGCGAATCACTGAAATGCTCGACGTTCGAACTTTCGGACGTAAAAGGGGCAGAAAGTATGGGATTCTGCTTTCAGATCAATGAGGAGAACACTTTCGTGGGAGCCTTAATCTATCGCCCCCCAGGACCTCAAAACGGCTTCTTCGAAAGCTTCAAAGATGCACTTAGCACCTTAACCCTGAAATATGCCAATTTCACAGTCTTAGGCGATCTAAATTTTCACCTAGACAAGCCCAACGACCCCAATACAATATGGCTTAATGACTTAACTGATATACTGGGGCTGGAAATACTGACTAAAATGCCCACACACAAAGCAGGCCATATATTAGACTGTATTTGTACCAACATCAAAACCTTAACTGTCGAAACCCCCCTCATCCAAACATGGACGGATCACTGGTTAATCCCTTTCAAACTTACAACCAAAAAGAAAAGTCCGAACACTGCCAACCTAAAAATCGACTTCTCGACGCAGAAAGATTGGAAAAAACTTGCAAACTCACCTAATCTGCACCACATCGCAGAGGAATCTAAACCGTCCATTACAGGATGTACTGAATCCGATTATAATAACTTTTGTAAATGGGTCACAGATTTCTGTGGTCCTGCAAATTCAGGAAAATTACGGAAAAAACAAAATAAAAAATCTGCACCCTGGTTCTCCCCCGTTTTAAAAAACAAACGTACTGAGGTCAGATCCCTTGAAAAGAAATGGCGCCATAACTATGATGTTACGGAAGCTCTCGCCTATAAAACCGCTAGGAAACAATATCATTTTATGATAAAAAATGCCAAAAAAGACCATTTCCTAGAAGCCATCAATTTATCCAATAACAAACAGAAGGAAATTTTCAAAATAGTTGACGAGTTCATGAATCCCAGAATCCTCAGGCAGGAGATACCACCGTCATTAACACTTTGTAATTCCATAGCAAACTACTTTGAAATGAAAATACTAAATATCACCAAAGATTTCCCAGATCTTTCAGAACCCCCCGCTTTTGAAAATCTACAATTATCCAACAGTATACCTCAGTTAAATAACTTTGCCCCCATTAGCCTCGATGAAACTCGACAAGCTATCCTCTCATGTAAATCAGGCTCCCCTTTTGATCCATGCCCCCCACTGTTGTTCCACATGTTAGTAGACATGGTAAACCCAATTATAAACTCCATCATAAATTCCTCTCTAGCCACTGCCGTCATTCCATCTGAATGGAAGCGTGCTGCTGTAAAACCGCTACAGAAAAAGCCCCTAGCTGATCCCACCACACTCTCTAACCTTCGCCCAATCTCGCTGCTTCCACTGCTATTCAAACTGACTGAAGCAGCAGTAAACAAACAGCTGACTAAACACCTGGAGGAAAATCACCTCTTACACCCTAACCAGGCAGGTTTTAGGGCAAAACACTCCACAGAGTCAGCCCTTCTACATACTGTAGAGACACTTAAGATGGCACTGGATCAAGGAAAAAAGGCTGTCCTGATCCTGCTTGATCTATCGGCGGCCTTTGATACGGTCTCACACCCCGTATTAATTGGCCGCCTGGCAGAATCAGGACTAACAGGAACCGCTTTCAAATGGCTGAAAAATTTTCTAAGCCATAGAAAACAAATCACCATATTAGGAAGCTATTGCTCAGAGGAAAAAACTTTAACAACAGGGGTACCACAAGGCTCAAGCTTGAGCCCGGTCCTTTTTAACCTTTATATGTCCCCTTTGATTGAACTGATTACATCATTCAACATCAGTACAATATCTTACGCGGATGATACCCAACTCATCCTTGTATTGGACAACAACTCAACTAAAGCAGAAGAAAATCTGAGAGATTGTCTCACCGCAACCTTTGAATGGATGAGAACTCACCACCTTAAATGCAACTCAGGCAAGACTGAGATCCTCCCTTTTGGTCAGAATAACCTCTTTTCCCCTAACAACTGGTGGCCCCAAGACGCCGAAGTTCCACCTAATACCATCACGTCAGCCCGCAACCTCAGGATAAGGTTTGATGAAGCCCTATCCTTCAAAAAACAAGCAGGGACTGTGGCAGGGTCCTGTTTCAACATTATTAGAGGCCTCAGAAGGTTCTTTGACCTCCTCCCCCTGACAGCCAGAAAAACGGTAGCAGTAGCCCTCATTACATCGCGGCTAGATTACTGCAACAGCATCTATGCAGGTTCCAACAAAGCTGTCTTACACAAATTGCAGATGGTTCAGAATGCTGCTGCCCGCTTAGTGCTAAGACTACCCAGGAAATCATCTGCATCCATGGCACTCAAAACCCTGCACTGGTTACCCATTCATAAGAGAGTTTTATTTAAAATCCTACTCATCACTTTCAGAGCTTACCACCAGTCGGGCCCCTCATACCTATCCCAAAGGTTTGGAAGATACACTCCCTCCAGGTCACTCAGATCATCCAACTTAAACCTATTAGCTGTCCCCAAATTCAGACTGACCACAAAAGGTGGAAAATCCATCGGAGTGCTAGGAGCTAGAGCCTGGAACAAGCTCCCACCCCAGATGCGTCTGATTCATTCAGAGAATCTGTTCCGAAAAGCCCTTAAAACATGGATTTTTAAGGCCACTGACACACTATGTCTAGCGTTAATTTAATTTAATATCACTCACCCTCTCTGTATTAAGTACTTCTCCACCATCCTTTATGTTCTCGGACAACTCTCCCTCCCTTCTCACCTATGACACGTGATGTTTCTAGCGCCAAGATGCTCCATGGAGTGTAAGTTGCGCTTTATAAAAGCCAATTCATCATCATCATGTTTTGACAGAAGAATCCATTAGAGATGTCTAATGTCATTTTATATTTTTTGCGCACAATGTTATTCATTAGTGCTGCACTATGTGAATTTTATACTGCAAATGTTTTACAAAAGGAATTAAGGTGTCTGTAGTCCAAAACTAGACGATATGAATCATCTGGCTTGGAGACAGGAAACAAAGGATTGTTCATTTGGGAGGTGCATGTTTCGATCACCCCTTGGTATTCAAGTTGATCTAAGATCTCCCTGACTTGTTTTTTAGCTTCTTGCTTAACTGGATACTGCGTTTGTGCAGTGGGCTGATTTTTTAACTGGATCTTGAGGTGAGGTGAGTCCTCATCCCATCCTACATGATTTTTGTATAACACAGGAGCTTGGGCTACTGCCCATTTTCTTGCCAATGTGTATTTTATATGAATCGGAATGTGATTCGAGAAGGCAGGCATAATCATTTCTTCACCATGAGAGCACTCCCTGACAAACTCTGGTGGCCAGTCTTTCTCAGCTAACAGAATGTCATAGCCCTTTGAGAGTTTTTCTCCAAAAGAGACCTTTTATTTCTCTAGTTTTATCTCCCTCTATACGTAATGTTATTTCATATAGTTTATGGGGCACATTAACTCGTGTGTCTGCAGTTTCCACCTGAATGTACTCATTTGTGTCCACTGTCTCCAGAAGATTCATCAGGATCTTGCGAGCTATGCTCACTTCTGCTGCGCTGTCTAGCATTGTCTGTGCCCACTCTCCGTTTTTCAGCTGCGTCCTCAGAATTCTCGGCATGTTTAATTTTAATACTTGCTACCTTCTTTCTGGGAAATTTTATTTTTTTACTTTGATGAGCAGGTTCCTTGTCTTTGGACTTGACGTGCTCTTCTCTGTGTTCTGACCGTCCTCTTCTTTCCGATTTCTGTGAGGAAGATCGAGAAAGATTGAGTGGGAAGGATCGAGAGGGACGTGTATCAACATCTTTATATCTATAAGGTTTTCCTATTTTATCCCTATCTCTAAGGTTATATATTTTTTCAGAGGGCTCCCTTTGGGGAGACTTGTCTTCTCGGCCTGGAGATCTCTCTCTACGTTGAGGAGACCTTCCTCTGGACTGGAAACGTATTTCCCTGGGAATGGTTTGTTTGTTACCTCCCCAACTCTTTTTTGGAGTTTTAAAATTATTTTAAATAAATGTTTTTTCAGGATTTTCAGTTAGTTGGGGTTTTACTTGTTTCCCACCTAAACTATCTCTTCCTAGCTCTTCATAGGATTTTTCTATGATTCTGGCGAGTTCAAATGGTTGTTCTGCTATATCTGTTTCCGTCAATTTCTGGTGGATCACCACAGATGCTGCTTCACCTTTTATTTTGGCTAGTAATATAGCCGAGACCAGCTTGAAGTCTTTCAGTAATTTCATACCCAGAGTTAAAGCAGGTTCTGGACCATATTCGTTTTGAATCTGTCTTAGTACATCTGGTATCACCGCCATAGATGGGACACCATGTGTTTTTGTGTAGATGAAAGCAAAGACTGTGCCCCAAGTGTCACAGTCCTCCACATGTGGTGCAATCCCCATCGGGAGGCAGATAGTCAGAATTCTGTGTTTCTCAGTAGGAGTAGTATCTGGAAATACTGCCTCTATTTGAGTAATTTTCTGTGCTAACCAGAATGGAATTTGTTCCCGTTTTATGGGTATTTTACCAAGACATGATTGTATGTTCTGTGGTGTGATTTTGTTTATGTTCCCCTGGTGAGGGGTCTGCTGTGGAATGTTAATTGTCGGTTGTACTATTGAAGTCCGCATGACGTATTGGACTAATTGTCTATGTATTTTAATTAAGAGTTTTAGCTGTGCTAAAAGTTCAGGAACTGACATTTTATCAATATCTGGATGTGGTGTGTAGCTGGCTAGAACCGGCCACGTTGCTCCTGGTCTACATAGTGGACCGAGCCTGGTGATGTGATCTTTATGTTTTAGGGCGCCTTTAAACCAGAGCAGGTGCTCTTAGTATTTTAGTGGGATTTCAATCTCCTCGAAAGGAGTGTATTCATCCGGAGGTTCCTTTATTTTGTAATAGTGGAAGTCTTTTGTCGTAGCATGTGCTGCTGGAAAATGTATCCATGAATAGAATACCTCTGTCTGCCGATATTCATGTGCCTCTATCATGAATATGACTGTACCACCTCGTGCTGTCAGTCCATTTTCTATAAGTTTTAGAGTTATAGTTCTTCTTACATTGACCGGAATGATTATTGCATCCGGTTCAGTTTCATGGAGACTTGCGTCTTCCTCTAAGAATTGAGCTGCTATTCTTGCTCGCTCCCTTTCTTCGTCACTTTCTGCCATTCAACTGACTGAAAGTTTTCTGTTGCAGATCGAGTTTCAAGGAAACAAAGATTAGGTGCACAATATTTTGGAACACTGCATCCTTCAACGTTGATCAAACCAAAAACTAATACATAGGATTCTCATCCTACTAAGTTCCGGCGGATATTAACCTTTCACCCACTCCACGCGTCTATTGGAGTTTTACGGGGAAAGGGTTCTGTGTGAAAAGCATGACTGAGTTACTCTAGTGTCTTGCGTTAGATTATCGCCTTACCAAACGTTGGGCGCCATGTAGTGTAGTTTCTATTTTCCCAATAGGCTCTGCGCTTTGGAATAATTAAACAACAGGGGGTGGTGATGGACAGAGTTTCTGAATTAAGCAGAATACTCTCACCCAGTCAAGAGATCAGGGCTTAATCCAACACCGTTTTTTAGCTCACTGCACCATCCCAGCTCAGAACCTGGCTATATGCAAATTAGTCTGTCCCTGGCCCAGTGTATCATGGGAACAGGGCAAACCAAACTACCAAGCCAATTCTTTCACTGGGAAGGAAACAAGCTACCGGGGACCGGTTTCTGCCATTTCAGCCATCTTCCGCCCGGCTTGCTTGAATCCTGATGGTGCAATGAGCTAGCGACTCACGTCTGAGTTTACCCTTCCACGCTTATGGTGGACAAAATAATTAAACAACAGGGGATGGTGATGGACAGAGTTTCTGAATTAATCGGAATACTCTCACCCAGTCAAGAGATCAGGGCTAGATCCAACACCATTTTTTAGCTCACTGCACCATCCCAGCTCAGAACCAGCTCAGAACCTGGCTATATGCAAATTAGTCTGTTCCTGTCCCAGTGCATGATGGGAACAGGGCAAACCAAACTACCAAGCCAATTCTTTCACTGGGAAGGAAACAAGCTTCCGGGGACCGGTTTCTGGCATTACAGCCGTCTTCGGCCCGGCTTGCTTGAATCCTGATGGTGCAATGAGCAAGGGACTCACATCTGAGTATACCCTTCCACGCTTATGGTGGACAAAATAATTAAACAACAAGGGGTGGTGATGGACAGAGTTTCTGAATTAAGCAGAATATTCTAACCCAGTCAAGAGATCAGGGCTTAATCCAACACCGTTTTTTAGCTCACTGCACCATCCCAGCTCAGAACCTGGCTATATGCAAAATAGTCTGTCCCTGGCCCAGTGTATCATGGGAACAGGGCAAACCAAACTACCAAGCCAATGCTTTCACTGGGAAGGAAACAAGCTACCGCCAGTGTCTAACCCAGGGTGGTGTGGAGTGCAAAAAAACGATGGATTTAGGCCCAGATCCTTGTACTGGGGTGAATGTATGACATTGTTCTACATTCTGTCCATCAACTGTGTTTTTTGCAATTTTCACCCCGAGTGTGCTGGGTATACTCAGACGTGAGTCCCAGGCTCTCCACACCACTGGAGGCAAGCTATCCAGGCTGAATGAAGGCTGATAGCCAGAAGCCGGTCCTTGGATACTTGATTCCGGTCTGGGAAAGACATGGCTTGGTAGTTCGGACTGGACTGTTCCCATGGGGCACAGGGTCAGAGCTGATTTGCATATAGCCAGTGTCTAACCCAGGGTGGTGTGGAGTGCAAAAAAACGATGGATTTAGGCCCAGATCCTTGTACTGGGGTGAATGTATGACATTGTTCTACATTCTGTCCATCAACTGTGTTTTTTGCAATTTGCGCTTTGGAATAATATACACAGCAGTGTAGACGTAGGACTGAGGTCATCTAGGTCCCTACTGACTATGTTAGACTTAATTTAGGTTTGCGCCAGCTAGCTCAGAGGTCACTGGAAACTTTCTGGAATGAATAGGGAGGGATTAGCTTCCCTGGCTCAGACAAAAAGGGATTCAGTTTCAGACAACCGCATAAACATGACAACTTTGCTCCCTCAGAATAAGAGTATATCTCTAGAGTCGTGTGAAAACCATAGACAGTTATTTCACTCAGTCAGCAGTGCATACTTAGTTTCACCAGAGTGCAGAGAAATAGAGAGATGGGCGTTTTCAATAAAAAGGTGTTATTTATTGAGCAGTCTTCTTTCTCATGCAAGAGAAGTGAATTGCCACAATTGCAATACTTAAAGTAAAGTAAAGTGCGTACAGTAAAAGTAGTATTATGAAATAATACTGTAAAAGCATTGATATGGTTTCTTAGCCATATGATACTTTAAAATGGATAAAATATATACATACATAAATACATTGACTAACGTACACAACTGGTGCTTCTAACTAAGCCTACCCCGGTGTACCTGGCCTAAGCCTAATACATGGGAAGGGATGAGTAAATAGCAGTTTAAGTTAAATTAGTTAAGATTATTTTGCCAAGAATCTGCATCAAGACTTCTCTTAAGGGTTTAGTCAGCTCCGTACCTTGGTAATAGAATGTGGGAGGTCTGGTATCTCTTTCCTCAGGACTCGATATTCCAGGAACCCGCAAGGGTAGGCTGGAAACACCGGAGCTGGATTTTCTCGGCTGGAGAAAAAGACAGCGGCTCTCTCAGTGCGTCAAACAGGAGGGGCGGCTTCCGTGGCCACTCGCATCAGCTGGGCTCTCGGGCAAGTAGATGGCCGCTCTGCTCCAAACCACTGTGTGTTTGCTTACGGCAACTGTTGGTATTTTATACCTGGAAGGTGCCGGGTTTGACGTAAGGTTGGACATAAGATGTCACTAAGTACTAACAGTTCTTTCTGAACTTCAGGAGTTCTTGTTCAAATCAAAACAAAAGCAGGGGAGGTTTCCCGGGCTGCTGGAGGCTTGGTTTGTTTAAAGAACGTGTAGTGCTTTCTAGGAGCCGATGGGAGTAGCCGTGCTGTGCTTTGGATTGCATGGGCTATTACTGAATATGAATCTGATTCTTATGCCTTTATCAGGATATTATTGATTATAACCTCACAAGGGCATAAATCAGGAATATAGAATTAGGGCCCTAGAAATGAACACAACACTCTAACCTTGTCTAAAAATTCCTATGGAAATTAACATGGAGAAAACACGTTTTGGGAACCCCCTTTTTTCTCAGCCACCCCCTTTTTGAATCATCCCCAAACTTTCCGCATTGGATCTGATATGATAAAAAAGGAGTTTGGAAGATTTCATGAAGATTCATCAAACAATGCCAAAGTTATAAGCAAAACAAAAAATGTTCTTCCTTTGGAAACTAGGTCCTAACTATAACTACCTAATATATATATGTAACCTGGACTCATCCAAGAAATTAGTCGAGATACTAGTAAAATATGCGGACATTGACAGGATGGACTCACAAAAGCAAATTGATGAAATGGAATTACAGATTAGCATATTAGAGGGTGAAAATACAGAGCACAAATTGAGAGAGGAAATGATGGCACGCCTGAAATAGGAGGAAGATACTATTAAGTGGCGAAAAGCGTTTAAATTTCAACGTGATAAAAATGACTATGAGCAGGGGCAGATATTTACATTCTCGAGAAAATATGATGCAGCAAAAGCAGCCAATAAACCGATACAACATTGCGGGGAACCAACTGTGACAGCGGGGACAAGCAGAGAATTGAACACGGTGTCATCAATATCTGACCTGAGCTCAGCAGCAGAAACTGAGTCTGAATCTGAGATGGTAACCTCAGCAATGAGTGGCATATCAATGGTAAAACACAAACAAACTCTCGCAGAAGAATTACATTTTTTTCCGAGAGGAGCGGCGCCAAAACCTTCGGCCAAGGAAACAAAATGCATCTCAAAACTAAGGAGAAACATCCGGCGCCGCGAGCGAAGAAAGAGGCAGCGTCAGCTTGCAAAAGAAAAACAAGAATTCTTTCAAAAAAACTGTGGAGCAAATAGAACCATTGGAGTGCACCATAAATGACAACTCAGTGATAGATCTGGCAAATATAAATTTGGACACAGCAGAAAAACAACTATTGTCCTTAGGACTCTCCTACTGCGTGGAAAGTAATTTTAATTACACTCAGACACATGCAGATATCTACAAATATAACAGGAAATTTAAACTTCAAAAATTTCACTTACTAAAATCTCTCAAACCACGCACAGTGACACCACTATCAGGACAAGTGAGCGGTACAACATCTTTGACTGCTGCAGATGTTGTGCTTTTATCGGATTTGAACAATACAAAAAAATTGAGATAATAATGAAAGTACTGAACAAAACTCCACACAACAAAGAATGGCTGACTTAGGTGTGAATGTGGATATAGCGCCAGTCACCACATTTAAAGCAAAATCGAAATTTGTCCCAATAATGACTCGGGACTAGATTGATACTTTTAATGAGACAGTGGTAGGTGAAATCAGAAAATTGAATGTCAAAATACAGAATCAGAAATTTCGATATAAGCCACATGTGCAGAAGTATCACCATCTTATGAAAAAACTACAAGCTAATGACTCCATAGTAATTAGTAACTCCGACAAAGGAGGAAATGTGGTCATCTGGCCAAAGAATTTATATCTTGAAGAAGCACAGCGACAACTTGGTGACAGAGAATGTTACAAAGTATGCTCTAAAGGTATAATCAAAAACAATCAGGATGAATTATTCAATAAATTAGTGGCTTGGAAGAGCTTAAACATGATCACTCAGGATGAATTAAAATTCATGAAAAATGACTATCCAATAATGCCCAACACATATATTTCATCCCAAAATTTCACAAGGACAAATTAAGACCGCAGTCAGACCAATAATCTCAGCCAATCAGAGCTTAACGGAGAACATTTCAAAGTATATAGACTCATTTTTGCAACCACTTGTACAAAGGCTTCCATCATATTTTCAGGATACTACTGACTTTTTAAGAAACATACACGATCTACAATGGGACAGTGAATATTTATTAATATCCATGGATGTATCAAATTTGTACACATCTATCCAACATAGGGATGGAATAAGAGCAATGGAACATTTTTTGAGCACAAGACCAATCAAGGACCATCTACATAACAAAGTGATTTTGGATCTTACTAAGTTCTGCCTGAACAAGAACTATTTTATGTTCCAACAGCTAATATACCACCAGGAGAGAGGCGTAGTGATGGGTGTGAGTTTTTCACCCAGCTACGCCTGTCTCCACATGGGGTGGTGGGAAGAAGTGGTTGTCAGGAAGATGTACAATAATGAGTGGTCAGGGAACATCATAAAATGGATATGTTTTATAGACGATTTGTTTATTGTTTTGAACGGGTACAAGGAGAGTTATTCATAAAAAAACTAAATGTGAATGATTTAAACCTGCAATTTACTTATGAAATTAGTGATGACAACATTTGATTTTTGGATGTGGAGACATACATTGAGGAGAAAACCATACATACACGCCTTCACCGAAAACCCACAGCTGGCAATACTATACTGCACTCTAGCAGTTTTCATCCCAAAAAAACTATAGGCAGTATCCCCTACGGGGAATTTTTAAGAATTCACAGGATTTGTAGCAGGGATAGCGATTTATATTCGGCACAACAAAGGTGTAAACAAAGATTCTTAGCTAGAGGCTATTCTGAAAGCAGTTTAAATCAAACTATTGCAAGCACTCAATCCAAATCACGTGAGACTCTTCTTTTTAAACCATCAAAGAATAAGATGAAACAAACACGTAAAACACTAATTGCCCCAGATTGATCATGACATTTAGTAAACAAAAAGAAAGAATTAGACGGATCATCAAAGAAAAACTGGCATATGATCCACAGTGATCCCATAATTGGGGACAATATGCCAGTATCTCCCATAATCACTTTTCGCAGTTCTTGTAGTACTAATGATTACTTAGTAAACAGCAGTCCAGAACTAATAAAGAACACAAATTGGCGGAGTAAACAGAAGGGATTGGTTTGGTGCACAAGTTGTAAGGCCTGTAAATATGCTGAAAATCGTACAACGTATAACCCAGGTTTTGAAGACAATCTCACGATGATCAACAAACAGTTAAATTGCAAGTCTGAGTATGCAGTATGTGTACTGAAATGTACTTGTGGATTAAAATATGTGGGGAGTACCCGTCTTCCAGTACAGAAAAGGATCCTTCAGCATCTAAGGGCCATCACCAATAACAATAGTGCATACCCGGTGGCCTGACATTTTAATGAGATCCATAGTAGAAAAACAATTGATCTAAACTACTATGTAATTGACAATGTTCCCCCTCTAAGGAGAGGAGGAAACAGAGATGCAGTACTCAGAAGACTAGAAACTAAGCTAATCTTAGAAAAAATCCACATGGTCTTAATATATCGGAAGACATTCATACATGGTTATAAGTCCAGAGGTAGTAAACCCCGTATCCCGGATTGAGCAATGATATATGTCATTTTAGGTAATATGTAGTTATTGTTTTAATAGATATATATTTATACAGATTTTTTTGTATTTTTATATATTTATTTACTATATATTCCTCTTCCCTTTCTGATGGATTCTCTGAATTTTATGTTCATGGGCTCATGACATAAGAATATAGATTTTTGATGCACAAATCAATGATACTTGAATATGCTGGCTAGCATAATGAGTATTATTTTTTGCACTTTGATCTAAAAAATATTGCATTGACATTTTTTCACATTTCACTCTTTGCACAACATAAATTATTATATTTATTATCAAAATGTATTAGCTACTATTTTCAGGTTGTGACAGGATAGTATGACTACTATGGGCAACACATAAATATTCAATCAACGGCTTTTCCAAGTGATATGCGCCCATAGGAAAACAGGATGTTTTAAATGATTTAAGATGGAAAAGGACTTATTCTTTTTTAATTATTTATATTCATATTTATTCCTATGCTTTTATTAAGTATTTATACAGTTATTTATAAAGCATACATACCTGTCACTCTGATTTGGTTTTTACTGTTAAAATATGGTGACAGTAAACGGGATAGTAAAATGTATTGTCTAAATCAGCATTTCATGATTGAAGGTAAATTACTCAAAAAACATGAATGAATACTAACTTGACTCAGGTCTATCCTGAGTCAGTAGTAAATACGTTTTAAATGTTTAATGTGTTGGAAGTTTTGAAATCATGTATTTTACAGATATGACAATACCCATATAAGTATTACAAGGTCAGTTGGTGCACACTATGTTAACTTGATTTGATGGATTTACCCTATCCGATTTGATTTCTGTTCGACTCCTCCCAAATTGTTTTATCTGAGAACACTGTTTTGTGATGACTTACTAGGAAAGGTGGAGAGGTCCATCTTTGATGGTTGTGTGCACAATTGTACTTTGACCACTAGGTCGTCCTCAAATTTCTCTATGTCCAATCATTCACAAGAAAATTTCTTTGCATTCGTAGGTATTCTTTATATTTTATTTAATCATATTTGTATGTTTCATAAACTTCATATTGTGGTTGGTACAATTCACTTCATTATTCAAAATATACCCAATGCATATCGGGTCATATGGGACCCTTCTTCAGGGGTCAGTACATAAACAAAACAAGGATTTTTGAGCCAGCCAATAAAACAAACAATAAAACTCAAAAAATGAAACAGCAATTTATGAGTCAAAAAACAAATCAATGTATAACATTTTATAATTTGGGACGAGGATTCCAAGAGTGCATGCTATTTCTCAACTGCCCAAACTAAACCACAAATACGAAGTAGACATCATTACAAGCGTTCTGTTAGTCGATGCGGATAAAAAGTGCCGAATTTTATCTCAAAGTTAAATATCAGAAAAACCCGAAATTATAATTAAATAAACTGTGTTCAGGTTTCAGTTTATGTCTCGCCTTAAATCGCTAAGAAATGTACACAACATACGATGAAAAGCAACAAGATCGTCTTCGTTTGTACTTACGGAAGTGTAACTGAAGTGAGCCTCGATGTTCAACCACTCGAAATCGCGCTGTGAGTCTACAGCATAAGCTAACTTTTAACCAGTGTGCTGATTGGACCGCAACGGTGTCACGTTAATCACAACGGCCGAGGACGGTTAATTTATGTGTTACTAAAAATTATTAAGTATGGTCCCCACATTAATATATGTCTTAAAGTCAATATCGGGTGGATTAATGTTAACTGTGTGAACTTACAGCAAATCGAAACAAATTAAAACGCAAAAAGTGAGTTATTCCCCAAGTGTACAAAATAATTGTAAGTACATCAGATATCCAAAATCAATAAAAGATGGCATTCTCGCAATCGTTCCGGTGTTCATTTTGCTAAATAACGACTTAAACAGGTGCATGGTTTACAGTAGTATCATAAAAATGTCGGCCATCTTAGTTTGGATTATTTTCTTGCATGCTATGTACAGAATCATAAAAGCATTCCCAGTTGGTAGTTACAAAAAACATGATAATTCTATCCTGTCATTTAATCCTTGCGGCTGAAGACTACCCATCTTACGAATCCAATAATATTCAGATCTGAGTATTTTTTTGTGGGTATCTTTTTCTTGCTGAGGTTTAATCACTTCTAATATGGTGAACCGAAGTTGAGTAATGTTATGTCTTTCTTCCATCCAGTGCATGGCTATTGTCGATTTTTGATTCTTTTGTCAAATGTTACTCTTATGTTCAGTGATTCTTATTTGATTTTATATTCTGTCTGACCTACATAAAGTTTTCCACATGGACATTTTATACCATAGATAATGTTTTTAGTATCACATGTGCTGGAATGTAATAATGGAATCTGTTTCCCAGTCATGGGATGAGTAAATGTCCGACCCGTTATGACGTTATTGCAATGTATGCAATTCTCACATTTCTGCATTCCTTTGTAAGTATCAAACGTAATCTTTGTTTCTCATCTCTTCAGTAGTTCTTTGATGTTTCTTGATCTATTGTAAGCAAATGTTATACGATCAGAGAATAATGGTTGAAGATCTGGTTCTTGGGTGATCAGCGACCAATGTTTCCTCATAATCCTGGTGATTTGTTTCGTTTGTACTGAATTTTTTAAGACACATACTGTGAGTTTTGATTCTGTTTTTTCTTTAGTCTTAAGCAAATCTTCTCTGTTTATTGTCATCACTCTACTTTTGGATTCTTCAAGTATCGATTTAGGGTAACCACGCTTTAAATACTTTTGGATTTGGTTATTGATAGTAGTCGAAACATCATTGGGATTGGATGTAATTTTTTTTGCCGAATGAATTGCGAAAAGGGTAAGTGTTTTTTAAGAGAGTGATGATGAAAACTTTCATAATGCAAAGAACAATTCCTGTCTGTGTTCTTGATATGTACATTAGTACTTAGTTCTTTGTTTTCAATGGTGATTCTTACATCCAAGAAAGCCAATTCTTTATGGTCGATTTGATGTGTGAACTTTATTCTTTTATGTTGTTGATTCAAGATATGAATATTTTCTTCCAATTTAGCTCTTGCTCCTTTCCACAAAATAAAAATGTTGTCAATGTATCTTTAAAATACCACCAATCCATCTTGCCAATTTGGGTTGTTAAGAATGTGATCTCTTTCAAATTTAGCCATAAAGGTATTTGCGTAGGATGGGCCCCCGCAAATCCCATTTAAGTTCCACTGCATTGCTCAAAAAATTCCTCCTTCCATTGTAAATAACTGTGAAATAATGCTTAGTGCACCAGTTCCATGAGAAATGTTTTGTCTGGTCCTTCGATGTCGTTTTGCAATAAACACCATTCCATAGCTTCCAATCCCTCATTATGAGGGATAGAGGCATATAGTGATGTCACATCAATCGAGCACAACCATATTTCTTCTGTAGTTGAGTTGTCGATGTTCTTCAATATGTTGAGGAATGCAGAATTATCTTGATGTAGGTTTCCCAATTTTGTACCAGGGGTTGCAGAAACCAATCCAAATATTGGCCCAATGGTTCTGAAAGTGATCCACATGCTGAAACTATTGGTCTGAATTGTGGTCTTGTAGCATTTTTATGGATCTTAGGAAGCATATAAAATTGCGGCCTACGTGGGTATTTGATGTTCAAAAATTGGTACGTCTTGGTAGTAATCCACTTCATTTCCAGAGCATGATCCAGTATGGTTTTCAAAATGGTTGCGAACATAATTGTGGGATCTTGATCTAATTTTCGATATGTGTTCATTTCTTGCAAATGAATTCTCACACTGTCTTCGTAGTATTCAGTGTTCATCACCACAAGGGCTCCCCATTTATCTGCCTTTTGTATGGTGATCTCTGGCATGTCAATCAAATTTTTTACGTACTCCAATCTTTTTTAGAAAAATTGTTTTTGGTGGTACTTTGGTAGTTGATCTTTTTTATGTCCGACATAATAACTCTTTCGTATGCATCAATCGTTTTGTGAGATGTTGGTGCACAAAAAGTGCTTTTCGCTCTAAATTCTTTATGTATCCCTTCAGGCTTTTCAGTGGGTTGAACATTATAAAAGAAATTCTTTAGGCGTAATGTTCGTAGAAACTTGAAAATGGAAATTTCGGTTTCCTGTGGATTTGATTTGTACGTTGGTACAAAAGTGAGACCTTTATTTAATAAAGTCATCTGAGCATTGGTTAATTGCTTATCTGATATGTTTATGACAAGTTTGTCTTCTTCTTTGATTTGGATCTCGGTTCTCTCTCTGCCTCTGTTTCTTTTGTTTTTTTTCTTTTTCTCCTCCTTGTTTTGATTGATCTCCTCCAGTTTTCTCTAAAGGGGCATTGTTTACTGCCGGGCTTGTTAACATAAAAAATGATGGCTTGCCTGCTTGATACTTCTATCCACTCTGAACATTTGCTATTATAGGTCTCCTGTTTTGAGCTGTATCTGAGTCTGACACTATGCTCTCTTGTGATGAAGTTATATTGGTCTGTGGTTGTTGCCATTTCCTTTGGTGATACACTTCTGCCCAACTATAAACTTCCTCTAGTCTATTATATCTCGCCTATATTTCTTAATTTTTCTGTCTTGGATCTCTTTGGCGTATTTCTCCAATTTTTGATTAATGTCCTCTAGTATTACTGTCAGATCTTCATGAGGGTTTAATTCTCTTCTGATGCCTTCCAATTCTTCTTCTACCATCTTTATTTCTTTTGAGAGTTCTTCCACTATCAATAACATCAGATCCAAACTACACTTATTCAGGATTTGATACTACTTTTCTAAGAATGCTTTATTGTTTTTGCACAACATGGGCTTCAGTGCAATTCTCAAACCTCTTGGGATGCGTTTATTTCTGTGGTAATGGTTTAGGGTTGTAGCGTGTAACCTTTGATTGATTTCATGTTTACTGACATATTCCAATTGTTTAAGGAGTTGGTTAACTGTGTTTAATTGTGGACTAAAGGCTCTGGTTTCCTTGATTAATCCATATATTTGTTCAGCTTCCAAAGAAGTATAAGCTAAAGTTTCTGCTTTATGTTGACGTGATTTGTGCAATATCTTCTAAATTCATTTTACGCGGTGGTGCTACCAATGGGGGGTAGACAATTCTGTAGTAAATATTACAAGGTCCGTTGGTGCACATTATGTTAACTTGATTTGATGGATTTACTTAATCCGATTTAATTTCTGTGTGACTCCTCCCAAAATGTTTTTGTCTGAGAACACTGTTTTGTAATGACTTACTAGGAAAGGTGGGGAGTTCCACCTTTGATGGTCGTGTGCACAATGGTACTTGGACCGTTAGGTCGTCCTCAAATTTCTCTATGTCCAATCATTCACAAGAAAATTTCTTTGCATTCGTAGGTATTCTTTATATTTTATTTGATCATATTCGTATGTTTCATAAACTTCATAATGTGGTTGGTACAATTCACTTCATTATTCCACATATACCCAATGCATGAGTTCAGTGGGGCTTACCTGCGTGTGTTCAATAAAGTACGGCTGTTGCCCAGCCGTGGAAGACTGCCCAACGCTGAAGGCCCCAGCTCAGCAGCATTCCAAAACGCCCGGTAGCCAGTCTGGCCCTGTAACCCACCAATACAGCCCTTCACAGATGCACTCTTGAACCCTTATACCCAGTGAATCACTTACTCACACTTCTCAGGGGCAGGTGTTAGACACATAACAAAAACTGCAGCGAGTTCGTCGTGTTACAGTCAACGCCACAGATGAAGGGAGTTGGTTCCTCCCGAAACGCGTCTGGCGAAAAAGACTTTTGAAGTGGTTTCCCTATCTTTCTACAATGAGCATGCTGTGAATAAACCACGTGTCTTACCACTACAAGCTTCCAGGTGGTCTTTTCCAATGAGGGGATCTGGAGTTGATGGATGTGTTGCGGCCATTCCCGGTCGCAGAGAAGACCCTCTGCTTCTAATGCGGATCCAAGTCAGAACTACTCGGTGTTTTGATGGTGGGAATGGAAGACGAGCAAGCGCTATTCCAGTACGCGCTTACTTGTGCACAATTCACAGCAACAAGGCAGAGTTGCAGACAGCGGGTCACCCCTTCAGCCCACTGGGGTCAGGACTATTATTTTGATTGAACTAGCGCACCCACTGGGGATTAACACTTTGCACTACAACACCCAAGAGGCCGCAGCTACGGCCCCGCCCCGCCCAGGGGCAGGTGTTAGACACATAACAAAAACTGCAGCGAGTTCGTCGTGTTACAGTCAACGCCACAGATGAAGGGAGTTGGTTCCTCCCGAAACGCGTCTGCCGAAAAAGACTTTTGAAGTGGTTTCCCTGTCTTTCTACAACGAGCATGCTGTGAATAAACCACGTGTCTTACCACTACAAGCTTCCAGGTGGTCTTTTCCAATGAGGGGATCTGGAGTTGATGGATGTGTTGCGGCCGTTCCCGGTCGCGGAGAAGACCCTCCGCTTCTAATGCGGATCCAAGTCAGAACTACTCGGTGTTTTGATGGTGGGAATGGAAGACGAGCAAGCGCTATTCCAGTACGCGCTTACTTGTGCACAATTCACAGCAGCAAGGCAGAGTTGCAGACAGCGGGTCACCCCTTCAGCCCACTGGGGTCAGGACTAATATTTTGATTGAACTAGCGCACCCACTGGGGATTAACACTTTGCACTACAACACCCAAGAGGCCGCAGCTACGGCCCCGCCCCGCCCAGGGGCAGGTGTTAAACACATAACAAAAACTGCAGCGAGTTCGTCGTGTTACAGTCAATGCCACAGATGAAGGGAGTTGGTTCCTCCCGAAACGCGTCTGGTGAAAAAGACTTTTGAAGTGGTTTCCCTGTCTTTCTACAACGAGCATGCTGTGAATAAACCACGTGTCTTACCACTACAAGCTTCCAGGTGGTCTTTTCCAATGAGGGGATCTGGAGTTGATGGATATATATATATGGGAGGGGGAGAGGACCGTGATTGACTTTTAAAATGCCCCGAAAACTAGCCACACTCCCTGCCTGCTCACACAACCCATCGGTCACTTACCAGACAAACGCACCGATGGATGGGGTCGCCGCCAGCTTGGGAATGATGTTGCATGCTGGGAAATGTGGTTCACCTGCGAACACAGAGGCGATTCCAGTCCGTGTTTTGGAGGCAACCCACGCTACTTTAAGTGGTGGGAAGGACACACTCTTTTGATGAAGGGATTGTTAGCAGCAGTGGCGACTTATTCACCAGGGGGGCATTTTGACAAAGGAAAGCAAACCCCCGAAACGCGTTAATGCCCATGGTGAAAATTGAAAATAAAGAATTGAACGGACCTCGAGTGCTGCCTCAAGTCTTCTTCTTGTGGGGCAGACTTTCTTTGGAAACATATGGCGTGGTTAGCCATGCGACTTTTGAGCGTGGCTGCGCGCTGGGCTGGCACCCCCCGCAAGTGTTAAGGGGGTCGCTACATGGAAGACCCTCTGACTGCCTCGCACGAAATCTGGAGTGGACACAGCTGCGGATGCGCAGTCCATACTTTATGGGACCACACCCTTACTTCAACGGTGTTCTCTGCACCACGACGGATGGAAGTGCATGGGAGGGGGAGAGGACCGTGATTGACTTTTAAAATGCCCCGAAAACTAGCCACACTCCCTGCCTGCTCACACAACCCATCGGTCACTTACCAGACAAACGCACCAATGGATGGGGTCGCCGCCAGCTTGGGAATGATGTTGCATGCTGGGAAATGTGGTTCACCTGCGAACACAGAGGCGATTCCAGTCCGTGTTTTGGAGGCAACCCACGCTACTTTAAGTGGTGGGAAGGACACACTCTTTTGATGAAGGGGTTGTTAGCAGCAGTGGCGACTTATTCACCAGGGGGGCATTTTGACAAAGGAAAGCAAACCCCCGAAACGCGTTAATGCCCATGGTGAAAATTGAAAATAAAGAATTGAACGGACCTCGAGTGCTGCCTCAAGTCTTCTTCTTGTGGGGCAGACTTTCTTTGGAAACATATGGCGTGGTTAGCCATGCGACTTTTGAGCGCGGCTGCGCGCTGGGCTGGCACCCCCCGCAAGTGTTAAGGGGGTCGCTACATGGAAGACCCTCTGACTGCCTCGCACGAAATCTGGAGTGGACACAGCTGCAGATGCGCAGTCCATACTTTATGGGACCACACCCTTACTTCAACGGTGTTCTCTGCACCACGACGGATGGAAGTGCATGGGAGGGGGAGAGGACCGTGATTGACTTTTAAAATGCCCCGAAAACTAGCCACACTCCCTGCCTGCTCACACAACCCATCGGTCACTTACCAGACAAACGCACCGATGGATGGGGTCGCCGCCAGCTTGGGAATGATGTTGCATGCTGGGAAATGTGGTTCACCTGCGAACACAGAGGCGATTCCAGTCCGTGTTTTGGAGGCAACCCACGCTACTTTAAGTGGTGGGAAGGACACACACTTTTGATGAAGGGATTGTTAGCAGCAGTGGCGACTTATTCACCAGGGGGGCATTTTGACAAAGGAAAGCAAACCCCCGAAACGCGTTAATGCCCATGGTGAAAATTGAAAATAAAGAATTGAACGGACCTCGAGTGCTGCCTCAAGTCTTCTTCTTGTGGGGCAGACTTTCTTTGGAAACATATGGCGTGGTTAGCCATGCGACTTTTGAGCGTGGCTGCGCGCTGGGCTGGCACCCCCCGCAAGTGTTAAGGGGGTCGCTACATGGAAGACCCTCTGACTGCCTCGCACGAAATCTGGAGTGGACACAGCTGCAGATGCGCAGTCCATACTTTATGGGACCACACCCTTACTTCAACGGTGTTCTCTGCACCACGACGGATGGAAGTGCATGGGAGGGGGAGAGGACCGTGATTGACTTTTAAAATGCCCCGAAAACTAGCCACACTCCCTGCCTGCTCACACAACCCATCGGTCACTTACCAGACAAACGCACCGATGGATGGGGTCGCCGCCAGCTTGGGAATGATGTTGCATGCTGGGAAATGTGGTTCACCTGCGAACACAGAGGCGATTCCAGTCCGTGTTTTGGAGGCAACCCACGCTACTTTAAGTGGTGGGAAGGACACACTCTTTTGATGAAGGGATTGTTAGCAGCAGTGGCGACTTATTCACCAGGGGGGCATTTTGACAAAGGAAAGCAAACCCCCGAAACGCGTTAATGCCCATGGTGAAAATTGAAAATAAAGAATTGAACGGACCTCGAGTGCTGCCTCAAGTCTTCTTCTTGTGGGGCAGACTTTCTTTGGAAACATATGGCGTGGTTAGCCATGCGACTTTTGAGCGTGGCTGCGCGCTGGGCTGGCACCCCCCGCAAGTGTTAAGGGGGTCGCTACATGGAAGACCCTCTGACTGCCTCGCACGAAATCTGAAGTGGACACAGCTGCGGATGCGTAGTCCATACTTTATGGGACCACACCCTTACTTCAACGGTGTTCTCTGCACCACGACGGATGGAAGTGCATGGGAGGGGGAGAGGACCGTGATTGACTTTTAAAATGCCCCGAAAACTAGCCACACTCCCTGCCTGCTCACACAACCCATCGGTCACTTACCAGACAAACGCACCGATGGATGGGGTCGCCGCCAGCTTGGGAATGATGTTGCATGCTGGGAAATGTGGTTCACCTGCGAACACAGAGGCGATTCCAGTCCGTGTTTTGGAGGCAACCCACGCTACTTTAAGTGGTGGGAAGGACACACTCTTTTGATGAAGGGATTGTTAGCAGCAGTGGCGACTTATTCACCAGGGGGGCATTTTGACAAAGGAAAGCAAACCCCCGAAACGCGTTAATGCCCATGGTGAAAATTGAAAATAAAGAATTGAACGGACCTCGAGTGCTGCCTCAAGTCTTCTTCTTGTGGGGCAGACTTTCTTTGGAAATATATATATATATATATATATATATATATATATATATATATATATATATATATATATATATATATATATATATACACATATTACCTACTGGCGGTCGCCAGTAGGTAGTTATAGTTAGGATTGTTTTCCATAGGAAATCCTCAACATTCTATTTGGAATAACTTTGGCCCTGGTTGAAGAATCTTAGCGAATTTCTCAAAGAAGATGGCTCCGTCCGCTGCGCTCCTTCCCTGAAAGTTTGGGGGGGATTGGTCAAGTGGGGGCTGAGATATAAGGGGGGTCTCAAAACGTGTTTTCTCCATGTTATTTTCCATAGGACCTTTAGACTCAGCTACAGGTCGAACGGCTGAATGGATTTATAAGAAATTTGGCAAAACTGTAGAGTCCGGTTCGCAGATTACGCTTTTTTTGGAATGGTGTAAATCCGTTCAGTAGTTGTTGAGAAAATTAAAGTTAAAGTCAATTATATATCTATAGGCGCGCACGCGTGCGCGCACTCAAGCGGCTGCGCGTGAGCGGAATTTTTTTTTGCTGCGTGACGTCTGTTAACATTCGATTCGAAGGAAATCAGGAAGTTTTGTTCGCCATTTTGTCACTGCGAGTCAATATATTGTTCATTTCAAAGCGTTGAAACATGGAAAGGGGAGAAGGTAGAGATTGTTTTGCTGCGTAGCTTTTCTCGGGGTGTGCAGTAAGGCCCTTAAACGCAAAAAGATATAATTTTTTCCCGAAAAAAAATACGGGGTGCGCGCACCCGGTCGCGCACACCTATTTACAAGAGTGTGAAAATGGAGATAAATCAGAAGTTTGAGTGCTTAGATATAAGGTGGCTCTGAAAAGAGCCATTGTGTTAATTGAGTGTTTTCTGCATTTATAAGTAAGTACCGATGCAGAGCCTGATGTTGCAGAGGAAGATTCTGTTTCCCTCATCATTTGTGAAATGAACACCGTCTCTCCTATAGACGTCTTGCATGTGGTATCGCAAGTTGTTGTGGTAAATAGAACCCATGCTATAATCTCTGAGGAACGCAGAAACAGATTTATTTACATGTCTCCTTGCTTTCTCAAATTGTGCACAATGTTGATTGGACCAATTCCATTTCTGTCTTTGGCATATATTGGAATATACCAAGGCAGATCGAGGAAAAAGTGTCATCAATTGTCGAAAGGTGTCTTTTAGAAGCATTTCCAGACCTACCCCAGTGATTGTGCCTAGATTGTTCCCACCACAGTGCACAATTATAAGGTCTGGTTCTGGGAGATGCATAAAAGTTTTCACCAATGGAATCAATTGGTGACATTTCAATCCTCTTTTGGCAATCCATGTTATGTGTACATTTGGTAAGCCGAGGTTGCAAATTCGTCTGCTTACTGCATATTTTTCACTCCAGTGAATATAACTGTGTCCTATTAGCCAGACCTTCATTTTCAAGGGATTTGTAGTCGTCCTCCGATCGGTTCTGGAAGTGGAATGGTAGTTAGAAGTTGAAATTCTAAATAAAGAAAAAGGAAGAGGCTGGGTGTGGTTAAAAAAATAAAAAGGATTGGTTGATTGTAATAAGTGGAGATTGAACAGTACGTTGCATGTTAATGTTTATGTTAAACGAAAAGTACTATTGGGTGTGAAAAAACAAGACATGTAACAGAGCTGTGGATTGGCAGGTGTTTCTGGAGGGAAAATAGTCTTCTTAGTTTGTTGTAGAATGTTGAGACATGAACTTTTGACCTGTGCCTTCAGCAAGGTGCAGAATGAGGTGTAACCATGGAAACAGCCGGAGATGGCAGTTGGTGATGGGTTCACTCTTTGGTGCCTCTGCATCTGACTCTGTTCTGTGGTGGCAGGCGGAGAACTGTTTGTTATTGTGGAGATGAAAGGGTGATAGGGAGAGAAATACGACATAGCGTTTGGCCTGTAGAAGCGTGGGAGCAGTGATTAAGTCTGAGTGAAGCGGAACTGTGGCGGTGCTTGGTAACAGTAAAAAAATTTTTTTAACAGTGGTATAACTGTCTGTACGGTGCGCGACCTACTAAGAAAGAGTTCACGGGCCGTAATTGGCTTGCAGGTTCTAGTATCAGTAAGTGAGGTCGAGAAAAGAAAACATTCAGGACTTTATTTATGAAGGCCTTGCGCCACCGTGCGTCACTTTTTCCCATATTAAAAAATGAGGCACCTTCGGCGGAAGGTCTTCATAAATAAGGTCCTCAGTGTCTACAGTTAAGGTTATGTGGAACCCATGAATAGTTTTTCAATATGAAATCATTTCAGTTGAGATTATGGATTAAAAGAGAAACCGTGAATATTTGAAATGTTTATTTAGAAATGTACTGTTTTAAAGGCAAATCATTATGTAATATGAGTACAGAAATTGCAAAAAACACAGTAATTGGTATTGTCAGTAGTACATGGAATACAAACGCTATAGTTGAAGAAAAATGAATATAGTTGGAAAAAAACATTGTACACTCTTATAAGGAAGTATATTATATTTTAATAAATGGAAGAAGGTCTCTGGCCTTTCAGTTTAGGAACGATATATGAAAATGCAAGTGGTTATACATCATTACTTTATCAATCAGCTGTCTACATGCGAAGTACTATCAAGTTTGTGTTATGTTACTGTGTACGGGAAAAAAAGGCGCCAAAAGCGACAAAATGGCGAGAGGTGTATGTATGTAATCTGTTGGATGGTGCGCAAATCAGTATTGAGGAGAACTACTGTATTGAGATATCTTTTGAAGGTTGCAGTATTGCATTTGAAATACAGCACAAGTAACAATGCTATAGTTGAAGAAAAATGAATATAGTTGGAAAAAAACATTGTACACTCTTATAAGGAAGTATATTATATTTTAATAAATGGAAGAAGGTCTCTGGCCTTTCAGTTTAGGAACGATATATGAAAATGCAAGTGGTTATACATCATTACTTTATCAATCAGCTGTCTACATGCGAAGTACTATCAAGTTTGTGTTATGTTACTGTGTACGGGAAAAAAAGGCGCCAAAAGCGACAAAATGGCGAGAGGTGTATGTATGTAATCTGTTGGATGGTGCGCAAATCAGTATTGAGGAGAACTACTGTATTGAGATATCTTTTGAAGGTTGCAGTATTGCATTTGAAATACAGCACAAGTAACAATGGAAATATTGTTGAAAGAACATATTTTTCTGTAAAGTATTTAAAAAAATTTTTTATAGAAAATTAAAGGAGCAGAGGCGTGTGAGGCGGAAATAAGCAGTTGAGATGCGAAATGGCGTTTACAGTTATAAAAAACTCGTTTAAAATTTACACATTAATTAGGGTACATGTAGCATATATTAGCGAGTTTTGCATCGAGTACGTTTGAAATAACCTTAGATAAGATATGCAATAGAATTGTTGAGATTAGACTGTAAAAAAATAAAGTTGAAAATCGAGTAGCTGAAGAAACAAATGTAGTCCACATAAAAGACCAAATTTTAAACAACACAAAATCATAATGTCCACTGTTAGTAAAGCCAATAGGTCTGTTCTTCAAAAGAAAATATGGAAAAGAACGTGAAGAATATAGGGAAGCAAAAGGAAATGAGGACGTCAATGGCTTGTATAAGAGTTATTGAAGCATTGTTTAGGCAAAATAGGTAGCTTCTGCTTGTAACAGGAAATCACTTTTATCATTTGAAAGTATGTCAGCTATCCAATGGAAAAGAGTAAAGCAGTACTCATGATCTGTTAAAATTGGAGCCTCTTTTATTATCAGAGGGCAGCTCGGTGGGTTTTCGATGTAGTTCTCTGTTAGGAAAGAGTTAACCGTCCATTGTGTAGGCAAAGTATGCAGAAAGTGCTTCTAACAGGAAATCACTGTTATCATCTGAAAACATGTCAGCCATCCAATTGAGAAGATGAAAGGAGCATTCATGATCTGTCATTATTGGAGCGTCTTTTACCATCATAGGGCAGCTCGGTGGGTTTTCGATGTAGCTCTCTGTTAGGAAATCTTGCGCCGCTGCGAATATATTCCAATGACCCAGAACTCCTTGTATCGCTGCAAAGGCCATAAACCCTCCGTTGTAACAAAGCTGTTCATGATCAAGTAACGGATTCATGAGGTGATTGTAATTCGGTTCAGGAGGTACCAAATTGCAGAGATATAAATCCAGGGCCCACGTGAAATCACAGCTCAGGCAATGAAATACAGGCTGCAACAGGTGAAATACGAATATCGAAATGATAATCGATATGAAGTATTCAAAGTTGAGAGTGCTAAGGTGCCGTAGTACAGAAGCATTCTCTGTCGAAATAGTTCTAAGTGGTCCGGCTCGTTTGCGAAGGCAGGAGGGACATCCATTTTGAATTTCCCAAGATGGTAAAGGAAACGGCGCAGCACTGCCGGTTGTATAGCAACTCCACAGAATTAGGTCGCCGGCTATGCAGTGGAGAGGAGCAGAATGACTTGATAAATTTTCTAGGAGTCTAGTCACTTATATATTGCTTAGTAGTTATCAAAAAAGTAGCTTTTCTTGAAGTGGAGGATGCGTTAAAAAATAAGGGAGTCATTTGAGCAAGTTGTAAAGCAAGGTCAATTTTTTTTTACATCAATGCTGTTTTCTGTGAATGTTAGCTAAGTGAAAGATATGTGTGTGAGCAGATGCAACGTTCAGTTTTAAATGTGACAATGGAGCTCTTGTTCATGTCTTCCGATTCAAGGTCGGTATTCGCTGCCAAATACAAAGATCATGAAACGCATGCGTGGGGTAGATAGTCTGCATTCTTAAAGGAAAGCAAATGAAGGGTTATTTTTACCGCGTTAGCATTGTCGTTTAAAAAGTTACAGTGATTTTCATTATATGTTAAGAAAGTGTCACTGATGAAGACTGAAAATAAATCCTTATAAATAACAGGGACTGGTGTATTTTAGAAAAGGTGTGTAACATTACATGAATTGTAAAAAAAAAAAAAATGTAACTGAAAGTGTATGGTTTGAAAATGAAAAGTAGAGGTTTATAGTTCACGTTTTGAAAGCGGTTCTAGAGGGTCAGATGCATGATAGATTTATAAAAAATAGAACATGTTTTTCAATAGTATTATGGAAAAAATATGTGCCTTTATGTACTATTTAGATTATCTGCCTGTTGCCTATTCTTTGAGTTTTAGTAATCCTGTGTCTTATAAGTTTTCCAGGGGCGGTTTGAGGTACATGGTGGGCTTGGGCAGGGAGGGTAGGTTGGGGGTTTGTAATAGGGGATCCGGGTGGGGTGGAGTGTGGAGTTTAGTGAAGAGTGAGGGGGGCGGGGGGTTAGGGTGTTTGGTAACGAAGCAGAGTCAGAGGACGCCAAATTTCTGTTATGGGGTGCCACGGAAATATGTATTTATTCTCAGAGGTTTATTATACTAAGGATATATATTAACATGGTGGCTCTTGTCGTTTTGTGGTTCTGTGCATGTGTATAATGCTGGCCCTGTAGTTTTTGTTTATGGACCTTATTACGACACACAGGGGAGCCACGTTGCACAGTTGGAGATCAGAGACTTAGGAAATAAAACTTTATAATTGTAAGGGCTCTAAGCGATACAAATCGCCCGTTCTCGGTGTAAAAAATATCACTGCTATTGGTGGTATTTTCTACGGTGTTAGTGCTCGAAGGAGAATAGTAACATATATGTGAAAGAAAATTCTGTAACAGGCTCAGCATTTCACATTATCGCGTGAAAACAAAAGTTGTTCTCACATAGCAATAAGTCTCTTATAATTAAGGGACGGAGTGTACATAGTGCTATTTACTACTCTGCTATGTAAACGATGTCGAATATTTCATAAGAAGAGGCTTTAAAAGTTTTTCGATAAACTGGTTTTCCAGGGAAGTGGGTGGAGTGTTCCGTGTAAATTGCAGAATAGAAACTAGTAAGAACCAATTGGAAGTGTTGTTTTAAAGTCACATGACTGCACATGCGTGTCTCGACGCCTGTACGCGATAGGTGGGTGCGCGCACCCGGTCACACACTAATTGAAAGCGGCGAGAAAATTTCAGCTAATATGCTCTTGGAGCTCGTTTTGGTACAAAGAGTTAGTTCTGAAAAGAACTTTTTTTTTTTTTTTTTTTGGAAACAAGTGTTATGATGCTTTTGATTTCTTAAAGTTGCTACGACATTTTTCAGTATGTCATACTATCCAAATAAAGTGAAGAAATGTAACTTTTCTTGGAGCATTTATGACTCTCAATTTTGTGTTTAATAAGAATAAAGCTTTGCTCTCCGTATACAAGAAGTTTTCCACAGTTCTTGCATTTCATGTGCACGTTCGCCAGATATGGTTTCAAGTCCATTTCAGCACTCGATGGAGATAAAGGTCGTCCACCGGAAGATGTGCTGATTACTTCTGATGGTAATAGCGTGGCCTCCGTTTTTCTTGTCAAAGGTGGTCGCTCATTTCCTTCAGATTCGGAAGATGAATGCGGAACGGTAGCCATTGCAGCGAAGTCTTCGGGAAGATGTTCGACGTTATTCTCTCTTGAGAGTAGAAAAGAAAGTGATGGAAGTGGGTGGAGTGCTGCGTGTAAATTCCAGAATAGAAACTACCAAGAACCAATTAGAAGTGTTGTTTTGAAGTCACATGACTTCACATGCAAGTGTCAGGTCCTGTACGCGATAGGAGGGTGCGCGCACCCGGTTGCGCACTAAAATAAAGCGGCGAAAAAACATCTCATAATATGCTCTTGGAGCACGTTTTGGTAGAAAGAGTTAGTTCTGAAAATAACTTTTTTTTTTTTTTTTTTTTTTTGGAAACAAGTGTTATGATGCTTTCGATTTCTTAAAGTTGCTACTACATTTTTCAGTATGTAATACTATGAAAATGAAGTGAAGAAATGTATCTTTTCTTGGGGCATTTATGACTTTCAATTTTGAGTTTAATAAGAACAAGGCTCTGCTCTCCATACAAAAGAATTTTTCCAAACTCGTTGCATTTCATGTGCACCTTCGCAAGATATGGTCTCAAGTCCATCTCAGCACTCGATGGAGATACAGGTCGTCCACCAGAAGATGTGCTGGCCACCTCTGATGGTAATAGCGTGGCCAGGGCTCTTGTCGATGCTTTTGCATAATGCTCAGGGTGCCTTTGTTTAACATGCCGCTGCATGGTGTGTATAGAAAAGGAATATTTTCTATCTGGATTTCCCCTTGAGAGCTCCGAATTGCATATCGTGCAGGTTACTTTTGGCGCATTCACTTTCTTTTGATCTTCAGGATAAGTAAAAAATTGCCAAATGAAAGATTCCTTTTTTCTTCTTAACGGTGGTCGCTCATTTCCTTCAGATTCGGAAGATGAATGCGGAAGGGCAGCCATTTCAGCAAAGTTTTTGGGAAGATGCTCAACGTTGTTGTCTCTTGAGAGTAGAAAAGATTGTGAGGAAAGTGGGTGGAGTGCTTCGTGTAAATTCCAGAACAGAAACTAGTAAGAACCAATTGCAAGTGTTGTTTTCAAGTCACATGACTTTACATGCGCTTCTTAGGACGTGTAGGGGGTGACACTATCTAGTTACGAACATGATTTCATACTTAGGAACTAGCATTCAAAAAACCTATGAAATTCACTGAAAAAACCATAGGTTTTACACACGTTATAGTTAGGAAATAGCATTTGAAAAACCTATGAAATTCACTGAAAAAACCCTAGGTTTTACACACGTTATAGTTAGGAAGTAGCATTTAAAAAACCTATGAAATTCACTGAAAAAACCATAGGTTTGACACCAGTTATAGTTAGCTGGAAATTTTACTGACATAAAACCAATGAAATTCCACGTTATAGTTAGTTGGACTCACTATAACCTGTGCGTGTAATGCACTGCTGATGACATTACATATTACATCACTCATGACATGGTCAGTGACATCACTCATGACATCACTGATGACAGAACTCCTTTAAGTGTAATGTAACCCTTAAAACACATATTGGAAAATAGAAATTAACATTTTCAAAAAAATGGAGATACCCATACCAGTTACAACAACCAATTCAGTAATTCCACCATCTATATACACATTCTCTCATTCACCAACAGTTCTATATAGTCACTCATACATATACTCACTCATCATATGTAGTGATACACCTATACATCCTGTTACACACCGACAGTCATCCAAAAGTTACTCACACACATACTCACACATGCAAATAAACTATTGAACATCCATTTATTTGCATATACAACTATACACACACTACCACGTTACTTCTAAGGAAACTTATACATACTTACTCTCTTAAACAATCACTTATAGAAACACATACTTATTTAAACAGGAACTCTTTCTATCTCTTAGTCTCACATATACTGACTTATATATATCAATACTCACATATACTAAATTAAAACATATCTCGTTACTGATAAAGACACTAGTGAGGCAGGCATTCACTCACTAACGCACACATATACACACTCATCCACCCATACAGTCCTGCACATATGCTGTCTTCAAAAAACATAGAAACAGTGAGTCAGTCATTGATGGATCTATATGATAAGTAACACCCCCACCAAACCATAGAGACACTCATACTAATACTAAAAAAAATCTAATAACCCATATACACACACATGTAGGTACTCATCAACCCATGCAGCCACTTATTCACAAAGTGAAACACTGATACATATATTTAAATATTTAAACATTACTCGCTAATATAAGTATTCACTAAGATACACTTAATAAGCCAGTTATCCAATCATTTCTTTTTAAAAAAAACATTCATTAAGACAATATTTTAAACATTTATTCTTCCCTCGACCTTTACATATACATATATAAAACATATTTATTTTTTAGAAAGACACACATTCACTGGATGGTGTCATTAGTGATGTCACTGACCATGTCATGAGTGATGTAATATGTAATGTCATCAGCAGTGCATTACACGTGCAAGTTATAGTGAGTTCAACTAACTATAACGTGGAATTTCATTGGAATTGGAATTTCCTTGGCGCCCGGGGAACAACGTTGGTAGTGACGAGGATATCCAGACCTCGCTTTGGGCTGCCTGCACGGTCAGTGTAGTCCCTGCCCCATTCATCCCTGGAACCCGAGGCTGAGGTGGTATAGGGGAGCCGAGGAGGTCATTTGATGGACAACCTACCTGGAAATGTAAACCGCCACACTTTGGTTTTCTTTTCTTTTTTTGGGCACACTTTGCTGCACTTTCGCCGAACACAGTGGATCTGCACTACTCGATCCATCCCCCTGAGCAACACCCCCGGGGACCCGCTACACAGGACTCTGGGACTTGCAGTTTCCTACAGCACACAGGACTCTGCACAGGTGTGCTGCTTTGTCGAGGGGGCGGTGCTGACTCGCCACTACGAGATCAGATAAGGCGGCGCCTAGCAGCGGAGTGCATTCCAACATTGGAGGTTTGTGGCGCTGACGACGGCCAAACACCGGCTAGAAATGCATCCGCCTTTTTCCATTAAAAAACCTCCAACTGTTCCCCTGGGTCTCTGCTCGTCTTTTGGGAGGAGATTTTGTGACAAGTAACTGTGCGTCAGCCAGTGATGCACTCCAGAGATCCCTGCTTCGCTTTGGGCTTGAACACGCTGGCACCCTTGTGGCAGGTCCCTGCCATGACCAACTTTCCTCAAGTGCACCTTGAACAGTTCAAGTCCGCCTTGGCGCCCGGGGAACAACGTTGGTAGTGACGAGGATATCCAGACCTCGCTTTGGGCTGCCTGCACAGTCAGTGTAGTCCCTGCCGCATTCATCCCTGGAACCCGAGGCTGAGGTGGTATAGGGGAGCCGAGGAGGTCATTTGATGGACAACCTACCTGGAAATGTAAACCGCCACACTTTGGTTTTCTTTTCTTTTTTTGGGCACACTTTGCTGCACTTTCGCCGAACACAGTGGATCTGCACTACTCGATCCATCCCCCTGAGCAACACCCCCGGGGACCCGCTACACAGGACTCTGGGACTTGCAGTTTCCTACAGCACACAGGACTCTGCACAGGTGTGCTGCTTTGTCGAGGGGGCGGTGCTGACTCGCCACTACGAGATCAGATAAGGCGGCGCCTAGCAGCGGAGTGCATTCCAACATTGGAGGTTTGTGGCGCTGACGACGGCCAAACACCGGCTAGAAATGCATCCGCCTTTTTCCATTAAAAAACCTCCAACTGTTCCCCTGGGTCTCTGCTCGTCTTTTGGGAGGAGATTTCGTGACATATATATATATATATATATATATATATATATATATATATATATATATATATATATTTATATATATATATATATATATATATATTACCTACTGGCGATAGCCAGTAGGTATATATAGTTAGGATTTTTTCTCTATGGAACTTTTGAAAATTCTATGTCTAATAACTTTGGCGTTTGTGGACGGAATCGGCTGAAATTTTCAGGAAAATGGCACATTTTGTTTCTGAGCAGCCCCTGAAAATTTGGGGGGGGGTCGTCAAGGGGGGGCCGAGAAAAAAGGGGGGTCCCAAAACGCGTTTTTCCCATGTTAATTTCAATAGGGCGGTTGGCCTCACTTTTAGCCCGAACGGCTGAATGGATTTCCACCAAACTTGGCAAAATTGTAGGGACTGTTAGCCCGATGTGCCTTTGCTGGGTCTCAATATATGTGCTCCAGTGGTTTTTGAGAAATTAACGTTTAAAACAAGATATATATCTGTAACAGCGCTCCGGGCAGCGCTCCGGTTCGCGTACTTTTCGCGTACTTTTCGCGTACTTTTCGCGTAACGGAACTTTGCGATGCGAAGCTGATTGGCTCTCCGGTGTCTGTCAACATTCTAAACAGTCCGGAGCGGCCGCCATCTTGTCTCTCGGTAGGATCGAGAGACAAGAGGAGGCCAAAACAAAGGGGGAAATGAAGGAAAGGGGGCAAGGTAGACCCCTTCTGACCCCCTAGGATTGATGAGGGGGATATTATAGAGCCACGCGGGGCCCAAAAAAAAAAAAAAAAAAAATCCGATTTTTTCGCCGTAGAGGCGCGCCCCGGTACGCGAACCGGGCAGCTAACCGGGCAGCTAACCGGGCAGCTAACCGGGAAGCTAACCGGCAGTGTAACGGGAGTCTGAGGAGTAGCTGATTGGCTGTCAACATTGTAAACAGTCCGGAGCGGCCGCCATCTTGTCTCTATATAGTTAGGATTTTTTCTCTATGGAACTTTTGAAAATTCTATGTCTAATAACTTTGGCGTTTGTGGACGGAATTGGCTGAAATTTTCAGGAAAATGGCACATTTTGTTTCTGAGCAGCCCCTGAAAATTTGGGGGGGGGTCGTCAAGGGGGGGCCGAGAAAAAAGGGGGGTCCCAAAACGCATTTTTAACATTGAGTTTTCCATAGGGCGGTTGGCCTCACTTTTAGCTCGAACGGCTGAATGGATTTGCACGAAACTTGGCAAAATTGTAGGGACTGTTAGCCCGATGTGCCTTTGCTAGGTCTCAATATATGTGCTTCAGTGGATTTTGAGAAATTAACGTTTCAAATAAGATATATATCTGTAACAGCGCTCCGGGCAGCGCTCCGGTTCGCGTACTTTTCGCGTAACGGAACTTTGCGATACGAAGCTGATTGGCTCTCTGATGTCTGTAAACATTCTAAACAGTCCGGAGCGGCCGCCATCTTGTCTCTCGGTAGGATCGAGAGACAAGAGGATGCCAAAACAAAGGGGGAAATGAAGGAAAGGGGGCAAGGTAGACCCCTTCTGACCCCCTAGGATTGATGAGGGGGATATTATAGAGCCACGCGGGGCCCCAAAAAAAAAAAAAATCCGATTTTTTCGCCGTAGAGGCGCGCCCCGGTACGCAAACCGGGCAGCTAACCGGGCAGCTAACCGGGCAGCTAACCGGGAAGCTAACCGGCAGTGTAACGGGAGTCTGAGGAGTAGCTGATTGGCTGTCAACATTGTAAACATTCCGGAGCGGCCGCCATCTTGTCTCTCGGTAGGATCGAGAGACAAGAGGAGGCCAAAACAAAGGGGGAAATGAAGGAAAGAGGGCAAGGTAGACCCCTTCTGACTGCCTAGGATTGATGAGGGGGATATTATAAAGCCACGCGGGGCCCAAAAAAAAAAAAAAAAAAATCGGATTTTTTCGCCGTAGAGACGCGTCTTGGTACGCGAACCGGGCAGCTAACCGGGCAGCTAACCGGGAAGCTAACCGGCAGTGTAACGGGAGTCTGAGGAGAAGCTGATTGGCTGTTATCATTGTAAACAGTCTGGAGCGGCCGCCATCTTGTCTCTCTGTGGGATCGAGAGACAAGAGGTGGAAAAAAAAAAGGTGTAAATGAATGAAAGGGGTAAGGCAGACCCCTTCTGAACCCCTAGGATTGATGAGGGGGCTATTAAAGTTCCCTGCGGGGCAAAAGAAAAAAAAATTGCGATTTTTCGTGGTAAAGGTGCTTCCTGGTACGTTAACTGGGCAGCTAACCGGCAGCGTAACGGGAGTCCGACATATTGTGTTTTTTGAACGTTTGTGATATGTGCACGTGTGGATTTTGTCTAATTAAGGTTAAAAAAATATATATATATCTTTAAGCGTGTTCTGGCGCGCTTACGTTTTGGGTTTGGTTTGCGCTGCAGAGACGATACGTCACTGTTATGCGATGCATCATGAGGCGTCTCACGGGCTACGTGATACGTCACTTAATAAAGAATATATTTTACAGCTATAGATATTAGCTTTTAAAAAACCAATGAAATTCACAGAAAAAACCATAGGTTATAGACCATATATAGTTAGGAATTTGCATTTACAAAACCTTGAAAATTCACTGAAAAAACCATAGGTTATAGACCATATATAGTTAGGGATTAGCATTTAAAAAACCTTATTTTATTTGCACAAAACCATTGAAATTCCATATATAGTTAGTTGCACTAACTATATATCGCGGACCCGCAATCCACTGCTAATGATGTCACATATTACATCATTCATGACATGGTCAGTGACATCACTGATAACATCACTGATGACATCTCAAAAGACATCACTGATGACATCACTGATGACATCTCAAATGACATAACTGATGACATCACTGACATCTCATTTGACATTACTGATTACATCACTGATGATATCATTTATGTGATAATACATCTTCAGACTCTAATATAACCTTAGATACACTCAGTGTAAACAGGCACTCACAGACTGTCACACATCCATGGAGTTACTCACACACCTAGTCAGTCATGCAAAGAATCAATCACATCTCCATTTCCTCAACTATACAGTTATACACACCTTACTTATTCAAATATATACTAACACATATTTACTCTCTTATACAATCCTTGATACAAGTTCACAATGATTCATACAGCCACTCTCACATTCACTGGCTCTTATGTTCAGTTATTTATATATGTCAACTCTCACATGGAGTGTGTTTTACATATGTACTTACTTTGACATGTAGCACTGAGATATCCATTCACTCACCAATATACTCATGCACACAGTCAACTGTCCATACAGCTGTTTCTACATGCACTTTTGAACCCATACACCTAGGGAATCAACTGCTCACACATCTATGCACAGATTTATACACCTCCCAGCCACCCACACACATACTCAGTCTCCCATACAAATACTTGGGCAACCATTCAATAATTCATATAGTTTCTGATATAGCTACTGATTTAAACATGCAGCAGTTTACAGAACAACATAAATAAGAATTGCCAAATTAAGACACTTTAATCACTAACCCATGCACTCAGTGAGACACATTTAATCATTCTCTCATACAGTCAGTCATGCACCTACTAAATCCTTCATCCAGACACTTATACATCCACTCATTCTTCAATATGTAAGACATATTTTAACTTTACAGAAACATACAGTCACTGGGTGTTGTCATCAGTGATGTCATCAGTGATGTCATTTGAGATGTCATCAGTGATGTTATCAGTGATGTCACTGACCATGTCATGAATGATGTAATATGTGACATCATTAGCAGTGGATTGCGGGTCCGCGATATATAGTTAGTGCAACTAACTATATATGGAATTTCAATGGTTTTGTGCAAATAAAATAAGGTTTTTTAAATGATAATCCCTAACTATATATGGTCTATAACCTATGGTTTTTTCAGTGAATATATATATATATATATATATATATATATATATATGATTTTATAAGATATGATGATATTACCTACTGTCGGCCGCGAATAGGTAGTTATAGTTAGGACCTATTATCCATAGGAAATCCACAAAATTCTATTTGGAATAACTTTGGCACCGGTTGATGAATCTTTGCAAAATATTTAAAACTGGTGGCCCGCTCCGGTCGGCTCCTATCCTGAAAGTCTCTGGGTGATTTGTGAATCGGGGGCGAGAAAAAAGGGGGGTCCTAAAATGTGTTTTCCCCATGCAATTTTCCATAGGAACCGTTAATCGCGACTACAGCCCGAACTGCCGAACGGAATTACATCAAATTTGGCAAAGAGGTAGCCCTTGGTTTAGACTAGTGCCTTTTGGTTAAAAGGTGTAAATCCGTTCAGTAGTTGCTGAGAAAATCAAAAGTAAAATCATAGTTGTATCTTTGGCCGCAGTGGATCCGCGCATCCAGAGCGCACCCCGAGCGCACCCCGAGCGCACCCTTACGATCACGAGCTTCATGCTAACTACTGTCAACTGTTTGTCAACACTCCACACCAGGAAGTGTTGGCAGCCATTTTGTCCCTCGGTAGAATTGAGGCTCAAGAAATCAGTGGAACAAGTGTGCAAAATGTATAAAGGGGGCAGGGTAGAATTATCCTGACCCTCCCACAAGGACCCCCAGGGCCTGAAAGTTTTTTTTTGATAATGGAAAAAAGAGCGCAGGGTGTGCGGATCCACAGTAAAAAAAAAACAACGAAGCGCGTGCTCTCGCGCTTGCTTAAAAATTCACCCGGGGGGCCAATCTTTGGGGCTAAAATAATAAATGTGATGGGGGACCAAAGGGGCTCCCTAGCTCTGGGGACCGCCATCTCTCTGAGATACAAAATAAATGGGTGTGGGGGGCTCAAAGGTCCTTCCCAGCCTCAGGGACCGTAACTCCCTGGGTCTTTAAAAAAAATTAGTGGGGGCTCAAAGGCCGCCCCAATCCAAGAGGATGAGCAACCCCGGGGCTTTTTATATTGTGGGAGGGGGGCCCCTCTCCTGGAGCCATTGAGGGTCATGGGGACAGCCACTCCCCAGGGGGAAGGTCCTGCAGTGTCTCCCGGTACCCACCTTCGGGATTCTGCTGTTTGCTATGGTAGGGTGAGAGCCGGGGTTCCCGCTCTGCCATAGCAAACTTGGTTTTGATTTTGAAAGAGAAAGCAGGGACACCTGCTCTCTCTTTCAAAATGCAAACCATTTTGCTTTTCTCCACGGGGAGCGGCATGTTAGCAAATCCCCATGTGGAAAAGCAATGGTGGCCTCCGAAGGACGCGGGGAGCAGGCTAGGACTCTGGGGGCATTGGGGTTCCCCCCACGGTCTCCAACGTTGTATATAGACCCCGGGGGATGGGGTCCCTGGGGAGATTAAAAACTTGTGGTAGGTGGTAATTTGTTATAGTAAAATTAGGAGTCTCTAAGTTTTGGAATGTCGATAATCCTGTCTTGCATTGTAATAGCGACAAAGTATTTAGTGAAGCCCACATTGTGAAGCGTTTCACAAATTGTGAAACAGCAGTTTCTCATTGGGATTGATAAAGAATTGCCCATTGTTGAGTACAGAGTAGGTAAGTTTTACATGGGGTTTTGTAACGCCAGTGTCTACTGCTCGTGCCCTGTCTTGAGGTTAATTCTAAGAGTTGTATACTCCTTTTGCTCCTAATGTAGACAGCGCTCCGTTGTCTTTGTTTGGTTTCCTCTCTCTCATGTAGAGGCCCCTGGGTAAATATGATGGCTTACCTACAGCCAGCACCTCTGAAAAGGTAGAAGAGCTGGTAAAGAGTCAGCTCGGGTATTACACTTTCAGTCATAACACCATTGTTTTCTTAGTAAATTTTTGAGCCCTAGCACTTATTCTTTTACAAATTAAGTACTGTATTAATGTCACATGTGAATTGGTTGCGGAAGGGTACAGAGACGTTTTGCAGTCTACCAGAGCGCGACCTTCCCAGGTATTATTTACTAATTGTTTGAGGCTAAATTAAGTCTGGGATTGTTATACAAAGTATTTTGATTTAAATATGCAGGGTATGCCTCTGCAGTCCCTGAAGCCTCGGTGGTGCTAGGCAGTGCCTTATTTTTTTTGGAATCACATGGTCAGTACTTATGGGGTTATAAAGTGATACACTGATAGAACTCTTCGACTTGTATAATTACCCAGGATTTATGTGCATAACAGGTAGTTACATTTTTTTTGTAGGTACACTGTAATGTTAAATAGTATTGATTTTAAACTTTTCTATAAACAGATGATTATCACAATAACACAGGAAGTCTCCATATTGAATGGCAAAGTACAGGCAATGAAGGGGTCTCTAGCAGAGATACTTATATTGGTGAGGTCTTTAACGACAAGGGCGGATCAGCAAGGGAGGCCAATTAACCAGATCTCTGAGAAACAGGCCACTCCCACGGAATCCATATCTACGGTTCGTGTGGGATTCCGGCCTAGTTCATGCCCCCAGGCTGCTGTAAACTTAGGAATTCCTAGATGTAAGGGCCCAAATAATTCAGACAACCGAGGCCCTAATGGTTTAATTATTCACCCAGCAAGGCATCCTCCCCCAAAGGAGGTTCCCACCACCTCCGGCCCTCCACGTGGTCGAGATATTAGTACCCACCCTCCCTACAGGGATGACACTTGTGTGCTAAAGGGACAAAGGCTTGCAGGTCAGGTCAGGGTTTGGGGAAAACACTGAACATATTTAAGTCACCTGGAATCTATATGGTCAATGTCCCTAAACTTTCACGTTACAGTGCCAACGAGAATGCTGATTCATTGACAAATAAAGCTATCCATTGGATCAGATATGTGAGGGGTTGTCGTTCACTAATAAGGGAGGACATTCTGGCTGCACGAAGGATTTCATTTTGGGATCATCTTTTTGATTGTATCGAACTTACTTTGAAAAGTGTTGATCTTGTTGAGAACCTCTTCACGTTGGAGTTCCGCACTAGTGGTCCAGAAGAATCTAGTATACAATTTAGGCGTTCCGCAATAGGACATGAGATTAAGACCTGCCAGGGATAGCAAGGAGTTCAAGCCTTGAGTCCAACGACTGACTAAATCCAATGAGTATATCGGGGGATTTAACAATCTATCCAACCACGCCCACTACCAAGGTACCCCATGAGAGACTGTCATTTACCAACATTTATAATGTGGCCCTTCATTTAGATGGTAATGGGGGACCTGGTTTAGTAACTACTCCGAAGTCCAAACAATTCATGCCCCAGACTCTAGTTCTTAATTATTTTGAAAGTTCTTTGAATCCATTTTAAGTATGCAGCTTCCTGAGATGGAACATTGCAGGGCTCAGCTCAAAAGTATGCTTGCCTGAATGGAATACTTTCATTTAGTCTTATGACATCTGCGCCTTCCAAGAGACCTGGGCAGAAACTCCCTTGTTCTGTGAAGGGTACATGAATTTTTCCTTAGCAGCGGAAAGAAAAGGGAAGGGCAGGGCATCGGGGGGCAGACAATCTGGGTTCGGCAAGAGCTTAAAGCAAGCATCCAGGTTTTCCCAACCCAGAATAAGGACGTCCAAGCGATTAAATTAACCACTAACACCTATTCATCTATTTTGATATTTAACATCTATGTCAGAGGTACAAGGGGGAAGAGATCAAGAGTTCTAGTGGCTCTGGAAGAGCTCCTTGATTCACTACCTGACCCCTCTAACGTAATATTCATGGGTGATGTTAATACAACATTTGACCCCCTTAACGTAGAGCATGCCATCTGGATTGAGGCAGAAGATAGGAACTGGTGTATCCCATCGCTTGACCTTATGCCCATTAGGAAGTGGACCGATGTGGTTATCCAGTTAAATAGTATCTGTATGGAATGAGGCCACAGGGCTTTGAATGGGCGCACTAAATCAGATAGGGCAGGAGCATCAACGTTTATTAATGGGTATTTTGCAAGCAGAATTGATTATGTCCTAGTAAGTTTGAGTCTCTGGTCCTTGGTGGAGGACATGAAAATCACTGATAGGTTGGAAAGTGATCACAACCCGCTTTACTGTTCCTTATTTTTGATTTGTCCTAGGGCAGATGCATATTTTGACTTAAGAAGACTAAAATGGATACAGGTAAAAGAATCCCCAACTCTGCTAGATAATATATCACAAAGTTTGCAACTCGCTATTAAAGAGCTAGAGGGCTGTGTAACACAGTTGGGAGCCCAGGACAGAATAATGAGTACCCACACTGCTTTTTTTAATCTTTTACCCACATACTTTGAAAAGAAGGGAAAGAAGCCCAAATCACCTGCCCTGATAGAGGGTCAATGGTATAGTGCTGATTGCCGGACGGCACGTGAGGCCTTAGGGAAAGCTATCTAGGGGGTGTCCTTTCTAAGGTTCAGGAAATGAGAACACTCTATAAGGCTACACAACTGAAGGTCAAGAAAGCCTGGGAAGATAAAAGATGGCAGGATTTGAGGGAGGCATGTGTTTCAAAGGATCCTAAGCTGTTTTGAATATTTATAAATGGCCTTACGGAGGCCATGCTTAACGCCCCCGTAATCATGTTTCAGTAACAGTCTGGGTCAATCACTTTAAGCCCCAATATGCTTCGGCCCCACAAGCGGGAGAAGCCAAATTTATAAGTTTGATGTATCAGGGTGAAACCTTCACCTTGAGTGAAGTTGAGGCAGCATTAGATTCGATTTTACCCGGGAAAGCTCCTGGGCCCGATGGTATCCCAGGTGATACTTTGCTATTTGACAAACCAAATTGGAGCCGATATATCCATCTGCTCTCTAATGCAATCGCATAAGGGGCAACAAACCCTACATATTGAAAATATGCTGAAATCATTCCTGTTTATAAAAAAGGGGACAAAGACTGTCCGGGGAACTACAGGCCAATCAGCCTAATAGACGGCTCCCAGAAAATAATTGGTAGGATGGTGCTAAATAGACTTCAGGGGTGGATTGAGGAGTCTGGAGTTTTATCACCATTACAAGCTGGATTCCGAGCAGCCACTAGCACCATCGACCAGGTTTTTCAATTCATTTTAATCTACTGGAAGTTAGTAACTTTAGGCAAAGGTAGCCTTTATGCCGCCTTTGTAGATCTCAGGGCGGCATTTGATTTAGTCCCCCGTTGGAAATTATGGCTTGTCCTGAAACAGCTTGGGCTTCCGCTGGATCTTTTAACCTTGATTCGGAGATTGCATGAAGACAACAAGACCCAAATTAGATGGGGGGGGGGCATGGAGAAGTCACCAAATCATTCCCGGTGGAACGTGGCATTAGACAGCGTTGTGTGATGGCCCCTACACTATTTACGCTAAATATTAATGGTATAGCTGATTGCATGAGTAGAACTCCAACTGATGCCCCCATATTGGCTGGTGAAAAAGTACCCATCCTGATGTTTGCGGACGACACGTTGATTTTCTCCAAGACCACTAGTGGACTTAAAAAGCACTAAAAATCTTTGAGGATTTCTGTTGCGAGAGGGGCTTGGAGGTCATCGTGTCTAAGACAAAGTTGATGGCGTTTAATGCACGGAAGGCAAACATGAGGGGCTTTAACATGAAGGATCGACCTCTTGAAGTAGTTATTGAGTTTACCTATCTAGGAGTATATTTCCAAGGCTGCATGAAGTGGGAGCCGCAAATTGACCTAGCCTCACTGAAACTTCAACAGATCTCGGGGGCTCTTTGCCAGGAGTACAATCGCTCCCATTTTAAGCCTATCAGCCCAGCCCTTGAAGTTTATAATCTGAAAGCTGTCAGCTCAGCACTGTACGGTTCGGAGGTTTGGGGCTGTGAGAATCTTGTAGCTCTCACCATCTCTGAAAACAGATTTTTAAGGAATATTACTGGACTTCCCAAGAGTACCCCTATGTGTCCGCTGTTATTGTATTTGGGGGAGAAACCCATTGCAGCTGTAGCCAAGTTACGCCCCCTCCTGTAATGGAGGAGATTATGGTCTACTCCTGAACTTGCTGGCTATGCTCCGGGTTTCCTAGATGTTATTAAGGCTGACTCATTCCATTACATAAAATGGCTAGGGGCAGTCCGAAACCTTTTAGGAGAGCTAGGGTTGATTGCATTGTGAATTGATCCTGTAAATTCCATCTTTCCATCAAAAGCCGTTCTGAAGGCAAAGTATTGGGAATTGCTTCGAATAGGAAACGTAAGGCAACACGTGTCAACTTCCCTTGCCAGCGGGTTTATGGATCATGAAGTCACCCCGAGGTTGGAATCATATTGGGACGCAATTACCAAACCCAAGGATCGCAAATTGTACTTTCAATACAGGGTGGGGACACTCCCAGTAAGATCCTTCACAATCAAGTGGTCATCTCAATCACTAACACTATGTCCGGGGTGCAGTGCCACAATAGAGACCCCGGAAGCTTGTTTCCTTCCCAGTGAAAGAATTGGCTTGGTAGTTTGGTTTGCCCTGTTCCCATCATGCACGGGGACAGGAACAGACTAATTTGCATATAGCCAGCTTCTGAGCTGGGATGGTGCAGTGAGCTAAAAAATGGTGTTGGATCTAGCCCTGATCTCTTGACTGGGTTAGAATATTCTGCTTAATTCAGAAACTCTGTCCATCACCACCCCTTGTTGTTTAATTATTTTGTCCACCATAAGCGTGGAAGGGTATACTCAGATGTGAGTCCCTTGCTCATTGCACCATCAGGATTCAAGCAAGCCGGGCCGAAGACGGCTGTAATGCCAGAAACCGGTCCCCGGAAGCTTGTTTCCTTCCCAGTGAAAGAATTGGCTTGGTAGTTTGGTTTGCCCTGTTCCCATCATGCACTGGGACAGGAACAGACTAATTTGCATATAGCCAGGTTCTGAGCTGGGATGGTGCAGTGAGCTAAAAAATGGTGTTGGATCTAGCCCTGATCTCTTGACTGGGTTAGAATATTCTGCTTAATTCAGAAACTCTGTCCATCACCACCCCTTGTTGTTTAATTATTTTGTCCACCATAAGCGTGGAAGGGTATACTCAGATGTGAGTCCCTTGCTCATTGCACCATCAGGATTCAAGCAAGCCGGGCCGAAGACGGCTGTAATGCCAGAAACCGGTCCCCGGAAGCTTGTTTCCTTCCCAGTGAAAGAATTGGCTTGGTAGTGTGGTTTGCCCTGTTCCCATCATGCACTGGGACAGGAACAGACTAATTTGAATATAGCCAGGTTCTGAGCTGGGATGGTGCAGTGAGCTAAAAAATTGTGTTGGATCTAGCACTGATCTCTTGACTGGGTTAGAATATTCTGCTTAATTCAGAAACTCTGTCCATCACCACCCCTTGTTGTTTAATTATTTTGTCCACCATAAGCGTGGAAGGGTATACTTAGATATGAGTCCCTTGCTCATTGCACCATCAAGATTCAAGCAAGCCGGGCCGAAGACGGCTGTAATGCCAGAAACCGGTCCCCGGAAGCTTGTTTCCTTGCCAGTGAAAGAATTGGCTTGGTAGTTTGGTTTGCCCTGTTCCCATCATGCACTGGGACAGGAACAGACTAATTTGCATATAGCCAGGTTCTGAGCTGGGATGGTGCAGTGAGCTAAAAAATGGTGTTGGATCTAGCCCTGATCTCTTGACTGGGTTAGAATATTCTGCTTAATTCAGAAACTCTGTCCATCACCACCCCTTGTTGTTTAATTATTTTGTCCACCATAAGCGTGGAAGGGTATACTCAGATGTGAGTCCCTTGCTCATTGCACCATCAGGATTCAAGCAAGCCGGGCCGAAGACGGCTGTAATGCCAGAAACCGGTCCCCGGAAGCTTGTTTCCTTCCCAGTGAAAGAATTGGCTTGGTAGTTTGGTTTGCCCTGTTCCCATCATGCACTGGGACAGGAACAGACTAATTTGCATATAGCCAGGTTCTGAGCTGGGATGGTGCAGTGAGATAAAAAATGGTGTTGGATCTAGCCCTGATCTCTTGACTGGGATAGAATATTCTGCTTAATTCAGAAACTCTGTCCATCACCACCCCTTGTTGTTTAATTATTTTGTCCACCATAAGCTTGGAAGGGTATACTCAGATGTGAGTCCCTTGCTCATTGCACCATCAGGATTCAAGCAAGCCGGGCCGAAGACGGCTGTAATGCAGAAACCGGTCCCCGGAAGCTTGTTTCCTTCCCAGTGAAAGAATTGGCTTGGTAGTTTGGTTTGCCCTGTTCCCATCATGCACTGGGACAGGAACAGAATAATTTGCATATAGCCAGGTTCTGAGCTGGGATGGTGCAGTGAGCTAAAAAATGGTGTTGGATCTAGCCCTGATCTCTTGACTGGGTTAGAATATTCTGCTTAATTCAGAAACTCTGTCCATCACCACCCCTTGTTGTTTAATTATTTTGTCCACCATAAGCGTGGAAGGGTATACTCAGATGTGAGTCCCTTGCTCATTGCACCATCAGGATTCAAGCAAGCCGGGCCGAAGACGGCTGTAATGCCAGAAACCGGTCCCCGGAAGCTTGTTTCCTTCCCAGTGAAAGAATTGGCTTGGTAGTGTGGTTTGCCCTGTTCCCATCATGCACTGGGACAGAAACAGACTAATTTGAATATAGCCAGGTTCTGAGCTGGGATGGTGCAGTGAGCTAAAAAATTGTGTTGGATCTAGCACTGATCTCTTGACTGGGTTAGAATATTCTGCTTAATTCAGAAACTCTGTCCATCACCACCCCTTGTTGTTTAATTATTTTGTCCACCATAAGCGTGGAAGGGTATACTTAGATATGAGTCCCTTGCTCATTGCACCATCAAGATTCAAGCAAGCCGGGCCGAAGACGGCTGTAATGCCAGAAACCGGTCCCCGGAAGCTTGTTTCCTTGCCAGTGAAAGAATTGGCTTGGTAGTTTGGTTTGCCCTGTTCCCATCATGCACTGGGACAGGAACAGACTAATTTGCATATAGCCAGGTTCTGAGCTGGGATGGTGCAGTGAGCTAAAAAATGGTGTTGGATCTAGCCCTGATCTCTTGACTGGGTTAGAATATTCTGCTTAATTCAGAAACTCTGTCCATCACCACCCCTTGTTGTTTAATTATTTTGTCCACCATAAGCGTGGAAGGGTATACTCAGATGTGAGTCCCTTGCTCATTGCACCATCAGGATTCAAGCAAGCCGGGCCGAAGACGGCTGTAATGCCAGAAACCGGTCCCCGGAAGCTTGTTTCCTTCCCAGTGAAAGAATTGGCTTGGTAGTTTGGTTTGCCCTGTTCCCATCATGCACTGGGACAGGAACAGACTAATTTGCATATAGCCAGGTTCTGAGCTGGGATGGTGCAGTGAGATTAAAAATGGTGTTGGATCTAGCCCTGATCTCTTGACTGGGATAGAATATTCTGCTTAATTCAGAAACTCTGTCCATCACCACCCCTTGTTGTTTAATTATTTTGTCCACCATAAGCTTGGAAGGGTATACTCAGATGTGAGTCCCTTGCTCATTGCACCATCAGGATTCAAGCAAGCCGGGCCGAAGACGGCTGTAATGCAGAAACCGGTCCCCGGAAGCTTGTTTCCTTCCCAGTGAAAGAATTGGCTTGGTAGTTTGGTTTGCCCTGTTCCCATCATGCACTGGGACAGGAACAGAATAATTTGCATATAGCCAGGTTCTGAGCTGGGATGGTGCAGTGAGCTAAAAAATGGTGTTGGATCTAGCCCTGATCTATTGACTGGGTTAGAATATTCTGCTTAATTCAGAAACTCTGTCCATCAACACCCCTTGTTGTTTAATTATTTTGTCCACCATAAGCGTGGAAGGGTATACTCAGATGTGAGTCCCTTGCTCATTGCACCATCAGGATTCAAGCAAGACGGGCCGAAGACGCCTGTAATGCCAGAAACCGGTCCCCGGAAGCTTGTTTCCTTCCCAGTGAAAGAATTGGCTTGGTAGTTTGGTTTGCCCTGTTCCCATCATGCACTGGGACAGGAACAGACTAATTTGCATATAGCCAGGTTCTGAGCTGGGATGGTGCAGTGAGCTAAAAAATTGTGTTGGATCTAGCCCTGATCTCTTGACTGGGTTAGAATATTCTGCTTAATTCAGAAACTCTGTCCATCACCACCCCTTGTTGTTTAATTATTTTGTCCACCATAAGCGTGGAAGGGTATACTTAGATGTGAGTCCCTTGCTCATTGCACCATCAAGATTCAAGCAAGCCGGGCCGAAGACGGCTGTAATGCCAGAAACCGGTCCCCGGAAGCTTGTTTCCTTCCCAGTGAAAGAATTGGCTTGGTAGTTTGGTTTGGCCTGTTCCCATCATGCACTGGGACAGGAACAGACTAATTTGCATATAGCCAGGTTCTGAGCTGGGATGGTGCAGTGAGCTAAAAAATGGTGTTGGATCTAGCCCTGATCTCTTGACTGGGTTAGAATATTCTTCTTAATTCAGAAACTCTGTCCATCACCACCCCTTGTTGTTTAATTATTTTGTCCACCATAAGCGTGGAAGGGTATACTCAGATGTGAGTCCCTTGCTCATTGCACCATCAGGATTCAAGCAAGCCGGGCCGAAGACGGCTGTAATGCCAGAAACCGGTCCCCGGACGCTTGTTTCCTTCCCAGTGAAAGAATTGGCTTGGTAGTTTGGTTTGCCCTGTTCCCATCATGCACTGGGACAGGAACAGACTAATTTGCATATAGCCAGGTACTGAGCTGGGATGGTGCAGTGAGCTAAAAAATGGTGTTGGATCTAGCCCTGATCTCTTGACTGGGATAGAATATTCTGCTTAATTCAGAAACTCTGTCCATCACCACCCCTTGTTGTTTAATTATTTTGTCCACCATAAGCGTGGAAGGGTATACTCAGATGTGAGTCCCTTGCTCTTTGCACCATCAGGATTCAAGCAAGCCGGGCCGAAGACGGCTGTAATGCTAGAAACCGGTCCCCGGAAGCTTGTTTCCTTCCCAGTGAAAGAATTGGCTTGGTAGTTTGGTTTGCCCTGTTCCCATCATGCACTGGGACAGGAACAGAATAATTTGCATATAGCCAGGTTCTGAGCTGGGATGGTGCAGTGAGCTAAAAAATGGTGTTGGATCTAGCCCTGATCTCTTGACTGGGATAGAATATTCTGCTTAATTCAGAAACTCTGTCCATCACCACCCCTTGTTGTTTAATTATTTTGTCCACCATAAGCTTGGAAGGGTATACTCAGATGTGAGTCCCTTGCTCATTGCACCATCAGGATTCAAGCAAGCCGGGCCGAAGACGGCTGTAATGCCAGAAACCGGTCCCCGGAAGCTTGTTTCCTTCCCAGTGAAAGAATTGGCTTGGTAGTTTGGTTTGCCCTGTTCCCATCATGCACTGGGACAGGAACAGAATAATTTGCATATAGCCAGGTTCTGAGCTGGGATGGTGCAGTGAACTAAAAAATGGTGTTGCATCTAGCCCTGATCTCTTGACTGGGTTAGAATAGTCTGCTTAATTCAGAAACTCTGTCCATCACCACCCCTTGTTGTTTAATTATTTTGTCCACCATAAGCGTGGAAGGGTATACTCAGATGTGAGTCCCTTGCTCATTGCACCATCAGGATTCAAGCAAGCCGGGCCGAAGACGGTTGTAATGCCAGAAACCGGTCCCCGGAAGCTTGTTTCCTTCCCAGTGAAAGAATTGGCTTGGTAGTTTGGTTTGCCCTGTTCCCATCATGCACTGGGACAGGAACAGACTAATTTGCATGTAGCCAGGTTCTGAGCTGGGATGGTGCAGTGAGCTAAAAAATGGTGTTGGATCTAGCCCTGATCTCTTGACTGGGTTAGAATATTCTGCTCAATTCAGAAACTCTGTCCATCACCACCCCTTGTTGTTTAATTATTTTGTCCACCATAAGCGTGGAAGGGTATACTCAGATGTGAGTCCCTTGCTCATTGCACCATCAGGATTCAAGCAAGCCGGGCCGAAGACGGCTGTAATGCCAGAAACCGGTCCCCGGAAGCTTGTTTCCTTCCCAGTGAAAGAATTGGCTTGGTAGTTTGGTTTGCCCTGTTCCCATCATGCACTGGGACAGGAACAGACTAATTTGCATATAGCCAGGTTCTGAGATGGGATGGTGCAGTGAGCTAAAAAATGGTGTTGGATCTAGCCCTGATCTCTTGACTGGGTTAGAATATTCTGCTTAATTCAGAATCTCTGTCCATCACCACCCCTTGTTGTTTAATTATTTTGTCCACCATAAGCGTGGAAGGGTATACTCAGATGTGAGTCCCTTGCTCATTGCACCATCAGGATTCAAGCAAGCCGGGCCGAAGACGGCTGTAATGCCAGAAACCAGTCCCCGGAAGCTTGTTTCCTTCCCAGTGAAAGAATTGGCTCGGTAGTTTGGTTTGCCCTGTTCCCATCATGCACTGGTACAGGAACAGACTAATTTGCATATAGCCAGGTTCTGAGCTGGGATGGTGCAGTGAGCTAAAAAATGGTGTTAGATCTAGCCCTGACCTCTTGACTGGGTTAGAATATTCTGCTTAATTCAGAAACTCTGTCCATCACCACCCCTTGTTGTTTAATTATTTTGTCCACCATAAGCGTGGAAGGGTATACTCAGATGTGAGTCCCTTGCTCATTGCACCATCAGGATTCAAGCAAGCCGGGCCGAAGACGGCTGTAATGCCTGAAACCGGTCCCCGGACGCTTGTTTCCTTCCCAGTGAAAGAATTGGCTTGGTAGTTTGGTTTGCCCTGTTCCCATCATGCACTGGGACAGGAACAGACTAATTTGCATATAGCCAGGTTCTGAGCTGGGATGGTGCAGTGAGCTAAAAAATGGTGTTGGATCTAGCCCTGATCTCTTGACTGGGATAGAATATTCTGCTTAATTCAGAAACTCTGTCCATCACCACCCCTTGTTGTTTAATTATTTTGTCCACCATAAGCGTGGAAGGGTATACTCAGATGTGAGTCCCTTGCTCATTGCACCATCAGGATTCAAGCAAGCCGGGCCGAAGACGGCTGTAATGCCAGAAACCGGTCCCCGGAAGCTTGTTTCCTTCCCAGTGAAAGAATTGGCTTGGTAGTTTGGTTTGCCCTGTTCCCATCATGCACTGGGACAGGAACAGAATAATTTGCATATAGCCAGGTTCTGAGCTGGGATGGTGCAGTGAACTAAAAAATGGTGTTGCATCTAGCCCTGATCTCTTGACTGGGTTAGAATATTCTGCTTAATTCAGAAACTCTGTCCATCACCACCCCTTTTTGTTTAATCATTTTGTCCACCATAAGCGTGGAAGGGTATACTCAAATGTGAGTCCCTTGCTCATTGCACCATCAGGATTCAAGCAAGCCGGGCCGAAGACGGTTGTAATGCCAGAAACCGGTCCCCGGAAGCTTGTTTCCTTCCCAGTGAAAGAATTGGCTTGGTAGTTTGGTTTGCCCTGTTCCCATCATGCACTGGGACAGGAACAGACTAATTTGCATGTAGCCAGGTTCTGAGCTGGGATGGTGCAGTGAGCTAAAAAATGGTGTTGGATCTAGCCCTGATCTCTTGACTGGGTTAGAATATTCTGCTTAATTCAGAAACTCTGTCCATCACCACCCCTTGTTGTTTAATTATTTTGTCCACCATAAGCGTGGAAGGGAATACTCAGATGTGAGTCCCTTGCTCATTGCACCATCAGGATTCAAGCAAGCCGGGCCAAAGACGGCTGTAATGCCAGAAACCAGTCCCCGGAAGCTTGTTTCCTTCCCAGTGAAAGAATTGGCTTGGTAGTTTGGTTTGCCCTGTTCCCATCATGCACTGGCACAGGAACAGACTAATTTGCATATAGCCAGGTTCTGAGCTGGGATGGTGCAGTGAGCTAAAAAATGGTGTTGGATCTAGCCCTGATCTCTTGACTGGGTTAGAATATTCTGCTTAATTCAGAAACTCTGTCCATCACCACCCCTTGTTGTTTAATTATTTTGTCCACCATAAGCGTGGAAGGGTATACTCAGATGTGAGTCCCTTGCTCATTGCACCATCAGGATTCAAGCAAGCCGGGCCGAAGACGGCTGTAATGCCAGAAACCAGTCCCCGGAAGCTTGTTTCCTTCCCAGTGAAAGAATTGGCTCGGTAGTTTGGTTTGCCCTGTTCCCATCATGCACTGGGACAGGAACAGACTAATTTGCATATAGCCAGGTTCTGAGCTGGGATGGTGCAGTGAGCTAAAAAATGGTGTTAGATCTAGCCCTGACCTCTTGACTGGGTTAGAATATTCTGCTTAATTCAGAAACTCTGTCCATCACCACCCCTTGTTGTTTAATTATTTTGTCCACCATAAGCGTGGAAGGGTATACTCAGATGTGAGTCCCTTGCTCATTGCACCATCAGGATTCAAGCAAGCCGGGCCGAAGACGGCTGTAATGCCAGAAACCGGTCCCCGGACGCTTGTTTCCTTCCCAGTGAAAGAATTGGCTTGGTAGTTTGGTTTGCCCTGTTCCCATCATGCACTGGGACAGGAACAGACTAATTTGCATATAGCCAGGTTCTGAGCTGGGATGGTGCAGTGAGCTAAAAAATGGTGTTGGATCTAGCCCTGATCTCTTGACTGGGATAGAATATTCTGCTTAATTCAGAAACTCTGTCCATCACCACCCCTTGTTGTTTAATTATTTTGTCCACCATAAGCGTGGAAGGGTATACTCAGATGTGAGTCCCTTGCTCATTGCACCATCATGATTCAAGCAAACCGGGCCGAAGACGGCTGTAATGCCAGAAACCGGTCCCCGGAAGCTTGTTTCCTTCCCAGTGAAAGAATTGGCTTGGTAGTTTGGTTTGCCCTGTTCCCATCATGCACTGGGACAGGAACAGAATAATTTGCATATAGCCAGGTTCTGAGCTGGGATGGTGCAGTGAGCTAAAAAATGGTGTTGGATCTAGCCCTGATCTCTTGACTGGGATAGAATATTCTGCTTAATTCAGAAACTCTGTCCATCACCACCCCTTGTTGTTTAATTATTTTGTCCACCATAAGCGTGGAAGGGTATACTTAGATATGAGTCCCTTGCTCATTGCACCATCAAGATTCAAGCAAGCAGGGCCGAAGACGGCTGTAATGCCAGAAACCGGTCCCCGGAAGCTTGTTTCCTTGCCAGTGAAAGAATTGGCTTGGTAGTTTGGTTTGCCTTGTTCCCATCATGCACTGGGACAGGAACAGACTAATTTGCATATAGCCAGGTTCTGAGCTGGGATGGTGCAGTGAGCTAAAAAATGGTGTTGGATCTAGCCCTGATCTCTTGACTGGGATAGAATATTCTGCTTAATTCAGAAACTCTGTCCATCACCACCCCTTGTTGTTTAATTATTTTGTCCACCATAAGCTTGGAAGGGTATACTCAGATGTGAGTCCCTTGCTCATTGCACCATCAGGATTCAAGCAAGCCGGGCCGAAGATGGCTGTAATGCAGAAACCGGTCCCCGGAAGCTTGTTTCCTTCCCAGTGAAATAATTGGCTTGGTAGTTTGGTTTGCCCTGTTCCCATCATGCACTGGGACAGGAACAGACTAATTTGCATATAGCCAGGTTCTGAGCTGGGATGGTGCAGTGAGCTAAAAAATGGTGTTGGATCTAGCCCTGATCTCTTGACTGGGTTAGAATATTCTGCTTAATTCAGAAACTCTGTCCATCACCACCCCTTGTTGTTTAATTATTTTGTCCACCATAAGCGTGGAAGGGTATACTCAGATGTGAGTCCCTTGCTCATTGCACCATCAGGATTCAAGCAAGCCGGGCCGAAGACGGCTGTAATGCCAGAAACCAGTCCCCGGAAGCTTGTTTCCTTCCCAGTGAAAGAATTGGCTCGGTAGTTTGGTTTGCCCTGTTCCCATCATGCACTGGGACAGGAACAGACTAATTTGCATATAGCCAGGTTCTGAGCTGGGATGGTGCAGTGAGCTAAAAAATGGTGTTAGATCTAGCCCTGACCTCTTGACTGGGTTAGAATATTCTGCTTAATTCAGAAACTCTGTCCATCACCACCCCTTGTTGTTTAATTATTTTGTCCACCATAAGCGTGGAAGGGTATACTCAGATGTGAGTCCCTTGCTCATTGCACCATCAGGATTCAAGCAAGCCGGGCCGAAGACGGCTGTAATGCCAGAAACCGGTCCCCGGACGCTTGTTTCCTTCCCAGTGAAAGAATTGGCTTGGTAGTTTGGTTTGCCCTGTTCCCATCATGCACTGGGACAGGAACAGACTAATTTGCATATAGCCAGGTTCTGAGCTGGGATGGTGCAGTGAGCTAAAAAATGGTGTTGGATCTAGCCCTGATCTCTTGACTGGGATAGAATATTCTGCTTAATTCAGAAACTCTGTCCATCACCACCCCTTGTTGTTTAATTATTTTGTCCACCATAAGCGTGGAAGGGTATACTCAGATGTGAGTCCCTTGCTCATTGCACCATCATGATTCAAGCAAACCGGGCCGAAGACGGCTGTAATGCCAGAAACCGGTCCCCGGAAGCTTGTTTCCTTCCCAGTGAAAGAATTGGCTTGGTAGTTTGGTTTGCCCTGTTCCCATCATGCACTGGGACAGGAACAGAATAATTTGCATATAGCCAGGTTCTGAGCTGGGATGGTGCAGTGAGCTAAAAAATGGTGTTGGATCTAGCCCTGATCTCTTGACTGGGATAGAATATTCTGCTTAATTCAGAAACTCTGTCCATCACCATCCCTTGTTGTTTAATTATTTTGTCCACCATAAGCGTGGAAGGGTATACTTAGATATGAGTCCCTTGCTCATTGCACCATCAAGATTCAAGCAAGCAGGGCCGAAGACGGCTGTAATGCCAGAAACCGGTCCCCGGAAGCTTGTTTCCTTGCCAGTGAAAGAATTGGCTTGGTAGTTTGGTTTGCCTTGTTCCCATCATGCACTGGGACAGGAACAGACTAATTTGCATATAGCCAGGTTCTGAGCTGGGATGGTGCAGTGAGCTAAAAAATGGTGTTGGATCTAGCCCTGATCTCTTGACTGGGATAGAATATTCTGCTTAATTCAGAAACTCTGTCCATCACCACCCCTTGTTGTTTAATTATTTTGTCCACCATAAGCTTGGAAGGGTATACTCAGATGTGAGTCCCTTGCTCATTGCACCATCAGGATTCAAGCAAGCCGGGCCGAAGATGGCTGTAATGCAGAAACCGGTCCCCGGAAGCTTGTTTCCTTCCCAGTGAAATAATTGGCTTGGTAGTTTGGTTTGCCCTGTTCCCATCATGCACTGGGACAGGAACAGAATAATTTGCATATAGCCAGGTTCTGAGCTGGGATGGTGCAGTGAGCTAAAAAATGGTGTTGGATCTAGCCCTGATCTCTTGACTGGGATAGAATATTCTGCTTAATTCAGAAACTCTGTCCATCACCACCCCTTGTTGTTTAATTATTTTGTCCACCATAAGCGTGGAAGGGTATACTCAAATGTGAGTCCCTTGCTCATTGCACCATCAGGATTCAAGAAAGCCGGGCCGAAGACGGCTGTAATGCCAGAAACCGGTCCCCGGAAGCTTGTTTCCTTCCCAGTGAAAGAATTGGCTTGGTAGTTTGGTTTGCCCTGTTCCCATCATGCACTGAGACAGGAACAGAATAATTTGCGTATAGCCAGGTTCTGAGCTGGGATGGTGCAGTGAGCTAAAAAATGGTGTTGGATCTAGCCCTGATCTCTTGACTGGGTTAGAATATTCTGCTTAATTCAGAAACTCTGTCCATCAACACCCCGTGTTGTTTAATTATTTTGTCCACCATAAGCGTGGAAGGGTATACTCAGATGTGAGTCCCTTGCTCATTGCACCATCAGGATTCAAGCAAGCCGGGCCGAAGACGGCTGTAATGCCAGAAACCGCTCCCCGGAAGCTTGTTTCCTTCCCAGTGAAAGAATTGGCTTGGTAGTTTGGTTTGCCCTGTTCCCATCATGCACTGGGACAGGAACAGACTAATTTGCATATAGCCAGGTTCTGAGCTGGGATGGTGCAGTGAGCTAAAAAATTGTGTTGGATCTAGCCCTGATCTCTTGACTGGGTTAGAATATTCTGCTTAATTCAGAAACTCTGTCCATCACCACCCCTTGTTGTTTAATTATTTTGTCCACCATAAGCGTGGAAGGGTATACTTAGATGTGAGTCCCTTGCTCATTGCACCATCAAGATTCAAGCAAGCCGGGCCGAAGACGGCTGTAATGCCAGAAACCGGTCCCCGGAAGCTTGTTTCCTTCCCAGTGAAAGAATTGGCTTGGTAGTTTGGTTTGGCCTGTTCCCATCATGCACTGGGACAGGAACAGACTAATTTGCATATAGCCAGGTTCTGAGCTGGGATGGTGCAGTGAGCTAAAAAATGGTGTTGGATCTAGCCCTGATCTCTTGACTGGGTTAGAATATTCTGCTTAATTCAGAAACTCTGTCCATCACCACCCCTTGTTGTTTAATTATTTTGTCCACCATAAGCGTGGAAGGGTATACTCAGATGTGAGTCCCTTGCTCATTGCACCATCAGGATTCAAGCAAGCCGGGCCGAAGACGGCTGTAATGCCAGAAACCGGTCCCCGGACACTTGTTTCCTTCCCAGTGAAAGAATTGGCTTGGTAGTTTGGTTTGCCCTGTTCCCATCATGCACTGGGACAGGAACAGACTAATTTGCATATAGCCAGGTTCTGAGCTGGGATGGTGCAGTGAGCTAAAAAATGGTGTTGGATCTAGCCCTGATCTCTTGACTGGGATAGAATATTCTGCTTAATTCAGAAACTCTGTCCATCACTACCCCTTGTTGTTTAATTATTTTGTCCACCATAAGCGTGGAAGGGTATACTCAGATGTGAGTCCCTTGCTCTTTGCACCATCAGGATTCAAGCAAGCCGGGCCGAAGACGGCTGTAATGCCAGAAACCGGTCCCCGGAAGCTTGTTTCCTTCCCAGTGAAAGAATTGGCTTGGTAGATTGGTTTGCCCTGTTCCCATCATGCACTGGGACAGGAACAGAATAATTTGCATATAGCCAGGTTCTGAGCTGGGATGGTGCAGTGAGCTAAAAAATGGTGTTGGATCTAGCCCTGATCTCTTGACTGGGATAGAATATTCTGCTTAATTCAGAAACTCTGTCCATCACCACCCCTTGTTGTTTAATTATTTTGTCCACCATAAGCGTGGAAGGGTATACTCAGATGTGAGTCCCTTGCTCATTGCACCATCAGGATTCAAGCAAGCCGGGCCGAAGACGGCTGTAATGCCAGAAACCGGTCCCCGGAAGCTTGTTTCCTTCCCAGTGAAAGAATTGGCTTGGTAGTTTGGTTTGCCCTGTTCCCATCATGCACTGGGACAGGAACAGAATAATTTGCATATAGCCAGGTTCTGAGCTGGGATGGTGCAGTGAACTAAAAAATGGTGTTGCATCTAGCCCTGATCTCTTGACTGGGTTAGAATATTCTGCTTAATTCAGAAACTCTGTCCATCACCACCCCTTGTTGTTTAATTATTTTGTCCACCATAAGCGTGGAAGGGTATACTCAGATGTGAGTCCCTTGCTCATTGCACCATCAGGATTCAAGCAAGCCGGGCCGAAGACGGTTGTAATGCCAGAAACCGGTCCCCGGAAGCTTGTTTCCTTCCCAGTGAAAGAATTGGCTTGGTAGTTTGGTTTGCCCTGTTCCCATCATGCACTGGGACAGGAACAGACTAATTTGCATGTAGCCAGGTTCTGAGCTGGGATGGTGCAGTGAGCTAAAAAATGGTGTTGGATCTAGCCCTGATCTCTTGACTGGGTTAGAATATTCTGCTCAATTCAGAAACTCTGTCCATCACCACCCCTTGTTGTTTAATTATTTTGTCCACCATAAGCGTGGAAGGGTATACTCAGATGTGAGTCCCTTGCTCATTGCACCATCAGGATTCAAGCAAGCCGGGCCGAAGACGGCTGTAATGCCAGAAACCGGTCCCCGGAAGCTTGTTTCCTTCCCAGTGAAAGAATTGGCTTGGTAGTTTGGTTTGCCCTGTTCCCATCATGCACTGGGACAGGAACAGACTAATTTGCATATAGCCAGGTTCTGAGCTGGGATGGTGCAGTGAGCTAAAAAATGGTGTTGGATCTAGCCCTGATCTCTTGACTGGGTTAGAATATTCTGCTTAATTCAGAAACTCTGTCCATCACCACCCCTTGTTGTTTAATTATTTTGTCCACCATAAGCGTGGAAGGGTATACTCAGATGTGAGTCCCTTGCTCATTGCACCATCAGGATTCAAGCAAGCCGGGCCGAAGACGGCTGTAATGCCAGAAACCAGTCCCCGGAAGCTTGTTTCCTTCCCAGTGAAAGAATTGGCTCGGTAGTTTGGTTTGCCCTGTTCCCATCATGCACTGGGACAGGAACAGACTAATTTGCATATAGCCAGGTTCTGAGCTGGGATGGTGCAGTGAGCTAAAAAATGGTGTTAGATCTAGCCCTGACCTCTTGACTGGGTTAGAATATTCTGCTTAATTCAGAAACTCTGTCCATCACCACCCCTTGTTGTTTAATTATTTTGTCCACCATAAGCGTGGAAGGGTATACTCAGATGTGAGTCCCTTGCTCATTGCACCATCAGGATTCAAGCAAGCCGGGCCGAAGACGGCTGTAATGCCAGAAACCGGTCCCCGGACGCTTGTTTCCTTCCCAGTGAAAGAATTGGCTTGGTAGTTTGGTTTGCCCTGTTCCCATCATGCACTGGGACAGGAACAGACTAATTTGCATATAGCCAGGTTCTGAGCTGGGATGGTGCAGTGAGCTAAAAAATGGTGTTGGATCTAGCCCTGATCTCTTGACTGGGATAGAATATTCTGCTTAATTCAGAAACTCTGTCCATCACCACCCCTTGTTGTTTAATTATTTTGTCCACCATAAGCGTGGAAGGGTATACTCAGATGTGAGTCCCTTGCTCATTGCACCATCATGATTCAAGCAAACCGGGCCGAAGACGGCTGTAATGCCAGAAACCGGTCCCCGGAAGCTTGTTTCCTTCCCAGTGAAAGAATTGGCTTGGTAGTTTGGTTTGCCCTGTTCCCATCATGCACTGGGACAGGAACAGAATAATTTGCATATAGCCAGGTTCTGAGCTGGGATGGTGCAGTGAGCTAAAAAATGGTGTTGGATCTAGCCCTGATCTCTTGACTGGGATAGAATATTCTGCTTAATTCAGAAACTCTGTCCATCACCATCCCTTGTTGTTTAATTATTTTGTCCACCATAAGCGTGGAAGGGTATACTTAGATATGAGTCCCTTGCTCATTGCACCATCAAGATTCAAGCAAGCAGGGCCGAAGACGGCTGTAATGCCAGAAACCGGTCCCCGGAAGCTTGTTTCCTTGCCAGTGAAAGAATTGGCTTGGTAGTTTGGTTTGCCTTGTTCCCATCATGCACTGGGACAGGAACAGACTAATTTGCATATAGCCAGGTTCTGAGCTGGGATGGTGCAGTGAGCTAAAAAATGGTGTTGGATCTAGCCCTGATCTCTTGACTGGGATAGAATATTCTGCTTAATTCAGAAACTCTGTCCATCACCACCCCTTGTTGTTTAATTATTTTGTCCACCATAAGCTTGGAAGGGTATACTCAGATGTGAGTCCCTTGCTCATTGCACCATCAGGATTCAAGCAAGCCGGGCCGAAGATGGCTGTAATGCAGAAACCGGTCCCCGGAAGCTTGTTTCCTTCCCAGTGAAATAATTGGCTTGGTAGTTTGGTTTGCCCTGTTCCCATCATGCACTGGGACAGGAACAGAATAATTTGCATATAGCCAGGTTCTGAGCTGGGATGGTGCAGTGAGCTAAAAAATGGTGTTGGATCTAGCCCTGATCTCTTGACTGGGATAGAATATTCTGCTTAATTCAGAAACTCTGTCCATCACCACCCCTTGTTGTTTAATTATTTTGTCCACCATAAGCGTGGAAGGGTATACTCAAATGTGAGTCCCTTGCTCATTGCACCATCAGGATTCAAGAAAGCCGGGCCGAAGACGGCTGTAATGCCAGAAACCGGTCCCCGGAAGCTTGTTTCCTTCCCAGTGAAAGAATTGGCTTGGTAGTTTGGTTTGCCCTGTTCCCATCATGCACTGAGACAGGAACAGAATAATTTGCGTATAGCCAGGTTCTGAGCTGGGATGGTGCAGTGAGCTAAAAAATGGTGTTGGATCTAGCCCTGATCTCTTGACTGGGTTAGAATATTCTGCTTAATTCAGAAACTCTGTCCATCAACACCCCTTGTTGTTTAATTATTTTGTCCACCATAAGCGTGGAAGGGTATACTCAGATGTGAGTCCCTTGCTCATTGCACCATCAGGATTCAAGCAAGCCGGGCCGAAGACGGCTGTAATGCCAGAAACCGCTCCCCGGAAGCTTGTTTCCTTCCCAGTGAAAGAATTGGCTTGGTAGTTTGGTTTGCCCTGTTCCCATCATGCACTGGGACAGGAACAGACTAATTTGCATATAGCCAGGTTCTGAGCTGGGATGGTGCAGTGAGCTAAAAAATTGTGTTGGATCTAGCCCTGATCTCTTGACTGGGTTAGAATATTCTGCTTAATTCAGAAACTCTGTCCATCACCACCCCTTGTTGTTTAATTATTTTGTCCACCATAAGCGTGGAAGGGTATACTTAGATGTGAGTCCCTTGCTCATTGCACCATCAAGATTCAAGCAAGCCGGGCCGAAGACGGCTGTAATGCCAGAAACCGGTCCCCGGAAGCTTGTTTCCTTCCCAGTGAAAGAATTGGCTTGGTAGTTTGGTTTGGCCTGTTCCCATCATGCACTGGGACAGGAACAGACTAATTTGCATATAGCCAGGTTCTGAGCTGGGATGGTGCAGTGAGCTAAAAAATGGTGTTGGATCTAGCCCTGATCTCTTGACTGGGTTAGAATATTCTGCTTAATTCAGAAACTCTGTCCATCACCACCCCTTGTTGTTTAATTATTTTGTCCACCATAAGCGTGGAAGGGTATACTCAGATGTGAGTCCCTTGCTCATTGCACCATCAGGATTCAAGCAAGCCGGGCCGAAGACGGCTGTAATGCCAGAAACCGGTCCCCGGACACTTGTTTCCTTCCCAGTGAAAGAATTGGCTTGGTAGTTTGGTTTGCCCTGTTCCCATCATGCACTGGGACAGGAACAGACTAATTTGCATATAGCCAGGTTCTGAGCTGGGATGGTGCAGTGAGCTAAAAAATGGTGTTGGATCTAGCCCTGATCTCTTGACTGGGATAGAATATTCTGCTTAATTCAGAAACTCTGTCCATCACTACCCCTTGTTGTTTAATTATTTTGTCCACCATAAGCGTGGAAGGGTATACTCAGATGTGAGTCCCTTGCTCTTTGCACCATCAGGATTCAAGCAAGCCGGGCCGAAGACGGCTGTAATGCCAGAAACCGGTCCCCGGAAGCTTGTTTCCTTCCCAGTGAAAGAATTGGCTTGGTAGTTTGGTTTGCCCTGTTCCCATCATGCACTGGGACAGGAACAGAATAATTTGCATATAGCCAGGTTCTGAGCTGGGATGGTGCAGTGAGCTAAAAAATGGTGTTGGATCTAGCCCTGATCTCTTGACTGGGATAGAATATTCTGCTTAATTCAGAAACTCTGTCCATCACCACCCCTTGTTGTTTAATTATTTTGTCCACCATAAGCGTGGAAGGGTATACTCAGATGTGAGTCCCTTGCTCATTGCACCATCAGGATTCAAGCAAGCCGGGCCGAAGACGGCTGTAATGCCAGAAACCGGTCCCCGGAAGCTTGTTTCCTTCCCAGTGAAAGAATTGGCTTGGTAGTTTGGTTTGCCCTGTTCCCATCATGCACTGGGACAGGAACAGAATAATTTGCATATAGCCAGGTTCTGAGCTGGGATGGTGCAGTGAACTAAAAAATGGTGTTGCATCTAGCCCTGATCTCTTGACTGGGTTAGAATATTCTGCTTAATTCAGAAACTCTGTCCATCACCACCCCTTGTTGTTTAATTATTTTGTCCACCATAAGCGTGGAAGGGTATACTCAGATGTGAGTCCCTTGCTCATTGCACCATCAGGATTCAAGCAAGCCGGGCCGAAGACGGTTGTAATGCCAGAAACCGGTCCCCGGAAGCTTGTTTCCTTCCCAGTGAAAGAATTGGCTTGGTAGTTTGGTTTGCCCTGTTCCCATCATGCACTGGGACAGGAACAGACTAATTTGCATGTAGCCAGGTTCTGAGCTGGGATGGTGCAGTGAGCTAAAAAATGGTGTTGGATCTAGCCCTGATCTCTTGACTGGGTTAGAATATTCTGCTCAATTCAGAAACTCTGTCCATCACCACCCCTTGTTGTTTAATTATTTTGTCCACCATAAGCGTGGAAGGGTATACTCAGATGTGAGTCCCTTGCTCATTGCACCATCAGGATTCAAGCAAGCCGGGCCGAAGACGGCTGTAATGCCAGAAACCGGTCCCCGGAAGCTTGTTTCCTTCCCAGTGAAAGAATTGGCTTGGTAGTTTGGTTTGCCCTGTTCCCATCATGCACTGGGACAGGAACAGACTAATTTGCATATAGCCAGGTTCTGAGCTGGGATGGTGCAGTGAGCTAAAAAATGGTGTTGGATCTAGCCCTGATCTCTTGACTGGGTTAGAATATTCTGCTTAATTCAGAAACTCTGTCCATCACCACCCCTTGTTGTTTAATTATTTTGTCCACCATAAGCGTGGAAGGGTATACTCAGATGTGAGTCCCTTGCTCATTGCACCATCAGGATTCAAGCAAGCCGGGCCGAAGACGGCTGTAATGCCAGAAACCAGTCCCCGGAAGCTTGTTTCCTTCCCAGTGAAAGAATTGGCTCGGTAGTTTGGTTTGCCCTGTTCCCATCATGCACTGGGACAGGAACAGACTAATTTGCATATAGCCAGGTTCTGAGCTGGGATGGTGCAGTGAGCTAAAAAATGGTGTTAGATCTAGCCCTGACCTCTTGACTGGGTTAGAATATTCTGCTTAATTCAGAAACTCTGTCCATCACCACCCCTTGTTGTTTAATTATTTTGTCCACCATAAGCGTGGAAGGGTATACTCAGATGTGAGTCCCTTGCTCATTGCACCATCAGGATTCAAGCAAGCCGGGCCGAAGACGGCTGTAATGCCAGAAACCGGTCCCCGGACGCTTGTTTCCTTCCCAGTGAAAGAATTGGCTTGGTAGTTTGGTTTGCCCTGTTCCCATCATGCACTGGGACAGGAACAGACTTATTTGCATATAGCCAGGTTCTGAGCTGGGATGGTTCAGTGAGCTAAAAAATGGTGTTGGATCTAGCCCTGATCTCTTGACTGGGATAGAATATTCTGCTTAATTCAGAAACTCTGTCCATCACCACCCCTTGTTGTTTAATTATTTTGTCCACCATAAGCGTGGAAGGGTATACTCAGATGTGAGTCCCTTGCTCATTGCACCATCAGGATTCAAGCAAGCCGGGCCGAAGACGGCTGTAATGCCAGAAACCGGTCCCCGGAAGCTTGTTTCCTTCCCAGTGAAAGAATTGGCTTGGTAGTTTGGTTTGCCCTGTTCCCATCATGCACTGGGACAGGAACAGAATAATTTGCATATAGCCAGGTTCTGAGCTGGGATGGTGCAGTGAACTAAAAAATGGTGTTGCATCTAGCCCTGATCTCTTGACTGGGTTAGAATATTCTGCTTAATTCAGAAACTCTGTCCATCACCACCCCTTGTTGTTTAATTATTTTGTCCACCATAAGCGTGGAAGGGTATACTCAGATGTGAGTCCCTTGCTCATTGCACCATCAGGATTCAAGCAAGCCGGGCCGAAGACGGTTGTAATGCCAGAAACCGGTCCCCGGAAGCTTGTTTCCTTCCCAGTGAAAGAATTGGCTTGGTAGTTTGGTTTGCCCTGTTCCCATCATGCACTGGGACAGGAACAGACTAATTTGCATGTAGCCAGGTTCTGAGCTGGGATGGTGCAGTGAGCTAAAAAATGGTGTTGGATCTAGCCCTGATCTCTTGACTGGGTTAGAATATTCTGCTTAATTCAGAAACTCTGTCCATCACCACCCCTTGTTGTTTAATTATTTTGTCCACCATAAGCGTGGAAGGGAATACTCAGATGTGAGTCCCTTGCTCATTGCACCATCAGGATTCAAGCAAGCCGGGCCGAAGACGGCTGTAATGCCAGAAACCGGTCCCCGGAAGCTTGTTTCCTTCCCAGTGAAAGAATTGGCTTGGTAGTTTGGTTTGCCCTGTTCCCATCATGCACTGGGACAGGAACAGACTAATTTGCATATAGCCAGGTTCTGAGCTGGGATGGTGCAGTGAGCTAAATAATGGTGTTAGATCTAGCCCTGATCTCTTGACTGGGTTAGAATATTCTGCTTAATTCAGAAACTCTGTCCATCACCACCCCTTGTTGTTTAATTATTTTGTCCACCATAAGCGTGGAAGGGTATACTCAGATGTGAGTCCCTTGCTCATTGCACCATCAGGATTCAAGCAAGCCGGGCCGAAGACGGCTGTAATGCCAGAAACCAGTCCCCGGAAGCTTTTTTCCTTCCCAGTGAAAGAATTGGCTCGGTAGTTTGGTTTGCCCTGTTCCCATCATGCACTGGGACAGGAACAGAATAATTTGCATATAGCCAGGTTCTGAGCTGGGATGGTGCAGTGAGCTAAAAAATGGTGTTAGATCTAGCCCTGACCTCTTGACTGGGTTAGAATATTCTGCTTAATTCAGAAACTCTGTCCATCACCACCCCTTGTTGTTTAATTATTTTGTCCACCATAAGCATGGAAGGGTATACTCAGATGTGAGTCCCTTGCTCATTGCACCATCAGGATTCAAGCAAGCCGGGCCGAAGACGGCTGTAATGCCAGAAACCGGTCCCCGGACGCTTGTTTCCTTCCCAGTGAAAGAATTGGCTTGGTAGTTTGGTTTGCCCTGTTCCCATCATGCACTGGGACAGGAACAGACTAATTTGCATATAGCCAGGTTCTGAGCTGGGATGGTGCAGTGAGCTAAAAAATGGTGTTGGATCTAGCCCTGATCTCTTGACTGGGATAGAATATTCTGCTTAATTCAGAAACTCTGTCCATCACCACCCCTTGTTGTTTAATTATTTTGTCCACCATAAGCGTGGAAGGGTATACTCAGATGTGAGTCCCTTGCTCATTGCACCATCAGGATTCAAGCAAACCGGGCCGAAGACGGCTGTAATGCCAGAAACCGGTCCCCGGAAGCTTGTTTCCTTCCCAGTGAAAGAATTGGCTTGGTAGTTTGGTTTGCCCTGTTCCCATCATGCACTGGGACAGGAACAGAATAATTTGCATATAGCCAGGTTCTGAGCTGGGATGGTGCAGTGAGCTAAAAAATGGTGTTGGATCTAGCCCTGATCTCTTGACTGGGATAGAATATTCTGCTTAATTCAGAAACTCTGTCCATCACCACCCCTTGTTGTTTAATTATTTTGTCCACCATAAGCATGGAAGGGTATACTCAGATGTGAGTCCCTTGCTCATTGCACCATCAGGATTCAAGCAAGCCGGGCCGAAGACGGCTGTAATGCCAGAAACCGGTCCCCGGAAGCTTGTTTCCTTCCCAGTGAAAGAATTGGCTTGGTAGTTTGGTTTGCCCTGTTTCCATCATGCACTGGGACAGGAACAGAATAATTTGCATATAGCCAGGTTCTGAGCTGGGATGGTGCAGTGAACTAAAAAATGGTGTTGCATCTAGCCCTGATCTCTTGACTGGGTTAGAATATTCTGCTTAATTCAGAAACTCTGTCCATCACCACCCCTTGTTGTTTAATTATTTTGTCCACCATAAGCGTGGAAGGGTATACTCAGATGTGAGTCCCTTGCTCATTGCACCATCAGGATTCAAGCAAGCCGGGCCGAAGACGGTTGTAATGCCAGAAACCGGTCCCCGGAAGCTTGTTTCCTTCCCAGTGAAAGAATTGGCTTGGTAGTTTGGTTTGCCCTGTTCCCATCATGCACTGGGACAGGAACAGACTAATTTGCATGTAGCCAGGTTCTGAGCTGGGATGGTGCAGTGAGCTAAAAAGTGGTGTTGGATCTAGCCCTGATCTCTTGACTGGGTTAGAATATTCTGCTTAATTCAGAAACTCTGTCCATCACCACCCCTTGTTGTTTAATTATTTTGTCCACCATAAGCGTGGAAGGGTATACTCAGATGTGAGTCCCTTGCTCATTGCACCATCAGGATTCAAGCAAGCCGGGCCGAAGACGGCTGTAATGCCAGAAACCGGTCCCCGGAAGCTTGTTTCCTTCCCAGTGAAAGAATTGGCTTGGTAGTTTGGTTTGCCCTGTTCCCATCATGCACTGGGACAGGAACAGACTAATTTGCATATAGCCAGGTTCTGAGCTGGGATGGTGCAGTGAGCTAAAAAATGGTGTTGGATCTAGCCCTGATCTCTTGACTGGGTTAGAATATTCTGCTTAATTCAGAAACTCTGTCCATCACCACACCTTGTTGTTTAATTATTTTGTCCACCATAAGCGTGGAAGGGTATACTCAGATGTGAGTCCCTTGCTCATTGCACCATCAGGATTCAAGCAAGCCGGGCCGAATACGGCTGTAATGCCAGAAACCAGTCCCCGGAAGCTTGTTTCCTTCCCAGTGAAAGAATTGGCTCGGTAGTTTGGTTTGCCCTGTTCCCATCATGCACTGGGACAGGAACAGACTAATTTGCATATAGCCAGGTTCTGAGCTGGGATGGTGCAGTGAGCTAAAAAATGGTGTTGTATCTAGCCCTGATCTCTTGACTGGGTTAGAATATTCTGCTTAATTCAGAAACTCTGTCCATCACCACCCCTTGTTGTTTAATTATTTTGTCCACCATAAGCGTGGAAGGGTATACTCAGATGTGAGTCCCTTGCTCATTGCACCATCAGGATTCAAGCAAGCCGGGCCGAAGACGGCTGTAATGCCAGAAACCAGTCCCCGGAAGCTTGTTTCCTTCCCAGTGAAAGAATTGGCTTGGTAGTTTGGTTTGCCCTGTTCCCATAATGCACTGGGACAGGAACAGACTAATTTGCATATAGCCAGGTTCTGAGCTGGGATGGTGCAGTGAGCTAAAAAATGGTGTTGGATCTAGCCCTGATCTCTTGACTGGGTTAGAATATTCTGCTTAATTCAGAAACTCTGTCCATCACCACCCCTTGTTGTTTAATTATTTTGTCCACCATAAGCGTGGAAGGGTATACTCAGATGTGAGTCCCTTGCTCATTGCACCATCAGGATTCAAGCAAGCCGGGCCGAAGACGGCTGTAATGCCAGAAACCGGTCCCCGGAAGCTTGTTTCCTTCCCAGTGAAAGAATTGGCTTGGTAGTTTGGTTTGCCCTGTTCCCATCATGCACTGGGACAGGAACAGACTAATTTGCATATAGCCAGGTTCTGAGCTGGGATGGTGCAGTGAGCTAAAAAATGGTGTTGGATCTAGCCCTGACCTCTTGACTGGGTTAGAATATTCTGCTTAATTCAGAAACTCTGTCCATCACCACCCCTTGTTGTTTAATTATTTTGTCCACCATAAGCGTGGAAGGGTATACTCAGATGTGAGTCCCTTGCTCATTGCACCATCAGGATTCAAGCAAGCCGGGCCGAAGACGGCTGTAATGCCAGAAACCGGTCCCCGGAAGCTTGTTTTCTTCCCAGTGAAAGAATTGGCTTGGTAGTTTGGTTTGCCCTGTTCCCATCATGCACTGGGACAGGAACAGACTAATTTGCATATAGCCAGGTTCTGAGCTGGGATGGTGCAGTGAGCTAAAAAATGGTGTTGGATCTAGCCCTGATCTCTTGACTGGGTTAGAATATTCTGCTTAATTCAGAAACTCTGTCCATCACCACCCCTTGTTGTTTAATTATTTTTTCCACCATAAGCGTGGAAGAGTATACTCAGATGTGAGTCCCTTGCTCATTGCACCATCAGGATTCAAGCAAGCCGGGCCGAAGACGGCTGTAATGCCAGAAACCGGTCCCCGGAAGCTTGTTTCCTTCCCAGTGAAAGAATTGGCTTGGTAGTTTGGTTTGCCCTGTTCCCATCATGCACTGGGACAGGAACAGACTAATTTGCATATAGCCAGGTTCTGAGCTGGGATGGTGCAGTGAGCTAAAAAATGGTGTTGGATCTAGCCCTGATCTCTTGACTGGGTTAGAATATTTTGCTTAATTCAGAAACTCTGTCCATCACCACCCCTTGTTGTTTAATTATTTTGTCCATCATAAGCGTGGAAGGGTATACTCAGATGTGAGTCCCTTGCTCATTGCACCATCAGGATTCAAGCAAGCCGGGCCCAAGACGGCTGTAATGCCAGAAACCGGTCCCCGGAAGCTTGTTTCCTTCCCAGTGAAAGAATTGGCTTGGTAGTTTGGTTTGCCCTGTTCCCATCATGCACTGGGACAGGAACAGACTAATTTGCATATAGCCAGGTTCTGAGCTGGGATGGTGCAGTGAGCTAAAAAATGGTGTTGGGTCTAGCCCTGATCTCTTGACTGGGTTAGAATATTCTGCTTAATTCAGAAACTCTGTCCATCACCACCCCTTGTTGTTTAATTATTTTGTCCACCATAAGCGTGGAAGGGTATACTCAGATGTGAGTCCCTTGCTCATTGCACCATCAGGATTCAAGCAAGCCGGGCCGAAGACGGCTGTAATGCCAGAAACAGGTCCCCGGAAGCTTGTTTCCTTCCCAGTGAAAGAATTGGCTTGGTAGTTTGGTTTGCCCTGTTCCCATCATGCACTGGGACAGGAACAGACTAATTTGCATATAGCCAGGTTCTGAGCTGGGATGGTGCAGTGAGCTAAAAAATGGTGTTGGATCTAGCCCTGATCTCTTGACTGGGTTAGAATATTCTGCTTAATTCAGAAACTCTGTCCATCACCACCCCTTGTTGTTTAATTATTTTGTCCACCATAAGTATGGAAGGGTATACTCAGATGTGAGTCCCTTGCTCATTGCACCATCAGGATTCAAGCAAGCCCGGCCGAAGACGGCTGTAATGCCAGAAACCGGTCCCCGGAAGCTTGTTTCCTTCCCAGTGAAAGAATTGGCTTGGTAGTTTGGTTTGCCCTGTTCTCATCATGCACTGGGACAGGAACAGACTAATTTGTATATAGCCAGGTTCTGAGCTGGGATGGTGCAGTGAGCTAAAAAATGGTGTTGGATCTAGCCCTGATCTCTTGACTGGGTTAGAATATTCTGCTTAATTCAGAAACTCTGTCCATCAGCACCCCTTGTTGTTTAATTACAATTGAGTCTACAGCACATATTCTCTTTGTCTGTGTTGCCTATGCTGCCCCACGTCTGGCTTGATTGACACCGATCTGTAGGCTCCTAGGCACAAGGGTGGCGGCAGAGGCTGAACGCATTTTGTGCACTGATACCACTCTACCGATTGCATTAGCTATGGCGAAATTCCTAGGTTGGGCATGGATTTTGAGGGCTTCCCTAGTTGCACATAGTCCTTGATATCGGATTAGTAATTTTCTATGATGTGATATGTGCATATGTCTGTATGTTTTTATCTTTTTAACTGTGGTTCTAATGGTTTTATTGTTAGTATTTTTTTTTTTAAAGGGGATGTGCCTACATTTATACTTGATACTTGTTTTTAAAATGGGCTTTTGATGTATTTGCAGTTTTTGCACATGGCTTTTATGAATGTAAAGTTCGAATAAAGCTTTATGAACTCTGAACTCTGATTATCACAATAAATAATAATCAAGTGTTGTCAGAAAAAGAAGACGTAAACACTCAGATTTTTTTAAGTAACCTTTATTACAACAGAAATAAATAAAAATGTAACTTTAACAGAACAGTATTCTAAAAAAAATGTGGTTGGACTCCAGTGGAAGCAGCGTAGGTAACCTGCAAGACAAAAATAAAATATAAGTATGTCTGTTATGTGGAAGAGGTAAAGATAGCTACGTCTAATGAAAGAACCATAGTGAAAGTGTAAGGGAGGGGCAGGGTGTGGAAGTGAGAAGGGGAGGGAAAGTTATAAGAGTGGAGGCAGGAGGACATAGAGTGTCGGCCTATTGCACTCAGTCCTTAGTGTTTACTGTCCATCACTTGTTTGTCTATGACACAGGGATCTGCAAGATAGAGTGTTGTTTAAGAAGTCCTTAAAATTAAATGCATGAAGCCAGATATGTTGGGCCATATTATGAAGGAAGGGCGATATATTATCGCAGTTTTAGTGGCAGGAAACCTCTGCTACGGGGATCATAATATTGTGTTGTGAATTCTCTTAGAAGCTCAGGTTTATTGTGTGAACCTGGATTTCTATGGGAATTAACAACGGCATATAATTATCCCTTTATTGGCGCTTTAGCGTCAGTTTCCTGTTGGTAAAGTGGTGATCGCCGTTATTTGATAATAAAGTACTACATTATTACGTACTGGAAAATCGCTTGTATGCACCTGTGCACCCAGAGTGCTGCACCTCAGTCCCTACCCCGCAATGTGCTTAATTGTAGGTCTTGAACACTGAGGCTTCACAGCTCACCTGCCACCACTGGTGTCCCACGAAAACTTGGTGCAAGCTCCGAGTCCGGGGTACGTTTGTATAGAAGAGCAGGTCTCCACAATGGAACAGTGTCTTGGTACTGCAATGCTAGGTGTTAGAGTGCTCTTAGCATCATTGCAGTAGAGAGTTGCCGCTCAGCCTCTCTCAACCAGCAAATGATTTTCTGTAAAAAGAAAAATAATTTATTGGTGGAAACGTTTGGAGGTAAATTAATGTTTATTGTAAGTAAGAGGAGACGCATCGCCGGTGGGGTACGCCGTGAAGGATCCAGCACCAGCAGCCTACACTTACCCGGAGCCAGTGGGGAACAAACACGGAGTGCCAGCCCCTCTCCCTACTGCTGAGGGCTTCAAGAACTGCTTGCGCCTCCCGCTTCGCGGGAGACACTTCGCCGGTTGAGCGCGCCGTGTAGGATCCAGCGGCAGCAGCCTACACTTACCAGGAGCCAGTGGGGGACAAACACGGACTGCCAGCCCCTCCCCCTATGGCTGAAACTTCAAGAACTGCTTGAGCCTCCCGCTTCGCGGGAGACGCATCGCCGGTGGGACGCACCATGTAGGATCCAGCGCCAGCAGCCTACACTTTTCAGGAGCCAGTGGGGGACAAACATGGACTGCCAGCCCCTCCCCTTCCTTTCGGGAGGAATTTAACCAACCAGCCCCTTCCGTCTCACGGGACGCGCGCGGGAGGCGCGGGGCTAAGCCCGGTCAAAGGGGGGTCCTTCTGTGGCCATCAGGGGCCAGAAGAGGGCGGGCTGGGCCACCCCTCTGAACTCCTCAATTGGTAAGCAAAAACAAAAATGTAATGGGGAGCTTGAGGGGAAAATAGCTAAGGTCCTTAGAAAATCAGAATCACTAATCTCATATTTTAATTCCGCTGTGGGGGTCTTATCTAAAGAAATCGCGAATGCAGAGAAAGAACTGGGCCTGGGCCCTCCTAATATAGCCCCTGAAGTATGCGTGCCTGCATTGGACCAGACCCCAAGTATACCCTTGGAGCCGAACATTGTGATATTAACACCATCTACAGTGATTAAGTCCCACTTATGTCAGACTGATATAGCGGTGGCGCCAGGGGGACCGGGGCGTAAATGCCATGGCGCTCCTTCGCAACGCCAACCGGGAAAGCCCAGGCAGACTAAGAAACTACCTAAGCATCAAAAACATGTTGCTGCTGTTCAATGTATGGACCCTAAAATCACGGAATACATCGCGGAAATGGTGGTGGAATTGTTTACAGCATGGCTGGAACCTGCTTTAGTGGACATTGCTAAAGACATTGTGGACACTCTTAATACCTGCGTAGCGGGTCTGCTAAAGAAATGTGAATAAATTGATCTATTTATTAAAAATTATATAGCCTAAGGGTGCCCCACTCAGACCCAAGAAATTTACCCCGATAAACTTAGGGATGAAAATCTGCATAGGGAGAAACAGGATTTAAGGGGGAAGAGTCCAAAATTGACTAAAGGAAGCACACCCCCTACCACCAAAAAGGTAGGAGTAGGGAACCCCAGTTGTGTAGTTAGAAATACCCTGAGACCTTCCCTACTTAGCACTAGACAGGAGAACGCTCAAGGTGCCATTTTGGATCTGGCACCAGACGCCGCACCTCTGGTAGCTGTCTTTACGGGGGTCCCGCCAATAAGTGAGGGTATGAATGAATTGACTCATGATCTCCTGAAGTTAGCCAGTCACTGGTGTGCACAACACAGTAGTGGAGGTTTAGACATCACTAAATCCATTATTATGGCCAGGAGAGTCGGATGGATTGGCCCTCGCCCTAAATATATTAAGGGGGATTGTGTGGTTGTGAACTTCAATATCCGGTCAATCGCCGATAGATTATTTTGGGACGCTTCAGAGTTGTATAACTCAGGCATTAGACCTGTCCCTTTGGGCTATTTTCATCCCCCAGTTAGGCCATACTTAAAAAATCCCACTAGATACCAGTCATTGCCTGAGATCCCAAATGACCCGGAGGACACTACACAGAATAGGCCAGCAGGGGGGGTCATTGTAGAGGGTAGAAAGGGTTTTGTCAGCTTTATTACCTACCCATACTCCTCTGCACCAGGCAAATGTGGAGATAGGCCTTTCAAATCATTTCTCTCCCTGACACAATTTTAAGCACACAATTGACAATACGCTACTAACCATTGTCACTGTGGCTCAGATGGTGGGGCTAATCAGACAGTACCATGTAAGATCCTGAGTTGGAATGTGGCGGGCATTAGGCCTAAAAGGACCGATGACTTATGGGTGGATTTTGTGAAGCAGTATGACATCATTGCCCTGCAGGAACCATGGGATGTTGTGAGAAGTTTTAATATGAATGGATATTTAAGTTTTGTCGTCCCAGCTGTAGCCGGGACTGCTGGAAGGCCAAATGGAGGTTTAATTTTTCTTATTTCACTTAACCTGAAAGGTGTCTTTAAAAGGCTTGATTTAGATTCCAGTAATAATATGATTCTGGAATGGAGTGGTACAAATTTGCAAAAGCACTTAATAATTAATTTTTATAATTCTAAAGTTGGCTCACAGTATAATGAGCACCTAGGTGCTCTGGATAATTATTTGTCAGATTATAAACTCAACCAGAACACTGTTTTCTAAGTTATCCTTATGGGAGATTTTAAAATTCATCCGCGCAAATGGGATTGTTATACGGGTGACCCCTATGGGCCCCCAGTAGAGTGGTTCCTCACTTTGAGCATAGTAGCCAGGGAGTGGTGCTAGAGGAAATTTTAGCTAATATGAATCTATTCGAATCAGGTCTTGATGAAGGGGTGGAGAGGGTTCCCACCTTCATAGGAAGAGGGTCTAACACAGTTATTGATTACATCTTATTATCACCCACGGTATTGGTTAGGGCTATATCCTACAGAGTGGTGTTCTCAACATTTAGTGACCATAATCCGGTCCTCTTAGAGGCCGATTTAGGGGAACTGAGTGGCCCTAATTGCAATGGGAGGGGGAGACCAGAAGCCTGTCCACAAAAGACCAAGGGAGAAGGATCAAATGGGACAGGATGGTGCCGGAAGCCTTTTGTGAGGTGTTTGCCATCAAGGCCAATGCAAATTTGCAAATTTGCCTTGATAGCTCGGCTCCGAGTGTGGAGATTATAGGAGCCTATGTTGCCGTATGTGGCCAGATTGTGAAGGACCTAGAGGTAGAAAATATAGATATACCAAAGAAGGCACAAAGATGGTTTGATAGTAGTTGCTCCAAGGCTCATGGTTCCCTTCTCCAGGTGCTGAAAATAAGGCCTAGAGATAGGGCCCTTGTCGCTAACTATCGGAAGAAATACAAAATAGCTATCGCTAAACGCAAACAACAAATTAAAGAGGAGGCGTGGGATAATCTTCTCTGAACCGAAGTTCTGCGTGATAGTATGAAGTTTTGGGCAACTATAAACCACCCATTTTTCTCTGGGGTGCCTGCGGACTTATATAGTTCTTTCCCAAATTTTGGGCCAAGATTTTGACTAACGATTTTAATGCCTCTAGCATAGCAGGGTTCCCGTCTTCATGGGCCAAATTAATTATAGTCCCAATATTTCAAAAGGGGGATAGAGGGGATCCCGCTTGCTACAGGCCAATCTGTTTCTTAGACTCAGCAGTGAAGATCTTGGGTAGAGTTATCTTATACAAACTAAGGGATTGGCTAGATGGCAGGGGGGTCCTCTCTAACCTCCAATATGGATTTAGAGAACATAGGAGCACCCTGGACCAATGTTGAAACTTACATCTCCTTATAAGTAAGTACACAGTGGCTAAGGAAGGGTGTTTATATATGGGTTTTATGGTTTTCTCCTCAGCGTTTGATCTAGTTAATCGCTCTAAACTATGGGCAATATTACGAGAAATAGGTGTAGACCCACCACTGGTTAACCTTTTAAGTGTCTTGCATCAGGACCTATTAGCATCAGTTAGGGTTACCCGGGAAGGACGGTGCACTAGCCACTTTAGCTCAAAGAGGGGCATCAGAGAAGGATGTATTCTGGGCCCCCTTCTCTTTACTATATATATCAACGCCTTAGAGACGTCCCTGGGTGTGGCTACTCTAGATGTTCCACGTATAGGGGAGTAGGTTATTCCGGTTCTCCTGTACGTGGATGATGCAGTGTTATTAGCACGTACTGGTCTTGGCATCCAGAGGCTGCTGGATCACTTTGGTGGCTTCATGGACTCCTTTGACCTAAAAGTTAAGATCAAAAAGTTGCACGTCATGGTGGCTGGGGCCAGAAGCAGGAATGTGAAGTTAAAATCTTTTTCCTGCAACGGTGCTGAACTATCCAAGGTCCCGGTTTTTATACCTTGGGGTCCTCTTTGATGAAAACGGTACCTGGGGACCACAACAGAAGCTCAGGAGTAATGTGGTAGCAATGTCAACCTCAGCTCTCCTAGGTTTCTCTAAGCGGTTGGGAGCAACACCAATGGAGGCAATACTAAAGATTTTTAAATCTAAATGTTTGGCGATCGCCTCCTACGGTGCATCTCTGTTGGGGTATACAGCTCAGAATAAGATACAAGTTGCAGAATATAGGTTTTTAAAATCTCTTCTGGCAGTTCCCCAGTCGACCCCAACCTATTCCTTACACACCGAATAAGGATTGGGTTATATTACATATCAATTAAAAGTGGAACCATTGATCTGTTGGGTGAAAGCATGGTTAAATGAAGAAATTACTTTGAATCACCAGATCCTCAGTGATTGTGTAGCATTAGACAAAGCAAACAAGGTTCATTGGTTGATATACGTTAGAGCGGCATTCATCAAGCTTGGATGACCTGAATTGTACACATCTCCTGAATGTATAAACAAAGAGGACATTAGTTGGATTAAGCACAACTTTCTGAACAGGTTAGAAATGTAACGTATGTCACAGCTAATTATGTTTTATTAACTTCCCCCTCTCTCAAACCATATTTAAAAATTGTAACCAGCCATTCCACCACCACTTGTTGATCAGATTTCGGTTTAATTTAATTCACCTCACCCTAGGAGTTTTTCCAACTTGGGGAAAACCAGAAAATTCTATGCCATGTTCCTGCGATAATTTCTCCACACAAGACACGTTGCATTTTGTCATGTTTTGTGAGTAATATTCTGAGATCTGGAATTTTTTTTAACCCCAATATTAAGAGAGGCAGGTTTTGTACAAGTGAAGCCTGCCTTGCTTTATCTGCAAATGCTAAGTAGCACTCGTGACATTTATTGCGTTGCAAGTTTATTGGTGGCTGCTGCCGGGATTGATATCAAAAAAATTGTCTGTCCATAATTTTTTTGTTTTGATCCTTACTCGGATGAATTGTTTTACCAAACTGATGATGAATGTTTGTACTGTATTATAGAATGTACACTGATTGCAATGATTGTATATATATCAATTTTACATTTTTAATGTACCATGTTTTTATCTTGTCTTTTATGATTTTAATTAATCGAATAAAGTGTTTTGACTGACTGACTGTAAGCTTGATAGAAAATAGAAGTTGAGAGCATCCTTCATTTTTGTAGTACAATAAATCGTTAGTGGTAATCGTGGTTCAAAGAGGAGTTGGAGTGCACAAAACACAAGGTTAAATAATAATATATTATGGTATTGTTTATATACATAGCAATAGAGCATATGCTAGAAGCTTAATGTTCGTGTTTAATGCAGTGGTGGGAGCCTGTGTACATTTACACTAAGTAAGGAGCTAACTAAAGTGACCTATAAGCCAATGCCACGTGTCTATAGAGCAGCACCTGGTGCAGTTTAAGGTCTATAGTACACTCCTTAAAGTGAGATTGATGTGATTGAATGAGGTGAGAGATTACATCATTAATGATGACAAGAATGACTGAAAACCCGTAAATTTCTACTTCTCAACCTTCCCATATTCAAAACATATCATTCTGAAAGCGATGTGAAGCAGCCACAAGCTGTGACATGAATGTCACGCTCGTGTTTACATACTTCGATGCTCGCAAAACACCATACCTCCTTAAAAACAAGCATTTTAAATATATTAGGTGTCATATTATTAAAGTTTAAGCTATTGGCATTGCTAAATACTGCAACACCAATAGTACAAACTTAAGTAATGTGAGACCTATTGCATTGCAAATTCTTGTTCTATTGTAGAGTTGAACTTAAACTGATATAGCAGAAACCATTATGTATGACATAGATTCTTTAACAGGAATAACACGAAGGAAGATGTTATGATTGGTAATTGCTACTATCTTAATGTGGAGTAGAATAACACCACCCTCTCACACCCCTCCCCTCCTCTGTTAAAAACACAACCATCTGCACGGTTCCAAATTTTTTAATGGGCTTCGATTTATCAACAATTAGTAGAAGTAGTAATGTTTTCCATCCGGGTATAGAAAACAAGTGGTGCGCCGCCATATACGTGATTTTAATCATCATACATGTGCCTGGGCTCGATAATGGAAACCCCATGTCGTATTCGAGTCTATTAGGTTCAGAAAGAGCGTAATAGACACTAATAGGCTATTGGTGGAGCAATGCACTCACCTCTGGCCAATTGCGAGCAGTCTTTTAGAATAAGTCTTACGTAAAGGCCAATGGGGTAGCATGGAAGGTAAGGGACACAACCACGACTGTGTGCGATTCGTATGTTAGGTTCATATTCCTGTTTTTTCATTTACAAAATGTGTTGCACTGCGTGAGCAGTGCTGTGCAGCACAACGAAGGCACGATCTACACTGCACACAACAACGCAGGCAAAAGACCTAAAAGGATTGTTAAAGGAAAGGTTGTCAAATTAAGATGGTAAATTTAGGGGTACATAGTATAAAAAAATATGGACTATTGGTTTTCAATAATAGAACCATTGTAAAAGTCCTTTGTTCACCTATTTTAAGCAAGGCGAGTTGGACTCTTAATAAAGTTGTTGATAGTCACAACTCGACATTTTTATATATTTTTTATGTAATAACAACAAAAGAGCGATGTAATTGAGTGCCCGAAGGTACTCAATCAAAATATCTAAACAAGGAACTAAACCCAGTGGATTGAACAACACACAGTTAGTTGGTAAGAAGAACCCTCACTCACCACCTGGTAGTGACATGCTTCATCATTGGGTTCTTACTGGGAGGACCGAAAGTCCTCCCAGTGTGCTACTACGCCTGCTTACAGCGGAGCGGGTTTAGTGTGTGTTGAGTAGTGCTAACCAAACAAGTGTGAGAATGTGCAAAAATTAAAAAATGTCGAGTTGGCTGTGAACAATGACTCCAGAGCTATGGGCGTGGCTCTGTCATGAGCTATATGAGAAATCAACTGATTCGGGTGTCTGTGTCGTAGTGCTGCCATCACCCTGGTCCTAAACGCAAATGTGTCATTATGTCTGTGAATTCCCACCACATGGCCAACATGGAAGGTACGGGGGATCACTGACCCTACATTCATCCATAGTTCCTCACATAAAAGATGGCAGACATGACGCATTTCTGTGAATATGAATGTTTGTTGTACATTCAGTGGAGTGTTGTAGCTGTAGTAATATAGGGCTATGAACGCTTTATGTTACAGTTTTTTGGACTTGAAGGGCAGCTAATATATATACTTATGTGGTCATTTGGGTATACTGTCAAACTTGGTTCTGGAAATCAGTGTTTGAGCCTCAACGTCGCGTCGACATCCTGTTATTATAGGCAAATCATGTAATCTCCGCGTGCCTGAAAATGTACTGTAAATACGATGCTCATGTAAACCGTTGAAATAGTTTTGGGTCTACTTCGCGCTATATAAATATGCTACAAAAAAAACTCCTGCAATTGCAGACACTTATAATTTTACTATACACTTTGGTTGCAGTACTCCAATGATCCACTTTCTATGTTCGTACATCTAGAATGAGCTAGCGAAAGTTACATAACCAAAGTTTTTCCTACTGCCAGAGGTAAGTTGGTTGTATACGCTGTTTACAGTACAATGTAATATGGTATGGCCCAGGGGCAGAATTTTACAAACATATTGAATACACAGACACAGATGGATAGTTGAATTGGGTACAGGCACTTGCACTCAATTCCATTTTATTACCAGGGTTACATGTCTAGTGATGTCTGTGCTGGGTGAATGTGGGGTGAATTTAAGCCAGCCCTCCAGAAATCATTGCTGTTGGTAACAAGTACAATAGTAATCATCATATCATACACAGATATTCTATCATAAATGGTTTATGGCTTGTGCTGCACAAAGGTAGTAGCACTACATATGAAGTAACACACAACAGATTGTATTGTAAAGAGTTTATAACTTGTGGTACGCTGAGGTAGGGGCGGCATGTGTGGAGCTTGCGATGATGCGTGGTCTGGGTAGGCCGCACTGGTAGCAATGTATTTTGCCTATTGAATTTTGCCTTAATAAGGCCATGTGGCAATTATTTATGGAGCACTGAGTTAGTAGTACGTCTGGCGCTCAGCGTGCAGACAAAATGCGACGATGCGTGATCCGAGTGGGCTGCACTGGAAGCATTGTTTGTTGCCTACTGGACTGTATCATTTGTAATCGAGATTCAAGTAAAAGATGAAACATGTATGGAATACATTTTCGAAATATGTAGGTTTCAGAGACATTGTAGTTCAAATTGTGAGCATTGCTGTCCGCAGTGTAGACTGCCATTCAGTGTTCCTTTGGGCTTGCAGGATGAATTTGGTTATTCTACTAAACCTATAACTGATCTAAAAGAAGTTCTTAAAGGAAGGATACTAAAGGGATATTGTGTAGGTTTGAGGGACGTTATACTTCGTTTGGTACTGCATTCTGCAAATAATGAATGAAAAGTCAATTTAATTATGAGCTCTGATGACCGCAGTGTAGGCAGGAGGCAGCGGATAGCAAGGACCCACAATCACGTGGCGTTGAGTAGATCTGCACAGTATTGGTTATTTTGCGTGTGTGCAGCGAGCGATGATAAGTAGTGCACTGAGTTAGTGGCACCTGAAGCAAGGTTCTGTGGAGCCTGCGATGATGCGTCGTCTAGGCAGGCGGCACTGGTGGCAATGTTTTTTGTTTTCTGAATTATACATTAATAAGGGCACGTGGCGATGATTTATGGTGCACTAAGTTAGTAGTACCTTCGGTGCTTAACATGTATGTACTCTGCAATGATGCATGGTCCGGGGGGCGTACTCGGACCAATATCTTTTGTCTATTGAATTCTGTATCAATTCAATTTTGGAGTGGTAGTATGCCTCATTGCTGACATAAAACTGTTCACTCTGTTTTGCGATGATTTATGGTGCACTGAGTTAGTGGTACCTCTGGCGCTCAGCGTGTGTGCACCCTGCGATGGTGCGTGGTCTGGGTGGGCCGCACTGGGAGCAATGTCTTCTGTCTAAAGAATTGGTCCTTAATAAGGCCACGGGGCGATGACTTGTGGTGCAGTGAGTTATTGGTACCTGAAGAACTGTAGCTACTGAACTGCAGAGACATCGAGGAATACTTTTTGTCACATCCTTTAACAAAATCTGAAGACATATAGTACAATTGTCTCTGCATTGAATAAATAAAGGCTTAATTTCATGCTGTCGGTAGTATAGATCCCAATCTGAATTCCAGTTGTGAACCCTGCTGTCCGCAGTGTAGATCGAAGGCAGTAGTCAGCACAGACATTGAAGAATACTTTATGTCACATCCTTTAACAAAATCTGAGGACAAAGAGTACAATTGCCTCTGCCTTAAATAAAGCAAGGCCGATTTTCATGCTATCCGTAGTGTAGATCCAAAGCTGAACTCAAGTTGTGAACCTAGCTGTGTAGATCAAAGGCAGTAGTCGATTCAGACATAAGTCTATGGTGCTGTGCGCTCTGTTCGCAGGGGGCCTGTGTTGAGAAGGCCTGCGGTCATGGCAGCAGCCACGTGGCAGGGTCAAGGCCGCCGCTCTGGCAGAGTGTTTTGTCTTCGCACAAGTGAACCAGGCCCAAGGCGTGGTCTATGTATTTATATTCTTATGCTCGAGTTGCGTACATTGGACCAGCCCAATCCGCTTCCGTTTCAAGGGGGGGACAACACAGCGACAGCACTGAGATATTCCCCAGTGTCTGAGATAACATGGTTGCATCCACCATGCCGTACACTACACGTATCATTACTATATCTCCACATGGAAATGTTTTTTGTTTGTATAGTGAGTTGTGTATAGCATGTCACTGGTACACTTGGGATTGTATAAATTATTGTTGATGTGTGAGTTCCCTCCCTTATACATAGTTTGTTGCCACATCTCTGAACATTCAGCTATTGTGCGTTGAGGGGATATGGTATTTTGTAAAGGTCCGTTGTCCTGTTTTGCGCTGCCTCTGAGGTAGTAGAGGGGTAGGGGTTCGGGGGGTGGTTGTGGTAGTGGGGGCATTGGGTGTTGTGATTTTGTTGGGTGTCGGAGGTGCATGGTTAGCACCTCAATCACATATTTGTCTTTAAATATGGGTGTGAGTTGGATGTAATTCACGCAGTACATAGTTGACCTCCTTACACCAGTTAAATGTTTATGTTAATTTGTTACTGGTAAGTGGAGCTATCACCTGTTTTTTAGGTATCATTGCAGATTTGGCTGGTTGGTCAAAATATGGGAAGTGGTGCTTTTGTTTTTTTTCTATGGGAACGCCTAGTTTGTATATCATTAACATTTGTCGTAGTTCTGGTTTGTGGCGATTTTGTTGGAGGAAGGAATCAATTGAAGAGTGGTAATATTTGCAGTTTTTACTAGGTTGAGAATGGAATGATAGTTAAAAAAGATAGAACAAAACAGATATGCTTAATGAACATTATAATTAGAAATTAACATTTAAAAAACCTTTGAAATTCACTGAAAAAACCAGATGTTTCAGGTATGTTATAGTTAGGAATTATCATTTTAAAAAAACCATTGAAATTCACTGAAAAAAACATAGGTTTCAGGTATGTTAGAGTTAGAAATTATCATTTAAAAACCCATAGAAATTCACTGAAAAAAAACACAGGTTTCAGGGGTGTTATAGTTAGCTGGACATTTCACTCATACAAAACCATTGAAATTCCTCTGTTAGAGTTAGTGGTACTAACTGTAACTTGCCCACCTGCAATCCACTGCTGATGATGTCACATATTACATCATTCATGACATGGTCAGTGATATCACTGATGATAACACTGATGACATCCACGTGACAATCAGATACACCTCATAATACACTAGTATAACCTATCATCACTCATTGTAAAATACAGAGTTCCATACTTGAATCCACTGACACACCAATACAAGTTTCTGAAAACATACTCAGTAATTCCTGGATCTAAACACACATCTAATCACTTACATATAGATTCACTCATACATGCATCAATGATCAATAGAACACTATCAAATATACTTATACACCTATATTGATATTACATACCAGCACACATCCTATTCACTTATGGAGTCATCCTACTCCCTTATGTAATGGATCATACTTACATTTACTCAGCTACACACTAATACAAACACCACTTTATTTATTAATATAGATAGTAACTCATACTTAGTGTGTTACAAAATCACTATTACAAGTATACAGTTATCCATACAGTCACTGATACAATCACTGAGTCTTATGTATACTTGTTTATATACAACAAATGTCACATACACTGTCTTTTATTTTTCTAGTGTGTGACATCACTCATGACATCACTGATGTCATCTCAAATGACATCACTGATGACATCACTGATGATATCATCCAGTGAATGTGTGTCTTTCTGAAAAATAAATATTTTTTATATATGTATATCTAAGGGTCGATGGAAGAATAAATGGGAAAATAAGTGTCTAACTGAATGTTTTTATTTGTAAAATTGATTGTATAACTGACTTATTAAGTGTATCCTACTGAATAAATGTATTAGAGAGTGATGTTTAAATATATAAATATCTGTATCAGTGTCTCACTTTGAGTATAAGTGGCTGCATGCGTTGGTAAGTAGCTAAATGAGTGTCTACATGGGTATTAGTTGATTTTTGAGTATCAGTATGAGTGTCTGTATGGTTCGGTGGGGGGGTATTACTTAGCGCATAGATGCATGAATGACTGGCTCACTGTTTGTATGTGTTTTGAAGACAACATGTGTGCAGGACTGTATGGGTAAATGAGTGTGTGTAGGGGGTGTTAGTGAGTAAATGACTGTCTCAATAGTATCTTTATGAGTAACTACATATGTTTTAAACTACTATATGCAAATATTGATGTATATAAGTGAGTATATGTGAGAGCGAGAGTTTGGAAGACTTGATGTATAAATAAATATTTGTTTCTATAAGTGATTGTTTAAGAGAGTTAGTATGTGTATATGTATGTACAAATAAGTGTAGTAGTGTATGCATAGCTATATATGCAAGCAAATGGATATTTGAAAGTTTATTTGCATGTGTGAGTACGAGTGTGAGTAGCTCTGGATTAGTGTCAGACAGGGTGTAACAGGATGTATAGGTGTATGAGAACATATGATGAGTGAGTGCATGTATGAGTGACTATATGGAACTGTTAGTGAATGACTGGATATGTCTGTAGATTTAGGAATTACTGAATAGATTGTTGTAACTGATTTTTGTATCTCCATTTTTTGAAAAATGTAGATTCTATTTTTGAATGTCTGTATCAAGGGTTATATGATGCTGACAGGGGGTCTGCCACTCTTTCACAACGATGATGTCATCAGTGATGTCATTAGTGATGTCATGAGTGATGTCACTGACCAGTCATGAGTGATGTAATATGTGACATCCTCAAGAGTGGATTGCGGGTGCGCAAGTTATAGTTAGCTGAACTAACTATAACGGAGGAATTTCAATGGTTTTGTATGAGAGAAATGTCCAGCTAACTATAACATAGGGGAAACCTATGGTTTTTTCAGTGAGTTTCCAAGGTTTTTTAAATGCTAAGTCCTAACTATAACGTGCCTGAAACCTATGTTTTTTTCAGTAAATATCTAAGGTTTTTTAAATGCTAATTCCTAACTATAATGTGCCTGAAACCTATGGTTTTTTCAGTGAATTTTTAAGGTTTTGTAAATGATCATTTGACCAAATGTACTAATTAATATATTTATTTCTTCTTATAGTAATTTCCTACATTTTTATTATAAATAATTATATTTATTTTATTTTTAAAGTTACATTTCATATTTTTAATGTAAAATAATAACAAAAATAAATTCAAAAACTGCTTGGGTGAATTTGTAAGTGTTTGTTAGAGGCAGATTTACAACACCCTTGTTCTTCTTTTACACTGCTGTTGCACTGCTTCTGATGAAGCTGTGAAGCTGTGGTGCAAAAGATGCGCCATGGCATGTGGTATTTAGAATGTGCTGTATCCGGAAGGTGCGTCACATTGTAAATCCTGGTACCAGAAAGAGACATTCCTACATGGGGGGGGGGGGGGGGGGGGGGTGTTCCAGCACAGGAACACCTCCTAAAAGTGGCTGACTGAAATCTAAAAGATTTCACTTTTGTCACTTTTGGGCTCATGCTGTGTCAAAAGCCTACACTACGTTGAAGCAGGTGTAAGGATTGACACAGCGGTCTGAAAATAGGGCCCCCAGAGCATTGACGGAGATGAGTTGCAATTGCAACATAACTCAAACAATGCACCACTTTTACAGCACAGATACATCACATATATGTGCCATTTTTGTCCTATGGTACACCACATTATATATAAGGCGCATCCATGGTGGTGGTGTCATGTAGCACAAAAACTGACATATTCCTAGGGATATGCCAGTTATTGTATATCTGCCCATTAGTGTTTTAATGTAGTGATAGGATTACTACATACGGATGAATGAGTCACTAAAAAACTAAAACAACAGTGACAGAGTGTTTTCTGGAAGTGTAACGATACAAACTAGTAAATTGAACGTATAAGACACAAATTTGCAAGTACATAGAAGACTGCATACATCGTCTATAAGGGTTTTGAAGCAGGCTGTGCCCTAAGGCCTATTTTAATGCATAAGTACTTAGATAGTGAGTTGATGATTACAAGAATGCAAGGAAAGAACCTGATTGGATTTATAACAGCCTCAGTTGTACCACAGTATATAGATATACACATACTGCTGAATAGCTCACTACAGTATTGAAACAGTAGTGTGAGAATATTTGCTAGAAGTATTAGGATACACATTGAGGAATTGAACGTATAAAACATAGGTTTGGTGGTGCATAGAACAGTGCATGCACAGTCTATAAAGGTTTGAAACAGTCTATGCACTAGGACCTCTTTTAATCCATGAGTTTCTAAATACTGACTAGATCATTACACTTCTGCAAAAAAAGTTCCTCACTAACTTTATTACAGCTTCAGTTTTACCATGGTACAGTGAAAAAGAACATACTGCTGAATGGCTCACTACATTACTAAAACAGTAGTGTCACAGTGTGTGCAGGAAGTTTAAGGTTACAGACTGGGCAATTGAAAGCATAGAACACATGTTTGCAGCTGCATACAAGACTGCATGTATACTCCATACGGATTTTAAGCAATCGATACCCTCAAACCCACTTTGCATATTTTAAATCAATACAAACATTTAAAGAATATATAACTGAATCTATAACTGCTTCACTTTTAGTACAATAAATACATTAGTAGATAGTGCTCAAACTTTTATTATTTTTCAACAATAAATGTATTCTTGTAACATCTCATAATTTACCAGACATTCCAATGCAACTTCATCAGATATGTCATTTAGATCATTTTCCTCGTCAGCAGGTTCTGATTTAATTTGTACTAACATGTCAACATAATTTAAAACTTCCAGAAAATCTCCATCAAAGCTTTTGTATTCAAAATCACAATTCATGTCTGCAGCACTAATTTCTCCTTCTTCACTCTCATTGCCTGTGACAGATACAATTAGTTCTTCAATTATACTCAAAGTAATATCCAAAATCTCCTGAGTATGAGGCTGTTCACTTTCCATAATTTTTCCGTTATGTTCTAGCTCCTTATATAAAAATATAAACAGTTAATTTTAACACTTTTCGTAATATATAATACAAAACTACAGTTTTCACCTATTTTGGCCTACAAAAAATACTGTATAAATACTATTATCTAATAACATTCTATTAGTAGAGTTTTAGCCCTTTGCAAAATTATACAACTATAATTACGTAACATTCATTAACCTAGGCCTCTAAGTTTATTGTCTAATTTTTATGTTATTAATTTGCTCGTGTTCTTCTACTAACTTTTCTTTATGCAGTTGCTCGTTATCTATTCTCTCAATCCTTCAATATCTTATGTTTTGTGTTAATGTTCCTTCCTAATTCAAAAGTCTTCCTACTATTCCTAACCCAATTTATTCTTTTCCCTTAAGACCTTCCTTACACAAATGTTCTTGTTTCAAGTTAGAGAAAATACATCGACTGAGTACACTCAATATTGTCTATAATGGCAGGTAAGTTTACTTACTCACTAACTTGTCAAGCAACGTTCTTTAACTCTCACAGAAATATTTCTAATTTCTCTTCAGGAATGTTTAAGGACCTATTGAAAATGGGTCTGAAACCTGGAACGTCTTAGGTGAAATGCGCACTGGTTAGTGATTGCGCGCCTCACCAATGATTCCCCACAACTCTGTGGTAAATGATTAGATCGCAACCGCGTCTTTCAGCCGCGGCCCGTGCAGGGACTTGCGATGAGGCAGGCAGGACGGGCGTCGGAGGGGCAGGTTGAGGGGTGATAAACAACAGAATCTGCATAATTGCTGGTAACTAAACAATTACATTAATAAAACAAATTTCGTGCCATATTGTCAACAAAACGCGATATCAACAAAAGGCGCAACATTATTCCCGCTTTTCTCAGCAGGAAAGTGCTGATAAAGCGGCGATAATCTATCTCGTTTTGTTGATAATATGACCCAAAATGCATGCTAATGGCTTCGTGGCGACGATCACGCGTGGTTAGGGGGTCGTACATGCATGTTTAGGCTCTATTTTTTTAAAGAAAAATCGCAGCGTACGCGTACAGAAATATGTACAATTACGAGCAGGAGCTGCATGCTGATTTGCTGTCAATACTCCAAACCAGGAAGTGTTGCAAGCCATCTTATATGTCACGGAAGCCGAGTCACAAGGAAACAGTAAAACAAAGTTCACAAATAAGGAAAGTGGGCACAATAGAAACATTCAGAACCTATAGTGTTGCTCAGGGGGTGGTAGATTTATTGTACGCATACCGACAACATACAGCTGTAATGTTGAAAGTCGTCACGTAAGTGTACAAAAGCAAGAAAACTAAAAATAATTTTAGATATTTACGAAGTGTATTTGTTTATGTGTTGTGTGGCTCTAAAAAGAGCTGTTGTGTTTATTGCGAGATTTTAGTACCTACAAGTAAGTACCGATGCAGAGTCTCAAGTTTATGAGGAACACTCTGTTCCCCTCATCTGTAAAATGTACACCACCTCTCCTATAGATGCCATGCATATTGAAACGCAGGTTATTGTTGTAAATGGACCCCATTCGGTAGTCTCGGAGATAGGCAGAAACAGATTTATTCACATGTTTCCTAGCTTTTTCAAACTGTGGACAATAGTGGTTGGACCGCTTTCATCTCTGCCTCTGGCATATATTAGACTATACAAAGACAGTTTTCGGGGACAGTGTCATCAATTGGGCAAAGGTGTCCTTCATGAGCATTTCCAGAGCTACCCCAGTCAAAGTGCCTAGGTCATTGCCACCACAGTGCACAATTATGAGGTCAGGGTGTTGGAGATGCATAAAGGATTTCACCAATGGCATCAATTGGTACAACTTTAATCCTCTCTGTCCAATCCATTTAATGTCTACATTTGGTAAACCTAGGTCCTTGTGCATTCTTTTCTGTTGTGCTTAGCTTTGACTCCAGAAAATATAGCTGTGCCCCACAATCCACACTGTAAGCATTTTGAAGAGAGGTCTGGATGCACTCTGATGGCGTCTGTAAATGAAATGCTATCTTCAAAAGTAAGATTTTTCTAAAATGGTGGACAACATGCAGTTTAAAAAAAAGAAATCATTGGTCGTTTAACAACATTTTACCAAAAACTAGGTTCCATGTTTCTGTTTTTTAAAAGCCTTACTTTTATTGGTTAAGAAAAAGTGATAAAAAAGAACATTACATAAGATAAGCTGGTATATTCTCCAGTCAAGCGCACTTGCTGTTGTAATTTGCAACAATGTATGATAAACTTTTCACCTGTGTGCTGAGTTAGGTGTTCCCTGAAGTGTTTCTATGGTAACTGGCAGATTCTGGAACGGGGGTAGGATTGAAAGTTCTATTAGTTCGAAAGCTTTGGAATGTTAAACCAATAGAAATATGTGTTTTCTTTTGAATTAATGTGAACAGGATTTTAATTGGTTATTTATATGAATGTATGCGTAAAATTAGAGGGAAAATATTCAATTTGACGGTTGTGCTGCAAACACTGTACTCTAGGGGTCTAATTTATGAGGCTGTGTGTCACTTTTATGCCGCCGGTGCATCACTTTTTGTGACGCACCAGTGGCATAAAAAATGTGCCTTGTTGCACCATATTTACAAAGTGACACATCTAGGTTGATGCGTCGCTTTGTAAACCCCTGCGCCACATTATACCTGCACCAGGTATAATGTATACAAGGGTGGCGTATTGACGCAAGGAAGGGTCGTAGAAGTGATGCAGTGAGATCCATGAGATTTCACTGCGTCACTTGTAGGACGCCGTGGCGTCAAAATCTTGCGCCTGCCTCACAGCAGGCGTAAGACTGATGCTTGCCCCATGTGAAAGGACTCATTGCTGGAGTTGCGTCACTTTTGAGACACACTCCAGCAATGTGTCACTTTTGTGCTTACAGATACGTCAGAAATACTGACTTATCTGTAACTCCTTGCGACATGATGCGTCATGCAATAAACATGACGTATCAGGAATGTCACAAGGAGTGCGCACTGAGAAGTGACGCATCGCTGCTTTCACGCAGCGATGCGTCATTTCTCATAAATGAGGCCCTAGCGATTTTGTGAAAGAATATCCACTGTGAGAGTGGTATTGTTGTTAATCTAGAATTCAAGTTTAAGGTGAGTTGAAAAGTTGTATGGGAGTGCGTCTGAGCGGTGTATCTTTGTTCATTAACGAATTATGGGGTATATTATCACGATTCAGTGATACAATTATCGCCACTTTATCGGCAGTTTCCTGCCGATAAAGTGTTGATAATGTTATCGCCTGTATTGCTAATATGCTCCTATATTCATCCGTTGTTAAACGTTTTATAGTAGTAAATGTGTTTTGCTGTAATGCATGCCTCTGTACGTTAAGGGATTATGGGCCATATTATCAATAAAGGACAATACATTATCGGCACTTTTATCGACAGGAAACTGCCGGTAAACCAGTGTTAATGTTCTTGATAATATATCCTTATGAATTCCCATAGAAACCCAGGTTATGGTGTTAACCTAGGCTTCTATGACAATTCACAAGGATATATTATCGGGACCATTATCGCCGCTTTAGTGGCAGTTTCCTACCGGTAAAAGCGGCAATAATGTATCGCCCTTTACTGATAATATGGCACTGAGGGGCACATTATTAAGGACCAGTGTTAAAATTATCGACGTTTTATGGACAGGAAATTGCCAATAAAATGGCAAAAATGGGCTTAATAATAGCTTCTTGTAAATTGCTATAGAAGCCCAAGTTCTAGTGTTAACCTGGGCTGGTATGGGAATTCTCAAGAGCATATTATCAAGCTCATTATCGTCGCTTTATCAGCATTTTCCTGCTGATAAAAACGACAATAATCTATCGACTTTTCTTCATAATATGTCCCGAAATTCATTTTATTCATTTAATTGTTTACTTACTCGCTATGATCCAAGGGGCATATTACCAAGGGGGGCGATAGCCAATTATCACTGATTTAGCGTCCGTTTTCAGCCGCTAAGCGGCGATAATTCTATCGCCCTATTAGCAACCTGTCGCTAACTGATGTTAGCGACAGCTTTTAGACGATAGCGGGCAGTTTGGGTCCCGCTTTGCATGTCAGCGATGTTTATCGCTAATGACATGCAAAGTGGGTGTACCCAACCAGTTAGCAACTGAAAGCAGTCGCTAACGTCGCTATCGCCTATTAGCAAGGCAGGCGTAGCGTTGGAAATATTCGCGCTAAGCGCGAATATCTCCAAATACTAAAACCTGCCCAGGCCAGTTCTTAGCCATTTTATCCAATGGGAGGTGGATAACATGGCTAAGACCATTTTGTCTTTAATGCGTGAATATTGCTGTATTCTCAACGATATTCACGCATTTCACCACTATCGCAGGATATTTTAGCACAATGGAGAAAACGTTGCTAATAGCATGTTTTCTCCGCTAACATATCCAGCGATAGGCAGCAATAAAAAAATCGTTGCTAACCCTATTTAGCGATAAATATTGCTATTTGTTGGTAATATGCCCCCTGATTCTGTTCTTTATCACTCCTCACCATGCCCCTTCTCCGCCCCACCTGCCTGCCCCATCGCAACTCCCTCCACGGGCCGCGGCTGTTTCTATATTCCGTTATATTGTACTGTCTATTTATACTCTCATTTTTTATTAAATTTTCCTTGCTTCATACTCCTTGTTCTTTTGCTGTAAGTCCTCTTATTTTTATACTCTGAGGTTTGTCCTCATACTCCTCCCTCTGTTCTTGTAAGTAATATAATGGAATATTTGATATTTTTTTTTGTAATGTTATATATTTTTTTTATTATAGGTTGTGTTTATCGGTACTAAAAATACTGCATCATGCCAACAAAGGACAAAAAGAGAAAGCAACAAAAGAAAAGTGTGTATTTCAACAGAACTCAGTAAGAAGATTTACATTAAGAGAGATGTCTTAACAAACAGAAAGAAAGTCCTGGTAAGAGCAGGATCACTTTTTTGAGGAAAAAAATAAAGAGTAGTGTTTGGAAACAGAAAAATGTCTTTAGTGTATCAGCAACGAAAAAAAACTACTAATAAAGAAAAGGATAATGCAAAATCAAGTGCAGACAAAACTGTGTTTAGTACAAGGAGAAAAAAGCAATTCATGAAAAGTAAGAAAAAAATGATTTTTTAATAGATTGGTATCAAATTTAATTAAAGAAATTAAGGTATGTAAGAAAAAAACAGTATTTTATAAGAGGAAGAAAGCTATAAAAAATGTAGTTGAGAAAGTTTTGGAATTAAAAAGAAAACTCTTTCCGCCTGATTCATGAAGCAAAATTGCACTCGCAAAGGGCAAGATTCTCAGAATCTTGCCTTTTGCGAGTGCAATTTTGGCATTTGGGATTCACAATCCCAAATGCAAAAATCGCTAATGAGGAATTAGCAAATATGCGAGGATTAGCATTTAAGGAATCTCTATTAGAGATTCCTTAAATGCTATTCATGACACTTGCAAAAATTGCGATTTAGCAAAATTGGGCCGCTATTTACCGAGAGGTCAGACCTCTCGGTAAATAGCAAAAACATTGAAAAATGCTTTTAAAAGCATTTTTCTAAGTTGCATGTTGCACACACACATGTCCTTTGGACATGTGTGTGTGCAACACCTGTTCAAATGTGCATTTTAGGGGTGCTACAGGGTGTCCTTTGGACACCCCGGCACCCTTAAAATCGCTATCTGATTTGCGAGTAGCAAATTGCTACTCGCAAATAAGGGATACTCCCCATTCATTCCTATGGGCCTTTTGGCCCATAGGAATGAATGGGGAGAAATTCCTTTTTTTGCGAGTAGCAAATTGCTACTCGCAAATAGAGAACATGTAGGAATCGCTATTGATTTAGCAATTCCTACATGAATGCCGTTTTGCGTGTCCTCAATAGCGAGTCGCTATGATTCGCTATTAGGGCCACGCAAAACGGCCCGTACATGAATCAGGCTGTTTATGTTAGTAATCAATAGAGTTAGATCATTAGATAAGCAAATCCATTTAATGAAGTCCAAAAGTAAGTGGAGAAGACTAATTAACAGAAGTAATTTTTGTGAGTTTTTTTTGGGTGAATGGAAACATAGTTCAAGTTCTGAGCCTTTTTTTAACGAAGAAAGTTATCTTCAGATTAATGATTTATTGCATGCAGTTGACACCAGTGGTCGTGCTTATGAGGTTAGAAATGGTTGTCCTATTGAGAAAGAAAAAATTGTTCCTAGAAATGCAGAAGAGGTGTTAGCTCATGAAGTTTTAGGAAGACGTCCTAAAGCTCCAGAGTACACTTGGAATTGTACTAGTATTTGCAGTGTGCGTGTAGAATCTATTGGTTTTTTACGCATTTTCTAATGTAATTATACCAAGAAAAGTGTTAAACAAAAGATTAAAATGTTACAAGGACTAGACCCTTGCAGAGTGAGAGAAAATACTGGTTTGCACAGTCATTCTCTGACTTGTGTTTCTAAAAAAGTATGTCAAAGTGTTTTTCACCATTTCAGGATGTTAGCAGTTCATCATACTCAGATGAGGAAATTAGTCAGAAAATTGTATTACGCGAAAAGTCCAGCACTAATGTTAAAAAAGTTGAACAGTGCTCTTTTGCATTGATCTGTATCAGATGTAACAAATGTTTGTGATGAAATTGAGATTAGTTACTTTGGTCCTCAGGAAGACAGTGCAGAATGTGAGATATTAATAGAAGAAAATGTGGAAGAGAATATAGGACAGTGCAGTGTAGAAAACCTTGATCAAGAAATTATACAGTTTAAGGTGATTTCAGGTGAAAGACCAAATTATTCTTGTATCTGGTGTTGACAAATTCATTATAAAAATCAGACCAGGACTGTTGATCTGTATTTAAAAATTGAAAAGGAAAATAATAATGAGTGGAAGGATTTTGCAACTTATTTGTTGGTAGAGAATTGTTTTGATTTGGGTTCTGATCAGCATATTTGTAAATATTGTTATAACAAATTAGAAGAGAACAAAATGCCTGCTAGAGCTCTGCATAATAATCTTGAGTTGGTAAATATTCCTTCTGAACTGATGGATTTAAATACCTATGAGTCTATTCTTATGTAATGTGTGCATCCATTTCAGGCTATTGTACGTATGGAGCCTAAGACAGGAAAATTGTCTCCTTCTGATTTACAAAAAGGATTAAAGGGAAGAGTTGTATATTTGCCTCTAGATTTAAAGACAATTATTGAAACTATTGGCGTAGAAAATGTAGAGAATGAACCTTTAGTTATTCTTGTTAATGGCATTCCTACTAACAGTAAGAAAATCTGGCAAGAATTAGTGGATGTTAGGAAAGTGAAAAAGGCAACATTGTATCTGGTAAAAATGTATCAATATTTCAAAAATGTGTATGTGGGAGAAGAAGAAATAACTGTACAAGAAGATACTGACTTGCCATCTGGCCAAATTGAAAAAGTGGATGTGTCCAGAACTGAAGAAATCTATGAACATTACAGTGTTCATCCATTACATTTCAAAGAAATGATGGGGAATGCTATAGAGTTATTTCAAATGAAAGAAGCAAAAGAAAGTCCCATTAGTGTATGAGAAAAAAGCTTGGAAGCTCGTTGTTTCCCTCAGTTTTTTCCTACAGGAAAAGGAGGATGATATGATGAACAACCTGTGCAGATTCCTGCATCTGAATACTGGACATCAAGATTATTTGCATAAGATGCAATATTTCGACAATGTATTCCATAATTGTTTCATCTTTTGTTTGAGAGTGATTTGTCTGGACTTTCTTATGCTGTAAACCACATATTGAAAACAGGTGTACATCTGCAAAATGTTTCGGCAAAAGGAATTTATGGATAAAGTACAGCAGAGAGATAATGTTTTGGAAACTCAGCTGATTAATCTGATGGCATGTCAGCATGATACTAATGAGTACTGTTACCTTTGTCATGGAGAACTTAAATGTTGCTGAGGAACTTAGGAACTCCTACATGGTCCCTTACTCTAAGCTGTGCTGAATGTGCTTGGGCTAATTTACTTCAATTTCTTCGAGAGGCAAATGCAAATATACCAAATATCGAATACAAGACACCTGGAGAATTGTGCTCTTTGGATCCTGTTAATGTATGCAGGTATTTCAATCATAGATTTGAAGCTATGATCTCTTTTATCACCAATAAAAAAAATCCTCCTCTTGGAGAGGTTCTAGATTTCTTTTGGAGAAAGGAGTATCAAGCAAGAGATGCTCCTCACATACATATGCTAAGGTGGATCACAGATGCTCCTAAATTTGGAACAGACTCAGATGATACAGTGTTGTCTTTTATTGAAGAATATGCTACATGTGCAGTACACAAAAGTACACAAGATAAGGACTTAAGACAACAAGTCTTACGATTCCAAAGCCATTGTTGTGGCAAATACTGTGGTCAAAAGTACAAATCTAAGGACAAATTCTACAGCAAATGCCGTTTTCAATTTCCTCTCCCTGAAATATCGAAAGGAAGAGTGAACAGTTTTATTTCATCTTTGCGACATATTATCACGAGAAAGTCTCCAAAAAATACCTACAACTTAAGAAGAAATGAAGAGTCAAAATACATAAATGACTACAACCCAGTCATTTTGTCCATGTGGAATGCTAATATGGATATTCAATATGTTGCAGACAATTCCATTGCTGTTGCTCGATATGTGACATCGTACATAACAAAGTCAGAAAAGATGGATTTGAAGGAAATGTGGGAAGAGATTTCCCATGAGAAGAGTCTAAGTAAGAAATGATACAGTTGCAGTTTGAAGATGTTATCTCATCGAGAAATTAGAGCGTATGAATGCTCAGATCGCTTATCATCTGCAAGTCTATACTCCAAATCTAGCTGCAACACGAAACCGAGTTCTTAAATCTGTACAAGAAATTGAATATTTAGCTGAAAAAGAGCCAGAAAGTACTGATATTGTGAAAACATATATGTTGGATACATATTATCCAAATAGAAGTCATCATCTTGAGAACATTTGTCTCTATGAAGTGCTGCAAAACTATATTTTTAAACGGAATATTACCGAAAACATTAATAATGGTATATATGCCGTTATTGGTTCTGAAGGATGTCTGGTGAAACAAAGAAAAAGATATTTGATTAATCACCGTAAACTGAGTTGCGAAAGACCTGACAAAAGGGAAATTTACTATTTAGCTCTTTTGCAACTTTTCAAGTCATGGCGTTCAGAATTGGAATTACTTGGATATTTTGACAGCTATGAAGATTTCTTCAATGCAACTAAAGGTACTATAGAATGTCCTTTTTTTGCTAATTATGTCAAAATGTTGAATGACGAAATTGAGCAAGAAGCTACAATTGCAGCTGAGATTGCTAGAGACAGTTCTTAAGACAGTCAAACGTCTGCTCCGTTGAGTCAGGACCCACTGGGAGAATCAATTGTTAAATGAAGCAGCAACTGCTATGGAAGAGGTGGAAACAGTAATGCATCAAGGTCAAATTTAGGAAACTTGGCACAACAACTAAATCTTGAGCAGAAAGAAATATACAAGTAAGTGAGAGAACAGATTAACCATGGATTTCTTCATCAGAATAAAGAGTGCTCTTGCTCATCATTTGAAGCTATCCGTATGTATGTGAGTGGACAAGCTGGTACAGGAAAACGTTTTTTAATTAAAGTAATCACAAGGTTTCTACAGAAAAGAACTGACTCGCATTTATCTTGTGTTGTCACTGCTCCAACTGGGTTGGCGGCACACAATATTAAAGGAATTACTTTACATCATTTATTAATGCTACCAGTAGAGCACGACAACAAATTACAATACCCCAAGCTATCTTGAAAAGCTTCTTATGAAGTTTTGAGAGTGTTGAAGAAAATGAAGCTTCTCATTATTAATGAGGTAAGCATGGTCTCAAACTTAATGATTATCTTTGTGCATTTAAGAATGCAGCAAATTCTTAAAACAGAGTATGACGTATTATTCGGAGGAAAACACGTCATAGTTTTTGGAGATCTTCTACAACTTACTCCTGTAAAAGGACAGCCAGTCTTTAAAACACTGGTACATGAAGATACTAGAAAGTCTTTGGGGAGTATTGGCAATGTAAACATTCGGTCATATGGTCATATTTTCAGTATAAGGAACTTACCACAAATATGCGACAAGCAAATGATGTTGATTATGGAACTATTCTTCAAGATATAACAATTGGAAAATTGACCGAATATGGCAAACAAGCTTTACAGACACGATTACTTTCCAATTTGTTTCCAAATGCAAATATTGTCCCATAGAAAATATACATGAGAATTGCAGAAAACAAATCTGTAATCTGCTTAATGAAAACACTGCGTGAATGTTCTATAGTCAATGAGGAAATGTTAAAGTTGAAAAATGAAGAAATTATAAAATTGGAAGCAATTGATAAAATAGAACATGAAGGAATCAGTATTATTTTGAGTGAAAACTTGAAGAGGAATTTGGATTCTTTAGAGAAACCGATAATTAAAACTGCTGGTTTAGAAAAGAATTTATATGCATGAGTAAATTGTAGGGTCATTTTGCGACATAATTTGAATGTGCAAAAAGGTTTAGTAAATGGAGCAATGTGTAAAATTGTTGATTTTGTTAATTATGTAAACAGAGCCGGCATTGAATTTTTGAAAATCAAATTTGATGAAATTGCTGAAGTACAACAAGTTAGTCATTTGGCAGCTCATTTTTTGCTTGTTAAAAAATTGTATGTCTGCAGAAACCAGTTTCCTGTTTGTTTGGCATATGCGGTGACCATTCATAAATCTCAAGGTTTAAGTGTAGAATGTGCTTTAGTAAATATTGGAAGTACTGTGTTTAAAGAAGGTATGTCATATGTTGCTTTGTCTGGAGTCAAAACTTTATCTGGATTGATTTTGATGAGACAAAAGTTTCTGCAGATACAAACTGTGTGAAAGAGTATAATAGGTTAAGAAGAGAATATGCACCCAATTTAGGTCTATATCCAGTGATTGAAAAGCGTGTGGTAGGTAGAAAAAGAAGACTTGAGAATATCTGTTCTGAAACTGTAGACAAAGAAAAAAAACAAGATGAAGTTGCGCCTCCAAGCAAAAAGACAAAGGACAGTGTTGAAGAGAATGTTGGTTATTGGTTTGAAAATACTTCTGGTGTCAACTGCTATGCTAATGTAGTTGTTAATGTTGTTTTTTTTCTTCAAAGTTTCCAACAGCAAATTGTAGAAAATCGGGACAAAAGATTCTGTTCATTGTTGAATTCTGTTTATGAGAAATGTACTACTGATAAAAGTAAAATACAAAGTGTTTCCGATATTCGAAATGTTTTGGACATATGTTCTGGTTCTAGTCAATTTACATAGAATATTCAGCAAGATTGCCAGGAATTTTTAATGTGTATGCTTGGTGTACTGGAATATGAAGGTATAGATGTTGAAAACCTTTTTGGCCTTTCTTATAAATGGCATCATGACTGTTGAAATTGTTTGTTTACATGTAGCACTGACATAGACACTAAGAGATTCATATATTTGAATTTACCTGACTGTGAATCAGTGTCTTTTAACAATCTAATTAGAGAAGCAAGTCAAAACATGGAGTGTAGCCAATGTAAATCAGAAATGTCATCAACATTATTTATACAAAGATATGGACAGTATGTTATTTTAATGCTGCAACGTTGTAGAACTGATAGAACAAAATTGAAAACTTTAATTAAAAATGTTGTAGCTGGTCAATTTTCAATATCAGGAAGAACTTTTAAAGCTGTTGCTATTATTTTACATGATGGACCTTCTACCACATCTGGACATTACATTGTTTATTTAAAATGTCTAAAAGGTTGGATACAGTGTAATGATACTCAATTAGTTTTTAAGCAATGTTTGCCCAAAGAGTTACCAAATTCTTGCCTAATATTTTTAAAGACAACATTTTAAGATCAAAATTTGCCCTTTAGGATTACTGCTGTTAAAGTACATTAGCCTGGTGTTGTAGAGTATTTTGTAAGTGAGGCGGAGGAGCTTCAAGGTGATTCTTTTGTTGATATTGACCCAGTGTAGGTGTATCAGGTGGTGGGTGATGTGCGTGCAGCCAGGGACATTGATGATCAGTCACATAGTGGTCTTTTATTTATTTATTTATTTAATTAATTGCTTGTATCGCGCCAGAATCGACCCATGGGGTATCACCGCGCTTTGCTCGCATAAGTACAGGGATATGTTGCCTCTGTGGAGTACCCCAGGGTGAGTTATGCTTCCTGAAACAAATGAGTTTTTAAGGCTTTCCTAAAGCACAAATGGTTGGCGTTGTGTCTTAGGTCGAATGGAAGCTTGTTCCACATGGTAGGACCTATAAATGATAAGGCACGTCCACCTTGTCTAACTTTTTTTATAGTGGGGGTTTCCAGTAAACACTGGTTGCTGGAACCTAAGAGGCGTTCAGGTTTGTATATCTGAAATTTTTGTGCCAAGTATCTAGGGCCATGTCTATAAAGGCATTTGTGCACTAAGCAGCAGATTTTAAATCTAACACATTGTCGTATGGGCAACCAGTGAAGGTAGCTTAACAGGGGTTTGGACGGAGTTCTTGCAAGAGCATTAAGAATTAGTCTGGCCGCCGTATTTTGGACTACCTGCAAACGATTGAGCGCCTCCTCATTTGCTGATATGAGGAGGCCATTGCAGTAGTCCAGGCGGCTTATCACCAGGGTCTGTACAAGAGTCTTCCTGTGGATGTCAGGCAACAGAGGGAAGACTCGCCTTAAGTGGCCAATTGTTCTAAAACAAGCTCCTGTGACATAATTGGCATGCTCCTTTAAGCTCAGATTTCAGTCAAGTTTCACCCCCAGGTTCTTAACAATTGGCTTTGGGCATGGAACAGGTCCAAGACCAAAAGGCCACCAATCGGGAGACCAGAGCATGCTAGCTTTCCCAAAAAGCATTACCTTGGTTTTCCCGACATTGCACTGGAGGCAGTTGGTAGCCATCCAGTTGGACACTGCTCTCATGCCCTCGGCAAAATTGTTCTTCACATCGGGCATGAGAGAGTGGAAGGGGAAAAGCAGCTGGGTGTCATCAGCGTATGACACTGGAGTGAACCCAAACCTTCTCACAATGTCTGTAAGGGGGGCCACATACACATTGAATAATGTGGGGCTTAGGCATGAGCCCTGTGGCACCCCCTTAGTGAGTACGCTAGAGATGGAACAATAGGGTCCCATGCTGACAGATTGTGAGCGGCCGGAGAGAAAACTCTCCAATCAGGACAGTGCAAATCCTCCAATACCCACTCTCTGCAATCGGCTGAGAAGAATCTCATGAGACACAGTATCAAAAGCGGCCGACAGGTCTAACAGCACCAGAATCATCGATCCTCCTCTATCCTGTGACATCTTGATGTTATCTGTCATGGAGAGGAGTGCCGACTCTGTGCTGTAGTTGGGCCTGAACCCAGATTGAGATGGTCCAGGCCCCCTGTCGCCTCTATGAACCTGGAAACATGGATGTTTACATGCTTCTCGGCCAATTTGCTTAGAAAAGGTAAGAGAGAGATGGGGCGGAGGTTGGAGAGTTCTGTCCATGGTAGGGCCGTGTTCTTTCATATAGGGTTCACAACTGCCTCCTTCCACTGCCGAGGGAGCTGACCTTCTTTAAAGGAGATATTTAAAATCTTTTGAATTGTGGGGCAAAGTATATTGTTCAGGGTGACAGTTAGCTTAGCTGGTAACAAATCAAGGGGGGATCCTGTTTTCATATTATTTATTAGTGTATGGATGTCACTGTAATTGACCTCAGGGAAGGTAAGTAGAGTGCCTCTAGATGTATCGGGGTGAGTCATGCTGGAATGCTCCAGGTCCTTGGGGCATTGAGCAGTGGTGATTTTTTTATAAATTGTCTCAATGTTATCCTCAAAAAATTGAGAGATGTTATTACACAGGGTTTGTGTAAATTCATCTGGACTTTCACATGCAATTGGTTTAGTGAAAGTATCCAAGATTTTATACAGCTCTCTGGAGGAGTTGCCAGCTTCAGTTAACTGTGCAATAATGCTGTTCTTTCTTGCCTGCTTAATGTTTTTATAATAGGCAGACATGGCTTTTTGGTAATTGGTCTTATTTTCACTGGTATGGGTTTTCCTCCAGAGTTTTTCGAGCTTCCTACACCCTTGCTTTTCTAATGTTAAGGATTCTGTATACCATACCTCTCTCTTGGCCGCAGAAGGTTGTTTAATTGTTTTTTGTGAGGCCAGATAATTCATCATGTCAGATAGAGTGGTATCAAATTTAGACAAAGCTGACTCAATGTCATCAGAATCCAATATTACAGGCTCAATCCAGCCTTCTTCCACTGTTTCTAAAGTGATCTTATGCCAGGGCCTTCGTTTAATGGTCGGGACGGTAGAGAGTTTATTTGGTTTATTTAGACCCTTGAAGATAAATTCAAGCATACTGTGGTCTGACTGCTTTAGAAGGATGACAATATACAGAAGTTCAGTTAGTAAATATTAGGTCCAGTGGGCCCACTATTCTGCAGCTCATGACCCAATAAGGCCAGGTCGGACATTAAGGTCTTTGTCTCTGGATGGTCTACATTGTCCACATGAAAGTTAAAATCTCCCAATAAAATGACCTTTTCTTTAGCTTTCATATGTTGTGCCAGTATTTCCGTCAATGCTAAGGTGAAGCCAGCATTGGGTCCAGGGGGACGATAAACTAAGGCACCCTTCCAGTGCTCCTTAGATCCTATCACAATTTTAAAGATCATAACTTCCATAGCAAGCTGATTAATCTGTTCTATAACGGAGACTTTGAGATGTTCTTTGTATATAATGGCAATACCACCGCCAGTTTTCTCAGGATGATCCTGTCTTAAGATTTTATACCCAGTGGGATTTCCCGGAGTGATGGAAGGGGTAGTATGCGGTTTTAGCCAGGTTTCAGTAAGGAACTTAACTTCAGGTTTAAGGGTGTGGATAAGATCCCATATTTGTGAGTGATGTTGCGGTAGGGAGCGAACATTTAGAAGGAAGCTTTTCCAGCCTTTCATCATGGAAGTATTCTCCCTAACATGACCCCTAATAATTGATGTATGTGTAGCCTGAAACCTACATATAGCACATGAAAAAGGTCCTCCTGGACTTGGCCAACAGGCACTAACACATCTTTCCACCCCCTGGGGCTGCAGATCTAATAAAGCTTGGGAGGAGTACCTGAGTCGTATGTTTTGCAGGGACTCCATGATAAAAGGGCAGAGTAAGAGGCCCCTGGCCCAGTTCTGGCACGGACGGGCACAGACGGGCCACTCTTTGGCTACTCTTCGGCTCCGCTGCGCGCTCCCGCTGCGCGTACATAGAGAGGCGAGGGCTAAATAGCCCCGAGCTAGTGAACCGCTAGAGTGCTAACCGCTAAGCGGTATCCAACCAGGAAGTGGTGTCCTCCCACCCTTTCTAAATCAGGGCTCAGGAGGAAGTGCGGGTAACGGGCTGCAAAGTGGCTAGAATGTGCAAATGAACCACCAGCAGTAAGTGTAGGAGCAAATGTGTGCAATATAGAGTGTTGACAGCTAAATTTTAAAAATGTTCGTACTTTTAAATCAGTAGTTAAAAATGCATCAGAACATAAGCGCACTCAGCACAACATACATATTCTGTCTAGAAGCTCAGGCGAGCTTTGGATTTTTTGTAGTTGTCGTAGGTGTTTGGCTAGAATTCATGTGTAGAGTGTTTTACCACAATGTAGTCTGCTGCTGATGAGGGCCTGTGTCACTGCTCTTCTTCTTTTGGTTACGATCCACTTGTAAATGTGGCGGAGCATATGGAGGGTGTTATAGCAGTACAAGGACATGGTGTAGACTTGCTTACACATGGAGAAAGAGCTGTTGAGGTTGAATCCTATGTTGTGCACATGGTTGGTAGGTGTTGGTACTCTTCACACTGTAGTCAGTTAGCAGGAATTGTCTGAGGCTGATGGAGTGGGTCTGAGGATGAGTACCTTCATCTTTTGCCAGTTTGTGTTTACAGTGCTGCTCTTTAGGTACTTAGTGACGTCCTTCATTGTGTCGTCGAGGTTGCTTTTGGTGGTATGTGGCTTCTTGGTGGGGAAGAGAATGAGCTGGGTGTTCTTTGTGTAGAAGATGTTGTTGAAGTTGTGATGGTGGCTACTTGTGTTAGGGTGGCCATGTAGATGTTAAACAGCGTCGGACTGATGTATGAGTCCTGGGTGACCCGTAGATGATGTCGGAGGTTTTGGATCAGAAGGCTGGGAGGCGGACGGTCAGGATTACTATGGAACAACTTCCAAACAAAGGACTTGATGCATACGCTATATAAAATCCAGTATAACATAACAATCCAGTATAACATAACATACTATTTGGCCGTAAGGAAAAGTGTGCAAAACCATTAAGGACTTTTTGCTGGGTATTTTGTCAGCATCTATTTTTAAGTAACATTATTTACAGTGTAAGAAAATTAATCAGAATGTATTGTTATTTTATGATTGTTTGAGATATGTTATATTTACCTACGAAATTGCTCTTAAAATAAAACATTTAAGATATGTTTTATTTCTATTTTTTATATTGTTATTGAGAATGTTAACTGTTTTTTTTTAAGATATCCTTATGGATTATCTTTTTTTTGCCCGCTGTTATGTGATGAGTACTATTGAACTCACTGTTTGTAGTGAAATTCAATATATTCTGAGAACAGCAAAAAAGGCAAATGAAATGTTTTACAAATTATTTAGTGTTGTAAAATATTTCTAGTAACTGTGTTTCTTTGTATCTTCCACAGGTGACAATTGTATAATATATATATATTTTTAAATGTATTATCCTTAAGGTAAGTACAAGTAACTGACTCAGCCGCGGCCCGTGGAGGGAGTTGTGGTGAGGTAGGCAAGTGGGTCGGGGGAGGGGCAGGATGGGGTGTTGTAAACAGCGGAATGTGGATGATTGCAGGTAAGTAAACAATTACATTTATAAAAATGAATTTCTTATCCTGCACCCTGCATCTCAAAATGCGATGCAGGGCACGAAAAAAATGGCATATTATCAACAAAAGGCGATACATTATCGCCGCTTTTATCGGCAGGAAAAATTCAGATAAAACGGCGATAATGGGCTTCATATTAGGGCCTTGTAAATTCCCATAGCAGCCCAGGTTCTGGTGTTAACTTGGGCTCTTATGGGAATTCACAAGGGCCTATTATCAAGCCCTTTATCGCCACTTTATCGTCAGTTTTCCTCCCGATAAAAGCGGCGATAATCTTAATAATGTCTTTGTGTTGACGAACACGCGTTGTAATGGCTGTGACTTACGTCCTTCAAATTAGTTTTTAGGTATACATGTGACCAAGTCTGATAACATCAGAGTTTAAGGACAAACATGGTGGTGTCTCTGCCTCGAAATCTCGTCGATCACAAAGAAAATAGGAGGAAGATAAAGTGAAAGTAACAGATATATTAAAAACAACAGTGAAAAACTACTAAAATGGCAGTTGACGGGGAACCTCATCAACTTTTGGCGCCTCGATACTACTTTCCAAATAAATGTAGATAAAATATGATTATTGATATATTACAAAAGCACACCAGAGGATGACACACACGACCCAGAAAAACAAAGCGCATAATTTAAAACCTGAAATAAAAAAAGCTTTATTTGTTGAACTTGGAGAAAAAGAAAAAACGTCAGCTTTGAAATGGGGCTGCGCATGCGTAGAGAGTACAACTGCTACACAAAAAAAGGAAAGTTTTACATACTATCATTGAAATGAAGGGGCATATTATCAACAAAAGGCGATCCATTACGCCACTTTTATCGCCAGTAACTGCCAATAAATCGGTGATTATAGGCCCTTGTAAATTCCCATAGCAGCCCAGGTTCTACTATTACCATGGGCTGCTATGGCAATTCACAACGGCATATTATAAAGACCATTATCGCCGCTTTATCGGCAGGCTCCTGCCAATAAAAGCGGCAATAATGTATTGTCTTATGTTGTTGATAATGTAGCCAGAAATTCGTTTTATTAATTTAATTGATTACTTGCCTTCAATCATCCAGATTCCGTTCTTTATAACATCCCACCCTGCCCCTCCCCCGCCCCCGCCCCGCCCCGCCTGTCCCACCGCAACTTCCTCCAAGGGCCGTATCGAGGCTTGATAATACGCCCTTGTTAATTCCCATGGAAGCCCATGTTAACACCAGAACATGGGCTTCTATGGGAATTAACAAGGGCGTATTATCAAGACCATTTTCGCCGTTCTTTCGGCACTTTCCTGCCCATAAAACAACGATAATTTTAACACCGGTCCTTGATAATATGCCCATCAGTGCCATATCTTCAGGAAAGGGCGATACATTATCACTGCTTTTATCGGCAGAAAACTGCACCTAAAGCGCCGATAATGGGCTTGATAATAGGCCCTTGTAAATTCCCATACCAGCCCAAGTTCTAGTGTCAACATGAGCTTCTATGGCAATTCACAAGGATATATTATCAAGCCCATTATCGCCGCTTTATCGTCAGTTTCCTGCCGATAAAAACAGCGATAATGTATAGACTTTTGTTGATAATATGACCCATTGCTCTCTTTTTTTGACCAGTAAACTTAGGTGCATGTTATCAAGGACCGGTGTTATATAATTATCACTGTTTTATTGACAGGAAACTGCTGATAAACTGGCGATAATGTGCTTGATAATACGGCCTTGTTATTTCCCATAGTAGCCCATGTTAACACCAGAACATAGGCTTCTATGGCAATTTACAAGGACGTATTATGAAGCCCACCCTCCCAACAGTAATAAAAAACTCTAGACAATGCAGGTACCCGGAGCTGGAAGTTCATTTTACATATCACTGCCCCAGAAATGTAGCGTCCCCAGCGACGTGTAGGGGGAAAGAGAGAGAGAGAGCTCAAAACATATTTTTTTTTTAAAAGACCCGAGGGGTTGTTGAGAATGCACCCTTATCTTCTGGCTCCCTGTGGGCCCTTGTTATATTCATCATAAATACATCTTTCGTCTATTCTGGTGTCATTGATTACTTCCCACAACAGGGGTGCCGCTCACCGAGACTGCAGGGAGTAGGACCGTAACCCCCGCATACTTCAAAATAAAACCAGAGCAGTACCATTCCCCAGTGCTCTGGGCACCTTACAAGCCCCCATTATGCAGAAAATTGCCCCCCCCCATTTGCCCCCCCCGGGACCTAATGAATAAAACAAACGTCTACTTTTTTTTCACCTTTTCCACCGCGTACAAGTACTGTATGAGTACCCCACTATTTAAAAAGAAAATTGAGGCTAAAGATACATGTACCACCCCCTGACCAAGACTATAGGGTCAGAATGTTTCTACCCTGCCCCCTTTCCTTATTTCTCAGCTTTCTTTTACTGTTTTCTTGTGACTCTGCTCTCCCGACAAACAAGATGACTGCCAACATTTCCTTTTGGAGTATTACCAGCCAATCAGCATCCAGCTCCTAATTCTACATATTTCCATACTCGTACACTGCGATTTTTCTTTAAAAAATAAAAAATACAAAATAGAGCCTAAACATCGACATACGACCCCCTGAGCAAGCCTAGAGGGTCAGAATGTCTCTAGCCTACCCCCTTCCCTTATTTCTCAACTTTGTTTTACTGTTTTCTTGTGACTCGGTTCTAGCGAGCCACAAGATGGCCGCCAACACTTCCTGGTTTCGAGTGTTGACAGACAGTTCATTGAACAAATTTCCGTACGCATGCTGAACTCCGTCTCTAGATATCGCTATGATTTTACTTGCAATTTTCTCAGAAACTGCTGAACCGATTTACACCATTTAAAACGCAAAATCTGCGAACAGAGCTCTACCTCTCTGCCAAATTTCGTGTAATTCCGTTCAGCGGTTCGGGCTGTAGCCCTGGCTAAAGGCCCCTATGGAAAATGGCATGGGGAAAACACGTTTTGGACCCCCTTTTTCTTGGCCCCCGCTTGATGAATAGAATGTTTTGGATTTCCTATGGAAACCAGGTCCTAACTATAACTACCTACTGGCGACCGCCAGTAGGAAATACTACATATTTAATTAATGAACCAAACCACATTCACTGGATGATGTCATCAGTGATGTCATTTAAGATGATTATATTATATATATTTATATATATATATATATATTCACTGAAAAAAACACAGGTTTAAGGGGTGTTATAGTTAGTTAGACATTTCACTCGTACAAAACCTTTGGAATTCCCCCGTTATAGTTAGTTGTACTAACTATAACTCACGCGCCTGCAATGTTGTTTTTAAGCACGCTTTCCTGCTTTTCTATATTGTTAAAGTTGACTTTGTAACTTTTGTTTCTGGGCAAATCACTTAATCTCGCCCCGTTTCTTTAATTTGGCAAGCGCCACAAGGCCGTTCCCGCACCAATGTGCTACGTGCTGTTCAAGTTAATGCGATGTAGTGTTTCTCGTGTAAGCAGTGCCTCACATGCCCCATGCATTGCAAAAGTAATGTTAACGGCAATGCTGTATTTTAGCACGGTTTCCAGCTCTTATACCTCCAATAACTTGCCTTGTGAGGCGATGTTTCTGGACAAATCACTTAATCCTGTCACCTTTAATTTTTGAAAGTAGTGCGCCACGTGCTACTTCCTCCCCATGCACTGCACAGGTAATCGATTGGCCAATGTTGTATTTTAGCATGCTCTCCAAGTTTTTTAATAATGTTAAACTTGATTTGTCCACTATCTCATTATACAGATATCTCAACCATGGGACATGCTGGTCGCCACAAGCTGTTTATTCCTGCCCATGCACTATACCAGATGGTGGTCAACCACTCGACATACCAGATCCACTGACTGCTCTCCATATCCTATCAGACAAAAAAATTGCAATGGACCTAATGGAGTTATCAGGTTTGACTTCAACATTTCATTATAGAAAAGCAATCTAAGAGAAGGATTTGTGAATTTCATGTGTTTGCAGACAGATAACTGTGCTGTTGTCATGTTTTGATTAGTTGTCATTCTGATATTGTCAAAACGAAAAAATAAGTCCGGCCGATTTTAGTGGTCAATTATGTCATTTCAAATTGAACAATGTATAAGTTATAATTTTTCTTGCTCCTACACATATTTATATAAAAATATAAATGTCCATTGTGATAGTCTTATAGAAGTTTGTTTCTGAAACCCATATGTTTCTCATTTAAATATTCGTTATACGTTTTCAGCCTGCACTTCAAATGCAAAGTGAAAATTTTGTTTTGAATTTTTTTTATTTGAAGATGTGTCTTTCAATTTTTCTTGAAGTTTATTTCTTAATGTCTAGATTATGGAAGTCCAAAAAGGGTTTTATCAGATCAAGGCCAGGAGTTTGTAAATGAAATGAGTGACCAATTTTGGCCTAATATTTGTATAATGCAATGCTATTTCCTATTTTGCTTGCCAAATATATCCTCTGATGATTGCTTTTCAACCCCAATCCTATTGAGAACAAATGCTTTTATGTACATTAAAATTAATCATGGACATATGTACAACATATACATTTTTATCTCTTTTTTCAGTTTCCAGAATGTTACATAAGTCAGCAGCAAATTGCCGACGTTGAAGAAAGTATATCCTCCTGTTTCAGGTGATTACATCGATGTCTCAAATATGGCATGAACTGAAGCCATAGAGAGTCACAAATTTTTAACGGATAACCTTAAGGTAAATACTCTCAATATGACTAGTCGACAAAGTTAATAAGTAACAGATATAAGTACTTGAGGTGTTTTTGGTGGCAAATAATGTCCAATTCACAATTGTACGGATTGGTCTGATAGAGGATTGATCTCTGTATAACTAATGGATGATTAGGTATTAGGATGGCATACAAAGCTCCCAACCTTCTTACTTTTTCTCTTAAAGGGTTCCAAATTGGGGAAGAATATTAGGCTGTGCAGTAGAGGTTGATAGAGTTGCTCCACTGGTACTTGGGCCTTCTCATGAAGCAGAAGGAGCCTCTATCAATATCCTTAACTCTTCCCTCCCAATATTGACTGTATTCTTAGTCTGTAAATCCTTCCGCATACTTGAAGTTCCAGACCAGTACTCTTTATTGGGGTCTCCTCTTGAAAGCAGTCTTGCATATCCGGCAAGTAACCAACCAAAGCGGAGTTGTGAACTATGTTGGCCACAGTGTTTACACAAGGTAAGTAGAGCGGCCTAGATATATACAATATCTCCAATTAAATACATTAGAAATAAAAGAGCTTATTTACAAACCCCTAGTGCCAAATTTGCGTCACTTTCAACATGAGAAAAGTTACACAAAAGTGGCACAAGAGTTTTGTAAATAAGCCATTAAAATAATATTGTCCTGCATAATGACCTCATCTCACACCTAATTCTGTCTCATCTCTGAATCATTTTAAAGACCTGTTCATCTGTAATATAAATATGACGCAGTAGGCACTTCTATACAAACACCGTATGAATGCAAGCCTTTAAGATGAGTGAAATCTATCAGGTACACTGCACACATTAACAAAATAGTAAATATTGTCAAGTGTGACTTTGACTTGTAATGTTTGACCTCATTTAGTCAGTTATGGTTCTAGTTATTTATTGTATTTTTATCATCTAGTTATATTTCCAGTTATTTATTGTTTTAATAAAAGATAATAAAAAAAGTACGTACGTCTTTTTTTTGTGGGGGTAGCAGTCGACAAAAGAAATGATATTTATAATTTGAAGAATAATTCTGAGGCTAACTCTTCACCAGATCTTTACCAGATTGTATAGCTACAACTTACGGTTCCAATTCAAAAGTTTTAAAAGTACATGGCCTTTAGCAACATAGTGTGGTGAACTTCTAACCTCTGTGCTCACTTAAGTGTTCAATGAACTGTTACTATGGTAACAGGCAGAAAGCCGTTTGGGAGTAGGATTAAAAGTTACTGGCTGTATAGAAACCGTTATATTTACCCTGTATCCTCTACATGACAGAAAGGAAAGCAAAGTAAAACAAAACACTGTGTACGAGATTTACAACCTCCTTACACCACTTTCGCATCAAACCCCCCCTATAAAATTACAAGTATGTAGACCCCAATGACCCCCCTCAAGCTCCGGGAATCACCACCCCCGGGAATTTGTGTATCCATTGTGGGTTCCAACTAGCCCACCAGGTACCTCCAGTAAGTGCCATACAGCTGCGTTGCAGAGATGTGGTCCGAGGCTCCACCCCTTTATACACCAGCCTTACCGTTTAAGTGGTGAGCAATCTATCAACTGTGCTACTGCTTAGCATGTTCTGAATAATTTCTTCATTTGCACAAAGTGCCTGCAGAAATATCCGTAACAAACCTTTGAAAAAGGACTGAGGCACTTTCAAAGGTCTGAATGGAGGGCTCAATTATGTGACATCGCTCTAGTGAAATACTTTTCCTTAGTCTAGAGGCACGGAAACAAACTATGCTAAAAGCAAAACCGTGAAACTGCAAACAGACATCTTTGTAAAGGAGGATACAAAACGAGGGCCTGCATAAATTCCTCATCATGTAGGGTGTCGTGCTGGAGTAGTGTTTTAGTGTTTATGTTAGTGCATTGGTATTTGTGTAGAGTAGGGGGTCATGTTGGGGGTAGTGTTTTAGGGTTTAGGGTAGTTCAGTGGTGTTTGGGTAGTATAGGGGGTAGTGCTCGGGAAGTGTTTTAGGGTTTTAGGGTAGTGCTGAGGTATTTGGGTAGTGTAGTGGGTCATGCTTGGGGTAGTGTTTTAGTGTTTAGGGTAGCGCAGTGGTGTTTGGGTAGTGTAGCGGGTCGTGCTGGGGTAGTGTAGAGGTTTAGGGTAGTGCATTGGTGTTTGGATAGTGTAGGGGGTCGTGCTGGGTATAGTGTTTTAGGGTTTAAGGTAGCGCAGTGGTGTTTGGGTAGTGTAGGGGGTCATGCGGGGGTAGTACTTTAGGGTTAAGGGTAGTGCAGGGGTGTTTGGGTAGTGTAGGGAAAGTGTCCAGAACGTAAAAGAAGCGAGAGCGGTGAGGAGAATTGCAGCGAACGACCAAAATACGGAGTTGAAAGCTACCTCCGGGAGCTACCCTGTGCTGGCTAAGATGGCGGTGCCCTGTGCTGTCTGAATGTCGGACTGGGCACCGGGAACGGAATGCAGGAGGAGCACATACAAGTAAGGCAACACTGCAACAGAAATGCATAGATAATTATTGAGGAAATGGGTTCTGGAATTAATGCATAAGCGACACTGCAGGGTGACAATGAACTACGGCAATGTGAAGCACCGGACCCCTGTGCAAAATGGCGGACAGCTCCGGTAAAAGCGACAGTTGAAACAAGCCACAGAAATCGTGGAGCAAAAGAAGGCATGAAATTACAATGCACCACAGCGCCTCAAAATATATTATGCCTGGCCCTGGTTATTGTAAAATCCACTAACGCATGTTTCAAGGCGGTCGCTGTGTGATCGGCTCCCTACTCCCGCACATTGACTGCATTTGGAAAAATTAGAGCGCCATCACAATATCCATAGGCAATACCGGTAACAGAACAGTGCTGCTTGGACTGGGCACAGCGTCAGAAGGATAGAGGCTGCAGAGCGTAGATGGCAAAACAGTGCGACCAAATTGACAGGCTGATTCACACTGGTCAACGCAGCAGGAAGCAAGAAGTACAGAATAAGGACTGAGCAGGTAATGCATAACCAAGTGGGAGGCAACAGTGACTTACGAATGGCTCCTGCAGACTCTGAAGCACTGGACCGCCATTTGAAAATTGGGGGGGGGGGGCATTTCATCCTCTGGCAATCCCCTGACTGTGATGAGACGCCCTGCCAGTGTCCTAAGGTATTATCCGCCCACTGCCTCAGCGATCTTGCCAGCTTGTCTGCCCTGAGCCTCCGGTTGCTGAAGAAGCACGGTGAGCGCCCCCACCCATACGCAAGGCAAAATGGCGGCCCCCAATGTGTCCCAGCTCACCTACAGGGCAGGGCACCCAGGGACGCCAGGGTTGTTCTTTGTTGCTGTTCTTAACAACTAATGGGTGCCCTATCCCTGAAAAGCTCTGCCGCTCCTGACACACTCCATTTGGAACAGAGTCCAAGGATGCCGGACCCCATCATGGCCAAAAATGATGATTTCTTTTCCCCTTGCTAGGACTGCGCCTACCCTTATGCGAACATCTGCAATTCTTTCTTTCCTCCTCGCTCTACTCCTCACCTGCTACTGACATCTGCCCTCACCTTGTCATGGCCCTAGTCCCCACCCTGCTTACCCATGAATTTTTCTTTGTCATTTAATGCCCGATGGAGCTACCTGGTTTAGCTACAGGGGAGAAAGGTCGGTGATTCCCTCCTTGGACGTCACCTACCCAGTCGATCTTTAGATAGACTTCCTTTCATCTCTCCTGTCATCTCTTCTCGCATTCTCCCTCTATCTATGTTTCTCCTTCTCTCCTCTCTCAATGTTTTGAGACTGAACTATTTTGTCTGATGCCCGATGGAGCTACCTGGTTTAGCTATAGGGGGGATAGGCCGTGGACTCCCTCCTTGGTCGTCACCTACCCAGTCGGCCTTTAGGCAGACTTCTTTTCGTCTCTCCTTGTTGTATATCCCCTTTCCTCCCTTTTCTCACCCTCTCCTCTATGCTCCATTATTTTGCCATCCATGTTCTTTTATTATTTCCCTTGAGACCTAGCTATTTGACCAAAGCCCAGTGGATCTACCTGATAGCTATAGAGGAGATGGGTTTTGGGATTCCCTCTCGACCACCACCTACCAGCCGGACTTTGGGCAGACCTTCCTTCGTCTTTCTGCTGTATCTCCCCCGACCTCTTTACCCTTACCCCCTTCCCCCTACACTCCACTTATCTCGTTCTCTATGCCGACTGGACTACGGAAACACCCTCAACGCAGGTACTACCGCTAAACTCCAGAAGAAACTCCAACGAATCCAAAACGCCTCAGCCAGGATCATATTAGACATCCCGCGTAACGAACACATCTCTGGTCACCTGAAAGACCTCCACTGGCTACCCGTCAATAAGAGGATCACTTTCCGACTGCTAACCCACGCACACAAATCACTCTACGACATCGGACCAGAATGCCTCAACTCACGACTGTCCTTTTACACCCCCCCCGCCCACTACGTTCTTCCAACCAAGCCCTCGCCACTGTACCTCGCATCAACAAGACCACCATGGGAGGCAGATCCTTCTCATACCTGGCAGCTAAAACATGGAACTCACTCCCCACTTACCTTCGCCTTACCCAGAACCACCTAGCATTCAGAAAGCAGCTTAAAACATGGATATTTGACAAGTAATCCTCCTCCCCTCCCTAAGCGCCTTGAGACCCTATGGGTATGTAGTGCGCTATACAAATTCTTTACTTGACTTGACTTGACTTGACTTGCTCATGTAATTGTTTTTCTAGCAACTGTTGTAAATTGAAACTGATGTAATCTTGTAATTTTGTTTAACCTCATGTAAAGAGCTCTGATACCTCCGGGTCTAGCAAGCGCTATATAAAACTCTTTAAATTAATATATAAATACAATAAATAAAGTTTTTAGGGCGGTGTAGTGGTGTTTGTGTAGTGTAGGGGGTTGTGCTGGGGGTAGCTTCAGGGTTTAGGGTAGTGCAGTTGTGTTTGTGTAGAGTAGGGGGCAGTGTTTTAGGGTTTAGGGTAGTACAGTCGTGTTTGTGTAGTGTAGGGAGTCATGCTGGGGTAGTGGTTTAGGGTTTAGGGTAGTGCAGTGGTGTTTGTGTAGTGTAGGGGTAGTGTGTTAGGGTTTAGGGTAGCGCAGTGGTGTTTGTGAATTATAGGGAGTCATGCAGGGGTAGTGGTTTAGGGTTTAGGGTAGTACAGTGATTTAACAGCGGAGCGCCGAGCGCTCAGTGGGTGCTCACCTTTGCGAGGCACACACGTTGTGAGTGGAACGGCCTTCCTTGGTGCTATTTCCACCTTCAAAGCGCCGTGAGGGCAACGGCCGGACTAGCGAGGCTCTCTCACTGGCTGTGTGGGATTACTCATTCCAGGTGCCCCGGAGGCAAGCGGCACACCTGAACTGTCATCGGCAGCGCCCGGAGGCGTGATTTAACCGCGGAGCGCCGAGCGCTCAGTGGGTGCTCACCTTTGCGAGGCACACACACCGTGAGGGGAACGGCCGTCCTTGGCGCTATTTCCACCTTCAAAGCTCCGTGAGGAGAACGGCCGGACTAGCAAGGCTCTCTCACTCGCTGTGAGGGACTACTCATCCCAGGTGCCCTGGAGGCAAGCGGCGCACCTGGACCGTCATCGGCAGTGGCCGGAGGCGCGATTTAACAGCGGAGCGCCGAGCGCTCAGTGGGGGCTCACCTTTGCGAGGCACACACGGCGTGAGGGGAACGGCCGTCCTTGGCGCTATTTCCACCTTCAAAGCTCCGTGAGGACAACGGCCGGACTAGCAAGGCTCTCTCACTCGCTGTGAGGGACTACTCATCCCAGGTTCCCCGGAGGCAAGCGGCGCACCTGGACCGTCATCGGCAGCGCCCGGAGCCGCGATTTAACAGCGAAGTGCCTCTTGCCATGCGAGTCGCGCTCGCGGGAGAAGACCTGGACAAGGGCGGGGCAGTCTGTGGCAGTCCGGGGCAGGAGGAGGCAGGGCTGGGGCACCCCCCTGATATTGCAACATGGGTAAGCGCAAGAAAATCACCGACACGGAGGAGGGAGGTAGTAAAGCGAAGGTGGCATAACATTCTAACTCTATTTTGTCATATCTCTCTTCTGCTGTGGAGGCACTTACAAAGGAGATTGCGAATGCTGAACAGGAGCTGGGCATGATATCTCCTGCCCACCCCACCACCCCAAATAACCAGATGTTCGGGGGTCTGTTAACGCTCCCCATATCCCTCTGGAGCCAGTGGTGACCATTGTTAACTCTATCTCGTCGGGTCCCCCTGGTGCTGGTGTTGGCCCACCACCAGCCAGTATGACCATGCCCCCGGTTCCACCTAGTGCCCAACTGCCTAAAACATCTCCTAAGCAGAAACGGGGAAAATTTAAGAAAAACGTCTCAGTGTGACTCACCGATGCATCAGAGAGCAGATGGAGGCTCTTTTCGTTGCCCGGATTGAGCCCCTTCTTCTGGGTATTGCTAGATACATAGTGGACACCTTGAATACATGTTTAGAAGGTCTTCTAAAGAAATGTTCAGTAATTGATAGACCTGCCCACATACATGCCTTGCCCTCCGAAGCACATGAAGGGGGGCCTGCAATCCAAAGAAATAAGGGCACTAAGGGGATCAGAACAAAGGACTTAGGGCCGCTCTACAGTGAGGTAATGCAAGCAAAAGATAGGTCGGGGGATCTCATTACCTCCCATGAAGGTCCGGAGGCACTTACTCCTCATCCTAGCATCCCCGCACGCCCCATCATTCAACTTAACAAACCCAATAATAAGCGGGCTAGGGCTAGCAAGGTCAATCTACCTCCTGAATCTGCTCCACTTGTCGCCATCTTTATTGGGGTTCCACCACTTAAAGAGGGAGAGCTGGAACCGGTCCCTGAGCTCGAGCCAAAGGCCCGTGTCTGGTGTGATGATGCATGTAGTGGGGCCAAAATATCCAACAGGATCACTTTTGCTAGGAGGGTGGGCTGATAGGGAGGCGTCAAAAGTATGTTCAGGGGGATTGTGTTATTATAAACTTTGACAGGGCCGATCTGGCCAATATACTCTTTTGGGATGGTTCATGTATAACAGGAAATGATAATATGAGACCGGTCCCTCTGGATTATTTTTATCCCACCCAGTAAACATCTATGGTGATGAACGACCACCAATAAGGAGGAGGGGGTTGATATCAGCACTGGGAGGGGCATGCTCTGTTGTGCAGGACCATATTTACACCCCAAGTACTGACACTGTGGCCCCAGTACCCCCCGCCGCCTCAGTGACTAGCCCTGCTGTGGGCCTGTCCTAAGCAACCATTATGCCCCTCAGGTATAGATGAGATTGAGGAGATTGACTGACTAGCAGATAGGAGGCTTGCGCCTATGGATGGGACCGCGGTCTCCGATCCTGACAAGGTTGTGGCCTGTAAAATCCTTAGCTGGAACGTGGCTGGTGTCAGAGCCAGAAGAGCAGATGACGCTTGGGTTAGCTTTGTCATCAGTCACGACATCATAGCATTCCAGGAATCATGGGATACCTTGTCAGGCTTCTGGCTGGATGGTTTTACTAGCTTGGTCATCCTGGACATTCCTAGTATTACTGGCAGTGCCAAGGGGGGTCTTATTCTCCTTTTCTCACTAAAACTTAAGGGGGTGTTTAAATTGGTTAACAATTGTTCCCCAAATCTTTTAATTGTGGAAAGGGTGGTTTCCCCCAACAGGAAAACTGCCTTTATTAATTTTTATAACTCCTGGAACAGGGAAAATTGAAATGACCATATAGCCACCCTGGAATCCTTTTTATCCTTAGTCAGTCAAGATAAAAACACTAATGCTGAGTTCGTCCTATTGGGCGATTTTAACATTCACCCTTGGATTAATTTGTGGAGCACGGGCGATCCTGTGGGCCCTTCTGGCTTGGTGGCCCCCCATTTTGAACACACCAAGGCCGGCGAGGCCTTAGAAGAACTAATGGCTAGTTTCAATCTATTTGAACCAATGACTACAGAGGGGGAGATGAGACTAATCACCTACAAGGGCTCATACCCTGGTTCCATTATAGATTACATTTTTGTGACCCCAGCAATCCTACATGGGGTTGTTTCCTATGCAACAATCGCTTCCCCATTCAGCGACCATAACCCTGTTTTTCTTGAGGTGAGGTGGGGGGACTTTATGGGACCAACGACCTGTTGTACCATGAGTAGGCTTGCACTACGCCCGGTGGACCAGGGAGAAGGATAAAATGGGCAAACGTGGTCCCAGAAACATTCTATGCAGACGTCCTCCCTAAATTAGAGGGTCACATGGCAACTTGTGAGGACCCGAAAGCAGCCAACCTTGAGATAATGGGCGCATTTGAATCTATATGCAATCATATCTCAACAGATTTAACGGCAAAAATAGGGCAGGGTGCTAGCAACCACCATGCTAGCTCTAAAACATAGCCTGAGAGACAAGGCAGCCATCATATACTTAAGGAAAGAATATAAATTAGCAATTAAACGTCGGAAGGATGATATAAAGGCAGCAGCCTGGGATAAACTTCATGCAGTTGACGTTATGCATAATAGCAGTCAATTTTGGTCCATTATAAATGAGCCATTTTTTTCGGATCTGGATAATAAAGTTATGGACTGCGTCATTCCGGATGACAAATGGCTGTCCCATTTCAGCGCAGTATATGGTGACCTGGACTCAGAAGCCCCCGGTTGCACATTTATAGTCCCTGAGGCTGCACCAGTAATTTTTAACGAAACAGAGGTGGAGCTAGCAATCGTGGAGACGACTAAAAACAAAGCACCAGGGCCGGATGGGGTCCCAGCTGATTTTTTATAAACACTCCCCGAAGCTTTGGGCTAAAATCCTGTCTAAAATATTGAATGCCACTAACGGCAATTTGATGCCCCCCTCCTGGGCCACTTCAATAATAGTGCCGATCTTTAAAAAAGGACGGCGTGACGACCCAGGGTGCTACTGACCCATATCCCTCCTAGACTCTGCTATTCAAATACTAGGCAGAGCCCTATTGGTTAAGTTGAGGGATAGTGTTGAGGGATGTGGGGGCTGTCCAATATCCAGTATGGGTTCAGGGAAAATAGAGGCACCCTGGAGCAGTGCTCGAATCTACATATGTTGATCGCCAAGTATACGGTAGCCAAGGAGGGGTCGTTATTTTTGGCCTTTATGGACTTCTCCTCAGCCTCTGACTTGGTGAATAGGGCCAAATTGTGGGCTACCCTTTTGGAGCTGGGTGTAGATGGGGCATTGGTCAAATTCATGGCATCCCTCCATCAAGAACTGTTTTCTCAAATACGGGTCACAAATGAGGGAAGGTGTACTACCCGCTTCAAATCGATGCGGGGAGTACGTCAGGGCTGTATTTTTTCCCCCCTCCTTTTTACCATCTATATAAATGGCCTGGGTCGATATCTGGAGGAGGCGAACGCTGACGTCCCGCGTATAGGAGAAGCGAAGGTACCTGCCCTCCTATATGCGGACGACACCGTCCTCATAGCCCGCACTGGAAATGGTCTGCAGCATTTATTGGATGCCTTTGGGGCATTTATGGATAGGCTAGACCTAAAAGTGAATGCTAATAAATCACATACCATGGTTGTTGGACTCCATAGGAACAAGGGCAAACCGAAATTAATATTTAAATGTAAAGGTAAAGTGGTCACTAGAGTGACAGTGTTTCCATACCTGGGGGTGCTCTTTGATGAGAGGGGCATTTGGGGCCCCCAGGTATGGGCAAAGAGCCTATCAGTGGCCAGATCAACTGGGCACTCATGGGGTTTACAAAAAGACTGGGAGTCAGGCCAATGAAGGCCTTGTTAAAAGTTTACAATGCAAAATGCATCTCAATTGCGATGTATGGGTCTGCCCTATGGGGCTATGTACATATGGAGACCATCCAGAGGGTAGAAAACAGGTTCCTGCGCAATTTGCTGTCTGTGCCCCAATCGACCCCAACTTTTTCAATCCATGCGGAGGTGGGCCTGGACTATGTTACGGACAGGCTTAACCTGGTGCCGTTAACATTCTGGCTTAAGACCTGGCTCAACAAGGAATTAACTCTTAATCACGCCATTCTAGCAGACGTAATATCTCTGGACCACTTTAAAAAGGTACCTTGGTTAGAATATTTGAGAAAGTCCTTTGAACAGTTGGGACGTCCGGACCTCTTCCTGGCACCATCTGGAATCAGGAAGGTGGACGAGAGCCTGGTTAAGAAGCAATTCATGGAAAGGGCCAGACTAGCCCGGGAGGAAAATGAACTGCTGAAACCCACTGTAAGATCTCTCTACATGTTATTAGGCTCTAACTCACTTCCACAATACCTTATGACTGTCACTAAGCCATTTCATAGGTTCTTACTGGTAAAATTTGGATTTAATTTGATTCATTTTTATTTGGGGAATTATCCAACCTGGGCCAAACCAGATTTAGCAACACCTTGTACTTGTGACCAATTTTTAGTTCAAGACACAATGCATTTTACCATGTTCTGCGGGCATCTCTCGGCCATTAGAAATAAATATTTGCTGCCAATTTTGAAGGAGGCAGGCTTTACTAAAGCGAGGCCGGCATTAGTTTTCCTCCAGTCTCTGAGTAATGTCCGCATTACATTTTGTGTAGCTAACTTCCTAGTGGCGGCATCAAGGATAAAATTAAATAATGCACCTCGATTTGCGATATATTATATTATATTTTCATGAAAGGATGTATTGCACATGTGTAATTGTCCCAAATGTTTTTATATTATATATGTATATTAATGTTTTTATGCCTTTTATGATTATTATAAATCGAATAAAGTGTGTTTGACTGACTGACTGACTATTGGGAATAGAATGTTGCTGATTTCCTATGGAAAATAGGTCTAACTATAACTACCTACTGGCAACCGCCAGTAGGTAATATATATATATATATATATATATAATTTAATGAAAGGGGGCAAGGTAGACCCCTCTTGACCCCCTAGGAATGATGTTGGGGTTATTAAAGGGTCCCGTGGGGAAAATAAAAAAAATTGATTTTTCGCGGTAGAAGCGCTTCCCGGTTCGCAAACCGGGTCGCTCACCGGTAGCAAACGGGAGTTCGCCATTTTGTGTTTCGTTTTAATTAAATCACAAGATGGAGGAAAAACAATGTGGGAAATGGGTATAAGGGGGCACAGGAGACGTATCCTGACCCCCTAGGTTTTCTGAGGGTGGCTGAGGAGGCTCATATATGTTGATACATGTATTCCAACGGCTGTGCGTGAGTGGAATTTTTTTTTTGCTGCGTGACGTCTGTTAACGTTCGATTAGAAGGAAATCAGGAAGTGTTGACCGCCATTTTGTCACTGCGAGTAAATATATTGTTCATTTCAAAGCGTTGGAACATGGAAAAGGGAGAAGGTAGAGATTGTCTTGCTGCATAGTTTTTCTCAGGGTGTGCAGTAAGGCCCCGGTTGTGCTTATACTCACGGTGGGGTCTTCGAACACTTTAGCAAATGATGATCCGAGCTGAGGCAAAGGAGGGTGTCAGTCGGGGGGGGGGGGGGGAGCAATGGTGCAGTTTTCACTTCCATGTCTAAGTGTTAAAATCTGGTTTGCGATGTCAACATAATCGGCGCCACCTTGTCCCCACTCAGGTACGTACGCTTTAGCAAGCAGCAGCCATTTTGAAAGCGCTATGGCCCCTCTGCCCCTCGCCGGTCCCCAGCGCGTCTCCCTGGTGCTACAAACACTCCTCCTCTCTGACCACCCCGTTCTCTCTGTGGAAAATTAATCCGTATTGATAAACATTGTCTGCGCCATCTTGCCTTTTTTCCAATGCCACACTTTTGTCGTGCACGGCAGCCATTTTAGATGCCTTGACCAGACCCACTCTCTGCACGCCGCCGATCCTCAGCACGGCTCCCCACCCTCGCAAGCATCTCCCCCACGCACTGGTCACCCCCGCTCTCTCTCTCATGCATGGGCCATAAACCTCGCCCCATCTGCACTGCTTTTCCCTGAGAATCACACCCCGTGCCCGCCCGACACCTCCCTTTCACCCTATTCACTAACGCACCCTCTGACACTCCTCTTCCTCTGTGTCTGATTGTCCAGGCCGGTCCCAGGCTGTCACCTAGCCCTGCGGATGTAGTTTATGGCCCCAACTGTAAAGAATCACCCCTCTTCAAAGGAGTTATAATAGATCAAGGCCCCCACCCCATGAGATCCGTCACACCACACACATTCCGGGAATCGGCGGAATGTCCTGCTGTTCCAACTATCTGATAACGATCCTGTATTGTGATTGGGGAGGGGATTCTCACAGTAAGGGTGTGTGGGACCGAGCCTGAAGCGGAAGATTCCAGGGATGCCTTTCTGTACATCAAAGTCTTCACAAGAATGTGTCACATGTAATAAAGCAATAAACCTGTGTATAAGAGGCCAGGCCTCGGAGATGTGGTCAGAGAACCTCCTGAAGACATTCTGTGTGCGTGTCCAAAATTACAGGCTCTCCTCATGAGAAATAAACCCTGTTCTTGCGTTCCAGCTCCCAGCGCTTGTCTCTTTATTTGGTAACTATTTGCTATTGGAAATTAGAGGCGTCCTTGCGCCAACAGCCTGGGCATTCAACAGTAACTAGCTGCTTTTCCTCAATTGGCGTCCCAACGCGGGGCCCATCAGCGACATGTGGGTTCAGTAAGAGAGGTCCTGACGACGGGGTGAACGTCTAAACGATTGGAGTATACCTGCCTTGAGAGGGCCCTCGTCTGGCTGCCGATCGAGTGAACTTCACCGATTCTGAACGGACCTCTCTTGAGTGACCTGCTGTCCTGACTGGGACCCCACAGGAGTGCTGTGGTAAAACTGGAGTAAGAGGACGATCAGGCGCTGGAAGGGGAAGGCGAAGAACTGTCCTCGTGGTCCGGGTAAGGTTAAGTAGGACGTTTTATACGTCTGATTGGCAGGATGGTTTTATTCACCTGATTGATTATTTGATTGATTGTTTGTATCGGAATTGTTTGAAAATACTAGTATTATTCGTTGATTGGTTTGTTTAGCCTTGGTTGCTACTTGATACATTGGTCCTCTTTGGAGATTACAAATGTCATCAGTGATGTATACAAATGAAAGTCTGCTGATACCCACTATCGGCGTCACCAGATTGGACTAGATCACGCACAATTGGACTATGTCTTTTTCTGGTTATACAGTAACATCTTTGTGCTCGTTGCCACATTACAAATATATAGCACTCCAACAAAGTAGTAGGATTATAACACTTTAATAGCTTATAAATATATACAACGCTCCAACAAAGTAAACACGTTAAAAAAAAACATTTTAAACAACTATTTACATGGCAGCCTGCTGCAACATCCATCTCAAAGCATTCACCGTCCGCTTGACACTGTCCCTGCCCCTCCATCCCCGGAGTAGCAACAATGGGCTGCTTTGGCCTGTCTTTTAGTCGGCTTTGGGCTATAAAAAGCCTACAAAATCCGTCGGCCTGTGAGGCGGCGTCAGTAGCGGACCGTTGTGCGAATAGGCCGAAGGCAGCACAACGCGCCGAGATCCGGACGGCACCGAGGTGGTGTCCAGCAAGTTGCCGCACTGGTCTGGCCATACTACAATGCTGCGCCGAAAGACGGCGTGGAGCGCCCCGGGGGGGAGACGGCGCGATCGGGCCTCCCCCGCCTCCCCAGGTGGAGGCTCCTCAGCTGCAGTGGGGCGCCCCTTGGCGTTTCACTCGCCATCCAGCAGAGTTGCACCCGCTCTTGCGGCACAGTGCCTCACCCGCCATCCAGCTGAATTGCGCCCGCTCTTGCGGCACAGTGCCTCACCCGCCATCCAGCTGAGTTGCAACCGCTCTTGCGGCACAGTGCCTCACCCGCCATCCAGCTGAGTTGTGCCCGCTCTTGCGGCTACAGCGTCTTGCCCACCATCCAGCTTAATTTGCACCCACTCTTGCGGTGCAGCGTTAGGCGGCTGCCACAGGACTCTCAAAATGGCGGCCGGCTCTTCGGATTTGGGCCTGGTCCACTAAAATGGCCCTGGGACACCTTGGAACTCGGGCGCTTGCCTGCTAGGGCATGGGCCCCATTCCCAAAAGCGTCCCCTCAGCCTTGAAGATTCTACAAAAGTCACCGGGGTCCCTGACTTCCGCAGGCTTCCGGTGGGGAGCGGCTGCCATGATTGCTTGCGGAATGGCCACGACGGAGCCACGAGATGGTGGTGCTCTCATGCTGACGCCAGCTTCAGTCTGAAACATCCAGAAACACTGTAGACTACCAATTCGATCAGTTCCGGTGGAGCCCCAACGTGACCCGGTAGGGAAGAACTTGCCCTACCCTCTTTTGACTGATGGTTCTTGTTGCCTATCTCTTCTGTTGTCATTTAACGGAACCTTTTTTGACTGCCGAAAGGGGTTCTGGTCCGACCGTTGGTTGGTGGAGACATTTTGATTATATACTGGACCTGCCCGGCCTCGCCCAAAATGGCGCCGGTATAAATGGGACTCGCAACTCCTTGTTGTGTACTGGTTGCCCATCCTTGATATCACGAGATACGTATGCAGTTTTGAAGCACATGGGGGGCGGGAACGAGTACTGATTGAACATTTGGACATCCCTATTGATATTAAGTTCTTATGTGTTATTGATTACTGTACTATTGAAAGTTCGAATTAACGTCACCCATGGTACTTGCCCACAAATGTATATCTAGATAATTTTATTGTAACTGGCCCTGTCGTACTTTAATTATAAAATTTACGTCCACCGATTCCGCAACTGTTAGACACCATAGTTCTTGCAACCTAATGGCCCGCCCGTTACGTTCTTCTACAGTGTAAATGTCCCCTCATCATATACGATTCCAGTTTGCTCCGTGGCCGGCTCACGTGGTTATAGGCCCGTATTTGTATACTGACATTTTCACAATAAATGTTTTTAAAACAAAACATGGTAGTAGTACCTAGTTTGGTAAAGTTTTGAATAATAGCCACTGTTTTCAAATCAGTAAAAGGCAAGTGATATAAAGCAGCCCGATTACATGACGGTTAAAAGGTATAATACGCAGGAATGCTGTAAAGATAAATGGTCAAGGGCTGTTGTGTTTTCGACTCCTGCAACATAAAGTGATCGATAAGAATCCGATATTCAGGCCTATCAGCGACTAAGACAGCAGGCCAAGCCTCTTTTGCTCAACGGCTCCCATATGGGACGAAGAAACGCCCTTTTTCTCAAAATAGGAATATTTTACTTGCAGGACAGTTGTAAATTTCCCGGGAAAATACATTAGCCTGGAACATTGTTAGTGATAAACTGTAAATGCATCTGGGTCCTTTGCTTTACAAGACAGAGTGAGAAAAAAAAAGGTGGGGCTTTCATAATTTGGGAAAAAAAATGTTCTAAACCAATGAAAAGTGTTATTTTTAGGTCATATGACCAAGCCTTCCATCATTAGGAAACCAAAAGTAAAATGAACCAATGAAAAGTTTTATAAACAAGTCACATGACCTGTTATGCTTACGTTACGCGCTCATGAGTGATGTCACTGACCATGTCATGAGTGATGTAATATGTGACGTCATCAGCAGTGCATTGCAGGCGCGCAAGTTATAGTGAGTCCAACTAACTATAACGTGGGAATTTCAATGGTTTTATGTCAGTAAAATTTCCAGCTAACTATAACTGGTGTGAAAACTATGTTTTTTTCAGTGAATTTAATAGGTTTTTTAAATGCTAATTCCTAACTATAACTGGTGTGAAACCTATGGTTTTTTTCAGTGAATTTCATGGGTTTTTTAATAGCAAATTTCTATAGCTAGGAAATGTAATATTTTTTAAAATTAATCCTATATTGTATATTTATGTAATAATATTTTTTGATGTAAATTTATATATATTTTTTTTTGCCCTGGAGCGCTCATGGTGCGTGTACCGGGGCGCTCACCGGTAAGCGCAGTATTCCGGCACGCCCCTGTGCGCATACCTGGGCGCGTCCCGTTAGCGCACCCAAAAAAAAAGAAAAAAAAAGAAAGAAGGAGTGAGCATGAAGAAAAGGGACAGAGAGAGTGGTGTTAAGAGAAAGAGAGCTAGAGGGAGGAACACAGAGGGACTGTGTAATAGATAGTAAGACAGAGGAAAGGTGTTAGAGGAAGTTACTGAGAAAAGGAAAGACATGGGGAGTGACAGAGAGAAAGGAGATGAGAGAGTAAAGGAAGGAGTGACAGAAAGGAACTGAGTGAACCAGAAAAAAAGGTAAGTGAGGGAGTGTAGGTGAGCAGGGGGACTGAAAGAAGTTGAATGTGGTAGGAAAGTAAGGAAAAGAGAAGTAAACATGGAGGATAAGAATAAGTGAGCTAAGCAGAGTAAGGAAACAGGGGTGAGGTAGTGTGAGAGAAAAATAGTGAGGTTAAAACAAAGGGTGATGACAAACTACATTTCTTTAGTCACACTTACCATATAATTAATGTAAACTTAATTACATATTTTTTCTACACTTTGTATCTGTGAAAGAGAGAAGAAAAAATAAGTTATAATTAGTAAAATATATATTTTAAAATAGAAGAGACAGGTCAAGAGGTTAAAAATCATAAAAGTGTACTAAGAAATAAAGCAAGAGTGAGGGATACAGAAAGGGAAATAAAGTAATGTGGAAGGACAAAAAGAGGGGAAAAGAAATAGAAGGAGAGCACATTACTAAGAGTAAGGCAGATAAATTCAGTGACAGAGAGGAAGAGAAGAAGAGAGAAATGAACTGAAGGTAAGTAAGATACTAAAAGAATGTGAGTTAGCAAAGCTAAATCAGGAAAGAGGAGTAAGTAAAAGGGGAATGAGTGAGAGGGAAAGGAGTCTGATTGAGGATCCATTTACAGGAAAGAGGAATGGAAGATGACTGAGAGTGAGTGAAGGGGAGTCGCAGAATGAAGGGATGAAGGGAGTGAGGATAATATAGATGGATTGAGAGAAAAGGATTGAGGAAGTAAGTACACAGAGTGACTAAGGGAAGGACTATGTGAAGTGGAGTACAATGAGTGAAGAAAGGAAAATGAGTAAAGGAGCAAAAAAAGGAAAGAGAGGGGAAAAGGACTAAAGCAGCAGTACTGAGAGAATGTGATTTGGTGATGAAAGTAAAGAGAAGGACACTGAAAGATAGGAAATGCGGGGTAGTAATGGAACCGGAGTAAAAGAACTGGGGTGAAGAATGATGAGAGAAGAGCAGTGAAGTTGTTGTAGGAGAAATGATTGAAGGTAGATAAACACAAGTGAGCATAACACAAGGAGAGTGAGGGACAGAGGACATAGAGGTAGAGAATGAAAAAAGAGGACAAAAGAAAGAAGCAAAGAAAGATAAGTGAGGGAGAACGGGTGAGTTATAGTGACAGAGTGCGACAAAAGAGGTGAGTGAGTAAAGAGGAATTAGTAAAAGAGCAAAGGAGGAAAAGACGGAAAAAGGAAGTAAAGTAGACAGACTGAAAGCTGGAAAGTAGTGCAAGGGAGAGAGGGGATGCAGACAGTTGAAATGGGATTGAGGGGTTGTGAAAGAAGTGGAGTAAAGGAACAGCGATGAAACAGAGTGAGAGAAAGGCAGTGTGAGTGAGTAAAGAGAGCTGAAAAAAGGATGGAAACAGGAAAGTGAGTGTGAGACAATGGGAATACAATATAAATTACACAATACAAACTATAGAATAACTTGTACAACATGTTAAATAGTTTATTTTCGCTGTTCTCAAAATATATTGAATTTCACTAAAAACAGTGAGTTCAAACTATTCATCATATGACAGTGGGGAAAAAAACACAATCTAAAAGATTGCGTTTTAAAAAACCCATATAAACTTACAAATCATATATGTACACTAATCTTTCATTCACTTACTTTTCCTTGGGCCAAATAGTAGATCGTGAAGGTTCTTTTTGTTGGAAAATATTCTGCTGTTCTTTAAAATTTCCATTTCATCGACTTTCTATAAAAAAAGCTCTAAGAACATCTGAAATAATTCTCAATGTTTTCATTTCCTCCTTGTGTTAAGTTATGACTCTTTGCTCATTTCTTAACCTTTCCTTACAGGCAAATAGTGTCAGATATATCAGTATGTTTTTACATTTCTGAAATCAAACTCTGAAATTACCTTTTACCCGATATTCTCAAAGAAAAGTTCATACAACATTTTCACAATGTTTAAATATTCATATTCCCATCTTTGGATCACTCATGTTCAACATTTCCTATAATACTGATATCACTTACTATGAGATCCACTTACAGTACCTATATGAGAACTGGATTTTTTATATTATGTTGATCACTTTCACTCACAATATAATTTTAAACAGTAGACTAACTTTTATTACCTGCTGCCGTCTTCATAGGCAAATTACCTTTACTTAAAGTTTGGTTCTAAAAACACTAGGTAAGAATTTTTAAGCCAAAAGGCAAACGTTGTTTGTAAGTCAAATGAGTATCATTGCAGTAAGTCCAACCTTTTTGACATTTTAAATAAGCTGTATAATGCCCTGATGTTGTCGAAGGACCGTCATGATAAATAATTCCTGAAATTGATAACTGAGAAGCCACGAAATTTATGATACAAGTTGTCAATTTAGTTCCATCAGGTCTACATCATTGGAACACTAAAATGACATACTGACCATAAGTTTGTATAAATAATGTAGACAGCATTGGCCACTTACATTGGGTACACACCATATTATGATCAGCCGCTTTAACTAGATTATTAAATGACACTGATTTGCAGTCTGGTAAAGTTAAATATATAAATCTTTCAGTGTATATTCTAGTAGTGCTTGATAAACTTCAATTGTCGCAGTCATGCTGCCATTGATAAGAAAGGCTAAAAAGATTTTCTACATCTACACCTCATCTTCCAAAACACCAAACATATATATTAAAAATTCCTGAAAATCCTGCTGAATGTTCTGTGAAAAATATTCTTGACCAGAACATATGTCTAAAATATTTCGAATTTCTGTAACACTTTTTATTTTTGCTCTATCACTGCTACATTTCTCAAACACAGAATTCAATAAACCGCAGAATCTTTGTTCCCGATTTTCAACAATCTGTTCTTGTAAAGTTTGAAGAAAAAAAACAACATTAACCACTACATTAGCATAGCAGTTGACACCAGAACTGTTTTCAAACTGAAATCCAACAACCTCTTCATCGGAATCCTTTTTCTTTCTGTTTACAATTACATTTTCATCTACTTTTTGACTTTTTGCTACAACCTCACTGCAATTATTCTCATTTCTTCTTTTTAGGCATACCACACGTTTTTCAAACAGAGTATATTGAGGCAAATGTGGAGCATACTCTCTTCTTAACCTATTGTATTCTTTAACACAATCTAGATCTGCACAAATCTTTGTCTCATCACACTTAATCAAGTACAATCCTGATAAAGTTCTGACTCGTGATAATGCCACATATGCCATACCCTCTTTAAACACAGAACTTCCAATATTCACCAAAGCACTATCTACACTTAAACCTTGAGATTTATGAATTGTCACCGCATATGCCAAACAAACAGGAAACTGTTTTCGGCGCACATATAAGTCTTTTACAAGCAAAAATCTAGCAGAACAACGTCTGATTTGTTGTACTTGCTCAATGCCATCAAATTTAATTTTTAAAAATTCAATTCCATCTCTATTTCTATAATTCACAAAATCAACAACATGACCCATTGCTCCATTTACCAGACCTCTTTCAACATTTAAATTCCTTCTCAAAATGATACGACGATTTAAACACACATTCAGAGTCTTTTTAAAACCAGCTGTTTTAGATATACTCTTGTCTAATGAATACAATTTTGATTTCAAATTTTCTGACAAAATAATTGTTGCTCCCATATGCTCAATTTGATCTATTGCTTCCAGTTTCACAATCTCTTAATTTTCTAACTTTAACATTTTGTTGTTGAAGATGGAACATTCTTGCAGAGTTGGCATCAAACATATCCAAGATTTGTTCTCAGTAATTTTCTTAAAAATATTCTCTGGAAGAATGTTTTCATTTGGATACAAATTTGAAATTAATCGTGCATGTAAAGCTTCTTTCCCATGCTCACTTACTTTTCTGATTCTTACATCTTGTAGAATATTTTTATAAGCTTCATCCTTTGCCTGTCGCATATTTTGAAGCAGTTCTACATATTTGAAATTCAACCATATATTAACGTTTCCAATGCTTCCAAGGGACTTCCTGGTATCTTCATGCGTGAGCATTTTAAACACTGGTTGTCCTTTAACTGGAGTCAACTGCAGTAGATCTCCAAAAACAATAATGTTTTTTCCTCCAAATAACACATCATACTCTGTTCTAAGAATTTATTGCATTCTCAAATGCACAAAAGCAAGCATTAGGTTTGAGACCATGCTTTCTTTATCAATGATAAGAAGTTTCATTTTCTTCAGGACTCTGGAATCTTCAGAACACGCATCTCCAGATAGCTTGTTGTAATGCAATTTATTATCATGCACAACTGGCAGCATCAGTAAACGATGTAGAGTAATCCCTTTAATGTTATGTGCTGCCATTCCAGTTGGAGCGGTTACAACACAAGGCAGCGGTGATTCAGTCCTTTTCTGCAGATAAGTTGCAATTGCTTTAATCAGAAAACTTTTTCCTGTTACTGCTTCTCCACTTACGTACAGTCGGACAGGCTTAAATGATGTACATGAGCACTCTTTTTTCTCATGTCTGAATCCATGTTCAATCTGTTCTGTGACTTCGTCATATATCTTTTTCTGCTCAACGTTTAGTTGCTTTACCAAATCTTCTAAGTTAACTACATCCTCTTGAGCTTGTTCCATGGCTCTTTCTACCTCATCCATGGCAGTGGCAGCTTCATTTTGGATAATTTGTCCTCCTAGTGGATCCTGACTCAATGAAGTTGTACTCTGACTGTCTTGAGAACTGTCTCTAGCAATCTCTTCAGCAATTGTGGCTTCTTGCTCTATTTCTTTATTCAACATTTGCAGATAATTTGGAAAAACAGGACATTCTATGGTATCCTTGGTTGCATTACAAGAATCTTCGTAACAGAGAGAATCTCCAAGTAGTTCCTCTTCTTTACGCCATGGCTTAAAGAGTGGCAAAAGAGCTAAATAGTAAAATTCTCTTTTGTCTGGAGATTCGCAACTCAATTTTTGATGATTAATCAAATGGCCTTTTCTCTGCTTCACTAGACATCCTTCATACTCTATGACAGCATATTTTCCATTATTGATATCTTCTGTGATGTTCCTCTTATAACTATAGTTTTGCAGAACTTCATACAAACAAGTGTTCTCAAGGTGAGTACTTCTATTTGGATAGTATGTATCCAACATGTTTGTCTTCAAAATATATGTACTGTTTGGTTCTTTCTCCGCCAAATACTCAATTTCTTGTACATATTTCAAAACTTGGTTTCGTGTTGCAGCAAGACCTAGACTCACCCAAATGATTGTTCTAGATTTGGCAGAGACTTGCTGATGATAACCGATCAGAACATTCATATGCTCCAATTTCTCGATGCAACAACATCTTCAGACTGAAAATGTATAATGTTTTATTTATTTATTTATTTATTTATTTATTGACATTTGTAGAGCGCGGCGAATACCCGTGGGCGTCTCGGCGCTACACTCTTTTCATGTGAAATGTCCTCCCACATTTCCTTCAGTTCTGTCTTTCCTTTTTTTGTGATGTAAGACGTCACATATCGAGCCACAGCAATAGAGTTGTCAGCAACAAACTGAATATCCATGTTAGCATTCCACATGGACAAAATCACTGGGTTGTAGTCGTTAATATACTTGGACTCTTCGTTTCTTTTTAAATTGTATGTACTTTTAGGTGATTTTCTCGTCACAGTATGTCGCTGAGAAGACATCAAATTATTTACTCTACCTTTAGAAATCACTGGTCGTGGAAACGGGAAACGACATTTTGTGTAGAACTTGTCCTTGTTTCTAAATTTTCGACGACAGTACTTTCCACAACGATGGAATTGAAAGCGTAAAACTTGTTGCCTTAAATTGTTTTCTTCAGTAGTTTTCGGAACAGCACAAGTTGAATACTCTTCAATGAAACTCATCACTGTGTCATCCGAATCAGTTCCAAATGTGGGTGCATCTTTAATCCATAACAACATATGTATGTGAGGAGCACCTCTCGCTTGATACTCATTCCTCCAAAAGAAATCCAAAACCTCTCCAAGGGGAGGATTTTTTTTGTCGGTAATAAAAGACATCATAGCTTCAAATCTATGATTGAAATATCTGCATACATTTTTTCGACGACAGTACTTTCCACAACGATGGAATTGAAAGCGTAAAACTTGTTGCCTTAAATTGTTTTCTTCAGTAGTTTTCGGAACAGCACAAGTTGAATACTCTTCAATGAAACTCATCACTGTGTCATCCGAATCAGTTCCAAATGTGGGTGCATCTTTAATCCATAACAACATATGTATGTGAGGAGCACCTCTCGCTTGATACTCATTCCTCCAAAAGAAATCCAAAACCTCTCCAAGGGGAGGATTTTTTTTGTCGGTAATAAAAGACATCATAGCTTCAAATCTATGATTGAAATATCTGCATACATTCACTGGATCTAAAGAACACAGTTCTCCAGGTGTTTTGAATTCTATATTTTGTATGTTTCCATTTGCCTCTCGTAGAAATTGAAGTTAGTCGTCCCATGCATACTCAGCACAGCTAAGAGTGAGGAACCATGTAGGAGTTCCTAAGTTTCTTAGCATACATTTAAATTCCCCATGACGACGAAACCAATACTCGTTTGTACCACGCTGACATGCAATGAGATTGATTAGCTGAGATTCCAAAATACTGTCTTGCAGATTGACTTTCTCCATAAAGTCCCTCACCGAAACATTTTGCAGATGTGCTCCACTTTTCAGTATATGGTTCACTGCATAAGAAAGCCCTGACAAGTCACTTTCATACAGTTGATGAAACAAATACGGAATGCATTGACGAAACCTTGGATCTTCAGCATATAATCTTAAAGTCCGGTATTCAGCTGCAGGAATTTGAACTGGTCGATCATCATATCGTCCACCTTGACCTGTTGGAAATAACTGTGGAAAACAATGAGCTTCCAAACTTTCTTCCCATATACTAATGAGACTTCCTTTTGCTGCTTTCATTTGAAACAAGTCAATTGCATTCCCCATTACTTCTTTGGAATGCAAAGGATGAACAGTATAATGTTCATATATTTCTTCACTTCTAAACACATCAACTTTTTCAATTCGGCTGACTGAACAATCACTGTCTTCTTCTGTAGCTGCTTCCTCTGCTCCAACACATTCATGTTTGTAGTACTCATTGTTTTTGACCAAATACAACGTTGCCTTTTTGACTTTCCTAACATCCACTAAATCTTGCCAGATTTTCTTACTCTTTGTCGGAACCCCATTAACTAGAATAACCAGAGGATCCTTTTCTACTCTTTCTACACCAATTGTATCAATATTTTTCTTGACATCTAGAGGCAAATAAACAACTCTTCCCTTTAATCCTCTTTGTAAATCTGAAGGAGGCAATTTCCTTATCTTAGGCTCCATGCGAACAATAGCCTGAAAAGGATGGACACATTGAATCAAAATAGATTCATAAGTATTTAAATCCATCAATTCAGAAGGAATATCTACCAACTGAAGATTATTATGAACAGCTCTAGCAGGCATTCTGTTTTCATTTAATTTTTTAAAACAATAATTACAAATATGCTGATCAGAACTCAAATCAAAAGAATTCTCCACCAACATATAAGTTATAAAATCCTTCCATTCACTATTGTTTTCCATTTCACTTTTTGCATATAAATCAACTAACCTAGTCTGAATCTTATAATGAGTCCGTCGACAACACACACAAGTAAAATTAGGCCTTTCACTTGATTTCACCTTAAACTTGGTAATTTCCTCGTCAAACTTTTCTGTACTTAAAATCTGTACATTGTCTTCCACATTACCATCTATTACTATATCCATTTCTACACTGTCCTCTTTGTTCCCAAAATAACAAAACTCAATTTCTTCACAAATGCTCTTCACATCTAATTCAGATCCATGCAAAAGAGCACTGTTTAACTGTTTAAGCTTAAGTGCTGGACATTTTGCATCATACAACCTTCTCACTAATTTCCTCACTTTATTATGATGCACTGCTAACATCCTAAAATGATGAAAAACACTCTGACATACTTTTCTAGAAAGACAAGCCAGTGAATGCCCATGCAAACCTGTTTTCTCTCACTCTGCAAGGATCTAACTCTTGCAACATCTTCATTTTCTGTTTTACACTTTTCTTACTATATGTACGTAGGAAATTACGAAGCAAATCGATTGAATTCTGTCACACACTACAAATACTACTACACTTCCATGTGTACACTAGACCCTTAGTACGTCTCCCTAAATCTTCATCAGCTAACACCTCTTCTGCATCTCTAGACACAAGTTTCTCTTTTTCCACCAGACAACCGTCTTTCACCTCATATGCTCGTCCACTGGTGTCAACTGCATGCACCAAATCATTCTCCTGGAAGTAACTCTCCTCATTAAAATATGGATCAGAACTTGAACTATGCATCCATGCTCCAGAAAATACTTCACAAAAATTAGTCCGATAAATTATTCTTTTCCAGTTACTGTTCATTTTGAAAACATCAATTGCCTTGTTAGGTATCCTAATTCTATGATTACTAAAATAAATAACTTTTTTTAAACTTCGAAAGCCTGATCAACAAACTTCTCTACACTTTTCTTTTTCTTGTAGAAAGCAGCTCTCTTTGTTTACCTTTCTTCATATTTTTTAACAAATTTAAAACTACGCTATTATGAAACATTCGTCAACGAATGTCCCTAAATTGGTTTTGTCTTCTATTACTATACATACTGTTCTCTCCTGGTCCAGTAGTAACACTTTTGGGGGGGCCTCTCCTTCCTTTTCAAATTTGCTCACTCCTTCTGTATATTCTCTTTCTCATTAACATTTTTTTTGCTATACATATGTTCCAAAAAAAAGACTTAGTTGTCTTACTAGGAGCTTTTTTTGTGTTTTTGAAGTACTTGTTGTAGGTGAGTGCTTTAATTCCGTTGCTGTTTTCGATTTTTTCCGTATGGCATCTTTCCTTCTCCTCTGCCTTGAAGGCATATTTCCAAAACTTTTGAATTGTTAATGTCAATCTGTGGTAAAGAAAATAATAACACATCATAGACCACTATTAGCAAACAACAAAGGAATGACAATAAGCAAACGATATAAACACTAGTTTACAACATATGTAAGTTTATATCACAGCAACTATATAACTAGGAGTAAGACAGAGAAAAATAGCTAGACGGAGTAACACAAAGAGACAGAGAGAGTCAGACAAAGAAACAGGTAGAGGGAGTAAAACATAGAGAAGGAGTAAGACTAGGAGAGTGTATCATATGTTGTAAGACAGAGAAAAGATGTAATAGGGAGAGGAAGTAAGTCAAAGAAAGGGAGAACAAGAGTAAATCAGAAAAAGGGTGTAACAGGGTGTAAGACAGAGAGAGGGTGTTAGAAGGGAACAGGATGTAAAAGAGACCTAAACAGAGAGAGCCTGTAAAAGGGAGAGGGTGTAAGAGGAAGTAAAAAAAGACAGAGGATATAACAAGAAATAGGTCAGAGGATATAACAGGAAGAAAGGAAGAGAATCAAATAGTCAGAAAGAGTGAGAGAGGGTGTAAAACAGACTAAAGGTGTAACAGGGAGTAAGACAGGGAGATAATGTTATAAAGAGAAATGTTGTAAGAAGGAGTAAATCAGGAAGAGGATGTAAGACAGAGTATGATTTCGAAATTGCTGTAAAAAAGAGAGAAAGGGAATAAATCAGAGACAGGGTGTAACAGAAAGTAAGTCAAAGATAGAGTGTAAGAGAGTGTAACACAGAGTCGGGATGTAAAAAGGAATACGTCAGAGAGATGGTGTTAGAAGGGGACAGGTGGAAAAACAATATATAATGCTTGGTAAAGAAATGTTGATGCATAAAGGAATTGTATTTTGAAAATAAGTGACATTTCAGTAGTGTAATGAAATGCTTGTACATATGACCTGTGCTCTGTTTTTTAAATGTTATGTAAAAATTACAGCACATGAATTTGTTTTACATTATTCACAAGGTTTAGATACTGTGTACATGATTGCACGTTTCACCTGTGTTTCCTCAGATTAGGAAGCAGATTGTGCAGATGAGGTGAGGCCTGTCCAGGGGAGCAAAGATGGTGAGGCCTGTGTCTAAGAATGCAGTGGACTGGACTTCATGAAGCCTCTCCCCTACTGCATTCTTAGACACAGGCCTCACCTCCTTTGCACCCCAGGACAGGCTTCTCTCCCACTACACTCTTGAACACAGACCTCGACTCCTCTGCACCCCTATACAAGTCTCACCTCATCTGCAACCCTGAACATACTTCACCTCATCTACACCCTTGGACAGGCCTCATCTCATCTACACCCCTGGACAGGCATCACCTCATCTACACTATTTATACCTTCTCAAAAATGTAAAAACCATTCATTTGCCCGAAAAATCATTTTTCGCATCACATTTAAGAAACACAGCACAGGTCCTATATACAAGCATACACTTTCACTACTGAAACCTCACTATTTCACAAAAGACAATTCCTCTATCTTGCATATGTTAATATCAAGCATTTCCAAAAAACATGCCACAAACCAACAAGAAAGAATCTCAATCTGCTTCCTAATTTGAGGTAACGCAGGTGACATCATTCTAAAAGGTTCAAATATATTTATTTAATGAGGCAAACACTATTAATTCCTTCTCAAAAATTTTAAAGCCATTCATTTACCCCAAAATCGTTTTTTAAATAACATTTTAGAAACACAGCACAGGTCCTATGTACAAGCATTCAATTTCACTACTGAAACTTCTCAATTTTACTTAATGCAATTCCTCTATGCAGCAAAATCTTTTTTACCAAGCATTATCAAAAAACATGATACAAACCAACAAGAAAGAAGCTCAATCTGCTTCCTAATCTGAGGTAATGCAAGTGACATCATAGTAAAAGGGTCAAATATATTTATTTAATGAGGCAAACACTATTAATTCCTTCTCAAATATATAAAAGCCATTCATTTACCCCAAAATCGTTGTTTAAGTAACATTTTAGAAACACAGCACAGGTCCAATGTACACGCATTCAATTTCACTACTGAAACTTCACTATTTCACAAAAGACAATTCCTCTATGCTGCAAAATGTTTTAACCAAGCATTATCAAAAAACATGACACAAACCAACAAGAAAGAAGCTCATTCTGCTTTCTAATCTGAAGTAACGCAGATAACATCATTGTGAAAGCTTCAAATATATTTATTTAATGAGCCAGACACTATATATTCATTCTCAAACATATAAAAGCCATTCATTTCCCCCAAAATCGTTTTTTAAATAACATTTTAGAAACATAGCACAGGTCCTATGTACAAGCATTCTATTTCACTACTGAAACCTCACTATTTCACAAAAGACAATTCCTCTATGCAGCAAAATGTTTTAACCAAGCATTATCAAAAAACATAACACAAAGCAACTTTAAAAAAACACAATCTACTTCCAAATCTTCTTCATAGAGCATACAAGTCTCTATCTAAATTAAATGAATCATTACTTACCTTTACAAATGCTTTGGGAGATTGAGAACAGTGTCAGACACACACACCAATTGTTCTTTAGCAGAGCAAAAGGTATGCACTCAAGACACTGCAACCATGACTGGCACAGAAAACCTCTAATTCTACACACATATGCCTCATTTCAACCAATCAAAACTCGTCCCTCACTATTTTCAAACCAACACCCTTCCCCCCTTAGACCTTTCTACCTGTTACCATAGCAACTCCCTCCTTACTGAACTCTCAGGTTCAAAAGTTCATTCTACAATGTTGCAAATGAAGTCAGCAAGGATGTTTGACATCTCAATACACCAGCTTATCCAGTGCAATGTTTCTTTAATTGACTTTTTCTTAACCATTCAAATTGCTTCTTTCACAAAACACAACCATGCACCCTAACTTTTAGTTTTCAACTATCTGAATCCACCAATCACTGCTTGTGATTCAAGAGCAGTGAAACTCCACAATTATTTTTTTGTAACCTCCTACTGTTCCAACGGCCATTTCATTCCCACACTTCATCTGACAGCACCAGAACCTTGTCTCACCATGTATTCCATCTGGATTATTGGACATAGCTACATCCACTGGGCTCAAAGGTATGCAGCTAGCAGAAATGTTCACAACCTTGATTTACCAAATGTGGAAATCAAGTGGATTGGCCAGAGAGGATTGAGATGTCACCAGTTGATACCATTGGTGAAAACCTTTTTGCATCTGCCAAACCCTGACCTCTTAATAGTGCACTGTGGTTGAAATGACTTGGGCACTTAGACTGGGGTAGGTCTGGAAATGCTTTTAAAGGACACCTTTGGTCAATTGATGACACTTTTTCCACAAACTGCCTTGGTATATTCCAATATATGTCAAAGCAGAAATGGAACTGGTCCAACCAATTTTGTCCACAATTTGAGAAAGCACGGAAACATGTGAATAAATCTGTTTCTGCTTACATGAGAGACTATGGAATGGGTTCAATATACAACAATAACTTGCGTTACAACATGCAAGATATCTACAGAGGAGATGGTGTGCACTTCTCAGATGAGGGTAATAGAATATTCCTCCTGAATTTAAGACTGTGCATTGGAACCTACTTGTAGGTACCTAAATCAGACACAGAACCCAAAAGCTCTTTTCAGGGCTACCCTACCTCTGATAACTCAAAAGGATTATTTTACTCTAACTTTTTTCACTATTTTTCACCAAAGTACGCTCCCCGGTACGCTCCCCGGTGCGCTCCCCGGTGCACGTACCGGGCGCTCCCCCGTGAATTTTTTTTTTTAATTATTTTTTGGGGCCTATATAGGCCTCCTAAGCCCCCCTCAGAAAACATAGGGGTCAGGGGCTGTCTACCGTGCCCCCTTCTACCCATTCCCAACGTTGTTTGTCCTCCATCTTGTGTCTCAATTGTACCAAAGCACAAGATGGCGGACTCCCGTAGCGCTCCTGGTGCACGTACCGCAGCGCGCACCGATAAGCGCTCCCAAAAAATGTGGGAAGTTAATTTACATAAAAACCACTGGAGATACTTTCACCGAATATAGAATAGGCCCTACTACATAGCAGTCCCTACCATTTTCCCAAATTTTGGTGGTATTCCATTGAGCCATTTAGGCTGTAGCCCTGTCTAAATATCCTGAGGTAAATTACATGACAAAAACACATATGAAAGTGTTGGAATTTTTAACCACTTAAAATGTTACTTACATTTTGTACTTTTATGTGCTGACATTTGATTGGTTAAGTACATGAATATATGTGAAAAATGAGAGGGAAACACAGCCATTTTGACTAGTACTACCTGAGGTACATTTGAAAAGGATTTTCACTGAAAACTTCAACTGCTTTCAAAAAGGTAAGTTGTTAATTTGGAAGGGGGACTATGTTGTGCACTTTAAGTTAATTTGGGAAAACGTTTTCGGATAGTTATATACAGTCCCTCTGTAATAGTTATAGATTGAGATAGGCTTCTCTGTTATAGTTATGGATTGAGTTAGGCTTCTCTGGAAAAATGAATTTACTTAGGCTTCATCACATGCACTTTTTAATAATTCTACTTCCTGCCTGAAACCATACACTGCCCAAAGATAACTTCACTGTTAAAAACTCAAAAGTACCTGTCTGAACTTAAACCCAACAGTGCCCTAACTCTACTGATATAGTTATTTTCTATTCAATTTACAGCAAGAAAATGGAAGGAAAACAAGACAAAATTAATATTTCTTTCGAAGTTGTTGTTGAGAACAATCCTGAGGAAGATATGGATGACTTGGACTTTATGGATCAGTCTCTGGACCAACAATTACTTGACACAATAGAATCATTGAATCAACATTAGGGCATTCCAGATGATCTAATGTTAGAAGTTCTTTTTCATTTTGAAAAATCAGAACAATACATTTATATTTAATAATTAAAAATTGTTTGAGACATTATTCATTATTATATGTGATTCATGAAATAGTACCAACATGATTATAATATAAAGTGAGACATATAGTATACTGTGCAACTTTTTTGTGTTACATAATAAGTTTGCTCATAGTTACTTCCTTTCTCCCACTATATTATCTACAATGTGTATTAGACATCTCATTTTCATCTCCTGCCTCCTTTCTCTCACTGTCTGTCTCTAATGCACCATATCAACGCCAATTTTGTGTAGATTCGGAAGAGAGTAAAATGTAATACTTGAAAACATCATCAGGGAGCAGGGTAGACTACCCATCATTCCCTAGGCCTTCTCAGGGAGGGCTTAAAGGATCTATTTCTTCTTTCCTGACAGACTATGGTATGGATTCCATATACCACAATAACATATGTAACAACATGCAAGATATCTTCAGAGGAGAATCTACAGAGGAGACGATGTACAACACAACAACTCTATTCAGAGCTACCCTACCTCTAAGCACTTTAAATTATTATTTTACTGTTTCACTGGGTTTTCCCCATGGTACGCTCCCCGTTACGCTCCCCGGTGTGCCTACCGGGCCTGAATGGATTTCCACAAAACTTGGCAAAATTGTAGGGACTGGTAGCCCGATGTGCCTTTGCTATGTCTCAAGATATGTGCTCCAGTGGTTTTTGAGTAATTTAGGTTAAAAAAAAAATATATATCTATAGGCGCGGCCCGGTACGCGCACAGGGGAGCGCACCGGGCGTGCTACGTGACTTGCGCGCGGAAAGCTGATTGGCTCTCGGGTGTCTGTAAACATTCGTAGCAGTCCGGAGCGGCCGCCATCTTGTGTCTCGGTAAGATCGAGACACAAGAGGTGGCAAAAGCAAAAGGGGAAATGACCATAAGGGGGCAGAGTAGACCCCCCCTGACCCTCTAGGTTTGATGTGGGGGCTATAAAAGGGCCCCGCGGGGGAAAAAATAAAGAAATTCGATTTGCGCGGGGGGAGAGCCCGGTACGCTCACCGGGGAGCGGACCGGGGAGCGTAGCATGGGGAAAACCCAGTTTATTCACTGCGTCATCTCTACGACCCTTTCTTGTGTCAATACGCCCCTTTTGCATACATTACACCTGACGTAGCTATAATGTGGCTCAGGGGTTTACAAAGTGACGCATCTACCTAGATGCGTCACTTTGTAAATATAACTCAATAAGGTGCATGTTTTACGCTGCTGATGCGTCACAAAAAGTGACGTACCGGTGGCGTAAAAGTGACGCATGGCCTTATAAATGAGGCCTTCAGTCTTTTACTCATGCGTCATATTAAATATATGACGTATTATGTCGCAAGTACTTACAGATACGTCAGTATTTCAGACGTATCTGTCAGCGCAAAAGTACTGCATTGCTGGAGTGTGTCACAAAAATGATGCAACTCCAGCAATGCATCCTTTCACATGGGGGCAGGCCCCATGTGAAAGGGCCTGCATCAGTCTTACGCCTGCTGTGATACAGGGGCAAGATTTGGACGCAACAGCGTCATAAAAGTGACGCAGTGATATCTCATAGATTTCACTGCATCACCTCTACGACCCTTTCTTGCGTCAATACGTCCCTTTTGCATACATTACACCTGACGTAGGTATAATGTGGTGCAGGGGCTTACAAAGTGATGCATCTACCTAGATGCGTCACTTTGTAAATATGACTGAATAAGGTGCATTTTTTATAGCATTGGTGCGTCACAAAAAGTGACGCACCAATGGCGTTAAAGTGACGCATGGCCTCATAAATGAGGCCTTCAGTCTTCTAGTCATGCGTCATATTAAATATATGACGTATTATGTCAGAAGTACTTACAGATACGTCAGTATTTCAGACGTATCTGTAAGCGCAAAAGTGATGCATTGCTGGAGTGTGTCACAAAAATGATGCAACTCCAGCAATGCATCCTTTCACATGGGGCCGGGCCCTATGTGAAAGGGCCTGCATCAGTCTTACGCCTGCTGTGATACAGGCGGAAGATTTGGACGCAACAGTGTCATAAAAGTGACGCAGTGATATCTCATAGATTTCACTGCGTCACCTCTACGACCCTTTCTTGCGTCAATACGTCCCTTTTGCATACATTACACCTGACGTAGGTATAATGTGGCGCAGGGGCTCACAAAGTGACGCATCTACCTAGATGCGTCACTTTGTAAATATGACTCAATAAGGTGCATTTTTTACAGCACTGGTGCGTCACAAAAAGTGACGCACCGGTGGCGTTAAAGTGACGCATGGCCTCATAAATGAGGCCTTCAGTCTTCTAGTCATGCGTCATATTAAATATATGACGTATTATGTTGGAAGTACTTACAGATATGTCAGTATTTCAGACGTATCTGTAAGCGCAAAAGTGATGCATTGCTGGAGTCTTTTCACAAAAATGATGCAACTCCAGCAATGCATCTTTTCTTGCCCTTCCACACCCCGTTCCTGTTCAACATTTTCTTTGAATATCCAAATTCCCCATGTTCACTCTCCTTCTCCTTACTTTCCTTCCCAACACTCACCTTTTTTCAGTCCCCCTACTTCACTTCCTTTCTCCTCTCATACCTTTCTGTTCTTTCTTACTCATTTTCATTTTCCATTATCAATGCACTCCACTTCACTTACTCTTTTTGATTTTTTTAAGAATATAGCTCTTTCAGGAGAATAGGCGGTAGTTCTGAAAATAACTTTTTTTTTCTTCTTTTTCTTTTTTTTTAAAACAAAAACAGGGAATGGAAACTGCTCAACAGGAGCAATAAAACCAAAATAAATTAGGGCTGGGAACGGCAGCGATGGTTCTCCACTGCTCGAACCATGAGCAGAACACTTTGCTCCCCAAAGGTAAGTAGCTGATCACAGCATCTGCATTTCAGGACGCCTTTGTTGAATGCAGGCTGAATGTTTGGAAGCAGCTCTTGCGATCGCCCCCTCACTGAAGTAGTTGCTCCTCCGGTTGATGTAGAGGCCCCATCACTGGGAACCTCTTGTGCCAGAGCCCTGACACTTTCCCGGGCAAAAATCTGGGGGTGCCTCCTCTCCACATGGTGAAGCATTGTGGCATTCCCAAAAGAATATTTCTTAGTGGGGTCACCCCATGACAGGACTGAGTGACAGATCCTGCACTCCACTTTTGGAGCATTGACCTTCTTCTGGTCATCAGGTATGGAAAAAAAATTCCAGATGAAATGCTCTTTGACCTTCGGCTGAGGAGGCTCTTCATCAATGAATTCAGGTTCATCTTCACTGCTGGATGGTCTGGCAGCCATGATTATCCAAGAAAGATGCAAGAGCAAAAAGGCAGGTCTTTCAGTCAAAAAAAGTGAAAGAAGAAGTGAAGGAATTGGGTGGGGATTTCATTCTTTGTAAAAAAAACTGTTAGCAACCAATAAAAAGTGTTATTTTAAGGTCACATGACTTGATGCGCTGACGCTGCGCGCATCGGAGCGCTTCCGGGAGCACATACATGGCGCGAACCTAGCCGCTTCCGGGGCGCATACGCGGCGCAAACATAGGCGTTTCCGGGGGTGCTTACGCGGCGCGCCTAAGTGACGTTTTGATAGTTTCACGGAAATGCAAAATAATTTTAATTTCCTTATTCAAAAACCAGCTTTTATATGTATGGTACTAAATGTCTTGCGTTATTACTTACTTTTCATTCATATTTTTTTACACGAACGCAAGTAGCGCTCTGGGTGCGCTTTCCGGAGAGCTTACCAGTGCGCGGACCCAGAGCGCCCCAAGAAAAAATGATAAAAAAAATATATATATATATTATTATAATAAAATAATACTAATTAATACTCATACATAACAGCAAATTAAAAAAAAAATCATAGGTTACAAACTCGATATAGAAAGGAATTAGCATTTAAAAAACCTATGAAATTCACTGAAAAAACCATAGGTTTCACACCAGTTATAGTTAGGAATTAGCATTTAAAAAACCTATTAAATTCACTGAAAAAAACATAGGTTTCACACCAGTTATAGGTACCTGGAAATTTTACTGACATAAAACCATTGAAATTCCCACGTTATAGTTAGTTGGACTCACTATAACTTGCGCACCTGCAATGCACTGCTGATGACGTCACATATTACATCACTCATGACATGGTCAGTGACATCACTCATGACACCATCCTTGTGACAGAGTGACAGACCTCCTTTCAGTGTAATGTAACCCTTAAAACACATGTTCAAAAATAGAAACTAACATTTTCAAAAACATGGAGATACCTATACCAGTTACAACAACCAATTCAGTAATTCCGCCACCTATATACACATCCACTCATTCACCAACAGTTCTATATAGTCACTCATACATACACTCACTCATCATATGTAGTGATACACCTATACATCCTGTTACACACCGACAGTCATCCAAAAGTTACTCACACACATACTCACACATGCAAATAAACTATTAAACATCCATTTATTTGCATATACAGCTATACACACACCACCACCTTACTTCTAAGGATACTTACACATACTTACTCTCTTCAACAATCACTTATAGAAACACATACTTATTTAAACAGGAACTCTTACAATCTCTCACTCTCACATTTACTCACTTATATACATCAATACTCACATATACTAGATTAAAACATATGTAGTTACTGATAAAGACACTAGTGAGACAGTCATTCACTCACTAACACACACATATACACACTCATCCACCCATACAGTCCTGCACATAAGCTGTCTTCAAAACACATACAAACAGTGAGTCAGTCATTGATGCATCTATGTGCTAAGTAATACCCCCACCAAACCATACAGACACTCATAATGATACTAAAAAAACATCTAATAACCCATATACACACACATGTAGCTACTCACCAACCCATGCAGCCACTTATACACAAAGTGAAACACTGATACAAACATTGAAATATTTAAACATTACTCGCTAATATATGTATTCACTAAGATACACTTAATAAGCCGGTTAACCAATCAATTTTTTTTTTTTTAAAACATCCATTTAGACACTTATTTAAACATTTATTCTTCCATCCACCTTTACAAATACAAATATAAAACATATTTATTTTTCAGAAAGACACACATTCACTGGATGGTGTCATCAGTGATGTCATGAGTGATGTCACTGACCATGTCATGAGTGATGTAATATGTGACGTTATCAGCAGTGCATTGCAGGCGCGCAAGTTATAGTGAGTCCAACTAACTATAACGTAGGAATTTCAATGGTTTTATGTCAGTAAAATTTCCAGGTAACTATAACTGGTGTGAAACCTATGGTTTTTTCATTGAATATATATACATATATATATATAGGTATAGATATATATATTTATGCCCAGAAAAAGCACCAAGTATGAAGTGACTTCAAGGACACAGAGGGGATTGATCAGGGAGCCCTTTATTCTCTGGAAGTTGCACAGCATGATGCATTTCAGTTTTACAGCCTTCTTCGGATGCTTGCTTTCAACAGAATGGTGCAGTTTCCCTCCATGAAAGTTCTACGGTGCTCCTAATGTTAGGAGATCAGCTGACCAACCCCTGATTTGGAACAGCTGCAGTCAAGTCCGTGACTACAGTTCCCAGCGTGCAACATCAAGGTAAGTACCAAAGCAGGGTTAGTAGCTGTAGTACCAAGTCAAGGGGGGGGGGCATGTTTGCTATTTCTATCACAAAGACTATGATCATATTGTTCATGAATTTCTGAAACCACAATGAATGATACAGGTAATGAGGAATTGCAGAAAAATTAAATGTTTGTGCACCAGTTTCTGCATATTTTCTCCTCAAACCAACACATTTTGTTCAGATATGTTCCTACTGCTTTTCACTGATTATTGGTTCCTGGAGAAAACCTTAAGGTGTACATTTTCTATCAAAATTCATACTCCTGATTTGACTGTTAATTCATATTAGCTGAATCAGGATGCAAGCTGAACGAGTATTGAGGGCCTAAGTGCTTTGCCGCTTACACTATCATTTTAACTACATTAAATTCACTTAGAGTTTAAATATGTAATGTTCATTTAAGCAAAGAATTAGGCTGAAGTAAATAACTTTATCTGTAAAATAATTTGTTGCACTTAAATAATACATGAGTACAATGAATGAAACAATGAACTATCACACAGTTGCTTGGTTCAAATTTACACAACAACAAGGAATAGAACTTTGGTTGTCACAAATGATTGAAGACCATGACGGACAAATTGATGATTGCCCAAATGTTATTCTCTAATCTGAGTTCTCATTCAACTGTGATAGATCTAGCTACTGTACAATTTCACCTATTGAAATTGGTCTGTCTATTTGAATATGGTTAATATAGTATCCTTTACCCTACTGTCGTCAGTTTTGAAGGTCTAACGTTAACAGACTGTACTTTAATGCTGTTTGCTGATCAACTTGTATTTGCACCTATATTTTATATAATTAATTTTGTACCAAAATTTCATGAACCTTTCTTCTTCTCAAACGTGAATGATGGGAATGATAATTTTGGGCTTTCTCAAGATTTGTTGTACCAACGTACTGTGTGGTGTGCAGTGATGTTTAATTGGAAAGTGAAACCTTCACTTTCATCTTTTAATATTTATTTCTCTTTAAAAACACATTTGAAATGTCAGAGATGTTTCTGCAGCTCTTCTGTTATGAAGGAAATTTCAATCTTTAAAGAAATAACTTTAACGCGTTCCAGTGAAACAAAAGTGGAATAGATAAAGGTGCCTTTGTTAGGATATCTTATGCCAGTGGATTTTTGCCTTTCATTCAAGGATAGAAAGGTACCTTTTAGGTCACAATATGTAGGATAAAACAAACTTTTTGAATGCACAATAAGAATGAAAAACAAGTCTTACCTTCTAAAGAAATTATCTCATAAAGACGTGTTTCACCTTTCCTCAGTTGTACTGAAGTTAATGACTGGCAGTTCTAAAAAGTAGTCAGAGGTCTGCTACTTGAAGCTCTGGTTGGGGGGTAAGTGATGTATAGAATAATATGAAACAGAGACATCAGTTTAGAAATGGAATGCAATGTTCTGGATGTGTTTTGAATAGATTCTGTACACGTTCAGCGGATAAACAATGCATGTATTGTTTGTATTCAAAGCTGCAGAGCTGGTATTAATGTATAACTTCTGATGAGTTTTTATGCAAACCGGTGAGCCAGAAAATTTGCTAAAAAAACCCTTGCAGAACAGATTCAAGAAATATATCTGCTTGTAACAGCTTTACACTATTTATTTAGAAGAGATAATGTACAAAAAATAAATTTGCCTCCACGCGAGGGGCAACATTTTGGTGCAAAACTACTATTGGACACCGGCAGATATATTGATAGGCCTAATGGTGTTATGTTACAATGTCTTTTCACCTTTCACCCAGCACTGGAGCTGTTGAAATGTTACATACCCTTAGTTGCTGAATACTTTTTTCACAAATCCACACATGCTGCTAAATAACATGGCTGAATCTTGAAATGCTGTCTAAAACAAGCTTTTTGTTGCTATTTCTGGTTAGTGATATGTCCTTAGCATGATGTGAAATCACATGTGAGCAAAACTGAGACAGAGGGAGTGTGCATTCCACAGGGAAGCATTTTTCGGAAAGTTTGTGAACAGCCATACACTTGTATTGTATTGTATTGTTTGAAGCACTTATATAGTGCAGCTGCCACCCAAAGGGTATCCTGGCACTGGGATTACCATTAAAAGATTGCACTGTGCGTAACTGAAGGTCTGATCAGAAGGCTGGGAGTTAGTTTCTCGGAAAGAGTCTGGTTTTCAAAATCTTCTTAAACCTCAGTAAGGTGTTACTTTGTCTAATCTCAATAGGTAGTGAGTTCCAAAGTCTGGATGCTACCAGACTGAATGATCTACCTCCTAATCGGGCCTTGTTGAAATGTGGAGTACATATCACATTAGCCAAGAAAGAGCGGAGGTTTCTAGTTGGAGAATACCAGAGGAATTTCGTCTGCAGAGGCTTAGGCCCCATTTTGTGAGCTGCCCTGTAGACGATGCGGAGTGCCTTAAACTGGACTCTCTGTGCCAAAGGCAGCCAATAGGGATCCTTCAAGGCAAGTGAGGCAGAGGCTCTGTGTTGTCTATTTAATGCCAGCTTAGCTGTGATCACTGAAATCCTTTGTACCTTTTTAAGCAGGGAGGCAGGGGCTCCCAGTAGTAGCACATTGCAGTAGTCTAATCTGCTCATAATAATGCTCCTTACCACTTGTGGTCTAGCCGAAATTGGTAAAAAAGGGAGAATTTTTCGCAAGGCTCGGAGCAGAGATAGACAGGTGCTCACTGTTTTGCCCACTTGGGAGTCCAGCTGTAAGTTACTATCTAGTAGTACTCCAAAGATGTGAACTGTCTTAACAGGCAACAGAGGGTTGTTTATAGAGGCTTGCCAGAGATCAAACGATAGAGGGTGAGAAATTTTATTTGCGGATCAGTAGAGTATTTCCGTCTTATCTCCATTCAATTGTAAGGATTTGGCTCTAAGCCAGCCTGCTGTTTTCTGCATACAGCAATGGAATTTTTCCAGGGGAATTGCTTTATTGTCCTCCAAGAAAAAAAAAAACATGTTGAGTATCATCAGCATATTTGATGACTTCAATGCTGAAGGATTTTATAAGGTAGATAAGTGGGTGCAGATAGAAGTTAAAAAGGATTGGGCTAATTGTGGAAACCTGTGGGACCCCATGTTTTACAGCACAATTCTGAGAGAGAAATGGCATCAGGGTAACTGCCTGCTGCCTACCACAGAGATAAGACTGCATCCAGTCCAGTGCCCTATCTCTAATTCCATTCTCCTCATGCCTTTTAATCAAGATCTTATGATTGACTGTATTGAATGCAGCCAACATGTCCAAAAGTACTAAGATAGCAGTTTGGCCATTGTCAGCCCGCATTCAAAGGTCATCAAGGACTGTCACCAGTGCAGCTTTGGTGCCGTGTCCCGGGAGGAACCCAAATTGAACTTCATCTAGTTTATTTTCTTCCGCAAATTTTGTACATTTGTAGTAATCCCAAGCCTTTGCAAAGCAAATATTTCCACATCGGAAATGATCAAAAGTTTGCTTTTAGCAAGGGCAGAAATAAATTAGGTCGGTGTTAGGGGAACGTATTCCTGCATGTGGAATATTTATCCCCCAGGTAGATGCCAATGCATTTTTCTAGGCATTGAAATTAAAGTGTACCACATACATTTGTGTTTGTGCAAATGTTTACTTTCGTCAATAAAGCTGCATCAGTCATCACATTTTTGGGGGGTAAAATTTCTCACTATTTAGTGCTAACCATAAGACAGCACAGTTTCAGACTCTTTGTTAGTCAGCCCACTAGTCTGCAAACTCTTCATATGTACTAGGTGGTAATCAATGTTGGGGATAGGCTTGGGCTGAAGTATACCTTGTGAGTTATGCAAAACACTTTAGACTTAACTTTATAAGTAATCAGAATCCAAAGGCCTGATTTACAAAGATTATGCTATGGGTAGATGAAATGTATTGTACACTTATTGGCTATTTGAAAAAGAACATCAGCAAACAACCTCTCTGAATGGCCTGTTGGGCATTTCAGCGCAAGTCCAACGAGGAGCACAGCCCAAGAAGATGAAGAATGCCACCACTTGGTGGGTGTGGGATTGTGCTCTGCAACTAAGTTGCCTCAGATGACCTTCTCAATTTTTGCCAATCTAACAAACTTTATAGCTTGGAACATTTCTCAGAACTACACACACATATAAACTAAGAGTAAGCTATATACAGTCTTGGGTTACTCATGGAACCAAATAAGGAGTCAGTTTATTGGAATGTTTTCCAAGTTTTTAGTTATTTATTCGGTGAGTTCCGCATAAGGACTACATTATTCAATGTAGTCTGCATAGTACCTTAGATCTAGAATTTTTTATGTTCTGGGTCAAGATGTTGTTAAAGTGAGGGGGTGATTCTTAACTAGTAGCTCTGTTCACAAATTAATTAAGAAAACTACACATTTTGCGAATTCTGAGCGGTTTCTGACAGTACGTCTGGAAACCTGCCACAGTAGCATGAAGTAATCTTGGAAAAAGAAAATCTTAAATGTATCTAAGCAAATGACTATCCACATGGACAATTGTACAGAGTTTGCTAATGAACATGGGAAAATGCCTTTACTTTTGTTCAACCAACATTTTTCTTTACATTTCACTATGTTACAAATATAACCTCATTGGAATATCCCTTTACTCAAAAAGCCAGTAATTTTCCGGGAGAGTAATAATATGATTTTCAGGAGTAAATTATACAACCGAAGTATCATTTCTGAAATGGATTAAAGTGGAGAAGTGTGGCTCACTGGTTAGAGGAGGCAGACCTGGAAGCAGAGGTCAGCCCGGGACCAGAGTTCAATTCCCAGCTCGGCGGGATCTTGAGTCCTAAAATGTCCATGGACTCGACAATTCGCGCTCCAGTGCCTACTCGATTCACGCGTTCACACTCTGCGATTCTGGGCAATAGCTTGCTTAATCTCCACAACGGCCCCTCGCGGCGGGATGCCTGGCTTTCACCTTGTGGATACCCTGCCTGGGTTATCTCACAGGGGAATATCAGGACGGGTTCCCCAAGCAAGCGCTTAGAAAGCGCTCAGTGATTTGCGCTATATAAATTCCTGTACATTTACATTTGACACAATCCACAAAGATTTTGTTACGAGTAGGGGAAAGTTACTCTTGTACCCCTAGCTTACTTCTGGAATTCATATGAAGAACTACTCAAGTAAGCTATTGCAATCAAAACTATAGTCTGGTGTTGCATTTGTTCCCTTCTGGAGGAGAACTTGCCTGGCTGTTTGAGATGTACTCCTTTTAAAGAGAGCAGTGTCAGACCTGATTGGCGTAAGGTAGGGCTCTGTGTAGAATGGTAGAGAGAACACAAAATGATGGGATGAAATGCTATGCAGAGCGTTGACAATTGTTTAGATTTTTTTTATCCTCCTAACTTCTATTGTGTGTTTGATTTAAAGCCCTAAGTGGGCCAGTGTATGCCCAGGAGTGGGCCTGTTGCTTTCTGTGCCTCCTCGTTCAAGCCACACCTCCCTGATGAAGACTAATAAGTCTAAAACCAATCTGGTTTTGCTTATTTTCCCCCAGGAAAGGAAGACTATCTGATATATTGAGATGGATAGTTCCTAAGACGAACAAATCACTTCTGATAAACATAAGACTGGCTGGAGTCTCAGGTTGAACAGTGGTAAAAAAAAGAGTTGGATTACTAACCAAAGTAATTACAGAGGTTTAGACTATTTGCAAGTATTTCTCCAATTACCCTTTTTGAGTTAGACATAACATCCTTTATGGCCAAATGTGGGTCCCTGTCTCTCTGTACCACGGAATCCAAGCCATTTGTCATTGATGAGTTTGGGATTGCTTGTGTTCCCTTCTGGAGGAGGCCTCACCTGACATTTCAGGATGACTTTTTCCCATGAGGATCAGGGGCAGACCTCATCTGCATTGGGTGGGTCTGTGTCTAGAGTACCACAGTGGTTGAAATCAAAAACAGAATTGAATGCTACCTAGAGTGATTAACACTGGTTAAGACAATTTTGCAAATATTACTCCTACCACCTTTTGTGAGTCTGATGTATCCCATTAAGTAGGTAAGATAATGCACAGATGTAAGCCCATTGATCACTGTGCCACAGGATCAAAGCTATACCTCATAGATGCGGCCCAATAAGACCAAAAACAGACTGGGATTGCCTTTGTTTTCCTTAAGGGGGACTTCATCTATTAGCTTGGGGACGGTCTGTTCCCATGAAAAACCTGTGTTCTGAATGTAGTGTTGTATCTATGTAAAAGAACAGTCCCTATGAACTGTTATGTATGTAATGTAGGAAAGGATATAGGTTAAAGGTTGCAATGTTACCTGCGCCTATACAGGGTACCTATATGGAATATAATACCCACTCCTCTTCCGACTGGACGACATATGTTACCTATTATTGTACTACCATCCTGACTAGATATTGGTACACACAAAGTGTAAAAACATTTATTTTTGCTAAAATGTTAAAGATGTCTAAACATTTAAAAATAAATATGCCATAGCTCTAAAGTGTATGCCCAAAAAGGAAAGGTTTGTCAAATATGTGTCTGAGTTCCAAATTGAGCTTGTTTAAAAAGAGTGAATTACTTCCAGCACACGACAAGTCAAATGTGAGTCAAATGTTTATGTGCACTGGCCAGTAGATTAAACATTTCTGTTGCTTGCTTCCCCAGTAGACGGCCCCTGTAGCACCTAGCAAAGCATGTCAATTGAGCACAGATGATGTTCCACGCTGTCCGCAGCCAGTGCTGTCCAAAGTCTGGGTGTCAGTGGAGGAGCTGGTGTCCATACCAACGGGTGCAGTTACTACCTGGGTGGCTCAAGGAATGTCACGATCAACATAGGAATACGCTGAGGACATTGCAGAACATGGGCTGTTATCGGATCATGTAGAGCATTAACATCCGGTTGTGCACACGATGGGAGTGTCAAACAAAGGTCTAACACACATTGTTCTCTGCAAAACAGGCATCGGAGGACAGGTAATATGCAGTTGATCTGCACTGGTGGAAATGATAAGAACCAAGATGCACTTAGCTCTCTTAGGCAAGGCATGCCTAGATGTTGTATCATGGGGTCACCGTATTTCCGCTCCAGGAGTGCTTTTTCCATCTACTTGGTGACTGAGACAGCCATTGCGTAGCAGAAAGAAGACAATCAAGTAAATGCTATTATAAACAGGTTTAGGAGACGTCCTCCAAAGATGCTTCCAAATACGTAGTGCATGAAGTTTGGTATAACTCCAAGTACCATCTTAAAGGTGCTTATAAGTCCAGAACCTTTGGTCTTAAATAGGTGAACAATGCAACTCGTATCAGACATATTAAAGATACGATTTACCATTTCTGTGAAATGGAAAGGACAGTTACTATGACTAAGCGCCTGTATCTCTGCTGAAGACCTTGCAATCTAGTGATTAAGGAGTGGAGGTTAAGGGCACCGACTTCTGTAGAAGCATGAATTTAATTCTACTTAGAGTATCAAACCGTATTAAAGAAACAATCAGTGAAGGCCATAACGGCACCTCCCTGACTGTATGTGTCAGTGGAAACAATACTTGCATACAATAAGTAACCCTGGAACTCATGGTTACCAGATATGCAATGCCCGAGAGCATTCTGCAGCAGCCTTGACTGTTCAGCATCAAGTAATTCCCAATAAGAAGTAGCCCAAATGCTGGAGAAATCACTGTAGATGGGGCACCCTTCAGATGACAGGACCAGTTTGCTACAGAACCATTACAAGCCCTGTTCAGCATTATATCTTGGCTTATGAGTGATCCACTTAAAGCGTTCTCATAGCTTATACCGCTTAGAAACACTTCGCAATCCCCACTCCGGCATCAAAATCTGTATGGTAATTCCCAACATTCCTTAATGTATTCCTTACCCATTTTTTCATATCTGCCTGGCAGCTTTTGTTCAAGGCAATACCGAAACTGAAAAGTAGTGACAGGTAGAGTTATGTGGCCATGGATTAGCCATTCTATGGACAGTGATTCGGCCACTGTAAATGGTAATCTGTCCAGTTTTTCGATACAAAGCATTGTATATTTTGCTTCCCTTTGTGCCATCTGTTTATCTGTTATATTGTATTCAGAAAAAGGAGATGAGCTGTTGATGAAATGCCAAAGCACATAACCTGCATGCAAAGATTGCAGCGTCCAGCTTAAATACATAATAGAAAGTAATCATATTGCCCATGTTGTAAAATGGCTAAATCATGTTCTAGTATGTCTATCGCAGGTTTTTAACCAATCGAGGCACAACTTCCCAGCACTGTATGACATCACTACCCCTGGATGGTGTCTCTGTACAAAGCTCTGATCTGGCCTATGGATTGTGAACCTTACAGTTTTACCCATGAATCTTTCCTGACAACCATTGATGTCTTTGGGCCAAATCAACCATTTATTCCAATCGGGGTCTGATCTCTTGTATTGTAATATGTCATCTAGTGTAATCTCTTCCTGTGATGTTATGTTACCCTCGGTGTGTGAAGGAGTCAGCATCCGAGGTGTGTTCAAGGATTTGTTCTTGGCTAGTCCAAGGCAAAACGTCTGTTGCACTGTCTTATTCAAAAACATGGTTTGTGGAGGGATGAGTTATGCTCTAAATAATGCTTCTTTCCCCTGCACCTGCCAATCCCTAGTACCCCAGACAGATTTTAGGTCTATGGTGTCTCTCCATAAGTCAAGACCTTTTTCAGACAACTGGGCAATAAAGGATGCAGAGTAAATTTGTTTGTTGCTTGTTAAAATATTTGTCTGTGCTGATGTTGGTGCAACCTTATAATAATATGAGGCTGAGTCAGACATATTAAACCCTGAAAAATATGGAAACTCCTGGGTAAATGTTTTTGAACTGTCTTTCGGTGTCAGGTTACCAATTCACTCTTACCTCTAAGATGTTCTCTTACCTGTAAGGTGCTTGGTGGGTTTTGCAGAGACGCTATGAGCCAAACTCCCGGAACCCCTAGAGTATAACCTGAGATTTGTGCAAAACACTACAAAATAGAAACTAGAGTGAAGGGCCGGACTCAGACGCTGATGAATTCCTATTTCTTTTAGGGTATGTTGTCCGATGGTGAATACTATCAGTTTGACAGTCCCTATCGTATTAGTCAGGAGAATTGAGTAGCGTAAATATCCTACCCGCAAATCTACAGGAATGATCTTAGCATCCTGATTGTCGTTGAGTGATGGAAGTTGTCGTCATAAGTGTAGTCACAAAGGATGCTGTCCTGTAAATGGAGTCTCGATGGAGGTGGCCGTAAGAAGTTGTATGATGTCCTCTTCTGTACTTGTAAATAAAATATAAATATTACTTTTCAATTCTTATGTACAGAAGATGCCATCACTTAACTTAGTAATCGTTTTACATTCTGTTTTTGTCTTTATTCACTTACTTAATATTATTCTGCCTTCGTGTTGTACTACATTCCTCTGAAAATGCTACAATATGCCTAGGATTAACCGTTCAACTAATAACACACAAACTGTGCTTTACAAAATGTCTTTTTGTAATTCAAAAAGAGTTTCCAACAAGTGTCCTTCTTGTGTGCGCTGTTAGTTTCTGCTGTCTTGCGGAGGCAGCCTTATGAATAGAAGAATTGAGAAATAACTTATTTTTCTTTATCTCCTTTCAGGAATCATGGATGCTGCAGAAGCTGAAATCCCTGGAATCCGGAAACACTCTGGTAAGCAGAGACAATATTACTGCATACGCTGTCTGAAGGCTAAGCGCCTTCTGGAAACTCAGGTTTGGCTTTTATAACCCTGCCACACCCGAACCGTGTCCAAATGATTGCTACTTCACCCACGTTCAGATGCGAGGCGACGTGCAGTAAAAAAAGCCTCAGTCTTTCATGCGCATTTCAGCGCGAGGATTTTTCTACCGTTTTGATGTTTGCTGAAACGTGAGGCTTTTTAACTGCTTTGTTTTTTAAAGCAAACACGTTCTTTAGCGCTTGCACAAACGTACAGAGCGTAACAATATATACCTAATGAAAACAAACTGTGATAAACTAAGTAATGTATACTTAGTAAACAAGTAGTCACAAAATAGATATAGACAACACTAGGCTTACATTCTTTGGAGTGCTTGGAAGCATGGGATGGGGTAGGTTTTTAATGGGATTCCATAAGAGTATACATCCTGCAGACTCTACGTCAGTGCTGTCATGTAAGGGCCTTCAAAAGACTGGTTTGGTACTCGACATAAGGGCTTTACTACTGTCCAGGTGTGGAATCATGACATCCGGCAGTGTTGAACAATATTCCCACTGGTGGTATATGTACACATTTCTAGGACTTGCCAATGTATGCAGAAAGTGATGACCGTAGTGTTGGTACCAATAAATAGTTTCATAATCTGACGTGCCTTCCAATGTTTCACTATTAGAAAATGCAGCAGATTTCTCGAAATCAGACAACATGTTATTTTCAATTTTAAAACCCCTATCATCGGAAAATGCACTTGAGGTAATGATATCACTTAATGATATTTTAAATAAATGTGAAATTTTTAAAAGTTCAGTTGGGCCGACTATATCAAAATCAACCTTGTCCCAAGCTATACCATCAGGTGTAGGAACTACTGTAATGTTCAAAGATGACAAGTTTCTTCATTCTCGATGAGATGATTGGTGTGGTTTTAAAAATAAATTCACCTTTTGGGCTGCAGAGTTTTGCTGAATCTATTGTCCATTAATAAGCATGTGAAAAACTATCACACAGCCTAACCAGAACAAAAAAAAAATACCCCGGTAACTATCCATAGTTCTATCCAAAGTGATACTAGGTAGGTTCTTTTAAGAAAGTTCTGAAAGTCCTTAACTTGCTTCTTGTGTGATTTTTCGGCTGGCGTTGTTTCTGGTTCACTTGGATTCAAAGAAAACGTATCATAGTTTACGAAGTAGCCAGAAGCAGTTTGATCAATTGTTGGAATTGCATCAGTATTTGTTGAAATCGTACTTTGCTCTTGTCGAAGCATGTTGTGGTAGATATCTGTATCTGGTCTAATAGCAATTTGTTTATTATCTTGAGTTAGATTTTGAAGTTAAATGTAAATGTATGTGTCTTGTAAAGCGCACTGCTGCCCTGAGGCGTCGTGGCGCTGTAGACCGCTGGGGAACCCGTCCTGGCTATCCCTGTGAGATGGTCCCTAACAGGGTATCTCCAAGGTGAAACCAGGCATCCCCAGCGAATGTGGGGGGCCGTTGTAGGGATGAGGCAAGCTAATGCCCAGATTTGCCGAGTGTGATCCCTGGTTAGAGTAGGCACCGAGGCGAGAATTATCGAGTCCGCTGACCCTGGTCCACGACCCTGCCGCGTCAGGAATTGAACCCTGGTCCCGGGCCGTTCTCTGCTTTCGGGTCTGCCACCTCTAACCTGTGAACCACACCACTCCAGTTGAATTTCAAGTTCTAGAGGAAGGAGTTCCATAGCATTGTTGCATAGTCCATAATTCCATACAGGTGGCTCTTCGAACGTGACGAGTCTTTCCGTTTAAACTTCTTGAATTGTAGCGAGAGAAGGGCATCTGCTACTTTTGAATCCACATGGCCTACTACTTAGTACTGGCCACATAGAGTGGTCTGATTAGGTTGATTGAGACAAATCTTTACTCTTTTTTTACGGCAAGAGGCAGTAGAAGTGCAGTTCTTGTTCCTTCAATTGCTAGAACTGGTATAGGTTTTCTGTAAGAAGGCCCAAATTCTATTTTTGTCCGCTATTTTTTCTCTGACCATATCCCCAAATTTTTTAATCCAGATAGGTGTTGCTGTGACTGATTTGACTTCCCCAGTGGAAATCTGCTTCAGATGGACATTTCTTTGTTGTGTCCTGGATTCATTTAGATCCTGTAAAACAGCCACACGTGGAGAGTGTCATGTCTATGACAATTCCTAACTTTTTTACTTTCTCCTTTTCCGCAGGCAGGGCGGCAGACCGTTTGGCCACCAAGAGCTCCAGTCAGGCGTTTCTGGATTACCAGAGAAAACAACTTCAGTTTTGTCAGGAGTGCGCTTCAGCAGATTGATCTTAAGCCAGTTATAAACCTTTGTGAGGCAAGACCTAAATATTGCCCTGTCTTTTTCACATGTAAAAATCAGTGTCATCAGCATAGGAAACAATTTAGGCGCCCTCTTCCTCTACCAGAAATGCAAGGGGGATAGATATATATTAGAAAGGGTAGGACAGAGAGTGGAGCCCTGAGGGACACCTACATTCATGTTCGGAACAGGGGATGAGAAAGGGGGGAGCCAGATATCCTGAGATCTTTTTGCCAAGAAGGATGATATCCATGTTAAGGGGGCCCCCCCAGGCCGTTGTTACCAAGTCTCTCCAGGAGCCTCTCATGTGGAACCGTTTCGAAGGCCGCCTATAGATCGATCAGTATCAGAACAGCCTTGCCTCCCTGGTCCAGCTTACCTTTGAGAAATTCAGTCACTTCCAGCAGAGCGGACTCCGTACTGTAGTTAGCCCTAAAACTGGATTGGGACTCATGAAGGAGCTTCCAATCTTCAATGTGTTTTTGGAGAGCTTTGTTTACATGCTTCTCTAATACTTTGGACAGGACCAGAAGAAGGGAGATTGGCCTGTAGTTGGCAGGGTCAGTTGGTTTGGCGATAGCCTTTTTATCAGCCGAAGAATCTTAGCATTCTTCCATATTTTCAGCCTGTTGCCTGAAGAGAGGGAAGCATTTAAGAGCTGGTTTACTGTGGGGTTTATGGTGGGAGCTAATAGATTCAGGATATTCGCTGGACATGGGTTGGTAGGAGAGCCGGACTTAATGCATTGGAGAAGGGTCAGTGACTCTTCAAGCAGAAACTCAGGGAAAGCTATTAAAGATGGAGGATCCAAGAGGTGAAATTTGCTATGAGAACTAAGGTAGATGGTCAGTTCTTCCTCTGAGATATAAGTGAAGGCTTGTTGGATCACAGAGAACTTTTTTGTGGAAGAATTGAGCTTTTTGCTTAGACAATTCTTCTGTGCATGTCCCTTCATTTGTGCCAGCTTTCGGGGTGGTAAAGGATTTAACTATACTAAAGATTTCCTTACTCTTATTTGGGGCATTTTCAATCTTGGTTTGAAAGACATTTCTCTTGGCAGCCTTCACAAGAATCTAATGAGCTTTTAAGGTGTCCTAATACACCGTCCTGTCCTCAGGTAGATCGGACGTATGCCATTTTTGATTCATTTTTCTATAAATTCTTTTGCTAGATCTGAGGGAATCTTTAAACCATAGAGCTGGTGGGGCCAACCTATTTGAGGAGCGGGAAACAACTGGTACAGCTGCACCAATGTTGGTTCAAAGCCATGAATCTATTTAGAGGGCATCCGAGTCGGTACAGCCAGACAGTTCCAGGGAGGAACGACCAAGGGTGTCTTCTAACATCGGATGGATATTTGGTTATCCGGGTGGGACCCCGAGGATGAAGCATGTCTGAGCGGTCTTCTAACAAAGGATGAATCTGTCCTTTTCTTTCTTTTGTGAACCTCTATTACTCTGGTGGAGGCATTGAGGGGCCTCCAGGGTGTACTCCTCCATTCTTTAGTGATATTTTATAGAACGCCCCGCAATTAGGGACCCTCTGCCCTGCGTTAGCCCAAGGGGCTGTGGCAGAGTTGGGAAAGACACATTTTAATAGGAGGTGGTCAGACCAGGTAATGGGAAGAGGTAGGCTTACTGATATGTCCTAGTTGTGAAAGATTTGGTCTAGGGTGTGGCCCTCCTCATGGGTGGTCGAAGAAATAGATGGAAACATGTTGCAGGCCTGCAGCATCTCCAATAAGGAAATAGTTTGAGGGTCTTTTCCTTTGTCCATATGTATATTGAAATCTCCCGTAATGAGGCAGTTGTTTTATTTTAAGGCCAGGGAGGTGGAGGCTGTATTAAGCATAATAGTACAATGTCCAATTGTACCAGGAGGTCTGTAAATCAGAAAACCAGCTATGCTATGATGGGGGGATAAGGTACAGTGGAAGCCTAAGATTCTGCGCCCTCAATATTTTCCATCGGGATGGGAGAGCAATCTAGTTTTTTATTGTAAATGATGGCGGCACAACCACCTTCCGTCTCAGTCGGCCCCTCATGAGGAGTTCATAACCCGTAGGGATAGCCCAGGTGATAGTAGGGTTGGAGGCTTTAGACAGCCAGGTCTCAGTGAGAAATTTCAGATCAGGCTGTTCATCTAAAAGTAGGTAATAATTTGTGGTTCATGCTTTTGCTTAGAGTGATAATTTAAAATGGTGGCCTTTAAATCCTCTGTTTTCTTATTGTGTTTACACTTATTGTTGCATGGGAGGATCTTGGTTGCAAGTTTCCTGGGCTGGAGGAGAGCCCAGTTGCACTTATTGCATCGAATGTCTACCTCCAAGCTCGGATCAGCCGCTGTACACTGACATAATGGTAGCCACGCTAAAGCAGTTTTTCCCTACTGTAATATAGTAGAAGAAACTCACCAGAGGGGAACTGGGAAGCATGACTGGCGCCCGACTCCTCCAGGACCTGATAGGCACAGACAGACTTGCCAGCGGCAAGCCCTCTGCGCACGTCCGTTTGCATCGGAAATATATAGGCTAATACCTATGATGCAAACTGGATCACTAATGCAGCTGAGAAAGCAGAAACTGCGTGGGTGGAAGTGAGGAGCCCAATAGTAGCCCCAGCCCTCCGCACAATTGGCGTATCAGCCCCGGCAGACCAACTCTGAATGAAAAGCGAGAAGCGAATCAGAGAAGCTAAGGAGGTGTAAGCAAGCAGAATCAAGTAAAGTGTAAGTGCGCGTAGGTAAGAGAAATTGTTAAAAAGCACAGAGTAATTCAGCCACACGTATAACATTTTAAAAGTATTAAAAACCTAGTAGCAGGGCAGGAAACACTAAATCCTACTGCTGTCAGTTGCGCGCATCCGTTTACATTGGGAATATATAGGCTAATGCTTATGATGCAAACTGGATCGCTAACGCAGCTGAGGAAGCGGAAACTGTGTTCTAAACAGGGACTCAAATTGGATCAAAAATATAAAGCTATTCTGAACAGGGGCCCCCAAAATATGCTTGGCCCAGGCCCCCCGAAATCCTTAAGATGTCCCTGCACAGTAAGACCATTTGGTACATGGTTTTCATGGACAGTCCCCAGTAGAAACTTAATAATGACATACTATTAAAAATAACATAGAAAACATGTTCAATCTACATTTTATTTTCTCCTAATTTAGGTTACAATAAGTCACTTTGCAGTACTGCTCGCTTCTGTCCTTGTCGGTAGAAGCCTCGAGTCAAACAGTGCCTAATAACAAAAAGTACACTTTTTTAAAATGTTTTCTCCATCCTGCCTTAATTTTTAGCAATGCCTTGCACATTAGATAAATAATGTTCTGCTGTATCCGCTTTGAATTTAAAATATCTTGATTGGCCTCATGTGACTTCTAGAAACTATTTGATAAATGTCCCTATTTGAATTAAAAAAAGAACTGCTTGTCAAGATTCCAAAAAAACATCATTGTGAGATTTCCCAAAATGTTCCTCTTTGGTGCAATAATGGCCTTCTAAATGCATGTCATTATCCTTAGTATAGATTGCTTGCCATTTAAGTTTCTTCTAGTGAGCCTAATGGAGATTAGCTCAGTGTCTATGGTTAATGACTGTTTCTCTATTGCAGGGACTCCCTTTTTTAATGCTGGTAGCAAAATGAGCTTTTTAAAAGTATTGTTTGAGAAAACAACTGGACACATGATAAGAATAATGAAATTTATGATATGGAAAAATTAAGACAAAGGTAGCAAAGAAGTAATATTTACTACATGTTAATACATGTTTATCAGGGTGTGGGTATGTAATGCTTCAACAGGAAAAAGGGTTCACATTAGATGCCTTATTATTTAAAGCATCTCTAAGGTACAGCATACATATTAGCTCATTTTTGTGCCCCTGCAGCACTTTGGTATTACAAAAGATGCACCAGATGTTTGTATAATGGACCATACGGGAGCTAAATGTGTACCTGTGCACTATCTAGCTTGCATTACCTAATTTTCATGGAGGAGCAGCACTGCACAATTAAGGCAATTCTGTGTATGCGTGCCTATAACACCTTATAAAAGAGGGCACAGAGGCAAAGAGGCCATCAGCAGGTACACTGAGTGTGTAGCACAAAGAGGGCACGCATTGGAGGCCGCTCTTTCAGATTATTGGCGCCCCAGTTGTGGAATAAGCTGCCAGTGGCCCTGCGTAGCACCCCAAACTTGTTGGCTTTTAGGAAGGGGCTTAAAACCTGGCTTTTTACTTCTTAGTTTTTTCCTGGGCTTTTCTGGTTTCTTTCTCTCTGTCCTTTATTTGTTTTTTCTTGTTATGTTATTAGATTGGTGTGCAATTCAAAGCGTCGGGACACTCTTTTGAGTAGCCGTACGCTATATAAAATCCAGTATAACATAACATAACATAACAGGTGGCAAACGGTCAGTGCTCCCATGGGAGGGAACACCAGGGGCCAGTGCTCCCCTCCAGGCATTCCTATGCAGGTGGATGCAATCACCCATTGCACTGACGTGCAGCAGGATCCCTGAACACCTTTAAAATTTAAGCCAGGCTACCACCATTAATGAGAACAAGACCAGCTACTTTAAACAGCTGATCTTCCTATCTCTAATGCACAGTTCATAGTGTAGTCACAACTGTTCCTTCACCGTCAACAGTGTATTTGCTGTGATAGAACACAGTATCCCAGCCAGCATCCAACGCACACACTGAAGGGTGCACTGTGCTGCAGAGTAGGACAGTGCTCCACACCTGTAATGTGGCCCAAGATGGGAACTGCCACGTAGATAGGTCTTATTTATCAATGAATAAGTCATGCCGACAAATATGTTGGCATTCAGGGAACATTTTTATTATTTTTCTTCAAAACAATGTGAATAATGTGACAGTCATTTTGATATGTTTTGGGTAATACATTCAATTCCAATAAGAACTTCATTATGAGCGCTCCATAAATCTCCATGGGGCTGACATTACCAGCTCAATTGTGATTACAAGTCCTGTGAGTAAACCACCAGTCAGAAGGCTTTGCATGGGCACTTTGTGCTGATTTACAAGTATTTGGCTGTGTGTAGGTGAGAGTTACATTAGTAGTACTTCTCGCTTACTCAGGGAATTCAGTAGTAGGACAGGAGCAACACCTGCCTCACTTATGACTAACTCCATGACTTAAGGAGGAAGCCAGGAGTATTATAGTACTAATCAAACCTCCTGACAGCCATATATTTGTGAATTTACTCCTTTGCCAGCTGAAAGTAGTCAGGACTGGACTGGGAGCCAAAAGCAGCCCTGGCAAATTTGTCTATGAATTGATCAGTTCCTGTTGTGTGAGAATGCTAGGTGGCAATAATGTGTTTGATCCCAGCATATTTCAGAACTTTCTGTCACAGAAATTGTAGACAAATATGTGAATTTAGGCACAATTTGGGATTTTCAAGGCATTGTGGGTAAATAACATTGTGGAATACATGAAAACCTTGGACTTACCTAGGTCATCAAGAATGTCTGAGTTTGGTAGGTTTCCCTGGCTAGTAGCAGAGGACAGGCCCAAATATTCCGCTACACCATCAACCAATTTTGTAATTTGTGGGGTCCAGTTGTCTTATGGGTGCTAGACTTAGTCACTAAATTAAGGTATTGTTTTTAATGTGAGAAATATGGGAACACTGGTTGGTGGGAATTTTGTGGATCTGCACAGATTCCAGAACTTTCTTTCCCAGAATAAATGAATGTTTCAGTCAAGGTCTGTGGTTCTTAACACCTAATGGGTGAAAATCGTCATGGAATACACACAAATCACATTACCCTGGACACTCAAATGTGACTAGTTTTCAGAAAGGTTTGAATTTGGTAGGTTTCCTGAGAGTTTGCAGAGCTGGGCCCAAAAATATAAAACTGACCACATTGCTAAAACAAATTGTTTTGTTTCAAATGTAAAAATGTGATCTACCCATGTTCTGTTTTGAAGCCTTTATGCTCCTGGCTGCTTGGCCATTCCACACAACTGGAGTACAGATTTTACTGGGGCAAGTTTGGGAACACGTGTAAGAGATTTTTGGCTCCTCATAGATTTCTGGACTTTCTTTTAAATAAATGTGACGAATGGCATGCTTTTAGTGGACTTTTGAGGCTTGCAAGACTTTATAGGCATGAAAATATTGTGGGATCCATGCAAGTCTCATCACCTTGGACTCTCCTGGCTGATTGTTTTTTAGAAATGTCAGGTTTTGATAGGCTTCTCTGCATGGTACCTAGGATAGAGCCCAAACTCTTCAGCTACTAATATTGTAACAATTGTTTTTGATTTTGCTGGGTGAAATGTAATGTATCTAGGGCGTGTTTTAGGGTGTTTTGGGTCACATACACCATGCCCAGCCACATAACTGGGGTTTAATTTCATGAAGACCAATGTGGAAACACAGAATAGTAGAAAAATTGTCATGACCAATTTGATTTCTCTGAGTTTTTTGGTTCTAAATGCAAGCTAGTGTGATAGAACGCATTTTACAAAATGCTCTCTGAATTACAAGATAGTATGGGTAACCATAAATTCAGTGGTGTACAAATAGCCCCTGTTCTTTAAATCAGTTGCTTGTGGACATTTTAGAAATACATGTTTCATTCATAGCCATGTTTCATTCATGTTTCATTCATTAGATTTTGTCATTTGCATGTCTGCATGGCTGGCACATAATGAAAAATCCTTATAGGCTGCAGCTTAGATGTTGGCTCTGTGTATCACATTTTGGAATACCTACAATCCCTATTCATTTTTGCAACCAGAAGTGTCTGACACACGTAACTCCATATTCTTTTGCTATTGTTCCTACTTACTCCCATTATTTGTTTATTTCAATTATGATTTTCATTGAGAAAACCTTGAAATAGCTTCACAAATTACCTCTTGCTGATTTCAGAATGTTGCTACTTTTCCAATATGTAAAGCTTCCAAGATCACCCATGGGTTTCACACCTCTTTCGATCACAAATTGCCAGTAGCCTGAAAGCATATAAAGTAGGAACATGAACATTCTTTTTTTTTTTAGTCCTCATATGCCTTAAGATATTCTCAGACTACCAAGTCCATGCCATACGCTACGCAGCAGATAGACCCCTACTTTGATAATCATAGACTCTGAAGATCTTAATGGATGCACTTTCTGCAAGTAGCCACATAATACCAAGAGGTAGTCAGTTCAGTTCATCTGTCTTTCCAGACCCCGGAACTGTTTGTAGGGTAGTTCATTCTGCAAAAAGGCATAATCATTGGACCATAACAGTTACATCCTATCCAGCCAATTGACACAAGGAATTGCGATTCTCCTATTAACATGACCAGAGAATCTGGATTTCATTAAAGACACGGAGGCTGACATTATGCATTATCCTTTAATAAGCAACTCACACAGCCGCACTACATCATAAAGGATAAGTTCTAGAGTTAACAGTGAACAAAGGATGTATCCAGGATATGCTCAGCCTCTTTTAAAAGAATCGCAGCTGGAGGAACTTCACAAACGAAGAGAATCAAGAAGAAACATCGAGGAAAGAACTTCAGTATCTCCAATATCTTAGTGGAAAGCTTCTCAATGGACATCCGGTCAAACAGAATTATCTGAAAGAAAGAAATGATTAAGTATCAAAAGCCTAGAGAGCTATAAATTCTCATCACAATTAGAAAGATAAAAGAAGCATAGGCATAATAAAAGATTAACAACAATTGAAGCAGTCGATAATTTCAAAATCATAAAGACATATCAAAAGTTGTAAAAGGGAGGAGGGAGGGATAATGTCAGCCTCCGTGTCTTTAATGAAATCCAGATTCTCTGGTCATGTTAATAGGAGAATCGCAATTTCATTACAAGACCGGAGGCTACATTATGCATGTTCGTAGCCCCGAAGGACAACATCAGACATATGCTGGATAGGCTTGCAGTAATGACGAGCAAAGGTGTTAGCATTTGACCAGTCAGCAGCTTTAAGGATATCATCCAACTTACCACCTGACCAGAAGGATTTACTGGCCATAGCTCCTCTGATAGAGTGTGCTTGAAATTTAGAGAGGTCGATACCAGCAAGACTCATGGTAGACTTAACCCATCTAGCTATAGAGGTGGAAGAAACAGGTTTAAAAGGTTTCACAAAAGAAATTAAAAGTTGATTTGCATCGTTAGGGCGTAGGGGCGACATCCTAGCGTCATACTCTTTCATACAAGCAACAACACAAAGTTTAGGGAAAGTGTCAAAACGAGGATAAAAGATAAAATCTGACATGGTTTTAGTCCTTCTCAGTAATTCAAACTTGACACCAAAAAATATCATAACATCTATTAGAAACGTCTAAGCTTTTGATGTCAGAGACTCTTCTACAGGAAACTAGGCACAAGAGAGTGGCGAGTTTGAAGGGGCGAAATTTTCTACTAAGGGAAGAGTTATCTGGCCAAGAACAGAAAAGGTCTAAAATACATTTGACATCCCAAAGCGTCTGATACTTAGGTTTAGGAGGTCTCCTCAATCTTATACCCTTGAGGACTCTACAAATAATAGGATTTTTACCTACCGATTTACCGTTGATAGGGGAATGGCCCGCGGAGATTGTGGACCTAAAACAATTAATAGAACGATAAGATAGGCCTCTGTCAAATTGTTCGACCAGAAAATTTACAATATTGACGACAGGAGCCTCCACGGGATCGAGACTCCTTTCCAGGCACCAACGAAACCATTTCTTCCAAATGTTGTTATACCTAAGGTGTGTTCCTGGTGCCCAAGATTCTCCGAGAAGAGAGAGAGCTGTCGACGAAAGTCCAGACAATTCGTTAGATTGCCTGACACTTTCCAAGCAAAAAGGTTCAAATTCCCCTCGAGAATAAGACGATGATCTTCCCCGTCTGCGTTTGAAACCAGGCCTGGAGAGGCTGGGATTAGAAAGGGAATGTCGCAAGCTAGTTCCAGGGCTGTCAGGAACCAAGCTTGAGACGCCCAAAAAAGAGTAATAAGGATCAGAAGGCATTGTTCCAATCTGACTTTCTGGAGAACCCTCTGAATCATGGCGAAAGGGGGGAAGGCATAACCCAGGAAGTGAGACCATGGTTGGAGAAAGGCGTTCACAGCAAGGGCGCCCGGGTCTGGCATCCAACTGAAGTAGTTGGGAAGCTGGAAGGTAAGCCTGCTGGCAAATAAGTCTACGTCTATGGGACCCCAAAAGTGGAAGAGGGAATTGAAGACATTCACATCGAGTTTCCAGTCCGAGAAGTCTAGAAGGAATCTTGAATTCCAGTCTGCAGAAATGTTCGATTTGCCTGGAAGATATTCCGCCCTGAGGGAAATTTTGTGTTCCAGACAGAACATCCAAAGTTTCCTGGCAAGATTGGAGAGATCTGCAGATTTTGTTCCTCCAAGACGATTGATATAGGCAACAGCAGAAATGTTGTCCATTTTCAGAACAGACCTCCCTTGGATGGAGTGTTTGAAGCTCATAAGAGCGTATAAACCAGCTGTTAATTCCAGAAAGTTTATGTGTTGAGAAGATTCCGTCAGGGTCCAAACCCCACTGGTGTTCTGGTCTTCCAAACGTGCACCCCAGCCATGAAGACTGGCGTCTGATTCTAGGACAAAGTCCGGGGATGAGCCAAAGATAGCTTTGCCATTCCAGGCGTCTAAGTTTTCCAGCCACCAAAAGAGCTCTGCTCTGGCATCTGGGTCCAGAGAGACAAAATCCCCATACCATAGACCTGAATTGAGCGCTTTTCTCTTTATTCTCTGAAGCGCGCGGTAATTCAGAGGACCAGGGAAAATGGCCTGGATGGAAGAAGAAAGAAGCCCGAGAAGTCTGGACAGTTCGCGGAGTGTTAAAGACTCTTGTTTCAAGACGGACCTGATCTCCTTCCGGATCTTGGCAATCTTCTTGGTAGGAAGAAGGAGAAGACATTTCACGGTGTCAAGAGTGAAGCCAAGGAAATCTATGGTCTTGCAGGGAGAGAGAATTGATTTCTCTTTGTTGATGATGAATCCTAGACTCTCTATTAAGTCCATTGAAGTTTTTAGATCTCTTAGGAGGTCTGCATGGGATTGGGACATAAGAATATCGTCCAGGTAGATGAGACGGATAGCCCTTTCTCTTAGAATTGTAACAATATATTTCATGATCTTGGTAAAACACCAAGGGGCAGAAGAGAGGCCGAAGGGAAGAGCTTGGAATTGGTAAAGACGTTCTTTCCAAGCGAATTGAAGGAAAGCTTGATGTTCCTTGTACATAGGGATGGTGAAGTAGGCATCCTTCAGGTCTAATTTGACTATCCAATCTCCTTCGAGAAGGAGATTCCTTAGAAGGTGGATACCCTCCATTTTGAAGTGACGATAAACCAGAAATTTGTTGACTTCTCGAAGGTTTATTACCGGTCTCCACCCTTTGTCCTTTTTCTGAACAAGAAAAAGAGTGCTTATGAATCTTGCATCGGACCAGGGAATCTCCACTATTGCGCCCTTTTTGAGCATAGAAATAATTTCTTCCTCCACGATCTTTTCCTGATCTTGTGAAAGGACAAAGGGTTGGGGTAAGCGTGATTTGAAGGGGATCTGTAAATAGTCTATCTTGAAGCCCATGACGGTTTCTAGAACCCATGGATCTTGGGTGATTGAATTCCAAACATGATAGAACTGTCTTAGTCTGCCCCCTACTATGTGAGGGAAAGAAGAAAGAGGAGTAGTACTTACTGGTAGAATTGGAGGTGTTGGGAGCACCACGACCTCTGGAACCACAGTTTCTTGGACCCCTTCCTCTTTGGGGAAAGAAGGGTTGTCTAGGGGGATAGAAGCCTCTTCCAGTTCCCCTGAATGATGAATAGGGTCGTTGATTGCCTCGGCCGGAAGAGCGACCCCTTCTGCCGGCCTGACCAAAAAGGTTTGTGTTAAAGACTCGTTTCAGGTTGTTTTGAGCCCTGTCGAGAGCAGTGAAGGTAGAGACGTATTTACCAATCTCCTTGATTATGTCCTCCCCGAAAAAAAGGCCTTTAGGGTTCTGGGAGGGTTCCTTCTCTGCCATATCCCCTAATTTAGGGTTAATTTTGTTTAAAATGGACCTTCTTCTTTCAATGTTTAAACTGGCATTAGCATTGCCAAGGAGAACAAGGGCTCTTTGGCTCCATCCTCGAACGAGGGCAACGTTCAAGGGGGTAGAGGAGAGGTGGGATTGTTCGGCCATATCTAAAATTCTAACCAGTGGTCCTAAGACATCTAAAAGACGGTCTTGGCAGCCTTTAAGAGCTCTCTCCAGTCCTTTTCTAGGGTCTCGCCCTAATTTAAAGAGGAATTTGATAAGGTCTGGATCTAGGTTCGGGGTTTGACAGACCCTCTCCTCAATGGTAGGTCTGGGGGATTCAGACCTCATTGTGTTTCTGGTATTTCTATCCAAAAGGTTTCTCAACCAACGTGTGACAAATTGGGAGACATGTTCCTGGGGGAACCATTTTCAGCTATTAGGGTGAGAAATGTTTAAGGGAGAGAACATTTCTTCTCCAATAGGGTTCAAAATAGTATTTTTAGAGCTTGGCTCGGGATCAGGTTGAGAATTGAAGTCTTGTTGGACTTCGTCTAGGTCAAAGACAAATTCGTCGGAGGGGTCTTTTGAGGAGTTGTTGTCAAAGGAGGAGGAAGAGGAGTCAAAACCAGAGTTCTTTTTTGGATTAGCACTATTCCAAGGTGTGTCGCGAGGGACACCGTACATATTTGTGCCGCCATGGACACCGGTCAAGGGAGTGTCCCGAGGGACATCAGGTTCAAGTGGGGCGCGATGGCCCCCCATCCAAGTTGAGGTGCTAGGACCTCCCGTACAATGAGAGGCGCTAGGGCCTGTAGTGCTTTCACAGTATTTAGTCTTTCTGGGTCTCTTGCCGTGAATAAGGGGGGGGGTCTTGGGAATCACACACGGTCTTTTAGAGAGCATGACTTCTTTGAGAGAGGACATCATACAGGATTTAATCTCCTGTTGGAGGAATTTCTTCAAAGAATTGCCAATAAGTGCAGGAGAGCTTGCCATGGCATCCTCAGAATCCATGTCAGACATGGTGTAGAAAGAAATAAGAGGAAAATAAAATGATATTAATGAAGTCAGTAATAAACTTTTCCTCTCTTAATAAAGAGTCCACCTCTCTTTCTCCTCTTTTTTTTAATTTTTTAAATAAGTTAAAAATCTAAAGGGTAGTCTTTTTTTTTTTTGCAGGGTAGGGTATGTAGGTTATAGGGAGGTTGGAGTGTGTATTTAGTATTAATAATATCCAGTAGGGAAGTAATAATCCTATCCAAATCCCTAATTATATTAAGGGTTAATTTTATGCAAGTATTGTTAAATTGGCAGGAATTATTAGCGTAAGAAAGGGAAAGCAAAGCGTTTAAAGATGAGCAGGGTGTCTCCGACGGCTGAAGCAGAGCAACTGTCAAGATACGAGGACTGCTCGAGCTCAGCCGTCGGAGAAGAGGAAAGTCGCTTAGGAAAGGGGGCACGCAACGCGAGCGTTGCTAATGCCCTTTCCTTTAATGCGAAGCGAAGCGCATTTCAGGGGAATGCGCTGAAAATGAGGGAGAGACGTTTATAAACGAGGCGGTGGATAGCGGTGAAGACGGTGCGCGATCGCGCAGGGGAAGAGGATTAGGAAGGTAAAGGACAACCGAAAATTGGAAGTCCAAGGGAGGGGGGTTGGAGTGGGATCGAAAAACCAGCACCACCCACGAGTAGGGAACATCGAAACATTGGAATCAAGCCAAAGGGGTACAAGGCAACATCTGGTCAAGCCAAAGAGGTACAAGGCAACATTAGCAGTCGAAAAATCGGCTAAAAGGGACAGAGTTAAGGCGTCACAGGACGAACAAATGAGCATAAAGGTGTATCAAAGTAATATATTGACATTAAAACGCTCAGGAAGTATAAATATACACCAATATAAATCAAATCACTTAAAAGTAAGGAGAGATAAGAGGTAGTGACTTATCTGCTGGCGAGCCGCTTTTAAAAGAGGCTGAGCATATCCTGGATACATCCTTTGTTCACTGTTAACTCTAGAACTTATCCTTTATGATGTAGTGCGGCTGTGTGAGTTGCTTATTAAAGGATAATGCATAATGTAGCCTCCGGTCTTGTAATGAAATCCAAAAACACTTTCTTCTCTTCCAGTCTACCCTGTCTAAATTCTGTGTATATTTGATAGCATTTATCCAATCTAGGTATGAAGGTGCAATGTCTTTAACCCAAAGTTTACCTATTTCTCTGCAAGCCAAAATAATCAAATATAAAGACAACTTATTTATATCTTGTGGAAGTTTTAATTTAATTTAAAGGAGTTTGTAGAGCGCCTGGTGACGCCTCCCGGCGTGTCCCCGCGCTGTGGAGAGAGTGTGAAATAGTGTAGAGGAACCAATCACAAGGTAAAGAGGTAGGTTTTCAACTTCTTCCTAAACATAGTTTCATTATTCTCCATCCTAATATCCAAAGGAAGAAGGTTCCACTTCCTAGCAGCTAAAGTACGGAATGATCTGCCTCCCATTCTAGCTTTATTGGGGCAGGTAGTTCTGAGCAGACCCATTCCTTTAGATCTAAGCGACCTGCTAGGTTCATAAACAGATGCCAAATCCGACATATAAGCCGGTGCTCTGTGATGAATTATTTTATGGCACCATAGCATAGCTTTAAAATCAATCCTCTTCCTGATTGGTAGCCAGTGGAGGGCTGCCAGAGAGGGGCGTGATGGAGCTCTGCGAGGAAGCCTTAAGACCAGGCGAGCTGCCGAGTTTTGTTAAACCTGTAGCTTTTTGATGTTTTTCTCAGTTGACCCCATGAGCAGCACGTTTCCGTAATCAATACGGGACGTTATCAGTGCTTGCGTCATGGTACGCTTGGAATTGATGGGTAACAGGTCAAGGGTGCGGTTCAGAGTTTTCATCACCCCAAAGCATTTGCCTACAGTTTTTCTTATGTGGCTATCAAAGGACAGTTTATTATCCACCCACACACCCAAATTCTTCGCCTCTCGAGAGGGGGAGGGCAAAGGACCAAGGCAACTGGGCCACCACTCTGTAGTCCATTTGACCTCATTGCCACCAATAATGAGGACCTCCGTCTTTGTCCCATTGAGTTTCAGACAATGGTCATTCATCCATGTGGCAAGTTTGGTCATGCAGGCATTGAAGTTATCAGCTTCCTTAGACGGGGCGTGGGTCAGAGATATAAGAAGTTGCGTGTCGTCGGCGTAGGAGACAAGCTCCACGCCGAACGACTGCACTACCTCTGCCAAAGGGGCCATGTATAGATTAAACAGGGTGGGACTCAGGGCAGAGCCCTGAGGAACCCCCTGCTCAAGCATCACCCTGTCGGAGAGAAAAGTCCCCCTTTGGACTTGAAAGCTCCTGTTGAGCAAGAAAGCTTTCAGCCATCCCAGTGCCTTATTGGTGACTCCTGCTTTGTTTAGACACTGTAGCAAGATGGAGTGTGCTACAGTGTCAAAAGCGGCACTGAGATCAAGCATGATGAGGGCCATTGTCTTTCCCTCATCTGCTCCCTCACGTAGGGTTTCTGTGGCCCTCAGGAGAGCTGTCTCCGTAGAGAAACCAGATCTGAAACCCGACTGAGATTTATGGAAAGCATTATGGGTCTCAAGATGTTCCATCAGTTGACTGTTAGCAATTTTCTCTGCTAACTTGGCCACATAAGGTAGCAGGGATATAGGTCGTAAATTGTCCATTATGTCCACACTGATGTACCTCATAATTACTAAAAATACCAACAAAAAAACAAGTGATATACTAACTTGTATGTCAAATTTAAACGGTTTCTTCATACCTTCCGCTACGGCAGACCAAAAATTGCTTAGAACAGGACAGGTTAAAAACATGTGGAGATCATCAGCTTTTTCCTGCTTACACTTTGGGCAGCATGGAATCGAAGCATTAGAAAATTTGGCTAGCCTAGCAGGAGACCAACATACTCTGTGAAGAGAAAAAAGATGGTTGCGTTTTAAATTTGCGGGAGAGACTGTGGTATGTAGTAAGTTAAATGATACTTGCCATAACTCCTCCAACTCCGCGTCTGGAACATGCTCTCCCCATAGTTGAGCTGGGAGGATGAAATCGCCATCACCAATTTCCAGAATGGTCCAATACAGCTTTGATGTCTTGATCTTCCTATTCTTCCCCCGCATAAGGAGTTCCTCCAGCTCAGACGTAACTTCAATTTCCGAGCCTATCGCTTGACTCCAGGTCTTGATTTGCAAATATTTAAACTTAGATAGCTTATCCTCAGTCAATATGCAGATCTCATCCCACCTTAGCAACGTCCCTTCAGGGAAGAGCTGACCCCAGCATTTTAGATTAGTGTCCACAAGGGGTGTGACCAAAGAGTCCTTGGTCCACTCTGGAGAGCCCGGCGATTCCCAGATAGGAGCCATAGCAGAGTAATATGGAATATTCAATGATCTCCTTATTTTAGCCCAGATATAGGCCATATCTCTCAACATCTTCAGACGAACTTTCTTAAAAAAAGGCGGAGCTCCAAACTTCAATAAAAAGCCATGAGTTCCCCCTTGAATTCATGATAGCATTGTCTCAAACAAAATTCCTGTTTCCATGCTGTCTGGCTTATCAAATAACGTTATCCCTGCTTTTAATAAGAGAGTCCAAGCATAGAATGTCAAATCTGGAGCACACAGCCTCCTTTACTTTTCTTTCTTCGCAGCTTTTTCCAAGCGATCCTTATACCTTTTGATGTTCCATTTTGCTTGGATTTTACTTAACTTAGCTTCTTTAAAATCTAACAGGATATTCTGGAACAAGAATATTAGTTTAGGAAGCAGCATCATATTAATGATATTGACTCTCCCAATTAAAGTAAGAGAAAGAAGAGACCAGCTTTTCAAAGATTCAGCAGACTCTCTCTCAAATTTCTGTCTGCTAATTGTTCTATGTCCTGCATAATGTGGACCCCCAAGTATCTTATCTCGTGTTTCAAGATCGAAGTTGAAATTGTTAAATTCCAGGCCATACATTCAGACTTAGATTGATTAATCTGATATCCTGATATGTTACCGAACTGGGCTGCAGCACTATAGATTACAGGTATTGCTTGTAATGGATCTGAAGTAAATATCATCATATCGTCTGCATAAAGAGACACTTTTTTCTCCCAGCTCTTTTATTTAAAGGGTAGTATATTCTGATCCTGCCTGATTTTCTCGGCCAGGGACTCTATGTATAAATTAAAAAGTAAGGTTGAGAGGGGACACCCCTGTCTTGTGCCTCTATTGATTTTTATAGGTTTTGAGAGACCACCATTTATCAGAACTCTTGCCGTTGGACAGTGATAAAGAGAGGATATAGCTCTACAAAAATTCCTACCCAAATTAGCTCTTTTTAAAACTCTGTTCAGGTATACCCAGTTTACGTGATCAAATGCCTTAGTTGCATCAAGTGTTATGATCGCCATAGGAAGTTTATATAGAGTTGCGACATCAATTGCCCCCACCAGTGCTTGCGTCAAATCTTGCATAGACCGCCCCCTCATAAAACCTTTTTCATCGGAATGTAATAATCCACCTGCAACTCCATTTAATCTCTCTGATAATATTTTAGCGAAAGCCTTATAGTCCAAATTCAGCAATGAAATCGGCCTATAAGAGTCACACTGTGTTGCAGGTTTCAAGGGTTTAAGAATAAGGACCACCGTGGCCTCATTCCAGGAGGGTGGTATTTCCCCTCCGTCTTCAAAAATAGATATAAAAAGCATCTGAAGAAAGGGGGAGATAACTGGAGATAATACTTTATACAATTCGGCCAAAAGCCCATCCGGACCGGGGGCCTTACTCCTTTTTGCTGAATCTATTGCATCCACAACCTCTTTTAACACCTTGGCTGTTTTGAGTTTTCCCCTCCTATGCTGACTTTGAATTTTCCCCATTGTTCATGACGAGCTCAGCTCGTCATAAGCACAGCTCCACTGTGCTTCATGATGAGCTGAGCTCGTCATGAGCATGGAAGGGGTTAAACTAATACCTCTATTTAAATTATTAGATGCGTCATCGTCAATTTGGGGTATAGCATATTTTTCCAGCCATGACTGAATTAAGCTATCCTGCGGAGCTAAGTCCTCCCTATGTACCTGATCAAAGTGATCAAAAATGGCTTTCTCTATGTCTTAGATGTTTTCGGAAATCACCCCCCTATTGCCCAATTGAACTCCTTTGATAGTGTTCCTTTCTTAGTTTTCCAGGCTAAAGGTTTTCCACTAGCTTCCCCATATTCAAAATGAGCAAGGGAGCTAGCCTGCCATCGCTTCCTAACTCTAGAGTCAAGAATCTCTTCTAGTTGTAGTTTGCATGTTGAGAGTTCTTTCCGCATATTATCTTCTGCATTCAAGATTGGGTCTAGGAGATCACTCTCTAATTTAGTAATTTTGGTCTCGATCTCTGATACCATTGCCCTAAACTTCTTATGCCTAGCGGACTGAATAGATACAATTATACCTCTCTATCTTATAAAAATGTAAACTTTGTAGGACGTTATTTTTTTTATACAATTATATTTGTTGCTAAAATCTGAGAAGATGGTGATCCAAGCACAGAAAACCTTTCATTGATGCCATTTTAGGGAGAAAATACATGCACGTTCTTGAACATCACCTTTTCCTAATTTTCCCAAGAAAACAAACATTTTGCAATATTTAGGTTCTTTTCTCAATGCCTTTCCGGGAAATCCTAGTTTATTTAGGGATCTGAAGGGTCTAGCCCTGTCGTTAGACAAGATCCACAGGTCCTTATTCCTCTGTCAATTGAGACTTTTTTTAACAAAGTGACTTGTGCTATGTGTAGTTTCGGACATGTACAAATCAGATGAATAAGTTCTTATTTTTTACTGCCACAAAGTCGGCATGATATAGGCCCTTTATAATTCCAGCTTGGAAAGTCCGCTACTGAGGAAAGTTTTCCAAAGCGGAGTGCCATCAGTTGTTTTTTAAGATGTACCAAAAATGTGAGAACTTGATAAGCTGCTGGTTGAAGACTTTGTAATTATTGATCCCCATCCAGGCTTGAGAGCTAAGAATCAAGGTGCTTTTATCAAGTATCAAGGAGTGAAATTTGGCAGCTTTGTTTATAGATTGTTTAAATGTTGTGAAGGGCAGATTTTATTTCCATAGCTCTATGTAGCAAGTTGTTGTTAGCGTTTTATAGAGGAATTAATTGCGTACTGATTATTTGTCATTTTCAAGTTCTAGCCATAATGTTTATTACGTGCAGAGCACGCTGAATTTTGTTTCAGTCAAAACCGGATTTTTTTAGAGGTGTACATTCTCCCTATTGTTTCGTTCAAGAGCCAAAATTTGAGTCGCACCTGCTCAGTGATGCTTTCTGGGGCAGTTGAAAGCCCTTTTTGTAAGTGGGACTCTTTACCGGATAGGGCAATGCTAGCATAAGTTACAGTTGGCAGTGTTCTTGCCGCTATTACGGAGAGTAACGGTGTGTAGGATGGACCCTCCTTTTTATTCACCAACTGCTCCATTAGTCAAGCAAACAAAGTCTAGTGAAATTCTTTTCTTAACCCCTTAACTGCTAGGCCTTCCATACTTCCACTTCCGATGCTAAACATTTGTTTTGGCTATTTAAGTAGTTTGCGCTTAGGCCGCCATAACTTTTTCCCCAAAAAGTTAGCCACACCCAATTTGCATCATTTTTCCAACAATCTGGGGACTCTAACCATTTACGTAGGAGATCTTAGCTCCCAAGTATCATTACAGGTTTCTCAGCATTGCCGAGTGGGCAGTGGATAATTTGTAAAAAAAAATATGTACCGGGGCTCTCATCACGAGGCAACTTGCACCAGCCAATTTCTAGACTAGTCCTGCCTAAAACAGAAACATATACTAACCATGAAAGTGGGGAAAGAATGTGGTGTAAAGGGCAGGGCTCCGACTTTGGAACTGAGCAATGAGGTTCGAGTGTCAGCATTGGCTCAACATCCTGATATTTTGGGCAAATCACTTAATCTCCCCATGCCTACCATAAATGAATGTGTTCTTAACTGGAGCTCATGAAAAGTGCCGACATTGAAGTTTAAGTGCCGGTGCTGAGCACCGGAAACCACCAGCCCAAATTAAGCACTGCAAGGGGGCAGAAATTGATGGTCCCACCTAGATCAGATATGTGATGAAATTATACCTTTGTGTTTTTTCCACAACATATCTATGGAAGTGTCCAAACACTTGGGCTTGATTACGACTTTGGCAGTGTGGCAGCCGGCTGACATGCCTATGCTCTGGTGCCGCACCACCAAAGCTGCCTGCCAGAGTAGACGTTTTATCTTGGTGTGGCTGGTGGGGTTTTGGCGGTCCAGCTGGTGAGCCTTAGTAAGGCACTGAAATGAAAGCACAAAAAAGTTTCCTGCACCACAACATGAACTGTGCAGTCCTTACCATGCAGGAACAAGGGGTGCATAGAAAATTGGGGCACAACATGAGCCCCCCTACATGCCTTCCCCTGGCCTGGAAGCAACAAGGTGCTCTGAAGACACCTTAGTTTCATCACCACTACACTTTCCATGGTGGACTCACCATAATGAAAATGTGGCAGAGATGAAACTTATAATATGCTTGGGAGTTCCGCAGCGGCAATGTCAGCATATTGCGGGCCTCAGACTGCTGCAAGACTGCCAGGGTCATAGATCCTTGGTGATGGCAGCAATCATATGGTGGTCCGACTACCCAACTTGCAATAGGACAGTCGGACTGCTAGTGTGGCAGCGCCTGCACTGCCACTGAGGTTACAGCAGTCCATCCGGCCACCGTAGTCAAAATCAGGCCCTAAGTTCCTCAATAAGTCCCAATTTATTACACACAGCTTGTATTATTATGGTACGACCACATGTGGTAATTACAGTGCCTGGTTTTATCAGTAATTACGGGTGCAGAATTATTATGTGGTATTATTCTGTGGGCTTCCCAAGGAACATTCTAAAGCTGTAGCTCTGTGGACACAGCTAGTAAACTTCATCCTCATAATCCTAAGTGGCTACATGTTTTACAGAAGGAAAGAACATTCTGCTTTTTAAGATCGCCTCTACATAACATCATACTCTGCTTTTAGTAAGGCAGAACAAGGAAACATTACTTACATTTCTAATATATACAGCTGCCTTTTTGCCTCTTTACTGCTGTTGAGAAATAATGGCTTTCACAGTTCAGACTGGAACATTTCTTCTGGTCTGTAATTCTAATATGTTAACACACATCTTTTTGAAAGAAAATAATGTACTACTTTAACATTTACTCGTTTAATCTGAAGAAGAATCTGTGCGACTCCAGGAGCTAATGCATTATGTTATTTATTTATTATTTATTTATTTTTTTATCCTCATTTGCCGTCTTGCCGCCCATAACTTCTTTCTAATCCACCACTGGGCTGTTTTTGTCTCTTAGGCTGGATTAGAGTAATGGGGCGTAGACAACACATATTCTTGAGTCTGGCCTTCCTCTAAACTATCCTTCTTGACCACCTGACCCAACATGTGTGTCCTCCACCATCTCTATTTATCGTTCTAGGATAGTCCATATACCAGCGAGACAGGCACGGGCTTAATCATCGGACTTTAACATAAATGTAACTCATACAAAATTTAACAGGAAGGGTATCCAAAAACCTCTATTTCTTTTAGAGCGGTCTAACATATCAAGCTTAGCCATGTACCTCATGGCTAAAATCCAATCCATTAAGATGGGACTAAGTGGTGAGACCCATAGTTTACATATCTCTCGACGTGCTAGCAACATGGCATAAAAAATAAGTCTAACATTATTATTCAAAAATCTGTTTTGTAAATCATATCTCCCAGTAATAATTAATTCAGGGCTTACCTCAATGCATTGGTTCAGAGATTTGGAGAGAGAATTACTCACGTCAATCCAGAATTGCTTGATATTTGGGCAAGATACAAACATGTGTAAGTCATCAACATTTGGAGCTTTACATTTTGGACATCCGACAATCCCTCTATCCTTAAATTTAGAGAGTCTATACGGAGACCAATATGCCCTGTGAATGGTAAATAAAAGGTTTCGCCTTAGGTTTGCGGGTTTAACAATTCTATATAGCATGCACATAGTTACTTGCCATTGGTCTTCTGTCGCGATCCTTGGCAAGCTATCCTTCCACAGGGTCTCTGGTAGGTCGAATGATCCATCCTCCATTTCTAGTATTTGCCAATACCAGAAAGCTACTTCCTTCTTGAAAGCCCCTGTCTCCAACTTTAACTCAAAGTCATTTTCTGTTCCAAACTCTGATTCCAAATGATTTGCCCAGCTTTGAATCTGTAAGTATTTGTATTTTGAAAAAACTGGGCCCCACATTTGCTGACAAAAACCCCAAGAAATTAAATTGCCATCTTGAAACAAATCTTTCCACCTTTGCAAAGCAGGTTCCTTTTTCAGATGTATTGCTAGCGCATCTCTTGTCCAGGAAGGAGCTCCAGGAGACTCCCATATTGGAGCCATATGGCTAAAATAGGGGAGTTTAGATATTTTCCTGATTTTATACCATATCTCGGCCAAATCTCTCAAAGTCTTGAGTCTCACCTTTTTGAAAAATTTAGGGTCTGCAAACTTATATAAAAAACCAAACTCATGATATCCTGATCTCTTCAGCATTATCCCAAATAGTCCGCCGATCTGAGAACTAAAAAGGGTACCCAACAACATCCTGCAGTTTTTTAAACAAAAAGCCCATGCATAAATTTGTATATCTGGAGCCGCCAACCCTCCTTTATTTACTCTCCTCCTTATTTTCTTCCATGAGATTCGAGAGGCTTTTGACGCCCAAATAAATGATGTTATCATACTCTGTAACTTAACCAGCCATTCCTTTTTAAAACCCAACGGAATAGTCTCAAACAGGAAAGTAATTTTAGGTACAATTACCATTTTTACAAGATTAGATCTTCCATATATTGACAGGGGTAAATTCATCCAGCCTTTTAGCGTGTCACCAACCTCTTTTTTCACTCTATCAAAGTTAGTTTTTGCCAAATCTTCAATTTTCTGAGTGATCCTAACTCCAAGATATCTCATTTCTGCTGTAGTTTTTACCCCTCCCGTATTAAGATTCCAAGTCATTATTTCAGTTTTATCTTGATTTAACTGATATCCGGAGATCTTGCCAAAATCCTTTGTTGTCTTCACTAAATTTTCCAAAGAACCAACTAAATTAGAAGAATAAACAATAATATCATCCGCATACAGCCCAAGTTTTTTTGACCAGTCCATCACAACAAAGGGGGGTATCTCTTCTGAAGCTCTGATTTTACATGCAAGAGGCTTTATATATATGTTAAAGAGCAAAGGTGATAAGGGGCATCCTTGTCGGGTGCCCCGCATTACTCTAATAGGAAGTGTGAGAGTTCCGTTTACAAGTACTCGCGATGTCGGTGCACAATACAAAGAAAAAATGGATTGCGTGAATTTGTCTCCTAGGTTGAGATAGTGCAGGAGAGTTTTTAAGTATACAAAATTAACTCGGTCAAAGGCCTTGGCAGCGTCTAACGCGATCACTGCCAAGGGGTATTCATACTTGGAGGCTAAGTCTATCATGCCTATCAAAGAGTAAGTGAGTTCTTTTAGATACCTCATCTTAATAAAACCTCTTTGATCTTCATGGATCAATTTATGGATGATTTTACCGAGCCTGTCAGCTAGGATTTTAGAGAAGAATTTGTAGTCACAATTTAAGAGTGAGATCGGCCTATACGCATCCATATTTTTTTGAGATTTCCCTAGTTTAAGTATTAGGACAATAGTTGCCTCATTCCATGAGCTTGGAATTGCTACTTCCCGTCTAAAAATTCTATTATACAGATGACATAAAGTGGGGGCCATTGTGTTTCCTAAGGCTTTGTATACTTCTGCGGGTAGGCCGTCTGGCCCGGGGGCTTTCCCTCTTTTACTTTCCTTAATCACTTTCATCACCTCTTCTTGAGTAATTTCCTTATTTAGCTCCAACATATCCTCAGCTGCAAGTGGTTTTATTAAAGGTAACCAGGTCTCAATCTCAACCTTATCTGGACAAAGGTCCTCTGTATAGACATTCGCAAAATATTCCTGAAACGCTTCTACAATTTGTTTACTTTCTGTTATGACTTGACCTGTGCCCAGTTTCTTAATCTCTTTAATTTGATTCCGTATAGCATCTTTCTTAGCTTTCCACGCTAATAACTTGCCACATCCCTCTCCATATGAAAAGTGTGCCAACTGACTAGCTTCCCATCTTTCTTTGACCCTTTGAGTAAGTGTTGCAGTGAGTTGAACCTTTAAATCTAAAAGTTTTTTCTCCCATGGACCCTCTGGAATGATAGCTCCCTGGGGGATTCGACTAGTTTCACAATCTCGAATCTCTTTTTCTAAGTTTGAAACTTGGCTGTAATACAATCTTCGCTTTTTTGCACCCTGAGCTCCCATTCTCCCTCTCATGAATGCTTTGCACGTTTCCCAAACTATATCCTCCTTAGCTGAACCCACATTTACCTCTAGAAAAACTTGTATCTCCTCTTTGAGAGTTTCTAAAACTTCTTCGTCAGCTAAAATTGTACGATCTAGTCTCCAAACAGGACTCATCTCTTCTAATTCCAAACTTAGGTTTAAACTCACTGCAGAATGATCTGATAGATGTGCCCCTATGTGATCTATGCTTGTAACTCGCTCTTTCAACCTAGTGTCTATCAGAAAAAAATCTATCCGTGAATTATGTTTGTATTTTTTATTATAGAAAGTAAATCCTAGCTGCTGTGCTGCTTTAAATCTCCAAATATCACAAAGTCCTAGCTGAACCATCACTGACTTTACTTTAGCAGTCATTTTACTATTTATTATTGCCCTAACATTGCCAGTTCTATCCAGCTTGCCATCTAATACTGTATTGAAATCTCCTGCCATGATGATTTTACCTGAAAATTCCAATAACTCCAATTCAATTTTTTCTAAAATTGTGGGATCATCCACATTCGGGCCATAATAACCGACTACTACAAGCACTTCACCCGACAGTCGTAACTTACAAATCACCCATCTTCCTCTACTGTCTACTAAGTTATTTTCGACTACTATGTCAGCTCCTCTTCTAATCAAAATAGCCACTCCCTTTGTAACCAAGTCTTGGGATGTAGAAATAGCATTTGCAATCCACTTTTGAGTGCTAAATATCTCTTTACTTTCCTTTTGTGTTAAATGTGTCTCTTGCAAGATAATAACCTGAGCTGGTGAATATTCTAAATATTTCAAAATTAGTAATCTCCTTGATTTAACCCGGAGCCCATTAACATTCCATGTAAGGAACCTTAGCTCCTTATTATTAATCCTGCTCATCATGCTTATCATGTACTGCCCAAATTTTCCTTCTAATTATGACACAGCAAGACAGCTCATGAGGAATATATATATATTTTTTCTCCCTTAACCCTCTCCCTCCCCTCCCCTCACACACATTTCCCTCCCCGGAAAACCCAACCATTACTCCCATGGCCTAGGCCAGTGGATGTCTCAGTGGCGATGTCTCTTGTTACTATTTTATATATACTATGGTCAGTATTCTATTTCTATCCATCTTGAGTAACATCCAAAAAGGCATCTACCTCGTCAACTGTACGAAATGTATACATCTTATTATGCCACATTACTTTTAAAAAAGCAGGAAATTTTAGCTGGGCCGTGGCTCCTATTTCTCTTAAGGGTATCAATCGTTTTCCCATCTCCCATTGCCTATTTGCTGTGGCTGGAGACAAATCCGACCTAATGTCTACTCATGCTCCGTCTATCATTATAGACTTTTTCTTAAGAGCAAGTAACAGAATTTTTTCCTTTAGCGAATATGTCGCAAAATTAATCAGAATTTTTCTTGGCTTAGCACGGTCTGGATTCAACCTAAAAGGATCACGATGTACTCGTTGAATATCTCGGGTCAACATTTCCTCAGTTTCGACTAGTGATAATTCTTTCTTCAACAACTGCACAACAAAAGTCTTTATGTCCGCCCCCTCTTTCCCTTCTGGAAGTTTAAGAATTTTTAGGTTGTTGCGCCTTTGCATGTTTTCCAACCTTTCTACTCTTTCATCCAATTCTCTGTCCTTAGAATATAATGTCTCTATCTCTTTGCGATTATCCAGAACTCTTCCCTGTACAACTTTCATCTCGGATTCCATCTCTCCTGCACGTATAGTTAATTTGTCAATCTTATCCTCTAACAATGTACATGTAGCGCTTATGCGCTCCTGATTCCTTTTAGAGGCTTCAAATCCTAGATGAATATTTTGTTCCAATTTCCTTAACAATTCCATAACAGACACATCTGTTGAGGCAAATCTCTCTTGCTGACTTGAGCCAAATTCTTCTGAGGGAATCAACGTTTTTCCGCTAATCAGGGTTTCATCCTGCCTTGTGAATATGTCCTCTCCCGCATTCTCTTCCAGCTCAGCAAAGACAACAGTTAAACTTTCAACTACTGAGTCTGATGTAGTGGATTGGAATCTCTGCTCAATGGATGCCTCTACATCAAGACTAATGACCTTATCTGCCTCCATCTCTATTTCCAGAACCTGGAAGGGGTTTGGTGTTAAGAGGGTTGGCCAGTCCTGTTTCTCGTTCCTCTTCAATAAAACTCAATGAATGATCAACTTTCTCATCCAACTCAGCCCCCTCACCAGCCCTGAGTTGAGATTTAGAGATAGAATCAGGTTTCAACACCAAGACTTTTGGGACTGGCTTAAAGTATGAGTTAAGTGAAGGGGTTATTGGGGCCTTGAATCCAGCTTTTTCTTTTTTTTGCCTTTTTTTTCTTTCTTTCTTTGAAGGGGAGTCCTTAGATTTGTAAGAAGTGGGCTTAGAAATAGCCTCTTCTTTTGTCACACCCTTTTTAGCACCCTTCTTAAACTCTACCGAATAAGAGATCAAGCCTCCTTGCGTTTTATCCAGATTGTTTAGCCCCACTAATCTGCCCTGTCCCTCCAGTCTGTTACTCTTCAATTGGTATCTTGTTTTACCCCCCTCTTCCAGCCCTTTGCTTACTTGCTCCGTGCCGGTGTCTTTACCTTGCTGTTTGACTTCCTCAGTGCGGGTGCCGCTGCTCCTCTGCAGTACAGTGGGGGGAATGTTCGTTAGAGCTTCCACTCCTCGTCCTCTACCTCCGCTTGTTGGTGTTCCGATTTTCGCCAGCACTCGGCGTCCCCTGCTGACTCCTTGCGCCGCTCTCTCCCAGCTCCCAGCCGGCGAATGACGCGACTCCGCCCCCTCACTCTCGGCGGTTTGCAAAGCCGAGTTCTCCGCCATCCGCTGCAAGTCTCCAAAATCCGGCCGACAAACGGCCTCCAGGATCGCTCAATAGCTCGTTTTGGTAGCTCCACAGTCCCCGCTTACACCAAGGTATGTGCGCCCCTCAAAATTACTGACAACTGACCGCTGGTCTCACTTTGACATCGCCACCGCTCCGGACATCCGCGGCCCGCTTCCTAGCCGGCCGCCATGTTTTCCCCCCAATGCATTATGTTATTGTCGTGTCTATATTCATTGAATCCAAATAAAATCTGTCAAAACCGCGAATGTTTGTTTTATATAAGACTGACAAACTTGTTGCAACAAACACGCAGACAAGTAAGCTAAAAGCAGGGGCGGAGCTTGGGTGGGTGGTTCGCCCCAGGCGGCACTATGTTTGGGGCGGCGATCGCACGGCACTGGTGGCCCGTTGGGGCGGCCTTCATAATTTATTTGGGGACACTAGTCAGTGTTCCCAAATAAATTATAAAGGCCGCTGCAACGGGCCAGCAGTGCCGCACGTGGCCCTGTTTGAATTACAAGCGCACCACCACCTGCTGCTTGCAAATGCTGACTGGACCTAGCATAGGCCCGTGACATTGCACGAGCATCTGCAAGGTTTCACTGCGCGCCTGGCGGTGGTGTTTGGGTTCAATTGTGCGCGCCGCCTGTGGGGTTGGGCACAGGAGACCTGAGAAAGCATGCGTGGCAGTATGGGAGATGCAGGTAAGGAGTGGGAGAGACTGGAACAAGTGGGAAGGGGAGGCGGACACGAGCAAGAAGAAACACAAACAGAACAGGCTCGAAGAAAAGGCATGTACAAAGAAAACGGGCAAAAACAGGAACAGAGAGAGAGTGGAACAAGGGCACAAAAGGAAAGGGAGTGATGAACGGGCACAAGGACGAAGGCAAAAGAGTGAGTCATAGTTAAAAGAATAAAGAGAAGGGCACTGGAGTGAAGGACCAGAGGAAACAACAGCGTGATTGAAAAGAAGGAGCACAAGAAAGGGGCGGGACTTCGAGGCAGTGAGGCTCGGCTCCAAAGGGCCTTAGTCTAGTCAGACGACCAGTCCAGATAGGTGGGAGCTGGGGCTATTAGTCTTTTAGCCAATAAATGCTCGAGTTGTACAAACCTCTGGATTTTTTTCTATTTATTTGTACCTATGCCCCATCCACATTTTGGCAGTAGCAAAAATTATTATGATTTGCGCATGTGCAGCACACCTATACAGAAACGTTTTGCAAGACTTCGCCATTTACGGGTAGTCCCATAATAAATAGCAAAATGGTACTTGAGGCGTTCTACATATCGGGCAGTGAGCCTCTTTCATATATTACCCAAGCAACATTGCTTGACTATATGTTCTATGTACAAAACTGAAATTTAAGAGTCTAAATCTGGTTTTACTAGACAACGTGTGTATGTGTATGAGTCTCCTGCTACTGCCCAAATGTCAAACATATTTTGAAATAGATTTCCCCACTTTGGTCACGTTAATAACGTCTGTTTAGTTGTGTCATGGTCCCCACCCCTGTTCCTTTGCCGCACACACAGCGATTCGGTGACAGCAGCCTAGCCTGTCACAGGGGTAGGAACTACGAGAGCCAGCATGCTGTGCGTGATCAGCGCGCAGGTCAGCAACGCCCATAAAACGCGTACCCACTCATGGAATGGCGTCAGATATTGAGATCCTTGCCGGCCTTCCGTTGGGTGCAGGCTACGGACCTGTGCTACCTGTTCTTGTTCTGAGGACTTTGTTTGGGTAACAAAGCAACGTCTTGGAGGTAAGGAAGAGCGGCTGCTCCCATTACCTCGTTTCGGTCGAGCGCTTCTTGATACGCTCCCGAGAAAGGATTGGGCAGAGGCGCACACCACGGAGGTGTTTGCCGCGTTTCTGCTTGGGTGTATTGCGCTGATTTCCCGGGATTGCAACAGTGGGTGTAGGTGGGTCAGACTTTCGAGCATTACACCCGAGAAAAGATCGGCGTCCCGTTACATGGGCTAAGGGCTTGGTAGGTCGAGCGGCTGCTCCCTGACATCCCTTTACGAACATTGCGGTAGAGTGCCCGGCTGGGTTTTCCCGTGTTCGTCTCTCATAGCGCCCTGCCTGTTTATTTCACCAATGAGGTACACTGGAAACTAAGAGAGCTCATTAGCCACATTTGAGCGGCATTTCCGGCCGTTGCTTTGCACAGTGCCTTCCGTTGGAGGAACACCGGGACCGGTGTTCATGCGGAGGACGGTTGGACCTTAGCCCTACATTGATCTTGGGCGGCTAATGGGTATCGTTGATTACATTTCATTATTTATGTTGGCATTCTTTTTCATTATGCGTTCATACCAATAAATACTATTGGGAAACTAACCCTTGGTGTATCCCTGTTGTGTTTACCAGTCCTACCCGACCCTGAGAACACACAGTAGATTACACAATATCTGACCTTTCTCATATCTTTCTCCTGGTCGGGTCAAGGGCACCATGGCCACGTTTGACGACGTATTGGCAGCATTAGCGACTATGCAAGTCGAGCTATCCGCGCCCAGGCAGGAAACCGCAGACTTAAGGGCCAGGCTAGACTCCGTACAAAGGAACCCTTTTGATGCAGGAACCTCAACAGTTGCCTCCCCTCCTGCAGTGGTGGTCGAGATGCCGGTCTCGATTCCGTTGGCCACACCTGAGAGGTACAGCGGAGACCCCGACACCGGAAAGGTCTTCCTAACCCAAGTGGCGCTGCACCTATTGTGTAAACCCAAGGCTTTTCCCACCAGCCAGGCGAGGGTGGCTTTTCTTATTTTCTACCTCGCGGGGAATGCTGCACAGTGGGCTGTGCCGTTGATAGCAAGGACGACCCTCTGCTGTGTGACTGGAGAGCATTCCTCAAGGAGTTTCTGAAAGTGTTCGACAGACGTGCGCATTCATACACAGTAGACCGGGAAATGCTGGAACTCTGTCAGGGCAGTAACGATCTTCTGCAATACCTGAATACTTTCTGTCGTTTGGTGGCCGAGACCAAGTGGCCCGTGTCCAAGCAAACAGCTCTATTCCATCAAGGGCTAAACAATGAACTTAAGGACGTGGTCGCTCAGATCGACCCTCAACCTAAGGCATGTGAAGGTCTCATTAATCTGGTTCTGCATCTGGATCATCGCTTGAGCGAACGCAGAGGAGACCACAAAAGAAAAGGTAAGACTCTGCAATCGTATGTGGCGCAAGGAACCCCTGAGTCCAGCAACACGACTAAAGCGGAACCGATGGATATCGGGGCCATCAGAGCCAGCTTAACCGCTACCGAAAAGGAAGCACGCCGCCAACAAGGTCTCTGCTTGTATTGCGGCAAGAAGGGGCATTACGTCCGTGAATGCCCAGCCAAGCCAAAATACAGCAGAGGAAGGGCCAACAGAAACATGACAGCGGCTGTTGACGTCCCGACGGAAAACTGAAGGGCTCCCAGAACAGAGAAGGGGCCTCTAGGAGTGTATGTATCCCTTCCCTATCGCGCCTTGATCAGGCACGATGACAACACCTGTATGTCAATGTTCATGTACGTATCCGCACCCGATGGATTCCTGTGGTGGCCATGGTCGACTCAGGGGCCACTGGATTCTTTATGGATCAGGAGGAAGCGAAACGATTGGGCATCGCTCTCATACCCGAGGATGTCCCAGAAGACATATATGAGGTGGACGGGAGGAGGCTGGCTACAGGTTCTATTGGACATCACACAGGGAAAATACCCGTGAAATTCGGGGAACAGCACAACGAGCTGATAGATTTCAGCATCATAAGGGCACCCCAGTACAGGATAATCCTGGGCCTACCCTGGTTGCAAAAACATAACCCCTTGGTCAACTGGGTGACACACGAAATCCTTATGTCCTCACAGCATTGCCGCCAACATTGTGGCATGAACAGAGGGTCTGTCGACAACAACCTAGGGATGGATCACACAGTAGCCACTAAGCATGGGCAGAAAATCCGTTCCGCTCGCGGATTTTGCGGATTTTGCGGATTTTCGGTAAATTCGCGATCCGCGCACGCTCGCGAATTTACAGAAAATCCGCAAATTCGCAGGCAGCGGATTTTTTTTTCTTGGTGATAAAATTTTGCGGCGTAAGTTCGCAATTGCTAACATGTAGGTGCGTCGGGCAGCAACAATCTCGCACTCGCGAAATTACAAAATTTGCAATTCTGCACAAGAAATCCACTAGAAAGCAGCAAAGACCTTCTGAAAATGATGATTTTTATCAGAATAACTCCTCAGGTTGACATTTGCCTGCCCTTTTTTGGATTTGAGGCCTTTTGACTTTCTTTGGATCACTTTTGGATTAGAAATCAACTTTCACAAGTAAGTTTGTTAGGGGCATTACATTTGCTGTTCTGCAGAAAAACAAGTTTTGCTAAACTGAAAGCACTCAGCAGGTGCAAAAGTTCAAATTCATCATTAGTAACCATTCCCTGTAGTGCTTCCTGACTGGGGCCCATCCAGAGTTCAGTTGCTAGTTGCAACAATTGTATGACCCTGCTCTGACCCTCACAGCCAGATTATAGAATAGCTACAAGTAGGCCACAAAGGTCCTGGAAAAAAAAATTGCACTGCAACAGAAAGCAAATTCCAGATAAGGAAGCAGGTGCCAGACTGGAATTTTAACACAGTGACACATTAATAAATCAACCCCAAATTAATTCATGTCAGTTGAAGCAGGGCAGGTGTGCTTGCTTTTTCCCCCCATAATCTACAGTGATGATGATGAACCAGCGGGTGGCATTGATGTACCAGAGGGTGGCATGGGTGAAACAGAGGGTGGCAGTGTTGAAACAGAGGGTGCTGTGAACCTGTGATGATGAACCAGATGTAGAAACAACATAGTCGTGACCGTTGCATGCCGACAAGTAAGTTTGCAATTGCGAACAGGTACAAAATCCTCGCGAACTGGCAGAAACCCTTGCGAACACTATAAAAACAAAAATATCCGCAAATTCGCGAGGATTCGCGGATTTTGCGGATTGCGAGTTCGCAAATACGCAAATTCACGAACGCCAGATTTGCAAATTTCGCCAATGCTTAGTAGCCACGGCGGCGGAGAAAGAGATTGTTTTGCACGGAGTATATCGAGGTTTCCTGGACGTCTTTGACGAAGTACGAGCTGATATGCTCCCCCCGCACAGAGTCTATGATTGCCATATAGATCTGGTGCCGGGTGCAAGCGTTCCCAGCGGCAGGCTCTATTTCTTGTGGGAGCCTGAGACCCTCCATCTGCGCTCCTACCTGGACAAACTACTAGGGTTGGGTTTCATCAGACCTTCCAAGTCCCCAGCTGCGTCACCCCATTTCTTCATCCCGAAGGCCAACGGAGAATTAAGGGCTTGCGTGGACTTCAGGGCTGTGAACGCCATCACAGTAAAAAATCGGTACCCCTTGCCACTCATAAGCGTACTGTTGGAGCAGGTGAAGAAGGCCCGTATCTACACGAAGCTCGACCTCAAGGGGGCATTCCATCTGGTACGCATGCGACAGAGAGACGAGTGGAAGACGGCCTTCAAGACCAGGTTTGGTCTCTTCGAATACCTTGTTATGCCGTTCAGGCTTTGTAACGCCCCTGCGGCCTTTCAGTACTTTTTGAATGAGGTGTTCCGTGACCTTTTGGATGTGTACGTGGTCGTGTATATAGATGATATCCTCATCTACTCTGATACGGAAGAAGTACACGTACACCACGTATCAACAGTGCTCCGGAAGCTCCAGGAGAACCTGTTGTTCTGTAAGCTCAGCAAATGTGACTTCCATGTCACGTCAGTGATATTCCTAGGGGTGATGCTGAGCCCTGATGGACAGGAGATGGCGGAGCGCAAAGTCAAGGCAGTGGAGGGATGGCCTGTTCCACAGGGAGTGAAGGATGTGCAACACTTTATCGGGTTCGCCAACTTTTATCGGCGGTTCATCGATGGGTTCTCCGGACTCGTGACAGCGATCACTCAGCTGTTGAGGAAGTGTAAGACGTTCCTGAGGAGTCCATAGGCACAAGCTGCGTTCATTGCCTTGAAGAATGCATTCTTGACCGCTCCTATACTGGCGCATCCCAACCCTGAATTGCCCTACGTGGTGGAGGCAGATGCCTCAGAAGACGCGTTGGGGGCCTTATTGTCGCAACGACACCAACGCACAGGAGTACTACATCCCGTGGCATTCATGTCCCGCAAATTGAACGATGGGGAGCGCAACTATCACATCCCGGAGAAGGAACTGTTGGCCATCAAGGACGCCTTCACGGAGTGGAGGCACTGGTTGATGGGAGCCCGACATGAGATTACTGTGTTCACTGACCACCGTAACCTACAGTTCATGACTGCAGCGAGGCAACTCTCGCCACAACAACTGCGATGGATGATCTTCTTCTCCGGTTTCCATTTTCGCATCACTTACAGATGGGGTGTGCAAAACAGGAAGGCCGATGCGCTATCCCGGCAGACATCTGTCTTGGTGCAGGCGCCCATGCTCGAACACTCCATCATCCATCCGGATGTGGTGCTGGGGGTGATTCAGCCAGATGCGTTCCTCTAGGGCGTCGAAAGAGGGATCTGCTCTTTTTCCTGTAGAAGTTGGCTTTAGTGTCACAGGGAATGGCAGATCAAGGATGGGATACAGGTGAACGGTGGACGCATGCTGCTGCCTACTCCCAGGCTCTGGAAACAGGCCTTCGACTGGTGCCACGTTTCACCCTGCGCGGGCCATCTCGGGGCTGAGAAAGCGGTGGCTTGTCTGGTGAGGCACTTCTGGTGGCCATCCATGAGAACGGATGTCAGGAGGTGGGTAGCTTCCTGCAATACTTGTGCGGCCATGAAAACGGACCACGGACACCCACAAAGGTTGCTACGCCCCCTTCCTACGCCATGCAGACCCCGGGAGAACATATCCCTGGATTTTGTCGTGGGGTTGCCAGTGGATCAGGGTTGTACTGCGATCCTGGTGGTGGTCGACTATCTCACGAAGATGGGGCACTTCGTGGCATGCAAGCAAGTGCCCTCCGCTGGCCAACTGGCTTTGATGCTGCTAAAGCACGTGGTGAGGTTACACGGTCTGCCCAGCCTCATCGTGTCTGATAGAGGATCTCAGTTCACGGCCCAGTTCTGGAGGACGTGGTGTTCCGCGTTGCATGTCACTTCAGCATGTCCACAAGCTACCACCTGCAGACAGACGGTCAGACGGAGCGCTTGAACCAGTCCCTCAAGCAGTACCTCCATTGTTTTGTGGATCAGGGAAAGGAGGAATGGGTAGATCTCCTCTGGTTTGCAGAAATAGCCTACAACAACGCCACGTATAGCTTCACCAAAGCTTCCTCTTTCAATAGCTATAGCCATCACCCTCGGTTTCTGCCGTTCCTACACCCCGTCAAGGACCAAAAGGTGCCTGAAACATCCAGGCGGGTAGCCCACATCAAGGAAACTCTCCAACTGTCGCTGACATACTTGGAGGCCGCCAAGGCGACGTACAAAGCTGCGGCTGACAGGAGGAGGAGGCCTGGACCTTTGTACGTCGTAGGGGATTACGTTTGGTTGTCCACCAGGAACCTGCGGTTTCACAAGCACAATGTGTTTCATCCCAAATACATCGGACCTTATCGCATCACCAAGTGTGTCAGCCCCGTTAACATGAGGCTTGGTCTGCCTAGGCACATGCGGATCCATCCGGTGTTCCATGTTTCCCTGCTTAAGCCTTCGTCCTCTGACCGGCGTGCGCCGCCGGTACCGGTGTCGGTGGATGCCGATGTGGAATACGAGGTGCCGGGGATACGGGACTCCAAGTGGTGTAGGGGAAAGTTGTGGTATCTTGTGGCCTGGAAGGGCTATTGGCCGGAGGAGCAGTCGTGGGAGCCAGCATCGGGGGTGCATGCACCACGTCTGATGTCGTCGTTTCACAAGCGATACCCGTCGTGCGCTGGACCTGCTGGCCGGGCCTGAGGGGAGGAGGATGTACTGTCATAGTTCCCCCCCCTGTTCCTTTGTAGCGCACACAGCGAGCCTAGCCTGTCACAGGGTAGGAACTACGAGAGCCAGCATGCTTTGCATGATCGGCGCGCAGGTCAGCAACGCCCATAAAAGGCGTACCCACTCATGGAATGACGTCAGATATTGAGATCCTTGCCGGCCTTCTGTTCAATCAATCAATCAATCAATCAATCACAGCATTTATATAGCGCACTACTCACCCAGAGGGTCTCAAGGCGCTAGGGGAGGGGGTTCCGCTACTGCTCAAACAGCCAGGTCTTGAGTTGCTTCCTGAAGGCGAGGTGGTCCTGGGTCAGGCGGAGGTGGGTCAGGAGGGAGTTCCATGTCTTGGCGGCGAGGTAGGAGAAGGACCGTCCTCCTGTGGTGGCTCTTTGGATGTGGGGGACGGCGGCGAGGGCGTGGCTGTTCGATCGAAGCTGGCGTTTGGGAGCGTAGAAGTTGAGGCGGCTCTTGAGGTATCCCGGGCCTTGGTTGTGTAGGGCTTTGTGTGCGTGGGTGAGGAGTCGGAAGGTGATTCTCTTGTTGACCGGGAGCCAGTGCAGGTCTCTCAGGTGTCCGGAGATGTGGCTGCGACGGGGGATGTCCAGGATGAGACGTGCTGAGGTGTTCTGGATCCGCTGGAGTCTCTTCTGGAGCTTGGCGGTGGTTCCGGCATAGAGGGAGTTGCCGTAGTCCAGACGGCTGGTGACGAGGGCCTGGGTGACAGTCTTCCTGGTCTCGGTGGGGATCCACCGGAAGATCTTACGTAGCATGCTCAGGAAGTTGAAGCACGACAAGGAGACGGCGTTGACTTGTCTGGTCATGGAGAGGGAGGAGTCCAGGATGAAGCCCAGGTTGCGTGCGTGGTGTGTTGGTTGGGGTGCGCTGCCCAGGGCGGGGGGCCACCAGGAGTCGTCCCAGGCGGAGGGTGAATATCCCAGGATGAGGACTTCCGTCTTGTCCGAGTTCAGTTTCAGGCGGCTGTTCTTCATCCATTCGGCTACCTCTTTCATCCTTTCGTGTAGGTTGGCTCTGGCGGTGGCGGGGTCGTTGGTGAGGGAGAGGATCAGCTGGGTGTCGTCGGCGTAGGATATGATGTTGAGGTTGTGCTGGCGTGCGATGTCTGCGAGGGGGCTCATGTGGACGTTGAAGAGGGTTGGACTGAGCGAGGAGCCTTAAGGAACGCCGCAGATGACTTCGGTGGCTTCAGATCTGAACGGAGGGAGGCGGACTCTCTGTGTCCTTCCGGCGAGGAAGGAAATGATCCACTCCAGTGCCTTCTCCTGGACTCCGACGTTGCTGAGGCGCTGTACTAGGGTACGGTGACAGACAGTGTCGAAGGCCTCGGAGAGGTCTAGGAGGATGAGGGCCGCTGTTTCTCCGTTGTCGAGCAGGGCTCGGATGTCATCGGTGGCTGCGATCAGGGAGGTATAGGTGCTGAGGTTTGCCCGGAAGCCAGACTGCGAGGGGTCGAGGGATCCGTTCGTCTCGAGGAAGGCGGCCAGCTGCTTGTTGACGGTCTTCTCGATGACTTTTGCAGGAAACGGGAGCAGCGAGATGGGGCGGTAGTTCTTGAGGTCGGTGGGGTCGGCTGATGGCTTCTTGAGTAGGGCGCTGAGTTCGGCGTGCTTCCATCTCTCCGGGAAGGTAGCGGTGTCGAAGGAGGTATTGATGATGTCCCGCAGGTGGGGTGCGATGACAGCGTCGGCCTTGTTGAAGACGTGGTGAGGGCAGGGGTCGGTCGGAGATCCGGAGTGGATGGAGTTCATCGTGCGGACTGTGTCTTCGGTGCTGATCGGAGTCCAGGCGTGGAGAATGGTGGTGGGGGGCGGAGGTTCAGTCATGGAGTGCGTTGGTTGAGTGCTGAAGCTGTTGTGTATGTCTGCGATCTTGATGTGGAAGTAGGAGGCGAGGAAGTTGCAGAGGTCTTGTGAAGGGGTGATGTCGTTGTTTCCGGCATTGGGGTTGGAGAGCTCTTTGACGATGTTGAAGAGTTCCTTGCTGTTGTGTGCGTTGTTGTCCAGTCGTTCCTTGAATGCGGTTTTCTTGGTGGCATGGATGAGTTGGTGGTGCTTTCGGGTGGCGAGCTTCAGGGCAGCCATGTTGTCCGGAGTTGGGTCTCTGCGCCAGGTTCTCTCGAGGGCTCGGCAGTTCTTCTTGGAGCTCTTGAGTTCGTCGGTGAACCATGGGGCTTTCTTGCTGCCGGGTCTGCTAGGCGAGGTCCTCAGGGGGGCGAGGTCGTCTGCGCAGTCGCTGATCCACTTGGTGAGGTTGGCGGCCGCCTGGCTTGGGTTCGTTGTGCTGGTGGGAGGGTTCATGCTCAGGGAGGTGGCAAGCTGGTCGGCTGTGATCTTGTTCCAGCTTCTGCGTGCAACCTGTTGCTGGTGGTGGTGGATCGTGGTCCTCCCGAAGCTGAAGTGGACGCAGCTGTGGTCCGTCCAGTGGAGTCCGGTGGCGTGGCTGAAGTAAGTATGGGCAGAAAATCCGTTACGCTCGCGGATTTTGCGGATTTTCGGTAAATTCGCAATCCGCGAGATTTGCGAATTTCCCGCAAAATCCGCAAATTCGCACGCAGCGGATTTTTTTTTTCTTGGTGATACAATTTTGCGGCACGCGGCGTTTATCATCGTTTGCCGAGTTACTTTTCTTGATATTTTGCGAGTGCTGCGCCATTTTGCATCTTGCTGCGGGATCCCGCGGGAATTTGGCAAGCGCGATTACGTAATCGCGCTTGCCAACTTTTACAGCGAGCGTTTGTCAACGCGAGTACGCCGTGATCACATATCGCGGTACTTCGCAATTGCGAGATTTGAGATGCGGCGAGCAGCAACAATCTCGCACACGCGAAAATATAAAATTTGCAATTCTGCACAAGAAATCCACCAGCAAGCAGCATAAACCTTCTTGAAATGATGATTTTTATCTGAATAACTCCTTAGGTTGACATTTGCCTGCACTTTTTTTGCGAGGAGTCCATTTTGGGGAGGGGGGGGGTGGGAGGAAGGAAGTGCCCCACAGTCTTCAACGTCCTGTTCCTGTCCAGCAGGCTCCTCCCAGTGCTTTGTCCATCTCCTGGTCACTTTTCATTTGGATCTGGAGCTGGAAGGATTACTTTTTGTGGATGCTGCTGGATATTTGGATTTGAGGCCTTTTTGACTTTCTTTGGATCACTTTTGGATTAGAAATTTCACAAGTAAGTTTGTTTGGGGCATTACAGTTGCTGCAACTCCAATTTTGGAATTTTCGATTTTTGGGCTGTTTTGGGGCCTTTTGCCCAGGGGTACTCAGTGGTGGGTGGACTGAGTCTTTCTGTGGGGTGTCTTGAACTTAAACATCATGGAGGGCATGGATGGAATGGGATTGTGCTGATTTTCCAGTGATTTTCGTTTTTTGGGGCTGTAATTGTGGCCTTTTACCAGGGATATTGAGTCTAGCATGGGCCTAGTCTTTCTGTGGGGTGTCTTGAACTTAAACATCATGGAGGGCATGGATGGAATGGGATTGTGCTGATTTTTCAGTGATTTTCGTTTTTTGGGGCTGTACTTGTGGCCTTTTCACCAGGGGTATTGCGTCTTGCATGGGCCTAGTCTTTCTGTGGGGTGTCTTGAACTTAAACATCATGGAGGGCATGGATGGAATGGGATTGTGCTGATTTTTCAGTGTTTTTCGATTTTTAGGGGTGTTCATGGGGAGGGACAGGCCATGTGGCTGGGGGCCATTTTGAGTGCTGCTACAGGCCCTGGCCATGTGCTGGGAGGCAAGTGGCCATTTTGAATGCAGGCATTGTTGTTAGGCCTGCAACAATTTTGCCTACTTTTCAACCTTTATGCCCAGGGGTAGTGAGTCTTGCATGGGCCTAGTCTTTCTGTGGGGTGTCTTGAACTTAAACATTATGGAGGGCATGGATGGAATGGGATTGTGCTGATTTTTCAGTGATTTTCGTTTTTTGGGACTGTACTTGTGGCCTTTTCACCAGGGGTATTGAGTCTAGCATGGGCCTAGTCTTTCTGTGGGGTGTCTTGAACTTAAACATCATGGAGGGCATGGATGGAATGGGATTGTGCTGATTTTTTAGTGATTTTCGGTTTTTGGGGCTGTACTTGTGGCCTTTTCACCAGGGGTATTGAGTCTTGCATGGGCCTAGTCTTTCTGTGGGGTGTCTTGAACTTAAACATCATGAAGGGCATGGATGGAATGGGATTGTGCTGATTTTTCAGTGTTTTTCAATTTTTGGGGGTGTTCATGGGGAGGGACAGGCCATGTGGCTGGGGGCCATTTTGAGTGCTGCTACAGGCCCTGGCCATGTGCTGGGAGGCAAGTGACCATTTTGAATGCAGGCATTGTTGTTAGGCCTGCAACCATTTTGCCTACTTTTCAACCTTTATGCCCAGGGGTAGTGAGTCTTGCATGGGCCTAGTCTTTCTGTGGGGTGTCTTGAACTTAAACATCATGGAGGGCATGGATGGAATGGGATTGTGCTGATTTTTCAGTGATTTTCGTTTTTTCGGGCTGTACTTGTGGCCTTTTCACCAGGGGTATTGAGTCTTGCATGGGCCTAGTCTTTCTGTGGGGTGTCTTGAACTTAAACATCATGGAGGGCATGGATGGAATGGGATTGTGCTGATTTTTCAGTGATTTTCGTTTTTTGGGGGTGTTCATGGGGAGGGACAGGCCATGTGGCTGGGGGCCATTTTGAGTGCTGCTACAGGCCCTGGCCATGTGCTGGGAGGCAAGTGGCCATTTTGAATGCAGGCATTGTTGTTAGGCCTGCAACCATTTTGCCTACTTTTCAACCTTTATGCCCAGGGGTAGTGAGTCTTGCATGGGCCTAATCTTTCTGTGGGGTGTCTTGAATTTAAACATCATGGAGGACATGGATGGAATTGGATTGTGCTGATTTTTCAGTGATTTTCGTTTTTTGGGGCTGTACTTGTGGCCTTTTCACCAGGGGTATTGAGTCTAGCATGGGCCTAGTCTTTCTGTGGGGTGTCTTGAACTTAAACATCATGGAGGGCATGGATGGAATGGGATTGTGCTGATTTTTCAGTGATTTTCGTTTTTTGGGGCTGTACTTGTGGCCTTTTCACCAGGGGTATTGAGTCTTGCATGGGCCTAGTCTTTCTGTGGGGTGTCTTGAACTTAAACATCATGGAGGGCATGGATGGAATGGGATTGTGCTGATTTTTCAGTGTTTTTCGATTTTTGGGGGTGTTCATGGGGAGGGACAGGCCATGTGGCTGGGGGCCATTTTGAGTGCTGCTACAGGCCCTGGCCATGTGCTGGGAGGCAAGTGGCCATTTTGAATGCAGGCATTGTTGTTAGGCCTGCAACCATTTTGCCTACTTTTCAACCGTTATGCCCAGGGGTAGTGAGTCTTGCATGGGCCTAGTCTTTCTGTGGGGTGTCTTGAACTTAAACATCATGGAGGGCATGGATGGAATGGGATTGTGCTGATTTTTCAGTGATTTTCGTTTTTTGGGACTGTACTTGTGGCCTTTTCACCAGGGGTATTGAGTCTAGCATGGGCCTAGTCTTTCTGTGGGGTGTCTTGAACTTAAACATCATGGAGGGCATGGATGGAATGGGATTGTGCTGATTTTTCAGTGATTTTCAGTTTTTGGGGCTGTACTTGTGGCCTTTTCACCAGGGGTATTGAGTCTTGCATGGGCCCAGTCTTTCTGTGGGGTGTCTTGAACTTAAACATCATGGAGGGCATGGATGGAATGGGATTGTGCTGATTTTTCAGTGTTTTTCGTTTTTTGGGGGTGTTCATGGGGAGGGACAGGCCATGTGGCTGGGGGCCATTTTGAGTGCTGCTACAGGCCCTGGCCATGTGCTGGGAGGCAAGTGGCCATTTTGAATGCAGGCATTGTTGTTAGGCCTGCAACCATTTTGCCTACTTTTCAACCTTCATGCCCAGGGGTAGTGAGTCTTGCATGGGCCTAGTCTTTCTGTGGGGTGTCTTGAATTTAAACATCATGGAGGGCATGGATGGAATGGGATTGTGCTGATTTTTCAGTGATTTTCGTTTTTTGGGGCTGTACTTGTGGCCTTTTCACCAGGGGTATTGAGTCTAGCATGGGCCTAGTCTTTCTGTGGGGTGTCTTGAACTTAAACATCATGGAGGGCATGGATGGAATGGGATGGTGCTGATTTTTCAGTGATTTTCGGTTTTTGGGGCTGTACTTGTGGCCTTTTCACCAGGGGTATTGAGTCTTGCATGGGCCTTGTCTTTCTGTGGGGTGTCTTGAACTTAAACATCATGGAGGGCATGGATGGAATGGGATTGTGCTGATTTTTCAGTGTTTTTCGATTTTTGGGGGTGTTCATGGGGAGGGACAGGCCATTTGGCTGGGGGCCATTTTGAGTGCTGCTACAGGCCCTGGCCATGTGCTTGGAGGCAAGTGGCCATTTCGAATGCAGGCATTGTTGTTAGGCCTGCAACCATTTTGCCTACTTTTCAACCTTTATGCCCAGGGGTAGTGAGTCTTGCATGGGCCTAGTCTTTCTGTGGGGTGTCTTGAACTTAAACATCATGGAGGGCATGGAAAGGAATGGGATTGTGCTGATTTTTCAGTGATTTTCGTTTTTTCGGGCTGTACTTGTGGCCTTTTCACCAGGGGTATTGAGTCTTGCATGGGCCTAGTCTTTCTGTGGGGTGTCTTGAACTTAAACATCATGGAGGGCATGGATGGAATGGGATTGTGCTGATTTTTCAGTGATTCTCGTTTTTTGGGGGTGTTCATGGGGAGGGACAGGCCATGTGGCTGGGGGCCATTTTGAGTGCTGCTACAGGCCCTGGCCATGTGCTGGGAGGCAAGTGGCCATTTTGAATGCAGGCATTGTTGTTAGGCCTGCAACCATTTTGCCTACTTTTCAACCTTTATGCCCAGGGGTAGTGAGTCTTGCATGGGCCTAGTCTTTCTGTGGGGTGTCTTGAATTTAAACATCATGGAGGGCATGGATGGAATGGGATTGTGCTGATTTTTCAGTGATTTTCGGTTTTTGGGGCTGTACTTGTGGCCTTTTCACCAGGGGTATTGAGTCTTGCATGGGCCTTGTCTTTCTGTGGGGTGTCTTGAACTTAAACATCATGGAGGGCATGGATGGAATGGGACTGTGCTGATTTTTCAGTGTTTTTCGATTTTTGGGGGTGTTCATGGGGAGGGACAGGCCATGTGGCTGGGGGCCATTTTGAGTGCTGCTACAGGCCCTGGCCATGTGCTGGGAGGCAAGTGGCCATTTTGAATGCAGGCATTGTTGTTAGGCCTGCAACCATTTTGCCTGTTTTTCAACCTTTATGCCCAGGGGTAGAGAGTCTTGCATGGGCCTAGTCTTTCTGTGGGGTGTCTTGAACTTAAACATCATGGAGGGCATGGATGGAATGGGATTGTGCTGATTTTTCAGTGATTTTCGTTTTTTGGGGCTCTACTTGTGGCCTTTTCACCAGGGGTATTGAGTCTTGCATGGGTCTAGTCTTTCTGTGGGGTGTCTTGAACTTAAACATCATGGAGGGCATGGATGGAATGGGATTGTGCTGATTTTTCAGTGATTTTCGTTTTTTGGGGGTGTTCATGGGGAGGGACAGGCCATGTGGCTGGGGGCCATTTTGAGTGCTGCTACAGGCCCTGGCCATGTGCTGGGAGGCAAGTGGCCATTTTCAATGCAGGCATTGTTGTTAGGCCTGCAACCATTTTGCCTACTTTTCAACCTTTATGCCCAGGGGTAGTGAGTCTTGCATGGGCCTAGTCTTTCTGTGGGGTGTCTTGAATTTAAACATCATGGAGGGCATGGATGGAATGGGATTGTGCTGATTTTTCAGTGATTTTCGGTTTTTGGGGCTGTACTTGTGGCCTTTTCACCAGGGGTATTGAGTCTTGCATGGGCCTTGTCTTTCTGTGGGGTGTCTTGAACTTAAACATCATGGAGGGCATGGATGGAATGGGACTGTGCTGATTTTTCAGTGTTTTTCGATTTTTGGGGGTGTTCATGGGGAGGGACAGGCCATGTGGCTGGGGGCCATTTTGAGTGCTGCTACAGGCCCTGGCCATGTGCTGGGAGGCAAGTGGCCATTTTGAATGCAGGCATTGTTGTTAGGCCTGCAACCATTTTGCCTGTTTTTCAACCTTTATGCCCAGGGGTAGAGAGTCTTGCATGGGCCTAGTCTTTCTGTGGGGTGTCTTGAACTTAAACATCATGGAGGGCATGGATGGAATGGGATTGTGCTGATTTTTCAGTGATTTTCGTTTTTTGGGGCTCTACTTGTGGCCTTTTCACCAGGGGTATTGAGTCTTGCATGGGTCTAGTCTTTCTGTGGGGTGTCTTGAACTTAAACATCATGGAGGGCATGGATGGAATGGGATTGTGCTGATTTTTCAGTGATTTTCGTTTTTTGGGGGTGTTCATGGGGAGGGACAGGCCATGTGGCTGGGGGCCATTTTGAGTGCTGCTACAGGCCCTGGCCATGTGCTGGGAGGCAAGTGGCCATTTTGAATGCAGGCATTGTTGTTAGGCCTGCAACCATTTTGCCTACTTTTCAACCTTTATGCCCAGGGGTAGTGAGTCTTGCATGGGCCTAGTCTTTCTGTGGGGTGTCTTGAATTTAAACATCATGGAGGGCATGGATGGAATGGGATTGTGCTGATTTTTCAGTGATTTTCGTTTTTGGGGGCTGTACTTGTGGCCTTTTCACAAGGGGTATTGAGTCTAGCATGGGCCTAGTCTTTCTGTGGGGTGTCTTGAACTTAAACATCATGGAGTGCATGGATGGAATGGGATTGTGCTGATTTTTTCAGTGATTTTCGTTTTTTTGGGCTGTACTTGTGGCCTTTTTACCAGGGGTATTGAGTCTTGCATGGGCCTAGTCTTTCTGTGGGGTGTCTTGAACTTAAACATCATGGAGGGCATGGATGGAATGGGATTGTGCTGATTTTTCAGTGTTTTTCGATTTTTGGGGGTGTTCATGGGGACTGACAGCCATGTGGCTGGGGGCCATTTTGAGTGCTGCTACAGGCCCTGGCCATGTGCTGGGAGGCAAGTGGCCATTTTGAATGCAGGCATTGTTGTTAGGCCTGCAACCATTTTGCCTACTTTTCAACCTTTATGCCCAGGGGTAGTGAGTCTTGCATGGACCTAGTCTTTCTGTGGGGTGTCTTGAACTTAAACATCATGGAGGGCATGGATGGAATGGGATTGTGCTGATTTTTCAGTGATTTTCGTTTTTTGGGACTGTACTTGTGGCCTTTTCACCAGGGGTATTGAGTCTAGCATGGGCCTAGTCTTTCTGTGGGGTGTCTTGAACTTAAACATCATGGAGGGCATGGATGGAATGGGATTGTGCTGATTTTTCAGTGATTTTCGGTTTTTGGGGCTGTACTTGTGGCCTTTTCACCAGGGGTATTGAGTCTTGCATGGGCCTAGTCTTTCTGTGGGGTGTCTTGAACTTAAACATCATGGAGGGCATGGATGGAATGGGATTGTGCTGATTTTTCAGTGTTTTTCGATTTTGGGGGGTGTTCATGGGGAGGGACAGGCCATGTGGCTGGGGGTCATTTTGAGTGCTGCTACAGGCCCTGGCCATGTGCTGGGAGGCAAGTGGCCGTTTTGAATGCAGGCATTGTTGTTAGGCCTGCAACCATTTTGCCTACTTTTCAACCTTTATGCCCAGGGGTAGTGAGTCTTGCATGGGCCTAGTCTTTCTGTGGGGTGTCTTGAACTTAAACATCATGGAGGGCATGGATGGAATGGGATTGTGCTGATTTTTCAGGGATTTTCGTTTTTTGGGGCTGTACTTGTGGCCTTTTCACCAGGGGTATTGAGTCTTGCATGAGCCTAGTCTCTGTGGGGTGTCTTGAACTTAAACATCATGGAGGGCATGGATGGAATGGGATTGTGCTGATTTTTCAGTGATTTTCGTTTTTTGGGGGTGTTCATGGGGAGGGACAGGCCATGTGGCTGGGGGCCATTTTGAGTGCTGCTACAGGCCCTGGCCATGTGCTGGGAGGCAAGTGGCCATTTTGAATGCAGGCATTGTTGTTAGGCCTGCAACCATTTTGCCTACTTTTCAACCTTTATGCCCAGGGGTAGTGAGTCTTGCATGGGCCTAGTCTTTCTGTGGGGTGTCTTGAATTTAAACATCATGGAGGGCATGGATGGAATGGGATTGTGCTGATTTTTCAGTGATTTTCGTTTTTTGGGGCTGTACTTGTGGCCTTTTCACCAGGGGTATTGAGTCTAGCATGGGCCTAGTCTTTCTGTGGGGTGTCTTGAACGTAAACATCATGGAGGGCATGGATGGAATGGGATTGTGCTGATTTTTCAGTGATTTTCTTTTTTTGGGGCTGTACTTGTGGCCTTTTCACCAGGGGTATTGAGTCTTGCATGGGCCTAGTCTTTCTGTGGGGTGTCTTGAACATAAACATCATGGAGGGCATGGATGGAATGGGATTGTGCTGATTTTTCAGTGTTTTTCGATTTTTGGGGGTGTTAATGGGGAGGGACAGGCCATGTGGCTGGGGGCCATTTTGAGTGCTGCTACAGGCCCTGGCCATGTGCTGGGAGGCAAGTGGCCATTTTGAATGCAGGCATTGTTGTTAGGCCTGCAACCATTTTGCCTACTTTTCAACCTTCATGCCCAGGGGTAGTGAGTCTTGCATGGGCCTAGTCTTTCTGTGGGGTGTCTTGAACTTAAACATCATGGAGGGCATGGATGGAATGGGATTGTGCTGATTTTTCAGTGATTTTCGTTTTTTGGGACTGTACTTGTGGCCTTTTCACCAGGGGTATTGAGTCTAGCATGGGCCTAGTCTTTCTGTGGGGTGTCTTGAACTTAAACATCATGGAGGGCATGGATGGAATGGGATTGTGCTGATTTTTCACTGTTTTTCGGTTTTTGGGGCTGTACTTGTGGCCTTTTCACCAGGGGTATTGAGTCTTGCATGGGCCTAGTCTTTCTGTGGGGTGCATGAACTTAAACATCATGGAGGGCATGGATGGAATGGGATTGTGCTGATTTTTCAGTGTTTTTCGATTTTTGGGGGTGTTCATGGGGAGGGACAGGCCATGTGGCTGGGGGCCATTTTGAGTGCTGCTACAGGCCCTGGCCATGTGCTGGGAGGCAAGTGGCCATTTTGAATGCAGGCATTGTTGTTAGGCCTGCAACCATTTTGCCTACTTTTCAACCTTCATGCCCAGGGGTAGTGAGTCTTGCATGGGCCTAGTCTTTCTGTGGGGTGTCTTGAACTTAAACATCATGGAGGGCATGGATGGAATGGGATTGTGCTGATTTTTCAGGAATTTTCGTTTTTTGGGGCTGTACTTGTGGCCTTTTCACCAGGGGTATTGAGTCTTGCATGGGCCTAGTCTTTCTGTGGGGTGTCTTGAACATAAACATCATGGAGGGCATGGATGGAATGGGATTGTGCTGATTTTTCAGTGTTTTTCGATTTTTGGGGGTGTTAATGGGGAGGGACAGGCCATGTGGCTGGGGGCCATTTTGAGTGCTGCTACAGGCCCTGGCCATGTGCTGGGAGGCAAGTGGCCATTTTGAATGCAGGCATTGTTGTTAGGCCTGCAACCATTTTGCCTACTTTTCAACCTTCATGCCCAGGGGTAGTGAGTCTTGCATGGGCCTAGTCTTTCTGTGGGGTGTCTTGAACTTAAACATCATGGAGGGCATGGATGGAATGGGATTGTGCTGATTTTTCAGTGATTTTCGTTTTTTGGGACTGTACTTGTGGCCTTTTCACCAGGGGTATTGAGTCTAGCATGGGCCTAGTCTTTCTGTGGGGTGTCTTGAACTTAAACATCATGGAGGGCATGGATGGAATGGGATTGTGCTGATTTTTCACTGTTTTTCGGTTTTTGGGGCTGTACTTGTGGCCTTTTCACCAGGGGTATTGAGTCTTGCATGGGCCTAGTCTTTCTGTGGGGTGCATGAACTTAAACATCATGGAGGGCATGGATGGAATGGGATTGTGCTGATTTTTCAGTGTTTTTCGATTTTTGGGGGTGTTCATGGGGAGGGACAGGCCATGTGGCTGGGGGCCATTTTGAGTGCTGCTACAGGCCCTGGCCATGTGCTGGGAGGCAAGTGGCCATTTTGAATGCAGGCATTGTTGTTAGGCCTGCAACCATTTTGCCTACTTTTCAACCTTCATGCCCAGGGGTAGTGAGTCTTGCATGGGCCTAGTCTTTCTGTGGGGTGTCTTGAACTTAAACATCATGGAGGGCATGGATGGAATGGGATTGTGCTGATTTTTCAGGGATTTTCGTTTTTTGGGGCTGTACTTGTGGCCTTTTCACCAGGGGTATTGAGTCTTGCATGGGCCAAGTCTTTCTGTGGGGTGTCTTGAACTTAAACATCATGGAGGGCATGGATGGAATGGGATTGTGCTGATTTTTCAGTGATTTTCGTTTTTTGGGGGTGTTCATGGGGAGGGACAGGCCATGTGGCTGGGGGCCATTTTGAGTGCTGCTACAGGCCCTGGCCATGTGCTGGGAGGCAAGTGGCCATTTTGAATGCAGGCATTGTTGTTAGGCCTGCAACCATTTTGCCTACTTTTCAACCTTTATGCTTAGGGGTAGTGAGTCTTGCATGGGCCTAGTCTTTCTGTGGGGTGTCTTGAATTTAAACATCATGGAGGGCATGGATGGAATGGGATTGTGCTGATTTTTCAGTGATTTTCGTTTTTGGGGGCTGTACTTGTGGCCTTTTCACAAGGGGTATTGAGTCTAGCATGGGCCTAGTCTTTCTGTGGGGTGTCTTGAACTTAAACATCATGGAGTGCATGGATGGAATGGGATTGTGCTGATTTTTTCAGTGATTTTCGTTTTTTTGGGCTGTACATGTGGCCTTTTTACCAGGGGTATTGAGTCTTGCATGGGCCTAGTCTTTCTGTGGGGTGTCTTGAACTTAAACATCATGGAGGGCATAGATGGAATGGGATTGTGCTGATTTTTCAGTGTTTTTCGATTTTTGGGGGTGTTCATGGGGAGGGACAGGCCATGTGGCTGGGGGCCATTTTGAGTGCTGCTACAGGCCCTGGCCATGTGCTGGGAGGCAAGTGGCCATTTTGAATGCAGGCATTGTTGTTAGGCCTGCAACCATTTTGCCTACTTTTCAACCTTTATGCCCAGGGGTAGTGAGTCTTGCATGGGCCTAGTCTTTCTGTGGGGTGTCTTGAACTTAAACATCATGGAGGGCATGGATGGAATGGGATTGTGCTGATTTTTCAATGATTTTCGTTTTTTGGGACTGTACTTGTGGCCTTTTCACCAGGGGTATTGAGTCTAGCATGGGCCTAGTCTTTCTGTGGGGTGTCTTGAACTTAAACATCATGGAGGGCATGGATGGAATGGGATTGTGCTGATTTTTCAGTGATTTTCGGTTTTTGGGGCTGTACTTGTGGCCTTTTCACCAGGGGTATTGAGTCTTGCATGGGCCTAGTCTTTCTGTGGGGTGTCTTGAACTTAAACATCATGGAGGGCATGGATGGAATGGGATTGTGCTGATTTTTCAGTGTTTTTCGATTTTTGGGGGTGTTCATGGGGAGGGACAGGCCATGTGGCTGGGGGTCATTTTGAGTGCTGCTACAGGCCCTGGCCATGTGCTGGGAGGCAAGTGGCCGTTTTGAATGCAGGCATTGTTGTTAGGCCTGCAACCATTTTGCCTACTTTTCAACCTTTATGCCCAGGGGTAGTGAGTCTTGCATGGGCCTAGTCTTTCTGTGGGGTGTCTTGAACTTAAACATCATGGAGGGCATGGATGGAATGGGATTGTGCTGATTTTTCAGGGATTTTCGTTTTTTGGGGCTGTACTTGTGGCCTTTTCACCAGGGGTATTGAGTCTTGCATGGGCCTAGTCTCTGTGGGGTGTCTTGAACTTAAACATCATGGAGGGCATGGATGGAATGGGATTGTGCTGATTTTTCAGTGATTTTGGTTTTTTGGGTGTGTTCATGGGGAGGGACAGGCCATGTGGCTGGGGGCCATTTTGAGTGCTGCTACAGGCCCTGGCCATGTGCTGGGAGGCAAGTGGCCATTTTGAATGCAGGCATTGTTGTTAGGCCTGCAACCATTTTGCCTACTTTTCAACCTTTATGCCCAGGGGTAGTGAGTCTTGCATGGGCCTAGTCTTTCTTTGGGGTGTCTTGAATTTAAACATCATGGAGGGCATGGATGGAATGGGATTGTGCTGATTTTTCAGTGATTTTCGTTTTTTGGGGCTGTACTTGTGGCCTTTTCACCAGGGGTATTGAGTCTAGCATGGGCCTAGTCTTTCTGTGGGGTGTCTTGAACGTAAACATCATGGAGGGCATGGATGGAATGGGATTGTGCTGATTTTTCAGTGATTTTCTTTTTTTGGGGCTGTACTTGTGGCCTTTTCACCAGGGGTATTGAGTCTTGCATGGGCCTAGTCTTTCTGTGGGGTGTCTTGAACATAAACATCATGGAGGGCATGGATGGAATGGGATTGTGCTGATTTTTCTGTGTTTTTCGATTTTTGGGGGTGTTAATGGGGAGGGACAGGCCATGTGGCTGGGGGCCATTTTGAGTGCTGCTACAGGCCCTGGCCATGTGCTGGGAGGCAAGTGGCCATTTTGAATGCAGGCATTGTTGTTAGGCCTGCAACCATTTTGCCTACTTTTCAACCTTTATGCCCAGGGGTAGTGAGTCTTGCATGGGCCTAGTCTTTCTGTGGGGTGTCTTGAACTTAAACATCATGGAGGGCATGGATGGAATGGGATTGTGCTGATTTTTCAGTGATTTTCGTTTTTTTGTGACTGTACTTGTGGCCTTTTCACCAGGGGTATTGAGTCTAGCATGGGCCTAGTCTTTCTGTGGGGTGTCTTGAACTTAAACATCATGGAGGGCATGGATGGAATGGGATTGTGCTGATTTTTCAGTGATTTTCGGTTTTTGGGGCTGTACTTGTGGCCTTTTCACCAGGGGTATTGAGTCTTGCATGGGCCTAGTCTTTCTGTGGGGTGCATGAACTTAAACATCATGGAGGGCATGGATGGAATGGGATTGTGCTGATTTTTCAGTGTTTTTCGATTTTTGGGGGTGTTCATGGGGAGGGACAGGCCATGTGGCTGGGGGCCATTTTGAGTGCTGCTACAGGCCCTGGCCATGTGCTGGGAGGCAAGTGGCCATTTTGAATGCAGGCATTGTTGTTAGGCCTGCAACCATTTTGCCTACTTTTCAACCTTCATGCCCAGGGTTAGTGAGTCTTGCATGGGCCTAGTCTTTCTGTGGGGTGTCTTGAACTTAAACATCATGGAGGGCATGGATGGAATGGGATTGTGCTGATTTTTCAGGGATTTTCGTTTTTTGGTGCTGTACTTGTGGCCTTTTCACCAGGGGTATTGAGTCTTGCATGGGCCTAGTCTTTCTGTGGGGTGTCTTGAACTTAAACATCATGGAGGGCATGGATGGAATGGGATTGTGCTGATTTTTCAGTGATTTTCGTTTTTTGGGGGTGTTCATGGGGAGGGACAGGCCATGTGGCTGGGGGCCATTTTGAGTGCTGCTACAGGCCCTGGCCATGTGCTGGGAGGCAAGTGGCCATTTTGAATGCAGGCATTGTTGTTAGGCCTGCAACCATTTTGCCTACTTTTCAACCTTTATGCCCAGGGGTAGTGAGTCTTGCATGGGCCTAGTCTTTCTGTGGGGTGTCTTGAATTTAAGCATCATGGAGGGCATGGATGGAATGGGATTGTGCTGATTTTTCAGTGATTTTCGTTTTTTGGGGCTGTACTTGTGGCCTTTTCGCCAGGGGTATTGAGTCTAGCATGGGCCTAGTCTTTCTGTGGGGTGTCTTGAACTTAAACATCATGGAGGGCATGGATGGAATGGGATTGTGCTGATTTTTCAGTGATTTTCGTTTTTTGGGGCTGTACTTGTGGCCTTTTCACCAGGGGTATTGAGTCTTGCATGGGCCTAGTCTTTCTGTGGGGTGTCTTGAACATAAACATCATGGAGGGCATGGATGGAATGGGATTGTGCTGATTTTTCAGTGATTTTCGTTTTTTGGGGCTGTACTTGTGGCCTTTTCACCAGGGGTATTGAGTCTTGCATGGGCCTAGTCTTTCTGTGGGGTGTCTTGAACTTAAACATCATGGAGGGCATGGATGGAATGGGATTGTGCTGATTTTTCAGTGTTTTTTTGATTTGTGGGGGTGTTCATGGGGAGGGACAGGCCATGTGGCTGGGGGCCATTTTGAGTGCTGCTACAGGCCCTGGCCATGTGCTGGGAGGCAAGTGGCCATTTTGAATGCAGGCATTGTTGTTAGGCCTGCAACCATTTTGCCTACTTTTTAACCTTTATGCCCAGGGGTAGTGAGTCTTGCATGGGCCTAGTCTTTCTGTGGGGTGTCTTGAACTTAAACATCATGGAGGGCATGGATGGAATGGGATTGTGCTGATTTTTCAGTGATTTTCGTTTTTTGGGGCTGTACTTGTGGCCTTTTCACCAGGGGTATTGAGTCTAGCATGGGCCTAGTCTTTCCGTGGGGTGTCTTGAACTTAAACATCATGGAGGGCATGGATGGAATGGGATTGTGCTGATTTTTCAGTGATTTTCAGTTTTTGGGGGTGTTCATGGGGAGGGACAGGCCATGTGGCTGGGGGCCATTTTGAGTGCTGCTACTGGCCCTGGCCATGTGCTGGGAGGCAAGTGGCCATTTTGAATGCAGGCATTGTTGTTAGGCCTGCAACCATTGTGCCTGCTTTTCAACCTTTATGCCCAGGGGTAGTGAGTCTTGCATGGGCCTAGTCTTTCTGTGGGGTGTCTTGAACTTAAACATCATGGAGGGCATGGATGGAATGGGATTGTGCTGATTTTTCAGTGATTTTCGTTTTTTGGGGCTGTACTTGTGGCCTTTTCACCAGGGGTATTGAGTCTTGCATGGGTCTAGTCTTTCTGTGGGGTGTCTTGAACTTAAACATCATGGAGGGCATGGATGGAATGGGTTTGTGCTGATTTTTCAGTGATTTTCGTTTTTGGGGGTGTTCATGGGAAGGGACAGGCCATGTGGCTGGGGGCCATTTTGAGTGCTGCTACAGGCCCTGGCCATGTGCTGGGAGGCAAGTGGCCATTTTGAATGCAGGCATTGTTGTTAGGCCTGCAACCATTTTGCCTACTTTTCAACCTTTATGCCCAGGGGTAGTGAGGCTTGCATGGGCCTAGTCTTTCTGTGGGGTGTCTTGAATTTAAACATCATGGAGGGCATGGATGGAATGGGATTGTGCTGATTTTTCAGTGATTTTCATTTTTTGGGGCTGTACTTGTGGCCTTTTCACCAGGGGTATTGAGTCTTGCATGGGCCTAGTCTTTCTGTGGGGTGTCTTGAACTTAAACATCATGGAGGGCATGGATGGAATGGGATTGTGCTGATTTTTCAGTGTTTTTCGATTTTTGGGGGTGTTCATGGGGAGGGACAGGACATGTGGCTGGGGGCCGTTTTTGAGTGCTGCTACAGGCCCTGGCCATGTGCTGGGAGGCAAGTGGCCATATTGAATGCAGGCATTGTTGTTAGGCCTGCAACCATTTTGCCTACTTTTCAACCTTTATGCCCAGGGGTAGGGAGTCTTGCATGGGCCTAGTCTTTCTGTGGGGTGTCTTGAATTTAAACATCATGGAGGGCATGGATGGAATGGGATTGTGCTGATTTTTCAGTGATTTTCGTTTTTGGGGGCTGTACTTGTGGCCTTTTCACCAGGGGTATTGAGTCTAGCATGGGCCTAGTCTTTCTGTGGGGTGTCTTGAGCTTAAACATCATGGAGGGCATGGATGGAATGGGATTGTGCTGATTTTTCAGTGATTTTCGTTTTTTGGGGGTGTTCATGGGGAGGGACAGGCCATGTGGCTGGGGGCCATTTTGAGTGCTGCTACAGGCCCTGGCCATGTGCTGGGAGGCAAGTGGCCATTTTGAATGCAGGCATTGTTGTTAGGCCTGCAACCATTTTGCCTGCTTTTCAACCTTCATGCCAGGGGTAGTGAGTCTTGCATGGGCCTAGTCTTTCTGTGGGGTGTCTTGAACTTAAACATCATGGAAGGCATGGATGGAATGGGATTGTGCTGATTTTTCAGTGATTTTCATTTTTTGGGGCTGTACTTGTGGCATTTTCACCAGGGGGATTGAGTCTTGCATGGGCCTAGTCTTTCTGTGGGGTGTCTTGAACTTAAACATCATGGAGGGCATGGATGGAATGGGATTGTGCTGATTTTTCAGTGATTTTCATTTTTTGGGGGTGTTCATGGGGAGGGACAGGCCATGTGGCTGGGGGCCATTTTGAGTGCTGCTACAGGCCCTGGCCATGTGCTGGGAGGCAAGTGGCCATTTTGAATGCAGGCATTGTTGTTAGGCCTGCAACCATTTTGCCTGCTTTTCAACCTTTATGCCCAGGGGTAGTGAGTCTTGCATGGGCCTAGTCTTTCTGTGGGTTGTCTTGAACTTAAACATCATGGAGGGCATGGATGGAATGGGATTGTGCTGATTTTTCAGTGTTTTTCGTTTTTTGGGGCTGTACTTGTGGCCTTTTCACCAGGGGTATTGAGTCTTGCATGGGTCTAGTCTTTCTGTGGGGTGTCTTGAACTTAAACATCATGGAGGGCATGGATGGAATGGGTTTGTGCTGATTTTTCAGTGATTTTCGTTTTTTGGGGGTGTTCATGGGGAGGGACAGGCCATGTGGCTGGGGGCCATTTTGAGTGCTGCTACAGGCCCTGGCCATGTGCTGGGAGGCAAGTGGCCATTTTGAATGCAGGCATTGTTGTTAGGCCTGCAACCATTTTGCCTACTTTTCAACCTTTATGCCCAGGGGTAGTGAGGCTTGCATGGGCCTAGTCTTTCTGTGGGGTGTCTTGAATTTAAACATCATGGAGGGCATGGATGGAATGGGATTGTGCTGATTTTTCAGTGATTTTCGTTTTTTGGGGCTGTACTTGTGGCCTTTTCACCAGGGGTATTGAGTCTTGCATGGGCCTAGTCTTTCTGTGGGGTGTCTTGAACTTAAACATCATGGAGGGCATGGATGGAATGGGATTGTGCTGATTTTTCAGTGTTTTTCGATTTTTGGGGTGTTCATGGGGAGGGACAGGACATGTGGCTGGGGGCCGTTTTTGAGTGCTGCTACAGGCCCTGGCCATGTGCTGGGAGGCAAGTGGCCATATTGAATGCAGGCATTGTTGTTAGGCCTGCAACAAATTTGCCTACTTTTCAACCTTTATGCCCAGGGGTAGGGAGTCTTGCATGGGCCTAGTCTTTCTGTGGGGTGTCTTGAATTTAAACATCATGGAGGGCATGGATGGAATGGGATTGTGCTGATTTTTCAGTGATTTTCGTTTTTGGGGGCTGTACTTGTGGCCTTTTCACCAGGGGTATTGAGTCTAGCATGGGCCTAGTCTTTCTGTGGGGTGTCTTGAGCTTAAACATCATGGAGGGCATGGATGGAATGGGATTGTGCTGATTTTTCAGTGATTTTCGTTTTTTGGGGTTGTTCATGGGGAGGGACAGGCCATGTGGCTGGGGGCCATTTTGAGTGCTGCTACAGGCCCTGGCCATGTGCTGGGAGGCAAGTGGCCATTTTGAATGCAGGCATTGTTGTTAGTTCTGCAACCATTTTGCCTACTTTTCAACCTTTATGCCCAGGGGTAGTGAGTCTTGCATGGGCCTAGTCTTTCTGTGGGGTGTCTTGAACTTAAACATCATGGAGGGCATGGATGGAATGTGATTGTGCTGATTTTTCAGTGATTTTCGTTTTTTGGGGGTGTTCATGGGAAGGGACAGGCCATGTGGCTGGGGGCCATTTTGAGTGCTGCTACAGGCCCTGGCCATGTGCTGGGAGGCAAGTGGCCATTTTGAATGCAGGCATTGTTGTTAGGCCTGCAACCATTTTGCCTACTTTTCAACCTTTATGCCCAGGGGTAGTGAGGCTTGCATGGGCCTAGTCTTTCTGTGGGGTGTCTTGAATTTAAACATCATGGAGGGCATGGATGGAATGGGATTGTGCTGATTTTTCAGTGATTTTCGTTTTTTGGGGCTGTACTTGTGGCCTTTTCACCAGGGGTATTGAGTCTTGCATGGGCCTAGTCTTTCTGTGGGGTGTCTTGAACTTAAACATCATGGAGGGTATGGATGGAATGGGATTGTGCTGATTTTTCAGTGTTTTTCGATTTTTGGGGGTGTTCATGGGGAGGGACAGGACATGTGGCTGGGGGCCGTTTTTGAGTGCTGCTACAGGCCCTGGCCATGTGCTGGGAGGCAAGTGGCCATATTGAATGCAGGCATTGTTGTTAGGCCTGCAACCATTTTGCCTACTTTTCAACCTTTATGCCCAGGGGTAGGGAGTCTTGCATGGGCCTAGTCTTTCTGTGGGGTGTCTTGAATTTAAACATCATGGAGGGCATGGATGGAATGGGATTGTGCTGATTTTTCAGTGATTTTCGTTTTTGGGGGCTGTACTTGTGGCCTTTTCACCAGGGGTATTGAGTCTAGCATGGGCCTAGTCTTTCTGTGGGGTGTCTTGAGCTTAAACATCATGGAGGGCATGGATGGAATGGGATTGTGCTGATTTTTCAGTGATTTTCGTTTTTTGGGGGTGTTCATGGGGAGGGACAGGCCATGTGGCTGGGGGCCATTTTGAGTGCTGCTACAGGCCCTGGCCATGTGCTGGGAGGCAAGTGGCCATTTTGAATGCAGGCATTGTTGTTAGGCCTGCAACCATTTTGCCTGCTTTTCAACCTTCATGCCAGGGGTAGTGAGTCTTGCATGGGCCTAGTCTTTCTGTGGGGTGTCTTGAACTTAAACATCATGGAGGGCATGGATGGAATGGGATTGTGCTGATTTTTCAGTGATTTTCATTTTTTGGGGCTGTACTTGTGGCCTTTTCACCAGGGGGATTGAGTCTTGCATGGGCCTAGTCTTTCTGTGGGGTGTCTTGAACTTAAACATCATGGAGGGCATGGATGGAATGGGATTGTGCTGATTTTTCAGTGATTTTCATTTTTTGGGGGTGTTCATGGGGAGGGACAGGCCATGTGGCTGGGGGCCATTTTGAGTGCTGCTACAGGCCCTGGCCATGTGCTGGGAGGCAAGTGGCCATTTTGAATGCAGGCATTGTTGTTAGGCCTGCAACCATTTTGCCTGCTTTTCAACCTTTATGCCCAGGGGTAGTGAGTCTTGCATGGGCCTAGTCTTTCTGTGGGTTGTCTTGAACTTAAACATCATGGAGGGCATGGATGGAATGGGATTGTGCTGATTTTTCAGTGTTTTTCGTTTTTTGGGGCTGTACTTGTGGCCTTTTCACCAGGGGTATTGAGTCTTGCATGGGTCTAGTCTTTCTGTGGGGTGTCTTGAACTTAAACATCATGGAGGGCATGGATGGAATGGGTTTGTGCTGATTTTTCAGTGATTTTCGTTTTTTGGGGGTGTTCATGGGGAGGGACAGGCCATGTGGCTGGGGGCCATTTTGAGTGCTGCTACAGGCCCTGGCCATGTGCTGGGAGGCAAGTGGCCATTTTGAATGCAGGCATTGTTGTTAGGCCTGCAACCATTTTGCCTACTTTTCAACCTTTATGCCCAGGGGTAGTGAGGCTTGCATGGGCCTAGTCTTTCTGTGGGGTGTCTTGAATTTAAACATCATGGAGGGCATGGATGGAATGGGATTGTGCTGATTTTTCAGTGATTTTCGTTTTTTGGGGCTGTACTTGTGGCCTTTTCACCAGGGGTATTGAGTCTTGCATGGGCCTAGTCTTTCTGTGGGGTGTCTTGAACTTAAACATCATGGAGGGCATGGATGGAATGGGATTGTGCTGATTTTTCAGTGTTTTTCAATTTTTGGGGTGTTCATGGGGAGGGACAGGACATGTGGCTGGGGGCCGTTTTTGAGTGCTGCTACAGGCCCTGGCCATGTGCTGGGAGGCAAGTGGCCATATTGAATGCAGGCATTGTTGTTAGGCCTGCAACCAATTTGCCTACTTTTCAACCTTTATGCCCAGGGGTAGGGAGTCTTGCATGGGCCTAGTCTTTCTGTGGGGTGTCTTGAATTTAAACATCATGGAGGGCATGGATGGAATGGGATTGTGCTGATTTTTCAGTGATTTTCGTTTTTGGGGGCTGTACTTGTGGCCTTTTCACCAGGGGTATTGAGTCTAGCATGGGCCTAGTCTTTCTGTGGGGTGTCTTGAGCTTAAACATCATGGAGGGCATGGATGGAATGGGATTGTGCTGATTTTTCAGTGATTTTCGTTTTTTGGGGTTGTTCATGGGGAGGGACAGGCCATGTGGCTGGGGGCCATTTTGAGTGCTGCTACAGGCCCTGGCCATGTGCTGGGAGGCAAGTGGCCATTTTGAATGCAGGCATTGTTGTTAGGCCTGCAACCATTTTGCCTACTTTTCAACCTTTATGCCCAGGGGTAGTGAGTCTTGCATGGGCCTAGTCTTTCTGTGGGGTGTCTTGAATTTAAACATCATGGAGGGCATGGATGGAATGGGATTGTGCTGATTTTTCAGTGATTTTCGTTTTTTGGGGCTGTACTTGTGGCCTTTTCACCAGGGGTATTGAGTCTTGCATGGGCCTAGTCTTTCTGTGGGGTGTCTTGAACTTAAACATCATGGAGGGCATGGATGGAATGGGATTGTGCTGATTTTTCAGTGTTTTTCGATTTTTGGGGGTGTTCATGGGGAGGGACAGGCCATGTGGCTGGGGGCCATTTTGAGTGCGGCTACAGGCCCTGGCCATGTGCTGGGAGGCAAGTGGCCATATTGAATGCAGGCATTGTTGTTAGGCCTGCAACCATTTTGCCTACTTTTCAACCTTTATGCCCAGGGGTAGTGAGTCTTGCATGGGCCTAGTCTTTCTCTGGGGTGTCTTGAATTTAAACATCATGGAGGGCATGGATGGAATGGGATTGTGCTGATTTTTCAGTGATTTTCGATTTGGGGGCTGTACTTGTGGCCTTTTCACCAGGGGTATTGAGTCTAGCATGGGCCTAGTCTTTCTGTGGGGTGTCTTGAACTTAAACATCATGGAGGGCATGGATGGAATGGGATTGTGCTGATTTTTCAGTGATTTTCGTTTTTTGGGTGTGTTCATGGGGAGGGACAGGCCATGTGGCTGGGGGCCATTTTGAGTGCTGCTACAGGCCCTGGCCATGTGCTGGGAGGCAAGTGGCCATTTTGAATGCAGGCATTGTTGTTAGGCCTGCAACCATTTTGCCTACTTTTCAACCTTTATGCCCAGGGGTAGTGAATCTTGCATGGGCCTAGTCTTTCTGTGGGGTGTCTTGAATTTAAACATCATGGAGGGCATAGATGGAATGGGATTGTGCTGATTTTTCAGTGATTTTCGTTTTTTGGGGCTGTACTTGTGGCCTTTTCACCAGGGGTATTGAGTCTAGCATGGGCCTAGTCTTTCTGTGGGGTGTCTTGAACGTAAACATCATGGAGGGCATGGATGGAATGGGATTGTGCTGATTTTTCAGTGATTTTCTTTTTTTGGGGCTGTACTTGTGGCCTTTTTACCAGGGGTATTGAGTCTTGCATGGGCCTAGTCTTTCTGTGGGGTGTCTTGAACATAAACATCATGGAGGGCATGGATGGAATGGGATTGTGCTGATTTTTCAGTGTTTTTCGATTTTTGGGGGTGTTAATGGGGAGGGACAGGCCATGTGGCTGGGGGCCATTTTGAGTGCTGCTACAGGCCCTGGCCATGTGCTGGGAGGCAAGTGGCCATTTTGAATGCAGGCATTGTTGTTAGGCCTGCAACCATTTTGCCTACTTTTCAACCTTTATGCCCAGGGGTAGTGAGTCTTGCATGGGCCTTGTCTTTCTGTGGGGTGTCTTGAACTTAAACATCATGGAGGGCATGGATGGAATGGGATTGTGCTGATTTTTCAGTGATTTTCGTTTTTTGGGACTGTACTTGTGGCCTTTTCACCAGGGGTATTGAGTCTAGCATGGGCCTAGTCTTTCTGTGGGGTGTCTTGAACTTAAACATCATGGAGGGCATGGATGGAATGGGATTGTGCTGATTTTTCAGTGATTTTCGGTTTTTGGGGCTGTACTTGTGGCCTTTTCACCAGGGGTATTGAGTCTTGCATGGGCCTAGTCTTTCTGTGGGGTGCATGAACTTAAACATCATGGAGGGCATGGATGGAATGGGATTGTGCTGATTTTTCAGTGTTTTTCGATTTTTGGGGGTGTTCATGGGGAGGGACAGGCCATGTGGCTGGGGGCCATTTTGAGTGCTGCTACAGGCCCTGGCCATGTGCTGGGAGGCAAGTGGCCATTTTGAATGCAGGCATTGTTGTTAGGCCTGCAACCATTTTGCCTACTTTTCAACCTTAATGCCCAGGGTTAGTGAGTCTTGCATGGGCCTAGTCTTTCTGTGGGGTGTCTTGAACTTAAACATCATGGAGGGCATGGATGGAATGGGATTGTGCTGATTTTTCAGGGATTTTCGTTTTTTGGTGCTGTACTTGTGGCCTTTTCACCAGGGGTATTGAGTCTTGCATGGGCCTAGTCTTTCTGTGGGGTGTCTTGAACTTAAACATCATGGAGGGCATGGATGGAATGGGATTGTGCTGATTTTTCAGTGATTTTCGTTTTTTGGGGGTGTTCATGGGGAGGGACAGGCCATGTGGCTGGGGGCCATTTTGAGTGCTGCTACAGGCCCTGGCCATGTGCTGGGAGGCAAGTGGCCATTTTGAATGCAGGCATTGTTGTTAGGCCTGCAACCATTTTGCCTACTTTTCAACCTTTATGCCCAGGGGTAGTGAGTCTTGCATGGGCCTAGTCTTTCTGTGGGGTGTCTTGAATTTAAGCATCATGGAGGGCATGGATGGAATGGGATTGTGCTGATTTTTCAGTGATTTTCGTTTTTTGGGGCTGTACTTGTGGCCTTTTCGCCAGGGGTATTGAGTCTAGCATGGGCCTAGTCTTTCTGTGGGGTGTCTTGAACTTAAACATCATGGAGGGCATGGATGGAATGGGATTGTGCTGATTTTTCAGTGATTTTCGTTTTTTGGGGCTGTACTTGTGGCCTTTTCACCAGGGGTATTGAGTCTTGCATGGGCCTAGTCTTTCTGTGGGGTGTCTTGAACATAAACATCATGGAGGGCATGGATGGAATGGGATTGTGCTGATTTTTCAGTGATTTTCGTTTTTTGGGGGTGTTCATGGGGAGGGACAGGCCATGTGGCTGGGGGCCATTTTGAGTGCTGCTACAGGCCCTGGCCATGTGCTGGGAGGCAAGTGGCCATTTTGAATGCAGGCATTGTTGTTAGGCCTGTAACCATTTTGCCTACTTTTCAACCTTTATGCCCAGGGGTAGTGAGTCTTGCATGGGCCTAGTCTTTCTGTGGGGTGTCTTGAACTTAAACATCATGGAGGGCATGGATGGAATGGGATTGTGCTTATTTTTCAGTGATTTTCGTTTTTTGGGGCTGTACTTGTGGCCTTTTCACCAGGGGTATTGAGTCTTGCATGGGCCTAGTCTTTCTGTGGGGTGTCTTGAACTTAAACATCATGGAGGGCATGGATGGAATGGGATTGTGCTGATTTTTCAGTGTTTTTTTGATTTGTGGGGGTGTTCATGGGGAGGGACAGGCCATGTGGCTGGGGGCCATTTTGAGTGCTGCTACAGGCCCTGGCCATGTGCTGGGAGGCAAGTGGCCATTTTGAACGCAGGCATTGTTGTTAGGCCTGCAACCATTTTGCCTACTTTTTAACCTTTATGCCCAGGGGTAGTGAGTCTTGCATGGGCCTAGTCTTTCTGTGGGGTGTCTTGAACTTAAACATCATGGAGGGCATGGATGGAATGGGATTGTGCTGATTTTTCAGTGATTTTCGTTTTTTGGGGCTGTACTTGTGGCCTTTTCACCAGGGGTATTGAGTCTAGCATGGGCCTAGTCTTTCCGTGGGGTGTCTTGAACTTAAACATCATGGAGGGCATGGATGGAATGGGATTGTGCTGATTTTTCAGTGTTTTTCGATTTTTGGGGGTGTTCATGGGGTGGGACAGGCCATGTGGCTGGGGGCCATTTTGAGTGCTGCTAAAGGCCCTGGCCATGTGCTGGGAGGCAAGTGGCCATTTTGAATGCAGGCATTGTTGTTAGGCCTGCAACCATTTTGCCTGCTTTTCAACCTTCATGCCAGGGGTAGTGAGTCTTGCATGGGCCTAGTCTTTCTGTGGGGTGTCTTGAACTTAAACATCATGGAGGGCATGGATGGAATGGGATTGTGCTGATTTTTCAGTGATTTTCATTTTTTGGGGCTGTACTTGTGGCCTTTTCACCAGGGGTATTGAGTCTTGCATGGGCCTAGTCTTTCTGTGGGGTGTCTTGAACTTAAACATCATGGAGGGCATGGATGGAATGGGATTGTGCTGATTTTTCAGTGATTTTCAGTTTTTGGGGGTGTTCATGGGGAGGGACAGGCCATGTGGCTGGGGGCCATTTTGAGTGCTGCTACAGGCCCTGGCCATGTGCTGGGAGGCAAGTGGCCATTTTGAATGCAGGCATTGTTGTTAGGCCTGCAACCATTGTGCCTGCTTTTCAACCTTTATGCCCAGGGGTAGTGAGTCTTGCATGGGCCTAGTCTTTCTGTGGGGTGTCTTGAACTTAAACATCATGGAGGGCATGGATGGAATGGGATTGTCCTGATTTTTCAGTGATTTTCGTTTTTTGGGGCTGTACTTGTGGCCTTTTCACCAGGGGTATTGAGTCTTGCATGGGTCTAGTCTTTCTGTGGGGTGTCTTGAACTTAAACATCATGGAGGGCATGGATGGAATGGGTTTGTGCTGATTTTTCAGTGATTTTCGTTTTTTGGGGGTGTTCATGGGAAGGGACAGGCCATGTGGCTGGGGGCCATTTTGAGTGCTGCTACAGGCCCTGGCCATGTGCTGGGAGGCAAGTGGCCATTTTGAATGCAGGCATTGTTGTTAGGCCTGCAACCATTTTGCCTACTTTTCAACCTTTATGCCCAGGGGTAGTGAGGCTTGCATGGGCCTAGTCTTTCTGTGGGGTGTCTTGAATTTAAACATCATGGAGGGCATGGATGGAATGGGATTGTGCTGATTTTTCAGTGATTTTCGTTTTTTGGGGCTGTACTTGTGGCCTTTTCACCAGGGGTATTGAGTCTTGCATGGGCCTAGTCTTTCTGTGGGGTGTCTTGAACTTAAACATCATGGAGGGCATGGATGGAATGGGATTGTGCTGATTTTTCAGTGTTTTTCGATTTTTGGGGGTGTTCATGGGGAGGGACAGGACATGTGGCTGGGGGCCGTTTTTGAGTGCTGCTACAGGCCCTGGCCATGTGCTGGGAGGCAAGTGGCCATATTGAATGCAGGCATTGTTGTTAGGCCTGCAACCATTTTGCCTACTTTTCAACCTTTATGCCCAGGGGTAGGGAGTCTTGCATGGGCCTAGTCTTTCTGTGGGGTGTCTTGAATTTAAACATCATGGAGGGCATGGATGGAATGGGATTGTGCTGATTTTTCAGTGATTTTCGTTTTTGGGGGCTGTACTTGTGGCCTTTTCACCAGGGGTATTGAGTCTAGCATGGGCCTAGTCTTTCTGTGGGGTGTCTTGAGCTTAAACATCATGGAGGGCATGGATGGAATGGGATTGTGCTGATTTTTCAGTGATTTTCGTTTTTTGGGGGTGTTCATGGGGAGGGACAGGCCATGTGGCTGGGGGCCGTTTTGAGTGCTGCTACGGGCCCTGGCCATGTGCTGGGAGGCAAGTGGCCATTTTGAATGCAGGCATTGTTGTTAGGCCTGCAACCATTTTGCCTGCTTTTCAACCTTCATGCCAGGGGTAGTGAGTCTTGCATGGGCCTAGTCTTTCTGTGGGGTGTCTTGAACTTAAACATCATGGAGGGCATGGATGGAATGGGATTGTGCTGATTTTTCAGTGATGTTCATTTTTTGGGGCTGTACTTGTGGCCTTTTCACCAGGGGTATTGAGTCTTGCATGGGCCTAGTCTTTCTGTGGGGTGTCTTGAACTTAAACATCATGGAGGGCATGGATGGAATGGGACTGTGCTGATTTTTCAGTGATTTTCATTTTTTGGGGGTGTTCATGGGGAGGGACAGGCCATGTGGCTGGGGGCCATTTTGAGTGCTGCTACAGGCCCTGGCCATGTGCTGGGAGGCAAGTGGCCATTTTGAATGCAGGCATTGTTGTTAGGCCTGCAACCATTTTGCCTGCTTTTCAACCTTTATGCCCAGGGGTAGTGAGTCTTGCATGGGCCTAGTCTTTCTGTGGGTTGTCTTGAACTTAAACATCATGGAGGGCATGGATGGAATGGGATTGTGCTGATTTTTCAGTGTTTTTCGTTTTTTGGGGCTGTACTTGTGGCCTTTTCACCAGGGGTATTGAGTCTTGCATGGGTCTAGTCTTTCTGTGGGGTGTCTTGAACTTAAACATCATGGAGGGCATGGATGGAATGGGTTTGTGCTGATTTTTCAGTGATTTTCGTTTTTTGGGGGTGTTCATGGGGAGGGACAGGCCATGTGGCTGGGGGCCATTTTGAGTGCTGCTACAGGCCCTGGCCATGTGCTGGGAGGCAAGTGGCCATTTTGAATGCAGGCATTGTTGTTAGGCCTGCAACCATTTTGCCTACTTTTCAACCTTTATGCCCAGGGGTAGTGAGGCTTGCATGGGCCTAGTCTTTCTGTGGGGTGTCTTGAATTTAAACATCATGGAGGGCATGGATGGAATGGGATTGTGCTGATTTTTCAGTGATTTTCGTTTTTTGGGGCTGTACTTGTGGCCTTTTCACCAGGGGTATTGAGTCTTGCATGGGCCTAGTCTTTCTGTGGGGTGTCTTGAACTTAAACATCATGGAGGGCATGGATGGAATGGGATTGTGCTGATTTTTCAGTGTTTTTCGATTTTTGGGGTGTTCATGGGGAGGGACAGGACATGTGGCTGGGGGCCGTTTTTGAGTGCTGCTACAGGCCCTGGCCATGTGCTGGGAGGCAAGTGGCCATATTGAATGCAGGCATTGTTGTTAGGCCTGCAACCAATTTGCCTACTTTTCAACCTTTATGCCCAGGGGTAGGGAGTCTTGCATGGGCCTAGTCTTTCTGTGGGGTGTCTTGAATTTAAACATCATGGAGGGCATGGATGGAATGGGATTGTGCTGATTTTTCAGTGATTTTCGTTTTTGGGGGCTGTACTTGTGGCCTTTTCACCAGGGGTATTGAGTCTAGCATGGGCCTAGTCTTTCTGTGGGGTGTCTTGAACTTAAACATCATGGAGGGCATGGATGGAATGGGATTGTGCTGATTTTTCAGTGATTTTCGTTTTTTGGGGGTGTTCATGGGGAGGGACAGGCCATGTGGCTGGGGGCCATTTTGAGTGCTGCTACAGGCCCTGGCCATGTGCTGGGAGGCAAGTGGCCATTTTGAATGCAGGCATTGTTGTTAGGCCTGCAACCATTTTGCCTACTTTTCAACCTTTATGCCCAGGGGTAGTGAGTCTTGCATGGGCCTAGTCTTTCTGTGGGGTGTCTTGAATTTAAACATCATGGAGGGCATAGATGGAATGGGATTGTGCTGATTTTTCAGTGATTTTCGTTTTTTGGGGCTGTACTTGTGGCCTTTTCACCAGGGGTATTGAGTCTAGCATGGGCCTAGTCTTTCTGTGGGGTGTCTTGAACTTAAACATCATGGAGGGCATGGATGGAATGGGATTGTGCTGATTTTTCAGTGATTTTCGTTTTTTGGGGCTGTACGTTTGGCCTTTTCACCAGGGGTATTGAGTCTTGCATGGGCCTAGTCTTTCTGTGGGGTGTCTCGAACTTAAACATCATGGAGGGCATGGATGGAATGGGATTGTGCTGATTTTTCAGTGATTTTCGTTTTTGGGGGCTGTACTTGTGGCCTTTTCACCAGGGGTATTGAGTCTTGCATGGGCCTAGTCTTTCTGTGGGGTGTCTTGAACTTAAACATCATGGAGGGCATGGATGGAATGGGATTGTGCTGATTTTTCTGGTATTTTTTCGATGTTTTTGGGGTGTATAACTGAACTGATGTTCCTCTGTCTTCCATTGCTTTTAGGTGCACAAGACTCAAGAGAACCACCAGTGCCAGGAAGAAGTCCTGCAGCGGTGTGTGTGTGCAGCATAACGTCACGCGACGTCACGTCTGGCCTTAGACAACTCTACAATTCGTGCAACTGCGGCCTGCTGTCTGACCTGCTCTGAAGAAGATGGCCCCAAAAAAAGGTCTCCGTAGCTCCTCTAGCAAGAAAGTTGCTAGTAAGGAGCAGAAGAAGCAAGTTACCAAGGAGCCTGGTGTGCCGGCCGCCGCGTTTTTTGGGAGCAAAAAAAAAAGTACGCCTGCAGCAGCAGCAGGATCTGCTGGGGACCACTCTGGGAGCAGCACCCCAGCTCCAATGGGTTCAGTGCCTCCACCACCACGCCAACTTAAGTCAAAGCCCTTGAGTGCTTCAGAGGCAGTCAGTGTACTTCTCCAATCACCATCGACCAGTGATGTTGGCTCATCGCAAGAAAGTAGCAGCAATGTCCCTGAATCAACACAGGTTGTTGTAAGTCATCTGACAAGTGTTGAACAACCACAGCCGCAACAACAACACCATGTGCAAGTACAAGCCCAAGTACATGTGGAAGGAGAGGCAGCTCAAGGAGATGAGCAAGCAGAGGTGCATGGAGGGTCACAAGTGCCCACAATAGTTGTTCCTCCCGAAGTAGGGGCACATCAGGAAATCGACAATCAAGCCGAGGTATCATTGGAAGCCACTCCTCCTGATGATCATTCATTGTCTTCCACATCCCTAGCAAGGAAAAGATCAAGGTTGGTGTCTACATCTTCTTCAAGCCCACCTCCTTCTGATGATCCCATTCTGGATGAAGATTGGGAACCCTCATCACGGCACTCTGAGAGTGAGGCACACCATGATCTGACAAAGGTACCTAAGTGTAAAAGGAAGGTCGTCAAAAAACTCATAGCTATGGAGTGTGATGAGGCTCAACAAGAAGTGACGGATACTGCTGCTGGTGAACCCTCTCACGATGACGACGAGCCAGTCATCATAAAGGTCACTGCAGCCCCAGTGGGCATGCAGCAAAGAGACATTTTGACCCTATCCCGAGAAGCTGCTGAGTGTGATGATGATGTCGACGAGGAGGCAATGGAAATGGAAACACAACAATCATTAGATTTGGAGTTAACTGGTACACCAACACCTACCGCTTCCATATTTCTTTCTCGCAAGAAGGGACCTCCATCCACCTCGACCTCAATTCGTGGTGGTGAAAGTGCAAAACGTACTGAAGTTCGGCAATCCACATCCTCCACTTCATCTGGCATTAGCAGCAGGACCACCACCACCAGTATTGCCGCCTCCTCCGGCCCCCAAAGACATTTCAAGTCTCCAGTTTGGGACTTCTTTAGTGTTTGCCCAAAAAAGGAAAACGTAGCCATTTGTAGCATTTGTAAGCTTCGAGTTAGTCGTGTTAAGTTTGGTACCAACTATGGTACCGGAGGCCAGAGAGGTCATCTTAGGAGAACGCACGCTGTCCAATGGTTTGAGCACCTAGAGGCGGTCAAGGAAGCCCGAATTGCACGTAATGAAAACGTTGATTTTTCATCTGATGATGACGAGGAGGAAGAAGACGATTCAAAAACTTCACTTACACCCAGTACCCCTGTCAGCAGCACACCCCATGTGAGCCACACTAAGAGTGTGGGAGAGAGTGAGACATCAATGCGAAAAAGTTCATCAGCGAGCGTAACTGGGTCGAAGATATCATCATCATCCCGTAAATCCTTGGTCCAGGGCAACATTAAAAAGATGTTGTTTACAGAAGCTCAATATGAACGCAACCACCCACTGATGCGTCTGTATAACACTAAGCTGGCTAAAATGCTAGCTCTGGACCTTCTCCCTTTTTCTTTTGTAGAAGGGGTTGGTTTTCTAGAATTAGTGGCAGCGCTCTGCCCTAAATGGAAGGTTCCTAGCCGGTTCTATTTTGCCCGACTTGCGGTTCCAGCACTACATGAAGATGTTCTGGAGGTGATTGGGGCAGCTTTGCAGAAGAGTGCTGTTCACACTATACATCTGACAACAGACATGTGGACCAGTGGCGCAGGCGCTAATTACATGTGCATCACTGCACACTGGGTCTCTTTTTCAGGGGCTAAAGCAAAGCTAAACACAGGTGTTGACCCGGACACTGTTTTTAAAGCTGCTCGGAAACATGCAACACTAGCCATGTTTGGTTTGGAGAAACGTCACACAGCACAAAACATTTTGGATGTCTTTAACACAAAGGTCCTTAACTGGCTGTCCCCAAAAAAACACCAGGTGGGTTATGTTTCCACGAACAATGGCGCCAATATAGTTAAGGCCATGAAGCTGGGTGACTATTTCAGAGTGCCGTGTTTGGCGCACTGTATAAACCTGGTTGTCCAAAAATTCTTGGGTAATAAAGACAGTGCAGCGTACAGAGTAGTGGACACCTGCCGAAAAATGTGCAACCATTTCAGCCATTTTTTTAAGGCCCGGAAGCAGCTGAGGAGCCTGCTATATGAACGTCAAATCCCAGTGAAAGCACTCATCCAGGAGGTGTTAACACGTTGGAACTCAACCTTCTACATGCTTGAGCGTCTGTATGAGCAGTATACGGTACTCGATTACTATTTCTTAACACAGGGTACAGCTCAGAAGGAGGACCTGAGGATGGGTGCGGCGCAATGGAACATAGTTAAAAGCCTGACACGCATGCTTCGTCCTTTTAAGTTCTTCACGCGTGCAGTCAGCAAGGAGGACTGTAATTTGGGAAAAGATATCCCATTGTTGTACATGCTGGAGCACCAACTGAAGGAGGTGTGTTCTGTGTTTGAAAAAGATGAAGAAAACCAAGACCCTTTTGTTCTGGCTGAGAAATTATTAGAGCACCTACAAGGTGATGAACGTCTTAAAATGATCCACTCAAACCAGCATTACATTTGTGTTACTATTCTGGATCCACGCTACAAAAAGGCGCTGGCAGGCCAAGCATTCTTTTCTTTTGCTGATGAAGATGTTACAAAGTACAAACAGTGGATAGTCTCCTCAGCCAAGAGGTTTGAAAGAGAACGGCAGCAAATTGAAGGAAAAGGCAGTACATCAGCATCAGCAGGCCATCCCCAGTCACAACAATCCACTTCTGCACCTGTGGCTGCGGCACAAGTGACCTCTCAGCCGTTAAAGAGACCGGCAACCGGATCATCTGCACCACCAGACACAACAGTAACATTGGAGGCTGAAGAGGATTGGCTAGCTCGGCTTGGGTTTGGTTCTCAAAAGGTCACAGCAACAGCTAAGCAAAGTGGAGGAACCTTGGAGGAGAACCTTGAGTCAATGGTGAAGGACTATCTGAATGACTCAACAGAGGTCTATGTTAATGCTGACCCATTGGCGTATTGGCATGGGAAAAAAGAATTGTGGCCACAGCTCACCAACCTGGCTTTAAACTACTTGTCTTGCCCACTCGCAAGAGTGTCTTCTGAACGTGTTTTCAGTGCTGCTGGTGGCATTGTAACTTCCAAACAGAGCCGCCTCTCGCCCAAAAATGTGGAGAGGTTAACAATGATCAAGATGAATCAGCACCTCATGCCACCAGATTTCATAGTACGAGAAAGCGCGCCGGATGAAGACGAGGTGGACAGCAACATAGATGAGGGAATTTCTTCTCTGTCAGGTGACACTGAGCTCACCCTGCCTGAATTCTCAGAGTATGATGATGAAGCCTTATTCTTATTCCTGGACCCTGACACCGAGCCCTGAAAATGAGACAATGAATCAATAACTTTCTTTTTCGTCCTTATTCACTTTTATTCCTGTGTGTCTGTCTTTCTTTGTTGTGCACAGTTAATATAATTCAAACTTTAATCAGATAATCACAAAAACAAGCCCATCAGCAGAACTGTCTTCACTTGTTTGCTAATTGATTTGAAGGTGCCGCAGTCTGCATTCCTCAGGTTCACAAGTTCAGAAGAACATGCTCCTCGATCCTCCTCCTCCAGACTCCTATTTCCATCAAAGCAGAGGGCTGGCTTACACCCAATGAAGAAAGACTCAGTACTTGTGGGGGTGTTGTTCTACGTCTTTGCGGGTGAGTTGACGGCTCTGGGGCCATTGCTGGGAAGCTCTAATACCGGATAAAAGTGGTTTGGACCAAATCCGAGGCGGAAATTTTTTAGTGTTTTTGCTGACTTGCTTGCCTTTGAGGTGCTCTTTGAGGGGGTTCCGGCTGTTTGTGGGTGACTTTCGGGGTCTGTGAGCACTGCTAGGACACTCTAATCTTGATTGCATTTGCTTTTCAGGAAATCCGTGGTGGCAAACCGGACTTATGGCCTAGCTACGCAGCGCGTTTGGACCGAAGGCCGAGAAATATTGTAAGTAGGAGATGTTGCTTTTGGCCTCTTTGGGGGTGTTATGCTTTTTGGCGGGTGGGTTGGCGGGTCTTGGGCCATTCCTGGGAAGGTCTAATACCGGGTAGAAGTGGTTGGGACCAAATCCAGGCCGATTTTTTGTTGTTGCTATTTCTGACATTTTGCTCAATGTAGCGTTTTCGGGGGCCTGTTTGGGGGGCTTCCTGGTGTTTGTGGGTGGGTTTCGGGGTTGGGGAGCACTGCTGGCTATGGATACTTTACTTTGCAAGAGGTTTGAAGCAAATCCATGGTGGCAGAGGGGAGTTAGGGCCTAGCTGCAGAGCGCGCGCTGAGTGATTTGGGAAATTTGGGAAAAAATGACTAAGTCCCCATTTTTGTACTTTCGCTCTTGGCTGTTTGGGGGTCTTCTACTCGTTTACTCCTGGGTTGATGGCTCTGGGGCCATTGCTGGGAAGCTCTAATACCGGATAAAAGTGGTTTGGACCACATCCGAGGCGGAACATTTTTTGTGTTTTTGCTGACATGCTTGCCTTTGAAGTGCTCTTAGGGGGGGTTCCGTCTGTTTGTGGGTGAGTTTCGGGGTCTGTGAGCACTGCTGGGACACTCTAATCTTGATTGCATTTGCTTTTCAGGAAATCCGTGGTGGCAAACCGGACTTATGGCCTAGCTACGCAGCGCGTTTGGACCGAAGGCCGAGAAATATTGTAAGTAGGAGATGTTGCTTTTGGCCTCTTTGGGGGTGTTATGCTTTTTGGCGGGTGGGTTTGCGGGTCTTGGGCCATTCCTGGGAAGGTCTAATACCGGGTAGAAGTGGTTGGGTCAAAATCCAGGCCGATTTTTTTTGTTGCTATTTCTGACATTTTGCTCAATGTAGCGTTTACAGGGGCCTGTTTGGAGGGCTTCCTGGTGTTTGTGGGTGGGTTTCGGGGTCGGGGAGCACTGCTGGCTATGGATACTTTACTTTGCAAGAGGTTTGAAGCAAATCCATGGTGGCAGAGGGGAGTTAGGGCCTAGCTGCAGAGCGCGCGCGGAGTGATTTGGGAAATTTGGGAAAAAATGACTAAGTTCCTATTTTTGTACTTTTGCTCTTTGGCTGTTTGGGGGTCTTCTACTCGTTTTCTCCTGGGTTGAAGGCTCTGGGGCCATTGCTGGGAAGCTCTAATACCGGATAAAAGTGGTTTGGACCACATCCGAGGCGGAACATTTTTTGTGTTTTTGCTGACTTGCTTGCCTTTGAGGTGCTCTTAGGGGGGGTTGCGTCTGTTTGTGGGTGAGTTTCGGGGTCTGTGAGCACTGCTGGGACACTCTAATCTTGATTGCATTTGCTTTTCAGGAAATCCGTGGTGGCAAACCGGACTTATAGCCTAGCTAAGCAGCGCGTTTGGACCGATGGCCGAGAAATATTGTAAGTAGGAGATGTTGCTTTTGGCCTGTTTGGGGGTGTTATGCTTTTTGGCGGGTGGGTTTGCGGGTCTTGGGCCATTCCTGGGAAGGTCTAATACCGGGTGGAAGTGGTTGGGACAACATCCACGCCAAAAAGCCTTTTGGCACTTTTTGTAACTTAGGGTTCGTTAGCCCTAGCAGCAGGATTGCATGTGTTTTGGGGTGTTCTACATTTTTGCAACTGAGTTCTGGGGTCTTAGAGCACTCGTGAGAATGTGTAATTTTGGTTGCGTCATTTGAAGAAAATCCATGGTGGGAAAGGGGGGATTTGGCATAGTTAAAGAAAGCCTTTGCCACTATTCTTAACTTAGGGTTCGTTAGGGTTAGCAGTATTTCGATTGCATGTGTTTGGGTGGGGGAGGTTTTCGAGTCTTGGAGCAAAGCTGGCTATGGATACTTTTGCTTGGTTGCTTGCAAGTGGTTTGAATGCAATCCACGGTGGGTAAGGGGGTATTTGGGCCTACTTTTACTTTCAAAGTACGTTTTGTCACCAGTTTTCTGCTAGGCCTTGTTTTTTGCGATTTGATTGGGGGTCTTCTACATTTTTGCGACTGACTTTAGTAAGGGTCTGGGTGGGAGCACTGCTGGGAAGATCTAATTTTGTTCTAAAACACAGTTTACAGTACACCTAGCTTGAGGGGAAAGATCCGCTACATTAATTTGCCCATACTTATTTATCCTTCAAAAGGTGACTCAGACAGAGTACGCACTGTCAAAAATATTGTACTGTCTACTAGGAAAATCAAAGTGTGAGTTTTTGCACTCCACAGCCTACATACCTTATATTTATTTATCAGTGGTGTTGTAATATTATATCACTTCCTGTTTTTAGTTGAATAATTACAGGCCGGGTTTCAGTCTGTGCAATGGGGAAAAAAGGATGGAGTCAGGCTTCACATTAGCGAGCCGCAATTCAGCATCCGCCAGGCAGGGAGTGGACAGGGTGTCTTCTGGTCACCAACATTGATGGACGAAGCGCCAGATGGAATGGAGGAGTGCTGCTAATAAGAGGATTTTTTTTCTGCATGCAACTTACTTACCAAATTCAACAGGACAACTGCAACAACATACAGATACAGTATCCATTGTGTTTTTCTAGTACTGTGACTGCATTTCTTGGATCTCTCTCTGCTTCTAAATTGATCCTTTAACACATCACTTAGTCCACTACACTATCACATCTGCACCACACATAGTCATTTGTAAGTGCTCCTACGTAATTCGCAAGTCGCAGCACGCCCCAGCCCGTAGAGGACTGGGATGGCCCCAATGATGAAGCATGTCACCAAGGGGCAACCCTGGTGAGTGAGGGGACACCTAGAAAAAGAGCAATTTCTCCTTTTCTATCTACTACACCTTCCAGACCAACCCCATTGAGTGTTGTGAATGGATTTATAGTGACCAGCAAGGCTCTCAGGTATCTGGCAACAGAGACCTTATGTTGAATATAGTTATCAATAATTCCACACACGCCCTGTACTGTCGCATTCTTTCTTCCACAGTTGTCGAAAGTACTACTTACTTTTCACTGACATGCATGCACTAGTGCATGCACTTTCAAAGATTGATGGATAGGTTTGTACCCAAAGCTTTGTTTATGTTCAATTGTTTGTCCATGCTGTGCTTTTTTTACAGGGTGTCTTCTGGTGGTGACCAACATCGATGGACGAAGCATCAGCTGCAATGGAGGAGTGCCGCTAATAAGAGGATTTTTTTTCTGCATGCAACTTACTTACCAAATTCAACAGGACAACTACAACAACATACAGATACAGTATCCATTGTGTTTTTCTCGGACTGTGACTGCATTTCTTGGATCTCTCTCTGCTTCTAAATTGATCCTTTAACACATCACTTAGTCCACTCCACTATCACATCTGCACCACACATAGTCATTTGTAAGTGCTCCTACTTAATTCGCAAGTCGCAGCACGCCCCAGCCCGTAGAGGACTGGGATGGCCCCAATGATGAAGCATGTCACCAAGGGGCAACCCTGGTGAGTGAGGGGACACCTAGAAAAAGAGCAATTTCTCCTTTTCTATCTACTACACCTTCCAGACACACCCCATTGAGTGTTGTGAATGGATTTATAGTGACCAGCAAGGCTCTCAGGTATCTGGCAACAGAGACCTTATGTTGAATATAGTTATCAACATTTCCACACACACCCGGTACTGTCGCATTCTTTCTTCCACAGTTGTCGAAAGTACTACTTACTTTTCACTGACATGCATGCAGTAGTGCATGCACTTTCAAAGATTGATGGATAGGTTTGTACCCAAAGATTTGTTTATGTTCACAATTGTTTGTCCATGCTGTGCTATTTTTTCTTGTCTCCCAAAACCTTTCCCAAAAACCCCGTACCCATCCATTTTTCAAACCCTAACCCTCTTCCCCCGGGCTGTGTGGTTCTGATTGATGTGTGACTAAATTACAGCAATAAATCCACACACTTGCTGGGGAGGATAAGGTGATAGCAACAGGCTGGTGAAGAAATCTGAGGATATATTCTTACTCTGCTTGACAAAGACCCATGGCTAATGTCAAAGAACTTCAACCGAATTAGTAGTTATACTTTACCATTTGTTAGGCTACAATGTGGCACTGTTCTAGTGTACTGTCACCTGCTATATTCTCTATTGTACCGTTGTATTGCTCAGGAGGACAAACCAGATTTCATTTTCTTTTTTTTCATAGGCATGCAACTGCCACTGTGTCACACCACTAGTACCACCGCTATGAGGAAATTTTATCCGCCCAGGATCGCCAACCTTATTCGCTGTTTCCCCTGGAGCCAGCCCTGGGTCTAGCCCTACTTTAAAACACAAATTACAGGTAAGATAAGCGTTTGGTGGGAGGGAGTACAATGGATTATTAGGAGAGATGAGAGACTGACGGTAGTACTACTAAAGTCCTAGGACTCTTGAATTCACTTCACTTACTCTGTGAGAGGCACTTAGTGTTGAAAACATTTGGGCATTTACACTTAAAGGAAGAAAATGGAACTAAACTTTCAGGAAAACAAAGTTACTGTTAAACCCCCACCCACCAGGCAAGCAGTAAAAAACAGGTATGCTCAGATAAAGTTTGAAAAAGTATATTTATATCCCTAACAAAATAATCTCCCGCAAGACCATCCCTAACCCCAACGGTTGTCCTTTAAAAGTCCCAAACCCAACTCCCTATTCCCACCCACCAAAAGTCTCTAAAAAAGGGGCAAGGGACACTATGGGTGGATGCTGTTTACTTTTTGGGCCAGGGCATCATACTCCTGGCGGAGCAAGGCGTGCTCTACGCGGAGCCCCTCCAACACGTTTGTGAAGTGGTGGAGCTCCTGCTGAAGGCGGGACACCCGCAGTTACAATGGCTGTGAGAGGCAGCTGTTGTCCTTGCTGCTCGGCAGTGGCGTTTGGCTTTGGCAGCCCGGCTCAGTCTGGCTGGAGCACTGTGCTGGGTGGCAGCCCTTGGGGGCACGGAGGCCGATGCAGACGACGTTGTTGTTGTGGTCGACTGCACACTTTCGTCGTCCTCCAGGGCCACCAGCCGCAGATATTCTGCAACAGTGGCGGCGATCCTCCGTTGCCGGGCCGCTCTAGCCAGCTCCTTCCTCCTTGTTTTTTTGGAAGGAGCATCTATATGAAGAAAGAAAGACATAGTCTGTAACCAATGCTCTTTAAGATTAACTCAGTCATTCAGCAGAAATTTGTGTTGCAGTACAACTAGCAAGCGCATTACATAACTATTGAGGCCAGTATCTATCTAACCTCCCACTTCTTCATCCTTGCTCTAACATTAGTGAGAGTTTAACCACATCGCTGCTGTGGTTATTTTTCCCCTGTGCTGGAAATTGCCATTCTGCTGGTGTCATGACGAGCTCAGCTCGTCATCAGCACAGCTCAACTGTGCCTCATGATGAGCTGAGCTCGTCATGAGCATGGAAGGGGTTAAGGAACAAATTCTACGAGCACTATGGACTTCCATTGGAGTCGACTATGAAAGTACACCAGTCTTATTCTTCTTCTTGTCTCTTGTTTAGGAAAATTGGTACGTTATCTTCTGCAAGCCAGCATAATGCCAGCGCAGTGAACTTGCACCCGAGAAAAAGAGACGCACGCCATGATGAGTGAATTAGACTTGCGTTACTGTACCGGTCCAGTACATGCAGGTGGTGAAGCTCTTACTTTTCTATTACGGGTGGCACTGAGAATACTCTGTTACAAGGGCTACTGCTTAATTAATTTAACTTTCACCCTACAGTGAAAATGAGTACTAGAAATGGAAAAATGAAGAAGATAAATAATCTGATTATCTATCACTTCTCATGGGATGTTTTTGCTTACATATGGGATGACTTTAGGTGCTTTGCTTTTTATTGAGTGACCAGTGATACATCCACACATGAATGACTGAGTACTACTAAACTTATTAAGAGAGGTAGGGAGTGGCCACCGTAATAACCGGATCTATGCTGTGCTTGCAATACAAACTACTGCTACTATTGATGGTAGTATTTGGACAAAATTACAACTTCTTTTCCTTGCCTTTCCTACACTGGAACGGACGTGCGGGTGCTGTGTTACATGCTCTTCAAAGTTACACTTAGTTCATCCACTGACCGTCTACTCTCTCTAGATCATGGGTACTCACAAACTTTCTCTCAGGGGCTAAATTTACAGTGTAGTTTGTGGCCGAGGGCCGCACTGGTAGGGCGGAGTCAGAGGGGGCAGGGCTAAAGCAAAACGAAAACTTGTGACCATGAGGTTGCACACAGGTCCCTGCAGCAGATGCCTTCATCCACTGAGCCACCAGACCCAGCATTTACATACATCTCTCTCCCTCCTGCTCTCCCTCCTGCCCTCCCTCTCCATCTCTCTCTCCCTCCTGCCCTCCCTCTCCCTCCCCCTCTGTCATCTCACTGTGTGTGTGTCTGTCTGTGTCAGCCTCCAGCCCGGGCTGAGACAGCTTCCTCAACGCGCAGACACAGACAGCCACACCAAAGTACTTAACAGGTCTTTAAAAGACCATTAACATATTATTGAGGCTTTGTTTGTTGTAGCGCCCCTGCATCTCCACCCTGACAATCACTGCTTGCCGGCCCCACAGAGCTGAGGCTTTGTTCTATTTCACCTCTTTGTGGCCCTGCATCTCTACTCTGCTCTGTGGGGGCCGGGGGAGCAGTGATTGTCAGAGTGGAGATGCAGGGGCGCTAACAGGTGAAATACAACAAAGCCTCTGCTCTGTGGAGGCCGGGGGAGCAGTGATTGTCTGCAAGGTCTGCGCACCGCCAAGGAAGGCTTGCCGGGCCGCCACCGGCCCGCGGGCCGTACTATGAGTACCCCTGCTCTAGATACACATATGCTATCTAAGAGTCAGATAGTAGCATGATCCAGGTATATTATGGACACATACAGTTTCTGTGTCACCCACCCAGGCTGTTGTCCTTCCACCAATCATTGCTTCATCATTCACCCAGCCATGCATCTCATATTCTTTCCTTCCCAGCCACGTCTTCAATCTCAATAAGTAAGGAATATATAAGAGCTTACCTCTACCCGCCACCACCACCGTCTGAACTCTCACAGCCGGCACTGGAACCGCCGCATCCTCCCCTGAGGAATTGCCCTCCGCCTCCGTGTCGAGCACCACCACCTCCGCGTTGGCCCCGCCACCAGATGTTCCACCTACAAAGTACATTTAAGAATGTTAGAATAAACCACTCACTAGTATTTGGTCTAGGAATGAAGACATGTGAAAAAAATGTAATTTGTGACTGTGTACTCTAAAGTAAAAAAAATGTCCCTTTTTCCAGGGAAGGGTGTTTTTGGCACAACTGATGAAGGCTGGCTTTTTAACACGCACCATTTTTCTCCACACAGACAGAAGATGGACTTCTAACAACAAGATCAAGTTGAAACAAGGTGAGAGCTCGGCTCGACCACAAGAAATGTCTTCAATTAATCGTCAGCACTAACCACTTTTCCAGTCTCAGTTAAACGTTTAGTTTTTTTATTATGACTTCATTTTAATAAATGTGTTTACTTTTAATAAAGCTTTTAAACGTAAATAGACTCTGTGTTTTTTGGTCCGGACTAGAGTGACTGAGCGAAAAGGTTTTGCAATTTTTGCAAGCATGAGTCCATGCCTCTGACACTGACTCCGTACTCTTGAGCTACGTTGGATATTCATCATTGGGGATCAATCATGGATGAATTCGGGAGGTAAATGACTGTGCCACACTATGTAGTCACTCAGTAAGGACATTGGGGGTTCAAAGTCTGTTATCACAGAGGTATGTGGAAACTCTAACAGCGCCTATTATAATTGATAAGCAATGCACTATTTATTGTCCATAGTTGTTTCTGCAGAAGAATTGTCCCCTCAACAGTAGTGGTATTGATTGTCCTCCTATCCAAACCAAAAGGTAGTATCTTATTCTTTCTTGGTGGTCATTCACATTTTATAGTTGGGAATTTTCAAAGCAGATAGAACACTTCAAAAGACATTATGGACAATCCCAGAGGACTGCACTGCACTAAGTTGATAGAGCTATTGCTGACTAGAATGGGAGTTTCGCCAACCGTGCTATCTTAGTTAGCTACACAGACAGACTAATAAGAATAATCTAGTAATACCACAGGGAGTCATAGTAGAGGCAGGATAACAATTTAGATACAGTCTACAAGAAGATCAAAGACGATTTTGGAAAAATCAAATGAGGAACGCTAGGAAAAATAGGTACTAGTCTAAAATGAAAACTTACTGGGGTCAGCAAAGGAGCCCTCGCCTGCCCGATCCTGGCCCTGTTCAACAGCATCCGCCGCCTGCTGCTCCTGTGTCCCCTCGCCCCTGGGGGGAGCTGACGTACAACATGAAAGAAAGAACAGAAAACATGGATGATTGTTGCTTGTCAATGTCAACCAAATCAAACATTTTAAAACAACAATAACAAAATATTTCCGCGAAATTATATTGATTAGGGTTAGTTTTCATTGATTTGCGGACCTGCAACTTCGAAAGTCACGTAACTCACTAAACAAAGTACTGAAAGGTTCGCCTAGGACTGGCAGGCAGCAGTCCGCAGGCAAGACGCAAAGTGACAGACAAACTCCATTGTGATTTCAGTCAGATCAGTGACAACACTAACAGTTGCCTGCTACATAACCAGTCATTTAAATAGTCAAACTATCAATCCACCGCCACTATTTTTCTTATTGTCAGGGGTACAAAGGAAGGGGCAGATTTAAGCCCCTTCCAGCTCTTTTGCTCCGTTCTTGCGTGACTTTTGTGACGCAGCAGCTAAACAAAAGAGGCGCCATGGTGCGGCGTATAATATTATAACAACGTGACGCATTTGGGAGATGCATCCCGTTATAAAGCCCTGCGCCATCAGGGGGCGTTCCGGCGCAAGGGAGGGCATTCCTGCGCTGGAACACATCCTAAAAGTGGCTGAGGGAAATCTACAAAATTTCAATCAGTCACCTTTAGGACAATGATGCGTCACACAAACCCTGCACCTGCTTGAAGCAGACGTACGGCTTGACCCAGCATTGGGGAGATAGGGTACCCCAGAGCATTGCTGGAGCTGCGCCATCGTTGCGACGCAACTCCAGCAGTAAAGCTTCGGTGAAGTTTTGGGCCCATGGTGCGCCGCATTGCAAATACGGCGCACCATGTTTGGTGGTGGTAGCGGGCCGCACAATTACTGGCGCATCCCTGCTACTTTGCAGGGATGCGACGGTAATTGCAATTCTGCCCCTTAGGGGCATACTCACTTACGCGTTCTGGTGCATCTCCAGAGATGCGCCAGATCAAATGCGTCACGCAAAACTACCCTTGCGACACGGCAGATGCGCCTCATTTACAGTGCGGTGGAGTTCTGGACTTTTTGGTTCCGTCCAGAGGTGTCAGGGTACAACACCCAAAGACCCCGGAGTCCCACCTGCCTTGGTGCACAAATGAACAGAAACACGGGCTTCTCGATGGTGGCGTCAAAGACCAAAGGTTTATTACTGCAGGGACACAGAAGTCACAGAATCTACACACGGGCAGAATCTAGGAGACTGTTCGATTTGTACAAAGTGGGTTGCTCCTTATATACTAAAAATTGTGCTCTAGGCAAATATTTCACATGTCGGTACATTCCCAAACCTTTGTGTCTCTAAACAATAAATATTTGGCGTTACACAGGAACTGTCGATAATATCTGATACCAAACATCACGAAGAGGGGTTCCCACCAGTCCATCACAATCCCTTGTCAATATTGCATTCAAGACCCGGACCGCCTCATCGTAAAGTTCGTTACCTCCCCCTAATAAAGGCCCAGAAGGAAAAGGAGCAGAGCCAGGTGCAGAAGATAGAAAAGCGGGATAAGAGATGTTTGTGGGTTGTAAATGGGCAAGGCTACCGGCTTCGGCCGCCTAATCATGATCAGGTACAATGGACAGGAAAACCAGTTCAGGTGGGCTGGCCTCGGGCAGAGGAGGCAGCCTTTGTCGAGTCATGCAGCTTCAGCGTGATCTGGTTTAAGGTGCACGTGTCATGTAAGAGGTGAATCTCCGGCTAAGGCTACGTGTCCTTAATCAAAGTGAAGTGAATGAAATGATCAGAGGCTATTGCATATGTGAGGGCAAGGAACCACAAAATGGCGGCCATGATCTAAGATGGATGCCGTGTGTATATCAGAAATGTGTCAGTGGAAGGAGTGCTCTTGCTCGTAGCGTAGCGAAAACACTAGGATATACTAAATGGATCATTTGCGGTTCGCTGATACTAATTTTATGTATTTCCGACAAACTTGAAAACACGGGTTCAAGTCGTCACGGAACCGTCACGGAACCTCAGACCCTCCTTTTGCCCTTACATAGGCAATTACTCAATCTATGTCTGAATCTAGTTCTATGCTCATCAGGTCAGTGACATGCTGTTGTATCATCATCCTTTCTCGTGTCTTTTCTCCAAATGCAGGTGGTTTCCTAAAACAGGTTGTAGCACAAAGACTACACAGAGCAGGACCACACTGGATAATCAGACAACATGAGAATAGTAATATTAAGATGACACCAATGACCATTAGAACCTTCCATCCCCACGCTGAGATCAGAGTCCAAACCCACTCCATAAAGGACCAGTTTCCCTCATCTACATGTATGGAGTCCGAAATCTTGTGCAACTTAGAGATCGCCTCGTAAACTGTTGGAGCATTATTAGGAATAAAGACACAGCAGCTCGATTGGATCATTCTGCATACCCCACCTCGATCTGCAAGTATAACATCTAGAACCATACGGTTCTGCAATGTCATGAGCCTATCCGCCTGAAGCTCAGCTGTCAGATTGCTAAGGGCACCAGCAGTTTCGGTAATAGTAGATTCAACTACCCGTGTTAGCTGACGTATGTTTCTACTATTGGCCATAGGCCCCCAGAACGGAAGGAAGCCTTTGAAGAAGTCTCCAGCTTCCTGACCAGCTGTATCTTCCTTGCTGAAGACACCTCTCGCTACTCTTGTTTTGTGGTAATCAGGTGAAGCAGTGTATGTCGGAGGCAATAATCGAGCAATATAACATGATCCTGAGAAGTCGGCAGGCAACCATGTATAAGCTCTGTCTCGACAAATGAAATAGGTACCCCTAGCAGTAAGAAAGGCAGGGGAAGAGTTAGCCGGAAACACATAAATCTCTACGCACTCACTCCTCCCTAGCTGAGCTCTCGGATTTCTCCCATTACCTTGCAAACAGACCTGACCTCGGTGAGGTACGACCCAGATTGGAGTTGAGCTTTTATGCTTGCTTTCTCCTAAACTAAGGCGATACTCTGAAGTATTCCAACTTAAATATACTCGCAATTCGTCTCTAGGGTATGATGGAGTATTATTGACGTCTTTGACCATGTCAATAATTCCCTGGACTAAAGCTTTGTTGGCAGAGTTATATTTAGTGGAGCGTGGTGGACGTGGAGGATAGGTCTCAAGAGCATAAGCAAAGATGGTTTGAAGGGCCTGAAATGATCCATTGTAGCTGAAAGGCAAAACCAGATAGGGAATACCTTTATCCATAGTGTGGGGTATCAAGCCACACACCCAACAGTCTGTAGTGTTAACTACCAGTTGGTGTTGGTGCAAGAGCTGTACAAAAGTATTATTAATGAATTCTGAGCGTCGAGCTTGCTCATGTTCCGGAAACGAGTGAAAAGAGTGTATAGAAGAAACAGTAGAAATAGCAGGATCAAGGGGAGGTACTGTAGATACTGGCACAAAAATCAAATTTATGCTAAAGACAATTCCACCCACCAGTGTTGCTAAAACAATCAAAAATGTAATGGCACATTGCATCAAGAAACATTTGCTGTGAAGAATTCTATTTAGTCTGTTTCTGCGAACGTAAATCACATTTTCTCGTTGCAGCGCAGGAAGTTCCATCTTCTACAATCCGCTCGCGACCACTGATGATGTGTACGTAGATGAAAATGCCTCTGTCAGCCCTGGGAGTTCCCAGTACTAACAGAAAGATCGACCTTGTGTCAGACCCCTGCAAATTCAAACTAGGCACACAGCCACGACCCTACGGCTACCCAGACGGCAAGGCAATTTTAAAAACAATAAACAATAACAAACTTCCTGGCTGAAGGCAAAAGTTCAAAATATATATATATATATCAAAATCACAGTATGCAGTTGCCTGCTTTATTAGTCCTTTTATGGCTTCTAAGGTGGTATCTTTTCCTTGCTGGTACTGTCTGATCGGAAAATAGTGTATCACTAGCAGCTGTTGCAGAGTTTAAGTTCGTAGATAGCAAAGTTTCTTCTGATGCTGGAGACAAATTTTCAATGTTCAAAGCAGTCTTTTCAAGAGGAGAGTCAAGTTTCAAAGTGTCAGTAATCAAATCGGTATCGCTGAAAGGGACAAATTTTGGAGTTATTTCAGATTCGGAGGCACCAATTCCCTTCTTCACCCAGTCGTCGTAGGGCAGCGGCAGTGGAACACGCTTTACGTGAGAAGCGTGGATCCAGTGCTTGCGACCAGCAACACGTACAGCTGTCCTCGTCGCCAGCAGGATTTGGAAGGGGCCGATGTAGCGAGGCTGAAGATTCTTTGTCCTCGCAAAATTTCTGACCACCACGTGGTCGCCGGGTTTCAGCTGATGCCCTGGACTCTCCGGAGGTTTTGGCAAAGCATCAAAGACCTGTTGATGAATAAGACTTAATTTAGCAGTCAAGTCGTAAAGATAGTCTATCAACATAGGATATTCAATGGAGCAGAATTGTTTAGGCCTTGGCACACCCCAGACATTTGCCGGGCGGCCAAATACAATCTCATATGGAGAAAGCCCTATTCTAGAATGCACTGTTGCTCTCGTTGATAACAAGGCCAAAGGAAGTGCGTCTGGCCAAGCCAAACCTGTGGATGCTTGAATTTTGGCTATTTTAAGCTTGAGGGTGCCATTGTAACCCTCGACTAAACCAGCAGACTGGGGATGGTTCGCACTATGAAATTTTTGTTTCAATCCTAGACCAGCACACACACTCTGCATAACTTTCCCTATAAACTCACTTCCGTTATCTGACCATACAATCCGTGGCATTCCAAACCTAGGGAAAAATTCTTTGAGAAGAATTTTGGCAGTTGATAAAGCAGTGTTGTCCTTTAGTGGGTATGCTTCTATCCACCTGGAAAAAGCACAAACCACCACCAGGACGTATTTTAAATTGTTGCAGCGTTCCATGTGAATGAAGTCTAACTGTATTACTTCAAAGGGACAGGAAGGAGGAGCAAAATGACCAGCTGGAGTTGGAGTTCCCTTGCCAGGATTATGCATCAAGCACACCATACAATTTTTCACCACTCTCTCTGCACACTTACTGATTCCCTCATTCTTCCAAACCGGAGCTAACATCTTACATATCCCTTTAGAACTTATGTGCGCCACTCCATGCGCCATCGTCACTACTGCAAGCACATACGCATCAGGCAACATCCAACGCTGCTGTTCTGTCAAATCGATCCAACATCCATTCGAGTCCAATTTGCCCGTACTTTCTCTCCATACGCGTTTCTCTTCCTCAGTCGCTTCTTTCTGAATCTCTTTCACACTTTCCATTGTGTCCTCACACATTCCAGACTCAGCAATCCATCTTGCAGACGTAGCAACATACATTCTACTCATCATGTCTCTAGCTGTCTGTTTAGCGGTTTCATCAGCAAAGGCATTCCCACGACCAACATCATCCGTGATTGCTTTATGAGCACTGCACTTCACAATCGCAACTTCAGTCGGTAAGGTTAGAGATTCTAACAAGTCGTTAACTAGCTGACCATGTTGAATCTTAGTCCCATGGGACGTAATGAAACCCCTTTCTCTCCACAACCGGCCAAAACTATGGGCCACGCCAAATGCGTACTGACTATCTGTAAACACATTCACTCTCTTTCCCTCAGCTAAAACACACGCTCTCGTAAGAGCTATTAACTCTGCTGCTTGGGCAGAATTCTGACTCACTCTTGCAGTCTCCACAATCGTCTTCAAAGTCGTTACCGCGTAGGCAGCAGTCACATCACCATTCTCCAATTTAAAACATGACCCGTCCACATACAGCGTACCATCTGGGTCGGATAGAGGAGTATCTCTCAAGTCGATACGACCTTTTGTCTCTTCCTCCGTTTTGAAATAACAGTCATGTGGCTCAGAATCACTCGACTCTTGATCAGTCGGCAACAATGTTGCTGGGTTCAATACATTGCATCTTTTGATCTGAATATGACTCGCTAATAACGTCAGCTCGTAACCAGATAATCTCGCACTAGTAAGGTGTTGTGTCTTCGTTCGGTTCATGAGTGTGTCCACTGCATGAGGAACCATGACCACTAGCATATTGTTCATCACCAAACCAGCAGATTGTCGAATGGAAGCTGCAGCTGCCGCTGTAGCCCTCAAACAACTAGGCAATGCTCTAGCTACCGGATCTAATGTTGATGAGAAATACGCACAAGGGCTTTGTTTATCACCAAACTTCTGTGTCAAGACACTCAACGCGCAACCTTCTCTTTCGTGAACGTAGAGCGTGAATGGCTTACTGTAATCAGGTGTGCCCAATACAGGAGCTGAACACAAAGCTTTTCGTAATTCAGCAAAACTCTCTTGACATTCATCAGACCATGGCACCGGACTCGGAACATTTTTCCCAGTCAAAGCTACCAACGGTTTCGCTAAAAGTGAAAAATTTGGGATCCACTGCCTACAGTAAGAGGTAATACCTAGGAAGGCACGTACTTCCCTCTGTGTGCGTGGAACACTCATCTGCGTAATTGCTTTTATTCTTTCTGGGGTCAACTTCCTTCCCTCCTTTGACAAGAGATGACCTAAGTAGGTTACTTCTTGGCAGCAATATTGCATTTTGGAAGGTGACACCTTATGATTCAAATTAGACAAATGATGCAATAGTGAAATTGTAGCTGCTTTGCAAGTTTCCTTGTCATCGGCAGCCACCAAAAGATCATCTACGTATTGTACTAGGGCAGAACCTGGAGGAAGGACAAAAGAATCTAACTGGCTTTTTAAAGCTTGACTGTAAATAGATGGACTTTCACAGTAGCCTTGTGGAGCGCGTTTAAATCTGAAACTGCGACCTCCTAAACAGAAGCCAAAAATATCTCTGCTTTCCTCGGCTATCGGAATGCTGAAAAAGGCATTCTTCAAGTCGATGACTGAGAACCATGTAGCTGTAGCAGGAATCAATGTTAACAAAGCAGTAATGTCTGGCACTACAGGAAACTGCGGAATTACAATCTTATTAACTTCTCTAAGGTCTATGACAAACCTATAGACTGGAGGTTTTGTAGGGTCAGTTCGCTTCAGAATCGGTAATACAGGACTGTTACAGACATTTCCTCGCGTTTCTTCAACCACACCTTTTTTAATCAAATCTTGCACAATCAATAAGAGTGCACGCTCACCTTCATTCGATATTTTATATTGAGGAATTCTTGGAAATTTCACATTCGCTTTCAAAGTTACTACATACGGTGGAATCTCTAGGAGACCTACATCATTGGGACCAGTCGCCCAAAGAGAATCAGGGAGTGAACGTAGCTCCGGCGGGAGTTTGTCCATTGACAAGTACATCGGAGAGGTGAGTCTTTTACCCAAAGTAAGCTGTACTCCTTCCGGAGAACAGTACAATGTCGCATATAGTCGTTTTAACAAATCTAAACCAAGCAGATTTTCATTACAACCTGTCGTCAAAATTAAGGGTGCTTTCAATTGACACGGTCCAACAGAAATAGACAAAGGACCAGATATCGGGTTGTACACAGGGGCGCCTGAAAAACCTACGGAAACATTTGTTGAGCCAGACAAAGGTGCGCCAGGGAGTTTCGCATGCATTATAGAACTTTTTGCGGCACCAGTATCCAACAGAAACGGTTCGACTACACCTGATGTTGCTACTGCGACATAAGGCCCACTCTGATCCACTGGAACTGATACTACTCCCTCTCTCTGTCCATGGCTGTCCTAGTACCCATTTTGTTGAAATCCCTCTTCAACTTCACAATAATCTTCAACAAGATATTGCTGAGATCTATTCTGTTGAGCTGACTGTACATTTCGCTGATCAAAGTGATTAGAAGGACGATCATTAGTTTGTGGAGGCATAGCACCTCGTCCCCGACCTCTAGAATTCTGTGCAAAACCACCACGACCTCTCTGAGCTGCTGCCGCATTATTTTGCGCTAAAATCTGACAATCATTTTTATAGTGACCCTCTTTCTTACAGTACGCACACTGATTCCACTGGTATTGAGGCCTGGTCGAATTATAATCTGTCTTTTGATACGAATTCTGTTGCATATTAGTCTGATTCGTGCGAGGCGGATACGCCTGCTGTAAAAGAACTTTAGTCTTTAAATCTTTCGTTTTCTTCTCTGATTTCTCCTTTTCCTCTTTATCCCTATTTTCATAGTACTGTGCAGTCGCAAGTATTTGCGCTGTCGTAGATACAGCCCACGCACTTTCTGAGTCTTTCAATTTATTGCATAATTCGGGTAACAAATTATGCACAAATTTATCGACAAACAATCTCTGTCCTCCTTCAGTGCTCATATCCTGACCACTATGGTCTACAAAAGTCTCTTCGAACCACGTGAAGAAGTCGGAGACACTTTCGTCTTTCTTCTGCTTGCATGCGGATAATTTATCCCAATTAACACGCAATGCTGGCATCAGAGTCTTCATTAAATCTATTATTCTGCCAGGAAGATTAGCAATTAGGGGTTCGGGTTTCGCACCACCTATTTGTTGAGCATCTGCTGCAGTGATAGCTGCCCAATCACCACCTAAAGCAGCCTGATGATCCTCTCTACGAATTTTAGCCCACACTGGTTGTGGAACTACATTACCAAACAACATATCAATGTCGGCTAAGTTCATTATACAAGCCTCAACTGTCTGTGTCAATTCCTTGTAATATCCGGCTGGATTCTTACGTGGATCTGGCAAGGCCTGTTTCACTGCTAACACTTCTGCTCGCTTCCACGGAATATGTATCCATACTCTTTGGAACTGTGCTGGAGCAGCTGCAATACCCGCATTATCATCACGTTGTACTGCTTCGCGCCAAATTGGAGGAACCTCCCTCATAGGATATTGGCGACTTGGCTTCATTTTACCTTTCTCTAAATCTCTCGGCGAACGAAGAGATGGATCATTCCTAAAACTCAAAATGAGTTCCATCGCTTCCTTTATATTATCGCCCACTATCATTCCAGCAGCAAACTCTTTTTGAATCTTAATTAAATCTTCCAAATCTGATTCGACATCGTCTTCTTCTATTTCCTCACGCAACAACGAGCACATCTCGTCGAAGACGTATCGCTGTGTTGGCTCTCCCCATTGCATAAATGTCTCTAACACATCTTTCGTACTATATCTTCTAACTTTTGTAATCCATCTGAGAGCCGTGGAGTCTAAAACTCCCCGTTCCTCAGTACTTGGAAGCTGACTCCGTCTCTGAACAGAGTCAGGAGTAGGAGTCTTAATCAAGGTTTTATATATAGGAGACAGCATATTAGTAACAGAATCAGTAATTCTTCGACGAACAGAAAGTGGAGTTAGTACACTCGCAGACATAGAGAACGCAGTAGAGGTAGGAATAGATGACGAAACAGTAGGAGTATCGAGGAAAATAGTTTGAGGACCAATAGGTACAGTGGTAGATATAGGAGCGGGCAGTGCGGGAAGAGGAGGAGCTGTAGGAACATTTATATTCACCACAGGAGGTATAGGAACTTGATTCTGAGGAACAAGAGCAGGAGCACCAGGTTGTCCAGCAACCGGCAATTGAACATTCGGTATAAGTGGAGCCGCAGCACCTTGTGCATACGGTGGAGGCGACCGTAACAGATAAGATAGCAGAGGATCGTTTTCGGAATCCTCCAGTATCTTAGCCATTTTCGATGGCAAGGCAGGATAGCACTTGTCAATCGCTAAGTTACGCTCTCTAATGGCTACATCTATGGCTTTCTCACACTCGTTAGCCTGCAACTGTTTAGTCGCTTGCTCTAGAGTTAACTCTTCTAGTTCTTTTTGCTCTTTCTTCAACCTTTTCATTTCTCTCTGTTTGGATTCTTTCCGCCAATAACGAAAAGAGTCAAACATTGCCGGCCGGGCTTTCTTCCTAAACAATTTCGCTTCTAAATTGTCGAGAATCTCTTGTTCAAAACTACCATGCAGTGGCCAACTAAGGACACCATCCTTCTTACAATAACGGACCCATATCTCATTATAAGTTATAGGACCCACACCATACTTACAATATAGGTCATATAGGGGAGTCCCAATCGGAGGAACCAGACAGGAATCCTCTAATTGTGAGTCACTGTTGCAACAAAAACAAGACAACATTTTCCGACTTACCATTTTCAGTCCGGAACACAAAACAAACAAAACACGAAACAAATTGTGCACTTGAACCAAGAACTTAGGCCTACCAAAACGAACTGATGTATCGATACCCAAAACTGAACCAAATAGATTATCGTAACTAGAACAACTAGTGATAATCTTACAAAACCAAACCAAACCAAGAACCGATCAAGGATTTTTAACAATCCTCACAAAAGTAACCAGCTAGCTATTACTAAATACTTAACTGAGGCACTGAAGACGTCACCAAGGAGAAACCCGTCACGTTTCGCCGTACTAAGGACTGCACCACTTCGGGTCCAAGACAGGGCGACGGTCAAGGCAACGGCCCACTGCAGCCGTCCTGAACGGGAAACCCTCGTGGAAGAGAACTTCAGGGCCACTTTTGCGATATGCCGGGATCGATGAAGTGGGGCGCCTCCCTCAGGAATCTTCACACGAAGCTTCTCGAACTCTTCAGGCTTTTGGACCGGTACCGAATGACGTCGCCCCACGTTGGGCGCCAATTGGAGTTCTGGACTTTTTGGTTCCGTCCAGAGGTGTCAGGGTACAACACCCAAAGACCCCGGAGTCCCACCTGCCTTGGTGCACAAATGAACAGAAACACGGGCTTCTCGATGGTGGCGTCAAAGACCAAAGGTTTATTACTGCAGGGACACAGAAGTCACAGAATCTACACACGGGCAGAATCTAGGAGACTGTTCGATTTGTACAAAGTGGGTTGCTCCTTATATACTAAAAATTGTGCTCTAGGCAAATATTTCACATGTCGGTACATTCCCAAACCTTTGTGTCTCTAAACAATAAATATTTGGCGTTACACAGGAACTGTCGATAATATCTGATACCAAACATCACGAAGAGGGGTTCCCACCAGTCCATCACAATCCCTTGTCAATATTGCATTCAAGACCCGGACCGCCTCATCGTAAAGTTCGTTACCTCCCCCTAATAAAGGCCCAGAAGGAAAAGGAGCAGAGCCAGGTGCAGAAGATAGAAAAGCGGGATAAGAGATGTTTGTGGGTTGTAAATGGGCAAGGCTACCGGCTTCGGCCGCCTAATCATGATCAGGTACAATGGACAGGAAAACCAGTTCAGGTGGGCTGGCCTCGGGCAGAGGAGGCAGCCTTTGTCGAGTCATGCAGCTTCAGCGTGATCTGGTTTAAGGTGCACGTGTCATGTAAGAGGTGAATCTCCGGCTAAGGCTACGTGTCCTTAATCAAAGTGAAGTGAATGAAATGATCAGAGGCTATTGCATATGTGAGGGCAAGGAACCACAAAATGGCGGCCATGATCTAAGATGGATGCCGTGTGTATATCAGAAATGTGTCAGTGGAAGGAGTGCTCTTGCTCGTAGCGTAGCGAAAACACTAGGATATACTAAATGGATCATTTGCGGTTCGCTGATACTAATTTTATGTATTTCCGACAAACTTGAAAACACGGGTTCAAGTCGTCACGGAACCGTCACGGAACCTCAGCGGCGCGCCCTGGTGCAAGGGTAGGCACTTGCGTGACGCATCTCGTCACGTAAGAGCGGCGCTTCGCTGGAGTCACGTCGCCAACGCAATGCAACTCCAGTAATGCTCAGGGCCACCCAATACTTAACATGCTGTGTCAGTCCTTACGCCTGCTTCAAGCAGGCATAAGGAATTGAATTGACGTAGCAGCGTCGCAGAAGTGCCTGCGTTAAATCTTGTAGATTTCAAGCAGGCACTTTTGCGAGGGACACAGCCGCAGGACCGCCCACCCTGAATACTAGGAACGCACCCATTGTGGCGCAGGCCCATGGCTTTATAACGTGACGCATCTCCCTAGATGCGTCACGCTGTAAATGACTCGCAGGGATGCGCCACGTTTACGCCGCTGTTGCGTCACACAAGGCAACGTAAACGTGGCTCAAGGGGCTTGTAAATTTAATCTGCCCCCTAGTGTCTAGCATTACGCAGTTCTGTAAAGTACACTCATACATAATTGTCACTCAGGCCTATGAGGCCACAAAATAGAAAACAAATAAGCATAGTAGCAACGCCACTGAGAAGGAGAGCAGTGCACCTGAAATGCACAGAAGATTTTGAAATATAAGTTAACTACAATGTAATCGTCAGCAGCATTATTGGCTTGCTCCATGTAAAAAACAAATATTTGCAATACAACAACACAGAGCAGGAGAAAACATAGTAGTGAGTGATGAAATAGCTACTACTACTCACCAAGCCCGGGGATCTCCAAGCCGAGCTGGTCCAGCAGGTCGCGCTCCCTGTCCAGGACGTCCGTCCAGCGGTGGGTGACCTGGCTGTAGGTGCGCTGGACCCCGGAGAGTTGGGACATGGCCCAGCACACCTTCTGCCACCGCTTCCGGCGCTCCCGGATGTTGTAGCCGCCGGCCGCAATCCTGCCGCCTCCCGCGATGGTCCTGGGCAGGCGGCGCTGGACGAAGTAGACCAGCGCGCCCACTTCCTCCGGACTGAAGATCTCCCATCGGGTCACCTGCTCCCCCCTCAGTCTAAAAAGTAGTTTAAAAGTAAACAAAAATAGCAGAAAAGACAAAAATATACAGCTAGGAAAAGAGAGGGATAGATAAGAAGCAAAATCGTTGGAAAAAAAACTGAAAACAAGCAAAGGATGGCAAAGATAGCAAGAGGATAAGCACCATGCCCAGACACAGGAAATAAATGAAAAACAAGATGGCCACCCGTTCACGAGCGCAAAAGTAAGTTTGCACGCAATTTTCCTCGCGATCTCGTGCGAACTTGTACTCGCAATGCGCTTACCTCGCGAGATTATACGTAGCGGGCGGAAACGGAAATACGTCACGCAAACAAAATGGCCGCGCCCGTACTCGACCTTGGGGTAAATTCGCGTTTTGCGCTGCAAGTGGCTCGCGAATACTGCAAAAAAACTCGCGAAATAACACGCTGCAAAAAAATATAAAGCTCATTCGCACGAATTGGCGGCTTCTGCGGTCGGTTTCGCACGACGCCGAGCCTCGCAAATAGCGCGAAATTACCGAAAAATGATTTTTGCCAAAGCAAAACAAATGAGCAGGTGCAAAAGGTCAATCTCATGATTTGTAACGATTCCCTGTTGTGCTTCCTGAGGGGGCCCTCCAGAATTCGGTTGCCTACTTGCAACAATTGTGTGACCCTGCTATGACTTTAACTGTATGCCACAAAGGTCCTGATTTACAGCTAAGGGAGCAGACAAGCAGGTGCCAGGCTGGAACTTCAAATTCAGTGACACATTAATTAGCCCCTAGTTCATTATTGTCAGTTGGGGCAGGGCAGGTGTTGTTAATAAACTAACCCCAAATTAATTCATGTCAGTTGGAGCAGGGCAGGTGTGCTTGCTTTTCCCCCCCATCTTCTACAGTGATGATGAACCAGAGGGTGGCATTGATGTAACAGAGGGTGGCATGGGTCAAAGAGAGGGTGGCAGTGGTGAAACAGAGGGTGCTGGGAGGCTGTGATGATGAACCAGACGTAGAAACAACATAGTCGCGACCGTTGCGAGCCGATAAGTAAGTTCGCAATTGCGAACTACTACCAAATCCTCGCAAACTGGCAGAAACACTTGCGAACACAAAAAAAATCCGCAAATTTGCGGGAATTCGCGGATTTTGCGGATTGCGAGTTCGCAAATTCGCTAATTTCGCGAACGCCAGATTCGCAAAATTCGCCCATACTTAGGCTGAAGGCGATGTCCTTGCTGGATGAGAAGACGGGGTCGAGTGTGTGTCCGGCGTAGTGGGTGGGGGTGGTGACCAGCTGCTTGAGTCCCAGGTTTGCGAGGTTGTCCAGCAGGGTGGTGGTGTTGCGGTCGTTGTTGTTCTCCAGGTGGAAGTTGAGGTCCCCGAGGAGGATGTTGGGTTGGGTGCAGACTACGGACCTGTGCTACCTGTTCTTGTTCTGAGGACTTTGTTTGGGTAACGAAGCAACGTCTTGGAGGTAAGGAAGAGCGGCTGCTCGCATTACCTCGTCTCGGTCGAGCGTTTGTTGATACGCTCCCGAGAAAGGATTGGGCAGAGACGCACACCATGGAGGTGTTTGCCGCGTCTCTGCTTGGGTGTATTGCGCTGATTTCCCGGGATTGCAACAGTGGGTGTAGGTGCATCAGACTTTCGAGTATTACACCCGAGAAAAGATCGCGTCCCGTTACATGGGCTAAGAGCTTGGTAGGTCGAGCGGCTGCTCCCTGACATCCTGTTACGAACATTGCGGTAGAGTGCCCGGCTGGGTATTCCTGTGTTCATCTCTCCTGGCTCCCTGCCTGTTTATTTCACCAGTGATATACACTGGAAACTAACAGATCCCATTAGCCACATTCGAGCGGCATTTCTGGCCATTGCTTTGCACAGTGCCCTCCGTTGGAGGAACACCGGGACCGGTGTTCATGCGGAGGACGGTTGGACCTTAGCCCTATATTGATCTTGGGCAGCTAATGGGTATCGTTGATTACATTTCATTATTCATGTTTGCATTCTTTTTCATTATGCGTTCATACCAATAAATACTATCGGGAAACTAACCCTTGGTGTATCCCTGTTGTGTTTACCAGTCCTACCTGACCCTGAGAACACACGGTAGATTATAAGTTGTGTCTGTTCTATGGCCATGTATTGCCTTATGATGGCTTCCTTTTCTAATCTGCTATTGCTATAGTTCTACCAATGCTGACAATTGTGGCAACTCCTGAGTACGGCCTTTTTTGCTATTCTGTTAATAGCATGATACTAAATGAACCACCACATATCTTACTGGAAATTCTAATTCAGGAGAACACTTGGTTACAAAATTTTGATTATGACTGAGACCATACTTTGAGATGTCACTGGCACGGTTGTACTGCTGCCCTACACATCACTGAATGCTGTGATCAGAGATATTCTGGATTGTGAAATTGGTGGGGATTTGGAGCATAATTGAGAGTTGGTGTCCACTCATGTAGGTATTGGATTTGGTATTATTTTTCTTCTCCATTTGAGAGAGAAGCAGAGTGATAGGTTACAGATTGCCGAGAGTAAAACCCTGAGCACTGCTTCTGGAATGCAGCATGTGGAGAGCTTCATTCAAACAGGTAAGCCCCGGCGCAGTTCTTGTCTATTAGGCTTCCTCTTGTGAGAGAAATGGGAACAGACTCTTTCCAGGTAGAGATGGGGACTTGACTCTAGAAATGGGGTAGAAATGGGGACTTTACTCTCTCCAGGTAGTGGGGCAGGCCGGCCCACTACATGGAGAGAGTCAAGTGCTGAAAAGGAGAACACTGTCATCTAGTAGCAGTGCACCAGTACCGTGGTGAAAGGAAACTAGTGGTGAACAATGTTATTTTTTACAACTAATTCCTGTAACCTCTGACTTTGTTAGAACTCTAAAACATAGATTCACAATATCAATCTACCTTTGGGGAATTAAAGTAGTGGAAAGGTTGCAACTAACTTGGCTTTGCCTGTATCTAATGCATTGATGCGGACTAAACCACTTGAAGGCATTGTAAATGATGAAACATGTTGAGCCTTTTGCTGAGGATGATGTTTCTTTATGCATGTTTTTTAAATAAAGTTGTGAACAATTATGCACCTTACACAGTTTAATGTTTGGAGTTTGGAGTGCAGTTACATTAACATTACCCAGAAGAACCTCTCAGTTCAGATAGTGTATATAGGTTGGCAAAACCAGTGCTGTTGACATTTTAGAGACAGAGTTATCACGATTTCATTTGAGGTTCTGTACATCTAGATATGCCACCTCCCATTGTTGTACGGTACAGCAGCTTCACTGTGCAGACACAGACAGGAAATCTTTATCCTTGCACACAAAGGCTATCTTTGTTACTTTTATGTGAAATGGTGACAGGCTGTGCCCTTACTGCCCTAGTTGATGCGGACTTGATACATACAACAGTGCATTCCTGGTGTACCTACATAGAAGTGTTTGAACGTCAATATTCAAGCTTAATTTGGGAAATGTTTATAAAAAAATAATGGAAACACAATTGTTAGCACCTAAATATAAAATAAAAGATAAGGACAGCCATTTTGATTTCTTTCTTTTTTTTAAGTCAAACAGTCTCATAAAGCTTCGCTAATTCACACATAGCATAGGGACAGTATGGACAGCTGGTATGCAGCGTTTCCAAATACACAGAAAAGAGGTTTAGAATGTGCAGCAGCAGTTCTGTTATGTTGACCTGCCAGATATGGTTCAGAGTTTGCCAATTACTTGGCCCCGGCACTTTATGCCGACATCAGTCTGCGTTTGTGATTCATCCATCAGAGGTTTTCCAGTAGGGGAACTGAATCACATTAATGTGGGTGGTTCGCTTGGAAGACATTGTTTATCCACATAGAGCTGTTCTAAAATGGGAGTTGGGGGTAGGAGAGACTCTTAACACTTAGCAGCCTAACCTGTGTTAACGTTGAGTGTGTTTGGGGGTTCTGCATGGTGGTTTACAGTGGAGGTTGGGGTCTTGAATCCTTCCCCCTAATTAGTGTCAGCTATGGTAGTGTTGTTGTTTGAGAGTAATGCCATTTGCCCTTCTAAATGACACAGGTGGTTGATGTAAGAGTCATTCTAGTGTAGTGTTTGTGGATTTTATATTTCTCCTTTGGTGTGCATTGTTCCTCATCTAGGTTCTAATACAAGCATTCCACCCAAGGTTCTTGTTTGTCTGTATCCTTGTAGTTGGAACTGGACTGCCTCTTGCTTGCATTGTCTCTGTTGTCTTGTTCTAGCCTTCCATTACTACTCAGCTGTAGATGACGGATCCCTGAACAGTGTCATGTATGTGCATGTTCGCATTGTGATGAGGGGATTACCAGGTAATCAATCACGCAGCTCTCTGATGGATGTCACATGCGTTTTTCTGAGTCCCCAGATAGATCATGCAGTGTGTGTGTTCTCCTTTGTACTGCTGATCACCGGTGTATTCAATCGTGTAGCCTTGGACCGTGTCATGTATGTGCATGTAACTTGCATGATCGAGGTAACTATTAGTGGCAATACTATGTTTCTCTCGGACCTCTTTCAAGTGCTCGCCGTCCTTTTTCCCCAGCAAACCCCCTCCCCCCCAAGGGGAGGCAATCTGAGGATTAGCCCCGGGCGCCACAAGCTCTAGCTACGCAACTGGCTAAAAGAAAACAGTACAGATAGTTAGCGCAGTCAAAAATGACAATAAAAAAAACACATCTCAGCGGTTTCAACCAAGGGTTGACGGTTGGCCTACAAGCATAAATATTATTGATTTGCTGCAGGTTTATGATTGAAAACTAGCCTAAAATCGACTCAGATTCACAAAGATTTTACTATGAATAGAATGTGATTTACTCATGTTGTACATTTACTTACTCCTAAATTCCAGGAGTTCGCATGTCTTACTTCTATTTTCTATATATATATATTTTTATTTGAGACAGTTTCACGATATGAAAAAAAGAGATCAAACACTAAAATAAAACAAAATACAGTACAAGTAAGTTCAAATTATTCAAATATGCAAAGTAATCTGATTTTTGGTACAGTCTCAAAAATAAAGTGCTTTACACATTGCAATCAAAGATATCAGGTTACAAGAGCTAATATATGCCCAAATCCCTTGTATATTCAATGTGAACGCCATCTGTACATAAGAGCATTGATACCCCCTTTGCCCTCCCAAATCCTAGAATAATCAGGGGCATATTCTCAAGGATTTATCGCTGAGTTAGCGGCACTTTATTGCAGCCAAAGTGCCGATAAATATATCGCCCTATTCACAAGCTGGTGCTAACAGCCGATATCACCGGTTTTCTGATAGTAGGTGTTCCCGTGCAAAAAGCCACAAAAACCCCCACTTCACAGCATTCTCAATGACCAGCCAGATCGGCGATAAGATCCCAAAACAGGTGCTAAGGCGCATTAGCAGCAGGATTTAACACGTGCTCTTACCAGGTTTAAAGTCGGACAACAACCTGACCATAAAGGAAGCCCAGCCCAGGGCCACACCTGAAGAACAACAGATGCCATGGAACTACAGATCATGCAAATCGAACACCCTAGAGGGCCACAACAACCATCGTCACCAACCTCAGGCCCGCCCCCCCAGCACCTCCCCCAGACAAAGATATGTTACATCAACTTGAAATAATCAAGAACAAAACAATTTGCCTGGTGTCGCACTATTACAACAATCCCCATTCATGTGTGGTCAGAAAAAGGAGAACCATTCATTCATCTTTGAATTTCCAAACAAATCATTTTATTCAAATTAAACTCAAAACAACTATTTGGAAGAGTCATGGTGGGTCTTCTCTGGACAATCTGTAAGTCACAGCCTGCAAGACAAAATTCAAGATAAGAAGGTGTGTCATGCGCTCATCAAAGGCCAGATAAAGAAGGAGAAAAAGAAAGATAGAGAGTGAAAAGAAGAGAGGGAGAGAGAAGGAGAGAGAAAGAGAGAGAGAGAGGGAGAGAGAGAGGGAAAGAGGGAGAGAAAGAGAGGGTGAGAGAGTGAAAGGAAGAGAGGGAGAGGTAGAAAGAAAGAGAGAGAGAGAGAGAGAGAGAGAAGGAGAGAGAGAGAAAGAGAGAGAGAGAGAAGGAGAGAGAAAGAGAGAGGGAGAGAGTAAAAGGAAGCGAGGGAGAGGGAGACAGAAAGAGAAAGACAGATAAAGAGAGGGAGAGAGAGTGAAAGGAAGAGAAGGAGAGAGAGTGATAGGAAGCGAGGGAGCGAGAGAGAGTGTGCCGACACTGCAGAGGCAGGACTCACTGCTCACCTGCTGCCACTGGTATGTCTCCAACCATGTGCCGGTATACACTACAGTCCTCCAGGTCCCTTATCTGAAAAAGAGTCCAGATTTTTTAATGGTAGAGTTCATATAATTGCACACACCATCATCGCTTGCCTGCCTCTGCGCACACAGTCTGCTGCAACCCCACCCCTCCCGCTGCTCAGCGGTGATTGCCCACACCTGCACACCCAGGCCTCACTGCTAACCTTTTGCCACCGGCGTGTCTCCAAGAGGGCCCACTAAGTGCCGGTGCAAGCTCCAAGCCCGGAGCTCGTGACCTTGGCAGCCTCCAAATCATGTAGCCATGCACCGTGGGCCACCAGCTCACATACTTGATTCTGGGACTTGATTTTGCAATGGCAGAGATCATATCAGTGTACCCAGCATCATCGTAGGCTGCACACCTGCTCAGCTCCTTAGGTGCCACTAACTCTGTGAAATGTGAGCAACACCAGTAGGCCCGTGCTGCCAGCTGGCTCAGTCCTACACTGCGGTCTAGCAGGGCTCACACAAATCCTTACCAGTCTGGACCGACAGGACAGTGCATCATCGCAGGCTGCACACACGCTCAGCACTTTAGGTGCCCCTATCTCAGTGCACCGAAAGTCACTGTCCCTTGGCGGTAGGCCTGTGCCGGCCGCAGTGTATCCTATCCGGTGTCACCAAGTCTGTGCAATGAAAGTCATGGACCCTCTATGATTGAGTATTGTGGTGCGGACACCATTATGTCACCTCTGGCAGGGGGGAATGTGATGTGGTAGGACCCTAGGCCATCATGCATAAATAATAACCTCAAGGATACACCCAGATAGAGAGTGGATTTGGCGTCCAGCACGTGCGCACGGCCCTTTTTATTCCCAGTATCACATGTCCTGTGGCGGGAGTGCTGGATGGGTGTGGTGTGGGTGTAAACCAGCCGTGAGGGAGGTGCTGTGGCAATTTGACAACTGGACCTGTGGTCAGCAGATCACCACAGGGAAGACCTGGGACATGTAGCATTGTTGTCCCTACCTGTGAATGTATGCCAGTCCAGCGTAGGGGTGTGAACAATGACCTCAGGGCTCTGGGCTTGGTTCCTACCTGGGCTGGACAATGCAGAAACTAATGCGTGCCTCTGTTCTAGTTTCGTTTGTCAGTTACCCAGTAACGACTCCTTCCTTCACCGCACACTTACCTTTCCTCTTTGAAGTGGCAACAACTTGGTTTACACACCTTGGGAAAGGTTTTCAAATGATGATTGGGCGGTAAAGGACGATAAACTGATGGACATCTTCCCTCCGAGTGCGATACTTGGTTGTGTGCTGTTCTAACACATGTTTCAACACACAGCTAGGCACCTCGATACACCTCATAAATAGACACATTTGGTTTGACCCACAGTTATTATTTTTTGTTTAGCCCTAGTTTCGGTGCCACCCGGTCCGCAAACTGTAATGTTGCACCTTGTGACTCAAGTCCCACAGCATGAGCAACATGGATCTAAAGGGCAATCACTGACCCCAAATTCATCCATACTTCCACACTTGAATGATCTTAGACATGACACATCTGTGTGAAAATTAATGTTTAATGCACATTCAGTGGAGTGTTTTAGCTGGAGCAGTACAGGGCCATGCAAACCCCACTTTACATTGTTTGCCCATGAAGAGCCAGCCAGAGTCCTTTAGGGAATGACAAGTTTATTGGAAGAGGAAGAGTTCAGTCCACAGTCTGATTGCTGTGTCATTGGTAACCAAACAGAATATGGCAGTCTATGTCGAGGTCCAAGGTGAGTGTCGCAGAGTGTATCGGGGGACAGTTGAAGGTGATGATGCAGAGGGCAGAACCAAGCAGAAACAGGCCATATGGTGTAGATGAATTCTACTGTGTCCTTCTTACCTCTAAGGCAGTATCATTTGCATCTTCATCCTCTGGTGTTTCATGTGCCTCACATGTGGGTGGTGGTGTTCTGTATACAGCACTGTGTGGCAGTGACACCTCAGGGGCTGGAGGTGGAATGTCTGCCGCACTGTGTAGCACTAACACTTCACGGGGCGGAGATGTGGATGGAGTGGTAGCAGCCGCATTCATCTGCACCAGGCCTTGTGGCAGCAATGCCATGAGGAGGGTCTGCAGGGCCTTGAGGAACCCAGCTACCTCTCGCTGGTTTGCAGCTGTGGCAGCCACTCTTTCTACCTGCGTCCGCTCCATGTTCTCCATGATGCTCCGCATGTGTCCCAACGCCCGGGTGACATTGCTGGAGCCACTCTGACTAGACAGTTGTTCTTGTCTCAGAGTCAGGACTCCAGCGATGTCAGCCAAGGACTGTTGAAGATCATTGAGGGGACTGTGGGTATACATTAGGGACTGTGAGTGGTCCCTGATGGGACTTAGACACCCACGTATGATATCTAGTTTGGGGAATAAGGTTGACTACCACCTCTGCGGTGAATGAGGGCAGATGGAGTTGGGCCCCAAAACATGATAATTCATCATCCGAAGGATTTACCTTTTCCTCATAAATTGTAAGATAGTGTTTGACAAAAATGTCCTCAATTGCTTGGCTTTCTACCTCCATAGCTACAATTTTGGGATTCCTGACCTTAACACTTCTGTTTCAATTGTTTGGTACCAGGTACTGCAAGCTATTAGTTTGCCACAGAATCTGTAATTTACGTTAGGGCTCTTACAACTTCCTTTTTACAATAACAGGGTCTATAGCTAGTTTTTCACAGTCTCCTCATCCAGGTAACTCTGACAATCATTTAATTGTTTTAATCTGGTCTTATCTAGTTGAAGGGCTGTTGTAAGATTTTTAATCTGCTACTCTCAATGTTTAAGTGTATTTTGAAAGGATATAATATTGCCTCTCAAAGTTGTCATATAGGTTTCCCAAACCTTCTCCAAAGAAAAGGTACTCTCTTTTTCTTCAAAAAAGAGCTGTGTTCTATAACCCATTTATTTCAGAAATATTTCCCCTGAAAGCAGTGATTTGTCTAATATCCACTTATGTGATTGAGCATCCGTTGATGGTAGGGGGATTGGAGCCTAGCATTTGTGTGTTCGGAGAAACAATTAGCCATGGTCAGCATTATTGTACAATGCTTATAGATGTTGATATAAGAAAGAAATCAGCACTAAAAGCAGATTGTTGGCCAGAAAAGAACAAGTATTGTTTTTGCTTATGATGGAGCATGCTCCATGCATCCTCTAAGCTAAGTTTTTCCTTTTCTACACTTAAGGCTTTTGCTACTTTTCCTTTTTGTTTTGTTCTTTTTCGGTGGCTTTAATCCAGCTTTAAAGACTGGACAAAATTGGAATAACCTCAATGATAACTATTGGTGAGAATTGTTCTAATGGAAGTACCTGTTCTTCAGTTGAACATTGATTTCCAAAGTCAATCAATGGAGTGAGACAAATGTGATGGGTACTGACTCTTTTAAAATTCCACCATGATCCAGCTCTCAGATTCACAAAATCCTAACTTATGGTGAAGTCAAACTTTAAATTACATTCTGAAAATGCCACTTTTCAAAAGTTGACATTTTCTTACCTTAACCATTTGGTGCATGCAGACTGTCTTTGGGCCACATGACTGGGTGGAGCTGACTAGTGTGCTTTGTGCTAGTGTGCTAGGAAGAATATCTTCCCAGATAGCCACACACAATTAGGAACTTAGGTGGGTCTGAACAGGCCATCACTAGCATGATGGGTGGGAGGAGCTAGATCCAGCCTTGCTTGCCCTTTGAATAGGCTGCGTCCTTTCTCCAAAAAAAGGGCTGCAAATCCCTGAAGTTAGCCGTGAGCATGAGCTAGGAAGGCAGTGCATCTGTGTACTTCAAAGGTATGCCTCTAGAAGCTTCTCCCCACTTCAAAGGCACAAGTGTGTATAAATACTGAACCCTAGACATCAACTCTTCAATCTGCTTTTGTAACCTATGGATGTACTGCCACTGTGCTGGACTGCTACTCTGAAGAAGCTACTGCCCTGCTGTGCTGACCTGCTGCGCTCTTGCCTGGGTGAGACACACTGGACTTGCAACCTCATTTCAAACTTTGGACCCCAAAGTAACTCTAAGGACTAGTCTGCAGACCTCCAGATCTGAGCCTAGGGACATAAAAGGCTTCCCCAAACAGCTCCAGGACCCAGTTACAGCATGTTCCTTACCCTCAAGTACTGACTTCCAGCTTATGTACCTGTGTTTTGGCATATGGGTGTTGACATCATGCATTTTGACTCTTCAGGACAGCAAACATGTCCATTTGCACCAATACCATGCAGTTTGCACTGGAAATCAGCACAAAGCACCATCAGCCCATCTCTTTGCACTGCAGAATTAACTGCTCGTGGGGAACCACCAACCCAAAAGCTCCAGCCTGCATGTCTGAGACACCCATCCTCCTCTTTGTGCCACACCAACAGCCTCCCGCAATGTCCTCCTTGCTCTTCATGGCCTTTTACAACAGTAACAGGACTCTTGGTACTCAACTTGAGAAAGTAAACCTTCAACAGGACTAACCTGGAACTGTATCTAACCTGTGCTCCATCACAGTTTGACCCACTCCATCATGACCAGATATGTTCGGTTGGTGCTTTGTGCTTTTAGGGACTATTTTACACGTTATTCTTTCAAAATGAATAACCTCAGTTCTACCAGTTTAATTTTTGCCATTTTGGTCTTCTTTTATTTTTTAAACTCAGCTCTGTTTTTTTAAGCTGGTGTGGGATCCTGTATGGGTGGTGTTGTAACAATTTTACCGTTGAAGTGTTGCACAATTACTTTACACATTGCCTATATAAGTTAAGCTTGAGTGCTCTGTGCCAAAAAAAACGGAGAGTTGAGCACACGTTAATGTGGGTTTTGCTTTTCTCTTACAATGATGAGGATTGCTGTTGCTGCGTTACCAGGGTTCGCACCCCAATTAACCAGTGACCACATTTCTCACAGTTCTCCTTTGCAACTGAAACAGATTATCCTCTCTGCCAATCAGAATGTCAGCCCACCTGATTTACAGATGGATGGACCTTAAGTATATCAGTGAAAAAAACTCCTCAGCTACTACTGCTAATATACCACTCCTACTGCCCTCACTCTGTCAGGTTATCTGTGGTTTGGTGTTCAGCTGCCCACCTGATTTAAACTGGAAGTTCAAATGGACAGTTTTCACTGCCTCTTAACACAGCAGTATAAATTGAAAAATAACCCCCACACTTTTTGAGACAACTCTCATGAAGTGGAGGTCATAGGTTTTTGCATTTCTAAAAACAAAATTTCCGTTTGGAATTTTATTTTTGAAAAGAGAAAAACGTTTTAGTGGAGATGTAGGCTCTTCTTTAGAATTGAGTGCAGTCATTGACTTAATCCAAGTCTAAAAATCAACATTGCCCCTAACTGTGCCCTGCCTTAGTCACTAATGGGACTATCCTCAATAACAGGTGGAGCTGGACCATGGCAGGAGAAAAGGTGGCAACAGCAAACATATTGTGCCTTTTTGCCTGATAAGTCTTGCTGGACCCCTTTGCAAATAAAATAACATCTGTGGTTGTCATTTGGGGGTTGACTACACACAATAGACATGGGTAGCCAGTGACACCGTGCATCACTGGAATGCATGTATGGTGGTGTAGGAGGAGAGCAGATGCCAGTGATTATCCATGTTTAAGCCACAGAGTAGTTCCTAGATTTACAACCCCTGGGCATGTAATAATTTGTAGCAATAAAGAAATCCAGGAAATTCCCACCCTGTACTGAAAATGTGTGTGATATCCAAGGAAACCTCACAGTCCTAAGTACTGGGACTGCATTTGTAACCCAGCCAAGGGAATCTTAGGCATTTTTTAGGTCAGCTACGTGTGAACTCAGTAATGTTATGTTATTCTATGTTATGTTATTCTATGTCATATAATGCCATGTTATGTTATGTTATGTTATGTTGTTATGTTTACTGTTGAGCTTAAGTTCTGCTCGCCGGCAGAGTTTGCAGAGTTTTACCCATTATGTGTTCCCCTTGTAACGCAGAGTTCCTCAAATCTCTGCCAACCTCCATGTGGCAGAATGTTTTCACACTAAGCGCTCACCAACGTTACCAAGTAAGAATGTGTGACTCCTAGTGCAGTTTTCAGGTGCTGTGAGATTTCTCAATGCAGGTGGCAGCTCATGAGTGAGATGCAGTGGCAGAATTATGCGGAATGCACCTCTGTGTGACCTGCCCCCTCCCCAGTTATGTTATGTTACATGTATTAGTATAGTACACAGCTCTAACAAAGGAGTATCCTTATGTGAAAGCAAAAGCTGTATGGACTGAGAAAGGGTCAGACTAAATGAAGAGCCAGGTCTTCAGTTTCTTGCAGAATTCAATAACCATGGAGGAGGCTCTGATATACAGGGGCAGGTCATTCCAGGCTTTAGGACTAGGTAGGAGTAGGCACAATCACCAGATCTAGTTCTGCACATGCAGGGCTTGTGTGAGATTAGGAGTCCGGCTAAGCAGAGATGTTTGGTAGTTTGTGGATGTTTATCCAGCTGTTGAGGTGTGTGTGGTCATTTTTGTACAATGCTTTGTATGTCTGTGTGAGGAGTTTGGAGAGTGCTCATTTGTGAATAAGGAGCCAATGGAACTCTTTGATGTGCAGGGTGATGTGAGTGTGGGGTGGACAGCTGAGGGTGAGCCTGGCCACAGAGTTTTGTAAGGTCAGTTGACCATGATTTCAGTGTAGAGTGTTTTGCTATAGTCCAGTGTGGTGGTGATGAGGGCTTGGATGACTGTTCTGTGAGTAATGGTGGTAAGCCATTTAAATGATCTTTGTGAGCATCTTGAGTGTGTGGAAACACAAGATGGATAAAACATTCATTTGGCTAGTCATATTGAGTTTGTTGTTGATTACTTTTCAAGGTTCTTTCCATTGGATGCAGAGAGGGGTATGGGTTTGAGTTTGGCATGCCAAATAACAGGGTGTCTTTGCTAAAGAATAATACTTCTGTCTTGTCTGTGTTGAGCTTGAGGCAGTTGGTTTTCATTCAGCTGGTGACTTTGGTCATGGAGGTTTAGAAACTGGTCCAAATGTTTGCCATCTTGTTGGAGAAAGAGAGTACAGCCTTGATTTCAACAGCATAGGAAATCATGTTGATTCCATGTATGGGCATGATGCTGGTGAGTGGATTCATGTAGGTGTTGAACAGAGTGGGGCTAAATGAGTATCCTAGTGGATTTCTGCAGATGAGGTTGATGGCATCCAAGGTGAGGGGGGCCAGGTTGACTGACAGGATGTAGCCTGTAAAGAGTGAGCAAATCCAGCAAAGTGCTGGAGCTTTGATCCTGACTTTGTGCAGTCATTGTGACCGGGCCAGAGACAGTGTCAAAGGCTGTGGAAAGATCCAATATGATGAAAGATGTGCTGACATTTCTGTCCATAATCATCTGAATATTGTCTGTGGCACCGATTAAGGTTGTCTCTGAACTGTGGTTAGACCTGAGTTTGGATTGAGTGGTGTTGAGGAGGTAGGTTACTGGGCATTAGTTTATCATCTTTTCCATGACTTTTACTTGGTAGGATAGAGGGAGATAGGCCAGTAGTTGAGTAGCAGCATCAAGTCTGCTGAGGGTTTGTTGAGGATGGGCAGAACTGTGCTGTTATGATTGATTTAGTCAAGATCAGGGTGAGAGTTGTGCGGATAGAGCCCAGTCCTTTGATGAATTCCTTGTGAGAGCAGGGGTCTGAGGGTACTCTAGAGCAGTGGTTCCCAAACTTTTGACTCCTGAGGACCCCCATTAAGTCACCACTGGAAGCCGGGGACCCCCAAGCAACGTGTATGAGTTAAATTTCAAAATTAAAACAGTAATTCAAAAAAAATACACACGTGTGCACACAAAACAAATACTCAAAGTACTAAGGATTTTGGGGCCAGATGTACGACCATTTAATTTAGCGCCTCGCAATTAACGACACATTGCGAGTGGCAAATTGCGAGTCGCTAAATGAAGTGTACAACAGTGTGTTTAACACTGTTTGGGATTCCCAATGGGGTCGCAAATTGTGAGGTTAATTAATATTAATGAGCCGCTTGCAATTTGCGAGCCCATTGGGAATGCCAGCCCTCCCAGGGATGGAGGCCTGATGGGCTCTGCAGGCCACCATGTCTTGGACTGCTTTTAAATAAAGCAGTTTAAAAAAAATGCAGCTTGTTTACCATGCATTTAAAAAAAAAAAAGAAAATGAAACTTTTTTGTTTCATTTTCTAAGGGCAGGCAGAGGTCCCTGGGAGAAATAATTTAGCATGCATTTGCAAAGGGGAAGGGGTCCCCGGGGTACCCCTTCCCATTTGCGAATGCATTACCATCTACTTGAAGTAGGTGGTAATTGCGACTGTTTTGTGACCGCAAAACATTTGTACATGGTTTTTAGACTCCCTATTTGGAAGGGAATGCCCCTTCCAAATAGCAAGTTGCAAAACCTATTTAGCGAGTCGCAAACAAATTGTGATTTGCGAAATAGGCTATGTACATTGCTCAATAGGTTTTTGCATGCATAAACGGGTTCGCGAACCCGTTCGCGCATATAAAAACAGATCGTACATCTGGCGCTTAGTATTTTATATTGAAGTAATAGCCCCTCTGTCACATGTATTTCATTTGCTTTATAGCATCTCTCATACCATTGTAGGATGTCAGAGCACTTTACATCACACACATATAGAGAACTTGAATCATACATATAAATCAGTGTGTATATAAAATGTTTAAAGAGTGCTCGGTCTGGAAAAGCACAAACTCAGGATTCAGAACATATCACAGTGGCTAGCACTGACTTTAACATTAAAAATGTATTTCCGGAGGAGGAGCCTAGCAACGAACGAAGATGGCCGCATAAGCTCTCGGCTCCGTCGACCTCCTCCTGCTGCTTGAATATCCTGCTACAAATCCTGCTTTTTCGCCTCGCCCCCGTGTGGGTGACCTGTTGCTGAAACTGGCGGTGTGGTCCTGGGAAACTTACGACCCGGATCGCCGGAGTTACATCGAGTGGAAGTTCTTGGCCTAACGCTGACCGAGAGCCGGGACCTCGAGTACTGACCCTGCCGGGTTGCAGTGCGACAAAGGGCGGCCGGGGGATCCAGACATGTTCCGGTCGATAGAAGTGGAGAGCAACCTGCCCCTGGACTGGTAGCAAGCCTGCGGTTCTACCCGCATTGGGGAGGTGTGATGATCCTGTGAGTGGCTGAGTGGCCGGGGGTTCCCTTCTCGGCGTTCCCTTCCCGCCGGGGTGGGGCCCCCGTCAGAGAGGCCCTATCGCTGCTGGACTGTGTGCCTCCTGCCCCCGCCTGCCAGCATCGCACTTCGGTCCCTGGGAGAATCGGGTGACCCGAAGGGCGCACTGATGTCTGGAGTCGATCAGTTTGCGGCGGTGCTGGGTGAAGAAGAGCCATCATTGCGAAACGTGATGGCAGCCATTCAGGGTCTGTGCTCCTAGGTGGTTGCTCTTTCACATAAGTCGATTGCGGATGGCACCGAAACTGCCCGATCGCATAATGACTCTGATCTGTCTGGTCCCCCTAAGCGAGCTGTTTCCCCGAATTTGATCCTGGAATCTATGACTCGAGGCCCATCTAGTGTCGAAGCATGGATAGCAATGTCTGTACCGCAGTGTGCGGCTGAATCCGCCGCCATGGTGTATCGCCCGTCCACGTTGAAGAGTCCGCCTGTGGATGTGTTCACAAGCTCGTCCCCCAATGACTTTATTGAAACTGTGACCCGACGGAAAAAGCGAACATCTATCGATCGTGTGAGCTGTGCAGTGTGGTGGAGTATGGGACGGTCGGGATCTGATCGTACCGTGGCGAGTGTCATGGTGGCTGAGGATTGTGGTGGACTGTGGATATCTGTTGGACTCGCCGCACAGATTCGTGCACTGGCTGGACTTTTGATTTATCCTGTGAATAGGCGGATGCGGTGTGCGGAACTCATGGTGAACACTCGTAGAGGTCAAGGGTGAGAGTGGTGTTCAACTCGGATGCTAGGGGTTTGTGAGGGACCCGGGACCCGCCATTTTCTTGTATTGGGGGCGGGGCGTTGTAGGATGTCTTTCCTGGGTTCTACTGAATCTACTTTGCTTTGTTGCTTATTGTTTAATGACCAGGACTGTACGTCGCAGGAGGGGGGAAGTGTGACCGGGAATGTGTGATTCTCCTCCTCCCTTAACTTTTCTTTTCTTTCTTTTTCTGTGTTTCCTTCCTTTATAAATCTCTTTTCTACTATATTTCGGGTTTTTGGTCGCTGGGCGATAGGCACGCTGCTAGGGGGGTAGGCCGTATCCATCTGCAGGGGTGCAGGGTGGGGGGTAGGGGGTGGGGTATTTTTGTTTTTCCGTTCTCTGTTTCTATGGCCTTTTTCTCTTTTTTAGTTTGACTGAACTTTCCTCTTTCCTCTCTCCCTGGGTTGGGGGTCAGTGTATCGGGTTACTGTTTGGACTTATTGGGCGGTGCTGGGACTGTGGCCGCTCACCCTCTCCTGTCATTGGATTCATCGGGTGGGGCATTAGTCGGGAGTCTTCAGAAATGTATGCTTGCTTATACTGTTCTCGTCAAAATGTGGCTGTCTCTGCAGTTGGACACGCTTCCCTGCCCACCCGGTGATTGTATCTACTTTAGATCCCGTAGCCGGCCCCCTCCTGTTTTCTTTTCTCTCTCTTCTTTTTGTTAACATATGGAACTGTATTACGTATTTACCGTGTATATCCTGTTTTAATTTTAAAAATTGACCTCTCTTATCCTGAGCAGCTCTCCTGGGTGTGCCGAAACAGTTTGATGCTCTAATTTTGCTGCCATGCCTCCGGGATGTTTGGCTGAATAGCTGTGTACACCCTTTTCTAAATAAAGGTCTTCCAAAAATTAAAAAAAAAAAAAGTATTTCCACCCAAATAAATCTTTTTAGCAGCATCAGGATAATGAATAACTGTGAAAAAATATAAGTTACTAACTGGTAAAATGCAGTTTGCAAGCAGCTCTTTGATGACAGTTTATAGGTCCCTCTACTAGATGTAACCACAAACCTATGCACATAAAATACTGCTTTTTAAAGATGCATGATACACGTTCTTTGCAGTAGGCACATTAACCCTCTGTGCTACACTAGTTCAATAAAATCTGCAACTGAACACAACTCTCCTCAGCTCCAGCAGGTACATTAATCTCTTGCATTCTCTTGACACTTTTATTGCGGCAGGAAAGCTGCTAATTATACAAGAAACAATTCTGTGCTTTTAAAACTGTTGCCTATGGAACCCCAGGGAATGTGTCACGGACCCCTGGGGTTCCACGGACCACAGTTTGGGAAACACTGCTCTAGAGTGTTTGGGCCGCATTGTTGTTGCGGTTTTCTGAGAGGTGAGGGGGGCCAGGTGGTCAGGGTGATTCCTCTCAGTATTAGTACACATTGGCAAATGGGAGACAAGGGTAGAATGGTCTGGTTGGGGCTTGAAATTTTCATAGTTGCTGATGTGCGTGTTGCTGAAAAATAAGGACAGCTGGGGTAAAAGACTTGAGAATGGGGTATGTGGGTGGAGCTTGCTTTGGGAGAGGTGAAGTCTTAGACTATGGCACACATTTCACTGGCACTGTTGGTGCTGCTTTCGATGTGGTCAGGGAGTGCAGATGCCCTAAGAGGGAAGTGTATGTCCAGACATGGGTCCCATGCTCACTACACCACAGGATTTTCAAACTAGCCTAGCTGATGAAGGGTAATGCCCTGAAACTGGTCCCAGTATGCTTGCTTCCGGTCCATGGGGGACCTGGTTTGGCAGTTTAGGCTTGACTGTTCCCTCAAGGAACAGGGTCAAGACTGATTTGCATATGGCTGGGTCTGAACTGGGGTAGTCTGGTAAGCAAAAGAATGATGGATCAAAGGCGGAATTTGCCGAATCGCATTACGCAAATCTCTGCAAACCGGTAAAAAATATCCGCGAACATGCAGAAATTCCGCGAACATGTGGAATTGCTTGTTCGCGATGCTTTTTTACTGTTCGCAATCGCTGTTTGTGTGCTCTGGGGGAAATATCTTGCAAACACGCATTTGAGTACACGAACAAGCAAAAAATTTTGCGAAGTCGTGGAACGCAGAATTTTGGGCAATTTCACGTTCTCTGTGGAACTCGAAATTACCCAAATTCCGCAAATTCCACGAGCGGAACAGAATTTACCGCCAAGGCCTAGTCAAGACTTATTTGCATATGGATGGGTCCAAACTGGGGTGGTGTGTTGAGCAAAAGAATGATGGATTAAACCCAGATCCTTGTGAATGGGGTTTATTGTTTGCATTGTCCAGCATTCCATCCATCAATTGTTTCTTTTGCATATGTCAGTGAGTGCAGAACATTTGGTGGCTCTGACTTAATGATGGTAGCGTCTGAGGATGGATTTGAAAGTGCTCTTGTAGGTGTCATTCTGACTTTGTCTCAATCTGAGTTCAAGTTACTTGTAGTGGCCTTTGGTGAACATGAGCTCTTTCCTGTATCAACCTGCTTGTTGTCTGGTTCTTATGGCTACGTTGGCTTTGAGAGGAGCCAGAGTATTTGCATGTGGTGATCTGGGCTATCAAGAGTACTGTCATATGCCCGAGAAGGTTATTACCTTGGTGGTAATTGCAAGGCTCAGACAAAATTTAAATTTTGCAAGAGTCATTTGGGTAATTCCATCTTCCTCTTTGACTTGGAAATACACAATATTTAGGTGATAATGCCCGCTAACATAATTAAAAGTAATTTAGCAGAAAAATCCTATCGTGAAATCTTGTTTAAAAAGCGTGAGCAGCTGCTCACACTGCTGTTTACGTTCTGTTGCATTTAGTATTGTTTTCTTAGCACAAAAGGTATCCTTGCGTCCTTTGTAAAGCAAGAGGGCATTTTTCCATGTGAAAATGCTACACAGAGTTACTCAAGTTATGACCAGCCCTAGTAACTTCGTCAAAGGAATAACATTGCTCGAGTGAGAAAAATCTTGTTGTAATGTGGTTATCCCCCATTATTTTGCTAAATTTTATTGCTGAATTTTAGACTATGCACACTCAGGCACTGCTGTCCAGTGCCCACTAGATGTGCTCTGACCACCTAAACACATAAAAATGTGCTAATCACTGATTTACATATTTAACTCTCCTCTAAGGCCATGTTATATGGTGTAGAAACTGCACCCATGACATAGAAAGTTAAATGTCACATGTGGACTGTATCATTTATTGTGCCATCGTCTAGTATAACAAGGAAACATGGCTTTAGGCCTACCTTTATAGCTAGACAGATTCAGTTTAAACCCGCAGTGTGACATGTTAAAATAACCCTTGTTGGTTAAACTCAATTTTTAATATTACTAAGTAACATCTATGTAGGCCTTTTATCTCACAAGGTAGGGTGCATGGTTTTTAAAAGTGGTGTGTACAGATAATTAATGTTAACAGCACTTACAGCGATTTGGACCTAAAAACTAATTTCACTGTGCAGGCCTAGCTGCTATATAGAAAATTACCATGCAAACTAAAATAATTAATCTGCCATTTTAGGAATGAAACCAGCTAAAAAAATAATCAAACCAATATTTTTAATAGCTATTAAAGTCCAATTCAATGGTGAAGTCACATTTCTGATAAATATTTAAAAAAGGAAACTTTAAAAAAATGTCCCTTTTTTCCTGCCCAAAGTCCCTGGAGGCTAAGGAGTCCATTATGCTGACAGGCGGAGGCACCAACGCGGTGCTGGCGGTGGCGGAAAATGCCATTTTTGGCACGTGAGCAGCGGTCCTCACGCCAGCCATATTAGTATGGACAAACATAGACCATTTCCCTTCCTCCACAGTGAGACGCGAACCGCCATGAAAATGCGCCCGCCACCGCGGCGGAGAAACCGCCCAACCAGAGACTGCAGAAGCACAACTGCGGAGCACCAAACCAGATTCCCGGTCCCGACTGCAATGGATCCAGCTCTACATGTCTTCCCGGTGAAGTACCTGATACAATACCAGCAAGTGGATGCTGCTGTAGGTACACAATGACACAACTCTGCACACAACAACAATACACAACTCATGGGCAGTGATAGTGGAGTTCTGGACTTTTTGGTTCCGTCCAGAGGTGTCAGGGTACAACACCCAAAGACCCCGGAGTCCCACCTGCCTTGGTGCACAAATGAACAGAAACACGGGCTTCTCGATGGTGGCGTCAAAGACCAAAGGTTTATTACTGCAGGGACACAGAAGTCACAGAATCTACACACGGGCAGAATCTAGGAGACTGTTCGATTTGTACATTGAGGGTTGCTCCTTATATACCAAAAATTGTGCTCTAGGCAAATATTTCACATGTCGGTACATTCCCAAACCTTTTGTGTCTCTAAACAATAAATATTTGGCGTTACACAGGAACTGTCGATAATATCTGATACCAAACATCACGAAGAGGGGTTCCCACCAGTCCATCACAATCCCTTGTCAATATTGCATTCAAGACCCGGACCGCCTCATCGTAAAGTTCGTTACCTCCCCCTAATAAAGGCCCAGAAGGAAAAGGAGCAGAGCCAGGTGCAGAAGATAGAAAACGGGATAAGAGATGTTTGTGGGTTGTAAATGGGCAAGGCTACCGGCTTCGGCCGCCTAATCATGATCAGGTACAATGGACAGGAAAACCAGTTCAGGTGGGCTGGCCTCGGGCAGAGGAGGCAGCCTTTGTCGAGTCATGCAGCTTCAGCGTGATCTGGTTTAAGGTGCACGTGTCATGTAAGAGGTGAATCTCCGGCTAAGGCTACGTGTCTTTAATCAAAGTGAAGTGAATGAAATGATCAGAGGCTATTGCATATGTGAGGGCAAGGAACCACAAAAATGGCGGCCACGATCTAAGATGGATGCCGTGTGTATATCAGAAATGTGTCAGTGGAAGGAGTGCTCTTGCTCGTAGCGTAGCGAAAACACTAGGATATACTAAATGGATCATTTGCGGTTCGCTGATACTAATTTTATGTATTTCCGACAAACTTGAAAACACGGGTTCAAGTCGTCACGGAACCGTCACGGAACCTCAGACCCTCCTTTTGCCCTTACATAGGCAATTACTCAATCTATGTCTGAATCTAGTTCTATGCTCATCAGGTCAGTGACATGTTGTTGTATCATCATCCTTTCTCGTGTCTTTTCTCCAAATGCAGGTGGTTTCCTAAAACAGGTTGTAGCACAAAGACTACACAGAGCAGGACCACACTGGATAATCAGACAACATGAGAATAGTAATATTAAGATGACACCAATGACCATTAGAACCTTCCATCCCCACGCTGAGATCAGAGTCCAAACCCACTCCATAAAGGACCAGTTTCCCTCATCTACATGTATGGAGTCCGAAATCTTGTGCAACTTAGAGATCGCCTCGTAAACTGTTGGAGCATTATTAGGAATAAAGACACAGCAGCTCGATTGGATCATTCTGCATACCCCACCTCGATCTGCAAGTATAACATCTAGAACCATACGGTTCTGCAATGTCATGAGCCTATCCGCCTGAAGCTCAGCTGTCAGATTGCTAAGGGCACCAGCAGTTTCGGTAATAGTAGATTCAACTACCCGTGTTAGCTGACGTATGTTTCTACTATTGGCCATAGGCCCCCAGAACGGAAGGAAGCCTTTGAAGAAGTCTCCAGCTTCCTGACCAGCGGTATCTTCCTTACTGAAAACACCTCTAGCTACTCTTATTCTGTGGTAATCCGGTGAAGCAGTGTATGTCGGAGGCAACAATCGAGCAATATAACATGAACCTGAAAAGTCAGCAGGCAACCATGTATAAGCTCTGTCTCGACAGATGAAGTAGGTACCCCTGGCAGTAAGGAAGGCAGGGGAAGAGTTAGCCGGAAACACATAAGTCTCTACGCACTCACTCCTCCCTAGCTGAGCTCTCGGATTTCTCCCATTACCTTGCAAACAGACCTGACCTCGGTGAGGTACGACCCAGATTGGAGTTGAGCTTTTACGCTTGCTTTCTCCTAAACTAAGGCGATACTCTGAAGTATTCCAACTTAAATATACTCGCAATTCGTCTCTAGGGTAAGATGGAGTATTATTGACGTCTTTGATCATGTCAATAATTCCCTGGACTAAAGCTTTGTTGGCAGAGTTATATTTAGTGGAGCGTGGTGGGCGTGGAGGATAGGTCTCAAGAGCATAAGCAAAGATGGTTTGAAGGGCCTGAAATGATCCATTGTAGCTGAAAGGCAAAACCAGATAGGGAATACCTTTATCCATAGTGTGGGGTATCAAGCCACACACCCAACAGTCTGTCGTGTTAACTACCAGTTGGTGTTGGTGCAAGAGCTGTACAAAAGTATTATTAATGAATTCTGAGCGTCGAGCTTGCTCATGTTCCGGAAACGAGTGAAAAGAGTGTATAGAAGAAACAGTAGAAATAGCAGGATCAAGGGGAGGTACTGTAGATACTGGCACAAAAATCAAATTTATGCTAAAGACAATTCCACCCACCAGTGTTGCTAAAACAATCAAAAATGTAATGGCACATTGCATCAAGAAACATTTGCTATGAAGAATTCTATTTAGTCTGTTTCTGCGAACGTAAATCACATTTTCTCGTTGCAGCGCAGGAAGTTCCATCTTCTACAATCCGCTCGCGACCACTGATGATGTGTACGTAGATGAAAATGCCTCTGTCAGCCCTGGGAGTTCCCAGTACTAACAGAAAGATCGACCTTGTGTCAGACCCCTGCAAATTCAAACTAGGCACACAGCCACGACCCTACGGCTACCCAGACGGCAAGGCAATTTATTAAAAACAATAAACAATAGCAAACTTCCTGGCTGAAAAGCAAAAAAGTCCAATGTATATAAATATCAAAATCACAATATGCAGTTGCCTGCTTTATTAGTTCGTTTTATGGCTTCTAAGGTTGTATCTTTTCCTTGCTGGTACTGTTTGATCGGAAAATAGTGTATCACTAGCAGCTGTTGCAGAGTTTACGTTCGCAGATGGCAAAGTTTCTTCTGATGCTGGAGACAAATGTTCAATGTTCAAAGTAGTCTTTTCAAGAGGAGAGTCACGTTTCAAAGTGTCAGAAATCAAATCGGCATCGCTGAAAGGGACAAATTTTGGAGTTATTTCAGATTCGGAGGCACCAATTCCCTTCTTCACCCAGTCGTCGTAGGGCAGCGGCAGTGGAACACGCTTTACGTGAGAAGCGTGGATCCAGTTCTTCCGGCCAGCAACACGTACAGCTGTCCTCGTTGCCAGCAGGATTTGGAAGGGGCCGATGTAGCGAGGCTGAAGATTCTTTGTCCTCGCGAAGTTCCGGACCACTATGAAGTCACCCGGTTTCAGTTGATGCCCTGGACTCTCCGGAGGCTTTGGCAAAGCATCAAAAACCTGTTGATGAATAAGACTTAATTTAGCAGTCAAGTCATAAAGATAGTCTATCAACATAGGATATTCAATGGAGCAGAATTGTTTAGGCCTTGGCACACCCCAGACATTTGCCGGGCGGCCAAATACAATCTCATATGGAGAAAGCCCTATTCTAGAATGCACTGTTGCTCTCGTTGATAACAAGGCCAAAGGAAGTGCGTCTGGCCAAGCCAAACCTGTGGATGCTTGAATTTTGGCTATTTTAAGCTTGAGGGTGCCATTGTAACCCTCGACTAAACCAGCAGACTGGGGATGGTTCGCACTATGAAATTTTTGTTTCAATCCTAGACCAGCACACACACTCTGCATAACTTTCCCTATAAACTCACTTCCGTTATCTGACCATACAATCCGTGGCATTCCATACCTAGGGAAAAATTCTTTGAGAAGAATTTTGGCAGTTGATAAAGCAGTGTTGTCCTTTAGTGGGTATGCTTCTATCCACCTGGAAAAAGCACAAACTACCACCAGGACGTATTTTAAATTGTTGCAGCGTTCCATGTGAATGAAGTCTAACTGTATTACTTCAAAGGGACAGGAAGGAGGAGCAAAATGACCAGCTGGAGTTGGAGTTCCCTTGCCAGGATTATGCATCAAGCACACCATACAATTTTTCACCACTCTCTCTGCACACTTACTGATTCCCTCATTCTTCCAAACCGGAGCTAACATCTTACATATCCCTTTAGAACTTATGTGCGCCACTCCATGCGCCATCGTCACTACTGCAAGCACATACGCATCAGGCAACATCCAACGCTGCTGTTCTGTCAAATCGATCCAACATCCATTCGAGTCCAATTTGCCCGTACTTTCTCTCCATACGCGTTTCTCTTCCTCAGTCGCTTCTTTCTGAATCTCTTTCACACTTTCCATTGTGTCCTCACACATTCCAGACTCAGCAATCCATCTTGCAGACGTAGCAACATACATTCTACTCATCATGTCTCTAGCTGTCTGTTTAGCGGTTTCATCAGCAAAGGCATTTCCCCGACCAACATCATCCGTGATTGCTTTATGAGCACTGCACTTCACAATCGCAACTTCAGTCGGTAAGGTTAGAGATTCTAACAAGTCGTTAACTAGCTGACCATGTTGAATCTTAGTCCCATGGGACGTAATGAAACCCCTTTCTCTCCACAACCGGCCAAAACTATGGGCCACGCCAAATGCGTACTGACTATCTGTAAACACATTCACTCTCTTTCCCTCAGCTAAAACACACGCTCTCGTAAGAGCTATTAACTCTGCAGCTTGGGCAGAATTCTGACTCACTCTTGCAGTCTCCACAATCGTCTTCAAAGTCGTTACCGCGTAGGCAGCAGTCACATCACCATTCTCCAATTTAAAACATGACCCGTCCACATACAGCGTACCATCTGGGTCGGATAGAGGAGTATCTCTCAAGTCGATACGACCTTTTGTCTCTTCCTCCGTTTTGAAATAACAGTCATGTGGCTCAGAATCACTCGACTCTTGATCAGTCGGCAACAATGTTGCTGGGTTCAATACATTGCATCTTTTGATCTGAATATGACTCGCTAATAACGTCAGCTCGTAACCAGATAATCTCGCACTAGTAAGGTGTTGTGTCTTCGTTCGGTTCATGAGTGTGTCCACTGCATGAGGAACCATGACCACTAGCATATTGTTCATCACCAAACCAGCAGATTGTCGAATGGAAGCTGCAGCTGCCGCTGTAGCCCTCAAACAACTAGGCAATGCTCTAGCTACCGGATCTAATGTTGATGAGAAATACGCACAAGGGCGTTGTTTATCACCAAACTTCTGTGTCAAGACACTCAACGCGCAACCTTCTCTTTCGTGAACGTAGAGCGTGAATGGCTTACTGTAATCAGGTGTGCCCAATACAGGAGCTGAACACAAAGCTTTTCGTAATTCAGCAAAACTCTTTTGACATTCATCAGACCATGGCACCGGACTCGGAACATTTTTCCCAGTCAAAGCTACCAATGGCTTTGCTAAAAGTGAAAAATTTGGGATCCATTGCCTACAGTAAGAGGTAATACCTAGAAAGGCACGTACTTCCCTCTGTGTGCGTGGAACACTCATCTGCGTAATTGCTTTTATTCTTTCTGGGGTCAACTTCCTTCCCTCCTTTGACAAGAGATGACCTAAGTAGGTTACTTCTTGGCAGCAATATTGCATTTTGGAAGGTGACACCTTATGATTCAAATTAGACAAATGATGCAATAGTGAAATTGTAGCTGCCTTGCAAGTTTCCTTGTCATCGGCAGCCACCAAAAGATCGTCTACGTACTGTACTAGGGCAGAACCTGGAGGAAGGACAAAAGAATCTAACTGGCTTTTTAAAGCTTGACTGTAAATAGATGGACTTTCACAGTAGCCTTGTGGAGCGCGTTTAAATCTGAAACTGCGACCTCCTAAACAGAAGCCAAAAATATCTCTGCTTTCCTCGGCTATCGGAATGCTGAAAAAGGCATTCTTCAAGTCGATGACTGAGAACCAATTGGCTGTAGCGGGAATCAATGTTAGCAAGGCAGTAATGTCTGGCACTACAGGAAACTGCGGAATTACAATCTTATTAACTTCTCTAAGGTCTATGACAAACCTATAGACTGGAGGCTTTGTAGGATCTGTTCGTTTCAAAATCGGCAATACAGGACTATTACAAACATTTCCTCGCGTTTCTTCAACCACACCTTTTTTAATCAAATCTTGCACAATCAATAAGAGTGCACGCTCACCTTCATTCGATATTTTATATTGAGGAATTCTTGGAAATTTCACATTCGCTTTCAAAGTTACTACATACGGTGGAATCTCTAGTAGACCTACATCATTGGGACCAGTCGCCCAAAGAGAATCAGGGAGTGAACGTAGCTCCGGCGGGAGTTTGTCCATTGACAAGTACATCGGAGAGGTGAGTCTTTTACCCAAAGTAAGCTGTACTCCTTCCGGAGAACAGTACAATGTCGCATATAGTCGTTTTAACAAATCTAAACCAAGCAGATTTTCATTACAACCTGTCGTCAAAATTAAGGGTGCTTTCAATTGACACGGTCCAACAGAAATAGACAAAGGACCAGATATCGGGTTGTACACAGGGGCGCCTGAAAAACCTACGGAAACATTTGTTGAGCCAGACAAAGGTGCGCCAGGGAGTTTCGCATGCATGATAGAACTTTTTGCGGCACCAGTATCCAACAGAAACGGTTCGACTACACCTGATGTTGCTACTGCGACATAAGGCCCACTCTGATCCACTGGAACTGATACTACTCCCTCTCTCTGTCCATGGCTGTCCTAGTACCCATTTTGTTGAAATCCCTCTTCAACTTCACAATAATCCTCAACAAGATATTGCTGAGATCTATTCTGTTGAGCTGACTGTACATTTTGTTGATCAAAGTGATTAGAAGGACGATCATTCGTTTGTGGAGGCATAGCACCTCGTCCCCGACCTCTAGAATTCTGTGCAAAACCACCACGACCTCTCTGAGCTGCTGCCGCATTATTTTGCGCTAAAATCTGACAATCATTTTTATAGTGACCCTCTTTCTTACAGTACGCACACTGATTCCACTGGTATTGAGGCCTGGTCGAATTATAATCTGTCTTTTGATACGAATTCTGTTGCATATTAGTCTGATTCGTGCGAGGCGGATACGCCTGCTGTAAAAGAACTTTAGTCTTTAAATCTTTCGTTTTCTTCTCTGATTTCTCCTTTTCCTCTTTATCCCTATTTTCATAGTACTGTGCAGTCGCAAGTATTTGCGCTGTCGTAGATACAGCCCACGCACTTTCTGAGTCTTTCAATTTATTGCATAATTCGGGTAACAAATTATGCACAAATTTATCGACAAACAATCTCTGTCCTCCTTCAGTGCTCATATCCTGACCACTATGGTCTACAAAAGTCTCTTCGAACCTCGTGAAGAAGTCGGAGACACTTTCGTCTTTCTTCTGCTTGCATGCGGATAATTTATCCCAATTAACACGCAATGCTGGCATCAGAGTCTTCATTAAATCTATTATTCTGCCAGGAAGATTAGCAATTAGGGGTTCGGGTTTCGCACCACCTGTTTGTTGAGCATCTGCTGCAGTGATAGCTGCCCAATCACCACCTAAAGCAGCCTGATGATCCTCTCTACGAATTTTAGCCCACACTGGTTGTGGAACTACATTACCAAACAACATATCAATGTCGGCTAAGTTCATTATACAAGCCTCAACTGTCTGTGTCAATTCCTTGTAATATCCGGCTGGATTCTTACGTGGATCTGGCAAGGCCTGTTTCACTGCTAACACTTCTGCTCGCTTCCACGGAATATGTATCCATACTCTTTGGAACTGTGCTGGAGCAGCTGCAATACCCGCATTATCATCACGTTGTACTGCCTCGCGCCAAATTGGAGGAACTTCCCTCATAGGATATTGGCGACTTGGCTTCATTCTACCTTTCTCTAAATCTCTCGGGGAACGAAGAGATGGATCAATCCTAAAACTCAAAATGAGTTCCATCGCTTCCTTTATATTATCGCCCACTATCATTCCAGCAGCAAACTCTTTTTGAATTTTAATTAAATCTTCCAAATCTGATTCGACATCGTCTTCTTCTATTTCCTCACGCAACAACGAGCACATCTCGTCGAAGACGTATCGCTGCGTTGGCTCTCCCCATTGCATAAATGTCTCTAACACATCTTTCGTACTATATCTTCTAACTTTTGTAATCCATCTGAGAGCTGTGGAGTCTAAAACTCCCCGTTCCTCAGTACTTGGAAGCTGACTCCGTCTCTGAACAGAGTCAGGAGTAGGAGTCTTAATCAAGGTTTTATATATAGGCGACAGCATATTAGTAACAGAATCAGTAATTCTTCGACGAACAGAAAGTGGAGTTAGTACACTCGCAGACATAGAGAACGCAGTAGAGGTAGGAATAGATGACGAAACAGTAGGAGTATCGAGGAAAATAGTTTGAGGACCAATAGGTACAGTGGTAGGTATAGGAGCGGGCAGTGCGGGAAGAGGAGGAGCTGTAGGAACATTTACATTCACCACAGGAGGTATAGGAACTTGATTCTGAGGAACAAGAACACCAGGTTGTCCAGCAACCGGCAATTGAACATCCGGTATAAGTGGAGCCGCAGCACCTTGTGCGTACGGTGGAGGCGACCGTAACAGATAAGATAGCAGAGGATCGTTTTCGGAATCCTCCAGTATCTTAGCCATTTTCGATGGCAAGGCAGGATAGCACTTGTCAATCGCTAAGTTACGCTCTCTAATGGCTACATCTATGGCTTTCTCACACTCGTCAGCCTGCAACTGCTTAGTCGCTTGCTCTAGAGTTAACTCTTCTAGTTCTTTTTGCTCTTTTTTCAACCTTTTCATTTCTCTCTGTTTGGATTCTTTCCGCCAATAACGAAAAGAGTCAAACATTGCCGGCCGGGCTTTCTTCCTAAACAATTTCGCTTCTAAATTGTCGAGAATCTCTTGTTCAAAACTACCATGCAGTGGCCAGCTAAGGACACCATCCTTCTTACAATAACGGACCCATATCTCATTATAAGTTATAGGACCCACACCATACTTACAATATAGGTCATATAGGGGAGTCCCAATCGGAGGAACCAGACAGGAATCCTCTAATTGTGAGTCACTGTTGCAACTAAAACAAGACAACATTTTCCGACTTACCATTCTCAGTCCGGAACACAAAACAAACAAACACGGAACAAATTGTGCACTTGAACCAAGAACTTAGGCCTACCAAAAACGAACTGATGTATCGATACCCAAAACTGAACCAAATAGATTATCGTAACCAGAACAACTAGTGATAATCTTACGAAACCAAACCAAACCAAGAACCGATCAAGGATTTTTAACAATCCTCACAAAAGTAACCAGCTAGCTATCACTAAATACTTAACTGAGTCACTGAAGACGTCACCAAGGAGAAACCCGTCACGTTTCGCTGTACTAAGGACTGCACCACTTCGGGTCCAAGACAGGGCGACGGTCAAGGCAACGGCCCACTGCAGCCGTCCTGAACGGGAACCCTCGTGGAAGAGAACTTCAGGGCCACTTTTGCGATATGCCGGGATCGATGAAGTGGGGCGCCTCCCTCAGGAATCTTCACACGAAGCTTCTCGAACTCTTCAGGCTTTTGGACCGGTACCGAATGACGTCGCCCCACGTTGGGCGCCAATTGGAGTTCTGGACTTTTTGGTTCCGTCCAGAGGTGTCAGGGTACAACACCCAAAGACCCCGGAGTCCCACCTGCCTTGGTGCACAAATGAACAGAAACACGGGCTTCTCGATGGTGGCGTCAAAGACCAAAGGTTTATTACTGCAGGGACACAGAAGTCACAGAATCTACACACGGGCAGAATCTAGGAGACTGTTCGATTTGTACATTGAGGGTTGCTCCTTATATACCAAAAATTGTGCTCTAGGCAAATATTTCACATGTCGGTACATTCCCAAACCTTTTGTGTCTCTAAACAATAAATATTTGGCGTTACACAGGAACTGTCGATAATATCTGATACCAAACATCACGAAGAGGGGTTCCCACCAGTCCATCACAATCCCTTGTCAATATTGCATTCAAGACCCGGACCGCCTCATCGTAAAGTTCGTTACCTCCCCCTAATAAAGGCCCAGAAGGAAAAGGAGCAGAGCCAGGTGCAGAAGATAGAAAACGGGATAAGAGATGTTTGTGGGTTGTAAATGGGCAAGGCTACCGGCTTCGGCCGCCTAATCATGATCAGGTACAATGGACAGGAAAACCAGTTCAGGTGGGCTGGCCTCGGGCAGAGGAGGCAGCCTTTGTCGAGTCATGCAGCTTCAGCGTGATCTGGTTTAAGGTGCACGTGTCATGTAAGAGGTGAATCTCCGGCTAAGGCTACGTGTCTTTAATCAAAGTGAAGTGAATGAAATGATCAGAGGCTATTGCATATGTGAGGGCAAGGAACCACAAAAATGGCGGCCACGATCTAAGATGGATGCCGTGTGTATATCAGAAATGTGTCAGTGGAAGGAGTGCTCTTGCTCGTAGCGTAGCGAAAACACTAGGATATACTAAATGGATCATTTGCGGTTCGCTGATACTAATTTTATGTATTTCCGACAAACTTGAAAACACGGGTTCAAGTCGTCACGGAACCGTCACGGAACCTCAATAGGGTTCCTGTCCACACCAGACACCCTGCGGGGGACAGAAACACATCCACAAGTGTACCCACCCAAGTCCTACCTGTCACCAAATCACCCCTCCGCATCCAGTTCACCCACAAACTGCGATTTATTTAATTTTTTTATTTTAAACGTTTTATATAGCACTGGCTAGACCCAGAGGTAACAGAGCGCTTTACAATAGAAGCTCATATATAACAAACATGGCAAACAAGTGGATGAATGATAATGAAAACATCATGTACGATATGCTAATCAGAATAGATATACATAATACATAGCAAAACATGACAAACAAGTATGTAGAAAGTATTGAAACATCATGTGAGAACTAAATGTCATCAAAGATACTCAGGTGCCTGAGCTATACATTTCAAGTAATTTGGTATATGATGTTCGAGAAATGAACAAGAATAGCAAGGTGATTGACGATCAGGCGCAGGACACAGGTTAGGACCACCAATAATGATATTGGTCAGACATGGCAAACAAATAGATAAGCGATCACAAAACACCATGGGGAATATATAGTTCAAATAGATAAACATGGGGAGGAGCTATACATATCAAGTGATTGGGTAGATGATGTTCAGGCAAACGTACAAATATTACTGAACTAGTGTAACTTGCTGAAAATTGGTGATCCAGTGCTGGGCACAAGATTAGGATTAGAAGCTCAAAAAGGAGGGGTTACAAGGCAGGTTTTTTGGGAGGGCATTCCAGATAATGGGGGCATTGCCAGAAAAGGAGCGTGATTGTGTGGGTTTCTTTTTATGCAGTGATGGGATTAGGAGGAGGGTGTTGGTGCTTCTCAGAGGTTGTGACGTACCCGCAATGAAGAGTATATTAGAGAGGTACTGCAGAGTGTTTGATGGAGGACTTTATGAGTAATACAAGCGGTTTTGTAGGCAGATCTGTCTTCAATAGGGAGCCATTAAAGAGATTTGAGAGCCAGGGATATATGATCGAAGTGTTTGCAGTCAGTGATAAGCCTGACTGCAAGGTTGAGCACAGCTTTGATTGGACTGAGGTGGACCTTGGGGATTCCGTTGAGTATGGTGTTACCATAGTCAATACATGAAAGAACAAGTGACTGGACTACAAGTTTGAAGTCATCAATGGGTATGAAGGGTTTGATTTTCTTGAGGTGATGTAGAGTTAATAGGGCTCCTTTAGCAGAGTTTTTGATGTGGACATTATATTTTAGGGAGTTGTTGATAGCGATACCAAGAGATTTAACGGAGTTAGACAGGGTGAGTGAGCAATTGAGTGCGTTAAGGTCAGAGATCCATGATTGAACGGGGAGAGGGTTGTTTTTGGGAGAGAAGAGAATGATTTTGGTTTTATTAGGGTTAAGTTTGAGATTATTGGAATTGAACCAGGTTTGAATCTTGGTGAGGGTGTTGTTCAGGTGTAGGATACCAGCATGAGTTGTAACCTTGTAAAAGATTTGGGTGTCATCAGCGTAGAGGTGGTAGTTGATGCCTGCTTGTTTAGGGATGAGGGTGAGGGGTTCCATAAGGAGGTTAAAGGGGGAGGGGGAGAGGGGGAGAGAATAGATCCTTGGGGGACTCCAAGGGAGACAGGAATGGAGTTAGAAAGACAGTTTTGAATTTTGATTTGCTGAGTTCGGTGTTGTAGGTAGGCGACAAACCATTTGTATGCAGTACCATATAGGGCGAAACGGGTCTTAAGCACATTAAGTAGGGCTGAATGGTTGACTGTATCGAACGCTGCAGATAGATCGAGAAGGATGAGAAGGCAAGTCTTGCCATTATCAAGTGAGTGGTGGATGTCATCAACTACATTAAGCATTGCCGTTTCAGTGCTGCAGCCTTTCCTGAAGCCTGATTGAAAAGGGTCAAGTAGGTTAAAGTTTTCGATGTGTTTGTCTAGTTGTAGTAGCACTCACTTTTCAAGGACCTTTGAGAGAAGGGGGAGGTTAGGGATGGGCCACGATTGTTTAGGTCATTAGGATCAGCAATGGCATTGGGGTTTTTGATTATGGGAGAGATTTGTCCAAGTTGAAGCGAGGTGGGGACACAGCCAGTGGAGAAAGAGGTGTTATTGATTGTTATCCAGAATGGGGTGATGATGTGTTTAAGGACAGGGACAAGGTTGGAAGGTAAAGGGTCTTTTTTGTGGGAGGAAGGTTTAAGATCACCAATTATTTTAGGGACCTCAAGCTCAGTCAAGGGGAGGAAGTTGAGCAATTAGGCATTGTTCTTTAATCATGAGTTAGAGGAATTGGCTATTGGGGATGTGGTAGGGGATAGGAGAAGGGAGTGTTTAGGGGGTGAGGAAGTAGGTGGATGAGGAGAGTTGTTGGGGTGGTAGGATAGTGGGCAGCAGAGAGGTGAGGACGGGTTTGCATTGAGAGTTCGGGGGGAGCTGAGTGGGCAGGAAGGATTGATTAATTGTGGCTATTTTTTCTGTGAAGAAGTGGGAAATTTCTTCACATCTGGCTGAGGAGGTGATCATATTTGGAGGTGTGAGGGAGGTTTGGTTTCAAATGATTTTGAAGAGTTCCCTAGGTCTGTTTTTGGCATGATCAAGTTGAGTGCGGAAGAAGGATGCCTTTTGCTTGTAGATGTGTTTTTTGTACGTGGATCTAGCACGTCTGAGTAGTGCAAGATGGGAGGCAGAGGGATGGTGCCGCCAGGTTCTTTCTGACAGTCTGAGTGATTGTCTTTTGTTATTAATCTCAGTATCAAACTAAGAGTTTGAGGGGGTGTTTCTTTGGTTCTTAAGTTTAGGCGGGGCCAATTGGTCCAGAATACCAGAGACAGTATTGTTAAAGTGCTCAGTGAGCTCATTAGCATTTTGTGAGAGGGTAATTAGAAGAAGTTGAACTTGGAGTTTAGATTCAAGGACACCCGGAGGTATAACTTTTAGATTTCTGGTCAATTTCTTCGGTCTGTCAATTTTGGAAGTGGGGAGATTTGCAGTGGTAGCAATCGTAAACAAGATAAGGTGATGGTCGGACCAGTCAATGGGGACGATATTAGTCATGGTGGACAGATTTTTGTTGGAGAGAATGGCGTTGAGGAGGGCTCCTTTGGTGTGTGTCGGGGACAGGCATAGTTCTTTTAGTTCATTAATCTCGAGCAGATTAGTGAGGAGGGAGATAGTGGGATCATCAGTTTTGTTTCAATGGAGGTTTTATTATTATTATTATTATTAAATGGGATTTATAAAGCGCACTGACGCCGTGGGTTTCCTGGCGCTGTGAGACATCAGATTCCAGAACTGAGGGTTAGTGCAGGGTTAGCAGGGTGGGGGGAAGAGAAAAGTTTTTAGCAGCTTCCTAAAATGGAGGAGGGAGCTGCTAGATTTGATGCACAGGGGAAGGGAGTTCCAGAATTTTGGGGCCAAGAATGCGAACCTTCGTCCGCCGAATTTATTGGTTCTGGTTTTAGGTATGCTGAGTGATTTGAGATGGGTAGAGCGGAGGTTGCGATTTCGACAGTAGGGGGTGATCAGAGAAACCAGGAAGGCAGGACTGGGGCAATTGAGGGCTTTGTACGTGAGACAGCCCAGCTTAAAGGCCACCCTTTGTTCGATGGGTAGCCAGTGCAGTTTGTGTATCATGGGTCTGGCAGATTGCCATTTGGGAAGTTTGAAGATGATCCGGGCTGCCTGATTTTGAACCACCTGGAGACGGTGGAGGAGAGTTTTGGGGAGTCCATGGTAGATGCTATTAGAGAAGTCCAAACGGGAGAGCACAAGAGAAATGATGACCTGTGTCAGGGCCCACGTGGGAAGGAGATGGCAGACCTTCCGGATCTTCCTAAGCTGGAAGGAACAGGATGAGATCACGGAACTAATGTGGGGTCGGAGGGAGAGCTCGGCGTCAATTATAACGCCGAGGCTTTTGACAGAGGTGGAAGGGGACGGCGGGGGCCCAATTCGGACGGCCAGAAGTGAGTGCCCCAGGCAGAGAGACTGGCGCCTGGGAGGAGGAGCTCAGTTTTCCCGGGGTTCAGCTTCAGTTGGTTGGAATTCATCCACTCTAGTATGTGGCGCATAGCAGAGTGGAAGTTGTCTATTGCATTGGGGGAGTTGAGTGGAAAGATGATCTGCAGATCATCTGCATAGTTAAAAACTGTAATGTCCCACTTGCGAAGTGAGTGGAGTAGGGGACAGAGGTATAGGTTGAACAGCAGGGGTGATAGAGAGGAGCCCTGAGGGACTCCACAGGTTGTGGGGGTCATAGGTGCAGAATAGGGGCCCAGGCAGACAGCTTGGGATCTGTCAGTCAAGAAGGAACGGATCCAGCTGAGAGCAGAGTCGTGGATGCCAGCCTGTTCGACACGGTTAAGCAGGATGTTGTGGTCAACCGTGTCGAATGCGGCCGAGAGGTCTAGGAGGACGAGAGCCTGGGGGGTTCCTGAGTCGGCATTTCTTCTCAGCGTGTCGAGTACAGCCAGAATGACAGTTTCAGTAGAAAAAGAAGGTCTGAACCCGGCCTGATTAGGCTCCAGATAGCATGAAGACTCAATGAAGTTGGAGAGGCACCTGGTGACATGTGCTTCAAGGAGTTTAGAGAAGTAAGGCAGGAGCGAGATAGGGCGGTAATTGGACAATTCCGCTGGGTCTGCGCCAGGTTTCTTCAGTAGCGGGACGAGGACTGCTTTTTTGAAGGAACTCGGGACAGTGCCTGTGCTGAGTGAGCAGTTCAGGAGGGGTAGAATGCATTCCGGTAAAGAATGACAGACTCTTCGCAAGACTGATGGAGGACAGCCGTCAAGCGGGGATCCAGATTTTATCCGGGAGGCAAGCTGTACTAGGGAGGTAACATTGATGGGGGGAAGTTCAGTGAGCGTAGAAGTGTTGTTAGATGGGGTTTCCAGAGTGATGAATTGAGGGACCGTGGGAATGGATGCCTTGATTTTATTGATTTTTTCGGTGAGAAAAAGGTTGATGGCGTCACAGGATTCTTGGGTGGGAGTCTGGCCTGGGAGTGTTCTGTCGTCAGATGTTAGTTCGTTCATGATTTTAAAGATTTCTTTTGATTTGTTATCTGAGGAGGAGATTCTATCCGAGAAATGGGTCGATTTGGCAGAGACTATGGCTATTTTATAGTCTCTGCGAGCTGAAGTATATTGTAGTCTAGCTGGTTCGGAATAGTTACGTCTCCAGGCTCTTTCCGATTGACGTACCATCAATTTAAGTTTTTTTAAATCATCCGAAAACCATCTGTGGGAGTTTTGATGTCTAGTCGGGGGAAATTTGGTGAGAGGGGCAAATTTGTCACTTGCTGACTGCAGCCAGAGGGAGGTAATGTTTTCTAGATTGTCCACATTGATGCATGGGACAAAGACAGGGCGAGTGTCTGACAGGTTCATGATGAATCCTTCAGCGTCATAGGCATTCCATTTGCGGGATAGACCACCAGCCATCCTGGGGGTGGGGGAGTGGCCGCTAATCGAGAAGGTAGTATCAATTAGATGGTGGTCGGACCAAATACAGGGTGAGACGGAAGGGGAGGAAAGAGTGAGGTTTTGGGTCCATATTTGGTCTAAGATACGGCCCTTGATATGTGTGGGCGAAGAGATTTGTTGCGACAGGTTCAGGCTGGAGAGGGCCTCAAAGGTCTCCAAGGCGTGGGGTCCAGCATCGGGGTCATTGAACCAGTAATTGAGGTCGCCGACAAGGGCGAATCTGGGGTGGGAGGTGAGAAGGTTGATCAACTGATCAGACAAAGTGGCTGCGAAATTAGGCATCGGGTGAGGGGGGCGGTAGAGAAGGAGAAAGGTTAGGGCCCCGCTATCTGTGTTCAGGCTGAAGATGAAATTGTCAACTCCCGGGAGGGGGATGGATAGAGTCGGGGTGGAGTACAGGTGTTTGGAAATTATGGCGGCTACCCCACCCCCAGGACGGTTTCCTGGCCGGTCGGCGCGGAGGATGTAATAATCTGGAGGGAGGGCTGCCAGTATGTCAGGGAGTGAGTCTGCGGTTAGCCACGTTTCAGTGAGCAGGAGGACATCAGGTTTTTCGTTCGAGAGAAGAATGAAGATATCAGCATGGTGTTTTACCAAAGATCGAGTGTTTAGGTAAAGAACTCTGATAGTGGAGTTGCTCTGAATGGGCAAGTTGGACGATACGGCCAAGTTGGTGAAGTGCCGATCTGGTTGACCGATGCCGGCCATGGTGATGCGTCTGATGGTAGAGGGGGAGGGTGAGAGGCTGGGCGACTGCCAGTCCCTTAAAGCGGTGGCCGAGTATGTAATGGTATGGCCAGCATGACCGGTCCCTGGGCCCAGTCTGGCGCGGACGGGCGCAGACGGGCTTGCCTTAGGCGCGCCTTCGGCGCGCAAACGGCGCGCCCGCTGCGCTCGTCCGCTGCGCTTCCGAAAATGGCACATTTTTATGTTCCCAGAGATCCCAGAGAAAGAATTTTTTTGAGTTGGATAATGAGGATTGTGTCTGGATCTCAGAGAAGTGCTCGATGAAGTTTTGGAGGGTTCTGGGGTGCGATATATGTTGTGTAGACAAATTGGGTTGGAGTTTTGAGTTATCAATTCAACTTCCAGGTATTTGCAGGAAGAATAGCCAGAATTGTTGACAAGGTCTAGTTGAAGTTCACTTTTAAAGATAATGGCTAGACCATCCCCAACTCTGTCAGGTCTATCTTTTCTAAGAATCGAGTATCCCGGGGGGGTAGTAGGCCAAGTATGCTTGTTGAGTGGACGTTGAGCCAAGTTTCTGTGAGGAATGCAATGTCAATGGATTCACTCAGGATGGCTTCTGAAATTTCAGTGGCATGTTGGACAGTGGAGCAACAGTTGACAAGCATTCAAGCAAGTGGTGTGGGGTTGCAAACAGAAGGTGGAAAAGAGTGGATCGAGGTGCGTTGGGGCGGATGTCTGGGGGAGCGGGGGAGGAGGGGATTCTATTTATTCCTAGGATAACAGGGCTGTGGGAGTAGGGGGGTGGAGGATTGGTGGTTGGTAAACTAGTAGGGTAGGAGTTGCAATGGTCGGAATGGTCGGCCCGGGAGAGATGATTCAAGGTGCGGCGAGGTCTATGTATGCTGCAGTGAAGAGGAGTCTATCTCCAATGATTGTGATTGGTGTTAGGGATTTTAGGAGGGTGGGTGGGGATTTTACGGTGAGGGAACGTTCTAGAGTTGATGAGGATGAAGTCTTTCCAGAATTGAGAGAGTTCAGTAATCAATTTAGATAGGTCATGTTCAATGTTGTGTAGGCTCTGGGCAATCAAGGACAAGGGAGGTACAGAGGAGGCATGGTCAAGGTTAGTTGTAGAGGGTGGGCTGAAGAGTGATGGGGAGAAAGGGTAGTGGGTGAGGCAAGAGGGGTGACGGGGCTGTTAGGAGTGATGTTTTCGGTAATCAGATTGGGTTCGGTGTTGTGTAGCCTTGTGGCAGTTGGGGGGAAGGGGGCGCTGAAGGGGCTTGGGCAGGGGGTAGGGAATGGTCTGAGTTTGTTGCGAATGGAGGACTGATGTGTGAGGGGGAGAAGGGGTAGTAGGTATGTTGTGATGGGTGTCAGGCCTGTTAGGTATGAGGGGTTGTGCTAGGTTGGCCAGGAGGTTAAGAACTTCAGGAGATGTGGTCAGTGAAGTAGAAAGGTCATAGAGCGAGTTGAGTGCGGAAACATTGGGGTATAGGGTTTTTTTATTTATTAGTGTTTGGGAAAAAGGATTAGGAGGCAAAGTTATGATGGCCTGAACGGGCAGGATGGGAGGAGTGGGTAGGAGAGGGGTGCGTTCAGGATGAGCAAGAGGGGGGTAAGGCGTAGTGTTAGGGGATTGAAGGGAAAGAACAGTGGGGAACATGAATGTTTATGTAGGGGGAGACAGGTTGGGGGGTCAGGGAGATGTGGAATTGTAGGAAGGGTAAGATGGGTGCATGGCAGGAATTAGGGGCTACGGTTTTTAGTGGAGGGATCTCCGGAGTGTGAGTTACTGGAGTTAGGGGTGGAGAAGGAAATTGGAGGTGGATGAGCGGTGGGTAAGGGTGGTTGGGGAAAGAAGTTTCCTGTAGAGGGGTCCATGGAGTGTGATTGTGAGGTCGATTGTTGGAGGGGGATGTCGGCTGGATGGTTGTGAGTGGAGTAAGGGTGAGGGGGAAGGGGGAGGGAGAGGTTTGCAGGGGATTATTCAATTGGGAGGAAGGAGTGTTATGCGCATAATGGTCATGGAGGAGAGACATACGGCCACATGCATCAAAGTCCGGTTTTGCGATTCCTTATTTGCGAAAATTAGGGAATCGCAAATAAGGAATCGCAAAACGGGATGCAACAATTTGTTTGCATAATTTTTGAGATTCGGTAAAAATGGCAATTTTTACCGAATCGCAAATATTATGCGAATTCTAATTTGCGATTTCGCAATTCCCATTGATTCCTATGGACCAAAAGGCCCATGGGAATCAATGGGAAGGCATTGCCATTTTGCGAATTGCAATTAGCGATTCGCAAAATGTTAATGCATTCCATGGGTGCAGGGGGGTGTCCAAAGGACCCCCCCTGCACTCCTGAAATGTATTTTAAAGTGCATGTTTCACACACAAATGTTCTAAGGACATGTGTGTCTGTAACATGACAGTTTTCAAAATGCTAATTTGAGCATTTTAATTATTTTTTTGCAAATTACCACGAGGTTCACCCTCGTGGTAATTTGCACCCCCTAATTACGAATTCGCAATTTTAAAAGCAATCATGCATTGCTTTTAAGGAATCGCACATTTGCGATTCCTTAAAAGCAATCACATTTTAGGAATTCGCTAAAAATAGCGATTTTCCCAAAACTGTTTCATGCATCCCAAAAACCTATTTAGGAATCGCAAACAGCCGAATTTACCGATTCGCACCGTTTGCACTTCCTAAATAGGTTGATGCATGTGGCCGATAGTGCTGAAGTGGTGTACGAAGATGGAAAGGTAGGATACCGTGGCTTGTATGAGGAAGTTACCTATTTTGAAGATGGAGATATCAATATTACCTAGAAAGGCCGGGGCGGGAGTGGTGTATAGTTTGAATCCATATGGTATTTTAGTTGACTTAGAGATTGGGAGGTATTGTAGAAAGATGCTTTTTGATTTGGAAGGACGTTTGGAGTAAAAGATATAGGCGGTTATAATGAGAGAGGTGAGGCTGAAGTAGTTGTCAACAATGAGTGTTTCAGGGTAACGGATAAGGAGTTTATGTTTGAAGTTTTTTTTAGCATGTATGGGGAGATTGGGGGGTAGAGAATGGTCCATGAGTTGGGGCCATGTTTGGAGAGAGTGGGGACTTGGGGGAGATGGTCAGTGCTGTGAGGCGGCATGTTGGGTAGATGTGAGAGGAAGAGAGGGATTGGCTAGAGGGAGGTTAAGAGAAGGGGGTGGAGGAGGAGAGAAGGACTGAGAACAAGTGGGGGGTGCACTGGGAGAGTGGAGCTAGCCAAGGAATAGGGTAGACAAGCTAGGGAATTCAACTTGGCAAAAAGGAGCAGATTAGAATTGATAAAACAAATTATCTGGGCAACATGGAGCAAATTAAAATAGATAAACATGATAAAAATACAATGATTTCTCAGAGATGACATATAAAACAAAATTATCTGGGCAACATGGAGCAAATTTGATAGATAAACACGATAACAATACAATGATTCCTCAGAGATGATGGTTCAGGTCTGAGGGTAGACCTATTGCTCTGTCCCTGTATAACTCCTCTCGGGCAGGCAAATCAAATGGATAAACACGATACAACATAGATAAACATGATAAAAACACAGGAAGACATACAATCAATTGCTCAGAAATGATGGATCAGGTCTGAGGGTAGACCTATAGTTCTATCCCTGTATAAATCCTTAAGGGAAGTATTCCTATGTCACTTTTTTATATAAGCAGTATGCAATACTTGGTAAAACATACGCACAACGTAGAAGGCAAGGCCAGCGCCAGGCATGGGTAGTGCATAAAGATCATAGGGCCACACCTTCACCCTCCACACACTAGGTCCCCCACACCCATTAAGGGACCTGCTATGTCCCCCTCCTTATTATTTTATTTTATTTTATTTTATTAGAAAGTTTTGTATAGCGCGAACAAGACCCGTGGGTATCAGAGCGCTTAACATATAGGCGTATGCGACATACATTATATATCACTCAGTTATATGGGCATCGGGACGAATTACATATGAGGCGTGGACAAAGACATATATATCAAACAGTTCAACAGACAACAAGTATGAGGTAGAAGATAGGAGGTAGGTAATAAATATAGAACAGTGTTGGGTATATTTCACTCACGAGAAGATGTGTAAGCAACTATGAGGTAGATGATAGGAGGTAGATGATAAATAAGGTCGTAGGTGGATATATATATATCATAAGTAGAGTGTGTAAACGGGTATGATATTTAGTTCATTGTCATTTCGAGACTGATTAGATCTAGGTAGTGTATTTTTTCATCAGATAGCTCTTTAGCTCTCGCTTGAATGCTTCTACATTATGGATCTTCCTGATGAAAGGAGGAATAGAGTTCCATATTCTGGGGGCAGCTCCTGAGAACGCTCTGTCATAGGTTTTTTTCTTGTGGAAAAAGGCTGGCCGTAGTAGAAATTCTTCAGTACTCCTCGCTGGCCGATTCCCTCCCGACAGCTGTAGTTTCTTCGCTAGGTATCCCGGGGTGTTGTGGTGTAGTGCTTTATGAGTGATACAAGCTATCTTCATTTGGATTCTGGCTTCATAGGGTAGCCAGCTTAAAGCTTTCAGGTGTGGCGATATGTGGTCGTATTTCCTGGATCCGGTGATAATTCTTGCTGCAGCGTTTAGGCAAGCTTTCAGTGGTGCTGTGGACATTTTTGGTAAGCCCGCTAAGGTGGAGCAGCCATATTCAATCCTAGAGATAACTAAGGATTGGATGGCCAATTTGAGATCAGCCTCTGAGATGAAAGGTTTCAGTTTTTTTAAGTAGTTCAAGTGGAATCGAGCATTCTTGGCCATTGCGTTGATATGGGCTTTCATGTCTAAGTTCTCATCCAGAGTGATTCCTAGAGATTTCGCTGACTTGATTAGTGTTGGGGTGCAGTTTAGCGCAGTCATCACTTTCGTCCATTCCTTTATTTTCGTACGGCTCCTTGCTGGTGAGATTAGTAGGAACTCCGTTTTGTTGGCGTTAAGCTTCAGTTGGTTGGTAGTTAACCTCCTTTGCATCCCCATGCACACCATGAACCACACACCAAACAACCAGCAAGACAGTCACAGCAGGTGGTGCTCCACAGGAACACACAGCACATACGTTCAGGGCCAGGGCAACCCTCACACCACACCCATACTACACTCATGTCAAGCAAACTGAGTCCAATCACAAAATTAACACACAATGAATATGAACAATCATTTAACTGGACACACCCCACAATGACACACAGCCACATACACAGGCCAGATGTCAGCAGCAATGGAGGACAAGAAATGGGAAAGCTAAAGTGAGGTGGGTACAAATGGAAGACCAAGGAGCTAGCCACTAAGCATGTGTACATCACATGCACAAGAAGGAACATATAACAACACCCTCAGCCCATCAAATCAGTGAAATGAAACCACAGTTACCTCTGTTCAACAATTCAGGGAAACAGCAAGTCAACCCATGCATAGGCACAGGGATAAAAGGAAGTCCATGAAGTCGAACAGTGTTCAGCCACTCATCTGTATCCAAATACTTGGCAGGTGTATGTCAGCAGCACAACACACAGGGCCCATTGTCACACCCCATGACTGTCAAAAACAAGTTGGATCCTACACACATACCCCCCACCAAACTCACACTGCAGCTCTCAACATCAGTGTCAAACACACAGAATGGTGCCAATAATGTCCTGTCAATACACAGACAAACAATCACACTCACTGAGGGCATCCACAAATGTCACACACACACTCAGGGATGCCTGAACCAATGCTGGCACAAAAACAACAGCAAAACACAAAACTCACTAACAACATACACAGAAGTACAACAAGCCCAGACCTGTGCAGTATTACTGTGGAAATGCAATGGGAACCCAGACAGAACAGGAGTGCACAACATCATCATTCAAGAACAATGCACAGACAACATACCCCAACACAGACAAGAAGTGCATCATCTCAAAACAATAATGGACACAAACTGGGAGCAATGGGGCAATATCAAAACACAGACAAACATACCACACCACCCATCAAGTCAACATGGTGTCACAGTGCACCGCTTGCTTGCACATGCACAATTCTGACAAATGACAGCTCAAATATAAGAGGAGAAAACCCCAAGGATGCACTCAAAACAAACCCATAAACAAGAATAGCCCTAAGTGCATGTGACAGACACACAAGTAATGCACACTACACTTGCAACACACATCTGAATGAATCACAATGCACAAAAAAATCACACATACTGACATGCGAATAGAACATCACACACAAAGCATCTGTCAGCTGCAAGAAACAACACAGGCCAAACACTGCACAAATCCACATCAAACACACAACAGATGCACATGACCATCCATCACATTGCAAAACACAGCTGGACATCAGGGGATGCACAGCAGGCAATTACAAGGCAACATACACTCACAGCACTGCATGCACAACAAGCAGTGTGTGCACACAAACATACCAGTTTCACACAGATATGAGTGCCACACCATGAACTCCCACAACACAAATCACCATAGCACACAGACAACATCACACTCAGGTAGGGAAGTAGTACCTCAGCAAACACATATACAGCTCACCCATCACCACAGATGCACAAGTTTGGGACACCCTGGTGAAAACAACATGACCAGAGGAATGTGCAGCACAAACAATTTAACTGCATATAAGCAACCATGACTGCAAAACAGTACAAGAAAATCACATATAACCAATTGGAAAACTGACCTGAGTGGCACATTGGTCCTGTGCACAGATCAGCACCACAAAGCAAAGTGTACCAAATTAAGTGGTGGGGAGGCACACACACTGGAAAACCAAGGGGACAGCTGACATGAGCATGAATTGTTGTGTACCTCAGTAGTAGACATGTCTGGAGTGGCCCATACATAAATAGATGGAGTGCACACTTACAATGGGTAGACATCAGAAGCACAGGCAAGGGATGTTATGACTCCAAACTCCACATGCTATACTGAAGCCAAAAAAAGTCTCAAGTGACAGCAATGCATAAGAAAACGAACCCACAATATCCGTGTGTCTGGGCAGGTCTGCACAGTGAGCACAAACAGTATCAAAACAAATGGCTGATCAACAAAACACAACACTGACTAGCCAGTCACACACTCTGCATACGCACAATTGGCACCAACAAGTAGGTGTCCCCCAGAAGTGCAAGGACACACCACCACCCTGCACAGTGCACAACCTACAACTCCTGGGTGACACATGTGTGCAGTTTCCATGGCAGGGGCACACACACATCAACTCTACTGACAAAGTCACCCCCTTCACACTGCACACTTCTTGATCACCCAAGTGTGCACATTGAAATTTACCCATGTGACTAGGATGACTGGCCATCACAAGATGAGCGTATGCCAACACTGTTGTTCACACATCAAGAAAGATCACACAGAAATGCCGGCAGGCTGGCCCTGGACAGCCTGCCTGCAATTCTGTGGATAGAATCCCACTTCGTGCTGGCAGTGCATCCAAACATGACATGTGTACAATTTAGCTAACCTGACTAAAGAATGTTTATGATAACAGTAATTCATCACAAACCACCATCATTGCACCCCCAAGCCTCAGAGCCAAGAATAAATGGTGCCTATCACATTGCCAATGTGAAACAAGCCATTGGCAAGTTGAAGTGGCATACAGAGCATGTGTCACATTAAACCATACCCACACAGAAAACATTGTATTTAGCAGGGACACTGACAAAGCAGACAACAGGAGTAAATGTGTTTATTCACATATAGCACAGATAGGCACCAAAAGAAGACAAGAGCAAGGCTAGTGGCCAGCACAAAGTGCAAAGAAGGTACATTAGGTCCTGCACAGGGAATGGGCAAACAGCAGTGAACATCAAGGCCAGTGGCCAGTCCAAGGTAAAGAGTAGGTACATGAGAAGCTGCACAGGGAATGGGCAAACACAGCAAGGCACATCAAGGCCAGTGGCCAGTCCAAAGTGCAGAGGAGGTACATGAGGTCCTGCACAGGGAATGGGCAAACAGCAGTGAACATCAAGGCCAGTGGCCAGTCCAAGGTAAAGAGTAGGTACATGAGAAGCTGCACAGGGAATGGGCAATCAGCAAGGCATATCAAGGCTAATGGCCAGTCCAAGGTGCAGAGTAAGTACATGAGAATCAGCACAGGGTATGGGCAAACATAGCAGGGCAAATCAAGGCCAGTGTCCAGTCCAAAGTGCAGAGTAGGTACATAAGATCCTGCACAGGGAATGGGTAAGACTGTACCCTACCATGGTCAGCAACACAGTAAGGGGGATAACAATGGGCAGTCCAGGCACCGCTGTTTGAGAGATAGGTGTGTGAGGGGGACTTTTCCTCAGACTTTGCTGTCATTCAGACTGGTGGCTGAGTGTCCGGACAGTTGGAGGACTGGACCGGGGAGAGAGAGGCCCAGCTGAGGTAGAGGTATCAGTGGCTTTGCAAGCCAGAGGGCTACTTGGACCGGGTAGTGTGGTGGCACGTAGAGGTGGAGTCATGCTGCTGTGAGATACAGTGTGGGTGGGAGAATGTGGAGGGGTGCCATTCCACTTCTTGGGGAGTCAAAATGGGTTCCCTGTCTTGGTAGTAGTGGGAGGTGGGGCAGACACAGCTGGCACACTCTCTACAAAAGCTGCATCAGGTGCTACTGGTGGCCCTCCCTCTAGGGACATGCTGGATCCAGTGGTACGCTTGGCCTGGCCTGCCCTTTGCCCCTCCATCCCATGTTCTCCAGGTATACCCCCTAAAGTGCCCTCTTTTCCCTGCTTCACAGAGGTATGGTTGGGGTTGTGTGTGAATCTGCCTTGGAGCTCTTTTTATGTGGACCCTTAGCAGGCACCATCTTGTCAGCAGGCACGGCAACTGTCTGCTTGTCTCTGCGAGACACTTTTGGGACAGGAGAGTCCTTGGCTGTGGATGCCTCTGAGGCATGTGAGCCTGTGGCCTGCTTCTAGGCTTCATGCTCCTGATTGTCGCCTGGAGGGCTTTTGCCTTTGCGCTCTGGGTGGCTTTGTTTTTTTGGGGAGATGGTGTCTGCACTCTGGACCGCTTGGACTGCTGCTGTTGTGTGCTGCATGCGCTGTCTCTTGAGCCTGAGTTCTGTGGTGTGTGGTCACCATCGTCAGATGTAGCCAATGGCAGGGCGGTGGCCAAAGGGACTGGAGCTAGACTCTGAGATTGTGCCATTTGAATGACTGCCGTCACTGCGGAGGACAAACACTGGACAGTCCGGTGTAGCCCACCCACGTCTGAATGATTGCCCTTCATGAAAGCAACGACCAGTGCCTACTATTTGTTGTGGTCTAGGAAGGCGTTGATGAGAGTTTTCTGGCCCACACACAGCTGACGCAAAAGGTCCACAGACTCAACACTAATGGCAGCAGGGGGACAAGGGCAGGGGCAGGGGTGCCTGGGGGAAGGACACTCTTCCCTTCTTACTGGTGCAAACACGGGCAGCACTAATGGAAGTAGGTCGGAGGGTGGGCACTGGATGCTGTGCGGTGGAGGAGGAGGCAGAGTTCCCGCTCCCTGTGCCCGCCAACATAGATGTGTCACCGCTGGCGTCAGATGACATTGAGGTTGGTGTCTCTGGCTGTTATTCCTCAAGCAGACTCCTGCCCCCCTCCAAGGCGCTGGTCACATAAGTGTCACTGTGCTTGTGTGTAGCAGTTATGCTTGATGCCTCACCACTGTCCTTCTGTGCTCACAGGAGATGCTACATGAGACAGAGATGCAGGGTCAGTTCAGTGGCATTAACACAAACATCATGTGCAAGCAAAGCACGAAACAAGATGATGATATCCCCATGTTGCACGCCACTCTGTGCAGTAACATTGTGCAACCTCAATTCAAAAGTTGATGTTTGCATGTTATCATTCAAACATGGCATAAGTGACCCATGTGATGACCACACTGCCAAATAGCCTGCCGGTGGCTCGGTGTAACCAGACACATAGATCCCTCTGAGCACACTTGGGGCCCTGAGGGGGGGGAAGATGTACCTCCAAACATGTTGTCACTATCACATCTGGAGGCAGCAGAAGTGGACATCATAGATACAGACCCCAACATAACTGTCCACAATGGCCATGAGCCCAAGCCATCCACCATGTCGTACTTTGGGGCACAACTATAGTGGCACATTGGTGTCAGATGTGTAATCCTCACAATTCTGACGTCAGGCAATGCACACATTGACGAAAGCACACTTGGATGATGCACACTGCTGTTCACTTCCATGGGATGTCCCTGACTACCCCAATGCAGATGATGCCAGAAGGCCACGACTCAGAATGCAATGTCAAGGGCCATTACTACAATGACATGAAAATGTACAGGTAGGACAAATGCATGATATCTGCATCCAACACAGACGCCACTTACAAGCCATTGCATCACAATAGCAACATCACAGAGTCTGACGCTGGCCAATGTTGGAACACATGCAGCCACTCACAATCAAAGTCACCCTTCCCAGAATACTCTCCCCCAGCTTGCTGCTGATGCTTCTTCAAACATGCATCCAGCGAAGGGTGTGTCACCGCTAAGATGCTGGTCATTAGTGGTGTCATGCTCCTGCACGCCAACCTGCAAGTCGGACGGAGCAGCCCCAGCATCATCTCTGCCACGTTTTTGCTCAGCCGGCAGACGTCATCCCACCTCTTGTGACAGTGTGTGCGCCATCGGTTGGAGACACCCAGAGCCCGCACCTTGAATACAATGGCCCTCAACACGGCCTTACACTGGTGGACTTTGAGCTGCAGGCATGGGAGACAAGTGGGAGAAAAATTAGTTACACAGTGTTATGTCCCACTATCTCTCATTACAGGAGCATGATACTAACTCAGCACAACTTTGCAGACATGTCTAGCAGAGACAATACAGCATCTCACATAGTACATAGTATAGGAGAATCATATGAAAATGCATGCAGCTATGAGGGTGGACACAGTACCTGCCCACCTCATGCACATGCAGGATGCCAGCATAGAAAGCTGTGTGTAGGCTGCCCACATCTACTATCCAGTTTGAGGCTGAGCAAGACATACATTACATTTAAAAGTATGTTTAGGGGCAGACTCACTCTGTCCAACAATGCACAGCCATCAATGTCCTTGCACTGTGAATGGCTCACTGTGTCATGGAGGTCACAATGAGAGATATGATCTTGCAATCTCACACCCTTCTCACAAGGCCTGTTGTGTGCAATCTACATGGTTGAGATGGCTCTTTGATGGATAGTCTAGCAAGCAACACACGTTTCACTTTGTACATTCAGTGATGTGTCCTTGCCAGATCGGCAGTGACTGTGCAGGCCAGGTGGGCTCACACTGTGGTCCAATGGGGGTATCAGAAATGTCACATAAAGAGGCAAATTGAGAGCGTAAACAGTGCCTATACATGCAAGTCGGTACACATGCTGGTGGAAATTGAAGAGGCTGTGCACAAAAGTACAGCAATCTGCTGTGTCATAAGCGAATTATCACCAAAAGTCTCACCCTCTTGTATTAAAGTCCTGAGCATAGTGCTGACCTATAAAAGAAGCAAATTTTGAGTCAGACACAATTCCATCAGTACCCTCTGGATGTAAACCCTTGCTAAGGTCACATATGAGCCTGTGAAGAACATTAGGGACCCACACATCCATTCACACAGGCAATTTCTGTCCTGACTCCTACATTACTAACTTGCTGCATCACTGTATGGCTGACAAAACAATGCATGCCCCTCCATTTTTGATGTGAAGGCAGGAAAATGTGTGAATTTGGCTACACACCCCTTTTACCTGCATGCTAGGCAGTGCATGACACAACCCCACACTCTCAGGCACATACTGCAGCAGATCAATGTCGAGTATACTCCCTGTACTCTCACTTACCAATTACACTTACCACAACATTTGGAGCACTGCTTAGCCTCCCATACTGTGAGAGCACCTCGTCCATCAGGACCTCCAGCTCCTCAGTGGTAAAGGGATGGGACCGGATCTTCTCAGTCCTCAACATCAACATCACTGGTTCCAGGAGACAGGAGAATCAGCAGTTGATGGTGAGGGGTGTCAGGCAGCAGGCTCTGGAGATAGGAGCAGAAGCAGTTGGTGGTGAGGGTTGTCAGGCAGCAGGCTCTGGAGACAGGAGCAGCAGTAGTTGGTGGTGAGAGATGTCAGGCAGCATGCTCAGGAGACAGGAGCAGCAACAGTTGGTGGTGAGGGGTGTCGGGCAGCAGGTTCTGGAAGCTGTGGAAATGTGAGGCTCTCTTCCACACATATTTAGTCCCCTGGGGTAGTTTCAGTGGTTCTAGATTTCTGCAATTGGTGTTCCAGGTCAGCTTTTTCAAATGTATCCAATGACTGGCTCCGTGGTGGCGGAACACGCCTACCGCAATTGTCAAAATTGTATTAGTCTACCGTGATTGCAGTTCCCATTGTCTGTAAGGGCTTAGACATTGGTGGTGACAAACTGCAGGGGCCAGGCAGTAGCTACAGCAGTATGGGTGCAATACATTGCTTAAAATGACCATGATTTGGGTGGTGGAGCATGCCAACCGCCATTTGACCACGGGTATATGCCTATCACTACCGCAAGTGTGGCTTTGGCATAGGCAGTGACACATTGCCGGGCAAGGCGGTAGCTACGGCGATATGGGGGCTATACATTGCTAATAACGAATGTGATTTGGGTGGTGGAGCATGCCAACCGCCATCTGACCATGGGTATATGCCAATCAATACTGCAAGTGTGGCTTTGGCATTGGCAGTGACACACCGCTGGGGCAAGGTGGTAGCTACCGCGGCATGGGTGCCATACATTGCTAAGAATGACCGTGATTTGGGTGGCAGAGCATGCAACCCACCATTTAGCAATACACATTTCACTATATCTACAGCAAGTGTGGCTTTGGCTTTGGCAGTGACACACTGCTGGGGCCAGGCGATAGCTACCACAATATGGGTGCCATTCATTGCTAAGAATGACAGTGATTTGGGTGGAGGAGCACTTTGACAGCACCTATGGACACATCATGCTGTGTCAATGGCCAATGGGCACTTCTCAACAGTGCATATTGGCCACATGATTAATGACACATGATTGTGCACACAATGCCAATGTAACATTTACCCCACTGCTGTCCACACATCCCATGTTTGTGTATATGATTTTAAACATTGGCATGTACTCCCTCACATGTCACTTGTGATATTACTGGGCATGTACACAGAACAGTGTTGAGCTGGACTCTCCAATGGGTACATATGTTAATGTGTGAAAGAGCAGAGCAACTCACAGTGGTGAATGTCTGACTATACAATGTGCATATTTGACTGTCTACTTTTTATGGCTCATGCACAGACTTGTTGTTTACGCACAAACTGGGCTCATTGTGTTGTTGATGTGTGCCTGGCTTAACTCATGCAAGAAGGTGTGGCAGGTACAGCATCTAGGTATGAGACAGTAGTGTTGCTGTTTCACACATATGCTGTTGGAACTACCCTCAGGGCTGCACATGCAAGACATGGACATATCCCTTTGGGCATTCACGTAGTTAGATATTGTTTGGGAGGTGCTAGCTGTGTGCAAAGTGGACTGGTGTACGGATAATGTAGCTGAAGGTGTCCCTACATTTAAGTTGGGCTGAGAGCTTAACTGTGATGACAGTCATTGTTGGGTTTGTGTCAGTCAAAACGTAAGATGTCAGACACATCTCTTGGTCATTTACATTGACATGTGTCCCCTTTCATCTCACCTAGGAGGGGGCCAAATGTGCTTCGCCCCTACACAGTGCTGGCAGACATGGAGGATGAGGAGGTCATACGGAAATTCCGTCTGGATCGACCCACCCTACAAGACCTATGTGCTATGTTGAAGACCCAACTGCAGCCTTGCAGGACATATCCGAGTGCTTTCACAACAATGTCTAGGTGATGGTGGGGCTACATTTTTTGCTTCTGGATCATTCCATTACACGGTGTCCAGCGCAGGTGGGATGTCGAAACCTATGTTCAGCATGGTGCTACATGATGTTTTGTCCGCTGTGATGATCTACAAGGACAGATATAGCCATTTCCCCAGGAGGTGTGAATTGGCGGCTGTGAAGGGAGATCTGTATGCACTTGGGCACATCCCCAATGTTGTTGGTGCCATTGACTGCACACATGTTGGCCTGGTTCCAGCACAGGCACGTGAGCACATCTACAGGAACAGGAAATTCCTTCAATGTGCAAGTGGTGTGCCAGGTGGACATGATCTTCTCACATGGCTGCGCCAAATTCCCTGGCTCAGTCCATGACTTGCATATCATGTGTAACAGCATTGTGCCACCGCTGATGATCTGCTTCTGGAGCATGCATGGATTGTGGGTGAGTATGAATAGTCAGGTAGCGTGCTGTGTGTGTGACATGCTGTCCTCTGTTACAGTTACATTACAAAGTTGCTCTGTGTATCTTCCACCTAGGTGATTCTGCATATCCTAACCGTCCTTAGTTCCTGAGCCCATTGCGGAATCCCAGGACAACGGCTGAAGTCCGCTACAATGATGCCCATGGAAGGACACGTTGTGTGGTGGAGCATACTTTTGGTCTCCTGAAGTCATGTTTCCGCTTCCTGGACAAGACCGGAGGTGCACTGATATACTCACCCAAAAAGGTGTGTCAGATTGTAGTTGCATGCTGCATGCTCCACAACCTGACCTTGAACAAGGAGATCTCCTGCATCTGGATGATGATGAGCAGCCAAGGCCCCTGCCTGCTAATCAACCCATGTTCAGTGATGAGGTTAGTGGAGAGGAGGAAGGTCTCGACTTGCATCAAAAGCGCATCAATCGTTACTTCACTTGAAGGTGAGTAACAATGTACAGCGGAGCCATTGTCTACTGATGTTGTTGGTGGTGGAAAGGTGTATGTGAGCTTTGTGACTGCAGCCTGTTGTTGACTCAGTGCTGGGTGACAATGCTCCAGGGACAGGGTAGTTTGGCACAGATACAGGATGTTCAGGTTGGTCCTGTAGCTCATTGTTATGTGTGCAGATTGAAGTACCCTGATGATAAGTGTTGTGTGATGGCTGTGATGACACCACCTGACTAGTGATTATTGTTCGGTTGTGTTTTCCAAGGTCCCTTCAGCCTCTCCTTGCCTACTAACAATCTGTAGACCAGGTACATTGTAATCATGGTGAAGACTGCACATCCTGTGATAAATACGGAGCAGACACAACGACGTGTGTGAAAGGAGTGTTTATATAAAATGGGTACATTAGACAGGGGAGTGAATGTTTACGAAAAGGTGAATAGTGAAGCAATGAGTTGTCAGTGATGGTAGATGAGACAATTGGGTAGTCACCACATTGATGTGGTGACCCAGTCCAACAGACGGATGCCATTAACAAGGCAGTGTGGGGAAGGACAATCAACAAAGTCAATGCAATAGTGAAGAGGGTTGCCATCATGGCTGGCTCCTTGACTGGCGTTTGGTAGGTTATTTGCCACAGGTTCCTCTCTCAGATTTCTTTGGATGGCCCCTTCATCATTTAGAAGAGGGGGCCTCTGCTGCAGGGCCAGTGCGGTCTGAGGAGTCCTCCCTCTCCATGCCCGCAGGAGAAGATGTGGAACTTTCATCCTGCAGGACAATGAAGGGAGGTGGAGGTGTTGGTTGTGCGGCAGGCCTTTACTTCAGAACTGCCACTAGCTGGCCCAATAGGTCCACAAATTGGCCCATGAGGGTGGCGATGGACCTCAGCAGCAGGCGGAGCTCACATGAATCTTCCTCAGCCTGGCCCGTTCATCCCTGGGCCCGTTCATAGGCCCCAAGGACTCTGCTGATGTTGTCCAGGGCTTCGGTCCCAGGGTCCTGTTGGCTTTGACTACCCCTTGCCCTGTCACCTGCGCTGCTTGCACAGGCTTGTTGCCTCACCACTCTAGGCCCCCGCCTCCTTTCCCTGCCCTCCTCAGTTGGTGGGGTGTGATGATCATTCTCTGGGACAGGGAGAGTGTTGCAGGCAGCACTGGTGGTGATGGTGATGTAGGCTTCACAAGTCATTATAGCAGCGGTAAACGTAGGTGTTGTTGGTGCTGCTGAGGTGGTGGGGGGACAGTTGGGTCATGGGACCTTTTATGCCCTGGCACACTAGATGGACCGGCTTCGAGCTACGCACCTTAAAATCCAGGGAGTCTTCCACTGAGAGTCCATGTTTCACGGATGGAGACTGGCTCTGCAAGTTGATGTTGTCGTTCTCTGCAGTCAGTTGTTGGTCACCTGTGGGACAGAGGTGAAATTGTCATTGATGTACACCCCTAAAGCTTTTTGTTTGATGTATCTTATTTACTGGTTATGCAACACACAGTTAACTATTTTACACATTGTATGTCTGCACAGTGATGTGCATCATGACATGATTTAGAGGTACATACATTACATTTCCATGGTGTGGCATGTCTATGGATACCATGCCTCATGTGTATATTCTGCGATTATGAGGACATGTTGTCTTCCGACAACTGGAGACAATATAACTTGATGTGAGGCATCTTTGCTGATTACTCTGCCTGGCAGGCGTTACATTTGCACATGTACTAGGCATTGTCATCTCATGCATACCTTTGTCATGTCCAGGGCTTAGATTCATTGGTTGGACAGCCCATGCTTAGTTGATTTCATGTGGTCCTTCAAGCTCAGCCCCCACGTAACATACAGATAGAATTCAGTGCTGTGCATGTTTGTGCCCTGATTTGCTTTGAGAAGGGATTTGTTGAGCCACACTTCTGTTTCTGTGACATTTAGATACGCTTAGCAGTCTGCACACTGTAGGTGGCAAATCTATATGTGGGAATTTTGGTGGGATGTGAGAGCTGGTGTTGTCATTTGGCTCCATGCTTTTAGAGAGGAATGGCAGGGTACATGCACTGTCTACTTGCCTGTTCTGTTGTCACATTTGTGTTTTAATTTGTGACACATCTCTCTGGGTATGCGATTGAGTGCTCCATCCTGCTCAGGGGTGGGACAAGGGAGCATAAGATGGCTACCTAGCTGTTAGATGAGGGGAACAATGCAATGGTTGCCACATGCTTCTGGATGGGAGGGAGTGTTCCATCCTGCTCAGGGGTGAGAAAAAGGGGTCTGATGGGAGTTGTAGTGCTGGCCTCCCCCACACACACACCCCTCCCTGGGAAGATGGCTAACTACCTGTTAGGTGAAGGTGAACAATGCAATCGCTGCTACATGCTTCTGGGTGGGTGGGGAATGTTCCATCCTGCTCAGGGGTGGGACAAGGGGGACTGTTGGGAGTTGTAATGCTTCTGGGTGGGGGAGTGCTCCATCCTGCTCAGGGAAGGGATAAGGGGGACTGTTGGGATTTGTAGTGCTGGCCTCCCACACACACACACCTCACACTGGGAGGATGGCTGACTACCTGTTAGGTGAGGGTGAACAATGAAATGGCTGCTGCATGCTTATAGGTGAGTGGGGAGTGCTCCATCTTGTTGAGCTGGGGAACAAGCGTGCCTGGTGAGAGTAGGAGTGTAGACCTCCCACCCCCTGACAGCCCTCCCTGTGAAGATGTCTACCTACCTGTAAGTTTGGTTGGTGCACTACCATGGCTGCCACATGCTTCTGGGTAGGTGGGGATGCTCCATCCTGCTCAGTTGTGGGGCAAGGGGGATGTTGGGAGTTGTGGTGCTGGCCTCCCACACACACACACATCCCTCCCTGAGAAGAAGACTACCTACCTGTTAGGTAAAGCTGAACAATGCAGTGGCTGCCACATGCTTCTGGGTGGGTGGGGAGTGCTCCATCCTGCTCAGGGGTAGAACAAGGGGGACTGTTGGGAGTTGTAGTGATGGCCTCCCACATACACCCCTCCCTGTGAAGTTGGATACCTATCTGTTAGGTGAAGGTTAACAGTACAATGGCTGCCACATGCTTCTGGGTGGGTGGGGAGTGCTACATTTTGCTAAGCTGAGGAACAAGGGAGCATGGTGGGAGTAGTATTGCAGGCCTCCCACCCCCACACAGTACAACCTGGGAAGATGGCTACCTAATTGTAAGTATGATTGGTGTACTATAATGGCTGCTACATGCTTCTGGATAGGGGGAAGTGCCACATCCTGTTCAGGGGAGGGACGGGGTGCCTGGTGGGGGTAGTAGTACAGGCCTCTCACCCCCAGACAGCTCTCCATGTGAAGATGGCTACCTACCTGTTAGTTTGATGAGGGCAAATCGATGGCTGTCACATGCTTCTGGGTGGGAGGGAGTGTTCCATCTTGCTCAGCGGTGGGACAGAGGGCCTGGTGGGAGTTGTAGTGCTGGCTGCCTGTAGATATAAAACCCTGGAAATGTAGCTGGACACCTGTTTTGGGTATGGTGGTGCAGATGAATGGGATTGAGCCTAGGAGTTATAGCTTTGGAGTTGTTTAAGACAGTACATGGTGGTGTAATGTATACATTTGTTTGTCTTTATCAACCTGCACTTCCCTGGCTATTTCTGTGACACTCTCTGGATGCAGTATGACAAGCACCTTCTCCTCCATGCAGTGAATGATTTTGATGGGATGGGAGGGCCACCGCTAGTCCTTTGACCCAGCTCGCGGTTCTTGTTCCTCTTTTCTTTCACAACCCTCTTCAGGTCATGCCACTGCTTCATGATTTCATTTCCGGAGTGCAGGGTGTTCCCTACTACATTGACCTTGTCAACTATCCTTACCCACATTTGTGCTCTTGTGGCTAATGGTGTCTGTTCGACTAGGTGGCCAAATAATTGTGGTTTTACTCTGATTATCTCATCTAACATGACTGACAACTCACTCTCTGTGAATTTGGGCATTTTCTGTGGTGCCATGGTTTGTGATTTGCTAATGTGTTGAGGTGCAGTTGTGAGGGGGTCAGGTGGTGTAGGTGGGGGTGGGTGTGTTGTTGTGCAGGTGAGATGTGTGGTGTTTTGCCTATCCAATGTGCTGTAGGGTTTGGTTCCTTCAGTGCTGGAGTAGTGCAAAGGATTCTGGTCATGAAAGGGGCTGGTTTTATACTCAACTATGTGGGTGTTTCAAAATGGAGTATTGCTGTCAGGTGTGTTGAGTGGGTTGTCCAGGGATTTGCATTTTTGAGGTTGCCATGGGAGTGTGTCATTGGGATATGTTAGGTGTTATTGAGGGGCAGAGCTAGTTTGCTGAGTGCACTTGGTGGTCTTGTTGTGTGTTTTTTTGGATGCCTGCCATATTTGTCACTTAGCGTCCTTGGCAGTGGCTATGCAACAGCCCTTCCAATGGCTCTTTTCTGTGTGGTCTCTCTGCTGGCCTGGTGGCAGTTTGGTGTGTTTCTGCCATGAATCCAAACACTGCGGATTAATTTCCACCTGCTCCGCCCACTACGGGCAGTCTTTGGTGGCCTTGTTCCACCGCGGTGGATGTTAATCGGACCGCCGGTTTTGCCACGGGACCAGCGAGCTATTGATTCCTGCAACCATGGCGATAGGGGTGATTTTCTGACTGCCACCTAATAGACCCCAAAGTTGCCTGAGCTTTTAAGCTTCTCCCAGCCTGTACCTGGCCTGAATAAAGTGTGATTGATGCATGAAATGCCTATCAAGAACTCCACAATAGCCCACTGTGATTAGCAGGATGAGCTGAATGGGCAGTGATGACTTATTTGAGCTCAGCAGAAGGGTATGGGATGTGCCTCTCCTGTTGACACCAATGTGACAAATTCTGCATGACTCGTCTATCTAAGGCACATGAAAAATGTGAGTACCCTTCAAATGGAGCTAGGACAATTCTTGTGTATGCCCTGTCTATCAAATGTTTGTCTCTTAGGTTGTTGTGTGTACAGGTCCTGCTTCAAATCAGATTTTAGTGTTGGTTGTGGGTGAACATTAGAGATTTCTATAGTGCACTTACCTACAGACCGCTAGACCTGACATATTGAAGTGTGGGGGTGTTGGTAGGTAAAACAAACAGAAACTACTGAAAGGGGAGGTACTTCATTGGTCAGAGAAGTACTAGGAGAGTATTAGAAGGTCCACAGCCTGGCAAACTTTACAAAGCTGGACTCTCACCCACCATTTCTGAAAAAATTTTCTGAACCTGTGGAAGCACAGAAGAAGACAGGCCCTGCTGTCTGTGACCAGCGAGGAGTCCTGAAGGACTCTGCCTGCTCCCCATTGGACTCAGGACAAAGGCGTTTACAACAAGGGCTAGTTGGCTGTCCTCCAGTGTGGCTACAGAAGCACAAAAAGCAACAAGAGGCAATTTCCTGGTAATTCCCAGCTGACTAGTGGCAACTGGAACTTAGACTGACCTTTTCTGATGAACGCTATCGGACACCCTCAGAATCTCTAAGTACCCCCTCTCTCCCTAGTGCCTTGGAGTGCAATCCTGTGGTAGTTTGAGTGCTGAAAAGAGTTTAGAACCTTTAGAAAATATTTTGATCCAGATCTTCTAATGGAAGCTGCAGCAAAAGGTAACAAACTGATTAAAATTCAGGCTTATTCCACACAGAGATTCCTGCACTTCCACAAATTGCTAAAATCTTCTTCTGCATTGGCACTTAGATACTTTTTCCAAACAAAACCTCATAAGCTCCAGGGCTCCAGCCTAACTAACTGGCTTCTATCATCTTTCTTTTTATTTTCTTCAGAAAAAAATGAGATCCTTTTGGATTGGGCCTTAAAATTTTTTTTGAACTTTTCCACTTCCAGATTTCAACCAGACTAATCTACTTGGAGTAGCTGACCCAGGCACCAGCACGGACAGCCTCAAATAATGCCTAGGTCCTAGTCTACCAAGACCATGACTACCATTATAACTTGACGCATTTTAAAGCTATTTTCACTTATAACTATAAAAAATAATCCTCCAACTCCCTGCATGAGATTGTTGTCATTTCAGTGTCTTTTTTCTTTTTTTCCTCTCTATAAATGGAAGGAAACTTTTTATTGTATTTTGTATTTGACTTTTATTTGTTTAGGAACTTTTAAATGCTTAACACATTTTCGTTAACCTAAACCTGTCTACAATTTGTCATCACTACCAGGGTTTGAGCTCAGGTTTAAATTATTAAAACCTTTTACAGGACTTAAAAATAATATAAAATAAAGTAAATAATACATATAATTAAAATAAACAGTTAAAAATACTTCAAAATGTTTAAAAATTATAGGAAATATATATACAGGTAGACGCATCAAGCATTTTTGCGAGCGCAAACTGTGCGAATCACAAAATTCGGTTCATGCATTCGCAATTTCAGAATTCGCAAATAATTGCGAGTTCTCAAATTGCTATTGCATTTAAGGAATCGCAATTTGCGATTCCTTAAATGCAATGCATGAACCATTCCATGATTGTGAATTCGCCGCGAAGTCAAACTACGTGGTAAATAGCAAAAACTTAGAAATATGCACTTTAGTGCATTTTTCTAAGTTGTATGTTACACACACACATGTCCTTGGGACATGTGTGTGCGCAACACCAGTGAACATTACCATTTCAGGGGTGCAACAGGGTGTCCATCAGGGATGCAACAGGGTGTCCTTTGGACACCCTTGCACCCTTGAAATAGCGGCACTTTTGCGATTCGCTAATTGCTAATCGCAAATAAGGAATGACTCCCCATTCATTCCTATGGGCCTTTAGGCCCATAGGAATGAATAGGAAAGCCATTCCTTATTTGCGATTAGCAATTAGCGAATCGCAAATAAGGAATCAGTAGAAATCGCAAATAATATTGCGATTCCTACATGCATCCCGTTTTGCGAGTCTTTAATAGCGATTCCTTAAAATTCGCTATTAAGGACTTGCAAAACATTACTTTGATGCATCTGGGGGCTAATGTATACTTATTAATATTTTTTAATAATTAATTTAAAAACATATAAATTGCTAAAAATATCTTATACATTATAAATACATCTATACACATAAAATAATAATATACATAAAAATGTAACATATATATGTATAACAAAATAAAATAATTACATAACCAAAATAATAGAAAAAGTATTAGATAGCGGAGGAAATAAAATTACAATTCCAACTTCAAACAGTGCAACATTACGGAAAGGGTTTGATAGCATAAGGATAAAAAATACTATTCCATCTCCAAACAGTGGAACAGTAGGGAAAGTGTTGGATAGCGAAGGGATACAAATTACTATTCCCACTCCAGTGAGTGCAACAGTAGGGAAAGTGTTGGATAGCGTGAGGGTAAACATTACTATTCCCACTCCAGGGACTGCAACAGTGGGGAAAGTGTTGGATAGTGTAGGGTTTAAAATTACTATTCACACTTCAGGGAGTGCAACAGTAGGTAAAGTGTTGGATAACGTAGGTGTAAAAATTACTATTCACACTCCAGTGAGTGCATCCGTAGGGACCATGTTGGATAGCATAGGGGTAACAATTACTATTCCCACTCAAGTGAGTGCAACAGTAGGAAAAATGTTGGATAGCGCAGGTGTTAAAATTACTATTTTTGAAAGTAGGGGACCCCTATATATTAGACAAATTTTACTTGCTATACATAGGGAAGAAACTTAGGTTGAAAAAGGTCTATAGCCAAGTACTCAAATCTCATAAAAACAGTGTGATATTTCTAATGGTAAGTTTCCAGTGTTATAAGTGAAAAGGTCTCCAACAGAGCCAATTTAGAAACAAATTATTTTATTTATTATAGAAATTAGTTCCAAAAATATATAAATCTTTTTTAGTAATATTTTTGTAGTTTTTTAAAAATTGATTTTTCTTGTTTTTGTATACAGTTTGTTAAATCATTGATAATTCATATACATTCATTCTGCAAATACTTTTAAATACACAGTGAATAGAAAAAGACAAAGACAAAAGATGTTAGCAATACGGCAAGGTGGATCACGACGCGCGTTTCGGCCAAGTAGCCTTCTTCAGGTGGCCGTGTATTGCTCTGAAATTTTAGAAAAATATTACATATAAGACTCAGACACTATAACACACTGGACCATATATTACACACAGCTATTTACATTATCTCATTAATACCACGCAGTTTATATACATTTTTAAAAAAAACAACAGAGAAACGAATATATAGTTACATATTGTCCACAATAGGTGCATCTCATCATAACTCCATACCATCGTATGTACAAATGAAATTATTATATTGATGTTCAGAGATATATATTCTATATTACCATCCTAGATAACACTGCAGATTAAGTTTATAAACTTCATTTTTGACATCATTGTGACACCATTTTGGCACCATTTTAGCATAGCACTTTTATGTGTAACAACCTTATCTTCTATATCCAGATTTGTAAATTTGACATATCTTTTCCTTACTTTTACCCTTCTTTCACGTTTCATAGTAAGACAGGTACAATCATTGAAATACTTAAAGATTTATACGAACTGAGAAGACCGGATATTGGTACTAGTACTAGGAAGGGTAGTAAATATATACAAAAGTCACTTACTTGGAGGCTATTTTAGGGGGTCTTCGAATAGCCACACTTTACTAATTGGTGCGTTTTCTATTTCTGTTTTAAAATTATGTACCTATTAATGAAAGAATAACAATTGCCATGTAATGACTGGAAGGTAAGAACTGTAAATTGCAGTGGAGGTGGGCCGCAGATCGTAGAGAATTTACCTATAGTATCATGATGCTGCCAGAGTGTATGGAAATGGCCGTCCCAGCAACGAGTGTCCGGGTAGACAACTGCAGATAGATGTGGTGAGAATATGCTTGAGTAGCGTGTCTAATAAGGATTGATTCACAATAATAAATGATATAGGTCATAGGTTTATACCTGATTTTATAATTTGCTTGCTTCTTTGATTATCTTTGATCGTAGAATGGCTTCTCTTTAAAAGTAATTTGCTGGATAGGGTAGCTTTCAGGTAGTTTCCACTTAGGGGTTGATTTCTTTAATAACGATATTCTAAATATAACATAAAGTAGAAATCGTTAGAAGTTCACTCGGTGGCATGTTAAACGCAATAGGTACGACATAATACAGCTAATCTGGTTTATTATGGCTGACTGGAAGCCAAAGATATACTCTGGTTTAACGATGGATACAGGGCGAGATTTCTGTATATGCTAGGCGACCTGTTATCCTGTTCTATGACAAGTATTTATAGGTATTACAATGTCACATTCTTAGACGGGTTAAAATAAGAAACAGAACGCTCGGTGCAGTTATATCGGCTATCCGGTTATAATTACGATTCGGCAATAATAAGCACTATGTAATAAGCGCATATTTAGCTAGACAGTCAGGATTTCAGGTGGACAAGAGGCTCGGTTCTATCGTTTTAAGGTCCGTTTCTTGGACTACGGAAAGGGGAAGTAAATATGCGAAGCAAATGCGTTAATAATTGCTCGACACTTCTTGAATAAGTGTCCGTGGTCGCGGGTAGAAATTCTTACCGATTCACAACGTTGGAGACGGACAGGAGCCTCTTGGTGTTAATGCTGCATCTCGGCTAGTCTGGCGTGATGTGTGGTAGCTTGCTGGATGTAAACGTTTGTCTCTCCAGCGGCGCCTATTATATATAGGTCGTTTTGATTGGGTCTACATAGGTGCATTATCGGAATAGAAAAAGGACTACGGTCGCGTCAATATGACGTGGCTTAGAGGTGCTCGCCTCTGTAGGGGATGACAAACCGATAGGTTTGTTGACTGAAAACTCGGCACGCCCAGTCTATGGAAATTGAGGGCGAACTAAGAACGGGGGGTTAGTGTTAAGTTACATAACTGTCCGGGGGCTGTAAATGATTTGACCAATAGGTTGATTGTATCGAAACTCGACATGCCTAGACTATGAAAATAGAAAGTTATGGAAATAAAGAGCGGACTAGAGAAAGGTGTGTTTGATGTTAAACTAAAAAGTAGCTAGGAGGCTATTGCTATGTCAATTGTGTATATAGTATTATTAGGTGTATAATAGCAGTAATACATGTAAGATGTAAGTTGTAATTGTACATAATTCAATTAAATTAATGACGCTACTTTGCGATTGTCTGGGTTATTACCTAAACGGAAGAATTTTGATCTAAAACACTGGACGCGTCTATTTTAGCGTGCTGCATTGTAAACGCATTGACTGCATTGTTAAGGCATGCATTGTAAACGCATGCAAAGTACCCTCATATATTCTCTCCAAGCAGGCGTAAGGTTTTGATGCAGTAGCGTCCTAGAAGTGGCACAGTGAAATCTTATAGATTTCACTGCATCACTTCTACGAGGCTTCATTGTGGGGGTATGCCCACCCTGCATCCATTATACCTGATACAACTATAATGTGGTGCAGAGGTTCACAAGGTGACACATCTGCCTGATGGGTCACGTTGTAAATGGGCCGGAACCTGGTGCATTGTTTAGATCACTGCAGCATCACAAAAAGTGACGCAACAGCGGTGCAAAAGTGTCACAATGGGCTTGTAAATAAGCCCCTAAATTTCTTGCAACTCCAGCTGCATTAGTTTTGGGATGCAAATTTCCATACCATTACAAGTTTGACCATATGAATTGGGGAATTACAGTAGTAACAATTGTTTCTGGACCAGTTTACCCAGATTGTTCCTGGTTTTGGGGGTCATTTTGGTTTTAAACAGTTTCTTATTGAGTGCAATGAACAACAAAACTGGAATCTTGGTGTTGATAGAGCACTCAACGCTTATATTTGTAAGTGTGCATTATATTCATGGACGAACAGCACTCGCATACATTCTGTTGTTTTGCTGTAATTCGTGTATTTAGAATAAATCTTATAATTGCTCTATCAAGACAGTAGAATGAAATTTGCAATGATATATATAGGGATGATTACGATTTTGCATGTGTTTAAAGAAATCATGTAAGTCATGTAAACACATTATAAATATCATGCAATGTAAATGTATACACTTTTATATAAATGAGTTGTATAGAGACTTGTGTATCGGGCGTGCATTAAAGAACGTTTTTTGTTTAGCCAATCTACGAGGCCTAACTTTTGTTTCTCTTATGTTTCACTTCTCCTTGTTTGCTATCAATTTATAAGTTAGTTATCATTTATGTGTGTGTATAGAAAGTTTCTTTTTACCTCTACTGCAGATGCTGGAATTCAAACTTGTTATTTTAGATTTAAGAATATACATGGGAAGAAGAGCCTGAACAGAGAGAAGGAAGGATACCTTTCATGCTTGGTGAAACCTGGGAACTAAGGTCGCTGGACGAAACCTAAGTTAATTCAAGTTTTGTGGAAAGTTACTCAAAGGAGGTGTTCACGGAATAGGTTATCATGTGACCAGTTAGGGTTGTAACTTTGTCTTTTTGTTTTAGGCAAAGGGACAGTTTTGGGGGACATCTGCTTTGGACTGAGGAAAGAAAGAATCAGGGAGCGAGATCCGTAGCTTTAAGCTACTCCACCCATTTCACGTGAGTGCGCTTCTTAGGAAGTCTTCACGTGCTGACACCTTTTGAGGGTAAACCAACTGGAAAGTCAAGTAGGGATGTCACTCTAGGCGTAGGGTAGGGACAGATTATTTTCTTATTTCCTGGAATACAAATGAAAAGGGAATTGGACACAGCGTCTATACTTAATTGTGTTCTGATATTGGAGTTCATTGTTCTGGGTCTATTGTGCCAAATTAATTATATTCGCAGACTTGGCTTTGGTTGGTATTGATGGAGCGAGCTTTAGAAATGATTTTATTCTAGCTCGTGATGTCATACTTTCATAACTTGAAATAATATATTAATGAGTGTTTGTATGATTTGTTGTACTAAAACAATCGAGAGTAAAATTCCACATCATTATACAGAACTAATGTGCTTTATGGTGCATTTGCAAGTCTGTTTTGTAACACATAACTAATATTGTTTTGTCTGTCCTATGGTCTTTGTCAACATTAATGCGGCTGATTTTCTGATGGCATGTGCTTTTATTATGTGTGCTTATGTGTTTGTCTATGTTGTGTCTGTTTATCCATGTTGTGTTTGTCTATCTTTTTACTCTTTCAGATATATGAAGAATCCAGCTGGACTCTATGAAGAATGGTAGATATTAAATGTGCTGCTTTATTTGTGTGCTTCTGCTAGTTGACTTATACTAATGGGTTAACATTAGCTATGTAGGTTGGAAACAGAATGACTTTCATTTCCTGAATTAATTATTGTTTTGTGTTTGTTTAAATTATAGTTTTCTGAAAAAGTGACGCGAGCTAAAAGTGGCGCAGTGACGCAAGCAAAAGTGGCGCAGAAAATTGATGCTTTCTGAAAAGAGGCCTGCTGATGAAAAGCCACGTGTGAAAAACTTATTTTGAAAAGGATGAGAAGCCTATGAACTTTTATTGTGAAAAGTTTTTGAAAAGAACTGCAAAAGGCACTCTGTGGAGAGGTTTGCTAATGTGCCACGAGAAGCTCAGAACGGACAGGCTCAAGGCCAGGATGTGAGTCGCGGCATTTTTGTGCACTACATGAACAATCTTTGCTACAAAATGTAGCAGCCTAAGGAAGTGCTGTTAGGACTCTGTGCATGAACAATAGCTTTGTGTAAAAGCCTGGACTTGAGGTGGAAGATGTCACAGTTTACTGTGGCGTGAGGTGGTTCAGCCAATGGGGAGCCAGAATTCAGCTGATGGTATGTGAAATTAGTTAGTTTAGCCATAGTTTTAGGGTATAAGAAAAGGCTCTAGGAGCAGATTTTTGGCTTACGCTTCTTGATTCCAGAGGGACGTGTTCTGCTGTTCGATGAATACACGTAAGGAAAGCTGACTTTAAAAGACTTTGTTTTCAGGCAGTAAGGGTTTGGAAATGCTCTTTTTCACTTATTTCTGCTAATGAATAATATTTTCTTGAATTAAGCTCTCTTTATAAATGCTGAATAAAACTTTCTTATGACTTTTTTTAAAATGCTTGCTTAATAAAGTTCCAAACCTAAGTTTTCCTGAATATGTTTGAATAAACTTTTAAAATGACAAGCTGGTCTTGTTTATTGTAGATAGTTTAAACAACATATCAGATCCATTCGCCTCATGATTCAGCTGCTCTGTTATTCTTATGGGCCTGGTATTGATTGGTAAGTTTGGTGATAGATAGTGACATCATTTATGCAGAATTTTAGTAGGAGCGCTGGATCAGTATTAATTTATCTTCATACTCTAATATTGAGGTGTGTCTATGTTTTGCTCTTTTTGGCCTTATAATGAATTAGCAAACTTAAATCAAGAATCTGTAGTCCTTTAGACGCATGGGGAATGTAAATGTATGAGCTGTAAAATTTTCTTTCTTCCCTCCACACATTTTAGCAGGCAATTAAGACCATCGGCCAGAGATTCCTAAGTGAATTTAGAACATGGAATCCAGCCCCATTAATTGGTAGCAGAAACGGATGGTTGCCTCAAAAAGTGAGGGGAGAACCCAGGAAAACTTAGAATAGAATTAGACCCATAGAGCCTAAAATAGAGCCCCATGATTGATAGCAGACCACGGCTTAAAATCTACCAACTCTCCTACCCAAAACGGGAACTGTTTAACCTGCCTGATCTATGAGGACGCTGTTTTGGGGCTGCTCACACGGAGGTCGCTCTGTGCTACATTTGTGGCCATACCTCGCAGCACCCGCTACGCGGGTGCCGCTTCGACTGCCAAGATACCGGGAGGTGTTCTCCGGCTGCTGATTGGGCTGTGCAAGTGCCTGTAACCGCGGAGGGTGAGCGAGCGGGCCAGCGACCGGCGCAGGGACTCAGTTGTCCAGGAGTCCCTGCGAGACTACAACACCTGGTCTGCGTTGCTTGCTCGGCCCCGCCCACCGGCTACCACGGCTTAAAATCTACCAACTCTCCTACCCAAAACGGGAACTGTTTAACCTGCCTGATCTAAGAGGACGCTGTTTTGGGGCTGCTCACACGGAGGTCGCTCTGTGCTACATTTGTGCCCATACCTCGCAGCACCCGCTACGCGGGTGCCGCTTCGACTGCCAAGATACCGGGAGGTGTTCTCCGGTTGCTGATTGGGCTGTGCAAGTGCCTGGGACCGCGGAGGGTGAGCGAGCGGGCCAGCGACCGGCGCAGGGACTCAGTTGTCCAGGAGTCCCTGCGAGACTACAACACCTGGTCTGCGTTGCTTGCTCGGCCCCGCCCACCGGCTACCACGGCTTAAAATCTACCAACTCTCCTACCCAAAACGGGAACTGTTTAACCTGCCTGATCTAAGAGGACGCTGTTTTGGGGCTGCTCACACGGAGGTCGCTCTGTGCTACATTTGTGCCCATACCTCGCAGCACCCGCTATGCGGGTGCCGCTTCGACTGCCAAGATACCGGGAGGTGTTCTCCGGCTGCTGATTGGGCTGTGCAAGTGCCTGGGACCGCGGAGGGTGAGCGAGCGGGCCAGCGACCGGCGCAGGGACTCAGTTGTCCAGGAGTCCCTGCGAGACTACAACACCTGGTCTGCGTTGCTTGCTCGGCCCCGCCCACTGGCTACCACGGCTTAAAATCTACCAACTCTCCTACCCAAAACGGGAACTGTTTAACCTGCCTGATCTAAGAGGACGCTGTTTTGGAGCTGCTCACACGGAGGTCGCTCTGTGCTACATTTGTGCCCATACCTCGCAGCACCCGCTACGCGGGTGCCGCTTCGACTGCCAAGATACCGGGAGGTGTTCTCCGGCTGCTGATTGGGCTGTGCAAGTGCCTGGGACCGCGGAGGGTGAGCGAGCGGGCCAGCGACCGGCGCAGGGACTCAGTTGTCCAGGAGTCCCTGCGAGACTACAATACCTGGTCTGCGTTGCTTGCTCGGCCCCGCCCACCGGTTACCACGAGGGTATTAAATCAATATTGAAACCCGCTCCGCGGGAGCGCCGGGCTATGCCCGGGCAAAGGGCGGGGCAGTTTTAGCCCGTTCTAGACTGTGAAAGACTGGACTGGGCCACCCCCCTTGGCCCCCGTGCCCATGTGAAACCGTGGTAAGGCGACATATATATCATTTGGACCCATATAGGTTTGTCTTGTACTCCTGCTTAATCCCAAATTATCTTCTGTATTGTACTGAGCTTGATTGGTTAACATGTCGAGACAGAAAACCCCTGTCACACCGGCAAATACCATGGACAACTATTTAGTCCAGGTGGTGGCCAAAATCAATAGCGTCCGGAGGTCTTCATTGGGACTTATGGACTCTCCTCCTTGTGCCCAACCTGAACCACCAGGTGAAACCCAATCTATTGACCTTATTGAGGAAAGTAATGATTGTTCAATGACAAATGTTTCCACGACATCTATTGCTCTACAACCCGATACTATTGCTGACTCATTGAGAGTGGAAGAGTTAAATACCTCATAACGGTGTAGAGCTGGATACTGAAAGCAATGCCCCCCCCACTCCTGTCCCCGCACCTAGAGCTAAAAGAGGGACCACTAAGGCTCCTCCTAAAAGAGATGGATTGCGGTCCAGTAAGAACAAACCAGCAACCCCTCCTAGAAGAACTCATAGAAGGGCTGTAGAGGGAACAAGGGAGGAAGGGAATGGAAGTACAGATTGGGAGGATATGATATTGAATAAGCTTATGGGTATATTGGAGTCTAAGATATCTGGGTTAATAAAACCTCTTATATCTAAAATTGACCACCTTACTAATAAAGTCAATAAATTAGAGACCCTTTTGAAAAAAACAAATGATGGTAGGGGGGAAATTCCAAATCGAATAATTCATAAACTGGAGGAAAAACAAGACTCAGGAGATATACTTCGGGGGAACATGAATGAAGGTGCAGATGACATACTAGCCCCAATTCAGCAAATTAGCCTCAGACCTGGTGAAAACCCCAATAACCCCCCAACCACAGAACCTGTTCAAACTTTAGGTAACACCCCAACTGTTGACTTCAACACAGAAACTAGTCCTGTCGAACTAATTGTAGAGGCCTCTCCACTGATTTTAGTACTTGCTAATGTTCCACCTCTGAAGTTAGGGCAGATTGAGTCCCCAGACTCGCTACTAAACAAGGCACTGCAGTGGCTAAGTAATAATATGCATATATCTCCTTGGGGCAAAGGAAAACTATCAGATGATCTGCTAACAGCGAGACGGGTAAAGTGGATAGGGACTAAAACAAAGAAATTTCAGGGGGATTGTGTGGTTTTAAACTTCAAGGGCCCTGAAGTATTACCAGATGTCTTGTGAAATATTTTCCCTCCTCAGCACAGAACAGCGGAAATTATACCACTAACGTTGGACTTCTTCTATAGTAGAAGAGGACTTGTAGCCAAACCAAGTATATTGAGAACAAAGTGGACAGTCGTGGGAAACAGAAGGGCTAGGAATGGTCCCACATGTGAGTGGGGGTTAAACTTGGAAAACCATTATTCCGCCCTATCTGACCTAAATGAATGCGACTGACTCGTATGCTGTGATCCTGCTCCTCTTGAAAGGCGGTTGCCCCTTAAGTGTGGAAGGACAGGAAACCTAAATGAGCACTTAGCAGGAAAGCAGACATCAAGTCCTGGGGAATCCCAATCCCCTGCTTCTGTAAACACAAATACAGTAGTAGAGGGTCCAAACAGACAGGCAGAGGTGAGCGAGAGGATCTCAATATTGAGGGATGGTGAAATGGTAAATGTAGAAACTGAAGATGTTGCAAATGCACCTGAGAAGGGCCAGATACAACATCAACAAGAGACATTATTGATCTCTCTTGTCTCTTGGAATATAGCTGGTATAGCAAATAAGTTAAACATTCCGGAATGGGTTCCAATATCAATATGATATTATTATGCTCCAAGAAACTTGGTCACTGACCCCAACCTTCCGGCAGGGGTATCTGAATTTCCGTATGCCTGCAATTAGAAATCGAGTGGGTCGTCCCTCCGGGGGCCTGTTAATTTGGATACGTCAGACATTGAATTGCAAAATTAAGCAAAGGTCCATACCTTCCAACGACATCATAGCCCTTGATATCAGTTGGGAAAATGGCCAACAACTTGCCCTGTTTAATGTCTATGCCAGGGGAGTTGGGGGGGGGGGGGTAAATCCTCAGATGTTTTAACAACTCTAGAGCATCATATCGAATTGTTACCATTAACACCTCATGTAATAGTAGGCGGGGATTTTAATACCACCTTCGAACCAATGGGTGAAGAGGATAGGACCCTGGCCGAAGAGGAGGATGCTAAATGGGGAATACCCCACCTGGAGGTGCCTGCTATCAGGAAATGGAGTACAGTGGCAATTCAGCTAAAGAGCCTATGTCTTTCAAGAGGGTTGAGAGCAGTAAATGGACGGTCACCCTCTGATTCAATAGGGAAAAATACATTTGACAATGGCCGTGCAGCTAGCAGAATTGACTACTTATTGTTGGATGTAAGGGCTTGGAACAAACTGGTAGATATGGTAGTGAAAGATAAACTTGAAAGCGACCATAATCCCCTATGCCTGACCCTTCAATCCTACCAAGAAGTCTTGGAGCCCCATAGGAAAAGTGAAATGGTGACACAAGATGTTGTGTGCGCAAACAATCATTGCCATCTGAAGTGGAGTATGTTGCTAGAAGATGTTTCCAAATTGGAGGTCCTCAAACAACTAATAGTGGATGAAGTTAATATGATTAAGTCCCACTGTGGGAAGTCTGACTTCAAACACTATATGATGGAGGCCCATGAGAAGCTATTCTGTAAAATTCAAAGTTTTTTTATTAAAACTGTAGCACCCAATAAAAAGAAAAAAGATCAAAATATACAAGGTTGGTACGACAAGAGTTGTAGGATAGCACGACATAACTTAAGCACGGAATTGAGATCTGGAAATGCATTAGCAGTGAGGTTGGCAAGAAATAATTACAGACAGACCCAAAAACAGGCCAAGAAACGCTGGGATGAGGATTGCTGGCGTGAATTAAAGGAGGCTTGTGCTGCCAAGGACTCTAAACGTTTTTGGGCCTCAGTAAAATGGGAGAAGGGAGGTATAGCTGCCCATCCTCTGAACCATGTTGCAAAAAATAATTGGATAGAGTTTTTCCAACCACAGTATGCCCGAAATCCAGCCTTCATACATGACCAACCCCCACCACATGTTTATTTTAAAAATCCAATATTTCTTGAAAAGGATGTAAGTAATGTATTGGATTGTGTAGCGGGGGGGAAAGCTCCGGGCATGGATGGAATTCCGGCTGATATATTTCTAGCGGACCGGAATTCGTGGTGTAGTTACTTTACAATGTTGGCCAATGCTGTGGCAATGGGTGGGGAGGTACCTGCTTCATGGAAGGGAGCTGAAATTATCCCCATATTCAAAAAAGGTGATAAAACTCTGGCAAAAAATTATAGACCCATTAGCCTGATTGACACAGCCCAAAAACTCATGGGCCGCCTAGTCCAAAACAAACTGCAACAATGGATCGATGAAAAGAACATGCTTTCTTCATACCAGGCAGGGTTTCGCCCCTTAACCAGTAGCGTAGACCAAGTCTTACACTTCTTAACCATTTATTGGAGAAACGTTACAATAAAAAAGGGGACATTGTATGCAGTTTTCGTGGACCTAAAAGCTGCTTTCGACCTGGTTCCCAGAGAAAAACTGTGGCAAACCCTGGCTGATGCTGGCCTAAGTCAGGAATTCCTTACTCTCCTTGTTCGTCTCCATGAAAATAATTTCGCTAAAATTAGATGGGGCAAACAAGGAGAAGTAACAGATCCCTTTCCAGTAGAGCGTGGGGTGAGACAAGGGTGCGTCCTAGCGCCGACACTATTTTCAATTTACATAAACGGCATCGTTGAACATCTCCAGAAAACCCCTAGCGACGCCCCAATTATAGCAGGTTCCCACGTCCCCGTCCTGATGTTCGCGGACGACACGCTCTTACTTTCACGCACCCCTAGCGGTCTCCAAAAAGTGGTTGATGCCTTTGGAGAATTTTGTGATGGCCGGGGCCTTGAATTGAATACGACTAAAACCAAATTCATGTGCCTCCACCACCAGTCCACCTTCAAAGGTGTAATAAAATATAAAGGTACTCCCTTAGAAAGGGTGGACTCTTTTTCCTACTTAGGCATCATCCTACAGGAAAATATGAATTGGAAATCGCACATTAATACAACAGTACTGAAGTTTAGACAGCTAGCAGGCGCAATCACCTTAAAACATCGAGCCTCGCAAACTAAGCCGGTAAATTGTGTGCTTGAAATTTATAACATGAAAGTATTGGGGGCCTGTTTATATGGTTCTGAACTATGGGGGTTTTCAAATTTGGGAGAACTAGGACGCGCAGAAAATAGATTTTTGAGAGGGATTGTAATGGTCCCTCAAAGCACACCCATATCTCCTTTAAAATTGGATCTCGGCAGGAAAAGTATAGAGGACATAGCAAGGCTACGCCCTCTTTTATATTGGAGACGTCTTATGGTGACCCCTGAACTAAGCCACTATGCTGCAGCCCTGAAGGATGTTGTTAAATTCGATTGTTTTCATTGCATCCCATGGCTAAAGGAACTTCGGGGACTTCTTGTAAACCTGAAATTGGAATATCTGTGGGACACTAATGATGTGGCTACTTTCCCCTCGAAGGCAAAGCTAAAAGAACTGTATTGGGAAATGGTGTATTTTACAATGGTCTGTAATGGATCCAGGTCAAAACTAACAAATCGCTTTCTGGATATAAAAATGTACCCTTCATGCGAACTATTTTGGGACGTAATTGAACGACCGTACGATAGAATATTATATTTTCAATTTCGCATAGGTACATTACCAGTGAATGCTTTTAAGAAACACTGGTCCCCAGCTTGGGACGAGCATTGTCACCATTGTAAAGAGCAAACCGAGCACATATCCCATCTGCTGTTCTGTTGCCCATTGTATTCGAGTCCAAGACGCAAATGGATAAAGCCAGTGTGCCTAAGTATGGGCACTCGTAGCCAATCGGTAGCCCTCAGGATACTTGAATCTGATTGTTCCACTCTGTTTGTGGTTGGTGTAGCAAAATTTTTGGCTTGGGCATGGTCAATCCGCACTCGCTCGCTAATGTCAATTACTCCATAAATGAATTTTTGTCTATTACTATTCCCCCATCTCGTCATATGAATTATTATATTCTTTTAGAACAAATATTTTATATGAATTGCGGAAATGTTTTTGTATTTTAATATGTATTTTATTCGACTAGTTATGTTTAATATGTATTTTAGAAAGTATTTTAACTGTAGTATTTATTGTATTAGGGTTAGGTGAATGCTTTTATGACAAATGTCGAATAAAGCTTTGAAACTTGATAGCAGAAGACAGCGGGCGTTGACGTAGGTCGGCGGAAATTGATGGTGCAGCGGAGACAGAGATGGCATGAGCATGAATAGTTATGTGAGTGTTAGATTATGGTGAATTGATTGTGTGATGTCTTGCGAAGTTGGAAGGATAGTTGAGTGAATGTGAGTTTATTGGTTTACTGGTCCAAACACGTGCGGACCAGGTTTTTGGAAAATGTACGCAAGAGAAGTCAAATATCCCGTGATAGCTATGCGCTGTAATTTTTTGATCATTGATGTGGGTGTTGTGGAGCACTATCGATGGCTCATTTGGGATAGGGAATTTTGTGTGAGTGGATCTAATAGAGCCGTGTGTGGAAAACCTCAGGTGCCAGGGGTAGACCACAGCGATTGGAGTGACGGACACAGGCCAAGGGACATAGGTCATGGGGTATGAATGTTCTCGAGAGAGTGTATACTATAAAACTTTTAGAAGACAATTACTTTGTTTTGTGTAACTGTAAGTTATAATGGCTGACTGGTAGGTGGTTACTTGGTTTAGTGGGTTTTGGATAAACAGTTACTTGGTTGTATGACTGGGAGAGTGAATGCACATGGCGAGATTGTGAAGGAGGGTGAGCCGCTGCAAAGAGGGAAAGGTGATGTCAGAGATCGCTGCGCTCTGATAGGCTGGTCGGTGTAATGCTACACTGGCATTGGAGGGTTCTTGGCAGGAATTGGAAAGGAAAATTGTGTTTTATAACAATTGAATTAAAATGAGATGTGTTAAGGAATCATGAGATATATGTAGAGGAGATTAAGGTGTGGTGACTCAGGTAGGGGAAGAAACCCCACCAGAGGATACCCCGGCACACTACATGGCAACAAATATAGGACTTCATACAATAGTGTAGCTCCAAAATTAGCATAGGATTACAGAAAAAGAGGGAAAATGGCTTTCCCACGTTATGGGTCATTTCAATTGGATGTGTTGTATCAGTTAAGGGGAGTGATGTCTTCATTAAAACCCCTCCCAGACCCACACAATTAGAGGCATTAGATGCGGGCAGCACAAGCTAAGCAGAGACAAAATTCACAGGGAAGGATGAGAAAAGCAAGGAAGTCATATCAAGATGCAAGGTGGGATACTTAGTTGACAAGCTAGAGGGTGGATACTATTGAGGGGGAAAGGTTGTCCCCACTGTTGGTACAAGGAGCTGGTGCATGAACCAAAAATACAGAGGATGAAAGTGATTAGGATGATAGCCTGTTAGATAGACTATTGACAGAGCATCCCTCACCTTATAACCCTCAGTCTGAGGAGAGGAGATTAGAACTTGCAGGAGGAAACCCAGAAGGAGATCTTGATGGGATCAAAAGGGACAGGAGGGCCAGTAGTTGGGAATTCTGAAATGAGAGCAGTTGACAGTGACATAAGACTACCAGAAGCACTCACGGTGCTGGTTACCATTGGGCCTGGGTCCCGATATATAATTCGAGCATGGGAGAAAGCGGGGGTCAACAGCAGACAGGAATGGGAGAAGAAACTATCTCAGGAGGAAGCCGTACAATGAGAGGGAGGGGTGAACCATTGGTGCCTGTGGAACCTAGTAATCCACTGTCAGAAACAAGAAGGACAGGTACACTGGTAAATTCAAGGTCAGAAATAAGAATGTGGGTCCCCTGGTGGGGGAAACATGTCGGCAGCCGGTTGAGCTGCGGCAGTGCTCCGTTCCCTGTTTCCCGTCCGTGACTTTTTGGATACTTTTTGATGGTTCTAGGGTGAATACTTCGAGATGTGCCCCCTGTGAATTGGCCATTTTTCCCATTTTTCTCATGTTGCCGATTTTTGGCGTTTTTCGTCTCCATTAGACCCCATGTGTTTGGAATGGGTGTGTTCCTCGGAGTGCTCCTCAGCGGAGCCTGCTGCAGCTGCTGGCTCTGTATCACAGATGAAGGGTTTGAACCTGAGTGGGAGCTTACCTGCGTTTTTGCCACTACCGGCATTGGGCTTGCCGGTTTGGAGTCTTGCCGCCCTGGAGCTCCGTCGAGGCCGTAGGACCTGTTGTCTTCTCCCGGGACATCGTGGAGCCGCTGTGGGTCCCGCTGCCGAGGTGGAGGTGATAGAAGAAACGCCCGAGGAAGGGGAGTTGTCTGTTGAATGCAGTGGTGGTGCTAAAGGTGGTGGGGGCTCAGCGCAGGCCGGGGGTGCTAGAACCCAAGGTGACTCCATTTCTATACCTCCGGTTGGCGATTTATTCAAGTCTGGTGCAGGGGGGTCACCACATTTGAGAGAGGACAAATGCAAGAGATCAAAAAGAGAGTCAAAAAAGGAAAGAAAAATAAAGGAGTACAAGCTCAAAACACCACATTCTCCGTATCTTCTTGCCGTAACCCAACTCCTGCTCTAAGTTTAGAGTTACCCAAGCCAGTGGTTCCTGCTGCCGTCGGTAACGCTAATAGCGCGAAAAAGAAACTTTCCTCTTACCTGACAGGGCAGATTAAGGCAAAGCGAGCCTACACATGTAAAACAACTAAAGGGCCTAAAGTCTCTAATTTTAAGTGTGAATCCACTAGCTCTGCTAGTGCTGGGTCCAGGATAACTCCATCACTTAGGTCGTATTTTAAGGTGATCTCTCAAGTGGTACTACTATCGCATAAACTTTCTCCCAAGGTTTGTCTAGAAAAGCCACTATCAGAGGGCGTGGGTCTTGAGGAGGCAGTGAATACTGGGGTCCCGATTAATAGTTCCTCAATTGATATGGCGACGGGTGGGGTGGAGGGCCCAGAAATCCCAGGTGCCAATATGGAAGCCAATATGGAAGCTGAGTTAGATTCGGATAAGGATAGAGGTTGAGACTGCCGGCACCTGTACCCTTACTGAAGTCCCAGAGAAAGAGGACCCTGTGTTGGAAAACTTGTGTCCTTCAGGTCCGTCGGGTCGCCCCCGCCTCTTGCCTTGGTTTTGGCTCCGCCACTCGCTCCGCCACTTCTGCTGGCTCCTCCATTTGTGATGACCGGCCTCCTTGGTGAGTCATGGCAAGGGGATAGTACACAAGATAGTATACAAGGAGGTATACAAGGTGGTGCACAGGCTCCCTCTTCCAGTGCTAGTGCCTTGCCAGTTAACTGTGACAATGTAACCTTGACCACCTCCCTACAGGCTTCTTTACAGGTGATGTTTACATCTTTGTCTGCTGACATAAAAAAAGGGTTTGAGACTTCTGCAGCTAATCAGGCCGATATTAGGTGTTTTTGTGAGTCCCTGGACAAGAAGCTAAGTGATCTTACTTTAAGAACAGAGTCACCGGAGGATAAGGTAACAGGTCTGACTATACACTTGGATGAGGCAAAAGTGGATATCACAACGCTCAGGAAAGAAGACCAAGTGTTGGCAAAGAGGATGGAGACGCTTGAGAACAATGCCCGATGGAATAATCTTCGTATTCTGAATATTCTGGAGGATAAGGAAGGCTCAGATATTAAGCAGTTTGTCATCTCGCTATTGAAGGAAGCATTACATTTGAATCAGTCTGTGGAAGAACTAGCTTTACACATCCAACGCATCCATAGAGAGCCTTTCAGGAAGAACCCCCAAAGGACCAAGCCAAGAAAAGTCTTGGTCAACTTCCATACTTACTCACTAAAGGAGACCATTCTCAATCTGGCCCTAAAGCAGAAATCTGTGAGTGGTAAGGGATTTAATTTTCAGATTCGATATGACGAATCTAGGACCGCACTTGACAAGCAATGGGAGTTTGGGAGGAGGCTTGAGGCTTTTAGAAGTTATGGTGCAGTTGCTCAATTAGTCTTTCCGGCAACACTGAGAGTAATAGATAAAAATAGCATGCATAATATCAGGTCAGTGCAGGTAGCGGATGAGCTAATACTGACTATGGGCAAAGACAAAGGAGCATCAGGCTAGGTAGGTTTGCCCTGTACATATTAGAGGTGTGGCAATAAGTTTTTTAAAAATCAATAAAGGTGAGATTGGTGTCTAAATTGGTTGACCCTGGCGGTAGGTGGGCAATCGCATCAGTGATCATAGCGGGTCCCCAACTACTATAATAGGATACTATGGTCCAAATCAGGATGACCCGTCAGCTTTGAAGACCCTTTTTTCTTACCAATACTTATTTCCGAGCCGGTTATTCTTGCTGGAGATTTCAATATCGTTTTGGATCCTCTTTTGGATAAGTCCTCTTCTAACAGAGCTAGAACTTTATCTAAAACTAGGGCTTTCCTGCAGGATAGTATGAAGCAGCTAGGGTATAATGATATTTGGAGATCACTACATGAGCAACAAAGAGGTGTTACATTTCGCAACTGCAGATACCACCATCAGTCAAGAATTGATTTTATCTTGATTAGCCAACCTTAACTTTGGTGAAATCAGTTTCTCACCTCCCTTTTCATTTATCAGACCACACGGCTATTTATTTAGAACTAGAGGGGTTTCCTAAGAGTTGTTTGAGAAACTGGTCATTTGATCGCTCATTGCTCTCCTCGCCGGATGTTATTAATGCTCTTAATGTGGAGGTGCAGCACTTTTTGGAAGATAATATTGGTACTGCTTCCCGTGTGAGTGTATGGGATACACTAAAGGCTTTCTTAAGGGGCTTTATAACAAATAAAGCTACATATAAGAATAGGATCTATAGGGAAGCTGTGGCCTCCCTGGAAATGGACATGGCCAGAGTGCAGTCAGAAATAAATATGCACCCGGATGCCCTTGCCACCACAGTACAGGTGTGGCAAAACAAAGTAGTTACTCTAAAAGGGGAGTTGTGTTCAGTTTTGAATGCTCGGGTTTTAGAGAGGTGGGAAGCAAGTAAATTAGCCCATTTCAAGTATGGCGGGTGGGCTGGAAAGTTGCTAGCCTGGAAGACAAAGACTGAGCAGGTTAGAAATAATATTTATTCAATCATTTCTGGCGACATAACATATTCTACTGATGCAGATATTAGGGCTGCTTTTTGGGATTTTTTCAGTGAAATATATCGGGAGGATAAAAATATTGAAATCAAACAAGTTGAAGATTGGCTGGCGGGAGTATCTCTTCCTGCACTGTCATTAGAACAACGTATTGTTTTGGAAGATCCTATCTCCCAGGAAGAAGTTAGACTGGCATTTAGTAGTAAAAAGGGTAGGGCTTCTGGCCCAGATGGTTTGCCGTCTGAAATTTATAAGGCCTTGAACTTAACAATCCTCCCCTTTTTGACTGAGCTGTTTAACAATATCCTCCAAGATGGAATGCTCACTCCTATTTCTTGGAATAGTGCTTCAAAAACATTGATACTGAAACCAGGAAAACCGGCAACCTGCTGTGGGTCTTATAGACCAATTTCCATCTTAAACGCTGATTACAAAATCTTTGCGTCAATGTTGGCGAACAGGTAGGGGGCAGTTGCTTCTAATATCCTGCATGTAGACTAAAAGGGATTTGTAAGGGGTCGCCAGCTCTATGAGTTGACTTATGATCTCATAGGAGCCATCGATAAGGCTTCTGTGGAATCTCTCCCCCTGGCTGTTCTCACCTTGGACGCCACCAAGGCCTTCGATAGGGTTAACTGGATCTACCTATCGGAGGTCTTGGGAAAATGTAATATCGGCGAGAAATGTAGGCGTGCAGTGAGACTCTTGTATCAGAATCCGTCTGCCTGTTTACTAGTAAACGCGGAATTATCTACCCCATTTAATATCACCCGGGGTACCCGCCAGGGCTGCCCTCTATCTCCCCTCATATTCGATCTATATATTGAGCCTTTTGCTCAACCGCTACCTGACGATCGTAACATCAAGCCCTTTATTTTTGAAGGATGGGAGAAGAAGGTAGCCTTATATGCGGATGATGTCCTCGTTTTCTCCTCGGAACTCCGCTCGGCATTTCCAGCTGTAATTGCTTTGGCTCAGGACTTTGGCAACTTGTCTGGGTATGAAATCAATGCCTCAAAGACGGATATAATGGTCTGGAACGACCCTGACCTGGTGGTAGGGGCTCAGCCGAGTTCTGTCTTACGCTACTTGGGCCTAAATATATACAACGATATAAATGAAATAGTTCCATCTAATTTCTCGCGTGTGGCCAAGGAGTGTCGTAGGCTGATGAAATCATGGTTTTCGCTTCCTTTATCCTTATTGGGTAGAGATAACTTAATAAAAATGTCCCTTCTTCCCAAAGTTTCTTTTTTGTTTAACACCATCCCTCTCTTTTTTGAACCCTTTATGATAGCCAAACTTCAAAGTGAAATAAGTTTGTTTATCTGGAACAACCACATTCCTAGAATAGCCTGAAAGAAACTTAGGCGTCGTAGATAAAAGGGTGGGTTGGCGGCTCCTGATATACAGCTATACGCGTGGGCTTTTCAACTTTCCCATGCTAGGATGTTGCTAAAATCCCCCATAAACTCTGCTTGTGGGTATAGGTTTGCAGCACTACTTAAAGGGGAAAAAGAAGCTGAGCACGCTTTTTTGTTTAAGTTTGGCAACCCCAAGTTTAAAAAAAAAGTAAAACTGAAGGTATTGCGAGATATATCTAAAACATGGGTGAAACTCAGGTGTTCAATAAATATTGGTTACTTCTATAGTAGATCTCCACTGTGGAATTCACCAGGGTCTCCAAGCTGGCTTCTCGATAGTCTCGCAGTACCTCTGAGAAAGGCAGGAGTGGAGGTGTGGGTGGACCTTTTTGTCGAGGGTAGTTTACTCCCGTGGGAGGCGTTATTCTCTAAAATAGGAGCAGGACTTTCCAGGTTTAAATACCTGCAAATACGAAGTTGTGCGCACTCACAGGTTTCTGCTAGGGGCAGACTTTTGTTAGGGGGTGATAGCAACATGGTCTCCCTCTTAATAGATAAGCCCCCAACTAAAAAAGAAGTTTCATTTTGGTACAATCTACTATTGGAGGAGGTCGAGAGTGAGTTCCATCTGCCTGACATACTATGGGCCGCGCATATCACCAATCATAATGTGGAGAACTTGTGGTTTGAGTCTTTTAAGATCTTGTGGAACATAGTGAAACCCTCTTGGTTGCACCAAAACCACCTTTTTACCCTACATAGGGCCTACTATTCCAAAGAGAGACGCTCAAAATTCCCAAACAACTCAGCAGTGGCATGCCCTAAATGTGGTCTGATTGCGGCTTCTGACCTGCACATGTTCTTTGATTGCCCACGGCTATCGCCCTTTTGGAACGCGGTTGGTCTAACACTCACTACTGCCTTGGGCTCCCAAATCCTGCTATGCCGCGCTCTTAATATTTTTGGGGTCGCTCCAGAAGTTCAGGGTCTGGCTAAGAACTTAATCTTCTATGGTATTTTACTAGCCAGAAGAGAAATATGTAGAAAATGGAAAGACCCGTTACCTCTTACCTTGCTGGACTGACGCACTTCAGTGGTACAAACATCCAAAATGGACCTTTTAAGATTGGGCAATCCAGACAAGAGAAACTTCTGGTCCTTATTAAGTTGGTTATGGCTGAGTACTCAACCATGGGTTGTTTTTTCCCCCTAAGGTCCAATGATTACGCTGCTTGGCATCTCTCTTTATGTTCATATACCCAATAGGGCGATATCGATACAAGATTGGGTATCTGACTGCAGCATATTACCCCGTTGGTTGTTCTAATGTGGTGCTGTTGGAGTATGGTAATTGTACTGAGGGGCGACCCACTTCGTACTATTCAGTGCTCCTACCAGGTTATCTGCGACAGTACGCCCATCTCCATGCACTAATATTTGGTCACCAAGGGCGACAATGAGGACCAAAAAAAAAAAAGAAGAATGTGGGTCCTACCAGTGAGGGAGACTATGGGAAGGTCATCTGAGATAGGAATGAGACAAGAGGCATCTAGCACAGAACTTGGGTTCCTGAATGCAGGGTCAGACAGTCGAGGGAAGAGTCAGAGTTGTGGGAGGGAAGTACGGCCCACATTTCAAACTGAAGGGATGGAGGATCACTGGAGAATCCAAAGTTCTGACAGGGAAGGGCAGTGTAATGTGACAGATGAGGGAATGCTTAAAGTTGCAACAAAGACAAAATTGTTCTATGTACTAAAATTGAAGGCAGAAGTAGGTGGAGTAATTGATGGAAACGTACCGTTGGAAAAGGTAGATCTCTATGATCAAGATGAGCTGTTATTTGTGGCCAAGGATGTCACTAGCAAGGCAAAGCAAGCTCATGAGACGCTAGTTCAGTTGGCACAAAAGTATGATGTGGATTTGACAAAAATAAAAAATATAAAGGAAAATCACAGGTTAAATTACACTGATCAGGAATTAGAAGAAAAGAGAATAGTAGGGTTTACAGTAACCCTGGGCGGACAGGCGTAGTGCCTCTACGGGAAGTTCCAGAGTTGGGAAACAACTCTGTGGAACTTTGCTCTGCTCTGCTACATTCCCCCCTCCAAAAGTAATTAAAAATCATTAAAAAGGCATTTACCTGTTGTGGCTGCCTCCTCCTCACCATGGCTGCTCTCCTGCCTCCTCCTCGCTGTCCTTCTTTAATGATAACCCCTACATTGTTCATCTTGCGTGTGCGCATGTGCATTCGCAAGACGTACAACATAGGGGTTATTCGCCACAGAGTCGTAGTTTTGCCTGAACTCCACATTTGCAATGGAACGCGGAGTAGGCAAAAATACATAAGCTACACTGGTGGAGCATAGTTACCTGCCCGGGCTTAGTTGAAAGCCCATGTTTGAGAGCTAGTCATAGGAATAGGAGCATAGAAAGAGTTGGATGGATGGGAAGAGAGGTGGTCCGAGAAGAAAGGTGAAGGGATAGAAAATGCTCAACCTTCCGGAGTAGGGACGGAGAAAGTAGGGAATTACCCATTGCGAGAGGTGCTGAACGGAGGGTGTGTGCATGCGCCTTGGAGCAGGGGTGATTTGGCATCATTCACCAATGATTTCCCTCAGCTGAGAGAAAAGCCTGCAGAATAGTGTAAGCATGTTGACTAGTTTGTGAAGATTTCAAAGGTATTTTGGATAGATTTTAACACTCTGTTTGACATTGTGGTCCCAGGTGATTTGTAGGTGGCATGCAAAATTGCATTTGAGTGGCCCACTGCAGAACCAGAGAGGGATCCTTTAACGCATTGCCCTCCACCTGAGGTGATGAGAAAAAATATGCGGGTGATATTATGGCTCCATTCTAAAGTTGCCCCTCAAAACATTGATTGACTCAAGATTTATTGAACTACCTGAGAGCCAAAGGAATCAGTAAATGATTATTATCAGAGACTCCTACTAGCCTTTAAACAGCATAGTGGGTTGGATGCCCTGGAACAGAAAGACATGGGACAGTTTGTCTTTGTGTTGGGATTAAGGTCTGAGATTAGTTTAACGATTCAGCAACATTTGATTTGTTGGCAGAACAAGTTGGTGGATGAGATTCTGAGTTATGGTAAGTATTGTAGCAATGATGTAGAGTCTAAACATAGGAACATGAAGGATAAGCTGATGATGGTGCAGTTAGGAATGCAGAGAGACCAGATCTGCTGCAGGGGAATGGAGGTACAATGGCCCGGAGACAGGGGAGCAGTCGAGGAGCAAGCCAAAATATGGCAGCCCCTTCCCGGACAGGGGAGAGGAAGAGGAATGGACCCCGGGACAGGAGTTGAGTTGGTTAACCCAAGGAGGAACACTACTTGTCATTATTGTCACAAGATGGGGTATTGGAAGCACAACTGTTACCTAAACCCAGCTAATCAAATGCTATATGAGGAAAATATGCAAGTATCTGATGGTTTGAACACTGTGACTAGACCTAGTCCATGTATGGGGGAGTTCCAAACCAGCTGATACTGGTACCTCAACCCCGAGAATTTCCCCAGGCAATCATGTGTATCAACAGAGGCCTTTCATCGAAATATCATACAGATCTGATCCAGACTCATTGTAAGGACAGTGTGTGAGGGCAGATGAAGACTGTACTCTCAGGACAGCCTTGGCGGTAGACCAGAACAGAACGTTTGAGGGGGCAGTTTATAACACTCATCCCTTTATATTCTTGAGTGATACTGTTGATGTCCATTCTACTGTAAGGTCATCAGTGGTTCCCAACCTGCCCCTCTCTAGACAATCAATAAAAGGCTTTATTGAACAGTCTTCTTTCTCAGGCAAGTAAAGTGAACTGCTACAATTGTAATACTGGTTGCGAAGTATATTGCGTACAGTAAGAAGAGTATTATGAAATAATACTGTAAAAGCATTGTATAGATCCTAGACCATAGATAAATACATACATAAATAACAAAGGCTAAAAGTACTCAACTGGTGCTTCTAAAATACACCTACCCCAATATACCTAACCTAAGTCTAGTAAGAGGGAAGAAGTAAGTGAGGTGTAGCATAGGTTTAGTTTTTCTTTGCCGAAAATCTATCCAAGATTTCTCTTAGGGTCTAATCATGTCCGTGCCTTGGTTTTAGAATGAAGGAGGTCTGGTATCAGTATCTCTGGACTCGATTTCCCAACACCCAGCGAGGGGAGCTTGGAAACACTGGAGCTGGATTTTCAGCAAGAGAAAGGATAGCTTCTCTGTCAGTGCGTCAGCTGGAGGGTCGGCTTCCTTCGGCACTTGCTGTAGCAAGCTGCGTCGGGCAAGTAGAGAGTGGAGCTGCTCCGAACCACCGTGTGTTTGCTAGGGCAAGTGTAGGGATATTTATACCTTGAAGGTGCCTAGTTTGACGTAAAGTCGGACGTAATAACGTCATCAAAGAACCCCAAGGGATTGGTAGTTCTTTGAAAACTCCATGATTTCTAGGACAAATCAATATTCAAGTAAGGGGATGTCCCTGACTGCTGAAGCCAAGTTTTCCAAGAAATCGTTGTGGCTTTTTGGAACTAGTGGAAGTAGCCATGCCTGCATTTGGACTGGATGGATTATGTCTAAATATGGGTATGATTTCTATGCCTATATAAGGGCAATAGCTATATAAGGGTATTAATCAGTAAATTAAGCATGGATTCTAAAATGCTACACTACACCCTCTCCACTTTATTATGTTCAATATTACTAATTTTTAAGCATTTTTAAACTTATCTAAAGCATGATGTGTAAAAATCCCTCCCAAAATACATAAAATGCATTTGAAATGGCTGTACATGAAAAATGAGCATTTGTGCTGTACGCATTTTGAAAAGCAATATTTTCTTTCTAAGCATGTAGTGTGACATTGAAAAATGAGAATAAGTCATGAAATAACGTTTATGAAATGGCTCTTAAGTACAGAAGAAAGGTTGAGACCATTCCATGACAGAATATATAAACTGTTTAGGTTGTGGACAAGGTGAAATATTGTCATTTGGAAGTGCTTTAAAGGATTCTTGTTCTCTGAGAATAGTTCTACTTTAAGCAGATTACTTTGTGCCCCAAAAAATTAAATTTTTAAAAAAGTCAAATCACAGAAAAATAGACTTCTTAAAGTTGAAAGTTTTGTTTTGAAAAGTGAAGGTCGAATACAGAGTCCCTTAGAACGCTGTGTGCTAACTTCAAAAGTCATTCTTGTTGTTTGGAGAAAACATTAAGGCCCACATGCATCATTGTTACATCTTGCGATTTCTTAATTGCGAAAATGAAGGAATCGCAATTAAGAAATAGCAAAATGCAATGCATTTATAAATCGCAATATTTTTTGCGATTCAGTATTTTTCCTTAATTGCGATTCACAATTTGCGGATCGCAGTTAAGGAAAAAACCCTTCCCATTGATTCCTATGGGCCAAAAGGCCAATAGGAATGAATGGGAAGGCATTCACATTTTGCGAATTTCAAATTGCGATTTGCAAAATGTGAACGCAATTTCAGGGGTGCAGGGGGGGTCCAAAGAACCCCTCCCTGCACCCCTGAAATGTAACTTTGAATGCAATTTACACACACATGCCCCAAGGGCATGTGTGTGTGTAAATTAAAAGTTTCAAAGGTGCAATTTGTGCATATATGAAAGTTTTCTGTAAATTAGCATGAAGTTCAACTTAATGCTAATTTACCCCTTCCAAAGTGCGAATTCGCAATTTAAAAATAATCATGCATTGCATTTAAGAATTCTGAAATTGCGATTTCTTAAATGCAATCGCAATTTTAGAAATCGCAACATGGTTGTGATTCCTAAAATTGTGAAATGCACAATGCATTCCAAATTAGTCAATTGCATTTGCAAACGGCCGAAATTTGCAATTTGCACCGTTTGCGAATGCAATTGACGTTGATACATGTGGGTATTAATCTTTTAAGCTGGCAAAGAAATCGTTAACCACAGTAGGTGAAAGTTGGACCACTTCATTAAGTAAATCGATAGCACAAAAATGTGAATCATTGCCGTCAGCGTTAGCCACATTAGCAATGTTCGTCGGAGATGGTACCTGTGTGCCTGTCGATTCACGTATCTCACCGCCAGCAGATTGCATCTACGAGATCTCAATGAATGCCTTCATCAGCATTGGTAGCCGCTGGGGACAACATGATGCATGGGCCGTTACCGAACCAAGCAAAGGTATCAACATCCATTGGCAGTGCTGTTGGAAGTGTTAGACAGACGTCCAACACGCATTCTTCTCCACAAAGCAGGCATCGTAGAACAGGTAAGATGCAATCTTGCCAGATTGGTCAGAATGATAGGAACCATGTGGTATTCAGGTCTTTTAAATGAGCCAGGCCCAGAATCTGTATCATGCGCTCACGACACTTCATTGCCAGGAGAGTGTTCTCTATTGTAATATAGGTATCGCTGCTGACCGGACTTGTCATATAGGAGCAGAAGGAACAAGAATAGTATTCCTGCTACGAGTTCCAAAATGAGAGGCAGGCCGCCGAACACAGAGTGTACGAAGTTTGGATAAATGCAGAGGACTGCTTCAAAGGGTGCTAAGAGTCCCAAAAAAACTGTCTTAAATACATGTACAATACCACTGGTATCAGACATGTTTAAGATACGACCTAACATTTCTACGAAATGTACAGGGCAGTTTGTTGATAATAAGGCATGTATCTCTGCAGAGGACCTTGCAACTTGTAGTTCATACGTATCTTTGGACGAGGTCAGTGGCAACGTTTTTGTCAAAGAATGGCTTTTATTCTGCTTAAAGTATCAATTCGAATAGAAGAGATGTTCAGTGAAGGCCATAATGGCGACTCCCCATCTGACTTAGCTTTAGAAAACAATACTTGCATACATCACGTGACCCTGGCTGACACAGTTACTAGATAGGCTTTTCCTGGAATCATTCCACAACAGCTGTGATCATTCAACATTATATAGCTCCCGTTAGAAAGCTGACCAAAAATTGGATCTATCACTGCTGCCGGCGACCCTTGCAGGTGGCAGGATAAGTTGTTCAAAGAACCTTCACAGGCTCCAAGTAAATTAATACCCTGGCATAAAAGCGTACCGCTTAGTGCGCTCTTACATTGTGTACCACTAAGAAATACTTATTTTCCTCCACTCCAACATTTGTGTGTGTATGGTATTTCCCAGGTTGACTTTTTGTATTCCTTACCCAACCTTTCATACAAAGCAACTGGTATATGTTTCAAACAGTATTAAAATTTGAAAATTGTGACAGGCAGAGTGATTATCCTGTGTATTATCCATTCTGTTGCAGGCTTTTCTGAAACAGTTAATGGTAATCTTTCCAGTTTTTCAATGCTCAGCACCGTTTGCTCTGCTCCTCTTTGTGCCAATGTGATTTGTTTATCTGTAAGGTTAAATACAGAAAACAATGACGTGGTGTTGATTAGATACCATGGCACACATCCAGAATGAAGATTTTGCAATGTCCAGCCTAAAAGCATTATAGAACGAAATTGCGACTGTCCATGCTGTAGCATGAGCAAGTCCTGTTCTATTATGTCTATGGCAGAGGATACTATGCTGTCCAAAGAATAAATTCTGGATGACAGGGTTGTTAACCCATCTTCAAATACAGAGACTGCTTTCTCTAAATTAATACAATCAATTTCTCGTATTCTTACTGCAGTCTCTGCCTGTGTCGCGTTCCAAGCTTCAATATAAATGGCACATATACCTGCCTATATTAAACATTTATGTTGTCGTTTCGCAGGACCTAGTAATAAGTTCCATAAATCAACGCCATCTTAAAGTAAAGATAAGTGTTGTTTAACCTCTGTAAATGTAGATTCTTGTAACCACTCAAGGCACAGTTTTCCTACACTGTATGTTGTTACTATCCCTGGATGTTGTCTCTGGACATATCTTGGATCTGGCCTAGTTACTGTAAACCCTTGTGTCTTGTTCAGGAATCTAGCTTGACAGTTCTTCGTGTCTGTGGGCCAGATTAACCATTTGCTCCAATCAAGATCAGTTCTGTTTTTAAGTAAAATAGTTTTTACGTCATCCCCTCCCTCTGAAGTGTTTTTACTATCAGGTGTAGGTGTAGGTGTAGGTATGGACGGTTTGTTCAAATCTTTTTTCTTGGCAAGGCGAAGGCAGGATGTCTGTTGAACAGTGTCATTCAAAAACATTATTTGTTCAGGGATAATGAAGGCTCTAATTAAAGCTTCTATTCCCTGCACTTGCTAGTCTTTTGAGCCCCAGACCATTTTTGTTTCTATGGTGTCACTCCAAAAGTCAAAACCTAACGAGGACAGCTGGATATAAAAGGCTGTAGAATAAATTTCCTTTGTATTGGTCAACATACTTTTCATTCCTGTCTTATTAACATTTTTAAAGTAAAATGTTTCTGGATTTGTGGTATTAAAACCTGAGAAGTATGGACATTTTTCATAGAATGTTTTTGACCTACCTTTTGGTGGCGTTGGACAATGTTCCCATTGATTGAAAGTATAAACATTTCTAGGGTTTGCAGATTTGTGCAAGTAATGATGACCATAGTGATTATAACAATACATTTGTGCATAATCTGATGAACCTTCGAAGTATTCATGTTTTCTGAATTTAGCAGACATCTCTAAGTCTGACATCATATTATTAACAGTCTCAAAGTCCCAATCGTCAGAAAACGTGCTGGGTGAAACAAAGTCACTAAAGGAAACCTTAAATTTATGTGGAATCTTCAGCAGCTCTGCCGGACAATAAATGCCATAATCAGTTCTGTCCCATGCTATACCACCAGGTATAGGAACAGCTGTGATGTCCACTGATGTCAAGTCTCTTTGTTCACAATGAGATGATTTGTGTAGCTTCAGGAGCAAGTTGATGTTCTTACTTGCTGTTTAAATTTTACAATATTTCCCATATATCAGTATTCCCAAAGTTAATACCAGGATTAGCCAAAGTAGGAGAAAAAATACACCTAGCACAATCCAAAATCCAACCCATGGTGAAACCAGATACGTTTTTTCAATTTGCTGAAAAGGTTTTGTTACTTGATCTTCAAAAGTTCTATTTGCTGGCGTAATTTTAGGCTCAATGGGATCCTCAGAAAATGTATCAAAGTTAATGAAATAGACAGAGGCAGTTCTGTCATTTGTTGGAATCGCATCAGGATTATTTGAAATCACTGGGGCTACCGGATCCTTTGTCATATTAGTGTAGCCCAATGCTACATCACTGTAGACAGGAGTATATTGATGAACTGTTATTTGGGACTCAAGAGGTAGAAGTTCCATTTCTGTATTGCTTAGTCCTTTGTTTTGTGCTGCAGAGTCTTCAAATGTTATCAGTCTCTCAGTCTGAACCTCCTGGATAGTGGCAAGATTTGGTCCTCTGCTACATCTTCCGAGTCCACAGGGCCTATTACTTAATATTGGCTTCATGATGTGGTTTTACTAGGTCGATGGATACAAACCTGTTCTCCTTTCTCCCAGCAAGGTGTGGCAGTAACACTGTTCATGATCCGTGGATTGCTAGTGCAGGTACTGGTTTTCTGTAAGAAGACCCACATTCTTTCTTATCCGCGATCTTTTCTCTGACTAGATCCCCAATCATTGGAATCCAGACAGGCCTTAATGGGACGGGTGGTTCTCCTTCAGTGGTGGTTGGCTTCTGTATTGTGTTGCTTTGACTTCTCCTTTTCTCATTTAAGTTCTGCAAAACAGCCAAACGGTCTTTGATATCAAAAGGTTTTTGTTCCACCACGGAAGTGTGACGATCGAGATCCTGGACAAGCATTCTAGTACCAAAAAGGATTTCATATGGAGTGATTCCACCCAGACAGTTTCTTGGCAGATTATTTAAATTACGTTGGACACTTATTAGATGTTTGACCCACCCGTCACCCGAGCCTAATACCCTAGCTCTTATAGATTGCTTCATGTCCCGTTTTTTTCTTTTCACTACAGAATTTTCCTCAGGATGGAATGGACTTGAATACCGCAATGCAACACCCAGATTGGCCATGGTCTCCTTGTAAGCTTTGGGGTTAAATGCAGGACCCTGGTCAGAATGTAGTGTGCCCACTGCATATGTGCCGATAAAGGTTCGCAAATCTTTTATAACAGTTCGGGCGTCAGCAGAGCGCTGAGGCCAAATCCATATGAATCTGTCCTAATATTTGTGGGACCGCATTTGTTCATAGGGACATCTGCGTGTAGATAGTCTAATGCTGTCTAGCAAAGGTGTCTGTCCTGGGCTGGCTACAGTGTAGTCAGGTATCTGGCGGCGTTCTCTGCTGCGATCTCTGTTGCAGTCATGGCAGTTAATTGCAAACTTGTGAATGTGGGCATTCTTCTCTGGCCACCAGTACGTCTCTTTTAATTCCAAAATGGATTTAGAGATCCCTTGATGTATTAGACGCTCTCCCATATGTGCTTCTTGTATCAAAGCCCCTATATGTCTCCTGTTTGGGATTACTCTATCCCCACTATAGGGATTCGAGCAAAATGGACGGAGTTGGCATCAATTATGTATGCATATTCGAGTGGATAGTTCAGAGGTAACGCCTCTCCGCTACCTTTGCTTGTGGCATTGACAGCTAGCATTGTTTTGCCGTCTATTTTTGTTTTTGAATGAGTGATTGCAGCTACGGAAGCTGTTTGCACAGCTGCCTTTGCGGCTTCATCAGCCAATGAATTCCCTTCAACATGAACGCCATCACGCTGATGACTCAGTGTATGGATCACGTGAGTCTTTTGTAGTTCTCTCTGTAATTGAACTACTTGTTCCCACAGCAACTTATGCTTGATTGTGCCACCCTTTGCATCTTGGAAACCGTTTTGAACCCAGTTCTGCAAATATTCATTGTAAGATTGAATGCAGTAATACGAATCGCACAGTATGAGTGTGGAGAATTGGCGATCGGTATTTTCAAGTGCTATCTTGAAAGCCTGTAGTTCAGCTCGCTGAGATGTACAGTCTCCGAGAGATTGTGTTGTTGTGACCATAGGTCGGAATTTACCATCGCGCCAGCAACCTTTTACAATCGCGCACGCAGCACTATAAGCTTGTTTACCCCCAATTGCGGGTTGTGCTGATCCGTCTGTATAAATTATATATTCATACTGTTCTAGAGGCAGAATCTCAGTGGGCAGAGGGCAGAGGGCCTTCTTGTTCGTAATGTAGAAATTCTTGTGTTTTCAAGTAGGGGTCAAAAACGTATTCAATGTCTGTTGCAGCAAGAGAGTTAACCCATTGCATCCATCTTGGATGTAAAGCCTTTGCATTTGGAATGCTTGCTTTTGTCACTGCCTCTAAAGGAAGGTACAGGAGTAACGACCATTATGCGCTTACCCTGTGCGAGAGCTCTCTCTTTTGCTACTGCAGTTTGAACCGCTGTCAGAATTACAAGGTGGCGTACGTTTACGCGTGTCTGCAAAGGTGTTATTGCTAAAATATCTGTTTGCACTGAACGCAATATTTCTGTGTGTTTTTGAGTCCAATTAGTTGTTTTAAAATCAGGTTTGAATAATTCGTAGAGAGGTTTAACCATCCCTGCGTAGTTTAGAATGTATGTTCTTCTGAAATTCAGGAAACTTAGAATTGACTGTAAGTTTTTCAGTGTTTTTGGAGGTTGGAGCAGCTCACACTTTTCTAAAAAGTTGGCTGCCAGGCTTTTGCCTTCACTTGATAACTTGTATCCTAGAAAAAGGCCGTTGATGTTGACAATTCGGGATTTTTTAAAGTTGAATTTATACCTTTCAGAGGCGAGGACAAGTATTATGGTATTCACTCTGTTCAAGTGCCTGTCCAAATCATCTTCTGTTAGATAGATGTCATCGACATAAGATAATGCCTCATCATCATACGTTTGTAGTAACTCTGTTACTCTGGCTGAAAATAACCCGGACTATTCTTGAATCCCTAGGGGAGACAACAGAAGTGACCCTGTATCCCCATGATTGAGAAAGCGGTCAAGTTCCTGCTTTCAGGTGCAATGTTTTGACAGAAGAAACCGTTAGAAATATCTAATGTAGTTTTATATTTTTTCTGCACGATGTTATTCATAAGTGCTGAACTGTGTGCATTTTGAACTGCAAAAGTTTTGCAACAAGAGTTTAAATGTTTGTAGTCCAAAAAGAGACAATATGTATTGTCTGGTTGGAGACAGGAAACAAAGGAGTGTTCAATGATGAGGTGCATGTTTCAATCACCCCTTGGTATTCAAGTTTATCTAAGATGTCCTTGACCTGTTTTTTAGCTTCTTGCTTAACTGGATACTGCCTCTGTGTAGCTGGTTATGATTTGAACTGGAATTTGTGGTGAGGAGAATCCGTATCCCATCCCACATGATTTTTATATAATGCAGGAGCCTGGGCTACAGCCCATTTTCTGGCATAGGTGTATTTTAAATTAATTGGAATTTGATTGGAGAAGGCGGCATAATGATGTCTTCACCGTGTGGTCACTTCTTGACAAATTTAGGTGGCCAGTCTTTTTCAGCTAGAAGAATGTCATAACCTTTAGAGAGCTTCTTCCAAAAAAGTGCTCTTATTTTCCTAGTTATGTCCCCCTCCATCCGGAGCGTTACTTCATATAACTTATGGGGTACACTAACCCTGGTATTAGCTGTTTCAACTTGAATGTACTCATTCAAGTCCACTGTCTCCAGATGATCCTTCAAGATCTTGCGAGCTATGGTGACTTCTGCTGCGCTGTCCAGCATTGTCTGAGCTCACTCCCCGTTCATGAGTTGTGTCCTAAAGATCCTCGGCATGTCTGATCTTTAGACCTGCTACCTTCTTTTTGGGGAATTGGGTTTTCTTATTTTTTGGACCGTGTTGATCGTCTTTGGACTTCACACGTTCTTCCTTGTGTTCTGACCGTACTCTTTTTTTCTGAATTCTGTGAGGAAGTCTGAAAGGTACGAGAGGAACGTGTATCAGTATCTTGATATCTATCAGGTTTTCTCAAATTGTCCGTATTCCTGAGGTTATACCTCTTTTCAGAGGGCTCCTTTTGAGGAGACCTGCCTCTGGATTGAGAACGCTTCTCTTTAGGAATCTGTTTAGTATTTTCCCACTTCTTTTAGGAGTAGTGAGAGTGTTTTAACCCCTTGAATGCTCATGACGAGCTGAGCTCGTCATGAGCCACGGCGCTCCGGTGCTCATGACGAGCTCAGCTCGTCATGAGCCATGGAACGCTCGCATGCGGGGATAATTCCCCTGCTGTGCTGAGCATTCCATGGGAACGGGTATGGCCGTGACGAGCTGAGCTTGTCATGAGCACAGGCGCACCGTGCCTCATGACGAGCTCAGCTCGTCATGAGCATGTGAGCGCTGTACGCGCCCCCCTCCAGCACAGCGGGGGAAGGGGTTGATAAAGACCTTTTCAGGACTTTCTGTTAGTTGGGGCTTTCTCGGTTTCCCACCCAAACTATCTCTTCCTAGTTCTTCATAGGATTTTTTAATTATTCTGGCCAGTTCATATGGTTGCTCAGTTATATCAATTTCCCTTATTTTTTGGCGGATCGCCACTGATGCTGCTTCTCCTTTAATATTAGCTAACATTATAGCTGAGACCTGTTTGAAATCTTTCAGTAATTTCATACCCAGATTTAACACAGGCTCTGCCCCATATTCATTTTGAATCTGTTTCAGGACGTCTGGTATCACCGCCATAGACAGAACACCATGTGTTTTTGTGTAGATTGCAGCAAAGACTGTTCTCCATATGTCGCAGCCCTCCAGGTGTGGTGGTATCCCCATTGGTAAACAGATCGTTAACATTCTGTGTTTCTCATGAGATGTACTATCAGGAAATACTGCCTCGATTTGAGTAATTTTTTGAGCTATCCAGAATGAAATGTGTTCCCTTTTTGCAGGCAATTTACCAATGACTGATTGTATAGTCTGTGGTGCAATTTTATTTGTGTTCCCCTGGTGAGGGGTTTGTTGTGGAATCCTTATAGGAGGTTGGACTGTTAGAGTCTGCATGACATATTGAACCAATTGTCTATGTATTTTTATTAGTTGTTTTAGTTGAACTAATAGTTCTGCACCTGACATTCCTTCAATGTGAGGGTGTGGTGTATAGCTGGCTACTACCAGCCATGTTTCTCCAAGTCTCCCTAGTGGACCGAGCCTGGTAATGTGATTTTGATGTTGTGGGGCGCCTTTAAACCAAAGCTGATGCTCTTGGTAAGTTAGTGGAATTTCAATGTCCTCGAATAGGACGTATTCCGTTGGATTATCCTCTACTTTGTAGAAGTGAAACACATGTGATACTGCATTTGCTTCAGGGAAGATTATTCATGAATGTAATACCTCTGTCTGCCGATATTCGTGTGCCTCTATGACATAAATTACCCTACCACCTCTAATTGATTGGCCATTCATTATAAGCTTTATAGCAATGGTTTTCCTTAAGTTTTCCGGGATAAATATAGCATCCTGGTCGTTTTCTTGGAAACCTTTAATGCCTAAACCCGGTCAGGCTGCAGCTGCAGCTGCAGCTCCACCATTCTCGGGGTCACTCATTTTGTTGACCGAAAGTTCTGCAGAGCAAGTTTCAAGGAAACAAAGATAAGGTGCACTATATTTTGAAACACTCTATCCTTCAACATTGAATCAAAACAAAAACGAATACATAGGATTTTCGTCCTACTCAGTAATGGTGGATATTTTATCCTTTTACCATCTCCAGACGTCTATTGGAGTATTTTACGGGAAAAAGGGGTTTCTGTGTAAAGCACAACTGAGTTACTCTTGTATCTAGCTCCAAAATAGTGCCTTACCAAACGTTGGGTGCCATTTAGTGTAGTTTCTATATTCCAATAGGCTCTGCGCATTGAAATATTATATCCCATAGATTTGACGTAGGACTTATGTCGACTAGGTCTCTATCGAATATATTAGACTTAATTGTGAACGCCAGCTTGCTCAGAGGTCACTAGAAAGTTTCTCGAATAAACAAGAAGGGATTCGTTTCTGACAACCGCATAAATATGACAACTTTGTTTCCCCAAGAATAAAACTGATCTTCAGAGTTGTGGAAACAATACATAGATATTATACTCAGTCAATAGTGCATACTTCGTTTCATCAGAGGTGCAGAGAAATAGAGTGCTGGGCGTTTTCAAAAAAAGGGTTCATTGAACAGTCTTCTTTCTCAAGCGAGTAAAGTGAACTGCTACAATCGAAATACTGGTTGCAAAGTATAATGCATACAGTAAGAAGATTATTATTAAATAATACTGTAAAAGCATTATATGGTTTCTAGACCATAGATAAATACATACATAAATAACAAAGGCTAAAAGAACTCAACTGGTGGTTCTAAAATATGCCTACCCCAATGTACCTAACCTAAGTCTAGTACGAGGGAAGAAATAAGTGAGGTGTAGCATAGGTTTAGTTTTTCTTTGCCAAGAATCTATCCAAGATTTCTCTTAGGGTCTAATAAGCTCTGTACCTTGGTTTTAGAATGAAGGCGGTCGGATATCTCTGTCTCGGGACTCGATTTCCAACACCCCGCAAGGGGAGCTTGGAAACACTGGAGCTGGATTCTCAGTGAGAGAAAGGACAGCTTCTCTGTCAGTGCATCAGCTGGAGGGTCAGCTTCCATCGGCACTTGCTGTAGCGAGCTGCATCGGGCAAGTAGATAGTCGAGCTGCTCCGAACCACCGTGTGTTTGCTGGGGCAAGTGTAGGCATATTGATTCCTTGAAGGTGTCTAGTTTGACGTACAGTCGGACATAATGACGTCGTCAGAGAACCCCAAGGGAATGGTAGTTCTTTGAAAACTCCATGATTTCTAGGACAAATCAATATTCAGGTAAGGGGATGTCCCTGACTGCTGAAGCCGAGTTTTCCAAGAAATCGTTGTGGCTTTTTGGAACTAGTGGAAGTAGCCTTGCCTGTATTTAGACTGGATGGGTTATGTCTAAATATGGGTATGATTTATATGCCTATATATGGGCAATGTGAATTATAGCTATATAAGGGCATGAATCGGTAAATTACGCTTGGATTCTAAAATGCTACACAACAAAGGTACAGGTCAAGCCAAATGTTAAATTCCCAATGATGTCACAGTATAAATTGACTCTGGAGACTGTGCTGGAATAAGACCTGTAATTGAGTCTATGATTGCACAAGGCATTCTGAAGGAGATAAGGGGAAACCTCTGTAATTCACCTATTATGGGGTTGCAGAAACCCAGTGGTAAATATAGAATAGTTCAGGACCTGCGAAGAGTTAATAAGACTATAATTCCATGTTGTCCAGTGGTAACGAATCAATCAATCAATATATCAATCAGGGGAATGTAAGTGCACTACTCACCCATGAGTCGTGGCGGTGGGGGGTAAGCAGCTCCCTTCAGTCGAATAACAAATTCTTTAGTGTCTTCCTGAAAATGTTCAGGGATGGGGCGCGTCAGAGGTCGATCCATAACTCGTTCCAGGTCTTGGTTGTGGTCTAGGAGAAGGTTCTTTCTCCTGTTCTAGCTTTGTTGATGCACAGGTTTTCGATGAGGATGAGGTTGGTGGATCGGAGGTTTCATTTGGGTACGTGGAAGGAGATTCTCTTGTTGTAGTATTGGGGTCCAGTATTGTTGAGGCATTTGTAGCCGTGGGTGAGTATCTTGAACGTGACTTTTTTCTGGACAAGGAGCCAGTGGAGGTTGCATAGGTGTTGGCTGATGTGTTTGTGTCAAGGGATGCATAGGACGAGTCTAGCTGCGGTGTTCTCTATTGTTTGGAGCTTGCGGCATAGAGACTTGTTGATCCTGTCGTATAGGGCTTTTCTGTAGTCCAGTCTGCTGGTTTTGAGTGCGTGGGTGGCAGTCTTCGTTATCTCAGGGGTATCCATTTGAAGGCCTTTCGGAAGATGTGTGGGGTATTGAAGCTGCTGGAGGCAACAGCATTGACCTGTTGGTTCATGGAGAGGGAAGAGTAGAGTACGTTGCCGAGGTTTCAGGCATGGTCCGTCCGTCGGGGTTGGAGGCTGCCGAGGGCAGTGGGCCACCAGATGTTGTCCCATATAGAGTGAGCTAGCCTGAGGATGAGGACTTCTGTCTTCTCCGAGTTGACTATTAGTCAGCTTTTGCTCATCCAGGATATGACGTCCTGCATTCCTTCCCAGAAGTTGAGTCTGGTGGTGGTAGGTTAATTGATGAGGGAGAGGATGAACGTTGGCGTAGTATACTATGCGAGTCCATGCTGTCTGTTGCGACAATCAAAAGACAGGAGCAGACAAATGTGATCACTACCTACATTGCCGTAGAAAACAGGGGGCAGTAGTGGTACTGTATAGCTAGATGGTCTAACAGTTGACTCGTCCAGAGACCTTGGCTCCCAGGTTTTACCAAGCACGAAAGGCATCCTCCCTTCTCTCTGTTCAGGCTCTCCAAAGGCATAACTCTCCTCCTCAGGTATCTTGCTAAATCTAAAATAACGAGGTTGAGCTCCTGCACCTGCAGCAGGGGAAAAAAGGAACTTTTGACATACATATCAATTCTAATTTACTAATAACTTGAGAACAAACAAGTAGAAATGAAACTTAAGAGAAATGAAGGTTAGGCCTCCAAGATTGGCTAACCTAAGAATGCTCATTAATGTACACTCGCTGCACAAGTCTCTATAAGACTCATTTATATAAAAGTGGATATATTTATATTGCATAATATTTATAATGTGCATACATGATTACATGATTTCTCTAAACACAAGCGAAATCCTAATCATTCCTATATATGGGTTTGGTAGAAAGTTCAGTCACATCCAAGCAGTCATGTTCCTCGCAATCTTCTCCTTCAATATGTGGGAATGGCATCAGCATAGCAGGATTCAACATAGAACATTCATTCCAGGAGATATTTTCAGATGGCAGTACAACCTGCTGATACTTAGAGAATCTGTTATTTGTCAAGTGCTAAGGGTGGGACAGAGCATCATTAAATATGATGTGAACAATATCCTCTGAGCACACCCACAGTTCACACATATAGTTCCAACATATATATGGCAAGCAACTCCAATCCTCAGGAGTCGGATCAATCAATATAGTCTCCAAGGTCAATGCACAAAAGAGTCCACTTTCTGTATTTGGAGTCCTTTTAATGAATTTCAAATGTTGATTACACCAGCCAACACGTGTTTCGTCGTGCATAAATTATACCTCGACTTCTTCAGGGCTGTAATCAAACAGAACATTTCCTACAATCAGTAAAAATATTTTCCTCGTATCTTAAAAAAGATGTGGGATAGTACCAACCACCATCTAGTCAGATAAAGGTCTGCCAAGTGAAGAGTTAGAAGTAGGAAAATAAATCATCAAGAAACCAATCCAGTACTAATAAACACCCTGTGTATAATAGAAAGAGACCCCAACCACCAAGATAAATAAGCACGGTGGGGGTAACTTATCACCTCTGTATCTTTCCGTAATCTCTCATCTTTATATAATCCTCATGGTGTAAACAAATCTATCAGTCTGAAAAAACAGAGGCATTTCAAAATGATATATACCCTAAGTACTATCACTATTATCAAAAGTGCAACTGAATATTACACTGGTGAGTCCAAACAAAATTAATTTGCCAAATTAAAATCCAACGTTCACCCCCTATGTTGTTATTAAATTAGGTTTACCTTTAGAATCTCCTCCCAATTCATCCAGCAATTTGTCAACCACCTCTATTTCTTTGTTCATCTATAACGTCAATCGAAGTCAAACATAAATATATTACACTCCAAGTTATTTTTGCTGGGTAGAATTGATACAAACGTATATACTACAGCACTCACCCAGTAATTATCGTCTGGTGTGTTCAATACGTGATCGTAAAGACTTCACTTGTCCACTGTATTCTAAACAATAGAGTAGGCACATATCACTCCCTGATTTCAGGTCCATGTACCATGCATATATTATTAAACCATCTTGTGAGTAAAACCTATAACTCAATGCATACTCCTGAACTAATTACAAAATTAAATAGACTTATTAACATAATCATTCTGTACACGTGATTTCCTTATCTTCTACATTACTAGTATAGAATTCACCTCCATCATAAGCGAGAGCAGTCTATTACCGGTAACTCAATAGAATAGAGAGCGCTAATCTAAAACCTACTCCCGCATTAAGTATCATGAAATTACTTGTACTCACCGACGGTAAGTATATAATATAGTGTGCACAGGGTCGTCGTCTTCTTTCGGTCAGTATACGGCTATCTGTGTCAAGGTAGCGACATTAGTAAGATAGCCCGTATAAGAACTACATTTACTTCAAGTAAATAAAGTTTTGCCCACACTCACCAATCGTCGGTTTCTTATAATATCTCGACTCCCTGTAATATATATACAATGAGACGGCATTAAATCTCTCGTACCGTCCCAAAACTAATATCTAAGTATAGCCCTAGCTAACTTTGCTAGAAAAATTACCTGTGTTCAGCTTATTAGCTTGTCAAATCATCCGGCCTCATCCAAGCATTGGCGTCAAGCATGGGCGCCATCTTGAAGTATCCTTAAATATACCGGTAAACGCGCGCCATCTTGTAATGTGTACGTATAGTTTTCAAAAATCTAAGCACGCTGTTGCCCATGTAAACGGGCAAACTAAATACTCGTATTGTTATATCGGACTCCTTCGTATTAGAAGAATATAATATTTAAACCGATGAATAAGCTCATATTCAAAATATCGGCGTCTAGCATAGGCGCCATCTTGGAATGGCCTAAAGTGCGCTAATATGTAGGCGCCATCTTGTAATATGTTAGTATCTGTTTCTAAGAGTAGAAGCACGTTACTCTAAATGTATATATGGGCCAAACTCTTATCCATAATACAATAGCAAGCAACCTCAATATGTTCAATTAACCGATTTTGATCCAATAGTAAAAATAATTCTTATTTCCATATTTGACTCCGCGCTCGACCTCAAATCCTGGGATAATGTACTACTCTGTTAGTACATATCGAAACTTAAGGGATCACATAATAAAACCAAGATATATATCCATATTGTACCATAGGGATAGGTGAGTAGAGTTCATGAAGGGTGAGTGTTAGCCAGTTAGCCAAACGTAAGGCAACCGAGGGTGCACATTTATCTTAGCTATACAACTTCATTTCATCATCAAACAAATAATATTTAGAAGGGAAGCAAATCTTAGGGACAAAGTGTCCCTGTACAGTCTAGCGCCAGAAATCTGCTAGTTGTCAACAACGGACATATAATATATAATATGTTCACAGTCAAAATGCAAAAGTGAACTTCATATAGGTTAAAGATCAGCCCAATTCTTACTCATTGCCCAAGAAGTACTGGTACTCATTATCAATGTTAAGCCCCTGTTGGACCGATTTAAGTTTCATTATCCACAGTACTTCCCTACGTCTGAGTTTCAGCGTTCTATTACCTCCCCTGGGATCCTGAGGTACGTGCTCTATTGCATGATAACAAAATTGGTGATCACCCTGGTTATTAATGTTCTGAACAAAATGAGCAGCTATTGGGTATCTGGTGTCCCCACTCTTCCAAGCCCTAATATGCTCCATCATCCTGTCTCTTAGTCTTCTTATCGTGCTGCCCACGTAAATCTGTCCACATGTGCAGGCTATAATATACACCACAAAGGAGGTCTCACAGTTCATGAAAGAATCTATTTCATACATTATTGAATTGTTGTAGCTGAAACTCACAATCTTTTTACAAGCCCATCTACAGCAGTTACAACGCCCACATTTATAGAATCCCTTAGTCAAACTCCTGGGCCAGATTTCTCTATTTCTGATTGGATAGCTTGGGCTCAAGTCACTCGCCAAGGTTCTCCCTTTCCTGAAGGTCACAGCCGGTCTCTGTCCAATATGTTCTGATAAATCCTTATCAGCTGACAACAAGTGCCAGTGACGATTTAAAATAGAGTACAATTTATTGGATTCTGTATTGTAATTAGTCACTAGACGGACCTCACGTTCTTTTTTCTCTGTGGTCTCTTTATCTTTTAGTGTAAAAGATCGGTCTAGTTTATGTACACGTCTTTTCGCCTTCTCAATAACTGTCCGTTGGTAACCCCTAGCTTGAAATCTGGAAGACATATCCTGTACTGTATCCTTGAATTCATCGTCCTCCGAACAATTTCTCCTAGCTCGGACCATCTCTCCATACGGGATGGATTTTATCTGAGAATTGGGGTGGCAACTCTTTGCATGTAATAGTGAGTTACAACTAGTCTCCTTCCTGTACATCTTGGAACACAACTTGTTCCCCTTTATATATAGCTCAACATCAAGAAAATAAATCTTCTCCTTGTCATACTGTGTTGTGAACTTCAAATTAACATCATTACTGTTTAAATATTCGAAAAAACACAGAAGGTCCTCCAGGCTGCCGGTCCAGATCATGAGACAGTCGTCTATGAAACGACCCCAATATTGAATATATTCAATCCACCTGACCCCACGACGACCCCAGATCCACTCCGCCTCGAACCATCCCATGAAAAGGTTGGCGAAAGACGGAGCAAACCTGGAGCCCATCGCGGTCCCAAGGCGCTGTCTGTACCAATTACGATTAAACACAAATACATTGTTACTGAGTACTATCTGTGTCATGTCTAGTATCATCCTTGTGTGCTCAAAGTACTCAGCAGGTCTCCTGTTGAAAAAGGTCTCTACTGCATGAATTCCCAATGTGTGATCCATATTTGAATATAATGAGACCACATCTAGTGTTACAAGAAACATATCACTTTGCCAGGTCACATCTGACATCATGTTCAAGACATGCTTAGTGTCCCGAATGTAGGAGGGTAAGTTCTCGACAAACGGTCTCATAAAAATATCAATATACTCCGATATCTTTTCAGTCGGACCCCCAATACCAGAGATAATTGGCCGTCCGGGTGGGTTCTCTCTATTCTTATGTACCTTAGGTAAGGTGTATAAACAGGGGGCTTTAGGTGTTGAGATTGTCAAATAGTTATACTCATCCAAATCCAGCAGTGACAGATCATACCAATTTTTAAGTCTCTCATTGATTACTGTAGTTAGGGATGGCAGTGGATTGTTGGGTAAGGGCTCATAGTATTTACGATCCTCTAGCTGTGACATGATTTCTGTATTATATTTAACGGTATCCATTACAACCACATTTCCACCCTTATCAGCCATTCGAATTGTGATGTCATTATTGGATTTGAGGAGTCTAAGTGCCTTCCTTTCTCCCTGTGTGAGATTATCTGATTTTTTGTAGAAACCACCCTTTGACCGTTTATCAATGAGTTTATCGATTTCAAATTCCACAGACTTGTGGAAAGCATCTATGGTATTGCCTGTTCCCAATTGAGGTGTCCACCTAGATTTTAATCTTAGACCGCTGCTTTGACTGAGATATCTGTTAATCTCTAAGTCCTCCAGGACTCTAGACATTGTGATAGGATCTTCTTCATTCTCTGTCAAGGACAGTAACAATTTTGTAGCATTAGCCCCTTCTATAGTCAAGTCACTAAGTTGGCTATGTAAAGTAGCGCTTTTGTCTTTCAGTGGTGCATGAACAAAAATTTTTTTAATTTTCAAAAGTCTCACAAATTTATAAACATCAATCTTGGTCATGTACCAGTCTGAGATAACATTAGGACAAAATCCTAGACCCTTTTTCAACAGTTTAATCATATCATCTGTCAGTTCAAATTCAGAAATATTTACGATCTCAATTTCATTCACGGTATCAACCTGCGTGTTATTCAATCCTTCCAAGACCTCAGCCTCATTCCCCTTCTTGCTCCCTGTTGACCTCCTGCCCCTGGATCCTCTCCTTGTCTTGTATTTCCGCCACCTCTGCCCCTGATCGTGGAGTCCCGATTCCCAATTCTGTGACGCTTCACCTCTTCTAAAAAAGCATTCTCTCGTGTGCCTGGCTCGGCCACCGCCCCTCCACTCACTTCTTCACTTTCACTACTAACAATAGATGAGGCATCAGTTTCACTAGCTGCAACGCTAGGTGTGGCAGTTGTCTTCTGTTTGGAACCACGGGGTTGTCTAACCAAATAATCAAAGCGCTTAGCAAAGGTGAAGACGCGATCCGCTTTATAGTCATTTTCATCTCTTTGCAGCTTCCTTGCCTTCCTACGCTTTATATCCGCCTGGAGGTCTGCTAGAAAGTTATCCAAAATAGTGTAATTTTTCATGATCACTTCTGGTTGATTAAGTTCTTTAATCTCCTCTTCTAATTTATGGATCTCTTCAAGCAATTTTTTAATCTTCCTCTCAGCATTCTCAATAAGAATGTTAATAAGATTTCTAGAGGAATTCGTAAGCTCTTGCTCCCAGTTTGCTAACAGGTCTGGTTCCAGATCTTCGTATGTGGGCATGATTTGGGATCTCAAGCCCCTAGGTATTCTATTGAGCAAGAGGTACTGCTTCAGTGTAGCTGCGTCCCACCACTTGTTAAGCTCTTGTCTTTTCAAATTCTCCAATCTTTTAAATTTTTCCTTCAAACCCTCAGTCTTAGCAGGTATGGGTGCATTGACTGTCTTGCCTTGCTTATTCCCTGTCTTGAGATTGTTAAATAACTCCTGTGCTTCCTGGTCTCTATTCATTATAAAGGCAGGACTAGCGTACCCTCCAGGCGGCAGCTCCAAGTTGCAAAAAATTCTATTTAGGGGGGGATACCAACCTATTATGGGCGCACTACCTTAACTTTAGGGTACTTAGGTATAACTAGTGACAGTAATCATAAGGTGCTTCTAGAGGAAATGATGCGTATCCTACATCAAACAGCTGCATGCGAAGCAACAATAAGAACAATATCCTCTGAGCACACCCACAGTTCACACATATAGTTCCAACATATATATGGCAAGCAACTCCAATCCTCAGGAGTCGGATCAATCAATATAGTCTCCAAGGTCAATGCACAAAAGAGTCCACTTTCTGTATTTGGAGTCCTTTTAATGAATTTCAAATGTTGATTACACCAGCCAACACGTGTTTCGTCGTGCATAAATTATACCTCGACTTCTTCAGGGCTGTAATCAAACAGAACATTTCCTACAATCAGTAAAAATATTTTCCTCGTATCTTAAAAAAGATTGATAGATTTGTTTACACCATGAGGATTATATAAAGATGAGAGATTACGGAAAGATACAGAGGTGATAAGTTACCCCCACCGTGCCTATTTATCTTGGTGGTTGGGGTCTCTTTCTATTATACACAGGGTGTTTATTAGTACTGGATTGGTTTCTTGATGATTTATTTTCCTACTTCTAACTCTTCACTTGGCAGACCTTTATCTGACTAGATGGTGGTTGGTACTATCCCACATCTTTTTTAAGATACGAGGAAAATATTTTTACTGATTGTAGGAAATGTTCTGTTTGATTACAGCCCTGAAGAAGTCGAGGTATAATTTATGCACGACGAAACACGTGTTGGCTGGTGTAATCAACATTTGAAATTCATTAAAAGGACTCCAAATACAGAAAGTGGACTCTTTTGTGCATTGACCTTGGAGACTATATTGATTGATCCGACTCCTGAGGATTGGAGTTGCTTGCCATATATATGTTGGAACTATATGTGTGAACTGTGGGTGTGCTCAGAGGATATTGTTCTTATTGTTGCTTCGCATGAAGCTGTTTGATGTAGGATACGCATCATTTCCTCTAGAAGCACCTTATGATTACTGTCACTAGTTATACCTAAGTACCCTAAAGTTAAGGTAGTGCGCCCATAATAGGTTGGTATCCCCCCCTAAATAGAATTAAATATGATGTATTGCTCTGTTTTTCTCCCGTTTAGAACGGTGCCTCCTGTTTACCTGAGCTGTTGCCAGGTGGGGTGAGGTAGTTCCGTCAGATATTCGAGGTAAGAATGGTGAACTTGGTTCCTACAAGGAAGTGTATTAGGTTGCACTGTTTGTAAATAAGAATATGAGATTTTTCTCCAGATAAGATGCCGCTTTATATTTGTATTTTTCCAGATTTCTCGAGGAGACTTGAGAATCACTGAGGAGAAATTCGTATATTGCTCTACCAACAATCAGGTTGTATGGTGACCAGCAATTATTTCACATATAATTTTTTCACTTTATTGCAGTAGCGTATCATTTTTTAAAGGTCCTGATGAATGCATAAGGCATACTTTCGCTGTTAATGTGCTGAAACATGTTGACCATTTGAATACCATACAGACAGTTATTTGTTGAAACTGTCAAATTGCACTGTTTTTAATCTTGGTGCACAGTGTATAAGACAGAATGTTTGGGTCCACTGCGTTCCAATTTTAACATCACTTTTTCTCTATTGCACTGCATATATTTCCCATGTACTCAACTGCTCACTTCTGATAATTAGATAAACTATCTTTATAACAAAACATCCTTGGGCTCCTTCACCATTATGATGAAGTTGTAGCCCTTAAAGCCACTAGGTTGGCTTTCAGAGGAGACCCAGATGATGAAGCATGTCACCCATCTGGGTGAGTGATGGGAATCCGAAAAAATAATGCGTATTTTTTCAGTCAAGAATTCATTTGGCGGTATTATTCAGGAGTAACGTCTCAGATTCATTAGTAGTTTACAGACCATGAGATATTCTTTTTTGTAGAGTTGCATATTAGGGGCACATTATCCCATTCTGGTCTTTAAAAATAGCTTCTGACCCTATCTAGAGTCTCTTTGTGAGGTTCTTGAGCAGCAACGGCTGTGAGTCTTATTTGGTTTAGCAAGAGTTCTAGACCTTATACAAATTACACTAGAAGTGTGATTTAGCTCTGTCTTGTTTGTCTTGTTATATGTTTGTGCACAAGCTTAGCTGTACCTGATTGTCTAACATGGCAGTAAACTGGGGTTGGCATATGATGAGGAAGAACTTCAATCCATTCTGTCTCTAAACCCTAGCATTCTAGATAATCTTCCACCTATTACCAACAGTAATGAGGACGATTGGAATAAAGTATTGATATTGAAGAAATCACACTCTCCCACAACTGTCCATGGAATGGCCATGGCTGAATACCTAAGAGGGAATTGTGCTCCGACAGGATTATTGGTGACTAATGCCCCATGACTCTTTCTTACAGATAAAGAGTTTTTAAAAGATTGGCCTATGATTGCTTGGCGCTGCACGCAAGATTGGCTCATTTTAATTATTTAAACAGCCAAGCGCGTTGCAGACACCATCTCAATAGAAATCCAAGTACTAGAGGCACAAATCAAGACAACCATCACCACCAAAGTCTTCAATAAAAATCAAGAAGAATCTAATAAATCAAATAATGAATTCAAAAATGAACATCCTATTTACAAAGATTGAAAAATTCAAAAAGGATTTGGCCAAATTCGCCCACGAGAAAGTGTATCCATACAAAAGTGATAACTACGTGGCTCCAGGATTCAACAACAAAGGACGCAGAATAGGCTCTTCATATGGTACATCGAGTTCAGATGAAGGGTCTAACACAAGTGACTCAGATACCTCTGTGAAGAGTGGGTCACAAGGAAAAAGACGAGGGAGGAATTATCAATCGAAATGGCGTGGAGGCCCCCCGAACCAATACCAACATTGGTGGCAACCAAATCCTTGGCAATGCCCACCATTTCCTACACAGATGGGACCAATGGGACCCATGGGCCCCTTCCAACCACCGGGCTTCCAAGGCACCTTTAACCATCAACCTTTTTTAGGGTTTGGCCGAGGACACCCGAGAGGCAGACGAAGAAATCAAAGAGCTCAGGTTCATTGGAGTCGACCTCCATCACCTCGGAATCTTCGCAGCAACAAAAAGAAACTACCAGGAGAAGCAGGAACGAGTGCCAAGAAGGATTGATTATGAATCTGAGCTCTAGAGCTCTCAATACGGATGAAGAAACTGTATTGAATAAGGGCCTTGGCTTTGTCTCCACATCTCAAGGAGACGCTTTTCAGACAAATTGGGAATTAGCCAATTTCTTTAAAAAAATTCGGCTACACTTCTTCTTTAGAGGAAAAGAAGACTCATCAGAAGGAATGGAAACTAATACCGGTCTCAAGAAAAAATCCACATTCACCCCGCTCGTCCATCAGGTTCCACCACAGGTACTTAGATTCGAACAAGCCGTGAGTGATGATGTAACTACTCTACTTGAAAGAGACTGCAAAAAATACTCTAATTTCTCCAATAGAGAACAGGTAGCACTACGTAGCTTGACAACAGATGATAACATTACTATTAAACCTGCTGATAAGGGCGGTGCTATTGTAATTTTAGATACAGAAGTTTATGGGCTGAGTGCTTAAGACAATTGGGAGACAGAAAATCATACCGTCCCCTGAAAGAAGATCCAGCTGAAAGGATCAAGAATGACATTGCAATCATGGTCGAAGAAGCAGTTAGTGAGGGTTGGATCACAGGACAGGAAGCAGTCTTTTTACAGACAAAACATCCTGTGATGCCCTATTTCCATGTGTTATCCAAGGTACACAAACCAACTAGACCACCAGTGGGACGTCCAATTATATCTGGCATTGGATCCCTTTTAGAGCCTTTATCTACATTTGTAGATCAATTCCTCAGACCGATGGTAAGAGAGATGCCAACTTTCTTACAGGATACGGAAGATGTTTTAGGACTACTACCAGAGGTTGAGTTCAATGCAGAAATGGATGTGCTCATCTCGTTTAACGTCGAGTCACTTTATACCTTCATTCCACAGAATGAGACCTTGGATGCTATTGCTGTACTACTAACAGAGAGAGATCTGTGCACACTAACACCTGTGCATTTCATTATGGCCTGTGCACAGATTGCTATGAAAGAAAATTTCTTTAAATTTGAGAACACTATCTACTCCAGACCTCAGGGACCAGCATGCGAAGCGTTTTCGCTCCCAGCTTGGCAAACCTTTATGTTCATGGCTTCGGGCAGGAGCATGTACTCAGTACCTCCAATCTTTTCCTTGAGTCCATACGCCTTTGGAGGCATTATATAGATGACATTTTTATTGTCTGGCGAGGAGACATAACAACTATTGATAGCTTCCTAAACTGGCTTAAGAGTAGAAATGAATGTCTTATATTCACAATAGAGATCAACAAACAGAAACTGGCATTTCTTGATCTACAGATTGTAGCCTCTCCAACAGGTTTAGAGACAGAACTCTACACCAAACCGATGGCAAGGAACTCTTTATTAAGATATGAGAGCCACCATCCAAGGGCATTGAAAGATAAACTCTCTTACGGCCAGTTTTTGTGTATTCGCAGGAACTGTTCCACTATACAGAGTTTCCAGAAACATGCAGACAACCTAACATCACAATTAATACAAAGGAAATATCCCCTCAAATTGGTACGACGTTCTGCAAAGCGAGCACTTAACAACAACCGAGAAGCCTTGCTAGAACACACTACCTCCAAAGAAGAAACATCTAGATTAACTTTTGTGAATACTTTTAGCACAGCATCTACTGAAATCAAAAAGCTGTGCGCAAACATTGGAAAATATTGAACATTGGAGGAGACCCTATACCAGAACCACTGTTTGCCTTCAAACAAACAACCAATTTACCGGATAAACTTGTGCATACTAGACCTCGTACTGCTAAGGTCCAGATTACAGATACCTTATGGAGCCTTCCAGCAGTACAAGGACATTACCCGTGTGGTTCATGTAGAGTATGTCCACAAACAAAAACATCTAAGTCAGTGGACATAGGAACAAACAAACCCTGGCTCCAGACCAAATTCACCAATTGCAACAGCGAAAAGGTGATATATCTTATCACATGTCCATGCTAGCTGAATTACGTGGGTATGACCACACGAAAAGTTAAATTGAGAATAATGGAACATATGAACACAGTGAGGTGAAAGAAACAAGCTACCAAATTAACCAGTCATTTTCTAGAGGCTAATCACCGTCATGATTATTTTGTATGGACGGTGCTAGAACACCCATACATCCCGAGACACATCACTGATATCTCCAAATTTCTGTTACTGAAAGAACAGAAATGGGTCTTTAACCCCTTCCCTGCTCATGACGAGCTGAGCTCGTCATGAGGCACACTGGAGCTGTGCTTATGACGAGCTGAGCTCGTCATGATCCATGGACTATAGCATTTTCCAGCACAGGAGGGGAAAAGCCATAGCAGCCAAGGTGTTAAATTGAAAAGTGACAGAATAGGATTGAATGAAGTTATACCCTGGGTTATGCTATAAGTAATCAGGCTGTACCTACTTTTGCAATAAAAGTGGCACCAACGGAATTCATTCATATGATAGCACTTAACTTGTTTTTACCATAAGGTGCATCTAGCCAGAAAAAAATATATGAATTTGGTTCTGAGAGCCATCATCCTCGAGTGGTGGTTCAGATTATATAACATATATAGTTCACACAATACAGAAGAGGGCTTTGATATCATGACATAATTGGCTTTGAACAGTTTTGTTGCCCCGCTTCTGGTACACTTTATTTTATTATCATACATGTACGAGTAATAATCATCATCTCGCCATTTGCCATTCATTTATTTATATAGGGGACGCCTACACATAGGTTTTTTACATAAGGCCATAGTAGAGGTTACATATTGATGGTGACATACATACCTAATGAATATTCTGAATGATTAGACATTTGAAGTTAATAGTGCGGTCTCATGGTGACAAATAACGATAATTCCTTTTTACCCCTTTTTTTATCTCTAAAGTAGCATTATGCGCTGAAATAATATACACTGATGACTGGCAGTCGATCTTGTAGTTCCATACATAACGTTTCTTTCCTTTTTCTAAATAAAACTACAATTCCCGATAGTTGAAACGTTATGGGATGACGTCATCGCGCATGTCAGCGCGATGCGCACCCGGAAACGAGAGAGCTTCCATAGGAGATATTAGTCAGCTCCAGCCTAGTCCCCGTACCTCCCCGACAGCCGGGATGACCGCCGCGGGGTACCGATGGATAGGAGAGTAAATGAGGCAAGCGCGTGATCTCTGGAGTTTAAGATCTAGTCTTCCTTCAGTCTTCTTATGGCTTTTAGAATGTCTAGCCGTTTGAGCACGGTTGTTCACGCGATGGAAGAGTAAAGAGCGCAATGACAAAATAGCGATTTACGGTTGATTAGTGACACGATTATCATTTAAATGTTACGCTGCGATAATCATGGAAACTTCTATTTAAGAGAAACATACATCAATATTGTTTCAAATATATCGTAGCGGAGTCAAAAGGGATATCAAGAGGTATATGTGTATATACATTTTTGTTTTTTTTGTTGGCATGCATGCATCACGAGCATGGTACACTTGGTTATACACACTTGTCCTTCTAGTAAGTTGACATACCAACTAGAGGCAGAAGGAGTTATTTTTGGCTTATTTTTGGCTCACGTAACATGACAATCAGGAATAACTGACCATTAAGATCTCCTTTTATCAAATGTAGAGAATGAGAAAGTACATATGAGTGCACTACAAAAGATATAGTGCAAGTTGTCTGCTATGTTTTAAATGTTCAGGTATTTATATTTGTGTGTGTTACAAAGTATTGTGATGAGACAGAAGACATAAGGGTGTGACGGAGCATTATAAATATGATGTATTGCTCTGTTTTTCTCCCGTTTAGGGCGGTGCCTCCTGTTTACCTGAGCTGTTGCCAGGTGGGGAGAGGTAGTTCCCTCAGATATTCGAGGTAAGAATGGTGAACTTGGTTACTACAAGAAAGTGTGTTAGGTGGCAAAATCGTGCCACTTGCACTGTTTGTAAATAAGAATATGAGATTTTTCTCCAGATAAGATGCCGCTTTATATTTGTATTTTTCCAGATTTCTCGAGGAGACTTGAGTATCACTGAGGAGAAATTCGTATATTGCTCTACCAACAATCAGGTTGTATGGTGAGCAGCAATTATTTCACATATAATTGTTTCACTTTATTGCAGTAGCGTATCATTTTTATAGGTCCTGATGAATGCACAAGGCTTACTCTTGCTGTTAATGTGCTGAAACATGTTGACCATTTGAATACCATAGAGACATATTTGTTGAAACTGTCAAATTGCACAGTTTTTAATCTATGTGCACGGTTTACAAGAATACAATGTTTGGTTCCACCGCGTTCCAATTTTAACATCACTTTTTCACTATTGCACTGCATATATTCCCCATGTACTCAACTGCTCACTTCTGATAATTAGATAAACTATCTTTAGAACAAAACATCCTCGGGCTCCTTCACCATTATGATGAAGTTGTAGCCCTTATAGCCACTAGGTTGGATTTCAGAGGAGACCCAGATGATGAAGCATGTCACCCATCTGGGTGAGTGATGGGAATACCGAAAAAATAATGCTTATTTTTTCAGTCAAGAATTCATTTGGTGGTATTATTTCGGAGTAATGTCTCAGATTCATTAGTAGTTTGAAGACCATGGATATTCTTTTTTGTAGAGTTGCATACTAGGGGCACATTATCCCATTCTGGTCTTTAAAAATAGCCTCTGACCCTATCTAAAATCTCTTTGTGAAATAAAAACCATCTGCCAGAGGTTGCTAAGTATATATAAAACGTGAAATCCGGCCCCATCAGTGTTAAACACTAAACTCTGCAAAATAACTTCAGTTAGCAGTTCAACTGTGTGGGGACCTTCCACAAAAGCGATAAGCCTTTTTAAACCTGGTACCAGTAGCAGTAATTAGTGTTGAGAGTGAAGTTTCAAAGGCAATTTCTGTATTCACTTTCACTCTTTCACTTAAGTCTGCAAATGTATTTACTAAAAGTTATTGAATACAGAAAAACGTAATTGGAATCCTTTAGCATGAGCTAAGGAGTCAAGCTCCCGAAATGCAGGAATCAGAAGCATTTACACTCAGCATACTAATAAGCAGACACAGAGATGGTTGCAAGGGAATTAGATAAACTGAAGCTTTCACGCAGTGATGCGTCATTTCTCATAAATGAGGCCCCAGGTTTTACTATACCAGTTTGGTGCTCTGAAAAGTCTGGTGTCGCCATATTGCACATCTAGGAATACTTCTTTGGACAGAAACTCCTGATTTTACCCAACCTGGGAATTCTGAGAAATGTGGCCTTCCTCTTTTAACATAGACTATGCAATAGAAGTATAATTTCAAACTGACATAATAAGTACCATTGATTTTCAAAATGCCTAACTGGTCTGCTACTTGGTTTCAGGCATTTATGACAAAATGTAAAACTTTATGCAACATACACAATAGTTGTGTGGGTTCTTTGTGGCCTCCTAACCTGGGTTCAGATTTCCATATTAACAACCCTCTCTGCACATCAAGTAAGTGGGCGACCAAAGCTTGGCATTTGATAAAATAGATGTCTTGAATGCCAGACTGGAGTTGTTTTTTCCAATACACATACATACTATTTTAATAGAAGCGTGATCGTGACATAGTTTGAGAACCCTCCCATGGTGAGCTACTGATTGCTTCTCAGCTGTAAAACACCTGTCCTTTTACGTTTACCTGACACAGATGCTCCGCTTCTCCCAAAGGTAATTCAAATGCATAAGGGACAGAGCCAGTGACCTCATGAAAATATTTATTCAGTACAGCTCTGGCAGCACATTGAGCACTTTAAATGTCAAATCTCTCTTCATTCTTTTAGGATTGAAAACGCCTCAAATATGTTTCAAAGTCCTGGTTTCTTTGGAATAGGTGGACATTATGCATTTAAAATATCCACAATTCTAAGACTGGACTGACCATTTTCGTAACTTATAATCAGAAGAATTCAAGCGTGTACCACCCTCAAAGGATGTGGCGTTCGAGAAACATTAAAACATCCTTTAAACACATTTTAACTGCTTTAACTCTGGAACACAAATGGGCAAGAAAAACTTGTTTACAACGTTATGGAAAAATAAATGAATACTTCAAAGGTGAAAAAGTTTCTTACAGTAAACATGCTAGGGCATGTTCACAAAAACAAATATAGGAAGTCTAAACTAGATTTACGACTTTTTGGAATTCACAAACTCTAGAATCCACAAGGTGTAGGTTTCTATGTGGATTTAATTAGAAAATTAAATGTTTTTTTTTTCATAAGTTCCCTCTGTACAAAGTTCTTCCTAGAAGATGAATTCACTTAGGAGGGTTTTCTCTTTTCTTCATGGGAAAATATCTTCTCAAAGAGAAATCTTTTCATGTCCATTGCCATCCAAATGTGGGTGTGATTCACTTATCTTTCCACCCTTCAAAGGGCATGCATTCTGGCATTGGACTGCAGTAACAATACAATCATTTCCAGGCAGGAGAGGGGAATGTTAGTAGTTTCGGAATGCCCAGCAATGTACTTGTATTTGCGTATTTACAAACTTCTAAGGCTAACCACGCTATGGGAAACCAAGGAATGTCCACAAGTGATACCCTTTATTGGCAATGATGGGTGAAGATATGTTTCTATGAGTGAGGAGATCTGGGAGCGGTGTAATAGCTTAGGTGAGAAACTTGGTCACTGGTTGAGTGGCAGGGGGGTTAAACCCTACTCAAGCAGCGGCCACAATGCTTGTCAGGGTTAGCCACATGCAAACCCAAAATTAACCTGTGCTCAACCCTCTGGTAGCTGGGCAAGAATCAGTCAGGTTTAACTTAGAGGCAATGTGTGAAGTATTTATGCAGCAATTCAAACAGTAATAAACTGAAAACTCAACACAAGAAAAAGCACACACCAATTTCGAAACGCAGAGAAAAATATTAATAAATAAATCAAGACCAAAACAACAAAAATCTAATTATTAGAACAGGGAATATGCAATTTTAAAGATATTAGTGAAAATAGTGCCAAAAAACACAAAGACCAGGATTGAGTCACAAGTTTAGCCCGACTGTGATGGAGCGTGGGTCAAATTCAGAGACCAGGTTTATTCCGTGGTTTACGCCGCTGAAAAGTTACCTTCTCAGTCCAGTGCAAAGAGTCCCATGTGCGGTGGAGGGGGATGCAAGCAGCAAGGAAGTGTGCCGGGCATTACAGCATGAATAGCAGGCCAGGTGTTGTGTATGGTAGTCACTGTAGTGCAAATAAACTATTGTCATTACACAGGGTCAGGCCAGAGCTACACAAGGACACTTCCCACAAGCCGTCAATGCTGTAGCGAGGAGGGTTGGGTAGACAGAACTTTGTGTCGGCGGGCAGTGATTGTGACAAGTGTTTGGCGTCAACAGGCCCAACGGAGGTTATGAAGAGAGCCCAAAAATGCCACTCCAGTTTCACCGAGGCCACACCAATGGACCTCAGAGGCACCAATTAGGGATCAGAGGCTTACTCCAGCTGGATCTCGGTGCTAGCGCAGGTGGGTGGGAGCCTCATATATCTCTGTGACTCTGAACAAAAGGCCAGCAAACTAGCCGTTGGAGCCACTTTGCGAGTCGTGGTTTCATGTGTGTGTTCAATCCTTCTGACTCAGGCAGGAAAGCAACAGTGTAGCAGGGCAGCAATTCCTCACAACAGCAGTGCAGCAAGGCAGTATTCCAGCAGGGCAGCAGTCCAGAAGAGTGACAGTCCTTTCAGCAGCACAACAGTTTTTCTTCCTAATAGTGTCTCCACAGGTCCAAAAGTGTACCGAAGAGTTGGTATGTGAGGTTTAATATTTATACCTGTGCCTTCATTGAAGTCGAAGAAGCTTTTAGAGGATCTTTTTTAAGTGCACAGGTGTCCTGCCTTCCCTGTCCTGGCTCTAGACTAACTACAGGGGGTATGCATCCCTTTGTGTGGAGGCAGGATACAGGTTGTATCCTGCCTCCACCTGCCTTCAAGTGTAAGTAGGGCTGTGGGTAGGTCCACCGGCCAGTCATTCTGCCAGTAATGGCCTATCCAGGAGCACCTAAGCTCTCTATTGTGTGTGGCTATCTAGGAGGAATACCAAAGACCAACTGTCAGCTACACCCAGTCATGTGACACAGTGACAGGTTGCAGGCTCTAAAATAGCTAAGGCAGGAGAATGCCAATTTTCACAAAGGCAAGAAGTGCCTCAGCCCCTATGAGGGTGACTGGTACTTCAACATGCAACAACGTGAATACAAAATTTTAACGATAATCAGATTAATTATGCATACACCTTGATCATTTTCTTTTCACATTATTTATGTAATATTTACTTCAAGACAAACTTCATTATACAATGCTCTTGTACAATTTGTTTTACAATCTACTGCAATGTTTTTAACACACAAATTATATACATCTAGATTTCAACCCAATGCATTTCGAGACTTTTGTCTCTTCTTCAGGGGTACATCTGTGGGAAAAAGAATAAAATGAGACCAATTCACTTAATGAAATGTTCAATATCAGTATTAGTAATATTTCCAACCTACACTTCTGTGACCCAATCACCAACACCTATGTGTGAAACACACCAACTCAATAACTTATATGAAATCCTTGATAATTCCTAAATGAAGCAACTGCAACCAAAAATCATAGTCAAATTATTTGATTATTGCCAAAAGCCTGTTAAAGGTAATCTTTCCTTAAATATTAATACCTTGTTTCAATTAATATTGCTTCAATGTCACTGGGACCCCTGCTAGGCAATTCAGAAAAGTTCCACAAACAAAAGTGTGGCTGCAATATTAAGAAGACCATTTTAAATGTCGATTCCAAAAGTAATAGGTACTAATGGAAAGTACCATATATAGTTCTCACCATATAAAACCTTTTTTGTGGATCTTTAGTACTGTTGTTCCACTGGCTTATATGCTCGAAACTTTCATGTATACTCTCTAAAAAAATGGTAAAACAAAATGTCACGAGCTTCGTCAAAATGAAGACCTCCGTAGTATACATGCTTCGATTTCAACATGCTACAAATATTGTGCACCCGAAATTCCGAACCAACGCTCACCTCTTGATAATATAGTAGTTTTCTCCAAAATCACAAAGAACCGCTGTCCCGAATCATCTACACCCTCACAACACGGTGTTTTAAGCTTGCCGTCAACTTCCGCGTTGAGCCCTCACATGACTCAGAAAAGATAAACATAAAAAACATGTACTCGCATGTTTAATTGATTTCCCACCATCAGCATGACGGGCCTTACATTGCTCATAAACTAAAGAAATATGTGATGAAATTATTTGCATAAAAAGAAGAGCAAAACGAACCCATATAAAACAGATACGATAAATATTATTGTAATGACATGAATGTTTACGAGCTTTCCAACATCCATCTAAGAAATCTTTAAATTATCTTAAGCTCATAAAAGAATTGATTTCACTAGACAAAAAGGTCAAAACGCGAACCATATGAAAAACTCGATCTGTCCTAATTGGAAATCGACAAGGGACTAAGACAACAACCATATTATAGCCAGGATAGACTCAAGATGAAAGTCGACGAAAGACTGTTTCAACTACAACCTCGATCTGCTTTTACTAAAAATGGACTAGGCAATTAGCGAACTCTGTATTATCCTAGTGTCAAAGCCACAACTATTACATTTGTGAAAACTGTCCTCTAGGCTCCTTTCATAGTCAACTGCTACAGTCCATTTATTGTGAATTAAGTTGTGTCTCTGATTCACTTATTATGACATTGATAACAAGAACATTACAACCCATATTCAATATATCAATCATAATTATACATAATAATCTGTGTCTGTACTATTGAGGAGCGAGAGAACGCGTGTCCTGAATTGGCCCAGGGAGCATCACTGAAAGTTGGATCAAGTAACACACAACTAGGTTATATCCTGGTGCAGAACCAATCTGATAAATCCAAACAGCAAGAGCAGGGGGCAATACCGAAAACAAAAAGAGGACGAGCTCCCCAGAAAGGGAAGAACTCAAAGCCAGCCAAGCGGAACAAACCCGACGACACCTCAATTGAGGAACATGAATTAGTGGTCCCAATAACACCATCTGTAGGGCAAACTTAGAAGGGCCCTGAAGACAGGTGTAATGGCACCCCAGAGATTGACAATCACTACTGGACAAAAATTGGTGCCTTAATAGAACCATCCTTGGAACCTCTATTGGCGAGACTGAGAGCAGTTGAGAACAAGCTCGGACAGCTTGAGTCGTCGTTAAGTATAGTTGCTAAAAATGGCAAAAGTAATCTAGCGAGTGATGCCCAGGGCCAAGCCGCTCCGAGGGAGGGGGGAGGGAGGAGAGCTCAAGGCACTAATTCGACTGTAAATTATCGTACCGGCTCATTAGTAGCCCCACTGCCAAATAATGTTACTACATCTGGTAATGAGGGTTCTTTGACAACGCCAATGCTGCGGGCTGGGGGACGGAGGGGGCCTAATGAGGTTGTTGATGTACACCAACATTTAAATTTACCCCCAGAATGTACTCCCTATGTTACAGTTTTAACGGGTGTCCCAGAACTAAAAGAAGGGCAGGCGGAAACACACGAGCAGCTAAAGAACAAAACAATAAACTGGCCAAAGACTAATCAACCGCTCCCCTCCCATGCACAGTGTAGGTTACTGTTAGTTAGAAGAGTGGCCTGGGTAAGGGTGAAACAAAAAAATATACCAAGGGATTGTATTGTTGTTAATTTTAATGACCCAAGGGCTGCCTCCCATGTCTGTGGTGGTTTTTACATGAGTCCAAAAACCACTATACAGGCAAGAGATCTGGGCTACTTCGATACTCCGCTAGATTATGTATTGAACTAAGGGAACTATGAGTATAATAAAGGCAGGAGGGCCCATTTTGGAGAAAGACCGATCTGCCCAATGGGGGAAAGTAGTGTCCAATTAGCAAGTGTCCCCATCTAAAATAGGTTTAGTGTATTGGATTCTGTTGATTGACTGGATGCGATTGGCCCCGATTTTGCACCAACATTAAGCATGAGCATAAAGGAGAGTATTAATGTTTTAGCACAGCAGGGTAGTAAAAAGACATGTAGGGTCACACCCGAGCTAGATGCTTATAGGACACCACAGCCTAGACAAGGTAATGTTGGGAGGGATGATAGGAAAACAACTGGCATAAAACCGAGTACACTTATTGGAGGGGAAATTGCCTGTTGTACTATTGGGATCTAGCTGACACTGCCGGGACATAGCAAGGCATTGTCCATTCCTGAAACTGGTGAACCTGGGAATATCACCACAGAGGTAAATCTAGTATGTCCAGGCATATCAAGCCCACCAAGTGAAGGTTACAGAGGGGTACCAACGCAGCCAAATGTGGTTGGCTTTAAAACACTGTCCTGGAATATTGCGGGCCTAGCGTCCAAACTTGAACATCCAGATTGGGGGGAATATATTGACTCCCATGAAATATGTGTATTTCAGGAGACTTGGGCAGTAGAACCAAAATATAGGGCAGGCTTTGTCGCGTACTGCGAGGGCGCAGTTAAGGGTTCAATGGGCAGGCCGTCAGGGGGACTCTGCATATGGGTTGCTTTACATCTAGGGTGCATGGTTAAGCGAGTTGAAACACATTCCCCAGATATAACCTGCATTATTTTGACCCCCAAGCATTTGCAGAAACTTGCAATTATAAATGTCTACTCCCGGCCGATCCGGTATGGAGGGATTTCGCCAACAATCACTAGTCTGTCATATTTGTTGAGTGGTTTGGGTGAAAATCTAAATTTTTTTATCTGTGGTGACATTTATTGCCATTTTGAGCCACTAAGTGGAGACACAAATGCGATCTCTAATGCAGAGGACTCCACTTGGGCAATCCCCGCCCTCAATATCTTTGACCTTGAATGAGGGCCTGTGATAACCCGGTTTGCCCGACCTTTAAGAGGCCTGGGCAATCCTCTGTCATTTATTATATTATGATCAGTATGGAAGTTTGGCAGAAATTGGCTGATTTTTCTGTAGGAGATAGATGTGAGAGTGACCATAACCCTCTAGTCATGACCTGGGACATCCAGTGCCCCAGCATTGATGGAAACAACAAAGAGGTGTTTTATAACAAATTGGTGCTTGTAGAGGGGGGGAGGCATATAAGATGGTCTAGGCTACTAGAATCTGAGGAATCACTCCCTAACCTGTGTGAGAGTATTATTCCAGTTCTAGAGAGAATTAGTGTTATGGCTGATAAATCAACGCTCCCCGAGTTTGATGGCGAACTCATAATGCTCCACCAAAAACTTATTGATGTTTTGACTGCTTTCTTCTTCAAGAGTGGCACTATTAACCCTAAACCTGGTAGTCTTAGAAACTCATGGTATATGAAAGCTTGCAGGGTAGCGAAGCAGACTCTTCTGAGAGAACTGAAAGGTTCTGATCATTTGCGTATTAGGGAAGCCAGGAATGCATATAAGAGTACTATCCTTAATGCAAAGAATGAATGGGAATCAGCAAGATGGCAAGAAATTAAGATGGCCCTCGATCAAAAAGATAGTAAAAGTTTTTGGAATCTTGTCCACCTTGGGAAAGTGGAAGGCAGAACCACACTTGACCCTAACATAGACGAGGGTGCCTGGCTCTCGCATTTTGAGGATATGTATTCATCTGCAACCCTGTATACAAACATTAACAACACTCCAGTTTGGACGTGATACAGACTCTTGCCCTGCTATCTGAAGGAGGATTTGTTGCTGCTGAAGGAAAGATCCATCTACACCTCGCGGAACCCGCTTCGCGGGTCCCGCATCGTCAACGCTGCCCATCTGAGTGTTGGCCCCTGCTGGGCAAGTGCGCGAGTGACAGGGCTGCGAGCGCTGGGAACCGGGACTCACTCTCCCAGGAGTCCCGGCGATCCCGAGGCCAAGACACCTGGCCCGCTCTCCCTGACCGCCCCGCCCCGCAAAGCAGCAGAAAAGGAACCCGCCCCAGCAGGAAATTGGGACGTGATACAGACTCTTGCCCTGCTATCTGAAGGAGGATTTGTTGCTGCTGAAGGAAGGATCCATCTACACCTCGCGGAACCCGCTTCGCGGGTCCCGCATCGTCAACGCTGCCCATCCGAGTGTTGGCCCCTGCTGGGCGAGTGCGCGAGTGACAGGGCTGCGAGCGCTGGGAACCGGGACTCACTCTCCCAGGAGTCCCGGCGATCCCGAGGCCAAGTCACCTGGCCCGCTCTCCCTGACCGCCCCGCCCCGCATAATCTCCTCAACCGACGCCTTTAAGAAGCAACAAACCCCGCTGCGCGGGAACGTGCGGGAGTGCCCAGGGCGAAGCCCGGGCAAAGGGTGGGCCCTCTGTGGCCCTCAGAGGCACGAGAAGGCAAGGCGAGGCCACCCCCTGAGGTTTACAGCCTGGCATTCATAAGGTACTGTTTAAGTTCGCCTATCATCACCCTCTGCCGCTGCCATTTGTCTGTCGATCCTGACACCTACTTTGGGATATTGTTCGTTCGCCTCAGCTGGTAGGCAATATGGTAAGGAAAAAGTCGGCACCCGCCGCTACGGAGTCTCTTAATACTATGTACTCATATGTGGTACAAAAAGTCAGTAAGATCAATAATGAGAGGAGGCAATCGCTAGGCTTGAGCCAATCTCCAGTCTTGCCGCCATAAAGCCCGTCCTCAAGTGCACCATCTACAGTGATGCTGGCTACACCGTTAGAGACTCCCCAGTCAAATAGATTAGACCACATCTCACAAGACCATGGCAGCGACGAAGAAGATCCCCATGTTTTGGTAAACTCGTCTGCCAATAATGATAATGACTCTGATCGAAACCATCAGTCATTTACTGTGGAGGAAGTACCATCACCGGAGCAGCCCGCACCACGGGCAGTGAGAGCCTGTAGAAAATCTCACACAAAGCGAGGGGGGAAACAACAAGGCAGGAAAAAGTTGGCTACACCACCCCCAAGACGTGAAGGGCAACATATGGAGCTTGATGTTGAAGCAGAGTCTAGACGCATCATAGACGATGAATTATTCAACCGGATACAAGATATGATCGACATAAAAATCAGGACAATCATCAAGCCCCTGATTGGGAAACTGGACAAATTAACATCGGAGGTCAAAAAGGCGGGGGTAGTACAAAACAATCTGGTTGAAGAGGTGGCAAATCTATCCTCCCTCATTACAAAATTGGCGACGGGAGATGTAGAGGCTTTACCTAATGAGAGCGCACCACAGTCCACCCTACCAGAGCACCCCCTACCATCAACTTCATTAATGGCACCTAGTCAGGATGTAGCAGGAGGAGCCGCTTCGTCCTCGACATCCGGTGACATAGGAGGATCAATACATGAGGACGTTTCAGCCCAATTCATTTTCGAAGCCTCTCCAGTTGTGCTAGTACTAGCAAATGTCCCAGTTTTAGCACAAAACAAAATAGAATCTAAACAGGACCTGAAAGATAAAGCACTACATTGGCTCACCACTAACATGAACATGGCCCACCAAGGGATGGATAGTTTAGCAAGGGACATTGTTATGACCAGGAGGGTATCTTGGATCGGGTCTAAGCCTAAAAAATTTAAGGGGGATTGTGTGATTATAAACTTTGCCAATGCGGACGTCCTCCCAAACATTTTGACTAATATCTTCCCACCCCAACGGCGGAGCGGTTCTATAATCCCGCTCACTTTAAAATTCTTTTATAGTGAGGCTCAGCTCCCTACTTTTTCTAACTCCCCTAGAGTTAGGAGAGCGAATAATGCCTCAAACCGGGAAGGGGGCTCCAGACACCGATATCCTAACGACCGTTTTGGGCCCATGTTTAACTTTGAGTATGGAAGACCTAATCATGCGCATGAGACAAATTTCTGGCCTCCCATGCCATTTGACCCAGCCGTCAATGGTTGGGGTCCTGGTTTGCCGGGCCTAGACCCTACTGGTCGGAATAACAGGTTTATACCACGGTTGAGAAACTACCAGTTTCTGTAACGCCCAAATACGCCACTACCTACGTGGAACACCTCAGTCATGGGTCAAGGTCAGGTAGCTACCCCCTTTGATTGGGGGTGCGGAATGGGGAATAGGTATGCTCCTTTATCTGACTTAAACAACTGTGATTGACTTAAACCTGAAACTGTCTTAGAAAGCGAGACCATAAATATACCCTTAATAAATTGTAGCCAACGTCATTTTGGTGAAGACCTTAGTGTGCCCACTTTTTACGAAACACCAGAGAGATATGTGTCTTTAGTTAACGACCACCCTGGGTTATTGTATCAGGGGGTGGTTTGTGAAAAGCCAATCTTGAACACCGTCCTAATACAGAGCCCCTCTGAGGTGTAAGGGAATGAGGTGGACATATCTTCAAGCTTAGCTGAAGGGTGTTTGGTGGGGGAAAAAGAGCCTAGGATACCAACCGACTCCTGTAAAATTATAAGCTGGAACATTGCTGGCTCAAATGCAAAACGACAGGATAATGCCTGTTTGAGCTTTATTTCTAAGTACCATATAATTGCCTTGCAAGAAACGTGAGACACATCCGCTAATTTTTGGTGGGATGGATTCACTTGCTTTACTAATTCTGCCGTCCCTAGCCGTATGGGTAGAGCCAAAGGTGGTTTGGCCATTATGTTTTCCTTACATCTGAAGGGAAGCTACAGGCAGATAAATACTGACTCCGTAAACATCCTAATCGTTGAAAGGGTGACTAATAACAATAGCAGGACGATATATGTCAACTTTTATAACTCTGGGAACAGCGAACACAGAGGTAGTAATGTCGCTAACCTAGACAGCATTTTAAACACAGTGTCTCAGAATATCAATTTAGTTTATGAGTTTATCCTATTAGGAGATTTTAATATTCATTTGTGTAAGTTAGCCTGTATGGGAAGGAGTGATAATGCAATTGAGGAGGGCGAGGAGGCCCCCCGGGGTCCCCACTTTGAACATTCCACAGAGGGGTTTGAGTTAGAAGAACTACTTGCAAACCATGACTTGTATGAACCCGACAAGGGCGTAAGGGCGCCAACCTTCACTGGCACCCATCATGGCTCAGTGATAGACTACATCTTTGTCTCACAAGGTATTCTAAATCGGACTATGGACTATCGAACAGTTATAACACCTTATAGTGACCACAACCCTGTATTACTCGAAGTGGCCTGGGGTGGCCAGATGGGAGCACCGCCAACAGCACTTAAACCAGTACATCCCCTGAAACCTTACGACCAAGACAGACGATTGAAATGGGCTAAAGTTATCCCGGAAAATTTCAATGAAAAAAATTTCCCTAAAATAAAAGACAAAGTGGACATCTGTCAAAAATTGGCGCGCAAGGTAAAGAAATATTAGCGGCTTATGAGGCAATTTGTGGCCAGGTGGCTAAGGACCTTTTAGCCAAACCAAAAAAAGGATTTTCTGGAACAAATCGTTGGTTTGACTCGGCATGTTCAAAAGCCCACAGAGCATTGTTGACAGCGTTAAAAATCTCCCCCAGGGTCGGGGATGACATTGTCAGATTAAGGAAAAACTATAAGGCAGCCATTAAGAATCGCAAGGAAACTATCAAACGCGAATCGTGGGAAAATCTCCTTTCAGCGGCAGTGTTGAAGGACAGTAGGAGATTTTGGGAGATTATCAGACAACCGTTATTTTCCGATGACAATAATGCTCCTATGGACTGTGTGATCACTGATGAAAAATGGCTAAATCACTTCAAAAATGTCTATGAGGGCGGGGTCGAAGGAACTGTAGATGCCTCATTGCCTGCGATAGCTGTACACCCTATTCTTTTTAACCCCGAAGAAGTGGAAAAAGCTTTAATGGCCACAACAAGACATAAGGCACCTGGCCCTGACGGTGTCCCTGCCGACTTCTTTATGTATTCACCTGTGGGCGGAGGTCTTGTCTAAAGTGTTTAACGCAGCCAATGATAATCAAGCCCCTAGTTCCTGGTCCACATCCACCATCGTCCCTATTTATAAAAATAAAGGTCAGCGAGATGATCCCGCCTCCTATAGGCCCATATCTCTTTTGGACTCAACCATAAAAATATTAGGTAGAGTCCTTCTGGCCAGACTTAATGAAAATGTTGAGAGCTGTGGCGGGCTGTCTAAATTACAATATGGATTCAGAGAAAGAAAAGGGACAATCGAACAATGCATAAATCTGCACCTATTGATCTCTAAATATACAGTGGCAAAGGGGGGTTCCATGTTTCTTGCATTCATGGACCTCTCCTCTGCCTTTGATCTGGTGAATAGGACGAAATTGTGGCAGATATTGTTGGAGATGGGTATCGATGAGTCTTTGGTTGTGTTTATGGCTAACCTGCATCAGGAGCTTTTTGCAGCTGTTCGAGTTACAAATGATGGTAGACGCACCCCCTTGTTTAAATCCCTAAAGGGGGTGCGGCAAGGCTGCATTTTAGCCCCTTTACTATTCACCATCTATATTAATGGGTTGGGCAGTCACCTGCGGGGACAGGCAGCCGACGTTCCGCATGCAGGAGGCGTTAAAATCCCAGCACTCCTGTATGCGGACGACGCAGTGTTGATAGCCCGTACTGGTGTAGGCTTACAGCATCTCCTGGACGCATTTGGTAGTTTTATGGAGACTCTGGACCTTAAGGTTAACGCCTCTAAATCACACACGATGGTAATGGGATGTGAGTGTAACAAAAAAAGACATAAAACATTTTTTTGTAGGGGAGTTCCCGTCACCAATGTAACCACATTCCCATATTTGGGGGTAATGTTTGACCAGAAAGGAACTTCGGGCCCTCAGATAAGAGCAAAAAGGCTGGCTGTAATAAGATCTTCCTCAGCGGTATTGGGCTTTGCTGGGAAGTTAGGGGCTAGGCCCATGCAAGCTCTCTTGAAAATCTACAAGAGTAAACCGGTGGCCATAGCGGCTTACGGTTCCCAGCTGTGGGGGTATGTAAATCTCGACCCAATTCAGAGAGCAGAAAATAGATTCATTAGATCTCTGCTCTCAGTTCCGCAATCCACCCCAACGTATTCGATCCATAAAGAGGTGGGCTTGCCCTATCTATCTGATACCCTGAGCCTTGCACCGCTGACTTTGTGGCTGAAAATGTGGACAAACGAAGACCTACCTTTGAACCACAAAATTATGCATGACGTCTTATCCTTGGATAAACATAACAGCATCCCATGGCTGGCTTATGTAGCGAAAACTTTTGCAGATCTTGGGCGCCCAGAACTTTTTTCATCCCCGGAAAAAATTAGGAGACAGGACATAGTTATTATTAAAAAGTTATTTAGGGACAGGCAGGAAGCACGGCGGGAGGAATACGAATTGCTGAAACCTGCGGTAAGGTCCCATAACCTTTTGGTTTGTACATCCTCACTCGCCCCTTACTTGAGCTTTGTCACATTCCCATACCACAGGTTTTTATTAACAAAGTTTCGATTTAATTTGATACATTTTTATTTGGGTTCTTTTAAGAGCTGGCAGAAGCCTGAGCTGGTCCCACCGTGCTGCTATGATAACTTTTCGGTGCAGGATACCCTGCACTTTGTCATGTTTTGTAGTTTGTACCACGAGCAGAGAAAGAAATATTTGCTTCCTATTTTGAAAAAAGCTGGTTTTGTTCAAGTAAGACCAGCTTTGCTCTTTTTACAACTTTTACCTAACACACATATTACTTTTTGCATGGCAAACTTTTTGGTAGCTGCAATGAGGGCGAAATCTGTCGGTCAAATCTTACCTTAAAATTATTAGCTTTTTAGGATGTCTTTTGTGCAGGATTTGTATAAATTATTCCATCCATGTTTAAAATCTTTCTTTGTTTAACTGGACCTTCTTTTTGAAAAATGTAGATAGATGTATAGTATGTATTGTATTGTAATGTAATTGTTTCCATTATTATTTGTTCTTTGTATGACTTGTAAAAAGTCGAATAAAGATATTCTGACTGACTGACACTCCAGTTTGTAATTTTAACTTTCAAAGCTTATTAGATGCACCTCCATTTGTATTGGGAGAACTGGAAATAGCTCAGTCCAAATTGCAACCTAACAAAGCTCCAGTACTTGACAAAATCCCGGGTGACCAGTTCAAAAGTGAGCACCAAATTTGGGCACCCTACCTCTTAACACTCTTCAACGCAATTCAGTACGGTCTTCCAGCCCCAGTAACGTGGGCAGGCGCCAAAATAGTCCCAATTTATAAAAAGGTATCTCCACTGGAACCATCAAATTACAGGCCCATTGGCTTAATAGATGTGTCACAGAAACTATATGGGAGGTTACTGCTGGGGAGATTACAAGAATGGATTGAAGACCAGGACATACTAACCCCGCTTCAAGCTGGATTCAGGGCCAAGTTGTCCATGGTGAACTAACTGTTTAGGTTACAGTTGCTCCACTGGAAGCATGTAATGCTTGAACAGGGGAGCCTATACCTTACGTTTGTTGACCTAAAGTCAGGTTTCGATATGGTTGATCAAGACCAGTTATGGAATATCCTGGCTAACATGGGGGTCCATCTTACCTTTGTTTACAACTACAATGCCTCCATGAGGGCACTTATGCCAGAGTAAGGTATGGAAAGGATGCACATCGGACGGCCCCCTTTCTGGTTGATAAGGGGGTTCATCAGGGATGTGTGCTGGCACCAACCCTTTTTTCTCTTTTCCTCAATGGTTTAGTGGAAGACCTCTTGCAGGCAAAATATCTTGATTCCCCAAAAATAGGTTCCCGCAAATTTCCTGCATTGATGTTTGTGGACGATACCCTGCTCCTTTCAAAGTCACCTATGGGGATGCAGAGAGTATTAAGGGAATTTACTGGCTTTTGCAAAAAGAGGAAACAAAGTAAACATCAGCAAAACAAAATACATGGTGTTTGGCACCAAATCCTCTTCCTGCCCCCATCCAGTTATGGATGATATTCCACTGGAACGAGTCAACGCCTTCGAATATTTGGGATTGACCCTGAACAACAAAATGACTTGGGCCTCCCAAATTGAAAAGGCAAACTTAAGGGTTATTCAGACGATAGGAGGGCTGAGGAAAGTTCATAATGGTTGTTCACTCAAACCAATTAGTCCCAGTTGGAGATTTACAAAGTTCAAGCTCGCTCTGCGGCTTTGTATGGGGCGGAACTCTGGGGCCACAGTAAAATCAACACACTAACTGTGACTGAAAACAAATTCCTTAGAGGTATTACAGTTCTGCCAATTAATACCCCACTAGTTCCTTTAAGAATGGACCTGGGTGTCCTCCCTGTGGTGGACCTAATATGTTATGTTATGTTATGATGGTGATTTATATAGCGCACGGCTACTCGGGCAGAGTGTCCCGGCGCTGTACAGATCTGTAGAGGGAGACAGAGCAGAGACCGAGCGCACTAAAGGCTGACAAGCCAGGTATTAAGGCTTTTCCTGAAAGACAGGAGATTGTCAGCTTTTCTCAGTGAGAGGGGGAGCTTATTCCAAAGCTGCGGGGCACAGGCTCTGTAAGAACGACCCCCAATGTGCGAGTGTTTTACAGATGAAACGACAGCTAGGGCTTGAGTGGCTGAACGTAACGATCTAGCAGGATGATAGAACTGAACATGTTTTCTGAGATAGACTGCACCAGTACCGTGCAAGGATTTAAAAGTCAAGGTCAAAGTCTTGAAGATGATACGCTTCCTCACCGGGAGCCAGTGCAGTAAATCTGTACAGTAATTGTACAGTAATTCTCCTATGTGCCAGCGACAATAGAGGGAGGAATTTCCTGAGTATACGTAGTAGGCCAAAACATTGGCTGACTAGGGCAAGAATCTGGGGTTTAAAGGTAAGACCATTGTCAAATTTGACACCCAGATTCTTAGCGATCGCAGTGGGGGAAGAAGGAGGGTGCATATCTGCCGACCACCAAGATTTCCATTGGGTATCAGGGGAGCAGCCAAAAAATAGAATTTCAGACTTGTCTGAATTACATTTGAGCTGGTTCAGCTAAAACCAGGAGAAGACCGCCTCCAAACAGCTTTTGATGGAGTCAACTGCAAAATCGGAGTTCTTATCGTAGGTAAAGAGCAGCTGCGTATCGTCTGCATAGGACACAATACGCGCGTCAAAGGTCTCCACTAGTTCAGCCTAAGGGGAGAGGTAAACGTTAAATAAGGTGGGACTTAAAACTGATCCCTGTGGCACTCCCACATCAAGAGATGGAACTGTTGATGAAAAAGGTGGTGACCAGATCATTTGTTGGCGCTCGGAGAGGAAAGACTTAAGCCAATTGAACACCGTCCCTCTGATTCCGATCTCATGGAGTCTAAAAAGGAGCCAGTTGTGAGGGACGGTGTCAAAGGCCGCTGAGAGATCGAGTAATACCAGCATTGCCTTCCCTCCGCGATCTGTCACTTTCTTTATAGTCTCAGTTACCTCCAGTAGTGCTGTTTCTGTACTGAGGTTGGAGCGAAAACCTGACTGCGTCTGATGCAGAATGTCATGGGCTTCTAAAAAGTTTTATAAGGTGGAATGTACATGTTTTTCTGCGAGTTTGGCAAGGGCAGGAAGCAGAGATATTGGCCTGTAATTGGAGTGTTCTAGAGGGTTCAAATTAGATTTTTTTAAAAGAGGGATGACATGAGCCTTTTTCCAGGCCTTTGGGACCTCGCCCGAGGTGAAGGAGGCATTGAGAAGAGGGTTGATCAGAGGATAAAGAACAAGGGCCATTTTGGAAAGGATTTTAGCGGGGCAAGGGTCAGAGGGAGAGCCGGATTTCAGTTTTTGTAGCAAATCAAGTTTTAAGTAACCACACAGCTGGATTACTTAAGTATCTTTATTAAGTTGAATTATGAAAGAACAGGTAGTGCCAGGAACACAACTGGAAGGCTCCGCAGTCAGTCAATAACTGCCTGTCTACCTGGAACTCACCTACATAGTACAGTTCTAAGCTCTAACACCACGAGCCTTAAAGTAACACATACAATACTAAAGAAAGCAACATAACTCACCCCCCCCTTACAAAATACAACAAAATAAAAAAATAAAAAAAACAATAGAACAATAATGAAAGCATAATAACACATTGGACAGCCATTCAGTAAAACTCACATGACATATTCATTCAACCACAAAGGGAACGTCCTTTTCCTCTTAGTACAAACAGTATCCTTCACAAAACCTGACTGCATATTTTCATCAGTGCCACAAGCACCATCCACCAAAGCTTTGTTCACATCACCATCCACTATCAACTCATCCACCGACCCTTCCCCTTCCCTTAATTGAGAAGGCACAGCCGAGACATCCACATTACAAGGACCACTTTGGGACTGTACACCATGCTTCTCCTCCAAAGCCAAACGAGATTGCAAATCACTATTTTCGAAATAATCCTCCACCCAATCAAAATTCTTTGCTACACCATTTCTAGACTCTACCCTATCATGGTCCAAGCTGATATCAAATGCAACATCCTTGAGATTCCACACTTTCCCATCATCCAACCTAACCGAGTTTCTAAAAACCTCAATTACTTGTTTAGCCACATCAAACTTGTTCTCACCCTTCTGAACCCTAAAAGGCTTCTTAACACGAATCCAATCTCCAACCTTAACCTGGGTATCTTTAGTACCATGATGTTTGTCATAATAATCTTTGCTCTTAGAATGCACATTTTCCAAATTCTTCTTTACCTCATCAATTGACCACTTTTCCAGTTTACCTTCAAACATCCATCCCGGGCTAAACTTACACCTTGGTGACCTGCCTCTCAAAATCACATAAGGGGATAACCCTGTACTATTATGCACAGTAACCCTGTAAGACCATACTGCCTTCTGTATTTGCACATTCCAATCTAACTTCTTATTAATAGCAGCTTGCAAAATTCCTTTAATTACTCTATTGAATCGTTCCACAGTACCGTTACCACTTGGATTGTACAGAGCTGTGGTCTTATGTTTAATTCCGCATCTTCCAAAATAATCCTGAGCCAAATTCGACAAAAATTGCACACCATTGTCCGTTAAAATGTTTACTGGCAACCCTTCCATTGTAAAAATCTTGTCCAAAAACTTAAGAACAGTTTGGGTATCTACCTTCTCCACGAATTTAACCACCGTTCATTTCGAAAAAAGATCAATAGCAACTAATCCGTACTCTCTAAGTTCCCCCACTGGACCAAAAATGTCCACAGCAACTGTCTCCCAAGGAAAACTAGGAATTAATGCCTCACTCATCACAGGTTTCAAAGTCCTTAAAGACTTGTCAGCAGAAATACAAACCAAACATGCCCTCACAAAATCTTCTACCTCCTTATCGACTTTGGGCCACCAAAACAACTTTTTGACAGCTACCTTAGTCCTGACTATCCCAAAATGCCCTTCGTGACACATTTGTATAATCCTTTTCCGTAAACTCACCGGAGGAACAATCCTGTCTCCCCTCAGTAACACATCTTTTTCAAAGGACAACTCCAAGCGTACTTCCCAAAACGGTCTCAAACCATCAGCAATAAACTTTTCCTTAGGCCAACCTTCTCAAATAAACTTAGATATATCAACCAAGATCTTATCTTTACCATGCTCTCTAGCCCAATCCTCCTTACTAATAGCAGGAACACCAGAATCCTGAACCAAAGCCACACTGAAACTTCCTCATGGATCATCTATACATTCCTCCAGAGGCGTAGGTAACCTGGATAAACAATCCGCTACTACGTTATCCCTACCTGGCATGTAACTCAACTTGTAAATATACTCTTTCATACGCATTGAAATTCTTGCAAGTCTGGCTGATGCTGTTGCAGTCCCTTCTGTAGACAAAATATGAACCAACGGTTTGTGGTCCGTTCGAATATGTACCAACTTGCCCCATACAAAAGCACGAAAATGCTCTAGAGCCCAAGCACAAGCCAGCGCCTCTCTTTCTATGATGGGATATCTTCCTTCAGCTGGTGACAAAGCCCTGGATGCAAACAAAATAATCCTTTCTTTCCCATCACCACCAATCTGCAAAAGTACTGCACCCAAACCCTTATCACTTGCGTCCGTAGTCAGCAAACAATCCAAATTAGGGTAAAAATTTGCAAGTGAACTCACTTTCTGCAAATCCATCTTAATCTCAACAAACTCCCTTTCACACTGCTTGGTCCATTCAAATCTCACATTCTTCTTAAGCAATGATCTGATGTTATAAACTTTCGACGCAAAATTATTAATGAATTTTGCGCAATATTCCGCCATCCCTAAAAATGATTTGATCTCTTCTTTAGATCTCGGGGCTGGCGCAGCCAAGATATTCTCAACCAAGGAGACTTTAGGTCTGACACCATCCTCACTAATCACATGACCAAGGTAAGAAACACTCCTCTCTCCAAATTTACATTTTGTTAATTCCACTGTCAAACCAGCTGAGCTTAAAACTTCAAACACTCTCATCAACTTAGTGCCATGATCCTCCTTGTTAGTTCCAGTAATAAGAACATCATCCTGGAAAAAACATACACCCTCCATTTCACCAAAAACTTGTGCATCAAACGCTGAAAAACAGCTGCAGCTGATGCCAAGCCAAATGGCATTCTCCTAAACTGATAACATCCGAATGGCGTGATGAACGCCGTCAGATGTCTCGATTCTGGTTCTAAAACTACCTGATGATAGGCAGCAGAGAGGTCAATCATTGAGAACCATGTTGCCCCTCTTAAAGATGAAACCATCTCATTTATTTTTGGTAAAGGGAACCTTTCTATGACAATGTTTTTATTCAGATGGCATAAATCAATGCACAAACAAATTTTTCCGTTAGGCTTCCTCGCGACAACAATCGGAGAAATCCATTCCAACGTGTCCACATCCTCAATGACCCCCTTAGACAAAAGTCCTTGAATTTCTTTCTTCACTTCCTCCCTTATTAACATTGGAATGGGTCTGACCTTGTGTACTTTTGGCTGAGCATCTGCCTTAAGCATAATCCTGTGCTCAAACCCTTTCAATTTCCCCAACTTTTGACTCACAACACTGGCAAATGTATCCTTCAAAACATCCTCTATTTTACTGCCTTCATCTAGTACCAGCACTTTGTCTTTACTATTTGGATCTAGAATGATATGAAGATTTTTCTGGTCATACCATCCTAGCACAGATGGCCCCTTCTTTGCCATATATAATTTTCCTCTTGTCATTCTTCCTTTAAAAAGAAAAGAGAGCCATCTGAATCCTAACAAATTTATCCTCTCACCTGTGTAACCCACTGGACTCACATCAGATGCATTCAAATGATCCCCTATTTTGTGTACAATTTTTTTTTCCACACTTCTTCGTTTACAATGGTATATGGGGATCTAGAATCAGCATACACCTTAACCGTTACACCACCCAAAGACACATCACACATTGGTTTCCCTTCCATTGCCTCATCGCTGATATAAAGCATATAGTTCCCTCTTACATTCTTTATGCACTCATCATCATCACAATCACTCTCTCCTGAATTCAATTCCTCACTCCAAATACATTTAACGTTACTACGTCTGCGACACATCTTGCTAAAATGTCCAACTAATCCACATATGCCACACTTCTTCTTCAAAGCAGGACATATTTTGCTGATAGCCAAATGCTCCCGGCTGTCGCAACGATAACACCTCCTTTCCTCTGTATTCCTATCTCTTCCTTGACTCTTAAATGGTAGGCTAGTTGTTTTCCCTTGGAATTGTCTGTTAGTGTTCTTTGAAACACTCTGGATTTTAAATACTGCTGATGCTGTTTTTTCAGTACTGTATTTTCCGGCGTATAAGACGACCCGGCGTATAAGACGACCCCCTACTTTGCCTGAAAAATTTTAGGTTTTGTGCTATACTCGCCGTATAAGACGACCCCCACTTCCAGCGCAGTCCAACGCAGTCCTGCATAGCCATTCCGAGAATGTACGGTACCGGTATTTTGAACTTACCGTATTAGTCTAGTCCTCCTCCCTGTGGGTGAGCAGTAAGGCTTTATCAGTGGACAGTGTTACCTAAGCGTTTATTTTACAAACTCAAAGACTGAACTCAAACAAATTGGTTGTATAAACAATCTTGCTTTACTCGCAATATTTTTATTTAGAACCATATGAAAAACTGTCACTTCTGAATATACCGGTACGGTACGGTAAACATAAATAAGTGCATGAAACAGTGCAAGTGGATTAAACTTCCCATAACTTTCCATAAATCCAAGGGATTTCTACAGGATTTACAACGTTCCCTTTAAAAGCCTTCAAAATCCTCCTCTTCGTCATCTGATCTCATAAGTAAGTCAATGAGATCTTGTGGTACATCTGTAAGGCAGTCATCGTATGGATCTGGTACCAATTCCGTATCAGATGATGTGGTCTCTTCTTCGGCATCCTCTTCACCTTCCCACAAATAGTCGTCCTCCATACCATCTAATGAATTTGATATGCCACACTTCTTGAAAGACTTTATTACAGTTTCTGCATCAATGTCGTTCCAGGCCTTTATAACAAAGGTGCACAAAACATCCAACTGTGGAGCACGCATGTTTCCTCCTTTTGTGAATGTTTTTTCACCGCTAACCATCCAATCATTCCACTGTTCTCGGATGCGATCTTTAAATGGCTTGTTTAGGCACACATCCAGTGGCTGCACCAACGATGTCAATCCTCCAGGTATAACTGCAGCATCTGTTTTTATTCTTGCCAGCCTTTGCTTGTTGCTCGGAGTTAAATGAGCCCTGAACATATCCCACACCAGTAGACTACGTCTTTGTAGAAGTCTACCTGGTCGCCTGCTCCATACATTATCAAGCCATAGCTTTACCCCTTCTTCATCCATCCATCCTTTCTCATTCACATGCACAAAACAACCAACAGGGAACTTGAGTTTCGGCATTGTTTTTCTTTTGAAAATAACCATTGGTCTCAGCTTTGCGCCATCAGCTGTGCATGCTAGTACCACTGTGAAACTGGACTTCTCATGTCCTGTTGTTTTTATTAAAATTGTCTTTTCGCCTTTTTGATGGACAGTTTTGTTGGCAATCATATCGAAATTCATTGGAGTTTCATCCATATTTCCGATGCTACTTAGCGCATAGCCATGTTCATTGCGCAGCCTAATAATGTAGCGATGGAAGCTATGCATTTTGGCATCAAGATCCGCAGGTAACTTTTGGGCAATTTTTGTCTTTTGCCGCAATACCAGATTATGCCTTCCCATGAATCTGGTACACCAGGATACAGTGGCCTTAAATCTGTGGCTGAGATCTGGATTAGATTTGGCCCACTGAAGTGCAACCAATCGGATTTTATTTCGGGTCACGACATAACCGCTTTGCCGATGCTCGGCCACCATGTCTGCTACATGCTTTTCGAGTTCTGGCCAATGTGGGGTGCCTCTTCTTAATGCACACTTGCCCCTTGGCATACTCCGTAATGCTTTCTCATTTGCTCTCCAGGCCCGAACCATCTTTTCTGTCACTCCATATTGTCTTGCAGCAGCACAGTTATTATGTTCCGTGGCAAAATCCACAACTTTAAGTTTGTAACTGGCTTCATATTTCCTTCTTCTTGCCACTCCTGGAGCCTTGCTGGGTTCTTGACTGCCAGCCATTTGCACTGGATGCGCTGCTGGAGCCTTGCCGGGTTCTTCACTGTCTGCCATTTGCACTGGATGTGCTGCTGGAGCCTTGCCGGGTTCTTGACTGTCAGCCATTAGCACTGGATGTACTGGTGCTGTACACTATGAACAGGTGCAGAGACTGTCTTCAACACCACACGTACGGTACGGCAAATACGGTATCTGGTCACCAGACTGCCTTTCCTCTTCGCAACAACCAGCCAATCACGGCAAGTGCTCTACTGCCTTCGGTAACATTCGGGAACATTCGACAGTCCCCTTTCTATGCCCACGCCCATGTCAAGGTGAGAGGGGCGCGTGTCAAAACGTGCCAAACGTGCCAAACGTGTCAACACACCGGGCGCTGCCATCTTCGGCGCTGGCTGCCCGTTACCATATACCGTATTTCGGACGTCCTGCTGCCTCGTCCTGCTGCATCGTCTGCCTGGGGATGTGCAAGCGGTTGGAGGCGCGTGTACAGCGGCAGCGGCAGTCGAGGTAAGACTCATGGCGCCATTTGCTCGCTTGTGAAGCGTTTTGACACCTTCGAGTGAAGTCCTTGCTATGAAAAAAACGCTCGCTTTCGATACTTCATGGCGCGGGGCCTGGTTGTGGACGTTGCCAGGGCCGGTGGCTGTATTTTTTAACATAAGGTGTGTTGTTTCTTGTTACATACGGTATTTCCTATTGTGAAGCGGTCTGACACCTTCGAGTGAAGTCCTCGCTATGAAAAGAAAACGCTCGCTTTCGATACTTGCACAATTCATGGCGCGGGGGCTGGGTGTGGACGTTGCCAGTGTCGGTGGCTGTATTTTTTAACATAAGGTGTGTTGTTTCTTGTTATTTCCTATTGTGAAGCGGTCTGACACCTTCGAGTGAAGTCCTCGCTATGAAAAAGCGCATGAAAACATACCATAACATTTTGTACCCGGCGTATAAGACGACCCCCGACTTTCCAGAAAATTTTAAGGGGTTAAAAGGTCGTCTTATACGCCGGAAAATACGGTATCTTTCTCCGTATCTTTAACTACTTTGGCACATCTACCCGACATTTCAGATTTCCTCATAATGGCAAGTACGTTATCTAACGGTGCGTCTCCATTCACCCATAACCGATCCTGTATCGGTGAATTGTCATTGTGCATGACCAGTTGGTCCCAGATAAGATCATCATGTAGGTTCCCAAATTTGCAGTCAATTGCCAATTTTTTCAAATCATCTAGCCATTCATCTACTAATTCTTCCTTCTTTTGCTTCCTCTGGAAGAATTTATGTCTTATTACACCAATACACACCTTAGGTGCAAAATATCTGTCCATATCATTCAAGGCATTTTCAAAGTCACTCAAATCTGCATTCACAACTTTTTGCATACGTGAAAAAGTTTTTAAACCCTTAGGACCAAGTGAATGCAATAATATTCTCTTCTGCTGTTCAGCCTTCATTTTCCCTGCTTCATCGATAGCACAAATGTAATTAGTAAAATATTCCTTCCATTCTACCCATTTGATCTCTGGTTGCGATCCTGTGGACCAGAAAGGCTGTGGAAGACTTATGGTAAAATTCTGTTGAGCCATATCCTCTTCAACCTCAGCCCTAGTCTGATCACCTCCGTCCATAGAATGAGTTTCTAACATAAACAAGTCTTTAGACCTTTTTTTTTGTTAAATCCACAAGTAAAAAAAAAATATTTTATTAATATTATTTTTTTTTTTTTTAATTGTCCCGACTTCCTCACCTGTTCTTTCCGTTTATTATGTATATTCCATTTAGTAATTACTTTCCGCCGAATATAGTGTTTCCTTAATAATAAAGATTCCAGTTCTCAAAAGATCGTGTTTTCTTTCCTTTCCGATGTATCGTATTGATTTCTCCACATAAAATGGCCGCCATGCAAAGGTCAAGCTACGTGACCCTGCGCAATGACATCATCACGCACGTCGACGTCTTAGTGTTCACGATGTGATGGCTGGCAACACTCGCGCTGAATGCTGTTGACACTCGCGCTCACGGCAGACTTCAAATGATGCAGGTCAGTTCAATTGACCCAATAAGTAAAATAAAATGGCAATTGTCAATTCTTTTAGCGAAGAAAACTTTTTTCGCCATTGTGATTTCTTTATGATAGGTCTTAGTAAGATTTTTAAACCTTATTTTCAGGAGGGCATCATAATTTTTCCGCCACAATCATTCAGCTTTCTTGCAATTTTTCCTAATCTCGTGAAGTTCGGGCGTAAACCAAGGGGCTGAGATACGTTGAAATCTCGAGTCGACCTCTGCTGTATTGGCACCGGCTCTAGAGTGCTCCAAAGCTGGGCCACTACAGGGACGAGCTCAGGTCGTTTCTAAAGTTGCCAGGAGCAGTGGGAAAAACACCATGGTTGTCCTTTGTAAGAGATTCCTTTAAGGCAATTGGTAGAGAGGATATTTGGGAAACTCCTGAGGAAGCATGCACAATCACCCCGAAAAAAACCCTATCCAAACATTTGAAAGATTACAATCTGAGGCTTATAAGTCAAGTATGTATCACTACAAGCTTGACCTGGGTGTTTCTGAACCACAAATCTTGCTACTGTTTTGAACAGGTCTTGGACGCAATACATCCACCATTGACAAGGAGGCTTTTCCTCCAATTTAGATACAGGACTCTTCCACTATTTGTAACAACTAACAAGTGGAGAGAGGGTCTTGTTACCTTTGCCCTGGTTGCCATGTGAGGGAAGAAACAGAAGCTCACGTGGTCTTTTCTGCCCTGCCTACAAGCAGGCCAGAAAAAAATGGATTTCACAACTATGTAGGAACCTCGGTATTAGGGAGTACTCAGCCGCACTCAGAATCTTAAAATCTGCAATGGATCCACTCTTTGTTATTGCAATTTCGAAATTCCTCCAGGCAATATGGTTCAAACAAGGGCGTCTTTTGGAAATTGATGTTTAATTTTATGGTCGCTGGAGTGGAGCGTTGTTTATATTCCCAACACTACGTGGAACAACTTTCTTAATCTTTTTATACTAATTCATTTTTTAAAACATGAGACTCAAAAACTACTCTGCTAAAGTTGTCTGAATACCATGGTATCCTTTTTATTTTTTTAATTGTAAGTTACAAATGTAAATTAATATAATGATATAATATAGACTGTATTTTTTAACTGCTGTACTTTTATGTCTTTTGAAGTCGAAATAAAGTTAATATGAATGAATGAATAAAAAGAATGTTTCTTGTTGAAAAGGTTCATAACTAAACTAATTTCAGCACAAGTAGCAGAGCAGAAATGAGAATTATGGAAGATGTAAAGAAGTGATAATGATATTTAATTTCCAGTTTTAAGAGAGGATAAGAAGACAGAAGAGTCCTACTGCAATGGATGCAAGTAATTATAGTGAATAATGACTCATTTTGACTTCATGGAACTACTTGCTGCTTTGCTCTCAAATCATAGCTTGATTAATGAGCCAGAGAGACACCTCACTTGGTGAATTTTAATTTGACAGCATTTTGATGAGAGCAATTATAGTCAGTGGTCAGATACTACAGATTTTGTAATAATAAGCTGATTGTGCCAGAATATTGGGTCTTTAGGTAGATACACATGTTAACCTAACGATATGACCTTATTTGCATGGATACATAAGATACTAGGTTAAATACTTCCAGGTGGCCACAGGTCTGTAGTGCCTATTTCCAGAGTAATAAGGTCCATACAGTTTTTCTCAGGAATCCACCACATGAACTGTCTCATGATTGGAGTGACATTCGCCAACCATGCTCAGTTTTCATTCCATTTCATGCCTCTTGACTTCACCAATATACCCTGTCTTCCTCTTGATCACATTTATTCAAATGCCTTTTCTAACCAGCTTTGTTTCCTTAACAATTTTTCCAATATTCTGTTTCCTCCCTCTTGCTCCGTTTTCTGCTCTTTTTTCCTCTCGGTCTGGATGAAAGATGGATGGTGAGAAATACATTTCTCTCCCTGATAATGAGTGCCATTGCCCACCACCTACAACCACTGGCACAAATTAAGCACTGCCTCTGCTTCTGACTGTAAAGTGCATGCTTAGCATTGAGGAAAAACCCTATGGTTGTGACAGCTTATGCTTGTGAAGGTTATCAATTGTTGCCCATGAAGGGGAGCCATTGCATTTTTAAATCCCTTAGCAGGTCCATGGGTGAAAAGTGGTTAAAGTGCCCGATTAGGAGGTTCACATGTAGGAAAGCAAAAACAAAAATAACCTGTGTTTGTGGGAGCTTTTTCTTAGCTGAAAAAGGGAAAGGTTGAGAGTCTCTGAGTTTGTGTTGGGGTTGCGTTGTATAAAGCTTTGTTGACACGTATAACTTAATAATTTCGACAGACATAATATTGACCTACCATAATATTTGGACAAAAATATAAATTACAATAATATCTAGATACTATACATATTTAAAAAAATAGCCAAATATCAGTTACAAAATATTATTAAACATTTACATCGATATCAGTATTATCGAACCAAAATTATTTTGATAACTTATATTGAACATATTAAAAAAACTTACAAAGTGACAATAATATCTGTAACAAAAATATAGCCAAAAATATTATTGTTAAAAAATATATCAACATGTTAAAATTATTTACAATAACACACTACTTACCCCCCAAAATATAAAAAGGTTAATTAACACAGACAGAATACACAATAAATTGATTAAAACATATTTTAATGACATTTAAAAAAAATCATAAAAATTATTAAATACACAAAAATATTTACTACTTCAAACATTATACCTAAATTCAATAACATTATTTTACATTTAAAATAATATAAACTACATATAATATACCATAGCGCTGGTATATTGAAAAAAAACAGTACCTGAAGCTTAATTAGCTTTTTCCATATATGATAAACAACTGCCAAATTCTTTAAAATAATAAATAACAACCAATGAAATACACCTACAATTAAAATAACTCATTAAAACAACAATTAATGGAACACTATATAAACACACAAAAATTAAATATTATTTTACACTGTAACCAAAAAAGCAAGAATAAGGAGAAACTCTGCCATATTGCTGTCAACATTGGACTGCATTATAGAAGACTCTGATTCCATCTCCACAAAGTTAGTAAAATAGCATTTTAAAACTACTGCTACTAAGAATGTTCTCGAAGCACTTTTTGTACAAACAAAATATTTAATTTATATTTTTTTAATTATATCTCCTCTACAGATAATTCTGAAGACACTCAAATAACTACAGAACAGTGTGAAATATCAATTTGCACTTAAAGTAAGTAGTAAGCTCAAATAAACTAACACTATTTTCAAAAATGTCAAATAGAAGTGCAAGCTAAGCACAACTCCCCCCACTAAAAACACATTTAAGCACATTTATTAAAATTACTCTTTTTTTCAACAGGAATTTAAAAAAATACTAAAGTTAAACAGAAAATAAAACTCACCAACATTGAAAAATTCTTCAAATTCAACATTGTGAGTAATAAATTGACAATGTACATGATAAAACAGCACAGGAACATTTCTAATATTTTATATATACATTTCTCTTAGCATTTTAAACTTCACCTTGACTGAAGGGGCCTAATTCATTACTTCCCAGAAAGGAACATTTTTGTTATGTCATATGGGGTATGTGTACACCCAAGAAAAGCAAACAGGCGACAAAGTCAACTAGAAATATAGTAAATATTATTCTAACAAAGGGTATGGGAGGGCTGCAACAAAGGAAACAACTGTACTTTTTGTTAGAGAGCAGAACCACCCCCTAACATAGCTGAAATTGAAGTTTGAAAAGCTTTAGAAAATATAAAATAAGCTAGCCCTAGATATGAAAAGGCTACAACAGAAAAACTTAAAGACATGCTTCCCAGAGTCCCACAACATGAAACTGGCCAAATAGCTAGTACTGAAAAAGCTACTACTACCACCACACCTGTCCCCAAAACATTTGCAGAAGTAGAAACACCACCTGAACTCACAGGTACCCATAATGAAGAACAATTTCTTCTTTATGACAATAAAGCAACTGACAAAAGAATAATATTATTTGGAACTCTCAAGAATGTACTAAAACTACAGAACTGTGAACATGGATGAGGGATGTGACTTTTAAAATATGTCCCAAACCATTTTACCAGTTATATACCGTACACAGACTTTATCAAAATACAAACATCCCCATATTGTATGCTTTATTACCAAATACGTAAACCACCACCTATGTTGAACTTTTAACCAAAGTAAAACAAAAAACAATAATTATTTTCCCCAAAAGATTATTATTGTCTTCGAACAGTCAATGATGCAAGCCATACTAAAAAACTACCCTCACACAGCAATTCAAGGTTGCTATTATAACTTTAACCAATGCATTTGGAGACACCTCCACAAATCTACACTAAGGGCCCGATTCCAATGTTGTTCGAAGGCCTCTGAATAGGATTTGGCTTTTCCGGATCCGATTTGTAGCCCTTGTTTCCGACCGAATTGTATACAGGTCCGAATAACCAAGTATGATGTGAAGATCAAATACGCGCCGACCGAATAATTTCCGAACCCAATCCTGCCCATATGACTTGTTCGTAGCCGAATCGTGCCGTGCAATGAAGGTATATTTTGACCGAGCGTGTACAATGTACATTTTGTACATATGTAAGGGTCCGAGAGAAAGATGTATCACAAACGTACACAATTATGCCATGACCCTTTCTGCTGTTGCTATAAAAATGTAAAAATGAATTGTTAATTTGCAGTGGAATGATGTGAGGCGCTCGATGATCTGGCGCTGCTAGTCACTCCCCAGAAGCTGATTTGTATGATATAAAAGTTGAACTACTTTTTGCAATTCTAGGATATGACTATGTTTTACGATAATACCTAGATTAGGTAGATTATCTGTGTATTCTGTGTATCCTTTACCCGTTCCAATATGTTGGCGAAATATTACGCTGGTTTATTTACCAAGTTCGTGTTAATAGTGACAGGCTTACCCGTTCCAATATGGCGGCGAAAGAACAAGCCGGTTTGTTTACAGATTTTGTGTAAATAGAGGCAGGCTTATTGTTACTTTGTGTCGTTAAAGTTATCAATTTTACTTCGCATGTTATCATCATGCCGTAGTACGCAGTGTGGTTAATAGCATGTATTTAGAACATATTGACTAAACTCAACCCTTTTCAAAATGGCGGCGATAAAATACGCCGTATTTCTTCATAGACTTCGTGCTAATAAGAGGCAGACTTATTATTGATTATAAGCCTTAAAACTTTAATAATACATTTGATTCATTATAGTTTCAATAAGATAAATCAGAGTTAAATTAATTATCATTATGGAATACGAGCGTCTTATGAAGCGCGAACTATAGATTTATTGTCCATAATGTACGCTATTAGATTTCAATCTGTCTTAATACATTAATCGTACCCATTTTGAGTGGCTCTAGCTACAGCCACTTTATGTGAATCTGACCCAGACGTAGGATACTTAAGCAAGATGGCGGCTATTGAAAACGCCAGCTAACCGAACACGGAAGGACTGTGCCGGAGATATACGGGATTACGCATTGGATATAGGTAAGCAATAACCAAATAGAGGTTAGAACTGGTACACGTACACGCAAGACACCGACCTTGTGGCTTTTCTTTGATAGATGCTGTAATTACGGTTTTTCAGAGGACGTTGAAAATACCGATAAGCGGGTGTGGAACACCGGAGAGGTAATAGGGCTTTACCACTGTAACACTATAATGAGGGTCCTTGATTATGTTTAGATAATTTAGATAGTATATGCTATTTGTAAATTGGGACTCTAGAGTAAAGTAACAAACTAGTAATTCCTTTTGAAGTATGCTTGTATGCTGAGAATTTACCTCTAAGATTTGGCTTTGGCAAACCAGGACGCATTCACGATGCGGTTCGCTCTCGGTTAATGTACATAACTTATATTTATTCTAAGTACGTATAGGGAACTAGAATACATATATTATGTGGTTTATTGGAGCTATCGTTAATACGATATACGTACTATATAGAGTGTGTATATGTAGTAGGTTGTGAGTTAATATCAAGTTTAAGACTTTGCCTAAATACAAAGTAAAGTTCTAAATAATTAGAGAGACGTAGCCAAACGCATTTATACTCATATTATTTCAGACTCGAGAGAGATTATGAAACTCTACAGACCTTATAACTTTGGAAAAAATGGATGACTTTACATTAAATATTTGTACACATTTATACTCATAATATTTCAGACTCGAGAGTGATTATGAAACTCTACAGACCTTATAACTTTGAAAAATAAGGACGACTTTACATTAGATACTAGTAAGTAGTACACGCAAACTTTTTCAACACTTAGACTGGATGTGAACTGTGGGGTCAGAGCTAAGAGCTTCCTTATATCATTCCAGATACTGTTATTATTCTATGGAATATAATCCTTTGAAGAAACAAATAGAGAAGATAAACCTATTGAACCTAGGTAACTCACACTTATGTAAACTATGTATTTGGCGAAATACCTGAACGTTTTGTTGAAAATTATATACTAACACCGGGAGTCACATAAAACGTATTATTTTTTAATTTCTGTCAGTTAAATTTGGGACCTATGTCTTTTCTTTCACTTAGGTGGTGATTGATTTATTAATATTATTTTTTTTCCAATAAACTGTATTAGTTTATTGTAGTTGGTATGTTATACCATGTTCTTATTGTTTTTGGCTTGCAGCCCTGAGGAAGTTGTTTAGGCATAAGATTGATGCCCAACGAAACACGTGTTGGCTGCAGAGAATGTTTTGAACTTTGGCTGCAGAAAATATTTTGAACTTTGGGATCTTGAAATAAAATAAGGATCAACGTACTTCAGGACTTTGGTGTCTGACTGGCTATTGGACTACATATGGACTTGTTTTGTTCAATTTCAATTGTATGAACTCTGAAGATATTATGAATGTCTAATTGATTGCTCGGCAAGAACCTTTGGTACACAATTAATTACTCAAAACATTTTCTAATAAAAGAATTCATCACATTTAATAGAGCAAACACTGTTCTTTAATCACAATGAGCTAGTCAATAAATCAGACATTATACGCAATCCTAATAATGCCCCGAGCACAGGAAAGGGAGGGAAGTGTAAGGTGTGAAATGGAAAGGGTAGGGTAGTTCAAAAGAGAGACCTTAATGTCATACTCAACAAAAAATTCAATATTAATTAAGAAAGGCTTCAACTTATTCAAGTCACAATTACAGTAACATTGCAGAAGTCATTCGACGGTCACAATCATAAATACTAAACAGTCATGGATAGTGCCGGATGACAATACTGGTAGAGCCGTCGACGTTTCGACCCCTACATGGGAGGTTGACTTGAGCCCTTGGACGGGGTCTTCATCAGGACAACAAGGGATGTAGTGGGGCAAGACAACTCTATAAATTAAGAGAGAAAAAAACTAAGTAAATTCTACATAAAAAGTGGATTAAAAAGCTATTCAAAATAGCCATATTGTACAAAAACGGAGAATTACCATGGTGACTCGGGCCAGCCGGCTCCGGGTATTGGGAATCTGTTGGACCACCTTCCGTGTGGTCAGATACTAGTGGACTGAAGACCAATTCAGGCAGGCTAGGGAGGAACAAGGATAGAACCATGTATAAATAGGATTCAGGCATCGTACCCAAGAACAACACTAGGTAAGGACTGACTAATTACACAAATAGGTAACCAACAGCAGAATAATCGCCCGGTGGTACTGTTCAGAAGTACATCAATTCTTCATACTCCTGCCACTGAAGAGGCGGAGAAGACAATGAGTTATAGGGCTACCATGCACGAATTATCAATATTAGAATTTAAATGCAGCCCTATCTTTGTTTTGCTTATCTGCTCACTAGTTGGGTTAAATCAGTCTTATTTTGATTTTCTTCAGACACTTAAATGTGTGTTTCAAGATGGGGCTGGAGTCTGTCCTTCTGCTCATGAGGACTGGTGAGATGAATAGGAAATATCCTCTCCTGCACTTCCGCTAAGTGGGGGGATGAGAGGGATGGTGTTACAACCCATTAATTATTAAGGACTGCCTGCACGTGGCATTAACGCCCCATACATTCCGTGATAAACACTTACATCGATTAGGAGGCCACGATAGCAATCAGCAGTCCAAAAAATGCCATATTCGTCCTAGACGATAGGGACTCAGCGCCGCCCTCGATTCTCTGCGGGGAAGGGTGAAGGGAAATATTAGTGTTTAGGTGTAGTATCGGAGTAATCCCCTGTTAAAAACAAGGATCATTAGAACGGTCTAGCGGTATCCAGCATGGATACGGCACTTACATCAACAACGTAGCCGCAGCGGCGGTCTGCCCTCTCAGAGTGCTCTGTCCTTCGTGTTCGCGGAGTACGCTTAGTCAAACCACTTCTGCGTTCAGGCTAGAAAAATTGTAGCGCAGTCACGTGAGTGACTAGCAACTGAAAAAATACTACTCGGCTGCAATGTGGAGAGCCAACGTCTCCGATCTAAGGTTGCATTGATTAATACAAACAGGAGGGAACTATAAATGATTGAGTTGTTCAAGAATTCCCACATTACATTAAACAAAGGCAGCAATCGACTCTTCCTTAATATAAGACAACATCGGCCCGTTATTAAATGATGGCACGTTAAAGAGGAGTCACTTAGAAACGATCAATGACAGATAATTATTTTGAAAGAGTGTAAAACGCTATCAGGCATATTCTAAGAAGGGTCATTGCCAAAAACGTGCACCTCTCGCACATTAGGGTGTAAACGTTATCAGTTATTAAATCTAGGACATTCTATGATAGATAGCGACATTGCCAGAAACAATTACAAAAACAACGTGCACCTCTCAAGCATGAGGGTGTAGACGTTGTCAATTAGTTAAGCAGGATGGAGGGCGTCATAGCAAACTGGCACATTCTATAATAGATAGCGTAATTGCCGAAAACAATTATAACGTGCACCTCTCGAACATGAGGGTGTAAACATTATCAATTAATTCACACAGAACCAAGCAAGATGGAGGACGTCATTGCAATAAATTAAGGAACAAAGAGTCCAAGCATTAATCTACACTTGTATGTACAAACTCAACCAACAGACCATCGAACACAGTCACATCTATCACTGTGGTTAATGTCCCAGTGCTGCCATCTGGGCATAACTACTGTCGGTCTCTTGAGAATGTTTTTTTTTTAGTCAAATGTGGCCATCCATTTAGATTCGCTGGTATTAAGCACTGTCACCAGATTGCCACCCCTTCTGCCCAGAGTGATTTTTTCTATGACCACCCATCTCAATTCCTGAACAGTGTGCCCCATTCTTTGAAAGTGATCTACTAAAGGGGCTCCTGGTACAGCACAGCATATTCTGCTTCCATGCTGTAAAATCCTCTGTTTGGCCTTCTGTTGAGTGTGCCCGACATATACTTGCTCGCAAGGACACTGAATTACGTATATAATGTTAGTCGTATTACAATTAGTGTATGATTTTAGATCGAAAGTCCGGTTTTTATGCACAAAAGTCTTGGTTTGCAGTGTAGTAGCACATGCGATGCATGCTCCACACCTATGGGATCCAACAATCGGGGGAAGATTCCACATTGAAGTGATAGTAGGTTGTTCCACTGGGTCCAGGAAGGAATGAACCACCATGTCTCGGATATTTTTGGCTCTTTTAAAGGAATGTAACTGTAGACCGTCCTGCCTAATGTAATCTGCAACCAGCGACCAATTCTTATTAATGATCTTTTTAATTTCATTACTTCTCGTCGAGAAGATGGTGACGCAGATTATGCGTTCAGGGTTGGCTTTATCCCGATTTTCAGCATTGAGAAGAGTTTCATGTGGATTGTACCATGCCCGTTTACGGGCTTTCTTCACCAACCGCCCTGCGTATCCTCGAGCTACCAGGCGTTTTGATATATCATGTGACTCACACATATAGTCATCTTTTTTGGAGCAATTCCCTCTAATTCGTAGGAACTGTCCTACAGGCAGATTGTCGCTTCCTCCATTCTGTTCTGAGCCAAGAAAAGTTGGACAGGGGGTCCCACAGGGCTTGGCCATCAGCCCCATACTTTTTAACCTGTACCTTCGCCCCTTGGTCCAGCTTATAAAATCTTTTGGTGTCTCGGCTTTCAACTATGCCGACGACACCCAGCTGGTCTTCTCTCTGGAAGGAAATAATGCGGTCCCGCTGGAGACATTTCACCGCTGTAGGGCAGCCACAGCGGACTGGTTACGGGCCAACTCCCTCCAATTTAACAGCTCAAAGACGGAGGTATATTGTTCCATAGACCGGATCCCGAGAGTTCTTCCAGAGAACTTTTGGCCTAACACCTTTCCCGAGCCAGTAGCGGCGGCGGAATCAGCTTGCAACTTGGGGGTGATCTTCGGCCCAAATTTACAGCTTGACTTGCACGTCAATAAAACCCTCTCTACATGCATGATGCTGTTACGCATGTTGCGTAAAGTTCTGCCCCTTCTACCCGCCCAGGCCAGGCCGGAAGTAGTCCGCAGTACCATTCTAAGTCGTTTAGACTATTGCAATGCGCTACTTCTGGAGGCCCCAAAAAATCTGCTGGGGAAGTTACAACGGGTGCAGAACATGGCCGCCAAATTGTCTCTTTCTCGTCCTAGGTCCAGCTCTTCCACTCTCGCTCTAAGAGACTCACACTGGCTTCCGGTTCATCTGCGAGTGCTGTATAAAGCTGCGTGCCTGGTGTTCAAGGCAGTACACCAACAGGGCCCAGTACCACTGCGGAATATGTTTGCCTGGTACTCTGCCTCGTTGCCCCTTCGTTCCTCTTCGGCACAACTGCTGGTGGTCCCGAGGTTTCAGAGAGTTAGGATGGGTGGCCGCTCATTTAGTGTTGCAGCGGCCAAACTTTGGAACTCCCTGCCTCTTTCTCTGAGAAGCCACAAGGACTACCTGCCGTTTAGGAAAGCGTTGAAAACGCATCTCTTTCCAAAAATTGTTTGAGCAGTGAGAAGTGCAATCGTCCCGAAGTTCAAAGCGCCAGGATGCCCTCTGGGTGACAGGTCTACGCTCTACAAGTACACAAAATAAATAAATAAATAAATAAATTGTCTTTTAACGCCCTCGGGTGATGGCTTCCATACTGTAATAATGAATTCCTTTCTGTAAGTTTCCTATATAGCGTCGTCTGTAGATGAGCATTTTCAGCATGAATACTAATATCTAGGAATGGGATCCGATCATTGCTGGACTGCATGGTAAATTGAATGTGTTCGTTCCTTAGGTTCAACCATTCATGAAAGTTGTTTAATTCCTCAGAGTTACCATTCCAAACGCATAGGACATCATCAATATATCTCACCCATACTGCCAAATTGGCATTGAATGGGTTGTTGTCTGTGAAGATAAATTGTTTTTCGAAGTAGTCCATAAATATTATTGCTAAATTTGGGGCAAACGTGGCCCCCATAGCGACCCCCTTTGTTTGGAGAAAGAATTCTTCTTGAAATATGAAGAAATTCTTCATCATTGTACATTTCAGGCAGCCATATCAAGTCGGTCTTAGCAAGACAAAACAGCTGTTGGAATCGTACTTTGGGGGGGCCATAGCAGGCCCCCCTTCACCTCAGGCCCTTTGAATCTGTCACAGGGTGCCCATGGGTCGCCCAATCCAAGCAAGAACATTGTGGTGTGCAAAATGGGGTGCCTGACACAGTCTTTAAGACAACTAGTCCCAAAACTAACCAGGCAAACTAAACAAATGTTTGAGTACTTGCAATGCAATGTAAGACTCTATCCAACAACTAAAGGGCTAAAATATCTTGAAACAATAGCTAAAAGGCTACTTTAAATAAATATACCTCTAAATCCACAAAACTTGTAATCTAAAAACACTCAATCAAATAAATAAAAACATTGTAACTCCTAAAATATAATTATTTTGTCAATTGATTTAATTACTATGTAAAAAATAAACATAATAATTATATTTTATATAATATAAATAACAAAAACAATTACAGTATTAACATTTACCTCTCAGAATAAATAATTTAAAATTACTTACTGTTTTCGTAGCTGATGAAATGTACTCCAAACTGCCATAAATAAATCCACATTCATGAAAATCCCAATAAGTGAAAAAAATCCCCCCAAAAAATGGAAACATCCAACTGTATAAAAAGTAATCCATCAGCAATAACTCCACAGACGATAACCAGAAAAATCCCGAAAAAAGTATTCAAAAAAAGAAATGCTCTAGGAAAAATCGGAAAACTAAGGAAGTGTAAAATAATTATTAGGTTACTAATACACACTTCTTTAAATAAAAAACATATTCTTCTACCAATTGACAACTTCCAATCAACAAAAACCTGTGAGGAAAAAAACTATCTCTCCTGCACAAATATACATGTACATTATATCATAATACAAAAAAAGATAACACTAACACCATACTATAAACATATTTTCACATAGCTATCAAACTCCAACACCGACCGATTGACAAAGTAACCGCATTTCGCAAATGCAAAAGTAAAACATACAACTCACCAAAAATTGAAAAACCTGACACTATATACTACTTGACAGCCTTCAAATTAAACCAAAATTAAAGTTTAAAAAAAGAAAATTAAACGTACCTTACCCAATGGAACGCAGCGTCCAACCACGAGCTTCTCCCCTCAGAAATAACCTAAAACAAAACCGATAGCTTACTAAATATGTTTGGAATAAAAGTGGCTGCATTAAACAATAAAGATTTATATTTTTTCTTTATTAAACTTACTGTTCGTTAGAACTGCATTACTATACATTTTTGTAAAAATACTACAAAATAATACACTTCTTAAAAAAGTTATTTGACATGTTTTTTTAAAAGTTCAATAGTAATAACAATACATTTTATTAAACATGTATTATTTATTATTATAATTCATGAACTATACATTTTTTATGGTCAATGTATATGAAACATCTGTACTAATATTAAATAATGTGATAACATCCATAAATGTTTTGAAAAATGTTTGTATTTCAAAATGACATGTCTAGTTTATATTATTTATATTTGAAATATAAATATTACCTAAAATAACAGTATATGTTAAAAAATTGAAATAATTGTAAACAAATTACAATATTTTTTCTAAACCTTTATGTTTTTAATAATGTACACTATATGTAATGATGTAATCAATATTTACAAGATAAATAAATAATGTATCACTATTACCAAAAACATGATTTGTTTAAAAAAATTGTATAAAGGGAATATATAATTACATCTTGTTTTTTCAAATGTACATGAGTTTGAGTTTGCAAAAATATTATATATAATGTATACATATGTACAAAATATATATGTAAAAAAAAATGTTTTCCATTGTTTAACTATATATTAAATATAGTTAATACAATTAAATGCTTTTTATTTTATTCTTTAATGTTTGAATCTAAATAAAAACATAAATAAAATATGAAAATGTTTCTGTATTTATTTTACATTGTTTTAAATCTTGTATATGTAATAAAATATTTAAGTTACATCAATTTACCTCAAAAAACTAAGGGGGTCATTACGTTGGTGGAAGGCCCGCCACCGACAGCAGTAATTTTCCCCTCACCACATTACGATGCGGGGGGAATCTGTCCCCGACTGTGGTGGATGCAAAGACCGCACGCCACCGATCAGCCACAGGTAATCGTTACAATTGTCTGGCAGAGCGGTCAACATCAGTAAAATGGTGGCGGTGCGTAGAAGGCGCCGTCCACCAGATTAGGATGCTGGCCGCAGCCATTCTTTCCATGGCGGGTAAACTGCCATTGGAAGGATGGCGGGGATTGGTTTTGGGGGCCTGTTGCGGGCCCCCCTTTTGTTGGGGGGAGGTGGCTTTTCACTGGGGGATACCCATGGTACCCCCCTGCATTTAACTGCACTGAGTGAGAGGCAACACATGGTGCCACCAACATAGTGTAGGGAAAGGCACTGCATGCATTTTTACTACTGCTGCGGGTGCTGCAGCCAGCAGCATCCGCCACAATGGTAAATATGCCAATGCGACCGCCATGGTGGTGATCACATTGTAATTTCATGTGCCGGAGTGCCGCCATACAGGGGGCTGATTCCACTCACCACCTCGGGGGGACTCATGTCCGCCTGCCATCGCAATGGCCCCCTATGTTACTTTGATAAACATATAGAAATATATCTATATGCTAACTCCAAAATATATATATATTTTTACTATTCCCACTAAAGACTACATTAATTCAGAAAAGGTGCTGGACAATAAACATATATAATTTACTATTGGCACTCCAAACTATATTAACGCTGGGAAGGTGCTCGACAATAAATATATCTAATTTACAATTCCCACTCCAAACTATATTAACTCTGGGAAGGTGCTGGGCACTAAACATATTTAATTTAGCATTCCGACTTCAACTTATATTAAGTCAGGGAAGGTGCTAGACACTAAACATATATAATTTACTATTCCGACTCCAAACTATATTAAGTCTGGGAAGGTGTTGGACAATAAACATATATAATTTACTATTCCCACTCCAAACTATATCAATGCTAGGAATGTACTGGACACTAAACATATCTAATTTACTATTCTCATTCCAATATATATTAAGTCAGAGAAGGTGCTGGACAGTAAACATATATAATTTACTATTCCCACTCCAAACTATAATAATTCTGGGAAGGTGCTGGACACTAAACATATATAATTTACTATTCCCACTCCAATTTATATTAAGGGCCCGATTCCTATGTTGGAGTCCTCCCAACATCGGTCAGGAACTGTAACCTACCTCCTGTCATTGGTTACAGACCTGCAAGTAGGATGTGACTGAACCCTGTTTGGTCGCAATCCTATACTTAACAAAGGGATCATGCATTCTGAATGGAATGCCTGCTTGCATTGTTAACTGCAGTTCATCCCTGCACTCTGTGGCAGGCACCTCAAGTTGCCTGCCACCGGGTGCAGCGATCAACAGGGGGGCACCATAGGTACCTCCAAGGCCACCATTCAGCATCCCTCCCTGTTGCATGCCCTGGACCCCGCATCCGGCTCAGCCCACTGGAGGAGGATATCCTCACAGCAATACACCCCAACTTGATCCATGGGCTGCCTGTCAGTGATGTCCACTACGTGGTACCAGGTAAGTGGAATGAAAAGAAAAAGTGCATGAAAAGATTGTCTATGTTACACTGTCATTGGTATAAAGGAACTTGTCCAAAGTGTATAAAACATATAGTCAGTCAGAGACTCATGTGTCACCCTCTGTATGTAGCACCACAAGTCCCAGAATCATTTGCATTATAAATGGCTAATCCCTCCCCCCCTTTTGAAAACATGGCCACAGTACTGCAGCCGTACTTACACAACCCTGCAAATTCAATAACTGTTCATATTAACTGAAAATGTGCAATGCTATATGGAAATGCTAAATAAAGTTAAAAATATAAAGTAGCTATTGACAATTATTAGCAGGGAAGCGCCAGTACCAATGTGACATGCAATTCAACCCTTGCGCAAACACGGAGGCATTGTGTTGAGATGGTGGTGCTCTGTGGCACAGGGATAGACAGGTGTGTGTTGAATCTGATTATGTGTAGGGGGGGCTTTGCTGGAGTCGTGTCGCAAGAGCGATGCAACTCCAATAATGTTCATGCACTGCCCATACCTAACGTGCTGCGCCACTCCTTACGTCTGCTTCAAGCAGGCGTAAGGTTGCGTCGCAGCGCCCTCTGAAAAGTGACTCTGTGAAACCTTGCAGATTTCATTGAATCACTTGTACGCGGAATATCCCAAAGGAATGCCCACCCTGGCGACATCGAAGCTGACAAAGGTTCAATGTTGCGCAGGGCCTCACAATGTGACGCTTCACCATAGAAGCGCCACGTTGCAAATAATTCTAAATGTGTCGTCTGTTGTACACCACCGTTGTGTCACAGAAGTGGTGCAACAGCAGTGTAAATCTTATTCAAGGGGCTTGTAAACCTGACACAAATTCTCCAAGAAGTACATCACCCTGTGCCAGCCTAAATCACAAAGCAGAAGGTGAGAGTACCATTAGATGTAAATATGTCATACACAGATTCTGTTGTCCATTTTCCACTCTGCCACGCCATTACATATCCAACACACCCCTGCTCCTACCTGCCCCATCTGCGGCAGTACTTCACAACACTGTTAGCACGCAGAAGATATGGGCAAATCACCGAAAAGTTCCACAAGAACATTACCCATTTGTTTACTTTTCTCTATTCTCACCCATTGACACATGAAGCCAGAGCACAGACAACTGCAGTAGCAGAGGTCACTGCATCTAATGGGAGGAATCAGCAACGTACAGAGGAAGGCATGACAACCACACAAACTGGTAAGTCAAACTTGCCAGGAGATGGTCAAAATGCATACATTGTCAGGATACGACAGAGGGACAAATACTGCCCAGCTATGTAAATCAACCAGTGATGCAAAATTTGCTTCATTAGAATTGGAGTTGTCAATGGACATTCACCTTTACCATATGACATTTGTTAACAGCGAAAGACAAAATATAAAATGTCTTGGCTCATCATACCTTTGTAATTGTGGTACACAACATGTATTTCACCAACAGACCCAGACCGGGGAAACCAATCCAGTAATCGAGGCCCACAACTAGTCAAAAGGGTGTACCCACTATATTGTAATAGTGTCTGTAGACCTAATCAAGAAAGTCTATTTGCACAGATATGGAAATGAAAAACAAACAGTGAGATACCAGTCTCTCTAGTATTGACAATAAATACACTGTCCAACTTCAAATCTTTCCAACATACATTAAATTGCACAGTCCTCACAGCTGGTCATGTACTGGGTACATTTATTGGATAATTTTCTGGGCATCAACAAAACACGATAGTGGACCTTACCTCTGAATTCGTAGGCATGTCATTTTGATATAAGTAGCATCAAGGTAGTGGGCCCATTCTAAGTGATATGTGGGTTCACTCCTTACATTATGTATGACAGACTACTGCAACGGTGGTGCCCACAACTGCTTATGCTCGTCCATTGTGTGCCAGAAAATGAATGCATCACATGTGGCAGCAGGAATGTAAAGTTGCAAAACACACTTATCATTGTAGGTACAATGCAGTCCTTCGTGAATCAAAGACTCACACTGACTTCTGCTACTAGGTTGGACTTGACATCTGTCTAGGGACCACACACTGCTCCGGTGCTGGCCCAAGGTAAGTCAACCTAGCTGAATGCTCATTAATTGTGCCTTTCACCTCCACCGTATGTGTTGTGAAACACTGTTGTCCTGCATCACAATATGCTCACATAGGGCATTTGAACACATGGCCGATCAGACCCTGGTGGCAAATGAGAGGGTGACACAAAATGTATGCCAAGTGTGTGCAGAATGGACATACAATAGAACAATTTGTCATATGAACTCACCAAAACACAACAGGCTTGCAATTCGATGATAGGATGAATCCCTAGCAAACTGTACATGGTTAAATCAAAATTAAATTAGTAAGGCTGAGGCACACACTGGTGCCAGTTGTGTACCTTTCAGATAGGTGTAGGGGCTTCTAAGGTGACTCTTCATGCAGTAGCACCTGCAAAATTAATTGACTGAAGAGCAACACGATAATCCAGTGCAGGCAGGAAGCCTCAAAGCTTCTCACCTCATCTGCAATGTGGGATCATAACCAAATGTTGTTTTTTGCTTGCCTCCCTTCTATTGTATTCACATGTATAGGTGAGTGTTTGACATATGAAGTTTGGATATCTGCTGCACAAGACACCATCCGTTGTCATGTAAGTAGTACCATGATGTTGGAAATGGAGTATGGGAACAGCGAACACTCAAAGGATGGACATTAGTAATCTGTGTACTCTCAATCAAAAATGAGCTGTGTGACCTCATGGGTAGGGAAGCACAAATGGGTAACATCATGTCCCTGACAACTGCACATCTCACACAAAAATTGCTTTCTGGCTTGTTAACAGACAATATTACACCCATGATAAAACGTTGTCTCAATGGTAAAGGTGAAATCAGTGTGATGCAGATGAGTCATGGTCATTTATCCCCTTCCTTGAAATATCAGTAACCTTCTCATACAAGTTTGTCAGTTGATGTGTCATCTTATTGATGTCAGTGCTGCATGGATGTAACAGCTGTCAAATGCTGCTTGTGAGCAGGTGCCCACGTGTAAAGTCAATGAGGTAAACATGCTGCACATTGTCCTTGATTATCCGCAAATGGTTAATGAGAATAACATCTTGGCTCATAGCTACAATCTGTTGTACTAAAATGTGGACATGTATTTCTCATCACAGGTGCTGACAGGATGAGACCACTGCAGCGGACAACATCCCGTGGGATGCATGACATCCTGGCTCCAGCTGTGAAACTGTTGCGCACCAGTCCGTCAGGTAAATAAGGCATGCGGTGTGTCACCAGCTTACTAAGCCATGACAGAGATCGAGATCCCCTTCTGCATGAAGTCAACAGTTGTTGTTTACAGAGTGAAATACAAACAAGGGGGCACATTATGATGGAGAATTTTCCCCATCCTCCGGGCCGGCGGAAGCCACCGCCCGCCCGGTGGATGCGGAAAATCCTCTGCGGACCCACCAAAGACCCACCGCCAAATTAGGATGGCTGGTGAGTCCTGGTTTAGGTCCGCTGCTTTTCCGCCGCGGTTGGCTTACAACCGCGGCAGTAAAGGCCTAATATGATGGCGGTGTCTCTCAGACACCGCCAGCCATATTAGGATGTCTGAATTTCAATGCCTTTACACGGCGGCATGTCCGCCGTGCAAAGGCATACGTATTCCTGCTCCGTTGCGGGCCCCCAGGGGTGAAGCGGGGGGGGTGGTGGGTGCATTTGCGTGCACAGAGCGGCAGGCACCGCGCGGTGCCTGCCGCTTTGTGCATGCAAATGTGCAGCTTTCATTTTTAACATTGCGGCAGGTGCAGCTTGAAGCAGCACCCGCCGCAATGTTAAAAATAGAGGATGTGACCGCCAGGGTGGCGGTCACATCCTAATTGCACAGGAGGGAACTCCGCAGGCCAAGCAGAGGTTCCCTCCCCCTCTATGGTCGCGGACGTACTCAAGTCCGTCTGCGATCATAATGACCCCCTATGAGTGTCACATATGCCTGTCTGTCAATTGGAGATGCAGATCATTGAGAATGTAGTTTCTACCCTCTACAGCTATGTCTACAACAACTATGAGGAGACAGGTGCAGCACTATACACCAGGGGGGAATACGAACGGACAGAGAGTTGTGGCTGGAGCTGGTGAGTTTGTTAGTATTATGTACATCTCTGTGTAACACCTCAGTGCTATGGTGTGAGTGGTCATTTGTGGTGGTACCCTAACCAGATCACATGATCCTCATCTGCTGATGCAAAGTACAGTTAAAACAACCCTGGTGTTGCAGCACATGTAATACCTGGTCAATCACTAATACGGTTGCAACCTCTGTGCTTCAGATGATGCTGAGGGAGAGGCTGACAGACCGACAACCAGTGCTGGCCAATGGGGAATCAGAGGGCAGAATCTTCTGATCCTCCAGGCAGTAATGTCGGCAGCAACTCATGCCCAAGAGGAGGCTCAAGATCATGAGGACGTTGACTTTGAGGAGGATGATGAGCACATATACATTGACCCCGGGGATGACGATACTGAGGTCACTGCATCACATCCTCTGCCAAGCGACGCTCGTCTGCCTCCTCTCAAACAAACTCGGCATAAATCAAACCAGCCACGGCTCACACACATCCAATCACAGACATCACTCCCTCACAGCCCTCACATCCGGGACCGACATGGTGGTTCCCCTACCCGCTCTTCCCTACGCAGTGTATCCCTGCCATCCTCTCCATCATTTGTGGGAAGTACCAGCCCTGTTGTGGTGCAGGTATCCCACGGGCACCCTTCTCCTGCCCACAGTCTGCCACCTGCCACCCCCCCTTTTGTTCGACCTGCTCATTTCATCCCTGGCAGACACCTGCAGCAGGGGCCTGCATGTGGCAATGGTGGCCAGTGGGAGCTGCACAGCACCACAGCCAAGGTACACAAACACACCAGCACCCTGAACAGGCACCCCCACCACCTGCACAAACACTGCCAACCTCTGAACAGTCACTCCCACCACCCTCACCACCGGCACAAACACCACCAACCGCTGGACAATTACTCCCACCACCCCCACCACCTGCACAAACAACAACAACCTCTGGACAGTCACTCCCACTCCCACCACCCCCACCACCTGCACAAACACCACCAACCTCTGGACAGTCACCCCCACCACCTACACAAACACCACCAACCTCTGGACAGTCACTCCCACCCCCCTACCACCTGCACAAACACCACCAACCTCTGGACAGTCACTCCCACCACCCCCACCACCTGCACAAATACCACCAACCTCTGGATAGTCACTCCCACTACCCTCACCACCTGCACAAACACCACCAACCTCTGGACAGTCACTTCCACCACCTGCACAACCAGCCCTTGTCCAGGTACAGACACCAAATGTGCTGACATCATCTGCACCTGCATCTCTTGATCACACTGTACAACACCCACATACACAAAGGTGACAAACTCAACCTCACCCCTCACCGTGTTCATCACCCCCACTATTGCGGAAACGCAAACATGATCGCCAGTGACATTCACATGGGCAATTTGTCTTGGGGTCCTTTGGTGTATTGTGAAAATAAAGATCTACAAAAGTAATATCCTGTTGTGTATCATGTCCTGTCTAACGATGTAGGCATGTGTGCGTGTGTGTGTGAGACAGTTACGAGTGTAACACATCATAGCAACACGTTATTATGTGCATAGCATATGACTCACTAAATATGTGTCCATCTTTGGAAACAGACATTCAAAATGAAGTCAAACAAGTTAAACAAAGTAGAATTACTCAAAGATATTTATGTAGGAACAAAAACTGACCGTCCGTTTGGAAGCGAGAAAGGAAAACAAATGATGATCTTAATGCAGAAGGAGAAGGGAACTTGGATTGGGCTGGGGCAAAACAAATATAGCGTCAGGGAAACCAGTCTATTTACAAGGGGAAAAATAAATCTTCGTCCAGAACAATGTCTCAGTCCAAAAGTCAAAAGTCTTTCTGGTCATCCTCCAGGACCACAATGTCTAGATCTTCAGGGTCTGACACATCCACACGGCTGGCTTGTGCAGGAACAGGCATCAAATGTGGACATGACACATAAGGAGTACGGGGGGAAACTGTGTAGGGCAACAGACAGGGGGACACATTGACGGTGGTATGGGAAGGGATTTTGGAGACAAAAGAAGACATGGCTGTGCTCATGGACTGCATGTGGGTGCCGAGGTTGTCCATTGATCCGACAAGGTCCGCTCGCATAGAGCGTATCTCCAGACACACTTGCAGCAACATGCGAGCGGACCTGTCAGGTTGACCCTCGACCATCCAACTCAAGTCCCATGGCACAGCCACAGGAGGACAACACCGGGAGGGGTCGGGGGGACAGAAGGCATGTGGTGCCTCCGGTCCGGAGCTGATTTGTTCGGCTTGGCGGCTACGAGGAGGGGGACAGGATTCAGGGGATTGAGCTGGAGCCCCCGATGGCATGGGGGACTCTAGAGGTAGAGAGGGGCAGGTGGCAGGCCCAGATTGAATGTTGGCCTGCCCCGGGGATACCTCTTTGTGACCCACTGGTGAAGAGTGTGTGGGAGGTGAATAGCTCTCCACCACATCATGGTCCGAGGTGTCCGGTCCCTCCCCCCACTACAATCTCCACAGCCTCCACCCGGGACGTGGTCCCAGAGTCTTGTTCTTCCTCATCCCCGGTGGGCGTAACCCCCTGGTCTGCAGATGTAGAGGGCCCCTCATCCTCCTCGTCCTCGCAGGTGGAAAAAAGGTGTAGCCGCCAGCAAACTGATGTCCTCCAGCTCCAGACTTGTTCCTGCGTATCTTCTGTCTCCCCAGCTGTGCCTGCAGACGTGTAAGCAAAATCCTGATGTGGTGGTTGTTTCATGCAGGACGATACACATACATAGATGAAACAAGGTCAGATTTTGTTCTCCTCTGATCACACTCTACAGTTGTCAGGGGCTGATATACAACTTTTGGCACATCTCTGCTAACCAGCAGAGGTGTGTCAGAAGAGTTGCGACGCATCTGCCCACCCGTGCACCACCCCTGATGCATCGCATTTACAATGCGGTACACCGTGGTGCTTGGGTGGGCAGATGCGTGATGCATCCCCGGTGGAATAGCGGCACTTTGCTGGAGTGGCGTGGCAAGTGCGTCCCCACTCCAGGAAGGCTCAGGGGTGCACGATCACTGACATGCTGCGTCAATCCTTACACCTGCTTCAAGCAGGCACAGCGTTTTGACGCAGCATGACCCTAAAAGTGACTGAGTGAAATCTTGTAGATTTCACTCAGCCACTATTAGGAAGCATTCCTGCACCGGATGTGTCACATTGTAATTACCCAGCAGCATGGCGCTTTGTTTGCTCCGCCGCTGTGACCCAATGGCGGTGTTAAAGAGGCGCAAGTGCCTTGTAAATCTGACCCTCAGTATTTATGGACTTAATGGGGGTTGGGAGCACACTGCCTCACAACCCCAGCACTGTTTGCCCCTTTGCATCCTGGTAGATGCAGTACCCAGTTCAAACTTACTTCAAAATCTACTGTGGTTGCTGGAAATGCTGCCAAGTTCGTCTCAGGTCACAGTACCACTCACAGGCACACAGCAACCCCAGATGATTTTTCTTTGCTCTCTAAAACAGCTGCTCTCTACTGATGAAGGGCTCAATACAGAAACGCATGTCTAGATTTATACAGCCATGTTTGCACCAACTTTGGTGAATGACTCCAGATAATTTTGAAGTAAGTTTGAACTGTGTTCTGCACTTACCAGGATGCAAAGGGGCAAACTGTGCTGGGGAGACTGTGAGGCAGTGTGCTCCAAACCCTTATTCTGTTTATGAACTTACATTACATGTATGTTCACTGTCATATACTGAATTGTGTTTGACATGGACATCTCATGTGTATTATTGTGGCTTACACAACTGTATTGGCCAAACCTCAACCTTGTCATTCATGTGATCTGTGTGTCCTGTCACTGCTACATGTGCATTTTCAATAACCAGTCCACCAAATGAGAACATGAAAAGTCCAGATTTAATAGATTCTTGTCATTTATATTGATTTGCAGCTATTTAACGTCTGGACAAGTGTCATCTGCTCTGGAGCATTGTATGGGACAAGCTGAATGTGGGTCACACATCCACATAGGGTCTGGAATACTCATCTAGCTACATTGAAAGTCTAGCCTTTTGCCATCCCCACACATCCTCGGACAATCCAGGGCCACATATTGGCTTTGTTGACTTAAAAGGTAGTGCAGTACACTGGTGAATAGTGGTGGGTGGTTGCGACAGCTACCTGTACATGTAAAATGTCATACAGGCCACTGACGGTGAGACGTCTGTCAGTGGACACACCTTGGAAATTTAGGAACACTTAAGAGTGATGCAAGGATCTCAAAGTATGTCTTGACTCCATGCCACATGGTGATCTGTCTCAATTGGAACCTAACTCTACAGGTGCAATGCGAATCACAACATCCAAAACCCTATGGCCTGCCATGCGCACACTGGACAGTCTCTGTACCATAGCTCATCCAATGCACACAACAGTTATGATTTACTTGGTTCAATGGTAGTGGTGCTGGCAGAGCAGAATTCAATATGAATGCATGAGTGTGGCTCATTTACACAGTTGTCATGGAGTAACTACAACTCCCAAAATGCACTCTGCCCTGTACAGTCCATATGCCACAGTGTGATTCTTTAATCTTGGTGACTGCTGCTTGGACACGGAATTGGTGAATGTAGGCATGGGACACACAATGGTACAGCACTGTTTTACTCACATCATACTCCCAGACACATATTGCATATGATGCACTTACTAGGTCTCTGCTGCTCATGCTCCGCCAGCTGAGCATGGGGGGTCAGCCAAGCTGCTCGCTGGACCCTCCTGTACAGTGGGGAGAGGCGAGGACGATGCACATGGTGCTGGGAAGACAGGCCAGCCAGCTCTGTAGCCTTGTGACGTGCCCAGCGCTTTAGGTCCTCCCAGCACTTAGGGCACGCCCTAGCACTCCTGGTGGACACTCCCACTGTACTGCAGCGCTCGGCGATGTTGGCCCATAGCCTGGCCCTGGCTGCAGTGCTCAGCTGGTGCTCAGGGTTCCCATACAGCTGAGGAAATTTCTCCAGCACCCCCTCCACCAAGATGTCCAATTCCCTTTCTGAGAAAGGGGGTGCTCTCTCCTCATACTCCTCAGCCATTATGGGGAAATAAATTTGATGAGAGCAGCAGGATGCCTGAGGATCTGATCAGTGATAGAGGATGACTCAGAATGAACACAATATGGCTGCCAACTACTTCCTGTGATGTATTTCCTGTCTCCTACTTCCTGTATAACATTGTCTGTATGAAATGATGTGTTCCAGTTTATTTTTGGAATTTGCGGCCCAAAAACGTAGTTTCGGGATCGTCGTTTACGCGCACGCGCATTACGGCCGACACCGGAATATACGATTTTGCCCCGTAACCTCCGAAAATTACCCGGAACACATTATATCAGACAGGAGATGTTATACAGGAAGTGGGAGACAGGAAATACATCACGGTAAGTAATTGGCAGCCATTTTGAATTCATCATGGTCCATCCACAATCAGCAATCAAATCCACTGCCATCCTGTTGTTCTGTTGTAGTAAAAAGTGAAATGACAGTGTAGGTGTGAATCATGAATATGTATCTAAAGGGAGAACAGATCATTTCATGACATTTCTGCACAGGCAGGGGAGCTGACATACCATCAGACCCCATTTCCTTTTCTCATGCTTGGCATTTTGGGACATGTAGTCCATATTGAGTGCTCAATATCAGAGTTCTGTGATGTGTTACATAACATTGGTGTGGAGCAGTGTGGATATGTCACAGACACATGGGTATTAAACACAAAGTGGGAGACCCAATATACCCTTGAGGGCTTGGGCTATATAATGATAAGGTAAAGGTTGATTTCAAGGGGTTTTGTTTGGGTCAAAATATTTCACAAATATTTGTAAGAAATAAATCACAGGCCTGAGTTATTTTGGCCCCAGCTAAACAGTAGCATATCACTTCACAAATTTACAGTGGTTAATAATTGATTGAACAAAAGAGCACAGAAACCGGTGTATATAAAATATATATTCACTTTATATATTTAAGAGGGTACTAGAAATGTATATAACCAATGTAACAAGAAGGGAAACCATATATAATTAAAAAAACCTTCACTGTAACATGTTGTAACACTTTTCTTCTTTGTTAAAATTTGATACAAAAATTAATGGAAGAAAAAGCGTGGGTCGATGTTTCGGTCTCTATCTTTCAATACTGAGACCATCTTCAGGACAATACAAATATACAGAAGTTGACCCCTATAACAGTAAAAACAAAGAATAATTACTGCTCAGTTCTGATTAATGTTATCAATAAAAACAATCGGATATACTGTACAAACCAAAATTAATAGCAGAAACAAAATTGCAAGATCAAAACATCCTATGTCATTTAGTAATCCAACATGTCTTTCTATTATATACGCAGTGATTTTGACTTCATTGGCCATATAGACATAGGAGACTTGAAAATATGATACTCATCAGTACCTTTATAAAGAAAAAGAGAAATTCCTGATATCAGGTGAAAGCAACCGTATTCAAGTGTATCATACAGGTTTGCATCAGCGATTAAAATCGAAACTGAAACCATTAGGGAAAGTTTGTCATATATTTTTACTTTGTTTAGATTGACTTCCTCAGAATTCAAAAAGAGTCCTAAGTTAGAATATATACAGAGATTTTACCCTAGCATCATATTCCAAACCAATGGAAAGGGAGTCCTGTGTTAGCCTACAGTTAATTGAAGCCGAATCCTGGAACCTCCCATATCTCCATGAAGGCATCATTATATAAATGCAAAGTACTGGAGTGAGTGACTGTGTGACCGATATATAGACATCAGATTTATTTCTTACAAAAATTTGTGAAATATTTTGACACAAACAAAACCCCTTGAAGGCAACCTTTACCTTATCACAGACACATGGGGGCAGATTTATGAGCCCTGTATGCCACATTTGCGCCACATTTAGTGGCGCAGCGGCAGCACAAAGCCAACGCCATGCTGTGGGTTATTTTCAACGTGACGCATCTGGGAAATTTGTCATGTTGTAAGGCCCTGCGCCACAGTTGAGCGTTCCTGCGCTGGGGGGCGGTTCCAGCACAAGAACGCCTCCTAAAAGTGGCAGAGTGAACTCTAAATGATTTCACTGAGTCACTTTAACCCCTTGCCCGCGGCCGGAATTCCGCTCCTGTGTTGGACATTCCGATCGCGGGCGTGGTCATGAGGGCTCCCGTCCATCATAAGCACACGAGCACTGTGACGCATGACGGACGGGAGCCCTAATCAGCACGCAAGGGGTTAATGGCCATGCTGCGTCAGAACCCTGCGCCTGCTTGTTGATGGCGTAAGGATTGACGCAGCATGTTAGGCATAGGGTCACCACTTGCCTTGCTGGAGCTGCTTTGCACTTCCAACGCAACTCCAGCAGTGCTTCACCTTTATGGCAGCATATGTGTCACGCTTCTGTCTGTACTTGCCCCATGGCTCACCGCATTGTAAATGCAGCGCATCCATGATGGCGCTAGGGGTATCTGCTGTGAGGCACAATAACTGGGGCATCCCTGCTGATATACTGGGATTCACCAGTTATTGTAGATCTGGACCATGGTGACTGATTCTCCCATGACATCATCACTCACATTCAGGGCCCATCATTTGTGGTGGAGCCAAATCTGTTGAGGTCACAGGCCTAAGTATGCAACCTTTTGTGAATTGGTGACCCATCCTTATGTGGTCCAGGAATGTCTCCCAGGACATGTATTGTTTGTCTTCAGGATGAATAGTTGGTTTTAGGGATGTCCACTACACTGATCGCTGACATGGGCACATGACCTGAGGCACACTCCACCTTTTGACTACTGTTAGTGTCTTTGATTTGCATGCAGTTAGTGTGGCTTGCAAAGTCGTCTCAAGGTGGGATTTATTGACACTGTCGTGTCTATCCAAGTTTCATTATTGACAACAGACAGCAAACCACATTTTGTCCATGACACTACAGGTTGCTCATGTGAAAAACATGGCAATGAGCTGATCAAGGACTTGCACGCCCTGCTGTCGGTCATATGCAATGGCCCAGTTTCCCAGACTCAGAGCTAGCCGAGGTTCCAGAGGCATGTGTAAGCCATGCGTTAAAGCAATGTTGTGCAAAACACAACAGTCTAATATAATCTTGCACACGACTTCTGGGGAGTACTGCAGCACACCCCCTTTATAGTGAAGAAGTGTGGCTCACTGGTTAGAGGCGGCAGACCCGAGAGCAGAGGACGGCCCGGGACCAGGGTTCGATTCCCGGTGCGGCAGGTTTCTGGACCAGGGTCAGCGGACTCGATAATTCTCTCGCCTCGGTGCCCACTCTGATCAGCGATCACACTCGGCAACTCTGGGCATTAGCTTGCCTCATCTTCACTAACAGCCCCACCAGACCTCCGGGGATGCCTGGTCTCACCCTGGAGATACCCATTAGGGACCATCTCTCAGGGAAGCCAGGAAGGGTTTCGCAGCGGTCGAAGCGCCTTGGGACCCTACGGGTAAGTAGTGCGCTATATAAAATGCCTATACATACATACATACAGTGGAGACAACTGAATTGCGACTTCAACAGCCCAAAAGTGCGCTCTATGATGGCTCGAGTCCGTATGTGTGCCCTATTGTACCTACGCTGAGGTACAGTGTTTGCACACCTGTAAGGGGTGAGGAGATGTGGGGAGAGTGCATAGCCAGCGTCGCCTGAGGAGGGAAGAAAGGGCAGTTGTTAACATTTCCCTTTTTGACTTGCACAGAACATGATCTATACGTTCGTACATGCAGTGTCTATTGGGCCATGATTCCCATTGTACAATTGTTAATATTGGGGGGCATTCAGACATTTCAATGGCACATATCACTCATTTTTAGTGCTTGGTACTTACCCAGTAGCCACATGTCGCCAAATTCTCCTGCAGCCATACGCCGGAAAAGAGGTGACATGTGGAATATGAAACTGTCATGTGTACTGCCTGGGAACACTGCATGCACGTCAATGAACCTCCCACTGGCATCACAGACTGCTCGCACATTGATGGAATTCCATCTGTGTCTGTTGCAGAAGATGTGTGCAATGTGGTGGGGTGGCTGAAGGGCCACATGGGTGCAGTCAATTGCACCCAGCACACGTGGGAATTGTGCAAGGAGATACAAATCTCTTGCTGCTGTTTGTCTCATGGCCAGTGTATGTGGCATTTGTGTGTAGTTGGGGGCTCTAGCAGTGATGCATCTCAGTGCCTGATGCAGGCACCGCAACTGGCTCGCCTGAGAAATGCCCACAAGGTCACTGGTGACCCTTTGGAATGACCCAGTGACAAAGAAGTGTAGGGCAGACAGGATCTTGAGATATGCTGGTATTGCAAGTGAGCAGCAGGTCACAGAATCAAGTTACTGCTCCCACTTAAAGACCATATTCAAGATGACTTCTCGTGGGAAACGGTACCTGGCCCTTACATCTTGGCTGGTCATTCCAAATAGATTGATCCTCTGCCTGAAAATCCTCTCTGCTCTCCTCCTCAAGCAGTTTTGCCGCATGGCAAGGGGCAATGCTACGAACACATTCAGTGACATCCTGAAAAGGTTTGTTTGTGTCTGCTCTGCATTTATCCATGTTGGTGGGCTGGGATTGGCTGCAGTGTGTCAGCTGATCAATGGTGTGGGATGGTAGGCACTTGAACATGTCTTTACCCTTGGCTCACATGACCACCGGCCAAAATTCGTACCTTCCAGCCCGGAATCGGAATTTCCAGCCTGGAATTGTAAATTACGGCACTATTCCAGAAATTGCGGGCCGGAATCGTAAAATCCGCCAAAAAGCCGTAAATTACAGCCCGTGTCAGGAACTGGCAAGGCGCCTACCTAATAGAGTAACTGACTACATCTCCCAGAAGCCCTGAGGTGGGCGTGTCCCTATATAACAGTGAATTGGACCTTCCCTCACTGTTTGTGATTTGTACTGACAGACATTTTCTGAATCAGAGGCCATAGTTGTTTGTGAGCGCTTCCCGTTTGTTTCCTGGATATCCGATAGCTGCTCATTCTTTTGTTAAAGGCGAGTGAAAAAGACGCGTCTTTGGTTTGATAAACGACCCGCCTTCAGACAGCTGCTGGCGGTCTTGGAGCTCCCGGTAAGCAAGCGGATCCATGGGCGTTTTCTTGGCGAGAGCAACAAACAGTGTTCCAGGGCTGCAAAAGGCACCAGCTGGAAGAGGAGTCCGTTAGTAAACGGAATTGGGACTTGTTTCAATACTCGGTTAAGTAAAGTGAGCGCGTGATCATAACGCGATTGCCTTAGTACTTTTGTTATATTCCTGTGTTGGAACAGATGAAAAGGATCCATGTTTTATGAACTTACACGGCTGTGTGGGTTTTAATTGTATTTGGTCGGAGTATAGAGCGGAGCGGAGTGGGTGTTCTTTCTACACGCTACCGTTCCGAAGAAGGTCACTAGTGTCCTGTTATCTAAGTGCCAAAGCGGAAGGTAGTGGGGTCCTACACCTTGCCGTATTTGGAGTTTTGAACCTTACTGAATTCCTGTGGATTATATCTATCAGAGCGGAGGACAGCAGTTGGAGGCTGCGTCTTGCCGTGTCTATATTGGAGCTACACTTGTTTGTTCTTTAAAGACACTTCTTGCTTTACTCTTAATTTGGATTACACTGGGGATTGTGGTGTGTTTTTGGATGCGACATAAGGATATCAACAATTACAAGGAGGGGTACGTTCTTGAATGTACTAAAGAATACAAGGAGGGGTTCTTTAATTTATAAGAGTCTAACCTGCCTTTTGTATCCTTCAGGGACCAGAGATACTGATATCCGTGATATGTCATAACAGGGGAAAGGCTGAGAACACTTCATTCACAAAGGTGATCATTACTGAACTGCTTAGCGAGAATGAAATGAGAGTAGGTTGAGTTGTGAATAGCTATAACCTGTGTGTTCCTTTTCTTGTCTTTCAGCTGTCCCTTCCCTGCAGTCCCCTTCCGTCCCCTCCTTGTTCTATTTATATTTTCCCTCGCCCTATCCCTCGAACACACTGTGTTTTTTGGCTGCAGTGTGTTGGTGAGGTCGGGAGGTGGAGTTCTATGTGCTACAACCGGATCCTGCAGCGTGGAGCTTGACAGACTCACGAACCCACGAATTGCATTCTGCCCGGTCCTGTTGTTGCACATATGGCCACATTGGAGGATGTGTTGCACGCCTTGGTTTTGGTTCAACAGGAGCTGGCGTCATCTAAGGCGGAGACTGCTGCTCTCAAGGATAGGGTAGAACAGTTATCCAAGAATCCTTTTTCGGCTAGTCCCTCTCAAATTCAAGTCACTGTTCCCCCTCCTATTCCTTTGGCTACCCCAGAGAGGTATGCTGGTGGTCCGCGTAAAACACAAGTGTTCTTGACTCAGGTGATGCTTCACTTTTCTTGTAAACCGGCTTCTTTTCCCACCAACCACTCAAGGGTTGCTTTTGCTATCTCTTATTTAGTGGGGGACGCCGCGAATTGGGCGGTACCTCTAATAAAGAGAGATGATGCTATATTATCTAACTGGACAGCGTTCAGAGATGAATTTGAGAAAGTATTTGACCGGAGGGCCACCAACTTCAGCGCAGATAAAAAGTTGTTAACCTTGCGTCAGGGCAGAAGTGACTTGATAACGTATCTAACAACGTTTAATCGTTTGGTGGCAGAAACTGAATGGCCAGAAGGAAAGAGAATGTCTTTGTTTTATCAAGGGTTAAGGGATGAATTGAAAGACGTGGTGGCTCAGATAGATCCCCAACCCACTACCTGTGTGGATATGGTGAATTTGGTATTGCGACTGGATGGTAGGCTGACTGAGCGGAGCGGAGACAGGAGAAAGTGGGACAAAGGTTATACCCGTGCTGTAAGCTTTCCTCCTAGAGCCAGGGGTACCGCAGAGGTTGGCTTAGAACCAATGGAAATAGGAGCCATTAGACCCCCCCTGTCTAAAGATGAAAGAGAAAGTAGAAGAGTACAAGGCCTTTGTATGTATTGTGGAAAAAAAGGTCATTACGTACGAGAGTGTCCTTCTAAACCCAAAACTTCTCCTGGTTGGAATAGGAACAAGAGGGTGGCTGTTTCCACTACAGCTCGAGAGTCAGACATCCTGTTAGTAAATCCGCCTAGAGAGGTAGAGACACCTGATTGGAAACTCACTTCCCTTTCTTCGCATGGGATAGGGGAAACTGAATCCCACTTGGTACTTGCTATGACTATGGAATGTGAGCAGAAAGTCCATCATGTAATGGTTATGTTGGACTCAGGGGCTAAGGGTAGTTTCATAGACAATGGGTTGGTGTCTCGTTTAGCTATACCTAGAGTATCTAGAGTTAATCCAGAGGAGGTTTTGGCTGTGGATGGACAGCCTATAAAATCAGGTCTCATAACAGAGAAAACAGTAGAAGTAGAGTTGTCTATAGAAGTGTCAGAAGGGAGACATGTGGAAAAGGTGGAGTTGAACATAATCGATGCTCCTCAATATGAGGTAATCTTGGGGATGCCTTGGTTTACCTACCACAACCCTTCTATTGACTGGAAAACACGCACAGTGCATTTTTCATCTGGGTATTGTAAGGAACATCTGGTGCCCTATGCATCTTCACCGGTAGCAGCACTTGCATGTTTGTTTATGGTGGCGACCGCCGCAGAAAAGGAGGTGGTTCTTCCGAAACAATATGAAGCATTTCATGATGTGTTTAGCGAAAGTAGAGCAGAGACACTACCACCTCATAGGCCATATGACTGCCGGATAGACTTGATTGATGGGGCTGTTATTCCGACATGTAGAGTGTACGCCTTGTCAGTTCCTGAAACCACACATCTGAAGGAGTACATTGATCATAATGAAAGCATTGGGTTTATAAGACCATCTCGTTCCCCGGCAGCCTCTCCCCTTTTTTTTATTGCAAAAGCCAATGGTGACTTGAGGGCCTGTGTAGACTACCGTGTCTTGAATAAGAATACCATTCGCAACCGATACCCTCTCCCCCTCATTTCAGTGTTGATTGACCAAGTGAGGGAAGCTGTGATCTATACTCGCTTGGACTTGCGAGGTGCCTATCACTTGGTCAGGGTTCGTGAGAGGGATGAGTGGAAGACGGCATTCAAGACGCGGTATGGACTATACGAATATTTGGTCATGCCCTTTGGGCTGTGTAATGCCCCTGCGGCTTTTCAGTTCCTGATCAATGATGTCCTCAAGGAATATATCGATTCGTTCGTAGTTGTCTACATTGATGACATCTTGGTGTACTCTATGGAGGAGGATAGACATGTGGAAAAAGTACGCAGAGTGTTGGCTAAATTGAGGGAACATAGTCTGTTTGTGAAGCTCAGTAAATGTGAGTTTGGAGTGTACAGTGTGGAGTTCTTGGGAGTGATGATCAGTCCATTGGGACTGCAAATGTCTGAGCGCAAGGTGAAGGCGGTTCGGGACTGTCCAGTTCTGAAGAATGTGAGAGAAGTCCAAAGTTTTTTGGGCTTCGCGAATTACTATCGTCGTTTTATCTTGCATTTTTCACAATTGGCAGTGCCCATTACGAGGCTCTTGAGAAAGGGTATACCTTTTGTGTGGACACCTGAGGCCGGAGAGGATTTCAAACACTCAAGACTTCGTTCACTACCGCACCTGTTCTGTCACATCCCAATCTGGAACATCCCTTTGTAGTAGAAGCAGATGCTTCGGATGAAGCCATAGGGGCGGTGTTGTCTCAAAGGGATGGCAGTACTGGGCAATTGCACCCAGTGGCCTTTTTGTCAAAGAAGTTGAGTTCGGCTGAACTCAACTATACCATAGCTGAAATAGAATTGTTGTCTATAAAGAGGGCTTTTCAAGAGTGGAGGCAATATCTTTGGGGTGCTCTTCATACCATCACAGTATACACGGACCATAGAAACTTGCAATATATGTCCTCGGCCAGACATCTAACTCAACGACAAATGAGATGGATGCTCTTTTTTGCCGAGTACAATTTTGTGGTTACTTTTCGCCCGGGGTCTGAAAACCAAAAAGCCGATGCTTTATCCCATCAAACAATGCCAACGGAGAGTGTGGAAGATAAACAGACAATCATTCCTACAGGGAAAGTTCTGTGTGTGGTAAGGGCTGAGACATTTTTGGATTACGTTAAGAGTCATCATTATCCAGGGGGTTGGATAGCATGGGCGCATGGCAGCCTTGACAGGAAGGTAAGAGAAGGACTGCCATTCTTTCAAGATAGGTTGTTCTTGCCCTCTGTTCCTTTGCAGAAGAAAGCGTTCAGCTGGTGTCACGAGGGGGTATTTGCAGGACATCCTGGTATTCGGAAGACCATCGATATCGTCCAAAGACATTTTTGGTGGGCTACCCTGATTAAGGATGTTACTCTGTGGGTTGCTCGTTGTGAAACCTGTGCGAGAGCCAAAGGAGTAAACACAAAGAAAGCGGGGAAGCTCATCCCTATGCCTACTCCCGATCAACCTTGGCAGAACATTAGTTTGGACTTTGTGTCAGGTCTTCCGCTCGATCAGGGATTTTCTGCCATTTTGGTGGTGGTGGACAGCCTCACTAATATGGGTCACTTCATCCCTTGTAAAAACCTTCCTAATGCGAGTCAAACTGCACAACTGTTGGCCATTAACATTGTTCGTTTGCATGGGATACCGAGAGTCATCGTTTCAGATAGGGGCCCTCAGTTTATTGCTCGATTCTGGCGCATGTGGTGCCGTGCTTTGAACATTGAATCTAATTTGTCCACCAGCTTCCACCCACAAACAGACGGGCAGACGGAACGTCTGAATCAAACTTTGAAGAAATACCTGAGATGTTTCTCTAAAGAAACTCACAAGTCTTGGGTGGAACTGTTGTGGATGGCAGAGCTGGCCTATAATAACGCTTGGCATAGCTCCACCGGTATGTCCCCTTTTAAGGCTAACTTTGGGTATGATGCTAACACCTTGCCTGTTGAGATACCCGCTGATCTCCAAAATCAACCTTCTGTTAAGGAAAAGGTGTTGTTGCTGAGGAAGGTGCATAAAGGGGTGCAGGTGCATTTGAACAAGGCCAAGGAGGTATACAAGAAGTGGGAAGATCGCCGCAGGGTGGAGAGTCGGCAATATGTGGTGGGAGACAAGGTGTGGCTGTCAACTAAAAACATCCATTTTAAGCTGCGCAGTGTGTTCCATCCTAGGTATATTGGCCCCTATTCCATAGTGAAGCAGGTGAATCCTGTAACATACAAACTGAGACTACCGGGTTCACTGAGGATTCAACCTGTGTTTCATGTGCAGCTGCTGAAGCCCGCACTTACATCTCGTAGGGCGGCCCCTCCGCCGGTGTTGTGTGATGGGGGATTGGAATACGAGGTCAAGTGCATCCGTGACTCTAAGTGACGCAAGGGTGTGCTCATGTACTTGGTGTCATGGAAAGGGTACACCGCAGAGGACGATTTGTGGGAGAATTGTTCTGATGTACATGCTCCTGGGGCGGTGAGGTCTTTTCACAGAAGGTTTCCTGCTAAGCCTGGTCCTAGGAGGCGCTAGGGACGGGGACATACTGTCAGGAACTGGCAAGGCGCCTACCTAATAGAGTAACTGACTACATCTCCCAGAAGCCCTGAGGTGGGCGTGTCCCTATATAACAGTGAATTGGACCTTCCCTCACTGTTCGTGATTTGTACTGACAGACATTTTCTGAATCAGAGGCCATAGTTGTTTGTGAGCGCTTCCCGTTTGTTTCCTGGATATCCGATAGCTGCTCATTCTTTTGTTAAAGGCGAGTGAAAAAGACGCGCCTTTGGTTTGATAAACGACCCGCCTTCAGACAGCTGCTGGCGGTCTTGGAGCTCCCGGTAAGCAAGCGGATCCATGGGCGTTTTCTTGGCGAGAGCAACAAACAGTGTTCCAGGGCTGCAAAAGGCACCAGCTGGAAGAGGAGTCCGTGAGTAAACCGAATTGGGACTTGTTTCAATACTTTGTTAAGTAAAGTGAGTGCGTGATCATAACGCGATTGCCTTAGTACTTTTGTTATATTCCTGTGTTGGAATAGATGAAAAGGATCCATGTTTTATGAACTTACACGGCTGTGGGGGTTTTAATTGTATTTGGTCGGAGTATAGAGCGGAGCATAGTGGAGTGTTCTTTCTACACGCTACCGTTCCGAAGAAGGTCACTAGTGTCCTGTTATCTAAGTGCCAAAGCGGAAGGTAGTGGGGTCCTACACCTTGCCGTATTTGGAGTTTTGAACCTTACTGTATTCCTGTGGATTATATCTATTAGAGCGGAGGACAGCAGTTGGAGGCTGCGTCTTGCCCTATCTATATCGGAGCTACACTCGTTTGTTCTTTAGAGACACTTCTTGCTTTACTCTTAATTTGGATTACACTGGGGATTGTGGTGTGTTTTTGGATGCGACATAAGGATATCAACAATTACAAGGAGGGGTACGTTCTTGAATGTACTAAAGAATACAAGGAGGGGTTCTTTAATTTATAAGAGTCTAACCTGCCTTTTGTATCCTTCAGGGACCAGAGATACTGATATCCGTGATATGTCATAACAGTGGAAAGGCTGAGAACACTTCATTCACAAAGGTGATCATTACTGAACTGCTTAGCGAGAATGAAATGAGAGTAGGTTGAGTTGTGAATAGCTATAACCTGTGTGTTTCTTTTCTTGTCTTTCAGCTGTCCCTTCCCTGCAGTCCCCTTCCGTCCCCTCCTTGTTCTAATTATATTTTCCCTCGCCCTATCCCTCGAACACACTGTGTTTTTTGGCTGCAGTGTGTTGGTGAGGTCGGGAGGTGGAGTTCTATGTGTTACAACCGGATCCTGCAGCGTGGAGCTTGACAGCCCGACGGCGGACGTAAAGTTAGTAGTCGTAAGTTCATTCTGTGAATCCCGAAAGTAGTAAGTTCATTCTGTGAATCCCGAAAGTAGTAAGTTCATTCCGTGAATGCCAAAAGTAGTAAGTGTATTCTGTGAATACCAAAATAGTAGTAAGTTTACGATTTAGTCTTAAGTTCATTCTGTGAATCGGGCCCCACGTTGGGCTTTACCACATAAACATTACAATTAGTCAAGTGTAAACTGCATTAGCAACAAAATATATAAAAAAAATGTTCAAGGTACTAATAGTTATTATATCATTTGAATTCATTATGCAGTAATCTTACTAACCTAAAAAAGACAATCCACACTTCTTAAAACAGAATCAATGGCTATTAGCCTAGCATAAACTGTGACTATTTAATACAAAGAATTGATCACAGTCGAGTCTCCTCCCCCCAAAGAAAGCCTGTCCGAAGTGCTGATGTCCATAGTCATGTTAGCAAGTCACAAACTCACATAGTCCAAGACTAAGGCTGGGGGAAACACAGTCCATGTGAATCAGTGGTTTGCTAATCACACATGATGTTGATATGTGTCTGCCTTCAGAGGTGCTCAGTGATCCAGAGTCCATTGATCTGAGGGGGTCTTACGTGCAATCATCTTTCTTCTATCCAATAAGTGTGATGCAATAAGCATAGTAATCAAATGACTGGAGATGACATGGCATGAAGATGTACAGTTGAATCACATAAAGTGGGCAATGGAAGTGCTAATTTAAGACACTGTATCTGACACAGATTGGGATGACTGATGTCCTAAATATCTGAAGAGTTGGGGAAGTGCTATTTTACCACCTTAAATAGAAGTAAATATTTGATTGCCACAATAACTTTAAAGGCATGCTGGTATGAACAGCATTTTTGGGGTATCTAAATTAAGCATTGGAATGAAACAGAATACCTTAAACAAAACAGCATACCAACACAATTAAAACATAACAGAGGGCAAGACAGGCTGCACAGTAAAGCAGCACAAAAACAAAGGAGCACAAGAAACAACAGAACCCATTGTCATTACTCTGTGCATGAACGTTTTCTCAATAAATCAACTTCCTCATTCATGCAGAATTCCATCCATAATTTGTTTGCGTAACACTTTTCACCCAAAGTGGAATGGGTATGCCCAGATGTGGGTACCTTGCTTACTGTGCCACTGGATTCAAGCTAGCCTGGCTGATGAAGGGTAATACCCAGAAACCGGTCCCAGGATGCTTGTTTCTGGTCCAGGGAGGACCTGGCTTGGCAGTTCGGTCTGCACTTTTCCCATGAGGCACAGGGTCAAGACTGATTTTTATATGGTTGGGTCTAAACTGGGGTGCCATGATGTGCAAAAGAACGATGGATGTAACCCAGATCTCTTGACTGGGGGTGAATGTATGATTCATTCAGTATTTCGTCCATCTTTTGTTTGTGTAACACTTTTCACCCTAAGTGGGATTGGTATGCCCAGAGGTGGGTCCCTTGCTTACTGTGCCACTGGATTCAAGCTAGCCTGGCTGGTGACGGGTAATACACAGGAACCGGTCCCAGGATGCTTGTTTCTGGTCCCGGGAGGACCTGGCTTGTCAGTTCGGGCTAGACTGTTGCCATGAGGCACAGGTTGAAGGCTGATTTGCATATGGCTGGGTCTAAACTGGGCTGGCATGGTGAGCAAAAGCACAATGGATTGAACCCAGATCTCTTGACTGGTGGTGAATGTATGACTCATTCAGCATTCCATCCATCATTTGTTTGCTGAACTGTATTTTTCACATATCTAAATTAAGCATTGGAATGAAACAGAATACCTTACACAAAACAGCATAACAACACAATTAAAACATAAGAGAGGACAAGACACGCTGCACAGTAAAGCAGCACAAAAACAAAGGAGCTCAACAAACAACAGAAGCCATTGTCTTTACTCTGTGCATGAACATTTTTTCAATAAATCTACTTCCTGGATTTTACTTTGTTGGTGTCTTGTTGTGTAGAGGAGTTGAGTTGTTGGGGGGTGGAGAGGAGGTGTTAGGGAGAGGAGTTGGCCTAACAGTTAGGGCGCTCGACCTTGTACCTGGGGAACTGGGTTCAAGTCGCGTTAATGGCGCTAAACATCCTGTGATTCTGGGCATATCACTTAATCTCCCTGTGCCTTACAAAAATGAATGTGTGTCCTCATGTATCGTACTGGTGCTATGTAAAGCGCTCTGATACCCGATTCTGGTCAAGTATGTGCTATATTAAAAAAAGAGTACTGCTGCAACACCAACAAGTTCAAGAAATAGCATCAATCAAAAATGTTTTGAGATTTGGCCCATTGTTTTAACACACACTAAATAGAGAACAGCAGCAGTAGCAGCAGTATGTGCCTCCGAGAGAGGAGGCAAGGCTTAGTTACTTACATATTTAAGTTATTTATACATTTATTATTGCAGAATGTTAGAGTTTTCAGAGTAAAAAGGAAGCAACAATTTCTGAATGTGAAAGATCTAGATATGATATTTGTAGAAGGAGGTTTTGGGAAATTTCTAATGAAAAAACTCTATGATGGACAGGCATAAAAGCATCAACTAATTTAGGTCCCCTACTTGGTAAATAACATAACCTAAAAGTGATATGCCTGGCACGCTCTGTGCTTTTCCAAAAATGTTCAATCCACAAATCCACTTGTTAACGAATCTCTGTGTACTGCACAGTATCTGGGATCTGCCAGTCCCTCACCTTAACTACCAATAACGTGTATCAAGTAAACATGTACCACAAGAATAATATAACCTGCCATCAAGGAGAAGGTTTTGTAAGGCTGGGTCATTCTAATAAAAAAAGGAGAACATAAGAGCATACAAGTTGAAATCATTCCTGGCTCACATTCTGAGATTGCCTGTTACTAAAATAGAATCTAGGTCCGGAGTTACTGTTCCCAGAACATACCCCTTTCCCATTTACAGGAAAGTTATGAGATGGCAGACCCAGAATGGGAAATTCCATGCTGAAGCAGGAATGAACTGGTTCAATCCCTCATGTGGTTCCCAATTCAGGACCTGTTTTTACACAAATGTGATAAAACAGTGAATCGTTGGGGTGGAGACCCATAATTATTGTGTATATGCTAACGAGTGTCTACTTCACCAGAAGAGGAGGGATTACATAGTGCCCTCAGGGGTGACATAAAATTATCACATTATTTCAAGGACATTAAATACTCGATAAAACATATTGGCAAAAGGGTCCTTGTTCTTTAAGAATACATATCAAAAGGATATGCCTGAAATCAGGTTATTAGATACAATTCTTTAGTAGTCTTTGTTGTGGGTGTCAAATAAAATACTGGAAACAGATAGTATGTTGGTTGGTGTGTTTAATATCAGAGCAACGAGCCACCGCACCATGCACTGGCACAGGGAAACACCAACTGACAATTTACAGAATTAGAACCCCATTAGCCCCATGACAACATAGAGATTCTGTTTAGGAAACATAATAAGCACTTGTAAATACAACATTATCTATTTTTTTCCAAAGAAAAGTTAGAGTAACAATAGAAAGAAAACAGGAAAAAGGGGTAACAATAGAAAGAAAACAGGAAAAACCAAGAAAAACTAAAAAAAAGGAAAAAGAAAAGAAAATAGAAAAATGTTTTACCACAATAAGAGAAGTACAAAATCTAACGTAGTTTCCATGAAAGTCGGGTAACGCGAGTAGACTTTCTCACAGAACCAACACCCATGGGACTCACTTCAGAAACGGTAAACAGACATAATATTGATTCCAAAATATCGATTGGACAAAATATCGAGTAAAAAATATAGACTTGACAAAATATAGACAACAAAAATATCGAGTAATATCGACTAGAATAGCCAAAATATCGAATCAAAAATATAGACTAGACATAATATAGACTAGATAAAATATAGACAACAAAAATATCGAAAATAAGGTAAGTTATTAATATTTAATATTATTTGTGTAATATAAATCTGTAGCGGGTTGTGGGTTTATAGGGGAATAGGGTGGGAAGTAATTTAATTATAAATAATTAATTATGTAAATTTAATCTAATTTTTAATTAAATAATAATTGGTAATTAATTAAAATATAATTGTTAATTAATTAAAAATGAATAATTGATAAATAATTAATTTTTAGTAATTTATTTTCTTTAGCGGGTTGTGTGTTTACAGGGGAATAGGGTGAGAAGTAATTTAATTATAATTAATTATTTATGTAAATGTAATCTAATTGTTAATTAAATAATAATTGGTAATTAATTAAAATATAATTGGTAATTAATTAAAAATAAATAATTGATAAATAATTACATTTTAGTAATTTATTTTCTGTAGCGGGTTGTGTGTTTATAGGGGAATAGGGTGGGAAGTAATGTAATTTTTATTAAATAATTATGTAAATTAATTATATTTTTAAATTAATTATTAATTGGTAAATAATTAAAATATAATTGGTAATTAATTTACAATAATTAATTGGGTATAGTAATTTTCACCCCTACGCTATCCAACGCTTTCCCTACTGTTGCACCCACTGGAGTTGGAATAGTAATTTTTACCCCTACGCTATCCAACGCTTTCCCTACTGTTGCACCCACTGGAGTGAGAATAGTAATGTTTACCCCTACGCTATCCAACGCTTTCCCTACTGTAGCACCCACTGGAGTGGGAATAGTAATTTTTACCCCTACGCTATCCAACGCTTTCCCTACTGTAGCACCCACTGGAGTGGGAATAGTAATTTTTACCCCTACGCTATCCAATGCTTTCCCTACTGTTGCACCCACTGGAGTGGGAATAGTAATTTTTACCTCTACGCTATCCAACGCTTTCCCTACTGTAGCACCCACTGGAGTGGGAATAGTAATTTTTACCCCTACGCTATCCAACGCTTTCCCTACTGTTGCACCCACTGGAGTGGGAATAGTAATTTTTACCCCTACGCTATCCAACGCTTTCCGTACTGTAGCACCCACTGGAGTGGAAATAGTAATTTTTACCCCTACGCTATCCAACGCTTTCCCTACTGTAGCACCCACTGGAGTGGGAATAGTAATTTTTACCCCTACGCTATCCAGCACTTTCCCTACTGTTGCACTCTTTGGAGTGGGAATAGTAATTTTTACCCCTACGCTATCCAACGCTTTCCCTACTGTTGCACCCACTGGAGTGGGAATAGTAATTTTTACCCCTACGCTATCCAACGCTTTCCCTACTGTTGCACCCACTGGAGTGGGAATAGTAAATTTTACCCCTACGCTATCCAACGCTTTCCCTACTCTTGTACCCACTGAAGTGGGAATAGTAATTTTTACCCATACGCTATCCAACGATCTCTTTAATGTAGCACCCACTGGAGTGGTTACATTAAATGTAAACCTTTTGCTATGCTACGGTAAATATATTCTATATGTTTTATTAATAACATGTATTTATATATATATATATGTATTATTATTATTAATTTTTAAAGTTACATTAATCATGTAATAATGTTACATTTATTTAATAATTTTAACAATGTTTATATTAAATATATTTAATATTATAATACTTTTAACTTATTTTAAAGACATTAAAAAATCGATATTTTGACAGTCTATATTTTTAACACTCGATATTTTAAACTCGATATTTTTGTACTTACCTTAGTGAAGATAGAAAGTCGATATTATTTCTCTCGATATTTTGTCATCGATATTATGGGAACTTGATATTTTGGTAGTAGATATTATTTCAGTGATCCTTCAGAAACACCACTCAGTATGGAACGAGTAGGCTTTTCCACAGAATCAGGAGACACAGATTGAGACCCAATATTGGAACATAACACATTGTCACTCCCTTTCACTTTGATAACTTTTCCAAGATTCCACCAATGTCCTCCTTCCACCATGACAGCATTACCACACACTTTCTCAACACAAACCGGTTCTCCAAAAGAGTCACAACCCTTCCTAACAGTCCTATAATTGTTTACACGCTCCATATCACCAGGTGAAACATGCACTGTTTTAGTTGTTTTCTTATCATTGTACCTGATGGCCATTTTGTCTTGGGCAACCTTGACACACATTTGCAATTCATCATAGTTGTCAAAATGACAAGAAACCTTTTGAGCAACCGTTCTTAATAGCCACGCAGGATAAAGTGTTGAAGTGGGTAATCTTCCCCTGAGAGAAACAAACGGTGCAATCTTTGTGACATAATGTGGGGTTGTGCGATAAAACCAAATAAAAAGATCTCACAGCATTTTCCACATCAAAATTATTGTTCTTAGCCCACTGTATGCACTCCACAACCACACGATTCATTCTCTCAACTACACCGTTTGTTTGAGGATGCCCCACTGAGCTCCTTAGGTGCATTTACTCCTGATTCCGACAAAAAGACACACATTTCAGCATTTATGAACTGGACAGCATTGTCTGAAACTAGCGTCTCAGGAAATCCTTCCCTCATAACAATTTCTCCTAGGAAAAGAATAGCACATTGAGCAGTGGGATTGGCACAAAACTTTACCTCTGGCCATTTGCTATGAAAGTCCATTAGCACAAAAGCAAATCCTAAATGAGTAGGAAGAAAATTAAATGGACCCATCAGATCAATTCCTACTTTCAGCCATGGTTTAGAGGGAAAAGGTATGGGCTGCAAGGGAGGAGAAACAACCTTCAAACCTTTCTCAGCAGAAGCACAAACACAACACTCCTTGACTCTTTCACCAACATCGCCATCCATAGACGGCCACCAATAGTGTAATCTCAACCGCCTCTTCGTCAATGAGAGCCCAAGATGACCATCATGTGCCCTATCTATCAATTTCACTTGTAAGTTCACAGGAGGTATGCATCTCTCATCCCTCATGATAACTCTATCTTCAATTGAAAGTTCTTCAGAGACCTTCCAAAAAGGTTGAATATGAAAAGGTAGATTTATTTCCTTTGGTCATCCAGTAACAATATAATCTTTGACTTTCAACAGAGTTACATCAGAATTCATAGCAGCTAACCATTCATTCTCACTACAACCAACGTTTTCAACTGCATCCAAATTAGCAATAAAGCAATCCTCTCTATCCTCATCCAAATCCATACCTTCATTGTCTTGTAAAGGTAGTCTAGAGAGCATGTCAGCTGCACAATTATCTTTGCCAGGTATATGTTTGACAACAAACTGATATTGCAACAATTTGGTTGTGAGATGAGCTATGCGTGGTGTGGCATACTTAACACGATCTCCAGACAATATGTAGACCAAAGGCTTATGGTCAGTCTATATTTCAAACTTCCTTCCCCAAATATAAGTCTGAAACTTTTCACAAGCCCAATAGCATGCAAGCATCTCCTTTTCGATCACTGAGTAATTTACTTCAGGATCTCTCAAGACCCTTGAAGCATAGCTGATAGTGACTTCTTACCCATCAATTTTTTGGGTGAGCACTGCTCCTAATCCATAATTACTCGCGTCAACTGTAATGGTACAACTGACACTGGGATCATAAGCCTTCAAAATTTTAGCATTGACCATCTCAGATTTGACCAGATCAAATGTCTGTTGACATACCTCATCCCAAACAAAAGCAACACTAGATCTGAGCATATTTGAAAGAGACTTCATTTTGCTTGCGTAATCTGGGATAAAACGTAAATAAAATTCACATAAACCCAAAAGCGAACGTAATTCATCTTTATTTTTGGGTACTGGACAATTAACCACAGCCTTAACCAAACCAGGTCTAGGAGAAACTCCCATACCTGATACCAAATGTCCAAGAAACTCAACTTCCTTTTTCCAAAACTCACACTTGTTCTTCTTAACCACAATACCCTTTTCTTCAAACTTCTTAAGAACAGACTTGAGAGTGTGATCATGTTGATCTAAAAATTTGTCAAAAATCAAAAAATGGTCTTGAAAAATTACTACTCCCTTGACATCCTTGAGCACACTCTGCATGGATCTTTGGAAAACTGAAGCCGCCGAGGCGAGCCCAAAAGGCATTCTACAGAATTGAAATGTCCCAAATGGAGAATTGAAAGCGGTAAAATGCCTAGACTCAGCTTCCAACACAATTTGGTGGTACGCGGAAGCTAAATCAATCTTCGAAAACCACTGCGCATCTCTCAACTCTTCTAATAAAACACCAATTTTAGGGAGTGGGTGGGCATCCACCCAGATCTCCTTGATAAGACTCCTAAGATCACAGCAAAGACAAATCTCTCCATTCCTTTTCCGCGCAACCACCAAAGGACTAAGCCACAAACTAGACTCAGTAGGCTCTATTATACCATTTTTCTCCAGTCTCTCAAGTTCAGCTTTGAGATCCGCTCTTAAACTAAAAGGTACAGACCTGACCTTATGTTTCACAGGCACTGCATCACTCTTAACTTTGATTCTGTGTTTGAAATCTGCAATTACTCCAAGCGAATCAGGGAAAACCCTGGGAAATTCTTTCTCAAGACACATTGAATCTGGCATGTCCAGCACAACAAGTACTTGTTCTTTAGCACCCGGTTTCAACATCATGCCAAACAGGCCCTGATGGTACCAACCCAAAATGTTCAGCCCACGTACAGCTTCATATATCTTCCCCTGTATCTTCCTTCCTTTGAACTGTAAGACATCTTCAATGTAGCCCTCCAAATCTATCTTGCGACCCTCATAAGAGACAGGTGCCCTGTATGGGGGAAACAGTTCCTATCTGCCCAAGATTGCTTGAATAACTCCAAAGTAATCATCGTTATTCTGGCTCCATAATCTACAAGAAGCTTTAAACAAACATCATCTACCAGAATATCCACATAAGGATCTGCACATTCAGAAGGATCCCCAGTCACAACGCCATCATCTGTAACAGTGACAATCATGTCCTTAAACTCTCTCACCATATCACTTTCCAAGACATGTTCCTCCTCCATCACACAACTAACTTTTTCAGTTTTATTCAAACTGGCTTGGCAAACTTTAGCCAAATGACCAAATATTCCACACTTATAGCACTTTGCAGTCTTTCCTGGACAAAAACTATTTTCTTTGGAGTGTGGTGGATAGCTGCATCTATAACACATATTTTTTTTAAAAGACCCCTTTTCGTTGAACTTCTTTTTCCTAGAAAAACTAGTCTTCGGTACCTGAGAAACAACAGCATTTACGCTTTCTTTGTGCACATCCAATTTGCTTAATTCTTTAATAGAATTTTGAGCCAATTCAAGACTTTTAGCCACCTTTATAACTTGTTCTAAAGTAGGGTTTCCCATGGTAAGTAGTTTTTGTTATATGTGTTTATCGCTGCAGTGTGCGATGAATTGATCCCTCACCAATTGATCCCTAAAATCACCGAACTGACACTCCGCACATAGTTTGCGTAAGGCACTAAGAATAAGAATCGACATCCTAACTCTGGAGTTGCGCCCTCTTAAAAAATGTGTGCCTTAATACAACCAAACTTAGTTACACATCGAATTTGATAACAAGTTTCTTTACCGTTTCTTGGTATTCATCAAGAATTTCACCCACACCAAGAACCAAATCAGGTAAGTGCTTATACACCTCCCTCCCCTCAAATCCCAAACAGTTCAACAATAAAAATGTCTTCCTTTCTGCCCTGTATCTTGAAGCACCTGTAGCCCCTAGATAGCTTTCAAAGGCATCAAACCACTGCCTCCACTGAATCTGTGGTGTTTCAGGACTTTCCAAGAAAGGAGGAGGTTGGTTCACAGATTGAATTATGGGTAAAATATCACAAGTTCCAAAACTTTAATGATAAATAAACCACTCTTCTGCTTATTACACTATCATTCTAGAAATATTAGATGCAATCATTCCTTTGTATAGAAATTTGAAGTAAAAAAAAATAATACTAAGCAGTAAATTGAATCATTAAAAAAAATGTTATCAACCAATCGTCACTGAAGCAGAGTAATGTCAAAAACTGTCACTGAAGTTGAGTTGTTCCACAAAAACAAAAATATAACCTTACTACAACTCTATGAACGTAGAATATACGTAGAATCCGCTTGCCATAGAAGTAGTTCCTCTCACGATCTGTATTCCTTCAGTTCTTGTGAAAATACAAACAAAAACAAATGCGCAATAACGAAAACGCTTTGAATGAGACGTTCACGTCAGACGCGATGACACACAACCTCCTGAATCACGCTAAAACTCCGATGACGTGCAGTCCATTCGCCGACCATCTTGCACGTTCCAAAGCGTCATCAGTTGAAGGAAACACTCAGCGAAAGTGGCCCTCGCAGCACAATTGACAGAGAAAAACAGTTACTGCACCTCAACACTAAAACTACTCTTTTAGCTGTTGCATCAAAAGTATTCACCAAATAAGGAGGTGAGCAAATTTCTTCGACGAATATCTTCATCCACAGCCAATTTTTTTTTTAAATAACCCACCCTTCGAACTCCTCACCTTCCAAGTAGAAACACACACGCACTGCAGCTGGAGAAATAAATTTCCCTTTGAATCTTACAGCTGTTGGAGAAGGTCGTAGGGTCATAGGGGTTAATCAACACCTTGCTGTGAAAGCTTGCCTCATAAAAATAGAGCGTTCATATAATTCAGCAAAGACTCGACAGATCTCAGCAGTGGCTCGTTTTCTTTTGACCCCTAGTCCTCGTCGCCAAAATAATGTTGTGGGTGTCTAATAAAATACTGGAAACAGATAGTATGTTGGTTGGTGTGTTTAATATCTGAGCAACGAGCCACCGCACCAAGCACTGGCACAGGGAAACACCAACTGACAATTTACAGAATTAGAACCCCATTAGCCCCATGACAACATAGAGATTCTGTTTAGGAAACATAATAAGCACTTGTAAATACAACAGTCTTCATTCAGTAACCGAAGTTTTTAACTCATAAAATGGATCTAGTGGTCAGAGTGAGTTGATGGACTAACCTGGGTTGGGTTGTCTGACCTTCACTTCAACCCCACTATTTTAAGTAGCACAGTTACTTTCTCTGTATTTATTGAATTTCACAATTTTTATGCCTAAAGAATAATTGAAACGACAGTTATGACTAGTATAATTTTGATTAGGTTTACAACAATACTAAATTATAGGTATATATTGAAATGTAAATAATCAAGTTACATTTAAAATTTGATTAAGACATGACTAATTTACGGTCAGGTTTAGCACTTTCGATGGTAACCAAAATGATGGTCGGAAGAGGTAAAAAAAAGTAAATGTAATTTCAAGATTATGAATAGGGGCTAAAGTAAATATAGGATGAATTAAAAGTTCGGGGAAACAAAGGTAGTCAAAGTAAAAGCATACAACCATTCATTACAAAATTGGATAACAAAGATTGTTCCCGAGTACAACTTTTCTCAAATATCTTATTGTAGTTAATTTTCAATCAGGATGCCATATGCAAAAGTATGTGAAAGGCAAATCACCTGATAGCCGACATGATCATCTGATGAGATTCTGAAGTCAAGGTACATAGTAACAGTAAAGTGACTCAACAGACCAAGCACAAATGTTCAAATAGCTTCTTTTTTTGGATCAAAAATAACTAGTGGCATGGTAGACCCCTAATGAACTTGCACATTATGTTATTATGTGATCAGCTTCCAACCAGACACAGAAAATAATGTATCAATACATTAAATGTGCAGTACTGCTGAGGAACTGGAGGAAGGCAAAGTTGGAAGATTCCTGACAGTGTAATAGAACAATCTGAAGAGATAAAAACAAATCAGCCCAACTGATTCAGAGAGATCAGAGAAACCTTGAACGTGCTGGAAAATATCTCTTGTCTGTGTACCCGGAGAGTTGCACCGTCTCTCACCCTCTACTATCAGGGACATCAATTCCTCAGTGGCACCTTTTCATCATAGACCAGGAACCTTTCAGCTCAGCAGTTTGCAGGCCCCCAGATTTGCGTTCTCGTAGAACTGAACTGAAGCTGACTACTGGCTGCCTGCAACGTAGTCACGCGGGACTGTTATTGGTCTTCTGTGTGCCAGTAAACTACTCTTATGTATAAATACAAGAGTGGTTAAAGAGGACAAGTGCTTCCGTAATGCCATCTCTGCTACTCGGGGAAACGAGGTGGCTGGAACACGTGCCCCGGCGGCCACTTTTATTTTGGTCCCTCCCTTATGTTTAATGAGTAAAAAAAAGCACGATTGTTACCAACCAAGCAGTTATCCTCCGCATATGGATTTAATTAATTTGCTTGCTTTAATGCTTTTTGAAATTCTATTTTTTGCATTTCGTCTGCAATAGTATTTAATTATTTAGGAATTCATATTTTGCAGTCTGTGCATCTGTACTTGTATGTTTGAAAACTGGATTTGGCTTGGAACGATTCATTGAGCATTTAGAAAGCCATTTCGCGCTTTGATATGTATGCATTTGTTTTCTGCCCCTGGGAAGGAGCCCAGTAAATGGTGCTGGCTTTGATCAGGTTCGTTTAGGCTACCGCTGCTTTTCGCTTTGGTAAACTCATAATGCATAATTGCCATTTATTGAAGGGCCCGCATTATTTATGAGACGCTTGTGATACGTATTCATTAAAAAGTAAGTTCATCACAACGCGGGTAAAAATTGCAAATGGAATCAGCAGGGTATAACCGGCTAACAACGCAGGGTATGAGGTAAGAAATTAAAAAAGTGTCAAGTTGGTGCGCCTTTGTAATGACAACAACAGTAAGAAGAGAACTGCGTTTGTTTTACTTTGAAAGTGGTTGTAATAATCCGAGCAGCACGATGCATAGGAACAATTGGGACCACTGGGGAAACAGAGGATATTATTAAGGCGGCAGTGTACGATGGCACTGTTGGCAAGGCAGATCAAAGGCGTTTGATTTTAAGCAGCCTCCATCTTGGTTTCTGAAATTAATATGTAAGCTTATTTTCCATTATTCGTTTCGAGCAAATTTACCAAGCACGCTTTTCAAAACAATGAAGTTCACAGGCACGCCAGCCAGACTACGCCCCCCCACCCCCTTCTATTTCTATGGAAACTGAAGATGTCAACGATGAATTAGCAGTTCCAATGTAAAGAATGCACCGCCCTATGGGTCCACTGTCCCCAGATTTGATGCAGCGATATCTAAAACAGTCCTTAACCAAGTAGCAAATGGTCTGATGCAATAGGGCGCCCTCCTGTGGCATTTTCTTATATTGGCTTAGGACAAGTGCCTATGACGGGTCCAAATATCACTACCGTTTGGCATTCCTAAAAAACGTTAGTTGTAATGTATGTGCTTTAATCACATTTACAAAACGACAGCCTAATTCAGTTTTGTTTATTTGTTGTTTATTAGTAGTGCTGTGCAGAAGTATTTTCAAAAGCATTGCTTTATATATGAAAATATTACCCTTCGTAGGACACACCCACTGGCTGCAAATTCCACAAAAATACGTAGGCTTTGTTCTTGAATGTGATAGATATTATAGTAAGAGGGGGTTCTACGAAATTACACTGTCAGCCAAAATCATACAGTTATGCTTAAAATGCCTTCCGTGTTTTTGTTGGAATACTGTGAGGCATAAATGAGTTTAATATTCTGCATTCTCCACCATGGCAGGGAAGGAATATGCAGTAGTAGTCAGTCAGTCAGTCAGTCATTAAAACTTTATTTGAGTTATTACAACCATAAAAGTATACACTATACATTTATAAACTTTATAAAAACACGAGTTAAAATTTATAAAATTGCAATTCAGTCCTTTCCCGGAGGATAACCCTGGCAACATTATTTCTAACAGTATCCTCCTGAGATGTTAAAAACACATGAGAAAACATATCTGACTAGACCTTCCAAACATAATACATACATTAGAGTACAGTCTCGATAACATATGCCTATAACTCTGTATTCTGGAGGAGCTCCCTAACTCGAATCATGTATTTCCCCAAGGCGCAGGCTATATCCAGGTTTCCCATCCCCACCAGGAGCTCTGCAGCCTGCTTCCTATTCGTAATCCTGTAATTTTTGAATAACGGGCCTAAAATCTCCTTACGTATATCAAGGGTCCTCCTGCAGTCTAATAAAACATGAGTAATGTCACAGGTGGAGCCTAATGTACATGTGCAATTACCATTACTATTAATCATGAGGTTTTTAACCCTGGTATTTACATAACAGGGGTTTACACCCATTCTCAGTTTTAAAACCTCTCTTCTTAATTTCTGATTCGGCAACCTATCCAAGTACGGGTAAGGATGATCTTCTGAATTCCATACTCGGATCATATGGGACACTGATATTTTTTGCCGAAGGTACTCGTGATCACAAGTACGGGACACATCCGCTCCCAACGACCGTAGTTCTTTTTTGCCTATATTGGTGTGTCCTAACTGGGCATCTAGTTCTATTCCTAACTTCCCATAAGCTTCCTTTAATGAGAGTCTGACTTCTTTAGCCCATGATAACTCACTGGAGGTAATTTCCTCTCTACACCACTGTGATATTTTTCTGGGCGCCTCCCCTATCTCCAGACGCTGCCAAAACCGTATTAGTGCCATCCTGGTTGTAATTGCCCAGGAAGTGACTCCCATCTCCAATCTTGCTGCCTGTACCATAGCTGATTTAGGTAACGAGAATAAGCTTTTCAGGATCATACCCTCCTCTTTATCCCAACCTTTTTTCCCACTGAGGAGGAGAACCTCTGATCCATATAGGAATTGCGCGGGGACCATTGCCAGATAGGCCTTAATAACCGGCCCGTCTGACAAATCTCCGTAAAAGCTATTAAACCTTTTTAAGCCCTTTATAGAAGCTGCTGCCCTAATTTTTAAAGCCTCCAGATGGGTGGTCCAATTCAGGTTACTCGTGAACCATACACCCAAATATCTATATTCCGATACTCTCTCAAGAAGTTCCGTACCCAAATACCAAGGGAACCGGGTCTTACTTTTGCCGAAACATAGGATTTTAGTCTTTTCCATATTCACTACCAATTTTTTATTTAGGCAGTATTTATGGAACATATCTAGTTTCCTCTGCAAACCTATCTCAGTCTGGTCCATGATCACCAGATCGTCTGCATAAAGCAGACAGGATATATGGTTACCCCCTAACTTTGGACTCGCCCCTCTAACCTCTTTTAGGATCTGGGGTAGGTCCGCTATAAACAAAGAAAAGAGCAACGGGGCTAATACGCACCCCTGCCTAAGGCCATTTCCAATCTGGATCCTACCAGATAATCCACCCTCCACATCCAGGACTACCTGGGCCCAGTTGTCTGTATGCAAGGCCTGGATAAGGGCTAACAGGTCTGCATATAATTTATAGCCTTTCAAGGTAGACCATAGTTGCTCCCTGCTTACAAGATCAAATGCTGCGCGGAAGTCCACAAAGCAGCAAAACAGGTTACCCCTTTGCTCTATGGACTTCCGCGCTACCGCCCAGAGGGCAAAGCAATGATCCACAGTTGAATGACCTTCTTTAAAACCCCTCTGTTCAGGAGGTACTATACCATTTTCTTCAGCCCAATCTTTTAGCAACCCCAAAATAATTTTAGAGAACACTTTTTCCCCAATGTCCAAGAGATTTATCAGGCGGTAGTTTTTGGGGGAGTTTACATCACCTTTTTTGTGTATGGGTCTAATGATAGCCCCTTTCCAGCTATCTGGTAATGTTCCTGTTTTTAGTATACTTAAGAACGTCTTTGCAAACAAATTGGCCCACCAATCTATATTTGTTTTTATAATAATGGCGGGTAAATTGTCTGGGCCAGCAGCTCGTGTTAAATTTAAGGTCGCTATCACGATTTTGATGTGACCTAGGGAGAACTGCTCCATTACTTCTTCCCTCACTCCTGGCCAACTAGATGGTTGTATTGCCTCCCTCCTTGGCCAATTGCCATAGATCTCCTCAAGGTAAATTACCCACTTGTCCTCTGGAACAGAACATTGCATGGACCCTGATATTTTCCCTGTACATTCCTGTATCAATTTCCAGAAGCCTTTGACATTTTTTTCTTCAATTGCCACTAATAGACTCTTCCAGCAATTTTCTTTAAAAGATCTTTTTTTGTCTCTAATTGATGCCTTATATTTTATCCTTTGTTTCTTAAGGGTTTGATGTTCTAATTCATTGTAACTGCGCCTAAGGCTTCTTTCACTCTTTCTAATAGCAGCCTTTGCTTTGCGGCAATCTGCATCAAACCATGGGTTATTAGTAGCATGTAATGGGAGTTTCGTTGTCAAACTATGCTTCCCCCGTTTAATGTTTATTCTAAGGCATTCTACAAGTTGTCTTATCATTTCCTCATACCAGGATAGCTCTTCCCCCATTACTAGGTTTTCTAAGTCAGCTACTAACTGAAAGTCCTTCAGTTTGTTTAGATGTTCTTCACTTATCCGAGTTGTAAGTCGCTTCGGATATTCGACCTCGACGTTCAACACCTTCTGTCTTGGCGGAGCCTTATTTACCAACATTTCTAACAATAATGGGAAATGATCGCTGCCCTCTACTTGAAGAATTTCAAAATGTAGAATTGAGTGGAAGCACCAGGCCTGAATAAAAACATAATCAATCGGGCACAATTGCTGTCCTATTTTAAATGTCCGCTTAGCGGGACGATCTCCTTCTTTCCTACCGTTCACACAAACCAGACCCATAGCCCCCAACAGCCGTCCAAGCTCCACATCCTGATTTGAGAGCTCGGTGTTGATGAACAATGCAGGCTCTATATTATACACTTTTAGTATATCACTATTCCAGGCATCTGTTTTTAGGGGATTCAATCTATGATTAAAATCCCCCAAAATTAAAATCACATCTCCTGGGTAGAGTTCTTGTAAATTCTCTAAATCCTTTTTTAAGCGATCCAACTCTGCTTTATACTCATGTTTTTCGCCTTTCTGTATGTACACGTTGATAATACAAAAACCTTCACCCTTTATGTTGTTATTTAGGATCAACACTCTGCTCCCTAGTGCCCAGATACATGTTAAGTTGAGATGGAAGATGTCTCTCACTATCCTTGTGGAGACCAGCGTCATCTGACCACCTGACGCCCTACCCTTTTTATTCTTTCTTGCAGGTTTTATGTGACTGGTAAAACCTTCCGTAACAAGGGATTCGTCGCACAGCCATGTCTCCTGTAGGCACAAGATATCGGTCTTTCCGAGGAGATTTCTAAAAATCTCTTGAGGCCATATTCTTTTGTAGCCATTAATATTCCAAGACAAGATACGCAGGCTGTGCGACGACCCAGTTTCCTAATCGATGTTACTTAAATTCCCCTCCTCCTCCTCCTGGTCTAAGTAAGCCAGCTCTCTATACCTGTTCCCATCCAAGACATCTTCATCCCCCCACCCCAGCTTTTTAGGAACAATTGTAATTGCCAGGCCTTCCTTATTACTCCATCCAGATGAAATAATTTTTATTTGCCGTTCTCCCAGCCCTGCATGGTTTCTAAGAAATTTGTGCCCTTGGTTAACCATATTAAGATCCTCTCTCTTTACTAGTCTAATTCCTTCTCTTAACATCTCTGCTTCTGCTTTTTCCACTGCGACTTTTATCAAAGCTGAGTGGAGAAGTTTAGGGGTTTTAATTTCTTACCCCTTTTCCCCCCATATCCCTGACTCATTGGTTCTAGGTATAGCCAGGTGTCCACAATCTTGGGTGCCTGTAGAGACTTATGACTTTCCTCTGGGCCTTTATTCCTTCTCTTCAGGTTGCTTACTACTCTCTCACCCTTCATCCAATTATTTACCGGGGATAGATTACTGGGCCCTGCCTCGGTGGACATTTCTATTTCCCGTATAGGTTCTGAAGCCTCTTTCCTCCCCCTTGGCATCCTCTTAGCGGCCTTTGCGTTCTTAGTCACACATTTACCTTGGACCCAACCTGATTTTTCCTGGGGACCTGGGGTTGCCTTAGTGTCTACTGGGGTTACATTATCCAATTCTACTCTTCCTGCCTTGTCCCTGGGCCTTAGGTCATAGGGTGCCTGTTTCCTGATCACCTTTTCTACAGCCGGTCTAACCCGTTGGACCTTTTTCCCTATTCTCCTCTTCAGGCAACGCCTACTTTCGCCATATCTCCTTACGATCATGGGACAGCGGGAAATATATACATTGGGCTCCTCCTCATTTGGTGTATTTGTCCTTGATGTTTCTCCCACCTCGTTAGCTTCGTTCTCTACAGGTCTTACAAGGGAAGGCATTTGGACTTTAATCTGCATCAATTCCCCAATTATGTTATTAAACTGCTTGCTATGGGTTTTTAGAATTTCGTTATTTACCACTTAAACCTCTAGGATTCCTTGTAGAGTTTTCTGGAGCATCAACATAACCTCAAGCATTGATGAGCTCGAAGTACCCGTCACCTCTAGACTATTCACGGGTAGGCCTGATATCACAGTATAGGCCAGATTTACGTTCTCTAGACTGTCTTTTTCATTGAGACCAGCTTCAGCAGCTTCCCTCGCCGGATGTAAATCGGTCTGATTTTCATTTTCTTTCTCTTCCTCCTCCCCCTCTCCCTCGGAGTCTTGGCTTAATACTGATTGAAACAGCCGTGGGGAGGAAGACAGCCGAGGTACTATCGGGATGTTAGCAGTGTCAAAATTTGTCTGGTTCAGGGAATCGGTGTCTGATATCATGATCTCAGTCAGTTTTGGGGTCTCCACCGCTTTTGATTCCCTTTCTGGTGTCTCCTTTTCTTTAAAATGCTTACCAAAGAAGTCTTTAATAGATTTTGAGACTGAGGAGCCACCCTTTCCACCTGCAGACTTAGCGGACATCGGCCCCTTTTGTTTAATTGTACTGGAGGATGCTGTTGACACCAGTACCGATGTTATATTTCTGGTAGGTGTAGTTAACACATTTTCCAAGTCAGTGGGAAGATCTATTATATCCTCTTCTCCTTCGCTTGTATTACCTGGAAGTTTTGAGTTCTTAGGTGCTTTCCGACGTTTATTCTTTCCTGGCGCCATGTCTTTAAGCTCTCCCTCTCCGCTTACTTGCTTCCAAGGGAGTAGGGACTTTCCAGGCTGTTTTCCTTCGCTTTTCCTTTCCTTTTGCTTTCAAGGTGTACTACAGCCACCTCTGGAATTACCTCTTGCAAAAGACCCTCAGCTATAAATGTTTCCCTTTTTTTTTTTTTTTTTTTTTTTTACCTTTATCCACTTACCTCTGTCCTGTGAGCCCGCTTTCTGCCACTCTCTATGTCTCCACCACCTTTTCCTCCTTTCCTCAGACTTTTTTCAGGTACACGAGCTTCCAGTCCTGCTCAGCTCCCGTGTACTTTTGCAGGTTATAGATCCAGGGGGCACTATCCTTCCCCTAACCTGCTAGTGGCGATACCCAGCAACTTCCAGCAATCTCCGACCACCAGATGGCGCCCAAGATGCCCAGTGGCGTCTCTCTTACTCCTTGCAAACGGGGGACAGTGAGGGCGACACTTGGTCAGAAGCAGCCACACCGTGTAACGTCCCGTGCAGCACCACACTACACCGCCGACTCCAACGAATCCAGCGCAGAACAGTGAGGCAAAACCCAGGAGGTGTCCACGTAACGCTGCGCCGCCGACACTGCTCCTACTGCCCCGGAACCGGAAACCGGGAATCGACGACGGTGACGATGAAGGTGGGAGATGGGAGGGCACAGAAAGGCGAGCCTCGGCACACAGGTCAGAAGCAGAAGAATTCTACAATGTACAGACAGTAGTAGTCATGTATATAGGTTCTTGACGGAAATTGGTCTGAAAAACAGATTGTGCCCCGATTATCTTTACAAAACTCTCTCCTCAAAAGGTCAACAATAGAAATCTACATTCAATGGGATTATATTTTGTAATCAATACTAAGAACACAATATTTATTTCCGAAAATATTTCTGTAGAGGATATTCTGACACATAACCCATTCAAGGGGTAGGAAGCGGGTAAACAAGGTGCTGTTTGCCTTGCATATTTGTCAACCCCACACATACTTGTACGTTTATGGCCATTCATAAACTCAATTTAGACAATTTCTCACCTGGAAATGGTCAGAAATGTATGTCAGAAATGGGCAGTGTGGTGCACAGACAAATCGTCACACCTCACACAGGGAGACCTCATGGTAGAGCTACCCACTGAACCTCGCTCCCTCCAAAGCTCTCCTCTTCGTCACAGGGTACACTGGTGTTGGCAAGCCGGCAGGCGCTGGTGCTCCAAGTTTCAGGGCAGATGGTCTTGGCTTCCCTGGGTGGTATCCCCTCACCCAGCAGGTAGTCTAGCAGGTCTTAGCTCTCAACCCTGATCACAGGCAGAATTCTTGCATAGCTTCCACTAATCACACAGCCTTTATGAATGCTTGGCAGATGACAAGATTTTGGGAACTCAACCTCCCCTTCTTATCGTCCTTTTCCAGACGCCAAATGCGATTTAGAGTCTTGGTCATTGACTTTTATGTTTGAGTTCTGCTTCTGTTGAAGGAATCCATTCTCCTTTTCATCTTCCTTCATGAAGGATGTCTGCCACAGCAAGCATAACTCCCAAGGTGATTGTCCACAAGCACAATTTTGGGAGTCACCACAGTTCACACCTGGATGTCAGCCACAATGATATGTTTAGCAAAAGGTTAATCCCAGACTATAAGCCCAACTTTTCATGATTATCTTAACAGCCCCAGCTTCCATCTTGAGATGTGTCCAGGCCTCTTCCTTGTGATCCATCACTGAATTAAAAAGCAGTCTTTTGAAATGTAAAGTAAGTGCCTTCTTTTTCCGTCTAGTGTACCACAAACCAGCTCCCAGGACAGCAGCAACACACAGATCTGTCTGATGAGATTCCTCTCCCCTTTATATCTTTCCCAGCAGGTCTGGTCTTCCTAAAATGGAACCCAGGGTCCTCCATACCATGTTCCACTGCATGCTCATTTAATCAGTGTACTTTCATAGCACACTATCTGTTCAGCACTAATAATTCTATACATTGTACCCTCACATGTACACATGCATTAAGCACAGTGTCTGCTCAGACTGTTAAGTACTGAAGCTTTTTTATAAATTTGCACACACTCAGTATGTACACACTGTCCGGCTCTTCACTATTCATTTTGTACTCTACGCAGGAGCACATAAACTCAGCACATGCTTTATCAACACCAGAACTGTACAGCAATACATCTGTCCTGCAATGTATTGCTCTCTTCATACATACACACAATGCACTGCACAGTATTGTTCTACCCTTGTACTGCACCCTTTCCAGTCACACATACAACCAACACAGTCACTACTCCTACGCTGCCCAGCCCTTCAGAACTTACCTGATGTAGGCCAAGGTTGATTTAAGCACACAAAAGTGAACATTTAAAAAGGTGAGTGAGTGGGGGGCGTGGCTTGCGCGCCGCTGTGACATGGCGGTCTGCGCTTGAGCTCTGAGGCGACGAAGGCCGTCGGAGGTTTCTTTGGCTCCCCTTCGCAACGGAGATTCTTTGAAGGTGCCGCATTTGCCGTCGGAGCATGCCGTGAGTGATTTGTGCGATCCTTGGCGCACACGCTGCTCGGACAGCGCTGGTATTTGCCGCAGTGTCCTTCTCGTCAGGAACTTCGAGCGGGCGCCATTTTCTGCCCTAGTGGCGACGCTCGAGTTCTCCTCGGCATATGCTTCCAATACTTCACCTGAGCCTTGCTATTTCTCAGAGATGAAATATTTAGCGCTGAAATTCCTATGCTGACCCCTTTCAGTGCACCTTGCTTCAGAATATGATGTTTTTCGGCGACTCTTCAAGTGGTAGTTGTTCCTTGCCCTTTTCAGAACTGTCTACTATACGAATTTAACTCCTTCTCTGCCAGAACAATTGGTGAGCGATTTGGGCTCTCATATTACTCTCGCAACTCGGCTTGAGGTCTGTGCTTTGCCATTTTGTGTCCTGTGAGGTGCTCATTATTGGAATTATTGCTCGTGACTTTTTACATACCCTGCTCTTAATGGCTGATAACGACATTTGAAACTACTCTGCACTGTCATCTATGTTCCTTGGGGTAGGACTCTGGATTGAGTTTTTCACAGGAAGTTAGGCTATCTTGTGTCCATCTACATCTATGTTGCTGTGCTCCTCAGTTGCTTTCAGGGTGTGCTCATATGCATTTATATTAGACATCGATACAATACTATACTCATTGTAGATCTCTGAAGCTGGCGCTGCTTTTTTCTTACGGTGTCTCTGCTTTGGCCTTAGATTTATATGTGGCTCTGCTATACAATGTTGTGCCCACATTCCATATAAGTCCGCCGCTGTCATTAATTTGGCATTTCCTGCGCTCAGTGTGCTTCAATCCTTTATTTTTGGTGTGGGATACGCAGTTTCTGCCCTCTCCTTTTCCTCAAGTGGCTGTGTCTTTTTCTTGGTGACTGTTACTTCATGGCTGCAACTATGGCCCGTTCCTCAACTAATAAAGACTCAAAAGATGCTGGCACCTCTCTTAAAAGACTTAAGCCATTGTCTCCTACTCCTGAGTCCGCTCAGTCTGACACCAACTCTACTCTTGACACAATATTAACGCGCCTTAATGAAGTGCATGATATTGCGCAGTCAACAAAGACTAACACGGATTTATTGCAAGTGGAGGTGTCCGCTATTAGGAATGACTTCAAGGCCCTCTCTATTCGTGTTTCGGCCACGGAGACACGTATCAGTGGTGCAGAGGATCATATGCAGAAACAATCCAGGTCCCTCACCCACTTAGAGCGCTCAATGGCGGCATTGCGAAAAGATCCCACTGAGCAGGAGGACCGTAATCGTAGATCTAATCTGCGCATTTTTGGTCTGCCGGAGAATGCAGAGAAATCATCTTCATCTATGATTGACTTTTTATATCAATGGATTACTGATACTCTACAAATCTCATTCCAAAGAGATTTTGAAATAGAAAGAGCACATCGTGTCCCCACTTTTCGTTCTAAATCTGCAACCCAGCCAAGAGCAATAATTTTTAGGCCACTGCATCATCAACATACAGAGCAAATTCTTGCTCACATGCGGAAGGTTAAATCTGTCTTCTGGGAGGGTCATTGAATTTCAATCTCTCAAGACTTTGCCAGGGATACAGTCATAAGAAGGAAGGGCTTCCTCAATCTTCGGAAACGTCTTTCTGAGATGAACATTCCCTTTTCCTTTTCTGGTCCATCGAAATTCCGCATTACTTTCAAGGGTCGTTCCAGAATTTTCGATGAGCCGGCTGATTTAGCTTCCTTCCTGGACAACCAGATGGAGATACAGATGGAGATTCAAAGGGCGACTTCGCAGCATCCTGGTGCTTCCGGCACTTGAAATGTTTACTTATGTCTCCTTTGTGGTGGCTTTCTGTATACCTATATTTCCTCTTCTCTCTCTTTTTTTCCAGGTTTATTGACTTAATTGTCTCTTATGATCTGTCTCCTTTGCTGCTCGTTTCTTGGTAATGTCTCTTTGTAACTCTGCTACTGGAGTTTTTCCGTTCTGCTTCATATCTGCACTGTACTCTCTTTGTTCCACTTCTATTTAGCTTATTTCTTTAGATTTCCATAGTGCTTCTATTTCTTACTATTGTTGATGTTTCTTGTTCTATCTTATATCTCTGTGTTCTATTTTACTACTTTCCTTGATGTATCTTCTCTCTGTATTCTCTAACTCTTTCGTGGTCATGTTGTTTAATCTATTGTGTCTATACCATTTTTGTTCCTTGTATTCTTTGCTACTTTGTATATATTAATTGATTCATACATGCTCAGTATTTACATCTCATTATCTTGTGTTCAGTTCTAATGGTTTTGTAATTAATTTCTATATATATCTCAGGACAGTTTCATTGTTTGCTGCTTACCTATTCATATCATTTGCCTTTCTCTAATTCGTATCAACTGTTCTCTTTCTCTTCCATTTTGTACTCTCATCTCCTCTTCCTTTCTATTATTATATTTTTGATATGTTCATGCATTTTCAATTTCAATTACATGTAGTACGTTCTATACGGTTAAGGATTGCTAATTATTTGAGTGTTTTTAGGCTTTACATATTCATCTTCATGGGATAGTGGTTTCCTTTTTTACTCCAACATACTGCTTTTTTGATTATCAGATTGACTAGTTTTAATACCTATCATTTGTATGACACTTGATATTAGTTTAATGACTAAGTGTGACTTTACATATTTGCATGTCGGATTGTTCTTTTTTCTACTACTCTACTGATATTAGTTCATATTTTGATTGTTCCTATTTCCTACCTAAATGTAATCAGCTAGGTAATATATTGGGGCTGTTGATATCAATCACTTTGTATATATTGATTGTTTCATACATGCTCAGTATTTACATCTCATTATCTTGTGTTCAGTTCTAATGGTTATGTAATTCATTTATATATTTATCTCAGGACAGTTTCATTGTTTGCTGCTTACCTATTCATATCAATTGCCTTTCTCTAATTCGTATCAACTGTTCTCTTTCTTTTACGTTTTCTACTCTCATCACCTCTTCCTTTATATTATTATATTTTTGATATGTTCATGCATTTTCAATTTCAATTACATGTAGTACGTTTTATACAGTTAAGGATTGTTAATTAATTAAGTGTTTTTAGGCTTTACATATTCATCTTCATGGGATAGTGGTTTCTTCTTTACTTTACTTTGCTTTTTTGATTATCAGATTCACTAGTTTTAATACCTATCATTTGTATGACATTTGATATTAGTTTAATGACTAAGTGTGATTTTACAGATTTGCATGTTGGATTGTTTTTTTTTCTACTACTCTACTGATATTAGTTCATATTTTGATTGTTCCTATTTCCTACCTAAATGTAATCAGCTAGGTAATATATTGGGGCTGTTGTTATCAATCATTTCTCCCCCTTTACGGTTCCTTTATCGCCTTTCCACGTTCTCCCTAGTATGAATTTGGTCCTTTTCAGGCCTGCCCTGCTGCTTCTTCTCTCTCTTCTCTTTTCTTCTTTTCTGTCTTTTTTCTTCTTTCGGATTTCCCTCATGGATTCTCCCTCTTCGTTGTTTATGATTGGTGTTTGGTTGCTTGGACCTGTGCTGTTGGCTGTCTATCTTTCAACTATGGTGTCTTTTCTCTTTTTTTATGTATTTCCATGCCGGGTTTGAATGTATTATCCCTTAATGTTAAGTGTTTAAATCATGCGGTGAAGAGGTCAAAAATCTTAGATTATTGTAAATCTCTATCTTCAGACCTGATCCTTCTTCAAGAAACAAAGGTCTCTACCAGAGAAGCGTTATTCCTGAGGAAAGAATGGGTTTCTGATGTTTGCTGCTCTGATGCTTCTGGCAAACGTAATGGGGTCATTACATTAATTTCAAAGAATTCAGGTTTATCTATACTTTCCTCTGATCACGATTCTGAAGGTCGGTGGTTACTAACTAAATTGTCTGATGGAAATAACGATCTGTATGTGATGAATATTTATGACCCTAACAATGATGATCCGGCCTTTTGGAAATCGATTACCAAAAAATTAAATGAAACCCCGCATTTTGGGAATCTTATTGTTGGTGGTGATTTTAATTTACCAATGGATCCCATTTTGGATAGGAATTCAGCTTTTCAATTTCGTCCTCCAAAAGCCCATAAACAAATGATTAACATGTGTTCCCTCACTCATCTTCAAGATATATGGCGTCTTCACAACCCCACTGGTAGTGACTTTTCCTTCTTTTCTTCACCTCATTCTTCCTTTTCTCGTATTGATTACCTACTTGTTCACTCTTCTCTTGTTTCGTCCTCCTCCGCTCCGCTTATTCATCCTATTCTGATTTCTGATCATGCTGAGGTTACTTTTACATTGTTGTCCTTTGCTCCTAAATCACGTGCTCGCTCCTGGAGATTAAATACAGAAGTTTTTCATGATACTGCTCAGGTCGATGAATTCTCTAGTGCAATAGAAACCTTTTTCCTTGAGAATGAAGGCTCAGTTTCTTCCCCAATTGTCCTCTGGGATTCGTTTAAATGCACTTTCGGTGGCAAAGTTATTAAATGTATGTCCAAAAGGAATGCTGCTATTAAAAAAGAGCTTACAGATCTATCAACTGAAATTAAACATCTGGAATCTACCTTTAGACAATCTAAGGATAAATCTTGTCTACAGGTAATAAAACAATTAAAATACAAATATAATACTATAGTTACCAAAATTGGTGTTCAAGCGCAGAAATCCAAGAGGTTATTGTTAAAGAATCGAGCTGGGAAGATTCTTGCAGCTACATTAAAATTTCAAGATTTCTCATTTAAGTCCTCTCAAATTTTTTCTATTACTGATCGCTCTGGCTCTAAAAAATTTCAGACTGGAGAAATTCTCGAAGTTTTTCGTGATTTCTACAATAATTTATATACCCCTTCTGATCAAACTTCTTTTGAGCAATGCCAGGACTTCTTAAAATCTGTTCCGGTACAGACAGTTTCCGTGGATGATCGTACTCTTTTAAATGGCCCGATTTTGGAGTTCTGGACTTTTTGGTTCCGTCCAGAGGTGTCAGGGAACAACACCCAAAGACCCCGGAGTTCCACCTGCCTTGGTGCACAAATGAACAGAAACACGGGCTTCTCGATGGTGGCGTCAAAGACCAAAGGTTTATTACTGCAGGGACACAGAAGTCACAGAAACTACGCATGGGCAGTAACTAGGAGCCTGTTCAAATTGTACAAAGAGGGTTGCTCCTTATATACTAAATTTTGGCCTTCAGGCGAATTCTTCACATGTTGGTACATTCCCAAAACCTTTGTGTCATAAACAATAAATATTTGGCGTACACAGGAATCGTTGATAAAATCTGATACGAAACATCTACGAAGAGGGGTTCCCACTAGTTCATCACAATCTCTTGTCAATATTGCATTCAAGAGCCGGACCGCCTCATCGTAAATTTCGTTACCTCCCCCTAATAAAGATTCAGAAGAAAAGAAACGGAGCCAGGTGTGGAAGATAGAAAAGCGGGATAAGAGATGTTTGTGGGTCGTAAATGGGCAAGGCTACCGGCTTCGGCCGCCTAATCGTGATCAGGACAATGGACACGAAGACCAGTTTAGCAGGACTGGCCTCGAGCAGAGGAGGCAGTCTTTGTCGAGTCATGCAGCTACAGCGTGATCTGGTTTAAGGTGCACGTGTCATGAAAGAGGTGAATCTCCGGCTAAGGCTACGTGTCCTTAATCGAAATGAAGTGATCAGAGGTTATTGCGTATGTGAGGGCAAGAAACACAAAATGGCGGCCATGATCTAAGATGGATGCCGTGGGTAGATCAGAAATGTGTTTATAAAAGGAGTGCTCTTGCTCGTAGCGTAGCGAAAACACCAGGATATGCTAAATGGATCATTTGCGGTTCGCTGATACCAATATTATGTATTTCCGACAATATTGAAAACACGGGTTCAAATCGTCACGGAACCTCAGACCCTCCTTTTGCCCTTACATAGGCAATTAATTAATCTATGTCAGAATCTAATTCTATGCTCATCAGGTCAGTGACATGCTGTTGTATCATCATCCTTTCTCGTGCCTTTTCTCCAAACGCAGGTGGTTTTCTAAGACAAGTTGCAGCACAAAGACTACACAGAGCAGGACCACACTGGATAATCAGGCAGCATGAGAACAGGAATACTAAGATGACACCAATGACCATTAGAACCTTCCATCCCCACGCTGAGATCAGAGTCCAAAACCACTCCATTAAGGACCAGTTTCCCTTGTCTACGTGAATAGAGTCGGAAATCTTGTGTAGCTTAGAGATCGCCTCATAGACTGTTGGAGCATTATTAGGAATAAAGACACAGCAGCTCGATTGGATCATTCTGCATACCCCACCTCGATCTGCAAGGATAACGTCTAGAACCATACGGTTTTGCAACGTCATGAGTCTATCCGCCTGAAGCTCAGCTGTCAAATTGCTAAGGGCACCAGCAGTTTCGGTAATAGTAGATTCAACTACCCGTGTTAGCTGACGTATGTTTCTACTATTGGCCATAGGCCCCCAGAACGGAAGGAAGCCTTTGAAGAAGTCTCCAGCTTCCTGACCAGCAGTATCTTCCTTGCTGAAGACACCTCTCGCTACTCTGGTTCTGTGGTAATCAGATGAAGCAGTGTATGTTGGGGGCAATAATCGAGCAATATAACATGATCCTGAAAAGTCGGCAGGCAACCATGTATAAGCTCTATCTCGACAGATGAAGTAGGTACCCCTAGCAGTAAGAAAGGCAGGGGAAAAGTTAGCCGGAAACACATAAGTCTCTACGCACTCACTCCTCCCTAGCTGAGCTCTCGGATTTCTCCCATTCCCTTGCAAACAGACCTGACCTCGGTGAGGTACGACCCAGATTGGAGTTGAACTTTTGCGCTTGCTTTCTCCTAAACTAAGGCGATACTCTGAAGTATTCCAACTTAAATATACTCGCAGTTCGTCTCTAGGGTATGATGGAGTATTATTGACGTCCTTGATCATGTCAATAATTCCCTGGACTAAAGCTTTGTTGGCAGAGTTATATTTAGTGGAACGTGGTGGACGTGGAGGATAAGTTTCAAGGGCATAAGCAAAGATGGTTTGAAGGGCCTGAAATGATCCATTGTAGCTGAAAGGCAAAACCAGATAAGGAATACCTTTATCCATAGTGTGGGGTATCAAGCCACACACCCAGCAGTCTGTAGTGTTAACTACCAGTTGGTGTTGGTGCAAGAGCTGTACAAAAGTGTTGTTAATGAATTCTGAGCGTCGGGCTTGCTCATGTTCGGGAAACGAGTGAAAAGAGTGTATAGAAGAAACAGTAGAAGTAGCAGGATCAAGGGGAGGTACTGTAGTAACTGGCACAAAAATCAAATTTATACTGAAAACGATTCCACCCACCAACGATATCAAAACAATCAAGAATGTAATGGCACATTGCATCAAAAAGCATTTGCTGTGAAGGATTCTGTAAAGTCTGTTTCTGCGAACATAAATCACATTTTCTCGTTGCAGCGCAGGAAGCTCCATCTTCTACAATCCGCTCGCGACCACTGATGATGTGTACGTAGATGAAAATGCCTCTATCAGCCCTGGGAGTTCCCAGAACCAACAGAAAGATCGACCTTGTGTCAGACCCCCGCAGATTCAACTAGGCACACAGCCACGACCCTACGGCTACCCAGACGGCAAGGCAATTTTAAAACAACAAAATAATAGCAAACTTCCTGGCTGAAGGCAAAAGTTCAAAATTTCAAAATATCACAATAGGCAGTTGCCTGCTTTATTTGTCCATTTTACGGTTTCGTAAATTATATCTTTGCTTCGCAGGTACTGTCTGATCGGCAAATAGCGTTTCACTGGTAGCTGTTGCAGTGTTCAAGTTCGCAGATGACAGAGTTTTCTCTGATCCAGGGGACAAATGTTCAGAGTTCAAAGGAGTCTTTTCTGAAGGAGAGTCAGAGCTTGGAGTGTCAGTGATTAATTCGGCATCGCTGAAAGGGATGAACTTTGGCGTGCTTTCAAATTCGGAGGAACCAATTCCCTTCTTCACCCAGTCGTCGTAAGGAAGTGGCAAAGGTACACGCTTTACGTGGGATGCGTGCACCCAATGCTTGCGACCAGCCACACGAACTGCTGTTCTTGTTACAAGCAGGACCTGGAAGGGGCCGACGAATCTCGGCTGAAGGTTATTCGTCCTCGCGAAATTCCTGATAACCACAAGATCTCCTGGTTTCAGCTGATGCCCTGGACTCTCCGGAGGCTTTGGTAAAGCATCGAAAACCTGTTGGTGAATAAGACTTAATTTAGCAGTCAAGTCGTAAAGGTAGTCTATCAACATAGGATATTCTAGAGAACAAAACTCCTTAGGCCTCGGCACACCCCAAATATTTGCCGGACGGCCAAACACTATCTCATAAGGGCTAAGCCCCACTCTAGAATGTACAGTTGCTCTCGTTGATAACAAAGCCAAAGGAAGTGCGTCTGGCCAGGCTAAACCTGTGGATGCTTGTATTTTAGCTAGTTTCAGCTTGAGGGTGCCATTGTAACCCTCCACTAAACCAGCAGACTGGGGATGGTTCGCACTGTGGAACTTTTGTTTCAGACCTAGGCCGGCACACACACTCTGCATAACTTTCCCTATAAACTCACTTCCGTTATCTGACCATACAATCCGTGGCATACCGAATCTAGGGAAATATTCTTTGAGAAGAATCTTGGCAGTTGATAGGGCAGTATTGTCCTTTAGTGGGTATGCTTCGATCCACCGGGAAAAAGCACAGACTACCACCAGGACATATTTCAAATTATTACAGCGATCCATGTGAATGAAGTCTAACTGAATCACTTCAAAGGGGCAGGAAGGAGGAGCGAAGTGACCAGCTGGAGTTGGAGTTCCCTTGCCAGGATTATGCATCAGGCATACCATACAATTTTTCACCACTCTCTCTGCACACTTACTGATCCCATCATTCTTCCAGACCGGAGCCAACATCTTACAGATTCCTTTAGAACTTATATGTGCTACTCCATGTGCCATCGTCACTACTGCAAGCACATACGCATCAGGCAACATCCAACGCTGCTGTTCTGTCAAATCAATCCAACACCCATTCGAATCCAACTTGCCCATACTTTCTTTCCATACACGTTTTTCCTCCTCAGTTGCTTCTTTCTGAATCTCTTTCACACTTTCCATAGTATCCTCACACATTCCAGACTCAGCAATCCATCTTGCAGACGTAGCAACATACATTCTGCTCATCGTGTCTCTAGCTGTCTGTTTAGCAGTTTCATCAGCAAAAGCATTCCCGCGACCAACATCATCCGTGATTGCTTTATGAGCACTGCACTTTACAATCGCAACTTCAGTCGGCAAGGTTAGAGATTCCAACAAGTCGTTAACTAGCTGACCATGTTGAATCTTAGTCCCATGGGACGTAATGAAACCTCTTTCTCTCCACAAACGGCCAAAACTATGGGCCACGCCAAATGCGTACTGACTATCTGTAAAGACATTCACTCTCTTTCCCTTAGCTAAAACACACGCTCTTGTTAGAGCTATTAATTCTGCAGCTTGGGCAGAATTCTGACTCACTCTTGCAGTCTCCACAATCGTCCTCAAAGTCGTTACTGCGTAAGCAGCAGTCACATCACCATTCTCCAATTTAAAACATGACCCGTCCACATACAGCGTGCCATCTGGATCGGATAACGGAGTATCCTTTAAGTCAATTCGTCCTTTTGTCTCTTCCTCCGTTTTAAAACAACAATCATGTGGTTCGGAATCACTCGACTCTTGATCAGTCGGCAACAGCGTTGCTGGATTCAATACATTACATCTTTTGATCTGAATATGACTCGCTAGTAATGTCAGCTCATAACCAGATAGTCTTGCACTGGTAAGGTGTTGTGTCTTCGTTCGATTCATGAGTGTATCCACCGCATGAGGAACCATGACCACTAGCATGTTGTTCATCACCAAACCAGCAGATTGTCGAATGGAAGCCGCAGCTGCCGCTGTAGCTCTCAAACAACTAGGCAACGCTCTAGCTACCGGATCTAATGTTGATGAAAAATACGCACAAGGGCGTTGTTTATCACCAAACTTCTGTGTCAGAACACTCAACGCGCAACCTTCTCTCTCATGAACATAGAGCGTGAATGGCTTACTGTAATCAGGTGTACCCAATACAGGAGCTGAACACAATGCTTTTCGTAATTCAGTAAAACTTTCTTCACATTCATCAGGCCATGGCACCGGACTCGGAACATTTTTCCCAGTCAAAGCTACCAACGGTTTTGCTAAAAGAGAAAAATTTGGGATCCACTGCCTACAGTAAGAGGTAATACCTAGGAAGGCACGTACTTCTCTCTGTGTGCGTGGAACACTCATTTGCGTAATTGCTTTTATTCTCTCTGGGGTCAACTTCCTTCCCTCCTTTGACAAGAGATGACCTAGGTAGGTCACTTCTTGGCAGCAGTATTGCATTTTCGAAGGTGACACCTTATGATTCAAATTAGACAAATGATGCAATAACGAGATCGTAGCTGCTTTGCAAGTTTCTTTGTCATCGGCAGCCACTAAAAGATCGTCTACATACTGTACTAGAGCAGAACCTGGAGGAAGGACAAAGGAATCTAACTGGCTTTTTAATGCTTGACTGTAAATAGATGGGCTCTCACAATAGCCTTGTGGAGCGCGTTTGAATCTGAAACTTCGACCTCCTAGACAGAAGCCGAAAATATCTCTGCTTTCCTCGGCTATCGGAATGCTGAAAAAGGCATTCTTCAAGTCGATGACTGAGAACCAAGTGGCTGTAGCAGGAATTAATGTTAACAAGGCAGTAATGTCTGGAACCACAGGAAACTGCGGAACTACAATCTTATTAACTTCTCTGAGGTCGATAACAAACCTATACACTGGAGGCTTTGTGGGATCAGTTCGTTTCAGAATCGGTAGTACAGGACTGTTACAGACATTTCCTCTAGTTTCTTCAACCACACCTTTCTTAATCAAATCTTGCACAATCAATAAAAGTGCACGCTCACCTTCACTAGATATTTTGTATTGCGGAATTCTTGGAAATTTTACATTTGCTTTCAAAGTTACTACATATGGTGGTATTTCTAAAAGGCCTACATCATTAGGACCAGTCGCCCAAAGAGAATCAGGGAGTGAACGCAGCTCTGGCGGGAGTGCATCCATTGACAAGTACATCGGTGAAGTGATATTTTTACCCAATGTAAGCTGTACTCCTTCCGGAGAACAGTACAATGTCGCATATAGTCGTTTTAACAAATCTAAACCAAGCAGATTTTCATTACAACCCGTCGTCAAAATCAGGGGTGCTTTCAAGTGACACGGTCCAACAGAAATAGACAAAGGACCAGATATCGGGTTGTAAACAGGGGCGCCTGAAAAACCTACAGAAACATTTGTTGAGCCGGACAAAGGTGCGCCAGGGAGTTTCGCATGAATGATAGAACTTTTTGCGGCACCAGTATCCAACAGAAACGGTTCGACTACACCTGATGTTGCTACTGCGACATAAGGCCCACTCTGATCCACTGGAACTGATACTACTCCCTCTCTCTGTCCATGGCTGTCCTAGTACCCATTTTGCTGAAATCCCTCATCCACTTCACAATAGTCTTCAACAAGATATTGTTGAGATCTATTTTGCTGAGTAGACTGTCCATTTCGTTGATCAAAGTGATTGGAAGGACGATCATTCGTTTGTGGAGGCATAGCACCTCGCCCTCGACCTCTAGAATTCTGCACAAAACCACCACGACCTCTCTGAGCTGCTGCTGCATTATTTTGCGCTAAGATCGGACATTCATTTTTATAGTGACCCTCTTTCTTACAGTACGCACATTGGTTCCACTGATATTGAGGTCTCGATGTACTATAATCTGTCCTTTGGTACGAACCCTGTTGCGTATTAGTCTGATTCATGCGAGGCGGATACGCCTGTTGCAAAAGAACTTTAGTCTTTAAGTCTTTCGTTTTCTTGTCTGATTTCTCCTTTTCCTCTTTATCCCTATTTTCGTAATACTGTGCAGTTGCAAGTATTTGCGCAGTTGTGGAAACAGCCCACGCACTTTCTGAATCCTTTAATTTATTGCATAATTCAGGTAACAAATTATGCACAAATTTATCGACAAACAGTCTTTGTCCTCCTTCTGTGCTCATGTCCTGGCCACTATGATCTACAAAAGTCTCTTCGAACCTCGTGAAAAAGTCGGAGACACTTTCGTCTTTCTTCTGCCTGCATGCGGATAACTTGTCCCAATTAACACGCAATGCGGGCATCAGAGTCTTCATTAGATCAATTATCCTACCTGGAAGATTAGCAATTAAGGGTTCAGGTTTTGCACCACCTGTTTGCTGACCATCCGCTGCAGTGATAGCTGCCCAATCACCACCTAAGGCAACTTGATGATCCTTTCTACGAATTTTAGCCCACACTGGTTGCGGAACTACATTGCCAAATAACATATCGATGTCTGCTAAGTTCATTATACAAGCCTCAACTGTCTGCGTTAATTCCTTATAGTATCCAGCAGGATTCTTACGTGGATCTGGCAAGGCCTGCTTCACTGCTAGCACTTCAGCTCGTTTCCACGGAATGTGTATCCACACCCTTTGGAATTGCGCTGGAGCAGCTACAATACCATTATTATGATCAGCTTGCACAGCTTCGCGCCAAATTGGAGGAACCTCCCTCATTGGATATTGGCGACTTAATTTCATTTTGCCTTTCTCTAGATCTCTCGGTGAACGAAGTGATGGGTCATTCCTATAACTTAAAATCAATTCCATCGCTTCTCCTATATTATCACCCACTATCATTCCAGCAGCAAACTCTTTCTGAACCTTAATTAAGTCTTTTAAATTTGATTCAACATCGTCTTCTTCCATCTCCTCACGTAACAACGAGCACATCTCATCAAAGACATACCGTTGCGTTGGTTCTTTCCACTGCATAAATGTTTCTAGCACGTCTCTCGTACTGTATCTCCTACTCTTCGAAATCCATCTGAGAGCCGTGGAATCTAAAATTCCCCGTTCCTCAATACTCGAAAGCTGACTACGTCTCTGAACAGAGTCGGAAGTAGGAGTCTTAATTAAGGTTTTATAGAAAGGAGACAGCATACTAGACACAGAATCAGTGATTCTCCGACGAACAGAAAGTGGAGTCAACACACTCGCGGATGTAGAAAACACAGTAGAGGTAGGAACAGATAATGGAACAGTAGGAGTATCGAGAAAAATAGTTTGTGGATTAGTAGATGCGAGCGAGACAGATACTGGTATAGAAGTCGGCAACCCAGGAAGAGGAGGAGCCGTAGGAACATTTACATTGACCACAGGAGGTACGGGAACCTGATTCTGAGGGACAGGAGCAGGAACACCAGGTTGTCCAGCAACCGGCAATTGAACATTTGGCACAAATTGGGCCGTAGTACCTTGTGCATACGGTGGAGGTGACCGTAACAAATAAGATAGCAGAGGATCGTTTTCAGAATCCTCCAGTATCTTAGCTGTTTTCGATGGCAAAGCAGGATAGCACTTGTCAATCGCTAAATTGTGCTCTCTAATGGCCACCTCTATGGCTTTCTCACACTCGTTATCCTGCAACTGCTTAGTTGCTTGTTCTAGAGTCAACTCTTCTTTCTCTTTCTGTTCTTTCTTTAACCTTTTCATTTCTCTCTGTTTGGATTCTTTTCGCCAGTAACAGAAAGAATCAAACATTGCCGGCCGGGCTTTCTTCCTAAACAATTTCGCTTCTAAATTGTCAAGAATTTCGGGTTCAAAACTACCATGCAGTGGCCAACTAAGGACACCATCTTTCTCAGTGTATCGGACCCATACCTCATTATAAGATATAGGACCCACACCATGTTTACAATACAAGTCATATAGGGGAGTCCCAATCGGAGGAACCAGACATGAGTCCTCCAATCGTGAGTCACTGTTGCAACCAAAACACGACAACATACAGTTTCTCCGACTTACCATTTTTCAGTCCGGAACACAAAACAAACAAAACACGAAACAGATATGTGCACTTGAACCAAGAACTTAGGCCTACCAAAACGAACTGATGTATCGATACCCAAACTAAACCAAATAGATTATCGTAACCAGAACAACCAGTGATAATCTTATGAGACTAAACCAAACCAAGAACCAAAAAGGATTTTAACAACCCTCACAAAGTAACTAGCTAGCAACCACTAAATACTTAACTGAGGCACTGAAGACGTAACCAAGGAGAAACCCGTCACGTTTTGCTGTACTAAGGACTGCACCTCGGGTCCAAGACAGGGCGACGGTCAAGGCAACGGCCCACTGCAGCCGTCCTGAACGGGAACCCTCGTGGAAGAGAACTTCGGGCCACTTTTGCGATATGCCGGGATCGATGAAGTGGGGCGCCTCCCTCAGGAATCTTCACACGAAGCTTCTCGAACTCTTCAGGCTTTTGGACCGGTACCGAATGACGTCGCCCCACGTGGGCGCCAATTGGAGTTCTGGACTTTTTGGTTCCGTCCAGAGGTGTCAGGGAACAACACCCAAAGACCCCGGAGTTCCACCTGCCTTGGTGCACAAATGAACAGAAACACGGGCTTCTCGATGGTGGCGTCAAAGACCAAAGTTTTATTACTGCAGGGACACAGAAGTCACAGAAACTACGCATGGGCAGTAACTAGGAGCCTGTTCAAATTGTACAAAGAGGGTTGCTCCTTATATACTAAATTTTGGCCTTCAGGCGAATTCTTCACATGTTGGTACATTCCCAAAACCTTTGTGTCATAAACAATAAATATTTGGCGTACACAGGAATCGTTGATAAAATCTGATACGAAACATCTACGAAGAGGGGTTCCCACTAGTTCATCACAATCTCTTGTCAATATTGCATTCAAGAGCCGGACCGCCTCATCGTAAATTTCGTTACCTCCCCCTAATAAAGATTCAGAAGAAAAGAAACGGAGCCAGGTGTGGAAGATAGAAAAGCGGGATAAGAGATGTTTGTGGGTCGTAAATGGGCAAGGCTACCGGCTTCGGCCGCCTAATCGTGATCAGGACAATGGACACGAAGACCAGTTTAGCAGGACTGGCCTCGAGCAGAGGAGGCAGTCTTTGTCGAGTCATGCAGCTACAGCGTGATCTGGTTTAAGGTGCACGTGTCATGAAAGAGGTGAATCTCCGGCTAAGGCTACGTGTCCTTAATCGAAATGAAGTGATCAGAGGTTATTGCGTATGTGAGGGCAAGAAACACAAAATGGCGGCCATGATCTAAGATGGATGCCGTGGGTAGATCAGAAATGTGTTTATAAAAGGAGTGCTCTTGCTCGTAGCGTAGCGAAAACACCAGGATATGCTAAATGGATCATTTGCGGTTCGCTGATACCAATATTATGTATTTCCGACAATATTGAAAACACGGGTTCAAATCGTCACGGAACCTCAATTTCCCCTGAGGAAATTATTACCGCAATTAAAGCTACTCGTTCTGGGAAAGCCCCGGGCCCTGATGGCTACCCTATTTTGTTTTATAAAACTTTTCTTTCTGCGCTTGTTCCCAAATTGCAATCTGTCTTTGATACTTTTATTAAAGATGGGTCTGTTTCTGGTACTGCGGCTGATGCTACTATTGTAGTGATTCCAAAAGAAGGAAAAGATCATTCAGACCCCAAAAACTTCCGTCCTATTTCTCTTCTCAACATAGAGGCTAAGATTTTTGCCAAAATTCGAGCCAAGAGATTAGAATCCTTTATTCCTAAACTTGTCCATCCATCTCAAACCGGTTTTGTAAAGGGTCGTCTTGCGCATGATAATATACGTACTTTTTGCCATATTCTTGGATCAGCTAAACTGTCTCAACTCCCTACCGCGGCCTTGGCCCTTGACGCTGAAAAGGCCTTTGACAAGGTCTCTTGGCCTTTTCTTCGTGCTGTCTTGTGTGCACATAATCTTGGTGACTCCTTCATTAATATGGTAATGTCCCTATATTCTCAACCTAGAGCTAATATAAGAGTTAACGGTGCTACGTCGTCCATTTTTAATCTTCGTCAGGGCACTAGACAAGGTTGTCCTTTATCTCCGCTTTTGTTTTTACTATCCATTGATCCTCTCCTCCGATTGATTGAGATGCACCCAGACATCAAAGGTATTTCTTTTGGGCCTCATTGTATTAAAACTGCTGCTCACGCGTATGATGTTCTTATTTTCTCAGATGATATTGCCTTGGCTATTCCTGCTATTTCAGATACCATCTCCCTTTTTTCAAAGGTTTCAGGTTACACCTTAAATAAGGATAAGACTGAAATGTTCCCTTTGAATGCCTATTGTTTCCCTTCACATATGGGCTCTGCTGGCTTTAAATGGCAGCCTACACATTTAAAATACTTGGGTATCTATTTCTGTTCTACCTTATATGCCACTACTGCCTATATTGAATCCCAGACTATTCTTAAAGTGCGGCGTCTTTTGGACACATGGTCTCCAAAACATATTTCCTGGTGGGGTCGCCTTCAGACTCTTAAAATGATGATAACACCCATTATTAATTTTGTATCCTCCATGCTTCCGGTTAAATTATCAGATTCCTTCTTTCATGAACTTGATTTTCTGACCTCTACATTTTTATGGAATGACAAACGGGCTAGAATTGCTTACAAATTCTTGCGGAAACCTTATGAAATGGGAGGTTGCAATCTTCCTGATTGGGAAAAGTACCAAACTGCCTTTTTGGCATCTCAAGGAGCTCTATGGTTCTCTTCTCCCCCTATTCATGTTCCCTCTTGGTTGTTAATAGAACAGGAATTAGCGTCTCCATTGCCGACTGCCTCCTTTTGCACTACATCTACCTTGCACATCCTGTTCTCTCGCTCTATAATTCCTGATACTCTTGCTGCGGTCCGGAAAGTCGACAAGAATGTGGCGATTCCACTCCATAAATCTAGGTGGTCGTCTATTTGGCGGAATTCTAAAATTAAACTTAATATTACTCCCACACTCATGTACTATTGGGCAGCTAAAGGGATTTCGCTTGTTAAACATCTTTATGGTTCTAATAATGAGCCATTACCCTTCTCTACCTTGGCTCAACAACATTCTTTAACTAATTTAGATTTTTATACTTTTCTTAAAATTAAAGTGGCACTTGCTAAGATAGGTCTTCATCCTACCTCTCCTACCATTTCACTCTTTCATATCTGGACTAAATCTGGCCACGTAGCCTCCAAAATTTATAAATTTTTATCATCTGCTTCATTACCCACGCATACGGTTGCTCAACAAAAATGGTTACATTATTTTGATCAAGGAGTTACTGATCATATTTCTTCAGACACCTGGCAGCTGATTGGTAAACTTTCTCTTCGCAATAAAATCGCCCCATCATTGATGCATCTAAATTTTTCTCCGTCAACCTTCTTCATTGGACGCCTGTTCGTTTACATTCGCTCAATCTCAAAGATGATAATTTATGCTGGAGCTGTGGATTATTGACGGGTGAATTTCCGCATATGTTTTTTGAATGTTCCCTTCTCCAGCCTTTTTGGGACCTCATTCATAAACATCTCACTCTCATCTTTGGTATTGAGTTCCAACTCTCTTTTCCATTAACTCTATTAGGTCCATTGGCTGCCCCTGTTCCTCTTCTCTTGGATCCCATGGAATTACAGTTGGTGGATCTCCTTTTGACTATTGCAGTGAAAGTCATCCTTATGGAATGGAAATCCTTTTCCTCTGTTTCCTATCATACTTGGTGGGCGTGGGTTTCCTTTTTGCGTAGTGCTCACACTTTGGTTGATCATGCTCACCTTTCTCCATCTATTTCTAGTGGGGTTTGGAAGGCATTGGATAACTATATGGATTTGTCCTCAAAAGGGTTGGTTGCACAATATCCTTTTGTTTTGTCTGGTTGAATGGCGTCTTGTATGTCGGGTTAGTCCGTTGGAAATCCTTCTTTCCCTTCTTCTTCTTTTCCTTTCCTGTCTTCTTTCCCTTTCCATCTTTTCTCTTATTCTCTCTTTCTTTCTTCTTTCTTTTTTCTTTCCCTCCCTTACCCTGTTTATACCAGCTGATAGTGATACTTTTGATTATTGATTCTGTATAAGACACTCATTTTCCCTTACCTACTTCATTTTTCTGTTTATGGCAGGCTACGTTTATTTAGGACTACATTTGCTGTGCATATTCTTAAAGTTTTGCCTTTGATTGCTTTGTTTTTTATCTGGTGTCAATTGTATCATATTTATTGTATTATGTACCTCTTCTTCTTTTTAGCTTCTTTATAAAATAAAATTCTTTGAAATCAAAAAAAAAAAAGGTGAGTGAGCCGGTAGGCCTCAGTCCAGTGACACAGGGGAAAAGGTATCTGTTCACTCCTACTTATCACTACACGTTAAGCTGTCACCAACACCATTGTGCGGCTTAACTCCTGTGAAGGCAATAGCCTTTAACCACTATGAGAGTAGCGCTTCGGTGCCCCTCATGGTCCAGCAAGAGCAGAATCCGAGAGCCAGACCTATGTAATGGTGCACACGCATGATCTATGTTTGCCTACAACCAAAAATCAGCATTAGGAATCTAAACAACAGTACCGTTGGGCACTCGCAGAGGGATACAACATCTCTTACTATGCAGAGAACTTTTCTGTACCAACAGAGGTGATTCTGAACAATATGACATATAGGTTATATTTATTAAAGAAGATAATTAAGTTTAGCTTTTCTGTGCACGTCCCTTGTTATGCTTTTCGACTGTATATTATTAATATATTTTCATAATCTTGTGGGTCAAATATAGCCTTAGTTCACTTATATCATTCATTCAAATCACTTGCATTAGCACAGCAGTAATCGAATTTGTGATGGCATGCATGAAGCCATGGCTAGTGCTTTTGGAGGAATTTGAAGGTAATTCAATCTCTGGCATTGCCTGCCTTCGGTGTTTTTTCTCATATTTATAGTAACCTTAATCTCTTTTCATTGAACTATTTTTCAGAATGTTTTCTCTGGTTATTTATAACAATTGGCTATTACCAATCTCATTATCTTAAGTGAATATTCCATACATTGCTTTTACAGTGATTGTATATTTGCAACTGTTTGTGTATGTTTGTCTACTCAAAACGTTTAGGATAGGCACTTACGCACACGCATTCTCTGCTTACAGCTGTGCCAATGGCCTCGCCGATGAAAAGATTAAATATTTCAATGAATATATCACTAATTAATTGAGTGCATTAACACAACATCTGACTTCATCCATAAAGTCATCAACTGCATACTGATAAGTTCACAAAAAAGCTTTTCAATTTAAATAGAAAATAACGCTGTTGAAGTTTGGAGTGTATTCTAAAATCAGGCCTATATGTTAGCAACAAGCATATGTCTTCTTTAGACACATTGCTGATATCTGTACTCATTGCGGAGCAGCATAAAGAACAGGCTGTTGTCATTAGTAGTTTGCGAAAATATCTACATTATATTCATTAAGTAGGCATGTGGCTGGTACGTCACCGTTCAGAAGAATATTCACCTTTGTTTTTTAGTTTTCCATACAGCGCGAACTCGCCCCAAAGGTATCAGATGCTTTACATGAGCAACCAGTTGCATTACAGACGGACTCATTCATTTAGTTAGGCATGGGGAGATTATGATATTTGCCCAGAATCACAAGAGCTGAGCGTCCCTGCCGAGACTCGAACCCACGTCCCCAGGTTCGAGGTCGACCACTCTAGTCGTTAGTCCCAATCTTCAATATCCGAACACTGTTTACATGCTGCGATTGTCATCGTTATTATCTGCATATTCGCAATCGATGCATATCTGCCCTCCATCTAACCAGCTGTACAAAGAAGAGCATCCATTACTCTTCACACTTGAGTGGACTATACAACCTGTATCACTGCTTCTGCACAATTACAGCTACCACGTGCGCCTTGCAGGCGCTTCTAATACTTGCATGTCCTCAAAATAAACATATACCGAGCATGTCTCCACATCCATTTCTTTTTTCCCCTTAAGAAGTAACATCTTGCATTTAGTATGCTTTCTTCTCAGCATATTTTCCTGCTGCATCTAGGACATGCTCAGCACTTGCGATTACCACCCTATACAATGCTTTTGATAGCGTTTATAGGAAAAGGCCAGCGCAAACAGGGATCTTTCCACCTGCCCAGTAATAGAATGTCCTGTAAGTCCAAGTTGAGCCAACATTAATTCTATTGGTCGTGCCATATTGGTGGCTTTTATACTGACATTGTCAGGTTAGTAATTTTAATTGTGAATAAAATATTTAGAGTGATTTCAATACCGTATTTTGATAAATCTTAATTGTACTTTTGCTGTTAACATGTGCTCTGCCTTGTACTGTGATATTGCAGTGTTTACGTAACCACTTAAATGCCCCAATATCACACCAGTGTCAACGTCAAAGTAAAAATTTAACTTTATTTGTTTAGATTAAAACCATCAAAGTGCCTGACACAGAGCATTATAATTCAAAAGACAGTACATTGATGCATAATTTAATGTAGTCAGATTCTCACACCGTAACAAAATATTTGATAAACCATCATTTATGAGGCACTCTTACCCAACGCAATATCTCCTCGGAGATTAAATAAATATATGAAATATAAATATGGACTAATCAAGAGTAAGGGTGGGCGGGCAGCTACGCTCCGTGCACGGAGTGTGCGTAGTGCCGGCTTCTACGCATTTTGCATAGCAGGCGTAGAATTCGGCACTACGCACGCTCCGCAGACGGAGCGTAGCTGGCCGCCACCCGCCTCCCTCCCGCCCTCCCTAAATACTTTAAATTAAACGAGTAAAAGAATTAAAAGGCACTTACCTTGCCCGCCGCTGGCCGCCGCGTCCCCGGGGCTCGCTCTCTTCATTGCTGCCGTCTTGTGTACTAATGCGCATGCGGCCGCGCATGCGCATTTCTCGTGAGAAATGCGCATGTGCGGCCGCCCGCGCATGCGCATTAGTACACAAGACGGTAGCAATGAAGAGAGCGAGCCCCGGGGACGCGGCGGGCAGCGGCGGGCAAGGTAAGTGCCTTTTAATTCTTTTACACGTTTAATTTAAAGTATTTAGGGAGGGCGGGAGGGAGGCCTGCGGTGCGTAGAGGGGCTACGCGGAGTGCGGAGGTGGGCGTAGTTTCTCGCCCACTTCACGTAGCTCCGCAAAGCCCCACTACTCCCACTACGCCCAGGGTTAATCAAGAGTTAACCATTTACATATGACATTTTTAAAAGACACATGATAATAACTAAATACTTCATTCAAAACACAGTCCACTCTATGGTTCTATAAGCCTGTTCCTACACCTGATTGCTCCTATTATATAACTTGCAACCCCAAAACACACCACGGGTGATGCCAACATTTGCTAGTATGCCAGATATGGCCTAACTTGTTCAAAGTTTTGGCCTCTTAGGAGGGGGATAATACATTTCCTACGTAACAAAACATAAAAATCACAGAAGAATATCATGTGGAGGGTGTTCTGTTCAGAGAAGTTGTCACAAGGACAGGGACTTAACGACCCTTCTTTAAAAAACCCTTTCGGGAAAGCTGGTAGCCAGGGAACCATATTATGCTTGAATCTAATTAAAGCTAATAGATGGTAGGGTTTATTTATATAGGATAAATACGGTTGCAACTGTCTGCCTAGACTCAGTGTGACAAAACTTCTCACTGTGGGTTTTACTAGTTCCCTTTCCTCCCTAATCAGCATTGATCTATCCAAAAACTGCTGTTTCAGGTCTCTAATGGCAGACTTACCCAGAGCTCTAGGGCTCGAAAATAGGTCAGGACAACCAAGAGATTCCATCTGAGATTTGATGTAGCGTACCCATGGTATATCTAGACCTTTATCTAGTGAAATGCAGTCTTGGATGATCAGCTGATTCAAATTGGGGGACGGTTGGGCCCAAATTCTTAGCCAGCACAATAGGGGGCAACTGCAATTTGATCCGAAATGAAACCAGCTCCTAGGTCCTCATGAATATTAAAAACTGGGGTGGAGGCCGGGACCGACAGCAGTCGGCGGAAAAAAGTGTTTTCAACCGCCTGGATTTCTCCAGTCTCTATATATCCCCATATATCGCTCCCGTAGGTCACCATTGGGAGTCACTAGGCATTGTAAATCTTCATGTGGGCCGGGAGTGGTTTAGAGCCAATTCTTTTCGCAAACTCTACAATAGACCCCAATGCCCTAGCTAATGTGCTCCTTTTGTGTAAGCGCTGCGTGAGCCACGAGCGCCTATCATTAAAAAAAAACTAAATATGGGAAAGCGGGGACCTTAATTAATTCCATGTTCTTACAATAGAATTTGGCCTTCCTTGCTCTACCTGAGCCAATAGACACAGAATGTGACTTTTTAAAATTCGTAACCAAATCCAGAGAATCCATAAAATCAATAAAACAATCTAAAAGGGTTTGCAACCCTCTCGAAGTCCTTGCCACTAAGAGTGCAAAGTGTAAGAAATAGGTGGTTCACCCAGTATAAGTCGCTGGGACCTGGGTATTGTAGGCACTGAGAGGAAGGGTCCCAGCAAATCGAAAAGGATTTAAAATAAATAGTAAAGGTATAAAGCAAAATCAAATAACAAATAGTTTGCATACATTGTTGTTTATTCACAATGTAGACCCGTAGTGTATATCACAATGGTGAGTTGATAATATACTTCAACAATATTCAAACAAAGTACCCCTGGAAGGGAAGGGAGTGGTGTAGTGAAGGATAGTGCAAATGACGTAGTGACATAAAAAGGCTGAATAGCCACACTGTACTATGTATATTCAATTGAACATAGACAAAGCCATCATCAACATAGAAGTTCCTTAGAAACACAAAGCATACTCCACATAATGCATTCAATGTTAAGTTCATGGGGTGGAGCTGAAAACAAACAAGAGCTGTCGACGTTTTGACCCCTTTGAGATTGGCAGGCGTTAATAGAGTACTTGCAGCAGGGTCTTTATCAGGACGGGGGCGGGGCAAAGAACCAAGCGGTTGCTTGTCTCAGGTGGGGATGGATAACGCTCCTACTGGAGAGAGCTCCAATTCGGTGGTTGATAACCCCAACCGGCCATCCAATTGTGGTGATGAGTTAGTAGAGCCTCCCTGAAACAGAGGGATTCACTCCCTACCTCTCAGATGGTTGAACTTTTTTGACGACGTCAGCATACCACTGTGGCTTCACCACATTACTTCCGACCTGCGGGCGGCTCTACTAACTCATCACCACAATTGGATGGCCGTTTGGGGTTATCAACCACCGAATTTGAGCTTTCTCCAGTAGGAGCGTTATCCATCCCCACCTGAGACAAGCAACCGCTTGGTCCTTTGCCCCGCCCCCGTCCTGATGAAGACCCCGCTGCAAGGACTCTATTAACACCTGCCAATCTCAAAGGGGTCGAAACGTCAACAGCTCTCGTTTGTTTTCAGCTCCACCCCATGAACTTAACATTGAATGTATTATCTGGAGTATGCTTTGTTTTTGTAAGGAACTTCTGTGTTGATGATGGCTTTATCTATGTTCAATTGAATATACATAGTACAGTGTGGCTATTCAGCCATTTTATGTCACTACGTCATTTGCACTATCCTTCACTACACCACTCCCTTCCCTTCCAGGGGCACTTTGTTTGAATATTGTTGAAGTATATTATCAACTCACTATTGTGATATACACTACGGGTCTACATTGTGAATAAACAACAATGTATGCGCACTGTTTGTTATTTGATTTTGCTTTATACCTTTACTATTTATTTTGAATCCATTTCGATTTGATGAGACCCTTCCTCTCAGTGCCTACTAAGAGTGCATATTCAGCATAAAGCAATGCAGGAATCATTTTTGTACCGGCTCTTGGGATGTCTTTACAACAGGAAGTCAGGGCAGCCCCTAATTAGTTAATGTAGTGTGTAAACAACAGGGGTGCTAAAATGCACCCCTGTCGAACCCCTCTTTTGACAGCCCAGGAATCTGTAAGACTACCATCTTCATTGTAACGCACTGCGGCTGTGGTATTCTCATGAATGGCCGACAGGAAGGAAATCAAATCTACAGCTAGGCCAATACTATGCAGGGTCACCCACAGCTTTGATCGGTTAACAAGGTCGAAAGTTGAGGTTAGGTCCATAAAGGCCAGATGGAGATCCCCATGCTTTGCGACCATGTACTTCCCAATTAATAAAGGAAGATTAGGACATTGACCCAATGTATATTTACCCTGCCTAAAACCATATTGGAGGTCAGAAATTATACTGTTTTGATCTAACCAATCTGTTAGGCGGGCAAGGACAACTTTCCCCATAATTTTGGCCGTGGAGTCCAAGAGTGAAATTGGCTATTGGCTCTATAGAGATCAGCCGGAACACCATCAGGGCCCGGGGCTTTCCCCCTTGATGTTGACCCAATCGCCTCTGTGACTTCATCCATTGTAAAGAACAGGAGATTCGAGACACAACCACTGTCAGCTGTCCATAGCGGAGATCCGTAACTGACATCGCTATGGATACCCCCAAAATGTTGGACCCACCTCTCAGAGGGAATGAGACAGTTTTTGACGGAGTTAGATGATTCATCAAATTTGGGACTGTTCACCACACTTCAAAATCTAGTGCTGTTTGACAGAACACTTGCTTGGCTGAGCTCATCCCATGCCATCCCTCTTAGCTGCTTCTTCCTACTTTCGACAGCAGCTTTATATGCCCTCCTGGCATGCTTAACCCTATCAACGGATCTAGGTTTCCCATTGAGCTCCTCCATGAGAGCTCTATGGGCACTTATGCAGGTTTGATCAAACCATTTTTTATGTCTCGGAGGCCTAGATTTACCGGGCACCATCAAGTTAGCTGCCACTTGCCTTGTAATTCGATCAAACACACCTAGGACTAATAATGGATTGGAGTCCTGGTCCGCACAGATACCAAACTCCTCTGCACAGCCACTAATTACGTTTTTAATAAAATTGTTAGGGGTAATTAGTGTTCATCTTAAACTTTGTGCTTGATCTTTTGGAGCAATATTAATGTTAGTTATGTGAGCCATGAGTCTAACTTTGTCAGTAGCAGAAATATTGATATCCAGTGACAGGGGGTTAGGGTCACTTAGGAATTCATATGTTATGTCAAGTGTGCCTAATAAGTCCATCAAAGAACCAGAGACTAAAATAAAGTCATTGGTGCTCTGGTGACCTGGGCCAACATATCTGGGTATGGGAGGTGACGTTTCCGGCTGGGTTGGGCAGATAAAGTTATGGGTCGACAAAAGACTCTCTTTAAAGGTCCCAGAGGGATAATGTTCAAAGTGTGTTAACCCCTGGGGACCATACTCATCATCTAATTTTGATAAACAATTGGTAGGACAAACATGGGTAATAAAATCTCCCAGGACTTGTACATGGTAGTGCATATCAACCTTGGCCGCATAATCAGCCAAAAAGGCAGTGAGAGATCTTAAATGCTCTAAGTTTTCACCTCTCATAAAAGAATGATAAAAATTGACCACTGATAAGGTCGGTACATTCTTCCCTGTTAGTTCAACTGCCAAGATGTTGGGTAAGCATGAGTCTATTTGCTTGGCTTTATATGGTAATTTATGATTGATTAACAGCAAAAGCCCCCCACTAGCTCTCCCCATACAAGATGGTATGGCATGTTTACAGAACGTTGAGAATCCATCCAAGAAATAGGATTATTTGGAATCCCATGTTTCCTGGATGGCTATAATATGGAAACTAGCAAGCAAGAGTTCCCAATGAGTATCCCCCTTTTGGTACTGAGGCCTGCTATGTTCCACAATAAAACTTTTAAAAAAGCTCCCTTGGATGAAGGCCAAGTGGAATTAAAATTGGGGGGGGGGGGCAAGTGAAGTGGGACAAGACTCTGTAGCCGGAGGGGTTATTAAAGTTGAAAGGTTAGACACAGGGATTGGTGTTACTTCCTCAGCCATTTCCCCTAAATTCAATATATCCACTCAGGCTACATTGGTGACGGTTAGTCAGTCTTGGATGTCTAGGTCGGGCAAAGACTCAAACCTGTTTGTGACCGGAACGAATGAAACTATCTCCTTCGGGGATCTCAATGGAGGTTTATAGAAAGAGCCAAGTGGAAGGGCCCAGATAGAAGTAGCTGATAATGGGCACTGATCCTGGGCCTTTAGGATCATTTGGGTGACCGAGGAGCTTCAAAAGTTGACAACATCACAATCCCCCTATACTCCTTGGGGACTGCCCCACCCACGAACTCTATGCACCATTATGATGATATTGCTCATGGCTGCCCTGAAACCTTTGTGTCTAGTTAGCCAGTCAACAGTTTTTTTCTCGGTTGGGTCCAGGATTCGGTTGATCAGGTCTTAGCGAGGGAACACTAGCCAAGACCACAACAAGGGGACAGGCTGCCAGTGGCAGGTCAAAAATGTCACGTGCTGGCTTAGTAATCACAGGATGTGTGGGACTAGGACCATCTCTATGTTGGGCGGGTTCAGCCGTTAATACCCTTTGTTGACCCTCTAACATAGGCAAGACCTGAACACCTGATCGTTCCACATTTGCCTGCCCACCCACCCCTTGGGACCCTGTATTTAATTGCGGGATAGACCCCCCTAAACCTAGAAGAACATGCGACACTTGCAAAGTATCCGTGCGCACGTCACCAGCACAATTTTTCACAGCCCATAGGTCATATCCCCATTTCGGGTTTCAACAGGGCCACTACTACTTGGCCGAGCGAGCACCACAGAACTCACCCCCCCCCCCCTACAGCACTGCTATAAACCCTGGTCACCTCAGAACTAACCATCACTTGTGCACCCTTTGAGAGGAGAACATTTTTTTCTTCAATCACCCCCAGTTTGTTCCAAAAGGGTGCTAAAAGTACAGTAGTTAGGGTCTCCAGACGCTTCCAGTAATCCGGATTACCTCTATAATCCAGTAACGTGGACATGTCAGCATTAACAGTGAAAGGCATGCCATTATTTAGTTTCAGGGACGACTTCCCACTTGCCCCTAGGTTTGATGTTTGAGTTTATCTTTGGCTTTGGCCCTCAATGCTACTCCGCCCCTTGTACGCTTTGCGGGTGGGCCCCCAATTAATCCCTCATTATTGGTGCCTGGCCCCGGTTTAAATGCAATTCCAATCCCTTCATTTTCTTTAACAGATCTTTTGGATCTGGTAGCTCTATCACCTTTATCTACCCAGGGTGCATTCGGGGGAAGCGCTTGGGGTAGAGCAAGGGCAACGGGTGGATCTAAGTCAAGCACTTGGCGAGAACCCACCGAGCCCCCATGGACACTCAACCTTGGGGTATGAGTGGGTTCCGGAGCACTCAGATTCACCACATGTACGGTCCCTAAGTCAGGGGTGGGATTCGTGCCAGATATACTAGCCATGCCTGCTTCTATTAACTCTGTATTTGGTGGATCATAGTTTGCAGGACAACGACTGGTGATTTAACCATTCTAATATCCCCCAGGGATGATCTTTTTTGTCCCACATATGACCCCAAAGAAAGTATTTTCTCTGTTAGCTGGATTTCATGCTGAAGAACAGATTCAGCCCTTAATAAGAATGCGTCCAGCGTGGCTACCACACCACCCCCACCTTCTGCCAGTGAATTTACGTTTAGTGGCCATCAGGAAACACAAAGCTACGCAATCAATCAATATCAATACAATTACTAAATAAATATCAACAGGGAGTATTAGAAAATAAAGTCCAAATTGCCACTAACCGAGTCCTTGAAAGCACTGGAAGTCCAATTTTAAGGGGGGTGTACCTGCCCTGCCTACTCCTGGCTTCAACAGGCGCGGACCTTGCAGCAGTACGGGCAATGTGGCAGCGCGGACCCCAGAGGCTGATGCAGAAAGGTAAACTGAGTTCCAAACAGTAAGAGACCAGCAGTGTCAACAGCGTCCCGCGCTGCAGGAGGCTGTGAGCGTTCTTAAGCGCCCCCTCGTGCTTTAGGGTGAAGCCGTTCTAATGCACCTGCCAGGAACACCGTTAGTTGTAGTTCCTGGCCCCCCCGTCCGTGCCCAATCCGGCGGCCACAGACCTTGCGGCAGTACGGGCAACGTGGCAAGGTGGACCCCAGAGACTGATGCAGAAAGGTAAGCAGAGTTCCAAACAGTAAGTGACCAGCAGTGTCAACCAATGGTTATAGATTGTGGTGTTAAGTTATGGCATGGTAAAGAGGCTGGACGGTCTGTGGCTGTTCTCTCTGTATCACTCACAAGTTCCAAAAATTGTGGAAAGAGTTAGGAGAAACTGAGGGGTATATTTACAAGGGAAGTGAAAGAGCATGGCGGTAGACTTCTTGGCTTAACGCCGCGCTCTGGCACTTTGGAAATGCAGGCTGCACCGTATGTGTGCTGCTTTGCCCAGCACACGTAGAAGTTGCAACTCGTCCTTTTTCCTGCACTTAAACAATCATGCAGGGAGTTTTGCTTTTTCTATGTGAGCTGCACAATGAGGCACACATAGAAAAGGCAAAAACGTGGCAAAATTAAGTTTTTCTTCTCGTTGTGCCATGTTAAGACCAGGGTTTTTTTTCCTGTGGCAATAGGGGCTTGTAAATATGCCCCTTAGTGCTATGAACAGTGGAACTTTGTGGTGCACTGCTAACTCAATAAAAACACCCAGGGGCACATTTATAAGCGCCTATCACGACAGGACCATCACTTTTTATGATGTTCCTGCGGCGATGGGTTTGTATTTTTTTTCAAGGCAGCGTTAAGCTACTTAAAAATGTGGGACGTGAGACTATATATACGTAAAAAAGGAGTTGGTTATAAGCTGCCGTTGAATACCTGGTGTCATTAAAAGTATATCCGAAAGTGAGAGAAGTGGTTTATTAGACATATGCAAAAAGAACAGCCATGATCTATAATCAAGAAGGAAACGGAGAAGGATTTGTGAATTATACGTATATAAAATATAGGAGGCCCCAGTATAGTATTCATAATAAATTGATTTTAAACTGCACATACATTTTGAGGGGCACACATACTTTTAAATTGTATAATGGTGAAGGTGCATAAGAGGCTGAAATGGGTGGCAACACAACCTTTGAATTCTTCATATGTAGGAATGTCTGCACAATTATAACAATATATTTTTAAAATTATGAATTAACCATCATTATGAGTGATCAGTCCCGTTTGAATTTTAAAATTATATATGGACTTTGCTTATCTCTTTAGATTATAAAAAGATTTAACTAACTAAGAAAGTTAAGAAATTTGTCTGTTTGGCATTGTAATTGATTTTAAAGGAGTTCTTAATCATTGTCCACATCAGAACAAAATAAGTGGAAAAGGTTGTAGAATTCATAAGTGGGAATTAGCCCTTCTGGCTTGATTTGTTAAACTTTACAGGCCCTGTTGACCACAGAGGGATTCATTTATAAATATAGCTGTGGTTTAAGATATAAAGACCAACCAGAAAGTAAGATGATACTGGTACACTTAAGAAGTGAAGCACTGTTATATATAAATAACATAATGTTAAAAGAAAGGGATTTCTGTTATTGAATAAACAACTGCTGAGAACATGACCATTATTAAGTGGTGACCTTGGACACTCATAACAAGTGGTAATTATTCATGTTTTATTTACTTTTTAAAAATGTATAATTAAAATTACAATGAAATCTATAGATAACTCATCTAAAACCAGGTGGAGCACCCAGGGCTGAATGGGAAGTCATATTTTTGCGTGAGTGGTAAAGTCGTCACTGAACTCTGTATATGTAAAGATGTGATGTGCATTTATTTGATTTGTAACTATGTCTCATGTACATATTTTATAGATGATTGTTTTCATTTACTAAAGTCCTAAAGAAGGTGGCATATCAATTTTGTCCACCAAAACAACGCATTAACAACTTTTTGGAATAACGTTTGTGATTGTTGATGATATTTATTTTCTTTTTGCTTATTTGCACTCAGAAAAAAATATTGACCTTTTTTCAAAGAAGATCTAGGGCCATATGTATCATCATCACCATTTGCGATTTCTAAATAGGAAATAAGGAATCGCTAAATGGTACGTATGTACAAAATCGGTATTTTTTAGCGATTTCCAATTATTCCTTATTCGCAATTTGAGAATTCGCAAATAAGGAATAATTTCCTATTCATTTCTATGGGCCAGGAGGCCCATAGAATTGACTGTGAAAGAATTCTCAATTTGCGAATTCACAATTTGCTAATCGCAATTTGAGAATTATTTCAAGGGTGCAGGGGTGTCTCAAGGACACCCTGCTGCACCCCTGTAAATTACATGTGTGCGCATATGGCGCACATACATGCCCAATGGACATGTATGTGCGTCCTATGCCACCCTCACAAATGCACAATTGTGCATATTTACAAGAAATTGCAAATTACCACCAACTACATGTTGGTGGTAATTTGCGATTTCTAAACCTGAAATAGCAATTTTAAAAAGCTTCATACATAGCATTTAAGGAATCGCAAAATTGCGATTCCTTAAATGCTTAAGCAAAATAAGGAATCGCAATTTTTTGCGATACCTTAGTTTGCTAGTTTTTCATACATTCCACAATCGGTAAAAAGGCCGTTTGCGATTCGCTAAGGCAGAAATTCTGCGAATTTCAGCCTTAACGAATCGCGAAAGGCTTGATACATATGGCCCTAAGGGTTTTGTATGCTCCTTTGAACACATTGAATTAGCACATTGATGTGAAAAGTAGGGGGCGGAGGAAGTAATATGCAAAGTGGAATTTATTTATATGATGTCAAATGCTTGATTCCGTCCAGGTCATCTACAGTGTAGCCAGTTTTTTGGTAGCGGCAGCTTGCCTAAACAAAAAGAGACTCCCCTAGCTGAATTCATTTGTAGGGTGAAATCGCCCAAACCAAACCTATTTATTTAATACTGTGTACTGTGTACTGTGGACCGTCTCAAATGCAGTTGGCTTATGGACTTATGATACCCATTTTATTCTGTTTTGTATCAAGATTTTATTATCTCACTCTGTAAATATTGAATTGTAATCATGTGCATAATTTTTATAATTTTAATGTGTGTAACTATGAATTTTGCACTGTTTTTATGGTTTTTATTAACCGAAATAAAGAAATCTTGAATCTTGAATCTATATGATGTTTCAGAATATTATTTTTGTTACATTTCCCTTTTACTTAAATGGTACATTCCAGTCCCCCTCCTCCTTTTCCCCTGTTAGTTCATCCCTCCGAAGCTTACATTGGAATGTTGGTATACTGTTGAGGGAGGAGAGTGGACGGCCAAATAAACGTACTTGCATATCCTGGTTCCTGACTTCTTCTATTCCGACACTGGCGACGATCCTGCACAGGGGGCAGTTTTGGCCGTTTCCCCTTTGAGTGCTCTCTCCAGTCAAGTGTTTGCACTTCTTCTAGATATTTGGGTAGTGAAGTTCTGTTCGAGGGAAAGTGCATCTCTCCCATTCACATTTCAGAGTTGCAGGATGCTGTCCGTGTGGTTTCCTGCTTTGGTCGACTGTGCCACATATTTACTTGTAGTCGATCGGCAGACTCACCGACTGTTGGATGCTCTCTGGTGCCGTGCAGCTAGCATCGTTGAGAGTCAAGCGTGTCCTGTGTTCTTTTCTCCTAGAGGGAAATCCCTTCCATCCTAGAATCTCCTCCTGAGGTAATGCAGTGAGTACGTCGGAAGGAAGTGGTTGTGGAAGACCCAGCCAGCACGCCATCCTCTAAGTACCACCATCCTGGTTCCTGTCAGTATGTGTCCAGCGCGCCATCCTCCAAGGGACCCTTGTTTTTTTGTTTTTTCCCCCCTGTCAGTCAATGCCGGTGCCCGAGCCTCTTTCCGCCGCACCTCTTGTTCTGTCACCACTCTTCACTCCCTTAGACCGGACCTCGCGTGGTGGCTGGAATTGTGGCTGATCTATATTTTGTTCCAGTCTGGGTCCCCCGCTAATCTGGGTTTCACTTGGCAATTCTGATGAGCAGTCGCCGATTTAGCTTCCTCATTTCTCTTCCATATTATCCCTAGCATCTATGGACCCATGGGGAATTATCCACTGCTCCAATCTCTAAGGTGGGAGGCACTGTAATTAGCGCTGTTCAGTTTATTTTCGTGTACTGCGGCGTTTTTCAATGTTATTTCCCTGACTTTGTCAGAAAGCTATACCTTTCTGGACAGCATAGGCATTCTGCAAGTGCACGGATCTATACAAAGTACTTACTTGTGGTTCAACCTGCTTGAGTAAGACTACAAAATACATATTGGAAAATGGACATTTTGAACAGTCATCTCTGAGGTCACAAGTCATTTCCTAGATCATTTTGTTTGTATACTCTATATATCAAAAACAATATACCATTCTTTTGGGGTTTTCTAAAGTGAATTAGCACTGTGCATTACCATTCCAACCTTCTTTGCCGCCTCTCTATTAATTTCTTCTCCTGTCATGGCAGCAGCAGGCATGAGCCAACCTCCATCCTTTTTGAATGAAATTTGCGAACCTGAAATTTGTTGGAAGGAGTGGGTAAAGCTTTTCGAATCTTACCTCATAGCCATTGGAGGCGAACGCTTTAGTCCTGTGCGCAAACAACACATCGTTCTCCATAGTTTGGGGGTGCATGGACGTAAAATGTATGAGACTTTACCAGAACCAGAAAGAGGAGGATGAAATTGGGGAAGGGCTGGATGTGTTTGCACGGACTATGAGGAAATTAAAGAAACATTTTGGTGATAAAGTTAATGCAGTATTAGATAACCACAAGTTTTTCAATAGAGTCCAAGGCAAACATGAATCGGTTCCTAATTATATTGCAGCATTATGGGGCCTCACGCAGTTATGTGAATTTGGCAATCTCACTGACTCTCTTATAAGAGATCAACTTGTGTGTTACACCAATAATCCTTGCATCCAGGAGAAACTTTTAGCTAAAAACCCTCGTTTAAGAGAAGCAGTAGAGATGCAAAATCAGTAGAACACACGGCTAAATGTGTAAAGGAAATTACACCTAATGTTGAGGTGGTTGCCAGTATTAAAGAAGAGTATGAAAAAGGTGATGTGTGCAAGGTGAGTCATAAAGAAAATATGATCAGCAAAATAACCAACAACCAATCAATCAATCAATCAGGACATTTGTTAAGCGTGCTAATACCTGGGAGGGTCTCAAGGTGCTGGGGGGTGGAGCTACTAATTGAAGAGCCAGGTCTTGAGAAGTCTTCTGAAGCCCAGTAGATCTTGGGTCTGCCGTAGGTTGGTGGGGAGGGTGTTCCAGGTCTTGGCGCGAGCTCGGAGATGGATCTGCAATCGGCGGTCGTTCTTCAGATGCGGGGGACTGTGGCGAGGCCAGCAGAGTGCAGATTGCGGGTAGGGTTGTAGAAGCTGAGTCGTCTGTTGAGGTACGCTAGGCCGGCATTGTGGAGGGCCTTGTGTGCGTGGATGAGGAGCTTGAAGGTTATCCTCTTGTTGACAGAGAGCCAGTTTAGGTCTCTCAGATGGGGTGTAGTATGGCTGCGGCGGGGGTGTCGAGGATCAGTCATGTGAGGCGTTCTGGATGCGTTGCAGCCGTCTCAGGAGCTTTGTTGACATTCCTGCGTTGATGCATTTCCGTAGTCCAGCCTGCTGGTGGCGAGGGCCTGGGTGACTGTTCTTCTCGTTTCGGTGGGGACCCACTTGAAGATCCTGCTGCGCACACGGAGGGTGTTGAAGCAGGAAGAGAAGACGGCGTTGACCTGTTTAGACATGGAGAGGGTGGAGTCGAGGATGACCCCCAGGTTGTGTGTGTGGTCGGTCGGTGTCGGGGCTGTTCCCAGTGATGTTGGTCTCCAGGAGTCGTCCCAGGCTGAAGGGGTGGAGCCAAGGATGATGGCCTATGTCTTTTCCAAGTTCAGCTTCAGTCGGCTGTTCTTCATCCATTCGGCGACTGCCTTCATTCCTTCGTGGAGCGTGGTTTTGGAGGTGTGAGGGTCTTTGGTGAGGGAGATGATCAGCTGGGTGTCGTCGGTATAGGAGATGATGTTGAGGTCGTGCTGCTGGCGACGTGGGCGAGGGGTGCCATGTAGATGTTGAACAGGATTGGGCTTAGGGAAGAGCCCTGGGGTACGCCGCATATGATCTCGGTGGCGGTGGAGAGGAAGGGTAGGCGGCGGATGTACTGAGTTCTGCCAGAGAGGAAGGATGTGGTCCAGTCCAGGGCCTTCTCTTAGATCCCGGCGCTGTGTAGGCCTGTTCGTAGTGTGCTGTAGCAGACTGTGTCGAAGGCGGCTCACAGGTCAAGGAGGATGAGGGCTGCTGTTTCCCCGTTGTCGAGAAGGGTCCTGATGTCGTCAGTGGCGGCGATGAGGGCGGTTTCGGTGCTGTCCTTTCAGCGGAAACCGGACTAGGATGAGTCCAGGATGTCGTTGTCTTTGAGGTAGCGGGTCAGTTGTTTGTTGACAATTTTCTCGGTGACCTTCGCCGGGAACGGGGGCAGGGAGATGGGACGGAAGTTCTTGAGGTCCTTGGGGTCCGCCTTGGGTTTCTTTAGTAAGGCGTTAATCTCAGCGTGCTTCCAGCTCTCCGGGTAGGTTGCTGTCTTGAAGGAAATATTGATAGCTTTCCGGTGATGGGGAGAGATGATTTTGCTGGCTTTGTTGAAGTTGTGGTGTGGGCATGGGTCAGACAGGGATCCGGAATGGACAGAGTTCATGATCTTGATGGTGTCATCGTCATTGATGTTGGACCAGGCGATCAGGTGGCTTGTGGTCGCGGGGGTGGAGGTCTCGGTGGATGGCGGGGGAGTCGTGGCGTTGAAGCTGTTGTGGATGTCGATGATCTTGCGGTGGAGGAAGGTGGCAAGTGAGTCGCACAGGTGCTGCGAAGGGGGGATGTCGTAGGTGTTGGAGCTGGGGTTGGGGAGTTCCTTCACGATGCTGAAGAGCTCTTTGCTGTTGTGTGCGTTGTTATCCAGGCAGTCCTTGAAAGCGGTCCTCTTGGTGGTTCTGATGAGTTGATGGTTTCTGCGGGTGGCGTTCTTGAGGACTGTGTATTTGTCTGGTGATCGTTCGCAGATCGAGTTCTTCTTTAATTTCCTGCATGTACGCTTGGAGGCCTGGAAGTCTTCAGTGAACCGGGTGGCTTTCTTGCTGGTGTGGCTGTTGGAGGATGTCTTGAGTGGAGCGAGAGCGTGGATTCACTGTCAGAGGTTGAGGGCGGCGGTGTTGGGTTTGGTGTGGTCAGCTGGTGGGCTCTGGGCGAGGGTGGTTACTAGCTGCTCTTCTGTGACTTTGCCCCAGGAGCTACAAGGCATCTGTTGGGTGCAGTGGTGTATGGTGGGCTTCCTGAAGGTGAAATGGACGCAGCAGTGGTGGGTCCAGTGGGGTTCAGTGGTGTGGTTGAAGGAGACTTGGGGGCTTGAAGAGAAGATGGGGTCAAGTATGTGACCGGCGGCGTGGGTGGGTGTTGTCACAAGCTGTCTGAGTCAGAGGTTGGCGAGGTTGTCGATCAGGGTGGCTGAGTTGACGTTGTTGTTGTTCTCGAGGTGGAAGTTCAGGTCCCCGAGGAGGTTGTAGTCTGTGGAGGCGAGGGTGTTGATGCTGATGAGGTCTGCGATGGAGTCGCTGAACTGTGGTCTCGGCCCAGGGGATCTGTAGATGAGGTTTTCTCTGAGGGTGGTGTTGGGGTCGGTGTGGATCTGGAAGTGCAGGTGTTTGGCGGGGCTGAGGGTGTCATCGGTGTTGGTCAAGACTCTGAGGGTGTTCTTGTGGACGATGGCAATTCCACCTCCTACTCCGTTGGCGCAGTGTCTGCGGGAGATCTTGTAGCCTTCTGGGATGGCTATGGCTATGTCAGGTGCTGAGGCGGGGTTCAGCCAGGTCTCTGTCAGGAAGGCGACATCTGGGGCGGTTGAATCGAGGATGTCCCAGAGTTCTACAGCATGTTTGAGGGCAGAGCGAGTGTTGAGAAGGATGCATCTCAGGTAGTTGGGTTCATTGGTAGGTGGTTTTGCGGGTCAGATACTGGTGAAGCTGCAGTTCCGGCAGGTGAAGGGCCCTTAGGTGCGCTTCGGGGTGGTCCGGTAGCAGGTGTGTTCTCATTCGGGGTTGAGTGCGTGGAGGGTGCTGGCGTTGTAATGCAGTTGGATGTTGTGGTGTCTTCGGGCTCTAGGAGTTCTGGCGCTGAGTGCGGTCCAGGCGCGGATGGGTGCAGACGGGCTTGCCTTTGGCACACCTTCGGCAGGCCAGCAGGGCACCTGCAGCACGCGGCCGCTGCACGGCCGTGTAAAGGCCACCATAAGAAGGGGAGGTGTGAGGGAGCAGCAGCTGGGTGGGGGGGACGGGCGAATGGGAGCTGGGGGCGGGCCCACAGGGGAAGCATCGGCGGGAAGTAGGACTGGCGAGGGGGCAGGGGGTGAGTGGGCACAGGAGAAGGCAGGCACAGGCGCGGGCACAGGGCACAAAAAACAGTAATTGAGCAGAGAATTAAACAATTTTAACGGGCACAGGATGCAAAACAGTGAGGGACAGAGCGCAGACACCGGTAATTAGAGGGGGAATAAGACAATATTGACGGGCACAAGAAACAAAACAAAACAGTGAGGGACAGAGCACAAAACCAATAATTAAAGAGAGAATTAGACATTAATAATGGGCACAAGATACAAAGCAGATAGGGACAGAGCAGATCAGGGCCTACCAGGCGGGCCTCGAACTCGGCAGCAGCTAGGTGGAAGCACAGGGGCAGACCGGTGGAGCTATGCGGCGTGGGGAGCGACCTGCCTAGGGGCAGGGTCAAGTGTTATAGATGCGGATGCAATAATCATTTTGCAAATTACTTCCAGTGTCCTGCAAGGTCTGTTACCTGCAAGAAATGTAATAGGAGGGGACATTTCGCAAGAGTATGCAGGGAAGGTGATCCGCACCCCAATGTAAGTGAGAAGGAGTTAGAAAGGATCCCTAACAAGGAGGTAAAATTTATAGTGCCCCATGGGGAGAAATATGTGTTAGAACTTAAAGATGATATCAATTCTGTGAATAACATCTATCCCAAATGTGATGTTTTGCTCAATGACAAAAGTAAAAGTATGTTTGCAGACTCTTTTCCCCGTTCACGCTATTGAATAGGAATGATTTTGAGGTTGTAAAAGGTCAGGCTGAGTACTCTCTAGATAAACCAAATATGTCTCCTACAGGATATAGTAAAGAACCAATACCTCTCACGGGGATGAAAGAAATGCACATACAGTTCAAGGGTAGGACAGCTTTTGGTAAGTTATATATTGTAGAATCTGGGTCTTATCTACTTGGATTGCAGCATCAAAAAGAGTTAGGCATCATCTTAGACCCTAACAGTGCAGAGCAAGTCCTACTCACTGAAGAAGTTCAAGGGGGTGACGCCATTTGCGAGGAATTCAAGAAGCTGTTCAAGGAAGAATTGGGAAGTTTACATGACTTCCAACATAAAATCAAACTAAAGTCCAATGCTAAGCCAGTTGTCTACAAGCTACAGCCAGTACCAATTCAAATGAAGGAACCCTTAGAAATAGAACTATGTAAGCTGAGCGACCTGGACATTATTCAAACAATAGATTGTTCTGAATGGTTGGCCCCAGTCATGATCGCAGCAAAGGCTAATGGCGAAGGTATTCGGTTGTGTGTGGACTTACGCAGCCTCAACGAGAATATTTGGGTGGAAAGAAACCCCCTACCATATATCAACAAGATGCTTAGCACCATGGGCCAAGCGAGGTATTTTAGTGTAATCGACTTGTCAATGACGTACCACCAGGAAGACCTCCACCCGAATCCAGATCACTCACTGCCTTCATAACCCATAAAGGGGCGTTCATGTTCAAAAGGATGAGATACGGATTAGTGGCGGCTGTGATGGTCTTTCAGAAGATCATGCAGCACATTTTGGAAGGGGCGGATCACACTATGTGTTTTCAGGACGACATACTGGTGTATGGCTATGATGTGGAGGAACATGACTACTCCTTTATGCCGGACTAACAGTGAAGAGAAGCAAATACAAAAAAGGAGTTTTGTCTGTCGATTATCCAGGACATTCCATCTCGGAGGAAGGTTTCAGCCTTAATAGTGCTGTAAAGGATGCTCCATACATGAAAAACAAAGAAGAACATCAGTCCTTTTTAGAGCTAATGGAATATATGTCAAAATACATTGACAATGTTGCTAGTAAATGTGAATCAATGAGGGATCTTCTAAACAAGAACAAGGTCTTCACAGGGAATAAAGAACATAAGAAAGTAGCAGATGCTCTCAAGGAAGATCTTATTAATTCACCAGCTCTAGGAGCATTCGACCCCAAAAGAAAAACCATCCTCACCACGGATGCTTCAAACAAAGTTCTAGGAGCCACTTTGATACAAAAAGAAGGAAAAGAGGAAAAAATAATTGCCTTTGCTTCCAGGTGTCTCACGGTACCTGAACTCAACTACTTGGTGATTGAATGGGAGGCCCTTGCCTATTTCTGGGCGGTGAGGCATTTCAAGTTCTTTTTGAGGGGGTTGAATTTTACCATTCGGACGGACCACAATTCTCTTACTTTCATATTTACTGTGAAAGGACTAGAAAATTGTACACCACGCATAAGCAGGTGCATCCTAGGACTTGGACATTACAATTTCAAGGTGGAGTATGTACCAGGGAAGGAAAATAAGATTGCAGACTTCCTATCCAGGCCACCTTTACAGAGTGAAGAAACAGAAGAAATACTAGACAGTGCCATTATGATGGTAGATGAACCCGCTATCACTGAACAAGAAAGGGAAAAGTATATGAGAGAGGACACAGAAATAGACACATTGAAAACCATCATGAAAGAAGGGTGGCCCAGCAAAAGGAGTGACCTCGAAGAAGGAATCATGGAATTTTGGGAAGTTAGAAATGAACTAAGCGTTATTAGGAACTGAGTACATCGCCAAAACAGAGCAGTACCTCCCAAGAGTCTTAGGGAAAGAATTTTAGAATTGGCACATAAAGGGCATCTGGGAAGGAGTGCCACCAAAGGTAGAGTTAGAGCAAACCTTTGGTTCCCAAAAATGGACGCCGTGAAAGAGCAACTGGTCAAAGACTGTGTAACGTGTGCCAAGAACGATAAATCCAAAACCTTACAAGAAACTCCTCTCTCTCCTGTCAATATACCAACAAAACCATGGAGCAAATTGCCAATGGACATCATAGGGCTGATGCACAACTTAGGATTAGAAAGGAAATTCATGTTAGTATTAATTGACTATACCTCAAATTGGATCAAACAGAAATTTGTGCATACCATCAACACTAAAAGTGTGGTAGAGTTCCTCAAGGGAGTGTTCTCTGAGGAAGGTATACCCTCTACTTTGGTAACAGATAATGGTGTTCAATTCACCTCGGAAGAGATGAAGCATTTTTTAGGGAACTTGAACATTAAACACAAAACCACTGCTCTTTACTGCCCAAAAGTTAATGGAGTGGTTGAGAGGGCGAATAGACTCATCAAAGAGCACATTCAATTAGCCATCATCAACAAGCACAATGTAGAGGCTTCCCTTCGGAAGTGCGTTTGGGCGGACCCTACCTCACCAAACAAAGTAACAGGTATTTCACCGTTTGTTTCCAAGGAGAGAGCCGTGCACAAAGTTCAATCCTATTTGGCTAGAAGGAGGAAAGACAAGCGATTTCAATCAGGAAGAAATTACTAAGACGATGAACCATCACCAAGCCAGATATAAACAGTGGTATGACCAGAAGAATGGTGTAAAAGTCTCCAACTGGGAAGTAGGTGATGTAGTGCAAGTGAGGAGAATTGATAGGGATGGGCCTAGTCAAAGTAAATTCTACACACCATGCAGAATTGTTAAGGCTCCCAGCAATGTTGTACAACTTGATAATGGGCAATGGTGGAGTTGTGACACAATTGTAAAATCATATATGTGATGAGTTCCCTGATGCCTTGTGTTCCACCTACCTTCTCACTTTATATATATTAAGGACGTTGTACTTACTTTTTTCTTGCCACATGCTCCCTCCGTTGATTTCAGATCACATAGGGAAGGAGATGTGTTATATTTCCCTTTCACTTAAATGGTACATTCCAGTCTCCCTCCTCCTTTTCCCGTGTTAGTTCACCCCTCCGAAGCTTACTTTGGAATGTTGGTATACTGTTGAGTGAGGAGAGTGAATGGCCAAATAAAGGTACTTGCATATCCTGGTTCCTGACTTTGTTAATTCCAACAATTTTTTTAATGTTTTTATTTGCCTTTTGTACATGTACTTTGAATTAACATAATACATTTCAGACATTTTTTACATATATTTGGGTGCAGTGTGATGAGAATAGGGAGTATATGAGAGTGTGTTAGTGATGTATGAGTGCAGTAATCAGAATTAGAATCCGCTGATTAGAGGATATCCACATGTTGATATTGCAGTTGTGCTCAGACATCTTTCTGTTGGTCATCGTCCATGAAAGTGCTAGTGAGAGTCCTCAAGCATGCATAAAAGGTGTCCATCAGCTCTCCTTCCCATCATCTTGCCTGGAGAAGCTTGAAGCATTAAAATCAGGGTTTAATTGGGGTTCAAAATGTGCATTCTGAGCTAAAATGCCCGCATCATAATCGGTGACGCTCCTCGTGTCGGGAAGGTGTTGGAAAAGTTTGAAGACTTCATCTACCCAAAGTTTAGTAGTAGAAACTGTTAGACTTCATTGTCCTTTTTCTCATGACCCTGAAGTTTTTCTCCAACCTTCCTACTCAGACCTTTCATCAGGCGGTAGCCGTCGCCTGGTACAACAATTTACTAAATGTTGCAAGGTTGCCAATCGCAGAATGTGACGGCACAGCTGCGGCCCCTGGGCCTAGCCTAACCTGTGCATTATCCACCATTTGTATTTTGTATTTGATGAGCATTATATAGCGCTGGCTAGATCCGGAGGTATCAAAGTGCTTTACATGAGGTTCCTCAAGATAACAAAATTACACCAGTTACAAGTTAGATCAGTTGCTAGAACAACATTACAAGAGCATAGAAGACGAGATAAGTGAAGTGTAGACGGGAAGGGGTAAAGGTAAAGGGGTAGGAGGGAGATACGACGGAGAGATGAAGGAAAGTCTGCCCACAGTCTGGCTGGGTAGGGGACAGAAGATGGGGAAGTCCAAAACCAACCTCCTCTATAGTTATCAGGTACCTCCACCGGGCATCGGCCAAATAGCTAGGTCTCAACAGGAAAACATTTCAAGAACATTGAGGATTAAATAAATGGAGCCTAGAGGGGTAATTGGGTAGGTTAAAGGGGTAGGAGGGAGAATACGATGGATAGACGAAGGAAAGTCTGCCCAACATCCAGCTGGGTAGGTGACGGCCGAGGGGAGAAGTCCACAGCACATTGCTTCTTTAACTATCAGGTAGCTCCACCGGGTATCAGCCAGAAAGCTAGTTCTCCACGGTTGAGGGTAAGTTCACAGATTCAATGTTCTGATGGGTAGGCCAGATGGGGGAAATGTTCGAGCTCTGGTCGATGTCAAGTTTTTTGTCCCATAGTAGTAGCACAACATGGAAAGAACCACTGTGACAGCCATCTATAGGTCAGGCAAGGGGTTCTGACCACCATCCTCAGCCGACTCACTGCAGCCCACCTTCCCCACAGCAGGCCATCCTCTGATCCTATAATCTGCTACCTGGTGGTTTCTGAGGCCATGGTAGCTGTCGACTGCCACTCGGTAGCACTGCACCACCAAGTCATTTCACCTCCACTCGGCTGTAATCAGATTTTCTCTATCGTCCCTCCAATGCCATACCCTCAGGGCATGGTACAATACTACCAGCTGCACTGGTCTCTGCCCTCATCATCAGTGTGCTGTTTTCAATGACAGCCGCGTAGTCCATATGCCCTGGTTTGCACATGTGCAGCATTGAAGGGCACCTCACGCTAGCATCTACATTCCAGGCCTGGCCCCATGCGACTCATCCTCATTTATTATGTTACTTCAGTTTCGCCCGGCCAAGATGAGCGTGCACATTTAACACTGACAAAGGTGAGCTTGAGTGGCTCACTACAGGGAGGTTAGTTGTGAATGGGAGGATTGTGTCCCAATAATTAAGCTTGAGTGATGAAATCAAGGTATTGACCAAGGGGCTCTTCATAACAGCAGGACCTAAGAGATTTTAACTTCAAGACATTCCCCAGTGGTGAGTTATGAGTTCATAATTCAGCTCTTCTATTTGAGGTCACTACCTAACATGAATGTGAGCTACAACTTTTTGAGGCCTATGATGCTCTAAAAACTCCAACATGAGGCAAGGAAGTGCTGAAAAGTAAATAAAAGTTCCAACTCAAAGAGCCAATAACATGCAAAACAAACATTGTCTTTTGTATATGCCCTGCACTGGTGGATGGGTGTGAACTCAGCTAAGGTCAAGGTTACTCCAAGCATGTATGCATATCTGCCAGCACACCATGTCCTCTGACTGGAGAGGAGAGGATCTAAGAATGACTGAAACAATAGTAGGTCAATAGAAAAGCTGAAGCACCCACAATTAGGCAATTTTTGAAGTATACGTTCAATATATTAATCTTCTTGTTTCAGATTTGTAGTGTTAAAGGTGCTTTATTTTCTGCACAAGCATGTAGCAGTTCATTAAAAATAATTTCTTCATTACAAATAGGCAGCTGACACTTGTTTTTTTCCAAAGACTTCTTCAAGGCTGTTAAAAATAATAATGTTGGACCAAATGGTGTCCTTGCCATGAGAGTTATGAAGAATTACTTTCCCCATGATCCTGGTTTGGATGACACAATAGATTCAACTATTGAGCATAAATCTTCATCTTCAGTATTATTCCGATTTTGGGTTCATAATTTGGTCATGATGTCTGAAATGTTTAGCTCACCAAGAGAGATAGTTAGTTACTTTAACCAATTGTTAGAACATTGTTGTAGATACTTTTTAGTCTGACTTTATATTGATTTGTGTACAAAAAGGTGTTTCTTCCTGCTCAAAAACAATGCTACCCATAACGCTGGCACCATTGCACTTCTGTATTTCTATTCATTCTCTTTCACACAAAACAGTGCAGCAAGTTTCCTTGCTGTGCAGCATTGCATGAAATAATAGTAAATGCATCTCTTTGTTTTTTATTCCTTAAGAAATATAGAGAAGGAGGTGCCATATTAGATAAAATGGCACAATAAATGCAACCAGTGGTTTGGCTTTACAGATAGCAATAATAATTGTGAAAAGGAAAAGTTAGAACCTGCACAATAGTCAGATTGTACTCCGTAAAAAGAACAAATCCACTTATTCACATTCAATTAAGCATGGGCGGAAAATCCGTTCCGCTCACGGATTTTGCGGATTTTCGGTAAATTCGCAATCCGCGAACGCTCACGAATTTACCGAAAATGCGCAAATTTGCACGCAGCGGATTTTTTTTTCTTGGTGATACAATTTTGCGGCGTGCGGCGTTCACTTACCGTCATTCAGCGTTTGCCGAGTTGTTTTTCTCAATATTTTGCAAGTGCTGCGCCATTTTGGCTCTTGCTGCTGGATTACGTAATCGCAGCTTGGCACCTTGCACAGCACGCATCGCAAGAGTTCGCAATTGCGAACACGTAGATGCGGCGAGCAGCAACAATCTCGCACTCGCGGTATTACAAAATTTGAAATTCTGCACAAGAAATCCACCAGCAAGCATCATAAACCTTCTGAAAATGATGATTTTTATCAGAATAACTCCTCAGGTTGACATTTGCCTGCACTTTTTTTTGCAAGGAGTCCATTTTTTGGGGGGGGGTGGGAGGAGGAAGTGCCCCACAGTCTTCAACTTCCTGTTCCTGTCCAGAAGGCTCCTCCCAGTGCTTTCTTCATGTGCTGGTCACTTTCATTGGGATTCTTGACCTGGAAGGATTACTTTTTGTGGATGCTGCTGGATATTTGGATATGAGGCCTTTTTGACTTTCTTTGGATCACTTTTGGATTAGAAATTTCACAAGTAAGTTTGTTTGGGGCATTACAATTGCTGCAACTACAATTTTGGAATTTTCGATTTTTGGGCTGTTGTTGGGGCCTTTTGCCCAGGGGTACTCAGTGGTGGATGGACTGAGTCTTTCTGTGGGGTCTCTTTAATGTAAACATCATAGATGGCATGGGATTGTGCTGATTTTTCTGTGTTTTTCAATTTTTTGGGCTGTTGTGGCCTTTTGACCAGGGGTAGTGAGTGGTGCATGGGCCTAGTCTTTCTGTGGGGTGTCCTGAATTTAAACATCATGGAGGGCATGGATGGCATGGGATTGTGTTGATTTTTCTGTGATTTTCGATTTTTTGGGGTGTTCATGGGGACAGGCCATGTGGGTGGGGGCGATTTTGAGTGCTGGTACAGGCAAGCCCTGGCCATGTGCTGGGAGGCAGGGGGCCATTTTGAATGCAGGCAGTGTTCTTAGGTCTGCAGTCATTTTGCCTAGCTTTCAACCATTATGCCCAGGGGTAGTGAGTGGTGCATGGGCCTAGTCTTTCTGTGGGGTGTCTTGAATTTAAACATCATGGAGTGCATAGATGGCATGGGATTGTGCTGATTTTTCTGTGATTTTCGTTTTTTTGGGCTGTTGTTGTTGCCTTTTGACCAGAGGTAGTGAGTGGTGCATGGGCCTAGTCTTTCTGTGGGGTGTCTTGAATTTAAACACCATGGAGGGCATGGATGGCATGGGATTGTGCAGATTTTTCTTTGATTTTCGATTTTTTGGGGTGTTCATGGGGACAGGACATGTGGGTGGGGACCATTTTGAATGCTGGTACAGGCAGGCCCTGGCCATGTTCTGGGAGGCAGGGGGGCATTTTGAATGCAGGCAGTGTTCTTAGGTCTGCAACCATTTTGCCTAGCTTTCAACCATTATGCCCAGGGGTAGTGAGTGGTGCATGGGCCTAGTCTTTCTGTGGGGTGTCTTGAATTTAAACATCATGGAGGGCGTTGATGGCATGGGATTGTGCTGATTTTTCTGTGTTTTTTGATTTTTTGGGCTGTTGTTGGGGCCTTTTGCCCAGGGGTACTCAGTGGTGGATGGACTGAGTCTTTCTGTGGGATCTCTTTAATGTAAACATCATTGAGGGCATGGATGGCATGGGATTGTGCTGATTTTTCTGTGTTTTTTGATTTTGTGGGCTGTTGTTGTGGCCTTTTGACCAGGGGTAGTGAGTGGTGCATAGGCCTAGTCTTTCTGTGGGGTGTCTTGAATTTAAACATTATGGAGGGCATGGATGGCATGGGATTGTGCTGATTTTTCTGTGTTTTTCGATTTTTTGGGGTGTTCATGGGGACAGGCCATGTGAGTGGGGGCCATTTTGAGTGCTGGTACAGGCAGGCCCTGGCCATGTGCTGGGAGGCAGGCCCTGGCCATGTGCTGGGAGGCAGAGGGCCATTTTGAATGCAGGCAGTGTTCTTAGGTCTGCAACCATTTTGCCTAGCTTTCAACCATTATGCCCAGGGGTAGTGAGTGGTGCATGGGCCTAGTCTTTCTGTCGGGTGTCTTGAATTTAAACATCATGGAGTGCATGGATGGCATGGGATTGTGCTGATTTTTCTGTGTTTTTTGATTTTGTGGGCTGTTGTTGTGGCCTTTTGACCAGGGGTAGTGAGTGGTGCATAGGCCTAGTCTTTCTGTGGGGAGTCTTGAATTTAAACATTATGGAGGGCATGGATGGCATGGGATTGTGCTGATTTTTCTGTGTTTTTCGATTTTTTGGGGTGTTCATGGGGACAGGCCATGTGAGTGGGGGCCATTTTGAGTGCTGGTACAGGCAGGCCCTGGCCATGTGCTGGGAGGCAGAGGGCCATTTTGAATGCAGGCAGTGTTCTTAGGTCTGCAACCATTTTGCCTAGCTTTCAACCATTATGCCCAGGGGTAGTGAGTGGTGCATGGGCCTAGTCTTTCTGTCGGGTGTCTTGAATTTAAACATCATGGAGTGCATGGATGGCATGGGATTGTGCTGATTTTTCTGTGTTTTTCGATTTTTTGGGGTGTTCATGGGGACAGGCCATGTGGGTGGGGGCCATTTTGAGTGCTGGAACAGGCAGGCCCTGGCCATGTGCTGGGAGTCAAGGGGCCATTTTGAATGCGGGCAGTGTTCTTAGGTCTGAAACCATTTTGCCTAGCTTTCAACCATTATGCCCAGGGGTAGTGAGTGGTGCATGGGCCTAGTCTTTCGGTGGGGTTTCTTGAATTTAAACATCATGGAGTGCATGGATGGCATGGGATTGTGCTGATTTTTCTGTGATTTTAATTTTTTTGGGCTGTTGTTGTTGCCTTTTGACCAGGGGTAGTGAGTGGTGCATGGGCCCAGTCTTTCTGTGGGGTGTATTGAATTTAAACATCGTGGAGGGCATGGATGGCATGGGATTTTGCTGATTGTTCTGTGATTTTCTTTTGTTTGGGCTGTTGTTGTTGCCTTTTGACTAGGGGTAGTTAGTGGTGCATGGGCCTAGTCTTTCTATGGGGTGTCTTGAATTTAAACATCATGGAGGGCATGGATGGCATGGGATTGTGCAGACTTTTCTGTGTTTTTCGATTTTTTGGGGTCTTCATGGGGACAGGCCATGTGGGAGGGAGTCATTTTGAGTGCTGGTACAGGCAGGCCCTGGCCATGTGCTGGGAGGCAGGGGGCCATTTTGAATGCAGGCAGTGTTCTTAGGTCTGCAACCATTTTGCCTAGCTTTCAACCATTATGCCCAGGGGTAGTGAGTGGTGTATGGGCCTAGTCTTTCTGTGGGGTGTCTTGAATTTAAACATCATGGAGTGCATGGATGGCATGGGATTGTGCTGATTTTTCTGTGATTTTCGTTTTTGTGGGCTGTTGTTGTTGCCTTTTGACCAGGGGTAGTAAGTGGTGCATGGGCCTAGTCTTTCTGTGGGGTGTCTTGAATTTAAACATCATGGAGGGCATGGATGGCATGGGATTGTGCTGATTTTTCTGTGATTTTCATTTTTTTGGGCTGTTGTTGCCTTTTGACCAGGGGTAGTGAGTACATGTGGAAGGAGAGGCAGCACAAGGAGATGTGCAAGCAGAGGTGCATGGAGTGTCACAAGTGCCCAGAATAGTTGTTCCTCCCGAAGTAGGGGCACATCAGGAAATCAACAATCAAGCCGAGGTATCATTTGAGGAAGCCACTCCTTCTGATGATCATTCATTGTCTTCCGCATCGCTAGCAAGGAAAAGATCAATGGTGTTGTCTACATCTTCATCAAGCCCACCTTCTTCTGATGATATGGATCAAACTTGGGAACCACCACGGCGGTCTGAGAGTGAGGCACACCATGATCTGACAAAGGTAGTTAAGCGTAAAAGGAATGTCGTCGAAAGTCTCATAGTTATGGAGTGTGATGAGGCTCAACAAGAAGTGGCAGATATTCCTGCTGATGAAGACTCTCACGACGACGACCCAGTCATCATGAAGGTCACTGCAGCCCCAGCGGGCATGCAGCAAACAGACATTTTGACCCTAGCCCGAGAAGCTGCTGAGCGTGATGATGATGTTGTCGACAAGGAGGCAATGGAAACACCACAATCATTGGAGTTAACTAGTACACCAACACGTACCGCTTCCATATTTCTTCGTCGCCAGAAGGGACCTCCATCCACCTCGACCTCAATTAGTGGTGGTGAAAGTGCACAACTTACTAAAGTTCGGCAATCCACATCCTCCACTTCATCTGGCATTAGCAGCATGACCACCACCACCAGTATCGCCGCCTCCTCCGCCCCCCACAGACATTTCAAGTCCGCAGTTTGGGACTTCTTTAGTGTTTGCCCAAAAAAGGAAAACTTCGCCATTTGTAGCATTTGTAAGCATGCAGTTAGTCGTGGTAAGTTTGGTACCAACTATGGTACCGGAGGCCAAAGAGGTCATCTTAGGAGACAGCACGCTGTCCAATGGTTTGCGCACCTAAAGGAGACCAAGGAAGCCCGAATAGCAAGTCAAGAAAACGTTGATGTTTCATCTGATGATGACGAGGAGGAAGAAGTGTCAAACACTTCACTTTCACCCAGTACCCCTGTCAGCAGCACACCCCCTGTGAGCCACACTAAGAGTGTGGGAGAGAATGAGACACCAATGCGAAAAAGTTCATCAGCGAGCGTAACTGGGTCTAAGAAGTCATCATCATCCTGTAAATGCATGGTCCAGGGCAACATTAGAACCATGTTGTTTTCAGAGGCGCCTTATGATCGCAACCACCCACTGACGCGTCTGTATAACACTAAGCTGGCTAAAATGCTAGGCAAGGACCTTCTCCCTTTTTCTTTTGTAGAAGGGGTTGGTTTTCTAGAATTAGTGACAGCGCTCTGCCCTAAATGGAAGGTTCCTAGCCGGTTATATTTTGCCAGAGTTGCGGTTCCAGCACTATATGAAGATGTGCTGGAGGTGATTGGGGCAGCTTTGCAGAAGAGTGCTGTTCACACTATACATCTGACAACAGACATGTGGACCAGTGGCGCAGGTGCTGATTACATGTGCATCACTGCACACTGGGTCTCTTTTTCAGGGGTTAAAGCAAAGCTAAACGCAGGTGTTGACCCGGACCAAGTTTTTAAAGCTGCTCGGAAACGTGCAACACTAGCCATGTTTGGCTTGGAGAAACATTCGCTATCAAAAAGGGAGGGAAGAGGAAAAGGAGTCCATTCAGTTCCCCTACGTGAGTAATTGGTAATCAAAAGGAGAATGGACACTGGTATCTGCAAAAACCAAATAGTTTTTTATCGAGAACCCTCATAGACTTCCTGGAATCGTGTCGTAGCGGTATATCTTTTATCCGCCCCCTCAGGAGTCATGGCATAGTCATTGGGTTAACGATTAACGTGCAGGGTGCCTGCCTCACCAGAGGCTACTTCCGGTATTTACAGAAGTGTCCAGAAATAAAAAGTGGGTAGAAAAAACTGTTAAAAGTAGTGAGTAGATCAGAAGAGTGAATTTTATTTACAAAGTCTAATCACTAAGCTAAAAAACGTTGTGATATTAAGTAGTCGAGTTAATGAACTACTATATCGTATTCAAAGAAGGTGTCGACATGTTTCAGCTCTCGGGGCCCTACAGGGTCAGGGGAGCTTTCGTCAGGACAAGGACAAGAAACAAATATACAAGGAAATACACACACTATTTGTGTGGTATTAGATGCTGATGACATGGAATTTCCAAGCTGTATTCAAAGACAAAAAGAACACCAACAAATAGTGAGTTGGATAGTGTGTGAGGTACGGCACTATCGGGCACACATTATGTACTACGCATAATTAATGCTATTAACAGATTATTCTGATTGTAGAAATAATCCCAGAAAAGGTTAAAAAAGTGGAGAAAATCACAGGTCCAAGGGAACTACGGGGAGTGGGAACAGCCAAATCGCCGTCTAGTATATCAATGTCTTAGAGACGGGTATCATGCAGGAGTCTTTACACGGCACACAACCAGCAGTCAGTGTTCCTCACGCACTAGGCACGAAATCCGGGCCGCATGGGTAAGAATGGCGTTTCCTGATTTTCCATACAGCTATCCAGGTAAGAACGCCTTTACTAATAACCTTAGACCCGCTGTTGTCTCCCCCATAGTGAAACTCCTGGAGCGACTCCGAGTCCCTGTTGATGCCTAAAAACTCAATCAGAAAGGTAAACTTAATTGAAAGATTGAGTATCCTTCGGATACATGCGTGAGGAACACTGACTGCTGGTTGTGTGCTGGGGTCTTTAGTAGCAGAGACATGAATCTAATGCACCAATCCATATTCTGCTCCCACCCTGTCACCGTGTAAAGACTCCTGCATGATACCCGTCTCTAAGACATTGATATACTAGACGGCGATTTGGCTGTTCCCACTCCCCGTAGTTCCCTTGGACCTGTGATTTTCTCCACTTTTTTAACCTTTTCTGGGATTATTTCTACAATCAGAATAATCTGTTAATAGCATTAATTATGCGTAGTACATAATGTGTGCCCGATAGTGCCGTACCTCACACACTATCCAACTCACTATTTGTTGGTGTTCTTTTTGTCTTTGAATACAGCTTGGAAATTCCATGTCATCAGCATCTAATACCACACAAATAGTGTGTGTATTTCCTTGTATATTTGTTTCTTGTCCTTGTCCTGACGAAAGCTCCCCTGACCCTGTAGGGCCCCGAGAGCTGAAACATGTCGACACCTTCTTTGAATACGATATAGTAGTTCATTAACTCGACTACTTAATATCACAACGTTTTTTAGCTTAGTGATTAGACTTTGTAAATAAAATTCACTCTTCTGATCTACTCACTACTTTTAACAGTTTTTTCTACCCACTTTTTATTTCTGGACACTTCTGTAAATACCGGAAGTAGCCTCTGGTGAGGCAGGCACCCTGCACGTTAATCGTTAACCCAATGACTATGCCATGACTCCTGAGGGGGCGGATAAAAGATATACCGCTACGACACGATTCCAGGAAGTCTATGAGGGTTCTCGATAAAAAACTATTTGGTTTTTGCAGATACCAGTGTCCATTCTCCTTTTGATTACCAATTACTCACGTAGGGGAACTGAATGGACTCCTTTTCCTCTTCCCTCCCTTTTTGATAGCGAATGTATTAAGCAGCGCACAGCTGCAGGGAATACTACAGAAATAGTCACAGTACCGTACTAGATTCTGTACTTTCTAAAAATGGAGAATAATATGGGTTTAAGTTTTTCGGGGAGCGACATCGATGAAATACTAGCAGGTCACTCATTATTACAAAACCAAGAATTCATTGAAACCATAGCACAAACCGATGAGTGGGACACCCTAACAAACAAAAAGCGAGAACAGATCCGGACAGCTATACACGGGATCATAATGACTGAATACCTCAGATCTAAATCTGCACCGAAAGGTCTATGGGTGACCAATGCGCTCAGAATCTTTTTACACGACCTAGTATTCCGTCGCGATTGGTCTTCCATCTCATGGAAATGTACACTAGACTATTTAGTCTTAATAGTGAAAACAGCCAAAAGGCTGTCTGACACCCTTCTACAAGAAATAGAAGAGTGCGAGAACGAACTAAAAAAGAATATAAATCCCCAAGTGTACAAGAAACGCCTGGACGAAATTACAAAAGAAATGGAAGAAATGCAAGAATACTTGACACAAAATAAACTTCAAAAACTATCAAAGGAATTGAAAAAATTTAGTCAAGAAAAAATGCACCCTTATTCTAAAGAGGATTTTGTGGTTGCGAATCAGTTTCAGTTTCAGTTTTTAACGTCTTTATTTCGATTATTCATCATAAAAGACACATATATACAAAACAAAACAAAACAAAAAAAAAAAAAAAAAATACATTATCTACAATTAATACAACAAAGTCATATCAATAATAATAAAGATATTTAAATACATATAAGAACCAAAACAGAGAAAATGAAGAACAAGACAAAATCATTAAAAAAAGAACAAGTGAAGTTAAGATCTCAATTAAACATACGTATAAAGACGTCCAAAGAACTAGTAAAAATCATTTAGACATGTTTAAAATTAGCAGGTCATCAATACTATCAAATTCATGGACCATAAAACAATCAGAAAACGTGGAATACAGGTTGTTTAGATCTTGATTTATGAGCTAATTGACCTAGATCTTATCAGCCAAGCCCACCCGAGGAATTTCGCCAATCCTATGGTTAGCCATTCGGAAGTGTTCATTTTCAAGATGTGCAATGCTTCACTGCTCACTCGGGTATTTAGTCTAATACATACAGGTTTCAACCACTTATTACGAGGTTTACAATAGGCAGTACAGACAAATAAGAAATGGCCTACTGTTTCTTCGCAAACGGCACAACAAGGACAGAGGCTTGACTCAAGCCTCTGCCAGCCGCTGGTAAAGGCCCTCACTGGCAGCGTGCCCACACGGAACTGGTGATATAGTTTCCTATCTAATGTTTTAAGGATAACATCCCAGTATACTTCTTTATTAGGAATTACTTTGTGGAGCAGAAACTGGCCTGTCAGGTTCACTTTCTCAGAAAGTGCAACATGTTCCGTTTTTACCATGGACCAGAAAAGAGTTTTAAATTCATCCTTAGTAGGAAAGGTATGGGAACCCGGTTCTGACCATAGCAAAGGTAGGCCCATTTCAATGAGAGTGTTCTTAATTTGCTTTAGCCATGGTATACTGCCAGCCCCCTGTTGCAATCTCACATCTTGAAGTTCACGGGCAAACATGGCCAGTTCCGGGGTTGACCATATGCGTCTCCATAGAGCCACCATCCTGTACTGTGCCTGATGTTTAATGGTATGCATGCCCATGTCCATCAAAAGTGGAAGGACTGGTGTTGATGGGGGGAGACTAACTAGGTTGCGGAGAAATTTATTCTGTATCCTATCCAGGACAGCCAGGTCCACACAACCCCAAATATCTGCCCCATACAATATCGCTGAACTGATTTTAGCACTGTAGATTTTAAGCGCAGGCAGCACTCTTTTAGTCAGCGAGCGCCGTTGCTCTTTTACTAGGCAACCAGTCAAGCGGGCAAATTTCAAACAAAGTGCGTCTATTTGCTCTTTCCATTTTAACCTGAAATCCAAAGTAACACCGAGATAAGTCATTACATTGACCTGTTCCAGTCTGGAGCCATTCATTAAAATATTGCCCCTCAAAGGCTTTTTCTTGGTCAAGACCATAAATTTGGTTTTATTAATGTTAATCTCAAGATCATTCATGTTACAAAAATCCATAAATTTGTTTATTGCAGCCTGTAAACCCTTCTGTGTTTTGGCCAATATGAGAGTATCGTCTGCAAAGATTAAAAGAGGGAATTTTGACCCACCCAGTGAAGGAGCATCAGTGGGGGTATCTGAAAGGAACTTTACCACCTGATTAATAAAGAGCACAAATAGGGTGGGGGCCAGGACACAACCCTGCCTCACACCACGGGTCACGGGGAAGGATTCAGTAACCTGGCCCTGACAACCCCATCTGACTCTTGCAAAGTTACCCTCATGCATCTTAATGGTGAAATCTAAAAGTGCAGAAGGAACCCCCATCCTTTTCAATGCAGCCCACATCTTCCCTCTAGGGACCAGATCAAATGCTGATTTGAGATCCACAAATGCAGCGAAGATCTTCCCGTCTCTCAGTGACACAGTTTTCCAGTAGATCATGACAAGTCTTAAGATCTGATCAACTGTACTAATATGTGCCCTAAACCCAGCCTGCATTGGAGACAGAATATCTACTTCTATCATCCACGAATGAATTTTCCCCAACAACATTCTGGCTATTACTTTTTGGAGGGCATCGATGAGGCTGATGGGGCGGTAATTTCCCGCATCAGATTTGTCCCCTTTCTTATGCACTGGCAAAATTTCGGCCCCTTTCCAGGAATTTGGTATCCTTGTGCCCCTAGCTATGGCATTTGCTAAAATTAATATATACGGGACCCAGTGTTTTTGATCGTATTTAAAGAGGTCCGCGGGGATGCAATCCATTCCGGGGGCTTTGCCATTCTGCACTAGTTTGAGAGCAGAAATAGCTTCAGTTTCGGTAAAAACAACGTGATCAGATGAGGACAGTTCAGACTGCACACTGGCATCTTCCCTAACAGTGGTAAGGGAGATCCGTTCCGTGTGGCTGAACTGCGCCTCATAATGTTTGACCCATTGTTCTGCTGGAACATGGTTTACCGGAGTATGTAATTCCCCCGAGATTCCCCATTTCACAACCTCCCAAAATCTTTGTTGGTTAGATGAGGTACTTGCCTGGTATAAATCTAACCAACGCTGGTCATCCCATTTGCTTTTTGCCTCTTTTAATGCCTTCTTGTAGTTCACCCTAGCTATCCTTATATCCTCGCATGATTTGGATTTGATGGCACTTAACAGAGAGCTGTGGGCAATACCACAGGTCCTGTCGTACCATTTCAGCCTAGGATGTGCTTGGGCTTTTTTACTTCCTCCCTTAACAGTTTTAATAAAAAAAGACTTAATTTTATTAAAAAGAGTCTCATGAATAGTCCCAATTTGGTCCAGTGGAGTACCAGCCTCAAGAATGTGTGCCATCTGTTTTGTGGCCGCTGAGACCTCCATGGCAATTTTGCTAATGGTGGCAGTGTTCTCTTGGAGGCCAGCCCATTTTACCCTTCTGCAGTCATTTGTGAGGCCAGCATCTGCAGTTTCAATGTTTGTAACAGGGTTCATACAGAGACCCTCAGATACTGATAATGTTATCACCAGGGGATTATGATCACTCTCAGATCTATTAACAACTTCCATGTCCACCAACATTTTCCAGAAATCTATCTTAAGTAGAAAATAATCAATGCGACTTGAGTTTATGGAGTTATCAAATGTAACTTTTCCCATTGGGTCTGATTTAGTCCTGCCATTTACTGCACGTAGGTCCCATTCAAGACAGAGACCCAACCATTGCATAACTGCCTCCGTAACTTTTTTGATAGGGGCGACAGACAAAGGGGGAATATTCCAGATCTGATCAATTTCCCCATATCCCCCACCATCAAGGTTGGGAAATGGTTCAAAGCAACAGTTGAAATCACCTGCCACCATGACACAGCTATCTCTGCTAATATCGTTCAGTAGGGAGTCAAGTTCAGCTACCACTCCCGCAGGCTTCCCACCTGGCATACCTCTGGCATATATATTAAACAGAAAAGAGGTCTGATTATTGTTATCTGTTAATTTCAATGCTAGGATATCATTACTCAGAGTAGGGAGTTCAGTGATGGTAATGGCTAATGATTGTCTGATCCAAATGACTAAACCCCCTGACGGGCGGCCCTTCGGTCCTTTGGTGGCTGGTTTATAGTAGTTAAGATAGCCAACCCGATAGATAGCTTCTGTTGACCAACTTTCCTGCAGGATGATTACATCATGTGAATCCACATAGCAACCCCAAGCGGCCTCTGACATTTTCCCCTTCAATCCCGCTATGTTCCAAGACAAGACTACAAGTGTGTATGATGTTTTCTCTGCCATAAAGGCAGATGGGTTGACGAACGCCTTAGTGTTTTTCTGCCTGGGGTTACCTGACATGAAAGTTTCCCTTTTTTCCACCCTCTTAGGTTTTGTACTAGGTATGGAAACTATCTCTGCCCCCAAATTACACACATTATTTGGAGAGCAAGCTAGCACAGCGCTAGCACTCCCTGTATTCAGTTGTTCTACATCAAGTCAATCCACACCTTCCAGACCGGAGAGGGGAGCAAACCGGTTTGCAAGGTGAGGACAGAACATTGGGTAGAGCGGGGTGTCAAAGTGAAATCTCCCTCTGTGCCTGTCCCTTCTCGAATGTTGGAACGGAGTGTGAGATCTATTGGCATGTAAAGCTGGATAGAAATAATGCAGTAGTAAAGTTTGTACGTCCCCAACTCTGCCAAATCTTGGTTCCCTGCCGATATATTCGGCAACCCAGGGCTCTCTGAAGCTAACCACCACACAATCCCCCTCTAGATCTTTCTTACCATAACCTATCCAATCCACCCTCCTAACGTTAAGTATTTCAGGGTTTAAATTAGGAGGGAGTGGCCGATTTTTATTAAGCCAAAATGTGACCTTATTATAAAGATCCTTGTGTGTTTCCCTCTTGCCATCTACGAGTGGAGCCACGCCAGTTAAAACAATTGTATATGGCACTGACTCCGGTGGAAGGTTCACACACTGTTTCTTTGGGATAGGTTTAACAATGGGCTGATGAGTGGTGTTTTTGTCCCTGGCTGGTATTGGATTGTTCTGTGCCTGCTGGTTTTTGATGGACTTAGGCCTTGCAGGATTCTCTGTAGAGGCTATTTTCTTAGGAGCGGGTCCTGTTTTTTGCGGGGCCTTTGGTTTAGAGGCTCCCACTTGTGAGTTATTACCCCCCGCTTTATTACTATTTGTCACAACCGTGGGCTTCGGATTGGACAGGACGGGTGGGGACAAACCAGCTCTTGCTAAGCTGGAGAGAGTTCTATCGGAAGTCGCTATATTTTCCTTTACTAACAGGTCTAAGGTGTCCAATTTTGTATTTAACAACCTTGTCCTTTCAAAGAGGGGTAAAAGAAGAGATTTGAATAGCAACTCAATTTTAGCCAAAAATATTTCTTCTGTTATGCTAATCATAGTCATAGTCTCACCCCCCCCTTGCTGGCTAGAAACGTTAATATTGGGTAGCTGTGGGGGCGAAACTGGAACATTAACCACCCCCTCTGTTTGTTCCTCCAAATCTGGTGAGGCAACCCTCTTACGTTTCCCAGGATTCTGGGTCGGTGTCAGTTCTAATAGAGAAGGAGAATCCATAGGATCATTGCTAATGTTAAGTTTTGGAGAATCTGAGAGACCAGAATTATCCCCGGACTGATCTAAACAGATGGTCCCACTATTGGGTAGGTTCTCATGTGCAGTATTAAAAACATTTTCCTGGTTGGTATTCGTAATCTCCTCGTTATGAGTCTCAATAACAGGTGCTAACATTACATCTACATTGCTATCCATATTCAGCGTAGAGAGTGGGACAGGGGAGACAGCCTCGCTTATTTTACCTAGTGAAGAACGCTTGCCGGTGATAATATCAAGCGAGAGGCGTTTTTCAACTAAAGCGATCTCCTTCTCTAAAATGGCTGTTGAACGTTTAAAAAATTGGTCAATTGTACCAGTGAAGGTACCATTAGAGGTGGAGACCTGAACCTGCCTCTCCTTACCAGATCTTAAAGTCATTTTTGTTAGTCTTTCCAGGGTATAACAGGTAAGAATATGACCAACCTTAGTTGGCGATAAAGCCACACAAAACGCAAAGTTTAACTGTCCAATTAAAGGGACTTTAACGACACTATAAACGTTAACAATAAAAATAATGTCAGGAGGGAAATATTAATAATGAGGCCCGGCCCGGCCTCCTCCGGCCCCGGACGGCCACAGACGGTCCCGCCCTTGTCCCGGGCTTCTCCCGGGACGCTCCCGCACGCTCCCGCGTAGCGGGTAGTTACCTTCGTTTATGTAGGAGGTCCATAGGATTAAAGGCGGGGCGCGGTGATGGCCAGGGAGAGCGGCCAGCTGGTCAGAGGCGCGGTGCGCAGGGACTTCTGGGAATGGAAGTCCTGCCCCGCTTGCTCGCAGCCCTGGTCCTCCCACGCAGATGGCTCACAAGTTGCCCTTGTCCTCTGGGGCGCAGCGGGACCCGCGAAGCGGGTTCCGCCAGTCGTGGAATAAATTACAGGGGCCAAAAATCCGTGTCAGATGAAGGCAGCAACAGCAGCAACGCCAAAGGTTTCCCACGTCGAGTAGTCTAATTCCGCCCTTTAAGGGATTAAAGGCGGGGCGCGGTGATGGCCAGGGAGAGCGGCCAGCTGGTCAGAGGCGCGGTGCGCAGGGACTTCTGGGAATGGAAGTCCTGCCCCGCTTGCTCGCAGCCCTGGTCCTCCCACGCAGATGGCTCACAAGTTGCCCTTGTCCTCTGGGGCGCAGCGGGACCCGCGAAGCGGGTTCCGCCAGTCGTGGAATAAATTACAGGGGCCAAAAATCCGTGTCAGATGAAGGCAGCAACAACAGCAACGCCAAAGGTTTCCCACGTCGAGTAGTCTAATTCCGCCCTTTAAGGGATTAAAGGCGGGGCGCGGTGATGGCCAGGGAGAGCGGCCAGCTGGTCAGAGGCGCGGTGCGCAGGGACTTCTGGGAATGGAAGTCCTGCCCCGCTTGCTCGCAGCCCTGGTCCTCCCACGCAGATGGCTCACAAGTTGCCCTTGTCCTCTGGGGCGCAGCGGGACCCGCGAAGCGGGTTCCGCCAGTCGTGGAATAAATTACAGGGGCCAAAAATCCGTGTCAGATGAAGGCAGCAACAGCAGCAACGCCAAAGGTTTCCCACGTCGAGTAGTCTAATTCCGCCCTTTAAGGGATTAAAGGCGGGGCGCGGTGATGGCCAGGGAGAGCGGCCAGCTGGTCAGAGGCGCGGTGCGCAGGGACTTCTGGGAATGGAAGTCCTGCCCCGCTTGCTCGCAGCCCTGGTCCTCCCACGCAGATGGCTCACAAGTTGCCCTTGTCCTCTGGGGCGCAGCGGGACCCGCGAAGCGGGTTCCGCCAGTCGTGGAATAAATTACAGGGGCCAAAAATCCGTGTCAGATGAAGGCAGCAACAGCAGCAACGCCAAAGGTTTCCCACGTCGAGTAGTCTAATTCCGCCCTTTAAGGGATTAAAGGCGGGGCGCGGTGATGGCCAGGGAGAGCGGCCAGCTGGTCAGAGGCGCGGTGCGCAGGGACTTCTGGGAATGGAAGTCCTGCCCCGCTTGCTCGCAGCCCTGGTCCTCCCACGCAGATGGCTCACAAGTTGCCCTTGTCCTCTGGGGCGCAGCGGGACCCGCGAAGCGGGTTCCGCCAGTCGTGGAATAAATTACAGGGGCCAAAAATCCGTGTCAGATGAAGGCAGCAACAGCAGCAACGCCAAAGGTTTCCCCGATGTTCTGCGATGCCTCAAGTTAAGTATTTGCTGTTTCTCAAGTATTTTAACATTTTTATTTCTAATTTTACTTTTCTTTAAAAATGGTTTACCAAAGTGTTAGCAAAGCCAATAGGTTATCTTTATATAAACGCGAGAACTTTTGGCTTTGCCAGTGCTTGTTTGTGGTTGCGAATCACGGATCTGACGCTGATTCCAACGGGGGCACTTCGTCAGACGGCTCAGAAACCAGCTCTGAGGGATCGACACCTAGGAGGGGTCGGAATAATTTCAGATTCCAACGCCTGAGACGCGGAAATAGATGGCAAAGACCACCTTTCTACCACGGCAACCCAATGCCGTACTACCCTCCGTATATGCCTCCTTTTGCCGGTTGGATGAATCCATTCCATCCCAATGGTAACCAGCAACACCAAATGGACAACCAACTCATGCCAGCAAATGCGAACCAACACCAGGCACAGCCTTTTTTAGGGAGAGGCCAAAACATTTCGAGAGGCAAAAAGAAAAATCTAAGGTGGCAGGACCAACAGCCCAGTGTACAAACCAGGAGCATGGCGTCAGCACAACCGAGCACGAGCAAGAAGACACACTAATTGTGAATCTGACTACCCTTTCCCTGACGGAGGACCAGAAAAATGTCCTTAATAAAGGTTTAGGTTTCGTCCCCACTCCTACAACAGACCGGTTCAAACTCAAGTGTGAAGTCTCAGAATTCTGCAGGACGCTGAAATTAAAAGCATTTTTTCATAACTCTACAAACCCAGGGACAAACGGGGACACTAACTTGAGGAGAAAATCCAAGTTCAGCCCACCAACTACAGCAGTACCCATTGAGATCCAGGCTTTCGAACAAGCCGTGATGAAAGGGATAGATGAAATGAATCACAAGGAAAACGTCTACCAAAACATGACAAAGAGAGAGAAAAAGGCGCTCTCCGAGCTCAGAGACAACGAAGAGATCATCATCAAGCCCGCAGACAAGGGGGGTGGGGTAGTTATCCTCACCAAAGAAGGCTATGATGAACAGTGCCAAACACTCTTGAGGAATGAGACTTTCTACAAACGCCTTGACACCGACCCCACAGAAAGATTAACCAACACCATAGCCATAATGGTACATGAGGCTGAAACCAATGACTGGATATCGAAAAAAGAGGCAGAATACCTTACACCAAAGAACCCCAAAACTCCGTTCTTTTACTCCCTGCCAAAAACCCACAAAAATAGACTCCCTCCTCCTGGACGCCCGATAGTTTCGGGAATAGGGTCCCTTTTGGAGCCATTGTCAAAGTTTGCAGATGAGTACTTAAAACCCCTGGTCCAGAAAACACCCACATACCTCAAGGACACGCGAGACCTATTGGGCCAAATATCAAATGTGGAATATGACCAAAACAGCATGCTACTAGTGGGACTGGATGTGGAATCCCTCTACACCAGTCTACCGCAAGAAGACACGCTTAAAATGTTGGAGGACCTTCTTTTCAAACAAGATTGGAACTACAAGACCCCACGTCACTTCATTCTTGAATGTTGCAGACTAGCATTACAAGAGAACTATTTCGAGTATAATGGGCAATTATTCCTCCAATGTCATGGGACCTCCATGGGGAGTGCGTTTGCGCCCTCAGTAGCAGGACTCTATGTGAGCCGTTTGGAAGAGGACTGCATCCTGAACAACACCAATCCCTACTTTTCCAATATCAAATATTGGAAACGTTACATTGACGACGTCATACTACTATGGGACACACAATCAGATCTAACCACCTTCATGGACTGGCTTAATGGCAGAGACCCCTGGCTGAAGTTCACCTTCACATCCAGCAGAACTACAATTGACTTCCTGGATCTAACCATTTTTTCAGAAAATGGCAAACTTGAGACCAAAACCTACACTAAGCCCACGGCAAAGAACTGCCTACTATCTTACTACAGCTACCACCCACGGCCGTTACGAGACAACCTCCCGTATAGCCAATTCTTGAGACACAAACGTAACTGTAGCAAAATAACTGACTATAAACAACAAGCAGCAGAACTAAGCCGTAAACTGAAGAAAAGGAACTACACTCCGGCAATAATAAAGAAGTGCGCAAAACGAGCGAAATATCAGCCGAGAGATTGTCTACTACAAAGCACGACCAAAGAGCCAGTGAAAGACCTTGTAACCTGCGTAACCACCTATTGCCCAGCCACCCATGAAGTCCAAAAACTCATCAAGAAGAAATGGCAAATACTCACCTCTGGCAACCTAAACTGGCCCAAACCTAGGTTTGCCAACAGAAGAACCAAGAATATAAAAGATGTTCTGGTCCACACAAGACCGAGGAAACCTATGCCAAGGTCCAACATTAGAGACATCAACATGACTCCAGTGACCGGACATTACCCTTGTGGTACATGCGGGGTCTGCAAATTCACCACCTGTACAAAAACTCTCCAACTAAATGACGATTTGCTCTGGACCCAAAGGAGTCATACGAACTGTAACTCCTCACATGTGATTTACCTGATCACATGTCCCTGCCGAAAACAATACATTGGCATGACCTGCCGTAAAGTCAAACACCGGAGAACACCGAAGCAATGTGAGGCTGAAAAAGAACACGACCAAACTATGTGCCCATTTTGTAGAAGCCGGTCACACGTGTGATGACCTAAAATGGACAGTTTTGGAAATGCTCGACTTTAAAGATCATAATGCTGAACAAGTCTTGTTTAACAAAGAACAGAGATGGGTTGACCGCTTAAGAACTGATGTAATAGGTATGAATGACCATATCCCCTGGCATCAGTTCAGCTGATTATACCTAGATACCCCACCAGTGAGTCCACCATCTTGGTATGTCAATTACATGTCCGAATAGTAGTCCCTTTTTAGTGTCTACAACCAGCATATAAGTGCAGTGAGCTCTGACCTATCATGAACCAGGGGCAGAGTCAGCACTAGGCACGAAATCCGGGCCGCATGGGTAAGAATGGCGTTTCCTGATTTTCCATACAGCTATCCAGGTAAGAACGCCTTTACTAATAACCTTAGACCCGCTGTTGTCTCCCCCATAGTGAAACTCCTGGAGCGACTCCGAGTCCCTGTTGATGCCTAAAAACTCAATCAGAAAGGTAAACTTAATTGAAAGATTGGGTATCCTTCGGATACATGCGTGAGGAACACTGAATGCTGGTTGTGTGCTGGGGTCTTTAGTAGCAGAGACATGAATCTAATGCACCAATCCATATTCTGCTCCCACCCTGTCACCGTGTAAAGACTCCTGCATGATACCCGTCTCTAAGACATTGATATACTAGACGGCGATTTGGCTGTTCCCACTCCCCGTAGTTCCCTTGGACCTGTGATTTTCTCCACTTTTTTAACCTTTTCTGGGATTATTTCTACAATCAGAATAATCTGTTAATAGCATTAATTATGCGTAGTACATAATGTGTGCCCGATAGTGCCGTACCTCACACACTATCCAACTCACTATTTGTTGGTGTTCTTTTTGTCTTTGAATACAGCTTGGAAATTCCATGTCATCAGCATCTAATACCACACAAATAGTGTGTGTATTTCCTTGTATATTTGTTTCTTGTCCTTGTCCTGACGAAAGCTCCCCTGACCCTGTAGGGCCCCGAGAGCTGAAACATGTCGACACCTTCTTTGAATACGATATAGTAGTTCATTAACTCGACTACTTAATATCACAACGTTTTTTAGCTTAGTGATTAGACTTTGTAAATAAAATTCACTCTTCTTATCTACTCACTACTTTTAACAGTTTTTTCTACCCACTTTTTATTTCTGGACACTTCTGTAAATACCGGAAGTAGCCTCTGGTGAGGCAGGCACCCTGCACGTTAATCGTTAACCCAATGACAATGCCATGACTCCTGAGGGGGCGGATAAAAGATATACCGCTACGACACGATTCCAGGAAGTCTATGAGGGTTCTCGATAAAAAACGATTTGGTTTTTGCAGATACCAGTGTCCATTCTCCTTTTGATTACCAATTGGCTTGGAGAAACGTCATACAGCCGAAAACATTTTGAATGAGTTTAACACAAAGGTCTTTCACTGTCTGTCCCCAAAAAAATACCAGATTGGTTATGTTTCCACGGATAATGGCGCCAATGTGGTTAAGGCCATGGATCTGGGCAACTATTTCAGAGTGCCGTGTTTGGCGCACTGTATAAACCTGGTTGTTAAAAAATTCTTGATTGAAGACAGTCCAGCGTGCGAGTTAGTGGCCACCTGCTGAAGAATGTGCAACCATTTCAGCCATTCTTTTAAGGCCCGGAAGCATCTGAGGAGCCTGCTACATGAACGTCGAATGCCAGTGAAAGCACTCATCCAGGAGGTGGCAACACGTTGGAACTCAACCTTCTACATGCTTGAGCGTCTGTATGAGCAGTATACGGTACTCGATCACTATTTATTAACACTGGGTACAGCTCAAAAGGACTTGAGGCTAGATGCGGCGCAATGGAAGCTAGTTAAAAGCCTGACAGACATGCTTCGTCCTTTTGAGATCTTCACGCGTGCAGTCAGCAGGGAGGACTGTAATTTGGGAAAAGCTATCCCATTGTTGCGCATGCTGGAGCACCAACTGAAGGCGGTGTCTTCTATGTTTCAAAAAGATAAAGAAAAGAAAGAAGCTTTTGTTTTGGCTGAGAAATTATTAGAGCGCCTACTTGGCGATGAACGTCTTAAAATGATTCACTCAGAACAGCATTACATTTGTGCTACTATTCTGGATCCACGCTACAAAGAGGCGCTGGCAGGCTGAGCATTCTTTCCTTTTTATGATGAAGATGTTACAAAGTACAAACGTTGGCTAGCCTTGTCAGCCATGAGGTTTGAAAGAGTACAGCAGCAAATTGAAGGAAAAGGCAGTACATCAGCATCAGCAGGCCATCCCCAGTCAAAAGAATCCACTTCTGCACCTGTGGCACAAGTGACCTCTCAGCCGTTAAAGACACCGGCGACCGGATCATCTGCACCAGACACAACAGTAACATTGGGTGAAGAAGAGGATTGGCTAACTTTCTTTGGGTTTGGTTCTCAAAAGGTCCCAGCAAAAAGTAAGCAAAGTGAAGGAATCTTGGAGAACCTTGAGTCGATGGTGCAGGACTATCTGAATGACTCAACAGAGGTCTATGTTAATGCTGACCCATTGGCGTATTGGCATGGGAAAAAAGAATTGTGGGCACAGCTCTCCAACCTGGCTATAAACTACTTGTCTTGGCAACTCGCAAGCGTGTCTTCTGAACGTATTTTCAGTGCTGCTGGTGGCATTGTAACTTCCAAACGGAGCCGCCTCTCGCCCAAAAATGTGGAGAGGTTAACAATGATCAAGATGAATCAGCACCTCATACCACCAGATTACAAAGTACGAGAAAACACGCTGGATGAAGACGAGGAGGACAGCAATGTAGATGAGGGAATTTCTTCTCTGTTAGGTGACACTTACCTCATCCTGCCTGAATGTGCAGAGAATGAGGACGAACCCTTATTCTTATTCCCTGACACCGAGCCCTGAAAATGAGACAATGAATCAATAAATTTATTTTTCGTCCTTATTCACTTTTATTCCTGTGTGTCTGTCTTTCTTTGTTTTGCACAGTTAATATAATTAAAACTTTAATCACCTAATCACAAAAACAAGCCCATCAGCAGAACTGTCTTCACTTGTTTGCTTATTGATTTGAAGGTGCCACAGTCTGCAGTCCTCAGGTTCAAAAGTTGACAAGAACATGCTCCTCTATCCTCCTCCTCCAGACTCCAATTTCCCTCAAAGCAGAGGGCTGGATTAAGCCCAATGAAGAAAGACTCTGCACTTGTGGGGGTGTTCTACTTCTTTGCGGGTGAGTTGACGGCTCTGAGGCCATTGCTGGGAAGCTCTAATACCAGATAAAAGTGGTTTGGACCAAATCGGAGGCAACATTTTGTTTGCGTTTTTGCTGACTTGCTTGCCTTTGAGGTGCTCTTTGGGGAGTTCCGGTGTTTGTGGGTGGTTTTTGGGGACTGGGAGCACTGCTGGGACAGTCTAATTTTGATTGCATTTGCTTTTCAGGAAATCCGTGGTGGAAAACGGGAGTTATGACCAAGCTGCACAGCGCGTTTGGACCGAAGGCCGATAAATATTGTAAGTATGAGATTTTCCTTTTTGGCTGTTTGGGGGTGTTGTGCTTTTTTGCGGGTGGGTTGGCGGGTCTTGGGGCATTGCTGGGAAGGTCTAATACCGGATAGAAGTGGTTTGGACAAAATCCATGATGACATTTTTTTTGCTATTTCTGACATTTCGCTCAATGTAGCGTTTTCGGGGGCCTGTTTGGGGGGTTTCCTGGTGTTTGTGGGTGGGTTTCGGGGTCTGGGAGCACTGCTGGCTATTGATACTTTTGATTGCAAGAGGTTTGAAGCAAATCCATGGTGGCAGAGGGGAGTTAGGGCCTAGCTGCAGAGCGAGCGCTGAGTGATTTTGGAAATTGCCATGAAAATGACTGAGTCCCCATTTTTGTACTTTTGCTTTTTGGCTGTTTGGGGTCTTCTACTAGTTTTTGCCTGGGTTGATGGCTCTGGGGCCATTGCTGGGAAGCTCTAATACTGGATAAAAGTGGTTTGTACCAAATTGGAGGCGAAATTTGTTTTGCGTTTTTGCTGACTTGCTTGCCTCTGCGGTGCTCTTTGGCGGGGTTCTGGGTGTTTGTGGGTGAGTTTTGGGGTCTGGGAGCACTGCTGGGACAGTCTAATTTTGATTGCATTTGCTTTTCAGAAAATCTGTGGTGGAAAACGGGAGTTATGACCAAGCTGCACAGCGCGTTTGGACCGAAGGCCGATAAATATTGTAAGTATGAGATTTTCCTTTTTGGCTGTTTAGGGGTGTTGTGCTTGTTTGCGGGTGGGTTGGCGGGTCTTGGGCCATTGCTGGGAAGGTCTAATACCGGATAGAAGTGGTTTGGACAAAATCCATGATGACATTTTTTTTGCTATTTCTGACATTTTGCTCAATGTAGCGTTTTCCGGGGCCTGTTTGGGGGGTTTCCTGGTGTTTGTGGGTGGGTTTCGGGGTCTGGGAGCACTGCTGGCTATGGATACTTTTGATTGCAAGAGGTTTGAAGCAAATCCATGGTGGCAGAGGGGAGTTAGGGCCTAGCTGCAGAGCGAGCGCTGAGTGATTTTGGAAATTGCCATGAAAATGACTAAGTCCCCATTTTTGTACTTTTGCTTTTTGGCTGTTTGGGGGTCTTCTACTAGTTTTCGCCTGGGTTGACGGCTCTGGGGCCATTGATGGGAAACTCTAATACCTGATAAAAGTGGTTTGGACCAAATCGGAGGCGACATTTTTTTGCGTTTTTGCTGACTTGCTTGCCTCTGCGGTACTCTTTGGCGGGGTTCCGGGTGTTTGTGGGTGAGTTTTGGGGTCTGGGAGCACTGCTGGGACAGTCTAATTTTGATTGCATTTGCTTTTCAGGAAATCTGTGGTGGAAAACGGGAGTTATGACCTAGCTGCACAGCGCGTTTGGACCGAAGGCCGATAAATATTGTAAGTATGAGATTTTCCTTTTTGGCTGTTTGGGGGTGTTGTGCTTTTTTGGGGGGTGGGTTGGCGGGTCTTGGGGCATTGCTGGGAAGGTCTAATACCGGATAGAAGTGGTTTGGACAAAATCCATGATGACATTTTCTATGCTATTTCTGACATTTCGCTCAATGTAGCGTTTTCAGTGGGCCTGTTTGGGGGGCTTCCTGGTGTTTGTGGGTGGGTTTCGGGGTCTGAGAGCACTGCTGGCTATGGATAATTTTGATTGCTAGAGGTTTGAAGCAAATCCATGGTGGCAGAGGAGAGTTAGGGCCTAGCTGCAGAGCGAGCGCGGAGTGATTTTGGAAATTGCCATGAAAATGACTAAGTCCCCATTTTTGTACTTTTGCTTTTTGGCTGTTTGGGGGTCTTCTACTAGTTTTCACCTGGGTTGACGGCTCTGGGGCCATTGCTGGGAAACTCTAATACCGGATAAAAAGGGTTTGGACCAAATCGGAGGCCAAATTTTTTTGGCATTTTTGCTGACTTGCTTGCCTTTGAGGTGCTCTTTGGGGGGGGTTCTGGGTGTGACCTAGCTGCACAGCGCGTTTGGACCGAAGGCCGATAAATATTGAAAGTATGAGATTTTCCTTTTTGGCTGTTTGGGGGTGTTGTGCTTTTTTGCGGGTGGGTTGGCGGGTCTTGGGGCATTGCTGGGAAGGTCTAATACCGGATAGAAGTGGTTTGGACAAAATCCATAAAGAAAAGCCTTTTGGCACTTTTTGTAACTTAGGGTTCGTTAGGGTTAGCCCTAGCAGCAGGATTCCATGTCTTTAGGGGTGTTCTAGATTTTTGCAACTGAGTTCTGGGGTCTTAGAGAACTCGTGGGAATGTGCAATTTTGGTTGCAAGTGATTTGAAGAAAATCCATGGTGGGAAAGGGGGGATTTGGCATAGTTAGAGAAAGCGTTTGCCACTATTCTTAACTTAGGGCTCGTTAGGATTAGCAGTATTTGTATTGCATGTGTTTGGGTGGGGGGCTGTTTGTCGGGGGGTTTGCGAGTCTTGGAGCGATGCTGGGTATGGATACTTTTGCTTGCTTGCAAGTTGTTTGAATACAATCCACGGTGGGTAAGGGGGTATTTGGGCCTACTTTTACTTTCAAAGTACGTTTTGTCACCAGTTTTCTACTAGGCCTCGTTTTTTGAGATGTGATTGGGGGTCTTCTACATTTTTGCGACTGGCTTTAGTAAGGGTCTGGGTGGGAGCACTGCTGGGAAGGTCTAATTTTGTTCTAAAACACAGTTTACAGTACACCTAGCTTGAGGGGAAAGATCCGCTAAATTGATTTGCCCATACTTATTTATCCTTCAAAAGGAGACTCAGAGCGAGTACGCACTTTCAAAAATATTAAACTGTCTATTAGGAAACTCAAAGTGTGACTTTTTGCACTACACAGCGTACATACCTTATATTTATTTATCAGTGGTGTTCTAATATCACTTCCTGTTTTTCCATCAATAATTACAGGCCGGGTTTCTGTCTGTGCAATGGGAAAAAAAGGATGAAGTCAGGCTTATCATTAGCGAGCCGCAATTCAGCATCCGCCAGGCAGGCAGTGGACAGGGTGTCTTCTGGTCCCCAACATTGATGGACGAAGCGTCAGCTGGAATGGAGGAGTGCCGCTAATAAGAGGAATGGTTTGATGCGTGCACCTTACTTACCAAATTCAACAGGACAACTACAACAGCATACAGATACAGTATCCATTGTTTTCTTCTATGAGTGTGACTGCATTTCTTGGATCTCTCTCTGCTTCTAAATTGATCCCTACAGCCATTCTATAGGTTTTACTTCGGCTACTTTTTAAACCTAATTTAATGTAAGAAGTGTTTCTCTGAGTGCAGAGATAGGCAAGTGAAAATGCTGCAGCCCTGTACTGTCGCATTCTGTCATTCACGGTTGTCGAAAGTACTACTTACCTTTCAGTAACAAAGCATGCAGTAGTGCATGCACTTCCTTTATGTCACTTAAAAGATTTATGGTTAGCTTTGTACTCAAAGATTTCTTTATCTTCAATTATTGTTTGTCCATGCTGTGCTTTTTTTTTCTTCTCTCAACAAAACCTACCCAAAAAGAAACCCCCATTCCCATCCATTTTCCAAACCCTAACCCTATTCCCCTGGGCTGTGTGGTTTTGATTGATGTGTGACTAAATGGCATCAATACTTCCACACACTTGCTGGGGAGTATAAGGTCATAGCAACAGGCTGGTGAAGGAATCTGAGGATATATTCTAGACTTACTCAGTTTCAGTACTATTTCTTGTAGTAGTAGCCAATGTCAAAGAAATTCAACGCAAGTACTAGTTATACTTTCAATACTTTACCATTTGTTAGGCTACATTGTGGCACTGTTCTAGTGTACTGTCACCTGCTATATTCTCTATTGTACCGTTGTAAAGCTCCAGTAAGGACAAACCAGGTTTCATTTTTTTTTTTTCCATAGGCATGCAACTGCCAGTGCGTCACACCACTAGTACCACGGCAATGAGGACATTTCATCCGCCCAGGATTGCCAACCTTAATCGCCATTTCCTGTGGAGCCAACCCTGGGCCTAGCCCTACTTTCAAACACAAATTACAGGTAAGATAAGCGTTTGGTGGGAGGTAGTATAATGGAGTATTAGGAGAGACGAGAGATTGATGGTAGTACTACTAAAGTCCTAGGACTCTTGAATTCACTTACTCTGTGAGAGGCACTTAGTGTTGAAAACATTTGGCCATTTACACTTAAAGGAAGAAAATGACACAGACTTAAGATTCAGGAAAACAAATTTACTGTTAAACCCCCACCCACCAGACTCAAAAGCAGTAAAAAACAGGTATGCTCAGATAAAGTTTCAAAAAGTATATTTGTGTAGCCCTAACAAAATATTCTCCTTCACGACCCTCCCTAACCCCAACGATTGTCCTTCAAAAGTCCCAAAACCAACCCAACTCCCAATTCCCACCCCCCCAAAAGTCTCTAAAAAAGAGGCAAGGGACACTACAGCAGGATGCTGTTCACTTTAGCGGCCAGGGCATCATACTCCTTGCGGAGGGTGGCATGGTCGGAGCGGAGGCCCTCCACCAAGGTCTTATATGTTAGGACCTCCTGCTCCAGGTAGGACACTCTGAGGCATAAGCGGTGCTGGCGTGCCTTGCAACTCCTGTGGGGGGCAGCTGCTGTCTTTGCTGCTCGGAGGTGGCGGTTGGCTTTGGTAGCCCGGCTCCGTACCGCTGGAGCACTGCACTTGCTGGCAGCCCGTGGGGGCACGGAGGAGGATGCAGCTGTCCCAGTGGATGTTGTACCAGTATACTGCGTGTCTTCCTCCTCCAGGGCCACCAGCCGCCAATATTCGGCGACAGTGGCATCCAGCCTCCGTTGCCGGGCCTTACGAGCCCGCTCCTTCCTTGTTGGTTTTGTTGATTTGGAAGGAGCAACTATATGAAGAAAGAAATACATAGTCTGTAACCAATGCTCCTTAAGATTAACACAACATGATTGAGCAGAAAGTTGTGTCACAGTACAACTAGCACCTTGAAAGCACAGTACAAAACTATTGAGGCCAGTATCAATCTAACCTCCCACTTCTCCATCCTTGCTCTAACATTAGTGGGAGTTTAAGGAACAAATTCTACGAGCACTATGGACTTCCATTACAGTCGACTATGACAGTACACAAGTCTTATTCTTCTTCTTCTCTCTTGTTTAGGAAAATTGGTACGTTATCTTATGCAAGCCGGCATAATGCCAGCGCAGTGAACTTGCACCCAAGAAAAACAGACGCACACCATGATGAGTGAGACAGACTTGCGTTACTGTACCGGTCCAGTACATGCAGGTGGTGAAGCTCTTACTTTTCTATTACGGTTGGCACTGAGAATACTCTGTTAAAAGGGCTACTGCTTAATTAATTTAACTTTCACCCTACAGTGCAAATGAGTACTAGAAAAGGAAAATAAAGAAGCTAAATAATCTGATTATTTATCACTTCACATGGGATGTATTTGATTACATATGGGATGACTTTAGGTGCTTTGCTTTTTATTGAGTGAACAGTGATACATCCACACATGAATGACGTACTACTACTAAACTAAACTTATTAAGAGAGGTAGGGAGTGTGCACCGTAATAACCGGATATATGCTGTGCTTTCAGTTGCAATACAAACTACTGCTACTATTCATGGTAGTATTTGGATAAAATTACAACTACTTTTCCTTGCCTTTCCTACACTGGAACGGACGTGCGGGTGTGGTGTTACATGCTCTTCAAAGTAACACTTAGTTCATCCAGTGACCATTTACTCTCTCTAGATACACATATGCTATCTAAGAGTCAGATAGTACCATGATCCAGGCATCCATCCATTCAAAGTATATGCACACATACAGTTTCTGTTTCACCCACCCAGGCTGTTCTCCTTCCACCCATCCTTGCTTCATAATTCACCCAGCCATGCACCATACCATATTCTTTCCTTCCCAGCCACCTCGGGTACCAAGCAAACACATATCATTCTTCTTTGCCAGTAATCATTAAATTTCTCGTCCTTCCACACTTACTTACACCCTTATTTCGCTTTTCGTTCATCCCATCCATCAAGTTCATCTCAGATCTGATTGGGATTCTTCTCGCCAAAAACTTCACAGCTAAGTCGAAGTACATTTAGAGGAGGCTACTACCTGGTTGATTTATAATACACCCGTGCAGAAAGCACACTCTGCAGGCTTCAATCTCAATAAGTAAGGAATATATAGCTTACCTCTGCCCGCCACCACGGTGTGAAGCCTCACAGGCACATTGGTGTCGTCCGGCACTTGCATCGCCGCCTCCTCCCCAGAAGTGTTCTCCTCATCCAGCACCACCACCTCCACGCTGGCCCCGCCACCAGATGTTCCACCTACAAAGTACATTTAAGAATGTTAGAATACATCACTCACTACTATATAATATTTGGTCTAGGAATAAAGAAATGTGAAAAAAACAGAAAACAATGTAATAATTTGTGACTGTCTACTCTAAAGTAAAAATGTTCCTTTTTCCAGGGAAGGCTGTTGTCTTGCTGCACTTTTTGGCAAAACTGATGAATGCTTGCTTTATATTTTTAATACGCACCACTTTTTCTCCTAACAGACAGAAGCTTGACTTCTAAGAACACGAGCAAGAGCAAGTTCAAACCAGGTGAGAGCTCTGTTCGACCACAAGAAATGTTTTCAATTAATCGTCAGCACTAAGCACTTTTCCATTTTCAGTTAAACGTTTAGTTTTATGACAAACTTGATTTTAATAAATGTGTTTACTTTTAATAAAGATTTTAAACTTAAATAGACTCTGTGGTTTTTGGTCCTCCAGACTAGAGTGGCTGAGCTAAAGGTTTTGCAATTTTTGCAAGCATGAGTCTGTGCCTCTGACACTTCTTGACTCTGACTCCGTACTCTTGTCCTGCGTTGGATATTCATCATTGGGGATCAATCATCGGTGACTTTGGGAGCTAAATGACTCTGCCACACTATCTAGTCAGTAAAGAGATTGGGGGTTCAACTGCAAAGTCTGTTATCACTGAGGTATGTGGAAAGTCTAACAGTGCCTATTATAATTGATAAGCCTAGCAAGGCATTATTTAGTGTCCATAGTTCTGTTTGTGCAGATTTGTCCCTGCAACAGTAGTAGAATGGATTGTCCTCCTATCCAAACCAAAGGTAAAGTAGTATACTATTCTTTCTTGGTGGTCATTCACCTTTTTATTGTTGGCAATTGTCAAAGCATAAACATTTAGAAGACTTGAAAAGACATTATGGACAATCCCAGAGGACTGCACTCAGTGCATAGAGCTATTGCTGACTAGAATGGGAGTCTAATGGAATTGCCAAATATGCAATCTTAGTTAGCTACACAGACAGACTAATAAGAATAATCTAGTAATACCACAGGGAGTCATAGTCGAGGCAGGATAAGAATTTAGATACATTCCACAAGAAGATCAAAGACGATTTAGAAAAAATCGAATGAGGAACGCTAGGAAAAAATAGGTACTCTATATTAAAATTAAAACTTACCGGGGCCAGCAAAGGAGCCCTCGCCTGCCCGATCCTGGCCTGCATCCTGTTGAACAGCAGCCTCCTCCTCCTGTGTCCTCTTGCCTCTGGGGGGAGCTGATGTACAACATGAAAGAAAGAAAGACCAGAAAACATGGATGATATTTGTCTACCAAATCAAACATTTCAAAAGAACAATAACAAAATATTTTGGCGAAATAGCAAATAGACAACTATTCCACGGGATATATTGACCGATCTCATGTGGTCTACTACGTTATAAGTATTGCTTGATTTGCACGCGAAGTGAGAGACAAAGTCCATCGTGATTGCAGATCAGCGACAACACTAAAAAGTTTTCTACTACATTAACCAGTCATTAAAATACTCAAACTATCAATCCACCACCACTATTTCTTCTTATCACCATGTGTACAAAGGAAGGACTGGACTTGAGTCTGTAGGGGCTCATTTTGAAGCCCCTTGCGGCTCTTTTGCTCCATTGTTGCGTGACTTTTGTGACGCAGCGGCAGAACAAAAGAGGCGCCATGGTGCGGCGTATATTTACAACGTGACACATATGGGAGATGCATCACGTTGTAAAGCCCTGCGCCATCAGGGGGCGATCCGGCGCAAGGGAGGGCGTTCCTGCGCAGGAACGCATCCTAAAAGTGGCTGAGGGAAATCTACAAGATTTCAATCAGTCACTTTGAGGACAATGATGCGTGACTCAAACCCTGCGCCTGCCTGAAGCGGACCTACGGCTTGACGCAGCATTGGGGAGATAGGGCACCCCAGAGCATTGCTGGAGCTGCGCCATTGTTGCGAGGCAACTCCAGCAATGCGCCGCCTTTACGGCACAGATGTGTAACGCTTTGGTGACGTTTTGGGCCCATGGTGCACCGCATTGTAAATACGGCGCACCATGGGTGGTGGTGGCGTGGCGCACAATTACTGGCGCATCCCTGCTACTTTGCAGGGAGGCGCCGGTAATTAAAAATCTGACCCTTAGTGTCTAGCATTACGCAGTTCTTTAAACTACACTCATACATAATTTCACAGGCCAATGGAATGAACACAAAATCGAAAACAAATAAGCATAGTAGCAACGCTACTGAGAAGGAGAGCAGTGCACCTGAAATGCACAGAACATTTTGAAATATAATTTACCTACAATGTAATCAGCAGCATTAATGCTCTTGGTAAAAAACAAAAATTTGCAATATATTAACACACAGAGCAGGAGAAAACAGAGTAGTAAAGAAATAGCTACCACTACTCACCAAGCCCGGGGATCTCAAGGCCGAGCAGATGGCGTTCCCAGTCCAGGAGATCCGTCCAACGGTGGGTGGCCTGGTTGTAGGTGCGCCAGACCCGAGAGTGTTGGTACATGGCCCGGCACACCTTCTCCCACCGCTTCCGGCGCTCCTGGATCCCGTACCCGTGAGCGATCTTGCCGCCTGCCATGATGGTCCTAGGGAGGCGGCGCTGAACATGAAAAATTAGTGCGGCCACCTCCTCCCGGCTGAAGATCTCCTGTGGTGCAACCTGCTCCCCCCTCAAACGCCCGCACGGGAGCCGGGCACGGGGTGCGGGACCCTTCCCCTTCTCGGGATGCTTCCCGGCTCCCTTTACCATGGTCTGGGCAGAAAGGAAGCTAAATATTAAAGAAAATAGAATAGGGAAGAAGAAAAGAAAAGAGTTAAAAAAGTAGTTTAAATTAATCAAAAGTAGCAGAAAACACAAAAATATAGAGCTAGAAAAATAGAGGGATAGATAATAAGTAAAATAGATTAAAAAAACTTCAAACAAGCAAAGGATGGCAGAGATTCTGAGAGGATAGAAAAAGCATGCCCAGAACCATAGCAATGAATGAGAAACAAGATGGCCACACCCGTTCACGACCGCGTGGGTAAGTTCGCGCAAGATTTTCCTCACGAACACACGCAAAATTGTACTAGCGAGCCGTACACTTTGCGAGATTACACATCGCGCCCGAAAACGGAAATACATCATGCAAACAAGATGGCCGCACCCGGGAACGACCGTGAGGGTAACTTTGCGCCATTGTGCTACAAGCGGCTTGCTAAAACGCACAAAACCTTGCGAACTAACACGCCGCAAAAAAACAAATCGCATATTCGCATAAATTCGCGGCTTCCGAATTCGATCTTGCGCAAGTTCATGCCCCGCGAATCCCGCGAAATTGCAGAGAAACGAGTTTTGCAAAACTGAAAGCACTCAGCAGGTGCAAAAGCTCAAACTCATCATTAGTAACCATTCCCTGTAGTGCTTCCTGACTGGGGCCCCTCCAGAGTTCAGTTGCTAGTTGCAACAATTGTATGACCCTGCTCTGACCCTCACAGCAGGCTCATAGAATAGCTACAAGTAGGCCACAAAGGTCTTGGGGAAAAAAAATTGCACTGCAACAGAAAGCAAATTACAGATAAGGAAACCTTTGGGCTGCCTTTATTCTGTGTACTACACTCGCGACAAGATGGCCACACTTTAGTGTAGCTCTGCCGGTCGGGGTCGCCATCCGCCAAATATCCTGGCCAAAATGAGATATCCTTGGTACTGAAGTGACATGAACAAGAAACTCAGCCTCTTCCACCTGATGGGATTTTAAGTGGTGGATCACCCCTAAAAGCGACAAGAGACTACTGGCCGCGGGCACTAAACCCAGACAAGATGGCGATACTAGAGAGGACCCTGCGGTGAGAGAGGGGCCTAGCAACTGACGCTGCCTGCTGCTGTCCCAAACGCTGAGTAACGAACACAGCGGAGCGCCTGTTGTATGCAGCCGGTTGGCTAGCCTGGAGACATAACTCAGCTGAAAAGATTGAGGCTGGGACGAGGTGCTACTGCACTGGTTGCGGAGCTGCACTGGATAGCAAACGGTGAGGGTGCTACTACGGGTCGACGGAGGGCAGGCGACCTAAGAAGCGTCATCGGCGATGTGTTCGGTGTGAACCGAAGAACATCTTCACCTGCTTGAGGTACCCTGACCGAGGGAACAAAGACCTGAAGGGCTCTCTTTGTGAGCCCTGGAGCACTTACGCAAGAGAATGTGGTCAGGGTCTCCTGCTGGGCAGAACACGGGATCCCCGTACTGCCGTTCCTGGAAGAGGGCGCGGCTGCGGAGTGCCCGTGAGTCATGGCTGCCCTGAAAGGCAGACGGTGACCATTAATGTGAACTGGATCCCCAAGGCAGTGGCTACAGTGACATATGCAGCCTCAAGAACAGAATAGTGTGTGCATGGAGAAGCCCCGGGGGCAGAGAACATAAGCTGCGAGTGGATAAAGTGACATAAGTAGCTGTAACAACAGAATAGTGTGTGACTGAAGAAGCCCTGACTGCAAAGGTGCCTGTGACTCAAGTCTTATCACTTTTCAACCAGCGATATAGCCGTCTGTTTTTGCTGTAATGTTGATATCGGGTCATCCTTTATCTTTTAACCCAAGTACGGTGACTTTCCATCGACACTTCCAGTTTCCAACCAGTTCAGCACGGCTGATGCCCAGTGGTGATCTCGGTTTCAGGTCAGCAAGAGAGATGAATAGAGGTGGGCGACGACCATACCGCACTGAGGGTATGAATACGTCAGCACGTTTAGGGGACTTTGACAAGTCCTCGCTCATTTCCCCCACCCTCCACTCTTGATCAGGCTATAACCTATGACCTCTTTCATTGTGATCTGTTCATGGTAGTCTACCGATCCTTCCCACCTGATTTGCCTGATCCGACGGCAGAACCTAAAATGGTGGCTTCCATTACAGTCACGTGCATGGCCCGAACCCTAATATAAAGCAGATGCATGCAGTTGTGTGCAGAATCCATATTGTATGCCAGTGATATTTGAACATTTAAACAATCTCCTGTGGATGTGCACAAGTCTGATCTGCCCGGACTGACCTGTTCACTGATACCTGAGATGGCGGCTCCACTGTGGAGATGCTCTCGGCTGGAAGCCTGAAGTTTGATCTCTATCAAGTGTCTTGCCTTCCAAGAGTCCTAAGTAAGTGTTACTAGTTCACAATCCAACAGGGTCCCAGCTGAGGCTGATGGGTGCCTGACCCTAACATGGCCACCAGTTGTGACTTTTTTCCCCCAGCTGAAATCTTCGCCACATAATCCTACCAGGACTGTGCCTGACCACAAGATGGTGTCTGGAATTCATTCGTAGCATGGTTTCCCCCCCCCCCTAAAATCTGACATTCTTTGAGTACTCCTGATCTCCATCCTGAAAGCGGAGTCCGAGCACTATGTTCGACGCCAGGTGGAGCTGCTCTGTTCAGCTATTAAGGAGATCAACCTTGGTTCATTCCCTGACCGTCACTACCCAGCCAGACTTTGGGCACAGTTTTTCTCCCTCTTTCCCTGTCTCACCCATACCCCTCATCATATTTCTGTAACTCTGCTTTTTCCTTGTCTCCTATCTATCAATCTGTTCCCATTTAGCGCTCTTTCTTTCTTTGTCTTTCACTATCTTTGCTTCGATCCCCTCTCACCTGAATCTTTCCCCTTGCCCACTACACCGCCTAGCCCCCGATCCTTTTATGCACTTTGACTAAGCACTCCTTCTCCCCTTGTTAGGGAAAGATCCAATATTTATACTCTGGAGTCTCAGGAAACCCGCTGAGAGAGTCCACAGCGCCTAGGGAGCCACTCACAGTTGAGGTATGGCATGGCACCCCTTGTCAAAGCAATCCCTCTCCGCTTTTTAGGGAAGGATCCAGTATGCAGGCCTTGGAGTCGCAGAGACCCCTCTGAGAGAGGCCACTACATATAGGGAGCCTCTCGCAACAGAGATGGGAAATGATACCACTTCCCTTGGGATCACAGCTTACTGGACTTTGGACACAGCTCTGATTTGTCTACCGGTTTGTGTCCCCATCACTGTCCACCTCCTCTTTCCATGCTGTTTCTCTCACCCTCCCATCCTCTATTCCTCCTCCATTCTCTGTCTACTTCCCCTGCTCTTACCCACCCTCCCCTGAATGTCTCCCCTTGCCTGCTTTTTCCCTTACGTATATGTCCTTTTTGTTTGACTCGACCTTACTTGTCACTATGTTTCCAGACTCTAATAACTGTGTAACCTTTGTAACAATGTACCCTGCAATTATGATCTGATACTCTTGTTAAGTGCTCTGATACCTCCGGGTCTTGCCAGCTCTACAAAAAACCTTTAAAATAAAAAATAAAATAAATATTCCTTTTTTGGAGTATTCAGTGTTTTCACTACTTTTGAGGTGCGTGTGTGTGTGTGTGTAGGTCTGCTCACCTAGATTATACTGTTAGTGTGGCTGGGGCTGCACTTTGGGGTACTGTGCATATGCCACTGACGTTGGCTTTCGGAGAGGGGCATGCTTTAGACCCCCAACAGGAGGTGTACAGTCTGGGAGTATATCTATTGCATTGTTACACCCTAGCAGATTTAATATGTTATATTCAACCATGTCTTACTAAAAGGGAGCACACATAAAATAGTCACAGGATAAACAGTGGCCATATGGGAATAGGATAGAGTAGGGTCTATTCATAAAGGTAAATATACAAATGTAATGTTATTCATGTCTTAAGTGACTCCTGCACCTGGGTGTCGAACTGTACTGTTGTGCTTTTAACATCTGTGAGTGTAGTTCTACAGTTAAGTCTAGACTCACATGTCTTCACTTCATCAGCTAGAGAGTGGAGGCATCTAAGACTGAAGAGGGTAAAGTTGCTACAAGTAACCTTTTAGATTTAGGTGGAGATCTGTACAACCTTAGCAAGGATGTCCCTACAGGAAAGTATAGGAAACATTTTAAAAGTTTATTTATTACTTTTTAAATATTAACAATATTTTAAAGTCAAATTTAATTGTTAAAAAAATCCAAAACCTAGGGTTAACAAAATAAAATGTTGCAAAACATTAACTCTTCAAAATGCATATTTGTTGAATATTTGCATATTTTATATATATAACTGTTTTTTGTATTATTAGTTTTTAAACAAAATAATATTATATCTACTCTGGAATTTTTCATTTTAAATATAATTAAGCATATTGAATTGAAATTAATTGTGCTTAATGAATGTAGATTGGTATTTATTTTTTACTACAATTTGAAAAATATAATTTTAATGTATTATTAAAGCAAGGCTTGTGAGTAAGACTGGTTGTCATTCGAAATGTCTTTTCTCTCATTTGCTAAATAAATTCTAATAAATAAATTAAGACTAAATTCTTCACCTCATGGAGTACTGATGTCTAGTGGATGCTAATAAAAAAATGTGCTGCTAAACACACACACACACACACCCATGCACAACTAGAGACTCACACATAGGACACATACAGAGACACACACGTAGGCGGTATCGCCTAACCCATGGATATGATTACCAAAGTACTGCACACGAAAATAGCCACAGGCAATCAAGAATATATATATTCTTTGTTAAAATACCCGTCACACACCAAAAGGGCCCTTGGTGTCATGCTTCCATCATCGGGATCCTCCCCCCCCGCTCCGGGATGGGGCGTGCTACGACTAGCGACTACGCTGGAGCACTTAGATATTGTAAGTGCTATGTGAGGTGTATTGAGTGAGTGTGAGTAGGGTCAGGAGTGATATGGAAAAGTGAGATTAAAAAGAATACCTGGCCTTATGAAAACAAAAATTCTTTATTAGTCATAGGCTGGCATCGTTAAAAACTGTGTAGCGGAGACACTTTAGCTTAACAATGAGCTAGTTCTCCTGGTGATGTCAACATGTTTTGAGGCTGAATGCCTCTTTGTCAGGACGGGGTCAGATCCCTCTATCGGATGTACGGCTTTACAACGCGTGCTATTACACCGCGTGCCTTTACAACGTGGTTTTTTCAGCGCAAGTCGTTACCACAACTTGCGTTGGAGGGGGTGCGGACTTAGAAATTTTTTAAATTACTGTTCCAACACCAGCCTACGTACAGTAGGGAAGGTGTTGGATAGTAAATTAAAAAACTCCTTGCCCTCCAGCGCAACTCTTAGTAATGACTTGCGTTTTAAAAAACGCGTTGTAGCGGCATGCAGTGTAACAGCCGCGTCGTAAAGGCTGTTTCCCCCCTCTATCACTCACTAAAGTTGCGATCAATATGTGCTATCTGTATATACAAGTGAAAGGATGTAAGTTATAATACCACTGCGGTATGCGATTCAATAGATTATTACAGCCCTATCAGTATTTCTGAAGCTTGAGCCTGCAAAGATAAAGTGAGAGCACGTAAGTATTATCAGCACGTCCCAATGCGCGTTCATATATCACCTGTGGAAGGAAGGGCAAGGTGACATATGTGGTGACTTAGCGATTACAGCGTGTCCCTAAATATGGGACACACTTAGGTGCTGTGACCTGTTTGAAAAAAGGAATTAGAAAGACGCTACTGGACAAAACAAACACTTAACATAAAACACACTCTCTAATTCGTGAAGATCAGTACAGATCTTTTATAAGCTGTAAAATCTAAGTAAACAAAGGACAGAGGTCAAAAATACATACTAGAATAATTAGGAGTCAGTGCCCCATGAGCCAATCAGGAGGAGGGGTACATGGAACTTCCATCTGTTGGTAAAGGAAAAATAGGAGGTATGCCATGGTTTAGTATAAGGTTATGGCAAACATTCTGTAAAATAGGCAATGGGCTCCCTACTCACTAATAATCAAGCAGTCCTCGCGTCCTCCCTCATCCGCGCCTTCCGTGGTGTGAGAGGAAGGAGAGGAGGATGTGGTTATATACTCGATTCAATTGGATTATTGGTTACACCCGTGTCTGGGGGGCAGCTGATAGGTCTGAATACTAGAGCGGTGCATGCTCGTGAAAGACGGCAAAAAACAGGGGCCATCTTGGGAAAGCAATGTCTGAATAAAGTAGGCTCTAAAGTGCGGGCGGCATCTTAGAAAAACCACGGTGGTTCATGGCTGGTTGCCAAGTCACTATTGTAGTTGGGTTTGGTTCTATATTAAACAAGGCAATGGGCGCTATGGTCGGCGCGTCCTATCACAAAGATCATGAATCTTGTAGGTGGTGGAAACACTTCATCGTAAAGTCACATCTACAATAATCAATGGTACTCCGTATGTTGAGTGAAAATTAAGTGCAAACGTTTATTGTAGGGTGTTGTTCTGTATTAAACATGCTAATGGGCGCTGCGGGTGGCGCGTCCTATCCCAAAGATAATGAATTACATCGATGGTGGACTCAAACTTCAAAGTGGTTTCATACATACACTGATCAATCACACCCCGTGTGTTGAGCGAATTAAGTCGCAAGCAAACAAGCATAAGTGCAGTGTAGGAACGATTATTGTGAGGATGGGTGGCGGAGTCAGTGCTCTCAATGATTACCCTACAGTGCCATGCAGAATGCAGACAATACATCCTTAGTGTAACAGGTTTGGGATAGGGAAGCATCAAACAGTATCCATAGGATTATTTATCATAGGGTTGCTACTGACTCAGTTGTGCCCAGGGTATGTCATCATTCAGCCCTGTGATGTGTTTTCCAAGACGGAACACCCATCTTTGTTCTTTCTCAAGGAGATCTTTTTCAAATTTAATGGATTCAATCACAGTCCAGTGAAGATGTTGGATACTGTGGTCCATGGTTAGGTAGTGGGTTGCCATTTTAGTAGTGGTTTTATCACAACGTATGTTGCTTCGATGTTCCCCTTTGCGTATTTTGACCGGTCTTGAGGTCATTCCAATGTATTCTTTGGCACATGGGCAAATGATAAGGTATTCAAGGTATGGGTCACGCACTCCTCGTTTGTGAGTAGGTTAAACAGTCTGTGGTGTACCTCAAAGATATCACCCCCTGACGAGAAGGTGTGGTAATCAAAACGTGGTCTGTGGCGCCTAGGATAAGCGCCAACTCTCTGAGCACAACCTCTGTGAAACGAAATCCGTTTCTATGTTCAATGCGTAGAATGCCAAATAAAGTTTAAACCAAAATTGTATCAAACTTCTTCATGTTTTATTCACATGGGTTTCTCATTATTAATCACGAAGTTTCATTTCCATAAACCATATCTGAAATCCATTTTGGTATATGCATTATAACATCATTTACCAATGCATTTCGGACAAACAGTCCTTCATCAGGGGGATCCTGAAAGACAATACTCCAATCTAAGTATGATCAACCGAGAAAAAACTAAACATATAAATGCATTCAGTCGTATCCATTACTAAGTTGAGCCATATATCAATCACTCCTAAAACACAGAACCAAAGTGATAAATCATAAAATGGTATAATTCCCGAATGTGTGTTATCCCGAAGTTTTGTTATGAGATAAATGAATTTTAGGTTGACCGAAAGGTAAAGCGAACTCAGTGCTATAAAGAAAAGTGCCCGAAAACTCGATGGTGATTGTTCGTGTAAAAACCACGTGCAAAGTATAACCACAAGTGATATCCAAAGCCAAACCAGATCGTGCGAGCCTCGTGCCAGTGAGTAGAACTTACAGATAAAGATGAGCATAATCCCGCGTCTCACTCATGCGCCCTTCGCCGATGAATGTGAACGGCGTGTGCCGTGTATACGGAAGTACAGTGAATGAAACTGACAGCATAGAAAGTGGACTTCTCAAGTGGCGGCCATCTTAAAGTAGTTTCGAAGAATGATGAAAAAAGAAACCGTAAACCTGCTTGAAAAATAGTGCATAAACAACAAGTAATCAGATCTCTTACATAAAATAACGGTTCTGTATACAGTATGAACTGATGGGGAGATAAAACATTTCAGTTAGAAACTCAAAATAGTGGAACCAATAAAACGAAAAAAATCAGTTCATGCATTTTACATTGTACCAAAGCTATTTCTCTTGGGAAGATCAACTTTATGCACAGTTGTCCGGGACATCAATGGGCAATTGTGCAGCACCGGTCTATGCTAATGCATTTATGAAATACTTTGAAGAGAACAATATCTTAAACCAGGCTCCTTGGAATGTGCATGCCAGGATGTTCCTGAGATATATAGATGACATTTTTGTTTTGTGGCAAGGAGACCAGGAATCTCTAACAATTGCATTAACAGATCTCAACAACATCAATGATCGAATTCAATTCACCTCTGAAATCAGCCAACAGACAATTACATTCTTGGATGTCAGAATAACAAGAGTCAGTGATCATCTAGAAACCAATTTATACAGAAAAGCAACAGACAAAAACAACACCCTTCATTACAGCTCCTACCATCAGAGATCATTGAAAAATCATCTTCCATTCTCGCAACTCCTCCGGGTAAAACGGATTGTATCTGACACTTCCGAATATGAAGAACAAGCATCTAACATGTTAAAACGTTTTGAGCAAAGAGGGTATCCTAGAACCATTCTGGCCAATGCCAAAGAACGCTGTGATAAATTGAAACATCAAGAGTTGTTGACAACAAAGCAAAAGGGCAATGTCAGGAGACCTGTGGTCGTATCAAAATACTCAGAGGCATCAAAGGCATACAAAACTACAATATTAAGACACTGGCCGATTATCAGCAAAGAACAGGATTTCAATGATATCTTTTGTGACCAGCCGCTATTTGCATACAAAAGAGGTAACAACTTGAAGGAAATCATAAAAAACCCTAAACACATTTCCTCCATCACGTACAAAGGGAATCAACCTTGTCTCAATTGCAAAAACTGTAATAACCTCATCAAAGGTCCTATTATCAAACACCCAATGAAGGGCATCAACATAAAATTGAGATTTAATGCAACATGTGACACTGAGAATGTAATATATATCATTAAATGTCCGTGTGGATTGGTATACACTGGGAAGACTTCTCGCAAATTGAAACTGAGAATTAACGAACACAAAAGCAATATAAGAACTGTGAATGTAAAATCTAATTTAGCTTTACACTTTAAAGACAACAGACACAACATTAGCCAACTCAGGTACGCTGCTGTGGAAGTGGTTACTAAGCGTGATGACAAGACAATAATAATTTCTTGTTGCAGCGTGAAAACCACTGGATAAAATATCTTCAATCCATGAAACCATCCGGTCTTAATGACCGGATGGAATTTACATGTTATCTGTAGAGAACTATGTTCAGAACTGCTTTTTTTTCGTTTTATTGGTTCCACTATTTTGAGTTTCTAACTGAAATGTTTTATCTCCCCATCAGTTCATACTGTATACAGAACCGTTATTTTATGTAAGAGATCTGATTACTTGTTGTTTATGCACTATTTTTCAAGCGGGTTTACGGTTTCTTTTTTCATCATTCTTCGGAACTACTTTAAGATGGCCGCCACTTGAGAAGTCCACTTTCTATGCTGTCAGTTTCATTCACTGTACTTCCGTATACACGGCACACGCCGTTCACATTCACCGGCGAAGGGCGCATGAGTGAGACACGGGATTATGCTCATCTTTATCTGTAAGTTCTACTCACTGGCACGAGGCTCGCACGATCTGGTTTGGCTTTGGATATCACTTGTGGTTATACTTTGCACGTGGTTTTTTCACGAACAATCACCATCGAGTTTTCGGGCACTTTTCTTTATAGCACTGAGTTTGCTTTACCTTTCGGTCAACCTAAAATTCATTTATCTCATAACAAAACTTCGGGATAACACACATTCGGGAATTATACCATTTTATGATTTATCACTTTGGTTCTGTGTTTTAGGAGTGATTGATATATGGCTCAACTTAGTAATGGATATGACTGAATGCATTTATATGTTTAGTTTTGTCTCGGTTGATCATACTTAGATTGGATTATTGTCTTTCAGGATCCCCCTGATGAAGGACTGTTTGTCCGAAATGCATTGGGTAATGATGTTATAATGCATATACCGAAATGGATTTCAGATATGGTTTATGGAAATGAAACTTCGTGATTAATAATGAGAAACCCATGTGAATAAAACATGAAGTAGTTTGATACAATATTGGTTTAAACTTTATTTGGCATTCTATGCATTGAACATAGAAACGGATTTCGTTTCACAGAGGTTGTGCTCAGAGAGTTGGCGCTTATCCTAGGCGCCACAGACCACAAATGATAAGGTAGACAACATTTCTGCTGTTGCAATTAGTGAATCCAGTTGTTCCCAGTTGGTTCCATTGGAGAACGTGATAGTTTTGCTTTTACTGGTGAATTCTCAAGAGGTACATGTGCCACAGGGATGGTGGCCGTTTACAGACCCCAATTTTGGAGGGCCGCTGTCTTTCATGATCCTTGGTCTGCTTTGGACCAAGATGTCTCTCAAGTTTCGCCCCCTTCTGTGGGAGAACATAGGTTTCGGAAAATTCAATGAGCCACAGTTAAGGATTTTCGAGTGTTTGTTCACTATTTTTGTGATTTTGTTTGAGTTATTGTTGAATGTGGTTACACATATTGGCCGGGTTTCTTGTTCCTCAGGCAAAGTTGCTTCCAATGGAGCCTCCCTATCATTGTTCCTAGCCCTCTTTAGGCCCTTCTTCACAATATCCCTCGGATAGTTTCTGTGTAGTAGTTTTTGTTCAAGGTCTGCTGCTTGGCTTTTGAACTCAGTGATGTTACAGCAGTTCCGTCTGAGGGGAAGGAACTGCCCGTATGAGAGGTTATCTTGTAGGTATCTCGGATGGAAACTGTTGTACAGTAAGAGACAGTTCTTAGCGGTGGGTTTAAAGTGGGTGCTTGTCTGTAGTTTTCCTTGATTGAGGTAAATATTGAGGTCCAGAAAAACCAGGTTTTCTTTGGATACTGTGTGGGTGAATCTCAGAAATTGATCTTGCTGGTTGAGCCAGACCATGAAATCCTGAACAGACTGAATGTCGCCTCTCCAGATCACAAGCACATCATCGATGTATCTTTTCCATGTGACCACTTGATCGCGGAAGGGGTTCTGTTGATGGAGAATTTTAGTGGTGTCCAGATGGTGAACATAGAGACCAGCCAGGCTGGGAGCAAATGTGCTCCCCATGCCGGTCCCATGATTTTGTAAGTAGTGTGTGCCCTCATAGAGAAAAAAGTTTTTCTTCAAAGCCAGACTGATGCACTCCAAAACCACATGTCTCGGGGTTTGGTACTTCCATGGTGTTGAGAAAAGTACCTCCTAGATTATTTCAAGGGTCCCACGATAGGGAAGACTCGTTTAGAGGCTTTCCACGTTCAACCCCAGTAATACGTCATGCTCAGGCTCAAAAGGTATATCCTCGATCAATTGGAGTACAGCCTTAGTGTCTTTGAGATAGGTGTTGGTTGCTTGGACTATCGGTCTCAAAAACGCGTCCACGAATTTGGAGAGTGGTTCCAATATAGAGCCGATACCAGATACTATCGGACGCCCTGGTGGATAGGGTGCCTCTTTTTGAATTTTTGGTATGGTTTAGAAATAAGGTGTTATGGGGTTGTTCTGAATGAGAAAGTCTGTCTCTTTTTTGGATATCCAATCATGGGCGATGGACTCCTCGACCATCATTAGAATGCGGATACGGATATCTTCAGTTGGATCCTCTCTTAGTATCTCATAATTCCGTCTGTCATTTAATAGTTTGCGGCATTCTCTATCATAATTGGGCTGGGTCTGAATGACTATTGCACCGCCCTTACCGGCTGGTTTTATGACAATCTCTGAGTTGTTAGCTAACTCCTGCAGGGCCTCCTTTTCTCTTTTTGAGGTGTTCTGAAATGTCACATTGTCAGTGGTAGGTAGATTTTCTAGCTCCTCCATTACTGCTTTCTCGAAAGCCAATACCTCAACTGGTATGGTCGAGTCTAAAGGAGTGAAGGTGGACTTTTTTCTCAGGCCTGTGTCTGATGGGTCAATATCATTGACTACATTATCATTAGAGTCTTTAAAGAAGGCTTTCAGTTTCAGTTTGCGCATAAATTGTTTCATTTCCAGACCAATCTTAAATTTGTCCATTCTGTTCGTTGGAACGAATCCAAGGCCTTTCTCTAGGACTTGCCATTGGGATTCAGTGAGTTGAAGGTCAGATAGGTTGACTACTAAGTTACCCGGCTGGTTGAAGCTGTCATGCTCCGTGTTAATACACGTGGTGTGCTTCTGGATTCTGGTTCCAGTGGACCTGGTTTCCCTCTCGATTCCTGCCTCTTCGTGGGCCGCGGCGCTGCCCTAAAAAAGGCGGTGGGCCATAGTAACTGAAGTTTGGGGGTGGCTGCTGGTTCCATTGTTGTAATGGATTGTCCATGTAAGGTGGTACCGGTGGGTAATGCATGTAACCGGGAGGGGCTTATTAGGGTGCCCAACCTCTTCCTCCTGGTCTATTCGGTCCTTGAAAACGTGCTCCACCTCCCCTGTAACCATGGTAGCTGTTCCTTCTTGATCCCGACCCATTGGAACTGGTATCAGAGAGATCAGTGTCTGTGCTCTGGTCACTATTGTTATTTCTTGATATATAATCGTTTTTGATATATGGATAAACTCGTTCATGGCTGAACACATCAGTATCTTTCTTAAGTTTCTAGAATTTACTCTTTTTGAGTGTTAGTTCAAAATCAATCATTTCCTGGTTCAGTTCATCTAACCTTTTTTTCAATACTGCCGGGGCTTGGTAGCTTTTGATTTGGACCTCTAGTTTTTGTATGTCAAGCTTAAGTTCTTGAGTCAGTCGGGTTGCTGTCTTGATAATAAAGACTAGCCAGTCCCTGGTACAATGCCAACTGATCAGCGACCAGTCTTTTTTGAATGTTGCGTCATGGGTAAAAATGAAAGGTTAATTTTTGACTATTAAGCCAGGAGGTGCAGCTTTTGCCTTGAGGTACTCGTCATCAGAAGACCATGTAGAGCTGTTTTGATTGGTGTCCTTCTCAGGGCTGCCAATTCATTTCAATCCCCGCCTGTCGGACTGGGGTCTGTGTAGCTTAGGCCTTCAAAGGGGTTGAGGGTTGCTAGGATCCTATCGACCTCTTCATCATCCAAACTCAGACCTCCTGCTTCTTCCATCTTCTTCTAAGAGTGTGTGCTATGTGAGTGTCCTTATGTGTAGTGTCCGTGGATAAATAGTGCTTGTTTCTCAATATTGAGAAAAAAGGTTTAGAAAGGAGACAAATAAGATACACTTGTCTACCTTTTAGCCAGAACTTCTGGCTTACAGGACTCCCACAGCTGTGCGCTGTCTGAAGAGTAAACAAAAAATCAAAAAGGGGGGAGTGAAGAGGTAGTGCTGGAAAGCACTCAGGTGGGCGCACCCTCCTCCAGTCAATGGTATAAATAAACAACAAGGTCCACCTCTAAGAGGTTTCCTGTGAGCCAAGGTATTGTAGGCATACACAGTATTTGTTAAAATACCCCTCACACACCAAAAGGGCCCTTGGTGTCATGCTTCATCATCAAGGTCTTCCCGCCCGCTGCGGGATGAGGCGTGCTACGACTAGCGACTACGCTGGAGTACTTAGATATTGTAAGCGCTATGTGAGGTGTATTGAGTGAGTGTGAGTAGGGTCAGGAGTGATATCGAAAAGTGAGATTAAAAAGAATACCTGGCCTTATGAAAGCAAAAACTCCTAATTAGTCATAGGCTGGTATCGTTAAAAACGGTGTAACGGAGAAACTTTACCTTAACAATGGGCTAGTTCTCCTGGTGATGTCAACATGTTTCGAGGCTGAATGCCTCTTCTTCAGGACGGGGTCAGATTCCTCTATCACTCACCAAAGTTGCCATCAATGTGTGCTATGTGTGTATACAAGTGAAAGGATGTAAGTTATAATACCACTGCCGTACGCGATTCAATAGATAATTACAGCCCTATCAGTATTTCTGAAGCGTGGGCCTGCAAAGATAAAGTGAGAGCACGTAAGTATTATCAGCGCGTCCCAATGCACGTTCATATATCAACTGTGGAAGGAAGGGCAAAGTGACATATATGGTGTATTAGCGATTACAGCGTGTCCCTAAATATGGGACACACTTAGGTGCTGTGACCTGTTTGAAAAAAGGAAAAAGAAAGACGCCATTGGGCAAAAAAACAAACACTTAAAATAAAACACACTCTCTAAGTCGTGAAGATCAGCACAGATCCGTTATAAGCTGTAAAATCAAAGTAAACAAAGGACAGAGGTCAAAAATACATACTAGAATAATTAGGAGTCAGTGCCCCATGAGCCAATCAGGAGGAGGGGTACATGGAACTTCCATCTGTTGGTAAAGGAAAAATAGGAGGTATGCCATGGTTTAGTATAAGGTCATGGCAAACGTTCTGCAAATTAGGCAATGGGCTCCTTAAACGCGGCTATGCCGTACTCACTAATACTCGAGCAGTCCTCGCGTCCTCCCTCATCCGCGGCTTCCGTGGTGTGAGAGGAAGGAGAGGAGGATGTGGTTATATACTCGATTCAATTGGATTATTGATTACACCTGTGCCTAGGGGGCGGCTGATAGGTCTGAATACTAAAGCAGTGCACGCTCATGAATGACGGCAAAAAACAGGGGCCATCTTGGGAAAGCAATGTCTGAATGAAGTAGGCTCTAAAGTGCGGGCGGCATCTTAGAAAAACCACGGTGGTTCATGGCTGGTTTCCAAGTCACTATTGTAGTTGGGTTTGGTTCTATATTAAACAAGGCAATGGGCGCTATGGTCAGCGCGTCCGATCACAAAGATCATGAATCTTGTAGGTGGGGGCCATCTTGGGAAAGCAATGTCTGAATGAAGTAGGCTCTAAAATACGGAGGCCATCTTGGAAAGACCACTGTGGTGTATGGCTGGTTGCCAAGTCACTGTTGTAGTTGGGTTTGGTTCTATATTAAACAAGGTAATAGGCGCTATGGTCGGCGTGTCCTATCCCAAAGATAATGAATCTTGTAGGTAGTGGAAACACCTCATCGTAGAGTCACATCTACAATAATCAATGGTACTCCGTATGTTGAGCAAAAACGTTTATTGTAGGGTGTGGTTCTGTATTAAACATGCTAATGGGCTCTGCAGGTGGCGCGTCCTATCCCAAAGATAATGAATTACATCGATGGTGGACTCAAACTTCAAAGTGGGTTCATACAAACACTGATCAATTACATCCTGTGTGTTGAGCGAATGAAGTCGCATGCAGACAGGCATAAGTGCAGTGTAGGAATGATTATTGTGAGGATGGGTGGCGGAGTCAGTGCTCTCAATCTTTACCCTACAGTGCCAAGCAGAGTGCAGACAATACATTCCTAGTGTAACAGGTTTGGGATAGGGAAGCATCAAAGAGTATCCAAAGGATTATTTATCATATGGTTGCTACTGACTCAGTTGTGCCCAGGGTATGTCATCATTAAGCCCTGTGATGTGTGTTCCAAGACGGACACCCACCTTTGTTCTTTCTCAAGGACATCTTTTTCAAATGTAATGGATTCAATCACTGTCCAGTGAAGATCTTGGATACTGTGGCCCATGGTTAGGTAGTGGGTTGCCATTTTAGTAGTATTTTTTTTGCAACGTATGTTGCTTAAATGTTCCCCCTTGAGTATTTTGACCGGTTGTGAGGTCATTCCAATGTATACATTGGAAGGACCTGTCATTCCAATGCCATTTCCTTGTTTAATATAGAACCAAACCCAACTACAAAGGTGACTTGGCAACCAGCCATGAACCACCATGGTTTTTCTAAGATGGCGCCCGCACTTTAGAGCCTACTTCATTCAGACATTGATTTCCCAAGATGGCCACTGTTTTTTGCCATCTTTCACGAGCGTGCACCACTCTAGTATTCAGACCTATCAGCCGCCCCCAGGCACAGGTGTAATCAATAATCCAATTGAATCGAGTATATAACCACATCCTCCTCTCCTTCCTCTCACACCACAGAAGCCGCGGATGAGGGAGGACGTGGGGACTGCTCGAGTATTAGTGAGTACGGCATAGCCGCGTTTAGGGAGCCCATTGCCTATTTTGTAGAACGTGTGCCATGACCTTATACTAAACCATACAAAAGGGGGTGGTAATGGATGGATCATCTGAACCAATCAAACACTCGCACCAAGTCAAAAGATTTGGGTTTAATCCACCACCATTCTTTAGCCCACTCAGCCATCCCAGTTCAGACATGGCTCTATGCAAATCAGTCTGACCCTGTGCCTCATGGGAACAGTCCAGCCCGAAATGCCAAGCCATGCCTTCCCTGGACCGGAAACAAGCTTCCGAGGACCAGTTTTTGGCATTCCAGCCGTCTTCAGCCCGGCTTGCTTGAATCCAGTGGCAAAGTGAGCAAGGGACTTACGTCTGAGCATACCCTGCCACACTTATGGCGGCCAAAAGTGGTACAAAAGGGGGTGGTAATGGACGGAGCATCTGAACCAATCAAACACTCACACCCATTCAAAAGATCTGGGATTAATCCATCACCATTCTTTAGCCCACTCTGCCACCCCAGTTCAGACATGGCTATATGCAAATCAGTCTGACCCTGTGCCTCATGGGAAAAGTCCAGCCCGAACTGCCAAGCCATGCCTTCCCTGGACCGGAAACAACCTTCCGAGGACCGGTTTCTGGCAATCCAGCCGTCTTCAGCCCGGCTTGCTTGAATCCAGTGGGAAAGTGAGCAAGGGACTCACGTCTGAGCATACCCTGCCACACTTATGGTGGCCAAAAGCCGTACAAAAGGGGGTGGTAATGGACGGAGCATCTGAACCAATCAAACACTCACACCCAGTCAAAAGATCTGGGTTTAATCCATCACCGTTCTTTAGCCCACTCTGCCACCCCAGTTCAGACATGGCTATATGCAAATCAGTCTGACCCTGTGCCTCATGGGAACAGTCCAGCCAGAACTGCCAAGCCATGCCTTCCCTGGAACGGAAACAAGCTTCAGAGGACCGGTGTCTGGCATTCCAGCCGTCTTCAGCCCGGCTTGCTTGAATCCAGTGGCAAAGTGAGCAAGGGACTCACGTCTGAGCATACCCTGCCACACTTATGGTGGCCAAAAGTGGTACAAAAGGGGGTGGTAATGGACGGAGCATCTGAACCAATCAAACACTCACACCCAGTCAAAAGATCTGGGTTTAATCCATCACCGTTCTTTAGCCCACTCTGCCACCCCAGTTCAGACATGGCTATATGCAAATCAAAAAATACAAAATGAGGAGGGTCAAAAAAGGCCTATGTTTACCGACTCTGATATTCCAACGGCCTAGGTTTCAACTGTATACAACAAAGCGGAATATCTGGGTCATAAAATGAGAGTATGTCTCAAGGCAGAGCGAATGGCAAACTGAGAACTCAAAAAGAAAAGAAAGCTAACCTCAGAGAATAATCGGTGGGTGAGAGATTCTCATCAGACCACCCAAGATGGCGGAGTGTCCTCATGTGAGATGGGATATGGATCCAGGCAACATCCTGACCATCATACGACAGTATAGTTGCAGATAACAGTAGTTTTCTCCATCCAAAGTTTATTCTCAATAGGTTGCTGATGAAGTGCAGTGTTAGTGAAAAAAAGTGAGTTAAAATTGATTACCAGAGCAAAAAGTATGTTTAATAAGTATTGATCTGGTATCAACCATAAAAATTACGCCTAGTAGTCTGACAATATGACTACTGAGTAAGGCTGTGCAAGACGGTCGACATATTTCAGCCAAAGGAATTTTATCCGGCTTTCTTCAGGACCATAGAATAAGATGAAAATACTACTGCACAGAGAATTATATGTGAAAATGATTGTATGTAATAAGGAAAGAGAACATCCTACCCGGACCTTGGAGCCCCAATGTTTCCAGGGATGTTAGGATAATGCGATCCTTACCTGTAAAGAAACATAGTAAAGAACCACATACAAATTACAGTAAATAGAGATCTCTATGTTTGCCAAACAACACGTGCCCAGAACACACAAGAAATGATACTAACTCTTTAGCAAACCCCATGGTGAATCCTACATTTTGGGGTATATATAAGTATTCTGCTAGGCCATTTGTGTAAGTGTTGCTGGCAGTTCTTGGAGTAAAGAAAGAAAGAAAAAAATGTTCTTAAATAATACTTACCCAACTTTGTGTGGGTAGTAAACCTCACCTCGCCCGGCGTCCTGCTCGGGAAAAATTGAGGCACCGCTCTATTGTGCAAATTAAAATAAAAAGAAGGGACAATGAGAGACCTCATCCCCACTTAGTTTACTAGTTTTAAATATTGCACAGTATATGTAAAAAAAACCTGACTGTTAGGCAGTGGGAGAAAGACTATGTCACAAATCATGAGGCTGACAATGCAAAAGAACTGACACCGGAAAACGAGCTATATGCTTTCCGTTTAGATGTCTACCAAAGGTGTTAAAGTTGTGAAAATACACCATGAAGGGGTTTCAAAGTAGAGAATCTATCGAAACTTGGAAAAAAAGGGAGCTGTAAAGCCTGCGACCTACCTCTCCATCGGTTACCCCTCTCTGGCATCCGAGAGGAAGTGGAAGTAGAGCGGAGGGCGGCCGCCGGTTATTTATACTCATATCGATTGGGTAATTGGCTTGTTTAATGTCTAAATTAAGCGCGCTATAATCGCGTGAAAGAAAGCGCTTATCCTCTGCACATGCGTAGTTGAGCGAGCTGTAATCGTGTCAAAGAAAGCACTGATCCTCTGCACATGCGCGTCCATCTCACCAATGTTTGACAGCGCATGTGCAGGAAAAAGCCACTGCTCGCCGCCAGCTAGCATAAACTGAGCTGTTCATGCGTAGTATAGGGAAGCTGCTGCATCGCGCTTGACTGTAAACATATGCGCGACGTAGTGTCCTGATGATTCATTTATAATTATGGCCTGATGTATTAAATAGATTATTTAGCGGACATACTAGCTAGGCTATGCATACGCAATACATAGCAGCAGCTATTTCGCGGGTTGATGTAGACATGCGCGCGAAGCTATGTACTGGTAATTTTTAATTTTAGCCTGATGTTGTGTGTGCTTATTAGGCGGACATAGAGGAACCGTGTTAGTTATTGAATAAATATTTGAACACTTTATCTAGGGGAGTATGTACAACCTTGATAATTCTTATGTATTCATTTACTGAATCCTCAGATCAAGGAACTCTAAGCCCAATAATTGGTGTGTCAATAGATAAACACTAATATAGTGTATCGTATAGCGTTCACTATCTATCGTTAATCAATCGCGATAGCAATTCTAGAATGTAGCGTGGTGTTAAGTCTGTGCTATCTTGGGAATCCCAGGAGCCTATGATATCTAAAGAGTCACAGGAGTTATTAGAGGGAGGACCATGGAATATCATCGTTTAATCCCTGCACATCACTTTTGACTTTAAAGATCCATTTTTGCTCTTTGATGAAGAGAAATCTTGATACATCACTAATATGTGGGGGAATAAATGGATGTTCAAGTATCACCCATCTCAATTCATCAGCTTTGTGTTTGAGGTTCAAAAAGTGTGTGATCAAGCGAGTTGATTGTTTCTGACACCGAATCCTGCTTTTGTGTTAACTTATTCTTATCTTGATTTTCCGAGCAGTATGTCCGATGTAACGTAGTGAACATGGACAGGTTATCATGTAGATAACCTGCTCGGTGTTGCAGTTAGTATGCTTTTTTAAAACCCATGGTTTGCCTGTGCCTATGTCAACAATGTTAGTTTTGAAGGTCTGAGGACAGACACTGCAGGTGCCTCAGGGAAAATGACCCTGTACTGCTGGTAAGTCCCATAAAGTGTTGGTAGTAACTGTTGGTGGTGTTTTTGGTCTTGTATGTACGAGACTGTCCCTGATGGATGGAGCCCTCTTGAATGAAAATAGAGGAGGTGGAACAGAGGTTTGTGCAATGTTCAAAATCTTCCAGTGTCTGCGCACTATTTTTTGGACTTGATTAGACAGCACACTAAATGTACTTACAAACGTGAGTCTGTCCAGGGGTGCCTTATCTACTCGGGGTTCTAACAATGCCTCCCGATCATTATTGGAGGCACGTTTCCAGGCTTGCAAATCAGTCTGACCCTGTGCCTCATGGGAACAGTCCAGCCCGAACTGCCAAGCCATGCCTTCCCGAGTGCCTTAATTTGTGGTTACCACGACCTCCTTGAGTGCTGTGCATTTCTTTTGAATCGGAAAGAAAAGACTGAGCAGCATATATATATATATGTATGTATATATACATATATATATATATATATTCACTGAAAAAACCATAGGTTTCACACCAGTTTTAGTTAGGAATTAGCATTTAAAAAAACCTATCAAATTCACTGAAAAAACCATAGGTTTAACACCAGTTATAGTTAGCTGGAAATTTTACTGATATAAAACCATTGAAATTCCCACGTTATAGTTAGTTGGACTCACTATAACTTGCACGTGTAATGCACTGATGACACCATCCAGTGAATGTGTGTCTTTCAGATAAATAAATATGTTTTATATATGTATGTTACGGTCGATGGAAGAATATTTGTTTAAATTATTGTCTTAATGGATGTTTTTTTTAAAAAAAATATTTGGAAATCTGCCTTATTAAGTGTATCTTAGTGAATACATATATTAGCGAGTGAAAGTAGGTCAGTCTCTCTGTCATCAGTGATGTCATGAGTGATGTCACTGACCATGTCATGAGTGATGTAATATGTGATGTCATCAGCAGTGCATTACACGTGCAAGTTATAGTGAGTCCAACTAACTATAACGTGGGAATTTCAATGGTTTTATATCAGTAAAATTTCCAGCTAACTATAACTGGTGTTAAACCTATGGTTTTTTCAGTGAATTTGATAGGTTTTTTAAATGCTAATTCCTAACTATAACTGGTGTGAAACCTATGGTTTTTTCAGTGAATTTCATAGGTTTTTTAAATGCTAATTCCTTTGTATATCGAGTTTCTAACCTTTTTTTTTTTTACAATTTGCTGTTTTTTTTTAAGTATTCATTTTTTTTATACAATTTTTTTCTTTTGCGCTCTGGGTGCGCGCTCCGGGAAGCTTTCAGCTAAGCTCTCCGGTAAGCTTTTCGGTGAGCTCACCTGAAAGCGCACCCAGAGCGCTACTGTCGTTCGTGAAAAAAAATATGAATGAAAAGTTAATAATAATGCCAAACATTTCGTACCATACAAATAAAATTAGTTTTTTTTTATAAGGAAAATGATTATGCATTTCTGTAAAAGTTTGATGACGTCACTTCGGCGCGCAACGTAAGTGCCCTCGGAAGCGCCTACGTTCGCGCCGCGTAAACGCACGCAGAAGCGCCTACGATCGCGCCACGTTTGCGCCCCGGAAGCGCCTACGATCGCGCTGCGTAAACGCACCCGGAAGTGCTCCGGAGCGCGCAGCGTAAACGCGTCGGGTCATGTGACCCTAAAATAACACTTTTCATTGGTTGCTAACAGTTTTTTTTACAATGAATGAAATCCCCACCCATTTCCTTCACTTCTTCTTTCACTTTTGTGACTGAAAGACCTGTTTTTTGCACCTGGATCTTTTGTGAATTACCATGGCTGCCAGAGAATCCAGCAGTGAGGATGAACCTGAGTTCATCAATGAAGAGCCTCCTACCCCAAAGGTGAAGGAACATTTCATATGGAAATTTTTTAAGATTCCAGCTGACCAGAAGAAGGTGAATGCACCAAAAGTGGAGTGCAGGATCTGCAAACAGGTCCTGTCACGGGGTGACCCCCCAAAAAAGTACTCTTTTGGGAACTTTACGATGATCCGACATGTGGAGAGGAGGCACCCCCAGAATTTTGCCCGGGAAAGTGTCAGGGCTCTGGCACAAGAGGTTCCCAGAGATGGGGCCTCTACATCAACCGGAGGAGCAACTTCTTCTGGGAGAGAGCAATCGCATTGAAGTATTTCGGGGTTCCCAAGGCCTACACGCTCCAGAGATAACCCACTCACACTCAAGAACTGTTGGCACGGAAACTGTAAAAGGCAAAGAACAAGTTTATTAAGACCCCATGGGGTGGTGGTACACTCAAACAGCACCCTTCGGTAATGCAAGAGGTAACACACCGAACATCGGTGCAACCTCATATTATATACAGTTTTGGGGCAATAAAAGATAGGCGGCACAAGTTAAGACACATTTTCGAGACATATATGGTCATGTTTTGGAATACTGCCAGCTCATTGGAGGGGGCACAACTCCGCTGGTCAGTTTGGTGCACATTCCTGAAGATCTACGGGTCAGTGGGAGCTGCGCATGTGCGGCTTGACCAGTACTAAAAATAGCCTGTTGCTGGGCAGACAAGAGTGGTCAGTGGAACGGACAACGGACTAAAGGGCACGTCGGCCACGAGGCCGCTCATGATCTAAGATGGCCGCCGTAACATTCAAAATGGCGTTTATCATATATAGCCAAGTTAAGGAGGACAACGTGTAGGTTCAGCTAATCGCTAATGCGAACGGGCCAATTACGACAGACGACCCTTTTAGCGTTTAGCTGAATCTACCTCATAATGAACATAGTCAGGATGTTCGTCCTCGATATCTATTAACATAATTTGTGTCACCTCTTTGTGTAGCATCATTTTGTCGTGGGCAAGAGCTCGCCTCGATGGTAAGCAAGCTGATAGACACATTGAACATAAGGCGGGGCCACATTGAATACATAAGCATATAAAGAACATTGCTCCCACAAGTATACAGAGAATTGTCAACAGTTTCCAGCCCCAAGTTGCAATCATGGACCAGAACCATCCTGAAAGTGTCCAAGTCCCATTGTCCGGGTGTATCTCAGCAGCTATTTTATGCAGCTTAGAAATAGCATCATACACAGATGGAGAATTGTCCGGGACGTATACGCAACAGCTGCTTCCGATAATTCTACATGCCCCCCCGCGATCAGCCAAAACAACGTCCAAAACCATTCGATTTTGGAGGGTGACAATTCTGGAAATCTGTAGTTCCTCGGTAATATTCCCCAGGGCAACGGCAGTGTCATTCGCAACAGCCTCGACAACGCGTGTCAGTCGTCTTATTTTCCGGCTGTTCAATGCAGCCCCCACAAAGGAGAATAGTCCCAGATTAAAATCCACATACTGTTGTAATGCAGTGTCCGTTTGATCAATGTCCTCTAGGGCAACAGTTCATTTAGCCCTGTTCAAAACGAAATCGTGGTACAATGTGTAATCGTTGTGGTACATTGGAGGGGCAATGAATACAGGAGGTAGCACAAACGATACGTAGCACGTGCCCAACCACCCCACTGGAAGCTGATGGTACCCCTTCGTTCCACAGATAAAATATGTGTTTCGGGATGCAACAAATGAAATGCCATTCGGGCTATCAAACGTGAGAGTAATGTTACATTCACTTTTCCCCACTGCAATCGTGCCCTTGTTTCTAATACATAAATCGGCTTTGTAGCAATGACATTTATGACATGAGCACTAGATACATTCACATTTCGCTGATTGCTATATACACGTGGAGCAGATACATTGTCAGGCCTGTACTCTTCCCATTCGAAACGTGTGCCCTCAGCCCGGGGAAACCCATCCTTGTCATGGGAACATACTTTATTCAGACGGAAAAGCACCCCCCCTTTAGTTGGCCATCTCAGAGTAAAAAGGAGGGTGTACCAGGCGTTGCACGACCCATTGTGTGAAAACGGGAGTGGAATAAGTGGGGTGCCCCCTCTCTTCTGGTGCCCAGGCAACATTCCACACACCCAGCAATTAGAGGTATTGGTCATATTATGCGTGTGGTGAAGAATCTGAATGAAGCTGTTATTTAAATACGTTTGGCGATGGCGCTCTTCATGGAAAGGCAATGTAAAATGAAAGTGTTCAGACGGTGCCGGGGTAGTCGGCAGCAAATGTTCACGTACAGGTACCACAAGTTCGACTACCCAGGCTATAACAGCTATCACCGCAATGGTCAAGACAAAGAGAAAGGCACCCAATATTTTCTTGTCACGAGATGCCGTTGGTGCCATAGTTCAAGAAAGTTTGTGCAAAGTCTCAAGTGGCACAAATTGTTCACAAATTGTTCACAAATTGTCCCAGATACACGTGCGTGTATACCTAAAAAAAGAGAAAAATGCGGTGCTGAACTCCGAGGTAGCCGTTGTTTTCTTCTCCGGGCCAAGACGGGTGTCGCTACTCTGGCAGAACTGATCCCCCCCCCTTGGAATTCCCGGTTTCCGTTTCACAAACCTGGAGCGGTAACCAACCAGTCATTAAAAAGGAACAAAAATCTTCTTATCGTGGACGTAGATCGTAGCGCTCTCTTCCGGTAGCAGATTGGTCCGGGAAGGCTCCCTCCACTTCGGCCGACGTCACAGCTGGGCTCTTTTCTTTCTCCAAGATCTCCTTATAATCAGTCAACACAGCAGGAGTCACCAGATCCGGAGAGACACGGCGACAGTGTGTCGAATGCACCCACCGCTTCCTGTTTGTCACTCGTACTGCGGTGCGGGTCGCCAGGAGGACCTGCTCGGGGCCCTTCCACCTGGGCTCCAGACTGCTTGCTCTCTCAAACGAGCGGACCATTACATGGTCACCAGGACGAAGATCGTGGCCCTCTCCAGTAGAGTTATCAGGGAGCGCTTCTCGAACCTGTTGATGAATAGAGAGCAAATCATTTGTTAATCGTGCCAAATAATCATTCATCATAACACAAGGCACATCATGTATTAATCGCGGCTTGGGCACCCCCCAGATATTCATAGGGCGGCCAAACACCACCTCATAGGGCGTAAGGCCAGTTCGTGAGTGGGGTACTGATCTAAGAGATAGTAGTGCTAGCGGCAACGCATCTGGCCACTTCAACGATGTAGACGCCACAATTTTGGCCAGCTTAAGCTTCAACGTGGCATTGTACCGCTCGACCAAACCTGCTGACTGAGGGTGGAATACAGCGTGGAACTTTTGCTGAATCCCTAACCCCTTCAGTACATATTCCACAATCTTTCCAACAAAATGGGGCCCATTATCGCTCCACAAAAATTTGCAAACTCCAAAGCGAGGAAAGAATTCCTTAAGCAACACCTTAGCTGTTGTCAAAGCCGTATTGTCTTTCGTGGGGTAGGCCTCAACCCATTTGCTAAAAGCGCACACCACCACTAGGACGTACTTCAGGTTATTGCAGCGCTCGAGTTGGATGTAATCCATTTGAAGCACTTCAAACGGTGCAGAAGGTGGAACGAACCCTCCTTTCGGAGTATGGGTCCCCTTTCCAGGATTGTGTTGCAAGCATACCAGGCAGGTCTGCACTACTCTCTTTGCAGTATTCGCAATCTCGGGATGTTCCCAAACTCGTGTTAAAAGCCGAGTGATTGCAAGAGCTCCGACATGGGCCAGTCCATGAGTCATCTGGACCATCGCCTGTAAGTAAGCCGCAGGCAATTTCCACTTCTCCATGTCTTTGCTTCTCCAACAACCCTCGTCATCTAGTACCCCATCTGCTGCCCAAGCCGCAAGTTCAGATTCTGTGGCTGATTTTTGAATATCCTGTATCTCTGCTCTAGCATCACTCCATCGCTCAGCCTGTGATTGTACCACGTACATGGGGGAGCTAGTTCGGGACATAGCCGTTTGCCTTGCTATGCTGTCTGCAAAGGCATTTCCTTGACCCACTTTATCCGTAATCTTCTTATGGGCACTGCACTTCACTATCGCTACTTTTTTAGGACTAAGCAACGCATTTAGGAGATCACGCACTAGCTCTCCGTGCATAATGTGCTCCCCGTGTGATGTCAGGAACCCGCGTTCCCTCCAAAGAAGCCCGAAGTCATGGGCCACTCCAAAGGCATACCGGCTGTCCGTGTATATGTTCACACATAAGCCAGCACTCAATTCACAGGCTCTTGTTAAAGCTATCAGCTCTGCTGCCTGAGCCGATTTTTGTGGTATTCTAGCTGTTTCTACCACCGTCTTAAGAGTCGTGATCGCATATGCTGCGGAAGTCGTACCATCTGGCAGCCTTAAACACGATCCATCAACCCACAGTTCCCCATCCACATCAGGAAGTGGCACATCCTGTAAGTCAACACGACCCTTTGTCTGTTCCTCAGTCAGGAAAACACAGTCGTGATGTTTTTCTTCCTGACCCTCCTCGGCCGGATAGGGCAATAAGGTGGCAGGGTTCAAAGTAGCGCATCTTTTCAATGTTATGTGTGGCGCTAAGAGTGTCAGCTCGTATCCTGTAAGTCGTGCACTCGTGAGGTATTGGGTCTTTGTTTGATTTAACAGGGCATCTACTGCGTGAGGGACTAACACCAACAATTTGTGTGATAACACTATGCCCTCACTCTGTCGTATGGCTACTGCTGTTGCCGCTACCGCTCGAAAACACCCAGGCAACCCTCGTGCTACAGGATCCAAAATGGCAGAGAAGTATGCACATGGTCTCTGCTTATCCCCGTGTAACTGCACTAACACTGACAACGCGCACCCATCATTCTCGTGCACGTACAATGTGAAAAGTTTCGTGTAGTCTGGTGTTCCTAACACGGGTGCGGAACAAAGGGCCTGTCTCAACTGTTCAAAAGCTTTCTGACATTCATCTGTCCACTCAAGAGGCATCGGTGTAGCTTTGGACAGTAATGCTAGCAAAGGCTTTATGATATGTGAAAAACCCATGATCCATTGCCTACAAAAGGACGTTAACCCTATGAAGGCACGCACATCTCTCTGTGTGCGGGGGACTGGTGTGTCTAAAATTGCTTGAATTCGATCAGATGTTAATGCCCGCCCCTCCTTAGACAACAGATGACCGAGGTAGGTCACCTGGGGTCTACAGTATTGAAGCTTTTTCTTGGAAACCTTGTGATTGTTTTGTGCCAAAAAGGAAAGCAGTGCAAGCGTACTCTGTTCACATTGTGCATAGGAGTCGGCGGCAAGCAGAAGGTCATCCACGTACTGGATGAGCGCAACGCCAGACTGCAATTTAAAGGAATCTAGTTGTCGTTTCAAAGCCTGGCTGTAGATACTAGGGCTTTCAGTATATCCTTGGGGAACACGACAAAATCTACACGATTTATTATTGAGCGTAAAACCAAACAGATATCTGCTATCTGGGTGCACAGGGATGGAAAAGAACGCATTCTTCAAGTCAATAACGCTAAAGGTGGTGGCCGTTGGTGGAACCAGAGTAAGCAAAGTCGTGATATCAGACACCACCGGGTATTGGGGAATGACAATTTTGTTGATCTCACGCAAATCAATAATAAATCGATAGATCTTGCCATCTGAGTCTCTCTTAAGAATCGGTAGAATAGGGCTGTTACAAACATTATAAGGGACCTCCTCCACCACCCCTGCTGAAATCAAGTCCTGTACAATATGTGTCAGTGCAATTTCACCTTCTTTCGAAATCTTATACTGGGGCACTCGTGGTAGAGGGTCCCCCTCCTTAACAGTAATGCGTATTGGTGGAATGCGCATCTCTCCCACATCCGTGTCTGAAATCGCCCACAACGTGTGCGGCAGGGAAGCCAAAGCAGGGATGTCTAAAATGGCATAAAATCTGTCAGGGTCAGGGCAATCATCAGGGTCAGGATAATTATCGTTCAGAATAACCCGCACTCCCTCTGGAGCGCAGCGTATTGTTGCTCGAAAATATTTAAGCAAATCAATCCCCAGGATATTGTCCGGGGTATGAGGTGATAACAAAAATTGGCCAAAGCTAAAGTATTTGTCAATGCATAGTGCAAGGGGCTTGGACAATGGGCTGGGGGAGGGTGTGCCATCAAACCCTACACACGTAATCATTTCGCCAGACAGGGGAGCCCTCGGAACCAAATTTTTCGACAGAGCGCTACGAGTAGCTCCTGTGTCGACTAGAAACTGATCAGTAGAACCCAAAATACCCGCTGTTACATATGGACCTTGCTGATCTACCGGCACTTCAACTGATTCCTTACCCCATCCTACGCAATCCTATGCATGCACATAATCCTGATGTTCCACATTCGCTCCTTCCGAAATCTGATATTGATTCCGTCTGTCAAACGTATTTCGTTCGTCCTGGCCACGGCCCCTCTCCTCAACCTGTCTACGATCACCTCCGCCACCTCTCGTTCCAGTATAACCTCCTCTGGACCTTCCACTTCCTCGACCACGCTGACTACGCTGCTCACGAAGTACCGGACAATCTTCGGCCCAATGCCCAAACTCCTTACAATAAGCACACTGATCCTCCGCAATGTCCGTACGACCATACGATGCGTTTCCTCCACCTCGTCTACCTCTATCATTCCCTCTACCCTGTGTTCCCCGAACCTGCGCCAACATCACCTTCGTTTTCAATTCCTTCGCCTTTTTCTCTACACTTTCTTTAGCCTCCACTTCCTGCCGCTCATAATACTGAGCCATAGTTAACAAGGACTCAGGGGTCGCCGTGGCCCAGGAACTTTCACTCGACTTCAATCGCTTTGCAATCTCCGGTAGGAGATTAGCTACATACTTATCTACAAACAAATGCCGACCCGTATCGTCAGTTAAAGATTGACCACTGTAATCATGAAACGCCTCTTCGAAGCGTGTAAAGAAATCTGAGACCGTTTCATCGGGTTTCTGCTTGCACGACGTTAACATGGTCCAATCAATCTTTTTGGGGGGGACGAGCGTTTTTAATTTATTCAATATAGCTGCCGGAAGGTCTAGAATTAACTGACAAGGCTTACATGCTGGTTCTCTGTCCAAATCTGCAGCATTTATGTCTTTCCATGTCCCCCCCAATATCGTTTCATCATTATTTTTACGAATTTGCCTCCACATATCAGGTGGTAAAATTAGTCCAAAAAACAAATCCATATCCACAAGAGTCATCACACAAGACGATATAGCCCCCTCCACCCCCTCATAAAATGCCGCCGGATTCTTTCGAAGATCAGGTAAAGAATTTTTCAATGCCATGACATCTGCTCTATTCCATGGCGTATATACCCAATTATACACAAAATACCCTTTCGCATCCTTTGACAATTTATCATCATCCGTACCTTCCCCTTTTGGTGGAACATACAAAGGCGCGGCTTCACGCATAGGCATAACATGCAACGCAGAACTCTTATCTGAACCACGGAGAGAACACTCCTTAGCCTGCCCGTTATTTCCCAAGTCGGACTCCTTTTGCCTCCGTTTTCGTTCCTCCCGCAATTGGGTTGTCTCATCCCGCAGCTTGATCAGTTGCTTGAACAGGTCGTCAACATCTGAAAGATCAAAATCACCTTTTGCTAAATTCTCCCGATACACTGACAACACTTTAGGCTCTAACGTATCAGAAAGTTCACGATATGCGTTTACAACTTCATCCGCCAGACTGGACAGAAAATACATTAATTCAAGATCCGACCACCCTTTCTTTTCTGTTAACAACTGCTCCTGAGTAACACAATGCTTATTCACTTTACGAGCCCAACTGCGTAAATGAGCGGACCTCTCCGCAGTAAACCTGAGAGCCGATACCCCCTTCTGACTCGACTGATCCTGTCCATCATCCTCGGAATCCACAGCCGGAGCCGTCGGTGAAACGTACGGAGGCGGTGACCGATCTAACAAAGAAAAATCATCAATTTCATTATTAAGGACAGGATAAAGTGGTCGGCGAATAGGAAACTGACCAGTCGTTTGCAAATTACGTTCCCGTTCCTCCCTTTCTTTCTTCTCCTGAGCCTCTTTTTCCTCAAGCTGTAAAGCCTTATCCCGAGCAGCCTTGCGCTGCTCTTTGTCCGCCAAGGCAACCTCACGCTTCATTCGCTCACGCGCCGCTTTCTCCCACATTCGCACGCAATCAAACATGTTTTGTCTAGACCTGCGTTGAAACATACACTGCTCTACAAATTGTATTTTACTCAAATCATACGACCCGTGTAGAGGCCATTGCAATTCAGGATCGGCCTTGGTGTATTTATGCCATAATTTACTGTACATAATAGGGGGAAGGCCAAGCTTTATGTACATGTCCCTATTTGGAGTTCCCCCTGGGGGAGCCGGCTGTGATTCCGCTAACCTAATTGAGGTACCTTCTCCTAGACAACACATTCCTCGGAGTGTGCTGAAAACAGGCATGTTCAAAAAGTATCACGAAAGCGTGACACCGGACAAAATGGCACTTACAGTTCTCCACACGATTGTGCCGCTCAAAGGAAAAAAAACAAAGTTAGAGAAACATCTCTACATGCCTGCCTATGTGAAGTGCACTACACATATAAGTTCAAAGATCACAAATTCACAATGTTAGCTAACTCAAATCAAAGTTCATAGGACTCACTACCTCACCGATCACAAAGCACAGATTGTCAGTAAGCGTCCGAAGACTACCTTACCGAACACAAATCGCAGAACTTCAGTAAGCGTCCGAAGACTACCTTACCGAACACAAATCTTACCAAATTCCCAACTGTCCAGATTCCAACTGCCAAGGTCTTGTAAGCCAAATCAGCCAAACGGCACTTTCTCAATAATGCAGACACGTCGAAGACTCAGTCGGAGACCGGCGCCACCTGGAAGGTCAGATCGGAAGGAAAGGAAAAAACACCGTGGCAGCCAAGACTCGGGTCACTCGTGGCAGCGCGCGCCCATGGCGGGTTTCCAAGCCTTCGTCACGACCTCTCCTTCAGGCATCCGAGTCGCCGATGAGTCCCTTCGTGGTCGCCAATTGAAGTATTTCGGGGTTCCCAAGGCCTACACGCTCCAGAGATAACCCACTCACACTCAAGAACTGTTGGCACGGAAACTGTAAAAGGCAAAGAACAAGTTTATTAAGACCCCATGGGGTGGTGGTACACTCAAACAGCACCCTTCGGTAATGCAAGAGGTATCACACCGAACATCGGTGCAACCTCATATTATATACAGTTTTGGGGCAATAAAAGATAGGCGGCACAAGTTAAGACACATTTTCGAGACATATATGGTCATGTTTTGGAATACTGCCAGCTCATTGGAGGGGGCACAACTCCGCTGGTCAGTTTGGTGCACATTCCTGAAGATCTACGGGTCAGTGGGAGCTGCGCATGTGCGGCTTGACCAGTACTAAAAATAGCCTGTTGCTGGGCAGACAAGAGTGGTCAGTGGAACGGACAACGGACTAAAGGGCACGTCGGCCACGAGGCCGCTCATGATCTAAGATGGCCGCCGTAACATTCAAAATGGCGTTTATCATATATAGCCAAGTTAAGGAGGACAACGTGTAGGTTCAGCTAATCGCTAATTCGAACGGGCCAATTACGACAGCAGGAGCAGGTGCCAAACATACAACCTGCATTTAACCATGGGGTCGTCAGATGCAGATACTGCAATCAACTCCTCACCTATGGGGAGCAAAGTGTCCAGCTCATGGTTCGAGCATTGGAGAACCATCGCTGCCCTTCCCACCCCTAATTTTTTTGTTTTCTTTTTGCTCCTGTTGAGCAGTTTCCATTCCCTGTTTTTGTTCCTGTTCAGTTAAAAGAAGAAAACCAAAAGTTCTTTTCAGAACTACCTCCAATTCTCATCAAAGAGCTATATTCTTAAAAAAATGAAGAGTAAGTGAAATATAGTGCATTGATAATTGAAAGGAGAATGAGTAAGAAAGAACAGAAAGGTATGAGAGGTGAAAGGAAGTGAAGTAGGAGGAATGAAAGAAGGTGAGTGTTAGAAAAGAAAGTTATGAGAAGAAGAGTGAATATGGGGAATGTTGATATTCAATGAAAATGTTGAAAAAGAACAGGAGTGTTGAAGGATAAGAAAAGATGCATTGCTGGAGTTGAAGGTAGAAGGCTTCATTTATGAAGCCATGCGTCACTTTAACGCCACCAAAGCATCACTTTTTGTGACACAACATTCCAATAAAAAATGCACCTTATTTATTCATATTTACAAAGTGGCGTTTCTTGGTAAATACATCACTTTGTAAACCCCTGTGCCACATTATTCCTACCTCAGGTGTAATGTATGCAAAAGGGACGTATTGACGCAAGAAACGGTCGCAGAGGTGACACAGTGAATAAACTGGAGGCCTCATTTCTGAAAAGTGACGCATTGCTACGTGAAAACAGCGATGCGTCACTTTTCTGGACGCACTCCTTATGACATTCCAGATATGTCATATTTAATATATGACTAATCAATTCGCAAGGAGTTACAGATATGTCAGTATTTCCGACGTATCTGTAAACACAAAAGTAACGCATTGCTGGAGTGCGTCACAAAAGTGACGCAACTCCAGTAATGTGTCCTTTCACATGGAAAAAGCACCATGTGAAAGGTCTGCTGTGAAGCAGGCGCAAGATTTTGACGCAACAGCATCCTAAAAGTGACGCAGTGAAATCTCAAAGATTTCACTGCGTCGTTATTACCAAGCTTTTTCGGGGGAACACCCCCTCTGCATGCATTATACCTGACGCTATTTTTAAAAAGTGACGCATCTAGGTACATGGGTCACTTTTTAAAACTCTGCGCCACATTATATCTGCATCAGGTATAATGTATGCAGAGGGGGAAATCCCTCGCAAAAAGCTTGGTAATAACGACGTACTGAAATCTATGAGATTTCTCTGCGTCATTTTTAGGATGCTGTTGCGTCAAAATCTTGCGCCTGCCTCGCGTCACTTTCATGTTTACAGATATGTCAGAAATACTGACGTATCTGTAACTCCTTGCAACATGATTCGTCATACATTAAATATGACACATCTGGAATGTCATAAGGAGTGCGCACAGAAAAGTGACGCATCGCACCAACAGTGTAAAAAAATGTGCCTTGTTGCACTATATTTAAAGGACGCAACAGCATCCTAAAAGTGACGCAGTGAAATCTCAAAGATTTCACTGCGTCGCTATTACAAAGCTTTTTGCGGGGGAACACCCCCTCTGCATGCATTATACCTCACGCAGATATAATGTGGCGCTTGATTTTAAAAAGTGACCCATCTACCTAGATACGTCACTTTTTAAATATAGCGCAACGAGGCACATTTTTTTACACCACTGGTGCGATGCGTCACTTTTCTGTGCGCACTCCTTATGACATTCCAAGTAACGCATTGCTGGAGTGCGTCACAAAAGTGACGCAACTCCAGTAATGTGTCCTTTCACATGGAAAAAGCACCATGTGAAAGGTCTGCTGTGAAGCAGGCGCAAGATTTTGACGCAACAGCATCCTAAAAGTGACGCAGTGAAATCTCAAAGATTTCACTGCGTCGTTATTACCAAGCTTTTTGCGGGGGAACACCCCCTCTGCATGCATTATACCTGACGCTATTTTTAAAAAGTGACGCATCTAGGTACATGGGTCACTTTTTTAAACTCTGCGCCACATTATATCTTTTTAAATATTGCGTAACAATGCGCATTTTTTTACACCGCTGGTGCGTCACAAAAATTGACGCACAGGCGGCGCAAAACTGGCAGCGCAAGGCCTTCATAAATATGGTCCTGGATTTTCCCAGTGCTTCGCTTCCCGGTGCGCGTACCATGCGCTTCCCCCGCGCGAAACTCTTCCCCCTTATGGTCATTTGCCCCTTTTTTTTTCAAACCCCTTGTGTCTCGATTTTACCGAGACACAAGATGGCGGCCGCTCCAGACTGTTTAGAATGTTTACAGACACCCAAGAGCCAATCAGCTTTCTGCGCACAAGTCGCGTGTCGCGCCAGGAGCGCACTCCGGTGCGCGCACCGGAGAGCGCCTATAGATATATATATTTTTTTGAACCTAAATTACTCAAAATCCACTGCAGCACACATCTTGAGACATAGCAAAGGCACATCGGGCTACCAGTCCCTTCAATTTTGCCAAGTTTGCTGGAAATCCATTCAGCCATTCGGGCTAAAAGTGAAATCGACCGCCCTATGGAAATTAACATGGGGAAAACGCGTTTTGGGACCCCCCTTTTATCTCGGCCCCCGCTTGACGTATCCCCCCCAAGCTTTCAAGGAAGGACCGGAGCTCGACGAGGCCATTTTCAGGAAATTTTCAGGCAGATTCGTCAACCGGTGCCAAAGTAATTCCAAATAGAATTTTGAGATTTAACATTGAAAAAAATCCAAACTACCGCCAGTAGGTAATATATATATATATATATATATATATATATATATATATATATATATATATATATATATATATATATTACCTACGGGCGGTCGCCCGTAGGTAGTTATAGTTTGGACCTTTTTTCCATAGGCAATCCGCAACATTCTATTGGGAATAACTTTTGCACCGGTTGTTGAATCTTCCCGAATTTCTCAAAGAAGATGGCCCGCTCTGCTCCGCTCCCTCCCTGAAAGTCTTGGGAAGATTTGTGAAGCGGGGTCCAAGAAAAAAGGGGGATTCCAAAACGTGTTTTCCCCATAGGACGATTAGACATGGCTACAGTCCGAACCGCTGAACGGAATTACACCAAATTTGGGAAAATGGTAGGGTCTGGTACGCAGATCACACATCTGGCTAAATGGTGTAAGTCCCTCCAGTAGTTTCAGAGAAAATCTATATCCGGGCGGAGCCTAACCACACATCTCATGTGAGATCTGATTGGCTGTCAGCACTTCATCCAAGAAGTGTTGGCAGCCATCTTGGGACCAATATACATAATAGCACCTCATTAAAAAGCATTGCAGTTAATAGAAGGTTTTAAGACTTTAGTTACATTATAAATCATTTGTTGATGGTACCATACTGTTGCGTGTTTATCTAGGTTCCGGATCGATACTGTGACCTTATGCCCCTATTCGGCTATGAATCCATTTATTCCCTATATTGGCATAACCGTTCAAGTGCGATATTCAGAAAGTCATCTCTGGCCTCACACGAACAGAGCCACATTCCAGAATAGTTCTCTGCCACTTCCTTTGCAACCAATTAGTGCAATGACAGAGCAGAAGTCACTATCTGATATTCCTAGATTAACACTCCGAGTTCTTCAACAAGATAAACACTCAGCAAACCTGGAAATCCCCGCTTGCTGTGTTTTGATTAGTAATGGAACTCTAATGAGCAACTGATAGCTATCACTTCCTAGTGACATCTTTAATTGACGTCTTATGTCCAGCAAACTTGCGTCAAACCAGGCACCTGTCAGGTATAAATACTACCAACGTTGCCTTAAGCAATTGCTGGTGTCCCATTGCTGTTGTATGCTGTATGCAGTACGCTGATGCTGCTGCTGTCCCTTGGTGGTGAAGCTACTGATACCATTATCGCTGCTAAAGCGCGAATGATGGTGTGGTGAGCTTAGGAGCTGAACAGCCGTCCCTCTGCGAAGAGCCCAGCAGATTCCAAGCTGCCCGCGGACGCTGTCCCCTCTCCTCCTCGACGCGCTGAAGAGAGACGCTGCCTTTCTCGTGCAGAGAAATCCAGCTCCAGCGTTTCCGGTGTGCCCTCGCGGGTGACTGGGATACCGAGTGCCTCCTGAAGGAGATACCAGACCTCCATCATTCTATTCAGAGGTATGGTGTTGACTAAACCCTTAGATGAGAATTCTTGAAGCAAACCTTGGCAAAACCAACTCAACTTAAAGCTACTTACTTACTCCCCTTCCACGTGTTAGGCTTAGGTCAGGCACACTGGGGTAGGCTTAGTTAGAAGCACCAGTTGAGTATGTTAGCCTAATGTATATATGACTGTATATATGTTTTATTACTTTTAAACCATTGTATGGCTAAGAAACCATATCAATGCTTTTCCAGTATTATTTCGCAATCCTTATCTTACTGTACGTACTTTTTATAATACCAAGTCTTGCAATTGTGGCAATACATTTCTCTTGTACGAGAAGAAAGACTGTTCAATAAATGTTAACCCTTTATTGACAAACGCCCGTCTCTCTATTCTCTACATCTCGTGAAAGTAAACTGCACTAACCTGACTGAGTGAAATACATGTCTATTGTTTCACACGACCCTAGAGATTGACTCTTGATCTGAGGAGCAAAGTTGTCATGTTGCACGGTTGTTGGAAAGCTGAATCCCTTCTTGTCTGTGCCCGGGAAGCTGATCACTTCCTATGCAGAGAAGAAAGTTTCCAGTGACCTCTGAGCTAGTTGGTAACAAACCCAATTAAGTTTAGCATAGTCAGTGGAGGCCTGGAAGATCCGCACTTCTACGTCGATACTACTGTTTATGTTATTCCAATGCGCAGGGCCTAGTGGGAAACTAGGAACTACACTACATGGCGCCCAAACGTTTGGTAAGGCGATAAACTAACGCAAGACGTTAGAGTAACTCAGTCGTGCATATTTCACACAGACCCCTTTCTCCCGTAAATACTCCAATAGATGTCTGGAGTGGGTGAAAGGTTAAAATCCGCCCGAACTCAGTAGGAAGAGATTCCTATGTAAAGCTCTGGTTTATTCAACGTTGAAGGATACAGTGTTCCAAAATATTGTGCACCTAATCTTTGTCTCCTTGGAGACCAACTCTGCAAACCTTGCATTTTAACAATGCCAGGAGAAAGTGGAACCACTGGGGCCGCAGTAGATGAACTTAGCAAGGTCCCGAATACACAGACCCGGATGCTATTATCATCCCGGTCCACTTGAGAAAATCTATAACATTAAAACTTATAGAGAACGGACTGACACCTCAAGGTGGTACAGTAATTTTCGTGATAGAGGCACACGAATATCGGCAGACAGAGGTATTCGGCAAACGCAACAACAAAAGAGTTTCACTATTACAAAATAGAGGAACCTCCGGAAGAGTACGCTCCTTTCGAGGAGATTGAAATTCCAATTAAATTTCAAGAGCACCTGCTCTGGTTTAATGGCGCCCTAAAACATAAAGATCACATTACCAGGCTCGGTCTACTAGGTAGACCAGGAGCAACGTGGCCGGTTCTAGCCAGCTACACACCACATCCTGACATTGCAAAAATGTCCAGAGAAGAGCTGTTAGTACAGCTAAAAACACTTATAAAAATACATAGGCAATTAGTCCAATATGTAATGCGGACTGCAACAGTCCAGCCAGCTGTTAATGTACCACAGCTGACCCCTCATCAGGGGAACACTAATAAAATTACACCACAGAACATACAGTCATGTCTTGGTAAAACACCCGTAAAACAGGAACAAATTCATTTCTGGTTAGCACAGAAAATCACTCAAATAGAGGCAGTATTTCCTGATACTACCCCTATAGAGAAACACAGAATCTTGACCATCTGCCTTCCTGTGGGAATCGCACCACACGTGGAGGACTGCGACACTTGGGGTACAGTCTTTGCTTCCATCTACACAAAAACACACGGTGTTCCGTCTATGGCGGTAATACCAGAAGTGCTAAAACAGATTCAAAATGAATACAGTCCAGAGCCCGCTTTAACTCTAGGTATGAAATTACTGAAAGACTTTAAGCAGGTCTCGGCTATATTATTAGCCAATATAAAAGGAGAAGCAGCATCTGTGGCGATCCGCCAGAAGTTGAAGGAATCAGATATAAAAGATCCTGTTGAGCTTGCAAAAATCATAGAAAAATGCTATGAAGAATTAGGTAGAGACAGCTTGGGTGGGAAACCAGTTAAGCCCCAACTGCTCGAAAATCCTGAAAAATTATTTATTAAAAATAATTCAAATACTCCTAAAAAGAGCTGGGATGGAAATAAACAATCCACTCCCAAGGAAAAAGTTTTCCAGTCCAGAGGAAGGTCTCCTCGACGGAGGGAAAGAACTCCGACTCGAGAACACCAGTCTCCCCAGAGGGAGCCCTCTGAGAAAAGATATAACCTTAGAAATAGGGATAATCTGAAAAAACCTGATAGATATCAAAGTATTGATACACGTCCCTCTCGATCTTTTCCACAGAAATCGGAAAGAAGAGGACGGTCAGACCCAGGAGAGCATACCAAGTCCAAAGACAAGGAACCTGCTCAGAGTAAAAAATCTCAATTTCCAAAAAAGAAGGTAGCCAGTATTAGAGTAATCAACCATGCCGAGAATACTGAGGACACAGTTGAAAAACGGGGAGTGGGCATTGACAATGTTGGACAGTGCAGCAGAAATCAGTATAGTGCGCAAGATCTTGATGAGTCATCTGGAGAGAGTGGACACAAATGAATTCATTCAGGTTGAAACTGCCGACACCAGACTTAGCGAGCCCCATAAAATATACGAAATAACATTGCGTATAGAGGGTGATAAGACTAGGAAAATAAGAGGGCTATTTTGGGATAAGCTCTCAAATGGCTATGATATTCTGTTAGCTGAAAAAGATTGGCCCCCAGAGTTTGTCAGGGAGTGCCCTCGTGGCGAAGAAGTGATTATGCCTGCCTTCTCGAATCACATTCCGATTCACAAAAAATATACATATGCAAGGAAATAGGCAGTGGCCCAGGCACCTGCATTATATAAAAATCATGTAGGATGGGATGAGGATTCACCTCCTCACAAAATCCAATTAAAAAGTGAACCAACTGCCCAACAGCAGTATCCCATTAAGCAAGAAGCTAAAAAACAGGTCAGGGAGATCTTAGATCAACTTGAATACCAGGGGGTGATTGAAACATGCACCTCTCAAATGAACAATCCTTTGTTTCCTGTCTCCAAGCCAGACAATTCATATCGTCTAGTTTTGGACTACAGACACCTTAATACATGTTGCAAAACTTTTGCAGTACAAAACTCGCATAGTGCAGCCCTAATGAATAACATAGTTAGGAAAAAATTTAAAACAACACTAGACATATCTAATGGTTTCTTTTGTCAAAACATTGCACCAGAAAGCAGATATTTGACTGCTTTCTCAGCATTTGGGTCGCAGAAAAAATTCTGTCGACTCCCACAGGGGTTCAAGAACAGCCCAGGACTATTCTCAGCTAGGGTAACAGAGTTACTACAAATCTATGATGATGAGGCATTATCTTACGTAGATGATATCTATCTCACAGACGACGACTTGGATACTCACTTGAAAAGAGTGAACACCATTATACTTGGGTTCGCAGCAGAGGGTTACAAATTCAACTTTAAAAAGTCCCGAATTGCCCATCTGACAGTACTGTTTTTAGGGTACGAATTATCAAGTGAAGGGAGAAGCCTAGCGGACAACTTCTTAGAGAAGTGCGCTGTACTCCAAGCTCCAAAAACGCTGAAGAATTTACAATCCATTCTAGGTTTTCTGAATTTCGGAAGAACTTACATTCTAAATTACGCAGAGAGGGTTAAACCTCTCTACGAACTAATTAAACCTGATTTTAAACAAATCAATTGGACTCAAAAACACACAGAAATTTTGAGATCACTGCAAACAGACATGTTAGCTAAAACAAAATTAGATACACGTGACAATACACGCGATCGTGTAATCCGAGTCATCCCAGGAAGATGCAGATTCACGTACTTGACCTCTAATGAGGGAGAAAAGGTACCAATTTCAATTAAATCTCACTTGTACACACAAGCAGAAGAAACATTCAGTCACACAGAAAGAACTGTGAAAGCAGTGCAAATCGCATTAGCAAATGAACGAGAACTAGCACACTGCAAAAGGATTAATATCCTCACAGCGGAATCCGTCTTCGAGGCGCTATTCAGCCCAGTAAACCTGCCTACAGTGTCACTGGACCCAAAATGGATACAGTGCATAGATTCTCTAGGAGCGGAAGATGTGAAATACTATTTCGCCCCGCAATTTGAAGAACTGAATGATTTAGAATATGAAGAAGAATATCCTCTGCCAATTGAAATTCTGCTTCTCCCACAATACGCATGTATAATCTATACAGATGGATTTGTACAGCATTTCAACGTAGAGAGAAAATCCTACGATGCAGCATGTGCGATTATTAAAGGTCGTTGGCTGTGCGGTAAATTCAGACCGAAAGTAACAAAAACTGAATCTGTAAGAAACTGTTCGGTTCAGAGAACTGAAATCAGATGTTTAAAGATGGCGCTCTAAAATGCAGAACGTGAATTCCCGACACTTATCGTGTGTGATTCTCATTTTTGCGTCAACTCTTACAACAATAAATTGCAGAGGTGGATTGAAAAAGATTACAAAGATGACACAGGTGCCACAATAAAGCATAAATTGCTCTGGAAACAGGTAGCTCTTTTACACAAAGAACTACAAAAGACTCACGTGATTCACGCACAGAGTCTTCAACGTGATGGCGTTCACGTTGCAGGGAATTCATTGGCTAATTCAGCCACAGCGGAAGCAACTAACCCGGCTTCCGTAGCCACAAAAAAGCGTACAGAAAAATACATAGACGGGGAAACCATTCTGGCAGTAAAAACGACCGTAAAAGGCGACTGTGCAGCACTACCCGTGAACTATCCACTCAATTATGCATACGTAATCGATGCAAACTCCGTTCCTTTTGCTCGAATCCCTGGAGTGGGGGACAGAGTAATTCCAAACAGGAGCAGGAGGGGCTTCCTCTTACTGGAAGCACACATGGGGTTGGGTCTGAGACATCAAACAATTAAGGTTTCTCTGAAAGAATTACAATCAGAGTACTGGTGGCCAGGAATGAGCATAGATATTCAATGTTTTGCTCAAAATTGTGAAGACTGCAACAGAGATCGCAGTAATGAACAGGCCAGTGTAGTTTCAGGATCCCTGCGCAATCAAAGAAGAGAAGCGCGTCCCATTGTACACAGTTAAGGCTAAACACACTTAAAAAATGAGGCCCCCAGCGCTCGGCTGACGCTAGAACGGTTATAAAAGATTTGCGAGTCTTTATCAGCACATACGCAATTACCACGTTCCATTCTGACCAGGGTCCTGCTTTCAGCTCTCGAGCCTATAAGGAGGCCATGGCCAGCATGGGAATTGGGTTGCGGTATTCTTGTCCATCGCACCCCGAAGGGAATAGTGTGGTAGAAAGAAAAAACCGTGACATAAAGCAATCTATAACAGCGAAGGTATTAGGTTCAGGCGCTGGGTGGGTCAAACATTTAATAAGTGTCCAGACTAGTCTTAATAACTTGCCAAGAAATTCTCTAAAAGGTTTCAGCCCATACGAACTATTGTTCGGAATTAGAATGAACATTCAGGACCTCGATAGTCAAATGTCAGTGGTACAAGAAAAAACAACAAACTTTGACATCAAAGATTGTTTGGCTGTTTTACAGGGACTGAATGAAACAAGAAAATCCTTAAGCAACATAAAGTTAAAGCAACAGCCAGGTACCACTGACGAGGCACCACAAGCAACAGCCCCAGCAAGGCCTGTCTGGATTCCAAAGATTGGGGATCTAGTCAGAGAAAAGATCGCGGTGAAGAAGGAATTTGGGCCTTCTTACAGAAAAGCAGTACCTGTCTTGGCAGTCACCGGAACAAGATCAGTTGTGCTACCGCCCCTTGCTGGTAAAAAGGAGAACAGAGTCGTGTCCATCGACCTGGTAAAACCACAAGCATGTGGCCTATAATCAACAGTAGGCCCAGTGGACTCCCAAGAAACAACAAAATACCCAAACTTGCAACAATCCAAGAGGTTCAAACTGAAAGACTAATCACATTCGATCAGCCTGCAGTGCACAGTGAAGGACTATGCAATAATGCCATGGAACTCGTGCCTCTTGAAACACAGATTGAAACAGTTCGTCAAGAAACAACACCAGTCTACACTAATGTGGCATCAGAAAGTGCTACGGAGAGACAGATTGAAAGAACAATCCCATCAATTGACAGAACTGCCTCTGGTTATTTCATCAACTTCGACAACTTCTATGAAGATCAAAACGACCCCGAAGTGATGCCAGAAACAAAAAAGTATTCTAAAGAAAACACAACAGGACTCCTTCAACAAATCAAAGAATTATATCTGGATTCACCGTTGATTGAGCATTGGATTATTTCAGGGGTATTCATACTCCTACTATGCCTAATTTTAGTTTTAATTTTAGCGAAGTTTATTACAATTGAATGGACACAGCATGTCAGAACATCAACCTAGTCCTCAAACCACACAGATCATCACATGTGAAGAAAAAAGAACTGTCAACAGTAAATGTCACAGCAATTCCAATACCTGGTGGGGTAGTATGGGAGAAAACTGACTATGAGATACATGGTCCGGTCGAAATCCTGAAGTATCCTCATCAACTAAAGGTTTCCTTAAGTGACTTTGTAACACCTAGTACATTCTCTGATGATTGGGACTTTAACAGTATTAATGACATGATGTCTGATTTAGTAATGTCAGCTAGATTCACAGATCATGATTATTTACAAGGTTCATCTAGTTATGAGCAGTTATTTTGCTACACACACTATGGTGATCATTACATGCATAAATCTGCACAGCCTAGAAATGTCTTTATGTATAATCAATGGGAACATTGTGCTACACCACCTAAAAGCAGTTCTAAAGTATTTTTTGAAAAATTCAAATACTTCTCGGGGTTTAACACCAGTGATGCAGAAACGTTTTATTACAAACTGTTAGATAAAACAGGAATGAAAAAAATGCTGACAAATTCTAAATTGATATATTCAGAAGCATTTTATGATAAAATGATGACATTTAGTTTTGAATATTGGAAAGATAACATTGAAACGAAAACAATTTGGGGTACAAAAGATTGGCAGGTGCAAGGCATTGAAGCACTATTTAGAACCTGCATGATACCAGAACAAATGTTGTTTTTAAATGACACAATACACCAAACATCTTGTCTTGGCATAGCTAAGATCAAAGACCTTAAAAAACCGTCTATACCAAAGCCAATACCTGAAAATGCAACTGCAGATATTGAGTTAGACGTGCCACAAATTTTACATTTTAACAGAACACATCCTGATTGGAAAAAGTGGTTAATCTGGCCTACTGACACAAACAGCTGTCAAGATAGATTCCTGAATAAAACACAGGGGTTGAAAATGACCAGACTAGACCCGAGATACTCCCAGAGACAACATCCAGGGATAATAACAACATACAGTGTAGGGAAACTCTGCCTTGAATGGCTAACATCATCCACACTGGCTGAAATTAAGCAACACTTGTCTTTACTAAAAGATGGTGCTGATTTGGGCGACTTCATTCTTGGACCACGCAAACAGCGTCAAAAGCGTTTCATAGCGACCAGTATCTATTCTGCTTACAACGAGGCTTGGAAAGTCACACACATTGAAACAGCTGAAAAAATACGAGAAATTGATCGTATTAATTTGGAGAAATCACTTTCTGTAGTAGACAATGGGTTAATGACTCTGTCTTCCAGAATATATTCGTTGGACAATATTGTATCCTCTGCCTTTGATGTGATAGATAGAGACTTGCTAATGTTACAACATGGCCAGTCGCAATTACGTTCTATTATACAATTAGGCTGGACGCTGCAAAATCTTTGTTCAGGCTATGTGCCTTGGCGTTTAATCAACACAACGTCATTATTTTCCATTTTTAACCTTACTGATAAACAGATCAGTTTGGCACATAAAGGAGCAGACTATACAATCCTGAGCATCGAAAAACTTGAGAGATTACCATTGACAATGTCAGAGAGTCCTGTCATTGAATGGATAATACACGGAATTATCACCATTCCGATAACAACTTTCCGATTTAAAAAGTGCCTTGAGTACATACCTGCTGGCCAGTATGAACAATTGGGTAAATGATATGTAAAATCAGAATGGAAATTACCATACACACATTCTTGCTATAGTGACAGCGACAAAAATGTATTTCTTAGTGGTGAAAATTGTAAACATTCACTAAGCGGTATACTTTTGTGTCAGGGTATTAATTTACACGGAGCATGTGATGGAAATTCTAACAACCTTTCATGCCACCAGCTAGTCACACCTGCAACTCAGATAGAGCCCTTCTTTATGCAACTTGCAAACGGGAGTTACATTCTTAGAACGGATCACAGATGTTGTGGCCTAGTGCCAGGGAAAAGTTATCTAGTAAGAGTAACATCCATGGTCAAATGCTGTATGCAAGCATTGTTCCCGAGTGGGCCTGCAGACACAGTGACTCCCATCTGGCCTCGTCTGAACCTCTATTCTATACGAATTGATACTTTAAGCAAAATGAAGTCTGTGCTTTTGCAGACAACAGTGCCTATAACGTCATCAAAAGAGGCGTATGATCTTCTAGTTGCAAGGACAGCTACTGAAGTTCATGAACTTTTATCAACAAATTGCCCCGTGCATTTCGTAGAAATGCTTAGCCAACTCCTTAACATGTCTAGTGCCACAAGCATCCCAGGCATATTTAAGACGATTTTTACGGGACTGCTAACACCTTTTCAGGCGATTCTGGGAATCGTTCCTAATTTTGTATACTCTGTTTTTGGCGGCATACCACTATTTTTGGGACTCGTTGCGGGGATTTTATTTTTGACCCTCCTGCTTCGTTATGGCAAGCCGAAACTCAGACATAGCTCCCATGGGAATGGAAGAGACAATCCTAGCAATGCGCTACCGGGACAGGATAACTAACGTCCTTGGATTGGCCAGGCTGAGAGATCTAAACATGACCTGGTTCCTTTCATTCAGACCTATATGGCAGAACTGTATCTTACCGGTACTACGATGTATGCTATGCGGAGATGAATGCGTGTTGGACATCTGTCTTTCACTTCCATCAGCAGTACCAATGGACGTCGATACTTTGCTCAGTCCAATAACGGCTCACGCATTGTGTTGTCCCCAGCGGCTACCAATCCTGATGACAGCATTCTTTGAGACTCCTGTGCTACGACTAGGTGGTAACAGTGGAGCAAGTGACAAAAGCAGCATCACCCAGGTATGACCTTTTGTGAGCATTGCTGATCCTGACTATGATGACAGCAATCATTCTCACACCTGCCAAGTTACAGCACTATCGAATTTGGTTGAACTGTCACCTGATTTTGTAGACCAATTCTTTGAGAGCCTGTCTGATACGATGTTCTCACCCGTACAGAAACAATAACTTTTGAGAAGCTTTCCGACACACAGCGTTCCCATGAACTCTGAATTCGGCCTTCAGTTTTGATCAACAAAAACTGCTAAAAGCGTTGGAACTCTATTTCCCTGTTCAAGCAATAATTCTTTTGAATTGGACAATTTTTTAATATTCACCCTTTTTGGCACGAACAATTCTTTGCTTAAACGTAATGCTATTCCTAGAGAACAGAAGCTTCAAACTTCTATTTCTAAACACATCTAGAGACATAACAAACTTACATCAGCCTCTAGCACATGTTATTGCAATGCATTTATATGTGATGATTTATCTCGCCCTTCTTCTGTTCAGAGATACTTCATGTGTAATTCTTTTTGCATAATCGTTCATTGATTTCATATGCAATAATTTTTGAATGATTTCTATGCTTCAAAAAACGTACAGTACCTAAATTTCACGTATTACAAATACGCCTATTTCGAATGCATTTATGTATTTTGGGGTGGGCAATGTTACACATGCATCTAATTGCTCTAGTTTTAGTAATTTGATGGACATGAAAACGTGGAGTGGGTGTTGCGTGTTTATCTAGGTTCCTGATTGATACTGTGACCTTATGCCCCTATTCGGCTATAAATCCATTTATTCCTTATATTGGCATAACCGTTAAAGTGCGATATTCAGAAAGTCATCTCTGGCCTCACACGAACAGAGCCACATTCTAGAATAGTTCTCTGCCACTTCCTTTGCAACCAATTAGTGCAATTACAGAGCAGAAGTCACTATCTGATATTCCTAGATTAACACTCCGAGTTCTTCAACAAGATAAAAACTCAGCAAACCTGGAAATCCCCGCTTTCTGTGTTTTGATTAGTAATGGAACTCTAATGAGCAACTGATAGCTATCACTTCCTAGTGACCTCTTTAATTGACGTCTTATGTCCAGCAAATTTGCGTCAAACCAGGCACCTGTCAGGTATAAATACTACCAACGTTGCCTTAAGCAATTGCTGGTGTCCCATTGCTGTTGTATGCTGTATGCAGTACGCTGATGCTGCTGCTGTCCCTTGGTGGTGAAGCTACTGATACCATTATCGCTGCTAAAGCGCGAACGATGGTGTGGTGAGCTTAGGAGCTGAACAGCCGTCCCTCTGCGAAGAGCCCAGCAGATTCCAAGCTGCCCGCGGATGCTGTCCCCCCTCCTCCTCGACGTGCTGAAGAGAGACGCTGCCTTTCTCGTGCAGAGAAATCCAGCTCCAGCGTTTCCGGTGTGCCCTCGCGGGTGACTGGGATACCGAGTGACTCCTGAAGGAGATACCAGACCTCCATCATTATATTCAGAGGTATGGTGTTGACTAAACCCTTAGATGAGAATTCTTGAAGCAAACCTTGGCAAAACCAACTCAACTTAAAGCTACTTACTTACTCCCCTTCCACGTGTTAGGCTTAGGTCAGGCACACTGGGGTAGGCTTAGTTAGAAGCACCAGTTGAGTATGTTAGCCTAATGTATATATGACTATATATATGTTTTATTACTTTTAAACCATTGTATGGCTAAGAAACCATATCAATGCTTTTACAGTATTATTTCGCAATCCTTATCTTACTGTACATACTTTTTATAATAACAAGTCTTGCAATTGTGGCAATACATTTCTCTTGTACGAGAAGAAGGACTGTTCAATAAATGTTAACCCTTTATTGACAAACGCCTGTCTCTCTATTCTCTACATCTCGTGAAAGTAAACTGCACTAACCTGACTGAGTGAAATACATGTCTATTGTTTCACACGACCCTAGAGATTGACTCTTGAGCTGAGGAGCAAATTTGTCATGTTGCACGGTTGTTGGAAAGCTGAATCCCTTCTTGTCTGTGCCAGGGAAGCTGATCACTTCCTATGCAGAGAAGAAAGTTTCCAGTGACCTCTGAGCTAGTTGGTAACACACCCAATTAAGTTTAGCATAGTCAGTGGAGGGCTGGAAGATCCGCACTTCTACGTCGATACTACTGTTTATGTTATTCCAATGCGCAGGGCCTAGTGGGAAACTACGAACTACACTACAATACTCATTTTAGGAACTGTGGTGTGTTCTAATGTGATTTTACCATGTGAAAAAGCCTTCTGCTGGGATATCATGAATCATGTTTGAAAGAAAACTATTAGCTCATGCTTTTCCCACAGTGGTTTGTAAGGGGATCTATAAACTAAACTGAAAGCATATTTTCTGTAAATTCACATCATCTTTCTCAGTCATGTCATTTGATTCCTTTGTGTTCTACTGCAGTTTCCCAGAGTGTTCTAAAGAACAACTAGAGGGCTAACAGTCCTACTTATTACAAAGGTTATGGCACACCTGAAGCCATATTGATTGGAATAAAGTGGTAACTTGTAAAACATTTAATTTAAAAAGGAACAACATGAGGGGGTATATTTTGCCATAGAAAATATGATTAGTGCTGCATAAAGAAAGATTAGGGCACATTTTGAGTGACTTCTCAAATCCTCTTCTATTTCATTAAAAAAATCTGACATGCAGTGTCCCAAGATGGCCACCAGAGCCAAAAGAGCCCAATTGTAGCCCAAATATCACCCAGATGTAGCCCAAGTTAGCCCAATGACAGAATGTCCCAGAGTGTTCTAAAGAACAACTAGAGCGCTAACAGTCTTACTTATGCCAAAAGTATGGCACACCAGAAGCCATCTTGATTGGAATGAAGTGGTAAGTCTGAAAACATTTAATTTAAAAAGGAACAAAATGAGGGGTTTATTTTGCCATAGAAAGTATGATTAGTGCTTCAGAAAGAAAAATTAGGGCACATTTTGAGTACTTCTCAAATCCTCTTCTATTTTATTAAAAGAAATTCTGACATGCAGACTGAAACATGGACTTTGAATACCAGCAGCAGAATTCCCTGGTGAGCAGTAGATATACTACAGTGATCTAATGAGCAACTAGTGTGCTAACATTCAGAATTTATGGCAAATGTGTGACACACCTGAATGCCTTCTTGATGGAACCAAAGTAAACAATAGATCTCGCCCTCCTGTAAGTTAAAGCCATTCTGTTTGCAATGAGGTGGCTTTTTAGCTTTGCTTTTATTAGTGTTTTTCAAACTTTCATGTAAATAACATGCATATGTATGCATATATGTAAATGTATGCATGCATTTATATTTGTATTTATGTAGATATGCAGATTATATATGTTTATATATGTATGTATATATACACACATACATATATATAAATACATATGCATATATATGCATATATATGTGTATATGTGTGCATGTAGAGAGAGGTAGAGAGGTAGAGGTGTAGAGGTAGAGAGGTAGAGGTTTAGAGGTAGAGAGGTAGAGGTAGAGAGGTAGAGACTAGTAGAGAGAGAAGTAGAGAGAGGTAGAGAGGTAGAGAGTAGAGAGTGAGTAATAGAAAGTAGAGAGTGAGTAGTAGAGAGTAGTAGAGAGCAGTAAAGAGAGTAGCAGAGAGTGAGTAGTAGAGAGTAGTAGAGTGAATAGTGAAGTTAGTAGTACAGAGTAGTAGAGAGTGAGTAGTAGAGAGTGAGTAGTAGAGAGTGAGTAGTAGAGTGGGAAGTAGAGAGCAGTAGAGAGTGAGTAGTAGAAAGAAGTAAAGAGTGAGTAGTAAAGAGTGAGTAGTAGAGAGTGAGTAGTAGAGAGTGAGTAGTAGAGAGTAGTAGAGAGTGAGTAGTAGAGAGTGAGTTGCAGAGTGAGAGAATAGTAGAGAGTAGTAGAGAGTGAGTAGTAGAGTGAGTAGTAGAGAGTAGTAGAGAGAGAGTAGTAGAGAGTGAGTAGTAGAGTGAGTAGTAGAGAGTGAGTAGTAGAGATTGAGTAGTAGGGAGTAGTAGAGAGAGCGTAGTAGAGAGTGAGTAGTAGAGAGTAGTAGAGAGTGAGAGGTAGAGAGTGTGTAGTAGAGAGTAGAGAGTAGTAGAGAGTGATTAGTAGAGAGTAGTAGATAGTAAGTCGTAGGGAGTGAGTAGTAGAGAGAGAGTAGTAGAGAGTAGTAGAGTAGTAGAGAATGAGTAGTAGAGAGTGAGTATTAGAGAGTAGTGGTGTAGTATAGAGTGAGTAGTAGAGAGTAGTGGAGAATATTCCAAAGTTTGGCACAGCACCACTTGCAAAACAAGTCCAATCAAATCATATTACTTAGAGTCCTTATTGAAGCGCTGAATCTTGGTGTATATTCAAATGCTTTTATTTTCCTTAAGTTTATGTACCACAGCCAGCCGACGCGTTTCGTTCTGTACCACAGAACTTCTTCAGGGCATTCTTATTTCCTTCAAGTTATTTTGGTATCCTGTTGTCATATAACTAGATATTTCTTCCAAATGTTAGACGAGTGGTAAGTACATTCTTATTCAAAGTGACTAGGTATCAATTTTACCCACACAATTCGGGCAGACTTGAGTAATTTCTAGCATCCTCAAAGTCAGTCTTTCAAAAATTCCAAAGTATAGGACATGATAATCCAAATCCAAATGTTTCTCAAGAAAAGTCATTTTCAATTGTTCGGAATATCGGTGTTTGGGCAGATATGACCCACGGACACGGTTTATAACTTTTCTTGAGAAACATTTGGATTTGGATTATCATGTCCTATACTTTGGAATTTTTGAAAGACTGACTTTGAGGATGCTAGAAATTACTCAAGTCCATGGATGCTGCTGGGAATGCCCCCAGCAACACCCATTGCACGCCCCTTTAACGCAGGACACGGCGTTGAAGGGTCTGATATTTAACAGGTAGGATTACACCACAAGAAGTGGCTTAGTCCTGCCTGATAAATATCACTCAGTCTTCTGCGCCACCGGAACGTCACAAAAAGTGACTTTCCGGATGCGCAAGGGGCTTCTAAATAAGGCCCCATAGGTTTCACACTCATTATAGTTAGGAATTAGAATTTAAAAAACCTTTGAAATTCACTGAAAAAAACATAGGTTTCACACCAGTTATAGTTCGCTGGACATTTTACTCATACAAAAGCATTGAAATTCCCCCGTTATAATTAGTTGTACTCACTATAACTCGCGTGCCCGCATTCCACTGCTGATGATATCACATATTACATCATTCATGACATGGTCAGTGACATCACTGATGACATCTCAAAAGACATCACTGATGACATCACTGATGACATCATCCAGTGAATGTGGTTTGCTTTGATATTTAAATATGTATTATAAATACACTACTTTGCATTGAAGAATGAGTGGATATATAAATATAAATGTGTGGATGGTGGATTTAGTAACAGTGTCATTGATTGTTTCCTTGACTAATTTGGGAGTCTCACTATATATATAATGTGTAGTTACTAAACTGTGTGAAAGTCTTTATTGCTTTGTCTTAATTGCTTTGTTAAAGACTATATTTGTTATTGGTTTCTTAACTGAGTATTTGTATGGGTAAATGAATGTCTATGTGGTTTGGTGGGGGGGTGTGATTGCCAAAAAATGTGTGAATAGTTCATTCAGTAGGTATATGAGGTTAAGACTACATGTTATAACAGTTATTTCAGTGAGTATATTTTTATGGGTGTGGTGGTGATGAAATATTTCTCTCAATGGTACATCTCCATTAAACTTGAATAAAAAGGCAGTGTACGTGACAGTTATATCTAATTAAGTGTGCCTAAGACTTAGTGATTGTGTGAGTCACTATATGGATAACTGTATACTTGTAATAGTGATTTTATAACACACTAAGTGTGAGTTACTATCTATATAAATAGATGAAGTGGTGTTTGTATAAGTGTGTAGGTGAGTAAATGTAAGTATAATCAATTGTTTTCATGAGTCAGAAGGGTGTCTTTATAAGTGAATACAATGTGTGCTGGTGTGTAATGATGAAATAGGCGTATAAGTCCAAAGAATGGCTTTACATGCTGTAAAATATGTAAAGCATGTAAATATGGGGCGGACACAACAAGTTACAGTACATCATTCAAACGAAATCCAGTCCCAATCAATAAGAGTCTCAACTGAAAAACTGAATACGCAGTGTATGTATTGGAATGTACATGTAAATTACAATAGATAGGAAGCACTAAATTACAAGTACATAAACAAGTGCTCCAGCATTTGAGAGCATTCATTAGCAACGATGTAACTTACCCGGTTGCACGCCACTTTAAGGAGTATCATGACAGTAAGCTTGATGATTTGAAATATTTTGTCAGTGATACTATCTTGCCCCAAAAACGAGGGGGGAACTGGGAGGCTTTATTGCGTAGGTTGGAAACACGATACATTTTGGAACTGGATAGTAAGATACCTCAGGGTATGAAATTTAGTGAAGATTTTTATACATGCCAATAATTTGCACCAAGCTTTTATATTGGATTTTTAATGAAATCTTAAAATCCATATTCAGCCGCTGCCTGCTAAAATGAATGTTTCTTTTATCTTCCTAATTTTAATTTTGCACATTTGCACATTAGTAGGTAACAGCTGTGATCACTAAACACCACATATCTCTTTAGCACAAGCACCTTTAGGCTATTTAAATCATGAAAACATCAATAATCATGGCCCACTCGGGCAATATTACGCAGAGTCTTATTTTTACATCTCCTTTTTGCAAATTTGCACACAAATTACAACCATTTAATGCTTTTACCATATTTAATGTCTATTTATTTATAGAATTGTTGATAACATTTATTTATTAACATCTATTGTATATAGCACAATAAATAAGGGATCATTAATTGACTCTGTTTCCTCTGTGAAAATAATTGAGTATGTTTTTCATGTCTATGCCTATGACGTGGTACATTTTGCACTTGCACTGTCACTTTAAATATGGGAAGCACTCCACATGCGCGTCATGTGATCAAGGGCACTGTGATGCCCGAAACGCATAAAATGCCGGTGGTGGAGGGCGTTATTTCGAAATAGTATTGCACCGATTTTGGGTCTGCATCCGTTGTTTGGAGTGGAGAAAGAGTCACGAAACAGAGTAAGCAGTATATATATATATATATATATATATATATATATATATATAATATTTTGGTAGTTTTTTAGGTCTGTCACCATCAGGTAGCTACATATAAAATAATGGGTAGCTTAAATGAAAAATACATTAAAAAAAGTTAATACTCTGTGGGAAATGCACTGTAGTACATTTGGAAACCTATATTAGTTAATGCACTGCAGAGGTCTGTGTGTAACCAGAGAACCAAAGAATGACATTTGGTTGGTGTAGTGGGGAATAGTGGCTTATGGATTATTAGTGCAATGAGATCACATCCTGTGACAGAAAGCACTATGAAAGTGTGAGTCATTAATTTATTTTTGCATTACACACATTATAAGGTAGACTGCTACAAACTGTGCAAATAACTGTTCGTTTAACACCACCTCAGAATTACTAAGCGATTAAAAACATGGACTTCATAGCCCAGTTGTTAACTTCTCTTACTACCACTAAAAAACAAATAACAATATTTTCCATTACAAAGCAATTAAAGCCAGAACCGCTCCCAAGCACCATTTACATTTGCACATTAACTCAAACCACACTTTTGCATTTCATTCAGGCAAGCAGGCACCCTGGCATGAAGGATTGTTTCACATGTCTGCCCAGCCTCTTCCTTTCACAAAACAGGAGACTCAATTAAGTTTCAGCTGAAGCCTTTTTCCCAGTTTTTAAAAGGAAGAGCACATGTTTTAGATTCCAGGCAGAAGTGAGGCCTGGAAATGTGTGACCCCCTTCCAAGTGCTTCACGCCCCCCCTGGGGGTCACGTCCCACAGATTGAAGACCTCTGACTTGGAGGCAATGTGCAAAGTATCTAGGCAGCAATTCTAACAGTAATAAAGTGAAACATAACACAAGAAGAATCACACACCAATTTAGAAAATAGAGTAATTTTATATAAATAATTTAAGATCAAAACAACAAAACTTCAATCAGTAGAGCCGGAGATATGCGATTTTAAATAGTTACGGGAAAATAGGGCCATAAAGCACAAAGCACTCCCTGTGGTTACCTGGTTGCATTAGACTGGGATAAAGTCACAACTTCAGGCTCATTGCAATGGAGTGTGGGACCCAGTTAGGCTTTCTGAATTAAGTACCTTCAATTCTGGTTGGGGAACAATGCAGAGGCTCTCACCTAGCATGTGTCGTGGAGCAGAGGCGATGTGAAGTTCTGGTGAGTAGATGTGTTATACAGTAGTGAATAAAGGTTCACAAAACAAAATACTTTATATCATTCTTATCATTTTAAATTCTTCATGCATCAATACATTCCAAAGTCCCAAATTTTCTAAATTGCTCTTTCACCCGAATGACTGCATCAATCCAAATATATATATATATATATATATATATATATATATATATATATGTATGTATGTATGTATGTATGTATGTATGTATGTATGTATGTATGTATGTATATATATATATATATATATATATATATATATATATATATATATATATATATATATATATATATATATATATATATATACGTTTTCACAAAGAACACAATCCTCTTTTCTTTTAAATATGGTTTACTTTGGAAAAGAACACAGCCTCCAGAAAGAAATCAGGCAACATTTGTTTTGTCAATCTTGACTTTTTCAAGGCAGTTAACTAGAAACGTAATCGATGTGCAGGTTTTTTTCAGAGCGTTGTCACACTAGAACCATCACAGAGTTTCAAATGTGTCTCCACTGTCGTAAACCTAGGGCACTTCACATTCTATGGTTAGACAAAATCAGTCTATATATCATCTGTGAGATCAGTATCTATATGCGGTGCCCCTTCATAAGGCAAAATTCAAAGTCAGAGAGCAGCTTAATCAATCTGGCACCCATTTAGGCTTCAGAGAAGGAGTCCATGATAATCTCCCTGATCCTAAGAATGCCAGGAATACACACCTTGAGTTCTTTCTGGAGGCTGTGTATTTTGTTTTGTGAACCATTATCAACTACTGTGTTGGGTGTTGTGACTCCCTTGGAGAGTGCTTTTCTAGTTCCTTTATGCTTTATGTTAGACACACTAACTTTGTTAATATGCAGGTGCAACCTTGGGTAGTAGGGTGCCGGAACTATAGGAGCACATCTGTTTTCCTATTTACATTGGGCATATTTGTGTTTTGATTCCCATTTTCTAAGAATATCTCCAGTTACTGCAGTATCATGAGGTGCAAAAAATCCCTTCTTTTTGGGCCACTACTACCCAGAACTTTTATGTACATATATTTGTTGCACACCGACTGGTTCCAAAGAAGTTGTGGGAATTGCGATGTGGAGTTCTGCATCGACGTCAAGATGCCATTGACAACTCTTGCAACCTACTTATGCCTGTTTTACATTATAGATTGTATTTTACAAGTTTTATCTCAGTCTAAGTTGGCACAACAAGCGGTGGTAGACCCTGGAGTTAATTCAGCCACCTCTAGTGTCCTGCCCCATCCTATGGTTACCTCTGAAGCATGTACAACCTCCAAAAGCAATAATTGCAAAGTTAATAATGGAAGTTCCAAATGTAAAAATATAAGTCAAGGATGTGTGCAAGTTAATTCTCCGCCTATCCATATTTCAAGGGTTCACCTCAGGGTAGTTACCAAGATGTCTTCTAGTAGGGCTAACCATGCAAGCCTTGACCCTAGGTGCTGTCTTCCACAGGTGACCAAACAAGACTCTAGGAATAAAGGGCAGTTACAAGATAAACCAATATCACAGGTGAAGGGAAATGGACCATCTATGCAGGCACGTAATAGCCTATACCAATAATATATGAATCTTCCTCCTGCTGCTTACCCTTTTGTTGTAATCTTAGTGAACATGCCTTTATTGTGCCCACATCTAAATGAATCCTTAATTCAATTGATGGCCAAGGCTCAACACTGACTGAGTCAAAATTCAGAAAAAGGGCACTTGATCCAAAACCATTTGTTAATGGCCAGAATAATACAGTGGATAGGTTCTGATAAGTAATAAATACTGTGTAATTTTAAATTTTGATAATGAATGTTTGAAGAGAGATTTATTGGGAATTTACTTGCCGCCCCCTCCTTTCACTCTCAGATCTATGCAGTTTCTCTTGGCTCCTTTTACAGGCCCTTACCAGTATGCACTTATCAGGGTTATCCTCCAGTGAGACCCGGATTTAAGCACACTCAGAAGGTCCCCGCTCCGCTTGCCCTATCTAACAGGTACTCAATGCTGGAAGACATGGAGGCTTGTGATTGACTGACCTCAGATCAAATGGTTTCAGGAATGATATATGTGCAGCAGGCTCCTTTGGTTGGTCCTGATTTAATAAATAACATCACCCCATACCGATTGATGATAGTTCATCACTCTCCCCAGCACTGACAGTGCATCACTCACAAGACTCGAGCAACATAACGTTTTTATCACAAAATATAGTAGGAAACAAATCCAAAACAGATAATCCAAACTGGCACAAAGTGTTCCTAACTTCAATTATTTGCTTTTTGGAAACTTGGTCAGAACAGCTTGTGTAGTTATCATTCCTATGTTACCCCAGCAATTCCCGTCGCTTGCCAGTAGATCCAAGGGGGCCTTACTAAGGTCATTAATAATTCGCCTCATTTTCATGTTATTTTGGCAGAAACTCCTGGGAAAGTTGACCTGTAACTGATTAATTTTTATAATATTAATTTTAAGAATCCTGCACCTGTGACAGATAAGTTAGGAGAAATAGTGGAAGCTCTATTAACACATGATCCATGATCTATTTTTTTAATCTGTGCAGGGGATTTTAGGCTACATTGTTGCCTTAAATCAGATCAACGTATTTGCATTGTAACTGACTCCAATGACTTGTTGCTTATTCATTTTGTGCATCAAAATCAAGGTAACATTTTAAATAGCTTTTTATTAACCTGGGATTTAAATATAATATATCTGTGTCACCAAATGACAGGTCAACCCCTCCCTACTTTCCAACACAACGGAGTCTCATCTACAATTGATTTTATAATCACTCAATCCAACAATACAAGTAGCATTAAGTCTTCTAAGGTAGAGATGACAGAGTTCAGCAATCATGCTTTCCTTGCTTTTAATTTTCTTTGATATTTTCCTGCCAAGCCAAGATCTCTATGTACTCCAAAACTGATAATGAGTAGGAAAAATGGATTTACACTTAAATGGGAGAAAACTGATGCAAGTCACTTCCGCCCAAAGATTGTAAAAGAGGTCTCACCTGAGATTGAAGCTTGTCTAGACTCTAACACTGACAATGACCAGGTAGTTATATAATTTAATAAAATTTTAACATCTATAAAATCTATTCTTACATGTCCACCTATGAGAAACACTCCATTTACGAAAAGGTGATTTGTGCCAAATTGTTCGAAAGCCTCTAGAGCTTGTCCCACACCTCTTAAATTGAATTCTAGAAATAAAGATCTAATAAGGTCATTGCGAGCTGATTACAAGACAGCTAGAAAGGTGAGGAAAAAGGAGTTACAGGGTGAAGCATGGGAAAAATTGGGAAAACATTGAGAAGTAAAGACATCAAGGCATTTTGGCGGGTAGTAAATTCCCCTTTCCTACAAGAAGAGGGGAGCCCACTCTTGACACCCACATAGACGAATCCTCCTGGCTCTCTCACTTTCAGGGCATTTTTAGCATAGAGAAGGATAGAGTTATAACTTTTCTGGAAGATTCGACGCTCGTCCACTGGGGGATGAAATTTTCTATAAAGGAAATTGATCTTGCAATCTCCCAATCGTCAGCCTAAGTCTGCAGGGCCAGATAGGATCCCTCTGGATATCTTTTTCATGCATAAAAATGTTTGGATCCCACTCTTGATGCAACTTTTTAATGCAGTTTCTAAAGTGGGACCTCCAGTATCCTGGAAACAATAGGTGATCATTCCTATATATAAGGAAGGAAATCCCATGATTCCAGCAAATCATCGCCCGATTTCTTTGCTGGATAGCACTGCAAAATTAATTGGAAGCCTGCCCTTAAATAGGCTGGAGGGGTGAGCATCCTCCAACAATATTATAGCAGAGACTCAATATGGGTAAGAAAGGGGAGGGGAACAATCAACCAGGAGTTTAATCTGGCCCTACTCAATGAAAGATATATCTGTTTGATAAAGGGCCAGTTTTATGAGGCTTTTGTTAATTTGTCCTCTGTTTTCGACTATGTGGAGCATCCGAATTTCGGGTCCTTTTGGAGTCGATGGGCATGGATAAGTTCATAATTCTGTTTATTAGGGAAATCTATTGAGAGGCCGTGGCTGTAGTTAGATTTGGAAAACATGGGGAATGTACAGAGACTGTTAAAATTGAAAAGGGGGTGCGACAGGGATACGTTCTCGCCCCCTTTCTTTTCTCCCCATATACCAACAAATGTAACTAAGTCTTGACCTCACAGTGCCTGGATGTTCCATCAGCTGGTGGCTTATCGCTGCCTGCTCTTTTCTATGCAGATGATGCAGTCTTGATGGCCAGGACACCTATGGACTTACAGCGCCTGATTAGCTCCTATTCCTCTTTTATGGCTGAATTGAGTTTGTTGGGTAATAGATTGAAACGTTTATATTAAGAGCTGCAATGGGAAGGAAAAAGTCTATTTGATTTCACTGAGATGGGGTTCTTTGGAATGAGTAGAGACCTTTATGTATCTAGGCCTCTTTTTTGACTCTACACTCAACTGGTCCACAATGGTTGCAAATGGAATAAACCTGTTGCAAACAAAGCATGGTTGCCCTGTGGAGTGGTAAAAAATCAATTAGGGATATCGTAGAAATATACCAGGGGAAATCAGTTGCCATAGCTATCTATGGCGCAGAAATCTGGGGCATAGCTGAAGTTGTGTGGCGTTTAAAGCTCTGAGTGAATTTTCCCGATTCATGCCTTATATAGGTACAATTCACATTGCCCTAATATAGGCTTAGAAATCAAAACCTTATTTTGACAGAGCCCATGCAGACCAAATACAGGCATGGCTACTTCCACCCGTACTAAACGTCACAACGATTTCTTGGAAAATCAGCTTAAGCTGTTATGGAACTTCCACTTGCTTGAATATTGATTTGTCCAAGAACTCATGTACTTTGCAAAGAACGACTATTCCCTAGGGATTCTTTCCTGACATTATTATGCCCGACTTTACGTCAATCAATGGCATTCCGAAACACATTCAAGGTATAAATATACCTTCACTTGATGTGGCAAACTACAGTGGTTCGTCAGATCGCTACAGCAAGTACCGAAGGAAGCTGACACTCCAGCTGAACCACTGAATAAGAGGCTGCCTTTCTCTCGCCGAGAATCCAGCTCCAGTATTTCCAAGCTCCACTTGCGGGGTATTGGGAAATCGAGTCCCGAGACAGAGATACCAGACCTCCTTCATTCTAACTAAGGTATGGATCTGATTAGAACCTAAAGTAAATGGATAGATTCTTGGCATAGAATACTAAACCTATGCTACACAATACTTTCTTCTTCCCGCGTACTAGACTACTCCAATAGACGTCTGGAGTGGGTAAAAGGATAAAATATCCACCATAACTGAGTAGGACGAGATTCCTATGTATTAGTTTTTGGTTTGTTCAACGTTGAAGGATACAGTGTTCCAAAATATTGTGCACCTTATCTTTGTTTCCTTGAAATTGGTCTGCAAACTTATAGTCAACAAAGTGAGTGACCCTGAGAATGGTGGAGCTACAGGCAATACTTTCGTAGCAGGTTTTGACGTTACAGGTTTCCAAGAGACCGATACGGATGCTATATTCATCCCAGAAAAATTAAGGAAAGCCATCACTATAAAACTTATAACAAATGGCCTATCATCAAGAGGTGGTAGGGTAATTTTTGTAATAGAGGCACATGAATATCATCAGACAGAGGTATTCTATTCATGGATTATCTTCCGTGAAGCAAATCTAGTAACACATGTGTTCCACTTTTACAAAGAAGAGGAACATCCAACGGGATACATTCCTTTTGCGGATATTGAAATTCCACTAACTTACCAGCAGCATGCGTTCTGGTTTGAAGGCATCCTACAACATTAAAATAACATTACCAGGCTCGGTCCACTAGATAGACCAGGAGCAACATGGCAGGTATTGGCCAGCTATACACCACATCCTGCCATTGAAGAAATGTCAGATGCAGAACTATTAGTTCAAATAAAACAACTAATAGAAATCCATAGACAATTGGTTCAATATGTAATGCGGACTCTCACCGTCCAAACTCACAGTCCAACCTCCTATAAGGATTCCACAACACACCCCATACCAGGAGAACACAAATAAAATCACACCACATACTATACAATAAGTCATTGGTAAATTATCCGCAAAAAGGGAACAAATTCCATTCTGGATAGCTCAAAAAATTAATCAAATTGACGCAGTATTTCCTGATACTACCCCTCATGAGAAACACAGGTTTTTAACAATTTGTTTACCAATGGGGATCGCACCACACCTGGAGGACTGCGACACTTGGGGTACAGTCTTTGCTGCATTCTACACCAAAACACATGGTGTTCTGTCTATGGATGTATTACCAGACGTCCTGAAACAGATTCAAAATGAATACGAGGCAGAGCCTGCTTTATATCTAGGTATGAAATTACTGAAGGATTTAAAACAGGTCTCAACAATAATATTAGCTAATATCAAAGGTGAAGCAGCATCTGTGGCGATACGCCAAAAGCTAAGAGAATTTGATGTAACTGAGCAACCATACGAACTGGTCAGAAAAATCCTATGAAGATCTAGGTAGAGACAGTTTGGGTGGTAAACCAGTGAAACCCCAGCTGACTGAAAGTCCTGAAAAGGCCTTTATTAAAAACACTCTACACTCTTCCCAAAAAAAGTGGGAGAACACTTAACAAACTTCTAAAGAGAAGCGTTCTCAATCTCGAGGTAGGTCTCCTCAAAAGGAGCCCTCTGTAAGGAAGTATAACCTCAAGAATAGGGATAATTTGACAAAACCTGATAGATATCAAGATACTGATACACGTTCCTCTCGTACCATTCAGGCTTCATCACAGAAATCTGAAAGAAGAGGACCATCAGAACAAAAGGAAGAATGTGTGAAGTCCAAAGACGATCAACACGTTCCAAAAAATAAGAAAATTCAATTAATCAAAAAGAAGGTAGCAGGTCTAAAAATCAAACATGCCGAGGATCTTGAGGACACAACTCAAGAACATGGAGTGGGCTCAGACGATGTTGGACAGCGCAGCAGAAGTAACCATAGCTCGCAAGATCTTGAAGGATCATCTGGAGGCAGTGGACTTGAATGAGTACATCCAAGTTGAAACTGCTGATACCAGGATGAGTGTCCCACACAAGTTATATGAAATAATACTCCGGATGGAGGGAGATATGACTAGAAAAATAAGAGCACTCTTTTTGGGAGAAGCTCTCTAAGGGTTATGACATTCTTCTAGCTGAACAAGACTGGCCACCTGAACTTGTCAGGGAGTGTCCACATGGCAAAGACATCCTTATGCCAGCCTTCTCCAATCATATTCTAATTCATAAAATATATACTTATGCCAGGAAATGGGCAGTAGCCCAGGCTCCTGTATTATATAAAAAATATATAGGATGGGATGAGGATTCTCCTCAACATAAATTCCAGTTAAAACCTCATCCAACTGCACAAAGGCAGTATCCAGTTAAGGAAGAAGCTAAAAAACAGGTCAGGGAGACATTAGATCAACTTGAATACCAAGTGGTGATTGAAACATGCAACTCGTCAATGAACAATCCTTTGTTTCCTGTCTCTAAACTAGACAATACATATTGCTGCAAAACTTTTGCAGTAGAAAATGTACATAGTGCAGCACTAATGAATAACATTGTGCACAAAAAATGTAAAACTACATTAGATACTTGCAACAGTTTCTTCTGTGAAAACATTGCACAGGAAAGTAGGTATTTGACCGCTTTCACAATCATGGGGACATAGCGTCAATTCTGTTGTCTCCCCCAGGGATTCAAGAATAGTCCAGGGTTATTTCCAGCCAGAGTAACAGAGTTAGTACAAACATATGATGATGAAGCATTACCATATGTTGATGACATCTATCTAACAGACGATGACTTGGATAGGCACTTGAACAGGGTGAACACCATAATATTGGACTTCGCCACTGAAGGGTATAAATTCAAATAAAAAAAATCACGAATTGGCCACCTCATCGTCCTGTTTCTCGGATATGAATTATAAAGTGAAGGCAAAACCATGGCAGAAAACTTTCTAGAGAAATGTGCGCTGCTCCAACCTCCAAAAACGCTGAAAAACTTACAGTCAATTCTAGGATTCCTAAATTTCAAAAGAACTTACATTCTAAATGACGCAGAAAGGGTTAAACCTCTCTATAAATTAATCAAACCTGATTTCAAAACAATTAATTTGACTAAAAAACACACAGAAATTTTGCGTTCAGTGCAAACAGACATGTTAGCAACAACACATTTACAAACACGTGTAAACGTACGTAACCTAGTGAACCAAATCGGTCCAGGAAGATGCGGAGTCAGGTACTTAACCTTTAATAAAGGAGAAAAAGTACTTAGTGCATATAAATCACACTTGTACACAAAAGCAGAAATGACATTCACTTCTACAGAAAAAATTCTGACAGCGGTTCAAACTGCAGTAGCAAAAGAAGAGAGCCCTCGCTCATGGTAAGTGCATAATGGTCGTTAATCCTGTGCAAAGGCTTTACATCCGACATGGATACAATGGGTTAATTCTGTTGCTGCAACAGACGTTGACTACGTTTTTTCGACCCCTATTTGAAAACACAAGAATTTCTCGAATACGAACAAGAATGTCCTCTGCCTACTGAGATTCTGCCTCTAGAACAGTACAGATGTGTAATATATACAGATGGATCAGCACAACCCGCTATTGGGGGTAAACAAGCTTATAATGCTGCGTGCGCAATCGTTAAAGGTCGCTGGCGCGATGGTAAATTCTGACCAATGGTCACTAAAACTCAATCTCTAGGAGATTGTACAGCTCAGCGAGCTGAACTACAAGCATTCAAGATAGCACTTGAAAATACTGATCGCGAATTCCCCTCGCTCATAGTGTGCGATTCATATTATTGCGTTCAATCTTACAATGAATACTTGCAGAACTGGATTGAAAACGGTTACAAAGATGCAAAAGGTGGCACAATCAAGTATGAGTTGTTTTGGGAACAAGTAGTTCAGTTACAACAAGAACTACAAAAGACTCACATGATACATACACTAAGTCATCAACATGATGGCGTTCACGTTGCTGGGAATTCATTGGCTGATGAAGCTGCAAAGGCAGCTGTGCAAACTGCTTCCGTAGCTGCAATCACTCGTTCAAAAACAAAAATAGACGGCGAAATAATGCTAGATGTCAATGCTTCATGCAAAGGCAGCGGTGCAGCGTTACCTCAAAACTATCCACTCAAATACATACATACCAGTTGCAAACTCCGTTCCTTTTGCTCAAATCCCTGGAGTGGGGGATAGAGTTAATCCAAACAGGAAACGTAGAGTAGCTTTGATACACGAAGCATATTTGGGAGAGGGTCTGGTACATCAGGGGATCTCTAAATCCGTACTAGAATTAAGAGAGATATACTGGTGGCCAGGGATGAATGGTGACATTCACACATTTGCAATTAATTGCCATGACTGCAACAGAGATCGCAACAGAGAATGCCGCCAGATACCAGACTACAGTGTAGCCAGCCCAGTACAGACACCACTGTTTGACAGCATTAGACTTTCTACACGCAGCCGTACCTATGGACAGATGTGGTCTCAAAAATATTAAGGCAACATTCATTTGGATGTGGCCTCAGTACTCGACTGACGCTCGAACTGTTATAAAAGATTTGCGAGTCTTTATCGGCACATATGCAGTCGGCACGCTATATTCTGACAGGGTCCTGCTTTTAGCTCAAAAGCTTACAAGGAAGCCATGGCCAATCTGGGCGTTGCATTGCGGTACTCTAGTCCATTCCATCCTGAGGGAAATTCGGTAGTGGAGAGAAAAAAACAGGACATAAAGCAATCTATAACAGCGAGTGTATTAGGCTCGGGTGACCGGTGGGTTAAACATCTCATAAGTGTTCAACATAGTCTTAATAATCTGCCAAGAAGTTCTCTAGGGGGAATCACTCCATATGAAATCCTTTTTGGAAATAGAATGATTGTCAAGGACCTTGATCATCACACTTCAGTGGTAGAACAAAAACCTTTTGAAATCAAAGAACGTTTGGCTGTTTTGCAGTGCTTAAATGAAACAAGATCCAGACAAAGTACCATACTCCTGAAGCCAACAACCACTGAAGAAAAAAAATCAGTCCAAGCAAGACCTGTCTGGATTCCAAAGATTCGGGATCTAGTCAGAGAAAAGATCGCAGACAAGGAGGAATTTAGGCCTTCTTACAGACAACCAGTACCTGTCCTTGTCATCCACGGATCAAGAACAGTATTACTGTTTCCCCTTGCTGGAAAAAAGGAGAACAGGTTTGTGTCCATCGACCTGGTCAAACCACTTCATGTGGCCGAACATAAGTAGTAGGCCAAGTGGACTCCAAAGATGTAGCAGACGCCCTAATCTGGCTACAATCCAAGAGGTTCAAACTGAGAGACTCATCACCTTTGAAGAATCTGCTGTGCGAAAAGAACGACTATGCAACAAAACAATGGAACTTTTGCCTCTTGAGACCCAAATAACAGTTCATCAAGAAATGCCTGTCTTTAATGAAATAGCATCTGACTATACTAATATGACAAGTGATCAAGTGGTTCCAGCGACTTCATTGAATCCTGAAGCAATCCCTACAATTGACAGATCTGCCTCTGGCTATTTCATTAACTTTGATACCTTTTCCGAGGGTCCCAGGGGACCTGAAACCCCGTCAGCTAAAAGAACTTATAAAGAACAAGCAACAGAACCTTTTCATCAACTGGAAAAGACATATCTACTTTCAGTATGGATTAAACTATGGATTGTGTTGGGTGCACTTTCTCTTCTACTTTGGTTGACTCTGGTATTTACCTTGGGAATGCTGATCAATGGGAGATATAGTAGAAATTACACAGCAAGTAAGAACATCACATTACACCTCAAACGACACAAATCACCCAATCGTGAACAAAGAGACTTGTCATCAGTGAACATCACAGCCGTTCCTATACCTGGTGGTATAGCTTGGAACAGAACCGATTATGACATCTTAGGTCCTGCAGAGCTGTTGAAGATTCCACACCAATTCAAGGTTTCCTTGAGGGACTTTGTTTCATCCAGCACCTTTTCTGATGATTGGGACTTTGAGACTATTAATAATATGATGTCAGACTTAGAAATGTCTGCAAAATTTACAAATCATGAATACTTAGAAGGTTCATCAGATTATGAACAAGTGTACTGTTCTAATCACTATGGTCATCATTTCTTGCATACATATGCAAACCCTTGAAATGTACTGAAATGTAACCAATGAGAACATTGTCCTATGCCACCGAAGGGTAGCTTTTTTTTTTTTTGGAAGACCTTTATTGCAAATAATACATATACACAGCAGTGTGCCTACAACCCAGTGATAGGGCCGGCCGCAATCAGTTCGACAGTAAATAATACGGAGCCTGTCATCAAGAACATGTAGCAAGATCATGCAAAAAAAAAGGAAAACTACAAAGTTATCGATAGCCAGTGGTCCAGTTACATCGCTACACCTGCAGCTGTATCACACATATGGAATCGCGGTCTCATTTTGTGACTTTTTTTAAAACCCAAACAACACCAACCCCCCACCCAAACTCTCCTGGTTCCAGGTTGCAGTAAGCTCCCGTGGCATTAACACAAATGGTGAAGCAATACATAACTCGATGATATGCAAGAAAGCAGCCGATAAGATCATGCAGCCCTTGACCTCCAAACCCAGCATGCATCAGTAATCATTGGCTGACAAAAGGAATGTCTATACTGTAGGACAGTCATGGTCTAAAGGAACTCCCGCATTCAGGAGGAAAGGCAGCTTAAACCAGGTATCTTCGCATTACAGTTACATGCTCAGGTAATCACTCGGATCCCCCCCCTCCCGCTGATGGATCCCCACTCTCATCATCACTGCTGTCGTCATCAGCCAGGGAAAGCATATACGTCGCATATGGGGCCCAAATGTCCCGGGGTCTGGATTTCGCTGGCAGCCCTTCGTAGTAACAAGTCATTTGATCCCTACAGTATGCCATGTCAGTCAGCCACAGTTGAACATCAGGCGCTCTCCTCCCTCCCCACACCATAGCAACTCTACGTTTAGCGAGCTGTAATGCCAGCACAACCAAGCGCCGCACTCCCGCCGGTACTCCAGAGGCTATTCCCAGTAGGCACAGGCGTATATCCAACACAACTTCAGTCAGCGTTATTTTAGTTAGTGCCGCAGTGACAGCCCCCCAGAAGGCATACACACGCGCACATCCCCCGGCCAGGTGCACAAAGTCAGCATCAGCCTCACCACACCGGACACATTGAGCTGTTGCACGAAGACCATACCTAACCAGCTGGACAGGCGTGTAGTACCATTGATGTACAAATTTATAATGAAGCAGACGAAAATTGCCGTTGGCCACGTATCCCCCAGTCATGGAGCAGCACTCAGTCCACTCATCGTCACTCAGCGGCACCGGAAGACACCCGTCCCATCTAGCCCTCGCCAGTACTGCACCTCCCCCTCATCCTCTTGTGCAGCTCGATATAGTCTAGAGAGCAGCTTAACCCTATCTGTTGCAGTATAGAGCCACTGCAACGCACCGAGCGCCAATGGCTCCTCCGGATACGTAGGGTATAAGGATTGTACTGCAGCCCTAAGTCTGACATATGTAAATGTAGACATAACTGCATTTGCAGAGCGTTCCGTCATAGTCTGTACTGAGAGGAATGAGGCCCCAGGGAATAGATCCCCCATAGTATGTAGTCCGGCTCCTTGCAGGACCTGCAAACCCCCGATTTCGCTCGACACCAAGATCTCCGAGTGGTACAGAAGCGGCATAGCAGGGGCATACAATGGCAACCTGCCCGCTCTTCTGCCCATCTCCCGCCAGGCGTTAGCAGTGGATTGCACCGTGTCCGCCTCCCCTTTTTCAAACACTGAGTGATCGTTGACTATCATGGCCCTCAGCGGATTTGGCAGAACAGCACTGGCCTCAAGTGCCACGTGCGGGGTATACGGTGGAGCCCATAGCCAGTAGGAGGCAAAATGGGCCTGTGCACACAAATAATACAGTTTCATATCTGGTACAGCAAAACCCCCCAATTCATACGGCTTTGTCAGTACATCCCACGTCACTCTCTGCTTCTTACCAGCCCAGGTTAAAGTAATCAACAAGGACCGCAGCCTGGCAAAAAAGTGCGACTTTAGCGGGAGAGGAATGTTGACAAAAAGATATAGAAATGTTGGCAGTACCACCATTTTAATCAGAGATACACGATCTGCCAGGGTAAGAGGGAGCCGAATCCAACGCGTCACTTGATCCTCCAGCTTGGAGATGGCCACGCCATAGTTAGCCCTAATAATTTCTTGGCCGTCTCGACGCATCCAAATTCTGGGATAACGCACTGACTCCGTCGCCCATTCCAGCGGGAATTCTAAGGGAAAGGGAAGGTAGCATCCGTGAGAGGTAGCATAACAGACTTGTCCCAGTTGATGGAAAGACCCGAGTGACGGCCAAAGCGAATGAACTCTCGGAGTATAGCCTCAAGATATAGAGCAGGTTCGCGCACATATAGAACCATGTCATCAGCATACATGGACACCGCCAACGACCGAAGAGGAAATTTCAAAGCCGCTTCCGCATACCTCTGCCTCAAAACACAGGCCAGTGGTTCCATCACAATAGCAAACAGCAAAGGTGAAAGAGGACAACCCTGTCTCGTCCCCCTCTGCACCGGAAACGGGCTCGAGACATGTCCATTGACCCTCACTCGTGCTATGGGATTGGTATGTAGACGAGTTATCAGTGACGTAAAAAAAGGGCACCCCCATCCGATGCAGTATGGCTATCATATACCGCCATGCAACTGAATCAAAGGCCTTCGCTGCGTCAAGCATGACAGCCACCGCAGCCAAGTCCGGCTAGAGCAGATGCAACACCGCAAACAGAGCCCGCAGATTGTGGGTGGTAGACCGGAGCGGGATGAATCCCGACTGGTCTGGCAACACCATGACTGGAAGTAGTAGTCGCAGTCTGGTCGCCAGAACTTTAGCTATAATTTTAACATCAGTGTTCATAAGGGATAGAGGGCGGTATAATTCACACTTATTATGAGGTTTGCCTGGCTTCGGTAACGCCACAACCAGCGCCTCTCTCATTGTAGTCGGTAACTGGCCCTGGTCCACTGCTTCCTCCAGCACCATCGCCAAGTGTGGAAGCAAAAGATCAATATATTCTTTATAAAATGCGGAGGGTAAGCCATCTGTGCCAGCCGCCTTGCCATTTGGAAGAGCAGCTATTGCGTCCCTAAATTCCCCCTCCGTAATATGATGCATGAGTAATTCCTGTTGCCCCCTCAAAAGCCAAACCAGTGCTATGTCCTCAAAGTACTGAGCTATTTCCTCCTCTCCCGCCGTCTCCCTGTGCTCATACATCTGTTTATAATATTTCTTGAAACAATCTAGAATGCCAGTCGTGCTAGTCACAACATCCTCCCCGTCCTCTATCTCCCGCACAGTACAGTGTCTAGCCCAGGGGTCTCTTATACGATCCGCCAAGCCCTTCCCTGGCCTTCCCCCTTTGCCATAATATCGCGCCCTAGTGTGTCTGGAGAGGAACTTCACCTCCTGATCAGCTAGATCATTATATATTCTGTAACCTTCGATCTAATGTCTGCCAACAACGTCTCCTCCGGGCACTCTTCCAACTGTCGTTCCAGCGCTAACAAGTCTCTTTCCAATCTGGTCATGGAATCTCTCAGTGACGTAAGTACTCCCGACTGTAGGACAATACACGCCCCTCGCACAGTCACTTTAAATGCATCCCACACCGTACTCATATGGTCAACAGACCCAACATTCTTATCAAAAAACTCCTCAATGATCGTTCTAAGCCGCTCGCGCAGCACCTGATCAGTCAACGTTCCTGTCGAGAGACGCCAGGTGAATGAAGCCGGTGTGTGTGTGTCGGCAATCGCACTTCCAATCGAACTGGTGCATGATCAGAGATCGTGCGAGGCAGATGCTCTATATCCATCACCCATCCACTTACATTACGAGTCACCAGCCAATAATCCAATCTCGACCATGTATCATGCGCAGATGTGTAACAGGTGCCCTCTCGCCTGCCAGGGTGTCTCAATCGCCACGCATCCACCAGCCCAAGGCCAGTCATACCTTCACAAACTGCATCAGCCGCTCTCTTGCGCACACATGGCCTGTCTTGTTTTTTGTCCATCTCTCCATCCAGAGTAACATTTAAATCTCCTCCACAGATAACAGCCGATGGAGGTAGCATGCAAATTTTGTTCCAAAGCTTAACATAAAAATCAGGGTCATCAGCATTTGGACCATATACATTAAGGAGGGTGACCAGCGTCCCACACAATTTACCGTGTACTATAATATACCGGCCTTCCTTGTCAATCTCCTCATGTAGTATATCAAACGGTACATTTTTTTGATCAAAACCATAACACCTCGTACGTAAGATGAATAGGCTGTTGCCAGTCTGACGCCTGCCCACTGCTTACCCACAGTTTCTGCCGCTCTCCCCCTAAGATGCGTCTCCTGAAGAAAAACAACGTGCGCACCATGTCTATTAAGGAACGCCAGCATTTGTCTAGTTTTCTTGCCCCCCCTATCCATACTTCCAGATGTGAGGTATACCCCAGAGATAGCAGAACCATCCCATAAGCCTATCCATGATATGACACACATAATAAACCATCAATCGAGTGTTAACAAGAAGTGCTTGGTAAGTCAAGCCGCACATCGACCAGCAGTGCTCCGACCATCTTTCAGACGACCCAAACCTCCCACCATAGACCAGGAAACTCAGCAACCCTACCCAAGAACTCCAGAAACCCTCAATCCCCCCGCCACCCACTTCAGCATCCCCAACCTGCCAAAGCTGTCCCCTTCCCCCCCCCAAAAAACCCCATAGTACGTACAAAAGTTTGTGGGGATCTCCCATATGTGGGGGCGTAGTGGCGCACAACTCCCGTTAGGAAACCAACAAGAGTGCAGACCGTGCAAACCATAGGACAATCCCAACCCTACCACCCCAGCTTCATAGCAGTAAGAATTACAGTAAAGAAAATACACTCGGCATTCTGCAACATATGTACCCACGCTTCTAATTGCACCTCAACAGAGCACTCATTATGCCTAGAACATGGCGCAGACAGTCATTATGGTACAATAGCACATCTCCTAGCGCCTGCAGCACCCATGCAGGCACATAATGATGCTTGGAGCACATGAGACCCATGCAAAAATCCCCGCTATTGCTAGCTGTCTAGCGTGTGAACTATATTATACAGTAAATATCAACGTCCACATGTAGTCCGTTCTGCAAACTAGTGGCCGCCCAGCCCAAGGCAAGGGTATCCTAACTATCGCCGCATTGAGCAGCTTGTAACTGATCAGTAGCCTACTCTACAGTGTATAAACAACAGCAATAGCACAGCAGCAAGAAGTCAATCCCCTAGGCCACCTCGTCCCGCAGTTCCTCCTCTCCATCCTGCTGCACATTCGAGTCCCTTTTTTGTTTTTTCTGTTTTTTTGCATAGTCCATGGCCGCCTTAGGGGAGGCGAACATTTTGTTGTCTGATGGGGGTCCATTCCGAAGACGCGCTGGGTAAAACATGGCGTATGGTATGTAGCTGTTTGACAGTGGCAAATTCCTTGCGCGCCGTTTGCACCGCCATGGTGAAATCGGGATAAAATTCAAGTTTGTTGTCCTGGTACTCAATAGCGCCCTTCTCCTGTGCAAGGCGCAGTATGACATCCTGATCCCTGTAATTAAGAATATGAGCAATAATGGGACGCGGCTGCGCCCCAGGTACTGGTCGCTTCGCCAGTGAACGGTGAGCGCACTCCACGATGAAAACTTGAGACAGTTGTTCAGAGCCAAAAATGTCTACCAGCATGCGCTCCATGAAGTCCTCAATCCGACCAACATTCGTGGATTCTGGCAGGCCCGTAACGCGTATATTATTTCATCTGGACCTCCCTTCCAACTCCTCATTCTTCGCCTGAATAACCGCGAAAACCCTCTCCATATTGAACACCTTGGTCGTCACCGTAGCAAGCCCATCCTCCGTGGCGGATACTCTCTGCTCCACCTCTCCCATCCGTTCATTTTGGCGGTCAAATTGCGTCGCCATGTGATCGAATCTGTGATTGACCGCTTCCATGGTGCCTTCTATGGACTGCAGCGTTTTTTGCATTGCTACCAACGTAGCCTCCAGGTTCGGGGTGCCCCCAACCGCCCCCATAGTCTCTGTTTCTTGCGGCGCCTGCGAGGAAGATAGCGCTGTCTTTTTGGTTTCAAATGTGATTTTTGGTTGGTTTCTTTCTGGTCGGCCCATGGCGCCCACCTGATCTGTGGCCCAGCCTAGCTATAGTAGTTTGTGCGGCAGATGCAGTCAAAGCGCCCCCAGTTCGTGGGCACCTGTAGGTCTCAGGGTGTGGTGGAGGAATAATGTACTAGGCCACCCCTCGTCGCCTCTGCAGCTATCCCCAAGCAAGGAGCAAAAGCACCAACACTGTAGGCCTGGGACACTGTTCTAGAATGTTCCCGTGCTCCACTGCCAGTTGCACCGCAGGTAGCAGCCCCCGTGGACCTGTGGGCTTCAGTGCTCTCCCAGCTTCATCACGCCGCATTGCTCTGGGCTCCCCCACGCCCTCGCCGGCCGCAGCTCGCGCGGCGCGGCCTAGTGCGGCCCAGCGCAGCCTCCGCAGCCTCGGGCTCGCCTAGCTCCCCGCTCCACTCACCACCGCCAGCCGGGCCGGGCTCTGGGCCACTCCATTCGCGAGCACTCTCCACTGCGTGTCGTCGCTGCCCTCATTGCGGGCCTCCACCCTTCCAGATCGCTTGTGCAGGCAGGTGGGGAGGCCCTCAGGTCCCAAATCGTCCGTTAGGCACAGGGCTCAGGGCCGGACCCCTCCGGTCGCGGTTTCAGCATGGTGCGGCACGTCCCAGAGAGCAGCTCTTGCAGTCACTCCGGCAGGGGAAAATCACCCCTCCCATTGCCCAGTCACTTCAGATGTCGTTCGCCACTGAGCCGGGGGTTAGGAAAGGCAGGATATGTAGAATATTTCAGCAAATATTAGACGGTCCCGGCAGAGCCTCACATGTGTGCGGCCATCTTGCTCAGCGCCCTCTAGCGCCCCCCACCGAAGGGTAGCCTAAAAACATTTTATGATTTACAAAAAGGGGGTGGTGATGAACAGAGTGTCTGAGTTAAACAGACCACTCTTACCCAGTCCAAAGATCAGGGCTTGATCCATCACCGTTATTTATCTCACTGCCCCATCCCAGCTCAGAACCTGGCTATATGCAAATCAGTCTGTCCCTGGCCCAGTGCATCATGGGAACAGGGCAGACTAAACTACCAAGCCAATTCTTCACCAGAAAGGAGACAAGCTACCGGGGACCGGTTTCTGGCATTTCAGCCTTCTTCGGCCCGGCTTGCTTGAATCCTGATGGAGCAGTGAGAAAGGGACTCATGTCTGAGTATACCCTGCCACACCTATAGTGGCCAAAAACGATTTACAAAAAGGGGGTGGTGATGAACAGAGTGTCTGAGTTAAACAGACCACTCTTACCCAGTCCAAAGATCAGGGCTTGATCCATCACCGTTATTTATCTCACTGCCCCATCCCAGCTCAGAACCTGGCTATATGCAAATCAGTCTGTCCCTGGCCCAGTGCATCATGGGAACAGGGCAGACTAAACTACCAAGCCAATTCTTCACCAGAAAGGAGACAAGCTACCGGGGACCGGTTTCTGGCATTTCAGCCTTCTTCGGCCCGGCTTGCTTGAATCCTGATGGAGCAGTGAGAAAGGGACTCATGTCTGAGTATACCCTGCCACACCTATAGTGGCCAAAAACGATTTACAAAAAGGGGGTGGTGATGAACAGAGTGTCTGAGTTAAACAGACCACTCTTACCCAGTCCAAAGATCAGGGCTTGATCCATCACCGTTATTTATCTCACTGCCCCATCCCAGCTCAGAACCTGGCTATATGCAAATCAGTCTGTCCCTGGCCCAGTAGATCATGAGAACAGGGCAGACTAAACTACCAAGCCAATTCTTCACCAGAAAGGAGACAAGCTACCGGGGACCGGTTTCTGGCATTTCAGCCTTCTTCGGCCCGGCTTGCTTGAATCCTGATGGAGCAGTGAGAAAGGGACTCATGTCTGAGTATACCCTGCCACACCTATAGTGGCCAAAAACGATTTACAAAAAGGGGGTGGTGATGAACAGAGTGTCTGAGTTAAACAGACCACTCTTACCCAGTCCAAAGATCAGGGCTTGATCCATCACCGTTATTTATCTCACTGCCCCATCCCAGCTCAGAACCTGGCTATATGCAAATCAGTCTGTCCCTGGCCCAGTGCATCATGGGAACAGGGCAGACTAAACTACCAAGCCAATTCTTCACCAGAAAGGAGACAAGCTACCGGGGACCGGTTTCTGGCATTTCAGCCTTCTTCGGCCCGGCTTGCTTGAATCCTGATGGAGCAGTGAGAAAGGGACTCATGTCTGAGTATACCCTGCCACACCTATAGTGGCCAAAAACGATTTACAAAAAGGGGGTGGTGATGAACAGAGTGTCTGAGTTAAACAGACCACTCTTACCCAGTCCAAAGATCAGGACTTGATCCATCACCGTTATTTATCTCACTGCCCCATCCCAGCTCAGAACCTGGCTATATGCAAATCAGTCTGTCCCTGGCCCAGTGCATCATGGGAACAGGGCAGACTAAACTACCAAGCCAATTCTTCACCAGAAAGGAGACAAGCTACCGGGGACCGGTTTCTGGCATTTCAGCCTTCTTCGGCCCGGCTTGCTTGAATCCTGATGGAGCAGTGAGAAAGGGACTCATGTCTGAGTATACCCTGCCACACCTATAGTGGCCAAAAACGATTTACAAAAAGGGGGTGGTGATGAACAGAGTGTCTGAGTTAAACAGACCACTCTTACCCAGTCCAAAGATCAGGGCTTGATCCATCACCGTTATTTATCTCACTGCCCCATCCCAGCTCAGAACCTGGCTATATGCAAATCAGTCTGTCCCTGGCCCAGTGCATCATGGGAACAGGGCAGACTAAACTACCAAGCCAATTCTTCACCAGAAAGGAGACAAGCTACCGGGGACCGGTTTCTGGCATTTCAGCCTTCTTCGGCCCGGCTTGCTTGAATCCTGATGGAGCAGTGAGAAAGGGACTCATGTCTGAGTATACCCTGCCACACCTATAGTGGCCAAAAACGATTTACAAAAAGGGGGTGGTGATGAACAGAGTGTCTGAGTTAAACAGACCACTCTTACCCAGTCCAAAGATCAGGGCTTGATCCATCACCGTTATTTATCTCACTGCCCCATCCCAGCTCAGAACCTGGCTATATGCAAATCAGTCTGTCCCTGGCCCAGTGCATCATGGGAACAGGGCAGACTAAACTACCAAGCCAATTCTTCACCAGAAAGGAGACAAGCTACCGGGGACCGGTTTCTGGCATTTCAGCCTTCTTCGGCCCGGCTTGCTTGAATCCTGATGGAGCAGTGAGAAAGGGACTCATGTCTGAGTATACCCTGCCACACCTATAGTGGCCAAAAACGATTTACAAAAAGGGGGTGGTGATGAACAGAGTGTCTGAGTTAAACAGACCACTCTTACCCAGTCCAAAGATCAGGGCTTGATCCATCACCGTTATTTATCTCACTGCCCCATCCCAGCTCAGAACCTGGCTATATGCAAATCAGTCTGTCCCTGGCCCAGTGCATCATGGGAACAGGGCAGACTAAACTACCAAGCCAATTCTTCACCAGAAAGGAGACAAGCTACCGGGGACCGGTTTCTGGCATTTCAGCCTTCTTCGGCCCGGCTTGCTTGAATCCTGATGGAGCAGTGAGAAAGGGACTCATGTCTGAGTATACCCTGCCACACCTATAGTGGCCAAAAACGATTTACAAAAAGGGGGTGGTGATGAACAGAGTGTCTGAGTTAAACAGACCACTCTTACCCAGTCCAAAGATCAGGGCTTGATCCATCACCGTTATTTATCTCACTGCCCCATCCCAGCTCAGAACCTGGCTATATGCAAATCAGTCTGTCCCTGGCCCAGTGCATCATGGGAACAGGGCAGACTAAACTACCAAGCCAATTCTTCACCAGAAAGGAGACAAGCTACCGGGGACCGGTTTCTGGCATTTCAGCCTTCTTCGGCCCGGCTTGCTTGAATCCTGATGGAGCAGTGAGAAAGGGACTCATGTCTGAGTATACCCTGCCACACCTATAGTGGCCAAAAACGATTTACAAAAAGGGGGTGGTGATGAACAGAGTGTCTGAGTTAAACAGACCACTCTTACCCAGTCCAAAGATCAGGGCTTGATCCATCACCGTTATTTATCTCACTGCCCCATCCCAGCTCAGAACCTGGCTATATGCAAATCAGTCTGTCCCTGGCCCAGTGCATCATGGGAACAGGGCAGACTAAACTACCAAGCCAATTCTTCACCAGAAAGGAGACAAGCTACCGGGGACCGGTTTCTGGCATTTCAGCCTTCTTCGGCCCGGCTTGCTTGAATCCTGATGGAGCAGTGAGAAAGGGACTCATGTCTGAGTATACCCTGCCACACCTATAGTGGCCAAAAACGATTTACAAAAAGGGGGTGGTGATGAACAGAGTGTCTGAGTTAAACAGACCACTCTTACCCAGTCCAAAGATCAGGGCTTGATCCATCACCGTTATTTATCTCACTGCCCCATCCCAGCTCAGAACCTGGCTATATGCAAATCAGTCTGTCCCTGGCCCAGTGCATCATGGGAACAGGGCAGACTAAACTACCAAGCCAATTCTTCACCAGAAAGGAGACAAGCTACCGGGGACCGGTTTCTGGCATTTCAGCCTTCTTCGGCCCGGCTTGCTTGAATCCTGATGGAGCAGTGAGAAAGGGACTCATGTCTGAGTATACCCTGCCACACCTATAGTGGCCAAAAACGATTTACAAAAAGGGGGTGGTGATGAACAGAGTGTCTGAGTTAAACAGACCACTCTTACCCAGTCCAAAGATCAGGGCTTGATCCATCACCGTTATTTATCTCACTGCCCCATCCCAGCTCAGAACCTGGCTATATGCAAATCAGTCTGTCCCTGGCCCAGTGCATCATGGGAACAGGGCAGACTAAACTACCAAGCCAATTCTTCACCAGAAAGGAGACAAGCTACCGGGGACCGGTTTCTGGCATTTCAGCCTTCTTCGGCCCGGCTTGCTTGAATCCTGATGGAGCAGTGAGAAAGGGACTCATGTCTGAGTATACCCTGCCACACCTATAGTGGCCAAAAACGATTTACAAAAAGGGGGTGGTGATGAACAGAGTGTCTGAGTTAAACAGACCACTCTTACCCAGTCCAAAGATCAGGGCTTGATCCATCACCGTTATTTATCTCACTGCCCCATCCCAGCTCAGAACCTGGCTATATGCAAATCAGTCTGTCCCTGGCCCAGTGCATCATGGGAACAGGGCAGACTAAACTACCAAGCCAATTCTTCACCAGAAAGGAGACAAGCTACCGGGGACCGGTTTCTGGCATTTCAGCCTTCTTCGGCCCGGCTTGCTTGAATCCTGATGGAGCAGTGAGAAAGGGACTCATGTCTGAGTATACCCTGAAACACCTATAGTGGCCAAAAACGATTTACAAAAAGGGGGTGGTGATGAACAGAGTGTCTGAGTTAAACAGACCACTCTTACCCAGTCCAAAGATCAGGGCTTGATCCATCACCGTTATTTATCTCACTGCCCCATCCCAGCTCAGAACCTGGCTATATGCAAATCAGTCTGTCCCTGGCCCAGTGCATCATGGGAACAGGGCAGACTAAACTACCAAGCCAATTCTTCACCAGAAAGGAGACAAGCTACCGGGGACCGGTTTCTGGCATTTCAGCCTTCTTCGGCCCGGCTTGCTTGAATCCTGATGGAGCAGTGAGAAAGGGACTCATGTCTGAGTATACCCTGCCACACCTATAGTGGCCAAAAACGATTTACAAAAAGGGGGTGGTGATGAACAGAGTGTCTGAGTTAAACAGACCACTCTTACCCAGTCCAAAGATCAGGGCTTGATCCATCACAGTTATTTATCTCACTGCCCCATCCCAGCTCAGAACCTGGCTATATGCAAATCAGTCTGTCCCTGGCCCAGTGCATCATGGGAACAGGGCAGACTAAACTACCAAGCCAATTCTTCACCAGAAAGGAGACAAGCTACCGGGGACCGGTTTCTGGCATTTCAGCCTTCTTCGGCCCGGCTTGCTTGAATCCTGATGGAGCAGTGAGAAAGGGACTCATGTCTGAGTATACCCTGCCACACCTATAGTGGCCAAAAACGATTTACAAAAAGGGGGTGGTGATGAACAGAGTGTCTGAGTTAAACAGACCACTCTTACCCAGTCCAAAGATCAGGGCTTGATCCATCACCGTTATTTATCTCACTGCCCCATCCCAGCTCAGAACCTGGCTATATGCAAATCAGTCTGTCCCTGGCCCAGTGCATCATGGGAACAGGGCAGACTAAACTACCAAGCCAATTCTTCACCAGAAAGGAGACAAGCTACCGGGGACCGGTTTCTGGCATTTCAGCCTTCTTCGGCCCGGCTTGCTTGAATCCTGATGGAGCAGTGAGAAAGGGACTCATGTCTGAGTATACCCTGCCACACCTATAGTGGCCAAAAACGATTTACAAAAAGGGGGTGGTGATGAACAGAGTGTCTGAGTTAAACAGCCCTGATCTCTTGACTGGGTGAGAGCTTTCTGCTTAATTCAGAGACTCTGTCCCTCACCACCCCTTGTTGTAAATATTTTTGTCCACCCTAAGCGTGGAAGGGTATTCTCAGATGTGAGACCCTTGCTCATTGCACCATCAGGATTCAAGCAAACCGGGCCGAAGACGGCTGTAATGCCAGAAACTGGTCCCCGGGAGCTTGTTTCCTTCCCAGTGTAAGAATTGGCTTTTGTAGTTTGGTTTGCCCTGTTCCCATCATGCACTGGGACAGGAACAGACTAATTTGCATACAGCCAGGTTCTGAAACTGGGATGGTGCAGTGAGCTAAAAAACGGTGTTGGATCTAGCCCTGATCTCTTGACTGGGTGAGAGCTTTCTGCTTAATTCAGAGACTCTGTCCCTCACCACCCCTTGTTGTAAATATTTTTGTCCACCCTAAGCGTGGAAGGGTATTCTCAGATGTGAGACCCTTGCTCATTGCACCATCAGGATTCAAGCAAACCGGGCCGAAGACGGCTGTAATGCCAGAAACCGGTCCCCGGGAGCTTGTTTCCTTCCCAGTGTAAGAATTGGCTTTTGTAGTTTGGTTTGCCCTGTTCCCATCATGCACTGGGACAGGAACAGACTAATTTGCATACAGCCAGGTTCTGAAACTGGGATGGTGCAGTGAGCTAAAAAACGGTGTTGGATCTAGCCCTGATCTCTTGACTGGGTGAGAGCTTTCTGCTTAATTCAGAGACTCTGTCCCTCACCACCCCTTGTTGTAAATATTTTTGTCCACCCTAAGCGTGGAAGGGTATTCTCAGATGTGAGACCCTTGCTCATTGCACCATCAGGATTCAAGCAAACCGGGCCGAAGACGGCTGTAATGCCAGAAACCGGTCCCCGGGAGCTTGTTTCCTTCCCAGTGTAAGAATTGGCTTTTGTAGTTTGGTTTGCCCTGTTCCCATCATGCACTGGGACAGGAACAGACTAATTTGCATACAGCCAGGTTCTGAAACTGGGATGGTGCAGTGAGCTAAAAAACGGTGTTGGATCTAGCCCTGATCTCTTGACTGGGTGAGAGCTTTCTGCTTAATTCAGAGACTCTGTCCCTCACCACCCCTTGTTGTAAATATTTTTGTCCACCCTAAGCGTGGAAGGGTATTCTCAGATGTGAGACCCTTGCTCATTGCACCATCAGGATTCAAGCAAACCGGGCCGAAGACGGCTGTAATGCCAGAAACCGGTCCCCGGGAGCTTGTTTCCTTCCCAGTGTAAGAATTGGCTTTTGTAGTTTGGTTTGCCCTGTTCCCATCATGCACTGGGACAGGAACAGACTAATTTGCATACAGCCAGGTTCTGAAACTGGGATGGTGCAGTGAGCTAAAAAACGGTGTTGGATCTAGCCCTGATCTCTTGACTGGGTGAGAGCTTTCTGCTTAATTCAGAGACTCTGTCCCTCACCACCCCTTGTTGTAAATAAAAACATTTTATGACAAATTTCCATAATTTTCAGGTTTTAATGTTTCAAATCCAGAAACATTTTACTTTAAAAATGTAAATAAGACAGGTATGTTAAGTATGCTGACTAATACTAAGCAAATGTATTCTGAAGCCTTTCATGCTCAACTGTTTTTTTTTGGCTTTGACTTTTGGAAAGACTATATTGAGACAAAAACTGTCTGGGGATCAAAAGACACGCAGGTGCAGGGATTAGAAGCTTTATTTAGAGCCTGCATCATCGCAGAGCAAATAATGTTTTTGAATGACACTGTTCAGCAAACATCTTGTCTTAGGTTAGCCAAGATAAATTATTTAAACAAACCGTCCATACCAACAGCTACAGATAGTAATAACATTACAGAAGGTGTGGTCGACGTACATACTATTTTGCTTCACAACTGAACAGATCCTGATTGGAAAAAATAGTTAATCTGGCCCACAGACACAAACACCTGTCAAGATAGATTCCTGAGTAAGACACAAGGGTTCACATACACTAGGCCAAATCCAAGATATGTCCAGAGACAGCATCCAGGGATAGTAACATGACACAGTGTAGGGAAACTGTGCCTTGAGTGGCTACACAAGTCCACACTGAAGCAAGTGATACAACACTTATCTTTACTTAAAAATTGCGCTGACCTGAGGGACTTCTTACAAGCACCCAAGAAGCCTCGTCATAATCATTTTATATACGCCGGTATCTATGCTCTTTATAATGAAGCGTGGAAGATAACACAAGCAGAGACTGTAGACTGTATATGAGAAATTGGTCGTATTAATTTAGAGAAATCTCACTTTGTAGTTGACAATGGGTTAACTACTCTGTCATCCAGAATATATTCTTTAGACAGCATAGTATCCTCGGCCATAGACATAATGGAACAGGCCTTGGTCATGTTACAACATTGTCAGTCACAATTGCGTTCTATAATGCTATTGGGCTGGACATTACAAAATCGTTGTTCAGGCTATGTCCCTTGGTGTCTAATCAACACCACATCATTGGTTTCTGAATTTAACCTTACAGATAAACAAATCACACTAGCACAGAGGGGAGCAGACTATACGGTGCTGAGCATTGAAAAACTGGAAAGATTGCCATTACCTGTTTCTGAGAAACCAGCATCAGAATTGATAATACACGGTACAATCACTCTGCTGGTTACAATTTTCCATTTTCAGTATTGCTTAAAACATATACCAGCAGGCGTATATTGGTTAAAGAATACATCAATTCATCCTGGGATTTTCCTTATACACACAGATGTTGGAGTTGGGGGAAATAAGTGTTTCTTAATGGTACATATTGCAAAAATGCACTAAGCGGTTTACTCCTATGTCAGGGTATTAATTTACACAGGGCCTGCGATGGCTCTTCGAACAACTTATCCTGCCACCTGCAAGATTCTCCAGCTGCAGTGATAGATATGTCTAATGTAAGTTACATTATGTTGAATGATCACAGCAGCTCTGGCATATCTCGTAACAGTGTCAGCCAGGGTCACTTGCTGTATGCAAGTATTGTTTCCTAAAACCAAGACAGACGGGGAGTCATCATTATGGCCTTCACTGAACATCTCTTCTATACGAATTGATACTTTGAGCAGAATGAAAGCCATTCTTTCACAAAAAACTGTGCCACTGACCTCGGCCAAGGAGACTTATGATCTGCAAGTTGCAAGGACTTCTGCAGAGATACATGCCCTTTTATTGACAAACTGCCCCATACATTTCTCAGAAATGTTAGGTTGTATCTTAAACATGTCTGATACAAGTGGTATTGTACATGTATTTAAGATGATGTTTTCTGGACTGTTAGCACCCTTTAAAGCAGTCCTAGTAATTCTTCCAAACTTTGTGCACTCTGTGTTTTGCAGACTGCCTCTCATTTTGGGATTCGTAGCAGGGATACTATTTTTGCTCCTTCTGCTCTGATATGACAAGCCAACTCACCGTTGACACCCAGGTCACCTTGGAGAACACTCTCCAGGCAATGAAGTGTCGTGAGCGCATGATACAAATACTGGGATTGACACATTTCAGCGATTTGAATACCACTTGGTTTCTGTCATTCCGACCAACCTGGCAAGATTGCATCCTACCTGTTCTAGGATGCCTGATACGTGGAGAAGAATGCATGCTAGACATCTGTCTGACACTCCCATTAGTCCTGCTAATGGAAGTTGATACTTTACTTAAACCTGTAACAGCCCGTTGCACTGTGTTGTCCCCAGCGGCTACCAATCCTGAGGTTGGCATTTGTTGAGATCTCACAGCCGCAAAATGCAGACGGTGAGATACGTGGAGCAACAGGCGCACAGGTACTATCGACTTCGAACATTGCTAATGCGACTGATGCTGACGGCGATGCTTCTCATCTATGTGCGGTAAATATGCTTAAGGAGGTAGTCCAATGTTCACCTATAATAGTAGAATAATTCCTTTCAGACTTAGAAGATTTGATGTTTTCTGCAAACAATAACACTGACTTTTGAATAGGCACACAGTGCTCTGAGAGACTCTGAATTCGACCTTCATTTTTCAAAACAAATTTCTAACTTTGCAACTCTATTTTTTCTATGATCAAACTTTTGTTTTTCCAAATTTGTATTATTCATTTTTTGGCACCAAGTAATCTGCTCATAGTAGAACTATTCATAGAAACTAGAATTCTTTGAAAAACTTCCAAGAGACAATATTTGACCTTGTCCTCATTTAACCTATTTATATATTCTGCCATGGAATGGTGTCGACTTTTTCTTCTGTAATTAAGAGCCATATCATAAATGTATTTTAATGATTTATTCGGATAGCGTTTTCAAAATGTCAGCTATATGCGTTGAACAAAACATTGTTTTTAAATGCGTACAGCCCAATGCTCTTTTCATGTACAACCGATTCCTATGCATTTTTATGTATTTTAGGTGTGGTTTTAACACATTGTGTTTAGATATATTCTATGTGTCTAGAACTTAGTAATGTCATACATAATAAAGTGGAGTGGGTGTTGTGTGGCGTTTTAAGCTCCGAGTGAATTTTCCTGATTCACGCCCCTATATAGGTACAATTCACATTGCCCTAATATAGGCTTAGAAATCAAGCCCTTATTTAGACATAGCCCATGCAAACCAAATACAGGCCTGGCTACTTCCACCCATACTAAACGTCTCAACAATTTCTTGGAAAATCGGCTTAAGCAGGTAGGGAACTTCCCCTTGCTTGAATATTGATTTGTCCAAGAACTCATGTACTTTGCAAAGAATGACTATTCCCTTGATGTTTTTTCTGACGTTATTATGCCCGACTTTATGTCAATCTATGGCATTCCTAAACACCTTCAAGGTATAAATATACCTTCACTTGCATTGGCAAACTAAGTGTTGGTTCGGAGCAGTTTGACTGTCTACTTGCCCGACACAGCTTGCTACAGCAAGTGCCGAAGGAAGCCGACCCTCCAGCTGACACACTGATCAAGAGGCTGCCTTTCTCTCGCCGAGAATCCAGCTCCAGTGTTTCCAAGCTCCCCTTGCGGGGTGTTGGGAAATCGTGTCCCGAGACAGGGATACCAGACCTCCTTCATTCTAACTAAGGTATGGAACTGATTAGAACCTAGAGAAATCTTGAATAGATTCTTGGCAAAGAATACTAAACCTATGCTACACAATACTTACTTCTTCCCACGTACTAGACTTAGGTTAGGTACATTGGGGTAGGCGTATTTTAGAAAACACCAGTTGAGTATTTTTAGTCATTTTAATTTATGTATGTATTTTTATATGGCTTAGAAACCATACAATGCTCTTACAGTATTATTTTATAATATTGTTCTCGCTGTACACATTATATTTTGCAGTGTGCTTAACAATTGTAGCAGTTCACTTCTCTTGCATGAGAAAGAAGACTGTTCAATAAACCATTTTATTGAAAACACCCGTCTTTCTATTTCTCTGCAAACTCTGCTGAAACGAATCATACACGATTGACTGAGTGAAATAGTTATTTATTGTTTCCGAGATGCTAGAGATATATTTCTGATTCTTGGGAAACAAAGTTGTCATGTTTATTCGGTTGTCAAAAATGAATCCCTTCTTGTGAATTCGAGAAAGTTTCTAGTGACCTCTGAGCTAGCTGGCATTCACTATTAAGTTTAATATATTCGATAGAGAACTAGTCGACCTCAGTCCTACATCTAATCTATTGCATATATTATTCCAATGCCCAGAGCCTATTGGGAATATAGGAACTACACTACAAAGTGGGTGCTTTTCAGAAAGTGGAGGATAAGTTTGTTAGAAAGTTGCTTTCAGTTAATCCAGGTTGTTCAAATCTGCCCGCACAAAATTAACCAGGCTTTTCATCACTGATGTTGTCAAACTGGCCTCGCTCCTTCTATGGTTGCGCACATGGAAAAGGGACTCGGTTGGATTGAACCAAGCTGTAATTAAAGATATAACTAAGCTCGACCGAGCCAATAGTATTATCTGGCTTGTATATGTTAGGAAGTCTTTTTCCGAAATTAGTTTGGCTTTCTTGTACACATCAACCAGGGAATGCATATCCTTTTCCAGGAATAAGCTAAAAGAGATCTGTGTTACCAAATGTGAGTTAGAAATATGACAACGAAATCAAGGTAAAGTCACAGTTACATACTATCACACTCTGCCCAGAGTGCGCACGAGTCACAACTCATATCTTTCTTTTGTGACTAATAATATGCACCGATATTTAGTAATAAGGATGAGGTTAAACTTGTTTGCCCTCATGGCTATGATACCTAGCTCTCAAACATTCATTAAACAACTTAACTCTATGTCCCTGTGATGGCTGGTCTACCCAAACAATGTCACACATTTTATTCTTTTGTGGCTTTTATAAGATGGAAAGGAAACAGTACATCCACCCTTTAATAAATAAAATGACCCTATACTCCTATTCTTCACCCTTATAGTTATTTATTCCTTGGAAACACCCTATATTTGTTTTATGTTAGTACATTTTTTATACTCAGTCCTTCGAACTAGGAGCAGATCTACAGATAGGGGTGTTGTTTTTTGTGATAATTTTTATTAACCGTCTTCAACTTTTAATAGTTCTTTCATTTGAATTGCTGCTAGATTTTAAACACGCTAATTAGAAACTGTAGAAAATAAGGAAATGCCTACCTGAGGGTGATACCATCGTACATTGATTACTGTATATATTCCTCTTATAATGTATAGCTGCTACCTCTAGAAATTTGGATTTATATAAAGTTTGATATTTTAAAATGGAAATGTTTAAAACTAAGTGTGAACTGTTTTGAATTATTCTTCGATCAATTTACACTGCAAAAGTTATTTGTACTGTTATGCAGTTACTAAATTCGAATAAAGTTATTTGATTGATTTATTGTTCTCTGATATATTCAGGGCCTATACTAGGGGTGACTTATACGTATTATAAAGGAAGGTTTGGGCCTGGCAAAAGGTTTATTTTGCTGAGTCAAAATAGCAGTTTAAAGCTGCAACTACGTGTTGCAATGGCAGGCCTAGGACATGTTTCACAGAACTACTTAAGCAGGTGGCACAATCAGTGCCGCAGGCCCACTAGTAGCATTTTACTTACAGGCCCATGGTACATGGGGTACCCTTTACAAGGGACTTACAAGAAGGTGAAATGTGGCAATTGGGTACCATACAATTTTACAATGTTTAGAGGAGAGAGCACAAGGAATGCACAGTTGTTCAAAAATAAGTGCCAGCGCTTACTGCCTGCAATCACTGGCCCAAATAAATCCGTGCATTACACTGATTGCATGACCGGGAGACTATTTTGTGCATAATTCTCTCCACTACAATGTTTTGTGATCAGAAATATATAATACACTCGATGGACTGTGGTTCTTTATTTCATAACAAGGTTTATCATCTCATTGGGTTTATGATTTTAAAAAATGTACTACAAAATAATATCAAAATGTTCTTTGCGTCATGAAGCACAGCGTAAGCGTAAATGTCTTATGAAAAACATACCAGCATTGCATCTAATAAATTACATTATCGTAGTTCTTGTTTCTTTGGTAAAAATGTAAGTCCTCAAATGAGAGACTCTTTCTATGCAATCTTAATAATTGATGATTTCCAAGAAAGATACCATGTGGGCAATTATTCCTTTGAAATTGCATTTCTGCTCTCCGGAAATACTAATGTATGCAGGTCACTTCCCGTGCTGTTTTTATGCGACCGATGATTACACACTCTGCTAACATTTTCCTAGCTTTTTATTAGCCACCTTTAGAAATTTGTAGAAAATATACCCTTTCCAATTTCTCTTTAGGGAGATTTGAATGATATTATATTTTCACTAAAATGGTCACTTGTTGGGCTCGCAATAAACTATTCTCTCAACTTCAGTATACCATTTGAATGGAAAGCACTGAAATGTTGAAAAATAATAAAACGTTTGCAAAGCTTCTCTTGTTGGTTGCTTCAGAATAGAACTCGACACTGGAAATTAAATTAGGCTTAACACTTCCACCCTCCAAATACACGTTTCTGCCAACGCTTATTTGTTTGTTTTTGACGTTTTGTTTCGTAATTGGGTCTCATAAATTAGGCTGAGTTCTGCACATTTACATTACTTGAACGATAAGCATGGAAGTTCTCTTCATATTGAGGAAGTTTGGCGAAACATTATTAACTCTCAAATACAGAGAGGCTTACATGTAAATGTGCATACTAGTTTTGTTAACAATGAGCCAGTTGTAGTGGTTTCAGGTAGGGCCTAACACGTGGCAATATGTGGTAGCAATAATGGACACAGACTCTTAGTGCAGGTCAGCCGGAAAGACCCCGAGCGGTCTTCCGCATCTTTATTTTTACCCCGGCGCGAGCCCGCCCCGGGGTTGTGCGTGCGTGCGTGGGGGAAAGATACAATGTAGTGGAGAGCCCGAGTGGCTCTCTACATCCCTCCTTTGTTTTAGTTCTTTCAGCTCCCCGACACTCGGACCACAGTTCAAGGAGATGTCCATGCAAAGTCTCTGAGCCGTTGGCTGGGCATTGGATTGGGCCTCAGGCTGTATAGATGACTCCGGGTCCCTGATGGTTCGACAACCCCAGCGGGGACTGCGCTCGGATCGGCGCTCGCTTCTGATGCCCTTGGTTGACTCGGCTCGACGCCGAGGCCAGGTGACCTTGGCCTCGGTTGACTCTCTCCTCGTGACGGTCCTGGCGGAGGACTCGGGGACCTGGGATGGTTTGCGTCTTCTAACATCAGCTCTTCCGCTTCCGTGTCTTCCACCCGCTGACGTCCAGCGGCTGCTTCCGTTGCCTTCCTGAAGCAGGAGATGTTTCGTGTCACGGTCTGTCCGTTTCTCTTGGCAGTGACCATTGTCCCTTGAATCTTGTCCACCCTCCATACTTCGGGTTCAAATGGCGTTCGAAACTTCCATCCAGGATGGCGATCCTTGACGACCACTGCATCCCCTTCTTTGATGTCTGGTTCCTTGGCGCGGCGATGCAGGCTTGCTTTCGCGTTGGTGGCCTGCCTCCTTGCCTGAGTGGCATCAGCGTCTCTCTCTGCCGGCACCCACACACTCACTGTGGGTATGCCGTCTCTGGGGGCCCGCTTGAACAGCACGTGAGCTGGGGCGCACTTGGTCGTCGAGTGTGGGGTTTGTCGGTAGGCCCCTAGAAACTGGTCCAGGGCCATCTCCAGATCTTCACCATTGTCCACCGCAATCCGCAGGGCTCTGTTTATCGTTCGCATCAGCCTTTCCACTTCTCCGTTGGCTTGAGGCCACAGCGGGGTGATCTTTGTATGTTTGATTCGGAGGGCTTCCAGGTATGACTGGAATTCTCTCCCTTGAAAGGGGGGTCCGTTGTCGGACTTGATTTCCTCTGGGAGTCCCATCGTGGCGAACACACGGTTTAGTACCTTCTCAACGTGTGGGAAGGCTGTGGATGCGATAACTTCCATGATTGGGAATTTCGAGAAGGAGTTTACCAGCACCAACATGTGCCTTCCGTCCGGGAAGCTGCCAAAGTCAATACTGAGTTGGGTCCAGGGAGCCCGAGGTGCATCTTCGGTGATTACAGGTGCTGGAACGGGTTCGCTCCCGGTGATCGTGCAGGCGTGGCAGGACCGTATCATGGCTTCTACTTGGCTGTCCATCGCTGGAAACCACACCTTGCTCCGTAGGCGTGCTTTCGTTTAAGCCATGCCTTGGTGTCCCACGTGGGCTAGGCTTAGCGCTCGTTGTTGGACGCTTTCTGGCATGACAAGGAGGTGCCCTCGCAGGATCACTCCCTCCTCTCCCACACTGAGTTCGCTGCGTATGTGCCATAGCTGCTGTCTAGCATGGCTGACGTCAGGGCGGAGGCTAGCAGCGCCATCGAGGAAGTGGGCCCAGCGGTTTTCTTCGAGGGCTCGGCGGACTTTCGTGAGGGTCTCATCTTCTGCAGTGGCGTCTCCAATCTCCTTGAGCGTCATGTTGTCTGGACACGCGGCCTGCGTGACCATGTGCACGATCTCTTCCACTTCTTCTCCGTCTTCGGTGGGCGGCTGTGGTGAGGTGACGTCCGGGTGCCGTGACAGGTAGTCAGCGGGGTTGTGAGCCCCGGGCCGGAACACCACCTTGAATCGGTAGCCCTGCAGCTGGACGGCCCACCGTTCGATCCGTGGGGGAGCCAATCTTGAGGTTCCAGCAAAGAGGGGTAGGAGAGGCTTGTGGTCCGTGACCACCGTGAATTCCTGTCCACAGAGGTAGAGATGGAAATGCTGGCATGCCCACTTGATGGCCAGGGCCTCCCTCTCTATCTGTGCGTACCTGGTCTCCGTGTCCGTCAGTGCCTTGCTGGCATAGGCGACTGGCCTCCATTCTTCCGGACCATACTCTTGCAGGAGAACGGCTCCTAGCCCCACGGGACTGGCGTCCACAATCAGTTCGGTCCTTCTCCTTGGCTGGAAGTAGGCCATAGTGGTGTTGTCCAGAAGACCGGCCTTGACGTTCTGGAATGCTTTGTTTGCGGCCGCGGTCAAGTCCCATTTCTGATCAGCTCTGGTGAGGGCCCTGAGGGGTTCCGCGATGGCAGCCAGGTTCGGAATGAACCGGCCGCAGTACGTGGCCATGCCCATGAAACTGCGCACTTCAGTTGGGTTTTGAGGTGTGCTGGCCGCCTTGATCGCCTCCGCTTTCTTTGGGTCCACTTTGAGGCCTTCCCTGGTGAATGTATATCCGAAGAAGTCTACCGATTCTTGGTAGAAGGCGCATTTGGCTCGGTGCAAGGTCAGCCCGCTGTCAGCAAGCCTCTGCAGGGTCGCTCTCAGGTTGGTGTGATGTTCTTCGAGGGTCGAAGAGTACACAAGAATGTCATCGCTCAGGTTAATTACACCCGTTAGTCCTGACAGCACCTCGCGAATAGCGTTTTGAAAAACCTCGGCCGCCGATGATACGCCGAAGCTGAGCCGGGTGTAGCGACGCAGCCCTACGTGCATCGAAAAGGTGGTGATGTATCTGCTGGCCGGCTCCAACTCCAGCTGGTGGTAACCTGAGTTGAGGTCCGGCTTCGAAAACCACTTTGCCCCGTTGAGGTCCACTATGATATCATCCATGGTGGGGGTGATATGCCTCTCGCGCTTGACAGCTGTGTTCGGAAGTCTCAAGTCCACGTATAAGCGAATGGCTCCTGGCTGCTTTGGTTTGGGGGCGACGACCAATGGGGAGACCCACGGTGTCGGTCCCGACACTTTCTCGATTACCCCCAGATCTTCGAGCTTCCGCAGCTCCTCTTCTACTTGTGGCCGGAGATTGAAGGGCACCCGCCTGTGCCTGAGTGTGACGGGTCTGACTGTCTTGTCTATATGAAGTTTGAATCTCCGTCCCTTGAGTTGGCCTAAGCCTTTGAACAGCTCGGGGAAGTCCTTTAGCATGAAGTCCGCGTGTGCCTGGTGCACCTGGTTGGCAAAGAAAACCAGGCCGAGATCTTCCGCGGTGTGGCAGCTCAGGATAGTGCCTTTCTTGCCTTCCGTGATATGGAACTTGGTCTCCGTAGAGTATTCTCCATTGACTACAGTGGCTTGGATTACTCCTCGAAGAGGTAGCGGTTCCGTCCCTCCATAGGTGTATATTTTTGCCATAGATGGTGCCAGTGTCGGTTTCGGGGACATCTTTTCATATTGATCTGAGTCCATGACGTTGACGGACGCTCCGGTATCAATCAGCTCATTGACGCTCGTCCCATCAACGGTAATGGAGCACATGGGTGGCGGTCTTCTTTTCGTCGATGCTCGGCTGACATAAGAGACAACGTACACCTCGTCATCTTCGTCGTCCTCGTATCTGGGCCGTCTATCTTGTGCCTCGGTGTCAGGTGGAGGTCGCTCCTGATCAAGTGATAGCTGTTGGATTCGCTGGGTCACCGCTCGGGCACGTGGGCCTGCTGATCTAAATTTACCCCCTTGGCAGACGGTGGCAAAATGATTTAGGCGACCGCATTTTAGGCACGTTTTGCCTTTGGCGCCGCACGTGGCGGTGGCAGGGTGATCCTCGCCGCAGTATGCGCAGCGGTTGCTCCGTGGCGGGCCTTGTCTTTGCCGTACTGGAGGGAATCGCCTGTGGATGGCGTCTACCCTCTCTTCTTTGATGGTCGGGGTTCGCGCCATTGTTGGAGCGATGACCGGGGTGCGCAACGCCACCTCCATCTCTTCCGCTCTGGCATTGGACAGTTCATGTGAGCGGGCCAGGATGAGTATCTCATCGAGCGATATCCCTGGTTGCCTGAGGATTAGTTTTCTCAGTAACTTTGACTTGCATCCGATTATTATTTGATCCCGGATCTCTTCCCTGGGGTCGGCGAATGGGCACGTGCTCGCAAGCCGACGGAGTTGAGCATAGTACATGTCGACAGATTCAGACTCAGTTTGCCAGGCGCGCTTGAACTTGAACTTTTCAAAGTCATTGTTCAGCTGTGGGTCGAAATGGGCGTTGAGGGCCGCGACGGCGGCATCGTAGTCATGCTCGGGTCCGGTATTGGGAAGCGACTCAAACAGGTCGTAGATTTCCTGCCCCCCGTAGAGGATGAGAAGTGACCTCTTTACTGTCCCATCTGTTTCTCTGGTGCCCTTGAAGTACAAATTGAGGCGCCCGACCCACGCTCTCCATCGGAGCGCAGCTGTCGCCGGGTCTGAAGTCTCGCTGAAAGGCGGGATGGGCGCTGCGCCGGCATGCAGGTGGGCAGGAGGTAGAGGTGCAGGGGGTCCCGCTGGGGCTTGGGCTCCCCCTTGTGCTTGCGCCTGTGGGAGGACTGCGGGTACTACTGGTGGTGGCTGGACTGCCGGCGGTGGGGGCTGAACAGCCCCGTCTTGGGGGGCTCCTGTCGCGTTTTGGTTCATTGTGAGGCTCTATGCGCGGGTTACTGGTGCTTTCCGGAAACAAAATGGCGCAGGGGCGCCACGTGGTGGAGCGCTGTGAAGACTTGCCCAAGAGTGTGAGGGCCGAGATGCAGGCGGGGCGCCTAGGGCTGCAGGTGTAGGCAGGTTGGCTTTGCTACGGCTCGTTTGTGGGCCTGCGGTGCTTTCCTTCCAGGTTTGCTTTGCCAAGGCTTGTTTGTGGGCCTGCAGTACTTTCCTTTATTTAATGCCGTTTTGTGTTTATTTTTCTTGTTTGCAGCCGATGACTGTGTACAGGTGGCAGTGTGCGCGTGGGCGCGCTGTGCAGGGTGTCCAACTGCCGATTCTGATCTGCCTCTGCCAATGCTTGTTGGAGGCGTGTGCAGCGCGGGCAGGCTTAGCGCTAGCAGGGCCGAGTGCGGGGCCTCGCGAGTACACGGAAGAGGCGCCGCTCGCGTGCTGTCTCCAGATGGGGGGCGGGTCCGCTGAAGGCCGTGGCCACGTGGTGCAGCAGCGGGGCCTCGCAGGAATCAGGCGCACCTCCCCTCCGCCGGCCGGCGAATTGAAGAAGCGCGGGGATCGCGCAGGCGGGGCCGAAGAGCACTCACCCGCAGGACGACCTCGCCGTGCACCGGCAACACGAGTCCCGCCAGCTGAAGGCGCTTCCTCACGGGAGACGCGAGGGCGGGTCTCGGGTGGAGAATGAGTCGGCACACCAGAGCGGGTGGGCACCGCAGCAGGAGACCGACAACACCGCGAGCAGGTGGCGGCAGGCACACGTGGGGAGATAACCACCCTCGTCGCCAGTGTAGTGGTTTCAGGTAGGGCCTAACACTTGGCAATATGTGGTAGCAATAATGGACACAGACTCTTAGTGCAGGTCAGCCGGAAAGACCCCGAGCGGTCTTCCGCATCTTTATTTATACCCCGGCGCGAGCCCGCCCCGGGGTTGTGCGTGCGTGCGTGGGGGAAAGAGACAATGTAGTGGAGAGCCCGAGTGGCTCTCTACACCAGTGAAACAATGCCAGCAAAAAGTAAGTCATATCAGATGATTACTTTCATTGGTGTTTTGCAGAGACATTTGATTTAGTTTATATTTTGACATGTTTTTGAAAATCCATGAACCACAAAAGAAACGTTTTCTCTGAGTAGCTAGGGCTGAAACACAAATGCATTAGAATTCACAATGGTTCGCAAAGTCATAAGCGACAATGCAAGGAGAATTTGAAATGTCTGGTTCACAGTATTTCCTATTTGGTGGATGGGATACTTAGTGGAGAAGTGTGGCTCACTGGTTAGAGCAGGCAGACCCTGAAGCAGAGGTCAGAACCGGGACCAGGGTTCGATTCCCGACGCAGCAGGCAGGGTGTTGAGCTCAAATGTCCTCGGACTCAATAATTCTCGCTTCGGTGCCTGACCTAGTCATGGGTTCACACTCTGCAACTTTGGGCATTAAGCTTGCTTAATCTCCACAACGGCCCCCGCGGGATGCCTGGCTTTCACCTTGGGGATGCCCTGTAGGGGCTATCTCATAGGGAAAAACCAGGACGGGTTCCCGAGGCAAGCGCGGAGATACCCCTTCGGGGGTCGATTCTGGCGCTGTATAAGAAATACAATAATAATACTTTGTCACACATATGGCGCAGATCCCATCCACCCTATTGCAAGTGCCATAGAATATAATGCACTTGTAATACGTATCAACCATGTTTGGGAAGGAGTATCCCATCTGCCGAAAAATAAATCAGACACTAAGTTAAATTAAGCATTTGAGACAAAGACCACTAAACAAAATTGGGGAAGGAAGAAACAAGAGGGACTGGGTCCCCAGGACTCGAACTCTCCAACCATATATGCATGTGTGGCAGCTAAATCCCAATATTCTGTCTTACCACAATATTTTGACCACCCCAAAAGTTACCTCTGGCAGCTCGATTCCTGTATCTTTGATCTTGTGATAAGAGTTAACACCTTACTCAACATCAGTCCAAATAAATTAGTAAAATAATAAAATACTGACTGTGGGACCTCAATAAGATTCTAGATTCAATGAAAAAGTAAATGATGTTTATTACAAAATAGGCAATACAGAGAAATGTAAAATATGTGCACTGAAGGCTCAGACACAGAGATCATAGTCAGAAATCTGAATTATTTTTAAGTCCCAATAGGCAGCAGCTCATATGTGGAATGGCCAGAATCCCTAAAGGAAAAAGGACACTCCCAAAATCAGGAGGGGGGTTATATATATTTAAATAAATAAGTAATAAACAAAAACTGCAAATTTAGGAGAGCATGACTAGTGATAACACATAACGAGCACATCAAAATAATGATCTTTAAAGGCAAAATATAACACAAACCCATTTCTAAGGAAAAAAGAGTACTCCTTAGCTGCTTCAGCAACTGCGCAATCTAGAGATGTACAACACAATATGAGACATTTATATACAAAGACTCGTATGTTAGCAGGCCTACATCGGAACTTCCAGTGGAAGTGTCCATAAGAATGACAAATTCAGTACAAGATGAAAGTTTCATTAACAAAAAAAGTTGTTAAAGATAATAAACAATTGTGTCACAGTATCTGGAACTCTACAAAGCCTGTAGGTGGAGACGACATGCAGGGGGACATTGACTGGGAGGGGCAATTGCAGGAGCAAGATTAACAGAACACCAAAACAGCATCTATAATATTACAATGGTATCTTACAGAAATATGTTATAACTAAACTACATGAATAAATACACTTCTAAAGCTCTAAAACACATTGTTTCAAGTGCAACTTCAATAATTAATTGTCTGTAACTATATTTATCATAAAAATATTTTGGAATCACATCTATGTTTTCATTATTTTGTATACAACAACAGCAACATCAAATCTTTATTGTCTAAAATAATTAAAAAAAACATAACAATATGCAGAGAGACAATTATTTTCAGACAGTTAAATTAATAAAATTGAATTAGTACCTCTTAAAATGATCAAACCGGATAATATTAATTCATCTTAAAATTCCTCTGCAATATTACTATCACATCTGATCTCAATGTAAAATGCAATAGTACAGGTAAAAGCCAGTCTGTAAACAACTTTTGCAACTAGGGTATTGGATACATTTGGATTTAATCATCCAGAACATATTACTATATCAAAAGGACAGTCTACTATATTACCATCTCTTCCAATCCCAATATAAAGTGCATTATTACAATTAAAAAACAGTCTGTAAATTGCTTTTGTAAATGGGGGAATAAATACAGGATCAACTCAGTCATCCAAAGAATGAGTCATTACATTCAGGAGTGTCCGAAGTCATTATTTCAACAGTGGATCAGGCTGAGTCGTGCCTTTCCTTGGTCCATGTGAGGAAACCCCTGGGGACGCTACCACAACCTGTGAAACCCCCTCGATAAAACCCTTAAGGGGTTCTTACCGTTCTAGCCAGGAGGAAGACGAAGAAACAGCCAATTCTTGGGAAGGCAGGGCAAACAACAGGACAACCAATTAGGGACGCCATGAGAAAGGGAGGCTTGGCAAAAAAAGGAGGAAGGAAGCGTGACAGCATCGTCAGCTGCTCTGATACGGAAAGAGCAGGAGAGCAGAGCGAGCGCTGAAGAACCTGAGAAGGACGCAGAAACGAGTACGGAGGCTGTTCAAGACAGCCGACCTGAAGACAATGGAGATGGAGATGGTGGTTCCCGGAGGAAGTGCCGGAGCTATTCCTTGTCTGGAGTTTAAGTGACAGGTCTGTGGGATTCCAGGATACAGGCTGAGTCAGCCCAGTGGTGAATAGAGAGATCTGCATCTAGATGGAAAGAGGAGTTGCACCTGGGACCTGAATAGGGCTGGGCCTTTCCTCCACAATGCTGGCCCCACCTCTTGTGATGTGTCTGATGTCTCTGCCCTGCACTCTGAAAGGGGAGAATGAATCATGTCAGCAAAGTGCTCCAGGGCTGTGCCTTTCCTTCACAATGCTGGCTCCACCTCCTGTGGGGCATCTGATGCTTCTGCCCTGCACTGTGAAAGGAAAGAAGGAGTCATTTATACAAAGTCCTCCAGAACTAGTTTGGACTAGGAGGAGGCTCTCTGCCTTCAGAGAACAAAGGATTTGGCGGTATAAATATTGGGACACAGACCCAAAAACTTTAGATCACTTCTGGAAACAAGACAACCCTTTTGTCAAGGAGAAGAACCAAGGAAGCTGCAGGAGTTTGGACTGCCCCTCTGCCAGCGTGCTGTGTGCTGGATTGGCCTGCAGTGGTTTCTTCATTGCCAAGGAAAGGAGAAGGAACTTTCAATGAACTTTCATCATCTTGCAGAATATTGCTCCAAGGGCTTGAACTTGTGCGTGCCTCTTGCTGAAGTCTCGGGGACAAAAGATTTCACCTCCAGCTCCCCTCAGAGTTTCCTTGCTGGGAATTCTGTCTACAAAAGTTTGCTGGGAGCTGGAAGCGCAACGCATTGAGAGAAGCGTGTCGCAGCTGTAGCCGAGGTTGCCGCCGCATTGCCAAGGGAGCGTGACTTCAGTGAAGCTGGTGCCCGACGTATCACCGGAGAAGCCTGTTGCCACTGCTCAGCCACCGGGCGTGCACACATCGCCTTCACGTCATCACATCAAGGGCGCCATCTTCTCGCATCGCACCCAGAGTTTCGTATTGCATCGAGGCACCATCTCGCGCATCGCGACCAGGCCGCAGGATGAGAATCTACGCATCGCCCCCGCTCCGGTAAAGGTCAAGACGCATCCCCTACTCTGTGCAAGCATTGAGGTGTGACGCATCATCTCCCCCAAAGCACGGAACCGATGCATTTCCCACTCTACGAGCCTTTTGTTAGTTTTGCGTGACTTATCAAGGTACTTTTGTGAGAACTGTGCCGCTTTTATCACCAACTTGAAATAAGTAACTTTTACCATCTTTGAGTCAACTTTAAGTACAGTATTATTGATTGCTGTCGTTTGTGGTCTTGTGTTAAGTCAATATAAAGAATACTTGTTTTTATAAAACCTGTGTGGTGTCCATCTGTAGTGTTTTCACTGTATTCCTGGGTATATTCACAAATGCTTAACACACTGCCTCTGAGATAAGTCTGTCTGCTCGTGCCAAGCTACCAAGGGGGTGAGCAGGGGTTATCTAGGCGTTTAATCCCTTGTCCTGACTTAGAAGCAAGGGTCCCTATTTGGTCAAAGGTGTATACCATTGCCAACTAGAGACCCCCAGTTCCAACAGTGTCATCTTTAGTTTTGCCATTTAGTACTCTCAGGCCTACATGTTCCAAGTCCAGCATTATTTTTTGCTCAATCAACTCCCGTTGTCTTACTGATGAGGGCATTTTTGCAGGCACAGACCAGAACATATTTTGTTTTGGTAATTTCTCGTCTTCCACCGGGGTGTAAATCAGATTTGAGTTACAATCGCCTGTTATGATAATTTTCCAAGCTAGGTTGCCAAATCTAATATCTGTTAATATTGAAAGTAATTCATCATGTTGTGATCGTTTCTTCCTTGCGTTCTGGAGAAAACGGACATTCATTAATATTATTGTTGTTGTCGGGTGGTTAGACTATTGGTCCAATTGAATTACTTGTAGATCTGATGTTGTGCTGTGGAGCTGTTATGATCTTATGGGCAATCATGTAGATACATATACTGCTAGTCCATGTTTTGCTCTCCCATACCAAAGTGTTGTTATGGCATTAACGTAATCGAGTGTATAGTTAACCACTTCCTTTCACTCAGTCACCCAAGTCCCTTGGAGCACAATGATCTCATATCTGTTCCAATTTTTCTCTTTTTGCCCCTGCAATTTTCCAAGATAAAAGATTTAGGGAGTCTTAGTCAAAATCACTTCATTTGGGTAATTATTACCATAAAAGCATACTACAAAAATTCTTTTTCAAACAGCAATAAGGCATAAACAGAAAACAAAGAATACAAACATGCATATTGTGCCTACTAAACGAACAGTGCAGCATACAAATCATTATAAATATATTAAAAAGAAGACATTTAAATTGTTACAAATCATGGAGTCCCTCTCTATTTTTTCCTTATTCTAACCGCTGCAGTTAAAAAACTAGCCTTAGGGCGTCATTAAGGATTCTTTTTCTTTGTACAGTAAGTCACTCCTTTTTTGATGCATTAAGAGTCGAGACCATCCATTTCCATTGGTGTTGGTCCTGTTCCTGTGTTTGTCTGTTCTTGATTCTTTTGGTGTCACCCAATTTTCCTCTAGAATCTGTGCTACATTACTACTGTCCTGCCGGACAGTCAAATTTAATGAATAGCAAAATTGGAGATCTAGCAAGAACCATTAAAAGTGGGACACAGTCCTGCGTCCTATACATTACAAAACATATACAGTGAACAAAACATTCAGGCAGGGCAAGAAAATACTTATTGCAATGCGGACAGTTAAACAAGCAAAATGAAAACAACAACCGTTACACTAAAATATCAAATAAGATTGTGTACACGGTGCTCCAGCAAGCCGATGACGTTTTGATCCTTTTACAACAATATTAGGATCATCATCAGGACAATATTATACAAGCCTGAAGAGCATGGGGACAACAGAGTGTGCGGCAAGAAGGTCTCGAGAAATCAGGAGAGGTTGGAGGCACAGAGAATAAGCCTTAATTAAAAGAAATTGGACAATGCATTGCTGATGTTAAGGACAGATGTCCTTGCTGCCAGGTGGTGGCACAAAGTAATGATCTGATCCAAGGGCGTGGGCTGCAGTGGACAGGTGAGATGTCAGCGTAAGGAGGGCTGGATTAGGGACATAGAGAGGTTGAGCGGTCTGTGATGGAGTGGCTAGTTAATAGTCCGCAGCCAGTAAGAGTTCTCAATGAAGTGGTAGAGGGATAGACCGTACTCGGTAGCATGGCCGATCACACCTATGAGGTGGTGATCAGATCAAGAGCTCGATAGGTGGGTTTAAAAAGTGTGATGGCCCATGCTTCAAATTGATGTCTGGCATTTATAATAAATAGCACAATTTCCTTGTTTCTCCAGGTCCAGAATGTATTTTCAATCTGATTCTTTTCTTCTTGGGGGATTAATTTGATTGGTAACACATCTGTTGGATAAAGATATTTTAGTGCTGGATTTTCAGTAAATAATCCGATTATGTTTCCTCTGTTGAGGATGTCTCTCTAACCCTGTGAGATGTACTTGGGAGTATGATCTGCTTTCTCTGACTAGCATCTTGATTTATATAAATTATTGATGATTTAGGGTGATTATGTTGCACCACCTCTCTACGGATTGTCCCCACCCCACCATCCTTTGGTAAGTTTACTTGTCTTACAATCTGTCATTCTGAATGTCTTCTGTTTGTAAATTCCACTACTGGGCCTCTTCAAACGAATTTTTCTCCAGATTGTCCCCGTACATTATGGTTATTGTTTGATTAGCAGCTGAGAGATTCAGTATACATTTGTTATGTTTTGTTCTTCCCTCATTTTTTGTTTGTATGTGTGCTATAGTTGTATTTAGATATTCTTGCATTGTCTGCTTTACCATTGTACGGTTATTTGAAATTTCTTGTCTTTCATGTGATAGAATCCTTTCTCTTCCTGGTTCTTGTTGTAGTTGAATGGCAAAACTCCTTTTTTGCATTTCTGATTGCTTGCTTTAATTTATTATGCTTTTTTTCTGTGCTATCTCCTGGTAGGTCTGAATTATGTTAATTGGTTTGTCCGTTTGTGTGCTAAGATTTAATGAGTTTTACAGTGAAAGTTGTTCTTCGAATACCTTGTTCTCGTCGTTCATCACTAGCTTTCTATACGTGCTTTGCATTACTTGCACTGGTGGTTCTTTTTTTTTTTGAAGATGTTGTTCTGTAAAAAATAATAAAAACGAAGATGTGATTCATCATAAAAACCATTAGTATTCGAAAAAATGTCATCCAAAAATGCACATTTAGAAAAATCTTTGACAGATGTACACCAAAAGCAATCCTGGTCTAAAGGAAATCAATAGAGCACAGGAAACTTTCCAATTTCAATTACACCATATAATGTCTGGTTTATCTGCCTGAAATTGAATGGAATTAGAACATGTAAAGAAATTTTAAGTTAGAGCACTTATACCCCTATACAGGTGTCATGCTTGATTCTCTTGTCTCCTCATTCATCAAGAATTATTATAATGATGATGGACTTCCTACTAGATGGGAAGCACTTAGATAACTTTTTTTAAAGCGGAGAAAGTAGGGATCCAGAGAAAGTAGGGATCCGAAAATTATCGGACCTTAACAATGGAGTCCGTCATTTATTTTCGGTGGAATCAAACAACTGGCGTTGGGTATTTAAACTTTACTCATTTACTGCCTCGGTTCGCCATAATTTGAGACACCCGATGAGACGTGCTGTGTATTCTTTGTAGAGTAAATCAATAGAGCTACGCTTACTATTTGGGTGCAAAAATGAACAATTCTGAATGTAGTGATTTACTTTGCCTTATCTCGCTTATTTTGAAATGAATTCATCTGAATGACAGACAAGAAACTACTATGCTAATTATCTAACGTTACGTATCTCTCTCCCACGATAATATACTGAAGTGTCAACATTGTGCGGATATTGTACTTGTGAGGCTAATGGGTATAGAGCGTATATATGGGATGTGCTAGTATTTTAATAATGGGTTACTTCATCGAGGACTATGGGGAATATAATTTATGCTCCTCAATATGAATGCGGCGCTAACTACGTTTACAGACTGGATTGTTGAATGCATAGTACCCCCTGTAGGTTGATAGAGCGTGATTTATGAATATTATCGACCATAGACCTCGATAGGGTGTAACAATATTAGGGATCTTAACTTTGCGATGAATATTTATGTTACTTGATATTTAGACTTGAGAAATGATTTTCTCTTTTCTTGCTTTTTATATTTTTATCTTTAGAGACTTACAATATAATTCTTTCATGAATCATCACAGACTCATAAATCATACAGAGGTAGGTATCCTAAGGCAGAAATCTGTGCGAGTAGAGATCCCCGTGTTTTTAGTATAATACTTTTTAATTAATTAAACTGCCTGTGTAAATATATTTCATAATGATGTCTTTTGAGTTCAATAAGCATCAGTTGAGGTAACCAGGAATGTTTCTCTTTTTCTCACCAGATATTGAATGGTTTTATGATGGATGGCAACTGGTTAGTCTGAGAAATATTTAACTAGGTACTATAAGACACAACATTCTATCTATTGTGAATTATCTATCTTATAGGCAATATGTTGATTGACTCTTTGATCTCTTTATATTCCAGTGATTTTATAGAATACTGGACCATACATAGATTACATCTGGACTGTGAAAATTGACTTCGTAAGGAGTCCCGTCTTTTGTGAGTTATGAACTTATCAACTTATGGGAAGACTTTGAAATCGGGTCACAATCAATAGGATCCTATTAGTAAAACCAATATTTTGGCTATCTAATTATAATTTGGATTTATGCTGATACATTAGTCTTTTTGCTCAAAGGCCCACAGTGATGTTATAGATACCAATACTCACTTCCCGAAACCCAAATCTTCTAATTTCTCCTATCTTCCCTTTTTTTTGTTTTTTGCTTTATTTTTGTTTTTGTAGTTAAACAGGAGGCAAAGAAAACTACATAATGTGATTTAATGAAACACATCACATAATATATAAGCATAAATCATTAGAGAAAATAATAGAGATGAAATTTAAATTTAGAAATCAGTTGATGGGAGGGATAGAAAAAATCAAGTACAACAATGAAAAGAAAAGACATTTCAATGCGACCCCCAATGTTCAAAAGGGGCCCAATTCTTAGATGCTTGTAGACGCCTTTTCCTCCCTTGCAACAAATAGACAGATGATTCTAATTTATACCATGCCAGCATCCTGGCTTTCCAATGGCTGAAGGTAGGAGCCTCAGGACTTAACCACTGCGATGTTATGCATAGTCTAATCATAGCCATTGCGATATACAAAATGAACAGAGGTATCTTGTTCTTTCCACAGCACTTGAGTATTCATAACCTGTTATTTTTAACTCAGCGGAAATCTGGACCTGTATCTTAAGAACCTGATTAAGAAAAATCTCAACTTCCCTCAAAAATATGTTTAGATCAGGGCATGCATAAAACATATTATTAAAATCTGCTGCATATAATTTACATCGAGAACAAGAGTCCCCCCTAGATCCTCTAACACCACCCCACCTTGCAATCTTTTAAAATAACTTTATTGAAAGCAAAGAAGTGCAGTAAAGAAATAAAATACACTATTAATTTCAAATACAATGCAAGTAGAAAATGTGGATAATATAAGGAAGGAAAAAAGAGAAAGAGAGAAAGAGAAAAGAAAAGAAAAGAAGAGATGGGAGGGGGAGAGAGGGGGGAAGAAATTCATCAATTAAAATACAATATCCATATATAAAAATTTAAAATATCGAAAAGACCTGCAAGTCTTCCAAAAAAACAGTGTATAAAAGTAAAGGAAAAGGTATATGTAGGAAAAGAAACAAAGGTAAGTAAGAAGCATATCAGGGGGTTTGGGTACTTCCTCAATACGGGGAGAATGTAACATGGAGGATTGAGCTGATGAGTCCAGGAAAGTAGTAATGGGTAACCACAATAAATCACATTTGATAGCAAGTGTAACAGGATAAACATATGCTCTATCTAGCCTATGATTAAAACAAACTCCATACCACCATGCCTGAAAGGAGATAGACGATGTATCTTTCCAAGCCTTAGCAATTTGTAGAAATGCCTCAGCTAGGAGTAGGTCGATAATGGAAGTATTAAAGTCCGAAGAGGACCATATATCAGAGAGGCTACCTAGAAAAATATGTGTAGGGAAGTTAGTAGAAAAAATAGTATTAAGTTGTCGCCATACTTTGGTCCAAAAAGTATGGACCAAAGGGCAGGAGAAAAGCATGTGTTTAAGATCCGCTCTCGAAGCTGAGCAGGACTAACATGTTGAAGGTAGAGAAGAGTTAATTAAATGTAGTTAGCAGGAGTGATCAAAGCCGGTTATAAATAAAAAATAACGTTTGGGTAGTATAAGCTGCTCTAGAAGATCTCCTTATCTTATTCCATACATCCTGCCATAGAGAGATAGAAAAAGATTCCTCTAAATCAAGTCACATTGTTGTTCAACAATCGATTTATCTCTATCAACAGAGGATTCTTGTAATTGTTTATAAATGTGTGAGGCAGAAGAAGAAGATGACAAAAAGGGTAATGTGAGAGATGAAGAGGGACTACGAGAGAGTGAGCCCGTAAAAGAATCATAACTACTCTGAACAACAGCAATCAACTGAGTAAAATTAGAAAAGAAGGAAGGAGGAAGAGATAAACAAGATTGAAGAGTAGAAAAAGAAATACATGTACCATCAACAAAAAGTTGATGAACCCGGAGAAGGCCATGAGCATGCCAATCTTTCCAGAAAAGGGTTCTATTTTTAATGTTAATGAGAGGATTATACCAAATGGGAGATTGTAAAAAAAATTCAAGGTCATCAAGGCCATTCAGAAACAGTTGAAGAAAAAGTTTTCTGGAATTTTTAAGAATAGATAGAGACATTTTATGTGGAGCCCGAGACCATAAGACAAACTCTTTAAAAGTAAAACAGGGAAATAAGGAAGATTCAATGTCAACCCATAAGGGTGAAGAAACAACATCTGGGGACAAATCAGATAAAAAAGAAACTGAAATAGATAGGAAGAAGGAAGTATGGTAAGAGGAGAAATCAGGAAAATTAACACCTCCCAAGTGTTTGGGATGTTTGAGTTTAGAAAAAGACATTCTGGCTCGCTTACTTTGCCATAAAAAACGAGACAATATAGAATACATGTTTTTATAGCAAGATTTTGGGATTTTTACAGAAAGATTAGAAAGGAAAAATAAAATAGTACGTACTAACATCATTTTAATAGAGTTTAATCTACCCCACCAGGAGAGAAATAAAGGATGCCATCTTGTTGTGGCGTCTGTTAGAGTAGTTTGCAAATGTTTAATATTAAGAGCTACAGTATCCTTTATGTAAGAAGTAAACCAGAGACCCAAATACTTGATCTTGGACGGGCTCCAATGAAAAGAAGAGATTAAAAAGTTGGCATGAAAACAAAGCTTATTTAAGGGAAGAATTTCACACTTATCTACATTCAATTTCTAACCTGATATAGCTCCAAAATTTAAGACTTCAGAGAGAAAAGCAGGGAGAGAAATTACAGGATTAGAAATAAAAAGAAGAATGTCATCCGCATAGGCGGAACGTTTTACTTGTTTGTCACAATAGGAGAATCCAGAGATGTCATTATTGAGTCAAATTTTTGTTAAGAACGGTTCTAACGCAAGAATAAATAGAAGGGGTGAAAGAGGGCAGCCTTGACGAACACCACGAAACAAAGGCCAGGAAGAAGACATAAGAACATTAGCAAAAATAAAAGATCTAGGAAAAGAATACAACAAGGAGACATAAGAAAGAAATTAAGAGCCAAAACCAAACCATTTAAGAGAGGATAGAAGGAAAGGCCAATTAACCCTGTCAAAAGCCTTTTCCGCATCTAATGCGATAGCAGCCAGGGAGTGATCAACAGTCTGGGATTTACTAAGAACATTGAAGAAGAAACGAGTATTATCTGAGAGATCACGTCCTTTAATGAAACCACATTGTTCCTTACCAATCAGATGGGGTAGAATTTTGTCTAAACATAACGCTAACATTTTTCCAAAAATCTTATAATCAAGATTAATCAAAGAAATAGGCCTGTAATTTTTACATAAAGTATGATCTTTGTTATTTTTGGGGAGAAGACAAATCAACGCCTCTTGGAACAAGCCTTCAGATTTTCGAGAGAATATGAAGAAAGTGAATAATTGATGAAGTTTAGGGACAAGAAAACTGGAGAAATGAGAGTAAAATTCAATGGAGAAGCCGTCAGGACCAGGAGCTTTACCTTTTTTAAGGACGCAAATGGCTTCCAAAATGTCCGTGACGCCAATATCTTTATCTAAAGAAGGAAAATCTACATCAGACACTGAAGGAGAAGGAATAGAAGATAAGTAACGGTCTGTCAGGATTCGGCAATGGTTACGCTGTGCAGCTCTGTAGTACGGAGCGAGCAGTCAAAGAACTACAAATCCCGGCATGCTTTGAGGCGTGTTCCGTTTCCGACGTAGGAAGCGTGACGCGGACATAAATGCATTGCGGTAATTATCGGCAATGGCGATTACTTTGGACCAACTTCGTGGTGTGACGAGCTGGGTGCAGTGTTGCCGTGCTCGTATTTCTTGTGAGCATTCTGGAAACCGGACCGGAGCTTTCTTGGCTGAGAAAGCATTTGTTCTCACGGTAGTCTAAGTCCGTGAGAGAGAGAACTTGGGGAGCGAAGGAATCACGGGGTACTGTGAGTAAAGTAACCCTGAGAGTGGAAACGTATCCCCAAGTAATGGGGCCCGAAAGTGAATCTATGAAGTAATAGACACTCACAAAGAAGGTCTACTTGTTCTAAACGTCAGGGAGAGAACATTACTCTCTATCAGACTCAAGTGAAACACTTAAGAATCTTGATTGTTTTGTTTTTTGATATGATTTAAACACAAGTTGTTTCTTCTTTTCCTCACATAGGAGATAAGACAGAGGGGTACCATAACTATTGGGAATATCATAACAAATGCATACTTGATCGTGTAATGGTATGTGGCAGTACTGGTGTAATTTGTCTATGGTATAATGTGATCCAGTGATGGTACAAATGGTCTTTTGTTCATTTCATTGCAGTACTAGAAATATCCCAGGTACCTCCTTAAGGTCTATCTTCTATATATAAAACTACATTCTGTTCTTCATAGGTAACAAGGTGGGGGGTTTGAAGTTAAATGTATGGATAACAATTGAGTCTATAAGGAAAGTGAGTGATTATTCGTATTGTGTTTTTGTCATTACAGCTCTCCCTCCCTGCCGTCCCTATCCTTTTCTTCCTTTTTTTCTCGAGACGAATCGTTTCTCATGGTCTGTATCGTTACTTCAGACGTCGGGAGGATTCTATTAGAGAAGTTATAGGACCTTCAGCACAGCCCCGAGGAGACAGACAGTGGAAGCCTGACACGGTCAATGTCGGAAGAGAAAGAAGGAGATTCTGGAGTATATAGAGTTTGATCAAATTTGGTAAATTCAACTAAAATATCTTCATCTTTATGAAGGATGGCATTAGAAGAGGAGACAATCGAAACAATTTTTGTTCGCTCCTTTCTAATTTTGATGTAATTCGCGAGCATATTGCCAGCTTTATTTTGTGAAGAATAATATTTAGCACTAGACTTAAGCAAAATAAGATTAGCAGATTCAGTAGACAATTTATTAAAGGAAAGTTTGGCATTGATGAGATTAGTAAGATTAGATTGTGATTTAGTCGAATGGTATAAAGCTTCTAAGTGTTTAATTTGAGAAGTGAGATTGGACAAAACTTGTGAGGCCAAACGCCTCTTTTTGGCAACATAAGAAATAATGAAATCTCTAGAAGCAGCTTTAAAAGTATCCCAAATCAATTGAGGTGAGGACTGGGGAGATTCATTGATCATAAAAAAGAGAGAGGCAAAGTCAAGAAAAGCTGAGGAAAAGGACTTAGCTAAAAGGAGGGAGTTATTAAATCGCCATCTCCTAGTTCCTTTAGTAGGGGGAAGTAAATCCAGCTGAAGGGAAATCGGGGCATGATCTGAAATCAAAATGGAACCTATATCAGAATGTGTAATGTGTTGGGTAAGGGCTTTGGTAATAAAGAGATAATCTATACGGGATTGGGAAGAGTGAACAGGGGAAAAATCAGTATTTTCTTGCACGGTAGGGTTACATAGGCGCCATGAGTCAACTAGGGACCTTTGGGAAATAACAGATGTGAATTGAGCATGCATTGGAGAGGATGAAAAACGAGAATTCGACTTACGGTCAAGGAAAGGATCCATAACCATGTTACAGTCCCCACCCAAAATAAAATAATTATCCGTGTATTGCATTGTGGAAGAAAGAATTTGAGGCCAAAACAATTTATCCTGCACAGTAGGAGCATACACATTGAAAATAGTTAATGGAATTTTTTTAACCAACAGCGATACCACAACCCACCTACCATCCAAGTCATTATCCTGCTTAACAAGTTGAACATTCAAACGTTTATGACAGAGGATAGCAACACCATTACGTTTTCCTGACCCGGGTGATGCAAAAACATGTCCCACCCAATTACGACGTAATTTAGAAACCTCAACATCAACATCTTTGATATGAATTTCCTGTAAAAACACTATATCTCTCTTCAAATGAGCTAAGTGAGAAAGCACACGCTGTCTCTTAATGGGAGAACCCAAACCTTTAACATTCCAAAAAATTACATTAATTGACATTTAAAACTCTAAAAAATATATACCTATGAATAATAATCAATAAGAAAATCAACAACAAGTGATAGCAGGAACAAATGTAAACAATATTTCCAATTTGGTGAAAAAAGGAAGAAGAAGACATATGGAAGAGAAAGAATCGAACTGTGATGAAAGAAAACATAGAAGTGTTGAGAATCGAAATGAAAGAAAGAGAAGAAACAACAGAAGGAAATAAAATAGATGATTCAAGAACAAGAAGAGAAGAAGAGAAAGGAAAAAGGTACAAAGAGAAGATGAGAACAGAGACTGCAAAAATTGCTGCAAACGAGTAGGATCCTCATAAGATTTAGTCTTGTTATTGTAGGTGACCCTAAAAATACAAGGATGAAACAAACCATAGCGGGCATTCAAAGCCCGTAAGGCAGTTCTCATGTCCAAAAATTTCTTACGACGATCAGCAGTAGCCTTAGCATAATCCCGAGCAAAATAGAGATTAGATCCATTGTAAGAAATCTTCCCTTTTTGTTTAGCTGCATGAAGGACTCAAAGAAGATCTGTGTATTTCAGAAAATACAGGATAACACCTCTAGGCTTCATTGAGGAAGTGGAGATTGAAGGTCGAGATGCAGAACCTAGACGACGAGCGCGTTGAATATTTAGGGGAGGTGAAGGTTGGAGATCAAGAAGAGTGGGATGGAAAGATTGAAAAAATGAAATTGGATTTGTTCCTTCAAGATTTTCGGCCAGACCATAAATACGTAGGTTGTTGCATCTATTACGTTTTCCAAATTTTCAACCTGCTGCTTGTGAAAAGTGATCTCCTTTTGCATAGTGGGAATCTGGGCATTGGCTGGTTGAGCTGCTGGAAAATAATTCTCAAGGTGATCCACTCTCTGCTCTGTGTGAGACCAGTTATCCTAAAGACTCTGGAGGCGGGAGTTAGTGTCTGTCATATAAGGTTTAAGCGCCCGGATCTCCTCTAATATAAGTTCCATAGAAATGGATTCTGACACGTTGGTGGGAGATGGAGGATTGGCTTTGACCCTCTTTCCAGAGTTGGTGTTAGCAGATGAAGAGGAAGATTTAGATAATTGTTTCGAAGATGAGCGTGGAGTAGGAGTAGAGGAACACCTGAGAGTAGCGTTATCGGATTGTGAATCATCCAATGTGTCTTGTAAAACACTAAAAGGGTTAACATCCTCTAATGGCGCAGTAGAAGTAGTGCGTTGGTGAAGGGAAGCTGTACGATTAGTACGTGACGTTGCCATTGCAAAAGCGAGCCAACTGGCACAGAGAAGGCACTGAAAGGTAGTCCACTAGATAATACTAATGTGTGAAGAGAAAAAATAAGAGAAGACTCTTTAAAAAAGTCAATAGAACTGGTTCAAAAAGACGCACTCATCCCAATATTAAAAGGAAAAACAAAAAAGTGAGAAAGAATCACATATGAGTCTAGAGGAGGAACATTGGATATGCAGCAGAAGAGTAAAAATCACCAGGAGGCAAAAACAAGAAGGCAGCTAAAATGGCGGATACATCCTGAGGAGAAGGTGATGAATGCTAGCAATCATCATGCAAAACAGTGCTCAAAAAATTCAAAGTAACGACCAGTATGCACCAGTAAGGAACTCACAACACAGCAGAAGTTGCGGAGACAAGGAGGCAGCTCTCCGTCATAGAGCCGGTAAACACGGCAGAATATCCTCAAAATGGCGGCCGCGCTTCAGGTACGAACCGCCAGGAACATGCAGGCACTTAACATCTTTTTTTTTTTTTTTTAAATATTTTTTTATTGAACAAGACAGTAGGAAGACATTGGTACATTTAATTCTTCGACATTAGATAACATTTCCAAACAATATACAAGAGACGAACCAAGCATATACATTACTAGTAGCGAACAACTAAGTAAGCCAATCTTAAAATGCTAGTGCAAAATAGTGCAAGGAAAGCAGTTAATCCAATATATCAAGATTCCTGTTATGTTTTATACAGGGATCACTGAAATAATATCGAGGGACAAAATATCGACTTGCCAAAATATCGACAGTCAAAATATCGAGTTTGTATCTACAAACAGGTAAGTACAAAAATATTGAGTACAAAATATCGTTAACAATAATATAGATGTAAAAAATATCGACTTTATTAAAAACAGTGTTAAATTAAATTAATATTAAATTTTAATTACTAAAATATACTTAAAAATACTTACATTAAATTATAATAATTCAATAATAAATGAAAATAATAAAAATAATTTTTACAATCTTATTTGTTGACCCTGAACCCTAAAATATACCCCTTTACCCAAAAACCCAAAACTGACCCTGAACCCTAAAAATACCCCTTTACCCAAAAACTAAAAACTGACCCTGAACCCTAAAAATGCCCCTTTACCCAAAAACTGAAAACTGACCCTGAACCCTAAAAATGCCCCTTTACCCAAAAACTGAAAACTGACCCTGAACCCTAAAAATACCCCTTTACCCAAAAACTGAAAACTGACCCTGAACCCTAAAAATGCCCCTTTACCCAAAAACTAAAAACTGACCCTGAACCCTAAAAATACCCATTTACCCTAAAACTGAAAACTGACCCAAAACGCTAAAAATGCCCCTTTACCCAAAAACTGAAAACTGACCCTGAACCCTAAAAATACTCCTTTACCCAAAATGTATCAATATTATTTAATTACCAAATAATTATTAATTAACAATAACAATAAAGTAAATATATTAGCACATTAGCTGTAATTATTTAAATAATTATTATTATTTTTTCCCAATTAATTACTTAACAATAACACAAAATTATATATATTAAAATGTACTCTAATTAATGTAATTAACTAATTACAATTAATTAATTACATATTAATTACTAATACAAAATATGTACAAAATTATATTAATTAATTAACTAATTATTATTAATTAATTATCAATTAATTATTAATTATAAATATTTACAAACATATATTAATTAATTAATTAATATTAAATTACTGCCCACCCTATTCCCCTATAAACCCACAACCCGCTACAGAATTACATTACGCAATTATTATAAAAACAAAATTCATTTAATAAAATATTTTATAACATTAATACACACTTTTCACACATATTATTACATAAAAATACACTATAAAATATATATTATTAAAAATTCGATATTTTTGCTATCTATATTTTATACAGTCGATATTACTTCACTTACCTGAAAAACGATATTTTTGTAGTCGATATTATGTCCAGTCGATATTTTGTCCAGTCTATATTTAAAACTCGATATTATGTCCAGTCGATATTTTGGAGTCGATATTTTGTCTGTGCACCTTTATACAGACAACAAAGCAAATTAACACAACAAGGGTATCTTTACCCTTCTTTAAAGTGCTGATGCAGAAACATAGAAGGTTGACCAATATAACAACCACTAATGAAAAACTAATAAAAAACAACGAAATTGCTATATGATTTATCAAATACAAATGCACTAAAGTGCAATGAGCTGCTAATTTGAAACTGCAAAATGCTATAGCAATAGTAAAGTGCAAGTGCAAAAACGTGCAAATTTGGCAATATACAAGGAAGGCTAAGATAAAACATTCAGATTTCTATTATAGTTCCTATAGCCCTACTAGTTTAAAGTACAGAAGCATCCAATATAGTAAAGATATGATTCTAAAGTGACAGTGCAATAACATACATCGGTAATACTGGATGGTTCATAAAATGCTGGTATAATAAAATACAAAACCTGCCAGTTAAAGCAGCAAAATTATTATTACAAGTATTAAAGTGCTGCTGCAGTAAAGTGCAAAGTAGCAGAATAAAGTGCAAAAAGTGCAATAGCAGCTAGTGTAAAACAGTAATAAAATATCAATTACCTTTTATAGATTCCAACTTTTTAAAATATTTCCAATTCCTTTCGAATCTTGTGATTGCACCCACCCTGCCTGCATAAGCTCTCTCAAAATTACATGTTCTTTTCATTTTATTGACCCATTTTAATTGACATGGGATTACCTCAGATTTCCAATTTTGTAAAATCATGGACCGTGCTACAATAGTAGAAATAAAAATAAATGCTTCTTCTGAGTTATTAAACCTATTCCTATCTTTACAAATGCCAAAAAGGGCCACTTCTGCTTCAGGTAATAATATTTTCCCAATTGCCAGTTCCATGTCAGCGAAAATCCCTTTCCAAAAAGATTTTAGCTCTGGGCAGGAGAAAAAAAATATGATGCCAGCCGCCCTGACCACTGGTTTTGCATCTAAAGCATTTATTCTCATATTCAGGGAATATTCTCTGCAAGGCCTCCGGGGTGTAATACGCCATCCAGCGGGAGAGAAAGGACATTCGTTTATAATTAGCTGCCCGGAGTGCTTTATTTCCTAGCTGACATATTACTTCCCAGTCTTTATCTGACAAAACGCACTGTGTGGTGAGGCTTATTTCATCTAGATGATTATGAATTACCTGAGGAGATCCTGGAGGGAGTAGCCTTTTATACCAGAATCCTATACCCTTATGTTTTTCCCCGTATAAGGCTGTTAACAAGGCATTGGGTAAAGTGTCAGAACCCCCTATCTCTTTTCTTATCAGATAAACCAGTTGTAAATAATCAAAAAACATAAGCCGCCTAGGATATGCTCTATCTACAACCGTTTGCCAGCTAATTACCTTATGTTGAGTAAATAAGTGTCTTATTTCACAAAATCCGGCTGATTCCCATTGTAGCAGGTGATTCTGAGATATCTTAAGTCCCATTTTACCACATTCTAGTAATTTCAAATAACTAGAATCATCTGAGCCACATTTGTTCTATAGAAGCCGAAATCTTGAAGAGTACACTAGCAATGTCTTATATCTTGTTTTCTTAGGCAGCTTTGCAGTTTTTAAAAAGAAAAATATTTGAGAGCCTGCTTCCTCTAGCATTTTATCTAAAAAGAAATTGTCTCTTGACTGTCTGGTCCTTAATAGTCCTGCCACTATATCGAAAAGGGTTGCTTCATAGTATGTTTTAAAATGGGGGAGAGCCAGCCCACCTTGATTTACAGAAAGTTGTACCACCGAGAGCTTGACTCTTGAGGCCTTTTTATTCCAGATAAATCTTCTCATCATAGACTCAAGTTAATTGAAAAAAGCCATATTGACTTTTATTGGAATATTACTAAATAGGAATAAAACCAAAGGGAATATGTTCTTCTTCATCAATGTAACTCTACCAATCAAAGTCAGGGGCAATGAATCCCATTGTTCCAGCATGCTCTTTATTTTGTTCTTCATCTTAATATAATTCAACCGAAAAAGCTCTTGATACTCTCTAGTCACGTAAATTCCTAGATATCTTATTGGATCCCGTTTTTCTGCTTGAGACTGAAGATGTGGTGGAAGAAAATCTAAATTTGAATTTAAAATAAGAACTTCCATTTTTTTCTCATTGATCTTATATCCCCCAATCTTCTCTTATTCCTTAAGCTCTTTCATGAGATGTAAAATATTTTCTTTTTCAGGACCTAAATACAGAAAAATATCGTCTGCAAACAATTTTAACTTTGACATTCCGACAATAGGGGGTATTATTGCATCATTGTTCCTTATTTTTATAACCAACAGTTCAATAAAAAAGGTAAAAAGCTTGGGAGATAGAGGGCAGCCTTGCCTAGTCCCGCGATTTATTTTAATCTTCCCTGCTTGCATGGTGTTAACTATAACCTGAGCTGATGCCCCTTCATAAATCTTCTGAAACATACTAATAATCGGGGCCGGAAATCCAAAACAATCCAAGGATAAAAAATAAAGCTGACCAGTTAACTAAATCAAATGCTTTTTCTGCATCAATCATTAAGATACATGCAGAAGTTGAATTAATATTAAAAAAATCTAAGGCCTGTATCAAATATTCTGTGTTCGCTGCCATAGATCTACCAGCTATAAAACCTGTCTGATCTTGATGGATTACTTCCTGTGCTGCAGACACAAATCTTTGGGCCCAGATTTTCATAAAAACCTTATCGTTCGAATTCAGTAGACTGATTGGTCTATAAGAATTTACCTCCTCCAGGCACGTAACATCGATGCGCACCGCGACTTAGAGGCTGGAAAGCACATGCGCGGGTAGTAGAGCGCTTCCGCCGCACTACAATGCTCCTCCGGGGATCCAGAAAGAAGTAGAGTGCCCAGGAGGACTCTCCTCGCCTCACCCCGCACCGGAGCTTCCCGGACCTGCGGCCATCTTTCTCGGCGCCGTAGCCAAGCCCCTCCCCACCTTGCATTCTTAGCGGGGGTGTAATACAGATTGAACAAGGCCATATAGCTTTAAATTCATAACTTACCAGAAACTAAAACATATCTGGCTAATCCGAGTGGGAATGTCAGATCTATTATTGGAACGCCCAATTTATCAGATAGATTAATATTTTGACCCTCTAGGTCATCCGAAAGTTCAGACCGCAAGTATTGATAGAGAACAGCAATTTTAGGCTTTTTCTTTATTAATTCAATAAGAGGAATCTGATTAAACATATTAGATGTTCGGCAAAGATTTTTGTCCAAACAGCTCCTGAGTTGCAAATATTTAAAAAAAATGATTAGACTGAAGATTAAACTTCTCTTTAAGAAAGGAAAAAGAGGCCATTTGACCAGCCTGAGCGAGATCTCCAATTTCCTTCAAACCTAAATGGCTCATCTGAGCATTGTCGCATCCTGAAAGATTAATGGTAACAGACCCGACGCGCTAAATGGGGTATAGTAATTGAGCTTGGAGGTAGCAAAACGGGAGCGGAGTTTCTGCCAGATAGAGAACAGAGCCCAATATATCTTAAATTTAGTCTTCTTAAAATAGCTTGGTTCTAACACACGAGTTAGAACCCCCTTTGCAGTGTCGCCAAGCATTATATCATAAATAGATGGGCTAATGCTCAAAGGAATGTAAGCTTTATCGCCTACCAATGGTAAGCCAAAGTGTTGGACCATAGCTGCCCAATAGTAATATAGCAAACTAGGAACGGACCAGCCGCCTCGATCCCGAGGAAGATATGTCCATTTTGCAGCTCTTCTTGCCCGGTGATAGCCCCAAAGAAACCGTTGACAAATTATTTCAGCTCTAGTCATAGTTACCTGAGAAATCAAGAGAGGAATTGACCTAAAAAGATATAGAAATTTTGGAAGAACGATCATCTTCAAGATGTTACAGCGCCCATAGAGAGATAGGTGTAAGTGATCCAGTCTTTCGAGCTTAGTATGGAGAGAGTCAATTATGGGAAGATCTGGGATCTGATCAACCTCAGAAGAAATTTGGACCCCAGATACGTGGCAGTTTCAACGACAGGAACCAATGAGGTAGACATACCGGCGGAATGAATAACTTGAGTTTTTGCTATATTAAGCTTATAGCCAGATATAGCTCTGAATTGACCAGCTAGAATCTCCAAAGCTGAAAAAGAAGAGTCAACATTGTCAGTTAAAACGACAATGTCATCGGCATAGGCCAATGCCTTACATTCCATCCCCTGGAGCGTGGCTGGGGAAATATCCTGGCAGTTTTCAATCATCACAACCAGTGTCTGTAGTGGTGCCCTACAGACATGCCTTTGGGCACACCTTGTCTCCTCCGTTTGTGAAAGAGGATTTCAAACAAGAAGTTTTAGTTATTGTACTTTCCTTTATTGTAATAGTTCTTGTCTCTTTATGTCTTCTGGTACATTTTTCATTTAATGAACTCAATTTTTCATATTTGCATCAACGACACAATTGTAGTTTAACTCCAATGCATTTCGGGCGTGTGTTTCCCGCCCTTCATCAGGGAATCAATTCTATGAAAGAAAATGAAATAAAAACCGCAAGTGAATATGCTGTGTGTGTCTCCAATAAGCCAAAAAACAATATTCAATGATATGCATATGTCGGAGAAAAAATAATGAACCTGTGTTTGTGTTACCGCTAACACCTTGTAGTAACCTTATATACCCGTGTCAATATCAGCCAGATGCGGTCTCTTAACCAACACTTACGTGTCGCATTGTACCAATACTTGACTCGTGTCCGAGTGTTATTCTGAGTTCGATATACTGTAGGAATGAAAACAATGTATCCTGTCAACACCTTACTAACTAGACATACACCTCCAAAAACGCTAACATGAAGTCTATCTCGTGTTTCTAATGAATATGACTGACCTTAACTGCAGAATCGCAGCGTATTCATCTTCCGTTCCCGGCAAACTTCAAACCAAAAACTGGTGTTTCCTACAAGCTACATATAATCGAACAACGATCTTCCCCATTGGGCCGAGTTCCGCTCACGTGACCATGAAAAGCGACAACATACTACTTACTCTCATTAGTCTCTGTTACGATAATGTGGCGTGCATTACAAACGATTGTTCTATATTGCCAAACACTAAGTTGTCCTCTAAGGTACAACTCTGCAAAACTAAAATGAAATTGGTGCATAAATACGGATGTGAATAAGCTAAGTGTAAAAATACTAACCGGGGAAACGAACTCCTGTAAGTGAGTTATACAATACCAATCGACTTGTCTGGTGTGCTATGTCTAAGAACAAAAATTGTCAGGACAGTGGAAAAATATGCAAAAACAATATGAAAAAGGCAAGTTACACTGAACATAAACAATAAACATAAACAAAAAGATAAAAGTCCATCGCAGGTTACCCGTTCCAGATCTAGGAACCACACATGAATTCATTTGTATTAGTTACAAATAACAAGACAGTTCCATTCTTTCATTGAGCCCATGGGGACTCTGAGTACACAATTTGTGAATCCAAAAGTTCTCTCTTTGTATTGTCTCTTCCTTCTCTTTTTATCACCGTCTCCAGTATCATGAATTTTAGTTGGAAGATGTTGTGTTGTGCCTCCGAAAAATGAGTGGACACCGAAGATTTTTTATTTTTCGTGCAAATGTTGGATTTATGTTCTGACAGCGCGGTTTTTATGGCTCTTTCCGTTTTGCCAACATATAATTTCCCACATGGGCATTTCAACGCGTAGATTACGTTTTTAGTTTCACATGTCACGTTGACTCTCACTTTGATCTTGTGTCCTTTCATGGGATGACTTATTGTGTTGCCTTTGATAATGCTATTGCAGTTCCCGCAATTCAGACATGAGTTTGTGCCCTTGTAAGTTCCGGTTAGAGGTTGAGGTTGTTTCAATATTTCTCCCAAGTTTTGGGCCCTGGTGTAGGCAAATAGAGGTGTTTGATCAAAAGATTTGCCAAAATCGGATTCGAGTTTCAGCATTTGCCAATGTCTTGTGATGATTTTTTTGAAATTCCAACTCTGTGTTGAGTATTTTGAAACCGCTAATATCCGAGCTTCCTCCTTTTTCATGATTGGTTTTAGAAGTTCTTTTCTTTCAATGGCTTCAACCTTTTTTTTGCGTTCTCCAAAACTGCTTTTGGGTAACCTCTATCTGAGAACATAGTTGACATTTCCTCTAATGTTGTGTTGACTTTTGTGTTGTCTGAAGTGATTCTCTTGACTCTCGTCATCTGTGAGTATGGTAAATGTCTCTTGAGACTGGGTTGGTGAAAACTTGCAAAATGCAACATGTTATTTCTGTCTGTTTCTTTCCTATACATGCTAGTTTCAAATCTTCTATCTCGAATGGTTACTCTTACATCCAGGAATGTAACTGTGGTGTCTGAGATGTCCCATGTCAGTTGGATTCGGCTGTCTGTGTTGTTGAATTCACATAGGGCTGAATGTAACGACTCTTTGGTGGATCTCCATATGATGAATATGTCATCAATGTATTGCACAATGAATTTGGTGTTGATATTCCATACTGGTTTGGAGAACATGTTGGTTTCTTCATAGTCTTGCATAAAGATATTTGTGTATACCGGCGCCGCCGGATTTCCCATGGCTGTTCCTGTGAGTTGTTGATACCATGCGTCTTTGTATTTGAAATAACTTTGATATAAAGTAAAGGTCATGAGCTCCATCAGAAATGTTTGAGAGTTGAGGTCCAAGTTTGTGTTTAGTAAAGCTTTCTCTATGGCTTCCATACCCAGTTTATGTGGTATTCAGGTGTCTAAGGATCGCACGTCTGCTGTGCACATGATGAGGTTTTCTACCGGCTCCATCGTTACTGTCTCCAGTTTAAGTAAAAAATCTGTGGTATCTTTGACATATGTTCTCATATTTTTGACAGTTGGTTGCAAATGTTTGTCTAACAGTTGTCCAATCGGTTCATGGATGCTTCCTCTTGTTGAAACTATCGGGCGTAAGGGAGGGTCCATCAGATTCTTATGAATTTTTGGTATCATGTAAAATACCAGACTTTTTGGATTTGGTTTGTTCAAGAAATTCTTGGTCTTGAGGTTAATGATGCCCATTTCAAATGCTTTTTCGATGATGGTTCCTATTATTTTGGAAATTCCATTGTGGGATTACCACTTAGCTGCATGTAGGTGTTTTCCTCTGAAATGTGTTCCAACACTTTTGTCTCATACATGGAGTTATTCATGATGACCAGCGATCCGCCTTTATCTGCTTTGGTGAACCATAAGTTACGATTAGAAGCTAGTTTCCTTAAGCCATCCAGATCCTTTTGAGTCATGTTCTTTTTGATGGATTTATCATATTTTAGACGGGATAGATCTTGTTCCACCATTTTTTCGAAGATGTCCAACGTTTTGTGGCTAAGTGGGGCTTGGAAGATGCTACTGCCTCGTAGGCCAAGTAGTTGATCCTCTGGTTCCTTATCTTGTTGGGGAAGAATGTTGTAAAAAAAATGACGCAGTCGTATTTTTCTCATGAGTTTGAAAAAACTCACCTCCAATTCCAACATGTTAGTGACAGTTGTCGGTACAAAAGATATACCTCTTTGTAAAAGTTTGAGTTCATATTCACTGGGTTGGTAGTCACTGATGTTTATAACCAGTTGGTTTAAGTTTGAGTCTTTTTCTTGTCCTTGTCTTTCTTCGGAATCGTGGTGCTCCTTGTATTGGGGTGTTCCTTCTCTTTGTCTTTTTCTTTTGTTCTGTCCTCTCCTGGGTCTCCTTTTTGAGCTTGGCCTTTTTCTAAAAAAGGATGAGTAGTTGGTGGAACGCTTGTGGTGGGTTGCTCCGCTGTGATGTTTTCTTGTGTTCTCACTTCCATTTGAGACCTTTGATCCATGCCGGTCGGAGCTTGTTGTTTGGAGCTAGGGTGTGGCCGTTGAGATCTTTGTGAAATGTCACACCCTGAGGATGATGTGTCAGTGTTAGGAAAATATGGGCGGTTTCTTCTTTTCTGGGCATAAATATCAGCCCATGTATATACTTCCCCTAGTTTATAATCAAGGGTGTCCCTTTAAAATGTCCTTATTTTTCTTTCGTTGATATCCCTTGTGTGTTTTTCCATTTGTTCTTTAATATCATCCAAGGTCTGTCTGAATTCTTCCTCCGTCATCATTTTGGATAATTCCTCTGAGACATCGGTTATTTCTTTTTTTAAATCATCCAATACTCCTGATAGCTCCTCTATTATTATTAGGATGAGGTCAAGAGAACACTTATTGAAAATAGCGAACCACTTATCCTGGAAAGTTTTTGAATTTTTACAAAGAGAAGGTTTTAGGGAGATCCTTAGGCCTCTAGGTATACGTAGGGCTCGATGATATCTTATGAGGGTACTGGCGTGTAGCTTTTGATTTATTTGCCTTTTCGTTAGATAAATCAATTGTCTAACATTTTGTTCCTTGGTCCGGGTTGAGGATTCCTGCGATATTTCTTCCCTAATTAAGGCGTATATTCGGTCTGCTTCAGTGTCCTTGAATGCAAATGTATCTGCTCTGACTTCTGTAATCTTGGTTATTTCTTCATAATTGCTCATGATGATAATTGCGTGCTACTGCTTCCCGGGGGACTTGAAATGATACACAACTAGTAGTTAGGAGTAGTGCACAGCTCGAAAAAGTTTAGTATCCACACTATATTGATGTTGTGGGTGCTCCGTAGTTGGCGACCACGTCCCTGGGCGCCTACAAAAATCACAACCAGTGTCTGTAGTGCTGCCCTACAGACATCCCTTTGGGCACACCTTGTCTCCTCCGTTTGTGAAAGAGGATTTCAAACAAGAAGTTTTAGTTATTGTACTTTCCTTTATTGTAATAGTTCTTGTCTCTTTATGTCTTTTGGTACATTTTTCATTTAATGAACTCAATTTTTCATATTTGCATCAACGACACAATTGTAGTTTAACTCCAATGCATTTCGGGCGTGTGTTTCCCGCCCTTCATCAGGGAATCAATTCTATGAAAGAAAATGAAATAAAAACCGCAAGTGAATATGCTGTGTGTGTCTCCAATAAGCCAAAAAACAATATTCAATGATATGCATATGTCGGAGAAAAAATAATGAACCTGTGTTTGTGTTACCGCTAACACCTTGTAGTAACCTTATATACCCGTGTCAATATCAGCCAGATGCGGTCTCTTAACCAACACTTACGTGTCGCATTGTACCAATACTTGACTCGTGTCCGAGTGTTATTCTGAGTTCGATATACTGTAGGAAGGAAAACAATGTATCCTGTCAACACCTTACTAACTAGACATACACCTCCAAAAACGCTAACATGAAGTCTATCTCGTGTTTCTAATGAATATGACTGACCTTAACTGCAGAATCGCAGCGTATTCATCTTCCGTTCCCAGCAAACTTCAAACCAAAAACTGGTGTTTCCTACAAGCTACATATAATCGAACAACGATCTTCCCCATTGGTCCGAGTTCCTCTCACGTGACCATGAAAAGCGACAACATACTACTTACTCTCATTAGTCTCTGTTACGATAATGTGGCGTGTATTACAAACGATTGTTCTATATTGCCAAACACTAAGTTGTCCTCTAAGGTACAAGTCTGCAAAACTAAAATGAAATTGGTGCATAAATACGGATGTGAATAAGCTAAGTGTAAAAATACTAGCCGGGGAAACGAACTCCTGTAAGTGAGTTATACAATACCAATCGACTTGTCTGGTGTGCTATGTCTCAGAACAAAAATTGTCAGTGCAGTGGAAAAATATGCAAAAACAATATGAAAAAGGCAAGGTACACTGAACATAAACAATAAACATAAACAATAAGATAAAAGTCCATCGCAGGTTACCCGTTCCAGATCTAGGAACCACACATGAATTCATTTGTATTCATTACAAATAACAAGACAGTTCCATTCTTTCATTGAGCCCATGGGGACTCTGAGTACACAATTTGTGAATCCAAAAGTTCTCTCTTTGTAGCATAAACTTTGTATTGTCTCTTCCTTCTCTTTTTATCACCGTCTCCAGTATCATGAATTTTAGTTGGGTGATGTTGTGTTGTGCCTCCGAAAAATGAGTGGACACCGAAGATTTTGTATTTTTCGTGCAAATGTTGGATTTATGTTCTGACAGCCTGGTTTTTATGGCTCTTTCCATTTTGCCAACATATAGTTTCCCACATGGGCATTTCAACGCGTAGATTACGTTTTTAGTTTCACATGTCACGTTGACTCTCACTTTGATCTTGTGTCCTTTCATGGGATGACTTATTGTGTTGCCTCTGATAATGCTATTGCAGTTCCCGCAATTCAGACATGAGTTTGTGCCCTTGTAAGTTCCGGTTAGAGGTTGAGGTTGTTTCAATATTTCTCCCAAGTTTTGGGCCCTGGTGTAGGCAAATAGAGGTGTTTGATCAAAAGATTTGCCAAAATCGGGTTCGAGTTTCAGCATTTGCCAATGTCTTGTGATGATTTTTTTGAAATTCCAACTCTGTGTTGAGTATTTTGAAACCGCTACTATCCGAGCTTCCTCCTTTTTCATGATTGGTTTTAGAAGTTCTTTTCTTTCAATGGCTTCAACCCGTTTTTTTGCGTTCTCCAAAACTTCTTTTGGGTAACCTCTATCTGAGAACCTAGTTGACATTTCCTCTAATGTTGTGTTGACTTTTGTGTTGTCTGAAGTGATTCTCTTGACTCTCGTCATCTGTGAGTATGGTAAATGTCTCTTGAGACTGGGTTGGTGAAAACTTGCAAAATGCAACATGTTATTTCTGTCTGTTTCTTTCCTATACATGCTAGTTTCAAATCTTCTATCTCGAATGGTTACTCTTACATCCAGGAATGTAACTGTGGTGTCTGAGATGTCCCATGTCAGTTGGATTCGGCTGTCTGTGTTGTTGAATTCACAAAGGGCTGAATGTAACGACTCTTTGGTGGATCTCCATATGATGAATATGTCATCAATGTATTGCACAATGAATTTGGTGTTGATATTTCATACTGGTTTGGAGAACATGTTGGTTTCGTCATGGTCTTGCATAAAGATATTTGTGTATACCGGCGCCGCCGGATTTCCCATGGCTGTTCCTGTGAGTTGTTGATACCATGCGTCTTTGTATTTGAAATAATTTTGATATAAAGTAAAGGTCATGAGCTCCATCAGAAATGTTTGAGAGTTGAGGTCCAAGTTTGTGTTTAGTAAAGCTTTCTCTATGGCTTCCATACCCAGTTTATGTGGTATTGAGGTGTCTAAGGATCGGACGTCTGCTGTGCACATGATGAGGTTTTCTTCCGGCTCCATCGTTACTGTCTCCAGTTTAAGTAAAAAATCTGTGGTATCTTTGACATATGTTCTCATATTTTTGACAGTTGGTTGCAAATGTTTGTCTAACAGTTGTCCAATCGGTTCATGGATGCTTCCTCTTGTTGAAACTATCGGGCGTAAGGGAGGGTCCATCAGATTCTTATGAATTTTTGGTATCATGTAAAATACCGGACTTTTTGGATTTGGTTTGTTCAAGATATTCTTGGTCTTGAGGTTAATGATACCCATTTCAAATGCTTTTTCGATGATGGTTCCTATTATTTTGGAAAATTCTATTGTGGGATTACCACTTAGCTGCATGTAGGTGATTTCCTCTGAAATGTGTTCCAACACTTTTGTCTCATACATGGAGTTATTCATGATGACCAGTGATCCGCCTTTATCCGCTTTGGTGAACCATAAGTTACGATTAGAAGCTAGTTTCCTTAAGCAATCCAGATCCTTTTGAGTCATGTTCTTTTTGATGGATTTATCATATTTTAGACGGGATAGATCTTGTTCCACCATTTTTTCGAAGATGTCCAACGTTTTGTGGCTAAGTTGGGCTTGGAAGTTGCTACTGGCTCGTAGGCCAAGTAGTTGAACCTCTGGTTCCTTATCTTGTTGGGGAAGAATGTTGTAAAAAAAATGACGCAGTCTTATTTTTCTCATGAGTTTGAAAAAACTCACCTCCAATTCCAACATGTTAGTGACAGTTGTCGGTACAAAAGATGTACCTCTTTGTAAAAGTTTGAGTTCATATTCACTGGGTTGGTAGTCACTGATGTTTATAACCAGTTGGTTTAAGTTTGAGTCTTTTTCTTGTCCTTGTCTTTCTTCGGAATCGTGGTGCTCCTCGTATTGGGGTGTTCCTTCTCTTTGTCTTTTTCTTTTGTTCTGTCCTCTCCTGGGTCTCCTTTTTGAGCTTGGCCTTGTTCTAAAAAAGGATGAGTAGTTGGTGGAACGCTTGTGGTGGGTTGCTCTGCTGTGATGTTTTCTTGTGTTCTCACTTCCATTTGAGACCTTTGATCCATGCCGGTCGGAGCTTGTTGTTTGGAGCTAGGGTGTGGCCATTGAGATCTTTGTGAAATGTCACTCCCTGAGGATGATGTGTCAGTGTTAGGAGAATATGGGCGGTTTCTTCTTTTCTGGGCATAAATATCAGCCCATGTATATACTTCCCCTAGTTTATAATCAAGGGTGTCCCTTTTAAATGTCCTTATTTTTCTTTCGTTGATATCCCTTGTGTGTTTTTCCATTTGTTCTTTAATATCATCCAAGGTCTGTCTGAGTTCTTCCTCCGTCATCATTTTGGATAATTACTCTGAGACATCCGTTATTTCTTTTTTTAAATCATCCAATACTCCTGATAGCTCCTCTATTATTATTAGGATGAGGTCAAGAGAACACTTATTGAAAATAGCGAACCACTTATCCTGGAAAGTTTTTGAATTTTTACAAAGAGAAGGTTTTAGGGAGATCCTTAGGCCTCTAGGTATACGTAGGGCTCGATGATATCTTATGAGGGTACTGGCGTGTAGCTTTTGATTTATTTGCCTTTTCGTTAGATAAATCAATTGTCTAACATTTTGTTCCTTGGTCCGGGTTGAGGATTCCTGCGATAATTCTTCCCTAATTAAGGCGTATATTCGGTCTGCTTCAGTGTCCTTGAATGCAAATGTATCTGCTCTGGCTTCTGTACTCTTGGTTATTTCTTCATAATTGCTCATGATGATAATTGCGTGCTACTGCTTCCCGGGGGACTTGAAATGATACACAACTAGTAGTTGGGAGTAGTGCACAGCTCGAAAAAGTTTAGTATCCACACTATATTGATGTTGTGGGTGCTCCGTAGGTGGCGACCACGTCCCTGGGCGCCTACAAAAATCACAACCAGTGTCTGTAGTGGTGCCCTACAGACATCCCTTTGGGCACACCTTGTCTCCTCCGTTTGTGAAAGAGGATTTCAAACAAGAAGTTTTAGTTATTGTACTTTCCTTTATTGTAATAGTTCTTGTCTCTATATGTCTTTTGGTACATTTTTCATTTAATGAACTCAATTTTTCATATTTGCACCAACAACACAATTGTAGTTTAACTCCAATGCATTTCGGGCGTGTGTTTCCCGCCCTTCATCAGGGAATCAATTCTATGAAAGAAAATGAAATAAAAACCGCGAGTGAATATGCTGTGTGTGTCTCCAATAAGCCAAAAAACAATATTCAATGATATGCATATGTCGGAGAAAAAATAATGAACCTGTGTTTGTGTTACCGCTAACATCTTGTAATAACCTTATATACCCGTGTCAATATCAGCCAGATGCGGTCTCTTAACCAACACTTACGTGTCGCACTGTACCAATACTTGACTCGTGTCCGAGTGTTATTCTGAGTTCAATATACTGTAGGAATGAAAACAATGTATCCTGTCAACACCTTACTAACTAGACATACACCTCCAAAAACGCTAACACGAAGTCTATCTCGTGCTTCTAATGAATATGACTGACCTTAACTGCAGAATCGCAGCGTATTCATCTTCCGTTCCCGGCAAACTTCAAACCAAAAACTGGTGTTTCCTACAAGCTACATATAATTGAACAACGGTCTTCCCCATTGGTCCGAGTTCCGATCACGTGACCATGAAAAGCGACAACATACTACTTACTCTCATTAGTCTCTGTTACGATAATGTGGCGTGTAATATGAACTCAAACTTTTACAAAGAGGTAATTCTTTTGTACCGACAACTGTCACTAACATGTTGGATTTGGGGGTGAGTTTTTTCAAACTCATGAGAAAAATAAGACTGCGTCATTTTTTGGACAACATTCTTCCCCAACAAGATAAGGAACCAGAGGATCAACTACTTGGCCTACGAGCCAGTAGCAACTTCCAAGCCCCACTTAGCCACAAAACTTTGGATATCTTTGAAAAAATGGTGAAACAAGATCTATTCCGTCTAAAATATGATAAATCCATGAAAAAGAACATGACTCAAAAGGATCTGGATTGCTTAAGGAAACAAGCTTCTAATCGTAACTTACAGTTCACCAAAGCGGATAAAGGCGGAGCGCTGGTCATCATGAATAACTCCATGAATGAGACAAAAGTGTTGGAACACATTTCAGAGGAAAACACCTACATGCAGCTAAGTAGTAATCCCACAATAGAATTTTCCAAAATAATAGGAACCATCATCGAAAAAGCATTTGAAATGGGTATCATTAACCTCAAGACCAAGAATTTCTTGAACAAACCAAATCCAAAAAGTCCGGTATTTTACATGATACCAAAAATTCATAAGAATCTGATGGACCCTCCCTTACGCCCGATAGTTTCAACAAGAGGAAGCATCCATGAACCGATTGGACAACTGTTAGACAAACATTTGCAACCAACTGTCAAAAATATGAGAACATATGTCAAAGGTACCACAGACTTTTTACTTAAACTGGAGACAGTAACGATGGAGCCGGAAGAAAACCTCATCATGTGCACAGTAGACGTGCGATCCTTATACACCTCAATACCACATAAACTGGGTATGGAAGCCATAGAGAAAGCTTTACTAAACACAACCTTAAACCTCAACTTTCAAACATTTCTGATGGAGCTCATGACCTTTACTTTATATCAAAGTTATTTCAAATACAAAGACGCATGGTATCAACAACTCACAGGAACAGCCATGGGAAATCCGGCGGCGCCGGTATACGCAAATATCTTTATGCAGGACTATGAAGAAACCAACATGTTCTCCAAACCAGTATGGAATATCAACACCAAATTCATCGTGCGATACATTGATGACATATTCATCATATGGAGATCCACCAAAGAGTCGTTACATTCAGCCCTTTGTGAATTCAACAAACCAGACAGCCGAATCCAACTTACATGGGACATCTCATACACCACAGTTGCATTCCTGGATGTAAGAGTAACCATTCGAGATAGAAGATTTGAAACTAGCATGTATAGGAAAGAAACAGACAGAAATAACATGTTGCATTTTGCAAGTTTTCATCAACCCAGTCTCAAGAGACATTTACCATACTCACAGATGACGAGAGTCAAGAGAATCACTTCAGACAACACAAAAGTCAACACAACATTAGAGGAAATGTCAACTAGGTTCTCAGATAGAGGTTACCCAAAATAAGTTTTGGAGAACGCAAAAAAAAGGGTTGAAGCCATTGTAAAGAAAAGAACTTCTAAAACCAATCATGAAAAAGGAGGAAGCTCGGATAGTAGCGGTTTCGAAATACTCAACACAGAGTTGGAATTTCAAAAAAATGATCACAAGACATTGGCAAATGCTGAACCTCGAACCCGATTTGGGCAAATCTTTTGATCAAACACCTCTATTTGCCTACACCAGGGCCCAAAACTTGGGAGAAATATTGAAACAACCTCAACCTATAACCGGAACTTACAAGGGCACAAACCCATGTCTGAATTGCGGGAACTGCAATAGCATTATCAAAGCCAACACAATAAGTCATCCCATGAAAGGACACAAGATCAAAGTGAGAGTCAACGTGACATGTGAAACTAAAAACATAATCTACGCGTTGAAATGCCCATGTGGGAAACTATATGTTGGCAAAACGGAAAGAGCCATAAAAACCAGGCTGTCAGAACATAAATCCAACATTCGCACGAAAAAAACAAAATCTTCGGTGTCCACTCATTTTTTCGGAGGCACAACACAACATCTCCCAACTAAAATTCATGATACTGGAGACAGTGATAAAAAGAGAATGAAGAGACAATACAAAGTTTATGCTACAAAGAGAGAACTTTTGGATTCACAAATTGTGTACTCAGAGTCCCCATGGGCTCAATGAAAGAATGGAACTGTCTTGTTATTTGTAACAAATACAAATGAATTCATGTGTGGTTCCTAGATCTGGAACGGGTAACCTGCGATGGACTTTTATCTTATTGTTTATGTTTAATATTTATGTTCAGTGTAACTTGCCTTTTTCATATTGTTTTTGCATATTTTTCCACTGCACTGACAATTTTTGTTCTTAGACATAGCACACCAGACAAGTCGATTGGTATTGTATAACTCACTAACAGGAGTTCGATTCCCCGGTTAGTATTTTTACACTTAGCTTATTCACATCTGTATTTATGCACCAATTTCATTTTAGTTTTGCAGACTTGTACCTTAGAGGACAACTTAGTGTTTGGCAATATAGAACAATCGTTTGTAATACACGCCACATTATCGTAACAGAGACTAATGAGTGTAAGTAGTATGTTGTCACTTTTCATGGTCACACGATCGAAACTCGGACCAATGGGGAAGATCGTTGTTTGATTATATGTAGCTTGTAGGAAACACCAGTTTTTGGTTTGAAGTTTGCCGGGAACGGAAGATGAATACGCTGCGATTCTGCAGTTAAGGTCAGTCATATTCATTAGAAACACGAGATAGACTTCGTGTTAGCGTTTTTGGAGGTGTATGTCTAGTTAGTAAGGTGTTGACAGGATACATTGTTTTCATTCCTACAGTATATCGAACTCAGAATTACACTCAGACACGAGTCAAGTATTGGTACAATGCGACACGTAAGTGTTGGTTAAGAGACCGCATCTGGCTGATATTGACACGGGTATATAAGGTTACTACAAGGTGTTAGCGGTAACACAAACACAGGTTCATTATTTTTTCTCTGACATATGCATATCATTGAATATTGTTTTTTGGCTTATTGGAGACACACACAGCATATTCACTCCGGTTTTTATTTCATTTTCTTTCATAGAATTGATTCCCTGATGAAGGGCGGGAAACACACGCCCGAAGTGCATTGGAGTTAAACTACAATTGTGTCGTTGATGCAAATATGAAAATTGAGTTCATTAAATGAAAAATGTACCAAAAGACATAAAGAGACAAGAACTATTACAATAAAGGAAAGTACAATAACTAAAACTTCTTGTTTGAAATTCTCTTTCACAAACGGAGGAGACAAGGTGTGCCCAAAGGGATTTCTGTAGGGCACCACTACAGACACTGGTTGTGATTTTTGTAGGCGCCCAGGGACGTGGTCGCCACCTACGGAGCACCCACAACATCAATATAGTGTGGATACTAAACTTTTTCGAGCTGTGCACTACTCCCAACTACTAGTTTTCAATCATGCTCAGGAAGGGATCGATGAATAGAGCGAACAGCAGAGGGGAGCAAGGACAACCTTGCCTGGTCCCTCTGCTGATACAAAAATACTCCGATTCTTTCCCCCATATATGAATAGCTGCCATTGGGAAAAGATACGACGCTTGAAGGGCACAAATAAACCCATCAGTAAAGCCCTTCCAGCGCAGCACTGCCCACAGAAACCCCCAGGAGACCCTGTTGAATGCCTTTTCGGCGTCCAAGAGGATCAACCCGAGGGGGGAGCCTGTGACCTCCACGCAGTCAAGCAATGTAACCACCCGTCGAACATGGTCGGTTGTGTCCCGGCCGGGGATAAACCCATGTTGCCGGATAGAGACAAGAGGAACTATAACTTGCACCAGTCCAAACGCTAAAATCCTCAAATATATTTTGCTATCAGTGTTATTGGCCTATATGAGGCAGGATTCAGCTCATCCTTTCCTTTCTTCTTAAATAGAACGACGGTGGCGCGCCTCAGGAGTCTGGGATATCACCAGCTTGAGCTGCCCTGAAAATGGTGAGCAGATCTTGTTGCAATATTGGAAAAAAGGTTTTGTAAAACTCTAGGTGAATGAGGTCGGGCCAGTGGCCTTACCATTGGCCAAGGATTTAATAGCGTTTTCGACTTCTTCGAGACTAATAGGTGCCTGTAGGGCCACATTTTGTTCTGCTGATACCGTAAGAGTATCTATAACAGATAGAAATTCATCCAGACGGGCCTGATTTTGAATAATGCTAGGCTCCTCAGTATATAAACTAGAATAGAAACTAACAAAGACCTCCATGACTTCGCTTGGAGTCTCCTGAAGAAAGCCCTGCTGGTCAGTCACCCGGACAATACGAATTGCCATAGCCCTTTGTTGTAAACTTTTCACCAGGACCCTACCTGAGTTTTCCCCAAATTCATACATTGAGGTACGGAACTGAGTATATTTAGCTGCGAGTTCCTGGTAAAATGGTTCAAGTAGATTTGTTTTTAGTATGGCGACCGTCTTTGACTCTGCGTCAATGGGTGACCCAATCGATTGTTTGCACTTAATTCAAGCTCTGCTGCTCTTAGCTCATCAAGCTTGTTTTTAGTCTGCTGCTGAGCAAGCTTCAATCAGTAAGATGCAAACCTTTTTGTTTCACCACTTAAAGCGGCTTTAAATGTATCCCAGACCACACAGTCTGGGGCGATCCCCCGATTGATATCCATAAACTCAGAGATCCAAGATGCCATATGTTTTTGATACTGCTGATCTAGAAGCAACTTCCTCTCAAATGTCCATGACCTAACCAATAGGACGCTCCCAGGGAAAGTCAGCAATTATAGGAGTGTGGTCCGATAGAGCCCTTGGAGCGACCTCAATTTTGACAGCACCAACACAATAATCAGAGAGTAAAATATAATCGAGGCGAACCATTTTACTATGTGGGATGGAGTAGAATGTATGCCCATCCTTGTCGTGAAAATGATAATGACAAACATCTATCAACCTGTGCTCTACCGCTAGTATCTGCAGAACTTTAAAAACTCAGGGCTTCCGGCCAACATATCTATAGTGAGTTGTCAGATTGATTTGACTGAGTAGATTGATATTAAAATTGCCGCAGAACACCAGCGAATGTGACCAGATTGCTAACTCTACATTCAGATTCTTAAATACCACTGGGTCATCCAGATTAGGGCCGTATATTGAGCAAATTGAGAGAAGACGGCTGTTAACCAACAGTTCCACGATCACCCACCTTCCTACGCTATCCTCTTTAACTCTTCTACAGAGACCAACCCCCGTCTTGAGCAAGATTGCAGCACCCCTGGTTTTAGAGGTCTAACGAGAACAAGCCACTAGATCAAATCCCGGAAATCTCCACAGACCCTGGTTACTTAAAGAAATATGGGTCTCCTGCAGATACATTAAGTCAAAGTGCATTGTTTGAAGAATTTTGCAGAAGATCCTACATTTCCTCCCATCATTTAAGCCACAAATATTCCAGGTACAAAGGCGGAGTCTATCCAACATCATTAAAAATATTATGAACCAACACACATCAGTATTAAACATACTTGTATTATTCTGATTTATAGCACTGAAGGTGAAAAATCTTATAGCTAAGACAAAATGTGACATATTTCCACTACTCAAACATGATTCTGACAGCAGCTGAAGCCTCCTGAACCCCTCTCACCACCACCACCAAAATACCGCCCACCACCCCACACTCACCCACCAATGTACCCACCCCCCTCCTCCCCCCCTCACCTCCCTTGTAGCGCAGTAGAACGAAAGTTCTTAGGACGGGTTAGGTTGGTGACACCCCCATTCTCCCGGATCGGAGACCCCCCAAATTACAAACTCGACGGCAACCCCATGTTGGAAAAAGATAAACAATAACACAGTGCACTGAACAAAACATTATTCGGGTCGCCTTATATCTGCATATATTACTGAGACATGCCCGGTCCCAGATCGATAGAACATCCTGAATAGTTCTCGCTATATAGAGCCCAAACATTCATTAGCAGAAATGTCAGATACAAAGTATTTCGTTTGACCTTTGAAAATCACTTTTAACTTAGAAGGGAAAATAAGTTAAGCCTAAACGCCCTTTGCCTGAACCTCTGCAATCAACTGGCGGAGATGCCATCATCGTTCAACGGTCGCTGGGCAGAAATCAGGCCGTGCGAAGAACTGGGACACTTTCCCCATCCGTTTCTTGTCAGGTCTGGCCAAGTCATACATTTTCTCCCGGGCAAGAAAGTTATTAAAGCAGATCAAGATTGCACGTGGATAGTTCTTTTTTGCACCTGATGAAGCTGAAAACTGACGCTTCTTAAATGGGAACCGATGGGCACGCTGTATTTCTAAATTCCAGTCCCATTGTGTTACTTCCGGAAAAGCCTTGATGAATAGATAAACTATAAATTGTCGGACGTCCTCACCTTCTTTATCTTCTTCAATGCCAAGAATTCTTAAGTTGTTTCTTCTTGCGCGATTTTCTAAGTCAGTGAGTTTCCACAATATATCCTCACGTTGCTCCTTGATCTCAGTTGTCAGATACTTCTGGGCAACAACTGGGTCCTCAAGGGCAGAGATACGCTCCTCAGCTTGGCCGACCCGAGAGGCAATGTCAGTACAAGTTTTCACCACTCTTCGTAGAGAATTTTGCATTCTACGGCAAGCCCCTTATGTACGAACATTTTCCTGCCTTGTCTCTTCCCTATGCCTCACGATGGTTTGGTAATTTGTAGTAAGAGTAATTTCATCAGGAACATCCATTGCAGTTGGTACGGGGTTGCCGGTGTTGTGATCAACAATTGGAATGGATTGGTCTGAAGATATAAGTTGTGCACTAGGATCGCTTGAGTTAGCAATAGGGGCATTGGATCTAGGAACTTTGCGAACTGCATTGGAAATCCCGGCTGGACACTCGACCTTAGACGCCTCACTAAGGTGCCAGTCACCTGATTCACTATTGTAGTCAGACCCTTCTAGCTCCGCATCCTCATCTGATGAGTGATCTGACATAGAGTAGAATTTATCGGTAGCCTTGGTGCTTTCAGACACCCTGATATCGGCAGCAGCTTCTATGGATGAATCAGTGAGGTTAGTACCCTGCAGGAAGGCTGTAACTGGCTGAGAACTCGTCCGGACTACATCTCCCAACATGCCTTGGGAAAAAGGAGAGGCAATAATACCGGGACAATCAGAAGGAACTTGTAAAGGTAGAGTACCCAAAGTCACATTGGCGCTAATAAGGTCAGCACTATCCGGTAAAATATCAGCTGGACCTGGCAGTGGTGATAACAGATCTGTAAGAGGATCCAAATGGACAGCTGATTTTGGGATATCGATGTTTCCCTTTGGGTCGAGTATCCCTTGTGGGGAAAGCAATAGCGGTGTCATCTGTGATAACAGAGCCGTGGGAGCCCCTGCCACCTCCTTACCGGCAATGAATTTGGCACTTTTTGGGGAGTCCTGAGGCTTCTCCACATTTTTAAGGCTTCCAGGGACATCGAGAGGTTTCTCCTTGGGGGCTCTGCGGTTAAATAATTGAGGCACTGTCGGGCCTTTCCGTGATGTTGAAACGAATGCAGTCACTTGTTTTGATGTGGTCATCTTTTCGAAGTTTCCACCGGAGGGAGCCGGCTGCTCTCGCGCTTCTGAATAGAGAGTATTCCTTGTGGAGCCGCGGGTTTTCAATGCAGCCCCGGCCCCCTTCGCAGGCAGCTTCTGAGGCATAGTGAGAGGTAGAGATGACCTGTAGCAGCCTGCCCACAGAGTGCTCTGAGACCCAGAGCAGGACGCGGACGAGCAGAGTTGTGGGAGCAAGCAGACAGGCGCCAGGTGAGAAGCAGTGTAGCGGTAAGACCCGCACGAGCAAATTCAAGCCGGAATGAGAGCGCCATGCAAAGGGCTCGATTTCCTTATAAATGCTGGGATAGGAACCACCAGGGGAGAGGGATGGTTCGGGAGAACATAGCACCAGCCTAGTCAGCCGAGGTCACGGCCGCCATCTTGCGCCTAACGAATCACCCTAATTTCTCCTATTTTCCTGTACTCTTTTTGATTTTCGTAGGGATAGGCATTTTGACTAGTCGAACTTTTTGCTTTGTCTCATATATTCATTGAGTTCAGATTGGGTGATTTCTTTTCTGTTTGGTGTCGTTGCGACCTTCTTCTCACTTTTTCTTATTTTATAAATTCTGTTCTGTATCTTGATTCTGCTTTTTGGTGAAGGTGGAGAACAGTTAACCTGTGATTGTATCTATATACCTTATTTGCTTTTGTTGTTTTGTTGTAGCCCTGAAGAAGTCAATGGGTGAATGTTTCCCTTGACAAAACACGTGTCCGCTTTGCTTTCTTGTGGCTAGATTCTGTATAATCTTAATGGACATTATATGAAGATTGGCATTTTGATGGAAATTTCAAATGTGTGAAGAAAAGAAAAGAAAAGAAAAAATGAACAGACATAAAGAAATTCTGATACGGGAAAGGATTTGATTTGGTTTTTCTTATCTCTAAAGATTTAATCTGTTTCATTGTGCTCGGGGACAATAAGCTTTTTTCTGGTATTCTCTGTGGTTTTCACAAAGAAGATTAGGGGACGTTAGTGGCCCTCTACCCCTGTTCCCTGGAGCAACTTACTGCAGAGACTTACTATTATAGGTGGCGTTGCGCAAGGTTAACCCAGCCACATTTTGTGCTCAAGTGTTATTCAAATCAGTTATGTATGTATGGAGGTGGTACAACCTACTTTGTTCTTTTATCAACAGCCTCTGGGGTATGTTAGAATGGCTGTTATTCAAAGTCAAAGTCAAATATATCTTTATTTGATTTATTTACAAATTAATAAAATAATCAAAATTACAATGAACACATATAAAAAGTAAAGATTGTATAGTTCAGAGTAGATATGCTTTACTAAAAAAGTAAATAAGAAACGATGCAGTGCAGATTAATTATAGGAGAGTTTCAGAGAAAATCAGAGATTTTAAGCGTGATCTCTGAGCCCATTCAATTGTCGTCGTAGTGTAAAGTATCTAAATTAGGTACTGATCTACACCTATTAAGGGCCATTTTAAATAAAAGCAATATTCAAACATGTTTTAATATTTGGTCATTGTTTTAAAAAGGTAAGAGCCACCTGATGGAGGACAACACCCTGGGACAGAAAAAGAGGGCAACAAAAAATCTTCTTACATCACTATTGAAATTACAAAACAACATGAAATGTGATGTCAACTGTATTGCCTTCCCATCAAATAGGCAGTGGGTAAATTCTGGGACCACGAAATAGCTTTTGGAAATACCACTAGATGATGCATCAACTCTAAATGCAGTCTTGTCAGCCAAAAACAGTTGTAAACACTTTTTACTTCACTCAGATATTCATGTATCCCTTTCTCAACATGGTCCCAGCAGTATCTATAGATTGTAGATTTTTTAATTTTCTGGAGTTCTCTATTGCCGGTCCTTTTCACAACTAACAATGATATAATTTGTCTTTACTATATTTCAAGATGCTGTGAGCGTCTACTGGGTTTAACTCTTCCCCTAATTTGTGCAATGAAGATCTCACATTCTGCAACCATGGATTTTTTTCAGAATAGCCCAAACCCAGGAAGTCCCTAATAAACTCCCTGGTAAATTTGGCACCCTCCTTTGACCAGATACTATGCCACTTCTTCAAAATATTTAGGTGAATAGTATTTTCAATAAATTCCATGCCTACTTTTTTATGCACTATAAAAGTAGAGGTTGAACTAGGCATCAAAGGAGTCTCCGTAGAAAAACGTTTTCTTGAACCTTCAACAGGTTGAACTTTTCCATACCCCTCACCAGAGAGGCATACCAGGCTTCCAGTAAACATTTAGTACTTCTATAGAGCTTAGAGATATCTCTTAAAGGCCTATTTACTATTTTCTTAGAAAAGCTAAAAACTGCAGCAATAGTGCTAATACATTTCAATGTAGCAGTTTCCATATGGGATGGCAAATCGCCTTTAGGGAGAATGTAATACCCATACAGCTAAATGTTTTTAGTTCTTCTAATTTTTATCTTCCGCGGTCACTTCTTTTTCCCACATGTCATAATAAATGTTTTGCCTACATTTAGGGCCTGATTACGACTTTCAGCGGTGCAGGAGCGGGAGATACACCGCCCCAGCCCTCCTGCGCCTTCAAAGGTCACCATTGCTCACCTGCCAGATTATAGTTTTTTAGTGTTCTGACAGTGAGCTGGCGGGGCGATTCGATTGCAGTGCCTTAGAAAACAGGCCCTGCAATGGGACAATACAGCAGGGTTTCTGACTTGGAAGTATACGCCATTCAGTTACTCTGTTGCTTGCAGATAGGTGTGCATATAATGTACCCCAGCATACATCCCTATATGGATGAGGCACAGGCTTCCTCACTGCCAAGGTGTTCATGGAGTGGGAACCTCCATGATACCAATGGCAGAGATGAAACTTGTGATATGATTGGCGGGACTGCAGCAGTTCGGCCATGCATATTGCTGCCTTCACCCCGCTGCACCACCAGCAGGTAATGGGGGTTCACTGGCAACGGTCCCAGGGCGGTCCACCCTCCCAACTCATAATGGGTCACTCAGACTCCTGTGCAGCGGTGGCTTCAATACCACCACCAAAGGGGATGATGGACTTAGTATTGACCATTGCAAGCACTCACCCCCAGTTAACTGATCTGGGTTTAATCCATCATCATTCTTTAGCTCACTCCGCCACCCCAGTTCAGACATGGCCATATGCATATCAGTCTGGCCTTGTGCCTCATGGGTACAGTCCAGCCCAAACTGGACTGTACCTGCACCGGAAACAAGCATCCGGGGACCGGTTTCGGCTAATCAGACATCATCAACCAGGTTAGCTTGAATCCAGTGGCAAAGTGAGCAAGGGACCCATGTCTGGGCATACCATGCCAACTTAAGATGAACAAAGCAAAACCAAAGGGGATGATGGACTGAGTGTTGAACATTTCAAGCACTCACCCCCAGTTAACTGATCTGGGTTTAATCCATCATCATTCTTTAGTTCACTCCGCCACCCCAGTTCAGACATGGCCATATGCAAATCAGTCTGACCCTGTGCCTCATGGGCAAAGTCCAGCCAGAACTGCCAAGCCATGTCCTTCCTAGGCCAGAAAAAAGCATCCTGGGACCGGTTTCTGGCTAATCAGACGTCATCGGCCAGGCTAGCTTGAATCCAGTGGCAAACTGAGCAAGGGACCACGTCTGGACATACCCTGCCAACTTAAGGCAAACAAAGCAAAACCAAAGGAGATGATGGACGGAGTGTTGATAATTGTAAACACTCAACCCCAGTCAACTGATCTGGGTTTAATCCATCATCATTCCGTAGCTCACTCCACCACCCCAGTTCAGACATGGTCAAATGCAGATCAGTCTGACCCTGCATATGGCTGGGTCCAAACTGGGATGGCATGGTCAGTAAAAAAATGATGGATTTAAGCCCAGATGTCTGTACCGGGGTGAATGCATGACATTGTTCTTTATACTGTCCATCAATTGTTCTTTTTGCATTTGTCACCCAGAGTGGGACCGGTATGCTCAGACGTGGATCCCGTGCTCTCCATGCCACTAGAATCAAGCTATGCTGGCTGATGAGGGCTGAAAGACTGAAAAAGATCCAAGGATGCTTGTTTCCAGTCCAGGAAGGACCTGGCCTGGCAATACAGGCTGGACTGTTCCCATGGGGCACATGGTTAAGACTGATTTGCATATGGCTGGGTTCAAACTGGAATGGCATGGTGAGCAAAAAACTATGGATTTAGGCCCAGATCTCTGTATTGGGTGAATGTATGATATTGTTCAGCATTCTGTCCATCAATTGTTCTTTTTGCATTTGTCACCCAGAGTGGGGCCGGTATGCTCAGTGGTGTGTCCCGTGCTCTCCATACCACTGGAATCAAGTTATTTTGGCTGGTGAGGGCTGAAAGCCCTAAACCGGTCCTAGGATGCTTGTTTCCAGTCCAGGGAGGACCTGGCCTGGCAGTTCTGGCAGGACTGTACCCATGGGGGACAGGGTCAAGACTGATTTGCATATGGCTGTGTCCAAACTGGAATGGCAGTGGAGAAGTGTGGCTCACTGGTTAGAGCAGGCAGACCCTGAAGCAGAGGTCAGACCCGGGACCAGGGTTCAATTCCCGACGCGGCAGGGTCTTGAGCTCAAATGTCCATGGACTCGATAATTCTCGCTTCGGTGCCTGACCTAATCATGGGTTCACACTCTGCAACTCTGGGCATTAAGCTTGCTTAATCTCCACAACGGCCCCCCCACGGCGGGATGCCTGGCTTTCACCTTGGGGATGCCCTGTAGGGGCTATCTCTCAGGGAAAAGCCAGGACGGGTTCCCAAGGCAAGCGCGGAGATACCCCTTCGGGGGTCGAATCTGGCGCTATATAAGAACATAATAATAATAATAATAATAATAAGAAGAAGAAAAAACGATGGATTTAGGCCCAGATCTCTGTACTGGGGTGAATGTATGACATTGTTCTGCATTCTGTCCATCAATTGTACTTTTTGCATTCATTGACCACCACCACCATGAATCTGGTGGCCACAAAGTCAAAACCACTTCACAAATCTGCAAAACATAAATTATTGTGACCCTCCTTTACTAATGTATATTTACTTATTATAAGATGCAAGTTAATCCTCTTTTCAACAGTGCCTATCTCATTCCTAAGCTCAAATTATGCATCGGACAAAATATCCTTTTCTGGGGCCCAAATTACCAGCCTAGCCAGGATCTCCCTGCTAAATAATTTCACAGTGGAATCAAAAAGTGATAGGGGTGATAACACCTAGCATCTCCCGAATCCCCCTTTTTTTAAATGAGACAGTCGTACTCCATGTCCAGGTTTTTGGAAAGTAGCCATTTGCAGCAGCATTAAAATGTTTTGAAAGGATAGGAACCCATATGGAATGATGTGACTTAAAAATATCCACAGGGACTCCTTCAGTCCCAGGGGCTTTTCCTAGTGCACTATTCTTCAAAACTGACATGACATCCTCCATGGTGATTAAATCTAGTGGCACATTGTTGATAGGACTAAGGGTGTCCCATCGGGCATCCATTGAAATATATTCTTGATTAAAAATGGCACCAAAATGTGAGATCCTAGCATTTTGCAGGACGGTTACGTCCAGGGTAGATATAGTACTCTCTTGTAGGAAGTGTGAATTAATGATTTTCCAGAAGAGGGTGTTATCACCAGTTGCCGCTGCCTGATCTACATCTGCCCAGGCCTGCTCTCGGAGTTCCTTTTTCCTGATATCTAACTGCATTTTGTACCTTGTTCCTAATTCCATAATTTGTTCCCCATCTCTCAGGGTCCCTTGAAGAGCCTTTCTCTAATGCCTGTTTTGCCCTTGAGCAGGACGAGTTGAACCAACATAGACTTTTAAATCTTTTGCCAATAAATTATGCCAGTTGATTTAGATTCTACCAGTTTATTATATTCCTCCCCCCATTCAGTCCAACTGATAAATGAATACGTTTGCTCTGAGATAACCATTTTAAATGGAGAGGGTTTATTAACACCTTGGCTGCTAGGGGTTTTCCCGCTGCATGCTGGATCCTTTGAAATCCCATTGTTCATGACAAGGCCAGCTCGTTATAAGCGCAGGGCAGGTAACACTCATGACGAGCTGGCTTTGTCATTAGCGCTGAAGGGGTTTATGAATGCCCATTTAATGGTAACCATTTTGTTTCCAGAACTTTAATAGATGGTGCTAATTGTATTGCCTCGCCTCTACAAACAAGGAATATTGAAAGTTAGAACTAGCAGAGCATGGTCACTAAAAGTTGTATAATCTGTTATATGACTTGTGATTGTCTGTAGGTCTTTAACCAAAATCAAAATATAATCAATAATAGAACTATGCCCATTTCCATAAAACCGTCAACCCCTGGTTCCATAATTATCAGTTGTTTCTAGATTAAGTTGGTATAATATTTCATTTATATGTTCTCCATATACGTCATGTGGGAAATTGGATTGATCTAGTCAAAAACAATCTACATAAACACAAGCTGCTCCACTTTTATTCTGACACTAATATATATTAAAATCACCAGCCTGGATTCATATATATTTTGAACTCATCTCATTTAAAAATAGATCTGAAAAACGTTCTTAGTTCTGTCACCACCCTACTGCATGTATTGTAAAAGGCTTATTATAATAATGAATTAAAAAAACCTAGTGCCTTTGGTCAGTTTCAAGGTACACCACCTGATAACAGGGTGAATTAGTCATGATTTTCCTAACAATAAAGGGCAGTTGATTTGATATCACCAACGTAATGAAGGTGTGGCTTGGGGTTGGATATAGGAGAAGCCATTGATGAAAAATTACCCCCACTCCAAGTTTCCTGTAGGCAAATTATGTTAGCAGATTTAATGATGTTTTGCATTTCAGGTTATTTAATTTTTGCTTGACTCTAGCCACGTTCCAACTCATACTCTTTACAGTCTCATTCATACCGCCCCCATTTGATCCCTTTTTTTCCTTTGTCTTACTTTGTCCTTTTTGGATTTCTTCCAAAGACCATTTGCTTGCTGCCAATCTCTGTAGTAAGATCATGTCAACCCTGCTCCTCTAGGTTAGGTAAAGGCATGTATCTATTTGTAATGGTGATAGAGGGAGGTAATATATCATTCCAAGCCCTGTCTTGTGACTCTTGGGGGTTCAAATCAATGATGACTACAGCAAGGTTCAACAGTAGAGAAGTGTGGCCTGCTGGAAATTAGTGGTCTATAAAAATACCTGAAAGGTAGGGCTTCAGTTTTACTTGAGTCTAGAGACCCATGCATCAAATGTTGTAGTAATTTACCCACTATAAAGGGCCTGTGAACATTCATAATGATACAGTCCTCCAGATTTTCTTTAGGGTGAATTCACAGCCAGGGCGCTCTCTTACCATATACTTTGAGTTCGAGTTTAACCAGTGCACCAATTTATTCAGCAGGGTTTCAAAAACCTCTTTGCCCTCATTAGAGAGCCTTGGGACTTCATTTAGTATGATGGTATAGGAGGTGCATTCTGGGGGTAGGTATGGGTATCCTCTTGCATAACGGTGGCCCTTCCCATTTACTTTCCCCACATGGTCTGAATCACCATGAGTTTTACTAATCTCTGGGTTTAAAATGAAGCTGGAGATTTGTTGAACATTGGGACTAGAAGTTAAAGCTACTATATTATTTTGTTGCTTCTGGCCATACTGTCCACCCAATTTTCCTCTATTGGGATTCAAACTCATAGGGTCCAATTGGAGTGCCCCAGGATTCACATTTGCCTGCAACTGTCTTTCGCTTAGAATATTATACATAGCTGATATTTGTGCTTAAATAATGTTTAGATGTAACAGGAGGGTGGCAATGTCCCACATGATAAGATCACTAAAAATGTTTTTGCTATTTTCCAACAAAAGATCTATAGGTGCATATGTGGGGGAAATATTCCACATCCTCAATAGTAGGCTTGGACAGTGCCGGTTGAATAGAAGAACATTCTTGCCCTTCAACTCCTGTCTTCATAAGGTGCTGCTGAATAACATTTTGTAATCTAGCAGATTTTACCTTGCTTTTTGTTTTAAAAGGCCTCTTTTTTATTCTTAGGTGGACTAGTGTCGGAGTCTGAATTCCTAGACCTTTATGTCCCCCCCCCGGGCCTGACTGCTATTCTACAGCCAGTTTCTTATCAGGTGATATTGGATTGGCATGTGTCAAGAAAGGGGTTGGGCCAAGTCCTAGTGAGAGCCTCCTTGCAGTCAGTCTCCTTCGGGCTCTGATGGGCACGGATTGGCTCGCCCTTGAACGAGGATTCCTCTGACTTAGCCCAGGTGAGACCCATGCAGCAGAACCATAGCCTGCTTAAGTAGGGCCCACCAGGAACAGGATGTAAGGCTGCGGCAAAGGATGGTGGGACTTGTAGTTCCCAGCGGCCAGGTGATGGTGGCAGCTCGTCTCTGCAATTTCTGCTCCTCCGGTGAGAATGTTCAGCCAAATATAGGTAGCACACTCCCACACTGCTACTTGCAACATGAGAAATGTCAGGATGATGGCCCAAAGCACTTCAGACTGTAGCGCGCTTAAGTAACGCCCAACAGGAACAAGAAGTAATGCTGCAGCAAGGGATGGTGGGACTTGTAGTACCCAGTGGCCAAGTGATGATGGTGGTTCGTCCCCCGCAATTTCTGCCACTCTGGTGGGGATGTAATGCCCAAAATATGCAGCACACTCCCACAGTGCTACTGACAAAAAGAGAAATGTCAGGAAGATGTCCTCCAACATGCCCCACTTAAGGTCATTTTCAGAGTCTCATTCTAGGTAATGCCTGGACATCCTTATAGCGCCCCTTTTACATATGAAGATGCCATGGTGTTTTTGGATTCTAATGCAGATCTTCTTTGTTGTCACACCAATGTATTGTAGGCGGCAATGACATTTAACTGTTTTTAGAGCAGCAGTCCAACAGAGTGGCAGTCCTTTCAGTAGCACATCAGTCCTTCTTTCTGGTAGTGTATTCAAAGGTCCAGAAGTGTACTAAAGTGGTGGTGTTGCGGTCCATTCTATATATCCATTGTGTCTTTGAAGTGGGGAGAAGCTTCTAGATGAATGCCTTTGAAGTGCACAGTTGCCATGCCTTGCTGGCCCTAGATCCAAACTAACTACAGGGGGCTTTCAGCCCTTTGTGTGGAGACAGGACACAGTCTATTCAAGTGTACGTGGGGCTGGGTCCAGCTCTTCTCTCTCATCCTGCCAGTAAATGCACATCTAGTCATGCCCAAGCTCTCCACTATGTGTGGCTGCCAAAGCCCAACTGTCACCTACAACCAATCATATGACCGAGAGACAGGCTGCAGGAACCAAATGGCTGATTCAAGAAAATGCCAACTTCATAAAAGTCCATTAAAGATAATGGGGTGACCCTGTGTCCCTCAGAACCTATGAAAGTATACAAAATAAGCAAAACCGGTTGTGTCGGGTAGGACAAATGATTTGTACACAGTATTCAATACATAAAAGGCATTTAGAAAACACACCAAGCAAAATCACTTAGATAAGCAGTAAATGGTATTCTTTACTTTTCAAAGTATATTGGATTGGCTGTCTTGTGACATAATACACCAAAATGAAAACTACATAGGTTTCAAGTGTACAGTAAGTGACTTATCGTGATGAGTGACGATTGTGCTATACAAAAGTGACATGGATGACATATGAATACCCATGGGGGAAAAATGTTTTTATAGTCAGATCCAAAGTACAAACATGACCCTCCAACAGGGATTGTGAGTTCCTGTTCAATTCAGGGGGATTGTGTGTACTTAATATTGACTCTAACATCAACGTTTCGACCCTCGGTATGGGAGCGTATTCATGGGCATCCCGGGCGGGTCTTCTTCAGGACAAGGGGTGGGGATGACAGCCGCCGATGGTGAATCCTAATGAATCGGAATCCAACTGGAACCTGTAGGTGTCAGCCGACACCTCTGACTTACGCTGGTAGGTCGTGATCTAGATGGACAATGATGAAGTGCCACGTTAAGTCGTGGTCTTAATTATTGCACACTTCCCACCCGGTGGAAGTTGATTAAAGAGATGGCCGCCAAGGTAATCCAGTCCTTTAAAGGAGAGAGAGACCTCTTCGTCCGTCGAGCTCATTTTTTTTCCGTCTCTATAATCATCATCAACCTGCTGGTGAAGTTTGTGTATTTATATGTCATCCATGTCACCTTTGTATAGCACAATCGTCACTCATCACGATAAGTCACTGTACACTTGAACCCTATGTAGTTTTCGTTGTTTGTGTATTATGTCACACAACAGCCAATCCAATATACTTTGAAAAGTAAAGAATACCATTTACTGCTTATCTAACAGATTTTGCTTGGTGTGTGTTTTTGAACTTTCAAAAAATTGGCATTTTCAAAATGAATTCACTCTATGTTAGGATTTTAAATTGCGATTTCGGAGACATCAAACATGAAGGAGGTAACTGGGGGCATATTAGCAAGAACCTCGTTAAAATGATCGTTGTTTCAGCGGCAGGAAACTGCCTCTAAAACTGCAATAATGGGCTTGCTAATATGCGTTATAGAATTCCAATAGAAGCCCAGGTTAGATGTCCTGCACATCTAACCTGGGCTTCTATTGGAATTCAATTACGCATATTAGCAAGCCTATTATCGCTGTTTTAGCTGCAGTTTCCTGACGCTAAAAGGGCGATAACTTTAACAAAGTTCTTGCTAATATGCCCCCTGGTTCCAATTGGAAATTACACTTATAAAATGTAATAAGTTAACTCCAATGTTATCTTATTGGAGAGGTAGGCCTTGCAGTCGTGAACAATGAATGTAAGAGTGTTTCACTACCAGGACATGTAAAATTAAGTTCATGTCCTATTTTTGAATATGCTGCACCCTGCCCAAGGGCATACCCTAGGGATGACTTACATGTATTAAAAAGGAATTGATTTGCATATGGCTGGGTTCAAACTGGAATGGCATGGTTAGCAAAAAAACTATGGATTTAGGCCCAGATCTCTGTACTAGGGTGAATGTATGATATTGTTCTGCATTCTGTCCATCAATTGTTCTTTTTGCATTTGTCACCCAGAGTGGGGACGGTATGCTCAGTGGTGTGTCCCGTGCGATCCATACCACTGGAATCAAGTTATTTTGGCTATGAGGGCCGAAAGCCCTAAACCGGTCCTAGGATGCTTGTTTCCAGTCCAGGGAGGACCTGGCCTGGCAGTTCAGGCAGGACTGTACCCATGGGGGACAGGGTCAAGACTGATTTGCATATGAATGTGTCCAAACTGGAATGGCATGGTGAGAAGAAAAAACGATGGATTTAGGCCCAGATCTCTGTACTGGGGTGAATGTATGACATTTTCTTCATTCTGTCCATCAATTGTACTTTTTGCATTCATTGACCACCACCACCATGAATCTGGCGGCCACAAAGTCAAAACCACTTGACAAATCGGCAAAACACAAATTATTGTGACCCTCCTTTACTAATGTATATTTACTTATTATAGGATGCAAGTTAATCCTCTTTTCAACAGTGCCTATCTCATTCCTAGACCCAAATTATGCATCGGACAAAATATCCTTTTCCGGGGCCCAAAATTACCAGCCTAGCCTGGATCTCCCTGCTAAATAATTTCACTGTGGAATCAAAAAGTGATAGGGGTGATAATACGTGGCATCCCCCGAATCCCCCTTTTTTTAAATGGGACAGTCGTACTCCATGTCCAGGTTTTTGGAAAGTAGCCATTTGCAGCAGCATTAAAACTTTTTGAAAGGATAGAAACCCATATGGAATGATGTGACTAAAAAATATCTACAGGGACCCCTTCAGTCCCAGGGGCTTTTCCTAGTGCACTATTCTTTAAAACTGAAATGACATCCTCCATGGTGATTAAATCTAGTGGCACATTGTTGATAGGACTAAGGGTGTCCCATTGGGCATCCATTGAAATATATTCTTGATAAAAAATGGCACCAAAATGTGAGATACTAGCATCTTGCAGGACGGTTACGGCCAGGGTAGATATAGTTCTCTCTTGTAGGAAGTGTGAATTAATGATTTCCAGAAGAGGGTGTTATCACCAGTTGCCGCTGCCTGATCTACATCTGCCCAGGCCTGCTCTCGGAGTTCCTTTTTCCTGATATCTAACTGCATTTTGTACCTTGTTCCTAATTTCATAATTTGTTCCCCATCTCTCAGGGTCCCTTGAAGAGCCTTTCTCTAATGCCTGTTTTGCCCTTGAGCAGGACGAGTTGAACCAACATAGACTTTTTAATCTTTTCCCAATAAATTATGCCACTTGATTTAGTTTCTACCAGTTTATAATATTCCTCCCCCATTCAGTACAAATGATAAATGAATCCCTTTGCTCTGAGATAACCATTTTAAAAGGAGAGGGTTTATTAATGAATGCCCATTTAATGGTAACCATTTTGTTTCCAGAACTTTAATAGATGGTGCTAATTGTATTGCCCCGCCTCTACAAACAAGGAATATTGAGAGTTAGAACTAGCAGAGCATGGTCACTAAAAGTTGTATAATCTGTTATATGACTTGTGATTATCTGTAGGTCTTTTACCAAAATCAAAATATAATCAATAATAGAACTATGCCCATTTCCATAAAACCATCAACCCCTGGTTCCATAATTATCAGTTATTTCTGAATTAAGTTGGTATAATAATTCATTTATATGTTCTCCATATATGTCATGTGGGAAATTGGATTGATCTAGTCAAAAACAATCTACATAAACACAAGCTGCTCCACTTTTATTCTGTCACTAATATATATTAAAATCACCAGCCTGGATTCATATATATTTTGAACCCACCGCATTTAAAAATACCTCTGAAAAACGTTCTTAGTTCTGTCACCACCCTACTGCATGTATTGTAAAAAGGCTTAATATAATAATGAATTAAAAAAACCTAGTGCCTTTGGTCAGTTTCAAGGTACACCACCTGATAACAGGGTGAATTAGTCATGATTTTCCTAACAATAAAGGGCAGTTGATTTGAGATCACCAACGTAATGAAGGTGTGGCTTGGGTTTGGATATAGGAGAAGCCATTGATGAAAAATTACCCCCACTCCAAGTTTCCTGTAGGCAAATTATGTTAGCAGATTTAATGATGTTTTGCATTTCGGGTTATTTAATTTTGGCTTGTCTCTAGCCACGTTCCAACTCATACTCTTTACAGTCTCATTCATACCGCCCCCATTTGATCCCTTTTTCCTCCTTTGTCTTACTTTATCCTTTTTGGATTTCTTCCCAAAGACCATTTGCTTGCTGCCAATCTCTGTAGTAAGATCATGTCAACCCTGCTCCTCTTGGTTAGGTAAAGGCATGTATCTATTCGTAATGGTGATAGAGGGAGGTAATATATCATTCGAAGACCTGTCTTGTGACTCTTGGGGGGTTCAAATCATTGATGACTACAGCAAGGTTCAACAGTAGAGAAGTAGGGCCTACCGGAACTTAGTGGTCTATAAAAATACCTGAAAGGTAGGGCTTCAGTTTTACTTGAGTCTAGAGACCCATGCATCAAATGTTGTAGTAATTTACCCACTATAAAGGGCCTGTGAACATTCATACTGATACAGTCCTCTAGATTTTCTTTAGGGTGAATTCACAGCCAGGGCGCTCTCTTATCATATACTTCCTCCTGCTACAAATATCCAGTCTGGTTAGAGTTCGACTTTAACCAGTGCACCAATGTATTCAGCAGGGTTTCAAAAACCTCTTTGCCCTCATTAGAGAGCCTTGGTACTTCATTTAGTATGATGGTACGGGAGGTGCATTCTGGGGGTAGGTATGGGTATCCTCTTGCATAACGGTGGCCCTTCCCATTTACTTTCCCTACATAGTCTGAATCACCATGAGTTTTACTAATCTCTGGGTTTAAAATGAAGCTGGAGATTTGTTGAGCATCGGGACTAGAAGTTAAAGCTACTATATTCTTTTGTTGCTTCTGGCCATACTGTCCACCCGATTGTCCTTTATTGGGATTCGAACTCATTGGGTCCAATTGGAGTGCCCCAGGATTCACATTTGCCTGCAACAGTCTTTCGCTAAGAATATTATTTATAGCTGATATTTGTGCTTAAATAATGTTTAGATGTAACAGGAGGGTGGCAATTTCCCCTTTGTTCAGATCCCTAAAAATGTTTTTGCTATTTTCCAACAAAAGATCTATAGGTGCATATATGGGGGAAAGATTCCACATCCTCAATAGTAGGCTTGGACAGTGCCGTTTGAATAGAAGAACATTCTTGCCCTTCAACTCCTGTCTTCATAAGGTGCTGCTGAATAACATTTTGTAATCTAGCAGATTTTACCTTGCTTTTTGTTTTAACAGGACTCTTTTTTATTCTTAGGTGGACTAGTGTCGGAGTCTGAATTCCTAGACCTTTATGCCCCCCTCCCCCCCGGGGCCTGACTGCTATTCTAAAGCCAGTTTCTTATCAGGTGATATTGGATTGGCATGTGTCAAGAAAGGGGTTGGGCCAAGTCCTACTGAGAGCCTCCTTGCAGTCAGAAAACATGACCCAGTCAGTCTCTTTCGGGCTCTGATGGGCACGGATTGGCTCGCCCTTGAACCAGGATTCCTCTGACTTAGCCCAGGTGAGACCCATGCAGCAGAACCATAGCCTGCTTAAGTAGGGCCCACCAGGAACAGGATGTAAGGCTGCGGCAAAGGATGGTGGGACTTGTAGTTCCCAGCGGCCAGGTGATGGTGGCAGCTCGTCCCTGCAATTTCTGCTCCTCCGGTGAGAATGTTCAGCCAAATATAGGTAGCACACTCCCACACTGCTACTTGCAACATGAGAAATGTCAGGATGATGGCCCAAAGCACTTCAGACTGTAGCACGCTTAAGTAACGCCCAACAGGAACAAGAAGTAATGCTGCAGCAAGGGATGGTGGGACTTGTGGTACCCAGTGGCCAAGTGATGATGGTGGTTCGTCCCCTGCAATTTCTGCCACTCTGGTGGGGATGTAATGCCCAAAATATGCAGCACACTCCCACAGTGCTACTGACAAAAAGAGAAATGTCAGGAAGATGTCCTCCAACATGCCCCACTTAAGGTCATTTTCAGAGTCTCATTCTAGGTAATGCCTGGACATCCTTATAGCGCCCCTCTTATATATGAAGATGCCATGGTGTTTTTGGATTCTAATGCAGATCTTCTTTGTTGTCACACCAATGTATTGTAGGCGGCAATGACATTTAACTGTTTTTAGATCAGCAGTCCAACAGAGTGGCAGTCCTTTCAGTAGCACATCAGTCCTTCTTTCTGGTAGTGTATTCAAAGGTCCAGAAGTGTACTAAAGTGGTGGTGTTGCGGTCCATTCTATATATCCATTTTGTCTTTGAAGTGGGGAGAAGCTTCTAGATGAATGCCTTTGAAGTGCACAGTTGCCATGCCTTGCTGGCCCTAGATCCAAACTAACTACAGGGGGCTTGCAGCCCTTTGTGTGGAGACAGGACACAGTCTATTCAAGTGTACGCGGGGCTGGGTCCAGCTCTTCTCTCTCATCCTGCCAGTAAATGCACATCTAGTCATGCCCAAGCTCTCCACTATGTGTGGCTGCCAAAGCCCAACTGTCACCTACAACCAATCATATGACCGAGAGACAGGCTGCAGGAACCAAATGGCTGATTCAAGAAAATGCCAACTTCATAAAAGTCCATTAAAGATAATGGGGTGACCCTGTGTCCCTCAGAACCTATGAAAGTATACAAAATAAGCAAAAACGGTTGTGTCGGGTAGGACAAATGATTTGTACACAGTATTCAATACATAAAAGGCATTTAGAAAACACACCAAGCAAAATCACTTAGATAAGCAGTAAATGGTATTCTTTACTTTTCAAAGTATATTGGATTGGCTGTCTTGTGACATAATATACCAAAATGAAAACTACATAGATTTCAAGTGTACAGTAAGTGACTTATCGTGATGAGTGACGATTGTGCTATACAAAAGTGACATGGATGACATATGAATACCCATGGGGGAAAAATGTTTTTATAGTCAGATCCAAAGTACAAACATGACCCTCCAACAGGGATTGTGAGTTCCTGTTCAATTCAGGGGGATTGTGTGTACTTAATATTGACTCTAACATCAACGTTTCGACCCTCGGTATGGAAGCGTATTCATGGGCATCCCGGGCGGGTCTTCTTCAGGACAAGGGGTGGGGATGACAGCCGCCGATGGTGAATCCTAATGAATCGGAATCCAACTGGAACCTGTAGGTGTCAGCCGACACCTCTGACGTACGCTGGTAGGTCGCGATCTAGATGGACAATGATGAAGTGCCACGTTAAGTCGTGGTCTTAATTATTGCACACTTCCCACCCGGTGGAAGTTGATTAAAGAGATGTCCGCCAAGGTAATCCAGTCCTTTAAAGGAGAGAGAGACGTCTTCGTCCGTCGAGCTCATTTTTTTTCCGTCTCTATAATCATCATCAACCTGCTGGTGAAGTTTGTGTATTTATATGTCATCCATGTCACCTTTGTATAGCACAATCGTCACTCATCATGATAAGTCACTGTACACTTGAACCCTATGTAGTTTTCGTTGTTTGTGTATTATGTCACACAACAGCCAATCCAATATACTTTGAAAAGTAAAGATTACCATTTACTGCTTATCTAACTGATTTTGCTTGGTGTGTTTTTTGAACTTTCAAAAAATTGGCATTTTCAAAATGAATTCACTCTAAGTTAGGATTTTAAATTGCGATTTCGGAGACATCAAACATGAAGGAGGTAACTGGGGGCATATTAGCAAGAACCTCGTTAAAATGATCGTTGTTTCAGCGGCAGGAAACTGCCTCTAAAACTGCAATAATGGGCTTGCTAATATGCGTTATAGAATTCCAATAGAAGCCCAGGTTAGATGTCCTGCACATCTAACCTGGGCTTCTATTGGAATTCAATTACGCATATTAGCAAGCCTATTATCGCTGTTTTAGCTGCAGTTTCCTGACGCTAAAAGGGTGATAACTTTAACAAAGTTCTTGCTAATATGCCCCCTGGTTCCAATTGGAAATTACACTTATAAAATGTAATAAGTTAACTCCAATGTTATCTTATTGGAGAGGTGGGCCTTGCAGTAGTGAACAATGAATGTAAGAGTGTTTCACTACCAGGACATGTAAAATTAAGTTCATGTCCTATTTTTGAATATGCTGCACCCTGCCCAAGGGCATACCCTAGGGATGACTTACATGTATTAAAAAGGAATTGATTTACATATGGCTGGGTTCAAACTGGAATGGCATGGTTAGCAAAAAAACTATGGATTTAGGCCCAGATCTCTGTACTAGGGTGAATGTATGATATTGTTCTGCATTCTGTTCATCAATTGTTCTTTTTGCATTTGTCACCCAGAGTGGGGACGGTATGCTCAGTGGTGTGTCCCGTGCGATCCATACCACTGGAATCAAGTTATTTTGGCTGATGAGGGCCGAAAGCCCTAAACCGGTCCTAGGATGCTTGTTTCCAGTCCAGGGAGGACCTGGCCTGGCAGTTCAGGGAGGACTGTACCCATGGGGGACAGGGTCAAGACTGATTTGCATATGGCTGTGTCCAAACTGGAATGGCGAGAAGAAAAAACGATGGATTTAGGCCCAGATCTCTGTACTGGGGTGAATGTATGACATTTTCTTCATTCTGTCCATCAATTGTACTTTTTGCATTCATTGACCACCACCACCATGAATCTGGCGGCCACAAAGTCAAAAACACTTGACAAATCTGCAAAACACAAATTATTGTGACCCTCCTTTACTAATGTATATTTACTTATTATAGGATGCAAGTTAATCCTCTTTTCAACAGTGCCTATCTCATTCCTAAGCCCAAATTATGCATCAGACAAAATATCCTTTTCCGGGGCCCAAAATTACGAGCCTAGCCAGGATCTCCCTGCTAAATAATTTCACTGTGGAATCAAAAAGTGATAGGGGTGATAATACGTGGCATCCCCCGAATCCCCCTTTTTTTAAATGGGACAGTCGTACTCCATGTCCAGGTTTTTGGAAAGTAGCCAATTGCAGCAGCAATAAAACTTTTTGAAAGGATAGAAACCCATATGGAATGATGTGACTACAAAATATCTACAGGGACCCCTTCAGTCCCAGGGGCTTTTCCTAGTGCACTATTCTTTAAAACTGAAATGACATTCTCCATGGTGATTAAATCTAGTGGCACATTGTTGATAGGACTAAGGGTGTCCCATTGGGCATCCATTGAAATATATTCTTGATAAAAAATGGCACCAAAATGTGAGATACTAGCATCTTGCAGGACGGTTACGTCCAGGGTAGATATAGTTCTCCCTTGTAGGAAGTGTGAATTAATGATTTCCAGAAGAGGGTGTTATCACCAGTTGCCGCTGCCTGATCTACATCTGCCCAGGCCTGCTCTCGGAGTTCCTTTTTCCTGATATCTAACTGCATTTTGTACCTTGTTCCTAATTCCATAATTTGTTCCTCATCTCTCAGGGTCCCTTGAAGAGCCTTTCTCTAATGCCTGTTTTGCCCTTGAGCAGGACGAGTTGAACCAACATAGACTTTTTAATCTTTTCCCAATAAATTATGCCACTTGATTTAGTTTCTACCAGTTTATAACATTCCTCCCCCATTCAGTACAAATGATAAATGAATCCCTTTGCTCTGAGATAACCATTTTAAAAGGAGAGGGTTTATTAATGAATGCCCATTTAAAGGTAACCATTTTGTTTCCAGAACTTTAATAGATGGTGCTAATTGTATTGCCTCGCCTCTACAAACAAGGAATATTGAGAGTTAGAACTAGCAGAGCATGGTCACTAAAAGTTGTATAATCTGTTATACGACTTGTGATTATCTGTAGGTCTTTTACCAAAATCAAAATATAATCAATAATAGAACTATGCCCATTTCCATAAAACCACCAACCCCTGGTTCCATAATTATCAGTTATTTCTAGATTAAGTTGGTATAATAATTCATTTATATGTTCTCCATAAATGTCATATGGGAAATTGGATTGATCTAGTCAAAAACAATCTACATAAACACAAGCTGCTCCACTTTTATTCTGACACTAATATATATTAAAATCGCCAGCCTGGATTCATATATATTTTGAACCCACCGCATTTAAAAATACCTCTGAAAAACGTTCTTAGTTCTGTCACCACCCTACTGCATGTATTGTAAAAAGGCTTAATATAATAATGAATTAAAAAAACCTAGTGCCTTTGGTCAGTTTCAAGGTACACCACCTGATAACAGGGTGAATTAGTCATGATTTTCCTAACAATAAAGGGCAGTTGATTTGAGATCACCAACGTAATGAAGGTGTGGCTTGGGTTTGGATATAGGAGAAGCCATTGATGAAAAATTACCCCCACTCCAAGTTTCCTGTAGGCAAATTATGTTAGCAGATTTAATGATGTTTTGCATTTCGGGTTATTTAATTTTGGCTTGTCTCTAGCCACGTTCCAACTCATACTCTTTACTGTCTCATTCATACCGCCCCCATTTGATCCCTTTTTCCTCCTTTGTCTTACTTTATCCTTTTTGGATTTCTTCCCAAAGACCATTTGCTTGCTGCCAATCTCTGTAGTAAGATCATGTCAACCCTGCTCCTCTAGGTTAGGTAAAGGCATGTATCTATTCGTAATGGTGATAGAGGGAGGTAATATATCATTCGAAGACCTGTCTTGTGACTCTTGGGGGTTCAAATCATTGATGACTACAGCAAGGTTCAACAGTAGAGAAGTAGGGCCTACTGGAACTTAGTGGTCTATAAAAATACCTGAAAGGTAGGGCTTCAGTTTTACTTGAGTCTAGAGACCCATGCATCAAATGTTGTAGTAATTTACCCACTATAAAGGGCCTGTGAACATTCATACTGATACAGTCCTCTAGATTTTCTTTAGGGTGAATTCACAGCCAGGGCGCTCTCTTACCATATACTTCCTCCTGCTACAAATATCCAGTCTGGTTAGAGTTCGACTTTAACCAGTGCACCAATGTATTCAGCAGGGTTTCAAAAACCTCTTTGCCCTCATTAGAGAGCCTTGGTACTTCATTTAGTATGATGGTATAGGAGGTGCATTCTGGGGGTAGGTATGGGTATCCTCTTGCATAACGGTGGCCCTTCCCATTTACTTTCCCTACATAGTCTGAATCACCATGAGTTTTACTAATCTCTGGGTTTAAAATGAAGCTGGAGATTTGTTGAGCATCGGGACTAGAAGTTAAAGCTACTATATTATTTTGTTGCTTCTGGCCATACTGTCCACCCGATTGTCCTTTATTGGGATTCGAACTCATTGGGTCCAATTGGAGTGCCCCAGGATTCACATTTGCCTGCAACAGTCTTTCGCTAAGAATATTATTTATAGCTGATATTTGTGCTTAAATAATGTTTAGATGTAACAGGAGGGTGGCAATTTCCCCCTTGTTCAGATCCCTGAAAATGTTTTTGCTATTTTCCAACAAAAGATCTATAGGTGCATATGTGGGGGAAAGATTCTACATCCTCAATAGTAGGCTTGGACAGTGCCGGTTGAATAGAAGAACAATCTTGCCCTTCAACTCCTGTCTTCATAAGGTGCTGCTGAATAACATTTTGTAATCTAGCAGATTTTACCTTGATTTTTGTTTTAACAGACCTCTTTTTTATTCTAAGGTGGACTAGTATCGGAGTCTGAATTCCAAGACCTTATGTTCCCCCCGGGGCCTGACTGCTATCCTAAAGCCAGTTTCTTATCAGGTGATATTGGATTGGCATGTGTCAAGAAAGGGGTTGGGCCAAGTCCTAGTGAGAGCCTACTTGCAGTCAGAAAACCTGACCCAGTCAGTCTCCTTCGGGCTCTGATGGGCACGGATTGGCTCGCCCTTGAACCAGGATTCACCTGACTTAGTCCACGTGAGACCCATGCAGCGGAACCATAGCCTGCTTAAGTAAGGCCCACAAGGAACAGGATGTAAGGCTGCGGCAAAGGATGTTGGGACTTGTAGTTCCCAGCGGCCAGGTGACGGTGGCAGCTCGTCTCTGCAATTTCTGCTCCTCCGATGAGAATGTTCAGCCAAATATAGGTAGCACACTCCCATACTGCTACTTGCAACATGAGAAATGTCAGGATGATGGCCCCAAGCACTTCAGACTGTAGCACGCTTAAGTAACGCCCAACAGGAACAAGAAGTAATGCTGCAGCAAGGGATGGTGAGACTTGTAGTACCCAGTGGCCAAGTAATGATGGTGGCTCGTCCCCCGCAATTTCTGCCACTCTGGTGGGTATGTAATGCCCAAAATATGCAGCACACTCCCACAGTGCTACTGACAAAAAGAGAAATGTCAGCAAGATGTCCTCCAACATGCCCCACTTAAGGTCATTTTCAGAGTGTCATTCTAGGTAATGCCTGGACATCCTTATAGCGCCAATCTTACATATGAAGATGCCATGGTGTTTTTAGATTCTAATGCAGATCTTCCCTGTTGTCACACCAATGTATTGTAGGCGGCAATGACATTTAACGGCTTTTAGAGCAGCAGTCCAGCAGAGTGGCAGTACTTTCAGTAGCACATCAGTCCTTCTTTCTGGTAGTGTATTCAAAGGTCCAGAGGTATACTAAAGTGGTGGTGTTGCAGTCCATTCTATATATCCATTGTGCCTTTGAAGTGGGGAGAAGCTTCTAGATGAATGCCTTTGAAGAGCACAGTTGCCATGCCTTCCTGGCCCTAGATCCAAACTAACTACAGGAGGCATGCAGCCCTTTGTGTGGAGACAGGACACAGTATATTCAAGTGTAGGCGGGGCTGGGTCCAGCTCTTCTCTCTCATCCTGCCAGTAAATGCACATCTAGTCATGCCCAAGCTCTCCACTTTGTGTGGCTGCCAAAGCCCAACTGTCACCTACAACCAATCATATGACCGAGAGACAGGCTGCAGGAACCAAATGGCTGATTCAATAAATGCCAACTTCATAAAAGTCCATTAAAGATAATGGGGTGACCCTGTGTCCCTCAGAACCTAAGAAAGTATACAAAATAAGCAAAAATGGTTGTGTCGGGTAGGACAAATGATTTGTACACAGTATTCAATACATAAAAGGCATTTAAAAAACACACCAAGCAAAATCACTTAGATAAGCAGTAAATGGTATTCTTTACTTTTCAAAGTATATTGGATTGGCTGTCGTGTGACATAATACACCAAAATGAAAACTACATAGGTTTCAAGTGTACAGTAAGTGACTTATTGTGATGAGTGACGATTGTGCTATACAAAAGTGACATGGATGACATATGAATACCTATGGGGAAAAATGTTTTATAGTCAAATCCAAAGTACAAACATGACCCTCCGACAGGGATTGTGATTTCCTGTTCAATTCAGGGGGATTGTGTGTACTTAATATTGACTCTAACATCAACGTTTTGACCCTCGGTATGGGAGCGTATTCATGGGCATCCCAGGCGGGTCTTCTTCAGGACAAGGGGTGGGGATGACAGCCGCCGATGGTGAATCCTAATGAATCGGAATCCAACTGGAACCTGCAGGTGTCAGCCGACACCTCTGACTTACGCTGGTAGGTCGTGATCTAGATGGACAATGATGAAGTGCCACGTTAAGTCGTGGTCTTAATTATTGCACACTTCCCAGACGGTGGAAGTTGATTAAAGAGATGGCCGCCAAGGTGATCCAGTTCTTTAAAGGAGAGAGAGACGTCCTCGTCCGTCGAGCTCATTTTTTTCCGTCTCTTTAATCATCATCAACCTGCTGGTGAAGTTTGTGTATTTATATGTCATCCATGTCACCTTTGTATAGTACAATCGTCACTCATCACAATAAGTCACTGTACACTTGAACCCTATGTAGTTTTCGTTGTTTGTGTATAGTCACACAACCGCCAATCCAATATACTTTGAAAAGTAAAGAATACCATTTGCTGCTTATCTAACTGATTTTGCTTGGTGTGTTTTTTGAACTTTCTAGAAGTGGCATTTCAAAATGAATTCACTCTAAGTTAGGATTTTAAATTGCGATTTCGGAGACATCAAACATGAAGAAGGTAACTGGGGGCATATTAGCAAGAACCTCGTTAAAATGATTGTTGTTTCAGCGGCAGGAAACTGCCGCTAAAACTGCAATAATGGGCTTGCTAATATGCGTTATAGAATTCCAATAGAAGCCCAGGTTAGATGTCCTGCACATCTAACCTGGGCTTCTATTGGAATTCTATTACGCATATTAGCAAGCCTATTATCGCTGTTCTAGCTGCAGTTTCCTGCCGCTAAAAGGGCGATAATTTTAACAAAGTTCTTGCTAATATGCTCCCTGGTTCCAATGTTATCTTATTGGATAGGTAGGCCTTGCAGTAGTGAACAATGAATGTAAGAGTGTTTAACTACCAGGACCTGTAAAATTAAGTACATGTCCTATTTTTGAATATGCTGCACCCTGCCCAAGGGCATACCCTAGGGATGACTTACATGTATTAAAAAGGAAATTTTGAGATATGCAAAAGGTTCACTTTGCCCAGTCAAAATGGCATTTTTAAACTTCACACACACAGGCTGCAATAACAATCCTCATACTTGTTTAAAGTGCTACTTAAGTGGGTGGAACAATCAGTCCTGTGGGCCCACTAGTAGAATTTAATTAACAGGCTGTTGGCACAGGTAGCACCTCTTTACAAAAGACTTACAAGTAAATTAAACATGCCAAATGGGCACAGCCAAGCAAAAAAGTTTTAAATAGAGGGCACAAGCATTTTAGCACTGGTTTGCAGTGGGTAATTGCACACAGTCCTATGGCCAGCAGAAATGAAGTCAGCAAAAACAGGAGGACTGATGGCAAAAAGTTAATGTGAAGGAATCCAGGAGTAACACTAACAGTTCATTGCTCCTCACAGGCTAGTGGCTGTAGGTGGTGGTATTTGTTACATATATGTTATAAACAGATTTAAACCAATAATTTTGAAACTGTGTTTATACTTCACAGGATTTTCTGAGTAAAAACTTGGGTAGGATTCACAACCTGCCCAACTAATAATCCATTTTCTTTCAAGGAGGTACATATTTTGAAGGGGATGTAACTTGACATGGTTTGTTAGCTCACATCAATCCTGACCCATGAGTGTCTGACAAGTGAAGCACTGCTAACACATGTTCATGTACTCACAGGAAAACATTCAATGTCTTATCCCCCACAGTAGCCATGGCAGGTGGGATATTAATGAGTATTCCGTCCTCTTTGCTCACTGATTCATCACAACCACGTTCACAAAACTCAGAACCCTCATTTACATTTTAAGACTTCCTTGAGTTACACAGTGCAAAGGACAACTTTTATTTTCAATACTTCCCTAATGGGCTTGCATCTCTTGATGACACACATATTTTGTATGGCCATAACAAGACACACCACCCAAACATAAAAATGAAACAGCCAAAATTCACTGAATTTGTTTGCCATTTTTGACCCAAATGCAATCATGAGAGTTTTTGTGGCCAACTCCAGCTGCAGCATGCATGACACCAGCCCATTTAGGCCTAGCACAAGACATAAACAAATAATACATTGTGAGCTCCGGGATCTGTTGCTCCCTTCTAGAGCTGCATAAAACTTTGGCTATCATTTTCTCTACAGTCTCCTAACGTATGTATATTACTTCATTGGTTTTATCAAAAACACTTGAGGGAGGTAGAGCAGGTCGTTGGATTCGTGCTCCACAACGATAATTAAATAAACAAAGTGAATCCAACTTGAAAGGGGGAAAGAGTGATCAATAGATGTTGAAGCACTCAGTGTTTTGAAAAATACCCCTCACACACCAAAAGGCCCCTTGGTGTCATGCTTCATCATCGGGGTCTTCGCACCCCTCTATCGGGATGCGGCGTGCTGCGACCTACGGCTACGCGGGAGCACTTATGGTGTTGACTATGTGTGGTGTCCAGTGTGTGGGGTATATTTAAAGTGAGTGGGGGGTGTGTAGTGAAAAATTAAAAAGTACCTGGCACTAGAGTATAAAAAGAAAAACAATTTTATTCTGAACTCTGGCTGGTACTGTTAAAAGAAGTGCAGGACGAGGTCTAAGTTGTGTAATGAACTAGACCTCTGGTGTGCGTTGTTGTCAACCAGCCAGAGTTCAGAATAAAATTGTTTTTCTTTTTATACTCTAGTGCCAGGTACTTTTTAATTTTTCACTACACACCCAACCAACAACCAACAGTTCTACATAGTCACTCATACATGTACTTACTCATCATATGTACTCATACACCTATACATCCTGTTACACACCGATACTCATCCATAGACTTACTCACACACATACTCACACATGCAAATAAACATCCATTTACTTGCATATACAGCTACACACACATCACTACACTTACTTCTACAGAAACATACACATACTTACTCTCTTAAACAATCAGTTATAGAAACACTTACTTATTTATACAGGAACTCCTCCAATCTTTCACTCTTACATATACTCACTTATATACATCAATACTCACATATATTAGTTTAAAAAAACATACTCATACAGACACTATTGAGACAGTCTTTCACTCACAAACACACCCATACACACACTCATCCACTCATACAGTCCTGCACACATGCTGTCTTCAAAACACATACAAACAGTGAGTCACTCATTCATGCATCTGTGCGCTAAGTAATATCCCACACCGAACCATACAGACACTCATACTAATACTCAAAAATACAACTAATAACCCATATATACACTCATATAGCTACTCACCAACCCATGCAGCCACTTATACACAAATAGAGACACTGATACAGATATTTAAATATTTAAACATTACTCGCTAATACATCTATTCACTAAGATACACTTAATAAGTCAGTTATACAATCAATTTTACGAAAAAAAACATCCATTTAGACACTTATTTACCCATTCATTCTTCCATCGACCTTTAGATATACATATATAAAAAATATTTATTTTTCATAAAGACACACATTCACTGGATGATGTCATCAGTGATGTCATCAGTGATGTAATTTGAGATTTTCATCAGTGATGTCATGAGTGATGTCACTGACCATGTCATACGTGATATAATATGTGACTTCATCAACAGTGCATTGCGGGCGCGCAAGTTATAGTTAGCTGAACTAACTATAACGGGGGAATTTCAATGGTTTTGTATGAGTGAAATGTCCAGCTAACTATAACATGTGTAAAGCCATTGTTTTTTTCAGTGAATTTGCAAGGTTTTTTAAATGCTAATTCCTAACTATAACGTGGCTGAAACCTATGTTTTTTTCAGTGAATTTCAAAGGTTTTTTTAAATGCTAATTCCTAACTATAACGTGGCTGAAACCTATGGTTTTTTCAGTGAATTTCAAAGGTTTTGTAAATGATAATTTTTAAATGTATTAATTGTTATATTTTTTATACTAATTTACTACATTGTATTAAAGTATTTATTTTTAGATAATTTATTTTTTAACTTACATTACATATTTTTGATATAAATTGAAAAAAAATGTTTTCAAAAAGATTAAAATTGTAATATATTTTTTTTATTTAATATTTTTTTATTTATATATATTTTATATAGCAGGCAATGATATCCTATTGAAGGAAATTCAAGTTGCTGGTAATTACAGTTAAATTTACTTTTCAGGAATAGTAGTGTGCTGAAAGATGCAGCACTGATGTATCTCCTGATAACAGGTGAGTAAATTGGAATTCATAGTTTGAGTGATATTTGAGGAATTTTTTAACCACATGGCTGCTGGGCGTTTCCCCCCCCCTGTGCTGGAAAATGCCATTTTAGTGGCACCATGACGAGCTCAGCTCGTCATCAGCACACGACACCCGTGGGTGATGACGAGCTGAGCTCGTCATCAGCATCGAAAGGGTTAAGTTCCAAAAGCTCCACACTTAAAAATTTCCAAGTGAAACCAGTCAATGTTAGCCTATGGAAGGAAATTCAAGTTACTGTAAGTATGATTAGAATTACTTTTCAGGATCAGTAGTGCGCTCAAAGATTCAGCACTGACGTTTCTAATCATAACAGGTGAGTAAATCGGAATTCGTAGTTCACCTGATTTTACAGGACTATTTTGCTCAATAGTGAAGGAAGGGGGTGGGGCCTGGAGTGACATGTGTGCAAACACGCCCTGTGGCAAGTTTTAGATTGGGGAATTAATTCCTCTTCAATCCTGAGGTCCCCTGTGAGCCAACTAGCCCACCAGGTACCTCCAGTGTGCACCAGGCAGCTGTGTTGCAGAGAGGTGTTCAGAGGGCACGCCCCTTTTTTACAACACTCTGCAACACAGCTTTGTGGCGCTTACTAGAGATACCTGTTGGACTAGTTGCCCCCTAGGGGACCTCTGGATTGAATAGGAATTAATTCTCCAACTTTAAACGCGGCACAGGGCATGTTTGCACTCACATCACCTCAAGCCCTTCCACCTACCTTCACCGCTGAGCAAACGCGCCCTGGAGCGTGATCTATGTTGGGGGTTTAAGTCCCCTTGCATACTGGGGGTCCCTGGGGGCAAATTAGCCCACCAGGAGCCTCCAGTTTGCGCCAGGAGGCTGCTTTGCAGAGAGGTGTAATGAGGCCACGCCCCTTTTTACACCTCTCTGCAATGCAACCCCCTGGAGTGTTTGCAGAGGGGGAACTGATTCCCCTTGAATACTGGGGGTCCCTGGGGGGACAGGTTTTCAGGTGCATAGAAGATCACATGCATACTAAATAGTAGTGTGAAGCAGTCCATATACTAAGGCCTACTTTACTACATGAATATTTAGGTACTGACTGGATGATAAGGGTTCTGCAAACAGTGTCAAGCTGAATGTGTAACTGCTTCACTTTTAGAACAGTGTATAGATAAGCACATGCTGTTGTATGGTTCACTACAATACTGAAACAGTAGTGTGAGAGAGTTTGGTGAAAGTGTAACAATATAGACAGGGAAATTGAAGGTATAAAAGGCAGGTTTGCAGGTACATAGAAGACTACACGCATAGTCTATAGGGGTTTAAAGAAGTCCATGGCCTATGTCTACTTTGCTCCATGATTACTTGTGTACTAACTGGATGATTACAGTTCTGCAAGGAAAGTGACTCACTAAATTTATAAGAGCTTCAGTTTTAGCACACTGCAAAGATAAGGACATTCTGCTGAATAGCTCAGTACAATACTGAATCAGCAATGACAGAGTGTTTGCTCAAAGTATAAGAATACAGACTGGGAAATAGAATATATAAAAGACAAGTTTGCAGGTCCATAGAAGACTGCAAACATAGTCTATAAGGGTTTAAAGCAGTCTAAGGCCTAAGGCCTACTTTGCTCCATAATTACTTGCGTACTGACTGCATGATTACAGTTCTGCAAAGAGAGTGCATGACTGAATCTATAGGAGCTTCATTTTTAGCACAGTGCATAGATAAGGACATTATGCTGAATAGCTCAGTATAAAAATGAATCAGCAATCACAGAGAGTTTGTTGGAAGTGTAAGAATACAGACTGGGGAATTGAAGGTATAAAAGACAAGTTTTCCGGTGCATAGAACGGTGACAGTAAGTCAGTCAGTAATATACTTTATTCAATAACTTAATATCATAAAAAGGCACAGATACATATTCAACACATTAATACCATATTGTAATCAGAACCTTAAAAAAAGTTTCTTAAAATATATTATGTTTAAAAATCATTTCATAGGACTACAATCAAGAAACAGTACTAACACTCAAATATTTCCCTACGTGGGTAAGCATTAAAAATACAATAAAAAGTTATTCGAAATACTAAAAAATAAAATTAACAAGCAGTACCATAAACAAATGACTAAAAGACAAACCACATCTTCCTTCATTATCGAACTCAAACTATAGCTCCCATAAGACCTAATCTTTTCTTCGTCCCTTTAATACGTACCGCTGCCACTAGAAAGTTCGCAACATGAAAAGTGGTTCTAATACTTCCCAGAAGCTGCAGAAAAAGGAGTGCCGGCCCAGCCTGTGCAAACCCCGCTCCCCTTAACACTGGTACCAGATACTTTTTCCTGATGTCTGCATAATACTCGCAGAACATTATAAAATGCATGGTATCTTGTAAAGAAAAATTGTCGCACTTACAAGGTTCAGTATCCTCCGGTATTCCCCATTTAGGGAAATCACCCAGTGTAAGGTGAATTATATTGAGTCAGAATCTGGTTAGTAAATGCCGATGAAAAGGGCGTGTCACTAATGTAAGATAAGGCTTGATTCCCGGTGAGGTCACCAGACCATAATTCGCTCTTACCATAGGTTTTTTCAGCTCTACTTCCTCCCTTTCAGAAGAAAGATGGTTTGCCATGGCATTTTTTATCAGATTAACATCTTCTTTCTTAATGGTGTCCAGTGCTAAAAAAAGCCCATGATGACCAAGTTTTTTAAGGGTGGATTCAATGTATACTAGCCATGGTATTTTTCTAACCTTATCTAGAGCTAGGCAGTCTTTTAAAATCATATGGTTCAGGGAGATCTCCTGATTGAGCCAGGTTTTAAGCCAGCATATTATCGGGGCTATTTTCAATAAGTCAATTACATAACTCAGCCCTAATTCTGCATGAATGGAAAAAGTGGGGTGGACTGAGGTACCGACAGCAGAGATCTTAAAAATGTATTTTCAACTACTTGTATTGGGTAGTATTGTGTACTATACTCCCAAATGTCGGAGCCATTTGTAGCCTGTGCTAGGCACTTGCTCTTATAAACTTTCACGACGGTTTCAATGGGTCTGGCCCCAAGACGGTTTTCAAAATCCCATAAGGGCTGAAGTCGATCTGGCAAATACATTCCTTTTATATTTCATTTGAGGGCCCCAGGCCCTTTTTTCATCAAACAAGATCCCTGGATAGGTGAACACAGGGTCCCTTTTGACCTCATCAGTACCACAGAAAAAAGACATTGTTCTTTGTTTTTTCTACTGTGGTCCCCCACAATCATAACATGGGATTTTTTGCGTTTATTTTCAGTTCTAAAGACTCCATGAATTTGCCGAAGGTGTACAGCAGTTTATTTAGACCCACACCAGTGAGCGCCAACAAAACGGCGTCATCTGTGTAGAGGAGAACCGGTATAATGGTTTCTCCGACAGGCGGTACGTCTAATGTAGCTCCCTTCAGGGCGGGTTCTAGACCATTTATATAGAGCGTAAAAAGAAGGAGGGCCAAAATGCAACCCTGCCTAACCCCAAGTTCTGAATTAAAATACCTTGTACATCTCCCTTCATGAGTGACACGAATAGATGCTGACAAGCCACAATGAAGGTCTGCCAGGAATTTAACTAAGGAATAGTCAATGCCGATGTTCAGTAAAATTTGCCACAGCTTCGACCTGTTTACCAGGTCGAACGCCGTTGAGAGGTCCGTAAACCCCATGTAGAGGGAGCCCTCCCTAATAAGGAGCTGGAGATTAAGACATTGATTTAATGTGCTCCTTTTACTTCTAAAGCCATACTGAGCATTAGACAAGATCCCTCTCCCTTCAAGACAATCTGTCAACCTCGCTAGGATAACTCTCCCTAAAATTTTCACTGTTGAATCTATCAGGGAGATAGGCCTATAACATGATGGATCATTTCTTTGACCCTTTTTAAAAACCGGAGTGATGGTGGATTTGGACCAGGATACAGGGGAAGAATTCAACCCAAGGCATTAAAGACATTTATCAGAACCTTGGCCCAAAAACTCGGGAAACTTTTAAATAGGTCAGCTGGAACACCATCCGGACCTGGCGCCTTGTTTTTCCTAGTCTTCTCGATAGCTCTTGCCACTTCTGTCTCCTGAAAAACCACTCCGGGGGCTAATTCTGAATTCAAAGGCACCTCTTTGGAGCTCTTTGCTGTCTGTATCCCATAAATCTTCTCAAAATGAGCAATCCATTTATCGTCAGGGATGATACAGTCAAGTGGTGAATTCTCGTCCTCCGGGAAAAAGGGCTCAATAATGGTGGACCAGAATTTTCCCCCACTATCACTCAGTACCTCCAGAGATAGAACAGTGCATGCATAGTCTATAGGGGTTTGAATCTGTCCATGCCCTAAGGCCCACTTTGCTACATGAGTACTTGGGTACTGGCTGAATGATTACAATTCTCCAAGAAGAGTGTCTGGCTGAATGTATAGCAGCTTCACTTTTAGAACAGTGTATAGATAAAGACATAGTGCTGTATGGCTCACTACAATATGGAAACAGAAGCGCGAAAGTGTTTATTGGAACTGTAAGGATACAGACTAGGCAATTAAAGATTTAAAAGAGAAGTTTGCAGGTGCATACAAGAGTGCATGCATAGTCTATACAGATTTGAAGCAGTTCATGCCCTAAGGCCTACTTTTGTGCATGCCTACTTGGGAACTGACTGAATTCTTGCAGTTCTGCAAGGAGAGTGTCTGGCTGAATATGTAGTAGCTTCACTTTACCACAAACTGCTGTATGGCTCACTACAATATTAAAATAGCAGTAGCATAATATTTGGAGGAAGTGTAAAGATATAGACTGGGCAATTGAAAGTTTAAACGTCAACTTTACAGATGCATAGAAAAGTGCATTTATTAGCTATAGGTGTTTGAAGCAGTCCATGCCCTCAGGCCCACTTTGCTGCATGACTAATTGGGTAGTGGCTGAATGATTACAGTTGTCCAAGGAGAGTGTCGAGCTGAATGTATAACTGCTTCACTTTTAAAACATTGTATAGATAAACACATGCTGCTGTATGGCTCACTACAATACTAAAATAGCAGTAGCAGAATGTTTGCAGGAAGTGTAAAGATACAGACTGGGCAATTGAAAGTTTAAAAGCCATGTTTGCAGGTCCATAGAAAAGGGCATTTATTATTTATTAATCTTCCTAACGCCCCAAGCACCAGCACACCTTTCCGAGGGTAGGTTTATGATTTACAAATGCTAGCATTTTTTAAATTAAGAAGCATAATAATAACAAATTTTAATTCTTTTTTTTGTATTCTTCTAATGATAACGATATTTTTTTTATGTCTTCTATTTACATGTTCTTGTCTCTTTCTGCACCATTCTTTTCTCTTTCTGTACCCTGGTGCCTTCTTTCTGCACCTTTCCTGCCTGTTTCTGGACCTCTCTTGCTTCTTTCTGTACCTCTCTTGCCTTTTTCTGTACTATGCTTGCCTCTTTCTCCACCCCTATTGCCTCTTTCTGCCCCTACTTGCCTATTCAGCACCTCTGTTGCTTTTATCTGCAGATTTCTTGCCCCTTTCTGCACCTCAATTGCCTCTTTCAGCGCCTCTGTTGCTTTTTTCTGCAGATCTCCTGCCTCTTTCTGTACCCTTTTTTTTCTCTTTCTGCACATCCCTTGCCTCTATCAGTACCCCTGTTCCCGCTTTCTCCACCTTTCCTGTCTGTTTCTGCACCTCTCTTGCCTCTTTCTGTACCTCTGTTGCTTGCCTCTTTCTCCATTTCTCTTGCTCTTTCTGCACCTTGTGTGCCTCTTTCAGCACCTCTGTTACTTCTTTCTGCACCTTTCCTGCCTCTTTCTGTACCTCTCTTGCATCTTTGTTCATCTCTCTTTCGTCTTTGTGTAACTCTGTTGCCTCTTTCTACACCTCTGATGGTTCTTTCTGTACTGCTCTTGCTCCTTTCTGCACTGTACTTGCCTCTTTCTGCACTTCTTTTGCTTCTTTCTACACCTATGCTGCTTCGTTCAGCAGTTCTCTTGCCTCTTTCTACAGTTCATTTACTTCTTTTAGCACCCCTCCTGCCTCATTTCTGTATCTCTCTTGATTCTTTGTGTTCCTCTCCTGCCTCGATCTGCACCCACTTGCCTCTTTTTGCACCTCTGTTGGTTCTTTCTGCAATGCTCCTGCTTCTTTCTGCACCTCACTTGCCTCTTTTTGTACTGCTCTTGTTTTTTCTAAACCTCTGTTGCTTCTTTCCGCAATTCTCTTGCTTCGTTCTGTACTTCCCTTACTTGTGCACTTCATGTGCTTCTTTCTGCACCTCTCTTGCCTCTTTTGGTACCTCTTTTGCTTCTTTCTGCACTTCACTCTCCTCTTTCTGCACCCCTCTTGCCTCTTTCTGAACCTCTGTTGCTTCTTTCCGCACCTCTCTGGCTTCTTCCCGCACCTCACTTGCCACTTTCAGCACCTCTAATGTTTTTTCTGCAGATCTTTTGCCTGTTTCTGCACCTCACTTGCCTCTTTCAGCACCTCTCTTGCTTTTTTTCTGCAGATCTCTTGCCTCTTTCTGCACCCCTCTTTTCTCTTTCTGCACCTCTCTTGCCTCTATCTGTACCCCTGTTCCCTGCTCTCTGTACCTTTCCTGCCAGTTTCTGCACCTCACTTGCCTCTTTCTGTACCTCTGTTGCCTCTTTCTGCCCTTCTTTTACTCTTTCTGCACCTTTTGCGCCTCATTCAAGAACTCTGTGACTTATTTCTGCACTTCTCTTCCTTCTTTATGCACCCTTCCTGCCTCTTTCTGTACCTTTCTTGCCTCTTTATGCACAGCGCTTCCATCTTTGTGCAACTCTCTTGCCTCTTTCTATACCTCTGTTGGTTCCTTCTGCACTGCTCTTGCTTCTTTCTGCACCCTACTTGCCTCTTTCTGCACTTCTCTTGCTTCTTTCTTTACCTCTGTGCTTCGTTCAGCAATTCTCTTGCCTCTTTCTGCAGTTCTCTTCCTTCTTTCTGCACCCTTCCTGTCTCTTTCTGTGCCCCTTGTGCCCTTTTGTGCACCTATCCTGCCTCGTTCTGCACCCCTCTTTCCTCTTTTTGCACTTCTGTTGGTTCTTTCTGCACTGCTCTTGCTTATTTCTGCACCTCACTTGCCTCTTTTTGTACTTCTCTTGGTTCTTTCTAAATCTTTGTGGCTTCTTTCAGCAATTCTTTTGCCTCTTTTTGTATTTCCTTGCTTGTTTCTGCACATCTCTTGCATCTTTCTGCAACGCTGTTGCCTCTTTCTTCACTTCACTTGCTTCTTTTTGTACCTCTCTTGCCTCTTTCGGCGACTCTGTTGCTTCTTTCTGTCCCCCTCACCCTCTTCCTGTATCCCTCTCCCCCCTTTGCAACTCTATTGCCTCTTTCTATACCTCGTTTCCCTCTTTCTGTACCACTTGTGCCTCTTTCTGTATCTATGTTGCTTCTTTCTGCACTTCTCTTGCCTCTCTCCGCATCCTCCGTGCCTCTTTCAGCTCTTCTGTTGCTTCCTTCTTCACTTCTCTTGCTTCTTTCTGCACATCTAGTGCCTCCTTCTGCACCTCTGTTGCTACCTTCTGCACTTTTCTTGTCTGTTTCTGAATCCCCCTTTCCTTGTTGAGAACCTCTTTTGCTTCTTTCTGTACTTATCTCTCCTCTTTTTGCATCCCTCTTGCCTCTTTCTGCTCCCCTGTTGCTCCTTTCTGCACCTCAATTGCTTCTTTCGGCACCTCACTTGCCTCTTTCAGCACCTCTGTTGCTTTTTTCTTAGATCACTTGCCTCTTTCTGCACCCCTCTTTTCTCTTTCTGCACCTCTATTGCCTCTTTCTGTACATCTGTTGCCTATTTCGGTACCTTTGCTGCCTATTTCTGCAGCTCTCTTGCTTCTTTCTGCACCTCTCTTACCTCTTTCTGCACTTTTCTTTCTGCACTCTTCGTGCCTCTTTCAGCACCTCTGTTGGTTCTTTCTGCACTGCTCTTGCTTCTTTCTGCATCTCACTTGCCTCTTTTTGCACTACTCTTGCTTCTTTCTACACCTCTGCTGTTTCTTTTAGCAATTCTCTTGCCTCTTTCTGCACTACTCTTCCATCTTTCTGCACCCCTCCTGCCTTTTTCTGTACCTCTCTTACTTCTTTGTGCACCTCTCCAACCTCTTTCTGCACCCCTCTTGCCTTTTGTTGGTTCATTCTGCAGTTATTTTTGCACCTCTGTTGCATCTTTCTGCACTGCTCTTACTTCTTTCGGCACCACTCTTGCGTCTTTCTGCACCCCTCTTTTCTCTTGCTGCACCGCTCTTGCCTTTTTCTGCACCCCTGTTGGCTATTTTTGTATCTTCCTTGCCTTTTCTGCACCTCACTTGCCTAGTTCTGTATCTCTGTTGCTTTTTTCTGTACTTATCTTGCTCTTTCTGCACTGTTCACGGCTCTATCAGCCCCTATGTTGATTCTTTTTGTACATTGTTTTCTTCATTCTACACCCCTCCTGCCTCTTTTTGTACCTTTCTTGCCTCTTTGCGTACCTCTCCTACCTCTTTTGGTACCTCTGATGGGTCTTTCTGCACTGCTCTAGCTTCTTTCTGCACCTTACTTGCCTCCTTATGCACTTCACTTGCTTCTTTCTACAGCTCTGTTGCTTCTTCCAGCAATCCTCTTGCCTCTTTTTGCACTTCTCTTCCTTTTTTCTGCACCCGTCTTGCCTCTTTCTGTACCTCTCTTGCTTCTTTCAGCACCTCTGCTGCTTCTTTCTACACTTCTCTTGCCTTTATCTGTACCTCTGAGTTAGAGGTAGTTTTACTCCTCCTGCCCTATTATGTACTAGGGCCTTACTGGGGAAGTCATGCCAATCACTGGGGTACCTAAACCCATATTGTACCCTGGTGTATGTAGGTGTTTTTACTGTATTTGAAGTGTCGTTCAGCATAGCACTGGCTCCGGGCTTGGTTAATCAGAGTCAGTTACCACTGGCACCAGTCAGTTAAAGTTGAGGGCATAGGATGATTTGCAACATGGCCTCTTTCTGTACCTCTGTTGGTTCTTTCTGCATATATCTTGCTTCTTTCTGCACTTTTATTTTTGTCTTTCTGGACTTCTGTTGCATCTTTCTGTATTTCTCTTTCTTTTTTCTGCACCTCACTTGCCTCTTTTTGTACTGCTCTTGTTTTTTCTAAACCTTTGTTGCTTCTTTCAGCAATTCTCTTGCCTCTTTCTGTACTTCCCTTGATTGTTTCTGCACCTCTCTTGCGTCTTTCTGCAGCTCTGTTGCCTCTTTATGCACTTCATGTTCTTCTTTCTACACCTCTCTTGCCTCTTTTGGTACCTCGTTTGCTTCTTTCTGCACTTCTGTCTCCTCTTTCTGCACCCCTCTTGCCTCTTTCTGAACCTCTGTTGCTTCTTTCTGCACCTCTCTGGCTTCTTTCCGCACCTCACTTGCCACTTTCTGCACCTCTACTGCTTTTATCTGCAGATCTTTTGCCTCTTTCTGCACCTCACTTGCATCTTTCAGCACCTCTGTTGCTTTTTTCTGCATATCTCTTGCCTCTTTCTGCACCCCTCTTTTCTCTTTCTGCACCTCTCGTGCCTCTATTTATTTATTTATTTATTTGCGGTTTTTATAGAGCGCAACACTCATCCCGAGGGATATCACGGCGCTTATGCAGATAGCAACTACTGATGGCGGATGCTAAGAAGCTAGAGTTTGGGGAAGAGGTGGGTTTTCAGTTTTTTTCGAAACTGGAGATAGCTTGTGGTATGTCTCAGGTCGGTGGGGAGCTCATTCCACCTTTTTGCTGCCAAGTAGGAAAAAGAGCAACCACCTGTTCTAACTTTGTAGATACATTTGGTCTTGGCCAAAGCTGATTGGCCAGAGCGTAGGTTCCTAGTGGAACATAGAATTTAATCTTCCCTTGAAGAATTGTGGGTCCAGTTTTGTGTAGAGCCCTGTGGGCATGGCTAAGAAATTTAAAGGCAGCCCTCTGACACATCGGTAGCCAATGGAGTGTCTTAAAGCATTCCGATGCCGAGTCTAGTTTGCCCTTATTGCAGATGAGTTTAGCTGCCAGATTTTGCAAAACCTGCAGGCGAGAGAACAGATGTTCATTCATCCCTACAAACAGCGCATTGCCGTAGTCCAGTCAACTGACCAGTAGGGCCTGTGTGACTGAGCGTCTGCACTCCAGGGGTATCCATGGGAATATCCTGGCTAGGAGTTTTAGAATGGCAAAGAACTTGCCACAAAGGGATCGAACATGATCTTTCATGGACAAGACATTGTCTATGATAATTCCCAGGTTCCTGGCATGTTGCTTAGGAGTGGGGGCCAAATCCAGTGAAGGTGGCCACCATAATAATATTAATAATAATAATAATAATACTGAATTTTATAAAGCGCGAACAGCTACCTCTCGAGGAGGTGTCCCGGCGCTAAAAGAGTACTGCAGCAGTGGCAAGATGCCTGGTGAATTGCTTAGGTTTTCTGTGAAAAAAGCCAGGTCTTTAGAAGCTTTTTAAAACTAGCTTGTGGCATCCCATACACGTTTGGCACCACCGAATAGCAGAATCTCTCACTTATCTGCATTCAGCTTTAGGCAGTGGTCATGCATCCACTGGGCCATTTTGGGGAGGCAATCATGTAGCTTGGTTTTGGTTATATCAGGCCCTTCGTCCATGGTCACCATCAGCTGCGTGTCATCCTCATAAGAGCAGATGCCGATGCCCCACTTCCTTCCAATGTCGGCAAGAGATGACATGGAGACATTGAAAAGTGTGGGGCTCAGTGAGGCGCCCTGGGGGACCCCGCAGCTGATGGGAATGGGCCTGGAATGGAACTGACCCATATGTACTGCCTGAGTACGGTTGCTCAGGAAGCACTGTAGCCAGTTCAATGCCGTGGATTGAACTCCTTTACTCCGAAGTATGTTCAACAGGCAGTTGTGGGATACCGTGTTGAATGCCGCTGACAGGTCGGGCAGTATCAGAGCCACCGCTTCACCTTGATCAGTGGAGGATCTGACACTGTCCGACACTGCCAGCAGCGTGGCCTCGGTACTGTTATTGGCTCGAAAACCAGTCTGGGAAGAATCCAGAAGGGAGTTACTTTCTAAGTACCTGGTCAGCTGTGCATTCACCAATTTCTCTAAAACTTTAGAGAGGTAAGGAAGCCTGGGAGATCGGTCTATAATTCTCTGGGTTGAGAATGTCAGATCCCGGCTTCTTCAGAAGGGGGGTTACAGAGGCATGCTTCCAGGCATCAGGGAAGATGGCAGTACTTAAAGATTTATTAAAGAGTTGTGTGATCAGGGGGCAAAGCGTGGACGCAACTCTTGAGAACACAAAGTGGGGGCAGGGGTCCAGGGGGGAGCCGGCTTTCACTGTGGTCAGGGCTGCTAGGACCTCATCCTCAGAGAGTGGTTCGAAGCGGTTAAGTGGGGTGCATTTCCTTGGTCTGGTGGGGCAGTGAGGACTACGGATAGCGTCACGGTCTTGGATGGATTGTCAGAGTTGCTCTGGGTATGTTGGGGAGTGAAGGTAGAGTAAATTCCCTTGATTGTTTCAGAAAAGAAGGTGTGAATGAGTTTGCAAGCCTCAACCGAAGGGGTGAGTGTTTGTGAGGTACTGGATGGTTTGCTCAGCTCCTTCACTATTTTAAACAGTTCCTTCGCTGAGTTACTGTTTTCCTGAATGCGCTGAGCGAAATAGTCCTTCTTTGCATTTTTGATAGCCAAAATATACTGCCTTCGTTTATGGACATAGTCTAGTCTGGCTTCACTGTCTTTAGATTGTCTCCAGAGATGTTCAGATTTTTGACATTCCTTTTTAAAGTTTTTAGGGTGAGGAGTATACAATTTTTCTGTTATAGGTTTTTTCCTGGTTTCCTGCATTGGGGCTAATTTGTCTAGTGTTTGCAGTATTCCAGTATTTAGCAGGGCAACGTCATTGTAGACAGGGGAGCCATCCACTAGTTTAACATTAGCGTCTTCGAATTGTTTCTCAAAGTTGGATTCATTGATTAGCCTCCAAGCTCGTTTGGAAATCTGAGGGACTACCTTAGATTTCAAGGATTTACTGGGAAGGTCAAATGAGAAGGATATAAGGGAATGGTCCGACCAGGCTAGGGGATGGACCTCTCTTATGTTGGTGGATTCGATGTTAGTGAATAGTAGGTCTAGTGTATGACCAGCTATATGCGTGGGGCCCACTACCCACTGTTTGAGATTGAGAATCCCCATGTCATATTCCAGCTGGGAAGTACCTGGAGCATCCATTATCTCATAATGGATGTTAAAGTCACCAACAATTAGATAGTTTTTATGTTTTAGACAAAGTGGCAGAAGTTGATTCAGTAATTTGGCACTAAGACTAACTTGTTGTCCAGGGCGGTTGTATATAACCGCACCAGCGAGGATGGTAAGACCCTCATAGAGTACTTTAAAAGGTAGGGTCTGATGCTCAGTGTGGGTAATTGTTGGTTCCACAAGGCACGCTAAGTGATCCCTAAATATCACAGCGACCCCCCCTCCTCTTTTACCAGATCTGTCTAGCGTTGATTTTATAATTAGGGGGGAGAGCGTTAGCTAGATCCGGAGCATTAGTATCGGATAGCCAGGTTTCCGTAATGAAAACTAAGTCAGAGGTCTTTAATGTGAGCAAGTCCCAAATATCCAGGGCACGGTTAGGTAAGGATCTAGCGTTAAAATATAGACAGTGCAGGGACAGATGGTTTCTAACGTGAGTTGTGTGATGGTCTGATGAGGATTGACCCATACTGGACCACCAACAGGTGCGGCAGGAAATTGGTCCATAAGATAATCCTGGCCTCGTTTGGGTACATAGGTTAGCTTTATGACTCTTTCTATCTTCACAAAGGGCGAGCAACCCGCTGCGGGAATAGCAGATAGATGTGGACGAGTTTCGAGTAAAACCCACAGGGGATATAGCCCCTGGCCCCGGCCGGTCGCGGACGGGCGCATACGGGCTTGCCATAGGCACGCCTTCGGCACGCAAACGGCGCGTCCGCTGCGCGACCGGATGATGCACATTTTTTATACGGGAAAGGAGATGGCGGTGGGGGGCGTGGCCTCTCAAAAAGGGGCGTGGTCTGTGTGCTCGGCAGGAATGGCGGCAATGGGGTTTGTAGTTTGTCCCGCAGCAGCGCGAAAATCCGCTGTGCGGTTTTGTCAGGAGCGTGATGGAGCCCTGAGCAGAGTGCAGGAGTGAGGACAGGTAAGGTTAAAATACCAGATATCTGTACCCATGTTCCCTCTTTCTGCACCTTTCCTGCCTGTTTCTGCACCTCACTTGCCTCTTTCTGTACCTCTGTTGCCTCTTTCTGCCCTTCTCTTGCTCTTTCCTCACCTTTTGCGCATCATTCAGGAACTCTGTTACTTCTTTCTGCACTTCTCTTTCTTCTTTCTGCACCCCTCCTGCCTCTTTCTGTACCTCTCTTGCCTCCTTATGCACCGCTCTTCCATCTTTGTTCAACTCTGTTGTCTCTATCTACACCTCTGTTGGTTCCTTCTGCACTGCTCTTGCTTGTTTCTGCATCTTACTTGCCTCTTTCTGCACTTCTCTTGCTTCTTTCTTTATCTCTGTGCTTCGTTCAGCAATTCTCTTGCCTCTTTCTGCAGTTCTCTTCCTTCTTTCCTTGCTTGTTTCTGCACCTCTCTTACATCTTTCCGCAGCTCTGTTGCCTCTTCCTTCACTTCACTTGCTTCTTTTTGTACCTCTCTTGCCTCTTTTGGCAACTCTGTTGCTTCTTGCTGCACCCCTCACCCTCTTCCTGTATCCCTCTCCCCTCTGTACAACTATCTTGCCTCTTTCTATACCTCTTTTCCCTCTTTCTGTACCACTTGTGCCTCTTTCTGTACCTTTGTTGCTTCTTTCTACACTTCTCTTGCCTCTGTCTGCATCCTCCTTGCCTCTTTCAGCACTTCTGTTGCTTCCTTCTTCACTTCTCTTGGTTCTTTCTGCACTGCTCTTGTCTCTTTCTGAATCCGCTTTTCCTTGTTGAGCACCTCTTTTGCTTCTTTCTGTACTTATCTCTCCTCTTTTTACATCCCTCTTGCCTCTTTCTGCTCCCCTGTTGCTTCTTTCTGCACCTCAATTGCTTCTTTTGGCACCTCACTTGCCTCTTTCAGCACCTCTGTTGTTTTTTTCTGCATATCTCTTGCCTCTTTCTGCACCTCACTTGCCTTTTTCAGCACCTCTGTTGCTTTTTTCTTAGATCACTTGCCTCTTTCTGCACCCCTCTTTTCTCTTTATGCACCTCTATTGCCTCTTTCTGTACATCTGTTCCCTATTTTGGTACCTTTCTTGCATATTTCTGCACCTCTCTTGCCTCTTTCTGCACCTCACTTGCCTCTTTCTGCATTTTCCTTTCCGCAACCTTCATGCCTCTTTCAGCACCTCTGTTGGTTCTCTCTGCACGGCTCTTGCTTCTTTCTGCATCTCACTTGCCTCTTTTTGCACTACTCTTGCTTCTTTCTACACCTCTGTTTTTTCTTTTAGCAATTCTCTTGCCTCTTTCTGCACTACTCTTCCTTCTTTCTGTACCCCTCCTGCCTTTTTCTGTACCTCTCTTACTTCTCTGTGCACCTCTCCTACCTCTTTCTGCACCCCTCTTGCCTTTTGTTGGTTCATTCTGCAGTTATATTGCACCTCTGTTGCATCTTTCTGCACTGCTCTTGCTTCTTTCTACACCACTCTTTCTGCACCCCTCTTTTCTCTTGCTACACCACTCCTGCCTTTTTCTGCACCCCTGTTGACTCTTTTTGTACCTTCCCTGCCTGTTTTTGCACCTCTCTTGCCTCCTTCTGTATCTCTGATGCTTTTTTCTGTACTTATCTTTCCCTTTCTGCACTGTTTACAGCTCTTTCAGCACCTCTGTTGCTTCTTTTTGTACTTTGTTTTCTTCATTCTACACCCCTCCTGCCTCTTTTTGTACCTTTCTTGCCTCTTGCATACCTCTCCTACCTTTTATCTCCACCCATCTTGCCTCTTTTGGAACCTCTGTTGGGTCTTTCTGCACTTCCCTTGCTTCTTTCTACAGCTCCGTTGCTTCTTTCAGCAATCCTCTTGCCTCTTTTTGCACTTCTCTTCCTTTTTTCTGCACCTGTCCTGCCTCTTTCTGTACCTCTCTCGCTTCTTTCGGCACCTCTGCTGCTTCTTTCTGCACTTCTGCCTTTATCTGTATCTCTGAGTTAGAGGTATTTTTACTCCTCCTGCCCTATTATGTACTAGGGCCTTACCGGGGAAGTCATGCCAATCACAGGGGTACCTCAACCCATATTGTACCCTAGTGTATGTAGGTGTTTTTACTGTATTCAAAGTGTCTTTCAGCATAGCACTGGCACCGGGCCTGGTTAATCAGAGTCAGTTACCACCGGTACCAGTCATTTAAAAATTGAAGGCACAGAATGATTTGCAACATCGCCTCTTTCTGCACCTCTGCTGGTTTTTTCTGCATAAATCTTGCTTCTTTCTGCACTTTTCTTTGTCTTTATGGACTTCTGTTGCATCTTTCTGCATTTCTCTTTCTTCTTTCTGCACCTCACTTGCCTCTTTTTGTACTGCTCTTGTTTTTCCTAAACCTCAGTTGCTTCTTTTAGCAATCCTCTTGCCTCTTTTTGCACTTCTCTTCCTTCTTTCTGCACCCGTCCTGCCTATTTCTGTACCTCTCTTGCTTCTTTCTGCACCTCTCTTGCCTCTTTATGCAATTCACTTGCTTCTTTCTGTGCCTCTTCTGCATCTTTTGGCACCTCTACTGCTTCTTTCTGCACTTCTTGTGCCTTTATCTGTACCTCTGAGTTAGAGGTAGTGTTACTCCTCTTGCCCTATTATGAACTAGGGCCTTACTGGGGAAGTCATGCCAATCACAGGGGTACCTCAACCCATATTGTACCCTAGTGTATGTAGGTGTTTTTACTGTATTCGAAGTGTCTTTCAGCATATCACTGGCTCCGGGCCTGGTTAATCAGAGTCAGTCACCACCAGTAACAGTTAGTTAAAAGTTGAGCGCACAGGATGATTTGCAACATGGCCTCTTTCTGCACCTCTGCTGGTTCTTTCTGCATATAGCTTGCTTCTTTCAGCACTTTTCCTTGTCTTTCTGGACTTCTGTTGCATCTTTCTGCATTCCCCTTTCTTCTTTCGGTGCCCTTCTTCCTCTTTATGCACATGTTCTACCTCTGTAGGCATAGTTAGAAATGAGCATTTAAAAAACCTTTGAGATTCACTGAAAAAAAACATAGGTTTCAGATATGTTATAGTTAGAAAGTAGCATTTAAAATAACTTAGAAATTCACTGAAAAAACAAAGGTTTCAGAGACGTTATAGTTAGAAATTATCATTTAATAAAGCTTAGAAATTCACAGAAAAACGACAGGTTACAGAGTCTTTATAGTTTGTTGGATATTTCACTCGTACATAGACAGAGTAGTTTGGCTGTTATAGTTAGTTGAGCTATCTATAACTCATGCCCTGGCAATGCACTGCGAATGACATCACATATTACATCATTCATGACATGGTCAGTGACATCACTGATGACAACTCTGATGACATCATCTGTGTGATAATCTTATGCACCTCCTCACAGTCGAATATAACCTTTGATACACCCACTCTAAAAAACAGACTACCATGTTCTAAACCATAGACACACCAATACCAGTTACTACATACCCACTCACTGATTCCTAGGTCTACACACATCCACTTATTCACCCTTACAGTTACTCATACATGCAGTCACTCATCAATACAGAACTATCATATGCACTCATACACCTATACAGACACTCACACAGCGTCACTCATCCATAGAGTTACTCACACACCTAGTCAAGCATGCAACAAATCAATCACACTCCCATTTACACACCTATACAGTTTACACACACCACCTCACTTATTCATACAGATACTAACACATACTTACTCTCTTATACTCTTTTCTGGGAGAAAACATGGCCGCCGGCTAGGTGCGAGCTGCGGGTGTTAGTGAAAGCGGCGGTGCAGCGGTCTCTTTGATGTGTCCTGCGGGGGTCCGGTACGAGTGGCAGGCGCTTTGGAGAGGGTTTAGGGACTAATTGTACCTGATTTTGTTGGATTGTTCCGGTTACTCATGGCGCTGGCTGTGTATGGCGGGTCCGGCCGTACGGGGCTCTCTGGGATGCAAGGAGGTGCAGGCGGAGTCAGCAGTGCAAGCTGAGTTCAGCTGGGAGAGAGCTGCATTCGAGATTAGCAGAAGCCGTCAAGCTGCATCTAGGATTCTGTTCCGTGGTGGAGCTCGTAAGAGAGGCAGACAGGCATTTGGTCTGAGTAAGGTAATGACACAGAAACAGTGTCTTGTTCTAGACGTGGCAGACGCTTTGGTGGACTTTGGTGGCACAGAGGAAATTGCGGGCGATTTAAACATTGTGGTTCAGCCTGTAACAAGCTAGACTGGGGTATCCAGATATGGTCTGAGAAGTGCTGGGAGGGGGGCGAATAAGCCCCCATTTAACCATACAGGCTCACCTAAGACCAGCAATAAAAGGGCGATAGGAAATAAGTCTAAGACCATAGTAAAGAACAGCAAGCAGTTTAATAGTTGTAATATGTTGGGGAGGGCGGGCTCATTGGAGCGTAAGATTAAGATAACACCCTCACTCACTTCATTCTTTAAAGTCGTACCAAGGACCTTGATATTAAAGGGCAAATCTCCGACAAAGTTAACGGCCTCAGTAGCAGCTCCCAGAACTAAACGGGCCTGTTCGAGTGCGGACTGTAGTTTGGTAGGAGATAGGAACATTGGAGTGGTGGCTGCGGACACAGGGTTGCTGGACTGGTCTAAGCATTTGAGCCCTAATTTTTTTCAGGTCCTCTCTTTAAACATGGAGGATGCAGATTATGCCCCACAGTCTCAGACAGATCTAATTGTTAGCATAGAACAGCATGCCCTTCCCTCCAATGTAGAAGTTCCAAATATTCCTGGGTTGACTATAGGTTTACCTGGTAATCTGAGCAATCCCAGAAGATTAGGCGCTGACGCAGAGAAGTCTATTCAGTTGGTTCAACAAAGGGCGGAAGGGTTGGAGACGGATCTGGAATCAGAAGACTGTGATCTCCCAGTCATTGCTCTGCTTAAAAAGTTAAACACTGATATGCATAAGGGATTTGAGGTATCCAAGCTGAATCAGGAAGGTATTAGAGCTGCATGTAGTTTGTTAGAAAAAGAAATGGACGATCTGAGCTGCCGTACAATTGCTTTAGAGGCGGAAGTTAAGGATCTTCGAGAGGAAGTTATGGTGAACCGCAAGGAGCTAGAGACAATTAAAATTAAGGATAGGGAACATGAGGATAGGGTAGAAGCATTGGAAAATATGCAAAGGAGAAACAACTTGAAGATTTTAAAACTTCCGGAAGGTAAAGAAGGTACGGATATTAGGAAATATGTAGTGCAGCTACTGAAGAGTAAATTGCAGCTGGAGGAGGGAGGGGAGGAGATCTCTAGGGATATCTAGAGAGTGCACCGCGATCCTTTTAGGTTGAACCCGAACCGTGCCAAGCCCAGGAGAATTTTGATTCACTTTTTGACATATGGCTTGAAAGAAAAGATTTTGGCTGCTGCTCTTAAGTAAAAGACCTTTGAAGTATATGGTGATAGGGTGGAGGTAAGATCAGACTTGTCATCAGTAACTGCCAATAGACAATGGTAGCTAGGTAAAAGGAGCGAGCCACGGAAAAAGCTGGGAGCTTCAGTTCAGCTGAAGTTTCCAGCTTTTTAAAAGGTCATGCGGAACAATAAAAGGCATTCTTTTCGATCTGTTAAGGAGGTTGATAGTATTCTGGAACTACAAACAAATCTGGGGGTCTAAACAACAAAAGAGACAATCATGTACTCATAAAACCATAAGAATCAAATAGCCATCAAAGTACTAATTAGAATAACTTATAGGTCTTCTATAAAGTTAATAATCCAACGCATCCAACCACCAGCAAAAGTAGGTGAGACCCAAGATCCAGAGATGGATTACCATCAAAATCTTGTTAGTGATCTTATTTTCTCATCTGGTCATCCACAGGGTTGGACTGGGATGTATCTAGATCATTGAGACTACTTCCAGATCCACCTGATAGGACTGGGGTCAAGCCCACAATCATTTGTAGACCATGCGTGGGATCACTAAATGGGACCAATTGCAGTGCAAAGAGTGAAAGTGTAAAGAAAGTGAAGTTAAAATAGAACAGAGAACGATCAGTAAAGTAACTTTAATAGCTGTAAGCCTCTTTCTGTTTAAAAACCAGAACAGCGCAAAAACGCAGTATAATCAAATGACTGCTTAGGGGCCGACATGTTTCTGCCAATCAGGGGGATAACTCCCTAGGCTTTCTTCAGGGCCTCTGCTCTTGAAAAATCTTTTGCTACTGCTAGTGCGAACCACAACCAAAATCATAAAGGAAAGAAATACAGTGACACCATAAAGGATATATATTTCTATTCCTCCATGTCAGCTGGTGTATCAAACACCTAAAAAGGAATGCAAAGTGGTATAAGTACATTGGATATTGAACAATATATATCTATGATTATGAAAAGGACCACTGAAGTTCCTTACTCACCCATCTTGACAGGGGAAAATACCTCACCTCGCCTAGACCAAGCTCAGGGTAAGGGAGGCCACGCTCTAAAGGTAAGAAAAGAAAGAAGGGGGAAGCCCACATTAAGAGGAAAGAAAAGGAGCTATTCCTTTCTATCTTCAGTGAGTCCCTTATCACTGTCTTATCTCTAAAGCTCATTCTCTCAGCCAGTCTACAACTAGGCTCATCCACAGGCTCTCTGACTAGATAATGTGAGAGAGGGAACCTAGCTGCCTCACTATAAGAACTCTAACTCGAGTTCACAGAGTGTAAAAACCACAATGGTAATAGCTGCACTCACCTCTCCGTTGTTGCCCCGGACTGTGTCTGAGGTTGGGGGAGGCAACACTCGAAGAGTGAAAGCATCGTATATTGGTTCTGATCCTCATCATTTCCACCTATCAGAGCGATCGGGTAGCATCCCGTGTAAGAAAAAGCGCCAGTAATCATGCTGGTTTGAACGAGTAACCTGCCCTTGGAACATAGTTGTGAATTAACATTGCTATTAGGATTATTTCTGAGGGACAAGTTGTCAACGCATATGGTTTTAAAAGCGATTGCAGCCAGGAAAGGAAATTAATCGTGGCTACGTGTAGTCTCGCTGTTTGTTTTGGAACTTGTTATCGCGAGATCACATGAGAACTACCAAACGTGGGGCACAATCATGGGGGGTGTAGTTCGCCGCGTTTGGTGGCTAAAAATCTGTCATTAGTATGATTCTAATGGCCAGATTCATGAAGCTTAATTGCGCTTGCAAAGGGCCAGATGCTCAGAATCTGGCCCTTTGCGAGCGCAATTTTTGAATTTTGGATTCATCATCCCAAATGCAAAAATCGGTAATAGCAAATTTGCTAATTTGCGAGGAATTACATTTAAGGAATCTCTATTTGAGATTCCTTAAATGCAATTCATTATCCATTTATAAAATTGCGAAATCGCAATTTTGGGGCGCTATTTACCGTGAGGTCAAACCTCGTGGTAAATAGCGAAAACTTAGAAAAATTATTTTAAAAGCATTTTTCTAAGTTGCATGTTGCACACACACATGTCCTTTGGACATGTGTGTGCGCAACACCAATGTAGATTACCTTTCAGGGGTGCTACAGGGTGTCCTTTGGACACCCCTAGCACCCTTGAAATCACATCCTTATTTGCGATAGCAAATTGCTAATCGCAAATAAGGAATAACTCCCCATTCATTCCTATGCATAGGAATGAATGGGGAGTTATTCCTTATTTGCGATTAGCAATTTGCTAATCGCAAATAAGGAATGTGTTGGAATCCCAATTTATTTTGCGATTCCTCCATGAATCCCGTTTTGCGAGTCTGTAATAGCGATTCCTTATGTATCGCAATTAGACTCGCAAAACGGGTCTTTGATGAATCTCGCAGTAAATCTTTGGAACTGAAAGCATCATATGCCTGTATCTAAATCATGCTTTATATATCAAATCGAAACCACGATTTCCAGACCTGAAACGGCAAGAGTATATTTGCCGATATTGTATGATCTCGTTAGTTCTGTGGGAAAATAGTCTCGCGAGTACATAAAGAACTACAACGCCTCATCAGAGGGTTGGGAATTGTAGTTTATTAACTCGAGGGGACAAGAGTTCAGTCCTTCTCTAGGCTATTTACAAAGGTGAATCCAGAAAAAATGATGTAGTCAACCTTGCAATATGTGAATATAGCTGTATATATTATGCACAAAGTGGCTATATTGAGAGTCTGTACCATGGCTGTAAGTATTGTTTAGCATATTCATAAAGAGAACAGACCTTGTCTATAGGTTCTAGATGCTGGGCAGTATAAGAGTGTTTAGCTGGTGTCCAGAATGGTGCTGTATGGAAACCCTACTTAATTGACATACAGGGTGGAGCTCCTGCTGGCACTAGATGGTCATAGATAGTACAGCACCTGAAAAATGAATTAAGGTACCCTTGTGGTAACTGTTCCGTTTGCCCACAGACATCCAAAGTCATCCAAATTGAGTTAGGCACAGATCGCCCTTGGATCCTAAAAAACGTTTCCAATTGTAATAGTTCACAGGTGATCTACTTACTTACATGTCCCTGCCGAGAAAAATACGTAGGGATAACTACCAGAAAAGTGCGGACTAGGATGCTGGAGCACAAAAGTGTGTTTCGGTGCAAAAAGAGTGTCTCAAAACTTACGAAACACTTCATTGAGCACAACCACAGTGAGACCGATTTCACCTGGACAGTCCTGGAAAAACCTTTCATACCATCTCACAATGGGGACATTTCAAGATACCTATTTGTCATAGAACAAAAATGGATATTTAGATTGTCCACCGATTCCTGGGGCCTGAACGATGAAATTCCCTGGACTATACTGTGACTTCCTGTTAGATACCTTGAAATAAGTTACCTTAATTCATTTTTCAGGTGCTGTACTATCTATGACCATCTAGTGCCAGCAGGAGCTCCACCCTGTATGTCAATTAAGTAGGGTTTCCGTACAGCACCATGCTGGACACCAGCTAGACACTCTTATACTGCCCAGCAACCAGAACCTATAGACAAGGTCTGTTCTCTTTATGAATATGCTAAACAATACTTACAGCCATGGTACAGACTCTCAATATAGCCACTTTGTTCATAATATATACAGCTATATTCACATATAGCAAGGTTGACTACATCATTTTTTCTGGATTCACCTTTGTAAATAGCCTAGAGAAGGACTGAACCCTTGTCCTCTCGAGTTAATAAACTACAATTCCCAACCCTCTGATGAGGCGTTGTAGTTCTTTATGTACTCGCGAGACTATTTTCCCACAGAACTAACGAGATCATACAATATCGGCAAATATACTCTTGCCTTTTCAGGTCTGGAAATCGTGGTTTCGATTTGATATATAAAGCATGATTTAGATACAGGCATATGATGCTTTCAGTTCCAAAGATTTACTGCCAGATTCATCAAAGACCCGTTTTGCGAGTCTGTAATTGCGATTCATAAGGAATCGCTATTACATACTCACAAAACGGGATTCATGGAGGAATCGCAAAATAAATTGCGATTCCTACACATTCCTTATTTGCGATTAGAAAATTGCTAATCGCAAACAAGGAATAACTCCCCATTCATTCCTATGGGCCTAAAGGCCCATAGGAATGTATGGGGAGATATTCCTTATTTGCGATTAGCAATTTGCTAATCGCAAATAGGGATGCGATTTCAAGGGTGCTAGGGGTGTCCAAAGGACACCCTGTAGCACCCCTGAAAGGTAATCTACATTGGTGTTGCGCACACACATGTCCAAAGGACATGTGTGTGTGCAACATGCAACTTAGAAAAATGCTTTTAAAAGAATTTTTCTAAGTTTTCGCTATTTATCACGAGGTTTGACCTCGCGGTAAATAGCGGCCTGAAATTGCGAAATGGCGCTTTTTCTTACACGGGATGCTACCCGATCGTTCTGATAGGTGGAAATGATGAGGATCAGAACCAATATATGACTCTTTCACTCTTCGAGTGTTGCCTCCCCCAACCTCAGACACAGTCCGGGGCAACGACGGAGAGGTGAGTGCAGGTATTACCATTGTGGTTTTTAACACTCTGTGAACTCGAGTTAGAGTTCTTATAGTGAGGCAGCTAGGTTCCCTCTCTCGCATTATCTAGTCGGAGAGCCTGTGGGTGAGCCTAGTTGTAGACTGGCTGAGAGAATGATCTTTAGAGATAAGACAGTGATAAGGGATTCACTGTAGATAGAAAGGAATAGCTCCTTTTCTTTCCTCTTAATGTGGGCTTCCCCCTCCTTTCTTTTCTTACCTTTAGAGCGTGGCCTCCCTTACCCTGAACTTGGTCCAGGCGAGGTGAGGTATTTTCCCCTGTCAAGATAGGTGAGTAAGGAACTTCGGTGGCCCTTTTCATAATCATAGATCTATATTGTTCAATATCCAATGTACGTATACCACTTTGCATTCCTTTTTAGGTGATTGATACACCAGCTGACATGGAGGAATAAAAATATATATCCTTTATGGTGTCACTGTATTTGTTTCCTTTATGATTTTGATTGTGGTTCGCACTAGCAGTAGCAAAAGATTTTTCAAGAACAGAGGCCCTGAAGAAAGCCTAGGGCAGAGCTTTCCAAAGTGTGTGCCGCGACACCTTACTGTGTCGCCTCCACTCTGTGGGTGTGTCCCGTGACAATGACCCCCTCCCTTGTGTGTGGCACCCCGGGCTCAGACAGCTCCCGGGCACACACACAGTCGTACCTGGGCACTTCACAGGTCATTAAAAGACCGTGTGCTTGTTAAAGAGGCTTTGTTGATGTTTCATCCATTCTAAGAGCCCCTGCAGCGCCTCCCTACCTACTGCTAAATGTTTCAGCCCCCACCCCCCTGAAATGTGGCTCTAGTTGCGCCCCTGCGCTGGGGGGTGACTGCTGCTGTTAATATGCTCTGTAGCGCCTCCCTCCACCCTGGGCCCAGCAGGCACCAGTCTCGCCTGCCAAGCACCAGCCTTTGCCAGGGGCACCGGCTGCTGCGAACATGATCCCTGCTCCTTGACCTTGTCGGACACCTGGCAGTGGCAGCTTCCGAGCAATTTCGAAAGGAGTCTCTGCTTGGCGCACTGGTTTAAGGCGCTGCATCTTATTAATTTGAAAACTCAGGCGTTAGCAGAGAGGTGGGGACTCTGTCCATTGTATTTGTCTATTTTGTTGAATTTATTTCTCAGTAGTTGCATTTAATAATAATATCACAACCAACAGGCACAATGCACAAACAGCAGTGGCAATGCTTTTCCAGGGGCGGCTCACGCCAGAAGTTCCTGAGAGAAGGGGAACGGTGAAAGGGTGCCACATAGATATGGGGGGGGCAGAGATAGAGGGAGTGATAAAGAGGGAGAGAGCGAGAGAGCGGGGAGAGACAGAGAGAGAGAGAGAGAGATTCTAAAGGGTGGAGAGAGGGTGCGAGAGACGGAAGGATGGAAAAAGAGAGATAAAGAGAGAGGAGGGATAGAGAGGGGGATAGAGAGGGGGAGAGAGACTGAAGGATGGAGAGAGAAAGGGCGAGAGAGACAAATAGAGAGGAGAGAGAGAGACTGCAGGGAGAGGGAGAGGAGGGAGAGGAGGGAGAGAGGGAGAGGAGGGAGAGAGGGAGAGGAGGGAAAGAGGGAGAGGACGGAGCGAGGGAGAGGGGAGAGAGGAGGGAGAGGAAGGGAGAGGAGAGGGAGAGGAAGAGGAGTGAGAGGAAGAGGAGTGAGACGGAGAGGAGGGAGAGGGAGGGAGAGGAGGGAGAGGAAAGGGAGTGAGAGAGACGGAGAGGAGGGAGAGGGAGGTAGAGGGAGAGGTGGTAGAGGAAGAGGAGGGAGAGGAAGGGAGAGAGGGAGAGGAAGGGAGAGGAGGGAGAGGAAGGGAGATGAGGGAGAGTAAGAGGAGGGAGAGAAAGAGGAGTGAGAGGAAGAGGAGTGAGATGGAGAGGAGGGAGAGGAAGGGAGAGGGAGTGAGAGGATGCAGAGGAAGAGGAGTGAGAGTGAGACGGAGAGGAAGGGAGAGGGAGGGAGAGGGAGAGGAGGGAGAGGGAGAGGAGGGAGAGGAGGGAGAGAGGGAGAGGATGGAGAGGAAGGGAGAGGAGGGAGAGGAAGGGAGAGGGAGAGGAGTGAGAGGAAGAGGGAGAGGAGAGAGAGAGAGAGATAAAGAGAGAGGAGGGATAGCGAGGGGGATAGAGAGGGGGAGAGAGACTGAAGGATGGAGATAGAGAGGGCGAGAGAGATACTGAGGGAGAGATCCAGAGAGAGAGAGAGAGAGAGAGAGAAAGAGAGGGGGAGAGAGAGAGACTGCAGGGAGAGGGAGAAGATGGAGAGGGAAAGAGAGAGGGAGAGGAAGAGGGAGCGGAGGGAGAGGGATAAGAGGGAGAAGGAGAGGGGAGGGAGAGGAGTGAGATGGAGAGGAGGGAGAGGGAGGGGAGAGAGAGGAGGGAGGGGAGGGAGAGGAGGGAGGGAGAGGAGGAAGAGGAGGGAGAGAGGGAGAGAGGGAGAGGGAGAGAGAGAGGGAGAGGAGGAGGGAGAGGGAGAGCAAGAGGGAGAGGCAGGAGAGAGAGAGGAGTGAGACGGAGAGGAGAGAGAGGGAGGGAGAGAAAAAAGAGGGATAGAGGGAGAGAGAGGGAGAGGAAGGGGAGGGAGGGAAGGGAGAGAGAGGGAGAGGAGGGAGAGGGAGAGGAGACAGAGGGAGGGGAGGGAGAGGAAGAGGAGGGAGAGGGAGAGGAGTGAGACGGAGAGGAGGGAGAGAGAGGGAGAGGAGGGAGAGGAAGAGGGAGAGGGAGAGGAGCGAGAGAGGGAGAGGAGCGAGAGAGGGAGAGGAGTGAGAGGATGATGGAGAGGAGAGGGAGAAGGAGAGGAGGGGGAGGAGGAAGAGGGGAGGAGGGAGAGAGAGGGAGAGGAGTGAGAGGAAGAGGGAGAGGAGGGATAGAGAGAGATAAAGAGAGATAAAGAGAGAGGAGGGATAGAGAGGGGGGGATAGAGAGGGGGAGAGAGAGAGACTGCAGGGAGAGGGAGAAGATGGAGAGGAGGGAGAGGAGGGAGAGGAAGGGAGAGGAGGGGGAGGAAGAGGAGTGAGAGTGAGACGGAGAGGAGGGAGAGGGATGGAGAGGTAGAGGAGGAAGAGGAGGGGGAGAGAAGGGAGAGGAGGGAGAGAAAGGGAGAGGAGGGAGAGGAAGGGAGAGGAGAGGGAGGAAGAGGAGTGAGAGTGAGACGGAGAAGAGGGAGAGAGGGAGAGAGGGAGAGGAGGGAGAGAGGGAGAGGAGAGAGAGGAGGGAGAGAGGGAGAGGAGGGATAGGAGGGCGAGGAAGGAGAGGAAGAGGAGTGAGACTGAGAGGAAGAGGAGTGAGTGAGAGGGAGAGAAGGGAGAGGAAGGGAGAGGGAGAGGAGTGAGAGGGGTGAGAGGAAGAGGAGTGAGAGGGAGACGGAGAGGGAAAGGGAGAGGCAGAGGAGGGAGAGGAGACAGAGGGAGAGGAGGGAGAGGAAGAGGAGTGAGAGGGAGAGGGAGACTGAGAGGGAGAGGGAGAGGAGTGAGAGAGGGAGAGGAGGGAGAGGAAGAGGAGGGAGAGAGGAAGAGGAGGGAGAGAGGAAGAGGAGGGAGAGAGGGAGAGGAGTGAGAGGGAGATGGGGAGGAGAGGGAGAAGGAGAGGAGGGATAGGGAGAGGAGTGAGTTGGAGAGGAGAGAGATGGAGAGGCGGGAGAGAAAGAGGGAGAGGAGGGAGGGGAGAGGAGGGTGACAGTGAGGAAGGAGAGAGAGGGAGAGAGAGGGAGAGGAAGAGGAGGGAGAGAAGGGAGAGAAAGGGAGAGGAGGGAGAGGAGACGGAGAGAGAGGAAGAGGAGTGAGAGGGAGACAGAGAGGAGGGAGAGGGAGGGGACGAGGAGAGAGAGGAGGGAGGGAAGGGAGAGGAGGGAGGGAAGGGAGAGGAGGAATAGGAGGTAGAAAGGGAGAGAGGGAAAGAGAGAGGGAGAGGAAGAGGGAGCGGAGGGAGAGGGATAAGAGGGAGAGGGAGAGGGGAGGGAGAGGAGTGAGACGGAGAGGAGGGAGAGGGAGAGGAGAGAGAGGAGGGAGGGGAGGGAGAGAAGGGAGGGAGAGGAGGAAGAGGAGGGAGAGAGGGAGAGAGGGAGAGGGAGAGAGAGAGGGAGAGGAGGAGGGAGAGGGAGAGCAAGAGGGGGAGGAGGGAGAGGGAGAGGGAGAGGAGTGAGACGGAGTTTAGAGAGAGGGAGGGAGAGAAAAAGGAGGGATAGAGGGAGAGAGAGGGAGAGGAAGGGAGGGAGAGAAGGGAGAGAGAGGGAGAGGAGGGAGAGGGAAAGGAGACAGAGGGAGGGGAGGGAGAGAAAGAGGAGGGAGAGGGAGAGGAGTGAGACAGAGAGGAGGGAGAGAGAGGGAGAGGATGGAGAGGAAGAGGGAGAGGGAGAGGAGCGAGAAAGGGAGAGGAGCGAGAGAGGGAGAGGAGTGAGAGGAAGATGTAGAGGAGAGGGAGAAGGAGAGGAGGGAGCGGAGGGAGAGGGGAGGAGGGAGAGGGAGAGGAGTGAGACGGAGAAGAGGGAGAGTGAGGGAGAGGAAGAGGGAGAGGAGGGAGAGGGAGAGGAGTGAGCCGGAGAGGAGAGAGAGAGGGAGAGAGAGAGAGAGGGAGAGGGAGAGAGAGGGAGAGGAAGAGGAGGGAGAGAAAGGAGAGAAAGGGAGAGGAGGGAGAGGAGAGGGAGAGGAAGAGGAGTGAGATGGAGAGGAGAGAGAGGGAGGGAGAGGAAGAGGAGGGATAGAGGGAGAGGGAGGGTGAGGAAGAGGAGGGAGAGAAGGGAGAGAGAGGGAGAGGAGGGAGAGGGAGAGGAGACAGAGGGAGAGGAGGGAGAGGAAGAGAAGGGAGAGGGAGAGGAGTGAGATGGAGAGGAGGGAGAGAGAGGGAGAGGAGGGAGAGGAAGAGGGAGAGGAAGGAGAAGGAGAGGAGCGAGAGAGGGAGAGGAGCGAGAGAGGGAGAGGAGTGAGAGTAAGATGGAGAGGAGAGGGAGAAGGAGAGGAGAGAGAGGAAGGAGAGGGGAGGAGGGAGAGGGAGAGGAGTGAGACGGAGAGGAGGGAGAGAGAGGGAGAGGAAGAGGGAGAAGAGGGAGAGGGAGAGGAGTGAGCCAGAGAGGAGAGAGAGAGGGAGAGGGAGAGGGAGAGAGAGAGAGAGGGAGAGGGAGAGAGAGGGAGAGGAAGAGGAGGGAGAGAAGGGAGAGAAAGGGAGAGGAGGGAGAGGAGAGGAGAGGGAGAAGAAGAGGAGCGAGAGCGAGACAGAGAGGAGAGAGAGGAGGAGGGACCGAAGGGAGAGGAGGGAGAGGAGAGGGAGGGAGAGGAAGGGGAGTGAGAGGGAGACAGAGAGGAGGGAGAGGGAGAGGAGGGAGAGGAGGGAAAGGAAGGAGAGGGAGAGGAGGGAGAGGAGGGAGAGGGAGAGGGAGAGGGAGAGAGAGAGGGAGAAGAGGGAGAGGGAGAGGAGTGAGACGGAGAGGAGAGAGAGGGAGGGAGAGGTAGAGGAGGGATAGAGGGAGAGAGAGGGAGAGGAAGAGGAGGGTGAGAAGGGAGAGAGGGAGAGAGAGGAGACAGAGGGAGAGGAAGGAGAGGAGGAAGAGGAGTGAGAGGAAGAGATGGAGAAGAGGGAGAGAGGGAGAGGAGGGAGGGGAGAGGAGGGAGAGGAGCAAAAGAGGGAGAGGGAGAGGAGTGAGAGGGAGACTGAGAGGAGAGAGAACCCCCTGTAGGAGGTTCAGCTCGCTCGCATTACCGTGTCACAAGATGAAGATTGACGAAAAGGTGTGTCTCCGACATGGAAAGTTTGGAAAGCTGTGGCCTAGGGAGTTATCCCCCTGATTGGCAGAAACATGTCGGCCTCTAAGTAGTCATTTGTTTATACTGCGTTTATGCGCTGTTCTGGTTTTTAAACAGAAAGAGGCTTACAGCTATTAAAGTTACTTTACTGTTCGTTCTCTATTCCATTTTAACTTCACTTTCTTTTCACTTTCACTCTTTGCACTGCACTTGGTCCCATTTAGTGATCCCACGCATGGTCTACAAGTGATTGTGGGCTTGACCCCAGTCCTTTCAGGTGGATCTGGAAGTAGTCCTAATGATCTAGAGACATCCCAGTCCAACCCTGTGGATGACCAGATGAGAAAATAAGATCACTAACAAGATTTTGATGGTAATCCATCTCTGGATCTTGGTTCTCACCTACTTTTGCTGGTGGTTGGATGCGTTGGATTATTAACTTTATAGAATACCTATAAGTTATTCTAAGTAGTACTTTGATGGCTTTTTGATTCTTATGGTTTTTTGAGTACATGATTGTCTCTTTTGTTGTTTAGACCCCCAGGTTTCTTTGTAGTTTCATTATGTGTATTAGGGGATGACAACCTGGTCAGGTCTTAAACCTCCCTTGGACCCTCCACCCCGTTTATGTTTTGATAGTATTCTGGAACAGTGCCAAACTGGGGGCTTGTAAGATAGGCAATACTATGGTTATATACTGTTTTTAGGGGCCAGTTTATGGTGTTTCAGAAAGTGGATGCCTGGCAGGCATATCATTAATTTTGTTTAGTTGAAAAGTTGTTTACGCGTACCGTAGGCTGTAGGGCACCCATAGGGCCTTTGGCCATGGGTATTCAGGATCGGTTTTCTGGGGTAAGGGGGGGTTTCTTGGGTGTTCTGGGGGGAGGGGCAGGGGTAAGGGTAAGGGGAGAAATGGAGAAAAATTCCTCAGAAGCTTTTTTTGTTGTTAAAAGAAGTCAGGTTGCACAAGATTGTTGGCTAAGGCTGGTAAAAGTGGGCGTAATTTAAAGGAGCTGAGAATCCTATCTTGGAATATAAATGGGCTGCTTGTAAAAAGGAGAGAGTTGATTTAGAAATACCTGAGGGATACTTTGGCTCAAATTATAATATTACAGGAGACCCATTTATCAGGGGATAAAAGTAAGGAACTTTTTTCATCACAGCGGTGGGTGGCTCATGCAGTTTATACTCCTCAAACAGCTGTCACCAAATGGGTTACAGTCTTAATCAGGCAGGGTGTAAATATTTCAGTTGAGGATAAAGCCGCTGATGTAAGAGGGAGATAGCTGATTGTGAGGTTAAAGATCTGTGGGCAAATGTTTATTATGGTCGGCTACTATGGTCTGAATCAGGACGACATAGGTCCTTTAGATGATCTGTCTAGGGAGCTATTGAATTTCCCAGGTAAGATTATTATGACTGGTGATTTTAATACTGTGCTGGACCATAAGCTAGATTGCTCTGAAAAGAGTAGAGCTCTGGTGAATCCCAAAATGTCAAATAGTGTTAAGTTGATAATCTCCCAGCTAGGATTGTGTGATAATTGGAGATCCGGGTTTGGACACCAATTAGGGTTTACATTTTATAATACAAAATATAATCATGAATCTCAAATTGATTATTTCTTGGTAGATTCTAGGCTGGTCGATTCAGTGACCCATGTGGGTCATGTTGGAGTACATCTATCGGATCATTCAGCTACTACACTATGGTTGGAAATAGGGGACGGTATATAGGGTTCAATGTGGAGGTTAGATCGTATGGTCCTCTCTGATCTGGAAGCACTAGAGCTTTTGAATGAGACAAAAGCATTTTTTGAGAAGAATTTGGGATCAGCCAGGTTTGAGATTGTCTAGGACACCTATAAGGCATTTTTACGAGGAAGATTGGGAGCTTTGGGAGCGAAGAAAAGGAGACTATATTATGGAAAGGTTACAGGTCTGTAGAAGAAGATTCGTCAGCGGGAGGCAGATATGGTAAATCTTGGTAGAACTGCTCCAGATGAAAGGCTCCTTGAAGAGCTAATAGAGTTAAAATTAGATCTGGTGGGAATTCTGAGAGAGAGGGTTAAGTAGAAATGGGACTGAAGTCAACATGTGCACTGCGAATATGTGAGGGCTGTAGTAAACTGCTAGCGTGGAAGACGAAGAAGGACCAAGTTCGGAATCTGATTAAAGAAGATAAGGATGTGGAGTTGGGGCTGATGATTATAGATAACAAAGGAATAGCGGCTGCTTTTTATGAATACTTTGTGAAGGTTTATAAGGAGGATCTGAGGGTTGAAAAGCAGGTGGTGCAGGGTTGGGTGGAACTTCTGGAGCATTACTGGATGAGTATAAGGCTGTTTTAAATCAGGAGATATCTCAGTCAGAGGTCAAAGGGGATATTAAAGGGGGAAAAAGAGGTAAAGCACCCGGGCCAGATGGGCTTCTTGCCGAAGTTTATAAACCTATGGTAGGCATATTAACACCAGTTATCTGCCAGTTGTTTAATCAAATTTTTTTGGGTAAGGCATCTCTGTCCTCTTCTTGGAATGAGGCAAATACAATACTAATACAAAAGCCTGGGAAGACACCAAAGTATATGGATTCTGTATTGCTACTTAATTGTGACTATAAATTCTATGCTAAAATTATGGCTGATAGATTGAGTGTTGTCATCCCTCAGTTAGTCTATGAAGATCAAAAAGGCTTTATAAAGGGCAGATATCTGAAAGAGCTAACTTTCTCACTTGTTGGACCATAGATATATCTTCGGCTCATGATCTTCCCTTGGCGGTTATCACGTTAGATGCTGCCAAGGCGTTTGATCGTGTGAATTGGGCTTACTTACATGCCTTAGTAAAACATCTTAATTTAGGTCAGAATTTTAGTAAATCCCTTGCAGCTATATATCATACCCCTACGTCTAGAGTGTTAGTTAACAGGTTACTTTCTCAGTCAGTGCCAATCATGCGTGGCTCCAGACAAGGGTGTCCCTTTCACCACTTTTATTTGATTTATACATTGAACCCCTAGCATGTAAGATAAAATCTGTAGAGAATATTGTTCCTTTTGAATTTGAAGGTTGGTCCAAAAATATCGGGCTTTACGCTGATTATATTATTATCTACACCCCTAATTTACATCAGTCAATGGAATGTCTTCTAGAGTTGACCAAGGGGTTCGGGGCTGTTTCAGGCTATGCTATAAATAAGGATAAAACAGACGTTATGGTCTGGAACATAAATTCTGAGGGAATTCTCTGCAAGAGTGAGATGAGATAACTTGGGGTTAGGATAACTCAGGATATTAGGGATCTCACTAAAGTTAATTTTCTCAAGCTAAAAAAGGAGACAGGTGCTTTTCTGTGAGGTTGGGCACATGTACCACTTTCTTTGTTTGGCTGGCAGAACTTGGTGAAAATGATGATCTTGCCAAAGTTAACATTTTTGTTTGAAACAGTTCCTTTGATATTCAAGAAAGAGTGGTTTGTAAGTTTACAGAGTGAGATTAGTTCCTTCGTATAGGCATCAAAAGGACCGCATGTGTCTTGGAAGAAGCTCAGGAGAAGACTTGTTAAAGGAGGCTTAGCGGTCCCGGACTTCCAACTTTATTCATGGGCCGTCTTGTTGAAAAACTGTAGAATGCTATTGGATACCCCGACAAACTCAGTGATTGGGAAAATGTTTTGTGCAATGCTCAGAAAGAAAAACTTTATTGAGTATGATTTTTTATATAAGTTTGCTGATCCGACATTATTTTAAAAGGTTAGGTTAAAGGTTTTAAGAGACTTAGCAGAGACATGGTTTAAAATCAGGAGGGCATTAAAATCCCATACTATAGTCACATGGCTCTGATTTTGGATGTGCCAGGGTCTCCCCTTTGGTCAAAAGATGCGCTGGCTCGACCGTTAAAGGAGTTGGGTCCCCAGAGATGGAAAGACCTATTTCCGGATTGGAAGTTGGTCTCCTGGCGATTTTGTGAGGAAGAATGGGGCAGAGGCTTCTCTAGATTTAAATATCTGCAGATTCAGAGTTGGTCAATGGAAATGGGAGACCAAATTGGAATATACAATGAGTTGGAGGACAAGCTTTTTTTAATCTGTGTATTTAAAAAAGAAGTTTCATTGTGATATTGGCTGATGCTAGAGATTGAGGACGGCCCCTTCAAGTTGCCTGAGACCCTGTGGGGAGATTGCTTGCCGGAGATCGCCACAGAAGACCAATGGCAATTAACAATGTCTATACTCTATAAAATAGTGAAACCTGCAAATTTAAGGCAGAATCATTTCTTTACGATTCATAGGGCGTACTTTTCCCCTCGAAGACATTCTAAATTCAGCTCTGGCGGTGTGGTGGCATGCCCCAAGTGCAAGAGTCCCAATGAAGATGGCCTGCACATGTTCCTGCTATATCCAAGGATCAGGGAGTTTTAAGAGGACGTGGGTAGCTGTCTGTCAAGGGCCCTAGGCCTGCAGATCAAGGTAAGCTTGGAGCTTGTTATATCTGGAAGACTTAACCTGCAAGTTAAGGGTACAGGCGATAATGCTAAACCTATTTTTTACGCCATACTTCTGGCACGAAGAAAGATTTGTAAATTATGGGTCTCACCGCCCTCCCCCCCAACAGAATTGGATTGGTTACGAGCTATGAGATTCATTGCAAAGTTGGATATTTCGGAGCAGACAAAAAATAGATGTACATTTTGGACGTTTTGATAAAATATAAATCCAATGATTAAGCCTTCGCCTACCTCGGCCGGTTGAAGTCTTCTAAGGCATTGTGAAGACTTGGGGTAAGGGTGGACACGCTCTGGAGAAAGACTTTCTGTCCTATTCATATGGAGGGCTATGCCCAGAGGAGAATCTCACTTCGAAATAGCGCTGTGCAATCCTTTTTCCTGTAAAGCCAGTAAATGAAGTGAAAAGCCTAGGGTGGTTTCGTTGAGTAATGGGCGGCGAAAAGGCAAATGAGGATAAAAAAAAATACTTACTCTTTTATACAATCACTGATAGAGGCACACACTCATCCATACAGCCATTCTCACAATCACTCACTCTCACATATAGTGATTTATATACTCCAACACTCACATATACTGCCTTTCACATATGTAGTTACTCGCACATGTACCAATGAGTCATCCATTCACTCACCAAAACCCCATACACACATTCACCCACCATTACAGCCCTTCACAGATACACTCTTAAGCCCATACACCCAGTAAATTACCCACTCACACATCTATGCACAGAGTCACACACCCCCCTCCTACCCACACAGACACTCAGGCACCATACAGATACTCAGACAACCAATCAATGACCCATATAGACAGTCATGTAGCTGTTCACCAACCCTTGCAGTCGCTTATAAACCAACAGATAGATTGATACAGACATTTATTCAGTTTACTCACTAACCCATGCATTCAGTAAGACACATTTAATCACTCACTTATACAGTCAGTCATGAGCCTACTAAATCATCTATTCAGGCACTCATACACCCACTCGTATTTCAATACACCTTGGTATATATATATATATATATATATATATATATATATATATATATATATATATAAAACATATTTAAACTTTACAGAAACACACAGTCACTGGATGATGTCATCAGTGATGTCATTTGAGATATCATCAGTGATGTCACTGACCATGTCATGAATGATATAATATGTGACATCATCAGCAGTGCATTGTGGAGGCTTTTTGTCATGATCAAAAAGACCTTTTTCTACTCAAACAGGGATGGACAGATAAAGCATGTACAAACCACGCCCTGTATACATTACATGGATATTCAATATATCTCCTGAGGACAGACCCAAAGATTGAAAAACATGGGGCCTCAATCTTTGCCAAGGGTAGGTTGGAAGCCCGAATCGTGCTTCGACAACTGACCATTGGCACGCACAATAGTATCCACTCTGGCGAGGTTGATTGGGGCTCCATGTAGATAAGATCGACCATTACATCCATATCATTTGTTGTTGCACAAATATCTTCAGTTTGTGCTCTCACATATATATGCCTTGATTCTCTGGCAACTCTTTTTTATCTATATTAATGTAACTTTGCGGATCTCTCTCTCCCTCTTTATTTCTCTCTCTCTCTCTCTCTCTCTCTCTCGCTCTCTCTCTCTCTCTCTCTCTCTCTCTTTAGCTATCTGTCTCTCTCCTTTCTCTCTATCTCTAACATTTCCTACCACCTATCAGCACAGGAAGTGACATCATTGGATCTCCCATCCTCTACCTGTTCAGGAAGTGGAATTACTGAAGTGCCTTGACTGCACCCAGACCAAACAAAGCAGAAGGAACCCTGGTCTGATTACTTCCCAAATGATACTCTGCAGCACTACTTGGATCTCTAGACTCGGAAGATTCTCTCCCCAAATGCTGACACTCTGCACCTCACACATCGATAGGAGCTTTTACCAATACCCACTGCCCATTTTCCAGAAGTCACCTACCCACATCCCATGCACAACAATGCCCTCAACACCCCACCCAACACACACACCACACAAGCACCAACAGCGCTGACCCTCCCACCCTACAGCACACACCACAGCAAAACTGCCTGTCAACACCCACTTGAATACATGCTCCTAAACACTAATCACTTAGCAGGCACACAAGCAGAATATGGGACCTTCTGAGCAGGAATCCATTTCAACACAAAGACCTGGCTTAATCCCTCATCAGCTCAGGACATCGCTACAGCAATCCCACCGGGGTACAGGATCACTCAACAGGACCAACTACACAAGCCAGTATGAGGACTCGCTATCATCTACAAGGAATCCCTCAAATGCACAACATCCACTGAGAATGCCACACTATTCATTGAACAGCTGTACTTCAAGCTGCAAATCTCAAAGTATCCTGAATGTAACCATTGCCTACCGATCACCTGGGCCATGAGCCACCTTTACCAATGCCATCACCAATTTTGTCACTCCGATTATCATTGACTCCAGAGCATTTATTCTCCTTGGTGACCTCAGCTTTTACCTGGAAGACTGAAATGACCCCAGCTACACAGAACTCCTGAAAGTTTGAGCAACATCGGACTCATCTAGCTCATCACAGTACCAACACACACCACAGGAAATAAGCTGGACCCCATCTTCATCACTAGCAACAGCATCAAATAAAACTCTAACATACACAGCTCATATGAACTGACAACTCCATGATATGCTTCCAAATCAATGCCTCTCATGTCAACACCTTTACCAGGTTTAGCACTCCAATATGTAGCTGCAGTAAAGTTGCAGAAGCAAACTGGCTCAGCACCCTCAGCACTGATCAGCCTAGCCCAAATTTAACCTTGACAAGGACACCAACAACTTCACCAACTGGATCAAGAACTGCACAAGCTCCCTAAGCATGAGCGGATTTTGCGGATTGGCAATCCGCGAATTTTGCGGATTTGCGGATTCGCAATCCGCAAAATCCGCGAATTCCCGCGAATTTGCGGATTTTTTTTTTTTTTGTGTTCGCCCGTGTTTCTGCCAGTTCGCGAGGGTTTTTACAATTTCGCAATTTGCGAACTTACCTGTCGGGTCGCAAGTTTTGCGAACTTGTTGTTTCTACGTGTCCAGCCTGTTTGGGACACTCTTCTTCATCACTGCCACTCTCTGTCACCACTGCCACTCTCTGACTACTCATGCCACCCTCTGGCCCACCCATGCCACCCTCTGTTTCATCACTACACCCTCTGGTTGTCCAGTGTACATTATTTTCGGCAAAGCAAAGCACACCTTCCCTGCCTCAAGTGACCTGAATTAATTTGGGGCTGATTAATGTGTCACAGAATATTTTTTTAGCTGGCACCTGCTTCCTTAGTGCGCCCTGATTAGTGATCTTTTGCACTTGCTAAGTGCTTTCATTGTTGCAAAATTAGTTACAACACCTGCCCTGCCCCAACTGACAATAATGAATTAGGGGCTGATTAATGGATTTTAACTTCCAGCCTGGCTCCTGCTTGTCTCCCTTAGCTGTAATTCAGGACCTTTGTGGCATATGTGTAACTATTCTGAGGTTCAGAGCAGGGTCACATAATAGTTTCAACTGGCAACTGAACTCTGGAGGGGCCCCTCAGGAAGCCCTACAGGAAATGGCTACTAATGATGTGCCTGAACTTTTGAACCTGGTAAGTAGTTACTTTCAGTTTTGCCAAGATCGTATTTCTGCAATTTCGCACTTATTCGCGGGGCGCGAACTCACGCTAACAGTGCGAGCAGCGCGAGCAAAATCCGCTGCTCGCGGATTTGCGGATTTTGCGGGAAATTCGCAAATCTCGCGGATTGCGGATTTCCCGAAAATCCGCAAAATCCGCGAGCGGAACGGATTTTCCGCCCACACCTAAAGCTCCCTTGCACCCATCAAACCCAACAAGCATACTACATCAAACAAGCAGGCCAGCTAGTACACAGAATAGCTCAGAAAAACCCAACAACACAGTAGACAGGTAGAAAGTAAATGGAGAGCCAGCCACAACGCTACCAACAGAGTTACCTACAAGCCTGAACTCAGATGCTATCACCAGCAAATTAAAGACAGCAAGAAAAAAGCACTTGTGGTAAGTACTGAAGGAAAGTCAAACAGCTGCAAGGAGATCCTCTCGATCATCAAGAATTTCACCTCACCCTCCGTCACTGTCAACAACATTGCTGTCTCTCAATAATTCTGCAACAAACTATCCAACTTCTTCCTTAGCAAAATCGCAGACATCTGCAGCAACTTCGCACACCAACCCAACCGTAGAGAACCCATGGCTAACTTACCCACCACCAACCAAGATGACTATTTTATTAAATGGGCAACCCTCACCAGAAATGACAGAGACAATTGTGTGGATTATAAACTCAGGAGTCCCAGCAGACCCAGCAGACCCATTCCCCCACCACATCTACAACCTGGGAAAATGACCAAGCAGAACTACTCTGACCTACTTCATCAACACCTCCATCATTTCTGTCACTTTTTCGGAGCTGACATGATTGGTTCCAAACATTCATACACACGTGTCAACACAACTAACCTGATGATCCACATAGTTGCTAGTCCGACTGGGTACACATATCACGTTGAATGAAGATGATAAGGTCCCTATAGCATACAAATCAAATTTGTACACGAACGCTGAAATGCGATTTGCACCAACTGAAAAAATACTTACAGCAGTACAGACTAGAGGCCGCTACACAAGCAAGCATCCCAAATGCTAAAGCATTGCATCCACAATGGATTCAATAGGCTAACGCTATCACTGAAACAGATATAGATTACAGGTTCGATTCTACATTACAAACACAAGCATTCCTGCAGTTTGAACAAGAATATCCTACTGATGGATCTACCCAGTCGGCCGTAGGTATGAAACAACAATATTCTACGGCATGCGCAGTTGTAAAAGGACGCATGCAGGATGGAAAGTTTCTTCCTGGAAAAACATACACAGATTTTCTAGGAGACTGTACGGTGCAGCTGGAGGAACTAAAAGCCCACATACTGGTACTTCAAAATACGTATCGTTAATTTCCTGCACTCATACTATGTGATTAATTTTACTGTGTCCAGTCCTATAACGTATATTACATTATTGGGGCAAGAATGGATTTAGGGATTCCAAAGGTTGTATGGTAAAGCACACAATGCTTTGGGAATAGGAGGCAAAGCTGAAAGAAGCCCTGCCACTGGCTCATGTTATTCATACATTGAGTCATCAACTTGTTAGCATCAACGTTCAAGGGAATTAAATGTTGAGGAAGCCACCAAGGCAACAGTATGCACTGCTGCCATTACCATAATTACTTGCTCTAGAACGTTGACATGCGGAACCACTATGATAGCTGTCAATGCCATGAGCACAAGCTCAGTCCTGTTGAAAGGCTTCCCACTCAAGTAGTTTGACAAGTTAGATGCACAAACCATTCCATATGCTCAAATTCCAGGACTGGGGGAATGGGAGACAGAGGAATACCAATCAGAGTTGCTTTATTTTCACCAACCCTTGGGTAGTGGTGGTGAAAATAAAGCAACTCTGAAACTCTGGAGTGTGGCATCCTTTGTGTTTCTGAATTTAAATATTGGGTAAGGATTCCACCCATTGCTACCTGCACCAGTTATTGAGTGTTCTGACATTAGGAATCAATTACTTGTAAAATATATATAGAGAGATTTCTCAGTGCTGACATTATGAGACTGTGAAATAACTATAATGAGCCTCTTTGAAGTTACATGAAAGCCAGTAAAGTGTGGTACTGCTGCAGAGTATAAAAATAAATTCCTGCTAGATAGAGATATCTGACTTTTGTTTAGTGGCAGTTTTGAGGCCAAAATTATGCAGAGGGCATGCTGGAAAGAACAGATCTGTATTATGTGGATAAATAAGTGGATTAGTAAAGCCACATATTAGAGACACTTGGAAACAGATGAAATGTAGGTGAGAGAGGGGCTATGGAGAGATGAGGGGCACATTTGCTGGATGGTAGTGAGGAAATCAAAGGAGGTCATAGTGTGCAATTGTAAAGCACACTTTCACCACCTATAGGCATCTCGGTGCTGAATAATAGATATTTATTGAAAGTGATAGTAGGGCGCCAAAATGATTGTAGCACTGGCTTCCACCAGAGTAATATTGTGTCTTTTTTCTCTCTTTCTTAGTCTTTTTTACAAAGGGAAGGTAAGGTGACTTTGTCATTACTGACTGTTGCACACTTCACTCACACACACACCCACCTACACTTTGAAACCAACAGCCTATCTGCCTTCTGCCTAGGTTAGTGTTTTAAAAGGATATTTTTAGGCAGTAGCAGAGATGGCGTATCGTTGGATGAATGTTGCCCAGGCCCTAAGTATGGTTCTGGAGTCCAGCTCTGAGGAAGGATCAGAGACTGAGACAGCATCTGAGGGAGAGTACAAGGGAGCAAAATCTGGGAGTGATATTTCAGCCGGTGCATTACCATCCGACGACTCATCCTTCAATGATTCTGACGGAGATGATGTCAGTCGTGCTGTTTCTTTGCCAGCACAGTCTGTGCAGCCTGACCCCAGTGGCAGGTTAGAGCAACCCAGAGAGCAGGCACGTGCCGTGCAAGCACAGACGGAGCGCTATCTTGGCTGCCTCCTAATTTATTTGAGCCCCAAATTCCCCCTTTCACTGGTAACGCTGGATGTAGAGTCGATACGGCACATTTTTTGTGAATTGATTGCGTCCATCTCTTTTTGGATGTTGACTTCCTTGATGAAATTGTGCAGGAAACAAATTTTTGTGACAAACAATTTCTGAGGGTGCATGGAGGCACTCTTGGGCCTCAGTCTAGGGCACACAAGTGGACTCTCACTTCTTTGGGGGAGTTGAAGATATTTTTGGTCCTCACGCTTAAAATGGGGGTAGTGCATAAACCAACCTTGCTATCCTACTGGTCTACTCACACGGTTTGGTTATCCCCCATCTTAGCACTACACATGAGCAAAGATTGCTTTTTGCTATTGCAACACATTCTGCATTTCAATGACATTTCTGCTGCATTGCCCAGGGACCATCCATACCATGACTGTGACAGGTTGTTCAAGATTTGCCCTGGTGTGGAACATTTGTCTGGAAGGTTTCCCGAGGTTTATACTCCTGGTAAGAATATAGCCATTGATGAGTCCTTGATCCAAGCAAATGCGCTTGATATTGCAACAAGCTGTACAAGCTGTGTGAAAGCTCGACTGGCTATTTGTACAGCTTGAGAGTGTATACAGGGAAGGATACAACTCTTAACCCTGTAGGTTGCCCTCCCACACTAGGGGTCACAGGAAAGATCATATGGGAGCTTGTCCAAAAACTCTTTCACAAAGGTTATAACCTTTATGTGGAAAATGTATTTACAGGAGGAGAGCTGTTCAGTGAGCTCTACAAAGCAGGCACTGTGGCTTGCAGTACAATTTGTTGTTGTAGCAAAGGATTTCCGCAGGAGCTTGTTTGCAAGAAGCTCCAGGAATACCAGAGCACTGCGTTCGGTTCCAACGAACTGCTCACATTCAAGTTCTCAGATAGGCGTAATGTGTACTTGCTCATTACAATTCATGCTAAGAGCACTTCCCCTGTCACAGTTGAGGTCAGAAGGCCAAAGTCCACAAGCCCACCTTTATACTTGACTACAACAAGTACATGGGCAAAGTGGACAAGAACGACCAGGTTATTCAGCCATAAAATGCGGGTCATAAAACTTGCACTTGGTATAGGAAACTGTTTACTCACCTGATCCAGATGACAACATACAATGCGTATGTTGTTTATCATCAGACCACCACAGGAAGACTCATGTCTTTCCTTGACTTTCAGGTGTCTATGATTGAAAGTCTCACTGCTATAGAAGTAGCAGCCTCCACTTCATGTGTTCTGGAGGACGTGGCAAGGCTGCAGATCAACACTTTGCTAATAAAATTCCTGCAACACCCAAAAACGACGAACCATGACGCCATTGTAAAGTGTTCTCGATGCAGGGAAAGAGGCAGGAGCCGCGTGTTTACTGTCCCCTTGCCTAAGTAAGCCTGCCTTCTGTTTTCCTACTTGCTTTATGTTGTATCATACTAAAGCAAAATACTGGGAAATTGACTGCGGTGGTGCTGCCAATAGGTAAACTTTTCAATTGATGTGAATTGATACCTACTGTCTGTGGGCCATTTCTCCATTACGCAAGCAGCTGCTGAATATTTGTTTTCTCTGTTCAGGAAATCATGGACTTCTTAACACCCTTATCTGCTTTCAGAATGTGGCAGTTGTTCTGTTCACCAATTGACAAGTGCATTATAGTCCCCACACTGCACATTCTGGTGGACAAAGCAAACATATGCCACGTTGCCACGAAGTGCCCTTGTTTCACATTCAACCATTATTTATAGTTTATGATGTTCTCTTTAGAAAGCTTTTGAAATTTTCCAGCATTTTTGCCTTAGTTTCAAAGGTAGATATGCTTTCTCTGCTCGAGGAATGGTTTTGCAGCACACTCAGGCACCCCCCAACTTGCATCCACAAACTGGAAGGAGTTGGATTTAGCACAGGGAGTGCACTAAATGCGTATGAAAGACATGTCTTCCTGACTCTCATGTGGCTGTCGTGGGATCCATTAGTAAAGGTTCACTCAGCATACGTTCGGTAACGTTCAGGAAGAAGGAGGCTGAGACTTGACAGGTGGCAAAATGTAGTCAAACTCATTATGTCTTTTGGTGTGTGAATGTGGTGGGCATGTGCATGGCGGTGGTATGTTTCTGTGAGTGCAAGTGATCTGGTTGATTTGGCCCCTGGTTGGCAGTATGGAAGTCTTGTGTGCGGTGTATGAATGGCTTGTGAATGGACCATAAAGTGGTTGGTGCCGTGAAGTGGCTTTATGGCTTCCCTTCAGAAGGCTTGGCTTCAATATTTATACACTTTGCTAAGTATTTGTGCTTTGAAGCCAGCGTTTCGGGAGGTGCTAAAACCAACCAATGTAAGTGGTGGATTAACTTTATCAAATTAGCGTCCGATTTATAGTTGTGGTGGTTTAATGGCCTTTTGTAAGACCTTTTTTTGTCAATATAGGTAGCAGGGTTCATTGTGCCCTGGCTCAGTCGCCCCCTAGGCAATCCTTCACATTTTTGAGTAGTAGAGAAGGAGGGAAGTACAGGGGTGAATGACTTGCGTGGCTCCCACTGTTTTTATTTTACCCAGCATCCCCTGCAAACCTCAAATTTAGCTCAAATACAAAATGTCTTAACATTTAAGTGTTGGAATGTTCAAGAATCTGTGGCGACCTTCAAACTTCCATCTACCTAGTGTTTTACCGGGTCTCCCGATAAATATGGTACCACACTCATGTGGGTGGTCCAAGTACGCTCGATAGGAAAGGGCCTAAAACATATCGAGGAGACATCAAAATTGGCTATCCCAAAAAGACCGGGTTCTGCAAAGGGGTCACCTGGGTGAGGTATAATTTTACTCAGGAGATGAAGGGGAACGCTGGGTGGTAGGACATTTGTGCTGGCACGGTGACCCCACACAAAAGCGTGTGGAAAAAGTGAATTTTTCAGCTTAATTTGAGGTTTGCAGGGGATTCTGGGTAAGAAAACATAGGGGGATCCATGCAAGCCATACCCACCTGGACTTCCCCGGGTTTTTAGTTTTCAGAAATGTGTGGGTTTGGTAGGTTTCCCTAGATGGTCGCAGAGCACTGGGCCAAAACCTAGGTGACCCTACTTGCAAAACCAGGTCTTGTAGTGATAGGCAATTTTGACGTTGCCTCAATAAGTTTTTGGCCCTTGCCTGTCGCGGGTACTTGGGCCACCCACAAGAGTGAGGTACCCCTTTTATCAAGAGACCTGGGGGAATGCTGGTTGGCAGGAAATTTGTGTCAGCCCAGTGATTCCACAACTTTCTCACACCGAAATTTCAGAAAAAAGGGATTTTTTCTGCGAAATGTGAGGTTTGCAGGGGGCTCTGGGTAGGAAAACGTTGGGGGGTCCACACAAGCTACACCTCCCCGGACTCCCTCTGGTACCTCGTTTTCAGAAATGTGTGGGTTTGGTAGGTTTGCCTAGATGACTGCGGAGCACGGGGCCAAAAACCCAGGTGACCCCCCTTGCAAAACCAGGTATGTTTGTGAGAGGCAATTTTGATGTTGCCTCAAAATGTTTTGGGCCCTTGCTTGCCGCGGGTACTTGGGCCAGCCACACGAGTGGTGCACCATTTTTATCAGGAGACCTGGAGGAATATTAGGTGGTAGGAAATTTGTGTCAGCCCAGTGATCCCAAAACTTTCCCACACAGAAATTTGTGTAAAAAGTGATTTTTTCAGCAAAATTTGAGGTTTGCAGGGGATTCTGGGTAGGAAAACGTTGGGAGATCCATGGAAGCCATTCATCCCTGGACGTGCCTGGGTGTCTAGTTTTCAGAAATGTGTACATTTGGTAGGTTTCCCTAGATGGCTGCCGAGCACGGTGCAAAAACCCAGGTGACCTCACTTGCAAAACCAGGTATTTTTGTGATAGGCAATGTTTATGTCTCCTCAAAACGTTTTGGGCCCTTGCCTGTCGCTGGTACTTGGGCCAACCACACGAGTTAGGCACCACTTTTATCGTGAGACCTGTAGAAACGCTGGGTGATAGGACATTTGTTTCAGCCTGGTGATCCAACAAATTTCCCACACAGATATCTGTAAAAAAAAGTGTATTCTTCTGCAAAAATTGAGGTTTGCTGGGGACTCTGGGTAGGCAAAAGTTGGGGAGTTTATGCAAGCCATACTTCCCTTTGACTCCCACAGGTGTCTAGTTTTCAGAAATGTATAGGTTTGCTAGGTGCCCCCAGGTGCCGGCAAATCTAGGGTTCAAAATCTGTAGCTAGTCATTTTGCAAAAAAAGCGTCCATTTTGACTGTAAAAATGTGGTTTCTCCACGTTACATTTTTGGCCATTTCCTGTCGCAGGCACTAGGCTTACCCACACAAGTGAGGTACCTTTTTTATCAAGAGACTTTGGGAAAAGCCTGGTGGGTGAACTTTTGGAATCCACACAGATTCCAGAACTTCCACCTCAGGAATGTGAGGTAAATATGTGTTTTTATACACAGTTTGAGGTTTGCAAGGGATTCTGGATGACAGAACATGTTGAGAGCCAGACAAGTCACCCCATCCCGGATTCCTCTTGGTGTCTAGTTTTCAAAAATGTTTACGGATGCTAGGTTTCCCTGGGTGCCGGCAGAGGTAGGGTCCAAAGTCTACAGGTAGGCACTTTGCATAAAAAGCGTCAGTTTTGACTGTAAACATGTGGGGTCTCCATGTTGTATTTTGGGCCATTTCCCGTCATGTGCACTAGGCCTACCCACACAAGTGAGGTACCGTTTTTATTGAGGGACTTTGGGGGGTGTTGGGTGGGTGGAATTTTGGGAATCCAGGCAGATTCCAGAACTGTCCACGACAGAAATGTGTTTTTTTTTTTACAAAGTTTGAGGATTGCAAGGGATTCTGGGTAGCACAACCTGGTGGGAGCCAGACAAATCCCCCCATCCTGGATTCCCCTGTGTGTCTAGTTTGGTAAAATGTATTGGTTTGCTCGGTTTCACTAGGTGCCGGCAGAGCTAGGGCTCAAAATCTACAGCTAGGCACTTTGTAAGTAAAGGTCAGTTTTGAATGTAAAATGTGGTGTCTCCACGTTGGTGTTGGGCCGTTTCCTGTTGCGGCCACTAGTCCTACCCAAAAAAGTGAGATATAATTTTTCTTGGAAGACTTTGGGGAATGCGTGGTGTGTGGATCCACTCAGATTCCAGAACTTTCCACCACAGAAATGTGAGGATTTTTTTTTTTTACAAAATGTGGGATTTACAAGGGATTCTGGGTAACAGAACCTAGTGAGAGCCAGACAAGTCACCCCGTCCTAAATTTCCCTGGGTGTCTAGTTTTTAAAAGTGTATAGTTTTGCTAGTTTCCCTTAGGTGCCGGCAGAGCTAGGGTCCTAAAACCATAGCTAGGCACACTGCAAAAAAAGGGTGAATTTTCACTGGAAAAAAATGGTGTGCCCACGTTTCATTTTAGACCGTGTCTTGTCGCGGGAACTATGCCTACCCACACAAGTCAATTACCATTTTTACTGGGAGACTTATAGACACACTAAATTATTGTACAAGTGTTTTTGCCAATTGACTTTCTATGCATTTATCCCCTCCAAATGTAAGACAGTGTTTAAAAAAGAATTAATTTTCAGAAATGCCATCTAATTCACATGCTGGTATAGATACCCACATATACGGAGTTGTGCAAATAAACACTGTTTATAAACTTCATATGTTGTTCCCATTTTGGAAATACATAGTTTTCCTTGATACCTATTTTTCACACTTTTTATTTTACCAAGTGAATTGCTGTATACCCGGTACATATTTAAAAACTATAGCAAGGTGCACCTTAGTTTTTGGCTCTGGGCACTTAGGATTCTTAATAAGCCTACAAGTCCTGTATGCCTCTGCAACCATAAGGGTCCAATGGACATAACGGTATATTGCTTGTGAACATCTGTCATACTTAGAAGAAGTTACAGGTGAAAATACAGACACAAATAGCAGTTTTTTTCAACTTATTTCCAATATGTTTCAAATTTACCTATTACTTTCTGTAGGAAATTCTTGAAGGATCTACAAAATGACCCGTTGCTGAATTTAGAATGTTGTCTACATTTATGGAATGTATAGCTTTCTGAGATCCGTTATTGTATTGTTTTTACATCAAGTTCTTGCACTAACCAAAAGGAGGTTGAAAATACAAAAAATTGAAAAAATAGGCTATTTCCCACTAAAATACCAAAACTGTGTAGAAAATTTTTGTTTCCTAACAAAAGTCTGCCTGTTCCTAAAAGCTGGGCAAATGGTACTTTTATCACTGCAAACGCTATATTGATACCATTTGCAAGGAAAAAAACAGATGATTTCTTCTTCTGCACTTTTTTCCCATTTTTCACTAAAAATCCAAAATGTAGCTAATTTCTGGGTCTCCTCCAAGAGAATCCACAAACCCTGGGTATCTTTACAATCCTCAGGATGTCAGAAAAAAAGTACGCAAATTTGACGTGGATACCTCATGTGGACAAAAGGTTACAAGGGCCTAAGCGTGAGCTATCCCAAATAGCCAAAAAAGGGTTCAGCACGGTGGGGAAAAAGACCCAGCAGTTAATTGGTTACTGAGCAGACTGAGGACTTTGTCCTCAAATTCAGCATTTGCCATCAGATGAAAGGCTCCACCACAGCACCTCAACCACAAACACCTTTATTGATCTCAGACAAACCTCTTGGATGAGTTTATTTGGATCACTGCAGCCCCTTGCACTCAGACGGGGCTTATAAGTACACATTGGTGACAGTAGATTCATGCTCTATATTCCTGAGGGTTTGGCCCCAGCTCTTGCCTAATGCTCAAATTGTTATAAAGGATTTGCGAGTCTTTGTTGGCACATACGCAACTAGCACACTACATTCCAACCAGCGTCTGCCGTTTAGCTCTCTGGCTTACAAAGAAGCCATTGAAAGTTTGGGTGTGGCCTTGTGGCACCCCACTCCTATCATCCTGAGTAAATGTGGTTGTTGAGTGGAAAAAACGTAACTTAAAGCAATCCTTAACGCAAGGGTATTAGGCTCCTGCGGCAGTTGGGTCAATCACCTATACGGGGTGCAGAGAGCACTTAACAACATGCCAAGAAAATCCCTGGCGGGTTGTATACCTTGTGAGCTACTGTTTAGGGTAAGGATGTGGCTACCCAACCACAATAGTATCAGCAGGTGATGGCTAAAACCCCATTTGACTTCAATGTTCGTTTTGATGTTTTGCAGGACCTAATAGAATTCCAAGCTTTACAAAGCAACATCCAAGTAAAACGCACTGCCTCTGAGGAAGTGAAAATGCTAACAGCAAGACCAGCCTTGGTCCTGGAGATTGGGGACATGATCAGAGAGAAAAATGTGGACAAGGAAGAATTTGGGCAATCTTACAGAGCACAACATATATGAGACCTGATTGTACTTAAACAACCAACAAGTTCCAAAGATAACAAGAGGAATGCAGTGATATCAAGGCTCAGATGCTGGCTTCTCAAGAATGCCAATAACATCCGTATCCAGGTATACAGTTTTCACTGTTTGTCAATCCACCACAATGCAAAGAATCTTGTTAAAGTAATCAAGAAAAAGTTTGTGCAAGGTCAGAAAGTACTTCACGTAAGCATCAACAAGGGAGCTCCTGGTGGGTACTCACCAGCGTGCTCAGTTTTTCTTTATCATTGGTGACTTTCATGACTGTGAAGAAAAGAGAAAAGAAAAGTTAGTGTCATGATAATGCTCAAGAGGTGAAGAAAGAAACAGTGCCAGTGTCATTCCATACACACTGGATCCTGTGGTGAAAGATTAAAAAGCAAGAATCGTTTCTCTAAGCTAAAATGAGCTGTGACTCATTCACACATGTATGTACTTGTTTGGGTGCTGTCAGCACACTCAGATTAAAACAAACAGTATTGTTTTGACCATTTCATTTAGAAAAAGGCCAAAATGTTTCATTGCCAATACCTCACAGCAATTTCATCAGGGCTGCAGGGACCAGACTTCACCTCAGTGGTACTTCAAGCTTAGTCTGTTGTGATTGACAAACAATAAAAGAAAGAAAGATGGTACCAACCATTAAAAACATTTTTAAACATTAACTGGCTTTGCCTTGATGTTAACACATGAAAAAGTGGTGGTGTTAATGTATTTACCAGGTGGTTGCTGTCTGGATTCATACCGGCAACACACCTCCTGGGGGGGTGTTCACACTTTTTAGCCACGCATCCCCTAAAAATCGTCACAATAGCCTCATGTCAACCTGTGAACATATACACCAAAACACCTAAAAAGGTATGTGCAAAATTCCAGATATTGTCACACCATACCCGTTTTGTATGGAAAGGCATGGCACACCCTACCGGTGTCCCAAATTCAACACTCAACCATACTGTCTCCGGGTCAGAAGTGTCTTGATTTAATAAAACTGACCTTGAGACACAGGTACCCCGACTTAGCAAAAAATGTCACACGAGCATGCTGACCCGCGTCTAGGAACTATCTTTTTATTTTTTTAAGTTTGAGTTTATTAAAATATATGAAGTACAAAGGAAAAAATCATGGGACCATGAGGAAACAGAAAAATGAAAAGAACAATCAAAGGAGAGGTAATCTAATATCATTAAAAAGAGGGGGGGAGGGAGAAAAAGGGGAATCATAACATTGGATAAAAAAGCAAAACAATAAAACAAGCATTATCTCAAAATATGAAAAGTAAGCAGAAAAAGAAAAAATAAATTGCATAAACCAATATTCGGACATTGTAAGGAACTATATAATTCAGGGTGGTTTGCGGACCTCAAGAGAATGAGCATCAAATGTAATGGAAGAGGGGGAGGTGGAGGAGAGATAGTCAGACAATGGAAGCCAGAGAAGGTCTCTTTTTATGGCCAGTGAGATAGGGGAGACAAAGTTAGTATCTAGTCTGTGATGAAAACAAATTGCATTCCACCATGACATAAAGGAAATGGAGGAGGCTTGCTTCCAGTTAGAAGTGATGTGGTGAAAGGCAACAGCCAGAAAGAGATCCATAAGATGGTAGTGAGAGCGACCTTGGGGAAGTGCTGGAGATAGGGAGCCCAGAAAAGCGTGAGTAGGTGAGAAGGGAGTGGAGAAATGGAAAATCTTTTGAAGATGTAACCAAACCAGTTTCCAAAAATGGAGAGTGGAGGGGCATTCGAAAAGCATATGAAAAAGAGTTGCTACAGGGCAAGGGCAAGACCAGCAAGTGGGAGAGGTGTCCGCTGAGAAAGAGGACAGCATTGTGGGAGTAAAGAGAGAGCGATTATAGAGAAAGAAAAGAGTTTGGGTCGTGTTGGCAGCTCTAGAGGTCTTATAAATCTTAGTCCAGATTTTGTCCCAAAGGGCGATAGTCCAAACTGAGGAAAAGTCCTGCTCCCAGGCCAATTCAACCTTCGTCTTGGTTCTGTCTATGAGAACTTGAAGTGAGCGGTATAAAAAGGAAGCTGAGGGAGAAGAATCCAGAACTGAGGCTATGGGACGGTGAGAAATGGGGATGGATTGAGAATCTGGCAGAGATGCATAGTACGAGACAAGGATGGGATAAAGAGCGTCATATTGGGATCGTGAGCTAGCAGGCAAGGAAAATTGAGACTTGAGAACTGAGAAAGGTAGAGGGACATTGTGAGAAAGTAATTGAGAGATCCAGCGCATACCGCGGGAATGCAGGATTTCCAGAAGAAAGTACGATTGTGTAGCAAGTTTGATTTGTTATGCCAGATAGGTTGATAGGAAAAGAATGGATAAGAGGAGTAGAGAAATGGAAACAAAAGCTTGCGAGAATGAGAAAGAACGGGAAACTGAAAACGAGGCAATGAGGAAGTAAAAGAGAGATATTCACGAAACTCAAAGGGAGAGAGAAAGGAAGTCTCAAGGGAAAGCCAGAGGGGAGGATAAAAAGGTAGGTCTGTAGAGAGCCAACGAGCCGATTGTTTGAGAGAAAAAGCCCGATGGTAGGTTCTGAAGTCAGGGAAGCGGACCCCTGAGTGAGATTTATCTTTACGCAAAGAGGATAGAGCAATACGGGACTTCTTACCTTTCCAGAAGAACTTCAACAGGAGAGAGTCAATTTTTTTAAAAGTAGTAATCGGGTATATGAATTGGTATCATTGAGAGAGTGTAGAGGAGAAGGGGGGAGAGCATCATTTTGATGGAGTTTAGGCGACCCCACCAGGATAAGAAAAGTGGATGCCAGCGAGTGACAGCGGAATCCAGATTTTTGGAGATATAATCGAAGTTAAATTTCAAAGTGTCAGGTAAAAGGGGGGCAAACCACACACCCAAGTATTTAATTTTGGATGGCTGCCAAGAGAAACCAGAGACATCAAAGAGATGTTTCTGACAGGACGAGTTTAAGGGGAGGATTTCACATTTGTCAACATTAAGACGATAACCCGAAACGGCTGAGAAAGAGGAAACCTGTTGTAAAAAAGCGGGAAGGGAAGAGAGTGGGTTGGAACAGTATAAAAGAATGTCATCAGCATAAACGGAGAGTTTAATCTGTTGAGGACCAAAGGGGAAACCGGAGATTGAACTGTCTTCTCGGATTTTGGTAAGGAAGGGTTCTAAGGCAAGAACAAATAATAAAGGAGAGAGAGGGCATCCCTGACGAACACCCCTACTGAGCGTGAAATAATCAGAAACTGCGCCATTGACGAAAATCGACGCCTGAGGGCAAGAATACAGCAGTGAGATAAGAGAGATAAACTTAGGTGGTAAACCGGACCAAGAAAGAGCGCAAAACATAAAGTCCCACCCAATCCTGTCAAAAGCCTTCTCCGCATCAAGGGAAATAGCGGCAAACGGAAGATCTAACGATGAAGCTTTGCTGATGATGTTGAAAAATACTCTTGAATTGTCTGAAGCGAGACAACCCTTCACAAAACCGGATTGTTCAGGGCCGATCAGGGCTGGCAAGATAGGGTCCAATCGTAGAGCTAGAATTTTGGCCAGAATTTTATAGTCCGTGTTAACTAATGATATGGGCCTATAGTTTTTGCACAGAGAATGATTCTTACCGTCTTTAGGAATAAGGCAGATGAGAGCCTGTTGAAAGGATCCACTAGAGGAACCTGAGGCCAGAAAGGTATGATAGAGAGAAAGCAGTTTAGGGAGAAGAAGGGAAGCAAAATGGGAATAAAATTCAATGGTGAAACCATCGGGGCCCAGAGCTTTACCATTTCGAAGTTTAGAAACAGCATTGGAGACCTCAGAAAGGGTAATATCAGCAGATAAAGGTTCAAAGTTCACGTGTAAGGAAGGAGGGGGTGAGAGAGATTGGAAGTAAGTAAAGAGATCGTCAGGGGAAGGGATAGATTCCAGCGTGTAAAGAGATTTGTAAAAAAGCAAGAATTCATGAAGAATATCTTTATCTCTAAAGAGAGCATCGCCAGAGGAAGTGTTAATTTGTTTGATTTTTGTGCGTTCCTTCCGGACTTTAAGGTAGTTAGCGAGTAGTTTCCCCATCTTGTTTTGACCGCCATAGTAACGGGCATTGAATTTTAGGAGTGAATTAGAAGCAGCTTTGGTGGTGAATTTATTAAAAGAAACCTTGGCCGCAATAAGTTCTTTAAGAGAAGATTCTGAGTTTGTGGAGTGAAAGGCAAGTTCCAACTTCTTGATATTAGCAAGTATGGAAGAGGATTTGGCCTCGTTGGCACGTTTCTTACGGGAGACAAAATTAATGATAAAACCTCTAGAGGCTGCCTTATAAGAGTCTGAAACTGAAACATCAGAGGTAGGAGGAATAGCGTTGAGTGAGAAAAATTCAGTGGTAAAATTAGAGAATTCTTTGCTAAAGAGGGGGTCTAGAAGAAGGGAATTATTGAACCTCCACCTGCCAGAGTGAGGCGAGAATGGAAGGAGGTCAATGTCTACGAGTACCGGGCGTGATCAGAGATTAGGATAGAACCTATGTCGGAGTGTATAGCATGTTGAGTGAGGGATTTACTGAGGAAGAGATAGTCTATTCATGATTGTGAGTTGTGAGCGGGAGAGTAGAAGCTATATTCTCGAAGGTCGGGGTTACACAATCTCCAAATGTCCACCAAAGCATTATTACAAACAGCATTAGTGAATTGAGCATGCAGCTTGGAAGGGGAGAACCTGACTTTAGAATGACGATTGAGAAAGGGGTCGAACACCAAATTACAGTCTCCCCCAAAAATAATATATTCTTCAGTAAGGGAAGAAAGCTTAGTAGAAATCGAGGGCCAAAACAGCTTATCAGTACCAGTGGGGGCATAAACATTGAATAAAACAATCGGTATCTTATCAATAAGCAAGTGAACTAAAACCCAACGACCTTGGTCGTCACATTCTTGTGAAACAATAGAAACATTCAACTTTTTGTGTAATAAAATTAAAGTCCCACCCTTCTTAGAAGCAGTAGGGGAGAAGAGAACATGACCCACCCAACAACGTTTAACCTTTAAGGCCTCTGCCTCAGCGAGATGAGATTCTTGAATAAAGGCTATATCAGTATTTAGTCTAGCTAGATGAGTCAGTACTCGCTGTCGCTTGATAGGGTTATTTAAACCCTTGACATTCCAAGTAACTACACGGAATTAAATAACAACAGGAAAAATATACAACAATGCTTAAAACTGCTTACTAATTCCAGGAAAGAGAGGAATGAGAAAATGGAGACAAAAGAGTTGTAAGAGGTAACAGGAAGATGAGATAAATAGAAAAGAAGATATGAGACAGAAAGGAAGAGGAGAGAAAAGAGAGAGAGAGAAAGAGAAAGGAGAGAGGGAAAACAAAGACAGATAAGATCAAGAAGACAGTACACATCCAAAAAGGACGACTGATTATCATACTTACAAAAAACGAAAAACACAAGCGGTGGGGGGAGTGGAAGCGCCGGTGGGGAAATGACGACACCATCCAGAGCCGGAACCAAAACACGGGAAAAACAGGGAATCCAAGGAATACTGTACGAAGCAGAAACGAGTCCATCAGGAAAGGGTGAGGGACAATAGGTGCCGCAGAGACAAAGGAAAAAACGAGATGAATACATAATAGGAATAAAAACTCGATAAAAACATGAGGAAAAGTTAAGACAAGAATAATATGTGCAGACAACCATGAAAGAAGACTAAGAAAGCATCGTGACAAGTGGCAACAAGAGAGAAACAATCGCAAACAGAACAGGAGGAATCACAAAAAGCCATTCAAGGGGGTCTGGATACGTCCATTGCATCAGAGCCTTGTCGACGTAGGAACTCCCGAAGAATGGCAGGGTCTTCCTATGTGGTGGTCCTGTCCTTATAGGTGACCTTAAAAAGACAGGGGTGAAGGAGACCATATCTTGCACCAAGAAGTCTGAGTTGAGGGTGTAGGTCCAGGAATTGCTTTCTTCTGTCTGCGGTGGCCTTGGAAACATCCTGCGACAGATAGAGACGAATGCCCTCCCACACGATTTGTTTCTTAGACTTGGAAGCCGCAAGTACCTGCAGAAGGTCAGTAAATTGGAGAAACAACATGATGGCACCTCGAGGTTTGGAAGAAACTCTAGGGCCCAGGCGGTGAGCTCTCTGTATGTTGATGGAGGCCAGGGCAGGATTATCAAGGATTTTTGAGAAAAAAGTTGGGAAGAAGGCCGTTGGATTGGACCCTTCTGACAGTTCCGGAAGTCCGTAAAGGCAAAGGTTATTCCTGCGATTCCTATTTTCTAAATCCTCTGTGTGTTTCTTGAGCAGAAGAACCTCGGCCTCCAAAGAAGGAAATCGTGAACAGGTAGAATGTAGAGCCTCTGAAGATTGTTCCAGCAGTGAGACTCGAGAGTCCAGAGTCGACCATTTGTCTTGCATAGCCTGCATGTTGCCTGTGGTGGCCTCTATAAATGGTTTAAGGGCTCGAATTTCCTCCAAAATAGTGTCTAAAGATGAAGGGGAGACACTATTATCAGGTGAAGGAGGATTTTGTTTGAGACGTTTGATAGTAGGCAACGATGAGGAGATCTTCCCTCCATTTTGAGCTTTAGGGACCTCACCAGATATGACGTCCGGCTTTGACATGTTGGAAATATCCGTGTCCTGAAGAGGCGAGTCGGAGTCAGAGCCAGGAGGAAGTTTGGAAGTCGCGGCAAGTTTGAAATTGCGGAGTTTCACCATAAAGAGTCACTAAACAGCAAGTGGTGCGACCAAGGCCGGACAAAAATATACAGTGGGGAAGCAAGCGCGACCAGACCAATGCAGAGAGAGCAAATGAAAAGAATTCACTAGGAGGATATCTCACACCGTGCAGAGCAAGAGGAGGAAGCTGTATAGCTCATATAAAGGTGCACGGCAGCATGAGCTTCAAAGAGGCATCTTTCTCGTGGATAAAGCAGACAAGCGATGCAGATCTATGAGAAGTAGGTGGTGAACCTCCATAGGCAACTGGGCGCGAGCGTGATAAGAAGAAAGGCAGTCTCTGGTGTTGGCAGGCAGAGAAGACAAATGGCGCATATCATATGAAATATAAAACAAGCAATCAGAGACGTGCCAGTAAAAAAGATATGGGAAACTCCTTTAGGCGACACAGGCAAAGTAGAAACGGTGAGAGCAATGTTATAAGTCAGCCAGAAGGTAATCGCATGTAGAAAGTCATTGGTAGTGAAGGACTGGGCTATTCTAAGGCCCAGCGGTGCCAGGGAACAACACCTGAAACCTTCATGGGTTACCTGTTCCGGCGTACAAATCACAGAGACACCGGACACTTCCTTTGGCGTCAAAGATCAGCGTTTATTTACTGCAGGGATACAGAAGTCGCAAGAAGTACACTACGTGTAGGTTCTGAGAGACTGCTTCCAATTGCAACAGTGGATCGCTCTTTTTATACATATTTTAGTCATAGCACAACATGGCGAACAAAAGGTTACAACTCAGTTCCCACAGTAAACTTCAAAAGGGTTGCTTTCATGTATTCAGGAGCCCGGAACATAATTACAGTAGCATCGCCGGTTCCCAACTGTAAAAGTATGTTATCCCACCATTAAGTACATTCCATTCTAGCTGTAAAACGAGTTAAGAAAAGAGACAGAAACAGGTGCAAGGAAGACAAAGATAGACAACAGATTGAAAAAAAAGTGAAGGGGGCAATATCGAAGACATGATTGCAGGATCAAAGGATTCGTGCCTAATGCATGCACGACTGAAACAATAGACCGGGACGGTAAGATGAGCCTCGAGCGGAGCCATTTGCCTTTGCAGTGTCATCTCCCTCATCATAAAGACACCCTCAGAGGAACACATGTCTTCCGCAAGAGCTTGGGGATCCCAGGGTCACGAAGCCGACAGTGTCCGTTCGCTGGCTACTTGAGGGCAAGAGACAAAATGGATGCCGTATCTAAAATGGAACCCGTGGGTTCAGATGAAAAAACCCACGAATAAGACGAACAGTTCAGGCCAGCGTTGCGAAAACGCGTACACCCACTAAACTCGTCATTTGCGGTTCAGAGATACCAAACTCGTCCATATTCGAACGAGACCAAAACACCATTATGATTGTCACGGATCCTCAGACGCTCCTTTTGCCCTCATGTAGGCAAGCACTAGTGGATATCAGGATCGATCTCGATATTCATCAAATCATTCAGATGTTGCTGCAGCATTATTCTATCCATCAATGCTTCTTTGGTAACAGATGGCCGTCTTATACACGTCGTAGCACAGAGGCCACATAAGGCAGGACCACACTGCACACAAAGACAACATGTGAACAGAAATGCTACAACAACCCCGATGATCATCAGAATCTTCCAACCCCACGTCGACATCAAGCCCCAAAACCATCCTAGTAGCGTCCAATCACCTATGCCCACGTGTATGGACTCGGAGATCTTATGCAACTTTGAGATGGCTTGATACACAGTTGGAGCGTTATCAGGGATGAAAATACAACAACTCAAATGGATCACCTTGCACACACCACCTCTATCTGCAAGAACAACATCTAAAACCATACGGTTCTGCAACATCATAAGCCTATCCGCCTGAAGCTCTGCTGTCAGATTACCAAGAGCACTTGCAGTTATGTTAGCAGTCGATTCTACCATACGAGTCAACTGTCTCAGGTTCCTACTATTAACCATAGGTCCCCAAAACGGCAGGAAACCCTTAAAGAAGTCTCCTGCTTCTTGACCGGCAGTGTCCTCTTTGCTAATAACGCCTCTCACAACTCTAGTCTTGTGATAGTCCGAGGCAACTGTGAAAGTCGGTGGCAACAGATTTGCAATATAACAAATGCCCGAGAAGTCACGAGGCAACCATGTATATGCGCAATCGTAACATACAAAGGATGTACCCTTGGCAGTCAAGAAAACAGGGGGAGAGAGCATCGGTAAAACATACGTTTCAGTACAAGCACTCTTCCCAAGCTGAGCTCGCGGATTTCGACCAAGGCCTTGCAAGCAGAAATTACCGAGATGGGGTACGATCCAGATCGGAGACGAGCTTTTAAGCTGTCTATCCCCCACTGACATGCTATACTCAGCCTCACTCAGGTCCTTGTATGCTCGCACCTCTTCCTCTGGAATAAGCGATGCATCAAAAATGTCTCTATCTAAGTCAACAATCGCTCTTGCCAAAGGCTTGTGGTACGGTACGGGACCAAGATCTGCAGAGCGTGGCTCTCGATGGGGCTAGGAATATAGTGCGCTACGGAACATAGTTTGGAATGCTCGAGCTGACCCCTGGGAGCTGTAAGGAAGAACCAAATACGGAATACCCCTATCCATGGTGTGTGGCATTAACCCACACACCCAACAGTTAGTAGTATTCATCACCAACTGATGCTGATGTAGGAGCTGGACAAAGGAGTTGTTCATGAATTCTGCACGTCTAACCTGTTCATGTTGGGGCAGAGGATGAAAGGAATGTGGAGAAACAGTGGGAATAGAATTTAGTTCAGAAGAAGAAGAAGTAGGTAAAGCGGAAGGCAATAACAACTGTATTCCAAAATACACATCCACCCACCAATAGCATAGAAACAGTCAGAAACAACAGGAATACCTGAAACAGAAAGCATTTTGTTCGTACAACCCTATGCAATTTCGATCTTTGAGCCGACATTCTCTCTACTTCCGACAACTTAGAGAAATCCATCCTCTAAAAACTGTCCGTAACGTTCTTGACGCACTTCGTTCTGAGTAGCGATTATCAATTCCCAGGGGTTCCCAGGAATCGACAAAAGTAACCGACCTAGTGTCAGGAACCTGCTAAACAGAAGGAAGTACCCGCACGGCCCTACGGTCAACCGGGATGAAAAGGTTATCTTTAATCAAACATTCAATTTTTAATGCAAATCTCCTAGCTGTGGAAAAAGAGGAACACACGTGAAAAGAGACTCAAAAATTAATAGAGAATGCAATTGTTCATAATGTTCGTGGCAACAGTAAGGGGGTAATGTGAATTCAAAAAAAGAAAAACAAAAAGTGATTTATTTTATTAGTCTTTGTCACGAGAACGAAGGATATATCTACTTCTTCCAGGACGAGTCTGCTCTTCAAATAATTGGTCAGGTTGCAAAACAGTGTTCGACCGATCAGATGACAATTCAGGCCTCGAATTCTCCAACGCTGACGATTCAACAAATGTATCTGGCTGCAATGAAGTTTCTCCTACAGGTTGAGCATCACTAAACAGCACAAAACGTAGAGGGGTCTCTGTTTCCGTTGTGGCAATCCCAGTTCGAACCCAAGAATCTGCTGGCAAAGGGATCAGGACTTTCTTGGTGTGGGTGGCGTGCACCCATTTCTTTCTGCCTTCCAACCGAACTGCAGTCCTTGTAGCCAGCAAAACTTGGAAGGGACCCACAAATCTTGGCTCCAGATTACGCTTTCTCCCAAAGTTGCGGGTGACCACCCAGTCACCCGGTTGGAGCCGATGTCCAGGACCCTCTGTCTGTGCCGGTAGAGCTTCAAAGACCTGTTGATGAATTAACCTCAGTTTAGCAGTCAGATCATGAAGATAATCAATTAACATTGGATATTCGAGACCATCAAAGGCCTTAGGCCTCGGGACTCCCCAAATGTTCGCAGGACGGCAGAACACAATCTCATATGGGCTAAGCCCTACTCGAGAGTGCACAGTCGCCCTGGTTGACAAGAGAGCTAGAGGAAAGGCATCAGGCCATGACAAACCAGTCGTCGCTTGAATCTTAGCAAGTTTCAGTTTCAGAGTACCATTGTACCCTTCAACTAAACCTGCTGACTGGGGATGATTGGCGCTATGGAATTTTTGTTGAATTCCAAGGCCCTTACACACACTCTTCATCACACTCCCCACAAACTCACTTCCGTTATCTGACCATACAATCCGTGGCATTCCATACCAAGGAAAGTATTCCTTCAGTAGGACTTTCGCGGTGGACAGGGCAGTATTATCTTTAAGAGGATAGGCCTCAATCCATCTGGAGAACACGCAAACCACAACTAAAACATATTTCAGGTTATTGCATCTCTCCATATGGATGAAGTCCAGTTGGATAACCTCAAAGGGACATGTAGGAGGAGCAAAATGTCCAGGTGGAGTGGGGGTGCCCTTGCAAGGATTATACATCATACATACCATACAATTCTTAACAACTCTCTCAGCACACTTAGCGATACCATCATTCTTCCATACAGGGGACAACAACTTACATATACCTTTCGCGCTAATATGTGACAAGCCGTGAGCCATAGTCACAACGGCTAGCACATATGCATCCGGTAACATCCACCTCTGACATTCCGACAAATCAATCCAACATCCATGCGCATCTAACTTTCCCGTGCTTTCTTTCCACTTAGTCTTTTCAGTTTCGGTGGCCTCATTCTGAATCGCTTTCACACTCTCAACAGTGTCCTCACACATACCAGTCTCCGCCGGCCTCCTCACTGAACTCGTAACGTACATTCAGGTTGCAAGATTCTTAGCTGTTTCCTTAGCAATCTCATCCACAAACGCGTTACCACGACCAACATTATCCGTAACCTTTCGGTGCGCGCTGCATTTAATGATTGCCACCTGCTTGGGCAATGTAAGTGCGTCCAAAAGATCGTTCACGAGCTGTCCGTGTTGGATCTTCGTACCATGCGATGTCATAAATCCTCTTTCTCTCCACAATCGACCAAAGCTATGTGCAACGCCAAACGCATATTGACTATCTGTAAACACATTCACTCGCTTTCCCTTAGACAAAACACACGCTCTTGTCAACGCAATCAACTCTGCCGCTTGCGCTGAATTCTGGCTCAATCTCGCAGTTTCCACAACCGTACTCAACGTCACCACAGCATACGCAGTCGTCACATCACCATTCGGCAACTTGAAACACGAACCATCAACATACAAAGTACCATCGGGATCTGCCAATGGAGTGCTTTTTAGGTCAACACGACCCTTCGTTTCTTCCTCACCACGTAAATAACAATCATGTGGTGGTACATCATCTGATTCCATATTAGTCGGCAACAATGTCGCCAGGTTCAGTACATTACAACGCTTTATTTGTATATGACTTGCCAAAAGCGTCAACTCATAACCGTACAACCTTGCGCTCGTCAAGTGTTGGGTTTTTGTACGATTCAAGAGAGTGTCAACTGCATGCGGAACCATCACCGTAAGCATATTATCCATGACCAGTCCTGCAGATTGCTGGATGGATACCGCAGCTGCCGCTGTCGCTCTTAGACAACTCTGCAATGCTCTAGCTACTGGGTCCAAGGTCGAGGAAAAATATGCACATGGACGCTGCTTACCGCCAAATTGTTGCGTCAAAACACTCAACGCACAACCCTCTCTCTCGTGAACGTATAGTGTAAACGGCTTACTGTAGTCAGGAGTACCTAACACAGGGGCCGAACACAACGCATCACGCAATTCAGAAAAACTTTTCTGACACTCTTCAGTCCATGGCAAAGGAGTCGGAACATCCTTGCACGTGAGGGCTAACAATGGCTTCGCTAGCAATGAAAAATTTGGAATCCATTTCCTGCAGTATGACGTGATACCTAGAAAGGCACTCACATCTCTCTGAGTTGTTGGCACAGTCATTCGAGCGATCGCTGCAATTCTCTCTGGGGTCAACCTTCTTCCCTCCTTTGACAATAAGTGACCTAGATAGGTTACTTCTTGACAACAATATTGAAGCGTAGAAGGTGACACCTTGTGATGTAAGTCACATAGATGCTGTAACAGCGATACTGTAGCAGTTTTGCAAATCTCTTTAGTATCATCAGCCACTAACAAGTCATCAACGTACTGAATCAAGGCCGCACCAGCCGGTAACACAAACACATCAAGTTGACTCTTTAGCGCTTGGCTGTAGATTGATGGACTCTCACAGTAGCCCTGAGGAGCGCGTTTAAACCTGAAGCTGCGACCACCTAATGAGAAGCCGAATAGATCTCTGCTTTCCTCAGCAATCGGAATGCTAAAGAAAGCATTCTTCAAATCGATTACTGAGAACCAGGAGGCAGATGCTGGAATCAGAGTCAATAAAGTCATAATGTCAGGCACCACAGGAAATTGTGGAATCACAATTTTATTTACCTCTCTCAAATCAATGGCAAAACGATACACAGGAGGCTTGGATAGATCAGTGCGTTTCAAAATAGGTAACTCAGGACTATTACACACATTTCCCCGAGTTTCCTCAATAACATCCTTCTTAATCAAGTCATAGATGATCGCTAATAGCGCTCGTTCACCATCAAGAGAGATACGATACTGGGGGATACGTGCTGATCGCACATTCGATTTCAATTGGACAACATAAGGTGATATGTCCAGCAGGCCCACATCATTGGGACCTGTTGCCCACAAAGACTCAGGAAGAGAACTCAATTCTGGTGGAAGCTTATCAGTCGACAAGTACATAGGAGAGATCACTCTCCGACCCAATTTAAGCTCCACACCCGCAGGAGAACAGTACAAAGTCGCATATAACCGCTTCAAAAAATCCAGACCCAAATGATTCTCACCACAACCAGTAGTTAAAATCAAAGGAGCTTCTAGCTCACGAAGCCCAATTGTGAGGGGCAAAGGGCTAGAGACCGGATTGCTAACGGGGGCGCCAGAGAATCCAACGGAAACATTAGTTAAGCCAGACAAAGGTGCGCCAGGGAGTTTCGAATGCATGATGGAACTTTTCGCTGCACCAGTGTCCAACAGAAAAGGCTCAACTACCCCCGATGTGGCAACTGCGACGTAAGGCCCTCTCTGATCAACCGGAACTGATACTACTCCCTCTCTTTGTCTGTGGCTGTCCTAGTAATTACCGTCAGCATCAATATCGTGCTCGACGTAATAGTCGTCTACATGATACTGTGCAGATCTACCTGATGATGAATCACGCTGATCAAAGCAATTGTTCGAGTCTGATGAAGTGGTAGAACGCTCATTCTGATTCTGAGTGACACCACGACCTCTACCACGAGATGCCTGTTGAGGACCACTACGACCTCCTCGAGCCGAAACACCATTGTTTCGGTCACGCACAACTGGACAATAAAACTTCAAATGGCCCTCACCTCTACAGTATGCGCATTGATTATATCCAAGCATAGATCTCGGTGTAGAGGAGTCAGTACGCGACTGAGTCCTAAAAGACTGTGATTGTGATCTATTTTGCTGTTGTGAGTCATTTTGATTCGAGCGCGAAGGATACGCTTGCTGTAACAGAACCTTAGTCTTAAGATCCTTCGTTTTCTTATCTGCACGATCACTTTTTTCCTTTTCTCTGTTTTCATAATATTGAGCTGTGGCCAATATTTGAGCAGTAGTCGAAACAGCCCACGAACTTTCGGAATTTTTCAATTTGTTGCTGAGTTCAGGCAACAAATTCGATACAAATGTATCCACAAACAGTCGCTGACCTCCCTCAGTGCTCATATCCTGACCACTGTTATCGATGAATGCCTCCTCAAATCTGGTAAAGAAATCAGAGACACTCTCGTCCTTCTTTTTCTTGCACGCAGACAGTTTATCCCAATTAACTCTCATCGCCGGCATAAGTGTCTTCATAAGTGTAATAATCCGCTGGGGCAGATCAGCAATGAGCTGTTCAGGCTTAGCCCCGCCAACTTGTCGTCCGTCGGCCGCCGCAAGAGCAGCCCAATCACCGCCTAACTCGGCTACGTGATTCTCTTGACGGATTTTTGCCCAAATTGGTTGAGGTACAACATTACCGAACAGCATGTCAATATCGGCAAGGTTCATAATAGTAGCATCCACTAATTTGGATAACTCCTTATAATAACCTGCCGGATTTTTCCGGTGGTCAGGTAAAGATTGCTTCACCTGCAAAACTTCTGATCGCTTCCATGGGAGGTGTATCCAAACTCTCTGGAAGTGTGGAAAAATTGCAGGGTTAGCAGCGGGATTACCTGGCATCCACACTGGGGGAACTTCTCGCATGGGATACTGACCAGGTTGTGCCATCCACTCTTCAGTGGCATCATTAAACAATGCTCAAGGTTGTACTGTAGATCGGAAGGATAGGAGACGCTCTAAAGCACGTCGAACATTACCACCCACAATCATGCCGTTCGAAAACTGATTCTGAAGTTCAATCATTTCGGGCGGTACATTGTCTACCTCATCATCATCCCACTCGTCTCGTAAGGATTTACACATTTCCTCAAATACAAATCTTTGTGTGGGCTCATTAAATTGAGAGAACGTCTCGAAAACTATGCGCAGGGTGTACTTAGCAGGATGCCTAATCCATTTACGCGTCATTTCCACAAACGTCTCACTCTCCCTACCACCAGGAATTTGACTTCATCTCTGAGAGACATCAGAAACATCGGACCCAAGGATCGGTCCAAATGGAGAGTAAAGAGTAGCAACAGCATTAGGTACGCGACTACGGACAGAAGGAGAAGAGGAGAGAAGTACAGGGGCAACAACATGAGGGCTGAACGTAGGAGCAGTAGAAGCAGTAGGAGTAGCCAAGAGAGCAGAAGTAGCGGGAACAATAGACTGAGAAGGTATAGGCAGTGGAGCAGTAGGAAGAAGGGCAGGCAAGGGAGCAGGGACGACCTGAGGAACAAGAGTATTCGGAAGGACAGGACCAACGGCAGGCTGACCAGCAGCTTCCGGAACAACAGGTTGAGGGGCAAGAGGAACCAAAGGGACTGTAGTATACTGTGCATATGGAGGTGGTGACTTCAGTAGATAGGACAACAAAGGGTCCTCTACCGCTTCTTCTCCCTTCTTATCAGAACTCGACGGTAAAACAGGATAACACTTATCCACCACCATATGTTGCAGTCTAGCAAAAACTTCCTTTTCCTTCTCTTCTTTGTCTCGCTGAAACTGCTCTGCATTTCGCATCACCGTAATGAAACCTTCTCTCTTATTTTTCTTAATCTGTTTGATTTCTTTCTGCTTGGCCTCTTTGCGCCATAACCGAAAGGAATCAAACATGGCCGGCCTAGCTTTCCTTTTAAACAATTTTGCCTCAAGATTGTCCAAAATTGCAGTTTCGAAACTACCATGAGGTGGCCAACTAAGGACACCATCGTATTTAGTGTAGCGGATCCAATAATCATTATATACGATAGGACCCACTCCATGGCGACTATGGAGCTCATAGATCGGAGTTCCAACTGGAGGTATCGGACATGAGTCCTCCAATCGGGAATCCGTACCGCAACATTTAAGAAAACCAAACAAAGTACTACGGCCAGGCATCGTGCACACTAACCGAATTTACAAACTTCAAGGGTTATCGAATTACGATGTCCTCGCAAAAATGCAAGACCCTTGGTTTTTGGCAATTGCAATCGTCAAATAAAACCCAACAACTAAGAACCAACAACTAAGAACCACAAATGCAATGGAACCATGCAAACAACCAAGTTTCAACAACAACCAAGGACTCTGGGAGCGACCCACAAATACTTAACTGAAAGAGCAATGGCGTCACCAGGAAGGCCCGTCTATCGTCTCGCCGTACAAAGGACTACGCCAGGCGCCAAAACAGGTCGACAGTCAGGGCATCAGTCCGTCGCAGCCGTCAGGAGGCGGGAATCTTCGCAGGAAAAGTCTTCGGACCACTTATTTCGACAACAGGATCGATGAAGCGGGGTGCACCTTCCCTCGGAGATTTCACACGAAGTTCCTCACGATCGTCGGGCTTTGGACCGGTACCACTGATGTCTCCCCATGTTGGGCGCCAACTGAAGGACTGGGCTATTCTAAGGCCCAGCGGTGCCAGGGAACAACACCTGAAACCTTTGTGGGTTACCTGTTCCGGCGTACAAATCACAGAGACACCGGACACTTCCTTTGGCGTCAAAGATCAGCGTTTATTTACTGCAGGGATACAGAAGTGGCAAGAAGTACACTACGTGTAGGTTCTGAGAGACTGCTTCCAATTGCAACAGTGGATCGCTCTTTTTATACATATTTTAGTCATAGCACAACATGGCGAACAAAAGGTTACAACTCAGTTCCCACAGTAAACTTCAAAAGGGTTGCTTTCATGTATTCAGGAGCCCGGAACATAATTACAGTAGCATCGCCGGTTCCCAACTGTAAAAGTACGTTATCCAACCATTAAGTACATTCCATTCTAGCTGTAAAACGAGTTAAGAAAAGAGACAGAAACAGGTGCAAGGAAGACAAAGATAGACAACAGATTGAAAAAAAAGTGTAGGGGGCAATATTGAAGACATGATTGCAGGATCAAAGGATTCGTGCCTAATGCATGCACGACTGAAACAATTGACCGGGACGGCAAGATGAGCCTCGAGCGGAGCCATCTGCCTTTGCAGTGTCATTCCCCTCGTCATAAAGACACCCTCAGGGGAACACGTGTCTTCCGCAAGAGCTTGGGGATCCCAGGGTCACGAAGCGGACGGTGTCCGTTCGCTGGCTACTTGAGGGCAAGAGACAAAATGGATGCCGTATCTAAAATGGAACCCGTGGGTTCAGATGAAAAAACCCACGAATAAGACGAACAGTTCAGGCCAGCGTAGCGAAAATGCGTACACCCACTAAACTCGTCATTTGCGTTTCATAGATACCAAACTCGTCCATATTCGAACAAGGCCAAAACACCATTATGATTGTCACGGAACCTCAGTAGATCACAAAATGGTGGTCATGAGTGTAAGTACAAGCACTTCAGAAAAACAGGCATGAAAGGGTTAAAACGTGAAGGCACATAGTTGCAGACTCACCGCTCAAGGGGAAGAGCAAGTTCCGAGGCACTAGTGAGGAGTCCAGTGAGAAACGAGCATCAGGGTTCCTCAGGTGAGAGGGTGCGCAGCGCTCACAAAATGGCAGCTGTTACCGCAAAAATCTGAGTAATGTAGACGAACTCCGTGAAAAAGCCGCCTGAATGCAGAAAAAGATTCCCACTATGCACCTCTTACATTCCGATGCCTGCTGGTGCGAGCTGAGGGGATTCCGGCTTCAGAAAACGGCGAAAATCATCCAGAAACCGAGTCTGGGCTCTGGAGCTCCGGAACTACGCCGCCATTCTACTCGGTGCTGAAGCCACGCCCCCCTCTAGGAACTCTCTTGACACAAACATGCTGACCCACGTCTACAGTCCCTCTCTAGTATTCGTCAGGCACTCTCTCCGCCCTTCGTCATGCTCACATACTCTTACCTCTAACTCTGGGTGCCTCCAGCTTGCACTCAACCCAAACACACCGGACAACTGAGCACTAATTCAAGCGCAATTACCGGAAGGGCCCTGATAGCCCCGCCCTTTTACCTACTAACTGCTTCCCCATGTGTTCCTCTTTCGGCGCCATATTAAGAAGATCTACAAAGCACATACATAAATGCAAATTCACATTCATAATGCTTATTACAGACTGGCTGGTGCTTTAACTTATATTCTTAATTGGCACATCACAGTTACAGACGTTATGCCTTCTGCGGGGAACAACTGTCATCAGTGGGGAGAGACGCGCTAGAACTTCCACTGTTTGGACTCAAGGGGTGTGGACACTCGCATTCACACATGTACAGTACATTCTGATGCCATATTGCAAGGGTGTATTACTCCCTAATACATTGATGCTCCTGCTATATTTTACAGACTAACTATTAGTTCAATTCTTAAACTGGCAGTACCCAGTTGTAAAGATGTTATCAAATCTATAAGGGACAACTACCATCATTTTTAGCAAAGACATTAGGTGTTCAAGTAGAATGCCTAAAGGGATGTTGTTGCTACAGATATACCTTATATTTAGATCTTCCATCAAAACTGTACTTAATGACATCCCATAACAAGATTATGCCAAAGGGCCACACACTCATTACCCACACTTGTATGGTAGCGCTACAGTATGTTGATGTACGGCGGGATACTTAACTTTACATCTTTAGATATTCACAAAAGGCATTTAGGAGTAGTAACATTAGGAATCATGGTGTGCTTGAGACCATCGGCTGGGCATCTTTAAAACTGATAATCTTATGCACTGTACAATCTTAACATTCAGAAACAAACTGTTTTAGGTACATTGGTAGCTTTGATATATATTTTTTTATGTTATCAACAATAGCGCTTCTTCCTTGTGTTTACTGTTGTACACACATTGTTGGCAGAGCAAAACAAATTTCTCTGTTAGCACAATTTGTATGGGGCTCTTGGAAAGTTTTCTGTATCGTTACAACAATAATAGTCTGACGTCTATGCTCATGAAGGAAGGGGTTTTGCCAAAAACACAGCCACTCAACAAGGATTAGCAATAGATAGCGGCACAAAGGATAGGCTTCACTTTTTCTCTTTTTAGTTAGACATATTAAATGGAGCTAACTGATCTGCATTCCCAGAGCCTCCTAAGTAAGCTTTTTGACTCTAGTCCTAACAGAAAATAAACAGTTCCTGGCCCTAATAGAGAGAGGAAATCTCCTCTAAATAGCAGATTGGTTTAAAGACAGGCAGAAACGCTTCTGATGGAAGAAGGGGGATTTAGCTGTTTTCTATTTAGGGCCTCTGAAACGTTTTAGAGTAAACCAAAGAGGAAGTGCTGCAATACGATGTTGGTATAGAGTGAGAAAGTAAACATGATTGGTGGGTACTTTTCTCCATTCAATGGCTACTTCATGGGATAATACTGGCCTCTTGTCATCACCTCTTCATAACAAATGGAGGAACTGGAGGTGCTCTTCATTGGTTAGGTTACTGACCTCCTGTTTGTTTGTTCCAGGCACACAAAAAGTAGAACCACTGCTGACTCCAAGAGGACTACGCTAACCACTGAGGACTGTACACAGCAGATGCCATGGCTGGAGTGAGATATGGTGCCCAGAAGCCTGTCTAGAGGGTCTGAGGGCATCATGAGTTACCAAAACGAACCTATTCTTCCCCAGAAGACTAGGACATTGTGCAGTGGATTGATCTGAGAGGTCACCCCTTAGGCAGGCAACAAAATCAGGTTTGTCCCTTTCTCAACTTTCTGCTGTGCTGAAGATAGATCCATTGGGAACGTTGTCTGACCTTCTCGAGCCCTTCCATTTACAGCTTAGAGACTTGCCTCACAGAATGACTTTAAGATACATAAACGTGACTAAGGCTAAAGACAATACCTTGAACCAGGCTAGTCTGCAAAACTATGCAAGAGGTGAGGGGACATGGGTGGCTTTGAAATCTGGCTTTGTCTCACTCAGAGCTTTTGGTGTGAGAATGAATAGCTTCTTCGGGAATTTGAGATCCTTCCACATTGAAGGATACTTGTAGACTTCATCCTTTGATCTTGCCCTGCTGGAGGAATTAGACTTCTAAAAGGAAACTATTCCAGAAGGTCAAATATTTATCCTGGACCACCTTGCTGGTGTATCTGACCACCAGTCCTTTGCGGTTGGCCTGAAATCATATCTGAGTTTAACTCTTGGTCAATTGCGGATCAATATTTTTCATTTATTTTTTACTATATCTAGGCTCGATTTTACCATAACATTTTAAAAATGTATATCTCCATTTCTATCTAACTGATTTTAATAGTTCTGTTGAAAATGTTTTCTTTTTTCTCTCTTTTTTAACATTGGTGTTGGAATATTATTTGTGTGTTTTTACTCTAAAATTATTGGTCCTGCTTGTACTTACTATTTATTTCTGCGCGTAATTGCCTACTACCTGCGCTGTAGCTACCAGCTGAAACTTCTGTGAGATATAACCAGGGCATGTTCATTAAGTTTGCAAGGATTCCCTTTTCCCGACATGAGAAGCTACTTTCTGATAGGGGACTTGTGGAACATTACATAAAGCAGTAAAGAGAAGAGCATGTCTTTAGGATTGTAGGCTATTCCCCAGCCCCAAATCACTTCTGTAGATGTCAGCAATCTGACAATATGAATTTAGTAGGCATATAAGCTGAACCGAGTACCATCAAGGGGGGAAAGGAGGTGTCAAAATGTATTAAGGCTGGAAAACAGACCCAGACAACTCTGAATTCCTCTATGTGTCAAGCACTGAAGAAAAACACCTGGGTCCACTGGATGCACACTTGCAACATCATGAAAAAGTGGAACCTCTGAAGTACACCGAGTACACAATAACCTAAATAGCAGAAGTGAAGGATTGAGGAAGGATCAAAAATCATACAAATGATAAGGAGAGACCACAAATATGCTCACTTCATTTTTCATTTTGAATGTGAAGACACTGAAAAGATGTTAACATTTCCGTCCCATAGAAAATTAACTCATAAATGCCTGTACTCCAAGGTGGGAGCTGGAATAAATTGCTGAGAAGACAAATGAGGAACATGTGGAGTGCATTTTCTTCAGTACAGATTGTAATATTCAGTCCTGTCGAGAGGGCAATCTCTCAACAGTCTTAGCAGCAATAAAGAGTCTGGCAATGCACCAAATGAATCCTGAAGAATGTTGATGATGCAGGGCCAGAGAATCATCTCAAGACATTCAATCAATCAATCAATGGTTTGTAAAGCAAACTACTCACCTGTGTGGGTCTCAAGGCGCTAACCATACCATGCCAACATTCAGATACTTAGACACAGAGCAAAAGAACATGCAAGTACAATGCAAGAGCCAAATCTGATCAAATCCCAACATCAACCTGGTGGGATTTGTGATGCCTGTTACAGCCCTACTGCCTCCGCCCTGCAAAAAAGAACTCTGTTAGGTAACACAGCTCCACAATGGTTCATTTAAATATTTTAGTATGGTGTAGTGTAAAGGCACCTTTTATACAGTTCACGTACATAAGTCTCTCTTTCTTAAACATTTCCCTTGAAATGTCTAAGTTCATTCTATCATTCAGCACCGACTGACTTTTTAAGGTGATGCTACAACTAAGATGGCACACCTTTTATCTCACAAACATATACTCTGCCGTTTTACTTACCGTTTCCTTTGGAAACTGTCAACCTGTAAGTTGGTACTTCCTTTCTTCATATCAATTTCCTTACTGACAAAGGCTAGGCTATCAAAAGTATACCAAAAATTAAAATACATCAACTGATTACTTAAATCATATATGTTAACGGGTCGGACATATGGATTATTATTACTTTTGGGTCACGCATCTCTTAACTCCCATGCTCAGATTGATGGTGGTTTGGGATTCAGATTCATTTTCCTTGTCAATGAGGCCTGAAACTGTCGCCTGCTGGCTTTCATTGATGTCCTGGTGGCACTGTACCTCTTCTTTCTGCCCACCGATGTGCATGCATCCGTTATTTGGAGCCGAGCAGGACTTTAGATGTCTTTGCAGGTGAAAGCTTGTCTCACACCTCTCTGCCTCGATATACTGTTTTGCAGCACACTTTTTCTATGTTGAGTGCACCCTCATGCCCACGTCATCAGCTGCAGCATTGCTGTGGACCCTACTCTTTCAATCCAATTTTGTTCAGAGTTTAAGAATGGCCATTTGTTTATAAGACCTACCCTAATCCTGTGTGCATCTTCCATTGCATTTGTGTGTTTTATGAGAAGCTGCTGTGTGACTGCACGGGCCCTGCTTCACTAAGCCCTCCGGAATCACACACACATGATCTTCTTTGGATTGTATACTCTTCATTAGTCCCCGTTCTGATGTGTTGGAATTTCTGCCTATAATGGCAACACATACTTTGTAATCCAGGATATTGAAGCTATCCCTGCCTTTGCAGCAGACAGTATCTGGGCACATCAGGGAAAGAAACACTACTGCCTCACTAGCTTACTAGAAATTGTTGTGTCTAGGTGAAGGAACATTTACTGGAGCAAGCACGACTCAGTTAGAGAGGCTCACTCATAGCATAGATCCAAAAGCTAGGTGTTAACATCAAAAGATCTAGCTAGGCTTTAGTCGATCAGGTCCCAATCTCTCATATTAGGGTATGTGTGTGTTGGCGTCCATCTTTAGCATGTCTGAGGTTTCTGGTGAAACTTCTGGCAACTGCTGCTGTCAATTGTTACCTGGTAGATGTCATAAATGTTTACACTTCTTTCTACCTACTGACATGCTAGTGTACTTTCAATTTGGAGCAAAATTTTGACAACCTAACAATTTAACCACTTCTGCGCTGATGAGGAGCTCAGCTTGTCAAGAGGTTTACCTGTCGTGCGCTCATGGCGAGCTGAGCTCGTCATGAACCGCGGGATTTTGCATTTTTCAGCGCACAGCGGGAAAATGCGCCGCAGCGATGCGGTTAAGATTAGTACCAGACACACTTGAGGGGAACTTTGATAGTGACATATTTCCTGCAGTATTCCAAACAATAACATTTACCAAAGTGGAATATCCATTGATGAAAAATCCAGAAGGCCAGATTCATCAAAGGTCTTGTGCTGCCCTTCCACCACACAAGAATGAGATTTGCCGAGCCTCAGTAGGCCACCTTGTGTGGCCCTGCATGGCTTAGTAAATCTGGAGTAATGCAAGGCAGTGCAAGTGGCTGCCTTTTATTACTCTGCACCAGGGAGACGTTCCATGGGTGGAGCATGGGTGTTCCCACGCATTCAAACATAGATTTTGGCATATTCCCCTATTTACCATGAGTGGTGTACCTGGGAATTGTCAAAATGCTACGCCTTTCCAGAGGAGGAGTAATGAGGAGAAAGCTGTTTATTTCTCCTTGTTTCTTCCTCTTACTGCAGCAAATGTAGAAAAAGGAAAACGCCACTGAGGGTTGTTTTTGTTCAGGAAGGTTTTCCTTCCTCCCTAACAAAAAAATCTTTTCTGCACTGGCACCCTTGCAGCATGATGCAAGGGTGCCTTAGTAAGTGCTTGGTTAGCACATAGTGAGAAAGCACAAGGAGAGGACAGGAATGCACCTTATAATGTAAAATATGACGCATCCCTGCCCTCTCGCAGTCATGTAAAGGAGTGCAGCAAGGCGTGGAAGCAGTGTTTTGCGTAACATTTTAATAAACATGTCCCTGAGTGCATAAATAAGACAAAATTACTCTTTGCCTGCTTAACAATTTTTGTTCTCCACTAGGAAAAAAAGTGTTTTCCTCTGAAGAAATGTTGTTGTTCACATTCCCATAAAAAGTGTTTATGTTTTCTGCCCTTTCCCGCCATAAAACACATTTTTTTCCTTTGATAGCCGCGGTGCACCATTGTCTTGGTGGGATACTACCAGTAAGGGAGCTGTGAACGACCACATGCTACAGTTCCAGAGGTTTTCTCCGACCTTTTCAGGGAGCCTTGAATCAGATTTCTAAACATAACCCTGGAATGCAGCGAATCTGCCTCAGCGATACATTTTCTTCATTCCTAACTCTACCACATGAATGTAAAGTTTTACGTGCACATTCAACATATTATGTGCAGCTATGTCCACAATGCTGTGAAAAGGCTGCGTGACTAGGGCCCATACGTGTTACAGCAGCAAGTCCGCCCCTCGCCGTGGTTATTCAATTTCATCTGTATGCTTAAGGACAGCCAGAAAGAAGAAATCTCAAGTGCGTCTAGCCTAATCAATATTCCAATGATGCTGATATTTGTCAGCATTTTCTTCACTTAATGATTAATGGTGTGCCAGAAGCACTTATGGAATGTTTACCTCTTCAACATGTCTCAATTGGCTCATTGCACAGAGTTCTTTTGCTTCATTAGACTACGTTTTTTTAACAAAATAAAAAGCATTGAATACTGATATAATAATTGTATTCACGACAAGCATAGTGGCCGCCTGGGAGCCATTTAGGCCGGTTCTATTCAATTTACAATTGTAATACAAATTTTAAAAAGAATTACAAATCATATCATATTGCACATTAAAAGCTGAGGTGCGGAATAAGTCACGTGACTATCGGAGTTAAATATTCATTTGTTTTCAAATAACTCAAGTCGTCTAAACTTTAATAACCATTCAATGTTTCGCTTTTAATTATTAGACAGCTCAAGTCAATGACATCTTACATCATAAAATAACACCTTAACCAAATTTGGAGCACCGCTTAGAAAGTCAATTAAATTGGATAATTATGTGAACTCAAGCAAAAATATAGTTTGATTGGAAAATAGTTTTTACTTAAAGCCTTTTGAAAAAATGCACATAAATAGTTTTCCATTTATAGTTATATAAAATATCAATAAGCAAACATTTTCACAGTTTGAGTAAATCGTGAGTTATTTTTTTCAGAAACTGATTTGCAATGACTCTCAAATTATTGTGATTGGCATTCCCACGTCGGTGGAAATCTTTCTTTACATATAGCATCCCAGATTGTCACATTGTGTTTGAAATTTGGAGAGAATGGTAGAATGTTTATGGATATTGTAATGTGATATTCTATCCGAGCTCGGCGGAGATGGGTAGGTGTTTCCACGCGGTCACGGGCTGATTAAGCTACACTTGAAGGCTTAACCCCGATGTACTGACCCGCCGACCACTCATGTGGCTCTTAGACCCTGACCATTAGGCATAGGACTTTCCACAGAGGTAAAATATACCTACACCACATACATGACACTGGCATGTTATTGAGTTCTTTTATTATTTTTTCACTCCTATAAGGTCCTGATGAATCGCAGGTGATTTACCCAATTGCGAAAATCATGTTGATCAATTGTTCTTCAAGGCTCTTCTAGGGTCACTCTACCTAACATGGTGACACCTAGCGAGCCATTTTCACGGTTTTAATTGTAGTAGGGGGACCTCCAGAATAAAGTGGTTTCCGGCACCCCCTGCTGCATTTTAATCACTACACCAGGCTAACCTGCTATCCCGCCCACACACCCGCACTTCACTACAAGACAGTTGGATACAAAAGATCTCCGCCAAAGAGCCCCTCTTTGAGGTGAGCCCGTCGGGGATTGCACCGCCTCCCAGACGAGGAGCAACCGCCAATGATGAAGCATGACACCCTTTTGGGTGTGTGAGGCAAATACATCCAACAAAATGGATGCCCAAAGGTGCAATACTCACACCTTCGGTCACGCCAGCTTTACCTAACTTTCCCCTCCTTTTAGGAACAGTTCAGCACTCCTCTTGTTGAATTATATTCAAATACAGACCATGTCGGAATGCCATTAGAAGAATATCAAATGACCGAAAAATCACGTCATTTATATTCTCTTCAAAAATGTTGTCCCATTTGGTGTAGATTGTCTGTAATTAACTCTATATGTTATACACTTAGGGGCTTATTTACAGGGAGCTTGCGCTGACAATGCATCAAAATATTTAATACATTGGTTGCATAGTCAGTACTCCATATTTACTAGGTGACACATCTAGACTGATGCGCCACATTCAGAAGTCTTTTGTTAAAATGTACCAGCACCTAATACTTAAAAGTAAGTATTGATATATGCAAAGTAGGCATTCCAGTGTAATCACCACCATAAAACCGATGCATGGATATTTGCAAGTTCAGGGAAAAGTGACCCATCGGCGGGAAGTGTTGTGCTGAAGTTCAAATGAGTCAAAATGTCTGGGCCTCTGTAACCATGCGTAGGAAATGACTCATTGGCTTTGGCATATAAAGAGAACTTAGATAGGACAGTCTGGCAAGCTCAACTACACCATGGAGCTCCTGATTTTGAAGCTGGGAGTCGCAAGGAGAAGACCACAACCACCACCAGTCCAACCACCCACACCTACCCCTCTCACCACTGCAAAGGCAGTACAGGAGATGGGAAAACATATATCCGCAGCGGACTTCCCTCATTGATCTCAGGGAGGATGAGGTCATCACCTACTACCATATCAAGAGGGAGTCTTTAGTCGAAATGCTACACCAGATAGCACCAAGGCTCCAGCGTTCAACTGCCTGATCCTCCCACACTCTCCTCAGCTCAAGCTCATGGCTCTCCTCCACATGTTGGCAACAGCCAAAGTAGCAGGTATCTACCAGGCATCTTTCTCTGATTTCCTACCCTCTTTACTGGTTGTCATTATCTGCCTAACACCACCGTACCTTCTCCTTCCCACCACACAACAACTGTAGCTGAAGATCCAAGGCTGGAGATCAAAGGATCCAAGGCTTCTATTCTATCACCAGTTTCCCACATTTGCTGAGTGCCATAAACTGCATACATGTGATACTGGCTCCCCCTACAGCTACATCTCATCTCTACGGGAACTGGAACCACATGTGCTTGATGAATGTTGTGGCCATCGTGGACCAGTGGGGCATGTTCACCAACATGCTGGCCAAATACAAGGGGAGTGTGCATAACGCATACATATTCAGGCACTCCATCATCAATGAGAGCTTCAAGAATGGCTAATATGGGAACGGCCTATTGGTTGGTAAGTACATCTGATGTACATGCAACACCTGATAACAGCAAATAATGAATGATCCAATTAAAATATCCGTGTGTGCTGCCTGAGAGAGTTCATATGTAGGAGGGGTAGACCTCATATTTGCAACATTCATTACGGCTCATCTGCAATGCAAACCTGCAAGTCACATGTGGAGACATGCTCTGCCACATTGTCTGACTATCAATAGTAGGGAGACCCTGAGCAAAGCAACGGTTGGAAAAATGCTGTATTCCAACACTATGCACAGGGAAAGGCTGTCATGGTTGTTGTCTGTGTGTCCAAATGTAACTCCCAAGGTGCATGAGGATTGTCATATATCTCACGCCAGGGACTTGTGTAGAATGAATCGCATATTCACCAGATTACACTACCTAAAGGAAGTAAACAATTTAAAGGCTCTGTCATTGGTACATAGTGCAGCTACACCATCAGTCGTTTGCACTGGTACATCCTACCCATGGATGACAACAAACCCTAATTTGTGATCAACATACTTCCACTTACAGTGCCAATGGACATACAAAACGCCTATCACACTAAGCTACAGCCCAATTGTGTTTGTCCCATTGTGGCACTGTAAAAAGTAGCAGGTCATGGACATGTTTCATTCTGACACAAAGTACAGGACTAGACATATGGAATTAAATGTGCTAATCTTAATCTTACCAATAGTGTACAACTGTGGTAGGAATGTGTACGAGTAATTCAGTACACATAATGTACATGTACTTGAATGTGGGCTGATCAATCAGATTGAGCGTTTAGTGATTTTCTCGCTTTGTCTTTTTGGGTGATCGAGGATATAGTATGTTGTCCTGGGTCATGACCATGCTTTCACATTCCCAGACAGAGGTAAAGCGCACCTACAACAATGCACTGTGTAAAACGTTGGGTATTGTGGAGCAGACTTTCGGGGCACTAAAGTCTCGTTTTCGCTGTTTGGATATGTCGGGAGGCCGAATACTATACTCCCCCCTCTGGTTTGCAAAATCATCCTGGTACGTTGTATATTGCACACCATCTGTGTGCAGGCAAATGCCCCAATGGGCCAGTGCTATGAGGAGGAGGAAGCAGTGGATGAGGATGAGGATAAAGATGAGGACAGAGGGGAAAATATAGGCATAATTGATGGGACTCCATAAAGGAACACCATTATGCAGAAATTTTTCACTTAAGTCTGAATCAGTTGGATGCCCAGAATTCATATATTTTGGCTACCTAGCCACAAAACAGCCACAATTAGATCCACTAGGCAGGGATGCAACTGTCACATGCAAGAATGGATGTGACTGTGTTGCTCTGTCTTACTCTGAATCAAACAATTTTGTGACTCCTGCTCCATTTGTTCTGGACACAAAGCAAATCTAATAGCCAAATCGATGTCAAGGTATAATGACATGTGATGTCACCCCTGCAAAGGTAGCATGAACTGACGCATTCAAGGTTAGAGTGGCCTAACCTGTCAATAAATGCACATATGACCATCTGGTGTGAATGCTTACCCACGTTCTAGGTACACATAAGCCTTTACAGTAGTCAAATAATGTGATCCATGGAAATATTAAACATGTTCCTACTTGAAAGTCATCACACTTGTTAGGCCTACTCAAGCAAGACATGTGAAGGGCAATACAATGGCTGTTTTGGCTGACACGTTTCTGCAGGTGTAATGTACCTGTGCCATACATATAGTGCCAGACACCAAGGCCATATAGCAGATGTGTGTATATCCCTTTAACATAAGGTGGTGAATGGCCATTAGAGTCTGCTATATGATATTATGCACATATGAACAGTTGACCTATAGGCCTTGCAACATACCTATCAAATGTATACAGTAATTCTGTGAGCTGTATGCCACATACACTGTAGACAGACTAAAGTAGCCAGTGTGTCATTCCCAGGGTGGGTATTTCATCTGTAGCACATTCATTGTCAATAATGCAGACAGATAGAAATATCTGCAAGTATGGGTGTCATCTTTGGAGCATGCATCGGCCCCCAAACAGGTGATAAAAAACCTGGGTGTTTGGGTAGACTCCTCCCTCAGCTTCCAGACCCAGACCTGTTTTGGTGTATTGTGGGGGCTCAAAACATTGTTGGGGTATTTTTACCCCTCCATCACGCAGGTTTTTGTTCAGGCTTCCATTTTGTTGGGCTTGGATTATGCCAGTTCAGTCTATCTGGGGTCTAACAAGACTGAAATCATGAGACTGCAAAGGGTTCAAAATGCTGCGGTCAGAACTCTCCTTGGCCTACCTAGGACTTGCTCTGCATCTAGTGCTATTTGTTGGCTTCATTGTCTGCCTATGGCCAAACGTATAGAGTTTAAGTCCCTCTGTATTTCTTTTAAAATCTTGAACTTTTGTTCCACAGGTATTCTGACCAATCTGCTTGTACCATACACCCCTTTCCGTCAACTTCGGTCAAAGGGGCAGCATTTGGTGGTTATCCCTCGGGTGAGGAGGGTATGCGCAGGGGGGGCATTTCTTTTGTGTTTTGGCACCCAAACTTTGGAATGCGCTTCCTATTTCCATCCGCAGCTTGAAGAATTATTTGGCATTTCGTAAAGTAATTCAAATGTACCTCTTCCCTCAGTTTTAGGCCTCTTCCCTGTTGGCTGTGCAGTTTTCTGCTATCAGTCCTGAGACGTTCCTTTTTTCTGGGGCAGCTGTGCGCTCTACAAAACTGCAAACATTACATAACATAACCTAACATAACATAACATCTTGTATGACAATGTGGATATCATTTGTATAGGAGTGCAATATCCATGAACATAAAATTCCTACTACGCAGATAACTACAAACTGTAATACATATTGATTCTGTCAAGATATGCACAATTGAGCATATGTTTGTGTATTTCACAGCAATATATTGCCTGCCCTAGTGTCAACATCACAAATGCAAGGAGCCACACATATGCACATTTTTAACATACACATGCAACATATCTCAAGCCAACAAGAATGTCAGCAAAGAAAATTTGAGCAAGAAAAGTGATCCTAGGGAGTATTTACCTGAATTGCACAAATCAATACACTGTACCACACAAAGGGCTAGTTGGTAAATGAAAAAAAAAATAACCTTTGGCCAAATCTCTAGCGCACGTCTGACAAAAAATACAGTTTAGTAGGATATGTGACAGTTTAATGGGATATGCAACCATATTGTAGGATATGTGACCCTTTAGTAGGTATCTGATGCTTTAGTAGGAAATGTGATGCTTTAGTAGGAAACATGATGCTTTAGTAGGAAAGGTGACCCTTTAGTAAGAATGTGATGCTTTGGTAGTATGATAACTGAAGCTTTAGCAGGAAACGCAAAGCTTTAGTAGGATATGTGACACTTTCATAGGATATGTGATGCTTTAATACTATATGTGATACTTGTTAGGAATGGGGGTCTCTAGTTAGCACAGGTAGGTTCCTTCGTCCAAATAGGGACCCTTGCTTCTAGTCAGGGTACGGGGGATGCCCACTTTAGACAACCTCTGCTCACACCCTGGGTAGCTTGGCACAAGCAGACGTATCCCAAAGGCAATCTGTAAAGTATTAGAACTCCAAAAACACAGTAATTTAGTATTAACACCACAAATGGACACCACACCAGTTTAGGGAAAAAAAAGTATCTTGATCTAAACTCAACAAGATCAAAATGACAAAACTCCAATATACATGTAATAAGAATATGACTTTAAAATGGTTTGAAGCAACTGTGTCCATAGAAAACAAGAAAACAATGGATGCGTGATATTTCACAAAGTACCTGTAGATGCATCAAAAGTCACAAGGACAAACAGCTGTAGAGATGTGAAGCGTCAAGAAACAAAGATAGGTGTCAGTTCCTGAGACCATGGCGAGTCATGCAGCAGTTCTGCTGCAGGCAGGAGAAGTGATGCTTTAAATCCGGTCTCTAGGGGGAAGTAATGCGTCGACTCCTAGACGATTCTGATCTGCGGGTAATACATTGGGAAAACTTGTTGCACAGGTATGATGTGTGGAAATCTGGAATGCATCTGTGATCGATGTGGCGGTGTCGAGCAGTGCTGCATAGGTTTTTTTAGCCACGATCCCTCAATGCATTGCTTCTTGCAGCGGTGACCACCGCTACGTCTATTAGGCAGCAACGATGCATGCAGCTTCTCCTCGCACAGCTGTGCTGCATTGGAAAAACAGCAGCAATACGAGCGACAGATCCATTTCTTCAGTTCTTTAGGCTTCTTCTAGCTTTTAACAGCAGGAGCAACCTCCAGGGGACCAGAACTGGAACAGGCACCTCCTGGCAGGTCAGAACTCTAAGCAGCAGAATTCAAGGGAGCTGGGGGTGAAGTATTTGTGTCTCTAAGACTTCAGACCAGACAGGAGGCCAGCACACACAGGCCCCTGGAGATCTTCTGAAAGCAGGTTCAAAGAAAATATTTAGCCTTTGTCCTCTCCTTGGCAGAAAAAACAACTGCAGGCCAACTCCACACAACACACAACAAATTACTCCTCCTCACAGCTCTTCGGCTCATCTCCTTGGTAAAGGTTCCTCCTGAGTCCAGAAGTTATCTAAAGTTCTGGGGGTTTAGGTCTAATACATACCTCAAAATGTCTAGATTCTCTTTGTGCAAGGGTCTCTGAGCCCTGACCAAACCAGTTATGTTCTCACTGGTGTAGTGTGCCCACAGGGGGTGGAGACGGCATTGTGCAAGGGAGACAGGCCCTATTCAGGTGCAAGGAAATGTCCAGCTACCCTCAAATCAGCCAAGGTCTATTCATCTCAGCTCTGAGTCATCCAGGAAGGGCCAGGCACACCTCAACCCCCAGTGGCTGTCTAAGTGAATGCACATCCCCAACCCCTGTAACTCCAAAACAAGACAGTGAATACACAAACAGGCGGAGGCACACCGAATGGTTAAACAAGAAAATGTCTACTTTCTAAAAGTGGCATTCTCTAACAACATTTAAAAAACACCTTTACTAAAAGATGTGTTATTCAATTCCGAGTTCAGAGAGTCTAAACTTTATTTTTCAGTCTTGTCCCAATGGGAAGTTATTCTTGTAAGTTGTTACAAGCTATTTCCCATTCTAAGCTATGTGACAGATGGCTTTTCAAAAATGAAAAATGAAATTGGCAGTAGTTCACTGTCAAGACATGTCACACACAGCAGTGCATGCCCCAACTTTCACATACACTGCACCCTGCCCAGGGAGGTACCTTGAGCCTACCAGTGTTGTGCCTTACATGAAAGAAAAGGAAAGGTTAGGGCCTGGCAAATGGGTGCACTTGCCAGGTCAATATGGCAGTTAATAAACTGTTCACGGACACTAAAGCGGCAGCTCTGAGATACCTTTTCAGAGCTACTCATGTGGGTGGCACAATCAGTGTTGCAGGCCCACTAGTAGCATTTGGTTTATAGGCCCAGAGTACACACAGGGCACTGTACTAGGGACTTATCAGTATATCAAATAACCAATTATGGCGACACCAATACATAAACAAAATTTACCCACAGAGCATATGCACTTTAGCACTGATCAGCATTGGTAAAGAGCACAGAGTCCTATAGTCAACAAAAATAGGAGGAAGAAGCAAAAAATTTGGTGATAACCCTACAAAAAGGGCCAAGTCCAACAAGACTTTAGTAGGATATGTGGCGCTTTAGTAGGAAACATGACTCTTTAGTAGGATTTGTAGAACTTTTGTAGGATATTAGATGCTTTACCAGTATATGTGACGCTTTAGTAGGATATGTGATGCTTTAGTAAGAAATGTGAAGCATACGTAGGAAATGTGATGCATCCACACAGGAAATGATGCAGTGGTTCAGGCATGCTGCAAATCAGGAAGTGTTAAGTTCCTTTCACTTACAGTCTTTTTGTCTGTGCTGGCTGTTGGAGGTGTTTGGTGTGTGCTTTTGCGATTTAGTGTGCTATTTGGTCTTGTTGGTGTCTCTACTGTCCCTGTTGTCTAAGTAAACTGTCCTTTGCATTTAGTAATTGTATTTTGCCCACTGCATTGGCAGGTGTTGGCCCATTTAGGGGTTAGTAATTTTAGGGGTTAGGAGGAAGGGCTACTTTTTGTGCTTTTTGGGTTTAGAGCAGATCCAAGAACTTGTCAGAGAAGTAGTTTGGTAGCCTGCATTGGCTGTTGGTGCGATACCTGTGGAGGTAGGATTCACCAACTCTACCCTACATGTGAGAGGTGGAAGCATTGGGAGAAAGAGCACTTCCAAATGAGTCGGATATTCAATGTCCAGTGGAACATCCACCAACAGAAGCACCGATGGGCAGATGTAGTCAGCTGGGAAGCAGATCTCCCCGACCACTTGCAAATTGAAGTTGGTGAGGCTGTCGATAAGTCCATATATTCCATGGGCTTGTAGCTATGTGGCTTTTGCCCCATCTTTAAATGTTTTTTCTTCAGGAAGGCCCAGATATGTATATGGGTTACTATGACATGATATGGGCTAACTCAGTTAAATAAATTGAACATGCCAAAGGGGCATTTCAATTTATAAATCATACCAAGCAGGGCAGGGGCAGATCATAGGTTCCGTGAGATTCATCCGGCACTGTGCAGGGAATATTATCACCCAGTCTGCTTGGTTATTACTGACTCCAAACTCTGGGGGCCACCAACCATGTATATTGCAGGGGAGTGTACTCACATGTCTTCAGGCTACAGGCTGGACTGGGTGTTTGGTCGTCCCCCAAAATGGTCACACATATGTGTATATTATGAAAAATGGCAATAATTCCTTTATGAGCATGTACCGGCCTTAAATAATCATTTTTCATTTACAGTGTACTGGTCACATATAAGGAGCTAAGTGAAAAAGAAGCATGAGTACTGTTTGATGTGTCGAGCATTGTGAAGGACACATATTAACTTGAGAAGGCCCCAGCATTATCATACTATGCTGAGTGTGGTAAGTCCAATCGAACTGTTCACATAGGAATCAAAGCCAGGTACCCTTGCACCTTCTAGCAAGATAGGCTGGTCTTGTACCTTGTCTGCACTTTGTGCACCTGATACATGATGTGCCTGCTATTTTCTGAATATAATGCATCATGGCTCACATATGTCCAATATTAGGGCATTCAAACTTTTCGATTGTGCTATAATTCCAATGTGAAGACAATACCAGGCTTTTGTGAAGTCAATGTACTATGTGCCATATGCACACAGTGTACATGTTCAGCATTCATAGAGCAATGCACCATCTTCTTGTCTTGTAGCTGGACCTGACCCATGCACCTGCTGCCAGCTGGACAGCTTGAGAGATCACAATGCTACCAGTGAGTGTCACCTGATTGTTTCTGTGCTCTGTAAGGAATGTGTATGTTCTTGTAAATGGGTTGCAGTGAGATGAGCAAGGGGTACCATCAGTCAATGGAAGCAAGCTTTACCTTTCATGTAGATGCAAAACAGAAGTAGGGCAAACTGCAATTGAAAAGGCCAAATTGTGATTCATTTCCATTGTATGCAGCCCTGCATGATGGATGGCTCTGAATCTGCTGTGATAATGTTATGCCAGCAATGTTGTATAAGCTTATGGCGTATGTACCATCATCTGCCCCAAATCCAACTGATGGTCATCAATTCAATTGTCCCTCGCCCATACTATGTACAAAGAGTGACAAAATGTTGCCCGAAATATGTGACTGAAATGTTGCACAGGAATAAGCTGTGATTTTCCTGACACAGTATTTTTGGCCAAGTCTGAATTTGACTGGAACCAAGGTGTGGTTGTGGTGTAACACATATTCCAGACAATGCTACCAACTCTCAACAGCACATCTAATGTTAACATGTGCCCTGTAAACAGCTTTTCCAATGTGTTTGTCATCATATTACGTGTTCACATCATACCACGCCCCTGCCTACATAATTTTTCCTCCACTCTAACAAATTTGGTAGTCTAACTGATTGGCAGGCATATCAGACATTCATGTGACTCAAACAGAAAAAATATTCTGGGATCCATACATGTACCTGTAGATTAGCACCTAGCCAAAGTTTAGACTCCAATTGACTTTGGATAACAGCAGTCTCAGCATACCGAAACATGATTCCTTCCTAATATAGATGCTACGTATGTATTTATGAGGTGACATAGTTAAATGTATCATTCATGATAGCAAAACCAGGGGGCAAGTTACATATCCCCATTTGTTGCAGTAAGAGTGTAAGTCTATCGTCCATACCAATGACTTACTTGGGCTCACCCCTTAGCTCACATTTATCATGATATGTGGCAACTATCATTTTGCGTCATTGGTACCTCCTCATCCCTTAGTGTACTGCATGTCTGTGACATGTTAGATGGAATGACAGAGGAGCAATTGCCCAAATGGAATGGTGGTATAAAGAATGTTGTCACAAAACGAAATGTGCACATAGATTTGGAGGGATGAACTTCAATGTGCTTATCTGATGCACATTGCTGGTGTATGCATCCACATGGCAATGTATGGTAAATTTTGTGTGGCAGATTCAAACAGACTCTGAAGATTCCTACCTCAGTGCAGACTGAATAGGAAAGAGTCAATACCAGACATGTCACCAGCCAACACATGCAAATACATTTACATGCCAGACTCATGCCTTCATATACCCAAAGCCTTATAATAAACATGTGTCCATATATTTGTAGTGTTTTGTGAGGAATTGGGCAAATGTGTTAAGTATCACAGGCATGTATGCACTGCATTGTCAGCATACATGCAATTTCACAGTCCACCTACTGCTGCTGTTACCCATACTGTTTCCCCCAATAATACTGTTTCCCCCAATAATTGTCACCATTAAACTTTTTTGGTCAATTACCTGCAAGATACCGCACAATGTACTCAAATATATGAGATCTACAGCATGCATGCACAGACTCATCACATGTTTAAGTATGAGTTGATGTGCATCTGATTACAATCCGTACAGAAATGTATTGGCAGACTCTTGGATATGTAAAAGGATCACATGCTATTGGTTGAATTTCATTACATGATCTAAGTTAAAGTGTTCCGGGTCTGTCCATGTGTCATTCTTGGAGAACTGTCCAATGGGTCTATTGATTTGGAGGTAACTAGCCACACTCCATCTTTTTTTTAAACTACGATGCACAGAGTCAATCTATGCTACAATGTGTGTGGCCTTGTGTTGTTGCCATAACAATATTTATTGCTGAGGCACAATTTGTGTACGTACTACACATTACTTATTTCTCATAGATGATTGGTCATAGATTTTACCCTCCTGCATGCTGCATGGTAATCCACAGGGAGAACATAAATGGACCATGAGTACCATTCCATGTGAACACAACATCATTGTTCAGAATCTGTCTTTATATTCACACGGGTATATGTTTATTAGGTCAGACACTGTTATTTCCTGTGGCTACAAAGCCAAGACGTAAGTACTTTTGCATTGTAATTTTAGGAGAAATACATGCTTCTTATGACGGTTGATCATGATTCGTTTCATAGATGTATTTGTTTGGCTGGACATGCCACGTATGCTGCTAATAATAATTCATGCTTGCAATTGATGACAACTTGGACAAATTCAGCTTTGTCTGATACTTATGTCTTCCTCTCCAACAGATAATATGACCCCTGAATAGGAGTAAACCTATAGGATTTTCTTGGAGAGGAACCGCCACATCAGCCATGTAGCCAAGGCCTACAGGTGCATGGGGAGGCAGAATAAGAAATTGAAGGCAGCAGGAACATGTAAGCTGCCACCTCAGGGACAGAAAGCCCTGGACATGACAAGCACCAGGCTAGAAGTGGAGGTGTCCCATGGTGTTGATCCAGGGGAAGTTCTGGGATCCTCCACAGCACCACCAGCAGTGTCACCACAGGCAGTCACCACAGCACCTGCTCTGGAAACAGAGTATGAAATGCAGGGCTTGAAGAGCAATGAGGGTATAAAGTGGAGGCTGTCAGGCTTAGAACTGCAGGTGGCGACATTAATGAGAATGGTGCACACCTTACAAAATTCAGTGGACACGATTTTGCAGCAACTGTAGGCCCTCCTGCCATCTTTCTGCCCCTCTCCAGTTCATATTGGTTGTTTTTAGCGTATAGAGTGTTAGCATAGGTTAGGATAGGTTTTAGCATAGTGATAGGTTAGTTTAGGTTTTGTTTTTTTATAGAATTTAATATTTATCTGTTGTTAGTTGGGGATATGGATAGGTAAATTGTTAAGTGGGTGGGGGGTTAATGTTAAGTATGTGTAGAACAAATAAATTAAAACCAAAACAATCTTACAAATACTAAATATATATATTTCTTTAGGTTTTAATGTTTAGGTAGTTTGTGTATAGATTTAATTAATGTGGGGTGGGGACTGATGTTTAACCTGTCTGTTGTGGTATATGTATAGAGTAGGATAAGTTAAGGTTAGGTAGGTTAAGTTAATTTTAAGTAAGGATAGTGTAGGTAATGTTTAGGCACAGACAGATAGGAATAGTTAGTGTAGTTTAGTTACTTTGGGATATTAGATTTTTTATTTTAAAAATAAATACATTTTGTTTTGCACTTTCACAACAGCATACTGATAGACTGCACAGCAGTTTTCATGTATGCTTTGGTTGGGAAAAGCACATGCTGTAATATTTCCTGGCAGTGGTTGTATACATGCGTAACTATGTGAAGAACCTAAGGAGTGGATCCTCTCATGCTTGCAATGGATTCACTTAAGGGATCCTCAAAATTGATTGTGCACTTTAAGAGGTCCTCTTTCTGTGAATAAGCACACAGCCTAAAACAGGTATTCCCCTACTGTTGTGCTGTGTGTGCAGGGGATGCTATATGTTTTGATTGGATGATTTAGTCAAACCATTGTGACTAATCAAGGATGTGTTGGGTCACACACTAATAACAACTACTTACACACTCTCCCTTGCACCATGTTATTGTCACATCCTTGTTGTATGCTGGTTAGTATGCAAGGAAGTATCAACCACCTGGGCAGAAACTTCATTCAGTCTTACCACTGGCTGTTTGGTAATTGTAGCACATCATGCTTGTTACTTTGGGTAACTACTTGCTAGCTTAGATGCACATAGGGATAACATAAACTATTTCCCTTGGCTTGTGCTGAGTATCCCCTAGGTCTATGAAACAATACTCGGTTTGGATATTACGTAGTGTCTTTAGGGTCAGCACATCCACCTGGTCTACTTAGTGCAATCATGAACAGACATACAAAATACTGGTCCCAATAATAGATATTATTGAGACGTGAACTAAGATAACAACCCCAACATAGTTGGTGAACCATTGGATGTCCAGACAGAGTCCAAGGGGGATACTTGTCATGGGACATGTTGAGAAGTGTTCCAGTGAGGAGGAGGACTAAATTGCCATTAGAGAAGATAGCCCACAAATGGGTGAGATCAACAGGTGGGTAAGCAAATAGAGGACAGTACCAGTTGAAAATTACACAGGCAACAACATAAGCACAGGTCAAAAGAGAAACTGGCCATGTAGTACATAAAAAGGCTACCAGACACTTTTTAGGGGGAAAGAGGTGATGTCCACATTTTTGTACTCTAATGACCCCATTAGGGGGGTGTTGTCAGTGCCAGAGGCAACAGAGGCATACACACATCAGGGGCTGGAGATGTGGATCCCCTTTGCACAGCAACATTTCTCTCTTCCAACAAGTAAGGCAGCAGATCGCCAAGAAGGGCCTGCTAGTTTGCCAGCATGGCAACAACATTGCAGTGTAAGGCACCAATCGTTGCTGTAAAGGAGTCCTGCTTCTGTTCTATGGACTCCAAGATGTTGCGGATCACCCCCCACCCGGTTGGGAAACTAGCGGTTGCCACTTTGGCTGAGCAGTTATTCATGTCTCTGCATCATGACACCAGTGAAGTAAGTCAGGTAATGAGGAAAGCCATGGAGCAGAGGGTAGGTGCCTCTTTTATCTGAGCCTGCACCTCATCTACTGTCTCCAGCTGGACTAGTACCGTACAACACTAGAATTCAACTTGTGGGTCCTTGGAGTCCAGGACTGGGTGTGGGCTGGCAGGTGGTTTTTGTTGGGTGAGAGGCGGATCCTCTAGAGAACCTGCAATGCTGTTTGCCCTTCCCACAATTGTAAATGGTGTTTAGATGGAGGCCAGGATTTGCTGTAGCGTGTCTTGTTTGAGGGTTGGCAGGCTGCCATCCTCAACAGAATCCTCATCCAGGACTGGCAGTAAGTCAGGAGGTGTTACTTCATCCTCTGCAATGAAATAGATACATGTTTATGGTGATCTATGTTAGATGTTGACATGGGTAATTTCATTGATATTCAGATTTTCTACTATTAAACTTTCTGGTTAACATTGATGCCTAGGACATCTTTTACTCATTAGCTTTGAGCCCAAGTTGCACTGTAGGTGCCTTTCAGATGACATTACTCTCTGCGTTGTTCACACAAACACTATGTGACAAGGCTGACTTGTTGTTTCCTGACACATATGTAAACACACTTACTCAGTTTGCTGGACCTTTCCTGCACATGTGATATGAGTTATTGTCTACATCTGCTTTGGTGAATTGCTTTCATTTTTATGATGTCTATACTGATTGTGTTTTGCTATATTGACATCATTACTGTGCACATTGCACCTAGCCCCAAAGGTGGTTGCATTCCCTGTGACCAGTACAGCTCCTGTGAAGGTGATATGGGTTTGGGTTTGGTCATGAATTATTTATGGTCCGGCAGTCTGCCTTTCACACAGTACACCACGGCACTCCTCCTTGTTGTGCTGTCTTGCATGCACATTGTACATTCATGAGGCCGAGGGCTGAGTTCTTCAAACATATTATGCACTTAACTACACATCTTCCAACCTTGCTACACTGCAGGAATGTGTGAAACCGTGTGATTGCCATGGGCTTCCTATTTGTGTATAGTCGTTTGATTTCATTGCAGAAAATGTTGACTCCATATTTGTGGACAGTGGCCACTGTGTACCAACTCTAAAGGTATGGGCCTAGTCAAATTTGGTAAATGTCTAGCTCTTACACTTTTTTTTCTTTTTTTTTTAGCTCTTACACTCACCCCATTTCATCATTGCCAGAGTTTTTTATCCGCATAGTATCACACTTGGTTTAATTCAGGCCTCCTCACTTGTAAGCTTACACAGCTTCTCTACCAATACTCATTTTGGGCCTGGGACTATACTTACTGCCACACACTGATGGAACCCAGATCATGAATTGAATATGATATATGTACAACACCAACAATATGCATGACCATATCCAATGGACTGACATGGCTGGCTGTTTTTGAAGGCTATGAGTCAAGCTGTACGCCGTATGGTAATAGTGCTAGACCTGGTGATATGTACCTACCCAGGTTTGCCACACAACTGGGCCCAGCCACCTCAGCCTCCAATCATCCCTGACTCCTGCCCTTTGTGGTGGAAAATTAGTTCATCAATACCTTGATAGATCCCTGTTTCACATCCTCTGAATGTACCGTATGTGCATGGTGAGACCATTTACCTTTTGACTTCCTCATACATCTTCACCCAGGGCCACATCACATGTAGGCTGTAGTATACCAATGTGCTCTAATCTGCCATCTCTTCCCAGCTGAGACTCAAGTGTGACACTGTCAGACACAGCAGTGCATGTCCAGGATACCTTGCAGCACACATATGGATATGAATGCATAAAAGTATTTATAAAGTGCAGCTGTCACTCCGAAGGAACATCTTGGCAATAGGCAGAGAAGAGGATAATGCTCAGATTGCTGCTGTCCAAAGCGGGGGATCATATAAGTGAAAGGCACAGGGAATCCGGGGATGCAAAGTTCCAAGTTTTCAGCAATGTACTAATGGAGGATTCTGAGTGCATGAATCTGAGATGGCAAGGTGGCCTATCCCTTCTCACCTCCTTGCTATGCAATTTCTCCCCATTCAGACACAGTAGCCTCATGGTGCAATGTGACCTGCATTGTCACAGTCAGGTTGGGCAGGTTCCATGTGTCCAGGCCTGATGTGTCCCTCAAGTCCATGTTTTTGACTTTGTATTGTGGGACTTGCAGTTCGGGTGACTCATGTTATAATTCCACTACAAGTGCCAGTATATAAAGGTAAAGCTGGACTGGTGCTGCACTTCACATATGGAAGGGGGAAACATGACGGAGATGGACTGAGGTGCGCAACATGTAACTGAGCAGTGGGACTTAAATTGGTGTGATGGTTAATGGTTCACGACCCAGATTCTTGTCCTTTGCTATGCACACAGCACAGTGGAGCGCTGGGACATAGTGTTCCACTGCACAATGTGAGAAGTTGGCCTGACATATGTTGTCCACTATTCTAGTGGGCACCTTGCACCAGTCCAAACGACCCTTATTGATGGTAGATTAAAGACAATCTTCATAGAAAGCTATCCTAGTGGTAACTGTGGAGAGCAGCCTTCAGGCTAAGTCTTGGAGGAATGTAAAGCAGCTTGTTTTACCAGTCTATAATCTTGTGAAAGATCAAATGAAAGGAGAACCACACCAGTTATATATATAAAATATATGCATTTCTTCTAAACACATCCCACTAGTCTCTTTATGAGGCTAGAGGCAAAAGTACATTCAGTAAACTTAATAACACACAGTAAATTAGCACAATATACGTTGAGCCCTAAGGGTGTACCAAACCATATATTAAGAAAGTGGTATAAGAACCATGACGGTCATAGAGATAAGGTCTAGAGCCTGTAGAACTTCTGGGGCCACCAGGAACTACCCAAGGTAGTGACACAGGGGCCCCACGGGGGATGTGTGCAGTGTCTAAACACAGCTGCGAATCACCATTAACTTCTATGGGGAAAGTCGCGGATGGAATTTTATAGATAAAGGACACTTAGAAGAGGACTTGGACAAACCCCTTTAGAACTAGGAGTTTCTAGAGTCAACACCCACAGGAGCACTGGAGTACTCGAGTTACCTCACCCAGGGAAGCCCATGCATAGGTGTCTTTCGTGTTGGGTTTCGTTGTCGTTTTTAATGGCGATCTGCCCCAAAGTGCTGCTGGCGTCCAAGTGGAAGGTGTGCGGTGTGATACAAGCCTGGATCGAAGACCAGAAGAACCTGAAAGCAGAGGGGACAGAGTCTGGGTCACTTGCGAGTGACCAGGAAGACGATAGGCTTGCAGGTGAAGAAGGTGAAGCTTGAATATTCAGCCACGAGGACCAGGAGGCATCAATGAAGACCAGGTTCTGGAATCGAGCTGTCCCACAAAGGATGTCGAGTGCTGCGGTGTTGGTTTTTGTATTGGACCCAACAAGCATTGGCAACAGCAACCCACGCAGAAAGCAGAGATTGGCTTCGGTGCAGACCAGCAAGGTCTAAGAGACTCACCACTTGGTAGGGAGTCAGGGCACGTCTGGAAAAACCAGGGAAGCCCAAGGAAGAGTTGCCTTCTTGGGGACCCACCAGTCGACCGACCAGGGATCCCGAAGGGGCCTCGAGTGGAAATGCAAGCAGCAGACTCACGGAACACTTGTGGAGTGTAGGCCCACAATCTTCAGTGCAGATGGTGCTCGGGGCTTGGGCTATAAGTATCCCAATGCACAACTTCAGGAAAGCTCAGGAAGTTGATACACTAGCAAATGTGCACAGTATCCAGGGTTTCCAGTTCCATGTCATTCGTGAGGGCTGCGGGTCTCAGCTTTTCTGGGGACTCGGGTCGACCTTTGTGAAGTCTGGAAATCCTCATTCTGGGCTCAAATACTTCGGAGTTCGGCGGGAGCTTCGGAGATGCAGACTGGCAAATGCTTCGTTGGTGCCTGTTTGAACGGGGGAGTCACTCCTTGACTGTCCTCTAATTGTTAGTAGAGCGTCAAAGTTCTAGGATTCAGTTTCAGAGTTTTGTCTAGGTGTAAAAGTCCTGTTGCCAGGGATCCCTTACTTATACTGAAGAAAGGGGTTGGACATACTCTGAGGACCCACCTATGGATGGGAGGTTTTGATAAGAGGGGTGGCTACACCCATTTCCTTCGTACAGTTGCACGCCAGAGCAGGGGCTGGTAGCCCCTGCAACTGGTTTGAACTGGGCTATGCACAGGGACACCAAATGTGCCCCCAGTCCTGACTGCAAAGCACTCTGAGAGTGCACCCACCCAGCCCCAATACACAAAAGCCTGCCTGGGAGGTGGTTAAACTCCCTGTGACAGGAAACCTATTGTCCAGGCCTCCCCTCCCGGAAGTTCATCCAGCATGGTACAAAAGGGGGTTGTGATGGACGGAGCATCTAAACCAATCAAACACTCACAGCCAGTCAACAGATCTGGGTTTAATCCATCACCGTTCTTTAGCCCACTCTGCCACCCCAGTTCAGACACGGCCATATGCAAATCAGTCTGACCCTGTGCCTCATGGGAACAGTCCAGCCCGAACTGCCAAGCCATGCCTTCCCTGGACTGGAAACAAGCTTCTGAGGACTGGTTTCTGGCATTTCAGCCGTCTTCATCCAGCAGCAGGAGGCCAGACTCGTGTCTATGGCTGCAGCATCCATATTGTGATGCCAGGGCTCTTTTACACTATTACCCGGAAGACCAGTGTGTACATGTCTCTCCCTCTAGAAGAGTGGAATTCTACCCCCCCTCCCCACCCCCCCTAACCAGGACTGGCGGGGGGTAGGATTGCAAAGTATTTGACACTAAACACAACATGTTTCCATGCAGCCATTGCAAAGTTAGCATTTACCACCGGGTTATAATGTACTTAAGAGTATTTGGTCTGGCTGCATCAAAGAACAGCCTCAGAGAATAGGCTCCGAAAGCTGCAGAGGGGTCCTGCTCATGCATGTGCACCCTCTCACACAAAACCAAGCACTCTGCCTTCAGGATTGATAAGACCTGCCATAGAAGTGACTAATAGGCTTATATGTGTCAGTGATTAAAGGTAGATATATGTAACCGTTATCTTAGTAAGGGGTGCATGCACCACCTTACCCAAGCTGCAGTAGCAGACCTGTGGTGCCATTTTGGAACGCTTTCCAGGGGTGGCATAATACATGCTCCAACCCCTGGTAGGCCTCTGGGGTACCTATGCCCTGAGTACCTTGTGTACCATATATTAGGGACTCACAAGGGTAAGCCAGTAACTAATCTGGAATGTACCTAATGTACATGCCATCAATTTAGAGAGGAAGAAGCTAGGCTAGGGTCCTGGATTGCACGGCCCCAGCCAGACTAAAGTAAAAAAACAGTCTTACACCAGCAAAAAGTGGGGGTGACCATAGTAAGCTGATCCTACTCTCCTACACGCAACATGACCTTTTTGCCCTCATTGCTCTTTGTCGCGACTTACCCTGTAGGTTTTGTTCTTCCTCATAGCCATAACTGTCCATTCCGGGAACTCCATCAACCTATTCTTCTAGGACAACAGCTGCCACCTGCTCCTCCAAGTCATCCAGCTCCTCTTGGGGCACCAGGCTTCCTCTACCAGTCTGCATACCTGCCTCCAATTTCTTGGACAGTTTCTCCTTTGTCCTGCACATATAGTCATACCCGCATTTTTTACCGTCTGTGACTGTCCTCTTCACTTGTCTCATGCTGTTGATCTTGTCCACTATGAACTTCCAAATTGCCTCTTTCTTTCCAAAGGGCAATTTCAAGGTGACAAAGTGCTAATGTTCAAGATATCATTCTCCTCCTCACTTAAATTCCACTTCCTCTGGGAGTCAGTCTGGACATCTTGGCCGGTGCTGGGGTTGTTGGGGTTGTTATCCTGGCTGCTGCTCTCTGCTCCATGGCTGCCTTCTGTGAGGTGTGCCAAAGTGTCATCTTTTATATGTTTTTTAGTGCTTTACGGACTGAAAAGTAAAGCTAAGGTGGTGTGGGTTGCGTTACATGATGTAAACCAGCCTAATGTCACCTTGGCTTCCAATGCATCTGTTTTCGCTGCAATATCATGCCCAAGCCAAATTTTTGGGATGCAGCCTGGACATTACGCCACGGTGTGACGTTATGTAAATACAGTGCATCCATGGTGTTTAAGACTGTAGTAGCAAAATGCTATTCATTTTGACGCATATCTGCCACACAGCATTGATGGGTCATTTCTTGTAAATGAGGCCTGCAGGGTCTAATTTATGTGAGGCTTGAGCAGCCGGAGCATCACTTTTTTTGGCGCTCCGGCGGTGCAATACTCTCAATCATATCTATGAGACTATGCAAAGCCACCCTGCATGGTTATGCATGGCCTCATAGATATGGAGTGAGGCAAAGCAGTGCAAGGTGCTCCTTCCAATACAAACCCAATCCTGCCTGCAACAGAGGCACCCTTGCAACATGGTGCACAGGTCCCTATGTTGGCATTAGACAGCAAATTGTGTATGGGGAAAGGACATGAATGTACCAAATGTATTAATATGGTACATATCTGCCCTTTCAAATTGGCAAAGGGCAGCGCAGCAAGAAGACTAGCAGCGCTGCCCTATGCCAGATCTTCATAAATGAGGCCCAGTGGTGATTATTTTTAAGAGGCTTGCGCTACTGGAGCGTCCCTTTCTTTGATACTTTGGGAAAGCAAGCCTCTCATATATATCTATGAGGCAATGTAAAGCCATCCTGTATGGCTATGCATGGCCTCTTAGATATGTAGTAAGACAAAGCAGTTAGGTCGCTGATTTGCCTTACTCAGCACCAAGGAGGCATTCCATGGGCACTGCAGTGGGTGTTGCCACACAACACCCATAGATTTTGACACTGTCCCAGATTTTTGAAATCATGTAAACTTGGGGGAGGGATAACAACTTGCATTCCCCCAGAGCAGGTGTAACAAGTGGAAATATTTTTATTTTTCCTAGTTTTTCCTCTTTCCATGTGTGCTGCATTCTTCAGGACCCATAGAAAAAGGGAACACGCCTCTTGGGATTGTTTTTGTGCAGGAAGGTGCCCCTTCCTGAACAAAACCAATCCTGTCTGCAATGGAGGCACCCTTGCACGATGGTGCAAAGGAGCCTACATTGGCAATAGGCAGCAAACAGTGTGCCAGCGCAAGGGGAAAGGACACAAAGGCACTGTATTTCATAAATGTGGTGAATTTCTACCCTGTCACATTATCATTGGACAGCACAGCAAGAAGACTTGCAGCATTGCCCTATGCTAATTCCTCATAAATGAGGCCCTATATTTAAAACACAAGGGGGTATATTTACAATCCTCTCTAACCACAGGAACATCACTTTTTTTACGTTACTTCAGCAATTTTGGCTTCGCCCTATTAATAAGGCAGCGCTTAACTCTGCCTTGTAAATAAGACACCCTTTCAAGCTATACTTAGTGTGAAAGGATGGGTAATGGGTATATGGTAGGCGTTCCACCACAACACCCATTGATTTTAATGTGACCCCATATTTACAAGGGTGGTGTAAATATAAGCAGTGCCAAAATTAAGACCAGGGAAAACCTGGTCTTAACATGGCGAAATGAAGAGACATTTTTAATTTTTCCATGTTTTGCTCTTTCTATCTGTGCTGGATTGAGCAACACACATAGAAACAGCAAATGGCTGTGTATGATTGTTTATGTGCAGGAAGGTGTCCCTTCCTGCACATAAACAATCATTAGCAAAAAGACAAATTACAACTTCTATGTGTGCTGCAGAATGCAGCACACATATAAGTTACAAATCGCCATTGGTTATTGCTCATGTGCAGGAAGGGGCACCTTCCTGCACATAAACAATTGTTCCCTCAACACAGACTCCCTTGCACTATTTTCCGTGACTCTCCAGTGGACGGAGTTGTGCCTGGTGATTCATCTGAACCCCTTCTCGAATCGTCTAAATATACGGACGGCTTAACTGTACTAACAGTGACTGCCACAGTTACCCAATTGACGACTGGAATTCTCTACAGTCCTGTATAAAAACGTGCAGATCGAGTTACTGTGCCATTACCACCCATGGCTTGCATTAAAGAGTCTGTGCTTTCCCTTGAAATTTACCTTAGGGGCTACCTCTGCATTATTATTTGTCCTGATGATGGTCTCATTGACTGCTGCAACAGAAATCGAAACGTCGACCCTACACATCGTCTCCTAAGGACATTTTTGATCTTCAGAGCTTCTGTTGACCAGTAAATGGTTTCAGTGGCTCCCCCTAAAATCAACGGAGATTATGTTTTGTTATGAATTGATCTGTTGATTCTTTCATATATCTGTTCATGACTGTCTATGGGTGATCAAATCACTTATCTGTTCCCCTTGAATTGATTTTTCTGAAATATAAAATAACATATATTTTCATATATACTAGGATTTCCGTGTGTTCTTTTGAATTAATTGAATGTTAAAACATCACAGTTGTCTTGTTGACACACTTGAGTTAGATTGACAACAATATACACCAAAACTAACGCCTATGAATAATTGGAATCATTGTATCAACTAAATCCCTTGTAGACACTTTTAACCTCAGACTGGTTTGGCACTAGGCAGCTAAAATAAGTGCCAGCACAGGGAGAAACACTGGGGTGCATCGCATTCTTGTGAATAATAATAATAATAATCCACATTTGTAAAGCGCACAATCACTCGTAAGGGTCTCTAGGCGCTGGGGGCCGTCGGGAAGAATAAGCAAGCTATTGCCCAGAGTCACATGATCCTGGGCTAAACTGCCGCCAATGCCAGGGATCAAACCGTGATCCCCAGATTCCAGAGTCAGTCGCCCTAACTGCGGCGCCACACCTCTTCCAGGCGAATCCATGCTTTTCTAAAGTGATGAAGCGCCACGCTAGTCTTCTTGGCTTAATGCAGCAATCAATCACTTTCATTGTAAATATCCCCCCAAATTAATTCAAGACAATATTTTGCTTACAATATTCTGGGAAAATACCCATGTAGGTAGGATTTCCAAATTATCTCTGGTAATAGAGGTAACAACACAACCCTCTCCTAAATTACATTACAGGCTAAACCTGTTTTTCCCCCTTTGATCCACAAAAGAGTCCTATTTGTTGCAGAAGGGTTAGAATAGAACCGGATGTGCACAAATAGTAGACTGCTAAATGCAAACTTTCTACATTCCATTCTTGGTGCTTCTATGAACTTTAGGATCAGGGATAGCCAGGGCAGTGCAAGGCCTATCACGGGGCAGGACTTCTGATTTTGTTTACACTCTTACATAAAAAATGAAAAAGGCAAACATGGACCCTTTTTAACATATTTTCCTGAGACTCTACTGTTACATAGGAGCACAAACAAACGTGCATTTGTTAAAACTATATGAACACTAGTCACCATGGGCCATTACCACTTGGTAAAATCAGAGATACTTCCCAGGCTAACACACGAGCAGGATGTAACAACTTGAGCATTCATCCTAAAGTCAGTGGGCAGTAGTCATAATGATGGACAAAGTTAGTAAGGTTTTGAGTCTGGGTTATGTCACTTTTGTGGAACAGCCCCAATTAAAAACCTTTTTGTCACTTACTAAGCCATGCAAAGAGACTTTGCATTACTTTGCTAGTTTATTAAATACAAAGTAATGTAATGCAGCACATAGCGCTGCCTTGCGTTACCTTGTGTTGGGATGGGGGTTCCATGGGTGAGGCATGTGTGATCTCATGTATCTACTCATGGAATTTTGGCACATTCCCAGATTTACAACAGCTAGAAAACCTGGGACTGAACAAAAGTACCATGCCTTTCTCAGAGAGATGTAACGAGGAGAAATATCTTCATTTCTCCACATTATTTTCTGTTTCTACATTTGGTAAATTCCGCACCACACACAGAAAGATGAAAATGCCTCTTGGGATTGTTTTCCTGCAGGAAGGTGACCCTTTCTGCACAAAAACAATCCTGCCTGTGATGCAGGCACCCTTGCACTATGGTACAAGGAAGTCTGCGTTGGCACCAGTCAGCACACAGTACATCAGCACAAAGAGAGAGCAGAAATTATCCAAATTACAGTATTTCTACTCTCTCCATTTCACACAGCTGTTGGCTGCCTTGTGTTGCTTGAAAGATTAGTAAATATGCCCCTCTGTTTTCCTATCAGTATCTGTGATTTTCTCTTGTTGTACTCCCTACTTACTTGTGAATTCCAGGAAAACCAGAAGTACTCCTGTCTCATTCCTAGAATTCAGGGGTAAAGCATGAATAGTTTAGATTACAAGACTAAGTCAGACAAAACTGTAAATTTGGACTAGTAAATTGCAATTCATATTAGTTTTGTCACTAACTCATCGATCCATATGATTTGGTTTGTGGCAGTGTTTTATTTCTGACTGTTATTAGTAACAACAATGTTCTGTTGAGGTATTGTTTTAAATATTGTTTAAATATATGTATACTACATTTAGTATCAGTGCAGAAGGAAACACAATATATACAATACATTAAACCAGTAAAATAAATATGTCCTGCAATAAGAAGAAGGTGAAAGTCTTCTTTATAAACTCATAATTATAAACCAACATTATGGTTCAGTAAAATCAGAGACGAATGGTGTAGGTGTGCTGAGTGTAAACAGTGAACAGGCAGTGAAGAAAGATGCAATTTGTGTCCACTATTATGTGTGAGCCAAGAAAAGGGCCCCCATGTTGACAATTGTTATAGAAATATGTATGTAAATCATCTCTGTACTAGAGAAACAATGTCTATGGTAAAATGCCATTTACAGTCTTTTAACTGATATATTTCCCACAGTAAAACCCATTTCAGTGGCCTTCTGCCTCTCAAGTCATATCACCCTCTCAAGAGTTTTTAAAGAATATGACCATATTCATTCATAAAAAAGCACAGTTATTGCTAACAATTTTACTCAACAGTCCACCCTAGATGCACTATCCTGTCTTAAAACTTCCACTAGTGCAAATCCCTCTATTAAGGCCTGAATTAGAGTATGGCAGATGAGCTACTCCATCACAAACATGACTGATATCCCATCCATATTATGTGCATAATCTCCTACAACACTAGTAAGGAGGATAAGAAAAACCCATCTGCTAAATTGTATATCAGACCCTTAGTCCAGGGGTAGTTCCTCCATTATAGCAGAGGAGCATCACCCCACTGAAATGCCGACCCAGAAGAAAAAAAAATGGTAATGAATCTAATTCATTACCATTTTATTTTTCCTCAACACTTCCTGAACATAGTGTCAGGATGGGGAGAGCCAGCCAGACATGCGCAGTTTAAACCTCTCAACCAAGTAGTCTTAAGACAGCTTGGTTGAGAGTAATTACATGCTTTCAGTGCCCTCAGGAGCACCAAAAGAGGTCGCTACCTCCAATCAGGAAGCTGCTCTTATAAGAATGACTGCAGTGCCAGTATTGGCTTGGGAGCCTGCCTCGAGGAGAGATGGCAACAGAGGAATTTGCCTCATTGTAGGAAGGTAAGTGTTTTATTTTATTTCATGTATACTTATTCTTTCCACCCACCCTGAGACATGCCAGTCACCACTGCATTAATAATTATTCACATATGCCTGTGCCCTTCTCATTTCTTAACAAAAACATAGATCTCATTATCACTTTAATGTGCCAACACTTAAATGCAGCCCTCAGTGAACCCTCTATCCTGACATCATGGAAACAAGCACACATAGTGCCAGAAAAAAACTTCTGCTAGTCCCACTGCTTTAACCAATGGCAGAGCTATTTTGCTGCTGCCTTTTGTTTCTAAAAACCCATATTAATCAGTTAGCTACCAACTTTCTACCTTCCTGGAATCTAATACAGTACTCCCTGATTCTCAATCCAGCTTTAGGCCATTCTATACTACAGATCTGCTTTATTAGCAGGAATAGAACATATATGTTCCATTTTTTATATTTTGCCCTCTGCCATCTGCATTTTACTGGTCCTCGCAGTGACTTTTGATAAAGTATTTCACCCCTTCTTTATTGAATGTTTATTTAGTATTGAGATCTACAACTATGCACATAATTTGCATTGCTTCTTTCTCTCAGACCATACCCAGATGGTTTCTCTCACTCTCAGTACAAGTCTTCAGCTAAGCACCTCAAATATGCCTACCACATGGATCTAACATGTACATGACCCCACAAACTGAATTAATTAAGTCCCACAGCTTCTCCATTGCATCTTACACCGACAATACAGTGAAAGATATCTCCAGTGCTGAAAACATTGTTTCCACTCTGGAAACATTTAAATCTTGTCTTACATCTGTGGCAGCACGGACGCAAAATATCTGGCTGAAATAATATTCAGAGGAAACTGAAATTATGATCTTCTGTAAACCAATTCCTATCAGGTCCTCATTCCAGTGGCCAGTGGAACTGGTCACCCACTTGCTCCCTCCAAGACAGTGAGAAATCTTGGGATAAAAGTACTAAATTATGATAGTTTCTGCCACCTGCTTCTCTCTGCTCAATACCTTACGAAAATGTTGCCCCAGGCGTGCACACCCTGATCACTGCAAAACGTGTCTACATGAACTCTGTCTCTCATGGGCTCCCAAGACACCTTACCATACATAAAGATTATTCTTAACTTGCCTGGGCAACAATCAGTCTCTTCACACTGCACAGCCCTCTATTGATTTCCAATCTATAAAAGATTCAAGTCCATGATCATTGTCTTCTGAGCTTTAGTCAACAAAGAGCCCATCAAACTTCATGATCTTATCATGCAACAGAGACCAAACAGATCTACTCGATCCAGTGGAGTTGTTTGCCAGCTATTCCTCTTATCTAACAGTTCAGAATAAATAGGTACTATTTGTCTATCTAGCAGCCAGACTCTGCAACTCTCCCCCCCCAAAAAAGTCCCTTCCTGGTAGCTCTTCCCCTATATTTGCCATCTAGCAAGTTCAGGTAGGTCACCAGGGGAAGCAATGTCCTTACCAGTGGGATCTAGGGCAACTTCCTCTGGTGCCCCGTCCACCTCAGCTGGAAGAAATTCATGGGCTGGTTTCACACGCCCTTTCCCCTTTCCCCTTCCCTTTGATGGCAGCTGTGTAGGCCTTGACTCCCTTCCTGGGCAGCCATTGACCTGGGGGTTGCACAAACACACTCAGGCAACCACAATATTTCCAGGTGTGACCTAAGCTCCACTTCCTTTCTGGTAGTGTGCTCAAGATCATGCCCTAAAATACAGTCCACAGGCATGGCAGGGATCGCAGCAACATTCAGAAGACCTGATAGCCCCCTCCCACTCAAACGGAAAAATGGTCACTGGGTAGGGACCAATGTTCCCTCTAATTTTTTTCCTCTGTGTGTGGCAGTTGAGGGTCTCTGTGCGCTGCAACCATGGCTATGTGCGCCAGGAACCAAACCGCGTGTGTCTGTGGGTGCCAAATGGCACTCAAAAGACTTATCTTAAAAAGTGAAAAGATGGTGCATTTTCACACATACAGAGCCACAATAAAGGTCTTAAGGGCAGTTTGCAATTTTATTGTATTGCCTGTATTTTCATTGTTGTGTCTCTGACTGCTGTTGTCTGTCTTCCCCGCTGCCTGCACGTGGTCTGTGACCCTTTTTCTTCCCTCTGTTCCCCTCGCTGTCCCCCTCGTCTCTCTGCCCAGTCTTTCCTTCTGTACCCATTGCTGCCTGTGTCTCTGCCCAGTTTTCCCTTCTGTTCCCCTCGCTGCCCCCGTGCCTCTCTGCCCGTTTTGCCTTCTGTTCTTAGCTGCCCCTATATTTCTGTATTCTGTATTTTGCCTCTGTGCTATTCGTTTTTTGTGCCCGTCTGCCCTCTGTGCCACTCGTTTTTGTGCCCCTTTTACCTTCTGTTCCACTCGTTTTTCCCTTGTTTTTTGTGCCTTTCTGCCCTCTGTCCCACTCGCTTTTTGTGACTTTCTGCCCTCTGTTCCACTTGTTTTTCCCTTGTTTTTTGTGCTCTTCTGCCCTCTGTTCCACTCTTTTTTGTGCCTTTCTGCCCTCTGTGCCACTCGTTTTTCCCTTGTTTTTTGTGCCTTTCTGCCTTGGGTTCCACTCGTTTTTCCCTCATTTTTTGCGCCCTTCTGCCCTCTGTTCCACTCGTTTTTTGTGCCTTTCTGCTTTCTGTGCCACTCCTTTTCCCCTAGTTTTTTGTGCCTTTCTGTCCTCTGTTCCACTCGTTTTTCCCTCGTTTTTCGTGCCCTTCTGCCCTCTGTTCCACTCGTTTTTCCATTGTTTCTGGTGCCCTTCTGCCCTCTGTTCCACTCGTTTTTGGTGCCCTTCTGCCCTCTGTCCCACTCGTTTTTGGTGCCCTTCTGCCCTCTGTCCCACTCGTTTTTCCCTTGTTTTTGGTGCCATCCTGCCCTCTGTCCCACTAGTTTTTGGTGCCCTTCTGCCCTCTGTCCCACTCGGTTTTCCCTTGTTTTTGGTGCCCTTCTGCCCTCTGTCCCACTCGTTTTTGGTGCCCTTCTGCCCTCTGTCCCACTCATATCTGGTGCACTTCTGCCCTCTGTCCCCCTCATTTTGGGCCTATCTGTCCTGTGTTCCACTCGTTTTTCCCATGTTTTTGGTGCCCTTCTGCCCTCTGTCCCACTTGTTTTTGGTGCTCCTCTGCCCCACTAATTTTTGGTGCCCTTCTGCCCTCTATCCCACTCGTTTTTGGTGCCCTTCTGACCTCTGTTTTACTCGTTTTCCCCTCATTTAGGAGCACTTCTGTCCTCTGCCCCACTCATTTTTGGTGCCCTTCTGCCCTCTGTCGCGCTCGTTTTTGGTGCACTTCTGCCCTCTGTCCCACTCGTTTTGTGCCTTTCTTTCCTGTGTTCCACCGTTTTTTCCCTTGTTTTTGGTGCCCTTCTGCTGTCTGTCCCACTTGTTTTTGGTTCCCTTCTGCCCTCTGTCCCACTCGTTTTTGGTGCCCTTCTGACCTCTGTTTTACTCGTTTTCCCCTCATTTAGGAGCACTTCTGCCCTCTGCCCCACTCATTTTTGGTGCCCTTCTGCCCTCTGTCCCACTCGTTTTGTGCCTTTCTGTCCTGTGTTCCATTTGTTTTTCCCTTGTTTTTGGTGCCCTTCTGTCCTCTGTCCCACTCGTTTTGTGCCTTTCTGTCCTGTGTTCCACTCGTTTTTCCCATGTTTTTGGTGCCCTTCTGCCCTCTGTCCCACTCGTTTTTGGTGCCTTTCTGCCCTCCGTCCCACTCGTTTTTCCCTTGTTTTTGTTGCCATTCTGCCCTCTGTCCCACTCGTTTTTGGTGCCCTTCTGCTCTCTGTCCCACTCATTTTTGGTGCCCTTCTGCACTTTGTCCCAATCGTTTTTGATGTCCTTCTGCTCTCTGTCCCACTCGTTTGTGCCTTTCTGTCCTGTGTTCCATTCGTTTTTCCCTTGTTTTTGGTGCCCTTCTGCCCTCTGTCCCACTTGTTTTGTGCCTTTCTGTCCTGTGTTCCACTTGTTTTTCCCTTGTTTTTGGTGCCCTTCTGCCCTCTGTGCCACTCGTTTTTTGTGCGTTTCTGCCCTCTGTCTCAGTCCCACTCGTTTTTTGTGCCTTTCTGCCCTCTTTCTCACTCGCTTTTTTTGCCTTTCTGTCCTCTGTCCCACTCATTTTTGGTGCCTTTCTGCCCTCTGTCCCACTCGTTTTTTTCTGCCTTTCTGCCCCTTTTGCCTTCTGTTCCACTCGTTTCCCCAGCCACTGTGGCCTTTTGTTTAAGTATTGCTGTTAATCAGAGCCCCTTCACAGGCTCCGATTAACAGCAATACTTAAACAAAAGGCCACAGTCTTGCCCGCGTTTACTAACAAAAGCGTAGTCAGTTTCCAAACACAGCGTGTGCTAAAGTATGCGCTGTGTTTGTAAACTGACTACGCTTTTGTTAGTAAACGCGAGGCAGACTGTGGCCTTTTGTTTAAGTATTGCTGTTAATCAGAGCCCGTGAAAGAGCTCTGATTAACGGCAATACTTAAACAAAAGGCCACAGTCTGCCCGCGCTCACACAGAACCACAAGCCCCCCCACCCACCCCCGCATCCTTACCTGCACTCTGCCGACACCACATTCAAAAGTGCCTGATGTTCACGCCGCTCGCCTTTCTCGCGGGACGTCCTGTGTGCGTGTTCCACGCGAGGCGTTGCGCGGTGATGTCAGGGCAGGTGCGTGAGCGCGTGAGCGCGCGCCCTAGATGGAACGTAGGTAGGGACCCTCCTGGTTGTCAACTACAAAAAACGTTGTGAAATGTATTGGGTAAAATCTGTTCTGGGGCCCCCAGCGGACTATTTACTGTAGTCATACTGGGTCCTGGGTCTCTCAGAACCTCAACTCCTTGCCCATAAATGGTGACTTGCTGCCTATACCTTCCAGTATTGGAAGGCATATGGGCTTTAAGCGCCATTTCCACATCACCACGCATTACATTATGGTAAAATCACTGACCCCCCCCCACTGGCTGGGACAAACTCCTCCCCATGCACTACACTTGCCAACTCTTGTGTCTTTCCTCCAGTGGGAGACTGTGCCCTCTTGGGACATGTGGGACCCCCACCTTGCAATGCCCATACTCATAGCACTCACAGCAATTGGGGGTTTGTTCGGATTCTTCTCAGGAAAGCTCCTTTTCTGGTGCCCAGATTGCGAATGGGTCCCTTTCCTTTGAGAAGTAGTAAGTAAACTTTATTGTTTGTTACATGTAAACATTTGAATACATAGAATAAAAACAATATGGTGCATATAACCTTCATGATATGACTGTTTAAATTAAGTGAAAAAAAAGTGCAGTTCAATATGGTGCGAATATTCTATTTGTGATATTGATTGTACTAGGTGGAGGATTGATGTAAATAATTAATTTACTCTCTTAATTTCTATGCAGGTAAGTACTTAATCAATAATAACTCAATCGGAAAGAAGGAAAACAGAGTCCGTGGTGTAAGAGTTTCTAAGGGTTTTATTCCTCATAAAGGAATCAGGATATCATGTTCTGACCACCACACAGGATGTCAGAAGGGATAGATGAGCGCGCCGTCGTTTATTGACAATACATAGCTTATATACTTGATTTACATCATAATGTTCAATGTAAGAGGCGTAACAGCTGAGAGAAGACAAGATAACAGTATACACGTGGTGCTAGTACATCATCAAGAGGCGTAAACTAGGCGTGTGTGCTAGAAACGTCACTGATAGGTGACGCAAGTGGGTGGCACCAAGGGGTGGTGCTAACAGAATGTTGCAATGTCAGCGGAAACCGGAAGCTTGGATGCGCGCGCAGCTGCATGACGTGTGATAGACGGGGTGCAGGGGACTTGACATTTACACTGGCGGAAAGAGACAGAAGTCTGGCATGTCAGATCAACTTGTGCTTCTATCATATCCGATATCTGATGTTTAGGAACTAAGCTATCTGGGCAGAAAGGTCTCTAGAGCAGAAGCTATTCTATACTTGCTGTGAGTGCGTGTATAAGCGCCTGAGTGTCTGTATGAGAAGCGTGGGGGCATGGGGCCTTCCATGGAAGCATGGCAACAGAGGCTATGAATTACTTGCATAAAGACAGGTCGGCCCTTTAGCCCTGTAGCTGAGGAAGGATGTTTACTGAAGCTAGCAGGCCGGAATGTATCTTCGGGGAGGAAAACAGATAACTCGAAGGTTATAGTCAATCTTGGCAGGCAGCAGGCTGAGCTGAGCACGGAGGGCCGCGCTAGAAGTAAGTCAGAGTTCACGGGTACGGGGGCTGCTTGGGCAGAGGCCCTCGCAGTCAGAAGCCAGAAAAGAGGCTCGGTGGCAGAGATTCAGGGCCTACTTTCAGCCAGGCTGAAAAACGTAGGAGTACACTTCAAAAAGACGTTGGCATAGCATACTTAGGAACGGACCATCAAACCCATTCATGGTGGGTCTGAAAGAGGACAAGTTAACGTTGGACGCAAATGTATTTGCGTCTTCATAGCTGGTACAGGAGGGAAGTTACATGCACTTTTAACTCGTACATGGAGTCGGTGGGGTACTCGCTAGGGAACACAACATGACCATAAAATTTATATTACCTCATTCCCTCCTTGTTCCCTACGGACCCTTCATGATATATCGATCCTCATAAATCGATCAGTTTGTTCTTGTAACATTATATGTTCGTCTTTCTTTCTTTGACTGTTTGAGAGGCAACTGGAATGCTCAATGCAGGATGTGGCACACAGTCCACATATCGCTGGCCCACACTGCAGGCACAGGCAACAACTGAATACTATAACAAGGCCAATGCCTAGGAACGATAAGATCTTCCATCCCCAAGCTGTCAACGTAGTCCAGAACCAACCGGACCAAGTCCAGATGCCTGGATTCTGATGTATCTGATTTGCAATTTTATGTAAACGGGTGATAGCTTGATAGACAGATGGTGCGTTTTGTGGAATGAAAACACAGCAACTTGACCCGATGACCTTACAGGCTCCACCTCTATCTGCCAAGATGACGTCAATCACAAGACGATTTTGAAGGACAACAGTCCGTATAGCAGACTGCTCCTCTGTTAAGTTACCTAGAGCGGAGGCAGTTTCGTTCACTACTGCTTCGAGTGTTCTCGTTAATCTGCGTATTAATTTACTGTTTTGGACAGGTCCTAGGAAGAAAAAGAATCCTTTATTGAAATCAGTGTACTGTTCCCATGCCGTTTCTGTGTAGTCGACAAGGGGAATATCTCTTTTGGGTCTATTCGGTGCTAGATTCGTATTTCTATGGTAATCAGGAGGAGCTAGGAAAACAGGTGGCAGAAGGAAGGCAATGTAACAGGTACCATCCCAATCTGGAGGCAAACGTATGTATGCGGTATGACCACAAACAAAGTAGGAATGACTGATAGCTTTAAAGGACGATTTACCATGGTCACTGAACTCGACCACAGTAGTGCATTTACTATGACCTACGTGTACTGAACCTTTCTTGCTAACACATAATTCACCTGTGACTGGTAGTACTAACATATGGGGCAGAACTGGAGCAGTTTCAGATTCAACAGTGAGGATCATAAGGCTAATTGTGTAATTACCTAATCCATATACTTCATTTTCTAGATCAGTTCCTATTCGAGTGGGAAGTCCTTCTTGATCAGGATAACAGACGTTGAGCAGGACTAAGTTCAAGTTTCCCCAAACCCAGCCCCCATCGAAAACAGCAATATCAGGATCTAAAGAATTAATTATTTTAAACCATGCTCCACAGGAGCCATTGTGAGTGAATGGGTACGGAAAGAGAGGCAGAGCTCCCTTGTAATTCTGGTAGGGAGGGAGTCGGCCACATATCCAACAGTCTGTAGCATTATTTGTCTGATGGGAATGGTGTAACATACTAATGAATGTATTGTTGCGCAGCGCAAGTCTGTAAGAGAGTTCATGTGCAGGAAGTTCACTAAAAGTGTGTTCAGCAGAGACATTGTAAGCAGATTGTTCACGCCTGAAAATAGGCCAGTACATAGGAAGCAGAATGCTGGCAATAATAATTAGAATACTCAGAATAAACATGATTATTAGTGTCACTATGCAGTGACTACGAAGTGATTTGCAATATGTTCTTCTCTTTTCCTCTCTCTCTCTAACTCGATCTAGGGGATACATGTCAGAAACTATTTAACCGATTCACCTAAGGGAGGACTTAAACAATTAAACTGTCTGACTTGCTAGATCGAAGCTTCATTCGGTAAAGTTCTTGAGGAGTCTTTTCTCTTTTAGGCACAGTAACGTCTTGTGCTTCAACACAGTCTTTGGTGGGGGTGGACGAGTCAGAGTCCTGTTTCAGTCCGTTTTTTAGTTCATTGCATAGTTTGATGTGACTCGTGTGGACCCACCCCTTTCTCCCCTCGATTTTCACGGCGGTCCTAGTGGTAAGCAGAACGGTCTTTGGAGACTTCCAGCGGGGCTCCAGCGGACTTTTCCGGTCGAAATTCCGGACGACTACCAGGTCACCTGGGCGGACCTCATGCGCCTTTACATCGGTGTTGTCAGGGAAGGCTGCGGCAACCTGTGAACGACATGATTGGAGTGCAGACATCAAGGAGGCAAGGTAATCTGTCAACATGTTACAATCAATATCAGTGATCTTTTTCGGAACGGGCGTCCCCCACATATTCGGCGGTCTTCCAAAGACCACTTCGTACGGGGATAGCCCTGATCTCGAGTGGGCGACCATCCTCATGTAGAATAGTGCCACGGGCAGGGCGACTATCCAGTCGACCCCTTTTTCCTGACAGATCTTGGCAAGACGGATTTTTAGTGTCTGATTATGCCTTTCTACAAGGCCAGCTGCTTCGGGATGTCGGACACAGTGGAACCTCCACTGATATCCTAGCAAGAGGGAAACTTGTCTCATCAGCTCGGACGAGAACGGCTGTCCGTTATCTGAATACACGACACGGGGCAAACCGTACCGTGGGAAGAATTCACGAACCAACTGTCTGGCAGTGGTCGGAGCAGTGTAGTCTGGGACTGGGTATGCTTCGGTCCAGCGGGACAGAGCACAAACAATTACAAGGACATACTTAAATCCTCTACAGCTATTCATCTGGATATAATCCATCTGGAGGACTTCAAAAGGGTGATCGGGAGGATGAAATCCACCTTGCTCAACAGGGACGCTTTTACCTGGATTGAACTGACAACAGATCATGCAAGTACGCACTTTCTGTTTTGCTGCTGCTCGTAAGTGTTTGTTGTACCAGAGATTCTGTAAACTGTCTAACATGGCTTTCTCTCCAAGATGGGCAGGACTATGTGCTGTATTTATCATGACTTGAACCATTGAGTCGGGGAGAAACCATATAGATTTTCCCTTCGTCACCCAACCTTGATCTGTCTGAATCCCTCCTAGTTCAGTCCATTTCTTTATCTCCTCTGGAGTAGCATGTGTCTGGATATCAATTACATCTAGGGCGGGATCTCTAACTGCCATACACTGGGTCTGGACTATTGTCTTTGTCACATCAGTAGTCTGGGTGTAAGTCAATGCTGTATGTTTTGCTGTCTGGTCTGCCAGGTCGTTACCCTGGGAAACAGAATCTGTGACTTTAGTATGTGCCTTACACTTCATGACTGATATGCCCGAGGGCAAATGTATTGCTTCTAACAGTGCTTGAATGAGGGGGCCATGTTGTATCTTGGCCCCATGGGAAGTCAGAAAACCTCGTTCTTGCCAGAGGACTCCGAAGTCGTGTACAACTCCGAAGGCATAGCGGGAATCTGTGTATATGTTAACATTTCTGTTCTTGGCTAGAATACAGGCTCGAGTCAGAGCGATGAGCTCTGCTGCTTGAGCAGACAGGGTGTCAATACGATGTGTTTCTTTAATTTCAGTTTCAGTGGTCACGGCGTACGCGGCCACTAATTCTCCTGTACTTGTTCTCATGCATGAACCGTCCACATAAAGTGTCAGGTCTGGATTTGTCAATGGGACATCTGTTAAGTCTCGTCTAGGCTTAGTTACTGCATTAATTATTTCTATACAATCATGCGGAGCTGGATCTGTCATAACTGTAGGTAACAGTGTTGCGGGGTTCAGGATGCTGCAACGTCTGATTTCTATGTGTGGCTGGAATAGTGTTAATTCATAACCTGTCAGTCGTGCTATAGTTAAGTGTTGAGTCTGGGTTCTGTTTAACAAAACCTCTACAGAATGTGGTACTTGAACTGTTAACTGATGACCTAAAACAATTGAATCACTTTGTCTTATTGCTAACGCTGTTGCTGCTACTGACTTTAAGCACGCAGGGAGTGCTTGAGCTACTGAATCCAATGTACTAGAAAAATAAGCACAAGGCTTATGTGAACCTGCTTGGTCTTGAGTGAGGACAGACAACGCTGTGCCATCACGTTCTGTAACAAAAAGTGTAAACGGTTTGCTGTAACATGGTGTCGCTAAAACTGGTGCTTGGCATAAAACTTTCTTTAATTCTTCAAAAGCTTGTGTGTGTTCCTGAGTCCAAGGGAGGACAGTCGAAGTCGCTGCCTCCTGTGTCGTTAACTGGATGAGTGGTTTAGCTAGAAATGCATACTGGGGAATCCATTGTCTGCAGTACGAGGTGAGGCCTATGAAGGCCCGCACTTCCTTTTGTGTCTTGGGTTGCGGCATGTTCACAATTAACTGAATGCGATCGGGAGTGAGCTGTCTCCCCACTTTGGACAGTAAGTGACCCAAGTACACAACTTGCTGAACACAGAATTGTAGCTTCGAAGGAGACACCTTGTGTCCCTTGTCGGCCAGGAAATGTAAAACTGTCAGTGATGCTTTTTCACATTCGGGCTCACTTCGTGCGGTGATCAGCAGATCATCGACGTATTGTAGTAAAGCGGTGTTAACTGGCATTTGAATACAATCTAGTTGTCTTTTCAGTGCTTGACTATAGATGCTGGGGCTTTCTGTGAATCCTTGAGGTGCGCGCGAAAATTTGAAACTGCGTCCATTTAAACAGAATCCGAAGAGATATTGGCTCTCTGGATCAATAGGCACGCTGAAGAAGGCGTTCTTGAGATCAATTACAGTAAAGAACGTTGCTTCTGAATCAATAGCAGTCAAGAGAGATGATATATCGGGGACCACAGGATACTGTGGGATAATGCATTTATTCAATTCTCGAAGATCAATCACCAGCCGATATACTGGCGGTGCATTGGGATCAGTACGTTTAAGAATCGGAATGATGGGTGAGTTACAGATATTGGAGTCGGTCTCGACGACCACTCCTTGGGCAATGAGCTCTTCAATGATTTTCAGTAAAGCCGCTACAGCATCGGGTGGTAACTTGTATTGTCTGATTCTGGGTAATACAACACCTGCCTTGAGGGTAACGCGGTATGGTGTAATGTGCATACATCCTACATCAGTTGGGCCTTTTGCCCACAAGTAATCAGGTACATTTTTCAATCTGACGTCAAACTCACGAAGGACGTAATGACCCTTGAAATCCCGCAGAAAGAGTCTAACTCCCTCCGGGGAGCAGCATATTATAGCCCCTAGAGCCTTCAGTGTTTTAATTCCTAACAGATTTTCCGGACATGATTTTGTTAGTAACAGGTCTGTAACGCGTGATAATGGACCCACAGCCAGGGGAACTGGTTCTGAGACTTCATTTACAATAGGTTGTCCTGAAAAACCAAGGGAAACATTTTGTGAGCCTGAGAGGGGTGCCCCTGGAACTTCGTCATGACTTATTGTAGTGCGACTTGCCCCTGTGTCAATTAAAAACTTTCTATCTTTCCCCAATACTTGACTGTGTACATAAGGACCTTCTTGATCTACAGGAATCTCGATAAGAGGCAAGCCACCTTCCCTCTCTAGGCTGTTTCATGTATATCGGGAATATTCGGGGTAAGCAGACTGGGCATACTGGTACATCTGTTGTGAGACTTGCTGAGTTGCAGCAATGGGCTGTGGCTGTGGTACTGCTACGGTCTGTGCTGTCTGTGCGGATGCATGCATGGGCTGTGTATTCTGTGTAGACTGATGCTGGTTATGGTCTTGTCTAGGCGGATGCGGTCTCTCTTTAGTTTTACCTGTCGCTATGTTATGTTTCAGAACTGCACATTCGTGTACGTAGTGACCTGGCTGCTTGCAATAATTGCATGTCCCTTTAACAGGAGCTGCAGTGTGACTTGTCTGGGTCGTACCTTTCCTGTGACTGTCGGATGGGACCGTCTGGGCTACTAACATTTTCATTTTCGTGTCTTTCATGCGCTTCTGTTCCTGATCTTGTTCTTCCCTAATTCTATTCTGGTGATATTGTAACATTTGTAACATCTGGGATGGCGTATTTGCTTGCCATGTACTCTCGACTTTATACACTCTATTTTTAACTAACGGTAGGGAATTCTCGACTAACTTTGATACAAAAAGATGTGGGTACGACTCGCTACTTGGCTGGAGGCCACTATTGATAATAAAACATTTCTCGAATCTTGAATAAAAGTCGCTAGTATCTTCATCATGTTTCTGTTTACAGGACGAGATTGCATCCCAATCCTCCTTTCTAGTTGTCAATAATCTGGGCAGGACCTGTACTATTAAACCTGGTAATGCTTTAGTTTTGTCCCCAAGGCCTAACCCTGGAACCCGTTTCTTTTCTTCATCCTCTATTTCTGCCCAGGCAATCTTTGCGTCTCCCACCTCCCAGTCCTTTTCCTTTAATTTCTCGAATATACCCGTAGGCAATAATACTTTCAACATTTTCATGATATCATCATATGTGTAGTCCCCCATCAGTAACATGTCTTTGAGCTCTCTATGAAAACCTGCAGGGTCTTTATCATGGCACGGTACTAATTTCTTCATTTCTAACAGTTCTAATTTAGTTAGAGGCGTGTGTACATACACGCGTTTCAAAATTTTATCCTCACCCATAACAGGGTGCACTTCTCGCAAGGGGTTCTGACTTTCAATACCACCCCCGCACTGCATATGGTACATTTTCCTTTCTGGAGGTGGGGCGGGAACATATTCAGGACTTACAAAGGTGTCATATCTGCGTCGTTGTTCTAGAATTATTTGAACTAATTTAGTGCTTAGGCCTCTCCATCTATCCATCAGTAGTGCTTCTAGTGTCTCATGTAAGGGACCTGGATCGGAATAATGTTTTCTGTACTTAATGAGAAGGTGCTGAATCATATATATACCTGCTAATTTCTGTTCGTCGGGGGAGAGGTTCAGAAATGTCTGTGCTACGGTGTCATCATTATATATGTCTGCATTTTCGGCCCATGATACCGCTGATCGGGCTAATTCTTGTTCATCCATAGAATTGAGTACATGGTACCCAACTCGATCTCGAAGCCGTTTATCAGTTTCCTGGAACTGATGTTCAGCAGAATGCGGATTCGTTAAGGCAGAGAAGAAAACTCTCTTGCTTTCTGGACGGATACCCTTCCTAAGATAAGTTCCCTTACCTACATATGCTATAGTGCTTGTAGTCGGTTCTAGTTCTTCAGATTCTTCTTCCTCCTCGGAGGGAGCCTTTTCTTTCTCTTTCTCGTGTACTGCTATCACTGCTTTCTTAATCTTTTTATACATGGCCTCTATGCAATTTTGTCTGTCATGTTTTCCATCGGCTATATTTTGACCCCACTTGTTCAATGCATCCAATTCACTCTGCTCTGTTCCGGGCCTGTCTCGTTCTCTTATTAGACAATTTATGAAAAATCGTAGTATCAGTGCTTGCATGGTAACTTTCTGTTTCTCCAGGGCATCCTTAATACTGTCGGGGTCCTTTCCCGTTTGAACGAACTCATATATTCTATCTAGGTGCTCCTTCATTCCTGCATAACATAACAAACTATCAGTAGCAGATCTTAACCGTAAAGACGCTAATATCATTAAGTCGTCCTGTCCAGGTTCTGGATCATATCTACAAACTGACATATTTTCTTTTAGTGCATCAAGACGGGATGAATTAGAAGAACGGGGGGATCTGTGCGTAAAAGGACTCTGCATACCTCTGAGATTTAATCTGTGAGTCGGTGGCGGGGTCTGGAGACCCGCGGTCGCACCTTCTGAAGCGGAAGCTTGGGCATTATCTCTGTGTGTAGTCAGTATCTGAATTTGTCTTTTAGTAGGATCTGATTGAAGTGGTTTCGGCAGATCAGTTTTAGGTGAGGGAAGTGGCGGAGCTGGCGGAACGGGACTAGTCTTTTTCGGTGTCGGCTGAGAGTGATCTTGGGGGGCAGTACCACCCCCGGCCCTGTCAGTAGGCAGGGCACGAACAGGCAGATTGGTGTAAGCTGGCGCTACATCTTCGAGATATGAATTTAGGAATATGTCTTTAGTAGTCTTATGCATTACTTTAGTTGGAACTAATGGTGACGGCAAATTTTTCGGTATTTCTGAAATGGCGTCAGGGGTACCATCGGCCAAAAGATACATGTTGTTCACTTTGCCATTTAGGATACGATCTATTTGTTCTACTTTTACTCGAATTCCCTCAGTAACTAATTCGTTTTCTTGGGCCTTTTCTGATTCTTTAAGCCTGTCTTCTCTACGGAGTGCTCTATCAGCACGCTTACGTGATTCCTTACGCCAAAATTCTATGGCGTCTTTCTGAGATTGTCTAGCTTTCTTTTTCCGTAATATTTCTTCTACCTTTATGATGCACTCGGCATCCCATGTTCCGTTAACTGGCCATCGGTATCTTTCCTCTAGGTGCTTGGTATAATCTGTCCATAACTCTAGATACAAGATGGCGTCTATGCCATGCTTATTATACATGAAATTACCTGGAGTGTCCCTAGGGGGGATTGGAATCTCTTCCTCTAACATCCCTTTCCTAGTTCCTATCTGCTTTAATTTGTTGAAAAACGGCATTGTGCCTACTTGATACTGGAATGCTTGATCCTTGATACTTAATGTCAACTGTAACTATTTATACAAAAACACAATAATGCACAAAAACAATCACATTCATACCACGACATTAATCACATGAAACATTTAAAGACATAGTTAACTTCCCCCTACTCTGAATGTACCGCTCAACGATACAGATACACTGCTGTAACAGTGCAGAAATTCGGAATACTTTATATACTGCTAAACAGTACAGATACACTGCCTAAAAACAGTGCAGACCGGACTTGCGTACCCAAACCCGTCTAGATACGACCCAGCAATGGTACTCACCGGGAAGCACGGAAAACAGAAGGCCTCGGAAAACTCGACTGGACTCGACTCGGAACTTCGGAAAACTTCGGAAAACTTCGGAAAACTTCGGAAAACTTCGGAAAACTGGTGGGCCTCTTCACACCTCGGACCTTGCTTCCTTCGGCTGGGCTCTGGTCGGGATCCTCCGCACTCCTCACCGCCTCGTCTGGGCACTGATCGCAGTCTTCGTCACCTCCGTGTGTCAGAGGGGGATGCAGGAAATCCTGCCAGTACACGTGTTGTCCGTCTAACTGATGGCAGGGGACACGGATTGCAACGCACCTTCCGGCGCGTGAGGTGGGGGAGGGGTCCCTGTTCGGGCGCCAAAATGATGTAAATAATTAATTTACTCTCTTAATTTCTATGCAGGTAAGTACTTAATCAATAATAACTCAATCGGAAAGAAGGAAAACAGAGTCCGTGGTGTAAGAGTTTCTAAGGGTTTTATTCCTCATAAAGGAATCAGGATATCATGTTCTGACCACCACACAGGATGTCAGAAGGGATAGATGAGCGCGCCGTCGTTTATTGACAATACATAGCTTATATACTTGATTTACATCATAATGTTCAATGTAAGAGGCGTAACAGCTGAGAGAAGACAAGATAACAGTATACACGTGGTGCTAGTACATCATCAAGAGGCGTAAACTAGGCGTGTGTGCTAGAAACGTCACTGATAGGTGACGCAAGTGGGTGGCACCAAGGGGTGGTGCTAACAGAATGTTGCAATGTCAGCGGAAACCGGAAGCTTGGATGCGCGCGCAGCTGCATGACGTGTGATAGACGGGGTGCAGGGGACTTGACATTTACACTGGCGGAAAGAGACAGAAGTCTGGCATGTCAGATCAACTTGTGCTTCTATCATATCCGATATCTGATGTTTAGGAACTAAGCTATCTGGGCAGAAAGGTCTCTAGAGCAGAAGCTATTCTATACTTGCTGTGAGTGCGTGTATAAGCGCCTGAGTGTCTGTATGAGAAGCGTGGGGGCATGGGGCCTTCCATGGAAGCATGGCAACAGAGGCTATGAATTACTTGCATAAAGACAGGTCGGCCCTTTAGCCCTGTAGCTGAGGAAGGATGTTTACTGAAGCTAGCAGGCCGGAATGTATCTTCGGGGAGGAAAACAGATAACTCGAAGGTTATAGTCAATCTTGGCAGGCAGCAGGCTGAGCTGAGCACGGAGGGCCGCGCTAGAAGTAAGTCAGAGTTCACGGGTACGGGGGCTGCTTGGGCAGAGGCCCTCGCAGTCAGAAGCCAGAAAAGAGGCTCGGTGGCAGAGATTCAGGGCCTACTTTCAGCCAGGCTGAAAAACGTAGGAGTACACTTCAAAAAGACGTTGGCATAGCATACTTAGGAACGGACCATCAAACCCATTCATGGTGGGTCTGAAAGAGGACAAGTTAACGTTGGACGCAAATGTATTTGCGTCTTCATAGCTGGTACAGGAGGGAAGTTACATGCACTTTTAACTCGTACATGGAGTCGGTGGGGTACTCGCTAGGGAACACAACATGACCATAAAATTTATATTACCTCAGGATAAGCCATATTTTTTAAGTCAAGTTTGTGCAGCTTTAAAAACTATAGCAGCTTACAGTTGAGTGGGGGATCAGATGGGTTGAGGCTCTTGAATGATGGCAGCCCTACATGTCCTGATCTTTCTCTATTTGAAGTCCGGTCCCAATAAGGTGATTCGTGCTAGATTAAAGTAGACAATTGCAAATCAGATGGATAAAGTCCTCTTTTTTGTTCACAGAATCTGCATGCTGTAAGACCATTGTATTTCCAACTAGGTTGATCCACTATTGTTTTTAGGTCACCAAATTGAAGTGCCATCAGTCGTTTCTTTAAAAATACAGAAAATACAATGCTTAAGTAAGGTACTTGTTTTAGAGAGTCATAGGATTACAATCCATGCACGTGTTCGGTGGCTAAACTTATTTTTATCTTTTGCCATCGATTGAAGTCTTGCCATTTTCTTTGTAAATCACCTAAAAGCTGAGAAAGACAGGTTGAGAACTGTTTTGGGAGCCATGCAAGAACTCCTTCTTTTTTATCTCCCCCTCTTTATTCTGGTGGGAACCCTTATCACCCTTTTGGGAGTCTCTTCCAGATGCCTCCTTGGACACTCTGGTGCTGACCCAGATGTCCGCCTCCTCAGCAAGCTTTCTGGGAGAGTCAGTCAGCTTGCTAGCAACCAGGTTCTGATGTAGGTCTTTCAAACAAATATCAAGCATGTGGTCCCTCAGAATCAGTTTGTACAGTTCAGTATATTCTACCTTGTGCCTCTCATCCAGCCCTTCAGTGCCTAGTTGGAATAATCTAGGAAGTCCATCCAGGTCTTTGTGGGAAGTTAGTGGCTGCTCCTGTCCATACCTCTCAGGGGTCAACCAAACATATTGATAAGTATGGCCTTATTTTCTTCCATTGCTTGCTCTTTCTCCAGATTTAGTTTGACAATCTCTAGCTTAAGCTTTCTTTCCTCCCTCCTTTGCATTACCCCCTGTAGGGACAGGATCCCTGATTACACATTTCTCCATGCCTGAGGTGGGAATCACCAATCTTGGGAGGATGTTGCCCTGACTCCACAGGTACTAGTCCAAGACCCATCTGTGAGTTTTGGTTCAATTCATTCAGTTCCTCCTCCTCATGCTCTATGGGAGCCTTATAGACCTCTGCCCATGCCCTTAATGCCTTTTAGATCTGTGCCTTTTTAGTGCTCCTCTTGGCAGGCAACCCCTTCTCCTGGCAAAACACCTTGAGGTGGGCCACAGTTTAGCTCTCCAGGTTGACCAGCTCAAATTATATCTGTGCAGGTGAGGTCGCAAATACAACAGGCAGGTTGAGAGAAGATATATTTGGAAAAATCAAAAATGCCAATCAGGAAGAACTGACTTTAACAGGTGTTAAGTATGGAATGGTATTACACACTAACTGGGAATGAGTAAAGTACTTATGCAACACTTCAAACAGTAAAACAATGAAAACACCACACAGATTTCAACCCAGGTTAAAAAAATAGAGATTAAATTATTTAACGAAATAGGACCAAAAGAACAAAAATCCAATTAGCAGAACCAGAGTTCTGAATAACCTGCAAATTAGTGTGTAAAAGCAAAAGCACGAACAGGGGATATTTGGTGCGCTAGACCGGGACAGGTGCAAAAGTTGACGCCGACGGCGATTGAGTGCAGGTCAGATACAGTCCCAAATAAGTCCAGCTGAAGTTTTACCTTCTCAAGTTTTGTGCCAAGAGTCCAGTTCATGGGGAAGAAGTTCGCTGGGAGCAAGGAGAGCGTTGTTGGCAATAGTCAACTGACGCAAAGAGCCACACGCATCACAAATGGACAAGCTGGAGCCTTGTGAATGCAAGCAGCAGTACTTGCTGTAAGAAGGGCCAAACTTGTGGTGGCTTGTGCTGATCTTTCATGAGAGCAACACGGTTAGGGAGTGAATGGGCCTGTTCGAGAAGTTCAAACACTTGATTTCATGTGCCAAACCACTTCCAAGGGCCCAGGACCTGAGAGGCGCTTCTTAAGAGTCAGGAGCTTGTGAAAGAGGAGTCCAGGAGATGTGGGAAGCCTGTTATGTCCCTGAGGCTCAGATCAGGAGGAGTAATTCTGTGGTCCTGTATTCAAGATGGATTTCAGGTCTATTCTTTCTCTCCAGGAAAGAGGGTAGCAGGTCACACATCTTTGTAAAAGAGGCATCTGTAAAATTGTAAATATAGATTTGACTTTGCCATTAAAAATTATTCATCATTACAATTCCAAATGTACTACACATGACAGGTTTACCTCCTTCCAGATGGGAATTACAGCCTATAAGATTTAACAAGGAATCCCCAATGTTAAGGAAGGGTAGGCTTCACTGTAGTGAAAAACACATTCGGGAGTTTTTCACTATCAGGACATGTAAAACGTACATGTCCTGCCTTTTGATAATACAACACCCAGCCCTGTGGGCTACCAGGGCCTACATTAAGGGTGACTTATATGTAATAAAATTGACGTTCAAGGGTTGGCAAGAGGGTTTAAATGTCAAATAGACATGGCAGTGTATACTGAACCTACTGGCTCTACAGCGGGAGGGCTACTTAAGTGGGTGGAAAAGTCAGTGCTGCAGCCCCACTAGTAACTTTTAACTTACAGGCCCTGGGCACATGTAGTACAATTTACTGGGGACTTATAGGTAAATTAAATATGCCAATTGTGATTCATCCAATCAAACCATCTTTCGGGGAGTGAGCATAAGTACTTTAGCACTGGTTTAGCAGTGGTAAAGTGCACAGAGTCCTAAGGCCAACAAAAATGGAATCATCAAAATTGGTGGCAAGCAGGCAAGAGGTTTTCGGGAAGACCAGCCTAAGGCTGACAGGTCTGACATTTCTCCTCTCATCTTATTTTCTGCAGGAAGCTGAAATTCCATGTAGTTATTTCCTGATGCTTTTTCTGTAGTGCTTAGGGTTGGGGTGCCCTATTTTATAGTTGTCACACTTTACAAATCTATAATGAATTAATTTTCACCCCTATGTGAATGCTAGGTCAACATCAGGTTAAGGCAAATAGTTCCAAGTTCCTGGATAAAAAGGAAGGAATGTACTGTTTTTGCTGCATAGTCACCTCAGTTTGTTTACCTTTTACTGGAACCTATTTTTGCTGGTTTTAGGAATCTGTGCCTTGTGACACTGCTAATCAGTGCCACATTGTGTCTGAGCTGGCCCTAGAAATGGTATTGGTAAAATAAGTTTCACTTTTTATTTTTGCTTAACTGTCCTGTGAAGCTATAGACGATTCCACAGAAAATGAACAAATGGAATGGGAGTTAAATGCCATATGTGGACTGCAGTGTGTATTGTATTGACACCATCCATATATGTGACAATATATATGGTTTCCAGGAGCACCACTATGCCCTAGCTGGGGTTCAGTTTATAGGTACAGCAGAAACAAAAGGCAAATAACAGTACCTTTGCCATGTAGGAAATCATATACTAATAAATCACCTCTAAAGTGTACTTATTAAGCCCTCAAGGCAGCGGCATATGTATGTAACAGTGGCAAACTATTTAAAAAGTGTACCTTCCTTAACAGAAGACTCAAATGCTATTTTACTGTGTTGGTCGAGAACAATTTTCAAAAGGAAGAACCTAGGCATGACTAAAATATTTATTTCTATTTTACCTTTTATCTCAGCATGGGACAATGCGAGCAAAGTACTTAAAAGTAATTTCCTTCTTACTTTTCAAAATCTGATTCAATGTCAAAATAAAATATTTGACAACTTAAGTGCTACTGATCACACTCAAGAGCTAAAATATACATCCTTGAATGGGAGCGTTCCTGTGGCACAGAGGCACTTGGTTCAAGAAGAGCAAATGGGTAACTACTGACCATTTAGAAGGAATTATCTACCTGGGAGTGGACAGGAACAGCTGGCTGATCAACTGGGAGCTTTAGCACTACATGTTTTGACTTCGAGATGCCAGGGATGGCCTCCCCATGCATTGCCAAGACACTTTCAGAAAGGCAGAGTCAAATTATAGTACAAAAGATAACTACTTTGTGCCATATGTGGTAGAATGAAAGCCCATCTGGATAGGGAACTAGCCAGAGAGTTGAAGAAAGGCCTGCATGGTGTTAATAGCATTCGGACATATTACGGTTAGGCAAACATAAAGTGCTGCCAAAAGGAGGCGGAACTGCAGTGAAATAGTTTAGATTAAGTTCTAACATTTCTCTGATCATTGCCTAGTGCACTGGATGGATCAGGCACCTCAATCACCACCTTCTCAGAACATTCTCAGATCTGGATGGATTTCACCTTAAGAAGAATCCCTGCAGGAAGAGTACTCTGGACTCCAGACTCCTACTGGAAGAAGAGAACTTACTAAGGGACTTAACGGTTCCTAAATCCTGCTGGCATACAGGTGTTGACATTGCTCCCCAAGGGTCAAGTGCTTGGCTGGCTAACTGCTTGCAGGACATGAAAAGCAAAAAGGCTCCTGATTTGATGAGGGCATAGTTGACCACAGAGCCCTGGATCCTGATAAAGATCAGGCTGGAAAGAGATCTGGTGCTAGAAGCCTACACTGAGGAGCTAGAAGCTGGAGACCTATCCAGGAGGAGCTTTCACAACATTTGGAGAAACACAAAATGTGGTAATTGTTACACCTCTAGAGGACTGAGGCAAAGCGCTCAGACTTGCATGGTGCATTACTTCTGATTTGAAAACAATAAGACACAATTAAATTCAGAACTCTCAAGATGAGGCAAAAGTACTGTTGCTCCTTTAAATGAAACATGTAGAAAAGGAACTCAGCACTCTCAAGATGAGGCAAAGAAAAAGATTCAGGTGCATTTAAAATGAAACATAGGCATTTATTCATTCAACACTTTTAAAAGTAAGGGAAAATGTATTGGTTAATGCAGACTCCCAACTATCAACTAAAAGGAGTCAAATACGGATAGCATATGCACAAAGCAAAGAACTTGAAGGACATTCTTGTCCACACCCGCCCAGAAAAGAAACTGCCAGAACAGCCAGAACAACTAACATTGCATGGCATACAAGGACACCACCCCTGTGGTAATTGTAGTAGCAGCCACCTGACAAAGAAAAGCAAACAACTAACTTTTAGAAATGGGACCAAATGGGACCAAAGAAAACTCATGAACTGTAACAGCAAACGCGTGGTCTACCTGATCACCTGTACCTGCGGCTTCGAATATGTTGGATTGACCACCAGAGCAGTTAAAATCAGAATAAATGAGCACAAGAGTAATGTGAGATGCAAGAAAAGCACTACTAAAATGGCCACTCATTTTCTGAATGAACAGCACTGAGTGAATGATTTAAACTGGACAGTAATAGAACAACTGAAGTCAGAAAATGGACTGTTTGAAAAGTAACAGCGCTGGATGTTCCGTCTAGGTACACATATCATTGGACTCAACGATGATATCCCATGGGGCCAATTGCATTGATCAAGGGACAATACTCCCTTAAACATCTGTATAACCCAGAAAATAGAATAGGCACAACGTCCCACAGCACCAACTACACTCATGAAGTCACTCTATCTGACTTCGGTCCCTCAACGTGTGCAGAACAACCACCCACGGGTTAATTCCATCTTAGGGCACAAACATTTGACTGCTGTGTCCCAATATAAAACAATCTCCCCTGGAACACTCATAGGGGCATGGGGCGACTATGACCATTGTGTATCCCCAGGCACAAACTTTTTTATCATAGCCCACCTAAACTTTTTTATCACAGCCCACCTTAACATTGAATTGCATTATACGATGTGTGCAGTCAACAGTGATGAACCTGTGATTAATATGTATCTCCATCTTAACATTTAATTGCATCATATGATTGGCGAAGCTAATACTGATGAATCAACATCACCAAGTATAACAGTGAACAACAAGATCACCTTAGTAATCCCTTCAGGGAAGTAGGGGGCGATACTCCTAGGCTGCAGGCAGTCAGGCCAGCACCCGCACATGTGCGGCTTGTGGGACACGTGTCCTCACATCCGCGCATGCGTGTTGATGCGGAAGCTACCGATAGAGACCCACACACGTGCGCAGCCATCGCGCTATTCTGTCACTACCAGGAGAGTGCCGGGTGCGGTGATTTAGACCGGATTGACCATGTTTGGGCTTACTTTTTGCCTTCCGGTTTGGAAGGTAATTAGTGCTTAATTGGCCCCTCAGTTAGGTATAAAAGCACGAGTCCTGACCTAGTCCTCATAAACAGCGGAGCCGCTTCGGGGGCAGCAAGACAGAGACTCTTCCTGGCAATCGTGAGTAGCATAGTGGGTAACAAGCATCAGAAACTCCAAACACCCCCCCATGTTAAGAGGCTCAGGAGGCACATCTTACTATGACAATAAGTATGCATCTATTTAAAACTTTAAGACAACTTCCTCTGATTCCCTGGTCACCTGAACCATATTGGTTTATGCAAATATAGTGTGTGTTTTATGTTTTGTGTTGTGTATGTCATGTCCTTGTCCCCCATTTTTTACAGGGCGCACCTTCACTATTAGGATGATAAATTTTGTCAAGTAGCTGCTGCCCAAACACTTTTTCTTAGGTCACTGAACCTGGAGTAAGACAACCGAATACTGACAAGGTCAATGAAATATACTGTTTCTTTCCTTGTGTTTTTTTGTTCCCCTAGGTTCGCTAATCGCAGATACCTCCTTGATTGTTGATTTAGGTACATATTAGCCTTTATTTATAATTATCACTTTTCTGTAGAATAAAGATTTTGGTAAGAAAACGTGAGTAAGGTGGGCATTTGTGCACCCCGTCCTGAAGAAAGAGTTCCACTCCGAAACATGTTGACGCACACATGAGGTGATGTACATTACATTACCTAAGAATCTCGCAGCACACCATTTTAACAGTACCAGCCCGGGGGCCCATTACATTTTTTTTAGTACACCCCACGAGCCAGGCACTTTTTAACCATCACAATGAACACTTCAAACCCCACTACTCACTTACTATCACAAACACCCTCACACACACCTCACATAGTCTGAGAAAATAGTGCTCCTGCGCAGAAGTAGGTAGCAGCACGCCGCATCCCGAGACGGGTGCGAAGACCCCAATGGTGAAGCATGACACCAAGGGGCCTTTTGGTGTGTGAGGGGTATTTAAAGAACACTATGTGCTCCCCACCATTGTAGGGACCACCCATACCCACCAGAGGATTCCAATTGTTTATGAAACATATGAAATATGTACATGGAGAAAAGAAACTCATGAAATCTGTACATAAAGTAAATAAAGAGAACATCTTACTGAGCGATATTGACTCATCTTTCTGGTTAGCTCACCCAGGAAGCCCTTGACGGACAGCTAGAAGTCTATTGGAAACTACCATAGATGCCCAGTGATGATGTGTCCACCCCACAGGCGAGTTTCCTATTGAGCACCAAAACATCCTGCCTTTAATACCTTTTACTCAACCTGAGAAGTTTCTAGAAACCCCTCCCCATTCTTCTGTTATGAAAACCAGGCTGACCGTATCGATCTGTGTCAGGGTCAAGACAGAAGCTGACCTGGCCCCTGTATTTTGACTCCGATACAGAGCTATACATTCTGCACATTTCTCGGGCAACAACAATCTTTATCATGTGAAAGGTACCAAGCATGCATCCCACTCAACACGTTCCAGTTTACTCTGCACAGTGAAGAGACACAAACAAGTAAAAAGCAAACCATCCCGTTCCCAGTCTGCAACTGTGTGAGAGTGCAGAAAATGGAATCAGTTACACAAAATGGAGTCGATGATGAGTCAATTGGCATTGTACTGGTCCTATTAGCATCACACATAGGAAGGTCGCCGTCAATGCGGGTAAGAAAACCTAAGCTAACTGCCAAAGATGGCAGATGCATGAAACGAAGCTCTGCGCTGACCCGCCTAATCAGATATAATCCTCCCACATTTCTGGCCTTCCCTTACTTTTATCAGGGAGTGCCAGGTACCCCCTTTGATCCAGACCTCCACAGGGCCTCAAACTCAACATTTTGCCTCCTCTTCTGCAATGCAATGCAGCTGCGGGCATGCTGGCCTGACACAGATGCCAACTTGATTCAGCAGCCTGGGGCACCTCCAAGAACTAACACCCTCCCCCTGTGTTGTGGAAAAGAAGACCATGGTGACCGCTGGACAACCAGCAACATTTTCCCAGTTTCCACTTGGGACCTGCTGGGAGCAAGCGGATTCCCCCACCCAATGGACAAAGGAGGCTGCACGGATTGCTGGATTGACAGCAACGATGGCCCATAATGCTACCCAGACACCGCATAGTAACCACTGGTAGGGACCGTAGTGCATACACCAGTGTCTAAAGCTGATGCAGTCATGCAGAGGCAGACCCCCTCTTGGAAATAAGGCGCTGGCAACAACATTACTCCTGGGAAGGCCTTGATCTCTGTCCCACCCACCTTTTGCACCCCCATACTCCGCATTCTCCCCCAGCATATCCCCGGGTGGACTGCAATGTGTGAGCCTCCTCCCATACCTGAGGTCCCTGGGGGAATGGATGATCCAGCGATAATGCCAACAGTTACCATGCAGCTGCACAGACACAGGCACTGGCAACCGTCGTGGGTTGACACTGGACAGGATTAAGAATATTGCTTGTAGTCTAGGCCTGTCTCGGTCTTCATGCACGCCACACCCTGCTCAGCTGTGTCTACTTGGAACGGGGAAGAATGGGCAAGAGCAAGCACCATATACAGCCTGGACAAATCAACAAGTATGCAACCCCTACCCCCCTCTTACTACTCCAGAGATCCCACAGGAAGCAGAACTTGGAGCATCCTGGGGATCCATTGCTCAGATTTATTGGCCCATTTTTAACTCTTGAGTCTCCTTGGAGAGGAAAGTTGGGGAGGTCAGTGTGGATCAATCCTTACCCGACAAGAATCTCAGAAATGCAGTAGACCATCTCCCTAAGGTGGAAGGGAAAATTTCAAAGGCAAGAACTTCATTAAGCACTTTCCAGGCTAAACTCAAAGACCTGAACCAGACGGTCCACCTTCTGTTGACCCACTCCGAAGATGACAGGGCTGCTCCAGAAGGAACAATATTCAGATAGGGGGTATCTTGGAGGGCACCAAATGACTCCACACAAAACTTATGACTGAATGGCTTTAAACTTGAGTGACTACGGGGGAGCTATCCCCTTGATTCCTAATTGAAAGGGCCACAGATCGCTGTTGGGAAGGCCAGCTCCTGGGGACCCACCATGGTCCTTAATTGTGCGCAGTCTCACTATGCAAACCAAGACACAATTCTGAAGGCCTTGCACAAACAATGATCACTTAAATGTGGCTATGCTCCTGTAATGGTCTTTCCCGACAATAGACTCAAGGTGAAACAACAATGCAGCTTCTTCCTGGAAGTTTCAAAGAAACTCCTATCCATGGGATTGTAATATATGCTGCTCCTCCCAGTACACCTCAAGCTCATATACAAAGAGAGAACACTTTTCTTTGACAAGCCTGAGGATGCCTGGAACTGGGTAAGCGAGCAGCTGACCTTCATCCACCCTCTGGTGTTTTTCCTGAGCTGACTGGGATCAAAGGGAGGTGAGGGCAAACAGAATGTAACTACTGCAATGCATTAGGCACAACATGTGATGCCACCATTCCACTGACTCCTCCCTTGTTAGACCTTGCTTCTACTCTGTTCCCCAGAGGTCAAAGCTCCACATACAACACTTGCAGGACCTGAACTAGCTGGTACACCCTTACATTTTGTATCAATGTGGGCCTATCAGCTGCACCTCCCCCTCTAATCTTTATTCTCTCTTCATCCCCCCATTCGTTGTCTTCCCTTGGTTCTCTCTTTCTCCTTTGGCACTCTTGGCTGACTACAACTATGGCTGCATAGTTTGGATGGGATATTAGGGTTTTTCTTTGGGCAACAGACACTCTGTGGGTTAATGTGTGAGGTGGAGAGTGGGAATGGGTGTCTGTTCTTGGATAATTGGGGTGTAATGATGTTGGCAGAGTTTGCTGATTTCAACTCCCTGGGTTTGGTTAAGTCTCAGTTGATAATGTATAGGGGTGATGGAATGCACACCAGTGTATACATTTTAACCATGTTTAATAAAACAATAATCCAAGAGTGTGCGCGCACTGGGTGAGTGCTTTGCCCTGGTAGCACACTAATTATTCAAGCGAACTGTGTGGAGCGACATTACACTCCAATCCCAGTCACACAGCCATAACGCAAATTCACATTATTACAATAATCGCTACTCAAATAGCCTCATTTACACACTCAAAATTACCTCAGCCAGCTTTACTCTCATACCTGTGAATACTGCATCATGTTGTGCGCCCGCTCCATTTTGATCAAAATCTAACCTCTCCCTGTGACTCATTCTATTTAAACCATCGACTAACTCCGTGGTCCATCTCTCATTGATACTTCAGATGAATCATGCTTTTTCTTTGTTCTTGAAAGAGGCCCAGATGGGCACATCTTGAGCATTGGAAGCTTAAAAATTGCATGATACCCTAAATGTGGAGTGATGAGAATAAGAGGAAAAGAGTACAGAAGTAAAATGGAGTAAAAAGTTGAATTTATTTGGAGTAAAATGAAGGATGATCATGGAGTATTAATGTGAATTCACATTATGGCTGTGCAACTGGGATTGGAGTATAATGTCTCTCGACACGGTTCGCTTAAGTTTCATTTAACCCCTTGTAACACTAATCAAAGACATGACATCGAAATCCATTCATGATTCCACATAAATCCCAAATGATCCCTTCATTTGACCAGCCCTTTCCAATCTTCACTTGGAATGTTAATGGGCTAAATGATCAATTTAAGTGCTATGCCCTAAAATATAGTCCAGATATCCTACTCTTACAGGAGATACACCTACTGGTCAACCACTGTAAATTCCTTGGCTGCCACGGTTATAATCAAGTCTACAATGAGGGTTATATCAGGTGTGCAAGGGGAGTCACCATATTTGTGTGTAATTATTTTCCTTTAGTCTTAATGGGCTTTATTCAAGACCTGTGGGGTCGTTTTCTTACCACATGAGTACCCTGGGAAGATAGCCATGGTCTATCATAAGTGTATATATCCCTTAGCTATCAATGACTCCTCGCTGAGGGCTTTGCCACCCCACAACACTTCACTTCCCACAGACACCCACATGCTTCACAGAGACTTCAGTCCTGTAATGAAGTCTACATTAGACACATTTAGCAGTAACTACAATGTCTCAGCTCACCTCCTGGCCCACCTCCTTTGGGCTCTAGGATGTCTGTAGGAAATTATAGGTAATCACCAAACAGTGCACCTTCTTCTCCCCGCCTTCTTTTCTCTAACTGTCCACTTCATTATGCCTGCCTAAGTCTGCCTAGTGTGAAAGATGTCACTATCCTTCCTCACAATCTTTCCGACCCTTGCCCTTCACAACTGTGCATGCGGACAGATGAACAACCAGCTCCTGGTAGCAGGCGACTTAACACTTGGCAGCTCACGGATGACTGCTTCTCTGATAATCTCCAGGAGGGGATCTCCTCGCACTTTGACATTAACATTGGCTTTGTAGACTCTATCGCTACCATCTGGTAGGCATTTAAAGAAATTAATCACAGCAACAATAAGTACTACATCACTGGGGTTAAAAATGTTGGGCAACATTATGTGGTGGAGCTTAAAGCTTGAATCATTAACTTGGAATGCAATAGTCACCTTCACCTGGCCCCAGAGAGCAACCTGCATCAACTTAATGCCTCAACGAAGAAACTATGACAACTTCTGAAACATTCGGCCGGTCACAACAGGGTAATGTTACAATACCGCACACATGAATGGGGAGATAAAGCAGTCCGAAACAACTTGCTTTCTCTGCTCCCTTTGCAGTCAAGAGAGGCATTGGTCAGGGCTGTCCTCTCTCTCTCTTCCTTTTTGCTTTTTGTGAACAAGCCCTTATCAGAATGGATCCATCAAGATGCCCATTAAGGGGCATCTACTGGGAAACAGGCCACTGAGTGCTTCTCTATGCGAACAACCTCTTAGTGTATTTGCAAAGAACGATGCACCTACACCAAAGCCTCTGGCTTGCATATGAACCACACCAAATCTCAATATGTTCCAGTGGCGGGCCCTCACCCCACCGAACACAGGGCCTGGTCCTTAGCGCCCTTGTCCAGACCATGATTTGGGATCATCTCCGCTATTGAATATGGGCCCGGGGCCCTCTTGAAAATACTAGCACTATCACACTTTCACTACATCCTCCAGAATTTCCCTTACACAATAACTCCCTCCTTCAATGAAATAGCAAGACTACTTCCCAAATGCCTCTGGTCTGGGGCACAACCTCTTCTCTCCCTGGCCAAGTGCTTACAGAGTCCATATGACGGGGAACTGGGTGTCCCATACCTGCGCATGTAGTACTTGCCATTGCAACTGATGGTCCTTAATGATTGGTTGTAAGAGTACCACAACACCCAAATTAGCGGTTAGAACGGGAGTCCCTGCAGGCATGGAACTTGGAAGAGGTGATGTTTGGCCTAATAGTCCCCAGGGTTATGCCAGAACCCACCTGAACTCAATTGAGCTTCTGACATAATCTCTTAAATGAATCACTGACAATATCGACAGCAAGATTATTGACGACAAATATATTCGACCCAAAATATCGATATCTACAATATCGAAGTGCTATTTACATAATGGTAAATGGTAAATTATCGAATAAAAATATTGTTGTAAAAAATATTGTTGTTTAAAACATTGTTTTTTTTAAATGTCTAAAAAAATAATATAAAATAAAGTAAATAATACATATAATTAAGAAACATAGTTAGAATTATTAGAAAATGTTCTAATTTATAAAAAAATAAATATGTCAGAAAAAATGAAACATAAATATATATAACAGATAATATATTAATTTGATTTATTATAAAATATTAGAAAATTATAAATACATATATATATACACATACCAGTAAAATAAAACAAAAAAAATAGCCAGTAGGTATATATAGTTAGGATTTTTTTCCTATGGGATTTTTTAAAATTCTATGTGGAATAACTTTGGCGTTTGTGGACGGAATTGGCTGAAATTTTGTTTCTGAGCAGCCCCTGAAAGTTTGGGGTGATTTCGTCAAGGGGGGGCCGAGAAAAAAGGGGGGTCCCAAAACGCATTTTTGACATTGAGTTTTCCATAGGGCGGTTGGACTCACTTTTAGCTCGAACGGCTGAATGGATTTACACGAAACTTGGCAAAATTGTAGATATGGTTTGCCCGACGTGCCTTTGCTATGTCTCAATATATGTGCTCCAGTGGATTTTGAGAAATTACGTTTTAAAAAACAGATATATCTGTGACAGCGCTCCGGTTAGCGCCCCGGTTCGCGTACCTGACGCGTATCGGAACTTCGCGAAGTTCTAAACAGTCCGGACCGGCAGCCATCTTGTCTCTTGGTAGGATCGAGAGACAAGATGAGGAGAAAAACGAAGGGGGAATTTAATGAAAGGGGGCAAGGTAGACCCCTCTTGACCCCCTAGGAATGATGTTGGTGTTATTAAAGGGTCCCGTGGGGCAAAAAAAAAAAAACGATTTTTCGCGGTAGAAGCGCTTCCCGGTACGCGAACCGGGTCGCTCACCAGTAGCGTAGCGGGAGTTCGCCATTTTGTGTTTCGTTTTAATTAAATCACAAGATGGATGAAAAACAATATGGGAAATGGGTATAAAGGGTCACGGGAGACGTATCCTGACCCCCTAGGTTTTCTGAGGGTGGCTGAGGAGACTCATATATGTTGATACATGTCTTCCAACGGCTGCGCGTGAGCGGAATTTTTTTTTGCTGCGTGACGTCTGTTAACGTTCGATTAGAAGGAAATCAGGAAGTGTTGACCGCCATTTTGTCACTGCAAGTAAATATATTGTTCATTTCAAAGCGTTGGAACATGGAAAAGGGAGAAGGTAGAGATTGTCTTGCTGCATAGTTTTTCTCAGGGTGTGCAGTAAGGACCCGGTTGTGCTTATACTCACGGTAGGGTCTTCGAACACTTTAGCAAATGATGATCCAAGCTGAGGCAAAGGAGGGTGTCAGTCAGGGGGGGGAGCAATGGTGATTCTCACTGTAAGATAGGTAGTGCGGACCCTTGTCCTCTCTTTTGTAATCTGTCATGCCTATCTTCTCCCCACTGATTGGTAATTGGTTCTACCCGGACCATTTATTAGAGGTAGCTCATCCGACCCCATCGGAGGGCACCCCTAATAAAGAGGACATATATATAAAATACGGATTAGCCACGGTACCTTCCTAGCAAATTATGGCAAAACGAAAGGAATCGAAGAAAATCAGTAGGCCACTGATAGGATCCTTTCTGACCCTGCTAAAACAAGAAACACCAGGAAATAGCCCTCCGCAAAAGTATGAAACCAGGGGGATGAGCCAAGCTCGCGGTCGGGATGGCCACGAGGTAGTTCGGCTCCGCCGCCCTCGCTGCCTAAGCATGCCTGCCCTGCCACCCACCCCGCCCAATAACCGACAGACCCTATACAAATGAAAGTCTGCTGATACCCACTATCGGCGTCACCAGATTGGACTAGATCACGCACAATTGGACAATGTCTTTTTCTGGTTATACAGTAACATCTTTGTGCTCGTTGCCACATTACAAATATATAGCACTCCAACAAAGTAGTAGGATTATAACACTTTAATAACTTATAAATATATACAACGCTCCAACAAAGTAAACACATTAAAAAAAAAACATTTTAAACAACTATTTACATGGCAGCCTGCTGCAACATCCATCTCAAAGCATTCACCATCCGCTTGACACTGTCCCTGCCCCTCCCTCCCCGGAGTAGCAACAATGGGCTGCTTTGGGCTGTCTTTTAGTCAGCCTTTGGCTATAAAAAGCCTACAAAATCCATCGGCCTGTGAGGCGCCGTCAGTAGCGGACCATTGTGCGAATAGGCAGAAGGCAGCACAATGCGCCGAGATCTGGACGGCACCGAGGTGGTGTCCAGCAAGTTTCTGCACTGGTCTGGCCATCCTACAATGCTGCGCCGAAAGACGGCGTGGGGCGCCCCGGGGGCTGAGGCGGCACGAACGGGCCTCCCCCGCCTCCCCAGGTGGAGGCTCCTCAGCTGCAGTGGGGCGCCCCTTGGCGTTTCCTTGCCATCCAGCTGAGTTGCGCCCGCTCTTGCGGCACAGTGCCTCACCTGTCATCCAGCTGAGTTGCGCCCGCTCTTGCGGCACAGTGCCTCACCCGCCATCCAGCTGAGTTGCGCCCGCTCTTGCGGCTACAGCGTCTCGCCCACCATCCAGATGAATTGCGCCCACTCTTGCGGTGCAGTGATAGGCGGCTGCCACAGGACTCTCAAAATGGCGGCCGGCTCTTCGGATTTGGGCCTGGTCCACTAAAATGGCCCTGGGACACCTTGGAACTCGGACGCTTGCCTGCTAGGGCATGGGCCCCATTCCCGAAAGCGTCAGCCTTGAAGATTCTACAAAAGGCACCGGTGCCTCCGACTCCCGCAGGCTTCCGGTGGGGAGCGGCTGCCATGATTGCTTGCGAAATGGCCACGACAGAGCCACGAGATGGTGGTGCTCTCATGCTGACGCCAGCTTCAGTCTGAAACATCCAGAAACACTGTAGACTACCAATTCGATCAGTTCTAGTGGAGCCCCAACGTGACCCTGTAGGGAAGAACTTGCCCTCCTCTCTTTTGACTGATGGTTCTTGTTGCCTATCTCTTCTGTTGTCATTTAACGGAACCTTTTTTGACTGCCGAAAGGGGTTCTGGTCCGACCGCTGGTTGGTGGAGACATTTTGACTATATCTGGACCTGCCCGGCCTCGCCCAAAATGGCGCCGGTATAAATGGGACTCGCAATTCCTTGTTGTGTACTGGTTGCCCAGCCTTGATATCACGAGATACGTATGCAGTTTTGAAGCACATGGCGGACAGGGACGAGTACTGATTGAATATTTGGACATCCCTATTGATATTAAGTTCTGATGTGTTATTGATTACTGTACTATTGAAAGTTCGAATTAACGTCACCCATGGTACTTGCCTGCAAATGTATATCTAGATAATTTTATTGTAACTGGCCCTGTCGTACTTTAATTATAAAATTTACGTCTACCGATTCCGCAACTGTTAGACACCTTAGTTCTTGCAACCTAATGGCCCGCCCGTTACGTTCTTCTACAGTGTAAATGTCCCCTCATCATATACGATTCCAGTTTGCTCCGTGGCCGGCCCACGTGGTTATAGGCCCGTATTTGTATACTGACATTTTCACAATAAAGGTATTTAAAACAAAACATGGTAGTAGTACCTAGATTGGTAAAGTTTTGAATAATAGCCACTGTTTTCGAATCAGTAAAAGGCAAGTGAAATAGAGCAGCCCGATTACATGACGGTTAAAAGGTATAATACGCAGGAATGCTGTAAAGATAGATGGGCAAGGGCTGTTGGGTTTTCCACTCCTGCAACATAAAGTGATCGATAAGAATCCGATATTCAGGCCTATCAGCGACTAAGACAGCAGGCCGAGCCTCTTTTGCTCAACGGCTCCCTCATGGGACGAAGAAACGCCCTTTTTCTCGAAATAGGAATATTTTACTTGCAGGACAGTTCAGTTGTTAATTTCCCGTGAAAATACATTAGCCTGGAACATTGTTAGTGATAAACTGTAAATGCATCTTGGTCCTTTGCTTAAAAAATAAAATATAAAATATATTTTTGAATTAGAATAAGAATACATTTTACAGCTTTTGATATTTGCTATTAAAAAACCATTGAAATTCACTGAAAAAACCATAGGTTATAGACCATATATAGTTAGGGATTGGCATTTACAAAACCTTGAAAATTCACTGAAAAAAACATAGGTTATAGACCATATATAGTTAGGGATTAGCATTTACAAAACCTTATTTTACTCGCACAAAACCATTGAAATTTGCATATATAGTTAGTTGCACTAACTATATATCGCGCACCCGCAATCCACTGCTGATCATGTCACATATTACATCATTCATGACATGGTCAGTGACATCACTGATGACATCACTGATGACATCTCAAATGACATCACTGATGACATCACTGATGACATCTCAAATGACATCACTGATGACATCACTGATGACATCTCATTTGACATTACTGATCACATCATTAAAGACAGTAGCGAGGTGTGGCTCACTGGTAGTAGCGAGGTGTGGCTCACTGGTTAGAGGCGGCAGACCCGGAGGCTGAGAACGGCCCGGGACCAGGGTTCGATTCCCGACACGGCAGGGTCGAGGACCAAGGTCAGCGGACTGATAATTCTCGCCTCGGTGCCCACTTTGGGCAGTGATCACACTCGGTAACTCTGGGCATTAAGCTTGCCTCATCGCTACAACGGCCCCCCACAGACGCCGGGGATGCCTGGCTTCACCTTGGAGATACCCAGCTTGGGTCCATCTCACAGGGAAAGCCAGGACGGGTTCCCCAGCGGTCATTCGCGCCAGGATACTCCGGTAGTAATTGAGCGCGCTACAAAACACCTTACATTTACATTTACATTTACATTTACATTTACATCATTCATGTGATAATACGATGAACCTCTTCAGACTCTAATATAACCTTAGATACTCTCAGTGTAAACAGACACTCACAGACTGTCACTCATCCATGGAGTTACTCACACACCTAGTTAGTCATGCAAAGAATCAATCACACCTCAATTTCCTCAACTATACAGTTATACACACCTTACTTATTCAAACATATACTAACACATATTTACTCTCTTATACAATCCCTGATACAAGTTCACAATGATCCATACAGCCACTCACACATTCACTGGCTCTTATGGACAGATTGTTATATATGTCAACTCTCACATGTACTGTGTTTTACATATGTACTTACTTTGACATGTAGCACTGAGATATCCATTCACTCCCCAATACACTCATGCACACAGTCAACTGCCCATACAGCTGTTTCCACATGCACTTTTGCACAGTCATACACCTCCCAGCCACCCACACACATACTCAGTCTCCCATACAAATACTTAAGCAACCAATCAATAACCCATATAGTTACTCATATAGCTACTGATTAACACATGCTGCAGTTTACAGAACAACAGACATAATGATGCACAAATTAAGACAGTTTAGTCACTAACCCATGCACTCAGTGAGACACATTTAATCACTCTCTCATACAGTCAGTCATGCACCTACTAAATCCTTCATCCAGACACTTATACATCCACTCATTCTTCAAAATGTAAGACATATTTTAACTTTACAGAAACATACAATCACTGGATGTTGTCATCAGTGATGTCATTTGAGATGTCATCAGTGATGTCATCAGTGATGTCATTTGAGATGTCATCAGTGATGTCATCAGTGATGTCACTGACCATGTCATGAATGATGTAATATGTGACATGATCAGCAGTGGATTGCGGGTGCGCGATATATAGTTAGTGCAACTAACTATATATGCGAATTTCAATGGTTTTGTGCGAGTAAAATAAGGTTTTGTAAATGCTAATCCCTAACTATATATGGTCTATAACCTATGGTTTTTTCAGTGAATATATATATATATATATAAATTAAAAAATTATTTAAAAAAAAATATTTTTCAATTACATTGTACACTATATTACCAGCAACAGTAAACAAAAAGTTAGATAGCGGAGGTAATAAATGTACTATTCCCACTCCAGAAAGTGCAACAGTAAGGAAAGTGTTGGATAGAGTAGGGGGAAAATTTGCTCCCACCATATTCCCATATAAATGACACTACCAAAATTGTAAAATATAACCCTACTAGCTTACCCGTCGCGCATTTCTGCGATCTCAGAAGAAAGGAAATGTAAGGAAACTTGTTATGATAACATTCAATTTACATTGGGTCATTTTTATTGAAACTTATTCATTTTAATATGGAAAACATTTTAAAGTCTTGTTTTAATTCTGTTTATGTATTCGATTGCTTGTGGATACACAGTATTTTTAGTTTTTCCATCTGGTGCATACACGAATAAATCAGAAGGTTTTCCGATGCGTAAGCTGGCCACATACAGTTGTCCATGTGGGAAGTAGGGATTCTCCAAATCTAGTCCACACACTTGCAGCGATTGTCTTTGTGCTTTGTTGATGGTCATTGCAAAAGCGAGTCGCACCGGAAACTGTAAACGTTCAGTATTGTAAAGATTATGAGGGCCCTGGGGGGCCGGGGGGCCGATATTTAACATTTTTTTTTCTTTTTTTATTGCCAGAAACCTTCAAGGGATTGTTCTCAACAACTTTTAACACATTTTTATTTATTTTTGCCATTCACCCTCACGGGAGTGTACTCAACAACTTCCCAAAGTTTCGTGCCGATCAGATGAATGGTGTATTAATGCATAAAGGACAAACAGACAGACAGACATACATTCGTTTTCATATATATAGACTAGCTTACCCATCGCGGGTTGCTGCGATCTCAGAAGAAAGGAAATGTAAGGAAACTTGTTATGATAACATTCAATTTACATTGTGTCATATTTATTGAAACTTATTCATTTTAATATGGGGAACATTTTAAAGTGTTGTTTTAATTCTGTTTATTTATTTGAGTGCTTGTGGATACACAATATTTTTTGTTTTTCCGTCTGATGCGTACACGAATAAATCCGAAGGTTTTCCAATGCGTGAGCTGGCCACATACAGTTGTCCATGTGAGAAGCACGGATTCTCTTAATGTAGTCCACACACTTGCAGCGATTGTCCTTGTGCTTTGTTGCTGGTCATTCCAAAAGTGAGTCGCACCATAAACTGTAAACGTTCAGTATTGGAAAGATTATGAGAGCCGTGGGGGGCCATGGGGCCGATATTTGACAATTTTTTCTTTTTTTTGTTTTACCAGAAACCTTCGCTGGAGTGTACTCAACAACTTCCCAAACTTTCATGGCGATCAAATGAATGGTGTAGTAATGCATAAAGGACAAACAGACATACTTTTGTTTTAATATATATAGATTAGCATAATTAATTGATAATTAATTCATTAATAAAAATTAACAATCAAAAATAAAATAATTCACACTATTAACACTATAAATCAATTGAAAATAAATAATATAATAAACAAATAAAAAAATAAATAAAAAATAAATTACTTCACAGCCTACTGTCAGAACCACAAGCACTCTTACCTGTCAGATGCTTTTTTGTAGTTTCGCAGAGACGCTATGAGCCAAATTCCCAGCACCCTAACCTATAACCAGTGTATTGATAATCTAAAGCTACGTTGTTGGTTTTGGGGAGGAGGGCCATATTTTGGATGCTGGCTGATTCCTGCAGTTGACCTGCGAGGCAACAAAGCAATTTGTAACTAAAGCGTCTTTTATGTAAGGGTTTTACTATTGTAACAAATCTTCTTTACTAAGAGGCTTATCCAATCTGAGATGTCTCCTACCTGCCATCTAGGAGTGTGAAGCATAGAGTACTTGTAGTCTCATGATGGTCTTCTTCAAAGCAGAAAGGGAAAAGTGGAGTAGTAGTCAGTTGACGTTCTTGTAATAAGGAGACCGTGTACTGCTCCAGTCTGTGAGTGATTGATAAATAGAATAAGTTCTTTTTTTCCAATAACCATTCACCAACCCCCAGCACAGTAAATACTCCACGTACTTATATGACACTCACTTGTAACTTGCCCCCACAATAACGCTCCATCACGACCTGTGTGTTAAAAGAAGAAATATACACAACAACCTACAATAGTCTTATTCTCATTGGCCGAATCCCTATTTTACAGTCTTGAGATCTTAGCATCAAATACCGAATCTTGTAAGTTCTGTGAATTCAAATGTTCAAATAGTCTTAAACTCTAGAATGTTCAAATAGTCTTTATGTTCTAAGTTTTTTCCCCTACAAGAAAATACATTCCAAAAAATGTTCCAAATAACTCTACATGTAGGTAGAACTCGATTCCTGCTTTCTTTTGTTGGATGCCTTAGATTAGAGGAAATGTTCACTTAGATTTCTGTTCCTTTTTCAGGGTCCTGCAACTGGCAACCCAAGCGCTGTGTAGCTGAGGAACTGATGTTAGCTGGAAAGCATAGGAATCCCGCGAAGAGGATCCAGCGACGAAGACCAGGTGAGGGTGTTGTCTCCCCGACAACCGGCAGAAGGCTACGCGTCTTCTAGAATGTGGGTGTGGCAATATATAGCCTTGCCACACTCAAGATGGCCGTCGGATGTTGCATGCTACGTAAAGTGTGTGTCACTTGAATTTAGTTTGTGCTTTGAAAGCACACCGCTGCTGAGTTTCATGCCGCGTCTCTTCAACGCAATCCTGAGTTCCTTGCAGCATTTGGTCACAATTTGTTCACAAAGGCAAAGTCAACGTAAAAGACAAAATAAAAGCCAACATGAGAACTGAAAGAAACGAAGTACAAACAAAACATATATTTTCTGAAGACCACCATTAGAGAACATGATACCCCGCATATTACACACATGGTTGTTCTGGCGTGCAGGGGTGGATTGCAACCCGGGAAATATGCTCGAAAATGAGTGTGGATATGCCCTCTGCTCTGGATTGTACATGTGCTCAGGGTGAACAGGGTGACTAGAGGCTGAGCCAAGAGGTGATGGCATGAGCTCAGGGTGAACAGGGTGAACAGGGTGACTAAAGGCTGAGACAAGACGTGAACACGACCCGCTCCTATAAAAAATAAAACAATTAAGATATTTACCAATTAATTATTAATAATTAACAAAATAATAAATTATGAATACCAAATTAATTAGAAAAATTAACAATATAAACATTTCAACACATATATATCAATAAATGTTCCTAGCAAGGTATGGAATCTAAAAAAAGAAAGAAAGAAGACTACAATTACAGATAACAGACTGTAATCAGAAGGAATCTTCTACCGCGAACCTAGACACGATCAGCTTATGTTCCTGGAATGTTCACGGCTTTAACAACATGGGGCACGACCATGAAACCGCAAATTTCTTGAAGCAACACGATCTAATACTGCTACAAGAAACTTGGAACCTGTGCCAAATTTCCATAGCGGGTTATATTGCGTTTCATGTCCTTGCAGAAAAACTTTCAAAATTTGGACACCCGAGAGGAGGTTTATCAACGTATATCGCCCAACAAATCAGATGGCAAGTTCAAGAAATAGATACTGGGGTAAACTGGACTCAAGCAATAAAACTCACGGAGTGGTCGGACACAGGATCAGGCATGCGCAATCTTCTAGTACTAAATGTTTATATACACCCGGATAAGAAAAAGAAAAATGAAAAACTGAAAAAATTATTAACTTTGATTAGGGCTCTGCAAAGCACTCATGAGTCACATTCTTTGATTATTTCAGGGGATTTCAATAGTAATCTAACAAAAGATAATAAAATAACTCAAGCACTTGGAGAACTGGGCCTTTTTATCCTAAATAAGATAGACAATGGGGAGAGTGGCATAGCAATAACATTTGCAAGCGGTAACCGGAAGTCTACAATAGACTACACAATATTGAGTAAAAACTTGAAACCGATGGTGAGCGCATTTTTGGTGAGGCAGCGCGTGGAAAGTGATCATCTTCCACTAATCACCAAAATAAAAATGTTGGTCACTAAGACAGAAAAAGAAAACACCGTCACTCAATATACCAAAAAATTCAATCTACGTAAACTGAAATGGGGAGGGAAGGATATTAACCCAACAATGGATACATTTAAAAACGAAGTGCTCAGATTAACACCGGACGAAAAAGAAAACCCGATAAGGACATGGGAATATTTATGTGAAGCTGTTACAAGAAACCCCCCAATAACAACTCAGAATGTGGGAAGAGCTAATACTGGGAAAAAGCCATGGTATAACACTATCTTGAGAGAGGAAAAAAGGAAAATCGCACGAGAAACCCGGAAGCAGGTACTAATGATAAAAAGTGGAATTAAGCCAGATAAGTCAAAATTGAAAGTTATGCGGAAAAGATACAAGACAAAGCTAAGCAGCGCAAAAAGATTGTATCGTGAAGAAATGTGGACAAAATTACTACCTGCCGGAAAAAACAAAAGCGCCCGATCATTTTGGGGTCTCATTAACAAACTGGCAAAGGGCATCACTCTAAGACAGGAGGCAGGCATTGAAGAAAGTAAGTGGATTGAGTATGTCAAAAACATGTTTACTGACAGGGCGGATGGACAAAACCGGTCCTGTACAGCAGAGTGCAAATCATGCAGCAAAAGCCGCGAACACGCTGGAAAAATCTCAGGAACAGGAAACACTCTACCAGCAGTAATTCCGAACACAACGCGGGATCAAGGAAATATAGGGAAATCAGAGAACAGACCCGCTAATAAAGCAGGAATAGTGGTAGATATAGTACCTGAAACCCTAACAACAAAAGATCAGCTAAAAGCAATAATAATTTGTTTGAAAAAAGAGGGTGCAGCGGGTCCTAATGGGCTTCCGAACGCTTTTTTGAAATTTTCTCCTGAATATTGGGCAGAATATTTAACACCGCTCTTCAACTTAATTTACAATCAAAATAAACTGCCAAGATCCTGGAACGGGAGCATAATTCACCCCATTTTTAAACAAGGTGATCATAATGAGCCAGGGAACTATAGGCTGATTTCGGTGATGGATGTAGAGGCGAAAATGTATGGGTTATGTCTATTAGCAAGTCTTCAGGATTGGATGGAAGATATGAAAAACATTCCAATGTTCCAAACGGGTTTCCGGCCAAGGACCAGCACACTAACAAACTTGGCCATTCACCATACCTGTCAAGAATTCCAATCCCCTTCTTGCAGTATGCGGATGACATTGTCATTTTGAGTCAAACGCCGATAGGTCTGCAGAGGATGATTAACAAAATGGTTACCTATCTGGAACACGAATGTTTGGAACTGAACAAAGGCAAAACCAAAGTGGTCCGCATTGTGACTTTGAAAAAGCCAACTTTCAAATGGTAAGTAAATAATACCCCAATAAAGGAGGAAGTCGCAGATAAATATTTAGGTCTGAAATTGGGGCGAGGCCAAACGAACAAAGAACACAAAACAGACCTAAAAGCCAAAGCACATTCTCTGATCTATGCATACCGCCAACTACAAAAAAAGCTAAGCTGCCCGCATTACACTCACCTGCTGAAAGTGATACAAGCACAAACCCTACCTACCTTGTCACACACATTGGTCACCTGGTGTGGCAAAGAAGCGGGAATGTTAAACAGCTTACGAAGATATATAAGGCAACTCTAAACCTCCCAAAATCATCAGCACCGGCGCAGGTTCGCCTAGAATTTGGCCTTCTGAACCAGAAGTTCCGCAGTATAGGAACGTTTGTTAAACTCTGCCACAAAATACGCATATCAGAAGTAGGCTCACTAGAAAACCTGTGTTGGATAGAAATTGAGACCCAGAAGAAACAACACGTGCCAAAGAGTTAGGGAGAATTCCTGTCCCAATCCTTGATCTGTTTAGGAATTGAAGAAACTTGGGATTTGATGCCAGATAGACACACCTTTGACAAAATAATAAATAACTCAGTCAAATGGGAATCTTATCTGGAAGATAAAATAAGTACCGCAAAACGTCGACACGGGTGGACGGTGATAAACATATATTCCGGGATAAAACCACAGCCTTATCTGGGAAGTCACTTTAATTGGTCCCTAAAACAAAGATATATAAAACACTGATTAGGACTACAGTTTTCAAAAGATTTGTTACCATCCTGGGAGCACTGTCACAGTGACCCCCATTGTCGTCTATGTGGATACGCAAACAAAACATTAACTCACCTGCTGTCGGCCCGGTGCTTAAGGACTTGAGGAGACGGCTTTTAAAGAACATTTTTAATAAATTGAATATTCGGACATGTAGGCAAGGGGTAATCCGATGGCTGGACAGATCATCCCCCATGTTGGCCTGCAGGGGGGTCAAATATATGATCAAAGCACAATCTCTCCTACAGCAAGCAGAACAGGGAGCACAGCCCTAAATTGAACTCAACGTCACTTATTTAATTTATTTTTCCAACTGATTTTTAATACTTACATATATGTTTTAATGTTTCATGATGATTAAAGCGTATGTTTGTAATAATTTTAACAAATTTTATACAATAAAATTGACTTGACATATATATAAATAATTAAAAAATATTAATTATGTAATTATAATTACATTACTTTCCACTCTATTCCTCTATAAACCCACAACCCGCTCCTGAAAATTTAAAAATAAAGTATTTAATAATTATTATTATTAATTAACTGCCAATTATAAATTAATTATTAATTAACTAATTACCAACATTATCAATATAAATATTAAATTCAGAAATATTATTCAATCAAAATGAATTATTAATAATAAAAAATAAAAAACTTCCCACTCTATTTCCCTATAAACCCACAACCCGCTCCTAAAAAACAAAACACAATTAACATATTTATAAATTAATTATTAATAAATAGCAACCATTAATAACTAATAAGAATTAATCAATTACCACTTTAAACAATATAAAATATTAAATACATAAATATTAATTGATCACAAATATTTATTAATTAATTAAAATTAAATTACTTCCCACCCTATTCCCCTATAAACCCACAACCCGCTAGCCTCAAGAAATTACAACTAAAGCCCCGTAAGGGGGACGGGGTGCCCGACTTTCGAGCTTATTACTAAGCAAGCAAGCTCCAGTGGCTGTCATCTTGGACTGCTGTCAAGAACCTGCAGGAAATAGGCTACGTAACCCACGACCTAGACCGAGGAGCCCAACACCACTTACTGCTCCCAAAAATAAAAATTCCCCCAGACGGGGACCCATTGCTTAAAACTGCACTTCAGTACTGGAGGGGGACGTTATGTTACACCTCAAGTGCGATCCCACATGCGGGTAATATCATGCTACCAGTACTACCTATCCCGGGGGCAGGCTCACTGGGACTCGGGTACAAGATTGGGCAGAGGCCGGTGTGGAAGAGGTCGGATCGTTCTTTAGTGATGGCACTCTACTAAACCACAACACTTTTGTGCAGGTCACCAGACTGCCCGTATTTATTACATGCAATGATAGCTCATTATATTATTACGACATGGGTGCCTCAATGCACTGAACCCCCACAACACAAGCTAGTGTGCATGGTGTATTACATGGGGAAAGGCAGCCATCTGGTTAAATGGTTATATACTGGAATCCGAGCGCAAACCTCCGCTGCACTCACTGACCTCCTCATAAAATGGGCAGAGGCCTCAGACTTTGAACTCACTGACAAAGCCTGGGCAGCATCCTAGAACACCCCAAGCGAGTCTCTTGCAATGCCAAACGTATATTTATACAAACTATGGTACTCCATAGGTCCTACCAGACCCCAAAAAGGATCCAGCACATATTCCCGAAGGTCCAACACTGCTGCCTGCGATGCAAAACAGATGAGGCTGTATTTATTAACATGCTCTGGGCCTGCCCTCACCTTAGGGAATATTGGGGAAAGATCCGGAACACACTAGGGGAGATAACACCCCTCACAATTCAGGACAACACTCTGGAGTGCCTACTGGGTCTACGCAGGTGCAATAGTGCCTTGAGGGTCCAGTTAGGTTTCCTAGGCCTCGCCCTTGTATTGGCTATAAGAGCGATCACCATAAGATGGAAATCATCCAGAGGTCCACCATTAACTGCGTGGCAAGACGATGTGATTAGATGGGGCAGTGCCGAAAGTGTGGCAATTAGACAAGAGGAGGCACGAGGACTGCGAAAACATCCAATTTCTATGGACTGGGACATCATGTTGAAAGATTTTAGGCGGAAAGACCTCCTACCTACAAGTATCACCCCCATTCCATGATGTACCTAGTCATATACAAGGGCCAAGAGCAATGGGTGCCGTACAGACCATGGCAGCACTCTATTGGCACATCAGCACCAGTGGATAGAATTTCCCATTTCACAAAGGTGATAGGTTGTGAGGTATTCAAAAAATGACAGACCAGGAGGGAGGGTGGGGGAGGGAGGAAAGGTTCACGTCTTTGGAACTGTTTAAAAATTGTGAAATGTAATCATTTCCAGAGATATTACGGCATATTTTAAAGTATACATCAACTGTACTATACTCGTACCGACCACTGCATGATGTACTGACATATGCAAATTGCTATTTAGTCTGTACCAAAAGGAGACTTGGACATGATTGAAAAACAAAAAATAAAAGTACGACAATGTCCTTGCTAGGACACATGGCTGTTATTGTGTGACACTCAATAAAGTTTGCAAAAATAAAAAAACACAACCCGCTCATTGAAAAAAAACAATTATATTATTTAATTAATTAATCAATTAATAAAATATAATAACCAATTCATATTGAATTAATAAAAAGTTAATTTTAAATACTAATCAATAAAAATGATTGATTACTTTATAAAAATTACATTAGTTCCAACCCTATTCCCCTATAAACTCACAACCCGCTACAGAACTAAAAAATACACAAAATGTATTTCACATAAAATATATAACTTCTAAATATTTCACACATACATTAAAAAAACTAATATACTTATACAAAAACGTTAGATGACATACTTTTATGATACATACTAAAATACAGAACACTAATATAAATACGATATTATTAACAACTATAATTTAACAAACGATATTACTGACTTCGATATTTAAAGAAACACTATTTCTTATATTCTTTATGTCGATATTCTATACCTCAGATATTTTCAACTCAATATTTTGGTAGGTCGAAAATAAACACTCAAAATTATGTCTGTTTACCCCCTTAAATACATGAAATTGCACAAATCCACAACTAATGAGACCCCCTTGTGGAAATATACCTGGCATCCCTAGGTGTTAAGACTGGGAGGTTTCCAATGCTTGGGAATTAATCAGTATCTCCAAAATAGAGTTTGTCTGGTTTAGCACATGTATCAAGTCCTTCAATCAGATGACAGTGTACTTCCAATTACATACAACCCAAATCTTTCATTTACTGCTACTCCCACATGCAATGAGACAACACGATCACCTCCTGTGACAGGTACCTAAATGTAACCCTCTATAACCTAGAGAGACAGTGGAACTCCTAGGGCAAAAGGGAATCTCCAGATTATACCAAACAGTAGTAACATAATCACCTGAACCCTACCTCATACAATTACCCTATGCCTGACACCAGTACCCTAGCCCACTGACCTACAAGGTTTGGCAGGAGGTGAAAATGGCCACCAGACTGATCAAATTCAATTCTTTTCATCAGGTATACTATAATCCTCATATACTCTTGCATATGAGGCAGAGACAAGACAACCACTGCCCTTGATGTCTTGCTGCATAATTGAGTTTCTTTCACTGCTCCATCAATGCTAAAGACTGAATTGCACTTGACAACACCCTTAGTACCCTGGTGGGATACTCCTGACCTCTAGACTTGAGGCAAGTGATATTGGGCATTGAGGGGCCCCAGGGAGTACCTTTTGCTTGGTGACCATCAGATTGATTGCAACCAAGAGAGATAATGGCAGTTGCTTGATGTCCTTGGCCCTGCTGACACTCAGTGTAGTCCTGGGGAATGGGTGCCTCTGTGATGACATAGAATTTGCTATACACCCCGCATATATCTACACAAATACAATAACATCTGGGATGTATGGTGGGACCACATTGATTGATTGCACTTAAATGGGCAATGGATAAATCATCGCTACTGAACTTTCTATATCGGATGCACTATGCTCTCTGTGTGATGAGCTAGGTCACGTTATGGTTATTACTCTTACATCAAAATGCCAATAAACAGAATTGTAAAAGAATTTTGAATAAGAAATCCTGCTTCATCCTGCATGGAGCTTTTTACAGTGCTGAAGAGAGGTTCAGCAGACCACATGGTAAAGTTATCCTGCCTGGGTGCAACTCCGGGTTCTCATAGCTGAACAGTTTTTAATTTCCTAAAAGGGACTAAGTAAAAGGCTAAGGGGCATATTACCAAGGGCATTATCGCCGCATTAGCTGGACTTTTTCCCGCTAATGCGGCGATAATTTTATCGCCCTATTACCAAGCTGTCGCTAACACCAGTTAGCGACAGCTTGTAGGCGATAGCGGGCATTTAGGGGCCCACTTTGCATGTCAGCGATAATTATCGCTAATGACATGCAAAGTGGGCGTGCCAAGATGTTAGCGACTGAAAACAGTCGCTAACATCTCTAACTCCTATTAACAACTTTTGGAAATATTCACGCTAAGCGCGAATATCTCCAAAAGCTAACGCCTGCTAAGAGCAGTTCTTAGCCATGTTATCCAATGGAAGGTGGATAACATGGCTAAGAGCATTGTCACGATAATGCATGAATATCGCTGATTTTTTTGCGATATTCATGCATTTCGCAGGATTTTTACCGCTTTTGAGATAAACCTTGATAATATCAAGGTATCTCAGCGGTAAAAATCCTCGGTGCTTGGCGATATTTTTTTCCCGCTAACCAAGCAATAGCGATAATTATCGCTATTGCTTGGTAATATGCCCCTAAATCTTGGATCTGGGAAATGTGGCAAATGTATCTGCTTGGTAAAGCACCTTCAGGAGTTGGGAAATTCAGCTTTGTCCCTCTCATGTATTTGTGCACCAAAAACAACGGCTTCAGCGGATGTTCAATGGTAATGGATCTGATTTTAAGAGACCCTGCCAGCCAAAGCCCTGGCTCTTGCCCTGTTAGAAAAATTTGATTTTTTAATCCATCTATAAATTACTTCTTTCCTCACCTATAAATCATTCATAAAGGTACAAAACAATAAATATATGTATAGACAAGTATTAAAAACATTTTTAGACTTGCACATACAGAAGTGATTACAGTCATAAAAACGCTTTTTGAGGAGAGCTGCTATATTAAGCTCAAAGTTTCTTTATACCTCCTATGCTTTAGGGTTTTCAAAAAAAGGGAGAAAAATGCATTTCCGGGGGGTACTGTATAATGTGCAAAATATCAATGTGTGTAAACCAGGCATCTGAGCCAGGGAATGCAAACAAAAGTGCAGTGATAAAACTAGGTCAGAGCAATCCTTACTACTGCGCAAGTCAACACCTTCTACACTTGTTTTGCCTCAGAATACTCATAAAACTGGTTTTTGCCCTTGACTGATCCATTAATGCATTCTGAATGCTCAAATAAGTGTTTTTCATCAGGAAGAGATATTCATTTTAAGGGCTATTTTTTATGTTTTAGATATGATTTAGTTCATTTGACTTGGCTCTTTCAAACATTTTGTCTTAGAATTGTCATTTGTAAGTTGGGTATTGCCTATGATTCTGAACTAGATGAAATTTGTAATCTATGTCTTTCTATTTTGTGTATGCTTTTATGATCTTTGGCCAAATAAAGTTTATTTTGACTTTATTTGAATGCTCAAATAGCTCAGGGGCCCGCAAGTCAACAAGAGTTTGTTTTATATACTTGAGCCAAAGTATGGCTGACATATTGTCCAGCGCTAAGCACTCCTTAATAACGTCTTTCAAAAAGGCTCTTTTCTCTTTAGCCCAAATGGAGACCTACAGTAAGTTTGGAAAACTTTTTTATAAACCCACTAATATAAGGAGTACTAGCCTCTATATGACAAATACAATTTGCCACGGACATACAGAGGGACGCGCAGATTGTTAAATGCCGGTGGTGTAGAACAAACGTGTCTGTTTGCCTTCCCTGTTCTGCTGCGCATCTGGGTGTCTCGTGTGAGGAATAGAATTAAAAAAGGAAAAGCAAAAAAAAACAGCAACATTGGCACGGCTGAATACATCAACAATATATGAAATTAGCCAAAAAGAAAAGTTTGTTTATTTGCCTTGTTTGGAGTTTGCTTACAACGATGCAGTGATCTCATGTAAAAGTATCTATCTAGGTGCTTTCCTGAGTGAAGCCCCTCTGAAGATTCTAGCTGAAAGATTCCTTCCCCGTACCTACTCCATTCACCCAGATCAAGATTCAAAGTGCTGGGAGTTTTATATTGTCTGTTGAAAGCCTGAAGAAGGTTGTTGGACCTGTGGATACCACCGAAACACGTTGCTTCTTGGTCGTTTTTTATAAAAAATATTTTTTTATGTTTAATCATGGTATTACAATGTATTGCTCTATAGGATAATATCCTCAATCTTGATGGATTGCTCATTTTCATAACCAACATGCACTTTGTTCTTAACTGTAATACAAACCTTTTTAGTGGTTCATACTATCCTATGAGTATCTTGAATGTATTGTATTTAAGCATGGGCGGAAAATCCGTTACGCTCGCGGATTTAGCGGATTTTTGGGAAATTCGCAATCCGCGAGATTTGCGAATTTCCCGCAAAATCCGCAAATTCGCACGCAGCGGATTTTTTTTGCGGCTCGCGTCGTTGGTGATACAATTTTTGCGGCGCGCGGCGTTTATCATCGTTTGCCGAGTTGTTTTTCTCGATATTTTGCGAGTGCTGCGCCATTTTTGATCTTGCTGTGTGATCCCGCGGGAATTTGGCGAGCGCGATTACGTCATCACGGCTTGCCAACTTGCACAGCGAGAGTTTGTCAACGCGAGTACGGCGAGATCACGTCTCGCGGTACTTCGCAATTGCGAGATTTGAGATGCGGCGAGCAGCGACAATCTCGCACAAGCGAAAATATAAAATTTGCTATTCTGCACAAGAAATCCACCAGCAAGCAGCATAAACCTTCTTGAAATGATGATTTTTATCTGAATAACTCCTTAGGTTGACATTTGCCTGCACTCTTTTAACGAGGAGTCCATTTTGGGGAGGGGGGAGGGGGGTGGGAGGAAGGAAGTGCCCCACAGTCTTCAACTTCCTGTTCCTGTCCAGCAGGCTCCTCCCAGTGCTTTGTCCATCTCCTGGTCACTTTTCATTTGGATCTGGAGCTGGAAGGATTACTTTTTGTGGATGCTGCTGGATATTTGGATTTGAGGCCTTTTTGACTTTCTTTGGATCACTGTTGGATTAGAAATTTTACAAGTAAGTTTGTTTGGGGCATTACAGTTGCTGCAACTAAAATTTTGGAATTTTCGATTTTTGGGCTGTTTTGGGGCCTTTTGCCCAGGGGTACTCAGTGGTGGGTGGACTGAGTCTTTCTGTGGGTTGTCTTGAACTTAATAAATAAAGTAAAGGAGGCCCCCTTGGCTGTCAACTTTGGGACAGGGGAGATAGCGTAGGAAACTTGAGAACGTCCCACAGGGTTACCGCAAAATGGGTAGGAAATGGAGTAGTAAACTGCAATGCGTTCTGCAATACCTTGCAATACCTGAAATATACTTCTATTGTTCTTCAGGACATAGAATACAAAATATACGTACGCATTGCAGTTTACTACTCCATTTCCTACCCATTTTGCGGTAACCCTGTGGGACGTTCTCAAGTTTCCTTGTCTTGAACTTAAACATCATGGAAGGCATGGATGGATTGGGATTGTGCTGATTTTTCAGTGATTTTCGTTTTTTGGGGCTGTACTTGTGGCCTTTTCACCAGGGGTATTTGAGTCTAGCATGGGCCTAGTCTTTCTGTGGGCTGTCTTGAACTTAAACATCATGGAGGGCATGAATGGAATGGGATTGTGCTGATTTTTCAGTGATTTTCGTTTTTTGGGGCTGTACTTGTGGCCTTTTCACCAGGGGTATTTGAGTCTAGCATGGGCCTAGTCTTTCTGTGGGCTGTCTCGAACTTAAACATCATGGAGGGAATGGATGGAATGGGATTGTGCTGATTTTGCAGTGTTTTTCGATTTTTGGGGGTGTTCATGGGGAGGGACAGGCCATGTGGCTGGTGGCCATTTTGAGTGCTGCTACAGGCACTGGCCATGTGCTGGGAGGCAAGTGGCCATTTTGAATGCAGGCTTTGTTGTTAGGCCTGCAACCATTTTGCCTACTTTTCAACCTTTATGCCCAGGGGTAGTGAGTCTTGCATGGGCCTAGTCTTTCTGTGGGTTGTCTTGAATTTAAACATCATGGAGGGCATGGATGGATTGGGATTGTGCTGATTTTTCCGTGATTTTCGTTTTTTGGGGCTGTACTTGTGGCCTTTTCACCAGGGGTATTTGAGTCTAGCATGGGCCTAGTCTTTCTGTGGGCTGTCTTGAACTTAAACATCATGGAGGGCATGGATGGAATGGGATTGTGCTGATTTTGCAGTGTTTTTCGATTTTTGGGGGTGTTCATGGGGAGGGACAGGCCATGTGGCTGGTGGCCATTTTGAGTGCTGCTACAGGCCCTGGCCATGTGCTGGGAGGGAAGTGGCCATTTTGAATGCAGACTTTGTTGTTAGGCCTGCAACCATTTTGCCTACTTTTCAACCTTTATGCCCAGGGGTAGTGAGTCTTGCATGGGCCTAGTCTTTCTGTGGGTTATCTTGAATTTAAACATCATGGAGGGCATGGATGGATTGGGATTGTGCTGATTTTTCAGTGATTTTCGTTTTTTGGGGCTGTACTTGTGGCCTTTTCACCAGGGGTATTTGATTCTAGCATGGGCCTAGTCTTTCTGTGGGCTGTCTTGAACTTAAACATCATGGAGGGCATCGATGGAATGGGATTGTGCTGATTTTGCAGTGATTTTCGTTTTTTGGAGCTGTACTTGTGGCCTTTTCACCAGGGGTATTTGAGTCTAGCATGGGCCTAGTCTTTCTGTGGGCTGTCTTGAACTTAAACATCATGGAGGGCATGGATGGAATGGGATTGTGCTGATTTTGCAGTGTTTTTCGATTTTTGGGGGTGTTCATGGGGAGGGACAGGCCATGTGGCTGGTGGCCATTTTGAGTGCTGCTACAGGCACTGGCCATGTGCTGGGAGGCAAGTGGCCATTTTGAATGCAGGCTTTGTTGTTAGGCCTGCAACCATTTTGCCTACTTTTCAACCTTTATGCCCAGGGGTAGTGAGTCTTGCATGGGCCTAGTCTTTCTATGGGTTGTCTTGAATTTAAACATCATGGAGGGCATGGATGGATTGGGATTGTGCTGATTTTTCCGTGATTTTCGTTTTTTGGGGCTGTACTTGTGGCCTTTTCACCAGGGGTATTTGAGTCTAGCATGGGCCTAGTCTTTCTGTGGGCTGTCTTGAACTTAAACATCATGGAGGGCATGGATGGAATGGGATTGTGCTGATTTTGCAGTGTTTTTCGATTTTTGGGGGTGTTCATGGGGGGGGGGACAGGCCATGTGGCTGGTGGCCATTTTGAGTGCTGCTACAGGCCCTGGCCATGTGCTTGGAGGCAAGTGGCCATTTTGAATGCAGGCTTTGTTGTTAGGCCTGCAACCATTTTGCCTACTTTTCAACCTTTATGCCCAGGGGTAGTGAGTCTTGCATGGGCCTAGTCTTTCTGTGGGTTGTCTTGAATTTAAACATCATGGAGGGCATGGATGGATTGGGATTGTGCTGATTTTTCAGTGATTTTCGTTTTTTGGGGCTGTACTTGTGGCCTTTTCACCAGGGGTATTTGAGTCTAGCATGGGCCTAGTCTTTCTGTGGGCTGTCTTGAACTTAAATATCATGGAGGGCATGGATGGAATGGGATTGTGCTGATTTTACAGTGATTTTCGTTTTTCGGGGCTGTACTTGTGCCCTTTTCACCAGGGGTATTTGAGTCTAGCATGGGCCTAGTCTTTCTGTGGGCTGTCTTGAACTTAAACATCATGGAGGGCATGGATGGAATGGGATTGTGCTGATTTTGCAGTGTTTTTCGATTTTTGGGGGTGTTCATGGGGAGGGACAGGCCATGTGGCTGGTGGCCATTTTGAGTGCTGCTACAGGCCCTGGCCATGTGCTGGGAGGCAAGTGGCCATTTTGAATGCAGGCTTTGTTGTTAGGCCTGCAACCATTTTGCCTACTTTTCAACCTTTATGCCCAGGGGTAGTGAGTCTTGCATGGGCCTAGTCTTTCTGTGGGTTGTCTTGAATTTAAACATCATGGATGGCATGGATGGATTGGGATTGTGCTGATTTTTCAGTGATTTTCGTTTTTTGGGGCTGTACTTGTGGCCTTTTCACCAGGGGTATTTGAGTCTAGCATGGGCCTAGTCTTTCTGTGGGCCGTCTTGAACTTAAACATCATGGAGGGCATGGATGGAATGGGATTGTGCTGATTTTTCAGTGATTTTCGTTTTTTGGGGCTGTACTTGTGGCCTTTTCACCAGAGGTATTTGAGTCTAGCATGGGCCTAGTCTTTCTGTGGGCTGTCTTGAACTTAAACATCATGGAGGGCATGGATGGAATGGGATTGTGCTGATTTTTCAGTGATTTTCGTTTTTTGGGGCTGTACTTGTGGCCTTTTCACCAGGGGTATTTGAGTCTAGCATGGGCCTAGTCTTTCTGTGGGCTGTCTTGAACTTAAACATCATGGAGGGCATGGATGGAATGGGATTGTGCTGATTTCGCAGTGTTTTTCGATTTTTGGGGGTGTTCATGGGGAGGGACAGGCCATGTGGCTGGTGGCCATTTTGAGTGCTGCTACAGGCCCTGGCCATGTGCTGGGAGGCAAGTGGCCATCTTGAATGCAGACTTTGTTGTTAGGCCTGCAACCATTTTGCCTACTTTTCAACCTTTATGCCCAGGGGTAGTGAGTCTTGCATGGGCCTAGTCTTTCTGTGGGTTGTCTTGAATTTAAACATCATGGAGGGCATGGATGGATTGGGATTGTGCTGATTTTTCAGTGATTTTCGTTTTTTGGGGCTGTACTTGTGGCCTTTTCACCAGGGGTATTTGAGTCTAGCATGGGCCTAGTCTTTCTGTGGGCTGTCTTGAACTTAAACATCATGGAGGGCATCGATGGAATGGGATTGTGCTGATTTTGCAGTGATTTTCGTTTTTTGGGGCTGTACTTGTGGCCTTTTCACCAGGGGTATTTGAGTCTAGCATGGGCGTAGTCTTTCTGTGGGCTGTCTTGAACTTAAACATCATGGAGGGCATGGATGGAATGGGATTGTGCTGATTTTGCAGTGTTTTTCGATTTTTGGGGGTGTTCATGGGGAGGGACGGGCCATGTGGCTGGTGGCCATTTTGAGTGCTGCTACAGGCACTGGCCAGGTGCTGGGAGGCAAGTGGCCATTTTGAATGCAGGCTTTGTTGTTAGGCCTGCAACCATTTTGCCTACTTTTCAACCTTTATGCCCAGGGGTAGTGAGTCTTGCATGGGCCTAGTCTTTCTGTGGGTTGTCTTGAATTTAAACATCATGGAGGGCATGGATGGATTGGGATTGTGCTGATTTTTCCGTGATTTTCGTTTTTTGGGGCTGTACTTGTGGCCTTTTCACCAGGGGTATTTGAGTCTAGCATGGGCCTAGTCTTTCTGTGGGCTGTCTTGAACTTAAACATCATGGAGGGCATGGATGGAATGGGATTGTGCTGATTTTGCAGTGTTTTTCGATTTTTGGGGGTGTTCATGGGGAGGGACAGGCCATGTGGCTGGTGGCCATTTTGAGTGCTGCTACAGGCCCTGGCCATGTGCTGGGAGTCAAGTGGCCATTTTGAATGCAGGCTTTGTTGTTAGGCCTGCAACCATTTTGCCTACTTTTCAACCTTTATGCCCAGGGGTAGTGAGTCTTGCATGGGCCTAGTCTTTCTGTGGGTTGTCTTGAATTTAAACATCATGGAGGGCATAGATGGATTGGGATTGTGCTGATTTTTCAGTGATTTTCGTTTTTTGCGGCTGTACTTGTGGCCTTTTCACCAGGGGTATTTGAGTCTAGCATGGGCCTAGTCTTTCTGTGGGCTGTCTTGAACTTAAACATCATGGAGGGCATGGATGGAATGGGATTGTGCTGATTTTACAGTGATTTTCGTTTTTCGGGGCTGTACTTGTGCCCTTTTCACCAGGGGTATTTGAGTCTAGCATGGGCCTAGTCTTTCTGTGGGCTGTCTTGAACTTAAACATCATGGAGGGCATGGATGGAATGGGATGGTGCTGATTTTGCAGTGTTTTTCGATTTTTGGGGTTGTTCATGGGGAGGGACAGGCCATGTGGCTGGTGGCCATTTTGAGTGCTGCTACAGGCCCTGGCCATGTGCTGGGAGGCAAGTGGCCATTTTGAATGCAGGCTTTGTTGTAAGGCCTGCAACCATTTTGCCTACTTTTCAACCTTTATGCCCAGGGGTAGTGAGTCTTGCATGGGCCTAGTCTTTCTGTGGGTTGTCTTGAATTTAAACATCATGGATGGCATGGATGGATTGGGATTGTGCTGATTTTTCAGTGATTTTCGTTTTTTGGGGCTGTACTTGTGGCCTTTTCACCAGGGGTATTTGAGTCTAGCATGGGCCTAGTCTTTCTGTGGGCTGTCTTGAACTTAAACATCATGGAGGGCATGGATGGAATGGGATTGTGCTGATTTTTCAGTGATTTTTGTTTTTTGGGGCTGTACTTGTGGCCTTTTCACCAGGGGTATTTGAGTCTAGCATGGGCCTAGTCTTTCTGTGGGCTGTCTTGAACTTAAACATCATGGAGGGCATGGATGGAATGGGATTGTGCTGATTTTACAGTGATTTTCGTTTTTCGGGGCTGTACTTGTGCCCTTTTCACCAGGGGTATTTGAGTATAGCATGGGCCTAGTCTTTCTGTGGGCTGTCTTGAACTTAAACATCACGGAGGGCATGGATGGAATGGGATTGTGCTGATTTTGCAGTGTTTTTCGATTTTTGGGGGTGTTCATGGGGAGGGACAGGCCATGTGGCTGGTGGCCATTTTGAGTGCTGCTACAGGCCCTGGCCATGTGCTGGGAGGCAAGTGGCCATTTTGAATGCAGGCTTTGTTGTTAGACCTGCAACCATTTTGCCTACTTTTCAACCTTTATGCCCAGGGGTAGTGAGTCTTGCATGGGCCTAGTCTTTCTGTGGGTTGTCTTGAATTTAAACATCATGGAGGGCATGGATGGATTGGGATTGTGCTGATTTTTCAGTGATTTTCGTTTTTTGCGGCTGTACTTGTGGCCTTTTCACCAGGGGTATTTGAGTCTAGCATGGGCCTAGTCTTTCTGTGGGCTGTCTTGAACTTAAACATCATGGAGGGCATGGATGGAATGGGATTGTGCTGATTTTACAGTGATTTGCGTTTTTCGGGGCTGTACTTGTGCCCTTTTCACCAGGGGTATTTGAGTCTAGCATGGGCCTAGTCTTTCTGTGGGCTGTCTTGAACTTAAACATCATGGAGGGCATGGATGGAATGGGATTGTGCTGATTTTGCAGTGTTTTTCGATTTTTGGGGGTGTTCATGGGGAGGGACAGGCCATGTGGCTGGGGGCCATTTTGAGTGCTGCTACAGGCCCTGGCCATGTGCTGGGAGGCAAGTGGCCATTTTGAATGCAGGCTTTGTTGTTAGGCCTGCAACCATTTTGCCTACTTTTCAACCTTTATGCCCAGGGGTAGTGAGTCTTGCATGGGCCTAGTCTTTCTGTGGGTTGTCTTGAATTTAAACATCATGGATGGCATGGATGGATTGGGATTGTGCTGATTTTTCAGTGATTTTCGTTTTTTGGGGCTGTACTTTTGGCCTTTTCACCAGGGGTATTTGAGTCTAGCATGGGCCTAGTCTTTCTGTGGGCTGTCTTGAACTTAAACATCATGGAGGGCATGGATGGAATGGGATTGTGCTGATTTTTTAGTGATTTTCGTTTTTTGGGGCTGTACTTTTGGCCTTTTCACCAGGGGTATTTGAGTCTAGCATGGGCCTAGTCTTTCTGTGGGCTGTCTTGAACTTAAACATCATGGAGGGCATGGATGGAATGGGATTGTGCTGATTTTACAGTGATTTTCGTTTTTCGGGGCTGTACTTGTGCCCTTTTCACCAGGGGTATTTGAGTCTAGCATGGGCCTAGTCTTTCTGTGGGCTGTCTTGAACTTAAACATCACGGAGGGCATGGATGGAATGGGATTGTGCTGACTTTGCAGTGTTTTTCGATTTTTGGGGGTGTTCATGGGGAGGGACAGGCCATGTGGCTGGTGGCCATTTTGAGTGCTGCTACAGGCCCTGGCCATGTGCTGGGAGGCAAGTGGCCATTTTGAATGCAGGCTTTGTTGTTAGGCCTGCAACCATTTTGCCTACTTTTCAACCTTTATGCCCAGGGGTAGTGAGTCTTGCATGGGCCTAGTCTTTCTGTGGGTTGTCTTGAATTTAAACATCATGGATGGCATGGATGGATTGGGATTGTGCTGATTTTTCAGTGATTTTCGTTTTTTGGGGCTGTACTTGTGGCCTTTTCACCAGGGGTATTTGAGTCTAGCATGGGCCTAGTCTTTCTGTTGGCTGTCTTGAACTTAAACATCATGGAGGGCATGGATGGAATGGGATTGTGCTGATTTTTCAGTGATTTTCATTTTTTGGGGCTGTACTTGTGCCCTTTTCACCAGGGGTATTTGAGTCTAGCATGGGCCTAGTCTTTCTGTGGGCTGTCTTGAACTTAAACATCATGGAGGGCATGGATGGAATGGGATTGTGCTGATTTTTCAGTGATTTTCGTTTTTGGGGCTGTACTTGTGCCCTTTTCACCAGGGGTATTTGAGTCTAGCATGGGCCTAGTCTTTCTGTGGGCTTTCTTGAACTTAAACATCATGGAGGGCATGGATGGAATGGGATTGTGCTGATTTTTCTGGGTTTTTTTTCGATTTTTTTGGGGTGTATAACTGAACTGATGTTCCTCTGTCTTCCATTGTTTTTAGGTGCACAAGACTCAAGAGAACCACCAGTGCCAGGAAGAAGTCCTGCAGCGGTGTGTATGTGCAGCATAACGTCACGCGACATCACGTCTGGCCTCAGTCAACTCTACAATTCGAGCAACTGCGGCCTGCTGTCTGACCTGCTCTGAAGAAGATGGCCCACAAAAAAGGTGTCCGTAGCTCCTCTAGCAAGAAAGTTGCAAGTAAGGAGCAGAAGAAGCAAGTTACCAAGGAGGATGGTGTGCCAACCGCCACGTTTTTTGGGAGCAAAAAAAAAAGTACGCCTGCAGCAGCAGGATCTGCTGGGGACCAAGCTGGGAGCAGCACCCCCGCTCCATTGGGTTCAGTGCCTCCACCACCACGCCAACTTAAGTCAAAGCCCTTGAGTGCTTCAGAGGCAGTGATGTTGGCTCATTGCAAGAAAGTAGCAGCAATGTCCCTGAATCAACACAGGTTGTTGTAACTAATCTGACAAGTGTTGAACAACCACAGCCGCAACAACAACACCATGTGCAAGTACAAGCCCAAGTACACGTGGAAGGAGAGGCAGCGCAAGGAGATGCGCAAGCAGAGGTGCATGGAGGGTCACAAGTGCCCACAATAGTTGTTCCTCCCGAAGTAGGGGCACATCAGGAAATCGACAATCAAGCCGAGGTATCATTGGAAGCCACTCCTCCTGATGATCATTCATTGTCTTCCACATCCCTAGCAAGGAAAAGATCAAGGTTGGTGTCTACATCTTTTTCAAGCCCACCTCCTTCTGATGAAATGGATCCCAATTGGGAACCAGCACCACTGCCGTCTGAGAGTGAGGCACACCATGATCTGACAAAGGTACCTAAGCGTAAAAGGAAGGTCATCGACAAACTTATACCTATGTAGTGTGATGAGGCTCAACAAGAAGTGACGCATACTGCTGCTGATGAAGCCCTTCACGACGACGATCCAGTCATCATAAAGGTCACTGCAGGCCCAGCGGGCATGCAGCAAAGAGACATTTTGACCCTATCCCGAGAAGCTGCTGAGCGTGATGATGATGTCAACGAGGAGGCAATGGAAATGGAAACACAACAATCATTACATTTGGAGTTAACTAGTACACCAACACCTACCGCTTCCATATTTCTTCCTCGCAAGAAGGGACCCACCTCGACCTCAATTCGTGGTGGTGAAAGTGCAAAACGTACTGAAGTTCGGCAATCCACATCCTCCACTTCATCTGGCATTAGCAGCAGGACCACCACCACCAGTATCGCCGCCTCCTCCGGCCCCCAAAGACATTTCAAGTCTCCAGTTTGGGACTTCTTTAGTGTTTGCCCAAAAATGGAAAACGTAGCCATTTGTAGCATTTGTAAGCTTCGAGTTAGTCGTGGTAAGTTTGGTACCAACTATGGTACCGGAGGCCAGAGAGGTCATCTTAGGAGAGCGCACCCTGTCCAATGGTTTCCGCACCTAGAGGCGTTCAAGCAAGCCGGAATTGCACGTAATGAAAACGTTGATTTTTCATCTGATGATGACGAGGAGGAAGAAGACGATTCAAACACTTCACTTACACCCAGTACCCCTGTCAGCAGCACACCCCATGTGAGGCACACTAAGAGTGTGGGAGAGAGTGAGACATCAATGCGGAAAAGTTCATCAGCGAGCGTAACTGGGTCGAAGATATCATCATCATCCCGTAAATCCTTGGTCCAGGGCAACATTAAAAAGATGTTGTTTACAGAAGCGCAATATGAACGCAACCACCCACTGACGCGTCTGTATAACACTAAGCTGGCTAAAATGCTAGCTCTGGACCTTCTCCCTTTTTCTTTTGTAGAAGGGGTTGGTTTTCTAGAATTAGTGGCAGAGCTCTGCCCAAATTGGAAGGTTCCTAGCCGGTTCTATTTTGCCCGAGTTGCGGTTCCAGCACTACATGAAGATGTTCTGAAGGTGATTGGGGCAGCTTTGCAGAAGAGTGCTGTTCACACTATACATATGACAACAGACATGTGGACCAGTGGCGCAGGCGCTGATTACATGTGCATCACTGCACACTGGGTCTCTTTTTCAGGGGCTAAAGCAAAGCTAAACACAGGTGTTGACACGGACATTGTTTTTAAAGCTGCTCGGAAACATGCAACACTAGCCATGTTTGTTTTGGAGAAACGTCACACAGCAGAAAACATTTTGGATGTCTTTAACACAAAAGTCCTTAACTGGCTGTCCCCACTAAAACGCCAGGTTGGTTATGTTTCCACGGACAATGGCGCCAATATAGTTAAGGCCATGAGGAATGGTGACTATTTCAGAGTGCCGTGTTTGGCGCACTGTATAAACCTGGTTGTCCAAAAATTCTTGGGTGATAAAGGCAGTGCAGCGTACAGAGTATTGGACACCTGCCGAAAAATGTGCAAGCATTTCAGCCATTCTTTTAAGGGCCGGAAGCAGCTGAGGAGCCTGCTATATCAACGTCAAATGCCAGTGAAAGCACTCATCCAGGAGGTGGTAACACGTTGGAACTCAACCTTCTACATGCTTGAGCGTCTGTATGAGCAGTATACGGTACTCGATCAATATTTCTTGACAGAGGGTACAGAGGACCTGAGGATGGGTGCGGCGCAATGGAACATAGTTCAAAGCCTGACACGCATGCTTCGTCCTTTTGAGTTCTTCACGTGTGCAGTCAGCAAGGAGGACTGTAATTTGGGAAAAGCTATCCCATTGTTGTACATGCTGGAGGACCAACTGAAGGAGGTGTGTTCTGTGTTTGAAAAAGATGTAAAAAACCAAGACTCTTTTCTTCTGGCTGAGAAATTATTAGAGCTCCTACAAGGTGATGAACGTCTTAAAACGATCCACTCAGAAGAGCATTACATTTGTGCTACTATTCTGGATCCACGCTACAAAAAGGCGCTGGCAGGCCAAGCATTCTTTCCTTTTGATGATGAACATGTTCCAAAGTACAAACATTGGCTAGCCTTGTCAGCCAAGAGGTTTGAAAATTGAAGGAAATGGCAGTACATCAGCAGGCCATCCCCAGTCAAAACAATCCACTTCTGCACCTGTGGCTGTGGCACAAGTGACCTCTCAGCCGTTAAAGAAACCGGCAACCGGATCATCTGCACCAGACACAACAGAAACATTGGAGTGTGAAGAGGATTGGCTAGCTCTGCGTGGGTTTGGTTCTCAAAAGGTCAGAGGCACAGCAAGAGCTAAGCAAAGTGGAGGAACCTTGGATGAGGACCTTGAGTCGATGGTGAAGGACTATCTGAATGACTCAACAGAGGTCTATGTTAATTCTGACCCATTGGCGTATTGGCATGGGAAAAAAGAATTGTGGCCACAGCTCACCAACCTGGCTTTAAACTACTTGTCTTGCTCACTCGCAAGCGTGTCTTCTGAACGTGTTTTCAGTGCTGCTGGTGGCATTGTAACTCCCAAACGGAGCCGCCTCTCGCCCAAAAATGTGGAGAGGTTAACAATGATCAAGATGAATCAGCACCTCATACCACCAGATTTCAGAGTACGAGAAATCGCGCCGGGTGAAGACGAGGTTGCCAGCAACATAGATGAGGGAATTTCTACTCTGTCAGGTGACACTGAGCTCACCCTGCCTGAATTCGCAGAGTATGATGACGAAGCCTTATTCTCATTCCTGGACCGTGATACTGAGCCCTGAAAATGAGACAACAAATCAATAACTTTCTTTTTCGTCCTTATTCACTTTTATTCCTGTGTGTCTGTCTTTCTTTGTTGTGCACAGTTAATATATTTCAAACTTTAATCAGATAATCACAAAAACAAGCCCATCAGCAGAACTGTCTTCACTGGTTTGCTAATTGATTTGAAGTTGCCGCAGTCTGCATTCCTCAGGTTCACAAGTTCAGAAGAACATGCTCCACTATCCTCCTCCTTCAGACTCCTTTCCATCAAACCAGAGGGCTGGTTTACACCCAATGAAGAAAGACTCAGCACTTGTGGAGGTGTTGTTCTACCTCTTTGCAGGTGAGTTGACGGCTCTGGGACCATTGTTGGGAAGCTCTAATACCGGATAAAAGTGTTTTGGACCAAATCCGAGGCGCAAATTTTTTAGTGTTTTTGCTGACTTGCTTGCTTTTGAGGTGCTCTTAGGGGGGCTTCCTGGTGTTTGTGGGTGAGTTTCGGGGTCTGGGAGCACTGCTGGGACACTCTAATCTTGATTGCATTTGCTTTTCAGGAAATCCGTGGTGGCAACCCCGACTTATGGCCTAGCTACGCAGCGCGTTTGGACCGAAGGCCGAGAAATATTGCAAGTATGAGATTTTGCTTTTGGCCTGTTTGGGGGTGTTATGCTTCTTGGCGGGTGGGTTGGCGGGTCTTGGGGCATTCCTGGGAAGGTCTAATACCGGCTAGAAGTGGTTGGGACAAAATCCAGGCCGAATTTTTTTGGGCTATTTCTGATATTTTGCTCAATGTAGCGTTTTTGGGGGCCTGTTTGGGGGGCTTCCTGGTGTTTGTGGGTGGGTTTCGGGGTCTGGGCGCACTGCTGGCTATATATACTTTACTTTGCAAGAGATTTGAAGCAAATCCATGGTGGCAGAGGGGAGTTAGGGCCTAGCTGCAGAGCGCGCGCGGAGTGATTTGGGAAATTTGGGAAAAACTGACAAAGTCCCCATTTTTGTACTTTTGCTCTTTGGCTGTTTGGGGGTCTTCTACTCGTTTTCTCCTGGGTTGACAGCACTGGGGCCATTGCTGGGAAGCTCTAATACCGGATAAAAGTGGTTTGGACCAAATCCCAGGCGGAATTTTTTTTGTGTTTTTGATGACTTGCTTGCCTTTGAGGTGCTTTTAGGGGGGCTTCCTGGTGTTTGTGGGTGAGTTTCGGGGTCTGGGAGCACTGCTGGGAAACTCTAATCTTGATTGCATTTGCTTTTCAGGAAATCCGTTGTGGCAACCTCGACTTATGGCCTAGCTACGCAGCGCGTTTGGACCGAAGGCCGAGAAATATTGCAAGTATGAGATTTTGCTTTTGGCCTGTTTGGGGGTGTTATGCTTCTTGGCGGGTGGGTTGCCGGGTCTTGGGGCATTCCTGGGAAGGTCTAATACCAGCTAGAAGTGGTTGGGACAAAATCCAGGCCGAATTTTTTTTGGCTATTTCTGACATTTTGCTCAATGTAGCGTTTTCGGGGGCCTGTTTGGGGGGCTTCCTGGTGTTTGTGGGTGAGTTTCTTGGTCTGGGAGCACTGCTGGGACACTCTAATCTTGATTGCATTTGCTTTTCAGGAAATCCGTGGTGGCAACCCCGACTTATGGCCTAGCTACGCAGCGCGTTTGGACCGAAGGCCGAGAAATATTGCAAGTATGAGATTTTGCTTTTGGCCTGTTTGGGGGTGTTATGCTTCTTGGCGGGTGAGTTGCTGGGTCTTGGGGCATTCCTGGGAAGGTCTAATACCGGCTAGAAGTGGTTGGGACAAAATCCAGGCCAAATTCTTTTTTTGCTATTTCTGACATTTTGCTCAATGTAGCGTTTTCGGGGGCCTGTTTGGGGGGCTTCCTGGTGTTTGTGGGTGAGTTTCGTGGTCTGGGAGCACTGCTGGGACACTCTAATCTTGATTGCATTTGCTTTTCAGGAAATCCGTGGTGGCAACCCCGACTTATGGCCTAGCTACGCAGCGCGTTTGGACGGAAGGCCGAGAAATATTGCAAGTATGCGATTTTGCTTTTGGCCTGTTTGGGGGTGTTATGCTTCTTGGCGGGTGGGTTGCCGGGTCTTGGGGCATTCCTGGGAAGGTCTAATACCGGCTAGAAGTGGTTGGGACAAAATCCTCGCGGAAAAGCCTTTTGGCACTTTTTGTAACTTAGGGTTCATTAGAGTTAGCCCTAGCAGCATGATTGCATGTGTGTTCTGGGTGTTCTAGATTTTTGCAACTGAGTTCTGGGCTCTTAGAGCACTCGTGAGAATGTGTAATTTTGGTTGCAAGTCATTTGAAGAAATTCCATGGTGGGAAAGGGGGGATTTGGCATAGTTAAAGAAAGCCTTTGCCACTATTCTTAACTTAGGGCTCGTTAGGGTTAGCAGTATTTCTATTGCATGTGTTTGGGTGGGGGGGTTTTCGTGTTGAAGCGATGCTGGCTATGGATACTTTTGCTTGGTTGCTTGCAAGTGGTTTGAATGCAATCCACGGTGGGTAAGGGGGTACTTGGGCCTACTTTTACTTTCAAAGTACCTTTTGTCACCAGTTTTCTGCTAGGCCTCGTTTTTTGAGATTTGATTGGGGGTCTTCTACATTTTTGCGACTGGCTTTAGTAAGGGTCTGGGACCGTGGGAGCACTGCTGGGAAGATCTAATTTTGTTCTAAAACACAGTTTACAGGACACCTAGCTTGAGGGGAAAGATCCGCTACATTAATTTGCCCCTACTTATTTATACTTCAAAAGGTGACTCAGACAGAGTACGCACTTTCAAAAATATTGTACTGTCTACTAGGAAAATCAAAGTGTGACTTTTTGCACTCCACAGCCTACATACCTTATATTTATTTATCAGTGGTGTTGTAATATTATATCACTTCCTGTTTTTCGTTGAATAATTACAGGCCGGGTTTCAGTCTCTGCAATGGGGAAAAAAGGATGGAGTCAGGCTTCACATTAGCGAGCCACAATTCAGCATCAGGCAGGCAGTGGACAGGGTGTCTTCTGGTCACCAACATTGATGGACGAAGCGTCAGCTGCAATGGAGGAGTGCCGCTAATGAGAGGAATTTTTTTCTGAATGCAACTTACTTACCAAATTCAACAGGACAACTACAACAACATACAGATACAGTATCCTTAGTGTTTTTCTCTGACTGTGACTGCATTTCTTGGATCTCTCTCTGCTTCTAAATTGATCCCTTAACACATCACTTAGTCCACTCCACTATCACATCTGCACCACACATAGTCATTTGTAAGTGCTCCTACGTAATTCGCAAGTCGCAGCACGCCCCAGCCCGTAGAGGACTGGGATGGCCCCAATGATGAAGCATGTCACCAAGGCGCAACCCTGGTGAGTGAGGGGACACCTAGAAAAAAAGCAATTTCTCCTTTTCTATCTACTATACCTTCCAGACCAACCCCATTGAGTGTTGTGAATGGATTTATAGTGACCAGCAAGGCTCTCAGGTAAATGGCTACAGAGACCTTATGTTGAATATAGTTATCAATATTTCCACCCACGCCCTGTACTGTTGCATTCTTTCTTCCACAGTTGTCGAAAGTACTACTTACTTTTCACTGACATGCATGCAGTAGTGCATGCACTTTCAAAGATTGATGGATAGGTTTGTACCCAAAGATTTGTTTATGTTCAATTGTTTGTCCATGCTGTGCTTTTTTTACAGGGTGTCTTCTGGTGACCAACATCGATGGACGAAGCGTCGGCTGCAATGGAGGAGTGCCGCTAATAAGAGGATTTTTTTTCTGCAGGCAGCTTACTTACCACTTTCAACAGGACAACTACAACAACATACAGATACAGTATCCCTTGCCTTTTTCTCTGACTGTGACTGCATTTCTTGGATCTCTCTCTGCTTCTAAATTGATCCCTTAACACATCACTTAGTCCACTCCACTATCACATCTGCACCACAAATAGTCATTTGTAAGTGCTCCTACGTAATTCGCAAGTCGCAGCACGCCCCAGCCCGTAGAGGACTGGGATGGCCCCAATGATGAAGCATGTCACCAAGGGGCAACCCTGGTGAGTGAGGGGACACCTAGAAAAAGAGCAATTTCTCCTTTTCTAACTACTATACCTTCCAGACCAACCCCATTGAGTGTTGTGAATGAATTTATAGTGACCAGCAAGGCTCTCAGGTATCTGGCAACAGAGACCTTATGTTGAATATAGTTATCAATAATTCCACACACGCCCTGTACTGTCGCATTCTTTCTTCCACAGTTGTCGAAAGTACTACTTACTTTTCACTGACATGCATGCAGTAGTGCATGCACTTTCAAAGATTGATGGATAGGTTTGTACCCAAAGATTTGTTTATGTTCACAATTGTTTGTCCATGCTGTGCTATTTTTTCTTGTCTCTCAAAACCTTTCCCAAAAACTCCCGTACCCATCCATTTTTCAAACCCTAACCCTCTTCCCCCGGGCTGTGTGGTTTTGATTGATGTGTGACTAAATTACAGCAATAAATCCACACACTTGCTGGGGAGGATAAGGTGATAGCAACAGGCTGGTGATGAAATCCGAGGATATATTCTTACTCTGCTTGACAAAGACCCATGGCTAATTTCAAAGAACTTCAACCGAATTAGTAGTTATACTTTACCATTTGTTAGGCTACAATGTGGCACTGTTCTAGTGTACTTTTGTCACCTGCTATATTCTCTATTGTACCGTTGAATTGCTCAGGAGGACAAACCAGATTTAATTTTCTTTTTTTTCATAGGCATACAACTGCCACTGTGTCACACCACTAGTACCACCGCTATGAGAAAATTTTATCTGACCAAGATTGCCAACCTTATTCGCTGTTTCCCGTGGAGCCAGCCCTGGGCCTAGTCCTACTTGCAAACAGAAATTACAGGTAAGATAGGCGTTTGGTTGGAGGTAGTATAATGGAGTATTAGGAGAGACGAGAGATTGGATTGACGGTAGTACTACTAAAGTCCTAGGACTATTCAGGAAAACAAACTTACTGTTAAACCCCCACCCACCAGACTCAAAAGCAGTAAAAAACAGGTATGGTCAGATAAAGTTTCAAAAAGTATATTTTTATAGCCCTAACAAAAGAATCTCCCGCAAGACCCTCCCTAACCCCAACGATTGTCCTTCAAAAGTCCCCAAAAATCCCAACTCCCAATTCCCTCCCCCCAAAAGTCTCTAAAAAAGGGGCAAGGGACACTATGGCAGGGTGCTGTTGGAATTAGCAGCCAGGGCATCATGCTCCTTGCGGAGGGTGGCAAGTTCGAAGCGGAGGCCCTCCACCACGTTCTTATAGTTATGGACCTCCTGCTCCAGGTAGGACAGTCTGAGGGATAAGCGGCGCCGGTGTGCCTTGCAAATCCTGTGAGGGGCAGCTGCTTTCTTTGCTGCTGGGCGGTGGCGTTTGGCTTTGGTAGCCCGGCTCCGTACCGCTGGAGCACTGCACTGGCTGGCAGCCCGCACGGAGGAGGATGCAGCTGTCCCAGTGGACGTTGTTGTTGTACCAGACTGCGTCTCCTCCTCCTCCAGGGCCACCAGCCGCCGATATTCAGCAACAGTGGCATCCAGCCTCCGTTGCCGGGCCATTCGAGCCAGCTCCTTCCTCCTTGATGGTGTCTTGGATTTGGAAGGAGCAACTACATGAAAAAAGAAAGACATAGTCTGTAACCAATGCTCCTTAAGATTAACACAAAATGATTGAGCAGAAAGTTGTCACAGTACAAGTAGCAAATTGAAAGCACAGTGCATAACTATTGAGGACAGTATCTATGTTACCTCTGACTTCTTCATCCTTGCTCTAACATTAGTGGGAGTTTCAGGAACAAATTCTACTAGCACTATGGACTTCCATTACAGTCGACTATGACAGTACACCACTCTTATTTTTCTTCTTCTCTCTTGTTTAGGAAAATTGGTACGTTATCTTATGCAAGCCGGCATAATGCCAGCGCAGTGAACTTGCACCCTAGAAAAACAGACGCACACCATGGTGAGTGAGACAGACTTGCATTACTGTACCGGTCCAGTACATGCCGGTGGTGAAGCTCTTACTTTTCTATTACGGGTGGCACTGAGAATACTCTGTTAAAAGGGCTACTGCTTAATTAATTTAGCTTTCACCCTACAGTGCAAATGAGTATTAGAAAAGGAAAATGAAGAAGCTAAATTATCTGATTATCTATCACTTCACATGGGATGTATTTGATGACATATGGGATGACTTTAGGTGCTTTGCTTATTATTGAGTGAACAGTGATACCCCCACATATGAATGACGTACTACTACTAAACTAAAGGTATTAAGAGAGGTAGGGAGTGTCCACCGTAATAACCGGATATATGCTGTGCTTGCAGTTGCAATACAAACTACTGCTACTATTCATGGTAGTATTTGGACAACGTTACAACTTCTTTTCCTTGCCTTTCCTACACTGGAACGGACGTGTGGGTGCAGTGTTACATGCTCTTCAAAGTAACACTTAGTTCATCCAGTGACCGTCTACTCTCTCTAGATACACATATGCTATCTAAGAGTCAGATAGTACCATGAATGATCCAGGCATCCATCCATTCAAAGTATATTGCACACATACAGTTTCTGTCTCACCCACCCAGGCTGTTCTCCTTCCACCCATCCTTGCTTCATCATTCACCCAGCCATGCACCATGTAAATGTAAATGTATTTGAGCTTATATAGCGCACAGCTACCCACAAAGGGTTTCCCGGCGCTTGCTTAGGGAACCCGTCCTGGTATTCCCCTGTGAGATAACCCCGGCAGGGTATCCACAGGGTGAAAGCCAGGCATCCCGCCGCGAGGGGCCGTTGTGGAGATTAAGCAAGCTATTGCCCAGAGTCGCAGAGTGTGAACCCGTGAGTTGAGAAGGCACCGGAGCGAGAATTATCGAGTCCATGGAATTTTTGAGCCCAAGACCCGCCGAGGCGGGGAATTGAACCCTGGTCCAGGGCCGATCTCAGCTTCCGGGTCTGCCGCCTCTAACCCCTGAGCTACACTTCTCCACCATACCATTTTCTTACCTTCCCAGCCACCTCGGGGACCAAGCAAACACATATCATTCTTCTTTGCCAGTCATCATTACATTTCTCGTGCTTCCACACTTACTTACACCCTTCTTTCGCTTTTCGTTCATCCCATCCATCAAGTTCACCTCAGATCTGATTGGGATACTTCTCGCCAAAAACTTCACAGCTAAGTCGAAGTACATTTAGAGGAGGCTACTACCTGCTTTTTTTATAATACACCCGTGCAGAAAGCACACTCTGCAGTCTTCAATCTCAATGACTAAGGAATGTATAGCTTACCTCTGCCCGCCACGACCGTGTGAACCCTCACAGGCATGTCCTTGTCCGGCACTTGCACCGCCTCCTCCCCAGAGTTGTCCTCCTCGTCCAATGCCACCACCACCTCCGCGCTGGCCCCGTCTCCAGATGTTCCACCTACAAAGTACATTTAATAATGTTAGAATACACCACTCACTACTATATATTATTTGGTCTAGGAGGAAGAAAGAAATGTGAAAAAAACAGTGTACAATTTAATAATTTATGACTGTGTACTCTAGAGTAAAAATGTCCCTTTTTCCAGGGAAGGCTGTTGTCTTGCTGCACTTTTTGGCACAACTGATGAATGTTTGCTTTTTACTTTTTAACACACACCACTTTTTCTCCTAACAGACAGAACCTTGACTTCTAGGAACACGAGCAGGATCAAGTTCAAACCAGGTGAGAGCTCGGCTCGACCACAAGAAATGTGTCCAATTAATCGTCAGCACTAAGCACTTTTCCATTTTCAGTTACACGTTCACTTTTATGACAAACTTGAATTTAATAAATAAGTTTACTTTTAATAAAGCTTTTCAACTTAAATAAACTCTGTGGTTTTTGGTCCTCCAGACTAGAGTGGATGAGCTAAAGGTTTTCAAATTTTTGCAAGCATGAGTCCGTGCCTCTGCCATCGGTGACTTTGGGAGCTAAATGACTCTGCCACACTATCTAGTCAGTAAGGAGATTGGGGGTTCAACGACAAAGTCTGTTATCACTGAGGTATGTGGAAAGTCTGACAGTTACAGCACCTATTATAATTGATAAGCTAAGTGATGCATTATTTAGTGTCCATAGTTCTGTTTGTGCAGATTTGTCCCTGCAACAGTAGTAGAATGGATTGTCCTCCTATCCAAACCAAAAGTAAAGTAGTATCTTATTCTTTCTTGGTGGTGGTCATTCACCTTTTTATTGTTGGCAATGGTCAAAGCATAAACATTTAGAATACTTGAAAAGACATTATGGACAATCCCAGAGGACTGCACTCAGTGCATAGAGCTATTGCTGACTAGTATGGGAGTCCAATGGAAATGCCAAATGTGCAATCTTAGTTAGCTACACAGACAGACTAAAAAGAATAATCTAGTAATACCACACAGAGTCATAGTCGAGGCAGGATAAGAATTTAGATCCTGTCTACAAGAAGATCAAAGACGATTTAGAAAAAATTGAATGAGGAACGCTAGGAAAAAATAAGTACTCTATATTAAAATTAAAACTTACTGGGGCCAGCAAAGGAGCCCTCGCCTGCCCGGTCCTGGCCTGCATCGTCAACAGCACCCTCCTCCTCCTCCTCCTGTGTCCTCCTCTTGCCCCTGGGGAAAGCTGATGTACAACATGAAAGAAAGAAAAACTGAAAACATGGATGATATTTCTCAACCAAATCAAACATTTCAAAAGAACTAACAAAGTAACAAAATATTTTTGTGAAATAGCAAATAGGGAACGACTCCACGGGATATATTATTGACCAATCTCATGTGGTCGACTACGTCATTACTTTAGTATTGCTTGATTTGCGGACCGTCGAATTGGAAACTACCCTATGTAACTCACTAAACAAAGTACTAAAAAGGTTTGCCTAGGATTGGCAGGCAGCAGTCCGCAGCACGCAAAGTGACAGCCAAAGTCCATCATGATTGAAGATCAGCGACAACACTAAAGTTTCCTACTACATTAACCAGTCATTAAAATACTCAAACTATTAATCCACCACCACTATTTCTTCTTATCGCCATGTGTACAAAGGAAGGACTGGACTTGAGTCTTTAGGGGCTGATTTAGAAGGCCCTTGCGGCTCTTTTGCTCCATTGTTGCGTGACTTTTGTGACGCAGCAACAGCACAAAAGAGGCGCAATGGTGCGGCATATATTAACAACGTGACGCATATGGGAGATGCATCACGTTGTGAAGCCCTGCGCCAATAGGGGGCGTTCCGGCGCAAGGGAGGGCGTTCCTGCGCAGGAACGCATCCTAAAAGTGGCTGAGGGAAATCTACAAGATTTCAATCAGTCACTTTGAGGACAATGATGCGTGACTCAAACCCTGTGCCTGCTTGAAGCAGACGTACGGCTTGACGCAGCATTGGGGAGATAGGGCACCCCAGAGCATTGATGGAGCTGCACCATCGTTGCGACGCAACTCCAGCAATGCGCCGCCTTTACGGCACAGATGCGTAACGCTTTGGTGACGTTTTGGGCCCATGGTGCGCCGCATTGTAAATACGGCGCACCATGGGTGATGGTGGCGTGACGCACAATTACTGGCGCATCCCTGCTACTTTGCAGGGATGCGCCGGTAATTAAAAATCTGAACCTTAGTGTGTAGCATTACGCAGTTCTTTCAACTACACTCATACATAATTTCACAGGCCAATGAAATGAACACAAAATCTAAACCAAATAAGCATAGTAGCAACACTACTGAGAAGAAGGAGAGCAGTGTACCTGAAATGCACAGAAGATTTTGAAATATAATTTACCTACAATGTAATGAGCAGCATTATTGCTCTTGGTAAAAAACAAAAATTTGCAATATAATAACACAGCAGGAGAAAACATAGTAGTAAACACATAGCTACTACTACTCACCAAGCCCGGGGATCTCAAGGCCAAGGAGGTCGAGCAGATCTCGCTCACGGGTCAGGACATCCGTCCAGCGGTGGGTGGCCTGGTTGTAGGTGCGCCAGACCCGAGAGTGGTGGTAAATGGCCTGGCACACCTTCTCCCACCATTTCCGGCGCTCCCGGACCCCGTACCCGGCACTGATCTTGCCGCCTCCCATGATGGTCCTGGGGAGGCGGCGCTGAACATAAAAAACGAGTTGGCCCACCTTCTCCGGGGTAAAGATCTCCCATGGCATCACTAGCTCCCCCCTCAAACGCCCGCACAGGAGCAGGACACGGGGTGCGGGACCCTTCCCCTTCTCGGGATGCTTCCCGGCTCCCTTCACCATGGTCTGGGCGGAAAGGAATAAAGAAAATAGAATAGGGAAGAGAAGAAAAGAAAAGAGTTTACAAAAGTAGTTTAAAATTAACCAAAAGTAGCAGTAAACACAAAAATAAAGGGCTAGAAAAATAGAGGGATAGATAATAAGTAAAATAGATTAAAAAAAAACTTCAAACAAGCAAAGGATGGCAGAGATTGACAGAGGATACAAAGACCATGCCCAGAACCATAGCAATGAATGAGAAACAAGATGGCCGCGCCCGTTCACGACCGCGCGGGTAAGTTCACGCGAGATTTTCCTTGCGAACACGTGCGAAACTGTACTGGCAAGCCGCGGACTTTGCGAGATTACACTTCGCGCCCGGAAACGGAAATACGTCAGGTAAACAAGATGGCTGCGCCCTTGAACGACCGCGAGGGTAACTTCGCGCCTTGCGCTACGAGCGGCTCGCAAAAACGCACAAAACCTTGCCAACTAACATGCCGCAAAAAAAACAAATTGCATATTCGCACGAATTTGCGGCTTCCGAATCCGATCTCGCGCGTGTTCACGCCCCGCGAACCCCGCGAAATTGCAGAAAAACGAGTTTTTCAAAACTGAAAGCACTCGGCAGGGGCAAGAGTTCAAACTCATCATTAGTAACAATTCCCGGTAGTGCTTCCTGACTGGGGCCCCTCCAGAATTCAGTTGCTAGTTGCAACAATTGTATGACCCTGCTCTGACCCTCACAGCAGGCTCATAGAATAGCTACAGGTAGGCCACAAAGGTCCTGGGGAAAAAAATGCACTGCAACAGAAAGCAAAATTATAGATAAGGAAGCAGGTGCCAGACTGGAATTTTAAAACAGTGGCACATTAATAAACTATCCCCAAATTAATTCATCTCAGTTGAAGCAGGGCTGGTGTGCTTGCTTTTCCCCCCCATAATCTACAGTAATGATGAACCAGAGGGTGGCATTGATGTAACAGAGGGTTGCAGTGGTGAAACAGAGGGTGCTGGGAACCTGTGATGATGAACCAGACGTAGAAACAACATAATTTGCGACCGTTGCGCGCCGAAATGTAAGTTCGCAATTGCGAACTGGTACGAAACCCTCGCGAACTGGCAGAAATACTTGCGAACACAAAAAAAAAAATCCGCAAATTCGCAAGAATTCGCGGATTTTGCGGATTGCGAGTTCGCAAATCTGCAAAATTCCCGAACGCGAGATTCGCAAAATTCGCCCATGCTATATGTTAGAGTAGATTGCTCTATTTTATCCATTGCTGACTAGTTTTTATGATGAATTTCTGAAAAATTAATGAATAAACATTGAAATATTTGATGGATTGGCTAGTGTGTAAGGCTCCTGACGTTTGAGTGAGTTGTAAGGATTTGGTGTGCTATAATTTTTTCCCAAAGGGATCAATTTGGTTAGACACTAGAGTTTGGGACAGCCAGTAGCCACCGTAAAAACTAGTTTCCCAGTTTTTGAAGGGGTTGGGGTTAGTATATTTGCAGACCCCAGCCCTGTAACGACACACATAATTACATTTTGAGTCATATATCTCAAGTATGGACTTAATTTCTTTTTCTCCTAACTTGGCAGCAAATATATGAATTCCCTCTGTTTATATCAAGAGTTGTTACCTTTTTGATGGTCCATTTTAAGAATGAGGCAAATGCTTGGGCCAAATAGATAAAAATGGGTTATTCTCTCAAGTTTTATGTTATCAATCGAATGAGATCTGATCTTGGTTCCCTTGGGCCGAGAGGTCATAATATAGGCTTTAGAGTGATTGATGCTCTAATCCAAATTCTTCATAAACAGAATGAAATAATAAATAAAAGGTTGAAGACCTTTTTTTGCCCTTGATGACAACACTATTGCATACACAAAACAAAATCAGGTGGCTGTGTTCTCTTCAGGACAAGGGTTTGGTGAATTCTTAAGGGGCACAACAAAAGGTTTTGATTCCGACTTATCAGTTGTTGTGGATATTATCCATGTGGCAGGAAGACGATGTGATCTAGAGGGAGCCCTAACAAGCTTTTGTAAAGGAATCACGATGGGCTCCAGCATCCAAATCTGAACAAATAAAAATTACAGAGACTCACGGAACAACATTAGGAATCCAGAAAAGTCTGTCCTGCTCCTTTGATGTGGGGTCCCAGCGTGAAGTTACCTGCAAGCCGCGTGGGCAGCGGACACACACAACGCCGCAAACGCCGTAAGGGGAACCGCTGGACCCGCTACGCCGTGAGGTGAAGGGCAATAGCCTTAACACCGGACTACATCTCCCGGCACCTCTTGGGGCGAAGGCGCACATCCCACACCTCAGCAGCGCGACCAGAGGTGCTACAAGAAGCCGGAGCGGCTAGAGCTCCTGGGGGTCCCAGCGTGAACTTACCTGCAAGCCGTGTGGGCAGCAGACACACACAACGCCGCAAACGCTGTGAGGGGAACGGCTGGACCCGCTACGCCGTGAGGTGAACGGCAGTAGCCTTAACACCGGACTACATCTCCCGGCACCTCTTGGGGCGAAGGCGCACATCCCACACCTCAGCAGCGCGACCGGAGGTGCTACAAGAAGCCAGAGCGGCTAGAGCTCCTGGGGGTCCCAGCGTGAACTTACCTGCAAGCCGTGTGGGCAGCAGACACACACTACGCCTCAAACGCCGTGAGGGGAACGGCTGGACCCGTTTCGCCGTGAGGTGAACGGCAGTAGCCTTAACACAGGACTACATCTCCCGGCACCTCTTGGGGCGAAGGCGCACATCCCACACCTCAGCAGCACCACCGGAGGTGCTACAAGAAGCCGGAGCGGCTAGAGCTCCAGGGGGTCCCAGAGTGAACTTACCTGCCAGCCGTGTGGGCAGCGGACACACACAATGCCGCAAACGCTGTGAGGGGAACGGCTGTAGCCTTAACACCGGACTACATCTCCCGGCACCTCTTGGGGCGAAGGCGCACATCCCACACCTCAGCAGTGCGACCGGAGGTGCTACAAGAAGCCGGAGCGGCTAGAGCTCCTGGGGGTCCCAGAGTGAACTTACCTGCAAGCCGTGTGGGCAGCCGACACACACAACGCCGCAAACGCCGTGAGGTGAACGGCTGCACCCGCTACGCCGTGAGGTGAACGGCAGTAGCCTAAACACCGGACTACATCTCCTGGCACCTCTTTGGGCGAAGGCGCACATCCCACACCTCAGCAGCGCGACCGGAGGTGCTACAAGAAGCCGGAGCGGCTAGAGCTCCTGGGGTTCCCAGCTTGAACTTACCTGCAAGCCGTGTGGGCAGCGGACACACACAACGCCGCAAATGCAGTGAGGGGAAGGCTGGACCCGCTACGCCGTGAGGTGAACGGCAGTACCTTAACACCGGACTACATCTCCCGGCACCTCTTGGGGCGAAGGGGCACATCCCACACCTCAGCAGAGCGACCGGAGGCGCTACAAGAAACCGGAGCGCCACTCGCATCGCGAGTCGCACGCGGGAGCATCGCGGGAGAAGCCCGGGACAAGGGCGGGACAGTCTATGACAGTCATAGACAGGAAAAGGCAGGGCTGGGCCATACCCCCTGGCAAAATCTGTGTCTTGGTGCCTAAAGATATTTGCAACCGGTAATGTGTTGACCTTAATTATTGACATATTCTCGTTTGTACTGCATCGGATATTCATTAGATCCTGTATTTTTTCACCCAAGCTGTATAAACCGTGGCTATAGGTTAAACCATGCCAAGTGGCACAAGGGAAAAATTTACATCGGGGGCAGGGCCTATTGACAATTACCTCGTTAAGATGGTTATCAAAATAAACAATGACAGGAGGGTTTTCTCTGGGGAGGGGTAGTCCTCCCAATCTTACACAACATCCTCCGATCAACGTGGAGACTCCTTCTGAGGCTGCCACCCCCAATAAGGAGCCTACCGGGATAACTACGGTGGTAGCCCAAGTTCACACCGTGCCCCCGGTAGCCGACATAAACATGGCTAGCGATGAAAACGACAGTGAAGAGGTTTTGCCCATCACTAGACCTGTTAGAAATTGCAAGAAACAACAAAACAGAAGGGGGGGGAAGCATTCGAAAAGAAGGGCAGATACTCCCTTACCAGCACAGATCAACACAGATGAGTCCTCCAAAGTACAGGATGTTTGTAATGTGGCCAGTAACTTATTAAGCACGGATCAATTCTCAGACTTACTTCGCTTTTTGGAAGCCAAGTTTGAAGCTAAATTAGAACAATATGTCAAACCCCTTGTGCTTAAACTCGACTGTGTCACTGCCGAAGTAAAAAGGTTAGGAGAGTTGCTGTCCAAACATATATCTCTGACTGACAGTAACAAACAGGTGGATATGGGCCTGGGAGGGACAGAGCAGGTAGCCAGAGGAGGGACTGAGCAGGTAGCTAGAGTTGCAAACCAGTAGCATCCTACCCAGCCTATAACAAGAACCGGCCCAGTTTTATCAGCCCCCTCTACTACAGCGAGTGTAGCGACACGACCAATAGCAGGACCAGATGCAACACCTAGCATTAATCCGGCAAGGAGATGTAAATCCGTTAACCTTCCGCCGGAGTGCACTCCGTACGTAATTGTCCGAACTAATGTGCCTGCCCATGACATGTATTCAGCTCAGACACCTGAGGAATCACACGATTCCCTTAAAAACAAAACTGTGTCGTGGCTGAGCAGGCGGTGTAGTTTTCCTATAAATTTTGCCCTTGACATCATTACAACTAGAAGGGCATATGGGATAGGGTCCTCCAGAAAGACGTGCAATGGGGATTGTGTAATTGTTAATTTCAGACACCCACAACGTGTGGCGACAGTTCTGTTAAGGGCGGCCTCTATGACATATGACGCTAATAGTATCCGTGTGCGACCACTTGGTTTTTTTTATAATCATCCCTTTAGAGTGACCCCAAAAAGTGCTAGAATGAGACCATACACACCTGTTTTGGCCCAGACACCGGCTTCTTCTCATAGACCCGGTGGAGAGATCTATTTTAACTATGGGTCTAACATTGCCACACAAAACAGATTTGATGTACTCTCCGGCCTAGAACTGTGTGACTGACGAGAGGCTTGTGAGGGTATAAGAGAAGAGTCCCTCACAGGCCTGGTTTCCCCGGCACCGGATTACCTCACTCTGACTCCTCTTACCAACCATTGTAACCCCGTAACTATGTATAACGCGGAAGGGGAAACGGTTAACTTACTAAGCTGGAACATTGCTGGTCTGCGTTCTAAGAGAGAGGACAGAAACTGGTTGAACTTTGTCAAGAAATATGATATTGTGGCTCTCCAAGAGACTTGGGATAAAGACTGTGAATTTTGGTTGGATGGTTTCACCTCGCACTTTGTCCCTGCGCTAAGATCTTCTGCCAGGAGAGATAGAGGGGGACTAGTGTTATTAGTCTCTGTGAATATTAGGGGGAAAGTTAACCCCTTCGATGCTGATGACGAGCTGAGCTCGTCATCACCCACGGGTGGCGTGTGCTGATGACGAGCTGAGCTCGTCATGTATCGCGGTAATTTAAAAATTGCCGCACAGCGCAAAAACCGCCGCAGCAGCGATGCGGTTAAAAGAGTAGACTGTGGCTCCAATAACTTCCTTATTTTGGAAGTAAACCCCACAAATAACACTAAAATAATTCTAGTGAACTGTTATAATTCGCAGCAAGGTGATTTCCCAAATGAACATCTGGTATGGTTAACAGAATTTTCAAAAGATTATAATGCCAAGCAAACCACTTTTTGCCAATATATTTTGTTGGGTGATTTTAATGTGCATTTTTGTAGCCAGAACTGCCTATTATCTGATAACGATGGGCCAGACTTCACATCCCCGCAACATTTCGAGCATTCTAACAAGGGTGAAGCCCTGGAGAACCTTTTGTCTAATAATGATTTGTTTGAAGCAGGGTTTCCGGACAAAAGTACCCGTGTTGCTACTTTTATAGGCAGAGATTGTGAAACAATCATTGACTACATATTTCTTTCTTCAGGACTTTTAAAATATGTCATTTCATATAATGCTATACCGTCTTCGTTTAGTGACCACAATCCAGTGGTAATTGTGTTGATAAATGGTTTTTTACTTTTAAACAAATCTGTTACGACACTGGCAGTAGTGGAAGTTAAAGCCAAAGACCAGGGGAGGAGGGTAAAGTGGAGCAAGGTGGTGCCTGAGGACTTTTTTAATACTATTATCGTTAAGGCTGATCGTGACTTAAACACCTGTGGAGACCCCCTTTCAAATGGGAAGGAGGTAATAACCTCTTATGAAGCTATTTGCTCCCAAGTAGCCAACGAACTCACATCCAAAAGTCGATCTACTAAAAATAATCCGGTAAAGGGCTGGTTCGACCATAATTGTACCAAATCGCACAATCTCCTCAAAAAAGCACTTCAGGAGCAACCCAGGAACAAACCTTTAGTTGCTCAGCTCAGAAGAGAGTACACTAGAGCAGTACTGGTAAGGAAAAAGGAAATCAAACAAGAAGCGTGGGAGGAGCTTATGGACAAAGCAACCCTAAAAGATAGTGCTAAATTCTGGTCCATTATTAACACCCCCCTGTTTTCAAATACACATAATAATGTCTTGGAAGTTAACATAGCAGAGGAGGACTGGTTGAGCCACTGTAAACAAATCTACAGAAGTGATCTAGAGCAAGAAATCTTTGAGGCTCCAGCCTCAGATCCTCCTGACATGCCAGTAAGATTTTATTTAGCAGAAGCTATAAAAGCAATTGAAGGGTCAGCAGGACGAAAGGCACCAAGTCCTGATGGGGTTCCCTCAGATATGTACAAGGCAAACCCGTTGTACTGGGCAAACATTTTGACTAATGTCTTTAATACCTCAGCCTGTGTAGGATTCCCCAAATCTTGGTCCCAATCGACAATAATCCCAGTGTTCAAGAAGGGTCAAAGGGGAGACCCCAGATGCTATAGGCCTATATCCTTGCTGGATTCCTTCATAAAAATCTTGGGGAAGGTTATCCTAGCAAGGTTAACAGGGTGGGCAACTGACAACAACATACTGTCTGATGCTCAGTATGGCTTCAGAGCAGGGAGGAGCACGGAGGACCAATGTCTGAACCTACACTTAATAATAGCTAAATATACCAAGGCAGCTAGGGGCTCTATTTTCCTGGGCTTCATGGATCTGTCGACGGCTTTTGACCTAGTCAATAGATCAAATCTGTGGACAATGCTCCTGGAGTTGAGGCTGGATCGGCCTCTTGTTTATTTTCTGGCCGAGCTGCACAAAGACCTAAATGCCTCAATTAGGATGACGAATGAGGGGAAATGTACGTCAAGTTTTAAGTCCGGTAGAGGGGTGCGGCAGGGATGCATCTTGGCCCCAATGTTGTTTACACTGTATATCAATTCGTTGGTGGTAAACCTGTTATCAGCAACCCTAGATATCCCTCGCATGGGAGGTACACCGGTTTCGGTTCTCCTATATGCGGATGACGCTGTTTTACTAGCAAGGACCCCTCTGGGCTTGCAAAGATTGCTGGACTCATTTGGGGACTTTATGAAAAGCCTGGATCTGGTTGTAAATGATGGTAAATCGCATGTCATGTCACTGGGTGTCACAAAGAACAAAGTGAAGTCCTTCTTCTGTGGAGGAGAAGTAATCACCAGAGTGAAGGCATTTACCTATTTGGGAGTTGTTTTTGATGATAGGGGCTCATGGTCCCCACAGCTCACAATAAAGGTAAGTTCAGTGAGAAGCTCCTCAGCCGCAGGGGTAGGTTTCGCCAAAAGGTTGGGGGGGAAACCCTTTGAGGCGATCTTGGCAATTTACAAAGCCAAGACTATATCTATCGCAAGGTATGGTGCATCAATATGGGGATTTACAAAATCGGACCTCATCCAAACAGAGGAAAATAAATTTCTGTGGTCCCTTTTGGGCCTCCCTCAATCTACAGCTACCCACTCTGTCCATCTTGAACTAGGGATAGGTTACATAGCAGACATAATTAAAATAGCCCCGATACTGCTATGGATTAAAATTTGGCTGAATCCTAACCTTTCCCTAAATCACAAAATCCTAAATGATTGTATCAACCTTTTTTTTAGTTCAAGAAAATTTTATTTGATATTAAAAAGGAAAAACAAGGTGTCAATACAAAGTACAGTAAAAGTATGAAATATTGAAAACTGTGGTAAATAGAACAAGTATAAAAGTTATAAATAGTAGCAAAAGGAAAATCTGGACAATGGAATAAAAAAAAATAAGAAAAGGAATGAGAAACATTAATCGTAAAAGCATTGAAAATACCTGGAAGGAGTATAAACATAATGTAATGAAGAAAACATGGAATGTAATGAGCATTTAAGGAGGTTTAAGGACTTCTTGTTGCGAAGGCGGGGGGTGGAACAGACGATTAGCACAAGTATCCAAGTAAAGCGTGATAGGGAGCCATAAGTCCATACGTTTTGCAGCCATGTGAACCGGAAAAACAAAAGCAGTATCAAGACTGTGGTTGTGGCATACGTTAAACCACCATGCCTTAAAGGAGATATTGGAGGAGTCTTTCCAGTTCACCATTATCTGCTGAAATGCAGCAGCCAACAAAAAAAGTATAATCTGAGGCTTTAGTTCAACATTGTCCCAACAAGTATGCAGATGACATTGTCATTTTGAGTCAAACGCCGATAGGTCTGCAGAGGATGATCAACAAAATGGTTACCTATCTGGAACACGAATGTTTGGAACTGAACAAAGGCAAAACCAAAGTGGTCCGCATTGTGGATTTGAAAAAGCCAACTTTCAAATGGTATGTAAATAATACCCCAATAAAGGAGGAAGTCGCATATACATATTTAGATCTGAAATTTCGGCGAGGCCAAACGAACAAAGAACACAAAACAGACCTAAAAGCCAAAGCACATTCTCTGCTCTATGCATACCGCCAACTACAAAAAAAGCTACGCTGCCCGAATTACACTCACCTGTTGAAAGTGATACAAGCACAAACCCTACCTACCTTGTCACACACATTGGTCAACTGGTGTGGCAAAGAAGCGGGGATGTTAAACAGCTTAAAAACGAACATATATAAGGCAACTCTAAACCTCCCAAATCATCAGCACCGGCGCGGGTTCGCCTAGAATTTGGCCTTCTGAACCAGAAGTTCCGCAGTATAGGAACCTACGTAAAACTCTGCCACAAAATACGCATATCAGAAGTAGGCTCACTAGACAACCTGTGTTGGATAGAAATTGAGACCCAGAAGAAACAACACATGCCAAAGAGTTGGGGAGAATTCCTGTCCCAATCCTTGATCTGTTTAGGAATTGAAGAAACTTGGGATTAGATGCCAGATAGACACACCTTTGACAAAATAATAAATAACGCAGTCAAATGGGAATCTTATCTGGAAGATAAAATAAATACCGCAAAACGTCGACACGGGTGGACGGTGATAAACACATATTCCGGGATAAAACCACAGCCTTATCCGGGAAGTCACTTTAATTGGTCCCTAAAACAAAGATATATAAAACACCAATTAGGACTACAGTTTTCAAAAGATTTCTTACCATCCTGGGAGCACTGTCACAGTGACCCCCATTGTCGTCTATGTGGATACGCAAACGAAACATTAACTCACCTGCTATGTGTCGGCCCCGTGCTTAAGGACTTGAGAAGACGGCTTTTAAAGAACATTTTTAATAAATTGAATATTCGGACATGTAGGCAAGGGGTAATCCGATGGCTGGACGGATCATCCCCCATGTTGGCCTGCATGGGGGTCAAATATATGATCAAAGAACAATCTCTCCTACAGCAAGCAGAACAGGGAGCACAGCCCTAAATTGAACTCAACGTCACTTATTTATTTTATTTTTCCAACTGATTTTTAATACTTACATATGTGTTTTAATGTTTCATGATGATTAAAGCGTATGTTTGTAATAATTTTAACAAATTTTATACAATAAAATTGACTTGACATATATATCAATAATTAAAAAATATTAATTATGTAAATATAATTACATTACTTTCCGCTCTATTCCTCTAAAAACCCACAACCCGCTCCTAAAAAATTTAAAATAAAGTATTTACTAATTAATATTAATAATTAACTGCCAATTAATAATTAATTATTAATTAACTAATTACCAAAATTATCAATATAAATATTAAATTCAGAAATATTATTCAATCAAAATGAATTATTAATAATAAAAATAAAAAACTTCCCACTCTATTTCCCTATAAACCCACAACCCACTCCTAAAAAAAAACACAATTAACATATTTATAAATTAATTATTAATAAATAGCAACCATTAATAACTAATAGGAATTAATTAATTACCATTTTAAACAATATAAAATATTAAATACATAAATATTAATTGATCAAAAATATTTATTAATTAATTAAAATTAAATTACTTCCCACCCTATTCCCTTATAAACCCATAACCCGCTAGCCTCAAGAAATTACAACTAAAGCCCCGTAAGGGGGACGGGGGGTCCCCGACTTTTGAGCTTATTACTAAGCAAGCAAGCTCCAGTGGCTGTAATTTTGGCCTGCAGTCAAGAACCTGCAGGAAATATGCTACGTAACCCACGACCTAGACCGAGGAGCCCAACACCACTTACTGCTCCCAAAAATATAAATTCCTCCAGACGTGGGACCCATTGCTTAAAACTGCACTTCAGTACTGGAGGGGGACGTTATGTTACACCTCAAGTGCGATCCCACATGCGGGTAATATCACGCTACCAGTACTACCTATCCCGGGGGCAGGCTCACTGGGACTCGGGTACAAGATTGGGCAGAGGCCGGTGTGGAAGAGGTCGGATCGTTCTTTAGTGATGGCACTCTACTAAACCACAACACTTTTGTGCAGGTCACCAGACTGCCCGTATTTATTACATGCAATGATTGCTCATTATATTATTATGACATGGGTGCCTCAATGCACTGAACCCCCACAACACAAGCTAGTGTGCATGGTGTATTACATGGGGAAAGGCAGCTATCTGGTTAAATGGTTATATACTGGAATCCGAGTGCAAACCTCCGCTGCACTCACTGACCTCCTCATAAAATGGGCAGAGGCCTCAGACTTTGAACTCACTGACAAAGCCTGGGCAGCATCCTAGAACACCCCAAGCGAGTCTCTTGCAATGCCAAACGTATATTTATACAAACTATGGTACTCCGTAGGTCCTACCTGACCCCAAAAAGGATCCAGCACATATTCCCGAAGGTCCAACACTGCTGCCCGCGATGCAAAACAGATGAGGCTGTATTTATTAACATGCTCTGGGCCTGCCCTCACCTTAGGGAATATTGGGGAAAGATCCGGAACACACTAGGGGAGATAACACCCCTCACAATTCAGGACAACACTCTGGAGTGCCTACTGGGTCTACGCAGGTGCAATAGTGCCTTGAGGGTCCAGTTAGGTTTCCTAGGCCTCGCCCTTGTATTGGCTATAAGAGCGATCACCATGAGATGGAAATCATCCAGAGGTCCACCATTAACTGCGTGGTAAGACGATGTGATTAGATGGGGCAGTGCCGAAAGTGCGGCAATTAGACAAGAGGAGGCACGAGGACTGCGAAAACATCCAATTTCTATGGACTGGGACATCACGTTGAAAGATTTAGGCAGAAAGGCCTCCTACCTACACGTTTCACCCCCACTCCATGATGTACCTAGTCATATACAAGGGCCAAGAGCAATGGGTGCTGTACAGACCTTGGCAGCATTCTATTGGCACGTCAGCACCAGTGGATAGAATTTCCCATTTCACAAAGGTGATAGGTTGTGAGGAATTCAAAAAATGACAGACCAGGAGGGAGGAAGGGTTCACGTCATTGGAACTGTTTAAAAATTGTGAAATTTAATCATTTCCAGAGATATTACGGCATATTTTAAAGTATACATCAACTGTACTATACTCGTACCGACCACTGCATGATGTACTGACATATGCAAATTGCTATTTAGTCTGTACCAAAAGGAGACTTGTACATGATTGAAAAACAAAAAATAAAAGTCCGACAATGTCCTTGCTAGGACACATAGCTGTTATTGTGTGACACTCAATAAAGTTTGCAAAAATAAAAAAACACAACCCGCTCCTTGAAAAAAACCAATTATATTATTTAATTAATTAATCAAATGTAATAACCAATTCATATTGAATTAATAAAAAGTTAATTTTAAATACTAATCAATAAAAATGATTGATTACTTATGTTTTTTTAAATTACATTACTTCCAACCCTATTCCCCTATAAACCCACAACCCGCTACAGAACTAAAAAATACACAAAATGTATTTCACATAAAATAAATAACTTCTAAAAATGTCACACATACATTAAAAAAACTAATATACTTATACAAAAACGTTAGTTGACATACTTTTAACATACATACTAAAATACAGAACACTAATATAAATATCGATATTAATAACAACTATAATTTAACAAACGATATTACTGACTTCGATATTTAAAGAAACACTATTTCTTAAATTCTTTATGTCGATATTCTATACCTCAGATATTTTCAACTCAATATTTTGGTAGGTCGAAAATAAACACTCAAAATTATGTCTGTTTACCCCCTTAAATACATGAAATTGCACAAATCCACAACTAATGAGACCTCTTGTGGAAATATACCTGGTATCCCTAGGTGTTAAGACTGGGAGGTTTCCAATGCTTGGGAATTAATCAGTATCTCCAAAATAGAGTTTTTCTGGTTTAGCACATGTATCAAGTCCTTCAATCAGATGACAGTGTACTTCCAATTACATAAAACTCAAATCTTTCATTTAGTGCTACTCCCACATGCAATGACACAACACGATCACCTCCTGTGACAGGTACCTAACTGTAACCCTCTATAACCTAGAGTGACAGTGGAACTCCTAGGGCAAAAGGGAATCTCCAGATTATACCAAACAGTAGTAACATAATCACCTGAACCCTACCTCATACAAATACCCTATGCCTAACACCAGGACCCTAGCCCACTGACCTACAAGGTTTGGCAGGAGGTGAAAATGGCCACCAGACTGATCAAATTCAATTCTTTTCATCAGGTATACTATAATCCTCATAGACTCTTGCATATGAGGCAGAGACAAGACAACCACTGCCCTTGATGTCTTTCTGCATAATTGAGTTTCTTTCACTGCTCCATCAATGCTAAAGACTGAATTGCACTTGACAACACCCTTAGTACCCTGGTGGGCTACTCCTGACCTCTAGACTTGAGGCAAGTGATGTTGGGCATTGAGGGGCCCCAGTGAGTGCCTTTTGCTTGGTGACCATCAGATTGATTGCAACCAAGAGAGATAATGGCAGTTGCTTGATGTCCTTGGCCCTGCTGACACTCAGTGTAGTCCTGGGGAATGGGTGCCTCTGTGATGACATAGAATTTGCTATACACCCCCGCATATATCTACACAAATACAATAACATCTGGGATGTATGGTGGGACCACATTGATTGATTGCACTTAAATGGGCAATGGATAAATCATCGCTACTGAACTTTCTATATCGGATGCACTATGCTCTCTGTGTGATGAGCTAGGTCACGTTATGGTTATTACTCTTACATCAAAATGCCAATAAACAGAATTGTAAAAGAATTTTGAATAAGAAATCCTGCTTCATCCTGCATGGAGCTTTTTACAGTGCTGAAGAGAGGTTCAGCAGACCACATGGTAAAGTTATCCTGCCTGGGTGCAACTCCGGGTTCTCATAGCTGAACAGTTTTTAATTTCCTAAAAGGGACTAAGTAAAAGGCTAAGGGGCATATTACCAAGGGCATTATCGCCGCATTAGCTGGACTTTTTCCCGCTAATGCGGCGATAATTTTATCGCCCTATTACCAAGCTGTCGCTAACACCAGTTAGCGACAGCTTGTAGGCGATAGCGGGCATTTAGGGGCCCACTTTGCATGTCAGCGATAATTATCGCTAATGACATGCAAAGTGGGCGTGCCAAGATGTTAGCGACTGAAAACAGTCGCTAACATCTCTAACTCCTATTAACAACTTTTGGAAATATTCATGCTAAGCGCGAATATCTCCAAAAGCTAACGCCTGCTAAGAGCAGTTCTTAGCCATGTTATCCAATGGAAGGTGGATAACATGGCTAAGAGCCTTGTCACGATAATGCATGAATATCGCTGATTTTTCTGCGATATTCATGCATTTCGCAGGATTTTTACCGCTTTTGAGATAAACCTTGATAATATCAAGGTATCTCAGCGGTAAAAATCCTCGGTGCTTGGCGATATTTTTTTCCCGCTAACCAAGCAATAGCGATAATTATCGCTATTGCTTGGTAATATGCCCCTAAATCTTGGATCTGGGAAATGTGGCAAATGTATCTGCTTGGTAAAGCACCTTCAGGAGTTGGGAAATTCAGCTTTGTCCCTCTCATGTATTTGTGCACCAAAAACAACGGCTTCAGCGGATGTTCAATGGTAATGGATCTGATTTTAAGAGACCCTGCCAGCCAAAGCCCTGGCTCTTGCCCTGTTAGAAAAATTTGATTTTTTAATCCATCTATAAATTACTTCTTTCCTCACCTATAAATCATTCATAAAGGTACAAAACAATAAATATATTTATAGACAAGTATTAAAAACATTTTTAGACTTGCACATACAGAAGTGATTACAGTCATAAAAACGCTTTTTGAGGAGAGCTGCTATATTAAGCTCAAAGTTTCTTTATACCTCCTATGCTTTAGGGTTTTCAAAAAAAGGGAGAAAAATGCATTTCCGGGGGGTACTGTATAATGTGCAAAATATCAATGTGTGTAAACCAGGCATCTGAGCCAGGGAATGCAAACAAAAGTGCAGTGATAAAACTAGGTCAGAGCAATCCTTAATACTGCGCAAGTCAACACCTTCTACACTTGTTTTGCCTCAGAATACTCATAAAACTGGTTTTTGCCCTTGACTGATCCATTAATGCATTCTGAATGCTCAAATAAGTGTTTTTCATCAGGAAGAGATATTCATTTTAAGGGCTATTTTTTATGTTTTAGATATGATTTAGTTCATTTGACTTGGCTCTTTCAAACATTTTGTCTTAGAATTGTCATTTGTAAGTTGGGTATTGCCTATGATTCTGAACTAGATGAAATTTGTAATCTATGTCTTTCTATTTTGTGTATGCTTTTATGATCTTTGGCCAAATAAAGTTTATTTTGACTTTATTTGAATGCTCAAATAGCTCAGGGGCCCGCAAGTCAACAAGAGTTTGTTTTATATACTTGAGCCAAAGTATGGCTGACATATTGTCCAGCGCTAAGCACTCCTTAATAACGTCTTTCAAAAAGGCTCTTTTCTCTTTAGCCCAAATGGAGACCTACAGTAAGTTTGGAAAACTTTTTTATAAACCCACTAATATAAGGAGTACTAGCCTCTATATGACAAATACAATTTGCCACGGACATACAGAGGGACGCGGAGATTGTTAAATGCCGGTGGTGTAGAACAAACGTGTCTGTTTGCCTTCCCTGTTCTGCAGGGCATCTGGGTGTCTCGTGTGAGGAATAGAATTAAAAAAGGAAAAGCAAAAAAAAACAGCAACATTGGCACGGCTGAATACATCAACAATATATGAAATTAGCCAAAAAGAAAAGTTTGTTTATTTGCCTTGTTTGGAGTTTGCTTACAACGATGCAGTGATCTCATGTAAAAGTATCTATCTAGGTGCTATCCTGAGTGAAGCCCCTCTGAAGATTCTAGCTGAACGATTCCTTCCCCGTACCTACTCCATTCACCCAGATCAAGATTCAAAGTGCTGGGAGTTTTATATTGTCTGTTGAAAGCCTGAAGAAGGTTGTTGGACCTGTGGATACCACCGAAACACGTTGCTTCTTGGTCGTTTTTTATAAAAAATATTTTTTTATGTTTAATCATGGTATTACAATGTATTGCTCTATAGGATAATATCCTCAATCTTGATGGATTGCTCATTTTCATAACCAACATGCACTTTGTTCTTAACTGTAATACAAACCTTTTTAGTGGTTCATACTATCCTATGAGTATCTTGAATGTATTGTATTTAAGCATGGGCGGAAAATCCGTTACGCTCGCGGATTTTGCGGATTTTTGGGAAATTCGCAATCCGCGAGATTTGCGAATTTCCCGCAAAATCCGCAAATTCGCACGCAGCGGATTTTTTTTGCGGCTCGCGTCGTTGGTGATACAATTTTTGCGGCGCGCGGCGTTTATCATCGTTTGCCGAGTTGTTTTTCTCGATATTTTGCGAGTGCTGCGCCATTTTTGATCTTGCTGTGTGATCCCGCGGGAATTTGGCGAGCGCGATTACGTCATCGCGGCTTGCCAACTTGCACAGCGAGAGTTTGTCAACGCGAGTACGGCGAGATCACGTCTCGCGGTACTTCGCAATTGCGAGATTTGAGATGCGGCGAGCAGCAACAATCTCGCACAAGCGAAAATATAAAATTTGCTATTCTGCACAAGAAATCCACCAGCAAGCAGCATAAACCTTCTTGAAATGATGATTTTTATCTGAATAACTCCTTAGGTTGACATTTGCCTGCACTCTTTTAGCGAGGAGTCCATTTTGGGGAGGGGGGTGGGAGGAAGGAAGTGCCCCACAGTCTTCAACTTCCTGTTCCTGTCCAGCAGGCTCCTCCCAGTGCTTTGTCCATCTCCTGGTCACTTTTCATTTGGATCTGGAGCTGGAAGGATTACTTTTTGTGGATGCTGCTGGATATTTGGATTTGAGGCCTTTTTGACTTTCTTTGGATCACTGTTGGATTAGAAATTTTACAAGTAAGTTTGTTTGGGGCATTACAGTTGCTGCAACTAAAATTTTGGAATTTTCGATTTTTGGGCTGTTTTGGGGCCTTTTGCCCAGGGGTACTCAGTGGTGGGTGGACTGAGTCTTTCTGTGGGTTGTCTTGAACTTAAACATCATGGAAGGCATGGATGGATTGGGATTGTGCTGATTTTTCAGTGATTTTCGTTTTTTGGGGCTGTACTTGTGGCCTTTTCACCAGGGGTATTTGAGTCTAGCATGGGCCTAGTCTTTCTGTGGGCTGTCTTGAACTTAAACATCATGGAGGGCATGAATGGAATGGGATTGTGCTGATTTTTCAGTGATTTTCGTTTTTTGGGGCTGTACTTGTGGCCTTTTCACCAGGGGTATTTGAGTCTAGCATGGGCCTAGTCTTTCTGTGGGCTGTCTCGAACTTAAACATCATGGAGGGAATGGATGGAATGGGATTGTGCTGATTTTGCAGTGTTTTTCGATTTTTGAGGGTGTTCATGGGGAGGGACAGGCCATGTGGCTGGTGGCCATTTTGAGTGCTGCTACAGGCACTGGCCATGTGCTGGGAGGCAAGTGGCCATTTTGAATGCAGGCTTTGTTGTTAGGCCTGCAACCATTTTGCCTACTTTTCAACCTTTATGCCCAGGGGTAGTGAGTCTTGCATGGGCCTAGTCTTTCTGTGGGTTGTCTTGAATTTAAACATCATGTAGGGCATGGATGGATTGGGATTGTGCTGATTTTTCTGTGATTTTCGTTTTTTGGGGCTGTACTTGTGGCCTTTTCACCAGGGGTATTTGAGTATAGCATGGGCCTAGTCTTTCTGTGGGCTGTCTTGAACTTAAACATCATGGAGGGCATGGATGGAATGGGATTGTGCTGATTTTGCAGTGTTTTTCGATTTTTGGGGGTGTTCATGGGGAGGGACAGGCCATGTGGCTGGTGGCCATTTTGAGTGCTGCTACAGGCCCTGGCCATGTGCTGGGAGTCAAGTGGCCATTTTGAATGCAGACTTTGTTGTTAGGCCTGCAACCATTTTGCCTACTTTTCAACCTTTATGCCCAGGGGTAGTGAGTCTTGCATGGGCCTAGTCTTTCTGTGGGTTATCTTGAATTTAAACATCATGGAGGGCATGGATGGATTGGGATTGTGCTGATTTTTCAGTGATTTTCGTTTTTTGGGGCTGTACTTGTGGCCTTTTCACCAGGGGTATTTGAGTCTAGCATGGGCCTAGTCTTTCTGTGGGCTGTCTTGAACTTAAACATCATGGAGGGCATGAATTGAATGGGATTGTGCTGATTTTTCAGTGATTTTCGTTTTTTGGGGCTGTACTTGTGGCCTTTTCACCAGGGGTATTTGAGTCTAGCATGGGCCTAGTCTTTCTGTGGGCTGTCTTGAACTTAAACATCATGGAGGGCATCGATGGAATGGGATTGTGCTGATTTTGCAGTGATTTTCGTTTTTTGGAGCTGTACTTGTGGCCTTTTCACCAGGGGTATTTGAGTCTAGCATGGGCCTAGTTTTTCTGGGGGCTGTCTTGAACTTAAACATCATGGAGGGCATGGATGGAATGGGATTGTGCTGATTTTGCAGTGTTTTTCGATTTTTGGGGGTGTTCATGGGGAGGGACTGGCCATGTGGCTGGTGGCCATTTTGAGTGCTGCTACAGGCACTGGCCATGTGCTGGGAGGCAAGTGGCCATTTTGAATGCAGGCTTTGTTGTTAGGCCTGCAACCATTTTGCCTACTTTTCAACCTTTATGCCCAGGGGTAGTGAGTCTTGCATGGGCCTAGTCTTTCTATGGGTTGTCTTGAATTTAAACATCATGGAGGGCATGGATGGATTGGGATTGTGCTGATTTTTCCGTGATTTTCGTTTTTTGGGGCTGTACTTGTGGCCTTTTCACCAGGGGTATTTGAGTCTAGCATGGGCCTAGTCTTTCTGTGGGCTGTCTTGAACTAAAACATCATGGAGGGCATGGATGGAATGGGATTGTGCTGATTTTGCAGTGTTTTTCGATTTTTGGGGGTGTTCATGGGGAGGGACAGGCCATGTGGCTGGTGGCCATTTTGAGTGCTGCTACAGGCCCTGGCCATGTGCTTGGAGGCAAGTGGCCATTTTGAATGCAGGCTTTGTTGTTAGGCCTGCAACCATTTTGCCTACTTTTCAACCTTTATGCCCAGGGGTAGTGAGTCTTGCATGGGCCTAGTCTTTCTGTGGGTTGTCTTGAATTTAAACATCATGGAGGGCATGGATGGATTGGGATTGTGCTGATTTTTCAGTGATTTTCGTTTTTTGGGGCTGTACTTGTGGCCTTTTCACCAGGGGTATTTGAGTCTAGCATGGGCCTAGTCTTTCTGTGGGCTGTCTTGAACTTAAATATCATGGAGGGCATGGATGGAATGGGATTGTGCTGATTTTACAGTGATTTTCGTTTTTAGGGGCTGTACTTGTGCCCTTTTCACCAGGGGTATTTGAGTCTAGCATGGGCCTAGTCTTTCTGTGGGCTGTCTTGAACTTAAACATCATGGAGGGCATGGATGGAATGGGATTGTGCTGATTTTGCAGTGTTTTTCGATTTTTGGGGGTGTTCATGGGGAGGGACAGGCCATGTGGCTGGTGGCCATTTTGAGTGCTGCTACAGGCCCTGGCTATGTGCTGGGAGGCAAGTGGCCATTTTGAATGCAGGCTTTGTTGTTAGGCCTGCAACCATTTTGCCTACTTTTCAACCTTTATGCCCAGGGGTAGTGAGTCTTGCATGGGCCTATTCTTTCTGTGGGTTGTCTTGAATTTAAACATCATGGATGGCATGGATGGATTGGGATTGTGCTGATTTTTCAGTGATTTTCGTTTTTTGGGGCTGTACTTGTGGCCTTTTCACCAGGGGTATTTGAGTCTAGCATGGGCCTAGTCTTTCTGTGGGCCGTCTTGAACTTAAACATCATGGAGGGCATGGATGGAATGGGATTGTGCTGATTTTTCAGTGATTTTCGTTTTTTGGAGCTGTACTTGTGGCCTTTTCACCAGGGGTATTTGAGTCTAGCATGGGCCTGGTCTTTCTGTGGGCTGTCTTGAACCTAAACATCATGGAGGGCATGGATGGAATGGGATTGTGCTGATTTTGCAGTGTTTTTCGATTTTTGGGGGTGTTCATGGGGAGGGACAGGCCATGTGGCTGGTGGCCATTTTGAGTGCTGCTACAGGCACTGGCCATGTGCTGGGAGGCAAGTGGCCATTTTGAATGCAGGCTTTGTTGTTAGGCCTGCAACCATTTTGCCTACTTTTCAACCTTTATGCCCTGGGGTAGTGAGTCTTGCATGGGCCTAGTCTTTCTATGGGTTGTCTTGAATTTAAACATCATGGAGGGCATGGATGGATTGGGATTGTGCTGATTTTTCCGTGATTTTCGTTTTTTGGGGCTGTACTTGTGGCCTTTTCACCAGGGGTATTTGAGTCTAGCATGGGCCTCGTCTTTCTGTGGGCTGTCTTGAACTTAAACATCATGGAGGGCATGGATGGAATGGGATTGTGCTGATTTTGCAGTGTTTTTCGATTTTTGGGGGTGTTCATGGGGAGGGACAGGCCATGTGGCTGGTGGCCATTTTGAGTGCTGCTACAGGCCCTGGCCATGTGCTTGGAGGCAAGTGGCCATTTTGAATGCAGGCTTTGTTGTTAGGCCTGCAACCATTTTGCCTACTTTTCAACCTTTATGCCCAGGGGTAGTGAGTCTTGCATGGGCCTAGTCTTTCTGTGGGTTGTCTTGAATTTAAACATCATGGAGGGCATGGATGGATTGGGATTGTGCTGATTTTTCAGTGATTTTCGTTTTTTGGGGCTGTACTTGTGGCCTTTTCACCAGGGGTATTTGAGTCTAGCATGGGCCTAGTCTTTCTGTGGGCTGTCTTGAACTTAAATATCATGGAGGGCATAGATGGAATGGGATTGTGCTGATTTTACAGTGATTTTCGTTTTTCGGGGCTGTACTTGTGCCCTTTTCACCAGGGGTATTTGAGTCTAGCATGGGCCTAGTCTTTCTGTGGGCTGTCTTGAACTTAAACATCATGGAGGGCATGGATGGAATGGGATTGTTCTGATTTTGCAGTGTTTTTCGATTTTTGGGGGTGTTCATGGGGAGGGACAGGCCATGTGGCTGGTGGCCATTTTGAGTGCTGCTACAGGCCCTGGCCATGTGCTGGGAGGCAAGTGGCCATTTTGAATGCAGGCTTTGTTGTTAGGCCTGCAACCATTTTGCCTACTTTTCAACCTTTATGCCCAGGGGTAGTGAGTCTTGCATGGGCCTAGTCTTTCTGTGGGTTGTCTTGAATTTAAACATCATGGATGGCATGGATGGATTGGGATTGTGCTGATTTTTCAGTGATTTTCGTTTTTTGGGGCTGTACTTGTGGCCTTTTCACCAGGGGTATTTGAGTCTAGCATGGGCCTAGTCTTTCTGTGGGCCGTCTTGAACTTAAACATCATGGAGGGCATGGATGGAATGGGATTGTGCTGATTTTTTCAGTGATTTTCGTTTTTTGGGGCTGTACTTGTGGCCTTTTCACCAGGGGTATTTGAGTCTAGCATGGGCCTAGTCTTTCTGTGGGCTGTCTTGAACTTAAACATCATGGAGGGCATGGATGGAATGGGATTGTGCTGATTTTTCAGTGATTTTCGTTTTTTGGGGCTGTACTTGTGGCCTTTTCACCAGGGGTATTTGAGTCTAGCATGGGCCTAGTCTTTCTGTGGGCTGTCTTGAACTTAAACATCATGGAGGGAATGGATGGAATGGGATTGTGCTGATTTTGCAGTGTTTTTCGATTTTTGGGGGTGTTCATGGGGAGGGACAGGCCATGTGGCAGGTGGCCATTTTGAGTGCTGCTACAGGCACTGGCCATGTGCTGGGAGGCAAGTGGCCATTTTGAATGCAGGCTTTGTTGTTAGGCCTGCAACCATTTTGCCTACTTTTCAACCTTTATGCCCAGGGGTAGTGAGTCTTGCATGGGCCTAGTCTTTCTGTGGGTTGTCTTGAATTTAAACATCATGGAGGGCATGGATGGATTGGGATTGTGCTGATTTTTCCGTGATTTTCGTTTTTTGGGGCTGTGCTTGTGGCCTTTTCACCAGGGGTATATGAGTCTAGCATGGGCCTAGTCTTTCTGTGGGCTGTCTTGAACTTAAACATCATGGAGGGCATGGATGGAATGGGATTGTGCTGATTTTGCAGTGTTTTTCGATTTTTGGGGGTGTTCATGGGGAGGGACAGGCCATGTGGCTGGTGGACATTTTGAGTGCTGCTACAGGCCCTGGCCATGTGCTGGGAGGCAAGTGGCCATCTTGAATGCAGACTTTGTTGTTAGGCCTGCAACCATTTTGCCTACTTTTCAACCTTCATGCCCAGGGGTAGTGAGTCTTGCATGGGCCTAGTCTTTCTGTGGGTTGTCTTGAATTTAAACATCATGGAGGGCATGGATGGATTGGGATTGTGCTGATTTTTCAGTGATTTTCGTTTTTTGGGGCTGTACTTGTGGCCTTTTCACCAGGGGTATTTGAGTCTAGCATGGGCTTAGTCTTTCTGTGGGCTGTCTTGAACTTAAACATCATGGAGGGCATGGATGGAATGGGATTGTGCTGATTTTGCAGTGTTTTTCGATTTTTGGGGGTGTTCATGGGGAGGGACAGGCCATGTGGCTGGTGGCTATTTTGAGTGCTGCTACAGGCCCTGGCCATGTGCTGGGAGGCAAGTGGCCATTTTGAATGCAGGCTTTGTTGTTAGGCCTGCAACCATTTTGCCTACTTTTCAACCTTTATGCCCAGGGGTAGTGAGTCTTGCATGGGCCTAGTCTTTCTGTGGGTTGTCTTGAATTTAAACATCATGGAGGGCATGGATGGATTGGGATTGTGCTGATTTTTCAGTGATTTTCGTTTTTTGCGGCTGTACTTGTGGCCTTTTCACCAGGGGTATTTGAGTCTAGCATGGGCCTAGTCTTTCTGTGGGCTGTCTTGAACTTAAACATCATGGAGGGCATGGATGGAATGGGATTGTGCTGATTTTACAGTGATTTTCGTTTTTCGGGGCTGTACTTGTGCCCTTTTCACCAGGGGTATTTGAGTCTAGCATGGGCCTAGTCTTTCTGTGGGCTGTCTTGAACTTAAACATCATGGAGGGCATGGATGGAATGGGATTGTGCTGATTTTGCAGTGTTTTTCGATTTTTGGGGGTGTTCATGGGGAGGGACAGGTCATGTGGCTGGTGGCCATTTTGAGTGCTGCTACAGGCCCTGGCCATGTGCTGGGAGGCAAGTGGCCATTTTGAATGCAGGCTTTGTTGTTAGGCCTGCAACCATTTTGCCTACTTTTCAACCTTTATGCCCAGGGGTAGTGAGTCTTGCATGGGCCTAGTCTTTCTGTGGGTTGTCTTGAATTTAAACATCTTGGATGGCATGGATGGATTGGGATTGTGCTGATTTTTCAGTGATTTTTGTTTTTTGGGGCTGTACTTGTGGCCTTTTCACCAGGGGTATTTGAGTCTAGCATGGGCCTAGTCTTTCTGTGGGCTGTCTTGAACTTAAACATCATGGAGGACATGGATGGAATGGGATTGTGCTTATTTTTCAGTGATTTTCGTTTTTTGGGGCTGTACTTGTGGCCTTTTCACCAGGGGTATTTGAGTCTAGCATGGGCCTAGTCTTTCTGTGGGCTGTCTTGAACTTAAACATCATGGAGGGCATGGATGGAATGGGATTGTGCTGATTTTACAGTGATTTTCGTTTTTCGGGGCTGTACTTGTGCCCTTTTCACCAGGGGTATTTGAGTCTAGCATGGGCCTAGTCTTTCTGTGGGCTGTCTTGAACTTAAACATCATGGAGGGCATGGATGGAATGGGATTGTGCTGATTTTGCAGTGTTTTTCGATTTTTGGGGGTGTTCATGGGGAGGGACAGGCCATGTGGCTGGTGGCCATTTTGAGTGCTGCTACAGGCCCTGGCCATGTGCTGGGAGGCAAGTGGCCATTTTGAATGCAGGCTTTGTTGTTAGGCCTGCAACCATTTTGCCTACTTTTCAACCTTTATGCCCAGGGGTAGTGAGTCTTGCATGGGCCTAGTCTTTCTGTGGGTTGTCTTGAATTTAAACATCATGGATGGCATGGATGGATTGGGATTGTGCTGATTTTTCTGTGATTTTCGTTTTTTGGGGCTGTACTTGTGGCCTTTTCACCAGGGGTATTTGAGTCTAGCATGGGCCTAGTCTTTCTGTGGGCTGTCTTGAACTTAAACATCATGGAGGGCATGGATGGAATGGGATTGTGCTGATTTTTCAGTGATTTTCGTTTTTTGGGGCTGTACTTGTGCCCTTTTCACCAGGCGTATTTGAGTCTAGCATGGGCCTAGTCTTTCTGTGGGCTGTCTTGAACTTAAACATCATGGAGGGCATGGATGGAATGGGATTGTGCTGATTTTTCAGTGATTTTCGTTTTTCGGGGCTGTACTTGTGCCCTTTTCACCAGGGGTATTTGAGTCTAGCATGGGCCTAGTCTTTCTGTGGGCTGTCTTGAACTTAAACATCATGGAGGGCATGGATGGAATGGGATTGTGCTGATTTTTCTGGGTTTTTTTCGATTTTTTTGGGGTGTATAACTGAACTGATGTTCCTCTGTCTTCCATTGTTTTTAGGTGCACAAGACTCAAGAGAACCACCAGTGCCAGGAAGAAGTCCTGCAGCGGTGTGTGTGTGCAGCATAACGTCACGCGACGTCACGTCTGGCCTCAGTCAACTCTACAATTCGAGCAACTGCGGCCTGCTGTCTGACCTGCTCTGAAGAAGATGGCCCACAAAAAAGGTGTCCGTAGCTCCTCTAGCAAGAAAGTTGCAAGTAAGGAGCAGAAGAAGCAAGTTACCAAGGAGGATGGTGTGCCAACCGCCACGTTTTTTGGGAGCAAAAAAAAAAGTACGCCTGCAGCAGCAGGATCTGCTGGGGACCAAGCTGGGAGCAGCACCCCCGCTCCATTGGGTTCAGTGCCTCCACCACCACGCCAACTTAAGTCAAAGCCCTTGAGTGCTTCAGAGGCAGTGATGTTGGCTCATCGCAAGAAAGTAGCAGCAATGTCCCTGAATCAACACAGGTTGTTGTAACTAATCTGACAAGTGTTGAACAACCACAGCCGCAACAACAACACCATGTGCAAGTACAAGCCCAAGTACACGTGGAAGGAGAGGCAGCGCAAGGAGATGCGCAAGCAGAGGTGCATGGAGGGTCACAAGTGCCCACAATAGTTGTTCCTCCCGAAGTAGGGGCACATCAGGAAATCGACAATCAAGCCGAGGTATCATTGGAAGCCAATCCTCCTGATGATCATTCATTGTCTTCCACATCCCTAGCAAGGAAAAGATCAAGGTTGGTGTCTACATCTTCTTCAAGCCCACCTCCTTCTGATGAAATGGATCCCAATTGGGAACCAGCACCACTGCCGTCTGAGAGTGAGGCACACCATGATCTGACAAAGGTACCTAAGCGTAAAAGGAAGGTCGTCGACAAACTTATACCTATGTAGTGTGATGAGGCTCAACAAGAAGTGACGCATACTGCTGCTGATGAAGCCCTTCACGACGACGATCCAGTCATCATAAAGGTCACTGCAGGCCCAGCTGGCATGCAGCAAAGAGACATTTTGACCCTATCCCGAGAAGCTGCTGAGCGTGATGATGATGTCAACGAGGAGGCAATGGAAATGGAAACACAACAATCATTACATTTGGGGTTAACTAGTACACCAACACCTACCGCTTCCATATTTCTTCCTCGCAAGAAGGGACCCACCTCGACCTCAATTCGTGGTGGTGAAAGTGCAAAACGTACTGAAGTTCGGCAATCCACATCCTCCACTTCATCTGGCATTAGCAGCAGGACCACCACCACCAGTATCGCCGCCTCCTCCGGCCCCCAAAGACATTTCAAGTCTCCAGTTTGGGACTTCTTTAGTGTTTGCCCAAAAATGGAAAACGTAGCCATTTGTAGCATTTGTAAGCTTCGAGTTAGTCGTGGTAAGTTTGGTACCAACTATGGTACCGGAGGCCAGAGAGGTCATCTTAGGAGAGCGCACCCTGTCCAATGGTTTCCGCACCTAGAGGCGTTCAAGCAAGCCGGAATTGCGCGTAATGAAAACGTTGATTTTTCATCTGATGATGACGAGGAGGAAGAAGACGATTCAAACACTTCACTTACACCCAGTACCCCTGTCAGCAGCACACCCCATGTGAGGCACACTAAGAGTGTGGGAGAGAGTGAGACATCAATGCGGAAAAGTTCATCAGCGAGCGTAACTGGGTCGAAGATATCATCATCATCCCGTAAATCCTTGGTCCAGGGCAACATTAAAAAGATGTTGTTTACAGAAGCGCAATATGAACGCAACCACCCACTGACGCGTCTGTATAACACTAAGCTGGCTAAAATGCTAGCTCTGGACCTTCTCCCTTTTTCTTTTGTAGAAGGGGTTGGTTTTCTAGAATTAGTGGCAGAGCTCTGCCCAAATTGGAAGGTTCCTAGCCGGTTCTATTTTGCCCGAGTTGCGGTTCCAGCACTACATGAAGATGTTCTGAAGGTGATTGGGGCAGCTTTGCAGAAGAGTGCTGTTCACACTATACATCTGACAACAGACATGTGGACCAGTGGCGCAGGCGCTGATTACATGTGCATCACTGCACACTGGGTCTCTTTTTCAGGGGCTAAAGCAAAGCTAAACACAGGTGTTGACACGGACATTGTTTTTAAAGCTGCTCGGAAACATGCAACACTAGCCATGTTTGTTTTGGAGAAACGTCACACAGCAGAAAACATTTTGGATGTCTTTAACACAAAAGTCCTTAACTGGCTGTCCCCACTAAAACGCCAGGTTGGTTATGTTTCCACGGACAATGGCGCCAATATAGTTAAGGCCATGAGGAATGGTGACTATTTCAGAGTGCCGTGTTTGGCGCACTGTATAAACCTGGTTGTCCAAAAATTCTTGGGTGATAAAGGCAGTGCAGCGTACAGAGTATTGGACACCTCCCGAAAAATGTGCAAGCATTTCAGCCATTCTTTTAAGGGCCGGAAGCAGCTGAGGAGCCTGCTATATCAACGTCAAATGCCAGTGAAAGCACTCATCCAGGAGGTGGTAACACGTTGGAACTCAACCTTCTACATGCTTGAGCGTCTGTATGAGCAGTATACGGTACTCGATCAATATTTCTTGACAGAGGGTACAGAGGACCTGAGGATGGGTGCGGCGCAATGGAACATAGTTCAAAGCCTGACACGCATGCTTCGTCCTTTTGAGTTCTTCACGCGTGCAGTCAGCAAGGAGGACTGTAATTTGGGAAAAGCTATCCCATTGTTGTACATGCTGGAGGACCAACTGAAGGAGGTGTGTTCTGTGTTTGAAAAAGATGTAAAAAACCAAGACTCTTTTCTTCTGGCTGAGAAATTATTAGAGCTCCTACAAGGTGATGAACGTCTTAAAACGATCCACTCAGAAGAGCATTACATTTGTGCTACTATTCTGGATCCACGCTACAAAAAGGCGCTGGCAGGCCAAGCATTCTTTCCTTTTGATGATGAACATGTTCCAAAGTACAAACATTGGCTAGCCTTGTCAGCCAAGAGGTTTGAAATTTGAAGGAAATGGCAGTACATCAGCAGGCCATCCCCAGTCAAAACAATCCACTTCTGCACCTGTGGCTGTGGCACAAGTGACCTCTCAGCCGTTAAAGAAACCGGCAACCGGATCATCTGCACCAGACACAACAGAAACATTGGAGGCTGAGGAGGATTGGCTAGCTCTGCGTGGGTTTGGTTCTCAAAAGGTCAGAGGCACAGCAAGAGCTAAGCAAAGTGGAGGAACCTTGGATGAGGACCTTGAGTCGATGGTGAAGGACTATCTGAATGACTCAACAGAGGTCTATGTTAATTCTGACCCATTGGTGTATTGGCATGGGAAAAAAGAATTGTGGCCACAGCTCACCAACCTGGCTTTAAACTACTTGTCTTGCTCACTCGCAAGCGTGTCTTCTGAACGTGTTTTCAGTGCTGCTGGTGGCATTGTAACTCCCAAACGGAGCCGCCTCTCGCCCAAAAATGTGGAGAGGTTAACAATGATCAAGATGAATCAGCACCTCATACCACCAGATTTCAGAGTACGAGAAATCGCGCCGGGTGAAGACGAGGTGGCCAGCAACATAGATGAGGGAATTTCTACTCTGTCAGGTGACACTGAGCTCACCCTGCCTGAATTCGCAGAGTATGATGACGAAGCCTTATTCTCATTCCTGGACCGTGATACTGAGCCCTGAAAATGAGACAACAAATCAATAACTTTCTTTTTCGTCCTTATTCACTTTTATTCCTGTGTGTCTGTCTTTCTTTGTTGTGCACAGTTAATATATTTCAAACTTTAATCAGATAATCACAAAAACAAGCCCATCAGCAGAACTGTCTTCACTGGTTTGCTAATTGATTTGAAGTTGCCGCAGTCTGCATTCCTCAGGTTCACAAGTTCAGAAGAACATGCTCCACTATCCTCCTCCTTCAGACTCCTATTTCCATCAAACCAGAGGGCTGGTTTACACCCAATGAAGAAAGACTCAGCACTTGTGGAGGTGTTGTTCTACCTCTTTGCAGGTGAGTTGACGGCTCTGGGACCATTGTTGGGAAGCTCTAATACCAGATAAAAGTGTTTTGGACCAAATCCGAGGCGCAAATTTTTTAGTGTTTTTGCTGACTTGCTTGCCTTTGAGGTGCTCTTAGGGGGGCTTCCTGGTGTTTGTGGGTGAGTTTCGGGGTCTGGGAGCACTGCTGGGACACTCTAATCTTGATTGCATTTGCTTTTCAGGAAATCCGTGGTGGCAACCCCGACTTATGGCCTAGCTACGCAGCGCGTTTGGACCGAAGGCCGAGAAATATTGCAAGTATGAGATTTTGCTTTTGGCCTGTTTGGGGGTGTTATGCTTCTTGGCGGGTGGGTTGGCGGGTCTTGGGGCATTCCTGGGAAGGTCTAATACCGGCTAGAAGTGGTTGGGACAAAATCCAGGCCGAATTTTTTTTGGCTATTTCTGATATTTTGCTCAATGTAGCATTTTTGGGGGCCTGTTTGGGGGGCTTCCTGGTGTTTGTGGGTGGGTTTCGGGGTCTGGGCGCACTGCTGGCTATATATACTTTACTTTGCAAGAGATTTGAAGCAAATCCATGGTGGCAGAGGGGAGTTAGGGCCTAGCTGCAGAGCGCGCGCGGAGTGATTTGGGAAATTTGGGAAAAACTGACAAAGTCCCCATTTTTGTACTTTTGCTCTTTGGCTGTTTGGGGGTCTTCTACTCGTTTTCTCCTGGGTTGACAGCACTGGGGCCATTGCTGGGAAGCTCTAATACCGGATAAAAGTGGTTTGGACCAAATCCCAGGCGGAATTCTTTTTGTGTTTTTGATGACTTGCTTGCCTTTGAGGTGCTTTTAGGGGGGCTTCCTGGTGTTTGTGGGTGAGTTTCGGGGTCTGGGAGCACTGCTGGGAAACTCTAATCTTGATTGCATTTGCTTTTCAGGAAATCCGTTGTGGCAACCTCGACTTATGGCCTAGCTACGCAGCGCGTTTGGACCGAAGGCCGAGAAATATTGCAAGTATGAGATTTTGCTTTTGGCCTGTTTGGGGGTGTTATGCTTCTTGGCGGGTGGGTTGCCGGGTCTTGGGGCATTCCTGGGAAGGTCTAATACCAGCTAGAAGTGGTTGGGACAAAATCCAGGCCGAATTTCTTTTGGCTATTTCTGACATTTTGCTCAATGTAGCGTTTTCGGGGGCCTGTTTGGGGGGCTTCCTGGTGTTTGTGGGTGAGTTTCGTGGTCTGGGAGCACTGCTGGGACACTCTAATCTTGATTGCATTTGCTTTTCAGGAAATCCATGGTGGCAACCCCGACTTATAGCCTAGCTACGCAGCGCGTTTGGACGGAAGGCCGAGAAATATTGCAAGTATGCGATTTTGCTTTTGGCCTGTTTGGGGGTGTTATGCTTCTTGGCGGGTGGGTTGCCGGGTCTTGGGGCATTCCTGGGAAGGTCTAATACCGGCTAGAAGTGGTTGGGACAAAATCCTCGCGGAAAAGCCTTTTGGCACTTTTTGTAACTTAGGGTTCATTAGAGTTAGCCCTAGCAGCATGATTGCATGTGTGTTCTGGGTGTTCTAGATTTTTGCAACTGAGTTCTGGGCTCTTAGAGCACTCGTGAGAATGTGTAATTTTGGTTGCAAGTCATTTGAAGAAAATCCATGGTGGGAAAGAGGGGATTTGGCATAGTTAAAGAAAGCCTTTGCCACTATTCTTAACTTAGGGTTCGTTAGGGTTAGCAGTATTTCTATTGCATGTGTTTGGGTGGGGGGGGGTTTCGTGTTGAAGCGATGCTGGCTATGGATACTTTTGCTTGGTTGCTTGCAAGTGGTTTGAATGCAATCCACGGTGGGTAAGGGGGTACTTGGGCCTACTTTTACTTTCAAAGTACCATTTGTCACCAGTTTTCTGCTAGGCCTCGTTTTTTGAGATTTGATTGGGGGTCTTCTACATTTTTGCGACTGGCTTTAGTAAGGGTCTGGGACCGTGGGAGCACTGCTGGGAAGATCTAATTTTGTTCTAAAACACAGTTTACAGGACACCTAGCTTGAGGGGAAAGATCCGCTACATTAATTTGCCCCTACTTATTTATACTTCAAAAGGTGACTCAGACAGAGTACGCACTTTCAAAAATATTGTACTGTCTACTAGGAAAATCAAAGTGTGACTTTTTGCACTCCACAGCCTACATACCTTATATTTATTTATCAGTGGTGTTGTAATATTATATCACTTCCTGTTTTTCGTTGAATAATTACAGGCCGGGTTTCAGTCTCTGCAATGGGGAAAAAAGGATGGAGTCAGGCTTCACATTAGCGAGCCACAATTCAGCATCAGGCAGGCAGTGGACAGAGTGTCTTCTGGTCACCAACATTGATGGACGAAGCGTCAGCTGCAATGGAGGAGTGCCGCTAATGAGAGGAATTTCTTTCTGAATGCAACTTACTTACCAAATTCAACAGGACAACTACAACAACATACAGATACAGTATCCTTAGTGTTTTTCTCTGACTGTGACTGCATTTCTTGGATCTCTCTCTGCTTCTAAATTGATCCCTTAACATTTCACTTAGTCCACTCCACTATCACATCTGCACCACACATAGTCATTTGTAAGTGCTCCTACGTAATTCGCAAGTCGCAGCACGCCCCAGCCCGTAGAGGACTGGGATGGCCCCAATGATGAAGCATGTCAACAAGGCGCAACCCTGGTGAGTGAGGGGACACCTAGAAAAAAAGCAATTTCTCCTTTTCTATCTACTATACCTTCCAGACCAACCCCATTGAGTGTTGTGAATGGATTTATAGTGACCAGCAAGGCTCTCAGGTAAATGGCTACAGAGACCTTATGTTGAATATAGTTATCAATATTTCCACCCACGCCCTGTACTGTTGCATTCTTTCTTCCACAGTTGTCGAAAGTACTACTTACTTTTCACTGACATGCATGCAGTAGTGCATGCACTTTCAAAGATTGATGGATAGGTTTGTACCCAAAGATTTGTTTATGTTCAATTGTTTGTCCATGCTGTGCTTTTTTTACAGGGTGTCTTCTGGTGACCAACATCGATGGACGAAGCGTCGGCTGCAATGGAGGAGTGCCGCTAATAAGAGGAGTTTTTTTTCTGCAGGCAGCTTACTTACCACTTTCAACAGGACAACTACAACAACATACAGATACAGTATCCCTTGCCTTTTTCTCTGACTGTGACTGCATTTCTTGGATCTCTCTCTGCTTCTAAATTGATCCCTTAACACATCACTTAGTCCACTCCACTATCACATCTGCACCACAAATAGTCATTTGTAAGTGCTCCTACGTAATTCGCAAGTCGCAGCACGCCCCAGCCCGTAGAGGACTGGGATGGCCCCAATGATGAAGCATGTCACCAAGGGGCAACCCTGGTGAGTGAGGGGACACCTAGAAAAAGAGCAATTTCTCCTTTTCTAACTACTATACCTTCCAGACCAACCCCATTGAGTGTTGTGAATGAATTTATAGTGACCAGCAAGGCTCTCAGGTATCTGGCAACAGAGACCTTATGTTGAATATAGTTATCAATAATTCCACACACGCCCTGTACTGTCGCATTCTTTCTTCCACAGTTGTCGAAAGTACTACTTACTTTTCACTGACATGCATGCAGTAGTGCATGCACTTTCAAAGATTGATGGATAGGTTTGTACCCAAAGATTTGTTTATGTTCACAATTGTTTGTCCATGCTGTGCTATTTTTTCTTGTCTCCCAAAACCTTTCCCAAAAACCCCCGTACCCATCCATTTTTCAAACCCTAACCCTCTTCCCCCGGGCTGTGTGGTTTTGATTGATGTGTGACTAAATTACAGCAATAAATCCACACACTTGCTGGGGAGGATAAGGTGATAGCAACAGGCTGGTGAAGAAATCCGAGGATATATTCTTACTCTGCTTGACAAAGACCCATGGCTAATTTCAAAGAACTTCAACCGAATTAGTAGTTATACTTTACCATTTGTTAGGCTACAATGTGGCACTGTTCTAGTGTACTTTTGTCACCTGCTATATTCTCTATTGTACCGTTGAATTGCTCAGGAGGACAAACCAGATTTAATTTTCTTTTTTTTCATAGGCATGCAACTGCCACTGTGTCACACCACTAGTACCACCGCTATGAGGAAATTTTATCCGACCAAGATTGCCAACCTTATTCGCTGTTTCCCGTGGAGCCAGCCCTGGGCCTAGCCCTACTTGCAAACAGAAATTACAGGTAAGATAGGCGTTTGGTTGGAGGTAGTATAATGGAGTATTAGGAGAGACGAGAGATTGGATTGACGGTAGTACTACTAAAGTCCTAGGACTATTCAGGAAAACAAACTTACTGTTAAACCCCCACCCACCAGACTCAAAAGCAGTAAAAAACAGGTATGGTCAGATAAAGTTTCAAAAAGTATATTTTTATAGCCCTAACAAAAGAATCTCCCGCAAGACCCTCCCTAACCCCAACGATTGTCCTTCAAAAGTCCCCAAAAATCCCAACTCCCAATTCCCTCCCCCCAAAAGTCTCTAAAAAAGGGGCAAGGGACACTATGGCAGGGTGCTGTTGGAATTAGCAGCCAGGGCATCATGCTCCTTGCGGAGGGTGGCAAGTTCGAAGCGGAGGCCCTCCACCACGTTCTTATAGTTATGGACCTCCTGCTCCAGGTAGGACAGTCTGAGGGATAAGCGGCGCCGGTGTGCCTTGCAAATCCTGTGAGGGGCAGCTGCTTTCTTTGCTGCTGGGCGGTGGCGTTTGGCTTTGGTAGCCCGGCTCCGTACCGCTGGAGCACTGCGCTGGCTGGCAGCCCGCACGAGGGGGATGCAGCTGTCCCAGTGGACGTTGTTGTTGTACCAGACTGCGTCTCCTCCTCCTCCAGGGCCACCAGCCGCCGATATTCAGCGACAGTGGCATCCAGCCTCCGTTGCCGGGCCATTCGGGCCAGCTCCTTCCTCCTTGATGGTGTCTTGGATTTGGAAGGAGCAACTACATGAAAAAAGAAAGACATAGTCTGTAACCAATGCTCCTTAAGATTAACACAAAATGATTGAGCAGAAAGTTGTCACAGTACAAGTAGCAAATTGAAAGCACAGTGCATAACTATTGAGGACAGTATCTATGTTACCTCCGACTTCTTCATCCTTGCTCTAACATTAGTGGGAGTTTCAGGAACAAATTCTACTAGCACTATGGACTTCCATTACAGTCGACTATGACAGTACACCACTCTTATTTTTCTTCTTCTCTCTTGTTTAGGAAAATTGGTACGTTATCTTATGCAAGCCGGCATAATGCCAGCGCAGTGAACTTGCACCCGAGAAAAACAGACGCACACCATGGTGAGTGAGACAGACTTGCGTTACTGTACCGGTCCAGTACATGCAGGTGGTGAAGCTCTTACTTTTCTATTACGGGTGGCACTGAGAATACTCTGTTAAAAGGGCTACTGCTTAATTAATTTAGCTTTCACCCTACAGTGCAAATGAGTATTAGAAAAGGAAAATGAAGAAGCTAAATTATCTGATTATCTATCACTTCACATGGGATGTATTTGATGACATATGGGATGACTTTAGGTGCTTTGCTTATTATTGAGTGAACAGTGATACCCCCACATATGAATGACGTACTACTACTAAACTAAAGGTATTAAGAGAGGTAGGGAGTGTCCACCGTAATAACCGGATATATGCTGTGCTTGCAGTTGCAATACAAACTACTGCTACTATTCATGGTAGTATTTGGACAACGTTACAACTTCTTTTCCTTGCCTTTCCTACACTGGAACGGACGTGCGGGTGCGGTGTTACATGCTCTTCAAAGTAACACTTAGTTCATCCAGTGACCGTCCACTCTCTCTAGATACACATATGCTATCTAAGAGTCAGATAGTACCATGAATGATCCAGGCATCCATCCATTCAAAGTATATTGCACACATACAGTTTCTGTCTCACCCACCCAGGCTGTTCTCCTTCCACCCATCCTTGCTTCATCATTCACCCAGCCATGCACCATGTAAATGTAAATGTATTTGAGCTTATATAGCGCACAGCTACCCACAAAGGGTTTCCCGGCGCTTGCTTAGGGAACCCGTCCTGGTATTCCCCTGTGAGATAACCCCGGCAGGGTATCCACAGGGTGAAAGCCAGGCATCCCGCCGCGAGGGGCCGTTGTGGAGATTAAGCAAGCTATTGCCCAGAGTCGCAGAGTGTGAACCCGTGAGTTGAGAAGGCACCGGAGCGAGAATTATCGAGTCCATGGAATTTTTGAGCCCAAGACCCGCCGAGGCGGGGAATTGAACCCTGGTCCAGGGCCGATCTCAGCTTCCGGGTCTGCCGCCTCTAACCCCTGAGCTACACTTCTCCACCATACCATTTTCTTACCTTCCCAGCCACCTCGGGGACCAAGCAAACACATATCATTCTTCTTTGCCAGTCATCATTACATTTCTCGTGCTTCCACACTTACTTACACCCTTCTTTCGCTTTTCGTTCATCCCATCCATCAAGTTCATCTCAGATCTGATTGGGATTCTTCTCGCCAAAAACTTCACAGCTAAGTCGAAGTACATTTAGAGGAGGCTACTACCTGCTTTTTTTATAATACACCCGTGCAGAAAGCACACTCTGCAGTCTTCAATCTCAATGACTAAGGAATGTATAGCTTACCTCTGCCCGCCACGACCGTGTGAACACTCACAGGCATGTCCTTGTCCGGCACTTGCACCGCCTCCTCCCCAGAGTTGTCCTCCTCGTCCAATGCCACCACCACCTCCGCGCTGGCCCCGTCTCCAGATGTTCCACCTACAAAGTACATTTAATAATGTTAGAATACACCACTCACTACTATATAATATTTGGTCTAGGAGGAAGAAAGAAATGTGAAAAAAACAGTGAACAATTTAATCATTTATGACTGTGTACTGTAGAGTAAAAATGTCCCTTTTTCCAGGGAAGGCTGTTGTCTTGCTGCACTTTTTGGCACAACTGATGAATGTTTGCTTTTTACTTTTTAACACGCACCACTTTTTCTCCTAACAGACAGAACCTTGACTTCTAAGAACACGAGCAGGATCAAGTTCAAACCAGGTGAGAGCTCGGCTCGACCACAAGAAATGTGTCCAATTAATCGTCAGCACTAAGCACTTTTCCATTTTCAGTTACACGTTCACTTTTATGACAAACTTGAATTTAATAAATAAGTTTACTTTTAATAAAGCTTTTCAACTTAAATAAACTCTGTGGTTTTTGGTCCTCCAGACTAGAGTGGATGAGCTAAAGGTTTTCAAATTTTTGCAAGCATGAGTCCGTGCCTCTGCCATCGGTGACTTTGGGAGCTAAATGACTCTGCCACACTATCTAGTCAGTAAGGAGATTGGGGGTTCAACTACAAAGTCTGTTATCACTGAGGTATGTGGAAAGTCTAACAGTTACAGCACCTATTATAATTGATAAGCTAAGTGATGCATTATTTAGTGTCCATAGTTCTGTTTGTGCAGATTTGTCCCTGCAACAGTCGTAGAATGGATTGTCCTCCTATCCAAACCAAAAGTAAAGTAGTATCTTATTCTTTCTTGGTGGTGGTCATTCACCTTTTTATTGTTGGCAATGGTCAAAGCATAAACATTTAGAATACTTGAAAAGACATTATGGACAATCCCAGAGGACTGCACTCAGTGCATAGAGCTATTGCTGACTAGTATGGGAGTCCAATTGAAATGCCAAATGTGCAATCTTAGTTAGCTACACAGACAGACTAATAAGAATAATCTAGTAATACCACACAGAGTCATAGTCGAGGCAGGATAAGAATTTAGATCCTGTCTACAAGAAGATCAAAGACGATTTAGAAAAAATTGAATGAGGAACGCTAGGAAAAAATAAGTACTCTATATTAAAATTAAAACTTACTGGGGCCAGCAAAGGAGCCCTCGCCTGCCCGGTCCTGGCCTGCATCGTCAACAGCACCCTCCTCCTCCACCTCCTGTGTCCTCCTCTTGCCCCTGGGGAAAGCTGATGTACAACATGAAAGAAAGAAAAACTGAAAACATGGATGATATTTCTCAACCAAATCAAACATTTCAAAAGAACTAACAAAGTAACAAAATATTTTTGTGAAATAGCAAATAGGGAACGACTCCACGGGATATATTATTGACCAATCTCATGTGGTCGACTACGTCATTACTTTAGTATTGCTTGATTTGCGGACCGTCGAATTGGAAACTACCCTATGTAACTCACTAAACAAAGTACTAAAAAGGTTTGCCTAGGATTGGCAGGCAGCAGTCCGCAGCACGCAAAGTGACAGCCAAAGTCCATCGTGATTGAAGATCAGCGACAACACTAAAGTTTCCTACTACATTAACCAGTCATTAAAATACTCAAACTATTAATCCACCACCACTATTTCTTCTTATCGCCATGTGTACAAAGGAAGGACTGGACTTGAGTCTGTAGGGGCTGATTTAGAAGGCCCTTGCGGCTCTTTTGCTCCATTGTTGCGTGACTTTTGTGACGCAGCAACAGCACAAAAGAGGCGCAATGGTGCGGCATATATTAACAACGTGACGCATATGGGAGATGCATCACGTTGTGAAGCCCTGCGCCAATAGGGGGCGTTCCGGCGCAAGGGAGGGCGTTCCTGCGCAGGAACGCATCCTAAAAGTGGCTGAGGGAAATCTACAAGATTTCAATCAGTCACTTTGAGGACAATGATGCGTGACTCAAACTCTGTGCCTGCTTGAAGCAGACGTACGGCTTGACGCAGCATTGGGGAGATAGGGCACCCCAGAGCATTGATGGAGCTGCACCATCGTTGCGACGCAACTCCAGCAATGCGCCGCCTTTACGGCACAGATGCGTAACGCTTTGGTGACGTTTTGGGCCCATGGTGCGCCGCATTGTAAATACGGCGCACCATGGGTGATGGTGGCGTGACGCATAATTACTGGCGCATCCCTGCTACTTTGCAGGGATGCGCCGGTAATTAAAAATCTGAACCTTAGTGTGTAGCATTACGCAGTTCTTTCAACTACACTCATACATAATTTCACAGGCCAATGAAATGAACACAAAATCTAAACCAAATAAGCATAGTAGCAACACTACTGAGAAGAAGGAGAGCAGTGTACCTGAAATGCACAGAAGATTTTGAAATATAATTTACCTACAATGTAATGAGCAGCATTATTGCTCTTGGTAAAAAACAATAATTTGCAATATAATAACACAGCAGGAGAAAACATAGTAGTAAACACATAGCTACTACTACTCACCAAGCCCGGGGATCTCAAGGCCAAGGAGGTCGAGCAGATCTCGCTCACGGGTCAGGACATCCGTCCAGCGGTGGGTGGCCTGGTTGTAGGTGCGCCAGACCCGAGAGTGGTGGTAAATGGCCTGGCACACCTTCTCCCACCATTTCCGGCGCTCCCGGACCCCGTACCCGGCACTGATCTTGCCGCCTCCCATGATGGTCCTGGGGAGGCGGCGCTGAACATAAAAAACGAGTTGGCCCACCTTCTCCGGGGTAAAGATCTCCCATGGCATCACTAGCTCCCCCCTCAAACGCCCGCACGGGAGCAGGACACGGGGTGCGGGACCCTTCCCCTTCTCGGGATGCTTCCCGGCTCCCTTCACCATGGTCTGGGCGGAAAGGAATAAAGAAAATAGAATAGGGAAGAGAAGAAAAGAAAAGAGTTTACAAAAGTAGTTTAAAATTAACCAAAAGTAGCAGTAAACACAAAAATAAAGGGCTAGAAAAATAGAGGGATAGATAATAAGTAAAATAGATTAAAAAAAAACTTCAAACAAGCAAAGGATGGCAGAGATTGACAGAGGATACAAAGACCATGCCCAGAACCATAGCAATGAATGAGAAACAAGATGGCCGCGCCCGTTCACGACCGCGCGGGTAAGTTCACGCGAGATTTTCCTTGCGAACACGTGCGAAACTGTACTGGCAAGCCGCGGACTTTGCGAGATTACACTTCGCGCCCGGAAACGGAAATACGTCAGGCAAACAAGATGGCTGCGCCCTTGAACGACCGCGAGGGTAACTTCGCGCCTTGCGCTACGAGCGGCTCGCAAAAACGCACAAAACCTTGCCAACTAACACGCCGCAAAAAAAACAAATTGCATATTCGCACGAATTTGCGGCTTCCGAATCCGATCTCGCGCGTGTTCGCGCCCCGCGAACCCCGCGAAATTGCAGAAAAACGAGTTTTTCAAAACTGAAAGCACTCGGCAGGGGCAAGAGTTCAAACTCATCATTAGTAACAATTCCCGGTAGTGCTTCCTGACTGGGGCCCCTCCAGAATTCAGTTGCTAGTTGCAACAATTGTATGACCCTGCTCTGACCCTCACAGCAGGCTCATAGAATAGCTACAGGTAGGCCACAAAGGTCCTGGGGAAAAAATGCACTGCAACAGAAAGCAAAATTATAGATAAGGAAGCAGGTGCCAGACTGGAATTTTAAAACAGTGGCACATTAATAAACTATCCCCAAATTAATTCATCTCAGTTGAAGCAGGGCTGGTGTGCTTGCTTTTCCCCCCATAATCTACAGTAATGATGAACCAGAGGGTGGCATTGATGTAACAGAGGGTTGCAGTGGTGAAACAGAGGGTGCTGGGAACCTGTGATGATGAACCAGACGTAGAAACAACATAATTCGCGACCGTTGCGCGCCGAAATGTAAGTTCGCAAATGCGAACTGGTACGAAACCCTCGCGAACTGGCAGAAATCCTTGCGAACACAAAAAAAAAAAAATCCGCAAATTCGCAAGAATTCGCGGATTTTGCGGATTGCGAGTTCGCAAATCTGCAAAATTCCCGAACGCGAGATTCGCAAAATTCGCCCATGCTATATGTTAGAGCAGATTGCTCTATTTTATCCATTGCTGACTAGTTTTTATGATGAATTTCTGAAAAATTAATGAATAAACATTGAAATATTTGATGGATTGGCTAGTGTGTAAGGCTCCTGACGTTTGAGTGAGTTGTAAGGATTTGGTGTGCTATAATTTTTTCCCAAAGGGATCAATTTGGTTAGACACTAGAGTTTGGGACAGCCAGTAGCCACCGTAAAAACTAGTTTCCCAGTTTTTGAAGGGGTTGGGGTTAGTATATTTGCAGACCCCAGCCCTGTAACGACACACATAATTACATTTTGAGTCATATATCTCAAGTATGGACTTAATTTCTTTTTCTCCTAACTTGGCAGCAAATATATGAATTCCCTCTGTTTATATCAAGAGTTGTTACCTTTTTGATGGTCCATTTTAAGAATGAGGCAAATGCTTGGGCCAAATAGATAAAAATCGGTTATTCTCTCAAGTTTTATGTTATCAATCGAATGAGATCTGATCTTGGTTCCCTTGGGCCGAGAGGTCATAATATAGGCTTTAGAGTGATTGATGCTCTAATCCAAATTCTTCATAAACAGAATGAAATAATAAATAAAAGGTTGAAGACCTTTTTTTGCCCTTGATGACAACACTATTGCATACACAAAACAAAATCAGGTGGCTGTGTTCTCTTCAGGACAAGGGTTTGGTGAATTCTTAAGGGGCACAACAAAAGGTTTTGATTCCGACTTATCAGTTGTTGTGGATATTATCCATGTGGCAGGAAGACGATGTGATCTAGAGGGAGCCCTACCAAGCTTTTGTAAAGGAATCACGATGGGCTCCAGCATCCAAATCTGAACAAATAAAAATTACAGAGACTCACAGAACAACATTAGGAATCCAGAAAAGTCTGTCCTTCTCCTTTGATGTGGGGTCCCAGCATGAAGTTACCTGCAAGCCGCGTGGGCAGCCGACACACACAACGCCGCAAACGCCGTAAGGGGAACCGCTGGACCCGCTACGCCGTGAGGTGAAGGGCAATAGCCTTAACACCGGACTACATCTCCCGGCACCTCTTGGGGCGAAGGCGCACATCCCAGACCTCAGCAGCGCGACCAGAGGTGCTACAAGAAGCCGGAGTGGCTAGAGCTCCTGGGGGTCCCAGCGTGAACTTACCTGCAAGCCGTGTTGGCAGCAGACACACACAACGCCGCAAACGCTGTGAGGGGAACGGCTGGACCCGCTACGCCGTGAGGTGAACGGCAGTAGTCTTAACACCGGACTACATCTCCCGGCACCTCTTGGGGCGAAGGCGCACATCCCACACCTCAGCAGCGCGACCGGAGGTGCTACAAGAAGCCAGAGCGGCTAGAGCTCCTGGGGGTCCCAGCGTGAACTTACCTGCAAGCCGTGTGGGCAGCAGACACACACTACGCCTCAAACGCCGTGAGGGGAACGGCTGGACCCGTTTCGCCGTGAGGTGAACGGCAGTAGCCTTAACACAGGACTACATCTCCCGGCACCTCTTGGGGCGAAGGCGCACATCCCACACCTCAGCAGCACCACCGGAGGTGCTACAAGAAGCCGGAGCGGCTAGAGCTCCAGGGGGTCCCAGAGTGAACTTACCTGCCAGCCATGTGGGCAGCGGACACACACAATGCCGCAAACGCTGTGAGGGGAACGGCTGTAGCCTTAACACCGGACTACATCTCCCGGCACCTCTTGGGGCGAAGGCGCACATCCCACACCTCAGCAGTGCGACCGGAGGTGCTACAAGAAGCCGGAGCGGCTAGAGCTCCTGGGGGTCCCAGAGTGAACTTACCTGCAAGCCGTGTGGGCAGCGGACACACACAACGCCGCAAACGCCGTGAGGTGAACGGCTGCACCCGCTACGCCGTGAGGTGAACGGCAGTAGCCTAAACACCGGACTACATCTCCTGGCACCTCTTTGGGCGAAGGCGCACATCCCACACCTCAGCAGCGCGACCGGAGGTGCTACAAGAAGCCGGAGCGGCTAGAGCTCCTGGGGTTCCCAGCTTGAACTTACCTGCAAGCCGTGTGGGCAGCGGACACACACAACGCCGCAAACGCAGTGAGGGGAAGGCTGGACCCGCTACGCCGTGAGGTGAACGGCAGTAGCCTTAACACCAGACTACATCTCCCGGCACCTCTTGGGGCGAAGGGGCACACCCCACACCTCAGCAGCGCGACCGGAGGCGCTACAAGAAATCGGAGCGCCACTCGCATCGCGAGTCGCACGCGGGAGCATCGCGGGAGAAGCCCGGGACAAGGGCGGGACAGTCTATGACAGTCATAGACAGGAAAAGGCAGGGCTGGGCCATACTCCCTGGCAAAATCTGTGTCTTGGTGCCTAAAGATATTTGCAACCGGTAATGTGTTGACCTTAATTATTGACATATTCTCGTTTGTACTGCATCGGATATTCATTAGATCCTGTATTTTTTCACCCAAGCTGTATAAACCGTGGCTATAGGTTAAACCATGCCAAGTGGCACAAGGGAAAAATTTACATCGGGGGCAGGGCCTATTGACAATTACCTCGTGAAGATGGTTATCAAAATAAACAAAGACAGGAGGGTTTTCTCTGGGGAGGGGTAGTCCTCCCAATCTTACACAACATCCTCCGATCAACGTGGAGACTCCTTCTGAGGCTGCCACCCCCAATAAGGAGCCTACCGGGATAACTACGGTGGTAGCCCAAGTTCACACCGTGCCCCCTGTAGCCGACATAAACATGGCTAGCGATGAAAACGACAGTGAAGAGGTTTTGCCCATCACTAGACCTGTTAGAAATTGCAAGAAACAACAAAACAGAAGGGGGGGAAGCATTCGAAAAGAAGGGCAGATACTCCCTTACCAGCACAGATCAACACAGATGAGTCCTCCAAAGTACAGGATGTTTGTAATGTGGCCAGTAACTTATTAAGCATGGATCAATTCTCAGACTTACTTCGCTTTTTGGAAGCCAAGTTTGAAGCTAAATTAGAACAATATGCCAAAACCCTTGTGCTTAAACTCGACTGTGTCACTGCCGAAGTAAAAAGGTTAGGAGAGTTGCTGTCCAAACATATATCTCTGACTGACAGTAACAAACAGGTGGATATGGGCCTGGGAGGGACAGAGCAGGTAGCCAGAGGAGGGACTGAGCAGGTAGCTAGAGTTGCAAACCAGCAGCATCCTACCCAGCCTATAACAAGAACCGGCCCAGTTTTATCAGCCCCCTCTACTACAGCGAGTGTAGCGACACGACCAATAGCAGGACCAGATGCAACACCTAGCATTAATGCGGCAAGGAGATGTAAATCCGTTAACCTTCCGCCGGAGTGCACTCCGTACGTAATTGTCCGAACTAATGTGCCTGCCCATGACATGCATTCAGCTCAGACACCTGAGGAATCACACGATTCCTTAAAAACAAAACTGTGTCGTGGCTGAGCAGGCGGTGTAGTTTTCCTATAAATTTTGCCCTTGACATCATTACAACTAGAAGGGCATATGGGATAGGGTCCTCCAGAAAGACGTGCAATGGGGATTGTGTAATTGTTAATTTCAGACACCCACAACGTGTGGCGACAGTTCTGTTAAGGGCGGCCTCTATGACATATGACGCTAATAGTATCCGTGTGCGACCACTTGGTTTTTTTTAAAATCATCCCTTTAGAGTGACCCCAAAAAGTGCTAGAATGAGACCATACACACCTGTTTTGGCCCAGACACCGGCTTCTTCTCATAGACCCGGTGGAGAGATCTATTTTAACTATGGGTCTAACATTGCCACACAAAACAGATTTGATGTACTCTCCGGCCTAGAACTGTGTGACTGACGAGAGGCTTGTGAGGGTATAAGAGAAGAGTCCCTCACAGGCCTGGTTTCCCCGGCACCGGATTACCTCACTCTGACTCCTCTTACCAACCATTGTAACCCCGTAACTATGTATAACGCGGAAGGGGAAACGGTTAACTTACTAAGCTGGAACATTGCTGGTCTGCGTTCTAAGAGAGAGGACAGAAACTGGTTGAACTTTGTCAAGAAATATGATATTGTGTCTCTCCAAGAGACTTGGGATAAAGACTGTGAATTTTGGTTGGATGGTTTCACCTCGCACTTTGTCCCTGCGCTAAGATCTTCTGCCAGGAGAGATAGAGGGGGACTAGTGTTATTAGTCTCTGTGAATGTTAGGGGGAAAGTTAACCCCTTCGATGCTGATGACGAGCTGAGCTCGTCATCACCCACGGGTGGCGTGTGCTGATGACGAGCTGAGCTCCTCATGTATCGCGGTAATTTAAAAATTGCCGCACAGCGCAAAAACCGCCGCAGCAGCGATGCGGTTAAAAGAGTAGACTGTGGCTCCAATAACTTACTTATTTTGGAAGTAAACCCCACAAATAACACTAAAATAATTCTAGTGAACTGTTATAATTCGCAGCAAGGTGATTTCCCAAATGAACATCTGGTATGGTTAACAGAATTTTCAAAAGATTATAATGCCAAGCAAACCACTTTTTGCCAATATATTTTGTTGGGTGATTTTAATGTGCATTTTTGTAGCCAGAACTGCCTATTATCTGATAACGATGGGCCAGACTTCACATCCCCGCAACATTTCGAGCATTCTAACAAGGGTGAAGCCCTGGAGAACCTTTTGTCTAATAATGATTTGTTTGAAGCAGGGTTTCCGGACAAAAGTACCCGTGTTGCTACTTTTATAGGCAGGGATTGTGAAACAATCATTGACTACATATTTCTTTCTTCAGGACTTTTAAAATATGTCATTTCATATAATGCTATACCGTCTTCGTTTAGTGACCACAATCCAGTGGTAATTGTGTTGATAAATGGTTTTTTACTTTTAAACAAATCTGTTACGACACTGGCAGTAGTGGAAGTTAAAGCCAAAGACCAGGGGAGGAGGGTAAAGTGGAGCAAGGTGGTGCCTGAGGACTTTTTTAATACTATTATCGTTAAGGCTGATCGTGACTTAAACACCTGTGGAGACCCCCTTTCAAATGGGAAGGAGGTAATAACCTCTTATGAAGCTATTTGCTCCCAAGTAGCCAACGAACTCACATCCAAAAGTCGATCCACTAAAAATAATCCGGTAAAGGGCTGGTTCGACCATAATTGTACCAAATCGCACAATCTCCTCAAAAAAGCACTTCAGGAGCAACCCAGGAACAAACCTTTAGTTGCTCAGCTCAGAAGAGAGTACACTAGAGCAGTACTGGTAAGGAAAAAGGAAATCAAACAAGAAGCGTGGGAGGAGCTTATGGACAAAGCAACCCTAAAAGATAGTGCTAAATTCTGGTCCATTATTAACACCCCCCTGTTTTCAAATACACATAATAATGTCTTGGAAGTTAACATAGCAGAGGAGGACTGGTTCAGCCACTGTAAACAAATCTACAGAAGTGATCTAGAGCAAGAAATCTTTGAGGCTCCAGCCTCAGATCCTCCTGACATGCCAGTAAGATTTTATTTAGCAGAAGCTATAAAAGCAATTGAAGGGTCAGCAGGACGAAAGGCACCAGGTCCTGATGGGGTTCCCTCAGATATGTACAAGGCAAACCCGTTGTACTGGGCAAACATTTTGACTAATGTCTTTAATACCTCAGCCTGTGTAGGATTCCCCAAATCTTGGTCCCAATCGACAATAATCCCAGTGTTCAAGAAGGGTCAAAGGGGAGACCCCAGATGCTATAGGCCTATATCCTTGCTGGATTCCTTCATAAAAATCTTGGGGAAGGTTATCCTAGCAAGGTTAACAGGGTGGGCAACTGACAACAACATACTGTCTGATGCTCAGTATGGCTTCAGAGCAGGGAGGAGCACGGAGGACCAATGTCTGAACCTACACTTAATAATAGCTAAATATACCAAGGCAGCTAGGGGCTCTATTTTCCTGGGCTTCATGGATCTGTCGACGGCTTTTGACCTAGTCAATAGATCAAATCTGTGGACAATGCTCCTGGAGTTGAGGCTGGATCGGCCTCTTGTTTATTTTCTGGCCGAGCTGCACAAAGACCTAAATGCCTCAATTAGGATGACGAATGAGGGGAAATGTACGTCAAGTTTTAAGTCCGGTAGAGGGGTGCGGCAGGGATGCATCTTGGCCCCAATGTTGTTTACACTGTATATCAATTCGTTGGAGGTAAACCTGTTATCAGCAACCCTAGATATCCCTCGCATGGGAGGTACACCGGTTTCGGTTCTCCTATATGCGGATGACGCTGTTTTACTAGCAAGGACCCCTCTGGGCTTGCAAAGATTGCTGGACTCATTTGGGGACTTTATGAAAAGCCTGGATCTGGTTGTAAATTATGGTAAATCGCATGTCATGTCACTGGGTGTCACAAAGAACAAAATGAAGTCCTTCTTCTGTGGAGGAGAAGTAATCACCAGAGTGAAGGCATTTACCTATTTGGGAGTTGTTTTTGATGATAGGGGCTCATGGTCCCCACAGCTCACAATAAAGGTAAGTTCAGTGAGAAGCTCCTCAGCCGCAGGGGTAGGTTTCGCCAAAAGGTTGGGGGGGAAACCCTTTGAGGCGATCTTGGCAATTTACAAAGCCAAGACTATATCTATCGCAAGGTATGGGGCATCAATATGGGGATTTACAAAATCGGACCTCATCCAAACAGAGGAAAATAAATTTCTGTGGTCCCTTTTGGGCCTCCCTCAATCTACAGCTACCCACTCTGTCCATCTTGAACTAGGGATAGGTTACATAGCAGACATAATTAAAATAGCCCCGATACTGCTATGGATTAAAATTTGGCTGAATCCTAACCTTTCCCTAAATCACAAAATCCTAAATGATTGTATCAACCTTTTTTTTAGTTCAAGAAAATTTTATTTGATATTAAAAAGGAAAAACAAGGTGTCAATACAAAGTACAGTAAAAGTATGAATTATTGAAAACTGTGGTAAATAGAACAAGTATAAAAGTTATAAATAGTAGCAAAAGGAAAATCTGGACAATGGAATAAAAAAAAATAAGAAAAGGAATGAGAAACATTAATCGTAAAAGCATTGAAAATACCTGGAAGGAGTATAAACATAATGTAATGAAGAAAAAATGGAATGTAATGAGCATTTAAGGAGGTTTAATGACTTCTTGTTGCGAAGGCGGGGGGTGGAACAGACGATTAGCACAAGTATCCAAGTAAAGCGTGATAGGGAGCCATAAGTCCATACGTTTTGCAGCCATGTGAACCGGAAAAACAAAAGCAGTATCAAGACTGTGGTTGTGGCATACGTTAAACCACCATGCCTTAAAGGAGATATTGGAGGAGTCTTTCCAGTTCACCATTATCTGCTGAAATGCAGAGCCAACAATAAAACTATAATCTGAGGCTTTAGTTCAACATTGTCCCAACAAGTATGCAGATGACATTGTCATTTTGAGTCAAACGCTGATAGGTCTGCAGAGGATGATCAACAAAATGGTTACCTATCTGGAACACGAATGTTTGGAACTGAACAAAAGCAAAACCAAAGTGGTCCGCATTGTGGATTTGAAAAAGCCAACTTTCAAATGGTATGTAAATAATACCCCAATAAAGGAGGAAGTCGCATATACATATTTAGATCTGAAATTTCGGCGAGCCCAAACGAACAAAGAACACAAAACAGACCTAAAAGCCAAAGCACATTCTCTGCTCTATGCATACCGCCAACTACAAAAAAAGCTACGCTGCCCGAATTACACTCACCTGTTGAAAGTGATACAAGCACAAACCCTACCTACCTTGTCACACACATTGGTCAACTGGTGTGGCAAAGAAGCGGGGATGTTAAACAGCTTAAAAACGAACATATATAAGGCAACTCTAAACCTCCCAAATCATCAGCACGGCGCGGGTTCGCCTAGAATTTGGCCTTCTGAACCAGAAGTTCCGCAGTATAGGAACCTACGTAAAACTCTGCCACAAAATACGCATATCAGAAGTAGGCTCACTAGACAACCTGTGTTGGATAGAAATTGAGACCCAGAAGAAACAACACATGCCAAAGAGTTGGGGAGAATTCCTGTCCCAATCCTTGATCTGTTTAGGAATTGAAGAAACTTGGGATTAGATGCCAGATAGACACACCTTTGACAAAATAATAAATAACGCAGTCAAATGGGAATCTTATCTGGAAGATAAAATAAATACCGCAAAACGTCGACACAGGTGGACGGTGATAAACACATATTCCGGGATAAAACCACAGCCTTATCCGGGAAGTCACTTTAATTGGTCCCTAAAACAAAGATATATAAAACACCAATTAGGACTACAGTTTTCAAAAGATTTCTTACCATCCTGGGAGCACTGTCACAGTGACCCCCATTGTCGTCTATGTGGATACGCAAACGAAACATTAACTCACCTGCTATGTGTCGGCCCCGTGCTTAAGGACTTGAGAAGACGGCTTTTAAAGAACATTTTTAATAAATTGAATATTCGGACATGTAGGCAAGGGGTAATCCGATGGCTGGACGGATCATCCCCCAAGTTGGCCTGCAGGGGGGTCAAATATATGATCAAAGAACAATCTCTCCTACAGCAAGCAGAACAGGGAGCACAGCCCTAAATTGAACTCAACGTCACTTATTTATTTTATTTTTCCAACTGATTTTTAATACTTACATATGTGTTTTAATGTTTCATGATGATTAAAGCGTATGTTTGTAATAATTTTAACAAATTTTATACAATAAAATTGACTTGACATATATATCAATAATTAAAAAATATTAATTATGTAAATATAATTACATTACTTTCCGCTCTATTCCTCTATAAACCCACAACCCGCTCCTAAAAAATTTAAAATAAAGTATTTACTAATTAATATTAATAATTAACTGCCAATTAATAATTAATTATTAATTAACTAATTACCAAAATTATCAATATAAATATTAAATTCAGAAATATTATTCAATCAAAATGAATTATTAATAATAAAAATAAAAAACTTCCCACTCTATTTCCCTATAAACCCACAACCCGCTCCTAAAAAAAAACACAATTAACATATTTATAAATTAATTATTAATAAATAGCAACCATTAATAACTAATAGGAATTAATTAATTACCATTTTAAACAATATAAAATATTAAATACATAAATATTAATTGATCAAAAATATTTATTAATTAATTAAAATTAAATTACTTCCCACCCTATTCCCTTATAAACCCATAACCCGCTAGCCTCAAGAAATTACAACTAAAGCCCCGTAAGGGGGACGGGGGGTCCCCGACTTTTGAGCTTATTACTAAGCAAGCAAGCTCCAGTGGCTGTCATTTTGGACTGCAGTCAAGAACCTGCAGGAAATATGCTACGTAACCCACGACCTAGACCGAGGAGCCCAACACCACTTACTGCTCCCAAAAATATAAATTCCTCCAGACGTGGGACCCATTGCTTAAAACTGCACTTCAGTACTGGAGGGGGACGTTATGTTACACCTCAAGTGCGAGCCCACATGCGGGTAATATCACGCTACCAGTACTACCTATCCCGGGGGCAGGCTCACTGGGACTCGGGTACAAGATTGGGCAGAGGCCGGTGTGGAAGAGGTCGGATCGTTCTTTAGTGATGGCACTCTACTAAACCACAACACTTTTGTGCAGGTCACCAGACTGCCCGTATTTATTACATGCAATGCTTGCTCATTATATTATTATGACATGGGTGCCTCAATGCACTGAACCCCCACAACACAAGCTAGTGTGCATGGTGTATTACATGGGGAAAGGCAGCCATCTGGTTAAATGGTTATATACTGGAATCCGAGTGCAAACCTCCGCTGCACTCACTGACCTCCTCATAAAATGGGCAGAGGCCTCAGACTTTGAACTCACTGACAAAGCCTGGGCAGCATCCTAGAACACCCCAAGCGAGTCTCTTGCAATGCCAAACGTATATTTATACAAACTATGGTACTCCGTAGGTCCTACCTGACCCCAAAAAGGATCCAGCACATATTCCCAAAGGTCCAACACTGCTGCCCGCGATGCAAAACAGATGAGGCTGTATTTATTAACATGCTCTGGGCCTGCCCTCACCTTAGGGAATATTGGGGAAAGATCCGGGACACACTAGGGGAGATAACACCCCTCACAATTCAGGACAACACTCTGGAGTGCCTACTGGGTCTACGCAGGTGCAATAGTGCCTTGAGGGTCCAGTTAGGTTTCCTAGGCCTCGCCCTTGTATTGGCTATAAGAGCGATCACCATGAGATGGAAATCATCCAGAGGTCCACCATTAACTGCGTGGTAAGACGATGTGATTAGATGGGGCAGTGCCGAAAGTGCGGCAATTAGACAAGAGGAGGCACGAGGACTGCGAAAACATCCAATTTCTATGGACTGGGACATCACGTTGAAAGATTTAGGCAGAAAGGCCTCCTACCTACACGTTTCACCCCCACTCCATGATGTACCTAGTCATATACAAGGGCCAAGAGCAATGGGTGCCGTACAGACCATGGCAGCATTCTATTGGCACGTCAGCACCAGTGGATAGAATTTCCCATTTCACAAAGGTGATAGGTTGTGAGGTATTCAAAAAATTACAGACCAGGAGGGAGGGTGGGGGAGGGAGGAAGGGTTCACGTCATTGGAACTGTTTAAAAATTGTGAAATTTAATCATTTCCAGAGATATTACGGCATATTTTAAGTATACATCAACTGTACTATACTCGTACCGACCACTGCATGATGTACTGACATATGCAAATTGCTATTTAGTCTGTACCAAAAGGAGACTTGTACATGATTGAAAAACAAAAAATAAAAGTCCAACAATGTCCTTGCTAGGACACATAGCTGTTATTGTGTGACACTCAATAAAGTTTGCAAAAATAAAAAAACACAACCCGCTCCTTGAAAAAACCCAATTATATTATTTAATTAATTAATCAAATGTAATAACCAATTCATATTGAATTAATAAAAAGTTAATTTTAAATACTAATCAATAAAAATGATTGATTACTTATGTTTTTTTAACTTACATTACTTCCAACCCTATTCCCCTATAAACCCACAACCCGCTACAGAACTAAAAAATACACAAAATGTATTTCACATAAAATAAATAACTTCTAAAAATTTCACACATACATTAAAAAAACTAATATACTTATACAAAAACGTTAGTTGACATACTTTTAACATACATACTAAAATACAGAACACTAATATAAATATCGATATTAATAACAACTATAATTTAACAAACGATATTACTGACTTCGATATTTAAAGAAACACTATTTCTTAAATTCTTTATGTCGATATTCTATACCTCAGATATTTTCAACTCAATATTTTGGTAGGTCGAAAATAAACACTCAAAATTATGTCTGTTTACCCCCTTAAATACATGAAATTGCACAAATCCACAACTAATGAGACCTCTTGTGGAAATATACCTGGTATCCCTAGGTGTTAAGACTGGGAGGTTTCCAATGCTTGGGAATTAATCAGTATCTCCAAAATAGAGTTTTTCTGGTTTAGCACATGTATCAAGTCCTTCAATCAGATGACAGTGTACTTCCAATTACATAAAACTCAAATCTTTCATTTACTGCTACTCCCACATGCAATGAGACAACACGATCACCTCCTGTGACAGGTACCTAAATGTAACCCTCTATAACCTAGAGTGACAGTGGAACTCCTAGGGCAAAAGGGAATCTCCAGATTATACCAAACAGTAGTAACATAATCACCTGAACCCTACCTCATACAATTACCCTATGCCTAACACCAGGACCCTAGCCCACTGACCTACAAGGTTTGGCAGGAGGTGAAAATGGCCACCAGACTGATCAAATTCAATTCTTTTCATCAGGTATACTATAATCCTCATAGACTCTTGCATATGAGGCAGAGACAAGACAACCACTGCCCTTGATGTCTTTCTGCATAATTGAGTTTCTTTCTCTGCTCCCTCAATGATAAAAGACTGAATTGCACTTGACAACACCCTTAGTACCCTGGTGGGCTACTACTGACCTCTAGACTTGAGGCAAGTGATGTTGGGCATTGAGGGGCCCCAGTGAGTGCCTTTTGCTTGGTGCCCATCAGATTGATTGCAACCAAGAGAGATAATGGCAGTTGCTTGATGTCCTTGGCCCTGCTGACACTCAGTGTAGTCCTGGGGAATGGGTGCCTCTGTGATGACATAGAATTTGCTATACACCCCGCATATATCTACACAAATACAATAACATCTGGGATGTATGGTGGGACCACATTGATTGATTGCACTTAAATGGGCAATGGATAAATCATCGCTACTGAACTTTCTATATCGGATGCACTATGCTCTCTGTGTGATGAGCTAGGTCACGTTATGGTTATTACTCTTACATCAAAATGCCAATAAACAGAATTGTAAAAGAATTTTGCATAAGAAATCCTGCTTCATCCTGCATGGAGCTTTTTACAGTGCTGAAGAGAGGTTCAGCAGACCACATGGTAAAGTTATCCTGCCTGGGTGCAACTCCGGGTTTTCATAGCTGAACAGTGTTTAATTTCCTAAAAGGGACTAAGTAAAAGTCTAAATCTTGGATCTGGGAAATGTGGCAAATGTATCTGCTTGGTAAAGCACCTTCAGCAGTTGGAAAATCCAGCTTTGTCCCTCTCATGTATTTGTGCACCAAAAACAACGGCTTCAGCGGACGTTCAATGGTAATGGATCTGATTTTAAGAGACCCTGCCAGCCAAAGCACTGGCTCTTGCCCTGTTGGAAGAATTAGATTTTTTAATCCATCAATCAATTACTTCTTTCCTCACCTATAAATCATTCATAAAGGTACAACACAATAAATATATTTATAGACAAGTATTAAAAACATTTTTAGAGTTGCACATACAGAAGTGATTACAGTCATAAAAACGCTTTTTGAGGAGAGCTGCTATATTAAGCTCAAAGTTTCTTTATACCTCCTATGCTTTAGGGTTTTCAAAAAAAGGGAGAAAAATGCATTTCCGTGTGAAATATCAATGTGTGTTAACCAGGCATCTGAGCCAGGGAATGCAAACAAAAAGTGCAGTGATAAAACTAGGTCAGAGCAATCCTTACTACTGCGCAAGTCAACACCTTCTACACTTGTTTTGCCTCAGAATACTCATAAAACTTGTTTTTGCCCTTGACTGATCCATTAATGCATTCTGAATGCTCAAATAAGTGTTTTTCATCAAGAAGAGATATTAATTTTGAGGGCTATTTTTTATGTTTTAGATATGATTTAGTTCATTTGACTTGGCTCTTTCAAACATTTTGTCTTAGAATTGTCATTTGTAAGTTGGGTATTGCCTATGATTCTGAACTAGATGAAATTTGTAATCTATGTCTTTCTATTTTGTGTATGCTTTTATGATCTTTGGCCAAATAAAGTTTATTTTGACTTGATTTGAATGCTCAAATAGCTCAGGGGCCCGCAAGTCAACAAGAGTTTGTTTTATATACTTGAGCCAAAGTATGGCTGACATATTGTCCAGCGCTAAGCACTCCTTAATAACGTCTTTCAAAAAGGCTCTTTTCTCTTTAGCCCAAATGGAGACCTACAGTAAGTTTGGAAAACTTTTTTATAAACCCACTAATATAAGGAGTACAAGCCTCTATATGACAAATACAATTTGCCACGGACATACAGAGGGACGCGGAGATTGTTAAATGCCGGTGGTGTAGAACAAACGTGTCTGTTTGCCTTCCCTGTTCTGCAGGGCCTCTGGGTGTCTTGTGTGAGGAATAGAATTAAAAATGGAAAAGCAAAAAAAAACAGCAACATTGGCACGGCTGAATATATCCACAATATAAGAAATTAGCCAAAATGAAAAGTTTGTTTATTTGCCTTGTTTGGAGTTCGCTTACTACGATGCAGTGATCTCATGTAAAAGTATCTATCTAGGTGCTATCCTGAGTGAAGCCCCTCTGAAGATTCTAGCCGAAAGATTTCTTCCCCGTACCTACTCCATTCACCCAGATCAAGATTCAAAGTGCTGGGAGTTTTATATTGTCTGTTTAAAGCCTGAAGAAGGTGGTTGGACCTGTGGATACCACCGAAACACATTGCTTCTTGGTCGTTTTTTGTAAAAAATATTTTTTATGTTTAATCATAGTATTACAATGTATTGCCCTATAGGATATTATCCTCAATCTTGATGGATTGCTCATTTTCATAACCAACCTGCACTTTGTTCTTAACTGTAATACAAACCTTTTTAGTGGTTCATACTATCCTATGAGTATCTTGACTGTACTGTATTAACATTGTTTTTGTATGTTAGAGCAGATTGCTCTATTTTATCCATTGCTGACTAGTTTTTATGATGAATTTCTGAAAAATTAATGAATAAACATTGAAATATTTGATGGATTGGCTAGTGTGTAAGGCTCCTAACGTTTGAGTGAGTTGTAAGGATTTGGTGTGCTATCATTTTTTCCCAAAGGGATCAATTTGGTTAGACACTAGATTTTGGGATAGCCAGCAGCCACCGTAAAAACTAGTTTTCCAGTTTTTGAAGGGGCTTGGGGTTAGTATATTTGCAGACCCCAGCCCTGTAACAACACACATAAGTACATTTTGAGTCATATATCTCAAGTAGGGACTTAATTTCTTTTTCTCCTAACTTGGCGGCAAATATATGAAGTCCCTCTGTTTATATCAAGAGTTGTTACCTTTTTGATGGTCCATTTTAAGGATGAGGCAAATGCTTGGGCCAAATAGATAAAAATGGGTTATTCTCTCAAGTTTTATGTTATCAATCGAATGAGATCTGATCTTGGTTCCCTTGGGCCTAGAGGTCATAATATAGGCTTTAAAGTGATTGATGCTCTAATCCAAATTCTTCATAAACAGAGTGAAATAATAAATAAAAGGTTGAAGACCTTTTTTTGCCCTTGTTACAACATATTGCATACACAAAACAAAATCAGGTGGCTGTGTTCTCTTCAGGACAAGGGTTTGGTGAATTCTTAAGGGGCACAACAAAAGGTTTTGATTCCAACTTATCAGTTGTTGTGGATATTATCCATGTGGCAGGAAGACGATGTGATCTAGAGGGAGCCCTAACAAGCTTTTGTAAAGGAATCACAATGGGCTCCAGCATCCAAATCTAAACAAATAAAAATTACAGAGACTCACAGAACAACATTAGCAATCCAGAAAAGTCTGTCCTGCTCCTTTGATTTGGTGCACGAGTACAAATCTCTAATAACCTCAACAACTGATAAGTCAGAATCAAAACCTTTTGTCATGCCCCCCCTAAGAATTCACCAAATCCTTGTCCTGAAGAGAACCCCCAAAGAAAGTGTGGGTTTGAAACACGTAGACCAGGATCAATAGGGGATCCTTCTTTAACCAGTATCAATATGGACATATAAATTCATTTGTCTAAAGGAACTATTGGAAGCCCATATGATATACCTCTGGACCCTTTATACGTTCCAGTCCTAAGAGCACTTTCTGTGAATGTTATGCTCTGGTCTTGTAAAATCTTTGATTCGTGAATATACAATTTTAGCCTAGTTCATGTTAAAAGCTTGCCTTATCACAATGTATATTTGATTTATCCTTCCATATTTCACACATGTTTTTCAAATATTTTTCACTCTATATTCAACAAGTTGAATGTGAATTGCCCTTTCTTTTATCACACCAAATGTGAAAGTTTAAAAAACGTTTGTGTTCAACAATTACTAAAACAATTTTGAGGTCATGATTATTGAGTAAAATGTAACTCATGCATAAGTAAAGATGTGTTTAAATCTCACAACCACCTGATTTTGTTTTATGCATACAAGTGATGAAGGCCCAAGGTGGTTGTAGGTAAGGGCCTTTCTCCCCAGTTCACACTTGATAACAACACAGCATCACCTGCGTAAAGTCATCTTTCACAGGACTAATCAGGAATTTCTCTATCCTATTAATATGAATGGTAAATAAATAAAAGGCACCAAAATGCACCCCTGTCTTACCTCTCTAGACAATCCTATCTTCCCCGCTTTAACAATGCATCTTTAGCATGAGTTCCATTTCCCCACAAGCTGAACAATGCTTGGTTAAAGCAATCAGCGCTCTAGTTTCTCAGCCGGTGGGAGAGGAACCGGAAGACATGCAGCAGGAAGGACGGACCATGACGTGGCTGGGTAAGGTGGGCAGGGGGAGGTGGGTTAAGGTTTTAGGGGCTGAGGGATGATGTTAGGGCTCAAGGAGGGGGGCTGGGGACAAAGTAGTATTTAGGGGGCTGTGTTTTAGGGGGAAGTAACAGGGCAGTTTCCAGGCCTGGGCAGTTTTTAGGGATCAAGGCAGGTGGGAACGGAGCAGTTTTCAGGACTAAGGGGAAGTTTTAAGGGATCAGGTCAGGGGTGCTGGCGTCAGAGTTGTTTTTTGGGGCTAGGGCATTGGGTTATACGGCTCAGGATAGGGGGTTGGGGTAGTTTACAGGGCTGGAGTGGGTAAATTACATCGCAGAGGGGACAGCATTTACGGTTCAGGGCAGAGGAGAAGGGGCATCATCTTTGCCACACATGTCCCTTTACCAATCAAGTCTTTACCACGAAATTGCATGATCAATTTGCGTGTGGTAAAGGCATGGCCGAGGTTCAGACCACATTGTGCAGACATGCGTTGTTAAGGCTTGCGTTGTTCCATCACACAACCTCCCCGTGCAGGCTCCATTTGTACCATATCATGCCCTTGCATGCGTTTCCTGACATAATCTTCTTAAAAGGGATATTAAAGGTTTCTCTACCCCATCAATAAGAATTCTATCAACAACTACAGTTTACACTGATTCACCGAGTCAAAAACACATATTAAATTCAAAAAACGAAAGTTAATCTATTCCGTCTGAGCTTTGGTGTATCCCCCTGTTATCAGGTGGAGGTTAAGACATTTCCTTACCATGCCAAAGCCTGAGTGAAATCCATATTGTCCCTCTGAAATAACTCAACTTTTCTCTAACTTTGTATTTAACACACTATCTAAAACTTTCACTGTTGAATCAAGCAGCGAAATTGGGCAGTGTAAGGCAGAAAAGTCCCCATCTCCATTTTGAATGTGGAAACTGTGGTTGCTTCTGACCAGGTGGAAACACTCAAATAATGGTAGCTCAAATCACAGTCATCAACAGCAGAGCCTACAAAGACTTGTTACTGTAAAAGACATCAACTGGAACACCACCATCCTTTACTTTGCCTGATAAGCTGGTCAGCAATGCATTTATTATTTCCTGGAGCTGAATAGCGTGGACAATTTGCACAACTCCCCCATCTTGGCCAGAAGTTTGAAAGGTTGCATTCCATCAAGGACCTTGTTGGTGCTGAAAACTTTTCAAAAGTGTTTAACCTACTTGTCAGCTGGAATAAATCTTCTTGGGAGGACAAACAAATATTGTCAAAATAAGATGCATTCACCACCCGCCAAACCGCTTTGGCATCTCTATATTTACAAGTTGTCTCTAGGTCATTCCAGGCTTTTACTTAAATGTTCTTTATCTGCTTTTTTAGTACCTGATTATAATTACCTCTAGAAAGCAGCCTAATTTCATCTCAACTGTGGTACTTTTTTAAGGTTAAAAGCTGTGTAGAGAACACTTGGTTAAACCAACCTAGCCAACGTTTACGCAAACACTGACTTTTACTGGTCAGCTTGTGACTAATGGTCTCGCTAATTGACTAAAAGACACATCTAATTACACTGGGGTTGTCATCGGGTTCAAGCACAACTCTATATGACCATCATGGTCTAACCTTATATTTGTCAGAAAACTGGTGGGGTCCATTTTTTCCCATTTAATGGGACTCCATGAACTTTTGACCGCCAGCCTATTCTTTTGTTTTTGTTTCCTTCCTATGTCAATAAAAATGTTATGTTGCAATGATCACTAAAAAATGTAGGGGTAACTTTAAAATTAGAAATCGGTGGACTTAAGGAAGCAGAGAATAAAATGAAATCAGTAGTACTCACTACCCCCTTTCCTTGGGAAAGTCAACTTTGAGTGATTTTCTACGTCTGTAAAATTATATTTTGGGGCATATTAACAAGGGTTATTCGCCACCAGAACATTACTTTTTGTGACGTTCTGTTGGTGATAACCCGTTTGCCTTAATAGGTAATGCCACCTTGTAAATAATGCCCCTTTCACGTGTCACTTAGCATGAAATGGGTGGACAATGAGTGTTGCACTGAGTGTTCCCCAGCAATGCCCATTGCTTCTTGCCGCTGTCCCCTATTTACAAGGGTGGCGTAAATATGGGGCAGCACCAAAAATAAGACCAGGGAAAACCTGGTCTTTACCTTGCACAATGAGGAAAAATCGTCAATTTCTCCTAGTTTTTGCTGTTTCATTGGGAAGGTGTACCTTACTGCACATAAACAATCATTAAACAATGACGATTTGCAACTTCTATACGTGCTGCATTCTACAGCATACATAGAATTTACAAATCACCATTAGTGATTGCTTAATATTATTAATATATTTAATTTTATACAGCGCACAGCTACCCGGAGGTTTCCCAGCGCTAAACAGAAGAGAGAGGACGGGTTAGTTGCAGAAAGGACGATCTCTAAAGAATATGGGGGGGCTATAGGTTAAATAACCAGGTCTTGAGGTCTCTGCGGAACCTTAGATAGCAGGATTCACAACGTAGGGAAAGAGGTAGGGCATTTCACAGGGAAGGGGCTAAGTAAGCGAATGAGCGGCCGCCCATTTTGGCTCTCCTAATAGGAGGCACCTGATAGCTATATTGGGTAGACGAACGGAGAGTGCGGGGGGGACAATGGTGGTGAACCAAAGTGCTTAAATAAAGAGGGGCATTGCCTGACTTAATACGGTGGATGATACAGAGGGCCTTGAATTTTGAGCAGTTTTCAATTCGAAGCCAATGTAGGCTACGCAGAGAAGCAGAGGTGGAAGAGGTTCTGGGAAGATTGTAGAGTAATCAGACAGCCATGTTTTGAACCATCTGAAGTTTGCGAGTCATCTCCTTGCATGCACCCAGAAAAAGAACATTCCCATAGTCCAGCCGAGATGTAATTAACGCTTGGACTACGGTCCTCTGGGTGTCATGGGGAAGCATCCATATGATCTTTCTCAGCCACTTGATGATGGTAATACAGGTGGCCGAGACCTTGATCACATGTTGCCTCATCGACAGCTGATCATCAAATATGATGCCTAGGTTGCGAGCTGTCTTGGAGGGAACAGGTAGGGGACCCGTCTGCTGTGGCCAATGGTGGGGACCCCAAAGTGTGGTATTGTGGCCAAACAATGCGCGCACAATAAATACCTATAACATAACATAACAAGAGAAGCTCGGTCTTATCCCCATTTAATTTTAATTTATTGTCATGCATCCAACTAGCTATGTTATTAAGACCAGAGAGAAGGGATGAGGTAGTGGAATTTTGACCTGTGGAGAGTGAATAGATGATCTGAGTATCATCAGCGTAAGAATAGATGATGAGTCCGGCTTGCTCCGCAATGGTGGCAAGGGGTCTGACATATAAGTTAAAGAATAATGGACTCAAAATAGAGCCCTGAGGGACGCCATGGGTGGAGTGATGGATTTTTGAGGCTGAGGAAGTGGAGAAAACTTGGAACGTGCGGTCAGAGAGATAGCTGGCCACCCAACTGAGATCTGGGCCACTGGTGCCGATGGACTTTATGGCAGTAAGAAGGATGGAATGGGAAAAAGTGTCGAAAGCGGCACTCAAATCCAGTAGGATGAGTGCCACAGTTTCCCCTCTGTCTACATGGCATTGAATGGTCTCAGAGACCCCAAGAAGAGTCAACTCGGTCGAGAAGCCAGCCCTAAAACCAGACTGAGACTGAGGGAGAAAGTTGCCTGCTTCAATGTAAGTGGTAAGCTGTTTGTTAATGTGCTTTTCCAGGATTTTGGAGCAGACCGGAAGGAGTGAGATGGGATGAAAATTAGCTGGATTATTTGGATCAGCATTGGCTTTCTTTTGTAGGGGCGCAATCATCGCGTGCTTCCACATACTCAGGACCTTGGCTTCTGTGAGTGAGGCATTGAGGAGTTCTAAAATTAAAGTGAGTGCGTGAAAATCAAGAGTTAGAAGGATTTGTGGGGGCATGGGATCCAAGGGGGAACCAGATTTAATGCAACCCAGGATATTCTGCAGAGAAGTAATAGTAAGAGGGTCCCATGCAGTCAGCTGAAGCAGGGAGGGCAGACACATTTGCGTATTAGTTTCTGATTCATACAAAAGTTCAGACATGCCCAGCTCAGGAGAAAATGCAGTGTGAGTGGAAACTCCAAAGTTAGTATAGATGGTCTCGATTTTGGCCGTGAAAAATTCTGCCAGGGAGTTACATTGCATTTCATCCAGGCAGGGAGCTTTGGGCAGGCAAGACATGCCCGAAGGTTCCTGCACAGCTTTATATAAGGCTTTAGGTCTGTTCTGAGCATTTAGAATGGTACGATTAACATGCTCCGCCTTGGCTATGTTACAAAGAGAATGGTATTTGGTAAGAGCATCTTTGTAAGTTTGTTTGGCCCCAGGACAGTAATACGCACGCCATTTCTGTTCCAACTTTTTACATATCGATTTCTCAACTTTTAGTTGCTCAGTGTACCATGGAGCGGGGGGTGATGAGAGTTGAGTTTATATTTGCGTAGGGGAAGACATGTATTGACTGCGGAGGTGAGACAATTATGTGGAGCAGCCTCCTCCTCAATGTTGGCCATATTAATAGAAGGTCTGGTATTCTCAAGACAGGAGTTTAGTTTTTTGGAATCTAGGTTCTTCCAATTTCTACCAGCTCTAGGAAGCATGGAGTTTCCAGGGATATTCGGTACACAGTCAGTTTTTATAGAAAAACTAAGTATGTAGTGATCTGACCAAGGAATGGGCCTGGGAGGTTTACATGTTATGGTGTGTAAGTTAGAAAAAATGGGATCCAATAGGTTTCCTGCCTTGTAAGTGGGGCCAGAGTTATGAAGAGAAATATTAAGTGATGCTAAATCTTGTATAAGGTGTGTACTGGGGGGACAAGATCCGTTGTTAAAATGTAAGTTAAGGTCTCCAAGGACCAGGAAATTAGTTGAGTGCAAGAGTAGTGGAGCAATATAACCAGGAAGTGAAGAAGCCCAAGTACTGGCCGTGCCGGGTGGACGGTAGATGAGAGTGCCAGAAAGAGTGCAGTTAGGGGAGAGCAGAAGTTTAAACAATCCGGCTTCACAATTAGGAATAGCTAAGTCTTCCCACTTGCATGAGTAAATTCTTTTATAAATGATTGCTATACCACCTCCCTCCTTTCCCATTCTATTTCTACCTACATAAGTGTTGTCATCGGGGAGGGCAGAGGCTATGTCAGGGCTAGAGCTGTTGTTCAGCCAGGTCTCCGTAAGAAACATAGCAGCTGGTTGAGCGGAAATGATAAGGTCAAAGATGTCATTCCTGTGCTTCGGTAAGGACCTGCAATTTAGACTGATGAAAGTGAGGTCAGCAGGGGAGTTGGGGGGTATGTGCCGTAATGAGGTTTGCAGAAAATTAAAAGAGGTGATGTCAAGCGAGGAGGGGAAGGATGATAAGGATAAATTGCACTCTGGGCAGCTTAGAGGGGCAAGGTGGCAAGACGGAGGAGGATGACGCAAGCATTGTAAAGGCCTGAGACTCTTCAGGGTCTCACTCGAGTACGAAAATGTGGCTTTTGGAGAGGCAAGGGGAGTGGCCCCTAGTCCCGTCTGGTCACGGACGGGCGCAGACGGGCAGGACTCTGGCACGACTCCGGCGCGCCACCGTCGCGTCCGCTACCCGTCGGCCAGCACATCAGTTATATAGGGAGGAGGTGGCAGGAAGACTAGACCGCTCCTCCCGCTTCCGCCAGAAGTGAGTACAAAAGAGAAACTAAGACCTCCCTCCACACCACGAGCTCGGCTCGGGGAGGAACGGGGAGTGGGAAGGTAGACCTTTCTACACATGAACAATCATCCCCTGCAACAAAGGCACCCTTACACTATGGTTCAAGGGGGCCTGCGTCGGTGCAAGGCAGCTAAACTTAGCACAAGCTCAGGGGAAATGCAGGGCTGTATCATAATATTGTAAATATGGCGCATCCTTGCATTTCCAGAATGTCAGAGTACGGCGTTACCAATTGTGGCATGACACGGCGCTCCCCCATTGTGTTATACATATGCCCCTTCATTTTTTTAATATTTTAAAAATCCCAATATAAATCATGTTTAAAATGGAGCTGAACCTCCTCTTCCATATCTACAAAGCCAGAGATTCTGTTGCTGGTGTGTTTGCAAGCCGTAACATTGAAATCTCCCACCCATAATATTGGCAGGAGTTTGTGGAATTTACTCAGTTGTTTATCCTTATTCTGCACTAATCTTTCCAGTATCCAGGTATTTGAGTGATCAAAAAGGTTGTGGTGAAAAATTAAGTAACAAAAAGTATTTTTACCCCACAGTTTTCGGCAAAAAATGTTGATTGTACAGTGAGAGACAACAAACAAGTAAGCCTAGGGCAATTCACCAACAAAAAAAACACCAATCGCCCCCAGATCTACCCCTATTGGATTGTACAGTTAGAGCATAAATTGAACGAATGCCATTAATAAGGAAATCCTCTCTAACCCTGGCCCTCTTTTATGGGAATTTGGTGTAGGCTAGCACAGCTAGTCCCAACGCCAAAGTGAAAGGGCAGGAATGCTATGTATTTACCCAATACGGTGCATTCCAGTCTTTTCATCCTGCGCAGGCGCCGTTGTGGCAGCCTAGTGCCAACACAGGCACACTTGCACCATGCTGCAAGGGTGCCGGTGTTGTCAGCAGGATTGTTTTTGTACAGGATGGGGCACATTCACCTTATTACCATGTCACCTTACTGCGGTGCGCTACAGGGAAAGGGCAGGAATGTGCCATATTTACCCCAATATGGCACATTCCTCTCCTTTCCCCAGTGTTGGCACACAATGGGCTGCCTAGCGCCAGCATAGGCCACCTTGCACCATGGTGCAAGGGTGCCTTTTTGCATGCAAGCATATTCCGCTATCTATGTGTGTGAATGCGGCACACCTGGAAAGAGCAAGCAATGAGGAGAAATAAAGATATTCCTGCTCGCTAAGCATCTCTTGTGAAGGCGTAGCGTCTTGATGTATTCCCAAGGCTTTAGTAATGGTAAAACTGGGAATGCATCAAAGTCCATTGAAGTTGCGTGTGAATGCCCATGCAAGGACTATGGAACGCCTCCCTGGGGCAGAGTAACACAATTCAGCGCTGTGTTATGCGTTGCGTTATTCCTTATTTATCAGGTCACTTAGGGCTATGCAAAGTGGCCTTGCGTGTCTTAATTAATCGCATTTTTGGCTTGTGTACCATGCTACCTAGTGCAAATGCGTTGCAAACTGTGGTAATTATGCCCCTATGTGCTTCAGATGCAAAGACGCACCTGGGTTGTGGTAGCATCAATGATAAAAGCCCCCTGTTTGTTTAATCTTCAGAGTGGTGACAGCCCGTTTACATCACTGAGAACGGTTGTGAGTTAGTACTGTGGCCCAGAAAGGAGTCAAACCTCAGTTCTCTTGAAACCACAACAGTATGAAAAGCAGATTATTTAGGAAAACACATTTTTATGTCAATGAATGTAAATGACAAAAAAATAAATAATATATGCTTCATACTTATTTGTTCTTCCAAGAAATAAAGTTTTCTCAATATTGCTTGCCCTTGTAATTCTTCACATAAGGTATAAATAAACAAGGTCTGGACGTGTGGGCTCCTGAATGTGAAGAAAGGCATCGGTGCTGCGAGTTAACATTCTCCGGATGGCTCCCTTGCAAAATCTAAAGGACAAGCTGTAACTAATGACCCTTTGCGGAATACCTTCCAGTGATGGCTGGCATATTGGAATTATAATTATAGATGTGCTGAACTGGCAGTGTTCACACGTATGGCAGTATATGGGCCTGAGGACATTGTTGATTCACAACCGCTATAATCCTGTCAAAGTGTTATTTGTTTGGTTACAGGTCTGGATAGCTAGAACCTAAAGCTCAGTGAACCAATCAAGCCTTGTCTGGGCGATGGAGTTTAATACAGTTCTTCGGAGCCGAAGTAGAATCGAGGCTCGTCTTTATTTCATGTCCTTCTGACAGCTTTTGTAAGTGCACGTTTCAGTATCTTGTATGAAGGTACATAATATTAGTTCAGTTAAAATATGGATCTCCTGGTCTTAATTATTATTTCTTCAACATTCCTTTTATGATCCGAAATAAACATGCATTTGCTAGATTGAATTTTTTTGTTTGCCTCCTTACCCATCCTCGTAAATTACCGTGCGGTAATTTTAAAATTAATGTAATTTGGAAATTGCTGTCAGTGCTATTTTTGCGTTCAAAAGGTTATTTTCTGATCTGACCGCTAAGGTGTGTCTTAGACTCCTTCCTACTGCAATGGCACAGATTCGTAAAATGTAATGGCTTCTTCAAATAGTGCAATAAGTGAGTGAATTGATTGTTATCCTGGTCAAACACTTACCTTCTTTATGTAACTAACAAATAACGTTCTAACAGCAAAACATTGGGAGATATGTACAAGAAAATTTCGGAGCGCGGTGTACCTCTAAATTTGGCAACAGTGCACTGACATTTTCAAAACACAGAGATGCGCCGTATTTTCAAAAATACGGCACACGCCTGCATTTCCGCGAACTCAGGGACAAAATAGGCTGCCTCGTGCCAGCGCAAGCACCCTTTATGCCATGTTGCAAGGGTGCCTGATCGGCAGGGGGGATGGTTTGTATGCAGGAAGGGACACCTTCCTGCACAAAAACTATCTTCAAAGGCGATTTGCTGTTTCTATGTGTGCTGCAGAGAGCTAAATACACAGAAAAAATGTATATTTTCTCCTCATACCGCCATCCCAGGACCAGGGTTTACCTGGCCTTTGTTTTTGGCACTGCCCCATCCTTGTAAATATTGGACTGCATCAAAAAGCAATGGGTGTTGCTTTTGAACGCCCACTGCAACACCATTGGCCGCCCCTTTACCGCAGCCGACTGCTGCGGAAAGTGGCATATTGAAAAGGTGGCGTTAAGTGGCTTAACACCACCTAGTAAATATGGGGTTTGGAGCAATGCCACCGGAGCATCAGAAAAAGTTATTCCCTGATGGCTTTAGGGGATTGGTAATGTGCCTCATTGTCTTCTCATTGCCACAGTAATGTATGACCCCTGGAAAAGTAGCATTATACCCACATGAGCATATACATGGTTAAAGTAAAAACATGCAAAATATCGAACACAGGGCTTTCAGTGGCTGCATACAATGGATCCCAGGGGAACTCTAACATGTGTCGAAAACAGTAACCTGTCTAGGAGTTTATATGATAGCTGTGATGCAACCCAAAATATTGTACCCCCTACTGCAGAAAGTGAAGAAAATTTGAAAAAGCTGTGTGCCCACTAAAGGGTTGTCTCTCCCACTTCGCAAGCGTTGCTGGGGCCTGTGTTACACCACTGTTTGAGAGCTGGGAAAAACACTAGCCATTATACAAGTTCACTTCTTAGGGCTTCTGTTTGTTTAAACGGCAATCCTCTGTGGGCACAGGCTCATGGTAATGGTCACCTGTGTTCTCCATCACTCGGTTCACCAAAATTAGCTTCAAGAAGTAGATGGTAGACTCAGATGATTATAGAGCACTTCATACTCAGGTCCAGCAGGATGAAGATAGTTGCTGGGCTTGGACCTTTTTGCAGCATCTTCCTCCATATTTTTGCCTTTAATTCTCCTGTTTGCTGAATGTGTTTATTTGTGGCTTTATGACTCTAACAGGTGCTGAAGCTCTCTCCCTAAAACATCTCAAATGTGGCTTACACTTGATTTACACATTCAAGTACCTAGTAAATTGTACCACATGTACCCAGGGCATGTAAATTAAATGCTACTAGTGGGCCTGCAGCACTCATTGTGCTACCTACTATAGTTGCCTTTCAAAATGTCTCAGGCCTGCCACTTTGGTCTGTTGTGCAGTTTTAAACTGCCCTTTCAGCCTTGCATAGTAAAACTTTTGCCAGGCCTAAGTATTCTTTTTTAAATACATATGCTGCTCCTAAGATAGGCCCTAAAGGCTCAGAGGTCAGGGTGCCTTGTATTTAAAATATAGGACATGTGGGTTTAAGTTTTTCATGTCCTGGTAGTGAAAAAGTCCTAAAGTTATTTTTAATCACTGCATATGTGCTGCATAAGTACTTTGTACTTTGCCTCTAAGAATAGCCTGACTGCTTTGTGCCAACCTACTAGAGTAATAAACACAGGTTTATTTAGTGAGTTTTGTGGCTCGTCCTGTCAAGGATTGTGGTTGTTGCCTGAGTGAAGATTCCAACCCCTAACCAACAACCCAATTATTTGAATAGTCATAGTCAATCATGAATCAAAAACAATGGAGACGTCCTGGCCCCAGACACTTCATTGTGCATAGCTCCACTACAACAGCAAGGCTTTATGCTGCAGTGATTCAGTAATCAGCTACTGGTGTTAGTGTATGTTTAAAAGGAACTTCTAGTGAACGGTGTCACAACAGATCTCAAAGACCCGCTAACATCAACAAAAGCACATTTCTAGAATGTCTATCATCAGTGATTCTTAGCAAATCACGACTCAGCAAGGAAAACTGTTTTTTTTATCTCTGAACTAGATGGCTCCATTATCTTTTGCTAAAATATCTCCTCAGGACAAGGGTAAAAAAGCCTCAAACACTCTGATAATTTCTACCAATAAAAGAAGGCCATTGCTGGAACAAATACTAACCATGGGTACACCTAAAGGAAAATAGCTTGAAAATGTAGCGGTAGTCAGTCCTCAATAAAACCATGCAGATCACCAAGGAACCAAAGTATCCATTAGGCTTTCCTAATTATCAAGTAAGATTGCTGGCCAATTCATGAGATACAATACATTTCTTGCCATCTCTCCACCTAAAAATCATTTAGTCAGTTTAGTAATTTGATGGAAAGCAAAGTGAAAACAGAAATTTCCGGAGCATTACAATTACACTTATAGAGAACATTTCAGTCTCAGTATTGAAAGACCAAGATCCAGACCAACTCTGCTGCTAACCTACACCCTGCATTTGTTTTCCTTCCTTCCTCCCTTTCATGCAATGCAGCATAGCAACTTTGGTTGGTGTGTAGCATTGCATCACTTCTCTTTAAATTTGCCCACAGGTTTCCAGACGGAATTGGCCACAGGCGATTAAACCTATTTGGTGTTATATAAGGGACCTTATAAGGAGATATGCTGTGGCAACAAATGATCGATGAAATGCTGAATAAATCAAAAATTCACCCCCAGTCAAGAGATATGGGTTAAATCCATCGTACTGTTGCTCACTATGCCACCACAGTTTGGACCAAACCATATGAAAATGAGTCTTGACCCTGCTCCTCATGGGAACAGTCCAGACCTAACTGCCAAACCGGGTCCTAAATGGACTGGAAACATGTATCCTGATGCCGGCTTTGGGGTATCAACCCGTCATCAGCCACTCCAGCTTGAATCCAATGGCACGGCAAGCAAGGGACCCACCGCTGGGAATACCCATCCCACTTAAGATAAAAATGCAGTGGCAACACATAATGGATGAAATGCTGAATAAATTAAACATTCACCCTCAGTCAAAATATCGGGTTTAAATCCATTGTTCTTTTGCTCACTAAGCCACCCCAGTTTGTACCCAGCCATATGCAATTAGTCTTGACCTTGCTCCCCATAGGAACAATCTAGCCTGAACTGCCAAGCTGGGCCCTCCCTGGAACAGAAACAGACATCCTGAGATTGGTTTCGGGGTATCACACCTCATCAGCCAGGCTAGCTTGAATCCTGTGGTAAAGTGAGTAAGAAACCCACGTCTGGGCATACCCACCCCACTTAGGGCGAATAATGCTGTGGCAACAAATGATAAATGGAATGCTAAATAAATCAAACAAGTCAAGAGATCTGGCTTTACTCTGTTGTTCTTTTGCTCACCACAGCATCACCACAGCATCCCAGTTTGGACCCAGCCATATGCAAATCAGTCATGACCTTGCTTCCCATGGGAAATGGCCAGCCCCCATAGGAACAATCTAGCCTGAACTGCCAAACTGGGCACTCCCTGGACCAGATAAAAGAATCCTGGGACCTGTTTTGGGTTATCACCCCTCATCAGCCAGGCTAGCTTAAATCCAGGAGCTAAACTTAAACCTCTGGCTCCATAACAATTTACTGTGAAAATTGGAAGATGTTATTATACCGAGTTAGAATTTTCTTACTTTAAAGGTTGAACAATTTATTTTCAGCGTTTTGCTATGTTTTCAAATATTGCAGAGTGGGTATCAACTGTAAACAGGGGTCATTCAGACACTGGGCCAGATTTATCAAGGTTGTGCGACACCCTTGCACTACACAAGGGAGTGTATGTGTTGACGCAAAACACAAGTGAGATTTATCAAGCCATGCAATGCTACCTTGCACGAAACTGCATGGCTTGATAAATATTGAGTAACGTAAGGCAGCACAAATTGCTGCCTTGCCTTACTCTTCCCCAGGGAGGCCTTCCATGAGTGGAGCTTAGGTGGTCCCACACATCCACTCATGGTCTTCAGAGCATTCCCAGTCTTACCATTAATGGTAGACCCGGGGGTGTGTCAGAATGCTAGGCCTCCAGAGGTGAGGCATAACAAGGAGAAATATCTTTATTTCTGGTCACTTTTTTCCTCTTTCTACAGGAGCTGCTTTCTGCAGCACCCATAGAAATAGGAAAATGCCTCTGAGGATTGTTTGTGTGCATGAAGGGTGCCTTCCGCCACAAAACATCCCAGTCTACAATGCAAGCACCCCTGCACCATGATGCAAGCTTGCCTGTGTTGGCGCTCGGCATCCAGAAGAGCATCTGCATTATGAAAGGACAGGAATGCACTGTATAATGTTAAATATGGCTAATTCCTGCCCTTTCACGCAGTGCACCTAGGGGGTGTGCTACGTTGTGCTGCGTGAAAAGGTGATACGAATGGGTCACAGCTTTTGGTTTAAACATTGTCACAACATGTTTCTTTGTTAACTATTGAATCTGTGTGATTACTATTCCTATACTGTGCATGTGTAGGTCTGTATTATGAATGTGTTGTTCTTTTACTGAAAGTGTCAACTCTGTACTCCTTTCGTGTACTGTACCCCAACTCAGCTTTCACTCCATCTCTTGTAAGTTAGATCCTGACTGCTCAACAAAGCTACCCAAATAGGAAAGGGCATACTTTTGTTCTTTATTGGAGTACATCAAGGATCATCACAAAAAATCAAATAGGTGAGGGCAGCTACCAGCACTGGGGGAATGTGCAAGTGCCAGGGTTGAATTTTGTTATGAGTATGAGGAGCACTTACTAGGGTGCATTTAATGCCACGATATACTAAACTGAAAAGTTGTCCTTTTCACCGAAACAAAACTTTCTACACCAATGTCCACATTTTCTTTAGCCCCACTTCGAAATCCCTTTGGTTTTCCAGTTCATATAGTTCCATTGGCATGATTGTTGCCAGTATCTAGTTTCATTGTCTTTAAGCATCATTGTCATGCATTGTCCCATACGTTTTTTTGCTATTGTATACAGCACGAACACAGCCGAAAGTCATCAGAGTGCTTTACAAGAGCAACAGATTATATTTCACAAGGTCTGGTTTTTTGCCCTTTAAAGGCATGTAGAGAGCGAACAATTTTACCATAATCACAAGATGTTTAGCCAATGCCGGGACTAAAACCTGGTTAATGAGTATAAGCACCATTGCAATTTCAGTGCCCACAAGAATGACATTACGGAAAGCTCAGCTGGAAGGCCAATTTTCACTATTGCCTTAATCTGTCAAACTTCCCTAACCCCACCATAAAAGGAAATGTAAGTGTTCCTCCTGTAGAAATATGTGACTGAAATGGACAGGAATGAGGTTGTTCAGTTAATAGCATAGATAAAGCCACATCACTCAGCTGAGGCTGCAGTGTAGTTCTGGAGCATTGGCATCCAATTTGTTGCCTTCACCTAGTAATTTCAGACCATTAAAGATAACATTCCTCGACCTGACTAGTGCATACTGACAAAATTGCTCTCAATAAAGTTGAACATTTATGCATATACCTTGAGAGTTGGTATATGCTTCCTTTTTTAAGTACAGTCCAAAAGCATTCACCTTAAAGGGACTGAGTACAGTACTCTAGGAGTACAGTACCACATCAACACTTTATGTTGTGTTCCTCCGTTGGAACATGGGAGGGTTTCCCTGTAGTGCATGTAGTATAGAATATGATAGCAGATGACAGGTGAACCACAAATTCTGTCCTGCTTTTCAGGGCCAAGTGCTCTACCATTCTTGCACTGAAAGTCACCCTTTGTCACTAAATGACCATGGATCTCCTATTTCCCTACATGGCCTTGACGCTTGTGTCCCTGGTGCCATTCAAAGGGAATACAGTACAGAGATTGTTATAGTAGCCAATTCTACATTGCCATCATTTATTGCACAACCTACATTCTTACAAATCAAGGGCTCTGATTACCATCACCTTTGTTAATGCAGACTGAAAATGCAGTCCACTTTGTTAAGGCATCAGAGACCTCACCAAGGGTAGGAAAAGGGCCCTAGGACCCAGGCTCACTATATCATCTCAAGTCACCAGTTTGTACGTATTGGCTGTTTCTGTGTTGTATGTGAGAGCTTCTGCTTATGGAAATGCACATTTTCTGTTAACACAGGGCACAGCTCTGTGACGTATGTGTTAAGCATGGTGTGAGAGTGAACAATGGAACTGAGAGTTTCCAAAACCAATGTGGAGCCTTCTTTATTAATAAATGCACTATTGGAAAGACTGCACTTGAACAGATCAGTTACATAGGCTAGAGATTAAATGATCACTGCCAATCCATCCTCCACCAGGCAGCATAAAGGTATTGCACAACCTACACCCAAGACATGACACCACCACCCAGCGGTTGGTTGTTGGAAAATGGCCTTCTCTGAAGAGTCACCCAAAACATTTTGCCTTCCTCCTACTCTTTTTCTTACCTTGTTTTTGTTGACTTTAGGAATCTGAACACTTTCCCACCGCTACACATTGATAAAGTGCATGTGCTTTCTCCTCTAAACATGGTTGCATTGGTGTATCCATGATAAGGATATTTCATGTATCTTTAAGTCCCTAGTAGAGTGCACTGCATGTGCACAGGGCCTATAAATGAAATGTGACTAGTGGGGCTGCACCACTGATTGTGCCACCCACACAAGTAGCCATTTAAACATGTCTGAGGCCTTCCACTGGACAGCCTGTGTGTGCAGTTTTACTGCCAGGTCGACTTGGCATTTACAACATCTTGCCAAACTGTAAACTAGCCCTGGGCGGAGTTCGCGGAGTGGGGCTTCGCGGAGCTACGCGAAGTGGGCGAGAAACTACGCCCACCTCCGCACTCCGCGTAGCCCCACTCCGCAAACACCACTGGCCGCCAGCCCCGCCACCCGCCTCCCTCCCGCCCTCCCTAAATACTTTGAAATAAAAGAATTAAATAATTTAAAAGCACTTACCTTGCCGCCGCTGCCCGCCGCGTCCCCGGGGCTCGCGATCTTCCGTCTTCCGTACTAATGCGCATGCGCGGGCGGCCGCGCATGCGCATTTTCTCGTGAAAATGCGCATGCGCGGCCGCCCGCGCATGCGCATTAGTACGGAAGACGGAAGACGGAAGTAAGTGAGCCCCGGGGACGCGGCGGGCAGCGGCGGCAAGGTAAGTGCTTTTTAAATGATTTCATTTCTTTATTTCAAAGTATTTAGGGAGGGCGGGAGGGAGGCGGGTGGCGGCCAGCTACGCTCCGTCTGCGGAGTGCCGCCTGGCTCCGCCAGCTCCGCAAAATGCGGAGTAGGCGGCACTACGCATACTCCGCAGACGGAGCGTAGCTGGCCGCCCACCCCTACTGTAAACACTTCTTTTATTGCACATACATCACCCCCTAAGGTAGGCCCAGCTTGCCCATAGCGCAGGGTGCTCTGTAATATAAACGTGAGGATATGTACTTTAATGTTTTTCATGTCCTGATAGTGAAAAACATCCTAATTTGTTTTTCACTTCTGTGTGGAATACTCCTTTCACAGGTTAACATTGAAAACTACTTATTGCACTTTTAAGCTGTAATTCCTTATTGAGAAGGAGTAGCTCTATCATGTTTTATATCATTGGAATGGTAATGATAAATTCTCTTTACTGTTAAACTGGATTTAACATTACTATTTTAGCAATACCACTTTTATATGGTTCACATTTCTCTGCCCTTGAAGCTCTGTGTGCCTGCACCTGTCTCCAATACATGTCTGGGGTGGGTGACAGCTTGACTTTGTGCATTCCCACTAGACAACCACACACAATGGAAGGTTAGGTGTGTCTGAGAACCCATCTGTAACTTGATGGCTCATCCAGGGCAGGATGGGAGGGAGGTGCTGCCACTGACACCTGAATAGGCAGCATACTGTCAACACACAAAGGGTTTATTACCCCCCATTGTGAGTTGGAGCCAGGGCTAGGAAGAAAGGACGTTTGTGTACTTCAAAGATCCATTTTTGAAGTCACCACCACTTCAAAGCACCACTGAGTCTCTGAGCCCACCACACAGGCACTTATGAACCTGTAAAGAACCTCTGTCAGGAGGACTGCAGTGTTGCTACAAGGCCTTTTACTCTGCTAGACAAACTAGATACCCAGAGATAGATTTTTGAACTTGTCACACAGTGCAGCGTAGCAAGCCACATTGCTGCTCTGCGTGACAGGGAAAGGGAATAAATGTGCAGTATTTAACACAATACTGTTGATTCCCTCATTTTCTCCTGAACTGGCATCCTTCAGTCAGCCTCGCACTAACACACACTTTCATCATAGGACCATGGCACAACTGTGCCTGTGTTGCATGCAGGATAGTTATTGTTCAGAAAGCGGCACAAAAACAATCCTGAGCGGCATGTTCCTCTTTGTATGTATACTGCAGAATGAAGCACACCTAGAGAGAGTAAGTTACAAGGAGAAATAAAGACATTTCTCCTCGTTATTACTCTCCTGGAAAGCCATATTTTGGGGCACATTCCCAGGTTTACCAGTTCAGGGAATGCGTCAAAAATCATGGCAATTGCGTGGGGTATGTTTCCCTTGTGCAGAGTAGGGCAGCACATTGATTTCAGCTGTGCTGCTTTACCACAGGTTTATGAAGCCACTCAGGGCCACGTAAAGTGTCCTTGCATGGCTTCATAAATCACATTTAGGATTTGCATCGCTCTTCCACCACCGTGGTGTAAGAGAACTAATATGGCTGTAACATTTCTCCACTTTTAAAAGTTAGCTGCAAATACTATTATATATAATTTAGTGGAGAAGTGTGGCTCAATGCTTAGAGCGGCAGACCTTGATGCAGAACGCTGGCCAGGGACCAGGTTCGATTCCCGCCTCGGCGGGTTCGGGCTTAAATTCCTCTGACCGGATATTCTCGCCTCAGTGCCGATTCTAAGCATGGGTCCCACGCTGCAACTCTGGGGAATAGCTTGCTTAGTCTCCACAAAGGCCCCCTGATACACAAGGGATGCCTGGTTTCACCATGGGATGCCCAGGAGTGGACACCCCACAAGGAAAAGCCAGGAGGGGTTCCCTTGTGGTAGGAGTACAAGCGCCGGGATGCCTCCGGGTCACTGTTCGCGCTATACAAATACGCCACATTTACATTTACACAATACGGCTCATAAATAAACCTCCCAATTTCTAGCACTGGTTTAAACTGTGCAGCGAAATATGTCATTGAGACAGTGTTACAGAGGACCCTATAGATTTATCAATGAAAAGAATGCTAACAGGGGGCCTTCAATAAAAAAGCTTTTGTGTGCCTTGTCAGGTAATACTCTTGGCTTACTTCTGAATTCCAGGGGTAAGCTGGGAACCCTAAAAGACGAAGTCAATCTTACTCATGGTCAAAACCTTTTGATTTACTTACAAGGGCCAAATTTATAAAGAAATCACACAAAATAGCACAGCATGAAATGTTGATGAGCTATCCGGGAGAGCAGAGGACAGCAGAACAGCACCATTTCTACTAATATGTGCCACTTTTCTGCTCTCTTGTTGTACTTTTGCCTGCCATGCACCAACGCAGGCACCCCTATGCCAAAATGCAAGGGCATTGCATTGTGGTAACTATAGTTTTTTTACAGGAAGGGGTCCCTCCTAGTACAAATCTAAACTTTAATGCATGTGCCATTTTGAATGTGTGCAGAAGAATGCAGCACCCATAAAAAGAGGGAAAAGCAAGTAAAAATGAAAATATTTCTCCTTGTTACACCTGCCTCAGAGAGTTGAAGGATTATGGCATAGCTCCCTATCTACCCTTCTTTGTAGATAAGGATTTGTGTCAAACCACCTGGGTGGCTGCATGGGAACCTTCATGCACCATCCTTGGAACAACCCCTTGGCGCAAAGCAATTTCAAGGCAGCATATTGTGCTGTGTTGTGTTACTTTCAGTTGCAATACACCGCAAATCTTGATTTGCGTTGGATTGTAAATCCCAACGCAGAGGCATTTGAACTTGCCCTAATGTGTTATAGCTCCAAAATCAATGTAATAAAATGGTGCTTTGTGTTGAGAGCAACAAACTGCTTCAATTAAATGAGCATCTGAAGAATAGCTAAAAAATGTTTGGTTTCTTAGACACGTTAATTTTGCACATAAAATATGACTCAAATATTTTGAACCAAATATAAATCTTTTAAACCATGTTCCTTTACTATGCTTCTATATGTCACAGTGACTGTCAAGGGCATATATGTTGCTAACTAATATGGCTATAACATTCACTTTTAAAAGTTGGCTGCAAATACTATTATTTCTGTTATTTAATATAGATCTTCAAACTGTCTTCACAAAAAAGGAGGACATCACAATTTTCACAGTCAGTGTCCTATCCATTAAAATACCAAAAACGTTTGGGTCACACATTACAAGACTGCAAATAAACATTACAAGATTGCAAATAATAACCCAACGTAAAGTGGGGGTCACCCACCAATATGCGCCGGAGATCCAGCTGGGCATGTTGACGGCACTGCCGCATGGGGTGGATTGAACTCCATTAGCAAACTGGGAACAGCTAGGCATACAGATGGTGGGGGACTTATACCTGAACGGGGAACTAATGCCCTTTCCTGAATTACGAGATAAGTACTGGCTCCCGGAGGGGGATTTTTTGATTCATGCAGCGGTCACAACCGCAATTCAAAAGCACTGGAGAAAATGGAAAGCAGAACCTGAGCTGACACTTGCTTGCCAGTATGCCGTGATGGCGGCCGGGACTGCTAAAGCAGTAACGTGCCTCCACACCCGACTGCTACAGGAGGGCTTGCGCCCCTTGACGGCTCTTAAAGCAAAATGGGAAGAGAGCATAGGCCGCCCGATCCCAGATGCCGCATGGGACCACATTATCAAGAGGGCATGGAAGGGTAATAGGAATGCTAGGCTCTAACAAATTCAATATTTCATCCTACACAGGGCCTATCTAACCCCAGGCAAGATCCGGAGATATATCCAGGTCCAAAACGCGGCATGTCCCATGTGTCGGGAGGAGGATGTCGAGCTCGAACACATGCTATGGTTATGCCCACGAATGGAGGATTACTGGGAGGAAATAGGGGAACTTCTGAATGCAGTCACAGACAGACAACTCAAATACGATATGGCCACCTGTTTATTGCACTGGTTCCCACACACAGCTAGGACCAAGATAACCAGCAAATTTATTGATCTAGGGCTCTTATTGGCTAAACGTGAAATCACCTGGCATTGGAAGGCGAGGGAGGGACCTTCGAGCGGGCGATGGGGAAGAGAATTCTGCAAGTGAGCAGGCTGCAAAAGTGTAGTGAGGCTCAGACAGGCTACCCACATAGGCAATGAAAGAGCGCTAGAGGGGGCTAGATCATGGCAGGCCCTAGTTCAGACTTTGAGGGATTATCATCCAACTGAAGAGGAGGAATGAGCGCTCAACATCCATGTGAACATACGATACATAACTTTGCTAGCCCTTTGGAGCACGGTGGTGATAGGTTGTGAGATTCTGACAGTGCCCACACCAACGACTTTATTAAAGGGGGAGGGTGTTGAGGGGAGGGGAGGGCTGAGTATCGGAACAGGAGCATTTCTGAAAGTAGGGGTATACTATGAGGTCGGTTTCTTTTGATTGTATGATAAGCTTTACAGGAAGTAGGATAGGGCAATAGAAAAGTTGGGGTGAAGAGACCTGGTAGTAGCTGTAGAGATAAATTAATATTGTTTCCAGGGATTGGTTAAAGTTTGTAGGTTGGGGGGAAGGGAGAAAAAGAAAAGTGGATACAAGGAATTCTTGTTGATTATTCACAATTGTATTTATATTGCATATGGGCTGACACTACTTTCCTGACTCATGCCGCCCGACCTCCGGGTTGTGGGCTGAATGGCCGTGTGCTGCAATCTTCAGTGACATGTGCGTCGCACATGCTGGACGCTGGACTGTTGATCGCACTAGATCACACTGTACTACTCTGCAATATAAATATATATATATATAAAAAAAAAGATTGCAAATAATCATCGCTCACATGCCAACATCTTGTCATGAAAAATATATTAGGATGGTGATATGTAATTCGTTAATATAATATTTGCTGCAAAAATGGCAAAAGGCTTTCTAGCTTGTCTAGCTCTGCATAGCAGCACTGTGCTAATCCAATTCTTAGAATCGCTGATAGAAAAACAGACATTTGGGGTGAGCAGATTTAAAGTGATGGTGATGTTTTAGACTGCTCCATATAAAAGAGCTGCTCTCTGCCTAACATGTGAGAACTACCCGGGTTGCAATACTTTTGTTTTGCATATTTTATGTAGCACTTTAAGTCTGAAGAGGTATTGTTTGGACTCATGCTGGGTGCTCACTCATGTCAAGTCAAAGCTATGCTTTTTTGACAAGCTGTAATAAGCATGAAATGCATTATGAGTTGTTTTATTTATTCCAGGTAGGCTAGAATGGTGTTTTAAATCTGTAATGCTGTAACAGTACCAGTGACAGGCTTTTGTAATTTTTCAGCTTGGTGTTGATAGCACTAGCACATTCTATGGCTAAAGAATTTACAGCATAAATGGCAAACGGCTTAGTAACTTTTTGAGCTTGGTGTGGATAGCACTTTGAAATCCAATGCTTAACACCTCTACTAGAAGAGCCGGTATCTGAGGTGAGAAGATTTAGAGTGTTGGTAGTGCTTATACAGGAGCTTCTCTCCACCTAAAACATGGGACCTACACAGAATTCCCTACTTCTCTTTTGCGTAATTATAATATATGAAAGCACTTAAATCCTGAAAGGGCATTGTTTGGACTTGATTTGATTTGATTTATATATTTATAAAGCGCGCAATTGCCCGAAGGCATCTTGGCGTTGAAGTTCAAGGCGTATTAGATTACTGCTGAGGTGAAATATTGACTTAGCAGAGGAAGAGCCAAGTTTTTACTGCTTTATTAAAAGACAAAAGCAAGGGGCTGTTTTTTATTGTAATTGGGTGAAAGTTTCAAGTTTTCGCTGCCCGCAACAGAAAGCTTCCCACTCCCTATCTCACCTGTTTGAACATAGGTACTTGTAAAAGTTTTGCATGAGCAGAACTCAGGCTTGTTGTCGGTACACACCATTTCAGGTGTGTTCTAAGAAACTGTGGTCCTGAGCCTCGAGGGCCTTATAGACCAGACATAAAGTTTTGAATCTGATCCTTTTTTCCACCGGTAACCAGTGGAGGGTCCTTAGTCTGTGCGAGACTGACTCAGTTCTGGGAATATCCTGCACCAACCTTGTGGCCGAGGAGTTTTGTTAGGTGTTGGGCTTGAGTCCCTGCATACAAAGCATTGCCATAATCCAATCTTAACATGGCCAGTGCCGTAGCTAATGTTTTATGTGACTCATGGGAAATGAAAGGGTGTATTCTCCTGATCATTTTTAAGCTGTACCAGATAGTTGAAGACATGTTATTTATCTGGTAGTTAAAAGTCAATTTGTTGTCAAAATATGAATCCCGGATTTTTAACTTTGCCCACTGGGGTTGGACAATTGCCCAGGCTGGCAGGCCACCATTTAGGAGTCCAGAAATCTGCATCTGATCCTAGTAGCATCACTTTGGTTTAATTACAGTTCAGTTTCAAGCAGTTAAGCTGCATCCTTTGATTAACCTGCATCATGCAGTCATTAAAGCGGTCAGCTGTTTCATTCACCTCGCTAGACACTGACACCATTATTAAGGTGTCGTCAGCATACAAAACCAGCAAAAACCCACACTGCCTGATGATCTATGCCAAGGGAGCAACATGAATATTAAAAAGTGTAGGGCTTAAAGAGGATCCCTGAGGCACTCCTCAAGGCGATTTGAAGGATTTGGATGCAATATCCCCAATTCAACTGAGAATGTTCTGAACTTTAAAAAAGATGACATTAACGCAAGTGCAGGTTCTTGGACCCCCAGTTCTACTAGACGAGCGTGAAGTATAGCTAGGTTCACGGTGTCGAAGTCCACCGATAGAACCAATAGGATCAGGGCAGCCTTCCCACCTGTGTCTAGTATACTCCTGAGTCCCTACGCTGCCATGACAAGAGCTGTCTCTGTTCTATGCTCCTCCCTGAACCCATACTGTGATTGGTCCAAAAGGTTTCTGGAGGCTATGAACTCTGACAGGTGTTTATTAAGCAGTTTTTCCAACACCTACGCTGGGAAAGGAATTCTCGAGATTGGACGGTAACTGCTCGGTTCTTTAGGGTCCATATTAGATTTTTTTAAACTGGGAGGGCTGATGCTTTTTTCCAAGCTTCTAGAAAGAGGCTTGACTGGATTATCTCTGTGAACACAAGGTTCAAGTATGCACTTAATATTTCTGGAAACAGGTGAATTACCTTGGGTGGGCATGGGTCTGTTGGGTCCCCAGACCTAATGGTCTTTACTACCTGGCTGATCTGTTCTACTGAAGGGGACGTGAAACAAAAAACAGTTTTGGGATTTGAGGAATCTATGTCCTGTTTAGGGTGCTTATTTGAGGCAATGATGTTATTATTAGTCTTAAAAGATTCGTACACTGAAGTGACTTTGTCTCCTAAGAACTGTCCAAGTATGTTACAAAGCTCTGTGCTACTTTCCATCTGTTTTACAGTGGGGAGATTCGCTAGTTTTTTAACTGTCACGAAGAGCTCCCTACTTGAGTTCTTGGCCTCACTTATTTTTCTTGTAAAGAAATTGCTTTTTTCCTCTATAACCAGTTTCTTGTAGTCTGCCAAAGTTTGTGCCTATTCAATTTTCATACTTTGATCATAGATGGTTCTCCATTTTCTTTCTGCCCTTCTGCACACTTGTTTTTGTGGCCTAAGTTTTTCCATGAACCACGGTTATTATGGCTTTTTTCTCCTGGGAGTGAAACTTTTAGTCAGGGATATAATGTTGGCTGCTGATTTAATCCAGGAGGATAACCTATCAACGGGTAAATTGCTATCTGGCGCTTGTTAGGGTTTGGTTCTAAGTAATAATTCCCGTAACGTAGGGGCATCGGTATTGGCCCAATCCTGATAGGTGACAGGACTGTGATTGTTTATGCAAACTGGTTGCCCCTGATTCACAGTAGCAGCAAACAGAAAGGCTTTGTGGTCTGACCAAGGAAATGTCAATATTACAGCAAGTTTAATGTGATAATTAGAGGAGAAAATTCCATCTAGCGTGTGCCCGGCCACATGTGTGTCCTTTTTAACAATTTGATCCAAGCAACGCCCGACCATTGCATCAACCAGTGATGTGATGTTATTGTCAGCTTGTCTTATACTGGGTGCTCCCTTGTGTCTAGAAAAAACTTTGCTTCTCTGACAATACTTAATACGAGTGAAACACATGTATTAGGAGTTGGCTTAATTTGTTTTAGGTTGGCTTGGATGGTGTTCTTTCCACCAATACAAAGCTGGAATACTGTGCCTGGAACAGTAAAAGGCTTTTTGTCACATTTTGGCTCAGCTTGGTTACACTAGCTGATACTATGTTTAATGACTGTGTTGTAAAAGTGCTCAATGCTTTGTATCTTTTCTAACACTGAGTGAATAACACTAGGTTAAACCAGAGCTTAAAATCTCTGCTAGAAAAACAGACATTTGAGATGAGCAGATTGAGAGTGTTGATGGTGTTGAGTGCTACATGTAAATGAGCTGCTCTGTACCTAAAACTTGAGAACCACCCACGGTTACCCACTGTTATTTGCATATTTTATGCAGCATCCTAAACATGAAAAGTATTGTCTATTTTATTTTTTATTTCTTGTTAATTTTTTTTTATTTGGAGTGGGAATAGTAAATCTGATGCATTTCAAAGTCCAGCACTTTTCTGTGAGAAGATGTGCTCCGCCCAACAAATCCGCCTGGATACTTTGCTTTTTTGAGCACCTGGCTTCAAACCTTTTCCTGTGGGGAAGCCTCAAATCCAGTGACTCACCCCAAGTAAACTCATGATAAATGGACTGTGCATGTTTCCTGGCAGTGTTCACCTTTTCAGATAAACCCGCTGAATCGCAGCACGGGTAAGGGACACTTGGCGGGCTACATGTGAACATATATGTACAAATGTGTGCACAAATGTTAGGGCTGCCTATAGGAGACAGAAAAAATATATATGTAGGAGGGTCTGAGGAACAGTATTACAGGGAGAAAGTCAGTCTAATGGTATGACAAAAACCTCAAAAGCTCAAAAGGAGCTGCTCACCAAGTGTAAATAGCTTGCCCAATACCTGGCATAAGAGAAGTCTCCATCAGCCCACCCATTTGGCGAAGCTTCATCATTTGGAAGACTTTGAGAGGAGGGTCAAATGTAGCCAAATGTTGCTCCAAGGCTAACATAGAAAGATACCTGACCTCATACTCTCAATGATCTCAGCCACAGTAGTTGTTCAAGATATGATACAGCTGATGAAGTGCAGTGCAAGTGATAGACGGGTGCAAGTTAAAAATTAATACAGGGACACAAAAATATGTTTATTGGGTATTGTCCAAATGCCATAAAATAAAATAGATCGCCTGATTGTGTGGAATTAATTTTCTATCTCCTAGCGAATAGTGAGGTCGACATGTTTCAGCCGTGTTGCCAACTGGCCCGGCTTTCTTCAGGATCTAGTAAATGTTGAGTGCTACTGCAGGAAAGACAATCAGTGAAAGGTGTTGTACATTTAAATTAACACGTGAAAGAATTAATAGATCAGTGGTTTATTACCACCCTACCAGACATGAATCCCATGTGTGTGTAGGTAAGAACAATTTCTTCATTCCCAGCTTTCTGTGGGAGTAAGCCCCACCTCACCCGGCAAATACTTGGTGGTTGAGGCCCCGCTCTGTCCATCGGTACCCCTTTGTGATCTGCAAGCAGTGTGTGAGACTCCTGTCATGCACAGCCTCGTAACTGCATATAGTTAGCCTTGTACAGAGGGGGCTCTGCAGGATTGGGTTTTGACCTGAGTGAGGCCTCACAATGTTAGTGTACACTCATAGGGAAAGTCAGTGTTGCTTACTGTTTTGTCTGCAGTGACACTCCATTATAGACCAATGGGGAGGGCTGCCGTAGAGTGCAACTTGCTTCCCCATGTCCAACAGACACAGGAGACATACAGATTTAGGTTGTAACCTGTATAAGAAAATACATTCTGCAAGTTACACAAACCTTTCTAGACAGCTTATGGATAACCCAGGAATGTCACATGTCTATGGCTCAGTTCAGGATCAGAGCCCAGGCCTTTTGACACCCTGCTGTGCCAAGCTAGTTACATTGCTCTCCAGCAGCTGGGACATAAGCCTCCTCACACAAAGGGAGCAATTAACAGTTCTTCCCTCAGTTCCTGAGAAGGTAAGGGGTGGGGTGGAATGCTCAACATTAATCACTCAGCTGTCAGACAGGGCATGGGATGGGCCTGCCCACCCACTACACAAAGGAGGTAGCCCCGACCTCTGGAGCCAACCCTGTAGGGGGCTCCCTGTGAAGATTTGCTGGGAAAGGCCATGGTATTTATGTGTGGGGTGGAGCTGAGTCACTCATAGAAGATATGGCAGGTGACTCATGGGTGATGCCACTTCGAAACATCCCAGCAGGCTGTGCATGAAGGTTGGGACAGGGGCGGAGAGTTGATGTGGCACCCCATGAAGAAGCAGAGGTGCCTCACTTCTAGACCCTCCCAACCCCATTTAAAAGGTGTTGCACAGGAGGGAGAGCTCTTTTGGTTGTGATTTTCTGCTTGGAACGTGGACTGAAGGTGGCAGCCATTGGCAGTTGGAAGGAAGAACCCCTGATGGCCATCTAGACTAAGGACTCTGACTTCAGTTGACCCCATAGTCAGTAGTGCTCTATTGGGAACCAGGGAAGCTGCCCCCTTACATGCCCTGAGGATATGTTGGGGCAAGCACTGGCCTCTGCTCCAAAGAGGAGAGAGGCCCAGAGGAAATCAAGGAAACCGCCTGGCACAGGGCACCAGCAAAGTCATATTCCTACAATGTGTGTCACCTTTGCTGTGGCCAGGATGCCAGGAGGCCTAAATAAAGTACTCAAGATGACTAGGGCTCACCCCCAGAAGCAAAATAAGCCAAAGGTGAAGCAAAACAGCCCAACGAGGCATGAGATATTATTTTGCAAAGAATTTGACCATTGACACCACCTCACTCAGGCCTGGAGCACGTTGAGTACCTAAATAGAAATACCCGGTTTTCAGGCAGTGAGCTCATGGTACCACCTCCTCAGTTTTTCCATGGCCTGGGGACTCCATGCCCCAGGCCAGCTTCCTGAATTGAGTGGCTGGAAACCAGCTCCGGGACCGCAATGCAGCGGGGACAGTAAAGCACCATCATGATTTCCCCAAATCAGAGGAGATGAAGCAGGCCTGGATCCTAACTCCTAGCAACAACCCCACTGCAGGCAAAGAATGAGTGCTGCTGCACTCCCCCCATAGTGGTGGTCCTTACCCGCTCCCCACTCCCGGTCCCTGTGTCTGGGGGAGTGGGCGGCTATCACCGATACCAGTGCCTTGCCCGCAGCAGCGATCAAGGCAGAAGAAACCTGCCAGCTCCCATGGCAGCACAAAGAAGTACTGTGCACGGGGAGCCAGTGGGGGTAGCAAGGGATGGGCTCACTGCGCTGCCCCTCTTTTGTGAACCTGGATGGGGTGCCTGGGTGGGATCAGGTACCCACAAAGTAAAGAAAGAGCTGCATGACAAAACAGAACAGGGAATAAAGGCAACAACTCTACCCAGTACAGCAGGAGAGCTGCTCATTACCATAATGCCCTGTGGGGCTTGTTCCTATTACACTTTTTGTGTCCTTTGTGGTGGCCTTAGGATGTCTGAGCCACCACCAACATGCCCCAAAAAGATTGTGGAGGAGCTGCAAGAGTTGCTCAATTTTGCCCCAGCAGATTTAAGAAGACCTAAACCTAAGTTTGGTGAGCCTCAAAAAGCATGACTATTCCAGGCTTATTCCTAAAATGTTAAGTACTTCCTAGGATGGAGCATGTTCTCTTCAGCTGGGAGTTCTGCACCCTCTGGGGGCTATGTCTATGGTTACAGGTATTGTGACCCAAAGGTGGTTAAAAACAATATACATGTGGTGCAAACTTCCATGAAAACGGAACAATGATCTGCTCTATACCAGGCACACCCTTGGCAAGGATGATGGCACTAACTGTTGACTCCTCCTTGAAAGATCAAATAAGAGCTCGCCCTGTGGATCAGTAAGCGTTCTCCACTGTGGTACATATCATTGTAGCTAGCACACCAGAGCTGCACAACCGCACTGTCCAGCTCCCAAAAGAGTTCCTCTTCCGTCCACAGTCCCAGGACTCCCGGATACCAGACAAAAACATGATCTTAGGCATACATGCTCTTGAAATAAGACCTACATACGGGGCATTCCTAGCAGGTGACGACAATATGTGCACCTGGGCCTGTGTAATTTTTAATGAGCCTGGACAGCTAGTGAGAAGCATTTCAGATGAACAACTCTTTGGCGATCCGGATGAGTATTCCAAAACAGAGATCATTTACACAAATGAGGTGCCCATCTCAGTCACAGTGGAAAATAGAACACCCACTGCCCCACCAAAGTATGATTCTGTGCGTGAAGCAAACTTGGCTCAAGTCCCACCACATCTGTGGACTACTGGCCCCAATGATGTAGACCTTATTCACTCAGCCACACCATTTAGGATAGCACTGAAACCAGGCTCAATTTTACCCAGAATAAAACATATCCACTATCTAAGGAAGCAGACAGTCCTATTGGCTTTCTCGTTCCGAGGGGTCAAAATGGCGTATAAAGGTTAGCCCAGGGGTACTTTGAGTCCCCTAGCTTCTTTAACAGAGTTGTCAAGGACGACTTATGAAATTTCCAATGTGACAGCACTTTGCTGCAATATGTAGAAAACATTTTGCTCTGCAGCACCACAGAACAACAGTGCAGGAGAGACACCATCTCTCTGCTTACCCCCTTAGCTCACAGAGGTTACAAAGTGGACAAAAATAAACTACAGTACTGCCAAACAGAGGTACACTATCTAGGCCAATTACTGTTAGCATCAGGGAGACGCGTCACGCCAGATACAGTTGAGGCCATAAAGAGTACCCCAGAGCCCCAAACGATCAAAGACATGCAAAAGTTCCTGGGATTAGTGAACTATGTCCACCAGTGGGTCTTTGATTTCTTAACGATAACTGCCCCTTTGTTGAAAACAGTTAAAGCAGCCAAAGTCAGACACAACAAAATAGACTGGACACCTGAAATGACAGCATCCTTCAAACAGCTCAAAAATTAAATAACAAACGCATCAGTGTTAGGCTCACCTGATTACACCAAATAATTCTACCTTTTCACTCACTGCAATGGTCAGGTCATGACTGCTGTACTTACTCAAAAATACCCCATGGGCCACACGCCCATCTCTTACTTCAGCGGCATGCTAGACTCGGTCATGAAAGGTCATTACCCCTGCGAACAAGCTCTTGCCGCCGCAGCTTTCACTGTAGAAAAAAGCACTCCCATTGTCATGGGATCCCCGTTGACACTGTACACTGAGCACGCCGTATTTGCTATAATTCAGAAAGCCAAGACAACACTAACAACACAAAGAGTGTCAGGTTACGAAGTCATACTGTCATTGCCCTCGCTGAAAGTTGTCAAATGTCACACAGTCAATCCTGCCACGTTCTTTGCCCATCCCATTGCAGCCTCAGACGATGACACCCATGACTGTGCCACATACTCTCCAGACGAGTCAGGAGCAGCAAAAGAGGACCCCCTGCCAGACAGCACTGTATATTTTGTTGATGGGTCCTCCATCATTGACCAGGAGACAGGGATCAGGTACACAGGAGCCGCAGTGGTTAGGGCCCCACAGCATGACTCCTCTGATTCCCTAGACATTGTACAGCAAACTGCATTGCCTCCATACTACTCAGCCCAAGCTGCTGTATTTGTAACACTAATTGCCGCTTTGAACCACGGGGCTGATGACCGCATCACAGTGTACTCAGACTCTGCATATGTCACAACAATGACACACTCAAGCATCCTGCGCTGGAAGAGGCGCAAATTTGTCAAATCTGATGGAACACTTGTATGTCACAAACAATTGTTGGAAGAATTAATTAAGGCCCTTACACTTCCAACTGAGGTAGCTGTTGTCAAATGTGCAGCGCACACTAATGGACAGGACTTTGTCTCCAGAGGTAACGCTCTGGCAGATTGGGCAGCCAAAGCTGCAGCCAGAGGCCACCTACCTGTGACAGCGCCAGATCCTCAAAACACCCCTATCCTACTGGCCCAAGCTGTAGCTCCAGCAGAGCGGCCAAACACGCATAAAGATAGTGTAGCCCCAGCGCAGCACACAGGCATGAATGATGACACTCTTGACACAAATACTTCCTACCCTATCAACAACACACAACAATATGATCACATTGCCCAACTGCATCTCAGAGAAATAAAAGAAAGTGCACCACATCAAGAGAAAGAGCCATGGAAGAAGAGGGGAGTTCAGCAGGACCCTGCTGATTTCATTTACAGGCAGACCATGTCTGGAAAGCCTGTCATGCCACAAGCCTTACTGCAGCTGGCACTGGACCAACTCCACCTACCCGCACATATCTCCCGAGATAACATGTCCACAACATTGCAAACAGTTCCCAATGCCCACAAACTAATACTACTTTTTGTTAATAAATGCCTCATCTGCCAACAATATTCACCAAGCCCAACTCTCAAAACAGTCGCTTCCACCATCCCCATACCTTCTGGCCCCTTCAAAGAACTCCACCTCGACTATGATTGATCGGTGCCAAAATTACGGATATCTCATTGTGCCCATTCTTGCACTGGATCGAAGATGGACCATGCGTCCACTGCGATGCTAAAGCAGCGGCCACATACCTACTCCGTGACGTAATTTCCCGCTTTGGAATTCCTGACACCATCAGGACAGACAACGGAAGCCATTTTTCAAATGCCATCTTCCCCTCTCTGACCACAATACTAGGCATCAGACACAAACTGACATCCGCTTACCACCCCCAAAGTAACAGCATTTGTGAGCACCTCAACGACTTGCTCAAAAACAAAAAATGCAAAATAAGCACCACTATTGGTAAAAAATGTCTCTACTACCTCCCACTTGCCCTCTTCTCACTAAGAAACTCCCCAAGTTCAGATCACCACCTCACGCCCCATCAGCTTGTCACCGGACGATCCATAAATGTAGCTGTCCCCTCCACCAGGCCCAAAACTGATAGTGAATCATCCTCTGAGATTGTTAAAGCAGAGCTCTATGATTTCTTGTGCACACTAACCCGCTTCGCGCAGTTCCTTTCTGCCCAGGTATCTAAGAGGAAGGAGAAGGGCCCCATCGATCCAGAGCTACCATCTATTTGTCCTGGGACCCTGATCTTCGTCCGGAAGCACGTCAGGTGTTGGAAAGACCCAAAATTTGAAGGAGCCTTTGCGGTGATCGACTCATCTCCAACTGTCGTCCGGATAGCGGAAAAGAAAGCATGGATCCAAAGAAGGACGTTCGGCTTGACCCTGCACCTCTGCAGCAACAGACAATGGACTAAAAGAGGAAAGCGACATGCCCATGGTCCCACTGAATGAGGACAGCGGCTTCCCTTCCACTGTTGAAGAAGAAGAAGACACTCATGTGCTGCTTCACGAATACAGCAGTTGTGATACCAAGATATGTATTCTTACTATACTTATGTTGTGTATCATTGTTGGAGTGGCGCTAGAAACATTTAATTGGTATATCTTTTTTCTTGCTGTAAAGAGTAGGTAGCAAAAATGCCTTAGTATCCACTGTACCAGCGGTCATACTCAATTTACAGAGAACAACACACAGCACACTAGGTCCCAAACTCCCGGATAGTAGTGCTACTAGCAATACATGCAATAGTGTGCATCTTGACGTCTCACCCTGCACCCAAGAGCACAGAAGTAGTACATGGGATAGATCTGCTAACTTCACAGTACCACAACAAGTTTCCCGCCAACGCCCCTCTCACCGATTCGCTACTTCCCCTCACAGAACAAAGCCACTTGTCCCCCGCAAGCCTACGAACCACAGAACAGGGTATAAGACATTCCAACATCTTGTAGAGATACAAAAGGGCCTAGGGCCCATATTAGGTCTACAGCAGTCAGTAGGAGATCATTCGGTGCACTCCTCCCTAGAAGACAACTCCTGGTAGAGCGACATGCCAGCAGTAGGGAAAACAATAACAAATTAATTGAGCTACGTATGTTCATACATCCCCCATGCAGTAGGAGCTGCCAGACTAATTTTCCCTAAAGAAGTTCCACCACACATTGCTATGTGCCTTCTGCACCTGTACCTTTGCCGCACACAGGGACAATCCCAGATCAGTAGGGTTGAATTGGATACGGTGTTTGTTAATACCACAACATGAGACTATACCCCCATTCTACACAAGGTTCTCACAGAGACAGTCCCCTTGACAGAGGAGATAGGGAACATGCGAAAAAAGGGGATACGGGAATATGGACCTTCGTCGACCAATTATACTGGAACATGGATATTTCTCAGTGTCAGTGCCCGTAACCAATTGCGATGATTCCCTACCACATGACGACCGCACATGTCCATGCCGCAATAGGACTGTGCTGAAGTTATCAGCACAGGTGTACACAAAGTGCAGGTGGATCCCTGTTGATGGCCTAGTATGTAGAGCAGCTTCCTTAGGCCCCCTTGGGTTGGAGAAAAAGATTATGAAGGAGATATTGACTGGAGGGTTGATGAGGACTGTGAACAGATATGAGCTCATGGAAGTGTTAGGTATACCTGGGGTGGGGAAGGAATGTCCAAACCTAAAAAGGCATTTAAACTAAAGAACCCTTCTCTTTGTTTTATAGGTAACGGCTTTGTACCTGTTGGGCGTAACACAGATTGCAACACAACTATCTTAAATTTTGATATGCAGTTCGGCACCTCCACTTTGATGGACTACTACTGGGCCTGCGGAGAATGCCTCTATCTCCAGCTACCTCCTCAGTGGCTCAGACTTTGCTCCTTGGTGACTCTGCATTAAGTACATCTGGATGTGCCGGCATCGAATGCCTCCCACATGCTGTCACACCCAATGACAGGTGATGTTACATTCCTCCACCGCCACTGGCGAACAGCTAAGTACTTCGCAACAGAGGCCCTTGGTAACGTTCCACAAGAGTTCTGCCTCTTCAACGAGGCCCTGCTCTTCTTCGGAGGGGCAGTTCCGATGTTCCAAACTAATGCCAATTCCCGCTGGCTGGAAGTGAGCCGCTATGATGTCATGAAGGCCATCAACAGCACCAGGGACGGACTGAATGCAATTAGGGAAGAACTGTGCCCCTTAAGACTAATGGTTTTGGAGCATTGCTACTTCCTCTACATGCTGACTGCTAAAGATGGTGGTTTGTGCCATAGGATCGGAAAATCCTGCTGCACGTTCATACCAGGAAACGACGAGGATAACGGATCAATAGCAAGGGCCATTGAGGAGTTGACCAACTTGGGAAAAGAAATGACAAAGGAGGGAGGTGCCCCTGCAGACATTATTCCAACGGACTGGTTCGATTTTGGCTGGATGCCCTCATGGCTGACAGCAATACTGAAATTAGTGATACCCACAGTTGGGATTATGTTGCTTCTGTGTTGCGTCTTTCAGATAAGGAGCCACTGCATTAAGAGGTTAAGTACCAAAGCTTTAGGGATGAACCACGCTAGCACAGGGATTTACCAGGTAGCGAAATATGAAGACATGGATCGAGTTCCTGGGGATGGGAATGGGGTAAAATTGGAAATGAGCAAGCTAGCAGCACCTGGCATTCACTATGGCATACCATCAGCTCCTCCACTTCCCCCAGGTAGAGACACCCTGAGCAAGAGCCCTGCAGCAGTCCAATATGAACGTCTGCTTAATGCATCAGGTGCCGAATATGTCGAAAGACTCCTTAAGCCAGATGGAGAAAGAGCCAAGCAAAGAGAGCAACCCCAAGGCAGCTTTAAGTGTTATGTTAACAACATGCCCTGGATTCCCCCAGTAGCGGAAGGGTCACCAAGATACTCTGTTAAAAGAGTGTTCATAAATGAACAAGAGCAGGGAGATGATGGAGGGTCACGTTTTACTATCTAATTACCAAAAAGGGCATTTTTGATCGACCTTGATAGAATGAAGGTCTGATGTGGGCCCTGCTTGACAAAATCTGAAAGTATGCTAAAATGATCAATTTTCACCATATACTATCAGTAAATGGAAGCCCACAGATTCCGTGATCCCTCTACATATAGGCCTAAGCCAAAGGCCAAAGGCCACCATCTTATTTTATCAGTCTTTCATATTAAATTCTACTAGACCTGATGATTTCAAAACATGCACTTCTGTTGCGCTGAAAACAACGAGGCAATTTGGGCAATCGCAGAGTACAGTAATTTTTCACAGCTTCATTACCAACGCCCACACACACATACACAGACCCAGCTGGTACAAGTTGGTACATCTTGGACCGTTGCTAAAATTTTATTTTGAAAGATAGCTTGCACAAAATAAAAGCCCCAACATCTTGAAATAGTAGCACCTGTCTTAAGTTCCGCTCTAATATATATTTTTAGAGATATGTACGTGACAAGATGTTCTTTGTTTATGTTTTGCGGTCGAGCATGGCCAACCAACCGTTGAGCCACCTGACCATTTCCGTGTCCGAGGACATGCGGTCAAGCCACCTGCACCAGAAAGTGTGTCAGAAAGTGCGTCAGGAGTGTAAAGGGTTCCGCTTTTTCAGGTAAAAAGGATCCAATACCACAATTAGAAACCAGAACTCTCCTGCAAGTGCTTGGCACAAGCGTGGGTTCTCCGGCCAGCTGTTTATCTGATTTGGGACTCCAAAAGCCTCCTCTTTCAGGTGGTACCCCCCAAACTAGAATATATTTTTGCCTTTTTAAATCTCTGATTATACTCGGTATTTTTCATCCACACCCAATTCCTTGCATTTAAGGTCTCTTTAAACCATTAGATCTTGTACGGCTAGTCTCCCTAGTTAGGTTGTCTCTAGGCACTGGATTTTTATAGAATGTGTTATGTATTCTCTAACTAATTTCAATTGTGCCTTTTAAAGATCCTAGTCCCTTGCATCTTGAGTCTTTTTATAATGGTCAAACATCTGCATGGATAATTTTTTTCAGAAAAGCTTGTTTCTAGGTGCTATATTTTCATAGAATGTATTCTGTGCTTTTTTGAATCTCTAGCTGATTTAAACATTTTCTTAATACATCCTTATTCCAGCTTGCCTTATAAAAGTTTGAGCATTTGTCACCTAGCATTTATGCCTGACAGAGTGAAGTCAGATTTTCGTAATGGTTTTGCTTAGTTACATGAAATGATATGCATTTAGTTATATACTTGTGATTTAATATTAAAAGTACCACTTCAACATGAGTCTTCGTCATCTCATATCTTTGTTCTTTATTACTCAGTAAAGAGTTGCGTCAGTGGCCTGTGACCACTGCTGAGGTGACCACACCCCAAAGGGGCATCGACTCTCCCTTTATCAAACCTGTTTTATTTTTCTTCTTGTAGCTATTACCCACCTTGTACCTTGTTGTTATGCGTTCAGAGTTTGCCTTCTCTGGTTCCTGGTGCCTGGGCAGACTCGTAGATGCCGGCAGTGGAGTTAGTGAGGCCGGCGACATGGTTGGCATTTGGTGCTGGGAGGAGGTGGCCCGGACCCATCAGAGACGTGACTCGTCTTTCTTTTAGTTCTGAGACGTAGGTGGTAGAGCCAGCACCAGCACAGGTGCGTATTCAACCCCCACGGTCTGTATTGCTCGGACAGTCGAATCTGTATACCAGGTAGGGAGTCGACATCGGAGCCATACTTTGTTTGAGGACGTTATCCCAGCAAACTGCGATGAGGGTAAGAAGAGGTACTTCTTACTGTCGGGGGACTTTAAAGACAAAGCGCTAATACCCCCTGAGTGGGACTTTAAAAGTCTAGAAACCCCCAAGGTGGAAGAGGCACAATTTAAATGTATGGAGATAAGGGAGGTAGGGAAGACAGGCGGATCAGCTGTTGTGGACGCCCCTCCACCAAAAATAAATAGATATATTTTACGGGCAAGAGCGGTGCATTCCTCATGAAACATAGACGTCACTAAACCCATCTTACTTCCGCGTGTCTCCCCCACAATCTTCAAAGTAAAAACATCTATAAGACAGCACAAGCAGAGAGGGGGCACTACAGACGACGGACCCAACTCTAAGGGCAAAGAGGTAGACGTAGGCAAAAGAAAAGGAAGGGGTAAGAAGCTGTCATCTTTAAAAGTTTAAATCACCGCCTCATTGAAAACTTATCACAAAGTCATGTCCACCTCTACTGCCTTAGTATGTGATCCTTTAAAGAACGTGAGTCAAGATAGTCCCCCGGAAGAAGCACCCAGCTCCCTGAGTTCCCTAAAGGTGGGGTTGAGCAATACTCCGAATATAATAGATGCAGTCTCCGACAGGGACACAAGGGTGAGTCTCAACCGGACTTTAGTCACATACCCAGCAGTGAGCCTCTAGAATAGATACTCCGACACTGGCAAGCAACGATGCCCCGGAATTGTCTCTGAAATCTCCCAAGACCTCCAACATCACAGAAGATAACTCAACCACAGATTTTACAACAGATACCATAACACGCTCCCTGAATGATATATTACTTGCCATGAAGGATGAAATGACAAATAGATTTACTGTGTCCGAGACCTATCAGGCCGAAATGACCAATAGATTCTCAGTCTATGAAGCAAATCAGGCAGCCGTTCAAGCCTCCTGTGAAATATTGGCTAAAAGGTTAGATGAAGTCACATTAAGAACAGATTCAATTGAATTGGAAATCCCCAAAATTAAAGACATCATGCATACCACCTCAGAGGAGCTGGTTAAACTATTGGCCCAGATTAAAGAACTCAAAGATGACCTTGAGCGCTTGGAGAATCACTCCAGGAGGAATAATTTGAGGCTTTTGAATGTACCCGAAGCCCTGGAGGTGTCGGATATAAGGGGTTTTGTGATTTCCTTTTTAAAGGGGACAGTATTGAAGAACCTACCACAAGTGGACCTAGCATGTGATATACAAAGGGTGACCCTGCTAGACAAAAACCCAGGAAGATCCTGGTCAACTTTCTAACTTATTCTGTTAAGGAGCTGATTTTATCATCTGCCCTTAAGGAAGGCACTATAACCTCCAATAGATCTAGTCCCTTTTCTTTTCATATAAGATCTGACATCTCCCATATGACTGCAACACCACAGTGGGGGCTGGGGAAAAGGCTAGAGGAGCTGCATAGCATTGGGGCCAAGGCACAGCTGAAGTTTCCCGCACAACTTTGCGTAATGTGGAACAACCATATGCATGAGCTACAATCCAGTGAGGAGGCGAACGCCCTCATTGCTACAATTAAAACTGAGATGGGGGAGAGAAGGGGGCCATTGAGGTAAAGGGGATGTACCAGATATCATTGATAGCAAGACCCTAGATCTAAATGTATTTTTTTATCCCAAGGGGAGAGGGGGGCTGAATAGGCTTTGCCTATTGGAAGGGAGAGTTCTTCACGGGAAGGGGGGTCACTGGGGGAGGAGGGAGGGGTATGGGAGGGGCACTTTGTGTGGGAGCTGAGGATAAAATACAAAGAAAAACGATTCTCACTTCAGAATTATGGAAACCCCGTCTAGCCGGTATTACAGATTTACAACTCAATGGCAGAAAACTAAAAAAAAGGATAGTAAGACCATCTTTATCTCTTGGAATTTTAATGGGTTAAGGTTTCCTCATAGGCAAAGGTTGATTTTAAAATATTTAGAGCTCTCCCCCGCACAACTTTGTATTTTTCAGGAGACGCATTTGAGTTTTGCAGAATGCCGTTCTATTTTCTCAAGAGTGCCCTGGATAAAATGTTATTGTACCTCGCGTCAGACGATTAACAGCAAAGGTGTTGCAATCTTGATTAAACATGGCGCCCCTTGTTCCATCAAAGATTCGCAGACAGACCAGACTGGGAGGTGGTTGGTAGCACAACTGGCCTTGGAGTGTTCGTAGTTAGTTTGTGCCTCTTTTATGGCCTAAATGTTGACAACTCGACATATATTTGTAAATTGCAATCTATATTAACTACTGTAACCCCCCTTCTGAATATTGGTGGCGATTTTAACATTCTTTTGGACCCATCGAAAGACAGGTCCAATTTGATTCACTATATTGGGGCCCCTAGGGTTTGTCACGCTTTGTTAAATATGCTACATGATTTGAACCTGGTAGATGTTTGGAGGGAGAAGAAGGGCGATTCACAGGGCTTTACATTTTACAGTAAAAAATACTGTCACTCTTCCATAATCTATTTTATTTTAACAGATAGATCCACCCTGGCTGGCCTGGAAGAGATCTCAGTTTTACCAAGTCGCCTTTCAGATCGCACCCAAGTCCTATTTTCCTATCTAAGCAAAAGGCACTCACTGCTGAGTGTACCTTTGGGAAGTACTGGAGGTAATGGGTCTCAGCACCATTTTTATTCAAACCCTGAGGAACTGATATCAGGGAGCCTCTGCTTGGATTCATTTGTATGGTTCACTGACTTCTAACTTTAATATTCAGAAAGGACCCCGACAGAGTTGCCTGATTTCCTCCCTCGTGTTCAACATCTACATAGAGCAACTGGCACAGGCCATTAGATTAGATGACTCAATCTATCCTTTCAAGTCCCAACATTATAGCTGTAAGCTAGCTTTGTACGCTGATGAATTAATATTATACACCAACAGTCCCGCAGAGGTATTTCCTCATGTGGAAGCACTATTGGAGGGGTTTGGTTCCATGTCAGGTTACTTAGCAAATACATCAAAAACCGAGGTGATGTGCTGGAACCTAGATCAATGGGAGGGAACAACCAGCAATGAGTTAAGATACTTAGGTATATTTATCGTCAAAGATCTGGAAAAAATCCCTCAGATTAATTTAAATAGAACTATCAAGGAAATACATTGCCTCTGAAGCAGATGGAGGAATCTCCCTTTAACAATCTATGGGAAAGTAAATCTGGTTAAGATGGTCATTCCCCTCAAGTTGTCTTACCTGTTTAATGCAATACCTTTGGTTTTTCCACTTAAGAGCATTAGCAAGGTGCAGGGTAAGATTAGGAGTTTTATCTGGGGAGACAAGGGTGTAAGGCTGTCCTGGAAGAAACTGAGACGCAGGCTCAATAAAGGGGGGGCTGCTTTTCCTGATATTAGCTGGTATGCAGTGGCATTCCAATTTAAAGGAGTTTGGATGCTATTTGCAAAACCGGAGGAGTCGGCTTGGGGAAGGCTGTTGGGAGAAATGGCTACCATGGAGGGGGGAAGAGGCGGAGAGGCTTTTCCATATAAGTTTGGGGCCCCAAAATGCTTTAAGCGAGTACGTTTGAAGGTTCTCAGGGCAGCTTTGGAAATATGGTACAAAGTTAGAATTAGGTGGGGAATCGTATATTATTCAGACTTAGCACCTATTTGGGTTTCTCCTGGAAAACCTCTATGTCTTAGAGATAGCTTGTCGGTACCCATCAAGAGAGCTGGCATAAATATCTGTTCTGACTTGCTAGATACAGAGGGGATCCATCCTTGAGAACTATTGAGGGCTAGGATAGGCACAGGGTTTTCCAGATTTAAGTATCTACAACTGTTATCTTGGTTCAAGGCAAAAAAGGGGGATGTAAGAGGGAATTGGGAAATCGAGTGTTTGTTTCAATTAGCACATCCAATAAAGAAAGAGATATTAGTGTGGTAAAAAAAGTTATTAGAAGCTGAAGATCTGGAAATCCGACCCCTATCTTCGGTCTGGAATCAAACCTCTCATGAGCCCTCCATAGATGCCTTGTTCGAGCCTTCCCTGAAATTATTATATAAATAAATCAAACCTGCAAGTCTAAAAACAAATGACTTTTTTGTCATCAATAGACTTTATTATACCCCAGCCAAGATAGCCAAGTTTGCTCCATCACCAACTCCAAAATGCCCTAGATGTATGACGCCCATTGCCAATGATCTTCATATCTTTTTGAGTGTCCCAAATTAAAAATCTTTTGGAAGAGGGGTTGTGACATTCTCTGTGATATTTTTAAAGCCAATATTAGAGTTAATCTGTAACTGGTGTTTTTTTTAGGATGATGGCTTGTTCTGTCAGAATGCACCGCAAATTCACGGTGGGTTATTGTTATACTTAGTGCTACTTGCCCAGATAGAGATGTCTGTAAAAAGTGGAAAGACCCCCTCCTCCGAAGAGCAAGGACTGGCTTAAAGCCGCACTGGCTATGGCCCGCCTGGACCATGAAGTTGAAGGGGACAGTTCGACAGACATCTGGCTGCCCCTTATGAGATGGGGACATAACCTGAGATTAATATAGTTAGTCCTATGATTACACCAAGTTCCACTATTAATGGGACCGGTCAGGCGACCTAAGCAAATGCGGTAAGCCGGAGGACCCACAGATCAGCTTCGTAAGACCTGCAGAAGCCTATTGGTAAGATGAGGACACAAAAAAAAGAAATAATGATGTTTACAGCCACTTGTACTCAAAGTACAAATGCTTTTTTGTGAGTAATAAGTGCTCTCATTCCTGGTTATATTTAATTATTGAATTTATTCCTATGGTGAAATTCTTTGGTAAATGAATGATGTTGACAGCCACTCCTGATTAAAGAATATATGTTTTACTGCCAGTTTTAAGTGCCCTGATTAATGATTATACTTGATTATTGCATTTACACCTAAGATGGTGATTATGTTTACCTCTTTATGGGGTCAGAGAATGATATGCAATGTCAACAAATGGTGTTTCCATCAGCCTTACGTATATTTGTACTGTGTGTGTAATAAATGCATGTTTCCTTTTTCAAAAGAAAAAGCACAGAATGGGCAATCATTTATTGAGTGTCATTAATGCATGCCAGTGAATGGTGATTACTAGCCCACACCAACTCCTTTGAGGAGACCTCGGACTACTCTGCTTCCCTATTCTAAGAGAGTCAAGAACCACAATGGGTTTTTGGTTCCCAGTGGAGGACAAAGGTGGACCCATTACTTGTGCAGGCCACACAACTACAGGACCATTTTTCTTACATTTCCTTACTGTTGATTACATTGCAGTGGAAAAAATAAAGATGTCTCTCCACAGACCAATACTTTCCCTACTGTTGCTAAAGTTGGAGTGGATGTAGCAAATATGACCCCTCCGTAGTCCAGCACTTTCCCAACTGTTGCTTTCCTCGGATTGTGAATAGTACATCTGATCCCAAAGTCCAATGCTTTCTCTACTGTTGCACATGTTGGGGAGGGAATAGTAAATCTCCTTCAAAGTGAAATCATTTCACGATTGTTGCTCAAGTTTGCATGACAATAGTAAATCTGCTCCTTCAATGTACAACACTTTCCTTCCTTGTTAGATCTGGGGGTCTCTAGTTGGCAATAGTTATCACCTTTGTCCAAATAGGGACCCTTACAACTAAGTCAGGATAAGGGGATTACACTCCTTAATAACCCCTGCTCACCCCCTTGGTAGCTTGGCACGAGCAGACAGGCTTATCTCAGAGGCAGTGTGCTAAGCATTTGTAAATAGACAAAGTAATGCAGTGATAACACTACAGATGGACACAACACAGGTTTTATAAAAATAAGTATTCTTTATATAGACTTAACACAATACCACAAATGACAAAACTCCACAATACTACACTTAAGGTTGCTTAAAAGATGATTAAAGTCTCTTAGTTCAAGTTGTTGGTAAATGGGACAAAGTTCTCAACAAAGTACCTGGATGCGTAATGGACAGTAACCAAAAGGCTCGCAAAAGGGGAGATGTGTTGGTTCCGTGACCCGGGGGAACGGTTGCGTCCTTCCTCAATGCTTGCACAGAGTAGGGGACTCGTCGTGAGCCTTACAGGTGTGGAGGTGATGCGTAGATTTTCGGCTTGCGGGCCCATTGCGGTGAGCAAAATGGGGCCTTGATGCGATGATCCAAGTGCGATGCCAGAAGATGGCACACTAGATGCGCCAATGCAATGACGATGCGATGACGATGCGATGGCGATGCGATGACGCCCTGGCAGCCTTGCGACGACTCTGTACTTTGGAGCCATGACAGGCCCTGTGAAGCGCTACTCCGGTGATGCGATGACGACTCTCACAATGGCATCACGCTTTTCTGGTGATGCAACAGCAGACAGCTTCAATGAACACACGCTTCCAGGGAGATGCAGCGAAAGCTCGCTTCTCCAGCGTTGCGATGATTTCAGCTGGGGCGGCGACACGCTTCTCCTTGATGCATCGCACTTCCAGCTCCCAGCGGCATGCAAGTGACTGGAGTCAGAATTCCCAGCAAGGAAATTCAGGAGGGAGCTGGAGGTGAAGTCTTTTGTTCCTGAGACTTCAGCAGGACGCAAGCACAGTTCAAGCCCTGGGAGAATATTCTGTAGATGAAAGTCCTTACAAATCTCCTTCTCCTTTCCCTTGGCAATGAAGCAACCACTGCAGGCCAACCCAGCAAACAGCACACTGGCAGAGGGGCAGTCCAAACTCCTGCAGCTTCCTTGGTTCTTCTCCTTGGCAGAAAGGTTACTTGTTCAAAAGTGATCTAATTTCTTGGGATCAGGGTCCCAATATTTATACCCCAAAATCCTTTGTTCTTTGTAGGCAGAGAGGCCTCTGCCTAGTCCAAACCAGTTCCAGAGCAATTTGTTTACATGACTCTCTTCTTCCTTTCACTGTGCAGGGCAGAGAAATCAGACGCCCCACAGGAGGTGGAGCCAGCACAAGGGAGGGAAGATACAGCTCTGGAGAACTCTGTTGACATGATTCCTCTTCTCCTTTCACAGTGCAGGGCAGAGACATCAGGCAAGCCACATGGGGTGGAACCAGCATTGTAGAGGGAAGGCCCAGCCCTATTCAGGTCCCAGGTGCACTCCTCCCTCCCATCTGGATGTAAATCTCTCTATTCACCACTGGTCTGTCCCAGCCTGTCTCCTGGAATTCCCCAGCCCTGTCACACACAAACCCAGACAAGGAATACATAACCCAGCAGAGGCAGGCTCAAATGGTTAGGCAAGCAAATACCTGCTTTCTAAACGTGGTATTTACAAACACAGAATATTAAAATAAACTTTACTAAAAGATGTATGTTATTATTCTGAGTTCAGGCACACTAAATTCGAATTTCTACCCTGTTCCCTGAGTCAGTTAGGATTAGAAGGATGTAATAATCTTAATTGTCCATTCTGGCCTATGAGAACAGGTAGACTTCAATAGTGAAAAACGAAAATGGCTGTAATTCACTATTAGAACATGCTACACACATCAGAGCATGTCCTGCCTTATACTTACAATGCACCCTTCCCTTGGGCCTACCTTAGGGGTGTCTAATATGAATCAAAGGGAAGGTTTAGGGACTGGCATGTGGGTGCACTTGGCCAAGTCGACATGGCAGTGCTAGACTGCACACAGGCCTTGCAATGGCAGGCCTGAGACACACTTTACAAGCTGCTTCTGTGGGTGGCACAACCAGTGCTGCAAGCCCACAAGCAGCATTTGACTTGCAAGCCCTGGGCACACATGGTGCACTGTACTAGGTGCTGACAGATAAATCAAATAACCCAATCATGGAATCTAATCAGTATATCAATTTAACATAGGGAGCACTTGCACTGTGGCACTGATTAGCAGTGGCACAGTGCCCAAAGCATAAATTCAGCAAAAACATATCAAAACAGAGGAGGCAATCCGTCAAAAATGGAAGGGAGACTCACGCCAATGATGCCAGGTCTAACACGTGTCCCCTCCAGCTGAATTGTGGTGTGAACTACCCTTTCCCTTGTGAGTTCTCTTCACTAAGGCGGAAAAATCTGGACAGACCATCAGCATTAGCGTGTTCTGTACCAGGGCGGTGTTCCACCGTAAAGTCCATACCCTCTAGGGAAATGGACCACCTCAATAACTTTGGCTTCTCACCCCTCATCTGCATCAGCCATCTGAGGGGCCTGTGGTTGGTCTGAACCCAGAAGTGAGTTCCAAACTTGTACTGTCTCAGCTTCTTCAGTGCCCAGACCACAGCAAATGCCTCAAGCTCAATTGCACTCCACCTCTGTTCCTGTGGAAGTAACATCCTACAGATGAAGGCTACAGGTTGGTCTAGGCCCTCTTCATTAATCTGTGATAGAATAGCCCCCACACCATGCTCTGAAGGGTCTGTTTGAACAATGAATTATTTTGAGAAGTTGGGTGCCTGAAGCACGGGTGCTGTGCACATGGCAGTCTACAGGGCGTCAAAAGCTTTCCGACAGGTCTCAGTCCAGTTCACTTTCTTGGGCTGCTTCCTGGAAGTCAGCTCAGTCAGGGGTGCAACAATGTTGCCATACCCCTTGACAAACCTCTTGTAGTACCCCGTGAGTCCTAAAAAGGCTCTCACCTGTGTCTAAGTCTTTTGGGGCCATGCCAGGATGGTATCAATCTTGGGTTCTAGGGGCGCCACCTGGCCGCTTCCTACCTGGTGACCCAAGTACACAACGGAGCACTGCCGATCTGGCATTTACTTGCTTTGATCGTGAGTCCTGCCTAGCGCAGTGCCATCTACACTTCCCAGAGGTGCTGCAAGTGTTCCTCCCAACTGGCGCTGAACACTGTAATGTCATCCAGGCACTGAAATCCTACAGCCCAGCCAATACCTTGTTGACCAACCTCTGAAAGGTGGCAGGTGCATTCTTCATCCCAAATGGCATAACCCAGAATTGGTAGTGCCCATCTGGTGTGGAGAATGCTGACCTCTCCTTCGCCCCATCAGTCAAGGCGATTTGCCAGTACCCAGACGTCAAATCAAACGTGCTCAGGTATTGTGCATCCCCTAACCGATCAATGAGCTCATCAGCTCTGGGGATGGGGTGTGCATCAGTCCTGGTGACTGAATTGAGCCCTTTGTAGTCCACACAGAACCAGAGTTTGGGTGTGGCACCCAGCGAGGCAGCCTTTGGGACCAAGACCACTGGGCTGGCCCAAGGACTGTTTGAGGACTCAATGACACCTAAAGCAAACATCTTGGAGATTTCCTCCTTTTTTTTCCCACTTTTTCAGACACATGAGTTTTCAACATATACATGGGTGCCGCTCGCCTGCCGTAAGGTGTAGTGGATAAACCTACCGTCTGTTTACCTCAGCCTCGGGACACCAGTGGACTATTTGGGAAGCAGTTTTGGTGTGTAAGGACGGGCGTGGGACTGCAAGGTCCAGCACCCTCAGCAGCTTGCCACTCGCCGCAGCTGGAGCCTCTTCCCGCTCCGCCTCCCAGCAGTACATTACGGCTGGCGGCCCCCGCTTCGCGGGAGCCGCTCGCCAGCTGCAAGGAGTAGTGGATAAACCTACTGTCTGTTCCCCTCAGCCTCGGGACCCCAGTGGACTATTTTGGAAGCAGTTTTGGTGGGTGAGGACGGGCGTGGGACTGCGAGGTCCAGCACCCTCAGCTGCTTTCCACTCGCCGCAGCTGGAGCCTCTTCCTGCCCCGCCCCCAGCAGTACATTACGGCTCGTGGCCCCCGCTTCGCGGGAGCCGCTCGCCAGCCGTAAGGAGTAGTGGATAAACCTACTGTCTGTTCCCCTCAGCCTCGGGACGCCAGTGGACTATTTTGGAAGCAGTTTTGGTGTGTGAGAACGGGCGTGGGACTGCGAGGTCCAGCACCCTCAGCGGCTTGCTACTCGCCGCAGTTGGGGCCTCTTCCCGCCACGCCTCCCAGCTGTACATTTCGGATCGCGGCCCCCGCTTTGCGGGAGCCACTTGCCAGCCGTAAAGAGTAGTGGATAAACCTTCCGACTGTTCCCCTCAGCCTTGGGATGCCAGTGGACTATTTTGGAAGCAGTTTTGGTGTATGAGGATGGGCATGGGACTGCGAGGTCCAGCACCCTCAGCGGCTTGCCACTCGCCACAGCTGGAGCCTCTTTCCGACCCCGCCTCCTCCTACTTAGCTCCACCAACATCTGCGCATCGCGGGACGCGCGCGGGCAAAGCCCGGGCCAAGGGCAGGCCTGTTTGAGCCAGTTCGAGCACGGGCAAGACCGGACCGGGCCACCCCTCTTGGTTTCCTGTTCGCATTTCTAACCAGCAATCCGACCTCGTTCAAAGGACTATGGCCGCTAGAGAAACGAGGAGTAAAACTACGCTGGCCGGAGGACACCCAACAGGTACTTTGGACAACTATTTTGTTAAAGCAGGCTCCCTTCTAATTGACAAAATCACCACATTGGAGAGGCGCATCTCCCAGGAAATCGCATGGGTAAAAAGGTCTTCCATGGGCACTATAGCGCACGCCAGAACTCCTGAGAATGGACTTGACCCTACGGAGTCTGAAACACAGGACAATGGGGTGATGGGTTTGCCAAATGTGTCTAATGCAACTCCACAACATAGGGATAATGAATCCTTAGGCACTGAAGAAGTACGACAATTGCTCCCACCCCCGTTCAAACACAACCTAGTTCCCCAACTCCAATAGTAATCACCCTAAACAATGAGACCCCTAGTGGCAGAGATAGCTGTCAAAAGCGGGGAGATAGGGAAGGAGCAGTACCTAAAAGGAAAAGAGGGGCTCAAAACCCTGGGGGACGTAAGGCAAAAATTGCCAAGCATAACATCCCGGTTGAGGCTAACATCCCGGAAAACAGTAAAACTGTACCCACACCTCCTGATGGTTCTGCAATAATATCTCCAGTCACCTCACCTGTGCGAATCACAGAGCAGGCGAACTCCAGTCCCACACCAACGGAAGGAGGTGCCATCACTATCGCCAATATTGGCACCCTCCTGAGGTCACTGCTTAGCCCCTTAGAAGCCCGATTAGCCACGATTGAAGCTAGACTGTCAAACATAGAAAAAACATTGGCGCTAATAGCTGATGGTTTTAAAGCAGATAACAAGGGCAACAGGGGTGGGGTTCTACCTAAGAGCAAGAGGGGTGCAACAACATCGACCACTAATGACGCCAGAATAGTCTTAAATACTCCATCACTGCAGCCGTCTACTACCCACCCTGTAATCTCCCAATCCAATCAAGGTGCAATTTCAATTGATCACTCCGAGTCTAATGCTAATTGCAACCAGGGGGTGGGTGACAAAACAAACAAGACCTTGTCCATGGACCTACCCCTTGAGGCAAGCCCCTATGTAGTCATCCTAACGGGTATACCAGAGTTAAATCCAGCGATCAAAGAATCTGCAGCCTCATTAAAAAATAAGGTGGTCAATTGGCTTACCCTAAGTAGACCCCTCCCCCTAGGAATAGCGAGTGAGGTACTTATGGTAAGAAGAGTTCCCTGGGTGGGCAATACAAGGATATCTATTAGCGATGACTGTGTCCTGATTAACTTTAGGGATCCTATGACTGTTTCTCACATATGTGGGTGACCGTACCGCGACAGAGGGACATCTATTCAGTCCCTACCCTTATCCTTCTTCTACCCACCTTGGTGTAATGGACGGGAGGAGGAGGGTTGGGATAGAGTCGCTATGAGAGGGAGAGGCTGGGGAAATAGGGAGAGAAGGGATTTTCCCTGACCCATAGACCATCAGCCTGCCTATCTAACAACATATAATAGGTTTAGCTGCCTGGACATGAATGACTGACATTACCCACTGAGGAGGGGGGTGGTTCACTACCGACCCAGGGGTGAGCAGGTGGAAAAACTCATCCTCCCAGGTCGAGGTACCGCTGGCATCCCAGGAATTAAGTCTCCCAGAGAACAACAGCCTGACAAGGAATGCCAACTGCCCATCGCCGGGTTATCACCTAGAAATATGCAAATTATAGGCAAACAAGGGGATCCGAATCAAAATGTAATATTGCCGGATAACCTAACAGGTCAGGGGGGTACCTCAAGTATTATCTCTAATTCCAAACCAGCATCATTAAAGATACTGTCTTGGAATCTGGCTGGTTTAGGAAACAAGCTTGACTGCCCAGACTGGCGCACATTCATAGACACCAAAGACGTTTGTATGTTCCAAGAAACTTGGGCGAGAGAGGAATACACTCGCCCAGGCTTTGCTGCATTTTCTATTCATGCCCGATGGGGGGGCAAGGGGCGTCCTTCTGGTGGCCTTGCTATTTGGGTGGCTACCCATTTGGGTTGCACAGCTAAGTCCCACTTCACAGCATCGGAGGACGTTCAATGCGTCCTCATGGAGTGGCCCAATTCCACTAAATTAGCATTGGTAAATGTTACTCCAGGCCGGTGTATATAACCTGGGAATCGAATACCATTGAGGAACTTTCCATTTTCCTCATTGACATTCCCAAGGGTACACCCTTCGTGGTTGGAGGGGATTTGAACTGCCACTTTGAGCCACTAACAGGTCTACTAGATGGAACAACAATGGATGAGGACGCGCTGTGGTCAGTACCTCCCATGCTGGCTCCTCCCCCTAGAGCCTGGACACCTTTAGCAGTCCAGATTACTGCTTTAACTCTTAAACATGCAATTAGGGCCTGTAATGGGCGTATGAATTCAGACATTCCCCCAAATGCACATTCAATAAAGTGGGGAGGAAGTCAAGACTGGACTATATATTAGTCCAATTGTCCTCCTGGTCTAAAATTAAGGACTGCAGGGTGATAGTCAGGGACGATAGCGACCAAAATGTGCTAGAACTAGAATTCTGTTTGCCTGGTATAGACAACGAAAACCGGGCTGGTGTAGATGAGCCTGTTCCAGGGTTGACCTTAGCGAACAATAGACGCAGAGTGAGGTGGGACAAACTAGCCACCAATCCAGAAAAGGTTTCAAAGTTGTACGGTTGTGTTATTCCCACACTTGAAAAGGTTAGCGCACTAGTGGTGCAACCCCACGCCCATGACACGCACAAAAAACTCTGGTCCGCTCATGAGGACCTTATTAAGATCATGGCTGAAGTTCTTTTCTCCCCAGGAAAAACTAGGAGCACCAGGAGTCACCGTCCTTCGTGGTATAACGCTGCCTGCCGAAAGGCTAAATCAGATTTACTACTTTCCCTAAAGCAAAGTAATAATAGATCTGTAATACAGGCAAGGAGTAGGGATTACAAGCAGCTGACCGGCCACGCTAGGATGGAATGGGAACAGGAGAAATGGGAGAATCTTACCATCACATTGGCAGATAGGGGTTCCTGTAAATTCTGGCAATTTGTAAATACGGGGTCTGAAGAGCCGCTCTCGGCCATTGAACGTAACATCTCAGCGAAGGTCTGGGAGGAACATTTCCAAGCTATTTACACGGGAGCCTATTTGGACCCAGATGGGGCCTCAGCTGGCCTAATGCCAACTATTGGCCTACAGCTAGAGGGGGATCTTTTCACCGAGGAAGAGGTGAGGGCTGCAATCTCCAGGCTGCCATCTGGTAAAGCTCCAGGCCTGGATGGGCTACCGGGCAATCTTTTTAAATAAGAGCCAGATGTGTAGGCTCCGTATCTGTTGGTGACCTTTAATGTCGTCCTGAGGGGCATGAAGGTGCCCTGTACTTGGCTGGGCACAGAGATCGTCCCCATATTTAGGAAGGGTTCACCTCTGCTCCCAGCCAACTACAGGCCCATCAGCCTCATCGATGTGTCACAAAAGCTATTGGGGAGACCGATACTAGATCGCCTCCAGGATTGGATTGAAGAGTTTTCTATTCTGAGCCCTTACCAGGCAGGATTTAGAAAGAAAACCTCAACAGCGGATCATATTTTCCGTCTTAACCTGTTATTCTGGAAAACTGTAACAATCGAGGGCGGCAGCTTCTACACGGTCTTTGTAGACTTGCGTGCCGCCTTCCATTTGCTGCCAAGAAATAAACTGTGGTCCGTGTTAGTGGAGTTGGGTATTCCACCTGATCTTTTGAATATATTGATGAGACTTCATCAAGAAAACTTTGCACGGGTCAGGTGTGGCAGGAACGGATTGCTTTCAGTGAGATTCCCCGTTGACAGGGGGGTTGAGACAGGGGTGTGTGCTTGCGTCTACCCTGTTCTGCCTCTTTGTCAACTGGGTAATCGCCCACCTGACTGGGATCAATGACATAGATGCCCCAAGGTTCATGGAGTAAGACGCCGCAGCAAACGCTGGTTCCTCGCGTTGCTGAAGCCGCTGGAGAATTAAGGAAGATTGTGGGACTTGAGCCACTCCTGAGACTTATACCAATTTCATTTTAATATATCTTGCTGGGCGGACACAGTGAAGATATTAAGATTTCTCGAGATTTGAGCTGAGACGGTGGCACCTACCCCACCCTCCTGGGTGGGAGTGTGGGTTGGCCGATAAGATTTGCCCTAGACTTGGCCAGGGCCTTGCAAACTAGAGTACCCATGTCCTGATGAAGCCTATATCATCTGGCTGAAACGCGACCGCGACTACGTCGACACCTTTGGCTTTGAACGGAGTCCCTTAGTTTAATTCAAGAAAGATTTAATTTGTTCATTGATGCACCTACACAAATATAGGCTGGGTATATATGTTAACCCCCTGGTGCTTGTCGTTAGGGACTACCTTTGAGTTGTAGACTCCACTATACTTTAAGAGGAGATACATATGTAAATTGGTGTGTATATATATATTTGTATATATGTTTTGTCTTGAGGGTACATAGAAGTGTTTTTGATATTATATATGTTGTATAGTTGTATAGAATGTACATGTGATGTGTTGTATATAAATTGTTTTCTGTTGTGCCTCTCTGGCTGTCCGCCCATATATGTATATATGAACTTATAGATATTCTTCCTTGATTTAATTTGCTTATCACAAGATAATTAATGGTTTCTTGTTTGAGAATTAAAAGTGGATTGATCCCTTCAGTACCTTTTCTCTCTACTTTTTCATCCTTGGATGTCTCCTGCTCAGGTACGGGAGGGTGAGGTGGGCAGAACCCCTAACCATTTTTTCTAGTCCAAGGCTCAATGGCAGCAGGGTGCCCGCAATCATGTTTGCGGATGACACCCTGCTGCTGTCAAAATCCTCGATGGGGATACAACGTGTTCTGAATGGTTTTGTGACATTCTGTGGGGAAAGGGGGCTGGAAATTAATGCCCTCAAGACTAAATTCATGATTTTCAGCCCCCCGCCCACAACCGGCCCCAATCCAACCATAGACACAACGAGGCTAGAGAGGGTGCGCACGTTCGAGTACCTGGGGGTGACCATCAATCAAAATATGACCTGGGATACGCATCAAACAAAAGCTAATCTTAAATTGGTACACTTAACGGGTGGCATTTCCAGGATAATAAATAGATCGACCCTTAAACCCCTCGGTCCATTGCTCGAAATTAATAAAATGCAGGCGTGGGGGCAGTCATATATGGCAGGGAATTGTGGGGGCAGACATCCAGCCAAGACTTGATGATTTCAGAAAAAAAGTTCATCAGACAGTTGGCAGCCCTACCTTTAAGCACTCCGCTCCTACCTCTCAGATTTGATTTGGGCCTTAGATAGATTGATGAGGAATTGGGCCTAAAGCCACTAACATTCTGGTGACGACTCTGGAGTACTCTAGAGCTCTTGATTTATAGGAAGGAACTGAAAGAGATTTTAAGCTTACCAAATCTGGCGAATAATCCCTGGTTAAAATACATAAAAAAGATATGTGAAAGTCTGGGAAGGCCAGAATTATGGCTAGACCCTGAAAACGTTTGTAGTAAGGTCTCAAGCAAATGTTTAACAAAGGAATGTTATGATTTAAAATTAAATACCTTACTAGGGATTTCACGGCTTGGGACTTTAACAAATACATTTATACAATTTAAAGACTCCTAACACTTGGAGCAGGTCCTTGATGGATTCTGTTCTGTCTTGACCAGAAAGTTATTTTTGCAGTTAGAGCATTTTCAAGTACCTGGTGTCAGTCCTCCTCCACTAAGCAATGCCCTGCATGTTTAAACCAGTTGGAAAATGAATTACATGTTTTATTCTTTTGCAATGCCTATCAAAAATCTAGAAAGTATTGGCTTGTTCCTCTTCTTAAAAACTTAGGCTTTAGGCATTGCATTCCAGCTTACAGAATACTCAAGACGGATCTATCACCTCCTATTGTATTTGCAGTAGCTAAATTCTTAACAGCGATTTGGCACAAGCGCACTCGCCATATACTGGACTCTGATACGCATTTGGTACAGGCACTGTAAAAACCAAAGCATATATAAGCACAAATTAGAAGGGATTGCAATTGGTTTTATCTACTATAACAAATGTGATTTTTAAACATAATTAGCAGTTTGATTCTTATCTTGCACCAGCACATTGAACCTGTACTATAAGATGATAACCGTAATGATTTTTAACATCTTTGTTTTATGAACATGTATTATTCTTGTGTGTTTTAACCTTTGAGGTATATCTTTTATGGTCCAAGTGATCGAAATAAAGATAGAAAATGAAATGAATGTAATAAATCAAACACAGAAGTTACATGTCTAAGAGAGAGTTAGCCCGGCAAACTAAACATATGAAATGATCTCATTTCTAGTTCACTATACATAGACTACACATAGGCTACTGAGAAATCTGAAAATCAGAGTTAATAATCATATTTTAGTATACAATGAAAAACAGGAGATTTCCTCCTTAAGTCACTCTGTAAGCCTTGGCTTGATAGGAGGACTGTCACCAGTGTCCACATCATGGACGCACCACTTTGTGACGCCAGGAACCAAGGAAAATAGATCAGAGAATTGCCGCAACAGTTGGCGACAATCTTGCTGCTCATCAGGGGTCAGTGTGCAGAGAGGCTGACACCATCCACAGACCCATCTTGCTCAGTTGCAGACAGGAGGTCAGGCAGAGGCTCAGTCCCCTCCTACATTCCATCATCTGTGGCTAGGAGCATGCCCACTTTGGACCTTTCTAAGTGGGCCTTCAGGTGGTTAACATGCAGGACCCGCAAGGGGTTACTGGGAGACCGCAATTTCACCAGATAAGTGACATCACTCTTGCGCTCCACCACCTCATGTGGACCGGTCCACCTGTCCTGGAGTACACATGGCTCTACAGGGGCCATGACCCACACTTTGTGTCCAGGCTGAAGCTCAATCAGAGTGGCATTCTGATTGTACCACAGCTTCATTTCCTCCTGGCTGGCTTCCAGATTCGCCTGAGCGAGATCCCTGAAACGCTGAGTCTGGTTCCTGAAGGCCAGCATGTAGCTATATACATCCTGGGGAGGATTTCTGGGAAATCGCTCCCAGCTTTCCTTGACCAAACTCAAAGGTCCTCTTACCGGGTGACCATACAAAAGCTCAAAGGGGCTGAACCCTAGAGACTTTTGTGGCATCTCACGGTAGGCAAACAGAAGGCATGGCTAGAAGACGTCCCACTTACGCCTCATTGGTTCTTCAAGACCCATGATCATGCCTTTAAGGGTCCGGTTGAATCTTTCAACCAGCCCATTTCCTCATGGGTGGTAAGGAGTGGTGAACTTGTAGGTAACACCACACTCCTTCCACAGAGACTTCATATAATTAGAAATGAAGTTTATACCCCGGTCAGACACAACCTCTCTGGGGAACCCCACACTGGATAAGATCCCCATCAGTGCATGTCCCACCATGGGGGCCGTCACTGTCCTGAGCAGAATGGCTTCCGGGTTCCGGGCAGCATGGTCCACCAAGACCAGGATAAACCCATGGCTGTCTTGGGGTCCAATGGCCCCACAATGTCAATGCCCACCCGTTCAAACGGGGTACTGACCACAGGGAATAGTTGGAGAAGGGCCTTGTGCCTCCTCCCACTCTTACCACTTGCCTGGCAAGTTTGATAGGTCCTACAATGAGTATCTGAACCCTTCCACATCTGGGGCCAATAAAAGTGGGAGACAAGCCTTTCAAAGGTCTTCTTCTGCCCCAGATGACCAGCTAAAGGAACATCATGAGCCAAACCCAGTAGGAAGGCTTTGAAGCGCTGGGGTAACACCAGCACACGGGCTGACCCAGGCTCAGCAACCTCAGGCTCGCTATACAGGAGACCATTCTCCCAGTAGATCCAATGTGATCCAGACTGATTACCTGCTGCCTGGTTTGTGGCCTGTTGCCTCAAACCCAGAAGAGAAGGGCACTTATTCTGCTCTTCACAAAATTCCTTCCTGGAGGGACCCCCTTCTTGCTACCAATGGGTCAGCTCAGGAAGGTTCCCCAGTTCATAAATCTGCTCCCCTGTAGGTTCCAGGGCATCCCACTCAAGGTCTGCCTCCTCCTGGACCGTGGGAACAATGGGGGCTGGTTTCCCACACCCCTTCCTCTTCTCTTTAAGGAAGGTCCCTGGGCCATACTTTCAGGCTCCAGGGTCTCTTGAGCATCCTTAGCTGCCATAGACCGAGTGGTCACACATGCCCACTCAGGCAGACCCAACGGGCCCGATTCACAGAATGAACTTAAGACATTTGGTATTCACAGAATGCACTTAGTACTATCTGGTATTCACAGAATGCACTTACTACTTTCGGGATTCACAGAATGAACTTACTACTTTCGGGATTCACAGAATGAACTTACTACTTTTTAGGATTCACAGAATAGACTTACGACTACTAACTTTACGTCCGCCGCCGGGCCGTAATTTCCGCCACCGGGCCGGATTTTACGGCACATTGGCATACTTTACCGCATATCAGCGCAAAATACGATTACGGGCCGTAATTTACGATTACGGGCCGTAAATTACGATTACGGGCCATAAATTACGATTTTTGGCCGTTTGTCATGTTAGTCAAGAGGAAACACCTGGCCAAGGTCCACCCATCCCCCACCATGGATCAGCTGACACACAGCAGCCAATCCCAGCCAACAGCTCCATTTTGCCATGGTGTATGCTGCCACTGCCTACCATCCCCCACCACGCTCCAGCTGAAGCTTATTAACACTAATTGACCAGTACCACAAAACACATAAAACACAGCACACAGTGAAGGAACAGGTTTGGACACAGAGAGACTGTTACTACAACGCTTCCAGTGCCAGAGAACATGGAGATGAGAAGGAAAAAAAAATTCACACCAGAGGAGACCACCATGCTAGTGGAATACATAGTAAGGCACCACAATCGCCTACATGGGCTACCACTATATTGCCCCAGTGGGGCACAGAAGCAAGAACTATTGCAGCAGATAGCCACTGCTGTCTCAGCCCTGGGGGTGGAGAGGCGAACTATACAGGACATTAAAAAAAAGTGGCAGGACGATAAGGGTCAAGGAAAAATTCTCAAGGATAGAACTGCGCAGAATCCTCCCTGCTGCATGCCCTGGACCCCGCATCCAGCTCACCCGACTGGAGGAAGATATCCTGACAACAATACACCCCCACTTGGTCCATGGGCTGCCTGTCAGTGACGCCCGCCACATGGTACCAGGTAAGTGGAATGAAAAGAAAATGTGCATGAAGAGATTGTCTGTGTTACACTGTTATAGTGATCATGGAAATTGTCCTAAGTGCATATAAATATATGGTTAGTCAGAGACTCATGTGTCACCCACCACGTAGCACCACAAGTCCCAGAATGCTTTGCATCAGAAAAGGCTAATACCCCCCCACCCAATTAAAAACATGTGCACAGTACAGATGCCATACATACACAACCCAGCTAATTCAATAACTGTACATATTGACAGAAAATGTGCAATGACAAATGGAAATTTAAAATTAAGTTAAATAAATAAATAAGCTAAAGACAAACATTTGCAGGGAAGCGCCAGTACCAATGTGACATGTGACCAATTCAACCCTTGCGCAAACACTGATGTGTCGTGTACATATGTTGGTGCACTGTGGTGCAGGGATAGACAGATGTGTGTTGAATCTGATGGTGTCTAGGGGGGGCTTTGCTGAAGTTGTGTCGCAAGAGTGTTGCAACTCCAACAATATCCATGCACTGCCCATACCTAACGTGCTGTGCCACTCCTGACGTCTGCCTCAAGCAGGCGTATGGTTGCCTCGCAGCAGCCTCTGCTAAGTGATACTGTGAAATCATGTAGATCAGTGTTTCCCAAACTGTGCTTCGCGGACCCCCAGGGGTCCGTAACACATTTCCATGGGGTCCGTAGGCAACATTTTTAAAAGCACAGAAACTTTATTGTATAATTAGCAGCTTTCCAGCAACAATAAAAGTGTCAAGAGAATGCCAGTGATAAATGTACCTGCTGGAGCATGAGGAGAATGTTGTTCAGTGGCAGCTGTAATTTAACTAATGTAGCACATTATAAATGTGCCTACTGCAAAGAACGTATAAAATGCATCTTAAAAAGCAGTATTGTATGTACCTAGGTTTGTGGTTACTGCTTTTGTCACAGAGACTCTTTGGTACTGTGCACTTCATGAGTGACAATCGTAATCTAGCAGAGGGACCTATAAACTGTCATCAAAGAGCTGCTTGCAAACCGCATGGTACCAGTTTGTAACTTAAATATCTCCCAGTTATTAATTATCCTGATGCTGCTAAAAATAAATTTTTGGGTGGAAAAACATTTTGTATGCTAAAGTCAATGCTAGCCACTGTGTCATGTTCTGAATCCTGAGTTTGTGCTTTTCCAGACAAAGCACTCTTTAAAGATTTCATATACACACTGATTTACATGTACGATTCTATGTCTCTATATGTGTGTGATGTAAAGTGCTCTGACATTCTACATTGGTATGAAAGATGCTATAAAACAAATGAAATACATTTGACAGAGGGCCTATTACTTCAATATAAAACACTGAGGGCCAGATGTACGATCGGTTTTAATATGCGCGAACGGGTTCGCTAACCCGTTTGCGCATGCAAAAACCTATTGGGCCATGAACATAGCCGATTTCATGAGTTGCAATTTGTTTGCAACTCTCTAAATAGGTTTTGCAACTTGCTATTTGGAAGCGGCATTCCCTTCCAAATAGCGAGTCTCAAAACCATGTACAAATGTTTGTGGTCGCAAAACAGTCACAATTACCACCTACTTCAAGTAGATGGTAATGCATTTGCAAATGGGAAGGGGTCTCCAGGGGACCCCTTCCCCTTAGCAAATGCATGCAAAATTATATTTTAAGAGCAGGCAGTGGTCCCAGGGACCTCTGCCTGCCCTTACAAAATGTAAAGACAACTTTTCATTTACTTGATTAATTTTATTAAATGCATTGCAAACAGGCAGCATTTTCTTTTCAAAACTGCTTTATCGAAAAGCTGTCCCGACATGGTGGCCTGCAGAGCCCAGCAGGCCACCATACCTGGGAGGGCTGGCATTCCCAATGGGCTTGCAAATTGCAAGAGGCTCAATAATATTAATGAACCTCGCAATTTGCGACCCCATTGGGAATCCCCGACAGTGTCAAGCACACTGTTGTACATTTCATTTAGCGACTCGCAATTTGCCACTCGAAATGTGTTGCAAATAGCGAGGCGCTAAATTAAATGGTCGCACATCTAGCCCCAAAATCCTTAGTACTTTGAGTATTTGTTTTGTGTGCACACGTGTGTATTTTTCTCAAATTACTGTTAAAATGATTGAAATTTAACTCATACAAATTGCATGGGGGTCCCCGGCTTCCAGTGGTACCTCAATGGGGGTCCTCAGGAGTCAAACGTTTGGGAACCACTGATGTAGATTACACTGACTCACTTGGACGCGGCATATTCCAAAGGAGTGCACACCCTGCCTACCTCCAAGCTGACGTTGCGCAGGGCCTCACAACATGACGATTCACCATAGTAGCGTCACAGTGCGAATAATCCTAAATGTGTTGTCTGTTGTACACCACTGTTGTGTCACAGAAGTGATGCAACAACAGTGTAAATCTATTTTTACCAGGGGCTTGCAAACCTGCCACAAAAGTCTCCAAAAAGTACATCACCCTGTGCCGGCCAAAATCACAAAGCAGATGGTGAGAGTATCCTCTGATGTGAACATGTCCAACACCTATCCTGTTGTCCAATTTCCAATCTGCCACGCCATTACATCCCCAACACACCACTGCTCCTACCTGCCCCGTCTGCGGCAGTTCAACGCAATACTGTTATCACACAGAAGATATGGCCAAATCCCCGAAACGTTACACAAGCACATTTCCCATTTGTCTACTTTTCTCTCTTCTCACCCATTGACACATCCAGCCAGAGCATCGACAACTTCAGTAGCAGAGGTCACCGCATCGCATAGGAGGAATCGGCAACGTATCGATGAAGGCATGTCAACCACACTAACTGGTAAGTCAAAGTGGACAGGAGATGGTCAAAATGCATACATCGTCAGAAGACAACAGAGGGACAAATAGTGCTCAGCTATGTATGACAACCATTTATGCTACATTTGCTGCATGACAATTGGAGATGTCAATGGATATTCACCTTTAACATATGACATTTGTGAACAGCGAAAGACAAATTATAAAATGTCTTGCCTCGTCATACCTTTGTAAATGTGGTACACAACATGTATTACACCAACAGACCCAGAACGGGGAAAGCAATCCTGTAATCGAGGGCCACAACAAGTCAAAAGGGTGTACACACCATATTGTAATAGTGTTTGTAGACATAATCAAGAAGTAGCATTTGCACCGATACAGAAATTAAGACCAAACCGGGAGATACCAGTCTCTGTAGTATTGACAATGCATACACTGTCCAACTTCTAATCTTTCATACATACTTTGTTCAGCACAGACCACACAGCTGATCATGGACTGCGTACATTAGTGGATAATTTTCGGACATCAACAAAACACGATAGTGGACTTTACCTCTGGATTCGTAGGCATGTCATTGTGATATAGGTAGCATCAAGGTAGTGGGCCCAATCTAAGTTATATGTGGGATCACTCATTACATAATGTATGACACACTACTGCAACGGTGGTGACCATGACTGCTTGTGCCCGTCCTGTGCCAGGAATCCAATGCATCACATGTGGCAGCAGGAATCTAAAGTTGCCAAACAAACTTATCATTGTAGGTACAATGCCGTCCTCCCATAACCCCAGACGCCCACTGACTTCTGCTACTAGGTTGGACTTCACATCTGTCCAGGGACCACAGACTGCTCCGGTGCTGGGCCACGGTAAGTCAAGCTTGCTGAATGCTTATTAATTGTGCCTTTCACCTCCACCATATGTGTTATACAACACTGTTATCCTGCATCACAATATGCTCACATGGGGCATTTGAACACATGGCCGATCAGACCCTGGTGGCAAATGAGATGCTGACACAAAATGTATGCCAAGTGTGTGCACAATGGACATACAATAGAACAATGTGTCATAAGAAACGTCCACAACACAACAGGCTTGCAAGTCAATGATATGCTAAATCCCTAGCAAAATTAACATGGTCAAATCAATATGAAATTGGCATGGCTGAGGCACACACTGGTGCCAGTTGTGTACCTGTGAGATGGGTGTAGGGGCTGCTAAGGTGATTCTTCATGCAGTTACACCTGCAAAATTATTTTGCTGAAGAGCAATAGGATAATCCAGTGCAGGTGCGAAGATTCAAAGCTTCTCACCTCATCTGCAATGTGTGATCTAATCCAAATGTTGTCTTCTGCTTGCCTCCCTTCTACCATATCCACATGTATAGGTGAGTGTATGAAATATGAGGTTTGGATGTCTGCTGCACACACAAGACACTATCTGTTGTCATGTAAGTAGTACCATGATGTAGGAAATGGTGCATGGGAACAGAGAACACTCAAAGGATGAACATTAGTAATCTGTGTTCTCTCATTCAATAATGAGCTGTGTGACCTCATGGGTAGGGAAGCACATATGGGCAAAATCAGGCCCCTGACAATTGCACATCTCACACATGAACTCCTTTCTGACTTGTCAACAGACAACATTACACCCATGAAAATAGTCAGTCACAATGGTAAGGGTGAAATCAGTACCCTTCTCATACAAGTCCGTCAGTTGACGTGTCATCTTATTGATGTCAGTGCCGCATGGCTGTAAGCTTGCAAATGCTGCTTGTGAGCAGGTGCCCACATGTTAAGTCAATGAGCTACGCATGCTGCACAGCGTCCTTGATTATCCACAAATGGCTAATGAGAATGTCATTTGTTCTTATAGCTACAATCTGTTGTACGAAAATATGGACATGTATTTCTCATCACAGGTGCTGACAGGATGAGACCACTGCAGCAGACACCATCCCGGGGGATGCATGACATCCTGGCTGCAGCTGTGAAACTGTCACACACCTGTCCCTCAGGTAAATCGGGCATGAGGAGTGTCAACAGCTTAGATTACAAAGCCATTACATAGATCGAGATCCCCTTCTACATGGAATCAACAGTTTTTGATTACAAAGTGAAATACAGACCAGGAGTGACACATATGCATGTCTGTCATTTGGTGAGGCAGATTGTTGAGAATCTGGGGGCATATTATCAAGCCTGTGCGCTAAAATTATCGCCGCTTTATCGGCCGAAAACGGCCGATAAAGCGGCGATAATGGGCTTGATAATATGCTCTGTGGAATTCCAATCGAAGCCCATGTTAGATGTCTTCACATCTAACATGTGCTTCGATTGGAATTCCATAGAGAATATTATCAAGCCCATTATCGCCGCTTGATAATATGCCCCGTTGTTTCTACCCTCTACAGCTATGTCTACAACAACTATGGTGAGACAGGTGCAGCAGGATAGACTAGGTGGGAACGCAAAGGGACAGAGAGTTGTGGCTGGAACTGGTGAGTTTGCTAGTATCATGTAGATCTCCGTGTAACACCTCAGGGCTATGGTGTGAGAGGCCATTTGTGGTGGTACCCAAACCAGATCACATGATCCTCCTCTGCTGATGCAAGGTGCAGTAAATACAACCCTGGTGTTGCTGCACATGTAATACCTGGTCAATCACCAATACAGTTGCAACCTCTGTGTTTCAGATGAAGCTGTGGGAGAGGCTGACAGACCGACAACCAGTGCTGGCCGACGGGAAATCCGAGGGGAGAATCCCCTGATCCTCCAGGCAGCAATGTCGGCTGCAACTCATGCCCGAGAGGAGGAGGATCAAGAGCAAGAGGACGTTGCCTTTGAGGAGGATGATGAGTACAATTTGTTTGACTCCGGGGATGACAATACTGACGTCCCCGCCTCACATCTTCTGACAAGCAACGCCCGTCTGCCTCCTCCCAAACCATCAATACCACGGCAAATATCAACACAGCCACGGACACCACACATCCACTCACAGACATCACTCACTCACAGCCCTCACATCCGGGACCGACATGGTGGTTCCCCTACCCACTCTTCCCTACGCAGTGAATCCCTGCCATTCTCTCCACCATCTGTGGGAAGTACCAGCCCTGTTGTGGACCAGGTATCCCCTGGGAACCCTTCTCCTGACCACAGACTTCTACCTGCCAGCCCCCTGTCTGTTTTTGCACCAGCTCATCTCATCCCTGGCAGACACCAGCAGAGGGGGCCTGCACATGACTATGGTGGCCAGTGGGAGCAGGACTTCTTCCGACAGCAGGCAGATGTGAGGCAGGACATTCGGGTCATAGGGGCTACCCTGTCCGACATTTCTGGGTCCCTGCAGGACATGGCCCAATTCCCTCAGGTGGTGGACAGGGTGGGCCAAGCTTTGGACAGGATGGATAGCACTTGGCAGGAAATGTCTAGAAATATGAGAGACCTGATATCCATCCAAAGGGAAGAGAGTGCAAGGCACCATGCCTTGGCCATGAAGATGATGGAGGGCATGGTGAGAGTGGTCCAAAGTCTACCTTCACGGCCAACACAGGGAGGGGAACAATCATGTCGGCCTGTAGGACAGCACATCCCCACACCTGTAACACAAACTGCACAGCACCACAGCCAAGGTACACAAACACACCCGCACCCTGAACAGTCACTCCCACCACCCCCACTACCTGCTCAACAACCATCACCCTCTGCACAGTAACTCCCACCACCCCCACTACCTGCCCAACCACCACCAACCTCTGCACAGTCCCTCGCATCACCCCCACTACCTGCCCAATCACCACCAACCTCTGCACAGTCACTCCCACCAACCCCACTACCTGCCCAGCCACCAACCTCTGCACAGTCACTCCCACCACCCCCACTACCTGCCCAACCACCACCAACCTCTGATCAGTCACTCCCACCACCCCCACTACCTGCCCAACCACCACCAACCTCTGCACAGTCACTTCAACCACCTGATCAACCAGCCCTTGTCCAGCCACAGACACCTAATGTGCAGACACCATCGGCACCTGCACCTCTTGATCAGCCTGGACAACACCCACAGACACGAAGGCGACAACCTCACCCCTCACCGCGTTCCTCCCCCCCACAATTGCGGAAACAAAAACATGACCGCCATTGAAATGGCTTATTTGTTTTGGGCTCCTTAGGAGTATTTTGACAATAAATATCTACTACAGTAATATTCTGTTGTGTACTATGTCTCTTCTGACGATGTAGGCATGTGTGTGTGTGTGAGACAGGTACAAGTGTAACACATCATGGCAACACGTTGTAGTGTGTATAGCATATGACTTACTAAATATGTGTCTATATTTGGCAATAGACATTCAAAATGAAGTCAAACTAGTCAGACAAAATATAATTCTGTAAAGTCATTTATGTAGGAACACAGACAAACCGTCTGTTTGGAAGGGAGAAAGGAAAACAAATGATGAAGGGAACTTGGATTTGGATGGGGCAAAATAAATATAATACGTCAGGTAGCGACATGAGAACCAGTCTATTCCCAAGGGGAGAAAGAAATCTTCGTCCAAAACAATGTCTCAGTCCAACAGTCAAGTGTTTTTCTGGTCATCAACCAGAAGCACAATGTCTATCTCCTCAGGGTCGGACACATCCACACGTCTGGCTGATGCAGGTACAGGCACCACACGGGAACGTGTGACACACGAGGAGTATGGGGGGAACCCGTGTGGGCCAACGGATAGGGGACACATTGACGGTGGTATGGGAAGGCACTTGGGAGATGAAAGACGTAATGGCTGAGTTCAGGGACTGGAGTTGGGTGCCGATGTTGTCCATAGATCGGACTAGGTGCGCTTGCATCGAGCGTATCTCCAGACACATCTGTAGCATGATGCGAGCGGACATGTCAGGTTGACCCTCGACCATCCAACTCAAGTCCCCTGGCACAGCCACAGGAGGAACAGCACCGGCACTGGGGGGGGGGGGGGGGACACAGAAGGGACGTGGTGCCTCAAGTCTGGATCGGATGGGTTTGGCTTGGCGGCTAAGAGGAGGGAGACAGGTATCAGGGGATTGAGCAGGAGCCCCCGATGGCATGGGGGACTCTAGAGGTACGGTGGGGCAGATGGCAGGCCCAGATGGAACATTGGCCTTCCCCGGGGACACCTCTTTGTGACCCACTGGTGATGCATGTGTGGGTGAGGGGCTATCCCCCACATCATGGTCCGAGGTGTCCGGTCCTTCACCCCCCTCCCCTCTAAATGTCCACAGCCTCCACCTGGGACATAGTGCCAGTGTCATGTTCGTCTTCATCCTGGGTGGGTGAAACCCTCTGGCCTGCAGATGTTGATGGCCCCCCTCCTCCTCCTCGTCCTCCTCCTCCTCCTCGTCCTCCTCCTCCTCTCCATCATCGCTGTTGAAAAGAGGGTTTAGCCGTCGTCGAACTGATGGTCTACTTCTCCGGACTTGTTCCTGCGGATCTCCTGTCTCATCAACCGTGCCTGCAGAAGTGTAAGCAAAATCTTGATGTGGTGGTTGTTCCATGCATGACGCTACACATACATAGAATAGCCAAGGTCCAAATTTGTTTATCTCTGATCACACTGTACAGTTATCAGGGGGCGATTTACAACTTCTGGCACATCTCCGCTAATCAGCAGAGGTGTGTCTGATGAGTTGCAACGCATCAGCCCACCCGTGCGTCACCCCTGATGGACCACATGTACAATGCGGCACACCGTGGTGCTTGGGTGGGCAGATGTGTGATGCATCCCGGGTGGAAGAGTCGGGCTTTGCTGGAGTGGCGTGGCAAGTGCAAACCCGCCTCCAGCAAGGCTCGGGGGTGCACGATCGCTAACATGCTGCGGCAATCCTAACACCTGCTTTAAGCAGGTGTGTAGATTTGACTTCGCTTGGCCCTAATAGTGACTGAGTGGAATCTTGTAGTTTCACTCAGCCACTTTTAGGATGCGATCCTGCACCGTATGCGCCACGTTGTAATAATCCAGCAGCATGGCGCTTTGTGTGCTCCGCCGTTGCGTCACTAAAGTGACCCAATGGCGGTGCAAAGAGGCGCAAGTGCCTTGTTGATCTGCCCATCAGTCCTTATGGACTAAATGGTGGTTGGGAGCACACTGCCTCACAGTCCCAGCACAGTTTGCCACTTTGCTTCCGGGTATATGCTGTGTTCAGTACTAACTAACTCCTGATTCATCTGTGTTTGCTGGGAATGCTGCCAAGTTATTCTCAGGTCACAGTAACACTCACAGGCACACAGCAAACCAAGATGATTTACTTTGCTCTCTCTGAAACTGCAGCTCTCTACTGATGTAGGGCTCATTCCAGGAACACGTGTCTAGGGATATACAGCAAAGTCAGCAGCAAAATTGGTGTATCACTCCAGATTATTCCAAAGTAAGTTTGGAATGTGTACTGCATTTACCAGGATGCAAAGGGACAAACCGTGCTGGGACTGTGAGGTAGTGTGCTCCAAACCCTATTCTATCCATGCACTTACATTACATGCATGCACACTGTCATATACTGATTTGAGTTTGACATGGACATCTCATGTGTATTATTGTGGCTTGCGCAACTGCATTATCCAAACCTCAACCTTGGCATTGTTGTGATCTTTGTGTTGTGTCAATGCTGCATGTACCAGTTCAACTACAAGTCCACCAGAGGAGAACATGAAGAGTCCAGATATAATAGATATTGGCCATTGATATTGATTTGCAGCTACTTAACGTCTGGACAAGTGTCATCTGCTTTGTAGCAGTGTATGGAACAAGACAAATGTGGGTCGGACATCCACGTGGGGTCTGGAGTACTCCTCTAGCTACATTGTGTGTCTAGCCTTTTGATGTCCCCACACATCTTCGGACAATCCAGTGCCACATAGTGGCTTACTTGACTAACAAGTAGTACACCGCTGAAAAGTGGTGGGCGGTTGTGTCAGCTTACTGTGCATGTAAAATGTCATACAGGCCACTGAGGGTGAGACGTCTGTCAGTGGACACACCTTGCAGACCTATGAAAACTTGTGAGTGATGCAAGGATCTCAATATCTGTCTTGACTCCAAGGCACATGATGATCTGTCTCAATTGGAACACAACGCTACAGGTGCAATGCTAATCACAACATCCAATCCCCTATGGCCTGCCATGTGCAGACTGGACAGTCTCTGTACCATCGCTCATCCAATGCACACATCCGTTATGATAGACTTGGTACAATTGTAGTGGTGCTGGCAGAGCAGAATTCAATATGGATGCATGAGTGTGGCTCATTTACCCAGTTGTCATGAGAAAATTACAACTCCCAAAGTGCACTCTGGCCTGTATAGTCCATATGCCACAGTGTGCCTCTAAAAACTTGGTGACTGCTGCTTGGACATGGAATTGGCTAACGGAGGCATGGGACACACAATGGTACAGCACTGTTTCACTCACATCATACTCCCAGACTCATATTGCATATGATGCACTTACTAGGTCTATGCTGCTCGTGCTCCTCCAGCTGAGCATGGAGGGTTGGCCACGCTGCTCGCAGGACCCTCCTGTACAGTGATGAGAGGCGAGGACGATGTACATGGTGCTGGGAGGACAGGCCAGCCAGCTCCGTAGCCTTGTGACGGGCCCACCGCTTCAGGTCCTCCCAGCGCTTGCGGCACACCCTAGCCCTCCTGGTGGACACTCCCACTGCACTGCAGCGCTCGGCGATGTTGGCCCATAGCCTGCCCCGGGCTGCAGTGCTCAGCTGGTGCTCAGGGTCCCAATATAGCTGAGGGAATTTCTCCAGCACCCCCTCCACCAAGATGTCCAATTCCCTGTCTGAGAAAGGCGGGGCTCTCTCCTCATATTCCTCAGCCATTATGGGGAAATTGGTCAGATGAGAGCAGCAGGATGCCTGAGGATCTGATCAGTGAAAGAGGATGACTCTGAATGACCACAAAATGGCTGCCAAGTACTTCCTGTAAAGTATTTCCTGTCTCCCACTCGATATATTACCTTGCCTGTATGCAATGATGTGTTCTAGTTTATTTTCGTAATTTACGGCCCAAATTCGTAGTTTCCGGTTCCGGAGCGTCGTTTACGCGCACGCACATTACGATACGCTGCCGGAACCTACGATTTTGCGCCGTAACTTCCGAAAAGGACCCGGAACACATTATTTCATACAGGAAATGTTACACAGGTAGTGGGAGACAGGAAATACATCACAGGAAGTATTTTGCAGCCATTTTTTATTCATCCTGGGCCATCCACAATCAGTAAACAAATCCACTGCCATCCAGTTGTTCTGATGTAGGAGAAAGTGAAAGGACAATGCAGGTGTGATTCATGATTATGTATCAAAAGGGGGAACAGTTCATTTAATGTCATTTATGCACTGACAGGGGGTAGGGGGCTGACAACATCTATCCCACTTTCCTATTCTCATACTTTGCATTATGGGACATGTAGTTCATATTGAGTACTCAGTATCAGAGTTGAATGAAGTGTTATGTAACATTGGTGTGGAGAAGTGTGGATATGTCACATACATATGGAGGCAGCTATACGACCGCTGTGTGCCCCAATTGCTCCATAGTAGCGTAAGTTTAGTGGCGCAGCAGCGCTACGCCAACTCCATGCTGTGGGGTATCTTCAACGTGACGCATCTGTGAAATGTGTCATATTGTAAGGCCCTGCACCGCAGTTGTGCGTTCCTGCACGGGAGGGGGGCCTTCAAGCACACATATGCCTCCGAACAGTGGCATCGTGAAATGTACAAAATTACACTCAGTCATTTTCATAGCCATGCTGCGTCCCAACCCTGCACCTGCTTGTAGGAGGCCTGAGAATTGATGCTGCATGTTGGGCATCGGCTTGCCGCTTGCCTTGCTGGAGCTGCATTGCGCTTGCGACCCAACTCCAGTGGTGCTTCACCTTTATGACAGCATATGCTTCACGCTTCTGTCTATACTTGGCCCACAACGCACAGCTTTGTAAATGCGGCACAGCCATGATGGCGCAAGGGATGTCTGCTGTGAGGCACAATCACTGGGGCAACCCTGCTGATATGCAGAGATGCAACTCTTATTGTAAATCTGACCCATGGTGCATGATTCTACCATGACATCATCACTCACATTCTGGGCCCATCATTTGTGGGGGAGTCAATTCTGTAGTGGTCATAGGCCTGAGTATGCAACCTTTTGTGATTTGGTGACCCATCTTTATGAGGTCCTGGTATGTCTCTCTGGACATGTATTGTTTGTCATCAGCGTGAATAGTTTGTTTAAGGGATGTCCACTATGCTGATCGCTGACATGGGCACGTGACCTAAGGCACAATCCACCTTTTGACTTCTGTCAGCAGCTGTGATTTGCATGCAGTTAGTGTGGTTTGCAAAGTCGTCTCAGGGTGGGATTTATGGACACTGTTGTGTCTGTCCACATTTCATCATTGACAACAGACAGCAAACCACATGTTGTCCATGGCACTACAGGTTGCTCATGCGAAATACGTGGCAACGAGCAGATCACGGACTTGCATGCCCTGACGTCGGTCATGTGCAATAGCCCGGTCTCCCACATTCAGAGCTAGTCGAGGGTCGAGAGGCATGTGTAAGCCATGCATTAGAGCAATGTTGTGCAAAACACAACAGGCTAGTATGATCTTGCACACGACTACTGGGGAGTACAGAAGCACATCCCCTGTACGGTCGAGACATCTGAATCGCGACTTCAACAGACCAAAAGTGCGCTCGATGATGGCTCGAATTCGTATGTGTGCCCTATTGTACCTACGCTGAGGTACAGTGTTAGCACGCCTGTAAGGGGTGAGGAGATGTGGAGAGAGTGCATACCCAGCGTCGCCTGAGGAGGGAAGAATTGGCAGTTGTTAACATTTCACTCTTTGACTTTCACAGAACATGATCTATACGTTCATACATGCAGTGTCTGTTGGGCCATGTTTCTTATTGTACAATTGTTACTATTGGTGGGCATTCAGACATTTCCTTGACGCATATCACCCATTTTCAGTGCTTGGTACTTATTTATTTATTTATTTATTTGTTCAACTTGTAGGGCGCAACAGCTACCCAAAAAGGGTTTCCCGGCGCCTAGATTCAGCTAGTAGAAAGACAGGAGAAGGAAAGGAGGATATTTGAGAGTTATTGATCAAATAGCCAGGTCTTGACATGCCTTCTAGTAGCCACATGTTAGCCACATGTTACCAAACTCTCCAGCAGCCATACGCCGAGCAAGAGGTGACATGCGGAATATGAAGCTGTCATGTGTACTGCCTGGGAACGCTGCATGCACATTGATGAACCTTCCACTGGCATCACAGACTGCTTGAACATTGATGGAATACCATCTGTGTCTGTTGCAGAAGATGTGTGCAATGTGGCGGGCTGGCTGAAGGGCCACATGGGTGCAATCTATTGCACCCAGCACACGTGGGAATTGTGCAAGGAGATAAAAATCTCTTGCTGCCTTTTGTCTCATGTCCAGTGTATATGGCATTTTGATGTAGTTGGGGGCTCTCTCAGTGATGCATCTCAGTACCTGATGCAGGCACCGCGACTGGCTCGCCTGGGAAATGCCCACATGGTCACTGGTGACCCTTTGGAAGGACCCAGTAGCAAAGAAGTGGAGGGCAGTAAGGATCTTGAGGTATGCTGGTATTGCATGTGAGCAGCAGGTCACAGAGTCAAGTTCCTGCTCCCACTCACACACCATTTCCAGGATTACTTCAGGTGGGAAACGGTACCTGGTCCTTACATCCTGGCTGGACATTCCAAATAGGTTGATCCTCTGCCTGTAGATCCTCTCTGCTCTCATCCTCCTCCTCCTCCTCCTCCTCCTCAAGTAGTTTTACCGCATGGCAAGGGGTAGTGCTACAAACACGTTCAGTGATATCCTGAAAAGGGATTGTTTGTGTCTGCTCTGCATTCATACATGCTGCAGGGCTGGGGTTGGCTGCTGTGTGTCAGCTGATCCATGGTGGGGGATGGGTGGACCTTGGCCAGGTGTTTCCTCTTGGCTAACATGACAAACGGCCCATAATCGTAATTTACGGCCCGTAATCGTAATTTACGGCCCGTATTCGTAATTTACGGCCCGTAATCGTATTTTGCGCTGATATGCAGTAAAGTCCGCCAATGTGCCGTAAAATCCGTCCCGGTGGCGGAAATTACGGCCCGGCGGTGGACGTAAAGTTAGTAGTCGTAAGTCTATTCTGTGAATCCCAAAAAGTAGTAAGTTCATTCTGTGAATCCCAAAAGTAGTAAGTTCATTCTGTGAATCCCAAAAGTAGTAAGTGCATTCTGTGAATACCAGATAGTACTAAGTGCATTCTGTGAATACCAAATGTCTTAAGTTCATTCTGTGAATCGGGCCCTGTATCTCTAAATGCGCCTTTCTCTCCACCTTAACCCAAGGGGAGCTTTCTAAATCATTGCCTAACAGACAATCAACAGGCATGAATGGCCTCACAGCTACTTGAAGAGTACCAGAGACCCCCCCACCACTCAAAGGGAACATGAGCCACTTTGCAATGACTCTCTGTGTTGTCAGCTACAACAACTGGGAAGAATGCATGAGGGACTAGCTGCTCTTCAGAGACCAAGTGACACTTGACAGCTGTCACACTTTCTCCTGTGTCTATGAGAGCCTCCACTCTATGGCCATTGATGATCACCAACTACCTGTATTTTTTAGTGTTCACAGGCAGCTGAGTTTTAGGGACCATCCCAAAATCTCCTAATGAGACAAGGGACATTTCTGCAGGACCCCACCCACCTTGGGCACCCATCTCCTCCCCACCCAGGGCTACACTGGCCATCTGACGGGATGGTGCCCGGCGTGGCACATACTGTCCTTTCTGAGGACACTGGGGATCATACCAACAGTGTCCCACCTGCATACACTAAAAGCAGGTAACAGGCCCCCTATGAACAGGTTTACCTGTCGAGGGTCCTGACTTCTTTTCAGGGGAGGCTGGGAACCCTTAACTTGGTTCCCTTGGGAATTACTTTGAGGACCTTTTTTGAACTCCCTCTGTTTACCCTTGTCCCCCCGACTCTTCTGCTGAGGACCCTGCCCACCTTTGGCGGAGTCTCCCACAAGACCCTTGTGGACCCTGGTACTGACCCAGCGGTCCGCCTCTTCAGCAAGCTTTCTAGGGTTAGTCAACTTGCAATCAATAAGGTGCTGGAGAAGATCTGGAAAACAATTAATAGACAAGTTCTCTCTAGCAATCAAATCATAGAGCGCTTGAAAATTATCAACATTGCTACCCCTCACCCAACCATCCATAGCTCTGAAATTGAAAGACACATATTCTACCCAAGTGGTCCCCTCCAGTTTCTTATAATTCCTGAACCTCTGTTTATAGAGCTCTGGAGTTAACCCATACCTTGTCATCAATGCTTCCTTCATGTGGTATTAAGGCATCCTATGCTCACTGGGTAGGTCTAACAAAGTATCCCTCCCCTCAGTCAGAAAGCGGCCCCACAACCCTGCTCCCCAATCTTTCTCAGGGACCCAGTGGGCCAACATTGCTATCTCATAGGCTGCAAACCACTGACCAATATCTTCACCTTTGTGAAAATCTTTGATGACATCCTTGGGAATGTGTACCCTGCCTTCTGAAGGCACAGATTGTGCGCTGCCACCAGAGGGATTGATTTCTAAGCCCTTGGCCTTGATCTCTAACTCCCACAACATCCTCTCATGCTCCATTCTCATTCTCTCCCTTTCCAAAGACAACCTGTTATTCTCTGTTTCCCTCTGACTCTCCATCTTAAGCTTAACCAACTCTAGCTTGTGTGCCCTATTTCTCTCCCTGTCTTTAAACTCTCTGGGGGACAGGTCTTTGGAAGAGATGCTGCAGCCAGGCGGGGACGGCACCCCTCTCCTGGCTGGAAACCCTGGCCCATCAAGGTGCCCATTTGTATCCCCAACAGGCTCCACCACAATATCAGGGATATTTCTGGCTTCTACCCAGGTCCTCAGCGCCTTTTGGTAGTCTTCTTTTTTAGAAATGCCTGGTGTAGCAACTTTCAATTTCCTGCAGAGATACTTGAGCTGTTTCACAGTGTAGGTTTCCAACCTCTCTTCCTCAAAATCAAGATCCATAGATGCAACAGATGCTGGTTTACTCATGGTAGCAAAAATTGGGAGTTTTCAGGAAAAACTAGCTGCCAAGAAAAAAGGATTCTAAAAAAGTATGTGTGTTGCGTTTGATCTGCACTCAATAGTAGTGTACACCAATCACGGTATATGAAACACAAATTCAAAGTCCAAATCCTCACCGCTGACCACCAATGTTAGATCTGGAGGTCTGTAGTCAGCAATGGTTATCACCTTTGTCAAATAGGGACCCTTAGTTCTAAGTCAGGATAAGGGGATTACACTCCTTAATAACCCATGCTCACCCCCTTGGTAGCTTGGCACGAGCAAACAGGCTTATCTCAGAGGCAGTGTGTTAAGCATTTGTGAATATACACAGTAATACAGTGATAACACTACATATTGACACAACACGGGTTTTATAAAAATAAGTATTCTTTATATAGGCTTCACACAAGACCACAAATGACAAAAATCCACAATACTTCACTTAAGGTTGCTTAAAAGATGATTAAAGTCTCTTAGTTCAAGTTGTTGGTAAATGTGACAAAGTTCTCAACAAAGTACCTGGATGCATAACGCAAAGTAACCAAAAGGCTCGCAAAAGGGGAGATGCGTCGGTTCCGTGACCCAGGGGAATGGTTGCGTCCTTCTTCAAAGCTTGCGCAGAGTAGGGAACTCGTCCTGAGCCTTACCGGTGCGGAGATGATGCGTAGATTTTCGGCTTGTGGGCCCGTTGTGGTGCGCAAGATGGTGACTTGATGCGATGATCCAGTTGTGATGCCAGAAGATGGCACCCTTGATGCGGTGATGCGAAGACCATGCAATGACGATGCGATGACGCCCTGGCAGCCTTGCGACGACTCTGTACTTTGGAGCAGCACAGGCCCTGAGACACACTTCTCCGGTAATGCAATGGCGACTCTCACGATGGCGTCACGCTTCTCCGGTGATGCGACATCAGACAGCTTCGATGAACACACACTTCCAGGGAGATGCAGCGAAGCCTCGCTTCTCCGGCGTTCCGATGATTTCAGCTGCGGAGGTGACACGCTTCTTCTTGATGCGTCGCGCTTCCAGCTCCCAGCGGCACCCAAGTGACCGGAGTCAGAATTCCCAGCAAGGAAATTCAGGAGGGAGCTGGAGGTGAAGTCTTTTGTCCCTGAGACTTCAGCAAGAGGCAAGCACAGTTCAAGCCCTTGGAGAATATTCTGTAGATGAAAGTCCTTACAAAGTTCCTTCTCCTTTCCCTTGGCAATGAAGCAACCACTGCAGGCCAACCCAGCAAACAGCACACTGGCAGAGGGGCAGTCCAAACTCCTGCAGCTTCCTTGGTTCTTCTCCTTGGCAGAAAGATTTCTTGTTCCAGAAGTGATCTAATTTCTTGGGATCAGGGTCCCAATATTTATACCCCAAAATCAAATTGTTCTCTATAGGCAGAGAGGCCTCTGCCTAGTCCAAACCAGTTCCTGAGCATTTTGTGTTCATGACTCTCTTCTTCCTTTCACTGTGCAGGGCAGAGACATCAGGCGCCCCACAGGAGGTGTAGCGAGCACAGGGGAGGAAAGATACAGCTCTGGAGCACTCTGTTGACATGATTCCTCCACTCCTTTCACAGTGCAGGGCAGAGACATCAGACAAGCCATAGGGGGTGGAGCCAGCATTGTAGAGGGAAGGCCCAGCCCTATTCAGGTCCCATGTGCACTCCTCCTTCCCATCTGGATGTAAATCTCTCTATTCACCACTGGAATTCCCCAGCCCTGTCACACACAAACCCGTACAAGGAATACACAACCCAGCAGAGGCAGGCTCAAATGGTTAGGCAAGCAAATACCTGCTTTCTAAAAGTGGTATTTGCAAACACAGAATATTAAAATAAACTTTACTAAAAGATGTATTTTATTATTCTGAGTTCAGGCATACTAAATTCGAATTTCTACTGTCTTCCCTGAGTCAGTTAGGATTATAAGGATGTAAAAATCTTAACTGCCCATTCTGGCCTATGAGAACAGGTAGCCTTCAATAGTGAAAAACGAAAATGGCTGTAATTTACTGTTAGAACATGCTACACACATCAGTGCATGTACTACCTTATACTTACAATGCACCCTGCCCTTGTGCCTACCATAAGGGTGTTTAATAAGAAGCATAGTCAAGGTTTAGGGACTGGCAAATGGGTGCACTTGGCCAAGTCGACATGGCAGTGGTAGACTGCACACAGGCCTTGCAATGGCAGGCCTGGGACACACTTTACAAGCTGCTTCTGAGGGTGGCAAAACCAGTACTGCAAGCCCGCCAGCAGCATTTGACTTACCGGCCCTGGGTACACATGGTGCACTGTACTAGGGGCTGACAGATAAATCAAATAACCCAATCATGGAATCCAACCAGTATATCAATTTAACATGGGGAGCACTTGCACTGTGGCACTGATTATCAGTGGCACAGTGCCCGAAGCATAAATACAGCAAAAACATATCAAAACAGAGGAGGCAATCCGTCAAAAATGGAAGGGAGACTCACGCCAATGATGCCAGGGCTAACACTCCTGTTGTTTAGATTGGGGTGGGAATAGTTAACTTGAGCCTTCTAAAGTCAAAAATTGTTCCTACTGTTGCTTACGTTGGAGTGGGACTAGTAAATCTCACACATACAAAAGTGTGAGATTTGCTACTAAAGTCAAACATTTTCCCAGCTGTTGCTTATGTTGAAGTGGGCAAAAATATTTACAACAAGGGGTGGTGAGGGACAGAGTCTCTGAATTAAGCAGAAAGCTCTCACCCAGTCAAGAGATCAGGGCTAGATCCAACACCATTTTTTAGCTCACTGCACCATCCCAGTTTCAGAACCTGGCTGTATGCAAATTAGTCTGTTCCTGTCCCAGTGCATGATGGGAACAGGGCAAACCAAACTACAAAAGCCAATTCTTACACTGGGAAGAACACAAGCTCCCGGGGACCGGTTTCTGGCATTACAGCCGTCTTCGGCCCGGTTTGCTTGAATCCTGATGGTGCAATGAGCAAGGGTCTCACATCTGAGAATACCCTTCCACGCTTAGGGTGGACAAAAATATTTACAACAAGGGGTGGTGAGGGACAGAGTCTCTGAATTAAGCAGAAAGCTCTCACCCAGTCAAGAGATCAGGGCTAGATCCAACACCGTTTTTTAGCTCACTGCACCATCCCAGTTTCAGAACCTGGCTGTATGCAAATTAGTCTGTTCCTGTCCCAGTGCATGATGGGAATAGGGCAAACCAAACTACAAAAGCCAATTCTTACACTGGGAAGGAAACAAGCTCCCGGGGACCGGTTTCTGGCATTACAGCCGTCTTCGGCCCGGTTTGCTTGAATCCTGATGGTGCAATGAGCAAGGGTCTCACATCTGAGAATACCCTTCCACGCTTAGGGTGGACAAAAATATTTACAACAAGGGGTGGTCAGGGACAGAGTCTCTGAATTAAGCAGAAAGCTCTCACCCAGTCAAGAGATCAGGGCTAGATCCAACACCGTTTTTTAGCTCACTGCACCATCCCAGTTTCAGAACCTGGCTGTATGCAAATTAGTCTGTTCCTGTCCCAGTGCATGATGGGAACAGGGCAAACCAAACTACAAAAGCCAATTCTTACACTGGGAAGGAAACAAGCTCCCGGGGACCGGTTTCTGGCATTACAGCCGTCTTCGGCCCGGTTTGCTTGAATCCTGATGGTGCAATGAGCAAGGGTCTCACATCTGAGAATACCCTTCCACGCTTAGGGTGGACAAAAATATTTACAACAAGGGGTGGTGAGGGACAGAGTCTCTGAATTAAGCAGAAAGCTCTCACCCAGTCAAGAGATCAGGGCTAGATCCAACACAGTTTTTTAGCTCACTGCACCATCCCAGTTTCAGAACCTGGCTGTATGCAAATTAGTCTGTTCCTGTCCCAGTGCAGGATGGGAACAGGGCAAACCAAACTACAAAAGCCAATTCTTACACTGGGAAGAACACAAGCTCCCGGGGACCGGTTTCTGGCATTACAGCCGTCTTCGGCCCGGTTTGCTTGAATCCTGATGGTGCAATGAGCAAGGGTCTCACATCTGAGAATACCCTTCCACGCTTAGGGTGGACAAAAATATTTACAACAAGGGGTGGTGAGGGACAGAGTCTCTGAATTAAGCAGAAAGCTCTCACCCAGTCAAGAGATCAGGGCTAGATCCAACACCGTTTTTTAGCTCACTGCACCATCCCAGTTTCAGAACCTGGCTGTATGCAAATTAGTCTGTTCCTGTCCCAGTGCATGATGGGAATAGGGCAAACCAAACTACAAAAGCCAATTCTTACACTGGGAAGGAAACAAGCTCCCGGGGACCGGTTTCTGGCATTACAGCCGTCTTCGGCCCGGTTTGCTTGAATCCTGATGGTGCAATGAGCAAGGGTCTCACATCTGAGAATACCCTTCCACGCTTAGGGTGGACAAAAATATTTACAACAAGGGGTGGTGAGGGACAGAGTCTCTGAATTAAGCAGAAAGTTCTCACCCAGTCAAGAGATCAGGGCTAGATCCAACACCGTTTTTTAGCTCACTGCACCATCCCAGTTTCAGAACCTGGCTGTATGCAAATTAGTCTGTTCCTGTCCCAGTGCATGATGGGAACAGGGCAAACCAAACTACAAAAGCCAATTCTTACACTGGGAAGGAAACAAGCTCCCGGGGACCGGTTTCTGGCATTATAGCCGTCTTCGGCCCGGTTTGCTTGAATCCTGATGGTGCAATGAGCAAGGGTCTCACATCTGAGAATACCCTTCCACGCTTAGGGTGGACAAAAATATTTACAACAAGGGGTGGTGAGGGACAGAGTCTCTGAATTAAGCAGAAAGCTCTCACCCAGTCAAGAGATCAGGGCTAGATCCAACACCGTTTTTTAGCTCACTGCACCATCCCAGTTTCAGAACCTGGCTGTATGCAAATTAGTCTGTTCCTGTCCCAGTGCATGATGGGAACAGGGCAAACCAAACTACAAAAGCCAATTCTTATACTGGGAAGGAAACAAGCTCCCGGGGACCGGTTTCTGGCATTACAGCCGTCTTCGGCCCGGTTTGCTTGAATCCTGATGGTGCAATGAGCAATGGTCTCACATCTGAGAATACCCTTCCACGCTTAGGGTGGACAAAAATATTTACAACAAGGGGTGGTGAGGGACAGAGTCTCTGAATTAAGCAGAAAGCTCTCACCCAGTCAAGAGATCAGGGCTAGATCCAACACCGTTTTTTAGCTCACTGCACCATCCCAGTTTCAGAACCTGGCTGTATGCAAATTAGTCTGTTCCTGTCCCAGTGCATGATGGGAACAGGGCAAAAAAAAACTACAAAAGCCAATTCTTACACTGGGAAGGAAACAAGCTCCCGGGGACCGGTTTCTGGCATTACAGCCGTCTTCGGCCCGGTTTGCTTGAATCCTGATGGTGCAATGAGCAAGGGTCTCACATCTGAGAATACCCTTCCACGCTTAGGGTGGACAAAAATATTTACAACAAGGGGTGGTGAGGGACAGAGTCTCTGAATTAAGCAGAAAGCTCTCACCCAGTCAAGAGATCAGGGCTAGATCCAACACCGTTTTTTAGCTCACTGCGCCATCCCAGTTTCAGAACCTGGCTGTATGCAAATTAGTATGTTCCTGTCCCAGTGCATGATGGGAACAGGGCAAACCAAACTACAAAAGCCAATTCTTACACTGGGAAGGAAACAAGCTCCCGGGGACCGGTTTCTGGCATTACAGCCGTCTTCAGCCCGGTTTGCTTGAATCCTGATGGTGCAATGAGCAAGGGTCTCACATCTGAGAATACCCTTCCACGCTTAGGGTGGACAAAAATATTTACAACAAGGGGTGGTGAGGGACAGAGTCTCTGAATTAAGCAGAAAGCTCTCACCCAGTCAAGAGATCAGGGCTAGATCCAACACCGTTTTTTAGCTCACTGCACCATCCCAGTTTCAGAACCTGGCTGTATGCAAATTAGTCTGTTCCTGTCCCAGTGCATGATGGGAACAGGGCAAACCAAACTACAAAAGCCAATTCTTACACTGGGAAGGAAACAAGCTCCCGGGGACCGGTTTCTGGCATTACAGCCGTCTTCGGCCCAGTTTGCTTGAATCCTGATGGTGCAATGAGCAAGGGTCTCACATCTGAGAATACCCTTCCACGCTTAGGGTGGACAAAAATATTTACACAGAGGGGTGGTGACGGACAGAGTCTCTGAATTAAGCAGAAAGCTCTCACCCAGTCAAGAGATCAGGGCTAGATCCAACACCGTTTTTTAGCTCACTGCACCATCCCAGTTTCAGAACCTGGCTGTATGCAAATTAGTCTGTTCCTGTCCCAGTGCATGATGGGAACAGGGCAAACCAAACTACAAAAGCCAATTCTTACACTGGGAAGGAAACAAGCTCCCGGGGACCGGTTTCTGGCATTATAGCCGTCTTCGGCCCGGTTTGCTTGAATCCTGATGGTGCAATGAGCAAGGGTCTCACATCTGAGAATACCCTTCCACGCTTAGGGTGGACAAAAATATTTACAACAAGGGGTGGTGAGGGACAGAGTCTCTGAATTAAGCAGAAAGCTCTCACCCAGTCGAGAGATCAGGGCTAGATCCAACACCGTTTTTTAGCTCACTGCACCATCCCAGTTTCAGAACCTGGCTGTATGCAAATTAGTCTGTTCCTGTCCCAGTGCATGATGGGAACAGGGCAAACCAAACTACAAAAGCCAATTCTTACACTGGGAAGGAAACAAGCTCCCGGGGACCGGTTTCTGGCATTACAGCCGTCTTCGGCCCGGTTTGCTTGATTCCTGATGGTGCAATGAGCAAGGGTCTCACATCTGAGAATACCCTTCCACGCTTAGGGTGGACAAAAATATTTACAACAAGGGGTGGTGAGGGACAGAGTCTCTGAATTAAGCAGAAAGCTCTCACCCAGTCAAGAGATCAGGGCTAGATCCAACACCGTTTTTTAGCTCACTGCACCATCCCAGTTTCAGAACCTGGCTGTATGCAAATTAGTCTGTTCCTGTCCCAGTGCATGATGGGAACAGGGCAAACCAAACTACAAAAGCCAATTCTTGCACTGGGAAGGAAACAAGCTCCCGGGGACCGGTTTCTGGCATTACAGCCGTCTTCGGCCCGGTTTGCTTGAATCCTGATGGTGCAATGAGCAAGGGTCTCACATCTGAGAATACCCTTCCACGCTTAGGGTGGACAAAAATATTTACAACAAGGGGTGGTGAGGGACAGAGTCTCTGAATTAAGCAGAAAGCTCTCACCCAGTCAAGAGATCAGGGCTAGATCCAACACCGTTTTTTAGCTCACTGCACCATCCCAGTTTCAGAACCTGGCTGTATGCAAATTAGTCTGTTCCTGTCCCAGTGCATGATGGGAACAGGGCAAACCAAACTACAAAAGCCAATTCTTACACTGGGAAGGAAAAAAGCTCCCGGGGACCGGTTTCTGGCATTACAGCCGTCTTCGGCCCGGTTTGCTTGAATCCTGATGGTGCAATGAGCAAGGGTCTCACATCTGAGAATACCCTTCCACGCTTAGGGTGGACAAAAATATTTACAACAAGGGGTGGTGAGGGACAGAGTCTCTGAATTAAGCAGAAAGCTCTCACCCAGTCAAGAGATCAGGGCTAGATCCAACACCATTTTTTAGTTCACTGCACCATCCCAGTTTCAGAACCTGGCTGTATGTAAATTAGTCTGTTCCTGTCACAGTGCATGATGGGAACAGGGCAAACCAAACTACAAAAGCCAATTCTTACACTGGGAAGGAAACAAGCTCCCGGGGACCGGTTTCTGGCATTACAGCCGTCTTCGGCCCGGTTTACTTGAATCCTGATGGTGCAATGAGCAAGGGTCTCACATCTGAGAATACCCTTCCACGCTTAGGGTGGACAAAAATATTTACAACAAGGGGTGGTGAGGGACAGAGTCTCTGAATTAAGCAGAAAGCTCTCACCCAGTCAAGAGATCAGGGCTAGATCCAACACCGTTTTTTAGCTCACTGCACCATCCCAGTTTCAGAACCTGGCTGTATGCAAATTAGTCTGTTCCTGTCCCAGTGCATGATGGGAACAGGGCAAACCAAACTACAAAAGCCAATTCTTACACTGGGAAGGAAACAAGCTCCCGGGGACCGGTTTCTGGCATTACAGCCGTCTTCGGCCCGGTTTGCTTGAATCCTGATGGTGCAATGAGCAAGGGTCTCACATCTGAGAATACCCTTCCACGCTTAGGGTGGACAAAAATATTTACAACAAGGGGTGGTGAGGGACAGAGTCTCTGAATTAAGCAGAAAGCTCTCACCCAGTCAAGAGATCAGGGCTAGATCCAACACCGTTTTTTAGCTCACTGCACCATCCCAGTTTCAGAACCTGGCTGTATGCAAATTAGTCTGTTCCTGTCCCAGTGCATGATGGGAACAGGGCAAACCAAACTACAAAAGCCAATTCTTACACTGGGAAGGAAACAAGCTCCCGGGGACCGGTTTCTGGCATTACAGCCGTCTTCGGCCCGGTTTGCTTGAATCGTGATGGTGCAATGAGCAAGGGTCTCACATCTGAGAATACCCTTCCACGCTTAGGGTGGACAAAAATATTTACAACAAGGGGTGGTGAGGGACAGAGTCTCTGAATTAAGCAGAAAGCTCTCACCCAGTCAAGAGATCAGGGCTAGATCCAACACCGTTTTTTAGCTCACTGCACCTTCCCAGTTTCAGAACCTGGCTGTATGCAAATTAGTCTGTTCCTGTCCCAGTGCATGATGGGAACAGGGAAAACCAAACTACAAAAGCCAATTCTTACACTGGGAAGGAAACAAGCTCCCGGGGACCGGTTTCTGGCATTACAGCCGTCTTCGGCCCGGTTTGCTTGAATCCTGATGGTGCAATGAGCAAGGGTCTCACATCTGAGAATACCCTTCCACGCTTAGGGTGGACAAAAATATTTACAACAAGGGGTGGTGAGGGACAGAGTCTCTGAATTAAGCAGAAAGCTCTCACCCAGTCAAGAGATCAGGGCTAGATCCAACACCGTTTTTTAGCTCACTGCACCATCCCAGTTTCAGAACCTGGCTGTATGCAAATTAGTCTGTTCCTGTCCCAGTGCATGATGGGAACAGGGCAAACCAAACTACAAAAGCCAATTCTTACACTGGGAAGGAAACAAGCTCCCGGGGACCGGTTTCTGGCATTACAGCGGTCTTCGGCCCGGTTTGCTTGAATCCTGATGGTGCAATGAGCAAGGGTCTCACATCTGAGAATACCCTTCCACGCTTAGGGTGGACAAAAATATTTACAACAAGGGGTGGTGAGGGACAGAGTCTCTGAATTAAGCAGAAAGCTCTCACCCAGTCAAGAGATCAGGGCTAGATCCAACACCGTTTTTTAGCTCACTGCACCAACCCAGTTTCAGAACCTGGCTGTATGCAAATTAGTCTGTTCCTGTCCCAGTGCATGATGGGAACAGGGCAAATCAAACTACAAAAGCCAATTCTTACACTGGGAAGGAAACAAGCTCCCGGGGACCGGTTTCTGGCATTATAGCCGTCTTCGGCCTGGTTTGCTTGAATCCTGATGGTGCAATGAGCAAGGGTCTCACATCTGAGAATACCCTTCCACGCTTAGGGTGGACAAAAATATTTACAACAAGGGGTGGTGAGGGACAGAGTCTCTGAATTAAGCAGAAAGCTCTCACCCAGTCAAGAGATCAGGGCTAGATCCAACACCGTTTTTTAGCTCACTGCACCATCCCAGTTTCAGAACCTGGCTGTATGCAAATTAGTCTGTTCCTGTCCCAGTGCATGATGGGAACAGGGCAAACCAAACTACAAAAGCCAATTCTTACACTGGGAAGGAAACAAGCTCCCGGGGACCGGTTTCTGGCATTACAGCCGTCTTCGGCCTGGTTTGCTTGAATCCTGATGGTGCAATGAGCAAGGGTCTCACATCTGAGAATACCCTTCCACGCTTAGGGTGGACAAAAATATTTACAACAAGGGGTGGTGAGGGACAGAGTCTCTGAATTAAGCAGAAAGCTCTCACCCAGTCAAGAGATCAGGGCTAGATCCAACACCGTTTTTTAGCTCACTGCACCATCCCAGTTTCAGAACCTGGCTGTATGCAAATTAGTCTGTTCCTGTCCCAGTGCATGATGGGAACAGGGCAAACCAAACTACAAAAGCCAATTCTTACACTGGGAAGGAAACAAGCTCCCGGGGACCGGTTTCTGGCATTACAGCCGTCTTCGGCCCGGTTTGCTTGAATCCTGATGGTGCAATGAGCAAGGGTCTCACATCTGAGAATACCCTTCCACGCTTAGGGTGGACAAAAATATTTACAACAAGGGGTGGTGAGGGACAGAGTCTCTGAATTAAGCAGAAAGCTCTCACCCAGTCAAGAGATCAGGGCTAGATCCAACACCGTTTTTTAGCTCACTGCACCATCCCAGTTTCAGAACCTGGCTGTATGCAAATTAGTCTGTTCCTGTCCCAGTGCATGATGGGAACAGGGCAAACCAAACTACAAAAGCCAATTCTTACACTGGGAAGGAAAAAAGCTCCCGGGGACCGGTTTCTGGCATTACAGCCGTCTTCGGCCCGGTTTTCTTGAATCCTGATGGTGCAATGAGCAAGGGTCTCACATCTGAGAATACCCTTCCACGCTTAGGGTGGACAAAAATATTTACAACAAGGGGTGGTGAGGGACAGAGTCTCTGAATTAAGCAGAAAGCTCTCACCCAGTCAAGAGATCAGGGCTAGATCCAACACCGTTTTTTAGCTCACTGCACCATCCCAGTTTCAGAACCTGGCTGTATGCAAATTAGTCTGTTCCTGTCCCAGTGCATGATGGGAACATGGCAAACCAAACTACAAAAGCCAATTCTTACACTGGGAAGGAAACAAGCTCCCGGGGACCGGTTTCTGGCATTACAGCCGTCTTCGGCCCGGTTTGCTTGAATCCTGATGGTGCAATGAGCAAGGGTCTCACATCTGAGAATACCCTTCCACGCTTAGGGTGGACAAAAATATTTACAACAAGGGGTGGTGAGGGACAGAGTCTCTGAATTAAGCAGAAAGCTCTCACCCAGTCAAGAGATCAGGGCTAGATCCAACACCGTTTTTTAGCTCACTGCACCATCCCAGTTTCAGAACCTGGCTGTATGCAAATTAGTCTGTTCCTGTCCCAGTGCATGATGGGAACAGGGCAAACCAAACTACAAAAGCCAATTCTTACACTGGGAAGGAAACAAGCTCCATACTTGCTATAAACTGCATCTACCATGATGCTCCTGGGGTTCACCCGCTGGTGGGTGGAGTTGGAGTGCGACCCATGACCTTCAGTAATATGGCTCCCTCGAGCTAAGAGCTGACGAGCTCGGATCCCGCACCCACGCGCCTTGAGAGGTATCAATCTGAGAACATTTGGCAGCCTGCACAGCAAACCCCTGACCGACCTACACTCTGCTGATGAGGAACAACAATTCCGAAACACCGGTGTCCAGAGTTGGTGCTGCAAACTTGCTTTAACACATGAACTTTCGAAATAGCACGCTCGCTATAAACTGCATCTACCATGATGCTCCTGGGGTTCACCCGCTGGTGGGTGGAGTTGGAGTGCGACCCATGACCTTCAACAAAATGATAGGGACAGACAGGTTGACTGTCTGAATGTTTTTAAAGGCTGTGGTTACTTTTACCAGCCCACCTACAAGCAGCAGTGTCCTATGTCATTTTGTATGTTAATAGTCCTCCTAGAAAGAGTGCTTGTGGCTAATGGCAATCAAATTATTGATTTAATGAATGCATCCTAGCGTGCTATGTGCTGCCTGGGCCTGTGTCTTTGTAGACATTGCTCCTTTTCCATGGAAGCTAACCAAATACCCTGTCCACTCTGCAATTGCAGGATTGATCTTGACATGCTTTTCAGATGCATATTAATAGTTTTAATCTGTTTGGCTTGCAGGCGCTGAACTGAGATGTTGGATTTCTAAAAGCCACTAAACAAAAGAGTCTGCCATGTCATCTGAGACGTTATCATATTGGACACTTGCATTTTTACCTCTATGGTGTCTGTGTCCTGCCTACAGATGTAGTTGTGTTCCTGCTTCGGGATTGTTCCTCATCACTTTCCACAAAGTCTAGCAGTGGCCCTCCTAGTGTTTGGAGTTGGAATGATGGGCGTATGAGTTGAAATTGTGCTGACCTCTATTTCCATGTGTGTCAGTAGCATCATCAGCCTCAATTGTCACTGACATATCCTGGGGGTGATGTATGAAAATGTATTTCTATATAGTTAATGTAAATGTATTTTTAATGTATATTCTCAATACTGTTCAAAATTGTGGCGTATGGGTCGGGCGTGGCTTGGTAGCCAACATGACGGACGTGTTCTGAGCTGTCTCCGTCTAGCCCGCCGTATATCCGACATATATCCTGACAATATGGTCTCACTAAGACTGCTATTACCGAGTCTGGGGCGCAACACTGGCTCCTCTGTCAACTGACCCCCTTTGAGAGTCGAGAGCCGCCATGGAGCTGAGATTCGGCAGAGGCGGACGTGAGGTCTGGCTAGGTGCGGAGGGCCCCCGAGTGTGAGGTGACACCGCTGCGAAGGTTCCGGGCAGAGTGTGGGGCTGGGCCTTGCCGGTGAACACATCGAGAGGCGGAGGGTGGTCTGACGTGGCAGCGGGGGACCCACTGACTGTCTGACAGTTTTGAGCCCTGAGGGAGCCCGGAGGATTATACGGGCTTGCTGCGGTGAGGCGGGGCAGCTCGGCAGTCAGGTCGGACTGCGGCGGTAGGGAGGAGTGCCTGGTGCGGTTGGGGGTGGCTAATCTGGAGACCTGAGGGGAGTGACGGGCGTGAGGGAACAGGCAGCCGGTTATAGGGGCGGCGGGCCTGCACTCCCGAGTGCTTCTCTCCCTTGGTGTTGTGGTGGGGACCGGCGGCACTATCGGGCCGCGCGGAGAGCCGTCTGAGGTTAGTTAGCTGACTTGCCCCCCCTTGCCCCCCTTCTCCATCGGTGGTGCATGGTGGCCCCCTGGGGGTCTAGTCGCAGCAGCAGCAGATTGGAGAGCCCCCATCCCCCCTCTAGTGCATCTCCTGGGCCTCAGCGAGGATCGGAGGCCCTGCCGGGCCGTGTGAGGGCTGCGGTGGCTGGGGCAGGTCGCACTGCCCCCTTCCTTTGTACACGCCGTCTCCACTCGGGCCCCCGTGCAGGAACTTGGTGCGCCCCCTTCCCCCCATTTATACAGACTGAATTGGTGAAGCAGCAGGGGAAAAGGCCGGAAGCTCTGTGGGGTGGCACCCACCACAGTGACATTGTCCCGGGCCTGTTGGGCCGTTGGCGCAGTAGTTGGGGCAGGGCATCAGCGGCACAATCAGGCTGAGAGGCTGGGACCCGGGGGTTGGGTCGTTGGCCTGCATCCCATCACCCACTCCGGGACTCGCATCTGGCCCTTGGTGGTTACGGGAGTCTTGTGGGACAAGCCGCGGGCGCGTGGACTGAGCTCGGTCTTGCTTGCAGGGTCGGTGGAGGCATTATGTGGGCCCATCCGTGAAGTGTGGGCCGGCCTGCGTGCCCAGGTGGAGCTGAGGCCCCCTGGGTGTCACTGTGTCGTTGGGTCTAAATATGGAGGAGCTGCAGTACCCAGTCCCGGGGAGTCACTGGGTTTGAGTTTGAGCGTTCCTGTCGATGTACAGCGCAGCCATGACCAGGGACAAGGGAGGCAGTGGCTCCACTAAACAGGGGCCTATTAATAAGTTTACTGGCCTGGGGGCAGGGTCTGGAGCCTCTGGGGGCCAACCGGGAGGGGTGCCGAACAATGCGGCCCTCATGGCCGCCGTCACCCACTCCAGGGACATGTTGGATGCAAAGATAGGGGCAGTTGAAGCGGATGTTATGCTGCTGCAGCAGGATCTACGCAACATGGTGTCCGTATCGCTGAAGCCGAGACCCACATCTCAGGGGTGGAGGATGATGTCATGGAATTGAAGCGGAAGGTGGCTGCAGTGGAGACCGTCCAAAAGGGCCTTATAGTCAGAGCGGAACATGCGGAAGGACGGACCCGACGCAATAATCTCAGCTTCGTTGGGTTTCGGGAGGGATGTGAGGAGGGGAGCATGGAATGCTTCTTCACGACCTGGCTGGAGAGCAGGCTTCCTCCTGAGTCTCTGTCCAAGTGCTTTGTAGTGAAGCGGGCCCATTGGGCACTAATGCAGAAACCTCCAGTGGGGGCCTGCCGGCAGCCTGTCATCGCCAAATTATTGAACTATCTGGACAGGGATATTATCTTGAAACAGGCCCCTGCCAAAGAACCCTTGCTCTACAACAACGCCCATATCCTGATATTCCTGGACTATACGCTGCATGTTCAGCAGAAGCGCCAGTCATTCATGGTCGCCAAGGCGCAGCTGAGAGAGCTTAAACTTCCATATGCCCTGCTTTTTCCAGCCTGCCTTCGGGTGGTCTTTTGCTAACGCACCCACTTCTTTGACAGTCCAGAGGAGGTCTTTCGATGGACGGATGAGACGGTGCGGGTGAGACCTCATACCCCACCAGGAAGAGAGTCGGACACATCCGTGAGTGACGTGGCTCGGGGAAGTCCCCGTGGTCGGAGGCAGAGGAGTAATAGGCGGTCGAGGTCCAAGTGGCGCTCGCAGTCCAACGGTACGCCTCCCGAGGGGGGCCGGCCTTGGGAGAGCAGATATTGGTGCCATAGCAGGGGACACCGGTGTGGCACGGTAGAACTTCACTTGTGGAATACCGGATTGTCCTTAACTGGGCTTGTGTTACCGTCAGGAGTGAGCTGGCAGGAGCCCTATTGGACGTGTATGGGCTGTGAGTTGGGGATCCATTGGTTGGAGCGGAGCCCATCCCCCATTGGGGACTGGGGATCAGCCCTGCTGCGACAGATACTTCAGTGTTTGGGTTGAGGTATGGGGAGGGGGGTTGGTTGGGTAGGGGATGTTTTAGTTTTCAGGTCACACTTTCACCACAGGCCCAACACTGGCTACATGCACACCACCGAGGCTTAGTATTTGTGTTACATGGCGAGGTATTCCCCAATTGGTAGTACGTCCGAGGGTGGGCATGGGATGCAGTGTGGCCTTCGTATTTTAAGTTGGAACATCCAAGGGGCATTAGATGAGGTCAAGCAGGGGGCAATATTCCAACACGCGAAGACGCACCTCATGGGCATGAAGGCTTTATGCCTGCAACGATATGGATTCCAACAGGTTTTTCATGCAGGCTTCCTGAGGGGGTCCCGGAGAGTGGGCATATTGGTGCACCATAGGGTCCCAAACACAAATGAACATCAATGGTCAGATTTGCAGGGGCGCTATTTGTTTATCTGCCGTAGGAATGGGGAGGAACCCCTGATACTGGGTAGTGTGCACGCTCCACCACCGTTACAATGGAATCGAATTGAGCGGCTGCGGTCATTGTGGGCGGATATGCCTGATGTCACGTCGGTAGTAGGTGGGGACTGGAACAATGTCATGCAGGTGGCACAGGACAGGTCGGGGATTAGAGACGGTCTCAGAGGTGATAAACCAACGAAATTACATGCTCTCGTGATGGGGATGGATTGGGTTGACAAATTACGCCGGGCGCATGGCGCGGCGCGCGCTACACCTACCTTTCTGCAGTCCATAAATCCTTCTCTAGGTTAGATTATGTATTTGTTCCTCGGGCTAGGGCAGGTAGGGTGGTGGCGGCGGGGATACTGCCTCGAGGTCTCTCAGACCACTCCCAAGTATACATAGAGTTAAACACTGGCAGGGGGAGGCAGTCGTTCCGGTGGCACCTAGCGGTGTGAAATCTTCACAATGAGGAATGTACTGCCCATATGGGAGAATCCATCGCCCAGTATTTACCTGAGAATGTGGGATCGGTGTCCAGTGCCTCCACGTTGTGGGAGGTGCTGAAGCCCAATATGCAGGGGTGGACATATCTTGGTGTGCGGCGGCTCGTAGGCAGCGTAGGGAGGAACTGACTCGGTCAGAGGCGAATATAGAGACACTTGGGTGGCAGAACCGCTTCTGGCCCGACAGGAATGTGCAGCCATGCTGATGGAGGAGGCACGCCAGGTCTGGTTAGCTACGCACAGTAGAATTTATCAATGGGGGGACAAGTCTGGGAAAATGTTGCATCGCCTTTGCCAGGGCACTTTTCATGCCCAGGCGCTACCAGGAATTTTGGAACCGGCGGGAACCCCGATTTCGGATCCTCCGGCAATAGCGGAGAGCTTTGCTACATACTTCGATGACCTATATGCCCCCGGGAGTGCCTGGAGGCTGCCACAGTTGAGAAATTCATTCTGGATTTGCCGCCCAAGGCGCTATCTGATGAGCAGCAGGACCAGCTGGAGGCCCCCTTATCCAATGAGGAACTGGGAGCAGCCCTGGGAGAACTGAATCCCGGGAAGGCGCCCGGAACCAATAGGTTTCCGAGCGAGTTTTTTCGTTGATATAATGTGCAGCTGACCCGCCACTACCAGGCTGTAGTGGAGGAGGCACACAACAAGGGAGTACTTCCCCCGGACTGAAGGTACGCGGCGGTGGTGGTGTTTCACAAGCCCGGGCACCCACCGGAGTGTCATGCATCTTTCCGCCCCATTTCCTTTTAAATGTGGAGGCCAAGGTTCTGGCAAGGGTGATGTCCAATCGGCTGCTGCCACACTTTGGATCGCTGGTGCCCCCGATCAGGTGGCTCCAGCGGGCTACTCGGCACAATATTAGAAGGGCGCAGGTGGCGGTTGCGGCGGTTCAGCAATTTGGGGAGCCGGCGGACTTACTTTTGGTGGACATGGACAGGGCGTTTGATTCCCTGAGTTGGGTATATCTGTTTGCCTTGCTTCCTAGGCTCAACCTGGACCGGTGATTCCTTTCTTATGTGAAACTAGTGTACACCGGCCTGACAGCGTCGGTTTGTGTTGCGGGAGCCTTCCCCTCCACCTTTGAGATTCAGAGAGGCACGCGGCGGGCTGTCCGCTGTCGCCATACTTGTTTGCCCCGGCTATGGAGCCCCTGGCGGCATGGGTGCGCATGGACGCTCAGGTGCATGGGTTTGAGTGGGCCACAGGTCTCTCAGATAGAAGAGCATTGTATGCTGACGACGTTCTCTTCTTCTTGATGGCTGTGGACAGAACAGGGCCACGGCTTCTGCGTATAATGCAGATTTTCTGGGAGACGTTGGGTCTCTATATGCGCCCCTACAAATCCACATTGTGGGTCCTGGGCAGGCATACGAGGGTGGGTGACCGCGGTTCAGTCGGCTGCGGGTGGATTGAAATATCTGGGGGTGGTACTCTCTGAAGTACCGGCAGTGGCCTGTGAGCGTAATGTGGCACCTGTGTGGGAGCGGGTGCGGGCTGACATCAAGTCCTGGTCTTAAATGCCCCTGACACTGTTCAGTAGATCAGCAATTTTTAAAATGGCAGCGCTCCCCCGACTTCTCTACCAGCTGCAGAACCACTGGTATCTGATCCCGGCTAGATGGTTTCGACTAGTGAACTCCGTCTTGGGGCAGTTTCTTTGGGAGGGAGGGAGGGTGCGAGTGGCAATGCGTACATGCTTCCTCTCTACTTATTGTGTGGGGTATTTGGCATCCCCGGATCTCCTCTCATACTATCAGGCCTCGCACCTGCTGGTCCTCAATGAGTGGTGGTACGGGGACAGAAAAGACCCAGCATACGCCCTGGAGTGCTGCCTTGTGTGCCATCACACGCTAAACACAATCTTGTACTCGGCGAGGCTGCGGAGTGCGCTGCCGCCAGCCACGAGGGTGGTGTTCATGATATGGAGGCAGGCGCTGCGGGGCATTGGCTGGTGGAGTGTCTTTACCCGAGAGACTCCATTGTGAAACAATCGGAGGCTGCCCCAGTTAGCTGCCCTTCCGGGGTTTAGGGGATGGGACGCCATCGGTATGTCCACTTTGGGTGATGTAGTGGGCGGCACAACACTTAAATCCTAATGGGATCTCCACGAGGGGTTTCATATGCCTCAGATACAATTTTATGGGTACCTGCAGCTGCGGCATGCGTTATCCCCTAGCCTGCAGGGTCTGGAGTCCATCCCTGAGTTCAGCCCCATTGAAAGCTAATCTCTTTATGGGGGATTTAGGGGAAAAGAAAATCTTGCGTATATATCAAACCTTGGTCATACATTGCTCCTCCACGCTTCGGAAGCTCCGTGGGGACTGGGAGGCTGACGTGGGTGGGTTGGAAGAAGAGGACTGGATAAAGGCTCCGGCAGCCCCACGGGGGGGCAGCCATTGCAATACGGCTTCGCCTAGTCCAGTTTAAATACCTTCACAGGGTCTACTTTACTAGGACGTGATTGTGGCGGGCGGGGCTGATCGAATCCCTGGTATGTCTGCGTTGTGACCAGGCAGAGGCTACATTTATTCACACAGTTTGGCAGTGCACATCATTAGATCGTTTCTGGAGGGGGGTCTTTTCTTGTCTGTCAGAGATCCTGGGCTGGGAGTTTACCCGCACACTACAGCTGGAACTACTGCTTGGAGGGGGTGGGGGGCAATATCTATAAATGACACCTTTTGCTCTTGGAACTCACCCTGGCAAAGCAGGACATTGCTAAAGCCTGGAAGGCAGCGAGGGCTTCATCGGTGGCAGCCTGGAAAAACGGCCTGGATTTTTGCATGGGCCATGAGCAGCCCATTTTTGTAGCTAGGGGTGCCCGTGCAAACATTATAAAATTTGGAACCGATGGGCGGAGTATCGGGGCCTTTGGTTGGAACCCCCTGCGATGGAAGAGCCCTTGTTGCCAGTTTAAGTCGAGGATTCCATATTGAAATAGCGGGTAGGAGTAAAGGGGGTAGCGGGTGGGAATCAGGATCTTCTGAGCAATTCTCCTTGCATAACTGTGAACAAGGTGATGCGGACTAGTGCGACCTTTGGGGGGGTGGGAGTCTGGGGGGGGAGTTGGGGATGGGGGGCGTTACTCTGTTATGCTCCAGTATATGGGGCTATTGTTTACAGGGGGGGCGAAAGAATACAAAACAAAAGTTGTTTGCTGTCTTGAATGTACTGGAAATGTTTTGGCAGATGCCTCTGGTGTGCAGGGCGCTGCAGGATATATGCAACCTGACTAATAAAATAAAATCTGTTTTCAAAAACAAAATTATGATGTATGTGTTTGTAACATGTATATAAGAATACAGAAATGTGAAGTGTATTTATCAGTGCGCAGTACACCATGTACCTTAGATGTACTACAATCTTCCTTGAAGCATTGTCAATGTAAAGCAAAGATCTCAACAAAGTTTTGTTAGCTGATATTGTATAGCTGAGTAAATACAAACAATATGTTGTGTCAAGTAATTAAAGGGAAGATGGCTTATCCTGGCTGGAGCCTGCAGGATTGGAGTACTCTCCCACCTCTCAATCAGTGATTTAATTTGAGTGGTAGGGAAATGTTTGGAGGGTCTATCACACCACTTGTGCCACAAGCCTCAGCTATTCTGCTGGACACCTTCACTTTGGTGATTAATCTTAGTTCTCTGGGTTACACCAAGTGAGTCGACTTTCCTCAGGATGCTGTTCCATATTTTGTTTTTTTGACCTCAGGAACAGTAAATGATGATTGCCTTCCTAAAGAGCTGGTCCATGTGTGCCACACATTCTTCAGTTAGAAGCTCCAACTTCACTGAAAATGTAACTTTGCACTTCCTGCTGCCAGAATCCTTGTCACCATCTTCCTTGGTCATGGTGTTCCCCAGGAATAGGCATTCCACTGCCAGTAGTGAGACTGGAGCACTCCTTCCTTCCAGCACCTTCCTATGCTTCTGGATTGTGGCCACACTTTGTATTTCTATACTTCCTGGTCTGACATCATCCTGCACCCAGAATGCAACTTTCCCTAAACTGCGGTTTCTTATTTGGAAATTGCAATTTTGCGATGTCCAAATTAGTGATCTCCTAATAGTGATTGCAAAGTTGTAGAAATCACTAATAGTGGAACACACTCCTATGTACATCCCGTTTTGCTATTCCCTAAGAACGATTTCTACAAATTCGCAATTTGAAAATCGCAAAGCCTTTCTTTCACACATATTGCACATAGTGTATATACACAATTATGTCCACTTTAGATGATAGAGCACAATAGAACATTGGAACGCTGAACAATCATGGCTTTATTTCTGCTTTGCTCTCTATCTTTTAATAAACCCATCTAGGAATGGTTAGTAGATTAGAGTTTAGCTATTAGAAAGTGCTCTCATCTAATACCAGATAACCCACAGAGCAGCACCGTCCTAACCCTTCCCCTTCTCTGGCCAATCCCTGCCCCTATTCTTTCAAACATAATATGTGCTGATAGAAGATGGGACTCTGTGAGTGTGGTGCCCCTGATGAAAAGGTCCTTCACAGAAGTACAGTTGCCCCTAAGCAACTGGGACTAGTACCTCACATCAGAAGGACTGACCAAATCAGAATAAATTAACACCTTCACTGCGGCGGCTATTCTGCCGTAGCACTAAGGGGGCGGACGGCAGCGCAGCGTGCCCATGCTGGTGACGGAACCGCTCCGTCACCAGCCTTGGTTGAGTTGTGCTCATGACAGAGCGGTTCCGTCATGGCCCCACCCGCTCAATGGAACGCCCAGCGTAGGCGTGGAATCCGCATCGCACAGGCGCGGCGAGCGGGCCATGACGGAACCACTCTGTCATCAGCACAGTGCTACTGCGGCTGAAGACGGAGCGGTTCCGTCATTAGCATCGAAAAGGTTAAAAGCTGTTCATGCCAGGCTACCAGTTGATTGGTGAGCTCCAATCAAGGCAGCAATTCACCGACAATATCCTACCACAATAAGTAAGGACAGCTAAAATGTAGTTTTCAACATGAAGAGAGAATTCAGCTACTGCTCAAGGTGGACATGGTTGTACAGAAGGCAGAGACACATGTAGGGAAACGCCATCTCTCTACCAAAGCAATGCAAGCATGAACCAATAAATAAGATGTAAACACAAACACATGCTTTTCATTTATTTCCTAGACGTTCTCTGAAGTTCTGAGCTTTAACTCTCAGTTAGTTCAGAGCCCTAAAGTTATTAGCAATGTACAGATCTATAACAACGAGGAAAGTTAATCAGAAACAGAATCCAATCAAAAGTTCAGAGCACATGTTCGATATCTTATGATAGTGACTAGGGGTATTTGAAATTCACATAATTTGCATTTTCATATTTACAAAAAAAATCGGGAATATATGTTATATTAGGCAAAATTATGTGAAGTGCAACTATGGTCCTTAGCCCTACATTTTAGCTTGAATCCATCCTCGCATCCATAGTGGACGCAAGGTCTCGTTTTGCTAAAAAAAAATAGTGCCAAAAGCACAAGTACAGCACTTGACAGCCATTCACATTACACTTATTTGCATTGTTCACGTGCTCTCTTTATATCATTTTGCCATGCATGTGGTGTAGTTACAGCATGTGGCATAATTTAGGGAATTCTGCCTCGCAAGCATGATGTGAAATTCCCGAAATTACACAGATTATGCCAGCATAATTGAAATTTCTCTCTGTGCCAATAGTAATTGCTAATCAAGGCAGATAACGCCAGAAAGAAAGTCTGAACACTTTGCTCTATGAGGAGTTTCCTGAAACATAGACGGTTGGGGTCAGATCTCAATGTGGTTTTAAGGGCATCCCTCTGGGTGGGTACCTGGACTGCAGGGGGTCTATCTTCCTGTTTCATTGTATGGAGCTATCGTTGGTATATACATGCAAATTCTACTTAGCATTTGAAAAATATGAAGATCAGCATTCAAAAGTGCAGGTGTCTGCTGCCTTCACTCACAGTGCCTTGCAGCCAGCTGTTGCGGTGACAGCATCACTGAAGGGCACCCTACTTAACAATAGATAGTGAAGGAGAGGAGTTGCTTTGTTGACAGTTCTAAACAAGCAGGCGGCGAAAAATTGCGGATTTGGATGTGCGCCTAATTGGCGAGAGTCAATGTTTTGCCTCGTAGAATAAATATATGCAGGCACCTAGACTGGAGACTGACATGCTGTTGACAAGAGTATGCTATAGGAATTCTAGTATCAGGCGTGAAAAGTCCCACCACATTACTGTGTACCAATATGTCGTGCCTACTTTGTGGCTGTGGGGAGTGGCGGCTGAACTCGTTTTTTGTGACTTGGACTTCCTTTTGATTGTCAGACTTTGCCAGTGCAAGACACCAAAAGACAGAAAATGGAGCAAGAAAGAGAAAAAGAAAGATAGGAAAACAATAACTGAAGAAAAAAAGCAGGAATGAAAAAGAACAAGAAAGAGATAAATGAAGAGTCACATGCTAGATCAGAAGTGGAGACCTCATCACAAAACATTGTTGACTGGTGCAGATTACATTCCCTTGGTGACCAGTGAGGCTTTGGAAAATGGTAATATCTGACAATAATATTTATACATACTTCTGGTGCATTTTTGTACGGGTGATCATGTGTGGTTTTTGTGCTGTTGTGTTTCTGTCCTGTATTATTTTATTCTGCGGCTGTTATTTGATATTCTGTTCTGATTTGCGGTGTTGTGATTTTATTTGTGTATTTGTTGCATTTCTCCTGGATTGTGCTGTGTTCTGTTGAGATATGTAATCACCATGAAATGCTGCTACATTTCCAGCCAAAAGAGGCATATTATTTTAATGTTCCAGAGGTAAACAACCATGTGCACTGTCTAACATGGTAAAATACCACTGCTCCAACTCTTCAACTGTTTGAGGTATGAGCAAGCCAAAAAGAAGGATTTCCCTTGTATTTTCGAATGTGCTCACAATGGGTTAAACTAATAAAACAGTGGCCCTTCCTCTGGAAGCTATTCATAATGGTGTCCGGAATCCATTCCAAGGAAATGCCCTTTAAGAATCCATTCCTAGAAAATGTCCTTTGACCTTTGCGTCCAGTCATATTTTTTATATTTTGATTTCCCTAGACGTGAAGTAATCAGCCCTGCCTCAGAGATGAGGGAAGTACGAGCTCTACTATTCGGGACAGGTGCTGTTTCATTTAGCTGTCCCTGTAAACACGGTGCTATTGTTTGTTTGTTGGCACGGTTTATGATGTGTGTGGGCACTTGCCCTCCCATAAGTTCTTTATATGAGCCATCATTCTGCAGACGCCAGAATCTAAATTGCTGTTTGTTGGAAATGCAGTCCTAAATCCCCCCTCCCCCCAGGACGAGCCCTGCTCTCTATGAAGCAGACACACACACACACACACCATAAACCTTATCAGCATACAGTTGTGGGATTAACTTCAGACAACTAAATGAGGCACCACCTGTTTCCAACAGCAGACATCTTTATCGTGACGTGTGACGCTTCAATGAGTTGCTTAGAACAGGTCATCCCAGGGCCAGGGCTGATTGCATTCATTTCTGTGGAATATGAAGTATTCAAAATGCCAATGACACAAAGGTTGAAGAGCAAGCTTTCTTTGGCATGGCCTCTGGACACCATTAGGGATGACTCAAAACGGTAGGTGTTTTATTTTTTGTAATCTATTCTCAGCACGTTCCAAAATATAGGTGAAATCACTGCATGGCCACTTTAAGGTATTGTATCTGCCGTTATTAAATGGCTAGTGTCTTCTTAAAAGAATGAAGAGACGAAGATGTAGTATCTTACAACCTGAGAAAATGGAAAATGGTAGTAATTGGAACTTTGAAAACATGTGCTGCTTTTAGGTTGACATTTTGCAGCATTTGATGACAGTAACTAAAGAGCACAAACACAAAACACATGACACAATACTACGTTTACAAAATAAAGCAGAAAAAGGCACAACAAACACATACCAGCACCAAAAACACAAGAAAATCTATAGCACCTGATAAAAATGTGTTGTTATCTGGCACTTGAAGTGTATGATAGTGTAAGACAGATGAATGTAGTGAACTAAAGACTCAGGGCCTCATTTACAAAAAAAAATGACGTAGCGCGGCCCCCAAACCATTTTTGCTGCTCTGATCTGCATCATTTTGAAAACATAGGGATGGGTCATGTTAACAACACTACAGTGCGTCTGTGTGCTTTTCCCAGTACTGGTGCTCTATTAGCTGCCATGCACCAGTGCAGGCATCCTTGTGTCATGTTGCATCAGTGCCTACATTGTGAGGATGTTTGTTTTGTGCATGAAGGGACATGTTTCTATGCAGCATGCATAGAAAGAGGAAAATACAGGGAGAAATACATGTATTTTTCACCGGATTATAATGCCTTCCCAGCTTTTCAAAACTTTGTAGATCTGGGAATGTGTCAGGTTTCATTGATGTTGCATGGGAACACCCACAGCAACACCCATGGAACGCCCTTTTCATGCACAGTAATGCTTAAAGTGGCCCATATTTACAAGGCCATGAAAAGTTATGCAGGGTGACTTTACGTTGGCTTGGAAATATGGGCAGGCACTATGGTCCGCTGTGGAATCAAAAAAATAAAGCACCGGCAGCACAATGGCCTTGTAAATGATGCCCTCAGAATCCCTCGCATTTTCAACACCAGCATTTGGCTTTTCTAGCTTGGAGCTCCTAAGGAAAACATTGGACCTGTGCACCTACTTATTTTAAAAATGAATTATTGCCAATACACAAACAGTGGGAGAGAATGCTGTTCATATTAACAGCTAGTTTACTTCATGGTGGAAGTAACTTAAATATAGCTTTGTAACTGCTTACTCTGCTGTAGGGCATAATTATCATAAACTGCAGTGCAACTACTTAAATGTTTACAAGGACATCTATAAAATAAATCATGCAGTGCAGTAAGCCACCTTGCTGCACTGCCCTACATGATAGGGAAAGGGCAGCAATGTGCCATATTTAACATTATGCAGCATACTCCTGTCTCTTCCTTGCACTGGCTCACAATGTGCTACCTAGTACTAAGGCAGGCACCCTTCCCCCATGGTGCAAGGGTGCCTGCGTTGTAAGCAAGATTGTTTCCGTGCAGGAAGGGACAGCTTCCTGCAGAATAACAATCCTCTGAGGCATTTTCTTCTTTCTGTGTGTGCTGCAGAATGAAAGGAGGAAAAGGAAAAAAGAAAGATATTTCTCCTTGTTACGCCTCACCTGGGGACGCCTAGCATTTTAGCACATTCCTAGGTCTACCAGTAATGGTAAATCTGGAAATGGATCAACATCCATGGGTGGATGCATGGGGACACCTATACTCCACCCATGGAACGCCTCCCTGGGGCAGAGTAACACAAAGGTACTCTTGATTTATCAAACCACGAAGGACCAAACAAGGTGGCCTTGCATGGCTTGATAAATCTTACTTAGTAGTAGCATCACCCTTGCCCCCCATTGTGTGATGCAAGGGTGACACAACTGCTTGATAAATATGATTCCTAGTGCAAAATGGGCATTGTCAGCTTCAATTATTGTGTCTTATCTAGTTTCCTTCACAATAAATAAATATGTTGCAAAATTGTTATTTTATCAATTACAAGTTTGCCCAAATTATTACTAATAAGATTTATCAGCAGGAAATGGAAAGCAGGAGGAGGAGCTGGGAGAGAGCAAGCTAGCACACAGGCACGGTTGCCATGGTCAGCGAACCCACGGCCTGGACATGGCTACCTTTCCATCCCCAGGTCATTTTCTAGAGGCTAGGAGACGAGGTTCAGCAGCTGGTTGACATCTGCGGCAGTGACACAGCAGCAGGGGGCAGTGCCTGCACTGTAGGCTATAGCCATGGCTCCATCAGATCCTGTGGAGGCGGCTAGCATTAGGCCGGTTTGGCTTGTGGGTTGGTTTGATCAATCCCAGCCCAGGCCACTGCTTCAACGGCCCCACCTGCCTTGACCTGTCATCTGCTCCTCCTTGCTCTGCTTGAGGCCCAGCCAGGAACCACAAAGGGTCCCACACAGTGCTTTGTCTCCCCTCCCCCCGAACCCTTGTGGAGCAGATATGCGGTGGGGCTGAGGTGGGGAGAGACCGGGTTGGACTGGACTGGGTTTTAAGGAACGACCATCTGCTCAGACTGCTTGGACCACTCTCCCTGGCCTTTCCTCCAACCGCCTGGTCCTCCAAGCAGCGAGCCGGCTCAGACCCTCAGATGGTTGCAGAGGAACATCAAAAAGCCAACAGGTGGGCTTAATCGCACAACAGCTGTGCCATAACCAGCTAGCCAGCCCCTCACAGCACATGAATGCAGGTCTGCTGATTTAACATCCATATTCCAGTGGATATAGCAAAATTTCCTCTGTGTGGTGGTTACATCCATCCCAGCCATCCAGGGTGCTCCTCCCTATTGTCTCTGGATGGTTTAAGCAGGTGGGAGACCCAAGAGAACCTGGGTGCAAAACCAGGCACAGACACCTCCTAGACTCCAATCCAGGGAGCTAAAAAAACAAACAGTCAGGGACATGGAACCACCTCAACTGCCCTCACGTCCTCATGCCCACACGCCTTCACGCATGCAGGACCGGGACAAGGCTGCCACCATGAAAATGAAACAAAGTATACACCTGCCAGTAGCAAGGCCAAAGAAAAATTCAAAATCCACCTCTGAAGACACGTCATCACATGCAGATGCATCTGGGGGGGCAGTGACCTGGACCATCAACCCAAAGACAAACGTCTTGCGTAGCTGAGTGTGGACCCAGAACCATACCTTCACAGAAAGCACCCCTGATGCCACTAGACAGGTCACCGAGTGCCCTAAAGATACCGTTATCAACACCTCCCCAACCTTAAAAGAGTAAGGTCCATTTACTGTGATGGCCACGGACATTGGGATTGCCCCAGCATGTGCATTTACTTTAATAGAAACACCCCACTCAACAGTCACAAACACAGCACCCACCCACTCCAGGGAAGATAGTCTACCTGCCTACAAGCTCAGCCTACTGGGGCTGGGTCGCCCCCAATGTGGCCGACAAAACTCAGGCCCGACCCTAGCACGGTCCCCCTCCCTTACAAGAGCACAGCAGAAAGCACTCAAACATTAAACATCCTCACTTGGAACATTGCAGGTATGCATAAGACCCTACAAAGCCCGAGGGCGATCACTTTCTTTGAAAGGGCAGACCTTATCTGCGTGCAAGAAACTTGGATATGCAGAATTTTTTAAACCAGCAATCAAAACCAGTTTATTTGGGAGACCTACTGGGGCATCTCCCTATACATAAAGCATTCCCTGAAGCTGAGCTTTACAGAAATAAAAAACACCTCTGACATGGTTCTAGCTGGCATCTTAAAAGGGCTCAAGTGCGTTGAAGAACCACTATCCATCCTACTAACCAATGTACACTTTAACCCCCATGGCCAAAGACTCAACGACAAGCTCACCTGGCTGATCAAGCAGATTAAAAACCTGATAATACAGCACCTATCACTGGAAAACATCATTCTTGTGGACTTCAATATGCATCACCTAGGGGCACAGAATGCTGACGGAAGTACAACCGGGAGCACTGGGAAATGTAACACCCTCCTACAGACTTAAACTTAAAATCAGCAAACTTTTTATCAACATTGTCTGAACTGGATATAATCCATCAACCCACCTATAACAATCAAACAACCACTGACTATATCCTATTGAGCCAGCAAAGAGGGAACCTCTCACTAAGCTATGAAGTGTTTTCTTGGAGTGAAAGAGACCGCGCAACCCTCTTGCTGTGTTTAAAGACCTCAGCGGGAAGCCAACACGCCCTTTGCCCCCTCAGTCAGTCAAATGGTGAGGAATAAAACAGACTAATGAGGAGAATCAAATAGGTGCAGACCACCATTAACAAGTTTGTTTCATGGAAAACTACATGGATTGGCTGGCCAACGAGGACTACTGTGCCAGCCATCATAGGGGAATGGGAACATCTTGCACTAAACTTGACTACGCTGCTTTGTGTAAGCATTTCCAACACCAAAACAAGCATGGGAACCAAATACTTCAGGGTCAGTTCCACAGATCAAACAAAGCATATAGCAATTAAAAAGAAAAAAAGGGCACATAAAAATATAGGAACTGAAGCCTCCAAGAAGAAGCTGAAGCTAGCAAGAAAGGCACACACGCACCTCGTCTGGAAACTAAATCAAGAAGCCACCGAGGAGAAATGGATAGTGATCTTTGAATTGTTGCCACCAAACAAGTCTCTACAATTTGAGGAATATCTTAACAACCTAATCCATGGATCCTCCAACAGAGGTATCTCGATGCCTGCAGAGATATGGGTAGTGCATGTGAAGTCATTATACATTAGCAATCAGAAATCCTCATACACAAAGTGACATGTCCCGCGGAATAAACTAGGAAAGGCCAGAGCTGACCACCACAGGCCTCCTGCAGAAACATAAGTTCCAAGCAAGGCTGCTGTTCTCACTTTCCAAAAAAGGATTCGGAAAAGCAGAGCGCCAGGCCCCAATGGCCTGCCCAGCTCCCTCCTCAGGGAAGATATCAACTTCTGGTCCACAAACCTTGTGATGCTGTTTCCGGAATGTAGCCTTTTGGAGGATGTGCCAGACTCTTGGAGGGGCTCAGTGCTGCAACAAATCTTCATAAAAAGTGTAAACACAGATCCCAAGAACTATTGGATGATTGCTCTTCTAGATATAGAGGGAAAGGCTTATGCAAGCACCCTTCTGCTGGAACTAGGGGATTTGGTACATACCATTGACCTCCTGCCATTTTATCAGACAGGGCTTAGACAAGGTGGCTCTACTGTTGACAACATTGCAGTCCTGTCATATTTAGTCCAACAAGCCATTGTCCGCTGCTCCCCCCCATTCCCTGCATGCTTAATAGACTACTCAGCAGCCTCTGACAGGGTTGGGTGAAACATCCTTTGGCAGAAACTGTTGGGGTGGAACATTTACCCAAACCTACTGCAAGCCATTCGATCATTGTACTCTAGAACCTGGGTAATGATCAAACTCTCCAGCGAGTCAGCAACAAAATAAATTGACATAGATTGGGGGCTAAAGCACGGCTGTGTCCTGGCACTGCTACTATTCAAACTTTACACCTCCGATTTAGGCCCTGCACTGCAAGGGGCCTCCCTTGCTATTCCAAAAATCATTGAAAAAAAAGTCCAACTAATGCAGTATGCTGATGATCTACTTCTTCTGGACCACACAAGAACTGGATTCAAAAAGCTCTCAAAGCCCTATCTGAATACAACATCAAAAATGAGCTGACAGCTTATGCAAGTAAATCTAAAACTGTGATCTTTGGAAGCCAACCAACGAAAAACCTCATTAAGTGGGGCCTGGGCATTTTGAGCCTGGATTGCGTGCAAATGAGACTGACCGCTCTTCGCTCCACCTACAAAAACTGCGGCTGACCGGAAAGATGGTCACCCATGCCCTTTGCAAGTTGAATGCCACTTTAGATAGCCCAGCAACTATGGCAATCAAAAGGGTACTGTAGGCTAAACTGTTACCATCACTCAATTATGTGCAAGAGGCATTCCTGGGAATGCTCGCAGCAGACCTGGAGAAAATACAATGCTTGACGTATTACTTTTTTATGGCTTCCTGTATACACAAGAAATACCTTAAACCACCTTGTGTTTGACCTCACGCAACAAAAATTCAAAGAGCTGGCCACCTTAGCAAAATACTATCATCTGGCAACTATTGCTCCAGCTAACTCCATGAAGGCCGTTATAAAAACCATTTTCACAAAACCAAACAATCCCTGGTCTGTGAAACCCTCAGCAGCCAAAAACCGATTGCAACTAGCCATTGAGACTTGGAAACCGAGTAAAATTGACTACACCGCCATCAAATCAACTATAAAAAAGCAACTGTGTTTTTGTTCCCGTAAATCAGACATGCATTACCTCACAGCCAGGGACTTCCACAAAACTCTGTGCCATCCTCAAGTCATACAAACGACCAAGTGACACATTATGCGGGCTGTGGGAAGTCGGGCATTACATCAGATCTTAGCCGCAAGTCTTCACCCGCTTTCCATAAAAGAACTACATCCAACCTGGAAAGCACTTACAGACAACACAGAGTATCGTTTGTGCCACTACAAAAGGGAGTCCCTGGCACATATACTCCTAGGCTGGCTGGCTTTGCAGAAAGCCCGCCGAATTTACCTTAGCCCGATGCTTCTTGAACTGGGCACTCGCACAGCAAAGGATGCCATTCACCAGCTATGTTATTTGGACACAGTGAAGAACATGGCGAATTTTGGCAAATGTATATACCAAACACATTCACTCTTGAAAGAAAAAATGGCCCACCCAGAGAGCGTCTAACATTCTACATCACTACATCAAAAATCCGCCTTGCAAGGACCACTTCTCTTCAGTGTATTCAATAAATTAACTCTATTTCTTTTATCTTTACTTGCTAAGCACACAGTTAGTTCGGGCCTGTTACATACCCCTTCGCTGGTACGATTTTAAAGCCTATCTCTGCTTTTAATCTTCTATGTCCAATTTTGATAGTTATTTTGTGTTATATGCTTTTAACTTTATATTGGAATGATTGTAAGTAATCACACAATAAAAGTATTCATTCATTCATTTATATATTGATTAAATAAATGTGTTAAGTCAGATACCTCAGCGTTATTTCTGTGAAAAATAGACCATCTTCTAGGAGATGGATGAATGAAATAAGATATTTGTTGGTAAAATCACAGTGTGCTGTATTTTACTGTCTTTCTCTTGCCTCCAGCCATTTATTTACGCTGTCAGCAGACTGAGCATTGTTTTGGGAACAGTGGGACATCCCAAGGCTTGACGTTAAAAAGATGGCACCTCAGGCTTTGCTGCTTCTGCTGGCATGTCAGACAAATATAGATTAAAGATTCAGAAATAATGAGAACCCGCTTTACAAACAATGAACCAATAATTCAACTTTGTTTTGTCTTTTTTTGTTTTATAGAATAAAATTGCTTTCTGTAGAAAACAAACATCAAAAAAGGTCTCTAGTTAGCTGGATAAATTAAGAACTTGTTCTCAACATACAATTAGACACTGAGTGGCATATTATCAAGGGGGTTTATCTCCGCTTTTTTGGCTTTAAAAGCCAAGAAATCGGAGATAAAATGATCTCCCTATTACCTAGCTGTTGCTAACACCAGTTAGCGACAGCTAGTAGGAGATTGCGACCATCTTAGGCCTCACTTTGCATGTCAGTGATATTTATCACTAATGACATGCAAAGTGGGCGTGCCAAGATGTTAGCGACTGGAAACAGTCGCTAACATCGTTATCTCCTATTACCAACTTTTGGAGATATTCGCGCTAAGCGCAAATATCTCCAAAAGCTAACACCTGCCCTGAGCAGTTCTTAGCCATATTATCCAATGGGAGGTGGATAACATGACTAAGAGCATTAGCTCGCTAATGCATGAATATCGCTGACTTTTCAGCGATATTCATGCCTTGCGGCCGATTTTTATCGCATTTGCGATAAACCTTGGTAATACCAAGGTTTATCTGCGTTAAAAATCGCCGCAGCTCGGCGATAATTATTTCACGCTAACCAAGCAATAGCGATAATTATCGCTATTGCTTGGTAATATGCCCCTGAATTTTCTACCATCAATAGTTCATTGGTGGTAGAAAATTCAGTGTCTAATCGTATGTTGATAGCAAGTGTTATAGATGTTTTCTGATTTTGTGAGACATACAAATATTTAATATTTGAGTTACTTAGGAAATCAAGGTTTTGCCTGCTTCTAAGAATTATAATCCCTGATGTACATACCTAGTTGTGGTTGCAAGCGCTGTGTTTCACAAAATAGGTGCTCTTGCAAGTGGAAAAGGGTATACCATGTCCCAGATGTACAAAGCTTTTTTTGAGGTTGCAAACAGCCCAATTTGCAGAAGATGAATGCTTACACATGTTTTATGATGCTTGTACCTGTCACAAAGCATACTGCCTGGTGCATTTCCTCGGGCCATTTTCCATTTTAAATATACTGTTCTAATGTGGCAGATAATAAGATAAACAGTTAAAAGCCAATATGGGAAATGAAGAGAGTTTTCCACAGTGCATAGAAAGGATGCAAATGGACTGGTAGAACTGGCCATATGCCAAATCCTTGTAAAATATATATACACATAAATAAGTGTTTTTGAAAATGGCGAGCAAGGTGGGGAGCACAGAGGAGTAACTAGCACAGAGGCACTGTGCAGCGGATCTAGAGGGAGGGGGGTGGAGACCAAGGAAGCACAGGCACGCCTATGAGTAAGCAACTTCTCTTGGCCTTTAAAAGTTAGGGCTGAAAATATTTGGGGGTATGAAGAGAAGATCGCCATTATTCTATTACAATGCAATGACTGGTCTGAAGGTATTCTGGGAGCTGTTCCAAGGACTGAAAAGAAAAGAAACACACATTTTAAATCAAGGTACATTTGAACAGGTGACTGCATTTCCACCTAAAGAAAATAAAAACAAAAAAATAGCATTTCTTTCTGCTCTACATACATTCTTTCCTGTGCAGCAATTATTGAAGTGCTGAACTGATCTCCTAGAGCCTAAGGGGTCTATTAGGATGGCGGGCAGTGCTGGGACCAGTCGCCAGTGGTGCAGCGGTCCCGCACCACCAATTTGGATGCGACCGCCACCATGGCGGTCGCATCCTGTATATTTAACGTTGTGGCAGGGCTGGCCAACTTGTGCATGCAAATGTCGGGGGGTACCATGGGTACCCCTCAAGTGCAGCCGCCCAACCCCCAGGGGGCCCGCAAAGGCATTCTTGGCATGCCTTTCCATGGTGGAGTCTCCGCCATGGAAAGGCATGGGACCGCCATCATCGTAATATGGATGCTGGTGCCTGGAATTCACCGCCACTATATTGCATGTCTTTTCCGCCTGGTAATTGTCTACTGGCAGAAAAGTGGCCAATGGTATTTCCGTCCGCCTGGGTCCCCACCGCCAAGCGTAATATGGCGGGGGGGGGGGGGGAATGTTAGGTGGGCAGACGGAAATGGCGGGCGGATCGCCACCGCCATAGGGTCTGTGGCGAACCGCCCACCATGCTAATAGACCCCTTAGCTGTGCCCCCGCATTCACTCCACATCCCAGAAACGCAGCAGGAACTATACCCTTACAAGTTCAACAGCAGGAGTCTACAGCCTCTAATAAAGGGTGCCTTTTACAAGCATATCTGTGTCCCCTTCCCCTTCATATTTTAATGACTCACCTGGACGTGAACCATATTTGAATTCTATTACATGAACATACCTCAGTGACATCTACACAGTGGAGCCTTACACTCATTGGTTTCCATTCTTCTGATTTTAGGGTCAGATGTGGAACATCAGCTGCTTGTAAAAATCTACATGTATTCATAACAAAACTTGTTTGCAGCATTTCGAGCATTGTAAAAACTTTTTAACCCTTTCGATGCTCATGACGAGCTCAGCTCGTCATGATGCACAGTTGAGCTGTGCTGATGACGAGCTGAGCTCGTCATGAATAAAGGGGCTTTTAAAAAAGTCAGCACCGGAGGGGAAAACGCCTAGCAGCCAAGGTGTTAATATTTCCAAATAGTCAGTACTCAATTTACCTTCAGGGACAGGATACAGTGTAGTGGCCAGAATTGTTGAATGGAACAGGGGAGCAGGGTTCCAGTCGCTGCTTTGACGAACATCTCTTCGATTCTGTGCAAATCACTTGTTCTCCCTGTGTCAAAAACAAAATAAAAATGTCTGTGTGTAATAAAACTGGTGCTAATGTAAAGCGCTTATAGGACAGTGGAGAAGTATATGGTGATGCTGGCTAGGCTTTAGGGGACAAGCAGCTCCCCTTTTGGAAAAGCAATTCTGCTTTGCTTCATTGAAGCAAGAGCAGGTTTTCCTGCTCTCGCTAGAATGAAGCAAAGCAGTGTTTGTAATGACAGGGGAGGAGCCACATGGCTCCCACCCTGTCATTGCAAACCGCAGTGTCCCGGGGTGGGCACCCCAGGACACTGCAGGAGCCAGCCCTGGGGGGTGGTGGTCCCCAGGGCCATGGAGGGCTCCAGGAGGGGGTCCACGCAGCCCAACTTTTTACAGCCCTGGGGAGGTGGCGGTCCCCGGGGCTTGGGGGGCTCCATAACAGACCCCCGCATTTGAATTCTATTTGCCCCTAGGAGGTGGTGGTCCCCGGGGCAGTGTTGGGGGGCTCGAACTCCCCCACACAAATTTTTTATGTCTCAGGGAGGTGGTGGTCCCTGGAGCTTGGGGGGCTAGCGATGACCCCCAGCCTTTTTACATGAAGCCCCGTGGAGGTGGCGGGACCCAGGCAGTGTAGGGGGGTGGGACCCCATGCAATATTTTCTTAATAAGCCCCATGGAGGTGGCAGTCCCCCGGGCTGCTGGGGGACCGTGTGCCCCCACATATAATCTGCATAGACCCCAAGAGGTGGCAGTAGCCCCGGAGCTGCGGTGGCCCGCTATTATTTTTCACAATGCCCCCGGGACCTGGCCCACCTGCAGGCCTCATTAAAATAAAGCGCGGGAGCCCGTGCTTCATTTTTCTAAAAATGTTGGCGGGATTTGCAACCCCAGCGCAAATTCTGCTGATTTTTTTAATGCTTGTTTTGGCCCTGGGGGTCCTTGTGGGACCCCCTGAGCAGGCCTAGGGGGTGAGGGTGTTTCTACCCTACCCCCTTTTCTTATTTTTTTATCTTTGTTTTACTGTTTTCTTGTGTTTACCGAGTCACAAGATGGCTGCCAACACTTCCTGGTTTAGAGTGTTGGCAGCCAATACTTTGAAGCTCTTGCTTGGGAGGGTTTGCGAACCCACTGCTGCCCCAGATATCAAAACCTTTTCTTTTTCTAATTTGTCAGGAACTACTGAACGGATTTACACCATTTAAAAAAAATGAATCTTTCTGAACCAAGGGCTACCTTTTTGCCAAATTTCGTGTAATTATGTTAAACAGTTCGGGCTGTAGCTTTGTCCAAAGTTTCGTATTGAAAATAACATTGGGAAATCTCATTTTAAGACACCCTTTTTTCTCAGCCCCCGCTTGGCTAATCACCCCAAAACTTTCGAGACAGGAGCTGACCCAAGCAGGCCACTAGTTTTGAAAATGTTGTGACAATTCGTCAACCGGCGCCAAAGTTATTGGGAAAACAAACAAAGGTTTTTCCTATGGAAACTAGGTCCTAACTATAACTACCTACTGGTGACTACCAGTAAGTAATATATATATATATATATATATATATATATATATATATATATATATATATATATATATATACTTAACTTATATATAGTTTGTAAAGTCATGCATGGCAAAGGTATATGCGAGGTAAAGACATGCATGGTAAAGGCATTGTGTGGTAAAGGATGTGTTGTAAAGACATGCTTTGTAAACGCATGCATTGTAATGTCATACAACAGGTCTGATTCTGATATTCTTCTAGCTGTTCCCAACTCTCCTAGTGCATCATCCCATTACTCTTATTTACCCTTTCTCTCAATATCTCCTAATATTATCTTTGAAAAAAATGGATCACCATGGAAGGTGAGCTTAGTTTGCATAATTCGGTTACGTTGTCCATATGTTTCTCACGTTACACATACACGGCTAGATTGTGATTGAAGTCAATGTAAGATAGGTGTTTCAGTTTTGACCTCATTTGAGTTGCAAAACTGCTAGACCTTTTAGCCAACAGAACTTCAGTACAGTCCACCATCTTTTTACGACAAGATATGGGTAGGCGGTCACTAAGGGACATAGCTTGTTTGCGCCTACTACTTTACTGGGTACGATTAAGGAGGACCCCAGAACTCTCAAACTATGCGGCTGTCTTGGACGAATTAATCTCACTCAATTTGAGTAATAAGATCAAGTGATTAAATAATCTTAGACAGCTGGTCTTAAAATTTGGTTTACATGAAGTATGGACCAGCCAAGCACCACCCCCCAAGCAAGTAATGAAGAAATTATACTGGGATTGGGTACTGGAGGAGGACCTATGTAGAGGGAAAGGGGGTACCATTTCAGAGCGGTTCTTAGAGTTCAAACCTGGAATTAAACTTGAACTATTTCTCGATTTCATACAAAAACCCCTGGATAGATTACTCTATTTAAAATTAAGGTTTGGGATCCTCCCGGTGAATGAATTTACAGCAGGGTGGAATAATTTAAGCTCTCCGGCTAAATCTTGCCCTGGGTGTGCTGCCCCTAGAGAGTCCGTGGCTCATCTCTTCTTTGCATGCCCAGCATATAGGGGCGCAAGAAAGATATGGCTAAAGCCAATATGTAAGGAACTGGGACTTAGGTGTCATAGGATGGCCCTGCGGGTATTTACTACTGATACTTCCTCCCTAGTCTTGATCTGTGGAGTAGCAACATTTTTGGGTAGTGCATGGCAGACTTGCATGTGCAGGATAAAGCACATGCCCCAATAGACGATTCTTTTTATGGATTTTGGTACGCTGTTTTTACGTGATTATATATTTGTGTTTTTATTGTATATATTACTCTTTTAAAAAAAATGTGCGTACATTTTTGTATTTTTAATCTATAGCTGAATGTACGTATGGGTTGGTGATTCTTTTTGTACTGTAATGAATGTCAACTTTTATGATAAAAATGTTATTGAATAAAGTACTACTACCTACCATATTTCAGTTTTGACCTCATTTGAGTTGCAAAACTGCTAGACCTTTTAGCCAACAGAACTTCAGTACAGTCCACCATCCTTCTATCTTACTATGCCCAGTCACATCCTCAAGAAACTGAGCTTTATCTCATAGTACAAGTTAATTGTAGGAGAACTAGGTCACCCTTCGTTATTAACCTATGTCTTGTGTTGGGCCTTAAGCCTCCTCGAGGCTACTTCTTTCAAATCAGGCTCTTTATCCGGAAATATTTCACTTTTTTTTGTACACTGCAACATTTATTGCACAATCCAGGAATATTATTTCACAACCTATATTAGCTAGCCAATTGATACTGAGAGATGCAATGTGTTTGATTTTTTTTTGTCTGATCTCCATGTATACAAGGGTTGTTAATGTACCTTCATCTAGCCTAGCAACCTTAATATACCACAGTAATACTGTAATCAGACAACCACACCACACCAAACTTAAATCAGATATCATATTTGTCCCTTCTTTAGGTACTGTGGTGGGGAGATAGAGACAACATCTGTAACAAATGGCTCCAACATATTGATTGGCGAACCTGCAGTGAGGCAGATATGCCGGCACACCATAGGTGATGGTTGAAACAAAATTACTAACTTCATTGAATAGGCTTTGTGGGTTGGGAGTGATTTAAAGACCTTGGTATCTTTCAATAAGTCTGTGGGTACAATAACTTTGATGACAGAGCTATATTTGGTAATTTACAATGTGTCTACCTGTTAACCCAGTGACTTTAGTTAGTCATAGTCTGAATTTTACTTAACTCTTTTATTAAGCCATAATGTGTTCAGATCTCCTTTTTAAAAACAAAACATCTTGGTAATGTATACCACCAGTAAGTGGTCATAGAACATATTTAAAGATTCTCTGAAGCCCAAGGGGAGTGTCTCCCAGCAGTACATTTTTGTCTGGATAGCAGATAGCACATTTCTGGGGGGAAAATTCATACTGCCTAAGGTTTATAATTTAATTCACACTTATGGAGGATACACCAAGGAGCAAAAATAGCACTTCAGCTGCAACTGATCTTCTCAAATTTTTGTTTGCCAAGTTTAACCCCACCCCAATTTTATAAATACATTTCATGTCTGTTGCCGCCAATAATCTGGCAATGACCAACAAATACATTTCACACAAGAAAATCCTGCGGTCCTCTATTTGAAAGACCAGAGGGGCCTATTCATGAATCCGCTTTTGTCCCTCTTGCACTACGGAAATTAGTGCAAGAGGGATGCCCCCCTTAAGACAGATTTTTTAAGCCACACCAAGCCACTTTGCATGGAACTTAGTGGCTTTAACAATCTGGAGTAATGCAATGCAACGATAAACGCTGTGTTGCATTACTCTACCCTGGGAAGGCATTTCATGGGCATCACTTAGGTGTTCCTACTGGATGTATGATGTTACAGCCCAAACTATTAAAACACATACTTTTACAACGCGTTCTTTATAACGCAACTTCTATTACAAAGCATGCACCATTACAACGTAATTTACAATTCTAACACCACCAGGTGCTTACCTCAGGGAAGGTGCTGGACAATGAGGCATATGTGTTGTAATCTTTTACTTTACTTTTATTTCATTTGTATAGCGCATAAATCACCCAAAGGTCTCAGAGCGCTTGCAGAGGAAGTCCTACAGAGAACCAGAACAGGCCATTGGCAAGATCTAAAAGAGCCATGTTTTTAACTGTCTGCGGAATCTCAGATAGTCAGGTTCCATCCTAATCTGGAGGGGCAGGGAGTTCCATGCTTCAGGAGGTGTTTTACTGAAGGCTCTATCACCATTTCTGGCGGTACGCACTCTGGGGACACTTAGGAGGTACTTGGTGGATGATCTAAGTGTTCTCATCGGGTGGTAGACCTTAAGTTTTTGTTCTAGGTAAGCTGGGCCATGCCCATTGATGGATTTGTGGACCAGGCAGCATAGATTGAATTTAATACGTTTTTGTATTGGGAGCCAGTGCAAGGTTTTTAGGCAGGGTAATGAGGGGGTGCGGGAAGGAAGGTCAAGCATCAATCTGTCAGCGGTGTTTTGTAGGACCTGTAAGCGGGCCAGCAGGGTGGTATTTGTTGAGGCCAGGAGTGCATTCCCGTAGTCAATTCTACTCACAATGAGTCCCTGAACTAGAGGCATGCGAGCTGAGAGGGGGAGCCATTTAAAGACTTTTCTCAGGCTACACATGAGGCCGTAGCTGGTGCCTACGACTTTGTTAACATGCTCAGACATTGATAGTTTATTGTCTATAGTTAGCCCTAGATTTCTTACTGAGGATTTGGGCGTGGGGCATATGCCAAGGGAAGTTGGCCACCAATCATCGGACCAGAATTTATCTGCCTTTCCAAACAGCAGAACCTCCGTCTTTCCTGCATTCATCATTAAGAAGTTTCTGGTCATCCAATCCTGGATGTCTACCATGCAGTTTTTAAAACTTATTTTGGTTACATCCGGATTCTGTTTGATAGTGATCAGTATTTGCGTATCATCCGCGTAGGACACGGTTCCAAAGCTGTGTGCTCGGATGACCTGGCATGCGTTGTAATAGCATGCATTGTATTGGGACTTGCGTAGTATTGGCTGCATTATAAAAGCATTGGGTTGTAATGCCTACGTTGTAATGGATGTTTCCCGTACCCACTCAACTCCAATGGATTCTGGCGCATTCCCAGATATACAAGAACTTGTAAACCTGGGGATGTGCCAACATCTTAAACCTTCCCAGGAGAGGCATAACGAGGAGTAATATCACTATCTCTCCTTGTTTCTTCCTCTTTCTATGTATGTTGAATTTTGCAGCACACATAGAAAGAGGAATATGCCTCCCAGGATTGTTTTTGTGCAGGAAATTTCACCTTCCTGTGAAATACCAATCCTAGATGCAACGCAGGCACCATTGCACCATGGTGCAAGGATGCCTGTGTTGGTGCTAGGCAGCCCATTGTGTGCCAGATAATGGAAAGGTCAGGAAGGTACCTTATTCCATTAAATATAGTGCATTTGCACCATTTTCCTGTCATGTAGTGCAGCACAGAAAGGTGGCTTGCTGTGCTGCACTGCACTGCATGACTTGGCCATAATTATTGCCTTTACTGTCTTCCAGAAATGCTCAATAAAAAGTCACCTGCTCTCTGACAGACATTACATCCTCATACAGGGAGATCACGGGGGCAGTGAGGCAAGATGGCTATTTCCTAGCATTCCTCTAGCATGTCAAGAAAACGTTACTATGGGAAAGGCAGCTAACCGGCCAACTGTAACTCCACAAATATGCTAGAAGGCTTTAGAAGTTCCCAGGAGTGGCACGCTAGGTTTTCAGACTTTTATTGGTCTGACTACTAATTTAAGACCTCTTCCTTGCCGCTCCTGGTGTGCTCCTCCCTCCGGGCTGCCATTTTGATGGCTCTTCAGCTCGGTTTAGTCTTCTCCTCAGAAATATGTGAACATTTGGTCAGCATGACTAAACAGCATGCAGGATGGAGTAACTTTCTCTTTTCTCTGTTTTCCTGCTTTTATTGGATTTTGTAATCTTGGATGTTACTGTTTCCTTGGACATTTCTGCAATATTTGTTCTACAGACTTACCTCAAGGGGCTCTTCAGGAAAGTACTTGATGTCTTTCGCTGGCTTGTTTTTGCAGTGACTTCTTAATGGAAGATTATCCTTGCTAGTGGTCGCGCACTGAATGTGTTTACCATTTTGGTGGTTAGTGTGAGAATATTTATTCAGGGTATCATTCTGTTACTCCGGCTGTGCAAATATGGAGACTGCACATTCATCTAAATCTTTGGCCTCTACCAATTCTAACACCAACAGTTGTAAAGATTCTGGAGATAATACTAACAAAAGCTCTAAAAAACACCCCTCCTCCTCGAATAAGTCACTGTTACCTTTGACATTGGAGGATATCATGGATGAGCTAAGGAATATAAGACCTTTCGTGGTAAACAATACTGCGTCACTCCAAAGAATTGAGGATAAGTGGGCTCTTATGGACACAAGGCTCCCAGAGGTTGAACAAAGGATCAGTGAAGCCCAGGATGTTGTCAGTAAGGTGAATATCTTATCCAAAGAGGTTACTCACCTCAAGAAGCTCACAGAGGATTGGAGAATCGTAATCAGTGCGACAATTTACAAATGTACTGCATTCTGGAGGGCTCCGAAGGCTTCAACATGATTGAGTTCCTGAAGACCCACATACCAAAAATAGTTGGCCTGCTGAAACCTGCAGATCTCAATATTCAGAGGGCTCATAAAATTGGCCCTCTTTATGCATCATACTCAAACAAACCACAATGAATTATTTCACATTTTCTTCAATATTCTGACTTCATCATCATCAACAGTCTTTATTCGGTATTGTACAAAACTAAAAATACATGTATTATTTAACTATACAGCGGGAAAGAAAAAAAACATAAAGATAAAGGTACCGGGACATTCATTACAATTCATTTTTCCCCTGTCTAGTCCCCTCTCCCTCCGGCCAGTCCTCTTGTTCCTCTAAGTTTAACTGCTAGTCTTAGAAAGCTTGTAATAGAGAACAGGGTCAGGGGATCTTGGGCCATTTGTAAGTATAAAAGGGCAGCCATGGCATGCCTAAATTTAAGTTTCTTCAGCAGACTAATTAAGTGCAGGCGCCTGGGCAATGAATAAAAAGGCCACAATAATACAAAATGAAGGGTGTCCTGTGGAGATTGTTGATCGCAGCCGCAGGAACCCTTTGGCTTAACAAAATTGGTAAAACCTGCTGGATCGGCTAATAAATAATGTAAAAGGTTGAGCCTAAAATGTGTTAGTAAGAATCTGTCATGACCGTTGTAAATAAGGGATAGGTACGGTTCCATTCCTTCATTAGACCTCACTGGGCCATAAGCTCTGACTGACTGTTTGCCCCATTCCCTCTCTACTCTAGAGGCAATTTTATAAGTAATAAACCTCTTCCTCACACTATCCTTATCCCGGCCTACCCTACCAGTCGGGTTTGGGAAGAGATCTTTGGAGCCTATTTTTTCCAGAACAGACTTAAGATATTTCATCCAGGGGATGTCCATACCCTTATCCTTACCAAGGCAATCCATGATTATTTGCCTGGTCAGTGTTGCCTCCGGGTTCTCCCAAATCTTTAACCATGCTAGCAGGGGTCTGACCTGTAACCTATCCTCTATAAAGGCCCCACCCATTTCTTCATGCACAACATATGCGGGGACACCCTGTGGGACCTTGAGGAGCCTCCTCATATATTTGTTCTCCTCCACCTGAAGATTATCAGAGTTGACGATCCCCCAGCGTTCCGCACCATAAAAAACTTTGGAGCAGCAAACAGAGTTATATAGAATCATCATTTGCTCCGGGGACCAGAGGCGCAGTCGCCGGCCAAAATTTATGATTGCCCCTGTGCTGGACACTAGCTTATTACAGCGCTCTTCGAGTAATGCTTTAATGCCATCAATTAAAATGCTGAAAATACAAGAAGGACTGCACCTTCTCTAATTTGTATTCGCCTATTCTATAATTGAAACATGTCCATTGTTTCAATCCTGCTTTCATCACATATGACTTGGTTAAATTAGCCAACAGGTCTAATTTATTCATAAAATCCACGAAGCCGTCTATTAGAGTCTGTAGGCCCAGCGGGGTCTGTGCCAGCAATACTGCGTCATCAGCGTAAAGCAAAACAGGGATTGCTCTTCTGCCTACTCTAGGTGAGTCCACATTTAAGCTTAAAAGGGTGTGTTCTAGGCCGTTTATATACAGCGAAGACAAAAATGGCGCCAAGATACACCCCTGTCGCACACCACTAGTACAAGTGAAGGACTCAGTGCATCCGCCCTCTAGGTTGTACCTGACATTGGCCGAAGTGTTCCAGTGCAAAGCTTTTAAAATTTTTATAAGATACTGGTCTGCTCCTAGATTACTCAGTTGGGCCCATAGCTTCTCCCTATTGACGCAGTCAAATCCTGCGGTAAGGTCCATAAATGCTAAATAGACTGTTTCATTATTAGCAATGGTGTATTTAGCAACCAGGAGGTATACATTTATACATTGATCTGTTGTAGATCTTTTAGCCCTAAATACATACTGGACATCAGTAATAGTCTGTTGATCCTCAGCCCAGTTCATCAGACGGTTTAAGACGACTCGTCCTAGGACTTTGGCAGTGACATCTATTAGGGAAATGGGGCGGTAACAGTGAGAATTGTCTCTATTCCACTTTTTAAAGATTGGCACTATTGTGGCCGTTGACCACCTGCGTGGGAGCCCCGTGGCTATAGCAGCATTTAATACTCATGTTAAGATTGGGGCCCACAGGTCCACCTTACTTAAAAAAAGGTCCTGCAGAATCCCGTCCGGGCCTGGTGCCTTGTTTTTAGTGAGTCCAATAATGCCTAAAGTGATCTCCTCTAGGGTGAATTTAAGTGTTACATTCCCCTCCTCGTTATACAGTGACTTACTGTTCCTCCGATTATAATCTCCTCTAAAGTGCCCCACCCACTGTCCCGGGAGAACATTAGAACCTATCTGTGGGCTATTTACATCTTTGAAACAAGGATTATTAATTATCTTCCAAAAGGTAATATTGCCTTTCCTTTCTGCAGCTCCTCTCAAGTCCTCCCATGTTTGAATTTGGAAGGCCCTCTTCAGTCGTTTTAAAGTCTGTTTATAGTTGAGCCTGCATTGCATCACCCTTTGTTTGTCCCTTGGATACAGTCTTAATGAGGCTCTTAACTTTCTCTGTAAAACAGAACATACACTGTCAAACCACCTGGGATCATTATTAGACTTTGCCTTTCCTGTCACTTTTAAAAGGCCATCTATTAAACGACCCATTTCTTCAAATAGGTCCACTAAGTGTGACCTTTCCAAGGATATATCAAGGCATTTCTCTAGGAGCTGTCCACCTTCTTTGGCTAGGGACCTATAAAATCTTTCCCCATTAATTCTTGACCATTTCAGGCACCTACCCTGATCAGTAATCTTTTCTACATTTGGCCCAACCCCCTCTTTGGGACCCTAGTTACATTTGCCAATATTAGGGACAGTACTAGGGGGTTGTGGTCACTGAAGTCACTCAGTTCTATTGAGAATCCCCGTACCCAACTCTTTAATAATTGGGACACCAAAATAAAATCAATGAAAGCACTGCAACCCCTTCCCTTAAAAGTGGGGATGATCAACTTAAGTCCATTGTGTACTCAAGACCATGGTTACTCACCACCCTGCTCATCTCCTTGCCCTCTGGCGTATACTCCAAGTGGGGTCCCTCCTCTATGCTACAGGAGGTCCAGTCTTCTTTAATAGGTAGCCGTTTGAGGCACAATTGACAATTAAAGTCCCTCACAACTAAGCCATTATGCTCTGTTTTTGCTCAGTCAGGGATTTTAGCCTTTCATCCAACTCACTCACTCTGCGGCCTCCCGAGTTATAAAAATGTACCAGGGTTATATTAAAGCCCCTGATTTTATACCCCAGGCCTATCATATATTCTGAGTTTCATTTTAGATCATCCCAGTTCCCTTTCAGGCCCACATCTACAAATACTAAGAGGCCCCCACTCGATCTTCCAGCCTTGGACTTGCTTGCCGGAATCCAGAATAATTTGTACCCACCTAAATGAAAGTTAGAGTGGTCTGCCTCCGAGGTTTCCTGGAGGCAGATGATATTGAATTTACTGATGTATTCCACCCACTCCCGATTCTGAAATTTAGCTGACAGACCTGCTACTTTCCAAGGTATGAAATCAGTAGTGCTCCCTATTGTATCTGCCTCAGAACACGTGTCTAAGCTTGCTCTATCGGTGCCTTGGGGTACCTCTTTTTTTGCAAGTCATTGAAGTGCAATGGACAAGCTGGTGTGTTTGATGTAAGTTCTTCTACTTGCTTTTCCCTCTGTAGCTTGGAGTTCTGCAGGGCTGCACTTGGAGCCCTTTCTTGACCTAATTTCTCTCCCTGCAGTCAGCCCACTTCGCTAAGATGTCTTGCCCACTGAAGTGGTACATACCTGTTATATAAAGGAAGTCCCAACCCTCCTCACTCCACCAATGGCACTACCTGTTGGCCACATATGCTTCCTCCACCTTGGGCTCCCTGCCATGGTTTGTTCCTCACCCTTGTCAACCCCTCTCTTGGCCTCCCTGGGTGACCAGCCCCAGTCCTATACGCATCAATTTGCTCAGTGTTAGGTGTAAAGGCTGTTGAAATATAAAAGTAACTTAGATTCTGAGCCTGGATCGAGGATCGTGAGTATGTCCAAGAACCCAAGCAAACATGATCCACCACCCTGGGGTCATTGAAGTAAATATTCACACAATCTCCTGCTGTGTTTTTCTCCCTGGATCCTATCCAACTAACTCTCCTAACAAGGAGAATTTTACACTTAACATTCTGGGGCAATGGCCTGTTTTTGTTTAGCCAGTACGTTGTCTTATTTTTAAGTTGGTCATGGGTTTCAGTTTTGCCATCTTCTAATTCAGGGACACCAGTCACGACTATAACATAAGGTGAAAAAGCAGGGGATAAGTATAAATGGGAGCATAGGTGCATTTGCCTATTCATATCTCTGTCCCTTTCATATCTGCGGTTTGCTCACTGTGTATCTGAGATGACTGCCTCATCTCCACTCACTAATCTTCCGCTTGAAGTACCTGGGCCTAACGGACGGGTGACCTGAGCCTGGTCCACGGTTGCTGTTATCTATTGCTAGGGCAAACTACAGGGACCCTTCCACCCTCCCTCCCTTGCTCATTTCCTAGGCCGCAATTTACTGCATTATTTTTCATGCCTCCCAAATTGGTCATTATCAGCCCCTCCATTTTATCAAGTCTATTTTCAATTGATTTAAGTCTTTCAGTTAACGGATCCAATGCCGATGAAATGAGGGCGCCTATTTTCTGCCAGTACACTTGCTCCAGCCCCACTAGGCCAATTCCAATAGCATCTATACTGGGAGCAATGTCTGCATGCACGGTTTCTTGTGAAACTTCAATAATCGAGGAATCTGTGTGTGGCTGCTCTCCCTGCTTTTTAAGAATAGGTTTGAAGGTATTTGGTTTCTTTCCCGTATGCTATAAGCCTCCACGTGTGCCTCCTCTTTTTCTCTTTCCACCTCCCCCTCTGCTGAGTCCGTGGGTTGAGAGATCTCCTTATGAACTTCTGCCACACACGTTACTATGTCCTTAGGTGACACCGGCAGTGTCCTTCCTGCCAATGACAGAGGGTTCAGGTGATCTCCTTCGTTGCAGCTTAATGTATGGATTTGAGTAGGCCTTAAAGTTTCCAGGTGAGCGCCCCTTTCAATGCCATACTGGCGAGGTCTTTCAGGGGAACATGCATTAGATGAAAGTTTTGCGAACGCCGGGTCCGTAGAGAGATGCTTTTCCATAATGGCGATCTCGTGTGCAAGCACGGAACTAGCCCTAGTTATAAACTGGTCAAGGGTTCCCGCGACGTAACCAATTCCAGCTCCTTTCCGCCCTCTTCCTTCCCATGCTGTCATACTAAATCAGTTAAATTACTGCTATTGGGGGAAGAGGGTATTAGAATGAGCAAAATACGAAGCTTTGGATCCACTTACTGAGAAGTCACATGCAGTATTCAAATCCAGCACCTTAGAGGGGGTGCCCTGCCCTGCCTCTCCCTGTCTCGAACGGGCTCAAATGGGCCCACCCTTGGCCCAGGCTTCAACTGGCACATGCCCGCGTGTGTCCCGCGTGGCGGGGGCCACGAGGGGTTTAGTAGCGATGGGGGCGTGGCAGTACAGGTGTGCGAGAGCCCGCTGCTCCTGGTCCTCGTAGTTCCTCAGTACTTCAAATGCGGCCGAAACAAACAACATCAGTTCCTCCTGCGAGCGGCACCCAACCTAATGATGTTCTCACTGCGGGCAAGGAATGTAAGCAAATGTTATGGTCATTCCAGAATTTTTTTTTCCGTCAAGATGTATCAAAGACTACTGCTAATCACAGGAAGGAGCTTTTGGATCTTAGACCAGCGTTCCACTCTATGAATGCTTGCTATGGCCTTGTTCATCCTTGTTTTTTTAAAGTTACATATAAAGACCAGACAAACAAGTTTGAAGATCCTGCAGGGCTTAAGAAGTGTATTCATGAGCATAAAGGAGAAGACATGGAATTAACTGAATATCCATCTGTCTTATTTTTTAGTATTTTAACAACTGTTTTTTTCTCTCTTTTGTTGTAGGTCCCCAAATCCTTCTTTTGTCGATGATATTGTGTTTGTTCAGTTTTTGTACTTTTATCCAATGTTCACGTTTTGTTCAGATGTGCTGACTCCCTATTATGTGGTAAGTCCTTATGGTGCTGTGTTGGTCAATTTTTTCTTTTCTCTTACAACATCTTACCAATACCTGTGGTAATCAAATGTCTTTAATCTCGATGTTTTCATTCGAAAGCGGTACCTGCTTTTCTCGTTCCCTTATTTCGTTGACAATATTTCTCATTTGTTCTTTACTCTCATGGCTAAAGCTCTTTGGCTTTTTGTTATTACATTTTATACATGTGTATGGGGAGTTTGTGTTCTCCTCATGCTTCTTTTGTTTTTTCTTTATTTATTACTTTTTGTCTGTCCTCCCCCTGTTTCTTCTTGTTTATTACACAACAAACGACTTGGTAAGCAACCCTGTTTTTCTGGATCTCTACTATTTACTGCCTGGTTTCAGATGGAAGGTAGGATCTCTAGGTTCTTTTACACTAACCTTGATGTTTTATCTTATACTATTTCCCAACACTTCTCTTATAACAACATTTATGTCTATGGTTGACACTATCTTTTTGTATCTGCATTTATTTTTCTTTAAATTGTTTTGGTTGCTTACGTTTTACAGTCCTCACTGGTTTCTTATCTGCTCTTTAGTAATTCCTCATTTTTTTCCTTGATGAATGGTTTACGAATTGTTTCTTGGAACGTTAAAGGAATTTGTAACTCAGTCAAAAAACAAAGAGTGTTGCCTCATCTGTCTAGGTTGAAATGTCAGGTAGCTTTATTACAAGAAACACACCTTAAAGAGCAGGATTTAAACTCCTTTCATAAGAAATGGGTCAGGAAGGTTTTCTGTTCAGAAGCCGTTAATAATAAGAGCGGTGTTGTAATATTACTTCATAAATCATTATGTATTCAATTGTTGAACAGGGCCAAAGATGACAATGGTAAATGGCTTCTATTAGAGATTAAGATAAATGATACCCTCTTTTCTATTTGCAATGTTTATGATTTTAATGGTGTAGATTTAGTATTTTGGACTGCATTCTCCACTCTTCTATCCTCTCATGCATCTGAGAATCTCACAATAGGTGGTGACTGCAATCAACATATAGATCCCTTTTTAGACCGGAAATCTCAAACTAAGTTTATTCCAAACAGAATGCAGAAGACTTTCCACAAAGTCATCACTTCTAGAGGGCTGATAGATGTTTGGAGAGTCTCTCACCTGGATGTTCTGGAGATCTCCTTTTTTCCCCTGTGCATAGATTCTACTCCAGAATAGATCATATTTTTTTGTACACCACCTATTCTACAATTTCTGACTCACACCAAGATGGGTTCAATAATTATTTCTGAACACGCTCCAGTCATAGTAGTTTTGACTACCCTACTCCTGTGCCCACATCACTTAGATGGAGATTTAACAATATGCTTTTGTTGGACAGTCAATTTACCGAGCAGTTTACATCATTTACACAGAATTTTTTTGATAATAACCTCACTTTGGACTCACAGATGAATTTTGTATGGGATGCATTTAAGGCTACAGCACAGGGTTTCATTATAGATTACCTTGCAACAAAAAAGAGGGATAGACCTAAAGAACCAATACTACTTCTGGAACAGATTAAATCCTTAGAACATGAATACATTTCTTTAAACCACAATGATACTTTGTCTAAACCTGTTAAGGCAAAAATTCAATATAACAGACATTCTTGGGATGACGCTTGTGAACGTCTGCTTAAGTTTAATGCTAAAATGTATAGAGGTCGGAACAAGGCTGGCAAATCTTTGGCTAATTACCTTAAAATTCAAAAGCAAAAAACAAAAATTGTTGCTATAACAGACATAACGGGGGCCAGGCATATTAGAGGTTATAAAATATTACAATGCTATACAGATTTCTATACTAATTTATATACCCCAGAGTCTTCACCGTTATAGGATTGGAATGATGCCTTCTTTCAATCTTTCCTAAATCACCCGCAAACAATATTGATCTATCCTCTTTGGATCCTCCAATATACGAGCAAGAAATTTTAAATGCCGTGACTCACCATCCAAAAGATAAAACTCCTAGGCCTCATGGCTTCTCGGTACACTTTATTTTACATTTTAAACAACTGCTGATTCCTAAGCTGCTGCTTCTTATTACTAATTTTCTAACCATGAGAGAAACATTAGGTTCTTTCACGCAAGCCATGCTTTGTTTGATCCCTAAGAAAGGCCAAGATCCTCCCTAATGCAATAATTAGAGACCTATTTCATTGATTAACATGGATTGTAAGATTTTTGCTAAACTATTGCCACTCCGTATCAACCAAGTTGTACCTGACTTAGTTCATATACATCAATTGGGGTTTGCAATAGGTCATTCAATCACAGACAACTCTAGAACTTTCCTTAACATAATTCATCTAGCTTCCAAGATGAACTCCCACTGTGGCAGCCATAAGGTTAGATGCAGGAAATGCATTTGATTGTGTGCACTGGGTGTTCATTTTCCGAGCATTGAATTGGCATGGTGTTAGTTATCATATCCTTCAATATATTAAGTTAATATACTCAGATCCCTCGACCTCTATTTGGGTCAATGATCAGCAGTCCAGTTATTTTCCCCTCCATAGGGGGACTAGACAAAGATGCCCTTTATCCCAACTATTGTTTATCTTGTCACTAGGACCCTTCTTGGAAAAAAATACACATTCCTCACAATTCACAGGTTTTCAATTTTAAGATAAAGACATTAAATATACTGCTTATGCGTATGATATTTTGTTATAGCTCACTAACCCATGCACATCCATTCCGGAATTTTTCTCAATATTACAGGAATACGCTGTAATTTCTGGATATAAACTTATTAGAGAAAAATCAGAGGTTCTTCCTCTAATTAAATACTGCCTACCAGACAAATTTGAAGACATGGGGTTTACATGGAACTCCAAAAATGGGATGCTTATGTATCTTATATACAAACAACATTAAAGAAACTATTAAACTAAATTTGAATGAAATTATTATAAAAAATGTTGCCTTAATGGAGGGCTGGTCCCCATTATATTTGTCCTGGTGGGGCAGACTGACAACTATTAAAACAATATTACTACTGATAGTTAATTTTTACCCCTTCATGTTGACAGTATTCCTTTCACTTTCCTTGTTTAAAACTATTATTTGTTCCCTCATTACATTTTCATGGAATAATCGCAAGCCTGGAATCTCATTAATATGGTTCCAACAGTTAAAGGAAAGTGGCGAAATCACCTTTCCTAATCTTAGACAATACCATTCTATTTCTACTTTAAAACAAATGTGGTGCACCCTTGCACTAACCCCTCAATTAGACGTTACCACCTGGGGTCAACTGGAACAGGGTCAATGCACACCTTTTTCCTTGAACAAAGCAGTTATTCTCACTCAACCCCTTAAATTCTTTTTCTCTCCAATACTTACCCACTCCATAGCTGTTGCTAAATATCTAGGGCCTCATTTATGAGGCCGTGCGTCACTTTTGCGCCGCCAGTGCGTCACTTTTTGTGACGCATCGGCGGCATAAAATATGCGCCTTGTTGCGCCATATTTAAAAAGTGATGCGTCTAGGTAGATGCGTCACTTTTTAAACCCCTGCGCCACATTATACCTGCGCCAGGTATAATGTATGCAGAGGGGGCGTTCCCCCGCAAAAAGCCTCGTAATAGTGACGCAGTGAAATCTATGAGATTTCACTGCGTCACTTTTAGGATGCTGTTGCGTCAACATCTTGCGCCTGCCTCACAGCAGGCGTAAGACTGACGCAAGCCCTTTCACAGGTGGCTTTCCCCATGTGAAAGGACGCATTGCTGGAGTTGCGTCACTTTTGTGACACACTCCAGCAATGCGTCACTTTTGCGCTTACAGATACGTCAGAAATACTGACGTATCTGTAAGTCCTTGCGACATGATGCGTCATACATTAAATATGACGCATCATTGGTGTCGCAAGGAGTGCGCAGTGAAAAATGACGCATCGCTGTTTTCACGCAGCGATGCATCACTTTTCATAAATGAGGCCCCTAGTTGTTTATTCTAACTCCCGCATGGATACTTTTTTGCAAACTCTCATTTGGTACAACATACACTTAAAACTAAATACAGAGTCTTCTCATGGAGAGAGTGGATTAACAAAGGTATTATTCCCATTGGCCATATTCTCAATGATGGCTCTCTTATTGATTTTTCTGAGATTCAGGAAAAGTATGGCATATCTTCTTTTCATGTTACTAATTACCATAAACTTAAGTTGTTTCTTTTTCCTCTCCCTACTCAGGCATCTCTCCTTGTTCCAGCATGTCAAATACCTCCTCTTATTCTAGATTTTTCCTGTCAAATGAAAGCCTCTGGTTTATACAGGATTTTGTCCCACGCCTCTGATTTGAGAACTAAATCCAAGGTGGAGCTTTTATGGGAAGCAGATCTTAATCATGAGTTCTCTCTCCAGACATGGGATACCATTTGGGCTAAAATCCACACTTCATCTTGCTCAACAAGCACAACCCAAACACTATATTATTTTTTGCAGTAGGCTTCTCCACACCCCTGCAGATCTTCACAAATTTAGGTTTACTGATACTGCAAAATGTTGGTCTTTCCTGCATGACAACAGTGATCTTTTACATATGTTTTTCCTTTGCTCTCCTGTTAAGCAACTTTGGATGCTCATATGGAAGAAGCTGAATGATATTTTGTCCATGACCTATCTTTTTGACATTTCACATATATTCTTAGGAGGTTCCTCCTTTATATGGCAGTCTCAGGGTTCAAATGGAAAAATCATTGAGTTATTCCTCTCGTTATCCCTACAGAATATCACCACAAATTGGAAAAACTCCCCAAAAATGTATTTCATTTGTTGGTAGAATTTACTACGCCATCATCATAGATTAGACTGTGCATACTCTAACTCTATTCCTTTATTAATGAAAAAGTATCTACTTTGGTCACCACTTACGTCTTTCTTATCCAGACAATCTGCTCAATCTATATCCATTGCAACCAATTATGAACCACCATAAATGTTAAACTTTAGCAAGTTACTCCTGTTGATTTTTTTATTTTTTATTTTTTAGTGATTGTTGCTGTAACTTATCATATGCTCTCCCTTCCTTCTTTCTCTTCCTACCTTTCTTTCTCCATTTTTCCCTTCTCCCTCTTTCTCTCTTTTTCTTCCTATAAAATGTAAAGTGCATTTGCTTAATTAAATGTATAGTTTTTCAATTCAGGCTATATGCTTTTAAATCATAAGTTTATGCAGAGCTACCCCTTGCAGATTTTATATTTAGATAATTGTTCACTTTTGTTCATTTTTGGTTATTAGAGTTAATGACTGTTCTTATTTCACTTGTTCACTACTTCTGCTTGAACTGAAGTGCTTCTTCACTTTGGGGCCCTTTAGCATGTCGGGCGGATTGCCACCGCCCGCATGGCGGTGGCAATCCGCCCGACATTTCTGCCCGCCCGCATGCCAATTCACCCCGCCATATTACTATGGTGGGGGGGACCCCGGCGGATGGAAAGACCATCCGCTGGTTTACCGCCGGTAGGCAATCCACCCGATTACCTACTGAGCGGAAAAGCTGTTAATATGGTGCAGGTGTCCGATAGACACCACCATCCATATTAGCATGCATGCGGTCTTCGACTTTGGGGCCTGTAGTGGGCCCCCAGGGATTCTGGGGGGTGCACATGGGGGGGTACCTATGGTACCCCCCTGCATTACAATGTTCAACGTGGCAGGCACTTCGCTGTGCCTGTTATGTTTTGCACTGAAATGCACAACTTGCTTTTGTGTCAATGCGGCAGGCGGTGCTTGTAGCACTGCCATCGCAATGTTACAAATGCGGGATGCGCCCACTGTGTGGCGGGCGCATCCTAATAGTAGGTGCGGGACCGCCTCATGCATTGCGGGCGGTCCTGTTTCCCAGGGTTATGGCGGGCGGACAAAGTCCATCCGCCATTCTAATGAGCCCCTTTGTTTTATTGCTGCACCTACACAATTTTAATAAAGCATTCTAAACAAAAATAACATCTTTATACCTATGCAACAGTTTCAGTAAATAAAATGCACGCTAAAACACTACTTAGAAACAATCATTTATTTAATGTTATGTATTTTCATTTTTCCTCAGGGCTTTATGTCTATTTGTATGTTCTTTGGAATTGAAGCACAAATCATATTCAAATTGGCAGTCTAAAAAGTGTTGGCAGGACTGGAACCAAGATGTGCCAGAGTGGTTACAAGGTCTGCCTGTCCAATCATGCATGAATGGAATTTTTCCTCTTGATGTTTATGTCTACTAAGGCCCTCATTACAACTAGGCCGATATTTACTGTCATGCTTAGTAACTCCTGTTACTCTACATATATACTCTACATATATTGAAATTATGAGTATTAGCATTTTTGATCACTCTTGGTACATACATAGTGCGATAAAAAAAAATGTTTCTCCCGGTATGTTTTGGAAGGTCCAAACTGCTGGATTTCAAGGGGACAAAAGTGTCAGCTCATTAAAGAGAAATGCAGATTATGGTGTGGTTAGAAACAAAATCTACATGTTATTCCCTATTTCATGTTCAACGCTCATATTAGGAGATAATGATTGCATCCTATGAATTACAAATAGCTTGGTGTCGGATTTTATTGATGCGTCAATTATCACCTCAAAAACCAGGATACTCAGAATTATGGCCTAAGTCTTTAATATAAGAGGAAAAATTGTATCCTGTTCCTGCAAATTGCCTTTATTTTTTCAAGCAGCCTGGGCATCTGTCCAGAATGTGTCAATGCCTCCGAAAAGTATAGGGAGGGTGAGTAGTGCAACAAGTGTGTTTTATAATATTATAGACTGTAATTCCTGAAGATTGAAAATTAGAGATGTTGTGACTTTGTGCAAAAACATTTGATTCTAATTGTAACTAAGCCTATCAATCAATCAATCAGAGTACTTGTAGAGCACGCTACTTACCTGTGAGAGTCTCAAGGCGCTGAGGGGAGGGGGGGTACTGCTACTGCTCGAAGAGCCAGGTCTTGAGGAGTCTTCTGAAGGCGACTATGTTTTGGGTCTGCCGTATGTGGGTAGGGAGGGTGTTCCAGGCCTTGGCGGCGAGGTAGGAGAAGGATCTGCCGCCAGAGGTCGTTTGTTGGATGCGGGGGACAGCGGCGAGGACGAGACTGGCGGAGTGGAGCTGGTGGGTGGAGGTGTAGAAGCAGAGTCTGCTGTTAAGGTAGGCTGGTCCGGCATTGTGGAGTGCTTTGTGCGCGTGGGTGAGGAGCTTGAAGGTGATCCTCTTGTCGATGGGGAGCCAGTGAAGGTCTCTCAGGTGGGGGGTGATGTAACTGCGGCGGGGGACGTTGACGATCAGTCGGGCAGAGGCGTTTTGGATGCGTTGTAGTCATCGTAGGTGTTTGGCTGGGATTCCTGTGTAGAGTGCGTTGCTGTATTCCAGTCTGTTGCTGACGAAGGCCTGTGTCACTGTTCTTCTTGTTTCCATCCGGATCCACTTGTAGATCCTGTGGAGCATGCGGAGGGTGTTGTAGCAGGAGGAGGAGACGGCGTTGACCTGCTTAGTCATGGAGAGGGAGGAGTCGAGGATGAATCCTAGGTTGCGTGCATGGTCAGTGGGTGATGGTGCTGTTCCCAGTGTGGTCGGCCACCAGGAGCAGTCCCAAGCTGAGGGGGTGGGTCCGAGGATGAGTACCTCTGTCTTGTCCGAGTTCAGCTTCAGACGGTTGATCCTCATCCAGTCGGCGACGGCCTTCATTCCCTTGTGGAGGTTGGTTTTGGCAGTGTGTGGGTCCTTGGTGTGGGAGAGGATGAGCTGGGTGTCGTCGGCATAGGAGATGATGTTGAGGTCATGATGGCGGGCCACTTGTGCGAGGGGGGGCATGTAGATGTTGAACAACGTCGAGCTGAGGGATGAGCCCTTGGGGACGCCGCAGATGATGTCGGTGGCTTCTGATCTGAAGGGTGGGAGGCAGACGCTCTGGGTTCTGCCGGAAAGGAAGGACGTGGTCCAGTCAAGGGCCTTCTCCTGGATTCCGGCTTCTCAGACGTGAGTCTTTTGAGTGCGATGGCAGACCGTGTCGAAGGCGGCCGACAGGTCCAGGAGGATGAGGGCTGATTTTTTGCCGTTGTCTAGTTGGCACCTGATGTCATCTGTGGCGGCGATGAGGGCTGTCTCGGTGCTGTGGTATTGTCTGAATCCGGACTGGGACGGGTCCAAGATGTTGTTGTCTTCCAGGTAGCGGGTTAATTGCCTGTTGACGATTTTCTCAATGACTTTTGCAGGGAACGGGAGCAGGGAGATGGGCCGAAAGTTCTTGAGGTCCTTGGGATCCGCCTTGGGATTCTTGAAGAGGGCGTTTGTTTTGGCGTACTTCCAGCTTCCAGGGAATGTCGCTGTTTTGAAGGAGATGTTGATGACCTTCCGTAGTTGGGGTGCGATGGCTGCATCTGCTTTGTTGAATACGTGGTGTGGGCATGGATCTGACGGAGATCCTGAGTGGATGGAGTTCATGACCTTGCGTGTCTTGCTGTTGTTGATGTTGGACCAGGAGGTCAACGGATGGCGCTGGTGGTGTTCACAGGGGAGGTGGAGTCTGGTGTAGTCGGGGCAGTTGGTGGTGTTGAAGCTGTTGTGGATGTCAGCGATCTTGTGGTGGAAGAAGATGGCTAGTGAGTCGCACAGTTCTTGTGAGGGTGATATGTCATTGGCGTTGGCGCTGGGGTTGGAGAGTTGCTTTACGATGCTGAAGAGTTCTTTGCTTTCGTGTGCGTTGTTGTCTAAGCGATCTTTGAAAGAGGATCTCTTGGTTAATCTGATGAGATGGTGGTGTCTGCGGGTGGCGTCCTGGTGGGCTGCGTGGTTTTCCGGTGTGCGTTTGTGGAGCCATTTATTCCCCAGTTTCCGGCATGCGCGTTTGGAGGTCTGTGGCTAGTTGGTGAACCAGGTGGCTCTCTTGCTGGCGTGGCTGTTGGAGGGTTTCTTGAGCAGGGCAAGGGTGTTGGCACAGTCGTCGATCCACTGTCTGAGGTTGCGGGCTGCGGCGTCTGGGTTGGTGGGGTTGGTGGGTGGGTTCTTTGTGAGGGTGGTGATTAACCGGCATTTGGTGACTTTGCTCCAGTAGCAGTGAGGCAGCTGTTGGGTGCGGTGGTGCGTGGTTGGATTCTTGAAGGTGAAATGGATGCAGTGGTGGTCGGTCCAGTGGAGTTCGGTGGTATGGTCGAAGGCGACATGGGTGCCTGTGGAGAAGACGGGGTCTAGCTTGTGGCCGGCGGCATGGGTGGGTGTGGTGACAAATTGTTTGAGGCTGAGTTTGTCGAGGTTGTCGATCAGAGTGGCGGAGTTGGCGTCGTTGTTGTTCTCGAGGTGCAAATGCAGGTCCCCGAGGAGGATATAGTCCATGGAGGAGACCACGTGGGTGCTGGCGAGGTCAGCGATGGAGTTGCTGAACTGAGCCTGAGGTCCGGGGGGGTCTATAGATGAGTGTTCCTCTGAGGGTGGTGTTGGGGTCGGTGTGGATACGGAAGTGCAAATGTTCGGCGGTGTTGAGGGTGTCATCTGCGTGGGTGGTGACCTTGAGGGTGGACTTGTGGATGATGGCTATTCCTCCTCTGATTCCATTGGCGCGATCCCTGCGGGTGATCTTGTAGCTGTCCGGGATGGCTATGATGATGTCCGGTGCTGAGGAGTCGTTCCACCGGGTCTATGACAGATTTTTAATATGTCCGAATATTCAGAGTAATTTCAGTAATTCCGAGCCTTCACCAAAATTACTGAACATGCCTCACATAATTGAGAATAATTTTGGGGTAAATAAGCTACGAAACAACTAATTTAGCAAGTGGAAGGGTCTGTTCCTGTTGTGTTGCATTTAGCACTATTTTCTAAAAGCATCCATTTGTGGGAAACAAATTGGAGGTAAAATCATATTGCTATTCGTGTTCGGTTGCATTTAGGGCTATTTATTAACACAAAATGCCTCCTTCAGTCAATTTTGTGCCAAGAAAATAGCACTAATTTCCAAATGATTTTCGGCACATAATTACACAGAATCTTGGGTAATTTTGCAGTCATTTCGGGTAATAATGCAACAGCAAATTACGTGAGTTACACTCAACCGTAATTGTAGCAACACATAATGTACTGAGGGAGACAGTCCTTCAGAAATGTTGCTAAGTAGTAGTCAGGGCATGTGGTTTAGAACTCTCTGAAATGTTTTAGTTTTGAGGTTATGAGCCAGATGTAGGTAAAAAAAATTCGACTCTTAAATACCGACTCATACCGAATCGGTATTTCAGAATCGGAAAACAGGATGTAGGTAAAAAATCTGTAAAATTTACCGATTCGGTATCACTCAGAATTCAAAATCGGTATTTACCGAATCGGTATTTTCCGAATCGGTAAATACCGATTCGGTAAAACCCATTCATTCCTATGGTCCTCCTGGACCATAGGAATGAATGTGTTTTACCGAATCGGTAAATACCGAATCGGTAAATACCGAATTGGGATTTTGAAAATAACAACCATGTGAGCCTGTGAACCAATCAGGAACACTCACCACACCCCACAACAAAGGTACAGAGGAACCAACCAATCAGAATCAAGCACCCCTCCCCAGTACCTGGGAGTGGCCACCCCCATTCAGGTTCAGACCAACTGAACAGTTTGGAGAGCAGGAGGAAAGACAGAGGAGCAGGCTTCCCTGACCATCCAGAAGGATGCAGCAAAGCGCAGGAGGAAAATCAAATTCAGCCCTGCAGAACTGCAGGTGCTGGTTGAGGAGGTGGTGAAACACCACAGCAAAAATTTTGGAAAACAGTCTCTGCATGTTGCAGAGTCTGTGAAACGCACTACCTGGTTTGACATCCAAGCCAAGGTCAATGCCATTGGGGTCACCCACAGGGAAATAGATGACCTCAAAAAAAGGTGGTACGATCTGCATATCATTATGAAGAAAAAAATAGCTGCACACAGAAAAGAAGCTGCACCAACAGGTGGAGGAAAAAACAGAGCACCACGACTCACAGACCATGAGAAGCTTGTGGAATGCACCCTGGAGCCGGACAGCATCCATGGCATTGGGGACGCTTACAGCTCTGCCAGAGCTGCAAAGAAACAAGGTAAGAAGCATGGACAAAAATCCATACACATTTCCCTGCCCACCTTCCCCACTGTGTGTGCCTGCATCACACTCCAGAACAGGTTTTACTAATGTCCAGCAATGCATCATGGGAGACGTAGTCATAGGTAGATACATCAATGCAGTCACCATAGAATACAGCAAGGCATGCGTCACACTACTTCCAGAAGCAGATGAGGACCAGGCAAATGTGTGATAGTAATGTGCTTTAATCATGACCCACAGGTGAACTACTCCACTGACAAAATGTCCATGTCTGTCCACAGGAGAGTCATTGCGCAGCACAGCACAGGAGAGGGAGGAGAGGGCACCGACAACAGAGAGGAGGTAGAAGAGAAGAGAAGGAGCAGGTCCCAGCGCAGTTCAGCAAGGCAAAACAACGGCGCATGCAGCCAAGACACCTGAGCGAACAAGCACACCACAGCCTTCGTCACCTCTGTTGTTTGGGACTCAAGACTCAGAAGCAGCAGCACTTTCCCCCACACCAACATCACCGTCACCTGTGCAGGGAAGGGCAAGGCGGCTTGATGTGCCCCCTCTCCGGATTCTTGAAACAACAGAGGAGGAAGATGAGGAGGGTGACATGCCAACCAATCCACCTGTGTCAGACAACGCTGTGCAGCAGCCCACTCCAAGAGCTGTGCGGGTCAGTGTCCGAGACCGAAGGGCACAGGAGAGAGGTGAAGGCCAGTATGTTGAGGGGGTCTTCTGCCGTATGGAGGCCACCATGGTGAAGGTACAGCGCCTGCAGGTAAAGGCAATGATGGCAGTTCACAGACAGGTGCGCAGTATGAACAGCAAGATGGCAAACATCGGCCAGGGGATAGGGAAAATTTCGGACAGCATGCAGTCGCTGGCAAATGGGATGACAGACATGACCCAGTGCATGACTGTCCTGTGTGACAAATTAGATAGGGACAACTTAGAGAGGCGCAGGGATCGTCTGGGTATGCGGCAACAGACCAAAGCATTGAACCGCTTTGCTACTGCAACCTCCCTACTGTGCTGACGTTCTGTTGCTATGCAGGATGCAATTGTGCACTGTTGCACCGATTTGTCTAGGGGGAGGGATAGAGTCACCTCTGCCATGGAGCTGATGCTCATGCAACCGGCAGCCACTGCTGAAGACACAGGTGTGGGGGAAATGGATGAATCCACCAGCAGGAGTGGCTCGAGCACTCCTGTTTCTGAAATGCGTAGGAGCAGCATGCAACAATCTGCAGAGCCAGGCACCACCAAAAGCCTTGACACCCAGCCTTGTCCATCCCGCACTGTACTGTGTGGATGCAAATGTTAAAAATGCCCTCAACCCACAGGACAGGTCACGGTGGGGTTAACTGTGACCACCAAGTCATGATAATTGACATTGTAATACCATGGTGTGGTATGATTTGAATGCCGTAGTGACAATTAAACTACATACTTCATATAGTAATCCTGTCTGTGTCTCATTACTTACTTAGAAATATTGGCGTGTGATCTCTGCCCGTCTCAGTCTCCCATCTGTTGCTGGTGCAGCTCCTGTTGCATAGGGCTCTGCCTGTTCTGTGTCATCATCAATGTCATCATCATGTGTGATCTCCACCTCTGTGCCTTCCTTGGTGGCAAGATTGTGCAACATGGCACAGGTCGCTATAATTTTGCAGCACAGGATTGGAGTATACTGGCGTGCGCCTCCGCTCTTGTGAAGGCAGCGAAACCTGCTCTTGAGGAGTCCAAATGTGCACTCCACAACGTTGCTAGTAGATCTGTAAGCCACAATGTAACGCCTCTCACTCCTGGTGGATGGGTTGAGGTAGATGGTGAGCACAAAGGACCGCAGGGCCTATGAACTATCGCATAGGGGGAAAAGAGAGTGCCATTAGTTGCATTATCAGGATACATTCATCTACTATGACTGTCAGGGTGTGTCAAAGTCACTTACCTAGCAGGTATCCATCCCCAAAGTCTCCAACGATTAGGCGTGTGTATATCCCACTATTCTGAAATATGTATGAGTCATGGGTAACCCCAGGGAATTTAGCCACGATGTCTGTAATGATTGCCAGCGATGCATATCACCTGCACATTGATGGAGTGCGTTGACTTCGGGTTCCTGTATATATGTTTTGTGGCTGCAGGTGGGCAGAGTGGGATGTGGGTGCCATCTATGCAGCCTATCACGTGAGGGAAATGTGCCAGTTGATACAAATCAGACTTTGTCTTTGCAAGTTCCGCAGGTGTGTCAGGGAAAGAAATATAATGCTGCATACTATGCATCATGGCCTCAGGCAGCTTGGGAACACACCACCTTCTGCAGCAATCACACTTTGGTAACATGGGCGAATTTTGTGAATTTGCGGTTCGCGAATTTGCGTATTCACAAATTCGCAATCCGCAAAATCCGCGAATTCTTGCGAATTTGCAGATTTTTAATTTTTTTTTGTTCGCAAGGGTTTCTGCCAGTTCGCAAGGGTTTTGGACCAGTTCGCAAACGCGAACTTACTTGTCGGCTCGCAACGGTGGCGACTATGTTGTTTCTACGTCTGGTTCATCACAGCACCCTCTGTTTCACCACTGCCACCCTCTGGTTCACCCATGCCACCCTCTGGTACATCACTGCCACCCTCTGGTTCATCACTGTAGATTACGGGGGGGAAAAGCACACCTGCCCTGCTTCAACTGACATGAATTAATTTGGGGTTGATTAATGTGTCATCGAATTTGAACTTCCAATCTGGCACCTGCTTCCTTATCTGTAATTGCTTTCTGTTGCAGTGCAATTTTTTTCACAGGACCTTTGTGGCCTACTTGTAGCTATTCTCTGAGCCTGCTGTGAGGGTCAGAGCAGGGTCATAGAATAGTTGCAAGTAGGCAACTGAACTCTGGAGGGGCCCCTCAGGAAGCACTACAGGGAATGGTTACTAATGATGAGTTTGAACTTTTGCACCTGCTGAGTGCTTTCAGTTTTGCAAAAATCGTTTTTCTGCAATTTCGCGGGGCGCGAATTTGCACAAGATCGAATTCGGAAGCCGCGAATTCGTGCGAATATGCGATTTGTGTTTTTGCTGCGTGTTAGTTCGCAAGGTTTTGTGCATTTTAGCGAACCGCTTGTAGCGCAACGGCGCAAAGTTACCCTCATGGTCGTTCACGGGCGCGGCCATCTTGTTTGCATGACGTATTTCCTTTTCCGGGTGCTATGTGTAATCTCGCAAAGTGTGCGGCTCGCTAGTACAAGTTTGCGTGTGATCGCAAAGGAAATCTCGCGCAAACTTACCCACGCGGTCGTGGTTTCTCATTCATTGCTATGGTTCTGGGCATGCTTTCTGTATCCTCTGTCAATCCCTGCCATCCTTTGCTTGTTTGAAGTTTTTTTATCTATTTTACTTATTATCTATCCCTCTATTTTTCTAGCTCTATACTTTTGTGTTTTCTGCTACTTTTGGTTAATTTTAAAATACTTTTTTAAACTCTTTTCTTTTCTTCCCTATTCTATTTTTTATTGATTATTTACCTTCCTTTCTGCCCAGACTGTGGTAAAGGGAGCCGGGAAGCAGCCTGAGAAGGGGAAGGGTCCCGCACCCCGTGCCAGGCTCCCGTGTGGGCGTTTGAGGGGGGAGACAGTCTCAGCCCGGGAGATCTTTAGCGCGAAGGAGGTGGCCGCACTAGTTTTTTATGTCCAGCGCCGCCTCCCCAGGACCATCATGGCAGGCGGCAAGATCGCTAGCGGCTACGGGATCCGGGAGCGCCGGAAGCGGTGGGAGAAGGTGTGCTGGGCCATGTACTAACACGCTTGGGTCCGGCGCACCTACAACCAGGCCACCCACCGTTGGACAGATCTCCTGGACTGGGAACGCGACTTGGTCGACCTTCTCGGCCTCGAGATCCCGGGCTTGGTGAGTAGTAGTAGCTATTTCATCACTACTCTGTTTTCTCCTGCTCTGTGTGTTATTATATTGCAAATTTTTGTTTTTTACCAAGAGCAATAATGCTACCGATTACATTGTAGGTAAGTTTAATTATATTTCAAAATCTTCTGGGCATTTCAGGTGCACTGCTCTCCTTCTCAGTAGTGTTGCTACTATGCTTATTTGTTTTCGATTTTGTGTTCTTTTCATTGGCCTCAGAAATTATGTATGAGTGTAGTTTAAAGAACTGCGTAATGCTAGACACTAAGGGTCAGATTTTCAATTACCGTTGCATCCCTGCAAAGTAGCAGGGATGCACCAGTAATTGTGCGCCACGCCACCACCACCCATGGTGCGCCGTATTTACAATGGGGTGCACAATGGGCCCAAAACGTCACCGAAGCGTTACGCATCTGTGCCGTAAAAGCGGCGCATTGCTGGAGTTGCGTCGCAATGATGGCGCAGCTCCAGCAATTCTCTGGGGTGCCCTATCTCCCCAATGCTGCGTCAAGCCGTACGTCTGTTTCAAGCAGACGCAGGGTTTGAGTCACGCATCATTGTCCTAAAAGTGACTGATTGAAATCTTGTAGATTTCCCTCAGCCACTTTTAGGATGCGTTCCTGCGCAGGAATGCCCTCCCTATCACCTTAACGCCCCCTGATGGCGCAGGGCTTTACAACTTGATGCATCTCCCATATGCGTCACGCTGTTAATATACGCCGCACCATGGCGCCTCTTTTGTTCTGCCGCTGCGTCACAAAAGTCACGCAACAATGGAGCAAAAGAGCCACAAGGGGCTTGTAAATCTGCCCCTACAGACTCAAGTCCAGTCCTTCCTTTGTACACCTGGCAACAAGAAGAAATAGTGGTGGTGGATTGATAGTTTGAGTATTTTAATGACTGGTTAATGTAGTTGGACACTTTTTAGTGTTGTCACTTATCTGCAATCACAATGGAGTTTGTCGGTCACTTCGCGTGCTGTGGACTGCTGCCTGCCAGTCCTAGGAGAACCTTTTTAGTAGTTTGTTTAGTGAGTTACATAACTTTCCAAGTCGACGGTCTGCAAATCAAGCAATACTAATATCGTAGTAGACCACATGAGATAGGTCAATATATCCCGTGGAATAGTTGTCTATTTGCTATTCCGCCAAAATATTTTGTTATTGTTCTTTTGAAATGTTTGATTTGGTTGACAACAATCATCCATGTTTTCGGGTCTTTCTTTCTTTCATGTTGTATGTCAGCTCCCCCAAGGGGCAAGAGGACAGAGGAGGAGGCTGCTGTGGAACTGGATGCAGGCCAGGATCGATCAGGCGAGGGCTCCTTTGCCGGCCCCAGTAAGTTTTCATTTTAATATAGAGTACCTATTTTTTCCTAGCGTTCCTCATTCGATTTTTTCTAAATCGTCTTTGATCGTCTTGTAGACTGTATCTAAATTCTTATCCTGCCTCTACTCTGACTCCCTGTGGTATTACTAGATTATTCTTATTAGTCTGTCTGTGTAGCTAACTAAGATTGCACAGTTGGCAAAAGGTGTTAACTGAAACTCCCATTCTACTCAGCAATAGCTCTATGCACTGAGTGCAATCCTCTGGGATTGTCCATAATGTCTTTTCAAGTCTTCTAATGTTTATTGTTAGACCTGACATCATTGGCTTCAGTCTCTCCTCCATTTTTTCTGTTTGCCTCCACCGTTTTACGATGTTTTGCTAGTATATGCTTTGGGCGCTGTGCCACTGCTGATCAGTGCCACAAGCGCAAGTGCTCCCTATGTTAAATTGATGTATCGATTGTATTCCATGTTTGGCTTATTTGGTTTACTGTCAGTCCCTAGTCTAGTGCACCAGGAGTACCGGGGCTTGTAAATCCAAATGCCGCTCGTGGGCTTGCAGCACGTGTTGTGCCACCCACAAGAGCGGCCTCGTAAAAGAATGTCTACGGGTCGGTCATTGCGAGACCTACGTGCAGTCTGGTACTGTCACGCGGGCTGCGCGAGTATACCTACTTGCCAGTCCCTCCAGCCTTCCCTTAACTTCATGTTAGTCACCCCTATGGTAGGCCCACGGCCAGGGTGCGGTGTAAGTATAAGGTAGGACACGCCTGACCAAGTTGGCATGTCCTAATAGTGAACAACAGCCATCTTCGTTCTTCACTATTGCGAGGTAACCTGCTCTCCGTTAGTTAGAATGGGCCGCCGGGATTATTAATGTTATGATCCTAGCTGGCTCGGGGAGCATGGTGCAATGTCGAGTTTGGTATCCCTGAACTCGGGGTTTAATTACGCATCCGTCGGTGTGGATGGTTTTTTGACTCTGGGTTTGAAAATAGCACTTTTAGAAAGTGTCTATTTTCTTGTCTAACCATTTCTGGTTTCTGCTGGTCTTGCGTGTGTGTGACAGGAGCTGGGTGGCTCCAGAGGTCTGAGTGAGTCAGTGTGGGATGAGTGGGACATTTGCGTTGAGAGTAGGGGGAGAGTAGTTGCTGATAGCCTGCCCTGCCTGATACAGTGCTGGCTCCACCTCCTGCCAAGCGGCTGATGGTTCTGTGCCTGCCATGGACGATCCTAGCCCCACCTCCTGCCAGGAGGCCGATAGCTCTGCTCCTGCCTGTGACAATGCTGGCTCCACCTCCTGCTGGGCGTCTGAGGACCCAGCCCTGCTCAGTGAATAGGCCAGGTGCTTCTGCCTGGCTCCACCCACAACAGACCCAGGATGTTGGGAAATTCCCCTGCATGGACAAAGGGATCAAAGCCCAAAAGGGGTATAAGAGAAGGACCCCTGAACCAAGAGATCAGATCACTTCTGACAAGGAACCCTGTAACCAAGGACAAGAGGCCTGCTGATCTAAGGACTTGCCTACCCCTTCTGCCAGTGTGCTGTTTGCTGGGGGGAATCCTGCAGTGCTTCTTTATTTTTGCCAAGGAACCAGGAGAGAGGAACTGTGTGTGTACTCTCACGCTTGCTAAGAAAATCTCCAAGGACTGGAAGAGTGCCAGTTGTGGTTCTGAAAATTCCGGACCCCGCCATAATGGTGTACCAAGGCCTAAACACTCGTGCAGAAAATATCATCATACCACGACGAATTTGGTATCAATAGACCGGTATTGATCAGGACATTATGCCTGTGTATTTGCGTCACGATCGAGTGATGCTATCACCCTTAAACCACTGTTCTTGTCCTGAGCCCACGGCATCCATCTTGTGTCTTGCCCTCATATAGTCAATTGATTAAAGGCTGAATATTGATCCAAAGGACACGTCCACCTTTCTCTGACTTCTCCATGACCTGAACAGGCTGAATCTGCCTACGTGATGTTGGCCTCACCAAACCAGTCCATGCCCTCTAGTCAATCTATATTAAAGATCTGAGCAACTTGTTGTGTACATTGGCCTGAGCAAGATTAGAAGGCCGAATACAGTAGCCATGCCTGTTTATGACCCACAAGCATCCCTCTTCCTACACTTCTATCTTCCACACCTGGCTCTGTTTCTCTGCTTCTGGGCTTTTACAATGGGGAGGTGACTGTTTATATGATGGGGAGGAAACCAGTTCTATTGTGAGCTTCTCCGGCCTGCACAGGAAAATATGTGAAGTTTGACATATGTTCATGATGGAAGATGGGTTGGTCAGTTTGGGCAAGTAGAATGGAATTCATAATTATAGCCTGCTTTGTTATGGTACCATGGGAGCGACCTACAATGATGTGTGACACAGCAAGAATGTGAGCCTAGGGGCAAACTTTTTGTATAAAAAGCCTGCCTTAGAAAGCTCAGGCAGGCTCCCTCTTTCAATTGTAAAACTACGGTTGGACGACGAAGCCTCATAATTAATTATAATAAAGATGTCTTTTAATTTTACAGATTGGCTGTCAATTCAGTTGCTGCTTTATTATGCAAACTGCTGGATAGATCCCTGGTGGGGAGACTGAGTCATTTTCTACTTTTCCTCAAATGGCGCATCCAACTGTGGGCCTTATCAGGAAGTACTTATCTACAGGAGTGTTTTGTCAAAGGATGGAAAAACTACTGGGGAAGACAAGACAGAATTCTACCAAAAAGAGGTACTCTGGGCACAGGGTTTTCTGGGGGATTATCTGTCTCTGTGGCCCAGTATGTTTTTTGATTTTTCTGACTTAAAACTCTCCTAAAGATGCCACTCCTGACTAAGGAACCCATTTTTTTTTTGCTGTAAGTATTTTTTAACAGACTGTTAGTGCAGTGGGGAATTGACAGTTACAATTTGGATAAATATTTTTGTATATGCAAATTGCAATTTGTATAGGCAGTTGAAGAGATATTTTCTCCATCTGTTTTAGTTGAAGAATAAAAATGGGTCGCTCCCAGTCCTTTTTTTCTTTTTTGGTTCTGAGTCCTTAGTTATTTATTGGTCGCGGAAATGTGACGCAGTCCTTGGTTATTTATTGGTCGCAGAAATGTGACACAGTCCTTAGTTATTTATTGGTCGCAGAAATGTGACGCTTTGGTTTGGGTACCGGTGCCTTTGGTTCAGTTGGTAGGCCTTTGGTTGCTGTGGTTCAGATTATCGTTGGATAATCTTCCTCAGTATTGGTTCCTTAGTTTTATTTGAACACTGCAGTATTTAAAAACCGTGGGTCACGTACATTTGCGTGTATATCGTTGGAGATAGCCCCATGAAGTTTGAAACCCGACTAGTGAGCGCAGATGCCTGGTCGCGGTATTTTGTTTTGTATTAGTATTGACTAGGTTGCAACAAAGGATTCCCGGTTGGAGGATTCGCGTCTGATACCTCCGGTTGGAACTCCAATTTATGAGCTCTCTCTAAAGGTCTGTGAGGCTGTCTCTTTTGCAGCCTTCTGGAAATCTGTTGAAGAATTTAAAAAAAACAACAACAAAAATAGGAACTAAAACGTTTTTGTTGTAAATATGGTTTACAACTAGTATTGGCAGGTTATTTTTGAACACAGTCTGTAGGCTGTTCCTTGTTCCCGTCCTAAGTGTTGACCTATGTGTTAAAATGTGTGTTTAAATGTCTATGTTGTTTGTGGGTTTTGTTGTAAATTGCGACGGCGCTATGTACAAGAACGGCGCTATGTACAAGAAATGGTTAGAGCGCGCTGTTTTGTGTGTCCTGAGTGTTTGACCCCCCTTCTGTTTTGTGTCTGGAATGAGCTCAATGTATGTATGTGTATGGGTCACGTTCAATAGATGTAAATAAGGCTCCAAAGAAAAAAAAAATGAAAAAACGAAATTGCCTGTTCAGTAATCTCACGCATTCCCAGTTAGGCAGCTGCACCTAGGCTTGTGTGTTAAAATATATCTAAATAATAGTCTAGGGATGTAGTGAGCGTTTTATATGTAGAACAGTCACAAATAGCAATAATTAGGCTTCATTAGGAGAAAATAATTATTAATTATGAAAAATAATTATTAAAAACAAGTGCTACAAAAATCGTTTTTTAATATTTGTGAAGCTTAACACTCATACTATGACCCCCTAGCATTAAAATGTTTGATTTAAGTTATGTTGTACCACGAAAATGACCAAACACTTCTGTGCGCAATTTCCCTTACCCTAGGCGCAAACAAGCTCATTTCTATAAGGTATAAATAATTATTTTCAAATGTATGACTCATAAATTAGGTACTATACATTCTAGTAATACCCATTATGCAAAAAAATTGTAGGATATGTATTTCTTGGTATCTAGAATACCAAAGTCGATTTTCAGATAAATAGACTGTTTTGAAAAGTTTCAGGGCCCCTTTTTAAAGTGTCTCTTTAGTAAATACATATATTTAGATCTTAATATATATATTTGCAGGTTGTGCCTTCTTAGGATTCAGCGAGGCAATGTGTCATAGAAATTGTTTTAAATATAGTGAAATATTGCAGGTTATGTGTAAATGGTTAAACCTACTGGCCTTGTCAGATTCAGTTACCACGAGCAGGGGACTGGCAGAACCTGTATAACGTGTTCCAGCAGTAGCGGCTGAGATGTTATCTTGTAAGGCTGTCTTGTTGACATTTGTGACCTTTTAATTAGGGCCTCACCTGTGGAATGCAGCATGACATGGTTAAACATGCATCTGATGCTAACTTCAGCTGCCTCTTTGTATTTAAATCCCTGCCCCTGCCACGGTCCTGACCTGAGGTCATTCGAATAGCCTGACTTGCTCCGATTAATTTAATTCCTGCTCATGTTCGTAATTTAAAAGTATCTTCTTAGAGCGTTACAAATATGACATTAGCTGGGATGGGATTTTCGTTTTTGGGAACTAAAATGAGCAAAGGATGCAGGGCCATGTACAGCAATGATGATTGCATTTTAGCCAAAGAATAAATAATAGCTCCAGCATGTTCCCACAAAACGCTTATGTCATCAACACATTTATCTCAAATTAGAAATACGGCAGGGTTGACACAGCATTGCATCCCGCTAATAATAATAATAGGAACACTATTTAATTTGTAAAACTGCAGCCTCATTTGTCAGTACCCTGAAGGATTGTATAGCCCACACGTGGTTTACATAGCTCCCAGTTGCTTTCAAAATGCTGCACACAAGCGCTTTATATGAGATGTAGTTGATTGTATATGATTTAAATCTGTAACCTTCATTCATTGCAGGCTGGCTTGTTCTCATTTGCCGCATTCACATTACATCTGCGTTAAAAGCGCACATCTGAGATAATAAACAAATAGGAAAGGTATTCCTCATGCAAAATTGTAGCACCTGCACTTCATGTCTTACAAATTAAGCACTGTGTAAAATGAGGGAACATGATTTAAAAAGGGCAAATGCAAAAGTGATTTCTTTGAAAAACAAAATTTCAAACATTCTGCTAAATGATCTGTAGACCTGGTATATGTGTGTCTCCATGCTAGGAACTACTTTTTTTTAGTTCAGTTTATTTGACAAAATGAAAAACGAAGTGTTACATTGAGTTTTAGATAGGCAATAAGTAGAAGCCCTTCCCCAAAATTCTGCAACTTAAAGGCCTTAGGCCTGAGTGAGAATGGGCGTTTTTGCAAAGGTACATGGAAAAAAGGTTACAGGTAATTAATGAAAAGTTTTTGTATGTCACGTTGTGTCATGTTTTGTAGTCTGATAAAAAGGGTTATAATTGATGTTGTATTATGAGAAATGTGTGTGTTGTGTATCTTTTCTGCTTCTTCCTACAGATAATTCATGGATTAATTCACAAGACACGTGAGTTGGCTGGTTGAAGAGAAATGTTTTTTTTGCGTAATTTCTTTAAGAAAAAATGTGTGTGTTTATGTTTCATTTATACATTTGGTCCACTGAAACGCGTTATTTGACACAGCGACATTATATTTTACAGCAGAGTATCAATTACCTGATGCCCTGCTGTCAAAAGAAGGGAATACTTGACAATTGAGATTGAGCTGCAGGTTTATAGTGTAAAGTACATATGCCATAATATTGTGCATGACCGTTTATTCATATATGCTGTTTGTTTGTCTGGGCTGGTTTTTTTTATATTGTGCATGACCGTTTATTCATATATGCTGTTTGTTTGTCTGGGCTGTTTTTTTCTCCTTGTGCTTGATATACATCAAGTATATCTTATGGCTTGAGATGGCTTGATATGTGTATTTTTTTTTTTTTTTTTTTGTGTATGTTCTGTTCTATGGTGCTACTTTGAATTACAAGTTCCCCTGTGTTGTGAAGGAACACATATGACGATATGCATTGTTTCACAATAAATTGGATGAATTTGTATTAAGATAAATTTCACAGATATGGACCTCATACTGTGAGCGAGTAAGGCAGCAGTTTTTCCAGTGCATGCCTAAATTTGGCTGTAATGATTTTTTAGAAAACTAAAATGATATACTGGATTGAAGTGTGCTATCCGTTCTTAGTCACTTACTGCCTTTTTCCTTAAGGACAGGCAGCTCTGCATTTATGTATCCTTGATTGGGCCTAAGGATGGAATTATAGATCCGTGACTAAAGGTGGCCTAATTTCGATATCGCATTTTTTTGATCGCATTTTTTGATTCCTGAATAAGCCTATGGATTCATTTTTTCCCTGAAGAGACAACTGAACATTAGTTAGAATTACCGTGTAGGGTATAGATTGTCAGCGGTAGAGTTAAATTGGTGTAACATTGGTCTTTCATGTATCCCTGTGCTCTTGGTGCTGTGTCACATGCCTTAGGCCACCCAAGCAAACTCTTGTCCTTCCTATAGATTTTTCTTTTTGCTTTTTACCTGACCAATGTTGCATCATGTTTAGTTATTGAAGATTTTTGTTGTGTTCTACTTCCATTTTCCCTTCTCCATCTTCCTTTCACCAGTCAGCCCATTTATTATTATGGGTGTATTGTTCATGTTCACACTTTTAGACTGCAGTGATGTATTAGGAACCCCCCTTATGCTACATACCATTCCCTTTTGTGTGACCAGACTAGTTTTCGAGAATTTTCTTTAGGCCCACTTCAAATGTCTTTTTCAGACTGACTGTCAGGATAGTGATAGCCTGGTTAATTGACCCAATACAAGTTTTCCATCTCAATAGGAGATTTTCCATCTCAATAGGAGATATCTCAAGTTTACATTCTTTTTAGTACGGCATATTTTTATGTCTATTTTTAATTTTTCAGTTCCCTTCTGTTTCTGCTGTTTCAATTTTTTAATAAGATGTGTTCTAATCATGCAGATACCAGGACTCTCTAGTTCTTGTCCTCTTGTCTGCACAGTTGATCATTAGCCTTTGTATTACATAGCGCACTTGATGCACATTGTTTTAAAAAGGGACTTTTCTTCATGTCCTTGATAATGTGTATTATGCCATTGCTCTATTTGAGATGTTCTAGATAAGGAGTTTAGGAACACCTAGGCTTCATCATTAAGGAGAATATGTATTTACCCCATTAAATAATGTATCCTATTAGATAATGCCACTGTATGAGGGCATCCATTTAGGTTCCCATGACGAATTGCCACTCCTTTGCAGATTGCAGGCCACTTGCTTGCAGCCCTCTTGTCAAAAAGCCAACCCATGAACTGTTTTTATATCTGACTTGAAGGAAACTAACAATTGTGTTACACTTCCTATATCACTAGGTTCTGCGGGAATCTTCCAGAGTCAAAAAGGAAGAATGTTACCCTGCAGACCGGTGATCAAAAAAGCCTGGTCCCCATCAGTAAACATGGCAGACGACTACAGACTTCTTGGCCTTGCAATTCCTGACAGCAATCAGCAGCATGAACAGCAATCAGCAGCGTGACAGCAATCAGCAGCGTGAACAGCAATCAGCAGCGTGAACAGCAATCAGCAGCGTGGGCAGCGGTCATCAGCATGGACAGCGATCATCAGCGTGCCTCCAGTGGTACCTCCTAAGCAAGCCATTTGTTTCATCAGAAGGCGTTGTGAAAAGAAAAGAAAAAAGGAGCTGATTTTCTGTTTTGCCTCTGAAGTTCAGTGCAAAGATGCAAAGGATCCCTGCTTTTGATGGCAGGACTGTCATCCACTTTGTGCAATTTGTTCAAACTGTCATGTGCTTGAACCTCTGGCAGCGCGCGGTCCCCTGACCCCCTTGGCCTGAGTTTTTGGCCTTTCCCCACACACACCTCTTTTCCCTTTGCTCCAGCAGAAAGGCAGTGCACCTGAGAATCCAAGTTTGGAAAAGGCACTACATTCCGGTGCCCATGAGAAGAGCAGCTTCATCGCACTAAATGATGAGTGTTGGAGTCTGAAAGGAGCTACTGATCTTGAGAGGGTGATTCTCAGTGGTGCTTGTTTCTGCACAAGATGTTTTGTGCCCTTGATCAATGAAGAGCACATTTCCTGAGCTGTCACAGAGAAGAGACACTGGTGCATTTGTTTTAAGACATTGAGACTTTGAATGAACTGTGGGTGTTCCAGGAGGGCACTCCTACTGAGCATGAAAAGGCCTGGATCAAGAGGCCCAACGCGAAGAAGACACTGGAAGCGGATTTGATGGATAATAGAAGCCTGCCAGGAGAGGCTTTGACGGACTCTGGGTATTTTCTGTGAGCTTGCATAGAATTGGAGTTTGGAAACTAATTTTTACTGCTTTGCTGGCATTTGTTTTAAAGTACTATTCTGTTTAGTAAAAGCAGAATGAAGTCTCTCTGTGGAAGTGTATCCCTTTTTCATCTGAGAGCATTGATCAGGAACGCCACTGTTTCACTTGAACATATAATAGATTACTGAAATGCATAGGAAGCTATATAGGATGTTATTAGATAATTCTAGGATTTGCCTTCTATTTAGGATTGTGGAAAATTATGATTTCATTCGTAATAAGGGTCACTACGTCCTCCCGTGGTCTATATGTTCACAAACGGGTTTTCTAGTGTTATTCTAAAATGACATTGTCTTTTATGGGTGGGATTGTTTTTGTTGCTTCCCAATTGACATCTGTACCCACCTCCCAACCTATGTCTCTTCCTACTATTACTTCTTTGCATTTGACTTTTGCTTTTCCTTTTCTCTCTTGCTTTTTCTGAAATTGTATTATGGTTTTCTGTTAAATTTCTTGATTGGTTACCATTTGCCAGTTGCAGGGTCACGTAGGAGTACCAACGGTTCAGTTTGTGACCTGAGTAGTGGCAGTAGGCCTGCAGGACTTGCAGTGTCCCTATGACCTGCTAATAATCACAGCTGAAGTACTCTATCAAGATTGCGTGAGCGACATTAGAAAATGGAGATTGTATTGAGGAATGACGATAAAAAGCAAGAGATGAAAAACAGACATTATAGAATATTGTTCTCTAAGTGCGGTATAGCTCTATCTATTTTAATACTTTTATGTATTTTATTGGCTACTATATTTTGGTTTGTTTCTTCTACACAATTGACGTCTGCACCAACTTCCCAACATACTCTTTCTTTTTCTACTGTTTCTTCACATGAGTTTCATATTTTACCTGAACATACATTGGTTAGGCCAGAGTTTACTGATAGACCCTTCTGTACAGCTTCTACATCAACACTAGAACACCACTAATTGTTGGGTGGGTGATCTTATACCACATACTACAGATAGAGGTGTTCACTATTTGGTCCTGCCATATATGGCCTTTGTACTACTACGTGTGTAAGAAGACTTGTCCCGAGAGAGTTGCTAAGTAGTAAGATAATACTACAGCAACCCCTTGATGATCTGATAAGTATAGACCTAGATTCAGACTGACATGGGTTTAGGTTATTGCCTATATAAGGGCAAAAGGAGCGTCTGTGGTTCTGAAAATTCCGGACCCCGCCATAATGGTGTACCAAGGCCTAAACACTTGTGCAGAAAATATCATCATACCACGACGAATTTGGTATCAATAGACCGGTAATGATCAGGACATTATGCCTGTGTATTTGCGTCACGATCGAGTGATGCTATCACCCTTAAACCACTGTTCTTGTCCTGAGCCCACGGCATCCATCTTGTGTCTTGAACTCATATAGTCAATTGATTAAAGGCTGAATATTGATCCAAAGGACACGTCCACCTTTCTCTGACTTCTCCATGACCTGAACAGGCTGAATCTGCCTACGTGATGTTGGCCTCACCAAACCAGTCCATGCCCTCTAGTCAATCTATATTAAAGATCTGAGCAACTTGTTGTGTACATTGGCCTGAGCAAGATTAGAAGGCCGAATACAGTAGCCATGCCTGTTTATGACCCACAAGCATCCCTTATCCTACACTTCTATCTTCCACACCTGGCTCTGTTTCTCTGCTTCTGGGCTTTTACAATGGGGAGGTGACTGTTTATATGATGGGGAGGAAACCAGTTCTATTGTGAGCTTCTCCGGCCTGCACAGGAAAATATGTGAAGTTTGACATATGTTCATGATGGAAGATGGGTTGGTCAGTTTGGGCAAGTAGAATGGAATTCATAATTATAGCCTGCTTTGTTATGGTACCATGGGAGCGACCTACAATGATGTGTGACACAGCAAGAATGTGAGCCTAGGGGCAAACTTTTTGTATAAAAAGCCTGCCTGAGAAAGCTCAGGCAGGCTCCCTCTTTCAATTGTAAAACTACGGTTGGACGACGAAGCCTCATAATTAATTATAATAAAGATGTCTTTTAATTTTACAGATTGGCTGTCAATTCAGTTGCTGCTTTATTATGCAAACTGCTGGATAGATCCCTGGTGGGGAGACTGAGTCATTTTCTACTTTTCCTCACAGTCTCCTGCTGACGTCACAGGGCTAAAGGACTTCACCTGCTTAAAGTGCTATTTTGCTGGAACCTGTGAATCCAGCACCTCTGACAGAACCAGCAATCCCGACGCCAACGGACGGCGCCGAATCCAGCTCGACCTAGTGAGTAACGGCTCCAGTGTCCCGCTTCCTCGACGCCGGCCGCCGGGCCCGATCGACGCCAGCAGCAACGCCAGTGAGTAGTGAGTTCGGCTCCAGCTCCAAGGGACCTCGTGTCTGCACCGCTGCTAATCGCATCGCCCTCGTGCCCTCTCGACGCCGTGAGCGCTGCTCACTCTTTGCAACATCAACATCGACGACTACTGAGGCCTGATCGACACCGAAGACGCGACGCCAGATTGCTCGATGCCGCTGATCATCGTGTGCTTCCTTTTCCAAAGGTACTGTGTTGTTGGGGGTCCGTGTGACTCCGGGCTCGACGTAGCGCTCCTCGCGGTCGACGCCGAACCTTTGGATTAACTTTGCCTCGACGTCGTGTAGCTCCCTTGTCGATTACATTGTTGCCAAGAACTGTGGGCCCGATTCACAGAATGAACTTAGTACTTTTGGCATTCACAGAATGCACTTACTACTTTTGGTATTCACAGAATGAACTTACTCATTTCGGTATTCACAGAAGTTAGGACTACTAACTTTAGGTCTCCTAAATGCCTTGTGTGAATACCGAAAGTCTTAAAATTAGGATTTTTCTCAATTTAGTAGTAGTAAAGTTAGGACTACTAACTTTAGGACGCCTAAATGCCTTCTGTGAATACCGAAAGTCTTAAAATTAGAATTTTTCTCAATTTAGTAGTAGTAAAGTTAGGACTCCTAACTTTACTACTACTAAATTGAGAAAAATCCTAATTTTAAGACTTTCGGTATTCACAGAAGGCATTTAGGCGTCCTAAAGTTAGTAGTCCTAACTTTACTACTACTAAATTGAGAAAAATCCTAATTTCAAGACTTTCGGTATTCACAAAAGGCATTTAGGAGTCCTAAAGTTAGTAGTCCTAACTTCTGTGAATACCGAAATGAGTAAGTTCATTCTGTGAATACCAAAAGTAGTAAGTGCATTCTGTGAATGCCAAAAGTAGTAAGTTCATTCTGTGAATCGGGCCCGGAGTTTCCAAGAAGAAGATTTGCTTTGGTACGAAAGACTTTGTGCTAAAGAAGAAACTACAGTCAAACTATTATTTTCCCCTTCCAAGAGTATTTATTAAGATTGTGTACATTTTTGTCGTTATTTGGTCTTGTGCTAAGCCTTATATAAAAATCCTTATTTTTATAATACTACTGTGTCGTGTCCATTTGTAGTGTATTCACTTTATTACCGTATGTGGTCATAAATGCTTAACACACAGCCTCTGAGATAAGCCTGTCTGCTCTGCCAAGCTACCAAGGGGGTGAGCAGTGGTTATCAAAGGGTGTGATCCCCTTGCCCTGACTAGAAAAGGTGTGTCCCTATTTGTCAGAAGTGTATACCTCAGCCAACTAGAGACAGCCGGTTCTATCATTGGATGCAGCGGGGAGGATTTGAACCTTGCATTTATGACCCATGTGCAGTGATTAGTGTGCGCTACATAGTGAAAGCAGACCATAGCGCAGCCACAATCTAATTTGGAAGGATCCTATTTTTGTTCTCTGCTTTTCTGAAACTTGATTTTTTGAACACTGCCAGTTTTGACCATGAGTGACACCGGAGTCACTACCCCTGTTGTTGTTGTGGAGGAGTTTGATAGAGCGAAGATAAATGTCTACAAAGTGGAGGAGCTGAAATCCTTTTGTAAGCAGTTGAAAGTGCCTACCAAAGGCTGCAAAAACAAAACGGAATATCGCAAAGCTTTGGAGGCCTGGTTGGAGTCCAGAGATCCCTCTAATGTGGTGGTGGTACCGCCAGGGGAAGGGGATGAGGAGGCGCCAGTGAATGGGCCTGAGTCCTCTCCCGGAAGCAGTGTTTCCTCCAAATGTCTTTCCCCTGAAGAAAGAGAAGAAAGGGCGAAGGAGCGTGCATACAGCATGGAAATGGCAAGGCTAAAGATAAATGGGCAGTTGGAGTTAGAAAATGCAAGAGGTAGAAGAGAAGCTGATTTGGAGACCAAAAGGTTGGATTTCAAAAGAGAAAAGTTAGCTTTGGAGCGTGATACCAAGTTGAGGGAGTTGGACATCTAAGCTAAGAAGTTAGAATTGAATCCCTCTGGTGGCAGCATCCCATCTGGGCCTGCACAAAGTAGGTTTTATTTTCCCAAAGATGTAATCAAAGATTATCATAGAAATGAAGATATTGGTCAGTGGTTTAAAGCATATGAGTTAGCATTGTTGGCCCACCGGGTCCCTGAGAAGGATTGGGGAGCGGGGTTGTGGGGTCGCTTTGTGAATGAAGGGAGAGATACCCTGTTAGACATGCCTTTTGAGGATAGGATGTCGTATGCTCATATGAAGGATGCTTTAATGTTGCGGTATGGCCTAACCCCCGAGAAGTACAGACAAGCTTTTAGAGAATGTAAGAAGTTGCCTGGTACGACGTGGGTTGAGTATGTGTCTTATTTTTGCAGAGCCATGGATGGTTGGGTGAAGGGCAGCAAAGTGGAAAGTTATGAAGCTCTTTATGATTTGTTTGCTTGGGAGCATTTGTCTAATAACTGTTTTCCAGAGCTGCGCCAGCACCTTATTGATAGCAAGATATCTAACCCTAGAAAACTTGCTGAGGAGGCGGACCGCTGGGTCAGTACCAGGGTCCACAAGGGTCCAGTGGGAGACTCAGCCAAAGGTGGGCAGGGTCCCCAGCAGGAGAGTGGGGGGACAAGGGTAAACAGAAGGAGTCCCAGAAAGGGCCCCAAAGTAATCCCCAAGGGAACCAAGGGAAAGGTTCCCAGCCTCCCCCTGAGAAGAAGCCAGGGGCCCGACAGATAAACCTGTTCATAGGGGCCCCCTAACCTGCTACGTTTGTGGGCAGGTGGGACACCAGTATTATGACCCCCGGTGTCCCATGAAGAATTTGAATGCACCGCCGCGTGCACCCCCATCAGTTGGCGAGTGTAGCCCTGGGAGGAGAGGAGATGGTTGTCCCTGGTGGGAGGGGTCCCGCAGAAATGTCCCTGGTCTCGCTAGGAGACATGCAAATGGTCCCTCCACCCCCTCTGCCTAGTAGCATTAGTAAATATAGGCAGTGGGTGACCATTAATGGCCATAGAGTGGAAGCTCTCAGAGACACCGGTGCGAGTGTGACAGCTGTCAAGTGTCACTTGGTGTCCAGAGAGCAGGTGGTTCCCCACGCATTCTACCCCGTGATAGCTGCTGACAACTCCAAGAAAGAGTGTGAGGTAGCTCAAGTTTCCTTTGAATGGGGGGGGGGTTCAGGTACTCTTCAAGTTGCTGTGAGGCCTGCCATGCCTGTCGATTGTCTCCTGGGCAATGATTTAGAAGACTCCCCTTGGGCTAAGGTGGAGAGGGAAACACATTTGAGAATGTTGGGCGTGCCAGAGTGGGTGTGTGCAACCACTCGATCGATGACAGAGAGTAAGGGTGTTGATGGGGTCCCGGAGCCTGAAAGTACGGCCCAGGACCCAGCTGTGAAGAGAAGAGGCAGGAGGCATGGGAAACCGGCCCCCGTCTTTCCCGTGGTCCAGGAGGAGGTAGACCCTGAGGGGGATGCCCTGGAGCCCACAGGGGAACAAATTGCCGAACTGGGAGACCTGCCCGAGCTGACCCATTGGCAGCAGGATGGTGGTCCCTCCAGGGAGGAATTCTGTGCCGAACAGAAAGTGTGCCCTTCTCTTGTGGGTATGAGGCAGCAGGCCTCAGCCCAATCCTCAGGTGATCAGTCAGGGTCACATTTTGTGTACTGGGAGAACGACCTCCTGTATAGCAAGCCTAAGGCTGCTGAGCCTGGGTCAGCCCGTGTGCTGGTGGTGCCCCAGCGCTTCAGAGCCTTCCTACTGGGTTTGGCTCATGACGTTACGTTAGCTGGACATCTGGGGCAGGACAAGACCTATGACAGGCTTGTCACCCATTTTTATTGGCCTCAGATGCGAAGGGATGTAGACATCCATTGCAAGACTTGTCACACTTGCCAGGCAAGTGGGAAAAGCGGAAGGAAGCAGAAGGCTCCCCTCCAACCTTTTCCAGTGGTCAGTACCCCCTTTGACCGGGTGGGTATTGACATTGTTGGGCCCCTGGACCCCAAGACAGCCCTGGGCAACAGGTTCATCCTGGTCTTGGTGGACCATGCCACACGGTACCCGGAAGCCATCCCTCTCTGAACAGTGACGGCCCCCGTGGTGGGACGGGCGCTGATGGGTGTTCTCTCCCGAATGGGGTTCCCCAGAGAGGTGGTGTCAGACCGGGGCACCAACTTCATTTCTAACTATATGAAGTCTCTGTGGAAGGAGTGTGGGGTAACCTACAAGTTCACCACTCCTTACCACCCTCAAGGAAATGGGCTGGTTGAGAGATTCAACCGGACCCTTAAAGGCATGATCATGGGTCTTGAAGAACCAATGAGGCGGAAATGGGACGTCCTCTTGCCATGCCTGTTGTTCGCTTACCGTGAGGTGCCGCAGAAGTCTCTAGGGTTCAGCCGCTTTGAGCTTTTGTAGGGTCACCCGGTAAGAGGGCCTTTGAGTCTGGTCAAGGAAGGCTGGGAGCAATCTCCAAGGAAACCTCCCCAGGATGTATACAGTTACATGCTGGCCTTTCGGAACCAGACTCGGCGCTTCAGAGAACTTTCTCAGGCAAATCTGGAGGCCAGCCAGGAGGAAATGAAGCGTTGGTACGACCGGAATGCCACTCTGGTAGAGCTTCAGCCTGGTCAAGAAGTGTGGGTCATGTCCCCTGTGGAACCTTGTGCGCTCAAGGACAGGTGGACTCGACCGTTTAAGGTTGTGGAGAAGAAGAGCGATGCCACCTACTTGGTGGACTTGAAATCTCCCAGGAACCCCTTGCGGGTCCTGCATGTTAACCGTTTGAAGCCCCACTTAGAAAAGTCCGAAGTGGGCATGCTCCTAGCTACAGATGCTGGAATGGAGGAGGAGAGTGAGCCTCTTCCTGACCTCCTGTGTGCTAAAGAGCAAGACGGGTCAGTGGATGGTGTGGTCCTCTCTGACACACTGACCCTTGAGCAGAAACAGGATTGTCGCCAACTGTTGGGACAATTCCCGGATCTGTTTTCCTTGGTTCCGGGTGTCACTCACTGGTGTGTCCATGACGTTGACACCGGAGACAGCCCTCCTGTGAAGCACAAGGCTTACAGGGTGACTGACAAGGTTCGAGCATACATTAAGGAGGAGGTCTCCAAAATGTTTGCGTTAGGGGTGATTGAGTCCTCTAGCAGTCCTTGGGCCAGCCCAGTGGTCTTGGTCCCGAAGGCTGCAGCGCCTGGTGCTTCACCGGAACTTCGGTTCTGTGTGGATTACCGAGGACTCAATTCGGTCACAAAGACTGACGTGCACCCCATCCCCAGAGCTGATGAGCTCATAGATCGGTTGGGGGCTGCCCTGTACCTTAGTACGTTTGATCTAACGTCTGGGTACTGGCAGATCGCCTTGACTGATGGGGCAAAGGAGAGGTCTGCATTCTCCACACCAGATGGGCTATACCAGTTCCGGGTGATGCCCTTTGGGATGAAGAATGCCCCTGCCACCTTCCAGAGGTTGGTCAACCAGGTCTTGGCTGGACTGGAGGATTTCAGTGCCACCTACCTGGACGACATCGCAGTGTTCAGCGCCAGCTGGGAGGAACACTTGCGCCACCTCCAGGAAGTGTTGTTGGCCCTGCGCAGAGCAGGCCTCACAATCAAAGCCAGTAAGTGCCAGATTGGGCAGGGTTCTGTGGTGTACTTGGGGCACCAAGTAGGGAGCGGCAAGGTTGCCCCCCTGCAACCCAAGATTGATACCATCCTGGCTTGGGCGCCGCCCAAAACCCAAACTCAGGTGAGAGCCTTCTTAGGTCTCACGGGTTACTACAGGAGGTTTGTCAAGGATTACGGTAACATTGTGCACCCCTTGACTTCGCTGACTTCCAGGAAGCAGCCACGAAATGTGATTTGGACTGATGCCTGTCAAACGGCCTTCGATACCCTGAAAACTGCAATGTGCACAGCACCTATACTCCAGGCACCCGACTTTTCGAAATAATTTATTGTCCAGACGGACGCTTCAGAGCATGGCGTGGGGGCTGTTCTAGCTCAGGTGAATGAAGAGGGCCGAGACTTGCCTGTAGCCTTTATCAGTCGGAGGTTACTTCCCAGGGAAACGAGGTGGAGTACGATAGAGAGAGAAGCATTTGCCGTGGTCTGGGCGCTGAAGAAGCTAAGACCCTACCTGTTTGGGACTCACTTCCGGGTTCAGACAGACCACAGGCCCCTCAGATGGTTGATGCAGATGAGGGGTGAGAATCCGAAACTGTTGAGGTGGTCCATTTCCCTACAGAGGATGGACTTTACGGTGGAACACCGCCCTGGTACCGATCACGCCAATGCTGATGGTCTGTCCAGATTTTTCCGCCTTAGTGAAGAGGACTCCCTAGGTCAAGGGTAGTTCTCCCCACATTTCAGCTGGAGGGGACATGTGTTAGATCTGACATCATTGGCTTGAGTCTCTCCTCCATTTTTTCTGTTTGCATCCACCGTTTTATGATGTTTTGCTGGTATATGCTTTGGGCGCTGTGCCACTGCTGATCAGTGCCACAAGCGCAAGTGCTCCCTATGTTAAATTGATGTATCGATTGTATTCCATGTTTGGCTTATTTGGTTTACTGTCAGTCCCTAGTCTAGTGCACCAGGAGTGCCGGGGCTTGTAAATCCAAATGCCGCTCATGGGCTTGCAGCACGTGTTGTGCCACCCACAAGAGCGGCCTCGTAAAAGAATGTCTACGGGTCGGTCATTGCGAGACCTACATGCAGTCTGGTACTGTGACGTGGGCTGCGCGAGTATACCTACTTGCCAGTCCCTCCAGCCTTCCCTTAACTTCATGTTAGTCACCCCGATGGTAGGCCCACGGGCAGGGTGCGGTGTAAGTATAAGGTAGGACATGCCTGACCAAGTTGGCATGTCCTAATAGTGAACAACAGCCATCTTCGTTCTTCACTATTGCGAGGTATCCTGCTCTCCGTTAGTTAGAATGGGCCGCCGGGATTATTAATGCTATGATCCTAGCTGGCTCGGGGAGCATGGTGCAATGTCGAGTTTGGTATCCCTGAACTCGGGGTTTAATTACGCATCCGTCGGTGTGGATGGTTTTTGGACTCTGGGTTTGAAAATAGCACTTTTAGAAAGTGTCTATTTTCTTGTCTAACCATTTCTGGTTTCTGCTGGTCTTGCGTGTGTGTGACAGGAGCTGGGTGGCTCCAGAGGTCTGAGTGAGTCAGTGTGGGATGAGTGGGATATTTGCGTTGAGAGTAGCGGGAGAGTAGTTGCTGATAGCCTGCCCTGCCTGATACAATGCTGGCTCCACCTCCTGCCAAGCGGCTGATGGTTCTGTGCCTGCCATGGACGATCCTAGCCCCACCTCCTGCCAGGAGGCCGATAGCTCTGCTCCTGCCCGTGACAATGCTGGCTCCACCTCCTGCTGGGCGTCTAAGGACCCAGCCCTGCTCAGTGAATAGGCCAGGTGCTTCTGTCTGGCTCCACCCACAACAGACCCAGGATGTTGGGAAATTCCCCTGCATGGACAAAGGGATCAAAGCCGAAAAGGGGTATAAGAGAAGGGCCCCTGAACCAAGAGATCAGATCACTTCTGACAAGGAACCCTGTAACCAAGGACAAGAGGCCTGCTGATCTAAGGACTTGCCTACCCCTTCTGCCAGTGTGCTGTTTGCTGGGGGGAATCCTGCAGTGCTTCTTTATTTTTGCCAAGGAACCAGGAGAGAGGAACTGTGTGTGTACTCTCACACTTGCTAAGAAAATCTCCAAGGACTGGAAGAGTGCCAGTCTCCTGCTGAAGTCACAGGGCTAAAGGACTTCACCTGCTTAAAGTGCTATTTTGCTAGAACCTGTGAATCCAGCACCTCTGACAGAACCAGCAATCCCGATGCCGACGGACGGCGCCGAATCCAGCTCGACCTAGTGAGTAGCGGCTCCAGTGTCCCGCTTCCTCGACGCCGGCCGCCGGGCCCGATCGACGCCAGCAGCAACGCCAGTGAGTAGTGAGTTCGGCTCCAGCTCCAAGGGACCTCGTGTCTGCACCGCTGCTGATCGCATCGCCCTCGTGCCCTCTCGACGCCGTGAGCGCTGCTCACTCTTTGCAACATCATCATCGACATCGACGACTACTGAGGCCTGATCGACACCGAAGACGCGACGCCAAATTGCTCGACGCCGCTGATCATCGTTGTGAGAAGTTGGCCTGGTATATAATGCTCACTAGTTCTTAGTGATCACTTTGTACCATGCCAAGCAACCCTTATGGTGATGGTTGTAATTCAACCTTGTAGACCAGTTATCCTAGTGGTAACGTGGACAAAGCAGTCTTAGGCTAAACTCTGAAAGGCATGTGAAGCCAGCTGTTATACCATACACAACCCCCTTGAATACCAAATGAAAGGGACACCACACAGATATATATTGAAAATATATATTGATTTATTAACTATAAAATCCCCTGGACTCTTTATGAGCACAGAAGCACAAGCGTTAAATCACAAGACAGTTTAAAATACACAAAAGTTGCACAATGTGGATGAGCCCTAGGGGCCACCTAAACCATATACTAAGAAAGTGGTATAAGAGATACCAATAGGAGAGGGAACAGGCCTAGGGCCTTGGGAATCGCTGGAGCTATTCGAGACTAGCAGTGATTAAGTCGGGAGAGGCCCACGGGACTCGGGTGCAGTGTTCAAAGTGCACGCACTTTCCAATGTAAAGTCTATGGTGCGTAAAAGTTACACAAAGTTAGTTTAAGGGCACTTCCGCTGAACCTAGAGGAACAAAACTTAAGACACAGACCCTAGAGGTGTGTACCAGTGTAGGGACACCGGCGTTGCAATGTTACCTCACCCACAGGAAGTGGGTGCACAGGGTCGAAGTGGCGTCGGGTTTTGACACGCAGGTTCTTGGCGCTTGAAGCTGAAGATGCTGCAGGCGATGTGAAGGAGAAGTGTCCGGTGGATCCAAGGGTGGATCTGAAGTGGTGAAGACCTGAAAGCAGAGGGGACAATGTTCAAAGTCACTGACCAGTGACCACCGTGGAACCAGATTGGAACCAGGCAAAGTCGGGTGCAAACAGGTGATGAGGTGTTGCTTCTCTCTGCAGCCACGTAAACACGAAGAAGTCAAGGACGTCCAGGAGTCGATCACGAGCTGTCCTTTGAAGGCTCTAGCTGATGGTGGTGTCGGCAACTCGATTGAAGCAAACAAGGCTTGGCTAACGCAAGCCACGGGGAAAGTGAGAAAGGCTTATTACTCGGACCAGCAAGGTCAGAGCGGGTACTCCTTTCTACAGGAGCGAGGGCAAGTCTGGAGCAATCAGACCCACAGTGTAAATTGTAGGTTTCATCGCCAAATTGGCCGCTGACCATGTGACAAGCGGCCGGGATGGCGAGTCGAGTGGCACAAAGCAAAAGGGCCCCACGCAGATCGTGGAGATGCTGGAGGGCTGATCTTTAGTGCAAATGCTGCTCGGTTGTGGGGCTTCTTAAACCCCAAAGCACAGAGTCGAGGGTGCCTCAGAAGCTGCGCAGTCAGCGTCTCGGGGGTCTTTCAAGATGTCCGTTCCCACGTCTCTCGGTGCCTCCACGGGTCCCTTCTTTGCAGGGACTGTGGATCGGGCTGTGAGAAGTCTGAGAAACTGGGTCTTGTCAGGCTCTGCACTCGGGCTCCGGCGGGAGGCGGCAGCAAAGCAGACGTTGAGGTGCTGGGTGATGCCTGTGTTCACAGGGTGGCCCCTCCTAGGCCACAAGGGAGATTCTCTTCAGTCTTCTGTGCAGCAGTGTTTAAAGTTGATTTCAGGATGATCTGTTTTGCATTGGCACTGCTCCCACTCTTATTCCAATCTGAGGGGTGGATCTCCTGCTAGGTCCCTCCCCTATGGGTGGGACCAGGAAGGGGGGTGGTTACACCCCCTTTCCTTTGTCCAGCTCCTTGCCAGGACTGGGGCTGGAAAGCCCCAGAACCGGTTTGGGCTGGCTTATGCACAGGGACACCTTGTGTGCCTCAGGCATGTCTCAATCTATTCAGCCCTGTCCTACCCAATACACAAAACCCTGTCTGGGGTGGTGCTCGCACCTCCCCAGGCAGGAAACCCTTTGTCCAGGCCCTCCTCGCTGGAAGGACTCCCAGCAGCAGGAGGTCAGACATGTGTCTGTGGTGGCAGCATCCATTTTGTGATGCTGAGGCTCTGGTTAACTTTAACCGGGGTTAAGGCTACACACATGTCGTGTCCCTCTAGAAGGGTGGAATGCTATCCCCGTCGACAGAACTGTCGAGGGGATAGTATTCCAATTCGTATGACACCTTACTCGACATGTTTTGATAAAGCCAAACCAAAGATAGCATATAACCGCGAGGATTATAATGCACTTAAGAGTATATGGTATGGCAATATCCCAGAACAGCTTAGGGAGTGGTTCCCGACAGCTGCAGACAGGCTCAGCTCACGCTAGAGCACCATCTCACATATTTCCAAGCACTCTGCCTCCAGGATTGATGAGGCCTTCCATAGGAGTGGCTGATAGGAACATATGTGTCCAGTTTAGGGTTAGATATAGGGATACTATATCTAAGCAAGAGGTGATTACACCAACTTACCCCAGCTGAGTGATCAGCCAGTTGTGCCAAATATGGAGGCCAGGCCAGGGGTGGCACAATACATGCTGCAGCCCCTGGTAGGCCTTGGCTACACCTATGCCCTGGGTACCTATGGTACACTGTTACAGGGGCCTATAAGGTGAACCAATTCCAATTGTTTTATGCACCTAAGGTACATGGAGTCCATTTTAAGGAGAGAGCAATCGGCCTGGGGCCCTGAATAGCAGGATCCCAGGCCAACTAAGTCAAAAACCAGCTAAACACCAGGCAAAAAGTTTGGGGGTAACCATAGTCAGATATCCACCTTCCTACATAACCCCCCCCCCAAACGAAAGGAGATAAGGCTATCCTTGACCAGGTAAGCCTATATTGCCTAAGTTGCCATATAAGGAAGTACCAGCTCTGGCTTGGTAACCCCCTGTCTCATGGTCCACTAAGCAATCCCTCACCCTAAGGGTATCTGAGGGTCTCCACCATAGGGAATCTCTACCTGTGGTGTGTCTTTGCAAAGTCAAAGGCTGGTGTTGAGATGGAGTACTGAAGTGAGTCTCCTCTGTAGGGCTCAGCTTCCTCCAATCACTCTCCACCATGTGTGCCTTTCTTTCTTTGACTGAGTTGCACTGTGCTCTCAGGGTCAACCTCTGGCTACCTAAAGCTGGAGGCTGAGTCCCTCTGTTTGGCTTACTGGAGGGACAGTTCAGGTTTGGGCCCTCAGGGTCCCAGGTTTGGCTGTGCCCAACAATATCCATCTGGGGGAGGTCCCTAACTACTTTTAAGGGGGATCCCTCAGGAGTTTTTAAAGTTTGCACCTCACTAGGGCTACTAGTTTCGGTGCCCCTAATCTGTTGATGGGGGTGCTTTATTTGACAGGGGGCCCTTTGGGTCTCACTGTCCTTCTTGTCCTCTGCAGCCCTGGGCTGAGTAAGGCAAGGTAGAGAGGGGCAGGTTACCTGCTCCAGACTGGGTCCCACCTGAGAAGGGTCCACTGCCATCAGAGGCTCTGTTAAGCCAGGCCTAACAACCTCTGGGACAGTTCCTTCATCAGGGGTGAGATCAGTTCCCTGAGGAGGCTTATCCTTTCCTAAAGTCTGGTGGGAGGGAGATTTCTCTTCCTCCTCAATGCTCTCTGTTTGGGTGGAGTGATCCATCATTTCAGGCTTCACTACCCATGTATCAGTTTGAGTTTGGACTGTGGCCATCACAGCCCCACCAACCTTTTCAGGAGGAGACTCAGTTTGGGTATGGGCTGTTACTAGTACAGCCCTGCTACTCTTTCCAGGAGGGAAGTTATCTAAAGATGGGGCTGAGGTTTGCTCAGCCCTCCCAACCTTTTCAGGAAGGACATCTTGAATTGGGGGGGCTGTAGCCATTACAGCCCCACTAACCTTTCCATGGAGATTTACCATTCTAGAATGGGTTTGCTGTTCAACCTCAGCCCAGGCTGAGATTTCCAAATCATTACCCAGTAGGCAATCTACAGGCAAGTTTGCTGACACTGCCACTCTCTTTGGGCCAGTGACACCTCCCCAGCTAAGATTGACTACTGCCATGGGATGATTGGTTTCTATGCCATCAATGTTTGTCACCTGATATCTGGCATCAGGTAAAAGTTGCCTTGAGGGGACTAGACATTCAGCCACCATGGTGATGCTAGCCCCTGTGTCTCTGAAGGCCTCAACTTTCAAGCCATTGATGAGGGGCTCCTGTCTATACTTGCTCAAAGTGTTTGGGCAAGCTGTGAAAATGGCAAACCCCATGCCAGTCTCATAGACAAGAGTATCTGAGTTAGGGGACCTGGATAGGCCAGAGTCCACCTGTCCTCCAAAAGTAAACCCACCCAAATTCTTGGGGGTGCTCCCACTACCTGGGGGACCACTGCTAACAGTGACAGGAGGTGTTGGAGCCTTACCTGGAGGTATGTTCTCCTTATTTCCATTCTTGGGACAACAGCTATTTGTTTTGTAATGCCCCACCTGTTTACAGGTATGACAATACGTTTTTTTCTGGGATGTAGAAGTGTCTTGGGACCCACCCCCATTCTTGGAGTTTTGGGGCCCTGGGGAAGTCTTTTCCTTACTTTTATCCCCACCCTTCTCTTGAGGCTTGGTAGTCTCTTTCTTTTGGTCACCACCTTGGTTCTTAGGCCTGATCCTGGTTCTGACCCATTTGTCTGCCCTCCTACCCAATTCTTGTGGGGAGGTCAGATCAGAGTCAACCAGGTGCTGATGTAGAAGCTGATTTTGACAATTACTTAAGATTTGCTCTCTCATAATTAAATTATACAATCCTGTATAGTCAGTAACCTTATTTCCCAGCAACCAGCCCTCCAGAGCCTTAGTGGCACACTCAACAAATTCAGACCAGTCCTGAGTCTGTGTCTTCTGGGTATCTCTGAACATTAACCTGTACTGTTCAGTGGTTAAGCCTAACCCATCAATCAGAGCACTCTTCAGGACCATGTAGTTTCTAGAATCCCCATCACTAACTGTGAGGAGTCTGTCTCTGCCTCTACCTTCAAAGGAGAGCCACAAGATTGCTGCCCACTGCTCCTGAGGGATCTGCTGTACCATGCAGGCTCTCTCAAGTGCAGTCATCCATTTGTGGATATCATCCCCAGCTTTGTAGGGGGGCACAATCTTACTCAGGTTTCTTGTATCAAATGACCTGTCTTTATCCTTCTGGATAGTGCTGCCACCAGTGGATCCTAATCCACTCTCTCTAGGCTGTCTTGCTCTAGCAAGTTTCTCTTGGGCCAGGGCAATCTCTAACTCTTGTCTCTGGACTCTCAATTCAGCCTCTCTAATTTGAGATTCTCTCAATTTGGTCTCATGTTCCCTTCTCTGAGGGCTAGTCATCCTCTTTCTGGAGTGACCATGAGAACCTCTAGAAGCATGGGAGTTGTCAGAGTCACCTGAGTGAGTCCTTCTCCTCCTAGGCTTCTGGTTAAGTCCACCTGGGGGTCTGAATGGGTTGTTACCTGATTCATTCCCAAGTAGGCTTAAGTTAGCCTGGTTCCGTCTACTGACCAGCACCTGACTATTTCTGTCATCATCTGACTCACTGCTTTCCACCTCTTCCTCTTCTTCCTCTTCCTCTTCATCTACCTGAGGAGCTCCAGTGATGGAGGCTTCCTCATCTACTAGGATGATAGGACCAGGGGTGTCTACAGTGTCATCCTCTGAAGGATGGCCTCCTTCAGCATTCCCTCTGGGGTCTGCCTTAGAGGTCTTTAGAGTCTCAGACTGATCCAAGATCTCTCTAAGGTGGTCTGTAGTAGGGGAAGGCCCTGTCTTCAGACCCCTTAAGACACAAAGCTGTCTTAGTTCCTTAAAGGAAAAAATAGCAAATTTGGATGGTGCCCTTGGAGGGTCACTCTCAACAGGGATGTTCCCAGTGGAACCCTCTGCTCCAGACATTGCTCTAGTGTGGGTGGATGTGTTGCAATCTACCTACACTGGTGTTTACCTACTAAACCTATCTAGTAGTTGTAGCTAGGGTGTGCTACTCCCTTTGCTCTACAACAACTAAGTTCAGTAGAACTTAAGTATACTAGTCTTGTTTTATATGTACCTAGCAGGTACCTGTATGATCTTTCAAATGATAATCTCAAAGATTGTAATGGTAAAACAACAGCAAGCTCAGATCCCAATCCGCTGCTCACCAATGTGAGAAGTTGGCCTGGTATATAATGCTCACTAGTTCTTAGTGATCACTTTGTACCATGCCAAGCAACCCTTATGGTGATGGTTGTAATTCAACCTTGTAGACCAGTTATCCTAGTGGTAACGTGGACAAAGCAGTCTTAGGCTAAACTCTGAAAGGCATGTGAAGCCAGCTGTTATACCATACACAACCCCCTTAAATACCAAATGAAAGGGACACCACACAGATATATATTGAAAATATATATTGATTTATTAACTATAAAATCCCCTGGACTCTTTATGAGCACAGAAGCACAAGCGTTAAATCACAAGACAGTTTAAAATACACAAAAGTTGCACAATATGGATGAGCCCTAGGGGCCACCTAAACCATATACTAAGAAAGTGGTATAAGAGATACCAATAGGAGAGGAGACAGGCCTAGGGCCTTGGGAATCGCTGGAGCTATTCGAGACTAGCAGTGATTAAGTCGGGAGAGGCCCACGGGACTCGGGTGCAGTGTTCAAAGTGCACGCACTTTCCAATGTAAAGTCTATGGTGCGTAAAAGTTACACAAAGTTAGTTTAAGGGCACTTCCGCTGAACCTAGAGGAACAAAACTTAAGACACAGACCCTAGAGGTGTGTACCAGTGTAGGGACACCGGCGTTGCAATGTTACCTCACCCAGAGGAAGTGGGTGCACAGGGTCGAAGTGGCGTCGGGTTTTGACACGCAGGTTCTTGGCGCTTGAAGCTGAAGATGCTGCAGGCGATGTGAAGGAGAAGTGTCCGGTGGATCCAAGGGTGGATCTGAAGTGGTGAAGACCTGAAAGCAGAGGGGACAATGTTCAAAGTCACTGACCAGTGACCACCTTGGAACCAGATTGGAACCAGGCAAAGTCGGGTGCAAACAGGTGATGAGATGTTGCTTCTCTCTGCAGCCACGTGGACACGAAGAGGTCAAGGACGTCCAGGAGTCGATCACGAGCTGTCCCTTGAAGGCTCTAGCTGATGGCGGTGTCGGCAACTCGATTGAAGCAAACAAGCCTTGGCTAACGCAAGCCACGGGGAAAGTGAGAAAGGCTTATTACTCGGACCAGCAAGGTCAGAGCGGGTACTCCTTTCTACAGGAGCCAGGGCAGGTCTGGAGTAATCTAACCCACAGTGTAAATTGTAGGTTTCGTCGCCAAGATGGCCGCTGACCATGTGACAAGCGGCCGGGATGGCGAGTCGAGTGGCACAAAGCAAAAGGGCCCCACGCAGATCGTGGAGATGCTGGAGGGCTGATCTTTGATGCAAATGCTGCTCGGTTATAGGGCTTCTTAAACCCCAAAGCACAGAGTCGAGGGTGCCTCAGAAGCTGCGCAGTCAGCGTCTCGGGGGTCTTACAAGATGTCCGCTCCCACGTCTCTCGGTGCCTCCACGGGTCCCTTCTTTGCAGGGACTGTGGATCTGGCTGTGAGAAGTCTGAGAAGCTGAGTCTTGTCAGGCTCTGCACTCGGGCTCCGGCGGGAGGCGGTAGCAAAGCAGACGTCGAGGTGCTGGGTGATGCCTGTGTTCACAGGGTGGCCCCTCCTAGGCCACAAGGGAGATTCTCTTCAGTCTTCTGTGCAGCAGAATGTCGAAGTCCAGTCTTCTTCTTGTTTAAAGTTGATTTCAGAATGATCTGTTTTGCATTGGCACTACTCCCACTCTTATTCCAATCTGAGGGGTGGATCTCCTGCTAGGTCCCTCCCCTATGGGTGGGACCAGGAAGGGGGGTGGTTACACCCCCTTTCCTTTGTCCAGCTCCTTGCCAGGACTGGGCTGGAAAGCCCCAGAACCGGTTTGGGCTGGCTTATGCACAGGGACACCTTGTGTGCCTCAGGCATGTCTCAATCTATTCAGCCCTGTCCTACCCAATACACAAAACCCTGTCTGGGGTGGTGCTCGCACCTCCCCAGGCAGGAAACCCTTTGTCCAGGCCCTCCTCACTGGAAGGACTCCCAGCAGCAGGAGGTCAGACATGTGTCTGTGGTGGCAGCATCCATTTTGTGATGCTGAGGCTCTGGTTAACTTTAACCGGGGTTAAGGCTACACACATGTCGTGTCCCTCTAGAAGGGTGGAATGCTATCCCCGTCGACAGAACTGTCGAGGGGATAGTATTCCTTTTCGTATGACACCTTACTCGACATGTTTTGATAAAGCCAAACCAAAGATAGCATATAACCGCGAGGATTATAATGCACTTAACAGTATATGGTATGGCAATATCCCAGAACAGCTTAGGGAGTGGTTCCCGACAGCTGCAGACAGGCTCAGCTCACGCTAGAGCACCCTCTCACATATTTCCAAGCACTCTGCCTCCAGGATTGATGAGGCCTTCCATAGGAGTGGCTGATAGGAACATATGTGTCCAGTTTAGGGTTAGATATAGGGATACTATATCTAAGCAAGAGGTGATTACACCAACTTTCCCCAGCTGAGTGATCAGCCAGTTGTGTCAAATATGGAGGCCAGGCCAGGGGTGGCACAATACATGCTGCAGCCCCTGGTAGGCCTTGGCTACACCTATGCCCTGGGTACCTATGGTACTCCTTTACAGGGGCCTATAAGGTGAACCAATTCCAATTGTTTTATGCACCTAAGGTACATGGAGTCCATTTTAAGGAGAGAGCAATCGGCCTGGGGCCCTGAATAGCAGGATCCCAGGCCAACTAAGTCAAAAACCAGCTTAACACCAGGCAAAAAGTTTGGGGGTAACCATAGTCAGATATCCACCTTCCTACAATCGTGTGCTTCCTTTTCCAAAGGTACTGTGTTGTTGGGGGTCCGTGTGACTCCGGGCTCGACGTAGCGCTCCTCGCGGTGGACGCCGAACCTTTGGATTAACTTTGCCTCGACGTCGTGTAGCTCCCGTGTGGGTTACATTGTTGCCAACAACTGTGTTTCCAGGAGTAAGATTTGCTTTGGTACGAAAGACTTTGTGCTAAAGAAGAAACTACAGTTGAACTATTATTTTCCCATTCCAAGAGTATTTATTAAGATTGTGTACATTTTTTTCGTTATTTGGTCTTGTGCTAAGCCTTATATAAAAATCCTTATTTTTATAATACTACTGTGTCGTGTCCATTTGTAGTGTATTCACTTTATTACTGTATGTGGTCATAAATGCTTAACACACAGCCTCTGAGATAAGCCTGTCTGCTCTGCCAAGCTACCAAGGGGGTGAGCAGGGGTTATCAAAGGGTGTGATCCCCTTGCCCTGACTAGAAAAGGTGTGTCCCTATTTGTCAGAAGTCTATACCTCTGCCAAGTAGAGACAGCCGGTTCTAACATTTATGCTTTGACAATTCCCCACAATAAAATGTGAATGACCACCAAGAAAGAATAAGATACTACTTTACTTTTGGTTTGGATAGGAGGACAATCCATACTACTACTGTTGCAGAGACAAATCTGCACAAACAGAACTATGGACACTAAATAGTGCATTGTTTTTCAATTATAATGGGCGCAGGTAGACTTTCCACATACCTCAGTGATATGAGACTTTGAAGAACCCCCAATCTCCTTACTTACTAGATAGTGTGGCAGAGTCATTTAGGTCCCGAATTCATCGATGATTGATCCCCAATGATGATTATCCAACGCAGGACAAGAGTATGGAGTCAGAGTCCAGAAGTGTCAGAGGCAAGGACTCATGCTTGCAAATTGCAAAACCTTTTGCTCACTCACTCTAGACCAAAAACCACAGAGTCTATTTAAGTTTTAAAGCTTTATTAAAAGTAAAAATATTTATTAAAATCAAGCTTGTCATAAAACATAAACGGTTGATTAAAAATGGAAAAGTGCTTAGTGATGATTTCTTTCACAGATTTACTGTGGCCGAGCCGAGCCCTCACCTGATTTGAACTTTAATTTTTCTTTTTGGTGCTGAATCGTTGGTCAATCCGTCCTAGTGATGAGGATTTGTTCTTAGAAGTGAAGCTTCTGTCTGTTATGAGAAAAATTGTGCGTGTTAAAAAGCAAGCATTCATCAGTTGTGCCAAAAAGTGCAGCAAGAAAACACCCTTCCCTGGAAAAAGGGACATTTTTACTTTAGAGTAGACAGTCACAAATTATTAGATTGGTTTCTGTATTCACATTTCTTCATTCCTAGACGAAATACTTGTGAGTGGTGTATGTCTATGACATCTAACATTCTTAAATGTACTTTGTAGGTGGAACATCTGTTGCTGGACCCAGTACGGAGGTGGAGGAGGTGACTTCAGGGGAGGAGGCGGTGCAAGTGCCGGACGAAACTGCTGTGCGGGCTGCCACGGTAGTGGCGGGCAGTGGTAAGCTCTTATATTCCTTACTTATTGAGATTGCAGACTGCATAGTGTGCTCCGCGTGAGAAAATGTAAGGTTTGTCCAGATGAGAGACATGAAGAAGAATGATTGACATATAGCTTGAATGGACGGATGCCTGGATCATGGTACTATCTGACTCTTAGATAGCATATGTGTATCTAGAGAGAGTAGACGGTCACTGGATGAACTAAGTGTTACTTTGAAGAGCATGTAACACCGCACCCGCATGTCCGTCCCAGTGTAGGAAAGGCAAGGAAAAGAAGTTGTAATTTTGTCTGAATACTACCATGAATAGTAGCAGTAGTTTGTATTGCAAGCACAGCATATATCCGGCTATTACGATGGCCACTCACTACCTCTGTTAATAAGTTTAGTAGAACTCGGTCATTCATGTGTGGATGTATCACTGTTCACTCAATAAAAAGCAAAGCACCTAAAGTCTTCCCATATGTAAGCAAATTCATACCATGTGCAGTGATAGATAATCAGATTATTTATCTTCTTCATTTTCCTTTTCTAGTATTCATTGGCACTGTAGGGTGAAAGTTAAATTAATTAAGCAGTAGCCCTTGTAACAGAGTATTCTCAGTGCCACCCATAATAGAAAAGTAAGAGCATCACCACCTGCATGTACTGGACTGGTACAGTAACGCAAGTCTGTCTCACTCATCATGGCGGGCGTCTGTTTTTCTCGGGTGCAAGTTGACTGCGCTGGCATTATGCCGGCTTGCAGAAGTTAACGTACCAATTTTGCTAAACAAGAGAGAAGAAGAAGAATAAGACTGGTGTACTGTCATAGTCGACTCTAATGGAGTGAGTCCATAGTGCTCGTAGAATTGATTCCTTAAACTCCCACTGATGTTAGAGCAAGGATGAAGAAGTGGAAGGTTAGACAGATACTGGCCACAATAGTTATGTACTGCTCTTGCAAGTTGCTAGTTCTACTGTGACACAACTTTCTGCTGAATCATTTTGTGTTAATCTTAAAGAGCATTGGTTACAGACTATGTCTTTCTTTCTTCATATAGATGCTCCTTCCAAACCAACACGGAAGGAGCTGGCTAAAAGGTCCCAGCAACGGAGACTGGAGGCCACTGTCACCGAATATCAGCGGCTGGTGGCCCAGGAGGAGGAGGACACACAGAGTACGTCAACAACATCCACGGCGACACCTGCATCCTCCTCCGCGCTCCCTGGGTCAGCCAGGTAGTGCAGCAGGTCTCCAGCGGTACGGAGCCGGGGTACCGCAGCCACCCGCCACCACCGAGAAGCAAAGAAATCAGCAGCCCCCCACAGCCGTTTCAAAAAAAGGATGCACCGCCTTTCTCTGAGGGTTTCCTACCTCGAGCAGGAGTTCCTCAACACCAAAACCCTGCTCGAGACCCTCCGCAAGGAGCATGCCGACCTGGCCCGAAAAGTCAACAGCACCCAGCAGTAGGAGGAGACTGTCCGTTGCCCCTTTTTTAAAGACTTCTGGGGGGTGGGGATTGGGAGTTGGGTTTGCTACTTTTTTGGACTTAGTTTTCAGGGACATTCGTTGGGGTTCGGGAGGGGGGGTGGGTTGGGTCTTGCGGGAGATTATTTATGTTAGGGATATATAAATATACTTTAAACTTTATCTTAGCATACGTGTTTTTTACTGCTTTTGTGGCTGGTGGGTGGGGGTTTAACAGTCCTGAAACTTAAGTGGCATCTTGATTCAAGTTGTGTAAGTACTAATGGCCCAAATGTTTTCAAAAGTAAGTGCCTCTCACAGAGTAAGTGAATTCAATAGTCCTAGGACCGTCAGTCTCTCGTCTCTCCTAATATTCTATTATACTACCTCTCCCCAAACGCTTATCTTACCTGTAATTTGTGTTTGGAAATAGGGCTAGGCACATGGCTGGCTGCACGCGAAATGGCGATTAAGGTTGGCAATCCTGGGCGGATGAAATGACATCATTGCGGTGGTGCTTGTGGTGTTACACAGTGGCAGTCGTCTCTCCTAATACTCCATTATACTACCTCCCCCCAAACGCTTATCTTACCTGTAATTTGTGTTTGGAAATAGGGCTAGGCACATGGCTGGCTGCACGCAAAATGGCGATTAAGGTTGGCAATCCTGGGCGGATGAAATGCCATCATTGCGGTGGTGCTTGTGGTGTTACACAGTGGCAGTTGCAGCATCTGAAAAAAAAGAAAATGAAACCTTGTTTGGCCTTACCGTAGCATTAGAACGGTACGATAGAGAATATAGCAGGTGACAGTACACTGGTACAGTGCCACAATGTAGCCTAACAAATGGTAAAGTATTGAAAGTATAACTAGTACTTGCGCTGAATTTCTTTGACATTGGCAACTACTACAAGAAATAGTACTGAAAGTGAAGGAAACAGCAGCGTAATAATGGATAATAATAATGGATGTTCTTGATGACCAATCAAGTTGATGGCGCACATGAAAATCTGCTTTCATTTGCCAATAGTGACTCAGTGTCAAGCTGAGTAAGAATAGAATATATCCTCGGATATCTCCACCAGCCTGTTGCTATGACCTTATCCTCCCCAGCAAGTGTGTGGAATTATTGCTGTCATTTAGTCACACATCAATCAAAACCACACAGCCCGGGGGAAGAGGGTTAGGGTTTGGAAAATGGATGGGAATGGGGGTTTTTGGGAAATTTTTGTTGAGAGAAGAAAAAAAAAGCACAGTATGGACAAACAGTAATTGAAGATAAACAAATCTTTGGGTACAAAGCTAACCATGAATCTTTTAAGTGACATAAAGGAAGTGCATGCACTACTGCATGCATGGTTACTGAAAAGTAGGTAGTACTTTCGACAACCGTGAATGAAAGAATGCGACAGTACAGGGCTGCAGTAATAATTATGCGTTTTCACTTGCCTATCTCTGCACTCAGAGAAACACTTTGTACATTAAATTAGGTTTGAAAAATAGCAGAAGTAAAACCTATACAATGGCTGTAGGGATGAATTTAGAAGCAGAGTTCAAAGAAATGCAGAGTCACACTCATAGACGTTCATAGCAATAACATTACTTAAAAGATAATTAGAAAAGAACGGATACTGTATCTGTATGTTGTTGTAGTTGTCCTGTTGAATTTGGGAAGTTGTAAGATGCATCCAACCATTCCTCTCATTAGCGTGACTCCTCCATTCCATCTGACGCTCCGTCCATCAATGTTGGTGACCAGGAGACACCCTGTCCACTGCCTGCCTGGCGGATGCTGAATTGCGGCTCGCTAATGTGAAGCCTGACTTCATCCTTTTCCCATTGCACAGGCTGAAACCCAGCCTGTAATTATTGATGGAAAAACAGGAAGTGATATTAGAACACCACTGACAAATAAATATAAGGTATATACGCTGTGTCACACTTTGAGTTTCCTAATAGACAGTACAATATTTTTTGAAAGTGCGTACTCTGTCTGAGCATCCTTTTGAAGGATAAATAAGTATGGGCGAATTAATTTAGCGGATCTTTCCCCTCAAGCTAGGTGTACTGTAAACTGTGTTTTAGAACAAAATTAGACCTTCCCTACAGTGCTCGCCGACCCTTACTAAACCCAGTCGCAAAAATTTAGAAGACCCCCAATCAGATTTCAAAAAACGAGGCCTAGTAGAAAATGGTGACAAAACGTACTTTGAAAGTAAAGTACCCACTGTGGATTGTATTCAAACCACTTGCAAGCAAGCAAAATTATACATACCCAGCATCGCTCCAAGACTCGCAAACCCCCCCCACAAACAGCCCCCCACCCAAAACACATGCAATACAATACTGCTAACCCTAACGAGCCCTAAGTTAAGAATAGTGGCAAACACTTTCTTTAACTAGGCCAAATCCCCCCTTTCCCACCATGGATTTTCTTCAAACCACTTGCAACAAAATTGCACATTCCAGCGAGTGCTCTAAGACCCCTGAACTCAGTTGCAAAAATCTAGAACACCCCAAAACACATGCAATCCTGCAGCTAGTGCTAACCCTAAGTTAATGTGCCAAAACGCTTTTCAGCATGGATTTTCTCCAAACCACTTTTATCTGGTATTAGACCTACCCAGCAATGCCCCAAGACCTGCCAACACACCCACAAAAAAGCAGAACACCCCCAAACAGGCAAAAAGAAAAAATGGAAAATCTCATACTTTCAATTCTGTCCAAACGTGCTGTGCAGCTAGGTCATAACTCCATTTTTCCACCATGGATGTCCTGGAAAACAAATGCAATCAACACTAGACTGTGCCAGCAGTGCTCCCAGACCTCAAAACCCACCCACAAACACTCAGAAACCCCCCTAAAGAGCACCTCAAAGACAAGCAAGTCAGCAAAAACGCAAAAATATTTCGCCTCCGATTTGGTCCAAACCAGTTTTATCCGGTATTAGACCTTCCCAGCAATGGCCACAGAGCCATAAACCCAGGCAAAAACAAGTAGAAGACCCCCAAACAGCCAAAAAGCAAAAGTACAAAAATGGGGACAGTCATTTCCAGGGCAATTTCCAAAATCACTCCGTGCACGCTCTGCAGCTAGGCCCTAACTCCCCTCTGCCACCATGGATTTGCTTCAAACCTCTTGCAATCAAAAGTATTCATACCCAGCAGTGCTCCCAGACCCCGAAACCCACCCACAAACACCAGGAAGCCCCCCAAACAGGCCCCCAAAAACGCTAAATTGAGCGAAATTTCAGAAAAAGCAAAGATGTTTTCCTCATGGATTTGGTCCAAACCAGTTTTATCCGGTATTAGACTTTGACAGCAATGGGCACAGAGCCGTCAACCCAGGCGAAAACAAGTAGAAGACCCCCAAACAGCCAAAAAGCAAAAGTACTAAAATGGGGACTCAGTCATTTCCAGGGCAATTTCCAAAATCACTCCGCGCGCGCTCTGCAGCTAGGCTCTAACTCCCCTCTGCCACCATGGATTTGCTTCAAACCTCTTGCAATCAAAAGTATCCATACCCAGCAGTGCTCCTAGACCCCGAAACCCACCCACAAACACCAGGAAGCCCCCCAAACAGGCCCCCGAAAACACTAAATTGAGCAAAATTTCAGAAAAAGCAAAAACTTTTTCCTCATGGATTTGGTCCAAACCAGTTTTATCCGGTATTAGACCTTCCCAGCAATGGCCCCAGACCCATCAACCCAGGTGGAAACAAGTAGAAGACCCCCAAACAGCCAAAAAGCAAAACTACAAAAATGGGGACTTTGACATTTTCAGGCAAATTTCCAAAATCACTCCGTGCGCGCTCTGCAGCTAGGCCCTAACTCCCCTTCCACCATGGATTTGCTTCCAACCTCTTGCAATCAAAAGTATCCATACCCAGCAGTGCTCCCAGACCCCAAAACCCACCCACAAACACCCGGAACCCCCCAAACAGCACCTAAAAGACAAGCAAGTCAGCAAAAACGCAAAAAAGATTTCGCCTCCGATTTTGTCTAAACCACTTTTATCCGGTATTAGACATTACCAGCAATAGCCTCAGACCCCTGCTATTAGACATTCCCAGCAATAGCCTCAGACCCCTGCAGCCACCCGCAAAAAAGCAGAAAACCCCCAAATTGGCAAAAAGCAAAAATGGGCCTACTACCTGGAATTCTGTCCAAACGCGCTGTGCAGCTAGGCCCTAACTCCCCTTTTCCACCATGGATTTCCTGAAAAACAAATGCAATCCACATTAGACTGTGCCAGCAGTGCTCCTAGACCCCAAAACCCACCCACAAACATCCGGAACCCCCCCAAACAGCACCTCAAAGACAAGCAAGTCAGCAAAAACACACAAAAAATGTTGCCTCCGATTTCGTCCAAACAACTTTTATCCGGTATTAGACCTTCCCAGCAATGGCCCCAGAGCCGTCAACCCAGGCGGAAACAAGTAGAAGACCCCCAAACAGCCAAAAAGCAAAACTACAAAAATGGAAATGGGGACTTTTTTCAGGCAAATTTCCAACATCACTCCATGCGCGCTCTGCAGCTAGGGCCTAACTCCCCTTTGCCACCATGGATCTTCTTTAAACCACTTGCAATCAAAAGTATCCATACCCAGCATTGCTCCAAGACCCCAAACCCACCCACAAACACCAGGAAGCCCCCCAAACAACACCTCAAAGACAAGCAAGTCAGCAAAAACGCAAAAAAATGTTCACCTCCGGTATTAGACATTCCCAGCAATGGCCCCAGACCCCTGCAGTCACCCGCAAAAAAGCAGAACACCCCCAAACTGGCAAAAAGCAAAAATGGGCCTACTACCTGGAATTCTGTCCAAACGCGCTGTGCAGCTAGGCCCTAACGCCCCTTTTCCACCATGGATTTCCTGAAAAACAAATGCAATCCACATTGGACTGTGCCAGCAGTGCTCCCAGACCCCAAAACCCACCCACAACAACCTAAAAGCCCGCCAAACAGCACCCCAAAGACAGGCAAGTGATCAAAAGCGCAAAATCTTTTTCTGCTCCAATTTTCTCCAAACAACTTTTATCCGGTATTAGACCTTCCCAGCAAGGGCCCCAGACCCGTCAACTCACCCACACAGAAGTAGAACACCCCCACAAGTGCAGAGTCTTTTTATTCATTGGGCGTAATCCAGCCATCTGCTTTGAGGGAAATAGGAGTCTGGAGGAGGAGGATAGAGAGCATGTTCTTGTGAACTTGTGAACCTGAGGATGCAGACTGCGGCACCTTCAAATCAATATAAGTGAAGACAGTTCTGCTGATGGGCTTGTTTTTGTGATTAGGTGATTAAAGTTTTTTTATATAGATTTTGCAAAACAAAAAATAATAATAGGAATAAAAGTGAATAAGGACGAAAAAGAAAGTTATTGATTCATAGCCTCATTTTCAGGGCTCGGTGTCAGGGAAGAAGAGTTGGTACTCATACTCTGCTAATTCAGGCGGGAGTAGGTCACTTAACAGAGAAGAACCTCCCTTATCTAAGTTGGTGTCCTCCTTGTCTTCTTCCTGCGTGTATTCTCGTATTTTGTAATCTGGTGGTATAAGGTGCTGATTCATCTTGATCATTGTTAACCTCTCCACATTTTTGGGCGAGAGGCGGGTCCTTTTGCAAGTTACAATGCCACCTGCAGCACTGAAAACACGTCCAGAAGACACACTTGCGAGTGGGCAAGACAAGTAATTTATAGCCAGGTTGGAGATCTCTGGCCACAATTCTTTTTTCCCATGCCAATACGCCAATGGGTCATCATGAACATAGACCTCTGTTGAGTCATTCAGATAGTCCTGCACCATCGACTCAAGGTTCTCCACGGTTCCTCCACTTTGCTTACTTTTTGCTGGGACCTTTTGAGAAGCAAACCCAAGCTGAGTTAGCCAATCCTCTTCTTCACACAATGTTACTGTTGTGTCTGGTGCAGATGATCCGGTTGCTGGTGTCTTTAACGGCTGAGAGGGAAAATCACTCACTTCTGCCACAACCACAGGTGCAGAAGTGGATTATTTTGACTCCGGATGGCCTGCTGATGCTGATGTACTGCCTTTTCCTCCAATTTCTTGCCGTTCTCTTTCAAACCGAGTGGCTGACGCAGCTAGCCAACGTTTGTACTTTGTAAATTCTGCATCATCAAAGGAAAGAATATTCTGCCTGCCAGTGCCCTTTTGTACCATGGATCCAGAATAGTAGCACAAATGTAATGCTGTTCTGTGTGGATGTTTTGAAGACGTTCATCACAAAGTAGGCGCTCTAATAATTTCTCCGCCAAATCAAAAGCTTCTTGCTTTTTTTCATCTTTTTGAAACGTAGAAGACACCGCGTTTAGTTGGTGCTCTAGCATGCGCAACAATGGGATAGCTTTTCCCAAATTACAGTCCTAACCTGCTGACTGCACGCGTGAAGACCTCAAAAGGACGAAGCAAGTCTGTCAGGCTTTGAACTAGCTTCCATTGCTCCGCATGTATCCTCAGGTCCTTCATAGCTCCACCCTGTATAAAAAAATACTGATCGACTACCGCACACTGCTCAAACAGACGCTCAAGCATGTAGAAGGTTGAGTTCCAATGTGTTGCCACCTCCTGGATGAGTGCTTTCACTGGCAGTTTACGTTCATGTAGTCCTGCAAAACGTTTTCTCCTGTATGACTTTTCTCCATGCCAAACATGGCTAGTGTTGCATGTTTCCGAGCAGCTTTAAAAACGTTGTCCGGGTCAACACCTGCCCTTAGCTTTGCTGTTACCCCTGAAAAAGAGACCCAGTGTGCAGTGATGCACATGTAATCAGTGGCTGCGCAACTGGTCCACATGTCTGTTGTCAGATGTATAGTGTGAACTGCAGTCTTCTGCAAAGCTGCCCCAATCACCTCCAGCACATCTTCATGTAGTGCTGGAACCGCAACTCTGGCAAAATAGAACCGGCTAGAAACCTTCCATTTAGGGCAGAGCGTTGCCACTATTTCAAGAAAACCAACCCCTTCCACAAAACAAAAAGGGAGAAGGTCCAGAGCTAGCATTTTAGCCAGCTTAGTGTTATACAGACGCGTCATTGGGTGGTTGCGTTCAAATGGCGCATCTGAAAACAAACTGTCAGGTTCTACCAAATTGCGCCTACCTAACCATTGAACTACATCTCCCAGAATTCCAGTGAGGGGGCGTGGCACTATAAAGGCAGGGCGGACCCTCTACACGTTGTTCGTGATTTTGTGCAACAACAGTGTTTGTTAGAGACTAGAGTGGTGTGCTGCTTAGGTGTCCTCTCTGGAAGAGGATTTGGTTCCTGTTTACAAGTTTGTTCATCAGCGCGAAGAGATCTAGAATAGCGCTTTGGATTCAAACATTGGGTTTTCCCCCAGTAGCGCGTGGAATGCGCTTTCTGTTTGTTTGAAACATTTCTGGAGTTCCGGTTGCCTGCAAAGTATAGGCGGCTTGAGGAAGATACGTGCGGAGAACGAAGGACCGGGACTACGCTGTTTCAGTACAGTGAGTTTTTGAACAGGGCGTGGATGTTAACGCGTTGTTTTGCCAAAATGCTGATGTGTTCTGAATAGGCGGCATTGATAATCGGCAAAGGGAAATTAAAGCGCACTTGAGTTCGTAGTCGGATTGAAGGTACAACACTAATAGAAAGGATTGTATTTTGGTTCTGGGAGAGACCAGATAATAACCGGTGTTTGTGTTCCTTAGGGACTAGTGTGGCGGTTATCACCATTCATGAAACAGGGAGGAGGAGGAGCGCTCTTCTTTTGTAAAGGTGAATCTCTATGCATACTTAGTGAGAAGAAACTGAGAGTAGGATTTCATGGTGAATAGTTATAACCTGTATGCTTGTTTTCTTGTCTTTCAGCTATCCCTTCCCTGCAGTTCCCTTCCGTCCCCTCCTTGTTTTGTTTCCTGTTTTCCCTCGCCCTATCACTCGAACACGCTGTGTTGCTATTACTAGCGTGTTGGTGAGATCGGGAGGTGGAGTCATATGTGCATCAATTGGATCCGGCAGCGTGGAATCTGACACAAACTGCTTCTAATGGTGGGCTGGACCATTTTACGGGATGATGATGATGATGACTTCTTCGACCCAGTTACGCTTGGTGATGATGAACTTTTTCGCATTGGTGTCTCACTCTCTACCACACTCTTAGTGTGGCTCATATATCTTGCAGGGGGTGTGCTGCTGATAGGGGTACTGGGTGTAAGTGAAAAAATGTTTGACGCTTCTTCCTCCTCGTCATCATCAGATGAAACGTCAACGGATACAGTTTCTTGACTTGCAATTCGGGCTTCCTTGATCTCCTTTAGGTGCGCATGCCATTTGACAGTGTGCTGTCTCTCAAGATGACCTCTCTGGCCTCCGGTACCATAGTTGGTACAAAGCTTACCATAACTAACTCCAAGCTTACAAATGGTACAAATGGCTATGTTTTCCCTTGTTGTGCTAACACTAAAGAAGTCCCAAACTGCTGACTTCAAATGTCTGTGGGGGGTGGAGGAGGCGATACTGGTCATGCTAATGCCAGATGAAGTGGAGGATGTGTGTTGCCGAACTTTACTACGTTGTGCACTTGCAGCACCACTAATTGAGGAAATGGAGGTTGAGGTGGATGGAGGTCCCTTCTGGTGAGAAAATATGGAAGCGGTAGATGGTGGTGTACTAGTTAACTGCAATGGTGGTGGTCCTATTGCCTCGTCGACAACATCACGCTCAGCAGCTTTTTGGGCTAGGGTCAAAATGTCTGTTTGCTACATGCCCGCTGGGGCTGCAGTGACGTTTATGATGAATGCGTCGTCATCGTGAGAGTCTCCATCAGCTGTAGTATATGCCACTTCTTGTTCAGCGTCATCATCACACTCCATAAGTACGAGAGTTTCGGGGACCTTCCTTTTACGCTTAGCTACCTTTGTCAGATCATGGTGTGCCTCACTCTCAGACGGCAGTGGTGGTTCCCAATTTGGATACATATCATCAGAAGGAAGGGGGCTTGAAGAAGATGTAGACACCATCCTTGATCTTTTCCTTGCTATGGATCTGGAAGTCAATGAATGATCAGGAGGAGTGGCTTCCTCAAATTATACCTTGGCTTGAATGTCAATTTCCTAATGTGACCCTACTTCGGGAGGAACAACTATTGTGGGCACATGTGCCGCTCCATGCACCTCTGCTTGCGCATCTCCTTGCGCTGCCTCTTCTTCCACATGTACTTTGGCTTGTACTTGCACATGTGGTTGTTGTTGCGGCTGTGGTTGTTGAACACTCGTCAGATGAGTTACAACAACCTGTGTTGATTGAGGGATGTTGCTACTTTCCTGCGATGAGCCAACATCACTGGTCGATGGTGATTGAACAACTATACTGGCTGCCTCTAAAGCACTCAAGGGCTTGGACTTAAGTTGGCGTGGTGGTGGTGGCACTGAGCCCAATGGAGCAGGGGTGCTGCTCCCAGCTTGGTCCCCAGCAGACCCCGCTGCTGCTGCAGGCATACTTTTTTTCCCAAAAAATGTGGCGGGCGGCATACCAGTCTCCTTGGTAAGTGGCACCACTTGCTTCTTCTGCTCCTTACTGGCAACTTTCTTGCTAGAGGAGCTATGGGGAACTTTTTTTGGGGCCATCTTCTTCAGATGTCAGAACAGCAGGCCGCAGTTGCACGAGTTGCAGAGTTGTCTTGTCTGTGGCCACACATGACTTCGTGTGACGTTATGCTGCACACACCGCTGCAGGACTTCTTCCCGGCACTGGTGGTTCTCTTGTGCAAATAAAAGCAATGGAAGACAGAGGAAAATCAGTTATACACCACTAAAAAGTAAAAAACACACAAAAATCAGCACAATCCCATGCCGTCCATGCCCTCAATGATGTTTAAATTCAAGACACCCCACAGAAAGACTAGGCCCATGCACCACTCACAACCCCTAGGCATAATGGATGAAAGTCAGGCAAAATGGGTGCAGGCCTGAGAACACTGCCTGCCTTCAAAATGGACCCTTGCCCCCCCCCAGCACATGGCCAGGGCCTGCCTGTATCAGCACTCAAAATGGCCCCCACCCACATTGCCAGTCCCCATCAACACCCCAAAAAATCGAAAAACACACAAAAATCACCACAATCCAATGCCACCCATGCCCTCCATGATGTTTACATTAAAGAGGCCCCACAGAAAGACTCAGTCCATGCACCATTCACTACCACTGGGCAAAAGGGCCCAACAGCAGCCAAAAAAATCGAAAAACACACAAAAATCAGCACAATCCCATGCCATCCATGCCCTCAATGATGTTTAAATTCAAGACACCCCACAGAAAGACTAGGACCATGCACCACTCACGACCCCTGGGCATAATGGATGAAAGTCAGGCAAAATGGGTGCAGGCCAGAGAACACTGCCTGCCTTCAAAATGGACCCTTGCCCCCCCCCAGCACATGGCCAGGGCCTGCCTGTATCAGCACTCAAAATGGCCCCCACCCACATTGCCAGTCCCCATCAACACCCCAAAAAATCGAAAAACACACAAAAATCACCACAATCCAATGCCACCCATGCCCTCCATGATGTTTACATTAAAGAGGCCCCACAGAAAGACTCAGTCCATGCACCATTCACTACCACTGGGCAAAAGGGCCCAACAGCAGCCAAAAAAATCGAAAAACACACAAAAATCAGCACAATCCCATGCCATCCATGCCCTCAATGATGTTTAAATTCAAGACACCCCACAGAAAGACTAGGACCATGCACCACTCACGACCCCTGGGCATAATGGATGAAAGCTAGGCAAAATGGGTGCAGGCCAGAGAACACTGCCTGCCTTCAAAATGGCCCCTTGCCCCCCAGCACATGGCCAGGGCCTGCCTGTACCAGCACTCAAAATGGCCCCCACCCACATGGCCAGTCCCCATCAACACCCCAAAAAATCGAAAAACACACAAAAATCACCACAATCCAATGCCATCAATGCCCTCCATGATGTTTACATTAAAGAGACCCCACAGAAAGACTCAGTCCATGTACCACTCACTACCCCTGGGCAAAAGGCCCCAACAACAGCCAAAGAAATCAAAAAACACACAAAAATCAGCACAATCCCATGCCATCCATGCCCTCAATGATGTTTAAATTCAAAACACCCCACAGAAAGACTAGTCCCATGCACCACTCACTACCCCTGGGCATAATGGATGAAAGCTAGGCAAAATGGGTGCAGGCCTGAGAACACTGCCTCCCTTCAAAATGGCCCATTGCCCCCCAGCGCATGGCCAGGGCCTGCCTGTACCAGCACTCAAAATGGCCCCCACCCACATGGCCAGTCCCCGTCAACACCCCAAAAAAATCAAAAAACACACAAAAATCACCACAATCCAATGCCATCAATGCCCTCCATGATGTTTACATTAAAGAGACCCCACAGAAAGACTCAGTCCATGTACCACTCACTACCCCTGGGCAAAAGGCCCCAACAACAGCCAAAGAAATCGAAAAACACACAAAAATCAGCACAATCCCATGCCATCCATGCCCTCAATGATGTTTAAATTCAAAACACCCCACAGAAAGACTAGGCCCATGCACCACTCACAACCCCTATGCATAATGGATGAAAGCCAGGCAAAATGGGTGTAGGCCTGAGAACACTGCCTGCCTTCAAAATGGCCCCTTGCCCCCCAGCACATGGCCAGGGCCTGCCTGTACCAGCACTCAAAATGGCCCCCACCAACATGGCCAGTCCCCATCAACACCCCAAAAAATTGAAAAACACACAACAATCACCACAATCCAATGCCATCCATGCCCTCCATGATGTTTACATTAAAGAGACCCCACAGAAAGATTCAGTCCATGCACCACTAACCACCCCTGGGCAAAAGGCCCCAACAGCAGCCAAAAAGATCGAAAAACACACAAACATCAGCACAATCCCATGCCATCCATGCCCTCAATGATGTTTAAATTCAAGACACCCCACAGAAAGACTAGGCCCATGCACCACTCACTACCCCTGGGCATAATGGATGAAAGCTAGGCAAAATGGGTGCAGGCCTGAGAACACTTCCTGCCTTCAAAACGGCCCCTTGCCCCCCAGCACATGGCCAGGGCCTGCCTGTACCAGCACTCAAAATGGCCCTCACCCACATGGCCAGTCCCCATCAACACCCCAAAAAATCGAAAAACACACAAAAATCACCACAATCCAATGCCATCCATGCCCTCCATGATGTTTACATTAAAGAGACCCCACAGAAAGACTCAGTCCATGCACCACTCACTACCCCTGGGCAAAAGGCCCCAACAGCAGCCAAAAAAAACGAAAAACACACAAAAATCAGCACAATCCCATGCCATCCATGCCCTCAATGATGTTTAAATTCAAGACACCCCACAGAAAGACTAGGCCCATACACAACTCACTACCCCTGGGCATAATGGATGAAAGCCAGGCAAAATGGGTGCAGGCCTGCGAACACTGCCTGCCTTCAAAATGGTCCCTTGCCCCCCAGCACATGGCCACGGCCTGCCTGTACCAGCACTCTAAATGGACCCCACCCACATGGCCAGTCCCCATCAACACCCCAAAAAAATCGAAAAACACACAAAAATCAACACAATACAATGCCCTCCATGCCCTCCATGATATTTACATTAAAGAGACCCCACAGAAAGATTCAGTCCAAGCACCACTAACTACCCCTGGGTAAAAAAGGCCCCAACAGCAGCCAAAAAAATCGAAAAACACACAAACATCAACACAATCCCATGCCATCCATGCCCAAATGATGTTTAAATTCAAGACACCCCACAGAAAGACTAGGCCCATGCACCACTCACTACCCCTGGGCATAATGGATGAAAGCTAGGCAAAATGGGTGCACGCCTGAGAACACTGCCTGCCTTCAAAATGGCCCCTTGCCCCCCAGCACATGGCCAGGGCCTGCCTGTACCAGCACTCAAAATGGATCCCACCCACATGGCCAGTCCCCATCAACACCCCAAAAAATCAAAAAACACATAAAAATCACCACAATCCAATGCCATCCATGCCCTCCATGATGTTTACATTAAAGAGACCCCACAGAAAGACTCAGTCCATGCACCACTCACTACCCCTGGGCAAAAGGCCCCAACAGCAGCCAAAAAAATCGAAAAACACACAGAAATCAGCACAATCCCATGCCATCCATGCCCTCAATGATGTTTAAACTCAAGACACCCCACACAAAGACTAGGCCCATGCAACACTCACTACCCCTGGGCGTAATGAATGAAAGCTAGGTAAAATGGGTGCAGGCCTGAGAACACTGCCTGCCTTCAAAATGGCCCCTTGCCCCCAAGCACATGGCAAGGGCCTGCCTGTACCAGCACTCAAAATGGCCCCCACCCACATGGCCAGTCCCCATCAACACCCCAAAAAATCGAAAAAAAACCACACAAAAATCACCACAATCCAATGCCATCCATGCCCTCCATGATGTTTAAATTAAAGAGACCCCACAGAAAGACTCAGTCCATGCACCACTCACTACCCCTGGGCAAAAGGCCTCAACAGCAGCCAAAAAAATCGAAAAACACACAAAAATCTGCACAATCCCATGCAATCCATGCCCTCAATGATGTTTAAACTCAAGACACCCCACACAAAGACTAGGCCCATGCAACACTCACTACCCCTGGGCGTAATGAATGAAAGCTAGGTAAAATGGGTGCAGGCCTGAGAACACTGCCTGCCTTCAAAATGGCCCCTTGCCCCCCAGCACATGGCCAGGGCCTGCCTGTACCAGCACTCAAAATGGCCCCCACCCACATGGCCAGTCCCCGTCAACACCCCAAAAAATCGAAAAAATCACCACAATCCAATGCCATCCATGCCCTCCATGATGTTTAAATTAAAGAGACCCCACAGAAAGACTCAGTCCATGCACCACTAACTACCCCTGGGCAAAAGGCCCCAACAGCAGCCAAAAACAATCGAAAAACACACAAACATCAGCACAATCCCATGCCATCCATGCCCAAATGATGTTTAAATTCAAGACACCCCACAGTAAGACTAGGCCCATGCACCACTCACTACCTCTGGGCGTAATGAATGAAAGCTAGGTAAAATGGGTGCAGGCCTGAGAACACTGCCTGCCTTCAAAATGGCCCCTTGCCCCCCAGCAAATGGCAAGGGCCTGCCTGTACCAGCACTCAAAATGGCCCCCACCCACATGGCCAGTCCCCATCAACACCCCAAAAAATCGAAAAAAAACACACAAAAATCACCACAATCCAATGCCATCCATGCCCTCCATGATGTTTAAATTAAAGAGACCCCACAGAAAGACTCAGTCCATGCACCACTCACTACCCCTGGGCAAAAGGCCTCAACAGCAGCCAAAAAAATCGAAAAACACACAAAAATCAGCACAATCCCATGCCATCCATGCCCTCAATGATGTTTAAACTCAAGACACCCCACAGAAAGACTAGGCCCATGCACAACTCACTACCCCTGGGCATAATGGATGAAAGCCAGGCAAAATGGGCGCAGGCCTGAGAACACTGCCTGCCTTCAAAATGGCCCCTTGCCCCCCAGCACATGGCCAGGGCCTGCCTGTACCAGCACTCAAAATGGCCCCCACCCACATGGCCAGTCCCCGTCAACACCCCAAAAAATCTTAAAAAACACACACAAATCACCACAATCCAATGCCATCCATGCCCTCCATGATGTTTAAATTAAAGACACCCCACAGAAAGACTCAGTCCATGCACCACTCACTACCCCTGGGCAAAAGGCCCCAACAGCAGCCACAAAAATCGAAAAACACACAAAAATCAGCACAATCCCATGCCATCCATGCCCTCAATGATGTTTAAATTCAAGACACCCCACAGAAATACTAGGCCCATGCACCACTCACTACCCCTGGGCATAATGGATGAAAGCTAGGCAAAATGGGTGCACACCTGAGAACACTGCCTGCCTTCAAAATGGTCCCTTGCCCCCCAGCACATGGCCAGGGCCTGCCTGTACCAGCACTCAAAATGGCCCCCACCCACATGGCCAGTCCCCATCAACACCCCACAAAATCGAAAAAACACACAAAAATCACCACAATCCAATGCCATCCATGCCCTCCATGATGTTTACATTAAAGAGACCCCACAGAAAGACTCACCCCATGCACCACTCACTACCCCTGGGCAAAAGGCCCGGACAGCAGCCCAAAAAAACGAAAAACACACAAAAAACAGCACAATCCCATGCCATCCATGCCCTCAATGATGTTTAAATTCAAGACACCCCACAGAAAGACTAGGCCCATGCACCACTCACTACCCCTGGGCATAATGGATAAAAGCTAGGTAAAATGGGTTTAGGCCTGAGAACACTTCCTGCCTTCAAAACGGCCCCTTGCCCCCCAGCACCCGGCCAGGGCCTGCCTGTACCAGCACTCAAAATGGCCCCCACCCACATGGCCAGTCCCCATCAACACCCCAAAAAATCGAAAAACACACAAAAATCACCACAATCCAATGCCATCCATGCCCTCCATGATGTTTACATTAAAGAGACCTCACAGAAAGACTCAGTCCATGCACCACTCACTACCCCTGGGCAAAAGGGCCCAACAGCAGCCAAAAAAAATCGAAAAACACACAAAAATCAGCACAATCCCATGCCATCCATGATGTTTAAATTCAAGACACCCCACAGAAAGACTAGGCCCATGCACCACTCACTACCCCTGGGCATAATGGATGAAAGCTAGGCAAAATGGGTGCAGGCCTGAGAACACTGCCTGCCTTCAAAATGGCCCCTTTCCCCCCAGGCACATGGCCAGGGCCTGCCTGTACCAGTACTCAAAATGGCCCCCACCCACATGGCCAGTCCCCATCAACACCCCAAAAAATCAAAAAAACACACAAAAATCACCACAATCCAATGCCATCCATGCCCTCCATGATGTTTACATTAAAGAAACCCCACAGAAAGACTCAGTCCATGCACCACTCACTACCCCTGGGCAAAAGGGCCCAACAGCAGCCAAAAAAATCGAAAAACAGACAGAAATCAGCACAATCCCATGCCATCCATGCCCTCAATGATGTTTGAATTCAAGACACCCCACAGAAAGACTAGGCCCATGCACCACTCACTACCCCTGGGCATAATGGATGAAAGCTAGGTAAAATGGGTGCAGGCCTGAGAACACTGCCTGCCTTCAAAATGGCCCCTTGCCCCCAGCACATGGCCAGGGCCTGCCTGTACCAGCACTCAAAATGGCCCCCACCCACATGGCCAGTCCCCATCAACACCCCAAAAAATCGAAAAACACACACAAATCACCACAATCCAATGCCATCCATGCCCTCCATGATGTTTACATTAAAGAGACCTCACAGAAAGACTCAGTCCATGCACCACTCACTACCCCTGGGCAAAAGGGCCCAACAGCAGCCAAAAAAATCGAAAAACACACAAAAATTAGCACAATCCCATGCCATCCATGATGTTTAAATTCAAGACACCCCACAGAAAGACTAGGCCCATGCACCACTCACTACCCCTGCGCATAATGGATGAAAGCTAGGCAAAATGGGTGCACACCTGAGAACACTGCCTGCCTTCAAAATGGCCCCTTGACCCACAGCACATGGCCAGGGCCTGCCTGTACCAGCACTCAAAATGGCCCCCACACACATGGCCAGTCCCCATCAACACCCCAAAAAATCGAAAAACACACACAAATCACCACAATCCAATGCCATCCATGCCCTCCATGATGTTTACATTAAAGAGACCCCACAGAAAGACTCAGTCCATGCACCACTCACTACCCCTGGGCAAAAGGCCCCAACAGCAGCCAAAAAAATCGAAAAAGACACAAAAATCAGCACAGTCCCATGCCATCCATGCCCTCAATGATGTTTAAATTCAAGACACCCCACAGAAAGACTAGGCCCATGCACCACTCACTACCCCTGGGCATAATGGATGAAAGCTAGGTAAAATGGGTGCAGGCCTGAGAACACTGCCTGCCTTCAAAATGGCCCCTTGCCCCCCAGCACATGGCCAGGGCCTGCCTGTACCAGCACTCAAAATGGCCCCCACCCACATGGCCAGTCCCCATCAACACCCCAAAAAATCGAAAAACACACAAAAATCGCCACAATCCAATGCCATCCATGCCCTCCATGATGTTTACATTAAAGAGACCCCACAGAAAGACTCAGTCCATGCACCAATAACTACCCCTGGGCAAAAGGGCCCAACAGCAGCCAAAAAAATCGAAAAAAACACAAAAATTAGAACAATCCCATGCCATCCATGATGTTTAAATTCAAGACACCCCACAGAAAGACTAGGCCCATGCACCACTCACTACCCCTGCGCATAATGGATGAAAGCTAGGCAAAATGGGTGCACACCTGAGAACACTACCTGCCTTCAAAATGGCCCCTTGCCCCACAGCACATGGCCAGGGCCTGCCTGTACCAGCACTCAAAATGGCCCCCACACACATGGCCAGTCCCCATCAACACCCCAAAAAATCGAAAAACACACACAAATCACCACAATCCAATGCCATCCATGCCCTCCATGATGTTTACATTAAAGAGACCCCACAGAAAGACTCAGTCCATGCACCACTCACTACCCCTGGGCAAAAGGCCCCAACAGCAGCCAAAAAAATCGAAAAAGACACAAAAATCAGCACAGTCCCATGCCATCCATGCCCTCAATGATGTTTAAATTCAAGACACCCCACAGAAAGACTAGGCCCATGCACCACTCACTACCCCTGGGCATAATGGATGAAAGCTAGGTAAAATGGGTGCAGGCCTGAGAACACTGCCTGCCTTCAAAATGGCCCCTTGCCCCCCAGCACATGGCCAGGGCCTGCCTGTACCAGCACTCAAAATGGCCCCCACCCACATGGCCAGTCCCCATCAACACCCCAAAAAATCGAAAAACACACAAAAATCGCCACAATCCAATGCCATCCATGCCCTCCATGATGTTTACATTAAAGAGACCCCACAGAAAGACTCAGTCCATGCACCAATAACTACCCCTGGGCAAAAGGCCCCAACAGCAGCCCAAAAAATCGAAAAACACACAAACATCAGCACAATCCCATGCCATCCATGCCCTCAATGATGTTTAAATTCAACAAAACAGTTGTATCATACACCCATAACTAACCCTGGTCCTACTGGATACTGTGGCTACCCACAATATATTTTATTTAATGTTCTGAAAAAGTTCAAAAATTGTAGTTGCAGCAACTGTAATGCCCCAAACAAACTTACTTGTGAAATTTGATTTCTAATCCAAAAGTGATCCAATGAAAGTCAAAAAGGCCTCAAATCCAAATATCCAGCAGCATCTACAAAAAAGTAATCCTTCCAGGTCAAGATCCAAATGAAAGTGACCAGCACATGAAGAAAGCACTGGGAGGAGCCTGCAGGACAGGAACAGGAAGTTGGAGACGGTGGGCCCCACCGTCTCCAACTTCCTGTTCCTGTCCTGCAGGCTCCTCCCAGTGCTTTCAGTGAGTGGGGCACTTCCTTCCTCCCAACCCCCCCCCCAAAATGGACTCTTGCAAAAAAAGTGCAGGCAAATGTTAACCTGAGGAGTTATTCTGATAAAAATCATCATTTTCAGAAGGTTTATGCTGGTGGATTTCTTGTGCAGAATTGCAAATTTTGCAATTTTGCGAGTGCGAGATTGTTGCTGCCCGCCGCATCTACGTGTTCACACTTGTGAGATCTCGCGATGCGTGCTGTGCAAGGTTGCAAGCCGCGATGACGTAATCGCGGTCGCCAATCTCCTGCAGGATCCCGCAGCAAGATCCAAAATGGCGCAGCACATGCAAAATATGGAGAAAAACAACTCTGCAAACGCGGAATGATGGTAAGTGAACGCCGCGCGCCGCAATATTGTATTACCAAGCAAAAAAATCCACTGCGTGCAAATTTGCGAATTTTCGGCAAATTTGCGAGAGTTCGCGGATTGCGAATTTGCTGAAAATCCGCAAATTCCGCAAGCGGAACGGATTTTACGCCCATGCTTAGGTAACTCCCAGAGGCAAGCAGGTGTAGGCTACACAGCACCTGCACATGGGGTGGGATGGCGTGCGCCCTTGGTGTTGGGTGCTCCAGGAGTGGGTGCAGGTCCCTGATCAGGTTCAGTATGGTTTGGGGGTGTAGCCTATACGTTTGCAGTATCTCTGGCTCAGTCAGTTGGAAAAGTGTTATTCTCTGCCTGTACACTTGCTCCTCCCTTATCCATTCCTGCTCTCCTGCTGCCTGTAGCCGTTGCCGCCTTGCTATGACGTAGAAAGCCGCCATTCTGGTTACACTGTTGCATTTTGGGGCCTTATTTTATAGCCTGCACCTGGTTACCACCTGCTTTCAATCCATGGTAAATACCAACTCTTAAATACCGAATTTCCTTGAATTCTGTATTTTTCTGGCTTCCTACATCTCCATAGGAATTTATTCCCATTTCTTATTTACCGATTCGGTAAATAAGAATTCGGTAACTATGGATTTGGTATATTCCGAATCGGACAAATACAACTCATATTTTCTGATTCGGTAAGATTTTCACTTCTACATCTCATTTTCTAGATGCCGGTCGGTAACGGCCTAAATTACCGAATTTCGGCCATTACCGACCGGTATTGGGCGACCTACATCTGTCCCTATGTGTTTTACTATAGCAGGGATTCAATAAGAACATGATCTCTGCAAAGATCTACGTAGATTTTTGAAATGTTTATAGGATGACAGGGACCTCTCATTGCTGGCTAAAATAGGATAAACTGAGGCATAATGGAGAAGCCACTCTCCAACTACTTCCCCTGTTTGACTTACCTTAAACACTTGTATGCGTCGGCGGCCGGGAGCTGTCCGACACTACATTGCTCGTGTGGGTAGGATGGCTCCCGCCTGTCTGCACACATGGCACAGGAAATCCCTGTGGTGGAAGCACCAGAGGGATTTACTTTCCCTCTAAAGATCCTAAGGAGTTTCCCCACCTCCAGAGGCTGCTGAGTTTCTTTCACTGAAATGATGATCAGCATGCACGTCACACTGATTTAATTTCAGTAAAAGGGAAACTGAAATGAGCCAATCAGCTCATTTCAGTTTCACTGCCTCGGTGCTCAGGGATCTATGTCAGCCCCCTGAAAACTGAGGCAGATAGAAGAGGTGTCATTGGGAATCTCCCCTTTCCAATGGTACCTCACCCGAGTGGATCCCTGCTTTGGGACATCCGCAGGAGCATGATCCACCACTAGACACCAGGGAGTGGAGAGCAGCCCGTTGAGCAAGTGCCTTTGCTCCCCAAAAATAAATGTGGACACAGTCATTCTTTCTGCCCCCTGCACACTAGATACCAGAGCTCATTTTTGTTATAGTATGTAGGGGAGGGGGCTGCCCTAAATGTGCATGCCAATGCCCCCGCAACAACCTCCATAGACTTTCTGCCCACCAGGGGGAAAATGAGGAGTATTGCAGGGGGGGGCAGAAAGCCCACTAGACACCAGGGATTTTTTTTTGTAAAAGAACGGTGGGGCTGACCACAATGGGCAAGACCATGCCCCCACCCAAATATATTTGAAATCAGTCTTTCTGCCCCCCCAGGGGCAGAAAGCACACTAGTTACCAGAAATTATTTGTATTGGTATTTAGGGGTGGGGGCTGCCCTAAATGGGCATGCCAATGCCCCCACCACCAAACAACCTCCACAGACTTTCTGCCCCCACTAGGGGGCAACTAAGGGTTATTACCCCATATCTGCCCCCCAGGGGGGGCAAAAAGCCCACTAGACACCAGGCATTTCTTTTTAATAAAAGAGGTGTGGGGGCTTCCCCCAAAGGGTAAGACCATGCCCGCACAAAGATATTTGGAAACAATATTTCTGCCCCTCTGTGGGGCAGATGGGGCAATAGCCTGTATTCTGCCTCCTTGGGGGCAGAAAGCACACTAGACACTAGGCACCAGGGATTTGTATTTATGTGCTTTTAGGGGTGGGGACTGACCAGAATTGGCATACCAATGCCCCCATCCCCCTAAAGCAAATTGCCACAGTATTTCCGCCTCTGTGGGGCAGATGGGCCAGTAGCACCTGCTCTGACCCCCCCCCCCCCGGAGGGCCAGAAAGCCCACTAAGCACCGGGACTATGTTTTTTATTTTATATGCAGGGGCGGGTACTAGAATGCCAATTTTTGGCAGCCCCCACCTCAACGAATTGGACAGTCTTTCTGACCCTTTTGGGACAGATGGGGGAAATTGCCCCTGATATGTCCACTGTGGGCCAGAAAGCCCACTAAGCAGCATTTTGCTGGCAGTGTGTGTGGACTTCCACTTGGCTGGTGGTGAGTGTCTGGACTAGAGCTTGGTGGCGAAGTGTGTAGACTTGCACTTGTTTGGCAGTGTGCATGGGCTGGCACTTACTTGGAGGTGTGTGTGGAGTGGCGCTTGGTTAGCGATGTGCATGGACTGGTGCTTGGCTGATGGTGTGCATTGATAGTGCTTGGCAGGTGGTGTGTGTGTGTGGATGGTGCTTGATTGGCACTGTGTCTGGATGGTGCTTGGCTGGTGGTATGCGCAGCGGCGGCTCCTCCACTATGGCAGAAAAACATCACCCACCTAAAAATGTCAGGAAAGGGAAAATAAAATGATAAGCACTCACTTTATTTTTCCTTTCTTGTCCAGTTTGGTGGCGGAGTCAGGAGGGGTGACTGAGTGGAGTGGTAGATGCACTCCCTTCATTGTGCAGGATTGTCAAGCCAGCCATCTCAGGCTGGCAAAATCGCCATTCACAGTGAAAGCTCTGTCCAACCGAGCAATGCAGCTGAGAGCCGTCACTGAGTCATTGTCTGTCCTGGAGAGCCAATTGAGGGCACTCAGGCCAATCCTGAAGCTGTTCTCATGTGTGAGAGCAGCTTATGGACTGGCTGCGGGGCATTCTGGGAGCCTGTGCTACCTGGAGAAGAAGAGGAGAACAGCACAGTGCTGCCAACTGAAGAAAAGTTTTTATTTTAATTTTTTATTTTTCCCTCCTGTGATACCTTTGCCCACCCCACCATCACCCCTAACACAGCCCACCCCAACACTCATCCAGCACACTGGCTGTGTCTGGGTGTGCGTGGGCTGGCAGTGTGGCTTCAGTGGGTACCCCAGTGTTTTTTTTTTACCCAGCACTAGGGGTGCACTAGGCCTACCTACACAAGTAAGGTATCGTTTTTATCGGAAGACCTGTGGTATGCTGGGTGGTAGGAAATTTGTATCCGCCCAGTCATCCCACAACTTTTTCTCACAGAAAATTTGAGGAAAAATCTGCTTTGTTTAGCTAAATTTGATGTTAACAGGGTATTCTGGTTAGGAAAATGTTGGAATGTCCATGCAGGCCACACCTCCCTGGACTCTACTGGAAGTCTAGTTTTCAGAAATTTCTGGGCTTGGTAGGTTTCCATAGATGACTATTGATCCTGGGACCAAAAAAACAGGTAAATCCCTCGCAAAACCAGGTTGTTTTGCGATGGATAATCGTGAAGTCTCCCCAGTACGTTTTGGACCATTCCCTGGGTGGGTGGAAACTTGTGGCTCCCTTCAGATTCCAGATTTTCCATCACAGAAAAGTGAGTTTTTTTTTTTTACAAACTTTCAGTTTTGGACGGGATTCTGTGAAACAAAACCTAGTGAGACATTTAACAAGGAAAAGAAAAACCTAATTGTGTTTATTTGGAGAGTTGGCTGGTAAGAAGTGCATGAACATTTAACTATTAAAAAATAGGGCAGCTAATCAGGAGGTTTCTCATGAGCAGAAACACCATAAAAGACAGACACTGTTGAATCTAAGAGATAAAATATTGCAACTTTATACCTGATTATGGATGGCAAAATTATCAACAGGAAAGAATGATATCAGACAAGGATCAATGGAAAAATGGTAACACCAGATTATTTGATCTAAAAGCAAAAAATTATTTAGAACATCAAAATATAAAAATATCTAAAACTGAAAGAATATGTGTTGACTTCTTCAATGTAACAGATACATTGAAGAGAAGGAACCATCACTGAAGTTGATATATACAACTTGTTCAGTGCTTCCGATATTTAAAAACATTTATTTTATACTAAAGTACATGAAGAAATAAACAGAAAAAGCTCATTGAACCGGAGCGCAGAAATGGGGGCTGGAATATCAAAATCCACTATTTGGAAAGTGTGGTCTACTAAGAGGAATTTATGTCCAGATTACAAATAAGTGCTCATTGTACAAAATATTTTTTGAATGGGTATACCAGTCACAAAAAAGGTACTACTAAAGTATTAATAGGATGGGGGCATTTAATAATATTTGTGATGCTTTTTTGAAAATTCATGTAGAAAGATAATATAATTTTGGGTGGCTATTTTGATGCATTCCTCTGATGCTCTCTACGTTTTAATAACCCTGTAATCTAGTAAGTGATGAATACTTTTACTTTTCTTCCCTTGGTATGCCACAAGGCTGGTCAAAAAGGCTAATTTCCATATATGTTCATTTTAAATCTGTATTTTTTTTATCTGTAATGCAGCCCATGATAACATGGGGTTTGGTAACTCTTTCACATGCAATGTGATTGGAGCTGAATGGAGTGACCCTTCACCAGTGCAATGTAAATTGGTTTTATGCAACCAGATTCACTCCTCATATGTTTAATTTGTATATGAGCATAGGGAGCATGTGCTATGTCTATTATGTTTCCTTTTCCTATGGCATTCTAATATCTCATGTAGTGGTTTCCTGCCATTAGGTTTTGTCAAACAAGCCAGTGTCAGGGAATTTAAAATACTACAACTGTCTGTCTGCTTAATTGCATAACCTTTTTAAAATTAGTATACATTTTTGGCATTTCTTGTTATCATTATGAAACATTACAGTGTTGCACTGAATTACAGATATTCAAAAGCAGTTTCAGACTCCCCCTCTCAAGAAGTCTTCAGCAACACTCTTAACACCTTCGCTGTGGGGTGTTTTCCCCCTGTTGTGCGGTCGGAGGGGGTCCGCGAGCGGCGCTGCTGTGCTTGTGACGAGCTTGGCTCGCCATGAGGCACAGTGCAGCTGCACTCATGACGAGCGGAGCTTGTCACAACCACACCCGCTGAAGTATTTTGGGGTTCCCAAGGCCTACACGCTCCGGAGATAACCCACTCACACTCAAGAACTGTTGGCACGGAAACTGTAAAAGGCAAAGAACAAGTTTATTAAGACCCCATGGGGTGGTGGTACACTCAAACAGCACCCTTCGGCAATGCAAGAGGTATCACACCGAACATCGGTGTGACCCCATTTTATATACAGTTTTGGGGCAATAAAAGATAGGCGGCACAAGTTAAGACACATTTTCGAGACATATATGGTCATGTTTTGGAATACTGCCAGCTCATTGGAGGGGGCACAACTCCGCTGGTCAGTTTGGTGCACATTCCTGAAGATCTACGGGTCAGTGGGAACTGCGCATGTGCGGCTTGACCAGTACTAAAAATAGCCTGTTGCTGGGCAGACAAGAGTGGTCAGTGGAACGGACAACGGACTAAAGGGCACGTCGGCCACGAGGCCGCTCATGATCTAAGATGGCCGCCGCAACATTAAAAATGGCGTTATCATATATAGCCAAGTTAAGGAGGACAACGTGTAGGTTCAGCTAATCGCTAACGCGGCCGGGCCAATTACGACAGACGACCCTTTTAGCGTAGAGCTGAATCTACCTCATAATGAACATAATCAGGATGTTCGTCCTCGATGTCTATTAACATAATTTGTGTCACCTCTTTGTGCAGCATCATTTTGTGGTGGGCAAGAGCTCGCCTTGATGGTAAGCAAGCTGATAAACACATTGAACATAAGGCTGGGCCACATTGAATACATAAACATATAAAAAACATTGCTCCCACAAGTATACAGAGAATTGTCAACAGTTTCCAGCCCCAAGTTGCAATCATAGACCAGAACCACCCTGAAAGTGTCCAAGTACCATTGTCCGGGTGTATTTCAGCAGCTATTTTATGCAGCTTGGAAATAGCATCATACACAGATGGAGAATTGTCCGGGACGTATACGCAACAGCTGCTTCCGATAATTCTACATGCCCCCCCACGATCAGCCAAAACAACATCCAACACCATTCGATTTTGGAGGGTGACAATTCTGGAAATCTGTAGTTCCTCGGTAATATTCCCCAGGGCAATGGCAGTGTCATTCGCAACAGCCTCGACAACGCGTGTCAGTCGTCCGATTTTCCGGCTGTTCAATGCAGCCCCCACAAAGGAGAATAGTCCCAGATTAAAATCCACATACTGTTGTAATGCAGTGTCCGTTTGATCAATGTCCTCTAGGGCAACAGTTCGTTTAACCCTATTCAAAACGAAATCATGGTACAGTGTATAATCGTTGTGGTACATCGGAGGGGCAATAAATACAGGGGGTAACACAAACGATACGTAGCACGTGCCCAACCACCCCACTGGAAGCTGATGGTATCCCTTCGTTCCACAGATAAAGTATGTATTTCGTGATGCAACAAATGAAATGCCATTCGGGCTATCAAACGTAAGAGTAATGTTACATTCGCTTTTCCCCACTGCAATCGTGCCCTTGTTTCTGATACATAAATCGGCTTTTGTAGCAATGACATTTATGACATGAGCACTAGATACATTCACATTTCGCTGGTTGCTGTATACACGTGGGGCAGATACATTGTCAGGCCTATACTCTTCCCATTCGAAACGTGTGCCCTCAGCCCGGGGAAACCCATCCTTGTCATGGGAGCATACTTTATTCAAACGGAAAAGCACCCCCCCTTTTGTTGGCCATCTCAGAGTAAAAAGGAGGGTGTACCAGGCGTTGCATGACCCATTGTGTGAAAACGGGAGTGGAATAAGTGGGGTGCCCCCTCTCTTCTGGTGCCCAGGCAACATTCCACACACCCAGCAATTCGAGGTATTGGTCATGTTATGCGTGTGGTGAAGAATCTGAATGAAGCTGTTATTTAAATACGTTTGGCGATGGCGCTCTTCATGGAAAGGCAGTGTAAAATGAAAATGTTCAGACGGTGCCGGGGTAGTCGGCAGCAAATGTTCACGTACAGGCACCACAAGTTCGACTACCCAGGCTATAACAGCTATCACCACAATAGTCAAGACAAAGAAAAAGGCACCCAATATTTTCTTATCACGAGATGCCGTTGATGCCATAGTTCAAGAATGTTCGTGCAAAGTCTCAAATGGCACAACTTGTTCGCAAATTGTTCACAATTTGTTCACAATGTCTCAGATACACGTACGTGTATACCTAAAAAAAGAAAAATGCGGTGCTGAACTCCGAGGTAGCCGTTGTTTTCTTCTCCGGGCCAAGACGGGTGTCGCTACTCTGGCAGAACTGATCCCCCCCCCCCTTGGAATTCCCGGTTTCCGTTTCACAAACCTGGAGCGGTAACCAACCAGTCATTAAAAAGGAACAAAAATCTTCTTATCGTGGACATAGGTCGTAGCGCTCTCTTCCGGTAGCAGATTGGTCCGGGAAGGCTCCCTCCACTTCGGCCGACGACACAGCTGGGCTCTTTTCTTTCTCCAAGATCTCCTTATAATCAGTCAACACAGCAGGAGTCACCAGATCCGGAGAGACACGGCGACAGTGTGTCGAATGCACCCACCGCTTCCTATTTGTCACTCGTACTGCGGTGCGGGTCGCCAGGAGGACCTGCTCGGGGCCCTTCCACCTGAGCTCCAGACTGCTTGCTCTCTCAAACGAGCGGACCATTACATGGTCACCAGGACAAAGATCGTGGCCCTCTCCAGTAGAGTTGTCAGGGAGCGCTTCTCGAACCTGTTGATGAATAGAGAGCAAATCATTTGTTAATCGTGCCAAATAATCATTCATCATAACACAAGGCACATCATGTATTAGTCGCGGCTTGGGCACCACCCAGATATTCATAGGGCGGCCAAACACCACCTCATAGGGCGTAAGGCCAGTTCGTGAGTGGGGTACTGATCTAAGAGATAGTAGCGCTAGCGGCAAAGCATCTGGCCACTTCAACGATGTAGACGCCACAATCTTGGCCAGCTTAAGCTTCAACGTGGCATTGTACCGCTCGACCAAACCTGCTGACTGAGGGTGGAATACAGCGTGGAACTTTTGCTGAATCCCTAACCCCTTCAGTACATATTCCACAATCTTTCCAACAAAATGGGGCCCATTATCGCTCCACAAAAATTTGCAAACTCCAAAGCGAGGAAAGAATTCCTTAAGCAACACCTTGGCTGTTGTCAAAGCCGTATTGTCTTTCGTGGGGTAGGCCTCAACCCATTTACTAAAAGCACACACCACCACTAGGACGTACTTCAGGTTATTGCAGCGCTCGAGTTGGATGTAATCCATTTGAAGCACCTCAAACGGTGCAGAAGGTGGAACGAACCCTCCTTTCGGAGTATGGGTCCCCTTTCCAGGATTGTGTTGCAAACATACCAGGCAGGTCTGCACTACTCTCTTTGCAGTATTCGCAATCTCGGGATGTTCCCAAACTCGTGTTAAAAGCCGAGCGATTGCAAGAGCTCCGACATGAGCCAGTCCATGTGTCATTTGGACCATCGCCTGTAAGTAAGCCGCAGGCAATTTCCACTTCTCCATATCTTTGCTTCTCCAACAACCCTCGTCATCTAGTACCCCATCTGCTGCCCAAGCCGCGAGTTCAGATTCTGTGGCTGATTTTTGAATATCCCGTATCTCTGCTCTAGCATCACTCCATCGCTCAGCCTGCGATTGTACCACGTACATGGGGGAGCTAGTTCGGGACATAGCCGTTTGCCTTGCTATGCTGTCTGCAAAGGCATTTCCTTGACCCACTTTATCCGTAACCTTCTTATGGGCACTGCACTTCACTATCGCTACTTTCTTAGGGCTAAGCAACGCATTTAGGAGATCACGCACTAGCTCTCCGTGCATAATGTGCTCTCCATGTGATGTCAGAAACCCGCGTTCCCTCCAAAGAAGCCCGAAGTCATGGGCCACTCCAAAGGCATACCGGCTGTCCGTGTATATGTTCAAACATAATCCGGCACTCAATTCGCAGGCTCTTGTTAAAGCTATCAGCTCTGCTGCCTGAGCCGATTTTTGTGGTATCCTAGCTGTTTCTACCACTGTCTTAAGCGTCGTGATCGCATATGCTGCGGAAGTCGTACCATCTGGCAGCCTTAAACACGATCCATCAACCCACAGTTCCCCATCCACATCAGGAAGTGGCACATCCTGTAAGTCAACACGACCCTTTGTCTGTTCCTCAGTCAGGAAAACACAGTCGTGATGTTTTTCTTCCTGACCCTCCTCGGCCGGATAGGGCAATAAAGTGGCAGGGTTCAAAGTAGCGCATCTTTTCAATGTTATATGTGGCGCTAAGAGTGTCAGCTCATATCCTGTAAGTCGTGCACTCGTAAGGTATTGAGTCTTTGTTTGGTTTAACAGGGCATCTACCGCGTGAGGGACTAACACCAACAATTTGTGTGATAACACTATGCCCTCACTCTGTCGTATAGCTACTGCTGTTGCTGCTACCGCTCGAAAACACCCAGGCAACCCTCGTGCTTCAGGATCCAAAATGGTGGAGAAGTATGCACATGGTCTCTGCTTATCCCCGTGTAATTGCACTAACACTGACAACGCGCACCCATCATTCTCATGCACGTACAATGTGAAAAGTTTTGTGTAGTCTGGTGTACCTAACACGGGTGCGGAACAAAGGGCCTGCCTCAACTGCTCAAAAGCTTTCTGACATTCATCTGTCCACTCAAGAGGCATCGGTGTGGTTTTGGACAGTAATGCTAGCAAAGGTTTTATGATATGTGAAAAACCCATGATCCATTGCCTACAAAAGGACGTCAACCCTATAAAGGCACGCACATCTCTCTGCGTGCGGGGGACTGGTGTGTCTAAAATTGCTTGAATTCGATCAGATGTTAATGCACGTCCCTCCTTAGACAACAGATGACTGAGGTAGGTCACCTGGGGTCTACAGTATTGGAGCTTTTTCTTGGAAACCTTGTGATTGTGTTGTGCCAGAAAGGAAAGCAACGCAAGCGTACTCTGTTCACATTGCGCATAGGAGTCAGCGGCAAGCAGAAGGTCATCCACGTACTGGATGAGCGCAACGCCAGACTGCAATTTAAAAGAATCTAGTTGTCTTTTCAAAGCCTGGCTGTAGATGCTAGGGCTTTCAGTATATCCTTGGGGAACACGACAAAATCTATACGATTTATTATTGAGCGTAAAACCAAACAGATATCTGCTATCTGGGTGAACAGGGATGGAAAAGAACGCATTCTTTAAGTCAATAACGCTAAAGGTGGTGGCCGTCGGTGGAACCAAAGTGAGCAAAGTCGTGATATCAGACACCACCGGGTATTGGGGGATGACAATTTTGTTTATCTCACGCAAATCAATAATAAATCGATAGATCTTACCATCTGAGTCTCTCTTAAGAATCGGTAGAATAGGGCTGTTACAAACATTATAAGGGACCTCCTCCACCACCCCTGCAGAAATCAAGTCCTGAACAATATGTGTCAGTGCAATTTCACCTTCTTTCGAAATCTTATACTGTGGCACTCGTGGTAGAGGGGCCCCCTCCTTAACAGTAATGTGTATTGGTGGAATACGCATCTCTCCCACATCCGTATCTGAGGTCGCCCACAACGTGTGCGGCAGAGAGGCCAAAGCAGGGATGTCTAAAATGGCATAAAATGTATCAGGGTCAGGGCAATCGTCAGGGTCAGGGTAATTGTCATTCAGAATAACCCGCACTCCCTCTGGAGCGCAACGTATTGTCGCTCGAAAATATTTAAGCAAATCAATGCCCAGGATATTGTCTGGGGTATGGGGTGATAACAAAAATTGGCCAAAACTAAAGTATTTGTCAATGCATAGTGCAAGGGGCTTGGACAATGGGCTGGGGGAGGGTGTGCCATCAAACCCTACACACGTAATCATTTCGCCAGACAGGGGAGCCCTCGGAACCAAGTTTTCCGACAGAGCGCTACGAGTAGCTCCTGTGTCGACTAGAAATTGATCAGTAGAACCCAAAATACCCGCTGTTACATATGGACCTTGCTGATCTACCGGCACTTCAACTGATTCCTTACCCCATCCTACGCAATCCTATGCATGCACATAATCCTGGTGTTCCACATTCTCTCCTTCCGAAATCTGATATTGGTTCCGTCTATCAAACGTATTTCGTTCGTCCTGGCCACGGCCCCTCTCCTCAACCTTTCTACGATCACCTCCGCCACCTCTCGCTCCAGCATAACCTCCTCTCGACCTTCCACTTCCTCGACCACGCTGACTACGCTGTTCACGAAGTACCGGACAATCTTCGGCCCAATGCCCAAACTCCTTACAATAAGCACACTGATCCTCCGCAATGTCCGTACGACCATACGATGCGTTTCCTCCACCTCGTCTACCTCTATCGTTCCCTCTACCCTGTGTTCCCCGAACCTGCGCCAACATCACCTTCGTTTTCAATTCCTTCGTCTTTTTCTCTGCACTTTCTTTAGCCTCCACTTCCTGCCGCTCATAATACTGAGCCATAGTTAACAAGGACGCAGGGGTCGCCGTGGCCCAGGAACTTTCACTCGACTTCAATCGCTTTGCAATCTCTGGTAGGAGATTAGCTACATACTTATCTACAAACAAATGCCGACCCGTATCGTCTGTTAAAGATTGACCACTGTAATCATGAAAGGCCTCCTCGAAGCGTGTAAAGAAATCTGAAACCGTTTCATCGGGTTTCTGCTTGCACGACGTTAACATGGTCCAATCAATCTTTTTGGAGGGAACAAGCGTTTTTAATTTATGTAAGATAGCTGCCGGCAGATCTAGGATTAGCTGACAGGGCTTACATGCTGGCTCCCTATCTAAATCTGCAGCATTTATTTCTTTCCATGTTGCTCCCAATATCGTTTCGTCATTATTTTTACGAATTTGCCGCCACATATCAGGTGGTAATATCAGCCCAAAAAACAAGTCTATGTCTACGAGAGTCATCACACAAGACGATATAGCCCCCTCCACCCCCTCATAAAATGCCGCGGGATTCTTCCGAAGATCAGGTAAAGAATTTTTCAATGCCATGACATCTGCTCTATTCCATGGCGTGTAAACCCAATTATACACAAAATACCCTTTCGCATCCTTCGATAATTTATCCTCATCCGTACCTTCCCCCCTCGGCGGAACATACAAAGGCGCAGCTTCACGCATAGGCATAACATGCAACGCAGAACTCTTATCTGAACCACGGAGAGAACACTCTTTGGCCTGCCCATTATTCTCCAATTCGGACTCCTTTTGCCTCCTTTTCCGCTCCTCCCGCAATCGGGTTGTCTCATCCCGCAGCTTGATCAATTGCGCAAACAGGTCATCGACATCTGAAAGATCAAAATCACCTTTAGTCAAATTTTCACGGTACACTGACAACGCTTTGGGTTCTAACGTATCAGAAAGATCACGATATGCGCCTATAACCTCATCCGCCAAAGTAGACAGAAAATACATCAATTCAAGATCTGTCCACCCTTTCTTTTCTGTTAACAATTGATCCTGGGTAACACTACGCTTATTCACTTTATGAGCCCAACTACGTAGATGAGCGGACCTCTCCGTAGTAAACCTGAGAGCAGATACACTCTTCTTGCCCGACTTATCCTGTCCGTCATCATCGGAATCCACAGCTGGAGCCGTCGGCGTAACGTACGGAGGCGGTGACCGATCTAACAAAGAAAAATCATCAATGTCATTATTAAGGACAGGATAAAGTGGTCGGCGAATAGGAAACTGACCAGTCGTTTGCAAATTATGTTCCCGTTCCTCCCTCTCTTTCTTCTCCTGAGCCTCCTTCTCCTCAAGCTGTAAAGCTTTATCCCGAGCAGCCTTGCGCTGCTCTTTGTCCGCCAAGGCAACCTCACGCTTTATTCGCTCACGCGCCGCTTTCTCCCACATTCGCACACAATCAAACATGTTTTGTCTAGACCTGCGTTGAAACATACATTGCTCTACAAATTGTATTTTACTCAAATCATAAGACCCGTGTAGAGGCCATTGCAATTCAGGATCGGCCTTGGTGTATTTATGCCATAATTTACTGTACATAATAGGAGGAAGGCCAAATTTTATGTACATGTCCCTATTTGGTGTTCCCTCTGGTGTTCCCTCTGGCTGTGATTCCGCTAACCTAATTGAGGTACCTTCTCCAAGACAACACATTCCTCGGAGTGTGCTGAAAACAGGCATGTTCAAAAAGTATCACGAAAACGTGACACCGGACAAAATGGCACTTACAGTTCTTCACACGATTGTGCCGCTCAAAGGAAAAAACAAAGTTAGAGAAACATCTCTACATGCCTGCCTATGTGAAGTGCACTACACATATAAGTTCAAAGATCACAAATTCACAATGTTAGCTAACTCAAATCAAAGATCGTAGGACTTCGGCAAGCGTCCGAGGACTACCTTACCGATCACAAAGCACAGATTTTCAGTAAGCGTCCGAAGACTACCCTACCGAACACAAATCATAGGACCTCAGTAAGCGTCCGAAGACTACCTTACCGATCACAAAGCTTACCAAATTCCCAAATGTCCAGATTCCAACTGCCAAGGTCTTGTAAGCCAAATCAGCCAAACGGCACTTTCTCAGCGATGCAGACACTTCGAAGACTCAGTCGGAGACCGGCGCCACCTGGAAGGTCAGATCGGAAGGAAAGGAAAAAACACCGTGGCAGCCAAGACTCGGGTCACTCGTGGCAGCGCGCGCCCATGGCGGGTTTCCAAGCCTTCGTCACGACCTCTCCTTTGGGCATCCGAGTCGCCGATGAGTCCCACCAGAGTCGCCAATTGAAGTATTTCGGGGTTCCCAAGGCCTACACGCTCCGGAGATAACCCACTCACACTCAAGAACTGTTGGCACGGAAACTGTAAAAGGCAAAGAACAAGTTTATTAAGACCCCATGGGGTGGTGGTACACTCAAACAGCACCCTTCGGCAATGCAAGAGGTATCACACCGAACATCGGTGTGACCCCATTTTATATACAGTTTTGGGGCAAAAAAAGATAGGCGGCACAAGTTAAGACACATTTTCGAGACATATATGGTCATGTTTTGGAATACTGCCAGCTCATTGGAGGGGGCACAACTCCGCTGGTCAGTTTGGTGCACATTCCTGAAGATCTACGGGTCAGTGGGAACTGCGCATGTGCGGCTTGACCAGTACTAAAAATAGCCTGTTGCTGGGCAGACAAGAGTGGTCAGTGGAACGGACAACGGACTAAAGGGCACGTCGGCCACGAGGCCGCTCATGATCTAAGATGGCCGCCGCAACATTAAAAATGGCGTTATCATATATAGCCAAGTTAAGGAGGACAACGTGTAGGTTCAGCTAATCGCTAACGCGGCCGGGCCAATTACGACACCGCTTTCGAACGTTCAGCACAGCGGGGTAATTATCCCCGCATGCGAACGTTCCAACAGCTGTGACGAGCTAAGCTCATCATGAGTGCAGCTGCACTGTGCCTCATTGCGAGCTCAGCTCGTCATGAGCATAGAAGAGGTTAAAGAAGGTGAAGTCATATCCCTAAAACAAATCTGCAGAGACGCAAGATCTCAACAACTTTCGTCAACTAACTGAAAATTGTTTTCCAATTTCAAAAAACTCTTTGATGACTACCAATTAATGTTTTGGGCTGTCTACACTATGGGCACTGCCATCCTACAACTTAAAGACAATGCTCTTTGATTTACTCCAAAGAAAGCTACTGCCTTCTGATCCTACCTCACCTCCCAACAGCCTTTTCTTTTAAGAATTACACAATCCTTATCCAGATGCAAAGGATTGCATGTGTTTTGAAGGCAACATTCTTAACTGCTCATTTTACATTTAGCCAAATGATCACAAGTCATCAGCAACTCAGACTTATTTCAAGTTGAGTGACATTCCTTTTTGATTCTTTTGGTACTTCCTAATACTTTACACTTCTTCCTTTGCTTAAGCCTGTCTGTTTGAAGTCACAGCTACCCGGGGTTGATGCAATGTTTACCAAATGAGCCTGCCAGGACCAAAGTTGGTTTTGTGAGTTAATTCCACTGTGAGGTTTACATCCACACTATATGATATACCAGAATTCCTCACAGGAGGAGTTTAAACCCACAAATTAAATTCATCTGGGGGCATATTTATCAAGGTTTTGAGTCGTCCTTTTGCCACACAAGAGAAACTAAGGGAGACGCAAAACCTAGCTGCGATTTATCACCCCACTCTAGGCCACCTTGCATGGCCCTGATTAGCTTGATTAATCAGACTACCGCAAGGCAGCGCAAATCTGAGCCTTGTGTTACTCTGCAACAGGGAGGGGTACTGTGGGTGGAGCGTAGGTGTTCCCACATGTCCACGTATGGATTTTGACACATTCCCATATTTACCAACACTGGTAGACCATTGAATGTATCAGAATTGTAAGCCTCGCTACCAGATGAGAAATACCCTTACTTCTCCTCCTTTTTTCACAAGTCGGGCATTACGGACACAGTCCTCTCTTTGCTAGTCCAAGGATCAGAAGGTGCAGCATCTTTTTTGCCAGATCCAGGGATCGGGGGGCAGTCATTCTTTGGTTCTCTCTCTAGCCAAGATGTGATTTGAGTTCTGAGTAAATACAAGGAGATGATGGACGGAGCACTGAAACTTTTCAGAACCTCACCACCAGTCACAGATCTGGGTTGAACCCATCATCACTCTTTAGCTCACTTTGCCGCCTCAGTTTAGACTCAACCTATAGTTCTGGGTGCCAGTGGCAGCATATTTATGCCAATAAATTGCTCCCAGGGGAAGTAGCAATTGGCTACTAGGAAGCTCCCTGCCTGGTGATGCGTTCCTGCAATATGCGGCATCAAGCTGTCCCAGAGTGCATTATTCTGCCCAATACCAAGATGGCAGGACCACTCCCTTGGTGTGTGGAGCTCGGTAGCCCACCAGAGATGTGCAGCTACATGGTGGCTACAGGCCAAATGAAAAAATGTTTTGGCAACCTCTTCCTGAAGCAGGCCTCTATTTGTTTGTACTCCAGGGATTTGTTCACAATCCTCCCTAGGAAGGCAGAAGACTGTTTTCTGGCCAACATCTGCTAGTGGTCAAATGAAGACTTGAGCAACATAGTAGCAAATTATTGAAAGTTACATTTCCTAAAAAGTTATAATAAATTTGCCTTGGCTATTAAGCCAGGTTTAATGTAATGGTTTTTTGATACCTTGAACATCGACTTTAGTAGTCCCATTCAGAAGTTAGCACAGCTTAGTTGCCAGTCTGTTGCCCAGTATTCCCCAGTGGTTCTACTAATTCTTCCACAACAAAAATGATAATTGGGGGTTTTACTGTTAGGGGACATAAAAATATATAGCCTACTCTTTAATGAACTGCACCCTGCCTAAGGACTCAATGGCCTTACAGTGTTTCTTGCCCCATTGAGTGTACCAGCCACCCAACTCCAATTGGATAACTCGTCTCCCTTTATGGAATCCAATACTCACAGGTCCTCATTTTCCATGACACTTATAACTCTCCTTCCCATGCCTCTACCAATGGATATGGTAATGTCCTTCAAATTGCCAGGCAACCATTCTGAAATTTAGACCCGTATAATACCCTGTTTTTCTATCTTTGAACAATTACATTTAAACTTAGTATTTGTCTCAACCAGAACTACATTCCTTAAGATCAACATTGCCACGAGGCTAAATCTTACGCTTGAACTCGGAAGAGAGGAAGAGAGTTCTTATCAATGTCTTTGCTTGTTACTAAACGCAGTGCCATAATTTCTGATAATGCATGTAAAATGAAATGGCTGTTCAACAAGCCCAATTCTCTATCAAACAGAGAGATGAAGTGCAGTTTTAATAAAAAATAAAACCAATTCCTACACCCCGTAAATGAGTATCAGTCTTTAGCCTGGTGCCTAAATGAGAATGCTGTGAGGGAAGGAAAAATGGTTGAGCGCCCCCTTTAAGTGGTTTACCAACCCTTAGTTCAGGCTGGATAGGTAATTCTCCAGAGGAGGAGATTAGTGATGGCCTCTTATTATTCCATCCCGCCACTTGTGAGCCCCTGCGCCCTAAATCAGCCTTTAAAGGGCTTTGGTTCTCTGCCCTAATCCCAAAACTACCCTGCTGGCAATCTTCATTTGTGCTGTCATGGATCACCTAAGAATTTACCCTCAAATGCGGAACTATCCCCTTTTCCTATCGGGAAATATTTGAAACTAGATCCTCTGATATATGAAAGGTTGATCAGGGACTAGGGATTTCTTAGCAATCAGGCACCAAAACCTATATTTGACAAAACGTTATCCAATGTTTCAACATTTGTGGGTGATCTGGAGATTTGGACTTAACCGGAATACTTTCAAACCTTAACTTTTTTGACCGGCATTTCATAACACAATGTGTTTTTTCTTTATCCTTTTAAGGCGTTTTACCCATGAACACCCTGAGGTTGCACCCACCATATTAGCTTGGGTGACTTCTCATTTCACCTCTTTTACCTTTTGTTCCTGCATTTGACATAAACCAAAAGGGGTAAGGTGCTGGACCCCCTTAAGGAACGGAGAAAACACATACAGCATGTGGTCAGAATTAGCAATCAATCTATCAAAGAAAGATAAAATGTTCACAATACAGAACAAAAATTACAGATGAGGGATTTCTGCTACCTTCTCCTTCCCCATCCAGTTTACACAGCTGCAGAAACACTTGTGCACTTGATGACACACATTATTCACGATTCATTGAGCTAATTGAATTCAATGAAGAGACCCTCATAGAAGGTGTACTACTGTACAAAGCAGGCAAAGAAGGGTGACTGGGCAGTCACTGCAAGACCTGGCCCAGTTCAGCCACCCCCCCCCCCCCCATGTAGTGGCAGATGCTTTCCGACATGCCTACCACAGCCAAATATTGTAATTAGAAACACTAATGGCTGGCACTCTAAAGGCATCTAATGCACAGGGGTCTGCTCCGTACGCATCACCATAGTGCTCATAAAGATTCTCAATATGCGTCATATGAAACATATTTTATGAGACTGGAGCAACATCAGCCCCTCAAAACCAAGTGAACACTCACATAGGATGATTCAATATAAATATTTGGAACAGAACCCAGTATTTCAGCATGCACAGGACCCACCCCAAGGTCACTGCAAAGGATTTTCATCCTGGATACTTTCCCAATTTCAACTTCTTCCGCTACTTCTACTACACTTTGAGCTCTGCGAAACAGTCTTAATCTTCTAGAAAGGAATGGACTTTGGCCAGTTTGGGCTTCCTGATTTGAAGAAGCCCCATGTGACAATGTGAAGTCTAAGGGCATGTCAGCTACTTGATCCCTAGCAGTGGCCATTTCCTTTTTTCCATCCTCATTATCACTCTTTGAAAAAAATTCAAAATTGAAAAATGAAACGTAGGGTGAGACATATGGGACTTCGATCAACAGTTATATTTTTTTATTTTCAGGAGATAATTATAGGAATTAGTTGTATCAATCAAATAACAACACAGTAATCTCCTTAATGTCATCCTATCAGTCTATCTTGTGAAAGGGTAGCCTTGGCTACAAAAAAACTCTTCCAAAAGCAAAAAAAAGGCTAGCTAAACAAGGTGTCCATGGTAGATAAGTATGCATGTGGATGGAGAAAGTAAAAGCTCTAGTATATCTAAATATCATTGCAGCTTCGATGCTGGTTCTAGTATGACCACCAGTTACTGGCAGTTGTGGAGAACTCAGGCTGCTGCAACCAGACCACCAAATCCACCAACTTCAGTCAGCTGCTTCGGCCCCCAAATAATTACCGTACTGCAGCCAACAACCCACACCAGGGCCACCAGCAACCCCCCAACAAACTCAACCTCAAACTCGTCGTAATCCCATTGTCTCTGTGCACCCCATATGCTTCTGCAAAATAACACTTTTCCAGCTCAGCCCCCGCAGCAGCACTCAAATCCAGCACCACTCACCTTATCTTCATTATGTGAGGGGGACAACACTGCTAGTCAAAGCCAAAGCCAAGGATGGTACAGCGCACAGTGAGAGCAAGAAGGGGGTACATGAGGAAGAGGTGACAATAACCCAGGAGGCAGCAGCGCATGCATGCTAGCCACTTAAGTGGGCCTACATAGGCCTCCAAAGACTCTTTGCCTTACTGCTGCTCAACCCTGTGCATTGGAGTCAGGCCCCTGAAGTTTGAATATTGGGGGCTTGAGCGTTATCCGTCTGTTGGCAGGTGGAAAAATGCTAAGTTGCGCAAGCAGAATGCAACAGGGGAGATAAGAGATAAGTACTTCACCACAGGTTTCTATCTTCACTCTACTTCTCCTGCTGCCTCTAGTGTCATTATTGCCATTTCCTCTATTCTTGGGTCACTGCAGAGAGTCCCTTCATGATGTTCTCTGCCTTTGGAGCCTGGTCATGCTCCCTGCCGCCAAGCCCCGAGCCGTGTCCAGCATCTGCAGCCGGTTCCAAACAATGTAGCCACGCTGCGTTTCTGCACCACACGCTCTAGACGTGCCGGAAGAGCACATATCACGCCACCTGCCTTCCCTTCATCTTGCAACATCTGGTCTCCTCTCAGTATCCTTTATACCCAATTCTGCCTTTGAAGTTGGGAGAAGCTTCTAGTGGTTTCTACTTTGAAGTACATGGAATTTCCTGTCTCCTTTGCCCTTGCTCCAATGACAATGTGGAGGTGATAAGCCTTTTTTGTGAAGGCAGAGCACAGCCTATTCAGTTGCCAATGGGGCTTTGCTCAGCTGTGCCCCCTCATTCTGCCAGCATATGGCCCATTCAGGCATATCTAAGTACTCTATTGTGTGACTGCCTGGGTGGAATTCACAAAGTCTGTCAGTTACATCCACTCATGTCACCCAGGAGAGGCTGTGGGCACCTAAAAAGTGCAGGAAAATGCAACATTTCTAAAAGTGGCATTTTAAAAATTGTAATGTATGATGTGCCTTTATCATTAAAGAGGATTTTTCATTACTAGTTTATAGATACCAACAAAAAATGCTTACCTGTTTTTAACCAAAAGTTAGCATCTGTTGGAATAGGTAAATACAATGTCAATGAATACCATGATATGTGTATGCACGATAAAGGCAATACCCATAAATGCAATGTCAACGTATGCCATAACTTGTGCCTGCATAACTATGTCAGTGCCCCTAAATGCAATGCCAGTGTATTCCTTAACCTATGCCTATACAACAGCGACGATACCAGCAGTAACAATCTCAATGTTTGACAAGTTCTATGCATGAATTACAATATTGTTACCAGTAAAAGCAATGTTAATGTACGCTATGATTTAGAAATGCATAACTATGTCAATATCAGTAAAAACCATATCGATGTATACTATGACCACTGTGCGCTCAATGTTGATAGAGTGTCGATGAAAAATATACCAGTGACTGCCATATTATTTTTAGGAGTTCCAGTGAACTAGAATCATTGCTGTCAGATTTACTCAAGGTGACCTCTCCATCAACTACGAGTCAGGGATACATGGCCAGGCAGGTCCTGCGACCCACATCCACTATCGAGTAACAGGTCACAGGAGTGGTCTCTCTAAGCCTAAAGACAAACGCGAGTCCAGGGAAAACCTGTCTTGGACAAATGACTCCAATAAACATGTTTGACCCAAGGCTGCCATTCCCCCAAAATGCCTCGAAGCTAGATACCACATGTAGATAGAAACATTCAGCCAATCAGGACAAGACAAGCACACCACATGCAGTGATTGTGCGCTCCTCATACCGGAAATCTGGAACAGACACAGTGGCCCACACTAGAAGACCCCGAGGTTGAGCGCCATCTGTGTCCCTATCTGATTCCTGAGCTAGTTAATTTATGACTGAGAGGCTTTTCAGGAATGCAGAAATTACTTCTTTGTACCTATATAATAACAGCTAAAACTTTGTATCCTATGAAACTTTCCTCAGACTCAATCTGCCTAGACTCTCCCAGACGCTGTGTTTAATGACACCAACTTGTTCCTGTTTTGCCAAATGCCTCTTGTCTTTGCATTTCTTTAAGGTAAATTCAAATCCAAGCAACACACTTATTATATGTAATCAGGTAATGCAATGTTATCATATGGGACAAGGCGGCCTCAAAATTGTAAAAAACTAATTTAGGAGTTTTTCACTACCAGGACATGTAAAACGTAAAGATTTATGTCCAACCTTTTAATTGCAACATATCCTGCTCTATGGCCTACCTCTGGCCCACCTAAGGGGTGACTTGCATGCAATAAAAGAGGTGGTTAATGCTTGACTATGGGGTTATATTGCCAAGTTGAAATGGTAGTTTAAAACTGTATTCAAGCTTCCATGGCAAGCCCTGGACATTTTTTAAGTACCACTTAGGTGGGTGGCACAATAAGTACTGCAGGCCCACTAGTAACATTTATTTTGCAGGCACCGGGCACATAGTATACCACACTGAAAGAGATGGATAAGTAAATTAAATATGCCAATCGGGTGTAAGTCAATTAAACAATGTTTAGGGGAACGAGTACAAACACTTTAGCACTGGTTAGCAGTGGTAAGGTAAACGGGTTCCTAAATCCAACAAAAACTTATTACAGATAAAAAAATGGAGGCACATAGGCAAAATGATTGGGGGAAGACCACCCTTAGGCTCATAGGTCTAACATTGGTTCACCTAAAATTGGCATAAGATTAACTTTCCTATAAGTCCCTAGTGTATGGTACAAGGGGTACCCAGGGCCTATACGTTACTGTGTGTCTCGTAGACTGCAGCACTTATTGTGCCACCACGAGTGGGACAAAGTAAAGAATGACTCAAAGGACACCATTGCTCGCTGGCAGAGCAGTTTCAACTAATAATTTGACCTTGCCATTTAAAGTAATGGCAAAATCCAAAATCTTCCTTTTAATATTCATGTCACCCCTAAGGCAGGCCTACTGAGGCCTACAGACAGGGTGCAGTGTTTAAAACAGTTGGACATGTGTTTCTTAGCTTTATATGTCCAGACAGTAAAAGCCTTACATTGTTGCTTTTGCTATAGAAAGGCTAGCACCCCCATCGGCGTGTGCAGAGTTACATGCTGACAACTCAGTAGTGCTAACTTTTGACTGAGACTACTAAATTTGATACTTCAATGTATCAAAAGAATGATAGCATTAAACCTGAATTGATAGTCCAATCAAAGATTGCCCTTATGGCAATTTTAGTAAGTAGCTACGTTCGGTTGGTGACAACAAGAGAGCATTCTGTTCTCCTGAGGAGAGGTATGAGAAACACTGAGGATGGTCACAAAGGCCCTATCACTTGAAGAAGTGTGACCTCTCCCTGGCAGGAAGGTCAAACAGAGCATGAGCCCAAAAGGTGAGCTTTAAAGGAGATGCCAGGTTTAAAGGGCAAATGGGGGGACACACACAAGAGGGGCTGCTCTATTGTTTGTACAGACAGGCTGGTGCCGGCACAGAGAGGAGAAAGTAGCTGCCAAACTGTTAATTCTGTGGACATCCAGCCCCAGGTAGCAACACCTTTAGCTGGCGTAAGGACATCCACACATCATCAAATGGGTTCTGCTAACTTGGGAGTGTGCATAATAGTATATTCTGGGCTAGCTAGAGGTCACACTTCACAAATAGTTGTGACTAAGCAGGAGGGTACCTGTTAGCCCATTAGCTAGTGGTTGCCACATCCCCAAAGGGCACATCCAGGTAAAAAAGTGGCACCCCTGGCACCCAGATCTCAGATCAGATCTGTACTGGAAAGTCGATGAAGGAACGACTGCCCTCATGTGCGATGGACCCAGCAAAGAGAGGCTGCACCAAGACTTGACTGCACCTGCTGCTTCTTGGGGTAGCAAAGCGACAACTGTGCTTTTGGTGCCCTGCTTGATGAATAGTCATCCCTGAGCTGACTGGCTGCCGAATAGTGCTACAAAAGTACGGAAACTGAAGTAGCCTGCCTTGGTGAGTTGGTAGCCAAGAATGCCTGACCATCTGAGAGACTGAGTCCCAGCTCTCAAAAGTTGCAGCCAGAATATACTTGCCCCAAGAGATTCATCAGATAGCAGTTTGCTTGCCTAAGTCAAAAGTTGTTAACAGTTAAAGGGAACTGCTGTTTTGTCTGTAGCAGGTGACCAGTAGTCCAGTGAAACAGATTTTTGGCTGGATTTCAATCAGACTTATAGGGATATCGACTGCTGGGGCTAAAGTCGCTCCACCATGACCGTGGGCTTAAGAGTAGCCCTAGGAAGACCCCAATAAGTATTATCTAATTAAGGTATTTACATCTAACATCTTATCAACTGTGTTTACCTGATTAATTAGAAGTAAAAGAGTTGATTCCCGCCAGCCGGAGCCCTTTGTGCATAATGACGCTGATTGATATTAACAATTGGTTCCTTCCAAGGTATACCTCATAGATGTAAATACCTTAATTAGATATGTGACCAACAAGAAGACTCTAAAAAGTTATTAATGAGTATGATCTCTCCTCCCAAAAGCTTCTGCAACATCCCACTAATAGGAATCAAACAAGAGGCTGAAAACTATATCCGATTAACTTCACAAAAAACTCCTATTAGTGAGTACTATGGATAAACAACTGACCTTAACCATGTTCTAGTTAAAACATAACAAGCGCAATTAGATGCTGCACAAAATTAACTTTTTACATGGTGTTTTTTCTTAAATTTGGAGAAACAGTGAACCTTGAGATATTGTTATTCCTGTTGTAGTCAGGTCCTCTTAGTCCACTTTAAACCTTCATCTCCATGGACCTAGGTAGAATACCGCAAGGAAATGACATTGATAATGATGAAGAATAAGAAATAAAAATGCTAACTGGCTGCAAAAGTTTGAATTTATAGTGTTAGGATTTCAATCTGTATATAACCAATACTTTCAAAGTGTATAATCATGTATTCTGTATATACTTTCATTTCATAGAATTTGCGTGGCTGCTCCAGGAAGAAGGCGCTGGCCGCCGAAACGCGCGTAGAGACTCATTGTGCCACCTATCTACTAGAGATAATCTTTTAACTTGTGTATAATGTTTTTTACAAAAATGTGTTCTATGAACTTTTAACCCGACTATTGTGTTATGTGACTGAATTGTTAAACTTTTTTAATTGTATAATAAAATACCATGTTTTGTAGCCAGTTGTAGCCAATTGTTCATTTCTACTGTTATTGTGTTTTAAATATTAGTTGCCTAGGTTGTCGTTTTTCAAATATATTACTTTCCCTGACCTAGGAACTACAAAATCCATGTACTCAGGGGGTCCTCGTTAAATATACATAGTATCTTGAGAGGTGCCAACTGGCGCAGAATGCTATTTTTTAGCAAATGGCTTTTATATCGTACTCCGGCGACCATAGCCAAAATCTATACTAATACTTCAGCCAACTGTTTTCGATGCCTGCAAGTCGCTCCAGCCAATTGGTCTCACATAATGGTACATTGCCTCAAAATTAAGCCATTTTGGAATGAGATCTTCTTTTTTCTTCAAACTTATTATAGGATTAGGATTACTTGTAATGTCAAATTAATGTTGTACGGTTATGATCCCGATCTCAAACTTGCAGACCACTTGGTAAAATTGATGTATATAGTGATGGCAGTGGCAAGATCATTGATATTACAGAATTAGAGGTCAACACAGGTCCCCTTGCTCCCGGAATGGCTTCAAAAAATGAAGAAAGTTAGAAAGAGTGAATTACTTTATGCACAACGAATAGGAGGGGTGAGAAACTTTGATAAAATTTGGAGATCATATTTTGATTAATTACGGACAAATGTATTAAGATCAAAAAGTATGATTTTCTGCTTGTATTTTTCGTAAATTTTGCCATATGTTACAATTTTGTAGTTTATGCCTGTATGCTCTGTTTCAATGACCCCAAGAACTTCAATAATTTTTTCTTTTTTAAAGTGTTGCCAACTTAGATGCTTTGGACACTTTGCCACTGCTAGACAGTGTCAAAGTTCAAGTGCTCCCTGTGTAGAGTGTAATGGAGATTGGCTGTCCAGTATTGGTATGTTAGCTTTACTAGTAAAGTGCAATATGTGTGCCATGGCTAGTAATGCAAACGCTACTGTGGGATTGCAGCACGTATTGTGCCATCCACTCAAGTAGCCTTGTGAAGGGAACTCAGGCCTGCCATTACAGGGCTTGCGTGCAGTTTCCTAAACTGCCATGTTGCTCTGGTAATTGCACGCACTTACCAGACCCTGCCCTTCCCTTTCCACACACATCAGGAACCCCTATGGTAGAGCTAGGGTACCCCCTGGACAGGGTGCAGTGCATGTGAAAGGTAGGAAATGTACTAAGGAGTGTACCATGTCCTGGCAGTGACATAATATCCATTTCTTTTTACTACTGAAAGGCCATCCTGCTGGTTAGAATAGAATGGAAAGGCTGTGTAATGTGTTTACCAGCCTATCTTCCCAAAGTCTAAATATGGAAAGGTGAAGTTTAGTATGCCTGAACTCACCCTGCAATAACACATCATTTTATAAAGATGGTTTTTGCATTATGTGTTTGGAAGACACTCTTTCAGAAGTGGCTGGGTTTTTGTGCTTTAAACATTTCTGTGTTTCTCTGCCTGGTTGTGGATTGACTGGCTGGATTTAAAAGCATTAGGATCTGGGGAATGTGTTGACCCAGGGGAGGAGGTGAGACAGCACAGGCTGACCTGCATTTGGAGTGTGTAGGGGGAGGAGTAGGTCTAGAGGAAGAGAGGACTGGGCTGGTGCTATAAAACAATTATACCATCTCCTGCTGAGTGATTAAGAATCAGACCCCCCCAATAATTAAAGGAAGAAGGTGTTCAACCAAGAGTTTTAGCCCAACGGAAGAAAACCACAGAATTGGCATTTTTTGCATCCATTTCTTTGGGAAGCAACAGCAAACAGGGGATACAGGTAGGCAATCACCATCTGAAATACGAGATTTAAAAGAACCTACCTCCGTGCACTTCGCATCATCATGTCTCACAGATGCCATTGAAGAAGGGACAGGAATCCCGAAACCAGTTTGGCTGCGTATTTCAGATGGTGATTGCCTACCTGCATCCCCTGTTTGCTGCTGCTTCCCAAAGAAATGGATGCAAAAAATGCTGATTCTGTGGTTTTCTTCCATCGGGGCTTAAACTCTTGGTTGTGATGTTAGCGGCTAAAGCCCAGCCGCGGAAGTAAAACCTGCTACTTGTTAGTGGACCTGTGATGGCGCCCAAACGGTGCTATCTCGCATGGGGAGATCGGATTTCGAGGAGCAGCAGACTTACAACAAAGAGGATATGTACAGTGTAACTCTACACCAGCCCACTTGGGTTTTAATTTTTGCTTTCATTGACTGTGTTTATGATAAACTCACTTGAGACTACCAGTTTGTGCACTACAAGACCCAGAAGGCCGCTTTCTGCGACCACACCCACGGAGGCAGGCTCTTTTAAATATTTGTAGAGGATTCTTATGCTGTCTTCATTTGCATTAGTCGTTTATGGTTTTATTTTTAAACACACCCTTAATTAAAATGTACTAGTGAAAGCAATGCATTCTCTGTGTAAAGAAATACATTTGGAAGAAAAGGTTACCTTCAATGATTATTTCTTTCCTCGAATTTCCAAAGAAAGACCATATTTGACATCACTTTAAGTAAGTGATAAATTGAAGGCCCAATCTGTAATCAACATAGTCCCTTATATAACTTGGAAAGAAAAAAACATCAATCAAATGAACCACCCGCTACCACTATGGACAAGTGTTTCTTTTAATTGAATTTCTAACTTTATAACAATTAATGCACATGCTGGTTTAATGTCCTAATAAATTCAAAGGAACTAAGGACAAAGTAAAACTCTCCATATGTGCCGCCTGTTGCCCTCCCTGTAAACTGAACGATGACGACCCTGGCATATTTCTTTAGCTTCATTTCAGAGTACCCTTTAGGAGATTATGGCTTTTCAGCAAATTTAGGTAAAACCTGGTATGTAAAATGCACTATTTTACCACATTTCTTCAAAATGTTCTTGGGGGAAAATCGCCCCAACCTCTCCTTTAAGAAAGTTGGGATCACTTTCTTCTTTTTTGTTTCACTTCAGCTTTGATTATTGTACAAAATGACAGCAGGTAAAGCTAATGCTGGAAGTGGCCAGAGACAGAAAGGAAAGTGGGTGCCACTGGACACCTGCACTTAGTTATTTATAAATTAAGCAGTTAAGATCACCTAAGGCTGGGTCGGCCCAGGGCTCATTTCAGGACGCTACCATATGCCTTATCCCTAAAGACGGTAGGGACCCTAAGTTTTGTAAAAATTATCGACCTATATCTTTAGTTAATGTGGACTATAAGATTTTTGCAAAATTATTAGCTCTCCGCCTTGACCCGCTCTTACCACATCTCATCGGGAAAGAACAATGTGGATTTGTTAAAGGCCGCCTTACTTCAGATAATTCCAGACTCTTCCTTAATGTGTTAAGTAAAGCCCCCTCACTATCAATTCCCATTGCCGCCATCTCAGTCGATGCTGAGAAAGCCTTTGATCGGGTTGACTGGTCCTTTCTCATGGCTTCCTTAAAATGGCATGGCTTCCACCCTAAATTTATATCTTATATTTCTTTGCTATACTCTTCGCCCAAAGCCTCTGTTCTCATTAATGGTCAACTCACTTCCCCATTCACGCTTCAACGTGGAGTCCGTCAAGGTTGTCCTTTGTCACCTCTTTTATTTATTTTGGCGCTTGAACCCTTCCTCACCTCTATACGTAACAATCCCTCCATTTCCGGATTCCCTTATGGTGCTCATCATCTTAAATTATCTGCATATGCTGACGATATCCTTTTATTTATTTCAGACCCGGCCACCTCTATTCCCTCTTTATTAAGTGAATTTCAAAAATTCTCTTTGGTCGTAGGTTATAAAATAAATTCTGACAAAACAGAAATTCTTCCGTTAACCAAATTTTGCTTTCCCCACTTCTTTACGACTACCGGCTTTGCTTGGAATTCTAAGAAAATTAAATATTTTGGTGTTCTTTTTTCTAACTCTATTTCCTCTTCTATTCAACTTAACATGAATGCAGTCATCTCTAGAATAGAATCACTACTCGCTTCTTGGAATCCTCTGTTTCTCTCCTGGTGGGGTCGTCTTGACTCCATCAGGATGATGATTGCCCCAATTTTGATCTATTTATTATCCATGCTTCCAATTCGTATCTCTATTTCATATTTCCGCCGCATTGATTCGGTTTTGTCCAAATTTCTCTGGAAACAGAAAAAGGCTCGTATTTCTCTTTTACGCCTCCGCAAATCTAAACTCAATGGTGGAACCAACTTTCCAGACTTTCGCCTTTATCACAAGTCTTTCTCACTTCGACAAGCTTCCCGCTGGCTTTCTCAGGAAACCTCACCCTTTTCTCCCCTTTGGCTTTCTGTCGAACAGGAGTTATTACTTCCTTACTCTTTACAAGAGGTTATCCGCTTCACTTCTAAAGCCCCATGTCTTAACCCCCTTTTATTCAAACATACCTCTTCTCTTCTACGGCCTTTAGTCTCCTCTACTCCGGTCACTCAGGAATCCTTCCTACTATTACCTATATGGTATAACTCACTCATATTAATAAATAACAGACCTATCGCATGGGCCTCATGGAGAGCGAAAGGTATCATCTGGGTACGTCATCTGTTTGATGGCTCATCCCCCTGTTCGTTTCCTCAACTCCAATCTCAATTCCGCTGCCCTTCTTCTTTTGCAAAGAAATTCCTCATCTTTATGGAAACCATTTTAGATCGTTATTATTCTCTTCCGTCTGAGAGCCTACCAGCCTCACCTCCCTCTCTACTTACCGTCCTCTCTACTGTTCCTAAAGCTTCCCTTATTTATCGCTATTTCTCAGCCCCTGACCCAGACCGTCTTAAATCGAAATTAGAATTGTCTTGGGAGGAGGATTTGGGTTCTTTATGGTCAACTTCTCTTTGGGACAAAATATGGGCCAGATCTTTGAAGATTTCCCGCACTGCCTCTCTTACTCAATCCCTATTTTTCTTCTATCACAGACTCTACCTTTCTCCTCTTTCTATATCTCGCTTTCACTCCAATTCTATCCCTACTTGCTGGACCTGTAATGCTCCCAATGCAGATCTTTTACATCTTTTCTTCCTCTGTCCATCAGTTCGCATTTTTTGGACTCAGATATTCTCTCGCCTTTCCCGTATTTTCAACATTTCTACTCATTTTTCCACTTCCATTGTGTTTCTGGGTAGCCTTTCAGAGGATCTGGATCTCCCTCCACGGCCTTTTTGACCTTATGTTAGCCCTTGCATTACAACACATTGTCTCTAACTGGAAATCCTTAAACAATTTGTCTCTAAATTGTTGGTGGAATCTAGTATGTCAATCACATAGACTTGATGTTGCCTTTGCTTCTTACTGCAAACCCTCCCGTAATGTTGAACTCTACTGGTTACCTCTCACTTTATATTTAGATCAATCTGCCAAAAAGACATATTCTCCAGTTTCCTCGGATAATTTCAAACCCCCTTGAACACATGTACTCTTGCCTGTAGTTTATGATATTTCAATTTCACTGTTGTGATTTTTCTTTTTAGTTTTATACTTGTTTCCTTTTCGCTAAAGGTTCTTATTTCAAATAGTCGCTAAATATTGTGTATTTTACTGTACTCTTTTGACTGACATTTATTGAATTCTCTAGTTTTCACTCACTCCTTTCCTATTACCATGTTTTTATTTACCTCCCCCTCCTCCCCCCCCGTAAAATACTTCAAAATGCTTGGTTTTTTTCACTGTGATATTGGTTACCTATGTTTACTTTATTCCAATCTTTAACTTTTTCTTATATTTTACTGATGTCACCTTATTGTAATATCTGATTTTACTCTAATAAAGCTTTCAAACTTAAAAAAAAGATCACCTAAGGCTCACAGTCAATCTGAAGGTGAAAAGGAGCTGGATTGTTTGTAGTAAGTAGAAAAGCTAGTGTTAAATGTGTTTGCATCTGTATTTCTGCTACGCAGTGCAACAACTGTGACTCATAAATGATTCATCAGTTCTGATAATGGTGATAGTAGGAACATAACAACTATAGTCACTGCCATGAGATATAAGTTAGCATGAATGTAAGTATGGAGCATATTTAAAGCACAAACGTAGGTATAAGAAGCTATGCATTGTACAGGGTGAACGGCTATTATACAGCAAAAAAGTGATTGGAGGGACAGCTGGATTCTAAAAATGGAAGTCGACTGTTGGCTCATAACAGCTGTGGCCCGTGCAGGTAAGAGCGGTGGGGCGCTGTGGCTGGCTTGGGTAGATATAAACAGATGACGAGGTGAATTTAATTATTTATTTAATTTTCCTTCATAGTTGTCTGCCGAATACCCCCCATCGAACCTAGCCCCTCCACTCTCACCAGTATGGGCTGCGGCTGGGTCACAATCGTGTAATGTATAATAATTCTGTTTTGCACTGAAGCTCTTATATATAGCTAATGGCATGGACACTTATATTTGTTTGCTCCATTGGACTTCATTGCTTAAAATCCGTTATTTGCAATCATCTGCAACACCGACCAACAGACAGGGCATTTATTGACTACTTAAATTACAACATTTGCAAAAAGGATAATTTCCGTTATGAATCTGTGAACTTCAGTGTACAACACAATTTTGGTGAATGGACAGAAAGCAATCAGCTTGTGTTTGTGGCGCTTGTGCTTGTTATGGTATTTGTTAGCCCAAAATCCACCCATGCTTCCAAAATGAACACTAGGACTAATTTCTTGCTAAAATATAGACCTAAATGCCGATTTTGCATTGTGGGTAATTTTGTATGATTTTTGCAGATTTTTGTGTAATTACAAAGAAGCAAGTTATGAGAATTTCCAACGCCCTAAATGTAATTCCACCATATAAAAGTTTTCTTAGTTTTAGACAGAAAAGAATTGGCTTTTTACAGAAAATAGTCGGCTAGTCAACAAAGATTGATCACATAAAAACGGTTTCTTAATTTGTTTCCACGCTACCACTGATGCAGCTCTGCAAACCACCCCCCAAATTATCCAGTTTGAATATCTTTGAAGACACAATTATTACTATCTAGAGACATCTCAGAAAGTGTTTATTCTTTCAAAAAACCGTTGGATGGGCGGACAGATTTCCAGCATCCCAAACTATGAATTAAAATGCAAATTGTACCAATGATTTCGCTCATTCAATGTAATCTCCCACCTTCTTTCAAAATGGAACAGCTGAAGGTAACATTAAACTGTCTTCCTTGTAGCAGCTGATATGATTCCACCATAACTAAAAATCTATTTTGAATCACAGGGATGTAATGTTTGCATATTTTACTTCACCGGGAGTCTTTTCTGGTTGAAGTGTGTGTTCAGTTTAATCACAAATGATTGTTGAGAGCTAACATCTATAAAAGGAGAAATAACTGAAAACTATTTCATAATAGAAAGGAAATCAGCCTAATAGTCCCACAATTTTCTTTCTACATTCTCTGCTGGAAAATGTAATTTGCTTGAGGTAGCAAAGTGCCTCTGCAGATATCTCTCTGCATTAAATATATTTTATTGCCTAATATGTATGCAGTATTTGTCCATTAATTTATGCAAAGTTTTAAGAAGTTCCATGAATTCGTATTAAAGCTGTTGAAAATAAATGTAAAAGTGAAAGAATGCATGTGAAAATTATTATATAAATAGATTGAGTTATAGTGTTATGGGGAACTGGTTTGGGATTCGTATGGGTTTATTCACATTTACAATAACAGTTTTCCGAGTATTTTTACAAAAGGTGCTGGAGCAAGCAATTGCATACCATCTTTATTTTAATGAAACCCCTTTAGATCATTAGAGCTGTAATGTAAAATGGTGATGTGCAGAACAAAATATTCGAGTGTTACATGCTGTTAGCCCTGTCATCTTTTGCCATATTTCCCCTGTCTTTTTGTTTTCTGACCTTCTGTTTTGATGGTATGCTGGACTTCGTTTTTGCTTGTTTAGTGTCTCTGCACACTTTTTCACTGCTGTTCAGTGATAAAGCACAAGTGCTCCTACTGCAAATTGGGTTATGATTGGTTTTCCATGATTGGTATGTGTGAAGTACTAGTAAGTCTCTAGAACAGTGTGCTGTGTGTGTGTCCAGGGCCTGTACATCAAATGCTACTAGTAGGCCTGCAGCACTGGTTGTGCCACCCACACAAGTAGCCTTTCAAAGGTGTCTCAGACCTGCCACTGTAGTGTCTGTGCGCAGTTTACTGTCATGTCAACCTGGCAAGTGCGCCCACTTGCCAGGTCCTAACCTTCCCTTCCCTTACATGTAAGTCACCCCTAAGGTAGGCCCAAAGTAGCCCCATAAGCAGGCTGTAGTGTATGAGAAAGGCAGTTAATGGAGTAGTGTGTTATCCATGTCCTGATAGTTAAATACTGTGCATTACGCATTTTTTTCAATTAAAATACTGTCTTTCCCAAAGGTGATCATTGGAGATGCATTGTAACACACCCTTTAGTAAATTTTGTTTTTAAATTGTGTGTTTTAAAGTGCCACTTTTAGAAAGTACATTTAAACCATGATAGCGTGGAGTGCACACCTCTATACTTGATATCCATATTTAGTATCCACTTTTAATAATGCTCAAGGCAATATGTTTGGCTTGCGACCATGGAACATGCCCTGCCCATGCGCGTTATATCTACAAACAAACTCCCACCCATTCCGGCTTAAGGAGCACTAGGATGCACAGCCCAAAAGTCCAACGTAAATCCATTTACACAAACTTCTTTCAGTGTTTATCTTTTTATTCAAATCTTCATCCAGTCAGTAATCAAATTTTCATCTTGTTTCTGTTCCATTATTTCATGTTTCAACAGGTGCCAAATGGCTTTCGTCGAGCACGCTATCATTCTCTGCTCTTCATAGAACAATATAGCAGCTAAAAAACAAATGCATTTCGGGCTTCAGCGCCCTTCCTCAGGGGTAACTGTCACTGAACGAACACACCGGCGTGCAGAAAGGAGCTGGATGTTTGTTTGTACTGGAAGAGTAGCTTTCCAGAACAAAATGCTATGATTAGGGTAACTTTAAAACAGTTCACACAATGGATGTGTACAGCACAGGGAAACACAGGTCTAATTTGTGAAAATGTAGAAGAAATAAATACATTTCTTCTTTTTAGAGCCTATCTCAAGGAGTTGTTTTTTTGGGGGGCAAAGCCCTGTCTACCATTGTTGTGTAGTGAAATTGCTAAAGAAATCCATGGGTGATAGCGTGGGAATGCCCATGTACGACCCATGGGACTTTCCTCATTGTGTTTAGAGCTATTTGACAGAGAAAACATGTTTGACACTGGACAGTAAATATGTTATCAACACTTTGCACCAGTTAGCATCAATTTTGTAACTTTTTGCTGGTGATTTTTTATCCAAGGTCTTGAATCTAAGTACATCCTTGCTAACATAGGAATTTTTTTCCTAATGGTCATTCTGTAAAGATGAAGGCGTAAGCAGCATGTAGTCCAAAGAAGAGTTTAAGGATGTCACTTCTCATTAAGCCCCAACCACACGCACAGATAGAAGCAGAGCTCGCAGTTCAGGATCCACCCACCTCAGTGTCCAACTGTCAAGTCACGTCATGAGTCTTCGCACATTCTATGGTGATGATGCCGATTACAAAGTCCTGCATTTAATATTTGGAAGTGGGTAATGATCAATAACAACCAACTTGTTTAGTTCTCTCAGGTCCATGCAAAGCCTGGCCTCACAATTTACTTTGCATGACATCACCACTGGAGTAATCTACTCTGATGCTTCCACAAACTGGATGATCCCATTAATCACCAACATGTCCGGTTCAACGTTCATGTTTTCCCAAGCCAACATCAGGACCCCATGCATCTTGGCTGCTTTTGGTTGTGCAGCATCTTCTACTTGATCAAGTGCATGCAATCCATGAGGAAACCCAAACTGGTCCTGAAGGCCTCAGGAAACCTTTCTACACGAGCCATAATCACAGCTGTAATCGTTCCTACCACTAGAGCATCTCTAACACTCACCCAATGATCCTCATTAGAGTCAAGATATACATTTAAGCCACATTGGTGCAACCAACTAATGATGGAATCTTCTTTGAATGAAACATACATTTTACCAGGTATCAGATGTCCTTTAAACTCTAAAGTTCCCAAAAAATAGCAAGGTAAGCTAATGGGTTCACCTCCATATCCTTTCGTCTCACATACGGTTTCAGTAACTTAACCTTATTTGTCATATGTCGTTCATAGAATGTCTTTGGAATAAGCATTATTTTTGCACCAGAGTCAAACAAAATGTTGACAGGTTTGACATTAACAAGAACTGTCTCAAAGGGACCATCAGGCACACCACCCTTTGTCTGTAGCAAGGTAACCTCATCAATCGAACTATCAATATTTTCATCATCATCATCCTACCTCATGCACATTCTTTGTTTTTTTGTCAGATCTGTAGGCCTTTGCAAAATGGCCCTTCCTCCTACAGACGTTAAACATGACCTTTCATCCTGTAATCCCCTTTTGAATTGGCAATGTGCCCAGGATTGTGTTGTATTGTATTGTATTGTATACTGGATTTATATAGCGCTTATCACCCAGGGGTCTCTAAGCGCTTGCCTTGGGAACCCGTCCTGGCTTTTCCCTGTGAGATAGCCCCTACAAGGCATCCCCAAGGTGAAAGCCAGGCATCCCGCCGCGGGGGGCCGTTGTGGAGATTAAGCAAGCTTAATGCCCAGAGTTGCACATCTGAATCATTTTACCGCAAACGCTTTAGAAGTCTTAGTTGTAGGTTCATCTCGTGTCAACTTGCTTTTGTCACATATATCATGTACCAGCTTTAAAGACAGAATATCAGTTTTCCCAGTGTTGTCGCTGCTCTTTTTAACAATCTCCATGCACACTTTAGAATGTTCATGTGTCTTTGCAAATGTGAGTACTTCTTGCAAAGAAGGATTGTCTTTCTGCCACATACTTTCCTTTGCTTTGTTCTTAGAAACACCGCAATAAACTGGTTCTTCAGACGTTCTTCACAGGTCTCTCCAAAATTCCAAGTCAAAGCCAACCTACGAAGCTCTGTCACATACTACTCCACAGAATCATCTTGCCTTTGCTTCCTCTTCCCAAATTGATAACACTTGAGCACTATGCTCAATTTGTGAAGATAATGTAAGTCCAATTTTCTAAAACAAACCTCAGATTCCTTAAGATTTGCAACATCAGATTCAGACAAATCAGGAAGGTGTTCAAATACCTCCTGACCCTCTGTACCCAAGTAATGCATAAGGAATGCAGATTCAAGTTCAGCGCTAAGTGATGTCCCACATACCCTAGCATAGTGTCTGAACATCTTCTTTTAACCACAAAACCGGTAGATCACCAGGTGACACAAGAAAAAATGGAGGAGGTGTGGCATTATGAATGGTGCACACTGATATTGTCAAGTGTTGTGAAATCCCTAGAGTAACATCCTGTAAAAAAAAAATAGAAACACTTAAACGTAATCCAAGGCTAAATCAAATGCAATATTTTCACAAGTTATGGAACCCCACAATAAAATCCTGTACTAAAGATTAGAAACACTTGTACATAATGCAAGACCAAAATATCAAATGCAACAGTCAGAAAAATTAAAAGGTTGGCACAGGTAATGTTATGTTCTCCTTTGAAGGCCTCATGAACAGTGCTTTTAATGGAAAAAGAGAAGTGCCGGTATTCACCAAATTGCTTGGGGTGGGCCTGGGAGGGGAGTGTCTGGGGGTGTGGCTTCGAGGAAGGCTTGTACACTAGCAGCATTTTCTCGTTCAATGTAAATTGCCCCAGTGCCCTTGGCCAAGTTCTGCTCATAGCTGCAGGGTGTAATTGGTGTTTGTTGTGATTATATATAGCATGAACCTAGCCCGAGGGCATTAACGTGAGAAGCAGAAGTTTTACGCGAAAGCACTGTTTTGTTTTGTATGGCACAAGGAGATTTAAGTGATTTGCTCCGTATCACAGGATTTTGAGCCCACGCTGGGATTTCACCTGTGCCATAAAAACAAAAAGTATGCGTTCATGTAGAATTTGTGCTTCTCATGTAAAGCACTTTAATGCCCTCCTGCCAAGTTTGCGCTATATATAACTGTAAAAATGGACCAATGTGCCCTGCACACACGAGCTAAACTTGGCCAAAGGGTGTTAGGCTCTCTGACAGACAATGGCAAGTTTCTTCCAGGGCTGCAACCTTTCCCTATTACTGAGAGCGCGACAGTTCCAATGTTGAGAGCTCTAGCTGTCAAACCACACCTGTCTTCCTGTCCTGCTGCGCTGTCAGGGTGTGAGCAGGGCCCACCTGTAGAGGCGCACAAGGCAATACCAGCAGCAGAACCCCTGTCATCTTGCAACCGCCTTGTTCATGTCCCTGCCTCAGTTTGACTTGCCAGATTAGTTGTTTTTATCCTTTATGAGTAGACTTTTGAGCAATGTTTTAACACCTCATTGCCTCTTTCTTCTCCCTCCTTTCACCGTCTCACCCCTGCTGACAGACACACCAACAGACCAATCACCGTGAGGCATCTAAGCTATTTGCGATCTAGGTGAGCTGGGGAGGTCCGGAGGTGTTTGGGTTCAGGAGGCAGTCACTGCTAATCCAGGGACTGACCAGTCAACCCAAAAAGGACCCCTTGCTGCCTCATTTCAGTCTCTAGCATTAGCAAGGGCGCCCAATTTCTCTCTGCCCAAGGCGCTATCGTAACAAATCCTGGCTTTGAGTGTAGGGCTGCAGCCTCAACCTATCGCTGGAATACACTCGCCATTAACTGTCACCCACCCATAACACAGAGGCTGACCGCAGCATGCCATTAGGAGTACTGGTACTCTCTTAACACAAGGAGAAGTCCCGGTACTCAATGGGAGAACACGAAGAAGTGCCAGTACTCAGTACCGGTGAGTACCAGCCCATTTAAAGCACTGCTCGCGAATGTGCGAAACACACTGTAAGAGCAGGACTCTAAAGTTCCCAGTACCACAAAAGTCTGTCCTGTAAGATATGTTGGCTTCACGCACCGGAATACAACCCTCTGGCTTCTAGTTCGCTACAAAACCGAAACCAACTGCAGTCATGGACATGAAAAGGCTGTTGAGTCGCCCACTTGAAGAATGCTCGGGATTAAAACATTTTTTTAAATAGCGTTACATCCACGTTGGTCCAAAGACCACGACTCAAAAAAGGTTGCACTTGCCGAATGGCCATGCATTCATATTCCATGGCACGTCCTCGACAGCATGATACCAATGTCAACAAGTCTAGTGAGGTTGTCAGCATAAAACTCCATGACGCATTCCTTTTGATCAAAGCTTGTGACATGCGCCGCAGCTTTCTAGCTTGAAGAATTCACGCACAAGGCCATGAAACTCCACCAATAAAAAGATTATGGAGTTGCAAAGTAACCAGGGCTTAGCTAATGTCCATGTGCTCAGGAAACTTGCCAGGAGACTCCGACAGCACGCATTTCAAAGAAAGCTAGTGACACACACTGCTTCCATTACTTACAGTGTGAAGAATTCTTACACACATGCCAGTCCTCAAGTTAGGTTCCCAGGTCACTTGCTCTTTTGAAACATTGTTGAACGCCACTTAAGATGGTGGAGTGGTAAGAGCATGACCCTAATGACAAAAAGCTCTGGTATCTGGCGAGTTTGCTTACTGATGTTTACTGATGCTTTCCAAATGTGTTGAGGCTCAACAATAAAGGAAGTTCCACGCCGTAGGTCTAGGTTCATAAGTCCACGATCCACAATTTTCTCGTCGCCAATGTAAAGATGAAGGAGGAAGCAGAGGCAGCAGCATGTTGTCCAAAGAAGAGTTTATTGATGACACTTCTCATTAAGCCTCAACTACACACACAGGCAGAAGCAGAGCTCGCTGTACAGCGTCCACCCACTTCAGCGTCCAACCTTCAAGTCACGTCGAGTCTTACCACATTCTATGGTGATGGTGCCAGGTTACAGAATTCTGCATCGTCAGCTGGATACCAAGATTCAGAACACCACACACCCTCATTGAAAAGCCTAGCAAGACAATCAGAAAGATTTGGTATTTCTCCTTTCTTGTTTAAACTGAGGGGTAAATTTGCAAGGGATTAACGAAACAGGAACACGTCGACCTGTTTTTGGTGCCTAGTGTCAATCAGATTAACAAGGGAATTTGTGGTTTTGATAATAAGGCTGTGTTTCCAAGTGATTGTTCCTAAATAAGACTGTTTTTTAACAAAATACCAAAACATAATACCATCTACGTGGACACATAACTCCTTTTTTCGACATTAGGCTCAAAAAATTGTTTTATGTGGTTTATTTGCAGTTATGAGTGAGGTATGAATGGATGGTTAGAATATTTGGTGGATGTGTTGATAATTTCTGTTGATAATTTGTGAATTCAATATTCATTTAAACTATGTCGTATTGAAATGTGTTGTCTTATAATTGTTTGTACATGCACAAAAAATGAGTGATATCTTTATGAAGTAATATGGTTTCACTTTTAAGAAAATGAATTAAAAAACTAAGTGACGCAAATTCAAAAAAACGGACCTGTATGTTTCATTCATAAAGGTCAGTATAAATAGTAGAAAGTGAAGTCCAGTATTGGCAGTTGTGTTGTTCTCTTATCACATATGCCACGGCACTAATAAGAGTGACAAAGGAAATCAAAGTCAATAATTGAACAAAACGGGAACATGGGTGGATATAGGGATGTGGCACAGTAGATATACACCTATCCTTTCACTTTTGAAGAGAGAGATGCATTTTATGAGATCCCAAAAGTAGAAGTGATATACTTAAAAGTCTCTACCATTTATCTGTTATGTGCAACCAGTCCTGATTTTGGTGCAATGCGTGGGACAGAAGTAGATGTGTTAGATAGGCAACTGCAAAGGCCCTTAAAAGTGGATTAAACCAAGAAGTGTATGAGCAACATATTAGTACATCACAATTAAACAGCAAAAAAATGTTATGGTCCCACAAAGGTATAGAAATTTCCAATAGTGTGTTAGCGAAGTTGATAGCATAGTGAAATTCCTGTGTGTATTGTAAGGATGTGTTAAGAGACAGGTCCTTTGTGCCCCTAGTCACATTAGCAAGTACTACAGACTGCTAGGCTAGACTAATTAAAATCTGTTTGTTTTTCAGAGGCTGGTCTATTTGGTTTCTACAAATAAGTTTTTTTCTCACACAGACAAACTAAGCAAGTGCATTGGAGTATTAAAAAATGCATGCAAAGAATAACTCCAGATCTATTAAGAATGTATGCTCTCACTGAAAAACCAAAGCACCCACTGAATTTTGTCTTGGCAGGGGCACTTTTTAGGTTATGTTAACTGGTTTTACAAAGAGCGAGTTCATCCTTGGGTCTCTTGGTGTTTGATGACAGGTGTAATAGGCAACATTAAATTATTGGTTTAATAGGAATGTTTTAAGTTTTTCCTGAAGTTATGTTATGTTGCAAGATTTGGAAAGCGCATGGTGACCCGCAGGCATCTCATCATTGGGCAAGGAAAATCAATGTTCCAACGAGGCATAGAAAGAATTTAGGAGACTAATTCTTAAAGAGGCTTGCCTTAAGAGCCTTTCGAAAACTCAGCTCATTATCAAGGGACCAAAAGACCGAGGGGAGTGAGTTCCAAAAATTTGCTATATTGAAACTAAGCAGTCGTCCTCCACTTCTGGCTCTTCTGAGCAAGGGGACGGTAGCCAAATGAAGGTTAAAGGATCTGAGTGGCCTATTTTTAGTTTAAGGGGTTGCCAGCTGACGTAGAATGGGGGGACCACTCGCATGTAGAGCACAATGTGCAGTACACAGAGATTTGATTTCAATTCTCTGAATGACAGATAGCCAGTGAAGAGTTTTCAAGTCAATTCTAGCTGACTAATTTCTATGAATCCCAAGTAGGATGTGTGCCACGTCATTTTGCACCACTTATAAATTCTGAGTGACTGTCATAGGAGTGTCCAAATGCAGTGAGTTGCCATAGTCCAGGCATGTTAATATCAAGGTCTGAACCACCAGCCTCATCGCCATCTGAGGGAGCAGGATTCCAAAACAACTGCAGATCGTTTAGATGCCTGGGTTTCCATCGTCAGGGCTTTATCGAGCCAACCCCCCCCCCCCAGGCTTTTTATAGCTGTATTAACAGATGGGGGGGGTGAGGTATCCTGGTCACCCCAGAGCTCATTGAGGGTAAGAAGTCAAAATAAGAAAGGCTAAGTCCTAGAGTCAGAGAAATCTTATTCCGGGCATTAGAAGCCAGAAAGGAGAATGCACAACCACTAGTGGAGTTTTCCTAAGGATCAGATGAATAGGAGAATAGAGAGGGCTTTAAACTCAGTTCTTGTGGAGACGGGAATCCAGTAAAGATGGACTAGGAAAAATAGTGCCCTGGCAGAATGAGAGACAACAAAAACTGGTTTTGTATCATGATTCTTTATATACTGGAGCCATTAGCACTGGAACTTGGTACGACCTAGGTAAACTGAGGTAGACCAATCAGAGCTGAGATTGCTGGTGATCATCCTTCAAACGAGAGCCTAGTTTGGAGTTGGAAAGATATAGACTGAGTCCATTTCAGAGATTTGAGCTGTCATGTTCAGCTTTTCATCTAGTTTATCTTTGATATTTGTACCTTTTTATTTATGTTCTAAATATCTTTTTGTTGAGTTTATTTTTTTCAGAAGATAAACATACGTTTCGTTAGGCCTTCATGCAATAACACTTTCCAAGTACTAGTCATGTAAGAAACTATGCTGGATTTTTGTCAATGTAATTTAGTACAAAAATTGTAGTCATGGCCCAACGGCTATCTTGATATAAGTGGGAGTTCTATTGTCATGATTAAAGTGCTATGCCATAATCTAGTATCTGAACATGTAAATAACAGCTACTCATTAAACCTATTACCAACCAGAGCAGCCATGGAATCCAGACAAGCTATGTAAGTATCGGTCTAATTGTCCAAATGAAAGGCAATTTATAGATACATTCAGTATATGTTAATGCTATTGGAGGGGCAGTATAGGGGTCTTAGGGAGCAGGTGAGGGCCTTCCACACCAGTTGGGTCCCTGGTCCTGGTGAGCGGGGGTTTAGTTCATGATGATGCAGTGGGTTGTAGGGTTTAAGGAGAGCTATTACTTTTGCCTTATGCCTACATACCATGCATCCCATTCTTGTAATACTTTCGAACAGAGGTTTAATATGGGACGGAATCTCACACCTCTATTCTCTTCTTCTAATAATGCTTTCTCCACTGCCTGAGCAAGACCATAACATTGTTTTTCCATTTTGAAATGTTAGGGACTGTGGAGGAATTCCATGTTAATGCTAGGGGCAAGGCTGGCTAGCATGATTATAATTTGGTTGGAGTTTAACTGCAGCAAGATTCTACTCATCCAATATATGATCTCAAAAAACATTGGCAGAAACTTCCATTGACCACCTCAACTCTTCTGTAACATAACCTAAAAGAAAGCTATCTCCATTCTCATGCAGGAGATATCTGAATATGTTGGTATATGCTCTGGACCACTGGAATTATACTATCCTGTAACCATAACATTTTCTGCATAGTTGTGGATTCACTCATTTGCCACTTAACCCACAATTTCATGAATAACTTATAGATTTCAAGAATAAAATGTGTTCCTAGTTTAAAAGAATCCAAAAATAATTTAAAGTGGCACAATTTGCAAAGCTAAATTGGCCAGTATTCAGGTGTTAATGAGTGACCCTTTTGTTCTCATGGAATTGATATGTGTTACAATTGTGAAAAGATATTGTCATAGAATGGTCTACATTAAGCTTCTTATTTTGCATTTTCTTGCCACATAATGTAGTTCTCCATTGTGCCACATTTTAGTGGTTCTCGATATTCTGGTTTTGTGTGTGGCGTGATACCTGTTTCTGATAGGTGAATTGACATTTGTGGAAGTATGTCAATTTCTGGGAGAAAGTGCCTATTTTTGTGATGAAAACCTATTTATGTTTATTTTTCCGGCTTTGTGTAGCAGGTCATTTCATGGCAAAGCTTCACTAGGAATTGGTAAATGCAAGAAGCTAGTGTAAATACTAGAGGTGGGAGTAGTTTGAGGAGTAGCGCTACGCGAAGTGCACTTCCCACTATACGAGCTACGTGTAACACTACGGTAACTGCGTAGTAGCATGTTCGCACTGTGCAAGATGTCGTTTTCAATGATTAAACGGCATCTTGCACAGTGCGAGCTGTACTTTTCTGCCGCTTGAGTAGATTTTTATTCGAGCTGCAGCTTTCTCAATGCGAACTGGTAGATTCTCATCACGAGCGGTCGCGAGCATGCGCGACCACTCACAATGAGAAACCTGACCTCCCCGTGTTGAGAATCTCGCCGGTAGGTTTATTTTCCATGCTCGCGATCGGTAACTTGATGTTGCTGATCGCAAACAAGGAAAAAGTCTTGCGAGGATGTCATTGTCCTCAATGTCAAGTTGGCGACCACGAGCAAACAAAAAATTATCGCTGCACTACGCCACGCAAGTTCGCACTGTTCTACGTGCAGTTCGCTTAGTGCGAAGTTGCGCACACTTCGCAAACTACGTAAGCGTAGCGTAGTGCTTTGCCCAGGGTTAGTAAATACCTAAATGTTATGGTAGCTGGTAATTTCAAGGAATGGAGTGTTGCCCTAACAACTGTCATCATCAGTAAACCTCAATAATAAAAGTAGGGAAATGAGTGAACAGTGTGATAAGAAAAATTGTGGTTTGAACCCTCAACCACAATTAAAACACCCAACATGATGTCTCAGCGTACATATTGCATGTGTGCCAGGGCATATCTGTCACTAGTGCAGTCAGTGCTGTCGTCAGAGACCAGAAGAGGTGGGGACCAGTCGGCCCCTGCTCCGTTTACAAGTAGTTAATGGCTCGCTGACACCTACAAATGTATCTATGAGTATAAGTCTAGGGCCTTGTTGAATGTTTACTCTTCACAGGGAGATAAGCAAGGGAAGTCAGATGCCAAGGGAGCTACTGGCCGAGAGTGAGAGGGATATTTACAAGAAATTATGCATAGCTCCACCTAGGCAGCGATATGGCAACATTTCTTGCACCTTGAATGAAAAATCCTTACAGCACCATGAATACACCTTATTATATTATTGGGCTCCATGGTGCAAGGACTTTCTGACATATCTATTGAAGGATGGCACAAGGCATACAGACCAAAAGTGACACATTTCTGTAGCTGATAATAAAACTAACTCAACTACAGCAATGCGGCAAACAAACAGGCAATGCATTGGTTTTGACTGACACAAGTAGCCTACTGTCTGAAGGCCAATGCAATAGAGTGTAAAAGATGTAAAACTCAACTTCCACACTATTACGTTGGTCCTGGATCTCACACAAACAAGTAGGCATAGTGTACTTGTGTGTACCACTATGCCTATGTATGTCTGACATGACATGACATTAATGGTGAGTAATGTGTGATTACTGTGTTACCTACATGATGGCACTTATCTGTTAAGGAGATGTGACTTTTTTTCCTTTTTTTACAAAGTTTTATATTGAGTGAACTTGACCTAAATTGGTCATCAGAGCGCTTTACATAGCACCAGTTGCATTACATGAGGACACATTAATTTTTTTGTTAGGCACGGGGAGATTAAGCGATTTGCCCAGAATCATAGGATGTCAGCTTTATTGCCGAGATTTGAACCTAGTTCCCCAGATTCGAAGTTGACCGCCCGAGCTGTTAGACCAACTCCTCTTGATTGACTTGATTGCAGATTACACTGTTTCAATTCACTTCAGTTAGTCAAATTCCTCTGATACAGCCAATGCGTCATTTTTATTCCTGGGTTTTGGAGGCGTAGGAATTTTGCACATCTCAAGCTCAGCGGCCCGCATCCTGAAGTAGCATCTCTTTTGGAAAAACTCATAAATAGCACTGCATCAGTTTTGCAGGGGATTTTAGGTGGGAATGCCTATATTGAAACTAATGTGACACAGCTGATTCCAACAAAGGAAAAAGTCCACGTAGGCTGAAGAAAAGTGAAGCATCAGTCTAGATGCATCACCTTGTAAATATGGAGCAATGGCAGTGCTGCATCAAAAAGAAAACACAACGGCGATGAAAGCTCCTTGCAAATATGCCCCAGAGTGTTTTGAGAGTTTGGGTGTGTGTGTCTCCATTTCATCAAAAACTATGCTGATTTGTTATTGGATAAATGTAGTGAATGACTGTGTTCACAGGCATCCAGTGACAATGCATCTCAGCTCAAGCTTTCATGAGCAGCAAGGAGGAGAAGAGTTTTGCCAGCCAGTACCACATTTGAACCCCTGCCAATTTTATTTTGCTTTTTGCAGTTTTATATAGAGCAAACTCAACTAGAAGGTATGGTGCCCTTTACATGAGGAGAAGTGTGGCTCAATGGTGAGAGCGGCAGACCCTGATGCAGAAGTCTGGCCTGGGACCAGGGTTTAATTCCCGACTTGGCGGGTCTTGGGCTCAATTTCCTTGGACCTGATAATTCTCGCCTCAGTGCCTATTCTAGTCATGGGTGCAACTCTGGGCAATAGCTTGCTTAATCTCCACAATGGCCCCAACAGCGCTGGGATACCTGGCTTCACCTTGGGGGTGCCCAGGAGTGGACATTTCACAGGGAAAAGCCAGGAAGGCTTCCACAGCGGTATGTGTACAGCGCCAGGAAACCCCAGTTGGGGTACAAGTGCGCTTTACAAATTAATTTCATTTCATGAGCACTAGTTGCATTACAGATGGACACATTAATTTTTAGGCACAGAGAGATAAAGTGATTTGCCCAGAATCACAGGATGTTGATACTTCCACTGTCTCAAACCTGATTCATCAGCACCAAAGTCAGCCACTTTAGCCATTACGTCACATACTCACCCCAATGTCATGCTGAACAGTACACATTCAAAGAGGCAAGGCAAGTGGCTCTGAAGGGAAAGCCCAAAACAGCCACAGACCCTACACACTTTCTGTAGGAGTAATCCTTGTCCCATTCAGGAGTCACCCATTGCAATTGCTCTAGAATCCACGTCTAGGGGAGGAGATAAGTGCAATGTATGTGCCTCAAACCTCATGTCTAACTATGATGCCAAGGTAGTGCCCCCTGCAAGCATAATCTGTCCCACAGGTGAGTCTTAAAGCATCAGTAGTAATTATTATGAAACTTCATTGAATCATCCCCAGATTAGTTTAACACACTCCAGCAGCTTCCGCTGAAAACCTACTCACATTTCTACCAGAGCTCCACACTTGTGAAATAAGCATAGCAAAGTGGTGACAGGTCCCTGGTTGTTATGCCTGACAGGAGTGCTATGTCTTTGAAGTCTGTTTAATCATGATCAGATGTTATTGTCTCTGTTCATTCTCATTGCTGCTAGGCACTGGAGAAAGCAAAGCAGTTTTTCCTAGATCTGTTCCTTCTCTTTGTACTTATGTGCATTACATGAAATACTTGATTTCAAATTTTGCAAAAATATAACTACATTTTTGGTATTGAAGGTAGGGTTGGACAGTATGCTCCGTTCTACCCCTGATTTGGGAGAATTCTGGCCACTCCGCGTTACTCTTTAACAGAGATTTCAGGCCGAATTCCAGCAATCGCCCCATGTGAAATTTTTCTCCCGCAAAGCTCCAGAATATGCGAGCTGGTGAGCACGAGCAAGATTTGACGTCCTTTAGCACGATTTTCCAACATTGGTGATCGCCGGCGTTCACGGGCGGTCACAGTCAGAGGGTTGCCATTTAAGTAGATTTGCTGCTGTTTGAGATTCTATCCACGAACTGCACCAAAATCAACTTGAATAGTTGTGTGCTCTGGGACAACGCATGATGCCATTCGCTCTGATTTTCAGCGCTGCTCGAGCTACCGGAGCTAGATTGAAGTACGAGCAGCTCTAGCTGCATATTTTCTGCCCATTGGTGGGATTCCATGGAATCTTATAGAGTTTTTCCTGTAACCACGCAGAATTCCGTCGTGTGAAACTCTGTGAGCTCTGCCCACACCAGAGGTCGAATAAACAGTTTCAAAATGAATACGTTCAACAAAGCTTTCGTTTTGAAACTATGAATACACTGCAAAATCGACTGCCTGTAGACACTCTAGAAAAGAAGAAAACGTTATTTGCTCAGGATCACACAATTTTGCTAAATGTGCATAGAGGGAGGGATTCGGACGCAAGTCTCAGATTTCTGAAGGTTAACAACTGAGGGCCTCATTTATGAGGCCCCTTGTGCCATCAGAACGTCACTTTTTGCGACATTCCGTGTCGCAGAAGCCTGCATGATATTTATCAGACAGCACTAAGCCACTCTTTTGGCTTAATGCTGCTTGATAAATACCAGTTCCTTTAAAGCAGTGTTCCGCGTTAAAGGGGCGTGCAATGGGTGTTGCTGGGGGCGTTCCCAGCAACATCCATGGCCTTTTGACACTGCCCCAGATTTACTAGTAATCGTAAATCTGAGCCAGTGCCAAAAAGCTGACGCCTCCCCAGGGAAGGCGTAAGGGAGGCGCAACGGGGAGAAATATCCTTATTTCTCCTTGTTTTTCCTTTTTCTATGTGCGCTGCATTCTGCAGCATACATAGAGGAGAAAGCCTCTTGTGATTGTTTTTGTACAGAAGAGTTTCCCTTCCTGTACAAAAATAATCATCCCTGCAACGCAGGTACCCTTGCACCATTGTGTAAAGGTGCCTGCGTTGGCACAGGCAGCCCATTGTGCACCAGCGCAGGGAAATAGGACAGGAATGCACCGTATCTTATAGATACGACGCATTCCTGCCCTTTTCTTTTGCCGTAGGGAAGCGCAGCAGGAAGGGCTGCTGCGCTTCCCTTCGGCAAAACCTCATAAATGAGGCCCTTAATGAATAGTTCACATAATCCACCTTGACCCTTTAACTCAACTTCCTTTACCTGTTGAACTAAAAATGTTAAACTAACTGTCGGGAGCGTATATGCAGAGTGGAAGTATATGCTGTGCTAGCATCTTATTGAAGACTTCAAAAACCTGTGTTTTTGTCAGTCATACTTCTAATATCACTATGGATCGACTCAAGGATAATGGTATTTCCCGACAGTATCACTGCCACAGTAACTAAATAAAGAGGAGAAGCTAAACTTTCGCATTTCATTTAAAGTGCAGTAGCATCAATGTTTGCTATTCTATGCTATGTTACTGTAAAATTGCTTGCAGTCATATTACTTAAACCATACAGGCAGGAGACTGCTGTTTTTTTTCTTTTTTTTTGTTTACTAAATATGAATATCTTAAAATATGGTCATATTTATGCGACTAATAAAGGTGTAAGATATTTAAGAGTAAAACATTTGATTAAACATTTACCTTTATATATCATGATAATGACTGTTACAGTGTATTTGATACCAACGTTTAACCACCTCCATTGTATATGCCATTGGCAGCTTGGCCATTGGCATCACTGCAAAGTCACGAAAGGGATTTTTTGGGAAACTCTTGTAATCCTAGTTTCACAAACCTTGGGCCAAGTAAAGGAAGCATGCAGCTTTACCTTTTGCACTGCTTGCTGCTTCCTGCAACCATCCTTGAGACCAACATGCCTGACAGTGATTTATAGAAGGGGACTCTGTCTGTCCTGCACACGCGGCTGAGCAAAGTAGCTCTGCCTGATCTCTAGCTCTTATCAGGGTTGGATTGGGATTCAAAATCGGTCAAGGCATTCTAAAAAAAAGTGACCCACACTTGCATATTGCCTTTCTGCAAAACGCTGCTTCGGCTAAGTTTTATCAAAAAGAAGGGGGATGTCTCTGACAGACAAAGGCATTTTTTCTTAACTTTACTTAGATAAAAATAAAATATGTGCAGATTAGTTCACACCGGTGAAACACACCATAAAACAAGGGAGGCCGCTTCTGTTCAGACCCCGCCCCGCTCAATATGCAAACAATAATCGGCCGGCCCAGCAAGAGAAAAGGAGTGACACCTCTGCCCGTTGATAAAAGGGAGGTAATGGACGCCCATTTGCTTCCAGAAAGGCCACTCAGGCACCCACTGGGCCACTGGTGGCATCCATACAACACAGACACCGCCAAAATCGGCCCCCAGGCTGCCTAAAAAAGCAGCCCACAGCTCTGGAACTCGGATCACGGCCCCTCTGCATTTGCCCGAGTTCCCCCCTTACCAATACGACCTTGCCTCTTACTGAAATAAGCTTGCGCTTCCTGTCCAGTTGTGCATTGCCATTGATGGAGACCTATGTTTTTACTTCATGAGGAATTCTTGGGAGATTGAGATACTTTCTCTTCCTACTCTGTGTGTATGATTTAAAAAAGCCTACTTTGCCTGTCCTATGATTTAACAGTGCTTGCCTCACCTGTTCAGCACATATAATTAAGAGAAGCATGCATTATCATTACCAGTGTCTAATTTGAGCCAGTGGTTTCCGGTGCTCGCACCCTCACTTAATTGGACGCACCTGCGCTTATGACAGTCTGCCACATGGTAAGCTGGTTGTCTGATTTAGAGTGAGCGCACCAACAGTTGTTTACTAATTCCATTCACGTTAAAAATGATTAGTACTTGCCGCCTGTGCTAATCTTCTAACTTTGGGTCCATGAAATAATCTGAACAGCCACACTTGTAGGAGTGTGATGGTTATAGGTGGTTTGGTACTGCATTGGCAGCACTGGTAGGGGCAATGGGTGGTTTAGGCTGAAGTGTTCTTCTAAATAGGGCCATGGCACTTCATTTTTTACAAATTAAGCACTGCTCATTACTGCTCTGGTGGTTATGGAAGCTAACTTAGCTCGCTCTGCACCTGTCATTTATCCACAACTCTTCTAGACGTCTTACTCCTTCATGTCAGAGGAGCTTGCTCTCCATTTCTCACACTTTCAGGATTCAGAGAGTCCTCCTCTCTTTGTCCTGCAGCTATCTATAGTTTAAGAAGCTTGGTGTGTTTTTCTTATCTTGGAACTAAAGTTTAGAAAAGAGTGTTTTCCTGTCCTGCAGTTATACTTTAGAGAAGCTTGACCATTTGTGGTTTGGGGAAACTTGCTCTGCCACTTCATTATCTATGATTTATGACCACTTATTCTATCCACCCTAAATCTATGGAACACATTGTTAAGGGAAGCTTACTTTGTGGTGCACTAAAGATTTAGGGACACTTCACACTACCAATTCACACCAGGGGCTCAGGAAAGACTGTCTTCCTGTTTAGCTTGTAGGGAAGAGGGATCCTCATATCCTGTGCTTGTTGTTGGTGCTATTGTGCTCTGCCACTCTGCAGATAATTGAAGCCCTCTGGCCCCTAGCATCAATGATGCTCTCTGAGAGCACAATTATAATCGGTCACAATGTTTGGAAGGCTCATTTGACAGATTACCATGCAGGGGCTGTCAATCCTCATGCATGCATATTCTTAATAGAAAGAATGAACAGATTGGAATTCGGGACATGAAGGTCAATTCACTAAAATGCCAGGGTAGCGGAAGTGACCTCACACCTCAATGACATCAAAGAAAGTGACAAAAGATCACAAGTTACCCTGAATCTTAGGAAATCAAGCCTCAAGACCTTAATCTTGATGCATTCATGATAATAATTGATATACCTGAAGCCTACTCTATTCCACTAAGGGGGAAAGTTTTGCTAAATCACAGGGAGATACATAAACAAGAGATTGTTTTTTAAACAAATGGAGTTCGGGCCAACGAGTGCAAATTTACAGGGACTATAAATTGTAAATTAACTATCTTGATTGCTTGAGTTAGTCCTTTTTATTGAAAAGAAGTTTTATTTCTCATCTCTTATTTTTTCTTTTTTTTTCTTTTTTTAATACATTGTATTTTTTATGCAAGGAACAGAGGATGAACAGAGACCAAAAACAATAAACAAAGAGACAGCAACCTTAGGAATGCAATTTGAACAGGTAACCAAATAATAAGTAATATCCAGGAAGATTTACATGAATCTAAAAGTAAAAAAAAAATACAATTTATCATTCTTGTCAACATATGCAAGCAAAGAAAAAAAAATTATACCATACATTAAATCCAATCAGTTATGGGGGCCTATATTTTTAACCCTCTTCTTCTCTTGCGAGTATTCTTGGTTTTGAGTATAGAAACTTCAATATTATACATTGATAACAACTGTGCCCTCCAGGATGAAAATAACGGCGGATCTGGAGATATCCAATCTTTGGTAATACAGGCGCGTAGGACCGCCATACAAATAAAGAGAAAAGCAACACGTGTCTTCGATCTGTTTAGGACCTTAGAATCAATACCTAACATCACTAATTCTGCTGAAATGTATATTGGTGAACCAAATATCTCTATAAAAAACTGTTCAAAAACTGATAGCTTAGGACATAAGAAAAACAAATGCTGTGCATCTGCAGCGTATCAAGCATATCTACTACACCTAGCTCCGGCACCGGTACACCATTTGGAAACTTTCCTAGGAGAGTAGCGCCGCGGCTAGGGCGACTGACTCCAGAATCTGGGGATCACGGTTCGATCCCCAGCACCATGTGACTCTGGGCAATAGCTTGCTTAATCTTCCCAATGGCCCCCAGCGCCTAGAGACCCTTACTGGTGATTGAGCACTTTACAAATCTCACTCATCACTGTATGTTCTTTTAATAATTGTAATTATCGTTGAAAAGTAGGCCTTGCTGAAATTCAAATTATGCCATCACAATTCATGTAATTTTGGGAATTTTGCATTACACTTGTTACGTGAAGTCCCCTAAATTATGCCATTACGCCTCCTTGCCTAATTACATACCATTCGCAGTAAAAAGTTACCTCGAATGTGGCATTCCTGGTAAAAATGTACTGCAAATGCGCTGGAACAAGAAGAGAGCAGCTGCTGGTCGCAGTTCTTTTGTTAAATGTGTCCTAACGCCAAGATTATAAGAAGTACACATTTCACACTGGAATATAGCACAAAAGGATGGATTTGCGTTTTTGCATAATTGCGAGTAATTCTGCATCATTTTTCTGAAATTTCACAAATTACTCAAAAGAAATTTAAGCAAACTTCACACATCCCTAATTGCAAGCTGATCTCTGTGTGTCCCTCTCATGCGGTCCTACTCCATTGTTTCTGTGCACCTTCTCCCAGCCTTCTCTTCTGCATCTCTCACTCATACTTCCCACCCTCTCACTTCTACGTCACAAGCAAAGAAGGCAGATGCCGTTCCTCGAGCCCTCATGAGAGTGGATAGAGGTGGGAAGGCCCCAGGGAACCGCGCAAGTTTTCACTACATGTCAGAGTGCCTGAACGCCGAAGAATGCCCTGGGACAAACCAATTGCATGACTGCCAGAGGTGTGTCTGTTCATTTTTCATTTTGCCTGTTAAACAAGAGTGTAGCTATCATTTGCACAGCAGATGCATTTAGGCCGTTTCCCAGGGCAGAGATGGGTCCTTGACACACTCAAATTACTGCTTACTTTTACTACTTGATTTGGGGTCAGGGTGGGAAGTACGTTTTTCTTGTTCCGGGGTCTGTCATATCCTTGGTTCTCTACTGACTTTTGGCATTGAAGGGGCCTTCTCAATTATTTGCCTTTTAAGAGAATATTTTGATAGCGTTCTTGTTTTATTTAAATGAGATGCTGTGGTTTGCTTATTTAAATATTTATATCCGTTATAATAACTAACTGCCCCTTTGCTCATTGCTCCCATAAAAAAAAAACACGCAGCCTTTTCAGTTCGTCATTTTAAATGTTGGGGTCGCGCACTGGCCTGCAACGCCATATCGATAATAAGTGCAGCCTTGTAATGGCGGCCTGTGGTGATACAGACAGTCAATAAAGACGAACAATAGCAAGCGTGTCATAATGCTTTGTCGTTTACTTAGGTTGAATTCCCTGAATTACATTCCGCATCCACTTTCTCTCTGACAAAATAGCTGAATGAAAATAAAATGGAATCTCAATCCATTAATTACAGAGAGAGGGATTTCATCCATCGGGTGAAATGATGCGCACACCGCGTGCGCGCGGATAGTAATCTCATGGTCCAGTGGCGGCTGAAGACACTGCTGCCTTGACATCTAATCGGGCCTTGTTCGGTTGTAACCTGAAGATCGAATACTGTTTACTGTCTGAGCTCGCTTTTCAGCTTGACAAAGCACAGCGGATGCCGCTTCTGCTCAGCAATACTGTGGCACCATAATGCACTTTTGAACTGCGTTACATTTGAATTTAAAGACTGTGGAATGTTTGTGATGCAAACAACGATTTATTTTTAAGTGATGACTTAGCATGTGCTGTGCCTTAAAGTTAATCTTCACCTTAAAATAATGGGTGCAGGCTTTTTTTCTTATCATATTTATGAAAGAATCTATTTCGAAATAGATGTGATCTGATCTACTAACAGCAGACACATTGAGAAACTGCACCAAATCTTTTTATTTGAGATTAATTGCTTACATTTCAGTTCCCACTTGCATGACATCAGCTATCCAGCAGGTAGAGGGAGTAGCCTGGTTTTAAAACTCGTTCCAGTGTTTTACTGTGAAACATTTTGGGCTGAAATAATCATAGCCCCCTGATATACCTCTGTAAAAAAATTGTTGTTTAGAGGTTTGAATTTTTGATTTTTGGATCACTGGAGAAGTAATTTACCTTGGGTAGACATTGCTGATTCTAACCGAATTTTTGGGGATGACATTTTTAATCATGGGAGATGTGTAGCAGTGATATTGTAATATTTCAGGAACCACAAGACTGACATATTTCATTTTGGTGTCAAAGCATAGGTCTGGAAGGTCAAGTAGTCTTATACAGACAGATAACGCCCCAGAGCAACCCTTCTGCCATTTTCAAAATTGAATCTATAATAGAGAAAGAAGAGACATATTTAAAAAATGAAACAATTAATAATGGTTTTAAATCCTTTTATGTATACACCAAAAAATGGTTAATGTTTATCACTCCTGTTTTAGACACATTTTCGTAGTACACTTTATTTGTTTTGCCAATCACTTGTGGTACATTTGCAGAATCTTGAAGATTTGAAAAGAGCATATTGACAGGGACATCTTTTTGTAGCACAGGTTTTGCAAGTAGATGTACATGTAAGTTCTGTGGGTAGAGGCTTTAGAAATTTCATAGGTTTTAGCACCCTTTCAATATCGTTCCAACTACATTCACACAGCTCTTTCTCTACATATGCATGATCCAAAGCATTTACACATCTTTTGATCAAGTAGAATGCTCTTTTGATGTGACCACTTCTTTACAAATTCTCACTAAACTGAACTGAACAGTTAGAACATCAAACTTTGGCCCCACATCCAAGGGCAGGTCAAGTAACACATTGAAATGCGCAGAGCAAGCACTAATCCTCTCAGCCATCTTACATGAAATACAAATCTATGGACTACATCTCCATGACATGCTTTACAGCGAGCACGGTAACCCTCTAAGGTACTTTAAAATAATTCAAACCTGAGACAAAAGACTGCATGCAGATCTCTTCATGACATGGAGTAAATGCCAGATTTAACGTCTGAATTGTATGAGCTAGAAACAATTTTTTGCAAAAATATTCATATCATGTAGTAGATGACAAAGTATGCAGCAAATGTGACACATCTATAGTTATGTAGATAAAACACCCCAGACAAACAAGCACATAATTTAAGTGGCCCTGCTTACACTCTGAAATTTTCTGCGTACACATAGTTCTCTGTAGACGATTTCTTTGTTCTGCTGGCGAGTTTACCATGCGGCCTGTTTGAGACCATTAAAAATGCCATGACAGTTTTCCTTCCACTAAAGTCCTCACTGTCTGCTTCTTTTGGGATAGGGTTTGTAAAAGATAATGTCCAGACTGTCATTCAATCTGCTCTTTATAGCTCAGTGACTTGTGACTACAGCCCTCTTCCACCATCACCCCCAGTTTATGGTTTCTACAGTCATTTCTTTGATCATTTTACAGATCTAAATGGTGTCATCTATTGCATCACTGCATTTGTCTACATGCCAAGTTTGGGTAATCATGTCTTTCCCATGTAAGTGCTCCCATATTGGGCCTTGTGCATCTCTGCATACAGTGATCACTTTGAGTGACTACAGAAGGAAAATGCAGTGACTCATCAGATGATGTGCACTACAGCACAACACGAGAAACAATGTTAAATTTAGATTTGCTAACAGCAAGCTAACGTATTGACTGTGCCGAAGAGGCTCTAAGCTCGTTGAAGGTTGTGCAATATATGCACATGAAATTAGGCCTTCTCAAACCAACAGATGACACATCCTTTGGGTTTTAATACAGATAGCCTACTGGGCATTAGGTCATTGAGAAGAATGGTCATTTTGCACCTGGCCCGATCGTAAATAGGCCTTTCCCTTTAATGGTATTTAATTTTTTTTAACTGTATTCGAGTGCCTCTGTGACGCATACCTAGGTAACAGATCTGTGCTTCTGCTATTGAATGTTTTAGTAGCTCTGAAAAGATTTGTGCAGAGGTATAAAAGACTGCATAGTTTTTAAGTTAGGGTCACCAGCTGCACCACACATGTCAGACTAAACATAGAAGTACACACATAACTTAGACATGGTAACAGTCAGACATTCAAACTTGGCAGAGTGCGCTTTCAATTTAAAACACTCACTTCACTATCTACAGTCCACTTGAAATGTACCTTTGCAGAGACTTATATGGACTGGGTGACAGGTTAATACATGCTCCAACATGTTTTAAACCTCACTTTTCTGTACTACTCTCATTACAGAGTCAGAGCTCACAATGTCAGGCCTACACCAAAATGAAAGGCCAACTCTTGTTATGCCACTCTTTTGAGTCTCAACATCTTTGTAAACTTCAATAAGTGTATTAGTGGCTTTTAGGGGTGAGATAACACATTTAAAGAAGCCTATAGATATTAGACTTCTTTTTTTCACACTGCATGCTCTGTAAATGTGTGTAAAAGAAGCTGCATGAATCAATTTCTGCTCAGAATACAGGGCAGGCCGGTATGCAACTAAGTGTTGGAGTGCCTTTGTGATGTCTGCCTAGCTAACACATCTATGGTTCTGGCAATAAATGGTGAAGTAGCTCTCATACGATTTGTGCAGGAGTATGAAAGACTGTATAGTTTTAAAGTTATGGTCATCAGCTGCACCACATGTGTCAGACTACACGTGTAAGTACAGACACACTGAGACATGATAGCAGTCGTTTGCTGGCTATGCGAGGCAAGATGGCGGCCATGGCACAGGCTGTGTAAACAGCTTAGCCCCTTGCTCCGAACTCCCTAGGAGGGAAAACCGTTCTGATGTTTTTTTTTCGGCAGTTACAGCGGCTGTAGTTTATCTGGACTTACGGGGAATATGCTGCGGCCCCTGCCTGCTATCTGAAGCTGTGTGTTTGCTGGTTACGATTACTCTAGTGGTGGTGGCGATTCCCGCGATTCCCGCAGCAGTTTCATGCGGCTTTATTCACATCAGCTGAGCTGCGGATGACCGGACGGGACGGGACGTGAAGCCGGAGATAGCTGGAATAACACCCCGTAACGATATTGGATGCAAGGTGATTCCGCCGTATTCATACCCGATCTAAGTGGATTGAAAGACTGAGAGGAGTAATTCTCGATCAACCGGGGGACTGAACGCCTCTTTCCGGTGCACCTGCTCCGAATGCTGATTGATTTGTTTCGTGCCCGGCGGCGCGCCCCGCTTTGGCCCTTTCCCGTGTTCCTGCTCTGGCCTCAAAGTAGTGTGGCTCGGGGTCGCGGGGGGTCCCGCAAAAAGAAAATGCCACCTAAGAATCAAACCCAGACTATTACTCGTAGTAATAAAGCAAAAGGAGCTCCATCTGAAAACGCCGAAAATACCGAAAATGCCGACAGTATCGGGAACATCGAAGGAAGTGCTGAAGGTGAGAAATCCCTTGATAATGCTGTTAATAATTCTGTTAACGATGATAACGGTGTTCGGAAAGGGAACACACCTTCTATAAAGCATACTGCACCAATACCGGCATGTACCTCGAAGCAAGGCCCCTTTACTCTTACGCTTCCTGTGCTGTTCGAGAAACACTCAGCGAGAAAAAGAAACAAAGCTGTACAATCCAGAGGGGTTGCAACTGACGCCGGATTACCAACATTGTCATCACTGGTTTTGGAGTGCAGGGGAAGGGGCACTATGGGAGATGGAGTCCCTGAAGGACTACAAGGGAATACACTGAGAGGTGCTGTCCCGGATGGGGTGGTTCAAGAATCAAGTGCATCGACAGCATCTGGCACCACTGGTATTACTCCTGAACTCGAACTATTAGGCTCACAGGAAGCGGTGGAGAATTTTTATTCTTTATCTGATCCCTCCTCTGATGAAAGTACAAATATTAGCAAAGATTGGGCAGAGTATGGTTATGAAAGCAGCTCTATCGAAGTCGAAGGGGGACCCAATTCTAATCTAAACTCACCAAATGTAAGTGTTTCTACGGTTAGGAGTCGTAGAAAGAAGTGCTCTCAGCGCGCTGTCTCCAAGGACTTTGAATCCTATACTGAGGATTTACCGAAAGAGGGATCACCTACGGCAAAATCTCAGGAAGGAGACAGGATGCTTAATAGCTTAGAGGCCACAGCTCCGGGGGATAACATTTTAAACACTAATGAGATCACTTTAACAACTATATATAATAATATGATGAGCCACCGCGCTGAAAGCAAAGCAGAGAATCAGCTCACTCAGAAAACCTGCTCCAAAGTTAAGAATGAAGTTCGACGAGCCATAAAACTTTGTGCTGAAACTGCTGACAGAGTCACAGAAACTGAGGCGAGAATCTCTGCTCTGGAAGACGAGACCATTGCACAGAAGCAAGAACTTGAGAACATTAAAGCCCATAAGGATGACCTAACATACAAACTGTCGGGTATGATGAAACGGGCTCGTAGAAACAATCTACGTTTTCTTGGTATACCCGAGAAAAAAGAAGGGGATGATGCAAGAAGGTTTATTATTGAGCTACTAAATGAAGCCTTTCCTGACCTGACGTCTTGGGACTGGTCTAAAGAAGTGCAAAGAGCACATAGATTTCTGTTTATGATAAGAAAACAAGGTCACAGGGCCAGAAGAGTTTCCTAGGGCAATACTGGTCTGCTTTAATAATTTTCTTGTTAGGGAAGAAATTTATACGTTAGCTAGACCTGACAAAAAGCAGAAGCTAAGAATTGTGAGTTTTTTGTAAGACCAGATTTTTGCCAGGCTACGGTGTCCCAGTGCTGGCATCTGCGCCAGCTTATTCCAGATTTTCAGAAGAAGGGGGCCACAGTATTCTTGCAAAACCCAGCCAAACTGAAAATAGTGATTAAAAGGCAGACCACATTTTTCTTATCAGAAATCAAAGCGAAGGAGTACTTAGATTCTCTATGAATCGGCTGTAAAGAATATGAATAGGAACGTAAAAAGTATTGAGCGGATTTTAGTTTAGATGTTATTTTCTCTTTTTCATGATATGGCATGAATCGGCTGTAAAGAATAAGAATAAGAGCGTAAAAAAGCATTGAGCTGATTTTAGTTCAGATGTTATTTTCTCCTTTTCATGATATGGATTTCCTCCTAGGGCTTTTGAGGGTGGAGGGACACAGCACTCCATATTTATCAGGAACTGGTTGTTCCTGAGCCTATATGCTGGGGAGGGTGGGGGGGGTTTCGTGTTGGGTGGGGGGTGGGAGGGGCCGGGGTGGTGGTGGGGTTGTAAGGCAGTGGTAGTGTTAGGGTACACACAATAAGACAGGTCAATAATTGCACACAGGGAGTTAAGGATACCCTATCTTGAAGATCTGGTGAAGGTCAGGCCAATTTTAGCTTGGCTAAAAATCTGGGTTAATCCAGAGGCGACCTTAAGCAGGGTAATCCTGAATGAATGCCTGGGCAGAGACAAATGGATGCAAATCCCGTGGCTCAGTTATGTTAAGACCGCACTAGAAACCCTGGGCTTCGGGAATCTCTTTGTTGACCCGGCAGTGATTATCCCCCAGAATAAAATGATTGTAAAAAAAGGGTTCTTGGCACACAAAGTTACACGGAGAATAGAGTTAGAAAGGGCTAAAACCACAGTGTGGGCTTATAACCTTGTTAAGATCACAGAGGAAATGGAGCCATATCTATACCTGATGCACAATGCTCAGGGCAGGTTTTTAATGTGCCGTTTTAGGCTCAATTTACTACCGTATTTATTGGCTTCACCACTAGGGTTTTCAACTACAATTGAGCAGAAGGGAACCTGCGGCTGCGACAGTAGGTCTCCGCAGGATTCTCTTCATTTTGTATTGTTATGTTCATTTTATTCAATGCCTAGGCGTCGATTCTTGGTTGATATTCTAAAACATGCTAATATGAAATGTGCCCAAGAGGCCTTGGTATATCTACAACAAGCGACTGACCCTCTCACACTGTCTTGTATTATTAATTTCATCAAAGTGGCAGGTTCGATTAAGGGCAACCAAGGGGGGGGGAGTGTAAGATTTTAGCGATAGGTTTTAATGTTCACAAATGTCATTTTATATTTAGTGACTTTGATTGTATTAAAACTGGGATTCATATGTAAATTTTATTGCCTTTTTAAAAAATACTGTATGTTTGTGCTTTTATGGTGATTTTTAATCATCGAATAAAGAATCCTGAGAGTGAGAAGACAGGTCAATCTACTTTTTTTTCTGTTTTTTTTGCTTTCTTTGCTCGACTACAAAAAAAACAGAAGGGACAACTTGATAAGCTTAGATTTGATTGTATGTTATATTGGATAGAAAGATTAAACTATGCACATTGAATGTCAATGGTCTTAATGATGCAAAAAAGCTAGGGGTTTTACGTAGACTTATTCAGTTATTATGTGTTGACATCTTGTGTATACAAGAAACCCACATTTCATGGGATAAACAAAATATATTGAGGAACCTGGGTCTCGAACTTTTAGTAACCTCTAAGCAAACTGGGGTCAAAAGAGGAGTTGCAATCTGTATGAAACAAGGGGTCGGGAAATGTCTTAGAACGCTAGCGGATAAATGGGGAAGATGGGGGCTGGCAGAAATAGCTGTTGAAGGTAATAAATTTACAGTCTGCTGTCTATATGGCCCTAATCTGGATGACAACGAGGTTTTCAATACGGTTAATTCAGAATTGGCGGTCTGGTGTCAGCCTATAATTTTGTGTGGGGATCTAAACATTCATGTTGAATCTAATTCTAATATCAGGATCACTAGGAATTATAAAGGCCGTAAGAACAGGACCTATAGAGCCTTAAGAGAATTGGTACTAGTGAATGGGCTGTTCGATGTTTGGAACAAATTACAACCTACCGATCCTTGTTACACTTTTTTTTCGATCCCTCATAATAAGTTTGTCCGCTTAGATTATTTCTTTATTTCTTCATTGTTCTTGGAAAATGTGAATATCGAGATACTACCTCAGCTGGTTTCAGATCACAATCCTGTCATACTGGAATTATTGTTACCCTCTAAAAGTGGTAATTCTAATAGTCAATGGTCGTTCCAAAGGAATCTTTTGTTTGATGAAAACTATCTTTGACATATGGCTGAAAGTATTAAAGATTTCTTTGAGCGAAATAATGAGACAGCTCCAATCCAAGTCGTTTGGGATACTTTCAAATCTATTGTCAGGGAAGAAACCATTAGTTATTCCAATTTTCAGCGCAGGAAGACACAAGCGGACTTTAAGAATAAACTCGATAAAGTAAGGAAGGCAGAATTAAAACTCTCTTTTAATATTAAAAATGGTCAAGGGGTTGAGGAGGCTCAAAGACTCTTAACTATTGAACGAGCCGCTTCATATTCCCATCTAGCTGATCAGGTCGCGGCTAAATATAAACAATACAAGGCGGAATGCTATGAATTAAACGAACAAACAGGGAGAATCTTAGCTCAAAGGTTAAGGCAGAAGGTCACTTCGAATGATATAACGAAAATTACTGATCTGGAGGGAGCAATTTAAGACTCCAAAGCAGGGATTCTGAAGGCATTCAGTGGCTTCTATAAGCTTTTATATAATAAATCTAGTAACGAAATTCATGAAGCTAAGGACCCAATGGATTATCTGAGGAACACCAATAGCATACAGCTGATTGAAGCATATGCTGCTCTTATAGCAGCTCCTATAACATGGGAAGAGATTGAATCAGCAATTCTTTGTCTAGCCCCTGGGAAAGTGATGGGGCCAGATCAAATCCCCTTAGAATTTTATCGTAGTTTTAGAAATATGCTTAAACCTGAACTACTTAAGATCTTCCATCAAGCTTTTTTAAGACACCCACCTGCTTCATCGTCTCTGGCCACTATCGTAGTATCTAAAAAGAAGGGAAAAGATGCCAACGAATTTAGGGTCTTATCGGCCAATATCTCTCATCACAGCAGATAGTAAAATCTTTTCCAAAATTCTAGCCAATAGACTAAATGATATAATGTCTGTCTTGGTCTCAAAGATTCAGCACGGCTTTATTAAGAAAAGTGATACTACTGATCATATCAGACGTATCATTACCCTGTTGGATTGGGCGCAGGCCACTGGATCCCCGGTTGGCATTGTCCTGTTGGACGCCAAAAAAGCCTTCGACAGGGTCGACTGGGGGTTCTTGTGGTCTGTTTTGGCATGGAAGGGATTCCCTGCAGAATACATTACGGCCATCTATGCGTTATATACCAATCCTAAGGCTGTAATTCGCGTAGGAACTGAGACGTCTAGCCCTTTCCCGATCACGAGGGGGACAAGGCAGGGCTGCCCCTGCTCTCCCCTGCTGTTCGCGCTATATATCGAACCATACCTGAACAGACTTATAAAGGAAGATGGAATTCCCCCGGTCATCTTGCATCAAGTAGAACATAAAATCCTCGCATATGATGACGATGTCGCAATCGTCACATCTGATGTACCTTTATCCTTACCTAAAAATGTAGAACTTGATCACGAATTCGGCGAGCTATCAGAATATAAGCTGAATGTCTCGAAGACCCAGGTAAGCCACTCATCTGAAGGAAGACCAGAAGGTGGTGTATTTGCATCTACTGCTTCATATCTTGGTGTTACAATCACTGCCAAAGTGGAGGACATTGTTGGGCTTAACTCCGATCCTCTACTACTCTCCACCAATAGTACACTTGAGAGACTGAATAATTTGCATCTATCTTTGTGTGGTCGCACCAATGTAGTCAAAATGATTATATTTCCTAAATTTCTTTACTTATTTCGTACTATTCCTCTTTTGTTCTCCATGTTTTTTTAGTAAATTAGACCCAAATATTTCAAGGTTTCTATGGGGCTATCGGAGATCCAGAAGATCTCTTAAGTGGTGTATTTTACCGAGATTAAGGGGAGGCTTGGGGATTCCGAGTTTCCAATTATACTATTGGGCTGTCACACTGAGATTAATAGGTATTTTATTGTTTCAAGATCTGAGTTTAGACGAAGCCATGCAGCCATCAATCTACGAAATGTTGCTCGGAGTAGAAGTCCGACAATGTTTTTTCAGGATTTTAGAACCAAGTTATTACAAAAAAACAAAGTTTAAATTATGATTTCAGTGCTACAGATATGGAAACAAATTAATAAGAGATTTCATTTCTTGTCTAATCTGAATTAATATACGCCCCTTTTGAAGAATCCTTCATTGCCAGGGATCTTCAGCGATTCCATTATGCATAGATGGAATGATCTCAAGATCCACTCTCTAGGATCGATGTATCAAGATGAGCGATTTGCATCATTTTTCGAGCTGCAGAATAAATATGGTCTTAATAGAGGGTTTTTTTTAATTCCTGCAGATTTGCAGCTTCCTAGAGTCAAAGAATTTATTAAACACCGAATCTATGAATAAAATAGATTTAATTGAAAGCTGCAGGAGACAAGACCGAATTGGCGTAATATATCAAATGATGCTAAATAGAATGCAAGACGACTTAGATGTTTATGCAGACAAATGGCAAAGAAGTTTGGGAGTAAAGAATGTCGATATATCTAGGTCTCTCGAGGTGGGCAGCAAGGTTATATTTAACTGATCATTTAAAAGCCAGCATTTTATGTCCATCTTTGATTTGTATTATACACCATTCAAACTAGCGAAATGGAATGCACAGAAGGGTATCAACTGCAGTTGTTGTGGACTTTTTGCTGCTGACTCAACTCATATTTTTTGTTGTTGTCCGAAATTAACTCAATTTGTAACAGAAGTAGAACATTTTTTAAACATTATTCTGGAATCAACTGTTGTTTTATCACCTGAATTAGTAATCAAATTGATCAAACTCGGAATAAGACACGTGAAGAAGAAGGTTTTTTATTTATAGCTATGTCTGCATATCGATTTTGTATAACTTCGCGGTGGCTAGATGCTGATCCACCAATGTTTATCGGCTTGAAAATGCTGTGTACAAACTCAAGTGCCGGAAAAGAAAGATCTTTGGCCAAAAACTATGGTCACCGATAACAAACTGGAGCTAATCAGGTTGTCTTTGTATTAATCATTGTTAATTTTTCTTTCTTCTGATGAATCATTGTATTGTAATATCTATATTTATTGTCTGTATCCCTTCTGCAACTTTTCACTGCCATTAAATCAATAAAAAAAAGAGACATGATAGCAGTCAGATATTCAAACTTGACAGAGTACGCTTTCAGTTTAAAGCAGGCACCTCACTATCTACGGCCTACTTGAAGTGCACCTTCGCAGGGACTTATATGGAGTAGGATATAGATTATAACAGCTGCCAACATGTTTTAAACCTCACTTTTTTCTAGCAGTTTTATTAGAGAGTCACAGCTCACAATGCCTGGCCTATGTAAAAATGAAAGGCTGTATCCTGTAATGCCACTCTTGTGAGCCCCAATATCCTTCTGAAGACATCAAGAGTGTGTCTTTGACTTTTTGGCACATAGCAACTAGAATACCTCTGATTCACACCCTATGGTCTCTAACTTTGTGTTGAAGAAGATGTATGGATTACTTTCTGCTCATTATGCAGGGCAGACGGGTTTTGAGCTCTGTATTTGAGTGTGTCTGTGACACCTACCTAGGTAAGGGATCTGTGGTTCTGCAACTGAATGCTGTAGTAGCTCTGATAAGATTTGTGTAGGCATATGATAAACTGCACAGTTTTTAAGTTAGGGTCACTAGCTGCACCAGACATGCTAGACTACACGTAGAAGTACACACATACCTGTGACAGGGTAGCAGTCAGACATTCAGAGTTGACTGGGCATGCTTTCAATTTAAAGCACACACCTCACTATCTACGGTCTACTCGAAATCTAACTTTGCGGAGGCTTATATGAACTGGGATAGAGGTTATTACATCTGCCAACATGTTATGAACCTCACTTTTCGCTAGTGGTTTTGTTGGAGAGTCATATCTCACAAAGCCAGACCTACGCAAAAATGAAAGACCAACTCTTGTTATGTCACTGTTGTGAGTCTCAACATCTTTGTAAACACCTTAGCAAGTGTGGTTTTGGTTTTTAGGGGTGGGATAACACAATGAAAAAAGCCTACATGTATTAGACTTCCTCTTATTCACACTGCATGCTCTCTAAATGTTTGTAGTAGAAGCTGCATGAATCACTTTCTGCACCTCACTATCTACAGCCTACTTGATGTGTACCTATGCAGATACTTGGATTAGGATAGAGAAAATACATTTGGCAACATGTTTTATACCTCATGTTTCTCTACTAGTTTCATTAGAGAGACAAAAGTCGCAATGCCAAGCCTAAGCTAAAATGAAAGGCTGACTCCTGTCATGCTACTCTTGGGAATGTCAGCATGTTTCTAGAGACTTCAATGACTGTTTACTGCCTTTCTAGAGTCAAGATAATACATTCAAACAGACATATGCATACTAGGCTACCCCTGTGTGACACCACATCCTTTCTAAATGTCAACATAAGAAGCTGCATGAATCATTCTCTGCTCATTACACAGCACATCTGGGTATGAAGGTGTGTGTTCAAGTGTTACAATGATGCCTGCCTAGCTAAAACATCTCAGGTTCTAAACCTAAATACAGAAACAGCCGTGACAAGATTTATGCAGAGGGTATAATAGTCTGTATCATATATTAACTTAGACTGATTGTCTGTGATACACGTATCAGACTACATGTAGAAGTGCAGATATACCTGAGACAAGGTAGCAGATAGACGTCCAAAGGTGACACAGCACTCTTTCAATTTAAAGCACTCACCTCACTATCTGCAACCTACTTCAAATATACCTTTGCAGAGACTTATGTGGACTGAAATAGAGGTTAATACAACCACAACATGTTTTAAGTTCAAAGTAGTTTATTAAGTTTTTGCAGACAAAGTTATCCAGTGGTAAACAGAATAAATACACAACAGGAAAGGAAGGAGACATCAGAGAGAGTGGGTATAAGCTGTGCTTATGATGATACAGTGAATATTCTGCAGAAATAATTGAACATTACAATGGGGTGCTACAAAGAAATATGACACTATACAACGCATGCATTACAACACGTGTCATTACAACACATTATTTACATCGCAAAATCCATTACAACGCATGTCGTTACAACACATGTTGTTACAATGCATAATCCATTACAACACAATTACTATTTTAACTCTGCTTGGGCGTTACTTTGGGGAATGCGTTGTAATTGTTTATTCAATGTAATGACATGCATTGTAATGGATTTTGCGATGTAAAAAACGAGTTGTAATGACACTCGTTGTAATGTGTGCGTTGTAAACGATGATTCCCGCTACAAAGGCACGTGGTTCTGAATATTATGTAGATGGCCTCGCATAACATTAAATTCCATATAACAAGAGTTATAATACAATGCATACATGTCATACAACATACTTATCATAGTTGTGTGGATTAGACAAGAAGTAGGTGAAATTCAGGCAGTGTTATACACTTTGGCAGCTATGGCCACACAAAATACACAGGGCTGAATAAAAAGATTTGTATCACGAGCGTGTGGGAAAACGGTGGTGTGGAGCTTGTAAAACCTGGTGTAGAGTAGCACGAAAGTACACTGGGGAGTCATATACAACATAACAGGAGGGGGAGGGATGTGATTGCCTGAGAATTGCATTTGAATTGGATCATGGTCGTTGGGTCATGGTGGGTTGTAAAGTAAAGGGACTTGTATCTAGTGCATTCCAGATTGAGATCCGTGAACATCTCCAGAGAGATATTTGGAGGGCGATGTTGTCAACACTCTTAAGGAAAGACAGCCAATCCTGCCATATAAAAAAAGAAAGCTCTTCGAAGTTTTTCTAGTTGCATAGTATTAGTTTACAGGCTAGGGTAAGCATTAAATCCAGGAGTAACCGATCATTGTCGTCCTTATTTGAGGATCCAGGGGGCCCAATAAAATGTAAGTGGGAATAATCTTAAGGGTATATGTGATATCATCAAATACCTAAGCCCAAAAGTCCTGAAGGAGGTGGCATCCGAATAGCATGTGCTCAAGGGAACCCTCATGTTTGTCGCAGCACCAGCCGGTGGGAGCTTTTGCAAGGCCGACCATGAAGAGTCTTGCGGAAGTCCAGTAAGTCCTGTTTATTAACATAAATTTAGCTTGTGATAGTATAGGTGGGATCTTATGTGAAAAGGGGGATTTGTTAATGAAGGCCCAGTTTCAAGTAATGTTTAACTTGGGAGATACAGATTCCCATTGTTGTTGAATATGAGATAGAGATTTGTTTTAGTTCGGAAGGAGAACTTTATATACGTAAGAAACTAGATGACCTACCTTGGCTAGGCGGTTCAAGAGGGTAAGCCCTACTTTAAGCTGAAGGAATTTGTAGAAATCTATGTTGGCAAGATTGAAACGGTTTTGCAAGGTTGAGAACGGTAGTGGAGATGTCTTATCAAAAATGTCTTGTACCAGGTTAATGCCCCTGCATGACCAGTCGGACCAGAAAGGTGGGGAACCATCAATTTTTGAGTGTTTGGTTGTACCATAGAGAGGATAGGTGGGTGTGCTGTAGTTTCACCTCGAAGTGAGAGTCTAGGAGTCAGATGGCTCTTTTGGTGTTTTGTATAATGTTTCAAGAGTGTGACAAATGTGATGTGTCCATCATAGCTACTGCAGCGAGAGGGATATTCTGTATAAAGGATTTTTCTATCACCACCCAGGGTGATATGTATGACGAGTTATCTATAAACCAATATGAACCCTATTTGCAAAGAAAGGCCATTTGATAGTTTCTGAAAGTGGGTAGGGAATTGCTCACTTTATCCTTGGCCAACTTGAGCTTTTTCATAGAGATTCTTGGCTTCTTCTTCTTCTTCTTCTAGAACCATGGCAGCATGCTGAGAAGATAATTGACGAGAGGGGAAGAATCATCTTTATGGTTCTCCTGTTCCCCACCATTATATTAATTTGGAGAACCAAGTGTCTAGGAGTGAGTCTAGTTTCTTGGATAATGTTTTTTCTTTAGGACGTAGGGTTGTCATAAGATCACTTGTAAACTCGGGACCAAGGTATTTGATAGCTTTCTGTAGCCAGGATAGCCCTGATGAACCTAAAATACTTTTATCACCGTGATGGCTGAGAAGTTTTACTTCTGATTTGCCTTTATTGAGGGAATAACCAGATATTTCTGAGAAACAGAGTATGGTATTCATCAGTGCTGGAATTGCAGTTGAGGCTTCTTTAGTGATAATTAGTACATCGTCTGCATATGTGGTAAATTTTACATTGTATCTTTAAAGGTTATGCCCGGCATGTCATTATTTTCCCTAATGTGTTGGAGGAAAGGCTCTAAAGCCAGGAGAGAAAGGGGGGGCGAAATAGGACAACCCTGCCGTAAGCCTTGCTTTAGGTTGAAAGTAGAGGAAAGTATCCCACCAGCTAGAACTCTAGCAGTGGGGTTGTGGTAGATGGCCATAATTATTTTGATCATATTGTCACCCAGGTTACATTTCTCGAAAATGGCCTTTAGATATTTCCAATCCACCTTATCAAAGGCTTTTTCTGTGTCCAATGTGATGGCCACCGTGGGGGAGTCTAGGAGTCTAACCTTGTCTATTGTATGGCATAATAGATGTGTGTTATCACTAGAGAGCCTGTGTAGGATTGATGCATATAGTTTGCAGTCCAGGTTTATTAGTGAAATCGGCCCGTATCTTTTAGGTAAGAGGGGATCTTTACCTTCCTTGGGTAGTACGATTATGGTTGCTTCCGCTGGTGTGCCGGAGACCTGGCCCGCTTCTGAAAAATTGATAAATAGCTTCAAGAGCTAGGAGCTGCGAGGGGCCAAGTGAGATCATAGAGCCTACAGAGTCCTGTTTAAGTCCCACAAAAGAGCGTGTTAAGAGCGCACAAAGAGCGTACGAAGAGGAATTAACAAGGGACACACAGCTCCCACGGAAGACCAGCCATATAAAAGGATGACAAAAAAAAGAGAAGAAAAAAGCAGCCAGCAATTAGAAAACGGCCATACAAAGTCACTAGACCTGTGTAAGGCTGCACCGAGAAATTTGAGGAGCGCAAAATCCGCAGCTCAGGACAAGAAGTCCTTTTTGAAATCGCCAACAGGAGGACTCATCACACAATTCTTGGTAAAATCTACGACCAACCCAGAGAGTACACCAGAGAGGGCAGAGCAACAATGACTTAAGAGCAGTGTGGAGTTGGATAACAGTCCAGGGAACCAGCCCCTTCTAACACTGCCAAATACTCAAATACAAAGCGCAATTACAGGGAGCTCAAGCCCAGAAAGAAGACACTCTCGCTCCTGTTCAGGCTGGGGCACTCACCTGGAACAAAAATCAGACACATAAGTGACTCAGTAAGCGTCTGCAACGCACGAGACAGTAGAAAGATAGATCAAGTTACAACAGCCCAAATACACTGTCAGGATCAATCAATGGCGTATTCTCCGGTGCTGAGGGAATCACCAAGAATTATAGACTCGGGCTCAACAAACATAGGAGTGTCAGAGCAGATCCAAAATGCGCGATATCTATCCCCAATATTCCTCCAAAACCTGGAATCTAAGATACAAAGAACATTAGCGCTGACTCCAACCTGCTATAGAAGCTGCCATGAGAACCGATATCCACCTTCTTCTTCACCATGTGCCCAAAGTCAAAAGCTACAGCAGAGCAGCAACACTCTTGAGCAAGGTGCATCCCTTTCCGGAGAAACAGTGCAAAATATGTCCAGATCTCTGCTCTGGCAATCAAAGAAAATGGAGCTACAAATTGATCTCTTAGCAACCTTCGCGCAACACCTAGTGGAGCTGAACAACAAGGCGGACTTTCTGGAGCAAAAGCTTAGCGACATCCAGATCAATTGCAGAGGCAATTGCACATGTGCAGCCCTCATAGACACATGGGCAACCCTTCCAGAAATTCTTAAAGTTTATGGTAGAAGCACTAAAAACGCAATCAGGAACGCCAAGCAATAGGTACAGCTCTAGTCCTGCTTTAATTTTAGCAAACCAGTCAAGTATAGCAGGTAGAGGCAACCCTGTGGATTCAATAACAATCTCCGAGGCACAAGACGTTCCGACACCAAACAAATCCTTTAGTAGACCTTTCAGCTGCAACTCCAACAGCTGTAACCTGTCCCCGGGAAAGCTCCCAGAAGTCAGTATTGTCAACCAGATAAGGATGGAGAACCAGTTGTCAAGGAGGGCTAAGAATAAGTTAAGAAAACAGGAAAAAAAAGCGAAGACATAAAAAAAAACGCGCCATTTTTTTATCAACCCTCTTTCAAACATTACAAAGTACTACTGAGACAAGACGTCTCTTCCCGATCTTTATAAAAAATCAATCCAAAAAGAATTCAACAGGCACAGTTCCACCCTCCCCGGGGAAGACAGAAGTGAGGGATAGATCCAAACAGTCAAACCCTCACACAAGGGACATTCAAAGCCCAACAAGCACGGTAATTAGAGCCCTATCACCCCCAGACATTAATAACAAAAAGAGAGAGCAAAGAAGTTCTGAGGATGCACGAAAGGACCTAGTTTCCGGGCCTGGGGTTTGTATGAATAAGGGATACCTTTCCCCAAGTGGGCAGAAAATGAGCGAACAATCAGAACAGCCGACTCATAGTTTGGTACAGCAGCACACCTTAGGCCAATGGACCTTAGGCACTAGACACAATGTAAGCAACAGTGAAGGAGAACCAAATGCCCAGGACAATACAAATCAATGTAGTAAACTAACGCACAAGGTGATCCTAGCCCCCAGATACCAAATCAAAGGCAAGCATGATATTCTAAACAGGGGCAACATACTCAGACTCTTCAAGCATATTACGTCTCTCATGGAAATACATTCAAAAGACCTAGTCTGGGTCAAATTCAAAAGTTTAACCAGCGATTCCCATGGAGAATCAACCTCGATCGGACTAAGCCGACACGCACAAGTGGGGCTCACAACTGAGGAAACAGCAAGAATGGCTGACTGGGGGATTGATATAGCATTCCCCATACCGGAGAAATACCTACATGTATTAGCCGTAAATTCGCCAACAAAGGAGGTTTTTTCGGTATAAAAGGGGGCGACAGTCAAACAAACAGGGACAAGCGCGGCAAGGGAACAGAGTTTCCTCAATGCCTATAAGATAATAAGCTCAGCAGAGCAAAGGGCTGTGTTCCACATTGTTCCAAATCACTCTGCAAATCAAAACAAGCTGAGGAGTCTGGAAGACATGAGCCCGCGACGGCATACCCAACAGTATTAAGGGTCTCGGCATTTTGAATAAGAACCGAAAAGGGGGGAATAACACGCACCTGGCAATCGTATCATGGAACGTCGTAGGGCTAAAAAGAATGCTCAATTGCAAAGCAGCATGCTCGTATCTACGAGAAAACGACATACTATGTCCACAAGAGACTTGGGCCACTGAACCTCTAATTTTCTCAGGTTACTATGAAGTTCACACTGCTGCAATAAAAAGCAATATTTTTGGGAGAGCAGCAGGTGGGCTCTCCATTTACATCAATCACAACCGCAAATTAGAGGTAAACTCAATAAAAACTAACTCTGCTAATCTCCAAGCAGTTTTGATTTCCGGTCTTAAAAGTAATAACAACGCAATCTGTCTGCTGATAATCAACTGTTACATAAACCCAGATACAAAGCAAAAAAAGCAGGTTATAAAACTATTATCTGAAAAAATGGACACTTTGATAAACAAACATGTTTCTCATCTCCCAATTATCGCAGGGGACATGAACATCAGGGGTCTAGGAGATGATATAAGGAACAGCCCTAGTGCAACAGAAGTGGTGCCTCTACACCGGCTGCTGAATGAGCATAACATGGTTTCCACTCTGGTTCCCAAGAAGGCAGTGGACACTCAATGGCTGCCCTTGCCCACATTCAAGAACAAGTCAACAATTGACTACACCTTTATCACTGAGATATTGTTAACTTACTTTAAAGACTTCGAGGTGGGAGATAGAGAGGAAAGTGACCATAAGCCACTGAGGGTCATACTCGACATAAAGGGGAAAACTGCAAAACACCCCGGGACCTTGGGAACCTCAACCAAGGAAGAGCATCACACATTATTGAATAGAATAAAATGGACCATAAAACTAAGTCCGGTTCTTATGGAATGGGTCACCCATAAAGAGCAGTGCCAATCTTTGGTTCCTTCCCTGGAGCACTGGAAGGATCTACTGGAGGAACTAAAATTTGTTCTAGGACAGGACAGGGGTAACCGGAAAGCTCAAGGCCTACACCCGCAAAACCACCCATTACAATTAAACCCCAAGGACGTAGATCGAACAAAATGAAGACTAACAAAGGGATTGAAGACGAGAAGAAAAGGAGAGACAAATCATCTCAGTGCAGAAATAAAAGTGCTACGAAGTGAACATAGGAAAAAAATATGGGAACTTCGGAGAAAGAAAATTGAGGCGGAGTGGCTGAAAATATTTAATATGCTCAAAGAAAAGGGCCAGTCTCGACTTTGGAGATACATCAGTAAACTAAGCCAAAATGGCCAAAGTAAAGAAAACGGGGTGGCAGCAGTGGTGTGGGTCAAGTATGCACAGCAATTGTACACAACAGATCTGGAAAAGAAGGTTAAGCAAGAACAAGAAAATCTACTAGACAAAGAAGAAGAAGACACGTGCTTGACTATTAACACAAAAGATATAATCAACCTGATCAAGAAAATGAGGTCAGATAGTGCACCGGGCCCCAATGGAGTGCCAGCGGCAGTATTCAAAGTGGCACACAGATTCTGGGCAGACCAGCTAACCCCTCTCTTCAAGCATGCCTTTGAAACGGCCTCCATTCCATCATCGTGGAAAGGTTCAATTCTATTTCCTATATATAAAAAAGGAGACCGAACAAAACCTGAAAATTATCGGCTAGTGGCCCTGTTGATATCGAGGCAAAGGCATATGCTAGAGTGTTGCTGAAGGAACTGGAAAGCTGGGCAGAAGAGAACAACATCCCTCCTTTTTTCCAAACAGGATTCAGACCACAATGTTCCGCAGTAGACAACATCATAGCACTAGGATATCTGTCCAGACGGGCGATCCAGCCCGCTCAACCTCCTTTGTTTTGCTGTTTTGTGGACTATAGTGCAGCATTCGACCGGGTAGACCATGGCACACTATGGAGAAAACTTTCCAACTGAGGTATACCACAAAAGCTACTAAAGGCAATAAGATCACTATATTAGGGGACCTGGGTAAGGATCAAGACTAGTCAAACATCACTGACCAAAAAGGTCCACACCAACAGCGGCCTTAAACAAGGGTGCGTTCTTGCACCTCTCCTTTTCAACATCTATTCATCCGACCTGGGTCAAGCGCTGGAGGGGGCAAACTTAGTCATCCCGAAGATGGGGAACATGAGGCTGCAAATTCTTCAATATGCCAACGACCTTGTAATTTTGGATCATACCAGGATTGGCTTGCAGAAAGCCTAAGATGCGCTACACAGCTTTAATCAAAAGAACAACCTACTGGTAAACCAGGACAAGACCAAAATCCTTATCTTTGGAAAGCACCATCGATAACAGACAGCTCAATGGCGCCTAGGGGATCAGCAAATTAGATCTTGCAAAAATTACAACTACTTGGGTCTCAGGTTCATGGAAGGGGCAAAAACAACTGCTCATTTAAAACACCTAAGAAATAAAGGTGCTGGGATCATTTGCAGCTTGAGAAATCTCAATCGAAAATTACATAGCCCATCCACGGAACCCATCTTGAAAGTTCTAAAAGCAAAAACAGTGCCCTCAATTAATTACGGCCACCTAACCTTTCCCGGCGCCTTTGACAATTTCTACATGAGCTTTCAATCTTCCATATATAAGAAAGTGCTGGCAATCCCACGACAGGCCAGGAGAGCCAGAGTAAGGCTGGAGCTGGGGCTTTCTCGCCCAGACATCTCTTGCCTGGGGGATACAATAAAATAATACATCAGCACTTTGAGAGCTCCAGCAACAGCCTTGAAAGCACAAATTAAAACAATCTTTGAAGAAAATGGTTCACCATGGCAAGTACAATTGACAGGAGCTATTCAATCGCTAGAAATAGAGGAGCAAAACCTGGTCAATATTAATATTTCAATTGCAGCATGGAAAAAAGCAGTGAACAGACAGGTGAAACACATTTCATTCGCGAGAGATCTGGAAAGTCTGCATCACCATCCAAATCTTTCCACACTGGATGCCTCTTACAAAATGGGAAAAGCACAGCCTTATTTTGAGCAATCACTATCAGTTCAAGCTCGAAAAAAGATCACTTATATGAGGCTCCTGGCATTACCCATTGTGGAGTTTAATCAAAGTTGGGCCCGTGCGGACAAATTAGAAGCATGCAGACTTTGTGACTACCATCAGGAATCTTGGTATCATTTGCTGTGTTGCTGCCCAAAGCTAGCCAGTGAGAGGCATCGCTTGGTCATCCCAATCTGCAGAGCTCACGGCCTCAAGCGATGCAGCGAAATCTCGGACCTGTGTTTTTCGTCCACAGAAAGTAAAATAGCAGCACGGCTAGGGAAATTTACAGACCTAATCCGTGCAGGACTGTCCGCAAATGCTGAGCCACAGAAATAAATCTGTAGGACTGGAAGTAGGGGAGAGGTGGACAAACCCCTGTCTTAAAAACTAACGTTCTTTGTTCTAAAACTGTATTACTAGAATATGACACTGTAACGAATGTTTTAGGTCAAATAAGACTGTGGCATTAATCAGGAGTTTTAACCTATTTAGTTTTTAGATAATTATTTTAGAATGTTAGCATATTGTAATGATTTTAATTAATCAAACAATAAAAGCTTTTTCACAAAAAAAAATTCAGCTTCAAGAGCTGATACTCAAGTGGAGGAGCCACCAGGGTCTCTGGTAAGAAGAGAACAGGAGGGGGGTTCAGGTGAAAGTCTCAATCCCAATGATGTGCTTGGTGAACCATTAGAACTGGGGGATACAGTTCCTGGTACTCTGGATGGAGAGAACTTTTTTCAATGGCTGAAGAATCAGATTTAAATATTGCCAGTGAACTGGATAATACAGACACAGATGCTTCTGGCAATGACAGTGACATGGATAGCCCCCCCACAACTGCAGATACTTTTAGAAGGGCTACAAATTGTATTAGGAAGAAAAATCATACCGGCTCACGGCACGATAGTTTGCACTCTGACTCCAATGTTCATCTCCAATGGGACTACTCCACCACCAATCTGGGAGCTGATGAGGCTGAGGGGGGGCAGGTCCTGGTCCTGGATTTCAGGAGGAAAATCTCAGTGTCTCTGAAAGAAAGAAGTAGCCGGTTCCCTCAATCTCCCTAATCTACACAACTCTTAAGGCTATGCAAGTTGGGGCTCGTCAGGAGTGTAAAAGAGCACAACCTGTGTTTAAGAAAATAAAGGTTGCTATTTGTAAGACAACTAAAGCTTGCACAGAGGTAGTAGCAAGAACTACGGCCCTGGAGGAACGGGTAGTGGCATTGGAGGCTGGGCTGGAGAGCACTGAGCAAAAAACATCAGCTAACGATGGCAGAATGATGGATATTTTGTGGAAGCTTAAAGAATCTGAAAACAGACAGCGGAGGAACAACTTGCGCCTGCTGGGTATCGAAGAGAAAGCTGAAGGTGGAGATATACGTGGTATTGGGCTTCAACTCTTCAAATCCACTTACCCAGAGTTGTCACACAGGAATTGGAAGGCAGAGATCCAGCATCTGCACAGATTCACACTAATGTTTAAAAGCAATCCTAGCCCCAATCCAAAACCCTGAGCAATCCTGATATTCTTTGATAACTTTTTTATTGCGGCAGGCGATATTTGAAAAGGCCCGGCCGAACACTAGGAAAACAACAGAAGGACAGACATTTTTCGTGCGACCTGACTTTTGTCACACAACGGTTGAGAAAAGATGTCGAATTAGGCAGCTGATCAGTCCCTTATAAAAACATGGATGTGATGTATACCTGATGAATCCTGCTCGGCTAAAAGTCACACATCTGGGGCGGGTCCGGGTATTCACCTCTGAGATCCAGGCTGAGAACTATCTAAAGGAGATAATTGGTGGATAGGCTATTTTGAGTCTGAGTCCAAAGTCTCTGGGGGCAGGGGGGCATTTGGTTGGAAAGGGCTGGTTGGGGGTTTTAGTTTGTCTTTTCTTTATGCTTTTCCTTCTCCGCCTTTTCAAAAGTGGGGTGTCAGGTAGGGGGTGGGTGGTAGGTTAGGTAAAATTAAGGACTTTTGGAGGAAGAATGTGTAAGAATTACTGTCTGTAAATATGGTAGGCGGGGTAGGGCTTGGCTCATTGTTTTTGTCTGTTTGGGGTTTTCCCCTTTTTTAGGTTGGGGAGCGACAGGTGGCGCTCAAACACAGGAGCCATTAAAAGGGTCTGAGGACCTTTTTTGCCTTAATGAGGGGAGTGGAATGGGCTGGGGGGGGGTGGATTCTATTAAGGATAAGGGCAAGGGGATCTCATTTGGTACTTTCTCTTGGGTTTTTAGAACTGTGTTTTCTTCTTGATGCTTTGGGCTATTGGTCACTTAGGTATGTGTACTATATACAATGGAATGTGTTAGGATAGCCTCTGTAAATATTTGCAGATTAAATTACCCTGCTAAACGAAGCAGGATAAAGGAAGATATCTGAATCCTGAAGGCTGATATTATCTGCCTCCAGGAGATGTATATTGAAGCCAGCAGAAGTAAAATTATGGAGCTGGATGGGCTTCACTTAATTTTATGGACAAGCAGGAGGCCAAGACAATGGGGTGGCTATATTTGCTCATCGGGGTATGGCAAACTTTTCTCGTTCTGTTTCTGATAAATACGGCAGATGGGCAATCACTCAATGCTCAATTGATAGTAGGCTTTTTACACTTTGCTCTGTGTATGGACCGGTATTAGATGACCCTTAACTGTATAATTGGCTGAGAGTAGAATTGGTGGGCTGGCCAGCGCCGGTTATACTGTGTGGGGATTTTAATATCAATCTCGGTTGTGCGATATCTAATCACCCGGAAATAATATATCAGGGCCGTATGCCGAAAGTTTCCAGATCCCTCTGTCAATTAAAAGGAGCTGCACGGGCAGGTAGATATGTGGGTATTAACTCAGGGTCAAGATCCAGGTTTCACCTATTTTTCTGCCCCACACAAATCACAATCAAGATTGGATTATTTTTTTATTTCTCAATGTCTGGTGCAGGGCAGCAAAATTACTAAGTTTCCCAGGGTAATGTCCGATCATAACCCTCTGGTACTGGAAGTGAATATTAAATGCCAGAAACATGTAACCAGCTGGACTTTCAACAGGGCGCTGTTGAATGATAATTTATATATAGAACATATTACTATGTGGATCACCAGATTATTGAATGAAAACTTGGGTAGTACTAGAATCCAGAATGTCTGGGACACCCTGAAAGCGGGTATCCTGGTCGAGACCACGCAGTTTGGATGGGAGGCCCAGAAGAAAGAGAGAAATAAGCTAAATGAATTGTATGAAGTGCTGACGAATGCCGAGATAAATCTGGTTAAGTTATTATCAGAGTGGGGGGACATTGAAATGGCTCAAACCGGGATTTTAATGGCGAAATCTGCTATAACGGAGATCTCATTTGCTAAATCCGTGGGCAGATATTTAGTCTGGCGGACTAAGTTGTACGAGAGCAATGAAAGGGTGGGACATATGCTAGCCGTGCAAATCAGGGAAAAAGAAGCTCAAACCCGGATTACGGGTGTTATAGATCCAGACATTGGCTTAGTGACTGACTCAGGCACAATTCTTGCTGCTTTTCAGAAATTTTATCAGAAGCTATATTCAGAAGATGTCTGGGACATGTCTGGATGGCAGGGCAAATTTAAGAGATACCTCTACGAGGTTAAATTGGAGCAATTGGCTTTTCAAGATCGGGATATGCTGGATGCTCCGATCAATTTAGGAGAGATTCTTTGTGCGCTAAACTCATTGCCACCTGGTAAAGCGGTCGGGCCGGACTTCCTCCCAGGCAAATTTTATAAGATATTTCGAACTCACATGGCACCAACAATTCTGGAAATGTTTCGCATAGTACAGAGTGGGGATACTCCTCCTGTGTCCTGAAGGCACCCAAAGATTGTTATATTTTTAAAGGAAGGGAAAGTGCCTACTGACCTGGGGGCGTACCCGCCCATTACATTGATAAATAGTGATATCAAGATCTATTCCAAAATCTTTGCAAATAGATTGGCGCCAGTCATTAAAAAAATGGTTTCGCCTCACAACATGGCTTCGTCCCTGGTCGGGAAACCACCGATCATATACGTCGGACAATAACATTATATGACTACACTAAGGTTTCAAGAGACTCAATGGCCTTCATTTTATTAGATGCAGAAAAGGCATTAGATAGGGTCTCCTGGCTTTTTTTATGGGCGGCTATGAAGCATTATGGAATAGGGGATGGTTTCCTAAGAGCAATTCAAAGTATGTACAAAGACTCAATTGCTAAAATTGCTCTAATGGGAACACAGTCGGGAGAGTTTAATATAATGCGAGGCACGGTCAAAGGGTGCCCTTGCTCGCCCTTATTATTCGCTATTTATATCGATCCTTTAATTAGAATGATCCAGGAGAACCAAATAATCCAACCTATTCATGCCTGTGGGGTAGACGTTAACATTTTAGGCTATGCAGACGATATTCAGACGATTTCGCTATTACAACTGCTGCTCCTCATCAGGCATTAGAGGAAATAACTAGTTTAACCTCACAATTCGGTTGGATTTCTGGCTTCCATTTGAATGATAGTCAAATACAAATAGTTGGTAATGATAAGGTTGCACTAGCTGACCAGCGCATTGTGTTTAATTCCAGGTATTTAGGTGTCGAGATAAGCTCTAAACCCGAAGCTAGTGTAGAGTTGAATCTTCAACCTCTATTACAAAATATGAAATCAGACTCCCGCAGAATGAATAACTTACACTTGACGTTAATTGGGAGATGCAATGTCGTCAAAATGATTTTCCTCCCCAGAATTGTATATTATTTCAGAGCTATTCCATTAGATAATAATACGATTTGGTTTCAGAAGCCTGATCAGCTAGTCTCATGGTTTTAATGGGCTGGGCAGCGCCCAAGAAGGGCACTTGGATATATGACTTTACCTAGAGACCGGGGAGGCTGATCCGCCACTAATTTTCAAATATACTATTGGGTATTTATGCTGAAGCAGATGGGGGAGCTGTTGAATGGGGGGAATTGTGGAGGTTCAACTAATTCATGGGGAATAAGCCAGGGGTCTTCTCATGCGGCAGATATATTTTGCATATTACAAGAGGGTTACATTTAAGGTTTTGTTAGATGCCTACAAGGTTTAGACTGCAGTTAGGAAAAAAATTGGGATTGGGCGGCTTCATTTGTACTGTCCTTTAGTAAATAATTCTCAACTCCCGGAAATCTTCCAAGATGCATATTTTAGAAATTGGGCAGAGAAAGGGATTCAGTATATAGGAACCGAATCCCCTTATTAGACTTGGTTAATGGTAGCCAACCCACGACATCTGCTTTATATAAATTAGTTAATGAAAGAATTGGCGACGATTTGGCCAAGCACTTTGATAGATGGCAAACAAGTTTACAAGCCAGACAGGGGGAGTGCGATGACTCCCTGCTGTTCAGTCAAACAACGTGCATCTCAGCTAATTTGCAGGTGCAATGTTTTAAGAATTGGTTCAACCTTTATGTAACCCCAGCGCGTATCCATTGATGGGTGGGCACCTCGGGGATATGCTGTCCTCTGTGTGGGTTGTTGGCTGCGGATAGCACACACATGTTTGCCAACTGCTCTGGTTTTCTCAAGTGCTGGCCAAAATCGAACAGCGTTTGGAATCTATATTGGGATATTCAGTTTCATTGACTCCCCAGGTTATTATGTTCGGGATTTCTAATCAAGAAATGGAAGAAGCAGACAGGAAAATGATGTTTATAGCAATGGCGGTATTCGGACTGTGTCTGGCTACAGTCTGGCTTGATCCAGACCCCACTTCGGAATATGTCTAGTTCAGTAAATTACTATCTACTTATAATTGGGAGATCTCTGTGTTTAGAAGAAGATGTAGCCAGGCAAGCGCAAAAGGGGAAAAAATGTGGGATTCTATAACCAAATGGTTAAGTAAGGATTAGCTGATAGAATGATAGGAAATAATAGTGTCCGTTGCGGTGTTAAAAACCTTTAGCGTTTAGCTTTGCTTCTCTTTCCCAAAGGTGGGATCCACCTAGGGTGGGGGGAGGTGGGGTAAAAATACTATGTAAAATAGGGGCATCAGTCATTGTTTTTCTTTATGTGTATATATGTGATACTGTTCTTATTTTTGTGTTTTGATGTCCTAAAAAAAAAAAAAAGAATAGCTTCAAGAATGGTGACACTAGAGATGGACAGAATGTTTTGAAAAATGTTGCATTGAACCCTGGGGCTTTACCTGACTTCAACTTATTGACTGCTGATAATATCTCATTTTCTGTGATCCGGCTATTAATTGAAGAACTCTCTTGGTCTGTAAGGCTAGGGAGAGTAATCTTTTTTAGATAGTCCTCGCATTTTGCGTGATTTACATTAGTATTTACTTCATGTAGGTTTTCATAGAAGTCCATGAAGGTATCAGCTATTTTTTGCAGGTTAGTAATAATATTCCCTGCCTTGTCCTTTTTGGGGCTGATGGAGAATTTCTGTATTTTAGATTTTATGTAAAAGGCAAGGGACTTGCCTGCCCAGTTAGACTCACACAATTTGATGCTCTTTTGCTTATTATTCCATATATCCACTCTATTACTGATGATTTTATTGTATTCATATTTCCTGTTAAGAATTTTATTGAGAGTGACATCGTCTTTGCTAGTGATATGTAAGTTTTCTAGTTCTGCGATTTCTTTTTCTAATTTCACTAGGTTAGAGTTAGTTATTTTGTTCATTTTTGATCTGATCCTGACTATTACCCCTCTAACTGTTGCTTTAAGTGCCTCCCATTTTGTCAGATCAGACGTCTCAGCAATCCTATTTTCAGCAAGAAAATTATGAAACTTGTCTTTAATTATTTGAATCTTGTCCTGATCAGCTAGTATCTCATGAATAAAATGCCAATTTGATTGCTTCTTTTGTGGTGAGGGGTCAGAGGTAGATAATATGATGCAGTAGTGGTCCGAGATCACCCTGGGTTCAATTGTTGTATGATCGACTTTCCAAATTGCATTGTTGGTTATTAAAATGTAATCTATACATGAGTACGATTTTTGGGGAAAGGAGTAAAATGTATAATCCCTTTCTGCTGGATTTTGAACTCTCCAGGCATCAGCCAGATTGAATTTCGAGCAGATTTTCTTCAGGATTTTATTTGATTTATTTGCAACAAATGGGAATCTAGAATTTTTGTCTAGATGTGGGTCTAGTGGCAGGTTGAAGTCACCAGCTAGGATAATGGTAGCTGTAGCAGGGATTTTCTCCAGTTGTGAGTAAGTCTCAAGCCAAAAGGACTGGTCATCCTTAGTAAGAGCGGAAATGTTGGCTACATGAAATTCAACACTGTCCTTAGTAAGTTTCGATATAGCCCATCTGCCTTGTGAGGATTTCGAGAGTAGCTTGAATCTGGATTTCCTGGAGATTATTGTTAGTACGCTGTTTTTCTTCCCTATCGCTGCTTAGTATGCGTTATCTGAAGCTTGACTATTAGTAAATCTCTCGAAGAGTATGTTATCCAGTTTTGTTTCTTGAAGGAGAATTATATCTCCTTTGAGCCTATGAAGATAATAAACTATTTCTCTCTTCTTTACCATGTGGTTCAGGCCTTTCATATTTAGAGAGACTACTTTAATACTTTGGTTCACATGGTGTGTGAGAAGAGCGTGATACGAACCAGTGAGGTTCTTTTGTGGGGAGCGACAAGTGAGACCACACCTGATTGAAAGGCATTCCCTTGTGTATGATAGTATGACATGGGGCTTGTGAGACAAAAAACAATAAGTGAAACAATAAGCAAGGAAAACAGTAGAATATACAATAGAAAGAAATAGAGGACCCAGACCACCCTCCCAGCCCCATAGTCGCCCAACGGGAATAGCGATTAGAGAAAGATCGCTCCTCTGGAGAAAAAGATGCAAATAATAGTAAAATGGGATGAAACACCATCGATAGAACTAGGGACTTACATTGTGTAAAGGGGGCCATGTTGGCATATGCATAATGCACCTAATACACACCTTATTGTTGATATTGAAGTCTACGGTGGGAACGAGGGTAGTAGTGTCTAAGCAGGCGAGTGGGTACAGCAAACTAAATAGTGAATGACTACTAGTCTGGGAGAATGTGTAGAAGGATGTGCTTGAGTCTGCGATTGTGTATTAGCCGCGTGTGCGTAGTGTATAGATTGCGTGAGTTCAAAAGCTCATTATGTGAGTCTTTTAGTATGGAAGGTTGGAATATGAATAGACAATGATAATAGTTATATGATGTAGTCAGGGGAAAGTGAGTAGGTGTGGGCTACCTACGATAAAAAAAAGTGTCAGGTGAGATAGGTGTGTGTGTGGGAACATGCTGCATGTGAGAATCCCATGTAAGGCCCTCAAACAATGAACACAAATAACATATTTTTACCATACTTGTAACTGTACGATAAGACTCTGTTGCAGGTGGTAGTAGATGGTGCCTTACAAGATGACTTTAGATGAACCCAGAATTGGATACATTAAACTTATAGAACATGTTTTGTTAAGCACAGTGACTTAGAGGATTGGCATCCATAGAAGGCATCATCAAACAGAATTATAGTTCTCTTGAATGGGAGTGGCTGCCGAGTCTTTAGGCGATGATGTATCCATTTGCATTCCGCCTTTTTTATCTATTAATGTGTTAAGCATGCCTGGGTTCATGAAGATGTGAGTGAGATACCATGTGAGAAGATCCGGAATCTTGCCAGTGCAATGAAAGATCCTTGTAGACCAGCTGCCTTCATTTTCGGTCGAAGGTTTAGAAAACTCTTACGAATGTCAGCAGTTAGTTTTGAGTAGTCCTGTGAAATAAAGATTTTCGCGCCTTTCCAGATAATGTGGCTGTGTTTCCTTATATGGCTTAGGATAAGCTCTACATGTTGAAATCTTGGAGGTTTGTACACTATGAGTCGGGCGCTTTGATGTTTTGAGAAATCTGAGTTGGAATCCTGTGGGCCCTGTCAAATTCCAGCTCTTTGTTGAATTTTATGTTGGTGGTCTTGGTGAACCATTTTTCTAGGAAGGCTGTGCAAGATGGTTCAGAATCCTCTTCTCCTTCCAGTATGCCAAAGATAAGTAGGTTGCCACTCCTATTTCTATCTTCCAATTCTGAGAGGTCTTTAGCCAGGGAGCGAGAGTCAGTGTTGAGAGTTTGAATAGATTTTCTCATGATGTTTTCGTTGTCTTCAAGTTGGCTGATTCTGTTTTCCGCTTCCGTGACTCTTGTGCTTGTTTCCTTCATGTTATAGCGGATGGCTGCAACTTCGGTTTGCAAGATGTCAGAGTTTGTTTTAGTAGACTTGGCCAGAACGTGGACCTCTGATAGTCTCCTTAAGATCATTTCCATTTCACAATATTGTGTTAATATCTTGTTTCCCCATTGTTGGTGATTCTGGGTGCGGCGGGTCCACTTTTACTCTTTTTAGAGATTGCTTACTTTCTTTATCTGCAATTTTGGCAACCCCATGTAAACAAGGGGTATGAAACTTGTCGGCCAGATCAAACAGATCTGACTTGCTGAAAGTACGTGACCCTTGGTGCAACTTGATGTCACCTGCTAATAACAAGCTATACCAGATGTCTTCTGGTGACTCACAAAGACTCTTGTCACTTGACCTCACCCACTGTCACTTGCTGACACTTGTCTGTGCATGCGCTTGATTGCAGATAGAAGAGATGAAGGAGATAGGTGCAGGCATATGATATTAGGCGGCCATTTTATTTGAGCTCGCAGCGCTCCCACGAATCAGTCGAGCGTGCAAGGGACAGCAAGAGCATTAGGTATTAATCTTTGACAAGGCAGAGATGCTGGTGCCGCTGGTCAAGGGAATGTAAGTGTGGAAGTGTGCTTTCTCCTGTTTGCACCTTTCACCCCAGGCTATATAGGCAATAACAGGCGATCAGTGATCTGTGGATGCTATATTGGGGCCAGGCAACTGACACATCAGGCATCCGGTGTCTCTTGTCTAATACATTAGCGGTATTGAGATGAGCCGAAAGCAATGTGCAATATATATCACCACAAGTCAAGGCAAAAGATTTATTTGTTAAGGAACTCCTACGGAGGTCCACAAAATGCATCAATAAAGTAAAAGAGACAATTTTAAATACAATAAAAAAAATATTTCCCTTTTTTTCCTAAAATACAACAATAGATTAAGAATTGCGAAAGAAGGGCGAATTTGCTTTGTATACAGTACAAACTTCATCGATAGCCACCCATTAGACAATACAACCTAATATCGAGATTTTAAGTATTTCCTAATAAATAGCCAGTGTCTCCCCCCGTAGGTTTCGTATTAGTGTCACCATGTTTCTAGAAACACCAATTATTGTGGAACTTCTCGCCAGCAATAACTGCCACCGTGAGGGAAACGGCCACTTGTATTTACCTGCCTCCTGCTGCCGTGAGGGGAACGACTTTCCAAACACCACATTGACCTGCAAACCATCGCCGTGAAGGGAACTGCATTTCAAGGGACTACATCCCCCACAAGTCCAAGCGCCTTGCGCACCCAGTGACGCTAAGACCGCGCCATGAGGCGTGATAAGAACCGCACTGCAGCTCTGGGGCCCCAGGGAACTTGTTTCCAGCAATAACTGCCGCCGTGAGGGAAACAGCCACTTGTATTTACCTGCCTCCTGCTGCCATGATTGGAACGGCTTTCCAAACTGCCTCTGGGGTTTATCTTTGAACTGGGGGCTTGAGAAAGTAATCATTCTATTGCTTACATGCTAAATTAAGCCATCAGGGACCTTGTATTGCTGTACAATAGTAATTCCAACCATCTGTACCAATATTTGTAAGCTTTGTTTAGTTTAAGACAAGAAATTACTAAGAAGAAGTCAACTTCTCCCCGGTCTAGACCTAACACTAGACAGAACCCCTTAAGAAAAACCCCGTTATCCAGCCGACTACGATCAATAGAATGTTGCAACAGGTTTCTAACGAAATAGAACGCACAGAGAGGCGTCTCTCATTAACACCAAGAATGATAAGCATTTCTCAGTCCACGGAGATAGATACCTCTGTTGCATCCAATTCATCAGCTCTTACCAATTCCTCAATATTGCCCCCTGCACATGTTAGTATACCCACAAAGAGAACTGTTGAGTTGGGCATGGGATTGAGGTCGAAGAGGAAAGGAGCCCCTCGGAAAAAAACGTCCACAGGGATGGGATATATGAGGAAAATCACCCATGGGATAGTGCTTACCAATATCCCAGGGGGCGAACACCCTCATCTTAGCAAAAATCAAATCTCAGAGCCCCCGGGCTGGGTACTATCATCGCAATTGGAGCTGAAATCATATTTAGACCAGCTCATAAAATCTGAAATGAGAGATGTCATGAAAAGTATTGCAAAATTAAAATCACTTATGGATGCATCGGGAATTAAAATTGATGCTGCCCTGAACACTATTGATATAGCCAACTCTACGAAAAGGGCTGTTATCCCCCATCGTACTCAGGCCATCTTGTCTCCCTGTGCCCAGCCTCCTACATCTGAAGGTCCAACGAATGTTTCACAAGTGATTTCACCCACTCTGCCCAACGGCCCCTCTTAAGTGAATCTAGGTAGCACTCACAGTAGGGCGTCCCACCCTTCTGGTAATATACAAAACTTTAGGGCTGTGGTTCACACTGGAAGGAATCTAAAATCACGTAAGCCAATTTTGATAAACTCTACTCACCCCTGTATCGACTTACCCACAGCATCATAACCATATGTGGTAATTTTAACTCAGTTCCGCTGCTGGAAGCCAGTCATGAGGAAACTTACCCGAAATTAAAAAACAAAGTCATCCATTGGTTGAGTAAAAAGAGACCACTCCCTGACGTAGCCCAGACTGAAATTTTATTTACTAGGAGGGTTAGTTGGCTTGGGCAGAGACAAAAAGATAATAGTGCAGGGGATTGTACTCTAATTAATTTTAAAGCTAGACGGGTGGTTCAGCATATTCTCAGTTGGGGACCAACAATAGCGACTGGAGGCATCCAGACAGTTCCCTTGGGTTATTGTTACCCTCCAAGCGCTCTCTTAGAAAGAGTGGGCAGTGTGTATAAAAAATGGGAACTGCGTGTCCAGAATAGTCCATTGACACATATAGGCCAGGATTGGGGCAATAGAGAGCAATTTAACATACCTGTAAGAAATCGATTCAGTCCCCTGGATTTAATTGACTGACTAGTCCCTAGTCAAAAAAACTTGAATGTGGTACAAAACTTACCTTCTACTTTCCACCTTGCTGAAGGATTTAAAATTAGTGACCAACCACCAGAAGTCTCTCTGGTAGGTGCCCTTGGAACACCGGAAACTCCCTTCTCTAATTTAGAACGTATCACTCAGGATGACGCTGGGCGACATGAGCAGGTTAAATCCATCTTTCAGAAGTACAGCAGGCCGGGTCCCGTACACTGAACACTAAGATCTTATCCTGGAACATAGCAGGCATTAACTCAAAACTGGACCACCCAGATTGGCAGCCTATATAGATCCCCATGAGCTAGGTCTCTTTCAGGAGACCTGGTCAAGGAAGTCTCTATATAGAGTGGGGTATATTGCATATTTTTCCACAGCTGTTCAGGGGCCCAGGGGTAGACGCTCAGGTGGCCTTTGCATCTGGGTTGGTATACATCTGGGCTGCAACATCAAAGTGATAGACACTTCCTCTCCAGACATTCTGTGTATTCTCCTGACCTTTTTAATAATATGATAATTGCTATCATTAACATCTACTCCTGACCAGTGAAACAGAGATGGACATTATAGGTTTTAGAGTGTTTGGAGACTTTTTTACATTCCTTGCCTGAGCCCTCACATATAATCATCGGGGGGATTTTAACTGTCATTTTTAACCATTAAATGGTTTAGATACTTCCATAACTAGTGAGGAGAACTCGGTATGGTCAATCCGTGATAGCAGTACATATCCATTTAGGGGTTGGACCCCCATAGTCATGCAGATTAACTACCTTATCATTACTAATCAGCTAATGGCATGCAATGGACGGTTTCCCTCAGACAGTCCGGGTATCTCCACCTATAGTAAGTTGGAACAAACATCTATTCTCTACTACATACAGGTAGATGTAGAGTTATGGCACAGAATATTAGATTGTGTGGTTAATCTTCGTTGTGAAAGTGACCATAATCCATTGTTGCTATAAATTATTCTGCCGAACCTCGAGCAAGTTTCGAACCAATCTGCTCAATCTGCCACAAATCTAATAGCAACAGAAGGAGGCAGAAGAGTTCGCTGGGGAACATTTGTACAGTCCACTGATAAAGTGGCTACCCTTTATCAACAATCATTTCCCATTAAGAATTTGCTTTCCATACATTTGCAAATGACCAAGGCTCAGAATCCTTGCAGAAAATAGACATGAATCACCAGGATATGCTCTCTAAATTAGTAATGAGAGACAAAAAAAAACGCTTAGATCACTAAAACAGACCTTCCGTTATAATAAATCATGTAGGAACGCAAAAAGTGCCCTGGTGTTAGCGGTTAAACAAAAAGACAACAAATGTATCAAAAAAGCTAGGGCAGTACATAAAAAAACCGTGGATGAAGCAAAGTTAACATGTGAATGTGACAAATGGGAAGCAATTAACACCTTGGCTGCTAGAGGTTTTCCCCCCGGTGCTGCATTCCCAGATTTACCATTGTTCATGATGAGCTCAGCTCGTCATAAGCACAGCTCCACTGCGCCTCATGACGAGCTGAGCTCATCATGAGCATGGAAGGGGTTAAAAAAATCTCTAGAGAATAGAGATATGAGAGGCTTTTGAAACCTAGTGAGAACTGGGAAGTCCGAAGGCAACTCTGCAATTGAACAGAATTTGGGGGAGGGAGTCTGGATGATGCACTTGCAATCATTATACTCCAGACCTATGGATCAAGTCCCACCAACTAGGGATTCATCAATTTACCATACTCCCCAGGATAGTAATGCTCCTACCTGCACTATAAAGGAGGTTACTGCAGCAGTCGGCAAAATGCTTCCAGACAAAGCACCAGGCTTGGATAAAATCCCTGGCGACTTATTCAAGAATGAAGGATCTGTGTGGATACCCTATCTCTGCGCGTTATTTAACCCCATCCTGCAAGGGATGGCGCTACCCATGACTTGGGCAGGGGCAGAAATCATCCTGATTTATATGAGGGGCTTCCCGCTTAACCTAGCTAACTACCGCCCAATAGGCTTAATTGACGTGACGGAAAACCTATTTGCCCACGTTCTCCTGGGTCGTTTGCAGTCTTGGATTGAGGAAAAAAATGTTCTAACACCTCTACAAGCAGGTTTCAGATGTAAAACTTCAACCATCGATCAGATTTTTAGATTGCAACTGATCCACTGGAAAACATTGATTTTGGAGGGCGGTAGTCTTTACCTAACCTTTGTGGACCTCAAATCCGCATTTGATATGGTGCAGCATGATCAGCTCTGCAGCATCCTCCAGGATATGGGAGTACCAGAGTACTTATGCTGTTTGCTGAAGCTTCTGCACCAGGATACGTTTGCGAGAATTAGATATGGAAAAAAAGGGGAATTGCCAGTCCCCTTCCCAGTAGAGAAAGGGGTGAGACAGGGTTGTGTGCTTCCACCGACCCTGTTTTCCCTCTTTTTAAATGGTTTAATAGACACCCTGCTGGCGGTAAAAGACATTGACTCATCAAGGTTAGCAAATCGTAAAATACCAGCGCTTTTGTTCACGGACGACACGCTGCTACTCTCTAATACCTCAATGGTTATGCAGTGTGTATTGGAGGAGTTCTGTAAAATTTGTAAAAAGAGAGACCTGGAGATAAACATCCCAAAAATGAAATATATGGTATTTCATGCAAATACCAGCAATTGCCCTCAGCCACAAATGGATGGCATACCCCTAGAAAGGGTTTCAACTTTTGATTACCTGGGCCTTACCCGTAATGATAAGATGGTCTGGGGGACCCAGGTAAAGAAAGCAAATTTAAAACTCACACAATCTATAGGAGGCATTCTTAAAGTCTATAAAAGTTGTACCCAAAAAGCTGAAGGACCACCTGCTGAAATCCGTAAAATACAGGCTAGGGGATCATCCCTTAATGGTGCTGAATAGTGGAGTTTCTGCCCCTCTAATGCTATCTCTATAACCGAGAATACTTTTCTTAGACAACTTTTGATTCTACCGAAAAGCATTCCCTTGACTCCACTGAGGATGGATCTAGGGATTGATCCGATTAACAACTTAATTGCTTCCTGTCCACTCTTATTCTGGTGCCGCCTATGGAGTACACCTGAGCTACTACACTATAGGGAAGAATTGAAGGATGTAATGACTTTTCCAGGAGCAAGGAATATCCCACAGCTATTGTATATTCGCAATACATGTCTCACATTGGGAGGAGCAAACCTGTGGTTATTGCCTGAGGAGACCAGCTCCTCCACTCCAAAGAAAACCCTTCAATATGCCTTCAAAAAACACAAATTCACTCAACTCTTGCAGAGTACTAACTCCTGCTCTCTGACTTCCAGGTTCCTGGACGTCAAACAGCCATATAAGCTTGAACTCGTACTCAACAATATTCAACCTCTCTTCGCCAAGAAATTGTTCTTGCAATTTAGACATGGTGTGCTTCCCCTGAGAGAATTTACTAATAAATGGAAGAGAAACCCCAAGTTGGACTGCCCTGGGTGTAGGTCAACCGAAGAGTCTGAACTTCATGTTCTTCTCTTCTGCCCGGCTTACAGATTGCCAAGGTCCAAATGGGTGCTCCAGCTGTGTAGAAACATGGGAATTAGAAATCACACTGAGGTCTATAGGCTATTATAATATGACCCACACCCATTATTTGTTTTTGGAATTTCTAGATTCTTGTTTGCAATGTGGCAAATGCTCAGAGCCATTATAGAGAATGAGTGTTCCGGTATAAGTTAAGCCTGCCTATTCAATGAGTTTACTGCTAGTTCATACATTTTACTACCATGAAGGAATCTGTATAGATAATCGCTTCTCACTTTAATATTTTTAACTTGTTTTTATCGGTTTTAAATACTATTTATTGTACAGGTTTTAATCAATTTTCTAAGTGAGTATATAATGACCAAATCTAACTTGTACTCAAATGAGACATACCTTATTGAACCAAAATAAGATTGGCATGGATATCGATGTAATTTTAATTGTTTCATTATCTAACTTACATAAATATGATTTGAAACTGTACTTATGTATGTTGCTATATGGTTGTACTTGTACAAACCGAATAAAGCATTTTGAAACTGAAACTGAAGTGAGTATATTTGCCTTGTTTTAATTGAAACTTCTTTGCCCATTTTGAGATGTGCATCCATTGGGTCTAAAACGATTCCACAACTTTGCACTTTTCTGCTTTTGTAGTCTTGTTAAATTCTCCATACACATAATGTTTAAATTATTGTGTAACTGAAATATGGTGTCCTATGTATGTTTTTAATCTGTGCTTTTATTGCTTTGCGCCAAAATAAAGTCTTTTTTGACTCTGAATTATTGTTTCAATGGATTGTAGGGGTGAGATAACACATGCAAAGTATAGTATACATAAAACACTACCTCTGTTTCACACCTTATCCGGTACAAATATGTGTGTTGAAGAAACTGCATGGACCTCTTTTTACTTACTATACAGAGAAGTCAAAGAGGAAACTGTGTGTTAAATTTGTTTCACAAACCCTGTCTACCTAACTGATATTTGCTTGTAAAACAGAGTCCTAAAGTAGTTTTGACAATATTTGTCTAGGGGTATGATAGACCAAATATTTTTTAACTTATGATCCAAACCAGCATCACATGTGTCAAATAACACGGAAAACTACAGACAAACTCGAGACATGGTACCAGTTAAGCATTCAAATCTCACAGAATACACTTTTAGGTTCAAGCACAGGTATCAGTATGTACAACCTATTTGCATTCTTCATTGCAGTAGAATTATATAGAGTACACTACAGGTTTCTACATTTGGTAACATGTTTTAAACCTCATATTTCTCTAATGCTTCTCAACTTTTATAAATACTGCATCTCAAAGGTAAAAATGCAATTACAATCACTGAAGCACTCCTACTCCATACATTACACACATTACACATTTGTAACTTACCTCTGAAATGCCATTGTAGAATATGAAAATATAATAAACTGTTACATCATTTTCTTTTCCACACAATAAATGTGATGCACTACTCTCATTAAGGAAATCCAGTAATGCCACATTTTCCTCTCATTTTCCACATAAATGACTGTAAGTAACTAATCAAAATACTCCCTTTATTTTTTCAAAATCTAAAACCCCTTTCTATTGGATACTCATATCAACCCTTATTACTCTCTTCTGAAAGAGCCCAATCTGGTTCTGTAACTTAGTGGAGTTGTGACTCCATCACAGTGTTCCAGTGTAACATCAGAATGGAGTCGCAGAACCTTATAGGAGTTCAAAAACCAATTTACAGTAATACTACTATTATTTGTTAGGTACATATCACTTTTACACAAACTATTGATTTGGAAAAACTTAATTTACAAACATATACTGTATATATAACATGCCATTTCATATTTTAAAACCACAGTTTACTTTCAACCCTTCCCCCATTGTGTTTCGTCTTAGTTTCCATAGTTTCTGCAATATTCAACTTTACCAGTAGGTTAAAAGTTCACCATATTTTTAAATACAGCACACTAGCTTCTAAATCCAAATAACAAGTTGGTTGACAATTGCAAAATATTAGCTTATCCGTTCTACTGTACCTTTCAAACGTTTCTCCATAACCAATTAGAAAGATACTTTTTTTCCATAGTAACATGCAACTTATTTTTAAGTACACAATATTTATGAACACCCAAAGACTTTTCCGCTTTTTCTTAAATTACATTTTGTCTACCATTTTAGAAACCTCTCATTATACCAGGTGACTTACTCAGCTGCAGACATCTTTTGATTCCTTGCACACATTCCTTCAAAATGCTTACAGTATGGATTGTAGGCCACAGCTTTATTTTCTGGGGCAAAAAAGTATGCTGGAGAAAGAGGTATTGGCACAGACCTGGATTTGCACAATGTTAATAGCAAATGTGTTGCACAGAGAGGATTAAAGTGTCATCAATTGCTGCCTTTGGGTAAAACCTTTTTGCTTTTCCAAACACCCTGACCTCATGATTGTGCACTGTGGTGGTAATGACCTAGGCACACTGACTGGGGCAGGATATCTTTGCACAACTGAGTTCCCTCACACAGTCTTTGTGTACTCTAATATATGCATAGGACAGAAATGGAAGTGGTCAGATCAATTCTGTCCACATATTGACAAAGCAAGGAAGCATGTAAATAAAGCTGTTTCTGCATAACTCAGAGACCATATTATGGGCTCTATCTACAACAACAACAACATGCCTTTTGACATGGAAAACATCTATAGAAGTGACGGGGTTCACTTCACAGATGAATTTAACAGGGTGTTTCTCAACAACCTCAAGCTGTGCATCCACACCTACATGTAGCTGAATGAACACAAAGGCGCTTCTTAGAGCCATCCTATAACCCAACATTGAAAAGAATATATTTCTTAACCAATATACTCTTCATAAATATTTGCCGGATTCGCAAACCAATCGTGAATCCACAAACAAAAGCACAAATTCAGTGAACAGCAACACATTCCACTTTTAAAAGTATATTTTTAAAATTATATATTTTAAAATGCTTTCTAACTCTGTCAATTTGAATGTAAGTATGTACTTCACTCTCAGAAGCTCTATAATAAACTTCACAACTGTAAGAGTCGCTGTGCAATTATATAATATTTATTAAAGGTAGATCCATGAGTCCACCGCAATGTTACAGTGGGGGACTGCGCTGCGTGCAGCAATGGGATCGAGACTCCTACCACGTGAAAAAAATATTAATAATAATGCCCCCCCTTCTCTGGCCTGATTTTGGCTTGAGGGACCCCATCACCTGGGGCCTGCCCTTTTCTTATATTTTTTTTTAAAAGAAATGGAAGGTGGGCCGCGTGTCCCGATTCTGAGGACCAATTGTCCCCAGGGACCTACCCTTTATTATTATTTTTTTGTAAATAGGAGGAGGGCCGCACATCCACCTATCCCCAGGCCAGTTTTCATCCCCCTGGGCCAGGCCTTTATTTAAGTTTTTTTTAAATGTGGAGGGGGCCAGCACAGCCCCCTCCCTGGTCTGATATTGCCCCAGGCACCCCATCCCCGGGTCATGTCCACCATTTTGTGGACCACGGGGGAGCCTCAGGCTCCATTGGTCCCTTCCGGCTCCCTGTCTCCTGCGGGAGCCGGCATTGCTTTTGGACAAATGGAACTGAAAACATGCAGCTTCCTCTGCTCAAAAGCAAATCTGTTCAACTCCTTGGAAGTGAGAGTATTTTCAAGTGCTCCCGCCAAACCATAGCAAACTGCAATGTCCCAGTGATGGGCACCCCGGGACATTGCTGGAGCCAGCCCTGGGGGGGTGGTCCCTAGTGCCATGGAGGGCTCCTGGAATGGGGGCTGCATGACACGCATCCCATCTTCTGTATAGCCTCAGGAGTTGTGTTGTTCCCCGGGGCCGCAATGGACCCCTGTCACTACTTCATTTGTGCCCCGTGGAGGTGGTGGTCCCCAGGGCTGCGTGGGGGTGGAGCCCCCTCATATAATATTTTAACATATCGCCCCAGGGAGGTTTCAGTTCTGGGGGCTGTAGGTGCTCCGTACGGCCCTCCTGCATTTCAGTATTCATGCCCTAGGGATGGACCCCATGCATTATTTTAGATATTGCCCCAGCGAGGTGGCAACCTCTGGGGCTGCAGGTGGTCAGCGTGGCCCTCCATATTTTAATATTTGAGCCCCAAGGAGGTGGTGGTCTCAGGGGCTGTGGTGGCCCACATGGGCCCCTGCATTATCATGTGTTGTTGACACTAGACCTGGCCCACCCAGGGGCTTAATTAAATGAAGCAGAGGAGTCTGTGCTTCAAAACAAAAATGTCCGGATTGCTAGATTGTTTACAACTCCAGCCAATTTTTTTTCTTAAAGAAACAGCTTTTTTGAACCTGGGGGACCCTGTGGGACCCGCTGAATAGGCCAAGGGGGTCAGGGTGTTTCTGCACTTCCCCCTTTTAAAAAAAAAATATTTTTTGCTTGTGACTCAGTGCTATCAAGTCACAAGATGGCTGCCAACTAAGCCTGATTTGAAGTGTTGGCAGCCAATAAGATCTTAGGCACGAGATTGGGAGGGTTCGCGTATCCACAGCGGCTACAGTTGTATATCTGAGAAATCTTTACATTTCTCTGGAACTACTGAATTGAATAATACCATTTAACAAAAAGAGTGCTTTCTGGACTAAGAGCTATGTTTTACCATATTTGGGGTAATTCTGTTCTCAATTTCAGATTATGGAAATTGCCATGGATAGAAAGCATTTTGGGTCTCCCGCTTTTTTTTGGCCTCAGGTTGAGGAATCACCCCAAAACTTTTAAAACAGCAGCTGTAGTAAGTGGTGTATTAGTTAGGAACATTTTGTGAACATTCGTCAAATGATGCCAAAGATATTAGCAAATGGAAAAAACTTTCTGCCTATGGAAACTATTTCCTAACTGTAACTACCTACTGGCGACCACCAGTAGTTAATATATATATCACAAAAGGTTTCAGGGACGTTATAGTTACAAATTAGCATTTAAAAACCTTAGCTATTCCCTGAAAAAAACAAAGGTTTCAATGACTTTATAGTTAGGCTGACATTTCACTGGTACAAAACCAGAGAAATTCAGCCGTTATAACTCGCGCCCCCACAATGCACTGCTGATGATGTCACATATTACATCACTCATGACATGGTCAGTGACATCACTGTGACATCTCAAATGACATCACTGATTACATCACTGATGATATAATCCAGTGACGGGGTGTTTCTAAAAATGTTTAAGAATGTTATATATTTATATATACCCCAAGGTATATTGAAGAATGAGTGGGTGTATGAGTGTCTGAATGGACTATTTTGTGGGTGCATGACTGACTGTATATGTGAGTGATTAACTGTATCTTAGTGAATGCATGGGTGAATGATAAATCTGTGTGAATGTCTGTATCAGTCTGTCAGTTAGTGTCTAAGTGGCTGCCTGGGCTGGTAAGTAGCTACATGAGTGTTTATATGGGTTAATGATTGGGTGTCTGAGTATCTGTGTGGGTGCCTGAGTTTATGTGTGGGTGGGTGGATGTATGTATGACTCTCTGCATGAATATGTGCGTGAGTGATTTACAGGGTGGGTGGGTTCATGGGTGCATCTGTGAGGGGCTGTGTGGGTGAGTGAGTATGCCTATGTCTGTGTTGGTGAGTAAATGGATGTCTAGTGGCATATGTGCGAGTAACTACATATGTGAAAGACAGTATATGTGAGTGTTGGAGTATGTAGGTGACTATATGTGAGAGTGAGTGATTGTGAGAGTGGCTGTATGGATGAGTGTTTGCTTGTGTCAGTGATTGTAAAGAGAACAAGTATGTGTTAGTATCTGTTTGAATAAGTGAGTTGGTGTGTGAATCACTGTATAGGTGAGTAAATGGCAGTGTGATTGATTATTTGGGTGACGGGCACGGTGTGTGAGTAACTCTAAGGGTGAGTGGCAGTGTGTGAGTGTCTGTATGGGTGTATGAGTGCATATATCAGTGGCTGTATTAATAAGTGACTGCGTGTATGAGTGACTGTATGGGTGAATGAGTGGATGTGAGTAGACCTATGAATCAGTGAGTGGGTATGTACTAACCGTATTGGTGTGTCTATGTTTTCAAGAATGGTTGTTTGTATTTTAGAGTGGGTGTATGAAAGGTTATATTAGGGTGTGAAGAGGTGCATCAGATATTAAATGCATGATGTCATCAGTGATGTCATTTAAGATATTGTCAGTGATGTAATTTGAGATATCATCAGTAATGTCATTTGAGATGCCATCAGTGATGTCACTGACCATGTCAGGAGTGATGTAGTATGTTAAGTCATCAGCAATGCATTGCAGGGGCGCGGGTCTGAGTTAGCTCAGCTTAGTACAACAGCTGAATTTCTCTAGTTTTGTACGAGCAAAATATCAGCCTAACTATAATATCCCTGAAACCTGTGATTTTTTCAGTGAATATCTAAAGCTTTTTAAATGCTAATTCCTAACTGTAATGTCCCTGAAACGTGTGGTTTTTCAGTGAATTTCTAAGGTTTTTTAAGTGCTAATTACTAACTATAATGTCCATGAAACCTGTTTTTTCAGTGTATTTCTAATGTTTTCTACATGCAATTTTTTAACTATGCCTACATAGGTAGGATATGTGCAGAACGAGGAAGAAAGGTGCATAAAGAAGCAAGAGAAGTGCAGAAAGAGTCAAGAGAGGTACAGAGAGAAGCGGAACAGAGATGATTTGACCACATATAGCAGAAGCTACCCGCTTTTTAAGCTACCATCTTCATATGTATAAAATGTGAGAATACATGTACAAGTTTACATATAGCTCTGCCACAAGAGTACGCAGACCTTTAAACTTGACAGCTTGCACTTCCAATTTAAGTACAGAAAGAGGCAAGACAAGTCCTGAAAGAGGCAAGAAAAGTGCTGAAAAAACAAGAGAGGTGCAAAAAGAGCTCAAAGTGTGCAGAAAGAGGGAAGAGATGTGCACAAAGAGCTAATAGAAGTGCAGAAAGAATCAAGAGAGGTGCAGAAGGAGGCAAGGGAAGTGTAGAAAGAAGCAACAGATGTGCAGAAAAAGGCAAGAGAGGTACAGAAAGAGGCAGGAGAATTGAAGAAAGAAACAACAGAGGTACAGAAAGATGCAAGAGAGGTGAAGAATTCTGCAATCCAGAGGCAACCAATGCAACGAGACGAGGGAGGCTGAGACTTAATGGTACTTAGGTAAGTCCATCACCAGCCTTGCTGTCACATTCTTAACTCGCTGAAGACAAAGCACCAGACCATTATTTATGCCCAGATCGAGGGCATTGCAGTAATTGAGGGCAATTACTGTCTGTTTTTGTGAACCAAAAGAAAGAAACTGTGAATTTTTTTTAAGCTGCCTGATTATCCCAAAACAAGTAGACACAGTTCTACTAATCTGTAGGTTCATAGACAAAGACGAATCAACTATAACACCCAGAGTTTTCCCATGGGATACAGGGGAAGGGCAGCTGCCCAGGGTATCAGGCCACAATTCATTAGACAAGGTATCATGTTGATTGCCAAAAATCAAGATCTCGTTTTTTCCCCATTCAGTTTGAGATAGTTTTCAACCATCCAAGCAGAGACTGCCTACATGCAGTTTTTAAAATGTGCGGCAGATTCACTAATGCTTTTGGAAATAGACATCATAATTTGAGTGTCGTCAGCATAGGACAGTAACTCAAATCCAAAGGATCTCACAACACTGGCCAGTGGGGCCACATAGATATTAAAAAGTGTGGGGCATAGGGTGGAGCCCTGAAGCACCACACATATCATAGGATTGGAGGCTGAATAAAAGTGGCCCATTTTCATTATCTGTGCCCTCTCGCTGAGAAAGCAGGAAAGAAGCCCCAAGGCCGTGCCCCCAACCCCTATCTCCTTGAGGGGTTCTACCAGCCTTAAAGGTGACAGGGTGTCAAACGCTGCAGTGAGGTCAAGCAAGATCAGCAGGGTAGTATACCCTGCATTGACCTGAACCTATATGTTGTCAAAAACTGCCGTTAGCGCTGACTCAGTGCTATGATGGCTTCTAAAGCCATGCTAAGAGCCGTCAAGCAACTGATGGTCAGATAGATAATTGCTAAGATGGGAATTCGAATATCTTTCCATAGTCTTCGCAGGAACTGGTAGCAACGAAATGGGGCAATAATGTTTTTATTCCACAGGATCCAAAGATGGATTTTTTAAAAGTGGTTTAACCACAGCAGTTTCCCAAGGGGTTGGATACTGCCCCTGTGTAATGGCCATGTTAAGTACTGCAGTGAGATAGAAGACGATAACTTCCCTTCCAAGTTTTAAGACTGTAAGGGGGCAGGCATCCAAAGGAGTCCCAGAGGTGACCCCTTCTGGTAGATAATCAGTCATTTCACGTGAAATGCAAGGGACGGTGAGTAACTTTGGTTTATCCTCCAACAATATTGAAACATTAGAATCAGTTATGGAGGTAACCGACCAAGCTTTTCCCTCATTATAGTCCTCCAAAATGGAATATATATCTGTGATCTTAGTACAGAAAAAATTTGCCATGCTATGACAGAGTTCTAGAGAACAATCAGTTGAGTCAGCAACAGAAGGGGAAGGGAATTAATGACCTTGAAAAGTTCTCTGGAAGACTTCATAGATTCGGTTACCTTGGAATAGTACATTCTTTTTTCATCCATAATGGCCGCTTTATAGACCCTTAAGCTCTGTTTATGTAACTCCCTTCCCGCCAGTGCCAGATCAATGCGCCAGATCCTTTCCTGTTTACGGCAGGATTGTCTCAGCTTACTGAGATTATCAGAATATCAAGGAGCAGAGGTTTTTTTTCTAGCTACATGATGATTTCTGTTGGGGGCCAAGGTATAGAGGGCTCCTAACAACCCTCTAGACTATTCTTCTGCTGCTAAATTGGCATCCAAATGATCGTAAAATTAGAAATAAAACAAATATTTAGCAAATTCATCCTTGCTAATACGGCTCAGGTTTCTCTTTCCCTCGCCAGTCCTTTCAATAGCAGAAACAGTATTAAAAACTGTAGTCTGGAATTTAAAAGGGACTGCACAATGAACTGACCAAGAGGGAGGTAGAAGCAATCCCACCTCAATCCGTGGATCATTTGAGAATATGCTCTCCAATATATGTCCAGCAGTTTGGGTAGAACTAGTAACCAGCTGCGGATATCCACAGCAGCCCAGTGTTTCCAAAAGGGATTGAGTATCTTTACATGAGGATAAGTCTAAATGAAAATTTAACTCACCAAGCGCAGTGAAGTTACATTTTAACAAGTAGGGTTCCAAGAGGTTGCTAAACTCTTGACTAAAAGAGGATCTAGAACCAGGAGGACGATAGCATAGAACCCGCGAAAAACTTTCAGTAGGGAAGGTTTTTATTGAAAAATATATTACCCTCCCCGCTCCCGCCTCCCAGCTGCTCCGCCCACCCGCGCACTTCGCCTTAAATGGCGACCGTGCGAACGCGCAGCGGTCACGCGCAGCGGGCGCGCCGATTGTGCGCCGAAGGCGCGCCAAAGGTAAGCCTGTCTGCGCCCGTCCGCGACCGGATCGCGACCAGCGCCAGGACGCCTGGACCTCGAAGACCCCGACCGACCCGCAGGACGTACTCAGCCGCCACCCTCAGCGCACTCAACAACGGCCGACGCCCAGAGTGCCACCAAGCCACACCACGACGCACCCACGGACCCTTCAGCTGCCACGCCTGCAAGTTCTCCTGCATCCGGACCTGCCTCGCACCAACACCCGCCAAGTCAAACACCAGCAGCACCCACCTCAAGTGCATCCTGCTCAACACCCGCTCCGTTCACAGACACGCCATCGAACTCTGGAACCTCCTAGACGCCACAGCCCCTGACGTTGCCTTCCTCACGGAGACCTGGATGAACGCCTCTTCAGCTCCCGACATCGCCATCGCTATCCCAGAGGGCTACAAGATCGTCCGGAGGGACCGAAACGCCAACCAGATGGGAGGAGGCATCGCCATCGTCCACAGGAGAACCATCCGTCTCACGACCAGCACCGACAACACCCTGACCAGCGCCGAACACCTGCATTTCCAGATCCACACCAACCCGAACACCACCCTCAGAGGCACCCTGATCTACCGACCCCCTGGACCACGCACGCAATTCAGCGAGGACATCGCCGACTTCGTCAGCCCGCATGCCCTCCCCTCCGCTGACTACATCCTCCTGGGAGACCTCAACTTCCATCTGGAGAACAACAACGACCGCAACACCAGCACCCTGCTCGACAACCTCGCCAACCTGGGACTCAAGCAACTGGTGTCCACCCCCACCCACCTCGCCGGACACACACTCGACGCAGTCTTCTCTTCCAGCACAGACATCGACTTCAGCCACGCCACTGAGCTTCAATGGACGGACCACAGCTGCGTCCACTTCACCTTCAAGAGAACGACGACCCACCACCACCAGCAACAGGCCGCCCGCAGAAGCTGGAACAAGATCACAGCAGACCAGCTCGCCACCTCCCTGAGCCAGCACCCTCCTGCCAGCTCAGCGAACCCCAGCCAGGCCGCCGACAACCTCACGAAGTGGATCAGCAACTGCGCGGACAAACTCGCCCCACTGAGGACCCCGCCTAGCAGACCCGGCAGCAAGAAGGCCCCATGGTTCACCGACGAACTCAAGAGCTCCAAGAAGAACTGCCGAGCCCTCAAGAAAGTCTGGAGAAGGGAACCGACACCGGACAACAGGACCTCCTTCAAACTTGCCACCCGGAAACACCACCAGCTGATCCGCGCCGCCAAGAAAACAGCATTCAAGGACCGGTTGGACAACAACGCACACAACTGCAAGGAACTCTTCAACATCGTGAAAGAGCTTTCCAACCCCAGCGCAGGAAACAACGACATCACCCCATCGCAAGACCTCTGCAACTCCCTCGCTTCATACTTCCACAACAAGATCGCGGACATACACAACAGCTTCAACAACCAACCAACGCACACCATGACCGAGCAACCACCCCCCACCACCACCCTCCACGCCTGGACCCCGATCAGCACCGAAGACACCATCCGCACGATGAACTCCATCCACTCCGGATCACCGACCGACCCCTGCCCTCACCACGTCTTCAACAAGACCGACGCTGTCATCGCACCCCACCTGCGAGACATCATCAACACATCCTTCGTCACCACCATCTTCCCTGAGATCTGGAAACACGCCGAACTCAGCGCTCTACTCAAGAAACCAACAGCGGACCCCACCGACCTCAAGAATTACCGCCGCATCTCGCTCCTCCCGTTTCCAGCCAAAGTCATCGAGAAGACCGTCAACAAGCAGATTGCCGCCTTCCTCGAGACGAACGGATCCCTCGACCCCTCACAGTCCGGCTTCCGAGCCAACCACAGCACCGAGACCGCCCTCATCGCCGCCACCGATGACATCCGAGCCCTGATGGACAATGGAGAAACAGCGGCCCTCATCCTCCTAGACCTCTCCGCGGCATTCGACACGGTCTGCCACCGCACCCTAGTACGGCGCCTCAGCAACATCGGAATCCAGGACAAGGCGCTGGAATGGATCATCTCCTTCCTCGACGGAAGAACACAGAGAGTCCGCCTACCACCGTACAAGTCAGAGGCCTCCGAAGTCATCTGCGGCGTCCCCCAAGGATCATCTCTGAGCCCCACCCTCTTCAACGTCTACATGAGCCCCCTCGCGGCCATCGTACGCAAACACAACCTCAGCATAATCTCCTACGCCGACGACACCCAGCTGATCCTCTCCCTGACCAACGACCCCGCCGCCGCCAGAGCCAACCTGCACGAAGGGATGAAAGTGGTAGCCGAGTGGATGACGACCAGCCGCCTGAAACTGAACTCGGACAAGACGGAGGTCCTCATCCTGGGCTCCTCACCCTACGCCTGGGACGACTCCTGGTGGCCTCCCGCCCTGGGCACCGCACCCAAACCGACAGACCATGCACGCAACCTGGGCTTCATCCTGGACTCCTCCCTCTCCATGACCAGGCAAGTCAACAACGTCTCCTCGGCGTGCTTCAACATCCTACGCATGCTACGGAAGATCTTCTGGTGGATCCCCACCGAGACCAGGAAGACCGTCACCCAGGCCCTCGTCACCAGCCGACTGGACTACGGCAACGCCCTCTACGCCGGTACCACCGCCAAGCTCCAGAAGAGACTCCAGCGGATCCAGAACGCCTCAGCCCGACTCATCCTCGACATCCCACGAACCAGCCACATTTCCGGACATCTGAGAGACCTTCACTGGCTCCCCGTCAACAAAAGAATCACCTTCCGCCTCCTCACCCACGCACACAAAGCCCTACAAGACCAAGGCCCGAGCTACCTCAACAGCCGAGTCAACTTCTACGCTCCCAAACGCCACCTCCGATCAGCCAACCACGCCCTCGCCGCCGTCCCCCGCATCCGAAGAGCGACTACAGGAGGAAGGTCCTTCTCCTACCTGGCCGCCAAGACCTGGAACTCCCGACCGACCGACCTGCGCCTGACCCAAGACCACCTCTCCTTCAGGAAGAAGCCGAAGACCTGGCTGTTCGAGCAGTAGCGGCACCCCCCCCTTCCCAGCGCCTTGAGACCCTACGGGTATGTAGCGCGCTCTATAAGTGTCACTGATTGATTGATTGATTGAATAGTGGTCAGAGGATATGGTAAGGGCTTAGTAGGACAAGTATAAGTATCCCTATGAAGAATGCCCAACCCCCCCTCCCATTTTGCCTACCCTATCAAGCCTAGCTAAGTTATAACCACTGGGGATTATTTCAACAAGATCATGACCAGAACAATCCTTAGCCCAGGTCTCTGTAATAAACGCCCAGCCGGGTTTAAGTATTAAGACGAAATCCCTGAAAACGGTCTTTTTTAATCAGTGATCTGACGTTAATAAGATATCCCTTGATCATAGGCTCTAAAGAGAGTGACATAGGTGTACTTAATTCCAAAGAGGCACAATCAACGTCTACCTGTGCCAGGCAAAAACTAAACAAAGGACAAGCAAAAGAATGATTCTTGCTAATGAACTTAGGGTCCACCGTATGGCAACCAGGAACTCTAACCTGCCGTAGTCCTATAAGTTCTTCTCTGGTATAAGTGACACTTTCACACTGTTCAGACACAGATTTGCCAGCCTTCCTGGCACCAGGCGCGGTCTTGGCGCAGATGGGCACAGACGGGCTTGCCTTTGGTGCGCCTTTGGCGAACCAGTGGCGTGCCCGCTGCGCGCTAGAAAAGGCATGGAGATTAAGTAACCAGGAACACTGGGATGCTAACCTCCAGGCTCCGCCTCAACAAGCTGGAAATGAGACTTGCCGAGTTCGCTTGCGCCCTCCGCAACAAATGGAGAACCCACGGTAGACCGGGGAGTGAGCAAAAATGTGTAAAAAGTACAGGTAAGTAAGCAGCAATAATAGTTTAAAAGCAGCACTAACAGTTTAAAAGCAGTGAATCGAAATACTAAAAAATGTACAATGCCCCCTAAAATGAGGACTAAGCACTCAATAGCTTACAGAAGTTCACCCAACCTTGTAAAATGCACACACTTACACGCAACTATGCACGTTTGTTGTGCACAAAGAAGCACTAGAGTTTCAGAAAGAGGCAAGAGAGGTACCGAAAGAGGGAAGAGGGATTCAGAAAGGCAGGAAAGTGCAGAAAAAATCAACAGGGGTGCAGAAAGAGGCAATAGAAGTGCAGTAAAAGGGAAAAGGAGCATAGAAAGAGGGCAAAGGAGTGCAGACAGAGGCAAGAGGGATACAGAAAGAAGCAAGAGAACTGCAGAAAGAAGCAACAGTAATGCAGAAAGAGTTGAGAGGGGTAGAGAAAGAGGGAAAAAAGTGCAGAAAGAAGCAAGAGAGGTGTAGAAAGAGGCAATAGAAGTAGTACAGAAAGAGGCAAGAGAGGTGCAGAAAGAGGGAAGGGCAATGCAGAAAGAGGGATGTAGAAAGAGGCAACAGGGTGCAGAAAGAAGCATTAAAGGTGCAGAAAGAAGCAAGAGAATTGCAGAAAGAAGCAACAGAGGTACAAAAAGAGACAAGAGGGGTACATAAATAGTAAAGAGAAATGCAGAAAGAAGCAACAGAGGAACAGAAAGAGGCACGAGATATGCATAAAGAGGCAAAGAGGTGCTCTAAGAGACAAGAGAGGTGCAGAAAGAGGGAAGATGAGTGCAGAAAGACGGAGGAGGGGTTCAGAAAGAAGCAAGAGATTTACAGAAAGAAGACAGAGGATTGCAGAAAGAAGCAGCAGAAGTACAGAAAAAGGCAAGAGAAGTGTAGAAAGAAGGAACAGAGGTGCATAAAGAGACAAGAGAAGTGTAGAAAGAGGCAAGAGATGTGCAGAAAGAGGCAAGAGAAGTGCTCAAAGAGACAAGTGAGGTGCAGAAAGAGGGAAGATGACTGCAGAAAGACGAAAGAGGGGTGCTGAAAAAAGCAAGACAAGTGCAGAAAGAACTAGTAGAGGTGCAGAAAGAGGCAAGAGGGGTACAAAAAGAGGGAAGAGAAGTGCAGAAAGAAGCAAGAGAGGTGCATAAAGAGGCAAGAGAGGTGCAGAAAGAAGCAAGACCCCCATTTTACAATAAGTAACACATGACCATGCCAGCTTTGCAAAGGGCCTTCCACCACGGTGTAACACATGTCACTGCATTTTTGGTAACATTTGAGCCATTTCAGCTATGAACAAGGTTTTTTTATTCAATTCTGCAGATTATGCAGCAGATGATGGACTATGTGGCAAATGCAGAAAATGTATACATTGGAGAGGCAGAACAGTTGCATAATTCTAGTGGCATCCCAGGACATTGCTGGAGCCTGCCCTGGGGGGGTTCCCAGGAGAGCTCCTGGAGGGGGCCATGCAGCCCTCCTCCCATCTTGTGTGCAAACCTTAGGGAGGTGGTATTCCTTGGGCCTTGGGAGCCGTATTGGACCCCTGCACTTAATTGATATATGGCCTAGGGAGGTGGTGGTCCCTGCGGCAATTTTGGGGGCTTGAGGCCCCCACAAATCATTTTAAAAGTAGCCTCAAAGAGGTGGTGGTAATCAGGATTGGGGGGCCCGTGAGGCCCCTTCCCAATAATTCATAAAAGCCCCGGGAGATGGGGGTCCCTGAGGCAGGTAGCCACCCACACTACTTTTTTTTAAACGCCCCGGCTTGGTGGCAGTCCCCCAGGCTGCGGGGGACCACGTGGCCCCTGCACATCTTTAGCATGGCCCCAGGGAGGTGGCTGTCCTTGGGGCTTTGAGGGCACCCGCAGGTCCCTGCATCATAATTAACCATTGCCCCAGGACCTGGCCCACCTGGGGGCTTTAATAAAGCAAAGCGCTGGAGCCCGCACTTTGTTTTAAAAAAAAAAGAATTCGCAGGTTTCGCAGAACCTATGAAACTCCTGCCAAATTGTTTTACAGAAAAATGCTTTTTTTGGCCCTCTGGGTCCCTGTGGGACCGCCTGAGCAGACCTAAGGGGTCAGGGTGTTTCTACCCTACCCTCTTTTCTTATTTTTTATTGTTCTTTTAACCTCTTTCCTTGCAACTCGGTTCAACCGAGTCATAAGATGGCTGCCAACAATTCCTGGCTGGATTTATTGGTACTGGATCCGATTCCAAGGCTTGAGATCAGGGTGGTTCACAGATGCTTCCCGTCCCTAAATAGATATATATAAATATTTAATTTTCTCAAAAACTACTGAATGGATTTACACTATTTACCAAAAGAGTTCAACTCTGGACCAAGAGCTAACTTTTTTGTCAAATTTGGTGTAATTCCGGTCAGCAGTTCAGGCTGTAGCTCCGTCAACACATAGAAAATGCATTTTGGAGCCCCTCTTTTTTCTTGGCCACGGCTTGACGAGTCACCCCAAAACTTTCAAGGCAGCAGCTAACCGTAGTGCCCCATTAGTTTTGAAAATGTACCAAAGATTTGTCAAACGGCACCAAAGATATTGGCAAAAAAGAAAAAAGTTTTTTTAATAGAATCTATGTCCTAATTATAACTACCTACTGGTGACTGCCTGTGTCAATTGTAATCCCTTCACATCACTTTCCCACTGGTGGACATCAGGACACAGACACCATTACTGTGTGCAAAATAATTTTCTTTATTTAATTAACAAGGGTGTCCTTGATAAAATGACGCAGGTACGGTAAATGCAAGATCTTTCTTGGTGCTTGATTAGTGCAATTGAAATAGAAAGAAGACTACTTTTTGTACGTACATTTGAATAAATTACCATTTAATAATTGGGTACAATTTTAAATGCGATTCTCAATTAATGAATCTATTACAGTACAGCAAATTCTTCACACATTTTTCCATATACTGGAATGAGGCTAACCACAATCAAGTCATGAATTATGCAATAGAGTAATATGACTTGAAATCAACATACTATGTGGAAAATGATATAATACACTGTGCAAAATAGGGCATTGTGCAAAATTCGCAATTCCTTATAAATAGGTATAAAATATCCTAAAATTCGCTTACGACTTTTATACAAAGTAACAGTTCCTAACTCCTGATTGCTGTAGTTATGCATGTCATATATTTGCCATTTATGGACTCTATTGTCTCCCGCTCATAAATTTGAAGCTGGGTTTGCCTTGCCTTAATATAACTGTTGTGATATTACTTGAATGCCATTTCATATACCTAACCCCACATAGCGTCTTAATATAGCCCCCGTGGGCAATGTCAAATTACTGAACCACCTACCGGTCTGTTGAAAGTTCTATAGCTGAAAAAAGTGCTAAGTACACCTGTGAGAGGCACTATAAACAAAAACTAAAATACACTTAATCAAAAGTATCTATGCAGCAGGCTAAACAGCAGACTCTGTATTAAGCAATTGTAGATATTACTGTCAACCTATTCCCTATATTTCTGTGCAGATTGTGCAGGTAGCCTTGCATCATACACTTTAAGAACCTGAAGGAGGTCTCGAAGTGGGGAAAACAGAAACTACTTTATAAAACATCTATGTGTCAGTGACCTACAGGCGGGTGTACATTTACTCACTAGTGTTAAGCCCATTCGGAGTCTTAGTATCTAGGTTAAGAATGTACCTTGTTTCTAATTTCCTTAGTGTAGTTTCATGATTACCTCCTCGCCTTGAACTGGGGATGGTAGCTAGTAAATAGTACTAGACAAGGCTTAGGTTAATACTGTGGATATCTTTAAAGTGGCGGACTACTGGCTAAGTAGGATCAAATTTGTTATTGCACAAATGTGTTGTAGGATCCGCTTGTGAACTTGTAGCTTAGTGCTACCAAAATATCTTAGCCCACATGTACATTCCAACACATAAATGGCATATTTTGTTTTACAAGTGAGGAATTTGTTGATCTTGATTGGTCTATTATGAAAGGGAGTGTAGAATTGTGAGGTATTTACATCAAAATGGCATGCCTTGCATTTAAAAAATCCCTTTCTCAATTTTAGTCAGGTGCCTACCTCTGAGATTTATGGTCTGCTATTTACCAGGGCATTACTCATAGAGGTGGCTCTTCTAAATGTTATCATAGGTGATTTGGTCAGTTGAAGGCCTATAACGGGATCACTGAGAACTAGAGTCCAATTTTTCCTAATAATAGTTTGCAACTGTTGCTCCTGATTACTGTAGGTCAAAATCAGCCTTGCCTCACATTGGTCCCTCATTTTTTGCCACATTTGTTTTGATTGCTTTGTTTTGATATATATATTACAATGTGTAGCTGAGTATACTACACTTTATTAATACCCACCTCTGAACACTAAAGACTAGTCCTGGGAAAAATTAAAATAACACCAATATAATTCAGAACATTTCAGGGATTTTGTGTTATGTTTGTTGCATGAAGTTCCCATGGAAGTCCCTTCATGTAACTACAAGCTAACCAAAGTAAAAATGTAACACAAACATGTCATTTTCTGTAACAATTTACCAAAAACACATGTGAATAATAGCAAGAGAGTATGTGTTATTCATGGAGTTTTTGCTTAAATGTGTCCTCGTGGCAAAAATTGATATGAAGACGCATTGCATGCTAGAATATATAGCTAAATGATGGATTTTTATTTTGTGTATTTACTTGTAATTTTTTTGCAATTTTGCAGACTTAAATGAAAGAAAATTATGTGATGTTCTTACATCCCTACTGTTGGACTTGGCCCTATCCACAGGGTCATCCCCCCGATGTTATGCCTTCTTCCTCCTAACCATTGCTAAAGTGCTTGTGCTCTCTCATAAAACATGGTAATATTGGCTTAAACCAAATTGGAATATAAAATATTTAATTTGCATGTAAGTCCTTTGTAAAGTGGCACTCAATGTTCCCGGGCCTGTAAATTAATTGCTAATAGCCGGCCTGCAGCACTGGTTGTGCCACCTACTTAATTGGCACGTTAAATATGATCCAGGCCTTCCATTGCAGACCCTGTGTGTGCAGTGTAAACTGCCATTTCACTGCTGCAAGACCTACCCCTCCTATTGGATAACATTGAAGTTGCCTTAATACATTTTATTAGTCTAATTGCCAAATGGAAAGATATAGGCAGTGAATATGTGATGCCATCCCGCTGTATTTCTCCCCACAGGGAATCACAACGCGGTTGTTATAACGACAGCGTTGTGATTCCGCATAACATTACTCCGCAAGGACTTGCGGTGGGGGGCGCTGGATGTTGGAATAGTATAATGTACTATTCCAACTCCAGTCAGTGCGGACAATAGGGAAGGTGTTGGAATTTAAATCAAACACCCCCCCCCTCCGCAAGTCGTTGTTCCGACTTGCGGAGTAATGGTATGCAGAATCACAACGCGGTCGTTGTATCGACAGCGTTGTGATTGCCTGCGGGGAGAAAGATTTGCGGTAAACTTTGTTTACCATAGGCAGTTTATGTTTGGTGTCTTTGGAATCACAATTTAAAATCCTAACTTATGGTGGTCAGCTTTTAAATTTCAAATCTGAAAATGCCACTTTTAGAAAGTTGTCATGTTCTTTCCTTAGCCATTTGGTGTCTGCAGCCTGCCGGGGTCTCATGACTGGGTGTAGCTGACAATTGGGCTTTGTGTATTCCTCCTTGACAGCCACACACAACAGGGACTTGACTGTGACTGGATGGGCCATCACTGGCATGATGGGTGGGAAGAGCTGGGCCAAGCCCCACTTACACTTGAATAGGCTGTGTTCCGCCTCCACACAAAGGGCTACATACCCCCAGTAGTAAATGTTGAGACAGGGCCATTACACAAGGGCATCTGTGCACTTGAAAGGCATTCTTCTAGAAGCTTTTCCTCACTTCAAAGTCAGAACTGTGTTATAAAGAAGGACCTCAGACACCAACTCTTCATTAACCTTCTGGACCTATGGGTACTATGCCAGGAAGGAGAACTGTTGTGTTTCTACAAGGACAGCCACTATTCGTGCAATACAAAATAGAAATAAGTGTTCGGGAAATTACATTCACCCGAATTTCCAACCAAAAAGAAATGTTTCTTGAGACACATTAGGAAACGTCTTTTGAACTGTTCATTTTAAATCCCAGAACCACGAGGAAAAGACAACATATGTACCTTTTTAAGGAAGTATTGGAAACTAGGCATATTTATTCCATTCATCACATTGTGACATAAATTAATACCCTTTGTGTTGTTTCATCTCTGAGCAATGAGAGGTGGCAAAATCCTATTTAATTACTTGGCATTAAAACCCCCCAAAAATGATGCATTAATATTTGATCTGAAACAGTTTTCTGTGGAGACTTGGTACATTTACTAACGGAGCTGCAACTAATCCATCAGGGAAGTATGTAACAGATGGCTGGAATCACTTAGTGACTCCAAGGCTGAACAGCGATGGTCAAACATCATCTCGGTCTGTTGTGCACTGTTGTTCTGCAGCGGCATGATATTCAAAATAAAATTGCATATTTTTGGACATGTTCAAATAAGGAAGAAAAAGGTTGCTGTCTGTATTAAATGTTATTGCTTCTTTCGTGAAAACCATTTACCTATTTGCTTATTTCTCATTTATTGCCTAGTTTTTGCTCAGTTATTGTTTACTTTTGAAACTATTTGGCCGATAAGCTCATTAAAAATGTAATAAGGTGCTGACAACGGAGATACAAACAACAAGGCTACCATTTGAAAAAACAGTTATATTTCAGAGACTCTGCACCTAATAAAAATTTAATTATAGAACACAAGTACTATGTCATGAGGTACAACTAAAGTCCATATCCCACCATATTAGTAATTAAAGCAACTCGTACATTTTTGACACCCAAGTCTGAATACAATATAAAGCACATATTTTCTGTACAAAGTTTGAATAAACCAAATCAAACAATAATATTGCCTCCTACTTCCCTATGTCTTCATAATGTGAATACAATGCCTTATACAGTGCTTAATTGGTAAAGCAATATAAGTGCTATGGCTCTGGTAAGGTGGCCTGTGTGGATTGCACAACATATTGCCACTGTTGGCATTGCCAGTGACAGTATCTACACAACTACTAACTAGTACACTGCTACAAATGAGATAATTCAGCCTATTCCTAGCCCCGAAAGCTATAAAAATAGCTTGGGCGGCAGGTATTAGTTCTTTTTAATGCATAGTTAATTAATAAACAATTGCTGTTGTGCTAATCTCAAAATAATCCAAACAGCTCAACCATGTGGCAGCTGTCATAAGTTAAGGTGTTGATAATTGAGTGTCGGTGTCAACAATTAAGTACTGGTGCCGAGCACCGGAAACCACTGGTTCAAATTAAGCACTGGTATTACCATATTATTTTGAAGACTTTTGGGACCTCATTACAAATTGGCAGAAGCAAAGATACTACCTCGTCTGATTTTATATTTTACCAGGTGTGTGAGAGCAGACATAAAACAAGGCATTGTCCTTGTGTCACACAATGTGAGGCAAGTCAAGGCAAAAGTTTAAGTAAGATTTACACAAACATGCAAGGGCAATTTGAGCTGTCTTGTGTGACTTTGTAAAGAGATGTAATGCAGCACAACAGCTTGAACTGTGTTGCATTACAGTTTGAAGTGGTAGGCATTCCATGAATAGATCATGGATTTGCTGAAAAGCAATCCTTTCCATAACGCAGGCACTCTTGCCCTTTGGTGTAAGGGTGCCTGTTTTAGCACTAGGCTAGCCCAGGTTGAGAGCTGAAGAGCGTCATATCTTAGTAGCCACTTTGATTGATACTTTGCAATGTGTGAACTTTTATTAAATATGCTTCCTGATTTCCCAAAAATGTTGTGGTGGGTGGAATAGATATCAGGCAAAATCCTTGAGCCCAGTTTAAATATCTTTGCCCTCTATTATTAGGGCATCTCATAACTAGGGCTTTGGTAGCCTCACAGTGCTAAAATCAGGGAAAATGCAATGTTATTAATTTTAGGGATGGGGAAATTTCTGGTGATATGAGAAACAAGAGGAGTCTCTCTCTATTCCAGCATTCCGAAGTCAGTTGTCAAGCAATTTTGTATGAGTATGTGTGCCTCTACCTCATGAACGTGGTGTCTAGCACCATCTTAGACTTCAAAGTTGGCTCTGCAATGTGTGGGGATGTCCACCATTATGAATGTCTGCCCATGGGTATTTACAAATATTAAGTATGCAGGAACCAATTCTGAATGGTTGAAGGATAATTAGGTTGGATGAGCCTCCAAAGGTCATCCTGGTTAATCTAAGTGGATGCCTTAAAAAAAAACTGAGGGGCATATTTCCAAGAATTGACGCATCGGCATTGATGCGTCAGATTTCTTGCGCGTGCCACAAATGCCCTAACAATATCATGGATGTACTGTATTTACAATACAGTGATCCATGAATCAATAATTCACAAATGTATCAGAAATTCTGATGTATCATTTCGCACTAAAGTGACACATTGCTGGATTGGTTATAAGACTTATGCAACTACAGCAATACAGCAGTACATAGGGGCAAGTCCCATTTTAGAAGCCGTTCATCAATCCTTACGTCTGGTGTGAGAATTGTTGGACTTGGCCCTTTTTGCAGGGTCATCCCTAAACTTTTTGCCTTTCTCCTGTATTTTTTCTGTCCTGTTGTTGACTGTTTTATGACTCTGGGCACTTTACCACTGCTGATCAGTGCTAAAGTGGATATGATCTCCCTATTGTAAATTGATCTATGGATTAGTGACTCCATGATTGGCTGGTTTGGTTTACTTGTCAGACCCTAGTGCAATGCACTGGTGTTCCCAGGGCTTGTAAATAAAATGCTGCTGGTGGGCTTGCAGCACTGGTTGTGCCACCCACAGAAGCAGCCTCTAAAGTGGGTCTCAGGTCTGCCATTGCAGAGCCGGTGTGTAGTCTGGTACAGCCATGTTGACTGTAAGGTAGGCCCAAGGGCAGGGTGCATTGTAGGTAAAAGGAAGGACATGTCCTGATGTGCGTGGCATGTCCTGATAGTAAATTACAGCAATTTTAGTTTTTCACTATTGCAAGGCTACCTATTCCCCATGGGCTAGAATGGGCAGTTTGATTATAACATCTTATGGTCCTAACTGACTTAGGGAACTATGTAGAAATTCGAGGTTTAGTATGCCTGAACTCAGAATGATAAATTACATCTTTTAGTAAAGTTGGTTTTAACATTCTGTGTTTGAAAATACCACTTTTAGAAAGTAGGTATTTTGTTGCCTAACTATCCAAGCCTGCCTCTGCTAGGTTGTGTATTTGTTGCCTGGTGTTTGAATGACAGGGGCTGGTGGATTTCAGGAGACAGGGTGAGTCAGCACAGGGCTGAATAGACCTATCTGCTTGCAGATGGGTGGGAGGAGAGCACCTGGGACCTGAATAGAGCTGTGTCTGCCTTCCACAATGCTGGCTCTACCTCTTGTGGTGCGTCTGATGTCCCTGGCCCACACTGTTAAAGGAAAGAAGCAGTCTTGTCAAGAAGGTGCTCAAGGACTGCACAGAACCGGTTTGAACTGGGTACAGGACCCTCTGCCTTCAGAGGACAAAGGATTTGCTAGTATAAATATGGGGACCCAGACCCCAGAACTTTAGATCACTTTTAGGAAACAAGAAGAACCTTTGCTGAGAAGAGGTACCAGAGAAACTGAAGAGGAGATGAGTGCTGTTTGGGGGATTAGGCCTGCAGTGGTTGCATGACTGCCAAAGAAAGCTGAAAGGACTTTGTGCTACTTCCAAATCAACTTGTAAAGGATCTCCAAGGGCTTGAGATAGAGCTTTCCTCCTGCTGAAGTCTCAGGGACAACAGACTTCACTAACCAGCTCCACTTCATTCCCTTGCTGGGAATTGAAGTGACTGCTTTGGAGCTGGACCTTCTGAGAAACTGTGTGTCACTGGGAGCTGGAAGCGCGACTCAAGATGAAGAAGGGTGTCACCGCCACAGCCGTTATCGCATCATCGGAAAAAAGGGTCGCTGTCGCAGAAGACACTATTGCATCACCGGAGAAGTGTTCCGCCATTGTCACCATCGCATCACCCAAAGTGCCTCGCATCACCGGAGAAGAGTGTCGCCGTCGCAGCAGACACAGTCGCATCACCGGAGAAGCGTGTTGCAGGGCCTGTTGCAGCGCAGAAGAATCTTAGAGTCGCCGCATGGCCGTAGGGTGTGCACGTATCGTTGTCGCATCAAGAAGAAGACGCTATTTTCTTTCATTGCACAGGATCTTCAGTGCATCACAGAGCTGCTGGCCGCATCGCCACAGAAGCGCAGTAAGAAACCAACACATCACCTCCCCACACGGAGAAGAACCAACTGATCCCCTAGGCAGCAGTAGGGACCCGACACATCACCTTTATTGCGTGTAAGGAACCAATGCATCACCTTCCATGCAACAGTTTCGTTGTATAGCGCTACACATCCAAAGGTACATTGAACTCAAAGTGTTGCATTTTACATCTAATAATAACTAAGCTAGTTCTACCATTTTTGAAGTACAGTATTGGGGATTTTTGTCGTTTGTGGTCTTGTGTTTAGTCTATATAAAATACTTCTTTTTATACTACAACTTGTGTGGTGTCCTTCTGTAGTGTTGTCACTGGGTTACTGTATGTGTTCACAAATGCTTTACACACTGCCTCTGAGATAAGCCTGTCTGCTTGTGCCAAGCTACCAAAGGGTGAGCAGGGATTATTTTAGGAGTGTACCTCCTTATCCTGACTAGACGCAAGGGTCCCTATTTGGTCAAAGGTACCTACCTCTGCCAACTAGAGACCCCCAAATCTAACAGGAAGGCATAGGTATTTTGATGCATTCAAGTCGTAGAGCGATGCAGTGAAAGTTGTCCATTTCACTGCATCAGTTCTTCATGGCTTTCAATGTGGGAATGCCCACCCTGCTTATATCATACCTGGTGCAGGTGTAATGTAATGTAGGCCCCTAAAAACTGATGCTTTGAGCCCAGTGTGGAGCACTTATTGCACTGCAGCTGGGTCAAAAATAATATGCTGCAGCGGCGCTAGCTCCTTATAAATATGCACCTGACATTTGTCCCTTTGTTCAGGTCAATCATTATCCCTAAACAACTGGCAATCTAGTTGCAACAGGGAAAATTAAAATGTTAATGCACTGCTCGGTGGATTTTCATGCTGGGTGATGTGATCATTTTCTCCTTTATTCTTTCCCCCTGTCTTGTTTCCTCCTTCTGTTTCCATGTGGACACTTGTTTGACCGTTTATCTACAGCACTACTGTTTAGGAGAAAACTGAGAGGGCAGGAGACAGAAAAAGGACAACTGCATAAAGTGAATGGTATAGCGAGAGAAGTAAACAGAGTTAGAGGGAGTAAGAGAAAAACATGGTACAGAAATAATGGTGAAATAAAAGGAGATACAGGTTAAAGAGAGAAGGGTAAGGTAGTGAAAAGAAAAAGCAAAGGAAAATAAGGAAGAGGCAGGTACATATAGGTAAAGAAATAGGTAAGGTTCTAGTGTGAGTGTTAGAAAGTCCTTCTGACAGAGGTTCAGTTCCAGTTCAAAAAGTGCTCTAAAAACATGGAGTCAGAGCCCCTGTACTTATACTCCAAATGTCTTTAATCTAGGGGGCACTTCAAAACAAACCTTACAAGTACACAAATACTCCCTTTGAATCCCAGCCATGGCTCAAGATGTAAAGTATGGGATGAAAGAGATCTTTGTGTGAGGGCAGGACACAGCCTATATAAATATAACTGTGCACTGTCTCCCTCTCTCCTAGCCCAGGAAGACTGTTAGTAAGTAGATGCTGATGCTTCTCTTGTCACACCCAGCCTTTCCTGTGTTGCGGCTATCTAGAAAGTATGCACAAACGTCTAGTTGTCAACCAGGCCCAGATTGGACTTAGGCTGCCAAGCAAATAGAGTTAGAAGCACAGAGAAATGTTCACTTCCTAAAAGTGGCATTTCTAAAATAGTAAAAGACATCCACCTACATCCACCTACACCAGTAAGCATGATTTTCCACTACCATTCTAAACATACCAAACATGGCAACACCACACTTTCAGATCAGTAATTACCAATTAAACATATGTAAGGGAATTCTCAATGCTAGCCTATGAGAGGAGTAGGAAACAAAATAGGGGGCTTGGCACTACCAGGACATGCCACACAATCCAGGCACACGTCCTATCTTTAACCTACACAGCACCCTGCCCATAAGGCTACCTAGGGCCTACCTTTAGGGTGATCTATATGTAGTAAAATGGAAGTTTAAAACTTGGTAAGTAGTTTTAAATGCCAATTCAATGTGGCAGTAAACTGTGCAAGCAGGCATTGCAGTGGCAAGCTGAGAAAAGTGGTAAAGGCTACTTCTGTTGGTGAAGCAATCTGTGCTGCAGGCCCACTATTAGCATTTAATTTACATGCCCCTGGTATATGGTATAGCACTTTATAAGTGACGTTCAAGTAAATTAGATTACCAAACAGGTATAAACCAATCATACATTGTTTTGAGGGTGAGATTACATGCACATTAGCACTGATTAGCTGTAGTAAAGTTCCCAGAGTCCAAAGCCAACATAAAGAGGGTCAGGAAAAAAGGAGAAGGGAAACAAAAGGTTTGGGAATAGCCCTGCAAAATGGGCCTAGTCCAACAGTGAGTTAGGAAGGTAGAGAGAGCTACAGATAGGGATATGAAATGCAAGCATAGGGGGGTACACAGTCAAAATATCGAGTTGTAAATATCGACCTACCATAATATCGAGTCTGAAATATCGAAGGTGCATAATATCGAAGGCAAGAATATCGTAGGACAGAATATCGACCCAAGGTAAGTAATATCGAAATACTTAATATCGATGTAAGTAATATCGAAGTAAGTAATATCAATAGCATATATATCGATGTTACTAATTTCGATGACACTAATATCGATATTTGTATTATTGTATAGTTTTTTATTATGTATGTGTTATATGTTTAATTTAAGTATTTAAAATAATTACTATTATATGTGTATAAATTTTATATAATAATAAATAATTATATAAGTAAATTTTATGTTTTTGTACCGGAGCGGGTTGTGGGTTTATAGGGGAATAGGGTGGGAAGTAATTTAATTATGGTAAATTGTTTAGTAATTAGTAGGATTTATTAATAAATTATAATGAATTGGTAATTATGTGAAAATAATAGGAAAATAATTTTAATTAATGTATTAATTGATATATATATGTTCTGTAGCGGGTTGTGGGTTTATAGGGGAATAGGGTGGGAAGTAATTTAATTATGGTAAGTTGATTAATAATTAGTAGGATTCATTAATTAATTATAATTAATTGCTAATTAATATTGATTAATTGGGAAAAAAATTAATTGATTAATTGATATATATTTTCTGTAGCGGGATGTGGGTTTATAGGGGAATGGGGTGGGGAGTAAGTTAATAATAATTAATTAATTAATATATGTTTTTATAAATTTATATTTAATTTATTGGGAAATAATTAATATTAATTAGTTAATTAATTAATTAATATTATTTTGTACATATTTAACATTATTAATTAATTGGTAATTAAATAATATTAATTAGTTACATTAATTAGAGTAATTTATTGATATATAATTTTTATTTACTGTTAATTAATTAATTGGGAAAAAATAATATTAATTATTAAATTATAATAATTACAGCTAATTTGCTAATATATTTACTTTATTTGTTATTGTTCATTATTAATTAATTGCTAATTAAATAATAATAATTAATTTTGGGTAAAGGAGTATTTTTAGTGTTTAGGGTCAGTTTTGAGTTTTTGGGTAAAGGGTTTTTTTTAGGGTTTAGGGTCAGTTTTCAGTTCTTGGGTAAAGGAGTATTTTTTGGTTTCAGGGTCAGTTTTCAGTTTATGGGTAAAGGGGTATTTTTAGGGTTCAGGGTCAGTTTTCAGTTTTTGGGTAAGGGGGTATTTTTTGGTTTCAGGGTCAGTTTTCAGTTTATGGGTAAAGGGGTATTTTTAGGGTTCAGGGTCAGTTTTCAGTTTTTGGGTAAGGGGGTATTTTTTGGTTCAGGGTCAGTTTTCAGTTCTTGGGTAAAGGGGTATTTTTTGTGTTCAGGGTCAGTTTTCAGTTTTTGGGTAAAGGGGTATTTTTAGGGTTCAGGGTCAGTTTTCAGTTTTTGGGTAAAGGGGTATTTTTTGGGTTCAGGGTCAGTTTTCAGTTCTTGGTTAAAGGGGTATTTTTTGGGTTCAGGGTCAGTTTTCAGTTTTTGGGTAAAGGGGTATTTTTTGGGTTCAGGGTCAGTTTTCAGTTCTTGGGTAAAGGGGTATTTTAGGGTTCAGGGTCAGTTTTCAGTTCTTGGGTAAAGGGGTATTTTTAGGGTTCAGGGTCAGTTTTCAGTTTTTGGGTAAGGGGGTATTTTTTGAGTTCAGGGTCAGTTTTCAGTTCTTGGATAAAGGGGTATTTTTTGGGTTCAGGGTCAGTTTTCAGTTCTTGGGTAAAGGGGTATTTTTTGGGTTCAGGGTCAGTTTTCAGTTTTTGGGTAAAGGGGTATTTTTAGGGTTCAGGGTCAGTTTCAGTTCTTGGGTAAAGGGGTGTTTTTTGAGTTCAGGGTCAGTTTTCCCTACTGTTGTACTCTCTGGAGTAGGAATAGAAATTTTTAGCCTTACGCTATCCAACGTTTTATTTAATTAATTGTTAAAATATCAAATATTTATTTTATTTTTTGTATTACTTACATTTTATTTATGTTACTCTTTTATGTTTGTAAATGTGTTAGTAAATTAGAATATATTTCATTAATTTATAAATTCGTAAAATAATTATTAATACTTATTGTTCAGTGTATATATATTACATATTTACTGTATATATTTAATTAATGTATTCTTAATATATGTATTATTTATTACTTTTAAATATTATTAGATACTTTTAAATATGTTTCTTTTATTTATTAGTCTTATAGACTTAATTTTACATTTATATATTAAAAAAAAAAAACAATATTTTTAACATCGATATTTTTTACATCGATATTTTTTTTCGATATTTTTGTACTTACCATGTTGTAGATAGGATGTCGATATTTTTGCCCTCGATATTGTTGACTCGATATTCTTGTAGGTCGATATTTTTGTAGTCGAAATTCTGTCAGTGATTCCATAGGGGAAGGGTCGGGGAACACCAAGTGTGTGGTAAAGAGAGATAAGGTACAATAAAAGTGAAATACAGACAGATAGAGTTTGATGTAGGCAGACAGAAAAGTAGGGAAGTGAACAAAGTGCAGATATTGGCTACATAAAAAAAGATCAGTGCAGGAGACAAAGAGATATGAGGTGTGAAGAGTAAAGAGAGGTAGATAGTATGAGGTGGAGAAAGAGAGTTGAGGTTGATACAATAGAAGAAGAATTCTGGCCCAGTTAGTGTTATGACATGTTGATGCTGATATATACGGCATAATTTACAGGCTATCAAACACATGGCCCCAATATGAGGCTTTGCCATTTTAATACCTGCTTGCCCTGTGTATGACAATTTTCATACCACAAATATATATGTGTTACACTCTTCACGTTAACAGGCCTGGGATCGAATGGAATACTTAATTCAATCAATATTTCAGGAGCCCTGACGAAGTTCAAGTACTATCTGAACGAAATGCATTGGCTTGATGATGTGCATTGATGCATTAAACCTGAATCGGTTTATTAAAAGAAATGACTAAACGGAATACTTTGCCGAGCTCATTTCCTTACAGACTTTGGATAAGGTTTTTGGTGCACCATTCCGAATATCTACAATAGAAGAGACATACTGTGAGTTGAAGATGGAATTGGAAGTACAAAGAGAGGGGAAAACATAGTTGTGTAAAGGTAAGTATAAAGTTAGATGAGTAGATAGAGGAGCAAGGTAGGGAGGGTGAATTCACAGAGAGATGTATGTAAAGAGAGATGAGGCATATTAATAGGGAATAAGAGGAGATGTTAGTGAAAGTGAGACTGCGAGAAATGAACAAGTTATTGATAATGTTCATTGTATGACTGTAAGCCCATAAGATGTGAGTTACAAGGACTCCAACAATCTCCTTCAGAATATATTGGTGGACCAATGACTCTATTACTGGGTTATTCCAGCAACAGTTTCTGGAGTCAAATTGAAATGCGGGGTTCTGGGGGACTCAGGATTTGGTTTTATCTGTATTCAGACAGGCACAACTTCTATGATGAATACAATGTATTTTCCTGAAAAATGCCAAACTTCTGACCTTACAGTATCTCAAAGATTTTGTGGTAATTCTTCCTTCCTCATCGTAGAGTACAGTGTAACAGATGGAATTGGATTAACCAATTTGAAAGCAACATTTTTGAATTGGGTCTGAAACTCCACACTTCTCAGTGTGCAGTAAATGGTGCAATTCAGCTTGCACAACAAGTCACATCCTAACAAACTCACTAGGGTCGGCTCACAGACCACAAATTGGTGATTATCCTCAAAATGTCCAATTCTTGCAGGCACAACCTCTGTAATGCCCTTACTCAATTCTTGATTAGCAACGCCAACAACTTAGATACTTCTTCCCAAGAGGAGTGGGTTTGGAACTTCCACTATTCTCAAACTAGAATGGGTAGTATCTGTATCAATCAAAAATTATACGGTGTGGCAATTTACCTCACCATCTACAAATGGGCGACTCTCGTCCACCACAAAGACAGCACCGAGAACGCAATCTTTCTCCCCTCTCAGGCACTATCAGGAGGACTGATCAGAGCCATAGGGATCAACTGTCTCAAACATGGGGTACTGGTGGAAAGAATTGTCATTCTGGAAAGCATTCTGGTTCACATCATTCAGAACCTGATTTAAAGTGAATCTAGGACTATTAGAAGCTTGCTGTGGCATTGGGGTTGTTGAACTTCCTCACTGGGGCTTCTGGTACATTAAAATTCTAATATATTGCGCTCAGAACATTCTGTGGTTGCATACAATGCTTATTTTGAGACTGGGCAAACGCCAACATTGACGTTGTTTTGCAGGATTTAGGCGGCAATCTTGCATTCTTTGCCCCAACCTATTACAGTAGTAGCATGGGTTACACTTTTTCAATGTAACTACATCTTTCCCAGTACTCAGATTAATAGAGACACCCCAGCCTCAACCCAGTGACTGAAATCCTCCTCCACCTTGCATCGATTGGGCTCCCTGTTGATACACTCCTTTCATTGGAGGGGCATTCCCTAAGAACGGCTGACTTTGAGCCCGCTGTGGGCAACTTTAATCTGTGCAATCATAAATTTCTCCTTCAATTTCTTCTGCCTGATGTCCATTTGTTCATTGTAATACTTGGTGCATTGCAAGATCTCATCTATCAACATATTCTGCCAACAACTGAAGTGCTGTTGAATCATCATTCAAATCTTGGGCTTCAATACTGTCCTAAACCTAGACACAAAAGTCCCATGTCTTTAGGCTCCAATGTTTCCATTCCACAATGCTGTTAAAATGCACCCAAAAGACTCTCATTATATGCAGGTATCTTCTCTTTAGAATCCTCGATTGTCCATCAATCTCGACCAGGTTAATATTCTGGGGCGACGCTTTAGACTTCAAGCACGTTGTCACCCGGTTGTACTTTCTCATTACAATGTGTGACAGACCATTAGTCAAAGGATCCCTTGCAGATACCCTCTCAAGCAACTCTGTAGCTACCTTACAGGCTGTCCATAAATCACTTGGGACCCCAATATCAAACAAAATATTGAAATCATTCTATAAAACTTTAGAGATTTTCAAAAATCGCTCAACTTGTTTGTACCATTCCACAGGTTTTTCCCTTAACCTAGGGAAACCATTAGGGAATGACACATGGTCAGTCCTACTCAAAGGCACATTGTGTGGATCCCTAGGTTCTCATGAAACTCTCTAAGAAGCTGTTAAACAGGATGCAGATGAGATGGTGGAAACTGTGAAGTGTACTTGAAATCAATATCTATTCCAGCCACTAGTAGGGACTACTGCAGGGTCCTCACTATAATGAGGAAGTGGTGTATTAGCATAATTTCAGGAATCCCACATACCATGGGTAGCACAAAATCTGAAAAATTAAGCATCATTATGCTGGCTTAAAGGACATTTTACTGGGCCTTGTTAAGGGATACCAGCAGGAAAATTAGATGGGGAAGTGACTAGTCTTTCTGGGAAATAGCATCTGTTCATTTTTCAGACCTTACCTTCTAGAGTGCTACCATTCATGATGATTTGGATTGAACTAGAAAAACCATATGTTCATACAAGTTGTTGATATGTTAATTACTGGCTTGCCGCCCAATGTCTAAAGACACTTGTGTCCTATCCCTGCTCATTTCCCCTCTCCTCTTGGGGACTGCATCTGTAGCTGTTTATAGCTGGACGTTACCAGGGCCATTGTCCTATTCCAGCTCGAGCATACAGCACTTCAGTAGGGCAATCACCTGCAGCGCGAGCCGTAAGTTGCGTACTACATGTGGGGGCAGATTTACAATTATTTCAGGTTGCGCAATTCAGCTACCGCAAATGCTGTGCTCCAACACGTGAAAATGTGAGGAGAGAAGAGCGCCCAATTCGCTATAATGAGGCACTCTGCTCCCCTCTCCCTTGTGCCGGCGCTTCAATCAGCTGCTGTATGCCACCAGACACCTTTGTGCCATGGAGCACGGGTGTCTCCGGGATCCTAGCATAGGTTTTGTACTGGAAGGGAACCCTTTCAGTACAAAATACTATCGTTAGACTAACTTATAACCTTTTCCCACTTTGTATGTGTGCTGTACAGTGCAGCACACATGCAAACTCGGAAAAGGAAGGAGAAATGGAAGCATTTTTCCTTCCTTTCACCTACTTCAAAAGGGTGCAGTTTTCGCACTCTAAACCCTGTTTACTTTGCTTAGTAAATTGAGTGTAGCATGACAAACCTTGGGTGGGTGCATGGGAATGCCCATGCTCCACCCTTAGTACACCAACTTGGCACAAAGCCATGCAATGATTTTGCACCAATTTGCGTCACTTTTGTGCCGTAGAAATGGCGTAAAATCTTATTAAATCTCTATTGTGGTCGCCTACCATAACATCGACGTTGCAATATCGAGCCGTAGATATATTGTGACAATTCATCAGGGTAAAGTTATTAATAGTACATTTACACTTTGACAATATTTTGGTAGTCGATATTATTGTTATGATTAAGCCTGGGCAAAGCATAGTTTGCGAAGTTTGCGCTACTTCACACTACACAAATTGCATGTAGCACAGTGCAAACACGCGTAGCGTAGCGTAGTGCAGCGGTCATTTTTGGTTTGCTCGCGGTCCTCAACGTCAAGTTGGCGACCGCGAGCAAGCAAAGTGACATCCCGGCGAGACTTTTTCCTCGTTTGCGATCAGCAACATCAAGGTGCCCATAGCGAGTGTGGAAAATAAACCTCCAGGCTAGCTTCTCAAATGCGGGGAGGTCAGGTTTCTCATTGCGAGTGGTCGCGTATGCCCGCGATGAGAAATTACCAGTCCGCGTTGAGAAAGCTGTTGCTCGAGTAGAAATCTACTCTAGCGGCAGAAAACGACCGTTTGCACTGTGCAAGATGCAGTTTGCACTGATTGCACAGTGCGGACAAGCATCCAGCACTGTGCAATAAGTGCGAACAGCATTTTGCACAGTGCACTACGCAGTTCACGTAGCTCGCGTAGTGTGAAGTGCACTTCGCGTAGCTACGCTTAGCGCTACTTCGCAAACTACGCCCAGGGTTAGTTATGATGTACCTGAAGGTTGATATTTCGATTACAAAACTCTGACAATCAACCCAACCCATTTGGTTCGAGGGAAAGTAAATGTGATCTCCTCTCTATTTCGTAGGTCTGGTTGCAGTGTTGTGATCAAGGGCGATTTTACTTGTGCCTCAATGTTATATTAATATCAGAAATATAGACATATTGTTCTGTTTTTTAGATAGCATATTTTGCTTAGCTTTCGCCTTAACATTTTTCAGCAATATTAGCATTAGCTACCGATTTGATGTAAATGTGGTAAATGAAAGTAATGTTGAATAGTAACAGGAAAGAAAAAAATACCTTATCTAGAGATTAGAGGACAGGATAGTCTATGAGAACGTGTTGAATATCCCTTCCGCCCTATTAGCAATTTCATAATCTGTAATGCACTTCTGCGGTGGCATAAGGCCGTAAGTACATTTTGTTTAGACATAACTTTATCACACACCACACAACTGCACTGAATTTAGTGACAGAATACTTATTTCACTCTATAAATCAGTTTAAAGCATATTGATTACCACAAACTCAATATAAACGCTGTCACTTTTGGTTGATGGATTACAATTAATTGGAGTAGTTGTGAGCACTTGTCATTTGTCACACAGAAAGCAAATCTGAAGAAGAAAAAAAACTGCCGGTTAACCAAAAGATTAATTTTAAATGTTAAACCAATGTTCAGCTCGTTTTAATTAACCTCTGTTGTCAGCAATTACATGTTTACTGAAGCAATTTCGAGAAACAAAAATGGATTAGAGAAATTATCTGCCTGAGGGGGAATTGTTCAAGGTGTAATTAGGTAAACACAACCCTAGGGGAACAGCAGTTATTTATTTGAGTGACATACATTTGCTTGACAGTCATGAGACCTTCAACAATACGGGGTCTCTGATGCTGGTAAATGTGGATTAAAGCCCAGAAGTTTTTTTTTTTATACCTTCTCTTTTCTCAGGTATATTTGTGCTCGCGAATTGGCCTTTACGTCTGACATGCATTTACGTTACTTAGTTATTGTTTGTCACCTCAAGAGAGATTTTATTTTGCCTCCGAGGGCCCCATTGCTCTTAAAGGATACATGTTTTCTTCAACCTTGACCGTTGCTCACTCTTGCTCCATTTACCAGCACGGTCACTGCACAAATGATGCTTTTCACAGCTGTCACAAGGAGAGCAGAAGGGCCATCCGATCTCCAAATACGGCATATTCCTGGATACACGGGCAGGGGACAATTTATTTTCCAAGGAAATCCGCAGTTTTAGAAACGGTAAATTTATTGCGACAAAATCTAGTATTAAGGACAAATTAGAACAAATTAGTCACCACGTAAGTTTACATGTGACCGTCTCCGTGGCTTTGTGATTCTATGATGTGTATTTTCATTATTTAAGCACGTTGCACATGTTTAAACGGGACTGTCACCGAGACTTTGCGTTTCTAACTACGATGCCTATTTTCACAATAATATGCTCTTATAAACTTTATTAAGGAATTTCCTGTGGATTTTTGTAAATCATATGTTGCGCATGTTTTTATACTGCATTAACAAGACACTGAAAAGGCGGGCTTTTGCCTTGAAAACCCTAATGGCTTCAATGCGGTAAAATCTATCAAAATAGGTACTTACACTCGATTTAGCAATCTGAGTCCCACAGATATAGCGCGCTTGGACTCCTATTTTTCGTCATTTAAAAATCTCCCGGTAATTTTAGGGAAAGCTTGCGCAGGTACTAAAAAAGCTTTCATTCCAAGTTTTGCATTTGAGAGGGAGGACATCCGTTTTTACCATGCGATCAAATCGAAGGTTCGTGTTATTATCTCATTTCTTTCGGTAGAAATTGAAGACGACGGTACAGCCACCGAAGAGGGAAAAAAGAATTACGAATGGATTAGAAACTGGTCGAATAACCATTCCCAAAACTAACTCCGTGGGCATCAGTACTTCACGAGGTGCAGGTTAACTCACAATTAAATGTTTTTAGGGTAAAATATGCACACATGAGGGTTTTTGCAACGGGTCCTGAATGCGTTTTATAATTTTTCTGGAGATTCATCGAGATATTTGGACTGCTGCAGGGCTCTAGTCCTAAAAAAAGAAGTCGGGGTACTCACCAAGTTAGGCAGAATGTGTATGACATCACAGGAAAGGCATCATGTGTGACATCACAGGAAGTGACATCATCGCATGTGACAGCATGTAGCATCACAGAAAGTGGCATCACAACCCATGACTTCACAGGAAGTGACTTCAGATCGTAAAACCTCACATATGTTTAGCACATCTATCATCATGAGTACATTTGAGCGCATTATAATTTTCAACAAATGATGTTATCCATTGGGGTGGTGCTTGAATAGTAGAAAGAGACCCCTTAGCATACCAGGGGAATAGGGTACTTTTATACAGTGAAAAAACAAGAGGGTCCCTTGGCAGACAAACCTAAAATGCATTCACAAACTACCTTGCATGTACCATAGTAAGCCCATGTATTAGCAATGGTCTCCAACAGTTCTAATACACAAACACAGAATTTATTTTATAAAAAAGTTACTTTTTTATTTTCTTTATGTAAAAAACATATCATGAAGTTGCAATTCATGAAAAACAGATTATAATTTCATTAAAAAACATTAAAAAACAAATGCAATATCATCACCACAATGTTCACCTGAAAAATCAAAAGTCTGTTACTAACACACTATTATTACGACGATAGCTTATTATACTCTATCAGATAGAAAAAAGGAGAAAAGAAAGAAGGAGAGACAGACACAGACGTTTCTATTTGTCATAGGGATTGCACATCAAAAAAAGACCCTATCTGGAACTAATCCTGGACACGCCTAATTTTTCTTGTCTGCAGGATAGACTTGATCACTTGATTATGCAGATGTAGGCCAAAATAATGACACAACCCCGACGCAAAATCTGAGCCTCAAACTACACATGTAGGGCCAGATTTACAAGCCCTTTGCACCTCTTTTGCATCATTTTCCCATGTTAAAAATGACGCAAAAGTGGCGCAAGGGGCTTGTAAATCTGCCCCTTATATTTTTTTAACCTTCCACAAAGAAATTGGCAACAAGAGGAAGGTGGCAGTAAACATGTCCTGCTTAATTGGTTGCAATGTCCGTATTTTGAAATATCATATGGGGTTAAGACACCTGCTGCAGAGATCTTTGTGTGCCAGCTAAATCTCAGGGAATAATAACATTGGTAAAATAACCTAGGAGGATAACGTAATTGCTGGAGAGATATGTGTTTTGCCAGGCCTAGTTCTGAATCAAAGTAGCATAGAGGATTAATATATCTCCTGCAAAGCATGTTATGTAACACGCAGATGATAGATTTTTATTTTATGTAAATGGATAAGTGGGTTACTGCTTTTAACACAGAGATCCTTTTGTTACTTGCAGTTCATAAATTGTAATCTTTCAATATAGCACAGTGAGGTATGAAGGACATGTGGCTCCTACACCTTGTAACCCTCACTGTCCTATGTAACGCCTCCTTTATACTGATGTACACACATGATTTATTGCCAATGTATAATCTGTACGTGTGATGTAAAGCTCTATGGCACCCTGCATTGGGATGATTAGTGCTAAAGTGCTCTAAAAGAAATAAAAGCAAAACAGTGACATTTGAATTGTTATTTGTTTAAATACTAGGAGACCAACACATCTGGCATTCTTACAGTGTTTGCATACCTCGTATATACAGGGACTGAATAAAGTAAAAAGTATTTCTCTCTTAAGTATCTGCGAAGTGATAAGATGTGAGCCTTGGTTTCCCCTCCATTGCATCTGGGTGTGACACTCCATATAGCTCCTAGCCAGGATACTCCAGGAAAAAGAGGCCTGATGGCCCCTTAATGTTTCTTTTTGTTATGGGCAAAGCTGTAATCTGATAAACCCTCTCTCCGCCTGCACTTTGCTGCTCAGAACAAAAGCAGGCAACAATGTGCACACACTGCTGAAAGTGTCTGGTGGCAGAAAATGACACCGGGGCAAGTTCACATTTTGCTGTGGGGCCCAACATCTTGGCAGTGTAGATGGCATCTGTCCTCTGAAAATAGTGGTTATACGGCATCCACCCACGTCTGCCCTCGACTGGAGCCTTGGTCTGATAGGTGCCGGTGAAGTGTCTGAATAAAAAGTTCCAGACTTGGAATGTTACTTTTGAACTTGTAATAGGCAGCAGGGCTGTAACTTAAGGTACTGGGCTGTAACTCAAGTTACTGGGCCAATGGGAATTAGTGGACACTCATAGTTAGGCCTGCCCAAGATATTTTATCCTCAGGAATTCCTGCAGGTCCTAGAAGCAGGAGATTGGCGTTGCTTCCCAAAAGTATGTGGAAATGTATGTTACCTGCTCCATCTCTCATTTAATCTGTGCCTTTTACATCATTTGATAATGTTTCCTAATTCACATACTTTCACATAGATTCCATTCAGGTATTTGAGTCAATCATGGAAGGTCGAAAATGCAAATACAAACAATAACAATTTAGTCAGTGGCTTTGCTGTATGTCTTAAGCAGGGAAATTGCACATAGACAAGGAACCTAGGAGCATATGTATAAAATATTTTTTGCGGTTGGTAACTGCCCAATTCTCAGAATCGAGCCATCTATGACTACAAAAATACTTTTTGATATGCTCAAAACACAAATTGCGATTCATTAACAACTTACTGAATCGCAATTTGGGTTTAGCAATTCAGTATTTGGAACAGGCATGTTTTGGGCGTCCCTTCCAAATAGAGAATCGCATGGTATGTATGAATGTTTTGCCACTGAATTACGGTCACAAAACATTCATTTTTTACCGAGACCCCGAGGGAGGTTTGCAAAGAATTGCAATAAAGAAATCACAATCTCAAAAATGTACACGTATGGCCCCTAGAGCCAGAATTCAGACGTACCAAGGTGAGGCCTCAGGTCAGTTGCTGTTTTGCATAACTGGTTTGCCTCACTTTCATTTAGCTTAGTGACTGATGTGCTAATCATTTTTAGTGCAAAAAATCACAAAAGTTTCTGTTTCATTAATATATGTATGAAGCATGACAGCTTTGTATGTTGCAGAGTCACTGGGCCTGTAATTTGTAGGATCATATTCTTTATGGTGGCAAATTAGTCTTGTAAATGAGGTTTCTATTGGTAATTTTTTTAATGGTGTTGTTTCTGAAAGAAGATCCCTGTCTCTGTTTGATTTTAACCCCTCCTTCGCAATTGGAGGAAAAAAATGTAACATTTTAAGCGGAAAATGGAAAATGGCAAGGCAACAAATGGAGATTTTACAGGACAAGTTGTTGGTACTCTTCCTAGGAGCCTGTATGATGAATTTCACTCAGTGGTAGACCTATTCTTACAAAAGAAAATGATTTGTGGATATCATGGTCAAATACGAGAAAAGTACTCAAACTATTTGGTTACGCTAGATAAAAAGTGGACTCTGAGTTCGATGAGTGACTTTGCTGAATAGTGTACGCCATTCTGTTACAATGATTAGGTTTTTAAAAGGGAAAAAATCAGTGCAGGTACTCATCAAATAGGCACATGGACTGAGGGTGGGGGTTGGGGCGGAGCTAGGGGCAGGGCTAAGAGGAAAGCATTTATTAACAAGATTGAACATTTATCAGTGCACAATTGTGCAGGAAGATACAGGAGCATGTCTGATATCTGTTATATCATTATTTTTGCACATGATGAAGAATACATTTGTCAAAGTTTTTAAATTTAAAATGCATGCAGATTGCTTCTGTACTTATGGTGTATGAACACCATTTGAACTTTCACTTTCCAATAATAATGAAGACTGTGTGCAGTCCGAGAAAGAAACCTACTTAAGGACTTACCATGATCCTATTCTTGTTGACAGATTTAATATCTACCTAGTGATATATTGTTCCTCTTTACTCAACTCTTGTACTTCATTTTGAGCACCTTTTGTAATTCCCTTGAATTGAATAATAATGTTTATTCACTTAAGGTGGTAGTTGTCAGTGTAAAAGTTGCAAAATAATCATGTACAATGTTATAAAGTATTTGAAGAACAAAAACAAAGGTCGGGGAACTCCATGTGGCAACTAAGAAAATAAGCATTGATGATTTATTTATCCTATGCTGTTGCAAGCCACCTGACTTCATGTCACAGTTGACATTGTATTCATAGTTCGTCTTGCATGTTTGTATTTGTCTTCAATATTTACCACAAATACACATAATTATTGTTTCATTTTCACTTTATTTCAGCAGGTAACTTTACATGAGGTAAAATACAATTTCAAAGAATTTTGGCACTAAGCTACTTTTTTCTGGAAAGTCGAACACCCCTTAAAGTGATGCATGTTTAACACATTTTTAAATTAAAAAACTGCACTTTTCCCATTTCCTTTACCCACATATTCCTTCAACTCTCTTATCCTTTCCATCAATCCTTGATGTCCTAATTTCTTTAACTATGTTTCTGTGACTTCCTGTCTGAATCCTCCTGTCTTCTACTCTATATTGCTCTTGTCTTCACTCCTCATTCTTTCTTCTATCACTACTCCTCATTCTTTAGTACCTTCCCATCACTCTTTTTCCAAACATCATTCCCATTCCTCCTTTTTCACCCTAGCTCAAGATTGTCTCTCTTCTTCCTTCTATCTGTAGCTCCTTTCGAATGGTCTAAATATGCACATACAAAACTCAAGATTAGAAATCTCAGCCAGACTACCAGTCAATCATTGTTACCCTCACAGACTGACATTCATACATAAAGAGTTATCTGTCAGAGAATCAATGGCAAACTGTATTAGCCTTGTCAGAGCAGTCAAACACCTGGTGCATGCATTTCAGGGAACTGTTTGCAACCCTACTGAAATTATGCGATACTGCACCTGCAGTATTTTCCGTATAATAATGGAATTGCCACATTTGCCACATAAACCATCATCTGCTGCATAATCAGCAGATTTTACCCCAAACATTTTTTTCCAGCTTAAACTGATCAAAAGGTACTAAAAACATGATGACAAATATTCCTAAGCAGTGGAAAGCCCTTCACAAAGGTTAGCTGGTCATCTGTGAGTTTCCTTTTGCTGTATTGGAATATTAAACTGGTACTAATAAGGTAAAATCTTTTCCCAGACAGTGCTATTGTTTACAAAAATTACAATAATAATGAAGTAATACTAGTTTAAAATTATCGTATTATGTCTCATAATTTGCCTTTCATTGCTACTAAATTTAGTCAACCCTGCTGTAAAAAAATCTGGTCCTTCCCCGCCGTATAATTCTAGTGGCCCTACCTATATTGTACAAAATCCTTAAACAAAACACTAGTGCTGCCACAACCAAATCAGTCACGCAGAATGAAATGCACCAGCCGTAGCTGCACCAATTTAAAGCATGAGTGTGGCTTACTTTGGGCACAAATACATCACACGTATAAAGTTTAAAATCTTAAAAATAAAAGAAACGTGGTGCTAGAAGGGGGCTCAGTTGATATGTTACAGAGAGTTATTGTTTGATTGAATCACACCTCATTAATTGTGCACAAATTCCATCACTATGGAATGTGTCCCTTTTGGTTATCTGTGTCTCTTGCTCACTCTCCCTGTCTTCACTCTCCCAACTTTCTTTATTTCTCTTGTCATTCTCCTCTCTTACATGTTTCTCTCTCTTCTTTCATCTTCTCTCCCTCTCTTTTGGGGCACCAAGGAAAACTAAATGCAGCATATATATTTGCCCTTGTAAATTTGCATCTATTCAGAAATCAAATGTTTTATCACTGTTCCTCTTGCGTTCCAAATTCTACTGTAGCACAACGCCACTCTGATCTGCTAAATAACAATAATAATAACTTTAAATCAGTGGTTGAAGTGGGGAAGATCTGAGGGGCATGGCGCGCCCACATTTTTTAATTTTTAGTAAACAGTACCCGTACTTTTTGTGAAAAGTCAACCGCCCCGGTCGATTAAATTCCAACCGCTGAAATGCTTCAGCTGAAGTGTAAGGCAGGATGCATCATGTGCTGTGAAAATAAAGGCGAGGCAGGCAGCTGAACAAGACTTCTTGCCTGGGTGTCTGCTTGTCTAAAAGAAATGTAAATGTGCACAACTGGTTAATCTACAAAAGTAAAGGATGCATGGAAGCCAGTATTGGCTTTAAGTGATGGGATCACTTGCAGCTTGCAAATGACACAAATTTATTCTTTTGGTATTGAAAGTGATCTATACACACACACACACACACACACATACATATATATATATATATATTACCTACTGGCGATAGCCAGTAGGTATATATAGTTAGGATTTTTTCTCTATGGAACTTTTGAAAATTCTATGTCCAATAACTTTGGCGTTTGTGGACGGAATCGGCTGAAATTTTCAGGAAAATGGCACATTTTGTTTCTGAGCAGCCCCTGAAAATTTGGGGGGGTTTCATCAAGGGGGGGCCGAGAAAAAATGGGGGTCCCAAAACGCGTTTTTCCCATTCATTTTTCCATAGGGCGTTTGGCCTCACTTTTAGCTCGAACGGCTGAATGGATTTGCACGAAACTTGGCAAAATTGTAGGGACTGTTAGCCCGATGTACCTTTGCTGGGTCTCAATATATGTGCTCCAGTGGATTTTGAGAAATTAACGTTTAAATAAACAGATATATCTGTGACAGCGTACCGGATAGCGCACCAGTTCGCGTACTTTTTGCGTAACGGAGCTTTGCAAAGCGAAGCTGATTGGCTCTCCGGTGTCTGTCAACATTCTAAACAGTCCGGAGCGGCCGCCATGTTGTCTCTCGGTAGGATCGAGAGACAAGAGGAGGCCAAAACGAAGGGGGAAATGAAGGAAAGGGGGCAAAGTAGACCTCTTCTGACCCCCTAGGATTGATGAGGGGGATATTAAAGTGCCCCGCGGGGCCAAAAATAAATAAATAAATAAAAGTCCGATTTTTTGTCGTAGAGGCGCAAATCGGTATGTGAACCGGGCAGCTAACCGGGCAGCTAACAGGCAGTGTAACGGGAGTCTGAGGAGAAGCTGAATGGGTGTCAACATTGTAAACAGTCTGGAGCGGCCGCCATCTTGTCTCTCGGTAGGATCGAGAGACAAAAGGTGGTGAAAAACGAAGGGGGAAATGAAGGAAAGGGGGCAAGGTAGACCCCTCCTGACCCCCTACGATTGATGAGGGGGATATTAAAGTGGCCCGGGGGGCAAAAATAAAATAAAAAAAAATTGCGATTTTTCGCCGTAGAGGCGCTTCCCGGTACGCGAACCGGGCAGCTAACTGGGCAGCTAACCGGCAGCGTAACGGGAGTCTGAGGAGAAGCTGATTGGCTGTCAACATTGTAAACAGTCAGGAGCGGCCGCCATCTTGTCTCTCGGTAGGATCGAGAGACAAGAGGTGGTGAAAAACGAAGGGGGAAATGAAGGAAAAGGGGCAAGGTAAACCCCTCCTGACCCCCTAGGATTGATGAGGGGGATATTAAAGTGCCCCGCAGGGCAAAAGAAAAAAAAAGAAAATTGCGATTTTTCGCAGTAGAGGCGCCTCCCGGTACGCCAACCGGGCAGCTAACTGGCAGCGTAATGGGAGTCCGACATCTTGTGTTTTTGGAGCGTCCGGTTTGCGTACCGGGTAGCGTTCTGGTAAGCGTAACAAGGGGAAAACCAAGAGAAACAGTAAAATAAAATATAAAGGAATAGATTTCCACCAAACTTGGCAAAATTGTAGGGACTGTTTGTTTGATGTGCCTTTGCAAGGCCTCAAGATATGTGCATGTGTGGATTTTGTCTAATTAAGGTTAAAAAAATATATATATCTGTAAGCGTGCTCTGGCGTGCTTACGTTACGGGTTTTGTTTGCGCTGCAGAGACGATACGTCACGTTTATGCGACGCGTCATGAGGCGTCTCACGTGGCTACGTGATACGTCACGTAATAAAGAATATATTTTACAGCTATAGATATTAGCTTTTAAAAAACCAATGAAATTCACTGAAAAAACCATAGGTTATAGACCATATATAGTTAGGAATTTGCATTTACAAAACAATGAAAATTCACTGAAAAAACCAATGGTTATAGACCATATATAGTTAGGGATTAGCATTTACAAAACCTTAATTTACTCGCACAAAACCATAGAAATTCGCATATATAGTTAGTTGCAATAACTATATATTGCGCACCCGCAATCCACTGCTGATGATGTCACATATTACATCATTCATGACATGGTCAGTGACATCACTGATGACATCACTGATGACATCTCAAATGACATCACTGATGACATCTCAAATGACATCACAGTCCCTACAATTTTGCCAAGTTTCGTGGAAATCCATTCAGCCGTTCGGGCTAAAAGTGAGTCCAACCGCCCTATGGAAATTAACATGGGAAAAACGCGTTTTGGGACCCCCCTTTTTTCTCGGCCCCTCCTTGACGAATCCCCCCTAAATTTCCGGGAGCTGCTCAGAAACAAAATGTGCCATTTTCCTGAAAATTTCAGCCGATTCCGTCCACAAACGCCAAAGTTATTAGACATAGAATTTTCAGAAATCCCATAGGGAAAAAATCCTAACTATATATACCTACTGGCGACCACCAGTAGGTAATATATATATATATATATATATATATATATATATATATATATATATATATATATATATATATATATATATGTATATATATATATTGTCTTGGATGTTATCGCGCCAGTCAGAGGCGCGCTTGAGAGGAACCGTTACATTAAAGAGGCTGGAGTTTCACTGACAACCTGCTGCTCGCAGCTACAGACCTTTCAAGGTATTGAATTATCTCCAGCCCATCTCGTGACACACGCCTAACCCTGAACTTTTGCGTGAAGCAGCCTGTAACCAACAGGGAGACGAGGTCACTGTACCGGAGTTTCGAGGTTCAGTCGGCAAACATGCCACGAGTTGGTAACGAAGATGGGGACCGGAGGAAGACCGGCGAGGAACGAGGGCTGCAACTCGATATTGGACACTGCGCACATTTCCAGCAATCAAATTCACCCACTGAGGGGGCTTGAATTATTCAGCGTCTGCCGATTTACACTTACCAGGTTGATGCATTCTGGGTGCTGCAGTTGTGAGAGAACTGCAGAGGGCAGGGCTTCTGGACAATTGAAATGTGCGGGTGGAGTCACACGCAGCCCAACCAGCAGCATCTGAGGAAGGCCGTCGGGCCGAAATGCATTATGCACACGCTGGCATCCAGTAAAGGTTTTCCGAAAGTTTCCCCTGTGTGGCCTCTCTCTGTTCCTTTGGAGTGGATTGTCTTGGATGTTATCGCGCCAGTCAGAGGCGCGCTTGAGAGGAACCGTTACATTAAAGAGGCTGGAGTTTCACTGACAACCTGCTGCTCGCAGCTACAGACCTTTCAAGGTATTGAATTATCTCCAGCCCATCTCGTGACACACGCCTAACCCTGAACTTTTGCGTGAAGCAGCCTGTAACCAACAGGGAGACGAGGTCACTGTACCGGAGTTTCGAGGTTCAGTCGGCAAACATGCCACGAGTTGGTAACGAAGATGGGGACCGGAGGAAGACCGGCGAGGAACGAGGGCTGCAACTCGATATTGGACACTGCGCACATTTCCAGCAATCAAATTCACCCACTGAGGGGGCTTGAATTATTCAGCGTCTGCCGATTTACACTTACCAGGTTGATGCATTCTGGGTGCTGCAGTTGTGAGAGAACTGCAGAGGGCAGGGCTTCTGGACAATTGAAATGTGCGGGTGGAGTCACACGCAGCCCAACCAGCAGCATCTGAGGAAGGCCGTCGGGCCGAAATGCATTATGCACACGCTGGCATCCAGTAAAGGTTTTCCGAAAGTTTCCACTGTGTGGCCTCTCTCTGTTCCTTTGGAGTGGATTGTCTTGGATGTTATCGCGCCAGTCAGAGGCGCGCTTGAGAGGAACCGTTACATTAAAGAGGCTGGAGTTTCACTGACAACCTGCTGCTCGCAGCTACAGACCTTTCAAGGTATTGAATTATCTCCAGCCCATCTCGTGACACACGCCTAACCCTGAACTTTTGCGTGAAGCAGCCTGTAACCAACAGGGAGACGAGGTCACTGTACCGGAGTTTCGAGGTTCAGTCGGCAAACATGCCACGAGTTGGTAACGAAGATGGGGACCGGAGGAAGACCGGCGAGGAACGAGGGCTGCAACTCGATATTGGACACTGCGCACATTTCCAGCAATCAAATTCACCCACTGAGGGGGCTTGAATTATTCAGCGTCTGCCGATTTACACTTACCAGGTTGATGCATTCTGGGTGCTGCAGTTGTGAGAGAACTGCAGAGGGCAGGGCTTCTGGACAATTGAAATGTGCGGGTGGAGTCACACGCAGCCCAACCAGCAGCATCTGAGGAAGGCCGTCGGGCCGAAATGCATTATGCACACGCTGGCATCCAGTAAAGGTTTTCCGAAAGTTTCCCCTGTGTGGCCTCTCTCTGTTCCTTTGGAGTGGATTGTCTTGGATGTTATCGCGCCAGTCAGAGGCGCGCTTGAGAGGAACCGTTACATTAAAGAGGCTGGAGTTTCACTGACAACCTGCTGCTCGCAGCTACAGACCTTTCAAGGTATTGAATTATCTCCAGCCCATCTCGTGACACACGCCTAACCCTGAACTTTTGCGTGAAGCAGCCTGTAACCAACAGGGAGACGAGGTCACTGTACCGGAGTTTCGAGGTTCAGTCGGCAAACATGCCACGAGTTGGTAACGAAGATGGGGACCGGAGGAAGACCGGCGAGGAACGAGGGCTGCAACTCGATATTGGACACGGCGCACATTTCCAGCAATCAAATTCACCCACTGAGGGGGCTTGAATTATTCAGCGTCTGCCGATTTACACTTACCAGGTTGATGCATTCTGGGTGCTGCAGTTGTGAGAGAACTGCAGAGGGCAGGGCTTCTGGACAATTGAAATGTGCGGGTGGAGTCACACGCAGCCCAACCAGCAGCATCTGAGGAAGGCCGTCGGGCCGAAATGCATTATGCACACGCTGGCATCCAGTAAAGGTTTTCCGAAAGTTTCCCCTGTGTGGCCTCTCTCTGTTCCTTTGGAGTGGATTGTCTTGGATGTTATCGCGCCAGTCAGAGGCGCGCTTGAGAGGAACCGTTACATTAAAGAGGCTGGAGTATCACTGACAACCTGCTGCTCGCAGCTACAGACCTTTCAAGGTATTGAATTATCTCCAGCCCATCTCGTGACACACGCCTAACCCTGAACTTTTGCGTGAAGCAGCCTGTAACCAACAGGGAGACGAGGTCACTGTACCGGAGTTTCGAGGTTCAGTCGGCAAACATGCCACGAGTTGGTAACGAAGATGGGGACCGGAGGAAGACCGGCGAGGAACGAGGGCTGCAACTCGATATTGGACACTGCGCACATTTCCAGCAATCAAATTCACCCACTGAGGGGGCTTGAATTATTCAGCGTCTGCCGATTTACACTTACCAGGTTGATGCATTCTGGGTGCTGCAGTTGTGAGAGAACTGCAGAGGGCAGGGCTTCTGGACAATTGAAATGTGCGGGTGGAGTCACACGCAGCCCAACCAGCAGCATCTGAGGAAGGCCGTCGGGCCGAAATGCATTATGCACACGCTGGCATCCAGTAAAGGTTTTCCGAAAGTTTCCCCTGTGTGGCCTCTCTCTGTTCCTTTGGAGTGGATTGTCTTGGATATATATATATATATGTATATATATATATATATATATATATATATATATATATATATATATATATATTCACTGAAAAAACCATAGGTTTCACACCAGTTATAGTTAGGAATTAGCATTTAAAAAACCTATTAAATTCACTGAAAAAACCATAGGTTTCACACCAGTTATAGTTAGCTGGAAATTTTACTGATATAAAACCATTGAAATTCCCACGTTATAGTTAGTCGGACTCACTATAACTTGCGCGTGCAATGCACTGCTGATGACATCACATATTACATCACTCATGACATGGTCAGTGACATCACTCATGACATCACTGATGACACCATCCAGTGAATATGTGCCTTTCTGAAAAAGTAAATATTAGTGAGTAATGTTTAAATATTTAAATATATATATTAGTGTTTTACTTTGTGTATAAGTGGCTACATGTGTTGGTAAGTAGCTACATGCGTATGTATATGGGTTATTAGATGTTTCTCTTAGTATCAGTATGAGTGTCTATATGGTTTGGTGGGGGTATTACTTAGCACATAGATGCATGAGTGACTGACTCTCTGTTTCTATGTTTTGAAGACAGCATATGTACAGGACTGTATGGGTGGATGAGTGTCTATATGTGTTTGTTAGTGAGTGAATGACTGTCTCACTAGTGTCTTTATCAGTAACTACATATGTTTTAATCTAGTATATATGAATATTGATGTATATAAGTGAGTATATGTGAGAGTAAGAGATTGTAAGAGTTCCTGTTTAAATAAGTATGTGTTTCTATAAGTGATTGTTTAAGAGAATAAATATGTGTAATTTTAAATAGAAGTAAGGTGGAAGTGTGTGTATAACTCTATATTCAAATAAATGGATGTCCAATAGTTTATCTGCACGTGTGAATATGTGTGTGAGTAACTTTTGGATGAATGTCGGTGTGTAACAGGATGTATAGGTGTATCACTTCATATGATGAGTGAGTATATGTATGAGTGACTATATAAAACTATTGGTGAATGAGTGGATGTGTATATAGATAGTGGAATTACTGAATTGCTTGTTGTAACTGATATAGGTATCTCCATTTTTTTAAAAATTTCAGTTTCTATTTTTGAATATGTGTCTCAAGGGTTACATTATAGTGAAAGGAGGTCTGTCACTATGTCACAAGGATGGTGTCATGAGTGATGTCACTGACCATGTCATGAGTGATGTAATATGTGATGTCATCAGCAGTGCATTGCACGCGCAAGTTATAGTGAGTCCGACTAACTATAACGTGGGAATTTCAATGGTTTTATATCAGTAAAATTTCCAGCTAACTATAACTGGTGTGAAACCTATGGTTTTTTCAGTGAATTTAATAGGTTTTTTAAATGCTAATTCCTAACTATAACTGGTGTGAAACCTATGGTTTTTTCAGTGAATTTCATAGGTTTTTTAAATGCTAATTCCTAACTATAACTGGTGTGAAACCTTTGGTTTTTTCAGTGAATTTCATAGGTTTTTTTAATGCTAATTCCTAACTTTTTATATAGACTCATACCTATGTGTTTTTTAGTGAATTGCTAAAGTATGTTTTTGTAAAAATGAACACTATAATGTATATTGAGATAATATTTTTAATTTAAAATATTTTTTTTTATATTTCGCTTTCGGTGCGCGCACCGGTGCGCGTACCGTCAGCGCACTAACAAAAAAAAAGAAAAAAAAATGAAGGAGGGACTGTGTAATAGATAGTAAGACAGATAAAAAGTGTAAAAGGAAGTAACTGAGAAAAGAAAAATGAATAAGGGAGCAAAAGAAAGAAGAAATAGGAAGAAGACTAAAGCAGAGGTTAAGGGAGATTGTAAATGGATGTTGAAAGTAAAAAGAAGGACAGTTAAGTATGGGAATGTCAGGTAGTGACGGAATCAGAGGAAAAGAATAGCAGTGATTGAGGGAAAGTAAATATCAGTGAATATAAGTAAAAAGGGGTGAAAGAGGGTACATGTAAGTGAATAAGGGTAACACATGGGGAGTAATAGAGACAAACAAGAGAGAGAGTAAAAGAAGGACTGTCACAAAGGGACTAAGTGAACCAGTAAAAAAGGTAAGTGAAGGAGTGTGCATAGGCAGAAGTACTGAAAGAAATTGAATGTGGTCGGAAGTAAACATGGAACAAAAGAATAAGTGAGGGAAGCAAAGTAAGGAAATAGGGGTGCGGTAGGGTGACAGAAAAATAGTGAAAATAAAACAAAAGGTGATAACAAAAAAGATTTTGTAAACACACTTACCATATAATCAATGCAAACTTGTATCTATGAAAGATAAAAGAAAAAACACGTTATAATTTCTTAAAAATATATAATAAAATAGAAACAACAGTTCATGAGGTTTAAAAATCTACAAAAGTTTACTAAGAAATGATGCAATAGTGAAGGATACAAAAACAGAAAGAAAGTAATGTAGAAAGAGAAAAAAAAAGGAAAAAGAAATAGAAAGAGAACAAATTCCTAAAGGTAAATAAGATACTAAAAGAATGTAAGATATCAAATCAAAATCAGTAAAGATAAGAAAATAAAAGAAAAATGAGTGAAAAGGAGAGAAGTCTGATTGAGAAACTATAAATAAAAAAGAGGAATAGAAGATGATTGAGAGTGAGTGAAGTAAAGTAACAGAGTGAAGGGATGAAAGGAATGAAGTTAGTATAGAACGATGGATAAAACAGGAGTGAGAGAGTAAGTACACAGAAAGACAAAAGGAAGAACTAAGTGAACTACAGTACAATGGATGCGAAAGAAAAAAAAAGGAGAAAAAGAAAGAGAGGGTTAGGAAACTAAAGCAGTGGTACTGTGAGAATATGAAAAAGATAAAAAGTGGTGGAAGGAACAGAGGAAATGCAGACAGTTCCTATTAGATTAAGAAGTTGTGAATGAAGTGCACTAAAGAAACAGCGATGAAAAAAGAGTGTAAATTAGTAAAGAGAGGTAAATAAGGGTGAAAAAGAAAATGAGTATAAGACAATGTGAACACAATATAAATTACACAATGCAAACTACACAATAACTTCTACAATATGTTACATTATTTATTTTTGCTGTTCTCAGAATATATTGAATTTCACTTAAATTAGTGAGATCAAAGTCTTCATCATATAACAGCGGGAAAAAAAAAACACAATCTAAAAGATTGTGTTTAAAAAAACCCATTCAAACATACATCTCATATAAGTACACTAATCTTTGATTCACTTACTTTTCCGTGAGACCAAATTGCAGATAGTGAAGGTCCTTTTGGTGGAAAAAAGTCTGCTGTGCTCTATAACTTCCATTTCATCGACTTCCTATGAAAAAAGATCTAACAACATCATATGTTACACTTTCCTCACGGCCAATTTGTGTCAGATATATCAGTATTTTTTACTTTGAGATCCACTTAAAGTATCTACATGAGATTGCAGATAGTGAAGGTCCTTTTGGTGAAAAAAAGTCTGCTGTGCTCTATAACTTCGATTTCATCAACTTCTAACAACATCATATCTTACATTTTCCTCACGGCCAATTTGTGTCAGATATATCAGTATTTTTTACTTTGAGATCCACTTAAAGTATCTACATGAGATAAATAATTTCAAATATTAGATTAACTAACTAACTAACTAACTTTTATTAACTATTCCCGTCTTCAAAGGCCAATTCCCTTTACTAAAACTTTGGTTTTAAAAACACTAGATAAGAATTTGTAGAGTCATAAGGCAAACGTTGTTTATAAGTTAAATGAGAATCATTGCAGTAACTCCATCCATTTTCAGATTTTAAGTAGCATGTATAATGTCCTGAGGTGGTCGAAGATCCATCATGATAAATAATAGCTTCAGTTGTAAAGGTCCTTCCAGAAATTGATAACTGAGAAGCCACAAAATTTTTGATAGAAGTTGTCAATTTAGTTCCATCAGGTCTACATCGTTGGAAAACTAAAATAATATACTGCCCATACCTTTGTATAAATAATGTGGACAGCATTGTACAGTTACATTGGGTACACACCATATTATGATCTGCTGCTTTAACTAGATTTTTAAAAGACACTGATTTACAGTCTGGTAAAGTCAAATATATAAATCTTTCAGTGTCTATTGTAGTAGTACTTGATAAACTACAATTGTGGCAGTCATGCTGCCATTGATAAGAAAGACTGAAAAGATTATCTACATCTACACCTTCATCTTCCAAAACACCAAACATATACATTAAAAATTCCTGACAATCCTGCTGAATGTTCTGTGAAAATTTATCTTGACCAGAACACAAATCTAAAATATTTCGAATTTCTGTTACACTTTCTATTTGTGCTGTAACACTGCTACATTTCTGAAACACAGAATTCAATAAACCACACAATCTTTGATCCCGATTTTCAACAATCTGTTCTTGTAAACTTTTAAGAAAAAAAACAACATTAACCACTACATTAGCATAGCAGTTGACACCAGAACTGTTTTCAAACTGAAATCCAACAACATTTTCTCCACAATTCTTTTTCTTCCTGTTTTCAATTACAGTTTTCTCTACTTTTTGTCTTTTTGCAACTACCTCACTACAATTATCCTCATTTCTTCTTTTTCGGCCTACCACACGTTTTTCAAACAGAGGATATTGAGGCAAATGTGGAGCATACTCTCTTCTTAACCTATTGTATTCTTTAACACAATCTAGATCGGCAGAAATCTTTGTCTCATCACACGCAATCAAGTACAATCCTGATAAAGTTCTGACTCGAGATAATGCCACATATGCCATACCCTCTTTAAACACAGATCTTCCAATGTTCACCAATGCACTATCTACACTTAAACCTTGAGATTTATGAATTGTCACCGCATACGCCAAACAAACAGGAAACTGTTTTCGGCGAACATATAAGTCTTTTACAAGTAAAAATCTAGCAGAACAACGACTTATTTGTTGTACTTGTTCAATGCCATCAAATTTTATTTTTAAAAATTCAATTCCATCTCTATTTCTGTAATTCACAAAATCAACAACATAACCCATTGCTCCATTTACCAGACCGCTTTCAACATTTAAATTCCTTCTCAAAATGATACGACAATTTAAACACACATTCAGAGTCTTTTCAAAACCAGCTGTTTTTGAAATACTTTTCTCCAATGAATGCAATTTAGTTTTCAAATTTTCTGACAAAACAATTGTTGCACCCATATGCTCTATTTTATCTATTGCTTCCAGTTTCACAATCTCTTCATTTTCTAAGTCTAACATTTTTTGATTGAAGATGGAACATTCTTGCAGAGTTGGCATCAAACATATCCCAGATTTCTTCTCAGTCATTTTTTTAAAAATATTCTCTGGAAGAATGTTTTCATTTGCATACAAATTTGAAATTAATCGACTATGCAAAGCTTTTTTCCCTTTCTCAGTCATTTTTCCAATTCTTACATCTTGTAGAATATTTTTATAATCTTCATCCTTGGCCTGTCGCATATTTTGAAGCAGTTCAGCATATTTAAAATTTAGCCATATATTAACATTTCCAATGCTTCCAAGGGACTTCCTGGTATCTTCATGCGTGAGCATTTTAAACACTGGTTGTCCTTTTACTGGAGTCAACTGCAATAGATCTCCAAAAACAATAATGTGTTTTCCTCCAAATAACACATCATAGTCTGTTTTAAGAATTTCTTGCATTCTCAAATGCACAAAAGCAAGCATTAGATTTGAGACCATGCTTACTTCATCTATGATAAGAAGTTTCATTTTCTTCAAGACTCTTGAAACTTCAGAACACGCATCTCCAGATAGCTTGTTGTAATGCAATTTATTATCATGTTCAACTGGCAGCATCAATAAACGATGTAGAGTAATCCCTTTAATGTTATGTGCTGCCAGACCAGTTGGAGCAGTTACAACACAAGACAGTGGTGAATCAGTCCTTTTCTGCAGATAACTTGCAACGGCTTTAATTAGAAAACTTTTTCCTGTCCCCGCTTCTCCACTTACATACAGTCGGACAGGGTCAAATAATATACATGAGCACTCTTTTTTCTCATGTCTGAATCCATGTTCAATCTGCTCTGTGACTTCATCATATATCTTTTTCTGCTCAATGTTTAGTTGCGTTACCAAATCTTCTAAGTTAACTCCATCCTCTTGAGCTTGTTCCATAGCTCTTTCCACCTCATCCATGGCAGTGGCAGCTTCATTTTGGATAATTGGTCCTCCTAGTGGATCCTGGCTCAATGAAGTAGAACTCTGACTATCTTGAGAACTGTTTCTAGCTATCTCTTCAGCAATTGTGGTTTCTTGCTCCATTTCTTCATTCAACATTTGCAGATAATTTAGAAAAATAGGACATTCTATGGTATCCTTAGTTGCATTAAAAGAGTCTTCATAACAGAGAAAATCTCCAAGTAGTTCCTCTTCTGTACGCCATGGCTTAAAGAGTTGCAAAAGAGCTAAATAGTAAAATTCTCTTTTGTCTGGAACTTCACAACTCAATTTTCGATGATTAATCAAATGGCCTTTTTTCTGCTTCACTAGACATCCTTCATAGCCAATGAGTGCATATTTTCCATTATTGATATCTTCTGTGATGTTCCTCTTATAACTGTAGTTTTGAAGAACTTCATACAAACATGTGTTCTCAAGGTGAGTACTTCTATTTGGATAGTATGTATCCAACATATTTGTCTTCAAAATATCTGTACTGTTTGGTTCTTTTTCCGCCAAATATTCAATTTCTTGTACAGATTTCAAAACTCGGTTTCGTGTTGCAGCAAGACCAAGACTCACCCAAATGATTGTTCTTGATTTGGCATAGAGACTTGCTGATGATAACCGATCAGAACATTCATATGCTCCAATTTCTCGATGCGACAACATCTTCAGACTGAAACTGTATAATTTCTTGCTTAGACTCTTTTCATGTGAAATGTCCTCCCACATTTCCTTCAGTTCTGTCTTTTCTTTTTTGGTGATGTAAGATGTCACATATCGAGCCACAGCAATAGAGTTGTCAGCAACGAACTGAATATCCATGTTAGCATTCCACATGGACAAAATCACTGGGTTGTAATCGTTGATGTACTTAGATTCTTCATTTCTTTTCAAATTATATGTGTTTTTGGGAGATTTTCTCGTCACAGTATGTCGTAGAGATGACATCAAATTATTTACTCTTCCTTTAGAAATCACTGGTCGAGGAAATGCAAAACGACATTTCGTGTAGTACTTTTCCTTGTTTTTAAATTTTCGACGACAGTACTTTCCACAACGATGAGATTGAAAACGTAAAACTTGTTGCCTTAAATTGTTTTCTTCAGTAGATTTTGGAACAGCACATGTTGAATACTCTTCAATGAAACTCATCACTGTTTCATCTGAATCTGATCCAAATTTGGGTGCATCTTTAATCCACAACAACATATGTATATGAGGAGCACCTCTCGCTTGATATTCCTTCCTCCAAAAGAAATCCAAAACCTCTCCAAGGGGAGGATTTTTTTTGTTGGTAATAAAAGACATCATAGCTTCAAATCTATGATTAAAATATCTGCAAACATTCACTGGATCTAAAGAACACAGTTCTCCTGGTGTTTTCAATTCTATATTTGGTATGTTTTCATTTGCCTCTCGTAGAAATTGAAGTAAATCGTCCCAGGCATACTCAGCACAGCTAAGAGTGAGGAACCATGTAGGAGTTCCTAAGTTTCTTAGCATACATTTCAATTCTCCATGACGACGAAACCAATACTCGTTGGTTCCACGTTGACATGCCATGAGATTGATTAGCTGAGATTCCAAAATACTGTCTTGCAGATTAACTTTCTCCATAAAGTCCCTTGCACATACATTTTGCAAATGAGGTCCACTTTTTAATATATGATTAACTGCATAAGAAAGCCCAGACAAATCACTTTCAAACAGTAGATGAAATAAATATGGAATGCATTGACGAAACCTTGGATCTTCTGCATATAATCTTAGAGTCCGGTATTCAGCTGCAGGAATTTGAACTGGTCGATCATCATATCGTCCACCACAACCTGTTGGAAATAATTGTGGAAAACAACGAGCTTCCAAACTTTCTTCCCATACACTAATGGGACTTCCTTTTGCTGCCTTCATTTGAAACAAGTCAATTGCATTTCCCATTACTTCTTTGGAATGCAAAGGATGAACAGTATAATGTTCATATATTTCTTCAGTTCTAGACACATCAACTTTTTCAATTTGACCAACTGAAGAATCACTATCTTCTTCTGTAGCTGTTTCCTCTACTCCAACACTTACATGTTTGTAGTACTCATTGTTTTTAACTAAATACAACGTTGCCTTCTTGACTTTTTTAACATCCACTAAATCTTGCCAAATTTTCTTACTCTTTGTTGGAACCCCATTAACTAGAATAACTAAAGGATCTTCTTCTACTCTTTCTACACCAATTGTATTAATATTTTTCTTTACATCTAGAGGCAAATAAACAACTCTTCCCTTTAATCCTCTCAGTAAATCTGATGGAGGCAATTTCCCTGTCTTAGGCTCCATGCGAACAATAGCCTGAAAAGGATGGACACATTGAATCAAAATAGATTCATAAGTATTTAGATCCATCAATTCAGAAGGAATATCTATCAACTGAAGATTATTATAAACTGCTCTTGCAGGCATTCTATTTTCATTTAATTTTTTCAAACAATAAGTGCAAATACGCTGATCCAAACTCAAATCAAAAGAATTCTCCACCAACAAATAACTTACAAAATCCTCCCATTCACTATTATTTTCCAATTCACTTTTTGCATATAAATCAACTAACCTAGTCTGAATTTTATAATGAGTCCGTCGACAACACACACAAGTTACATTAGGCCTCTCACTTGATTTCACCTTAAACTTGATAATTTCCTCATCAAACTTTTCAATACTTGAAATTTGTCCATTATCTTCTGCATTACCATCCATTACTATATCTATTTCTACACTGTCCTCTTTGTTCCCAAAATAACAAAACTCAATTTCTTCACAAATAGTCTTCACATCCACTTCAGATCCATGCAAAAGAGCACTATTTAACTGTTTAAGCTTAAGTGCAGGACTTTTTGCATAATACAACTTCCTCACTAATTTCCTTACGTTATTATGATGCACTGCTAACATCCTAAAATGATGAAAAACACTCCGACAAACTTTTCTAGAAAGACATGCTAGTGAATGCCCTTGCAAACCTGTGCTTTCTCTCACTCTGCAAGGATCTAACTCTTGCAGGATCTTCATTTTTTGTTTGAGACTTTTTTTACTATATGTACGTAAGAAATTTCGAAGCAAATCAATTGATTCCTGTCGCACACTACAAATACTACTGCATTTCCATGTGTACACTGGACCCTTAGTACGTCTCCCTAAAACTTCATCAGCTAAGACCTCTTCTGCATCTCTAGATACAAGTTTCTCTTTTTCCATCACACAACTATCTTTCACCTCATATGCACGACCACTGGTGTCAACTGCATGCACCAAATCATTTTCCTGAAAGTAACTCTCCTCATTAAAAAAAGGCTCAGAACTTGAACTATGCATCCATTCACCAGAAAATACTTCACAAAAATTACTCCGATTAATAATTCTTTTCCATCTACTGTTCGATTTGAAAACATCCATTGCCTTATTAAGTATCCTAATTCTATTGATTATTAAAATAAATAATTTTTTCTTAACTTCAAAAGCCTGATCAACAATCTTTTCTACACTTTTCTTTTTCTTGTAAAAAGCAGCTTTTAGTTTACTTTTCTTTTCATTTTTTAGCAAATTTAAAACTACCCTATTGCGAAACATTCGCCTACGAATGTCCCTAAAAACATTTACCCTTCTATTGCTAACCATTCTCTTCTCTCCTGGTCCAATGGAAACATTTTTTGTGGGCTTCTCTTTCCTTTTTAGATTTGTTGACTTTTTCTGTATATTCACATTAGCAATTTCATTTTTTTTCCTACGACATATGTTGCGAAGAAAAGACTTAATTGGCTTACCAGAAGCTTTTCTGGTGTTTTTTGAAGTAGTTGTTGAAGAGGATTCCATAAACTCTGTTGTTGATGTTCTCCTTTTCCGTATGGTATTTTTGATATTTCTTTGCCTTGAAGGCATTTTTGCTTCCTTTTCAGAAGTTGATTTGAATCTGTTGTTCTGTTAAAAAAACACATGAAAGACCACTATTAGCAAACAACAAAGTAATGTTAAAAAGCAAACAATATAAACAATAAATTGCAACATATTTAAGTTTATACAATAGCAACACATGGCTTTATTTTTAAAGGCCTTGCGCCACCAGTGCGTCACTTATTACCCATGTTTAAAGTCAAGCATCAGCTGCACATGGCATTCATAAATAAGGGCCAAATGCAAATACCAATCAATTGCACCCAAAAATCGATTTTTCAATAACATGTAAGAAACACTGCGCAAAACCTAAGTACAACCACTCAATATCATCAAACAAAGTCAGGGTCTGATTTATAAAGGCCTTGCGCCACCAGTGCGTCACTTATTACCCATGTTTAAAGTTTTGCATCGGCTGCACATGGCAATCATAAATAAGGGCCAAATACATATACCAATCAATTGCACCCAAAAATCGATTTTTGAATAACATGTAAGAAACACTGTGCAGAACCTATGTACAACCAATCAATATCATCAAACAAAGTCAGGGCCTTATTTATGAAAGCCTTGCGCCACCAGTGTGTCACTTATTACCCATGTTTAAAGTCATGCATCAGTTGCACATGGCAATCATAAATAAGGGCCAAATACATATACCAATCAATTGCACCCAAAAATCGATTTTTCAATAACATGTAAGAAACACGGCGCAGAACCTATGTACAACCAATCAATATCATCAAACAAAGTCAGGGCCTTATTTATGAAAGCCTTGCGCCACCAGTGCGTCACTTATTACCCATGTTTAAAGTCATGCATCAGCTGCACATGGCAATCATAAATAAGGGCCAAATACATATACCAATCAATTGCACCCAAAAATCGATTTTTCAATAACATGTAAGAAACACGGCGCAGAACCTAAGTACAACCACTCAATATCATCAAACAAAGTCAGGGCCTTATTTATGAAAGCCTTGCGCCACCAGTGGGTCACTTATTACCCATGTTTAAAATCATGCATCAGTTGCACATGGCAATCATAAATAAGGGCCAAATACATATACCAATCAATTGCACCCAAAAATCGATTTTTCAATAACATGTAAGAAACACGGCGCTGAACCTAAGTACAACCACTCAATATCATCAAACAAAGTCAGGGCCTTATTTATGAAAGCCTTGCGCCACCAGTGCGTCACTTATTACCCATGTTTAAAGTCATGCATCAGTTGCACATGGCAATCATAAATTAGGGCAAAATACATATACCAATCAATTGCACCCAAAAATCGATTTTTCAATAACATGTAAGAAACACGGCGCAGAACCTAAGTACAACCAATCAATATCATCAAACAAAGTCAGGGCCTTATTTATGAAAGCCTTGCGCCACCAGTGCGTCACTTATTACCCATGTTTAAAATCATGCATCAGTTTCACATGGCAATCATAAATAAGGGCCAAATACATATACCAATCAATTGCACCCAAAAATCGATTTTTGAATAACATGTAAGGAACACTGCACAGAACCTAAGTACAACCACTCAATATCATCAAACAAAGTCAGGCCTTATTTATGAAAGCCTTGCGCCACCAGTGCGTCACTTATTACCCATGTTTAAAGTCATGCATCAGCTGCACATGGCAATCATAAATAAGGGCCAAATACATATACCAATCAATTGCACCCAAAAATCGATTTTTGAATAACATGTAAGAAACACTGTGCAGAACCTATGTACAACCAATCAATATCATCAAACAAAGTCAGAGCCTTATTTATGAAAGCCTTGCGCCACCAGTGCGTCACTTATTACCCATGTTTAAAGTCATGCATCAGCTGCACATGGCAATCATAAATAAGGGCCAAATACATATACCAATCAATTGCACCCAAAAATCGATTTTTGAATAACATGTAAGGAACACTGCACAGAACCTAAGTACAACCACTCAATATCATCAAACAAAGTCAGGCCTTATTTATGAAAGCCTTGCGCCACCAGTGCGTCACTTATTACCCATGTTTAAAGTCATGCATCAGTTGCACATGGCAATCATAAATAAGGGCCAAATACATATACCAATCAATTGCACCCAAAAATCGATTTTTGAATAACATGTAAGGAACACTGCACAGAACCTAAGTACAACCACTCAATATCATCAAACAAAGTCAGGCCTTATTTATGAAAGCCTTGCGCCACCAGTGCGTCACGTATTACCCATGTTTAAAGTCATGCATCAGCTGCACATGGCAATCATAAATTAGGGCAAAATACATATACCAATCAATTGCACCCAAAAATCGATTTTTGAATAACATGTAAGGAACACTGCACAGAACCTAAGTACAACCACTCAATATCATCAAACAAAGTCAGGCCTTATTTATGAAAGCCTTGCGCCACCAGTGCGTCACTTATTACCCATGTTTAAAGTCATGCATCAGTTGCACATGGCAATCATAAATAAGGGCCAAATACATATACCAATCAATTGCACCCAAAAATCGATTTTTGAATAACATGTAAGAAACACTGCGCAAAACCTAAGTACAACCACTCAATATCATCAAACAAAGTCAGGGCCTTATTTATGAAAGCCTTGCGCCACCAGTGCGTCACTTATTACCCATGTTTAAAATCATGCATCAGTTTCACATGGCAATCATAAATAAGGGCCAAATACATATACCAATCAATTGCACCCAAAAATCGATTTTTGAATAACATGTAAGGAACACTGCACAGAACCTAAGTACAACCACTCAATATCATCAAACAAAGTCAGGCCTTATTTATGAAAGCCTTGCGCCACCAGTGCGTCACTTATTACCCATGTTTAAAGTCATGCATCAGTTGCACATGGCAATCATAAATAAGGGCCAAATACATATACCAATCAATTGCACCCAAAAATCGATTTTTGAATAACATGTAAGGAACACTGCACAGAACCTATGTACAACCAATCAATATCATCAAACAAAGTCAGAGCCTTATTTATGAAAGCCTTGCGCCACCAGTGCGTCACTTATTACCCATGTTTAAAGTCATGCATCAGCTGCACATGGCAATCATAAATAAGGGCCAAATACATATACCAATCAATTGCACCCAAAAATCGATTTTTGAATAACATGTAAGGAACACTGCACAGAACCTAAGTACAACCACTCAATATCATCAAACAAAGTCAGGCCTTATTTATGAAAGCCTTGCGCCACCAGTGCGTCACTTATTACCCATGTTTAAAGTCATGCATCAGTTGCACATGGCAATCATAAATTAGGGCAAAATACATATACTAATCAATTGCACCCAAAAATCGATTTTTCAATAACATGTAAGAAACACGGCGCAGAACCTAAGTACAACCAATCAATATCATCAAACAAAGTCAGGGCCTTATTTATGAAAGCCTTGCGCCACCAGTGCGTCACTTATTACCCATGTTTAAAATCATGCATCAGTTTCACATGGCAATCATAAATAAGGGCCAAATACATATACCAATCAATTGCACCCAAAAATCGATTTTTGAATAACATGTAAGGAACACTGCACAGAACCTAAGTACAACCACTCAATATCATCAAACAAAGTCAGGGCCTTATTTATGAAAGCCTTGCGCCACCAGTGCGTCACTTATTACCCATGTTTAAAGTCATGCATCAGCTGCACATGGCATTCATAAATAAGGGCCAAATACATATACCAATCAATTGCACCCAAAAATCGATTTTTCAATAACATGTAAGAAACACTGCACAGAACCTAACTACAACCACTCAATATCATCAAACAAAGTCAGGGCCTCATTTATAAAAGCCTGGCGCCACCAGTGCATCACTTATTACCCATGTTTAAAGTCATGCATCAACTGCACATGGCAATCATAAAAAAGGCCAAATAAAAATACCATTCATTTGCACCCAAAATCGATTTTTAAATAACATGTAAAAAACACTGCGCAGGACTTATATACTAACATACAATTTCACTTCTAAAACATAACTATCTGCTTCCAAATATTCTCCATAGAGAAAATAAATCTCTATCTAAATTAAATGAATCATTACTTACCTTTAGAAATGCTTTTGGAGATTGAAAACAGTGTCAGACACACACACCAATTTTTCTTTAGCAGAGGAGAAGGTGTGCTCTCAATACACTGAAACCAAGACTGGCATAGAAAATCTCTATCTTTGTACACATATGCCTTAATTCAACCAATGAAAACTCTTCCCTCACTATTTTCAAACCAACACCCATCCCCCTCTCAAACCTTTCTATCTGTTACCATAGCAACTCCCTCCTAACTGAACTCTAAGGTTCAAAAGTTTATCTTACAATGTTGCAAATTAACTCAGCAAGGATGTTTGACCTGTCAATACAGCAGCCTATACAGGGTATTTTTGCTTTTGGTGACTTTTTTTAAACCATTCAAATTGCTTCTTTCACACAACATAACCATACACCCTAACTTTCAGTTTTCAACTATCTGAATCCACCAATCATTGCTAGTGATTCAAGAGCACAGAAACTCCACAATTATTTTTTTGTGAACTCCTACTGTTCCAACTGCCATTTCATTCCCACACTTCATCTGACTGGACCAGAACCTTCTCACATCATGTACTCTGTTTGGGTTATTGGACATAGCTACATCCACTGGGCTCAAAGGTATGCAGCTAGCAGAAATTTTCATAACCTTGATTTATCAAATGTGGAAATCAAGTGGATTGGCCACAGAGGATTAAAATGTCACCAATTGATACCATTGGTGAAAACCTTTTTGCATCTGCCAGAACCTGACCTTATAATTGTGCACTGTGGTGGAAACGATCTAGGCACATTAACTGGGGTAGGTCTGGAAATGCTATTAAAGGACACCTTTCATCAATTGATGATACTTTTTCCCCACACTGCCTTGGTATATTCCAATATATGCCAAAGACAGAAATGGAACTGGTCCAACCAATTTGGTCCACAATTTGAGAAAGCACGGAAACATGTAAATAAATCTGTTTCTGCTTACATGAGAGACTATGGAATGGGTTCATTATACAATAATAACTTGCGTTACAACATGCAAGACATCTACAGAGGAGATGGAGTGCACTTCTCAGATGAGGGGAATAGAATATTCCTCCTGAATTTAAGAATGTGTATTGGAACCTACTTGTAGGTACCTAAATCAACCACAGAACCCAAAAGCTCTTTTCAGAGCTACCCTAACTCTGATCATTCAAAGCGTTTATTTTTTTCTAACTTTTTTCACTATTTTTCACCAAAGTACGCTTTCGGGTACGCTTAAAGGTGCGCGCACCAGGCGCTACCCCCGCGAAAAATTAAAGAATTTTTTTTTTTTTTTTAACGTTTATGAGCCTCCTAAGCCCCCCTCAGAAAACCTAGAGGGTCAAGAAGTCTCTACAGTTCCCCCTTCTATCCATTCCGAACATTGTTTACCCTCCATCTTGTGTCTCGATTGTTCCGAAACACAAAATGGAGGACTCCCGTAACGCTGCCAGTGCGCGTAAAGGAGCGCGCACCCCTAAGCGCTCGTTAAAAAAAGGTGGGAAAGTAATTTACGGAAAACCCAATGGAGACACTTTCATCAAATATAGAATACGCCCTACTACATAGCAGTCCCTACCATTTGCCCAAATTTGGTGAAATTCCATTGAGACATTTAGGCTACAGGCCTGTCTAAATATCCTGAGGTAAATTACATGACAAAAACACACTTGTAATGTTAGAATTTACAACCAATTAAAAAGTATCTCTCATTTTCTACGATTATTTCCTGACGTTTGATTGGTTAAGTACAACAATATATATAAAAGAAGAGAGGGAAACACAGCCATTTTGACTACTGCTTCCTGAAGTACACTTGAAAACAAATTTCACTGACAACTTCAACTAATTTCTCTAAGGTAACTTCTAATTATGGAAGTATATTGTACACGTTAAGTTTATTTCTTAAAAAATATTCTGTTAGTGATATGCTATCCCTCTTTAATAGTTAGAGATAGAGATAGACTTCTCTGTAATAGTTATGGATTGAGTTAGGCTTCTCTGGTATACTAGCTCTACTAATATAGTTAATTTATATGCAATTTTCAGAAAGAAAATGGAAGGAGAAAATAAGGCAAATGATACTTCTATCAAAGTAAAGGTGGAAAAACCAGAAGATGAAAAAAAAGAAGTTGATTTCATGGATGACTCTTTGGATGAACAGTTTATAGAATGTTTGGAAGAAATTGAATCATGTACATATAATTATGAGGAAATTCCGGACAATATTATGTTAGAAATTTTATTAAATTATGAAAAAGAATCAGAGGAATAAATTTATCTTTAATAATTTCAATTGTTTCAGACAATATTCTTTTTTATATGTAATTCATGAAGTATTACCAAAAATGTTTAAAATATAAAGTGAGACTTATAGTATACTGTTCAACTATTTTTCTGTTACATAGTAAGTTTACTCATAGTTACTACCTTTCTCCCACTATATTATCTCATATGAATATTTTACACCTCATTTTCATAAGTGAACAGGATAGACTACTCATGATCCCCTAGAAATTCTCAGGGAGTGCTTAAAAGATCTGTTTCTCCTTTCCAGACAGACTATATTATGAATTCCATATACCACAAAAAATACAATAACAACATGCAAGATGTCTACAAAGAAGATGGTGAACATTAAATTTAAGTCTCTTCATTAGTACCTACATGTAGGTACTTACATAAAATAAAAAAATAAAAAAAAAAACAATTCATAAACATACAATTTTTGAAGTGATTATTTTTCCATAGTACCCTCCTCGATACGCTCCCCGGTGCGCGCACCAGGCGCTTCCCCCGCGAAAATCGAAAAAAAAAAAAAAAAATTTGAGGCCCCGCGGGGCCCTTTAATGGCCCCCATATCAAACCTAGGGGGTCAGGGGGGGTCTACCCTGCCCCCTTATGGTCAATTCCACCCTTTGTTTTTGCCACCTCTTATGACTAGATTTTACCGATAGACAAGATGGCGGCCGCTCCGGACTGTTTAGAATGTTTACAGACAACTGAGAGCCAATCAGCTTTCTGCGCGCAAGTCGCGTGTCGCGCCGGGAGCGCTCACCGGTGCGCGCACCGGAGAGCGCCTATAGATATATATATTTTTTTGAACGTTAATTTCTCAAAATCCACTGAAGCACATATCTTGAGACATAGCAAAGGCACATCGGGCTACCAGTCCCTACAATTTTGCCAAGTTTGGTGGAAATCCATTCAGCCGTTCGAGCTAAAAGTGAAATCGACCGCCCTATGGAAATTAACATGGGGAAAACGCGTTTTGGGACCCCCCTTTTATCTCGGCCCCCGCTTGACGAATCCCCCCCAAACTTTCAGGGAAGGACCGGACCGCCATGAGACCATTTTCCTGAAAATTTCAGGCAGATTCGTCAACCGGCGCCAAAGTTATTCAAAATAGAATGTTGAGATTTAACATTGAAAATTATCCTAACTATAACTACCTACTGGCGACCGCCAGTAGGTAATATATATATATATATATATATATATATATATATATATATATATATATATATATATATATATATATATATATATATATATATATATATATATATATATATATATATATATATATATATATATATATATATATATATATATATATATATATATATATATATATATATATATATATTTATATATATGTTTACATGAGGTTCCCGGGACCGCGGAGATAATATGCAGCTAATGCGGAATGCCGAAGGAAAATGAACAGAAATGGCAACAAAGTAGCATAGATACCTGTGACGCGAGCTTCCGATTGGAACCGAGGAGAACAGCTGACAGCCGGAGAGGGAGTGCACACGTCGTGAATCAAAACGTAACGTAAGGCACAACTGAGGAAACAAAGCACCGATTAGTGCAAAGATACTTGGCAGGAATAATGGCATCAGGGAGAAGAGACAAACAAATACATGATGCAAATGAAATATTTGAACAATATAATGAAAACACTGTGGCGTCGACTTCCACCAAAGAGGCACCAGTAAGTGGAAAGTCCGGGAAAAGACTGCTGTGGGACAAATTGTGGAGAGCATTAAAAAGCGAACAGAACAAGTGGTGGGAAGCCACTACGTTACAAAAATATATTGATGTGTCACGAGTCCCACGTGGGTTAAGAATCTTCATTATGCCAACCTTTCACAACCCAGATCCAGAGTTAATTAATAAATGGGCTGAAAATAACCACCAGTGCTCAACAAACATGCTGAAAATGCTAGTATGTTATGCAACAAAGGATGTGGAGAGGCTAAGCAAAGAGATTGAAGATTTAAGCACTGAATTGAAAAATCTATGCAGTGAAGATGAATTCAAAAAAGAGACGGAACGAATGGAAACCAGCCTTGATAAAATAGAGAATGACATAAAAATGAAGAAACAACGTAAATTTCAAAGAGACTTAGTTGACTATCAGAAAGGTCAAATAATAACATTCGCCAAAAAATACGATAAAATAAGAGGATAAATGCAAGCTAAGAGCGTCGCGAATTCAGCAACGGCAGCGCAATCAGAGGAAAGTGAATTGAAAGTTAACAATGAAACATCAACACAAGGAAGTCTAATGAGTGGAAGTGATGCATCCAGCATACAAGGTTTTTCAGGAGTAAAAACCGATGTTTTAACGGAGTTCAATATGGTCATGAAGGGAAGAGGGGCAAACAACGGCCAATCCTTTCAAAGTCGAGGAAGAGGAAACAGAGGAGGCAGAAACAGGAATACCTCAGCTATGGGAGATCTAGGAAGCCCAGTGGGACGAAGAACAAGGGGCCAACTGAAGGCGAAATAATGGAGAGACAGACTGTCGTGAATCTCTCGAAGAGGAATCTCACCAATTATGAGGTAGAACTTTTATCTCTTTGTTAAGTTTTTGTCCATCTAGAACCTTTAACTTTACGCAAAGCCGCATAGACCTATTTTTCTTCACGAGAAAACTGAGAATAAGAAAGTGGTTTGCCTGTAAGGTCACAGATAAATCTATAGCACCTAGAGAAAAAGCCAATAGCATGAGTATAGCGGAGGCAGAATTAGAACACTCACTAAGAATTCTAGCGGAGGAAGTAGACGACACAAGTTGCCCTTATGAAAGAATTCGAACTGAAAGCATAGCCTTAGATATGAGTGCCAATAGTGGCTTCAAGCCAAAGTCAACTTTTCTCCCCCAACTGAAGAATGATGCTATAGATGTGTTTGAACGGGGCATGTGTAAAGAACTACAACACATTTCCAATAAAAAATTAAAATGCTGGAGCAACATAAATAATCAACAACGTAAAGCCTTGCTTAATTTAAAAAATGACCCCAGTATAGTGATAAAAAAATCAGACAAGGGGGGCAACGTAGTAGTGCAGGCTAAAACTGACTACATAAAGGAAGGACTACGGCAACTTTCAGATGAGACTAAATATTGCAGAAGCAACCGCATGGAATACGAGACATCAATTCGGTTATTCCATGCTTTACTCCAGGAGTGGAAAGGGAAGGGACTGATAGAAACAGAAGAGTTCAAATTTCTTGAGTGCAAGTCCCCTAGACTACCAGCCTTATATCTTCTACCGAAGATTCATAAGGACAGAAATAATCCACCAGGGAGACCAATAGTCTCGTCAATAGGAAGCTGCCTCGAACATGCCTCACAATATGTAGACTTTTTCCTACAAAGTTGGGTACAGAGTTTGCCATCCTTTGTAAAGGATTCAGGAGCCTTTCTAAAGATCATGGAGACACTAAAATGGGAAGAGAACTACACACTGTTATCACTTGATGTAGTTGGGTTATACACTTGTATCCCACATACACTGGGGCTGATGGCTTGCAAACATTTCTTATCCAGAAGATCAATTTCCTACCTCTGCCACACACAAATGCTTCTAAAGATAATGGAATTGTGTCTGACCCTAAACTACTTCCTCTTCGATTCTAAGATCTATAGACAGATCCTCTGTACTTCCATGGGGACTTGTTTTGCGCCGAGCTTTGCGGGTCTCTTCATGGGGTACTGGGAAGAGGAAGTAGTATATAGGTCATCGTTGTATAAGAAGAGTGTCATCAAATGGGTCAGATACATCGATGACATTTTTGTGGTTTGGTCAGGCTCAGAGATAGAAGCAAGTAACTTTGTGGAGGAGCTCAACTCCAATGATTTCAATTTAAAATTCACCAGCCAATGGGCGGAGAAGAGTCTAGATTTCCTTGATTTAAGACTTAAAGTGGAAAACAACAGATTAGAGAGTACCTTATACAGAAAGACAACAGCAGGAAATAGCCTGCTACATGCACACAGTTGCCATCAGAGCTCACTAATACAGAGCATTCCAATAGGAGAACTCTTAAGAGCAAAAAGGAACTGCAGCACACTTGCAAGCTTTAAAGAAGAAGAAAATACAATGATTGAAAGATTTAGAGTGAAAGGATACACTGAAAAAATAATCAAAAGGGCCAAAAGGATTGTGGATGAAAGAAGCAGGGAGAGTATGCTAAGAGAAAAGGACAAAACAGTGGAAGATATTGAAAACTTGAAAACACGCTTCATCACGACATACAGCAGCCAAGCGTTTATGATTAAACAAAGTCTAAAAAAAATTTGGCCTGTATTGCAAACAGATCCTGAGATTGCAGGATATGTGGAATCATACCCACAGATAACTTTCAAAAAGTCTAAATCTTTAAAGGATGAACTATGTAGCGCTATAATTCCAATAAAAGACAAACCAATGGGGATACAAGGATTTTTTCCTTGCAGAAATTGCAAAGCGTGCAAGCATAGCAGGAATTGTAAAGAGGTTAATCTTTCACCACACACAGAACCCTTTGTGATACAAGATCACACATCATGCAACACGGAGTTTGCAGTTTATGCTTTGTTCTGTCCTTGTGACAAGGCCTACATTGGCAGCACGCTACACAGAGCCAAAATCAGGATTTTGGAGCATTTAAGGGCCATCAAGAACTGCGATAAGGCACTTTCAAACAGAGCATAACCAGAATACAAACTTACTCAGATTCTGTGTGTTAGACATGGTTAAACATGACGATAGAGGGGGAAACAAAATCCAAAAACTACGGAGACTAGAATCCAGGCTGATTATTAAATATCAAACAACAGTACCGATCGGACATAATTGCGATGAGGAATTGGAAACTCATCTAGGCTAGGAATTGATGAATACAAATACAGGAATTTTAGTCCAGGACTGTTAACTGTGAATTTTGTGGTTAAAAACAAGAAACATGGGAGATGTTAAAGGATGATTTATAACGAATACAGAGGAGATAATTCTGAGGATATTGTTAATGGCGTTTTGACCTAATGTAATAGTAAGAGATACTATGTAATATCACTTTGAAAATGCAATCCCAATTTTTGATCCACTCCAGCCTATAGGACAGAAAAATGAGTTTGTTTGTCTCAGATCAGTAAAATAACTATGATAAGTTTTTTAATTCACAGGGTGAAGTTGGAATATGTGTGGTTAATATAATTTGTGTCTATGTATTTTCATAGATACTAATGAAGAATGGAAGAGGAATGAATTGGGATATATGTCAGCCGAGTATTATGATGAGGACGAAAAGAGAGAAAATGGGGACTTAAAACTGACCGCTTGGAAATGAGATATTTAAATTGTTGCCCAGAAGAACAAAATGTATGCCCACTGGGGCAAAAGGATTTTCTATGGTTTAAAAAACTAAAACCAACCAGGGGTTGGTATAATTACACATCATAAGAAATACAGTGATGGTATTGTAAATATCACTTTGGTTGTAAAAGTGTAGTAATGCAACTGCTAAATGATGTATGAACTATACAATAGAAGAAGTTATGAATACAAGCCCACTAGGGCAGAATAACTCTAGGGCACTTTGATAAAAATCTGCCACAAGGGCGAGCAGAGCAGCAATTACATAGAATGTGATTTATGTTGACATTTCTTCCTAGGGGAGTATGGAGCATTAAAATATGTACATGCATTGCTATTATTAAGGTCAGAAAGCCTCAAAGGGATATATTAATTTAAGGATGCTGTTATGTCTTTACTCGGCATTACCATTAGTATCTTTACACTTTTATTTTTGCAGCGCTAGTCTGCTTTCCATGTTTATGCACTTTAATGTCACATGTCTGTTTAAAAACCTATCGTGAGCACAATACTGTTACTCGTGAACAAGGGAGGTGAGCTCCTGAAACGCGTAGAGTTTATTGCCAGAAACGTGCATTAAAGCGTTTCCTCAAAGAAAAAGGTGTTTGTGTGTTTTTGACTAAGAAGGAGAGTCAAAAGTCGACTTTATATATATATTTAACCTCTTGGCTGCTAAGGCATTATTTGAGTTTGACTTTATTTTCCATTGAAATCAATGGAAAGTCCATGACGAGTTACCCTTGTCATTAGCAGCCAAGAGGATATATATATTCACTGAAAAAACCATAGGTTTCACACCAGTTATAGTTAGGAATTAGCATTTAAAAAACCTATTAAATTCACTGACAAAACCAGTTATAGTTAGCTGGAAATTTTACTGACATAAAACCATTGAAATTCCCACGTTATAGTTAGTAGGACTCACTATAACTTGCGCGCCTGCAATGCACTGCTGATGACGTCACATATTACATCACTCATGACATGGTCAGTGACATCACTCATTTTTTTTTTTTTTTTGCCCCGCGGGGCCCTTTTATGGCCCCCACATCAAACCTAGGGGGTCAAGGGGGGTCTACTCTGCCCCCTTATGGTCATTTCCCTCTTTGTTTTGGCCACCTCTCGTGTCTCGATCCTACCGAGACACAAGTTGGCGGCCGCTCCGGACTGTTTAGAATGTTTACAGACACCCCAGAGCCAATCAGCTTTCTGCGCACAAGTCGCGTGGCGCGCCCGGTGCGCGTACCGGTGCGCGTACCGGAGCGCGGCTATAGATATATATATTTTTTTTAACCTTAATTACTCAAAATCCACTGGAGCACATATCTTGAGACATAGTAAAGGCACATCGGGCTACCAGTCCCTACAATTTTGCCAAGTTTGGTGGAAATCCATTCAGCCGTTCGGGCTAAAAGTGAAATCGACCGCCCTATGGAAATTAACATGGGGAAAACGCGTTTTGGGACCCCCCTTTTATCTCGGCCCCCGCTTGACGAATCCCCCCCAAACTTACAAGGAAGGACCGGAACGCCGCGAGGCCATATTGAGGAAATTTTCAGGCATATTCGTCAACCGGCGCCAAAGTTATTCCAAATAGAATTTTGAGATTTAACATTAAAAATAATCCTAACTATAACTACCTACTGGCGACTGCCAGTAGGTAATATATATATATATATATATATATATATATATATATATATATATATATATATATATATATATGTATATATATATATATATATATATATATATATATATATATATATATATATATATATATATATATATATATATATATATATATATATATATATATATATATATATATCACCAACGCTATTGCCACGCAGGGAGCCTGACCTTAGCAGGGCGGTCAGTGCATCTGGTGCGAGGCTTCCAGATAATATTTTCCACACTCCTCCTTTACCTTCGAAAGAAGCACACTGACTCTGGAAATGTTGCTTTTTCAAAATCCTTTATTCCTGAAATGACACGAGGGCCAAGAGGCTCACTGTTCCCAACGTTTCTGCTCGCCAGAGCCTTGATCACGGGAGGCATATATATATATATGTGGAATTGTTCTCTCCACCCCAAAGAGGGTTCTTCCCATCTCCGTTTATGAAGATTAACCAGGGACACAGCGAGATTTTTGGCAGGTAATTAAATATCAGGAAGCTGCAGTCTTACATGCCTCTCCAGACCGCCACTGCCTCTGAGGAAGAGTTGATCTCGAAACGCGTCAGGCAGCGGTCTGCCGCTTTTTAAAGGACTGGAAAATGCGTGCTGTTTGTACCTAATAAAGGCTTGATGGGGAACAAGCAGTTTGGAGCTCGAGTGCCGCTCAATTCTTGGACACCCCAGTGAGCTTGATGTAAAGGCGGCGGTTCAGCCGTCGAGCAGCACCACCCCACAAACGGGGGCCACGGAGCCCGATGTTACTGGACTTCCATGTGGAGCAACAAGCATGGATAAAAACAGACGCACTTTCTGGGGCTCACTGAGGGCTTTATCGAAGCATTTATGCGAAAGGGGCATGAAATAACAAGGACTGCAACTCCCAGGCTGCAAAGTGTGACTCATTCAGGGCGGAGCAATTAAATATCAGGAAGCTGCAGTCTTACATGCCTCTCCAGACCGCCACTGCCTCTGAGGAAGAGTTGATCTCGAAACGCGTCAGGCAGCGGTCTGCCGCTTTTTAAAGGACTGGAAAATGCGTGCTGTTTGTACCTAATAAAGGCTTGATGGGGAACAAGCAGTTTGGAGCTCGAGTGCCGCTCAATTCTTGGACACCCCAGTGAGCTTGATGTAAAGGCGGCGGTTCAGCCGTCGAGCAGCACCACCCCACAAACGGGGGCCACGGAGCCCGATGTTACTGGACTTCCATGTGGAGCAACAAGCATGGATAAAAACAGACGCACTTTCTGGGGCTCACTGAGGGCTTTATCGAAGCATTTATGCGAAAGGGGCATGAAATAACAAGGACTGCCACTCCCAGGCTGCAAAGTGTGACTCATTCAGGGCGGAGCAATTAAATATCAGGAAGCTGAAGTCTTACATGCCTCTCCAGACCGCCACTGCCTCTGAGGAAGAGTTGATCTCGAAACGCGTCAGGCAGCGTCTGCCGCTTTTTAAAGGACTGGAAAATGCGTGCTGTTTGTACCTAATAAAGGCTTGATGGGGAACAAGCAGTTTGGAGCTCGAGTGCCGCTCAATTCTTGGACACCCCAGTGAGCTTGATGTAAAGGCGGCGGTTCAGCCGTCGAGCAGCACCACCCCACAAACGGGGGCCACGGAGCCCGATGTTACTGGACTTCCATGTGGAGCAACAAGCATGGATAAAAACAGACGCACTTTCTGGGGCTCACTGAGGGCTTTATCGAAGCATTTATGCGAAAGGGGCATGAAATAACAAGGACTGCAACTCCCAGGCTGCAAAGTGTGACTCATTCAGGGCGGAGCAATTAAATATCAGGAAGCTGCAGTCTTACATGCCTCTCCAGACCGCCACTGCCTCTGAGGAAGAGTTGATCTCGAAACGCGTCAGGCAGCGGTCTGCCGCTTTTTAAAGGACTGGAAAATGCGTGCTGTTTGTACCTAATAAAGGCTTGATGGGGAACAAGCAGTTTGGAGCTCGAGTGCCGCTCAATTCTTGGACACCCCAGTGAGCTTGATGTAAAGGCGGCGGTTCAGCCGTCGAGCAGCACCACCCCACAAACGGGGGCCACGGAGCCCGATGTTACTGGACTTCCATGTGGAGCAACAAGCATGGATAAAAACAGACGCACTTTCTGGGGCTCACTGAGGGCTTTATCGAAGCATTTATGCGAAAGGGCATGAAATAACAAGGACTGCAACTCCCAGGCTGCAAAGTGTGACTCATTCAGGGCGGAGCAATTAAATATCAGGAAGCTGCAGTCTTACATGCCTCTCCAGACCGCCACTGCCTCTGAGGGAGAGTTGATCTCGAAACGCGTCAGGCAGCGGTCTGCCGCTTTTTAAAGGACTGGAAAATGCATGCTGTTTGTACCTAATAAAGGCTTGATGGGGAACAAGCAGTTTGGAGCTCGAGTGCCGCTCAATTCTTGGACACCCCAGTGAGCTTGATGTAAAGGCGGTGGTTCAGCCGTCGAGCAGCACCACCCCACAAACGGGGGCCACGGAGCCCGATGTTACTGGACTTCCATGTGGAGCAACAAGCATGGATAAAAACAGACGCACTTTCTGGGGCTCACTGAGGGCTTTATCGAAGCATTTATGCGAAAGGGGCATGAAATAACAAGGACTGCAACTTCCAGGCTGCAAAGTGTGACTCATTCAGGGCGGAGCAATTAAATATCAGGAAGCTGCAGTCTTACATGCCTCTCCAGACCGCCACTGCCTCTGAGGAAGAGTTGATCTCGAAACGCGTCAGGCAGCGGTCTGCCGCTTTTTAAAGGACTGGAAAATGCGTGCTGTTTGTACCTAATAAAGGCTTGATGGGGAACAAGCAGTTTGGAGCTCGAGTGCCGCTCAATTCTTGGACACCCCAGTGAGCTTGATGTAAAGGCGGCGGTTCAGCCGTCGAGCAGCACCACCCCACAAACGGGGGCCACGGAGCCCGATGTTACTGGACTTCCATGTGGAGCAACAAGCATGGATAAAAACAGACGCACTTTCTGGGGCTCACTGAGGGCTTTATCGAAGCATTTATGCGAAAGGGGCATGAAATAACAAGGACTGCAACTCCCAGGCTGCAAAGTGTGACTCATTCAGGGCGGAGCAATTAAATATCAGGAAGCTGCAGTCTTACATGCCTCTCCAGACCGCCACTGCCTCTGAGGAAGAGTTGATCTCGAAACGCGTCAGGCAGCGGTCTGCCGCTTTTTAAAGGACTGGAAAATGCGTGCTGTTTGTACCTAATAAAGGCTTGATGGGGAACAAGCAGTTTGGAGCTCGAGTGCCGCTCAATTCTTGGACACCCCAGTGAGCTTGATGTAAAGGCGGCGGTTCAGCCGTCGAGCAGCACCACCCCACAAACGGGGGCCACGGAGCCCGATGTTACTGGACTTCCATGTGGAGCAACAAGCATGGATAAAAACAGACGCACTTTCTGGGGCTCACTGAGGGCTTTATCGAAGCATTTATGCGAAAGGGGCATGAAATAACAAGGACTGCAACTCCCAGGCTGCAAAGTGTGACTCATTCAGGGCGGAGCAATTAAATATCAGGAAGCTGCAGTCTTACATGCCTCTCCAGACCGCCACTGCCTCTGAGGAAGAGTTGATCTCGAAACGCGTCAGGCAGCGGTCTGCCGCTTTTTAAAGGACTGGAAAATGCGTGCTGTTTGTACCTAATAAAGGCTTGATGGGGAACAAGCAGTTTGGAGCTCGAGTGCCGCTCAATTCTTGGACACCCCAGTGAGCTTGATGTAAAGGCGGCGGTTCAGCCGTTGAGCAGCACCACCCCACAAACGGGGGCCACGGAGCCCGATGTTACTGGACTTCCATGTGGAGCAACAAGCATGGATAAAAACAGACGCACTTTCTGGGGCTCACTGAGGGCTTTATCGAAGCATTTATGCGAAAGGGGCATGAAATAACAAGGACTGCAACTCCCAGGCTGCAAAGTGTGACTCATTCAGGGCGGAACAATTAAATATCAGGAAGCTGCAGTCTTACATGCCTCTCCAGACCGCCACTGCCTCTGAGGAAGAGTTGATCTCGAAACGCGTCAGGCAGCGGTCTGCCGCTTTTTAAAGGACTGGAAAATGCGTGCTGTTTGTACCTAATAAAGGCTTGATGGGGAACAAGCAGTTTGGAGCTCGAGTGCCGCTCAATTCTTGGACACCCCAGTGAGCTTGATGTAAAGGCGGCGGTTCAGCCGTCGAGCAGCACCACCCCACAAACGGGGGCCACGGAGCCCGATGTTACTGGACTTCCATGTGGAGCAACAAGCATGGATAAAAACAGACGCACTTTCTGGGGCTCACTGAGGGCTTTATCGAAGCATTTATGCGAAAGGGGCATGAAATAACAAGGACTGCAACTCCCAGGCTGCAAAGTGTGACTCATTCAGGGCGGAGCAATTAAATATCAGGAAGCTGCAGTCTTACATGCCTCTCCAGACCGCCACTGCCTCTGAGGAAGAGTTGATCTCGAAACGCGTCAGGCAGCGGTCTGCCGCTTTTTAAAGGACTGGAAAATGCATGCTGTTTGTACCTAATAAAGGCTTGATGGGGAACAAGCAGTTTGGAGCTCGAGTGCCGCTCAATTCTTGGACACCCCAGTGAGCTTGATGTAAAGGCGGCGGTTCAGCCGTCGAGCAGCACCACCCCACAAACGGGGGCCACGGAGCCCGATGTTACTGGACTTCCATGTGGAGCAACAAGCATGGATAAACACAGACGCACTTTCTGGGGCTCACTGAGGGCTTTATCGAAGCATTTATGCAAAAGGGGCATGAAATAACAAGGACTGCAACTCCCAGGCTGCAAAGTGTGACTCATTCAGGGCGGATCAATTAAATATCAGGAAGCTGCAGTCTTACATGCCTCTCCAGACCGCCACTGCCTCTGAGGAAGAGTTGATCTCGAAACGCGTCAGGCAGCGGTCTGCCGCTTTTTAAAGGACTGGAAAATGCGTGCTGTTTGTACCTAATAAAGGCTTGATGGGGAACAAGCAGTTTGGAGCTCGAGTGCCGCTCAATTCTTGGACACCCCAGTGAGCTTGATGTAAAGGCGGCGGTTCAGCCGTCGAGCAGCACCACCCCACAAACGGGGGCCACGGAGCCCGATGTTACTGGACTTCCATGTGGAGCAACAAGCATGGATAAAAACAGACGCACTTTCTGGGGCTCACTGAGGGCTTTATCGAAGCATTTATGCGAAAGGGGCATGAAATAACAAGGACTGCAACTCCCAGGCTGCAAAGTGTGACTCATTCAGGGCGGAGCAATTAAATATCAGGAAGCTGCAGTCTTACATGCCTCTCCAGACCGCCACTGCCTCTGAGGAAGAGTTGATCTCGAAACGCGTCAGGCAGCGGTCTGCCGCTTTTTAAAGGACTGGAAAATGCGTGCTGTTTGTACCTAATAAAGGCTTGATGGGGAACAAGCAGTTTGGAGCTCGAGTGCCGCTCAATTCTTGGACACCCCAGTGAGCTTGATGTAAAGGCGGCGGTTCAGCCGTCGAGCAGCACCACCCCACAAACGGGGGCCACGGAGCCCGATGTTACTGGACTTCCATGTGGAGCAACAAGCATGGATAAAAACAGACGCACTTTCTGGGGCTCACTGAGGGCTTTATCGAAGCATTTATGCGAAAGGGGCATGAAATAACAAGGACTGCAACTCCCAGGCTGCAAAGTGTGACTCATTCAGGGCGGAGCAATTAAATATCAGGAAGCTGCAGTCTTACATGCCTCTCCAGACCGCCACTGCCTCTGAGGAAGAGTTGATCTCGAAACGCGTCAGGCAGCGGTCTGCCGCTTTTTAAAGGACTGGAAAATGCGTGCTGTTTGTACCTAATAAAGGCTTGATGGGGAACAAGCAGTTTGGAGCTCGAGTGCCGCTCAATTCTTGGACACCCCAGTGAGCTTGATGTAAAGGCGGCGGTTCAGCCATCGAGCAGCACCACCCCACAAACGGGGGCCACGGAGCCCGATGTTACTGGACTTCCATGTGGAGCAACAAGCATGGATAAAAACAGACGCACTTTCTGGGGCTCACTGAGGGCTTTATCGAAGCATTTATGCGAAAGGGGCATGAAATAACAAGGACTGCAACTCCCAGGCTGCAAAGTGTGACTCATTCAGGGCGGAGCAATTAAATATCAGGAAGCTGCAGTCTTACATGCCTCTCCAGACCGCCACTGCCTCTGAGGAAGAGTTGATCTCGAAACGCGTCAGGCAGTGGTCTGCCGCTTTTTAAAGGACTGGAAAATGCGTGCTGTTTGTACCTAATAAAGGCTTGATGGGGAACAAGCAGTTTGGAGCTCGAGTGCCGCTCAATTCTTGGACACCCCAGTGAGCTTGATACATATATATATATATATATATATATATATATATATATATATATATATATATATATATATATATATATATATATTACCTACAGGCGGTCGCCAGTCGGTAGTTATAGTTAGGATTTTTTTCAATGTTAAATCTCAAAATTCTATTTGGAATAACTTTGGCACCGGTTGACGAATCTGCCTGAAAATTTCCTGAAAATGGCCTCGTCGAGCTCCGGTCCTTCCTTGAAAGTTTGGGGGGGATACGTCAAGCGGGGGCCGAGATAAAAGGGGGGTCCCAAAACGCGTTTTCCCCATGTTAATTTCCATAGGGCGGTCGATTTCACTTTTAACCCGAACGGCTGAATGGATTTCCACCAAATTTGGCAAAATTGTAGGGATTGGTAGCCTGATGTGCCTTTGCTATGTCTCAAGATATGTGCTGCAGTGGTTTTTGAGTAATATATATATCTATAGCTGCGCACCGGTGCGCGCACCAGGGAGCGCTCCAGGTGCGACACGCGAGGTGCGCATGGAAAGCTGATTGGCTCTCGGGTGTCTGTAAACATTCGAAACAGTCCAGAGCGGCCGCCATCTTGTGTCTCGGTAAAATCGAGACATAAGAGGTGGCTAAAACAAAGGGGGAACTGACCATAAGGCGTCAGGGATAGACCCCTTTGACCCCCTAGGTTTGATGTGGGGGCTATAAAAGGGCCCCGCGGGGCATTTAAAATATATATTTTTTTTGTTTTGCGCGGGGGAAGCGCCTGGTACGCGCACCAGGTAGCGCACCGGAGAGCGTAAAATGAGGGAAAAAGATGACAGAGTTTTTAAAAAATGAAGTTTTTATTTAGAAATTGGAGGTAGTTCTAAAAAGAACTTTTTTTTTTCTTCTTTTTGTTGTTTTATATTTTTTTGTGTTTTTTGAACTTTTTGAACTTTTTTTGGCTTTTCTAAACAGTTTTATATTTTTTTTGTATTTTTTTAGGGGGAGAAACAAAAAAAGGGAATTGAAACTGGCTCAACTGGAGCAAAAAAACAAAAAACCCCAAAAATTACTTCTTTTTGGGGCACTTGTGATTATCACCTGCAAGGACGATGAGCTTAACGCTTTTTTCGCCATAGGCGATAAGCTTGCCACATGCAGAACAAGTGATTTTAAAATCAGCAAATCTCGGCTGAATGCAAGGCATCACCTCGGATGTTTCTGGTTCTGATGAGGTGGGTTGGTTTCTTTGGGAGGGGGTCCTTGATGACTGGGGGAGGTTACTGGCCAGTTCCCTGAACTCTGCACGAGAGTAGTTGTTTGGGTGCTTTCTGGTCATGTGCCGAATCATGGTATAGTTACCAAAAGAATATTTTTTGTTTGGGTTGCCCCGTGAAAGTTCATCATTGCAGATGAGGCAAGTCACCTTGGGCGCATTCACCTTTTTTTGCCCCTCTGGGATTGAAAAAAACTGCCATACAATGTGTGGTTTGGGTTTGTAAGGTGTATTTTCTTCTGGCAGCCATCTTCTTCTCCCCTCCTCCTCTTCCTCTTCCTCCTCCTCCTGTTCTTGACCACCAATATAATTTGGAGCTGGTCCTCTTGGTGGTTGTGGTGGTGGTGGTGGGGCAGATGCACCAGCTGATGCTACTACTGAAGCCATTATTTGGAGCAAAAAAGTAGAGAGAGCAACAAACAGGTCTTCCTCAGTCAAAGGACAAAGTCAGAATAAGGAAAAAAGGTGGGGTCTTTCATCATTTGGAAAAAAAAACTGTCCTGAACCAATGAGAAGTGTTATTTTCAGGTCACAAGACCAGGGGCTTCATCATTATGAAACTAAAACTGTTATGAACCAATGAAAAGTGTTATTTTCTGCTCACATGACCCGACGCGCTTACGCTACGCGCCCGGGGGCGCGCAGCGTAAGCGCGTCGGAAGTTTACGTTGTGCGATCGTATTCGCTCGAGTACTTCCTGGTGCGCTTACGCCGTGCGTATCACGCGGTCGCGGCTACGCGATACGTCACGATCATGTTTTCGTTTGCGATATTGGCGCTCACGGGACGCTCCCCGGAGCGCGCCAGGGGGCGCTTTTCAGAAATACGCTTTTCGGGGCGCACTCCGGGGCGCGCTCTGGGAGCGCTCCCCCCAAAAATTAAAAAAAAAAATGGGATAGTTATAGGGACAGGTAGCCCTATTCTGAAGTGGTTTGTAAAAAAATTAACTTTATAAAAATATGTATTGTGCTACATTGGGCTTAATATATGTTAGAGCCAAAATGTAGCCCAAATGTAGCCCAAAGTAGCCCAATGTAGCCCAAAGATGGCCACCAGAGACCAAAAATTGTAAATGTAGCCCAAATTTCAACTAGATGTAGCCCAACTGTAGCCCAATGACAGAATGTACCAGAGTGTTAAAAAGAACAACTAGAGTGCTAACAGTCTTATTTATAAAGTGAAACTTATAGTTAGGAATTAGCATTAACAAAACCTATGAAATTCACTGAAAAAACCATAGGTTTCACACCAGTTATAGTTAGGAATTAGCATTTAAAAAACCTATGAAATTCACTGAAAAAACCATAGGTTTCACACCGGTTATAGTTAGGAATTAGCATTTAAAAAACCTATTAAATTCACTGAAAAAACCATAGGTTTCACACCAGTTATAGTTAGCTGGAAATTTTACTGATATAAAACCATTGAAATTCCCACGTTATAGTTAGTCGGACTCACTATAACTTGCGCGTGCAATGCACTGCTGATGACATCACATATTACATCACTCATGACATGGTGAGTGACATCACTCATGACATCACTGATGACACTATCCTTGTGACACAGTGACAGACCTCCTCTCAGTGTAAAGTAACCCTTGAGACACATATTCAAAAATAGAAACTGAAATTTTAAAAAAATGGACATACCTATATCAGTTACAACAAGCAATTCTGTACTTCCACTATCTATATACACATCCACTCATTCACCAACAGTTCTATATAGTCACTCATACATATACTCACTCATCATATGAAGAGATACACCTATACATCCTGTTACACACCGACATTCATCCAAAAGTTACTCACACACATATTCACACGTGCAAATAAACTATTGAACAACCATTTATTTGAATATAGAGTTATACACACACTTCCACCTTACTTCTATTGAAAATTACACATATTTATTCTCTTAAACAATCACTTATAGAAACACATACTTATTTAAACAGGAACTCTTACAATCTCTTACTCTCACATATACTCACTTATATACATCAATATTCATATATACTAGATTAAAACATATGTAGTTACTGATAAAGACACTAGTGAGACAGTCATTCACTCACTAACAAACACATATAGACACTCATCCACCCATACAGTCCTGTACATATGCTGTCTTCAAAACACATACAAACAAAGAGTCAGTCACTCATGCATCTATGTGCTAAGTAATACCCCCACCAAACCATATAGACACTCAAACTGATACTAATAAAAATATCAAATAACCCATATACATACGCATGTAGCTACTTATCAACACATGTAGCCACTTATACACAAAGTGAAACACTAATATATGTATTTAAATATTTAAACATAACACACTAATATTTATTTTTCAGAAAGACACATATTCACTGGATGGTGTCATCAGTGATGTCATGAGTGATGTCACTCACCATGTCATGAGTGATGTAATATGTGATGTCATCAGCAGTGCATTGCACGCAAAAGTTATAGTGAGTCCGACTAACTATAACGTGGGAATTTCAATGGTTTTATATCAGTAAAATTTCCAGCTAACTATAACTGGTGTGAAACCTATGGTTTTTTCAGTGAATTTAATAGGTTTTTTAAATGCTAATTCCTAACTATAACCGGTGTGAAACCTATGGTTTTTTCAGTGAATATATATATATATATATATTCAATGAAAAAACCATTGGTTTTAGGCCATATATAGTTAGGGATTTGCATTTACAAAACCTTATTTTACTCGCATAAAACCATTGAAATTCCATATATAGTTATAAGCGCTAACTATATATCGCGCACCCGCAATCCACTGCTGATGATGTCACATATTACATCATTCATGACATGGTTAGTGACATCACTGATGACATCACTGATGACATCTCAAATGACATCACTGATGACATCACTGATTACAACATCCAGTGACTGTATGTTTCTGTAAAGTTAAAATATGTTTTACATATTGAAAAATGAGTGGATGTATAAGTGTCTGGATGAAGGATTTAGTAGGTGCAAGACTGACTGTATGAGTGAGTGATTAAATGTGTCTCACTGAGTGCATGGGTTAGTGACTAAACTGTTTTAATTTGTGCATCATTATATCTGTTGTTCTACAAACTGCTGCATATGTTGATCAGTAGCTATATGAGTAACTGTATGGGTTATTCATTGGTTGTCCAAGTATTTGTATGGGAAACTGAGTGTGTGTGTATGGGTGGCTGGGAGGTGTGTGACTCTGTACATAGATGTGTGAGTAGTTGATTCACTATATGTATGGATTCAAAAGTGTATGTGGAAACAGCTGTATGGGCGCTTGAGTGCATGATTGTATTAGTGAGTGAATGGATATCTCAGTGCTACATGTCAAATTAAGTACATATGTAAAACACAGTACATGTGAGAGTTGACATCTATAAATAACTGTGCATAAGAGCCAATGAATGTGTGAGTGGCTGTATGGATCATTGTGAACATGTATCAGAAATTGTATAAGAGAGTAAAGTAAATATGTGTTAGTATATGTTTGAATAAGTAAGGTGTGTATAACTGTATAGTTGAGAAAATGGAGGTGTGATTGATTTTTGGCATAACTGACTAGGTGTGTGAGTAACTCCATGGATGAGTGACAGTCTAGGACTGTCTGTTTACACTGATTGTATCTAAGGTTATATTAGAGTCTGAAGAGGTTCATGGTATTATCACATGAATGATATCATCAGTGATGTTATCAGTCATGTCAAATGAGATGTTTTCAGTGATGTCATCAGTGATGTCATTTGAGATGTCATCAGTGATGTCATCAGTGATGTCACTAACCATGTCATGAATGATGTAATATGTGACATCATCAGCAGTGGATTGCGGGTGCGCGATATATAGTTAGCGCTTATAACTATATATGGAATTTCAATGGTTTTATGCGAGTAAAATAAGGTTTTGTAAATGCAAATCCCTAACTATATATGGCCTAAAACCAATGGTTTTTTCATTGAATTTTCAAGGTTTTGTAAATGCAAATTCCTAACTATATATCCACTATAACCTATGTTTTTTTCTGTGAATTTCATTGTTTTTTTAATAGCAAATATGAAAAGCTTTAAAATATCAAGTACGTGATAGATAAAAACATTTTCGTATTTATGCACGTTGATGTGCTTTGAACGCTGCCCCCCCCTCCCCTCTTTTCTCTTAGTAGTACTCTCTCTTTGCAGATAGTGAACGGTAGTTAACGCAGGCCTTTGCCCCCGTTGTAATACGTCGTGCCTGCTTGTCTCTCCATTTGATTGATTGTTATCCAAGCATTTACTGTTTTAGAATTGGTTCTCTTTGGATCATTCTTTATTTACAAACAAGCACAAAGTCGCAATACTCTGTTTAGTCTTTGCAGATAGTGAAAAATCGTGTAAAAAAATAAAAGTAATCGAGCAAAATCATTAGACCACTAATTCGATCTCTTTTTGACCTCGGTAAAATACAAACATTAGGAACAACCCTTCATGAGAAATACGAAAATAATGAAATGAACTAAGCTCCACACCATGAGGGCTGCAAAACAGCTCGACTCCGCCACCCACACCGCCCAAAATAACGACAAACCCTATGCAAATATTATAAATATACACAACACACCAGCAAAGAAACAGAGTAAAACATTTTATTAAATAACTATTTACATAACTATTTTATACTTTTTATTGCAAAATCCGGTTAGCTCAATCGATCGAGCATGAAACTCATGCACTGATAACAAGCGTTGAGAGTTTGTAGAACGATGGCTTCAGATTTTCCACATACGGTGTAGTGGCGCGAACTGGCAGGGGGCGTTTGGATTCTACCCCTTCCCCAAATAAGATTTTCATACGTGAATGTTCGTTCATGCTTTTTGTCCCTGAGTTGCTTCCATGTCACTGCCTTACACAAATGGCATAAGTCCTGGTTGTTGAGTGCCATACTTCAGAGTTCTAAGCAGCTCTTGTAACACTGTTTAAACCTTATTTGCACCTGCTGCAGCTTCACTATTCAAAGTAAGTGGGGTCCATTTGTGGACCTGACTGCATTGGAAAACAATGTGATACGGTGCCTCCCTAAACCGCTTGACGGAGGCCCCCGAGGGGCGGTGAGATGGCGCGGACTGAGAGGGGGCGCTTGGCTCCTGCCCCTCCCCAAGTCGTGTTGCCCTGGTGAGGCCTGAGATCGCCCCCGGCATAGGCGGCCGGCTCCCGGGGTCCGGCGGAATTTTTTCCCTTTTGAAGAATCTTCCATTCTGGACCTTGTCCCACAATCCGTTTGACCTGAAGACACGCTGTCGTGGGGCGCCCCTTTACCATTTTAGTTGCCATTCCGCCCGCTTTTGGTACTCTGTGCCTCTTCCACCATTCAGCTGTTTACCGCCCGCTCTTGCGACTACAACGTCTCGCTCACCATGTAGTTGAGTTGCTCCCGCTCTTAAGATTTAACTGAACTTTTTGGACTGCTGAAAGCGGTTGATTTCCGACCGCTGGTTGGTGGAGACATTTTGACTATATTCTGGACCTGCATTGTCGCGTAATGCGTCATATGATGCGACGCGTTAGCGCACCCGGAAGTGCTCCGGTGCGCAAGGCGCAGCTTCCCAGAAACGATCCAGAGCGCGCAGCGCATAACGTAAGCATAACAGGTCATGTGACTTGTTAATAAAACTTTTCATTGGTTCATTTTACTTTTCTTTTCCTAATTATGTAAGACTAGGTCATGTGACCTAAAAATAACACTTTTCATTGGATTAAAACATTTTTTTTCCCAAACGATGAAAGCCCCACCTTGTTTCTGGATGTTTCAGACTGAAGCTGGCGTCACCATGAGAGCACCACCATCTCGTAGCTCCGTCGTGGCCATTCCGCAAGCAATCATGGCAGCCGCTCCCCACCGGAAGCCTGCGGGAGTCGACGGCCCCCAAGACTTTTGTACAATCTTCAAGGCTGAGGGGACGCTTTCGAGAATGGAACCCAAGCCCTGGCAGACAAGCGTCCGAGTTCCAAGGTGTCCCAGGGCCATTTTACTGGACCAGGCCCAAATCCGAAGAGCCGACCGCCATTTTAGGAGTCCTGTGGAAGCCGCCTATTGCTGCACCGCAAGAGTGGGAGCAACTAAACTACATGGTGAGCGAGACGCTGTAGCCGTAAGAGCGGGCGCTAAACAGCTGAATGGCGGAAAAGGCACAGTGTAGCAAAAGCGGGCGGAATGGCGACTGAAAAGATAAAGGGGCGCCCCACTACAGCAGACAAGCCTCCGCCATGTGCTTCAAAACTGCATATGTATCTCGTGATATCAAGGTTGGGCAACCAGTACACAACAAGCAGTTACGAGTCCCATTTACACCGGCGCCATTTTGGGCGCGGCCGGGCAGGTCCAGGATCTACTGAAACATAACAAATGAGGCTGACGTCTCTGAAGCAGTTGACGAACAGCAGGACATAGCAAATAAACATGAACTCTCTAAAGCTGTTAACTCACTGCAGGACAAAACAAGTGAACCTGAAACCTCTGGAATAATTGTCGCTCAAAAGAACAACACACAAAACTCTGTGGAGCCTGAAGAAAAAAAAACAGAAGGGCACTGTAGTTTCAGACACACTTAACACTAATGACTAAACAAAGATATCGTCTGTTTATGAAGCAGTTATCATCTTGACAGAATTGACAAAGAAGTGTACAGACACCAATGCTATTAAGAAACACAAGGAAATCCTAACGCATCAGCATTCTCAGAAGAGGTTGACACAGATAACATCTTAAGGAACAAAGAAAGACCTGTTCACTCTTGACACCCCAGGTGCTGTGTATATTGCACTATAGTGCTGCATCGAGAAAACGGACAACCCTATTGATGTGGATTTTTCATTATTGATTATTGTAAAGAAATGGCGACTCCCCCCTTTAGCAGATTAGCTAAATGTTTGCGTAATTTAGGCATAAAAGTTATATTATTGTTGTTGTTGTTGTTATCGTTATAGTTCTGGTTAATTTCAAAAAATGGTTAAATATATTTACAGTTTTTGTTGCGTTCGTTATATTTAAATGTTAATAAAGTTTTAAAATCTAACTTTGTTGGAGTGCTATATATGTTTAAAAAATCGGGTGAATGGGGCCTTGAATCGGGTTATTGTCATGTGTGGGCTTTGCAAGTGTACTGCTACAAGATCGGACATTTCAAACTCAAATGCACGTTCTTTTTCTTACCTTTCCGAAGCATGGAGCGCAATAGCAGGCAGAGAAAGGGTGATGCACGTGTTGAACACTGCCTGGCCTGGCAAGTTGCTGGCAGTGCCCCCCCGCCCGCTCCTGAAAGAGGGCACACACACACCGCCGCCCCGAGTACTTCACAAATCTTTAAAAGACCATGCGCTTGTTCATGAGGCTTAAATGGTTTATCACCCCTTCTAGAACCCCTGCATCGACCCTCTGACGTTTCCTGGAAGAATTAGCACGTAACACAATACCAAGCCCTGTCAGCTGAAACCCCCGAGAAATCATGGGGCATAATATCAAGGGGGTTTATTTCCGCTTTTTTGGCTTTAAAAGCCAAAAAAAAAGAGATAAAATTATCTCCCTATTACCAAGCTGTCGCTAACACCAGTTAGTGACAGCTAAAAGGAGATAGCGACCATCTTGGGCCCCGCTTTGCATATCAGTGATATTTATCACTAATGACATGCAAAGTGGGCGTAACAAGATTTTAGCGACTGGAAACAGTCCCTAACCATCGCTATCTCCTATTACCAACTGTTGGAGATATTCACGCTAAGCGCGAATATCTCCAAAACCTAACACCTGCCCTGAGCAGTTTTAGCCATGTTATCCAATGGGAAGTGGATAACATGGCTAAAAGCATTTGCTGGATAATGCATGAATATCGCTGACTTTTCAACGATATTCATGCATTGCGGCCGTTTTTTAACGCATTTGCGATAAACCTTGCTAATAGCAAGGTTTATGTGCGATAAAATTCGCCGAAGTGCGGCGATAATTTTTGTCTCTAAACAAGTTAGAGACAAAAATTACCGCTAGTTGTTGGTAATATGCCCCCGGGTTTTTCCTTGCAGGAATCGGGAAGCGAAAGACTAGCACTGAAATCAGTAGTCTCACGCCTGAATCGGGAGGGTTGGCATGTCTGGATACTCTTCAGCTGGGGCCATAAACTACATCCGCAGGGCTAGGTGATAGCCTAGGTCCGGCCTGGACTATCGGACACAGAGGAAGAGGAGTGTCAGAGGGTGCGGTAGTGAATAGGGTGAAAGGGAGGTGTCGGGCGGGCGCAGGGTGTGATTCTCAGAGAAGAGCAGCGCAGATGGGGGGAAGTATATGTCCCATGCATGAGAGAGAGAGCGGGGGTGACCAGTGCGTGGGGAAGATGCTTGCGAGGGTGGGGAGCCATGCTGAGGATCGGCGGCGTGAAGAGAGTGGCCCTGGTCAAGGCATCTAAAATGGCTGCCGTGCACGACAAAATTGTGGCATTGGACAAAAACGCAAGATGGCGCAGACAATGTTTATCAATAAGGATTCATTTATAACACAATATTTCCTCGCAGTGACAAAATGGTGGTCAACACTTCCTGATTTCCATCGAATCGAACGTTAACAAACGTCACGCAGCAAAAAAAAAAAAAAAAAGCTCACGCACAGCAGTTTTTAGCCATGTTATCCAATGGAAGGTGGATAACATGGCTAAGAGCATTTGCTGGATAATGCATGAATATCGCTGACTTTTCAGCGATATTCATGCATTGTGGCCGATGTGTGGCGATAATTTTTGTCTCTAAACAATTAAAACGAAGCATAAAAATGGCGAATTCCCGTTTCGCTACCAGTTTGCGGCCCAGTTCGCGGCCCGTGAAGCGCTTCTACTGTGAAAAATCATTTTTTTTTTATTTTCCCCACGCGACCCTTTAATAACCCCAACAACATTCCTCGGGGGTCAAGAGGGGTATACCTTGCCCCCTTTCAATAAATTCCCCCTTCGTTTTTCACCTCTTCTTCTCTCTCGATCCTACCGAGAGATAAGATGGCGGCCGCTCCGGACTGTTTAGAATGTTGACAGACACCGGAGAGCCAATCAGCTTTCTGCGCGCAAAGTTCCGTTTCGCGAAAAGTAAGCGGACCGGATCGCTGCCCAGAGCACTGTTACAGATATATATCTTGTTTTGAATGTTAATTTCTCAAAAACTACTGGAGCACATATATTGAGACCTAGCAAAGGCACATCGGGCTAACAGTCCCTACAATTTTGCCAAGTTTCGTGCAAATCCATTCAGCCGTTCGAGCTAAAAGTGAGTCCAACCGCCCTATGGAAAAATGAATGGGAAAAACGCGTTTTGGGACCCTCCTTTTTTCTCAGCCCCCCCTTGACGAAACCCCCCCAAATTTTCAGGGGCTGCTCAGAAACAAAATGTGCCATTTTCCTGAAAATTTCAGCCGATTCCGTCCCCAAACGCCAAAGTTATTAGACATAGAATTTTCAAAAATCCCATAGGGAATTAATCCTAACTATATATACCTACTGGCGAGACGCCAGTAGGTAATATATATATATATATATGGGACTTTTGAAAATTCTATGTCTAATAACTTTGGCGTTTGTGGACGGAATTTCAGGAAAATGGCACATTTTGTTTCTGAGCAGCCCCTGAAAATTTGGGGGGGTTTCGTCAAGGAAGGGCCGAGAAAAAAAGGGGGGTCCCAAAACGCGTTTTTCCCATTCATTTTTTCCATAGGGCGTTTGGCCTCACTTTTAGCTCGAACGGCTGAATGGATTTGCATGAAACTTAGCCTGATGTGCCTTTGCTGGGTCTCAATATATGTGCTCCAGTGGATTTTGAGAAATTAACGTTTTAAAAAACAGATATATCTGTGACAGCGTCCAGGGTAGCGCTCCGGTTCGCGTACTTTTCGCATTACGGAACTTTGCGAAGCGAAGCTGATTGGCTCTCCGGTGTCTGTCAACATTCTAAACAGTCCGGAACGGCCGCCATCTTGTCTCTCGGTAGGATCGAGAGACAAGAGGAGGAGAAAAACGAAGGGGGAATTTAATGAAAGGGGGAAAGGTAGACCCCTCTTCAACCCCTAGGAATGATGTTGGGGTTATTAAAGGGTCCCGTGGTTCAAATAAAAAAAAATTGATTTTTCGTGGTAGAAGCGCTTCCCGGTTCGCGAACCGGGTCACGAAATGGGAATTCGCCATTTTGTGTTTCGTTTTAATTAAATTACAAGATGGAGGAAAAACAATGTGAGAAATGGGTATAAGGGGTACGGGAGACGTATCCTGATCCCCTATGTTTTCTGAGGGTGGCTGAGGATGCTCATATATGTTGATACATGTCTTCCAGCGGCTGCGCGTGAGCGTTATTTTTTTTTTTTGCTGCGTGACGTCTGTTAACGTTCGATTCGAAGGAAATCAAGAAATGTTGACCGCCATTTTGTCACTGCGAGTAAATATATTGTTAAAAATAATTGTTATAAATTAATCCGTATTGATAAACATTGTCTGCGCCATCTTGCCTTTTTTCCAATGCCACACTTTTGTCGTGCACGGCAGCCATTTTAGATGCCTTGACCAGACCCACTCTCTGCACGCCGCCGATCCTCAGCATGGCTCCCCGCCCTCGCAAGCATCTCCCCCACGCACTGTTCACCCCCGCTCTCTCTCTCATGCATGGGCCATAAACCTCCCCCCATCTGCGCTGCTCTTCCCTGAGAATCACACCCTGTGCCCGCCCGACACCTCCCTTTCACCCTATTCACTACCGCACACTCTGACACTCCTCATCCTCTGTGTCTGATTGTCCAGGCCGGTCCCAGGCTATCACCTAGCCCTGCGGATGTAGTTTATAGCCCCAACTGTAAAGAATCACCCCTCTTCAAAGGAGTTACAGTAGATCAAGGCCCCCACCCCATGAGATCCGTCACACCACAAGCGTTCCTACTATCTGATAACGATCCTGTATTGTGATTGGGGAGGGGATTCTCACTGTAAGGGTGTGTGGGACCGAGCCTGAAGCGGAAGATTCCAGGGATGCCTTTTTGTACATCAAAGTCTTCACAATTATGTGTCACATTAAAAATATATAGCACTCCAACAAAGTAGTAGGATTATAACACTTTAATAACTTATAAATATATACAACGCTCCAACAAAGTAAACACGTTAAAAAAACATTTTAAACAACTATTTACATGGCAGCCTGCTGCAACATCCATCTCAAAGCAACAATGGGCTGCTTTGGTTTGTCTTTTAGTCGGCAAAATCCGTCGGCCTGTGAGGTGGCGTCAGTAGCGGTCCGTTGTGCGAATAGGCCGAAGGCAGCACAACGCGCCGAGATCCGGACGGCACCCAGGTGGTGTCCAGTAAGTTGCCGCACTGGTCTGGCCATCCTACAATGCTGCGCAGAAAAACGGCGTGGGGCACCCCGGGGGGGGGGCGGCGCGAACGGGCCTCCCCCGCCTCCCCAGGTGGAGGCTCCTCTGCTGCAGTGGGGCACCCTTTAGCTTTTCAGTCGCCATTCAGCTGTTTAGCGCCCGCTTTTGCGGCACTGTGCATCATCCGCCATTCAGCTGAGTTGCGCCCACTCTTGCGGTGCAGCGATAGGCGGCTGCCACAGGACTCTTAAAATGGCGGCCGGCTCTTCGGATTTGGGCCTGGTCCACTAGAATGGCCCTGGGCCACATTTGAACTCGGACATTTGCCTGCTAGGGCTTGGGCCCCATTCTCAAAAGCGTCCCCTCAGCCTTGAAGATTCTACAAAAGTCATCGGGGCCCCCACTCCCGCAGGCTTCTGGTGGGGAGCGGATGCCATGATTGCTTGCGGAATGGCCACGACAGAGCTACGAGATGGTGGTGCTCTAATGCTGACGCCAGCTTCAGTCTGAAACATCCAGAAACACTGTAGACTACCAATTCGATGACTTCCGGTGGAGCCCCAACGTGACCCGGTAGGGAAGAACTTGCCCTCCCCTCTTTTGACTGATGGTTCTTGTTGCCTGTCCCCTCTGTTGTCATCTAACGGAACCTTTTTGGATTGCCGAGTGAGAAAAAAAAAGGTGGGGCTTTCATCAATTGGGAAAAAAAAATGTTCCAATCCAATGAAAAGAGTTATTTTTAGGTCATATGATCAAGCCTTCCATCATTAGGAAACCAAAAGTAAATTGAACCAATGAAAAGTTTTATAAACAAGTCACATGACCTGTTATGCGGCTTTGGGCTATAAAAAGCCTACAAAATCCGTTGGCCTGTGAGGCGGCGTCAGTAGCGGACCGATGTGCGAATAGCCCGAAGGCAGCACAACGCGCCGAGATCCGGATGGCACCGAGGTGGTGTCCAGCAAGTTGCACTGGTGTGGCCATCCTACAATGCTGCGCCAAAAGATGGCGTGGGGTGCCCGGGGGGGGGGAGGTGGCGCAAACAGGCCTCTCCCGCCTCCCCAGGTAGAGGCACCTCATCTGCAGTGGGGCGCCTCTTAGCGTTTCACTCGCCGTCCAGTTGAGTTCTGCCCGCTCTTGCGGCACAGTGCCTCACCCGCCATCCAGCTGAGTTCCGCCCGCTCTTGCGGCACAGTGCCTCACCCGCCATCCAGCTGAGTTGTGCCCGCTCTTGCGGCTACAGCGTCTCGCCCACCATCAAGCTAAATTGCGCCCACTCTTGCGGTGCAGCGATAGGCGGCTGCAACAGGACTCTCAAAATGGCGGCCGGCTCTTTGGATTTGGGCCTGGTCCACTAAAATGGCCCTGGGACACCTTGGAACTCGGACGCTTGCCTGCTAGGGCATGGGCCCCATTCCCGAAAGCGTCCCCTCTTTTGACTGATTGTTCTTGTTGCCTATCTCTTCTGTTTTTATTGGACTGCCGAAAGGGGTTCTGGTCCAACCGCTGGTTGATGGAGACATTTTGACTATATCCTGGACCTGCCCGGCCTCGCCCAAAATGGCGCCGGTATAAATGGGACTCGTTACTCCTTGTTGTGTACTGGTTGCCCAACCTTGATATCACGAGATATGTATGCAGTTTTGAAGCACATGGCGGGCGGGGACGAGTACTGATTGAACATTTGGACATCCCTATTGATATTAAGTTCTGATGTGTTATTGATTACTGTACTATTGAAAGTTCGAATTAACGTCACCCGTGGTACTTGCCCGCAAATGTATATCTAGATAATTTTATTGTAACTGTCCCTGTCGTACTTTAATTATAAAATGTATGTCCACCGATTCCGTAACTGTTAGACACCTTAGTTCCTGCAACCTAATGGCCCGCCCGTTACGTTCTTCTACAGTGTAAATGTCCACTCATCATATACGATTCCAGTTTGCTCCGTGGCCGTGGCCGGCCCACGTGGTTATAGGCCCGTATTTGTATACTGACATTTTCACAATAAAGGTTTTTAAAACAAAACATGGTAGTAGTACCTAGATTGGTAAAGTTTTGAATAACAGCCACTGTTTTCGAATCAGTAAAAGGCAAGTGAAATAAAGCAGCCCGATTACATGACGGTTAAAAGGTATAATACGCAGGAACGCAGTAAAGATAAATGGTCAAGGGCTGTTGTGTTTTCCACTCCTGCAACATAAAGTGATCGATAAGAATCCGATATTCATGCCTATCAGCGACTAAGACAGCATGCCGAGCCTCTTTTGTTCAACGGCTCCCTCATGGGACGAAGAAACGCCCTTTTTCTCGAAATAGGAATATTTTACTTGCAGGACAGTTGTAAATTTCCCGGGAAAATACATTAGCCTGGAAAATTGTTAGTGATAAACTGTAAATGCATCTGGGTCCTTTGCTTTACAAGTCAGAGTGAGAAAAAAAAAGGTGGGGCTTTCATCATTTGGGAAAAAAAAATGTTCGAAAGCAATGAAAAGTGTTATTTTTAGGTCATATGACCAAGCCTTCCATCATTAGAAAAACAAAAGTAAAATGAACCAATGAAAAGTTTTATTAACAAGTCACATGACCTGTTATGCTTACGTTACGCGCTGCGCGCCGCGCCCTGGATCGCTTCCGGGAAGCTGCGCCTCGCGCACCGGAGCACTTCCAGGTGCGCTAACGCGGCGCGTCATATGATGCATTACGCGACAACGCAGGTCCAGAATATAGTCAAAATGTCTCCACCAACCAGCGGTCGGAACACAACCCCTTTCAGCAGTCCAAAAATTTCTGTTAAATGACAACAGAAGGGACAGGCAACAAGAACCATCAGTCAAAGAGGGGAGGGCAAGTTCTTCTCTACCGGGTCACGTTGGGGCTCCACCGGAACTGATCGAATTGGTAGTCTACAGTGTTTCTGGATGTTTCAGACTGAAGCTGGCATCAGCATGAGAGCACCACCATCTCGTGGCTACGTCGTGGCCATTCCGTGAGCAATCATGGCAGTCGCTCCCCACCGGAAGTCTACGGGAGTCGGGGCTCCCGGTGACTGTTGTAGAATCTTCAAGGCTGAGGGGACTCTTTTGGGAATGGGGCCCATGCCCTAGCAGTCAAGCGTCCAAGTTCCATGGTTGCCCAGAGCCATCTTTAAAACACGAAAATGTTTTTACCTACTACTTACTTGACATTTTAAAGCTTTTGATATTTGCTATTAAAAAACCATTGAAATTCACTGAAAAAACCATAGGTTATAGACCATATATAGTTAGGAATTAGCATTTACAAAACCTTGAAAATTCACTGAAAAAACCATGGGTTTTAGACCATATATAGTTAGGAATTAGCATTTACAAAACCTTATTTTACTCACACAAAACCATTGAAATTTCATATATAGTTAGTTGCACTAACTATATATCGCGCACCCGCAATCCACTGCTGATCATGTCACATATTACATCATTCATGACATGATCAGTGACATCACTGATGACATCACTGATGACATCACTGATGACATCCACACCACTGGTCAAGCTAGCCGGGCTGATGAGAGATGTTACCTCAAAACCGGTCCGGTCCTCGGATGCTTGATTCCGTTCTGGGAAGGACATGGCTTTTGTAGTTCGGACTGGACTGTTCCCATGGGGCACAGGGTCAGAGCTGATTTGCATTTCGCCATTGTCTAACCCAGGGTGGTGTGGAGTGCAGACAAAACGATGGATTTGGGCCCAGATCTTCAGATTGGGGTGAGTGTGTGACATTGATCCACATTCGGTCCATCACCCGTTTTGTTTGCATATTCCGCCCTAAGTGCGCTGGGGATGCCCAGACGTGGGTCCCAGGCACTCCACACCACTGGAGTCAAGCTAGCCGGGCTGATGAGAGGTGTTACCTCGAAACCGGTCCGGTCCTCGGATGCTTGATTCCGTTCTGGGAAGGACATGGCTTTTGTAGTTCGGACTGGACTGTTCCCATGGGGCACAGGGTCAGAGCTGATTTGCATATTGCCATTGTCTAACCCAGGGTGGTGTGGAGTGCAAAAAAACGATGGATTTGGGCCCAGATCTTCGGACTGGGGTGAGTGTGTGACATTGATCCACATTCGGTCCATCACCTGTTTTGTTTGCATATTCCGCCCTAAGTGCGCTGGGGATGCCCAGACGTGGGTCCCAGGCACTCCACACCACTGGAGTCAAGCTAGCCGGGCTGATGAGAGGTGTTACCTCGAAACCGGTCTGGTCCTCGGATGCTTGATTCCGTTCTGGGAAGGACATGGCTTTTGTAGTTCGGACTGGACTGTTCCCATGGGGCACAGGGTCAGAGCTGATTTGCATATCGCCATTGTCTAACCCAGGGTGGTGTGGAGTGCAAAAAAACGATGGATTTGGGCCCAGATCTTCGGACTGGGGTGAGTGTGTGACATTGATCCACATTCGGTCCATCACCTGTTTTGTTTGCATATTCCGCCCTAAGTGCGCTGGGGATGCCCAGACGTGGGTCCCAGGCACTCCACACCACTGGAGTCAAGCTAGCCGGGCTGATGAGAGGTGTTACCTCGAAACCGGTCCGGTCCTTGGAGGCTTGATTCCGTTCTGGGAAGGACATGGCTTTTGTAGTTCGGACTGGACTGTTCCCATGGGGCACAGGGTCAGAGCTGATTTGCATATCGCCATTGTCTAACCCAGGGTGGTGTGGAGTGCAAAAAAACGATGGATTTGGGCCCAGATCTTCGGACTGGGGTGAGTGTGTGACATTGATCCACATTCGGTCCATCACCTGTTTTGTTTGCCGATGTATATTAGTTCACATGGACAAGTTAAGGCATAAATTACAAAAGGAGTGGTACATGTTAGAAATTGTTTGATTTGCTGCATTTTGTTAGTACTGGGGTTCCAATATTCTTTTTTCATGTGGCTATTAGAGCAAGCCTTACAGTGGCCACAAGGGTAGAAGCCCTGTAAGTTAATGCTTCTGGAAATAGTTTTGGTGCTTATATCATTGTGTACTAGCAGGTCACTCAGAGTGCGTCCTCTTTTGTATGTTATACTGGGGTGTTTAGGTAAAGTATCTCCAATATTGGGGTCAGATGTGAGTACATTCCAGTTTTTTACTAGGCTTTTGTGGATTTGCTTAGAGTTCCCATTATAGGTAAGGATTACTCTTGTAGTGCCTGGATCATCTTCCTCTTTGTTGGGAATTACAGACTTTACCCTTAGTAGATCATCTCTCTCAATGTCATTTACCTTTTTGCTTGCTTTTTTAATCACCCACATAGGATATCCTCTATTGAGAAATCTTTGTGTCATTACTTTTTCTTCTGCTAGATAATCTGAGTTGTTACTGCAGTTTCTTTTAGCCCTTAGTAATTCCCCATAGGGGATGCTCCATTTTAAATTGTCAGGATGGCTACTTGCTGCGTGTAGCAGTGTATTCCCTACTGTCTTTTTACGAAACAGAGTTGTTTCAATGGTATCATGCTTAATCAGGACCTTGGTGTCTAGATACTCCACCTCTCTTTCGCTGATATTACTCGTGAGAGTGATGTTACGTGTGTTACTGTTCAATCTATTGATGAAATCGGAGGCTTCTGTTTTATTACCTTTCCAGATGACAAAAATGTCATCTATGTAGCGGAGCCACAATTGGACTTTCTCGAAGTCCTTTTTAAATTGAGCATCATTACGGATGTCTGCCTCCCAAGCTCCCATGAACAGGTTCGCCAGGCTCGGCGCAAAGCAAGTACCCATCGCGGTACCATGGGCTTGCACAAAGATCTCCCCATTAAAGCTGAAATAGTTGTTTTCTAAGCAGTGTTTAATCATGTCAAGTACCATAGTTGTGTGTCCCAGAAATCTTATATCTCTCTTTTTCAAAAATCTCGCACAGGCTTTCATCCCCTGGTTGTGTTCAATTATGGTGTACAAGGCATTGACATCCATAGTTATTAGTAGACACTCCTTATCAATCTTCACTTTATTGACCTTGTCAAGGAAATCCTTTGTGTCTCTTACATATGTAGGAAGACTCATGACAAAATCTCTAAGGAAATGATCGATATACTTTGAGATGTTTTCAAGAATACAACCTCTGGAAGAGATGATCGGTCTTCCAGGGGGATTTTCAACACACCTATGTACCTTAGGGAAAAGGTATAGGATAGGTAGAATAGGAAAATCTTTTTTAAGGTAACAGAATTCTTCCCATTCAAGCCAACCCTTATCTTTCCATTCACTTAGTTTTTCCCATATGTCTCTAATGCTGTTATTATATTCTGTCCGGTTGGATATCCTGTATGTTGTACCATCGTATCATCGTCTTTCAGCCTCAGCAATATACATTTCAATAGGCATTATAATGATGTTCCCACCTTTGTCCGCAGGTCTGATAAGTATACTTTGATCTTTAGCCAGATCTTGCATGGCTTTTTTCTGTGTAACAGTCATGTTGAATTTTACCTTTTTCTTTGTTTTGATCCAATTCTTACTACTAAGTTCAAGTAAGTCAATACCCATCTGATCTTGAAATGAATCTATGTTATCGTGATTCATTTTGGGAGTAAACGTGGACTTGGGTTTGAAGTTAGTGTCAGCCGTCTGATTGTGTTGGATGTCTAAGGCATCCAGAATTCTCCTGGCTTCACTACTTAACCACATTGCTGCTGTGGTTATTTTTCCCCTGTGATGGAAATCGGAATTCTCATGTATTCATGACGAGCTCAGCTCGTCATCAGCACAGCTCAACTGTGCCTCATGACGAGCTGAGCTCGTCATGAGCATGGAAGGGGTTAAATTAAGTTTGTCTTCCTCATTTGTCAATTCATCAATCAATTCATAGGTTGTCAATGTCTCCTATGACCATGTTGTCAATGTCTGTGATAGGATCATTTGTTCGCTGTCTTTTATTTATTTTAGGTTTCAATTTATGCCATTTCTTCAGTTTTAATTTTCTACAGAATTTGAAAATGTCAATCTTGTCTTCAACATAGTTCATGGTGACGGTGGGGCAAAAGGATAACCCTAGGCAAAGTGTTCTCTTGTCCTTCTGACTTATATACCCGTTTGATAGGTTAATTATGGTTTTGTTTACCTGTGTTTCATCCATAAATATTTTCTCTTCTGTTGTGCCCTTCTTGTTCCCACTGGCATTTGATTTCCTGTTCTGTTTGTTCCTTTGTTGGCGTTTCTTCCTCCTCTTTGTCTGGTATTTCTTGGTCTTCCTCTTGTATTCGGGGCTTGTGCTTGATTCTGATTTTTCTCCTGAAGTCTTGTTGATGATCTTGTGGCTTCCCGCCTCTGTTTCATGAGCCGGTATTGCAATAAAAAATTGTTCTTTTTGGGTGCCATACCATCAGTTGATTTCATACTATCCGTACTTATAGTTAGATCGGACATGTCAGTTAGGGAGTCAATATTATCTTCCTCCTCAGTTACAGCTTCTTCATTGACATCAAAGGTCTGATTAGTTTGAGTCTGGTTCTCATATAAATGGTCGTATTTCTTACTATGTGTAAGTATTCTGCCTGACTCATAGTCACCACAATCTCGATGTAATTTGTATTGTTTTCCCTTTTTTATGTCATCCTCTAAAGTTTTTAGACGTTTTTTCATTTCTTCTAGAAATATGGTGATTGTTTCCTGGTCATCATGTTTATTTAGTTCCTCTGTTATTTCTTCAATTTCTTTTTTGATTTTGATTCTATCCGCCCATGCTTATTTTATAAGAATTTGCATCATTACTCTTGAACTATTGGTGGCCTTTTCTGACCAGTCTTCAAGCATTTGTGGGTCTAATGAGTCATAAGATGGAATTAAGTATATTCGTAGACCTCTTGGAATCATATTTTTATCCAGATAGTCTTGCAATGATGTGTCTTCCCACCACTTAAAGACTTCAAGTTTATGTAATTTTTCATATCTTCGCAATCTGTCCATGATTGTTTTATCTGCTCTCATGGGTGTAGGGAGTGTAGTTACTTTTCCCGGTGCTCTAGCAAAAAGGGACATAGCTGCTTCCCTCCTCTCTTTCTCATCATCCATTGTGACTTACTGGGTAAATGTTCTTGATTACCCTTGGACTTTTATATGTGGTTCGTTTTACTGTATCCTCATGCTCCCCCGCAATGCAGGGTTCCGCAATGTCTCTGGATTCACAATCCGTAATATACAGTTCCCGTTTATGAAGATTAACCAGGGACACAGCGAGATTCTTGGCAGGTAATCTTTATTTACAGGAACAGTAGCAGACCGGTTTCGGCTTGTGCCTTCCTCAATGCCTAGTTCGTAAAATGTTCAGACACCCACACAGGGATTCCTTAAAAGCTCCTCCTCCCAGTGGTGGCGGGGCTCACCTGCATTGGATTGTCTCAGTGTACGCAAGTGTTGGGGACTACTAGTCCCAGAATGCAACGTACTGGCAGTCATATATATATATATATATATATATATATATATATATATATATATTACCTACTGGCGGTCGCCAGTAGGTAGTTATAGTTAGGATAATTTTCAATGTTAAATCTCAACATTCTATTTTGAATAACTTTGGCGCCGGTTGACGAATCTGCCTGAAATTTTCAGGAAAATGGTCTCATGGCGGTCCGGTCCTTCCCTGAAAATTTGGGGGGGATTCGTCAAGCGGGGGCCGAGATAAAAGGGGGGTCCCAAAACGCGTTTTCCCCATGTTAATTTCCATAGGGCGGTCGATTTCACTTTTAGCCCGAACGGCTGAATGGATTTCCACCAAACTTGGCAAAATTGTAGGGACTGGTAGCCCGATGTGCCTTTGCTATGTCTCAAGATATGTGCTCCAGTGGATTTTGAGTAATTAAGGTTCAAAAAAATATATATATCTATAGCAGCGCTCCGGTAAGCGCACCGGTACGCGCACCGGGCGCGTCACGCGACTTGCGCGGAGAAAGCTGATTGGCTCTGGGGTGTCTGTAAACATTCTAAACAGTCCGGAGCGGCCGCCATCTTGTGTCTCGGTAGGATCGAGACACAAGAGGTGGCCAAAACAAAGGGGGAAATGACCATAAGGGGGCAGAGTAGACCCCCCTTGACCCCCTAGGTTTGATGTGGGGGCCATAAAAGGGCCCCACGGGGCAAAAAAAAAAAAAAAAAAATTTGATTTTCGCGGGGTGAGCGCCCGGTACGCGCACCGGTAAGCGTACCGGGGAGTGTACCATGGGGAAAAAGAATGACAGTTTTAAAAGTAGCTGATTAGAAAAAAAAATGTTTTTTTTATATATACACATACATATATATAAATGCATATGCACATATATATATGCATATATGTCTATATGTGTGCGTGTAGAGAGAGGTAGAGAGGTAGAGGTGTAGAGGTAGAGAGGTAGAGAGGTAGAGAGTAGAGAGTGAGTAATAGAGAGTAGAGAGTGAGTAGTAGAGAGTAGTAGAGAGCAGTAGAGAGAGTAGCAGAGTGAGTAGTAGAGAGTAGTAGAGTGAATAGTAGAGTGGTAGTAGAGAGTAGTAGAGAGTGAGTAGTAGAGACTGAGTAGTAGAGAGTAGTAGAGAGTAAGTAGTAGAGTGAGTAGTAGAGAGCAGTAGAGAGTGAGTAGTAGAGAGTGGGAGAGAGTAAGTAGTAGAGAGTAGTGGAGAATATTCCAAAGTTTGGCACAGCACCACTTTCACAATGAGTCCAATCAAATCATATCACTTAGAGTACTTATTGAAGCGCTGAATCTTGGTGTATATTCAAATGCTTTTATTTTCCTTAAGTTTATGTACCACAGCCAGCCGAAACGTTTCGTTCTGTACAACAGAACTTCTTCAGGGCGTTCTTATTTCCTTCAAGTTATGTCGGTATCCCGTTGTCATATAACTAGATATTTCTTCCAAATGTTAGACGAGACATAAGTATATTCTTATTAAAAGTGACTAGGTATCAATTTTACCCACACAATTCGGGCAGACTTGAGTAATTTATAGCATCCTCAAAGTCAGTCTTTCAAAAATTCCAAAGTATAGGACATGATAATCCAAATCCAAATGTTTCTCAAGAAAAGTCATTTACAATCGTTCGGAATATCGGTGTTTGGGCAGATATGATCCAGGGACCCCCAGTATGCAAGGGGAATTAGTCCCCCCTCTGCAAAGGCGCCAGTGGCCTGCATTGCAGAGAGGTGTAACAAGGGTGTGGCCTCATTACACTTCTCTGCAATGCAGCTCCCTCGTGCATACTGGAGGCTCCTGGTGGACTAGTTGACCCCAGGGACCCCCAGTATGCAAGGGGAATTAGTTCCCCCTCTGCAAACGCGGCAGTGGGCTGCGTTGCAGAGAGGTGTAACAAGGGGCATAGTCTCATTACACCTCTGCAATGCAGCCCCAGGCGCATACTGGAGGTTCCAGGTGGGCTAATAGGCCCCCAGGGGCCCCCAGTATGCAAGGGGAATTAGTTTCCCCTCTTCAAACATGCACGGGGGCTGCGTTGCAGAGAGGTGTAAAAAGGGTTGTGGCTTCATTACACCTCTCTGCAATGCAGTCCCCTGGCGCATACTGGAGATTCCTGGTGGGCTTTCAGGTCTTATATAGTTAGGAATTAGCATTAAAAAAACCTTTGAAATTCACTGAAAAAACCACAGGTTTCACACCAGTTATAGTTAGGAATTAGCATTTAAAAAACCTTTGAAATTCACTGAAAAAACCATAGGTTTCACACCAGTTATAGTTAGGAATTAGCATTTAAAAAACCTATTAAATTCACTGACAAAACCAGTTATAGTTAGCTGGAAATTTTACTGATATAAAACCAATGAAATTCCACGTTATAGTTAGTTGGACTCACTATAACTTGCGCGTGCAATGCACTGCTGATGACGTCACATATTACATCACTCATGACATGGTCAGTGACATCACTCATGACATCACTGATGACACCATCCTTGTGACATAGTGACAGACCTCCTTTCAGTGTAATGTAACCCTTGAAACACATATTCAAAAATAGAAACTGAAATTTAAAAAAAAATGGAGATACCCATATCAGTTACAACAAGCAATTCAGTAATTCCACCATCTATATGCACATCCAGTCATTCACCAACAGTTCTATATAGTCACTCATACATATACTCACTTATCATATGAAGTGATACACCTATACATCCTGTTACACACCGACAGTCATCCAAAAGTTACTCACACACATACTCACACGTGCAAATAAACTATTGAACATCCATTTATTTGAATATAGAGTTATACACACACTACAACCTTACTTGTATTGAAAATTACACATATTTATTCTCTTAAACAATCACTTATAGAAACACATACTTATTTAAACAGGAACTCTTACAATCTCTTACTCTCACATATACTCACTTATATACATCAATATTCACATATACTAGATTAAAACATATGTAGTTACTGATAAAGACACTAGTGAGACAGTCATTCACTCACTAACAAACACATATACACACTCATCCATCCATACAGTCCTGCACATATGCTGTCTTCAAAACACATACAAACAGCGAGTCAGTCACTCATGCATCTATGTGCTAAGTAATACCCCCACCAAACCATATAGACACTCATACTGATACTAAGAGAAACATCTAATAACCCATATACATACGCATGTAGCTACTTACCAACACATGTAGCCACTTATAAACAAAGTGAAACAATAATATATATATTTAAATATTTAAACATTACTCACTAATATTTATTTTTCAGAAAGACACATATTCACTGGATGGTGTCATCAGTGATGTCATGAGTGATGTCACTGACCATGTCATGAGTGATGTAATATGTGACGTCATCAGCAGTGCATTGCACGCGCAAGTTATAGTGAGTCCAACTAACTATAACGTGGAATTTCATTGGTTTTATATCAGTAAAATTTCCAGCTAACTATAACTGGTTTTGTCAGTGAATTTAATAGGTTTTTTAAATGCTAATTCCTAACTATAACTGGTGTGAAACCTATGGTTTTTTCAGTGAATTTCAAAGGTTTTTTAAATGCTAATTCCTAACTATAACTGGTGTGAAACCTGTGGTTTTTTCAGTGAATATATATATATATATATTACCTACTGGCGGTCGCCAGTAGGTAGTTATAGTTAGGACCTAGTTTTCATAGGAAATCCTCAACATTCTATTTGGAATAACTTTGGCCCTGGTTGAAGAATCTTAGCGAATTTCTCAAAGAAGATGGCTCGGTCCGCTGCGCTCCTTCCCTAAAAGTTTGGGGGGGATTGGTCAAGTGGGGGCTGAGATAAAAGGGGGGTCCCAAAACATGTTTTCTCCATGTTATTTTCCATAGGACCTTTAGACTCGGCTACAGGTCGAACGGGTGAATGGATTTATAAGAAATTTGGCAAAACTGTACAGTCTGGCTCGCAGATTATGCTTTTTTTGGAATGGTGTAAATCCGTTCAGTAGTTGCTGAGGAAATTAAAGTTAAAGTCAATTATATATCTATACGCGCGCACATGTGCGCGCACCCAAACGGCTGCGCGCGCGAGCGGAATTTTGTTGCGTGACGTCTGTTAACGTTCGATTCGAAGGAAATCAGGAAGTGTTGACCGCCATTTTGTCATTGCGAGTAAATATATTGTTGATTTCAAAGCGTTGGAATATGGAAAGGGGAGAAGGTAGAGATTGTTTTGCTGCGTAGGTTTTCTCAGGGTGTGCAGTAAGGCCCTTAAAGGCGAAAATATATATATATATATTTTTTTTAAAGTTGCGTGGTGCGCGCACTCGGTCGCGCACACCTTTTTACAAGAGTGTGAAAATGGAGATAAATCAGAGGTTTGAGTGCTTAGATATAAGGTGGCTCTGAAAAGAGCCATTGTGTTAATTGAGTGTTTTCTGCATTTATAAGTAAGTACCGATGCAGAGCCTGATGTTGCAGAGGAAGATTCTGTTTCCCTCATTCGTGAAATGAACACCGTCTCTCCTATAGACGTCTTGCATGTGGTATCGCAAGTTGTTGTGGTAAATAGAACCCATGCTATAATCTCTGAGGAACGCAGAAACAGATTTATTTACATGTCTCCGTGCTTTCTCAAATTGTGCACAATGGTGATTGGACCAATTCCATTTCTGTCTTTGGCATATATTGGAATATACCAAGGCAGATCGAGGAAAAAGTGTCATCAATTGTCGAAAGGTGTCTTTTAGAAGCATTTCCAGACCTACCCCAGTGATTGTGCCTAGATCGTTTCCACCACAGTGCACAATTATAAGGTCTGGTTCTGGGAGATGCATAAAAGTTTTCACCAATGGAATCAATTGGTGACATTTCAATCCTCTTTTGGAAATCCATGTTATGTGTACAATTGGTAAGCTGAGGTTGCAAATTCGTCTGCTTACTGCATATTTTTCACTCCAGTGAATATAACTGTGTCCTATTAGCCAGATCTTCATTTTCAAGGGATTTGTAGTCGTCCTCCGATCGGTTCTGGAAGTGGAATGGTAGTTAGAAGTTGAAATTCTAAATAAAGAAAAAGGAAGAGGCTGGGTGTGGTTTAAAAAATAAAAATGATTGGTTGATTGTAAGAAGTGGAGATTGAACAGTACGTTGCATGTTAATGTTTATGTTAAACGAAAAGTACTATTGGGTGTGAAAAAAAAGACATGTAACAGAGCTGTGGATTGGCAGGTGTTTCTGGAGGGAAAACAGTGTTGTTACTTTGCTGTAGAACGTTGAGATATGAACTTTTGACCTGTGCCTTCAGCCAGGTGCAGAATGAGGTGTTACCATGGAAACAGCCAGAGATGGCAGTGGGTGATGGGTGACTTTTATGTGACATTGAAAATATTGTGAGGGAGAACCAACTGAAATGTAATTGCTTACGTTACGCGCTCCGCATTGCTTCCGGGAAGCTGTGCTTCGCGCCTCGCGCACCGGAGCACTTCCGGGTGCGCTAACGCGGCGCGTCATATGACGGATTACGCAAGAACGCGATACATCGTTGGGGCTCCACCGGAACTGATCGAATTGGTAGTCTACAGTGTTTCTGGATGTTTCAGACTGAAGCTGGCGTCAGCATGAGAGCACCCCGTGGCTACGTCGTGGCCATTCTGCGAGCAATCATGGCAGTCGCTCCCCACCGGAAGTCTGCAGGAGTCGGGGGCCTCGGTGACTCTTGTAGAATCTTCAAGGCTGACGGGACACTTTTGGGAATGGGGCTCATGCCCTAGCAGTCAAGCGTCCGAGTTCCAGGGTTGCCCAGAGCCATCCTTGCAGGCCAGGCCCAAGTCTGTGGAGCCGACCGCCATGTCCTGAGCTCCGTGGCAGCCGCCTGTCGCTGTATCGGAAGAGTGGGTGCAATTCAGCCGGATGGCGGGTGAGACGGTGTAAATGTGATGGTTGGACCAGGGCACCGCAGGACGTGTCTTCAGGTCAAACGGATTGTGGGACAAGGTCCAGAATGGAAGAGGCATCAAAAGGCAAGAAGTTCCGCCTGACCCTGGGAGCCGGCCGCCTATGTCGTGGGCGATCTCAGGCCATACCAGGGGAACAAGACTTGGGGAGGGGGCAGGAGCCAAGCGCCCCCTCCGAGTCCGCGTTTCTTGGACCCTGAAGTATGGCACTCAACATTCAGAACTTATGACATTTGTGCAAGGCAGGGACATCGAAGCCTCTCAGGGACCAAGTATATCCAGAGTCCTTCCTACAGAAGGTGGTGGGGGTGGCGGCATTAGCAAGGCATCCCCCCACACAACTTGTCGGACCCTGAAGTATGGCTCTCAACATCCAGAACTTATGACATTTGTGCAAGGCAGGGACATCGAAGCCTCTCAGGGACCAAGGATATCCAGAGTCCTTCCTACAGAAGGTGGTGGGGGTGGCGGCATTAGCAAGGCATCCCCCCACACAACTTGTCGGACATGAACTCTGGATGTACTGGGTGTTCAATTTCAGAATTGAAACTACTAAGAAGCAATTAGAAGTGTTGTTTTCATGTTGCAGTAGGTTCCATGTAAATAGTTATTTAATAAAACGTTTTATCCTGTTACTTTGCTGGTGTGTTGTATATATTTATAATATTTGCATAGTGTTTGTCGTTATTTTGGGCGGGGTGGGTGGCGGAGCCGAGCTGTCTTGCAGCCATCATGGCGTCGAGCTCGGTTCCTCTCTCTAGTTTCATGTTTTTTCTAACGATTTATATGTTATAGTTTGCTAGCACGATACAGCGGATAGTCCGCATTTTATATATATGTCCGTTTAATTAGGGGGGTCCTCCGGTGGAGTCGGACGATCTACCTCTAATAAACGGTCCGGGTTGAATCAACTACCAACAAACGGGGCAGAGATAGGCATGACGGGTTACAAAGGGGACAAAAGTGTGCACTACCTATCCTTCACTATCTGCAAAAACTAAATAGAGTATTGCGACTTTATGCTTATTTGTGAACAGAGAATGACCCAAAGAGAACCAATTTTGAACAATCATAGGCTATTGGCAGTGGGCAGAGAGGCCATGACACAGAAAATGGCTGTTACTTACGTGCATGATGGGGCCTAAAAGGGACTAGATGGCGTGGCCACTGTTTCGCGACTTTCACTTTACTTTTAACAATGGCTGTGGTGAACATAAATGAACGCCACTTATGTATACCTAATTTTAGTTATTTTCCACAAAAAAGCTTTTGATATTTGCTATTAAAAAACCAAAGAAAAACACTGAAAAAACCATAGGTTATAGACCATATATAGTTAAATATCTGAAGTCCATCTCTGCACTGCATGGAGATACAGGTCGTCGATCAGAAGATGTGCTGGCCACCTCTAATGGTAATAGCGTGGCCAGGGCTCTTGTCGTTGCCTCTGCAAATTGCAGAGGGTGCACTTGTTTGACATGCCGCACCATGGTACGTATGGAAAAGAAATATTTTTTTGCTGGATTTCTTCTTGAGAGAACCAAGTCACATATCGTGCAGGTTACTTTTGGTGCATTCACTTTCTTTTGATCTTCAGGATAAGTGAAAAATTGCCAGATGAAAGATTTATTTTTTCTTATTAAAGGTAGTCGATCATTTTGGTCAGATTCGGAAGATGAATGAGATACGGTAGCCATTTCACCAAAGTCTTCCGAAAGATGTAGGACGTTGTTGTCTCTTGAGAGTAGAAAAGATAGTGAGGGAAGTGGGTGGAGTGCTGCGTGTAAATTTCAGAATTGAAACTATTAAGAACCAATTGAAAGTGTTGTTTTCATGTTGCAGTAGGCTGCCATGTAAATAGTTATTTAATAAAACCTTTTACCCTGTTACTTTGCTGGTGTGTTGTGTATCTTTATAATATTTGTCGTTATTTTGGGTGGGGTGGGCGGCAGAGCCGAGCTGTCTTGCAGCCATCATGGCGTTGAGCTCGGTTTCTCTCACTAGTTTCATATTTCTCATGAGGGGTTGTTCCTAATTTTTCTATTTTAGCGAGGTCAAAAAAAGATCTCATCAGTGGCCTACTGATTTTGCTCGATTTCTTTTGTTTTTTCTAACGATTTATATGTTATAGTTTGCTAGCACGATACAGCGGCTAGTCCGCATTTTATATATATGTCCTTTTTATTAGGGGTGTCTTCCGGTGGAGTCGGACGATCTACCTCTAATAAACGGTCCGGGTTGAACCAACTACCATCATGATTTTGTATATCTTCTGAGCTGGATTTAAGCGCACAATTGTTAAAGTATGAAACGTTTTATATTTCTAAAAAAAATACCAAGGTGTGTACATCCGGTAACGCACGAAAGTTTAAAAAGACATTCGGCTCCATTTACTGAAAAGTTCATAAGAATAAAAAAGAAGTCTAGGTACAGTCTCTTTGACGTACTATAAGTTCTTTGAGGGGTGTATGAAGAAATTTAATAAGTTCAAATCGCAAGGTTTTTACGAAATATATAGGCCTGTGCGCGCACTCGGTCACGCACGAAAGCCTGGAAATGCGATATCCATTTTATTGACAACTGTTGCTGAGAGTGCGCACACCGGGTCGCGCACGAAAGTTTAGTAAGGCTATTTTTATTTACAGACAAATTTTAATGTGTTTAAAAAAAGGCAAGGTACAGACTTTCGAATTCTGTATTGCTTTACAAGGAGTCTCTATGCAACTTGAACAGTGAAGAAAACGGCTTGTTTTCGAAAAATATATTGCCAGAACTTTATTGCCAAAAGTATAGGTTGCATACACGACATTTTTCTGAATTAGCATTTTAAAAACCAATGAAATTCACAGAAAAAACCATAGGTTTTACACACGTTATAGTTAGGAAGTAGCATTTAAAAAACCTATGAAATTCACTGAAAAAACCATAGGTTTGACACATGTTATAGTTAGCTGGAAATTTTACTGACATAAAACCAATGAAATTCCACGTTATAGTTAGTTGGACTCACTATAACTTGCGCGTGCAATGCACTGCTGATGACGTCACATATTACATCATTCATGACATGGTCAGTGACATCACTGATGACACCATCCTTGTGACATAGTGACAGACCTCCTTTCACTGTAATGTAACTCTTGAAACACATATTCAAAAATAGAAACTGAAATTAAAAAAAAAATGCAGATACCCATATCAGTTACAACAAGTAATTCAGTAATTCCACCATCTATATACACATGCACTCATACATATACTCACTCATCATATGAAATGATACACCTATACATCCTGTTACACACCGACAATCATCGAAAAGTTACTCACAGACATACTCACACGTGCAAATAAACGATTGAACATCCATTTATTTGAATATAGAGTTATACACACACTTCCACCTTACTTCTATTGAAAATTACACATATTTATTCTCTTAAACAATCACTTATAGAAACACATACTTATTTAAACAGGAACTCTTTCAATCTCTTACTCTCACATATACTCACTTATATACATCAATATTCACATATACTAGATTAAAACATATGTTGTTACTGATAAAGACACTAGTGAGACAGTCATTCACTCACTAACAAACACATATACACACTCATCCACCCATACAGTCCTGCACATATGCTGTCTTCAAAACACATACAAACAGAGAGTCAGTCACTCATGCATCTATGTGCTAAGTAATACCCCCACCAAACCATATAGACACTCATACTGATACTAAGAGAAACATCTAATAACCCATATACATACGCATGTAGCTACTTACAAACACATGTAGCCACTTATACACAAAGTGAAACACTAATATATATATTTAAATATTTAAACATTACTCACTAATATTTATTTTTCAGAAAGACACATATTCACTGGATGGTGTCATCAGTGATGTCATGAGTGATGTCACTGACCATGTCATGAATGATGTAATATGTGACGTCATCAGCAGTGCATTGCACGCGCAAGTTATAGTGAGTCCAACTAACTATAACGTGGAATTTCATTGGTTTTATGTCAGTAAAATTTCCAGCTAACTATAACATGTGTCAAACCTATGGTTTTTTCAGTGAATTTCATAGGTTTTTTAAATGCTACTTCCTAACTATAACGTGTGTAAAACCTATGTTTTTTTCTGTGAAATATATATATATATATATATATATATATATATATATATATATATATATATATATATATATATATATATATATATATATATATATATATATATTACCTACTAGCGTTCGCAAGTAGGTATATATAGTTAGGATTTTTTTCCTATGGGATTTCTGAAAATTCTATGTCGAATAACTTTGGCGTTTGTGGACGGAATTGGCTAAAATTTTCAGGAAAATGGCACATTTTGTTTCTGAGCAGCCCCTGAAAATTTGGGAGGGTTTGGTCAAGGGGGGGTTGAGGAAAAAGGGGGGTCCCAAAATGCTTTTTCCCATTCATTTTTCCATAGGGCAGTTGGAGTCACTTTTAGCTCGAACGGCTGAATGGATTAACACGAAACATGGCAAAATTGTAGATATGGTTTGCCCGACGTGCCTTTGCTATGTCTCAATATATGTGCTCCAGTGGATTTTGAGAAATTAACGTTTTAAAAAACAGATATATCTGTAACAGCGCTCCGGTTAGCGCTCCGGTTCGTGTACCTGACGCGTAACGGAACTTCGCGAAGCGAAGCTGATTGGCTCTCCGGTGTCTGTCAACATTCTAAACAGTCCGGAGCGGCGGCCATCTTGTCTCTTGGTAGGATCGAGAGACAAGAGGTGGAGAAAGACCTAGTTCTAGGACACCCCCGCGCCGCACGGCCACCAGCTGCTGCGTGTGCCTCCCCGCCTTCTGCCTCGCTGCCCCGGCTCCGCCGCGTGACCACGCCCCCTGACATCGAGCGGCGTGGTCTGTGCCAGCTTCCTGGCCTGTGTCCCTGTCTGTTGTTGCCATAGTGATCTGTTTGATTTGTATTGAGCTGTATGCTGTTGATTTGTTTTTCTTTTTTTCTTCCCCCATTTGTGCCTGCTTCCGCCTTCGTTTTTCCACGTCCCCGGCTCTGTCTGTTGTTGCCATAGTGATTTGTTTGATTTGTATTGAGCTGTATGCTGTTCTGTTGATTTGTTTTTCTTTTTCTTCCCCCATCTGTGCCTGCTCTCGCCTTCGTTTTTTCACGTCCCCGTCTCATCCCTCCCCGCGCCCCGCTACCCGCCATCACAGATAGCCCCGCCCCTTTCCTTTGTGTACCCTCCCTGCTCCTGCCTCCCAGCTGCTCCGCCCCCCGCGCACTTTGCCATATATGGCGACCGTGCGAACGCGCAGCGGTCACGCGCAGCGGGTGCGCCGATTGTGCGCCGAAGGCGCGCCAAAGGTAAGCCCGTCTGCGCCCGTCCGCGCCTGGACCGCGCCCAGTGCCAGGACCCCTGGCCCTCGAGGACCCCGACCGACCCGCCTGACGTACACCGCCGTCACCCTCATCGATCTCAACGCCGGCCGAACCCCAGGATGCCACCGAGCCACCCCACGTCGCTCTCACGGACCCTTCAGCTGTCACACCTGCAAATTCACCTGCATCCGGACCTGCCCTGCACCAGCACCTGCCAAGCCGAACACCAGCAGCAACCACCTCAAGTGCATCCTGCTCAACACCCGCTCCGTCCACAGACCCGCCATCGAACTCTGGAACCTCCTAGACACCACATCCCCTGACGTCGCCTTCCTTACGGAGACCTGGATGAACGCCTCTTCAGCGCCCGACATCGCCATCGCCATCCCAGAGGGCTACAAGATCACCCGAAGGGACCGCACCGACAACCAGGTGGGAGGAGGCATCGCCATCATCCACAGGAACACCATCCGTGTCACTACTAGCACCGACAACACCCTAACCACCGCCGAACACCTGCATTTCCAGATCCACACCGACCCGAAGACCACCCTCAGAGGCACCCTGATCTACCGACCCCCGGGGCCACGCACTCAATTCAGCGAGGACATCGCCGAATTCATCAGCCCGCACGCCCTCCCCTCCACTGACTACATCCTCCTGGGGGACCTCAACTTCCACCTGGAGAACAACAACGACCACAACACCAGCACCCTGCTCGACAACCTCGCCAACCTTGGACTCAAGCAACTGGTGAGCACCCCCACCCACCTCGCCGGATGCACACTCAGCACCATCTTCTCATTCAGCAAAGACATCGCTTTCAGCCACGCCACAGAACTCCACTGGACGGACCACAGCTGTGTCCACTTCACCTTTGAAAAAACGACGAACCACCACCACCAGCAACAGGTTGCCCGTAGAAGCTGGAACAAGATCACCGCCGACCAGTTCGCCGCCTCCCTGAGCCAGCACCCTCCGGCCAGCTCAGCAAACCCCAGCCAGGGTGCCGACAACCTCACAAAGTGGATCAGCAACTGCGCAGACGAACTCGCCCCTATGAGGACCCCGCCCAGCAGACCCGGCAGCAAGAAAGCCCCATGGTTCACCGACGAACTCAAGAGCTCCAAGAAGAACTGCCGAGCCCTCAAGAAAGTCTGGAGGAAGGAACCCACACCGGACAACAGGACCACCCTCAAGCTCGCCACCCGGAAGCACCACCAACTGATCCGTACCGCCAAGAAAATAGCTTTCAAGAACCGACTGGACAGCAACGCACACAACTGCAAGGAACTTTTCAACATCGTGAAAGAGCTCTCCAACCCCAACGCCGGAAACAACGACATCACCCCATCGCAAGACCTCTGCAACTCCCTCGCCTCCTACTTCCACAACAAGATCGCGGACATACACAACAGCTTCAGCACCCAACCGACCCACGCCACGACCACAGCAACGCCACCCACCACCACCCTCCGAGCCTGGACGCTGATCAGCACCGAAGACACCGTCCGCATGATGAACTCCGTGCACTCCGGATCTCCGACCGACCCCTGCCCTCACCATGTCTTCAACAAAGCCGACGCTGTCATCGCACCCCACCTGCGGGACATCATCAACACCTCCTTTGACACCGCCACCTTCCCCGAGAGCTGGAAGCACGCCAAACTCAGCGCTCTACTCAAGAAACCCACAGCAGACCCCACCGAACTCAAGAATTACCGCCCCATCTCGCTACTCCCGTTTCCAGCCAAAGTCATCGAGAAGACCGTCAACAAACAACTGGCCGCCTTCATCGAGACCAACGGGTCCCTCGACCACTCACAGTCCGGCTTCCGAGCCAACCACAGCACCGAGACCGCCCTCATCGCCGTCACCGACGACATCCGAGCCCTGATGGACAACGGAGAGACAGCGGCCCTCATCCTCCTAGACCTCTCCGCAGCTTTCGACACGGTCTGCCACCGCACCCTAGTGCAGCGCCTCGGCAACGTCGGAATCCAGGAGAAGGCACTGGAATGGATCGTCTCCTTCCTCGACGGAAGAACGCAGAGAGCCCGCCTACCACCGTACAAGTCAGAGGCAACCGAAGTCATCTGCGGCGTCCCTCAAGGATCCTCGCTGAGCCCCACCCTCTTCAACGTCTACATGAGCCCCCTCGCGGCCATCTCCTATGCCGACGACACCCAGCTGATCCTCTCCCTGACCAACGACCCCGCCGCCGCCAGAGCCAACCTGCACGAAGGGATGAAAGAGGTAGCCAAGTGGATGACGACCAGCCGCCTGAAACTGAACTCAGACAAGACGGAGGTCCTCATCTTGGGCTCCTCGCCCTCCGCCTGGGACGACTCCTGGTGGCCCCCCGCCCTGGGCACCGCACCCAAACCGACGAACCACGCACGCAACCTGGGCTTCATCCTGGACTCCTCCCTCTCCATGACCAAGCAAGTCAACGCCATCTCCTCGACATGCTTCAACATCCTGCGCATGCTTCGGAAGATCTTCTGGTGGATCCCCACGGAGACCAGGAAGACCGTCACCCAGGCCCTCGTCACCAGCCGACTGGACTACGGCAACGCCCTCTACGCCGGAACCACCGCCAAGCTCCAGAAGAGACTCTAGCGGATCCAGAACACCTCAGCCAGACTCATCCTCGACATCCCACGAAACAGCCACATCTCCGGACACCTGAGAGACCTGCACTGGCTCCCCGTCAACAAAAGAATCACCTTCCGGCTCCTCACCCACGCACACAAAGCTCTACACGACCAAGGCCCGAGCTACCTCAACAACCGTATCAACTTCTACGCTCCCAAACGCCACCTCCGATCAGCCAGCCACGCCCTCGCCGCCGTCCCACGCATCCGGAGAGCGACAACAGGAGGAAGGTCCATCTCCTACATGGCCGCCAAGACCTGGAACTCCCTCCCGGCCGACCTGCCCCTGACCCAAGACCACCTCTCCTTCAGGAAGAAGCTCAAGACCTGGCTGTTCGATCAGTAACGGCACCCCCCCCCCAGCGCCTTGAGACCCTATGGGTAGGTAGTGCGCTCTATAAATGTCTCTGATTGATTGATTGATTGAAAAACGAAGGTGGAATTTAATGAAAGGGGTCAAGGTAGATCCCTCCTGACCCCCTAGGATTGATGAGTGAGATATTAAAGTGCCCCGCGGGGCAAAAAATAAAAAATAAAAAAAGTTGCGCTTTTTCGCCGTAGAGGCGCGTCCCGGTACGCGAACCGGGTAGCTTACCGGTAGCGTAACAGGAGTTCGCCATTTTGTGTTTTGGACAAATTTTATCACAAGATGGAGGAATAACAATGTGGGAAATGGGTGTAAGGGGGCACGGGAGACGTATCTTGACCACCTAGGTTTTCTGAGGGTAGCTAAGAAGGCTCATATATGTTGGAAAAAAAAATAGATTTTTTTCGCGCGGTTAGCTGCCGGTAAGCGAACCGGGTAGCGAACCGGGAAGCGAACATAAGTGAAAATTAGTGAAAAAAGGTACATTTGAAATTTTAAAAAAGTAATTATAGTTAAGGTAGCTCTGAAAAGAGCTTTTGGGTTCTGTGTAAGTTCTAGGTACTTATAAGTAGGTACCAATACACAATCTTAAATTTTGTATGAAAACTCTGTTTCCCTCATCTGAGAAGTGCACACCATCTCCTCTGTAGATATCTTGCATTTAATACCGCAAGTTATTGTTGTAGATGGCACCCATTCCATGGTCTCTCATATAAGCTGAAACAGACTTATTTACATGCTTCCTCGCTTTTTCAATTTGTGGACAAATTTGATTGGACCACCTCCATTTCTGTCTTTGGCATATATTGGAATATACCAAGGCAGTTTGAGGGAAAAGTGCCATTAATTGCTCAAATGTGTCCTTTAAGAGCATTTCCAGACCTACCCCAGTCAAAGTGCCCAAATCATTTTCTCCACAGTGCACTATTATGAGGTCAGGGTTTGGCAAATGTAAAAAGGTTTTCACCAATGGTATCAATTGGTGACATCTCAATCCTCTTTGGCCAATCCATTTGATTTCCACATTTTGTAAATTGAGGTTGTGTAAATTTCTGTTTTCAGCATACCTGTGAGCCCAGTGAATGTAACTATGTCCAACAATCCAGACAGAAAACATGGTGAGAGGAGGTTCTGCTGCAGTCAGATGAAGTGTGGGAATGAAATGGCAGTTGAAACAGTAGGAGTTTGTAAAGAAAAAAAATGTGGAGTTTGTGTGCTAATGATTCAGTAGCAGTGATTGGTGGATTTCCATCGCTGAAAACAGAAGGTTAGGGTGCATGGATGTGCTCTTTGAAACATGTAATTTGAATGGTTAAGAAAACATGATTTTAAGAAGCATTGCAGTGGATTAGCAGGTGTACTGAGAGTTCAGAGTTCATTTGAAACATTGTTGTGTGAACTTGTAAACATGAGAGGTCTGGCAGGAGGTAGTTGCTATGGAAAAAGGCCAGAAAGGGCAGAGGGGGGAAGGGTGTTGATTTGAAAAAAGTGAGGGAAGAGTTTTGATTGGGTCACATGAGAGATATGTGTGATGAATTTCAGCATTTCAGTGCCTTTGTTGGTTGCAGCCTCTGGAGTGCATACCTTTTGCTCTGGTAAAGAAAAATTGGTGTGTTTCTGAGACTGTTTTGAAATTCAAAAAGCATTTGCTAAGGTAAGAAAAAAATCATTTAATTTAGATAGAGAGTAGTATAGTTTATTGAGAAAATAAGGAAGTTAGCTGTACATTTAAAATGTTGTTTTGTGTCAAGTGTTTTCATTATTTTTTCCAAAAAGATTTTGCTTCTTTGACAAATTATAATTATAGATAATGTGAAGTATTAGTACTGACAGGGTGTGCTTGTACATAGGAGGTGTGCTGTGTATTCAAATTATGACCAGAAAATCGTTTTTTAAGAAAAAGACATGCTTTTTACATTTATGAGAACGATAACATGGGGTGTGCTTTTTTAAATAAATATTTCACTTCCCAACATGAATATGGGAGAATTATTTGCTTGTTTCTTGGTTTAAAAACTCGTTTCTTGAAGTCATTTAGGTTTCACAATATGTTTTGCAAGAGTTACATAGTCAACATGGGGGCATATTTACAAGGCTTATGAGACACATTCACGTCATTTTCTTCATTTTAAAAGTGACTTTAAAGGTGGTGCAAGGTTCTTGTAAATACACCCTCATGAGTGCTTTGCAAATTTAAGTCATTTTCCCCTGGTGCATGTGCCTTGTAAATACGCCCCTATGTGTGCTAGACAATTTTAAGGTACTTCTCCCAGGAATCTGGGAGACTAATTTCCTTACATGATGTGTTTAAAAATCGTGCTAAGGTGAGAAAAGATTCCTTTAATTTAGAAGGAGATTAGTATGCTTTTTGGAGAAAATAAGGAAGCCAGCTAGGGTGTGCTTGTACATAGGAGCTGTTTTGTGTTTTGAAATTATGACCAGAAAATCGTTTTTTTTTAAAGAAATACTTTTCACATTTATGAGAAGGACAACAAGGGGTTTGCTTTTAAAAAAAAATATTTTATTTCTCAACATGAGTATGGGAGAATAATTTGCTTGTTTGATGGTTTAAAATGTCGTTTCTTGAAGTCATTTAGGTTTCACAATATGTACTGGTAGAGTTTCATAGTCACTATGATAATTATGATATACATTTAGGACTGTTTAGGGGGCATGGATATGCTGAGGCTTCTGTAATTGTCATTGGAGGAGAATTATGTACATTGCACTGCTTCATACAGTCCTCACCTTCTGTGTACTCTTGGATATGCTGGACTATATCTGCTCAATGAGATACCTAAGCTGAGGAAACATAGGTGATGTGATTGTGAAATGAGCAAAAATATTTGCACCTTTTTCAATTACATCACCTGTGTTTCCTAACATTACTAATCACATTGTGCTGATGAGGTTTAGGCCTGTCCAGGGAGACAGAGGAGGTCTGGTCTTTGTTGAAGTGTGCAGTGGACATGACTCACTTCATCTGTCGGCCTGCACATGTATTATGTCTTCTGTACTCTTCAATAAGCCAAAATTTCATCTGCAACGCTGAGTAGGCCTCACCTCAAACAAACTTTTGTGACTGCCAGACCTGCCTTTTTGCTCCTAGATATTTCTTAGTTTTACCATGGCAGACAGACAATCCAGCATACTTCTGCATAGGCCACACCTTATGGTGGTGCAAGGGCCTTGTAAATACGCCCTCATGTGTGCTGGTAATTTTAAGTCACTTCCCCCTGATGCAAGGGTCTTGTAAATACACCCTCATGTGTGCTTGGCCATTTCAAGTCATTTCTTTCTGGTGCAAGGGCCTTGTAAATACGTCCTCATGTGTGCTTGGCAATTTTACCTCACTTCCCCCTGGTGCATGGGTGTGGTAAATTAGCCCTCATGTCTGCTTGGCAATTTTAAGTCACTTCTCCCTGGTGCATGGGTGTGGTAAATACGCTGTCATGTCTGCTTGGCAATTTTAAGTCACTTCCTGCTGGTGCAAGGGCCTTTTAAATACGCCCTCATGTGTGCTTGGCAATTTTAACTCACTTCTTCCTGGTGCATGGGTGTGGTGAATATGCCCTCATGCCTGCTTGGTAATTTTAAGTCATTTCCCCCTGGTGCAAGGGTGTTGTAAATGCACCCTCATGTGTGCTTGGCCATTTCAAGTCACTTCTTTCTGGTGCAATGGACTTGTAAATACGCTCTCATGTGTGCTTGGCAATTTTAATTAACTTCCCTCTGGTGCATGGGTGTGGTAAATACGCCCTCATGTCTGCTTGGCAATTTTAAGTCACTTTCCCCTGGTGCAAGGTCCTTGTAAATACGACCCTATGTGTTCTTGGAATTTTAACTAATTTCCTCCATGGTGCAAGTGCCTTGTAAATATGCCCCCTTTGTCTATGTTGTTAAATTACTGTAGATGGAATTGACATCTAGTGTGTTAATTGTTTGCCTACTGTTATTGGTTTACTGTTTGGTAATAGTGGTTAATATCAATTTTTTAAATATTTTTCCACAGATTTAACTGAAGATCTTTAGAAAACTTTAAAAATGCCCTCAAGGCAGCGAAAACTAAAAGAAGCAAAGCGACTTACACTCCATCTTGGTAAAGATTTGGAACAGTCCTGTAATATGAAATCGTATCAAGTTGCCAAAAAAGCTCCGGGTAAGAAAATAAAATCATTTTTAAAAGCAATTTGCAGACAAAAAAAACCCAGTATTGAACATGTTTTAGTGCATAAGAAGAGAGACAATTTAAAGGAAAAGGAAAGGCCCGTAAAAAAAGTTTCTGCTAGAGCAGGAGATAAGTCTGTGCAAGGCAGTAGAAGGGAAAATCAATTCAAGGACATTCGTAGGCGAATGTTCCGCAACAGGATAATTGTCAATTTGTTAAAAAATTTTAAGAAAGTCCAACAGAAAGTGACATTTTATAAGAAAAAGAAAAATGTAGAGAAAATTATTGATCAGGCTTTCGAAATTAAGCGAAAGTTATTTATTTTGGTAATCAATAGAATTAGGAAACTAAACAAGGTAATTTCTGATTTCAAATCAAATAGTAGATGGAAGAGAGTAGTTAATCGTAGTAATTTTTGTGAAGTATTCTCAGGGGAATGGATGCATAGTTCAAGTTGTGAGGCATTTTTCAATGAGGAGAGTTACTTTCAGGACAATGATTTGGTGCATGCAGATGACACCAGTGGTCGAGCATATGAGGTAAAAGATGGTTGTCCGGTTGAAAAAGAAAAACTTGTGTCTACAGATGCAGAAGAGATGTTAGGTGATGAGATTTTAGGAAGACGTCCTAAGGGACCAGTCTACACCTGGAAATGTAGTAGCACTTGTAGTGTGCAACAGGATTCCATCAATTTGTTTTGTGATTTTGTACGTACATTTAATAAGAAAAGTTTAAAACAGAAAATGAAGTTGTTGAAAGAATTAGATCCTTGCAGAGTGAGAGAAGTAACAGGTTTGCATGGGTATTCCCTGGCTTGTCTTTCCAGAAGAGTATGCCAGAGTGTTTTTCATCATTTCAGGATGCTAGCAGTGCATCATAATAAAGTGAGGAAATTAGTGAGAATGTTGTATTATGCTAAGAGTCCAGCAATTATGCTTAAACAATTGAGCAGTGCTCTTTTGCATGGTTCAGAACAACATGTGAAAAATATTTGTGAAGAAATTGAGTACTGTTACTTTGCTAGTAAAGAGAACAATGTTGAAATTGACCGAGTAGAAGAAGGTAATGTGGAAGACAGTGTACAGATTTCTAATATAGATAAGTTTCACAAAGAAATTTCCATCTTTCAGGTGAAATCAAGTGAGAGGCCTAATTTCACTTGTGTGTGTTGTCGACGGACTTATTATGATGAAGCAGACAACTCGACCAGAGAATTATATAAAATCCTGAGAAGTTTTACTAACCCCACAGCATGCGAAAGCCCTGACACCTTTTCTCAGGAGCTGTGTAATAAGATCTCACAATTCTTTGAAGACAAAATCGACACCATCTACAATAAAATATTGGTCAAACACCCCAATACTATAGAGACTCCTACCGCCCTCTGCTCACAAACTAATACTGAGACCTTCATTGACATCCCAGAAATCTCCGAGGATGACATAAAATCCTTATTAAACAAAATAAAAACAGGGTCTCCCCTTGACCATCTCCCCCCTAGAGTGATGAACACTCTGAGCACAGCTCTCTGCACCGTCATCCAAAAAATTTTGAACCTCTCCTACAAAGAAGGTAAACTCCCTCAGCAATGGAAAGAGGCAGTGGTGAATCCCAAACGAAAAAACTCCACCTCCCCTTGGACAGAGCTCTCCAACCTCCGTCCTATCTCTCTGCTGCCCCTCCTGAGTAAACTGGCCGAGAAGCATGTCAACACCCATCTGTCCAGTTTCATAGAGGCGACAGGGGGCCTGGACCACTCACAATCTGGGTTCAGGCCCAACTACAGCACCGAATCTGCACTCCTCTCTGTGACCGATAACATCAAGATGTCACAGGATAGAGGAGGCTCAATGATTCTGGTGCTGTTAGACCTGTCGGCCACCTTTGATACTGTGTCCCATAAGATCCTCGTGAGCCGTCTAAAAGGAGTAGGCATTGGAGGACAGGCCCTCTCTTGGTTGGAGAGTTTTCTGTCCGGGCGCTCACAATCCGTCAGTCTGGGACCCTATCATTCCTCCTCAAGGGTGCTCACGAAGGGGGTGCCACAGGGCTCATGCCTAAGCCCCACATTGTTCAATGTGTACGTGGCCCCCCTTGCTGAGATTGTGAGGAAATACGGATTCACCCCGGTGTCTTACGCTGACGACACCCAACTCCTCTACCCTTTCCATTCCCTAAACTCCAATGTCAGGGATAATTTTGCTGAAGGCATGAGGGCTATCTCCAACTGGATGGCTTCCAACCGTCTCCAATGCAACGTTGGAAAGACGGAAGTAATGCTCTTTGGAAAAGCATCCATACTATGGTCCCCTGATTTGTGGCCCCTAGATCTGGGACCAGTACCCACCCCAAAACTAACAGTAAAGAATCTGGGGGTGAAGTTAGATCAAAATTTGACCCTGAAGGAGCATGTGAATGCAGTCGCTGGGGCATGTTTCCACACCATTGGTCTGTTAAGACGAGTCTTCCCATACTTACCAGACAACTACAGAAAGACCCTTGTGCAGACAATGGTGATAAGTAGAATTGACTACTGTAACGGGCTCCTGATACAAGCCAACGAGGATGCCATAAACCGCTTACAGGTAGTCCAAAATACAGCGGCAAGACTGATTTTGAATGCCCCCCCAGAACCCCCTCCAAGCCTCTGCTGAGAGAACTTCATTGGCTGCCAATACGACAACGCATCAAATTTAAAATCTGTTGCATTGTCCACAAATGCTTGTTCGGGAAAGCCCCCAACTATCTGACCCAAAAGCTACCCCTTTACAAACCAGACAGAGCGCTACGGTCAAGCAATCAACTGCTGATAAAAACTCCTCTTGTAAAAAAAACTAGACAAGGTGGCCGAGCTTTCTCTCTGGTAGGGCCCACCCTATGGAACAACTTACCTTTCTGCATCAGGCAAATCTCCAACCACTCCGCCTTCAGGAAAAAATTAAAAACCAACCTGTTCCTGGAAGAATAACTGAACTATCAGCCCATAACCTACAGCTCATTTGTAACACCCCTCCTTGGCCATCTTGCGAGCAAAAGCGCGGAGATACCCCGCACGGGGTCGATTCTTGCGCTATACAAGAAATTAAATAAATAAATAAATTATAAGAATCAGACTAAGTTAGTGGATTTATATGCAAAAAGTGAAATGGAAAACAATAGTGAATGGAAGGATTTTGCTACGTACTTGATGGTAGAAAATTGTTTTGATTTGGGATCGGACCAACGTATGTGTACTTATTGTTGTAACAAATTAAACCAAAACCGGATGCCTGCTAGAGCGGTTCATAATAATCTGGAATTTGTTGACATTCCTTCTGAATTGAAGGATTTAAATACTTATGAATCTATTTTGATTCAATGTGTGCATCCCTTTCAGGCTATTGTATGAATGGAGCCAAAGACAGGGAAATTGCCTCCATCAGATTTACAGAGAGGATTAAAGTGAAGAGTTGTTTATTTGCCTTTAGATTTGAAGAAAAACATTAATACAATTGGAGTAGAGAAAGTGGAAGAGGAACCTCTGGTTATCCTAGTTAATGGTGTTCCGACAAAGAGTAAGAAAATCTGGCATGATTTAGTGGATGTTAGGAAAGTCAAAAAGGCAACATTGTATTTGATAAAAAACAATGAGTACTACAAGAATGTATGTGTAGCAGAAGAGGAAGTAAGTGAAGAGGACAGCGAATTGTGTGCTGGACAAATTGAGAAAGTAGAAGCCTCTAAAAATGAAGAAATATATGAACATTATAGTGTTCATCCTTTGCATTCCAAGGAAGTAATGGGGAATGCTATTGAGTTGTTTCAAATGAAACAAGCCAAAGGGAGTCCCATTAGTGTTTGGGAGGAAAGTTTGGAAGCTCTGTGTTTTCCACAGTTATTTCCCACAGGTCGAGGAGGACGATATGATGAGCGACCTGATTAAATTCCTGCTTCTGAATACCGGACTTTACGATTGTATGCAGAAGATCCTAGGTTTCGTCAATGCATTTGAATTTAGAATTTAAACCATTTGTAGAGCGCAACATTCACCGTACGGTTTCTTGGCGCTAGTGGAGGGTCCAGCAACTGAGGGCGAAGTGAACCTGTCGCAGAGCAAGGAGGGGCCCAGTTACACGGAGAAAGCCTGTTTGAACAGGAACGTTTTTAGGTCTTTGCGGAAGGAGACATATTGGGTGGCAGAACGAAGGTGGTCGGGGAGAGAGTTCCAGAATGTGGGAGCCAAGGTAGAAAAATTGGCTCCACCCCACTTTTTACGTTTGAAACGTGGGATTTGCAGGAGAGACTTGGAAGAGGAGCGAAGCTCTCTGATCGGGACGTATTCATTTATCAGAGAGGAAATGAAGGCGGGGGCAGTGCCCTGGCGGGCCTGAAAAACCATACAGCCGGTTTTAAAGAGGGAGCGTTCCTTGACAGGAAGCCAATGGAGCTCCTTGAGGAGGGGTGTGGAGTGGTGGAAACGTGGGAGACCATAGACCAACCGGGCCGCCTGGTTCTGGACCATCTGGAGCCTCCGCAGGCTGTATGCCGGGATGCCATTGTACAGGGCATTGGCATAATCCAGCCGCGAGATCACCAGCGCGGCCATGATCAACTTAAGTGCCTGGGGGGAGAAGAAACGGGAGACGGTGCGGATGGTTCGAAGGGTGAGGAAACAGGAAGAGACTACAGAGCTAATTTGTGAGTGGAGGGTGAGTTGGTTGTTCATTTTGACACCCAGTGTTTTAACTGTAGTCGAAGGAGTGGGGGAGGGACCAAAAGAGGAGGGCCAGAAGAGAGAGTTCCAGGGACTGGAAGAACCACCGGTGAGAACCAACTCGGTTTTATCCGGGTTCAGCTTGAGATGGTTGTGGTTCATCCAGTCCCTGATGAAAATCATAATAGACTGGAAGTTTGAGGCAGAAAGGGGAGAAGAGGAAAGGTCAAAGATGAGCTGGAGGTCATCCGCATAGTTGTACACGGTGACCTCCAGCTGCTGAAGTGCGAAGATAAGAGGAAAGATGTAAAGGTTGAACAGTAAGGGGGAAAGAGAGGAACCCTAGGGAACACCACAGGTGACTTGAAGTGAGGTGGTCGTGAAGTCTCCCAGCAAAACCGCCTGGGTGCGGTCCCTCAGGAAGGAGGATAGCCAGACCAGGGCTGATCCCTCAATTCCAGCCGCCTTGACATGGGACAGTAAGATGGTGTGGTCCACCGTGTCAAAGGCGGCGGAGAGATCGAGGAGCACCAGCGCCTGGTGTTTGTTGTAATCCATACCCTTCCTGAGGTTGTCTAGGACCGACACCACGACTGATTCGGTAGAGTGCCTGGGGCGAAAGCCGGCCTGGCGGGAAGCCAGACCCCCATTTGCTTCTACGTGGGCGCTGAGTACCGAGGTAACATGGCGCTCAAGCACCTTGCCCAAGTAGGGCAGCAGGGAAATTAGGCGGTAGTTGGCTGAGATGGACGGGTTCGCACCAGGCTTCTTTAGAATGGGCACTATGGTGGCTAATTTGATCGCGGGGATCACCACTCCCTGCGTAAGGGAACTATTGAGGAAAGTAATGGAGGGTTCGGGACAAGAGGAGTAAATCTGTTGCAGGATTCATGCCGGGCAGATGTCTGCCGGAGAACCCGATTTTACTTTGGGGAGTATCTCTAAGAATACTTCCTCAGTAAGGGGGGGAATGGGGTAAGATGGCATTGAACAGTGGGAGGGGAAGGATCAACAAAGGCAGACGAGGGGAGGGGTATGTTGGCCTTGATGGTTGCGATCTTGTCCAGAAAGTAGGTGTTTAATTGGTCACACAGGGGCTGGGATGGAGGGATTTGGGGTGAGGCTCTGTCGGAAAAGGCTAGGTCGTTCACTATACCGAAAATCTCCCTAGGTTTATTTTCTGCTGTCGTTATTTTAGTGGAGAAGTAGATGGTTTTGGGGGCTAGGATTGCTTTTTTATACTCTGTAAGTAGTATGAGATAATGAGTTTTTAATGAGGGGCAGTAGTCTTTTCTCTATTGCCTCTCTGCTTGTCGTACGGTCAGTTTTAGCTCTTTTAGGTGGTCGTTGAAACACCTGTTGGAGTCCTTGGGTCGTCGGATGGAAATACGACGCAGAGGAGCCACTGAGTCACAACCTCCAGCCAGCCAGGTGTTGATAGCGATGGCTTGAGAGTTGGATGAAAGACCAGAGAGGGTCGGGATGGAGTTCCGAAGCAGGGAGGTCAAGGAGGGAAGATCAACTCTGTTCCAATTCCGCGCCCAGGTGTTTTTGGTGTGTGGAACCTTAGATACCGGATTGAGAGAAATGGAGAAAGAGATAAGGGCATGGTCGGACCAAGGACAGGGAGATACAGACACCGGGGAAACAGGAAGGTTGAGGGACCAAACCTGGTTGAGTATATGACCGTGAGAATGTGTAGGGACAGATATGTGCGGAACAAAGTTCAAAGAGAGAAGAGATTCGGTGAATTCTTTCAAAGCGGCACACTCCGAAGGGTCCGAGGGCCAGTAATTAAAATCGCCTAGCACCAAGATCGAGGCGTAGTTGACCACCAGGGTGGCCAGAAGGTCCTGAAATGCAGGTAAGAACAGAGACGAAGGCTGGGGTGGGCGATACATCAGGAGGCATGTGATAGGAGGGGAGAAGGAGAGGGAGCGGACTACAAGGAATTCAGTTGGGGGATGGGGGGAAGGGAAGGGATTGAAAGTTCAATTCAGACCGAGCAATTAATGCCACACCACCGCCTATCCTACCCGCCGGGCGATCGGCGCGCAAGGCAACGTAGGAAGGGGGGAGGGTAGCCAAAAGAGCGGGGAGGGAAGAATCACAGAACCAGGTTTCGGTCAAGAGCAATAAGTCAGGCCTCTCGGAGTCGAGCATGACAAACAGCTCATGATGGTGTTTGACCGCTGACCTGGTGTTGAGCAGAAGAACAGATAATGTTTCATCTACTGTTTGAAAGTGATCTGTCGGGACTGTCTTATGCAGTGAACCACATCCTGAAAAGTGGTTTACAACTGCGAAATATCTCAGCAAGGGACTTTATGGATAAAGTCAATGTGCAAGACAGTATTTTGGATTCTCACCTGATTAATCTGATGGCATGTCAGCGTGGTACTAATGAGTATTGGTACCGTCGTCATGGTGACTTAAAATGTATGCTGAGGAACTTAGGAACTCCCACATGGTTCCTCACTCTCAGCTGTGCTGAGTATGGCTGGAAAGACTTACTTGAATTTCTACGAGAGGCAAATGGAAACATTGAAAATATTGAATTCAAGACACCCGGAGAACTGTGCTCTTTGGATCCAGTGAATGTATGCAGGTACTTCAATCATAGATTTGAAGCTATGATGTCTTTCATCACGAACAAGAAAAATCCACCTCTTGGAGATGTGTTGGATTTCTTCTGGAGAAAGGAGTATCAAGCACGAGGTGCTCCTCATATACATATGCTGTTATGGATCAAAGATGCACCCAAATTTTGAACAGATCCGGATGACTTAGTGATGAATTTCATAGAACAGTATTCTACATGTGCTGTTCACAAAGACAAAGGAAGACAAAAGTCTAAGAGAACAAGTTTTACGGTTTCAAAGCCATCGTTGTGGAAAGTACTGTCATCATAAATTCAGAAACAAGAACAAGTACTATACAAAATGTCGTTTTGGATTTCCACGATTGGTGATATCTAAAGGAAGAGTGAACAATTTGATGTCTTCGCTGCGACATAATGTGACAAGGAAATCACCCAAAAATACATACAATTTGAAGAGAAACGAAGAGTCCAAGAACATCAATGACTACAACCCAGTGATTTTGTCCATGTGGAATGCTAACATGGATATGCAGTTTGTGGCTGCCAACTGTATGGCTGAGGCTCGGTATGTGACGTCTTACATCACAAAAAAAGAAAAGACAGAACTTAAAGATATGTGGGAGGACATTTCCCATGAAAAGAGCCTCAGTAAGAAGTTGTACAGTTTCACTCTGAAGATGTTGTCGCATCGAGAAATCGGAGCTTATGATTGCTCTGACCGGTTATCTTCAGCAAGTCTCTATGCCAAATCTAGGAGTATCATTTGGGCAAGTCTTGGTCTTGCTGCAACGCATAATCGAGTTCTCAAACCTGTACGGGAAATTGAGTATTTGGTGGAGAAGGAGCCAAGCAGTACAGATATTTTGAAGACCAACATGTTGGATACATATTATCCAAATAGAAGCAGTCACTTGGAGAATGTTTGTCTGTATGAGGTTCTACAAAATTACATTTTCAAGAGGAACATCACAGAAGATATTGATAAAGGAGTGTATGCTGTAATTGGAAGTGAGGAATGTCTGGTCAAGCAAAAAAAATGTCTATTGGTAAATCATTGAAAATTGGATTGCGAATCTCCAGAAAGAAAAGAGTTTTTCTATTTTGCTCTTTTGCAACGTTTCAAGCCTTGGCGTGCAGAAGAGGAACTGCTTGGAGATTTCCTCTGTTATGAAGACTCTTTCAATGCAGCCATGGAGTCCATAGAATGTCCTGTTTTCCCAAAATATCTAGAAATGTTGGATGCAGAAATCGAGCAGGAAGCAACAATAGCAGCCGAGATTGCTAGAGACAGTTCTCAGGACAGTCAGAGTTCTGTTTCATTGAGTCAGGATCCACTAGGAGGACCAGTTATTGAAAATGAAGCTGCCACTGCCATGATGGAAGTGGAAAGAGCCATGGCACATGCTCAGGAGGCTGTGGTTAACTTAGAAGATTTAGAAAGACAACTTAACGTTGAGCAGAGGAAAATATATGACTAAGTTACCAACCAAATTGATCATGGATTAAGTCATGAGAAGAAACAGTGCTCTTGTACGTCGTTGAAGCCTATCCGATTGTACGTGAGTGGAGAAGTAGGAACTGGAAAAAGTTTCCTCATTAAAGCAATTTCAGGTAATTTGCAGAAAAGGACTGAGTCATCGCTGTCTTGTGTTGTCACCTCTCCAACTGGTCTGGCAGCACATAACATTAAAGGTATTACTTTGCATCGGCTACTGATGCTGCCAGTGGAGCATGATAACAAATTACAATATCATAATTATCGGGAGATGCTTGTTGTGAAGTATCTAGAGTCCTGAAGAAGATGAAACTTCTTATCATTGACGAAGTAAGCATGGTTTCCAATGTCATGCTTACCTTTGTGTATTTGAGAATGCAGGAAGTTCTTAAAACAGAGTATGATGTGTTATTTGGTGGCAAACACATCATTGTTTTCAGTGATCTTCTGCAGCTGACACCAGTGAAAGGACAACGAGTGTTTAAACTGCTTACGCATGAAGATACCAGGAAGTGCCTAGGGAGCATTGGCAACGTTAACATATGGTTAAAGTTCAGTTATGCTGAGCTTCGTGAAAATATGCGTCAGGCGAAGAATGAAGATTACAAGAATATTCTACAAGATGTTAGAATCGGGAAAGTGACTGAGCGTGGGAAAGAAGCTTTACATGCACGATTACTGTCAAATTTGTTTCCAGAAGACGACGTTCTGCCAGATAATATTTTTCATAAAATTACTGGGAAGAAATCTGGAATATGTTTGATGCCAACTCTTGCAGAATGTTCCATCTTCAACAACAAAATGTTGAATTTAGAGAACCAAGAGATTGTGAAACTGGAAGCTATTGACAGAATAGAGCATATGGGTGCAACAATTGTTTTGTCTGAGAATTTGAAATCTAAATTGGATTCATTAGAGAAGACTATATCTAAAACTGCTGGTTTTGAAAAGACTCTGAATGTGTGCTTAAATTGCCGTATCATTTTGAGAAGGAATTTACATGTTGAAAGAGGTCTGGTAAATGGATCAATGGGTATTGTTGTTGATTTTGAGAAATACAGAAATTGGGATGGAATTGAATTTTTAAAAATTAAATTTGATGGCATTGAGGAAGTACAGCTAATTGGTCGTTGCACAGCTAGGTTTCTGATTGTAAAAGACTTATATGTTTGCCGTAAGCAATTTCCTGTTTGCTTGGCATATGCGGTGACAATCCATAAATCACAAGGTTTAAGTGTAGACAGTGCATTGGTGAATATTGGCAGTTCTATGTTCAAGGAGGGTATGGCTTATGTAGCATTGTCACGAGTCAGAACTTTATCGGGTTTGTACTTGATTGAGTGTGATGTCACAAACATGTGTGGGGATCTAGATTGTGTTATGGAATACAATAGGTTAAGAAGAGAGTATGCGCCACATTTGCCTCAATATCCTTTGTTTGAGAAACGTGTGGTAGGCCGGAAATGAAGAAATGTCACTAATAGTAGGGAGGTTGTAGCAAAAAGACCAAAAGTCGATGAACCCAAAATTGTAAGCAGAAAGAAAATGAATTCTGTTGAAGATGTTGTTGGTTTTCAATTTGAAAATAGTTCTGGTGTGAACTGCTATGCTAATGTAGTGGTTAATGTTGTCTTTTCTCTAGAAACTTTAAAAGAACAGATTGTGATCAATTTGGATCAAAGTTTTTGCTGTTTGTTGAATTCTGTGTTAGAGAAATGTAGTGCTGATAGAACAAGAGTAGAAAGTGTGTCTGAAATTCGAAATCTGTTAGACAAATGTTCATGTCAAACACAATTCTCTCAAAATATTCAGCAAGATTGTCAGGAGTTTTTAATGTATATGCTTAATGTATTGCAAGATGAAGGTGTAGATGTAGTTTTTCTGTTTGGCCTTTCTTATCAATAGCAGCATGACTGCGAGAATTGTACGTTATCAAGTATTACTAGTGTAGACTCAGAAAGATTTATATATTTAACTTTGCCAGACACTAAATCAGTATCCTTTAATAAGCTAGTAAAAGCAGCCGATCAAAACATGGAGTGTAGCCAATGTAAGTCTGCAATGCTGTCCACATTATTTATACGAAGATATGGCCAGTATGTCATTTTAATGTTCCAACGATGTAGGCCTGATGGAACAAAATTGACAACTTTAATTAAAAATGTTGTGGCTTCTCAGTTGTCAATATTAGGAAGGTATTTTCTAACTGCAGCAATTATATATCATGAGGGCCCTTCAACAACATCAGGAGATTACACAACTTATTTGAAGTCTGGAAATGGCTGGTCATTCTGCAATGATTCTGTTTTAACTTTCAAAAAAAGATTGCCTTTTCACCTTCAAAATTCTTACCTGGTGTTCTTACAACCAAAATTTTAGGAAAGGAATCTCGGGATTTGTTCTGAGGAATTTCAAGAGGTTCTAAAAGCTCCTACACTATATAGCCTTGTGGAAAAGTGTAGCACAGAGCGAAAATTGTTTTTTTTAATAAGCTAATTCAAGAAGCAGATCAAAAGAAGGAGTAGAGGTGATGTAAGTCTGTAATGCTGTCTACATTATTTATAGAAACTTATCGGTGAAATGTCATTTTACAATTCCAACTATATAAACCGGATGTAAATAAGTTGTCAAGTCTAATTAAAAATGTTTTGGCTGCACAGTCGTCGATTTCAGGAAGAACATTTGTAACTGCAGCTATTTTATGACATGATGGTCCTTTAACAACTTCAAGATATTACACAGCTTATGCGAAATGTAAAAAAGGCTGGTCTTTCGGCAATGATTAGAATTTGACTATGACGCAATGTTGCCTTTTGACTTGTTTTTAGAAGTGAGAATTTAGGGTAGGTAACTGGATTATAACGATTCTAGGTGTTGCTGTAATTTAGTGTGCTGTTTTAAATTGCTTTGTATGTCTCATTTTTCTTAAAACAATAGAGCTTATCTTTCAGAAAGTGGCGGGCAGAAAATATTAACAGCACAACAGAGTATAAGCTGTTCATAGGACATCCTTTGACGTCATGGAAAGTAAGTTACTTTTGAGGAGTTTTGATTTCTGATTGATTATATTATATGGGTTTTTTAAACACAATCATTTTGATTGTGTTTTTTTTTTCCCCGCTGTTATATGATAAATACCTTCAACTCACTGTTTTCAGTGAAATTTGATATATTCTGAGAACAGCAAAAATAAACCATTTAATATGTATAATTAATTCTGTACTTTGAATTGTGATTTTTAATATGTACTCATCTTGTCTCATGCTCACTCATCTTTTACTACTTTCTATCAATTTTAACATTTTTGTTCTCTCATTCACAGATTGAAAGTATAAAAATAACACGTGACTAAGTTAACAATAATTATAAGGTAAGTGTTTAGTACTCATTCTGTTACATCTCTTTTACATTTAACTTTTATTAGTTCCACTGCTTCATTTCTTTAACCCTCAGTTTCCTGCCTTTGCTACTTCCCTCATTCCTTTTCTATTACTTTTTTACTCTACTCGTTCCACTCCTGTTCTCAGTCCCTCTTTAAACAGTATCTTTGTGTTACTCCCTCTAACTGTCTTTCTTTTAAGAGTACTCTCAGTTTACTTACTCTTCTTTTCTTTAAAAAAAATAATTTTGAGTTCGCTTCCGGTTCGCGTACCGGCGTGCAAACAGGGAAGTGAACCAAAAGAAATAGAGGTTGTCAGAGTGCTTAACATTCTAGCAATTTCTTATAAAGGGGATGTAGTTCTGAAAATAACTTTTTTTTATTATTTTTGTTGTTTTATATTTTTTTTATTATTTTTCTGAACATTTTTTGTTGTTGTATTTTTTGAACGGTTTTATATTTTTTTTGTTTTTTTGATGGGGGGGAGAAACGAAAATGATTCATTATGAAGGGCTCAACAAGAGCAACAAAAAAAAAAGATCATTTATTTTCTGGGGCGTTTTGGACATTTGTGATTGTTATTTGCTTTATTGATTAAATGTATGCTACTCTCCCTGAAGCAAATCAGTTGGCCACAAAAAATGCATACGTGCTTCACATTGCCAAATTTCATTTGGATATTTGGGACCATCTCCCTCGCCTCTGGTCCCGTCACTGCTTCTTCATTGGATGTACTGGCCACAGGTCGGGGTTATCCAGCAGATCACATACTTGTGCAGCACTGTAATTTATAGGGTGCCACCTTTCAATGTGCTGATGCATGGTATAATTGCCATAACTGTATTTCTTTTCTGTTCCTCTGGACAGTTCATTTTAACAGATCAGACAGGTAACATACCGGGCATTTACCTTTTTTTGTCCCTGGGGAAATGTAAAAAATTGCCATATATAATTTTCTTTGACATGGACCTCCTTGGCTGTTCAGGTAAAAACCTCCTTCTCCCTTGCTCCTCTTCCTCTTCTTCCTCCTCTTGTTGAGGATAACCTGAGGAGGTGGTCCTCTCTTCCTAGGAGGTGGTGGTGGTGCACCAGCTGCAGCTATTAATGAAGCCATTTCTAAGGTATTCAAAGTAGGTCTTTCTCTCATAAAAATGAAAGTCAGAGTGAGGAAAAAAGGTGGGGCTTTCATCATTTAGGGAAAAAATGTTCTAAACCAATGAAAAGTGTTATTTTTAGGTCATATGACCAAGCCTTACATCATTAGGAAACCAAAAGTATAATGAACCAATGAAAAGTTTTATGAACAAGTCACATGACCTGTTATGCTTACGTTACGCGTCCCGCTACGCACCCGGAGCACTTCCGAGGCGCTGCGCTTCGCACCTCGGTTCGCGTTCCGGAGCGCTTCCGGGTGCGCTAACGCGGCGCGTCATAAGACGCATTACGCGGTAACGCGATACGTCGCGCTTACGCGATGCGTCACGATGTTGCTTTCTAACGCGGTAGTTGCGCTAACGGAACGTTTACCGGTTCGTGGACCGGGTCTTGGAACAAAATGAAGCTAACGGGAAGCTGCCCGGTTCGCGGACCGGCAGCGAAACAAAAAAATAATAATTTAAACAAATATATAAATAAAAAAATTATATTACAAAAATATAAAATATATTTTTGCATTAGAATAAGAATACATTTTACAGCTTTTGATATTTGCTATTAAAAAACCATTGAAATTCACTGAAAAAACCATAGGTTATAGACCATATGTAGTTAGGAATTAGCATTTACAAAACCTTATTTTACTCGCACAAAACCATTGAAATTCGCATATATAGTTAGTTGCACTAACTATATATCGCGCACCCGCAATCCACTTCATGACATGGTCAGTGACATCACTGATGACATCACTGATGACAACATCCAGTGACTGTATGTTTCTGTAGAGTTAAAATATGTCTTACATATTGAAGAATGAGTGGATGTATAAGTGTCTGGATGAAGGATTTAGTAGGTGCATGACTGATTGTATGAGTGAGTGATTAGATGTGTCTCACTGAGTGCATGGGTTAGTGACTAAACTGTCTTAATTTGTACATCATTATGTCTGTTGTTCTGTAAACTGCTGCATGTGTTGATCAGTAGCTATATGAGTAACTATATGGGTTATTGATTGGTTGCCCAAGTATTTGTATGGGAGACTGAGTGTGTGTGTATGGGTGGCTGGGAGGTGTGTGACTCTGTGCATAGATGTGTGAACAGTTGATTCACTAGATGTATGGGTTCAAAAGTGCATGTGGAATTAGCTGTATGGGCGGTTGACTGTGTGCATGAGTGTATTGGTGAGTGAATTGATATCTTAGTGCTACATGTCAAAGTAAGTACATATGTAAAACACAGTACATGTGAGAATTGACATATATAAATAACTGTGCATAAGAGCCAGTGAATGTGTGAGTGGCTGTATGGATCATTGTGAACTTGTATCAGGGATTGTATAAGAGAGTAAATATGTGCTAGTATATGTTTGAATAAGTAAGGTGTGTATAACTGTATAGTTGAAGAAATCGAGGTGTGATTGATTCTTTGCATGACTGACCAGGTGTGTGAGTAACTCCATGGATGAGTGACAGTCTGTGAGTGTCTGTTTACACTGAGTGTATGTAAGGTTATATTAGAGTCTGAAGAGGTTCAACGTATTATCACATGCATGATATCATCAGTAATGTGATCAGTAATGTCAAATGAGATGTCATCAGTCATGAATGATGTAATATGTGACATCATCAGCAGTGGATTGCGGGTGCGCGATTTATAGTTAGTGCAACTAACTATATATGCGAATTTCAATGGTTTTGTGCGAGTAAAATAAGGTTTTGTAAATGCTAATCCCTAACTATATATGGTCTATAACCTATAGTTTTTTCAGTGAATTTTTAAGGTTTTGTACATGCTAATTCCTAACTATATATGGTCTATAACCTATGGTTTTTCAGTGAATATATATATATATATAAGAAAGAGTTGCCCCTGGGTGGGATTGCACTTACAGGTAGGAATTAATGCCAACGCAAGGGCAAGAATCCCACCCAGGGGCAACTCTTTCTTCCATTTGTTAGCGGCCAGCCCGGTCGCGGGTTTGCACTACCGTAGAAAAACTGCGGGTCCACAGCTACCTCATTTGGGCAGCTTACTGTGGTACAGGAGGTGCCTTTTACTTGCGGGGTGTTTGCAGGGACATTGGCAATCCTTTTAATACTTTTTGCATGCGAATGGTGGCGGTGACCCACTTGGGCTCTACTAAACCACCAGTCCCAGAAAGCTTTACTTCAGGTGTTACACCTGTGTATAATTACTGTGGGTATTTACTGGTATATATATATATATATAAAACGCGAAAAATACATAAAATTATGTATGGGGGGCTCACGGTCCCCCCGCAGCCCCTGGGATCGCCACCCCCGGGGCTTCTAAAATAAATAACAAAAATCTGTGTACGCCCCAGGTACCACCATCTCCCCGGGGCTCTAATATTCAAAATAGGGGGGTCCATGACAGACCCCCCAGTCCCGGGGACCACCACCCCCTGGGGCTTTTAAATGTTGGGAGGGGGGCCGTGCAGCCACCCTCCTGGAGCCTTGTGGTGGCCCTGGGGTCCGCCACCCCCCCAGGGCCAGCTCCTGCAGTGTCCCGGGGTGCCTACCCCCGGGACACTGTAGTTTGCTATGGTACGGCGGGAGCCTCGCGGTTCCCACCCTACCATAGCAAACTGCTTTGGTTTTTGGAAGAGAGAGCAGGAAACCTGATCTCTCTTCTTAAATCTAAGCTGATTGCTTTTCTACATGGGGAGCAGCATGTTAGCTGAACCCATGTAGAAAAGCAATGCTGGCTCCCGCAGGATGCGGGGAGCCGGCTGGGAATGTGGGGGGATTGGGGACCCCCCACGGTCCCCAATGAGGAGGGCCAGCCCCGGAGGATTGGGACCCCAGAAGGGGGCCACGTGGCCCCTCTCCACAACAAAATGTAAAAAAATTAATTAATTAATAACAGCGATCCCCGGGGCCATAAGAGGCCACAGGAGGGGGGCAAGGCAGCCGGCCTCCAAAAGATATATATTTTTTTTAAAAAAGGTCATGCCCCTGGGGATGGGGTCCCCGGGGCTGAAAAAGGCCTCGGGAGGGGGGCCACACGTCCCCTTCCCAATTTTTTTTTTTAAATTACAAATTTGGGGGCAGGCCCTGGGGGATAGGGTCCCCGGGGCCAAACAAAAAGAAAAATGAAGGGAAGCTACACAGCCCCTCTTCTTAAAAGTAAATTAAAAAAACAGGATTGGGGAGGAGGCCACGCCCCCTCATTGCACCTCTCTGCAAACGCATCCCCTGGCGCGTTTGAAGAGGGGGAAATCATTCCCTTGAATACTGGGGGTCCCTGGGGGCCAACTAGCCCACCAGGAACCTCCAGTATGCACCAGGGGGCTGCGTTGCAGAGAGGTGTAATGAGGCCATGCCCCTTTTTATACCTCTCTGCAACGAAGCCCCCTGACGCATACTGGAGGTTCCTGGTGGGATAGTTGGCCCCCAGGGACCCTCAATATCCAAGGGAATTTAGTTCCCCCTCTGGAAACACACCAGAGGGCTGCGTTGCAGAGAGGAGTAATGAGGCCACGCCCTTTTTACACCTCTCTGCTACGCAGCCGCCTGGCACATATTGGAGGTTGTTGGTGGGGTAGTTGGTCCCCAGGGACCCCCAGTATTCAAGGGGATTTAGTTCCCACTCTGGAAACACGCCAGGGGGCTGCGTTGCAGAGAGGTGTAATGAGGCCATGCCCCTTTTTATACCTCTCTGCAACGCAGTCCCCTGGCGCATACTCGAGGTTCCTGATTGGCTAGTAGGCCCCAGGGACCCCCAATATTCAAGGGGATTTAGTTCCCCCTCTGGAAACACACCAGAGGGCTGCATTGAAGAGAGGTGTAATGAGGACACGCCCCTTTTTACACCTCTCTGCAACGCAGCCCCCTGGCACATACTGGAGGTTGTTGGTGGGGTAGTTGGTTCCCAGGGACCCCCAGTATTCAAGGGGATTTAGTTCCCACTCTGGAAACACGCCAGGGGGCTGCGTTGAAGAGAGGTGTAATGAGGCCACGCCCCTTTTTACACCTCTCTACAACGCGGTCCCCTGGCGCATACTTGAAGTTCCTGGTGGCTAATTGGCCCTAAGGGACCCCCAGTATGCAAGGGGACTTAATTCTCCAACTTAGAACGCGCTACAGGGCGCATTTGCACAGTGGTGAAGGTAGGGGGCGGGGCTTGAGGTGATATGTGTGCAAACATGCCCTGTGGCACGTTTTCAGTTGGGGAATTAATTCCTCTTTAATCCAGAGGTCCCCTAGTGTCCAATTAGCCCACTAGGTACCTCCAGTGAGCGCCACTGAGCTGCCTTGCAGAGTGTTGTAAAAAGGGAGCATGGCCTCTGACTTTCTCTCTGCAACGCAGCTTCCTGGCGCATACCGGTGGCACCTGGTGGGCTAGTTGGCCCACAGGGGAACTCAGTATTGAAGAGGAATTATTTCAAACAAAATCACCCCAATCCAATGGCATCCATGCCCTAAATGATGTTTAAAATCAAGAGAACCCACAGAAATCCTTGGCACATGCACCACTGGCTGCCCCTGTGCATAATGGACGAAGCAAGGCAGACTGGGTGCAGGCCTATGGCACAACAAAGCACACTGCCTGGCTTCAAAATGGCCCCCCTAGACCCCCACCCACATGGCCAGGCCCTGGACCAGGCCTCAAAATGGCCCCCACCCACATGGCCAGGCCCTGGACAGGCACCCAACAACACCCAAAAAATTGAAATACACACAAAAATCACCACAATCCAATGGCATCCATGCCCTAAATTGTGTAAAATAAAGAGAACACACAGAAAGACTTGGCACATGCACCACTGGCTGTCCCTGGGCATAATGGAAGAAAGCAAGGCAGACTGGGTGCAGGCCTATGGCACAACAAAGCACACTGCCTGGCTTCAAAATGTCCCCCCTTGACCCGCACCCACATTGCCAGACCCTAGACCAGGCCTCAAAATGGCCCCCACCCACATGGCCAGGCCCTTGACCAGGCCCCAACAACACCCAAAAAAATGTAATACACATAAAAATCACCCCAATCCAATGGCATCCATGCCCTAAATGATGTTTAAAATAAAGAGAACACACAGAAAGACTTGGCACATGCACCACTGGCTGCCCCTGGGCATCATGGATGAAAGCAAGGCAGACTGGGGGCCTATGGAACAACAAAGCACACTGCCTGGCTTCAAAATGGCCCCCCTAGACCCCACCCACATGGCTAGGCCCTGGACCAGGCCTCAAAATGGCCCCCACCCACATGGCCAGGCCCTGGACCAGGCCCCAACAACACCCAAAATATCAAAATACACACAAAAATTACCCAATCCAATGGCATCCATGCCCTAAATGAAGTTTAAAGTCAAGAGACCCCACAGAAATACATGGTCCATGCACCACTGACTACCCCTGGGCCTACTGGCTAGTGTGGCCTTACCACGCACCCCAAAATTAAAAAAAAATCCACATATAACAGTGAGTTACTCAATGACATGCCATAAATGATATTTAAGTTCAACAAAACTCACAGAAACTGTTTATCGTGCACCCATGAGTAACCCTGGGCCTACTGGATACTGTGGGTACCCACAATATATATTTTTTAAAGTTGTGAAAAAGTTTATAAATTGTAGTTGCAGCAACTGCAATGCCCCAAACAAACACCAACTTACTTGTAAAATCTCAAATGCAAAAGTGATCCCCAAAAAAGTCCTCAAATACAAATATCCAGCAGCAGACACAAAGATTAATCCTTCCAGCTCCAAATCCAAATGAAAAGTGACCAGGACATGGATAAAACACTGGGAGGAGCCTGCTTGACAGGAAAAGGAAGTTGGAGACTGTGTGGCACTTCCTTCCTCCCAACCGCCCCAAAAATTCCCTGCTCAAAAAAATGCAGCCAAAGGTCAATCTGAGGAGTTATTCTGATCCAAATCATCAATTTCATGTTTTTGCTGCCAGCGATAGATTTCTTGTGCAGAATTGCGATTTTTGCTATTTCGGGAAAGCGAGCTGTTTAAATCTCCCGCCGGATGTCAACTGTGTGGCGCATCTACGTGACCGCGGGCCCTTATGATGTATTTGCGTTCTGAAAGTCTCCCAGTGCAAGATGGCAGGACGCTATGACGTACTCGCGGTCGAAAAGTCTTGCGTGATCACGCAATGATGTACTCGCGGTCAAAAAGTCTTGCATGATCATGCAGAAAGATCGAAAATGGCGCAGCGCACGCAAACCAGGAGGAAAACAACTCGCGAACTCAGAATCACAGTAAGTCAACGCCGCCCGCGCGAGATTGTATTTTTGAAGCGCGACCAAGCAAAAAAAAATTCTTCAACAACTTTGAGAGATTCGCAGACCGCGAAATTGTCAGAAATTCGCAAACTCGCGAGCAGAATAGATTTTCAGCCCAAACTTTTTATTTATCTGAGTAAAACAAGACCAAAATAACAAAAATCCAATACATAGAACCAAAGTTATGAATTTTTTAAAAATACATTAAAAAACAGTGCTTTAAAGTCAATAGAGCTAAAAGGCTACTTGAGGTTGTGAGGGATCGAGTTGAATTGAAAGTCATACTACCGCGATGGAGGGCAGACTGGCTACGATACTCACACAGGTCCCCCTAAATAAGAATCTTGAATGGAGCAGCGCTTCAATGCTGAGGTATCAATTAATCAATCTTTTCCATGCAGTCCGGTCACTGCATCATCATCAAGCTCTGTTGAGATGCAGGCAATGTGTTTGCACCAAGAAGAGCGCCCTCATAGGACCACACAGGCTGTAGAACAGCTGTTGTTGAACAGCCTCTGCGTCAATGGGTGATACATCAGTTCCAACCGGTGCAGTGATGACAATGCATCAGTTTTGTAGTAAAACAGCGGCAGTAACCACTTCTGAGGCCCAGGCCCAGGACTGAGGGGACACCTCAGACAAGGGTAGGACTCACAGGTTTTAGAGTCCAGCACACCAGCAGAATTGCAAGAAAGCTGCTGTGCCCCTGAGACTTCAGAAAGCAGGAGGCAAGTCAGGAAGCCTTTGGAGCCATTCTAGGTTCAAGTGAGATGGGTCCAGTCCTTCTCCTCAGCAGGGCAGAGGTCAGAAGGCATCAGATCAGTGAAGCACAGCAGTTATTTGGGACAGTCAGTCAAGCAGAGCGGTAATCCTTGTAGCCTTACTCCTGGCACAGTTCGTCACAGATCCAGGAACATACTGCTTTGGTGGGGTCAGAGCCCCAAGTCTTATACCCAAATGTGTCTTTGAAGTAGGGGGTGACTTTAAAGCAGCGCCATAAAGTGCACTGGTCCCCTAACACCCCAGCCCTGTCAGCTAGGCTATCATTGAGAGGGTAAACGTTTGTGTGGGGACATGACACAGTCTATTCAGATGTAAGTGTCAGCTCCCTCTCCTCTTTATGCTCAGGAAGACTATCTGAATGCAGATGAGTCCTTTGTCACACCCACTATTCCTCTGTTTGTGACTGTCCAGAGGGAATGCACAAAGTGTAGCTGTGACTCAGCCCAGATGTGTATTGGAGATGGGCTGCAGGCATACAGAGCTAAATTAAGAGCAGAGAAAGGTCTACTTTCTAAAAGTGGCATTTCTAAAATAATGTCAAATCCAACTTTACCAATAAACAGGATTTAACATTACCATTCCAAAGATGTGAAACATGATTTAGCTACTCCTTTCCAATCAGGAAAGACAGCTTTAAAGTGTTTTAATTAATTTCCAATGCTAGCCTTTGAGGTGAGTAGACCTCACAGAAGTGAAAAATGAATTTGACTGTTTGTCACTACCATGACATGTAAAACTTAAATGTACATGTCTTACCTTTTAATTACACAGCACTCTGTGCTTAGGGCTACCTAAGGCCTACCTTATGGGTAATCTATGAGTAATAAAAATGGAGTTTAAGGCTTGACATGTGGTTTCAAATGCCAAGTCGAAGTGGCAGTCAAATGCACACACATGCTCTGCCATGGTAATGGCAGGTGTGGGACAGATTTGAGAGGTTACTTGTATAGGTGGCACAACCAGTGCTTCAGGTCCACTAGTTACATGTAGATTGCAGGCCCTGTATATATTGTATGCCACTTTATAAGGGGCTTACAGGTAAACTAATATGCCAATCAGGTATATACCAATGTCACCATGTACTAGGGTAAAAGCACATGTCCTTTAGCACTAGTTAGGAGTGGTAAACGGCTCAGAGTACTAAGGCCTAAAACAAACAGATACAACAAAAAGTGGAGGTGAGCATGCAAAAAGTTGGGGGAAGGCAACCCTAAAGATGACTGGTCCAACAATCCAATCCCCCAGAGCTGCTTCTGCTCCACGCTAACTCTGCAGAGCTACTCTGCATGCAACAGGAGTCTCCCATGCTCAGCCCTCAGCACACATGTTCATGTGTAACCAGTCAAGTGCCTTCCTGCATCCCTGCAATCTTATCTTTAAAGGTAGTCACTGGCAGTAAAGATGTGTAGGCCTTTTACCATGGGTGAGTCAAGGGTTGTGATGGGTGAGTCAAGGGTTGTGAGGGTCACCTACAGTGAAAGGGTCCTAAACCATGTGATCAAAAAGCAGAACCCATTGCCTTACACATGCCTAAGGTAAGTACTCTGGTAATTTTCTACTTTGTATGATTAGTTTACCTTTTCATATTTGATATCTAGCACAACAAAAATAAAGTAAAAAATACTTGCTCGTAATATTGATGATTCATACACAGGTGAATCAGAATTACTTTAGGTCCAGGGAAAACAGGAGAAAACTATGAGACAAATTTGCCAAGACTATTGCTACAAAAAAGTCACACAAGTTACTGCAAAGCAGTGCAAAGACTTGAATAAATGAGTATGAAAAATATTTATTGTATACAAAAATTAACATATCACATTACAATAAAACAGCTAAAAATACAGACACTAAACAACAAACTAGTGTTCAAAATCATAATATATTTTCACTGAATCACATTTTCTTGAGACAATGGCTGTTTTCCTATAAATTGGCAACAATTTGAAGAAAAACAATTACCTATATAATCCCTTATAGTTCTACAATTAGAAATAACAAATCCAGGTTTCAAATGTTTTTTCCTCAAGTCATGTTGGAAAAAAGTCTATAATATGTTTAATAGTTTCCACATTGTAATCACATACACAACCGATTTTAGAATGTAAGCAATTTTATTGCAAGAACCTTCAAATTGACATAATGTAATAAGCATAGACAAAATATCAAATACTTAAGTTTACATGCAAGTACCAAGTGAAAAGTGATATATTCCTGTTTTATCTTGGAATACTGCTCTAATGTATAGTGTGTATGTCTATTTTTCTCCAATGTTATCAGATCAGTTACTCTAGCATTATTTATTGTACTTTTCTTTATTTCTTATGTTTAAACCAGGGTATTTTTGAAAGATCTGCTAATGGAGGTAAGTTATTTTAGGTGATTGCCCTATTAACAAATACAAATGAAAGACTCAGTTCGGAGGAGTGATCTGTTGCATTTAAAAGATCCTTATATGTCAAATGTGTTAATTAGTTGTCATAGAATCACAGACATAACAGAGCATGGCAGCAGACTGTCTTGAAGTTGGAGATGGTAGAGATCATTCCTATCTTAGGCCCTGATTATGATGTCGGACAGATGAGCGTCCGACTGGCATCATGTTGGAATGGAAACCGACCGACTAGTAGTCGTTGGTTCCGTCCGATGAATTAGGATGGGACCACGCAAGAGATGGTCTGAAACATCCATTTTTCCATTGCAGCTTTTGCTGCAGTCCGAAAAGGGCAGCAGCACAAGCCACATTGGAAAAGGTGATGTTTCCAAATATCCAGGCAAGCAGAGTATTGATGTTTGTTTGGGAGGGCCAACACAGGTGCCCCTTGGCCTCATAGCGGAGGGCACAGAGGGACCGGGGCACTGCTAGGGGCACCACAAGTCTGTTTCTAACAGCCTTTCAATGGTGGTGGGACCACCATTGAAAGGCTGCAGGAAAGGGACATTGTAATCCCTCCATGGCCACTATAGGTGTGGCAGGGTATACTCAGACATGAGTCCCTTTCTCACTGCACCATCAGGAATCAAGCAAGCCGGGCCGACGACGGCTGAAATGCCAGAAACCAGTCCCCGGTAGCTTGTTTCCTTTCTGGTGAAGAATTGGCTTGGTAGTTTAGTCTGCCCTGTTCCCATGATGCACTGGGCCAGGGACAGACTGATTTGCATATAGCCAGGTTCTGAACTGGGATGGTGCAGTGAGATAAATAACGGTGATGGATCAAGCCCTGATCTTTGGACTGGGTAAGAGTGGTCTGCTTAATTCCGACACTCTGTTCATCACCACCCCCATTTCTGACAGTCAAACAGGCTCCTTGAGCCTGTTGGAAGCCCCTCCCCATGCTGCCTCTGACCGCTGCAAATCTTACTGCGGCGGTAGGATCACAGTACTGGATATCAGTTGGACCGTAACCGGCAGAGCGTTGTTTGCGGCCCGACCGACATCATAATGAGGGCCTTAGTTTTCTATGCAGAACTGATGAGCGAGAATTCAGGAAAAACTTAATTTCTATAACTTATATTTTGAATTACACGTTGCTGATCTTTTCATGGAAGACTATTGATTCATATAGTAAGGGGGAAACTAATTTAGGCTCAATCATGTTTAAACATTGACAAATAGCACGTCCTCCATAGACTTTCAAATATCTTCTGAATGGTAGTGCAATAATGTGAGCCTTAATTTTCATATGTAAAATATGATTTGACCATGAAAGCTTATTGTCTACTGTTAAGCCAAATTAAATAAAATGTGCAACTCCTTCCAATGAACTATAATTGACATTAAAACTTTGTCGCTTATGAGATTCACCAAAAACCATAACTTTTGTCTTCCCAGGATTGACTGTTAGATAATTTTCCCAAATGAATTCCTGCAAATTGGCTAATTGTGATTAGAAACCTAATGGGGGGGTTAGTGAAAAAATTATAATATCATCTTCATTGGCCAAATAACTGACAGATGTACAGTCTAACTTTGGAAAGACAGAATCCCTGCAGTTTAAGAATGTTGACTACCTGCTTTATACAGTGAGAAGAGGAGCAGAGCTAAGATACCGCCCTGTTCAAGGCAATTTGATGTTGGTATCTTAGGTGATAAGGTATTTTTGATCACCTTGATTTGAAGCCAGGTTTTAATATGCAGCGATATTAAAAAATGTAATATTGACTGACTGATTTCCCAATTTAATAATTTTTCCCAAAGCTTTGTCAGATTGACTTCATCAAATGCAAAAGAATAACCTGTATAACATGTAAAGAAGTGTTGCTCGGATATGATTTTATCTTAAAGAAATGAAAAGACAAAAGGTGTTTGCAAAACAGGAACAAGTTGTTTTAAATAAATGCAGCAGCTGGGAGAGTCTGGACAGAATGGGTCTGTGGAAATTCTTTTGCGTACAAAGTTTTAGCTGATTTCATTTTTTTGTGAAGTACTATAAACCAATTTTATGCAGTCTTAAAAGCAATTACAATCACAAATTAACAAGGTTGGGCATCTGATAAGGACACGGGTGGCTCTTTACCTCAGGTAGACCTAGTGTGTACATGTGCATGAGGAACGTATGAATTTACTACATGAGGTTTGCATGGTATGACTTGATTGTCTGAGTGTTTTTATTGACATATAGCATCTAGCTTTGCGGTATTTTTGGGGAATGTGAGCCTTTAGCCAAACGTGTTTTATAGGGGCCAACTTCCGCTGACCTGTTTGTGGCGCAACTATCTATTTGTGAGATGGATCACGGTGTTTCCAGGGCATGTGTTTGTCCTGTGACTGGTTATTTGATGGCAATGGGTGCCGGTCACTAGGCCTGTCTGACCATGTATCACTGACTCGGGGTTGATGGGGAGGTCACTTTGAGTAAATCCGAAAGCAATGGAACTCCTAAAATGAATATGGCAGTCACTGTAGTCATTTTTATTGACATTTCCAATATCTTGTGTAGAGTTTATATAGAGTACATTGGTATTGTTTTTACTAATATTGACATAGTTATGTATTCTTAGATTAAGGTTATACATTGACATCACTTTTACATGTAACAACATTGTCATTTCCACATGGATTATGTCATATATTGTCATTTTTACTACCCGTATCATCCCTGTTGGGCAGGCATAGATTATTGCATACACTGACAGTGTATATATGAGCATTGACATTGTCATATGGGTGCTGGTTATGGCTTATATTGGCACTGCATTTATTGGTATTGTTGTTGTCATGCTTGCACATATCATAGTACTCATTGGCATCGTATTTACCCATCCCAACACTCCCCCTCTAGCTGATTCTTTAACAACTTTATCCTCCTTGTATGAAATGGCAGCTATATTATTAGAAAGTGTTTGTTTGTAGTGTCTGTTTATCTTTACCTAGCTAAGTGCATACTACCTAAATTTAGGGCCATGTTTTTACAGCAGGAAACCCCTACTTGTAGGAAACCACATAACAGAAATATAATAAGAAAAACTGGCATAATTTATGTGAATAGTTTGGACACTTATAGTGGGATCCCAAAAAAATATCATACAACCAGTCCTGCTCCGAGGGACCTCCCTCCTTTTTGTCAGCTTGCAGATGATGCAGTTTTTGAATGGCATGAGCTAATGTCCCATTGTACATATCATTTCCTGGAATAAGAGTAAAACAGGAGGCATCAGTCTTGCTACCTCCCCTTCCATTACTTTCTTCAAGTCCAATAACTACTGATGTTGCATCTCAATAAGGCAGATGGCTCTCACTTTTTCCTTGATATCGTTTAGGCCGAACTCAGTATTTTTGATCAATCACACCATTCTTTTGGAATATCTTTGTACTGAGCCCAGACAAAATAATCAGCAGTTCTTCTCATTTGAGCCTGATGCATCAGAGTTGTTTTTTTCTGTAACGGATTTTGAGACAACTCAGACAGATCAGACAGATCTTCTCCAGGGATGGCCAGGGTTGGGATGTGTATGGTCATGAGGGTGCAGAGGCACCCACCATCTGGGGATGAGGTAGGTGTAGGCAATGTCAACGCATTGCTAGTATATATCCATCAGCATTAAGGTGCCCCATTGCAGGTACAGAATGTATAATATCACGTTGCAGCCTTCATTATTACCCAAAGATATTGTTCCTTTACCTCTGAAACATAAAGAGTACAGTGTACGTTTCCATACAATTAGGGATTACCACATTCCATCCAAACATGTCTACCTATCAATTTCGGTATCCCAGATTTCCTGCACAGGGTGTCTATGCTAGTGTTTGACCCCCTCCCATGAGACTCATTTCCCACATGATTGAGAATAGTCCCCCTGCACTGGAATTTCATGTCCACGGTCCATTTGTCTTTGAAGAAGGTGACCCCAAAGATGTTAAGGGCCACACTGGGACCGCAGACAGAGGTGGGAGCAGATGTATTTGTGCATTGGTGCGATGATCTTGCTGGAACCTCTTCTCTAAAAAGTCCAGCGGCCAAACAGTGTCCTCCCCTATGGTGCCCCTTCTGCACATCCTCTCTATCTCAGCTTGGACATAGGTAAATCATGTCTGCACCTAAGCGTGGAATATCAATGAACATATATATCATGATGTGTTCATAGTTTGTGTGCCAATGGTGGTCATGTGGTGATAGCAGGTGTTGTGTAGAAGTGTACAGTGTAGTGCAAGAGGAATACTAGCATTTGGTTCATTGTAAATGTATGTGAGGGGAGAGGGGTCTCTGTGCATGCGTTGCAAGAATGTAGAAGCAGAATTTACAAGATTAGGCATACGTCTAGTTCCTGAGGGGCTTTAGAGCACCCTGGTTAATTAGTTCATGTACATAAATACAAAAAAGCATAATGTAGAAAGCAGTTGTTGGCTGAAGAGTCATATTTGGGCACAGTGTCTGTTGTTTGGGCACCCTGAGGTGTATTTTCTTGATGCTGTGTAAACATTTCCTTTCAAGGAATTGTTACAAAAATGTCAATGTACCCTGCATTGCTTGAGCAATTGTCCTTGTGAAAGAAAGTCTTTGAAAAGGTTTGGTCAAAGGAATGGCGGGCCGCAGCAGTGATGGTGCACTTTCAGCTCGATCACGGATCTTTGTAGGTTAATTTGGAAAAAATACATTGGCAGTAGGTTGAAAAATACCTGCATGTAATTTTACCAAATCTCTTGATGGTTTAGCTGTCAACAAAGATTTCTTCATGGGGTACAGAAAGTGCTAATGCTTTCAAGAGGAGGATGAGTTTTAAATTGTTTTCAGAGGTATTCGGATTTTAAGGGAGTAGTGGGTGTTAAACTGTTTTATTGCTTCCTGTACTTTGGTTTCCCCCCTCTCCTAGCTATGATATGGACCATACGCTTTCCCTGTGGCCACTGGAGGAACCTTAACCGTTGGTGTTTAGTCAAGGAGGTGCACTCTAGCTCATCGCTTGGGTCGTATGCCAGTGAGGTGGACCCAGATTTTCCTCCCTTCCACCTTATTGGAAGTTGGTGTTGAAAATATTACTGGGTATGGTCCTTAGAACTTGGCCTGCTTCCATTTCCGTGCAAAGTTGCAGGAATAGACTTCTTGCCCTGGCTGAGTGGTCTGGTAGGGTAGGTTGGCGTCTTTGTCCAAGCACCTCGGTGGTGGAACTGTTTGTTCAAGCACTTGGAAGTCTTAGTATCACTCAGAGAGGTACACACACAGCTCATCTCCCAGTACCTGAAAGCTCACGTCAGGGCTTGATTTTGTCCGGGTCATTGGGATGGCTGTCCCCATTAGTCTGCCTGTCACAATTTGGTCAAGTCTGAGGTGATGATCACTGCTGGGTTTGTTCCTTAATGCAAAAAGGGCTAGAGGGTGGAAGTGGAGACACTTTTGATTGAGACTAGCACAGACCTTACCTAATATGCTCTTGAGAAGGTCTTTGAGTCTTTCAATGATGCCATTGCTTTGAGGGTGGTACACTGAGACATATTTATGAGTGATGCCTAGGAGAGTGCAGAAGTGTTCAAACATTGAGTTGACAAATTGCCTGCCGTTATTGACTCAGATGACGTCAGGCCCGCCCCGCCTCAGTATCACTTCTGTGATGAGGAATGTCCCGCTGCCTTAGGGTCACAGTGCACTCATGGGCTGGCCTTGATCCACCTGGAGTAAGTGCAGACAACAACTATCATCTCTTGATAGTTGACCTATCGGTCTATCATGTTAATGAAATCGATATGTAGGGCTTTGAATGGTCATATGGGTCATGGAATGAGCAATGAGATCAGCGTGGATTTTGGAGAATATGGTTGTCAAACTGTGCATTTGTTGGGATACATGGTTATTATCATGACAAGGCTGGGGATGAACCATATTGTCTTGGCCATCTGCATAGGTAGGTGCAGTTGAGGTACTATGTTACGCTGCATCATGGGTTTTCCACCTGGTGTATGTTGATATATGAGGTTGTGTGTTGTCTGCGTGCAGCCCCTGGCCAACCACCATTCCCACTATTCCATAGGGGGCCATATCCCACAGTTCCCTTATGTACAAACTTGCAGTTTCTGTGTGTGGTACGTCATGTGATAGTCTGATCTCCTTATTCTGCTGCAGCATGTGAGTGTAACAAATCCTCCCATATGCTGCTCTCTTTGCCATTCGGTCGGCATTTCCCCGGGACATGAAGTTTTTGCCCACATGCTTAGGTAAATTCAGTGCATCTAGTAGCAGCTCCAGGAAATCTCTGTGTGCAATGGGTGTGCTGTCTGATTTGAGTAGCCCTCATCATCTCCACCTTCCTATGCATGACTGCACTATGGTGGTGATGTAAGCGAAGTTGGAGTAGATGGCCACTGTCTTTCCTGCGCTCTGGGTGAATGATTCAGTCAATGCCGTTAGCTCTGCCGCTTGCACTGAGTGGTGGAGTAGGAGATTCGGAGAGGCGGTGACTCACAGGCTGTCTGAAGCTTCGTGTCTGGGGACCAACATCACACCTGCCCCTGTATGCATCCCCCCGTCTCTTGGACTATTGTGGAGAAACCGTCAATGAGTATTATTTCGCTTTGTGGTTTGGATTGTCCTCAGCTTGACTGATTCCTTCAGGGGGTGAGTTGCACAGTTGTGTGTCTCCTGCCCCTCCTGGACTTTGTGTGCTTGGAATGTGGCAGGATTGATCAGATGGAACCAGACTATTTTTAGGGTGGGTCTAGAGAGCAAAACTTCATACTCCAATACCCACTGCATGGTTAGCAGTCTCTTCTTCCTGTTTGGTTTGACTACAAACACCCAATGCTCTGCATAAAGTGTTAGGGGTGTGCCCATCACAATGGAGATGTTTTTGTTGCAGTGGCCAAGGCTTATTCACATGAAAAATGGTCCTGCAAGACTGAATCCAAGAGCCTGCTGTAATATGCAAGCGGTTTGTGCCTTAGCTGTTACTTTTGGGTTACAATAGCTGCCATGACTCTCCCAGCACTGTAGCTAAATAGGAATAACTCTTTGCTATCATTGGGCGTAACTAACACTGGGGAGTGCAATATTTCTGTTTTTAGTTTGGCAAAGTTATACTGTATCTCATTTGCCCAGACCAGCTCCTCATTGCCTGTTTTTGCCTTCTTCATTGCTCCAAGCAAGGGGACAATGAGTGTGATATAATCAAAGACCCACTGTTTAACATAGTTGCAAAGGCCCAAAACCTTTTCTGGGGTGCAGTGCCTGGATGGTGTCTACGGCATCATACACTGGCCAGTTGCTAAAATTAGATAACCTAAATAGCTAACCTCTGATTACACGTATTGCACTTTCTGTACCTTGTATCACCTTGTGGCAAGTGCTGTTAGGATGGATATCGTCTTTGATGGCATAGATCCTTTGATGGGCTGCAGAACAAGATGCCATTAGTATATTGTATGAGGGTGCTGCTCAACTGAAAATTGTTGAAAAAATTTGGGGAGTCGCAGTACTCTTGTGGTAGTCTCCGGTATAGTAGCTGGACCCCAAGGAAGGCAAATGCCATAAGATAATGGCTGTCAGGGTGTGTAGATTGCTGAAGAAAGCATTCTTTTTATCTATCATGAAGAAGTATTGGGCATCTGCCAGTATGCTAGTCAGTATCACAGAGAGGTCTGGTACCACTGGGAATTCTTGAACCACAATCTTCCTCTTTGGAGAGCAATTACTGGCACATGTGCGGCAAGAGGGCCCCTTCTAGCAATGTTAATTTTACTGAGTCCGGGGTCATGATGATCGCTATATCTTAGGCTCCTTTGGCCCACAGTTTTTGTGGACAGTGGCCAAGTCCTGCTTCTGCCACGTACTAAGCACTGCCAGGCACAGCGGGGCCCCACTCCGTCCCTCTACCCTAAGAAGAATGGGATCAGCGATGATGATCTCTGAGCCCCCTGGTACTTTTCATACAGTTGGTCATCAGTTATCTCCTGTACCCTGATGCTCATCACAGTGAAAATCATGCATGCCCACACTGTGACTGCCTAACTGTTGCCAGTTTTACCCCATACTTCCTGGCAGAATATGAACACACACTGCAATTGCAGCCTCCGTCCCAACAACTCTGGTGCATTATCCATGAAGATGAGGATGGCACTGGTAACGGCTGGTAAGTCGCTGGGTGTTGCTTTTGCTTGCCTGGTCAGGCCATAAGGCCATACCAGGGACACAAGTCTTGTCTGGCTGACCCCCTCCCAAGTTGAGCATGTCATTCTCCCTTCCTTTCAGAAGTGGATGGTCATGTTCAATATGGCCAAGTCTCTGCCCTTGAAGTTATTAGGCAACAAGGTGTCCCCCTCACCCTGCTCCCTCCCACTTTTAACTCTAAGGATTGTTTGAAGGAAACCCTTATAACTGCACCCAAGAATCTTCTGTTCATGCAATCACTAGATAAGGCACAATCCCTTCTTTTAGATAGGACTTTGTTTCACTAATGTTAATCAGGAAACTGTGAGGCATGTCATTTACCAGGATAGTCATGGGAAGTTCTATGTTGGATTGCCATGTTACAGATAGCGCAGGACACCTGCTAGACCCTTCCATCTAATGGACGTGGGTCTAGCAGTTCAAAAGGGATTGCAAGGGTGGAGGAATGGGCGGTCTGGTCCTGGCTTGGGAGTTTCTCTGCAACTGTGCCCTTATTGGCACTGTCCCCTTCCGTTACATCGAGGCTACAGTGGTTCTGCCCCGTGCTGACTTTTCCCTGTGTGGGAATTATGCAGAGACCTGGTCACCTTCGGATTCCCTTCTTTTGATTTTCACCTCCGTTTTCTTCTCTGCCAACTTTCTTTCCCATTTTGTGAGGCACTGCTGCTTAACTCAAATGAGCCCTCTCTTGGCCGGGTCGTAATATGGGTAGACAAATTTTGCCTTTCCTCCCTAGCTATAATTTCTCTCTGTGTTATCTGGCATTTTTTGCGTATCTGGTGTCCAAAAATACTGCCCTGGTGGCTCGCCGGTTCTCATCCCTTGAATCTGGTTTGTGTTTAAGATTTGATGTTTTTGATAATGTTAGTACCGAATGGTCAAAACCTCATGCTAGGGAAATGTGTGGGCTTTGGTATGGATGTGTCACTCGTAGCAGTGTTTCTCTAGTTTCCTAGTCTGGGTGGGGAATCTTGTTCGCATGTGGCTTAAGGGAGTCTTCATGATGCATTGGGGAACGTGTTTTAATGATTGTGAAAATCTGGATTGTGTCAAGATTCTTTTAATAATAACAAATCCTAATCTAATTTTGGGAAACTGTGTACTTGGTGTGCTACTGAAAACAATCTACTGGTTATGAGCTCTAGACTCAATCAATGCATTGAAAAGGACATTTAACATTAAACAATAGACCAAAACAAATGAAATAGAAACATTCTGTAACAGAATGCAATTGTTTTTGCAGGGCAGTACGAGTTGACCGATAGCAATACACTAGCAAACCCCTTTGTTGCTACGCTTCACCCAGTGCTAAGCCTTTTTTGACTATTTGAGATAGTTTGCGATCCTGTAAAGCTATAAATTTAAAGAAACTAAATAAACCAAATATGGTAACCAGATATAAAGAAAGTGAATGGGGGCACTTCACTCTTATTTGGGGTAAAATATATATATCATATACACAGTATACGTGGTGCTTCTAGGAAAGGATTGGGTACCAACCACAATCCCACACTGCCCACCCTAGGGGGGGCACAAATAAGTCAAACTTCAAATCTGAGCACTCCAAAAATCATCAATACAATTGTATGTAGTCAGTAGTCTACTTTTAATCCACGTTCAGGCCCATAAAGTTAAGTCCAATTTATCACATTATTTTTGTGTAGATGTCATTACAGTTGCTTCCAAAAAGAAAGCAATCCAAAATCAAATGTTCACAACATCTTGTTGTTGGAAAATTAATTAAGAGACAACAAGCCAGCCAACACATGTTTCGTCGATAAGTCGTACACCTCGACTTCTTCATGGCTGTGGGCATTAAATAGACCTTCTTAGCATTATATGCTCTACATAAAAACAAACATTCCTTCACCAAACAATGGTGCACAAAGCAAAAATGATGAAAAAAGTATAAATTAGATCCATCACACAAAAAGCACCCAAACCCCAGAATCAATTTCACATGTATATCCAGCATAAAAACAGTATTGTGAAAAAAAGGCAATTTTTCAAAAATATATAACAGATGTCTATATATATAGAGAGAGTGCAAAAATAGCAAAGAGGAAAAGTAAAGACAGAGCCAAGACCACCAATAGTTACCCACCTCTAAAAAGTGTAACCGGACTGCAGCGCTAGTCATGCATCACCTAGCGTAACCTCGTAGTGATAAGGATCTTCTCACTCTATATCGCTCATAATAGTACATCACATATGATTGTATCCATAATAACCTGTTCAGGCGGTATGTGGATAACTTTCCACCAGGTAACTATTACATCCATGGGGCAGGATAGTGCCAAGTCATACTACTATCGTGAGCACAGAATATAAAATCATTTGTACTCAGGTTAAAGCCAGAATACCATATAGCCTTGAGTTTAGTTAAAAGACAAAAAAGATAATAGCTTTGCGAGTACATAGCATAATAACAAAAGTGTAACTTAATAATCAATAATAATCACATTTAATGTACTCACATCAAGCTAAATAGGATCACTGTCTCATATTGGGTTTCTAATATGTAGCCCTCCATGCTTAACGTCATTCCGCGTCAAAGTGAGGAAAAAAAATGTGAACTGGCAAAGAATTGAGAGAGGACTTGCACAGCTGAGTGAAACCAAAGATAAACCACTGTTATGGTCTGTGGCGTGCTTCCAGAGATGAACGCTGTCTGAACCAATCAGCGTGATCAACAAAGGACTACTACACTGCTCCCCCCACTTGGAGAAAGACTCTCTGGTGCACAGCGCAAAATTGACTGAAAAGTCTACAATATCATATCAAGTTGATCCAAAGGATAAATCCACATGTTTGAGAGGTTCCTCATGTTTTTTAATCCATATTCAATGTTATCATGAACAGTTCATCATTGGTTAAAGAAGCTCAAACATCATCCAAAACGAAATGTCATCCAATCATAAATCCTCCCAATGCATTTCGGGCAGATGACACGCCCTTCCTCAGGGGCCAGCTCTACAAACATAAAAGAAAACACCCTAATGTCACAAAAATATGTATGTACCTAACTCGCATTACAAAAAGACTGACTAAATACTGTGCTGTTTGCCACTAGTGTGATATGTGAAAACCAGATAGTCATGCACAACCTATAACCAAAAGTGAAAAAATATACCAGGTGAAGTGCTGCTTTAAACGATGTAAATTGAGTAAATGAAGCTGAAAAAGTAACATGTGGAAAATAGCACGAACGTGCCAAATTTAAAAAGAAGAGTCTCAGCAGGATTGCACCCACGTGTCAAAAAGAATTACAAACGTGCTCCACAGTCCCACACAATCAAAGAATAGATAGCCAATGTACCCGATACTCACGGGATGATTACATCCGTGACGCGTTATGGTGGAAATCTGCAAAAACATAAGGTCGCGTTTAAACCACACGCGGTATACGAGCGAAAATTCTGAAACGGTTCAAAGTAGTCCTCGGTGGAGGTACTCACAGAAAGTAAAGTTTGTGGACTCCCTCGACAGACGGCTGACAGGAAACCTCCGAAATTCGAAGTCCCGGTGAAGTTAATACAAACGCGAGGTGTGTGAAAGACATAGAAAAAGGACTGTGCTCTGATGTTAAAACAGTGCCATCTTGGAAAGGTGTAAAGATCGAAAACGAACCTAAGGGGAATGTGATAAAACTGCGAGTTTGCAGAGTGTGTAGAAACGCTCAACAAATTGGTTACCCAGAGTACATCTTAAAAAGAGAAGATGAATTACCAATAGAAAAAAACATCAAGACAAAATATACAGCGTGATAGTGTTAAGAAACCACATAATAACAACATACACAGACAGTCAAAGGTACGAATGAAACAGTTAGTGGACAAAGGATGTCCAGTTCACAGGTAACACAGAAATTCCATCCTGTCATTTAATCCGTGTGGCTGCATCGTCGCCATGAAGCGGATCCAAAAGTTCTCTCTTTTCAACAAGGTGTTTTTGTTGTTGTGTGTGGGTATGATTTGTTCCAATATGAGATATTTCAATTGGGCTACTGTGGGTTTGTGTTCTACAAAATGCGCAGCTACTGTGGATTTGATGTTGCCAGTCCTTATATTACTCTTGTGCTCCAGTAGTCGCGTTCTGATTTTTCTTTCAGTATAACCAACATAACACTTCCAGCAGGGACATTTCAACATGTAGATTAAATTGGCAGAGTTACAGGTGGCATTGACTCGCAGTTTGATGGGATGACCCTTCATGGGGTGGTTGGTGATGTTCCCTTGTATGCTGTTGTTACAGGGTCTAAGTCCCTTGAATAGTTCAGATTCACCTTGCTCCCTGGGTTTAGATAAGATCTCTTTGAGATTGCGTCCCTTGGTGTAGGCGAACAATGGTGGTTGTGTAAAAGCTCCTTGGAAATCAGGTTCCAAACTAAGTAAAGACCAATGATTGGAGATGATGTTTCTATATTGGTTACATCAAGGAAGTGAATGCACTCTACGTTAAGACTAAATGTAAACTGCACTCGATTGTTTATTTTATTCCATGTTTCCAAAAAGTCAATCAGTTCATTCTCAGTTCCTGCCCATAAAATGAAAATATCGTCAATGAATCTCAGATAAAGCTTCCCATGGTTTTGCCATGCCAGTTGATTCAGTCCGTGTGATTCTTTGAAAGTTTTCATGAAAATGTTAGCGTATGTCGGCGCCACACAATTTCCCATGGCGGTTCCACATAGCTGGTGGAACCATTTGTCAAGTACTGTGAAGTAACTATCGTATAAGGTAAATACCATAAGTTCCATCAAAAATACCTGCATGTCTGCATCCAGGTCAGAGTTGGATACTTCATGTTCAACAGCTGTTATACCAAGGTCATGAGGTATCGAAGTGTACAGCGAACATACGTCCACTGTGCACAATATCAACTCTTGGTCCCCCAGTGTGTCCATGGCTTGTTTGAGTTTGATCAAAAAATCTGTGGTGTCTCTGATGTGTGATCTAGTATTAAGAACAAACGGCTGAAGATATCTGTCCAAAAATTTGCCGGTGGTCTCATGAATACTCCCTTTAGTTGAGACAATTGGTCTCAAAGGTGGTCTCATAGGGTGCTTATGCACTTTCGGCAACATATATAACACAGGTGGTTTGGGATTGTTAGGTGTTAGATAGCGTCTGACTCTGTCATTAATGGTACCATTGTCAAAAGCCTGTGTGATGATTCCTGTTAAGATAGAAGTGAACTCATTGGTGGGATCAGTAGATAGAGTTGCAATAGTGTTAGGATCCAGTGTATGGGCCTGTACTTGTCCTTCATATTATGCGGCATCCATAATCACAAGGGCACCTCCCTTGTCAGCCGTTTGACACACAATGGATGGATTATTAGCAATTTCTGCAAGATGTTCTTCTCCTTTTTGGTTAGGTTCAGGTTGTGCATGACTATCTGGTTTTCACATATCACACTACTTGCAAACAGCACAGTATTTAGTCAGTCTTTGTGTAATGCGAGTTAGGTACATGCATATTTTTGTGACATTAGGGTGTTTTCTTTTATGTTTGTAGAGCTGTCCCCTGAGGAAGGGCGTGTCATCTGCCCGAAATGCATTAGGAGGATTTATGATTGGATGACATTTCGTTTTGGACGATGTTTGAGCTTCTTTAAGCAATGATGAATTGTTCATGATAACAATGAATATGGATTAAAAAACAGGAGGAACCTCTCAAACATGTGGATTTATCCTTTGGATCAACTTGATATGATATTGTAGACTTTTGATGGAACTTATGGTATTTACCTTATACCATAGTTACTTCACAGTACTTGACAAATGGTTCCACCAGCTATGCGGAACCGCCATGGGAAATTGTGCGGCGCCGTCATACGCTAACATTTTCATGAAAGCTTTCGAAGAATCACACGTACTGAATCAACTGGCATGGCAAAACCATGGGAAGCTTTATCTGAGATTCATTAACGATATTTTCATTTTATGGGCAGGAACTGAGAATGAACTGATTGACTTTTTAGAAGCATGGAATGAAATAAACGATCAAGTGCAGTTTACATGGAGTCTTAACAGAGAGTGCATTCACTTCCTTGATGTAAAGGTTGAACGATGTGCAGGTAAATTGAATACTACCATATTTCATAAACCCACTGATCGTAATTCACTGCTACATTTTCAAAGTTTCCACCGACCTGGGTTGAAACAGAACTTACCTCTTTCTCAACTGATGCGTGTCAAACGTATTGTTTCATCTGAAAACTTGTGTCAACAAGAAATGTCTAATATGGTGGAAAGGTTTAAAGCTCGTGGCTATCCTCAACATACATTGGATGAGGCAATTACCCGATGTGGAAAAATGAACCGTGATGACCTTTTGCAAGTTCGAGCTAAAACTGAGAACTCTCGGACGGTAGTTGTTTCCAAGTATACTGTCTTGAGTAACCAATATAGAAACATCATCTCCAATCACTGGTCTTTACTTTGTTTGAAACCTGATTTCCAAGGAGCTTTTACACAACCACCATTGTGCGCCTACACCAGGGGACGCAATCTCAAAGAGATCTTATCTAAATCCAGGGAGCAAGGTGAATCTGAAACATTCAAGGGACTTAGACCCTGTTACAATTGCAGCAATTGTAACAACTGCATACAAGGGAACGTCACCAACCACCCCATGAAGGGTCATCCCATCAAACTGCGAGTCAATGCACCTGTAACTCTGCCAATTTAATCTACATGTTGAAATGTCCCTGCGGGAAGTGTTATGTCGGTCACACTGAAAGAAAAATCAGAACGCGACTACTGAAGCACAAGAGTAATATAAGGACTGGCAACATCAAATCCACAGTAGCTGCGCATTTTGTAGAACAAAAACACACAGTAGCCCAATTGAAATATCTCATATTGGAACAAATCAAACCCACACACAACAACAAAAAAACCTTGTTGAAAAGAGAGAACTTTTGGATCCGCTTCATGGCAACGATGCAGCCACATGGATTAAATGACAGGATGGAATTTCTGTGTTACCTGTGAACTGGACATCCTTTGTCCACTAACTGTTTCATTCGTACCTTTGACTGTCTGTGTATGCTGTTATTATGTGGTTTCTTAACACTATCACGCTGTATATTTTGTCTTGATGTTTTTTTCTATTGGTAATTCATTTTCTCTTTTTAAGATGTACTCTGGGTAACCAATTTGTTGAGCGTTTCTACACACTCTGCAAACTCGCAGTTTTATCGCATTCCCCTTAGGTTCGTTTTCGATCTTTACACCTTTGCAAGATGGCACTGTTGTAACATCAGAGCACAGTCCTTTTTCTATGTCTTTCACACACCTCGCGTTTGTATTAACTTCACCGGGACTTCGAATTTCGGAGGTTTCCTGTCAGCCGTCTATCAAGGGAGTCCACGAACTTTACTTTCTGTGAGTACCTCCACCGAGGACTACTTTGAACCGTTTCAGCATTTTCGCTCGTATACCGCGAGTGGTTTAAACGCGACCTTATGTTTTTGCAGATTTCCACCATAACGCGTCACGGATGTAATCATCCCGTGAGTATCAGGTACATTGGCTATCTATTCTTTGGTTGTGTGGGACTGTGGAGCACGTTTGTAATTCTTTTTGACACGTGGGTGCAATCCTGCTGAGACTCTTCTTTTTAAATTTGGCACGTTCGTGCTATTTTCCACACTTTACTTTTTCAGCTTCATTTACTCAATTTACATCGTTTAAAGCAGCACTTCACCTAGTGTATTTTTTCACCTTTGGTTATAGGTTGCGCATGACTATCTGGTTTTCACATATCACACTAGTGGCAAACAGCATAGTATTTAGTCAGTCTTTGTGTAATGCGAGTTAGGTACATACATATTTATGTGACATTAGGGTGTTTTATTTTATGTTTGTAGAGCTGGCCCCTGAGGAAGGGCGTGTCATCTGCCCGAAATGCATTGGGAGGATTTATGATTTGATGACATTTCGTTTTGGATGATGTTTGAGCTTCTTTAAGCAATGATGAACTGTTCATGATAACAATGAATATGGATTAAAAAACATGAGGAACCTCTCAAACATGTGGATTTATCCTTTGGATCAACTTGATATGATATTGTAGACTTTTCAGTCAATTTTGCGCTGTGCACCAGAGAGTCTTTCTCCAAGTGGAAAAAAAATGTGGCCATATTTGAATAGTCTCACCATATTGTTAATACCTCCATACTATGATCTTATATAGTTGAGGTCACGGCTACACCTAAAAGTATACTATAAACTGATCTCTAATAAAACGTTATTAGTTAGCTCCAATCCTTAAGTGAATACTTGAACATCGTATGCTTAATAAATATGTAGCACCAAACAGTATATATCATTCTATACTCACTGTAACCAACATTTTGTGATACAGGATCGTTGTCATTCGTAAATCATGACCCGTAACTCATCACGAGTGACTCATTTAGGTCAAATATAACTCGCATACATTTTTTATTTCACGTAATTGCATAATCGGAAAGTAATCAATCATGCTCCCTTACAAATAGGAGAGACAACACTAAACAGATTGCAATAAATCAACTGTGCTCATGTGTCTGTAAAAAGTCTAAAACAATATTGTAGGAGAGTAGGGTCTGCTATCCTATGGTCACCCCAATTTTTGCGTTTTGCTTCACTGGTTTTCGACTTAATGTGGCTGTGGGCCTGCTAATCAGACCCACAGCCTGCTGTTCTCTCTCTAAATTCACATACATGTACTATAGGTACATAACCCAATTGGAACTGGACACCTTGTCAGCCCCTGTACCATGCACTATAGGTGCTCAGGGCATAGGTGCATCCAAGGCCTACCAGGGGCTGCAGCATATCTTTTGCCACCCCTGGCTGGTACTTAAATCGACACAACTGGCTGATCACTCAGCTGGGACAAGGTGATGTAATCACCCCTTGCTTAGATATAGTATACCTATACCTAAAACCTATATCTGGACACATTTATACCTATAAGTCACTCCTATGGCAGACCTTAACCATCCTGGAGGCAGAGTGCTTGGTTTTATGTGAGATGGTTCTCTAGCATGAGCTGAGCCTGTCTGCAGCTGTCGGGACCAACTTCCTTAGCTGTTCTGGGATAATGCCATACCATATACTCTTAAGTGCATTATAATCCTCGCGGTTATGTGCTAACTTTAGTTTGGCTTTATCAAAACATGTAGTGTTTGGTGTCATACGCTTTGGAATACTACCCCCTCGCCAGTCCTGGCGACAGGGGTAGCATTTCACCCTTCTAGCGGGAGAAGACATGTTACTTTACTGAAAACGCGGTTAATCCTAACCAGAGCCTCAGCATTACAAAATGGATGCTGCTGCCCCGACACAAGTCTGACCTCCTGCTGCTGACCAAAACTTGGCAGAGGAGGCCTGGACAAAGGGTTTCCTGTCGCGGGGAGGTGCTACACCACCCCAGACAGGAGATAGTGGATTGGAGCAGGGAGGGCTGAAAGAAACTAGACACTGCCTGGGGCGCACAAGGTGTCCCCGGGTGAATTCCAGTCAAACCGGTTCTGGGGCACTCCATCCCCAGTCCCAGCGTGACCCTGGACAAAGGGAAAGGGGTGTAACCACCCCCTTCCTGGGTCCCACCCATAGGAGGGACCTAGCAGGTAATCCAACCCACAGATTTGGTATAAGAGTGGGAGCAGTGCCAGCGCACAGCAGATAATCCTGACTGAAACTTATGAAATGAAACTCTGGACCCTTCGACATCCTACTCAACGTAGAAGACTGAAGAATCTCCCTTGTGGTCAGGGAGTGACCACCTTTGCAAACAGGCACCATCCAGTGCCTCACCATTTGCTTTGTTGCAGTTCCCGCCGGAACTCGAGCAACAGAGATCAACAAGACCCAGCTATCCTGCCTTCCAACAGCCCGATCCACAGTCCCAGCGAATCTGAGACCCGTGAAGGTGACCTGAAGCGTGGAGCCGGCCATCTTGGAAAAACCACGAAGTGCTGACCGTGCAGCTCCCGAGGCTCCCTTGACGCTGTGCATTGGGGTGTGAGAAGCCCCAGCCTTGAGCAACTTTTGCACTGAAGCTCACTCCTCCACACTTGACGAGTGCTGCGTGAGGCCTTTTTGCATTTTCCTGCTCAACGCATTGGTCCGGTTGCTTGCCTGTTGGCTAGCGGCCCCAGTACTGACGAACCTTTAAATTTGCTCTTCCAGTCTGGTTGCTCTGGACTTGTTCTCGCTCCCCTGAAAAGGAGCACCCGCTCTGACCTTCCTGGTCCGAGTAAGAAGCGATCTTTGAATCCTGCGTGGGTTGCGCTTGCCAAGGTTTGTTTGCTCTAATCCGGAAGCCGACACTGCCGACAGTGAGAGCCTTTGTGAAACAGCTGGTGGTCTACTCCTGGACATCCTCGGTGCCCCAGAGTCCACGTGGCAGCGGAGACAAGCTTCACGACAACCACCTGATTGCGCCCGACATTGCCTGGTTCCTTCCTGCTTCCGCCCTGGTCACTGCTGAGTGACCCAGACTCTGTCCCCTCTGCTTTCAGGTTCTCTACAGCTTCGATCCACCCTTGGATCAAACCGGACACTTCTCTTCTGGACGCCTGCAGCAACTTCATCTCCAGGCACCATCAGACTGCGTGACGAAACCCGACACACTTTGGCACCTATGCACCCGCTTCCTGTGGGTGAGGTAACTCGTGAATGCCGGTGCTCCTGCATTGGTATACACCTCTAGTGTCTAAGTCTAAAGTTTGGTAATTCTAGTCCAGTCGGAAGACTCCTTTAACAGTAACTTTGTAACTTTTATGCACCATTGACTTTGCATTGGTGCATGTGTGTGCTTTCAGCGCTGCACCCGATTCCCGCGGGCTTTTCCCGACTTCAGAATTGCTAGTCCAGATTGGTCCCAGTGATTCCCCAGGCCCTAGGCCTGACCACTGTTCAATTAGTGTAAACTTATAACACTATTTTAGTATATGGTTTGAGTGGCCCCTGGGCCTCATCCATAATTGTGCAACTTTCATATGTTTTACTGTGCTTTTGTTTAAACGCTTGTGCTTCTAGATTCATAAAGAGTATAGAGGATTATTCTAGTAATAAATACATATATTTTTATAATATATAACTTGTGTGGTGTCCTTTCATTTGATATTACAGGATTGTGATTGGTAAAACAGCTGGCTTCACATGCCCTCTTGAGTTAAGCCTTTAAGGCTGCTTAGTCCATGCTACCCTGAGGATAGCTTGTCTATAAGGTTGACTTACAACCAATGTTCCCTCTAATTTTTTTCCTCTGTGTGCGGCAGTTTATGGTCTCTGTGCGCTGCAGCCATGGCTGTGTGCGCCAGAAATCAGACCGCGTGTGTGTGCAGCGCCCAATATCCCTAAAAACTTTTGTTAAAAAAACTGAAAATACTGTGCTTTTCCACACCCACTGCGCCACATTAAGGGTCTTAAGGCAGATTTGCAATTTGGATACACAGAGGCTTATGCTTGTTTAAATCTACTGAGTGACGTTAACCATGGTTATGGAATGAGGCTATGTCATCTAGAAGTGCGTTCATACTTTGGTTTTCTTTCGAGGCAGCTATCATTTTGCCCGGCTGTTGCTCCGCTGCTTTTATACGTTGGTGTGGTTACGTCCTTCTGGGTCCCTTGATTTCAGGCCGTGCACCGGCGCTGAAATGTTGCTCATGCACATTCAGTATAGCTGCGGTTTCTCTCCGTTGTCGCCTCCTTTGAAACAACAGCTGTTGCCGCAGCAGGGATGAGAATTCCCAGCATGTGGTTGGCTAGGGCGGTGGGTGGCGCATGAAGTGAAGGCCGAGAGAGAGGAGTTACAGTGTCACTGGTCCGAGCACAAGGAGCTGGTGTTGGTGGATATCTATAGCCTGCCAGCTGCTCTGAGGCATACTGTGGGAGGGGTAGCACCATGCCACCAGAGCTCAGCTACTACCGACAACGGCGCAGTTCCTCTTCGTCCCACCTTCACCCTCCACCCTCGGTTCTCTTTTTGGTACTTATTCCCTAATTGGCCTGCCTCCGCCCTGGCTTCTGTCTCATTGTCACCTGTCCAACAGTTCTCTCTGATGCCCAACCTCTTCTGGTGTGCTAATAATAATAGTAGGAACAATAATGTGTTTTGTATAGCCCTTTATATACCACGCCTCATTTATAAGGACTGGAAATAGCAAGCAATATTATGCAATCATATAAACTCCAAATGCACGTGGATGTGGGCAGTGAGCATTTTATTAACTTCGGGGTGATGCATGGCTACATGTTCCAGGCCCTCTGTGCCCCATCATCACAGCTATTCCAAGATATCAGCATACTCTTTCTTTCACATAAAGAAAACTCTGACATTCTAAAAGTATTACTTCTTGTACGTGTGCCAATTTCTGAATATTAAAACAGATATTATATACAGTATTTTATATCAGAGAGACCCCCCTGGGGCAGAATTTGCAATGCAATAGGTCACACATTTACGACGAGTTTGAGCTACTTGTATTGTAAATGACAATGCCTTTTATTTATGTGTTGACTTTTTCTTCAGGCATTCGCCAGTTGTCTGGTGCTCATTGGATGCTGGGCGGGAGGTGTGTATTCAAGCTGGTATGCTGATAAGAAAGATAACACGGGCATCCAGGTACTGCAAGGTGTCCCGCTAATTGCACAGTGTGTGATATGGCTTCTGTCTCAGTGATCGCGGCGTGGCTATGGCTACCTGTGAGTGGGGGAACTCACTGTCCATCCTTAAAAACACTGGAGGCGGGCTGGGGCCACCGGGCGATAAACTCCTATTCCAGTGGCCCACAGTGATTTGTGCCCTGATCTTGCCAGTGCCTGCAGCCTCCTGGTTGGCCTTGGCAGAGTCTGTATCTCTGCCGCCAATGGCAATGGAGAGGCATAACCACCGCAATCGGACTCTCATGTGCAGCTGAAATATGTTACATTTACCAGCCTGTGTCTCGCACCGCGCCATCAGGTGCTAGCTGGTAGTAATGCTCAGAAGGTGTAATAGGTAGCCGGACCGGCGCCATGTGAGGTATCTAACTGCATGTTTCATGTTGTAGGGCCTCTCTGACATCGGTTCCCTTTTGGGCCCGGTCACTCACATGACATCAGAGAGAGGCTCAGACCCTATGTTTTCCTGATTTTTACTATAAGGAGGGGCCCACGACAAAGGCTGGCAATCTGTGTTTGGCAAAGGCTGGTAGCAAAAGCCTCCAAACAACGTACAACCGAAAAAACAGTTCCTAAGCTAATGTACAGAGTCTTGATTTAATATATTGCAAATGAGGTTTCTGATAGTGGTATGACTCCAAGTGTAATGACTTAGACATGAGTAGCACGCAGTCTGTGTAAGTAGGCGCTTGGGTACCCCACATTGGGTGGGTGAGGAGGACTAAGTGCTATACAAATACTGCAGTGCAATGCGAAATCCCATTTGCAAATAGCATAATTATTTTTCGAATTTAACATCTTCTGATTGCATGCTCTCAAAAGGCATCCTCTGTATTCCTAAAACTATGCATCCCTATAGCTTTTACTGAGGGGCAGCGGTAGTACGTCACGTCCTGCTGGCTGACACTGCCAGAGTGGGTAGTTTGGTTGCGAGGAACTTAGGCCGTCCAGAATCATGCTGCAGCTCGGTCCACAATGCTACTGCTTCCATATGACCAGCTGGGCCACCGGTGCTCTGCTCTATTTATGATCAGCGGCATTCAATTATAATTTCCAGGCCGGCCGAGGACAGCCAGCAACCTGGACCAAAGTCTAAGAACAAGGCAGATTTCCGCGGGGTGTGTGGCTCACGGCCTGAGTACACAGCTGCATTGTTGCAGTGTGACTCGCTGACGGGCCAATCTGACTAAAGTTCCTAAGTAGACAGTGTTTTACCAGTTGCCAGCCCTGAGTTTTTGTCATTGTTAACACAAATGTACTGAGAGGGCAGAGTCTGGAATATGAGGTCCTTGTGCTGGTGCTGGGTCCCTTACCATCATCTTTGCCTGCAGTGTCGGCCCAGATCCAACAGCAACTGCAGAGCTGAGTCAGAAGCGCCTGTAGCTCAGTGTCAGGCTGCCTGCAGCAGCTGATGTGATCTGGTGCCTGCTGCTGGGCAGGTAGGGGCACCGCTCACCGATTGGGGTCGGCCACCCAGCTGGGTAATGATTTTTTTGGGGATTGAGGGTCCTAAACTAGTCTTTACATTATGAAATACAGCCTGTTATCTGTGCGTGCCTCAGCCTCACTCTCCGTTGTAATTTCTAATATTTTAATGTTTCCCGTGTCTTCATTGCTTGATTTTCTTCACGAGAAATTGTCACTCATAGTCCCTGAAATGTCACTCATAATTGCACTGAAATTATGAAACTGTCACACATGGGAATCTTAAACCTTGGCAGCTATGCCCCTCCCGCTCCGGCCTCTATTCCCCTGCTCGGATCCGCCGCCCTCTTCCTCTCGGAGCCTCTGTCTGACAGGCGCCTCCTCCCTTTCTCTTCAGCGTCTGTATTCATATTAATAGCAGCGCACAAGGGCTGCAATTAATATGAATACTAACTCAATGGCCCACAATCAGCCCAGCATCTGTGCACTGTTAAGAAAAGAAAATCACAGTGTCAAACACTGCGTGTGCTAAGCACATGTTGTTTTTGGAAACTCAGTTTTTCTTTTCTTAACAGTGCACCGCTGTGGGGCTGATTGAGGGCCATTGAGGTAGTATTCATATTAATTGCAGCCCGTGGGCGCTGCAATTAATATGAATACTAACTCAATGGCCCACAATCAGCCCTGCAGCGGTGCACTGGCAGGAAAGGAATAGAGCAAGTGCAAGGGCCATTTGCACGTGAACGCGAACAGAAAATTACGGGTTTTCGCGCCGCTCGCATGTTAAAAGCGGCGGCGCGAACAGTCTCAGAATGTGCGCGCTAAATAATGAGCACTGCGCGCATGGGGTGCCTTCAATGCGCACGAGCTCGGGCGCGCAGCTTATTGGGAACAGTGCTTACAACCATCACCATAAGGGATTGTTTGGACTGATACAAGGTGCCCCCAGAACTGGAGACATCATATATCTGTCCAACTTCTCACACATATGAAATAATTTTCTTTATTTTCCGATATTGTATGTTATCAGGTTACTGGAATCGTATAAGTATATACACCAGCTAGCAGACCAACCTCCCCATTCCAAATTGCACGGCCGCCATATTCTAGTAAGATCCGCGCCGTTGGGTAAGTGTATTTCTTTATCATCATACTGAAGCAACCCTATAAACAGGTTGAGATAAATGTAATTGTCACATTATTAAAGGTCACCTCTTTACTAATTCACCTACTAAACGCAAAATCGTCCTAGGTAGTCTAATCATATGTCCATTTAGCCCAAAATGAGAAAAGAGGAAGGCACCCAGTGAGTCTTCTGAGATATGAGGAAGGAAAGTACATAGAATATAATGCAATAACAGATTCTGTATATATAAAATTACATATGGCAAGTACATATATCATAGAAGATCATCTAGCCTTAACAATATTGAAAAGTATATTATCAATCCATAGCGCCTGCATAAATACCCATGTGCAAAATAATTATAGTTACACTTGTACTATTCAAACATTGACAGTATTTTAACACTTTCATCTCATAGCAACTCAAAAGAATCATGTCATATTAGAGGATATCCTAATGAAATTGCAGGATAAAGTCAAGCAAATGAAAGTGAGGAGTTAAAACTTGATGAAATAAATTATAACTCAGGGAGAATTTTTACTTTTGCAAGAAAGTTTGATCATCTAGCTAAAAAAGACACTCCCATTGATAAAAATGGAGGCTCTTCCCATATTAGGGGAGCCTCTAAACCTTCAAGCAACCTCTCCAGTAGTGAAAGTGTAGACATAGGCCCACTGCCTTCAGCAACCCACTGACCCCCACAGACCACGCCAAGAACCTTGGCTTTGTACTCGACTCCTCCCTCTCCATGATACAACCGGTCAACGCTGTGAACTCCAGCTGTTTCCACACCCTCTGCATCCTCCATAAGACCTTTGAATCAATCCCCCTGAGGCAAGGAAGACAGTCCCCCATGCTCTCATCACCAGCAGGCTGAAACACCCTCTACGACGACATCAACAAGTCCCTACTCCGCATGCTCCAGACAATTTGGAACACCGCAGCGCGACTCGTTCTCTGGATCCCTCGACACGAACACATCAGCCAACACCTATGCAAGCTCCATTGGCTCCCCGTTGAAAAAAGAGACACCTTCAAGATACTCACCTACACCTATATATGCCTACACAACACAGGCCTCCAATACCTCAACAACCGAATAAACTGACACGTACTCAAAAGAAACCTCCACTCCACCAATCTCCTCCTTGCAATAAACTCTACGCATCCACAGAGCCAAAGCAGGGGGAAGATCCTTCGCCTACATTGCTGGCAAGATCTGGAACGAGCTCCGCACCGACATCAGACATGCCCCCTCAATGAACTCCTTCAGGAAGGCTCAGAAGACCTTGCTCCACAAATGAAATGGAACTGCTGAACTCCTCATGCCTTGAGACCCTCACGGTGAGTAGTGCACTTATAATTCCCCTGATAACCAAGTCATGGAGAATACTTTTTTAAGGAAGTAATGTGGATAAGAATGGGCAACAGGGAAACGGGATTGAGAAACAGAGAAAAAGAAACAGTAAGACAAAAAGAGGATCAAGAGGGAAGCAGTCTGGAAAAGGAAAGAAAGGATAATGTGACAACTAAATTTATCTCAACCTGTTTATAAAGTTGCTTCATATGATGATAAAGAAATACACATAACCAACGACTATTCTGGGTAGGAAAACGGTGGGGATTCAAGCAAACCATACCTCACTAAACTCCACAGGGTATCTAGCTTTCAGAAATGTGCAGGTTTGGTAGGTTTCGTAAGATGGCTACAAGCCCCGGGCAAAAAAAACATATTCCTTCCCTGCACAACCAGGTACTTTTATGGTAGGTAAGTTTGAAAACTCCACAGTACGATTTGGGCCATTTCCTGTTACAGTCACTATGCCTATCCACACAAGTGAAATACCATTTTTGTCAGAAGACCTGGGGGAATGCTAGGTGGGTGGAAATTTGTGTCAGCCCAGTGATACCACATCTTTACCACACAGAAAAGTGAGGAATTAGATTTATTTTCCCTAATTTTGAGGTTTGCAGGGGATTCTGGATAGGGAATCGTTGGGGGATCTTTGCAAGCCATACCTCACTGGACTCCCCATGTTATCTAGCTTTCAGAAATGTGTGGGTTTGGTAGGTTTCCCTAGATGTTTGCTGAGCCCAGGGTTACAACTCCAGGTCCCCCCTTGCAAAACCAGGTCATTGTGTGATAGGTAATATTGTTGTTCCACAATACGTTTTGGGCCCTTGCCTGTCGTGGGTAGTTGACCCACCCTCATGAGTGGGGTGCCATTTTTATTGGTAGGCTTTGGAGAATGCAGGGTGGGTGGAAGTGTGTGGTCCCACGCAGATTCCAGAACTTTCCATCACAGAAATATGGGGAAAATCTGTTTTTTTACAAAGTTTGAGGTTTGCAAGGGATTCTGGTAAACAGATCCTGGTGAGAACCACACAAGTCACCCCATCCTATATTCCCCTGGGTGTCTAGTTTTCCAAAATGTATAGGTTTGCTAGGTTTCCCTAGGTGCCGGCACAGTTAGGGTTCAAAATCTACAGCTAGGCATTTCACAGTAAAAATGTGGTGTGTCCACGTCACGTTTTCGACTGTTTCCAGTTGCGGGCACTAGGCCCACCCACACAATTGAGGTGCCATTTTTATCAGAAGACTTTAGAAAATATGGGGTGGGTAGAATTTTGTGTGTCCACACAGATTCCAGAACTTTCCATCACAGAAATATGAGGAAAATATAGATTTTTTACAAAGTTTGAGGTTTGCAATGGATTCTGGGTAACAGAACCTGGAGAGAGCCACACAAGTCATCCCATCCTGGATTCCCCTGGGTGTCTATTTATATATGTTTGTTAGGTTTCCTAGGTGCTGACAGAGCTAGGGTTCAACATATACAGCTAGGAACTTTGCAAAAAAAGGGTCAGATTTCACAGTAAAAATGTGGTGTGTCCACATTGCGTTTTGGGTCATTTCCTGTCGCGGGCACTAGGCTTACCCACACAAGTGGGGAACCATGTTTATCGAAAGACGTTGCGGAATGCGGGGTGGGTGGAATGTTATGGATCCACAGAGATTCCAGAACTTTCCATCACAGAAATGTGAGGAAAATGTGTTTTGTTTTAACGAAGTGTGGTTTGCAAGTAATTCTTTGTAGCATAACCTGGTGAGAGCCAGGTAGGTCACCCCATCTTAGAGTCCCCTGGGTGTCTTGTTTTAAAAAATATATAGGTTTGTTAGGTTTCTCTAGGTTGCGGCAGAGCTATGATTCAAAATCTACAGCTAGGCACTTTGCAAAACAAGGGCTAGTTTTGCGTTTTGGGCCGTTTCCTGTTGCAGGCACCAGGCCTACCCACACAAGTGAGGTACTATTTTAATTGGAAGACTTTGGGAAATGATGGGTGGGTGGAATTTTGTGGATCCACGTAGATTCCAGAACTGTCCATCACAGAAATGTGAGGAAAATGATTTTTTAAACATAAAGTTTGAGGGATTCTTGGAAACGAAACCTGGTGAGGGCCATACAAGACACCCCATCCTGGATAGCCCTGGGTGTTGAGTTTAAAAAAAATTATAGGTTTGCTAGGTTTCCCCTGGTGCTGGCACAGCTAGGGTTCTAAATCTACTGTTAGGCACTTTGCCAAAAAAGGTCAATTTTCACTGTAAAAATGTGGTGTCTCCACGTTGCATTTTGCCCTGTTTCCTGTTGTGGACACTAGGTCTACCCACATTAGTAGGTACTATGTTTTTTGGAAGACTTTGGAGAATGCTGGGTGGATGGAATTTAGTGGATCCATACAGATTCCAGGACCGTTCCATCACATAAATGTGAGCAAAATTTGTTTTTGTTTTTTACAAAGTTTGAGGTTTGCAAGGGATTCTGAGTGACAGAACCTCGTGGGAGCCAGACAAGTCACCCATCCTGGATTCCCCTGGGTGTCTAGTTTTCTAAATGTATACGTTTGCTAGGTTTCCCTTGGTGCTGGCAGAGCTAGGATTCAAAATCTACAGCTAGGCACTTAGGCAAAAAAAGGGTCAGTTTTCACTGTAAAAGTTTGGTGTGTCCACATTGTGTTTTGGGCCATTTCCTGTTGTGGGTAGTAAGCATGCCCAAACAAGTGAGGTACCTTTCTTTCGGGAGACTTTGGGGAACTCTGGGTGGGTGGAAGTTTGTGGATCTGCGCAGATTCCAGAACTTTCCATCACTGAAATGTTAGGAAAATGTGTTTTTTGGCAAGGTTTGAGGTTTGCGAGGGATTCTGGGTAACAGAACCTAGTGAGAGCCACAAAAGATACCCTATCCTAGATTCCCCTTGGTGTCTAGTTTTCATAAATATAAAGGTCTGCTATGTTTCCCTAGGTGCCGCCTGCACTAGACCCAAAATCCCCAGGTATTGACTTCCAAAATAAGTCAGTCCCTAGTGGGCTTTTTGCTGTGCTGGGGAAGGGGGGAAATCGTGGACTATTTCCCAATATGCCCACAAGTGGGGTAGAAAGACTGTGGCTATCCTTTTGGCGGGGTAGGGGCATTTGAATGCCCATTCTGGGCTGCCCCTACCCCAAAGTATAAAAAAGCTAGCATAACACTGGCGCCTAGTGGGCACTTTGCCCCAGTTTAGATCAGGGGATAGCCCCATCTGCTTGCTGGTGGGGCAGTAGGACTCTGGCATCTTTTTTTAGAGGGTGGGGGCATTGGTATGCCCATTCTTGGCAGCCCCATCCTGAACTTTGGGAAAAAATCCCTGGTGGCTAGTGGGCTTTCTGATAAGGGGCTATTGCCCCATCTGCCTCCTAGAGGGGGGCAGAAAGACTATAGCATTTTACGGTGTGGGGGCATTCACATGCCCATTCTGGGCGGTTGTATGACCTTACAACGCATACTTTTACAACACATGCCTTTACAACGCATTTTTCACATCGCATTCCATTACATCACATGACACTAAATCACATTATAAGAAACTACCTTTACAACGCATTCCACTACATCGCATACTACCTTTACAACGCATACCATTACATTGCATTTATGGTAAGTATTGGATAGTATAGGGATTAAAATTACTATTCTGACTCCAGGGGGTGCAACAGTAGGGTAAGTGTTTGATAGTGTAGGGGTAAAAATGACTATTCTAACTCCAGGGGGTGCAACAGTAGGGTAAGTGTTGGATTGTGTAGGGGTAAAAATTACTATTCTAACTCCAGGGGATGCAACAGTAGGGTAAGTGTTGGATAGTGTGTGGGTACTATGCATTGTAATGGTATGCATTGTAATGACATGCACTGTATTGGTATGCGTTGTTGTGTCATGCGATGTAATGGTTGCGTTGTAATGGCATGTGCTGTAAGGGATGTCGCGATGTAATGACTGTGTTGTAATGGTAGTGCGATGTAAAATTTGCATTGTAAAGGTTATTTTTCATTCTGGGCAGCCCTCACCCCTAGGTTTATTAAAAAAAGGCTCTCTGCCACTTAGTGAGCTTCCTGCCCCCCCTCGGAGGGAAGATTAGGGGCTATTGCCCCATCTGCCTCCTGGGGGGCAGAAAGTCTTGTGTTTTCTTTGGGGGGTAGGGTAGGGGCATTTGCATGCCTATTCTGGGCACTCCCACCCGGGCCTATAAAAAAAGAATCCCTGGTGCCTAGGGTACTTACTGTCTCCCCAGTGGGGCAGAACGATTGGAATTTGAGGGGGCATTGATATGCCCATCTTGGGCATCCCCCACCCCTAAAATTATCTGAGAAAAAAAACCTGGGGTCTAGTGGGCTTTCTGCCCCCCGTGGGTAGAAAGACTGTAATTTTGCAGTGGATGGGGGCAATGGCATGTGAATGCCCTAATGAAATGTGGGGAAAATCCCTGGTATTTACCGGGCTTTCTGCTGAATATACTGATTTAATGTGGAGGGAGCAAAGGTTCTTGCCAAATGGGCTGTTCCCCCTCCCTGGTACCTAGTGGGTGTATCCCTGCTTGGGAATCGCCCTCCTAGGTTAATCCCCAAGCAGGGATCCACTAGGGAGGGATACTATTTGAAAGGAGAGATTTCCCCCTTTTCAACACTGCCTCTCCTGACTTTCTACGTGCGCAGGGGGAAGGGATAGCCCCTAAAGCATGTGTGAAGTGAAATTGAAATGTGCCTCTTGGCTCATTTCAGTTTCAGTTTCACTGAAATAACGTCTGCGCTCATCGTCATTTCAGGGAAACCATAGAAACAGCCTTGGGAGCTGGGAAAGCTCTTCCCCAGCTTCCGAGGCTGTCGGGGGCAAAGGGAATCCCTCTCGTGGCTGCACCAGAGGGATTCCCTGTGCCATGTGAGTGGACGGCCGGGGACCGTCTGATGTACATGAGTACTGGTGCGTTTGAGGCCCCCCTCTGTCCGATGCCCCAAAGGAGTTAAATACTGTTCCAGAAAAATGTATTACTATTTTATTAGAAGCAGGCACTTACCTAACACAAACTAACACTCAGGTATACATGATATTTCAAATTATAACAGTATCACATTATCAATAAATGCATAAAAAAAGAAAATATCTAAAAGAGACAAAAAGAGAAAGGTTGACAGAAAAAAAATATTCTTTTTGTCCAAAACTTAGCCTTCTCCTAGCACCTAACACCTAAGGAGAGAGGGTGCTCCATGTAGCATGCAGAGTTAAGTGAGCCTGATTGCCTGTCATTATCTGCTTGGAGGACAAAAATTAGAAAGGATTTGTGTGGAGAGAAAGGAGTACCCTGACAATTATTAGCTTTTCTTTGAGCATACCCAAGGCCACCAAGGTCTGCCGTTTTCCCTAGCGTCCGAATTACACCCTATATGACATTCAGGGGTAGTGCATACTGACTGCCTGAAGCCCAGTGGCCCAAATGAAAAAAATGAAAAAATCTGCCTTCCACTTCTTTTAGATACTGTCAGTTGTCAAAGCGGCAGACCCTAAGAAAAACCATTTGGCTGTAAAATAAGATCAAGGTGTTAGCCCTATATAAAGCTCAGGGCCCATGCATGCCTTTGTGCCATGAGCAAAGGTCCGAGCGACCCCATACTTCCAGCCAGGGATGAAGCGTACCTCCGATCCATGACTAAGTTTCCAAGTGATCCCCTACTCAAACCCTGGGATGAAGCATACATCTGATCCACGTCCAAAGGTCCAAGTGATTCTTTACTAACACCCAGAGATGAGGCATACCTCTGATCCATGCCCAAAGGTCCAAGCGCTCCCTTACTACCACCCAGGGATGAGCCATACCCTGTGTCCCCCACAGTGGTCCAAAAAAAATAGTAGTCACCTTTGCCCTGTCTAGAGTTCTAACTAGGGAAAAAGCTAAACATTATCTACGATTTTCCTAGTTTGAGGTACTCAACTTACTGGGACTAAGGATCAGATGTAGGTTTTTACCCTATGATGACTGCTTCCGGATGGACCTCTGCCCTGCAGACTCAGCAGAGCATCTAATCAATTATGGCATCTCCTCCCTGTCTTTGTTTGTGCAGGTGATTCAGTTCAAGCAAGGGTCGATAAACCAATCTCTCCTATCTGGCTTGCCAAAATGTTCCTTGGATCACCAGTCTGTGTTTGCACAGATTAATCCATTTGCACAAGGGTCCTTGTCTTTTGGCAGTGGTTGGGCTCGATAAACTAATCTTTCCTGGCTTGCTTGTGAATATTTTGCACAGATATCAATTTACCTTAAAGAAATTAAAAGACAAGAGGCATTTGGCAAAACAGGAACACGTTGGTTCAATTAAACACAGTGGCCGGGAGAGTGTCAACAGAATGCATCTCAGAAAAGTCTCTCAGTGTACAAAGTTTTGGTTGTTTTTTTGCATATTTTGTGAAGTACCATAAATTGATTTCATGTAGTTTAAAAAAAGTATTGCAGTCGTAAATTAAAAAGGTTGGGTATCTGATAAGGACACAGATGGCTCTCGAGCTCAGGGAGAGCTACAGTGGGCCAGTGTGTATGTGTCCAAATGACCAGCATGAGGAACGTGTGATCACTACACGTATTGTGCATATCATGTCCTGACTGGTGAGTGTTTCTATCTACATGTGACATCTAGCTTTGTGGTATTTTGGGAAACACAAGTGTTAAAAATAGGGGTCTCAAGTTGGCAGAGGTTGGTCCCCTTGTCCAAATAGGGACCCTTGCTTCTAGACAGGGTAAGGGGGATGTACACTTTAGATAACAACAGCTCACCTCTGATTATCTTGGCACAAGCAGTCAGGCTTATTTCAAAGTCAATGTGTAAAGTATTTGTACTCAAATCACACAGTAATAGACTGATAACAGCACAAATGAACACCACACCAGTTTAGAAAAATGAAATATTTTTATCTAAACTCAACAAGAAAAATCCAGCATGCATGTAATAAGAATATGACTTTTTGAATGTTGCAAGTAACTGGATCCATAGAAAATATGGATGCATGACTCTACACAAAGTACCTGCAGATGTTTAAAAATTCAAAAGGCCAAAAAGCCACAGAGAGAGGAAGTGTCAAGAAACAAAGAGATGCTTCAGTTCCTGTGTCCGTGGGTTGGTGATGCAACAGTTCTGCTGCACGAAGGAGAAGTGATGCATCTAATCTGACTGCAGGGGGAATTGATGCATAAACTACAAGATGGTTCTGGTCTGCGGGTGATGCATCGGGAAAATTTGCTGCACAGGTGCGATGCTTGGAAATCCAGGATGTATCGGTCATCGATGCGGTGGGGACAAGCAATGCTGCGTTGGTTTCTGCAGCTGAAATCAACGATGCATCAGTTCTTGCAGCTGCAACAGGCACTGCATCAGCTTGGCATCAGCACAGTGATGCTTGGTAATTCTTCTTGCACGGCGGTGCCACATCAGGAAAAACAGCCGTAAGAAGAGCGTTGCATCGATTTCTTTAGTTCTTCAGGTTTCTTCCTGCTCCCAGCAGGAGAACAACCTCCAGAGGCCCAGACCTGGAACAGATGCTTCCTGGCAGGTCAGAACTCTCAGCAGAAGAGTTCATGGGAGCTGGGGGTGACGTATTTGTGTCCCTGAGACTTCAGAACAGGAGACCAGCACACACAGGCCCTTGGAGATCTTCTTCAAGCAGGATCACAGTGAAATTATAGTCTTTGTCCTTTCCTTGGCAGAAGCAGCAACTGTAGGCCAACCGTACACAGCACACAGGAAAAGGGCGGTACTCCTCCTCACAGCTCTTTAGCTCTTCTCCTTGGCAAAGGATCCTCTTGTGTGAAGAGTGATCTAAAGTTCTGGGGTTTAAGGTATACTACTTATACCCCATTTTGTCTTTGTTCTCCTTGTTTAAGTGTCCCTGAGCCCAGCCCAAATCAGTTCTGTCCTCACTAGTGCAGTATGACCACCACAGCGGGTGAATACAGCATTGTGCAAGGGAGACAGGCCATATTCAGGTGCAAGGAAATCTTCCACTACTCTAAATGCAGCCAGGTCCTATTCAGCTCAGCTTTGAAAAATCCAGGAAGGTCCAAGCACACCTCAAACCCCCCTCAGTGGTTGTCTACAGTGAATACACATCCCCAGCCCCTTACATGTAAGAAAATGGAAGGTTAGGGCCAGGTCGAAATGGCAGCTTAAAACTGCACGCAGACACTGCAATGGCAGGTCTGAGATACCTTTTCAGGGCTACTCATGTGGGTGGCACAATCTGTGCTGCAGACCTACTAGTAGAATTTGATTTACAGGCCCTGGCACACTCAGTGCATTTTCCTACGGAATTACCAGCAATTCAAATGTGCCAATCAGAGAGAACCAATTTTAATAACAATTTACACAGGGCGCACTTGCACTTTGACACTTGTCAGGAGTACCAAGTTCAATTCAGCAGCAGCACAATACAAGTCGCAACCTGCCGAATCAAGAAGAGCAAGGACTCCAAGGACTACCAGCAAATGACCAATCAGAACTAACAGTCACACACAGAGACATGGCAGTAAAGACCAAACAACTCATACAGCCAAACTGTGAGAAGAACACGACAAAGTGGGACTTCGATGGGCACTTGGGAGCTCAAACACCACATAATATGGATCCTCCGCTTCAAAGGGAAAAGGAACCAATTGAAGCAATTACCACTCAAGATACGCCATTAACATCAGCAATTAACTGCCAACTCATGTTAAACTCTGAGGTTGGGGACAGGAATAGAGAGACCGGCCATAAGTTAAGCCAAACTCATGCAGACCACCTTAAAGACACTCTAGTTAAGACTATCTATCTGGATCCAAGCCAACTGAAGCATCCACAAACAAAGCGGTCTTTTGAAACATACATATCACCAAAGCAAATGCTCCCTCTCAAAGTAACAACACACACAGCCAACCGGCATGGCGAAGACACAACCCCGGCAATTTACGAAGCTCCCTCAGCTCAGGGCTAATCAGCTCTAGCACTTTAAAAAATAAATAAACATCAGGAGGAAAGAAGCATCAACCAAGCAACGGAGATGCTTGTCTTCCTTCCGGAGTATACATCGCAAGGGCAGCACGATACGCTAAATTGCGGCAACATTCTCAAATTAATGGAACACATTCCCAGTCTGGAGAGAATAAGTTTGAACAACTTAATCTCTGTTGAATTCCTGCCTGCCAAAAACCCAAATAGTCCGGAAGCAACCAAAACCACTTGGTCCTCCAGCATCGTTGCAGACTTAATCGCAGCAGAAGCGGGGCAATTTAAGTCCTGGGGTATCAAGCTAGTTCCCGTACCAAAACCAGCTTATCCCGCACCCCTACAGAGGAGGACAAGCCCTAATCCAGCGGCAACACAGGCAAACACTCTTAGCGTCCTCAGAGGTGCCTAATTTAGTTCGCCCACAAAAAGAAAGAACATAACGTGGAATTGCTCGGAAGACAGACCGAGGGCATCAGAAGCTCATCCAACAAGAGGGCGAAGGCCAATGCCGAAAGACAATCAGACACACACCCTTCCTACGACTAAGCTTCTGAGAGGAAGCCAGACAAACAACAATACATATAGACCGTGGGTACGGACAGAAGCTACACTGAGGGGAGCCCCTCATCAAAACCAAGCATTTACAAGAGAAATACTGTCTCGAACAATCTTCTTACGCCCCGAGGAGGCCTGTTGCCACCAACAGACAACAGACGATACAAAGGGCAGTGCGCCACTTATAGGCATCTGCTCGTGGAACATAAATGGCCTCTCGTCAAAAACGGATGACATGGATTTTCAAAAGTATATTTCTCGATTTGACATAGTTATGTTGCAAAAAACGTGGTTAACATCTACACAACACATCATGGGCTTCACTTGCTTTTCATCTGCAGCAACTAGAGTCAACAGATTTGGTCACCAGTCAGGAGGCTTGGCTACATACATATCTAAAACAACAATCTCATTGGCAGCTCTTATTAAATCGTCCACATCAACAACTTTATCAGTAAAGATAAAATTACAGCTCGGCAACAAAGAAGAAGAGATCTGCCTGGTTAACGCACATGTTCACCCCAAACATAGAGTCATTGACTCTAACTCAATTTCAGAACAACTAGTGGAGTATGTCTCTCAAATGGAAAAACCACTCCTCCTCTTGGCTGGGGATTTCAATCAAAACATGCTTGGTTCATCAACAGAAGAAGAGGCTCTGGCTTTAAACAAAATTTACACCATTCCTCCACAAAGCTATCCGCTACGCAGGAAAAGGCATTTAAACAATGCTCTACTCAAAGACCTAGAACATCACAATCTTCGGGCACTAAACGGAAGATTCTCCACCGACTCTCCGCCTGTAGAAACATTCTACTCACAAACAGCAAGCTCCATCCTGGATTATACATTTGCCAGTTTGGCCCTATTTCCCCACATCCTGGGATTCAGAATGGGGGACAAGGGCGAAAGTGATCACCGCCCCCAGGAATGCCATTTAACGGCAACAATGCGCACTGCATTTAAGCCAGACAAAATGATGGGGGCTATTCATTCCATCAATCAAAAAAGACTTAAATGCACGCCAACCAATCTAACATCTCTGGCAGAAACTGCCCTTATATTACACAACAAGCCACAATCAAATGCGGTTGGGCATATTCAACACTGGGAGCTATACACTGAGTCTCTGCTACGAGATCTGGCAACCAAGCCTACCCAAAAAAGCAATCTTCCTAATAAGGGCACCTTATCCAACTTAAAACGAGGTCAGAGAGCACAACTAAGGTCACACAAAAAACAAATTAACTCGACTCTACGGAAGTTAAGATCATCAGCAGAGAATTCAAACCTTCGGATAGAGCTGAGGAAACAAAGAGCGGAACTCAAACACACAAAATGGAACATAAAACAAGAGGCTGAAAATGAAACATGGGCAAAACTGCTATTTGATACCAAAAGCAGCAATAGCGCATGCTTTTGGCAATCGGTGAATAGGATTCTGCGTCCAGAATATATAGAACCGAGCTCGCACATCATGGAACAGACATAGATTAACCACCTTTCCAGCCATTTCAACAATCACCTGGAACAGGCAGGAGCCCAAGAATCCAACAAAAAAGAGCTCCACCGTATAACGCCCTCGTCGGAGTCTCAGATTAAGAAGGAGCAAGGCCTACCGGAAAGTATCATGGTCGCATCAGCCTCTCAGCAAATATCACTAATATCAAAACAAATTCGCAAGGGCAGGAAAGAAGGCCTCCAGGTCCCAATGGCATACCACCAGCTTTATTCAAGGAAAAGAGCACAGAATGGGCCACTATTATGCAACGGCTATTCTGGGAAGTTAGACTTCTAAATAAAATTACAGAATCCTGGAGAGGGTCGACAATCGTCCCTATATATAAAAAAGGCGATAAAATGGATCCAAACAACTACCGTCTAGTAGCCCTTCCTGACAATGAGGCAAAATACTTTGCGGGTAAAATCCTGGAGGAGATTGTCTCATGGGCGGACTCTAATGAGATTATACCTCTGAACCAGACCGGCTTCCGGAAAAACACTGGGACAACTACAAATATTCTGGCCATCTCACTAATGATCGACGCAGCAAAAACACGGAAATTGCCGCTGCACATGTGCTACATTGATTTCAGTGCGGCATTCGATAACATTGAAAGAGACAGACTCTGGAGGAAACTGGCACAATGGGGAATACCGCATTCCACGTTAAGTATACTGAAGCTTCTCCATTCTGACACCTGTGTGCAGGTGAAGATAGGAGGTGGCACACATCTATCATCTAAAGTCCGCACCACCAAAGGCCTTAAGCAAGGGTGTGTGCTCGCCCCAATATTGTTTAATTTGTATATGGCGGATCTACCAGGCATATTAAACACCTGTAATTCACATTCCCAGAGGCTGGGAGGGAAACCTCTGATCAACCTTCTGTACGCAGACGATGTCGTGCTACTGAGCCATACCTACATCGGCCTCAAGCAACTATTAATTCAAATGCATAGTTATGCCATGGAAAACATACTAAAAATAAATTTGAGCAAAACTCGCACTATGTCAATAAACATACACAAAAAAACGCAGAAGATATGGACACTGGGCGGCCAAAAAATTGAGCCAGCTTCGGACTATAAATACTTGGGAGTCATCTTCGACCAAGACGGTTCATTCTCACAGCAAAAGCTGGAAGCAAAAAGGAGAGCATCTTGTATTGCCTCCACACTAAAAAGCATAGCTAACCAAGTAATAGGACCAATTTTGACTCCTTACCTGAAAATCATCCAGGCTAAGCTACTACCATCCATCTGCTACGGCAGTGAGGCTCTACGTAGGAGAGATGCCAAGAATCTGGACTTAATCCAGATAAAAGCCTACCGAACAATGTTTTCGCTCCCGTCCTATACATCGCCCGCCCAACTCAGGCTGGAATTTGGACTACAAAAACAAGCTCTTGCAAGACAGGGAGCTTACATCATTTGCTGCTACAAACTTCGTTCTGCTACTACTAACACTTTAAATGAGCTGTTATGGCAAGACATTCAAAGCAGGGACGCATCTCAGGCAAGATCTTACCTGAAGACAGCCTTGGGGGCTACCAAACTAACTGCGATTTGGGATATGCAACTCGGCCACAAAGCATTAAAAAAACTGGTTTGGAAAACTGTCAAAACTCTTTCACTACTAGAGGATAAAGAGTCATTTGCTAAAAGAAACCATGCACGGATGACCATAAACACATATAAATCCCTGACACCTCAACCATACTTCAGTCAGGGTTACCCCAAGACAATAAAACTGAAGTTTCTGAAATACAGACTAGGGGTCTTGCCTACTAGAGAGCATTTTCCACATTGGCTCAGGAACAATGGCCACGATGCCTGCACCTTCTGCAATACAGAGAAGGGCGACATACTTCACATGACTTGTCTCTGCCAAGAGTTCAGGCCAGCACGCCAGCTGTTCTTAAAGGACCAGCTTAAACAGATAGGAACTCGCACTAGAAGGCAAGCAGTACTGGCTTGTCTTAACCCTGCAAACACAAAACTGAACTGCAGGTATGTAAAGTTCCTTGCGCTAATTGAGCAGAAACTGCCAAAAAATATTACACAGTAAACATATAGACGCCAATTGAACTCAATGACACCTGCTCTTGCCCAAAAGTAATGCATCTGGAACTTTGTATTGGGCTTTACTGTTTGCTCTTTTAATGACGATTTAAAGATACAACTTCTTTTATGATATTTAATCTGTTTGTAAAATGTTTGCACTGGTTTTAATTAACTATGCATAATAAAAATTACCTCACCTTACCAATAAATGGTGTACAGTTGTTATAGAGGATATTGGTATTGTTTTTACTGATATTGACATAGATCATGATACACATTAACATCGGATTTTACAGGTAACTACATTATCGTTTGTACATGTATTGTGGCATACATTGAAATTGCTACTGCCTGATTCATCGCTGTTGTGCAGACATAGATTATAACATACATTGACATTGTAATTATGAGTATTGACATTGTCATATGGGCACAGGTTATGGAATACGTTTGCATTGCATTTATTGGTATTGTCGTTTTTGGGCTGCACATATCATGGTACTCATTGCCATCGTATTTACCCATTCCAACACAAGGTAAGATTGCTTCTTAATGTTTTATTTCTCAAAAGTTGTAAGGCTATAATGCTGTCCTCTATAGAGAACCCAGGTCTTAAGCTAGATTGACTGAAAGAAAATACATTCGAATCCAACTCCTTCCTATGCAGAAATAAAATAGTCATCGAAAAGAGTAATCATGCAATAATTACTTGGAGTCCTCTTTGAAAAATGTTTAAGCAAGGGATGTAAAACCGACTCTTTCCAAGAAAGATGGGATAGCGCAGGATTCTAAAATATGTGTAAATAAATCATGAAGTCAATCGCTTTAATCAAATCATTCAGAATGCCTTTAGAGCTGGCTTCTTTAGAATTTCGGAAATGTTTTATTAACAGCTCTATTTCATTCCTTGAAATGCGCAAATAAGGATTTGAATAAAATGAAGTTTCGATTGAGACCAAACTGTTGCTGGCAGAAAGATTTCCAAGACTCGGATGATATTAAGTGGTAATTTGCAATCCTGCAGGACCCAGTGCCCCGATGGACCAAAGCATCTCACAGTAACATGTTTTAATTTAGCGATGCAATTTCGACTTTGCTGCCTCTTGAGTCAGCCTGTAAATTTCTTGAATTTTGCCTCGATATTGCGTTTTTCGGTATTTAGCATTGCACCTATTTTTGAGATCTTTGGTTCCATAGAAGTAATCTCATCTGTTTCTGATATTTCCTCTTTATTGAACTAGGCTGCCGCCAAATACTTGAAATGTTATTTCCTTTTAAGTACAAAACCTTTTTTTGAGCTGGAAGAGTGGTCAGCTTCTTTTTTTGTTTTTTTTTTACACACGAAGCCCACATACGAGTGTAGCAAAATGAGATTGTGTCTTGAGAAGAAATCTGAGCAGATTCGATTTATTTTGCTATGCCTCACGGGCCAAATATGCAGTCTAAATGTGCGAAATGGGAAAATACATCTGTGAAAAGTTCTGTAGAGTACAGTCCTGTTCACATATTTTCACTTTCCCCTTCTTTTTCATCCTTACTTCTGTAATTCATGTTCATTTCTGTAAAGGAACTTGCAGCTCGTTGATGCTGCTTTTCCTTTATGTTATATATTATATATAATCAATATGTATAATATAATTTGATGTGCTTCTATTTTCTTTTCTGATTCCAACACCGTTTGACGTGCTTTATTTATTCCATTGAACTGGGAATTTGTACCCTCAGCCGGAATTTCAATGTCTGTGAATATGTTTCGTAGGGCCGGAGTATGAGTGCACCTTATGGATTGTGATAATTATTTATCGCATGCTATAAGAAGGGTTTCAGGATTTATTGAGTGCAATAATTTGCGCATAATCTGACTTTTTTCAAAAATTTGAATTGCAGTACCAAAATCCACGTCCCAGCAAATACCGGGCACTTCTCTCTGTTAAATTCCGGTAGGTTTGACTTGTGTAGTACTTTAACAGAAAGTGTAAACTTTACCACCTCCAGTAATTGCCCTGTGAGATATGTACCTGGTCACTTATCATCTAGCCGTACATGTGTTTATAGTTAGGTTTCTCTAGAACTCAACAACCTGTCTGTGACTTATTACTATCGGAAATGCTCATACATTTGTCATGTGGTTAAAACATCTCTAAAAATGTGGTTCTCCTCGAATCACAGCAAATGTGAAGAGAGCATTTTATAAATATGTCTCACTGTGAACTATCACGCTTCAAAAATCATGATATAATAAAAAAAATTGATATGTGTCTGGGCAGTGTTTTTTTTATTTAAACATGCCTGCTTTATGATAGCTCGGATTTGAGAATAGTCTGGTTTTTTTTTTATTTGGATAGTGTAAGAAGTCAGGTTATTGGTTCAGAGGGCTGGGTGCCTGACACATACAGCAGTCACAATCATTGTCAGGGTGAACAACAAATGTTACTAAATTAAACTGTGCTTAACCCTTTGGTAGCTTGGCCCACATCAGTCAGGCTTAACGTAGGGGCAAGGTGTGAAGTATTTATGCAGCTCACAACAATATTAAAATGGATTCCCTAGATTAATCCCAAACCAATTTAGAGAAATATAGTACATGTTAATAAATAAAATGATACCAAAACAACAGAAACCCATTCAGTAGAACCTGAGATAGGTAACTTCAAAAGTTTAGGTAGATGTAGTGCATAAAAGCAAAAATTGCCACTCCCAGACTTCTTGTTATGCAAGACTGGGAAGAAGGTCACAAGTACAGGCCAACCGTGATTGAGGGATGCCTGGATACAGGGCCCAGAATATTCTTCCTGAAAAAGTTACATGCTCAAAGCCTGGTGTGTAGAGTCCAGAATTTTGGGATAACTCCCTCCCCCTTGTAGAGAAGTGCACTCTGATGCCAACCAAGGCTCCAGGCTTCCATTACAGAGAGCAAAGCAGGCCTCAAGCAGCAGGGCAGTCCTCTGGGGAACAATGCAGGCCTCAAGCAGCCGGGAAGTCATCTGGGGAACAAGGCATTCTTATTCTGTAATGTCTGCAGGGCCTGCGGAATGTACTGAGTGCGGCTCTGGAGGAACATATTTGAAGTGTGGTGATTCCCTATACTACCCTCACATCTAGTACATTCTTCCTTTGACTGGTCAAGGGTTCAGAGATCTGATGTGACAAAATACTAGTATCAGGTTCCTGAGGTGTGTGCTTGAGACAAACCCTTGAAATATAAGTGAAGCAGAAAATAGCCACGCACACACACCGATCAGACAAATGAGGAATTAGTAAAACAGGGAAAACAGCATCAATTCAGCAATGCCAAAAACGAAAAATTAGAGGGCTAAAAATGTTTACAACACACATTCTCCAAAGGCATTACCCCAAATAAACTCTGTTTGAAGGGAGAAAAAAAAGTGAAATACTACAACAAAAAATCCATTTTGTATTTGAATCAAAATCCATTCATGGCCAAAATGTTGTTTCAATGCAACAGACAGCACAGAAACAGTTGTTTCATGCACCCATGACTAGCACTGGGCCTACTCACTGGAAGGTCCATTGGCAGACTAAGCCACATAGTGAATCAAATCAATACTGCAAATGTCTTTTAAAAAACATGGAGAAAATGTAGTGAACTTTGCAACGTTTTTCCTTCATATGAGTCGCTCTAAATCCAAATGAAAAGTGACCTGGATATGGACAATGTACTGAGAGGAGCTCCCTGGACAAGCACAGGAAGTTGGAAACTCTGAGGCACTTCCTTCCGGTTGGAAAATATTTAAAAAAAGGACTCACACAAAAAAACAACACAAAAGGTCAATTTGAGGAGGTTTTTGACTCCAAATCTTCATAGGAGAGAGAATCTTCCCAAGATTGCAGTCGTGGTAGATCCTGCGCGTTCAAGATTGCGCACAACAGTAAATGACATAAATGATGTGTTGGCAATCACAAAATCTTGCGTAAGCATGAGGTCAGCTAGCAAATCCCTTGGCGCCCACGAACAACTTTGAAAATCTAGTTGGTGATCGCGAGCACCCAGAAAGTCTCACTCACACACCAGAAAGAACATTTCGAGCGTGCTAACAAAAAAAAACTCTGCTCCATTGCAGAGTATGGAGTTTATTGGTAACCAAATTTAGCGACCTCCTCGAGTTCCAGACCTATGCAACACCTTCTGAATTATTTTTGGTGCACATTTTTACTATCATGCTTGAAACACATTCATTGATGTTACTCCCAGAGGTGATAAAATAGGTATACCAAACAAAAGCGCAAGGAGGAGAGAAGGAGAAAAAAGAAACTGGATCACCAGCAGATCAGGAGCTCAAAAGGGGTCAATATTCTTTCCAAGACACAGAGTAGAATATAACAAACAGAGGATGAAGCACTGAGGTTAGTGTAAACAAAGTCGAGAAACGACCTGACTCCAAAACACATTTTATTTTTTAAGAAAATTGCCAGTCTTTCTAAAGAAACATTCTAGGTGTACTACAGACACGTCTGTGGAATGAAAAATGGGCACAGACACTTTTAGACAGTGCAGCAGAAGTAACAACAGTGCAACAGACTGTACAAGAGTTTGTGGTGGTGGACTCAACTTTGGAGTACAGACAAGTTGAACCCCCAGACCGACATGCAAACCCCCCAGTTAGGGTTTACAATTTAGAAATACAGATAGAAGTACATAAGCCACACACAATAAAATAAATGTTATGGCCATATTTATCTGATGATTGTGGTTTCTGTCAACATTTTACAAAGGTTGTCTGACCTCCAGTCTCTATTAAGGGATGCACCTCAAAGTGAGGAGTTAATATTGTTGGCATGTTTGCCCTTACTACGTGATGAACTCAGGTGAAATATTCAGGCAAGTGGGTTTTTAAAACGGGCTTCAGTCTTGCACAGCCATCAAGTGGGTGGGATAAAATTCAGTTCCACATGTCATTCCTTTAATTACTGAGACACCAGTGTCGGCTTAATATCCAATGCAGCCAGAAGCTAAACATACATAAAGGTTGTTTTTGTTTAGCTACAATACCAAGGCATTTTAGTACCCTGTAGTTCTACAATGAACATTTCTCTTTTTCTTGTTTTAATGAACTTGACAAACCATATAAAATAGTTTTAAATGACATAAATGTAATCATGCATGCAAGCTCACATACACAAGATTGATAAATACCCTAATGAAACAACATACATTCAATGTAAAGCCTAGACTTTTCCAAACTTGAGCATTTAAATGTAATTTTGCTTAGCTGTGCTATATGCAGCACGGGGCTATGTGATTAGTTCACAGTCTCTTATAGGAAAAAGTAATTCCTCATGGGCATATTGTAACATCGAGAATTTGCTTGCTATAATAGGTTGAGCGAATAAAGCTTCTAAAAGATTACTTTCTTTCTCTCGTGTATTTCTGAGATACATTGGATTAAAATTTGTACAGTTATCTCAGTTGGACTGAAATTAAACATGTTGGAAACAAAACAAACCTAGCAATGGTTTTCTCTCAGCACTTTTAGGCTTTATGAACATAATTACAATGAAAATAGTACACATTTCCTTGTGTACAAATAATGGGCTTCATTTATGGCATTTGGCACTGGGAAGAGTAGCGCAGCACCTTACTGTGCTTCCCTACACGAAAGTGAAAGGATAGGAATGCACAGTATTTAAGCAATTCAGTGCATTCCTGTCATTTGTGCCTGTGCTGACACCGTTTTTGCAGCCTAGCTCTAGTATAGGCACCCTTGCACCGTGGTGCAAGGCTGCGTCCGTTGCAGACAGAATTGTTTTTGTGCAGGAAGGGGCACCTTCCTGCACAGAAAACAAACTTATAAGGGTTTTCTATCTTTCTATGTGTGCTGCAGAATACAGAATACATGGAAAGAGAAAGAAAATAGGAGAAATGAAGATATTGCACCTTTTTACACCTCACCTCAGGAGACATATGGATTTGATGCTTCCTCGGGCTTAGATAACTTTGAATATCAGGGGCAGTATCAAATGTCTTGGGTGTTGTGTGGGAAAACCCACCGCAACACCCATGGAATGCCACCCGGGCTCAGAGTGAGGCTATGCAGAAATTTGCACTGTGTTGCCTTACTCATGAATTATGAGGCCACTCAAGCTCCTCAGGGTGGCTTTGTGTGACTTCATAAATCTTTTTTGAGAGACTTATGTCACACATGTACTAACTTACATGGTGCATAAGTGATACAGGGCTTGTATACATGAGCCCCACATTTTCAGAACTGAAGCAAGCTACCAGTCAAAGAGTTCTGCAGTGCAGCAAGTTTCTTCTTTAAAAAGCTCCTCAAGACAAAGTGTGTGTCTCATTTCATTTAGTGCAATCAATATTTTTTGCAATACCATAACTTTACAAGTAATTACTAAATGTTTTATCCAAAAAACTGCAACAGCGCTTTTCCACATCAATAGCTTTGCACCACTGGTTGACTTGTGTTGCACTGCAAGGAACTTTTGAAGTTAGGGACCTCAAAGCTCTGCACTTATACACTCAAACCTTAGGTGATAGCACTGCATATATCACACAATTAAATACATTGGTGCTTGCATTTCAGACACTGAGCTAGCAGTTCCTACACTAATAATGTCTGACTCTTCAGTATGCGTGCAGGTATATAATGTGAATTTTCCACTTTGGAGAATAAACGGTATACACCCGTTACAACGCATCTTTTACTCCGCACTACCATTACAACGTGACTTTTACAACGCATACCATTACAACGCATTGTGCCTGGGGGGCGCTTTAGGATAGGGAATAAGTATAATTTACTATCCAACACCTTCCCTAGGGTCCACGGGGACTGGAGTTAGAATAGTAAATTATACTTACCACTATCCAGCACCTCAAAGCGCTATGCGTTGTAATGGTATGCATTGTAATGGTCGCGTTGTAACAGTAGGTAGTTGTAATAGTATGCGTTGTAACGTCATACATCCAGAATAAACAGATTCTAAGATTCAAAAGGGAAAACAATTAAAAATAAACAGCTCTGAAGAAAAGTTGCTTTCTTAAAAGATGGTCTTCCATTGGTCTAGGTGCAGCATATATTAAGACACCAGAGTAATGGTATTCACACTTAAGAGAACTCTGATGGTGACTCTGTAGCAAAGACAGTGGTTCAGACTGTAAAAATAGGAACCGTGACCTAATCTCAAACGAGAATTGATAAAGACATACTGGCTTACTTTACTTGCTTCATTAAGGCAATCTCAAAAGGTGAAACATCCCTGGAAGGATTTCTTCATAAATATTGCGACACCCTTAGTATAAAAAACACTCAGATGGTGGATCTTCCCAGAGTGGAAGATACAGAGTTATCAAATATGCTGTGCAGATTAGATTTAATTAAGGCATACCATCAAGGTTTAGCATCTGCACATTCTGGAATGAAGGCCACAGTTTCATTACTCCAAAAGCATTACTGGTGACTAGGATTACCAACAAAAACAAAAGATTATGGGTCATATCCTTTATGGGTTTTGGAGTAGTGTGCTTCTCACCAAAAATGTGCTTTCACACCTCATCCGGGATAGCAAGCATTATATAAATGCAAATATTTTCCCTCCACTAACCTTTTTAATCCAAAAAACAGACCAACATATCCACCCCTAAAACTACTTTTTTATTTCACTATACCAATTCATCAATAATCCTTTATGGGTTCCAGAGTAGCATGCTACTTGCCAAAAAAAGCACTTTAATAGCTCATCAGGGGTACAGAAGGCTATATAAATATAAACCTTTTCCCTTTTTTATCCCTCCCCTATCCTTTTTAATCCAATTAATTTCCACCACACAAATTGCTTTCGTATTTCACTATACTAATTCACCCCTAATCATTTATGGGTCCTGGAGAACCATGCTACTCACCGAAAAAGCACTTTGACGCCTCATCAGGGGTGGTAAGCACTGTATAAATACAATTACTATAAAATACAATACATATGGGAGGCTTGGGCTGGCATTGCACCACGATTTGTGATGCAATGGCAGCAAAAGCAGTAAGTCATATTTATAAAACAAAGTATATATCCAAATGCATCATTTTATAAGGCTTGCATGAGGCAAACGCGCTAAAAACAGCTGCACCACACACAATTTAATATATGCAACGTAGGCATTACCACACAAAATCCAATGTAAATGTAACACAATGAGATTTATGGGGTTGCTAATGTGCCACACATCATTGGGAAGCACAACACAAAGCCTGAATGCACCAGCATTTTGTGGACATTACCAGATCAGGTGTAGGCAATGACTGTGGTACAAAAAGTACAAACTGACAAAACAATTTGGCAAGCTCAGCTATATCATGGAGGTTCTCATTCTGAAAGTAGGAGTTGCTAGGAGACCACCAACATCACCACCACATAGGCAGCAAAGGAGGAATTGAGCTTGTTTTCCGACAGTGAAATCTCTCATAGACCTCAGGGAGTATGAAGTCATAACATTTTACAGACCCAGGAGGGAGTTCATCATTCAATTGCTGCATAAGATTGGGCCAAGTCTCCAGCCTCCAACTGCAAGGCCAATAACATTCCACCAAGTGAAAAACTTATGGCTGTGCTCCACATGCTGGCATCTGGTTCCTTCCAGTTCTTAATAGCCAGTTTGTTTGGAATCTCACAGAGAACCTTTTCTGCATTCTCCCCTCTGTCTTGAATGCGGTAATCAAAATGCTATTCCAGTACCTCCTCTTCCCCCAAACTCAATAATAACAACTATAACAAGCAAGGAATTTACGCCATTGCTGGATACCCAAATGTCGTTGGTGTAATTGATTTCACACTTGTACAAATGGGGCCCCATGGATGCAACATTTCAGAAACCGGAAGCACACATAATCAAACAATGTTCAGGCCATAGTAGATCATCAGGGGATGTTTATCAATGTGCTGGCTAAATATCCCAGGAGTGCACTTGATGTCTACATCTTCCTCCACAAGCGCGGCGGGAGAAGTGAAGATTGGTTGGCTGACGAGCTGACCTTTTTTGGCAGGTAAAAGAGGACAGGTTAACGTAAGGCTGGTGACTGGAAGGCGACCATGAATCCTTAATACGGCTGACTTAACACTTCTGAGGTGAGGATTTGCAGTGTGGAGCCCGTCTATATATTGGAATGTATACCCCTGGCAAATAAGACTCTCTTTTGTGACTTAGAGTTTGGATATAACTACATATATTTTTGTACACCTGTCCTGAAGAAGCCAAAAGAAATTGTGGGTTGAAACAGGACCACGTTGAATTCAGCTTTTGATTATAGGCGCACATTAGTATATAAGAGAGGGGTGTGATACCTCTGGCGCTAAGAGGATTACCTCAGAGTATATCACTCGGAATAAGGAGTGTATATTAGTATATAAATATATTAGGGTTTTGTATAGGTTGTATATATTGTGTATATGTATTGTATTGATGTTGTGACAATGATTTGTGTCTGACTATTGTATATTTGTTTATGTTGCATGTGTATTGTCTTTGCCATGAGTAATTGATTTTTGTACTACTGTCCCGCCCAATAATATGTACATCTTACTGAATAATTTTTATTGCCTTGCATAAAAATATTGAAAACGTCAGGGTAATTGATGGTACCTTGTACGAAAATAAAAGTGTGATTGATCCCTCCATACTGTTTTCTTGTTGCACATCTACATCTTCCACCACAGTATAATAAATGAGAAGTTAAAGAATGGGAGATCTAGGAATATCCAACTTATTACTAAGGAAAGCAATAAGTATACATCATACTAACTTAGAAGATGTAATGTATGACAAATAGCTAGCTTTGTGTTTGTTTATGGGGTCGTGCCATGTGCACATAGTGGGAATCACTTACTCCAACTTATAGACGCTGATGTTCCAACTTACAGACACTGATGTTCTTTTGTGTCATTCTCGCACTAATACTGCAATGTTAGTAGCAAAATAACAACTGTGGGAAGTATTGTGTCATCTCTCACACTGTGTGATTGAACCCACATAATTGGCACTGGTTAACTAATCCATACACAAATGACGTGACACACAAGTAAAGTCAATATGAGTTCAAAGGGCACATATTAGCTAAGTTTGAGATGAGTTTATGTTCATTGGAATACCTATCCTCAGTATTAGACAAAGTTCTACTCAAATAATGGTTTATGAACAAATCTTGTGTTCTAAAGTAAATGTGTCACGCATGGCAGTAACCATGTATGTTGACTAAAGCATCTGGAGCAATACAAGAAGAAGTAGTTGTAAAGCCCATTTGTGTCATGCAATGTAAGTGTAGCCCGATTAATGTGTAAATGTAAATTCCTGGTAAATATGTGCTACCAACAGTGCAAAGTACACATATGTCTTAGCCATTCTTACAGTCTAGGTTCAAACATACACATAGTTATCAACACACATTGACATACTTCAACAATGAGATAGATGACCAGTTTTGTGGCGCAAGTTGGCAACACTACCTGCACCTTAGTCCATCAATGTAAAGCTCACAAAGTCAATCAATATGCTGTCAACCATGTCATACACCAGTAACTGACACAGGATAAAATGCAACCAGGGTAAAGAATCACAGTGTGCCCAGGATCCTTATCTTAACACTCTCTTGTCACATAAATTATACAATTTTCAAGACTTTTAAGTACTGAATCACCTACAAGTCAAACTCACATACATACATGAGAAATGCTTAAGTGTTGTGTCCAGGTCTGTAATAGAAAGTTATTTGTATCTACATCAGTTTGTCTCATATAAAAACGTCCTACATTGCCATACCAATGTGTCAATCTAAGATCACCATAATGCCCCCCCTCCAAAAATCATTGTCTGTTGGTTGCCCACAAAATATATAACAATCCATGTCACAAGTTGGAAATTCTTTACATGTACTAAGCAAATAGCCAAGCTATGTTAAGTGAATAAATCAAAGGCTGTCCTAATGTCATGTAGGTAAGCAACAACATCAAGTGTGTCCAAAGGAAAACTGTATGTGCAATTGAAAATATGTTGGCAGTGTCACAAGCTACCTAGTGGTAAATATACGCCAAATAATCTGATCACAAGTCAGTCACTTTGTACTTAGTGAGTGCAAATAATATAAAAAGGTCAAGAACATTCAAAAAACCTATCATAGTAACTAGCTGTTAAAACATGAAAGTCAGCATGTAGAAGTGTCCAAAGTATCAGGACATGGTCAACATTTGCAATGACACATCAAACTTGAAGCTACATGTGCAAACCAATGATCAACAGGATCTTCCACATATGGATTAATTCTGATAAAAAATGCGTCTGAGTTTTCCAGCATACATAACACACATGGACAGTTATGTCTTTATAACAATGTGCATAATCATTTACAGGTGGATTTTTTTTACTTTCAGGCAAACAAGAATATGGCTTGCAGCCACCCTGGGTCATGACCCCATTCACACATCAGCAAACAAAGAGAGGGACAAGGAGGGCTATATTTAACAGGGTCCGGTGTACAAGCCCTGAGACTATGTAGACAATGAAGAGTACGCTGTTCCCCAGGGTACAAAAAGTGAGTGAACTGAGTAATGAGTGAAGGCCCCAACAAAGGAGTAAAGGGAGGGGAATCCTCCCTTTCAGAACTAAAACCCTCACACACCCAACAAGCTAGGTGTCATGCTTCATCATCTGGGTTTGCTTCTCATCACAATGGCTGTTTTAACAAAATGGGGTGACCCTGTGTCCCTCAGAACCTGGGTATATGTGATTCACAAACAAGTGGTTCTGTTGGGTATTGACAATAATCTCTTTAGGGTAGGCTGAAAAACACCTCCAAAACACACAACAAGCAAAACTCTCTGATAGGCAAAGTTTTTATATATATTAAAAACAGGAGAAAAAGACAATGTATTGGAATTACTTCATTCCACTACATTACTGACGAGTACTTATCAAATTCGTGAGTAGTGACTGTGGTGATTCAAGTGACAAGTGCGATGCATATAGTGACACTTATATACAAAAACATTTATTTACAATAAAATCACAGAGAAAGGGACCGGGGAAAGTTAGAACAATGTATTTTCTATCGTTTTGTGGCCAGTATTATACGAGTAAATGTTCCAAGGAAGACAAGTGGTTAGTGTCCATATTCTTGGAGTTAACTTGGCCAAATGTAGGAGCGTCGACGTTTCGACCCTGGTTGCGCCCCAGTTTGTGGTCGCGGCGGGTCTTTATCAAGACAGGGGGGGGGAGGGGATCGGTCAAGAGGTGATTTATTCCAGAGGGTAGCCCGTTGGTCAACCCTTGATGCAGTAACATCAGCGATGAAACTCCGCGATGTAGCAAAAAGCGATCTGGATATGAACGCCAAACGAGCTGTCCGTGAGAAGTGCTCGTCTCACGGACAGCTCGTTTCCCCCCCCCCCCCCTGTCTTGATAAAGACCCGCCGCGACCACCAACTGGGGCGCAACCAGGGTCGAAACGTCGACGCTCCTACATTTGGCCAAGTTAACTCCAGGAATATGGACCACTTGTCTTCCTTGGAACATTTACTCGTATAATACTGGCCACAAAACGATAGAAAATACATCGTTCTAACTTTCCCCGGTCCCTTTCTCTGTGATTTTATTGTAAATAAATGTTTTTGTATATAAGTGTCACTATATGCATCGCACTTGTCACTTGAATCACCACAGTCACTACTCACGAATTTGATAAGTACTCGTCAGTAATGTAGTGGAATGAACTAATTCCAATATATTGTCTTTTTCTCCTGTTTTTAATATATATAAAAACTTTGCCTATCAGAGAGTTTTGCTTGTTGTGTGTTTTGGAGCTGTTTTTCAGCCTACCCTAAAGAGATTATTGTCAATACCCAACAGAACCACTTGTTTGTGAATCTCGTCACACTGGCAGCACAATGTCTGATGGTCCAGGGAAGTATACTCTACTTATTGACCAATAGGTAGAGCATACTTCCCTGGATCATTGCACCAGTGTGTTTTCTCCTCACTGTTTTTAATAAGGTAGATGACCACACCATTAAACTCATTTAGTGGATTATCTGACCTTTTTTAGTTATCACTATTCCCCTACATCTACACTTCCCCTAGGGCCCTCACACTCACAGCACCAACGGCAGGAACAAAAGATCTCCGGTAAAGAGCCCCTTTATGAGTGCCCGTCAGACATTGCACCGCCAGTCTGACAAGGAGCAAACCCAAATGATGAAGCATGGCACCTAGCTTCCTGGGTGTGTGAGAGTTTTAGTTCCGAAAGGGAGGATTCCCCTCCCTTTCCTCCATTGTTGGGGGCTTCACTCATTACTCGGTTCACTCACTTTTTGTACCCTGGGGAACAGCGCACTCTTCATTGTCTGCCCATTCAGACATCCTCAGATAAAGGCTGAAAAACTGTACAACACGGCTCACAGCAAGATGAAGAATGTTGTGGAGAAGTCATTTGGAGTCCTAACGTCCAGATTCAGATGTATGGCTATGTCAGGGGAAGACTGTTGTACTCCCCCCATGGTATGAAAAATAATTCTTGTCTGTGCCATATTGCACAACATCTGTCTAAAAAAATCTATAGTGGGACTATAAGCCACTACATATGGAAGAAATGGAAGAGGGTGAAGATAATGTAAGACACATCCAGCACACAGTGGCCAGTTGGCAGAGACGTGACCAGATTGCTGTGAATTTACTTAGATAAAATATATCACCTGATGGTAAAGTAGACAGAAGTATGTCAACTTATCAACATAGAAATCAATTTTTGAACTCATTCTTTCTAATGTGAAAGTCAATGTAAAAATCAAGTTACTCACATCTTCTCAACTAGTTGTAGGCCTCAACATGTAAAAATCATGTTGTCTGGCCTGTTGAGCAAAATGAGGCCAGAACTCAAAATAATAAATAAAAAAATCAACTCAGCAAGTGAGGTTCTGCGATTTCAGATTTCGTCCCGTATCTAGCCGCCATTTTGTGTCATGCTGCCATTTTGTGTTGCCCTCACTCAGGTGGCACGGTGAACGCGATGCTTTTCCAGCTGCAACGTGTCCTTCCAGTTAAAAAGTAACTCTATTGTCCTTGTTCATGAAACCCAATGTCAGGGTCTGGCCAAGTTTGTTAATCCATGTCTGGTTCGAGTGATCCCTGTCTCAGCCGAATATTTGCCCTCTCCTATTCTTCCCTTAAACTATCTTATCGGACTGGACTTCCCTATTCTTTCCTTGTATGCTCCTTTTACACAACCATCCTTTCAGACACACCAGCATGTCCTGCCACCTGCGAGAGGGGATTGTGAACACCAACATTGATTAATTTGTCGGGAGGGGTGACACTCGGATTCCGAGAAAGAGGCGTATACTGGGATACCTGATAGCTTGTTTTCCAACTTTTCCTATTGGTTCGTTTTGTGTGTGTGGAGTGGGATATCGTAAATGTGTTTAGTATAAGAGATTGTACGCCACGGACTGAAGTGGCAGTCTCCTTAGAGCATACACTCTGCATGTACTTCTAGGACAACTGTGCTTAGCTGCAGCTAATAAACCTGGCTTCCACGCTCAACGGAGTGTCTCGTCTCTCTGTTAGTAACAAGGCAGGTAAATCCGGGGATTAAGGTGTGCCCTGCGCCACCCGGCCCATAAGTCCTGGTTCTCCAACTGGCGCCCAATGTGGGGCGGTTTCAGTGGTAGCGGATCAGCCCGAGGGTCGTGAGAAGCCCCGCAAGAAAATTACGGAAGATTCGCGAGCCACACCAAGCGACCCCTGTATGTCGAAGTGGACCGAAGGTCTTTTACAGCGCGGCTACTCTTTTCAGACAGCTGCTGATGACTTCTGCCCTGACTACCGCCCTGCCTTGGACCCTCTGGTGATGATTGGTATCGCGAGACGCTAGACAGACCTCCGTTGTTGTGAGAAGACCATCTAGTTAAGTATTCGTGGGTAGCACCCACTTCTTTGTTTTGTTTTTCGCCTGTTGCAATAGTCGAAGCCGAGGGGTGAGTACTTTTGTACTGTGTTCTTTGCTTTCACTCCTCAAAATTAGTGAACGGATCAGAGTGCTTGAAATGCCTGGTCTGAGCAGACTTGGGAAACTTTGTTGTTTTTGCTATTCTAGGGATTCCCGGCTTGAGGAATCATGTCCGATTCGTCCGGTTGGAACTCCCACTTATGAGCTTTATTCTAAGCATGGTGTTGGTCCTATTGCTTTTAACGATGCATGGATCCGATACACAAAGAAAGATGGTATCTTACGGTGGCCACAAAATGGTAGCTTTGAGCCTGACATATTAGATAATTTGGAATCAATTCTGTTTAAAAGAAAATCCCGGCCAGCAATGTTTGACTCTTTCTGCCTTTGGCGTAAGGAAGCCAAAAAGAGAGAAATTAAGCAAGCAAAACGAGATAGGAAAATGAAAGATATGACGGTTATACAGGCTGCCCAGCAATTTAAAGACGATGAGACTGATCGAGCGATTGAGGTCTTGGATATGCAGCATCGGATGGGAATAGATAGGTGCTATCCTGTGTTACCCCCACAGCGTAAAGATCTTGAAGAAGATCCTTTAATGTCCCATTTACTGAAATTGCCTCTGCCTTATGCGCCAGGCGCTAATGCACCCGTGTTGTTGCCCCCGCGCAGCAACCTGTTCTTCAGCCTGGAGCTCCGGCTCCTGCACCCTTGGCTCTTCCAGTAATACGACCAGCACCTCCTTTGCCACAATCCTCTGTACCTCAGTCTCCTTTGCCTTTTGTATCTCTCGGAACAGGTAGCCCTTCTCTGCCTTTGCTTAATACTTCATATCCAGTTTTACTCCCCACTTCTTCTCCGATGCGTAATAGGTTAGTTGATACTGTTTCTGGTCTTTTTTCTCCTCTCTTTGGTTCGTTTAATAGGACTCCTGCTTTTTCTCGAAGACAATCTCGTTGTCAAATCCCAGATTCTGAGGAACGGGTTGTGTTTGACTCCCTTGCTCATAGATGGATGATGAATGGTTCATTATATAGTGTACCCAATATATTGAGTACGTTTCTTCAATAGAATGCGCCTACGCAAAGATATTTTTTTAATGTTATGTGCGATGCGCTCATTAAAGGATGGGAGGATATGGAGTTGGACCTAACTCCTCAGGGTTTGTTGGAAATACAGGAAAAGTTTGATAAGGGACTTATAGTGGGTCCTGATGTTCAGGATGCCATACAGACACTTGTTACTTTTAGGACCTTATATTCTTCTCGGTCTATTCCTGAACCTGATCCTGCAGTTAGACTAAAAACGAAGAATTATCCTATGAGAGAAGTTCCTCCAGTATGGGGGAAGCGGTTCCCCAAGCAGGTAATGTTCAAGCTGTCCTTGCTCATTTTCAGTGTGTATGGGTACATGTTCCTTGAAAGAGAGCTGAAGTTTTAGCACTTAAGCAGCCTTTGCCGGACCCTCGTAAAAATCCTGCTGGTTATTAAAAAGAGTTGTCCTAGACTGTTGATGCATGTCTTTTGAATTTGGCCGATATTGATATGCTGATGGGTAATGTAGTTCCACAAGCATTGTGGGCTCCGATTCGTAGAGAGGACCACGACCAAGCTTTAGGTAGTACTTGGAATTATATAGTTGCCGCAGATGCAGCACAAGTGGGTGGTGCTAAGCCAGACAATTTGATTACACAGTTGCCTGGCAGAATTATAACTTTAATGAAGACGATGATGCCTGCCTTACGCGTCAACTGGGATACGTTGGCTGCGTGCAAGCAGAAGAAAGATGAGAGTGTTTCCGATTTCTTCACTCGGTTTGAAGAGACGTTTATTGACTATAGTGGTCAGGACTTGAGTACTGAAGGGGAACAGCGATTATCTGTGGATAAATTTGTTTTCAATTTGCTTCGTGAATGGTCTCATAAACTAAAAGATTCGGAAAGCTCTCGGCTGTTTCTTCATCTGCTCAAATATTGGCTACTGCTCAATATTATGAGAATAGGGACAAGGAGGAAAAAGATAAAGCTGAGAAGAAGAGTAAGGATTTAAAAACGAAAGTTCTTCTTCAACAGGCTTATCCTCCTCGTTCCGGTCAGAGTCAGTTCCAGCAACCTATTCAGTCTCAAAGGTTGCTGCAGAAACCTGAGCCTTTTGTTCCGCGACCTTTCCCGGGTCGTAATCAGTGCGCCTATTGTAAAGAGGAAGGCCATTTTAAGAATAGCTGTCCGGTTTTATTACAGCGTAATGGTGGATATCAAGGGCCACGAGGCTGTGGTGGTTTTCAGTCAGCATCTAGAGGTAGAGGGCGAGGTGCGTTGTCTCAGGGGCAGCGTTCCTTTCCCCCTCAAAATTCTTCGAATTATTTTGATCAGCAGAATACTCAGTCTGCACAATATTACAATGCTGATTATTGTGTTGAAGGTGAGGTTCAGGATTTTCATTCTAGTTAGGACTGCCATGGACAAAGAAAGGGAGTCGTATCAGTTCCAGTGGATCAAAATGGGCCTTATGTCGAGGTAGTTGCTTTAGGTGTTGCAGAGCCATTTCTTTAGGATACTGATGCAATGAGAAGTTCTATGATTTATTCAAAACTCCATGGGGCACCTTTGTCTGGCTTAACAAACATTTCTGTAGGATTTTCTTGTGCCCCAGTTGCTAACCCAGATGCTTGTCCTTTGCCTCTTTCAATTGGTCCTTACGATCTGGAAGCTCCACTTATTTTAACGACTGGTTGCGGAGAAAATTTGCTGGGTTTGGATCTGTTGAAACGTCTTCATGCAACGTTCTACTGGTCCCCCTCTGGTGTGCGTCTTACTTTGGGTGAAAAATTGCTTTCTCCCATATATTTATCGAGGATAGTTTTCCACCCGAGTTGCAGTCTCTACCTGCTACGCTTTGGGCCACAGGTCCAAATGATGTTGGTTTGTTACAGATTCCTCCTTATGTGGTTACTATCAAGCCTAATGTTAAACTACCACATATTCCACAATACAAGATTTCTAACGATGGTGAGCGAGCTTTGATGGCTATTATCTATGATCTGGTTCAGAAGGGCGTGGTTGAGGAAACAAGAGGTAATGTTTGCAACAGTCCTGTTATCCCTGTTCTTAAACATAACGATCCTTCTCAACCACCTGTGTATCGTTTTGTGATTGATCTTCGGGAGGTCAAAAAGATTGTTGTCCCCCAGTTTCCTGTTGTTCCAGATATTACTGCTTTGCTTACTATGATACTCGCCTCAGCGGCATGGTTTTCTGTTATCGATCTGAAGAATACTTTCTTTAGTATTCCCATTGCTGAGGAAAGCAGAGATATTTTTGGCTTCTCTCTTGGAGGCATAAGTTTCGGGTTCAAACGTGCTCCTCAAGGTTATTGTGAAAGTCACTATATCTACAGTCAAGCTTTGAAATCCCAGCTTGATGCGTTTACTTTGCCTTCAGGTGCTACTTTGATCCAATACATTGACGGTTTGCTGATTGCTGGTGATTCAAAGGATGTTTGTAAGGATGTGACGGTTTCTTTGTTGCGTCATTTGTCTGATTTACATCATAAAGTGTCCCCTTCTAAGTTGCAATATTGTCGCCAAGAGGTTACCTACTTGGGTCATCTCTTGTCGAAGGAGGGAAGACGATTGACCCCAGAAGAATTCAAGCGATTGCACAAATGTCTGAGCCAACCACACAGAGGGAGGTACGTGCCTTTCTGGGCAAAACATCATATTGTAGGCAATGGATTCTGAATTTTTCTTTGTTAGCTAGGCCCTTGCTGGCGCTTACGTTGAAAGACACGCCACAACCTCTCCCTTGGACCGATGAATGCCAAAAGAGTTTTTCTGATTTACGTAATGCTTTGTGTTCTGCACCTGTGTTAGGTACTCCGGACTACAGTAAGCCTTTAACACTCTATGTGCACGAAAGAGAAGGTTGTGCATTGTCGGGTTTAACACAACAATTTGGAGACAAACAACGGCCATGTACCTATTTTTCGGCTACATTGGATCCAGTAGCCAAGGCATTGCCTAGTTGTCTCAGAGCTACAGCAGCGGCAGCAATTTCTATTCGTCAGTCTGCTGGATTGGTATTGGACAACACCCTTGTTGTTATGGTACCACATACAGTAGATACTCTTTTGAATAGAACTAAGACACAACATCTCACGAGTGCTCGCTTGCCTGGATATGAGCTAACGCTTTTGGCTAGTCATATACATATCAAGCGGTGCAATACTCTGAACCCAGTGACATTGTTGCCCATACCGGATGAGAAAGGTACCCAAGAACAGCATGATTGTTTTCTCCGAACAGAGGAGGAGACGAAAGGCAGAATAGATCTGAAAGATACACCACTTGTGGATCCGGATGGGATCCTATGGGTAGATGGATCTTGTTTCAAGCTTCCGAATGGAGAGACAACTGCAGCCTATGCTGTCACTACTTTACATACTGTAGTGGAGACAGCACGTATTGCACAGAATTCAGCCCAAGTAGCTGAGTTAATTGCTTTAACGAGAGCTGTGTTTTGGCGAAAGGAAGGAGGGTAAACATCTACACCGATAGCCAATATGCTTTTGGTGTAGCTCATAGTTTTGGTTGCTTGTGGAAGGAAAGAGGATTCTTTACTTCCCATGGGACTAAAATACAGTATGGTCAGTTGGTGACTGATCTTCTTGATTCACTTGCTTTGCCTAAACAAATAGCAATAGTCAAGTGTAGCGCTCATAAAAAGATTATCGATGATGTGGGTCGTGGGAATGCTTTTGCAGGCGAGGTAGCAAAAGAGACAGCAAGAGATGTTACGAGTCAAATGTATGTTGCGGGCCCTGCGAGATGGATCAGAGAAGGAGGAATGTGCGAGGACACAATAGAAAGTGTGAGAATGATTCAAGAAGAGGCTACTGAGAAAGAGTTGAGTAAGTGGAAAGAAAGCACGGGAATGGTGGACGCGACTGGGTGTTGGACGGAGTTATCAGAGCATCAACGATGGCTGTTACCAGACGCCTATGTACTACCTGTAGTTACTATGGCGCATGGTCCAGCCCATATTAGTGCGAAGGGCATTTGTAAAGTTTTGGCCCCAGTATGGCAGAATGAGGGAATTCCGAAATGAGCAGAAAATGTAGTGAAGCATTGCATTGTTTGTCTAATGCATAATCCAGGAAAGGGAACCTCGACTCCAGCAGGTCATTTTGCTCCCCCTTCGTATCCTTTTGAGGTATTGCAAATCGATTTCATTCATATGGATCATTGCAAAACCCTCAAATATGTTTTGGTGGTGGTTTGTGCCTTTTCCAGATGGATAGAGGCCTACCCCTGAAAGGACAATACTGCCTTATCTACTGCTAAAGTTCTTTTGAAGGAGTTTTTCCCGAGGTTTGGTTTGCCGCGCATTGTCTGCTCTGAAAATGGAAGTGAATTTGTGGGCAATATCATGCAGAAAGTATGTGCAGGTCTTGGTATCAAACAGAAATTCCATGCAGCAAACCACTCTCAGTCAGCGGGATTGGTAGAGTGTTATAATGGTACTCTCAAGCTCAAATTGGCAAAGATTCAGGCGAGCACAGGTCTCACCTGGCCTGATGCCTTACCATTAACACTTCTGTCTACAAGAACTACTGCTCATTCCCGTTTAGGTCTAACCCCGTATGAGGTCGTCTTTGGGCGACCAGCAAATGTCTGGGGAGTGCCTCGTCCTAAGAAATACTCCGATATTCCATACCCAATGCTGATTGACTACTTGCATGACATCACCACTAAATAGCGTATTCTTCACCAACAGGTTCAAAACGCTTTGCCCGAGGCCTCCGCAGACCCAGGTCATTCCATCCAACCTGGCGACTGGGTCTGCGTGAAGAATTTTCAGAGGAAGCGGAATCTGGAACCTCGTTGGGGCCCACCACGTCAAGTGCTGTTAACCACGAGGACGGTAGTGAAGGTTTCTGGGAAAAAGAACTGGGTCCACACATGCACTGTAAAAAAATACCCCTGCCTTTGCCTTTTGACCAATGGGTTCGAGAGGGTATAGTGGACAACGAAAGTGAGACAGTGCCTAGATTTTTACCATTTAGTAGTGCACGCCTGGACCACACGAACTGTGAGAAAGAAGTCGACGACGTGTTACAGGAGGCTGTCCCAACACATCTGCATTTGAATACTGTGAATCCAGAAACCTTGTTCAAGGACCAGACGATTCCCAATAAGACTCAATATAATTTACGACCAAGACGGGTCGAGAATAATTGAATTTTTATGATTTTTCTGGTCATACCTTTTTCGGTTTTAAAAAGACATTTTTGTGTATGTATTTTTCCTCCACCATCCATCAAGTGGCAGGGTCAAGGTATGAGCCTTAAGCTCTGACCTGAGTAGTGACCTAGGTTACACAGGACTTGCATTGTCATAGGACGGCTAACAACCACAGCTAAGTGATCGAGGAAGATTACCGTGAGCAACGCCTTTAGAGTAATGGGTGCGGAAGTGGAAGTTAATGATCAGACTGTATATATGAAACACTGATTTAAGTTAGTCCATGTGGGATAACCTTATGTATTTTGATATGCTTATGTACTCTATTAGCATGTGGAAGCTAGATTGTTTATGTCTTACAGCCATTACCTGTTCTCACTTCTGTCCCCGTATCTTTTTCTGCTACTGCCTTCCCCCACCGGTTCTCTACATTTTCACCTCACAAACAGATTAGGAGGACCGAATACTTCAACAATTTGTTTATTCAGCTATTACACCAACATCAGTTAGTAATGAGTATGACTGATTGTTAGGTTTGTGGGCTCATGCCTCATAATACCTGGTTTTTCCATTCTCCTATGAAGGTTCCCCTGGGCTTATCTGGCTATGTTTTCTAATTTTTACCAGAATCAGTTGCGATACCCTCCTGGCAGTCCATATGGTGGTGGAGCAGACTTTAGTCATAGTACTTTGATTAAGGGAATTGTGACTATGGCTACGATTGCTCAGATTAGTAAGATTCCTGTAGATGAGAAGAGAGCATATGATCGATGGAATCTAACACGATATGTCACTAGCCTTACAGAAAAGGCTAAACTAAGGAGCTCCCCGCCTATCTGGACTGTGCCTCATCGAGGTAATTTCTGCTTACAAATCAATGGTCAGAATGTCAAAAATCAGCCAGAGAGTAGTATCTGTTCTTATACCTATGTCTATACACCTCAGAATCCCTCACCGTTAGTGCCATCACAAGGCACATATTTCATCTGTCATGATAGAGCCTATACATGGCTTCCTACTTATTTCTCGGGAACATGTTATGTGGCATTTCTTCTTCCCCCAACCTATACCGCTCCTTCAAGTCATCACAAAAAGAGGCATGGTAGAGGAGTCTTTGATCAGAAGGACACAGCAGGACAGGAGGCAGCTGACTTCATCAAAGGGTTGCTTCCTTTCTGGGGCCCAATGGCCAATAGCAGAGACATTGGACACCTAGCTCGTGTTGTTGAGGCTACCATAAACAAAACTTCCTTGGCCTTGAGTAATGTGACAGCCGAGCTTCAGGCGGATCGTCTTATGACTTTACAAAATCGGATAGTCTTAGATATTATTCTTGCAGATAGGGGTGGAGCCTGTAAATTGATCGGGTCTAGTTGCTGTGTTTACATTCCTGATAATGCCCCTACAGTATACCAAGCTATCTCTAAGTTACATACCATCTCCGAGTCTATACATCAGGACACAGGAGATTGGTCTGTGATGGGATGGTTTTGGGGACTACTGTCCACATGGGGATGGAAGATACTAACTTTCCTTGGAATGGTCTTAGCTATTATCTTCTTTTGTTGCCTATGTGTGCAGTGTGGACCTGTAATATGTGGCCTTTGTGCCACTATGTGTGTCCCGAAGCCTGCATCACGAAAAACAGAGAACATAAGAATGATGCTACAGCAACAGCTCGAGGACCTCATGGTCATTGATATCGATTCAGATTGACTTGAGTCCCTGGTGTATCGCCTGAGTAATGGCAAAAGGAGGGGCTGAGGTTCTGTGATTTCAGATTTCGTCTCATATCTAGCCACCATTTTGTGTCATGCCGCCATTTTGTGTTGCCCTTACTCAGGCGGCACGGCGAACGCAATGCTTTTACTTTTCCAGCTGCTACGTGTCCTTCCAGTTAAAAAGTAACTCTATTGTCCTTGTTCATGAAACCCGATGTCAGGGTCTGGCTGAGTTTGTTAATCCATGTCTGGTTCGATTGATCCCGGTCTCAGCCGACTATTTGCCCTCTCCAATTCTTCTCTTATACTTTCTTATCTGACTGACCTTCCCTATTCTTTCCTTGTATGCTCCTATTACTAAGCATGGGCATAAAATCTGTTCCGCTCGCGGATTTCACAGATTTTCGGTAAATTCGCAATCCGTGAACTCTCGCGAATTTGCCGAAAATCCGCAAATTCGCATGCAGCGGATTTTTTTGCTTGGTGATACAATATTGCGGCGCACGGCGTTCACTTACCGTCATTCAGCGTTTGCCGAGTTGTTTTTCCCGATATTTTGCGAGTGCTGCGCCATTTTGGATCTTACTGCGGGATCCGGCGGGAGTATGGCGACCGGCAATATGTCATCGCGGCTTGCTACCTTGCACAGCGAGTACGCCGTGATCACGTATCGCGGGAGTTCGCAATTGCGAACACGTAGATGCGGCGGGCAGCAACAATCTCCCGATCGCGAAATTACAAAATTTGCTATTCTGCACAAGAAATCCACCAGCAAGCAGCATAAACCTTCTGAAAATGATGATTTTTATCCGAATAACTCCTCAGGTTGACATTTGCCTGCACTTTTTTGGATTTGAGGCCTTTTTGACATTCTTTGGATCACTTTTGGATTAGAGATCAACTTTCACAAGTAAGTTTGTTTGGGGCATTACAGTTGCTGTTCTGCAGAAAAACGAGTTTTGCAAAACAGAAAGCACTCAGCAGGTGCAAAAGTTCAAACTCATCATTAGTAACCATTCCCTGTAGTGATTCCTGAGGGGCCCCTCCAGAGTTCAGTTGCCTACGTTTGTTTGGGGCATTACAGTTGCTGTTCTGCAGAAAAACGAGTTTTGCAAAACTGAAAGCACTCAGCAGGTGCAAAAGTTCAAACTCATCATTAGTAACCATTCCCTGTAGTGCTTCCTGAGGGGCCCCTCCAGACTTCAGTTGCCTACTTGCAACTATTCTATGACCCTGTTCTGACCCTCACAGCAGGCTCATAGAATAGCTACAAGTAGGCCACAAAGGTCCTGGGCAAAAAAATTGCACTGCAACAGAAAGCAAATTACAGATAAGGAAGCAGGTGCCAGACTGGAAGTTTAAATTCAGTGACACATTAATAAATCAACCCCAAATTAATTCATGTCAGTTGAAGCAGGGCAGGTGTGCTTGCTTCCCCCCCCATAATCTACAGTGATGAACCAGAGGGTGGCAGTGTTGATACAGAGGGTGCTGTGAACCTGTGATGATGAACCAGACGTAGAAACAACATAGTCGCGACTGTTGCGAGCCGACAAGTAAGTTCACAATTGCGAACTGGTACAAAACCCTCGCGAACTGGCAGAAACTCTTGCAAACACAAAAAAAAACCAAAAATCCGCAAATTCGCGAGAGTTTGCGGATTTTGCGGATTGCGAATTCGCGAATACGCAAATTTGCGAACGCCAGATTCGCCAAATTCGCCCATGCTTACCTATTACACAACTATCCTTTGAGACACACCAGCATGTCCTGCCACCTGCGAGAGGGGATTGTGAACACCGTCATTGATTAATTTGTTGGGAGGGTTGACACAGGGGGTCCGAGAAAGAGGTGTATACTGGGATACCTGATAGCTTGTTTTCCAACTTTTCCTATTGGTTCATTTTGTGTGTGTGGGGAGTGGGATATCGTAAATGTGTTTAGTATAAGAGATTGTATGCCATGGACTGAAGTGGCAGTCTCCTTAGAACTTACACTCTGCATGTACTTCTAGGACAACTGTGCTTAGCTGCAGCTAATAAACATGGCTTCCACGCTCCACGGAGTGTCTCGTGTCTCTGTTAGTAACAAGGCAGGTGAATCCGGGGATTAAGGCGTGCCCTGTGCCGCCCGGCCATAAGGCCTGGTTCCCCACAAGCCAGTATGATGATGCACACTGTTTGAAAGGAACAGAGCAGGATTGTCACATATCTACATCTTAATTTGCAAATCCTGCCTGTCCTGACGCATGTAAGCAGTTCAAAGGAGCACAGCTAGCAGTATTGCTGTGTTCTGCAGCAGCAAAGTGTGTTTCTTATGGTACTCAGTGATTGATGGATCACAAATCTCCCAAAATGTCACTACTAAAGGCAAACCCCCCAATGATTTGTATCACCAATGGACAAGCAGGCAGAATGGCAGCACTTTGCAGGAGCATGTGTTGTTGCAGATACCATCCCAGATCATGAGTGGCAAGTGCCATGAACAAAGACCTAGTCCAAGTGTAGATGTTGCAATTTTATTTGTGAAGAAGGCCTTTATTCCCCCAAGGAGTAATACACCAGGAGGGGCATTGGCAGAGTGGTGGAGAAAAGGGGCATGGCCTCCGAAGTCTTTACAGGAATTGTGCTCTATGGAGCTTACTTGAGGAAACAGGAGTGGAAGCTTAGACCGTTTGTCAGCGTGTCGTATTCAAGGCAAAGCCTATGACCTCCTTAGATGTTTTATGTCGGAGAGATCTCAGACACTGGCACTGGGTAATTTCACTGCTCTGTGGATTACCCCGGGGTCCTCCCTTAGCCCTACTCTTTTTAATGTTTATGTCATCTCGCTGGCTACCCTGATCAAATAATTTGGCTTCAGCCTGTCTTCATATGCTGATGACACGCAAATAGTGGTGGCTTTAGGGCTTGGTCAGACAATAGGAATTGAGGGCAGGTTCCATGATTGCATGGCAGCAATCAGAAGCTGGATGTCAAAAAATTGCCTAAAATTGAATTCTGGGAAGACCGAGTTCATCCTGTTTGGCAATGACCCTAACTTATGGACCCCAAGGTTGTGGCCAAAAGACATGGGGCCACTTCCTACTCCGGCCAGGAAGGAGACAAACCTAGGAGTCATTATAGATGAAAAACTCAACTTCTGCAACCAAATCAAGGCAGTGGCATCTTCTTTGTATTTTTTATTTAAAATTATTACGAAAATACTGCCCTTTCTGCCTAAATCTTGTCAGTGAACCGTAGTCATGGCTCTCATTTTGTCCAGACTCGACTACTGCAAAAGGCTGTATTTAAATATACAGGAACGCTTTGTGAACAAGTTGCAAATGCCACAAAATGCAGCTGCGAGGCTGATTACGGTTACTCCCAAATACGCCTCCATCTCTAAGGAATTGAGGAAACTACACTGGCTGCCAGTCAAGAATCGAGGGCTTTTTAAAACTCTCAGTACCGTGTTCAAGGCCCAGATGTCGTAAAATGGAAATTGCAATGGTATACACCCGGTAGAACCCTGCGCTCTAGAAGAGCCAAGTTGGTGACTGTGCCACTCAGCGAAAAATACGCATGGGGAGGGAGAAACTTTATGGTATGCTAAAGGGTGGAATGAGCTTCCCCCTTTTTGAGAAATGCCACAGACCTACTCACCTTTCAGAGAGGATTGAAAACCTGTCTCTTTACTCGCTAACCCTTGTCGCTCGATTTGTTCTCAGAGAAATAGTGGTTCAGCGCCAGGACACCTTTGGTTAATTGCCGCCCTTTATAAATAGTGATAACTTGTCCCCAAGGGCCCTCTGCAACCAAGAGGACTTAATCCCCCCACCAGCAGTATGCCAGGAGGTGCATTTGCAGAGTGGTGGAGAAAGGGGGCATGGCAACTAATAACCTCTCAGCAATTCTGCTGTGTGGGACTTACTTGAGGGAGCAGGTGTGGTAGTTGGCCCCCAAGGACCCTGTGGCACCAAGGGGACTTCATCCTCTAACCAGAAATGCACCAGGAGGTGTGTTTGCAGAGTGGTGGGGAAAAGGGGGATGACCTCTGAAGTCCTCACAGCAATCAGGCTGTGTGGGACTTATTGGAGATAACAGTAGGGCCCATTGGTCCCCAAAGACCCTCTGGAGCCAAGGGAACTTCATCTCCCAACTAGCGGTGAACCAGAAGGCACGTTTGCAGAGTGGTGGAGATAGGGGGCATGGCCTTTTAATTTCTCCCAGCAATCAGGCTGTGTGGGACTTTATTGAGGTAAAAGGAGGGCTGGTATCCCCAGCATCCAAGATGCCTCCATGCCCCAACCCGCAGAGTGCCATAAGGTGTGTTTGCAGAGTGGTGGAGAAAAAGGGCATAGCCTCTGAAGACCTCTCAGCATTCCAACTGTGTGGGGCTTACTAGAGGTAACAGTAGGACTTGTTGGCCTCAAGGAGATTCTGGACCTAAGGGGACTTAATCTCCCAAAAGGCAGTGAACCAGGTGGAACATTTTCAGAGTAGTGGTGCTTAGCCTCTGGTGACTTGCCAGAGGTTTTTTTCTTTTATTTTAAAAGTGCTTAAGGGAAGGGGACTGCATCAACCCCTTTCCCTTGGCCTCCTTTGGCCCAGGGATCCCCATCCCTGAGGGCCAGGCCTTTTTTCAATGGGTTCCACACGGTCCCCCTCCCCAGGCAGATTGCAGCCCCGGGGACCCCATCCCCAAGAGCCTGGCCTTTTCTTTTTACGTTTTTTTAACAAATTAAAGCGAAGGGGGCTGAAAGTCCCCCTCCCGGGCCTGTTTCAGCATGAGGACCCTGTACCATGGGGCTAAGCCTTTTTATTTTATATCTTGTTTTAAATAATGGGAGGGGTGTGCCCTGCCAATCCTCCTGGGCAAATTTCAACCATGGGGACCCTGGGTCCTGTTTTTTGTTGTGGGTGCCCTGGTCCCACCCAGGGCACCCACTTTTTAGTTTTGGGGACCGTGGGGGAGCCTCAAGTCGCCCGCAGTTATTGCTGGCTCCCTGCCTTCTGTGGCAGCTCCCTGTATGTAAAAGCAATTGTTCTCCGCTTTGAGCAAGCAAGAGTCAATGCTCTTGCTTGCTCTAAGGAGAGCACTCTTTGCTATGGCTTGGTGGAAACCGTAAAGCTCCTGCTAAACCATAGGAAACAGCTATGTCCTGGGGTGGGTATCCTGGGACATAGCAGGAGTCAGCCTTGGGTGGTGTCGGTCCCCAAGGCGATGTATGGCTCCAGGACTCCTCCTGCCCCCTCCTTTCTTGATTAAGTGCCTAGAGTGTTAAGTCTCCTGTGAAAAAAACAGCCCGGGATGTTGTAAATTGGTAAAAACGGGTTAGCGTTAGCAGAAAACATCTCGCATTTAGAAGTTATCTTATCCGCTTTTTAGAAGCCATTTTAGTTTCTGGAGGCCATCTTGTCTACCATGTGCTGCCATGTGCTCACTATGTGCTTTGTCCTACCTTCCTTTTAGCTGCGCCTGAAGTCTGCCTAGTAACAGGATATATTTAGCCTCCTCCACTTTAACGTATGCTCAGAAATGCCTGGTAGAGTCTGCATCTGTTACTGATTAGTTTTACATAGGAATGTGTTCACTACGTTCTGAAACTGTTAGCTCCTCCCACTTAGTTGAACAAAGAGAATGTGTATGTCCATATTAGGTATTCTTTGTGTGCTCACAGGAGCCAAGACTGCCCCTTTTCATTTATGCTTACTGTGTAAGTCTGAAATGTATATAAGGCGTCAGCCTTCTGAATTCCTCAGACTGTCTCATTCATTTGCCATGGCTTTTGGGCGACGCAGCCTCACCTCATATAAGTGTAATAAATTGTCCTTTGATATTTCAGAGTTCTGTGCCAGTCTCTTACTGCTTTTATTTGAATACCACAGGGAGGGTGGCCACATGGCCCCACTCCCATCTCCTAAATTGCACTTTTAATCTGGTGATTGCCGGGGCCCAGGGTTTGTGAGGCCCCCACATCTAAATTTAAATGCCCCGGGGAAGTGGCGGTCCCCGGAGCAGGGGAGGTCTGCGAGGCCACCATTACATTAGACTCAGGTGGTGGCAGTCCCCGGGGCTGCAGTTGAGGCTATACAGGCCTCCTCCAGATGAATTTATCAAATAACCTTGTTGAGGTGGCAGTTCCTGGGGCTGCGCGAGGGTATTTATTATTATTTTCCCCAGGGAGGTGGTGGTCTCTGGGGTGCAGGGTGTCAAATGGTCACCCCCTGCATATTTTGTAAAACATGCCTCTAGGATTTCACCCAACAGGGGGCATCTAATATAAGACACGCTGGATTATGTGCTTCTCTTTTTCATTTTGCAGCGAATACGTGGGTCCACCCGCATATTCATGGCAAAATAAAAAAATGCTTTTAACACCAGGCGAGGTCCGTGCGGGTCCTTCCCCACCATACCAGGAAGAAGGGCTGATGTACTACTTAAGACTGCCACTCTGCTAGATTGCTACTCTAATGCACTGCTGCCCTCCTGGATTGCTGTTCTGGTGTCCTGCTGCTCTTTCACCATATGTATGGGGACAAGGACTGCATCTTCAGCTGTCCCAGGACTACCAGAGGGATTCCAAGGATTAGTCATCTGGCCTCCTGATCCTACAGGTCCAACAAAATATACAAATGGTTCTGTCGGGTGCGTATTATCGCTTCAAATATTTTCATTACTTTTTAAAATAAGTTACAAAACAAATTTTTTGAGAATGCAAAAACCAAACCAGCTGGGGTATGACAAGAGATTTTTATATAAATTGCTTCATTTATAAATACCCTTATACGAATATATGCATGGTTGTCAAAAGTACATGGTGGCGCATCATATATGAGAGAATTGTGACATTTGGTGCTCAGTGATATTCGTGAAAGTGTATTATATACAGTGGTAAAGGAAGGGGGAGGAAGGGGAATCGGCCAGCGATACAAAGTTCTTCGGATAGTTCTGTGCACCATGATTGTTAGTCTCAGCACAGAACCCCAAAAGACTGGTCCAGATAGTTCTAAAGTAGATGTTTCAACCCTCGGAAAGCACTCTTAAAGTGTAATTGCGGGTCTTCATCAGGACTAGGTAAGGGGAGGGTTTGGGGTTGATAATTTGGACAGCCTGTTGATTAGAATACGCTGGGGTCAGGTTGGTTTTTGCAAGACAATAAGCCAGATAAGTGGTGTATTATTTAAGAACATGAGGACTCACCTCAAGGGGTGACGTCAGGTAACTTTCTTATGTGTTGGCTCGTACACAGCCACTTTTACTTCTAGGTAGATCACTTCAAATCACTCCTGCATTTCAAGGATTCTAAAGTTAGAAATGGGTGTGGAATTAATTATTCACCCATGCAAAATTCTTTAAAGGTAGCGCGAGGTTGAGGACACTCACCTCTAATTTCAAAGGGAGAGTTTGCAATAAATGAAACTGTTTCCCATAGGGTTGCTAAAACATGTATACAAGCATAGGAGTGGGTGTAGTTTATCCGCTCAAGCAACTATCTTGAAGAGGTATCACAGAGTCACTCACCTCCAATCCTATTGGCACTCAATTAATGTAGTCCAATTGTGCGTCTAAGGCAAAAAGGCGATGGATGGAAGATAGACAGTGGCCTAGAAATAATCTGTCAAAATGGAGAGAGGGAAGTCAGGAAACTGTTTCCCACAGAAAGCCTTCGTTTATGAATAAGGTTATGTTGCCAGAATCTGGTCACCTCTAATGGTCCATGTATTCTGATCCACGATCGCTGATGAAGCGTGATTGCTTGTCAACGCAGCCGCGCTTGCTTAGGACCAGTATATGCTGGTTGGAAAAGCGCGAGGACTTGCCGGTTGCTGCCGCGCATTGGTCAGTTGCCTAGCAACCAACCAAGTGTGCTCGTGTCATATCACATGCCGTGTCCGGCGGATCACGGTTCTCGCCTGCATTCAGGCATGAAATTTGTAGAGGGCAGGTGATTTTAAAAAGGGCTCTTGCCATACTTCTTTACAGAATGTGCAATTCATTCATTACTTAGCCACCAGCAACATGTATCGCTGTTCCATGCGCTGGATATTAAGCTAACATGGCGCCGTACACGATTGGCTGCCTAGCAACCACCACAGAGTGCTGGTAACGCAGCACCTGACAGTCCATACAGACCGTGGTTCTATCCTGCGGTCCACCTTAGAGTTCTGTAGGGGGAGTTTTGTTGGACTAGAGTGTGAATTGGCATTTGTAACCTTTCTCAATAAACCATGCAATCTAAGTTAATCATGGCTGCACTTGACATGTGCAGGCTATGGCGGAATAAAAATCTTATTTCACACATCTCATCAAGAGGGTTCAAAGTGCAGTGACAAAGGTAATGTATGTTGTGACAATTTTGTTACACATTTTATATTTTATACAGTGTAACCAATAGCAAATCATTACACACAATCCCAAATATTCACATGTCCACCCATTAACAGAAATAGTACAGGGGTTACATTGGGTGTCAGAATCATTGCATTTAAAAATTAATAAGAGGTGGTGCCCACCTCTATTCATGATATTTATGACTAAACTAACACTGTGGTACTCACATCTATCATCACCCACCATAAGGCACGATTTTTGAAAAACATTGAATGTACAATGGTACATAAACTGACACTGTGGTACTGCCACCTAACCTCGTGTTTGTTGTTACATCGCTATTTGATGTGTGATGTGAGTGTATTCACCATATTCCTTGGACGTTATATGTGCATTTACCTTAAAGGAAGTCAATCCTACTTGTTAGCAGAAAATTGGGATGCATCATGTGTTTGCATAATGGCAATATGTTAATCCAGCTCCTCTCCATAGATCAAAGTGTCACATGTCCTGGAAATTTGTACAGTGAAATCTAAGGGTATACGGTCCAACTCTGGATATGAGTGTTACATCGAGCTACAGTTGTCCCATTTGTCTTGAAATTTTTTCCATTTCATTCAACCCATTCAGGACTGAGTCAAGGGAATGTATCCATCTACATTCTTTGTAGTTCAGTGATGTGGTGATGGATCCCCCCCTGGCATTGGGGCTAACCTTTTCTACAACCCACCAAGTGATGTCCTCCGGTGTGTGGTTGCGTGAGTTGAAGAGTTCAACCAAGGGAGCCCTCAGTGTTTTACATCTCACTCTGCTCATGTGTTGCAGGATCCTGGTTTTGACTTTTAGAGTTGTTTGACCCACATACATTTGTGCACTTGGGCAATAGATAGCATGTATCACATGTGAACTATTGCAATTGGTGAAATGTGAAAATTTGTACGCTCTGTTATTGTGTGTGAAGTCCATCTCCTCTTGGCATGAATCACAGGCTTTGCACTGTCCACATTTGTGATGCCCAATTACTGGCGGGAGGCCAAAGTAACTTCCCAGGTCTGGCTGTTTGGGTGCTTCAAGGAGTGCTTTCCCTACTGTGTCCTTAATGCTCTTTCCCCTTTTGAAAGCGAACAACGGTTGCTGGATAGTTTGTAGTTCACCTGCTACGAGGTTCCAATATTTCTGTATTATCTTCTTTATATCATTGCTCCTTGTATTGAAAGTTGTTACACAAACAATGTTGTTGGTCTCTTTGGGTTTTTCTTTAATTTCCAGCAACTGGTCCTGAGCAGTACCAAGCACTTTTTTTGGCCCGCTTCAAAAGGCCAGTCGGGTATCCTCTTTCCTTCAGACGTTTTGTTAATACTTCCGACTCCTTGAAAAAATCTTTTCTTTTAGAGTAATTCCTCTTGAGTCTCAAATACTGTCCATAGGGCGAGTTATCCCTTAAGTTGCGGGGGTGATGGGAGCCATACATCAGCAAGGTATTCCTCTCCATTGGTTTCCGGTAGAGGTCATAGTATAACTGGCAATCTTCTGTTTTAAATGTGAGATCCAAGAAGTCTATGGATTCTTTACTGCAAGTCATTGTGAATTGTATGTCAACCCTTATGTTGTTGAGCCATGAGTGGAATTTCAACAATTCCTTTTCCTCACCTGACCATATCATTATAACATCATCGATGTATCTCTTCCAAACCTCGATCTTGTTGAGATACGGGTTAGCCAGACTGTAAAGATGTTCTTCTTCGTAGCTGTCCATGTAAATGTTTGTTAGACTTGGGGCATATGTGGCGCCCATGGCTACTACCTTCCACTGGTAGTAAAACTGTTGCTTGAAAATGAAATAGTTCTTCCCCATCGCTATCTCTAGGAGGGAAATCAGCAAGCTTGTTGGGATCCAATGCGGTCCAGGTCTTGAATCCAAGGTGGTTCTAATTATTTCTACAGTTTGGTTTTGTGGGATAGATGTGTATAATGAGGACACATCCACGGTGACCAGTATTTGGTTTTGGCAATCAAACGTTTGATCTTCAAGCAATTGTATTATGTGCATGCTGTGTTTCTCATAGGATTTTGATTCCTTGACCCATTGCTGTAAAAAAATGGTCAACTGATTCAGAGGTTCCACTATTGGCACGCACCCAGAAACAATGGGTTTCCCTGGTGAATTTTCTAGTCACTTGTGTACTTTCGTCAAGGTGTAGATATTTGGAATCCTCAGATCTTTCTGGTTTAGGAATTCATAATCATGCTAGCTCAGGAAGCCTTCATCCAGTCCCTTCCGTGCAGTCTCTTCTAGCAGGGTTCTACGCCTACAGGTCCAGCAGATGCCAACACTGAGAAAGCCATCAACAAGAAGGTAAGAACTAATGTCATCCACTGTGTCTACATAGTGGACTTGAATGTTACCCTTCCTGTGTGATGGCTATACATTTCCCTTGTGTATCTGTATTTTAAAGTCTACCACAGAACTTTAAGCAAACTGCTATCTTTACATACTCTTGCCCTAGTAAAAGCTTGGTAATACCAAGGTTTATCTGAGATAAAAATCGCCGCAGCTCAGCAGTAAATATTTGTCTCTAACCAAGCAATAGCGATAATTATCGCTATTGCTTGGTAATATGCCCCACAGTTCTCCACATTAATGTACCACGTACCCGACGCATTTCGAGGCCGCTCAACCTCTTCTTCATGGGGTCTGTGCAGAAGGAATCCGGCATTACGTTCCCTTGTTCAAACCAAACTTTATTCAATTGGAATGTTGATGCCCTCAGTGGACATGGCTTATCGTCTTTTCCATCAGCATGATGGTCATAGTAGTCCATGGGGTAACGTTGAAATCAGCCTTGAGTAGGTAGCCTGTATTCCTCATAATTTTATCTGTGTATTTTATCCCTTGAGTAGGGGGGAGAGCTGTAGCCTCAGAGCTGTCATTAGATTGGAACGTCGAACCTTCCAGCAACAACAAGTGTATTGCTGCGGCCTCTCCGTGTTGCTTGGTGCTTCACCACAACCGGAGATGGTGCTCTTCTGCACGGCCAGGGGCAGCCGTGTACATCTTACAAAACTAAACAATGCACTCCTGTGCTTTTGGAAAGGCACAATCGACCCTCCTCCCATCTGCCTATTTCGGACCCTCATAGCTCTGCAAACACAGTTCTCTACATTAATGTACCATTTACCCGAAGCGTTTCGAGGCCGCTCCGCCTCGTCTTCTTGGGGTCTGTGCAGAAGGAATCAGGCATTACGTTCCCTTGTTCAAACCAAACTTTATTCAATTGGAATGTTGACACCCTCAGTGGGTGTGGCTTATCGTCTTTTCCATCAGCATGATGGTCATAGTAGTCCATGGGGTAACGTTAAAATCAGCCTTGAATAGGTAGCCTGTATTCCTTCAAATTGTATCCGTGTATTATATCCCTTGAGTAGGGGAGAGAGCTGTAGCCTCAGAGATGTCATTAGATTGGAACGTCGAACCTTCCAGCAACAACAAGTGTATTTCCGCGGCCTCTCCGCATTGCTTGGCACTTCACAACAACTGGAGATGGTGCTCTTCCGCACGGCCAGGGGCAGCCATGTACATCTTACAAAACCAAACAATGCGCTCCTGCGCTTTCGAAAGGCACACTCGACCCTCCTGCCATCCGGCTATTTTGGTCCCTCATAGCTCTGCAAACACAGTTCTCCACATCAATGTACCATATACGCAATGCGTTTCAAGGCCGCACTGCCTCTTCTTCATGGGGTCTGTGCAGAAAGAATCAGGCATTACGTTCACTTGTTCAAACCAAACTTTATTCAATTGGAATGTTGACGCCCTAAGTGGGCGTGGCTTATCGTCTTTTCCATCAGCATGATGGTCATAGTAGTCCATGGGGTAACATTGAAATCCGCCTTAAGTAGGTAGCCTGTATTCCTCGTACTTTACCTGTGTATTATATCCCTTGAGTAGGGGGGAGAGCTGTAGCCTCAGAGCTGTCATTAGATTCGAACGTCGAACCTTCCAGCAACAACAAGTGTATTGCTGCGGCCTCTCTGAGTTGCTTGGCGCTTCACCACAACCGGAGAGGGTGCTCTTCCGCATGGCCAGGGTCAGCCGTGTACATCTGAAAAAACCAAACAATGCGCTCCTGCACTTTCGAAAGGCACACTCGACCCTCCTGCCACCTGGCTATTTCGGCGCCTCATAGCTCTGCAAACACAGTTCTCCACATTAATGTACCATGTACTCGAAGCGTTTCGAGGCCGCTCCACCTCTTTTTCATGGGGTCTGTGCGGAAGGAATCAGGCATTACGTTCCCTTGTTCAAACCAAACTTTATTCAAATGGAATGTTGACGCCCTCAGTGGGCGTGGCTTATCGTCTTTTCCATCAGCATGATGGTCATAGTGGTCCATGGGGTAACGTTGAAATCAGCCTTGAGTAGGTAGCCTGTATTCCTCTTAATTTTATCCGTGTATTATATCCCTTGAGTAGGGGGGAGAGTGGGAGCCTCAGAGCTGTCATTAGATTGGAATGTCGAACCTTCCAGCAACTACAAGTGTATTGTCGCGGCCTCTCCGCATTGCTTGGCGCTTCACCACAACCGGAGATGGTGCTCCTCCGCACGGCTAGGGGCAGCCGTGTACATCTTACAAAACCAAACAATGCGCTCCTGCGCTTTTGGAAAGGCACACTCGACCCTCCTGCCATCCAGCTATTTCGGCCCCTCATAGCTCTGCAAACACAGTACTCCACATTAATGTACCATTTACCCGACGCGTTTCGAGGCCGGTCCGCCTCTTCTTCATGGGGTCTGTGCAGAAGGAATCAGGCATTACGTTCCCTTGTTCAAACCAAACTTTATTCAATTGGAATGTTGATGCCCTCAGTGGGCGTGGCTTATCGTCTTTTCCATCAGCATGATGGTCATAGTAGTCCATGGGGTAACGTTGAAATCAGCCTTGAGTAGGTAGCCTGTATTCCTCGAAATTTTATCCGTGTATTATATCCCTTGAGTAGGGGGAGAGCTGTAGCCTCAGAGCTGTCATTAGATTGGAACGGCGAACCTTCCAGCAACAATAAGTGTATTGCTGCGGCCTCTCCGCATTGCTTGGCGCTTCACCACAACCGGAGATGGTGCTCTTCCGCACGGCCAGGTGCTGCTGTGTACATCTAACAAAACCAAACAATGCACTCCTGCACTTTTGGAAAGGCACACTCAACCCTCCTGCCATCCGGCTATTGCGGCCCCTCATAGATCCGCAAACACAGTTCTCCACATTAACGTACCATGTACCTGACGCGTTTCGAGGCCACTCCACCTCTTTTTCATGGGGTCTGTGCGGAAGGAATCAGGCACTACGTTCCCTTGTTCATACCAAACTTTATTCAATTGGAATGTTGACGCCCTCAGTGGGCGTGACTTATCGTCTTTTCCATCAGCATGATGGTCATAGTGGTCCATGGGGTAACGTTGAAATCAGCCTTGAGTAGGTAGCCTGTATTCCTCGTAATTTTATCCTTGTATTATATCCCTTGAGTAGACGGGAGAGGTGTAGCCTCAGAGCTCTCATTAGATTGGAATGTCGAACCTTCCAGCAACAACAATATATATTATAAATATATTTATATATATTGAATGTGTCCATGATTTAATGGATTTTAATGATTTTAATGATGTGGACTTCAATGTTGTTTAAATGAAATCTAAAAGATGTAAATAGATGTGGACATGTTCACATGCCCATTCAGGGCGGTATTTTCTTATGATTTTCAATCAGGAGGACTGGAATGTCATACATTATTTTGCATGTTCCAAGATGGCTAAAATGGTTTCAGTAAGGAGGATAGTCCTTTGTTGATTGTGACAACTTGAAACCACTAATGAACTTGTAATATGTATTTAAATGGCGTTGTCTTGGGCTGCTGCCTTATATTGAAGAATGATGGCACAGTGAGGTAGGAGACCCAATATACCCTTGTTGGCTTGGGCGAAAATTGATATTAGCAGGTGAGGTGTGCTGACAAGGGGTTTCACTTCACTAATTGTTTCTTAACTATAGATCAACTGACAATTCAAATATAATTGATCCCCTTTAAAAACGTCACGTCTGCATGCAACATTTACGCAAGCAGAACGAAGGATTGCCGTAGGCTCCAGCGCTAAATCCACCAAACCGAAAGTAAGTTATAAGGAGTTTGGTAATGGATGCAGGCACGCTGATTACCATGATTAGTGCGAGCAGTTTTCTTAAAATCAATATTACAAGGGTCAGTACATAATCCTCAACTTGGGAATGTTCAAGTAATGTACTGTCTTTGAGCCCCTAGCAGTATTCCGTGAGCCGCGTTTTGAGCTAGCTATGTCCTTGCGAGTTACGTTCTCTTTGTGTATAAAGTAAATACCGTATGCAAACTGGGTATTAAATTAACAGAAAAAAAATATGTTAGAAAGATCAATCAGTGCATTTGTAAAGCGCGCTACTCACCTGCGAGGGTATCAAGGTGCTGAAGGGAGGGGGGCCATTACTGCTCGAATAACCAGGTCTTGAGGTGTCTCCTGAAGGTGAGATGGTCCTGGGTCAGTCATAGGTGTGCGGGGAGGGAGTTCCATGTCTTGGCTGCCCGGTAGGAGAACGATCTTCCTCCGGTGTTGGTTCTGCGAATCCGTGGGATGGTGGTGAGGGCGAGTCTGGTGGAGCGGAGCTGGCGGGTGGGGGTGTAGAATGAGAGGTGGTTGTTGAGGTATTCGGGGCCCATGTTGCGGAGTGTTTTGTGTGCTTGGGTGAGCAGCATGAACGTGATCCTCTTGCTGAAGGGGAGCCAGTGCAGGTTTTTCAGCTGGGTGGATATGTGGTTGTGGCGAGGGATGTCAAGGATGAGTCGTGCGGAGGCGTCCGGTATGCGATGAAGCCGTTTCTGAAGTTTGGCTGTCATTCCTGCGTAGAGGGCATTCCCGTAGTCCAGTCGGCTGGTGACGAGGGCTTGGGTGACCGTCTTTCTGGTTTCGGTGAGGATGCACTGGAAGATCTTTTGGAGCATGCGCAGGGTGTTGAAGCATGAGGACGAGACTGCGTTGACTTGCCTGGTCATCAGGAGGGAGGAGTCCAGCATGAATCCCAGGTTGCGAGCGTGGTCTGTGGGTGTTGGTGTGGTGCCCAGTGTCGTGGGCCACCAGTAGTCGTCCCAGGCGGATGGGGATTGTCCAAGGATGAGGACCTCCGTCTTGTCCGAGTTGAGCTTCAGACGACTGTGCTTCATTCATTCTGAGACATCTTTCATTCCATCCTGGAAGTTGGCTTTGGCAGTGCGAGGGTCTTTGGTGAGGGAGAGTATCAGTTGGGTGTCGTCAGCGTAGGATATGATGTTGATGTTGTGTTTGCGTGCAATGGTGGCGAGGGGGCTCATGTAGATATTGAACAGAGTTTGACAGAGTGAGGAGCCCTGGGGTACGCCGCAGATGATCTTGGTGGTCTTGGAGCAGAAGAGAGGGAGGCGGACTCTCTGGGTTCTGTCGGAGAGGAACGAAGTGATCCAGTCCAGGGTTTTTCATTGGATCCCAGAGTTGTCGAGGCGGGTTATTAGGGTGCGGTGGCAGACGGTGTCAAAAGCTGCCGAGAGGTCCAGGAGGATGAGAGCGGCTGTTTCTCCGTTGTCCATCAGGGTCCTGATGTCATCGGTGGCTGCGATGAGGGCGGTCTCGGTGCTTTGGTTGGCTCGGAATCCGGACTGGGATGGGTCGAGCGAGTTGTTTGCCTCGAGGAATGCGGTCAGCTGTTTGTTGATGGTCTTCTCGATGACTTTAGCCTGGAAGGGGAGAAGAGAGATGGGGCGAAAGTTCTTGAGATCTTTGGGGTCCGCTGTTGGTTTCTACAGAATGGCGTTGATTTCTGCGTGTTTCCAGCTTCCAGGGAAGGTGGCTGACATGTATATTTATACAGGTACGCTGTCTCACCTGCTATTCAAACATTATCAGTGTGAGCAGCGCTAAAATTAACGTCACGAGGGTCAATTAATCTAGGTGATGTTCAAATAATGTACTGTTTCCTAAATCTTTAGCAGTATTTCATGAGCCGCGTTGTTAAAGCTAGTCATTGTTTCGCGAGCCACGATTTTATAAAAAATTTACTATTTCCTAAGTCTCTAGCAGTATTTCATGAGCCACGTTGTTAAAGCCAGTCAATGTCTCGCGAGCCATGTCTTTTTTCTATAAAGGCATACATTGTATCTCAACCGCATTTTAAAGGAAGTAGCTAGTCAATAGCCGAACATTTCAGCAACTATGGTTGTAATCAAGTTCATAATCCATGTGACTAGTCAATGAATACATACTGATATAAGGGCTTTTAACAACTGCAGCCCACTGCACTCTATATTAGATAGAGGCATCCGTTTTCTGCTTAGACTGACGTAAAATAGACTGTCAAGTGACTTTGTAAGAGTGCACCTAGAACTATGATCAGATCACAGACATGATATTATGTAGTAAATAAACATTGAATTCTGTTACAGATTTTTTCTGAACATTGCTAATACGACCAGCGTAAGAACCCTCAATACAGGTCCCCTCTGGAGACCATCAGGTATTTAATAGATGTTCATTTTTAATCTTGTGACAATTTTGATTTAACTGAGCAAATGAGATCAATGGGACTCATTGTGCTTTCAGAAATTAAATTTCCTGCTCCACCAGGGGTCCAAGTAGCAAGTGACACTACGCCTTGAAGTTTGATCGAAGTGTAGTATCTAAGAACCATTCAGCACAAGTAAGAACTATAAATATTTATCCTGGGAATATATTGTTCTCTTTTTATTATTTTGTAATGATGATTGCTATTGATTTTATATGCCAGATTGGCCAAATATTAGGTCGTTCAAACAACACGGGTTATCATCGTTACCTTTGGTATAAAATGTTTGTAAGTGTGTGATATATATAGAGAATTATATTTTGATTGTGATGTATTTCTCTATAGGGGTGTTCTGTTACATTATCTCATAGTCCTGAAGATGGTCTGAAGGATTCACACCAAGAAGACCGAAACGTCGACTGTATCTTCCTAATCCCTGCTCTCAAGAGATATTTTAAGTGAATCTCTAGATTGATTGTTACAACACAGTCCTTAACAGTTATATCTGATGGATTGGTTGTTTTTGAAATATAGGTGTTTACAATGAATTGCCTTGTTCAAATGACTATATGAGATTGATCTTTCATTATAAATGTAGCCTTTTTTAGAAATATATATTTTTTGATTATACAATATTCCTGTGTCTTTTCATCATTCCTGTGTATTGAGTACTCCTAGGAGCATGATTGGTTTATACCTTCGAAATGAAGATCTAAGCTCAATTATATTTGAATTGTCAGTTGATCTATTGCTAAGAAACCATTAGTGAAGTGAAACCCCTTGTTGGCACACCTCACCTGTTATATTGAAGAAGGCAGTCGCCGAAACAAGTCTTGTTTGTGTGTTTTTACAAATACATTTGGTTTAAAAATCTCCCTTGAGTGCTGGTACACTGTGTACAAGGTAGCCAGTATATCTATATCTATATATATCTATATTCAATGAAAAAACCATTGGTTATAGAACATATATAGTTAGGAATTTGCATTTACAAAACCTTATTTTACTCGCATAAAACCATTGAAATTCCATATATAGTTAGATGCGCTAACTATATATCGCGCACCCGCAATCCACTGCTGATGATGTCACATATTACATCATTCATGACATGGTCAGTGATATCACTGATGACATCACTGATGACATCTCAAATGACATCACTGATGACATCACTGATGACAACACCCAGTGACTGTATGTTTCTGTAAAGTTAAAATATGTCTCACATATTGAAGAATGAGTGGATGTATAAATGTCTGGATGAAGGATTTAGTAGGTGCATGACTGATTGTATGAGGGAGTGATTAAATGTGTCTCACTGAGTGCATGGGTTAGTGATTAAACTGTATTAATTTGTGCATCATTATATCTGTTGTTCTGTAAAGTGCTGCATGTGTTGATCAGTAGCTATATGAGTAACTATATGGGTTATTGATTGGTTGCCCAAATATTTGAATGGGAGAGTGAGTGTGTGTGTGAGTGGCTGGGAGGTGTGTGACTCTGTGCATAGATGTGTGAACAGCTGATTCACTAGATGTATGGGTTCAAAACTGCATGTGGAAACAACTGTATGGGTGGTTGACTGTGTGTATGAGTGTATTGGTGAGTGAATGGATATCTCAGTGCTACATGTCAAAGTAAGTACATATGTAAAAGACAGTACATGTGAGAGTTGACATATATAAATAACTGTGCATAAGAGCCAGTGAATGTGTGAGTGGCTGTATGGATCATTGTGAACTTGTATCAGGGATTGTATAAGAGAGAAAATATGTGTTAGTATATATTTGAATAAGTAAAGTTTGTATAACTGTATAGTTCAGGAAATGGAGGTGTGATTGATTGTTTGCATGACTGACTAGTTGTGTGAGTAACTCCATGGATGAGTGACAGTCTGTGAGTGTCTGTTTACACTGATTGTATCTAAGGTTATATTAGAGTCTGAAGAGGTTCATTGTATTATCACATGAATGATATCATGAGTGATGTCACCAGTGATGTCATTTGAGATGTCATCAGTGATATCATCAGTGATGTCATTTGATATGTCATCAGTGATGTCATCAGTGATGTAATTTGAGATGTCATCAGTGATGTCATCAGTGATGTCACTGACCATGTCATGAATGATGTAATATGTGACATCATCAGCAGTGGATTGCGGGTGCGCGATATATAGTTAGCGCATCTAACTATATATGGAATTTCAATGGTTTTATGCGAGTAAAATAAGGTTTTGTAAATGCAAATTCCTAACTATATATGTTCTATAACCAATGGTTTTTTCATTGAATTTTCAAGGTTTTGTAAATGCAAATTCCTAACTATATATGGACTATAACCTATGGTTTTTTCTGTGAATTTCAATGGTTTTTTATTAGCAAATATCAAAAGCTGTCAAATGTGAAGTACGTGATAGGTAAAAACGTTTTCGTGTTTATGCACGCTGATGTGCTTTGAACGCTGCCCCCCCCTCCCTTCTTTTCTCTTAGTAGTACTCTCTCTTTGCAGATAGTGAACGGTAGTTAACGCAGACCTTTACCCCCGTTGTAATCCGTCGTACCTGCTTGTCTCTCCATTTGATTGATTGTTATCCAAGCATTTACTGTTTTAGAATTGGTTCTCTTTGGATCATTCTCTATTTACAAACAAGCACAAAGTCGCAATACTCTGTTTAGTCTTTGCAGATAGTGAAAAATCGTGTAAAAAAATAAAAGTAATCGAGCAAAATCAGTAGACCACTAATTCGATCTCTTTTTGACCTCGGTAAAATACAAACATTAGGAACAACCCTTCATGAGAAATACGAAAATAGTGAAATGAACTGAGCTCCACACCATGAGGGCTGCAAGACAGCTCGACTCCGCCACCCACCCCGCCCAAAATAACGACAAACCCTATGCAAATATTATAAATATAGACAACACACCAGCAAAGAAACAGGGTAAAACATTTTATTAAATAACTATTTACATAACTATTTTATACTTTTTATTGCCTGATCCGGCTAGCTCAATCGATCGAGCATGAAACTCATGCACTGATAGCAAGCATTGAGAGTTTGTAGAACGATGGCTTCAGATTTTCCACATACGGTGTAGTAGCGCGAACTGGGAGGGGGCGTTTGGATCCTGCCCCTTCCCCAAATAAGATTTTCATACGTGAATGTTCGTTCATGCTTTTTGTCCCTGAGTTGCTTCGATGTCACTGCCTTACACAAATGGCATAAGTCCTGGATGTTGAGTGCCATACTTCAGAGTTCTAAGCAGCGCTTGTAACACTGTTTAAACCTTATTTGCACCTGCTGCAGCTTCACTATTCAAAGTAAGTGGGGTCCGTTTGTGGACCTGACTGCATTGGAAAACAATGTGATACGGTGCCTCCCTAAACCGCTTGACGGAGGCCCCCGAGGGGCGGTGAGATGGCACGGACTGAGAGGGGGCGCTTGGCTCCTGCCCCCTCCCCAAGTCGTGTTGCCCTGGTGTGGCCTGAGATCGCCCCCGACATAGGCGGCCGGCTCCCGGGGTCCGGAGGAATTTTTTCCCTTTTGATGACTCTTCCATTCTGGACCTTGTCCCACAATCCGTTTGACCTGAAGACACGCTGTAGTGGGGCGCCCCTTTACCGTTTTAGTTGCCATTCCGCCCGCTTTTGGTACTCTGTGCCTCTTCCGCCATTCAGCTGTTTACCGGCCGCTCTTGCGACTACAGCGTCTCGCTCACCATGTAGTTGAGTTGCTCCCGCTCTTAAAATTTAACCGAACTTTTTGGACTGCTGAAAGCGGTTGTATTCCGACCGCTGGTTGGTGGAGACATTTTGACTATATTCTGGACCTGCGTTCTCGCGTAATGCGTCATATGACGCGCCGCGCTAGCGCACCCGGAATTGCTCCGGTGCGCAAGACACAGCTTCCCGGAAACGATCCAGAGCGCGCCGCGCAGCGCGTAACGTAAGCATAACAGGTCATGTGACTTGTTAATAAAACTTTTCATTGGTTCATTTTACTTTTGCTTTCCTAATGATGTAAGACTAGGTCATGTGACCTAAAAATAACACTTTTCATTGGATGAAAACATTTTTTTTCCCAAACGATGAAAGCCCCACCTTGTTTCTGGATGTTTCAGACTGAAGCTGGCGTCACCATGAGAGCACCACCATCTCGTAGCTCCGTCGTGGCCATTCCGCAAGCAATCATGGCAGCCGCTCCCCACCGGAAGCCTGCGGGAGTCGAGGGCCCACAAGACTTTTGTACAATCTTCAAGGCTGAGGGGACGCTTTCGAGAATGGAACCCAAGCCCTGGCAGACAAGCGTCCGAGTTCCAAGGTGTCCCAGGGCCATTTTACTGGACCAGGCCCAAATCCGAAGAGCCGGCCGCCATTTTAAGAGTCCTGTGGCAGCCCCCTATCGCTGCACCGCAAGAGTGGGAGCAACTCAACTACATGGTGAGCGAGACGCTGTAGCCGTAAAAGCGGGCGGTAAACAGCTGAATGGCGGAAAAGGCACAGTGTAGCAAAAGCGGGCGGAATGGCGACTGAAACGATAAAGGGGCGCCCCACTACAGCAGACGAGCCTCCGCCATGTGCTTCAAAACTGCATACGTATCTCGTGATATCAAGGTTGGGCAATCAGTACACAACAAGCAGTTACGAGTCCCATTTACACCGGCGCCATTTTGGGCGCGGCCGGGCAGGTCCAGGATCTAGTCAAACATAACAAATGAGGCTGATGTCTCTGAAGCAGTTGACGCACAGCAGGACATAGCAAATAAACATGAAGTCTCTAAAGCTGTTAACTCACTGCAGGACAAAACAAGTGAACCTGAAACCTCTGGAATAATTGTCGCTCAAAAGAACAACACACAAAACTCTATAGAGCCTGAAGAAAGATAAACAAAAGGGCACTGTAGTTTCAGACACACTTAACACTAATGACTAAACAAAGATATCGTCTGTTTATGAAGCAGTTATCATGTTCACAGAATTGACAAAGAAGTGTGCAGACACCAATGCTATTAAGAAACACAAGGAAATCCCTAACGCATCAGCATTCTCGGAAGAGGTTGACACAGATAACATCTTAAGGAACAAAGAAAGACAAAATAAGGATGAGGAAGTTATCACTTTAGTTTTTTCATCAGCTAGCGACAGCAAGAAACATATTGTAATGGAGATTAGAGAGGCTACGGATGGATAAATAAATTATCAAAAGAAATAGCGACTCCCCCCTTTAGCAAATTAGCTAAATCTTTGCGTAATTTGGACATTAAAGTTATATTATTGTTGTTGTTGTTGTTATGGTTATAGTTTCCTTTTAAGTATAATTCACCAATAGTTTTGTTTGTAGATGTTTTCCCATTAACAATCCCAGTTCCATCACCCGCCCAGGATATCACCACTGTTCCCCATGTCATAAAACCTTAGGATGTTCAATAACTGAAACAGCTAATATGGGTTTACTTACAGGGGACATCTTTTGTTCTGTTTTGTAAAGTAAAACTATTGTGAACGCAAGTATTATACATAGTAAGTGTTTAATATAGCATTTGTCAGTCATTGGTTAAGCAGCTAGGACCTGTTCACTCTTGACACCCCAGGTGCTGTGTATGTTGCACTATAGTGCTGCATCGGGAATACGGACAACCCTATTGATGTTGATTTTTCATTATTGATTACTGTAAAGAAATGGCGACTCCCCCCTTTAGCAGATTAGCTAAATGTTTGCGTAATTTAGGCATAAAAGTTAAATTATTGTTGTTGTTGTTGTTGTTATTGTTATAGTTCTAGTTAATTTCCATTCAGAGTGTCCTACACAGCACCACTCTAGGTAAACACTAATTTATGTAAAACCTGGGACATAGCACTCATTGAAACTATAGTTGGTCACCATGGGGTTTAAAGAAGGCATGGTTCTTCACCTGGGTGCCTTCCACAACTCAGCACGTTGTGCTGCCTTGGGACTATTCGCACAAAAGACAGCTTCTGACCATTGTTGTTTTTTTTTATCAAAAAATGTTTAAATATATTTACAGTTTTTGTTGCGTTCGTTATATTTAAAAGTTAATAAAGTTTTATAATCCAACTGTCTTGGAGTACTATATTTTTTTTAAAAATCGGGTGAATGGGGCCTTGAATCGGGTTATTGTCATGTGTGGGCTTTGCAAGTGTACTGCTACAGGATCGGACATTTCAAACTCAAATGCACGTTCTTTTTTTTACCTTTCCGAAGCATGGAGCGCAATAGCAGGCAGAGAAAGGGTGATGCACGTGTTGAACACTGCCTGGCCTGGCAAGTTGCTGGCAGTGCCCCCCCGCCCGCTCTTGAAAGAGGGCACACACACACCGCCGCCCCGAGTACTTCACAAATCTTTAAAAGACCATGCGCTTGTTCATGAGGCTTAAATGGTTTATCACCCCTTCTAGAACCCCTGCATCGACCCTCTGACGTTTCCTGGAAGAATTAGCACGTAACACAATACCAAACCCTGTCAGCTGAAACCCCCGAGGAATCGTGGGGCATATTATCAAGGGGGTTTATTTCCGCTTTTTTGACTTTAAAAGCCAAAAAAAGGAGATAAAATTATCTCCCTATTACCAAGCTGTCGCTAACACCAGTTAGTGACAGCTAAAAGGAGATAGCGACCATCTTGGGCCCAGCTTTGCATGTCAGTGATATTTATCACTAATGACATGCAAAGTGGGCGTGCCAAGATGTTAGCGACTGGAAACAGTCCCTAACCATCGCTATCTCCTATTACCAACTTTTGGAGATATTTGCGCTAAGCGCGAATATCTCCAAAAGCTAACACCTGCCCTGAGCAGTTTTTAGCCATGTTATCCAATGGGAGGTGGATAACATGGCTAAGAGCATTTGCTGGATAATGCATGAATATCGCTGACTTTTCAGCGATATTCATGCATTGCGGCCGTTTTTTATCGCATTTGCGATAAACCTTGCTAATAGCAAGGTTTATCTGCGATAAAAATCGCCGATGTGCGGCGATAATTTTTGTCTCTAAACAAGTTAGAGACAAAAATTAGCGCTAGTTGTTGGTAATATGCCCCCGGGTTTTTGCTTGCAGGAATCGGGAGGCGGGAGACTAGCACTGAAATCAGTAGTCTCACGCCTGAATCGGGAGGGTTGGCATGTCTGGATTCTCTACAGCTGGGGCCATAAACTACATCCGCAGGGCTAGGTGATAGCCTGGGTCCGGCCTGGACAATCGGACACAGAGGAAGAGGAGTGTCAGAGGGTGCGGTAGTGAATAGGGTGAAAGGGAGGTGTCGGGCGGGCACCGAGTGTGATTCTCAGGGAAGAGCAGCGCAGATGGGGGGAAGTATATGGCCGATGCATGAGAGAGAGAGCGGGGTGACCAGTGCGTGGGGGAGATGCTTGCGAGGGTGGGGAGCCGTGCTGAGAATCGACGGCGTGCAGAGAGTGGGTCTGGTCAAGGCATCTAAAATGGCTGCCGTGCACAACAAAATTGTGGCATTGGACAAAAAGGGAAGATGGCGCAGACAATGTTTATCAATAAGGATTCATTTATAACAAAATATTTACTCGCAGTGACAAAATGGTGGTCAACACTTCCTGATTTCCATCGAATCGAACGTAAACAGACGTCACGCAGCAAAAAAAAAAAAAAAGCTCACGCACAGAGCAGTTTTTAGCCATGTTATCCAATGGAAGGTGGATAACATGGCTAAGAGCATTTGCTGGATAATGCATGATTATCGCTGACTTTTCAGCGATATTCATGCATTGCGGCCGTTTTTTATCGCATTTGCGATAAACCTTGCTAATAGCAAGGTTTATCTGCGATAAAATTCGCCGATGTGCGGCGATAATTTTTGTCTCTAAACAAGTTAGAGACAAAAATGATCGCTAGTTGTTGGTAATATGCCCCCGGGTTTTTCCTTGCAGGAATCGGGAGGCGGAAGACTAGCACTGAAATCAGTAGTCTCACGCCTGAATCGGGAGGATTGGTATGTCTGGATTCTCTACAGCTGGAGCCATAAACTACATCCGCAGGGCTAGGTGATAGCCTGGGTCCGGCCTGGACAATCGGACACAGAGGAAGAGGAGTGTCAGAGGGTGCGGTAGTGAATAGGGTGAAAGGGAGGTGTCGGGCGGGCACAGGGTGTGATTCTCAGGGAAGAGCAGCGCAGATGGGGGGAAGTATATGGCCCATGCATGAGAGAGAGAGCGGGGGTGACCAGTGCGTGGGGGAGATGCTTGCGAGGGTGGGGAGCCATGCTGAGAATCGACGGCGTGCAGAGAGTGGGTCTGGTCAAGGCATCTAAAATGGCTGCCGTGCATGACAAAATTGTGGCATTGGACAAAAAGGCAAGATGGCGCAGACAATGTTTATCAATAAGGATTCATTTATAACAAAATATTTACTCGCAGTGACAAAATGGTGGTCAACACTTCCTGATTTCCATCGAATCGAACGTTAACAGACGTCACGCAGCAAAAAAAAAAAAAAAAGCTCACGCACAGCCGCTGGAAGACATGTATCAACATATTCAGAAAACATAAGGGGTCAGGATACGTCTCCCGCACCCCCTTATACCTAGTAATTTAATTAAATCGAAACACAAAATGGCGAATTCCCGTTTCGCTACCAGTTTGCGGCCCAGTTCGCGGCTCGGGAAGCGCTTCTACCGTGAAAAATATTTTTATTTTTATTTTCCCCACGAGACCCTTTAATAACCCCAACATCATTCCTAGGGGGTCAAGAGAGGTATACCTTGCCCCCTTTCATTAAATTCCCCCTTCGTTTTTCACCTCTTCTTCTCTCTCGATCCTACCGAGGGATAAGATGGCGGCCGCTCCGGACTGTTTAGAATGTTGACAGTCACCGGAGGGCCAATCAGCTTCGCATCGCAAAGTTCCGATACGCGAAAAGTTCGCTAACCGGATCGCTGACCGGAGCGCTGTTACAGATATATATCTTGATTTAAACGTTAATTTCTCAAAATCCACTGAAGCACATATATTGAGACCTAGCAAAGGCACATCGGGCTAACAGTCCCTACAATTTTGCCAAGTTTCGTGGAAATCCATTCAGCCGTTCGAGCTAAAAGTGAGGCCAACCGCCCTATGGAAATTAACATGGGAAAAACGCGTTTTGGGACCCCCCTTTTTTCTCGGCCCCCCCTTGACAAACCCCCCCAAATTTTCAGGGTCTGCTCAGAAACAAAATGTGCCATTTTCCTGAAAATTTCAGCCGATTCCGTCCACAAACGCCAAAGTTATTAGACATAGAATTTTCAAAAGTTCCATAGAGAATTAATCCTAACTATATATACCTACTGGCGAGACGCCAGTAGGTAATATATATATATATCTATATATATATTCACTGAAAAAACCATAGGTTTCACACCAGTTATATAAAATTACTCGTTAATATATGTATTCATTAAGATACACTTAATAAGGCAGTTAACCAATCAATTCTTTAAAAAAAACATCCATTTACACACTTATTTAACCATTTATTCTTCCATCGTCCTTTACAAATACAAATATAAAACATATTTATTTTTCATAAAGACACACATTCACTGGATGGTGTCATCAGTGATGTCATGAGCGATGTCACTGACCATGTCATGAGTGATGTAATATGTGACGTCATCAGCAGTGCATTGCAGGCGCGCAAGCAAGTTATAGTGAGTCCAACTAACTATAACAGGGAATTTCATTGGTTTAATGTCAGTAAAATTTCCAGCTAACTATAACTGATGTGAAACCTATGGTTTTTTTAGTGAATTTAATAGGTTTTTTAAATGCTAATTCCTAACTATAACTGGTGTGAAACCTATGGTTTTTTCAGTGAATTTCATTGGTTTTTTAAATGCTAATTCCTAACTATAACTGGTGTGAAACCTATGTTTTTTTCAGTGAATTTCAAACGTTTTTTTAATTCTAATTTCTAACTATAAGTCTCACTTTATAAATAAGACTGTTAGCACTCTAGTTGTTCTTTAGAACACTCTGGTACATTCTGTCATTGGGCTACAGTTGGGCTACATCTAGCTGATATTTGGGCTACATTTTGATTTTTTGGTCTCTGGTGGCCATCTTTGGGCTACATTGGGCTACATTGGGCTACATTTGGGCTACATTTTGGCATATATATAGCCCAATGTAGCACAATATATATTTTTTCAAAGTTAATTTTCGTAAAAACCACTTAAGAATAGGGCTAACAGTCCCTACAATTTTTCCCAATTTTTTATTTTTATTTTTTGCTTTGGAGCGCTCCCGGTGCGCTTCCCGGGGAGCGCCCCGAAAAGCGTACTTTTATAAAGCGCCCCCGGGCGCGCTCCGGGGAGCGTCCCGTAAGCGCCAATATCGCGAACGAAAACATGATCGTGACGTATCGCGTAGCCGCGTCCGCGTGATACGCACGGCGTAAGCGCACCCGGAAGTACTCGAGCGAATACGATCGCGCAACGTAAACATCCAACGCGCTTACGCTACGCGACTCCGAGCGCCCCCGGGCGCGCCCGGGGGCGCGTAGCGTAAGCGCGTCGGGTCATGTGACCTGAAAATAACACTTTTCATTGGTTCATAACAGTTTTAGTTTCATAATGATGAAGCCCCTGGTCTTGTGACCTGAAAATAACACTTCTCATTGGTTCAGGACAGTTTTTTTTCCAAATGATGAAAGACCCCACCTTTTTTCCTTATTCTGACTTTGTCCTTTGACTGAGGAAGACCTGTTTGTACATCTCTGTACCTTTTTGTTCTTAATAATGGCTTCAGTAACAGCAGCAGCTGGTGCATCTGCCCCACCACCACCACCACCACCACCAACAGGACCAGCTCCAGATTATATTGGTGGTCAAGAAGAGGAGGAGGACGAAGAGGAGGAGGGGAGGAGAAGATGGCTGCCTGAAGAAAATACTCCATACAAACCCAAGCCACACATTGTATGGGAGTTTTTTTCAATCCCAGAGGGCAAGAAAAAAGTGAATGCAATCTGCAATGAAGAACTCTCACGGGGCAACCCAAACAAAAAATATTCATTTGGAAACTATACCATGATTCGTCATATAACCCGAAAGCACCCAAACAACTACTCTCGTGCAGAGCTCAGGGAACTGGACAGTAACCTCCCCCAGTCGTCAAGGACCACCTCCCAAAGAAACCAACCCACTTCATCGGGACCAGAAACATCAGAGATGATGCCTTGTATTCAGCCAAGATTTGCTGATTTTAAAATCACTTGTTCTGCATGTGGCAAGCTTATCGCCTATGGTGAAAAAAGCGTAAAGCTCATCGTCCTTGCAGGTGATAATCAGAAGTGCCCCAAAAAGAAGTAATTTTTTGGGTTTTTTGTTTTTTTGCTCCAGTTGAGCCAGTTTCAATTCCCTTTTTTTGTTTCTCCCCCTAAAAAAATACCAAAAAAATATAAAACTGTTTTGAAAAGCCAAAAAAAGTACAAAATGTTCAAAAAACACAAAAAAATATAAGACAACAAAAAGAAGAAAAAAAAAAGTTCTTTTTAGAACTACCTCCAATTTCTAAATAAAGGCTTCATTTTTTAAAAACTCTGTCATCTTTTTCCCTCATAGTACGCTACCCGGGCCGCTCCCCGGTGCGCGTACCGGGCGCTTCCCCCGCGCAAAACGAAAAAAATATATATTTTAAATGCCCCGCGGGGCCCTTTTATAGCCCCCACATCAAACCTAGGGGGTCATGGGGGGGTCTACCCTGCCCCCTTATGGTCATTTCCCTCTTTGTTTTGCCCACCTCTCGTGTCTCGATCCTACCGAGACACAAGATGGCGGCCGCTCCAGACTGTTTCGAATGTTTACAGACACCCGAGAGCCAATCAGCTTTCCGTGCGCACCTCGCGTGGCGTGCCCGGTGCGCGTACCGGTGCACGTACCAGTGCGCGGCTATAGATATATATATTTTTTTGAACCTTAATTACTCAAAATCCACTGGAGCACATATCTTGAGACATAGCAAAGGCACATCGGGCTGCCAGTCCCTACAATTTTGCCAAGTTTGGTGGAAATCCATTCAGCCGTTCGGGCTAAAAGTGAAATCGACCGCCCTATGGAAATTAACATGGGGAAAACGCGTTTTAGGACTGCCCCTTTATCTCGGCCCCCGCTTGACGAATCCCCCCCAAACTTACAGGGAAGGACCGGAACGCCGTGAGGCCATTTTGAGGAAATTTTTAGGCAGATTCGTCAACCGGCGCCAAAGTTATTCCAAATAGAATTTTGAGATTTAACATTGAAAAAAATCCTAACTATAACTACCTACTGGTGACCGCCAGTAGGTAATCTATATATACAAGTTAGTTTTGCTACAAAGTGTAGCAAAACTAATAGAAAAGATCTCCTCTTCGCTAAAAAACAAGAAAACCCTGAGAAAACTCCCAAACCAGAGCCACCAAGATTGATAACAGGATTTAACACCTACCACAACCAGGTCAGAAAAATATTGACCAAACATTGGCCGCTAGTAAGGAGGGACCCCGTAATTGGAGAATTATGTGGCAATAGACCTATGATAGCATTTAGGAAGGCTAAATCCATGAGGGAGCACCTAGTTTGCAATGCACCGGCCATTAAAAAAACGGATGATTGGCTGTCAAAAATCAAAGGGTTCAGCAAATGTACAAAATGCAAAGCCTGTAAGCATGGGATAAATACCACTAAAGTAGAAATACCCTTTAGGAAGAGGCCATACAAGATCCGAGGCAAATACAATTGCAAGACGGACCATGCGGTGTATGTTCTAAACTGCATCTGTGGCAAAAGATATGTGGGTAGCACCATCCACCCTGTACATATCAGAGTCCTCCAACACCTCCGCGCTGTGAACAATGACGACCCAGCATACCCTGTGGCCAGGCACATAAACACAACCCATGCAGGGGACATAGGAGTATTAACATACTTCGTCATTGACAATGTGCCAAAAAACCCCAGAGGAGGCAACCGCCTGCAGAGTTTGAGAAGACTAGAATCACGGTATATTATAATGCTCAATTCTAAGATACCGAATGGCCTCAACTCTGACGAAGCTCTCAGTGTCCACCTTTAACTATGATAGTTTGGTCCTAGATGACAACGCCCGAAACCTCGCAAGACTAAACTTCCCCTCTCCATTCCAGTAAACATCTTTTGTTCAGTTTTAAAATTAAATATCACTGTATATACTAGCACAATCATTACCCTTAGAGCAGTTTTAGCCTGCCAAAGTAGCATCTTAGATAATCACTACACGCACTAATGTAGCAATACAATGGGTTTTTCTGCAAATGTTGTACATTGGTCATCTGAATAGAAATGTATGTATGTAATACTAATGGGAACGTTAATTGTTAACATAATGCATTACTAGATATGCTAATACCCGTTAGCGCAAAGCATTGAATAACGCCTAGAATCTTGTCCACTTGGAAATGATGAGAGAGAAAAAATGTAGTGCGTACTCAATATTTTAATTGTCAAATATCAGGTATGTGTGACCCTGTCCACTGGGAGATGAGGCATAAAGTATTAGCACGCTAGCGCTATGTAATGCAGAAGCACACAAAAGAAATAGTAGCAAAAGAATCCCGCTGATATTCCCCTATCTAACCCCGCGCGCCCATTAACAAAGAGAAACCGAGCATGTTTACATATGCGCGCCTTTTGACAAAGAGAATCGAGTGTGTTTACAAACGTGCTCGAAATATCCCTGTAACATTCCCCACTGCACCCGCTCGTATACGCGCCAAATAACATATGCAGAGCGAAGCAGGCCTGACACAGTAAAAAACAAGGATAAATAGTACAAATGTCCTTACGTGCGTTAAAACCACGGAACAGGCAACAAGCTGAGATTACAAAACTCACCAGCGCCGAGGGAGATTTGAAACGCGATTAGATGCGCGAAGGCCTGTCAGACTAAGCAGAGCGAGGCACACGCATAGCGAGGCACAGACACGGCATGAATGAGGAAATCACTGGGCTCAAGGTGCGAGAGGGTTTCTATAGTAACGAAACCACGCATGGAGGCGGATGATGTAATCATTTAACTATGAAAGTGAAAATAACTCCTCTATGTCAGTCTAATTAGGGCGACGCCCCATATCACCATGGGAACTGGGTTAGACACGAGTGTGAAATGTGAAAAACAAGCTAAAATGTGCATGGAAACAGGAATTAAACATGCATGATGTAATGCAATGACTAAGGAGTATAAATACAATCACAGTCTGTCATGATGTTGTGAACAAGGCGGGTGCTTACCGCCGAAACGCGTCAAGCAGCCTAAATGAGTGAATAAACTTATTTGGAATCATCTATTTCACGGAGTCAGTGCCTTACTTGCATGAGAAGGTTTGGAGTGTTCCAGATATATATATATATATATATATATATATATATATATATATATATATATATATATATATATATATATATATATATATATATATATATATATATATATATATATATTCACTGAAAAAACCATAGGTTATAGACCATATATAGTTAGGAATTCACATTTACAAAACCTTATTTTACTCACACAAAACCATTGAAATTCCATATATAGTTAGTTGCACTAACTATATATCGCGCACCCGCAATCCACTGCTGATGATGTCACATATTACATCATTCATGACATGGTCAGTGACATCACTGATGACATCACTGATGACATCTCAAATGACATCACTGATGACATCTCAAATGACATCACTGATGACATCACTGATGACATCTCATTTGACATTACTGATCACATCACTGATGATATCATTCATGTGATAATACGATCAACCTATTCAGACTCTAATATAACCTTAGATACAATCAGTGTAAACAGACACTCACAGACTGTCACTCATCCATGGAGTTACTCACACACCTAGTCAGTCATGCAAAGAATCAATCACACCTCCATTTCCTCAACTATACAGTTATACAAACTTTACTTATTCAAACATATACTAACACATATTTACTCTCTTATACAATCCCTGATACAAGTTCACAATGATCCATACAGCCACTCACACATTCACTGGCTCTTATGCACATTTATTTATATATGTCAACTCTCACATGTACTGTGTTTTACATATGTACTTACTTTGACATGTAGCACTGAGATATCCATTCACTCACCAATACACTCATGCACACAGTCAACCGCCCATACAGCTGTTTCCACATGCACTTTTGAAACCATACATCTAGTGAATCAACTGCTCACACATCTATGCACAGAGTCATACACCTCCCAGCCACCCACACACACACTCAGTCTCCCATACAAATACTTGGGCAACCAATCAATAACCCATATAGTTACTCATATAGCTACTTATCAACACATGCAACAGTTTACAGAACAACAGACATAATGATGCACAAATTAAGACAGTTTAATCACTAACCCATGCACTCAGTGAGACACATTTAATCACTCACTCATACAGTCAGTCATGCACCTACTAAATCCTTCATCCAGACACTTATACATCCACTCATTCTTTAATATGTGAGACATATTTTAACTTTACAGAAACATACAGTCACTGGATGTTGTCATCAGTGATGTCATCAGTGATGTCATTTGAGATGTCATCAGTGATGTCATCAGTGATGTCACTGACCATGTCATGAATGATGTAATATGTGACATCATCAGCAGTGGATTGCGGGTGCGCGATATATAGTTAGTGCAACTAACTATATATGGAATTTCAATGGTTTTGTGTGAGTAAAATAAGGTTTTGTAAATGCGAATTCCTAACTATATATGGTCTATAACCTATGGTTTTTTCAGTGAATTTTCAAGGTTTTGTAAATGCTAATTCCTAACTATATATGGTCTATAACCTATGGTTTTTTCAGTGAATTTTCAAGGTTTTGTAAATGCTAATTCCTAACTATATATGGTCTATAGCCTATGGTTTTTTCAGTGAATATATATATATATACACAGACATATATAAACATATATCATCTGTATATCTATATAAATACAAACATAAATGCATGCATACATATACTTATATGCATACAGATGCATGTTATTTACATGTTATTTACATTAAAGTTGAAAAAACACTAATAAAAGCAAAGCTAAAAAGCCCCCTCATTACAAACAGAATGGCTTTAACTAGGGCGAGATCTATTGCATTTTCAATGCTTGTTTACTTTGGTTCCATCAAGAAGGCATTCAGATGTGTCACACATTTGCCATAAATTCTGAATGTTAGCACTCTAGATGCACATTAGATCACTGTAGTAAAGCTACTGCTCACCAGTGACGTCTGCTGCTGGTATTCAAAGTGCATGTTTCAGTCTGCATGTCAGAATTTTTTTAATGAAATAGAAGAGGATTTGAGAAGTCACTCAAAATGATCCCTAATTTTTCTTTCTGAAGCACTAATCATACTTTCTATGGCAAAATTAACCCCCTCATGTTGTTCCTTTTTAAATTGAGTGTTTTCAGACTTACCACTTCATTCCAATCAAGATGGCTTCTGGTGTGCCATACTTTTGTCATAAGTAAGACTGTTAGCGCTCTAGTTGTTCTTTAGAACACTCTGGGACATTCTGTCATTGGGCTATACTTGGGGTACATCTGGGTGATATTTGGGCTACATTTAGGCTCTTTTGTCTCTGGTGGCCATCTTGGGAGACTGTATGTCAGAATTTTTTAATGAAATTGAAGAGGGTTTGAGAAGTCACTCAAAATGTGCCCTAATTTTTCTTTCTGCAGCACTAATCATAATTCATATGTCAAAATATATCCCCTCATTTTGTTCCTTTTTAAATTAAATGTTTTAAGAGTTACCACTTTATTCCAATCAAGATGGCTTCGGGTGTGCCATACCTTTGTAATAAGTAGGACTGTTAGCGCTCTAGTTGTTCTTTAGAACACTCTGGGACATTCTGTCATTGGGCTATACTTGGGCTACATCTGGGTGATATTTGGGCTACATTTGGGCTCTTTTGTCTCTGGTGGCCATTTCGGGAGACTGCATGTCAGAATTTTTTAATGAAATAGAAGAGGATTTGAAAAGTCACTCAAAATGTGCCCTAACTTTTCTTTCTGCAGCACTAATAATACCTTCTATTGCATAATATACCCCCTCATTTTGTTCCTTTTTAAATTAAATGTTTTAAGAGTTACCACTTTATTCCGATCACGATGGCTCCAGGTGTGCTATACCTTTGTAATAAGTAGGACTGTTAGCGCTCTAGTTGTTCTTTAGAACACTCTGGGACATTCTGTCATTGGGCTAAACTTGGGCTACATCTGGGTGATATTTGGGCTACATTTGGGCTCTTTTGTCTCTGGTGGCCATTTTGGGAGACTGCATGTCAGAATGTTTTAATGAAATAGAAAAGGATTTGAGAAGTCCCTCAAAATGTGCCCTAATTTTTCATTCTGCAGCACTAATCATACTTTCTATGGCAAAATATACCCCCTCATGTTGTTTCTTTTTAAATTAAATGTTTTAAGAGTTACCACTTTATTCCAATCAAGATGGCTTCAGGTGTGCCATACCTTTGTAATAAGTAGGACTGTTAGCGCTCTAGTTGTTCTTTAGAACACTCTGGGACATTCTGTCATTGGGCTATACTTGGGCTACATCTGGGTGATATTTGGGCTACATTTGGGCTCTTTTGTCTCTGGTGGCCATTTTGGGAGACTGCATGTCAAAATGTTTTAATGAAATAGAAAAGGATTTGAGAAGTCACTCAAAATGTGCCCTAATTTTTCATTCTGCAGCACTAATCATACTTTCTATGGCAAAATATACCCCCTCATGTTGTTTCTTTTTAAATTCAATGTTTTAAGAGTTACCACTTTATTCCAATCAAGATGGCTTCAGGTGTGCCATACCTTTGTAATAAGTAGGACTGTTAGCGCTCTAGTTGTTCTTTAGAACACTCTATGAGGCTGCAGTAGAACACAAAGGAATCAACTGACAGTCTCTGTCCTTGTTGTATGTACATGTTTTACTGAGAATGTCAGACTTCATTTTCACATGACTGAGAAAGATAATGTGAATTTACAGAAAATATGCTTTCAGTTTAGCTTATAGATCCCCTTCCAAACCACTGTGGGAAAATCATGAGATATTAGTTTTCTTTCAAACAATATTCATGATATCACAGCAGAAGGTTTTTTCACATGGTAAAATCACCTTAGAACCCACCACAATTCCTAAAACGAGTATGGTACCATCAACAAATGATTTATAATGTAACTAAAGTCCTAAAACCCTCTATTAACTACAATGCTTTTTAATGAGGTGCTATCATGTATATTGGTCCCAGGATGGCTGCCAACACTTCTTGGATGAAGTGCTGACAGCCAATCAGATCAGATGTGTGGTTAGGCTCCGCCCAGATATATATATTTTTTTGAACCTAAATTACTCAAAATGTCTCAAATGACATCACTGATGACATCACTGATGACAACATCCAGTGACTGTATGTTTCTGTAAAGTTAAAATATGTCTTACATATTGAAGAATGAGTGGGTGTATAAGTGTCTGGATGAAGGATTTAGTAGGTGCATGACTGATTGTATGAGGGAGTGATTAAATGTGTCTCACTGAGTGCATGGGTTAGTGATTAAACTGTATTAATTTGTGCATCATTATATCTGTTGTTCTGTAAACTGCTGCATGTGTTGATCAGTAGCTATATGAGTAACTATATGGGTTATTGATTGGTTGCCCAAGTATTTGTGTGGGAGACTGAGTGTGTGTGTGGGTGGCTGGGAGGTGTGTGACTCTGTGCATAGATGTGTGAGCAGTTGATTCACTAGGTGTATGAGTTCAAGAGTGCATGTGGAAACAGCTATATGGGCGGTTGACTGTGTGCATGAGTGTATTGGTGAGTGAATGGATATCTCAGTGCTACATGTCAAAGTGAGTACATATGTAAAACACAGTCCATGTGAGAGTTGACATATATAAATAACTGTGCATAAGAGCCAGTGAATGTGTGAGTGGCTGTATGGATCATTGTGAACATGTATCAAGGATTGTATAAGAGAGTAAATATGTGTTAGAATATGTTTCAATAAATAAGTTGTGTATAACTGTATAGTTGAGGAATTGGAGGTGTGTTTGATTCTTTGCATGACTGTCTAGGTGTATGAGTAACTCCATGGATGAGTGACAGTCTGTGAGTGTCTGTTTTCACTGAGTGTATCTAAGGATATATCAGAGTCTGTAGAGGTTCATCGTATTAACACATGAATGATGTCATCTGTGATGTTGTCAGTGATGTCATTTGAGTTGTCATCAGTGATGTCATCAGTGATGTCATTTGAGATGTCATCATTGATGTCATTTGAGTTGTCATCAGTGATGTCATCAGTGATGTCATTTGAGATGTCATCAGTGATGTCATTTGAGTTGTCATCAGTGATGTCACTGACCATGTCATGAATGATGTAATATGTGACATCATCAGCAGTGGATTGCGGGTGCGCGATATATAGTTAGCGCATCTAACTATATATGGAATTTCAATGGTTTTATGCGAGTAAAATAAGGTTTTGTAAATGCAAATCCCTAACTATATATGGCCTAAAACCAATGGTTTTTTTATTGAATTTTCAAGGTTTTGTAAATGCAAATTCCTAACTATATATCCACTATAACCTATGGTTTTTTCAGTGAATTTCAATGGTTTTTTAATAGCAAATATGAAAAGCTTTAAAATGTCAAGTACGTGATAGATAAAAACATTTTCGTATTTATGCACGCTGATGTGCTTTGAACGCTGCACCCCCCCCCTCCCCTCTTTTCTCTTAGTAGTACTCTCTCTTTGCAGATAGTGAGCGGTAGTTAACGCAGACCTTTACCCCCGTTGTATTCCGTCGTGCCTGCTTGTCTCTCCATTTGATTGATTGTTATCCAAGCATTTACTGTTTTAGAATTGGTTCTCTTTGGATCATTCTCTATTTACAAACAAGCACAAAGTCGCAATACTCTGTTTAGTCTTTGCAGATAGTGAAAAATCGTGTAAAAAAATAAAAGTAATCGAGCAAAATCAGTAGGCCACTAATTGGATCTCTTTTTGACCTCGCTAAAATAGAAATATTAGGAACAACCCTTCATGAGAAATACGAAAATAGTGAGATGAACTGAGCTCCACACCATGAGGGCTGCAAGACAGCTCGACTCCGTCACCCACCCCGCCCAAAATAACGACAAATCCTATGCAAATATTAAAAATATAGACAACACACCAGCAAAGAAACAGGGTAAAACATTTTATTAAATAACTATTTACATAACTATTTTATACTTTTTATTGCCCGATCCGGCTAGCTCAATCGATCGAGCATGAAACTCATGCACTCTGATAGCAAGCGTTGCTACTGATGCTATGCAGACCAAAACTGGTTTTCAGTTTGTACATTTTTCTAGATTTTTCCATCCAAGGTTGGTTGACTTTGTAGAACGATGGCTTCAGATTTTCAACATACGGTGTGGTGGTGCGGACTGGGAGGGGGCGCTTCGCTCCTGCCCCCTCCCCAAGTAAGATTTTCATACGTGAAAGTACGTTAATGGTTTTAGTCCCTGAGTTGCTTCAATGTCACTGCCATTCTCAAATGGCATAAGTTCTGGATGTTGGGTGCCATAGTTCAGAGTTCTGAGCAGTGCTTGTAACACTGTCTGAAGCTTATTTCCACATACTGCAGCTCCACTATTCTCAAAGTAAGTGAGTGTCGTTTGTGGACCTGACTGCATTTGAAAACAATGTGATATGTTACCTTCCTAAACAGCTTGACGGAGGCCCCTGAGGGGCGGTGTGATGGCCATGGACTCGGAGAAGACGCTTGGCTCCGACACCCTCCCCAAGTCTTATAGCACTGGTGTAGCCTGAGATCGCCCCCGACATAGGCGGCCGGCTCCCGGGGTCCGGTGGAACTTTTTGCCTTTTGATGACTCTTCAATTCTGGACTTTGTCCCACAATCCGTTTGACCTGAAGACACGCTGTAGTGGGGCGCCCCTTTACCGTTTCAGTTGCCATTCCGCCCGCTTTTGCTACACTGTGCCTCTTCCGCCATTCAGCTGTTTACCGCCCGCTCTTGCGACTACAGCGTCTCGCTCATCATGTAGTTGAGTTGCTCCCGCTCTTGTGGTGCAGCGATAGGCGGCTGCCACAGGACTCTCAAAATGGCGGCCGGCTCTTCGGTTTTGGGCCTGGTCCACTAAAATGGCCCTGGGACACCTTTGAACTCGGACGCTTCCCTGATAGGGCTTGGGTCCCATTCTCGAAAGCGTCCCCTCAGCCGTGAAGATTCTACAAAAGTCTTGGGGGCCCCCGACTCCCGCAGGCTTCTGGTGGGGAGCGGCTGCCATGTCTGCTCGTGGAATGGCCACGACGGAGCTACGAGATGGTAGTGCTCTCATGCTGACGCCAGCTTTAGTCTGAAACATCCAGAAACACTGTAGACTACCAATTCGATCAGTTCCGGTAGCGCCCCAACATGACCCGGAAGAGAAGAACTTGCCCTCCCCTCTTTGACCGATGGTTCTTGTTGCCTGTCCCCTCTGTTATCATTTAACAGAACTTTTTGGACTGCTGAAAGGGGTTGTGTTCCGAACGCTGGTTGGTGGAGACATTTTGACTATATTCTTGACCTACGTTGTCGCGTAATGCGTTATATGACACGCCGCGTTAGCGCACCCGGAAGTGATCCGAGGCGCGGCGCGCAGCGCGTAACGTAAGCATAACAGGTCATGTGACTTGTTAATAAAACTTTTCATTGGTTCATTTTACTTTTGTTATTTTAATGATGAAAAGCTTGGTCATATGACCTACAAATTACGCTTTTTATTGTTTTCGAACATTATTTTTTTTAAAACATATGTTATAATTTTCCAGGCTAATGTACTTTCCCGGAAAATGTACAACTGTCCTGCAAGTAAAATATATTCCTTTTTCGAGAAAAAGGGCGTTTCTTCGTTCCATGACGGAGCCGTTGAGTAAAAGAGACTCGGCCTGCTGTCTTAGTCGCCGATACGCCTGATTATCAGATTCTTATCGATCACTTTATGTTGCAGGAGTGGAAAACACAACTGCCCTTGACCATTTATCTTTACTGCGTTCCTACATATTATACCTTTTATCCGTCATGTAATTGGACTGCTTTATTTCACTTGCCTTTTACTGATTCGAAAACAGTGACTAAAAGTAAAAACTTTACCAATGTAAATACTACTACCATGTTTTGTTTTAAAAACCTTTATTGTGAAAATGTCAGTATACAAATACGGGCCTATAACCACGTGGGCCGGCCACGGAGCAAACTGAAATCGTATATGATGAGGAGACATTTACACTGTAGAGGAACGTAACGAGCGGGCCATTAGGTTGCAAGAACTAAGGTGTCTAACAGTTGCGGAATCGGTGGACGTACATTTTGTAATTAAAATAAGACAGGACCACTTACAATAAAATTTTCTAGATATACATTTGCGGGCAAGGAGTTACGAGTCCCATTTATACCGGCGCCATTTTGGGCGACGCCGGGCAGGTCCAAGATATAGTCAAAATGTCTCCACCAACCATCGGCCAGACCAGAACCCCTTTCGGCCCTTTATGCTACAAGATGGTGTCTTCCATTCAGAAAATATTGTTGGCAGCATTTTGAAAGGAAAGATAAACAGCCGTTCTCCTAGTGAGTCTCACATTGTTACATTTAGGAAGGATGTTGAAGAGTAATATGTGGAAAATCTGAAGCCATTTTTCTACAAACTCTCAATCAGCCTTGGATGGAAAAAAAAATCCTGAAGAATGTACAAACTGAAAACCAATTTTTGTCTGTATAGCATCAACAGCAACGCTTGAGTCAGCTTTGTGTCAAGCCGCCATTTTCATTCAATCAATAGCGTCCCCCTGCACACATTCAGGAACCTGGTCGTGTCTTCAGGTGAAACGGATTGTGGGACAAGAAGCAGAAATGAAAAGGAAAAAAGTTCCGCCGGACCTCGGAAGCCGGCCGCCTATGTGATGGGCGATCTTTGGCCACACCAGGGCAATAGTGAAGCTACAGCAGGTGCAAAAGAGCTTCAGACAGTCTTACAAGCACTGCTTTTCTAAACATTTTTTTGTATTTTTGCACAGTTTTATATTTTTTTTTTGTCTTCAATGGAGGGGAAACAACAAAAAACAGGCATTGAAAAAAGCTCAACAGTGCAGGGCGCCTTGTGCTGGTTCCGACCTATTCACACATCGGTCCACTACTGACATCACCTCATAAGCCAACGGGGCACCCCACGCCGACTTTTGGCGCAGCATTGTAGGATGGCCACACCAGTGCGGCAATTTGCTGGACACCACCTCGGTGCCATCCGGATCTCGGCGCGTTCGAGTCACTGTACCGCAAAACTGACCGGAACTCAGCTGGACACGCCGTCTTTCGGCGCAGCATTGTAGGATGGCCACACCAGTGCGGCAACTTGCTGGGCACCACCTCGGTGCCATCCGGATCTCGGCGCGTTCGAGTCACTGTACCGCAAGAGTGACCGCAACTCAGCTGGACACGCCGTCTTTCGGCGCAGCATTGTAGGATGGCCACACCAGTGCGGCAATTTGCTGGACATCACCTCGGTGCCATCCGGATCTCGACGCGTTGTGCTGCCTTCGGCCTATTCGCACATCGGTCCGCTACTGACGCCGCCTCACGTGCCAACGGATTTTCTACGCTTTTTGTAGCCCTATGCCGCATAACAGGTCATGTGACTTGTTTATAAAACTTTTCATTGGTTCATTTTACTTTTCGTTTCCTAAAGATGGAAGGCTTGGTCATATGACCTAAAAATAACACTTTTCATTGGTTTAGAATTTTTTTTTTTCCCAAACGATGAAAGCCCCACCTTGTTTCTGGATCATTCAGACTGAAGCTGGCATCAGCATGAGAGCACCACCATCTCGTGGCTCCGTCGTGGTCATTCCGCGAGCAATCATGGCAGCCGCTCCCCACCGGAAGCCTGCGGGAGTCGGGGGCCCCCAAGACTTTTGTAGAATCTTCACGGCTGAGGGGACGCTTTTCGAGAATGGAGCCCAAGCCCTAGCAGGCAAGCGTCCGAGTTCCAAGGTGTCCCAGGGCCATTTCAGTGGACCAGGCCCAAAACCGAAGAGCCGTCTGCCATTTTAAGAGTCATGTGGCAGCCGCCTATCGCTGCACTGCAAGAGTGGGAGCAACTCAACAACATGGTGAGCAAGACGCTGTAGCCGCAAGAGCGGGCGCAACTCAGCTGGATGGCCGCCACCTGGGGAGGCCCGTTCACGCCGCCTCCCCCACGCCCCCCCCCCCGGGCCGCCCCACGCCAATTTTCGGAGCAGCATTGTAGGATACCAAAACCAGTGCGGCAGTTTACTGGACATCACCTGGGTGCCATCAACATCTCAGCGCGTTCTGCTGCCTTGGGACTATTCGCACAACAGACCGCTACTGACGAGGCCTCCCCCCGCACCACCCGGGACGCCCCATGCCAATTTTCGGAGCAGCATTGTAGGATCCCAAAACCAGTGCGGCACCCAGGCGACATCACCTGGGTGCCGTCCAGAACTCTGCACGTTATGCTGCCTTGGGACTATTCGCACAAAAGACAGCTTCTGACCATTGTTGCTTTTTTGGGTGAAAAATGTTTAAATGTTTTTACAGTTTTTGTTCCGTTCATTATATTTAAAAGTTAATAAAGTTTCATAGTCTTACTTTGTTGGAGTGTTATATATATTTTTTTTAAACGGGTGAATGGGGCCTTGAATCGGGTTATTGTCATGTGTGGGCTTTGGAAGTGTACTGCTGCAGGATCGGACATTTCAAACTCAAATTCACGTTCTTTTTCTTACCTTTCCGAAGCATGGAGCGCAATAGCAGGCAGAGAAAGGGTGATGCACGTGTTGAACACTACCTGACCTGGCAAGTTGCTGGCAGTGCCCCCCCGCCCGCTCCTGAAAGAGAGCACACACACACCGCCGCCCTGAGTACTTCACAAATCTTTAAAAGACCATGCGCTTGTTCATGAGGCTTAAATGGTTTATCACCTCTTCTAGAACCCCTGCATCGACCCTCTGACGTTTCCTGGAAAAATTACCATGTAACACAATACCAAGCCCTGTCAGCTGAAACCCCCGAGGAATCGTGGGGCATATTATCAAGGGGGTTTATCTCCGCTTTTTGGGCTTTAAAAGCCATGAAAGCGGAGATAAAATTATCTCCCTATTACCAAGCTGTCGCTAACACCAGTTAGTGACAGCTAAAAGGAGATAGCGACCATCTTGGGCCCCGCTTTGCATGTCAGTGATACTTATCACTAATGACATGCAAAGTGGGCGTGCCAAGATGTTAGCGACTGGAAACAGTCCCTAACATCGCTATCTCCTATTACCAACTTTTGGAGATATTCGCGCTAAGTGCGAATATCTCCAAAAGCTAACACCTGCCCTGAGCAGTTCTTAGCCATGTTATCCAATGGGAGGTGGATAACATGGCTAAGAGCATTTGCTCGATAATACATGAATATCGCTGACTTTTCTGCGATAATAGCAAGGTTTATCTGCGATAAAAATCGCCGATGTGCGGCGATAATTTTTGTATCTAAACAAGTTAGAGACAAAAATTATCGCTAGTTGTTCGTAATATGCCCCCGGGTTTTTGCTTGCAGAAATCGGGAGGTGGGAGACTAGCACTGAAATCAGTAGTCTCACGCCTGAATCGGGAGGGTTGGCATGTCTGGATTCTCTACAGCTGGGGCCATAAACTACATCCGCAGGGCTAGGTGATAGCCTGGGACCGGCCTGGCATCTAAAATGGCTGCCGTGCACGACAAAATTGTGGCATTGGAAAAAAGGCAAGATGGCGCAGCCGCTGGAAGACATGTATCAACATATATGAGCCTCCTCAGCCACCCTCAGGAAACATAGGGGATTAGGATACGTCTCCCGCACCCCCTTATACCTAGTAATTTAATTAACGAAGCACAAAATGGCGAATTCCCGTTTCGCTACCAGTTTGCGGCCCAGTTCGCGGCCCGTGAAGCGCTTCTACTGTGAAAAATCATTTATTTTTTTATTTTCCCCACGGGACCCTTTAATAACCCCAACAACATTCCTAGGGGGTCAAGAGGGGTATACCTTGCCCCCTTTCATTAAATTCCCCCTTCGTTTTTCACCTCTTCTTCTCTCTCAATCCTACCGAGAGATAAGATGGCGGCCGCTCCGGACTGTCACGCAGCAAAAAAAAAAAAAGCTCACGCACAGCCGCTGGAAGAGATGTATCAACATATATGAGCCTCCTCAGCCACCCTCAGGAAACATAGGGGATTAGGATACGTCTCCCGCACCCCCTTATACCTAGTAATTTAATTAACGAAGCACAAAATGGTGAATTCCCGTTTCGCTACCAGTTTGCGGCCCAGTTCGCGGCCCGTGAAGCGCTTCTACCGTGAAAAATCATTTTTTTTTTTATTTTCCCCACGGGACCCTTTAATAACCCCAACAACATTCCTAGGGGGTCAAGAGGGGTATACCTTGCCCCCTTTCATTAAATTCCCCCTTCGTTTTTCACCTCTTCTTCTCTCTCGATCCTACCGAGAGATAAGATGGCGGCCGCTCCGGACTGTTTAGAATGTTGACAGACACCGGAGAGCCAATCAGCTTTCTGCACGCAAAGTTCCGTTTCGCGAAAAGTAAGCGAACCGGTGCGCAGCCTGGAGCGCTGTTACAGATATATATCTTGTTTTGAACGTTAATTTCTCAGAAACTACTGGAGCACATATATTGAGACCTAGCAAAGGCACATCGGGCTAACAGTCCCTACAATTTTGCCAAGTTTCGTGCAAATCCATTCAGCCGTTCGAGCTAAAAGTGAGTCCAACCGCCCTATGGAAATTAACATGGGAAAAACGCGTTTTGGGACCCCCCTTTTTTCTCGGCCCCCCCTTGATGAAACCCCCCCAAATTTTCAAGGGCTGCTCAGAAACAAAATGTGCCATTTTCCTGAAAATTTCAGCCGATTCCGTCCACAAACGCGAAAGTTATTAGACATAGAATTTTCAAAAATCCAATAGGAAATAAATCCTAACTATATATACCTACTGGCGATAGCCAGTAGGTAATATATATGTATACGCGGAAACTCCAAACACCACTTCCAGGTCAAACAGGAGTCAGACCGGCGAGGAAACATAGGAGACGGACCACCAGATGCGCTTCACAGGATCTTTATTTGCAGAGAAGCCGGTAGGCAAGAGGGCACTACGCGTTTCGGGCTAGGAAAGCCCTTGTTCACATGCCATATATATATATATATATATATATATATTCACAGAAAAAACCATAGGTTATAGTGGATATATAGTTAGGAATTTGCATTTACAAAACCTTGAAAATTCAATGAAAAAACCATTGGTTTTAGGCCATATATAGTTAGGGATTTGCATTTACAAAACCTTATTTTACTCGCATAAAACCATTGAAATTCCATATATAGTTATAAGCGCTAACTATATATCGCGCACCCGCAATCCACTGCTGATGATGTCACATATTACATCATTCATGACATGGTTAGTGACATCACTGATGACATCACTGATGACATCTCAAATGACATCATCCAGTGACTGTATGTTTCTGTAAAGTTAAAATATCTCTTACATATTGAAGAATGAGTGGATATATAAGTGTCTGGATGAAGGATTTAGTAGGTGCATGACTGACTATATGAGTGAGTGATTAAATGTGTCTCACTGAGTGCATGGGTTAATGACTAAACTGTCTCAATTTGTGCATCATTATGTCTGTTGTTCTGTAAACTGTTCCATGTGTTGATAAGTAGCTATATGAGTAACTATATGGGTTATTGATTGGTTGCCCAAGTATTTGTATGGGATACTGAGTGTGTGTGTGGGTAGCTGGGAGGTGTGTGACTCTGTGCATAGATGTGTGAGCAGTTGATTCACTAGATGTATGGTTTCAAAAGTGCATGTGGAAACAGCTGTATGGGCGGTTGACTGTGTGCATGAGTGTATTGGTGAGTGAATGGATATCTCAGTGCTACATGTCAAAGTAAGTACATATGTAAAACACAGTACATGTGAGAGTTGACATATATAAATAACTGTGCATAAGAGCCAATGAATGTGTGAGTGGCTGTATGGATCATTGTGAACTTGTATCAGGGATTGTATAAGAGAGTAAATATGTGTTAGTATATGTTTGAATAAGTAAAGTTTGTATAACTGTATATTTGAGGAAATGGAGGTGTGATTGATTCTTTGCATGACTGACTAGGTGTGTGAGTAACTCCATGGATGAGTGACAGTCTGTGAGTGTCTGTTTACACTGATTGTATCTAAGGTTATATTAGAGTCTGAAGAGGTTCATCGTATTATCACATGAATGATATCATCAGTGATGTTATCAGTCATGTCAAATGAGATGTTTTCAGTGATGTCATCAGTGATGTCATTTGAGATGTCATCAGTGATGTCATCAGTGATGTCACTAACCATGTCATGAATGATGTAATATGTGACATCATCAGCAGTGGATTGCGGGTGCGCGATATATAGTTAGCGCTTATAACTATATATGGAATTTCAATGGTTTTATGCGAGTAAAATAAGGTTTTGTAAATGCAAATCCCTAACTATATATGGCCTAAAACCAATGGTTTTTTCATTGAATTTTCAAGGTTTTGTAAATGCAAATTCCTAACTATATATCCACTATAACCTATGGTTTTTTCTGTGAATTTCATTGGTTTTTTAATAGCAAATATGAAAAGCTTTAAAATGTCAAGTACGTGATAAATAAAAACATTTTCGTATTTATGCACGCTGATGTGCTTTGAACGCTGCACCCCCCCCCCTCCCCTCTTTTGTCTTAGTAGTACTCTCTCTTTGCAGATACTGAAGGGTAGTTAACGCAGGCCTTTACCCCCGTTGTAATCCGTCGTGGCTGCTTGTCTCTCCATTTGATTGATTGTTGTCCAAGCATTTACTGTTTTAGAATTGGTTCTCTTTGGATCATTCTCTATTTACAAACAAGCACAAAGTCGCAATACTCTGTTTAGTCTTTGCAGATAGTCAAAAATCGTGTAAAAAAAATAAAAGTAATCGAGCAAAATCAGTAGGCCACTAATTGGATCTCTTTTTGACCTCGCTAAAATAGAAATATTAGGAACAACCCTTCATGAGAAATACGAAAATAGTGAGATGAACTGAGCTCCACACCATGAGGGCTGCAAGACAGCTCGGCTCCATCACCCACCCCGCACAAAATAACGACAAACCGTATGCAAATATTAAAAATATAGACAACACACCAGCAAAGAAACAGGGTAAAACATTTTATTAAAAAACTATTTACATAACGTTGGTTTATAAGATGATGTCAGTAGTGGACCGATGTGTGAATAGATCGAAAGCAGCACAAGGCTCCAAGGGCCCGATTCACAGAATGAACTTAAGACTCAATCCTAAACTTACTACTATTTTGGTATTCACAGAATGCACTTACTACTTTTGGCATTCACAGAATGCACTTACTACTTTTGGTATTCACAGAATGAACTTACTACTTTTGGTATTCACAGAAGTTAGGATTTTGTCTTAAGTCTGTCTTAAGTCTGTCTTAAGTTTGTCTTAAGTCTGTCTTAAGTCTGTCTTAAGACAAACTTAAGACAAAATCCTAACTTCTGTGAATACCAAAAGTAGTAAGTTCATTCTGTGAATGCCAAAAGTAGTAAGTGCATTCTGTGAATGCCAAAAGTAGTAAGTGCATTCTGTGAATACCAAAATACTAGTAAATTTAGGATTGAGTCTTAAGTTCATTCTGTGAATCGGGCCCCAAGATCCGGATGGCAAGCTCCTGGATGTTGGGTGCCATAGTTTAGAGTTCTGAATTTGAGCCTTTTTCAATGTCTGTGCTTTGTTGAATCAAATTTGCGGCTTGACACAAAGCTAACTCAAGCGTTGCTACTGATGCTATGCAGACCAAAACTGGTTTTCAGTTTGTACATTTTTCTAGATTTTTAATCCAAGTTTGGTTGACTTTGTAGAACGATGGCTTCAAATTTTCAACATACGCTGTGGTGGCGCTGACTGGGAGGGGGCGCTTCGCTCCTGCCCCCTCCCCAAGTAAGATTTTCATACGTGAAAGTACGTTAATGGTTTTGGTCCCTGAGATGCTTCGATGTCACTGCCATTCTCAAATAGCATAAGTTCTGGATGTTGGGTGCCATAGTTAAGAGTTCTAAGCAGCGCTTGTAACACTGTCTGAAGCTTATTTCCACCTACTGCAGCTTCACTATTCTCAAAGTAAGTGAGTGTCGTTTGTGGACCTGACTGCATTAGAAAACAATGTGATATGTTACCTTCCTAAACAGCTTGACGAAGGCCCCTGAGGGGCGGTGTGATGGCCATGGACTCGGAGAAGACGCTTGGCTCCGACACCCTCCCCAAGTCTTATAGCACTGGTGTAGCCTGAGATCGCCCCCGACATAGGCGGCCGGCTCCCGGGATCCGGCGGAACTTTTTGCCTTTTGATGACTCTTCAATTCTGAACCTTGTCCCATCCAGCTGAGTTGCGCCCACTCTTGCGGCTACAGCGTCTTGCCCACCATCCAGCTGAATTGCGCCCACTCTTGCGGTGCAGCGATAGGCGACTGCCACAGGACTCTCAAAATGGCGGCCGGCTCTTCGGTTTTGGGCCTGGTCCACTAAAATGGCCCTGGGACACCTTTGAACTCGGACGCTTCCCTGATAGGGCTTGGGTCCCATTCTCGAAAGCGTCCCCTCAGCCGTGAAGATTCTACAAAAGTCTTGGGGGCCTCCGACTCCCGCAGGCTTCTGGTGGGGAGCGGCTGCCATGATTGCTCGTGGAATGGCCACGACGGAGCTACGAGATGGTAGTGCTCTCATGCTGACGCCAGCTTTAGTCTGAAACATCCAGAAACACTGTAGACTACCAATTCGATCAGTTCCGGTAGCGCCCCAACATGACCCGGAAGAGAAGAACTTGCCCACCCCTCTTTGACTGATGGTTCTTGTTGCCTGTCCCCTCTGTTGTCATTTAACAGAACTTTTTGGACTGCTGAAAGGAGTTGTGTTCCGAACGCTGGTTGGTGGAGACATTTTGACTATATTCTTGACCTACGTTGTCGCGTAATGCGTTATATGACACGCCGCGTTACCGCACCCGGAAGTGATCCGCGGCGCGGCGCGCAGCGCGCAACGTAAGCATAACAGGACATGTGACTTGTTAATAAAACTTTTCATTGGTTCATTTTACTTTTGTTAATTTAATGATGAAAAGCTTGGTCATATGACCTAAAAATTACGCTTTTTATTGTTTTCGAACAATATTTTTTTTTCAAACATATGTTATAATATTCCAGGCTAATGTACTTTCCCGGAAAATTTACAACTGTCTTGTAAGTAAAATATATTCCTTTTTCGAGAAAAAGGGCGTTTCTTCCTTCCATAACGGAGCCGTTGAGTAAAAGAGATTCGGCCTGCTATCTTAGTCGCCGATACGCCTGATTATCAGATTCTTATCGATCACTTTATATTGCAGACATGAAAAACACAACTGCTATTAAGCATTTATCTTTACTGCGTTCCTACATATTATACCTTTTATCCGTCATGTAATTGGACTGCTTTATTTCACTTGCCTTTACTGATTCGAAAACAGTGACTAAAAGTAAAAACTTTACCAATGTAAATACTACTACCGTGTTTTGTTTTAAAAACCTTTATTGTGAAAATGTCAGTATACAAATACGGGCCTATAACCACGTGGGCCGGCCACGGAGCAAACTGAAATCGTATATGATGAGGAGACATTTACACTGTAGAAGAACGTAACGAGCGGGCCATTAGGTTGCAAGAACAAAGGTGTCTAACAGTTGCGGAATCGGTGGACGTACATTTTGTAATTAAAATACGACACAGCCACTTACAATAACATTTTCTAGATATACATTTGCGGGCAAGGAGTTACGAGTCCCATTTATACCGGCGCCATTTTGGGCGAGGCCGGGCAGGTCCAAGATATAGTCAAAATGTCTCCACCAACCATCGGCCAGACCAGAACCCCTTTCGGCCCTTTATGCTACAAGATGGTGTCTTCCATTCAGAAAATATTGTTGGCAGCATTTTGAAAGGAAACAGAAACAGCTGTTCTCCTAGTGAGTTTCACATTGTTACATTTAGGAAGAATGTTGAAGAGTAGTATGTGGAAAATCTGAAGCCATTTTTCTACAAACTCCCAATCAGACTTGGATGGAAAAAAAAAACCTGAAGAATGTACAAACTGAAAACCAATTTTTGTCTGTATAGCATCAACAGTAACGCTTGAGTCAGCTTTGTGTCAAGCCGCCATTTTCATTCAATCAATAGCGTCCCGCTGCACACATTCAGGGACCTGGTCGTGTCTTCAGATGAAACGGATTGTAGGAAAAGAAGCAGAAAGGAAAAGGAAAAAAGTTCCGCCGCACCTCGGGAGCCGGCCGCCTATGTCATGTGCCACCTTTGGCCACACCAGGGCAATAGTGAAGCTGCAGCAGGTGCAAATAAGCTTCAGACAGTCTTACAAGCACTGCTCAGAACTCTCAACTGAGGCACTCAACATCCAGGACTTGCCATTCGGATCTTGGCGCCTTGTGCTGGTTCCGACCTATTCACACATCAGTCCACTACTGACATCACCTCATAAGCCAACGGGGCACCCCACGCCGACTTTCGGCGCAGCATTGTAGGATGGCCACACCAGTGCGGCCACTTGCTGGACACCACCTCGGTGCCATCCGGATCTCGGCGCGTTCGAGTCACTGTGCCGGAAGAGTGACCGGAACTCAGCTGAACACGCCGTCTTTCGGCGCAGCATTGTAGGATGGCCACACCAGTGCGGCAATTTGCTGGACACCACCTCGGTGCCATCCGGATCTCGGCGCGTTCGAGTCACTGTACCGCAAGAGTGACCGCAACTCAGCTGGACACGCCATCTTTTGGCGCAGCATTGTAGGATGGCCACACCAGTGCGGCAATTTGCTGGACACCACCTCGGTGCCATCCGGATCTCGGCGCGTTCGAGTCACTGTACCGCAACAGTGACCGCAACTCAGCTGGACACGCCGTCTTTCGGCGCAGCATTGTAGGATGGCCACACCAGTGCGGCAATTTGCTGGACACCACCTCGGTGCCATCCGAATCTCGGCGCGTTCGAGTCACTGTACCGCAACAGTGACCGCAACTCAGCTGGACACGCCGTCTTTCGGCGCAGCATTGTAGGATGGCCACACCAGTGCGGCAATTTGCTGGACACCACCTCGGTGCCATCCGAATCTCGGCGCGTTGTGCTGCCTTCGGCCTATTCGCACATCGGTCCGCTACTGACGCCGCCTCACGTGCCAATGGATTTTCTACGCTTTTTGTAGCCCTATGCCGCATAACAGGTCATGTGACTTGTTTATAAAACTTTTCATTGGTTCATTTTACTTTTGGTTTCCAAAAGATGGAAGGCTTGGTCATATGACCTAAAAATAACACTTTTCATTGGTTTAGAACATTTTTTTTTCCCAAACGATGAAAGCCCCACCTTGTTTCTGGATGTTTCAGACTGAAGCTGGCGTCACCATGAGAGCACCACCATCTCGTGGCTCCGTCATGGTCATTCCGCGAGCAATCATGGCAGCCGCTCCCCACCGGAAGCCTGCGGGAGTCGGGGGCCCCCAAGACTTTTGTAGAATCTTCACGGCTGAGGGGACGCTTTTCGAGAATGGAGCCCAAGCCCTAGCAGGCAAGCGTCCGAGTTCCAAGGTGTCCCAGGGCCATTTCAGTGGACCAGGCCCAAAACCGAGGAGCCGTCCGCGATTTTAAGAGCCATGTGGCAGCCGCCTATCGCTGCACTGCAAGAGTGGGAGCAACTCAACAACATGGTGAGCGAGACGCTGTAGCCGCAAGAGCGGGCGCAACTCAGCTAGATGGCCGCCACCTGGGGAGGCCCGTTCACGCCGCCTCCCCCACCCCCGGGCCGCCGCACGCCAATTTTCGGAGCAGCATTGTAGGATACCAAAACCAGTGCGGCAGTTTACTGGACATCACCTGGGTGCCTGTCGTACATGTTGTGTCAGCCATGTGACACTGGACACAGTCCCATCAATATCTCAACGCGTTCTGCTGCCTTGGGACTATTCGCACAACAGACCGCTACTGACGAGGCCTCCCCCCGCACCACCCGGGACGCCCCATGCTGTTTTTCTGTGCTGCATTGTAGGATCCCAAAACCAGTGCGGCACCCAGGCGACATCACCTGGGTGCCGTCCAGAACTCTGCACGTTGTGCTGCCTTGGGACTATTCGCACAAAAGACAGCTTCTAACCATTGTTGCTTTTTGTGTTGAAAAATGTTTAAATGTTTTTAGTTTTTGTTCCGTTCGTTATAGTTAATAGTTAATAAAGTTTTATAATCTTACTTTGTTGGAGTGTTATCTATTTTTTTAAAAACGGGTGAATGGGGCCTTGAATCGGGTATTGTCATGTGTGGGCTTTGGAAGTGTGCTGCTGCAGGATCGGACATTTCAAACTCAAATGCACGTTCTTTTTCTTACCTTTCCGAAGCATGGAGCGCAATAGCAGGCAGAGAAAGGGTGATGCACGTGTTGAACACTACCTGACCTGGCAAGTTGCTGGCAGTGCCTCCCCGCCCGCTCCTAAAAGAGGGCAAACACACACCGCCGCCCCGAGTACTTCACAAATCTTTAAAAGACCATGCGCTTGTTCATGAGGCTTAAATGGTTTATCACCTCTTCTAGAACCCCTGCATCGACCCTCTGACGTTTCCTGGAAAAATTACCATGTAACACAATACCAAGCCCTGTCAGCTGAAACCCCCAAGGAATCGTGGGGCATATTATCAAGGGGGTTTATCTCCGCTTTTTTGGCTTTAAAAGCCATGAAAGCGGAGATAAAATTATCTCCCTATTACCAAGCTGTCGCTAACACCAGTTAGTGACAGCTAAAAGGAGATAGCGACCATCTTGGGCCCCGCTTTGCATGTCAGTGATACTTATCACTAATGACATGCAAAGTGGCGTACCAAGATGTTAGCGACTGGAAACAGTCCCTAACATCGCTATCTTCTATTACCAACTTTTGGAGATATTCGCGCTAAGCGCGAATATCTCCAAAATCTAACACCTGCCCTGAGCAGTTCTTAGCCATGTTATCCAATGGGAGGTGGATAACATGGCTAAGAGCATTTGCTCGATAATACATGAATATCGCTGACTTTTCTGCGATAATAGCAAGGTTTATCTGCGATAAAAATCGCCGATGTGCGGCGATAATTTTTGTCTCTAAACAAGTTAGAGACAAAAATTATCGCTAGTTGTTCGTAATATGCCCCCGGGTTTTTGCTTGCAGAAATCGGGAGGCGGGAGACTAGCACTGAAATCAGTAGTCACACGCCTGAATCGGGAGGGTTGGCATGTCTGAATTCTCTACAGCTGGGGCCATAAACTACATCCGCAGGGGTAGGTGATAGCCTGGGACCAGCCTGGCATCTAAAATGGATGCCGTGCACGACAAAATTGTGGCATTGGAAAAAAGGCAAGATGGCGCAGCCGCTGGAAGAGATGTATCAACATATATGAGCCTCCTCAGCCACCCTCAGGAAACATAGGGGATTAGGATACGTCTCCCGCACCCCCTTATACCTAGTAATTTAATTAACGAAGCACAAAATGGCGAATTCCCGTTTCGCTACCAGTTTGCGGCCCGTGAAGCGCTTCTACCGTGAAAAATCATTTTTTTTTTCTTTTCCCCACGGGACCCTTTAATAACCCCAACAACATTCCTAGGGGGTCAAGAGGGGGATACCTTGCCCCCTTTCATTAAATTCCCCCTTAGTTTTTCACCTCTTCTTCTCTCTCGATCCTACCGAGAGACAAGATGGCGGCCGCTCCGGACTGTCACGCAGCAAAATAAAAAAAAGCTCACGCACAGCCGCTGGAAGAGATGTATCAACATATATCAGCCTCCTCAGCCACCCTCAGGAAACATAGGGGATTAGGATACGTCTCCCGCACCCCCTTATACCTAGTAATTTAATTAACGAAGCACAAAATGGCGAATTCCCGTTTCGCTACCAGTTTGCGGCCCAGTTCGCGGCCCGTGAAGCGCTTCTACCGTGAAAAATCATTTTTTTTTCCTTTTCCCCACGGGACCCTTTAATAACCCCAACAACATTCCTAGGGGGTCAAAAGGGGGATACCTTGTCCCCTTTCATTAAATTCCCCTTTCGTTTTTCACCTCTTCTTCTCTCTCGATCCTACCGAGAGACAAGATGGCGGCCGCTCCGGACTGTCACGCAGCAAAATAAAAAAAAGCTCACGCACAGCCGCTGGAAGAGATGTATCAACATATATCAGCCTCCTCAGCCACCCTCAGGAAACATAGGGGATTAGGATACGTCTCCCGCACCCCCTTATACCTAGTAATTTAATTAACGAAGCACAAAATGGCGAATTCCCGTTTCGCTACCAGTTTGCGGCCCAGTTTGCGGCCCGTGAAGCGCTTCTACCGTGAAAAATCATTTTTTTTTCCTTTTCCCCACGGGACCCTTTAATAACCCCAACAACATTCCTAAGGGGTCAAGAGGGGGATACCTTGCCCCCTTTCATTAAATTCCCCCTTCGTTTTTCACCTCTTCTTCTCTCTCGATCCTACCGAGAGACAAGATGGCGGCCGCTCCGGACTGTTTAGAATGTTGACAGACACCGGAGAGCCAATCAGCTTTCTGCGCGCAAAGTTCCGATAAGCGAAAAGTAAGCGGACCGGATCGCTGCCCGGAGCGCTGTTACAGATATATATCTTGATTTAAACGTTAATTTCTCAAAATCCACTGAAGCACATATATTGAGACCTAGCAAAGGCACATCGGGCTACCAGTCCCTACAATTTTGCCAAGTTTCGTGCAAATCCATTCAGCCGTTCGAGCTAAAAGTGAGGCCAAAGGCCCTATGGAAAAATGAATGGGAAAAACGCGTTTTGGGACCCCCCTTTTTTCTCGGCCCCCCCTTGACGAAACCCCACCAAATTTTCAGGGGCTGCTCAGAAACAAAATGTGCCATGTTCCTGAAAATTTCAGCCGATTCCGTCCACAAACGCCAAAGGTATTAGACATAGAATTTTCAAAAATCCCATAGGGAATTAATCCTAACTATATATACCTACTGGCGATAGCCAGTAGGTAATATATGTGTGTGTGTTTGTGTGCAAAAAAACATACATGTTATACTTTGAGAACACATTATTAAACAGACTGCAACACTATAAAATAATTTTACTGTATTACAATAAGGAAACATTTAATTAAAGCACTGCTTATACATTTAGAGTATTTTTATTTTTTGATAATGTGTTTCTAAAACAATACTGGCTATGTAGACTAGCCACATGCATATGTGAAATATGTTTTAAAGATATCTTTTTTTTAAAGTTTGAATTTTAATGAACAAAATAGAAACAGTACAGAAAAGAAATATGGAATAAAATATATATGTTACAATGGGAGTCAATTATAACGATAATATGAAGAAAAGAAAGGAGGGGGAGAAGGGAAGGGGAGGGAAGAGAGAGGGGGGTCAAATTATTACTTACAATTACAAGGCAAGCAAACGTATCATTTGTAACAATAAAATAAAAGCAAGATTTCAATATATAATAATCACCATAAGAAAAACTGAGTTATACCCGAAAACATATATGAAAATGTATACAGCATTGGCAAAATTAGAGTCTATGGAGGCTTTCTAACTTCTTCTGAAGTGGTCACAGAAGCGGATGCTAAAACTGAGGAAGATAAATAGGATGATAGAGGAAGCCACAACAGATCTCTCTTAATACTTAGAGAGATAGGGGAAACATTACTAGTGTCTAATCTGTGATGGAAACAAACAGCATTCCACCAGGCCTTGTAGGTGAGTTTGTCAGCTTGTTTCCAATTAGAAGTAATGAGGTGTAAGGCTATTGTGATAAGCAAATCTAATAGTGTGGGAATGGAGGTGAGGAGTGGCCATAAGGGTAAGAGAGAGCCTAGGAAAATGTTAAAGATAGAGAAAGGAATTTGGGTGTGAAAAATGTTATTAATTTGTGACCAAATCAAAAGCCAAAGGCAGGAAAGAAAAGGGCATTCAAACAACATATGTTTAAAATCTGCTGAGGGATGTTTGTATGACCAGCAATGTGAGGGAGTGTCAGAAGAGAAGGAGGCTAGTTTAATCTGAGTGAAAAGAAGGTATTTGTACAAGAAGTATAAAGTTTTTGAAGTACTGGCTGTTCTTGACGTCTTATGAATCTTTAACCATATTTTATCCCAAAAGGGAATACTCCAACTATCCGCAAGGTCTTTTTCCCAGGCCAATTCACATTCACTTTTAGGTCTATCAGAAGAGAAAAATAAACTGCGGTATAGTGAGGAGGCAGAAGTAGATGGAGATAGTAAAGGAAAGAGTAATGTACATTTGTTAGAAATAATGGGAGTAGCAGGTACGGAGAGAAGATATTGCTTGAGGGAGGGAAGGAAGAAATCATACTGAGACCTACAGGAGGAAGGTAAAGAGAAAGATGATTGAAGATCCAGAAAAGAACTAGGAAGATTATTAGAAACCAATTGAGAGATCCACAGTAAACCTTTGGATCTCCATACTTTCCAGTAAAATGTTCTATCTTTAATGCGTAATAAATGATTATTCCAGATGGGTTGAAGGTCTACCGAGGAGGTAGCAGGGAAGGTGGATGGAAAAAGAGGCATTAATATCTTATGTGTGTGAGAAATGACTTGAGAATGAAAGGAAGAAATAGTTTTGGTAAAAGCAAGAGATTCAGCTAAATGAAAAGGTACTATGAAATGTTTTTCAATTTCCAACCGAAGAGGAGAGGGAGGATCTTGATCCTGATCAAAAGAAGATATCCGACAAGAAGCTTGACGAAGTGAAAAAGCAAGATGATATGATTTGAAGTCAGGAAATTTAAGACCACCAGACAGTTTATCAGCTTTAAGAGCAGTAAGAGAAATTCGAGGAGATTTATTTTTCCAAAGAAATTTGTTTAAGATGGAGTCAATCTTTTTAAAGTAAAAATTAGGAACATGAACTGGAATCATGGATAGGAGATAAAGGGCAAGTGGAGAAAGCATCATTTTGATGGAGTCTAGGCGTCCCCACCAGGAGAAAAAATTGGATGCCACGATCAATAGAAAAAGATAACAACTTGGAGAGAGCATCAAAGTTTTCTTTCAATGTGTCAGAGATGGAAGAAGGGAACCACAAGCCTAAGTACTTAATCTTCGTAGTCTTCCAAGAAAAACCTGTTGTGCTAAAATCTTGTTTTAGGCAAAGAATATTTAAGGGAAGAACCTCACATTTATCTGAATTCAAACGATAACCAGAGAGCCGGGAAAAAGTGTCCACTTTGGAAAGGAAAGGCGGAAGAGAAGTAGAGGGATTGGAACAGTAAAGAAGAATATCATCAGCGTACACCGACAATTTGACTTGTGAGTTAGCTAGTTTAAAACCTGAAATGTTATCATCTAATCTAATCTTCGTTAAGAAAGGTTCTTAGGCAAATATAAATAAAAGAGGGGAAAGGGGACATCCTTGACGAACACCTCTAAATAGAGAAAAGGAAGAAGAAGTTTTCCCGTTGACAAAAGTAGAAGCTTTTGGATCTGAATACAATAGTGCGATGAAAGAAATCAATTTGGGAGGAAAACCAATGAAGAGCTTGAATAAAAAGTGTATTCTTGTAAGTCAGGATCACAAAGCCTCCAAATATCTGACAAGGCCTTGCGATGGATGTCAGAGGTGAATTGTGAGTGCATCCTAGTGTTGGAGAACTTAACTGTGGAGTGTCTATCCAAAACGGCATCAAAAACTTGATTGCAATCACCTCCAAAGATAATATAATCATCGTTAAATGTAACAAGCTTATCGGAGATTGAAGGCCAAAACAAATTATCAATAGAAACAGGAGCATATATATTAAACAATACCAAAGGTATTTGGTCTATAAGTAATTTGACAATTACCCAACGACCTTCTAGATCGTTTTCTTGATGTAATACAGTAATGGCATGTTTTTTGTGACAAAGAATAGAAAGACCGTTTTTCCTCCCAAGAGCAGGAGAAGTAAAAACGTGGCCTACCCAACTTCTTTTCAATTTATTTGCCTCAGATTCTGATAGTTTCCTGAATAAAAACAATATCAGCGTTTAATTTAGCTAAATGACTTAACACACTTTGCCGTTTTATAGGGTTATTAACTCCTTTAACATTCCAAGTTAGAACTCTAAACGTAAATAAGTAAAGTAAAATATTTACATATGATACTAACAACAACAAAATAAGGAGCAGCAATTAGAATGAGGACAGTTTTGAGAATAAGTATAAAAAAACTGAAACTGTGAACAGAAGCAAAAATATGCACAACTTGCCTAAAGATATATGAGAATAAATCATGAATTATATTATAAGAAATGGATAAGAGAACAATAGAACATTGCGAAACAGTAGCATTAATATCAAATAGAAAAGATAGAGTAAAGAGATAAAGAAGAGGAAAATTGAAGTAAAGGAAGAAAAAAGAAAGTATACAAGGGGTAAAGGAATAGAGACAAGGGTAATAAAAGACCAAAAAGGTAGAACAAGAGAAAAGAGGAGAGGGAAGATAGAGGAGGAGAAAAGGAAAAAGACGGGATAAGATAGTCAAGAGGATAAAACAATAAAAGTCTGAGAAGTAATTCAATACGAATGCAATACAACAAAGGAAAACAAGAAAAAGACATACCACACGAGAACAATGAGCATGGGGGTGGTGGAGCAACATGAGGAAGTGGACACGTCAGAACAGAGAGCCCACAAGGACGCGTGCAAGGGTAACATCCTCTAAGGAACATGAAGTAAATACAGAGAAGAGGGATCAGGGATCACAAAAACTGCATCTAAAAAAGGGGACAAAAAAGAAGGAACTTTAACAAAACCAAGACAAAAACTACAGGTAATCAAAGGGCAAATCAAGATGCAGCGAATACAATGTACAAAGAGAAACGAAATGCAAATACAAAACGAAATATAGATACGCAAGGAGAGGGAAACAAGGAGGAGACATCATGATGTAGTGACAAAACAAAACCAAGACAATTGATGAATATGTGTCCTGGAAGAGAAATTATGGATGCGGAATTTCCATCGATACACTTGAACAGGAGTCAAGACACTTCTGGAGCAGGGCCGGATCCTCATAACTTGTCGTTTTATTGTTATAAGTTGCATGGATCAAAAAGACCATAGCAAGCATTCATAGAGCGAAGAGTAGGTCTCATATTCAGAAATTTCTTGCGACGATCAGCAGTACTCTTAGCATAATCCTGAGCAAAGAAGAGATTGGAGCCATTCAATGTTAATTTCCCTTTTTGATTAGCTGCTTGAAGAACCTTGAGAAGATCAGTATACTCCAAAAAATATAGGATAACACCTCTAGGCTTCGCAGTAGAAGAGGAGGTAGTTGTAACTCGTAATGGAGGGCCTGGATGATGTGCTCGTTGGATGTTTAAAGTTGGAGAAGTAGGAAGACCAAGAACCTTAAGAAGAAAGGTTTGAAAAAAGGATATGGGGTTCGATCCTTTAAGTCCTTCCGCCAGGCCGTAAATTCAAAGGTTGTTGCGTCTGTTACGATTTTCCAAATTTTCCACTTGGCTCTTGAGACTTTAAATTTCTCTATGCATACTTGGAACTTGATCTGTAACAACTTGAACTGAAGAGATGGTTTTCTCGAGAATATCCTTTTTTTGTGCCGTGTGAGACTAATTATCTTCAAGATTTTGAAGACGAACATTGGTGTCAGCCATGTAGGGTTTTAATGAGCGAATTTCCTCCATATACGGTTTAAGTGAGCGAATTTTCTTCCAGAAGACGTTCCATGGAGATAGAGGACGCCGTCGTAGGAGGTGATGGGGGATTCGATTTGACTCTCTTTCCAGTAGACGGAGATGATGAAGGTATTTTGGAAGTAATTTTAGTGTTCTGTCTAGAATTATGAGGAGCACTTAGAAAGTGATGAATCACTGGTTATGTCCTCTAAATTCTCTTGTAAGAAACTGAAGGGATTAGAAGCTTCCAATGAGACAGAGGAAGAATGAGCCTGCTGAGAGGAGACACGGTTGTGTTGTGACGTCGCCATCTAGATATCAAAGAAAAATAACAAAGTGGAGCAGAGTCCAAAGTGTTGCAAAGTTAAAAAAAATCAGGAGGCTCCGTAGCGTAAAATTAGTAAAAGTATTGTGGAACTTTAAGAATGAGTTTTCATACAACACAGCTGTAAGTTAGGCCTATATATGGACAAATGTCCTCAAATTGTGGCAAAATGAGGTCCTACGTTGACAATGTGAAGAAAAAAGCACCTCAAAAATGCAACCTCCTCATAAGATAAACAGTCCAATAGCAAGTAAAATGGTAAAAAATAGAAAGACATCAGTAGAATTATTGACACGCATGCCTGCTGTAGGGATACGCAAAATGCAATTTAAAAATCGGCATCACGGCGTAAAGAAGACTGAGAGGAGCTTATTCCAAAATGGAGGATATATTGTAAAACATATCACTGAACATTTGTATCTGCGGCTGTTAGGGGATTAAATGCTAGTGATAAAAAGCTTTTTCACATGCAGCAGCAGTTGTTATAAACGCCCAGTAGACAAATAGAAAGTATTTGTCGTCCGGCGTGAGGCTCGGTGAAAGCTGAGGAGAAGCGGCAAAATGGCAGACGCACCTCAGCCGAGATGTGTTCGAGCCGTCGGAAAGACAAAATTCGATGCCCCGAGAGTTGATGGGCATAGTGAGCTGCTTCAAGGATCCAAGGAGTCGCCAGAGAGTGCGGAGTAGCTCCCATTACATTACGCCGTAACGGAGCTCTCCGGGCCCGCGTCCATTTCCCCCGGCGCCTTAGCCACGCCCCTGTTTTAAAAATATCCTGAACCATATTATTTTCAAATGTTTGCTGTTCATTTTTACAAAAGAAAGGTTATAAAAATACATGTTTGATCATTTTGAACTATAGTTTTGCTATTCATTCATTCATTTAATAATTGCCTTCAAATATTATATATAATTTTTATTAACAAATATTTTTGCAGTAAAACAGTTAACATGTTAATCAACCTTTTAAGTAAAGAACAATTAAAAACAACATCCGTTTCACCAAAGAGACAGTGTTAACATGCCACAGGTGGCATACGCCACCATGTTCATCCAAACAATGCAGAAAATACACATCATTCCAAAATATATAATAGAATGCAACACAATAGAAAAAGTATTTTTACATAAATGATTTTGGTTTCCTTATATTAAAATTAAATACTTCAGCTTCATGAATGGCAGAATACATGTATATATTGAATTTCTGAGAAAGCTGTTTCTCAAAATTCTGTTTGATATTTTATTAGATGTAATAAGCCACAGTTTGTGCTGTGAACACTTATGTAAGTTGTGCTTCTACACAAGAAGTTAGCCTTCTACTTCCATGTGAATTGGTAACTGACATAGAGACAAACGTTTATATTTACAGAAGGCCTCCACATTTGTTACGGGTGAGTAACAGAGCACATGTAAGTTGACATTACAGAATGGCCAACTATTGTAATACCACATTCTTAATTCCTTACATTAAGCAATGTGCCTGTACCCACTACTTGATATGAGTATCCAGTGTATGATCAAAGTTTAATTGATCCCCACAATTCCAAACTAAGGTAGCAGACAACACTTTAGGCTATGAAGTAACAACAACTCTAATATTTTGGACCATATTATTAAGTGCATAATATTTCACCTGCAATACTTTCATTACAATTATGGAATTAAAAATGCTGAGAGTGAAAATCTATCATGAATGCTTTCATACTTTTTAGATACAGCCACATTGTACATATCTAAATGTAACAATGATGTGAAACATGAAACACAACATAATGTTATGATATTTTGTGAAGTGACAGTCTTATGTGAATTATTATAGAAAGGAAATATTTGGATTAGGGAAAAAATTAATAATATTCTACATAGATAAAAGTACCATTAGTCAAACATGTGTTGCATCGCATCATCAAACACAAAGGGAAACTGGAATGTTCAAAGTGTTTTGGGGGATCCCGTTTTTTGACAATTTATCAGAAGGGGTCCCAAAGATAACCTCTCGAATATCCAAAGATATTGGAGTAGACGACTCATATCTGACCTCACAGCCATCTTCTTCATCACTGTCACCATGCTGTCAGCCAACACAAACATCATCGCCTGGTTGTGCCTGGTAGTCCTTGGCTTGTCAGTGATGAAGGTGCCTTTCTCCCCAGGGCATTCCCTTCCCAGCAAAGCCTGTATGTTAAAATCTCAGCATTGTGTCAAAAGATTTTACTGCCATGAAAAAGTATTTCACTATATAATATGCATAGTTCAAAATAATGCAAAAACATTTTGATATCCTATAAATATTATTTATCATTTTTAATATGTGCCTTATTAGTGTTTACATTTTTATTTTAAGGTTGTTTTATTACATATCATAATATAATACTTATATGCGTATTTATTTTTCTATTTCTATGTGCATTAAAATATAAAACCTATCAAAATGAGCTTTATTAAAAAAAATGTTTTATTTTAGACAACAGTTGTTTCTAGAGAGGAAAGAATCAAGGCCACAGGCAAGAAATATAGACACAGCCATAGCTATATTAGTTGGACATGTCTAACTAATATAGCTACGACTGTGTCTATATTTATTGCCCGTGGCCTTGATTCTTTCCTCTCTAGGGACCATTGCTGTCTAAAATAATTGATACCCAAGGTCTCTGGTCAACTGTTTTTGGGTTCCCTTGTTATTTCAAAATATATTATTTTAAAAATGTGTCATAAAATCATACATAAATAGTACATGGTATCATAAAAAGAATTAAAATCAAATACATTAAAATTACAATCCAATCATCAAATGCAAAACGGCACAAAAGAGCACAAATTCATTTAAGCATGGCAAAATCACTTTCAACATTACAGGAAGTGATGACAACAATGATCATGGAATTGAGAAGCTTTAATTTGTCTAGCGGACCAAAAACAAATATGGCCTCAGAGTCAACGTACATAACAATAATGAGGCCATAACCATCTATAAGGCACAGAACAAAGGTAGTCACAGAGCTAAGTCTATGCCTCAAGCATTCAATCCCACCGCGCCAGATACCTGCAATAAGCTGCCTTCACTAATTCTATTGATTCCATCTGACACAGCCAACTGTCTAAATAGCCACAATATAACCAGAAGCAGGGAACATGTAAGACTCAAGCGGATAATATCATCAGCAATAACCTTAATGGCCATCAACCAATAGGCATGAGCCAAGATGGAAAAGATAGTGGTACCAACAACTGCAATAATAAAAACAGTAGCATATCTGAGATAGTTTTTTACTGGACAAGGGCAAAAAAACACTAAAGAAAAGGCAAAAGACAAAAAGGCATATGCTTGTACGAAGGAGCAGGGCGCAGCACCCCTCCGTAGTAGAGCAAACAACAAAAACAGAAGCAACAGAAAGCCAGAATCTGTACCCAATATTTGAAAGAAAATTAGTACCCCAAAGTATATAAAAGATGGATAACCCAAAGTCACTGTGAGAGAGGCATGTGGCCCATATCAAAAGACAACAAGCAAGGTAGACCAGCCATCTTAACTAGTAGAAGGACAAAGAGCACAAAGAAAACAACCACCAACACATCCTGCCAGGTCATGCAGGACAAACTAAACAATCCACGAGGGATGGGCACAAGTTACGTGGCTCTACATAGTGACTAGGTGCATATGACACACCAGGCTGATAGACAAAATGACATTCAATCAGAAAAGATGGCCTAACAAGCCACAAAGATCATTGAGTTAGACCTATGCACTAGCAGAATCAACACAAAAAGTTATATTTCGCCCACAGTTCAGGTCGCTAGGGAGACACGACATTCTTAATCGGGCTAACATCTTGAGACTCTTTCAAAACATACCCTCCTCTAGCCCAAATAACAAGTGAAGTACATCTAAGCATAAAATCTCAGGGTGGCAACCAACCTAACATTTTGGAATACATATAGTCACACGAAGGACAACTGGGCTGGCAGATTCAATTTTGCAGGAAAAAACGATTCAAGGTTTGGGGCATATGTGTACCAGAGTTAAGTGAAGAAAAATATCCCTCTGCACTCAATAATCTAACTGGCAGGCTAAGTGAGTCCTATGCCAACAGTAAGGCCTCCCAATGTCTGTTATGGGGGGCCCGACCCATATTACAAACTATTGGCTTCCAAAATCTCAGGCTAGAGTTCAGATCAAGTATGGACACAACTCAAGAGAATCTTTGGAGGCAATGTAATGGAAGAAAAAATAAGGGAAGGACAGGTCCATACAGCATCTTCCCTTGTGGACCAGAAACAACAACTTCTCATGGCAAAAAAGATGGGCATCGTACCCCACTAGCCAAGGGGCCGAAACGAGTTATGAAAGGCAAAAGAGTACATCACAGAGCAAAAAATATCACCATTAAACTTATCTCATAAAACGTCACCGGCATCGCAAGCATCCAGAGTAATAGATCAGTTATGAAAGCATTTCAAGAGGGGGATATACCTTTCCTGCAAGACTCTTGGGCAACCAGCGAAGTAAATTTAGAGGGTTTTACTGACCTCCATATAATGTCAAGGAAAGTACACTTGTATGGCAGGCCCTCTGGTGACCTTTCAATATATAAGAAGCAGTCGTTAGAAGCCACCATTAAACAACATAGGAGACTTTCAGACACACCAGAAAGTCATACTAGAGTGCTTCTTTGATGCCACAAGAGGGAAGACACTATTATTTATAAATGCATTCCTGCATGGGAAGGGAGTTGCAAAGCTAGAGACAACAAAAAAAGCAATCTCTGTATTAGTAGAAAGGCTTGCGAACATCTGTAAGCTGTTTACCACACTGCCTCCGTCCGCAGCGCCGAGACACCCCAGGCCATTTGCATGCTTTATAAGTTAAAAATAAATAAATAAATAAATAAATCTGTCTATGGCATTAGTGATAGCAGCAGACTTCAGTCTCCATCATCTGGGAACAGACTCAGCCAATAATAGAAGGAGTACACCTGCACCAGTGTATTTTTATCAGCTCTCCCAAATCTAAAAATTTACTATGTGCAGATACAGATTTAACAAAAAATCTCTAGGCAATAACGGTTCAATTGATTGCGACGCGATGTGACAATAGTCTTGTGGTGGAGTATATCGCCTCAAATAACAGGTGATATTATTTTAATATTTATTTATTTTTTCACGTTACACAGCAGTAGCAACGATTTGGTCCTGAGGAATGCATTGGCACACTAGCCCTCTATCCTGAAACATGTTGACCGTTATTGCCTACAGATATTTTGTTAAATCTGTATCTGCACATAGTAATTTTTTTGGGGGAGCTGATAAAAATATTAAAATGGTAGTTTATATAGCTCCACCCAATTTTAAATTCACTTACCCTTTGCTTTGCATTGCTTATTCAGTAGCCACTAATATTGAGGTTCTGCATCATTCACTTAAACAACCACACTATGGTGATATCACAGTCTAGAAAACATGCATAGGCTGTGAACTCTATCTCCTGGGCAAGGAGAACCCATATGATGTCAAGGGCGGTACAGAACAGCTACTGATGGGACATTTTCACCCATGCTTTTTGAGCCTTAGTTCACTTAATACTTGTCATATATAGATGCTCTCTTTGGGTTTTTTCCACCACACTTAACAATGATTCATTGATTTCATCTATGTTTGTCATATCGTGGACCTGATTTTGTTCAGCTGACTGTCACTTTTTGCCTTGACCCCTAGATACCTTTCGTGTGATGAGTTCAATATTTGGGGGTATGTATCTAGTGGGTCGTTTAATTTACCCTCAGGCCCTTCTTTGTTATTTTTGCCTGTATGACCTGAACATATATATGAGGCTAATGCAAATAGGACCAAAGTGATAGTCTTCAGGAAACAGGTAAGAAAAAGTTTCTTTAGGTGGTGGCTGGGAAGCCGGATGACAGGAACAGTAACAATCTACAATTATTTATGAGTGTGGTTATGCGACACAGAAAAAGTAACAACACACCCGGCCAAGATGAAAGACAAAACACAAGCAACCACATACGCCCTACGTAAAATACAGGAGAATTTATGCAGCTCCATGACGATACCAATCAGGAGATCAATACAATCTAAGTTGTTAGCGGCTGCAAGATACGCTCAGCAAACTTTCCCAGTGCAGATGGAATCTGCACAGGAAAAAACCCAGTGCTAGTGTTACAAACGCATCTTCAAGCTGCCAAAGTACACAAGTAACCACCTGACCAGGTTGGAGTTCAAACGTATGAATGCATGAGAACCCTCACAAAATTCTACTCCTAGGCAATCAAAGTGCGCACAGGATCACTAAAAAGAAATACTTAAAATAATTTTTGAAAGGGTATTGAATTCATAAAACAGCTACATGCAAGCAGCAGTGTCCAAACTGAACTTAGCAATAGTCAATTGGTTGAGGGAAGAAGTGAGTTCCTTGGCAATAAAGACAGCTCTAAATAAACAAGTTTCTCAGCTCTCAAGGGCAGAAGACATAACCAGACAGAAGGAAAAGGGAGAAATACCAGGGCTCACTTCCTCCTATGAAGCAAACATTGTGCAGACATATTTGTAGAGGGCACTGGGCAAAAAAATGCCTAAAAGACATCCTATGGGCTAAGATAGTACAACTTCCAATCAAGGAACTTAACTCTGGATGGAAATGCTTACAGCAAATAATCAAATGCTGGCTGTGCAAATACAGAGCAGAGTCCCTGTTACACTTTGTAAGTGCTGCCGTGTATTACTACAACAACATCAGACAGTCTTAAAACCAATGTTCCCACAGCATGAGATTAGGACCTGTTCAGAGGCAATTCTATGGCTTTTTTCACACACAGTAACAGCAGACATGGGCAAAATAGGAAAGTATATGAAAGCAGTCCAAATTGAACAAAAGAAGACAATGGGCCCTGAGAAGTGCTAAGAATCAGCAAAAGAGTGAAACCTGGGGCATGGTGCTATCAAACACTGAGGATCAATTAAGTGAGAAGCCATCTACAAATGTACCTTCAATGCTAATGCAAGCAGCAGTATGAATTTCAGGGACTGCACCTACAATCGGGGCTGCTTTTAGTGGGGAGGGATAGACTAACCATGGTAAAGTCAAAGCATAAATCACTTTATATTACGATCATCCGCGTTGTATGATTCTGAGTCAATCAATCTAATAGTTTGTAGAGTGCACAACTCACCCGTTAGGGTGTCGAGGCACTGAGGGTGGGTATGACCAGCTCTGTTAGGGGTCATTCAGAGAGCCAGGTCTTGAGGTCCTTACTGAATTGCTGCAGTGTCTGCCTTTGCTGGAGGAGAAGGGGGAGGCTATTCCAGTTCTTGACTGCGAGGAAGGAGAAGAGCCTTCCACCTGCTCCGGTCCTGTAGAAGCATGGGACAGTGGAAAGGAAGAGGTCAACTGAACAGAGATTTCTGTTAGGGGTATTGAAGAAGATGCAGTTGTTAAGGTATCGGGGGCCAATGTTTGGGGAGGGCCTAGTAGGTGTGAGTGAGCAGATTGAAAGTTATTCTTCTTTCCACGGGAAGCCACTGGAGGTCGCAGAGGTGTTGGGTGATGTGGTTGTGCCGTGGGATATCAATTATCAGTCTGGCAGTGGTGTTCTGGATGGTCTAGAGTTGGCAGAGTCTTTTGTTAATTCTGGCATGTAGTGCGTTGTCGTAGTCCAGTCTGCTGATGACTGCTGATGACGAGTGCCTGAGAGACTGTTTTTCTGGAGTCGGGGATCCACTTGAATGTCTTGCATAGTATATGGAGGTTGTTGAAGCGTGCGGAGGAGACAGCATTGATCTTGCGGTTCATTGTGAGTGTTGAGACTAATTTGAAGCCAAGGTTACGTGCATGATCTGATGGAGTGGGTGGGTTTCCGAGGGCCACCAGGTATCACCCCAAGCCGATGGGGTGGCACAGAGGATTATGACTTCTGTTTTCTCTGAGTTGAGTTTCAGGCAGCTGTTCTTCATCCAGATTGCAACGGCTTTCATCCTTTCTTGGAAGTTGTGCCTGATGATGTTGGGTTCCTTGGTGAGGGAGAGGATGAGTTGGGTGCCATTGGTGTATGAGACGATGTTGAGCCCACGGTTTCTCACGATGGTAGTAAGGGGGGTCATGTAGACATTGAAGGGAGTTGGGCTGAGGGCGGTTCCTTTGGGTACTCTGCATCTGATCTCTGTCGATTCTGAGATGAAGGCGGGAGTCTTATTCTCTTTGTTCTGCCTGTGAGGAATGATCGTTACCAGTCTAGGGCATTTCCTTGGTGCCGGCATCATGGAGTCTGTTAGCTAGTGTGTGGTATTGTAGGCTGCTGATAGGACCAAGAGGATAAGGGCTTCCATTTGTCCTTGGTAGCAGAGGGCCCTGGTGTCATCTGAGGCAGCAAGGAGGGCAGTCTCGGTGCTGTGATTGCTGTCAAATCCAGATTGAAAGGTGTCTTGGATGTTGTTGGTTTCAATGAAGTGTGCTAGCTTGGTGTTCACAGTCTTTTCGATGACCTTGGCTGCGAGAGGGAGCAGTGAGTTGGGCCTGAATAACTTAAGGTCTGTCTGTAATTTGGAGGGCTTCTTTAGGAGGGGATTGACTTCAGCATGCTTCCAGTCATTGGGGAATGTGGATGTCTCGATGGAGCAGTTGATGGTTTGACATTGGGTGCGATGGCTGTGGCGGCCCTTTGGAAGTGGAAGATGTGTGGCAGGCAGGGGACAGAAGGTGCTCTGGAGTGGATGCTCTTCATAGTCTTTGGGGAGTGTTCTGTCGTGAGTGGGGTCCAGGTAAGAAGGGTTCATAGGGTGAAGTCGCTGTGGGTGGGGGTTGGGGCAGTGCAGAGGTCTTGGACATTAAAGTTGTCATAGAGCGTCTTGATCTTGAGGTGAAAGAAGGAGCTGAGTCTGTTGCAGAGGTCTTGGGGGTGAGGGACGGCAGTTGTTTTGCTGTTGGGTTTGACAAATTCCTGTATGAGGGCAAAGAATTCCCTGGAATTGTGGGCTTTGGAGAAGATTCTGTCTTGGAGGAAGTTTTTGTTTGTGGATTTGATGAGTTGGTGGTGTGCCACGGTGTCTGTTTTGTAGGCAGAGCATGCTTCCAGAGTTTTTCTGTTTCTCCACATTTTTTCAAGTCATCAGCAGCAGCGCTTGGATTCTTGGAGTGCCTTGGTGAACCAGTTAGCTATATGGTTGTGCTGTCCCGTGGTGTTATGGAGAGGGGCAAGTGTGTTGGCACAGTTGGTGATCCATTGGTGGAGATTGCTTGCTGATCTGTTGATGTCTGTTGTAGTTGGGGATAGAGTGCAGGTGAGGACGGAGGTGAGAGGTTCTTCTAAGACAATGTGAATTGTTTTTGTATATGCATATCTCTTTTTTACATATTGTTTGTATTCTACAAGTTGTACAAGCATTGCTACTGCTCTTTGCCAGAAACCCCATGTTTGGGGAAGGGCAAGGAGAAGATAAAGACAGGGTTCAGTCCACAGAAAGACCGGATCATCATCACGGAGGTGATAGAACACTACCAACAACTGTTCGTCACCTCCACTGCGTCATTGGCAACACAACCGGAAATATGGCAGTCCATCGTGAACAACGTGAATGCAGACAGAGTTTTGAAGATGTTAATAGAGAAGGTCAAGAGGTGCTGGCATGATGTGCAAAGCCAAACAAAACAGAAACGTGCTGCCATCAGGAAGGCAGCAAAGGCGACTGGAGGTGGGAGTCATGCGCCGCAGGAGGAGCTGGTTGAGCTGGAGGAAATGGTGGCCACAGTCATCAGTGTGGAGTCGGTGCAAGGAGTTGGGAGTCCAGACACAGCTCGATATGACCTGACCCAACAGCAACAGGGTGAGTAATGACCAGGAACTGGGGGCACGGGGGAGATGGGCGCAAAGGCACACATGCACACATGCACAACCATGAGTAGCACACTGCACACCCACAATGAAAGTGGACCATGTCCCTGATACCCTTGGCACTCTGCAGCACACATATAAACATCAAGTAGGCCTCCGTCCAGTATGTGCACAAAGGCGCCCCCCTCCCTATCACTAATTTCACAACCTACCCATGCACATTTGCTGAATTCAGCAAAGCAGCGGCTCTTTGAGCCACACTGACAATGCAAGTGACACTGCATGACTGATAGCATGGCTGCAGTCAAAATGCATGACATGGTGCATGAGACGTCACTGAGGTGGCCCAGTGTGGATCACATCCTCAAAGTAGCAGGTCACACTCTGACACATCCATGTGCACATACAACCCCTGATGTCAACAACACATCTGCAGATAACAAATGCACAAGAGTACAAAAAACGTCCAAGGGCACAAATGACCCAAGTCTCCAACATCTAAGCAATGTAAAAGCTCACAATTCAAAGGCACACAACCTCAAAGGGATATGGGTCCGCTAAATCAGAGCTGCAGGGGCGACTCTCCCACACTGCAGCACACACACATAGCAATCACAGCACATCAACATTGACAGCAATGTGGTACAAAGTGCAACACTATGTAAAAGTATGGGGACCCCTCTGAGAGAAAACTTTAAAGGTCAGGGAGAAGAGGGGAAAAACAATGCAATTTAGGAATACTCTCTCATGACCTATATTTGTTTTCTGTAATTCAACATGAATTCAGCATGGGCCATCCATAAGGTTAGACAAAAACAGAATCCAATAACATACACATATTTATAAGTCTTAACTTTGTTTATTTTCATTGTTTTATCAAACTTTTTTTATACTATCTTTTACCAATTTTACATCTCAAATAAATGTTATAGAGATATACAAATAATTTTACAATAGAATGACATTGTCATGTATCAACATCATAAACCCTCAGGTAAAGAGACAAACAAAAAGCATTCCAACAAACTTTCATACAACTAGCATTGGCCAATGCTATTCAGATCCTGCTATATGCCGTTGCTTTAAATGGTCGTGGAGACTACAAACAACCCTATGTCTCCCACTTTCCAGATATATGTAGTTATGAATAGAGTATGAGTGTAGTTTAAGAGGTATGAATGTATGAATGTATGAGAGTTTGTTGGAATGCTTTTTGTTTGTCTATTCACCTGGGGGTTTATGATGTTGATACATGAAATGTTATCGTATTGTAAAATTATTTGTATATGTCTATAACATTTATTTGAGATGAAAAATTGGTAAAAGATAGTATAAAAATAATTTTGATAAAACAAAGAAAATAAACAAACAATGTTAAGACTTATAAATATGTGTATGTTGTTGTATTCTGTTATTGTCTAACCTTATGGATGGCCCATGCAGAATTTATGTTGAATCACAGAAAAGAAATATAGGCAATGAGGGAGTATTCCTAAATTACAAAGTGCAACACTTACACTACAGTGCAGAGGACACAGCTGGTGCTGCTTGTGCGTAGAAACAAGCCAATCACATCTGGCATTGCAGGAAACTGTGAGATGATAATGTACATGTACAACCTCGCATCCGTCATGTGGTCGAAATGTCCACTGTCTTCCATTAAAAAGCCAGCTCCTCCAAAACAGCCACAATGTACATTGTCATGCTGTCTGTCTGGGAACATGTACAATGCGTCAACATACATGGAACACACTGTTAACCTGCATCTCACCTTTACATTGCAAAGGGACAATCAACACCTCCTGCAGAGCAGACCAGACATCTCTTCAGTGATGATGAAGAGGATCACCTGGCCATCTGCTCTGATACCCTCGAGGAGAAGTGTGGCTCAGGGGTTAGAGGCGGCAGACCCGGAAGCTGAGATCGGCCCTGGACCAGGGTTCAATTCCCCGCCTTGACGGGGCTTGGGCTCAATAATTCCACGGACTCGATAATTCTCGCTCCGGTGCCTACTCGACTCATGGGTTCACACTCTGCGACTCTCGGCAATAGCTTGCTTAATCTCCACAACGGCCCCTCGCGGCGGGATGCCTGGCTTTCACCTTGTGGATACCCTGCCGGGGTTATCTCACAGGGGAATACCAGGACGGGTTCCCTAAGCAAGCGCTTAGATGCCTGCGATGTGGGTAATTTGCTGTATATAAATACATGTACATTTACATTTACATTTACATGGCTCGTAGACAGCCTCCGCACCCCACCTCGAGGAGTTGTTCAACCCAGCTGCATCAAGGTGACCCCACCCCCTGCACAGACCGCACAGCAGGAAGTACACACCACCACGGCTGGCTCACAGGACCCCCACGACTAACACATGGCATTCCAACGCTGTTGGTTAGGGTGCCAGAAGAGGATGGCTGATCAGCTACGGGTGGGGTTCGACCTCATGGCAGCCAAACAAGATGCCATATGTGGGTGTCTAAGTCCCATCAGAGACCACTTACAGGTCCTAACTGACAACCTCTGTCCGCTCCAGGTACTCAACAATCCTTGAGTGACATCACTGGGGCCATTACTCGGATACAAGAACTCTCTAGTCAGACAGGCTCCAGCAATGACAGCACAGAGTTGGCACAGATGCGGAGAACAATGGAGACCATGGATCTGATGCAGGCTAGAAGTATGACTGCCACGGCTGAACGACAGCGAGAAGTAGCTGGGATCTTACATGCCGTGCAGATCCTCATCTTGCCATTGCTGCCACAGAGGTACAAAAGGGGGCCTGTCCCAGATAACTGCTGCAGGAACTTTGACACACATATCTCCGCTCCCTGATGTGTCATTGGCACACAGTGATGCAGCCCTACCATTGCCACCCCTGATGTGTCATTGGCACACAGTGATGCAGCCCTACCACAGCCACCCCCTAATATGTCATTGGCATACAGTGATGCAGCCCTACCACCGTCGCCCCCTGATGTGTCAGTAGCACACAGTGATGCAGCCATAACACCACCACACACACCTGACCCTCTGGACACAGAAGACATATCAGAGGAGGTAGTAGCATCCTTCCCTGCCATATGGCCTGTCCCTGCCTGGTTCAGCCCCCTGCATCATGCCCTGGAACAACACCTTCCACTATCCCCCGAAACACTCTGCGACATTCACCTGGTCCCTGACATGGACTGCCATATCTGCTCTGGTTACCAATGACACAGCAATCAGGCTGTGGACTGATTTCTTTCTCTTCCAATTACCTGTTCATTCACCCAAGGACTCCGGTTGGCCCTCCACTGGGCAACCATGTAATGTGGGGTTGGCATGGCATGTCCTGCTCCATCTCTGACACTCGACAGAATGTGAATAAAACATTCCATATCACACAGATGTGTCATGTCTATGTTCAATCAAGTATAAAAGTATGGACGAATGTAGGGACATTGATTGCACTAAAAGGTACATCCGGGCAAATGACATCAATGTGCATGTTTTACCCTGACCCACATGGCCAATTAAATGACTGTGAAGGTGTGAACCAGGTGTGGCCTCATTGCACATGAACAACAATCTTGTTACCACCCAACCTAGCACCACATCCATGTATTAAAAAGAGCTGTGTGTAAAAATGTCAAATTCAGTAGCAGGAATGAAGTAGTGTCCCCCATCACATGTGACAACAGAACATCTCTTTGCATATCTACTCACACCAAACTGTGTGGACACAGCCTGTTTTGATGGATCACATTGATCCGCATGGTAAGAAGTTGGACACCATACTCACATTGCTGAAGACACGTAAGAGCACAGGTCTACCAGCAACTATTACAACCACAATGTCTGGCTCACAGAGGTGGAGCTGGCAATAGGGACTCACCCCTAAGTGAATTGTCTGAGTCAGTCCCTCCCTGTGAACGGACAATGCTCATTGAGCCTAACGATTTGTCATTCCACTCAACACTCTAATCAACACTAGTGAAGTTGCGTAGACTTTATTATCATGTTTGTGTCAGTATGGGCAAGACAAGGGCCACAACATGTAGACCAATGCTTAAGACACTTACAGGCAGCATAGGAACATGCTGAGGTGCACAAAATGGGGAGGCAAAAATGAACATAAATCATTACGGATGGCAACGGTCTCAGCCCACCTTGCCCTGCTGGTCGAGTCATGTGATGTTGACGTCTGCTCATTGTCCCATGTCAGAGGACACGACTCACAGTCCATGGGATCTGCATAGAGCTGTTCTACCAGACTGCACTGACTGTCCGCTCTGCTGACAGTGAGCAGGTAAAAGGGTCCAACAAGGTCACATGTCGTACTACATTGCCATGTGTGTACTCTCCCTCCAGCAGTATGTCAGGTTTATGAACATTGCCAAACAAGGTTGTGCAGCTCTGCCCATGGGACTTCCACAACTGGCACAGGTGTATGTCAACACGCGTAGGTGCACACACATCTATTCTGAGTCCAGGCGATTGCAGACATGTCCACTGTTGTGGTGGGATATGTGACCATTCCTCCAGGATGCAACAAGGTGGAACCTGTGCTCTGGGTGGCAATCAGTTGTGGCTGCAGGAACATAGTTACTTGTCCATGAATGGAAGCGCAGCTTCATGGGCAATCAGTTCCAAGAGTACATTGTTGTCGAGCTCAACGAACACAAGGGAGAGCCAATCCATTAACTGGTCAGGACAGATGTGCTCCGTCCATGCCGTTTCCCCAATCCACAACACAGCCCAATAGGGGAGCACCTCGATGTGGTCACTGCAAATGAGGAGTTGTGCAATCTCCAGTGCACCACAGCCAGCACATTCACCAAATATCAAGGCATCCCATGCATGGGTATCATGGTTGCACTCCTGGTCGTGGGCCAACAGGGGGCACACACAAGTCATAATCCACTTCAGCTACCATTGTGTCTTCGATAGGTAAACAGCCATAGTCCACTCAAATGTGCATTATCAACAGTGGAACCAGGGCTGGACGCATGTGACGTACGCAAGATGGAAGCTCCGATGGTAACTGATGTGCAACACTGCCAGTGGCAGTGCTCCCAACAAATGCAGCATACATGCACGGTACAGTACCAAATGACAGGGGTTGTGCATGTGCCCGGGATGTCCTGCCATTGTGTTTGTTGGTCTCGTAGAACCAGCACTCTTCTGACTGGCAGCAGTTATGTGGCTGATATGCCACAGCTCGGAGCAATGAGTCGACTGTGTGTGCAACGTTTGGACATATGGGTTGTTTTTACTTACATAAATAACCTCACAACGATACTCCTGCAACTTGGTAGCAAGTCTCGCTAAACGAGCAGTTAGAATCCTTCCCCCCACCTGCTGACAACATACTGACAAGAGGCTGATGATCTGTCCCCAAAGAAAACTTTGTGCCCCAAAGAAATTGGTGGAAATGTTGGACTGCCCAAATGCAAGAAAGTAATTCTTTCTCTATAGTAGAGTAATTAAACTCAGCTCCTTGTAAAATCCTAGAAGCATAAGAAACGACGTACTCCCCAAATTTATCCTTTTGCATCAGAACAGCACCAAGGCCAACATTACTAGCATCCACGCACACAATACATTCTTTGGCAACAGAAAAAGGCTTTAGGAAAGGAGCTTCAACGATTTTACTTTTGAGAGTATCAAAGGAAACCTGTTGGTCGTTGCCCCAAACAAATTCAGCTTGTTTTTTAAGTATGGGTCATAAAGGATGAACAATCGTTGAATAATTCTTTACAAATTTTCCATAAAATTCAGTGAGACCCAGAAAGGATAATAACTGCTCCTTGGAAGTGGGGACAGGAGCTGAGGTAATACTTTAAACATGGTTGATTTTGGGCTTGATGCCATCACAAGAAATTTCATGGCCCAAGTATTCAACATGAGATTGCCTAAATTTACATTTTGAAAAATTTAAAGTGAGACCTTTCTCTTGCACACTGCTTAACACTGAATGCAGATTACAATCATGTTCTTGAGAATCCTTGCCGAAAATTAATATATCATCTTGAAAAGCTATTGCCCCTTTACAATTCTTTAGCAACTCTTTCATTAAACGTTGGAAAACAGAGGCTGCACTAGCTAGCACGAAAGGCATTCTCAAGTATTGAAACATACCTTCCGGGGTAACAAATGCAGTCAATTTCTTAGTCTTCATGCAATTCCACCTGGTGGTATGCGCTGGCCAAATCAATAGTAGAAAACACAGAGGCACCAGACAGAGAAGAAAGTAATTCATGAATATTGGGTAGAGGATGTTTGTCAACCCAGATTTCTTGATTTAAGCTGCGGAGATCAACACACAAGCGAAGATCTCCTGAACTCTTAAGTGACAAAACAATGGGAGAAACCCACGGGGAAGATTCAATAGGTTCAATAATTCGTTTAGAAATTAGGTCATCCAAAATTTCTCTTAGTTTGCTTCTATAGGCTGAAGGAACATTCCTAACTCTATGTCTAACAGAGACAGCGTCATCATTGAGGATTACCTTGTGTTTAAAATTCGTAAATTTCCCGAGAGAATCAGTAAACACTTCAAGAAAATTAGACTTAAGATTGTTTACATAAACAGCATTGTCAGGTGACTTGCAAGAATCAGTTTCACACACAGAAAGTACATTCAAATCTGTGAAACAGACAGGAGGATTGGAACTGGGATCAAGTTTGATTCCTAAATCATGTTGATGTGGCCACCCCAGGATGGCTACACCCTTAGTAGCTACATATACCTTTCCTCTGGTGACTCTGTCTTTGACTTGAATAGTAGCCCAGAAGAAACCCTCTAGGCTTATTTTTGTTCCAGTGTAACCTCCAGGTTGAATATCAGATGTTAACAATTCCCTGTCTTTCCACAAGTCATTGAACAACTTCAAACCAATGATTGTATACCATGAGCATGAATCTATCATTAAATCAATAGAAATGTTGTCAATTAAAATGGGCCAAGAAGGGAATTTTTGCGTTCAACCTCATCAACAGAAAGTATGCAATTAAAACTGTTGATAACCTCTTCTTCTTCCTGAGAAATGTAATTAACTTTTGGGAGAGAACGACACACATTACCAAAATGTCCCTTCCTTTTTACATTTTACGCAAATTCTATCCCAAGCAGGACATCCTCTGTAATTACCAAGATGGTTAGGACTACCACATCTATAACATGCAATATTTCTTTTTAAAAACATCTTGTTATCAGAGAAGTTCTTATTATCTACAAAGTTCTTATCATAGTCTTTCTTGAAAACACCTTTAGGATTAGAAGGTACTTGGCTTTAACTAAAGAAACTTCAGGTTCAGTCGTCTGTGGCTTTGAAGTAGATGTGGAGCCACGAATCTCAGATACAAATAATTCAGACTGCTCAATTCCCTTGGCAATATTAATTACTGCGCTAAGAGAAGATTCAGTGCCTAACCAAAGTCTTTCTTGGATCTTTTTGCTCTTAGTCCGCATCATGATCTGGTCTCTGAGAACCTGTTCATAAGAAATAGTTTCAAAAGTGTAGTAATTACTTCAAGTAGGCCAAGTGAAGATAGATGTGGTTTAATCAGAGAGACAGCTTAGACAACCACCTTCAGCATAACACCAGTAAGATCTGATCTGGTAACCACACAGAGAATGTTACAGTGAGAATGTACAATAACAATTCTAACATGGAATACTATACTAACATGGAATACTACAAAAAGCACAAGAACAAGCCAATAAACGTAAAGCTGAAACATAGTCCTCAATGGATTCATCTTGTTTCTGTACACAAGAGTAAAACTTGAATCCCTCCATATCTGTGTTTATTTTCCTACCAAAACAAATTTTCATCTGTCTGGTAGCTTTCTCAAAAATATCAATATCTCCAGCTTCATCAATAGGAGGAAGATTGTCAAATTCTTTGATGCCAGCACCGCCTAAACAATGTCTTAAAAGAGCTAGTTTGCGTTTGGCTGAACATCCATCCTTTTCAAGAACATCAACATATGTCATGAACATAGGAAACCATAATTCCCATTCAATGTTAGGATCACCAGCAGATTGCAGAAAATGAGGAGGAACTGCAATGTTTGACATTTTGAATAGAAAAGCTGAAGACTATTAAATATTTCAAGTTGTAAGTGGAAACGCTGAAAATGTAAATACCTTTTTCCAAAAGAAATGTTGTGCCGGAGTGTAATTGAAGTTGAAAGGCTCCAAACGGTGAAAGATGAAAAAAAAAACGAAGAAAAAAAACAAGATGGAGGCACCTTAATGACGTCACAGCATCATGAGAGGTGAGGGGTGACTCCCACAGTGCTTTGCGATGAGACAATCACTCGCGATGTCCCAGAATCCCTTGCGGAGCTCCACAATGGTCAGCGCATTCCGGAGAACACGGAGACACGCAGACGAGAGGTGAGGGGACAGAACACTGGGTGAGTTTAAATAGCGCGCTCACCAACGGCAATATAAATAGTATATTGAATTCAGGAAAAGTAAATAAACAAAAAACGTTACCAAAACGCTGAATCGTAGCCAAACTGACGAATGAAGGTCAGCGCAAACTCCGAATATGTCATTGAGTCCAGTCCAGTCCACTCGTTTAAAATGAAGGGAAAAGTGAACGCTGTTCCACAAATCTCCGAAACGAGAATTCCTTGATAAAAGGTGCTCCCAAACGTCGCCAATATTTGTGTAGTAATTGGGTCCACGCAGAAGTAGGTTTCAAGTAGGTTTTATTCGAGACATGGAACAGCTTAACATCCACAGCAGGGAACAGTGTAGAAAGCCATCCGCTCCCTTCAGCAACCGCTAACACCTCCCCCACATTCTACCATGACACCACAGGTTCTAAGAACCATAGACGAGTCACGGGCATGGAATACCACAGCGTCAAGGGCATTCCATGCAGGAGTACCTCAAGCAGGGACTACTGTGTGTGGGGTGTGGACATGTTGGTCTTTCATTAGTGCATTTCGTGGTGTGGGAGTCATCAAAATCTGGTACAGTAGCTCTCTCAGGGGGGTCAGCCGCATTCAAGACCACGGTCAGATGTGCAAATATCCTTCTGCCTTCTCTCTCACTCTACCTCTCTCCCTCTCTCTTCCTCTATCTCCCTCTCTCCCTCTCTTTCTCCCTCTCCCCCTCTTTCTCCCTCTCTCCCTCTCTCTCCCTCTCTCTCTCTATCTCTTTCTCTCTCTCTCTGTCATTTGATGAGTGCATGACACACCTTCTTATCTTGAATTTTGTCTTGCAGGCTGTGACTTACAGATTGTCCAGGGATGTCCCACCATAAATCTTCAAAATGTTGTTTAGAGTCAAATTTGAATGTGATATTTTGTTTGGACTTTCAATGGTGAATGAATGATTTACATGAATGTTAATTGTTGTAATTGTGCGACATCAGGAGAATGATTTTGATCATGATTTTGTGAAGTTGATGTGCAATATCTTGCTGGGAGCGGGTGCCTGGGGTAGGGCCCGGGGGTGGACCTGGGGGGGTGGCTGTGAATGTTGTGGCCCTCTTGGGTGTCCAAGCCATCTGTTGTTCTTCAGGTGTGGCTCTGGGCTGGGCTCCCTTTTATGGTGCAGGTTATCGTCCGACTTTACACCAGGTAAGAGCAGGTGTTAAATCCTTGCTGCTAACGCGCCTTATCGCCTGTTGTGTGATCTTATCCCAGATCTGACTGGTCATTGAGAATGTTGTGACGTGGTCTTGTCATGGCTTTTTGCACGGGAAAGCCTACTCTGCATCTCATTAGTGTTAGTCATCTGTGCCGATGTTTTTTGCAGGTGCTGTTGCAGGGAAACTGCTGACATCGGCTGTTAGCACCAGCTTGTGAATGGGGCGGTGAGTTTATCACCACTTTGGCTGAGATAGAGTGCCGATAACTTAGAGATAAGTCCTTGAGAAGGTGCCCCAATGACTTAAAAAAAAGACAGGTGTTTTGCAAGGAACAGCAAGAATGTTCACATTTTTATACTAATTTTACCACGCTAGCAAAATTTGCATTTTAGAAGTTGCACATGCTTGCCACTGTCCTTTGCACATAGCTCCTCATATAGGAAATGTATTTTTTTCTGAAGGGTTTTTAATGCATAGTTTTTATTGCGAGATTTGTATTTTATGTAGTATGTATATTTTAAGTAATCGTACAATAAACTTTGACTTGACGAAATCATTAGGAATGTGCAGGGACATCGTATATTTATTCACCAAGCATAATTATTTTTCATTTTTTTATTTTACAGATTTTTATATACCGCAAACTTGACCCAAATGTATCGGGTATCAGAGCATTTTACAGAGCACCAGTTGAGGACACATTTTTAATTCATTTGTTAGGCACGGGGAGATTAAGTGATTTGCCCAGAATCCCAGGATGTTCAGCGTAACTGCCGAGAACGAAACTAGTTCCCCAGGTTTGAGGTCAACCACCCTAGCCATTAGGTCAACTCCTCTCCCATAACATTAGAATAGAAAGAATATGTATGGTTTTCAAAAACAAGTATGGGGGACGACATTGTGCAAAATGTTCTCTCACCATAGGCAATATTAAACACTTCCTTAAAACTTTATCAAATTTGTGAGAGAAAACTATATGTATCGTACTTTGCTTGGATATATTATCATATATAAAACCTCACAAACATAATTTTATGGAACATTTTATGCTATATCAGCTGTTATCTACTGTTTTTTGAAGACAGATTATACCAGGCAATGAAATTGTGCTCTCACGGACGACAGACACTCAGTTAGTCAAGTCAAGTTAGTCAAGTCAGAGAATTTATATAGCGCACTACATACCCAGAGGGTTTCAAGGCGCTTAGAAGGGGAGGAGGATTACTTGTCAAATATCCACGTTTTAAGTTGCTTTCTGAATGCTAGGTGGTTCTGGGTAAGGCGAAGGTAAGCGGGGAGCGAGTTCCATGTCTTAGCAGCCAGGTATGAGAAGGATCTGCCTCCCATGGTGGTTTTGTTGATGCGAGGTACAGTGGCGAGGGCTTGGTTGGAAGAACGTAGTTGGCGGGAGGGGGTGTAGAAGGACAGTCGTGAGTTGAGGCATTCTGGTCCGATGTCGTAGAGTGATTTGTGTGCGTGGGTTAGCAGTCGGAAAGTGATCCTCTTATTGACGGGTAGCCAGTGGAGGTCTTTAAGATGACCAGAGATGTGTTCGTTGCGTGGGATGTCTAATATGATCCTGGCTGAGGCGTTTTGGATTCGTTGGAGCTTCTTCTGGAGTTTAGCGGTAGTGCCCGCGTAGAGGGTGTTACCGTAGTCGAGTCGGCTCGTGACCAGAGCGTGGGTGACTGTTTTCCTTGTTTCGGTGGGGATCCAGCGAAATGTTTTTCTGAGCATGCGGAGAATGTTGAAGCAGGATGAAGAGACGGCGTTGACCTGTCTGTTCATTGAAAGTGAGGAATCCAGAATGACGCCTAGGTTCCGTGCGTGGTCTGTCGGGATGGGTGCTTTTCCGAGGGCTTCCGGCCACCAGGAGTCGTCCCATGCAGAGGGGGATGTACCTAAGATGAGGACTTCTGTTTTGTCTGAGTTCAGTTTCAGACGGCTTTGTTTCATCCATTCGGCAACTTCTTTCATTCCTTCGTGTAGGTTAGTTTTGGCGGTGCTGGGGTCATTGGTGAGAGAAAGGATTAGTTGAGTGTCATCCGCGTAAGAGATGATGTTGAGGTTGTGTTGGCGTGCGATGGTCGCGAGGGGGCTCATGTATACGTTGAAGAGGGTGGGGCTGAGTGAGGATCCTTGTGGTACGCCACAGTTGACTTCGGTGGCCTCGGACTTGAATGGTGGGAGGCGGACTCTCTGGGTTCTTCCGGTGAGGAACGAGGTGATCCATTCAAGTGCTTTTCCTTGGATTCCGATGTTGTTGAGGCGTTGTAAAAGGGTGCTGTGGCAAACTGTGTCGAATGCTGCAGAGAGGTCGAGGAGTATGAGGGCGACTGTGTCTCCATTGTCCAGTAGAGTTCGAATGTCGTCTGTTGCTGCGATGAGGGCGGTCTCAGTGCTGTGTTTGGCTCGGAAGCCAGATTGTGAGGAGTCGAGGGAATTGTTGGCTTCGAGGAAGGCAGCGAGCTGGTTGTTGACAGCTTTCTCGATGACTTTGGCCGGGAATGGAAGGAGCGAGATGGGGCGGTAATTTTTGAGTTCGGTGGGGTCCGCTTTGGGTTTTTTGAGAAGGGCGGTGAGTTCAGCGTGTTTCCAGTCTTCCGGGAAGGTGGCGGAGTTGAAGGAGCAGTTGATGACGTCTCGGAGGTGCGGTGCTATGACGGAGTCTGCTTTGTTGAAGATGTGGTGAGGACATGGGTCTGTGGGGGATCCTGAGTGGATGGAGTTCATCAGGCGGATGGTGTCCTCAGTGGAGATTGGGTTCCAGTCGTTAAGGGTGTTCACGGGGGGAGAATGTTCAGCAAATGGTGGGGTGGGTTGGTTTCCGGGTTGGTTGTCAAAGCTGTTGTGGATGTCTGCAATCTTGTTGTGGAAGAATGAGGCTAGGGAGTCGCAGAGGGCTTGAGAGGGGGTGATGTCGTTGGAGTTGGCCGAGGGATTGGAGAATTCCTTGACGATGTTGAAAAGTTCCTTGCTGTTGTGGGCGTTGATGTCAAGTCGATCCTTGAATGCTGTTTTCTTGGCCTTTCGGATAAGTTGGTGGTGAGTGCGGGTGGCGTTTTTGAAGGCATCCTTGGTGCTAGTGGTTGGGTCTTTTTTCCAGGCCTTTTCCAGGGAGCGGCAGAGTTTCTTGGACTTCTTAAGATCATCGTTGAACCATGAGGCCTTCTTGCTGCCAGGTTTGCTTTGACGTTTTTTCAGTGGTGCTAAGGTGTCGGCGGTGTTGGATAACCATAGGGTGAGGTTGGCGGCGGCTTCGTTTGCGTTAGAAGAGAGGGCTGGGGTGTTTAGAAGGAGCGATGCGGAGATCTGGTCCGTGGTGATTTTGTTCCAGTTTCTTTGCAGGGTAGGTTGGAGGTGGATGGTTGGTTTTGGCTTGTTGTAGGTGAAGTGAACGCAGCTGTGGTCAGTCCAGAGGAGATCCGTAGTGTGGCTGAAGGAGACATGATTGCTGGAGGTGAAGATGGGGTCGAGTGTGTGACCTGCGATGTGGATGGGGGAAGTGACCAGTTGTTTAAGTCCGAGGTTGGCGAGGTTGTCTAAGAGGGTGGCGGTGTTGCGGTCGTTGATCTTTTCAAGGTGAAAGTTGAGGTCTCCCAGAAGGATGTAGTCTTTGGAGGGGAGCGCGTGTGGGGTGATGAAGTCCGTGATGTCTTCACTGAATTTTGCGCGGGGTCCTGGTGGTCTGTAGAGGAGGGTGCCTCTGAGTGTGGTCTTGGGGTCGATTTGGATCTGGAAGTGAAGGTGTTCGGAGTTAGCGAGGTTGGCGTCAGAGCTGGTTGAGATGCGGATTGATTTCTTATGGACGATAGCGATTCCTCCTCCTGTGTGGTCGGTGCGGTCCTTGCGTGTGATCTTATAGTCTTCAGGGATGGCAATGGTGATGTCTGGGGCGGAGGAAGCGTTCATCCATGTTTCTGTTAGGAAGGCGACGTCTGGAGAGATGGTGTCTAGTAGATTCCATAGGTCAATGGCGTGTCTGTGGACTGATCGAGTGTTGAGAAGGATGCATTGTAGGTGGTTAGGGTCGGGAATCTGTGTTGTGGTCGTAGCGGAGATGTTGTCGGTGCCGATGAATTTGCAGGAGTAGCAAGAGAAAGGTCCATGGGTGTGTCCAGGAGCGGCTTGGACGCAGTTGGGGGCGCGACCGGGGTTAAGGGCTAGGAGGGTGGCGGCATCGTAGGTAATGCGGGAGAGCTGGGAGGGACGGGGGCCAGGGGGTCTGGCGCTGGGCGCGGTACAGGCGCGGACGGGCATAGACGGGCTTACCTTTGGCGCACCTTCGGCGTGTCCGAAGCGCGTGGACGCTGCGCGTGGGACCATCTGGCTTAAATGGTTGTGCGAGGGGGCGGAGCGTGGGAGGGTCAGCTGGGAGGCGGGATCAGAGAGGCGGGTCAGGGGAGAGGAAAACACAAAATGGAGGGCAAAAGTGAAAGCGAAAGCAGCAGCGAGGGCACAGCACAGAGATCGTCAACAGGCAGCTAAAGGCACACAATTTCACCACAATACCTCTGCCAAAGCGCCACTTAGAGATTACTTAACGTTGAAACACAGCGCAGCAATGAGGTGCACGTAATTAACACAGAGCGCCAAATGAGATTTGACAATCTTTTTATATCAACTGTTTAGGTCAGCGCTCTCACCCAAAAAAGATCTGGCAGGTATAACAAGAAATGTGGGCACCCAGGGGGACCACCAGAGCAGTAGCATCGATGTAATGAAATACTGGGAGGAACTCCGCTTGTGTGAGGCTGATTGCCCCCACTAAATGTCCCATACTGAAGGTGACCTACACCGATTTAGCAGAGCAGCTGCAGGCCAAAGCCAAGGATCAATGGGGTAAGTCTCAAGCATGGCAAAAGTAGACATAAGAAATTAGATATGTTTGTGGTTGATGAATAAACAAAAATGAAGGTATTAAGGGGGATATTCACAAGGAAGTGGCGGAGAGAGGTGTTAGCCTTCTTGGCTCAACGCCTCATTAGCCTTCTTGGCTTAACGCCTCTCTACGCCACTTCGGAAAAGCATGGCTGCACCATATTCACAAGGACATGGTGCAGCCTTGCTTTTACTCCTGCTATGGCGTTAAGTTTCACAACTTAGTGCCAACGCAGGCATCCTTGCACCAGAGTGCAGGGGTGTCTGCAAGCAGGGAGGTTTGTTTATGTACAGGATGGTGTCCGTTCCTGCACATAAACAAACCTTAAATGCCAGTTAGTAAATTACATGTGTGCTGCTTCATGCAAAACGGCATTTTTAAAAAAAGGTTTGTTTATGTACAGGAAGGAACACCTTCCTGTACATAAACAAATCATGGCATTTTGCATTTTCCATGTGTGCTGCACAAGGTAGCACACATGAAAAATGAAAGCACGAGGAGAAATAAAGCATTTCTCCTCACCCCCTTAAGTGGCTTAACGCTGCCTTGTGAATAAGGCGAGGCACCTATCGCCACCACAACATCACTGAAAGTGACGTTGAGTTGGCGATAGGGGCTTGTGAATATGCCCCATTGTATGTATTTTCAAAACAACTTTACTGTTGATTTTTGTGTTGTTCTGCTGGAGTCTACAGAAATAATTTTCATATACCCTAGGTTTTTCAAGCAGTACATTTTATTTGACTTTATCAATAGAATTTATTGATTTATAGTTATTTAATGTTGAGCAATAGTTAAGAAGTATCATAGAGACTTATTTTTGTTAAGCAAATCAGGTGAAATGCCATAAAATGAAGTACCAATCACCCTGAAAAATAATGGTTTTACACACCCTATTTAGAAAGGCACCCTCTCTAGTATTCTCTGCCTGTGTACAACATGCAATGCATAGTGGATAGGGCCAGGGAAATTTCCTAGTTTCCCCACCAGCAGTGAAAAGGTTGCTGGTGATGTGGCACATATATTTTGAACATTGGAAAATCTGCCACTTTAAAAATGATCCCCTTGTCATTAAAATAAATCCTGAAAACAGTGTGTTCTAAACATAATGCACACTTAGACTTCTTTACTGCAATGAAAGTAGAAGCAGTGGGGAAGTTCTATCCACAGCAGTGAGATACCCGTCTGGCAGGTGATGTTCAGTTAATAAGGTGGACTATTCTCCACCAGGGTGGTGAAGATCATGACTTCTGGCCATGTAACAGGATGGTGGACGGCCCACCCTGTGCAAAGTATTCCCCCTAGTTTCTGTTACACATAAGTGTAACCCTAACATAGATACCTTTAAAATACCCACGTGCAATGTTTCTGTGCTCCATGGCAAAATATAAACACAGCGAGGGTGGTGAGATGCACACCTTATAAAGTAATCCCAGTTTGTATGAATGCTTAACTACTTCAGAACTATGAAAGCATGCATGCTCGATTCGCACTCTGTCCAATAGTGCTATATTGTAACAGAACACAAAGGAACCTCATTCAGTGCCAATTCAAGCTGCACAGCCGTGCTGAATGAATCCAATCAATAACACGTTTTACACATTATTCTTCTTTTAGTCCGTGTTTTCCTCAATAACTTTTTCACCAACATATTCAACTATTTTCGATTCATTTTACTCATTCCAATGCAAAGTAGTTCTCATAAACACCGGAGGAGCAATGCTTTCCAATGTCACATCTTTATTAAAATTACCCAATGCTTTTAGGGAATGATCCCTTCATCAGGGGTATCTAAAATGTCATAATTTATAACCATTAGCATTGTTATTGCACATCAATTTCAGTACAAGATAATTACTCAATGCGTTAAACTCATTGGGTCTCATTTATGAAAAGTGACGCATCGCTGCGTGAAAACAGCGATGCGTCACTTTTCATTGCGCTCTCCCTGCGGCACTAATGGTGCGTCATATTTACAGTATGACGCATCATGTCGCAAGGAGTTGCAGATACGTCAGTATTCCTGACGTATCTGTAGGCGCAAAAGTGACGCATTACTGGAGTGTGTCACAAAAGTGACGCAACTCCAGCAATGTGTACTTTCACATGGGCAAGTCCCATGTTGTTAGTGCCTGTGTCAGTCTTACGCCTGCCATGAGGCAGGCGTAAGATGTTGACGCATAGGTGGCCAAGAAATGGCGCAGTGAAATCTTATAGATTTCACCGCATCACTTTTATGACTCTTTCTTGCGTCAAAACGCCCCCCTGGCATACATTATACCTGGCGAGGTATAATGTGGCACAGGGGTTTACAAAGTGACGCATCTACCTAGATGCGTCACTTTGTAAATATGGCGCAACAAGGCGCATTTTTTACACCACTGGTGCGTCACAAAAAGTGACGCACCAGTGGCATAAAAGTGACACACAGCCTCATAAATAAGGCTCAGAGTATTTTCTAGTATAAATTGTGCATACTAAATTTATAACCAATTGCTAGTAGACCGCAAAAAGTTGTTTACGTAAATTATGTTAAAACAGCATTCCCCTTATGTGTCCTTTAACACTCTTTACAACTTTAAAACTAAACTTTTCCACTAAGCTGAACGCCCCTTCTTATGCACTTCCTCACTTTCTTAATCCCTTAACCGTGTACGTTTTATACGCTTACGGTGAGATCTGTAGGTTGGCACCCATTATAAAACGACCCAAACACATTTGAGGCCGGCTTTTCTGAACCAAACATTTCCTCCCATCATCACGTCAACATCCTCATGAGCACCAGAGCACTCCTCTCCTTCTTCAGGATGATTCAATCTACTACTCACAACATCTACGTCTATTTATCTTCACTCCAGACTACCCCAAGGTGCTTAGTCACGTGTATCAATGTTCGGAAGTCCCAACTAGATTAAACAACGGACTCACAGATTCCATGCTCATCTGCGATCTCCCATTTTTAAAGAAATAATACATTTCCCATAATTCCTCAAAACAAATCTTTCTGCTTCCTATTCCAATAATATGCCTACTATTTGTTAAAAACAAGAAATCAGCACAACAATCAAACTCCAACATTACAAATCAGGTGGTTCTACATGATTATAAAATTATTGTATGGCAATAACAAAAAGAATTTTAGTTGTTAATATAATCATGAACAGTAATTTTGCCATACAATAACTTTTTATCTGGAATCTGTGAGTCCGTTGTTCAATCTAGTAGGGACTTCCAAATGCTGATAAACGTGACTAAGCACCTGGGGGTAGTCCGAAGTGGAGATAAGTAGACACAGGTGTTGTGAGTAGTAAATTGCATCATCCTGAAGAGGGAGAGGAGTGCTCTGGCACTCAAAAGAATGTCGATTTGTTGATGGGAGAACATGTTTGGTTCAGAAAAGCCGGCCTCAAATGTGTGTGGATCATTTTATAATGGGTGCCAACAGACAGATGTCACGGTAAGCATATAAAACGGAGACGGTTAAGTAATGAAGAGATTGAGGAGGTGCATAAGTAGGGGCGTTCAGATTAGTGGAAAAGTTTAGTTTTAAAGTAGTAAAGAATGTTAAAGGACACATAAGGGGAACGCTGTTTTAACGCAATTTGGTAAACAACTTTTTGCGATCTTCTTGCAATTGGTTTTACATTTAGTATGATCAATTTATTTATAGAAAATACTCTGAGTTTGACATATTGAGTAATTATCTTGTACTGCATTTGATGTGTAATTACAATGCTAATGGTTATTAATTTTTACATTTTAGATATCCCTGATGAAGGGATCATTCAAGAAATGCATTGGGTAATTTTAATAAAGAAGTGACATTGGAAACCATTGCACCTCCGGTGTTTATGTGAACTACTTTGCATTGGAATGAGTAACATGAATTGAAAATAGTTGAATATATTGGTGAAAAAGGTATCGAGGTAAACACGAATTAAAAGAAGAATAATGTGGTAAACATTTGATTGATTGGATTCATTCAGCAGGTGACGGTGCAGCTGGAATTGGCACCAAATGAGGTTCCTTTTTGTTCTGTTGAAATATAAACATAGACATTTGTGTGTAGTTGCCTATATCAATATAACAAATTGTGTGGGGCCAGTTCACACAGGTCAATTTAGATGTGAGTAAATCTACCATTGTATATGTACTCTTACACTTTGTAGCAAATGTACTACTTTTGAATATTCACCATTTCCAAGAGTAAATTCACACAAAATTTAAACTTACAAATGCACAACCTGTGAAGTAAAGGAGTGGAGCCAAATGTAAAAGTTTATTGTTCTACTAGTAACTTTTTTGATGGAGACAGATGTCTATGACACTGGACAGAGCGCTCTCTATGGTAAAGTATGGTTCATTTTAAAAAGTGTATTTACATTTTAAAAAGCAGTAACATTTATATTAACTATTCTCATAAATACATTTTTTATATTTATTTTTCTTGTAAAACAAAATGTAAAAAGCTACAGCACTATTAATTTAAATGTGTGTTACATATTTTAATCAGTCTTGACCACCGACTTGGCACCAGATTGGCATTTAGATATTAGTGGGTCCATTGTTGAAAGACCGCTGCAGTCCCACCATCACTGCCAGGAAATCTTGACCACATCGATGGTGGGATAGTTAAAAGTGGCTGTCAAAGGGCGGACTGCCAGTTTCACTGCCATCCCAATCACGATGTGCCTTTCCACCAAAATGACTGGAGCAGTAAAACCTCCACACCTGAGTTGGCAGAATAGAAGGGATATAAGGCACAAAGTCACCTTTCCTCCCTTACACACTTCTTGTTCTGCCGTAGATCCAATCTTCTAAGTCCTGCCACTGCTGCTTGGTGATGAATAAAACTAGCACCATCATGGGTTCAATCAACTGTAAGCTCTACTTTGCCTGTTAACATGTGCACAGGACTCGTGCATTGATAAATCTCTCTTTTCTTACAAGCGATAGCATATCAATGAGCAATGCATAGGTCTGTAATGTTGATGTTAAAGAAATTTAAAGAAAAAGATCAGTATGATGACATTGTATGCATACATTTGGTGCAAACTGCCTTCAATGAAATGGACACTTGCAGAAAAAAATGTATCCCAACTATAAATCAAAAAGTCACCATGAAAGTGTACTTAAAGACATTTCTAAATGTCACCAATGGATATAAGGTGTGTTCTAATAGCATCCATACAATGGCCACAGTGTTGGTGCATTGATGAGCCTGTACCTCAACAACCTCCCTTCATCAGGGAACAGCCATTAGGAGACCACCAGCACAACTGTGAAATCTAAACTGCCGCCCTGACAGAGTACTATTCACCAGCATTGGACTCTGTTGATGCGGACCGTGAGACAGCCTGCCTACATCTTAATACAACAGGTGAAAAAACATTGACTTGGCAGAGTACTTGGGACCACCGCCAGACACCAGTAAGACCATCAAGATCTAAATCGCTCCCTTAATAAAAAAATATCCTAAACTAAAGGATTTTGAATATATTTATTTGTTATGCAGTAAAAACTACTAAACAGGGTAGCCTTTACAGCAGCACTCTGCCACTGCCATGGTGACCGGGGACTACAACCCCCAAGTGCCTTTGCGACAGGAGCCACCAGCGAAGCACCAGAGCGCCCGGGGTACATAAAAACACCGGGAGGCTCCCACAGAGTGGGACATGTGCGAGCGTGCCCGGCCCAAGCCCAGGCAAAGCCCGGGCCAATGGCGAGCCCATCTGCCCCTGTCAGCGGCCAGAAGAGGCTGGGCTAGGCAGTGTCCCTTTGGCCCTTTGCTCCAAGTTATATTGGCTGCCGGTATGCTGGGATTGTAAACATCTTGGTGAAGTGGATATCTACGCTATCTGATCAAGGGTAACTTTACTGTTACCCCCTGCAAACTATTGTAATACTAAAATGGGAAAGAGTAAGGAGAATCATTCAGGCCCAGTAAGGGAGAAGGGAGAAGTACAAAGCAACTCAATTAATAGCTATTTGACATCTGCAATGGGTGCAATGTAATGCAAGTTAGGTAAAGTCGAGGCAAGGATGGATTCAGCCATGAAAAGATCTGTTCCCTCTGCTATAAGATCTTCCAGCGTAGAACACATACAAAGAGAACATGGCAGCCCGGTCCTGATAATACCATAGACTTTAAACAGAGGGGACCCATTACCCCCTAGAAACCCTTTGGCGTGCCTTCTGGGTCAGTCCTCAAACCCCTGTGTGATTAAAGACACACAAATCTTGACTACACTGGAGGCGATATCATGGTTAGATAGCCCTCCATGCAAAAAAAAGTAGACAAGATTTAGACAATCTCTGAGAGTTGCCAACATTAAACCCTGCAGAATTAACCCCCTGCTTGCAAGTTAAAAAAGGCGAAAAGATAAAGAAAGGCGGAGGGAATAATTATACAAAGGGGGAAACAGCTAGGAGGAAGTTGGGCGCTAACTATATTATTAGTCTTGGCCAACTGCGTGAGCAGATAAACTCTGTATTTAAATTGAGCTCTAGCACATTTGAAAAATTTGCTCTTTTAGAGAAGATTGAGAAAGTAATTGTTGCCCAATAATCCCTCATAAGAAGAGTAAGAACTTTGGAAGTACAAGGAACACCTAAGGGGATCCAAGGGGTACATTTAGACCATGAAAGCATTGTACATGCTGCTAACTCACAGAGTCAAAAGTTAAAACCCAATTTAACATTAAGGCCCAATAACTTACCACCTTCTGGTTTACCGCAGGATAAAAAACTAGCATGCGATTTACGGAATACAACTCATGTGGGGCCAAAAGGGCCTAGAGGCAGCAATCAAAGTAACCAAACCAATATACGTCCTAATATCCCACCAGAATGCACTCAATACATAATAGTTTTGGAAAATGTACCTCCACTCCAACAAGGTCAATCTGAATCTCAAGTATCCCTGGTAAAAAAGGTTTCTTTTTGGTTGAAAAGAAACTCAAACTGGACATATGATCTATCCAGAGAAATAATCACTACAAGAAGAGCTAATTGGGTGGGATTAGCACCAGAATCATCACCAGGGGACTGTATAATTGTGAACTTCAGGAACCAGTGTTTGGTTAAAAGTCTCTTCCAAAACCTTTAAATTTTTTTACCAATGGTGAAGGTATTAGAGCACAGCCTTTAGTCTTCTTTTATCAACCAAAAGCCCGCACATTGACAGGCCACATAAACAGTGCATCACAACCTGATACTAAAAGAAATAAGATCACCGTCCGGCAAACTGTTTCCCACTCTCCAATAGATTTGAAGTCCTGTGAGAATTGGACGCACAAGTCTGACAGTTACTGGACTCTAAGGGGGAAGACATTTCACAAGAGGATTCTACCTCCCCATTGGTGTTATTCTATCATGTAATCAATACACAAGAGTGTCTTAGTATTGTCTCATGGAACATTGCGGGCCTCCGGTCTAAGATCGATAACCCAGATTGGAGAACCTTGATTGACCAATATCATATAGTTTGTTGCAAATAGACTTGCGCAATGGACCCTATGTATTTTGATGGCTTTACCTCTTATTATATTCCAGCTGTCCCGTCTAGAGCGGGCAGAGCGAAAGGGGGACTAGTTACCTTTATATCAGTGGCATTAACACATATTTTAAGAAGAGAATTATATAACTCTCAATATTATCAGCTGCTTTTAGTTATTACATCAAAGTGGTTTGATTTGCTTTTTTTTCAAATATTATTCTTATGTTTTTGATCCAACTGTGACAAATAGTGTAGATGATCTGAAAGATGCCATATCTGTTGTCTAGAAAAAGCATAGAAAGGACCTGCAAATTATCTGGGTGGGGGATTTTAATATAGGAACATATGACCCCAGGGTCCGGGAATCATGTGGCAACTGTGATGAGAGGGACCAGCCTGTGAACCATCTTAAACACATGCCGTATGGGGATTCATTAAATAAAGTTATTACGGCAAAGGACCAGACATTTTCACAAGATATGGATGTGGGTATTTCCCCCTCGATCCCAACATATGTGGGCCCCTTTTCATCTTTGACTATAGATCCCATTTTAATTAGTAAAGATTTAGTGCAGTTTTTAAAGAGTTGTGTAGTTAGGGCAAGTTGTATGAGTGACCATAACTCCATTGTATTAACTTTAAATCTGTCTGTGACGAAAGAAAGGGATACAAAAAGCATAGGGCTGTATATAACAGAAATAAGGGTATCAATATCAAATGGGAAAATATTGATAAGTTGGCTTTCCTCAAAGATCTTATGACAAATATTATGTCAGACCTGAACACAGTACTTTCAGATACCGCCCCCCAGAGGACATTATAGTGGCCTTCTCTAATCTAAATGGCCTTATGGCTGACACATTAACTAAAAGCAGCAGAAAAGTTCCTGAACACCAAAGGTGGTTCAATAATATCTAAGCAGAAACCCATAAGGCAGTATGGGCAGCATTAAAAAAGAACCCAAGGAATAAGGAGGAAATAATAAAAGTAAGGAAAGATTATAGAAAGGCAATTGGAGACAAAAAACAGTGCCTGAAGGAAAAGGCCTGGGAAGATCTAAAAGCAGTGTCAGCGGTAAAAGACTTGCATGCTTTTTGGGAGGTGGTTAACTCACTCTCTATGACTAGTAACAAGAGTAAGGCAGCACAAATAGGTACTTTAGTCCCAACTGAAGCCTGGATTACCCACTTCTCGAATATTTTTTCCTCGGAGCCAAGGATAGTAAATCGCCCCTTGCCCATAGAACTCTCCTATGATATGTGTATATTCCAGGCCTTAAGTAATTCAATAGAGGTGATGAGGTACTTTTAGCCATAGAACAAAGCCGCCCAGACAAAGCTGCAGGTCCGGACAGAATTCCTGTGGACCTATATAAGTACATACCAGATTTCTTGGCACCCCTGATCGCAAATGTTTTAAAAGCTGCAATAGGAGGGCCGCTGGGTTAAGACCTGGCAGGAAGCAATTATAGTGCTGATTTTTAAAAAGGGGGGAAAAAAACCCTAATGCTATTGCCCAATTTTACTGCTCCTTAGCTCAGTTAAAATATTGGGCGGGGTGATTTTGGCAAAACTAGAATCTTGGGCTCTGGAACATAAGGTGCTCTCAATCTACCAATTTGGATTCCTACCAGGACTCGAAACGGTGGAGCAATCTCTTAATCTGGCATTAAGTGTCCAAACATACACTAAGGCAAAAAATGGTTGTGTTCGCTTAGATTTATGGACCTAACCTGAGCTTTTGACACAATGAATCGTAGTAAATTATGGTCCATAATGTCAGAAATGGGGATTGATGGTGCAATTATTACCCTGATCAGTATACTTCATGAACATACCACAACAACTGTTTGCTATAGCAGTGAGGGAGAGTTGACAGAATATTTTCCCTCTGATATAAGGGTAAGACAGTGTTGTTTTTTGGTGCCATTTCCCTTTTTATTATATATTAATGGGCTGGAAGACAAACTGTGTAAGGTGGGAAAGGACATCCCTAGATGTAATACATGTCAAATCTCCATTCTCCTATACGCTGGTGACCCTGTACCAATAGCCAGGACAGCAAATGCACTACAAATCCAGCTAGATTCTTTTAATGTTTTATGAACAACTTGGGGTTAAAAGTAAACCGTATAAAATCATTAATTATGAAACGTGGTCCAAAAAAAGCCAAAACAAGAACATTTTTATTGGAGGGGGAAGAAATTGAGAAAGTTTCCTATTTTACTTATCTGGGGGTGCCATTTGATACTAATTTTAACTGGAAACATGCTTTAGATATCAGAATCATGCAATTTCAGAAATCGATTGATGCCATTTTTAGAATTGCAAAAAGACTGTGATGTAAACAAACTAAGAAGATTTTATGTATTTATAAGAGCAAAAGCCTTTCTGTGGCAACCTTTTAGGCTGGGGTTTGGGGATACATAAATTGTAAATCACTTCAGATAATAGAGAATATGTTTCTAAGAAGACTTCTCTCAGTACCCCAGAGTTCCCCTCTCTCCTTTTGTCATGAGGAGGTTGGTCTGAATTATTTAAAAGATGTCATTGCGATCCAACTGCTGCTGCTCTGGCAAAAAAAATCTGTAAGAATCTAGAAGCTGTCCCCTTTGTAGAACAATTCTGTCAGACTGCAAGAAGTTGGATATTAGTCTAGACATATCTTGGCTTAGGTATGTCAAAACGTGTTTTTCCAAAGTGGGTGTCTTAGAATACTATACAAACCCGACACAGTACCAAATGTATTATCTGACACCATAAAGTCACTCTTTTTTCAAAAGTATATTCAGTTTGGCCCCATACGCTGTGAGACAAATCAGCCAGAGTGCCCTCCTCAGCCGCAAAGAGAACCTGCCTCATACCTTCAAATTGATCTAAATGAAAGAAGGAAATTTCTGTTGACAAGGCTGTGGTTAAAAACAATGCACTTCTTAGTTGCCTTCCCTATCCAAGGCTCATGGTTTGCCTCACTCCCAGTTTGCTCATCTGATAGTTACTCATTGCAAAGCACTAAGCACTTTAATCTTTTTTGTAGATTACATTCTACTCAGAGGAAACAGTTTATTCGCCCACTACTACTTGCTGCAGGGATTACAAATTATAATATGCAATGGAGTTTTTATTCTCTCTAGGCTCCGTTGAGATCATACACTGTATTTTAAATGATCTTTTTACTGTTTTTAAGATTTGAAGCACATACTGATTATTTAAAAAAAAATTATTGTCTTTCCTGATTTATTGTTCTTTTTCTAAATGAAAATATGTGTGTATAATCTTTTATGGCTCTTTTAGAGTCGAAATAAAGTCAATCAATCAATCAATCAATCATGTCATTTGTATAGCGCACTACTCACCCGGGAGGGTCTCAAGGCGCTGGGGGAGGGGAGGTTACTGCCCAAACAGCCAGGTCTTGACCTGCTTCCTGAAGGCGAGATGTTCTTGGGTTCGCCGGAGGTGGGTGGGGAGGGAGTTCCACATCTTGGCTGCCAGGTAGGAGAAGGATCTTCCTCCGGCGGTGACTCTGCGGATGCGTGGTACGGCGGCGAGTGCGTGGCCGTTCGATCGTATTCTTGACTACTAAACATTATATATAGAATTAATTTAAATTAAATTATGTTCACAAAATAATGTTACATTTAATATTTAATAAAACAAAATATTAATATTAATTTATTTTTATAATTATCTTTTATAGTATATTAAATTTATATATTATTTTGATAAGTCAAAATAAACAATTGTATCTTAAACTTATTTCCTTTGGCATTTTATTTTAGGCCAATGTGTCCATTATATTCAGTGACAGGGAGTTGTAGTACCAGTGGTTGACTATGTGTGGTAGTGGACTTACTCCAAGGTGGAGTTGGAGTACATTTATGACATTTTGGGATTGTTTGGCTATAGTAACTTTGGAAGTGCTGTTTAAGAAGCAATAGGGTTTATCCTTTATATGTGGGTATGTGTCCCTCCCTTGATCCCCCAAACCTCCTTTAACCCCCTTCTTAAATCTTGCTAAACACCTCCCTTTTTGTAGTATTACCCATTTTCCAGCCACTTCTATGTGTCCTTCCCAGATTTAGTACAAAGCCATAGGTGCATGTGTGCTAACATCTCCTCATAGAAAAGATAGAAGAGGTGGAGATGCATTTGTCTGCAAGTAGGTTTGTGCAAAGCACTTCATAGTACTTGAATAGTAGTATTGTAGTACTAATAAACTGTCTACAGAATTCAGTTTGTGAATAGGACCTTTTGCCGTATTTCGACTTCGTTGGGAAGGGTACTTCTTCACAAACATAGCAACCATCCCATCCCCGATTTTGCAAGAACATTTTATTCCTGACTTTGCAAATACATTTTATTCAATGGCACTTGTTCCAGTGCAAAAGGGATATCTGCTACATTTGTGACAGAGGATCCGATCCAGATCTTGGTGGATCAGACCCTGCTATCGCTTTTTTGACTGTCTTCCTACCTGTCGACTTGGTGGTGCACCCGCCGTATTTGAATATTGGCTGGTCCATAGACGAAAGGCTGCCAGCGTCCTGCCGACTCCGCCAGGAATTCTCAACCATTCTGAAGGGGTTATAGGCAGAAGTGGCTATTGGCGGGACTCCAGTTCCCATTTCCCGATTATGATTTGCCTTTCCACTATGGCAACTCTGGCAGCAATCTCTCCTACTTTAAGTTGGCAGAATTGAAAGAAATTAGGTAATATCTTAGCTTAGCTTTTTTCCTGCTTCCAGGTATTGTTTCGATTGTGTACTCCCAGCTTCCAGGTCTCTCCTTTGCTGCAAGGACTCCACCAAGACACCAAACGACTCCATTGTCACTGAGTTCTATGGTAAGCTAATTGTACAATTCTGCTATGTTTAATGTATTGATTATTGCTGTAGCCTCTTGTACTTCTGCATTGCTCTCACATGCAACATTTTTCTTAGGTGCAGTGCAGAAGTTTTCATTTTACTTACTCATCGAGGTAATGTTGTTGTGGTGCTTGTGGATGTTGTGCTTGTGGTGCCTGTGGGTGTGCATTCAATAGTGTGTGTATGTTGTTTGTATGGCATGCAATATGTACCAAAAAGGGGCATGACAAATTACCTACAAATACAATATGACAAATGCACAACATATATGTGTAATAAGATAATGATGAGTAGCACTTACCTGTCTCAATTCAACTCTGTTAGGACACTGCCAGCAGAAGGGGAACATCTTTATCTGCTCGGTGCAAAACCTGCCATCATGAAGGCGACAGACTACTGCTAGCCAGCAAACAAGACTGGCTGTGCTGCGGTCTCCTGTCTATTTCCACAGCATCTGAAGATGGCAGGCAGATCAGCCTCAGCTTGACAGAGTACTAGAAAACCCAGGTGCCACGGTTGGTGGTAGTCCACCCAAGATCTAAATCAGGCCCAAGAGTTTCTGCCCAAGTTTCGAAAGCACTTGTTTGGTTGTATGCAGATGGTCAACACGTTTCAAACCCCTAAAGAGTTTTAGTTGGGGTTATCATCAGGACCTGGAACCAAGGAGCTTGAGTGCAAAACCGGAAAGAAAAAGAAAAAGATGCATGTGCTACCATTTAATCCATACCTTCTTCAAGCACTTTGACCATTCTCTAATTATATTTGAGTTTTACCTTAATTCAGGTTTTTTTCCGAGGCACAGAATGTGCCCCCTCAAAGATTTAATGAATACCACTTTAGGGGTTTGAAATGTATCGACCTTCTGTGTACAACCAAACAAGTGCTTTCGAGACGTTAGTGTCAGGTCTTTATGGTCAAAATAACTTAGAATGAAAAAGAAACTGATGTGTAGATAACCTGAACACAGACTGTTTGGTTAAATATCCCTCTAGAAGTTGTGTTGGATTTTAAGGATTTTTTCAAAACAAAAGTTGTTTTCTTATTTTCAACCTTTCCCTTGGAGTTCCTTCTTTCTTCTTTTACTTCTCCATTGATGTGGGAAATAGACAACCTGCTAAATAAATACAAAATTCATCAGGTAATTCTAGCTAGGGACTTTAACCTGAAGGACACGGCCAGCACAATGGGAACATCTCCATCTGCTCGGTGCAAAACCTGCCATCATGAAGGCGACAGACTACTGCTAGCCAACAAAGAAGACTGGCTCTGCTGCGGTCTCCTATCTATTTCCACAGCATCTTAAGACGGCAAGCAGATCAGCCTCAGCTTGACAGAGTACTAGAAACCCTGGCGCCGCAGGCGGGGGTAGTCCAGCCAAGATCTAAATCAGGCCCAGAGTTTCTGCCCAGGTTTCGAAAACACTTGTTTGATTGTATGCAAAAGGTCGACGCGTTTCAAACCCCTAAAGTTTTTTAGTTGGGGTTATCATCAGAACCTAGAACCAAGGAGCTTGAGTGCAAAAAAAGAAAAAAAAAGAAAAAGGTGCAAGTGCTACCATTTGATCCATACATTCTTCAAGCACTTTGACCATTCTCTAATTATATTTGAGTTTTACCTTAATTCTGGGGTTTTTTCGGTGGCACAGACTGTCCCCCCTCAAAGATTTAATGAATACCACTTTAGGGGTTTGAAACATCTCGACCTTCTGTGTACAGCCAAACAGTGCTTTCAAAACTTGAGTGTCAAGACTTTATGGTCAGAATGCCTTATAATGGAAAAAAAAACTGATGAGTAGATGACCTGAACACAGACTGTTTGGTTGAATATCCCTCTAGAAGTTGTGTTTGATTTTAAGGATGTTTTCAAAACAAAAGTTGTTTTCATATTTTCAACCTTTCCCTTGGTGTTCCTTCTTTCTTCTTTTACTTCTCCATTGATGAGGGAAATAGACGACTTGCTGAATAAAGACAAAATTCATCAGGTAATTCTAGCTGGGGAGTTTAACCTAAACGACCTCACCAATATTGTACCTCCATATCGAGTGTCAGGGAGGGCTGCACCCTTTCACGACTTACTCGACAGTAATAAGCTATCTTCAACTTACGCTGTGAAAGCAACACACTCGAGTGTTGGGCAACCACAACCGACCTTTCGGGACATCTCAAAAATCGACTATATCATGGTCAGTGAAGCAATGGCTGGCCATTTTGGAATTATTTACAGCTGAGGATAGGTCGGAAAGTGATCACAGGCATCTTATAGCAGTGTTCATGCTGGAAGTTCCATCAGCCTTGAAGTTCCAAGCCATTGGAGAGTCCAGAGGGGATGAAAATCATAGCCTCCTCAAGAGAATTAGATGGACATATGAGACGGGTGTAAAGCTTCAAAACTGGTTGGTTCTAAAACAGGATGAGATCCCAGCAATGTTGTCATCACTGATAAAAAACTGGGAGACCACAGTTGAGGAGATACAAGTAAGTGAGGGACATCCCCAGCCACAACGCTCAAGGTCCAAAAAGCAATCAACAGTTGGAAGCATCCGCCCAACTAAGCATACGCAACAGCAAACGCCTCTTGCGTAAGGCACTTGCAAAAAAGAAAAGAGGGGGCAGACAAACAGATGGGACCTCGATCGCATCATTGAGGGAAGCCCTAAGAAAGAAATGATGGGAACACAAAAAAGCCCACATAGAGAGGGAATGGATCAAAGTTTTCTCCCTGCTTTAACAGAGGAATTTAATAGGATTCTGGAGACACATAAACCGGCTAACTAGCAGAGGAGTTCAAAGAGAAAACGGAGTGGCAGAGCAAGACAGGCTGGTCCATGTAAAGCATTTATATTCAATCGCCCATGTAAACACAGGCATCACAGATAAATCTAACTGCGGAGTGGACCGCCTCCAACAACCCAGGGCAAAGATCGAAGACAAGACCTCTAGCCCTCGAAATCCACCCGAGGGTCACGGAGACCAGGCAGAGATATGTTGTACACCGTCAGCCCAGATTAACCATCAAATGGTCATCAAGCTACTAAAGAACATGAAGAACGATGGAGCCCCGGGCCAAATGGGATACCCGCCCCGGTTTTTAAAAAAGGCCCCTGACCTTTGGGCAACCTTCCTCCCTCCTCTTTATAACCACTTCTTAATGACAGCAAAAACCCCGATTCCTGAAGGGGCTCCATACTAGTCCCAATTTTAAAAAAAGAGGATTGCTTAAAGCTATCAAATTATAGGCTCATCGCCCTGCTCGACCTTGAAGCCAAGGCATATGCCCGCCTCATATTGAAGGACCTGGAGACATGGGCATAAGGAAAAAGGATCCTCCCCTGCCACCAGACTGGTTTCAGACCACAGTCTTCGACAATGGACAACATTGTGGCATTAGCACACCTAGCAACGGAAACAGCAAAAAAGAAAAATACACCACTCTTTTGCTGCTTCATTGACTCTAGCACAACCTTCAACAAAGTGGTTCGAAATAGGTTATGGCGGAAATTCAAAAACTGGGACGTTCCATGAAATCTACTGAAGGCAATTAGATCACTATACGAAGGTCCCTGCGTGCGGGTCAAACCAGCTCTGGCACAGTGTCCCACAAAATAACATCAAATAACGGGCTGAAACAAGGATGTGTGCTGGCTCCGATCCTCTTTAACCTGTATACGGCAGATTTGGGGGATGCCCTGAAATGAGCCAGCCTAGTAGCACCAAGATTAGGCAACATGAGGCTGCCAGTGCTACAATACGCTGATGACACCGTCATAAAGGCCCATACGAGGGTGGGCCTACAGAGAGCCCTAAACGCACAGAACAAATTCAACAAAGATAACAATCTTCTAGTCAACCAGGGAAAAATAAACGTCATCATCTTTGGGAGCTACCACCTGAAAAAGAAAGCACATTGGCTAATGGGAGACCTGCAAATCAGCATAGTGGCAGCATACAAATATCTTGGGGTTTGGCTTACGGAACGGGCCAAGGCAAACGTCCACCTGAAACAGCAGTCTTCTAAGGCCAATAAGGTGATATTCCTGTTAAAGCAAATGAGCTTCCATCTGATAAGCCCCACTGCCGGACCAATATTAACTGTCCTAAAGGCAAAATTGCTGCCAGCCATCGGTTATGGCCACCAGGCTTTTCCGGGATTGCAGGACACCCTTCTCATCGCAACCCAAGCCAAAGCATATAAATCAGTCTTCTCTATCTCAAGGTAGACAAGGAAGTCAAGGCTAAGATTGGAGCTAGGCCTGGTAAGGCCAGACCTGATGCGCCAAGGGGAGAGAATAAAACTACACTGAAGGATCAAAAGGGCTCCAACAAATTCCTTAAGACATCAACTGAGAGTCATCTTTGAGGGGACAAGTTCAGTATGGCACACCAGTCTCAGCAAAGCACTCAAGACTTTAAAGATCGAGGAAAGGAGCATACCGCTGCCTGAAATACCACTAAATGCATGGAAAAAAGCCATAATCAGAAAAGTCTGCCAAACCTCATTTGATCTGGATCTTAAATCTCTTCGTTCTAGCCCCCACTAGGTCCCGCTGAACAGCTCCTATATGGTAGACAAGGCACAACCCTACCTAAATGAGGCCCTGACACGACAAGCTTGAACCAAAATTCTCGCCATGAGATTATGCATATTAGGAATCACCAACTTTAACCCTGCATGGGCTCGTTAGGGGGAACTCACAAACTGCAGACTGTGCTCCTACACGAGGGAATCCTGGCTGGACCTTCTGTGTTGCTGCCCCGCCCTTAGGCATGAACGCGGACAACTTCTTCATCCAGTTTGTATCACCAAAGGAACCAAGACATGTAGCGAAGCAGCAGCCTTGTGCTTTTCTAAAATAACCACTATGACCTTGGTGAGACTGGGGAAATGTAATCACTTGATTAGAATGGTGCTAAAGGCTGCAAACTAACACAATTAAACCAGGGTGTCCAGCACGGTATAACAAGGGTGATAATGCAGCTTCCCCTCAAACAAGTGAAGAGCTCTGATCCTACTCACCCGTCCTACAGAAACCGCACCATATCTATGGCTCTAAATGGAAGGGCCAAGGAGAATGACCTACAGACTGCCGAAGTTGAAAACCGCCAAGGTTTACGCAGGTGTCTTAGAAACTCTGTGCAAGGACGAATGACAATGACCCAGCGCTGGCAGATCGAGTGGGTGCTGCAGGCAGGGGATATAGCACATGAACAACACATTTTTATTGGTAGCCTATATATTTTTTCTGTGTCCATTCTTTTATCTGCTCATTTTTTTGCTTTTTTTACTGTAATGATTTCAGTTAATTGTACAGTTAATAAATACATTCAAATACTTTACTTATTTTCCTTTGAAACTTGAGCTCTCTTATTTCTTTTAACTCTCTGTAAATGTGATATGTAATGCAATGTCATATCTCTTGGACAAGTAATTGGCTACATGTTTGTATAGTTGTTATGTGGTTCTAAAATTGTGAGAATGTTCATTGAAATACACCGTACCAAATGTATTATCTGACACCATAAAGTCACTCTTTTTTCAAAAGTATGTTCAGTTTGGCCCCATACGCTGTGAGACAAATCAGCCAGAGTGCCCTCCTCAGCCGCAAAGAGAACCTGCCCCGTACCTTCAAATTGATCTAAATGAAAGAAGGAAATTTCTGTTGACAAGGCTGTGATTAAAAACAATGCACTTCTTAGTTGCCTTCCCTATCCAAGACTCATGGTTTGCCTCACTCCCAGTTTGCTCATTTGATAGTTACTCATTGCAAAGCACTAAGCACTTTAATCTTTTTTGTAGATTACATTCTCCTCAGAGGAAACAGTTTATTCGCCCATTACTACTTGCTGCAGGGATTAGAAATTATAATATGTAATGAAGTTTTTATTCTCTCTAGGCTCCGTTGAGATCATACACTGTATTTTAAATGATCTTTTTACTGTTTTTAAGATTTGAAGCATATACTGATTATTTAAAAAAAAAAATGATTGTCTTTCCTGATTTATTGTTCTTTTTCTAAATGAAAATATGTGTGTATAATCTTTTATGGCTCTTTTAGAGTCGAAATAAAGTCAATCAATCAATCAATCAATCAATCATGTCATTTGTATAGCTCACTACTCACCCTGGAGGGTCTCAAGGCGCTGGGGGAGGGGAGGTTACAGCCCGAACAGCCAGGTCTTGAGCTGCTTCCTGAAGGCGAGATGGTCTTGGGTTCGCCGGAGGTGGGTGGGGAGGGAGTTCCACGTCTTGGCTGCCAGGTAGGAGAAGGATCTTCCTCCGGCGGAGACTCTGCGGATGCGTGGTACGGCGGCGAGTGCGTGGCCGTTCGATCGTATTCTTGACTACTAAACATTATATATAGAATTAATTTAAATTAAATTATGTTCACAAAATAATGTTACATTTAATATTTAATAAAACAAAATATTAATATTAATTTATTTTTATAATTATTTTTCATAGTATATTACATTTATATATTATTTTGATAAGTCAAAATAAACAATTGTATCTTAAACTTATTTCCTTTGGCATTTTATTTTAGGCCAATGTGTCCATTATATTCAGTGACAGGGAGTTGTAGTACCAGTGGTTGACTATGTGTGGTAGTGGACCTACTCCAAGGTGGAGTTGGAGTACATTTATGACTTTTTAGGATTGTTTGGCTCTAGTAACTTTGGAAGTGCTGTTTAAGAAGCAATAGGGTTTATCCTTTATATGTGGGTATGTGTCCCTCCCTTGATCCCCCAAACCTCCTTTAACCCCCTTCTTAAATCTTGCTAAACACCTCCCTTTTTGTAGTATTACCCATTTTCCAGCCACTTCTATGTGTCCTTCCCAGATTTAGTACAAAGCCATAGGTGCATGTGTGCTAACATCTCCTCATAGAAAAGATAAAAGAGGTGGAGATGCATATGTCTGCAAGTAGGTTTGTGCATAGCACTTCATAGTACTTGAATAGTAGTATTGTAGTACTAATAAACTGTCTACAGAATTCAGTTTGCGAATAGGACCTTTTGCCGTATTTCGACTTTGTTGGGAAGGGTACTTCTTCACAAACATAGCAACCATCCCATCCCCGATTTTGCAAGAATATTTTATTCCTGACTTTGCAAATACATTTTATTCAATGGCACTTGTTCGAGTGCAAAAGGGATATCTGCTACATTTGTGACAGAGGATCCGATCCATATCTTGGTGGAACAGACCCTGCTATCGCTTTTTTGACTGTCTTCCTACCTGTCCACTTGGTGGTGCACCCGCCGTATTTGAATATTGGCTGGTCCATAGACGAAAGGCTGCCAGCGTCCTGCCGGCTCCGCCAGGAATTCTCAACCATTCTGAAGGGGTTATAGGCAGAAGTGGCTATTGGCGGGACTCCAGTTCCCATTTCCCGATTATGATGTGCCTTTCCACCATGGCAACTCTGGCAGCAATCTCTCCTACTTTAAGTTGGCAGAATTGAAAGAAATTAGGTAATATCTTAGCTTAGCTTTTTTTCCTGCTTCCAGGTATTATTATTGTGTACTCCCAGCTACCAGGTCTCTCCTTTGCTGCAAGGACTCCACCAAGACACCAAACGACTCCATTGTCACCGGGTTCTATGGTAAGCTACTTGTACAATTCTGCTATGTTTAATGTATTGATTATTGCTGTAGCCTCTTGTACTTCTGCATTGCTCTCACATGCAACATTTTTCTTAGGTGCAGTGCAGAAGTTTTCATTTTACTTACTCATCGAGGTAATGTTGTTGTGGTGCTTGTGGATGTTGTGCTTGTGGTGCCTGTGCGTGTGCATTCAATAGTGTGCGTATGTTGTTTGTATGGCATGCAATATGTACCAAAAAGGGGCATGACACATTACCTACAAATACAATATGACAAATGCACAACATATATGTGTAATAAGATAATGATGAGTAGCACTTACCTGTCTCAATTCAACTCTGTTAGGACACTGCCAGCAGAAGGGGAACATCTCCATCTGCTCGGTGCAAAACCTGCCATCATGAAGGCGACAGACTACTGCTAGCCATCAAACAAGACTTGCTGTGCTGTGGTCTTCTGTCTATTTCCACAGCATCTGAAGAAGGCAGGCAGATCAGCCTCAGCTTGACAGAGTACTAGAAAACCCAGGTGCCGCGGTTGGTGGTAGTCCACCCAAGATCTAAATCAGGCCCAAGAGTTTCTGCCCAAGTTTCGAAAGCACTTGTTTGGTTGTATGCAGATGGTCAACACATTTCAAACCCCTAAAGAGTTTTAGTTGGGGTTATCATCAGGACCTGGAACCAAGGAGCTTGAGTGCAAAACCGGAAAGAAAAAGAAAAAGATGCACGTGCTACCATTTAATCCATACATTCTTCAAGCACTTTGACCATTCTCTAATTATATTTGAGTTTTACCTTAATTCAGGGTTTTTTATCGGTGGCACAGAATGTGCCCCCTCAAAGATTTAATGAATACCTCTTTAGGGGTTTGAAACGTATCGACCTTCTGTGCACAACTAAACAAGTGCTTTCCAGACTTTAGTGTCAGGTCTTTATGGTCAAAATACCTTAGAATGAAAAAGAAACTGATGTGTAGATAACCTGAACACAGACTGTTTGGTTAAATATCCCTCTAGAAGTTGTGTTGGATTTTAAGTATTTTTTCAAAACAAAAGTTGTTTTCTTATTTTCAACCTTTCCCTTGGTGTTCCTTCTTTCTTCTTTTACTTCTCCATTGATGTGGGAAATAGACAACCTGCTAAATAAATGCAAAATTCATCAGGTAATTCTAGCTAGGGACTTTAACCTGAAGGACACCGCCAGCACAATGGGAACATCTCCATCTGCTCGGTGCAAAACCTGCCATCATGAAGGCAACAGACTACTGGTACCCAGCAAAGAAGACTGGCTCTGCTGCGGTCTCCTATATATTTCCACAGCATCTAAAGACGGCAAGCAGATAAGCCTCAGCTTGACAGAGTACTAGAAACCCATGGTGCCGAAGGCGGGGGTAGTCCAGCCAAGATCTAAATCAGGCCCAGAGTTTCTGCCCAGGTTTCGAAAACACTTGTTTGATTGTATGCAAAAGGTCGACGCGTTTCAAACCCCTAAAGTGTTTTAGTTGGGGTTATCATCAGGACCTGGAACCAAGGAGCTTGAGTGCAAAAAAAGAAAAAAAAAGAAAAAGGTGCAAGTGCTACCATTTGATCCATACATTCTTCAAGCACTTTGACCATTCTCTAATTATATTTGAGTTTTACCTTAATTCAGGTTTTTTTTCGGTGGCACAGACTGTCCCCCCTCAAAGATTTAATGAATACCACTTTAGGGGTTTGAAACATCTCGACCTTCTGTGTACAACCAAACAGTGCTTTCAAAACTTGAGTGTCAAGTCTTTATGGTCAGAATGCCTTATAATGGAAAAAAAACTGATGAGTAGATGACCTGAACACAGACTGTTTGGTTGAATATCCCTCTAGAAGTTGTGTTTGATTTTAAGGATGTTTTCAAAACAAAAGTTGTTTTCATATTTTCAACCTTTCCGTTGGTGTTCCTTCTTTCTTCTTTTACTTCTCCATTGATGAAGGAAATAGACGACTTGCTAAATAAAGACAAAATTCATCAGGTAATTCTAGCTGGGGAGTTTAACCTAAAGGACCTCACCAATGTTGTACCTCCATATCGAGTGTCAGGGAGGGCTGCACCCTTTCACGACTTACTCGACAGTCATAAGCTATCTTCAACTTACACTGTGAAAGCAACACACTCGAGTGTTGGGCAACCACAACCGACCTTCCGGGACATCTCGAAAATCGACTATATCATGGTCAGTGAAGCAATGGCTGGCCATTTTGGAATTCTTTACAGTCGAGGATAGGTCGGAAAGTGATCACAGGCATCTTATAGCAGTGTTCATGCTGGAAGTTCCATCAGCCTTGAAGTTCCAAGCCATTGGAGAGTCCAGAGGGGATGAAAATCATAGCCTCCTCAAGAGAATTAGATGGACATATGACTGGTTGGATCTAAAACAGGATGAGATCCCAGCAATGTTGTCATCACTGATGAAAAAACTGGGAGACCACAGTTGAGGAGATACAAGTAAGCGAGGGACATCCCCAGTACCAAACGCTCAAGGTCCAAAAAGCAATCAACAGTTGGAAGCATCCGCCCAACTAAGCATACGCAACAGCAAACGCCTCTTGCGTAAGGCACTTGCAAAAAAGAAAAGAGGGGGCAGACAAACAGATGGGACCTCAATCGCATCATTGAGGGCAGCCCTAAGAAAGAAAGGATGGGAACACAAAAAAGCCCACATAGAGAGGGAATGGATCAAAGTTTTCTCCCTGCTTTAACAGAAGAATTTAACAGGATTCTGGAGACACATAAACCGGCTAAGTAGCAGAGGAGTTCAAAGAGAAAACGGAGTGGCAGAGCAAGACAGGCTGGTCCATTTAATGCATCTATATTCAATTGCCCATGTAAACACAGGCATCACAGATAAATCTAACTGCGGAGTGGACCACCTCCAACAACCCAGGGCAAAGATCGAAGACAAGACCTCTAGCCCTCGAAATCCACCTGAGGGTCACGGAGACCAGGCAGAGATATGTTGTACACCGTCAGCCCAGATTAACCATCAAATGGTCATCAAGCTACTAAAGAACATGAAGAACGATGGGGCCCCTGGGCCAAATGGGATACCCGCACCGGTTTTTAAAAAAGGCCCCTGACCTTTGGGCAACCTTCCTCCCTCCTCTTTATAACCATTTCTTAATGACAGCAAAAACCCCGATTCCTGAAGGGGCTCCATACTAGTCCCAATTTTTAGAAAAGAGGATTGCTTAAAGCTATCAAATTATAGGCTCATCGCCCTGCTCGACCTTGAAGCCAAGGCATATGCCGCCTCATATTGAAGGACCTGGAGACATGGGCCGAAGGAAAAAGGATCCTCCCCTGCCACCAGACTGGCTTCAGACCACAGTCTTCGACAATGGACAACATTGTGGCATTAGCACACCTAGCAACGGAAACAGCAAAAAAGAAAAATACACCACTCTTTTGCTGCTTCATTGACTCTAGCACAGCCTTCAACAAAGTGGTTCGAAATAGGTTATGGCGGAAATTCAAAAACTGGGACGTTCCATGAAACCTACTGAAGGCAATTAGATCACTATACGAAGGTCCCTGGGTGCGGGTCAAACCAGCTCTGGCACAGTGTCCCACAAAATAACATCAAATAACGGGCTGAAACAAGGATGCGTGTTGGCTCCGATCCTCTTTAACCTGTATACAGCAGATTTGGGGGACGCCCTGAAATGAGCCAGCCTAGTAGCACCAAGATTAGGCAACATGAGGCTGCCAGTGCTACAATACGCTGATGACACCGTCATAAAGGCCCATACGAGGGTGGGCCTACAGAGAGCCCTAAACGCACAGAACGAATTCAACAAAGATAACAATCTTCTAGTCAACCAGGGAAAAATAAAGGTCATCATCTTTGGGAGCTACCACCTGAAAAAGAAAGCACATTGGCTAATGGGAGACCTGCAAATCAGCATAGTGGCAGCATACAAATATCTTGGGGTTTGGCTTACGGAACGGGCCAAGGCAAACGTCCACCTGAAACAGCAGTCTTCTAAGGCCAATAAGGTTATATTCCTGTTAAAGCAAATGAGCTTCCATCTGATAAGCCCCACTGCCGAACCAATATTAACTGTCCTAAAGGCAAAATTGCTGCCAGCCATCGGTTATGGCCACCAGGCTTTTCCGGGATTGCAGGACACCCTTCTCATCGCAACCCAAGCCAAAGCAAATAAATCAGTCTTCTCTATCTCAAGGTCGGCAAGGAAGTCAAGGCTAAGATTGGAGCTAGGCCTGGTAAGGCCAGACCTGGTGTGCCAAGGGGAGAGAATAAAACTACACTGAAGGATCAAAAGGGCTCCAATAAAATCCTTAAGACATCAACTGAGAGTCATCTTTGAGGGGACAAGTTCAGTATGGCACACCAGTCTCAGCAAAGCACTCAAGACTTTAAAGATCGAGGAAAGGAGCATACCGCTTCCTGAAATCCCACTAAATGCATGGAAAAAAGCCATAATCAGAAAAGTCTGCCAAACCTCATTTGATCTGGATCTTAAATCTCTTCATTCTAGCCCCCACTAGGTCCCGCTGAACAGCTCCTATATGGTAGACAAGGCACAACCCTACCTAAATGAGGCCCTGACACGACAAGCTTGAACCAAAATTCTCGCCATGAGATTATGCATATTAGGAATCACCAACTTTAACCCTGCATGGGCTCGTAAGGGGCAACTCACAAACTGCAGACTGTGCTCCTACACGAGGGAATCCTGGCTAGACCTTCTCTGTTGCTGCCCCGCCCTTAGGCATGAACGCGGACAACTTCTTCATCCAGTTTGTATCACCAAAGGAACCAAGACATGTAGCGAAGCAGCAGCCTTGTGCTTTTCTAAAATAACCACTATGACCTTGGTGAGACTGGGGAAATGTAATCACAGGATTAGAATGGCGCTAAAGGCTGCAAACTAACTCAATTAAACCAGGGTGTCCAGCACGGTATAACAAGGGTGATAATGCAGCTTCCCCTCAAACAAGTGCAGAGCTCTGATCCTACTCACCCGTCCTACAGAAACCGCACCATATCTATGGCTCTAAATGGAAGGGCCAAGGAGAATGACCTACAGACTGCCGAAGTTGAAAACCGCCAAGGTTTACGCAGGTGTCTTAGAAACTCTGTGCAAGGACTAATGACAATGACCCAGCGCTGGCAGATCGAGTGGGTGCTGCAGGAAGGGGATATAGCACATGAACAACACATTTTTATTGGTAGCCTATATATTTTTTCTGTGTCCATTCTTTTATCTGCTCATTTTTTTACTGTATTGATTTCAGTTAATTGTACAGTTAATAAATACATTCAAATACTTTACTTATTTTCCTTTGAAACTTGAGCTCTCTTATTTCTTTTAACTCTCTGTAAATGTGATATGTAATGCAATGTCATATCTTTTGGACAAGTAATTAGCTACATGTTTGTATAGTTGTTATGTGTTTCTAAAATTGTGAGAATGTTCATTGAAATACACAGTACCAAATGTATTATCTGACACCATAAAGTCACTCTTTTTTCAAAAGTATGTTCAGTTTGGCCCCATACGCTGTGAGACAAATCAGCCAGAGTGCCCTCCTCAGCCGCAAAGAGAACCTGCCCCGTACCTTCAAATTGATCTAAATGAAAGAAGGAAATTTCTGTTGACAAGGCTGTGGTTAAAAACAATGCACTTCTTAGTTGCCTTCCCTATCCAAGGCTCATGGTTTGCCTCACTCCCAGTTTGCTCATCTGATTGTTACTCATTGCAAAGCACTAAGCACTTTAATCTTTTTTGTAGATTACATTCTCCTCAGAGGAAACAGTTTATTCGCCCACTACTACTTGCTGCAGGGATTACAAATTATAATATGCAATGCAGTTTTTATTCTCTCTAGGCTCCGTTGAGATCATACACTGTATTTTAAATGATCTTTTTACTGTTTTTAAGATTTGAAGCATATACTGATTATTTAAAAAAAATATGTATTGTCTTTCCTGATTTATTGTTCTTTTTTCTAAATGAAAATATGTGTGTATAATCTTTTATGGCCCTTTTAGAGTCAAAATAAAGTCAATCAATCAATCAATCATGTCATTTGTATAGCGCACTACTCACCCTGGAGGGTCTCAAGGCGCTGGGGGAGGGGAGGTTACTGCCTGAACAGCCAGGTCTTGAGCTGCTTCCTGAAGGCGAGATGGTCTTGGGTTCGCCGGAGGTGGGTGGGGAGGGAGTTCCACGTCTTGGCTGCCAGGTAGGAGAAGGATCTTCCTCTGGCGGAGACTCTGCGGATGCGTGGTACGGCCGCGAGTGCGTGGCCGTTCGATCGTATTCTTGACTACTAAACATTATATAGAGAATTAATTTAAATAAATTATGTTCACAAAATAATGTTACATTTAATATTTAATAAAACAAAATATTAATATTAATTTATTTTTATAATTATTTTTCATAGTATATTACATTTTTATATTATTTTGATAAGTCAAAATAAACAATTGTATCTAAACCTATTTCCTTTGGCATTTTATTTTAGGCCAATGTGTCCATTATATTCAGTGACAGGGAGTTGTAGTACCAGTGTTTGACTATGTGTGGTAGTGGACCTACTCCAAGGTGGAGTTGGAGTACATTTATGACTTTTTGGGATTGTTTGCCTCTAGTAACTTTGGAAGTGCTGTTTAAGAAGCAATAGGGTTTATCCTTTATATGTGGGTATGTGTCCCTCCCTTGATCCCCCAAACCTCCTTTAACCCCCTTCTTAAATCTTGCTAAACACCTCCCTTTTTGTAGTATTACCCATTTTCCAGCCACTTCTATGTGTCCTTCCCAGATTTAGTACAAAGCAATAGGTGCATGTGTGCTAACATCTCCTCATAGAAAAGATAAAAGAGGTGGAGATGCATATGTCTGCAAGTAGGTTTGTGCACAGCACTTCATAGTACTTGAATAGTAGTATTGTAGTACTAATAAACTGTCTACAGAATTCAGTTTGTGAATAGGACCATTTGCCGTATTTCGACTTTGTTGGGAAGGGTACTTCTTCACAAACATAGCAACCATCCCATCCCCGATTTTGCAAGAATATTTTATTCCTGAATTTGCAAATACATTTTATTCAATGGCACTTGTTCCAGTGCAAAAGGGATATCTGCTACATTTGTGACAGAGGATCCGATCCAGATCTTGGTGGATCAGACCCTGCTATCGCTTTTTTGACTGTCTTCCTACCTGTCGACTTGGTGGTGCACCCGCCGTATTTGAATATTGGCTGGTCCATAGACGAAAGGCTGCCAGCGTCCTGCCGACTCCGCCAGGAATTCTCAACCATTCTGAAGGGGTTATAGGCAGAAGTGGCTATTGGCGGGACTCCAGTTCCCATTTCCCGATTATGATGTGCCTTTCCACCATGGTAACTCTGGCAGCAATCTCTCCTACTTTAAGTTGGCAGAATTGAAGGAAATTAGGTAATATCTTAGCTTAGCTTTTTTCCTGCTTCCAGGTATTGTTATTATTGTGTACTCCCAGCTACCAGGTCTCTCCTTTGCTGCAAGGACTCCACCAAGACACCAAACGACTCCATTGTCACCGAGTTCTATGGTAAGCTACTTGTACAATTCTGCTATGTTTAATGTATTGATTATTGCTGTAGCCTCTTGTACTTCTGCATTGCTCTCACATGCAAAATTTTTCTTAGGTGCAGTGCAGAAGTTTTCATTTTACTTACTCATCGAGGTAATGTTGTTGTGGTGCTTGTGGATGTTGTGCTTGTGGTGCCTGTGGGTGTCCATTCAATAGTGTGTGTATGTTGTTTGTATGGCATGCAATATGTACCAAAAAGGGGCATGACACATTACCTACAAATACAATATGACAAATGCACAACATATATGTGTAATACGATAATGATGAGTAGCACTTACCTGTCTCAATTCAACTCTGTTAGGACACTGCCAGCAGAAGGGGAACATCTCCATCTGCTCGGTGCAAAACCTGCCATCATGAAGGCGACATACTACTGCTAGCCATCAAACAAGACTGGCTGTGCTGCGATCTCCTGTCTATTTCCACAGCATCTGAAGATGGCAGGCAGATCAGCCTCAGCTTGACAGAGTACTAGAAAACCCAGGTGCCGCGGTTGGTGGTAGTCCACCCAAGATCTAAATCAGGCCCAAGAGTTTCTGCCCAAGTTTCGAAAGCACTTGTTTGGTTGTATGCAGATGGTCTACACATTTCAAACCCCTAAAGAGTTTTAGTTGGGGTTATCATCAGGACCTGGAACCAAGGAGCTTGAGTGCAAAACCGGAAAGAAAAAGAAAAAGATGCACGTGCTACCATTTAATCCATACATTCTTCAAGCACTTTGACCATTCTCTAATTATATTTGAGTTTTACCTTAATTCAGGGTTTTTTTCGATGGCACAGAATGTGCCCCCTCAAAGATTTAATGAATACCTCTTTAGGGGTTTGAAACGTATCGACCTTCTGTGAACAACTAAACAAGTGCTTTCCAGACTTTAGTGTCAGGTCTTTATGGTCAAAATACCTTAGAATGAAAAAGAAACTGATGTGTAGATAACCTGAACACAGACTGTTTGGTTAAATATCCCTCTAGAAGTTGTGTTGGATTTTAAGGATGTTTTCAAAACAAAAGTTGTTTTCTTATTTTCAACCTTTCCCTTGGTGTTCCTTCTTTCTTCTTTTACTTCTCCATTGATGTGGGAAATAGACAACCTGCTAAATAAATACAAAATTCATCAGGTAATTCTAGCTAGGGACTTTAACCTGAAGGACACCACCAGCACAATGGGAACATCTCCATCTGCTCGGTGCAAAACCTGCCATCATGAAGGCGACAGACTACTGGTAGCCAGCAAAGAAGACTGGCTCTGCTGCGGTCTCCTATATATTTCCACAGCATCTAAAGACGGCAAGCAGATCAGCCTCAGCTTGACAGAGTACTAGAAACCCATGGTGCCGCAGGCGGGGGTAGTCCAGCCAAGATCTAAATCAGGCCCAGAGTTTCTGCCCAGATTTCGAAAACACTTGTTTGATTGTATGCAAAATGTCGACGCGTTTCAAACCCCTAAAGTGTTTTAGTTGGGGTTATCATCAGGACCTGGAACCAAGGAGCTTGAGTGCAAAAAAAGAAAAAAAAAGAAAAAGGTGCAAGTGCTACCATTTGATCCATACATTCTTCAAGCACTTTGACCATTCTCTAATTATATTTGAGTTTTACCTTAATTCAGGTTTTTTTGCGGTGGCACAGACTGTCCCCCCTCAAAGATTTAATGAATACCACTTTAGGTGTTTGAAACATCTCGACCTTCTGTGTACAACCAAACAGTGCTTTCAAAACTTGAGTGTCAAGTCTTTATGAACAGAATGCCTTATAATGGAAAAGAAACTGATGAGTAGATGACCTGAACACAGACTGTTTGGTTGAATATCCCTCTAGAAGTTGTGTTTGATTTTAAGGATGTTTTCAAAACAAAAGTTGTTTTCATATTTTCAACCTTTCCCTTGGTGTTCCTTCTTTCTTCTTTTACTTCTCCATTGATGAGGGAAATAGTCGACTTGCTAAATAAAGACAAAATTCATCAGGTAATTCTAGCTGGGGAGTTTAACCTAAAGGACCTCACCAATGTTGTACCTCCATATCGAGTGTCAGGGAGGGCTGCACCCTTTCACGACTTACTCGACAGTCATAAGCTATCTTCAACTTACACTGTGAAAGCAACACACTCGAGTGTTGGGCAACCACAACCGACCTTCCGGGACATCTCGAAAAACGACTATATCATGGTCAGTGATGCAATGGCTGGCCATTTTGGAATTCTTTACAGTCGAGGATAGGTCGGAAAGTGATCACAGGCATCTTATAGCTGTGTTCATGCTGGAAGTTCCATCAGCCTTGAAGTTCCAAGCCATTGGAGAGTCCAGAGGGGATGAAAATCATAGCCTCCTCAAGAGAATTAGATGGACATATGAGACGGGTGTAAAGCTTCAAAACTGGTTGGATCTAAAACAGGATGAGATCCCAGCAATGTTGTCATCACTGATAAAAAAACTGGGATACCACAGTTGAGGAGATGCAAGTAAGCGAGGGACATCCCCAGTACCAAACGCTCAAGGTCCAAAAAGCAATCAACAGTTGGAAGCATCCGCCCAACTAAGCATACGCAACAGCAAACCCCTCTTGCGTAAGGCACTTGCAAAAAAAAAAAGAGGGGGCAGACAAACAGATGGGACCTCGATCGCATCATTGAGGGCAGCCCTAAGAAAAAAATTATGGGAGCACAAAAAAGCCCACATAGAGAGGGAATGGATCAAATTTTCTCCCTGCTTTAACAGAAGAATTTAACAGGATTCTGGAGACACATAAACCGGCTAAGTAGCAGAGGAGTTCAAAGAGAAAACGGAGTGGCAGAGCAAGACAGGCTGGTCCATGTAAAGCATCTATATTCAATCGCCCATGCAAACACAGGCATCACAGATAAATCTAACTGCGGAGTGGACCACCTCCAACAACCCAGGGCAAAGATCGAAGACAAGACCTCTAGCCCTCGAAATCCACCCGAGGGTCAGGGAGACCAGGCAGAGATATGTTGTACACCGTCAGCCCAGATTAACCATCAAATGGTCATCAAGCTACTGAAGAACATGAAGAACGATGGGGCCCCTGGGCCAAATGGGATACCCGCAACGGTTTTTAAAAAAGGCCCCTGACCTTTGGGCAACCCTCCTCCCTCCTCTTTATAACCACTTCTTAATGACAGCAAAAACCCCGATTCCTGAAGGGGCTCCATACTAGTCCCAATTTTAAAAAAAGAGGATTGCTTAAAGCTATCAAATTATAGGCTCATCGCCCTGCTCGACCTTCAAGCCAAGGCATATGCCCGCCTCATATTGAAGGACCTGGAGACATGGGCCGAAGGAAAAAGGATCCTCCCCTGCCACCAGACTGGCTTCAGACCACAGTCTTCGACAATGGACAACATTGTGGCATTAGCACACCTAGCAACGGAAACAGCAAAAAAGAAAAATACACCACTCTTTTGCTGCTTCATTGACTCTAGCACAGCCTTCAACAAAGTGGTTCGAAATAGGTTATGGCGGAAATTCAAAAACTGGGACGTTCCATGAAACCTACTGAAGGCAATTAGATCACTATACGAAGGTCCCTGGGTGCGGGTCAAACCAGCTCTGGCACAGTGTCCCACAAAATAACATCAAATAACGGGCTGAAACAAGGATGTGTGTTGGCTCCGATCCTCTTTAACCTGTATACGGCAGATTTGGGGGACGCCCTGAAATGAGCCAGCCTACTAGCACCAAGATTAGGCAACATGAGGCTGCCAGTGCTACAATACGCTGATGACACCGTCATAAAGGCCCATACGAGGGTGGGCCTACAGAGAGCCCTAAACGCACAGAACAAATTCAACAAAGATAACAGTCTTCTAGTCAACCAGGGAAAAATAAAGGTCATCATCTTTGGGAGCTACCACCTGAAAAAGAAAGCACATTGGCTAATGGGAGATCTGCAAATCAGCATAGTGGCAGCATACAAATATCTTGGGGTTTGGCTTACGGAACGGGCCAAGGCAAACGTCCACCTGAAACAGCAGTCTTCTAAGGCCAATAAGGTGATATTCCTGTTAAAGCAAATGAGCTTCCATCTGATAAGCCCCACTGCCGGACCAATATTAACTGTCCTAAAGGCAAAATTGCTGCCAGCCATCGGTTATGGCCACCAGGCTTTTCCGGGATTGCAGGACACCCTTCTCATCGCAACCCAAGCCAAAGCATATAAATCAGTCTTCTCTATCTCAAGGTCGACAAGGAAGTCAAGGCTAAGATTGGAGCTAGGCCTGGTAAGGCCAGACCTGATGTGCCAAGGGGAGAGAATAAAACTACACTGAAGGATCAAAAGGGCTCCAACAAATTCCTTAAGACATCAACTGAGAGTCATCTTTGAGGGGACAAGTTCAGTATAGCACACCAGTCTCAGCAAAGCACTCAAGACTTTAAAGATCGAGGAAAGGAGCATACCACTGCCTGAAATCCCACTAAATGCATGGAAAAAAGCCATAATCAGAAACGTCTGCCAAACCTCATTTGATCTGGATCTTAAATCTCTTCGTTCTAGCCCCCACTAGGTCCCGCTGAACAGCTCCTATATGGTAGACAAGGCACAACCCTACCTAAACGAGGCCCTGACACGACAAGCTTGAACCAAAATTCTCGCCATGAGATTATGCATATTAGGAATCACCAACTTTAACCCTGCATGGGCTCGTAAGGGGGAACTCACAAACTGCAGACTGTGCTCCTACACTAGGGAATCCTGGCTAGACCTTCTGTGTTGCTGCCCCGCCCTTAGGCATGAACGCGGACAACTTCTTCATCCAGTTTGTATCACCAAAGGAACCAAGACATGTAGCGAAGCAGCAGCCTTGTGCTTTTCTAAAATAACCACTATGACCTTGGTGAGACTGGGGAAATGTAATCACTTGATTAGAATGGTGCTAAAGGCTGCAAACTAACACAATTAAACCAGGGTGTCCAGCACGGTATAACAAGGGTGATAATGCAGCTTCCCCTCAAACAAGTGCAGAGCTCTGATCCTACTCACCCGTCCTACAGAAACCGCACCATATCTATGGCTCTAAATGGAAGGGCCAAGGAGAATGACCTACAGACTGCCGAAGTTGAAAACCGCCAAGGTTTACGCATGTGTCTTAGAAACTCTGTGCAAGGACTAATGACAATGACCCAGCGCTGGCAGATCGAGTGGGTGCTGCAGGGAGGGGATATAGCACATGAACAACACATTTTTATTGGTTGCCTATATATTTTTACTGTGTCCATTCTTTTATCTGCTCATTTTTTTGCTTTTTTTACTGTAATGATTTCAGTTAATTGTACAGTTAATAAATACATTCAAATACTTTACTTATTTTCCTTTGAAACTTGAGCTCTCTTATTTCTTTTAACTCTCTGTAAATGTGATATGTAATGCAATGTCATATCTTTTGGACAAGTAATTGGCTACATGTTTGTATAGTTGTTATGTGGTTCTAAAATTGTGAGAATGTTCATTGAAATAATAACATGAACTGATTCAATTATTTACATAAAAAATACATTTATTTGTTTTTCAATCACTATGAGTGTCCTGTGTGATTGTAACGAGTCAGTTGATGAATAATTAGTGGATTTTGTGTTGTTGCGAATATTATTCGATTGGCCTAGCCGTGCTGATTATGGGCCAGAACCCTCTATAGATTCAAATATAGCAGAAGGTTTTTACCCACAAGTTCTTTTTACTTCACATTGAGTCTTGGAGTTTTTTTCTCTTCTAATAATCTCCTCTGAGATTATAATCTCATATCTCCCACCTGCTCCCTCTGACCATGTCGGACCAAGATACTTTTGCATATGCAGAGGAACATATTCCAAAACTTTTGAGCACTCCTTCTCTCTTCTCTTCAGTCTCTTTGAGCTCCTCTGCTTAACAGCTAAATGAATCTGATACATTTATCAGATTAAAGAAAAAGCAAACACGAACAGATTTGCATGGCCATTTCCTGGTTGAACATCTAAAAGTGGGCATAATTCCAATAGGATTACAAATCCAGAATATCCTGGTGATATTTACACAGGATCCTATCTACAAAAATAGCTACAGTTTCATTGCAACTAAATGCAGTAGAGATCTTATGGTATTGACAATTGAGACAGTGCAACGCCTGTCGCAGCAACAACTTCTTGAAATATCTACATTGGAGCAAGAAATAAAGGACACAAAAACTTTACTGGCCAAAGTTGAAAAAGAAATAGCCGAATTTAGAGACTTTACCATCAACCAAAAGGGACAGAATTTGAAAGAGATAAGAATTTTTTTCATTAGAAACAACATATCCCTACTTGCAAACTGATTTGTATTCACGTCCAGACTCACGAAGATACCTGTCTGATTTCCAAGGACGGTCTAGGAATAAGTATATCTCCTTTTTGGACACATCCCCATCTTCGGGCTGTGAGACTGATACATCAGAAGGTAACCAACAGCCAAATTGATGAAAAATAATCAACAACAACAACAACAACCTTTTTTAGGCAGAGGCCTACAACGGTTGCGGGGGGAAAACTAACACCAAACCCAGTCATGGGAAATGACGACCAGACAGCAATACTACAAGATGTAATGCCATCTTCCATATTTAATCTATCAAATCGTTCCCTCTCGGATGTGGAGCAATCAATCCTGAAGAAGGGCCTCTCCTTTGTCCCGACCAAAACCACCGACCTTGTCAAAATGAATATGGAGGTTATTGAATTCTGTAGAAAGATATGGTTAAAATCCTTCTTTCTGGAACATGAGTTTCCAGCTAACAAGGAAGTTACTGGATTTCGTGAGAAATCTACCTTTTGTCCACCAGCTAACAAAGTGCTTAAAGAAATAATAACGTTTGAACGGACTGTGCTTTCTGCAATCTTGCAAATAGAAAATAAAAAAGATTTTGTAAAATATAACATCTCAAAGGTAGAAAAAGATGTGATTGCTGCGTTAAAATCTGACTATTCAATAATGATAAAACCAGCAGATAAAGGGGGCTCCATAGTGGTGATGAGCACCACTGATTATCAGACAGAGGTATTTAGACAACTTCAGGACATACAATGCTACCGAAAAGTAGATATGGATCCGACATCAGCCATTCAGGGTGAACTTACATCCATCCTAAAAAAACGCTATGGAGTTAGGTATTATTGGCCAAAAGGAATTTGTTTTTTTGAATAAAAAACATCCAAGGACCCCCTATTATACGTCCTCCCTAAAATCCACAAAAATGAAACTCACCCACCAGACCGTCCAATCGTGTCTGGTTGTGGATCTATCTTGGAGCCAATATCTAAATATGTTGATTTCTTTTCGAAACCTTTTTTGGCAGACGTAACTTAACATTTACAGGACACAACCGATTTCTTGAACAAGATCGAAGCATTGGATTTTTCAGCTGAGAATCAACTATTGGTGACCCTGGATGTGGTGTTGTTATACAACGAGATACCACAAGAGGAGGGTTTCAATGCGATTGAAATCTATCTCGAATAAAAACCAAGACCCGTGAGGGTTCCAGTGAATTTATAATGCAACTGGCCAGTGTTGCAGTACAAAAGAATTACTTTAAATGTTATTGCAACTACTATTTTCAGACCAAAGGGACCGCCATGGGCTTTCCCGTTGCGCCGAAATTAGCGGTTCTCTTCATGGCAAAATTTAATTCATGTTTGACAACCACTTTGCTTATCAAACTTCCACCTACTTTTGATACATTGACAACATTTTCCTAATTTGTAATGGGACATCAACGGAACTTATGCCATTTCATGCCTGGTTGAACGAACATTCTCCAGATATTAAATTTAGTGTGAATTTTAATTCAAACACTACGACATTTCTAGATGTAGAGGTTTATAGTTCTCACGGTACACTTATCACCTCATTACATACAAAACCTACGGACAGAATTAAATCTCATCACTATACAAATCACCATCCCCGCAATATACGGTCCAATTCACAGAACTAACTTAAGACAAAATCCTAAACTTACTACTTTTGGTATTCACAGAAGTTAGGATTTTGCCTTAAGTTTGTCTTAAGACAAACTTAAGTCAGAGTTAAGACAGAATTAAGACAGATGTAAGACAGACTTCAGACAGACTTCAGAAAGACTTCAGACAGTCTTAAGACAGACTTAAGACAGACTTAAGACAGACTTAAGACAGACTTCAGACAGACTTAAGACAGACTTCAGAAAGACTTCAGACAGACTTAAGACAGACTTAAGACAGACTTAAGACAGACTTCAGACAGACTTAAGACAGACTTAAGACAGATTTAAGACAGACTTCAGACAGACTTAAGACACACTTAAGACAGACTTCAGACAGACTTCAGACAGACTTAAGACAGACTTCAGGCAGACCTCAGACAAACTTCAGGCAAACTTAAGACAAACTTAAGACAAAATCCTAACTTAAGTCAGTCTTAGGTCTGTCTTAAGTATGTCTTAAGTCTGTCTTAAGTTTGTCTTAAGACAAAAACCTAACTTCTGTGAATACCAAAAGTAGTAAGTTTAGGATTTTGTCATAAGTTAGTTCTGTGAATCAGGTCCTATGTGACAGTCCCCCTGTTGGACAATTACTCACGGTAAAACGCAATTGCTCAACAAAAAATTAATATATGCGTCATGCAAACAAGCTCTTTGAAAAATTGAAGTTGTGAGGTTACCCCAGAAAATTATTGAAACACGCACTGAAACGGGCATGGTGGACATCCAGGGAAGTTCTGTTATAGAAGAAGAAGAAAGAGCATATGGATCGTTTTGTATGTGTAACAACATACTGTTCCCGTACCAACTTTCTTAAAAAGGTGAATAACTAAAATTGGCACCTAGTGCAAAAAGTACACACTTCCTGCAGTAAATCTCTATTTGCTCTAAAAAGGGAAAGGAGTGTAGGTAACTCTATTATTCGTGCAGCTATACAAAAACCACCAGAAAGACTCACATTGAGGTCACAATGAACCTACCTCCGATTATTGGACACCATAAATGCGGGACTTGTGTTTGCTGCTCCCAAACAATTGAAGGCAAACTCTTTTGCTTTAAGAATATTAAGTGGAAACAAGAGTGTTTTATTAACTGCAAAACAAAAAATGTGGTGTATGGCATAATATGCCTATGTCCGAAATTGTATTTTGGCAAAACTAAACAAGAAGCACGGCAACGCATGATTCAGCATATGTCTAGAATTCAACAAAAAAGACTGCCAATGTGCCCTTGGTGAACCATTGGACGCTGAAAAATACCAATGTGACCGACTTAAGATGAACCATTCTATCAAAAATCGAAAGGGACACAAGAGGTGGCGACATTGAAAGGGCACTATTGCAAAGAGAAGCAATGCTAATAGTGAAATATAATACAGCAGTAGACGGTTTTAATGAACTATCTGAAATTTATAACCTGTGATATCGATTAGGTCAACCTCCTCCATCTATTCACTTGCAAAGACCAACACCGCTTTTTAACTCCTAGCCCACAGAATCAAAAGGCTTTAAGGAAAAACTGTGATTCGAATGTTGAGGAATATTGATGCATACAACTTCCACAATGCACCTCAATTAGAAAAACGCCAGTACGGTCTCTGCTGCCATAACCACTATATTTATTGGCGTGACACTTTGGACATTGGCGACTTTACCTCAAAATTCATTGTACACACTACATTTGTTTTATTGCCAGGGATACAATAAGGTTTGTGTAATCAAAAAGGAAAAACTGCGATTTGAATGCTGAGGAATTTTGGTTTACACAACTCCCACAACCCACCTCAATTAAAAATGCCAGTACAGTCTCTGCTGCAATACATAGAAGTGTACTAAAATCGCAAAAACACCATTATATTTATCTGTGTGACTCTTTAGACATTGGCAACATTACCCCAATATTCACTGTACTCATTACATTTGTCTTATTGCCCGGAATACAATAAAGTTTGTGGAGTAAAAAAAAAAAAACCACAAGACAAAATTCCCGCCGTCGTCATATAAGCGCACCGGTACGCGAATGACTATGGGCGATTTGATCGACTGTGAACGAAGAGAAATTAGCTTAAAGGTGAGAGTAGAATGGCTTTAATGGTTTAGAATACATGCAACTCGCCTTTTAGCATCGCTGTGGGTTTAAATTCCTTAAACCCCTCTCTGTTCCTTCACAGATTGTTATACACGCCTAAGCACTGCTTTTCACAAAAGATGGATCAATTAAAGAGCAGCTCGGCCACATCCTTTCGAGGTACGCAGATGAGCGCTCATGTATGTTTAACTTTATAGCAAATTGACACAGCACACGCCTTTTTCAAAACTATTTCCCGCTTTTCTTCTCTTTCCTTTCTAGAAGTTCAAACCATCCTCACTGATCTGTTCCTTCAAAACAATTTTAAGGCAGGCATTCTCGAAAGTTCGAAGTAAGTCAATTAAAGTTGAAGACCTGTTCCCACCATGCTTTTAGGTCCAGTACACTACAACTATCCTGTTCCTTCTTCTTTTTTGCCGTAACAGTGGTATTCATTACATCTTTGAGGGGGCACAGTCTGTGCCACCAAAAAAACCCTGAATTAAGGTAAAACGTGAATATAATTAGAGAATGGTCAGAGTGCTTGAAGAATGTATGGATTAAATGGTATCACGTGCACCTTTTTCTTTCCTTTTTTGCACTTTTGCTCCTTGGTTCAAGATCATGATGATAACCCCAACTAAAACACTTTAAGGGTTTGAAACACGTCGACCTTGTGTGTACAACCAAACAAGTGCTATTGAAACATGAGTGTCAGGTCTTTATGGTCAAAATACCTTTATAATGAAAAATAAACTGATCTGTAGATGACCTGAACACAGGACTGTGTTTGATTTTAGGGATTTTTTTAAAACAAAAGTTGTTTTCATATTTTCAAACTTTCCCTTGGTGTTTCTTCTTTCTTCTTTTACTTCTCTATTTACTTTACTTCATTTCCTTTGGAACTTGAGCTCTCTTATTTCTTTTAAATGTCTGGCAATGTGATATGTAATGTAATGCCATATCTTTTTGACAAGTAATCATCTACATGTTTGTACAGTTGTTATGTGGTTCTAAAATTGTGAGAATGTTCATTGAAATAATAACATGAACTGATTCAATTAGGTACATGCAAAATCAAAAAATAAAAATAAATGTATATGTTTTTAATCACTATGAGTATCATGTGTGATTGCGAAGAGTCAATTATTGAATACTTATCAGTAGTGGCTTTTGTGTTGTTGCGCATATTATTCGATTGGCCCAGCCATGCTGATTTTGGGCAAGAACCCTTTATAGATTCAAACTTTTAAAAAGTGGCATTTTCAGAATTGAGACTTAAAATCTGACTCTGCCATTAATGAGGGATTTTAAATTACAGTTCCCTAGAGACCAAACATGAAATTTCTTCCTGCTCTCAAACAAACGGTATCACTTATTAAATGTTGCAAGGAAACCCAATGTTATTCCATGGGAGAGGTAGGCCTCAGAGTAGTGAAAAATGAATGTGTGACTTCTTCACTACCAGGGCATGTAAAACTTATAAATACATGACCAATCTTTTAAATGCAATGCAGCCTGCCCCGTGGATGACTTATATATATTAAAAAGGGTCTTTTCGCTTGGAAAAGAGGCTATTTTGCCAAGTCAAATTGGCAGTTTCAAACTGCATAGAGGCTGCAATGGCAGACCTGAGAAATGTTCAAAAAGGCTACTTAAGTGGCTGGCACAATAAGTGATGCAGGCTCGCTAGTACCATTTAAATTATACGCCCGAGTACATGTAGTACCACTTTAGTAGGGATTTACAAGTACATTCAATGTGCCAGTTGGAATGTAAGCCAATGTTATCTTGCTTAAAGGAGAAAGCACAAACACTTTAACGCTGGCTAACAGTGGCATATAATGTCTGTTGTCCTAAAGTCAACAAACACTAATTCAGTAAAACAAGAGGGGTGAAGTCAAAATGTTTGGGGGTGACCCTGCAGAAAGGGCCAGGTCCAACATATTTTTAATATACAAACTTCTCCACAATCTGAGGCAGAATTTGGCCCTTCATTTGTGGAAGCGTTGAAGCAGGCAGTGGAGTCCTAGTGATTTGCCAGTGACACATAAGGTCCCAGTGGCACAGAGGGTCTTGAGGCTGGCACAGAAAACAATTTAGGGCCAGGAACCAACACCGATTTGGCTGATGACTCGTATGACCTTAGCCACCACCTTGGGGTGACATCAAACATTGGAGCATCGTCTTCTGGAGCTGCCACTACCACCACTCCCATTATATAAACCTGGAAAGTAGTGCTAGCTCCCAACCAAAAGAGATTGGACTGCAATGTACTTTACCTCATGCTCCTCACTCCTTGCTCCCATGCTATAGCTCCTTGAGGGCAAAGAGTCACTACAGATCAGGAGACACTTTGTGCTGGACAAACAGTGGTGTTGAGTGTCCTCCAGGATTTGCTCCAGAGTGTGGACACTACCAAAATAGTGGATTATCTCTTAAAGATGTTATAAATGCTGATGGTGCATATTCTGAGACAATCTTGCATTCTCCTTCAAATAAATGGCCATGTTGTTTAGTTAGCATTTTGGCAAATCTTCTCAAGGCAAAAGGAAAAAGGGCATAATTTGTGATCCTGTAGCATATTCCAAAGTGAAGACCGTGGTTACTAGGAATAAGGAAATTATAAACAGTTTAAGACAATTATATGTAACCCTTTACAGTGTCCCTAACACAAACACAACAGCATTCTTAAAATAGTTTTTGGGCCAATTAAACCAGAAAGACCCAATATAGTTGAATGAACTACCTAAAAGACAAGAATCTGTTTAGTACTCAGAGCATGCTTCACATGTACAGACATTTGCTTGGTTCACATAAACATTTGAAGATGTAATTCCTACTTTCATATACAAATGTCTTGATTTATAAGTAAAAGGTATAAGTAAAAGGTATTAACAAAGAAGTGCTGGCCCTTATAAATCTCTTCACACATTCATAGTATTCATAGTGAAAAATTGTGCTTGGGTAACCCCCTGTTAGACCTAGCATCTTTTGATGGTTTTCCCCAGTCTTTTTTAATGGTATGTTTGACTTCATTTTGATGGTTTTGTGCCTCTGTGCACTTTTTCACTGCTGTTCAGTGTTAAATTGCAAGTGCTCTTACTCTGAATTGTGTTTATGGATTAATGTTTTAATGTTTGGCATATTTGATTTACTAACAAGTTCCTAGTATAGTGCACTATGCGTGCCCAGGGCCTGTAACTCAAATACAGATAGTGGGCCTGCAGCATTGATTGTGCCATCCTCACAAGTGGTCTTCCAAATGTGTCTCAGACCTGCCACTGCAGTGTCTGCATGCAGTTTTTACTGCCATGTCGACCTGGCGAGTGCTCCCACTTGCCAGACCCTACCCAACCCTGTTCCTACATGTAAGGCACCCCTTCGGTAGGCCCAAGATGACCCCCTGGGCAAGGCGCACTGTATGTGAAAGGTGGTACATGTCCTGGTGTGTGTGCCCTGATAGTGAAATACTTGTGATTTAGTTTTTCACTATTGCAAGGCTATCTGTCCCATAGGTTAACATGAGAGTTTCTTTATAACACCTTGCAAGCATAACTCTCCATTGGGATGAGATAGAAAAATTCAGTTTAGGCTCTCTGAACTCAGAATTTAATATCACATCTTTTGAGGCAGATGGTTTTTAAATTATGTGTTTGAACATGCCACTTTTTGAAAGTAGGCATTCTCTTGCCTAATCATTTTGTGCACGTCTGGTGGTTTGTGTATTGACTGTCTGATTTTGGAGTGACAGGGGCTGGGGATGTGCATTCACTGTAGACAGATGCAAGGGGGGTTGAGTTGTGTCCTGCTTTTCCTGGATGACTCATAGTAGGTCTGAATATGCCTGTTCTGCATTTAGAATGGTAGGAAGAGTTTTGACTTTATTTGAATAGGCAGTATCTCCTCTGCACACTGCTGTCTCCACCTCCTGTAGTGAAGCTGGGCCAGAGTGGGCAGAACTGGTGTAGACCCTTGTCACAAAGAGAACAAAGAATAAATGTGGTATATTTATTGGGGCCCTGAACCCAAGTCTTTGGAACTCTTTTGGATCAAGGAACCTGCCAAGAAGAAGAGCTAGAGAAGCTATGAGGATTACCAACCACTTTGTTGTGTGCTTTGCTGTGTTGGCCTGCACTAGCTCCTTCTGTCTTGGGCAGAGAAAGGACTAGACTGAACTTTCTGCAACTTCTTTGTTTGAGTTATTCTAAGGGCTTGAGGTAGAGCTTGCTCCCTGTTCAAGAAGTCTCAGGAACAGCAAAGACTTCAAGGTCATCTGCTACTAGCACTGGGAACTGTTTGATTTGTGTTGCAACAGAAGAAAAAGCAACCCAATGCCATCAATGACGCCGCTGCTAGCTCCATGTTCTGAAGGCACCTCAGAGGGAACTGCTACACTTTGCACTGCAACCCTGGTCTCACTGACGACACGTCGCCACTGAGCCGCTGCTTGCATCGCGATCTGTGGGCACTGCACTTTGCAATGCCTTGCTTCACATCACCGCCCTGGTATCCGTGATGATGACACTCTATGCCGACACTGATTCCACTGTTTGAACTGTTGTTTGGGGGCACTGCTCATAAGTTACACAATGCACTGCCCCATCCCACAGTGCAGTCTGGGTCTACTGATGCCGGTGCCACTGACTCCAGTGAGTCAGCCGATGTCAGCACTTCAGCAATGACGATGACGCTCCATGACCTGCAGCACCACGACCACCACTGCACCAATTCGCACCACAGCCCTGCTCTCGCTGATGTCTCTGGATGACCATCACTGAGCTGCTAATTGCACCGTCACCTGAGGGTGCAACATGCTGCACCGTGCTCTTCGCACCACCTCCCCGACACCTACCGATGTCAGCGCTTCTGACTTCTATTGCACAGACTTTGAACTGCAACATGTGTGATTTCAAGAGCTCGATGACACCTGCACCGACCTCCTGAACCGACGCCGGCTCTTTGGAGCTCACCGCAAGGTCCCCAACTCCCTAACTATCTAAAGGTGATGTTTTGTTGGTCTTCCCAACACCATAACTGGCCCGCGACACCCCAGTCAGCCAGAACTGTTTGGATTTGTTGTTCATGATGATATGATAGCTCCAGACGGAGCTTTCAACCTCAAGCAACTGTATATTAAGTCTATTTTGCTTGTTGATATTTCTTAGGACTGCATGGTGGATTTTTTAAATTTTTGGTCTTGTTTGCATGGATACAATATTGGATATTTTTTCTAAATGTGTGTGGTATCTATTTGTAGTGTTTTCACTGTATTACTGTATGTTATGTGGAAAGGCTTCACACACTGCCCCAAGGATAAGCCTGACTGCTCATGCCAAGCTACTAAGGGGGTGAGCAGAGGTTATTTTAGAAGTGTATCCCCCTTATCCTGTGTAGGAAGAAGGGTCCCTACTTGGACAGGGTAACAACGTGCCAACTACAGACTCCCATTGCTAACACGGTGAGTGGGCATTCAAGTGAAGTAGGTTTTATAAGAACCAGGCCCTTTGTATAGCTCTCTCAACTATGACCTGCTTAACAAACACCAATCAGGCTTCAGGGCAGGTCATAGCACTGAATCAGCCATGACACACATTATTGATGAGGCGCTACAAATCCTGGATCAGAACGGAGCATGTCTTCTCATATTGTTAGACCTATCATCAGCCTTTGATACGGTTAAACATGAGAATCTGATAGATATTTTAAAACATAGAATGGGACTATCTGGATCAGTGCTAAAATGGTTCACCTCCTTCCTCCATTACCGTACACAAAAATACAAGGTCAACAGTACTCTGTCCAATCCAGTACCAGTCACGCTGGGGGTCCCACAGGGCTCCTCACTATCTCTGACATTGTTTAACCTCTTCCTGGAACCCCTCACTGAATTGCTTAATGCATCTAACGTTCAATTTCATATGTATGCTGACAACACACAACTCTGTCTCAAAATTCATTCCTTAAAAGACATTAAAGTGCTCAATACAACGCTCAGGAACACCCAAATTAGGTTGGCAGAAAACCATCTCAAATGGAACGCTCAAAAACCGAATTCCTCCTTATAGCTCCACCCGCCAAAGTACCCATGATGCAAGACCTGATCAAACATATTACTGCATTCAACGTTCAACCTAACATTTTAGACTCCGCTTAATCCCTAGGAATAACTCTGGACAGCAGCCTAACTATGCTGAAACATATTAGTAATACCACAAAGGGAGCAAACTTCCAGATAAACACGCTGAGGAAGCTGAAACCATTTTTACCAGCAAACGAATTCAAGTTGGCAGTCAAGCTGTACTTAAGAAACTATTTCATGAACGTGGTATAAGGACCTGTAGACAGGCTCTTATGGCAAGCTTAGATCCCGAAGACTTAGCAATTAATTAGCATTTGTGAAATTTCTTATATTGGCCAAGAAAAAGTTGGACGCTTGTGTTTGAATTTTGTGTAACTACTGTCAAGTTGATTAATGGAATAATTTTAATGGGTCAGAGTACTTTTTATTGTTTTATGAGAAATATTTGAATATATGCAATGCATCAGCATTTAAGTATTGTATAAATGTTCATCCATTTTGTAAGATTTTAATTAATCAAACAAATAAATAAACATGAAACAGTTCAAGCGCTAGTTATCCCGAGGGTGGAGTAGGGAAGTGTTTCTTTGTGTGGCCTCCCTAAAGCAATGACAGCACCCCTAAGAGGCCTCAATAAATGCAGCAGCAAGACTCGTCACTGGTTCTAAGAGAAGCTCCCATATTTCCCCAGACTTAAAAGCCTTGAACGGGCTACCGTTGGAAGCCAAAATTCACCTAAAAATAGCATGCCTGACACATAAGGCCTTAAACCACGAAGCACCCAGTTACCTCCCTCAGAAGTTGACAATCTCGGGTGGGACAAGAGCCTCAAGAAACGCTGAAAACCTGCTACTGAAACCCCAAAGATTCAACAGGAAGAAAACATATAAACAAAACTTCTCGGGGATGGCGCCCGGGATTTGGAACTCACTGCCCCCAGAAACCAGACTAAATGCCTCTACAGCTTTTTTCTAAAAGGAAGTGAAAGCGTTCCTCATGGAGAAACTCACCCACTCATAGACCAAGGTATCGCGGGGACACAGCACCTCCTTTCCATTAACACCTACTTTGACAAGGGTATCCCAGACTTTCTAGGTACGCAAGCTGACCGCGACCTAATGCAAAGTGTTTATGTTGTTCCTGTACCCTAATGCCTCACTTTGCACTATGTATTCTGTATTCTTGTTGCGCCTACAGTTATTTGTTTGTATACCCATCCTGATTGAATGCAAAGCACTCTGATATCCGCAAGGATCTTGTTTGCGCTACATAAGACCTTCAAAATAAAAATAAATAAATAAATGCAGAAGAGTATCCCACCACACTGGGAGATGGGAATCAGCAGCCCTGATATTGCAGTCTCTAGAGCTCAATGATATTGGCGCCAGTCATAGAGAGCATTCTTCGGCCAGTTTGAAAACAACAAACTAATTCAAATGCAGTAATGCCACGGACTCCCCAGACGAACTTAAATATTGCTATCTAAATTTTTTTTATATATCTCTGAGACACCTCTGGCCTTTAACATCACACACAAAATATTACTGTTAGTTGTTAGAACGTGCATAGGGCTAGTAACAGATGGCTAGACACCAGCACTGGTTGTCCGTTTTCACCTTCATTATCTGCAAAGGGTTCTGAAAGCAACAAAGGTCAGAACTGCAAAAGTCATGTATCAATCTTTACTTCCTTACATGCTTGTAAGCCCCTCAAGATTTCAAATAGGCTTTTAAATAGGCTGTCAACTGAATTCCCTTTAAATAGACATAAGACACTATGGTGCCAAACACTTGTACCGATGCTATGGGAAATATGATAACTCAGTTACTTACTAGGGACTAATGTAACACTAACTCCATCAGACTTCTGCCAACTGTCTCTGACATAGCTCCCATATGCAAACTTGCTGGCATATCAAACTTCCCTCAAAACCATTTGTAATTTGTGTTCCATCTGTCAAAAGAAGGTTGAAAACCTGTGGGCACCTGTAAGAATTGGATTATTAGTTGATATAATAAGCACAATCCTTGTAATGGTGAACCACAAAAGTCAGAAATAAACCTCTGCTCTGGTGGTGAGGCATAAAGCAATCAGGCTTCAGTTAGAGGCAATGTGTAAAGAATTATTTATGCAGCTCTAAAACACAACACAAGAAAACACCTAACTAATTTAGAAAAATAAACTTAATTTTAATGCATAAAATGAAACTGAAATACACAAGTCAAATAGGTAGAACCGGAATTATGAATTTGTAATTTAAGTAAAAATAGCTCCATGAAGCACTTAGTGGCAGTCACGGTTATCTGATAACTCTGGACTAGGTCAAAGTCAAGTCTCCAGGCCCACCGCAATGGAGTGGAGGTTAGATACGGGGCGAGTTTCATCCTGGTGGGAAGTTCAACTTCTTACATATTCAAGTTCCACACGAAGAGCCTCTGTCAGAACTAAGGGTGGGCGTAAAATCCGTTTCGCGGGCGAATTAGCGGATTTTCCACGATTTCGCGATCAGCGAATCTCGCGAAATCGCGGTAAAATCCGCGAATCAGCAGGGACGAATTTTCAGCCAAGCAAGGGTTACAGCAGCAGGTGCAAAAGTTGAACCTAATTTCTTTGTAACCTTTTACAAAAGGGTTACAAACAAATTAACTTCAACTTGGACACCTGCTGCTAATTGCTTCCTGGCGCCTCGTTGCCTACTTGCAACTATTCTCTGACCCTGCTCTGACCCTTGAAGCAGGGTTAGAGAATAGTTACAAGTAGGCAACGAGGCACCTGTCCAAGGAAGTAAACCTCATCAGGAAGCAATTACAGATATAAAAAACAGGAAGAAGGGAGAGGATGGCAAATACACCCATTTTGAGTTGTCAGGAGGGGTTAAACTAAAAGAGACCTTTACAGCACAATTTTCATATGCATTTTGCTAAAAATAAAAAGCTGTATGTTCTGTAGGGGCAACTCAGGAATCTGGCCCTTCAGAGATCCGGCCTTTCTTTCTTTCTCTCGTTCTCTCTCTCCCTCTCTCTTTCCCTCTCTTTCTCTCTATCTATCTATCTATCTATCTATCTATCTATCTATCTATCTATCTATCTATCTATCTATCTATCTATCTATCTATCTATCTATCTATCTATCTATCTATCTATCTACCTATCTATCTATCTATCTATCTATCTATCTATCTATCTATCTATCTATCTATCTATCTATCTATCTATCTATCTATCTATTTATCTATCTATCTATCTATCTATCTATCTATCTATCTATCTATCTATCTATCTATCTCTCTCTCTCCCTCTCCCATAAACGACTGCATGGGTAACTTTGCTATGCAAGCGGCTCGCGAAGACGCAAAAATCCCCGCGAAACACGCAAAAATCCCTGCGAACACGCAAAAAAACAAAAATCCGCAATTTTGCAGATCGTGAATTCGCAAATCCGCAAATTTGCAGATTGCGAATTCGCAAAATTCGCCCATGCTTAGTCAGAATTTCACATTGGTAGGGGACCGCAAGAAGATTGTTGTTGGTGCAAAAAGCATATCGTTAGACAGACCTTCACATTGGCAGGATATATGGGGTGTTTATTGACATGAGGAGCACCAAGAGTGTGAAGTATGGAGTCTGTTGCTGTGAAGTTTGCATCTGCAGTCAGATTGGGGACCCATATTGAACCTTGGTGAATTACACTTGCATTTACTAGGGGTACCTTGGATTTCTTTTTTTTTCATGCGAATTGACCAGAACCTCCCAATTTTCACATGGAGTCAAGTTCTTTTAGTTTTTGGATTGGAGAAGTACACTCTGACACCAGCCAAGGTTCCAGGACCTGGTGGGGGCATCTCTTAGGCATCAGGGCTCATTACAGCAGAGGCTTGCAGAAGGGTCTAAGCAAGTTCAGTTGGTGCTGGTCAGCTTGGCAGTTGTGGATAAGGTATCTAGAATCTTGTTGTGACCCTGAAGCACAAATAGGAGGTCAGCCAAATGACCCTTGAAAGTCACTTCTAGGGTTCAGATTTTAAGGCAGGCAGGTCCGGTCTTCCTTCAAGCTTCAGACAAAAGGCAGCTCTTCTGCTGAATCTCTACAGGTTCATGAGTTTTCTTTTGAGAAGCTCTGAGGGTGTCAATTGTATACCCAGTGCCAGCCTGTGTATGGGGATCATCTCCTTTGTCTAACCCCAAACGGGTTCTGGTTGTTTCTTTCACTTTCACTAGGTTTTGCTCCAATCTGTATAGAGGGACAAAAGGCAGGAAAGCCCAGGTGAGGAATGCATTCACCAGTGACAAGGCAGGCATCTTCTGAAAGCCAGAAAGGGGGTGAATACAGCCCTCAGGTAACCCTTTGAAGTCCAGAAAGGGCTGAGTGCAACCCCCTAGGCCATCCTGTCCAGAGGAGAAACACCCTCCCAAGATCCTGCTGTCTCCTGTCTGGAAGGAATACACCTTACACAACAGTATAGCCATGAACAGTTATATGACCCTAGACACTGACAGTAGGTTTAGACAGAAAAATGCCAACTTTCTAAAAGTAAACACAAAGAGATGATGGACTGAGAGCTGAAACTATTCAGACACTCAACCCCAGTCACATATCTGGGTTGAATCCATCATCATTCTTTAGCTTACTTCGCGATCCCAGTTTAGACCCAGCAAATGCAAATCAATCTTGACCCTGTTCCTCATGGTCAAAAAGTTGCACACGTAAATCAATCTATGCTCTTGCTTCTGCCCGAAGATTCTGAGGATCTCCCCCAGACATCAACTGCCAGGTTACCACTGGCTCTGACCACACCACCCAGAGGCATATCTCAACAACCCCCACTCACCAACAGTAAGCAGGGATCTCCTCAAACTAAAACAGCTCAAACTGTACATAACTTTGATTTAACAAGGACCATTTAAATCAAACAAACTCAAAATTTCAGAAACTCGCCCAATACCCAGACCAGCAATGCAGAGTTCCCACAGAAGTCAACAGGGGGTACAACAAACAGCACCAGGGCACTATAGAGAGAAAGGCAGCAAAGTACGCAACAAACGTGCCCCACAAGTGGCAGCACAAGCCGCTCTCCCCAGTCCGGTTACTCGGGGAGCAAGGGATGCCGAATAAAGCAAACTGCAGCACAGCACGGGGATAGCACCACAACTATTATTTTTACCCCAGAATATATGTCTCGAAGCAGAGACAATATATTGAACAGAGGAAATAAATTGTGGCTTTTATATTCAATCACAAGCCTAGAAAATATCTGATCTTCTCCAAATAGAGTTTCAGCCAAACAACAATTCACAATGTTCAGAAACAACCAAAGCAACCTGGAACGCTATAGAAATAGCCCCAAAAAATCATGGAAGAAGTGACTATGTTTAAGCAATGGGGGATAACATTTGAAATTGAAAAGCAACCTCCCTATCCGACACCCTTCTTACCCTCCACCGGGACACCCTGGCAGAAAAACACCAACTCAGTATTAAAAGAAGCAAGGAGTAATTCCCCAAGAGCATACTCCCAAGACACAAACACCTTTTTTCCAGAAAAAGATCTAAGAAAACCATGCCACCTTTTGCCGGTCACCTCACAAAACTGGAGGCAAATTCAGCGCACCATCAGTATAACAGAACATGCAAATTGACATAGGTAGAGTAACTTTGACCATGCCTTAGACAAGTCCAGACAAATTAATATATGTATCTGGAACATCAATAGTTTAGCTAGTAAACGTGAGGATGCAGAACTTCTGCAACATTTAAAATCATTCGATTTGGTATTGCTGCAAGAGACCTGGGAGGAAAAGGCCTTTGAACTCCAAAGATACACTCTTGTTGTATCCCGGCAAAAAAATGCTCCAATTTTGTGCGCCGATGAGGGGGCTTAATGATTATGGCCTCCATACTAACAATAGAAGAGACCATAACTATTGATTCTGAAATAACACTCCCAAGCGCCATGCAGGTGGTAAAGATCACACTCTGCCTAAACAGTCTACACCAAGAAGTTATAGTCATCAAAGTTTACATCCATCCCAAATGGAAATGGAAAGCAGCCAAGGAGTTGATTGAAGCCACAACAAAGATAATGGATGAAGAGGATTCCGATTATGTTATCCTGGCATGCGACTTCAACATGTATCTTATTAGCTCTGGGGCAGGTGATGCCCTCGACCAAGAACTTAGCGCCACATGGGAAGTGCCAAGACAGGGCTCCCCAAATATTAAGAAACCAACAAATTGCTCAAAACATCTATTACTACAGCTAGAACATCTTAACCTAAGAGCCGTGAACGGGTGCTTCACGGACGACAACCAACCAATCGCAACATTTCATTCAAACTAGCAATCTTCCCATTTGGATTATACATTCACATCCTTAAATATGCTTGGTACAGTAACAGCGTTTACTATAGGGACCAGTTAACACAGCGATCAGTTGCCTCAATAAGTGACAAGAAAAAAAAAATCTCCCCCTATCTGTCAGATGACTCAATGAGGACGGTGGTGCACGCCCTCATCACGTCACATCTGGACTATTCCAACAGTCTGTATGTAGGGGCACCTGCATACTTATGCCATCGACTACAAATTGTCCAAAACACGGCGGCAAGACTGATTTGTCATGTCCCATATCGGCACTCCATCTCCCCGTATCTGAAGAAATTACACTGGCTCCGAATCTCTCATCGAATACAGTTCAAAGCCCTAGTCCTGGCCTTCAGAGCACTCAATGACCTCGGGCCAGGCTATCTTAGAGCCAGATTGAAGCAGGTCCAATCGGTCCGCTCTCTGAGATCCAACCACCTCCGTCTGTTGCTACCTCCCCGTTTTCATCGCTCGAGAAGAGGTGGCAGAGCGTTTGCTGTGGTTACGGCCAAACTATGGAACACCTTACCGCTTAGCCTCAGACTCACTGAATCAGAAACCCTCTTCAGATCCAAACTAAAAACGTACCTGTTCCCACGCTGCTAGTCGTCTAATCCTCTGCTGTTCCTGTCCATAGCGCCGGGACACCCCCGGAGGGGGTAGCTGTGCGCTTTACCTAATTCCATAATAATAATAATAAAAAATAAAAAAAGCTAACTCACTTCTCAAGATTAAACCAGTCATAGGCATCAAGATCGAAGCTGTCGCAAATCCTAAGCGGCTTCAATGCAATCCCCGCAACATCAGCGCCATATGTCTGAAGGCAAAAACTCTTTACGCTCAAGCTGAAAGGCTTACGACTAAACTGGTAGAAGCATGGCAAAACTTCATCTTAGCTGTTGCTGAGAAACTATTGAAAGGATCATCAAATAAAGTAAACCATCAAAAGGGTGCATTGACCAAATTACAATCCACCCCAGAAATGAAAATGCAAAAGTAGATCATAAACCAAACATTGAGACAGATGCGAAAAAGATCCATTAAATAATGACCTACAAAACGTTCTACAGGAAGCAAAACGGTTGCTAAAAAGGAAGAAATGGGAAAAAAAGAAACTAAAAAATTAGGAATTATGGGCAAAGCTCCTCCATGAAGTTAAACGAAAAAACAGAGCCAGGTTTTGGCAAATGATTAAAAGAATAAAGAATCCAGACCGCCTAACGTCTAATGGAACGGAGGAAGCATGGACAAAATACCTCTTTGAACATTTTAACAGCACACCCACTGATATTGGGGAGCGCCTTGAAGAAGTAGGGCCAAAATAGCCCAGCAAAGAAATCTGCAGGAAAAAACAAGCAATGGTGACACAATGGCAACTATTCAGGATTCAGACCCAAGCGGAACTTTGTCAACCCCTTGTGCAGGTAAATTAATGCCCCATTTAAGTTCTTCTCCCTCTGCTGAGATTAAACAATCCACCTCCACACTAGCGGATATTAAGAGGCAAATAGCTAGGGGAAGACCAACAGGTGCTCCCAGTCCAAATGGCATCCCGCCAATGCTATATGAATAAAACTTTGAATATTGGAGTGCAGCACTAACACCGGTTTATAAAAATATAAGGAACACCTTGATACTACCGAAGTCCTGGTATGGATCAGTAATAAGACCAATCCTCAAACCGGGCAACAGGAAACTCTCAAATCACTACTGACTTATTGCCCTCATCGACATGGAGGCCAAGCACTTTGCAGGAACCATACTGGAGGAGTTAACATCATGGGCAACCAAAAATTCCAGCATCCCAATTAATCAAACAGGCTTTTGCCGAGGCCAAGGAACCACAACAAGAATCAAGGATTGACCCTGCTGATGGACGCAGCAAAAGATACCAAAACTCCCCTTTATCTTTGTTTTATTGACTATACTGATGCTTTTGCTCATGTTGATCGAAACAAAATCTGGGGGAAACTGGAAAATTGGGGAATACCTAAACGACTTTTGGACCAATTTATATTACTGCATACAAACACCTGGATCGAGGTTAAATTAGAAGCAGGAAAACACCTTTCCAAATCCATTCCGACAACAGAAGCGTTAAAACAGGGCTGCGTTATAGCTCCATTTTTATTTAACCTTTTTCTTACAGACCTGCCAAGAGAACTCGACAACTGTCCTTGCCACGCACCAAAACTGGGGAAAACTCTGCTGTCCAATCTGCAGTACCCGGACGACCTGGTTCTAATAAATTGGACTCCGATCGGCCTCCAACACCTCTTGAATGTAACTCACACTTTTTCCGAAGGGAACTGCTTGCAAATAAACTTTGCCAAATCCAAAATCATGGCAGTAAACTACTGGAAAAAGAGGAAACTCAATTGGCATCTAAATGGCAAGGGCTGGATTTGGTAAACACCTAAAAATACTTGGGAGTAATTATGAATCACAAGAACTCATTCAAACCCCAACTTGAGTCCTTGCTAGGGAAGGGAACTGTGACTTGTCTGGCGATACAATCTTTAAAGGTCAAACCTCCCGACTTAACATTTACAACTGTGCTCCAAGTTCTGCAAGCAAAGTTACAGCCGACGCTTACATATGGGAGTGAACTCCTTCAAGGTAAAGACCCTGCACTATTGGATATAGTGATAGCCAATTCATACAGGGTAATCTTTAATCTGCAAAGATATGTTTCTCCAGTGCAAATTTGGTTAGAATTTGGCCTTTTAAAACAAACACTGGAAAGACGGAGCGCATATGTTACTAGGTGTCACAAGATTTGCAGTGCTGAGGTTGGCTCCTTAAATTCAAACTTATGGGAAGAGCTGCTCCGACACCAACAATCCACAGCCAGAGATTATTTATTTTATTCACTCCAAGAGTTGGGACTGTCAGACCTCTGGGGCACCCCTACTGATCCCACTTCTTTTTAAAAAGTCACGAAAAAATCAGCACAAATCTACTCCTCCATTGAGGATAAGGAGACATTATCTAAAATCGCGCATGGTTGGATCAAACTCGGCCATTATGTAACACTGCAACCTCAAGCGTACCTTAGCATTGGAATGCACCTAAAGATGAAAGAAGATTTTTTTTAAATTACGCTTTGGGGTAGTTCCAGCTGCCCCTCACTTGCTGCCTTGGAAAAGAAAAAACTGCCCTCAACAGTGTTGCTTGTGCAAAGCTGGCAAAGAAGATATCATTCATGTAACCTGTATCTGCCCCAAATTAAAGGACCCGAGGTACAATTTATTACGTCCATCTGTTAAATTACATGGTGTTCAAACATGTAGGCAAGTGTTCAAACTGTGTTTCATCCCAACCAATACAAAATTGAACTGTCAAGACACAAAGTTTTTTGAATTAGTAGCAGAAAGATATAAGAGCACGCCGAATGCGAATCAATAAACACCAGACCGAACAGCTCCGCTATAGCGCCCTGATGCATCTGAACTTTTAATTGCAATGATGATTATAAACTGACATTAAGCACATTTTAAGTTTGAAAGAGTCGCATAAAATGAACTTTTAGTAATTTTTAGCAATGTTCCAATTCTTGAGTAAAGGTTTTAATGAATCATGTACAAATAAAATTACCTTACCTGTTCCTCATGGGAGCAGTCCATCCAGAATTGCCTAGCCAGGTTCACCCTGAATCAGAAACAAACATCCTGGGACCTGTTTAAGGGTAACACCCCTCATCAGCCAGGGTTTCTTGAATCCAGTGGCAAATTGAGCAAGGGACCCACGTCTGGGCATACCCTGCCCAATTAGGGTGAACAATCCAAACACAAAGAGATTTTGGATGGAGTGCTGAAACTGTTCAGACCTCACCCTTAGTCACAGATCTGGGTTGAATCCATCATCGTTCTTTAGCTCACTTCCCCACCCCAGTTCAGACCCAGCCATATGCAAATCAGTCTTGACCCTGCTCCTCATGGGAACAGTCCAGCCCGAACTGCCAATCCAGGTCTTCTCTGGACCGGCAACAAGCACCCTGGGACCAGTTTCGGGGTAACACCCCTCACCAGCCAGGCAAGCTTGAATCCAGTGGCAAGGTGAGCAAGGTACCTACATCTGAACATACCCTGCCATCTTAGGGCGAACAAAGCAGATACAAACAGATAATGGGTGGAGCGATGAAACCTTTCAGACACTCACCCCCAGTCACAAATCTGGGTTGAATTAATCTATGTTCTTTTCATCAGTTCACCCCCCCTGTTCAGACCTAGCTATATGTAAATCAATCTTGACCCTGTTCCTCATGGGAGCAGTCCAGCCCAATCTGTCAATCCAGGTCTTCTCTGGATGGGAAACATGCATCTGGGAACCGGTTTCAGGGTAATACCCCTCATCAGCCACGCTGGCTTCAATCCAGTGGCAAAGTGAGTAAGGGACCCACATCTGGGCTTACCTTGCCAAATTAGGGTGAACAAAGCAAACATTAGGAGATGATGGACAGAGTGCTGAAACCTTTCGGACACTCACCCATAGTCACAGATCTGGGTTGGATCCATCATTGTTCTTTAGCTCACTTCACCACCCCAGTTCAGACCCAGCCATATGCAAATCAGTCTTGATCCTGTTCCTCATGGGAACAGTCCAACCTGAACTGCCAGGCCAGGTCTTCCCTGGACTGGAAACAAGAATCCTGGGACCGGTTTGCTTGTTTCCAGTCCAGGGAGGAACAGGGTCAAGACTGATTTTTATATGGTTGGGTCTAAAGTAGGCTGGCATAGTGAGCAAAGGAGCTATGGATTAAATCCAGATTTGTGACTGGGTGTGAGCGGTCGAAAAATTTCAGCACTCCATCCATCATCTTGTTGTGTTGGCTCTGTTCACCCTAAATGGCCAAGAGTATGCCCAGATGAAGGTCCCTTGCTCGCTGGGCCAGTGGATTCAAAGTAGCCTGGCTGATGAGGGCTAGTACCCCAAAACTTTTCCCAGGATTCTTGTTTACGGACCACAGAGGACCTGGCCTGCTAGTTCGTCCTGGACTGTTCCCATGACGAATGCAAATACAACAGTTGATGGGCAGAATGCAGAACAATGTCATACATTCACCCCAGTACCGAGATCTGGGCCTAAATCCATCGTTTTTTAGCTCACCATGCCATTCCAGTTTGAACCCAGCCATATGCAAATCAGTCGACCCTGTGCCTCATAGGAACAGTCCAGCCCGAACTGCCAAGCCAGGTCCTCCCTGGACTGGAAACAGGCATCCTAGGACCGGTTTGGTGCTTTCAGCCCTCATCAGCCAGGATAGCTTGATTCCAGTGGCATGGAGAGCACGGGACTCACGTCTGAACATATCTGTCCCACTCAGGGTGACAAATGCAAAAACAACAGTTGATGGACAGAATTTAGAACAATGTCATACATTCACCCCAGTACAGAGATCTGGGCCTAAATCCATTGTTTATTTGCTCTCCATGCCATTCCAGTTTGAACCCAGCCATATGCAAGTCAGTCTTTACCCTGTGCCCCATGGGAACAGTCCAGCCCGAACTGCCATGATGAACAGGGTCAAGACTGCCTTGTGTATGGCTGAGGCCAGACTGAGGTGGCATACTGAGCAAAAGAACAAAGGATTAAACAAGGATATGTTACTGGGGGTGAGTAGTTGAAAGGTTTTAGCACTCTGTACATCATCTTGTTCTGATTGCCTACTTTCTAAAAGTGGCTTTTCAGAGTAGTCATTTAAAATCAGACTTTACCATTAAAGAGTATTTTTAATTATAATTCAAATAAGTGTAAGAAGTGTTTCCCGATCTACTCCTAAACTGAGGTTATCACATTTTGACGGGTATAAGTAGGGGTGGGCGTAGTTTGCGAAGTAGCGCTAAGCGTAGCTATGCGAAGTGCACTTCGCACTATGCAAGCTACGCGTAGCACTACGCGAACTGCCTAGTAGCATGTTCGCACTGTGCAAGATGTCGTTTTCAATGATTGCACAGTGCGGACAAGCATCCGGCACTGTGCAATCATTGAAAACAGCATCTTGCACAGTGCAAGCTGTTCTTTTTTGCCATTCAAGTAGATTTTTACTTGAGCTGCAGCTTTCTCAATGCGGGCTGGTAGTTTCTCATTGCGAGCGGCCGCGAGCATGCGCGACCACTCGCAATGAGAAACCTGACCCCGCATTGAGAATAACGCCAGGAGGTTTATTTTCCATGCTCACGATCGGCAACTTGTTGTTGCTGATCACGAACAAGAAAAAAGTCTCGCGAGGATGTCATTTTGCTTGCTCGTGGTCGCCAACTTGTCATTGAGGAACGCGAGCAAAGCAAAAAATGACCGCTGCACTACGCTACGAATGTTTGCACTGTGGTATGTGCAGTTCGCGTAGTGCGAAGTTGCGCAAACTTCGCAAACTACGCAAGCGTAGCGTAGTGCTTTGCCTAGGGTTAGTTATAAGGTAACCCAGTGTTAGTCTAAAGGGGAGCTAGTATTGCTCTGGAGAATCACAACTTTGGAAGTTCATTGACACAATAGTAAAACTTAAGTGCACATTTCCTAGTTTTTAAATATCATGCACCCTGCCCTATGACCCTTTAAGGCTCTTTCTTCGAAGCGACTTACAAGTATTAAAAAGGAAGGTTTAGGCTTGGCTAAAGTGTTATTTTGCCAGGTCTTAATCGCAGTCAGTTTTAAAACTGCACCACAGGCTGCAGTGGAAGGCCTGAGAAATGTTTATCAGTGCTACCTTAGTGGGTGGTACAATGAGATGAGTGCTGCAGTTTACTTGTAGTGTTAAATTCACAGGCCCTGGATACATGTGGAACTGTTTACTATTGACTTATAAGTAAATTAAATCATCCAATTAGGTGTATTCCATGTTTTCTATGTGTGGAAGGGAGAGCACAAGCACTTTACCAATGGTTATCAAGAGTAAAGCACAGAGTCCTAATACCAACAAAACAGATTCATAATAATAATAGCATAGAGAAGGCAAAAATCTGAAGGAAAACCATGCAAAAGGTGCTTATTTTCAACAGCATCTAATTCTATCTAGATGGTCTTATCATTACATTGAGTCTGTATCACCCATGCTGACCAAAAAAGAAATTCATTGGATTTCCAAGGAAAGAAAAAATAAGAGTACTAGAGGATTGCTATGTATGCACACGTCCAGAAAGTGGGAAATGGTATTGTTTTGTGCCCTTTGATGTACTTCAGTTTCTAAAAATATAATGATGATGACACTGTTGAATATATCCTTCAATGTCAGGTGGGATACACTCAAGAGATTTGTAAAAGATGAAGGACAGCTGAGAGTTAAAATGTGCTTTCTTCTTATGTACTGTTTCAGGTCAATTGGGGAGCCAGCTAATCCACAAGAGTCTAGGCAGTGATGCACAAGCAGCAGGACCAGATCATATGTTCAGTCAGTATATCATTTCCTTCCATATACTCTTCCCTCCTAGGATACAGTGCATAGGCTTTTATGCTCTTTAGGCAGGGTTTGAAATCTGTGGTGGATAGCAGGACCAGAAATAACTTCTCTGGCACCCATCATGTGGAATATGTGTCCCATAACAATCTCTATGGAGAGCTTTTGGGCTAGGTGTCACAAGTGAATGGTTGTACTGTATAAAGACTCCAAAAAGCCATTATGCATCAAAGTCAGGTGAACCAGAAATAAGCCACTGACTCCAAGCACTGAGCAGTGTTATTTTTGTCTCCCTCCCATATGACAGAATTTGATCCAGCAGAGTACAGAATTTAATTAGTATGTGCAAGTTATATGCTTAGAATTGTTATGAATTCAGAAACATTTGTGGTAGATAAGTGTAAAAGCCCACATAAAACGTGGTTGAAATGTCGATTACCTCATTGCCAAAGAAAGGCTGTAGTCCATCTTACGAAAAGATGTGAGGGTCAATCGCAGTTTGATAGGACAGGAAAATCTGCATTAATCAGTGGTTCCCAACTTGGCTGTACCCCGGCCCAATTTAGAGCAGAGGAATTACTGATTAACTGCTGGTGGAGCCCTGTTAGCTCTGTTGTCTGTTGATGGTAAATCACAGGTAGCAACTCTGTAGTCTCAGAGTAGCTGCCTTTCATGCTTTGAGCAATCTGCTCTATTCAAACAAAAAGACAATGAAGACATATAAGACATGAAGTAAGAAAAAGAGGATGGGAGCACATTACCTCACATCCCAACACTCAGTTTGCCGCAATGCATCATGGTAAATGCAGTGCATGATAACACTTACCTCAGTGACAATCTTTTGTTTTTCACCCATGGTACAGTCAGTGCTGTGTATATCTAGACATGTGTTTCAGGATAGTTGTACTTCTTCAATAGAGCACAACATATTCTTCTGAGGGTGTTCGAAATGCTGTCCAAAGTCTTCTCAGGTCTCTGTACAGCTCACTGGGTATAGGTACATCAGCCAGAGCATGTCAACTCATTAGCTCAACGGTGCCATTTCAAACAAAAAGAGGGTGGGAGCCCGCTGCCTCACATCCCAGCACTGAGCTCCCCCAATCCATTGTGGCGAATGCAGTGCATGATAACACTTAATACATAACTGACAGTGTTTAGTTTTCACCCTTGTTGGTGCCGCCAGGGCTGTGTATCTTTAGACACACATTTCAGAATAGTTCTCTTTCTTTAGTAGAGACCAACACATTCCTCTGAAGTGCTGGAAATGCTACCAAAAGTCTTCTTAGGTCTTTATACCACACTCTGGATGCACGTGCATCAGCCAGAGTAAGAAGGTGAGACAAAAGAATATAATGGAGAGGAAGACTAGGGGAGGAGTAAGTAGTAGAAGTAGAAGAAGAAGAAGAAGAGGAAGATGAAGAACAACAATAAAAGCAAGTAGGAGGAGACAAAGAAGGAAAAGAAAAGTAAGAAAAAGTACAAATTTGGAAAGAATAGGAAGAAAAGGAGGAGGAAAAGTATGAGAACTGGAAGAGAAGAAAAAAGAAAAGAAGAAGGATGAGGAGAAAAGAAGGTGAAGGAAAATGAGAAGGAGAAGATAGAATTGGAGAAATGGAAGAATAAAGATGGGCTGAAGAAGTAGGATGGACATTAGGAGGGAAAAAGGAGAAGTAGGGGATAAGAAACAGGGGAAGGAACAGGGGAGAAGGAAATAAGAAAGTAAAACAGGAGAGAATGAGAAAAAGAGGAAAAAGAGGAGAAAGAGAATGAGAGGATAAGGAGAGAAGAAAAAGAAGAATATGGAGGGGAGAGTGAACTAAAGAAGATAAAGAATAGGAGAAGGAGAAAAGGGGTAATAAGAAGGAACAGGAGAAGAAGAAGAAGCAGACGAAGCAGAAGAGGAAGAAGAAGAAGAAGAAGAAGAAGAAGAAGAAGAAGAAGAAGAAGAAGAAGAAGAAGAAGAAGAAGAAGATTGGAAATAGAAAGAGGTGGAGTAAATGAAGGAGGATGAGGAGGAAGAGGAGAAAGAGAAAGGGAGGAAGAATTTGAGAACGTGAATGAGAAAGAGGAAAATTAACATGGGAAGGAAAAGTAGAAGAGACAGGAGAAAGAGAGGGAGAAGTAGAGAAGAATCAACAAGCGAAGGAGATAAGAAAAATGAAACAGAAAATGGAAGAATTAGGTCAAACAGGAGAAAGAGAATGCAAAGGACAAGGAGAAGAAGAATGAGAGAAGAAAAAGGACGAGGAGATGCAACCTGGGATGGTAAAAAAAAGAGGAGGAGAAAGGGAAAAGAGGAAAGCGAAGAAATAGTAGAAGGAGAAGGAGAGAAGAAGGAGGATAGGGAGGGAGAAGGAAAAGGGTAGAAGGAGAAGGAGCATTTCTTGGGAAAGGCAGAAGAAGACAAAGAATTAAATGCACTTTCTCACACAGATAATAGGGTAACGCCAAGTTCTGGTACTTTATTACTGCTTCACCCAAAGTTCAGAGTATTACGCTGGACAGACAGAGAGAGAAGAGCCTTTAGGAATGTTCAACAGTAAAAATAACAAGCTGGATTTTACTGTTGATGTTACTGATATTAACACAAACATTGCCTGTAGCAAGCACAAATGCACGCAGTGTCCCATACCTTGCAACCTACAAAGCATACTTTTACAAGTTCAAAACTGGTTTATTTGAAATGCGGGCCACTTTTTAGGTTTCTGATTTGCTAATGAGGTCCGCTTTAATTTTGCTTCTTCGGACCTATTTTCTGAGACAGTCCTTCCTTGTTCACACCTTCCATATACAGGAACCCTTGTTTCCCGGCTCACAACTAAACACTGTTCACCACTCGCATTATTATTTTGTAAGTTAGCCCTCCTTCTTGGGGAACTTTCTGCAATATTAATCGTAAATGATCAGAGTTCATGTGACAGGGGAACACAGGACAACTCTGTCTCGAGATGAATCCTGTGCAGCAGGTTCGTCTCCACAGTAGAGAAATTGACAGACAGGCTGGCCGCCGCGATGATGTCACGCGTTCGAGTCGGTTGTCCTTCACAGACAGGGTGCCCTGACTGGCAGCACTGGTTTTCAAACACTGAACGTCGAGCGTTCTCCGTCCATGACTTTGATGACACGGTAAAGGGTATATATATATATATATATATATATATATATATATATATATATATATATATATATATATATATATATATATATATATATATATATATATATTATAGCTCGAGAGTGACAAAAAGCTTATTTTCTACGTGCCGACGCGATACAAATGCGCTAACACCTGATTGACTCCAGATGACTCGGGAATACATATGCATTAAAGCAAGGTACAAAGGAAGGCGCGTGTCAAGATAGACAGCAAGAAGTTGTTAGGAATTTCAATAAAACGTGTTTGATGCGGTTTTGATTGATGTTATGTATATATATACGTATAGAATATAAACGGAATATGTTGTGGAGGTGTGTACCTCAGCAATGAGTGTAGGGAGTGGGTATGTTTCCAGCAACAACAGCCGATTTAAAGGGAATGTTGGATCTGGCAGAGCTGGGGTGCTTCGCCTGATATTTTTTTTACTAGTTCCTACTCAGTCATGCTTGCTTATTTTTATGAGAAGATGCTTGTGCAATCAAGCTGACGTGTTTACTTGTTTTCTGAGGGGCCTGCTCAGTCCTCCGTCGAAAGCTACAGACCAGCCACTTTATTTTTAAGCATGTTATGCATCTGGGGCTGTGAGGAACATTCGTCTCTGCAAGTGAAATGAAAGGCAAATCAAATTTGGTGGCGGTTGTTTGGATGACTACGGTTAAATTGTGCATCGCAAACCTCAGGAATATTAATAGCAATGCATAAGCATTGGGTCTCTTTAGAACATTGTGCGTGCCCGCCTTTATGCATCGATGGGCGCTTCTGTGGGTCAAGTGAGCTATGGTCTTGAAAAAAGCATTTGGTTGAAAAATGCAATACAACAGGGAATTAAAAATAACAATATTATCTACTGCTTACAATACAATGAAGCTTATAAACACGGTTCAATCTGTGGTGCTCGCAGAAGCTTGGCGATCGGACTGCGCGCCTAAAAGTTTAAATCCGTTCACCGACGTTTCAAAAATAAATACAAATGCTGGTGCAAGCGATGGAATGTTGAAGCGACTGCATCCACAGAGCCAAAGTGAGCACAGTGCAACCTGCCGGTGCAGATGTCTCTCGCGGCGACAGGCCTCCCTCAGGGGGCGTTCACACGGGCATACTGACAGGGGGGCCGGCCTCTCTCCGTGCATGTGGGAGTCCACTTTTGCTCCTCAGGCAGTGCGCGCCTCCCTGCCCCTCCCCCGAGAGCAGGCACCGGCCGTTCAGAAGTGCGCAGCACATCACCCTCAGTCGGGTGGAGAGGCTGGGACCTGCTGAGCGAAAGCCCGGGCATCGGAGAGGACGTGCTCCCCAGAGAGCAGACAAGCACCAAGAATAAGCAAACAGGAATGGTTTGAAGCCGCGGCGGGGCAGCAGGCGGAGGGTTAAAGGCATGATCGCAGCCATTAGAGGGACAGGTTGATGCAGTGGCTAGCTGCCGGAGCGCCGCCCCTCCAGCTCCCCCGCCCGGCGCGCTGAGAGGAGGCACAAGGCGCAGCGTCCGGAGCAGCGCGGGCTGGCGGTGAGCGCGCTGCCTGCAGCTTTCAGCAGAGGAGGCGGGAGAGTTGCCCAGTGTGTGCAACGGACCCGAGCGGAGCCGGGCGCCATCCCTACTTGTCCGTCCAAGAAGAAGGAGCCGGACCCGATCCCCTTAGCAAGGCACCCCTGCCGCCTCTCCCTCTGAGGAGATGCTGATCTGTGGGGCGGGATGCCCGCTCTGGCGCCGCTAGGGCTGCCCCACACCCCGGGTTGCTTGCCGCGCAGTGGCGCGAGACCCCTCTCTCCAATGTGACTTTATCTTTCATCTCTGGAAGGATGGGGGTCTCTCTCGCTTCAGCTGGATTCCTTTACTTTTTTGCGTCGTGCATCCAACAAGGACTTTCTTCTCCAGGTAAGGTTTCTGGCAGCAACATGTCAATGTTGATTGGTGGGAGAGGGGGCACGGTTGTTATTTGACTGGTGAGGTGGAGAAGGGTACTGACATGATGAGCAAGCTCAATGCCCTTCTACGTGTATAAGAATTCAGAATTTGTAGAAATGGGGTTTGTATGAGTCAAGTATATAATTAAAAACGATTTCCTGCCTGTTGTCCATACAAAGCTATTTCTAGAAGAGCTGTGGAAGAACGTGGATACAGAAAGCGGCGAACAGTAATAGAAAACCCGTGGGTACGCTTAAAACGACCCCTTTGCTATCTGTTGCTTTCCACCTCAAAAAATAGGTTGTCCCCTCTGCTCAAAAAGGCAGGAGGGGGACTTGAATCTCAAACTGCCTCGAAACAGACCTCCGCACCCCTTGCTTCCGCCGGCTGCGCAGAGCTGACAGGGCATCGGCGATCATTTCAGCACCTTGGACAGACCCCCTCAGACGGTCCCTGCATCGTCCGCTCCAGTGAAACACAGATATGCCGAGACGTGGGTGCAAGTCGGTGTCCTACTCACCCGTACTCACTGAAAAACAGTGCAATGGATGAGAACTTCAAGAGCACTAGAGGCACGCAGAGTGGAGCCTCGAGAGGTGCTCAGACGCTCTAATGTCGCTGGCAGCGCGCAGAGAGCGCACCGACCCCTGCGCGAAGCTTCTCGAGCCCAAGAGGTTGACATGCTACCACGTGAGATTTCAACCCAGACTGGCCAGCCCATGCCTTTTCCTGCCTCCCCGACACAAGCAGTCTCTGCGGAATAAACACAACCAACTGCGAATCCGGCAGACGCAAGGCGCCGGAGAGGTGCTCTGGCGGCGTGCGTGCATGTCTGGAGCTGGTCTGCTGCGCGCCAGCCTGCCCCTTCCATGTCTCCGCTGCTGCATGATTACTAATGCCCCTGTAGCCCTTCCACTTTACACACGGGCACATTGCGCTCGTCTTTGAACCTGGATGTCTCACCCATAGACTACCAGACTTCTCTACAATTGAATCCCCCGTTTCAAGCGAGGAGGGTATACTCAGCTCGTGCCTGTCAACGCCTGCTACACCAAACATTGCTTTTAATAAGCTTCAGGCCATTTAATCATTTTAGATCGCCCCTTCCATAAATCACCGAGGCGAGTCTTCAGATGGCTCAGCCCTGAATCCATCAGCGGCCCCAAATGCTGCATTGCCCCAGACCGCATTCGGATCTAATTATAAACAACTTTATCCTCCCAGGGGAGCCATTGGTCGCGCTCTTATCTTTAACATTATCCGAGCAAACAAAGCGTTTCTGCTCTCAATGGGACATATAACGACCATAAGGGAAGGCGCAGGGGGCGTTACTGAAAAGCTAAACAACCGTGGGGAGGAAAGCAGGCATAACAGTCGGATATACAACAGGCTGTGTGCAAGACAAGAAACCAAATGGGATCAGGGAGATTGGCCACAGAAAAGAACTATGGTGGGAAATGAAAAGGGGGGAGACGTGCAAAGAACACGAATGTCGACACCGAAGGTAGAGAGAAAATGGCATTCAGAACAGAGTTGGGGGAATAGACGAGTGGGAAGAGGGGGGACAGACTAAGAGAGGTAGACATACGAAATGTGAATATTTGTAGAACGTGATATGAATACACCTTAGGAGAAGGAAGGCCAAACGTGTGTACAGAGTAGGGGAATGTGCTGTGGGAATAAACAGAGCATAAGTGTTGTCATTTGGTGAAGGGCGATCGCAGGAAGAAAGAATGAACGATAAGAGGAGAGAACATGGTCTAGGAAGATATTAAGAATACAGAAAGGGCGCAGAGCAAAAGGGGCTTATGCATGTACGGTAAGGATCACGAGGAGAGAACTGATAGGGTGACAGACGAAAAGGGACAATTAGAGGGGGAATAATGAATATAGGGAATTAGTTTCACTGAAGAAAGAAGGAAGGCCTTGTGGGATGGTTGGATTGAGGACTGAGGGGAGCAAGCATATCTGGAAACGCACGGATAGAAAATACAGGGGAAAGTGAGGAGGTAGGAATTAAAGACGGAAACTCGATGGGGAGGGGGCAATTTGCTGCGACAGAGAAGGAGAAATTAGGAGGAAGGAATAGAAAGGAAGTTGGAAGAATAAATTACGATAGAATAAGAAGGTATGGGTGACTGGAGAAAGAAAGAAAGAAAGAAAGAAAGAAAGAAAGAAAGAAAGCAAGAAAGAAAGAAAGAAAGAAAGAAAGCAAGAAAGAAAGAAAGAAAGAAAAAAAAGAAAGAAAGAAAGAAAGAAAGAAAGAAAGAAAGAAAGAAAGAAAGAAAAAAAAGAAAGAAAAAAGAAAGAAAGAAAGAAAGAAAGAAAGAAAGAAAGAAAAAAAAGAAAGAAAAAAGAAAGAAAGAAAAAAAAGAAAGAAAAAAGAAAGAAAGAAAGAAAGAAAGAAAGAAAAAAAAGAAAGAAAAAAGAAAGAAAGAAAGAAAGAAAGAAAGAAAGAAAAAAGAAAGAAAGAAAGAAAGAAAGAAAGAAAGAAAAAAAAGAAAGAAAAAAGAAAGAAAGAAAGAAAGAAAGAAAGAAAGAAAGAAAGAAAGAAAGAAAGAAAGAAAGAACTGCCTGTTATGGAGGGGAAGGAAAAATAATCCAGAAAAGGAAGCAGCATAAATAAAAGTAAGGGGTGGGGAAGAAAAGGTAGGGCATGGCGACACAGAAAGAGAGAAAGTAACAGAAATATATGCACACTTTGTAATGAATGCACTTTCTTACAGCGAAATTTACGGAATTACCACGAAACCTCACAGTAATTGAAGGTCAGAATGTGGAGATGTCGTGTGCTTTCCAGAGCGGCTCTTCTTCCGTGTACCTGGAGATCCAGTGGTGGTTCCTGCGAGCTCTCGAGGACCAGGAGAGCGCGTCGGAGGTCACAGGAACTCAGGTACCCACAGCCCCCGCTAGCACAGTATGCCTTCAACACTTCAGTCACCCTTTAGCAGGTGCACCAAGCCACGTGAGGTGTCTTAATAGAAAACTCTCCCCACACCCGACGGATTATGGAAAACATTTGCGCACGCATCACGTGGCCAAATCGCACCGAATGCGAAAAACTGCTCCCTGTCGAAGTCCATTGCCCAAAATCTCCCCCCCCCCCCCCCCAAAAAAAACTGTAATTCTAACTAATTTTCGTCGCTGAAGTGTCGTGTTGCCAATTAGTTGTAAATATCGAATTCGCCAACAAAACACAACGGTATTATGATTGGCAACCCACCCACATAGCACCGCGCCTTATACTAAGATTAAAGTCCCCGCGACTACAATGTTTGCGAAAAGGGGCAAGAAATGTAACAAACCTAATAATTTAAAGCATCCTTTCGTTTATACGGGACCGTAAAGCGATTAAAAGCCCGGAGATGTACTTGTCTGGTACCGCCACGAGCAGAGACACTGTGCCAAATTAAGTCTAGTGATGCAATACTGAGCGTCTGCTGGCATGTTGACGGAATTTAAATGATCAGCCGGGCATTTCTCAACATGGGCCGTGGGCGTCTGTTCGCCCTTTGAGCTGTAGATGGCGCACTAAACACACCAGAGCCTGCTGCAGCCGAGCTCGCGGATGAATTTCTGTGATATTATGTCCTGGACCTGCCTCTGTTCTCAGAGATTGCCATTTTTTCCAACAGGTGGAGCTGGTGCCAGAAACAGAGAGAGACCTGGACAACGACGGTACCAAGATCAGCGTACGTATGCCCTGACTCCTTGCTGTCGAGTTGTGCGCGGAGGCTGCGCGGGGTGCCCAGACGAGGGTGGCGTTGCTGTCTGCCCACAGTGGGCCTTCCTCCAGTGTCTGCATTGTTAAATAAACAGAACGTCATACCAATGTCTGATGCGCTTATAAGCATTCAATCACAACTCGTTTCTTTACTCTTTGACCTTAAGTTAAAACGGAACCACTTCGCATGTACTATACTGCCGCCTACCGGCTGACCGAGAGATACCGCAGGTTAGTTAATCAGCCTTTCCAAAATGGCTTCTCAGTTTCAAGAGAAATAGCTTCATTCTAAACTGCCAAGCTTAAATGGCGCTGTGTTGTGTCGAACTGTACAGAGGGATTTAGCTACAAAGTTCCCAGCTGAGCTTAGAGTCCATTCAGAAAACGAAAATTCTTTGTTTAATTTCTAAACACTGGTTGCACACAATAATGCCGCATTTACAGGTTAAAGGGTGGCATCTTTACGCTTTTTGATTCGATTATATGCAAATGTTTGAGTAATATCGACGATCACACGGATATTTATATATAAAAAACAAGCAAACATGCCAATTGTTTAGAACAAGACAGTGGAAGATTTTGGATATACATCGGGGGAATGTATTTTCCCCATTGTCATTTATTGAAGCAGTGGCAATTTAAGGTGGGAGACCCCTAAAAACGTTATTGACATTTAAAAAATCAAGAGTTTCCCGCCGAATTTGGGTCTGTTGGCATTTATGCAACAAGCAATGAGGCAAGATGTAACCTGCGGAGACCGGCGACATGCAGTACGTGCCACTGTCATTTGCTTGAGTTTACAATAAAATCAGCTACGTCATGGTTTAGTGTGGCCCATCTCAAACCAGGGCCTGATTTAGCGATGGTGGCACCCGGTGTGACAATCATTTTCGGCATTCCCACACCCCATAACCACCTCTTCGGATTTTCTCACTGCCATCGGGCAAAAGTGCCTCTCATCTCTCCAGTCATATGTTATTGCAAAACCGAGCCCCACTCCCCCCACCTCTGGGTTAGTGCCCCAGTGCAGCCGCACCAGTCACACTACCCGAAAGCAGGCCCTGCCTCAACCCACTGGTGCAACACCTATTAGCTACCGATGTAAATAAAACAGAGTAGCTCAAGGACCACTGAAGATAATGCCAGAATATTAGTACTTTACTTGGTGTCCTCACTTGCCGGAGTTAAAAGACTTCTGACAGTGGCAATTCCCGAACATGAGATCCATGTCGGGTCTTTGCTTAAATGCACCAGGAAGCCATGTATTTTAACCCCTCCTATGCTGGTGACGAACCCCAGACGTCACGCCCCGCGGTGGGCATGTGCTGATGACGGCTGGGGTTCGTCACGGCTCCGCCCTGTTCTTTTGTTTACCGCACAGCGGTAAAATCGCGGCTGCAGCGAAGGGGTTAAAAATTGAATGTTCAACACTGGGGATAAGGTCGTATCAATGGCCTTCTGAGCTTCAGTGCTCTGCAACAAAGTCAGGATTATTAAACACATCACCAAGCATGAATTTCGCATCTTGTATTTCATGACTCTATGTGTTGGCCATTGTCCCTTAAAGCCAAGTTGCCATAGTCACGTGAGCATTGATGTTCATTAAGTTGGTCCACCTTCTTGGTGTGTCCATTCCTTCAATCAAGGGAGGGCATTTTCAGTATGCAGCCCCACCACTGTGAAACTTCAAAATATAATGTTTATTCCTTGGCTCTGTCCAGCCCCCCCCCCCTATGATATGTACACAACTCAAATTTTTTTTGTAACTAAGGGCCATGTTATCAAGAAAGGGCGATACAGTATTGACGCTTTTATTGGCAGGAAACTGCTGCTAAAGCGGTGATAATGGGCTTGATAATATGCCCTTGTGAATTTCCATAGAAGCCCAGGTTCTGGTGTTAACCTGGGCTTACATGGGAAGTCACAAGGGCATATTATCAAACCCATTATCGCCAATTTAGCGGCAGTTTCTTGCCGATAAAAGCGGCGATAATGTATCGCCTTTTCTTGATAATATGGCCCTAAGAGTTCAGAAATTCATTGTCTCATTATTTTAAGATCTGCTTTCTGGGTGTAGGTCTAGTACTACTTCTGATAAATTGGTTACACCTGTCGAAAACCATTTCCTTTAAACACACATGGCTTCCTTAGTTCTACAGAGATTTACTTTCTCCTCTGTGACTTTTATACACCATGATTTCAGTTGTAATAACCTTTAAAATGACATCACCCTAGGCATATATTGGACTTGGCATACACTGGACATTTAGGTCCATTGGTGTATTCACTGATCTACTGGTTTTCATTATGTGCAAATGATTTTCCAGGGTAAATGTGTTTTCATCACAGAAAAGTGGAGGGATGGAGGTGTATGGGAGGGGCTCCTTCATGGCAGAAACAATGTTTCTTTTCTCTGGAAAACCAGTGTTTAGTTAAACAATACAAATATACTTAATCTCAGATTTACATAGCTACCAGGAGAAAATCAATATGGATACCCTTACAACACAATTGTTGCATTCAAAAATCCCTGCAAGGTACATTTCTGTGTATCAAATCACAAAAGTTTGAGACTTAGTCTCTCACAACACAACACTTCCATCTGACATTCATACCTCCTCATTTCATTACCACTTCATTCTACATTTTCACTGTTCATTTGAATTACGAAGGTGTAACTAGCATCCATTGTACTGAAAACAAAGTCTCTAATATGCCTTCTGATCCATGTGCAGCTCCCTTTCTGATGCCCTTCCTCATTTAACACTTCCCTTCTGGGCTGATCTGCTCCAGAATTCTAAGACACCTCGAGTTGAAAGAATGGACTAGACACACTTTTTCAACGTGTGTTTTGAAATACATGGAACTGTGAATCGTTTTGCAGGTGTTAATAAAGGCCAGACAGCTCCACCATGTGGTGGACTGTCAAAATTCTGTTCTGGTGTTCGTAAATAATTGCCGGTGCTGAGCACCAGTAAATACCGGCACAAATTAGGTACTGTCCCTGAATGCACAATTCCAGCAAGATGTTGAAATAGGAGCTACTGTGATAGCTTCAAGAATATGTTTAAGTAAACCACAGCCTTCAGGAAAATCAATTTAACTCCATGTCTTTGAGGGGCACTGAATTCTGCATGACATTCACTGGAGAAAAACGTGTTTTCTTGGATAGAAGTAGGACTTCTAGTTTCATCCTTCTTTCTCTCAACCATAAATGATACCAGTGTCTACAATGTGCTAATGAGTATTTTACAAGAATGGGCTTGCTTACTTGGAACACGCAATAGCAATAGAAATTTTAGACTCTCCCTCCAATTATAGCTAAGAAGTTAGCATGAAAGCATGCAAATCACCCTCATGGAGATTTTACCTTCAAGGAGAAAATCTGTTGTGCCTTCTTTTCAACATATATATCCACACCCTAACTCAACTCCTAAAGCAATGCACGGTAAACCTCTAGATTAATCATGATGAGACCCAAATCCACTCCCACCAGGAAAGCCTACCTTCAAATCAGAGCAACATCACATTTTGCATGAATCATGTACTCTTATGAGTGAAATAAATCTTACTATATTTTAAAAGAGTTGCAAACAAGGCTATGACTGTAGGGGGACATTCGCTACATCCCATCCGTAGTACACGTGTCCCTCATCCTAGGTCCACCCCTTTCTGTTACTGAGATTCTGAGGAACCTGAGAATCACTCGCTAATTCAAGTTTCCTTTAATTTCCCAAGTTAATGCAGTGGCAAAGAGCGTCAATGTGCTCCTTTCACACCAGTGGAAACTTCTCTTGCACTGTATGAACCATGGGTCCTAGCTGATGATAGCTGTTGTGTTAGAGCATCTAGAATATGGCAAAAGCATTTATATCAATCCTCAAACTAATCAGCACGCTGGAAAGAATTCAAAACCAGATAGCTAGCTTGTAATTGAACCAAATGAGAAGAGAACACAACAGGCCTGTAGTAAAAGCACATCACTGGAGCCAATAATTACATGAAATGTACAGTGGTAAGGGCATAGCATACTCTTCAGAATCCTGCACTCCACTTCGATCAATGTCGGCCCTCACATTCAACAGTTGCCCAGCTAATCACCCAAAGAGTCAACTGAATAAAGCTAGAAGCATTCTATGACCAAGAGCTTGACTAGCAGGTACGTCAAACAATTTCCAGTCCAAAATCACCCAGTACTGACTTAAATGTGTTTTGTAAACAGTATGAGTAAATTCACTGTTAGATGATTCCTTGACCAGGTCTGATAGTGCCAAGTGTTGCACTGATTGCTGACAATATCTGTGGTATCATTTCTCAATGGAGCCAAAAGTCTCCTCTCATCAGCTTTAATTATTTAAACCAGCAGCTTGAAAATCTCAAAAATCTGTTTATGGGAAAAATAAACTAATCTCCTATAGTAAGCATTATGCAGACAAGGAATGCCAAATAAAAGGAACTTCTTTTACAGATACAGCATCAATTGAATCAAATCACCAGCTCAATACAGACATTTAGGAATGCTTTTTCCAATATAGACTTATCAACCAGAGGTTATATATAACCCCTCATATCTAATATAAACTGTAGTTGGGCCATTAATGGAAGTTGGCAAGTCTAGTCTTTGAGTTCAACAAACATGGTAATCCAAGCTAGGAATTGATCAAGCGACCCAGGTAACACAAACACACAATAATTTTCTTTTTGCTTTTGAGCTCATTGATACTAAACTTAGTGCCAACTCAGCAAGGAACTATTGAAGGCCCACATGTTTAGAGCTCAAGAATATGGGGCTGTGAGCATAGAAAAGAACCATCAACCTCCCTCCTCCAAGGTTTAAGAGGATGATTGTCCAATGTTAGTAAGGCTGAATAAAGATCTCCTATACACTAATACATATGGGAGCAAAGCTGCACAAGATGTTCTGACCTTTCCGGTAGCTGGTTTTCCTTCTCTGCATTGTACTACTACCCAGTTGTACTGGATAGAGCTCTAGATCAACTTAAGCTACTTGAGCAGTGATTATTAACAACATGACATGGCTAATATAGTCTAAAGTTGTTTCTAAATCTTCAACATTTCAATACAGTGAGGTTGGGAAGACTGCTAGCCTAGCAACCACCATACCATTACGAAGGATGGAGCATTTTTTTCTGAAGGACGGTCTTGGATCTTGGAATTTGCCATATTTCAGTGCGCCCACTTGAAAATTTGAGTATGGAGTGCATTATCCAGAAATTTAGTGACAGGCAATAAGTGACTGAAACATTAAATGAAGGCCATTGTATTTCAGGGCACAATATTGGGAGCCGGCCTGGACACAAGCTTGAAGGATGAACCATACTACATGTGAGCCAGAAAGAAGCAGAATTGTTAGATTTTCCAGTTGGCATGTAATTGAACTTGACTAGTTTTGACAAGTAACAAACAATAATAAATGTGGACCTTCCCTTAAAGAATAATCTCTTTAAATACCCTTTGCATCACATATAGTCTAGTTCAACTTCAGTAACTGGGAAAGGTAGCAAGAAAGAAAGAAAGAAAGAAAGAAAGAAAGAAAGAAAGAAAGAAAGAAAGAAAGAAAGAAAGAAAGAAAGAAAGAAAGACAGAAAGAAAGAAAGAAAGAAAGAAAAAGATAAGCATGCTGTATTGAGCCACAGGACCAGCCACAGCCATTGCTTTCGCATTATCACGTGCTCCCAATGTACAAAATGTTGGGATGTTATCCCACAGTCCTTGCCTAGATAAAATGTGAGAATTATTCCATTAGCAATGTTGGTGAACCAAATTGCATTATATTACGCACTGCTTAATAAGGATATGGTGGCCATGCTATGTTTATTCATCAACCATCCAACGACCTTCTTTATTTTGGAACATTAATCGGGCAATACAATTAGAAACTTATTTAAGTGAGCACATGCCCTAATTTAGCAGCTATAAATTCTGCTTTTATTTGAATTTTAAAACTACACAGATTTTAAACCTTTCGGAAGTTACTAGAGTAATTGCAAAAATATATATATAAATGCATAAATGTGGAGACAATGTCTCCACATGATATATTTCCCCAAAATATTGCTCAGGGAGTTAGGCACAAAGCTCTAATATTTAGATTGCAGTATATTATAACACTTTCTATAAGGTGGGCCTGGAAAAATATCAGCATTAGCTAGACTTTGCAGAAGGTTTGGTTACGACTGAGAATTAATGCAGTATATTTTTGTATTCTGACTGGATTTGAAAGCATTAGATAAAAGTGTGTTGTACATTTTCCTATTATCAGGATTTAAAACAGGAAATTAGATAATGCAGTAAGTCCAAGTAGTAAAGATGACAGGACATGTTGCTGTGTTTTTCGTTCAGCTGAAATAGCAAGTGCTAGTTTGACAAGCACATTATTTTAAATACTGTACATCAAAGCCTAAGGTAAATGGCTTCAAGGAACCTACAGGTTTATAGTAATTTAATCCAAATAGGAACACAGCTATGTATTCATTTATGTACCTTCTTTAATCAAAGGACCTACTCATCCCATCTGATTATGTGACACATTTTATGCAATGTGGTTTGTCAAAACCAAAATATTATTAAGAGCTGTGCCTTCTAAGAGACAGCGGCCTGCATCTAGAAAGTGTATATAAAAGGAATGCTGATATAATGTGCATAAGCAAAAAGAACAGATGATGGACGGCATTAACTCCAAGTCACAGATCTGGATTTAACCCATCTTTTTTTTGCTCACCGCACCATCCAAGTTTGGAATCAGACATATGAAAATCAGTTGTGATCATGCTCCCCTTGAGACTAGTCCTGTCCAAACTGCCAGGGCCTTGCTGGACCAGAAACAAGCATCTTAGGTCCAGTTTCTGGATATCACCCCATATCAGCCAAGCTAGCTTGAATTCTGTGGCACATTGAGCAAGGGACCCACGTCTGGGCATACCCTTCACACTTAGGGCAATAAAAGCAAAAAGATCATATGATGGGCGGAATGCTAAACAAATCAAATGATCACACCCCAGTCACAGATTTGGGTTTAATCCATCTTCTTTTGCTCACCAAGCCACCCCAGTTTAGACCCAGCCATTAGAACATCAGTCGTGACCCTGCTCTCCATGGGAGCAGTCCAGCCCGAACTGCCAGGACAGGTCCTCTCTGAACCAGAAATAAGTATCCCAGGACAGTTTTCGGGGTATCATGCTTCATTAGCCAACCTATCTTGAATCCAGTAGTACAGTGAGCACGGGGCCCACATCTGGGCATACCCTTCCCACTTAGGCATAAAAAGCAAAAAGAAGAAAAGATGATGGACGGAATGTTGAACTAATCAAACATTCACCCTCAGCAACAGATATGGGATTAATCCATTGTCTTTTTTGCTCACCACACAATCCCAATTTGGAGCCAGCCATATACAAATCAGTCTTGACCTTGCTCCTCATGGGAACATTCCAGCCCGACTGCCAGGGCTGGTCCACCCTGGACCAGAAACAAGCATCCTGGGACCAGTTTCAAATTGTTCAGCATTCTGTCCATCAGTTGTTCCTTTTGCTTTTAATACAATGGGCTTGCCATCTTTATTTGGGGAAAGTAGTTAAAACATCACTGCCACATTACCGGGATTACTCAATATTTGTCCAGGTATGGTTTTAGTTGATTAGACACAAATATTTTCTAATGGTTGATCTACCAAAATGTAATAAGTTCCATCAACAAGAAAAAAAATTACATTTACTTGTTGGTTCCCTTAAACAATCTGTAAACAATCTTCAGCAGGTGAAGATCATATGACCAAAATTACGTTTGATATTCAAATAATGATCATGTAATCATTTAACACAGATCTTGACTAGTTTACACTTCACTTACAGATAATTTTCAAGTTATCCAATAAACAAATTGCTTCACTCCAATACATTGGGAAAAGGGCTGTCTTAGATCATCCAATCTTTCATTGTTTAAAAAGAAAAATGTAGGTTCTAATGCACTTGAGATCTAGCACAGTGTACAACGGAGCCTGGCCGGCATCCATGGATTAATCATGTTTTGGCTTTTTAAAAATAAATTAAAATTGTAGCAGATTTTCAATATTTCTACTGGCCACGAACTGTTTCTGAATTTCAGAGTCAAGTTTGATGCCCCCTTAATTATTTGTATATCCATAACTAAGGCAGAACGTTCTGATTGACACATTTGATAGCTGTGTGTAACCTTGAATGTCGCATGACCGTCAAATTACCCAATTCACCTATTACTGAGTTATCTGTCATAAGAGAATGGTGTTGTCAGGTATTTGGCATTAATCAATATGTGCACTAAGATGTCAATTGAGCTATGTTGAATACTAGTAAGTTGAAAATTATAATACATTTGGTTACTTTGTGTTACATTCTCTGCATCAAAAATAAATCTAAGTTCTTACGTGTTTTTTACAGCATGAAGATGAGAGCCAAATAGTGCTTCAGAGAAAGATATAGAAAATTAGAACAATAGTAAGAATGCATCAGAGAGAGAGTGAGGAAGAGGAGTGGAGAATGAGAAAGAGAACATAAATAGCTGTGTTGGAAGCCGAATTATGTAGAGTCTCACCCTGCTGCAGAAACATGTTTGCAAAATGTTAATTCAAGAAACATGCCAAACATTTTCTGAGATCAGGGTGATGTACGTAAATTGCATCAACTTATCCGGCTTGAGGAGTAATACACTACCATCCATCAAAATGAAAACATTCTGATGTGGTGAAGGTCATATTTCTGAGTTATTTTATTAATTAATGTATGAAACACTAAGTGCAAATGTTTGCATGTTTTCAAGCAATCTAGACCGTACATTCTCAATTCACTCAATTAATGTTGTGTTTTGACAACATAACATGTAATCACACTTCGAGATAAATAATTGTGTCAAATCCTGCCCCACCAATATTTACAACGCTCTACTGCAAGTTCAGATTTGCTTCCAAATTTGTCATCAGAAATCTCTTTAAACTGTTTGAGATTCCTGAAATACAAATTCAGTACTCCCCAAATTAGGTAAGCCATCGAAAGAGAGAGGAAAAAAAATATATGGAGAGTACTATTCAATCAGCGGAAAATGGAACGCGAGATCCAAAAAGCAATAATGAGGAAAAGAAAGAAAGAAAGAAAAAGAAAGAAAGAAGGAAAGAAAGAAAGAAAGAGGAATGTAGCCAGAGAGAAGGAACAATATATGAGAACATATAGTCAGTGACTAAGAATTGCTGACAGAACTAAGTGAACTAAAAAAATACAATTAGAGGAAGAGAGGGCAGAAGAGTCAGAGAAATGGCTATAGAGCCAGATACAATTAGTTTAATCAAAACTAAATACAAATTGTCGTCTCTTCAGCAGATAAGATTAGTAGAATCACTTCCTTTTAAATAGTATGATGATCTCAATGTGCACCGCCTTGCAAATTTGAGCAATACTGCCTTGGGTACTGTGAAGACACTGCTGAGCTCCGTGACACTAACAGGATCCTTGAAATGTAAACATGGTGGCTGTTCTTTTTAAGTGAAATGGTAAAGAGGATCTCCACCTCAAGTGCAGCTGAACATTATTACCAGATGCGGTAGGATAAATCAGTATTTATGCTCTAGTTGTACATTGCAGACAATCACTATATATGAACACCTTTATGTAACCCCTGTAAATGAAAGTTCACTGTTTTTCACAGTTCTGCATCAAAAGTAAATTAATCTTGTAACCCCACCGAAGACACATTGAAACCGCAAAGCAAAGATTCCCACTGTGAATCTAGTCAATTGAATTTCAAATGTCATTTTTATAAAACACATTTTCATATATATTTCTCATGTTCAGATTCTTTCACACACAATTATTTGACAACATAATGATGTGGGTATTGAATGCAGATATGTTGCTTCAAACAAACAGTAGCTTTGAACAGCACTCGTGCCAGACCTAGTATGTTATTTATGTTCATATACTAATTGGTTAAGCATTCTTACATACAATAAAGATTAAGATGCATCAGCCCATATTTGAGCATCAGCAAGCGTATTTATTAGGACACACATTTCAAACCACTGAAAGAGCAACATTTCAATACATGAATGTTTCATTCATCTAACTCTATATTACCCGAAAAACAATTACTTATAGTGATTATGAAACAATTATGTAACTTTCTTTCTCTCTCTCCTATTGCTCTCTTTCACACTTTCTTCGTCTCTTGCTGATGAAACTCTTGGCCACGTGTTGTTGGACTGCTTATTTATTTATTTCAAAAGTTTTATATAGCGCCAACATGACCCTAGAGGTATCAGAGCGCTTTACCTTTCTTTTGAGCTTTCTCACTGTTCAAATCCTGCCTAGACCTACAGATAACACTCACCTGTATACAAACATCGTGAAGTGAAATATGGTGCTAAAACTGTTGTTTTCTATAAGGTAGCCTGTACTGCTAAAGCACATGATCCAAGCGCCCTTCATTTGTTCCCTTAAATCATTTGTTTTCGTTTGACACCTCCTTTGCCAAGCTGGGTGAGCCTGGAAACGCTCCCTCTGTGCCTGATGTGTAAACATAGATATAGAATGGGACATTTGCCAGCAGCAAGGAGATTTCCTTCTTTTTAATCTTTAAAACAGCCTTGCGGAAATTCCAAATTGAAAACAGGGCAGGCAGGCGGTGGGGTCACAGTGGAAGTCTGTTAGGCTCATAGGAGAGCCTAACAAGCAAACAGCCGCCATGACTGTGCCTACTGCATTTTCTTGCACGGTGTGGCTTGTAAATGTAAATTGATACTTGTATAGCGCACTACTCACCCGCAAGGGTCTCAAGGCGCTTGTACGAATACCGCTGTGGAACTCATCCTGGCTTTCCCTGTGAGGCGTTCACTCCTGGGCACCCCCAAGGTGGAGGCCAGGCATCCTTAGCGTTGTGGGGGCTGTTGTGGAGATTAAGCAAGCTATTGCCCAGAGTTGTAGAGTGGGACTCTATGATTGGAATAGGCACCTAGGCGAGAATTATCAGGTCCATGGAATTTTTGAGCCCAAGACCCGCTGAGGCAGGAAATTGAACCCTGGTCCCGGGCTAAACCTCTGCATCAGGGTCTGCCGCTCTAACCATTGAGCCACACTTCTCCACTTCTGATGTGCCCTCGGACACAACCCCATGGCCAGATGTGTCTGGGGGCCCTGTTAGGGACCCTTACCTGCATTCTTCCATCCTTTTCATGATGGTCTCCCCTCCATGAAATGGGTGGGGGAAAAGAAGGTCGTAACAGCATCAGCGGTCCCTGCATCGTCACCACCAGCATTTACTGCCATTTTCGACACCACCACCTCCGTGGGTTCCTGGATCTGTGTGGAGGCAGTAGTCTTGTGGCCGTCCCACCACCACCACCATCGTAATACAGCAGGCAGACCTGCTGTGGTGGTCGGACTGCCACTGTGAGTCCACCAGTCCCAGGACGCCATACTCATAATAAAGCCCTAAATCCAGCTGTTACAAGCCACCACACAGATCCATGTCCTTATACATGCAAACGTCAGCATGGACATGGACCTGCTAGTGGCATGTCGATTCGTGTTTATTTACAATGGTGTCCCTTTATTTCAATTGTTATCTTTATTTATGACATCACAACTCATCAGATATAAAATAATCAGTGACTTGAGATGTCTCTGAATAACATCTGTTTTGTAAGCAGTTCCAAGGTGTTACTAATCCAGTCGTTGGAGACCCATTCTTCATAAAGAATTTAAATACATTATCTTCCAGAGCACTGACCAAAAACCGTCACTGTCTTTCTAACAAATGCAACATTATGACTAACTTGAATGCACTCACATGAGCATTTCGTTCTATTAAAGTTCAATTGGTATTTCTTCTTTAGTAAAGAACACATGGGAACTCAATAATACTGTTTTACGCCGTTTCCTATTACATTGCATTTGTGACAGTACTTCTTGGGTGCAACAAGGCTATTTAATCAGTATGCTAAGATAGCATCACAGATCTACTGTAATAGCCTATTAGAGTTGCGTTCTCACCACCAGAGCCGGCAAAAAGTCAAAAAAGAACTTTCATTTGCCACCCTGGTTACATGTTGCCGCATAAGACTCTGCACATATATGAAACTGTTCTACACTTTCTCCTCACAGATGCAAGCAGGCTATCTATAGAAATCACCAGCTAAAACACACTGGGCCTGATTCACAGAGGTAAACTTACACTCACCTTAATCCACACTTACACCTACATAAACGCCTATGTGAATAGCAATCAATCGTAAACTTACACAAAAGTGTAAGTGTACCTTTGTGAATTAGACACGTTGTGTTTCACTTTTGATTCAAGGAAATGACCAGCACTACCAAGGAAGTAGGTCTTTCTCTACACACATAATTCATACTTGGTAAAGGTTTAGGCACATGCACTTCATGCAAAAACAGTGGAGAAAAGTGGAAAAAACATCAGTTTTTTCGTAACACTGATTTACTATGAGAGTATTCCTGTATTTCTGTTTGTGGTTTGTGTCTCCATGTGTTAGTATGTTTACTTATTTCTGTGATTTGGTACTTACTTTGTTCCGGCAGTTGCAAGTGCTTAGTCACAACACATATGTTTGAGGGCAAGGATTCTTTTTTTCATCAGACTTTGACCAAGAGCAAGAGAGTGAAGGATAGAAAATGGGAAAGGAGGCGGAAAGCAAAGATAGGAAAACAGAAACAAAGAGAAAGAGTAGGAATGAATAAGAACCTGCAAACTGACATAAAATCAGGAAGTGTAGGCTGATGGAAGAAAGAAGCATGAGATTGACTGAAGACTAGGCAGGCTTTCTATTCTGCAGCTCTACAAGCAGTACAGACAATGAGGGCCTCCTGAGAAAAACATTGGGCTGCAGCACTTATTTGTTTTAAGTTATGCATAGCCTGGTTGATAAATTGAACAAGCTTACTAACTTTGTCAATTAAGTTATATAAGTTGCACTAAAGAAACTGTGTTATCACAAGAAACTTTTGATCTGGGCTAATATTTCTTCCATTTAGCTATCATGTATATTATCATTTTACCTAATCATACAGGACCCATTATCGACAGCATCCATTTTAAATCAAACATGGTCTCTTTTATCCGATTGAGAGGATGAACAAATTCTGTATTAAACAAATCAATGTGCTCTTCAATGATATTTGCAGCCATTTCTACTTCAAGTGCGAAGACTAGGGAAGAACACCATACCTCTTCATTTTAATTGCATTGCTCTGTGTGACCCTGTGTATTATTTTATAGCTGCAGCTGATTTATTGTGGTATAAGAACATTGCTTTAATCATTAATTGTTTAGAGCTCTTTTGAAGACAATGGAGTGGCTCAGGGCCTATAAAATTGGCCTACTTATCCAGCATTCCAGTGTTTGTCTGTCTGTTTGTCCTTTTCAATGTGTTACCTTCAGTGTATGTACTGTTCTCACAGTCATACTGCACGTGTGACTCTGGCTACACCAGTTGTTAAAGCCCCTCTTAATCATTATAGGCCCTTGCTGACAGTTAAGGCCTATACACTGAGTTCAGGACAACTGCATAACCCTTGAGAGAAGGCAACATCGCGACAATAAAGTATGACTAAATGAACTTAGAAAATCTGATGAAAAATTAAAGGGGCTGCATGAAGACAATGTGGCATATTATAAAGGAACGGCGTTAACATTATTGCCGCTTTTGCGGCAGAAAACTGCTGTTAAAGCCGGAATAATGGGCTTGATAATACACCCTTGAGAATTCCAATAGAAGCCCATGTCCTGGTGTGAACATGGGCTTCTATTGGAAATCTCGAGAGCGTATTATCAAGCCCATTAGCGGCAGTTTTCTGACGCTACAGGGGCGATAATTTTAACACCGTTCCTTGATAATATGCCTCGATATGTTTTAGAATGTTGAGATGGTCTCATTCTATGAAGGCGAAATAAATGCTTTGGAAAAAGCCAGCATGTCTGTGTTAGGTGATGTTTGTAACCAACGCCTCCTACTGAACATGTTTTAAATGCACTATAAATGGGAGTGACATTTTTAGCAGAATTTCCTTATCGCAAAATCTTAACTTTTCATGAAAAATGTTTTTCTCATGGCACGTTTACAGACAGTGAAAGTCCAGGGCAATGATATCTCCCACAAGCTGCAGATATCTAAGGTGAGGAAAAAGGACGAAGGGCTGTACGAGTGCCGGGTGACCGACGCCAACTACGGGGACCTCCAGGAATACAAGGCCCAAGCGTTTCTCAAAGTCAATGCCAACATCCACACTAGGCGCATGCAGGCCTTCGAGGCGTCGCCCATGTGGCTGCAGGATATGAAACCCCGCAAGAATGTCTCGGCCGTTGTCCCCAGCAGTATGAATGCCTCGGCCAATCAGCGACTGCGCGCCACCTCCAGCCCTGAAGCAGAAGCCAAAATACCCAAACAAAGTCCACAATCAGGTACGTGAATGGATTTTGACCAATTGCTGACCAACTTAGATTATTCTGAATCTGAAGCACATACAAAACTAGGAGCTGATTGGTGCTGGTGGATATTTCCTGTTGGATATACCTAATGGGATCTTAACGCGATGTTTGTGGGTAGTAGATGATGCTACCTTGGTTTTTATGGCACGAGACAAATGGCGAATCAAATATTGTGTTTTAAATCTAATGCAGTGCAGTGATTTCTTTACATTTGTAAAATTTGAACTTTTAAATTTTTTACATTTTATATTTTTTCTGCTCATGTGTGTTGCATTCCCTTTAGACCAAGTAGTTTCTGTGGCTGGTGTTCCCATGTTCCACACTCTCACCGCAACCTTGAATTCTGATGCAGCACAACAGTTAATGTAAATTACATGCGCAAAGACTGATACTTTTCAGTGTTTATGTATCGCATTTGTAATCAAGAAAGCTGCGAAAGTAACAAAATAGCTCACACACCTACCACATTTCACAACATTTATACTGCGCCTTTCAAACCATGACATGCAAATATAGTGTCGAGAAATAAATGAAATATGCAAGATGACACCTTTCAAGCGGAATAGAATGCAGAAGAGATATTGTCATGAAAATTACTCATCCGTGAAAATGCCCATGCAGCAATTTCATATCTGCCTGTATTTAGCTGTAGCTGCTTTCCTTGGAGGAGGTAGTTACAGGATTAGATAATGCAGCCACCGCTGTTGGCAGCGTTATGTGCCATTAGCTTCACAAGGATGGACTGCGGATGAAGGATGTGGCAATTCATTAAGCACCAGTGCAATGTGTTTTAAAATCAAGCAGGCACGACTTTTGTTCCACCTTGTTTCCCTGAGTGCAAATCATTATATGTTACTCTGGCATGAAAGAATGTTTCTTGGCAACATTTTCAAGTTCACAAATGATGCGTCTGAAAAGCCTAAACCAGTTCTCCTGCTGGTTGGCTCCATTTTCTGATCTGACACAACATCAGAATAACATTTATTTTGTGTCTTTTGGCCCAGAAAGGATAAATAGCTCGCAATGCACATTTTGCTTTACTTGTGTATTTATCCCGAAGGAGAACAAGTGGGATTAGCGCCTGAGACATACCTAATGTATTTTTTCATGCATTTTTCTTTCTTTCATCAATGCACTACTAGGGTAGAGTTAACCTCATTCAAAAGGAATTGAAGTAAGGCCTAGGAATTCCATTATTATAGCTGTGGCAAAATATTACTGCATATTTTATGGATTGTGAGGGTTTTATAATGGAGCATTGACTGCAGTTCTGAGTTTAGAGGTGGGCAGTACTAGTTTAACCCCGAAATATATGTGCATACTTTCCGCCACAGATGGAACAGTAGAGCATAACCGAGTGAGTTTTAATTTTGAGTATTTATTCTTTGACTTGAATTTTTAAATTTCAGGTGAACGTTGCAACCAACATATATCCTGTAGCTTTGTAAGTTTTTTTAATGTTGTGTGGAAAAGATTAATTACAAAAAAGAATAAATAATTATTTCAAGCAATACGTGCGCCCTGTGAGTCCCCCAGAGTGTCTGCTGCCCATTTAGTTTTAGGTATCAGTTATACATCAACATTAAAAATTATATATTAGGCTTCTGTACTTGGCTTCTTCTGCTACTCACCGTATTGTTCACATAATCAGCATTTAAAACCACACAGTCTACCATTGGTATGTGTCATATTGCTTCGCAGTGTGACTTTCCAAATGTATTTGAGGTTTCCACTGCAGAACGATTCACGACTAAGGTTGATTTTTAATTATTTAGTGATGAGTGAGTAAAATGTTTGCCTAATGTTTTCTGATTTATGTTTAGTAGTATTACTTGATTGTAATTAGTGTTCGGACAGTTTGATAAATGACCCCTCTTGGCATGAGCTTGTGCTTCCTCCATTATCATGGACACAACTCCTGGAGAAAGATAGGGGGTGTTTAACCAAAATCTGCTCCGCTAGGTGGGCAGAAAGCTCACTAAACACCAAGGAATATTGCTTTTACAGTTTTTTGGGGGCAGCCTCCCCACCCTGGGCCTGGGTCTGTGCTTCCCTTTACCCCAGGCAGGACAGACATCTGCTCTCCGTTGGGAGTAAAAAGGGGGTGTTTACCAACATTCTGCTTCACCAGTGGGCAGAAAGTCCACTTGGCACACAGGAAAGTCATCTGTCCTGTTTTTGGGGTAGGGTGTGGCCCCTCTGGGCATGGACCAGTGTTCCGATCCATGCCCATTGGTACAACAGTGGTTTTGCCCCTCCTAGGTGGCAGATAGGGGTATTTACCCATTATCTGCTCCCCTGGGGGACAGAAAGGCCCTAAGACAACAGACATTTGCTTACATTTTTTTTGTAGGGAGCTCCCCATTGTGGACATGGGCTTGTGCTCTGTCCCACCTTTAGGTCAGGACAGAGTTTCTGTCCCCCAGGGGCGGCACAGAGGGGTATGTATCCCAAATCTACCCTAGGTGGGGCAGAAAACCCACTAAGCATCAGGAAATGTAATCTGAAATGTTTGTTTTGGGAGAGAATCACGTGCCCTGCACATGAGCTGTGCTCCCTCCTTCCCATTAGCACAACAGTCTTTCTGCCCCTACTGGAGGGGCAGAAAGATTGAAGGGGTCGCCTCCCCTAATCTGCCCAAGAGCTAAATTTCCACTAGACTTCAGGGAATATTGTTTTAACTTGTGTGTGAGGTGAAAGTGCCCCTCAAGCATGACCCTGTGTTGTCCCCCACCCATGGGCAGAACAGACTTTCGGCCCACCTGCAAGCTGAATAGGTGGTGTTTGCTCCCAATCTGCCCCCACCCAGGTGCAGTTTTTACTTTTGTGGGGGTATATGGATATGGGCCTGAACCCCTCCATCCCCCAGCTTTACAGCCTTTCAGCTAACCGTTGTGGGCAGATAGGGGTTGTTTACCTCAATTTGCTTCCCCCCAGCAGTTGCAAAAAGCCCACTGAATGCAATAGAAATGTGTTTTTACTGTTTTTGTGGGGGAATAGCCCCCATAGCAAGGGGCCTATGTGCCCTCATCCCTAGATGCAAGAGACTTGCCGCTCTGAGGGCTGGGTAGACATGTTCTCCCATCCACCCATCCAGTGGAGAAGAGATCCTACTAGACACCCAAGACAAAAGACCAAAGAAAAAATGTAGGGGGGTGGGTGGCCAATAAATGGATAGCTCCTCAGCACAAGGAACGCAAAGCTCTTTCTGCCCTTGGGAGAGCAGAAGGCCCACTAGATCACCAGGACAGGAAAAATAGTCCAAAAAGAAGGGGGCGGGTGACCGACGCAGAGATCTGTCTGGGACCACACCCCATAATGCGTGCAACAGTCTTTCTGCTCCCCCGGTGGCAAATTGGGGGAGTTCTATCCTCCATTGATTGAGACAGGTGCTGGTCGGATGCTCCGTGACTGCATTCGTAAATTATTGAAGGATTGCAGAACTTTCAATCATACAGACATTGGGTTAGATTGATTTTTTTTTATCAATAGAACATGGGTTAGTGTTTGATGATATCTCAAGTTCCTCAAGGGCCTGTCCTCTTAGCTTAGTTTCAGTCACTCAGTCCTGATGATGGTCTTGCAGACTCATTAACCACCTGAGACCAACATGTTAACAGAACATCCTCTCTAACTTCCATCATACGACTGATAATTTGCAACTAAATTTGACATCTTATATGGACTATGGTCAGAATGTTTGTATATTAGGTGGATATACCAATTCCCATTCATCATTTCTAAATACAGTACAAATTGATTTTTGTGATTAATGTGGGTCAGCTGTGTTCTTCACAATGTTTTCTTTTGGATCCTGATTGAGCAATGGTGTAATAGAATACGTATAATGTTTTGATAGTTATTGCTGAAGTCTTATTTGTATTTAAAAAAACGTTTCTATAATTAATTAGTTGGTATGCCTCATTATGAGTATGTCATATTTTATTCGATACGTTGCATTTTTATACCAACTCAACTCAGAGTATATACAAGTGACTCCTTCAGGAGCCTGTTGTTTCACGATTGAGTTTATACCCAGTCTCCTGGGGGAATTTTGGGTAGCCCTAGTGTGTTTGATATGCTAAAAAATTTGGACCACGTTTGCAAAAGTAACTACTTATTTTTTTTTGCCAACTTTGTGAATGTTATTCTTTTGTTCTTGAAATTGGAAGATGTGTTTGGCATCGTTTTGAAGACGTCAGTTTTAATCATAATGGATTCAATTAAATGTGGAATCCCTGTGTTTGTTTAACATTATCAGGGGTGTAGCATTTGGGAACAAGCACGCTAGCTAGGTAAAGATGCTCGACAGGAGGAGAAAGTGATAGAGACAGAATATTGCATTTTTGGTTTATTTGACTGTGAGACACTTGCTTCAACATGGACTACTATGACTGAAATAACGGCACAGCATTTTTTTCTGAACTTACAAATATCTTAGGAAGACTGCAAAATGCATTTGGTAGGTGGTCCACATTTGTATCTACTAGTTTAATGTCAGATTCCCCCAAGTTTGAGGAGTGTATCAATCCAACATCCTATGTTTATTGAAAATGCTGGTTCTAGAAAATCTATCACAAGAGTGGGTTTGATGTAGATGAGATTGATTAGATGAACATTCCTTTCAAACCTTGTGGAACCTCATGCACCTGTGGAAATTAGCTTGTTGTAGTCACTATGCTATTAATTTATAACATATCCAGAACGCCCTTATCTCATCTATCCTTCTGATGCCACTTTTCATCCTTAGTTGATTATTCTTCTGAAGTTATGGCAGAAGAGGAGGAAACTAACAAGGGCATGTATGACATTTTGTGTGGATTTAGGTTATGTTCTCCATTGCAGCGTGGCTTAAGATTGTCTCCAGACAGTGAATCATTATTTCTTACAATCACATGCAACCTCCTCTTCTCATTTGCTTTAAACTTTAGTTTATACTTTTGCAGTACACAATTAAACTCACCTTCTAGGGAATCAATTTTTACTTTGCCAGTGCCCTATCTGCTTGTTGTGTCATGTTTGATTTCCTCTTAGCCTTTGATGTTAATATGAGAGTTGCATTTGACACACTTTGTGACACTGTAATTAAGGAATTTCCTTTAAGTATTTTCAAACATTAAACATTAAGTACAGGAGCACTAGGGTTGGGGCTGTAGACTGATGATTTCTTTCACACACATATTACTTTACTAATATACTTTGTATATCCACAGACAACAGTGACATTCTTTGCACCATTTCAGTTATTTCCATGTACCAGAGTATGATTCAAATGTTATATCTGGCTTTGCTTTCATTGTCCATAAGAAATTATTTCAGATTTCATGTTCAAATTTTCTGGCTCTCCATTTGCATTTATTGGACTGAAGGCATCTCCTCCATATCCTATAGTAATGTAAACTTTGCTTTTAAGACTCTATTAAAAATCTGAAAAAGTAAACATTTCATTGCCAGCATTTATTATAGTTTTTATATGGACAACTCAAGTGCCCTTATTATTTAGTTGGCCTAAACATTGTAATGTATTGATAGTTTCCATATTGTGTCATTTCAACTGGTAATTTACATTTTGCTGGATCCTGTGGCAGGAACCTTTATTTGCGATTTTCATTTAATTACAGTTTGTTAATTTTACAATATACTGTTTGTATTTGAGAATTGATTGAACATAGATTGGGTTCTAATTAATTATTAACATTGAATCATTGGCATAACAAAACATTAAATTCTTCTTTGTCTACATTTTGGGTACTTCCATGTTTTTTAGCAATGTCTCATTTATATTTTGTTTTTTCAGGAATTTAGGAAACAAATCAAAGCACTTTTGTTTGTCTTTTTTCTTACCAGTTATAGGTATGCCCCACATGTATTGGGAATTGCTAAAAACAGTGGTCCCTAGACATCTACTGGATATACTAGATAGTAAATATAGACTAGATATGTTCTATATTCTTTGTCCAGCTGGACAGAATTTTAATAATCAATAAGTATATAGAAAGAAAAACATTCATACACACTACAAGTGGGACACCACCTGGGACCTACTACCACAATAAGACAAACAAAAAATAAGGGAAAACAGTTCAGGCAACAGGAAAAAGTCTGTGAACATAAAATTGTAGTAGACTTAGATAATATGAAAAAACATTGCCGGTAAAGCTATACAGTATATTAACATGCATATGGTGAAGATTGGGATGATAGTAGATATAGCCCAGGAACTAGGTAGACTCCTTTTATGGCTGCATTGATAAGTGCTGTAAGAACTGGTGCCCACAGCTGAGGATTGGATTTAAAAAGATCTAGGGGTATACCTTTGGGTCCAGGGGCCTTATTTTTAGACAATCCCTCAATATATTTTCTAAACTCTCCGACATAAACGATAAGGGTCAACTTTCCCTCCCCCATACTATCCAATGGGCTGTCTACTATTGGACTGGTAAATATTTTCCCACAATTACCAAATAATTCCTCCTCTGTAATGTTTGCCTCAAGGGCCTGTGTGGACTCTCCTACCAAAAAGGGCTATTAACTATGCTCTAGAGCGTTTCACAATTTTTTGAAGTGTTGGCCTCTTAAAACATACTGTTATGTTATGTTATGTTAAATTTAGCTTATAAAGCGCACGTACGCCCGTAGGCTTCATGGCGCTGTAGGAAGTTTTCAGAGCATAACACAACAACAGGAGGACCACCTAGAACATCTAAGGATAGGCTACTCTAAAAAGCATGTTAGGTAAGTATACAGAGGGGGCGAACAGATCTGCTGCATGGAGAAGCCAGGAGGACAGTGCCCTCTCATCAACCTCCAGATCTTCGTCTAATGGGGGAAGGGTGTTGTTCAGCGTGTCCATGAACCCGGAGCGGTCCATGGATTTCCATTTGCGGAACTCTTTACCCATGGGAGGTTTGGCCTTGTGCTGCTCTTGAATTTCTAGTGGGAACTGGATAAGATAATGGTCTGACCAAATGCAAGGGCTTATAATAGGAGAGAATGGTGGTACGTTGTATGTCCAGATTTGGTCTAAGCTGTGACCCTTCTGGTGAGTGGGAGAGTGAATGTGTTGGACCAGGTTTAGATCTGTAAGCAGGTCCCTCAGTTCTCCAGCTTGGGTGTCGGTATCTGTTCTATCGAACCAATAATTTAAGTCCCCCACTAGAGCAGTTTTAGAGTGCTTTATTACATGGGAGGCCAGTTGTTCTGCCAAAAGTACTGGATAGTTGGCCATGTATTGGGGAGGGCGGTATAACAGAATTACAGTAAGAGCCCCACTCTCTGAGTCTAGTGTAATTACCAAATTCTCTGTGTTGGGGAGGGTGAGAGAAGGTAATTCCCGGAAGTGAAAGGATTTTGAAATGATTGCTGCTACCCCACCTCCAACCTTCCCTTGAGCACGGTTGGCAGTCAGAATGTAGTAGTCTGAGGGAAGTGATGCCAGAATGTCCGGCAGGGAATGAGGGTTGGTCCACGTTTCGGTCAACAACAGGAGATCTGGTTTTTCTTCCATCAGGAAAAGGAAGATGTTGACCTGGTTCTTTATTAGGGACCTTGTGTTGAGGTAGTAGCATCTCATATTATGTGATAATAGAGGGGCCGATCTAGGTTCATTCGGCAATGGTGGAGTAGGCTGAGTATCATCAGCCAGCAGGGGAAGGCGGGAGAGCCCCAATGTTTGTATACGTGTGCAAGTATGCGACGGGAGTGAAGGGAGGGCTATTCCTGAGGAGGAGCTAGGTTGTAGTGATAGTAAATCATAAGAGGAATACCTCACAAAATGGCCAGGGGGAGTGGGCCCAGGTCCCGGTCGGCCGCGGACGGGCGCAGACGGGCTTAACTCAGGCGCAACTCCGGCGCGCCTTCGTCGCGCCCGCTGCGCTCGTCCGCTGCGCTGACACATATGGACCGTTTAAGTAGGGGCGGGACTCGGGGGTGTGGCGGTGATGTCACTGGCCTCGCCTCCCACCTCACCCGAGCAACCCGGCCCAAGATGGCGGCCCCTGCCGCTGCGAGCCCGCTGAAGCGGTCAGCGCTCAGCCGAGCACCGGTGCACTCAGGAGGAGTGATCAGGTAGGTGTTCTGGAGTCCGAGGGAGAGACTGGGATCACAGGATAGTTTCCAAAGTTAGAAGCGCTCCTCTGCGCTTAATGCGGCGATGTGTTAAAAAATTTAAAATACTGCTCCAGCAATGTCTTTCCGCGTTGCGAGTGAATACTGCAGCTAACTTCCTTAGCCACAGGCGGAGACCCCCTGCCACAGGGTCGTCAGCCTGCAAATGCCCCATGCCATATCCCTCTGTTCAGCCTTGTGTCTAGCTAATTGTACCTTGTATTGACTTCTAGAGGCTTTCACTAAGGCAGGGTCGCTAGGTTTAGTACCTAACAACCCCTTCAATTCTCTAGCAGCTCTAGAGCAATTACGGTCGAACAATCTCGGGGCGTGAATAGTCAAAGACCTAGGTGGTGGCCTTAATAGTTCCCCAATGGAACGTGAGATAACTGAAAAAGCAGCAAGAATAATTACAGGAGCTTCCTGACCTTTACGCAGATTTCTAAGTTCCTCTTTACACCTAGCTACAAGTGACTCATGGAAGAGGTCCAATGTAATCTGAGCCCAACTTACTCTTCTACCCTGATCTGTTCCCTTAAGGGACCCCTTTTCTCTATTCAGCCTAGATTTTCATAGCTGGAAACAGCTAGTTGTAGCACAAAGAGGGTTGTGGTCACTATATATGCTATCATCTATAGAGAACTGTGTCAAAAAAGGAAAAAGAGGATTTGAGACATAGATAAAATCAATAAAAAATGCACATGCATTCCTGAAAACGTGGGAACAATGCTTCTACCACTTTGGTCCAGCCGACACATTGCTCCTCAACTAGAAAGTTTAGGGTCTCTCCCTGCTTGTTGTGCCCAACATGCATACCCAACACACACAGGCATCCACTATTGTGAGGCTTTGACACCATAGGGTCCCCGCATAAGTGAAGATTAAAATCTCCAGCGATCCCTATAAAAAACATGATAGTGGATCTTTAGACTCCTACTTGTTAAAAACGACACTAGATGAGAGGTATTACAGACATCTGGGGCAACAATTATGGCTCTATATAAATTCAATCATAACAGATTGACTGCCCCCTGAGTAAATAACAAGGACTACAAACAAGGTTTATCCATTGGCAGAACCATCATGCAACAGTGTACTGCTTGGGAGACAAAGATAGTAAGCCCACCCTTAGGTCTACCTGCCCTTGATGGAATAGCGGGCTCAATGAAAGTCTTGTAACCCTCAAGAAGAAAGCTTTTGGTGATAGGCCATGTCTCCTGAAGACATATAACATGAAAGTCTTTTATAAAAGCACCCGAAATAGGATCAGTAAACTTGTTTGTTAACCCAACAATATTCCATGACACAAGTTTACAGGGCTTCTCCAGAGCCAATCCGGCAGGGCAAGATAATCTTTTGGTGTAAAGACGATGACCTTGCGAGTTCCCTTTACAAGAGTCAATCACACAAGTTCATTGATTCCAGGGGCCTAAATCCTTATAAAGGGAAGTATTGTGAGTCGACAGCTGCCTGGATGGCTGACGGCCCGATGGAAGAACCAGAAGGCTCCAATCCTTCAACACCCCAGGTAACCTCACACTACACAGAGGACTGTAGAAATTCCCCAGAGGTAGGGCTACTATGGACAAAACGGGGACACTAAGTTTATTCTGCAAGACTGCATGCAGAAAACTATCTGCCAGATGATGACTGATGAAGTTAATTATAACACAGTCTACATCCTTGTGTTTTCTGGACCTTCCAATCCAAGTGACTCTCCGTACCATGTTAATGAATCTCTCCATCCTAAAACCCAGCATTGTGTTGCAGTTCAGACAATAAATTAATTTGTTCTTTAAATGGTCAAGTGCTTTAACGCCGCTGGGGAGAGCACCAGGACGTTTCCAAGGACCACTGCATGCAGGGTTGACTCCGGGGGGTGGTGTAAAACCGGCAACCTTTGCTGTGTGACGTGGTCCCGGATTGTATACTACCCATTTCTCCAAACAAACCCCCCCCCCTCCTCTTGATGGTTCTCCCCATGAGATATTAGCAGGCATTGGCCAAGATTGTGCTATAGGGTGCTAAAATTCAGTTACCGCAATTACAACCAGAGAGTCTGCCCTTAGGGAGTTTGACTTCACCTGTGACCCGGGGCCGGGAGATTTGCTTCCTTGCACAGCAATTGAAGAGGGTACAGGCATTCCATGATTATGTACACTACTTATATCCGGCAGAGGGCCAGACACTCTTCCAGTCCTGCTTTGAATTGCACAGTTCTCTGCTGGGAAGTGCTGACTTATATTCAGGAGCTCTGATTCTATTGTGACTAGGTGTTTCCTGATGGGGTCTAATTTAATGTCCATGCCTGCCAGTAATGATTCCAGCCAGCCTTCCATCATTACCACCAAGTTCCTCTGCAAAGGAAGCTTGCGTGGCATGTGCCGGGTCGTAACCTTCGATCCTTCTCGGGTAGACTGGTGAGGATACCAAGGTTTAAGAGAGCTAAAGCAGGAGGCAGATAATTTGGTGTAGCGGCAGCACAACTGTGGAATGTTCTCCCGGTTGACCTTAGACAAATCTCGGACCTCCTACCATTTAGGAGGTGACTAAAAACCTGGTTATTTCCAAAGTCCTAGATTGCCATCAGTCTTGACCCCTCCCCCCTCTGTTTTTGAGCTTGCTAGCGCCGGGATGCCTGTTAGGCAGCAGTGTGCTTTAGAAATGAAATAAATAATAAAATAATAATAAATAAGTCTCCCTTTGTAATGGTTAGCAGGTTACTTGGACTTTGCACCGTCCCCTCTGCCCTCAGGTGTTTTGCTTTGCTCATGGTCAAAGGGCCTTTCCTTTTAACTCCCATGCCTGATGGAGATCCAGCCCCTGGCCCTGCTCGGGTACTCCTAGTCTGGGGGATGGATTCCAAACCATGGCTGATTGGGCAGGATGATAATTCTGGTGTCGGGTCGGAACTGGCTCTCCCCCTAGGCCAGGTCCTTCTCCTGCACCCTTGCAAGTAGATCTTAAACATAATGTTGAGGGACCTGTGTCTGAGAGGGTGGGTTTAACATACCCTTCGGACTGATCTACACTGTCCCTTGTCCTTTCAAATGGAGGGCATTGGACAGGGGAACCAGAGAGCTGGAGGGCCACTAGCCAGACATCTTTATCAATAATCCCTGCTGCTCTTTAGAGAAACAAATCCATTGTGGTAACTAGAGGTGCTAGTGCACCCAAAGCCAGTCCTTTACATTTTCCCATTTGCCAGTGGGGGAAGGGAAGGAGCCACGGTAACAGACAATTACCATTGAATATACATGTTGACTCAAACAGGATTAGAACCCTCTGGCCTACCGGCAACACCCCCACCTACCTGCTTATGCCGGGAGGTGGTACAGATACCCCACAAGATTGTTGAACGTGCGGTGCCCACTTGCCTGCTTCCCACTAAGGGGTGACATGCAGCGGTACTCCCAGTACCTGTTCCAGCCTGGGGTCTCCGTTTCGAGGACCAAAGTGGGTGGCCCATCCCAGCCTCTTCAAGGCTCTGAAGGGCGTGGATCGACCTGCCCTTGGTCTGAGCTTTGCCCGGGTGCGGCCCACATGCGGCCCAAACCGCAGGAGCCCTTGCGGGCTTAAACATTCAAATTAGTACCTCCTAGCACAGGGCACAGCCTTCTGGGACTGAACGTCCCACTCACCTAAAACAATGGCGGCAGGCAGCACTCCACAGCATGACAACACTTCTGTGCCGCAGGAGCCCTTGCAGGCTTAAACGTGGGAATTAGCAACTCCTCCTGCAAGATACAGCCTTCTAGGACTGGAGGTCCCACTCACGAACAACAGTAGCAGCAGGCAGCAGTCCACAGTCTGACAACGCTTCCTGTGCCACGGGATTCCTCGCTGGCTTAAACGCGGAAATTAGCCCCTCCTCCTGCAGGGCACAGCCTTCAGGGACTGAAGGTCCCACTCACGAACAACAATGGCAGCAGGCAGCCATCTAAAGCCCAACAATGCTTCTGGCAGCTTTCATTTCACAAAGAATGTCTGGCACATTCCCAGTAGAGTATGGACTGCATGATGTTGGGTAGCGTTATCTCCCCTTATGCATGTGGCATGGCTATGCTGTTGTCTTAATAATCTGTGTATTTCTTTTCCTTGCCAAAATGTTGAGTGTTTTCCCTTATGAATGATCACCCACCACATATTATCTCTCTAAGACTTTCAAGAAGTTGCATGTTGCATGTTTTATATAATTATATTTTTACCCATAAGGTTGATAGTTCATGAGGTTCAAAGACAGCCAACACCCATTCAGTACAATATTTTCAGAATTACAAAATATTTATGATTGAAATTTATAAAACTACTCTAATCAACCTATTTGAAACAAATGGAAATTAGTATCTCATACATCATACCTGAAAGTTTAATACAATTGATCATGCACTATGTGGAAAAATATTTTATTGTCTATCAGTTCCCTCTTTAATAATTTAAACAGCGTGGGGCAGATTTACAAGCCCCTTGCGCCACACTTACATCATTCTTAACATGGGAAAAATGAGGCAAAAGTGGTGCAAGGGGCTTGTAAATCTGCCACCTTGTGTTTAGGTTGCCTGATAATGCTTTTCACTGCTCTGAAGTGAACTACCATTGTCAGTTTCTCATTGTAGTTATGAATGTTATACTCATGTTCATTCAAACGCTTTTCTATTTTGCTTTTGGTTCTGCCTATTTATAACTTTCCAAATGGGAATTTCAGTAGGTACACAAAGTTACTTGTGTTACATGTCATGTGGTCTGTAATGTGATTTTCCCTAATTAGGTATCGCAGCTTCACCCCCATTTTACCTACTGAGCAATGTCATCAGTGAGGGCACAATTGTGTACCATGTTGCAATTTGTGCAATGTGTAGTGTTTTCCACACCTGTGCTGTTGTCGTTTACTAAATATTGCTTTGATGTTTGTGCCTGACTGATATGAAAATAGAAGCTTTACATACTCATTTCCAATGAAAAATGGTTCCATTTATAGTATTTTCTATTGCTTTTTCCAGCAAATTTACTTTTTATGTCACCACATAACTATCTAGCAAACAAAGTATTATCTGTCGTGGATGTTCTCTTAACATGTATGACAATTCTTCTAGTTTTGCCTCTAACTTTGCATCCTAACTCCTTGAAATAATTATTTTGACTTCTATAAGGTGGGGTGTAGGTAAACACATGTTAAATGGAAAATGGGTAAACATTTCTTTAACGTGGGAAGTGGTATCTTTTTTTAGGTTTCTTTAAAGATGAATCATAATATCGCTATTCTGCTTTGCAACATGTACATCTACCAATGCTATACTATCCTGTATATTTTTTGTTAATTTAATCCTTTCCACTTTATGGATCAATTGTAATATTGGAAGAGCCACCAAAAGATGCTGAAACAGACATAAACCAAGAGTTTATATATACTTATCTTGGATTAAATGCAAGGCTCAATGACATGGCACTCATGTCACATATTGTTTCTGAGAAGTCCAGAGAACGCAGGGGGGCTGCTGTAGATAGTGGGCTGTGGTTGGTTTGGTCAGAAGAGCTATCAAAAGACAAGAAAGGAAATGCTGGCTGGGTTTTTGCAAATGCTGTTGTTAGGTGAATAAGTAAGCCTTACTGAAATGTTGCATCAGCTGCTTGCACATCTGCAAGAAGCGCACACAGAGCAGTTTGCAGTATGTATATTAAGCCAACGATTGGCGGAGAGAGATCTTTTCTCTGAGGATTACCTTCTAGGGTAGATAGAAATAAAGAACACTTAAGTTATATATTCTAATGCTGTATTGCAGTAACAAATTTGATAGCTATTTATAAGTCTGTAAGCAGAAAATGTGTAATGAAACAGTGACAATGAAGTTCTGAAATCAAAAAACAGACAATAAAGGAAGGAAAACAAGAACAGGGACCTCCTGAAGTCAAAGCAAAATGTTAAAATGCCACTCTGCTTTCTTTACTATAACAAAATGGAAAGATAGATTATGATGCATGTTTCATCCTCATTAGTCAGGTTTTTTAATGTAAATCATTGTACACCTATTTCATGAATACTGAAAGTTAGGTTAGGCATGTGTTGGGCAAGGGTTAATGTAGCCTTGGAAACATTTGTACTGCTTTGCCTAAACTATGTGGGAAACGATAATACCTTGGACAACTAGTGTTTGATTACTCACATCTTGAAGCAGACAAACCATATATATCCACACAGGTCACTGAATCATTTATGTCCAGTAATGTTACAGGCTGTTTAGGCATGGTAAATAGTTTTGAAAGGAGGTGAGACTAATAAATATGACTGTACGCTGACTTGCAAAGAGTATTAGCTTCATGGATAGGGCCAATGGGCCATTAGATATCAGTATAATCTAAAACGTGAGGAAGATCCACATGTTTCATCTGCAGAAATGATTACCTTAAGGCAAACTAATGAGCACATTTCAGAAAGTGTATTGATTAATGCAACATGAAACCCAAGACCCTAGAACTAAATGCAATACTTTGTTTATTACAGACTGGTGCTGGGAAGAAACAATCTGTAACCCGTAAGATAACTACTCTTATCATATGGAAACGTATCTCAAAGTCACCACATTAGATTAAGAGTTTAAATAGTCACCTCATGAAAGTAATTTGCTGCCAGATTAACTATTAGAGGGGGGAATGAGAATGTGGTCGAACAACAGGAAATAGAAAATCTGAAAGTCCTTATGAACATATCTGGAAAAAAAGGTGGATGAATTTGATACAGTTAAAATACCTTGTATTGATGAAGAGAAAGTTCAACAGAAATATTGTATTGCAACTGTATCAATAGAAGAAGTAGATGCCAAACCCTTTACAAATAAGTATTTAAAGTTAGTGCTGAATAGGCACAACAAGTAAACCATGTTAGCTAAGTGGCAGCTTATTGAAAATGCATTGCAATTTGGATGGAATATAACAAGAGACAAGGTATCTGATGCTCGAGCAAGGCAAACTGGCCAATGGAACTAAGCAGACATTTTGAAGCATTTTTGTGGTTAAAAGCAACTAAAAGATCTAACAACTAAGTATTTGAAGCTAATGCAACCAGAAAGCGATGATATATATATGGATGTGATCAAGGGAAACTGCCCGAAACGCGTCATCTGCCAATCTGCTGTACTCTCAGGAATACAATATCCTTTGCCATCATCTGGGATTCGATGGTCTTTTGTGTTTGATCGCCGAGGTACTGGTGATCCCAAGCCGACCTTTTGATTGATATATATATATATATATATATATATATATAACAGGTAATCCGCTTTCAAAAACGCTTTACTGGAATCTCGCCAGCCGGCAAGGAAACTCGGACACGGACCAATTAGGCGCTGAATTTTCTTTATTGCAGAGAGTTTGTCAAAGACGTTTCGGCTCAACGGAGCCTTGTTCACATGATATATATATATATATATATATATATATACTACTAACAATTCATTTACAGTTTTGTCTCTTTACATCAGCTAATGTTAGCACAGAAAGCATGATAGATGGGCTGGGGTTCTTGAAAGCTACAGTTAATGAAATCCTAGAACATTACTAGCTAACACAATAGTGAATAGAGTACCTGGAAAGACAGACAAAGGTGTGTGAAAGGGTAGATGCTGGTTCTAGATGAAAATAGAGAAATTTTTGTATTCAGTAACATAATAACTTTGGTGCAGTGTTGACAGGATTACAGAAAGAGTTATGTATTGATATTATAGAAATGCAACAATTCAATCAGATTGTAAAAATATTTGTGGCTGAAATGATTCTCATTTTATGCTCACTGATGTTATAGTAAAAGTGTGAAAATGTAGCATAGTCTCTTGGAATTTGAATGACAATTCCACAGCCCTTAATGAACCAAAACCCCTAGATTATCTGTAAACATACATGTTAAAATGTCACAGGAAATACATCAGTTAGAAACCTTAACCATTTGAGGATATCACACATTTGACCTGTTAGCACAGATCATAGTAAAGGGTTGGTCAGATAATGTGTTAGTGATTTTGGTTTTGAATCATAGGTGTTTGAAAGATGAAGATTTATACATGTGCAGTTTTTTTGCAATGCAACTCAAACACAAGAAGTTGTATTGGTATGGAATTTTCTTTATGTATATTTGCATACAGTAACAATGAAAGTGAAGATTAAATTATTATATATATATTTTTAAATAATTTTTATTGCAGACAGGAAGTAAAAACAGTACATGATATAAAGCTGTAGACACTGATATGACTCCCCGTCCACCCCGCCCTCTAATACCCATCAACAATCTTTACACAGCCTTAAAGCCCACATCCCGGAGGCTGGGCGGCGCTTGGCTCGGTAATATTCACCCCTGGCAACCGTATAGGGGATAACAGGATCGTCATTCGGTCCAACATCTGGTATCTGCTTTTCAAATATTTTCTCCCCCCCCTACTCCCAAACTACAGACAATCCACGCTGTAGGACCCCTTGCAGGACTGAGCTCATCGAAACTCCAAACAGCTCCCTCAGTTCCTACCCTTCCAAGCATCTTATCGATGTGGTAGATCCTCCCCGGGGACCCCGGAAGATTCAGTGCAACATATCAACTGCCCTCCTCCCGAGCCTGGCAGTTAAACATAACACCCCCTCATATCCATACATCCATCAGCTGTGTCGTGTCCATAATCCGTACCACCCACCCCCTCCCTCTAACTGCAATTGGTGTGGGCCTCATTAAAGTCAAGGATCGAATCCATTATTGAGTTCAGCACGTCCTCTGACTATGCTCAATGTGTCTCCCGGGAAGGCAACGCAGAATCCCATCCACTCAGTCATCCTCAGGTTCTAGGATGTTCTTAAATGTTTGCACCAGGTCTTCCCATGCTCTCGCCACCTCCAAACACTTTTCATTGGCCGAGCGAGTTGCCTGCCTGTGTCTAAGCACTCCTTCGCTACTGGCCCATTTGCACATCTCATGCGCCCATCTTCTAGCCCTCTTTCGCCTTCCAGTGCCAGGTTATCTCCCTCTGCGCTAGCATAAGTCCTGGATCAATAAACTTACTGGTTACCTTGGTCTTCCTCGTATGGGGGAACCAAAGCAGTAGGCAGGCCGCCTGATCGTACTCCACCTGCCTGTCCGTAGCTTCATTTAACAGGTCCCCTATTTCCGCCCAGTAGTGTCCTAGTTTGGGGCAGTCCCACAACATATGTTCTAGCTCTTCCTCGGGCCTCAAGCATTGGGGACAGGCCGCATCTTGGACATGGAAACATTTCTTAATTTTACCCGGGGTGAGGTATGCCCTATGTAACACAAAAAAGTGCACCTGTTGAAAGCATGCATTTCTGCTCCCTTTCCACGTTCTCTTTAGTATTTGGGCCCAGGTTGCATCCGGTATGTGTTTCCCCACACTCTCTTCCCATTTCTGTTTAAGTGTGTCCAACGGCATCAACCCTTCTTGTAGTAAGTGCGACTGCAGACATGTAACCGCCTTAAAAGTGCCCGCCGCCATCACCACATATTGGCATGCCAGTGTAGTCTTGGGTTCTAACTGCCCCGATCTCCAATGTCTTTTCATGGCAGACACCACCGCCATGTGCAATAGGAAACCCCCATCCGGAAGTCCAAATTGGTCCTGTAGTGCCGGGAAGGACAATAACTCTCCATCAGCATACAGATCCCCGACCATCTGGAGCCCCAGCTCCTCCCATTCCATAAATCTCGACCAGTCCCCCCCATGCGGTAGCACCGTCAACATGCCCAAGGGGATTTCAGGCGCACAGGGGTGGAGCACCCATGCCCTCCGCTGACTCCTATTCCAACATAGCCTCAGGGTTCTGTCCTCCGAGGCCAATTCCTTTAAGTCTAATTTTTGCTGCATAATTATGTAAGACAGTATATGCCTCTGCACACCCGACCCCCGGCTCTCTTCCGGACCCCTGAACTCCCTCGCAACCTTCTGCGTAAGGACCTGTAGCTGAGCTGCTAAATAATATAATTCAATGTGCGGGACAGCTAATGCTCCGTCCAATTTTGGCCTTAGTAGTGTATCCAGCGCCACTCGTCTCCTCCCAGACCCCCATATGAAATCTATCGTAAGTGTTCTCAGGTCTCGAAAGAACCTGGGAGGTATCAAGAGAGGGAGGGTATGGAAAAATTATAAGAGGCGAGGTAGAGCCACCATCTTAAGCAGCGCCACTCTCCCCAACACCGAGAGAGGCAACGTAGCCCAGAACGACACACAGACCCTCAAAGCCCTGATACAGCGGCCCACATTTCCTTCTAACATGGACTCCGAGTCATGATAGATCCGGACCCATAGGTAGGTAACCACAACCTCTCCCATACCAGTCCGGGGGGCAGGAGCGGCTGCTGCATGTCTGCCCTCAGAGGAAACACACACGTCTTACCCCAGTTGACCCTGAGGCCCGAAAGTGCCCCAAAATTCGTCAACAGGTTCACCGCTCCTTGAAGAGCCACATTTGTATCCTCCAAGAACAGGAGCAAATCATCCGCGTATAGCGAGATATGATGCGGTACCCCAGCACAGACCATGCCGGTGTAAGGTTCCCCTGTTAAAGCCCGAGCCGCTAGGGGTTCGATCACCAGCACAAACAGCAGGGGTGAAATTGAGCAGCCCTGTCTTGCGCCCCTCTGCACCGGATATTGCGCTGATATAACAGACCCTAGTCGTACCCTCGCCGTCGCCAATAAATATAAAATGGCCGTCCATTTCCGGAACCGTCCCCCAGTCCAAACCTCTCCAACACTTTATCCAAGTAGAGCCATTCCAGGCTGTTAAAAGCCTTTTCCACGTCCACTGATAAGACAGCCGGGGTCGTGTCCTCCTCTAATCCACCTTCCAACACCCGTATCAATCTACGTATGTTAAGCGAGGTATTCAGAGTCGGAATAAATCCTGCCTGATCCGCATGCACCAAGGTAGTCATGTGGGGTAAGAGTCTCGAGGCTAATATTTTACTCAGTATTTTATAGTCAACCGTTAGCATTGATAACGGCCTGCATGAGGTTACGTCACTACCCTCCACCCTGGCGGTCACATCCTCTATTTTTCACATTGCGGCGGGTGCGGCTTCAAGCTGCACCGCCGCAATGTTAAAAACGCATGCATTGCATTTACGTGCGCAAAGCGGCAGGCAGCGCGTGGTGCCTGCCACTTTCTGCATGTAAATGCAGGGGGGTACCATAGGTACCCCCCATGTGCACCCCTCCACCCCCACTTCACCCAGGGGGCCCGCAACAGGCCCGCGAAGTGAAGATCCATATGCTTTTCCACGGCAGAGAACCCGCTGCGGAAAAGCATGTCTGGGAAACCATCCTAATATGTCTGGCGGTGTCTGAGAGACACCGCCACCATATTAGAGCTTTTCCTTCGCTGTTGTAAGCCGACCGCGGCGTAAAAGCGGCAGACTGAAAACAAGACCCACCAGCCATCCTAATGTGGCGGTGTGTCTTTGGTGGGTCCGCAGCAGATTTTCCGCATCCTCCGGGCCGGCAGTGGCTTCCGCCGGCCAGGAGGATGCGGAAAATCCGCGATCCTAATCGACCCCCTATTTTTAACCTTAGGTATGGGCTTACATTACAATCTTTCATCTCTATTGTCTTCAACTCATTTGATTGCTTCAGTGTTTTTTCACTACACAGTTCTGTATGGTTATTTCGCCATTTACATTCTCTGGTTTTCCCTTTCTTTTTGATTTTGTTATTTCTTTCTCACAACTGTTGTCCCGAGAGCTCTGGTATCAAAGCTTGAGCAATGACATTGATGATTTGAAATCATAAAAAGGACAGTAATGCATACTGCAGGTAGCTTTGAGGAAAGAAAAGAGGTTATGAGGATATTAGAAAGGGTGCAAGGGTTAAGAATGCATATCGGAATTTTCAAAGATATGCTAGTCTATTGAAAAATAAAAACGTATGGTAAGAGGCGGTTAATCTAATTTGTGGTAGATAGTGTTGTGTATTTTACCTTTATGAATTGAAGTATGATTATTTCAAGAATTTGGTTTTTAGGGAAATGCAATGATTAAAGACATATAACTGATATTTAGTCTCCACCCCTATGCTTGATTAGTAAACATTTTCCACCACTGCAGACATAAGGCCCCAAATTCTTTTTCACAGAATCAAGATCTGTGGACAGTAGGTGGAAATTCTACAGTGCAAACATTAGGATGGGGAACAGTAAACAATTGTATTTTCAACATGGAAAGTTACTGCATAACGAAGCCAGAATACAGATGTATATATGTAGAGAAATCTTCCGAAACCACACAAAAAATTTTCAGGATTGTCAAGGATGGGGGTTCTCAACAGGCAAGAATGTAATCAACAAAAAAGTTTATTGCATTAAAATACATTTACCCAGGATATGTGTGTACTAAATTGGATAATTAGTTTAGAGAAATGAAAGCTACACTCAAATAATAAACACAGTCCTTGTTAGGGTGAACCCCAAAAGTTACTAAATAGGCCTGAGTGCAGCCTTCTGGTAGCTTGGCACAAAATCATTCAGGCTTAACTTAGAAACAATGTGCAAAGTATGTATGCGACATTTAAAAAGTAATAAAGTGAAGACACAACACTAGAAATACCCCAAACCAACTTAAAACAATAGGATACAATTGTATAAATAATGTATGACCAAACAACAAACATCAAATAAGTAGAATGAGAGATATGCAAATCTAAAGATTTAAATTAGCTCCAAAAAGCACAAAGCGTGAACTGTGGTTATCTGGTCATGCTAGAAAGGGGCAAAGTCACAAGCTGCATGGCAAAGCAGCCGGTTTGATGAGCTGTGGTGGGCGATGCAATTTTCTTGCATGGAGATGTGTCATGCGGTGCTTCAAATGAGCTGTGGTGCTGCAATGTGAAGTGCTGTGTTGAAGATGCATTGTGCAACAGTTCTGATGCAGAATCATACAAGACAATGCACCATGCTGCATCAATTCTGCTGGGACCACAGATGGGCTGGCAGAGCACATCCATGCCCACTTTCAATGGTCCAGTACTGGGGAGGGACCATTTGGGATAGTAAAACTCAGGGTTTCAAGACCCAAGACTCTGGCCTTCAAGGTTGCTGGAGTCGGTTCTGATCAGGAGGCCAGCCAACCAGCCCTTGGAGAAACTCTGGTGTCCTTGTGTTCAAGATGCAGGTTGGATCCTTCTAGCTAAGGCAGGAGTGTTTCAGGGCAGCAGGGCAGAACAGCAGGGTAGAAGAGTGGCAGTCTTTGTTGCAGCAAAGCAGCACAGCAGTTCTTCTTCTGAGTCGTCGACAGGTCCAGATGTGTCCTTAAGTGTTGGGTTTGAGGGTCTATTACTTATAAATGGTGTTCACGGTGAAGTGGAGAAAGATCTGAAGCCCCCCTTAAAATGTTAGGCATCCCCTTCCTCCTTGCCCCCAGCTTGGTTGGTTACACAAAAGACTAATGACAACCCCATTGTGAGCATGTTCAGGATGGTCCTTTTTGATGTACAAGTGTGTTTAGGTCCAATCCTAACAATACCTAGCTTTACTTTGGCTCACTGACTGGGAGCAATAAACAAGTACCGGCTGCCAGTTATACCTAGTCATGTGACTCTTGAGATAAGCTGTTGTCACCAAATGGTTAGGACAAGAAAAATCCAACTTTCTAAAAGTGTCATTTTCTGTATTGTGACTCAAAATACAACTTTTCAATTGCAAATTCTTTAGACACCAAAATCGAGCTGCCTACTTGGTCCGAATTGAAAGTTAATAATCATTAAATATATTGAGGAAACCCAATGTTATCCTATGGCAGAGGTAGGCCTTGAAATAGTCAAAAATGTATTTAGGAGATTTTCACTAGCAGGACATGTAAAACTTAAAAGTACATGTCCAACAATTTTAAATAGACTGCACCCTGCCCTCTGGGCTGTTCAGGGTCTACCCTAGGAGTGACTTATATTTATTTAACATGAAAGTTTGGGCCGGGCAGAACGTTTTTCTTGCCAGGTGGAAATGGCTTTTTAAAACTGCCCACACATGCTGTAATGGTAAGCCGGATACATGTTTTACAAGGTTGCTTAAGTGGGTGACACAATCAGTGCTGCAGCCCACTGGTGGTACGGATGCTCCGTCCATCACCACCCCCTTTTGTACCGCAGCCCACTGGTAGCATTTAATGTACTGGTACTGGGTACATGGGTTAACACTTTAGTAGGGATTTATAAGTAAATTAAATGGTCTCAGTCAATTCCACCATATTTAAGGGAGAGAGCACGAGCACTTTAGCATAGCAATGGTGAAGTACTCATAGTCCTAAAGCCAACAAAGAACAGATTAGCAAAAGTAAGACGGGTGAAAGCAAAAAGTTTGGAAAAAGACCACTCTTAAGCTGACAGGTCTAACAATCATGTTTTCATGCTCTGAAAAAGATTCAAAGAGTCAGGAGGTTTACACATTTTATTGATTATTACAAACTGTATAAAGGGATCTTAATGAAGGGATTTAAAAAAGTTATGAGTTTAATCTGGAAATGTGAAGCACACATTTCATTTGTAAGTCTGTGTAAACTAAATATTTTTCAGGAAGTAATAAAAAATTAAAATTCTTCTAGGAGGTGATTATTTTACCAACTCTCTACTGGATGGGCACTAATGTATGTAGAAAAGTAATATCCATTCCTATAATTCCATTGTATATTTGCATTGTAGGTGTTGGTATTGTTGAATATTCATTAACATCCAGTTAGGCATAACCATCAGTGGGTTAGTCATTTCACACATCTGCCTGTAGTAAATTGAGCAAAGGTTTGACAATGTGTGCTTTCCCATTATTATATATTCATTTCACAAAACAAAACTGCTTCTTTTGACTACTAAAAAGTCAGGGGCATATTATCAAGAACGTCGTTACAATTATCGCAGGAATAGCGGCATAAAACTGCCGCTAAAGCGGTGATAATGGGCTTGATAATATGCCCTGGAGAATTCCCATAGAAGCCAATGTTCACATCAGAACATGGGCTTCTCATGGAATTCACAAGAGAAAATTATCAAGCCCATTATCGTTGCTTTAGCAGCTGTTTTCTGCCGCTAAACCTGCAATAATTTGTAACGCTGTTCTTGATAATATGCCCCTGAGTTTCCTAAATTATTAAATCTGTATTTTCCATTTTTGTCTTCTTCCCACACAAATATGAATTCAAAATTATTTTGAAGTCTCTTTGTTGGGATGATTTTAGTTTCCTTTTTCCGGGTTTTACGTTTGAGTACTTTGAGAATTTAGTCTGTTAACAGAATGAGTCAAATTTATTCTGGCTTCTTTATAAACATTTTACAATTCTTGCTCCAAAGCTGGAGTTTAACCTGAGCCTTTTGTAGTAAAGGTTTGCTCCTGCCTCATAAAAATGATCCTGGCATGTAAATATGTTGACTAATATGTTAGTAGATGGATAGGTCATTGGTTTCTTATGCAATTATTTTTCTAATTCCAAACCAGACAAGATGTTTTACTGGTCAACCTCCATTTAACCATATTTTTATATTGTAGACATAAAGTATAAAGTAGACACTTGAAACTCTGCAGATAATTTCCAGAAATGCAAGATCTTCAAATGCACAATATATGATGCTTCATAGGGCATACCTTAATCCATCATGGTTGAACCACATTTACACAACAGCCTACCTTACTTGCCCCTGACGTCAAGTTCATTCAGCAGATATTCAGAACATGCTTTCATCTTGTCCTAGAGTAACTGGATACTGGCATTCTTTTCCACACTGCACTGGCTACTGTTCCAGAGCTCACAACACTCACATCATTGGAAGCTACATTTTGGGCATATTTCCCAGGAGGAAGAATCATAAGTTGAGGTTACTCGTTCTGAATCTAGCTCTTCTTTTAGGAAAACACCTACAGACCATGCTTTGGAGGGCACAGCAGCAAAAAAAACAATTGATGGACAGAATGCAGAACAATGTCATACATTCACCCCAGTACAGAGATCCGGTCCTAAATCCATTGTTGTTTCTTCTCCCCATGCCTTTTCAGTTTGAAACCATCCACATGCAAATCAGTCTTGACCCTGCACCCAATGGGAACAGTCCAGTCTGAACTGCCAGGCCAGGTCCTCCCTGGAGTGGAAGCAAGCATCCTAGGACCTTTTTCGGGTTTTACCCCTTATCAGCCAGGATAGCTTGACTCCAGAGGCATGGAGAGCACAGGACCCATGTCTTGGCCTACCCTTCCAACTCGGGTTGACAAATGCAAAAACAACAATTGATGGATCGAATGCAGAACAATGTCATACATTCACCCTAGTATAGAGATCTAGGCCTAAATCCATCATTTTGTTTGCTTCCCTTGCCATTCTAATTCGACCAAAGTCATATACAAATCAGTCTTGACCTTGCGCCCAATGGGAACACTCCAGCAAGAACTGCCAGGCAAGGTCCTCCCTGGACTGGAAACAAGCGTCCTAGGACCGATTTCGGGGTTTTACCCTCATCAGCTAGGATAGCTTGACTCCAGCATCTTGGAGAGCATGGGACCCACGTCTTGGCATACTCTTCCCACTCGGGGTGAGAAATGCAAAAAACAACAACTGATGGACAGAATGCAGAACAATGTCATAAATTCACCCCAGTACAGTGATCTGGGCCTGAATGCATTTTTCTTTTGCTCAGAATAGCTTGACTCCAGTGGCATGGAGAGCACGGGACCCTTGTTTGGGCATACCCATCCCACTCGGGAAGACAAATCAAAAAAATGTTGGACAGAATGCAGAACAATGTCATACATTCCCTCCAGTACAGAGATCTGGGCCTAAATCCATCATTTTGTTTGTTCCCCACACATTCCAATTCGACCCCACCATATGCAAATAAATCTTGACCCGGCACCCAATGGGAACAGTCCAGCCCGAACTGCCAGGCCAGGTCCTCCCTGGAATGAAAACATGCATCCTAGGGCCGGTTTCGGGGTTTCACCCCTCATCAGCCAGGATAGCTTGACTCCAGTGGCATGGAGAGCACAGGACCCACATCTGGGCATACCCACTCCACTCGTGGTGTCAAATTCAAAAAGAACAATTGATAGACAGAATGCAAAACAATGTCATACATTCAGCACAGTACAGAGATCTTGGCCTAATCCATAGTTTTTTTGCTCCGCATGCCATTCCAGTTTAAAACCAGCCACATGCAAATCAGTCTTGACCCTGCACTCAATGGGAACAGTCCAGCCCGAACCGCCAGGCCAGGTCCTCCCTGGACTGGAAACAAGCATCCTAGTACCGGTTTCATGGTTTCTCCCCTCATCAGCCAGGATAGCTTGACTCCAGTGGCATAGAGATCACGGGACCCACGTCTGGGCATTTCCATCCACCTCGTGGTGACAAATGCAAAAACAACAATTGATGGACAGAATGAAGAACAATGTCATACATTCACCCGAGTAGAGAGATCTTGGCCGAATCCATATTTTTTTTGCTCCGCATGCCATTCTAGTTCAAAACTACCTACATGCAAATCAGTCTTGACACTGCACTCAATGGGAACAGTCCAGCCCGAGCTGCCAGGCCGGGTTCTCCCTGGACTGGAAACAAGCATCCTAGGACCGGTTTTGGGGTTTCCCTCCTCACAGCGGGCACGGAGCTTTGCCCAATGGTGTGGGACTCTGCATCATTGGGGTGATACATAGAGTACTGGGCTTCAATAGGAGGAGGCCTTAGAATCCGGAAACACCCCATTGCAGCATCGGGGACACTATTTAATGCAATTAAAAAAACTGACGGCTGTGGAACATCTGCCATCTAATACATCCTAGGAGCTCCCCTAGTAAAGTCTCTATTTCACCACATTGTTTCATCTCATTGATCTTCCCGGTGGGTGTTACTTATGGAGATGGGTTACATTTGTGGAATGTGGAGACCATTGCTCGTCTGGATGATTGGGGGGCAGGGAAATTTCGCACTTCCTAATCATTGTGCTTCCTGGTGGGAGTTGAGAAGTACATTACGTATTTGGATTCACTCTCTGCCCAAAAAATCACTCCCGATCATTACCCAGCCTATTCGTTTTGCTAATTGCTTGTGCAGTCTCGACATATTTGTTTAGGCCCTTAACTGAGAGGAAGCTAAACTTTTTCTGTTGCTGAACCCTTAGTCTGCCTTGAGCATTTTTAGCTATTGCATTAAATTTTCTCTCCAGTAGAATTGGGTCATTTTAGTAGGCAGGCAAGAAAAGTGTTTCTTCCTTTGTGAAGAACAGAATGGCTCGTGTATCATCCAAAGTATGCAAATCAGGGCCCCTGTCTTGTTGCATGTAGAATGCACAGTGCTGTCTTTACAAATTCTGACACATTAGGCAGTACAGGCTGTGCAATGGAAAAATATATTTGAATCAACAGGATGTGTGTTTGCAAACTTCCATTCATTATTTTTATAGTCCTGATTTTTTCAAGGTTAAGATTTTATGGGAATGAATTAGGGAAGTAATAATGTACACTCCTTTAAAAGGAAGTGGTAAAACAATGGTGCCCATATGTGAACACTGCCAGCTTTGTGCCTAGAGGAATTACAGCTGCCATGCATGGAACTATTCATTCCTGTAGCCCAGAATCCTGTGATGAAAATTAGTTATGGAGGAATTTACTTTGCCACTGCACCCAGAATAAATTGGAATGGGGCTAGGTGGTTGCTGTTTCAAACAAGGACCTTGAAATGTAGATCCTGCTTCATCTTCTTCACAGGTGGTTCTACATTACCTACAAGTTCAAATATGATCTGTTATAAAATGTATATCATGAAATAAAACATGTTGTGAGAAATATTTGACAATCCAGATTTAGAAAACTGTTTCAACCGCACCAGATTGTATGACTTCAAGAAACATGGCACAACTGTGATATTTTTCCTCAGGCTAGGAGTATCATATTAAAAATGCATAAGCAAACTAAAAAAAAGAGGGCCAGTGGTGGTGTAGCCACAATAATAAACTCAGTCCTGACTAAAGGACTAAAATAACTGTCATGAGCCACGATGAGGTGACCTCCCAAAGGGGCACTCAGCTGTATCTTGTATTAGACCAACCCCTGCATCATCGTAGGCTCCTGACGTACTTCTGCCTGGAAACTTTTTACAGACTTGTAACATTCCGGATATGTAACGATTGGGCGAGAGAAAAAAGACGCTGTCCTTGTGATGATAAATCATACCAATCAAATATTCATTGCACTCTTTTTTGCACTTTATACAGCCACCCCAGGCGACAAATTTTGAAACCTCTCTTATTAGTCTGGGGATTAAGAAAAGCCAGAGATGCCTATAATAGATTAAGGACTTTAGACAATTGCCTTACCATTAGCACAGTGAGCTCCTATTTAAATGCAATCTTAAGAGTGAGAAGGACCATAACTATGGAATAGCAATAGCCAATTATTTATAAATAATCAATATGTTTGTGTCCCGATTGTATTGTTTTATACCTCTCTTTTAACCCTTTTAATATTAAAAAAGCTTGAGTGAAAAAGATGGAATTTTAACTGTGATTTTATCTGGATACTTTTATGAATTGTAAATTCAAATCGAATAAAGCTTTGAACTGAACTGAACAGTCCTGACTATGAAATCCAATCCAGTGGATGTTGCTTCTTAAGCTATTTTATCAGTACCTCTGGAAAATCTTTAAATAAACAATGGCAAACAGCTGATTTAAAAAATGGTTATCTCTCCAAAGCAATGCTTGAATCTCAGCAGTTATCTAAATGATTTAGAGATGAGTTGTAGGTATCCTTTCAAAAGTACAAATATTATCTATATTAATAGTCACTGTTGATATTAATCTTAAATTTCTTTAAGAAGTAGGCAGAAATGTTACAGTAGTTTCTTGCTCTAGCTGTTAGGGTCTTCCTGCAGTTAAAGTTATTGGACATTGAGTTGACAAGAAGAGTAGGACATTAGTGTTAAGTATCTGGAATCCAAGCTGTAATAATTAAAAAGCAGGGTTTTAATGCATTCCCAAGCACCAAACACTCATCGCGCATAGGTATAGCCGCTACTTTAGATTATAGTGTGGTCTCTAGGGCTCACATCTCCAGTTTCTCTGATTTTAAGATGAAGGTAAGTCTAGAGAGTGATTATTATCCCTAGACGTTTTCAATTCTAATAACGAAATCATATATCCAATGCACCAGCATTAGGAATAATTACTTCAGCTCTTGCTTATAATGTTTTAAAATGTCTGATGGTACAACGTTATCTTTGGATAAATAGCGGACTCCCATGGCCAAGGAAGCATTTGATTTTTGATTTTCAAAAGGTAAATCCCATTTTGGATTTTGTTTTTGAAAATAAAAAAGTTACCACTTTTATGCAGGGCTCCATCATGCTGACGAAGCCCTCTGACACACAGGAAAATGCATTGATAGGAACCGTCATTATGGCAGTTCCTGGCAATGCTTTATAAATGACTGCTAGCTTGGCAGTCATATATAACTTTGGCGGGTGCAATAGTCTCTACCTGGCAGAGGTAAATTCCTCCAGCAGGACAATAGACATTACCTTATCCGCCAACTTCAAAATTGAGCCTTAAGTCTAATGGTAAAATCTCCCTCCTGGACAAAACTGGTTCTTTACCCAACCCAAGCAGCATTGAGCTCAGCCCGAAAACATTCCTTTACCGGTCTACCATAACCACCGATTATCATTGGTGCTCAGTGCTTTTTGGTGCTGTTTTTCCTCTGATAGTCTAAAAACCACATCTCCTGTTTCCCCTATCTCTTTTATTTTCTTAAAGTAATTTTGTTTACTTCTTTTTCTTCTCCATCTTTATGAATTGGCGTGGGATTTTTATAGTGTTCATTTGATGGCATTTCAGCTGTTTCTGTAACTACTAAATTTTTACACATTTTCTGTGCTCTGTGCAATGGCTACAAGGTTTGAACTCAGGTTCAAATTACGAAAACATGTGCCTGGGCCCAACATTATAGTGACCTAGGGCCATATGTATGATCAGATTTTCCCATTGACACAGAATGGGTAAAACCCTTCGATACATCTGAACCCTAATTACCTATGCTGGACTAATGTCCACCCCAAATAATATATTTTTTTTGCATAGTCATCTTCAGGAAAAAGAAAGCAGTTGGCCCCAAATGGTATGGAGGTGAATCAAAATACACCAGTGTAATTCTACTTGTAAGTATGGCCATTAAACTTTTGGCAGATTATTTGATACATCCTTATATAAGATATTTACTTTACCTCATACAGCAAAGCAAGCTAAGTTGTACTTGGCATTTGGTCTAGGATTTTCTTTTCAATTTTTGCATAAAAATGCACATTTGATTTTTTTTATCTACTAAAATCCAAGACAATTATTTATAGAACTTAGGGCAATATTTATGACCCTGTTTAAATTGCTCTTGCACCACTCAACAAAGTGCAAGAGGTATGCCAATCTTGAGTCAGAGATTTGAAGACAATCATACCTCAGTGGCTCCAAAAATCTGGAGTAACGCATTGCAGCGCAAATCACTGTGTTGCATTACTCTGCCCTGAGATCGCATTCCATGGGTGTTGCCTGGGTGTTCCCACACAACTCCCAAGGTTTTTGTTCCATTCCGAGATTTACAAGACTTTTTAAACCTGGGAATGCACCAAAAAGATACAACTATCCAGGAGAGGTGTAACAAGGTGAAATATCTTTATTTCTCCTCAATACTTCCTCTTTCTATGTGTGCGGCATTTTGCCGCGCACATAGAGAGATTACTATTCTTCTGTGGATTTTTTTTGCAGAAAGGTATCCAAGGGAGTACCTACCTGCACAAAACAATCCTGCATGCAATGCAGGCACTCTTTCACCATGTTGCAAGAGTGCCTGTGTTGGTGCTAGGTAGTCCATTGTGCACCAGTGCTGGTAGGAGAGTCAGGAATATGCTGTATGCCTTAAATACAGTGCATTCCTGCCCTTTCCAACTGACGCAGAGCAGGCCAGCAAGGTGACTTGCTGCGCTGCCCTGCGCTACTATTTCATAAATATGTCCCTTAATATATAAAGATTTATATAATATGTCAGGGGAGAATCTATAATCTGTCTACTATACAAATCTCCTTTAAAAAAGACTCTTTATATGAGGAAACCTTAATGCAGTCTCATTCAATTCATGTTAAAAATTATTTCAGAAGTCAGTTAACTGATTATTCATTCTCCTATACTATTCAAATCATAAAAACTAGTAAAATATTTAAATATTACAGTTTCTCATATGATTTATTCATGGTACAACCACACCTGAAGGGCATATTTTCTGAAATACAAGATAACAATTTTTATGCTTTCACATTTCACTCATATCCATTAGAGAGTATACTGGGATGTGGCAAATCAATCAAAGCAAGTAGTGAAGCAGTGGATTGTGCTTCTATAAAATTGAAAATGTTTCTCATATATTATGGATTTGTTTTATATACTGCCCAAGTGAAAGTTATACCTAAAGCCACTGTTCATAAAGTAAAATATACATAAAGTTGATGAAACTTTGGAACTATGATTTGGTGGATTTATTGATGTCATTGGTAGCCATATGGTTTAGTTCCTCTTCATTGCATTGCTGAAAGTCAGAATTACATAGACTGATTAAAGCACATACAATGTTCTATATTTTGATTACTTTACTCATCCATCACTGTACCTAGCTACTTCATTTATTCTGTAACTCTGCTAGTGAAGGACGTTGTAGGCTATCTGCTTTATTAATGGGTCAGATTGTATATAAGTGGCGATTTGTAATTGAAATCATAACTATTAACAAGTTCAGAATTGTTGTTGCTGCTAATGTAATGGATCTTGGATTTAGGGTAAATAATTGCTGATACTGATCATATCCAGTGCATATTTATTGTAAACCTCATTTTGATTATTAAGCTAGTCCACCAAAATTAAGAGATGAAATGTTCAACTGCCAGTTTTAGTCATTTTAATTATGCTTATACGTCATATATTCTATAACTTGGTATTGGTGAGCAGTTTTCTTTATTTTACCAAGAACTGTATAGTCAAACCCAAACTTCCTGTGTTTCAGAGGTGATGACTTACCTTCAGGGTAGTAGGCTGCCAGACCTGAAGGAATCCCAGGTATCACTGTTACTGCCAGGGTGTTAGAGACTGCTCTCACAGCTCTGCACTCACAGCAAGATGGCGGGGGAAGATTAAATCCCATTGGAGTTCTGTAAAACATTCTAGGACGTCATTGTTTCTCCAATCTTAAGGATAATGCAGTGTGTGGATGAGGTTGGCAAAGTGCCGGACACCTGCAATATGATATATATTGTGTTATTTGTGAAGAAGGGCAAGCCACAAGAGTGGATGGGTTTGTACTGAACTTCTCTCTCATTAATGCTGACACAAAGAATTTTGCTAAGGTTCTAGCTAAGGTTCTAGCTATGTGGCTTGCCTCTCTTTTACCAGATTTCATTTAAAAACAAAAGCATGGTTTTATCCCAGACAGGAACACCGCAAGACATATTAACTCGGCAATCCCTGTTTTTGATGTAGCAGAGAGAACTCGCCATGATTTTACTAGAGGCCGAGAAGGTTTTTGATTTTGTAGCCTGAGACTGTTAATGGGCAAAAATTGGATATTTTGGGTTTGGCGATCGATTTTGTAAATGGGTGTAATCCTTGAAAATGTCTCCCTCAGCCAAACTGGTATAAGCTGGCATATCTTCATCACCTTTTAAAATCCAGTGGGGCACTCACCAGGGGTGCCCGCTCTACCCTCTCTTATCTGCGCTGTATTTAGAGCTGTTTCTGCAATCATTGCAGAATAATGCACTGGGATCTGGCCCATGATCCCTGGTTATTGCGAATTGGAGGTCAATACATATGCTGATGATGTTGCCATATACTGTCCTAAACCACTAATTGCTATGAAATGTATAGTAGAGGAGGCCACGAAATGTGGGTTTGTCTCTGGTGTATGAATGATGTTACCACGCGATCAAAATGATCGCGATACATCATAACGCAGTTTTTACAACGCAAGTCATTACCACGACTTGCGCTGTAGGGTGCTGGACTTAGGAATAGTATAATTTACTATTCCAACTCCAGCCTACGTACAGTAGGGAAGGTATTGGAATAGTAAATCTAATATTCCTTAGTCTAGAGCACCCTCTAATGCAAGTCGTGGTAACGACTTGCGTTTTAAAAGCTGTATTTTAATGGTACTGCGGTGTTTTGACCGCATCGTAAAGGTTGTTTACCGTCTCGGGTTATACACCGAACGTAGCTAAAACCCAACTGTTGTTGAATCATAAGTGATCTATACCAATACCTGGGGTAGTAATCACAGCTATCTACTTAGGAGTACAATTAAGTGCACAGGTCAATAAGATATTTAAATAAATTATGAGCCCCTGCTTCAGGCTGTCATTTCTAAACTACAGATCTGGAATAGGCTCCAGATAAGCATTATCAGCTGCTGCAATATCAAAATGATTCTATCTGTAACACATGGTTTAGACCTGGCGTGTTGATGTTAGGGCAGCTTTTTGATGCACATGGTTTTTGCACTTTTACAGAGCCACAAACTGAGTTTGACCTCTCTCCCCATTATTCTTTTACATATTCACTGTTGGGACTTGAGCCATCAACTGACCTGGGAGGTCGCCTTCTTTTGGGGGGCTGTGGACGCTTGCAGCCGAGTGCTGCTTTCCCCTGACACCGGACCCTGTTGACGCTCGCATCCCGATCACCGCGGAGAGGCGGTAGATCGGGAACTACACATCCCAGCAACCTTAGCGCCCAGGAAGGCGCGCATCCAGCATCCTGCCCCGCCCCCGGAGGTGCGCTTAAGGACAGCGCGAGCCCCGGGGGAGCGGGGGACTTGAGCCATCAACTGACCTGGGAGGTCGCCTTCTTTTGGGGGGCTGTGGACGCTTGCAGCCGAGTGCTGCTTTCCCCTGACACCGGACCCTGTTGACGCTCGCATCCCGATCACCGCGGAGAGGCGGTAGATCGGGAACTACACATCCCAGCAACCTTAGCGCCCAGGAAGGCGCGCATCCAGCATCCTGCCCCGCCCCCGGAGGTGCGCTTAAAGGACAGCGCGAGCCCCGGGGGAGCGGGGGACTTGAGCCATCAACTGACCTGGGAGGTCGCCTTCTTTTGGGGGGCTGTGGACGCTTGCAGCCGAGTGCTGCTTTCCCCTGACACCGGACCCTGTTGACGCTCGCATCCCGATCACCGCGGAGAGGCGGTAGATCGGGAACTACACATCCCAGCAACCTTAGCGCCCAGGAAGGCGCGCATCCAGCATCCTGCCCCGCCCCCGGAGGTGCGCTTAAGGACAGCGCGAGCCCCCGCGTCGCGGGATCGCGCGCGGGTCGGCGCCCGGGGCTAAGCCCGGGCAAAGGGCGGGCCCTCTGTGGCCCTCAGAGGTCCTGAGGAGGACGGGGCGGGCCACCCCACTTGGTCCAAACATAAGAGGTACTGAGACATTATACTCTACACATATCTATGGTCAGCTGTCCTGTGTCTAATCAGGCCCCACGTACTCCTCATATGATGTCTATTTGGGAAGAGCTTAATGCCGTGTGCGGCACAAACTATGTCCCTGATTTAACCACCCCCCCCAGAGTGGGGAAAGACACTGATCTTATCAACTGTACCACCCAGGATGTACCTGTATCCCCTGATTTAATCCGGTTGAACAACGAGGAAACTCCACTAAATGTCGATCTAATGTGCTGTAGCTCCCCATCCTTCCCTGTAAATCCAATTGTATTAACGCCATTTAAAGCAGTGACTACTTTAAATAACCCTGATCCCCCCCTCCAACCGACCCTATTGGCCCAATTTGAGCAAGTGTTGAATGCTGCTCTGTTACCCTTGGTCACCAAAATTAAGGAGTTGGGAGACAGGGTGACCAGTGTTGAACAAATAATAAAAAGGATTCTCCCACCAACTGTTAATTCTGCTGTTTCCCAAGGTTCCACGCTCCCTATAAACCCTGACAAGCCTATTTCCTTAGAACACAGGAAAGCACGAACAATTGACCCTGCCCTGAGCATACCCTTCCCAAGGGGTCGTAATAATACTCCTAAACCTACTAGCGCCCCTTTTAAAGCCTTTAGACATCCTCAGGCAAGAAGGCATCGATTTAATTTACCCCCCGAAGCTGCCCCCTACGTGTCCGTTCTTTCCGGGGTGCCTGAACTGGGTCAGGGCAATTACGAAACAAGCGAGGATCTGTTAAATAAGACCATCTTTTGGCTTAATAAAAACAGACCGCTGCCGCCCGCCTTAGATGGCGGAATTTTGAGCGTCAGGAGGGTGGGGTGGCTAGGCAGATTGCCTAAAGACATCTCGGGAGACCTGATATTAATCAGATTTAAACACAGGAATATTGTCCCCTATTTAAGACTTTCTCAACCAAAACCAGGAGATGGCCCTATTTCTACTTGGGACTTGTTTGACTTTTATCCGGGACCCAGAGTAATGAACAATAACACTTGGTGAATAGAACAGTTTTTAAAACTAGTGATATTGTCATTTTGTTAAAGCGCACTTTTTAATAGTTCTCTTACCAATGATTTTAACTTTCTACGGAGTATTGGATCGCTTTTTAACTGAAATCTCTCGTTTTTTAATGTTTTACAAACTCTGTATAACAATGTATGCTTATATGATATTTTTATGAATATCGAATAAAGCTTATTTTGAACCTTTGAACCTATTCACTGTTGAGGGGCTACTTCCACATCAGTGGAAAGGCTGCAATTGTTCTGCAATGCTTTGTTATGTCAAACATTCCTAAAATTAGTCTGAAATCTTCGATTATTATGACTTATCAATGGTTCTGTGAGCATAGGTGTGATGATAGCTTCCAACTGGCAGCTAAATAGAGCAAAGTGCTTTATTTTGTGGTGTAACTATCAGCAATATATTCTGTTTAGTTGAATTTGCAGAAATTCAAGACCTTTTGCATATTATATTATCCGATATAAAAACTCAGAAAAGGGGTGTTAATCTTAACTCTGAAAAAGCTAGTTGTCCCAAGTGTGGATGTCAAGCAGCTGGTATTCTCTATAGGCTAGATGCATGCCCCGCCCATAAGAGATTCTGGAAGGGGTGACTAAAATGGTTACTGCAAATTTAGGATATGATATTCAGTGTACTCTTTTTAAAATAATGTTAGGATACAGAATGGAAAATGATATTGGACCTAGATAGTTGCTGTCTATATGCAAGTCTCCACCAGATTTCGTATTTTTAGATCTGGGGTTTCAGTATCCCCCCTGTGAGCTACCTAGTGGTGGGCAACAATCCTGCAAATACACACATCGGAACAGGCTCTGGCTAGAGCAAAGAGCACTTGGTCGCTCAAGAAATTTGAGAGAACATAGGCAGCGTTCAATTGGTATCTTTAGATTCAGCAACACTTGTGACTCTTGCCCAGATTGTAGGATTTCATTCTTGTTGGTGCTGCATCTCTTTACCTATGATGTATAGCATTTAAGAGTTGAATTTTGAATTCTTCCTTTCATTTTGGTATTCCTTTCCCTATGTTTGTTTACTTGTTTTTCCATCTTTGATGGATATACTAATGTTTTCCTAAATCATATCCACCCACTTGCTGGTCAAAGGGGCTGTGTCCCCTGGTACTTTTCTTTTTTTCTCATTGTGGTATTATGTATGTGATTTGATTATTTGTGAGCTAATAATACAAAATATTCTATAACTTGCTAATTTTTTATTGTAAAGGCTTTTATTGACCACTAAAATAAGTAATTGATTTTTATTATTTCTTTTCCACTGCTTTCCACTGGTTCATGTGCTACAACCGTTTTTAATCAGCTCTCAAGAGTCATTTTTGTTCATAGAATATGAATATTTTTCCAGGATACTAGAGCTATTGCTTTCTCCTATTGTTACCACAACTGTTGGGAAGGGTAAGTAAACCTGCAATCAACTCAAGTTTAAAATGATTAATCATACCATAATAGAGTAAAGCTTGATTTGTGTAATGCTTTAAATGTTTCTCAGAAACTACTACCTCATAAATAGATTATCAAATGCTGCAGACGTAATTGTTACGAGCACTAATTCAATAACTCTTATGTCTGCTGAGTCAAATTCATTAACTTCAAGTAAAATAGAGGATTTCTAGTCAAGTACATGCACTTGTACACATGCCAACTTGGGCAAAGAACAATCAAATCAAAAGTCTCAATTTGTTTTTACCAAGAAACATATCAATATTCAAAGCCAATGTTTTTAGTTTTCCCAAGGCAAGACAGTAGTGTGTTGGGGAGCAATTATTGTTTTCTCTAATCACTAAACTTTGAAATTCCCACATAATGTTTAGAACTGAGATAGTCTTTTGATGCCCTGCTAACCATTAAAGATCAATTATTTCTAATGTCGCTACAGCGATTAACTATGAAGAATTTGGATGATCTATCAGTCATTAGAATTATGTTTGTGAATAAGGAATGACAATTAAAAGTGAAACTGAAGGTTTTAAGTAGTAATGCAATGTCTTCTGTTTGGCTCAGTTGTGGGTCCAGCCAACTTTAGCGTTCTAACCTAAACACAAATGTTTTAGAAGATATCTTCAAATCTTATATCTACATTGTGTGCACGGACTATTCAAGAAGTTTATATATTGATTTGTAGAATTTCTACTTGTTGGCAGATTGCCCAGAGCATCTTTTAGTTTGTTCATTTGTTAAATCTTAGCTATTGATCTCCAAAAGGCATTTGTTTTCAGAATTTGATTTACCTGCTACAGTGCTTTTTTGTTTAGTTAATGAAGCATCTGTCCCTGGGTACTTTGGGTCAAATTCTCTCAATAAAATGACAAAGTCCAGTAGTGATATTTACTTTTAGCAAGCAACTCTTTGCAAAAGAGTGCACATATGGAGTTCAGCTCACTTAATGGGGCTGCTGGCTTTTCTATTTATAAAACAGTAGCAGCCCGTCCCGACGTTGTCTGGGTATGAATTGCTGCCGGCCAGTAGTATATTGTTTTGTAGGATTTCGTTTTGATAGCAATTCTTATCTGTGACAGGCCTGTGAAACGCTCCGATTCACAGTGCACTGCTGATGCACTTAAGAGTGTGCGTTCAGTAGTATGTGAACTCGAGTTTCCCTACTTTATTTTTCCTTGCAATATTATATAGCGCTAACTCGAAAACATGGCATGAGCACAATTTACATTACAGAAGAACACATTCATTTGTGTTAGGGACGGGGAGACAAAGCAATTCGCCTGGAATCACAGGATGTTGAGCTTATGCCGAGATTCGAACGTAGCCCCCCAGCTCTAAAGTTCGCAATTCTAGAATTTGTGGCAGGAGCTGTGTCTAAAAGTGTATGTCGGTGCTGGCCATCAAGGAGAGAGACCTGTGCATTTTTCAAATGGGTGGTGAAAAAATATGAGTATGTTGCTGGGGATGTGGGCCGCTGTGCCACCAATGTACTTACTGGGGGAGGGTAAACACCCATTATTCCGCAACTTTCTTTCAGCATACCATCACTCCACATACTTTCATTACGAAAGTACCATGACTCCGCAATGCCATTATAACAAATGACATTACATTTTATATGCTTTTACCATGCATACATTTACAACGAAATTCGTTGTAAATGCATGAATGGTAAAAGCATGTTTTTTTTTTAGTGTTTGGATAAGGTAAGTATGGGTATAGTGGTATTTGTTTTGGGGTACTGAGGTATATGTTTTGGGGTGTTTGGGTATTTTTTAGGGTTCAGATATAGTTTTGGGTTATGGGGTACAGGGGTAGTTTTAGGGTTTAGGGATGGGTATGGGTTTTGGGATACAGGGGTATTTTTAGGGTTCAGGGCTAGGTTTGGGTTTTCGGGTAAAGGGGTATTTTTTGGGTTCAGGGGTAGGTTTCGATTTTGGGGTACAGGGGTATTTTAAGGGTTCAGGGCTAGGTTTGGGTTTTGGGGTACAGGGGTATTTTTAGGGTTCAGGGCTAGGTTTGGGTTTTGGGGTACAGGGGTATTTTAGGGTTCAGGGGTAGGTTTGGGTTTTGGGGTACAGGGTTGTTTTTAGGGTTCAGGGCTAGGTTTGGGTTTCAGGGTACAGGGGTATTTTTAGGGTTATGGGGTACGTTTGAGTTTGGGGTTACAGGGGTATTTTAAGGATTCGGGGCTAGGTTTGGGTTTTGGGGTACAGGGGTATTTTAGGGTTCAGGGGTAGGTTTGGGGTTTGGGGTACAGGGGTATTTTAAGGGTTCAGGGCTAGGTTTGGGTTTTGGTGTACAGGGGTATTTTAGGGTTCAGGGGTAGGTTTGGGTTTTGGGGTACAGTGGTATTTTTAGGGTTCAGGGCTAGGTTTGGGTTTTGGGTACAGGGGTATTTTTAGGGTTCAGGGTTAGGTTTGGGGTTTGAGGTACAGGGGTATTTATAGGGTTCAAAGGGTTGGGCTCTCTCTTTATTATATTAGTATAGATATAGATATAGATAGTCAGCAGAGAGTTTCTTCTATGGATGATCTACTTCTTGGCTAAATCAACTTTCTCTCCCTTGCAAAGTAGTAAGTCTGATAGTCTAGATGATGGCACTCTCGTCTTCCTATGTGATGGCCACTGGAAAAATTGGCAAAGAAACTGCATGAAGCACTTTGGCAAAGGTGCTTTGGCTCTAAATTGTAAGGTTGTGGCATAAACACGCACCTGAAATCTCAGGATGTCTGCAGGAGTGATGAATTTTGAATGCACCCAATACCTCTAGGAACACCTCTCAATGCTGCAACTAGAACGCTGTCATAATGGCAGATCTCCCAAAAAGGAAGGGTAAGTGTATGAGAAAGAAGTGAAGAGAAAAACACTGCTTCTTCACTCAGCCTGGTCCAGCTGGGTACCACGTATTGTGACTCTGAAGAATCTACAGCATTTGTTTGTGTAATACTCTGAAGTTAAAAATAGTAAGGATGAGAAAAGTTGCACTTCTCCGCATAGATATACACTCACAAGTTTAGATATAGCAATGTCATATAATAAACGTGTATTTACCTTATGCGAGGACCACTTGCAGCCTCTTAATATTTTAATTAAAAGGGGTCGTAGATATGAATATAATATGATTTCTCTTTATAGTATACTTTGTACTTTGGTTCACATGTATAGTCTTTAGTTCCAACAGAAGTATTTCAAAATAAAAGATTCAAAGGAAAAGCAAAATAAGGCAGAACTGAACAATAAAAGGACTGAAGTATGTGTCACCATTCATAACGTGCACTTGTACTTCAAGAACAAATATCACCATTCATAACATGCACTTGAGTTTCCAATTTCTGAACTTGTCACAGGATGTACAGCACATTATGCCACAATACTAACAATAGGAAATACTGAATACAAACACAGTTCATTAACTCCTAAAGGGCGATGAGCACACTAAAGGACTTTGTTTTCTTCTTCCCAAAAGTCTCGTATTTGGGCGTTAGACAGAAACCAAGAAATGTGTCTTCAAAAGCAATGTTGCCACTTCTGAGAGTCACTGGGAAGTGTTCTACATCGAGCGCGAAAGAACTAGCCAAGTGTGAGGTCAAGAAGTCACACACAAGATGAAAAGATAAGCAGAAGAAATGTGCAGCACTTAGCTTGTCTGACGCATGAGGAATCCTCTTGAAAGCCAAATCGAAGAAGTTGGATCAGGCATTGACACTGACAACTGGAGAGATGTTGAGACAGCAACCTGAAGGAATCCAGGAAATAAGCCAAGCACAGGCAAGTGCAGTGCTTGCCCTTTTATACCCAACTGGACAGTTGCTTGTAAACATGAGGCAAACCAAGCCCCTCCACATGCAGTTGCACAAGACTTGCCACACCCACCAATGTGACAGTTGGCTATCACATGTCTGAATAAAGATAGTGCAACAAGCATTGCTACATTTAAACACGCATTGGCATTTACAGGTTAAATTAAACAAGCATTGCTACAAACAATAGAATCCTGAAGTATTGAATGTAGAAGCAGTATTTAAAACCCTCTACAGGATAATAAACATGTGCAACCAAGGAGCCTAGGGGGTGGGTACAAATGAGACATGGTGGGACCGGAGACCGGAGCTGTTCCCTGACAAAAATATTCTGTTCACCCCAGTCTGATCCTGATCTTTCCTCAAGATGAAACATCCTAGCACTGACAAGAACAAGTGGTAGCTTGCTGTTTTCGAGATTTTAAAGTAGAATGACATCTCCAAAGAGGGTCAGATTGTGGGCATGCACACTAAAATGTCTATAGAGGAACAGATAAAAGGTTTTGTCCTAAATTCTGGAATCTTCCTGAAATCCTAGAAATTGAACTGGCTGAAAAATGCTCCACCATTTTGGCAACAAAGTCAATATCACTTGGTGTATAAATGTTATTATCTTCATACCCGTCAGTCTAATTTCCAACTTTCTTCATCACATCTTTGGAGCCTAGTGAATGCCACGATTGGAAAGTTAGGTTTGAAAGTGATTTCTGGATAGCATGTTGACAATCCACTGGAAGAAACTCTTGTTCCCCATATTGGTTGTTGGTGGCACTGTTAAATGTCAAGGTCATGCTTTACTAACAGTCATTTTTGTAACTTAGATGTTAACTTTGCCATTTTTATATTTCCGTTACAGGTTGCTGTAAAGTAGATCTGATGATGCGTTTTTGGTACACCACTTTCTTTATGGTTTTGTTTTCTGTTTTTCTCTATTTGCATTATTTTTGGTATCTCCTTGAGATAGCAGAAGTGACTTGTTAGAGGTCCTGATAAATGACCCCGCTCCTCAGTTGAGGTTTTTAATGTGGGCAGAATCATGTTGACCATAGGATAGTACATTGTCAGGATTAGAAGATTGCTTTCCTGTGTAAACAATAATTGTATAATCCTGACCTTGACAGACAACAATAAAGTATAATGTCTGCCATGTAGGCAATTGAAATCACACTGTTTACATTTTTATTTTTGCACCACAGCACTTACAACACTCTGCTACCCTCACCATATGTCTACCTCCATAGGGGTAACATCATAACACATTAAAACATCCAAAGAGCTCCTCCTAATTAGTGTTGGAGTTGTAGTAACCTGCTGTTATGGTGTGAGGAGAATCCCTATAATGAAGTATGCCACTTTTGGTGGGTGATGAGTTTCATCCTATTAAAGGAATACTTTGCTGACATCTTAGGTTTCAAGTAACTCTTCTTCTCAGACCTTTTGATGGGTAGCTTAAGGAAAAGCACACCTCTTTACACAGTAAAGCACAATATTTGTTTCTCTATTTCACAGCCCCCCATCTCTTCCCATATGTATCGGCAAGCAATATAAATTGCCTCTAAAAAATAAGTTTTGGGTGACAAAAGAAGTGCATTGATTTTCCAAGAATAGGATTTGGTATCAAAAGAGTAATCTGATTGCTTTCTAGCTCCTTGTATGGGGAGGGGGTTCATTCATGAGCATAGGCATGTCCTCTAATCCACGGAAAATAGGGGATATACCTTGATGGTAATCTAATGATTATTATATTTGTGACTGTTGTTAGACACTTACCTAGTTTGAACAATGGGATTTTAGTGGCTTTGTGAAGACTGAAAGGAATCATATTTATTTTTCCTAGTGGTGTTCTTACCAAAGACCTCTTCAGTACATGTTCACAAAGTCAAGGTTAAATCTTGCTGGAATTTAAATGAGTGGGCTTTTCTTGAGCTTTTACATCTATATAATGAAAATCTTGGTACACAAGAAAAAGATTGAGTCCCTCATTACTGGTTTGACTCCCTTAAACATGTAATGAGATAACTGCTTGTGCTGGTATTAGTGTTGCAATTTACAGCAAGAGTAGGAAAAACACTCAGGCTGTAACACAGCATACATTTTAATACTGTGAAGTTCAGTGAACATCTTTCACAGTCTACTGACAGATTGTTGCGAGGGATTCAGGTAAGGTATTTCTCAAGTCTTTGTGACTATAATCATAGAATTCCTCGCAAAGACTAGGCCACACTTGCTAAATGTATGCTAGTATCCCTGCTGGTAATCTACACTTTCATGTTTGCTGGAACAAAATTGGTTTCCTAAAATGTTATCTTTTATCTGGCAACACCAGTTTGGAGTACTGTGTTGCTATGTATATGCATTCTTACCTTCACCAGACAATACCTAATTGGTTTACTTTATCACAGTTATTCCAGTTATTTTTTAAAAACAATGGTCCTATCCCTATTCTTTTTGCATGTGGGTAAAATCTTTAGCATTAATGTCATTGCCCAACACACTTTCCCATCTAATACATGCAAATCAGTATTTAATACTTATGAAACAATATACTTGTTTAGGTATATCATGACTAAAGAGATTTAGACGAAAACCTTAGACATATGTACATGGTGTGGCATAGGGCAATTGTTTGCTTAAAAACAGGGTTTGAATAATATTCAAGCGTGAGGGACCTCCTGCAAAGATAAGGTAATCAGGGCAAGGAAAATGTCTGAAACAATAAAATCAACCCTGCCTAACCTTCAAATATATTTTTGTCTATACATCCTTTTCGGTAATAATTGTACCTATTGTTCAGAAAGACTCTGTCATGAATTCAATACTTTAATTGTTCAATATATGATATCAAGATAATAGTTCGATGTCAAAAAGTAAATCTCCATAATTCAACATGCAATCAACAGATGTTTGGAATATAGGTCTTGGAATACACACATATTTTTCTTTATATGAAAATACATACTGACTCATTCATTCACATACATACCACATGCTCACTCATACTTTCCACAGTCATAAAATCACATATACATAAAATGCGTAATATCACTGTAACTTAATTCGTTCATATATTTCAAAATTGACAATGTAGTATTTCATACTATGATAATATTATTGCCATCATTTCAGTGATAACAGCAAATTAATTTTTACTTAGGAAGTTGCATTCTGTTTTTTTTTTACAATGCAGTTGTATCCATCCAACCCTTATTCGTTTGCTTATTGGGGCTTTACATAATGCTATTAATGAGTTGTTTCAGAATCAAACACTTTCATCAGGATCCCCACATTTTTAGACTACACTTTAAATCCAGGTGACCAATGTGAAACTGAATCAGCTGTGCAAGGTTTTTGTAGTAAAGAACTCAGTTAGATAAATATTCCAAGAAATTCAATTGTAAACTTAATTTTATATTTCTGGTGAATACCCATGAGATAAAGCATAAATTGTTTTCATCTATTACCTATATCTTATGGGTCTCATAGACATAGTAAATGAACATCAATAATTATATTAATCTGTTCGTCTAAACTTTCCTGGTATGTCAGAACCTCAGAAGGATGCCTGTTAAAGGTTTTGCTCATGACTATAACCTGATCCTTTATAGAAATCCCAGTGTAAATGTCACACTTGATATTGACCCCTTATTTCTGGGTTGTATGGGGAAGTAAGTGAGAGTACATGAGGCCAATGTATTCACAGTCATAAACAGGTCTGATTGTATCTTTTTGGATGTTCTGCTACCTTGATGTGTCATCCTTAATGTCCCTAGTGAAGGACTGGGTTTTTCTAACACCCAGCGGTGCCAGGGATAACACCTAAAACCTTTGTGGGTAACCTGTTCCGGCGTACAAATGACAGAGACACGGGACACTTCCTTCGGCGTCAAAGATTCGAGGTTTATTACTGCAGGGAACACAGAAGTCACGAGAAGTACATAGCATGTTAGTTCACGGAGACTGCTTCAAATTGTATCTGTGGATCGCTCTTTTTATACCGTTTTTGAGCATAGGATAACATGGTGCACAAAGGATTACAACCTGGTTCCCATCATAAAGATCATAAGGGGTCGCTTTCATGTATTCAGGGCCCGGAACATAATTACAGTAGCATTTGGCAGTTCCCAACTGTAAAAGTACATCTTCCCACCATTAGTACATTCCGTTCGGCAATAAACGAATCAAGGAAGAGACAGAAACAGGTGCAGAGGAAGATGAGGACAGTGAACAAATCGAAGAGGGTGTAAAAGGGGTGGTATCAGGAAACACGGGTTGCAGGCATCAAAGGGGACGTGCCTAATGAATGCACAACTGAGACAATAGACCGGCACGGCAAGATGAGCCTCGAGCGGGGCCATCTGCCTTACAGTGTCATCCCCCTCATCATAAAGACACCTTCAAAGGAACACGTGTCTTCCGCAGGAGCTTGGGAATCCCAGGGTCGCGAAGCGGACAGCGTCCGTTCGCTGGCTACTTGAGGGCAAGAAACAAAATAGATGCCGTATCTAAGATGGAACCCGTGGGTTCAGATGAGAAACCCACGAAACAAACAAACGGTTTAGGCTAGCACAGCGAAAACGCGCACACCCACTAAACACGTCATTTGCAGTTCATAGATACCAGACTCGACCATATTCGTGCGAGTCAAAAACACCACTTACAATTGTCACGGAACCTCACTAGCCATCCTGTCGGCATGGCTAACTCTTCTACTTTAGGTGTAGTCAAGCTGGGCAAGGTGTGTGAAATGTGTTTGTAGTGGTATTCAAGTGCAAGGTCTTTCACTATACCACAGATACTTAAAAGTTGCCTAATCACTGACCAGATGCAGGCCGAACTGATTTTAACTCACCTAGTAGAATCTAAGGACTGTTGAATTATGAAAATGAGGAAATTGGCCATGTATGTGCAAGGGGGCTCTGGGTATAAGGCTATGTTAGCAGATACAGGGACTATAGAAATGAAATATGGATATGTCCTATGTAGTGTTTTAAGGAATACGTTGGGTAAGTGTGGCATGGTCATGTGTAAAATGTTTTCCATTGTGCAATAAAGCTATCCATAATAACTTGGAAATTGAAGAGTATTCCTATGTGTTTTAAATCTGGTTACATGCAATCAGTGGGTTAATATTTGATATGGTTACATCTGTTGATTGGACATTATGCAATATGCTACTGATAACTGGTAACAGTCCACTTATAATTCCAGTTCCACTCTCAGAACCCTGCAGTTCCTTCAGTCACTTCTTAACTGCATCTTTTCCGTATCATGTACAGTGTTCTGCTGTTGTGTCGCAAGATTCAAGCTTTCCAGATGCACACAATGTATACATACAAAAGTACATACATACATTAATATAGCCATACATTCATACATACAAACATAACCTGTAAATCCCGAAATCTGGCAATGAATGTTTATTCAGGCATTTTTGGAATTAGCTCTGTGTGCCCTCTGGGGCAGTAAGGAATATGTCTATGAGTAATCATTGGGGCTTTATTGACTAGCAAAACATGTTCATGTGCATTATAGGACCAAGCTATATGTGCTGATTTGAAATGTATGGAATCTGGTATTGATTTTGTTTTAAATTCATGACACATTACCTTAAAGCATATCTGCATGAAGTCTGGCTGCATGTGATACATATGCAGTGTCATCTTAAGGATTTTGGGGGCCCCAACCCAAAAATCTTTTTTGTGGCCCCTGTTTGGAACAACTTTGAATTTTATTACATGTTATCTGCTAATGCAACCACTATATTGCCTAACAATATTCAATTATATGGAAAAAGTTAAGATACAAATATACAGATAAGTGAGCAAGAGGGAAACTTTGCTAGGGGTGTCCTTGAAAGATGGGGGCCCTTGGCCATTTCCCACTTTGCCTTTGCCTTTGCCTTAAAACATCTATGTAAATGTGGTGCCATGAAACGTGTTGATGTCTCCTAATTGTGACATTCTAGAGTGTGGAAAACATGTGCTAATTGTGTCATAACCCAATCTGACCATGTGTACTATCTGTATTGATTGAGCATTACATAAGATCATTGTGTGCTAATGTGTATATATTTTAGCTGGACCTTTATAGAATCCTGCGGAATCCTTCAGCATATTGACTGGTTCACTGGTTATCTTGATTATTGCAGAAAACAGCTATGTTTACCGGCTTTGAAGGTATGATTTGCCTTACCTATTTGTATTTTGGAATCCGACAATATTCACTGCTGGGTCAAATTGGAATATGGTTATGTCTTCGAACTGGACATTATGGAATCTAGGTATGTGTGTTAAAGATAGACTCAAGAAGTGTGGCTATTTGTTGGCCTATGATGGAATCTGGCTTTGTGTGGCTAATTGGGGCATCTGGCTATGATTTAAGAGGTATATAATGACATTTGGCAAAGTACTCTCAAGGATACTATCAAATCTAGCACTACCTACCTGCTGAGGGAATGTGGATGAATGGATAAATGCAACTGGTAATGTGCCTGTTCCAAGACAATGTAGATACTTCCCACTGTGTTTGTAGTGGGCAATAGGGAAAATTCAGTGAATCATGTGCTAGAACTAAACTAAGCAGTCAATATGTGCTCAATGGTATATTGCATTAATATGCAGAAGTGAAGCAATTATGTAGCTGCAAGTACAAAACTTCTCTTAGGGATTTTCTGCTGCACATGGTTTGACAGGGGCTGTTATTATTTAATATCTGGGGACAAATGTGCTAACAGAGGGGCTAATTCTGTGGGATACACTTTAGGATATCAACTACTGATGGTCACTGTTCAAACAATAATGTTGATCACTGGCACAAAGTAGCACTGATGTCATTTTCACTGGATAATTGACACCGAATTGCCAATATATGGCTCTGGCAGGTGAACTGGTAACAACAGTCAAGCACTATGATTACATGAGCACTCTGGGAATTTGAACCTGAAGTACATACATTACATATAGTATTCGGTTACTAATCTTAAAACAATTAGATTTCCTCAATATTCTTTATTGAATTTGTGTGTTCAAATAGGTACAAACCAGTCAATCCACAGGAGAGGTACAGAAATGATTATGCTATCCTGACTAGTGAAAGCTGTCATATCCAGGAAAGGAATAATATGAAAGGAAAATATAATTATATTGTTATACTTAATATTATACAAAATAGATATAACATTGGAAACATAGGGTCCGATTTGTAGCCTCCGACCAGCAGTCAGAGGCTCTCTATCAGACATCCTGAGGTTTCCCTCTGGCTGCCGTATTTTGATTTGTCACTGGATTGATAAAACTAACTCTATTAATGAGGGTCTAAATTCCGCTGAGGAATGGAGGGGCTTTGTCTCTACTCTAGGACAATAACCAATTTATGACATGTCGGCTGACATGTCCCTGGTCTGTCCTTGCTCTCTCTAGGAGCTTTTTTGTCAATTCTGAGCCTTGTTTATAAATTCTGAATCTGTTGTTCTTTTGCCTTGTTAGGCCTTGTTTTATTCTAAATTATGTTTATAGATTGATTTCACCCTGTGTAAATATCGACTATGGTGTTTTTTACTGCAACATAATGACATGTTAGTAATAACAAAATGTATTCACTATTGTTGTATCTATGCTGTGCAAAATTCTGTTCCCGTGCGCCTGGCTGTACCTTCACTTTGTCGATCGTATCGATAGCTTGGGGCCAACCACTTTTGTCTCACTATCCCTCCCGTCTAGAAGATCGAGCGCTCTGCTCTCTTCTAGTTTTCCTGCGCACGCGCTGCACGGCTCATCTCCCTGCCACCGATAGCGCTGTTAACCTGCAACATTCGGAGAGAAACAGACCGCGTTTTACCCGCAGGTAAGCGCCGCTCTTCCACAAATATTTTCCCAGCCAATTCACTCATATGGCAGCTCCCCTTAACCCGCAATACCCTTGCAGGCATTTTCCTGGCCAACGCTGATCTAGTGCTCATTGAAGCACCAAATGGCACGATTCTGTTAACCCGCAACATTCGCATAGAAGCTGACTGCGGTCAACCTGCAGGTACGTGCTGCTCTTCTACATTCGGATATCTTGCAATCTCATTCGCACGACAGCTCCCCCTAACCCACAATTACCCTTGCAGGCAATTTCCTGGCCCACACTGTTTCTGTGCTCAGTGAAGCACCAAGTGGCACGATCCTGGTTTATGATTGGACATACCTGTAGCCACGCTTGATATATTCCACTGTGTACAATCTTACAGTGGTAAGTACCCTAATTGAGCCCGCTCATATAGCGCCTTGTTTTTTTTTCCCACCTTGATTATATTCTTACCCTCTTTGTTGGTTCCCCTGTACCAGAGTACCCGGCTGGGTTCACTGTGAGTACTCCTTATCTTTTATTCTCACGCATGGTTGGCACCTACTCCATCACGAGCTCTTGATTTAATCCTCTAAGGTACCAGGCCTTTTTCATACAGTCCTAATTGTAAATTCACCTTTCCGCACATGGAGCTCACTCCTCCCCTCTCTCATCCCCACAGATGTCCCACACCATCCCTGTCCTGACGAGACCCTCAATCCTCTAAAGGGTCAAAACGCCATCGACGCCCATTGGGAATGAACCTTTTAAACAATGCCTATGAATTGAATAGCCATTGCATATATTATTGAATATTGTCTGTTTGGTCGTTTTTCCCATTTCCTTGTAATTACACCTCTGCTGAAACCGTGTATATAATTGTCACTTGTTTTCACTCTTAGTGTGTTTTTCACCACTCTTCCGGTACACACTTTACACTTGGGACTACTTTTCTCGAAAAGCTTTCACATTAATGTAAATAATTATATAAGGTTAACTGTATATTCTTTGAATTTGTGTAAGAATAACAAACTGATGGTTTTCAAATCGGTGTTATGCGTTTCTGTTTTTCCTTCTTGCACCCTTGAACCTTCATACCTATTATCAGACATTGCTCAGTAAGTATCAAATATACTGTCAATTGTTCCACTGGAAACAATGTTCTTTTGATATAGTATTTTGATTAAGGCGGTCAGAAGGAAACCTGCAGGGAGAATCGGCTCCTCTTCTAATGAACAGGAGCCCAATAGAAATCCCCTAACGATGGCTGAGCAAGGCTCAGCTCTGTCATCAGGATTAGGATGTTGGGTTTCGACAGCCAATCCATGTTGGCCTTTCCAACATCGAATGGCTGTCTGAAACTGACTTAAGGGGCCCCTAGTTTGGCCCCCTTTCTCCCTGGCCCTCCACTATGGGCCTGCATCCCCTTAACATTCCTGCACTGTGATGCAGTGTCCATTTCTCAATTAAAGATTGGGCTGCTAGCCTTTTTTCCCCTAAGGTCGGCGGTTCCTTTTCCGCAATGGTGTTGGGCTGATGAAAGTCCTCCCGACATCGTAAAAAGGCCAAGAATTTTCATATTCCAAAATGTTCCTACAAGCCTGAAATCACCTACTAGGTTTATCAATTCTTTTCAACTGAGCACCGACCTGCCAATGCGCGTTCCCAGAACTCCAATGAGTAGGAGCCGCCTTTCAAACTGCAATGCAAACACAACAGGTGATGGACCGAATGTGGATCAATGTCACACACTCAACCCAGTCCAAAGATCTGGGCCCAAATCCATCGTTGTTTTGCACTCCACACCACCCTGGGTTAGACAATGGCGATATGCAAATCAGCTCTGACCCTGTGCCCCATGGGAACAGTCCAGTCTGAACTACAAAAGCCATGTCCTTCCCAGAACGGAATCAAGCATCCGAGGACCGGACCGGTTTCGAGGTAACACCTCTCATCAGCCCGGCTAGCTTGACTCCAGTGGTGTGGAGTGCCTGGGACCCACGTCTGGGCATCCCCAGGGCACCTAGGGGATTGCATTTGTCACCCTGAGTGGGATGGGTATGCTCAGACGTGAGTCCCATGCACTCCACACCACTGGAGACAAGCAAGCCGGGCTGAAGACGGATGGAATGCCAGAAACCGGTCCTTGGAAGCTTGTTTCCGGTCCAGGGAAGGCATGGCTTGGCAGTTCGGGCTGGACTGTTCCCATGAGGCACGGAGTCAGACTGATTTGCATATGGCCATGTCTGAACTGGGGTGGTGTGGAGTGCAAAAAAACGATGGATTTGAGCCCAATTCTCTGTACTGGGGTGAATGTATGACATTGTTCTGCATTCTGTCCATCAACTGTGTTTTTTTTGCATTTGTCACCCTGAGTGGGATGGGTATGCTCAGACGTGAGTCCCATGCACTCCACACCACTGGAGACAAGCAAGCCGGGCTGAAGACGGCTGCAATGCCAGAAACCGGTCCTCGGAAGCTTGTTTCCGGTCCAGGGAAGGCATGGCTTGGCAGTTCGGGCTGGACTGTTCCCATGAGGCACGGAGTCAGACTGATTTGCATATGGCCATGTCTGAACTGGGGTGGTGTGGAGTGCAAAAAAACGATGGATTTGAGCCCAGATCTCTGTACTGGGGTGAATGTATGACATTGTTCTACATTCTGTCCATCAACTGTGTTTTTTTGCATTTGTCACCCTGAGTGGGATGGGTATGCTCAGACGTGAGTCCCATGCACTCCACACCACTGGAGACAAGCAAGCCGGGCTGAAGACGGCTGGAATGCCAGAAACCGGTCCTCGGAAGCTTGTTTCCGGTCCAGGGAAGGCATGGCTTGGCAGTTCGGGCTGGACTGTTCCCATGAGGCACGGAGTCAGACTGATTTGCATATGGCCATGTCTGAACTGGGGTGGTGTGGAGTGCAAAAAAACGATGGATTTGAGCCCAGATCTCTGTACTGGGGTGAATGTATGACATTGTTCTGCATTCTGTCCATCAACTGTGTTTTTTTTGCATTTGTCACCCTGAGTGGGATGGGTATGCTCAGACGTGAGTCCCATGCACTCCACACCACTGGAGACAAGCAAGCCGGGCTGAAGACGGCTGGAATGCCAGAAACCGGTCCTCGGAAGCTTGTTTCCAGTCCAGGGAAGGCATGGCTTGGCAGTTCGGGCTGGACTGTTCCCATGAGGCACGGAGTCAGACTGATTTGCATATGGCCATGTCTGAACTGGGGTGGTGTGGAGTGCAAAAAAACGATGGATTTGAGCCCAGATCTCTGTACTGGGGTGAATGTATGACATTGTTCTGCATTCTGTCCATCAACTGTGTTTTTTTTTTTTTTTTTTTTTTTTGCATTTCAAACTGCAATGTTCCTTTAACTCCAATCAATTTCAGTCTAATGTCTCTAATTCATTGTGATATAAAATATACTACAATGCACTGACAATTTTCTTGTTTTGCAATTTTAGGCACATCTACAATACCTCACTGAAGGTTGTCTTTAAACATTTCCACAATTGGATCAATGCTATGGCTTCATATGCTTTTGATAACACCATTTTTGTATAGCTGTCAAACATTTCCCTGCAAGTGAAAAGTCTAGCCAATGGAAAACAAGAGATTTATACACATAGCTCAAGGAGATTAAAATAAAATAACCGTGAAAACACCCCAGTCCTTCTATGGCCAGGCTTGGAAGAATAACCTATTGTAGAGTTGGACAGGACAAAGAAGTACAAAATGACCATGTGATCTGAGCAAGTCAGATTGATCTCAAATTAAAATTCTTGAAATGGAGACTTCAGTACTTTTGACAAGACAGCATATGCCTTTCACAAACATCAGAATACAAGCTATGGTTATTGTAGGAAAATGGCACAAAACATCAGAGTAGGAAATTCGACTTTTCTGCATGGTCACCCCGTAATTTATTCATTTTCCCATTACTCTATATATTTGCTGGCTTCAGAACTCTGTGCCTATACACATCTTACCTATTAGTACCATGCCTGTGCTCTCCTTTATAATAGTGTTAAATCCTGCTGGATTGTAGGATCCTCCTTGACAGGTCTCCTGGGTTTACATATCACACTAAGTTATCACTTGAAAGCATGGGGACAGAATGACAAGACAATTTGTGTGTATCCACAGTCTGGTTGCTGGTGAATCGTCTTTTAGTTTACCAGATTTCTGCCTCCGGGTTTATTGGGGTACACTGGATGCCTCCAACTTGATTAAGGTGCTAGATTTGGGAAGCTAATGAGATTACCATTGTAAACTCCTCACACACACAGTCAGTTCTCAAAGCCAGAGGTTATTGTGGCCAAATACTTTAGCCATCTTGAAAATGCCAAAGTGGTTAGGGTTGTCGTCAAAACCCTTTACCCAATTGGTTTGGATGTACCCATTGTCACCCAGAAACTCATATGGCCCCTCTGAGAACCCACTTCAAAACAATGTTGGGCCTGAGGAAGAACGAAAGAGGATTTAACCTGCTGTCTGTGACCTGAGAGGAGGGCAGCAGTCTGGAACAGGTCCCTCTTGTACCAAGGACAAAGAAAAGAATTGTTACTTAAAAGACTAAAGTCATAAGGTAAAATCTTTAACCATGCCAACCTGGTTGGTGTATCCGACCCGCCCTCCATTGTGGTCTGCGTTAAGTTGCGCCTAGGTCACAATCTACTGTCACCATTGACTATCATTGACTATCATTGGCACTTTGTGCTTCTTGGTGGTATTCCTACTTAGAACTTTCTCCAGTTACTCCTATCATATTTTTTATTTTGTTGGTAAATTTTATTTCATTTACGCAGTTCACTTTGGGGGCTTTTATTGTATTGCATTCCAAGTTTATTAATGTATTGGTACGGTCTAAGGGCCAGATTTATGAGTTCTGGCGCTTCTCTTCAAATCAGCAGGGATGCGCCAGAACTGATGCGTCACGCAATTCCCTCCTTGCGGCACCACAGATGCGCCGCATTTACAATGCGACGCACCATGGAGCAAGGAAGGGCAGATGCGTGACGCGTCTTGTGGTGTACGGGCGGCGCATTGCTGGAGTAGTGTCGCAAGTGCGACGCAACTCCTGCACTGTACAGAGGCCACCCATACATAACGTGGTGCGTCACTCCTTACGCCTGCTTCAAGCAGGCGTAAGGATTTGACGCAGCAGCATCGTAAATAGGTCACAGGGATGCGCCACGTTTCCGCGCCGTTGCGTCACGCAACGGCGGCCTAAACGTGGTGCAAGTCCGACATAAATCTGCCCCTAAATACTCTACTCGTAATCTCTAAATTAAGCTTGTTTGGTCTGGGCCAAAATTTCCCTGAGGTTAATCTTAGATGTATTTATTGACTTTCTTGGGTCTCCCTGACAAAGCTTGTGATTATTTTATGAGGTGGGTAGTTACCCCCCAACTAATATCACCATTTACCACAGTCAGGATATGAAAGTCTGGCAGTGCATTTCATAATCAACAAACAAGTCTCGCACTAGGCCTACACATTGTTAGTCTTAAATAGAAACAGACAACTCTTCAAGGGACTGCGGATGCGATGCTTTTGCAGAAAACAGACACTTTGGCAAGAAAATATTTGCATTTCAGATTGCCAATGAACACCCAATTACACTGAGATTTTAATCAGTGCTTTATTTGAGCCTATGGTTTCCAATGCTTAATTGTCAACACCGGCACTTATGACAGCTGCCACAAGGCAGCGCTGTTTATGTGATTTAGAGGTAAGCAGAACAGTTGTTTTATTAATTCAATATACAGTACAAACAGCAATGACTTGCCGTTGCCGTCCAAGCCATTCTTATAGGTTTAGAGGCCTTGAGCAGTCTAAATTGTCACCCTTGTAGCAATGTGACGAACAGTAGTTGTGTAGGTGCTGTGATGACAGCGCTGACAGGGGCAATGCATGGTGCAAGCTGCGTGACCTCCTGACAAGGGCCTTGGCACTTAATTTTTTACAAACGAAGCACTGATTTTAATGCCATAATTTAAAGTCTGCTAGATGGCATTATTTTATACAACAGGTAAATAACGTGGTTTGAAAATATGTCAGTATGGAAGCCAACTGGTAAAAAAAATATACATTTGCTGGGAATAACATTTAAATCGAAGGTCCAAATTAATTAAATAAACTAGAGTAATTACCAAGATGTTAACATTGGAAAACCTACTGTCCAAACAAACAAAAATCCATGGCATAATATCTTGTGCAAAGGCAGAAAAACAGAATTGATTTATGCACCACAGAAAAATGTGCTGGCTTTTTCTGAAAGTGAAGAATACAAGCTTCTTGCAGTAAATTGTGCTTTGTTTCTCTGTGGCCTGTGACTTTACAGCTTCCATGCCATGTAGTATTGAAAACTTGGGGGCATATCAGCAACAACCGGCAATAATTATCACTAAGCGCACTTAACGCTAGGATAATTATCTCAGGCTATTGCCGAATTTTATCGCTGAGATAGCGTGCTATTACCAACGCTTATCTCAAAAGCGATAAAATTCCAGTCGCAAGCTGCCAATTGTGCGATTATTGCTGGAAATACAGCGATGATCGCACAGCATTTGGCGAAAGCTTGCTGATAGGGCAGGGCAGACTCAGCCATGATATCCACCTTCCATTGAATATCATGGCTAAGTAAAACTAAAAGCAGGCTTATGTAAAGTAGCGATAACCAAGGTTAGCGCTACTTTTCTTATCGCTATGCTTGTTAGCATGCTCATTGATAATTGGAGAAATGTCAGTTAGCGACATTTCTCCAGTTATTTTGAGCTGGAACGCCCACTTTGCATCTCATTAGAGATGCAAAGGTGGGCATTACGGGAAAGGGCACTGAAGCAAGGGTTCACGCAGTAGCATGACTTTGCAGATATAGAGATAAAATTATCGCAGCTTTTTCAGCCAAAACGGCAGCAAAAGCGGCAATAATTAATTGTCGCTGCCTTGTTGATATGCCCCTTGGCTTTTTAATCTCTGTAGTCTGAATCAAGTTCTTTAAATCATTTCCTGTCCTTTAGATCTCAGGTTGGAACAAAAACCGAAGCATGAAGCAACAAGCAAATGTATGTCTTTAAATAAGCAACTAATTCAAACTTCTGACATCCAGTTATGACCCCCAAGTTCATAAGGAAACCTTGCACAGAATTAAAATATAAGTTCAGGGTACAAACAAGATTCAACTTATTCCTCAAAAACACTACAACATTTCACAACATCGTTATACCGGGCCAACATTTAGTTCTTCTCTTTCTTGGCTAATCACACTCCTTTCAAGCTAAGAAACATTAAAAACAATTGTAGCCTTTGCTGTTTCTTGCAGAAAAGAGGTACTGGCCTTTATTCCTTAGAACGTGGTTTTCGTGGAAAGAATATAAATACAGGGGTTCTTACAGTGTAATATGAATTAGTGCAGCATGGGACTGCATCCTCTCTTGATTGATATTTCCTTTGAATGAAACAAACAATGAATCTAAAATTCATATATCAGCTAATTTATCGCAAATTCTAATGGTAACTCTAGCATATACATATAAACAGAGCAAACTTAATTAGAAGGGGTGCTCATAAAAGAAAGTACAAGGTGAAAGACACAGTGCCCGTGATTTGTGAACAAATTGAACAGAAATAATAAAACAATTCCGGTATAAGCAAAGTCCAAAATGGCTGCATACGTGTTTTAAGAATGAATTTGGGGGTGTCCAAGGTCCAGTTCACACATTCTATCAGAAATCCATGAACAGGCAGTCGACTTGTTCTCCACGGGAGATTACTTCAAAGGGGTCTTACTTAGGACTGTGATATTGATACAGCTCAACCCATTCTAGTAAGTGCAGAATAGTAGTTGATTTATCCCAAAAGGCCCAGGGACATCTTCTAAACAATTAATAAGAAACAATCAGCAACCTGGTGCAAACTGCCCATGGTGCTTCTGGAAATATATAAACCAGTTATTAACTCCCCAGTACAATTCAATTCAAAAGACTTTTATTCGAATTTCGTAAAATTCATAAAAGTACACAATAAAAACATTCATTTATACATTAAAAACAGGTATAGAATCATGAATTTGTCCAGGGACAATAACATTGAATAAGATTCCTCTAATGAAAGGGGTCTGTGTTTTCTTAAATACGGAGTTAAAAACCAGTTACTATATTTTAAATAGAATTTACAGAAGAATAGAAAATGTAAATCATTCTGTTTACTAATACCGTCACATGGCCATGGGTTATAATCATTTACATGGTGGTAGCCCAAGGGAAATCCCAATAAAGTTTTTATTGAACCTGCCCTTAATCGGAACAGTAATGATCTTTCCCAATTCGTCATCGGTAAAGTGAGGTATTGTGCAAGATTATTCCTACTTAATTCATTTTTATGATAAAGCACAACAGTTGATTTAACAATTTCTTTTTCCATTCGTTCTGAACTATAAAGTGCATACAGTGCTTGTTTGACCTCATTTTTGTCATTCGCTTCAATGGTATTAGGATCGGAGAAAAGATGTTCCCTGTTCACATCACTCAATGCTTTTGAAACATCAGCGAGCCAGGGAATTGACATGCCATGATCACATTTGAGGCAGTCTTTTATTATATTTTGAGTTAAAGTTGCAGAATCATTTCTCCAGATCCTTAACCAAAAAAGAATTGGTCTAGATCTAATAAAGTCGCATACGTAGGAGAGGTTAAGTTCCTCATGGCAAATCCATTCTGTAGAGGAGATTGAGGCACCCAGGATTTTCCTGCAGAATCGAGCTTCTTCGCGCTGAATCCCGGGACTTTTTCCCGCTCCCCAAACCTCGGCCTCGTAAGTGACTACTGGTAAACACTGTAGCTTTAAATTTTTTAAAATAGCTCTAGTGGCACCTATTTTCTTAGGTCGGGACAAACTCAAAATAGAATTGTTTGCTTTCGAGAACTTGATTATGGCGTGGGCCTTATGCCCACTCCATGAGCCGTTCGCAGTGAAAACCAAACCGAGATAGGGAAATGAACTAACAGATTCTAACTTATCTGCCCCTATATGTATCGTATTGAGTTTACATTTCCCGGTGCCACATGGCATGGTAAAAGATTTGTTTAAATTGACGCGCAGGACTCCCCAGTAAGCGCGCTCTTATATTTGTAGAAATACAGCAGAAATAGGAGAGGTAGTCATCACTCACCACTATTTCATACTTTTTTAATTGAAAACATTTCCTTTAGAATCTCTGTATTTTGTTGCTTTATCCTGGGAGAGATATGGTCAGAAAGTAATGCATTGGAGATCATCCTATAAAAACGTATTTCTCATTTGCAGTGGGTAAGAAGAAGAATTAACTTAATCTGAAAGATAATAATGTAAGATTCACTTTAGAATATAGTACAACAGTCAGAAGATATGAGGATGCATAATTCTGCGTGCAATGCAAATAAATAGGAAAATCATTTATGCATGCACCGATTTACTCTAGTTACATTTAAACAAGCAAAAATCCCTTTAAATGTGATGAACGTTTGCTTCTCAAAAGAGTGGGTGAACTGAACTATATATGGAAAATTGTGACTGTTATCGTTAATGACGTAAAAGCAGCCACGGTCGGTTGTAGGAGTTCCTGGAGGGCGGTGATGTGGGGAGGTGTGGGGCAGGGTGGGGGTAGTAATGTATATAAATAAATATAATATAATAAATATAAAGAAAAATAAAGAAAACAAATGTGATGCAGTGCGCGTAACAAAATTCGTTTTATTTATTAAAATGTTTACTTACCTGTTATACTCCGTAATCCATACATTACTACCCCCCACCCTGCCCCTCCCCTTCCCACGTCACCGCCCTACTACAGACTGGGTAAAACTTAGAGATTTAAAGCAAAGGATCCTCCACTTTTGGTCAAATATAAAGGACAAAAACATGCAGCAGTGTGAGATTGTGATTCGGGAGCATCAGAGAGTAGAACACATTAAGCTTATCTTTGATATAAATAGAGCATTAGAAGCAATTGCAGTTCAAGACTGTGAGCAAGTGAAATGTAAAGTTCATTCAAACGTTATAACTAACTTAATAGAAAATAATAGCTCAATCATTGAACGATGGGTGGTAACAAGTCTTGGGAGAAAGTTGTAAATGTATTGCGACTTATATAGCGCACGTATCACCAGAAGGCGTCAAGGCGCTTTCCTTGCGAACCCGTCCTGGCTTTTTCCCTGTGAGATAACCCCTACTGGCCATCCCCAATGTGAAAGCCAGGCATCCCGCAGCAGGTGGGCTGCCGTAGTGGAGATTAAGCAAGCTATTGCCCAGAGTTGCAGCGTGGGACCCCATGATTAGAGTAGGCACCGAGGCGAGAATTATCGAGTCCGTGGACATTTTTGGGCTCAGGACCCTGCCGCGTCAGGAATTGAACTCTGGTCCCGGGTCAGACCTCTGCATCAGGGTCTGCCGCTCTAATCAGTGAGGCACACTCCTCCACTGTTGGTTGTTGTCCTGCCTGCCCATTGCTCATTTTGCCTATCTCATTTAGGGTGCATCGGTGGTGGTTTTCCCAATGGATGAGCTGTTGCTGGGTCTGTCCTTGCTGGGATGGCAGCTGTAGTTGCTTTGGCACCACAGTGTGATGAAAGCCAAGGGCTAAATACACCCCAGAAATGTATTTGAATTTGAGACGTCATCCTGAAGGGCAAGTCTCCTACTGAGCAAGCACAGTTAAAGAAGAGTAAGAGCATTTGTTTTATTGCAGGAACATCAATCTATTTTTTCACAGGCCACGAGACAATCATTGAGATAGTAAAATATTGTATGTCAATTGCAGTTACATGCACTCCAAAACTAATTTGAAAATCATCACCGGTCAATGGGAAAAAGATAGAACAATTGAATCAAAAATGTTAACTCCATGAGCTGGATTACATGATGTGCTATCTGGTGATAATGTTCTACCTGTTCTTAAACTGAGGAGCAGATCTGGTAAGCGTTTACACTGGCTCAAATTCACACAGAGTGATGAAAAGTAGTGTAAAGTCTTGCAAGGTTGTTTACTTTCCAGTGCAAACGTTATTTTGCACTAGAAATGTGGTCTTCTTTCAGTGTAAGTAGCACATTGTGGTGTTTTGCACCACTTTTCTTCAAAAGGCCATTATTTTGGTGGAGCACATAGTTTTTGAAGCAAAGCTTGATCTACTAAGGTAGTCAGGCTTGGCTTTAGAGCAAAAATGAACCCCTCCTTAACACTGTTGCAAAAATTAAGCAAACACTTCATGGGTGCTGAACAGTACAGCATAAATAAAATGAGTGGAATATTTCTGAATGTATTCATGCATAGGATGATGTACTGGAAAGGTATGCTTCTTCTAATTCAATGAAAAGATCAAAAGGGCAATTGTGGCAATCAAGGGTTTTGACATTTTAATACTAGACGACTAAAACTCAAATATCAAAAATAATCAAAACAAACATAAACAATAAAATGTTCACAGTGATTATGAATCACTGATAAGTTTCAATGACAAACATCCATGTTCCTCATTTCAAAATTGTTATATTTGATCTGTCCACTGTATCATGAGTGGATCACAAAATATATGTTCCATTTATAAATGCAAAATGCAGCAGTTCTTTATTCTGAATAATTTTGTATCATATCTTGTTCCTCCAGAAATGCTGCACTGAGCAGTGCATGCATTATAAGACAGCTACTCTTACGTATATCTTCCAGCATCTACTGAAAGGAGTCTTTAGCTTTGTAATTTCCACGCTTGGTTGCTAAAATGAAGGGCACATAGAAGTGGGCTGTGTGTGCATCACCGCAGGGGCCTGTCGCTTCCTACTCTCATCTCTTTCTGAAGAGAGTATCCAGCTGTGAAACTCCTCCGATTGAACATTAAAATAAGTTCCTCCTGATCTTAGTGTTCAATCTGCCAAAACGTAACCAATTTTGGAGTGCTGAAACAGAGCAAAACAAAAAACACTGTTAAAAAGTACTCAAGTAAAGAAGAATCACATTTAAAAAAAATGAGAAGTAGAGATCCAAATCATGTCAGTGGTAGACCCTAATAAAATGTTTAGCACAAGGACTATATTTTCAACAATTGCATAACCTTTAAAAATAAAACTAACTTACATTTGAACTTTTTGGGCCTTGCACTGATTGGAATAACAGAGATCATATAACATACCTTTTTTGTATTATAGGCAATACACTTCTCATTAATCTCTTACTTGAATATCTTTTGTGCCTGTGAAAGAGCAGATATTCCTACTTATTGAGAAGAGAGTCCTAATTTCATTAAAGGCACACAGGAAAATAATGTTCTTCTCTGTTCGTACTTCAGTATTACTTTAGCAAGAAAGAAGAAATTACACATTAGGAAAAGCACTCCATGCGTAAATGGGCTGGTCATATCATCACAACTACACAAAGGAAAAATAATATTTGTCTCTTTGTCTTTAATAAAAATTAGGACTTACCTTCAGGATAGTTGGAGACTTCTACATTTGCTGTTAATAGATTTAGACCCATCAAGTACTAACATAAATTAATACTGATATATGCACCTTAGTCAAATTGTTCACTTCTAATCGAAAAATGTCTCTCAATCCAAGAGCATAACATCACTTAACTGTCAAAGCAATTGGTGTAGGATAGGCTTCTTGATGGGCTCAGAATACACGTGTGCTGTAGCAAGTCATGCATTAAGCACGGATTTGACAGTAAAGAACCACTGCTTCTATAAATTAGAGTAAGTCTTTGAATCTCAAGCGGAATCAGTGATATATTAGGACAAGGGTTTTAAAAAGAGCCAAGGCAGCTCATTTCCGGCACATCCTTACTTAGGAATAAGCTAGATCTAAAACAAAGACACCTATGATGAAGCTTTTAGTGTGCATACAATAGCTAGTCCAAGCTCAAAGTGAGGAAGCACTGCATGGATGTAGAAAACGGTAAAATACAGCCAAGGCAGAAAAGTTCAGTAAACATATACAGACCTGCTCATTGAGTCGGCGCCACACTGACTGTGAATCAAAATTCTGTGAGGTCAAATGCTAACATTACCACATACTGTCTGAGGAGGAAAACATCAATACAAATTTGGAAGATGGGTATTTGATGAACATGCCCAAGGAATGTCCCACATGAAACTGTTATGGGCCTTCAAGCTTGTCCAAACTTCTGATGGGATGGTATGTTTTAGTCAGCCGCGAACGGTAGTGGGATGACCCTGCAGGGCGGTGACATCGGGAGGGGGGTGGTAATGTATGGATTATTGAGTTTTACAGGTAAGTAAACATATAAATAAATAATACAAATTTCGTTGCATGCACTGGATCACCAAATGCAATGCAGTGCGCGTAACGAAATTCGTTGTATTTATTTATATGTTTACTTACCTGTAAAACTCCGTAATCCATACATTACTACCACCCACCCTGCCCCTCCCCCTCCCCACGTCACCGCCCTGCAGGTAATCCCACTACCGACCTCGGCTGGTTTTAGTTTAAGATTGCATCATGGGAAAAGTTCTTCTTCTGTCGTGTTGAAAAACATATGAAGCATTAGCCAGTACTCAAGGTGAAAACTGGAATGAAAGACTTTTATTCATTGCACTGTGTAGGAGAGCTATGTTTTACAAAAAGTAAATGTTGTGATAAACAGTGAGCAGCTGCTTCCCCACTTCCTTATACGTGGTACTTTCATAGCAAGAATAGCAGGCAGACAGAAGGGAGAGTCAGAGGGGACATTTTCCCCAAGGCCCTTCGCCTATTGAGGGATCAACGTTTTTTTGCTGGAACATCTATTTATAGATTTCAAAACAATCATAACCTCTTTAGCCATTGCATCTAGGACAGCTGTAAAGACTAGAGGATGCTAGACATTGTAGCTGCCTTCTTTTTTCCTTCCCTTTGGCAGTTCTTTTAACTTGGAAGCAGCTACTCGTAACAAAAAAACATTATATTAATATAAATCAAAAGCTGCAAAAAAAACGAAAGAAAGGGGGGAAAGAAATGAAAGAGAAATGATTTGTATAGAGAAGCGATAAAAAAACGTCTTCGTAGCTGCAAAGACATTTCTTATCTGTTATTCATTTTGACTGGTGCATAAGACTTTCTTCACATTCCAATTTTTTGCAGAATACCCTAGGAGCTGGAATGTTGCCTATTTAAAAAAGTAAGAAATCGTATGTTAAGTATCAGCTTCTTGACTTGCCCGAAAATTAGTATTGTGTTGGAGAGCCCAATATCAATTTTATCTGATTGACTACATTTAAATGATTTATATCAGAATACTGTTATACACAGAATGCAGTTTGCACACTTAGAAAAATACTAAACTCATAGGGGCCCATTCCCAAAGGGTACACTTCCACACGGGTACATCTACACGTGTAAATTTGCTCTAATACTTTTGAGTTAATTTACTACTTTTGGTTATTCACCATTTCTGAGTGTAAATTTACTCAAAAGTGGAGACTTACATGTCTCTACCCCCAGAAAACAGGGGCGGAGCCTAATTTATGACTGTAGGTTGTCTAATATAACCTTACAACTATATTGTATGATTCCGTACACTTGCCGCAAAATACTTTTATGTTAAATTATAATGTAAAAGAAATTCTAAACCTAGTGCAAATAAAATAAAAAGTTGCATTATGTTTTACATAATTGTAGATTGAAAAAAAAATATTTTATTATATTGAATTAATTTAAAATTTACTTATTTAAGTATTATTCTTAAAACATGCTCCACCTACAACAGAATGTTTAAATACATTTACTATGTATACAAATATTAAACATAATATAAATAGAATGTATTCTATATATTTTGATTTACTTAACATATATTTGAAGAAATTAAATGTTTTTACATTCAAAAGTTAATGCATTATTTTTTATAAAAATATTATGTTTGCAATTATTAAGAAGGTGCTAAACATCAAACTGAATTTAAATATACATTTTAAAACTCAACATTAATTTAATTTCATTAATCTTATGTACAATGAAGTTTCATTTTAAGTCCCTCCATCCTTTAATTACCAGTGGGGGGGGGGGTATTACAGTGCCTGTTATTGGCCGTATATGCTGCTTAACCTACTCAGGATCTGGAGTACATTGACTGCGGTTTTGGGACCTTTTAGCTGTAGTAGATTTTGAAGTGCAGTTTGTTCAAAGCAATGGGCTTTCTCATTTTTGGGTGAGTATGTGTTCCTCCCTCAGCCCATGCTTACGCCTTCTTTAACCTCTCCCTTCTTCTCTCTAAACCCCACCTGTTTTGTAATACGTATGCCTTATTCAGCAACCATTCCCTTAGTTTCTCCTACTTTTACTATTGAGTACTAAACTTGGCTGTGTGAAAATCTCAGCACAGAAAAGATAGGAGAGGTGGAGATTTACACTCAGAGGTTTGTGAATATCATTTTATAGCACTTTTGTAACATTACTAAACTTAATACTAAATGCAGCTTGTGAATAGGCTCATTCAGTATTGCAACAGGGATATCGTTATCAGCTTTGTCTAGGTTTTTCTTTGGTAATGGTCTAATAGTATGCATTGCAGAGAAAATATATTCTGTAAGAAGAGGGATGTGGAAATTTGTTAATACGGGAGTGTTATTTTCAACTGTCAGAATCTTTGCTTTCAAGAGATGGTGCGTCATATTTAAATTTTCTTATTATCTAATCATTTGCAATATGCAGAGATGCCTCTTAGTAAGGAATGGAAAATCATTGCATATTTCAGCACCTGGAGGAAAGTTTTGGCATGTAACATGTTAACAACAATTGAGAGGATTTCCATTCTTCTGTACTCCAGGTTTTAGGTTGTTTTAAACTGTATGAAGGTTGGGAAATAGAGCATTATGGATTTGGTTAGATAGAGGGATAAGAATTAGTTATCTCCTTTCTATCCAATGCCCTTCGTTAATATAAAATTGATGCCCGTTGCTACTCTTGCAGAGTTCCTTGGCTCAAAAGTCATTTCGTACCCAGATGACACGCAGCTTCTGTTTGCGTGCGAGAAAGGCATGAACTTGGATGGGAAGTTGATTTCACGTTGTCTCACCAAGGTATTTCAGCAGCTGGATTTGTACCATCTGAGATGCAACCCAGACAATACAGAGATCGTGACTTTTGGACATGTCCCACACAACTTTGTGGAAGCCTGCCGACCGAACAACTTGCTGCACCCAGGTCTCCCACAAATCTGCGTTAAGAATCTCAGGATCAAAAACGACATCTCCCTTTCCTTTTTACCGCAGATTCAAGCTCCAGCTGGTTCATGCTTCAGCGTGCTTCGCATGCTGAAAAAATGTCTTCCGCTGCTATCTGAGTCTGCTAGCAGAAAGGTACTGCAGGCCCTCATTACGTCTAGATTAGTCTATGGGAATGCTCTGTACCTCAGGCTCCCTGAATATCTCCTTAACAGACTACAGGTGGTTCAGAACTCCACAGCAAGACTGCTACTTAGACTTCCTCCCAGGTCCCACATGACCCCTTACCTAAGAGCCCTGCATTGCGTCCCAGTGAAAAAGAGGGTGGTTTTTAACGCCATGATCCTCATGCATAAGGTCTAGCATGGGACAGGGGTATCCTATCTCAAGGAGAGAATCAGCACATACACCCCTGCTTGCACCCTCTGCTCTTCCTCTGCGTTCCTGGCAAAGGCGCCTGTATTGATCGCCTCAGAATAGGTGGGGGATCCTTTTCCTATTTAGGACCATTCTTCTGGAATAGACTCTCACTAGATCTCCGGGTGATACACAGCCTGGATATTTTCAGGAAGAAGTTAAAAACCTTCCTTTTCAACAACTAAACCCACGGCCTTTCCCATCCCCCACTGCCTAGCGCCAGGACACTCTGCCGAGTAGCCATGCGCTCTATAAATTATTATACCATACCATAACACAACATAAAATATTATTAAGTTCTATCATTTTGAAGGTACAATAATTTCTCTCCCTTGATATAAACAGTACTCAGTTGAGAATGTCACATGCCTGCCCTTTAAGTCCCAAAGCATTTTTCTATAATCCTGAGATGAATGCCATGCAGCATATATTTATTTTTGGAATGTATGTCCTCTTTGTCATGATAGTAAATGAAAGTCACAAATCAGGTGGTCTCACAAATTGCATCCAAAGACTTTATGTGGGGCAGCATGAGATTAACACAGGATCTACCGCTTTCGTTGAGAAACCTAATCTCCTGCAAGTGGTGCATTTGGCCACACCACACAGACTGCTACAATAGACCCCAGGTTACAGTGTTCCTGAAGGCCTCAGGTCACACCTTGGACATTGCACTTTAAAATATTAATGAAACCCCCAAAATGATTCCCAACTAGGACCACTCAACCTTGAAAAGGGCACTAATGGACAAAATACCCGTTGGATGTTCCTATCAAGCTAATTTATTATGTTGAACTACATCTGAAAAGCAAGCAGACCATTTCACAACCCATGCTATGAAATATGTGGATGAATAAAATCATCTTCAATAGACGCCGAATTAACTTGCCATTTCTTTTAGTTCAGAAAATGTATTGCGTTTTAATGCAGTAATTATTCTTGAAATATTGGAGAATCACACTCCGTTTAATTTTCCTATTATTGATTGACAGGGATGTTGGTTCGTCTCACTTGAGGAGTTTATAAGAGGCCACATTTATTTTCTGCCGCTATTATTTATTGTGGTGGAGTTTTGAGGGCTGGGGCGTCGGATGTTATACATTTTTCTCAGCTTCAAAAGCAGTAGGTAATGCTACAGACATAGGCAACACTGCCTAGGTTTTGACATATCACAAGAATGTGCCTGAAAATAGGTATTTTTCATAAAAGACTGGGAACACACTAAAGGCAAAAAGCATTTGCACCAGAAACACTAAACATGTTACACCATTCCTGAATTAGGTTTAATTTTTATTTAGTTATTGTGATATTTTGAATGCTTAGAGGTCATTAACAAAGGCATTGTGGAGTATGTAAAGCAGTACCTTTGTAGTACTCTTTCACCTACCCTTCCATGCTTTTTATAAATTGGGCTCAAGACATCTGAAATGGGTATAAATTGTAGATATTCTGGGAAACACTATACCGATTAGTACAATTAGAACATCCTGTGCCTTACATACACCTTTACTGATGGGAATCTGGACACAAAGTTGTGTAAAAGTATGTAAATTGGTACAGCTGTCAGGTACTTCCCATACTTGGGAATGCTTTTGTGAATTAGCCCCCTTGTGTCTATTGATTTTCTGACTATTTATCATCAAAAATGTTACTATCATCAGTTGCCAATTTTGAAATTTTCAGTGAAGGGTTTATAACTTGCTGCTAGGCTGGTTTTTTTGTAAGTGGGTTATCAATGTTGGACACCTTTGACAGTCCATGAGACCTAAGGTCATATGTGGTTTTCTGCAAATGCCCGAGAAGAGCAATATAGATCAAGTGATAGGGTTTGTTTTTTATCCTAAGGTTAGCCTCTAATGCTTCTTTTGAACGAAAGACTATTTATATAAAAGCAGTGTAATAAAAAAAGAGAGAAATTCATTGAATTAGGTATGTTATGCAAGGGTGATGTTAATGTTAGATCCAGGTGACTCAGTGCACATACACATCAGTGTCTAATTGTGCATCAAGACGTGTTAGTCATAACATAAAATCGGGTTGGGGTTGATTAAACATAGTCGAAGATCTGTCTGTCTCCTAGTTTGTCATTAACATAACAGAATAACCAGACAGGTGCAAATGGTTGGAGGTGTCTTTATGCATGGTGGCTCATGATAATACTGTAAAAGACCTGCATCAGCACAGGAATGGAGGAGAGGATTTAGCAGATTGCTCCCATGCTCATTCAAAGGAAAGTTTACGTGGGGCATATTAGTGACAACCCACAGGAAAAAAAAGGCTTAATAGGGTGGGTCAAAATGTGGGTTTAATGACAAGCCCGGATATACAGTAATATATTTACTGAACTTAAGGTTACATGTCACATATTTGTTTTTATCTCAAACTGGGATACATTTTTGCAATATTTTCTTATATTTGATGTGCCAGGCACACATTTAATCTGCTGCATACACCTCTGAGTGGCGAGGCTTCCAGGCGCCTGCAGGAGGTCTATTATGCTTTCATTTCCATCATGTTCTGCCAGCATGAGTGTCTGTTTACTGATTCTGGCCTTTCGATTGCTTCCATATCTAAGCCAGATTTGCATCTTCAGGCTCGCAAAGTGTTTACTTGGCTGCGGTTTAGCCTGCAAGAGGCAGGCTTTGATGTAACCCCTGTTAACAGAAACACTGCCAATGCTTGTCTATAAGCAAAGCAACAACAGTGAACGCTCCGCACACTGCGCGTCTTCTTTTCACAGCACAAACCTTTTACCACACTGAACAATTTAAAATGAAGATGATTGGATGCCAGAAAACAAATACTTCACGCAGAGCGCAATATTGTCTACTTTGCTCTGATTTGCATTGTTCACAAAATGGCGCTAATTGCTGATGCGCCAAGTTTTGCGCCAAAGGGCGCAACACACCTACACGCGTGCATGTAGCTCCATTGTGAACATGAGAAAAATGGTACAGCAACGGTGAAATCAATTTTGTATTCAGTAAGTGCGCATTGCTCAGTTGACGTTTCGACATTTAATGTTTTCTTTGGCAGTGCTGTGATTGGTTCCCTAATCATTTAAGATATTTGAGCCGATAACCAGTTGAAGATTGACAGAGCTACTTTACTCCTTTTGTAAAATTAGCACCTGAACCATGAAGTATAATTCCACTGGTGCTGCCCCTTTGTCCTTAATTGGCTGAACAAGGCCACTGGTGTCTACAAGCACAAGAATTCTTTTAACACATGTTGGCATTTGTGATTGTTTAATTGTTTCAAAATGTAACTTATCCCCAACTGCAAAAGAGAAAAATAGCAACTAATTATCGACGCAGACGGAGCAGCACAGCTGTGCCTTATCTTATGATGCTAGAACAATATGTGGGACAGCTACCTGGAATTTTTCGCATGATTAATGACAGTACTTTGCTCACGGGTCATAGGCATGCAGGCAGTCAGTGGAGCTGATTCTTTGCTATTATTAAAGCCTCCCTGTGGCTCGTGCTGCAGAGTGTACACAATTTCAATCGCCCAATAATTTAGGCCGGAAAGGCTCTTTAGAGGAGCCCTAAATATAATAGATCAATAGTGTGTGTAGAGATTGCTTATTCAGGGCTCCCTGAGCCCCACCTTTTGTTTCAGATTTCTAAACCTTTAAGGACATTTTAATTAGAAAATATAACAATTTCATATATACCAATATTAGTATTATGCTTTCTCTTCGTCCTGACACTTCAGTTCGAAGTTTGTCCTGAGAAATACTTCGAATTGCATCATAGGATTCCATTAAAAATCATATAAATACATATTGAACAAAGTGGATGTGTGTGTGTCAAAGTGCATGCACACACACCCACGCACATACTCACTCTTGATCCCTGATTCTCTCACTAAGTCCCTCTTTGTCTCTTGAACATCTCAAAATGTAAGAACAAAGATGGACTGATGATTCAAATAATGTCTATCTATAAATTAAACAGCAAACACTGACTTGAAAAGATGAGAAAAAAACATTGCTGCAGACATATTTATGATAAATGTGTATGTTACCACTAAATGCAGGACCAAACAACACTTGCAAATAATTGATTCTGCTGTTTGCCATCTTTCCTGTAATGTATTAAATTAAAATAGCAGACTGAGGCTTTGAGATGGCATTTACTGAAACTTATTTTTGAGGATGTAATATAGTGTGTCACCAACTCACTGTTCTCTCCATATAAAGTTGTGAAAATACCTCATTGAGTTGAGTGTCCCCTGAAGATATAGATGTGCTTTCTAAAAGCCAGTGCTAATTCGAATCAATGCAGGTAAGACTCAGTCTTGCTTATGTATGAGGTTCATAAAACATAGGATCAATGAGTTAGGTAATTAAATATCCCACACCCATAACTCAATTTTGTGTGTTTAGATTATAATGAGTAGTAAAAAGTAATGAGTAGACAATATTCTTAAGATCATGCAAACAAGTGCTGGGGCAAACAACCTTCCTATTACTAATTTCCCAGCATTGGCTGAGCATTAAGCATTATTTGTAGGAAATAGTTGACTCTAAATAGCAGGTCATACTGAGAGACCATTTGAATGCTGGATTGCAATGCTTATGTTGAGGATTAGTATGGGAAAACCCACTTAATCCTCCATTTCCCTCCATCTCTAATTTCCCTCACAAACTTCATCAGCCACTATCCTGTAGATACCATAGCAACACCCATAAACACATGCTTAAGGATTACCTCCACCTAGCCATCCACCCCAGCCACAATACAGACCTACCCTAGACGTGCCCCATAAATCACCCATATCCTCCACCTCAGCTCTCCATCCACCAAATCCAACCTAAGCTTCTTTTTCTTGTATCTTGCAAACCTGACTAATAGCGTAACCTTTCCAAATAATTGACTGTCATTATAATGTATAAAGCTTTAGTTACTTTTTGATGACCCAGGGAGAAATCATATTGTGGGGACCCCTCCACAGGTACCTCTTTGCCTCCACTAGTCTTCTCTATCAGAACACATACCCATTGCAGTTATGGAATTTTATTGGATATCAAAGAACTATCATTATGGAAGTATGTTATATTTGATCTATGTCTCTTTTCCCTGGCTGGGACTTCCCTGTGGCTCACATGGTGTCACTGCTAGAATGCTTGGTGACATCGTGGAATGTTGAGGGCTTAGCCTGTGTGTTAACTGGCAGTTGGTGGCAGGCAGGCTGATTGACAGGGAGGTCTTGAATAAAGATAACCTATTCATACTCCTGGCTCAAGGATCTTCTGTGTCCAACATTTTTGGCGACTTTTGGAGAACCTGAAAAGAACCTACAGCGTGCAGAAAACAGAAAGGAATAAGGAACCTACAAAGACAAGAGAAACTGGAACAACTGAAAAGAATTAACAGCTTCGTGGAGAGACTATGATCAAAGAAACTTCTGACACTAAGCTTTATACAGGAAAAGAAACGCCTTGCTCAAAACCCCACCAGTGTCCATTGCCATCTTGACAGCCTGGGGCCCAAGGCGTTTAATCATCTAAGGAGTAAGTACAGCGAGGTAGATACAGGGAGGGAAGAAGAGTCACGGAGGGCAGATTTGTCACGATTTATGTGTGCAGCCCTTGTTTAAAGATCGATGTCTTCCTGTTGCACGGCAGAACTTTATAGACTTGACCACAGAGAGAGAGAGGATGACGCACTGTGCGGCCATCCGACTCTGTGTTCTTTTGTCTATTCGCACTACGAGAGAAAGAGTGGGGGCAATGGCACGTATCCCGGGTTTTATCGTACTTTGAGGAAGAGACTTGAGGTTTGATTTTGGCCCCTGCGAGACACATGGAGGTGTTGGCAGTTATGAGCGGAGCGCCAATTTATTCTGTGAGGATATCCTAATTGGTGGTGCCCTGCCAGTTTATTTTGCTCTTGTTTAAAAGTTTTATGGTGGACGGCAGCGCATACTTTAAAATTTAACGGGTGCGCAAACATTTAAAATTCAAAAGAGTACACGCACTACTCACTGTTATAGCCGATCAGTCTTCTATGACGTTCGCCTTCGCTGCTGGTACACGTTGTCATGCGGCAGCGTGCGGAGAGCCACCCGGAGCAGCGTCTGCAGTGTGCCGCCATTTTCTTCTGTGAGTAAAGTTTTCCACAGTTTGAATGTTCTCCGGTGGATTGCAATTTCAATTGATGTTTGGCTTATTTGACTATGGTCTTCCGGACAGTGAGGACAGTGGAAAATCGTGAAGAACCATGGGACGTTTCTTGTGTGCCGCAGGTGATGAAGTCTTCGGCAATGAACTTCCTGTCCCGGCGAGTTAATTGACATAGTCTACAAACTGACTTCGGAAACAAACTTGTTGAGCTGGCGCTTTGACTGGCATAATCTTGCTACTCATTTATATGACTCAGTGTGGGAAGGACCTCGGGTGAGACATCGCTCACCGGAGTTCAAGTTTGTTTATTTACTGTGCATTTAAAACATGATGTCTTCTGCAATGTGGTGGATTTTGTTCTTTGGGAGCTCTATTTTTAATTGCTTTGTAAAGTTAAGAGTGTTTAATGCTCCAAGGTTTTGGGTGGTGGTGTCCGACCTTTTGCAGTCATAGAGTTGAGGGTGTTTCATGCTCAAAGGTTTTGGGGTGTTGATATCTGGAGTAGTGGGAGTTGTGTGCTACAGTTAAAATAATGAGATTGTGTGAAGTAATGGAAGCTAAGTGCGCCAATTTAGTTACTAGGGTGGTGAGTGCCCTTTTGCAGTCTGGCGTGGAAGCTAAATACTCCAATTTCAGTTCACAGGGTGAGGTGTACTCTGTTAAAGGTTTGGTTGTGGGGCTATGTGTGTCCCAGGTTTGGTTGTGGGGTTATGTGTGTCCCAGTAATAGTTCACGTGGTGATGTGTACCCTGTTATGGAGCGAAGAGTGCTCCAATTTTAGTTCACAGGGTGATGTGTACCCTGTTACATGTTTGGTTGTGAGCTATGTGTTTCCCAGTAATGGTTCACGGGGTGATATTTACCCTGTTAGGGAGCGAAGAGTGCTCCAATTTTAGTTCACAGGGTGAAATGTACCCTGTTACATGTTTGATTGTGGGCTATGTGTGTCCCAGTAATGGTTCACGGGGTGATGTGTACCCTGTTACGGGGTGAAGAGTGCTCCAATTTTAGTTCACAGGGCGAGGTGTACCCTGTTACATGTTTGATTGTGGGCTATGTGTGTCCCAGTAATGGTTCACGGAGTGATGTGTACCCTGTTACATGTGTGATGATGGAGAAGATCCAATGTAGTTCATGGGGTGATGTGTACCCTGTTACGTATAGCTTGTGGAGTATTATTTGTCCCAATATTAGTCTGTATTCCGTTGTGTTTCCCTAGGAAGGGGATGGGACTAATTATTTGAGAATTTATGTTAATACTAATTATCTGAGAACGTAATGTACTTTATTTTCTTTTGCAATGTAAATGCTTCATTTTCAGAAAGTATGGTGTACATTGATGTTGATGTGTAAACCGATGTTGATGTTGCTTACTATAATTTCACTTTTGTTATTTCCCTAAAGAAAGGAGATGTGTTATATTTGATCTATGTCTCTTTTCCCTGGCTGGGATTTCCCTGTGGCTCACATGGTGTCCTGCTAGAATGCTTGGTGACATTGTGGAATGTTGGGGGCTTGGCCTGTGTGTTAACTGGCAGTTGGTGGCAGGCAGGCTGAGAGACAGGGGGTCACTCCTGGTGGGGTTTTCATATTTACATCTTAAGAACTTCACCTGCAACTCAACTTGAATAAAGATAACCTATTCATATTCCTGGCTCAAGGATCTTCTGTGTACAGAAAAGTACTTCTCTGGTATATGACCATTGTATGCGTGGTTTTCATCTCTGAAAAATCATTGGGTTTGTATCAGCATTGGTGATAAGTGAAGTCGATGCCATTGAACTGCCACTAGGGTTGCCATACAGTGCCTCAGATGCCAGTCTACTCTGACAGGACTCCAGCCAGTTGATTGGTATACTGTATATTTCTATTACTCATAAATAACCTAATATAGTTGTAAATGTGTCCAATGTCCTGAAGGTGAATTTCAGGCAGTCTAGGGTTTTCAGCCAACTAATCGAAGTAGACTGTGTCTTAGTTTCACGTTTAATTTGTGTGTGTGTGTGTGACTTGCTGTCCCAGTACACTTAGAGTATCAGGCTGTAAATACGTGGCCACTTGCTTCTCAGCTTCATTACACAGATCAATGCCAGCTACAGCCACAAAAAAGACACAAGCGGGCTCTATTCATATGATTAGTCTTCTCAGAGAGGCAGAGAAATGACTAGACACAGAGGGGCATATGTACAAGCCCCTTTCGCCATGGGAACATCACTTTTTTGACGTTCCTGTGGCAATAGGGGCTTTGCCTAATGTACAAGGCAGCGTTAACTCAACCTGGCTTAACTCTGCCTTGTACATGAGGCACTCTTTCACGCTATGTTTATCGTGAAAAGGACGTGCAGTGGGTGTTGCGGTGGGCGTTCTACCGCAACACCCATTGTATTTGAGGCTGCCCACTATATACAAGGGTGGCATACATAGGAGGCAGCGCCAAAATTAAGACCAGGAAAATCATGGTCTTAAGTTGGCAAAATGTGGAGAAATGCATTCTTTCTCCTCTTTTATGCTTTTTCAATGTGTGCTGCCTTGTGCAACACACATGAAAAAGCAAAATGCCATGGTTTGTTTATGTCTAGGAAGGTGTACCTTCCTGTACATAAAAAAACCTTTAAAAAAAATCCATTGTGTAACTTTCATGTGTGCTGTTTGAAGCAGGACACATGAAAGTTACCAAATGGCATTTAAGATTGTTTATGTGCAGGAAGGTTCACCTTCCTACACATAACCAATCCTCCCTTGCGCACAGACACCCTTGCACTCTGGTGCAAGTGTGCCTGCACTGTTGCTAAGTTTTTAAAATTAGAACCATCGCACGGGATAACACAAGGCTCCACCAAATTCTTGTCAATATGGTACAGCAGTGCTTTTCTGAAGTGTTGGAGGGTGTCGTTAAGCCCAGGAGGCTAACGACACGCTCCGCCACTTCATTGTACATATCCCCCTGAGTTTTCAATATGTAGAAAATCAAAACAGCCTGCAGCACACTTCTATGTAGCAAAAAGAAAATGTCCTTCTAGAGAAGAAATTATCAGTACTCTCAAACCTTCAATTATTACTCACAATATACTCAAAAATTATACAAACACCTATGGCGTTCCAGTTTTATTGTGCAATACACGGTAAAACTCTCTAGGGTACTAAAACCGGTGCTTTGTGTGTGCCTGTGTTCTTTTTTCAATTCTCAGCATTCCTTTTATTGTATTTTGGGCACATTTGTTGTTGATTGTGCACTTTATAGATAGTAGAATGTATTTGCTTTTTTAATATATTTTGGTATGTCATTCTGTCTTCTTGACTATGTTTGTCATATGTCGGTGTGTGTGTCTGGTTTTAAGTGACAGCATCCTTTTAATTATTTTTAAATTCATACTAGACCTCGAAAGTTTCACCAAAAGTACATTTTGTAAGACTAGAGAAATTACAAAAGCTACTTATCCTCTTTCAATCAATCAATCAATCAAGCATTTATAGAGCACACTACATACCCGTGAGTGCGAACGGGAGCAGCGAGATGGGCCGGAAGTTCTTAAGGTCTCTAGGGTCTGCCTTGGATTTTTTGAGTAGTGCGTTGATCTTGGCATGTTTCCAGCTCACAAGGAAGGTTGCGGTCTCGAGGGAGAGATTGATGATGTTGCGTAAGTGGGGTGCGATGTTGCTGCTAGCTTTGTTGAAGTAGTGGTGCGGAAATGGGTCTGACGGGGAGCCGTACTGGATTGTGCTGATGGTCTTGATGGTGTCATTGATGCTCCGGAATCAAGCATCCTAGGTTTCTGGCTATCAGCCTTCTTCAGCTAGGATAGCGTGACTCCAGTGGTGTGGAGAGCATGGGACTCACGTCTGAGCATACCCATCCCACTCGGGGTGACAAATGCAAAAACAACAGTTGATGGACAGAATGCAGAACAATGTCATACATTCACCCCAGTACAGAGATCTGGGCCTAAATCCATCGTTTTTTTGCACTCCACACCACCCCAGTTCAGAAATGGCCATATGCAAATCAGCCTTGACCCTGTGCCTCGTGGGAACAGTCCAGCCCGAACTGCTGGAACTTCCGGTCCAGGAAAGACATGGCTTGGCAGTTCGGGCTGGACTGTTCCCATGAGGCACAGGATGACAGAGAGAGAGGCTATCTGCACTTTTTGTTTTCCAGTAGGGAGTGGTCATCAATATAATTTACTTCATCTATCTTCCCTCAATTTTCCAGTTTATGGAGTTCTCTCCTTGGTGGCCATATTACTCTCCAGCTCCCAGCTTTGCATTACAACCTGTCTATTTGCTTTCATCATCCAACAAACTGAGGTCCAGCAAGGCTCCAAGGATGGTGCAATAAGAGTCTCCACCTGCTTACATGCACGGCTGGGAGGAAGTGGGGAACAGAGGTATTGCAACCAAAATGCAATGCACGTAAATAAAAAGGACAACAAAAGGGGGCAATGAGATGAAATCCCACGTAAGTGGAGTTATTTGTACTTGCAAAATTGTGATGGAAAATACAAATAATATTTTATTTAAGAAAAAGATTCCCAGCCATGCAGTAAGTTCTTGTAGGCTTTTAAGTAGGTATTATTGCAAGCTTACAGTATGTGGTACAAAAGAGGGTGGTGATGGACGGAGCATCTGAACCAATCAAACACTCACACGCAGTCAACAGATCTGGGTTTAATCCATCACCTTTCTTTAGCCCACTCTGCCATCCAGTTCAGACATGGCCATATGCAAATCAGTCTGACCCAGTGTGTATGTAGCCTGTACAATCCTGTACAGACTTGAATTAATTTGAATGTCCAGACTATGACTCATGGGGCCTACAGGAAATGTTTTCCTCATATTTTACAGAATGTTGCCAGAAAATAAAAGGCTTTACAAGGTTTTGCTGCTGCATTCCGTTTGGCAAGGCGCAATTTTGTACATAGATTATGAGAGGCCTTTCCTTTCCTGTCCAGACTTAACCACTATATACCAAACTTCTTCCTCGATACACATCAAAAAAATGTTTAAACAATAAAGGAAATTGTTACACGTTTATAAGTTCTTCCAAGCTTATAATAACTAGATGCTGAAATGTATTTTTATTCCGCTTTATCATTTTGAATATTTATATAGCATGACGTCTGCTAGAGCTGCAAAAACAACAATTGATAGACATGCAAGCTTGCAATAATACCTACTTAGAAGCCTACAAGAAATTACTGCACGGCTGGGAATCTTTTTCTTAATTAAAATATTATTTGTATTTTCCATCACAATTTTGCAAGTACAAATAACTCCACTTACGTGGGATTTCATCTCATTGCCGCCTTTCGTTGTCCTTTTTATTTACCTGCATTGCATTTTGGTTGCAATACCTCTGTTCCCCACTTCCTCCCAGCCATGCATGTAAGCAGGTGGAGACTCTTATTGCACCATCCTTGGAGCCTTGCTGGACCTCAGTTTGTTGGATGATGAAAGCAAATTGACAGGTTGTAATGCAAAGCTGGGAGCTGGAGAGAAATGTGGCCACCAAGAAGAGAACTCCATAAACAGGAAAGTTGAGGGAAGATAGATGAAGTAAATTATATTGATGACCACTCCCTATTGGAGAACAAAAAGTGCAGATAGCCTCTCTCTGTCATCCTGCTTGCATCTTCACAGTTTAAAGGCATGTGGACGGAAAGTAGCATGCGATTGTTCCTGCTCCCATTAGTCTTCACCATTGTTCCCTGTAGATTTAAGAGGCCATTACGAGGGGATATGTTTGAAATGTCTCCAAGGATGTTCTGACTGTGAGTCAATCCGTGGAACATTGACTATATTCCCGCACTATGGGTTGGGGCAGCATTCTCCAAAGTCGATCCTGGAGGGCTGGATCCATGCCAGATTTTTAACATATCCACATTTAGATAAATGTAGTGATCTTAAAAATCTGGCATGGATCTCATCCTCCAAGCCCAACACTGGAGAACCTTGGGTTAAGGTGTCAAAGTACAACTCCAGTTAGTGCAGACTCCCGAAGGTTGCAAGTCTCCACCATTTCAACTTCTAGATGATGCTCTGATATACTCCTTCAGATGTCAGCTTTGGCATCTTGTGGAGTATAGCTTTCCTTTGCTGGCCATTGGGCAGGTGAAAGCCCTCCTCTGCCAGCTACTGAAGATTCCTCTCTTCAGAGAGCTCAATAACTTTCTTACATCTTCTGGCTCCAACATAGATATATTTTAGAACCATGCGAAGGAGTTTACCCATCAACTCCTTTTGCAGTAACTACAACAGTTTTCTTCTCTCCTCTTTGATTGAAGAACTGTCAGGAAGAAATATAAAAAGCTAAATGTCATCTGTTTCAAATTCACAGTGTTCATCATCAATTTGATCAAGGAGCCTTCATTGTGTTTATTAGCAGTTAACTCTACATTCCTTTATGATTACTTCAATGGGGGTATTAAGAGACTCTAACATTCACGATCCTAAGAAGGTACCAAAGGCTTCTAACGGGTAACGGGTTCATTCTTCTTCACTCAGTGCAGTTTTTATGGTTAAGAGCAATTGTCACCCCTTCTTCCTGCTCCATCTGCATGTCTTATTTAGATGCATAATCTGAGCTGATTCTTCCAGCAACATGTCTGTCTTTTCTAGAGGTGCAACTGCATCCTGTATGGCCTAAACTATAGCATTTGGCATGGATATGTAATGTTTTCTAATTCTGTGAAGCAGTTCCATCATACTCCAATTTGCTGGAGAATAGCCCCACCAGGGAAAAGGATAAGGTGTCTCATCAATCATCTTCATAGCACTGCTTGCTGGCTAATCCCTTGAAGGCAACAAAGGTCAGCGTTCTCCTTGTCTTCCTCAGTTTTTGCCTCTAGAGTTATATGCACACTCTATCTTGGTAATTGTGTGATAACACCTGCTTCACCTGTGTAGGATGCCCTATAGATACCCTGCTCAGTCTTTACTTTTTCTATAGTGTCTCCCTCTAGCCACATGATTATCATGCCCTACCACCTCATTTAGCTGAAGAGTGCCGAGCAGCTCCACAATGGCCCTATCAACATTCTGCCACAATAGCATCACTGTGCACCCTCCTTTCTTCTTCCCTAATATTAACGTTACCTGAGATGCTGCAAGTCCTTCTGCCTCTTTCTTCCAGTCCTTGGTACCGTTATGAGAATTAATCAATTAAAGTGTCCCCACGCAACCACTCAGGTGTACGTTTGGGTTCCTGCGAATACCTTCTTTTACCTCAACCAGCCTGGTGCATCACTTTTATTCTTGCTTTGTGTGGTCCCTCACAGTGCCTCTCAGTCACTTTCCACAATGGGAGCTCTGCAAATTGAAATCCGGCCCTTTTGTAATCTTGGCCACATCACAGCTTTGAATCAATTAAAGCTTTTGATGACTGAGGTTATTTAGCTGACCAATGGTGGAACTGCCTTTTGTGTCAATAGAAATCGGTGTCTACCAGTGAGTTAGGGCTTCTCTTGGGCTTTCCGTCTTCCCCAGATAAAATATTCAACAGCTATCAATTTGAGGCAATATTCACACCTCTCCTATTATCTAAATGGTTTATTAGTAATAGGTTTAGGTCATGCCATATAAAATATAACTTTGCTTTGGATTTTATAAAAAAATAACTTCTGAAGTATTGCTTTACACTGTCTGTGCTCAATTAATATTCTCTTTAATTGCATCAACAGCCAGTCAATTGGTGTTTCACTAAGATATAATAATCCTTGTACATAGACTTGCCATACAGAAACACTGATGCAAGATACGTGTGGGAAATAGAACTCTGACTGATACGTTGGAAGCTTTATCTAAGAAATGAAACAAAACTGCATGAAATCCTACAAATAGGAAATATAAGTCCATCCAAAGAAAGACATCTTGTGTTGAAAAATCTAAAATAAAATGCACTAAGTGATATTTTGTGTGATGTAATGCAAACCTAATGCTTATGGACATTTTTGGTAAAAAAAAATAGGGGCAAATGTATCAATCTTTCAAGCAGAGCAACACAGCAAGATACCTTGCTGTACTGTGCTACGTGAAAGGGCATGAGTGTGCCATATTTAACATTATACAACACAATCCTGTCCTTTCGTAACTCCAGAACAATTTTGGCTGCCTAGCTCCAATGCAGGCATCCATGCTTCAGGCACACCTTCCTGCCCAAAACAATCCTTAAAGGAATGTTTCCCTGTCTATGAGTGTTCCAGAGGAAAGAACAGATATAAATAAAGACATTTCTCCTTGTTACATCTCACCTGGGGAGGCATAGCATTTTGATGCATTCCCAGGTCTACGTATAATGGTGAATATGTGAAAATATCCATAGGGGATGCATGGGAATGCCTACACTGCACCCATGGAGTCGCTCCCTGTTGCAGAGTAATGCACACCAACGATTTGGCTTGCCATGCATTACTCTAAATGTATCAAGCCATGCAAGGCCACACATGGTTGCCATGCATGGCTTGATAAATCTCACTTAGGATTTACAATGCCCTTGCTCCCCTTTGTGTTTTGCAAGGGCGATGCAAAACCTTGATAAGACTATTTTAAAGCTGGGAGATATGCTTGCAGGGCAGGTTATAATCCAATATTATCTAAACTAATGCCCACACAAAACATTAGAAAAATTCAAGTTTAAAATGTGCATATTTTAGCTGAGTGACACTGTTAATATGCTTTCACAATGGCCAATTTATTTAGGTTTTCACTGCATACATGTGCTGTGAACTGAAGGTAATGATTTTTAATTCTCGCATTCCAGGTCCGTCCTACAATGTTGACAAATAGGTACCATTACCTTGGGTATTCATACCACACATGAACTGTACTGCTTGGAAATGAAGCCATTCATTACAAATAAATATTTTTATTTATTTAGTTTTTTGTTGCTTTTACATGTTCTAATGCAGGGTTGGCCCCCACCTAGGCACCGGTAACGCCTCAGCATGAAAAATTATAGACCTTTGTCAAGGTCCACATCCCTGGTCGACACCTAACGCTTGCCTCACCCTCCTACACTGGAATACACCAATATGTCCACACAAATGGCTCCTCCTCTCAAATAGATTATCTCCTCATGCCATTAGCAGACACCCCTACCATAGTGGAATCCTGTGTGTCTGCCACCGGCATTGACCGACCACACCCTGGTACTTCTCCCTCTCAACTTGTCCATACACAGACAACCTGGACAGTGGAGACTGAGTGCCTGGTGGCTCCAAGACCCTACATTTGAGAACTTTCTCTGACAACACATCTCAGACTACTTCACTATCAACAAAGACACAGTAGGGTCTCCTTTAATACTAGGGAAGGACCTAAACGTGACCCTTAAAGGGGAAGATAATATCCCACCAAACCACAGCCAGGGACATTCACAGAATCTTCGAGTGAGCACATACTTCATCTCCTAGAGATGAAGAAGCAGGCCCTGAGGCAGATATTGCTTGACATGGCGACCCTTGGACACTTTTCAACACTGTATAAGCTTTATGAATTGCAGGATAAGGCTTGGAAATACTGGCTTGTGAACAGGGAACAAGTAGCCTGGCTGGTTCCACGCCTGACCACAGAGATGGGCTTAACAGTTACTACCTCCCGACACATAGCTCAGGAATGCTCAGCCTACTACACACACCTCTATAGGGAATGCGAGGTGATCATGGCCAAGTGGGGCAAACCGATCATAAAAGACCTGATTGTCCCCCAACTCTCAGATGCAGACAGACAGGAACTGGATGAACCATTGACTACCAAAGAAATAGTGGAGGCCATTCAGGAGCTTTCAGATGGGGAAATTCCTGGCCCTAATGGTTTCCCACTGACAATGTGCAAAAAGGCATGCATCACAATTGTTTCCACCACTGTTGGACATGTGCAATGATGCTTAGAGATCAGGGAGCTCCCACACGACTTAAGGAGAGCCACAATCTTGGTTATCAGGAAACCACAAAAGTCTCCTGATCAATGTGACTCGTACAATCTAATCTCTGTTATCAAATTGGAGACTAAGATTCAGGCAACGGTATTAGTCAACAGCCTTGTAAAGATGATTCAAAGAGTTTTGCACCCACACCAGAATTTCTTTATGCCAGGACATAGCACCAGTCATTGTCTCCGCTGCCTGAATAATGAAATTGCCTTTTCTACTCACTCTACAGAGTGTAGGGCCATTATACCAATTGATTTTGAAAAAGCATTCGACTTTGTCACTTAGCAATTTGTGTTCCACTTAATTGAGTGTATGAACTTTGGTCCAGTCTTTTGCCGCTCTGTCCAAATATTATATGGAAAACCGTGGGCAAGGGTCTGAGAGAACAGAGAACTCTCTCCTATCTTTAAGATTGTCACCATTCCTATTCACCCTCATCATGGAGCCACTGGCTGAGTGGATCTGATGAGATGCTCAGTTCAGCTGATTCTACTGGCTTGATTGACATGAGGACATAGTGTCACTGTATGCAGATGATTACCTTCTCTATTAGTGACCTCAAAACCTCTCTCCCCAGTTATCTATATTCAAAATATATGCTGATGCTCCGGCCTCACCATAAACTGACACAAATCCACACACATTTTCTTAACCAACCCTCAACAAGACATTAGGGCTGCCGTTCCAATACAATGGGTGACCCAGCTCTTCAAATACCTAGGTATGTGCATTGTCCCCACTCAACAACAGGCTTGGAATCTTAACATCTCTCCTTTATTAAATTGGGAATGGAAGGACTTGGACCACTGGGATTAGCTCCCACTAAATATAGCGGGCAGGGGAGTCATACTTAATATGATGGCGCTTCCCAGACTCCTCTATATGCTACAGAACATCCCACACTACATCCCGCCCACCTGTTTATGCAGTCTGCAGGTGGACACAGTGAAAGTCCAATGGGCAAGAGGCCATTTTCACATCGCTAACCGCAAATGTGTTCTGAACCCATATGAAGAAGGTTTGGTGATCACGGCTATACAGTTATGTTACCGGGCCTGCCACCTGGTCCCCGTAAAGGTTAGCTTTTTGCAAGACGAGATGACCCCTCCATAGCAGTAAAAATCGGCGCTCTTGAACATCATGGTGTATTCAATCTCGTATACAGCTCCAAAACACCCACAACTTTCCACTTGCGAGGTAAACATCTCTGACATGTTTTTGTCAGCCACTACAATGGATCAGGTGTCATGGTGTCCTGACAGCAGAAACACAGCTGTTGTTGGAGAGTTGGCTGAAGCACACAGTTGCACTCGAGAGCTTCCGTACGTGGAAAACTATTGGTAAGTCTGGAAGGTCAGCTCAATGTAAGCATTTCACCAACTTACTAACTCATAATCAATGCACAAGACACTACTTTTTCAATATTTACAATAGTGCCATGCACTTGAGGCTTCCCTAGACACCCAGCACATACTGCCTTAACAAAATCCCCCTTCAGGCACATGTCATGGAGTCTTAAATGGGTAAAAAAGGCATTCCACATTATTTCATACCTTAATGAAAAATACCCTGATCCGATGGTGACACTACGTGATAAATGGGAATGAGATGTGGGTCCCCTAAAGGAGGAGGCATGTATGTGGCCAAGATGGCTGCCAGGGCTTTGGCGATACCTGCTAAGCTGCAGCTAATTCAACACCATTGACAGCCGGTGCAGGTAAGAGTGGTGAGGCGGGGGTAGTCAACAGATGACGAAGGAAAAAAAAAATGAAAAAAAGAAAACCACTTACCTTGCACTTGCCGCATCTCCAACTCAGACATTATCTTGTTGTGTTTGCTATGCGCACCCTAAGTGGCCAAGGGTATGCACACAAGTGGGTCCCTTTGCTCGCTGAGCCACTGGACTCAAGCTAACCTGGCTGATGAGGGGTGTATCCCTGAAACCTATCCCAGGATGCTTGTTTCCGGTCCAGACAAGGACCTGGCAGTTCAGGCTAGACTGTTTCCATGAGGTGAAGTGTCAAGACTGATTTGCATATGGCTGGATCCAAACTGGGGTGACATACTGATCCAAAGAATGATGGTTTAAACTCAGATCTGTGACTGGGGGTGAGTGGTTAAAAGTTTAAGCACTCTGTTCATCACCTTGTGTTTGCCCGGGTGAAAAAGAAAGCCAGGAAGTGGTAGAGAACTTATAACTCTGGACTCATGTGCTGCTGCACCTGCTGCACTAATGAGCTGAACCCCTGTTTTCTTGTCACACTTTTCCCTCAAGAGCAGTGACAATTGTGTTTCAAAAGTTTTGACTCAGCCTTCCTTGGAGATTATTTTGTGGAGAAATGCATATCACCATCCTAGCCCTTTATCTGCACTTACAGTCCTGGGGCAATCAAAACATATTTAAGACCGTCCATGTTGATAGAAAAAAAGTAGTTTGATGCAAAGTAATACACAGCAGATCCAGGTGAGTGCATAAAGAATGTTACTAATGTGTTTCTAGTGCTCATGGTATTTGCTACGGATGCACTCTTGCCCCTTTTGCCCGTTGGATTACTGTCACAAAAGTACATTGCAATAAGATGACATGTTGATAAAATGTCTGAACAATATTTTGGGGGAAATAGCTACAAAATTAATGGTATTGTTCTAGCCAGGCAACAAAAGTAATACACTACAGTAGTTTAGCTCGTGACACTTCCTAACTCTGAATTTAACTTCCACTGAATTTCCACGTGATCTAAAAAAATCAGCAGCATACAAAAATAACTTCTAATGGATTGATCAGCAGTGAGTCAAATTTAACTTGCAGATTTAGAGTAAGCTTTTCACATCTTTGTAAGTAAAACTAACACATCAGTGTTGTGTAGAAAGCTTAAAAGTGTGATATCATGTCGAATTAGAGCACATTTGCATAAATAGTCATTGGAGATTAATTAACTAGTCACTGTCTCCAGTTAAGTTTGTCATAATATTTTGCATTAGTAAACCTTGTAATATCAATAACTAGATATTGTCACCAATTATTTTTGTGCATCCAGTATGAAAGATGAAGGACAATTAGTGAGTCAGTTAAGATAAATTGGAAAACATCACACAGGTTGCATTTGTTATTACAGTTGAGAGACACATAGTCAGACAATTTGCTGATGTTCAATGGACCCCAATGCACATTCAAGCATTTGTAACTAAAGTCTGAGGGTCTCATCACCTTTTTGACGTTCCTGTGGTGCAACGTGCCTTGGCACATTTACAAGGCCACATAAAGCCACTTTAATTGACTTTTTGTAGGCTTGTAAATATGTGCCCCTTTCATGCAGAACACTGCATGAAAGGGGCGTTCCATGGATGTTGCTGTGGGTGTTCAAGCACAACACCCATGGATTCTGAAGTATTCCCAGATTTACGAGAAATCATAAACAGGGAATGCATCAGAATCAAACCCACCCCAGGGTTGCTACACAATGAGGAGAAATGTATGTTTTTCTCCTTGTTATTTCCTTTTTCTATGCAGCACACATATAAAGAGGAAATCGTCAGAATTTATTGATTTTATGTAGGAAAGTGTTCATTCCTGCACTAAATCAATCAGCCCCGCAACGCAAGCACCCTTGCACCATGGTGCAAGAATGCCTGCATTGGCACATGGTAGCCCATTGTGCCCACTGTGCACCAGCGCAGGGGGAAAGAACAGGAAGGCACTGTATCTCATAGATCCGGCTAATTCCTGCACTTTTAGGTAGCGCTGCAAGATTACTTGTGGAGCTGCCCTACATCAAAACCTGATAAATGAGGCCCTGAAGGTCAAATGCCCTTTTGCTCCATATCGTAGCCAAATTAAAATGAAAGTGATATGAGAAAATCACAGAACATCACTGTTTGCTGCTACACACATCCCTTAAAATGACTTGGCATAGGGAATCAACTCTACTAATAGTGATGAGGACTCTTTCAACTGATTTTACTTCATTGCAGAAACTGAACTCTTTGCGCCCTGATTTTAGTTAAATAAGTATTTTTAATAGAATAATAGAGTATCTGAAAAGTGTTATGGCATAAGCCACATATGCAAAATATAATACAGTTTTATTACCATTATTGAGGTATAGGAGGGGCGTAATGACCTCCTCCTCTTGTGAGTCTCAAGATTGATATTAAGTTGCAAATAACTGCAAAGGGAGGGAATAGGAGACAGACACAGAGAGAGGTTGCCATTTAATGTGGTCCAATATTGCTAAGTTGACATTGTAGTTCAGCTAATGATAGGCACTGAAGTTAAAATGTTGACCTTTTATGAAGAACTTGCTATTTAAAAATGCAATGTGCGAGAGCTTGAAAATGGATACAACGTTATTGCTGTAGCCTTTACAAAATACTTATGTATTTTCACTTGACCTTTTTTCCCGTATAACTTAGATAACCATAGCCACATAATTCAGATAACCCTGCTACAAAATTTGACTGGGCCTGTGAATTTTATATCTGCAGAGTGTTCTGAGAGCTATCATTATGTCAAAGCCCACATTTCACAAGTAAATGAGAAATATATTCCCCCTATTTCATGGCTTCCTCTGAAACATGGGCCACTGCATTTTTGTGTATATATGTATATATATATATATATATATATATATATATATATATATATATATATATATATATATATATATATATATATATATATATATCCCAGTGTCAGAGCCTGGGGGAGCAGTCAATTTTGCAGGGGCTGGGGTAGCCCCCTCCCCCAGCCTCTGTAAGGCCTTAGGGATCAAATTTCCTGTCACTTACAGTAACTTAAAGGGGAGGGGATGCACGTCATCCTCCTGAGCCTTCCTGAAGCCCAGGAACACCATCCTACGTAGCCAATTCTAAATTAAAGAGAGGGGACAGGAAGCTCCCCTCTCCGCACCTAGAAAGGCCTCAGGACACCATCCACCAATTGTCCTGAGGAGCCCATCCCCGGGGCACTGTTTCCCTGCTGAAAAGAGCACGCTCAAGGACAAAAATGTGTGCTCTCACCTGGAGGGAGCGAAACAAATGCTCTGGCCTGGTGGGATCAATCTTGTAGGCATGGAAACAGAGACTGCTCTTGGCAGGCAAGAGCAGATAAAAACCTGCTCCCACCAGGTGGAGGTAAAGCCAGCTCGTGCTGCAGCCAGGATTGGTGCATGCAGGGGAGTCTATTGAGCTGTGGGGTCCTCCTCCAAAGGGGACCCTGAGAAACCCAGCCATGGAGCTAAAATGTCTTTTTATGCGTAGAAGGGCCATGCATCAACCCCTCCCTGAGCCGTTAATGGCCTCGGGGACTCCATCCTTTGGAACTGGCTCATATACTATGTCCTAAGGAGCCCATCCCAGGACATAGCAGATTTCCTAACAGCAACAGTGCAGGCATAAAAACCAGAGTTACTCCTGTTTGGCAGGAGTATTTTCAAATCTCATAGCAAGCAGGAGCAAACACCAAGTCTGCTTCCAGTGGGGGGAAGGTTTTAAAATGCTCCAACCTGCTGTAGCGGGCTTTTGATCTGTTGCCCTACCCACTGTGAAGCGGGCAGGGAAAATACCAAAATATTGCTCCTGCCTGGAGGGAGTAGTATTAGGTGCTGCTCCCTGCGGGTGGGACAATGCCAGCTCCTGCTGTATGTGAGGTCATAGGACACATATGAGTGAGCAGTGCATGGTGGGGCTCAAGTTATAGTTTTGCTGCTAAGTATAGCTTGTGAATTTCTGTGTTTTTAGTTCAAAACGTTAATGTTGTTACGACAAATTCACCTAACTTAGAACATTACTTAAGCCTTCTTCTATAAAGGGATTGATATGGTTTAAATACTATAACAATATTTGAAGCACATGAAAATTATGGTGTAACTTTTTTTGAGCAATTGATATTGCACACTTATACAAATTAACACATAGTGGTGTTCTTAAACTCCTTATTTAATTATATTAATGACATACCTGTGAAATAATTTAATAGGTGCAGAGAAATTATTTTGTACTCCTGAATGAAAGATTTCAACCTGTGGTGTATGCTTTAAAATTCATACGATGCAGCAATGGCTATCAAGGTTCTAGTGTCTTTGCTATTTTGGTTTAGCATTTATCACCAGGATCTATCAATAAATTAACGCAACCATAATACAACAATGATGTTATGTTTCTTCTGTATAAATAGATAATGGGTATGACTGAAGAACCAATATTTCTACGATGCTTGCATCTGCTTTGTGTCATTTCTAGTAAAGTTATCCCCAAATTAGGTAAGACTTTTTTATTTTTTTATTTATTACATTTATATCACATTTATTGTTTTCTATCTATCAGGTGCACATAAGGCTTTTTAAGCATGACTCCAGCACCACAAGATGCATGGATGCATCTTTGCCCCTGGCCAAAAATCTGGTTCCCACCACGCAGTGCCTTATAAAACTCTCCCTAAAAGAAGGGCACGTACCATTAGAGTGGAAAATCTCCCAGGTCAGGCCGATTCGCAAAAACACCAAACTTCCATGGACAGAACTCTCTAATCTACGCCCTATCTCACTCCTACCATTTACCAGCAAGCTCTTGGAAAAACATGTAAACTCCCATCTCTCCAATTTTGTGGAACAAACTGGATGTTTAGACCCTTCCCAGTCCGGTTTCAGGCCCAAATTCATCACCGAATCAGCATTACTAGCTGTCACAGACAACATCATGAGGACCCTAGATAATGGCCTTTCTATGATTCTGGTGCTGTTGGACCTGTCCGCAGCGTTCGATACAGTCTCCCACAACATCATGATTAAAAGACTGGAAGAGATCGGATTAAGAGAAACCAATGGATGAAGAGCTTCCTATCTGACCAATCTCAGGTTGTTAATCTAGGACCACATCAATCGGCTCCCACAAAACTGACCAAGGGAGTACCCCAGGGCTCCTGTCTGAGCCCTACATTATTTAATATCTACGTTGCTCCATTGGCCAACCTCCTGAGATCACATGGGTTTATCCCCATATCATATGCGGATGATACCCAATTACTCTTCCCATTCAACAAACTCACACCAGAAGTTCGGGCGGCCTTCTCCAATGGAATGAGAGGTATTTCACACTGGATGATGTATAATTTCCTCCAGTGTAATGTAGGAAAGACAGAAATTTTGCTCTTCGGAGAGGCACCCCTCTTGGGATACCAGACTGGTGGCCAACAGATTTAGGCCCCCTTCCTGTGCCCAAAACAGTGGTAAAAAGTTTGGAGATACGGCTAGATCAGGCACTTACATTGAAGAGGCATACAGCTCAAACTGCGAGCTCTTGTTTCCATGTTATGGGCCTATTACTCCTTACGTTCCCTCAACTCCCTGATTCCTCCCGTAGAACCCTCGTGTAGGCACTTATATTGAGTCGCCTTGACTATTGTAACGGCCTGCTTGTCTCTACCAACGAAGCTTCACTGGCCAGATTACAGGTGGTTCAGAACTCGGCAACGCAATTGGTTCTTAACGCTCCCCCAAGAACCCCCTCTCGCCCTCTTTTGATTAAACTACACTGGCTTCCCATCCGCCAAAGGGTCAAATTCAAAATCTGCTGCATCATCCATAAGGCATTGTATGACTCAGGCCCTTCTTATCTTTCTGAGAAATTGAAGCCTTATGTTCCTCTGAGATCTCTTTGCTCGAGCACTTAACATATGCTGATGGTACAACGGGTTAAAAGAGCAAGACTAGGAGGAAAGGCCCTCTCACACCGTGGACCTTGCTACTGGAACGAGCTGCCCCTACCTTTGAGACAATGCACAGACCACTAACAGTTCAGGAAGGTGCTTAAAACTGCTCTTTTCAATACTTGTTAGCTTGCCTAGCCCTTACATCTACCACATGTCCCGCCTAAGCGCAGAGATACCCCTTTGCGGGTCGATTTTAGCGCTACACAAGCATATAAATAAATAAATAAATAAAATAGTACAATTGCATGATTCTGCAATTCAAAGCAGACTCTGAAGAACAAATTAGGCAACATTCATGTTCAAAAAGAGAATTTATGTCATAATTATGCACATCCAAATCTACACTGCACTTCCGGTACTCAGTGCAAGTGAAAATACCGTATAGGGTTTGAGATAGCACCCGGTACTCTTGTTATTCAGTACCAATTGCCTGTCAAACTGCAGCTTGCAAAATGTAAATTTTTATCTTCCAGTTGTGAAAAGTAACTGTTTTAATCCATGTTGTACAGACAGGATATCTCTTTGTTGTCTACACTAATAATTTAAGCCATCTTCATGAAGGTGACTAGTTCCAGCAGGTCACTGTTCTAGCTTCATTTACTTGGCAGTAGTCCATTTCTCAAAGTGAGGCGTGTTGTCTAATTTGTTAGTATTGATTAGAGTATTTGGTCTTTAAAAATGCAATGTGTGCAAAATTCACAAAAGTAAAAAGCTGGAAATCTACTATTCATTGACTTAAAACTAAAATTTGTTGAGACTCCTAACTTGATGAAGATTCACATAAATCCACTGTAGTGTGGATGGAAATCAAGAAAACATATAGATCTGTATGTATACTTTTCCACTGCTAAAATAACTCCTGTGCAATATCTGTGTGTATAAGTCAGTAGATTTGTACATTAGCATTCAGCTCTTCGAAGGAATATTTTATTAATTTGAAACTATTTTTTCTGTGAAGAGCCATGTTCCCTTGCATATTTTTGACATTTTTCATTACCCCCTCTCCATTATTAGAACACACATGTTCCTGACGTTTGCAGAAATACTTTACGCTTACATATAATTGCTACGACCAAAAGCACCATAAAAAATGTTTGTTAAAACCCCAAAACATTTCAGTTTTCTGGGAGTCCAGTAAACTTTTCATGGCTGTCCCTGTCTCCTGAGTGTTCCTGGTCTGACCTTAACGTTGACCATAATGCTATGCCTATCTTATAAGCCAGAGGACTTTCCATAGCATTAAGCTCAATCTTTAAGTATGAATTTCCGTTGATCCTGGTTTGAGACTCTGGATCTGAGAGTGGATGAAACTTTATTCAAGTTCAGCTTAGATGTGCAAAACCTTTGTGATATAGATACCCCTTTGTACACCTGCAGGATAATTTTAGTATTTGCCACTAAATTCCTCTTTTGCTTGATTCCAGGCTGGCAATTGCAATTGACAACTGATGCAGGTGTACATTCTTGTTGAGAACATATCATGTTTTCATGTGGGAGGCTTTTCCAAAAGATGCTTTCATGCAACTACTGAGCATTAGAAATATTTTGACAGATTCAAAATACATATTTAAATATAAAATTTGATGATGTTTTATATATCATCAACCTACCTCTTGTTCAGTACTCTCAGATATGATCTATGGGGAGGCGAGTATAGACTGAGGTTTTAATTCAAGGTGACAAAACAAGGTATGAGTTTCCTTCTACTGCGACAAGGGGCCCATCTACCACAAAGGACATAATTGCTTGTGTTCTAAACTAATTAATCAAGACTGATTTCCAAATCTTTATGGTGTGGTCCCTTGGCACTGATACATTGCGCTAGTGGTGGGTAGTTTTGCACTGGTTCTGGCCAATTCTTTTCAGGATGCCTGTCCATTTTTTAATGACTTTTAAATCAGAGAGACTGCGTAAACAACATTTTCTTTTTTTTATTTCAAAGGGATTTTATTAATTTTCAGAGAACAAGCAGTGTACAAAAAGAAAAAAGAAAAGATACAGATTAGCTTCTAGTTGGTGATATGACACAGCAATATTGAAGCGCAGAATGATGAAGTCAAATTGCAAATCGATAAACACATGATAATATTACAAAATGATAGTAATACAAAGCAATACAAAACAAAACAATAGTTGGCCTGAAGATATGTATATCGGTTGAAATTTCGACATTATATTTGAAAATAAATAGAGGTAGAGCTGAGTTTCACATGTACGCATTACTTTCCCATGTGTGATTAAAATTAAGCATTAGTTTATCGTGACACAAAAGTGGAAGTAGGAAAAAAAATCCACCGACTGTATTAGAGAGTGTAATGGAAATAGTGCTAAGGGGACTATCTAAGATAGAGTGTATCTATGATCCTGTCAAGGTGGTTTGTTTGAGGCGAATTAAATATTGTCTGCACCTATAATAAGTATGATCCAATTAATTCAATATTTGAATGAGGCTTTGTGTGTGTTTTTCCAGTTGTTTCTTAAACAACATTTTTAATGACAGACTAGTGCAAAAGACATTTTATACCAATCAGCCTCATGCAATGTCTACTTATGGTTGGTGACAAATTGCCGCCACTCAGCAAAAACTGTCCATCTCTGCTGAATATTAGGTAGTCCAACCACTTTTTTATTAACAGAAATTTTCTATATTATAGCAGAGCTCTCAAAGAAGTAATGCACTGTATAAGGTAGAGATGACGATGAAATTTCTAATGACACCAAATATTATATGTGTCCATATATTGTTGTTATAGACAGCAATAGATGACATGCTTGTTTTTCACTGAAAATATAGATGTATGAAAAACTTACTGGATATTATGCCCGTGCCAAAGTGAATATATGAGGTAAGCACATCTTCAAATTAACGTTTAATAATTGGTGTAAAATAGCGCTGTACAAGACTGTTGCGTATGTACTATTTCAAACAGCTGCATTTTATTCGCCTTTCATTTTTAATGTTTTAAATGGAGAAGAACTATGGTCGCCATGTACCTCAAAACAATATATCCAGCAGGGGGTATCTACCAGCACCAAAGCTATATGTATTAAAGGCATGCAATAATTAGATTTCTGATATAAAAAAAATAAACAATGTTATGGAAATTTCACTTTAGTGTCCATCAGGTTAATAATGATGCTAACCTGTTATTACATGCGGGTTATTTAGAATTAGTAGAATGTCAGGCATTCATATTGTTTGCAAACTGGAGTGAAAAAGTATCAGTGAAGATTACCACATTTTTTTTAAAGTTTGAGATGGGTGATATAGTAAAAAAAAAGTACAAATATTTTTTTCTGCTTGGTAAAATGGCAATTTGGAATTACATTTTAATGGACAGATAGCAATAAAACCCTTGTGGGGACTGAAATGCTTTGTATGTGTTGTCGTTTGCAGTGCATGCCAAGAAAATCATGGGCAACAGAGCCAAGCTGGCCAACTAATTAAATATATAATTGTATGTGTTTGAATCAACCTTATAAGGAGACTTGGAAATCTGCAAGATGAGCGAATATCTTATAACTTCTTCCGCAGGTGCGAGGATAGCTACAAGCCATGGACTTTCTGTCCTGCTTCTTGTGTGTGGCTTTGTGACGGGTGCTTTGCTTTAATCTAAAGTGCTGACTTTTTCCACTATCACTTTCTCTTCTTAAAGCAAAGGGCAAATCGCCTGTAAAACCCAAGGAGTGGACAACAAAGTTGACCCTAACATCCAACCAACACCCTGCACCCAATGTACTCTAAATCGCCACACCAGGAGCACCCTCTTTTTGAAGTACAAAAGGGAGATGCCACATGTTCTCTCAAAGTCATTGCCCTTCAGATTCCACTGATCTTTCTATTCAAGGAGACTGGCGTGACCTTCTAGGATCTCTTTGTTACAGCAGGATCTGTTTGATTTTCTGTCTTCAAGTAGATCCATCGTACATTGTGTATCCCTCAGGGATTGGCCTGCATGTCATTCACTTTCTCGGACTTCAACGTGGAACTACTGTCCTTTTCTTCAAAAAGGTGGAAAAAACACATCACAGTGCAGTGGTGGCAACCTAAGGCCAACACACAAGAAGCGAAACAAACTTGCAAATCCCAACCAAATGCTAATACCAACCAAACATCAATTTACTTTTGAAAAAAAATATGGCAACACTTCAAAACAACAGCAGGATGACACGCCAATAGTTTATTTAAGGAAAAAAAGCAAAGAAGTTCCTGTCCCTCTGATTATATTTTTTTAATATATTTCCTTGTTACGGCTCGGTTCATGTCTTGTCCAACGCTGGCATAAGCTGATTTAGGCTGATCCCTGTTCAATGTATGGACACTTATAAATACATCTTTTTTGTGTGTTCTATATTTCACGTGTTTTACCTAATTTTGCAACTCCTGTATATGCAAAAATCACTTTAAAATTATGTAAATTGCTTATATGTGATATACCCTCTGAGTAGGCATACTATGGTCCTCATGCAAGACAATTTCTATCTTACAGTATATGTGCTGTGTCACCAACAACAATTTTTTGTTTATTTTCCTTAGAACGTTACTTTTTAATTTGTGATTTAATATTGTGCACATTTATTTGTAAAACACAGGTTTCATCCTAATGGTTTGACTGCTATGAATTGCATTGCAATACAGCCTTCTGTTTCTTCTGTAGGATGCTCATTAAACTTTGGTATGGTCTCTGAATAATATATTAATCTGTGTGTTTGCAGAGTGCTGGGGTTTTATTTATTCATACCACGTGAAGGCTCCTTGTTTTTTCATGCTGAAATTATTCTACAACAAAAAAAACGAACTTATTTTTGTCCTGTAGAATACCAGAGGAACAATAAAAGAGAAATCAAAGCATCTGCTATTGGATACTCTACACCCTCCGTGCTACTGAGTTACGAGTGCCTGTATTTCCAGCTTACAAGTGTCCATAAAAATGTATATTCGTATTTTCTTGAATTGTAAATTGTTTACATATACTATTTTTGCTGTTGGTTGCCATAAAACAAATGATCATAGGTGAGTATTCCGAAACCAAACATTGCACTGGATGTTGGGACAGTATTAGCAAGAACTACATAAAGAAATTCTTTCAGGCACCCAATTTCTTAGTTACTATTAGAAATGACAATGTTGCAAGTTATTATGAATCTATAATTCATAGATAAGGGGATAAAGTATTGTTCATGGAAGATAAGCAGGATCTTTACTCTTGTGACCATCCCAAGTTGCGCAAGGACAGCGAACAGAATCTCAAAAAATACTTTTCCTATCAGAGACTACATCCAAAAGATGATTAGAAGAACATTCCTGGCCTATTTTTGGATTGATGTTTGACAACAATTGTGTCTGCTTTTAGTGCAGCATGTTTTCCGTACATTGTTCAAATGGCATATTTCGTCAGAGCCGGGCTCTAATTTCCCAAAGTTCAGAGTTTTAGGGTTTAAAGAAACTGCAATTCACTTATCCTTTATGGATTCTATTCTATTGTGGCTTGGATCCCAAATCCCAAACGGGTAACTGAAATAATTAAGGCTTCAAGGATATATTTTCAGGAGTTATATCTGAACACCACAAAAATGCTTTTGATGAAAAGGCACAGTACATCGTACTGCATGATTGCTGACTAAGTCCTGGGAATTTAAAGTGTGATGCAATTTTTCAATTTTTTAATGTATTTTATTTGACGTTTCTATAAAGAACAAACCTTGATAAAGGGCGATTGAATGATGAAAAAATCGAACTACAACAATCAAATTACATCAGTAAGAAAATTAACATAGTAGTGCAATATTGCCAAATGTTTAGGGGAAATACTTTTCAAACAAATATTATCTGCTTATTTGTGAAGGTTATAAGCATTAGAGAAAAATAGGAGTATCAGAGAATTTCAAAACCTAGGAGGAGTAATCAAAAGTATTGCTCAAAGTGTGGGATTTCCTGGTGAATCTCTCTACGAACTTACTGTGTGTACTACATTTACCTCCAAGGTGTTGTAGCTACCCAAGAAATTATATTTGACGTAACATTTAGTACTTGTTTGTAACAAAGGCAACCATACATTTGAATGGGGTTTCAATAGGAAAGCTGTGTAAAATTAAATATGTGTGGACTTCTCAAAGATAGAAGTGAGCCTAAGAGCAGAATGCAGCACAGATCTGAGTGGAAGAAACCATATTTGAGAATACCTGTCAATAATGCATTGCATTTACCAATGTTAGACAACACAAAAGAATGGGCACCAATCCTGAATGAATGAGGCCCTAAATTGTCTTTGCAATATAACCTCCCATCATTAGGTTGGAATAAAGGAAAAAACCTCAGGGCCTCGTTGTTGGGAACTTGACATAGGGCAGCGACACAAGTCTTCTAGACAGCACTGCCTTGTGCCAATGTGAAAGAGCAGGAAGGCACTGCATTTCTGAATTACGGTGCATTTGTCCTTTTCCCCTGTGCTGGCGCACAATTTGCTGCCTAGCACCAACGCAGGCATCCTTGCACCATGATGAGTGGGTGTCTGTGTTACATGCAGGATTGTTTTGTGCAGGAAGGAGCACCTTCCTGCATAGAAATAGTCTGGGGAGGTGTTTTCCTCTTTCTATATGTGCTGCAAAATGCAGCACACATAGAAAGAGGAAAGAACAAGGAGCAATACACATATTTCTCTATGTTATGCCTGCTCTGGGGAGGTATAAGGTTTTGGTACTGCCCCAGGTTTACGTGTTTAAGTAAATCTGTGGCAGAGTCAAAATCCAAGGGTGTTGCGCGGGAAACCCAACCCAGAGCACATGGAAAGCCTCCCTGGCAAAGTGCAAGGCAATGCAGATACTTGTGCTGCCTTGTCTTACTCCATATCTATGAGGCCAGGCAAATTTATGCAAAGTGGCTTTGCATGGCCTCATAGACGTGGTTGAAAGGTTTGTGCCGCCGGATCATCAAAAAAAGTACGCAAACCTCTAATTAATAAGCCCCTCAGTGACCTGTGCAGTTCATTAGTGTATGAGCAGAAACATTACTGGTGTCATGCAAAAATGATGTGACACACATTTGTTGAGGAAAGTGAATGTGATTAACATTGAAAGTGCTATAAGATTGCATCCATGAAAAAATCCAGGCTTCAAGGATATATTTTGGTGAGTTATAGCTGAATACCACATGGGGCTTTGGATGAAAAAGGCACAGTACATCGTACTGCATGATTGCTCAATCACCCATGATAATTGCAGTGTGATACCATATTTTAAATACTAATGTATTTTATTTGACTTTTTTATAAATAACAAAACTCGATAAAAGGCGATTGAATGCTGAAAAAATAGAAGTACGACAATCAAATTACATCAGTAAGAAAATGAACATAGTTGTATAATATTGTCAAATGTTATAGGGCAAATAGTTTTCGATATTTTCAAAACCCAGGAGGAGTAATACAAGGTTTAGCTCAAAGTGTGTTGAGATCCTACCTGAGAATAAGGTAGGACATTGGGGCATATTACCAAGGGCCATTATCGCCGCATTAGCGGGACTTTTTCCTGCTAATGCGGCGATAATTTCATCGCCCTATTACCAAGCTGTCGCTAACACCAGTTAGGGACAGCTTGTAGGTGATAGCGGGCATTTAGGGGCCACATTGCATGTCAGCGATAATTATCGCTAATGACATGCAAAGTGGGCGTGCCAAGATGTTAGTGACTGAAAACAGTCGCTAACATCGCTATCTCCGATTACCAATTTTTGGAAATATTCGCGCTAAGGGCGAATATCTCCAAAAAAATAACGCCTGCCCTGAGCAGTTTTTAGCCATGTTATCCAATGGTAGGTGGATAACATGGCTAAGAGCATTAGCTCGGTAATGTATGAATATCGCTGACTTTTCAGCGATATTCATGCATTTCGGACGATTTTTATCACTTAGGAGATAAACCTTGATAATAGCAAGCCTCCTAAGCGATAAAAATCGTTGAAGCACGGCAATAAAATTATTGCCGCTAACCAAGCATAGCGATAATTATCGCTTATGCTTTGTAATATGCCCCATTGTTCTTACTCAAGCTGTTCCAAAGAACATTTGCAAAGAATGCGTTATCAACATCATGCGAAGCAATTATCCGGTGGCTGTAGGGAAGGTAAACAACAACTTTTATGAACTGGGAAGAGAATTGTGCTGCGTCAGCTACTAAACATCTCTCAGGGTTACAAACCGTGGGAAAATAATGTACTATACATGTTGACTAAATATGGCAGGTAATCTTTACAGATTATAGCCTGGCACTACATATTTGTTCAATTATCTTCAGTAGTCTAACACTGCTGATTTTAAAAGTATGATGCACATCCCCCAGTAAAGAGACTGAAAGCAGACCCTTCTTATCTGGCATACCTCTTCCATACTCACCCGCTAAAGCAGGGGCTCATTGTTAATTTGTCATTTATTTTACTACAAGGATCGAAAATGTTATTGTCTTTATTTCTTTTTTTTCATTTCTCAATTTTAGCTAGGTTTGCCCCCAGAAATTGCTTAACAATAGAAGATGAAACAAATTACTTATTTATCATATAATGCCACCTAGTATAGTGGTGGTCCACAGAGACAGACCAGGAGACATCAAAGATGTCACTGTGTATCTGATAGTTTCACATTTCTGGCTTACCTCTTAATATCTGTGGTGTCACTTGGAGGCCCTCTGTGCAAAACAATCCTATGGTTTTTACTTACCATTTTTTTTTATATTAGGGCTGTATAAGCACTGGAACTAGCACTTGTTCAGGATCTGCTTGTGAATGCTGAGCCTGCAAATTGTGCCCTACAAATGTTGATAAAGGAGCTACATTTGTAGGTTACCGATATAGAAAAATCCCTAGTATTCCAACTCCCATATCTAAGGACTTACAAGGCATTTCAGAGTGTCAGATGTTTTCAATATTATAGCTCTTCCTCTAGCTAAGATTGTTAAAATGTAGTTTTTGCTTTATATGTTAAGCATCCCCCCACAGTTTTTTCTGTGCTAGTTTAGTGTTAGTGGCCTGAACCATGAACATATCTTTCATGGCATCTCATGTGTTTCTCTTTTACCTATGATATTGCCAAAGGCAAAACAATGAAAGGGGAATGTGGGAGGAATGTATGTACATAATATTGATGGAGGTCATGTGATTATCAGGTTAAATTATTGTACTCAACATTTTGAGGAAGTTGGTTGCAATTAGGGTGATAACTTCATTCCAGGTCATTATTTACACTGTCTCCAGTCCTGAATCTTTCATTACAAATCCTTGCTCTTCTGTGTGTTAGTGTAAATAGTTCAATAAGAGTAGTACAAGACTACAATGCCCACAATATATTATGCTATCACACAAAAATCTTCGACGGGAAACAGTGTACATTATGATGTGGAGGTAGATGGCCAACGAGAAGCAACAGGCCTTACAAACATGGGAGAATGAATGTCTAACATGTTGTACCTGAGCTTTTTCCACACTAGAACCTCTATATGCACAAACGGAAATGAAACTAAATTCTTCTCAAGAGATCCAAGGCTTATAAGACATTTGAAATAAGTACCAACTTCCAGACTTTCTTACTGGATATGGTGCAAGACCATACATAGAACAAATAAAAGCAGTATTAGTACACAGATTGCATCACAACTTGCATTTCTATTGGCAAACAAGACAGAGTGCAAATTGCACATCCATGATTTAGGAATGAGAATGAGACACTGAGCCCAATGGATTTAACATACCAAATTAGAAAAAAAGTAACAATTTATGAAAAATAAGAATAAAATATAGAACAACAGATGTTGGTATTGTGAATTATAAACAAGACAAAAAGTTCTACGTTACAAACAATGAGAATGTAAAACAATTTTAGAATATGTGGTGCAATACATTGGGAACTAAGCACTCTTTGTGTCTCCCCCCATGATGGACAATGGTGAAGTAAACATTTGTGTTTAATCAGAGTAAAATGTTTTCCTATTTGAGACAACACATACTTGAAGTCAAAGCCTTTAGTAGGTCACGGCTGGAAGCTGTTGCTGACAACAGCTTTGCTAGGCCAGATAAGTCATTATGCCTGCCCTGATTTCATGGCAAAACGTTTAAGCATGAAAAAATACTAAGTAAGGTAAGTCGTAGGAGGTGAAATCTTTTTCAGAAAAGCTTAGCATCTTGTCACAGCTTTTAAAATATTAACTTGATCTAAATGTGAACTATTATGTCAACTTTTAAAAGTTAAATTAGTTCTCTTCCTTGATGTAAAAAGTCTACAAGCCTTCAGGAAAGATTCCTCAATGGGTTCAAGTTACAACGGGGTGTCCCATTTCAGGAACGGAGCAAAATGTCTTATTTCCGAATAGCCCCTAAGATAGTTTTTCACTAGTACCAGTCTAATGTATCCACATGATCTTCTGCACTCATTTGACATGGCTGAAACTTCAAAAGAGCAAATAACAAAAATACTCCCCCGCAACAAATCTACTGTGCTATTCAGGTATCTTCTACATTCTCTGGTAACTGAAGTGTAATTCGACTGGGCAATTAGTCTTGAGTTTAGATGCCCATGATGGGCCAGGTAATCTAGCAGTTTGCACTGTTCAGAAGTTTTAATTTGGTGGAATCAGAGACTGGGGTAAAATGGCAATGCTCCTAGCCCACCAATCTCATTTCCCCCACTTGTTTTTAGGCTGAATGTCGGGCAGTAGCTGGCTTGCCATCTGAAGACTGTGTCCATTGGCCCATCCACCAGAGAGCTACCGGTCCACATAATTCAGAGGTTAAATTCTATTTTGGGCTGCTCTTCCATCACACTTTTTGTATGTTCAGGACCTCACAAAACTGTGGTGATCTCAGACAAGAACCAGTACAAATAACCCCTGGACATTGGGATACACCTCCTAGGACCTCGTGGCCAATTTAATTTGTTTGTCAGTAAAAAAACTCTTGTTTCAGGGTTTTGTTTTTGAAAAATAAAATAGCATCTGAGCGGGGCTCAAACAACATGGCACACCCCATGCAAACTGTTCTACTTTTTGTACAACTGCAGCCTCAGTGAAGGCTTGGCAAGAAAGCAGAGATTCCACAATATGGGGAGGAGTGTTTTGCCTGTGGATCAAAGGACAGTGAATCAGCTGATCAGGTGGGCTGACAAATCACTGAAGAGGCTTTTGTTTTAAGTCAAACTCCTCCAGCAGGGTAAGGCATGGTGCTGTAGCCCTGAAGATTCACAGAAAGTCACATATTCCGAGACCTGGCTCCTGCTGAAGTCTACAGTTTTGTGCCAAATGCCTTGACTGGGACAAAGTTGGATTTTGTAGATGCCCATGTCACATTGCTGCTGGAGTGAATTTTCTTTTTGTTCTGGTCCCAGGTTTTACCTTTGGATTCAGGTGTTTGTTATACTTTGGGCAGATTAACCACATCCCACCAGTACAGTGGAATATATTATCTCTAGGCCCACAGTAGAGCCACAGCGGAGTAGCTATGTGAATATTCCCCTATAGGTGCAGGAACATGCTGAGTGGCTCTCATATTCCCCTATAGGTGCAGGGACATGCTGAGTGGCTGTCATGCTGTTTTGACACTGCTCAGCATTTCACATAGATTTCCAAATCAAATTCCAAAAACAGGAGTAGCAGGCAGTGAAATCCAATGCCTGTTATTCTGCATAAATAGAGCATAATGACCTGGAAATGCAGAGCCAGATGCAGATCCAGGTTAAAGGTTTGCATCAGTGTAACGAGCTGAGGCTCCACTGGTGTTACTCTCCAGTTCCAACACCTCTAAATGGTGAAGATCGGCAGATGTCACATATCCACTAATTCCCATTAATTACATTTCTAGTTCCCAAACCCTTCCAGCAGAGAAAGTCAAGAAGTTGTGGCTGTCAGTGCACACAATCAATAATTCATAGCTGCCAAAGTCCTGTCTTTTGAAGGAATCTTGACACCTTCTCCTGGTCCTTCAGAGGACCAAAGATAGTACTTAGTCCTACTTTATTATAGGTAGTTGGAAACCATCTGTAGGTCTCTCCTACAGCTTCTGGGCTTTCCGGAGAGACTCTAAGTGTTGAGGTCTCTCAAAAGCAAAACTCCCACAGTATCTGGTGCAGTTCCCTCTCAACTGGCAGCCAGTTCTTTGACACAGGATGAGGCCATTTTTTTTAAATTACTGCTCTACTGTGGCTAACACAAATCCAGCCCAATGAACCTTGGGAAGTTACTCCACTCCCTAGTTTCAGATGGTGTGTAGGTCACACCTCAATGCTCTTCATATGCAGGTCTGAAAACAAAGTCCATCTGAGTCTTCACTGGGTCTAGTCATGTACAGATGACCTTGTAGAAGGTATTTTTATCGTGCACAATATCTTGAAATTGGTGCAACTCCTGATTTAATTCTAACTGAATTTCTGCAGCCCGACTATTCCACTTTTTCCTGCAATTGCCGTAAGCCATCTTTCACAAAATCCTTTGCTCAAGATGGCAGGACTTTTGCTGAGGGTTCTAGGACTCACCCACAATACCCAGTGCCTGACTATGCAGATGAGTATTCGCAGCGAGCCACCCTTTTTATACAATTCTGGAAAATGATTTCCCTAACTGGTGGCAGAGACAAGAAGTCTGAGAGGGAGCCTATTTCAAAGACTTCCCTAATGCTAGGGCCGTCTGCACTCAGATTGCGTCTTTGTGATACAATTTGTTTCTAAATCATGCCCAAAAAAGTAATCTAAAAGTTATGTGTACAGACAATTACTTTTCCCAGCTTTCCTGTCAGCAAAACATCCTCATTTGTACTCTATGAGGAAACGTGTCATTGCCTCGTCAGGGTGCTAATTACTGCTAGGAAAAAAGCTGTAAAAAAAACTAGCCCCCACATGCATCATCCTGGGTGTTTGCGAATTCTAAATTGCGAAAAATAGCGATTCGCAATTTAGAATTCTCAAAACGGGATGCATGAATATTTTTGGTAAATTTATGCGATTCGGTAAAAATCGCAATTTTTACCGAATCGCATAAATTACCGAAATACAATTTGCGAATTCGCTATTCCCATTGGTTCCTATGGGCCAAAAGGCCCATAGGAAGCAATGGTAAGGCATTAGCAAATTGCGATTTTCACTTTGAAAATCGCAATTTGTTAATGCATTTCATGGGTGCAGGGGGGGTCCAAAGGACCCCCGCATGCACCCCTGAAATGTATTATTCGCATCATGTTTCACACACACATGTCCTAAGGACATGTTGAAAAAAATGCATTTTCAACGTTTTAAACACTTTTTGCAAATTTACCGAGTGGTTCAACCACTCGGTAAATTTGACCCCATAATTGCGATTTCGCAATTTTAAAAGTAATCATGCATTGCTTTTAAGAAATCGCAAATTTGCGATTTCTTAAAAGCAATCGCAATTTTAGAAATCGCAAAAAAGTTGTGATTTCCAAAATTGCTTCATGCATCCCAAAAAGCACTTTTGGAATCGCAAACGGCCGATTTTAAGGAATCGCACCGTTTGCGACTCCAAAAATGCTTGATGCATGTGGGGGTTGATTACTACTGCCTGGTTTCCAGACAGCAAAATATGTTCCTAAAGGTTCTCCTTTATTTTATATTTAGCAAAAATATAACTTCATAATTGATCTAGGTTTTGGATTGCCATTAAAAATGAATTTCGAAAGAACATTAAAGCACTTTTCTAACCCCATTTGTGGAAAATGGCTTTTAGTCATAAGTAAAAAACCTACAATTACCGAGACAATGAAAATATCACTCTGTAGCAAATCATCTTAGGGATAGTTTATTATTAGCACCTCCTACCAGTATACATGAACCTACTAGCTTTGTCGGCTTAAAGGCACTCTACAGGTTGACTAATCTAATATGCAAAAATAGGGTTTCTACATGACAAAAGGTTATATTTATGATGTGCTGCTGCAGCATTTTATGATTCATTTTTTTCAGGTTACAATTGCTGGGCATGCTGTAATGGTCAAAATGTTACAAAGAGATTAATCTAACCCAAACACTCTTAGTTGTTTTCGTTCGCTGCCATTACCCATGCCACTCTTCATGATGCTTGGATTTGGGTGAGGTTTTCATCCATCTGTCCAAGGTCAAACAAAATATGTCTTAAAATATCTCAAAATGGCAGTTCCTTATCCATAGTTGCAATAAAGCCATCATCATTTGTCTAAAGATTGTACCTTTCTTCTCTTCCTGCACAATAGTTTAACCCACTGAAGAAAGTTCTCGTGATCTTGCTGGACTGCTTAATGGGTATTTCTACCCTGGTTGATATATTTCTGTCATTCTCACAAAAAGGCTTTCCTGTGGAATGACCACAGTTACAGTTTTAGTGCTCCTCTTGAAGAATTTATCAAATTATCTACCAATTGTAGAAAGAGCTAATAGCCTTGACGTACTGTAAAAATTGTATTTAGATGTTGACTTGCAGTTTTTTCATTTTTACAAGTTTTCTGCACTAGGTTTACGGGCATATTTCTTTTTCTGCAGCCCTTGGAAAATTTAGCAAATTGATCTTATCTAGCACACCAACACCATTTCTAGTAGAGAGCTATAATCCATTTAATGGTCAGGAAATCATCTCAGATCTTACCAGTACAAATGATTGTCCACAGAGAGTTACATTTATTTGATAATGAATCTTTATTATTGTTGCAAGCTTCTAATGACACAGATCAGGAGACCCTCTGATAAGCAATTCTCCATTCTGGACCATGGGGGACAAATATTAATTATTCCCAAAATCCATCATCCACTTTATCACAAATCCTAATTTTTTGTACATTAGCAATGGTTCTTGCATGTTGCAGTTTTCCATCTCACTTCTCCTCGAATTTGGTCGATGAAATCATTTCCAGTCAGTCAGTCAAAGTACTTTATAGGTAATAGGGAGATAATTTTATCTCCGCTTTCTTTGCTTTTAAAGCCAAAAAAGCGGAGATAAACCCCCTTGATAATATGCCCCTATGAGCCATATCTGAAGATATTGTTTCGCAATATATGTGTGTATTCGAGCAGTGACTGTGAGAGAGTGGATAGTTAGTTAGAGTGGATAGTTGCCAGGCAGTCAAATATTCTTTATTTGAACAAATAAAATCATACAGGTTGGGGTATACAGTCTAGAATGAAATTAGAAAACGAGACAAGTATTAAAAATAGAACATAAAAGTCATAAATAAAACCAGCTCATAAAAATAAATAAAGTACCCCTTCTGCTTCAGTTAAAATACCAATATCCTTGTGACTATAATCCAGCCATCTTGGCTGGATGCCTGTTCCTTAATTGCAAGGCCCATTCAATAACTTACCATATAGAAGCATACTTTGACATTAGACATCATCTGTAGGTATAAAAGGGCAGATCTAGCTTGCACAAAGCTCATCTCTTTTAACATTGGGAGAATATTTGTTGTCTTAGTGAACAATAGTAGTCACAAAACATGACAAAGTACATAGTATCTTGAGAATAGAAATGATAACAACTACAAAGGCTCAGGATGCCTACCTCTGAGGCTCACAAATAGCCAGTGCAAAAGGTTCAACCTGAATCTTGTGAGGAGGAACTGATGTTGAGGGATGGTCACTGCATGTATATATAGAGGTATTGCAGGGCTCGACTTTAATAAAACAGATGAGCCGGCCGAGGTTTTTACAGAGCTCTCTAGCTTGTATTTCAGCCTTGGACAAGGATAACAACTGCTTCTTCACCCAGGCCATCTCATTCCTTGTAATTATTTCTGTGGTGCTATACATTAGGCACGATTCAGCTTGTCCATGACTGATCTATTGTAAATATTCCATTGGATACTATTCAACTTCTCCAAAGATAGGCAATCCTTGATAACTATTTGTGTTTAATTTTAATTCCGGATTAGTCCAAATCCTGAGCTACCTAATCACCAGTCCCAAGGCAAGGAGATTGGAGATATATCCCACCCTCAATTTGTCATGAACAATAATAAAAGCAGTGGATTGAGGAACCGCTATCAATCTCTTCAAAAAGTTGTTCTCTACAATCTACATTTGGTCATCAACTTATAGCCTTAGATATCACACCCATAACTACTTAGGGAAATGCATTTTGAGGGATACACTTTCAGAAGGGCCTTAACAGGTTTGGCAACCAATCTGCAGGTGAAGTAAAAAACTGCTGTTGAAGGTATGTCCGTGGAATTTCTCTGTAATCCTCGTTAATAAAGTCCATGAGACCCCCTCATCGAAACGTTCTCCCAAATATGAAAATGCTTTAACCCACATAATTTCAACCCCATCCCCAAAACATCTCCTGAGGCAAATATTTTTCCATTTAGGGCCCATAACCAAAATGTGGGATTTGGTGTAGTTAGTGCTTAAATCAATAGAATTAAAAAAATCTGCAAAGCAATCCAGGAGACACTGCAACCCTATCCCTGTTGTGGCTAGTATCACAGTGTCAAATGTCGAAATTAAATGTGAGGCCATTCTGGGAATGTCTTCATTGACTGTACATAGCTTAGAGCCCAATGTGTTAATGGTTAAAGTAACAAGTATTTCCAATGCAATACTTTATTTCGGCTTTACAGTCATAAAAGCAAAATTAAATATACATACATCAAGTAGATCTTAAAAGTGAGGGAATTGCAAAAGGGCAAGTTAAAATGTAACACCAAGAACCAGAATTGATAATGTACAACAGTAAATTACAACAGTGGCAGCCATGACACGTGATAAATAACTGCGCAATCCCACAGATTTCGGAAGCACATGCAGGAGGAGCCCAGAGCACAATCTAGTACACAATATATAAAAAGAGTAAGACATCACTGATACTTAAATCCATGTTCTATTAAACTACATGTTAAAAAAAATAGATTAGAGAAATAAGGCTAAAAACTTACAAACTAAAAAATAGAAGAGGATAGTTATCATCTCATTCACTACAGTGTTACAGAGCACTTCCATTTCCACATCTCTAGAATGACAATGAATAGTCTATTTATTTGAGTGTCTATAAATCATTAGCGGCAGTGGGCTTTTGGCAGTTACTGATCTCTTATTTGGGTTCATTTCAAGCATCACTTTAGGACATCTCTGCTCCAAATAGAAAGGCTGACGTGCCATTCATATTAAACTGAGGCACAGGACTCCTGTTCTGGTTGTGCATAGGTTTCCCACAATTAGAAAAACATTTTTTATAGCATGATAAAACAGAGACTACGTCTGTCATGGTCTTATAGCATTAAATGAGTATTTTAAATGTATAAATGTCAATAAGCAATGTTACAGCTTCTTACTTCAACCTGCCCCAGAAATATTGATATCCGCATCCATGTAGTTTTTTTAGATGGATGTCTTATATATTAAATATGAGGATCCTATAGATTTTCTCATTAAATGTACAATATCAGTGAAAGATGAAGAACATTCAGATATATTGTTGTATGTCAGAATATCGATTAAAAAATATCCTTTGACACAAATAGCGTCGCCTTGATACCGTTTACAAAAATAGCTCCAGAGATCACATTTTGTATTATTAATTCCTGTAGAACACAATTTATGTAATCTATATTTAGGATATAATACTGTTGTCGAAAGAATACTAGTACCAAGTATATACCGCCAACCTCGTAAGGCATGATGCAGATGGATAGGTAAAGAAATGTAGGAATTAGAGGTATTAGGTGAGGAAACATTAATTAGTGTTGGTAGAGTGCTTACTGTCTATTTTCTTGAGCATTTATTCTCAAGGTGGGAATAACCCTGTCCCATGACATAATATGTGTGTCCTAATATTTTCTACAAAAAGCAACGCTTCATTGGAGCTATCACTGCTATAATTGTGTAAATGATATTTGCTCTCTTTTTTTATTTGAGGGAAATTAAGACTGTACTACTGAATATTGACAAGAAGAATATCGACATGCAAGAATACTGACAACAGATTATTTAGGGAAAAAATAGAAAGATAAGTGCACATAAGGAGGTATATATTTACTATTCCTAACTCCACGTCTAAGTACCTTGAAGATATGTGGAGTTTGGTATACCAAACCTAGACTTACTTGCCTGTTGGTTTATTTTTAATAATTTGACCTCAATATTTTGACTTTGATATCTAGTATGCACATCACTATTTAGGAGAAGAACAGTTGGGAGTAGTTCAGTAGCTTGTAAATCTGTTTCTAAATGATTCTTTCCATTTCATCTGCTCACTCAATGCAGTTAAACTTTGTTTGCATTTAAAATCTCTCCTTCAAGATGAATGTAACCTGAAGTTAATGGCCCTTAGATAACCAGAGACGGATTCTCTTTTGAAACTCGTAAGTCTTAAGGGAAAACCCAATGGTTCAGGGTAAATTGTTCTAGAAAGGAGAAAAACGGCAATGCGCCCTGGTTTCAAGGCAGCATTATTAACCTTAAAGATAGCATGGATACAAATGCGACTCAAACCTTCAAGGGTACTGTAAGAGTCCCTAACATATGAAAGTTACCCTAACCTACCCTATATAGATATTTCCACCAATAATAATGAAAATACTAGATGAGTATTCTAAAATGTGTATTTCCAACAACAAGAGAGTGTTTAGTACAAACATCCAACGCAGTAGGCAAGCAAAGAAATTAAACAGCAACTACTGGACTTTAAGAAAAGAATGTTATTAACAGTAGTGTTAATAACATTCTTTTCTTAAAGTCCAGTAGTGCCTGTTTAATTTCTTTGCTTGCCTACTGCGTTGGATGTTTGTACTAAACACTCTCTTGTTGTTGGAAATATTGATTTGATGAGGGGTATGGGAGTGTTTATTCCGACCCTTGCTCTCTTGCTGATTGATTTATTCTAAAATGTGGACATGGAGGTGTACTGCATATAAGGCCTTGCGTCAGTTTTGCGCTGCCGGTGCGTCACTTTTTGTGACGCACCAGCGGCATACACAATGCGCCTTGTTGCGCCATATTTAAAAAGTGGCGCATCTAGGTAGATGCGTCACTTTTTAAACCCCTGCGCCACATTATACCAGCGTCAGGTATAATGTATGCAGAGGGGGCGTTCCCCCGCAAAAAGCCTCGTAATAGTGTCGCAGTGAAATCTATGAGATTTCACTGCGTCACTTTTAGGATGCTGTTGCGTCAAAATCTTGCGCCTGCCTCACAGCAGGCGTAAGACTGACGCAATCCCTTTCACATGGGGCTTTCCCCATGTGAAAGGACGCATTGCTGGAGTTGCGTCACTTTTGTGACACACTCCAGCAATGCGTCACTTTTGCGCTTACAGATGCGTCAGAAATACTGACGTATCTGTAAGTCCTTGCGACATGATGCGTCATACATTAAATATGACGCATCATTGGTGTCGCAAGGAGTGCGCAGTGAAAAGTGACGCATCGCTGTTTTCACGCAGCGATGCGTCACTTTTCATAAATGAGGCCCCAGGTGCTTTGTTCCTCTGTGAACCACAGTGCAACCTTAATGTGCAATGTCCTCTCCTGTGAGGTGATGCCTGCCCTGATTTAAACATGAGACCAGGGCCCTGGAGAGGACATTGAGTGAATTTTCTCCTACAGAGGGTTGCCATCGGGAACATGCTGGCTATGTAAGATCTCTATATGGTGCATAATCAGAGCAACTTTCAACAGCATATTTACCCTTTCTCCTTCATCTGTAATATGGCATAGGAGCAACGTCCAAATATTCCCTTATATGAATGAGACCAGAACCTCATTGAAATGAGAGAACATTCCCTTTTGATCATGTAGGCACGCATGGGTGTACTGGCATGACCCATATTGCAGAAGGAACTGAACTAGAATTGTCTTTGGTCTCTTCTATAATATCAAATTGCCCCAAGTGCAGAAACAACAGGCAGACACACGTGTTCCCCCCCTGTGCCACTTTTTATAACATTGCCCCTGGTGTTCAGCTTTTATCTTGAAGCCATGAACATGGATATAGTTTTCACAAAACCTAAACAATAGCGCACATAGAAAGTGCTGTCAACTTAAAGTATAAAAACCACAAATGTTTAAAAAATTGTTCTGAAAATTGTCCAGTTTGAGAGACGTTGCCTCAATGAGTGTCAACACATTGTGTATCTGATACTAGCTGAAGGACACCACTGATGCAGCAGTTTGAACAATCCAGAAATAGCCATAAACGTTTCCCTTTTGCATTTTGCTGCTCTGAATGCCCTGTGCAATTATCTAACATAACCCAATGCTAGGTAACAGCATACCTTGTGCATATTTGATTTTGACGTTAATTTGCAGTAGAACGAATCCATTTGTCAGAACAACATAAACAAATATGTCATAGATATTATATTGTATCAATGGTCGGTGTTATCATAATTAGCTTGCCTATTAAATCTATTTCACATTCAGAGACACCCTAATAATCTGTCCAGCATGTCCTATAACGTTGTGATAGCTCCAGAAATAAAATCCCTACACTATATGAAAGTAATTGTAAAATCTGTAGAGGCAAATCATAAACATCAACCCAAAACTGTGGGGCATATTACCAACAACTAGCAATAATTATCGCTAGGTTGGCTTAGCGGCAATAATTTTATCGCCGTGTAGCGATGATTTTTATCGCTTAGGAGCCTTGATATTATCAAGGTTTATCTCCTCAGCAATACAAATCGGCCGAAATGCATGAATATCGCTGAAAAGTCAGCGATATTCATGCATTACAGAGCAAATGCTATTAGCCATGTTATCCACCTCCCATTAGATAACATGGCTAAGAACTGCTCAGGGCAGGTGTTAGCTTTTGGAGATATTCGCGCTTAGCGCAAATATCTCCAAAAGTTGGTAATAGGAGATAGCGATGTTAGCGACTGTTTCCAGGCGCTAACATCTTGGCATGCCCACTTTGCATGTCATTAGTGATAAATTTCACTGACATGCAAAGCGGGGCCCAAGATGGTCGCTATCTCCTACTAGCTGTCGCTAACTGGTGTTAGCGACAGCTAGGTAATAGGGAGATAATTTTATCTCCGCTTTCTTTGCTTTTAAAGCCAAAAAAGCGGAGATAAACCCCCTTGATAATATGCCCCTATGAGCCATATCTGAAGATATTGTTTCGCAATATATGTGTGTATTCGAGCAGTGACTGTGAGAGAGTGGATAGTTAGTTAGAGTGGATAGTTGCCAGGCAGTCAAATATTCTTTATTTGAACAAATAAAATCATACAGGTTGGGGTATACAGTCTAGAATGAAATTAGAAAACGAGACAAGTATTAAAAATAGAACATAAAAGTCATAAATAAAACCAGCTCATAAAAATAAATAAAGTACCCCTTCTGCTTCAGTTAAAATACCAATATCCTTGTGACTATAATCCAGCCATCTTGGCTGGATGCCTGTTCCTTAATTGCAAGGCCCATTCAATAACTTACCATATAGAAGCATACTTTGACATTAGACATCATCTGTAGGTATAAAAGGGCAGATCTAGCTTGCACAAAGCTCATCTCTTTTAACATTGGGAGAATATTTGTTGTCTTAGTGAACAATAGTAGTCACAAAACATGACAAAGTACATAGTATCTTGAGAATAGAAATGATAACAACTACAAAGGCTCAGGATGCCTACCTCTGAGGCTCACAAATAGCCAGTGCAAAAGGTTCAACCTGAATCTTGTGAGGAGGAACTGATGTTGAGGGATGGTCACTGCATGTATATATAGAGGTATTGCAGGGCTCGACTTTAATAAAACAGATGAGCCGGCCGAGGTTTTTACAGAGCTCTCTAGCTTGTATTTCAGCCTTGGACAAGGATAACAACTGCTTCTTCACCCAGGCCATCTCATTCCTTGTAATTATTTCTGTGGTGCTATACATTAGGCACGATTCAGCTTGTCCATGACTGATCTATTGTAAATATTCCATTGGATACTATTCAACTTCTCCAAAGATAGGCAATCCTTGATAACTATTTGTGTTTAATTTTAATTCCGGATTAGTCCAAATCCTGAGCTACCTAATCACCAGTCCCAAGGCAAGGAGATTGGAGATATATCCCACCCTCAATTTGTCATGAACAATAATAAAAGCAGTGGATTGAGGAACCGCTATCAATCTCTTCAAAAAGTTGTTCTCTACAATCTACATTTGGTCATCAACTTATAGCCTTAGATATCACACCCATAACTACTTAGGGAAATGCATTTTGAGGGATACACTTTCAGAAGGGCCTTAACAGGTTTGGCAACCAATCTGCAGGTGAAGTAAAAAACTGCTGTTGAAGGTATGTCCGTGGAATTTCTCTGTAATCCTCGTTAATAAAGTCCATGAGACCCCCTCATCGAAACGTTCTCCCAAATATGAAAATGCTTTAACCCACATCATTTCAACCCCATCCCCAAAACATCTCCTGAGGCAAATATTTTTCCATTTAGGGCCCATAACCAAAATGTGGGATTTGGTGTAGTTAGTGCTTAAATCAATAGAATTAAAAAAATCTGCAAAGCAATCCAGGAGACACTGCAACCCTATCCCTGTTGTGGCTAGTATCACAGTGTCAAATGTCGAAATTAAATGTGAGGCCATTCTGGGAATGTCTTCATTGACTGTACATAGCTTAGAGCCCAATGTGTTAATGGTTAAAGTAACAAGTATTTCCAATGCAATAGGTCTGGCATTTGCGAGATTTTTAACTATTGGCATTGTAAATGACAATGGCTTTTATTTGTGTGTTTTGAAAACCTGCAAGCAACGACTATAAGTACAAAGTGCACATAAATAAAAAACGTTGACATTTGATTGGACTAAAGATTAAAAAAAATACAACAGCAGCTTTCAACAAAGGTGATGAAGTTAAACAGTCAAGTTGGAAGAAACCTGGCTAGGGGTAATGCTGCTATGTTGACTGATTTAAAAATAGCGGTAGATCACCATTGCACAGCTTTCTATAAAGTAAAATGAAGCCAGAAGTTCAGTGTGTCGAAATCTGAACCAATCTATGCTTCCAAATTTAATGTTATGATTGTTAGCAATGTTTGATATTTTATTTTAGTTGAACATTGCACGCATAGAATGTGAGTACTTAGCAATAATAATAATATTAATACCAATAACAACAATGATTCTATTTAGTATGTTCTCGTTATCAATAATAATTATAACATAATGGAAAATAAATTAGTAATGATGATCATAATTGAGTTTTTCCGTGAAACCCTGTTTTGAACAGCAAAAAAACGCAACATGTAGGCGGATATTACTGTTGAGTAGTTACGTTGCAGTCAGTGTCCGTGGGGAAGGCAGCGACTGGTGCCTTCTCTCAATTTCTAAATTGGAAATTGATACTTGTATAGCGCACTACTCACCCGCAAGGGTCTCAAGGCGCTTGTACGAATGCCGCTGTGGAACCCATCTTGGCTTTCCCTGTGAGGCGTCCACTCCTGGGCACCCCCAAGGTGGAGGCCAGGCATCCTTTGCGTTGTGGGGGCCGTTGTATAGAATGCGAGATGAAGGGTGGGCTGCTCAACTCACTTCCATTCTCTGGGGCCTAATATTGCAATATAAACTTAAATATCTTTTCAAAAGATACATGAGAGCACGGGAACAGAACTCTGAAATCACCTTGTCTCGTGTGCAGCCTGTCTGGCAGTTCTGCGAGGCTTGAGCCTTTCTGTATATATTTCCCTGTAGCGCTGCGTGGTGGTGAAGAGGCCGGGGCGGGGACAGGCGCTGCAGCAGTGCGTGGCTGTGGTGAAGTGCAGACCCTCAGAGCAGGATATAGCAGCCAATGGTCGCCTCGGCCGGTGCACAAGTGGAGCACAGCACAGGTGTCTACACTTCACAGAGCCACACCCTGTGTGTGAGGCACAAAACACAGCTCTGCAGAAATTGCGTGCAACGGCCCCTTGTAGTTAACACCTAAGCAGTCTGGCGAGAAATGCCGAGCCTTTATTTTAAAATGACACCTAGAGACCAATATAACAACATTTCGTAATTGTTCCACAATATAGTGCTTTAGGTAAAAAAAGCTCTATTATAGACTGCTACTTTTGTTTCAACAAATTATGAGCAAATTCAAGTGAATGCACATGACATCTATCAAAGAGTTTCCATATGTGGTTGTAAATCTATGTGTAGCTTTGTGTACATCATTCTGTACTAGAATAGATTATAGGAAACATCCCCACTCCCCCCCAGACACCACAGGGTGTGTGATCAGGATATGTCAAGGTTGTCCAACTTCAAAGGTTGCACCTCTCTATGATCGCATGATGAGCACTAGTGGTTCTGGCCCGATTCAAGCTAGCGCCAAGACACCCTTGCGTAAACACACACGTAAGAAATAAAACCAAGGGGCATATTATCAAGGGGGTTTATCTCCGCTTTTTTGGCTTTAAAAGCCAAGAAAGCGGAGATAAAATTATCTCCCTATTACCTAGCTGTCGCTAACACCAGTTAGCGACAGCTAGTAGGAGATAACGACCATCTTGGGCCCTACTTTGCATGTCAGTGATATTTATCACTAATGACATGCAAAGTGGGCGTGCCAAGATGTTAGCGACTGGAAACAGTCGCTAACATCGCTATCTCCTATTACCAACTTTTGGAGATATTCGCGCTAAGCGCGAATATCTCCAAAAGCTAACACCTGCCCTGAGCAGTTTTTAGCCATGTTATCCAATGGGAGGTGCATAACATGGCTAAGAGCATTAGCTCGGTAATGCATGAAAATCGCGGACTTTTTAGCGATATTCATACATTGCGGACGATTTTTATCGCATTTGCGATAAACCTTGGTAATACCAAGGTTTATTTGCGATAAAAATCGCCGCAGCTCAGCGGTAATTTTTTGTCTCTAACCAAGCAATAGCGATAATTATCGCTATTGCTTGGTAATACGCCCCTAACATACCATACCACTGCGTCCTATTATGGCACATTACCGCAAGTCTGCAGGGTCCATGTGGGCTGCGCTGGTTGGGTGCTTGCTGAGGGTCTTCTCAGCGTGAACTGTGTTCTGTTAGCCCAGGTTCTCACTTCCTTCGCTTGTCAAAGACCAGGAAACTGGCAGCTCCCACGGCGCTGGCCCTCTGGGCGGATACACAACTGCCGGGACCTGAGCTCAGTAGAAAGAAACCTCTGCCGCGAGAGGTGCTGTGTGTTGGGGGAACAAAGGGACACAGCGGGTGACTGGAGCACACACCGAGCACTTTATAAATGGTAAAGGACAATTATCCACACACAGACCTCTCTCTACACATATAAAGTCAATATTTACGGAAAACATGCGTAAAGTGTTTAAGGCACGAGAGGGCATTCAAAAATTTTTTTTTAAACTAATGTGTTTAATAACCTTACAATGAATTACTTGTCTGCCTCTAAACCAGACCTCATTTTCATGTGTCGAGTGTTACCGAAGGCGCAACCAACAAGACAACAAGCTGTTTTCGTATGCAGCTCAGGGTCCACTGATGACTAATACTAAAAAAACAGAGAACAATCATAAAATAAATTACATTAGAGTGTGTCTTTCTAGTGCCATGTACACACCATACCAAGGACAACGAGGTGGAAGCCAAACACTTGTCAAGGTACTCTTGCATATGAAGGAACAGGTATGATTCCCCACTTGTTAAGCAGCATAAGTGGGGTTTGTGCAAGTGTGCACATTATAACCTGCGTGCTCCGGAGTCTGCTGCCAGTTTTTACTTCCAACTTTTAATTATTGCAGTAAAAACAGTTCGGCATTGTCAACATACCATGGCTCCAATCAGTGACATAACAAAACTCCCCCCCTGGCAAAGTGCACAGAGTGGGCCCCGTACTCCAGATCCAGTCAGGAGTTCTGAGGCCAACCTGTGCACAGTCATTGTAAAAGCCGCCATAGAGCTGGTACAGGCAGTTGTCGGCGTCCACCAGCAGCCTGGTCTGTGGAGTCCTCGGCCAGAGCTAAAATAAAAATAAATCGGAAAGTCAAAACGTGCCATGCGCGCGTTGTGCCTCATGACTGGACGGCCTGAAACACGCCGAACAATATAAAAAAAACAATTGGAAAGTGAAAGCGCGCCATGCACGCGTTGTCCCTTATGACTGGACTGCCTGAAACGAGGCGAGCAAAAGAGACGCCGTGTGCTTGCACAACCCCTGTCCGGGCAGGCACGGCAAAAAGGAGACAGGGAGGGAATAAACATGCCTCCGTTCCCATTACAAGCACAGATTTTTCATGCACGCCAATCGAAAGCATAGGCGAAGCTTCCACCCTGCTTCCAAAGCTAATTCGACCACAATAGATCTCGCAAGCGAGTAGAGCATGCGCTGCATCACTAGACGAGATCTAGAAAGGAGTGGGGCTGATATGCAGCCTTACCTAACCCCTCTATTTACAGCAAGGGCTGATGAATGTCTCCCACTCGTGTTGTACCACACTGAGGCTGGTAGATCAGAGTGTAAAAAATGCAAGAAATTAACTATGTCACAGGCCATACCCAGGTCCAAAATAAGGGGACAACGTTTTGACCAACTTACTACGTCAAAGGCTGATGTTAGGTCCATAAAAGCAAGATGTAACATGCCTCCCTCGATTACTGTATATTTCTCTATTATCAGGTGCAGGTTAATGCATTGGTCAAGAGTGCACTTCCCTGATTTGAACCCATATAGTAAATTCTAGATGACTTCATTTTTGTACAGCCAAGAAGTTAAACCTAGGAGGATCATGTTACCCATGAATTTATCCACAAAATCAATTAGGAATGAGAGTCTATAACATTTGGGATCTGTTCTTGCTCCCCTCTTAAAGACCGTAATAATTATGGATTTAGACCATGTAGCTGGGATGCCCAATTTATCAGCAGCGTTAAACACATGATTGAGAATCTTTGCCAACAAGGCTGGGTCTGTCTTGAATAGGTCTTTCTGAACCAGATGGAGGCCTCATCTTTGGGGATGACTGCTATTGCATTAGCAAGATCTCCTTCAAAACCAGTTCATAATAGTCCCAACCCTTATTTTATCTATTGGCCAGAGGTTCCATGTCCCAACACCCATAAACTCCATTAAAATTGGACAAGGTTGTGATTCCACAGACTCTACAAACACAACCATGATCCCTTCTAGAACGCACTCAGAAAAGGACTGAGTGGTCCTAGTTATTCCTGTGTTAAAACTAAGTATGGGCCAAAAATTCGTTCCGCTCGCGGAATTCGCGGATTTTCCGCAATTTTGCAATCTGCAAATCTCACGAAATTGCTGCAAAATCCGTGAATCCGCAAGCGGGACAAATTTTGTTCAGGAAGCACTTACACGGTTACAGCAGGTGCCCAAGTTCAAGCTAATTTCTTTGTAACCATTTACAAAATGGTTACAAAGAAATTAACTTCAACTTGGGCAACTGCTGTAACCCTGTAACTTAGGTGGACAATGTTTTTTTTAAACTTTAATTTCATCATCACCTTTGATCCGTTTGAGGACAATTACAAGTTTGATTCCCTGTCTTGAATAGGTGAAGAGGACTCACATGAAATACCTACTGAACCACAACCAATCCTTCCTTCAAACTGTTTTCAGGAACACATATGTAACACGGAGTTCCCGGAAGATGTAAGAAAGGTGATTTAATCACTCAATCAGGAACAATGGGTGCAATGGTATCCCACTCTCACCTTTCAAGAGGGCTTACCTCAGGTGCATGACCAGGATTTTTTACCCGTCAAGATCTTCAGCTCACTACTATGAGACTCATTCATGATACTCCCCTTACCGTCTATCCTGGAATTAAGAAAACATACCAGCTAGCAAACATCACTTCTGCTGGCCCTCCATGTTTGATGGCATACAAAAGTATTTGGAAACCTGTACTATCTGTGACCAAAGCAAGGTGTTACATCAAACCCTTAGTGGACTTTTACAACCCATCCCCATTTTACCACAACCTTGGCACACAGTTTCCTAAGATTTTATTGTCAAATTGTCCATAGCCGAAGCTGGATATACCACTATCTTAACTGTGGTCGACCACCTCACATGTATGGCTCATTTTAGACCCTTAAAAAAACTTCCTACAGCTTCTGGTTTGTCGTCTATGTTTTTTAAACAAAATAGTGCACCTACAAGGCATTCCTTCCATTCTCATCTCTGATTGCAGCCCTCAATTTGTTTCTAACTTCTGAAAGGCCTTATATAGGTCACTAAACATGGAGGTTTACCTATCCTCAAGCTACCATCGCCAAATAGATGGTTTAATGGAGCGAAATAATCAAGCGATTGAACAATACTTAATGTGTGTTTTATTAGAGTGTGAGGACGAATTGGCTGATGTGTTGTGGGCCCTAGAGTTTGCCTACAATAATGCAGATCACTCTTTAGTAGGTATGTTTCCATTTTATTATACTCAAGGACATCATCTAAAAGGTATTCCCTGAGATGAGAAAGTCATCACACCAGTCCCGAACGTACATGACTTTCACAACCTTTTGCACACCGCTCAACAGCAGGCTCAGTACCACTTAGTAAAGGAAACCCAAAAACAAAGAACCAACCAAAACCACACATCACAGCCACAATATTCCTAGGGAGATCATGTTAGGCAGTCCGGCAAACATCTCAGACTGAAAGGAAAGAAGAAGTTCTTCCAACGCTTAATAGGCGCTTTCATTATCTATAGACTCTTGAATCCAGTAGCTGTACAGCTGACATTACCAGACACCTAACAGACTAATTTGGTGTTCCATGTTTCACTATTGAAACCGTATCACCCTGAGACTAGTAAAACCCCACCTCCACCACTCATAGAAGTGGAAGGCAAATGTGAGTAAGAGGTACGCATGCTCCTCATTTCTTAACACATCCGTGGCAAGTTACACTATTTAGTGGACATTTAAGGTTATGACCTGAATGAGCATTCTTGGTAAAACCATTGGCACACCTCCCACACTCAACACTGCTGTTGCATGCCTTTCATGCTTGGCATCTGGGAAAGCACAAGCTATTCCTACAGTCTTGGTGGGATTCTACTGGGGGTACTGTCATGATTCCCCAGACTCCACTAGTATGAACCCCACCAGAATGCACTCTAAAAAAGACTGGTCCTAGATTTTCCTGTATTAAACCCACCCGATCCTGTGCAACCAGCCGTACCATTTGTCGGGTGGTGGGTATAGTATTGTAGTATTGTAAATATGCTTGGTTACATATGTTAATCATTACTACACTGCTATATGTTCTGTGACATGCCAAAGTGTTGAATATGCTTGTTTCACGTTTTTAGACATCAGGACCCAGTTGCCTCATCAACACATGCTTATTCTAGGATTTGCCTGCTAGGTTTGGTCTCAGCAAACAGTGAAATGAACAGTGGTAGTCCCCTCTGCCAGCCACCTATTTTGTGGTCTTTCTGTCCATTCATTATCATCTGCTGCATGTAAATGCCACTGAGCTCTTGCAGGCTTACGATAATGTCCGGCAGTCAAGTTGGGAGTGCCCTTGTTATTTAACACCACATCCGCTTTCTAGAAGGCTCTTTGTCTTCAGGATTCCTCACACTTAGCAACATCCTTGTGTGCTCCTTTTGTACAGTCTTACCTGCATGCTGGTAAGACTGTCTCTTTTCTCTGGAGCCTTTGTTCCTATGGTCCCCTGGTGCTCAGATTCCGTCAAAACAAGAAAAACACAGTACAGTGAGTACAGCGAGAATTCGCCCACAGATACCCAACACAAAGAAGATTTATTTGGAACATTTGTTTTCTAAAGTGGTTCATGTAAGTGGACTGAGTGATTCCTGACCAATTTTTGGAGTAATAACAATTGCAAAGCCTTGTGTGTTTAACCTTGTGCAGCAAACAGGGTGAGAATGCTTTCCAGAGACTACAAACTTACACTTAACCTAATCTGGGGCTACTTTCCTACAAACAACCTGGTGTTACTTACCTGTATTGACAGACTCCACTAACTTCTTTTGCTGTTTGAGAGGGTGGATTTTATGTTGTAAATATCTGTTTAATGTAAAGGGACGAAGGTGTCCCTACCAAGTAGGAGAAGGTGTAATGTGATTGTACTTAATTTACAGATTAGTTCTTGATCACGGCTGACCATGCCCACTGTGTCATGGGGAGAATTTCTGGTGACTACACTGCATAACATCCAAACCAACCATCGGACATCCAGCATTAAGGCAGTTGGAGTACAGGAGAGTCTTGATCATCGGACTAAACTACCAGTGGGGTCCAACATGGAGAGAACCAAGAGAACTTATGCCAACTTCCCTTTGACTCACAGGTCAACAGTTACGTGAAGGCACTGATGACATCCAATCATCAGTGCCCTACTGAATCTCCCTCATGCTACGTCTCACTTCACAGGCAGTAAAGTAGGGTACAAGGAAGTTGGCCCATAATGTCTCTCCGAATCAAGCAATGCAGGCTCACCAGTAAGCACGCATTGTTGTAACCTCTGACAGACACCCATGTAACTGGCATTATTACACACTCCAAGACGCTTTGATTCACCCCATAGAAAAAAGGATGACAATTTCCCAAAAGCTTAAACTATTATTTAGAACCTCAGACTGGACTAGTTGCCTCCATACTTCTTTTCTGATATCTTTTTTTCATTTGGGGAGATCATTTGTATATCTCTTTCTACATAGAGAGGCCTCCTCCATATCTCTAGTGTTTCTTTCCAAAGCTAAAAAAGAGGTTATGGTGAGCCTTTGTTCATTTTTGGACAAACCATCTCTTACCACCCCTACTTTGGTTTACCATTGTCTTTCCTCAGTTTCAAAGTGACATGCCCACAAATCTGGTTATATGCACACAAAAGGAGGGCTGGGTCCGTGCTACCCTCTATATAGAGGCTCATATCCTGGCCACAGGGGATATATAAATCATCTAAGATGGAATCTACCGGGACCTTGCTCCATTTAAATTTCTGTGCTTGATCCTGGTTTACTACGTCATTATTCTTGGGACCAACTTCAGTAGAGACCTCCTCAGTCAACCTCCAGTTAAAGCTTAGAAACAAGGGGTTGTGGTAACTGAGCTGATTCCATCTTGCCTCATAGTGCAGCACTTGATGAATAAGAGGTGCCAAAAGAAATATGTAACCAATAATGCTATTAGCACCTCGTCCTGTAAAGGTAGGAACATATATGTACTTTCTGTAAGCCTCGAATCATCCAAGTTAAAATCAGTGGTGATTTCATCCAACATGCATCCCTGGGTATTATTTTCAAATAAGTGATAATTAAATTCCTCCAGGGGATTCCTGCTGGATGATTGGTAGCTAAAATATTAAAAGTGGATTTTACAATCTCTGGCTAAAAAAAAAACATGTACAGTGAGGTATATCTGTCATGATATGAGCACAAGAACAATCTTACGATTAACAGGGGTTCTCCTGCATGAGAGTATGCAGGTGAATTATAAAAAAATAGAATTAACAGGGTTACTGTATTTTCAAACTTTAATTGCCTGGTCATTAGATAACTAGACCCTGTTTCTAACCTATGTGGGCTTACATTCAATGTTTAGTGAGATCAACGTAGATAGACTCCCTTAGCCCTACCCAGTTGTGATGGCAGAGCAGCAGAAAAGTATGAAGCATATCCATCCAGGGAAAACGTGTTGTCCCAACTTTCTTACAATTCCAGTATGTGCTTTTCTAAAAGTCAGCTTACACAGTTATTGTTGTCTTTTTTATTGGCCAGCCCTGCTATATTCTAGTTCATCACCTTTAAGTGGGGCCCTGCCGTGACTACTGGGTTTTCAGAATGAACTATTTCAAGCCTGATTGGTCTGTAGTGGTCTTGGGATAAATGGCACTGCCATGTCTACTTCTGTTTTAGTGACGGGGAGTACTTATCTGTGCAGGATTTAGTCAATCATTATCATCTAAATTGTTCAGAGAGAGAGGAATCTATTTGACATTTCCATGCCTAATCTGTTTTTTCCTGATGAGTTTGGGCAACCTACTTAACCACACGCATTATGCTCCTCCTGTTAGCTGGTCTTCCCATTCGAGCCTAGAGATAGCACTGTGATGCATGTATTTTTTGTGTTGACCCGACCCATCTGATGTATGAACATCACTGCTATATCTGGGTTATTAAATAACGATCAGTCCCACTCTCCCACCTTATCTATCTGGTCTACCCAGTTTACTGTTCTAGCCATGACAATGTGAGCGGATGGTTTTTTGCCAGCCTTGTTTTGGATGTTTCACCAATGGATGACTTTCAGGATAAGTTCACAGGTGTTTTCTACCACTCCTGGTCTCAAAAGCAGAACATCGATCAAAAAGGCCACCAACTGCGCGACTTCAGGAGGTATCTGCAACCTGCAGCAAGCTACAGGCCTGGGCCTGTAAGCAATTGCGGGTCTAGGTCTACTTAGCTTGGCATTTTGTCTGGATTGTTGACTTGTTCTGAGGTCTGACAAGCTCTGTTGCCTCAGGAGACTGACCCTAGTAGTTTTTTCCCATGGGATTGTTTATACCCACATGCGTTCCACCGACATTGCCCTCTAAAGGGATATATTTTGATAGAGGAGAAGGGGACTGCGGCCTAGTCCAGGTCTTCTCATACTGCTGCTGTATGTCTACAATTCTACCCCCATCTTTAAACAGTAAGTGGGACAGGTCAGAAACAATTGTTTCTAGCGATTTCAGTTTAATGAGAAAGTACTCCACCATACTTTATCCAGTTTTACAATATTATTCAATAAATTGCTGAACAGGAGCTCCAATTATTTCACAACAAGGCAGGCTAGTGAATCAAAAGACAATATCTACCCCTGTTACAGGATAGTGTGGGATTTAGTAAGGGCTGTCTTCCCATTTTTATCCTTTACCTTAGAAGATTTTATTTTTGTGGTCTGGGCTTGGCTCCCAGATCTTCTTAAGGCCTAGGTGGGGAAGTCCTTTCTGCTAGAAGGGAAAAGGGGAAAGTTGTGATTTTAACAAGATTGGTCTCTCTTCAAGCTCTGTCAAACAAGGCAGGATCCTCCTCAATAACTATAAGAGTTGATGTAGTTGGGTCTCTGACACTAGCACAAATTGCTGTGCTTTCAGTAGCCCACCACATGTAATAACATTAGCATTCTTGTTAGGTCCAGTAAAGGTTTCAGTAATATAAACATGAGCTCAAACCCTGGTATCTATGGTACACTGCAGACAGGTCTAACTTAAGAAAATGTGAAAAGCATTTAGAAGCAAAGTACTTAAACAGTTCAAATGTGAAAACATAACACAATAAAAATTCCACTCCAACTTATGAAAATATAGAATATTGTGGCGAGACCAAAATGCCAGAAATATAATAAAGGGAACTGGAAATGTGAAATTTTCGATAAAAATATTGTCAAAAAAACAAAAAGCACCAACTGTGCGAGACTGATCATGCTACACTGGAAAAAAGGGTAAGGTTTAAGGCTGACTGTGATGGAGCATTAGTCAGATACAGAGATTAGGATCCATATTTATGAAGCCTTTGTATTGTCCTTACGTCACACAGTGCAGCATAAGGACAACACAAAGGGTTAAGTAATATTTACAAAGGAACAAAAGGCCTGACTTGCATGGCCTTGCATGGCTGTATTAACAAATGTAAAACAAGGCAGCGGCTTGCGCTTCTTTACATTGCATTTCAACTGAGGAGGCATTCCATGGGTAGAGCTTACAAGGAGTTATGAGCCTGGGAATGTGTACACATTCTACACCATTCTTAAGAGAGGAGTAGCAAGCACAAATATATTTATTTCTCATTATTATTTCCTATTTCACTTTGTGCTGTTTTCTGAAGCAAACATAAAATAGGAGAATGCCTATAAGGATTGTTTTTGTGCAGGAAGATAATCCTTCCTGCACAACAAAATCCTGCCTGTAATGAAGTTACTCTTGTGCTATAATGCAAGAGTGCATTACATTAGCACTAAGTGGCAGTGTTCCAGCGCATGGAGAGTGCAGAAATCCTCCATATCTTTAAAAATATGGGGCATTTCTGGCCTCTGCCCTTTACAAAATGCAGTTCAGCAACTTTGTTTTTTGCCCTGGGATGCATGAAAGTGTAGTGAATGTGCACCTAGGTTTGTTCAGGGCAGAGTTTAACCCTCTAACATGGTATCTGATTTAGAGTTTGTAAACACTCCCTCAGCTTGTTTACGGTCCAGGGAAGACATGGCTCGGCAGTTCGGGCTGGACTGTTCCCATGAGGCACAGGCTCAGACTTATTTGCATATAGCCATGTCTGAACTGGGGTGGCAGAGTGGGCTAAAGAACGGTGATGGATTAAACCCAGATCTTTTGACTGGGTGTGAGTGTTTGATTGGTTCAGATGCTCCGTCCATTACCACACCCTTTTGTACCACTTTTGGCCGCCATAAGTGTGGCAGGGTATGTTCAGATGTGAGTCCCTTGCTCAATTTGCCACTGGATTCAAGCAAGCCGTGCTGAAGACATCTGAAATGCCAGAAACCGGTCCTCGGAAGCTTGTTTCCGGTCCAGGGAAGGCATGGCTTGGCAGTTCGGGCTGGATTGTTCCCATGAGGCACAGGGTCAGACTGATTTGCATATAGCTATGTCTGAACTGGGGTGGCAGAGTGGGCTAAAGAACAGTGATGGATTAAACCCAGATCTTTTGACTGGGTGTGAGTGTTTGATTGGTTCAGATTCTCTGTTCATTACCACCCCCTTTTGTACCATTATTGAATGGATGACATTTGTGTTGCACATTTGTGCATGTGAGTACCTGCGTAGTGCCAAATATTAAACTACGTTGGGTGCATACTCCACATGTCTGTATTTACTTACTCAAAAAAAGTTCTGTTCTCTGCCCGTCTCTGTCTGCCATCGGGTGCTGGCGCAAACTTGCTGTCCTTGGTTCAGGCAGTGCATGTTCATCATCGTGGTCCTCATAGTCGCTCAATTCCACCTCTGTGCCCTTTGTAGCAAGGTTGTGTAACATTGCACACGTTGCAATTATCTTACAGCAGATTATTGGTGAGTACTGACGTGGCCCTCCACAAAAGCGGAACCTGCTTTTTAACAGGCCAAAGATGCGATTAACAACGTTCCTAGTGGATTTGTGTGCCACGTTGTATCGTCTCTGGCTGTGGGTTGAAGGGTTGAGGTAAGGTGTCAGGATGAATGAGTGGGCTGCATATGCACTGTCCCCTATATGTAAATAAGAAAACCATTACTCACATGCACACATACACATACATCTTCTATATCTATCAGGGTGTGTTACAGTGTTTTACCTACCAGGTATCCTTCGCCAAATTCCCCTGCTGTCAGGCGTGTGTAGATCCCACTGTTCTGAAAGATGTAGGAGTCGTGGGTACTTCCTGGGAACTTGGCCACAATGTCTGTGATTATGTTGTTGGCATCACAGATTACTTGTACTTTGATGGATTGGGTTGACTTCCTGTTTCTGTAAATTTACTTTGTGGCAGCAGGTGGGCATATAGGGATGTGGGTGCCATCAATACAGCCAATAACTGTGGTAAATGTGCTATTTGATAAAAGTCAGTCTTGGTCTTCAGCAGTTCTGCATGTGTGTCAGGGAAGCAGATGTAATGATGCATCCTCTGCATCATGGCCTCTAGGAACTTCCTGAAGAAACGGGACAGGCAGCTCTGAGATACCCCACCTACCACAGCAATGACCCCCTTGTAACTCCCAGGTGAAAACAGGTATAGGCTACAGAGCACCTGCTCATGACGTGGGATGGCATGCGCCCTTGGGGTTGGGTGCTCCAAAAGTGGGTGCAGGTCCCTGATCAAGTCCAGGATGGTGTGGGGGTGTAGCCTGTACCTTTGCAATATCTCTGGCTCATTGAGTTGAAAAAGCGTTATCCTCTGTCTGTAGACTTGCTCCTCCCTTCTCCTGACCGTCTCTCCTTCTTCCTGTAGCCTTAGCCGCCTTGCTATCACATAGAATGCCACCATTCTGGTCATAATTTTGCATTTTGGGTCCTTTTTTATGGCCTGCACCTGGTCACCACCTGCTTTCAATACATGGTAAATACCGACTCTTAAATACCGAATTTCATGAAATTCGGTATTTTGGAAATTTGCTACATCTCAAAACTCATTTTTTTCCATTTCTTATTTACCTATTTGGTAAATAGGAATTCGGTAAATACTGAATCGGTAAATACCGAATCGGTAAATACCAATTCGGAATATTCCGATTCGGTAAATTCCGATTCAATAAATTCCGATTCGGTAAATTACTGACTCGTATTTACCGAATCGGTCTTTTTTGGACCCCTACAACTCAATATCCAAATACCGGTCGGTAACAGCCAAAATTTGGTATTTTCGGCCGAAACCGACCGGTATTTGGCTACCTACAGCTGGCCCTTAGTCTCTAAAATGGAAGTAAAAAATCCTCAGCGGGGAAGGTAGCAGGCTGTGGCTGAGATCAGTTCCATGAGGTCAGGTTGTAATTGATGTCCTGGTGAAGCAGTTGACTTTTAGCTGAAAAGACCTGAATGGAAGAAATTCCAAATGTGTGCCCAAAGAAGATGAAGGAAGTGGGCCAATTAGGATCACCCGGGCCACTAACGACCACCTCTCAGCCTTCCTTACCAAATGAAGAGTCGGTCAGACAGTAGAGGATACAAACCAAAAACTGTTTATTAGATTACACTCAGAGCGGAGAACAATCTGCCCAGTAGCTAAGAGTGCTGCAGGGGGACTGACATTGACAAGCATAAAGATACATTATGTACATTTCGTACCTGAGCTAAAACACGCCCACAGTGGAATTTTCCAGGAAGGTGTAGCTTAGGCAATAATTACAAATGAAACAGTCGCTGGGCTCATATCACATACAAGATTGCAAAGTCCAAGGCTATTATAGTCCGGCCTGTCTCCAGACAAGTGGGAGAGGGCCTCTATCTAGTGAGAGAGGTATGTGCTAATAGGAACAGTCTATTCATTAGTGAAGCAAAACCTAATGTCGCAAAAACAAAACATAATAGAGGCCTTTTTTCAGAAATAGCAAAGGATCAGTTTTGGTCATGATTCAAAATGGCATCAAGAAAGAAAATGGTGCTGCAAATGCTAACTTACATAGGGAATGTGCATACATGAACATTTCTATTCTAACAAAGGTCCTTCACTGGCTACATACTTTTGGAGATTTCTATCTGCAAATGTAGAGTAAGGCTGCAAGCTGTAGCTGAACAGAACTCCTTCTCCACAATGTCCCACTGAAATAGATTTGCAGCTACGGAAAGGCTTCAAGCGGACGATACCTGAATGTATGGCCAAGCAGCAACCCACCTTTGTGAGATTGACGTGGCAGGTCTGTCCTGAATTTCTGTTAGTTATTCAGGCAAAATACTTGAAACAGTTTCTACGTCCCAGAATAGGCAAGAGGAGTGCACACTGAAATGTATACAAGGGCCCCAGGACCTTAAGGACAACACTTAGACATCAGGACTCACTCCAGTAGAAGTCACCAGCAGAGTCAAGAGCAGGTCCTGTTGGAACTGGTCTGCTGGGCTCTTCAGGAAAGTGGGCTTCTTGCAGCTTTTGTGTCCCTGTAGCTTTGCAGGAGGTTAGCCAACTAAGGGGCAGATTTACAAGCCCCTTGCACCACTTTTGCGTCACTTTTCCCATGGTAAATAAGATACAAAAGTGGTGCAGGGGGCTTGTGAATCTGCCCCTAAGTAGTCTACTTATTGGTCCTAGGTACAAGTGGTGGAAAGTCCAGTCTTAAGGGTTCTTCTCTCAGTTCACAAAAGCAGTTGCAGTCCTTCTGTCTTTAACCGGGCTGGCAGTGTTCTGTAGAGGGTACTGAAGATACCACATGTATGCCAAGTGCTAGCCTGTGAGTGGGGAAAACTTCTGTCCATTCCCTAACCAAAGGTGTGAATGTTCCCATGGGTGACCCTGCCCACATTTGTAGCAGTTCCTGCATGTTTTACTTTAACCTATCGCCAGTCCCAATTTCTACCTAAGATCAACATGGCAGAACCCTTCTTTCTCTGTGCAGAGCTCCCTGAGCCCACCCAAAGGTGTGGCTATGATAATGGTCAAACCCTCCCTTGTCTTCACTACAAACCAGTTCTGGGGAACGTCTCCCTCCCACTGGGTTTGGAGACAAGCTGACTATGAAGACAAAAATGGGGACGACCTTGGTGTGACCTATATCTAATAATGACAGGGTAGCCATCCTTTGAAGTTAAGGAAGTTCCTGGGCACAGTCCAGATGTCCGTCCTTTGAGGGGAAGGCCAACCCCCCCCTCCACACTTTGCCTCAGCTTTAGGAGCCAAATCACACATAATAAAGGAGCCATTCAGCTCCTGGTTGACAATCATCACTGTCAGGAAGACACACATGATTTAGGTCAGAAATATTTAAACATTTTAAAAGTGTAATTTATAAACTGGCACATTCATCAAGATAGAATTTTGCGAGTCCCTAATTGCGAATATTAAGGATTTGCAATTAAGGACTCGCAAAATCCTGTACATTTAGGACTCGCTGTACTAAATGTACACATTCCTTATTTGCGACTCGCAAATTGCGAGTCACAAATAAGGAATAGCTTCCCATTCATTCCTATGGGCCTACAGTCCCTTAGGAATAAATGGGAATGAATGAATGTTGCGCACACACATGCCCTAAGGGCATGTGTGTGCGCAACATTAAACTTTAAAAAATGCACAAAAGTGTTTTTTTCAAAGGTTTTGCAAATTACCATGAAGTTCAACTTCATGTTAATTTATAACGCCTATTAGCGAAATCGAATTCTTTTTACTTTAATGCTTTGCATTTAAGGAATCTCAATTTGGGATTCCCTAAATGCAATCACAATTTAAGTAATCACAATTTAGAGATTACTGAAATTAAAAATATTGCATTTGGGATGTTGCATCCCAAATGCAAAAATACCGGTCCCAAAGGGGGTAGAATCTGAGATTTTGCCCGTTTGCGACCGTTTTTTCAATTGATGCAAGTGATGGAGCGGTATTTTCTTCTGGTAATTTCTCAATGCAAAACCCTCATGCTACCTCTAATTTACCGCTCAAAAGGTGTTGGGCCCTTCACACCATGTATTACCTTCAGGAGACTTTTAATAAAGATGAACAGTCAAAAAATGCAATTATTATTTCAAGCCAATAAAGAGAGTTGTTGAGTATTTAAAGGGTTTTATTTTCTAGTCAAAAGTTAAGTTTTTCTTTGACCCTTTATTCATTAGTAAAATATCAATCAGGTTACAGAATTTGGAAAGCAGGAAAAATAGCATTAATACAGAACATATTACTGTCTGCATATAAGCATTACATATAGAAATGTGGCGCAAAATGTCATTCAACACTATTTAAGAGTTTCTAAGAAAAATATAGTCTTGCAAGGCTAATCAAAAATCAAATAGTTTGCAAAAATCTCCCATTAAGAGAAATACATGCATAAGTCAAATAAATCTTTTCAGGCCTAATTAATTAGTCAAAGCATAAACTTAAAGTTTAGCATCTAATTCTATTTTAATCAGCTGCACTCTCTGTCTGTCTGTGTCTAAAGAGGAAAACAGCCCGCCCTTCACCAGACCTCAAAGGAATGTGGCCTGCAGTGCCAAGATATGACGTGGAAGCAAGAAACCTCCCCCTGACTCTCCTTGAACGCCCATGCACCCGTGACGATCTCGTGCCTAACCCATAGGATGTCTGGCCTAATCTGTTCCTTCTCTCAAGAGCTCACACACCCCCTAATGAGCCTAGAAGCCAGCTGAGCTGAGAAAGCCAGCCCCTCCTCCGGAGAGGTCAGAATTCATAGACAAAATTTTGGCAGACTACACAAAATGTTTCAACTTCAGGAAAACCTGTACGTGATTGGTCAGTCATGATGGCATGAGTTCTCACAACCCTGACTCATTCTAAAAAACCTGACTTTATCAGTTTTAACAAAAGAAGCATACATGAATAACTACATTTTATAAGTTTGCAACAATTGCTAGGGAAAATGTTTCTATAGTTCCTTCCTTCTTGTCACAGAGCAGCAGGACGGATACTTTAGTTAGCTGGTACATTGGCACAATCACAAGAATGTACAGTTCAAGCTGTCCTTGACTCCTTCCGCAGTTTGAGTCAAGCTGCCACAGTCTGCGCATGCTCTCTTCTCTTTCAAAGCAAGCCATAGCCTTGATGGTTTCACGGGCAGCCATTTAATGGTAGGCCCCCAAATAAAACAAATACAAAGATAATATTAATTTCATGTAAATCAGCCCATTATGTTTCCCAACTCTAGGCCACTTTTCTCTACATTTCAAAAACACATGTTAATTCAATTTAAATGCAGTCTGTCTGAAGCACAAAAATAAAACAATGCCTGACTGCAGATGAAATCTGCTCCATCACAAGTGCCTGTATATCTTTCAATAAAATCTGATCTGACAATTAAGTTGGATTTTAAAATGTTATTAAAATAAAAGAGTAAGTGAATCATTCTTCTACCTGTTCCCAAGCTGAAGTTAAGCCTTATACAGTGTTACAATGAAACCCAGTACTTTCCTACAGGAGAACCAACCTTGCTACAGTTAAAAACAACTTTGGAGGTATTTCACAGGCAGGTTATGAAAAACAGAAAATACAGATGTCCTACTTCTAAAATGCCATGCACCATGCCCGATGAACATTTAAGGCCTACCTTAGGAGTGAATCAAAAAGTAATGTTTAAGCATGCAAAAGGTTTAGTTTGCCAGGTCGAATTGGCAGTTTTAATACTGCCTACCCAGGTTGCAGGGGCAGGCCTGGAGACATGATTTGCATTTTCACTTCAGTGGTTGTACAATATGTGCTGCCTTCCACTGGTAACATTTAACTTACTGGCCCCGGGTACGCCGTTGGGCCATTAACTAAGGACTTAGATGTATGTTAACCCCTACGATGCTGGTGACGGAACCATTCCGTCATCAGTCACGGTTGGGCTGTGCTGATGACGGAATGGTTCCGTCACGACCACACCCATTATCATTGGGGCCCAGCACAGGGGGAAAATATCAATAGCAGCGATGAGGTTAACTATGCCGATCAAACGTACACCAAGATGACATGTTTTAGTCATCAGAGAGCAAAGTCCAGGAATTGGGCAGCAGTGTCCTAGTGTACAGAGTCAGAAAACCAGCAACAATATCTAGCAAATAAAAGGGGGTGACTATGCAAGAAAAAGGTCATTTTCCTGCAGTGACATATTTTAAGTTTGTCTTCAAAAGAATACATTTATATCATAGTGCACACAGATTACTTTGTACTGCCTAATTAATGATTTAATTCTCATGATAATGTAGCCAAATCTGAATAAATACTCCTTAGTGGACTTTTACACCAATAACGGATAATGAGACAATGTATCGCAAAATATATTGGGTTATAGCAAAATCCAATGTTGACATTTAGTGGCTGATCGAAAATAAAGCTAAAATTAAAATCTATCAACAACAAGTATAAGAGGCAGTTTTAGATCATGTGTCCTTTGCGGATGGGGGTTGAGGTAGGCCTAGAATCACAAAAGTATAATGAAAATGTAGTGGAGGTTGGAGATTGGTCAGAAAGGAAAGATGGCGGCCGGCTAGGAGGTCCGGTGGGGAGCTCCGCGCTCGCCGCATGCTAAACATGAACAAATAATCAAAAAACTTTCACCTACGGTGACCGAGACCAGCCTCAAACTACAGAGGAGCGCTGTAGAGTGTAAAAATGCTGATCTGGGGTCGTTTGATCATTTGACAACTTGGGGATGGGATTCCAAGTCCCCCAGGCGGATGCAGTGACTGGCGGCTCTCTCACAGCATACTCTGGGTTGTGGGCAGCGGCTTCTGGAGCCAGCAGAGGCTGTTGGAGCGTGATTGCAAAGATCTCCTTTCTCTTCCGGGGCATAAGCGTCAGTGACGGCGCAGGCAAAGCGGACAACTCAGCTGCTCTACAGACACGCTTCCGGGTGAGAAGGGGAAGCGCTGCCGGACTGAAACTGACGGAGGCAGAGGCAGAAGCTGCGCGCTGCAGAGTGGAGTGCAAGCTAACGATCCCTGCAGAGGAGAACATTGTGGAAACACCGACTACCTGGCAATCGATTTGACTGGAACACATGAGCAGGGTACAGGGAGGGGATGGAGGTGAGGGTGTTTTTTCATTAGATTTACTCGCCGGATGCGGGGGAAAGAAGCAAACGAGGGGTAACACCGGAGAAAGGGAAAGGGAGCCAGAGTTGGAAACTATCACAATTACTCCAGTTACATCTGCAATAGAAACAAAATCCCCACAAGCAGATTTAGGGGCTAGGGGTAGAGGACACACGCTAGGAGGAGTAGAAGACGGAGAAGGGAATAGGATAAGGTCCAGCTATAGGCAGTTCTCCAAGGAAACCCTCCTCCCAACTAAACAATCTGTCATACCAAGGAACACAAAAAAAAGCTAAGCTCCAAAGTACAGCAGAAAAAGGACAGAATTGTAATGGGAAAAGATAAATCTGAGCAGAAAATTAAGGTAACCCCTTCTCTTAGATCCTTCTTCAAAGTACAGCAGCAAGTCCAGACAGGGGGTAATCACCCTAATCATCCCAATCACCCAAACCCACAGGGCAAAGCCAACCCTCCAGACACAAACACAGGACTAAACATAGGCTTTAGCACAACCTCTGCAACCCCAGAAACAACCCCTGGAGTAAAAAGGGTTCTGAGCAATAGAGAATCTCGGAAAATGAGCCAAGAAACAATAAACCTCACAGGTCCACAAATGGAGGCATCAGGAGGCACCAACGTGCTATACCCGGCAGACTCATTAGCAACAGAGCCCCCCTCCATGTTAGAACAAACAGGGAAGCTCATGGAAAAATTCATGGACAAAATGTTAGGGGAAATGAGAGAAACATTTTCAGTCTCAGAGGCTAATCAAAATAAGATACAGGAGGTGTGTGAGACTTTGGACCAAAAGTTGAACACTCTTGGAGAGAGTGACTGCAGTCGAATCAGTAGTAGAAGATCTCAGTGAGAAAGTTGATATAAACCAGAAAGAAATAAGGAAGCTCAGAGATCATGAAAAAAGCATGAACGAGAAGCTTGAATTGCTAGAAAACCAGGCGAGAAGAAATAACCTGAGGGTCTTAAATGTTCCTGAGAACCTGGAGGGAACAGATATTAAAAAGTTCATCATTTCTTTTCTCGAAGAAGATTTCTCTTGGGCCAAAGGAGTCAACCTTACTGACGACGTACAGAGGGTACATCGAGACCCTTTCAGGAAAAACAAAGAAAGGAAGACACCGAGGAAAATCCTGATACATTTTAAATCCTACACACTGAAAGAAAGACTGCTAAGCGAAGGTCTAAAATGTGGCACCTTGAAAAAGGACAATTGGTCCTTCAGGATTTGCTCAGACATGTCCAAAGCAACTCATGACAGACAGTGGGAGCTAGGGCAACATATGCAAGAACTAAAAACCTTTGGTGCCACTATCCAGATGAAATTCCCCGCCACATTGAGGATCATGTGGAGAAACAAAATGCACAACATCAGGGATCCCAGAGAAGTAGAAATTTTCATAGGGCAAATAAAAGATCAACTGAGGTCTGAAACAGAAGCTCAAGCAAGGTGAAAATCGCAATTTGTAGGTGATGCAACGAGCTCAAACAGGGCAAATAATACTGCCCAAATAGAAGAAGGGAGGCTTCCTCAGGGTGGGCAACAATAAACCTCACGAAAAAACACAAATACCTTACAAAAAGAGAGCATGGGTGGGGAGCAAAATAGGGAAAAAAAGAGAAAAAATGTCCTCAGAAATTATAGTAAAAGGAATGTTCGGGACCCATAAACACGAAATAAGCAAAGAGACTCCTAATAGAAATGGCGACAAACTCTAAACAATTCTGAGTCCTCTCTTGGAATGTCAATGGACTTAGAACACCCAGTAGAAGGAAAAGGATTCTTGAATACCTGAAGGAAGTTGACAGCGAGATATTCATATTGCAGGAGACGCACCTCCTAAGTGCAGAATGGGATCAAATATTGAAAAATCTCAGTTGGGTCGACGCCTATGTCTGTACCAACCAGGACTGCAACATCAAAGGCATAATAATAATCCTCAAAAAACAATCAAAGCCAAAATTGAACACAAGGTAGTTGACAACAAAGGAAGATGGGCCATAACCAAAGTAAGAATACATGATAACTCGTTCGCTCTAGCAGGATATTACGGTCCAAATGTAGATGACCCAACTCCTCTGCAAAAACTTTATACAGAATTACTATCAACAACCGCACCGATAATCTTAGGGGGCCACTATTACATTTTGATAGACCCAAGCCGGGATAGATCTCCCCCTGGAAAACAATCAAACCTACCCAACATGAGGGAATGGCTATGTAACTATAAAAATGACCTGGGACTGTTGGACATATGGAAAGAAAAAGGCGACAAAAAATACCCTTATACCTTCCATAATATAAAGCTTGGCCATAGATCAACAATTGACTATTTTTTGATAAACGCGAGTCTACGAGATAATGTCAGGAGTATGGAACATTTACCAGAACATTTGTCCGATCACTCGGCAGTCCAACTAACCCTACAAATAACGAAAAACAACATACAACCTAGATGGACGGTTGACCGTACAATACTACTAGACCCCCAGGCAGCAGAAGAACTATAGTTAACAACAGCCAATTTCTTTGAGGAGAATCAAAATGGCACATCAAAACAAAACACCTGGGACACATATAAAGCGGTCATTAGGGGAAAGTTATTAAGCATGGGATCCTATAGATCTAGATGTGCAAAATTAGAAGTTGGAGGTATGGAAAATGATATTAATGCGCTCGATCTCCAAATAATGGCGGATAATACTCCAGATATTAAAGAAACATTAGAGAAAGAAAGGATACAACTAAAGGAGAGACTAGTTGATCTTCTGGAAAATAAAGTGAGGAAAAGATGGGAAGCTAGCAAATTATCAAACCACGAATATGGAGAAGGATGTGGAAAAATGCTGGCTTGGAAAACAAAGAAAGACCAAACTAGAAATAAAATAATCTGCATCCAACAAAACAATCAAAATGAACCATGCTCTGAGGACTCTATATTAATGCAGGAATTCATGAATTTCTTTTCCAACTTATACAAGGAGGACACAAATCCCACAGAGGAACAGATCCAGAATTATCTAGACCTCATACCACTTCCTCAACTAACGGAATTAGAAAAAGAGGAACTAAACGCTGATATTACAACTGATGAAGTAAGAACCATTATAAAAGACCTGAAAAAAGGGAAAGCAGCAGGCCCAGACACCTTACCAAATGGGCTTTACATAATTCTGAGACATTCCTTGGCCCCGCCGTTAACAGAGCTGCTAAATCTAATCTACAAAAAACAGGATAAAATTCCAGACTCTTGGAACGACGGGACCATTAGCATAATCTTAAAACGAGGAAAAAACCCAGCATTATGTGAGTCATACAGACCCATTTCATTACTCAACTGCGACTATAAAATCTATATGCAGGTCATGGCGAAGAGACTAGCCTTGATAATGACAAAACTGATTAACCCCGATCAAAAAGGCTTTGTAAAAGGAAGACAACTACAAGAAATAACCCATGAGCTTTTTGCTGCAATAGACATAGCCATCTCTGAAAAAGTCCCATTAACTATAATCACTTTTGATGCTGCCAAAGCATTTGACAGGGTCAACTGGACATTCCTGAACAAAGTCATTAGTGAATATAATCTAGGGGAGAATTTCGGCCACATGGTGGCAGAGATATACAAAAAACCAAGGGCAAAGATACTTATCAACGGGGGCCTTACCAGTAATATAGCTATACAAAGAGGGACATGGCAAGGGAGCCCGTTATCACCCCTACTTTTCAATTTATATATTGAAGCCCTAGCAAGCTCCCTGAGAAATCACAGCTCAATAACCCCCTTTCAACATCAGGAATGGTCCAAAAAGGTGGCACTATATGTTGACGATCTGATGATTTTCACAAATGACTATCAGAGTTCTTCTGCAACTATAGAGTCTACAATAGCCATCTTTGGCAGAGTATCAGGGTACTTGACAAACCAAGAAAAAAACGAGGCTATGAGCTAGAACACGCATTACAATACTCCATACTCTAAAGATAAAATAAAATACTTAGGTATTACGCTGGTGAAGTAAGTAAGTAAGTAAGTAAAGTAAGCTTTATTCGATTTTTCAGGTAAAATCATAAAAGCACTACAAAAACATTTATACACACAACGATTAAAAGTATCGTATACATGATCAATACAAAATAGACGCTTACTTAATCATTAAGAAAATTTCATGGGAAAACAGAATAAAAAAAACGTATATTACAAACATTTCATTAGTGGCAGACAACGATAAACCACAGGATGAAAAATTTAACACAGAGATTTTCTGTACATTATTACCGTTTTTAAGAAACATGAGACGGCATAAACGATATGATGTCCTTCTAACTGTAACACTTTTAGATAAGCTGGTCTACATTTTCGTAACCCCCATCGTTTTAAAAACGGCATCAAAAATTGTTTTCTGGGGTTTGTGTATAGTTTGCAAAAAAACATGATATGAATGTTAGATTGCACCGAGAGGTTATCACAAGGGCATATTAATTTGTTAGAGGACCAGTCATTGACATTAGGTAGGGTAACCATGCGGAAAAAAATGCCCAGACGCAAGCGAGACAACAACATTCAAAGATATGGGCTATGTACCACAACGAGGTAAGTTTGCAAACCCTCAGTTGGTGTGATTTCCTGGTAATTTAATACTGTGCGCCATGATTTTTCACAGTTCCATCTAACAGTTTCTAGATGAATGGTTATCATTTTTTTCAAGGCTGATCTTGATAGTCCATCTAGGGTTCTAGGGTTATCAAAGTACTCTGGGTGGCCCAGATCAGTAAGCATGGACCTCACATACAATAACCATATAACATTGGCTGCCCCATCTAAGGCTGAACAGTCTTTGATAAGATCTCTATTGAAACTGGCTTCGTGTGTAACCCACACTTTATGCCAAAGCAAAATGGGGGACATCTTAATGATGTCATTGAGATATGTAACTCCTACCTCGATATGTGACATGTACGTGGAGGTACTTTTGGCCACTCCCAGAAGGTAGCAAATTAATTGGTTTTCACAGCTCTGTAGGGAGTGGTCTTTCTCAATACCCCATATGCCCGCGGCATAGGTGGCTGTAGAAATGCATTTAGCCCGATAAATCTGGATCAGCTCCTTGATAGGCTTGCCGCCAGTTCTATCGGAAAAAACACGCAAGGCGCATATTGTGCGGCTATAGGCCATCTTCCTAGCAGCTATCGCTGCCTGCCAGCGGCACCGTCTATCAAACAGAACGCCTAGATAACAGAATTTATCTGTAGTTGCAATTTTTTGATTATCTAGGAATATGGTACAAGGGGCTCTATTAATCTTCCGGGTACAGGGCATCGTGAATGTTTTTGAGATGTTAACTCTGAGGCCTCTATCCCTCATATAATATGCGAAATTGGTTACCGCCCTTTGTAAACCAACTTTGGTCTGGGACATTATAGCCGCATCGTCGGCATATAATGAAATTGGGACTGATGAGCCTTTAACAGTTGGATAATCATTAGGTAGGGTTGAAAGGTGCTGTCCGATTGAATTAATATAATATGTGAAGAGCTGCAGGGCCAAAATACAGCCTTGTCTCACCCCTCTAGTAATCGGGAATTTCTCTGTGCATTCCCCCTGTTTACCATACCTCACTCTTGCCCCTGCATCTTTATAGAGCTCTTTAATAAAAGTAATAATGCGGTTATCGATACCCAGTTCGCCCAGTGTTGCCCACAGCAATACATGATCAACACAGTTAAACGCGGAGCTTAGATCGATAAAAGTTATAAAAAGAGCTCCACGTTTGACGTGAGTATACTTGGAGACGAGGAGGGACAAATTTAAACACTGTTCAATTGTCCCTATTCCTTTTCTAAACCCGTACTGTAAGTGGGAAACAACATTATGGTCTTCCTCCCAGAGTTGTATTCTCTTTCAGATAATTCTTCCTGCTACCTTCATTAGTCCATCCAGTAGGGATATCGGCCTATAGCAGGTGGGGTCATCCCTGTTACCTTTTTTAAATATAGGGACCACAATGGCATCAGTCCAGGTTTCAATGAACCCACTCTGATTTCCCTTTTTTAAAACATTTGTGAGCAGGGGGGCCCAGAAGTCCGGCTCTGCTTTATAAACATCTACCGGCATACAATCTGGTCCTGCGGCTTTGCCTGTTGCACTTTCCCTTATGGTCACATGAACTTCCTCAATGGTGAAAAATAGATCTATAGGGAATGGATGAACTGGGGGATGTTCTAAGCCACTATTATGTACTCCCTTTTCTATGGATGGGCACACCCCTGATGGTATTATACTCTCACCGGGGATTGTGTTGTTATACAATTGTCTAAAATGGCTTAACCACCTTTCACCCGTTAAGGCAAGGTCCAAAGTGTTAACACTATCCCTTGGCTGGTATAAAGTTTTAACAGCCCTCCAGAAAAGAGAACTATTCTTCTGCTTTGATGCCTCCATCAATGATTCCCATGCTTCCTTTTTCAAAGTCAGCTTTCTTTCTTTAATAGATAATTTGTATATTCTCCTAGTCTCACGTATTAAGGCTGGGTTTTTCGGTTTTAAGGACAGGGCTATTTTTAGATCTTTCAGTGCCTTAGTGCACTTTCCATTGAACCACCCTTCAGGCCTTTTGATGTTTCCTTTAGGCACGCGAACCAGCAGATTTTTAATGTGATGCTGTATGTTAGAGAAAGCAGTCATTACGTTCTATGGGTTGTTGTGTTCCTCCAGACAAGCGACAACATCAGTAGCACATAAAGTAAGCACCTTCTGCAGGAACACTCGGGGCTCAATTTTTTCCCATTTAACAACATATCCGTTGGTTTTGGTTAGATTGATCTTGTATGGGTAGGTGCATACAGTCCCCTTCTTGCGGTGAAGCCCTGTGACATTTACACCAATAATCAGTGGGTAGTGATCGCTCGATGGATCATTTCCAACTTCACAGGAGGTTATAAACCCTGAGTTGACAGGGGTGATTAAGGCGAAATCAATTGTCGAATTACAGCCTCTGCCATTAAAGGTTGGCTCAAATGGGACAGGTGGTGAGCAAATCTGGTTGACAAATGAAAAATCAAAATTAAAAACAATGCCATTAAGAAGGGACCCCATCTTAGTGTGGGAAAAATGTGTGGGACCATCCTCCCCATAATCTGACAGACCACACAAATCTGTTTCGGTAAACGAACAAATGGTACAATTAAAATCCCCCACCCATACAATCCTTTTTTCCCCTACAAGGTCTTCAGCAAGTCGAGTAATACAACTCATCATTTTTGCCATAGTGGGCTCCATCTCACTATTTGACATGTTATTATAAAAATTCACTAATACAATGTTCTCAGTAAGACCCCACTTAAATGATAGTATTTGAAAATACTGACTAGAGAAAAATTTGTGTACCTTAACATCCACAGTAGTTGAGACATAAATACAAAGTCCACCCTTGTTGTGTCCGTGTGCTGATGGGATAGCCGGGGAATGAAAGGTCTGATATTCTAGCAGGTGTGCTTCCTCTAGAAGCCATGTCTCTTGGAGGCAGAGTATGCCATGTTTTTGGATGAAATCTAACCAGGGCTTATAGAAAATTTTACTTCCAAGAACCGCCACATTCCATGAAAGCAGTGAGTGAAAAACCTTGCTAGGGTCCACTTGGTAGCATCCAAGTTTCTCCTTTGAGTTAAGAGCATGCGGGGGGATGCATGTGGTGTGGCCGCTGTTATCACAGAGATGGCGAAACTACAATCATTTATGGGTAACTGGGATTGGTAAGGAACAGGGTTAGGATCCAAGGTAGGGCTCTTTATATTTTCCCCGAATTTCTTGCTTGCCCATTGCTCCTCGAGTGTGCTGGATGAATCAGTTTGGCCTATAGCGCAGCCACGCGTCAGGTACCTATCAGGCGACTTTTCCCTTGTACATGTTACATTGAGTCATTCATTCTCATCCAGTCCGGAGAAAGGATGGAATAAATTAGACAAAGGTATGTCCCAAATATCCCTGGGATTATAGGTTTGGAAATGATCCCTGGGATTATCGACATAGGAGTTGTTATTGTTAGGCAATGGTTGGTTTGGGTACATTGGTGGAAAACAAAAATTATTATTCCTGTTGTGAAAGTTGTGGACCACCGGGTTCATAAATGAATCCGGTCTGTGTGATGCGTGAGGTCTATACATCTTAGGAGGATAGGGAGTAGGCATGGATTGGAAAAAAAGGAGAATCATTTCCATTTTGAAATCTTTGAGCTGGGTTCAAATTTAGGTTTGGTCTATATGGGCCTTCAGATCTCCATTTATTTAGGGGGAAATTATTTCTATTCATCGTTGGTAGGTTATTAATAATTGAGGGCTTCATAAGAGCTTCCGGATAGAAATAGCTCAAGTTATGCGTGGAAATTCCCCCCTCACATCTCCCTGGGAACCAGTCACTGATATATGTGACCAGTCTATGGTCTTTACGCTGGTGAAGGATTTAGAAAAAGTTCCTCAGCTAAACCTGAATAGAATTGCTGTTGAAACTAGGAAACTACTCAAAGTATGGGACGGGCTTCTGCTTAGTTTCCTGGGAAGGTCAAACATAATAAAAATGTCCATTGTTCCCAAATTCACCTTCCTCTTTAACACTATTCCTTTTTTTTTTTTTTTAATTTTTTTATTGAAGTATTTTGCATTTATATACAAGGCACGGCATCATTAATACAAACCAAAGATTGAAGGAGAAGAAGTATATACCAATAGTTCATAAATCAAAATAAAAAACAATCACTAAATCGTCAGCAGGCGAGGGTGATATTACCAGAAACAAATTAGAGCGCAAGTTAAAGCACAAAAATAGCATAAATAGAAGCAAAATATACTTTCATATTGTACAGCATCGGTATTATAATTGCACCGAGTTGGTATTTCTTATCTTTAGGCAATCCAACATTTCACACTATTATTCCTCCTTCCATCGTGTTATAGGATCCCATATTATATTACCTAGCTTCCTTCCCCTTTTTCCCTTCCTTGCATATATCTCTTTCTCCATTTTATACGTTATTAGTAACTTAGCCAACCATTTATGGAAGGTAGGTGGTACAGGATCTATCCATGCAGAGGCTATACATAATCTCATGATAGACATAGCTACAAACAAGAATTCCCTCCCACGAGAAGAACGTACATCCTCAACATTAACTCCTAATAGAATGGTTCCTGGGGTTAGGACAATTTCGCTTTCTAAAATTTTACTTATAAAGCATTCGATTTCTTTTTTAAATAAATCTAAGCGGGGGCATAAAGCAAATACATGTTCCAGATCAGCATCCGAGCTTCCACACCTATAGCATGTAATACCCACTAAACCTCCCCATTGTGCTATTTTAGCCGGTGTATAATACAGGTGATAAAGTGTTTCGTAGTGTTGAGCCTGTAATGGTGCTGCACATAGTAATGAGTTCCCCATTTCTAGGGAGATACCAAAACTTTCAGAGCTGATTGTAAGATTATTCTTCCATTTTTCGCTCCACTTTTGGAGATCATCTTGTTTTACTTTAATCAATTCAGCATACAATCTTTTAATTGTGCAATCCTGCCCCCTTTGAATAATTTCCATAATAGCATTACGCCTAAATCCCAGAACACCACCTTTTTTTCCCAGAAGGAAACTCCTAATCTGGAGGAATTTGAAAAATTGCCTAGCTTCTAGGTTATATCTGTCTTGCAGATCTTTAAATTGGAGAAAACACTGTTCCCCCCTAATATCTCCAATGGTTCTGATTCCCCTATTTTCCCACTCTGCCATTATAGGTCCCGAGAACATATCTTGTGGGAGGGTTGGATTATGTAATAATCTTGTATAAGAATTAAATCTTCCTAAGCCAATTTATTTTGCAAAATTTTTCCAAATTTCGAATGCTGCTATTATTATCTTGAACTTTGTCCTCTTGTAATAACTAGCCTCTGTAAATTTCAGAAGAACATCCTTCGCTTCCATTCCCAGAGTTAGGCCATAAATTGCTAATGATCCAAATTTACTCCACTCCTCTGCTCTGCTACCCTGTTCACCTCCCATTAAGCCAGCCATGTTCTGTAGAGCCGCCGCCCAGTAATAAGATTTTAAATCTGGGACTCCCCAGCCTCCCCTTTCTCTTGGCAATGTCATGTATCTAAGAGCCCTTCTCGTTTTCCCTTTTGCCCAGAGAAATCTATTTAGCATACTCTCCAATTTTTTAAATATTTTATTGTCAAAGAATAGCGGTATTGCCCTAAATAAATATAGAAATTTTGGAAGGATAATCATTTTTACTATATATGACCTTCCCACTAATGACAGGTGTAAATTATCCCATCTGTCCAGGTCTTTCTCCACTTTCTTAATTAAAGGGGAAATATTCCTTTCCACCAAGTTATCCAAGTCTGACATTATGATAACCCCTAGATATGTACCTTCTTGTGTTACTCTGTTGTCTAAGCATGGGGTATACGAATTTTTAATTAACTGTGTTTTTGATGTATTTAATTTGTATCCGGAGATTCTTCCAAATTTCAGCGCCTCGAGCTCAAGGTGTTCTATAGCCTCAGATGGGTTTGGAGAAATAACAGCGATGTCATCTGCGTAGGCTAAGATTTTACATTGCCCAATAAGCGTTGTAACCGGTGTTATCATCGCTGATGCCTCTATTCTGCGTATAAGCGGGTCCATATATATAGCGAACAATAAAGGTGAGCAAGGGCACCCTTGTCTGGTGCCTCTTTTTATATGGAATTGTCCTGTGTTTCCACTGTTCACTCGTAGTGTCGCTACTGGTTCTAAGTAGAGAGTTTGTAAAGCTTTAATAAAACCTTGTTTAATTCCTGTTCTAGCTAGAGTATACCAAAGGTAGCTCCAGGAGACCCGATCGAATGCTTTTTCTGCATCGAGTAACATCACTGCAATCGGGTCCCCTGTAACTGACGAGACATCAAATAAAGTTATTGCCTTCCGTATATGGTGGGTGGTTCCTCTCCCTGGTATAAAACCGTGTTGGCAGCTGCTGACGATTTTATCTATGACTTTTGCCAGCCTTGATGCCAATGCTTTAGAGAAGACTTTTGCGTCTGCATTAAGTAGAGTTATAGGCCTATACGAGCCTAGTTCTTCCGGTTTTTTACCTTTTTTTAATATTACGACTACCTCTGCACCCCCCCATGATTTAGGCGATGTTATGCCCAGTTGCGCCCCTTGCATCACCTTCACCATTTCTTCTCTCAAACAATCCCAAAATACTTTATAAAATTCTATGGGTATCTGATCAGGACCTGCTGCTTTACCAGAAGGTAGGTTCCATATTGCCTGCTTTATTTCTTCTGACTGCAGCTCTTCCTCTAACGCATCTGCTTCCTCTTCCTCTATTGGGTCTAAAGGGATCTCTTGGAGATACTCCCTCATTTCTTCCTTATCTTTTAGAGGGTCACGGCCCTGTAGCTCGTCGTCATATAACTTCTCATAAAATATCCTAAAGACTTCTCTTATTTCAATCGAGTCTGTATATACCATGCCCGCAGTGTCCCTAATTTCCCTCACTATACCTACAGATTCTTGTTGTCTTGGTCTAGTAGCCAGTATCCTGCCTACTGACTCACTCAGCTCATAGCACTTCTCCCTTTTAGTATTATAAATTTTCGCCGCTTTGCTGGCAATTTCACCCTCTGCCTCACCTTTGGCTTTTACTAACTCTACCCAAGCTTTTTCGATATCCCGCCCCGACACCACACTATTTTCTAGATTTTCTTCTGCCATCAAAACATTCGAAGCTAATTCTAAATTCCTCAGCTGAGCTTGTTTCCTTTTATAAGAGTTATAACTCATTGTTTCACCTCGTATTCCAGCTTTAAAAGTGTCCCAAACAACTCCCATTTCTGCTGTATCTTTATTAAACGAAAAAAAATCAGTAATCCATTTATTCATGTATTCTATATACTTCTCATCTTTCAGTAGCTCTCTTTCAAAGGTCCAGTTCGTGTGCTGTCTAGTACTTGTTTTTGTTGTTATAGTAAGTACTAGAGGGTTATGGTCGCTTAGGACCCGTGGCAGCCTTTCAATCTTCGAGTCAGAGATACTAATACTTGAAATAAAAAAATAATCTAATCTTGCACATGTTTGGTGCGGTGCCGAGTAATATGTGTACCCTTTGTTATCCAATATCTTTTTCCCCCATACATCTGAAAGAACATTGTTTAACGCCAGGCTGTGTAGTGCCTGAGATACTTTTTTTTTCCTACCGCTATACTTTCCAAAAGAACCCAGTCCTAATCCATCTGCTCCATTAATATTAAGATCGCCTCCCAATATAATTTTTGGTGCCCAGGTTGCTAATTCAACATCTAAGAATTGAAATGTATCGGGGTCGTCCTCTGTTGATCCATATACATTTACCAATGTTTTCCACTCTCCATCAATAAAACACTCAACCATAGCCCATCTTCCCCATTTGTCTTGTGCTTTCTTTCTAGTTAGAACATTATTATTCCTAGCTAGGATAGCTACCCCTCTTTTTTTGACCCCTTGGCTTGAGTGAACTAATACCTTAAATCCTAACTGTGACAGAACATAAGCTTGTGTTGTAATTATATGAGTTTCCTGAATATATACAAAATCAAGATTCATTTGTTTCAGCATTAATGCTATTTTCGCTCTTTTGTGGGAGTCATTTAGCCCACAAACATTCCAAGTTAGAATTCTAATCCCCATTATCCATATTCTCACGTCTCCTTTCCCTCCTACCCTCTCTGCTGTACATTATTTTTTCAGTAATCCACCATTTCATTATCTCTGAATCAACATTGCTTATTGCATTACTTCCTTTACTTTTTCTCAACCCCGCCTGTTCCCTGTGACCAGAGAGTATTTTTTTTAAACTCCTCCCCTCTGTTTTTTTTCCTGCCGTGCCCTGTTCCCCATGTGGTTCCCACCCCCCACCCCCTTCTCTTTCCCCTCCCTCCCCACCCTTTCCCTTACTGGCAAATAGGTCAATCCTGACCTATGTGTGACAGCCGTGCCCTCCCAGGGGAGTCTCGCCCGGCCACCCCCCATGCTACAGCATTCTCAGAATATAATCACATTATCTCAAAAAGAACAAAAAAGGCTCAGTTATCTCTTCGAAATAGAAGCTACTTGTTTTGTGATCTCTGTACGATCCGATTGTCCGTTTCGGTCTCTATGTCTTCTTTCTTCTCGAAGATAGGTCAAGTATTCTTGGGCAACAATTTCCGAAAAGAAAATTCTGAACTGTCCATTGAGCCCCACCTTCAAGCGAGACGGAAACAGTAAATAGACTTCACAGCCTAGGTTCTGGAATGGTACTATAAGTTGCCGCATCCGCCATCTTCTCTCTACTGTTGTATGACAAAAGTCTGGACGTGCAAAGAAGGTTATATCTTTATATGTGCGCTTCTTCGTAGGTTTAGCTTTCATAATCACTTCCTCCCTTAGCAAGTAATTTCCTACATAAACAAGAATTGCCCTCGATCTTGCACCCGTATTGCCTTTTTTCTGTACAAGGGGGAAGCGATGTGCCCGTTGCACTTCCTTATCCCAATCCCATGCATCGATTTCTGGGAACGCACCTTTCAGCAGTTCTACGACAAAGGCTCTTGTATCTCCCCCTTCTTTACCTTCTTCCACTCCTAAGAGTCTTATATTATTTCTCCTCTGGCGATTTTCAAAATCTTCCAGTTTCCATAATATATCAGATTCAGTTTTTCCCTGGGTCTGCCTGAATTCCTGTATCTCTGCCATTTCATCCTCCATTTTGCCAGTTCTCTGTTCTACCTCTGCTAGTCTACCTGTTACTTCAGAGTACATATCCTGCAAGTTGTGGAGAGATTTCTGTATTTTTTTATTAGCCCGCTTGGCTCTTTGACTCTCCTGCCGTGCTTCTCCTTGAATTTGTTTCATTGTGGCAAGTAAAATGTCAAATCTGTCCTTGTTCGGGTCAGTTTCGGCCCCCTCAATTGTATTAGGTATTTCTTTTGGCGGCATCATTCCCTTCTTACTCCTACTCTTACTCTTGCTCTTACTCTTGTTATTATTGCTTACTAGGGTTCTTCCTCGGGATTTACTGTTGACCTTATGGGTTTTACCTCTAGTTTTAGGTTTTAGATCGCTTTTTACCTTCATCTTTTTTGAACATAAAAGATCAGCGTCCGTCTCTTGGGTGTCACTCCTTGAATAATCTTCCATCTCTGCAGAAGAAGTGGATAATGATTCTGACCCCTCTCCCTCCTCCTCTTCCTCCTCTTCCTCCTCCTCCACCTCCACCTCCTCCTCCTCCTCCTCTAACAATTCGCTATAGTCACTGCCCTCACTGTCCTCGTTATTCAGTGGGGTTTTTAACAGAGATAAATTTTTTATTTGACTCTTACTTCTGTCCTTATTCTTATTCTTTTTCTTAGGAATTGCTCCTTGATTAACTAATAATGCTTTCTTAACCCCAGAGTCTACGACAGCTACTGCCTCTGCCTCTGCTACTTGTGATTTAGTTATATCAATGCCATTTGATCCTACTGTGACCCTAATAGTAGACTCAGGGACATCACATCCTTCTGGACCTTTTGCAGCTTCTGCAACTTCGGGCGCTATTATAGGTTCTTTAATAGAGTCCTCTAATTTTTTACTCAAGTCATACCCCATAGCATCTGTTTTATTGGATTTATCCCTAGCTTCAAATGCATCTTTTTCGTTTACACTATTACTATCATAAGTCATATCCATAGCAGCCATATCCATAGCATCCGTTTTACTGGATCTAGCACCAACTTCGATTGCATCTTTTTCCTTATTGCTATCTCTTACTGTTTCATTTTCAGTCCCTTCGCTGGCCCTATGTCTGCTGTCTAAACCAACTGCACCCCCAGTATCTGGCATTGCGCTGTTCTCGATATCTCCATCTCCGGGTCCAGCACCTCCTCCTTCCTTGTGAGGGACCGCCTCCACTTCTTTTTCCTCTGCGGTTTTAACCCCGCCCCCACAAGACTCTCCGCCCCCGCCAGCCTCTCCGCCTACTAAGGCTTCCCGGGTCAGATGCTCTGTAACCTCCGTCAGAGCAGGATGATCGCGCATGTCGCGCATGTCCTCCACTGCTCCATGCAGCCGAGCCTCTTCCTTTTTCTCACCCGCCGTGACTTTTGCAGCCTCTGCTTGCACTCCTGCTGAGATCGCCGCTCCATGCGTTGCAGCCAGCGAGGGCGTCACAGTCAATCCGTTCGTCGCTCCGTTTTCAGGCATTTGCTGAACCAGGGGGCCTCCGCCTCCGCCTGCTCCTGCTACATCGACATGTATTATGTCAGAGCTGGATCCATGCCCCCTCCGCTCCAAGTCCGCTCCTGCTGTCCCGGAATCCAACGCTGTAGGCTCCATCTCGGCACCCTCAAGGTCAGTTGAAGTCGATACTTTTGTTGCTGCTAATGAAGATAAAAAGGGCGATGAAAAGGGCGATGGCCCCTTTGCCTGGAATGACTCAAAAATCAGAGGCTGCCGCAGTATTGCTTCTGTCGCAGTATCCAAGGCAGGTAAGTCCTTGCGTCGTTCCTCTTTCCTCTTCAAACTTGCCAAGAGTCGCTCCTCCTCCCGTTTTTTAGCTGCCTCTCTCCGTGTCTGTGCCCTTTGCTGTGCCTTTGTTTGCTGCTTCGTAGTTGGTGTTCCAGGCTCACTAGATACTTCCACTTCTTCTTGTTTCTGCTTCTGGGTAGCCCTCAGAACCTTGGGGGCCATGACACGTTTAACAGCCCTCCAGACCTCTTGGCACGATGTTAGTCTCTCCTTAACGTTTGAGAGTGCCTTAGAAAATGCTCTGGACAGTACTGCCTGCAATCTACCTCTTAGTACAGTTGGTGCAGTTGGCGCACTTAGTATGTTCGATTTGTTCGATTTTTTCAGCCAACATGTGTCTACCTCCTCTGCTGCAACCAGCCAAACAATTGTATATTCCATGCGCACTCCCGCGTAGCCCATCCAGAAAATCCTCCATCCAGAGAGTCCCCCAGCCTCCGTGCCCTCGTGGATCAATTAGAGAAGGTTTTTCTCAAAAAAACTAAGCCATGCCAATACGATTGACCACAAGAAATCTGTAACTGCAGGAGAGTGGCCGAGTGCAGCTACCCCCTACGGACTGTCGGCAGCCATCTTGCCTCTTGCCTTTAACACTATTCCATTGGAATTCAAGAGAGATGCCTTAATGAAATTTCAAGGAGAAATCACAAGCTTCATATGGTCATCCAAAGGAACAAGAGTTGCATGGAAAAAATTAAGGAGAGGAAAACATGAGGGGGGAATCGCCAGCCCTGATCTTCTCGAATACTGTAAGGCTTGCCAATTTAAAAATATGAGACCTCTTCTTAAGAATTTCCAGTTTTCCCCCGATTTCCTGCAAAATATGACAGGCAGAAGAGATCACTTTCTATATAAATTTGGGCACCCAAAATTTTTCAAAAAGATAAAACTAAAGATCCTAATCAATGCAGCAAAACTATGGTATCAAGTTAGAAGCACTCTAAATATACCATATTATAGCTCACGGGCCCCCATTTGGGATTCTCCAGGCACACCAGACTGCTTAAAAGACTCTTTGGCCCTACCCCTGAAAGCATCTGGTCGCGAAAAGTGGGGCTAGCTGATGACAGAAAACTGCATAATCCCCTGGAACCAACTGGTCGCAAATACAAACTCATCAGTGTCCAAATTTAAATATTACCAAATGGCAAGCTGGGCGAAATCGCTTACAGAGAAGAAAGAGGGAAACGAGGACATAGAGAAAGAAATGCTGAAAACCACCCCAATAAAAAAAGAAATATCTAGGTGGTATTGGGCTCTAATCACAGCAGAAGAAGAAGATGTACTGATCCCAGAGACAGTTTGGAGGAAAAACATACCAGACTTAGATCTACAAAATATCTGGACAAAATCATTGAAAAAGTGCTGGACTTCCATAAAACCAGCTGCTCTGAAGAGAAATCACCTGTTTACTATACATAGGGCATATTGGACCCCGAAAAAATTATCAAAATTCAAAGGAGCCAGCATAAAGACCTGCCCAAAATGCGGACTGGAAAGGGCAAATGACCTCCACATGATCAAAGATGACCCATTATCGACACTATCTGGAGAGAAGTCAGTAAGATGATATCACTAGTACTGGGAAAACAAGTAGAAGTAAGTATAATTCTTAATATCTTTGGGATCAACACCAATATTGATTGCGGTAAGTTAACAAAAAACCAGGAACTGATACTTCTAGCCAGGCAAGAAATATGCATAAATTGGGTTAAAACAATACCACCACAGCATGGGGACTGACTAAACTCAGTAATAAAGACCAATAGAAGCGATAGACAAGGGAAATTGAGTAAAAAGATTAACTTTTGGGAAATCTGGGAAAATTTGTATAAACTGGCTAACTCAACGTGAGAATGTGGCCCTGAAATACAAAGTCCTATGATTAAAGCGGAGACAATAATTCAGACGGGAACAACTCCCGCCGAGTAGCCAGGAGGGCTAGCTCACCCTACAAAAACGGAATTATTAATTATGATAAAGGTCACAGGAGACTCCAAACCAAAAAACAACCGGTAATGGGAAACTCCCCTCCTCAGGTTGGCCAAAAACGGGCTGTGAAGGCACAAAAGGTTGAAGGAATGGGCTCCCGATACAAACTTTATACATACAATCGCAAAATGAGGACAAAATAAAAAATAAAATAAAATGTAGTGGAGACTTCAGATGAGAATTTGCTCCTTGAATAATTTCTAAGAAAAGCAGAGGTTTGCACATCAGCTTTCTTGAGTTCTTTTCCTCATAGGAAGCAACTTTCACAGTGGTGTTGGTGCATTAGGGAGTTTCTCTCATGTGAGATGTGAAGAACAATTTAGACAAGCAATATCCAAATCATTTTAATTGCGCTGGGAACTATCAGCTGCATTTTGCACAGGTTTCTTCAATAAGGCAAAGAACACTAATTGTGGGCTTTAAGAAGTTAGATATCACATTTCTTAAAGTTCAGTTTAGATGGGATTGCTATATTAGTGGCATGCAACCTATTTTTAATGAGTACCCAGCACAGCAGAATCCTTACTTGGTCCATAGCCCTTGTTTGAGAAGGATGGCAATGTGATGTCCTGTCCAAACTCTACCATTTCACTTCTGCCGGTACAGATTCCATGACATCAAAGGAGAACTGATATAATGCTCTTAGGATTCATCATTTTACTCAGAAGCACCATTCCACTGCTACAATCACTGCATGCCATTTAACCATCCATGGCCTTCCAGAAAAAAAATCCATTTTTTCTGCACCACTTATGGGTCTTTGTCGGATGCTTTTACAATCCCCTTTCCTGACACTCCTGCCCCACTCAGCTTGAGATCTAGTATGTCAGTGAGAAGATAGATCGGGGTGCTACATAGTCAACTCTTGAACTTATTGTGCCCAAAACTCAGGAACCTTCACTATCTGGTTGTGTGCGAAGAAAACATGAAAACCTACCTATTCGATGAGTGTCTGAAAATGGATTACTGGTTGACTGGTGTATGAGCCCTGGTCAAGCAATAGCCACAATCCCTTGCAGGGTAAACCACATAAAGTAACTATATTAACCTTTGCTTAACCCTGGGTAGCTTGGCACAGAAAGCAGTCAGGCTTAACTTTCAGGGGATGTCATTTTTATAGTTTTTACTAAAAACTAGCACTTAAAGATCAAAGTGCCAATCACAGACATCTACTTGTGTGAGACTGGGTCAAAGGTAAAAAATATGGATGACTCTGATGCATGCAGGAAGTGTATTCGGCCCAGTTGGAGCTTATCTTAAGGTTTTAAAGAAATTCTGAGAAAAAAATGTCTGAGAAAGTGAAGTTCTTTGGAGTAAGCTGCAGGACGTGTCCACGGATGGAATGCCATTGTAGGATGGCCTTGAGTCAAAGATGTGGTGAAAATTTCTGCATTCAGACTTATCCTCCGAAATGAAAGTCAAAAATCTCTAGTGCAACGAGGCAGAGGACTGTTCTTAAAGACAGTACCACAAAACTGGATATACCTTTGGCGAAGGGCCACAGAAAACACTTTCTGCTGTGGAGAAGTGTAGTAATGAAGCCGGACACGTTGAGGTATTTCAAGGTGGTTTATTGAAGATAAGTAGTTGAGTCCATAAGTCATAAAGTAAAAGCCCCACCAGGAGCAGCCAGCAGACAGCTCAGCCCATCTCAACTGTGCCTTTTTTGAGAGACACCCAAAATTCTGCAGAGCATCATCACACTGTAGCATTCTAGAGGCATTGCATGTGATGAAAGGGGAGAAGAACAAGATCGGACTGAGGTGTAAGTTACTACATATCTCCCTTTCTTCCCTAACCCAACAACGGATAGCACAATAGAGAAGTAAAACACTGGAACAACAGGAACTGGCAAAAAGAAAACCTGCATGGAAGGAACAGGAAGGTATAAAGAGTTTTAGGAAACCACCGAAGAGTACAAACACATAAATAAATACTCATCCTCCCTTCTCCCAAAAAAACGAGAAGGAAAATGGAAAGAGGAACCCAAGAACTATTCCAGACACACCTACTGGCAGGAAAAGGTATGAAAGGAGACAAGCATTGAGTAAATGGAAAAAGCAAACAGAGAAGCAGAGGAAAGAACAACACAAGTTTCTTCATGCTACCCCGTTAAAAAAGCAAGTTGACAACAATGGAATAGAGATAGAAAGTAACAGGCCACATATTGAGCAATAGAAAGGAATAAAAACCCATATCGAGTTGACCTCGTAAAGAGTCACACATTGAAGAATTGAGGAAAATAACCCCACAACATAGTGAAGATTATATTGAATAAACATTGAAGAATTGAGAGGAATGAACCCCCATATTGACAACCTCAAAAAGTCGAACATTGAGAAAAAAACATTGAAATATTGAGAGGCAGCAACACAAATCGACTCCCTAATAAAGGTCACACATCGAAAAAAACATTGAATAATAGAGTAACTGAACTGTTGAGGGTGACCATTTGAAAACGTGAGTACCGTGGTAAGTACAACACAATGTAATCCCAATAAAGGAATACTTCGGAATGCATGCAAATTGAGAAGTACAATCCCGGAGAGAGAATACAGCATTGAGGTAATGGAGTAACATGAAATACATGCATGTACATTGATAATAGACATATTGAATACTTGAAAAAGTATAGCAATACATATCTTGTCTAGTTAACTGTTCAATTCTGGCTAGAGAAATACTACACAAAATTACATAAAATAGAGTTGAACTGAATAATTGAGTAATTGGACACAAGCGGAAAAAAAAAAATAAACACAGTGATATTTGGTCTTTGACATAGAGCTAGAACTGCGAGAAAAAAAATCTGGTAAAAATTGACCTTGACATGCCAAAAAAGAGGAAAACTTCCCAGTACTGTACAAATTGAAATAAACATTGGGCAGACTCAATCAGAGATCACATGAAAGGCACAAATTGAAATTGAGAAAATCGAGTATTAGAAATATAACGCTTAAACACGCTTTGTATAGGTAATAAACTTTATTTAAGCTTGAACACATTCACATACTTTGATAATTGAGTAATTGAATTGAGTGTGTATAATTAGGGTACAAGTGTACACTATTGAACTGGATAGAAATTACAGAGATACATTCCAGAGAAGAAATGTTTTTGTAAATGCCACTTATGATAATAACTGACTTGAAAAATTAAAGCTAAAAAAACAGGCGTGCATAGGAATTGAAAAAATTTAAAGAATCGAATAAAGGGTGCATAAATGTACTCTTAAATAAAAAGTAACACTAGAACATTTACAACATGTCCTATAGAAGACCCAAACCTACTCACCACTTGAACTTGCAACCTGAACAATGTGTGTGTTGACTGCCAAACGTCCGGTGAATCCCAAAAGGAAAAATCCTTTCAAAGGTTCGAAAGAGCAGACATCATTAGAAAGGAAGAGTCCGCGAGCCATCACAAAGAGGGCGAAAAATCAATTGAGCAAAACCAAAACTACACATTCTTGCTCAAGTCGATCGCAACCCCTGCAGCAGGCAGACTCGGCAATGGCGGGACGCTAACAATAGATTGGAAGCGAATACTAATTGCCTAACACACTCGAAGTTTGAACTTGAACACAGGCATCCAAACGTTACCTTGATTCTTGATACAGCGGAAGTGAACTTAATACCTTGCATTTTGAGACCTTGTAGAACTGGCAGGCAAGAAAACTGTAAAACTACGTGTCAGTACCATCTCCACATCTCACTTTGAACGTTGAATACATACACAACTGAATGCATGAACTTAAGGGTGTCTTGAGTTCTCTGTCCTTGCACAAGTTCACGCACAGTAACAACCTATAGATAGGTGGATGCAGTTTGGGTAGTAGTAGGCAATATTCAGAAATGAATCCCTGGGACATCCAAACTTAATAGTTAAACTTGAAGAAAGCTACACAGAACAGAGCACATTTGCTTTGACATCTGTTTAACAGGACAACATCACCCCATCACTATAAGAGAGAAAACATGGGTAATCACTGTCTACAGTAAAATTCACTCATTGAACAAAAATTGAAGAATTTAGAGAGAATAAACACATGTAGTAACCTTGAAACTAGATGCGCAAAACCCTACTAGGTAATGTTGCAAGAATGCATGCACATAGAAGAATTGAGATAACATGTCACAACTAGGAAACACTGCACGCATGCGTCCACATTGAAATAATGCATGTAAATAGAAGTGTGCAATCCCAACAATGAAAATGATGGACACAAGCATTGACATAGAAGTAATTGAGTCATTCAATTGAGCCAAAATAATAAACAAAATATAGAATTCTGTGAGGAAAAACATTTGGGAAAACTGTAATGTAAACATTTCCATTTGCTTACATATCATTTCAATTGAAAATTGTCCATAACGTAAGCATTAAACCAAAAACGCATTAAAACACTTGCAGTGGAGAGACACAATGTATTCTCCCATTACAAACTCTTACTGAAAAGGTAGTGTGGCAAAGAACGTTGTGCTGGTTTGTGCACAGGTCAAAAGCTCTGCATAAAAACTCAAAACTGCGTCCAAATAATGCGTGTGGAGGAACAGTAAGTACACTCTGGCTTGGTTGGTGTTCCTTGGATCAATTAAAACAATAATGTAATTGTCTCTAGATAAAACAAACAACCACTCACCACCAGGACTGAAAATCTATATGAATTGACACTGTTTTAATTTTGCTTTAAGGTACTTCTGTACAGAATTTGTATTGCTATTGAATAAATCATGTCTTTTTAATATCATTGTTTTTTGATTAGTATATTGTTTTAATTAGTCACTATGAATATGTAATGTTGCACTTTTGGGTTGTGTGAGGTCAGTGGATGCTATATATATATAAGAGAAAGGAATACATTTATTTTCTGTGCTAAAAAAGCATATTTAATTGATAAGATTGCAGGGACTACTTCTGTTTTACTCATTTCTTTCTCCTTGTCCCCTATCGGATTTTTAAGGAGACCTCCCTTCTCTTTATTCTGGAAATCGAGTTCACCATAAACCATACGTTGAATCATAAGGAGAGGTGTAAGCATCGACGAGGCCAGGGAATGTGTCCTAAAACTTAAACTGTTGACAGACACAGGCAGTGCGTCAGAAACACCCATGTGAGTTGCATACACCATATCAATGTAAAAGCAATGGCGGGAAAGTGGTTGGCCGATAGAAGTTGAAAAATCAAGGAACAGGAATGAAGGCCATCTTCATAATAGTGGCACAGGATGTGTGTCCTACTGGCAGTCTAACGGCGTGTCAGTGCACCAAAAAGTCACCCAGCAGTAACTGAAGACCTCATTGTAGTGAAAACGATCTCATGGAGGGGAGAAGTCACATGAACATCGAATGCAGAATCGTAAAGGAGATCCACGTGCAGGTAAGAGCGTGCACTGTCATAGAGTCACGTGGCTTATTTTTAAAGAAAAGTACAACAGTTGGATATACGGATGTCTCAAAGAGAGCAAACTATCATAGACATGAAATAAAATGGAGACTTGTTGATAAAAACACACGTAAAGTGGAAATGTTACTTGAGAAACTCACTGTGCCAAAAGATGAAGATCAATGGTCCCAATTGAGGAACTTGAAAGTAACAAGATTGGAGAACTTGAAAGAAACAAGACTGATCAGACGTTGAGTCACATTATGACGGAGTGAAGTGTGAAGTATGTTGGCATGAGATAAACATGACATAGATGCACCCCTCACTAGTAGATTAATTCCAGTACAGCTGCTACAGTAGCTATAATCACTATGACAGTCATCACTACTCCCTTTGGTGTGGTGGTTCAGAGGGCTAGAAATTAAACTGCTCCTTTTATATTATAAATAGCTCCTTGTAGTATGTGATGGCTCCAGAAGTGTGTGTCTTCGCACATCACCGTTGGTATAGAGGTTAGTTCTTAGTTATAGACTCAGTATGTGAGACACATAGACAGACTCACTACCTTGCATGTTGAGAAGGTATTCAAGCACTTTAAGAGTAGCAGGAACAAGAAGGTAGCTTCGAGGTAGGAAGATTTACTCTTGGCTCTTCCCTTGCTGTTGCAGAGTTTGAAAACACACTGGACTTGAAGAATATTGAAGAGGCATCTGACATGAGTTGCGTTTCACACATTGAAAAATAGAGTTCCCCACCGTGACACTTACCAGACATTTTGAACATGTTAGATTTTTGAGGTAATGTGGTATTGTAGAAACAGCAGGAACTAATAAGCAGCGGGAACTGGGACGTAGCAGGAACTGTGAGGCAGCAGGGAGACGCAGGCAGGAGGAACTGGCCTATTTTGAATTAGGTTGATGTTGATATGTGCAGAACATGAACATCTTACTGCGTACAGGAGACACACTCAGTCAACGACCAGTTACTTTCATTGTAGAGGTGGTGTTGTTGAAGTGTTGAGGTTAAGATAGTGTGGATTTTCCTTGAAGTTAAAGAAGTTGAGAACACACTTGAGTTGAAGAAGGATCTGGCGAGTGTAGGTTGGGGCCACCGTTGTAGTGGTCACTAGTGGGGCTTTGTTTTAAGTTTGGAGATAGATGAAGCTTTTTGAATATCTTGCTTTCTTGAAAAATTACTTCTTGAGTTGAGCACGTTGAGGGTAAGATCAAATCGTCGCCATGAAATTGTAGTAATGAAGCCGGACACGTTGAGGTATTTCAAGGTGGTTTATTGAAGATAAGTAGTTGAGTCCAGAAGTCATAAAGTACAAGCCCCACTAGGAGCAGCCAGCAGGCAGCTCAGCCCATCTCAACTGTGCCTTTCTTAAGAGCCACCCAACATTCCACAGAGCATCATTACACTGTAGCATTCTAGAGGCATTGCATGTGATGAAAGGGGAGAAGAACAAGAATGGACTTAGGTGTAAGTTACTACAAGAAGAACGTAGCAGGAGAAAATGCAAAGTCAGTCTGACAAGTGATGCACCTTGGGCAAACAGGTGAGAAGGTTGGTCTGGGTCAGCTCTTGGTTTCAGAGGCGCTGATTGCTACAGAAAAGGCCTCCATTTTGGTATTTGCCCATGTGGCTACCTTTAACACTACATCTAAGGGTCCAGGACTTGTGGGTCTCCTCTTGGAGAATTGGAGGTTCAGGACTCACTCAGGCTGAGTCCAGGTGCGGGTTCAAGATGGTAGGAGTCTTTTGTGTCCCTGTGGCTCTGAGCAGGAGGCCAGCAAACTAGTCCTTGGAGTCATTCTGGTAGCCCTTGGTTTAGATGAAGATGCAGGGCTCAACAGCAGGGCTGACCTCTAAGGGTTCAACTAAGTACACAGATTGCCAGCCACACACTTACTTAAATCCTCTATTTTTGAGGGAACAAACCATAGGAGACTTCCTGGTTCGTACGGGTATATCACTCTAACCCTTTTATTATTTATTTATTTTTTGTCTTTTTTAGTATCGATGTATGAAAGGGACACCTTATCGTTTTGTACACCTTATATACAATTATTTACAATTCGCGATTATTTACAACACAAACACAAACACATAACTAGTTGTATTATACAAAGTGTATTGCTCTGATATATATACACTCAAATATTCATACTACGAAGAAAAAATCATCCGTAATTCCATAAAGACCAGAGTCAAAAGTATAAACTTGATGACAATCATAAATCAATGAACTACAGTTAAATGTAGGCAGTTCAAAAAAGAAAAAATAGACTTCAAATTAATTCATTCAGTCCATTCGACCAATAAATGGCTAATCTTTTTACGCCAACGCGTTTCGAATCCGGTGTGTCAACTCTATGGATTCTCATCAGGGCTCTGTCTTAATACGGGATATCTGCAAGTGTATAAAATAAAACTTGTTGTAGCTACATTTCTGACAGTTGTTTAGCTTCCAACTACATTTAACTCGTATTCCTCTTATTACCTGTTGAACGAGCAGCCGCTTGTCAAGGGTGGAGTATTAGTTCTGACTGAGTTTCTTTTCTTTTCGGGATCTAAAAACAAATACAGGTATCATGACCTGTTCTTGCTCATTTTCAAAGAACAGAATGGGGCACATGTGTTATCAACATACCTTACTGGATCATTCTCGTGATCCTACGTTTCCACCAAATGGGAGTTAATTTTCAGTCTTGTATTACAGCCTGAAAATAATGAGAATAACGTTTTACGTGATTTTTATTCACAGACGGAGAGAGTATGGCACTCGTTGCTCTACTCGGCATACCAGCTCTGAGGGATTCCTCGCTTGGGCTGTTCGTGTTCTAATCGGTTGCAGCGGTAAACGCTTTCTAACCATGCAAGCACTGCTTTCCTCAGTCCTTTTTACTCGCGCTCGCTTTCCCTAGAGGAAATAACAGCGTTTTATTGGGTTTCTGGGGCTACTGCATTATTGGTAGCAAATCAAACCCATGTTAGCTCTAGACTTACTTGAACAAGCTGTGACTCGGCATCTAGCTCTCATTCACTTAGTTTGGCAGCCATGTTGTAACATGGTTTTGGACCTACTTAAAGGTACTTGCTTGGTGGCCACCTTAGAGTGGGGTCGCTAGTTTGGCAGCCATGTTGTGACATGGTTTTGGACCTACTTAAAGCTACTTGCTTGGCGGCCATCTTAGAGTGGGGTCTCTAGAGAAGGCTATCATTTAGATGTGAAAAAAGGTGAATTTAAACCACATATGAAAACATATGCGCAATTACCATCGACCCTTTCTTTTGGAGGCACTGTACTAGATATAGCTCACACTCTAGATATTTCAGATAGCGAGTTCAGCCCGCTGAGTGCGCTATTAAACTTAAGTATAAGGTAGGCCTCTTTTTTTAGTAGAAGTTTATCATGGTCAATGGATCTAGACTGTTGCAGAACATATAGAATTGACCACTTCAAGTCATTCTCAGTGTGTTTATTTTCAATGAAATGCTCCACCATGGGTGCTGTAAGCACTTTATTCTTGATTCTATATTTATGTTGCGTTATGCGCATATTCACTTGTTGTGTTGTCTTGCCTATGTAAATCTTATTGCATGGGCAGATGACTACATACACAACATTTCGTGTTTTACAATTTGAGAAACTTAAGTGTTTCCACTTAATATTCCCACGTTGGAATTCCTTCCCTTCCACAGTTGTCCCACAGGCCACGCATGTCCCAAATTTATGATGTCCCTCAATGGGTTTCATTCCCCATTGAGACAATAGGTCACTCTTAGGTTTGGGTAATGCTATCTCGGCTCGGACAAGATGTTGTCCGATGCTCCTGTTCTTACGATGGCTGGCAATCTGTGTACTTAGTTATATTAATGGTCCAGCTAGCCCCACGTCCCAGGACCTGACTCCCCCATCCTTCAAACTCTAAGGGTTCAAGGCATACTCCAGGCAGCAAAGCAGTCCTTCCAGGTACAGCAAAGCAGTCTTGGAGAGTGCCTAGCAGGTCACAGCAGCAGGCAGTCCTCTGATAGCTCTTCAACAAGTCCAGGAGTGAACTGAAGAGTAGGTCTGAAGGTCCAGTTTTTATACCATAGTGCCCTTCTTCTAGAAAGTGGAATGAGCTTCTAGGAAGTTTCTTTGAAGTTCATGGAATTTCCTGCCTCCCATACCCTGGCTTCAAGCTGGCTGCAGTGAAGCACTCAGAATAGAGAAGCAGGGATGTAGGAAGTTAGAAAAGAAATGGAGGAAAGCGCGAACAGAGGAAAGCAAGAAAGCACATCACGAAGCTCAGTCCAATGACTACAAAAATATCAAACTTGCACGGAAGAACAGCCTCACTCTGCAACTCGCAGAGGCGGGTAATCCCTCTAAGAAATTATATAAAATACTACAGGCGTTTATAAAACCAGGAGCATGTGAAAGCCCAGAGGATTTTTCCCAACTCCTATGTGATGATATTTCGTTGTTTTTTTAAAATAAAATTAATCTGATTTATGAGACAATTATGAAGGCTTCCAGCCAAAAGAGCAATATCTCTATTCCTTCTACTCTGCCCACACAGAGAGATATTCCACTTACGACATTTCTAGCAGTCAGTGACTCAGATTTACCCTCCCTCATTAGTCACATAAAATCGGGGTCTCAAGATGATCTCTTTCCAGCTAAAATAGTGTCCTCCCCGAGTACGTTTCTTGGACCATATGTCCAAGTAATAATAAACCACTCTCTCAGGGAGGGACATGTGCCCATGGAGTGGAAAAAAAGCGGTGGTGAACCCTATCCGAAAGAACGCGGCACTTCCTTGGACAGACCTTTCTAACCTTCGACCCAACTCCCTCCTGCCTTACTTCAGCAAAATGACCGAGAGACATGTGAACACCCATTTGTCTAAATACATTGAGGCAGCAGAGGGTCTAGACTTTTCACAATCTGGGTTTAGGCCCAATCACAGCACAGAATCTGCCCTCCTCTCAGTGACCGATAACATCAGGATGTCACTGGATGGAGGAGGCTCAATGATTCTGGTGCTGTTAGATTTATCTGCTGCCTTCGACACGGTGTCACATGAAATACTTCTTGGTCATTTGAGGGAGGTAGGGATAGGAGCCATGGCTCTGTCCTGGTTGGAGAGCTTTCTTTCAGGCCGCTTACAAGGAGTAAGATTGGGCTCCCACCAATCCATCTCAAGGGAGCTCACCAAGGGAGTGCCACAGGGTTCATGCCTAAGCCCCACACTTTTCAATGTGTATGTGGCCCCCTTGGCAGATATTGTAAGAGCACATGGGTTCACCCCGGTGTCGTATGCTGATGACACTCAGCTTTTATTCCCCTTCCAGACCCTCACGCCCGCAATACAAAAATCCTTTGCAGACGGAATGAGGGCAATATCGGACTGGATGGCCTTAAATTTCCTCCAGTGCAATGTAAGCAAGACGGAGGTCATGCTGTTCGGGGAGGCCACGCTTCTGTGGTCTCCAGAATGGTGGCCCCGGACTTGGGACCAGCGCCAAGTCCCAAACAGACCGTAAAAAATCTTGGTGTGCGGCTCGACAAGGCACTTCTGTTCAAAGAACATACTAATCAAGTAGCAGGATCCTGTTTCCGTGTCATCGGACTGCTACGACGTGTCTTTCCATTCCTACCTGACAACTATAGGAAGACACTTGTCCAGGCATTGGTAATTAGTAGACTGGACTACTGTAACGGCCTATTCATCTCGGCCAATGAGGAACAACTACAAAGATTGCAAGTGGTCCAGAATACTGCAGCGAGACTTGTTCTCAATGCTCAGCCAAGGACTGCTTCACGTCCCCTCCTGGACAAACTTAATTGGCTGCCGGTCAGACAACATGTAAAATTTAAAATCTGCTGCACGATACACAAATGCCTGTTCGGCACTGGACCTAAATACTTGAAAGAAAATTGTAACCCCTACAGCCCCGGGCGCACTCTGTGCTCTAGTAGTCAGCAACTGATCCAGGTTTCAAGGATTAGAAAATCCAGGCAGGGAGGCCGAGCTCTCTCCTACAAAGGGCCCATTCTATGGAATGCACTTCCTCCCACTCTGAAACAAATCACAAACCTCCAGGCTTTCAGGAAGACTCTAAAAACATATCTATTTTCGGCCTCTTAAGATATCATAACACTGATTCCTTCACAACGTATGGTCATGATTAGGCTCTCTTGGTAAAAGCACAAGCGCGGATATACCCCTCCGGGGGTCGAGTCCTGCGCTACATAAGAATATAAATAAATAATGTGAGTTTGTTAGGCCCTTTGTTTGAAGGCAAAGTGCACCCTATTCAGTTGCAAGTGGGTGGTGCCCAGCTCTGGCTCTCCAGCCTGTCATCAGATGACCCATTGAGGGCCACCTAATTCTTTTATTGTGTGACTGTCTGGGAAAAATTCACAAATTCTAACTGCCAGCGACATCTAGCTAGGTGCCCGAAGACAGGCTGCATGCACAAAGTTATGAGGATAGTAAAATGCCAACTTTCTAAATGCTGCATTTTCAAAATTGAAATGAAAAATCCTACTTTATCATTAAAGAGAATGTATTTTTACAATTTCATAGATACCAAACATGGCATAGCTCTCTGCGCCCAAATTAGAAATGTCAATGATACATCTCCCTTCAAAGTTGACAGTGACTGTGGAGTGGTGGTTTTGTGACATCCATTTTCAATGAGTTATTTTTCAATAATCAAACACAAACATTAAGGGGTCTATTAGGATGGCGAACAGATGGCTGCTGCCGGGCCGGCGGTGGCAACCGCCAGACCGGTGGCAGACATCTGCCCGTAATCGTAACCCGGAACATCGCCGGTTCCATTAGCATGGCGGTGACGGCCGCAGCAGTGAGATTTTCTGCCCCCCCAACTTTTTCGCCGATACCAGTCCGCACGCCTGCCTAGCGGGCGGAACTGGACCGCTACAATGGTGCCGGTGCAGGGCCAGGCTTCGCTGGCATGATTATGATGCTGGCGGTAACCAGCCTTTCTGTGGCGGTGGTCCAGTTATGGAAAGGCATGCAAGGAATGTCTCTGGGGGCCCATTGCTGGCCCCCAATGTGTTGGGGGTGTTTGTGGGTACACTGGGAGGTATCCATTGTACACCCCTACATGTCACTGTACCTGGCGGCAGGCACTGTGCATTGCCTGCCCCGCAGTGAAGGTATATACAGGACATGCTCCTTTTGACATTGCAGCGGTGCTGCTGACAGCAGCAACCACCGCAATGTTAAAGGCTGTGATCCTGCCACTGCGGTCAGATTTCGACTGCGGAGCATACTAATTAAACCAGCGGTAATGCTGCGGTCCTGGTGGGCGGTCTTTTCCAGCTACCATGGTGGTCGGGTGGTTTCTCGACCGCCATCCTAATAGACCCAATAGTGTGCTTGAAGTCTCTGATGTATGTGCCTAAGTAATTGAAGTACTATTACTAAAGTAAAGTCCATCATGTCTGAGCACAAACAGCAGCATGAAAAGTAGTCGGCAAAGACTGCAGAGGTTTTGGTAAAACTCACTTACCACAGAACACATGGCTAAGAAATAACTGGGGCTTTGATGTTGAAAATGTTATTCTCACTTGCCACATCCAATGACCTCCATGGTGCAACCATATTCATGCGTGTTGGAAGATTTCCCTACTTTGGACCTACAGCTCCTTGGTTTACATAGTCATATGCAACAATTACAGGGCCCGATTCACAGAACTAACTTAAGACAAAATCCTAAACTTACTACCATTTTGGCATTCACAGAAGGCACTTACTCATTTTGGTATTCACAGAAGGCACTTATTCATTTGGGTATTCACAGAAGTTAGGACTCCTAACTTTAGGACTCCTAAATGCCTTCTGTGAATACCGAAAGTCTTAAAATTGGGATTTTTCTCAGTTTAGGAGTTCTAAAGTTAGGAGTCCTGACTTTACTACTACTAAATTGAGAAAAATCCTAATTTTAAGACTTTCGGTATTCGCAGAAGGCATTTAAGAGTCCTAAAGTTAGGAGCCCTAACTTTACTACTACTAAATTGAGAAAAATGCTCATTTTAAGACTTTCAGTATTCACAGAAGGCATTTAGGAGTCCTAAAGTTAGGAGTCCTAACTGTACTACTACTAAATTGAGAAACATCCTAATTTTAAGACTTTCGGTGTTCACAGAAGGCATTTAGGAGTCCTAAAGTTTGGAGTCCTAACTTCTGTGAATACCGAAATGAGTAAGTGCCTTCCGTGAATACCAAAATGAGTATGTGCCTTCTGTGAATACCAAAATGGAAGTAAGTTTAGGATCTTGTCTTAAGTTAGTCTGTGAATCGGGCCTGCAGTGCTTAAGAATACCCCTTTCTCTTTTAATACATTTACGGGCTTATTTACAAGACTCTTGCAGCACATTTCTGCCATCAGAACATCACTTTTATGATGCTCTGGAGGTGCAGTGTGCAGACCCATATATACGAGGCCATGAAAAGCCACCCTGCGTGTCTTTTCATGGCCTCGTAGATATAGTGGAAAGCACCACAGTGCAAGTCACTGTGTTGATTCACACTGTCATTGAGAGGCATGCAATGGGTGTTTAGGTGGCTGTTCCCACTCAGCTCCCATGGTTCTTGACACATTCCCAGATATGCATCATAGTTTAAAACTGAGAATGTGTCAAAACCCTGCAGCTCCCTAGGGGTGGCAAAACAGTTGTTTTTGTGAAGGAAGGTGTCCATTCCTTCAAAAAACAACCTGACTTCAATGCAGGTACCCTTGCGTCATGGTGCAAGGGTGCCTGCATTGGCGCTAGGCAGCCATTTGTGTGCCAGCACTGTGTATGTGGACTGGAATGTGCCATATCTTATAGATATGGTGCATTCCTGCCCTTTTCTTTTCATACAGGGCAGTGCAGCTAATTGATGTGCAGCGCTGCTCCGTATCAAGTTGTCGTAAATGAGGCCCTAGCATCAGTAGTGTGAATGTTTCTGATAAATAGTGGGGAATAGATAGAGCTATCTCTTTAACTGTCTTTAAATTCAGATTTACCAGTTTAAAGAGTTATGTATGAGAGGCAAGAATGATAAATAGCTCTGCACTATAGTTTTTTATGTGCCTTTATGCATTACTCAACATTTTTGGGAGCCTATGTAGTATTAGAGCAGGGGTACTCATAGTACGGCCCGCGGGCCTGTGGCGGCCCGGCAAGCCTTTCCTGGCGGCCCGCGGACCCCCGAGACATCATACCTGTGTTTAACGTTTTGTTTGTGTAAGTGTCTGCAGCAGCGCGAGAGACTCTGCTGCTCTGTGGGAGCTGCCGGCCGGGCGATCCAAACAATGGCCAGAGTAAAGCTGCAGGGGCCTAAGAAGAGGTGAAATACAAAGGCCACATTAACATGCAAATGGCCTGTTAAGTGCTCGGGTGCGGCTGTGAGTTGTGTGCGCCCCAGCTGGCACACAGGCAGGGTGAGATGACAGAGAGAGTGGGAGGAAAAGGGAGGGGGAGGGGGACGGAGAGGGAGTGAGAGGGAGAGAGGGAGTGAGAGGGAGAGAGTGAGAGGGAGTGAGTGAGAGGGAGTGAGTGAGAGGGAGTGAGTGAGAGGGAGTGAGTGAGTGAGAGGGAGTGAGAGGGAGGGAGTGAGAGGGAGGGAGTGAGAGGGAGTGAGTGAGAGGGAGTGAGTGAGAGGGAGGGGGGAAGGAGTGGGAGGGAGGGGGGAGGGAGTGAGAGGGAAGGAGTGGGAGGGAAGGAGGGAGGGAGTGGGAGGGAGGGAGTGAGTGGGAGGGAGGGAGTGAGTGAGTGAGTGGGAGGGAGTGAGTGAGTGGGAGGGAGTGAGTGAAAAGGAGGGAGTGAGTGAAAAGGAGGGAGTGAGTGAAAAGGAGGGAGTGAGTGAAAAGGAGGGAGTGAGAGGGAGTGAGTGAGAGGGAGTGAGTGAGAGGGAGTGAGTGAGTGAGAGGGAGTGAGTGAGAGGGAGTGAGTGAGTGAGAGTGAGTGAGTGAGAGGGAGTGAGAGGGAGTGAGTGAGAGGGAGGAGTGAGTGAGTGAGAGGGAGGGGGGAGGGAGTGAGAGAGAAGGAGTGGGAGGGAGTGAGTGGGAGGGAGGGAGTGAGGGAGTGAGTGAGAGGGAGTGAGTGAGAGGGAGTGAGTGAGAGGGAGTGAGTGAGAGGGAGTGAGTGAGTGAGTGAGAGGGAGTGAGTGAGTGAGTGAGAGGGAGTGAGTGAGTGAGTGAGTGAGAGTGAGTGAGTGAGTGAGTGAGAGGGAGTTAGAGGGAGAGAGGGAGGGAGTGAGAGGGAGGGAGTGAGAGGGAGTGAGTGAGAAGGAGGGAGTGAGTGAGAGGGAGTGAGTGAGAGGGAGTGAGTGAGAGTGAGTGAGTGAGTGAGAGGGAGTGAGTGAGAGGGAGTGAGAGAGAGGGAGTGAGTGAGAGGGAGTGAGTGAGAGGGAGTGAGTGAGAGGGAGGGGGGAAGGAGTGAGAGGGAGGGGGGAAGGAGTGGGAGGGAGGGGGGAGGGAGTGAGAGGGAAGGAGTGGGAGGGAGGGAGGGAGGGAGGGAGTGGGAGGGAGTGAGTGGGAGGGAGTGAGTGAGTGAAAAGGAGGGAGTGAGTGAAAAGGAGGGAGTGAGTGAAAAGGAGGGAGTGAGCGAAAAGGAGGGAGTGAGTGAAAAGGAGGGAGTGAGTGAAAAGGAGGGAGTGAGTGAGTGAGAGAGGGAGAGAGGGAGTGAGTGAGAGGGAGGAGTGAGTGAGTGAGAGGGAGGGGGGAGGGAGTGAGAGAGAAGGAGTGGGAGGGAGGGAGTGAGAGGGAGGGAGTGAGAGGGAGTGAGTAAGAAGGAGGGAGGGAGTGAGTGAGAGGGAGGGAGTGAGTGAGTGAGAGGGAGTGAGTTAGTGAGTGAGAGGGAGTGAGTGAGTGGGAGTGAGTGAGTGGGAGTGAGTGAGTGGGAGTGAGTGAGTGGGTGGGAGGGGGTGAGTGAGAGAGTGAGAGGGAGGGAGTGAGTGGGAGGGGGTTAGTGAGAGGGAGGGAGTGGGAGGGAGGGAGTGGGAGGGAGGGAAGGAGGGTGTGGGAGGAAGGGAGGGAGTTGGAGGGAGTGAGTGGGAGTGAGTGGGAGAGAGTGAGAGGGAGAGAGTGAGAGGGAGAGAGTGGGAGGGAGTGAGTGGGAGGGAGGGAGTGAGTGGGAGGGAGTGAGACGGACAGGGAGGGGGAGGGAGTGAGGTGGAGATAGAGAGGGAGGGAGAGGGATGGAGGGAAAGGGAGGGAGACGGAAAGGGAGGGAGACAGAGAGGGAGAGAGAGGGAGGGAAAGGGAGGGAGACTGATGGGGAGTGAGGTGGAGGGAAAGGTAGGGAAATGGAGGGAGGGAAAGTGAGGGAAATGGAGGGAGATGAAGGGAAAGGGAGGGAGACGGAGAGGGAGTGAGAGGGAGGGAAAGGGAGGGAGACGGAGAGGGAGTGAAAGGGAGGGGGAGAGGGAGGGAGAGGGAGGGAAAGGGAGGGAGATGGAGGGAGATGGAGAGGGAGGGAGAGGGAGGGAAAGGGAGTGAGACGGAGAGTGAGAGGGAAGGAGACGGGGAGGGAGTGAGAGGGAGGGAAAGGGAGGGAGACTGATAGGGAGTGAGATGGAGGGAAACGGAGGGAGACTGATGGGGAATGACATGTAGGGAACGGGAGGGAGACTGATGGGGAGTGAGATTGAGGGAAAGGGAGGGAGACTGATGGGGAGTGAGATGGAGGGAAAGGGAGGGAATTGAAGGGAGAGGGAGGGAAAGGGAGGGAGAGGGAGAGGGAAGGAAAGGGAGGGAGGGAAAAGGAGGGAGACGGAGAGGGAGTGAAAGGGAGGGGGAGTGAGAGAGAGGGGGAGTGAGGGAAAGGGAGGGAGATGGAGAGGGAGGGAGAGGGAGGGAGAGGGAGGGAGAGCGAGGGAGAGGGAGGGAAAGGGAGGGAAAGGGAGTGAGACAGAGAGTGAGAGGGAAGGAGACGGAAAGGGAGGGAGACTGAGAGGGAGTGAGAGGGAGGGAAAGGGAGGGAGACTGATAGGGAGTGAGATGGAGGGAAACGGAGGGAGACTGATGGGAATGACATGTAGGGAACGGGAGGGAGACTGATGGGGAGTGAGATTGAGGGAAAGGGAGGGAGACTGAAGGGGAGTGAGATGGAGGGAAAGGGAGGGAATTGAAGGGAGAGGGAGGGAAAGAGAGGGAGAGGGAAGGAAAGGGAGGGAGAGTGAGGGAAAGAGAGGGAGGGAGATGGAGTGAAAGGGAGGGAGAGGGAGTGAGAGGGAGGGAGGGAAAAGGAGGGAGATGGAGAGGGAGTGAGAGGGAGGGAAAGGGAGGGAGAGGGAGGGAAAGGGAGTGAAAGCGAGTGAGACGGAGATTGAGAGGGATGGAGACAGAGAGGGAGAGAGAGAGAGTGGGAGTGAGAGAGAGGGAGTGAGACAGAGAAAGACAGGAGAGAGGGAGAGAGAGCTAGAGAAAGGGAAAGAGAGCTATAGAGAGGGAGGGAGACCGAGAGAGAAAGAGAGAGAGAGATGTGTGTATGCCGTGACAGCTCAGTGGACGAAGGCGTCCGCTGCAGGGACCTGTGATCAACCTCATGGTCAGTTTTATGTTGTTGCTCTAGCCCCGCCCCTCCCCCACTGACCCCGACCCCCACCGATGCGGCCTTCGGACACAAACCAAATTGTAAATTTGGCCCCCGAGAGAAAGTTGGTGAGTACCCATGTATTAGAGCAAAAGTAGCTGCCCCAACTCTCTGTGAAAATCATCATTATTTTTAACATAGTTTGGTAATATGCTCCCTCACCCTGTTAGAAATAACGTGGAATAATGCTTGGCTTCTACGGTCAAGGCCTCATGCGATTCCTACCCCAACAATTGTTTGTGGGGCATTTTAGAAACATTTCTCAAAATGTAGTGCAGCAACCAAAATTTCTGCAGTGAGCTGCTTGGAAGAGATCAATTAAACTATTGCATTTTTTTCTCTCCCCCTGCCCCTATGCACTTTAGACTGCCATGCTCCATTGTACATCCTTGCACCATAGTACAATGGTGTGTGCGTTCCATCAAGCATAGGTTTTGTACTTGAACGGGACTCTTCCAGTACCAATACTATGCTTTAGTACTTTCCTCATGTACAATGCAACACACATGCAAAGTTGGAAAAATGTGCAGAGTTTTGAATCTTGCTTCAAGTAGGAGTGCATTTTTGGCACAAATATCAGTCTGCCAATGACAATACATAAGGATTTGCATCTAAACCCATGGATGGTTGCATGAGAATGCTTATATACCATCTATGGAACACCTCATTGACCCAAAGTAGTGTTGCCCAAATTTCTAACACACATCCTGATTTGCTTTGGAAAGGAAATACCACCCCAATGTCTGAGCCTATGTGTGGTTGTCCCACACCTGGTAAAACCACGTGAGGAAAAAACAAACCTATTCATAATTAAACAGAACGAAAATAACGGATATAAAATGTGATGAACTTCACTCTGCCTAACTAGCAATCAGGGTCTGTATAGTCTAGCTTCGTCTGTTGATTCTATTAGCACGTTGAAGCCCTATTCCTCGGCATGTGCTGGAAAGTATTTCCCGCTCTAACTTGAAAAAAAAATGCACTTTCTGGTTGAGGCCCTACACTGAGAACACTACACGCAAGAAGACTTCATTCCCTCGCGCACTACCGTAGTGCCTCTTTGTAACTCGTAGTGAACACTTCATCAAGAAATATGTGCTGAAAAACGAATGTTTAACCGAATGAACCTTTGTTGTTTCTTTTTTATAAATATCTTGTATAAAAATGACTTGTTCCGCTGCTTTTTCTTTTGTTTCGATAATAGCTAAAGACTGAGGTTGTCCGTAAAATCCATTCGATGGGGACCATGAAACAATTTATTATCTACAAATGATTCTGCACACATTTTACAGTGAGCCAACTTCCACTGTCAAACTGATTCCTAGTTTGTAAATGCAAATGGACACCCTTGGCGCCGGATGTACGTGACTGTGAAAGCTAATGTGATACCTGAAATAACAGTGCAACTTAGGATGGATCAACAAAGCTATCACGGTCTTCTATAATATATTTTTTGTCCTGCTCTGTCGATTGAAGAAAAGTTCTTCCCACTGTCAATGGTAAGATGTACAAAATGTGAAATATGATGATCAAAAGTTTGTAAAGCTACAAAACTGTCAATATTTATTTTAGAACATAGCAGTTTCTATACCGCCGGTTCATTTGTTTTAATTGTCATATTTTCTTTGAGTAAAGACTTTTTAAACTTTACAATTAGTTATTTGTAAAACTGACTGAACATAAGACAAACGTGAACAAATATGTTGATGGATGTTAGTTATCAGTTGCAAATATATTAATAGATATCATTCTAGGTTTCAAAGTGCTCCCAGCTTAAAATAGATTTCCATAACTCCAAAGTGAATGCACTAGGTTAGGGGTCGTGTTTATTTATATTCCTGAATGGATTTGCTAATGATGTTGCCACCATTTAACGAATCTTCACTAAACTTTCCAAAAAATGCAAATTCACCAAAGCGCCTTCCTGGAAAGTTTTTGGGTGGTCTGTGATGCTGGGTCCAAGACAAAACGGGGGACCCTAAAGCAAATTTCTTTATGCATCTTCCATTGGCTTGTTTAACTCCATCCATGCTCATGACGAGCTCAGCTCGTCAAGAGGCATGGTGCTCCGGTGCTCAAGACGAGCTCAGCTCGTCATGAGCCTTGGAATGCTCACACGCGGGGATAATTCCCCTTCTGTGCTGAGCGTTCCACGGGAACGGGTGTGGTCATGACGAGCTGAGCTTGTCATGAGCACACAAGCACTGTGCCTCATGACGAGCTGAGCTCGTCATGAGCACAGGGGCGCTGTGCACGCCTCCCCGCCCCCCCCCCCAGCACAGCAGGGGAATTACCCCTGCTGCGAAGGGGTTAAGAGGAGCTACTGCAAACACTGCTGAACCGAATTAGACCTAATTTGGCAGAATGCTAGATCTTGGTATGCAGATTGTGCTATTTGTGATTTGGTGTAAATCCATTCAGTAGCTTTTGAAAAATTAAGGCACAAATAATTTATATAGCTGAACAGTTGTGTCGTTGGAATCTCACAAGTCTCGTGCAGGAGCACTAATTTAAAAATAGAGCATTCTGATTGTCCCAGAGAGCTTTTCTTCTCTTGGGCCATCTTGCTCTCATGGGAGTCCAGCAGGAACGAGTGCTCTGATTGACTGACAGTAACATGAGGAAATTATTGCTGGCAACCATTACTGGACTTGGGGACTTCGTTACGTGCCGAGAAGTTTAAAGAAAACCTATATAAGTGGACAGGGTAGGGATACCCTGCACCCAAAGCCCCATGTAACAGAGAGGCTGGAGACCCCAACGTGACTGGCTGAATGGGATTGGGAGGCCCTTAGATGTGTCACTCGCCCCCAAACCCCTCCTCTGCAGCAGCATACCTGTCTCCTCTGGGTGAGGAGCTTAGCTGGAGGACACTGCCAACGAATGACTGGTCTTCTACAGCCTACTCCTTTAGCCTGTCTTACCCACTTCTCCTGCAGGGGTCTTATGGCCCGGTGGCCTTGTGGCATTGCGCTGCCCTTGTGACTGAGTGGGGTGGGTGCTGAAGTTGTGACCCCCAACCTCCCTTCTCTGCAGCATCTGGCTCCTTTCCCTTCCCGGCAGAGACCTGCGGACCATGGATGATAAGGATCCGACCCACAGATGGCACTTGACCCCAACTCCCTCCTCGCTGCCCATCCTTCTTAGTCACCTTCTGTGTCTCCTCCCCTGCTGATTTTGTGGCCCATTGGGTGCGAGTGGGGACACAGTGAGGCTCCTCCATCAGCTATATGGGCATCTAAGTGACACCTGCGGTCTTCGAAATGTGAGCAGGGGGAAGCGTTTTCCTCCCTCCCCAGCCTTTGTTTGTCATTCTTCGCATCAGGACTTTCTGGTTGGGCACTTCAAGGGCCAGTTGAAGGCTAGGGATTTGCACGTTTGTTTCGCTACCATGGGCCCTCTGCGCTGCCCACAACAGCCTCCGGAAAGTCCACCAGACATTTGCTTTTCACAGAAGTTGTATCCAAGACTAAGCCGATGTCGACCTCCCCTGTGGGCTCCTCTGAGGAGACGATGGACCTGATCCAATAGGGTACTACGGCAGTGGGGTACAGATTGGAAGTCATAGACACAAAGATAACAGACCTTATGGCAGAGACAATGTAGATCCGGGTGGACATCACCAGCTTCAATGAAAGGGTGGAGCGACTGGACCTGAGGTTGTCTATGTTGAAAGGCCAGGCTCGACCACATCTCAGACAGAGACAGTGAACTACAAGCCCTGCACAACAAGATCACCAGCCTTGAGTATAGGAGCCACTGAGAAAATGTCAGTTTCTTTGGGATGCCAGAAAAGGCGAAGGGGACAATGATGGAAACATTGAGTTAGTTTGCCTGTTTCAATTACTTAGCTATGCAGCCTAAAAAAAATACTTAACTCAGTTAAAGGGGATAGAATAGGATCACGAAAAAAGGAGAAGAAAGTAAACACAATATAAAAAACAGGATGGAAGAGGGTACCTGTTATGTTGTACTTTCCCCTTTAAGGCTCGTGTGTGTTAGTTGGAATGTAGGATGTTTGGAATGTATGTTGTGGATCCTTGGTGACTTGGCCAGGGCAGTTGGAGAGCTGTGCTGTAGATTGTGGATGCTCCCTGGCGCTCACCTGTATTTGTTACCTGCTTATTAAAAGTATCTTTCCCCTACAACCTGCCTGAACGCTTCTTTACAATTGGCGACGATTGGAGAACTCTAGAACCCGTGCAAGTATTGGCCACAAACTGTTTGGAGACTTTGAAGGATTTTCGCACTGATTCGCTATCAGTGGATGGATTTTGACTGTGAATTACGTGTTCCGCGAGAAAACTCTAGCCCTACGGTAAGCGACTCGCTAAAGAATTATTTTATGGGCTCATTTAATCGCTGGTAGAAAAATCACTTTACTTGCGGTTGGACGCGGTTCGTCTTTCAAATGTCCCCGAAGTTCTGTGAAGGCGCGCGTTGAAGACGCGCGCAGCTGTCACTGCCTGGAAGTGAATCAGAACACGGCAGGAAGTGATGTATCACGCTGATCACGCAGAGTAACCCTACGTGGCGGCCATCTTTGTGAAGGTAGAATAAAGTACTTCGTAGTAGGAAATCGAGTACTTCGTGAAGAATAAATTTAACACACCGTTACAAAGGATTACAGGCATAGGAAATACAAGCACCGAGGTGCACCGTGGAACATTTTGCTGACTTAAGGAAGAATACAGGTGAGAAGGTCGGGGGACACAATATAAAGAATAAGTTATTAACTTGTTTGAACTGTCAAGGAAAATAAATTGGTATTTGATATATGGAGAGTGGCGATACTGGGGAAAACAACACTAGTGATAACAGTGAAAACAACACACATAGTGAACACAGGATGGCACAGCAAAATTTTACAATTAGTGCACCACAACCATTTTGGGCCACTGGTACTCAACCAGAAATTAAATGGATTGAGTGGAAGGAATACTTTATCAATTACGTGGAAGCAATTGATGAAGAAAAGAAAATGAAACCTGAACAGAAGAAAAGAATCTTGTTACATTCCTTAGGAGCTATAGGTTTAAAAACACATTCTCGCATGAACAAGGTTGAGGATGCGAACCTTGATGTTTTTGAAAATTGTATAAAGAACATGGACAAATATTTCGCACCCAAAGTGTGTATGGGGTAACAAGACACAAGTTTTTCCAAAGAAAACAAAATAAAACAGAAACAGTTGACGAATGGGTGGACGAATTGAAGAAGTTAGCAATTGATTGTAAATTCGAAACTTTAAATGATGAACTAATTCGAGATCAACTGGTGATGCATAATAACAACTCGACGTTACAAGACAGACTTTGGGTAAATGGCGATGCACCATTGGAAGATGTGTTAGCTATTATGAGGAAGGCGGAAATGTCAGGAAGATGTTCTTCTGTGGTAAAAGAGATTGAGCATGATAAAACATCTAGTGCAGTTTGTAAAATTTTACCACACAATAAGACTCAAACAAGATTTCAACAAGGTTCGCAGGGCAGATGGAACACTCAACCTACCAGGTTTCAGAAAAAAGATGTTAAAGGAGAAGAAAGAAGATGCTATTGGTGTGATAGCAAAGAACATTTGGCGTTTAGCAGAACTTGCCCGGCCATTAATAAGAAATGTGGTATTTGTGGAATGTTAGGACATTTCTCAAAAATGTGCCGCAAACGTAGTAATGTGAAGTATGTTTGGGATGAAGAGGAGACAGTGGTGGAGGATGAGGATGAGAATTTGGATTGGGTAAAGAATGTGAGAGGCAATTATGTCATCAATATTTCGGATGAAGCGTTGGAAGGGAAACCTTTGTGTAAGGTATCTTTAGGGGGTGTGGTGGTAGAAGTTTACGCAGACTCAGGATCACCTTACACAATTGTAAATGAAGATGTTTGGAAGGAACACTTCGTGGGGAAGATTGGTGATCAATTGAAATGCTCAGACATTTGTCCTGTAGGTTACACTGGAAAAAGAATTGAGATGCTTGTGTACAGATGGCTCACATTTGTATTTAAAGGAAGAACCACAAGAGGGAAATTGTATATATCCAAAACTGGACCATCAGTTTTGGGATGGTGGGACCAGAAGAGTTTAAGCATAATTTTAGACCCAAATAGTGAAGAAAAAGTATTGGTGGTAGATGATGAGAGCAAGTTGAGTGATACGTTGAGCAAGGAATTTCCAGGAGTTTTTGGTACAGTTTTAGGCACATTGAAAGGGTTTGAACATAGAATACTACTTAAGGCAAATGCCGAGCCAAAGGTTCACAAGGTTAGACCGATTCCAATGCTGATAAGGGATGAGGTAAAAAGTGAATTACAAGGACGCTTGCTAAAGGTATAATTGAGGAGGTGGAAGCCTCGGAATGGATCAGTCCTATCCTTGTGGCACGAAAACCCAACGGAAAAATCTGTTTATGCATCGACCTGCGCCATCTCAATAATAACATAATTGTTGAGAAATTCCCTTTACCTAAAATAAACGAGATGGTTGCTTCTTTTAAAGGTGCTACATGGTTTTCAACCATAGATTTATCTGCTGCATATCATCAGATTGTGTTGGAGAGAAGATCAAGACATCTAAGGGCTTTTGTCACACCTTTTGGGTGTTATCAATTTAGACGGATGCGTGTTATGTTGTACTTTCCCCTTTAAGGCTCGTGTGTGTTAGTTGGAATGTAGGATGTTTGGAATGTATGTTGTGGATCCTTGGTGACTTGGCCAGGGCAGTTGGAGAGCTGTGCTGTAGATTGTGGACGCTCCCTGGCGCTCACCTGTATTTGTTACCTGCTTATTAAAAGTATCTTTCCCCTACAACCTGCCTGAATGCTTCTTTACAGTACCCCCTCAAAGAACAGGTAGTGGACAGTGGCCATCCTAGACAGTGCATCAAAAATCACAATAGCCCACCTAAAACAGAAGCCCCTCCAGAATATGGAGGACGTTTGTGACTTTGTTCAAGTTGAAACTCCAGACGGTCATTTGAGTGAACCACGTTTAATTGATAAAACTCAAATTTGGACTAAAGGTTCTTTTGAGCAAACTTATTGCAATGATTTTCTTGGCTCTTTTGATATATTCCTATGATATAATACAAGCTGAAGGCATATCCCTCTGTCAGCTGTAACTCATGCTTCAAGCGGAAGGAGATATATCAAGATACTTCTTTTCTCTAGTGCCCCAGCCAAATAAGGATCAGTATTCAACTAAAAAGGACATTAGAAATGGAACCACTGCTATATAAAAATGAAGCAGATTGGGACAGTTCTAAATGAGATGTTCATGGCCATCTATATTGACTAAACAGATCTATCCTATTTCGAACTGGAAGCATTCTGGAGATTTGGTATAGACGATTGTAAATTAAACCAACTCATATCGTATGCAGTAGTCAAAATGCTCACCGTGCAGGTGTAATGGTACAATATACACCACAAAAATATAAAAGCTCAATAGATGTAACAAAATGATTTTTCACTCAAAGTATTGCCACTGAGCCATAATACATAACCTAATTCACATTTGGAGTGAGACAATATAAGTTCACCCAATTATCACAGGAATATAAAGTAGCTCAGGTGCATTGTTTACATCATTCAGTTGCTACAGGAAGTTATGTGCAGTGTTCTTTGTTGATGACTGATGTGCATATCACTGACAATAACTTAGTGAAACATCTCTAATATGTAGAAAGAATGATTAGTTTGTTTGTGAGTGTAGTTTACAAACAAATTTGATGTATAATGTGATTTTCTAAGGTCACGAGTTATCGAATAAAGGGATGGGATTCACACGTGAGTTTGTAAAAAAATTGCAGGACACCTGAAAATTAAAACTTACAAAACAATTACAGCCTCTGAAGATTTTTCTGAATATGGGTGACCATACGTAACATATTATACAGAAAGAGTTTAACTTTTGTATCAATAAGTAACACTTACATTTACAGGAAAGGATTGGAAGGAAGTGCATGACTGCTTACTTGGGGAATTATAGAAAGACGTAATTGCTCTTCTTATATGCAGATGCATGGCAGTGGGCCCGATTCACAAAAGTAATCTGAGACAAAATCCTAACTTTATGACTTTCGGTATTCACAACGAGCATTTAGGAGCAGTGAAGATAGGATATTGTCTCAGTTAAACTTAAAACCAAAACGCTGCCTCAGTTAAACTTAAGTTTGGGTCTTAAGTTAAACTTAAGACCAAAACTTTGTCTCAGTTAAACCTAAGTTTGGGTCTTAAGTCAAATTTAAGACCAAAAATAAGTTTAACTGAGACAAAATCCCAACTTTACTACTCCTAAATGCGCTTTTGAAAACCAAAAGTCGTAAAGTTAGGATTTTGTCTCAGATTACTTTTATGAATCAGGCCCAGTGTATTTAACTTGGTAATCAGGATTGTTCCAATAGTTTCAAGTCACACATGGTCCGCCTATAGAAAACGTACTGCTCTTGAGAGATTGAAACGTTTTGGACTTTCCAGAGCTCCAGAGCATTAACGGGGCATCACAGAAAAGATGTTTGATTACAAGAGGACCTCACTGGATAAACTTCAGGTTTGTCCTCCTGGAGAAATTCGAGCTACAGAAATGAGATGGAAGTTAGAAATCTTCACTAGACGAAGGTGCGTAAAGTTTACGACTGGCTAGATGACTTCAGTGGGTTGAAATGATAATTTTCCTGGGTGAAGCAGTTCCTGCTAAAATCAAAATCTTTATAGTTATATCATAGTTCTATTAGATGAGTCTGAGCAGGGTGCACATGCAGCCCTCATCCCCCACTAAAAGCTGGACATATTAGGTCATGCACGCATCTTGACAATGTGTCCTCTGCCACTCCAAAAGAGTCTGTATGTGAAACACTTGGCCTCTATTTCTACAAAGCACAAGGTGGGATTCACTCTGTGGAAGTACAGCCATCATAGAGGTGGATTTTTTGGTCCTGAATTAGTGCAATGAGCCCTTCAAGAGTGCTCCGAAAAGTTGAGTGTGCAAGGCAAGAAAATTGCCTTTACTTCATGTAATTATAAACACAAGCAACAATCTATGGGGCTTGACCCGATGCAAATGAAACACCCAAATTTAAATTCATGTCCACACTATATATTCTGTATTTCAGAGGAGTATTATGTCAAATCTGTAATATTCCTGCATGATACAGGTAAGGTTTCTCTGCAGATGACCTTGAGTTTATAATCCACCCATGATCCTACAGGGTCATTTTAATGTCAGTAGATACCCTGATTTTCTGTGCAGACCAATAAGCCTATGTGGGACTTGGCCCTCTCTGTAGGATCATCCCCAGACTTTTTTTGCCTCAACCCTCCTGTTTCTGAACCCATTTTTGTTGACCTTTATGACTGTGCACACTGTACCACAGCTAACCAGTTTCAAAGTGCTTATGCTCTCTACTTTAAACATGGCAATGTTGCCTTGCACCCAAATGGCAGATTTAGGGGCATATTTATAACCCCCTATCGCCATCACATCACTTTTCTTGACATTGTGGTGGCAATAGGGGCTTTGCCTTATTCACAAGGCTGAGTTAAGCCACTTAATGTGGCTTAAAGTAGAATTGTGAATAAGGCATCCTTTCACGCTATACTTAGCGTGAAAGGGGCAGTCAATGGGTGAGAACACCCATAGATTTTGACACTGCATCGTATTTACAAGCGTGGAGTAAATATGGAGCAAGGTCAAAATTAAGAGTAGGGAAAACCTAGTCTTACCCTGGCGCAACTAGGAGAAATGTTTATTTCAACTCGTTTATGCTGTTTCCACGTGTGCTGAGTTATGCAGAACAGCAGAAAGAGCAAAACTCTATTGATTGTTTATGTGCAGGAAAGTGTCCCTTCCTGCACATAAGCAATCATTTAAAAAATAATATGTTTTGCAACTTCTATGTGTGCTGCGTTAAGCAGCACACACAGAAGTTTCAAAACGCCATTACAGACACCTTCCTGCACATAAACAATCATTCCCATCAATGCAGATTCCCTTGCACTTTGGTACAAGGGTGCCTGCAATGGTGCTAGGCAGCTAAATTAGCACCAGCGCAGGGGGAAATGCCAGGCTGCACCGTATTCTTGTAAATACAGTGCAGCCCTGCATTTCACAAGTTACTGAGTGCTGTGTTAAGCCTAGTTAATTTCTGGCGACTTTAATTCGATTTTACTGGGGCCATGCTCCACTGATGTTTGGGAAGAAATAGAAAACTCTAGTCAGACACCCCTAGAAATATATCGATTAGATCAGAAAAAAGATGTGTTTGGTGCCTCACATGCATCCGAACTTGAAGACCTAGGCCTTCTGTGCCTGAACGGCAGCAACATGGGTGATATTCAAGCAGCGTACAGCCATGTTTCCTCATGCAGAGTAGCCATCCACTTCCATTGCATTGACACTCTGCACATCATTCCAACAGTATCAAGTGGTCATGCAGTATTATCCTGTGCTATCACCTGCAAGCGGCTTAGATGCCCAAGACTGCAAATAATAGGAAGATAACACAATAAGGCCCCCCCTGCAGTGTATTGCATTGCAGGGGACTGACCCTGACATGGGTAACAATCAAAGAACGACAACAAAATGGGCTAATAGTATTCTAGACACTTCTAAGTCACAAGACAACCATAACCTCAATCTGCCCCGGCTGGGGAGGGGGAAGACTGCTTGAACTAAAACAGCTTATTGGATGGGAGCTTGAAACAAGAAAATAAATGCACGAATTGACAAAATATGTGTGCTCTAATACATTAAGCAGAGGCCTGAGCAGAGATCTGAGAGAAGATATCAAATTCCTCCGGGGAGCACACAAGAAGCTCAGAAGGGTTGCTCAGCTCAAGAAAGAAGAATAAAGCTAGGCAAGACTTCACACAGCCATGAAATTCTGGGGTCTCGTCAAGTGCCTCACGTGGGGAAAAAATTAAATAAATTGCAACATCACCCACAGGAACGGGGGATATATTTTGAACAATTATACAAAATGCCAACCCTTATGCTGACCCCATGTAAGACAACCCCTAGAGGGGATAGCGATAAGGCCTGGTCAAAAATCAAGTGCCCCAGGGGGAGACGAGTGGGTCAGCATTAGCCAGATCAAAGACTGACTCAAACACCATGGCCTGCAAAGCACAGAAAACAGGGTAGGCGGCCCAGACAAGGGAGAGCAACCTATGAGCAAGAGTGTGCTCCCAAACAGCGACTGCCATTGTCCCAGCTTAAACAGCAGTACACAGATGCTAAGCAGATTAGGGGGTTCAGGCTCTCCTGAACCAAATGGAGTGCTTTTCACTCTGCTTATATCAGACGCCTCTTTGTGAGCCCCCATCTTGACATCTGTTTACGGTAATTGCTTCTGCACAAGCATACTTCCTGATAGCTGGAGAGGGTCAATTATGGTCCAAATATATACAAAAGGATGCCGTCAATCGCCAAGTAATATTAGAATGATTGCCCAGCTGAACATAGAAGGGAAAGGATATGCTCCTTTAATAAACCAAGAACTCGCAGCCTGGTCCAGTGCAAAAGAGCTGGACCCTTGGGTCCATTCGGGCTTCTATAAAATCTGCCATATAGAGAATAACCTGCTGACTCTGCCTGGCTTAACAGAGGCCTCTATCCAACCGCCCCCCCCCCCCACTATATGCAGTGTTTTTCCATTTCATGAATGCTTCCGTTATGTACCACGAGCACTGTTATGGGTCAAGATTAATAGCTGGGGGATCGCCCCCACCTCCTGTGAAGCTCTGGAGTCCGTATACAGCCTGATCTGGGTGAAAGTTAAACTGACAACAAACTGGACAACCTCAGAAAGAAATCATAAGATAAAGGCCTTAAAGAAGGATGTATCCTTGCTCCTCTATTATTTAATCTCAAATTGGCCGACTTGGATAGTTATTTGACTAATGCCAGATAATGCCCTCTGCCCCCAGTTAAACCGAAAGTAAAAATATCACAAAACTCTGATGATAAGGTTAATTTCACCCTTGATTCCCTAATTCAATACTGCAATGTTAACCTCATCAAGACCAATCTGAATAAAATGAAAATAATGATATTCGGTAGGAAACTAATCAAAAAAAGGCATGACGAATGTGAAAGGGGTGAAACTAAGGAGAATAAAAATCTTTAAATACCTGGGAGAACATCTCGATGAAATAAGCAGTATAAGGACATAAGAGGTGGTGCTAAAGACCTCAGCCAAGCACATATTCCGTGCAATGAGGCATCTATAAAGGAACCTGGCAGGCCAAAATCTGCAAACCCTGCTAACTGTGGTGGTCACCAGGGCAATGCCTACCGTATCCTAAAGACCAATAATGTTCAAAGATCACCTTCTTGAATTATTGGACAATCAGAAAATTGCTCAATATAGAAATCTGTTTGCCCTTCCGGAGTGTACCAGCCAATCTCAAATCAGGCTGGAATTTAGCATCTTGAATCAAAATCTGGTGCTGCACGCAAAAAGTATATCCTATTGCTTAAAATTAACAACAGCCACAACTAGCATTCCAAAGCAGACCCTATGGAGGAAATTCCAAGATCCGAACTCTAAATGGGGAGCATTACTAAAGAAGTTAAATCAGGCACAGGAATTGGAGAATATCATTAACTTAAAGCTCAAAGCAGAAATGATGTCTAAACTCATAATGAAGAATGCAAAAGCTCTATCAGCGGAAGAAGATTTAAAAGATTTAGGGAATAAAAAGCAAGGCAGCTGGGCTATAGAATTATACTCTCCAGGCTGCCTCCCAACATATCTATGTTCGTCGATCTCCATCAGAGCAAAAATTAGCCTCATGAAATGGCGATTTGGATTGATACCTCTAAAATGCTATTGGTTCGGATGCCGTAATGGAGACACAGTTATGCACTGCAGACTGTGTACCAAATCAGAGGAGTCACTGACTCATGTGATTTGGATTTGTGAGAGTTCAATGCTATAGGGGGAGTTCTGGCTGCGAACTAGTCTCTGCATCCTAAATATCTGATTATGTAGGACTGCCATCATTTGCTGCTTAAAACGCGAATCAAGCCATCTCTCAAGCTGCCTTATGCAGTATATGAGATCAGTGTCAGACTAGCACGAACGTGTAGATTATACGAACATTTAACCCTCACAAAAGGAACTGGAATAACATGAGGATTCATAACTTGATCATGTCCGCGTACCCCTGAAAAGAGGTGATAAACAAACCAAGAGCTTGGGCCTTATTGACATCAAACCCTCAAAGAAGGAATTGGAATAAGAGAAGGCTTGTTTTCTGAGCACTGCTCCAAAATGTTGGTAGGGGTTTATAAGGGAGAAGTGTAGTCATAGAAATAGTGCAATATTTAGGAAACTCTGCTTTTGGGCTGGGGCATGATCTAGGAATCTTTTGTGGTGCGATAACAGGTGGATGTTAACGTTAATATGGGCTGACATGGTGTGGAGCCCTGACTAGTCAGGGCAGGCCCCTCATGGTGTTCCAAAATAGCCTAGTGCATGGGTACTCACACACATTTTCCCGGGGGCCGCAAAGTTTGGCCTTTGGTGTTACCAAGGACCGCACTGATGCCAGCGGGGGTGTAAAGTCGGTGTAGGGGAAAGAAAGCATGTATATATTGTGGCTGAACTCAAGTGCGCAATGTAAAACTAGAAAACCTGGGATGAATCCCAGCTTCTCCACTTGACCAAATTGTGTGACCCTGGGCAATTGTTTTATTTAAATTTCTCTACTTTTTCTTCATTATCACATAGAAGAGGAACTTAGTTGAAATCCATGACTTCAGGATGCGTGCAGTTCAAAACCATCTCCTGTGCTTGGATGTAATCACTAATGGCATTGTTGTCAGGGTGGAAGGAGGGCGGGGGAAACGTGAACGTTTTCAAGTTCATGCTTAAAAAGCATCACTTTAAGAAAAATACATCTGAATGCACTGCTATCATTTGATTTACTAAGGTGGAATAGTTGTACAGGTCAATGAAAATACACTTTTTGAATTTTGAAAAGACTACCATATTTATGCACATTTGCTGTCTTTAAAAATTAAGATGTTCCTAAAGTTAAGGGCCTAGTTACTTCATTTCCCTAGGCACATATTATTGGGAACACTCACCAATGTATGTAAGTGAGATCCTGCTAGTACAAGTTAAACACCTTAAATGCAGTGAAGATAAAACAAGGTCAGAGAAAACAGTTAGGGAAACAAACATGCCCCACCTGAAGTGACAGTGGCAGTCATTTTTCAAACACCATTTTTGAACAACTGCGACAATGTTAGGGTGAGCGCCTCAACGGCCTGTTCAAAGCCAAGATCAGTAAGATAGTGCCCAATTGGAAAGGAATGGCTATGTTACCTTTCAATTGCATTGTTTACACTTAGAAACACTCCCAGCTCTGATCATCACATCACATCTCACCGGCTTGTCACTGACAGATCAATGAATATGGTTGTTCGCTCCACCAGACTTAAAACAAGATACTGGGCCCTCTTCTGATATTGTAAGCAATGAATTGTTGTTCATTTATGTGCACTAATGCGTGCTCCAAAGTTCCTTTCCATTCAGATATCAAAGAAAAGAACAAGGGTCCTATCTCTGATGAACTTCCGCCTGTCTGTATTGGGACACACATCTTTGGAAAAGAAGCAGCCCGGAAGAGGAGAGACCTCAAATTCAGCGAACACTTGCAAATTGTCTTTTCACCCACAGCTGTCCGAATAGCCAGAAAGGAATGGATTCACCCGGCACCATCACAGATTTGAACATTGACCGAGAGAAGGACATCATGTACAAACTAACTATCCAAGATAAAGAATGTGAAGATCGTATGATGGCCTACGGACTGAGACGCAGCAACAGAACCACCCTCCATGTCAAGCTTTCAATGAAAAAGATATGTACAACAGTAATAATATTCTTTGTTATGTTTATAGCTTCAGTAACAGCATTCCACTGGTTAGCAGTGCGATTAGAGAGAGAGAGAGGAGCTACTAGCAATATTGAATTTGCCGCGACCACAGAGCTCCCCATGCCTAAGACACTTCATGCTAACAAGCAAATTGGGATAAGCACCAGTAGTAGCTATGATACCCCTGTGCCTATCTTGACACCTTCTGTACCCCATGCTGACCCTACAGGAAGGGACTTGGCACTCGATATCATCTTGACTCCCACTGTGCCAGGTGCCCCAAGACGATGCCGCCAAAATAAAAGAAGTCTTAGATATAGAATGAGTAGCGAGATAGTGCCAGTTAGATATACATCGCATACCCGACTTAAGGCAGACTGGGTTAGTAATCTCCAGGAGCCAGTTGTTTACACCTTCGACCAGCACTCTATGCCTGATTTCCACTCTCAGCGCCCCAGTATGTCAGGGGAGGATTATGGTATACACAATGCATTGTTAGACAATATGTGGTATAGAGACATGAGGGAGGTTGGAAGAAAGGTCACAAATGAGTCCTGCTTTGTATGTTCTCACATTCCACACGCTGTAGGCGCAGATAAATTGATCTTTCCTAAAGAAGTCCCACCACCCGCAGCCAAATGTCTTTTACACTTGTTTCTTTGCCGCATACATGGTCAGATACAGCTCCACTCAGCCAAAGTGGATGATGCATTTGTAAATACCACAGAGTGGGATGACAAGTATGTAACATTTAGGGTGATAACTAATCCATTGGAAATTGAAAGGAGAATGGAGGTTTACCGTGATATGAAAGTACCTGCCGACATAATGCAGGTTTGGGAACGTCACTATAAGAAACTAGGGTACTTCACCTTCCCAACACCCCCATCAAAATGCCACTCACCTGTACATCACCGATGTAACCATACCCATGACACATGCCCTTGTCAGTGGAGACCAATTCTACATCTGAAGGCCAACATTTATTTCAACAACAAGTGGAATGGTCCACATGACTTAATATGTAGGCAGCCTCCTTAGGTAGCACAACTATAGGACAAGAGCACAAACATAATTTAAATGTGGAGATAGAAAGGGAGTGTGCTGAGATATGGGGTAGGGAAACTAGAAGATACACGTCCAATGAGGGTACACCATAAAAACAGAAAAGAGCATACAAGCTAAAGTCTCCTCTCCTTTGCTTTCTAGGTAATGGAACAGTTCCTGTGGGCAGGAATACTAATTGCAAAAGCACTAGTTTTAATTCAAACCTGAAGTACGGCACATCCATCCTCATTGGCATCTATTGGATCTGCGGAGAAAATCTGTATATGCAGTTGCCTCCCCACTGGCAAGGACTTTGTTCTATCGTGACGATGCATGAATGGCATCTCGTCGTCCCAGCAGCGAACATTTCCCACATCCATGCACACCCAATGGCAGGTGATGTCACCCTGCCCCACCACCGAAAAGGAGAAGTCAAAAAGTACTCCTCAGATGACACATTTCATGAGGTTCCGGAAGATTTCAATGATGCTGAACTTTACTTTGGGGGAGTTATCCCCATGTTCCAGACCAAAGCCAATGCTCAATGGCTCCAAGTAACGAGATATGAACTGATGCAGCTTGTTAACAACACCCGTGATGGGTTCAACGCCGTGGAAGAAGAACTACGACTTTTAACACTCATGGTTCTGAAACAACACTATGTTTTGGACCAGTTAATTGCGATGAATAGTGGTGGATGCGCCAGAATGGGAAAGTCGTCCTGCTGTGTCTTCATTTTGGCTGATGATGCAGATAACGGAACACTTATAAAGGCCATTGAAGACTTGGACAATTTGGGGAGACAGATGCCTGAGGATGGAAATGCAAAAGCAGATGTTTTAAGTAATTGGTCCAATTTGGACTGGATGCCTTCATGGCTATCTGCAGTACTAAAATTTATAATGCCTATATTATGTGTGCTTGTAATTGTGTATTTTGGAACACAGATAATAAAGCATTATGTTAGAAGATTAAGGTCTAAGAAAGATGAGATGAACTACACAGGTATACGCGGGGGACGAAGGGAAGATGTAGAGATAGCAGTGTTGAACATAGAGCGCACCATCCCTGACGTTCACTTAGCGCAGGTCCCCTCTGATAGTCAGTACCTCCCTATGAGACCATGTGTAAAAGATTAGAGGGACCAGATGAGGATTTAGGAACAACTTCTTCATAAACTCCCCCTGGCCACTTCCCCCATCTCCAGCTAAGTATGCAGTTCATATGATGTTTAATGATGTTTGATTGGTTCATATATGAACCAGAGGGGGGAGGTACAGAGGGAGATAATTTCACTGCATAGTTACCCAAGCACACTATTATCACTAGCGAAGCATGAACCCTGTGTAGGCCCTGCTGCTTAGAAGTTATAGGCCTCAGTTACATTGGCCTGAGCACTGCCATTTTCTCTCAGCTTAAACAGAAGCAGAAAGCAGGTCTGACCCAAGCTTCTGCCAGCTCCACTTCTGCGAAGCTCAGCACTCCTGTTTATAGCCCCCACCCCACTGTATGCTAGGTTTACGATCATTAAAGTTCAAGTTCCTTCTTATTCTTGCAACACAACCCGAGCACCCCACCTAAAAGCTGTGAACGGAGATAAGGGAAGTTCCCACCACAAGCTACTTCTCGAGCTTGTCCGATAAATGAGGATAAATGTGGCAAATCAGTATCACAGACTGGCACATAAACGCATGAATAGAATCCTTCAAAGAATAAATAACACATTTCTGATTAATGATAGATTTTCCAGTCAAGATGCCAGGAACTCAGTCTAGGCTGGGGTACGTGCCACACAATTACGAGAAGGGGCCACATTTACACTTATGATGGGAAGGCACCAGGCAGGGGCGTGAGAGGCGATAGAAGGATATGTGGTTCGAGGTGACGTGATATGGCGTGACCATAAGCTCCTCACCCCTGAACAATATAAAAGGGTGGTCCGCCAGATTATCGTTGAACTACTCCTCGTTTGCACATGGGTGGCAGACAGGAGTTTTTCCCAGGGGTTACTCGCGATAGCCCTTGTTCCATGTACTTAGGTTCTGCTCCTCCATTGTATATTCTGCTGTAATGAAATGGTTTTTTCCTTGTTGCATTTAAAGTTATATTTCACTATTTGAAATGTTATGTTTTCTCTGACCCTGTTTTATCTCCACTGCATTGAAGGTCTTTAAACTTGTACTTTCAGGACATCTTACATGCAGTGGTGAGTGTGCCCAATAATATGTGCTTAAACTTTTCTATGCAATCTGCCTCATAGCTCAGAACTCACTAGTGTTCTTAAAGTAGGAGTCTCTCTCATAGCAGCTGTAAACTGTACTTTGTAAATCCAAGCTGGTCCATGCGGCTTTCAAGAGCATGCTAGGAGCATGATCAAGTACTATGTGGTTTTTATGCTATCATTGAATATTTCTAGAAGCTGTGTCTTCTAATAAAACTTGTTTAACTTTCAGAAACAGTCTCCAAGGCTCATATATCCGTTTTTTCCTGTTTTTAGAGCAAGAGTTTCAGGACTACCCCGGTGCAAATTAAGCTGTCCCATTTCCCTTAGTTCTCTCTCGGGGTCTCCCCAGCGCGGCTTCTGAGCTGCTGCGCCAGGCCCCCTGACCCTTCTTGCCCACCATTAATTTTCCCTCCGACATCTTGGTGACCCCGACGCCATGACGAGGACTAACTGAACAGGATGCATCTGGATTAAAGGAGGAAGTACGAAGCTGATAAGCGGTACTGCACCACTCTCTGGCCGGACCATTGGGAAGAACACAGCCCATGGGTAAGCATATCGTTTGACTGCCCTTGTTCTCTCTCTCTTGGGTTTGGGTGCGGAGGAGAGGGGTGTAATATTGCGACGCAGCGGTACTCCTGCCAGTACTCCGTGCTCCCTGTCTGTTGGCCTCGCCATTTGATCTTACGCAGAGGAGGGATTGTGTGCTAAATGGAGACTGAGCCTGACAGTTAGGTCATTATTGTGGTTTATGTGTTTCTCTTTGTTTAAATAGCCGCATGTTATTGCTAAGCCTCGTGTAAATACAAGAAGGATTGTGTCTGTCATCCTGTAACGCTTATTTTTCACATTTAGCTTTTTTATTAAGCATTTATTTCGCGGTTTAAGGGTTCCTCTGTGATTATATAGCACAGAGAAGGGAAAGGTTGGTGCAGTCGCCTTTCCAGCATTTAATCAAAGTGAAATGGTTTAAGAGTTCCTCTGTGAATATAGCACCACAGAGAAGGGAAAGGTTGGGGCAGTCGCCTTTCCAATATTTATTTTAAGGGTTCCTCTGTGAATATATTAGCACAAGAGAAGGGAAAGGTTGGAGCAGCGCCTTTCCAGTATTTAATAAAGTCAGTGTGCCCCTCTATATAAGGAAAGAGGGGGCCTCCATATCAGTACTTATGGAGAAGTAAGCTAATCTGAAGATCCGCGTAGCTAACGGCATTTTTCAGACATCGCTTATCCCTGCTGTGTGATCAAGGAAATACCTGCTGTGTGATCAGGTAAATACCTGCTGTGTGATCAGGTAAATTCCTGCTGTGTGATCAGGAAGCATTTATCATTGCAGCTATTGTATTTTCGCAAGTTAAACATGTCTTATTATTTACCTCTTTTGGTGTACACCACCACGTGTATAGGGAACATTCTAAACGCACTCTAGTGGCCACAGTGCGCAATATTTTGTAATATAAAATTCAAATAGTACAAGTATTTGCATTTAGCTCTTCTTTTATCAATACAAAGGTACGAATGTAGGTGATTTTATTGTTAGGAATTTCAATCACAAAATTGTATTTTATTGCTTAGCATCTAGTGCTAACATATATAGAGGTCTTTTTCTTTTTTATTCTTTGATTCTTTGATTGATTATAAACTGTGTACATTGACTTCTGTATATATTGTGGTGCATTGTGGGGCTTGGCCCAATACCAATACTACCACTTAAGGGTAAGGGCCCGCTAAGTAGATACTGCTGCAAATATTTTGTGAACATCATTTGAAGAGTGGGTTGTTAGCGAGATTCAATAACTAGGGAGATTGTAAATGCATTTTTATGTATTCCCATGTGTGTTGATCTGCCACTGATAACTGAGGAGTTTCTGAAAAAGATACAGCATATTGAGCACCACAATTATCACAGATATATTGTTTTTTAATGCTGCTACTTTCCTGAGTGCACACTTGGGAATTCAGGATCGCCCCCCTCTCTCCACGAGCACTGCAGGCTTCACGAGGGAGGACACAGAGAAGTACTCTGCACTTTCTGGATGACTGGGTGTCATTTAGTATAGCATGAGATTTTTCTTTTTTTTAACTACATTCCACACAAATGAATAGGATACATGATTATAGGACATACAAAACGACACATGCCATACACGTGCAGGTTTTTATGACAATACCGGGACTAGAGATACCAGTTATTGTGACATCATTGTGGCCTCGCAACCCTTTGCAGAGCAAGGTCCTTGAGGCTTGTTTTGGTAACCATCCTACTGCCCTGCAATTCCCTGACAGTTCCCCAGAAGGTATTTACAATGGTCCAGAAAAGGATGAAATTAGAGAGGCATTTTATTCCGTCCTTATAGAAGCATTGGATGATGAGCTTGTGGTAAACAGCCCCACCCCAGAAAGGAACTGACAGGAGGTAAGCCAGATGTCCGGTACATATATGTACAAATAACCAAAGAAAGTACAGATGAGCCATAGTGGACAACAAATAGTTGAGGTAGTTCTACACATATTAGACAATAAAATTGTATCAGTGCAGAACGTGAGCGCACAAACTCATAGAAAATTTAACAAAAAGGAAATTTCCTTAATATCTAAAGCGTGGGACTTATTGGGAATCCCACTCACACAGGGTACTGAGATAAGGGCATCTACATTGCATCTAGTGAGACTGTGCCTCCCAATGCCAACGTGTGCATCCCATACTGATAACACACAACTCACACTTCAGTCAGTAGGTAGTGTAGTAAGTAGCGAAAGCCCTGATACTGCTCACCAGTGTTCACTCACACCGCCTCCTCCAAGCACCACCAGCCCGGAGGGGCAGGAAGATTCACAGGATACCCTCGCTCCACTAGGCTGTGAGCATCACGTCGAGGTCACCAAGATGTCGGAGGGAAAATTAATCGTGGGCAAGAGGGGTCAGGGGGCCTGGCGCAGCAGCTCAGAAGCCGCGCTGGGGAGACTGCGAGAGAGAACTAAGGGAAATGGGACAGCTTAATTTGCACCGGGGTAGTCCTGGAACTCTTGCTCTAAAAACAGGAAAAAACGGATATATGAGCCTTGGAGACTGTTTCTGAAAGTTGAACAAGTTTTATTAGAAGACACAGCTTCTAGAAATATTCAATGATAGCATAAAAACCACATAGTACTTGATCATGCTCCTAGCATGCTCTTGAAAGTCGCATGGACCAGCTTGGATTTACAAAGTAAAGTTTACAGCTGCTATGAGAGAGACTCCTACTTTAAGAACACTAGTGAGTTCTGAGCTATGAGGCAGATTGCAAAGAAAAGTTTAAGCACATATTATTGGGCACACTCACCACTGCATGTAAGATGTCCTGAAAGTACAAGTTTAAAGACCTTCAATGCAGTGGAGATAAAACAAGGTCAGAGAAAACATAACATTTCAAATAGTGAAATATAACTTTAAATGCAACAAGGAAAAAACCATTTCATTACAGCAGAATATACAATGGAGGAGCAGAACCTAACTACATGGAACAAGGGCTATCGCGAGTAACCCCTGGGAAAAACTCCTGTCCGCCACCCATGTGCAAACGAGGAGTAGTTCAACGATAATCTGGTGGACCACCCTTTTTTATTGTTCAGAGGTGAGGAGCTTATGGTCACGCCATATCACGTCACCTCGAACCACATATCCTTCTATCGCCTCTCACGCCCCTGCCTGGTGCCTTCCCATCATAAGTGTAAATGTGGCCCCTTCTCGTAATTGTGTGGCATGTACGCTAGCCTAAACTGAGTTCCTGGCATCTTGACTGGAAAATCTATCATTAATCAGAAATGTGTTAATATTGCTTTGAAGGATTCTATTCATGCGTTTATGTGCCAGTCTGTGATACTGATTTGCCACATTTATCCTCATTTATCGGACAAGTTCGAGAAGTATCTTGTGGTGGGAACTTCCCTTATCTCCGTTCACAGCTTTTAGGTGGGGTGCTCGGGTGTGTTGCAAGAATAAGAAGGAACTTGAACTTTAATGATCGTAAACCTAGCATACAGTGGGGTGGGGGCTATAAACAGGAGTGCTGAGCTTCGCAGAAGTGGAGCTGGCAGAAGCTTGGGTCAGACCTGCTTTCTGCTTCTGTTTAAGCAGAGAGAAAATGGCAGTGCTCAGGCCAATGTAACTGAGGCCTATAACTTCTAAGCAGCAGGGCCTACACAGGGTTCATGCTTAGCTAGTGATAAGAGTGTGCTTGGGTAACTATGCAGTGAAATTATCTCCCTCTGTCACTTTACAAAAAGTTTCATGTTATTGCTGAGTCGAGTAAACAGCTGCCCGGTGCTGCTGTTGTCCAGGGGCTATATGTTAAGTCCGGGCTGTACTTTGTGTATCACTGGCCTAGTGCAATAAGGGGATTAGAGCAAGGTCTATTGGATATTCTCCACTTGGGCATGATAATTGTGATGAAATGTTAGTGCCTCAACAGCAAGCATTCGACATTAAGTATGGGTGAGGAGTAGAATATGCCCTATGGTGCAATAGAAAGTGTAGCGCAATAAGAGGACCAGTTCAATACTTACCAAAAGCCCACTTTTTGCTAACAATGAGTGCAATAATGCGACTAGTGCATTATCATTGACCATCCAATAAGGGGGTAACGTTTTTTGAGAGATTAAATTGAGTTTGTACATAAAATGTGGAAAAATTGTCGATTTGTGGACTAGTACTATACATTTATTTTGTGAAGTCGAGTGGGTGCTTGCATGTATATATTTTACTGTAATGATTTTAATTAATCGAACAGTCAATAAATAAATTCTAAATTCCCAGTTGACCAAGTAAATAAGGTACTGCTAGATAAATGCCATTTGGTACATTAAGTGTGTTTGTCTTAAAGCTGATGTGCAATTAGCCAGAAACTACTGTTACTTTCAACTACTATTCCTTTATAACGAGTGTTTCAGGCATGGACCATGCAGCTAGGAGCGGTGGGGTGGGAGAGGTCGACAGAGGACGACAAGGGAAACTTAAATTTTAAAAAACTGAAACCACTTTCATTGCGCTGGGTGCATTGCTGAGTCGGCAATGCTGCCAGTGTAAAGTAAGTAGTTTTAATTTTTTTTATGTAAGTTTACGTCGTCGTTGTCTGTCGTTGTCTGTCGACTCCCCCCGCCCCACCGCTCTTACTTTCACAGGCCACGCCTTAAAGATTTCTCATGCACTGCATCAGGACACAGTCCACATCAACTTATGCTGGGTACATATATGTCCTAATTTATGCAAATCAAATCCTAAAAGAACATTACATGGAAACAATCCAATTCTTTCCAAATAAAATGGCACCTGGGACTGAGCCAAAAATAGATGCAAGAGAAGGAGCCGATGCACATTCATGTCAAGTTTTCTGAAAGCTTTGAGCATATTCCCTCCAAACAATCTACAGAAGATTGAGCTATTGCTTTTCTAACTGCTAGAAATAATGCATGCCACCTCATCAAGACCATATGCATTTTGAAACTTTCAGAATATGTTATGTATCACTAATGTTTATAAATCGAGATACTTGGGTAGTGCTACTGTGTGGTGCGACTGTAGAGGCTCTGCTCTGATTGGTTAAAATGAATACTCTAAAAGCCAATGCATCTTTTATAACAAGGAGCACTTGTGTCTTCTCTTTTATGTACTAGCCCTGAAGATGTAGACTGGTGTTCCACGAACTTTAGTCAGCAGAATTTGACCAGCATATTGTGCAGCATAGTAATCAAGCTAAGGTATTTTTGATGCGCTCGGAAGGAGTTAGATTATCCTGAGGAAGGAGAGGTGTGTGTAGTAAAGCAGAATAGAATGGGGAACTAACCTTGAGGAGGGGAGAACATCCTAGTCTTGGCTATATTTTGGCTCATCCGAATAAAAAGGAATCTAGGATGAACCCTATGATGAACACATTATTTTAATAAACCCATTGGTGTTTTTTTTGCATTACGTCAGAATCATAAGGATGTGTTGTAAAATACATGCTTTGTGCTTGATGCTATTTGCGAAGAGTACAGATATAAATGTAACCATGGGCGTGAACATGTACCAACCATAGACATTTGTTAGGTGACAGTAAACAAATTTACTCAGAGAAAAGTATCCAAGACTGCTTAATGAAAACTAAGAACATTTGTTATGTGACTTCACTGGCAGCCAAGCATCCTGCAACATTGATCCAGAGCAAAAGCATTGTAAAGAGTTTCAAACGCCAGAAGGAGGTCTAATTAAACTAGCACGGGCGATTCCAAGTAATCCAACACATTAAGTGAGTTTGCTCTGTAAACCAAAAGTCGCAGTCCCCCTAGTTGCCCTTAATTCCATGAGCTTCAATATATGCCTACAACTCGATCACTGCAACTATCTTTTTAATAATCAGAGAACAAGAAAATAAACAATAGTTGGTACATTTTATTATATCCACTGCTAGACTTTTAATGGAGTATTATCCTGCCTTTTTTAAAGTACCAGTGTCTGAGGACTCAGCGAAGGAACAACTAACCTGCTCAAAGAAATCTGGGCTAAAACCTCAATATACTCTAGACTTAGACCATTGAACCTTTGCAGTAGTTTACCAGACAAGAAGTAAATCCAGGGAATTTTATGATCATTGACATCTTTGGGTCTCATTGCGGGTTTCAATTTTGAACGCTGCATTACAATGCAGGCGGTCGAAGTGAAACCAGACAGTCACTCCGGCTGGAATTCAGTAGGAGGCCTGGCCGTAATCCCTATGGACGGCGCTTCCACTGTAGGGATTACGATGTCGGTTTCTGACAGGCTTTCCATGTCAGGCATTCCCTGCAGCCTTTGGCTGGGGGCCAAGGGACACCTATGGTGTACTCCTGATAATCCCTGCATCGTGTGGCAGGCACCCTGAGGTGCCTGCCACACGGTGCAGGGATAAACAGATCCTCCCATTTCTCTATGGGTACTTGTGCTACATCCAGTATATGGCCGCAGCACAAGCTCCTATTGACAAATGGGAGCATGCAACTGCACTATGTGAGGTCGTATTGTAATGCAGTGGTCGGGACCCCCGACTGGAGATCGGTTGGTCCCGATTCCGCAACTAAAGTCCGCACAACATCGTACTAAGGGCCTTTCTGTTCACATTAAGTTAGAATTTAATTTGCACAGTAACAGGACAAGACAAGACTGTGCACTTGAATGTAGTACTAGTACATGAATGAACTGGTGGCCCGTTTATCACAATAAAGAGGGAAATTGGGCCATGTGTACCAAATTAAATGTTTTGCATTTCCTAAATAGAGAATCCTAAGAAATTGCTATTTAGGAATTGCAAAATGGAATGTACTTAAATAGTGATTTCCTAATAGTGATGCCTACACAGTAGGAATGGCTATTCGGAAATTGCTATTTAGGAAATGTTAAACCATTCGTTACTAAAGGTTTAGCAATTCCAAATTTGCGATTTCCTAATAAGAATTCGCAAATTAAGAAATGCAAAACCAAGGGTGCTTATGGCCCTAAGACCCCCCTTGATGCACCCTCCAAAAAATTGGTGTACATGTAAAGCTCACAGATGCCTGGTTTGCATGTACGTGCTAAAAAGCACTTTAAAAATGCATTTTGGATGTATTTTTTTTTCAAAATTGCACCTTGTTACCATTGACTCAGAGATGATGGTAATAGCATTTCCTAAATGACCATTTTGCATTTAGGAAATGCTTTGTACATGTGCTTAGGAAATTGCAAATAGGAAATCCTTATTTACAATTTCCTATTCAGGGAATCACAAAATGCGATTTCTACTGGGTAGAAATCGCATTTACAGCCTGATTCATCATTCTCCCGTTTTGCAAGCCCCTAATAGCGATTCATAGCGAATCGCTATTAAGGACTCGCGAAACGGGATTCATGTAGAAATTGCATGAAGAAATGCGATTCCTACATAATCCTTATTTGCGATTAGCAAATTGCTAATCGCAAATAAGGAATAACTCGCCATTCATTCCTATGGGCCAAAAGGCCCATAGGAATGAATGGGGAGTATTCCTTATTTGCGATTAGCAATTTGCTAATCGCAAATAAGATAGCGGTTTGAAGGGTGCCAGGGGTGTCCAAAGGACACCCTGTAGCACCCCTCAAATGAAATTTTACACAGGTGTTGCACACACACATGTCCAAAGGACATGTGTGTGTGTAACATGCAACTCAGAAAAATGCATTTAAAAGCATTTTTCTGAGTTTTCGCAATTTACCACGAGGTCTGACCTCGCGGTAAATTGCAGCCAGAAATTGCGAATTCGCAAAACAAAATTGGATGATGAATTGCATTTAAGGAATCTCAAATAGAGATTCCTTAAATGTAATTCCTCGCAAAATTGCGAGATCGCAATTAGCGATTTTTGCATTTGGGATGATGACTCCCAAATGCAAAAATCGCACTCGCAAAGGGCCAGATTCTCAGAATCCGGCACTTTGCGAGCCGATTTCGGCTTCATGAATAAGGCTGTTGGTGATTCCCTATCTGCCTTTGTACATATGGAAAGGCAATTTAGCAATTTTTCACTGACTGAAAATGCGATATTTTCCGTTCAGAAATGCTAAATACATATGGCCCTTTTAGCCATCCCTTGGGTAATATTTAGCACCACAGCTGGATCATCTGACTATTCTTAGCACCCAATCAAATTGGGCCTGTTAAGCTCATTTCGGTGCAAACTTCTATGTGGTTCCAAAAGGTGATTACTTTCGGGTCATTTAAAGTTGTTTGCACTCATGATTTGTGGTAGGAAAACATGAAACACAAGTGAAAATAGCTTAAAAGACTATTTTTGCACCAGATACAATGTGAAATTGTAAAAAAACAGTGAGTTAGTAACCATTATTGGGTTTGAAATTTAAAATCAGCTGTAAACTATGCTCTAACTAATTTGTACACCCTGCACGAATGCAAACGCAAATTAGTAGGTGCGCAATGTACACCCACAAAGAACGGGCCAATGTTTCTGAAAATATTCTGTAAACAGTTGTTCTGTCCAGTTACTGATAAAGAATAAGTTCATTTAATTTTTCAAATGGTGTTGCAATCACTTTTCTGCTTAGTGGCAATCTCTAATTTAAGCTCAGGTGATATGGACCTAGGTCATGCATTTCAGAAATTCTATGAAAGGAATTTTAAGGATTACCCATTCTCATTAAAACAGTCCTTGCTCTGTGTGTTTTTTTTATTTTATATTGGGGTATTCTTGGTTTTATTCTGATAAAATGACATTCTTAAGTTGGAATGGGAATGCCTGTAAATGAAAAAATCTTCTGCTGCAGTATGTTGGAACCTTCCCAAGGTATATGCATAGTTCTGGAGAGGATAGGTTTTCGTATATTATGACATGCTTCCACTTTGCTGCATCAATTCCTAAAGATTCAGCAATATTGTCTGAGGGTAAAATTGTTGGTAATAAGCCAATAGATGGTGTAAGGGTCTTGCATAGTGGTTTGCACATACTATTTAACACTGATACAAAATTCATGCCGTTGTAAAGATTCACTTTGTTACATGCCCCACATTTAAATAGGTGCTGTGTGCGCAAGCAAAGAGAGTACACCCCATTACAGTGAATGCGCTGCCCCCAGGGAAGTCGCAAACTCGTGCTTTCCAGGGGCATTTAAGTTGAAGTTCAAAGAGACTTTATTCAATTGCTTTTTGAGACAATCATAAAAAGTACATGAAACAATTCATTCAATAAAACTAATACATATTATAAACAGTACATAGTTACATTAAAATCTCGACTTGCAAACAATCATAGTATTCTCAACTATTATGAAATTATAGTTTTCCTGTGGCTAAGTACTTTTTAAAAAAAACATGCCTATCCTCCAGACTCTGTGTACAACGTCCAGGAGCTGCAGCGCAAGCAATGCAGGACGGCATTGTCTCAGGCCCAGCTCCTTCTGGATCAGGACAATCCAAACATTCCTCAGGTTACTGTAGAATTTACAGAATAAAAATACATGTATTGTTGATTGATCCAAACAGTTGTCACACGGGCACAGTCCTAATGTTCGCAACCAATCATTCATACCTGGAAAGCTCACTAATCTGTGGAAAATATTACATCTAAAACAGGTCAATAAGAACCTGTCATAGCCACCAGGTTCAAACAATACATAAGACTGAATACTAAAAGGGGATAAAATAAATTGATTATACTGGACGGTAGGCTTTAAACTCTCAGTTGCCAATCTAATAGAGTCCAGATGAAGTAGTCCCTGTTTTTTAAGAATTCCTTTCTACTAATCAACTGCATGGAGCTCGGGTTATTGTAATATTCCAGTGGCCTAGATCAAACATACAATTTCCAATAAACCTCAGACACGGGATCAATAATGCTCCTTTAAGTGAAATACGGAAGCATTAGAAATACCTTTGCATGTAGGTGCAGTGAGTGACTGCACCTGCCTGTATGTGGATGTCTGGGGGTTCCTTAGGACCCCCTTTTCACCACCCAGAGGGCTGCCATCAGGGGGCACACTGACAGTTTGCCTCCTGATAGCTTCCCTGCCATTGCACCCACATCCATAATACAGCTTAGGTGCAGAGGGAAAGAGACTCCTTCATTTGCAGGAGGCCATGCACCGATGTAAATGAGGGAACACCTTCTTGAGATAGCGCTATCTGTATTACAGAAAGGGCCTGCATAAGCGTATGTGGCTCCTTGTGTAAAACCAAAGTGCAGCGGGGGCACACAAATCTAGCCATACATGCCAGTTGCACCCCTGGGGCACTTTCTGCAGTTTTGCCCCAGAAGTAGTAAATCTGCATGTTATCATGATCTGGCGACTTTAGTCACCAATCTAAGACAATCGGACTTTTAACAGCTCTAGAAGCGAGCACTGCATGAAGGGCTGTGTGACATTATGTGTATGCTGAAAAATCAGTTAGAGCCCTTTGTAAGGAACCACTATTTCTAACTCGAGAGCAGGCTCACATTGAGTCGACCTATCCGGCCCATTTATTTGCAAATAGTTAGCCCCATTCCTGTGATGCTTAAATGCTATTCCATCACTGCTCTAACTATAGACATACCAGTCTGCCCACGCCCACAGCAAATGACTTCTACATAATTCAGCTAAATCTGAAAGCAAATTAAGTCATCCAGTTATCAAGTGAAACTGGGCACTGTAAAAAACCGACAGCCGATTCCGGCCGCAATAGACCCATACAAGCCCTGAATTCATGTTGTGCGCTACCTAAATCCTTAAAGGGACTCAGTAGCATAGTGATGCTGAGCAAATGCCATCACAGATGTGGAGATGCATAGTTATTCTGGGGTGTAGACTCCGGCCTTCAAATCTTAGGACATGAACAAAAAAATGTTGACATAACAATAGTAATATCGCCTGCCTTAGACACACGTGGATGAGAAGCCGTGCAAACATTTGAGCCTACCTGTGGGTGAAATATCAAGCTTTCTGTGTGGGCTTGGCATATAGATAATCTAGGTCATAGTTGTTTAGATCACAATATCAAACAAAAGGCACAATGTGGATAGATTAAAGGGGGAGGCCCCTGCTGTTGCGCTCTATCAAATCGTTAATGGCACCTCAACTGAAATGAATGTCCGCTGCCATTACCTGCTTTCAACACACACACCAGGCTGCTGACTGATATAAGGTTGCACGAGTTGTCATTTTATTCAGCGGTTTTAAACCACATTCTGAGCCACCGTCTGAATAACTGGTCATCAAAATTGCCTAGCAGCTGCAAATTGCCTAAAGCGTTGCGACTTCTGAAGCCAATCACCACAGGGCAGGTACACAAAAGCATTTATGAGTGCAAGAAGTAGTGCTACAGGATTACATTTTTACGTACTTTTACATGCCAGTGCAGAAGAGGTTGGCCACTGATTGTTGTGTCGGAGTACCCTGTCTGCCAAATTGATGGTCTGGCCGTTCTTTTGAGATTTAGGTGAACTGTCCTGTTTCTGATGGCTGTACCCTCACTTGCCCTGCCGTTGAAAACTATTATCCAACGGGTCAGTGGAGTTTGGGCCACTGGTACCTGCTTGGTGTACATGAATTTCAATTCAGGACTGCCAGCGAAAGTCTGGCGGTGCTGAACAGAACTTTCGGAGCAACCTCCTAGTTTAAGGGTAACATTTGCCTTCCAAAAACAAACTCCCACTTTAGGAGTTTGGTTTTAGAAAACAAAAACGTTGGCTGAGCGGCTCCCTGAAAAACGGTGGCTTATCACCTGACTTTCAATGCCTTCAGAGGAGTTGCTGTTCTGGTGGCTCCTCTGAAGGCACAGAGATCTCTGCAGGGACAGCAGAGATCGCTAAATACAGAGGGCAGTAGTCAATCCAGGGGGGTTACGGTAATGACTAGGGATGGTCGCAACTCATGTAATTTGCTGTAGTGTAATTATGGTAATTAACAGTAAAATGACACAACCTTACTCTGAATTATGCAAAGATTGTAGCCCAGCATTTAACATTAATTTCAAAGTACAAAGTGCCCCCTCACTTCCAAAATAAATGGACCAGAGGATGTATATTACGCTAATAAAATAGCTCTAAATGCAAAAGAACATGAACTGCAGCAGCCAGCAGCTGCTCGTGCTTACTAAATTTACTGTTTCTGTGCTCTTGTCTAGGATTTTTGTGCAAAATTACTCATAATTATGCAAACAGATGCAATAATTATGGGTGCGTTTGTGTCAAAAGGGTAATGGGAGATTATCAAAATTACTCCTATTACTCTGATATAATTAAACGTTCACCTAGGCTTACTCTGCCACCCTTACAAGTTCAAGTTCAAGTTCAGGAATTTGTATAGCGCACTACTCACCCAGAGGGTCTCAAGGCGCTTGTGGGAGGGGGTGCATTATTTATCGAAAAGCCATGTTTTAAGTTCCTTTATGAAGGAGGTGAGGTTCTGTGTAAGGCGGAGGTGGGTGGGGAGAGAATTCCAGGTCTTGGCCGCCAGGTAGGAGAAAGATCTTCCTCCCATGGTGGATCTATCGATGCGTGGAACTGCGGCGAGGGCTTGATTGGAGGATCTAAGTTGGCGGTTGGGTATGTAGAAGGACAGTCGTGCGTTGAGGCATTCGGGTCCTGGTTTGTAGAGGGCCTTGTGTGCGTGGGTGAGGAGACGGAACGTTATTCTCTTGTTGACAGGGAGCCAGTGGAGGTCTTTCAGGTGACTGGTAATGTGATCTTGGCTGGGGATGGCCAAAATGAGTCTGGCTGATGCGTTTTGGATGCGTTGCAGTTTTTTCTGTAATTTGGTTGTGATTCCGGCGTAGAGGGTGTTTCCATAGTCCAGTCGGCTGGTGACCACTGCGTGGGTGACAGTCTTTCTAGTCTCGGAGGGGATCCAACAGAAGATTTTTTTGAGCATGCGAAGAACGTTGAAGCAAGAAGATGAAACTGCGTTGACTTGTCTGGTCATCGAGAGTGAGGAGTCTAGGATGAAACCTAGGTTACGTGCGTGGTCTGTGGGTATAGGTGCTGTGCCCAGTGCCGATGGCCACCATGAGTCATCCCAGGCAGATGGAGATGATCCTAGGATGAGGACTTCCGTTTTGTCTGAGTTAAGTTTTAGACGGCTGTTTTTCATCCATTCGGCTACTTCTTTCATTCCTTCGTGAAGGTTGGTTTTGTCGGTGTTAGGGTCTTTGGTAAGGGAAAGGATTAATTGGGTGTCGTCAGCGTAAGAGATGATGTTAAGGCTGTGTTGTCGCGCGATGGATGCGAGTGGACTCATGTAGACGTTGAAGAGGGTGGGACTGAGAGATGAACCTTGTGGTACTCCGCAGATGACTTCGGTGGCCTCTGATTTGAATGGGGGGAGGCGGACTCTCTGGGTTCTCCCGGCGAGGAACGAGATGATCCAGTCCAAGGCTTTTCCTTGTATGCCGGAGTTACTGAGGCGTTGTATGAGGGTGCTATGACAGACTGTGTCGAAGGCGGCGGAGAGGTCTAGTAGGATGAGGGCAACTGTTTCTACGTTGTCCAGTAGTGTTCGGATGTCGTCTGTCACTGCAATGAGGGCGGTTTCGGTGCTGTGTTTGGCTCGAAAGCCAGATTGAGAGGAGTTGAGAGAGTTGTTGGATTCAAGGAAGGCGGCGAGCTGGTTATTTACGGCTTTCTCGATGACTTTGGCAGGGAATGGGAGGAGGGAGATGGGACGGTAGTTCTTAAGTTCAGAGGGGTCTGCTGTAGGTTTCTTCAGGAGGGCGCTGAGTTCGGCGTGTTTCCAGCTTTCTGGGAAGGTAGCGGAGTTGAAGGAGCAGTTGATGACGTCACGGAGATGTGGTGCGATGATGGAGGCTGCTTTGTTGTAGATGTGGTGGGGACAGGGGTCGGTTGGTGATCCAGAATGGATGGAGTTCATTAGGCGGATGGTGTCTTCAGTGGAGATTGGGTTCCAGGCACTAAGGTTGTTAAAGGGCGATTTAGGTTCGGAGGTGGGTGGAGTGGACTGTTCTTTGGAAGTGTTCTCAAAGCTGTTATGTATGTCGGCTATTTTGTTGTAGAAGAAGGAGGATAACGAATCGCAGAGGTCTTGGGAGGGAGTGATGTCGTTTGAGGCTGTAGTGGGGTTGGTAAATTCTTTGACGATGTTGAATAGTTCCTTGCTGTTATGGGCGTTGTTGTCGAGTCGATCCTTGAATGCTGATTTCTTGGTGGTTCGGATCAGTTGGTGGTGTTTGCGGGTGGCAGCCTTGAAGGTGGTCAGGTTGTCAGTGGTTGGGTTTTTTCTCCATGTTTTTTCGAGAGTAGGGCATAATTTCTTGGATTTTTTAAGGTCATCGTTGAACTAGGGGGCCTTTTTGTTACCTTGTTTGAACTGTTTGTTTTTCAAGGGTGCTAGTTCGTCGATGCTGTGAGTGATCCATTGTTTGAGTTTGGTGGCAGCCTCATTTGGGTCCGATGAGAGGGCGGGAGGGTTTTGGTTGAGCGAAGTGAGGAGTTGGTCGGTGGTGAGTTTGTTCCAGTTTCTACGAGGAATAGGTTGTGGGGGGTTGTGGATCGTGGTAGTTTTGTAGCTGAAGTGAACGCAGCTGTGGTCCGTCCAATGGAGAGTTGTGGTGTGATCGAAGGAGATGTGTTTGCTGGAGGTGAAGATAGGGTCGAGCGTGTGTCCGGCAAGGTGGGTGGGGTGTCAACAATTTGTTTAAGTCCGAGGTTGGCCAGGTTGTCTAGAAGGGTGGTGGTGTTGCTGTCGTTTTTCTTTTCCAGGTGGAAGTTGAGGTCTCCCAGTAGAATGTAGTTTTCGGAGGCAAGGGCATGTGGGCTGATGAAGCCGGTGATGTCTTCGCTGAATTGATTACGGGTTCCTGGTGGCCTGTATATGAGGGTGCCTCTAAGTGTGGTTCTGGGGTCGGTGTGGATCTGGAAGTGGAGGTGTTCGGCATTTGCAAGGTTATCATCGGAGCTGGTCGTGATTCTGATGGTGTTCTTATGGACGATGGTGATGCCTCCTCCAGTTTGGTTGGTGCGGTCTTTTCGGATGATCTTGAAAGCGTCCGGGATGGCTATGGCGATGTCGGGTGCTGATGATGCGTTCATCCAAGTTTCTGTGAGGAAGGCGATGTCCGGTGAAGCAGTGTCGAGTAGGTCCCAGAGTTCAGTGGCGTGTCTGTGGACCGAGCGGGTGTTCAGCAAGATACACTTCAGGCGGTTAGAGTCGGAGCTGTGTTTGGGGTTAGAGGGTTTGGTGAGGGACCTGATGCAGGCGAACTTGCAGGTGTGGCAGGCGAAGGGTCCGTGGGTGTGTCCTGGTGCGGCAACGCAACATTGTGGGGTGCGTCCGGGGTTAAGGGCAAGGAGAGTAGCGGCGTCATATGTTATGCGGGAGGAGTGGGTATTGCGAGGACCAGGGGGTCTGGTGCTGGGCGCGGTCCAGGCGCGGACGGGCGTAGACGGGCTTACCTTTGGCGCACCTTCGGCGCGCATGGGGCGCGATCGCTGCGTGTGAACGCTGCGCGCAAATGCATCTGTCATAAGTGGAGAGTGAAGGGGGGAGGGGTGAGGGAGGCTCAGCTGGGAGACGGGGCGGGCTCTAGAGGACGGGCTTCCAGGCACAACAACAACAAAATGGCAGCGGAAAGGAAAGTAAACACAGGCACAAAGATAAATGCAATAATGAGACAATGTGTGCAAAAGCGCTACAATTAACTATTTCCTGATCAAGTGAAGCAAAATCATATAAGTAGCGTTACAACAGCGTCAAATTAAATTATAGTGCTAAAGTCGGCAAAACGCCCAGAAATTCCGTTTTAATGTAAGCAAAGCTAATCGCGTTGCAGCAGATTTGAGAAACAGCAGGAATGGGTAAGGAGCGCAGCACAACGATACCAGACCGAGCAGGGAGCTTGGGGAGCGGCCGCTATCAACAGCGTCAGATGCCACTTGCATACCCTAAATGAGTCACATTTTTGGAAGTCAAAATTCTCCAGTAGATCAAGTCTAAAAAAGGTCACTAGGCAGGGATCCTTGAGGCTGGGTTACTTTCATAGCAAAGCCCTCCTGAACCTGTTTTCCGAGAAGCGAAAAGCTCTGAGTGGTACCAGGTATCTCTCCATTTCGCTGTGTTTAACTGTGTTATCTTGGAGTCGGGAGTCTTTCTGCTTTTTTGTGCCCTTGATGTAAGCCAAGAGGAAGCCAACCACGTCATCCCTGGAAATCATTTTCAGTCCCCAAATCCCAGTAGGTGTTAGGAGTTCTTGAGTCCTTCTTCCACCAAGAGCCAGGGGTCATCTTTTGGCAAGGCCGTCTTCTGTTGGAGTTTTTCACATACAGGAATGGTCTAAAGAGGTGGTGGTTGAGCTGCCTGAATTATTATTTGCTTAACCCAGTGCCACCCAATCATAACTTTCTTCTGGAAGTCCTCTTAACTCACACTACAAGACCAATACTTGCCTCATTGGCCGAACATGATGGTCTCCTGATAGTCAGTCATGGGTCCATGCTTTGAGAGCAGCATGTCTAATGAGGAACTGGCAGAGTGAGAACTATTGTAGAGAATCTACCCCATACCAAGAAATTCAGGGCCTCATTTATGAGAAATGACGCATCGCTGCGTGAAAGCAGCAATGCGTCACTTCTCAGTGCGCACTCCTTGCGTCATGATTGATGTGTCATATTTACAGTATGATGCATCATTGCGCAAGGAGTTACAGATACGTCAGTATTTCTGACGTATCTGTAGGCGCAAAAATGACCCATTGCTGAAGTGTGTCACAAAAGTGACGCAACTCCAGCAATGTGTACTTTCACATGGGCAAGTCCCATGTTGTTAGTGCCTGCGTCAGTCTTACGCCTGCCATGAAGCAAGCGTAAGATTTTGACGCATTAGCGGCCAAGAAATGGCGCAGTGAAACCTTATAGATTTCACTGCGTCACTTCCATGACCCTTTCTTGCGTCAAAACGCCCCCCTTGCATACATTATACCTGGTGCAGGTATAATGTGGCGCTGGGGTGTACAAAGTGACGCACCTACCTAGATGCGTCACTTTGTAAATATGGCGCAACAAGGTGCATTTTTTACGCCACTGGTGCGTCACAAAAAGTGACGCACCAGCGGCGTAAAAGTGACGCACAGCCTCTTAAATGAGGCCCTCAGTTTGAAGGTTTTCCATCCTATTTTATGAGTGAACATAATACCTGACTGGCTGTGTGTGCCGTGCATGCCACATGTGCAGGCATGGATTTGGAGAGTGGCAGCCACCTCAGTAGGTCAGGGCAGGCAGGCTCTGATGCAGCGTACGGCAGGAACAGCTGGGGAGGAGGCAGAACAAGTGTATGTCCTCAGGCAGAGGAGCCACAGCACTTGTTGGGAGGTAGTCTTAGAGACGGAGAGTGCAGCGACCGCATAGAGCAAGCAGTGACAGGTGAGTTATATAAATGAATACAAATATCATTAAGAAGGGCAGTCAGGGGCAGGAGATTGTGACAGATAGTGATGACATTGGAACACTATACCCAGAATTGTATTTCAAGTATGTGCCATGGACCCCTTTCTAGACCATATGGAATTGGTGTGAGACGTTAAGATGAACAAGGAGGCAGTCCTTAAAGCAGAGAGACCTGAGGACAAAATAAATATAACATAGGAAGTGGTATCCATTCACAGCTAAGGGAAGCTGTGCCCCAAGACTGTTTTGAATGATTGAGAATTGGGGTAAACCCTCAGATAAGGGGACGGGGCAAGAATAAAACAATAATCTTTGATGTAATAAGTCACATAAACACTAAGGCCAAATCTCCCAACAACTCAAAAAGGAAGAAGGAAAGCTCAGTGAGACAGCTAAGAAGTGGAAAAACATGTGCTAGTTCAGCTACAATTAAAATAGCCCAGTCTTTAAGATAATGGCATACAAGGAAGCAACAGAAAAAATGCAGATTCCACATAAAAGATGCAATCCAAGACGTTGGCTGAAGGAGGAAGGACAGAGAAAGGAGCACCTGAGGTAGAGGTTATATCTGCCAAGACAGCCATGATGGAGTCTCAGGTCCACATACATTCCTCAACTTTACAGGTTTCTCAGCAAGTGAGACCTGGAGCTAAGGCTGTGAGGACCGGTACAAGGTATTAGTGCCATTGAGAGATAGAGAGTATGGTTCTGTGGGCAGTACTACCTATTATGTTAGCCTGCCCAGTCTATTATAGGCAAATACAATCAGAGCATCCCAAGTGGACAAGGAAGCAGGTGAACAGACAACAGGGTCAGCAGGAGAATTATTAATAAGGGGTAGCCAGGCAGAGATTAAAAGAGGGTTTGTGGTATCTGTTGTAAACCAAGGAAAAATCAAAGAAACAAGTCTGGCGTTGGAATTCAAGTTAGAGGACAAGCGCATTGCTGCTCTTAAGGAAAAGACTGAGGAAATGGTGCATAGGCTGGACGTACCAATGTAGAGATTAACGTTTTGAAATGTTACCATCAAATACCATCGGAGGAATTGAAGAGGTTGAAGAACCACTCCAGGTGGAACAGTTTGAGGATATTCAATGCTCCTGAAGGTGCGGAAAGGGCTGACGGGGTAGCTTTTGTTATAAAATTGCTCAGGTAGGAAGCACTTAAATGTGGTACAGGGTGCAAGTTCGAAAAGGAGATTAGAGGGTGCACCTTGACCCCTACAGGCTTAAAGAGGGTTGGAAATAAATTTAGAAAATACCATACATTTTTTGTTTTATTCAGTGAAAGAGCAGATCCAAAGTTTAGGATTGAAAGAGAGTTCCCTTTCAGACCAGAAAAACCCATACATTATTAAGTCTCACTTATTTAAAAATACTGAGCAAAGACAGTGGGAAAGGATTGTTGAATGCTACAAACTGGGTGCCAAAGTCAGATTAATATTCCCTGCAATGTTGAAGATCATGTGGAAGAATGAGATGTTTAATTTCAGGAAAGCAGTTTGACGGGCTACTTGAAACTATGCGTAAAAATACATATGAATGAAATAAAATGTATAGGGGGTTAGTAGAGGGACGTGGCAGAATGATGAGTGTTGTATACAGAGATTTATGTTGAGTGTATGAGGTTCATATTTTTTTAACATTTGCAATGCTGAGGTCCCCCAAAGGAAAGACCCAAGTAGAAATGTAGTAATGCCGAATTTATACGGAGGGGGTTCTTATGGGTAGAGGACTAGGTTAGTAGAGTTGGGGATTTTTTTTAAAAAACATATAAAAAGTCCCCATTTTTGCTGTGGTAAAGATTGGTATTAAGAGGTTCAACTGAAAAGGGAAAAGCACAGGTGTCTGAAGCTCGGGAGAGACTACTGCTAAGATGAAGTTCTTGATCTGGAATGTGAACGATTTGTAGGTTGCCAGGAGTATTATGACAAAACTTGCGGGACCCCCAAGTATAAATTATGTTATTGCACAAAGCCCACCTTACAACCCTAAAATGTAGAGGTCTCTTCAATAAGGAAGATTTGGAAAATCCAATTAAATGCTCAGACCAAGCAATTACCTCAAAAGGAGTTGCAGCGCTGGTCAAAAAAAATGTGGGAACTAACATTTGTGAATTCAAAACTGATATATCAGAAAGTGGATAGTGGGTAAGATGGAGCTTCAAGGGCTTTTCTTATGTGCTCAATTTTACAGCCCAAACTATGATTATCTTGCACCCCTTTACGAGATGGCAGCTAAAATTTCTTATGTGCTCAATTTTACAGCCCAAACTATGATTATCGTGCACCCCTTTAGGAGATGGCAGCTAAAATTTCAGAGTGTGCCTCTCCATTAATTATAGGGCATTTTAATGTTGTGCTGAATGAAGATGTAGATAGGTCTCAAAAGAGTTGAGTAATAAATAATCCAAAAATTGGGACAGCATTGAAAGGACTTATGCTAGACTATGGACTGCAAAAGATTTGGCAGAAGTGACTGAGAAAAAAAGAGGTCATGCTTTTCATATTAAAAATACAGGCATGACTCGCAGATCTACTTTTTTCTAGTACAGGGTATGCTCTTTAATAAAATAAGTGATGTTAGACATCGGCTGGCTCAGTGTCCTGACCGCTCAGCTGTACTGTTGGTATGGCAGTGCATGGATGGTCACTTGAATCAGAGATGGACAGTTGCGAGAACTCTATTGATAGATGAGGAGTTACTGGTAGTGTTGACCAGAGAAATTAAAGAATTTTGTAGACTGAAATTGAAATCTGCCTGCATAGGGTTGTGTAGGATACATACAAGGCATTTGTTAGAGAGGTTCATCGAGAACCTGGGATGTAAAAATAAAGCAAGGAGAGGGAAAGTCAGTAAGCTAGAGAGGTATATTATGAGGGTAAAGAAGAAATTAAGAGAAACTAAAACAGAAAAATATCTAGAGGTACAGAGAAAGTGATGGAGTTACTGGATGCTATGAAAGTATTATTTGAGAGGAGAGATAGGGACCTGTGGTTTGCAGGCAATTTAAGACATTTTGAATTTGGGGAGAAATGTGGAAGAGTGCTCATATGGAAAGAAAGTGTAGATAAGGCAAGGATTGTTATTGAAGAGTTATGGATTGATGATGAGCGGAACTGGACCTGTATAAATAATCGAGAAGAGGTAGAATAAGCAGTATGCATTGCATTTCAAGTGTATATTCTGAAGCGACACTAGTTGAAACCCAAAAGATAAGAGAATGGTTAGTGGATAAAAATCTCTTTAGCATGCCTGATTTAGGAAATAAATTGTTGCAAGGAGAGATCAGATCTGTCCCAAGTTTTGTCCCAAATAGATACGTTTAGCAGTTGGACAGTAGCAGGGATAGATGGTTTACCCTTTGAGGTGCATAAAGCAATTAAGGAGGTGGTAGTTCTGGTATAGAGACTGTTGTTTAATTAAATATACTTGGAGGGAGGTGCAATGACTGCATCATGGGATTGAAGTGACAATAGATTTAATTTTGAAGATGAACAAGGACAGATGGACAATGGATTCATACCAGCCTATGTCCCTTTCTTTACAGCAATTTTAGGATCTATCCAGGGATCCTGTCAGCCAGATTGGCGAAAATAATTAGTCAGTGTTAAAAATTGGGTTACTGGTTGACTGGGGTGTGAGCAGCAGCCACAATCAAAGTCAGGGTGAGGCACAAGCAAACTCCTGGCAGTTTGACACACAGCAGTCAGGCTTAATTTACGAGATATGTGTAAAGTATTTGTGCAACACTTCAAACAGTAAAACAGAGTATAACACCACGCAAAAAGTTCCCACACCAGATTAGAAAATTAGAACCTAATTTAACACCTTGGCTGCGGCTCAAATTCCACCGCAGTGCTGGACATTCCAATCACGGGCGTGGCTCAGATGGCCCCCCAACACCGTGCGCACATGCCCACCGGGGGCCGTCATGAGTAGGGAAGAGGTTAAATATTAAAACAAGACCACAATGGCAAAAATACAATCAGTAGGAGTTATGAATTTTTAAAGAATAAACTGCAATATAGTGTCCAAAAGCATAAAGTGTCAGCCACAGCTTTCTGATCCTGCTGGACTGGATCAAAATCAAGGGTTTAAGCAAACATCGAAGGAGTGCGGGTGGGATACAGTTCTCGATTAGTCATGCTGAAGGTTTACCTTTCCAAATTTTGTGCCAAGAGTCCCATTTACTTTAAAAAAAATCGCAGTGAGCAAGGAGATTGTCACTTGGGGTGGTTGGCATGGCACGAGGAGCAGGCCGTGTGTCACGGATGGACAGACTTGAGTTTCAGTTTGGCATTCCATGTGGATGTTTGATGCTTGCTGTGTGAAGAGACAGGCTGTCAGTGGCTCAGTTTCAGTTCAAATGGGCCCGTTCACAGTCATAAAGAGACCAAAATCTTGGATTTAAGATCTTGAGAGCCACACCAAGGGTCCAGGACCTGGGAGGCACCTCTTAGGTGGAATGAACTCACTGAAGATGGGTCCAGGAGTTGTTTGGGAGTCTGATATGTCCCTGAGGCTCAGATCGGGAGGCTAGCAGATTAGTCCTTTATTTCTCTCTAGGGTCCTGGGTTCAAGATGTTTTACAGGTCCAGCTCTAATTCCCGAGGCAAGAGGGAATTAGGCAGCAGGTTAGCACAGCACAGCAGCAGCTCCTTCATTATAGCACCTATTTATAGAGTGCACTAATTAACCTGGAGGGTCTTAAGGCACTGAGTTGGGGTGGGGGTGCAGCTACTGGTCGAACAGCCAGATTTTGAGAGGTCGCCTGAAGGTCAGCAGGTCCTGGGTCTGTCGCCGCTGTTTGGGGAGGGTGTTCCATGTCTTGGCAGCGAGGTAGGAGAAGGATCTGCCACCGGTGGAGGTTTTGTGGATGCGTGGAACAGTGGCAAGGGCGAGGTCGGCTGATAGAAGCTGGCGGTTCTGGGTGTAGAAGGTGAGACACTTGTTGAGATATGCTGGTCCAGCATTGTGTAGTGCTTTGTGGGCATGGGTAAGGAGATTGGAGGTGATCCTCTTCTTGACTGGGAGCCAGTGCAGGTCGTTCAGGTGGGCAGTAATGTAGGTGTGGCAGGGTATGTTGAGGATGAGGCATGTGGAAGAGTTTTGTATGTGTTGGAGCCTCTTCTGGAGTTTGATCGTGGTCCCTGCGTAGAGGGCATTGATGTAGTCCAGTCTGCTGCTGATGAGGGCCTGTGTGACTGTTCTTCTGTTTCTGGTGGGGATCCATCTGTAGATCTTTCAGAGCTTGAGGAGGGTGTTGAAGCAGAAGGAGGAGATGGCGTTGACTTGCTGGCTCATTGAGTGCGATGAGTCCAGGATGAACCCCAGGTTGCGTGCATGGTCGGTGGGTGTGAGTGCGGCTCCCAGGGCAGCTGGCCACCAAGAGTCTTTCCAGGCGGAGGGAGAAGATCCGAGGATGAGGACCTATGTCTTGTCTGAGTTAAGTTTGAGGCAGCTGGTCTGGATCCAGCTGGCGATGGCCTTCATTCCTTCGTGGATGTTGGTTTTCGCGGTGGCGGGGCTTTTGGTAAGTGAGAGGATCTGTTGAGTGTCGTCGGAGTAGGATACGATGATGAGGTTGTGCGAGCAGAGGATGTTGGCGAGTGGTGCCTAGCAGAGTGACAGTCCTTTCAGCAGCACAGGAGTCCTTCTTCCTGGCAGAGTATCCACAGGTCCAACGGTGTACTGAAGTGGTGGTGACTGAGGTCCTTCTTTATACACTGGTGCCCTCGTTCTGGAAGGTGAGCAAAGCTTCCAGACAGTGTATTTGAAGTGTATTGAATTTCCTACTTCCCCTGTCCCGGGCGAACTGACAATGCAGACCCTTTGTATCGGGACAGGACACACTCTATTAAGGTGTACATGAGGCTCGGCCCATGTCCTCCCTCCCATTATGCCAGTAATAGCCAATCCAGTCGCATCTAAGCTCCCTTTTTCTGTGGCTGTCCAGAGGAAATGCACAATGCTGAATTGCCAACTACACCTAGTCATGTGATTGGAGACAGGCTTCAGGCACCAAATGGCTAATGCAAGAAAATGTAAGCTTTCTAAATGTGACATTTTCAGGACGGTAATTCAAAATCTGACTTAAATCATAAATTAGGATTTTAAATTAGGATTACAGAGCCACCAAAAACAAACCAGTTATCTCTTCCCATTTGGAAATTGCACTTATAAAATGTAACAAGGCAGCTCCAATGATATCCTGTAGGAGAAATAGGCCTTGCAGTAGTGAAAAATTAATTTAGGGGGTTTCACTACCAGGACATGTACAATTTAAAGATACATGTCCCACTTTTCAAATACTGTTAGAAATGGGGGTGTCTAGTTGACAATGGTTTGCACCGTTGTCCAAGTAGGGACCCTTCTTTCTAGTCAGAGTAAGGTGGATAGACTTCTAAAATAAAATAACCCCTGCTCACCCCCTTGATAGCTTCGCACAAGCATACAGGCTTATCTCAGAGGCAGTGTGTAAAGCATTTGTGCATACATAGAGAAACTACAAAAGGACACCACACCAGTTTAGAAAAATAAGTAACCTTTGTAGTAAACCAAACAAGACCAAAATTACAAAAGTCCACAATACAGTAATCAAAATAAACTTTTAAAGGTAAAAATAGATCTGTTCATAGAAAATGGTGGATGCACCACTTTCAACACATAGTACCCAAATGTGTCAAAACACAAACAAAAAGGGTTGCAGGGAAGGTGATACGTTGGCTCCTTACACACAGGGAAGGTGATGCTTCAGTTCCTTGCTCTGGGAGAGGTAATGCGTCAGTTCCTTACCGCTGCACATGGGAGGTGACGCGTTGGTTCCTTACCAGAGAGGAGGTGATGGGTTAGTTTCTTACTGCATGGGTAGGTGATGCTTTAGTTTCTTACTGCATCCCCCAGCAATGCAACAGACCTGGCACCTCAATGCTATGTGTGACGATCCGGGACGATACGATGCGTGAAGATCCGGGATGCGCTGCAATGGTTGAACCGCGTCCTCTTGATGCATCAGTTATTACACTGCAGGGCCTACATCAGAGTCGGCACAGTGATCTTGGGCATTGGAAATCGGTGCACAAGACTCATCGCACGGCAGACACTTTAGCCGCTGGCAGGCGCTGCGTCGATACTCCAGCTGCGGCAATGCAGCGGAAATTCTTCTTCCACTGATGCGATGTGTCGGAACTAGGTGATGCATCGATTTTCACAATTCCTTAATCTTCTGCAGTTCCCAGCCCCAGAATCAACCCCCAGAGGCCCAGAACACTGGCAGGCAGCACTTGTAAGGTCAGAACTCCCAGTTCAGGGGGGCTGGGGGGTGAAGACTTTGTGCCCCTGAGACTTCAGAACAGAAGGCAGGCTCTACTTCAAGCCCTTGGAGATCTTCCTCAAGCAGGGGACACACCACAGAGCAAAGTTATTGTCCTTCACTTGGCATAAACAGTCCCTGCAGGCCAACCCCAGACAGCATACAGCAAAGGGGCGGTACTTCTCAGTTTCTCCAGCTCTTCTCCTTGGCAAAGGTTCCTCTTGAATCCCAGAAGTAATCTAAAGTCTGGGGTCCGGCCCCCACTTTTTATAGCACAATATCCTTTGTACTCTAATGGCAGAGGAGCTCTTTACCCCGCTGTTCTGACCGACTTTTTGCCCCTTTTCTTGAGTGAAGGTGATTGAAGGTGACTTTAGTCTGCTATCATTCTAATAGGAGGACTAGAACCTTAGACAGGGCCTATTTACAAGGCGTTTGATGCAATCCCTTACCCTTCCTTTCATTTTAGGGCTTATAAATCTATGTTAAGGGATAGGTTCCTTAGTATTAGTAGTAATCCGTCCTTTTATAAGAGTGCTAGAATATTTCTGATGGAGTTATGCTTATTTCGGGCCTTGTAGGCCTCAAACGGGAGAGACTCCATCTTTCTTTCTGCCCCGGCAGCTTGAGATGCTTCTAGGTCAAATGTAATGTTTTAGTTATGAGGTGTTGTTCGCTTGGAGAGAACCGGCTCGGGCTGGCCCTTATCGAAAGACTGTATTTTTCTTTTTGTCGAAGACATAACATCAGGCCGGCCGGCTGAGAATGTGTCCTTGGTACGGGGAGGTACAAGAATTTGGTGGGCGGCAGGTTGCTGGCCATAACTTTCCATGAAGGAACAAGCTTCCATATTAGCAAAAGCAGGAGGTAGCGTGAGTTCAGTTCATAGGCGGCAGCTAGTTGTTAGCAGCAATGCAATTAATTATTTCAAGGCAGACAGTCGCCATCTTGAAGTCCGAGAAAGACCGAGAAGCTAATACTCTCTTAGAAAGATTGAAGTTATCTTAGTTGGAGCAGCTGGCGAGCTTTGACATTAAGATCAGAGCATACAGAGTGAAGCAGTTAGTTGAGAGAACGAATACCAGAGTGGTAGAAACTGATTTATAAGATCGAAGCTGAAAAGTGAAGACAGTCCGTGATTGAGAGGAGAGAGGAGTAGTGCAGAACAGCAAGAGAGCAGCTGATGAGACAGAGAATAAGAGGAAGGTTCCAGTGACTTGGAGGGAAACGGAGGAGACAGAGCATAGCGGTGCAGACGTGTATCCGTGACTGCAGAGGTGTGATCCTAAGACGAGCCAAGGCACAGACGAGAAGGGAACCCAGATGACTGCTGATTCCAGACTTCATATTCATAAGGTGACGTCGACCCTTTCTTATTAGTGTGCACACACATTCTAACACTTCCTTTTGCTTTTCAGGCTATGTATTATAGTCCAGTATTATTTTGTTGATATTGTTAATGAATAAAGATACCCCAGTTCTTAGTGAACTAGTGTGTACTTGTTATTGTCTTATGGTAAAGTTAGCCTTTCTTCTAGTCAGATGCTGTTATGTGAACGGATGCGACTCCCGTCCAGGTAAATGGTAACTGAATAATGAGGGGGAGAGGAGCTCTTGAAATAAGGAATAACTCTTACACAGTGTAATTTGGCCATTCTTGTGTGATCCATAATATTGTAGTATTGTAATTCTAGTAGATAGCGAGAGATTCCCCAACATGGAGAGCTGAAGGTATTCATAGGAAAGTGATCGTCGTTGTGTAGCGGCGTTAATGAGAGCATTGACTGTAGTCGATGTGTATACCCACAGGATTGTGGCTTGTGTAATAGTGAGAGCACCGGAGGGTAACGGTGTGTAGTGAGATCGCCTCGAGGGAAAGCGGCATTAATGAGAGCATTGACTGCGGTCAATGTGTATACCCACAGGATTGTGGCTTGTGTTTGTATGAAATAGTGAGAGCACTGGGAGGATACAGTGCATATACCCACAAGATTGTGGCTTGAGCAAGCACTGGGTGTAGTCAGTGTGTAATGGTAAGTAATCAGAACTGCCTCAGGGTAGATTAGTCTGGGCCCATGTGGCTGCGCGACTATATTGTATGAGTGTGGTGTTTTAGAAGATCTAAGCTTGTATATTGCTAATTCCCCATCCTTGGGTAGGAACACAGATACCTGTTGTAAATAGGTCCTAAGGAGGGAGGTGGTTACGTTTCGGCTGGGTTAGTGGTGTCTTGGTGAGCTGATTCTATCTGGTCTGAAAATCCGGTCGTTACACCTGCCAAAACCAGTTCTGTCCTTTCTAGTGCAGCTGCCCGGCAGGAGGTGCAGACAGCATTGTGAAAGGCAGACCAGGCCCATTCAGGTGAAAGGAATTCTCCCCTTACTCTAAATGCAGCCCAGGTCTATTTATCCCAGCCCTGACACACCCAGGAAAGGCAGGACACACCTCAAACCCCCAATGTCTATCTACAGTGAATGTACATCCCCAGCCCATCACTCCAAAACCAGATAGTCAATACACACCCTAGCAGAGGCACACATTCAAGAAAATACCTACTTTCTAAAAGTGGTATTTTCAAACATTGAATGTAAAAATCATCCTTACTAAAATATTCTTCTTTATATTCTGAGTTCTGAGTTCGGGCATACTAAACTTTACCTTCCTGTCTTTTCCCAATGGGAAATTATATTTCCTAGATGTTCTAAATGAACTGCCATTCTATCCAATGTGTCAGATAGCCTTTTAATAGTGAAACACAAAATACAGTGTATTTCACTATCAGGGCATGTCATACAACTCAGTATATGTCCTACCTTTCCCATACACTGCACCCTGCCCATGGTGCTATCTTGGGCCTACCTTAGGGGTGACTCACATGTGATAAAAAAGGAAGGTCAGGGTGTGATGACACATGGGTGCACTTGCCAGGTCGACATGGTAATACTAGACAGCACACAGGCACTGCAGTGGCAGGTCACAGTTACATTTACAGGCTGGTCATGTGGGCTGCAAAATCAGTGCTACAGGCCCACTAGCAGCATTTGATTTACAGGCCCTGGGCACACACAGCACACTGTACAAGGGGCTTACCAGTAAATCAAGGCAAAGGCAAAAATACAGGAGAAAACCACACCAAGGATACTAGGTCTAACAAATACACTATACCCTGACCATGGGCTTGTCTAGGGTCTACCTTAGGGATGACTCATATATGAAAAAGGGAAGTTTGGGTCTGGCAAAAGGTTTATTTTGCCAGGTCGACATTGCAGTTTAAAACTGCAATTACAGGTTCTGTAATGGCAGGCCTGAGACATTTTTAAATGGCTATTTAAATGGGTGGCACAATCAGTGCAGAAGGCCCACTAGTAGCATTACATTTACAGGCCCTGGGCACATGTAGTGCCACTTTATGAGGAATGTTCAAGTAAATTAATTATGCCAATTTGGTATAAGCCAATTCTGTTATGTTTTAAGGAGTGAGCACACACACAGTTTAGCAGTGGTAAAGTGCACAAAGTCCTAAGGCCAGCAAAAATAAATCCAACAAAATCTGAGGAGGAATGAACATTTTTTGGGTGTGATCCTGCTGAGAGTGTCAGGTCCAACAGTCAGTTAATATAAATTAATCAGAGTGGCTTCATCCTATGCAATCAACTGCATGATTTAACACATTACTAATTGCCTCAATAGATCTAGTCAAAGTAAATGCAAGCACCTTGCAACTACGTCAATTGATGCAGCTAAGGCGTTCGACAGAGTGAGTCGGACATACTTTTGAGAGCTAATGAACTATGGGTTCCCCAATTGTTTATAATGGGAATTCAACAAATGCTTAAGGCTCTCAATGCTCTGGTCATGGCAAATGGCAATCTTACTAGGAAAATAGAGATTCACAGAGGTGCACATTGTTGTGCCCGTTCTCCCAGCTCCTATTTGATATTTACATCAAACCTCTAGCACTGCTGTTCTGGTGGGCTGAGGGTGTAGAACTGTTTGAGAGACGGGGCCTGGAAAATAAAATTGTTCTCTATGGAGATGATATTATCAAATATATGAGTGATTTAAATAACACTTTCAGTCATACGAGACAGTTAGCAGAAATGTTTGAGCTAATTCAAGATATGCTATAAATAAATAGAAAACAGAGATTATGACTTGGAATGTGTATCCCCATACCCGCAGGCACATCTATAGATCAAATACATAGGAATCAAGGTAGTCCCCACTTTAGAGTAATTTCTTGAAATCAATTTGACTAGGATCTCTAAAGAGATAGATGTCCAATTGAATAAATGGGAGCATCTACATTAGACGATATATGGTAGGATGAATCTTGTTAAGGTGGTTATTTTGCCCAAGTTGATGTTTCTTTATAATAGTATCCCTCTTCTCTTCACAAGGGATCTTCTAGATAAAATTAAGAGGAGGTTAATATCCTTTATCCGGTCTTTGAAGAACCCTAAATGACCTTTTAGGAAACTAAGAAAAAGTCTGGAGAAGGGAGGATTGGCATTCCCAGACATACAACTGTATTATTATGTGTTTCACTTTTAGAATGGTAGGCTGTTATTAGCAGATAATGATGACTCATGGAGAAGAAATTTGTATTGGGGTTTAATTGGGGACTTAGGGAGACAAGGCTTTCCATATGAGTTACAGAGTTGGGCACTCACATCTCTTCGTAAAAGTAAGGCTGAAGATTTTAAGGGTTTTTTTCTAGTGTGCTGCAAAATAAGGAATATGAGGGGGATTGATTATTACTCAGACTTTGTACCCGTTTGGAAATTGCCACAAACTCTAGCACCTCTAGAAGATAAACATAGCCTGCTACTAATTAGATCTGGAGTAAAAAGGTGGGGGAAGCTGAGAGACAGAACCCATGTTAAATTATGGAATGCAATCAGAGCACTAACCGAGGGCCATATATCTAAACTTAAGTACTGGCAACTAAAATCATGATGGGAGTGCCAATGTGGGGCAAAGAAAGATCAATTGGAATATGAAGAGAGACTGCAGGATCCAAATCCCCTCCGTAAAGAAGAATTTGATTGGTACTGGAAACTGGTGAATGCCGAAGATCTAGATAAGGCGGTCGTAGAACATGCTTGAAAGAAACATCTGTCAACTACGTAGTCAAGAAACTTATGGCAAGTATTACTGAACCTTCTTTTTAAAACTTTAAAATCTAGCCTTTAAAGAGAAACCACTTCTACACTCTACACAGGATCTACTAGATGCAAAACAAGCTGGCCCAAATAACTAAGGATGGTGTTGTAATTTGTCTGAAGTGTGGGGAAGCCTGTGTGGACGACATCCATATGTTTGTAAGTAGTCCAGAGCTTCAAAGTTATTGGGAGACAGCTAGTGATGTTATTTCACAGATCTTGATGCAGAGTGTAGAGGTAAGCCTTCATTTGATAGTTTTAAGTGCAGACCTCAAGCTTGAGATTGTTGCACTACTGTGTCAGTTGCATTTAGTACTTTATTTAATGCTCATCGCCAGAAGAAAAATGTGTAAGAATTGGTTAGCGGAGATGCCTCCCACTGTTTATGAATGGTTGTAATCAGTGCACCAAATTAATATTTTGAATAGAAATAGCCATCCTAATAGCAAAACACTGAAATGGAGGGAGGTAACGTCCAATGATTAACTCCGGATAGGCTTGTTTGCCTCAAGCTAGGTGAGGGCCTACTGGGCATCCAGTAGAACTGTATTAATTTGAAATGAGAATCCCTATAAATTATTTCATCTGTAAAAAATCCTCTCTAACCCCTTTTGAAGCATGTCCTCCTTGCCTTATGATAAGATTCCCCAGAAGCACCTGTAACAATATTGCAGTGCTCTTATGCCACCAATCAGACATTTCTTCAACACATGAAGCTCTCCCCTACTTGGTGTAGCATTTCTCTCTGCGGACCGGGTCTGAACTGATTCTCCCTTAATAATGTTACTGCAGTCTGTCTGTCTAGGAAGGTCCTGGAAATAAACACTAAAAGGCCTTCCTTGCATCCTCAAGTCCAAACAGGAAGAGATAAGGGTACGCTTTACTCTGCCAACTGTTCCTGTCCACTCTCATATTGCTTATCCTTACTTAGTGGCCAGAAGTTAACACCACTATTGCCATAGAAGGCTCCGAGGGAGTCAATCAATCGGGGAATTGTGAAGCGCACTAACCTGTGAGGGTTTCAAGGCGCTAAGGGCCATATGTATGAACACATTTTCCCATAAGCACAGAATGGGTAAAACCCTTTGATGCATCTGGCCGTAAGACTTAGCTGTTAACAGTCCCAGTCAAGGATGCGTACAGCTGTTCTGGAGGTGTAATGAGTGGCGGAATTAGCTTTGCAGTCCAGCCCAACCACAGTTGTGCTCCTGGAAGACATATATTTTTGTTATGTATGTGGGTACTCACTGCAGCCCAGATGTAACATTTAATGCCATATACATATTTTATGCACCATCTAAAATAGACTCAGAGGAAAGTTACAAAGAACCAATTTTACCAATATCATATTAAGTCCAGAGGAGACACACCATGCCACTGAGTGGCAGCGTCACAGTACACAGAATCCTAATACCAGTAAAAATACTGTTTTCAGTCGCTAACATCTTGGCACGCCCACTTTGCATGTCATTAGTGATAAATATCACTGACATGCAAAGTGGGGCCCAAGATGGTCGCTATCTCCTACTAGCTGTCGCTAACTGGTGTTAGCGACAGCTAGGTAATAGGGAGATAATTTTATCTCCTCTTTCTTGGCTTTTAAAGCCAAAAAAAGCGGAGATAAACCCCCTTGATAATATGCCCCATTGTCATTTACATGCCAATATCTCAAACTCTCTTAAATGCGAGACCTATAGCATTGCAAATGCTTGTTTGGATTACTCTACTCTGAACTGCAGAATAGGTTACAGAGAGCCTCGCAAACACACTGGCTCCTTTAACAACCTTGCACAATCTAATCAGTCAACATTCCCTTCCCTGTAATGAATTTAAGGGTTGTTGTTAGGCCTCATTAGTTTCTAGTTCTCACTTCAAACGTTAGGACATTTTGCAATAATGCATTTTTTGCTGATCGGCGCACTAGCACCATTCAAGTCTGCTGAACGGGCTGTTTATTTTTAATGTTAATAGTTTCTTTTTAGCAAGCCTATCCTGACCACCTGAGGATATACCTAATTACCTGGTCGTTACTTATTATTGGTTTAACGTGTTTTCTTTCTTGTCTGGGTGATTGCAAGTAAGTTACAGCTGTTAGAATAAATGACGCGGTTGGATGTAAAATGTAAAAGGTTAAATGTTTCTTTCGAAATTAACAATTTAACGTTCGCTGAGAAAAAAAAACAAATCCCCCGTGCAGCATCCCCTCAAAGCTCCAGCAGTGCATTAAGTGCGCATTATTATTTTATCCATTCCTGGAGTTATGCTAGACTGGTTCAGGTGGATGCTGGCAGCGTGTTTTCTAAAGAGCTAAACTGCCCGAGGAGATAAGAAACACTTGGAGACAGAACACCATTTATCTGGTGTTTAAGTTTACCCCAAGGAGATTCGAAGGCGTTACCCGTAAAGGTCGGGTAATATTTCAGTCTGTCAAGCAGAAAAATGTATTTTTAATCTGTATCATCAAATACCCGGAGACGTTTATGGAAAAACGGACCGCATCCTGTTGTTAACTGTGAAAATACTATACGTGTGTGAAATGGACTTCAAATTGTAATTGCTCATAAGGATAGTGGTCCAATAAAGGGCTATTTGAATTCGAACTCCCCTTAGAATCCCACCATATTAAACTGCATCCTTGACATTCAAACCTTGCACGCTGCTAAAATATGAATTACTTTAATTGGTATCCTTTCTTATGATTGAATATTGCCATTTAGAATATTGTGCTCTCTCTTCTCCTCTGTTTCCCTTCAATATGACACTGGGCTCTGTCAGACTGTCACAACATTACTAAAAGACCAAACATAGACGAAATAATTCGAACGCAAAAGAAGTAAAATTAATAGGGACAGTAAATCCATTAAAAACCTTCATTAACACATATGCCGCTCAAGGACGATATCAACATTGTAAAAAAACACATTTTAAAATCAATTCAAAGTGTACAAGTCTTTCTTTTACTTTATACCTGTTACGATTGCAACCGTGGGACCCTCCAACGGGAATTCTTATACTACAGAGCCCATGTGCAAAACCACAAGCTCTAGGACTGCTACAAAAGCACTCTGAACTGCTCCTGGGGACATCAATGTAACTACCTAGGAGACCGAGGGTGACATTTGGGCCAAATGATGTGAGGTGCTCAAAGGGTCAGGCGCCCATCGATGCTCTGAGGGGACGGCTCTCTCCAGGAGCTTGTGGTGTTTGATAGCATTGTGGCACTCCATTGCCTGTTATGTCTCAAGATGGAGCCGCTGGGACAGGTTGCCATTGCATTTGTCCCAGGGGACATAGGTTTCTCTGGGGAGGGGACCCCAACATCCCACTCTTCATCAAAAATTAAATTGTGTCGACGTCCTGGGGCTTTGCCTTCCCCAGAGATTCTGAAGAAGGAACATACCAAAACACACTCTGATTTCCCACCCTGTCACCACAAGGGACCAGCTTTCCTGCTCTTTGTTCTCCAGCCTGGTTGGGCGGATGTTCATGGGCAAAGTGTTGTTTTCTCTTAGTGGTCAACTCTAGTCATTAGGAGCATTTTTTTCTTCAAGCCTTCTGGCCCCTAAATTGAATATTTCCTGGTGGAGCTTGGTTTCACTTCTTCTAACGCTGGACCAGTACTCTGTCTGGGCTCCTCACACTTGTCTTTTCCCAGGGGCTTCCTCAAAAGCCCCTCTGCAGCTCTCCAGCAAATTACCCTACCTGCTCCCTGATGCACTCCCCATATCCCATTGCTTTGTCTATCTCTCATGGCACCTCTGTGTCAGCAACAGACCTAGTGGAACCTTCTTGTTTGAGGTAATCCAACTGCGAGTCCAGTCCACAGAAGATCCAGGGGTACCATTGAGGACCTCAAAGCAGGTCCACCCCTCTAGTGTCACTCAGATGGTATAACAGGGGTAGTGCCACTGACCCTAGGGAAATCTTGTACACTCTTGCAGGTGACTTCTCCTTCCAAATGGATATTCTTTCACCGTTGTTGCTCCCTGGTCTATTGAGTTCTCTACTGCCTTTCACTTTCGTTATGTTATGTTATATTGCATAGCACACTAATCACCCGGGTGGGTATCCAGTCACTTAGGCAGGTGTGTAGGTTTGTGGTTCCCAAGGTGCTTATACAAAGAGTCAGGTCTTCAGCTATTGCAGAACTCAAGAAATGAGGAGAAGGCTCTGGTGTGTTGAGGGAGGTCATTCCATGCCTTGAGTTCAATGTAGTGGAATAATTAACCTCCTGTTTTGCTGATGCGGGTAATGTGTGTGAATGAGAGTGAGGCAGAGCATATCAATCAATCAATCAATCAAATCATTCGTAAAGTGCACTACTTACCCATGAGGGTCTCAAGGTGCAGGGGGGTGGGGGACGCTGTTACTGCTCAAAAGGCCAGGTCTTCAGGAGTCTTCTGAAGGTCAGCGATCTTGGGTCTACCGTAGGTGGATAGGGAGGGTGTTACAGGTCTTGGCGATGAGGTGGGATAATGATCTGCCACCGGATATTGCTCTTCGGATGCGGGGGACTGTGGCAAGTGTGAGGTCGGTGGAGCGGAGCTGGTGGGTGGGGGTGTAGAAGCTGAGTCATCTGTTTAGGTACGCTGGTCCGGTGGTGTGAAGTGCTTTGTGTGCTTGGGTGAGGAGCTTGAAGTTTATCCTCTTGTTGACAGGGAGCCAGTGCAGGTCTCTCAGGGGGGTGTAATGTGGCTGCGGCTAGGGATGGTGTTGCCGTTGTTGATGTTGGTCCCAGAGAGCAGGTGGTTGGTGCGATGGTTGTCTTGTGGGTGGAGTTCTCAGTGGTTGTCGGGGCCGTCGTGGCGTTGAAGCTGTTGCGGATATCTGCGATCTTGCGGTTTGAAGAAGGTGGCCAAACCATCAGCATATGTGTCTGATGGTTTGTTGAAAGTGCATGTGGCTGTTGAGGTATTCTGATCCTGTGTGGCATAGTGCTTTTTAAGTTTGTGTGAGAGGTTAAAATTGGTTGTGATTGTGAATGGGGAGACAGTGAAGGTTTACTAAGGTGTGGTGTGATGTGGGTGCGGCATGGGAGCTTGAGTATGAGTCTTGCAGGGATGGTCTGGATGGTCTGGAGTCTGTGTAGGAGTTGTTTGGAGCAAGTATGGGCGAAATTTGCAAATTCACATTCCGCGAATTCGCGCGAAATCGAATCCACAAACCGCAAAATCCGTGAATTCGTGCGAATTTGCGGATTTTTGTTTTTTTGCGTGTTTGCTGTTTTTTTTGTGTGTTCGTGGGGTTTTTTGAGTGTTCGCGGGGCTTTTTGCGTGTTCGCGGGCTGCTTGCATGGCGAAGTTACCCAAGCAGTCGTGTATGGGCACAGCACCCTCTGGTTCACCACTGCCACCCTCTGGTTCATCACTGCACCCTCTGGTTCACCACTGCCACCCTCTGGTTCACCCCTGCCACCCTCTGGTTCACCACTGCCACCCTCTGGTTCAGCACTACCACTCTCTGGTTCACCCCTGCCACCTTCTGGTTCAGCACTGTCACTCTCTGATTCACCACTGCCACCCTCTGGTTCACGACTGCCACCCTCTAGTTCATCACAGCACCTCTGGTTTACCACTGCCACCCTCTGGTTAACCGCTGTCACCCTCTGGTTCAGCACTGCCACCCTCTGGTTCACCACTGCCACCCTCTGGTTCACCCCTGCCACCCTTTGGTTCACCACTGCCACCCTCTGGTTCATCACAGCACAATCTGGTTCACCCCTGCCACCCTCTGGTACAGCACTGTCACCCTCTGGTTCACCACTGCCACCCTCTGGTTTATGACTGTCACCCTCTGGTTCATCACTGCACCTCTTGTTCACCCCTGCCACCCTCTGGTACAGCACTGCCACCCTCTGGTTCACCACTGCCACCCTCTGGTTCACGACTGCCACCCTCTGGTTCATCACAGCACCTCTGGTTCACCACTGCCACCCTCTGGTTAACCACTGTCACCCTCTGGTACAGCACTGTCACCCTCTGGTTCACCACTGCCACCCTCTGGTTCACGACTGCCACCCTCTGGTTCATCACAGCGCCTCTGGTTCACCACTGCCACCCTCTGGTTAACGACCATCACCCTCTGGTTCAGCACTACCATCCTCTGGTTCACCAATGCGACTCTCTGGTTCACCACTGCCACCCTCTTGTTCACCCATGCCACCCTCTGGTTCACCACTGCCACCCTCTGGTTCACCCCTGCTACCATCTGGTTCATTACTGCCACCCTCTGGTTCACCCCTGCCACCCTCTGGTTCAGCACTGCCACCCTCTGGTTCAGCACTGTCACCCTCTGGTTCACCCCTGCCACCCTCTGGTTCATCACTGTCACCCCTTTAGTTCATCACTGCCACCCTTTGGTTCACCACTCCCACCCTCCACTGAGACCTTTTGTGACGCAGCGGCAGCACAAAAGATGCACCATGGTGCTGGGTATTAAGAACGTGACGCATCTGAGAGATGCGTCACATTGTAAAGCCCTGCGCCATCAGGAGGCGTTCCGGCACAGGGGAGGGCGTTCCTGCGCAGGAACGCCACCTAAAAGTGGCTGAGTGAAATCTACAAGAATTCACTCAGTCACTTTTAGGTCAATGCTGCGTCAAAACCCTGCGCCTGCGTGAAGCAGATGCAAGGCTTGTTGCAGCATTGGGTAGATAGGGCCCCCCAGAGCATTGCTGGAGCTGCGTCGCAAGCTCGACGCAGCTCCAGCAATGCGCTGCTTTTACTGCACAGATGCGTGGCGCATCTGTGCCGTTTTTGCCACATGGTGCGCCACATTGTAAATGTGGAGCACCATAGGTGGCGGAGCTGAGGCGAACAATAACTGGCGCATCCCTTGGGATGCGCCAGTTATTGTAACTCTGCCCCAATACATTTAGCCACCCCATTATCACTCAGCACCACCACAGCACCACTCAGCACCACCCCAGCATCACTCAGCACCACCACAGCATCACTCAGCACCACAACAGCATCACTCAGCACCACCACAGCACCAATCAGCACCACCACAGCACCACTCAGCGCCACCACAGCATCACTCAGCAGCACCACAGCATCACTCAGCACCACCACAGCATCACTCAGCACCACCACATTATCACTCAGCACCACCACAGCACCACTCAGCACCACCACAGCATCACTCAGCACCACCACACCATCACTCAGCACCACCACAGCACCACTCAGCACCACCCCAGCATCACTCAGCACCATCCCAGTATCACTCATCACCACCACAGCACCACTCAGCATCACCACAGCACCACTCAGCACCACCACAGCACCACTCAGCGCCACCCCAGCATCAATCTGCGCAACCATTTAACAACAACTAGTTCAAATATGTTCTCTAATGTTTCAAACTTTATTACGAATGTCACAAAAAGATGCTAATATTTCACTTCGGTTCTTGGATTTTCATCACAATAAAATACACTGAACATAATCTTCACAAAAGTTATTTACAAAAGTTTAAGCTATTGCCATTATAAATTAAAATCACTTTTATTTAAGTATTAATTATTTAAAAAAATTAAAAGCCATTGTAATTTGTAATATCAATACAGCTAAGTCACGTAAATACAAAACATGTTTCATTACAAATGCTATAGATGTCACATTTTGCGAAAGTTATAACTATTGGCATTGTAAATGACAAAGCTATTAATTTAGCTATTTTCAAAAGCAACACATAAATAAAAAAAATTGTCATTTACAAGACCAATAGCTCAAACTTTCCTAATGCGAGACCTATTGCATTGCAAATGCTTGTTTTCATATCTGTCAGTGCTTCCTGTTGAATTTTAATTTTCGTGACAGGCGCCTCATTGCCTATTTGTAACTATTCTCTGACCCTGCTTTAAGGGTCAAAGCAGGGTCGGAGAATAGTTGCAAGTAGGCAACGAGGCGCCAGGAAGCACTTACAGGCTTACAGCAGCAGGTGCCCAAGTTGAAGTTAATTTCTTTGTAACCTTTTTGTAAAAGGTTACAAAAAATTAGCTTCAACTTTTGCACCTGCTGCTGTAATCCTGTAAGTGCTTGGCTGAAAATTCATCTCCGCTGATTTGCGTATTTTACCGCGATTTCGCAAGATTCGCGGATCGCGAAATCGCAGAAAATCCGCAAATTCCGCGAGCGGAATGAATTTTCAGCCCATGCTTACTTTGGAATCCTGCATAGAGAGTAATGCCATAGTGCAGTCTGCTGGTGATGAGTGCTTGCGTGACAGTCTGCCTGTGTTCTGAGGTAACCATTTGAAGATTTTTTGCTGCAGAATGCTTAGGATGTGGAAGCAGGAGGTGCACACTAGGTTGACTTGAGCTTTCATGTTGGGCATTCCATCTTGGATGATCCAGAGATTTCTTGCGTGCTCTGTGGATGTTTTCTCTAGCTCTGACAGAAACCAGGTGAAGTCCCGTGGGGAGGTCTTGTTGCTGAAGGCCAGTAGTTCCATCTTGTTGGAGATGAGCTGCAGGCACTTAGTTTGGATCAAGTCTGCTACCACAGTCATGCAGTTGGTGAAGTTGGTTCATACAGTGATTGTTTTGTCCATCAAGGAGACGATAAGTTGGATATCATCAGTATAGGAGAGGACAATGATGTCTTGTGATCGATTGATGTCATGTATATGTTGATAAGGGTGTGGCTGAGAAACAATCCCTGTGGGACTCCGAATATCAGTTTCTTGATCTCTAATGTAAAGGGGGCAGCCTGACCCTTTGGTTTCTTCCAGTGAGGAAGGAACAGATCCATTCAAGAGTGGATCATTGTATGCAAATCTTGTGGACTCTTCTGATGAGGGTCTTTTGGGAGACAGTGTCAAAGGCCGCAGAGAGGTTGAGCCGGATGAGGGTCACTGTTTTTCTTCACTCCAGGATGATTTGAATGGCATCTCTGGCCGTAAAGAGTGCTGTTTTGGTGCTGTGGTTCTTTCTGAATCCTGATTGAGTGTTGTTTAGAAGATGGTGAAAGTCGTGGTGGGTTGCAAGCTGCTTATTCTCAATTACTTTTATTGGACATGGACACAGGGAGATGTGTCAGAAGCTGCTCAGTTGATTCGGGATGGCTGTGGATTTCTTGAACAGAGCGTTGATTTCTGCAAACTTCCATTCATCCAGGAATGTGGCAGATGTAATGGAGGTGTTGATGACATGTTTCAGGGTGATTTGAATGGTGATGTTCCGAGGTTGTAGATTTGATGGGACATGGGTCTTTTGGGGTCACTGAGTGGATGGTCTGCATGATTGATGCTGTGTCGAGTCTGGTGATGGTTGTACATTTTGTCACATCGCCTTCTTGATTGGTGGTGGGCACTTTTGCAATGAGTTCTCTGGGATTTGGTTGGTGTGCAAAGGTGATGTAGATGTTTACGATTTTGCTGTGGAAGAAGTTGGATAGGTTGTATCAGAGTGGTTGGGAGGCAGCAATATTGGTGACAGTGGCTGGGGGTGAGGTGAAATCCTTAACGAGAAGGTCTTGTGGCAGCTGTTTGAGTTTCCTTCAATAGTGCTTGTTTTATTGATGTCATTTATTTGCTAGTGATAGCTTCTGAGTGCAGCCTTGTAAGTAGTTCTATTGTGGTGTTGTGGTGGCTTTCCATTTCCTTTATAGCTGTTAGAGTGTCATTTGGTGTCTCTGAGGCCTTCTGTGTACCAGCTGGCCTGCTTGTATGATCTACTATGCTTGTTGGGTTTGATGGGTACAAGGAAGTCTGTGCAGTTCTTGAACCTGTTTTTGAAGTTGTTGGTGGCCTTATCGAGGTTGTCTGTGGGGCTAAGTTGTCCATGCTGAGGGCACTGAGCCAAGCTGCTTCTGTGATTTTGTGCCAGCTGCAGCTTGGAGTGCTGAACCCTATATAGGTGTTGACTGGAGTTTTGTTGATTTGGAAGTGGATGATGGAGTGGTCGGTCCATGTGAGCGGTGTGAAGGAGGGATTGCTAAGTGGCGTTTCAAAGTTCTAGAGGGTAGGCTCCTCTGTTCATTCCTAGTGTCGCGTCATCATGCCACTCCTGGTTCAAACATTATGCAAAGTATTTTGGGACATTTAAAAATGAGGACTTCACATGGTCTATGAAAAGTCCTTCTCTGGGAGCCTCAGGCCCTCGCCTAGCTGACACAGCTGTCTAATCCTTTGCCACCAAATCTTCAACAGAGATCCCCGGAGTCTGGCATTCCTCCTCTGTTCCCATGCGCATGTCCAAGTCAGGTACAGTGTGAATATTTAATTAGCATTTGCATATTTCCCCCCTACCTTCTTCTGTCCCAGTAACTCAGCCAAGCACTGACAAAGGGGTCTATTCTGTGGGGAGGCCTCTGACATTCCTGCTGGCCAAAAGAGTAATTAATTTAGCCTAGTAGGGAAAGAAAAGCCTTGAATCTGATTGTGTCCGAGCCAGGGGAATATGATAATTCTTCAAATGTCGCAAAAGGTTTTGGTCACTGTACAGTAACGAGTCGGGTACACTGGAGCTTCAAGTTTGTAGTTTTAGCTGGTGGAACAGTCTTGGTACAAACAGGCCATTTGTGGCCATGAAGAGTCCAAAACCTCAGGATTTTACCTTTCTTCTTTGGAGAAGGTCAACCAATGCCAGCAAGGGGTCTAGGAACTGAGGAGGCACTTCTTGAGAATCAGAAATACACTCCAGCAAAGGCCAGCAGGGCTCAGGCAGGTCTAGTTGCAGGTCCTGTTAGGTCCAGTGCAGCTGGGTAGTTGCAGGGAGGTCTCTGGAGCTTGATGTGTTCCCGTAGCTCAGATAGGAGGTTGGCCAACTGACCTTCTGAGTCATTTAGGTCAGCCTGGGATGAGGGGAGCAAGTCCAGTCTTCCTTCTCAGAGAGCAAGGCAGTCCTTAACCATCAGGGCAGTCATTTGGTAGCAGCAGGGGAGTCCTCTGGCGGCAGGGCATTCCTTCTTCTGTAATGTCCACAGATTCAGGAGTGTGCTGAAGAGTGGCTCTGGAGGTCCAATATTTTTACATTCGTAGGTGGGGGAACATTTTCAGCTATCATTTACATTAAAACAAAATGAAGATTGTTGCATATTTTTACATTGTCAACCACAATGAGGGCAAGAGGGAAACTTCTGACCATTTATGACTAGTACTGGAAGAATATATAAGTAAACTTGTGTCACTAAATTGCGATCTGGTACTTCGCAAGGTTTGTCCTAATAAAAAATAAATAAAACAGGTTCATATCCATATTAGTATCATTGGACGATTTATTGTTATCAAAATGTCACCATTGCCCAAATTATATACCTTTTTAGAGGAATTCCACTATTGCTGACAATTGTTTGGTTTGTCAAAATAGGTGCAACTATCAGCAGTTTCTCTTGGGGGTTAAAATTTACATAGGAATGTTGATGTTTGTTAGTCTTCCATGAAGGAGGAGTGGCTGAGATCTTACTAACGTTAAGTTTTATTATTACTTTGCTATGATGAAACATATTAGCCTTCTGATAAATGGATCTTTTACTATGGTCCCTAATGGTTCCATACTCCTTTTCGGTTATAAATTAGGTTTGGGCAACTAATGAGAGAACTTCATAAAAAACTTCTGAGCGAAGGAAAATTTAGGGTTACACCTCAGTTTTCCACTATTAATTAACCATACGCCTCTATGACTATTGGCTTCCCTTCCAAGCAACTTCTATGATCACCATTGCAAGTTTGGGAAAGCATATGTATCAAATAGCTCAGTCAAATTTTTCTGACAGAATAGTTTTTACTTTTACCCCGATACAAAAAAAACAGATTAACCAAATGAGTATTGTTTAAATGGCTTTAGACTAGGGATATTTTTCACAGGATTGATAAAGTCAAACTCATCCTGGTGACTAATCTTCTATTGGATAGAATTATTTTTTATTTTAAAAGTGCCTATGGAATACTCGGATCTTATCTTTTCATTTTTTGTAAGAGCTGCGCAGGTGATTAGATTTTTAAACAAGCTATTAGAGCGCAAACCTGAAATTGGATTTAAATGGGCCTGCTTTTTGACTAATCTTGCTGATAAATTACTACGCTCAGCTATCTTAAAGTCCAGCACTACAAAACCATTTTACATCAAACATGGCTGCAGCCTGCTAAGCTGCCGCGGTGCTCCGGATCCGAGCTCTAGCTGGAAGCCGCTCTGCTCTCTCCGCATCTTTGTATAGCGGTATCTTTTGGAAGAATGGGGTAGGAAACGGCTGAGGTAATATAAAAAAAAGTAAAATATGATTTAAAAAACTGCTGTGGACGCTCTCAAACAGAAATGCGGTCCTGCCGTTTTTTGTTTTTTTTTCCACCGCGAAGTTATCCGCAAAGTGTGTTTTCCATCCCTATGCCCGACCTCCCCTGTAGTACGTGCGGCTGTTGTGCTCACGGCTGGGCCGGCATACCAGACTGTTTGTCAGAGATTTCAGCGCTTTCCACTTCTTTGCCATCCCTGCTGGGCTTGCGCCTTTGGTCTTCGTCCGCCCTGGAGCTAAGAAGGGAAAGAACGGCATGGATTCTCGCCTACTCGCCTCCAAGCGTCTCTCAGGCAATCAAAAGGTACGAGGCAGTGGGGGGAAAAACCCAGCCATTTCACGCAGTGGCAGTCGAGGGTTCAGTGGAAGCGTGCTTAGTATTGAGCAGTAAGAAGGCTAACAAAGAGGGTATTGAGGGTACAGAGGAGTGCAACGGGGGTCTTATAGTTTCACCTGCTACATGCACTGCACAGGCTCATTTACACCAGCTCTCCCATCAGCCAAGTAAAGCAAAGTCTAAACGGGGGCGTTAGAAGAAAGAAGACCCATTGGCTGTTCCCCCGGTTACAGATTCGGTTGGGAGTCCCTGTGCTGTTAAGAAGAAGCCCTCATCGTACCTATCCTCTGGGGTAAAGCCGAAGCAGTCGAGGTCTTCCAAAACTACAAAGAACCTTAAGGCTGTGCTTAGTTTGGGGACAAAAATTACTCCTTCTTTACGTTCCTATTTTAAAGCTATACCACAGGTACTTGACCTTTCTGAGGATCGCGTTATGTCTGTCCCTATGAGTACTTCCATTGACCTCATATCTGTCCCTGAGTCTGCCTCCGTTTCTACTGAAGTCAATGTCGAGCCACTATTGCCAGAGCCCCTGAGCTCAGATATTGATGGTCTATCTTTAAGAACTAATCTGGTACCAGTTCAGATATCAGTGGATCCTTCACTATCAGTAGTCCCTATTCTGAAGGAAGGACTTAAAGATGCGTCAGGGGATCATGAAAGTGCCGGGGGACTGGAAGTGAGTGCGCAGAATGTTCAAGTCGTATTTCAGCAAGCCGATCCTACGGGTTTCCCCAATACTGGATTAAAGCCTCCTCACTCTGGTTTCTCTGTTGTCTCTTTACAAGCAATGTTCTTCTCCTTATCACTTGATATAAAAAAGGGCTTTGAAGAATGTTGGACCTAGAGTTGCCAGGTCACATAGGGTATCCTGGCCTAGGGTAAGACAGTCGGTTATTAGAGGCACATGTGTAAAGGTTGCACACCACCCAGCAGTAACTCAATGCACTTCCACACAAAAAGGACCCTACACCAAAATATTGTAAGAAAATACGTGCTGCTTTATAAAAATATTACTTTGCTCTCTTTCCACTAAATAGCCATTGACAGTACAGAAATACACATTTAAACTTTGTTTCTGCAAATTACCAGGTGTTGAAGTTGAGATCTAAAATCTCCTTTTTACAAACAAAAGAATTCAATACAAAGACTCGTAGTGAGTAACAGCGGTTCACTCTTTGGGAATTCAGGTAACCTCTGGTTTCCACAAGCAGAGACTACTGTCTAGTCTCTGGCAGCACCAAGGAACAATGGCTGTTAACCCCTACTTTACTGTCCCACGCAAGCTCTCCTCTAATCCTGAACACTGAGGATTATTTAACAACAGGTCGTCTAACAGCCTCCCATCTCTGCATTGGGATGACCAGGTCAGTGGTGGAAGTCTTGAAGGCTTCTAGCTTGAATCACCCACTCTTACTTAGACCCCTAGAAGAAAGCTGCTCTTTAGCCCCTTGATCGGTAGTATTCCGATCTTTAGCTCCCCCAACACACTCCTTACTTCTCAGAGTTGGGCCCTCAGGCCATAGTCTCGGATCGCCGGGGGTGAGTAGGTCCACACCAATAATCTCTGTCAGAGTATGTCTGCCTCACTCGCCTCTCCCGCCGAACCAGCTGTTTGGAGACAGAGCTGGCGCGGGATGAAGAAAGACACACAGGCTGAAGAGGGCTGAGGCTTGACTCGCGCCCGCTTCCTCGTTGAACGCTGACTCCGCCTCTCCTGTAGAAAATGACCTGACTGAGCAGGCGCAAAGGATTAGCGGATCCAAGGCTGAGGCTGCTCCGCGGTGGCGATTCCTCTTCCTTCGCTCCGCCTTTCCTGAGGGAAGCGATCTGAATGAGCAGGCGCAAGGGATAAGCGGCTCCAAGACCGGAGCTCGCGCTACCAAGCCTGCGCAGATGGGGGAAGAGGCATTCCCCTCACAAGCCTCCGCTCATCCTCGCCGGAACAGGGAAGATTGAGGCTACCTGCCACACGCGCCCACTCCACCTGTGAGCCCTGTCCCAGTCACTCGGACCCTTCCTTCCCTTCTGGTGTGCCCTACTTTTACGAAGGCAGTCCGCTAACCCAGGTACAGGGGGGGGGGAATCCAGTGGGAAAATTGGCAGGTTGGCAATCAGTTACCCAGCTCACATGGAGGGCTGGAAAGGGTAAGTCAGAGGAATTACCCCACAGTCTCAAACTTCAAGTCTTCCTGGTATCACACCTCCAGAATCTTAGCGAGGGCTTCCGTACTGGGCAATGGACTGAACTCCTCGGTAGATCAGTCACCCTCAACCACTCCTAACCCTTACTTCTAGGCTAGGGGTTGGTCAGGCGCCCAGGGTCTCCAGGAATCCCACGAAGCGGGGTCAAGTCAGTAACTACAAGGGGGGAGGGGTGGTGAAACAATAAGGAAGGGTCCCTAATCTGGGAGGTCAACCCTTTGGATATCCTACCCCCACCTTATGCTACAGCCTGTACTCCAGCTGACTCTCTCTGGCAAGACAAAATGGCTGCACTACAGTTGACCTTTTATAGGCTGGCCTCAGAAGGTCCAGAAGGGACCAGAAGGTTCTGGAAGGCCCCTATTCTAATCTATGGGTCCTTCCCAGGGATGACCGTTATGGCAGTTAATGGCGACCATTTTGTGGGTCCCATACTTTCCAGTCAGAAAAGGCACCTAGGCCTTGGGTGAAAAACTATGAGGGAAAAAGAGCATCTAACCCCTAGGCCAACACCGTAAAAATAGTCCAGTGGACACAAAAAGATATAAAGGGTATGAGGGGCAAAAAGGGGACAAAATAAATAATAAATTGGAGGGACTACTCAAAGGCAGACAGGTCCAACATGCGTCCCCCCCAGCTGAAAGTGGGGAGAGCTACCCAACCCCTTGGGAGTCCTCATCACTAAGGCGGAAATACCTGGAGAGACCGTCTGCATTGGCGTGGTCCACTCCAGGCCGATGTTCCACCCGGAAGTCCATTCCCTGTAGGGAGATGGACCATCTCAACAACTTGGGATTTTCCCCCTTTGTCTGCTTCAGCCAACGAAGGGGGCAGTGGTCAGTCTGAACCAGGAAGTGCGAGCCAAACAGGTATGGCCGCAACTTCTTCAGAGCCCACACCACCGCAAAAGCCTCCCGCTCAATTGCACTCCACTTCTGTTCCTGGGGAAGCAGTCTCCTAGATAGGAAAACTACAGGCTGATCCAGACCCTCTTCATTAAGTTGCAATAACACTCCCCCAATGCCATGTTCTGATGCATCTGTCTGGACAATGAACTCCTTGGAGAAGTCTGGGGCCCTCAGGACCGGTGCTGCACACATTGCCTGCTTCAATTTTTCAAAGGCTTGCTGACAAGCCTCTGTCCAAACTGTGAGGGGCGCTACAATAGTGTCATACCCCTTCACAAAGCGACAGTAGTAACCTGTGAGGCCCAGGAAAGCTCGGACCTCAGTTTGGGTCTTGGGGGGTTCCCAGGCCTTGATTGCCTCAATCTTTGCCTGCAGGGGCTGCACTGTTCCCCTACCCACCAAGTGGCCTAGGTACACAACCGACCCCTGCCCAATCTGACATTTGCTGGCCTTGATTGTCAAGCCAGCTTGTTTCAGGGCCTGGAGAACTGCTTGCAAATGTTGCAAATGGTCCTCCCAACTGCTGCTGAAGACAGCAATGTCATCCAGGTAAGCAGCGGAGAAACCCTCCATTCCGGAGAGGACCTGGTTCACCAGCCGCAGAAATGTGGCAGGGGCATTCTTGAGCCCAAAGGGCATCACGCAGAATTAGAAGTGTCCCTCAGGCGTGGAGAAAGCTGACCTTTCCTTTGCTCCATCTGTAAGGGAGATCTGCCAGTACCCTGAAGTGAGGTCAAAGGTACTCAAATATTGGGCAGCTCCCAGCCGGTCGATTAATTCATCCGCCCTAGGGATCGGATGAACATCAGTTTTGGTAACTGAGTTCAGTCCCCGGTAATCCACACAGAACCTTAGTTCTGGAATGGTGCCTGGTGGAGCTGCTTTTGGCACTAGAACCACCGGACTGGACCAGGGGCTACTGGAAGGTTCTATAACTCTTAGCTCCAGCATCTTTGTAACCTCACCATGGATGCTAGCCTTCACCTTGTCGGACAGCCGGTAGGTCTTTGACTTCACTGGTGGGCTGTCTCCTGTGTCCACATCATGGGTACACAGGTGGGTCCTTCCCGGGACAAGGGAGAACAACGTAGAGTACTGCTCCAATATCTGGCGACAGTCCTCTCGCTGTTCAGGAGTTAGGGATGGGGAGAGAATCACTCCCTCCACCGACCCATCCTTTTCCTGAGACGAGAACAAGTCTGGGAGAGGTTCGCTTTCCGCTTCCTCTCCTCCATCAGTCACCATCATCAAGATGACCTCGGGCCTCTCATGGTGGGGTTTGAGGCGGTTAGCATGTAGCACCCGTAGGGGCTGTCGAGAGGTCTTAAGGTCCACCAGGTATGTGGCCTTACCCTTCTTTTCTAACACCTCAAAGGGGCCTGTCCAGCGATCCTGGAGGGCACTTAGCTCTCCAGGCTCCATCACCCACACTTTCTGGCCAGGCTCCAACTCCACCGTGTGAGCGTTGTGGTCACACCACTCCTTCATTACTGCCAAGCTGGCCTCCAAGTTGTCAGAAGCTTGCTTCCACAACTTCGCCATTAGGCTCCTGAAGGCCAGCATATAGCTCACTACATCCTGGGGAGGCTTCCTGGGAGACTTTTCCCATCCATCCTTCACCAGGCTGAGAGGACCGCGTACAGGGTGCCCATACAGAAGCTCAAAGGGGCTGAAGCCCACTCCCTTCTGTGGCACTTCCCTGTAGGAAAATAGCAAACAGGGCAGGAGGACGTCCCATTTCCTCCGCAGGCTTTCAGGCAGACTTCTGATCATGCCCTTCAAGGTCTTGTTGAACCTTTCTACCAGTCCATTTGACTGGGGGTGATAAGGAGTGGTGAACCGGTAGGTCACTCCACACTCCTTCCACATTGCCCTCATGTACGCTGACATAAAGTTGGTCCCCCTGTCGGACACAACTTCTTTGGGGAAACCCACCCGGGTAAAGATCCCCATCAGGGCCCTAGCCACCACAGGTGCAGTGACAGTCCTCAGAGGAATTGCCTCTGGGTACCGTGTGGCATGATCCACCAGAACCAGGATAAACCTGTGACCAGCCGTTGTTGGTGGATCCAATGGCCCCACAATGTCGATGCCCACCCTTTCAAAGGGGGTGCTAACGACAGGAAGTGGTTCCAGGGGAGCTTTCAGCTTCACCCCTGTTTTCCCACTGGCTTGGCAGGATACACATGTCCGACAGTAGGTGTCAGATGCCACTTTCATCTGAGGCCAGTAAAAGTGGGGACAAGCCGAGCAAAGGTCTTGTCCTGACTAAAGTGTCCTGCCAAGGGTATTTCGTGAGCCAATTCCAGCAGAAAGGCTCGGTACCGTTGCTGGACTACCAAGGCCCTTGATGAACCAGGTAAGGGTACCTTTGGTTCACTGTAGAGGAGTCCGTCCTCCCAGTAAATGTGGTAGTGTCCCGCAACGTTCCCTGCTGCCTGGGCTTCGGCCTGTCGCCTCAGTCCCTCAAGGGTAGGGCACTCCTTCTGGCCCTTACAGAACTCCTCCCTGGTAGGTCCTCCCTCCACATGCCACTCAGCAGGGATGGGTAGATCCTCCAGGGAGACTACTTCCCCCTCCACGGACTCCTGGTCCACCACCGCACATGGGGTGTGGAAGCCGAAGCAGACTTCTCCTGTCTTCGGGTCTGTCCCTTTTTGGCAGCGGGCTGGGCCATTGTTCCAGGCTCCAACCCAGGCAAACTCCCTCTCCGGGCAGTCACAGACCTTGTGCTTACACAGGCCCAGTCAGGTGTACCCAGCATCTCTGAATACGCCCGGTATTCCACCTCTCTCCAAGCATTGTGCTCCATGTCATTCCCCAGCAGACAATCAACTGGCACGGCAGGGCTTACGGCAATTAGAAGTGAACCTGCAACCCCTTCCCACTCAAAGGGAACCTCGGCCACAGGGTAGTGGCCCATTCTGCCGTCAGCCATCGCGGCGAGGTGGAGTACATTGGGAATCACCTGCTCTGGAGACACCAGTTGACTCCTTACCATAGTCATACTGTCTCCTGTATCTCTCAGAGCCTCCCCTCTCTGGCCATTGATGGTGATCCATTGCCCATACTTGGTAGTATTTGGGGGCACCTGGATCCTAGGAACCATCTCCCGATCTCCCAGGGACACTAAGGTGACACCCGCCCACTCACCCCCCTTATCTAAGGGCAACTCCTCCCCGAGCGCTACACTAGCTACTCCCGGGGCTTTTCCTCCGGTGGGAGGGGGTGGTCTCTTTGGGCATTTGACATCTCCTTTATAATGTCCCACACCACCACACTCGAAGCAGTGGACAACCCTTGGCTGCTGGCTCTGGCCAGGATGAGGGTTTCTGGGCAGGTTAGCCTTAGGGGTGAAACCAGTTCCCTTTCCCTGGAAACTGTTTTGGGGACCTTTAGAGAACTCCCGCTTTTTATCTCCCCCCCTCCTTCTTCTGGGGGGCGCCCTGTCCGGCCCTTTGGGAATCCCCTCCAGTCCCCTTTGAGGACACCCGGGTACTTGCCCTGATGTCCGCCTCCTCTGCAAGCTTCCGGGGGTTGGTCAGCTTGCTTTCCACCAGGTGTTGGCCCAGCTCGGGAAAACATTTCTCGAGTAGATGCTCTTTAAGAAAAAGGTCATACAACCCCTCATAGTCCTTCACCTCGCTGCCCTGTACCCAGCCCTCCAATGCCTTCCTCGCATAGTCCAGGAAATCCACCCAGTTCTGGGTGCTTAATTTGTGGCTCCCCCTGCACTTTTGGCGATACTTTTCCGGGGTTAGCCCAAACTTTCTGATCAATGCTAACTTCATGGTGGGGTAGTTGGTCTGCTCCTCCGGTTCTAAGGCTAACAAGGTGTCCCGACCAGTAGGAGGCATATATTTGTACAACCCACCCCCCCAGTGTTTCTCTTGGATCCCATGGGCTCTTAAGGAGACCTCATAGGCAGCCAGCCATTTGGCTATATCGTCCCCCTGACTATAGCTGGCATCTATGTCCTTAGGCAGGTAAGGTCTGGACTCCCTGGTTGGTTCTCTGGTTTCGCTGCTACCATTTGGAGTAGGAGAGGGTCCTAATTGCAAGGCTTGGAGTTCTAGCTCTTTTAGTTTAAACTCATGAGCCATCCTCCATTCTTCCCTCTCCTGTTCTAGCCTGGCCAACTCCCACTTCAGTTGCCTTTTTTCCCTCCTGTCTGTGAGTTCCGCTTTAGTCAAGCTTCCTCCGGAGACACTACTGCCCCTCCTAGAGTAGGTCATTGGTCCTGGGAGTAGGTTTCCCACCTCAGGATGGAACAATCCCTCTATCTCTATGACCGTGTCCCGGTCTGTCCCCTCATCCTCCTCCTTCCCTTCTCTATGTGCTTCCACCCAAGCCCTCAAACTGGTCTGGAGTTCCCCCTTCTTGGCACCACGCTTAATGAACACTCCCATTTGTTGACAAAAGTCCTTAAGCTGGGCCACAGAATAAGTGTCCAGTTCTTCCAATGCAAATTCCATTTTGCTAAAGGCAATTTAGGGAGAAGGACACAAAAAAAAGTAGTTTTACAAGGGGGCAATCTGAAGCTACCTCCACCCCACCACCAGGAATGAATTTGGAAAAAGCAAAAGTAAAAAGTAGGAAGTCCGCCAGGAGAAAACTCCTGGTGTAGGTCAGTGGATTACACTTAGTTACTGCAGAGTAGTCGCAACCACAGTTCTCATCCCATCGCTAGACACCAATATGTTGGATCTAGAGTTGCCAGGTCACATAGGGTAGCCTGGCCTAGGGTAAGACAGTCAGTTATTAGAGGCACATGTGTAAAGGTTGCACACCACCCAGCAGTAACTCAATGCACTTCCACACAAAAAGGACACTACACCACAATATTGTAGGAAAATACGTGCTGCTTTATAAAAATAATACTTAGCTCTCTTTCCACTAAATAGCCATTGACAGTACATAAATACACATTTAAACTTTATTTCTGCAAATTACCAGGTGTTGAAGTTGAGATCTAAAATCTCCTTTTTACAAACAAATGAATTCAATACAAAGACTCGTAGTGAGTAACAGCGGTCCACTCTTTGGGAATTCAGGTAACCTCTGGTTTCCACAAGCAGAGACTACTGTCTAGTCTCTGGCAGCACCAAGGAACAATGGCTGTTAACCCCTACTTTACTGTCCCACGAAAGCTCTCCTCTAATCCTGAACACTGAGGATTATTTAACAACAGGTCGTCTAACAGCCTCCCAGCTCTGCATTGGGATGACCAGGTCAGTGGTAGAAGTCTTGAAGGCTTCTAGCTTGAATCACCCACTCTTACATAGACCCCTAGAAGAAAGCTGCTCTTTAGCCCCTTGATCGGTAGTATTCCGATCTTTAGCTCCCCCAACACACTCCTTACTTCTCAGAGTTGGGCCCTCAGGCCATAGTCTCGGATCGCCGGGGGTGAGTAGGTCCACACCAATAATCTCTGTCAGAGTATGTCTGCCTCACTCGCCTCACCCGCCGAACCAGCTGTTTGGAAACAGAGCTGGCGCGGGGTGAAGAGAGCCACACAGGTTGAAGAGGGCCTATGCTCGCCACACCCGCCTCAACCGCCGAACCAGCCACTCGGAGACAGAGCTGGCGCGGGATGAAGAAAGACACACAGCCTGAAGAGGGCTGAGGCTTGACTCGCGCCCGCTTCCCTGTTGAATGCTGACTCCGCCTCTCCTGTGGAAAACGACCTGACTGAGCAGGCGCAAAGGATTAGCGGCTCCAAGGCTGAGGCTGCTCCGCGGCGGCGATTCCTCTTCCTTCGCTCCGCCTTTCCTGAGGGAAGTGATCTAAATGAGCAGGCGCAAGGGATAAGCGGCTCCAAGACCGGAGCTCGCGCTACCAAGCCTGCACAGATGGGAGAAGAGGCTTTCCCCTCACAAGCCTCCGCTCATCCTCGCCGGAACAGGGAAGATTGAGGCTACCTGCCACACGCGCCCACTCCACCTGTGAGCCCTGTCCCAGTCACTCGGACCCTTCCTTCCCTCCTGGTGTGCCGCTACTTTTACGAAGGCAGTCCGCTAACCCAGGTACAAGGGGGGGAAAATCCGGTGGGAAAATTGGCAGGTTGGCAATCAGTTACCCAGCTCACATGGAGGGCTGAAAAGGGTAGGTCAGATGAATTACCCCACAGTCTCAAACTTCAAGTCTTCCTGGTATCACACCTCCATAATCTTAGTGAGGGCTTCCCTACTGGGCAATGGACTGAACTCCTCGGTAGATCAGTCACCCTCAACCACTCCTAACCCTTACTTCTAGGCTAGGGGTTGGTCAGGCGCCCAGGGTCTCCAGGAAACCCACGAAGCGGGGTCAAGTCAGTAACTACAAGGGGGGAGGGGTGGTGAAACAATAAGGAAGCATCCCTAATCTGGGAGGTCAACCCTTTGGATATCCTACCCCCACCTTATGCTACAGCCTGTACTCCAGCTGACTCTCTCTGGCAAGACAAAATGGCTGCACTACAGTTGACCTTTTATAGGCTGGCCTCAGAAGGTCCAGAAGGGACCAGAAGGTTCTGGAAGGCCCCTATTCTAGTCTATGGGTCCTTCCCAGGGATGACCGTTATGGCAGTTAATGGCGACCATTTTGTGGGTCCCATACTTTCCAGTCAGAAAAGGCACCTAGGCCTTGGGTGAAAAACTATGAGGGCAAAAGAGCATCTAACCCCTAGGCCAACACCGTAAAAATAGTCCAGAGGACACAAAATCCCGGCAAGGCTCATGCCCACCTTGCTTGGAATCTTATCTCCCACCATTGAGAAACTGGTTAACCTATCCCTTTCTACAGGTTCTGTCCCCAAGCAGTGGAAACAAGCCTTGGTCAGACCAATCAGAAAAAACATCACAACTCCTTGGACTGACTTGTCTAACCTTAGACCTATTTCATTGCTGCCATACTTGGGAAAGCTCGCTGAGAAGTATGTTAATCGTCAGTTATCTAGCTACATTGAGAAAGCTGGCGGCCTAGACTTTTCTCAATCTGGGTTTAGGCCGAAACACAGTACAGAGTCCACCCTCCTGTCTGTTTCTGACGATCTGCATATGTTCCAAGACAAAGGCTACTCAGTAATTTTGGTGTTATTAGACCTTTCAGCCGCGTTCGACACCGTGTCACATAACATCCTTATTGACCGGTTGTCGAACGTAGGGGTTAAGAACAACGCCCTTGCCTGGCTAAGGAGTTTTCTTACGGATCGGACCCAGACTGTCACCATGGGCAAATACAGATCAACTGAGGTAGGGATTACGAAAGGGGTGCCACAGGGCTCCTGCCTGAGCCCAACACTCTTTAACATCTACGTGGCACCCCTGGCAAGAGTGATGCGCAAATTTGGTTTCATCCCCGTGTCATATGCGGATGACACGCAGCTCCTCTTCCCCTTTCGTAATCTCACCACAGAAATAAGAAACTCCTTCTCCGCTGGCATGAAAGCCGTCGCACAGTGGATGTCCACCAACTTCCTACAGTGCAACGTCAGCAAGACGGAAGTAATGCTGTTTGGAGACGCCAAATTACTGTGGACCCCTGACTGGTGGCCCTCGGATCTCGGTGTTGTTCCGGAGCCCAAACAGATTGTCAAAAATCTGGGGATACGCCTTGATCACGATCTTTCTCTCAAACAGCACAGCAATATGGTAGCTGGCGCATGCTTCCACATCATAAGCATGATGCGTAGAATTTTTCCACTGCTACCGGACTCCTCCAGAAGAACATTGGTGCAAGCCCTTATACTGAGTCGTATTGACTATTGTAACGGGTTGCTCCTTTCTGCCAATGAAGGAGTTCTAGACAGGCTTCAGGTGGTCCAGAATACGGCAGCCCGCCTTGTTCTAAATGCTCCCCCTAGAACAGCATCAAAACCTCTGCTGCAGAAACTACACTGGTTGAGCATTCGACAAAGAGCCAAGTTCAAGATATGTTGTATCATTCATAAATGCCTGAATGGAAATGGCCCTACATATCTTGAGCAGAAATTTACCTTCTATACTCCCTCCAGATCGTTGAGATCTAGTGAGAATTTTCTGTTGGCTGTACCTCGTGCTAAAAAAACTAGACATGGAGGGAAAGCTCTATCTGTTGCGGGGCCTATACTGTGGAACAAACTGCCTTTGGCCCTTAGGCTCTGCACAGATCATTTAAAGTTCAGGAAGCAACTCAAAACCCTGCTATTCACCGATAAAATCTAGACCCATTCCTTCATCTGCATAGTGTTGGACTCTATCTGGTATCACAGCGCAGAGATACTCCGGTTGGAGTTGATTCCAGCGCTATAGAAACCCATAAATAAATAAATAAATAAAAAGATATAAAGGGTATGAGGTGCAAAAAGGGGACAAAATAAATAATAAATTAGAGGGACTACCCAAAGGCAGACAGGTCTAACAAAGAGTAAGCGGCCAATCAGTTCGAGATCAGGAACTATTGCGAATCCCTGGACAATAAGATAGACGGTTTAATGTCAAGAACAGGGAAACTTGAGGAGACAGTAGCAGCCCTTTCCATTCATCTGGATCAAGTAAAAGAGGATATTATCAAGCTCAGAAGGGAAGATCTGGCCTTATCTGAAAGGATGGAATCTCTGAAAAAAAACGCCAGACGGAGTAACATCCATATTCTCAACATTACTGAAGGCTCAGAATGGTCCGATATTAAGCAGTTTGTTTTTCATCTATTGAAGGAGTCACTATGTCTTGATCAATCCACGGAAGAACTGGCTGCTGACATTCAGCGAGTCCATAGCGATCTGTTTAGATGGAATCCTCAAAGATCTAAACCTTGCAGAATCCTTGTGAATTTCCATACGTATTCATTGAAGGAACAGACCCTTAATCTGGCCCTGAAACAGAAGTCCCTGGTAGGGAAAGGGTTAACGTTTCAGATAAGATCTGACATTTCAAGGGTCACTTTGGAGAAGCAGTGGGAGTTTGGGAGGTGGCTGGATGCTTTTAGGAAGTTGGGTGCCACAGTGAAGCTTATGTTTCCTGCTGCCCTTAAAATTATGTATAACAACAGGATGTTCAACATTAGATTAGTGCAGGCAGCTGACGAGTTATTGCTTGATCTCGGAAATAGGAGTTTTTCTGAATAGGGCACACTTGTAAAATTTGTTTTGGCTATCATACCATTACTTTATTACTCTATTAGTGTTACCGCTTACTGTCTATTTAGATGCCACTAATTGAGCATTTAGATGATTACAAAAAAAAGAAAAGGGGGTGGAAAACAATAAAAAAAATATAAAGAATAAAAAATAAAAAATAAATATAGGAAGGTAGAAAAAAACACAATAAGATATTGTTCGGGTTATGGTTCTTAACTTCTTTTAATTTACTTCACCTAATTTTAATAACCTGTTGGTTACATCTATACTAGACGTGATGAGGTGTGATTATGATCTTTCCCCTGAAACAATTGTTATTACGCTTACTAGGCAGAGGCAGAGTTGCCTAGCGGGAGCTCGGTGGGGGGGCACTATCTACTGGGCCTGTTCCGGTTAGATAAAGTAAGGGTTTTCCATGGGTGGGGTGGGAGGTGGAGGGGTGGGCACCGGGGTATGAGTGGGGTTGTGTGGCGGGGAAAAATTAAAAATGTCCTCATTTCCTTAATGATTATTGCAGGGTACGGTCTAAAGTTGGTAAATTTCTACGAATTCGTTTCTGAGCTAGTAAGGGTTTGTGGTAACTTTGCTCTATACATGTGCTCAGATGGGTAGTTTTAAAGCCATCTCCTGGAATGTTAATGGCCTCCGCACTAAATCAAGAGCTAATAAAATCATGCAGTATCTGCGGGATTCAGATGCACAGATCATTATACTTCAGGAGATCCATTTGACCCAGATTGAGTCACAGACTTTAGTTAGGAGGCATAGGTGGATTGATTTTGCGGTTTCTACATCTCAAACTATGAACATTAGAGGTGTGTCCATCATTTTCAAGAAACAACTGAAAGCTAGGTTAGTCACTCAGTTGGTTGACCCAGGTGGAAGATGGGTCATCACGACAGTCATCATTGCTGGTGTGCAATTTACAATTTTGGGCTATTACGGGCCCAACTTAGATGACCCCTCTACACTAGCGTCCATCTCTTTATGTCTGTTGTCCTTTCCTGAACCAATTAGCTGGCAGGGGACTTTAATATAGTATTGAACCCAGTTTTAGATAAAACCCCTAATAGTCGTCCCCTTGCGCGTTCAAAATCTAGGTCTTTCCTGCTCAACTCCATGAAACAATATGGATACGTAGACATCTGGAGAGTAAGGTCAGGGCTCCAACAGGGTATCTCTTTCCGGAATTATAAATATCGTCACCAGTCTAGAATAGACTTTGTTTTAATTAGTCAGAAATTGGTGGATTTCGTAAAGAGTATAACTTCTCTCCCTTTACACCTGTCTGATCATTCTGCGGTGTTCTCTAAGGTTCCCCCTAGAAGTTGGTCATTTAACCGTTCCTTACTCTCACATCCTGATGATATCCTTTTTCTCAAAACTGAAGCCCAAAGTTTCATGACTATAAATAATGGTTCGACGGCATCCGGAGTGGTGTGGGACTCTTTCAAGGCCTTTTTTAAAGAGTCTTATAACTAGTAAGGTGTCTTATCGATTGAAACAATATAAGGAGGAAGTCGCTTCCATAGAACCAGATATTGTTAGAACTCAACTGTATATTGATGCTATAGCGGCCTCCACTAACTCCACATCTGAATCTCTTCAGAATAAATTACTTGCCCTGAAGGGGAATTTGGGCTCGGTTCTGAATAAGAGAATTCTGCAGAAATGGGAGGCTAGTAAGATAGCCCATTTTCAGTATGGTGAGAGAGCAGGGAAGTTATTGGACTGGAAGGCCAAAACAGACCTGGCCCGCAACAATATTGAGTTAATCACTGTTAGTAACACCACACTCTCCTCAGATGAGGATATTAGGCGTACTTTCAGAGATTTTTTCAAGCTATTTATCACGATGACAATAAGATCGATCCAGAGCACATTAAGGCCTGATTGAGTGGAATTCGCCTCCCAGCCCTTTCCGTAGAGCAGCGTACACTCCTTGATAGCGACATCTCAGAGGAGGAGGTCAGGTTGGCCATCCGAAGTGGTAAGAAAGGGAAGGCAGCTGGACCCGATGGGCTTCCAGCAGAAATCTTTAAAGTTTTAGAACATGAAATAAGAGCTCCCCTTACCATTTTATTTAACCATATCTTACAGGATGGCCATCGTCCCCCTGTCTCCTGGGACAGTGCATCAATCACCCTCATCTTGAAACCCGGTAAGCCAGCTTCTTCTTGTGGGTCATATAGACCAATCTCAATTTTAAATGTAGATTACAAAATTTTGCTACAGTGCTTGTAAGGAGATTGGCGACGGTGGCACCTGATCTTTTGCTTCATGACCAGAAGGGGTTTGTTAAGGGGCGTCAGCTGTATGAATTGACATATGACCTAATAGGAGCCATCGATATGGCCTCAGCTGAGTCCTCTCCCTTGGTCGCATTAACATTGGATGCCACCTAGGCCTTCAACAGGGTAAATTGGTTATACCTGTCGGAGGCCTTGGCCAAGTTCAACTTTGGCGAAGGTTTCCGGCGCGCCATTGGCCTTTTGTATCAGAACCCTGCAGCCCGTGTTCTGGTCAATGGTATCTTATCCGACCCTTTTGACATCACAAGGGGGACGCGACAGGGCTGCCCGCTCTCCCCTCTCCTATTTGATCTTTACATTGAGCCCTTTGCCCAACGTTTGAGGGATGATAAAAATATTAAACCTTTTTCCTATAGGGGATGGGAGAGGAAAGTGGCCTTGTATGCTGATGACGTGCTTATCTTTTCATCTGAGGCACATACCACACTTCCTGCAGTTCTTAATGTCGCCCTAGAATTTGGGGAAGTGTCCAGCTATGAGGTTAATGCCTCAAAAACTGAAATAATCATCTGGAATGATGATGACTGTGATATTAGCATTCAGCCAGGATCTAGTATGCGCTATCCGGGCCTTAACATTGTGAAGGATATTAACCAAATTGCTGCAACACATTTTTTAGCTGTCACAAATGTTTGTCGCAAACTTATGTGATCATGGGCTCGACTTCCCTAATCTCTCTTAGGGAGAGTTAATTTGATTAAAATGACTATCCTACCCAAAGTTTCTTTTCTATTTAACACCATTCCCCTACACTTTGATCCCCCCCTATTAACAAAATTCCAGGCTGAAATCACCTCCTTTATCTGGGATAATCACCTTCCTAGGATAGCTTTGAAGAAACTCAGGAGCCGTAGGGAGAAGGAAGGGGTGGCGGCCCTGGACCTGTAGATGTATGCATGGGCATTCCAGCTATCCCACGCCGGTATGTTTTAAAGATGCCTGCAGATTCTGGAGTTGGGTCCCTATTTTCTGTTTTTCTTAAAGGGGAAGAAGTTAGCCAGTCAGGTTTTTTATTTAAATTTGGTAACCCCAAATTCTTTAAGAAGAGCAAGTTGAAGGTTTTGCTGGGGATGGCAAAAACCTGGGCCAAATTAACGACGGCTATAAAAATTGGTTACATTGGCAATAGAACTCCCCTTTGGGGGTCTCCCTGAGTGTCCTGTCTGGTTGGGTGTCAGCTTAGCCACCGCACTAAAAGATGCAGGCTTGGCAGTCTGGGGGGATCTATTCATGGATGGGGGCTTGCTTTCATGGGAATGCTTAAGTAATAGGATAGGTCCCACCTTTTCAAGGTTTAAATATATGCAAATTACTAGCTGGACCCACTCTTATGCTTCCCTGCCCCCCTGTGGAAATAGGTCTCTATTGGAGGTCATAGCGAGCTGGTATCTCTACTCCTAGATAAACCCCTGTAAAGAAGGAGATCTCCCTATGGTACAACCTGATCCTGGAAGAAGTTGATGGTGAATTTCTGTTACCAGATTTGCTTTGGGGACCTACATCTACAGATCGCAATATGCAGGAAGTGTGGATTACATTGTTCAAACTTCAGTGGGACATTGTCAAGCCAGCCTGGTTGTGCAGAAACCACCTTTTTACGCTCCATAGAGCATATTATTCACCCCTTAGGCTTTCAAGGTTCTCTCAAGGGAGCTCAGGAGCCTGTGCTAAGTGCGGACAGGTTGCTGCATCGGATGCACACATGTTCTTTGAATGTCCTTGTTTAACTCCTTTTTGGGATGCTATAAGTAACACACTCTCTGTATCACTTGGCCTACAAATAGTATTTGATCTCCCACTTGTGATTTTTGGGATTTTGGACGGGGTTCATGGTCAGGCAAAAAACCTTCACTTTTATTCCATTTTACTTACCAGAAGGGAGATTTGTAAAAAATGGAAAGACTCTACATCACCTTCCTTTACTGACTGGAAGACCTCAGTCCTACAGGTTTCCCAACTTGATCTATTAAGATCTGGCAATCAGGACAAAAGGGCATTCTGGCACTTGCTGGCACAGGGCCATTGAGCCATTGAGATGGTCTGGGTTTTTTTTCTTTTTTTTTTCTGTCCGAGATTATACAGCTGTGGTAAATTCCATCTATAAAGCCCCTATCCGGCTGGAAGTCCGGAATTGAATGGCTGTACTTCCCACTTATAATTTATTGTTACATTTTGATTTTTCTGGTTTCATTGGTGTCTGTCCTCTTGGAAACAGCATTTCTGAGGGATGTCGGTTGCCTTTCCCAGTTAAATCCCTGCCAGCTCAACAAACTGTGACAGTTTGTAGTATTCCGATTGTGACTTCACTCGAAACCATGGTGGTAAATGAGGACCAAAAAAAATAAAAATTTTCATCTCTATTGGACGCTAGAAAGATTATTCAAATGAGGATGATGCAACAGGTCAGACTACCCACACAGCCAATATGATTGTGCTGATAGTGTGCATATATTTGCACAATGTTGATTGATACAAGATTATTGAAGGCAGATTTTTCAGATGGTATCAAACAAATTCTCTACTCAAAGTATAATGCTAGGCATTGTTTGTAGTGAAAAACATCTCAATCTTAAATTCGACCCCAATCTTTGTAGCTGTAGTCAATGCAATAATTTGCATTGCTGCATGTTATGTAAAGTCTGGCCCTCCAACAGTCTGGCAATGGTGGTCAAGGTTTTGTCGCCTGCTATCACATAGCGAATGCGGTATACACGTTCGAAGAGAAAGCAGATTAGAAAGGAGGCCAGGAGAACTGGGATCCATTGAAGAGCTGGATAAACCAATACCCATTCTCTCCTTAATACATTAGTTAATTCTTTATAGCATAGTTCCATTTCTGAACGCTTGCACCTATTTTTTTGTTACAAATAAAGTAAGACTCAAATAACATCATATCACTCGTACACAAGTACACAAGTACTAATACAACCTATTTTGTATGTATCGCTTTTTCACTTTCATTCAAACAAATGTAAAAAAAAATTAAAATCACATGCATGGAAACAACTAATAGTGATTCTTGACCCATTTTCATATTTTGCTTTAAAGAATTTAGATAATTGCTTCTGTGTTGTATTTTGCTACTAAACACAAATTTCCACATTTTTATTCAATCATTAAAAACATATGAATGATATTTATAACATTTGAAATGTTAGTCCAATAATGATGTGAAGATTGTCTAACATCAATATTGTGTCCTAAGTGTTGTTCACAAAAATATCACAAAATTGGATGTAAATGTATAATTATTTTCCTATTAGATCCAATGGATTGATATTAAGCAATACAAAATTTCACATACAGTATTTATGTTAGAAGATATTCTGACAGCGATATTCTGGTATCAACCAGGGTCAACCAACTTAAGTGTGATTGTGGCCTTAACAATGCCCCCCTGCATACCTTTACCTAACTTCGCTATAACGATAAGTTGAGAAACCTCATTTAAGTGTAAATGGATGCACCTGTGTACCTGCCTACATTCCATCATCACTCAAAACCGAGAAGAGAACCCTCAACCTTCTCTCTCATGCAGAAATCACCTACATCCCTAACTCTCTCAAGGCCATCTCCTATGAACATCTTTTTTTACCACCATCCTTTTTCATGGGGATGCTTGTACACAACTCCTCAACATCGTCAATAAATCCCTCAGGCAAAGGACCTTTGTGAATACCCTTTAGACGGGACTACCTCAATAATCTCAATAGCATTTTGATTAAGGTTCGAACTTATGCTATATTACGACTTACCCTTCCATAATTAGCAATGCCATAGTTACAATAGAGAAAGAGGCAGCTCTATTCAGGATGCTTTATGGTTACTAAGCCAGGTCTGGTAGCATGATGCAGGCAAGATGGCCGTCCCGAGAAGTTCCCTGGTTGGGGATTACCAATTAGGTAGTTATCCCGATAAAACCACCTCACTGGCCCTCCACCTGCACCCTCGACTGGACACCCTTCCGAACCATACCACTGAAACGTATCCTAGCAGCCAACTCACCCGGATCATCTACTGCTGCTGCGCTGGTCGGCGCCTACACAGCCTGGACCCCGGCACTGCTCTGCTGATCCCCAGCCCCATGGTTATTGTGCTGCCAGAAGACAGATCCCTACGGCGGCGAGCCCTCAGTTGACAGTGTCAGCTCTCCCGACTCCCTTGCCTACCTCCTGTGGAACGAGATCTGCTGGCGCTGGAGGGTTACCCAGTATGCAGGCGCCATCTGTTAAGACTCTCCCGCTGGCCTGAAGAGCACAGTGACGAGTCCCGCCTGCTACCGTCATCCGCCATTCCATGTCCCGGAGGATCAAACCAGAGCCCTGCGGCTAGCATCTAGTCGGTGGATCTTTTTCCTCAACCCTCCGGAGCATTGTCGTACTCTGCCTTCTACTGCAGTGAGGCTGTGTTTCACCAGCTCCATTGAGTGCAACAGTAGGGAAAGTATTGGATAGCGGAGATGTATAAATTATTATTCCCACTCCAGAGAGTACAAGAGTAGGGAAAGAGTTGGATAGTGTAGGGGTAAAAACTACTATTCCCACACCGGAGAGTGCAACAGTAGGGAAAGTGTTGGATTGCGGAGGGGTAAAAATTACTATTCCCACTCTAGTGAGTGCAACAGTAGGGAAAGTGTTGGACAGCATGGGGTAAAAATTACTATTCCCGCTCAAGTGTGTAACAGTAGGGAAAGTGGTGGATAGCGTAGGGGTAAAAATTACTATTCACACTCCAGAGAGTGCAACAGTAGGGAAAGTGTTGGATAGCGTAGGAATAAGAATAACTATTCCCACTCCAGTGAGTGCAACAGTAGGGAAAGTGTTGGATAGCAGAGGGTTAAAATTAACATACTTAGCAATTAAATACTTATTAAAATTAAATAACCAATTAATAATTAATTCATAATAAATACATTATAAATACTAATAAATAAATATTAATAATTACTTAATTATAATTAAATTACTTTCCATCCTATTACCATATAAACCCACAACCCGCTCCTGAAAAACACAATTAATATAATTTCAAATTAATTAATAGAAATGAATAACCAATTATTATTTAATAATAATGATACATTAATAAATACTACTAAATACAAATTAATATTGACCATTTTTATTATTAAATAACTTCCCACCCTATTCCACAATAAACCCACAACATGCTCTTACAAAATAACACAATTAATATAATTATCTATTAATTAATTTATATAAATATTGACCAATTTTGGAACAATTAATACATTAATTATAAATAGCAATAAATAAAAAAAATATTTTGTGATAATTATATTACATCCAACCCTATGCACCTATAAACCCACAACCCGCTCCTAAAAAAAGAACACAATTAATATAATGATCTATCAATTAATTAATATTAATTAATAACCAATTCATAATTAAACTAATTATAATTAATAATATATATAAAAAAATAATACTTCTATTTTTTTAATTAAATTACTTCCCACCCTACTCCCCTATAAACCCAAAACCCGCACCTAAAAAGATAACACCATTGAAATAATTATCTATTAATGAATTAATAACCAATCATTAATTCATGAATAATAAATTAATTATAAATCATAATAAATAACAATTAAAAATTACTTTATTATAACCAAATGACTTCCCACCCTATTCCCCATATTCACAACCCGCTACAGAACTAAAATATGCAAAAATTCATCTTCATAAAGGTAATTACTGCTAAAAATGTAACACATACATTTAAAAAAACACATACCAAAAAATTACATCACATACTTTTAACACACATAGAAAACAACACTAATATATAAATATAGATATTATTAACAACGTTTTTTTTACTAACAATGTTACAGTCTTCGATATTAAAAAACAATATATCTTACATTACTGTCGATATTCTGTACAACAATATACTTGCTGTTGATATTCTTCTACCTTGATATTTCAAACTCAATATTTTTGGAGTTCGAAATAAACAACTCAAGATTCTGTCTGTACACCACAAAAATAATTGTACGAAATAACCAATACTCATGTTTTCCTAGAAGCAGCATATTGTGGTATTCAAGCCACTTCAGCTGAGACGCCACATTGGGACTGACTCAGAACGAGAAACTCAAGGAGGAGGGGGTTGCACACGAAGCTCGAAGCACGGTGCACAGTGCATTGAGTTCGAGCTTGAGCAGGACCAGGCACTGTGCACGCTGCCACCTTGCTCGCTCGCTCGCTCACCCGCCAGCTCAGTTTTTTCACTTTCCTCTTCCCACCCGTGAAAGAAAGACAGCTGTGCTGACCCGCGGCTCAGGGTGGCTCTTCGGCATCCCGGGGCTTGGCGGCAGGATTCAGTGGGTTCCAGGTGAACGAGTCCCGGGGAGCAGGAGTGGACTGCGGCCAGCAGCCTGCAGTGGAGCCAGCAACCAAGTGGAGGCATGCTGCTAGTGAGCTGCAGAGGAGGCTGCCAAGAAGCCAGCACAACAGTGGGAGCAACGGTGAGAAGCTGCCGGGAGCGTGGTGTGAGGAGCCCTGGGTTCCCTGAGTCCCCCCTCCGCAGCTCATCTCCGTGCCGCTAAGAACAACCCTTCAACACACCAAAAGCCTGCTAAGTACATCAATGCATGACTGCTAGGGCAAGTGCCCCCATCGGGTGCAAGCGTGGCTTCACCAAGTGTGAGCAATCTGCTGAGGTGGCTTGAACAGCTCAGACCAGGTACCAGCTTCGAGTACCTCGCTTGCCCTATCCCAAACCTTATCCTTCACTGTATTTTTCACGCTTCCAAAGCCTGCTTAGGGCTAACCTTAAGCCAAAGCCAGCTAGGCAGCCAGATAAAAAAAAAACAATAAATAAATAAATAAAAAACAGAGCAGCAAAGTAAGACCAGCAGGTCCAACAGCGATACCAGCGATATCTGCAATACCAGTCTCAGTCACTAACTCTGGCCTCGTTCAAAGAGAGAGAATATATATCTGTCCTCCTCAAAGGTCTCTGCAGTGGGTGGAGGGCCTTTGAACCATACCCAACCAGACCCCTCATGAGCAACAGAGACAGGTGACAGCTGGAGATTCTGCAAGAGAATCCGCATAGCTACGCAACCATTGACAACACAGACGTCCAAAAGACTTATATTGGATAGCCACCGTGACCCTCACTCAGCTCTTGTTAATTAGGTCCCTGATTTTCAGGAGAGTTTGGTCCACTTGCAATTTATAAGAGCCACGGTGAGACCCTGTACAACACAAGGAAGCCGGAAAACTTCAAGGAAGGCTATCCAGCCAGCTTAAGCTATAGTACTATCTTAATGCGGTCCGGAAGGCTTAAAAAAGAAACAGCAAAAACCTGCAAAAAGTTGAATAAAGATCTCAAAGTACCGCCCGGGGAATCGGAGACGGCGCAATCCCCTTCCCAGTCGCTATCACCACTCCCTCCCCAGCATCATGATTACGAACCTGGCCCCTCAGGCCATACTACCAAGACAGAAATAATAATCTCCCCAGAGCCTTCCCCCCAACAACATTATAACACGCAGGACAAAACAATCAATGACGTAAAAAAGAGGACCCTCAGAGATTATTTTAAGAAATATGGATCCAAAGTCCAATCCTCTACCAATGAAATATCGTCCTCATTAGTTCAGTCCCCTCAAATTATTCCCAACACTGATCTAGTTCAGATTAAAGTGCAGGCCCTGATTCATGAACAGCTTTTTATCAGGTTACCATCACATCCCCAGACAGTCATTCCACAATGGACGAAACCCGCACGCCAGAAAAAAAGGGGTTAAGATCACCCATTCATTCTGGAGACATGTCTCCCACTTCACAACAAGTTCATCAACTACATAAGGCTCAATGCTCATTGCCAATATCAATCTCAAGCAACGACAATCCCCTCAACATTATATTACCCTTGCAGCAGGAAATCAACTCTCATCTTGATAACTCAATTGCTCTCAGAAATAAAATACATTCTACCCCTCAAGCAGCACAGTTGACCAGGACCATTCCTGGTATTATCAAACTGTTAACGCCAATGACGCCACCCGTCCTGCCCCACCAGGAATCACCTGAAGCAAAGCAAGGAGAACCTAATGATCACTTTCTCTTGGACTTATCCTTTTTCAAAACAGAATCAAATAAAACAAAAGGTGAGACTGAAGGTCACGGCTCCAAAGCATTTGAACCCACCGCCGTCTGGCCCCAGCTTGTACAAACCTTACAATCCACAGTATCGGCATTAAATTACAAGTCAGATGAACTTGATTTACAAGTTGACCTTCTAAATACACTAACAGTATACATAGCAGGGATTTACAACAAACTGGAAGGCTTGAACGCCCTAATTACAAAAGCACAATCCAAAGTCAACCTGACTCAAGCGATATGCTGCTGCTCACCAATCATCGATAGCCTGTCAACGCTTCCCCAGTTCCTTGCCCTGGTCCTGACAGAAATAAGGAAAATAGCACCAGGTTCGCAAGTTACACCATATCACTTATGCTCGCTTACAAGCAATGTAATCAGTCAGAAAGATAATGATCAAAGCACAAACCAAAATAAAACCAGCAACGGTAAGAAGGCTTTACCAGCAAAAACCTAAACCCAACTGACCTACATCTTAGCAGCAGTACCGTCCCCCAATAAGCAATTTGCTCCTAAGGAGTTCAGTATCTTTCAAACCATCAAATCAAATAATAAAAACAACATCACGTTAAAAACAGAAACACTGTCTATGACTGAGACAAAGCAATATACTGACACTCGAGACGTTGACTCGAAGTCGAGACCAATTATTAAACCCCCCCCCAAAACCAACATCTAAGTAAAAGAGAAAGGAAGAGACTAAGGAAAAAAACCCAATAAACCCAGCACAGTGACCATAAATATGACCAGAGTCCCACTATGTCCAAAAGGACAATTTACACTGCAGCTCAATCAACTCTGCGAGTTTTGTTAGCATCTTTTCACCATCACAAAATTCATCCCCGCAAGTAACTACAGAGTCAATCAGTAAGACGCTATCATCATCCGCCCAGAGCAAAATCCATAAGGATTCATCCGCGGCTAGGGGCGAGGTCCCAGTAAAGTCTCCACACCATCTGACTTTAGAAGAGTCAGGAAGAGCCATTAAGTCGGAAACATTGCCTCATTTGGTTAACATCAGACCTGAAGACACGACAGCTTCAACAAACATGGCAAATCTACCAAGGGAAAACAAAAGCAGGGAAAATATAGACCAGCATGAGGACGAGTACAGGGTAAGACGCAAGGAGAATTTCCAAATAACACTATTCAAGAGCCGGGACATAATACAAACAGGCAAACATCCCTCCAAGATTGAGGACCACCAATCTCAAGAAGAACAAGCGGGACATAAGCAACAATCACATCATACCCAAAGGAGAATCGATGTACCCCAGACAATAGATAAAAAGAATCATAAGATCCCTGGCCAGTTCTCCACAACATTAAATCCAAAAATTAAACTGTCATTTATCCCTGAATATCACACCCAAGGACCACATGACATCCTGAATAGAGGGAACATCCTGAAACTCTTTAAAAACATCTCAGAACTTTGTCATATTGAATCCAATGATATAATTGCGATCAAATTCAAACCCATTGGAAGCAATCAATTCACTGAACCAATGTTAATCACCTTTTCAACTATAGCAATCAAGGAGCAGGTTCTACTAATGTCTCATTTACTTAATACATGGGTAATTAAAACAGTTCAACAAGTTGAACCACAGTACCCTTCGGTTCTCGCAAAAACCACAGCTTTACTAGTTCAACCAGGACCATCATCCCTTTCAATACTATGATCTGCCAAAAGCAGATCCCCTCGAAAGGTCACATGCCCTGAAACAGAGGAGGTAAAAATAATGGTGTCCGACTGGGCTTGGGTGCAAGCGGCCCTGGACGGGGGAAATCACGATTGAACTGGTATTCAACCCGGTCTTTCGAGGTGCTCATGGAACATCAACGGTCTCACCCCAAAACTTCAATCCACCGATGTGATAAAGTTCCTAAAAAAACATGAGGGCTACTGCAGGAAACATGGTCCCTGGTCAGTCTCCCAATAGTAGGATACCTAGAATACAGAGTCCCTGCCCTGAGGTTGCATAAATCTGCCGGACCCAGTGGCGGTCTTTCAATCTATATTTCAGTCAAGCTAAATGTTAATATCGCTCAGTTGACATTCAAGGATGATTAGATTTTTGGCATAAGGATAGATAACCCCAAACACACTGAGCAACTGATCTTGATCAATGTCTATATTTCACCAAGTAAAAGGGAGAAAAAACGAAGTCCAACCACCTAATCCAGACCCTGTGTAATCTAGAAAGTAATTACAAAAGACCAGCCCGTCACTCCATGGCCAGACATTCTTGAACAAACAAAACCCACTAGCACCAAATACAGCAAAATCGGCGAATACATGGTGCTGCAATTCAGAGCCCTGGGCTACACAATCTTGAACAGTCGTTTTCCCAAGGACAATCCACTGAACTGGACAAGGTCAAGTTCAAATAGTCACACTCACTCTTTCCTAGACTACCCCATTTGTAACAAGGAAATCCTCCCCCTGATCGTGAATTACACCATAGTTGCTTGAGGTGACAGTGATCACAGTCCCCAAGTGATCACCACGTCATTTAACTTAGCACATCATGCCGTGACAAGCCAAACCTCAGGAGGAGATTACACTGAAAATATCAAAATGTTGAAATGGTCAGATCCAACTATACCAGCAATAATGAGTAAATGCAGAGCCTTGCAAGACCTAAGGAGTACCAACGAATCATCGCCAATTACGGCATGGGACCTCTTCTTTCGGGAACTGCTTAAAAACGTTTCCAGTACTTCAGGAAAAATCAAAAAATGCAATCCAGAAATAATGACAGATGAAATTAAGAAGTTTAAATCAATACGTAACAGCATGTTAAGACAAGTTCATAGGCACCCAGCGGAAGTTCATAAACTCAATAAATACAAGGTTGCTCTGAAAGCACCTCGACAAGCAATATTCCTTGAAAAAAACAAACGTTCCAAAGAGTTTTGGTAAAAACTGATACACGCAAATAGAAGTCACAACCCAAAAGCTTTCTGGCCACTCATCAACTCCAAAATACACAAGCAAAGAGGGCAAAGTAGCGCCAACATCTCCAAACCAGAATGGGTATTCTATCTAACAACCCATTTTGAGGAACAAGATAAAGACGCTGGTCCAGCTCTCAAGCCTCCAGTAATGGCCCAACAACTCAATTGCTGCCAACCATTAGGCACAAATGTCTGACAAAATATAGAAAGACATAATATCGAGGTACAAAAATGTCAGGGCATTAATATCGATGTTAACAATATCGACATCCTATCTACAACAAGGTAAGTACAAAAATATCGAAAGAAAAATATCGTTGTCAAAAATATAGTTAAAAATAAAATATCATTTTTTTAAATTAAAAAAATATGTAAAATAAATTAAATAATAGTTAAAAATATAATAAACAGTAAAAAATATTTTATAATTCTTCAAATGAATAAGAAATATACATAATTTAATAAAAAAATAATTAAACATATACATATGATATATATTATATATACATACTTGGGGGTTGATTCCGATTCGGGAAACGAATCCGTACGATGATTCGTATTTGAAGCCGTTTCCATACGAATCGTACAAAACCGTACGAATCACGTAGTACGATCTGTAATAATAGAATACGTACGCATGTCTGCGAACCGTACGAAAAACAAGGTTAAATCCGTACGACATAGAGCTGCACAGTGAACCGTATGATTCATGAGCATGCCGTACGACCCGCCAAGTACGAACCGGACGGGGGACCGAGAACGCGATTCGTACGGAAAGCGGCGATTGAGCAATTCGTACGGAGAACCACACATACACATATGCACCGTACCCCTGCGATCATGGGGGTTTGCACCATACCTCTATGCTCTGTACACCTACAAATCGTACACCTAGGCTACATACACCCATGCACTGTACCCCGATGTACCGTACCCCTACGCTTTGTACTCGCGTACCCAGGAGAGTCAGTTTCGTGTGCGTTTAGAGTCGAAATGTGCTTTTACGGATGTTTTGAAGTCCCGTTGCGAAAGAGTCGTACGGAGTGTTGTCCAGACGAATCGCACATGCTGGTTCGTAAGGAGCTGCCTCAATCCGTACGAACATCGCGTACTGCGTGTTCCGAGTGCGATCCGTACAGTTTCTTGAATCGTACGGTCTTTTGTACGATTCGTATGGAGAATTGCATTGAGTACACATCGTACTACATCGTACGTAAGGGTACAGTTCTGCATAGGAATCGTACGGGAAAAATGCTCCATACGGCAATTCGGACTGGATTTTACCGAATCGGAATTGGACCCTTAATAATCAGTTTTAATAATTATTTTATTAAATTATAAATACTAAAAAATATTATATATTACAAATTCATCTACACACATAACATATTAACATAAATAAAAATTAAATAATTATGCAAAACAAATTTTAAAAAAAATACTTTTAATATTTTTAAAATCAATTATATACTAAATTAGATAAAACTATACAAAATATATTAAATAAAATGTTGGATAGCGTAGAGGTAAAAATTAATATTCCCACTCCAAAGAGTGCAACAGTAGAGCAAGTGTTGGATAGCCTAGGGATAAAAATTACTATTCCTACTCTAAAGAGTGCAACAGTAGGGAAAGTGTTGGATAGCGTAGGGGTAAAAATTACTATTACCACTCCGGAGAGTGCAACAGTAGGGAAAGTGTTGGATAGCGTAGGGGTAAAAATTACTATTCCAACTACAGAGAGTGCAACAGTAGGGAAAGTGTTGGATAGCGTTCGGGTAAAAATTACTATTCCCACTCCAGAGAGTGCAACTGTAGGGAAAGTATTGGATAGCGTAGGGGTAAAAATTACTATTCTCACTCCAGAGAGTGCAACAGTAGAGAAAGTGTTGGATAGCGTAGAAGTTAAAAATACCATACTTATAAATAAATTCATATTTTAAAATATTTAAATGAATAATTATTAAATAAATCTAAACTATTTACAAATAGCAATACATAAGTATTAAAAACATAATTACAATGAATAATTAAGTAGAAATAAATTAATAATAAATACCAATTAGAAAAATTAATTACCAATTATTATTTAAGCACCAATATTATAATTAACAAAAACAATAAATTAAAATATTGTATTGCTTAATAACATTTAAATACTTCCCAGCCTACTCCCCTATAAACTCATAACCCGCTACAGAACATATTTATCAATTAACCAATTAATAAAAATGTATTTCCAATTAATAAATATTTAACAATTATATATTTAACACAAAAATAAATTAATTAAAATAAATGATTACTTAATTACATTTAAATTACCACCCTATTCCACTATAAACCCATAACCTGCTACAGAACATAATTACCGATTAAATAATTAATTTAAATTAATTACCAATTAATACAAATTAATTACCAATTAATTAAAATTAATTTATAATTCCTAAAAATAATATTTAAATTAGTATAATTAAATTACTTCCCTCCCTATTCCCCTATAAACCCATAACCCGCTACGGTACTACAATACAAAATTTTAATAAATTACAATAAAAAAATAATACATATTAAATACATAATAATATACATAAAAATCATATAAAAATCGATATTAGTAACATCGATATTACTAACATCGATATTAGTAACATCGATATTACTAACATCAATATTAACAAAATCGATATAACTTACCTTCAAAATTCTTCCCAATCGATATTAAAAATATTGATATTACTTACCTTCTATATTCTGTCCCTTCGATATTTAAACATCAACAATATTGTATGTCAATATTTAAAAATCAATATTTTGTCTGCCTACTGTTAGGCACAACGTACGTAGGTTCACCAAAGAAAAAAGTTGAATCAAACACAAGGACGCCACTGGCAACCAATACTAAATCCTCGCTCCAGCCCTCAGATCCATCCCAACATGCATTTACAAACCTGGGAATTATCATGGAAAAAACAGTCGAACCATAACTGAGGGTCGCTCAGTTGGAGCCCCAGGGCCGAATGGCCTACCACAGGCTCTGGTTAAACAAGATACAGAATTCTGGGCCCATTAATTGGCACCCCTCTTTTCCTACTGCTGGACCAACTTGGTATTACCAGAATCAAACACCCGATCTATAAAGGAGGCAAGAGTTCAGACCCGAAAAATTATAGAATGATTACTCTACTGGATGCAGAATCGAAATACTATGCCAAACTGCTCCTTCAAGATCTGGTGTCTTGGGCATCAAAAAATCATCTAATACCTTTTAACCAGACAGGATTTCTGCAAAAATCAGGCACCCTAACAAATTTGCTTACAATATCTGTCCAGTTGGATAAAGTGGCGTTCTCAAGATTGTTAATGCATGGCTGCTTCGTGGATTTTAAGGCCGCCTTTGACCGCGTACCCCAAAACCTATTATGGCTCAAATTGCTGAAATGGGGGATTCCATCAATGCTTCTATGAGCCTTAAACGCGCTACACACCAACACTTGGATCCGCATAAAACTTGGGGACAGATTGTATACCTCAAGGAAAAAACAAACATCACGCGGAGTGGAACAAGGTTGTGTGTTAGCGGTAAGCGCCCCTTCTTTGCAATCTCTTCATTTCTTATTTGTCGGAGTCAGTCGACAAAGTTAATTCTCATCCACCAAAACTTGCCGGGGTAAAAGTTAGTAATCTACTGTACGCGGATGATTTAGTAATGCTAAGCCACACCAGAGTAGGCTTGCAGAGACTCCTTGATCGATTGTCCCTTTATACAACCGGAAACAAACTAGAATTGAACTTAACAAAGGCAAGGGCAATCACCTTTGAGTCAACGAAATACTGATGTGGTGGTTGGTTATACAACTATAAAAGTGTTGACAAGGCCATCTCATATAAGTTGCTGGAGGTCCACATGGACAGAAGAGGGTCATTCTCTAAACATAGAGACGAGGTAGAAGCCAAAGCTTTGACAATCCAGGTGGCATTTAAGACTCTTGCCAGGCAACTGTCCGGGCCAAGCCTGACCCCACTCATAACTGTTATGAAGGCAAAGATCATCAACTTTCACACCTACACTCAGGAGATCATGCAAGGGAAGTACAACAGCCTTGTGAATAAAATGACAACAAGAATATTCAAACAATTGTTGAGCCTTCCGAAATCTTCATCTCCTGCTCAAATACATTTGGAGTTTGGCCTTCAAGATCATCAAGCAGTAGGGGCTGGAGCACTCATAAGGCTGATCAATAAGTTGCGTACCTCCAGAAAAGTAAGCCTGGAGGCCCTCCTGTGGCAGGAAATCTAAGCCTGTCAACGTGGTAGATCATATTGGCGTTACCGCCAAGACTCCCTAAAACTCCTGGATTCAGAAGAAATCTGGAACTCTAGCCCACCGCAGCAGGCACTCAAAATCCACAACAAAAGGAACCTCCACCTTTGGTCCTTTCATTCGAACAGAGCCCAACTGGCCCAACGTAGGCACGCTTGGACAATTGCTTCATGGTTCAAGCCAGGAATTATGGCTCCATATCTGTCATACACTTATTCTGTGATGTGGAAAAACAGATTCATGGCCCTTAGAATGGGCGAATGGCCATTCTTGTATCACTTGCCGAGCTGGCAAAGCATAAATACCAACGTAAATTGCAGGGGGTGTGGGAGTAGCAAGGAAACAATTCAGCATGTTTTTTTTTTTTTGTATGTTCCTATATAGCGCTCGACTACCCGGAGGCATCTCGGCGCTTGCCTTGGGAACCCGTCCGGGCTTTTCCCTGTGAGATAGCCCCTAATGGGCATCCCCAAGGTGAAAGCCAGGCATCCCGCCGCGGGGGCCGTTGTGGAGATTAAGCAAGCTTAATGCCCAGAGTTGCAGAGTGTGAACCCATGATTAGGTCAGGCACCGAAGCGAGAATTATCGAGTCCGTGGACATTTGAGCTCAAGACCCTGCCGCGTCGGGAATTGAACCTGGTCCCGGGTCTGACCTCTGCTTCAGGGTCTGCCTGCTCTAACCAGTGAGCCACACTTCTCCACCACATGTGGCATGACTTTGTCCTGAGTTACTTGATGACCAAAACATTTTGTTAAAGAGCAAATGAAATAAACTCGGCATTCACACGTGCTGACAAGCTATCATTGCATCAATGAATCCAGACAATTCACTGCTCAAAACCCAGTTCACCAAGTTTATGACAAGAGCAGCAAGAATATTTATAATCAGAGAGAGCCAGCAAGCAAACAATGGTCAACCATAAAGGGGAGGACTAAATCCTCTGCTCCACTAAACAGCAGTTGATCATGGCCTCTTCCCTTACACAGATCATTTCTTGCCCTCTTGTGTGTCCCAGGAACATTTAAACCATCATATGTAGGACCATGTTATTGGACCTGCACTTCCAGTGGTATTAATCAGTAATTCTCAAAGACATATTGTCTTGTTCTGTGGCCTTAGTAGATATCAAAAAAGAAAGGGATAACCACGGCCCACAAATGTTCTGTAGATTGCTGTTATGAAGTAGTATCAATTAGGTAAAGTTAATATTTTACTAACTAAGATAGATTGCTAGGTCCTTTTTAATTATTTATAGATGAATCTTATTTTTTAATTGACTGTGATGATACAAATAGACTAAATGGACATTCCTAGGTAGATTCTCAAAGGAAAAAATAATAATTAAAGAAAAAACACAGCATTGAGATTAAACACGTGTCTCTCGCACCATGTGTAAATACTTTAGTAATATTGATACATGTTTTTATTATCATTGATGCACGTTTTACCATTGTAATGATTTTTATTAATCAAACAATAAAGTTGTTCTCCTCTCTCTCTGGGTATTCAAAAAAGAAGTGGAAACAGGCATATATTAGAGGGGAACTTGTAACACACAGCTTTAAAACTAGAATTGGCTTTCTGCCTTCTTGATCGGTAATTGCAAAATTATTACAATGAATATTCTTCCTAACTTTTTTATACTTATTCTGCTCAATGTGCTTACCGTCACACACTCGTTTTTTTTTAGAAGACTTTATTCTGTGATTGGTAGGTCTATTTGGGGGATGTTGCAGATCAAGAAGAGCCATATACGCTTTGAAATCACTGGTAATGAAGGGAAGAATGTCACTTACAGACTTTAAATTGAATTACTGGGCCATGATGGCACAAGGATTAAACTGCTTAGTTATCGATGATCCTTATGATCCATTTTTTACGATGTTTGAAATTAGCCTCATTTTGATTAGTAGTTGCTATTTATAACATTATTTCATCCAAAGTATTTCAAGGTTGCACACTTCAGGGTAATAATTGAAGTTAGGCGTATGTGGAAAAATTGACATAAAATGAATTACATACCCTGATTCATTTTTTCACTCCTTTATGGTGATAATAATTTTTTCCAGACTTGTTAGAAGGTGAAATATGTAAATACAAATAGTGCACAGCTGTGCATGGTTACTTATAGTCGGCTATTTAAAAGCAGGCTATTTTAAATAATATCAACAAAAAATATTTGTACAATGTCTTTATTGATACTTTAATATCATGATATAGAGGAATTGGATTCAATTGAATGAATTCTGATCTCAATTCACTGAATCAATTTAAGGACATGTTCAGTACAATCTAATTTTAATCACAGAAATATTATGCAGGCGAAGATGAGTCTGTACCTCAACCAACACTTCAACCAGGAAATGTTGGTAGCCATCTTGGGACCAATATAAATGATAGCACCCCATTGAAATGCATTGTAGTGATTGGCAGGCTTTGAGGGTCACAAAAAGGAGAACGTATAAACTGTGATAACAAACTTTAGTTACAAAATATATCATTTGTTGATTGTACCACTATAATTTTAAGAACAGTGGTGTGTTCTAAGGTGATTTTAAATTTTGAAAAAGTCTTCTGCTGGGTTTTTATGAATCCTGTTTGAGAGAAAAATGTGTTCTCATTATTTTCCTATAAAGGATACAGAAGGTGGTCCAGAAGCTAAAATGCAGAGCATATTTTCCGCAAATTCACACTATCATTCTCCGCCATATGAAAATGTATTCTGACATTCTCAGTAAATCATTTATTTCCAACATAAGCAGCCTGTCAGCTGATTCCCTTGTGTTCTCCTGAAGCCTCCCAGAGTGTTCTAAAGAACAATTAGAGCACTAACAGTGTCACTTATGACAAAACTATGGCACACTTGAAGCCATGTTGAGAGAATCAAACTGGTAGAGCTTAAAGCATTTAATTTACTAAGGAACAAAATGAGGGGGTACAGATTGTCATATAAATATAAATAAGTGCTGTAGAAAGAAAAATTAGGACACATTTTAAGTGAGTTATCAAATATTTCCCATGTCTATTTCACTAAAACATTCTGATATGCAGACTGAAACATGCACTTTCAACAACAGCAGCAGATTGACAGTTAACTCCCTGGTGATCAGCAGTTGTATTATAGTGCACTAATGAGCAACTAGAGTGCTCTAATTCGGACTTTATGCCAACATTTTGGCACATCTGAACACCATCTTAAAAGAGTGGAAGTAGGAAGCTGAAAGCATTTTCTACTAAGGATTCTGCAGTAAATGCAGAAATTAGGGAGCTACATAACAGATAAGTCTCACAAGATTGTCACTAGAGAAGAAAGAGCCCAAATATAGCACCAATATCACCCAAATGTAGCCAAAGTATAGCCCAATTCCCCCCATCATAATCTCCTCCAGTCCTTCCTTTTCCTCCCCTCCCTCAGGTTATTGTTATGGTTCAGCGCCGGGACGCCTCGTTGCTGGGGCAGCTGTTCGCTCTCAATAAAACTTAATAACATAGCATAACATAACATAACAAGTGTGCAAAACACTTTTTATTTAGTTTTTTTGTAGTATTATATAGCCCAGGCTTAACCCGGATGTATTGAAGTGCATTCCATGAGAATTCTATGTCAAGATCAGAGGCTCCGATTACGCTTTCTCAATACTTTACTACTAGGCAGCAGCCAAAGCAAGAGAAGTTTCCATAAACACTACATTACCCATCAGTAACCATGAGTCACCTGATCAACCATAGAATAAATATTCATATAAAAAACTCACACAACAGTAACTGAGTCCTCTTTCTTTGCTGTGCCACAGCCAGATACGTGCTCTTCCATTATTTCTCTTGTGCACGATTGTGAACGTTACTTTTTTGCTAATGTGCTTATATTGTCTTGATTCTGCCTTTGTGTAGTTGAATGCGCCTTGCGCTTGATATAGCACGTTTCTGCATGACCAGAGCTGAGCTCCTCAACCTGGTCAGGCGGACGTTGAATTTCCCCACTGCCGGAGCTTTAGACTTGTGCGCACTGATCGCGCGATGCAGGAGCACTCTGCCTCCCGACAGGGCGCTACTCGCCTGTGTCTCTTCTTGGTGGAGTGGGAGAGGGGAGCAAGGACGCATGTCTAGTCAGATGCGCAGTCCTCATGCTACCGACATGAGTGGCCAGCGCCGCGCATGGGCGTCAGCCGTTTTAGAGCGTGTCAGTGCTCCTAAAAATTCAAATCAATGCGGGAGCAGCGATTTGATCTCCAGTGCATTTCTACTCGTGTCTGCTCCCTGTGACGCCCTGTGTACTTGATCTTTAGGGCTGTACCAATATCTGCATAGGCTCTACCTAAAGTGGTCTGTGGCAAGCCCTACCTCCACCTCTTAACCTGATACCAGCTACTTGGATTGCCTGGGGTGGTCCCACTTCCCCTGAATAATTTCTACTGAGCTGGAGATTATCCCTTGATTTTTATTGTGTGACATTTCTTTTTTTTATTGTGTGACATTCCTGTTCACATGGAAGATTACTTTTTTTGATGAGGAGTACTTTGATGAGGAACCTTCAGGGTCCCTGGAGGAAGAGTTGGTCAATTCCTAGATGCATAGGTGCAACACTCAACAGTGAATGAGGCCCTCGTGCGGGCTATAGAGCCTTTGAAATGCCACCTCTGTGGCTATGCCCAGAAGCAGGGCTGGCTCCCTGCCTCTATCGCATGACCCATGCCCAGTGGGTCTGGTCCCAAGAACCCTCATGCAGCGGATTTTGCCAAATTGGCCAAGACCATGTCTAACGACCATGACTACACCTCCCCTCTTCCTGAGGTGGCACCGGCTGAATCTCTGAATGAGGACGAGGATGATTTATCCTCAGGTCATGCATCGGACCAAGAAGAAGCTCCGAGACTAAGCAAAAGCTCAAAAAAGGAGCAGCATTTGGAACACCCATCACAGCCCAAATTGCTCACCTTCGAACCAGGCAGAGATAGTACACTCAAGAGGTAATGACTACGTAAAATCACACTTCAGACAAGCATTTGATAAAGACTGTCATAGACTGGATTTTCTGGACAAAGTGGCTGAGTTACCAGAGGTGGACCCCACGATGGCGACGTACTTAAAAAAGTATTCTAAAGACCCAAAAAGGACATGGATTGGGCATGGAAAACATGCCAGGATATGCTCCTAGACATGGCGGAACTGCTGACAAAGATCCTGGAGTTAGGCTTTAAAGCTAAAGAGTCAGCCATGACTATTGACCCGGAAGAACTAATGAGCTGCTCCCAATGAGCTATATGCCAACTCAGCAACACGAATTGCACCATGTTGAGCAAAAGGCAATGCGCCATTCTTTTAAAATTGGACCCAAAACTGGTGCAGCGTTCCACTTCGGAGTCTGGCCCCTTGGCTCAGGGCCTTCTTTTAGGCACCCGTTTCTCAAAGAAATTACCAAGTTCATGACTAATATTAGTGGGCTTGACAAGGCACAAGGGCCCCTAAAATGTGCCTTCCATTCTGTTTTGGCAGGGCCGAACAATATTGGGGATGATTGTTCGGCCATGGCTACAATCAGGATGCCCCTTGTGGCCAATACCACCAACAACGCAGAGGATACCAAGACCCCAACAACAACCCTCTCCTTCTACCCAACCAGACGGTCCAGAAACTGGCTTAAGAAAGCCAGATATGGAGGAAATCAGGTTGGAAACAAAGACACCGGAAACACAGGTGAGACTGATTTCGTGTTCAGAGGTGAAGTTGAAGTGCAGGATCCCGCTTTTTCAGCAAGAATGGCAGGCAATCTCTCAGGATGCTTGGATCCTGGAGGCAGAGCAGAGATACAATTTAGAGCTCTACAGTTCCCCTCCCAAACATCTTACCCCCTCACTTGTATTTTTCCCAGCAAGATCAAGACCTAATTTCCGCCAAAATATAATCTCTTGTATAGAAGAAAGCCATAGTCCCCACAGAATCCTCACCCCAGGGGGTTCATCAGCAGCATCTTCTTATTTGAGAAGAAAGGGGTTGGATCCAGACTAGTTTTGAATTTCAACAAATTCAATGGTTGGGTGGTCTATTGGCACTTCAAGATGGAGGGGATCCATCTTCTTCGCGGCCTTCTCTAAGAAGGGGACTGGATGGTCTGTTTAGACCTGAATGACGCATATCTGTTTGTTCCCATTTTTGTGCCACATCGGCATTTTCTGCAGTTCAACTGGCAAGGAGTTTGCTACGAGTACAAAGTTCTCCCGTTCGGTCTTTCGTCAGCACCTTGGTGCCTTACGAAACTCCTCCGTCCGATGGTAGAATTCATGTGGGCCCAAGGGGTACGGCAAATCATCTATTTGGAAGACATATTAATATGGCTGTTCATTATTGGTTGTAACCCATCTAGGTTTGGCGATCAAGCTCCTACAAAGGTTAGGGTTCATTGTGAAGTCTCAGAAATCAGTCCTGACACTGTCTCAGTCTATAGGGTTTCTGGGGTTTCAGATTGCTTCCCATCTATGCCAGCTACTCCTCCCAGCACAGAAGGTCAGGTCAATCAAGAGAGAATTGAGATTGATTCTGAACAAGCAGATTGTATCGTTGAAGTCAGTAGCCTGGATGGTGGGTCTGCTGGCCTCTTCGATACAAGCAATCTTCCTATGCCCCCTCCAGTACCGAGCACTCCTGAGATTAAAGCTCCAGCATCTCCAGAAAGGCCTTGGATACCTGGACCAGATTCCCCTCTCATAAGAGGCGAGGTTGGAGATGTTGTGGTGGCTGGGCCACATGGAGGCTTGGAACGGCAGAGCCATTTTTGGCTCTGCACCCTATGTATTGATTGAGTTGGATGACAGCGATAGGGGCTGGGGAGCTCGTTGCGGACATATGTCCATGGGGTCGTTGGTCCAGAGACAAACAAGCCTTACAAATAAACTGCCTGGAACTCCTGGCGGGATCATTTGCGATCCGCAGTCTCTTCCCACTAAAGATGGACTGTTGTATCTTGCTCCGCATGGACAATGTGTCAGCAGTACGATATGTGGACAAACTGGGAGGGACAAGGTCCCAAGTGTTAGTTAAGGATTTTCGGCACTTCTGTCTTCAACACTGGATTTTGGTGGTGGCGGAATATCTTCTGGGCTGCAGCAACACGTTAGCGGATTGGCAGCCCCAATATCTACAGGAATTCAGCGACTGGAGACTCCATCCACTGATTTTCCGGGGCACTAAATCTCCATTGGGTACCCTGTTATCTAGATTTGTTTTGTCACATCTCAACAGACATGATTTTCTCCATATTTAGCCAACCACTCTGTGTTATGCATTTCCTACCTTCATGATGATCCCGAGAATTGGCATAGACACACCATCAAGGGGCGAAATTGATTTTGGTCACTCCTCTATGGAGAGCACAAGCATGGTTCCCGGTTCTATGGAAATGTCGTGTGCTCCCCCGATCCTCCTCCACATCAGTAGAATCTGTTGTTAGACCCTCAGGGCTCTAAGCATCCATTGATTGAGTAGGGTCAACTATCTCTGGTAGTGTGGCGATTTTCTGGGACAGAGTGCACGTCCTTGGCCATTCGAGAGATGCTCGCAGGTTTATCAATGAGGCATGGTCAGCGGGAGATACTCTCCAGCTTCAGCTTGGAAAATATGATGGAGCTGGTGCAGTGAATGGGAGGTTGATCCCGTTAACGCACATTTTTTCCTAATTGTGAACTTTCTAACCTCCATTGCCTCTTCTGGAATGGCTTATAGGATGGCGAATAATTTCAGGTCAGCTGTTTCGGCAGGTCAATGGCTAGTAGATGGTAGACCAGGGCATGAATATCCCTTAACATGCAAACTTCTTAGAGGTATCCAGTTGGTTAGACACCCTTCTCCTAAATACTCAGCTGTATGGGATGTATCCATTGTTCTAAGATTTTGGGAATCTTGGCCTTCCAATAAGTATCTATCTAGAAAATAAGTATCAGCCAAATTAACTGTGTTGCTGTGTCTGGTCCCTTGTAATTGAGTATCTGATGTCCAGGCGCTTGACCTAGTGGGATGCAGTTTCTTCCCAGAGGTGATAGTTTTTTCATTACAAAACAAACCAAATGCAAAACCTAGTCAGTATCATACCTAGCTTTTCCAGATAACCCTATGCTATGTACAGCCCAATTTCTCTTCTGCCCTGGGTGAGCAAGATTGCAGAGAAGCACATAAATACCATCATGGTGGACTCTTAGGAACGCAACCATCTCCTCCATCCTTTCCGCCCTCAATTCAGGACCGAAACCGCCCTGCTTGCAGCAACGGAGGAGTCGAGGAGGATCTCGGACCAAGGGGGTAATGCTGCCATTATCCTCCTTCACCTCAGTGCCGCCTTCAACACTGTAAATCATAACACCTTGATCCATAGACTAAAAGATCTAGGAGTGTCTGGTATAGCTCTCCACTGGCTACAGTCCATTTTTACTGAACAATCGTTCAGGGTCTTTAAAGGAGATGTGGTTTCTAACCAGCTGCCGCTTATTTCTGGGGTTCCTCAGGGCTCCTCCCTATGCCCCACATTGTTTAATGTTTATATGAGATCACTGGCAGAGATTATCCATCCATTTGGTGTAGAAATGGTCACCTACGCATATGACACTCAGCTAGTGGTTGTGCTAAACCACCCTGAGCGGTCACCCAGGGCCCTAGGCGGCTGTCTTGAAGAGATTGCCAGATGGATGGACCTCTCGTGCCTTAAGCTCAATGGGGACAAAACGTAGCTTATGGTTTTGGGCAATGCCCGAGTATTTAATTTAGCTTTGCTGTGGCCCAATTGTCTTGGGCCCGCTCCAGTTCCTAAAGAGCAAATTAAGAGTCTGGGAGTATGGTTTGACTGCTCCCTGACCTTTAACCATCAAGCTGCAAAACTCTCCGCCTCCTGCTTTAGCACACTCAGAATGCTATGAAAGATCCTCTCCCTCCTCCCCTTCCAGGCCAAAAGGATCATGGTTCAGGCACGTATCCTCTCTCGCCTCGACTATGGCAACGTCCTGTATGTGGGTGCCCCCTATTCTGCCATAAATAAGCTCCAGATTGTTCAAAACCGCTCTGCACGCCTCCTTTTATAGATCCCGCTGGCTGCCGATCAAAGAGAGGATTTAGTTCAAAGCCATGCGCCTAGCCCAGAAGGCTTTCCGGAAGACTGGCCCTTACATCATTCAATCTTTGATTATTCCCTACCAACCCAGAAGGGTCCCCCGTTCCACCAACTCTTTGGAATACTCTCCCACTTTCCCTTCGACAGGAACCCAATCTGCTTGTCTTCTGGAGGCTCTTAAAAACTTGGCTCCACAAAAACTGGCTCTAACTTTCATCTTACCGGTTCTGGCTGTGCTGTCCATAGGTCTGGGAGGCCTCAGGGTAGCCATTGCGCTCTATAAATCTCATTTCATTTATTCATTAATTCGTGTGTTGTACAATGCTTGAAGGCGTACAAGGTAAGTACTGCTGAGTTTTTTTCTCACATGAGAGGTCAATTGTTGATTGCACGGCAAAAGTCTTTTAACCCAGTGACCCCAGCCACCCAATCGAGATGGGTGCGTTGGCTCATGAGCGAAGTGGGAATTGATGTGTCTAAATTTGGAACCCACTCGGCTCGCTGGGCTATGACCTTAAAATCTTTCAACTTAGGAATCAGCCTGACAGATATAATGAGGGTGGCTGATTAGTCTACAGAGGCAAATTTTAAAGCATTTTATTACAAACTTATTGTTCATGTGGCTTCTGTAGTGGTGGGTAAGCCTTAAACAAGCAAAAATGTGCAAACATTTGTGACCAGAATTTTTAATTCTATTAAGGATACAGATGCGAAGATTATCCCAACCAGTTCAATATCTTTGCAATATATGATTTTCTGCATATACTTGTTTTCTCCCTCCCAAATTTATATCCTTATTGTCATTACCTTTTGACATGAGTCTGGAGACCAGAATTACGGTCTTTTTCTCCTTTGCAACTTCAGGTGCAGATAGCAAGTAAAGCATGTCGATTTAGAGCTTCGGCCTAAACATTCTGCAAAAGATTGTGGTGGACTTCATCAAACTTACAGGGTCATTACCAAACTGCGTTTGGTCCAATTGAGAAATTGAGTGTTGAGCCCAGTTGGGCACCAAGTTGATTTTTCTGAAAGAGGTCCTGTTGGATCATTTGTTCTACATGATCAAGTTATTTGCTGATTAGACTTATCTGTTGGATGGTTTTTGAAAGAAAGAGGACTCTATTACTGTTGTGTGGGTTTATATATGGATATACTCTGGTTGATCAGGTGACTCATTGGTAATTATGGGTAATAAAGGGCCCGATTCACAGAATGAACTTAAGACTCAATCCTAAATTTTCTACTATTTTGGTATTCACAGAATGCACTTACTACTTTTGGCATTCACAGAATGCACTTACTACTTTTGGCATTCACAGAATGAACTTACTACTTTTGGTATTCACAGAAGTTAGGATTTTGTCTTAAGTTTGTCCTAAGACAGACTTAAGACAGACTTAAGACAAACTTAAGACAGACTTAAGACAGACTTAAGACAAAATCCTAACTTCTGTGAATACCAAAAGTAGTAAGTTCATTCTGTGAATACCAAAAGTAGTAAGTGCATTCTGTGAATGCCAAAAGTAGTAAGTGCATTCTGTGAATACCAAAATAGTAGTAAGTTTAGGATTGAGTCTTAAGTTCATTCTGTGAATCGGGCCCGTAGTGTTTATGGAAACTCACCTTTGTGTCCTTAATAGAAATGAAAATTCTTGTCACAAATGTTTGCAAATTTGTAATCATTACTCAAGGACACATTAGTTTTGTTTTTAGGCATGGGGAAATTGACTAATTTGTCCAGAATCAGAAGATGTTGAACTAACGCCATAACTCAAACCTGGTTCACCATGTTGCAAAGTTTGCAGCTCCAGCCCTAATCCCACATCCTCTACCTTAAGTGTAACAAATAATCAAAGGATCAACTATACAAAAAAAACATGTAGATAACAAATTATTGAAAAGTGCTTTGTCTCTATTTGGGAACTCAGAAAATATGTCCTCATTTTTGTTGTTTAGAGCACTAACTATAATTTCTATGGAAATAAAAGACCATCCCATGGAGGAGGGTGCAGAGGCAGTAGGTTGAACGCGCCGGGCAGGTGGGAGTGGCAGTGGCAGCACAACGGACCATGAAGGACAGACGAAAGGGGGGCAAGGGCAGAAAACTAACCATGCAATACAGGCAAAAGAGGCTGTGGCAACATGAAAGAACATTGAGCACAGAACAAAGAGGCAGTGGCAGTAAAACCATGCATGCCAGCAGTCCCCATTCAGGCACGAGACTCCCGATGTTTTTAACACTACAAGGGCTTTATTTTATTTGTCTCCTGCCTAAAATCTCCTCTTTTTCAATGTGAGTCAATGGGAAAAATCTATTCCCCAGGTTTTCTTTTTCATAATCTCCCTCTTACCAGGTTCAAAATGTTTGCAAATAAGGTTTACTGAATCACTGAGGGCAGGAGGCATAGGGTAGGGACTTGGACTCGGATAATAGAGGCGAGGAGGAAGATGGGCATGGGCACCAAACTGACCTTACAGAGCAGGCACCAAGGGTTGTATCAGTACAGTACACCACACAGGGAAAGTGGGATGTCAGTGCATCACAACAGACCATGGAAAGCAATAGGGAGAGGACAGGGCCATGCACATTGACAAGAGCGAACAGAGGGGAAAGAGTCAAGGGCAGCAAGCTGACTTTACCGGATACACAGGAGGGACACTTGCCGCATAACAGACCATGAAGGACAAGAGGGAAGGGGCAAGGACATGACAAAGGTCCAGAAAAGGCAGGAGTGAGGGAATCAGGGTCTGCATATGGAAAACGGAGGTTAGGAGTAAGGGGGCAGGATAGGAGCAGCAAGCTGAACATGGAGGGCAGGAGGGATGGGCACTGGAAGCATAACACACCATGAAGGGCAACAGTGAGACTATAATGGCATACACACAGACATTGGAGGAATAGTGGGAGGGGGTCAGGGCAGCAAACTGACAATACAAGGCAGGTGGGTGGGGGTGTGGCAGCACAGAAGACTATGCATGGTAAGCAGGAGGGTTAGTGGCAGCAAAACAGCAATTCTGGACTAGAGGGAGGGTCCAGGGGCATGCACAAAGGACCACGGAGGGCAGAAGGGTGGTGTAGGGGCTGGACACACACAAAAGAGGGTTGGGCAAGGGGCTTCACACCAAACCACACAGGGCAGGAAGGAGGAGCAATTGCAGCAAAACAGACCATGAAGGGTAGAAGGGAGTGGCCATAAAAGCGACCATGGATGACAGGAGAGAGGAGATGGGGTATGGAACTTGGACAGATAGGGTGAAGGTGGCAGGGACAGATGGCAGCCATCTGACAATGCTAGGCAGGTGGAAGGGGCAGTGCAGCTCAACAGAACACTCCGTATATAGGAGTGTGGCAGATACATGGAATATGGTGGGCAGAAAGGAGGAGCAGGGTCATGCATACATGCATCTAATTGAAAGTGGATGGAGATTAGAGGCAGCAAGCTAAGCAAACCATAAGCGGGAGGGCAATGATGAGGCATACAATTGGACATGGAGGGCAGGAGGAGTGGGCAGAAGCATCAACTTAAATGGACAACAGTGGCAGGACTTCAGACCATGCAGGGCAGGAAGGAGGGGGCTCTTGCATCGACTCAGACCACAGAGTGTAGGGAGGAGGTGGATGGATCAGCAAGCTAACTGTTTAGGGCAGGCAGGAAGAACAGTGGCAGAACAATAGCCACACATGGCTGTAGTGACGGAGCAAGGTCATGGACTTGGACAATGGATGGCAAGGAGGGGGGCAGGAGCAGGAAACTTGGGTGGGGCAGTACAATGCCAGGCCAGGCCCTTTGTTTAATCCTGCACGGTGCATTGCAATAGGCATATAACTTAACATTAAAAAAAACTTCGAAATTCACTGGAAAAACGAAAGAATATAGGGTCATTATACTTGGGAAATAGAATTTAAAAAAACTTAAAATGTCACTAAAAAAACAATGGTTAAAGGAAGTTTATAGTTAGGCTCAGACTTCACTCACACAAAATCAAGGGAACTCAGCAGTTATAGTTAGCTGAGCTAACTATAATTTATGCCCCACAATTACCTCAAATATTAGTTCACTCATGACATAGTGAGTGACATTACAAATGACATCACTGATTACATCATCTCATGATTGTTAGTTTTTTCTTAAAATGTATGTGTTTTAAACATATATACTAAGGAACTACAAAAGTACAACATATGCCAGATATACAAATTTGTTTTCCCATAATATCTTGAAATTTACTGAACGATTTACACCAAATAAGAAAAGGCATGATCTCCAGAACAGACTCTACCTTTCTCCCAAATTATATGGAATTATATCCAGCGGTTCGGGCTGCAGAAGTATTTAAAGAATCTAGGCAATTAACTCGGGAAATACACTTTTTTGGCCTCCGCCTTTTTGTATGCCAACTTTCCATGCACAGCTAGAATCATGGCACACCTTTTTAGGAACATTTTGTGAAGATTCGTCAACTGGCTCAAAAGATGTAGGTAAACCAAAAAACACAAAGCAATTCCTTGCCTTCCACTGACCCATACCCACCCTAACCCATAACAGATCCCTTGCCAATCAAAATCCCATACCCACCCTAAAATCTAAAAAATTCCCATGCCACCCTAAATCCTAACAAATCCATTGTCGCCTAAATTCCCATACCCACACTAAACAGAAAAAATTCCCTTTCAACCCAAAACAACCATACCCATGCTAAACCCTAACAAATCCTTTGCCACCCTAACCTCAAATTAATCCCTTACCACCCAAAAACCAATAACCACCCTAACCTTAAAAATTCCCTTGCCACCCAAAAACGCATACCCACTCTAAACCTATAAATATTCAATAGCCCACCAAAAAAACATACCCTCCCTAAAACCACCAAAATACCCTACCACCCAAAAACCCATATTCAAGTTAAACCCAAAAAAACCTTACTACCCAAAAACACACGCACACCCTAAACTATAAAAATGCCCTTATCACCTAAAAAACAATACCCACCTAAAAGCAAAAAATGTCTCTTTCCCCAAAAAAATCCACTCTCACCCTAAGTCTTAAAAATTCCCTTGACACCCAAAAACCCATACCATCCCTAATCCCTAACAAATCCCTTACCACCCAAAAACCTATACCCATCCTAAACCCTACAAATTCCCATGTCATCTAAAAACCCATACCCACCTCAAACCCAAAAAAAACCCTGACCACGCAAATAACCAAACTCACCATAAACATTCCCTTGCCACCTAAAAACCATACCCACCCTAAACCTTGAAAAGGCCATTGCCATCCAAACCCCAGACCCACCCTCTACCCTAAAACATCTATTTTAAATATCACCAAAAAAGAATTGTACAATGTATTTATTGATACTTTAATATCATGATATAGAGGAATTGGCTTCAATTGAATGAATTCTGATCTCAATTCACTGAGTCAAATTAAGGACATGTTCAGTACAATCTGAAAAGTCCATTGCCATCCAAACCCCACACCCACCCTCTACCCTAAAACATCTTTTGCCACCAAAATCCCTATAGAAACTCTAAACCCTAAAAAAATTAATTACCACCCAAAAACCCATACCGACCTTATATCCTAAAATTTCCCTTGCCATCCAAAACCCATACCAACATTAAACGCTAAACAATCACTTATCACCTTAAAACCCATACCTACCCTAAACCCAGAAAATTCTCTTGCGACCCAAAAACCCATACCCACCCTAAACCCTAAAGGTTCCCTTGCCACCCAAAACCAATACCTACCCTAAAAACCTTAAAAAATCCCTTCCCACCCAAAAACTCATACCCACCCTAAACCCTAAAGATGCCCTTGCCTCCAAAAAACCCAGACCCACCCAAAACCCTAACCCTAAAAAATCCCTTGCCCTCCAAAAAAACATACAAATGCTAAACTTTAAAAAATCATTTACCACCCACATAAAATACGCACCCTAACCCAAAACCCATATTCACCCTAAACCCTAAATAATCCTTTCCACCCATAAACTCATACAAATGCTAAAACCTAAAACTCCCTTCCATCCAAAAACCCATACCCAACCTAAACCCTAAAAAAATTAATTATCAATCAATAACCCCTACACACCCTAAAGCCTAAAAAATGCCTTGCCACCCAAAAATCCATTTCCACCATGGACCCTAAAATCAATAGCTTTGAACCTTTTTGGTTCTGCTGAAATGTTGAAAGTTTCGGGGTGATCTGTCAAGCGGGAGTCAAGAAAAAAGGAGGGGTGCCAAAATGTGTTTACTCCATGTTAAGTCAATGGGGAATTTTCAATTTTTTTAACACAACTACAGTCCGAACCGCTGAACGGAATTACACAAAATGTTCCAAAAAGCTAGATGTTGGTTCAAAAAGCATGATTTGGTGTAAATCCGTTCAGTAGTTTCAGAAATATTTAACTTTGAAATATATAGACATCTGGTAGCCCACAATCTGCTGAAACTCTACTGAAATTTGATAGGCTGCCAACACTTGAACCGGGCAATATTGGCAGCGATCTTGAGACTAGGTTGAACTGAGTCCCACAAAAAATGTATAAAAAAAGAAAAGGGGGCTCTGTGGAAACTCCCTGAACCTCTACGCCGCTTGAAGCCCAGGGCCCAAAAACTTTTTTTTTTTTATGTTGGGCTTCAGTTATTATTGGTCCCTGGTGGGCCAGATCCCAGGGACATAGTGTTACTAATGGAGGGGAGGTGCACAGACCTCCCTCCTGGGGGCCAACATTGATCAGGTAGGCCTCTGAAGGCCTCTGAGCAAACCCGCTGTGTGGGGATTACTGCAGGTAATTGGAGGGTTAGTTGGCCCTAAGGATCCTCAGGAGTAAAGTGGACTTCATCAGCCAGCAGTTCTCCAGGAGGTGCGTTTGCAAAGTGGTGGAGAAAAGGGTATGGCCACCAAAGACTCCTCACAAATCCAGCTATGTGAAACTAAACGGAGGAAACAGGAGGGGTAGTTGGCCCCAACTGGACCCTTAAGAGCCAAAGTGACTGCATCCCTCAACTAGTAATGCACCAGAAGACGCGTGTTTGCAGAGTGGTAGAGAAAGGGGTCTTGGCCACTGAAAACTTCTCAGCATTCCCACTGTGTTGGACTTACTTAAGTTAATAGGAGGGGTATTTGGCCACCAAGGACCTTAAATAGCCAAGGAGACTTCATTCCCCTCCCAGTAGTACACCATGAGGTGCTTTTGCAGAGTATGGGGAAAGGGGGCATGGCCTCTGACAAACTCTCCGCAATCCGTCTGTTTAGGACTGTGTTGGACTTAGTGGAGGTAACAGGAGGGGTAGTTGTCCCCCAAGGACATCTTTGGGGACAAGCTACCCCTCCTGTGTCCTCCAGTTAGTTCCTCACAGTGGAATTGCTAAGAGGTGTTCAGAGGCCATGCCCCTTTTCTCCACCACTCTACCAACGTGCCTCCAGGAACACTACTTGTTTGGGATAAAAACGACTTTATTCCCAAGGGACCTTGGGGGCCAAGAAGCCCTCCTGGTACCTCCTGTAGGTCCTGGGTTTGAGAATGGCAGTGTGGAAGTTGGAGTGGGTGTATGAAAGGTTATATGGGGATGTGAGTGGGTGCATCAGGGATTCTGTCAATGATATTTTCAGTGGTGCGTTTGAGATGTCATCAGTAATGTCATCAGTGATGTCACTGACCATGTCATGAGCGATGTAATATGTGAGGTCATAAGCAGTGCATTGCAGGGGCGCAAGTTATAGTTACCTCACTAACTATAACAGCTTAATTTCACTGGTTGTGTATGAGTTAATTCTGAGCATAACTATAACAGCCCTGTAACCTTTTAAGGATGGTTGGTGGAGTATGAGAAGCCTTCAAAATGATCATACAGGGAGCGTATATTAACTGTATTTATGGGGTACAAAAAGGGATAAAAAAGGCACAAAGGTTCTGGAGGACAAACTCTCCACATTAGAAACTCTGACTCTCGCTACACCACCCATGACACTAAAACAGAAATTACTAGATGTAGGGCATAAGTTAAAGAACTCAGGAAATGCATGAGGAATTAAATCATAAAGAGCACATGTTGAGAAAACATGACAAATGGGGAAAAACTGAATGACTCCTAGCATGGCTCACTACAATGAACATCCCATGAACTCCCATCCTCGCCTTACACCAATACGAATTTCAATTATACACACAATCAGGATGAAATAAACCTTGTTTGCTAAATATTATACCACCATAGATGCAACAGAATTTATGGCAGCACCTGGGAGATTGGGATCTTCCTAACCAAGTGGAAATTTGTGTACCTGCCACATCTCAAAAAGAAGGCCAGGTGATCCATTCTCGGGATGTTCTGTATATTCCATGGAAGTTTGTATGCTTAATAAATCACAGAAAGTGGACCAGAAGAAGCCAGTATTGGTCTCTGAGTTTAGAGCTGCCATTAAAGACCTGGGAAAAGCAAAATGCAGTATATCAAATATCAGGCATTGCTGGCACCCTTACTTCTCAGCTCTGCCTTACACTCACTACTCTATAGGTGATAGTTGTAACTTTACCCAAACACTGAAGGATTCACCCTGTAGGAGATTATATAGACCTCTATCAAAGTTGAGCTTCAATCAATTAATAATTTGTAGAGCTCTGCTTATCAGCCGTGATGGTATCCAGGCACTGGGGGGGTGGGAGGCCCTGCTGCTGGAAATTGACAGTCGAACATCCATGTTTTTTGGCCATCTCTGATTTTCTGTTGGTTGGGTGTAGTCTTAAGGTAAAGCCGGTGGCCATTCCAGTGCTTGACGGCCATGTAGGAGAAGGAGCTGCTGCCGCTACTGCGGAAGCGGGCATGAGGGCAAGGGAGAGGAAGGCAGAGCCTAGTTGTCTGCCAGGTGGGTGGAAGTTCAGTCTGTGGTTGAGGTAGGCTGGTCCTTTGTTGTTCAGGGCCTGGTAGGCATGGTTCAGTAATTTAAATAGTCGCATTTTATGGACATTGTGCCAGTGGAGCGCTCTGAAGTGGTAGGTGACATGGGCTCTTTTCGAGAGGTCAAGGATGAGCCTGGCTGCTACGTTTTATATGGTTTGCAGTCTGCTCTGTAGTTGTGAGGTGATGCCCACATAGAAGGAGTTTCCGTAGTCCAGGCGGCTAGTGTTGAGGGCTTGGGTGACGATGCCTCTGGTGTTAATGGGAAGCCATTTGAATATTTTCCAGAGCTTGTGGGGGGTGATGAAGCAGGCTGAGGGGAGAGCGTTTATGTGTTTCTTCATGGTGGGCTTGATGAATATGATGCTGAGGTTTCTGGCATGGTCTGTGGGAGTGGTTGATGGTGAAGGGCCCAGTTCCACTGGCTACCAGGAGTTGGCCCATGGGGTGGTGTTGCTCCCAATGGTGAGTGCCTCTGTTTTGTTGGTGTTGAGTTTAAGGCATTTGTTTTGCATCCAGCTGGGTACCTTGGTCAAGCACATGTGGAAATTGGTTTTGGTGTTTGGTCGAGATTGGAGGATAGTGAGAGGATAAGCTGATTGTTGTCATCATATGATATGATGTTCATAGCATAGGATTTGAACAGCATTTCCAGAGAGGCCATGTATGTGCTGAACAGAGTTGTTCTCATTGAGGACCCTTGGGGAATGCCGCAGATGATATTGTTTGGGCCTGAGGTGTAAGGCGGGAGGTGCACACTCTGGGTTCTTCTGGTGAGGAAGGAAGCAATCCATTTAAAGGCATTGTAAATTACTGGATATACAATCAAACTAGCTGCAAACATCCTGCCCTCTGTAATGAGCCCGGCCCACAGTGGGTATGTACCAGGCTGCAACACTTCACTGAACCTGTGACAACTCTACAACCTGGTAACAGGCATCTGAAGTAGTGAGGAGTCAGCAGTGGTGATCTCCCTTGACATGGAGAAGGCTTTAGTCATACTCAGCAGGGAGTATCTCTTTGAAGTACTCTGGAGCATCAGTTCTGGCACATAGATCCTGAAATGTATCCACCTTTTATATTCAACACCCTCAGCAAGAGTTTACACATGCCAGCTGATACCTGACCTATGGATGATAGGAAAGGGAACCAAGCAGGGATGCATTTTATCCTCACTGCTTTCTGCTCCTCATCTGGAGGGCAGGGCCCAATAGGGCAGTCATATTAATTTACATTAGCCACAGGATAGCTCTTAATTTAGATAACATAATAATATACATAAGGAATGTGGATGCATATCTAGGGCCACTAATGGGCATAATTGAACAATATGGCTGCCAATCAGTACTTAAATGTAACTGAAGGAAGGCATGCCTTTTCCCGCTGGCTACCTGTGCCTTGTAGCTGATTGGACTTTGTGGAGTGAAAATGGGAAACGAAAACCTTTAAATACTTAGAAATTCTCAACTATGTCAAAGACAAGGACACCCACACTGACAACATAACTAAGACTGTGGCAACACCGATGTGGTTAGCTCTTTGGAAAAGTGCTATCAGTAATTGGGAGGGTCACACTCTCTCAAATTAATATTCTTCCATACCATCTATATTCTTTTTCTATCATGCCGTTGGTCATCCCCAGCAAAATGTTTTCCAGAACTACATTCCTTGTTATTATATTTGATTTAGGCTCTCAAACATAAAAGAATGGTCATAAAGAATCTTAATTTGCTGTTAGACGAGGGAAGTCTGGGTTACTTAACTTTGACTTATACTATCTTATTATGTCAGAGGATCAAGGGGTGGGTCCTCCACATTGTCCCTTACGGGCATTGAGGAGGGCCTCAGCTCTTGTGGTTCTGACTGTTTTGTTATACTAGCCGGGGACTTCAATTGTACTTTTGAACCCCTGGCTAGATAGGACATACTGGGCACTGGGGAGGACGATGCTAGGAGAGGTATTCCCCCTCTTACATTGACTCTTATCAGAAGTTGGACACAAAATGCCATTGACCTTAATGCTCTCTGTTTGGAGCACGGCCTGAGGGCAACCAATGGCAGATCAAACTCAGATTCCTCAGGAGCGCATACGTTTAAGAGAGTGGGTCATTCCTCGCGAATTGACTTAATTCTTTTGAACTATTGGCTCTGGGCCCACCTGTTAGATATGGTGGTTTTACAGTCCTCTGCTAGTGACCATAACCCTCTATTTTTGTCCCTGTCTCCCTTGTGGGCGGGTGTGACCCCTGCCCAATCCCCTCAAGAGTGGAAATTAACGCAAGAAGTATTGCCCACCAATTGTTGTAGGCGCCCAAAATGGAATGTTGTTGCTGCAAATGAGGAAAAGATCATGGGTGTTAAACACATAATGTCTAACACAGCGATGCGCTTAGACTCCATCGAAGTTAGCACGCTTGAGGTTCCAATTTTGTTCTCTGAAACAATAAATGCATTAGGTGAACTGTTTACCGTCCGCTCCTCAGGCACAAGGGGCAATGTAAGAGGTAGACCCTTGGGTAAGGCGGGGTGGTTCTCCTCCGCCTGCCGTGTTGCTAAAAGGGAGTTAATAAAAGCAGTGAAAGCTAAGGATGGGGCCCAGATTAGTCTTGCTAGGCGTATTTATAGAAGGACTTTATCAAAGGCAAGGGCTGAGCATGAGAACCAGTTTTGGCACGATTTGAAGGCGGCCAGCTCAAGAAAGGACTCTAAGGGTTTCTGGGACCTAATAAGAGCTAGGGACAGACCCGTGGACTCTCTTATTACGTGCAACATAACTGAGGGAGTGTGGTTTGATCACTTTTCCAAGCTTTATACAATGGTTGAGGGCCCCGAGACCACCCCGATGGAACAGTACCCCATGATTTGCACAGAGCCCGAAGAAGTATTTTTATTTACTGCTAAAGAAGTAGAAGGGGCTATTAATTGCCTTGTCCCTAATGAGGCAGCGGGCCCTGACGGCCTCCCGGGAGACTTGCTCCGCGTAAACCCAGCCAAGTGGGGGAGACTTATTGCCTCCTTAATGAATGCTGGCTTGGCTGGCGCTGCACTCCCAGACTCATGGAAGGGCGCAGAGGTCGTCCCGATCTTTAAGAAAGGGAGACAGGATGACCCTGCTAATTATCGCCCTATAAGCCTATTGGATTCCACGCAGAAGGTGGCAGGGAAAGTGGTTTTAGGTAGGGTCCTGCAGTGGGTCGAGGAGAACGATATTCTTTCAGACTTTCAGGCGGGTTTTAGAACTGGTATGGGGACGATCGAGCAAGCATTTCGGTTAATGATGCTCTTCTGGAAAGTGGTTGTACTGGGCAAAGCCAGTCTGTACCTTGCATTTATAGATCTAAGGACTGCCTTTGACCTGGTCCCACTTAACCACCTCTGGAGTGTACTCGATGCACTAGGCATTCCCCCATACTTATTGAGCATGCTAATAAAGTTTCATGCAGACAATTTTGCACAGATCAGGTAGGCTAAGCAGGGACAAAAAACGTATACCTGTAAATAGAGGTGTCCGCCAGGGTTGTGTGCTTGCCCCCACTCTGTTTTCATTATATGTTAACAGAGTGGTGGACCACCTGCTTCAACATCCTGCAGACGCACCATCCCTGGCTGGCAGGAGAATACCAACCCTCTTATTTGCAGATGATACCCTCCTGATCTCCAAATCCCCAGCGGGTCTGCAGAGTCTCCTAACCAACTTTAAGGCCTTCTGTGACTCAAGGGGACTAGCTATAAACACAGAGAAGACTAAGTTCCTGGTCTTAAACCCCCCAAAGAAGTCTGTTAAACCACCTACCCTAGATTCAGTTCCACTCGAGAGGGTCAAGGAGTTCGATTACCTCGGTATTCTTCTCTGCGACTCTATGAGCTGGAAATCCCACCATCAAAAGATGCTGCTGACCCACAAGAGGGTGGTGGGGGCCCTCCTCAAGGAACAACGTGCCTCTGCCCTCAAACCAATTGCTCCGGTTCTCGACATCTATAGGGCCCGCTCCGAAAGCAAATTCCATAAGGACCTATTAGGCCTCCCGTACAGTACACCAACTCTTCCTCTTCTTTTAGACATGGGCACTCGTCCTATTAGTGATCAGGCGAGGCTGCGCCCACTCCTTTTGTGGGCACGTATCTGGAGAGTCCCAGAAATGTCTAGCTATGCAGAAGGTCTAAAAGAGATCCTCCTGATGCCTGGCTGGGCAAAGGTCCCTTGGCTAAGGGAAGTCAAGTGCCTCCTCTTTGACCTGGGCCTTGGAGATGCCTGGACTACTAGAACCGCCCGCCCAAGTCAATTCTCAAGAAACTATTCTGGAGTTGGGTGACCGATGGCAGGAATAGCAATGCCTAACTTGTGCAGGTCCACAGTGGAATTTCTCTTTGTTAAGGAGGTGCATTACTGTGAACCTTATCTTGATACCATCTTAACTACTTGGGACAGGGCTCTATAATTTAAATTCAGGGTGGGCGTACTCCCAGTAGGGAAACGCACTGCCAGCTGGAAGGTCCCAGTGCAGACAACTCCCTTTTGCCCTTGTTGCTTGACCAGCATAGAATCAGTCCCGCACCTATTGTTTGAATGCCCGGCCTATGTAGCCCCTCGCCGCAGATGGCTGAAGCCACTCTGCAGAGAACTTGGGACTAGATCTCACAAGGAGGCCTTAAGAATTCTAAAAACGGACCCTCGGCCCCTGTTTGCAAGTGGACTGGCGAAATTCTTAGGCTGGGCATGGCGCATTAGATCTAATAGGCTCTCATGCATTGTTTGATTTGTATTTAAGATTGTTTTTATGCAACTCTTATGAAATCTGCTTTTAACTTATATGTTTTGCCTTGTACTGGTTTTTATTGTTTTTTAATCTGCATGTATTGCTTTTTATGATATGAACTATATCGAAAATAAAGCTATTACTTACTTATACTATCTTGCAGCACAGCTCCAGTGAGGGACTCCATGACTAGTGTTCAACATAACAGAGGAAGCACTTATCATTTAAAGGAAACTGAGGACCACAATGGTCATAAATATAGTATGACGGGACTGGAATGGGGATATTTAACTATCAAACTGGTGCAAACACTGAGACATTGCAGGAGATGATAAGTGGTCCTTGCAATAGGATACACATTGGATCTTCCAATGTGGAGTTTTCCCATATTTCAGGAGGTGGCCCATAAATGAAACTCTGACTGGCTGGAAGTCATCAAAGGGACAATGGGTGCCCTCAATGAATAAGCCCCTTAGGGGCATATTTACAAGGAGCTAGAGCTGCTGAAGTGTAATTTATTCTGATGCAGCGGCTGCGCAATCAGTGCTCTACATGGCTCCACATTTACAAACTGAAACATTGGGCCCAATGCATCTGTTTCTAGAGGCCTGCATCACATTATACCTGCGCCAGGTATAATGTATGCAAGGTAGATTTTCCCATGTTAAAAGCCAAGCAGAACTGCTGCAGTGAAATTTACAACTTTTCACTGCGTCACTCTTCAACTTGACTGCGTCAAAATCCGTACGCCTTCTCAAACAAGGTGTAAGGATTGATACAGGGCTTTTAACAAGGGACTCGTCTCTGTGTTCTGTTGCTTTGTTGAAGTTGCATCCGTCTTACGACCAACTCCAGCAATGCATCACATTAGCACCGAAAGATGCATCAGTATTTCTGAGACATCCGTGAATCCTTTCTCCATGGAGCGCTGTATTGGAAATGCAGAGCATCCATGGTCATTATCTTGTAAATAAGCCCCCTGGTTTCTTCGAAGAACTCTCTCTGTACTGAGGTGTTTCAGTGAGACAATTCATCATACAACAAGGCCTAGTCAGAGCTGCTAAATTGACATGGGGTTCAGAAACACACACACTCGCTATGAAAGAAGTATTCACAACTATGCTGGTACACTGGATACAAAGGAATAGTTTCCTTCAAATACTACAGGATAATGGAAATGACTGACACTCCGTTGAATGAATTACAATCCAAATAACTTGAGATGGGTATTACAAAGATAGCAAATGTGGAATGGAAGAAAATATTTCTTCATGGTTGTAGAGTTTTAAAGATTGCTCAATCTAAAGACATTAATTTTAATTATATGCATCAAACATGCTAAACAGCTAGGCCCAGATTTTCTAACATTTGACAACTTGCTGAGCTGAGCGGCATCAAATGGAGAGAGCAGGAATGAGTCATAATTACTAACATATGGCGCATTCCTGCTCTCTCCCTGTGCTAGGGTATTTGTGGCTACCAAGCATCAACACAGGTGCCCATGCTCCATGGTGCAAGAGGGCCTGTGTTACAGGCAGGATTGTTTTTGTGCAGGAAGGGAGACTTTCCTGTACAAAAAACAATCCCCACAGGCATTTTTCTCTTTATATATGAGCTTCAGAATTCAGCATCCATAAAAGGGGAAATAACGAGGAGAAATAAACATATTTCTCCTAGTTATGCCTCTGTAGGGAAGGCATATCATTTAGACTCATTCCCCGGTTTACTGGCCTTCTACAAGTAAATCTGGTGATGCAAAAAAATCCATTGGTGGATGCTTGCGAACACCCACACTCCACCCATGAACCTACTTCCCAATGCAGAGGAACTCAAGGCAGTGACTTGGGCTGTCTTGCATTACTCTGGATTTGCTAAGTCAGGAAGAGCCATTGAAGGTGGCTTTGCATGGCTAAATAAATCTCACTGAAACCCTTGCATTGCTTTGTGTCTCCTTGTGTGACGCAATGGCAACGTAATGCTCCGTAACTCTGGACCCCAATATATTACTCAGAAAATGTTCACAGTTTCGTGATTTCTGCACTTGATTTATGTCAAGTGAAGTAGGTTCCTAATACATGTTATGGCACTGTGGAAGATGGTGGGAGGTTCTAGAAGGGTGTGACGAATATTATACCATCAATTATGGGCAGAGGTAGCATTCACAACCAAGATGTTTCTGGACATAAGAACAAGAACTTAGAGAATAATTCATTGCCATGGCATTGATTCTTGCTCCCATGGTGTTCGGAGTTGAGGCAATGAATGAAGACGGAATTGGAAGTTATGGTAATACAACCATGTAGACAGGGGAAGAGCATGGGACTCACAGAACCGGACACTCTGCTGTGACGCACTGATTGCATATTCTGATGACATGCCTCAGTGAGACACATATACAGTTAAAGTTTGAGAAATTAATGGACAGCTATGCTGTATGTTATAGTATATGAATGATGCAGCAGGGCTAATGTATGATGATAGACACACAACACTAGTTGTGGCACCCAGCTGCACTCAGCTTTATAGAGTTGTCTACTGTAGTGGATGTCCTAACTATCATACATCTCATTACAATACCAGCTTAAATTAAAAAGAACGACGTAGGTGCTAATAACTTGGTACATCCTGCTTCACACTTGGAAAATCACAAGGGGGGCCCACAACCTGAGGGGGCTAGTACGCAATTGTTTAAACAGAAAACACAGTATTCATCAAAAACTCGAAAACATAACAAACAGAAACAGTAAATGTGGTCCACTGTTATTTAATCACAATGAACCCATAATATCATTGTACCAACAAATTAGTTTTTCTTTCGGATATTCTTCATGCCCTAAGGAGAGTGGGAGGAAAAAAGAAAAGGGGAATTGGGGATGGGTTCTAGTGATTTGTAGTACAAGTGGATAGGTATCAGACAAAGGTACAGTGCAAATCCTGTGATCCTCATGAAAAAAAATCAATACACAGTTTCTCTCAGAGCCACAATGAAAGCAAAAAATTGCATAAGTTTACATAGCCATGCTTGATACATTTGTAATTATATAGTGCTGAGGCTCAATTTGGCAGTTGAGAAGATGTAGACGTTTCGACCCCACAGTGTTATAGGTATCTGAAAAACCTTTATTGGGGTCTTCCTGTCAGGATCCGCCATCATCTCGCCAAATACGGTGTTCAAAGAGAATTAACAAACTAAGACACCCTTGCTGGAAGACTTCATTACGAGTTCTAGTGGCAGCTTTGCGACGATCCGCCATCTTGGTAATGCGGAAGTAATTCCGTTTCCCAACTGCGGTCAGCTTTGTAGTTGTTCTAGAGAGTCTGTACTTCGCGCATGCGCGCGATACGTGCTGCGCACTTCAACCGAAAAATTCACTGGAGAAGAGAGCTACCTCACGCTCTCCCACTGGAAAAAGTTTATTCGACAAGGTTTTCAAAGACAAGGCTTCAGAACTGATACTAAAAGGAAAGTAACTGCGAAACGTTTATTTTAGAATTAAAGTAGCGTTTCTTAACGAACATTTTTTCCCTCAGTATACTTCGTGACCAGAAGTGCGTCGACGCCAGAGCCTGGAGAAGTTGTGGTGAGGAGGAGTCAGAGTTGGGAAAACTTCAGTCAAGAGAAGTTCCCTCAAAGACATTCAAGTAAGCGCATTTTGTTTGGTTTACAAGAAAAGTCTCAGGCTATGAACCAGGGGCGCTAAGGACTCTTCCCAGCAAGGAGGCAGAAGAGCATATTGCGCCTTGAGCCTATCAGAGACTAATACTGAAGTGAAGTATTTTTGCAAAGACATTTTGTGCCTCAGAGTATTCAAACACTTTTAAAGACTTTAGCATCTGAGTGTTTATCTTCGAGGGAGTCCAGGAAACCTCGTGAGAGAGTTCACAGTTTTGAGGTAAAGACTTTTGAGTTCGCAGTCCAGAGTGTCAGGAGCAATTTTTCTGTTAAAGGTTTCCAAAGAACACTAAGAGTTCTTCCAGTTAATCAGATATAACTTTCCAGACAAGACAGTTAGGAGAGTGGCTAGCTTCCCAGTCTGTATCGGTAAGACTCTGAGCTCAGGGAATAGAATAAAACTGGGTTGTAGTAAAACGTTAAGTAGGGAGGTTAAAATCTGTCTTTTCCCTTTCAGAGAGTTCACCAGAAAGACTCCAGAGGCAGACCCAGTGAGGAAGCAGTCTCTCTTGTTTTGTCTGTCCACTTCCCCTTCCCCCCCCGGGTTAAGACTATGGACTGCATTACTAAAAGGTAGTTCCTGGCTTTGGCTTGAGGGGGTCTGGGGTAAGAGCTTCTGTTCCTGAGGGGGCCGAACCAGTGTATCCTTTTGACAGATTGAAGTGCCTGCCTCTTTTTTGAGGAATTAGGTCCCATCCTGGACAGAATGGGGGAAGGCTTTGACTTGAAGACTTTAAATGAAGTTCTAGGTAATATGTAGGTACAGTTAAATAATGCTCTAGAGGAAAACAAGGCCTTAAGGGAGGAAGTTAAGAGATCTAGTCAGGAGTCCATGCAGACTTGTCAGAGGTTAGAAAATTTGGTGACAGCAGGATATTTATATCGAGATAAAACTTCAGCACCACGGCAGTCATCCTGGTCAGGGATTTCAACTCAAGTAATTCACTCCATCTCCCCTATCATTCCATTAGCGTCCCCAGAGAGGTATGGGGGGGATCCGATGAACGCTCAGATTTTTCTGACGCAGTGTTCGTTACACTTCCTGTGTCGTCCTGTAATTTTCACTGATGATCAGGCTAAGGTGGCTTTCATATTGTCGTATCTGACGGGAGACGTGGCTGCTTGGTCTATGTCATTGGTCACCAAGAACGATCCGATCCTAACAAACTATGAGAATTTCAAAGTGGAGTTTGCCCGAATTTTTGATCGACGATCCGCCGCGCAATCTACAGATAATGAATTGTTGGACCTTAAACAAGGAAGTCGAGACTTGGTGGGATATTTGGCTAACTTTAATAAGTTAGTGGTGGAAACCAATTGGCCAGAGGAGAAAAGAGCGGCAATTCTTTACAGAGGTCTTCAAGACGAACTTAAAGATGCTCTTGCCCAAATCCCACAACGACCCACAGAAGTCTCAGCTCTCATAGATTTGGTATTGCAGTTGGATAATAGACTAAATGAGCGAAAACATGAAAAAAGAAGAGACTTTCGTCCAATACCTCCTCGATTTGATCGAATGCGAAGTGAATCTCAAAAGAGTTCAGATGCACCATCTGCTGAAGAACCCATGCAAATTGGATCGGTTAGAGGGCCTTTGTCTGAGAAGAAGGAGAGACGGAGAAACTCGCTATTGTGTTTATATTGTGGCGTATCTGGACATTTCGTAAGAGAATGTCCCAAGCGATTGAAAACTTCTCTGCCAGTAAAAGATCGGCTTCGCCCATAGAGAGAGTTGCACGGGTAGAAGCGACATCAAAGTCAACTCCTGAATCACAGCATATTATGAATACACTACAGTCTGCTGCACCGCATTTGATTGCAACTTTTGTGGTTAAATTTCGAGATCAAGAGATCAAGGAAGTATCTGTTATGATTGACTCTGGAGCAACAGGCAACTTTTGTGATCTGAAATATGCTCGGCGGCATGGAATCCAATTTGTAAAAAAGGTAATCCCTGAGCCTGTGCGTGCTGTGGATGGCACCAACTTGTCCTCTGGCCCCATTATTCATGAAACTGAGTTGGTTCAATTGACAGGGCTTAAAGGACATTCGGAGTATATCACTTTTAATTTAATTGATGCTCCGCAGTTTCAGTTAATTTTGAGACTTCCCTGGTTAACTGAGCATAATCCGAGAATAGACTGGAGTCGAAGAACAATTGAAATGGACTCTCCTTATTGTGCCGAAAATTGTTTTGATTTAGTGAAAACTCCGGAAGATGAGTCACAGGTCAAGATTTTAGCCTCTGTTCACCCGGCCCAAATTTGTACGGTGGAATCAAAATCAATCCCAGTGGAGTATCAGGACTTAGCAACAGTGTTTGATAAGAAAAAAGCAGAAACGCTTCCTCCGCATCGCCCTTACGACTGCAAAATAGACATTGAGCCCGGAGCAATTTTGCCCTGCAGTCGAATTTATGCACTCACTGAAACTGAAAATCGATTTTTGAAAGAGTACCTGGACAAATACTTGGCCAACGTATTTATTCGTCCTTCACAGTCCCCCGTTTCCTCGCCTCTTTTCTTCATTCCAAAACATGATGGTGATCTTCGGGCCTGCATCGACTACAGAGCACTAAATCAGGTGACTGTCAAGAATAGGTACCCACTACCATTGATCTCAGTATTGTTGGATCAAGTAAAGAATGCTAAGGTCTATACAAAGCTAGACCTTAGGGGGGCCTATCATCTGATCAGAGTGGCCACTGTAGACGAGTGGAAAACGGCGTTTCGAACTCGATATGGACTATTCGAGGACCAGGTGATGCCATATGTCTTTGTAATGCCCCTGCAGCCTTTCAACACTTTGTGAACGATGTGTTGGGAGAGTTTTTGGATCGAGTGGCTGTGGTTTATATCGACGACATTTTGATTTTCTCCAATAGTTTGGAAGAACATATTCCTCATGTGAGAGCGATTCTGATTAAGTTGATGGAGAATCATCTCTATGTCAAGTTAGAAAAGTGCGCCTTCCATGTCACCTGAGTCGAGATTTTGGGTTTTGTACTATCCCCTGATGGAGTGAGCATGGATGTCACAAAGATTAAGGCAGTTCAGGACTGGCCCTCTCCAAGGTCTGTGAAGGAAGTTCAGAGTTGTTTGGGGTTTTCGAATTTCTACAGGAAGTTCATTTGAGACTTTTCTCATAAGGTAAACCCCATTACTCAACTTCTTAAGAAGGGAATCAAGTTTGAGTGGAAAGATGAAGCTGAGGAGGCTTTTCGATTTCTTAAGGATTCTTTCACCCGAGCTCCGATATTGCTGCATCCTCGAACTGAAGACCCTTTTTATGTAGAGGCTGATGCTTCTGATGTTGCGATTGGAGGAATTTTGTCTCAGCGACATCCAGTTTCAGGTAAGCTTCATCCAGTGGCATATTACTCTAGGAAGCTAAATCCTCCTGAGTGCAATTATTCCATTGCTGATAAAGAGCTTTTGGCAGTGAAAAGTGCTTTTGTGGAATGGCGCCACTATTTGATGGGAGCAAGACACAAGGTTACAGTCTTTACGGACCACAGGAACTTGCAATTCCTCAAGTCTGCTCATACTTTAACTGCGAGACAGTTGCGATGGTCATTGTTTTTTGCGGACTTTGACTTCGTCATTACCTTCCGCCCCAGAAAGAGTAATGCCAAGGCTGATGCCTTATCTAGAATCGAGTCCACCATTTCAGAGAAAACAGAAAGAGAAGAGCAGAGCATCATCCCAAAGGAAAAAATCATCATGGTAGCAGATGCTAGTGTTATGGCGGACAAGGTGCAGGAAGCTATGTCCTTTCACGAAATGAAAGATTGGTCTCAGAAAGAGAAAGGTCGAGAGATTAAGAATGGTTTGCCATATCAAGATCAACGCTTATTTCTTCCGACACCAGAGCTTCAAGAAAAGGCATTAGAATCTTGCCACGATCACTTGTTGGCAGGGCACAAAGGAATTCTCAAGACTACAGAATTAGTGGAAAGGAATTTTTGGTGGCCAGACATGAAACCGCAGATTCGACAATATATGACTACCTGTGAGAGGTGTTTGCGGGGAAAACCTGATAGGAGATCACCTCAGGGCAAGTTAAAGCCATTACCTGTGCCACCTTACCCCTGGCATACAGTGTCAATGGATGTGATTGTGGAGTTACCTCCTAGTCTTGGATTCACTACTGTCTTAGTGTTAGTAGATGTATTTTCTAAGATGGCACACTTCATCCCTCTAAAAAAGGATCCCGATGCCCCGTCGTTAGCGCAACTTTTCTCTCAGCATGTTGTGCGACTACATGGAATTCCCAAAATTCTGATCTCAGATAGGGGAACCCAGTTTGTCTCACATTTTTGGAAGGCTTTTACCCACAGGTTAGGAATTGACACTCGCTTCTCCACTAGCTACCATCCAGAAACGGATGGCCAAACTGAGAGAGTGAACCAGGAACTTGAGCAGTACCTCCGGCTTTACCTATTTGATCAAAAAATGGAATGGTCTGAGATGGTGTGGGCTGCGGAGTTTGCTTATAATAATTTGGTTCACTCTTCCACTGGTTATTCGCCCTTCTATGTAAATGATGGTAGACATCCTACCTTAATTGTGGAGAAAGAAGAGAGTTCAGTCCCTGCAGTAAACAAGATAGTTTCAGAGGTTCAGAGATCCCTTGCTCAAGTTAAAGAAAATCTGATCAAGGCCAAGGAATCTTATAAAAGATATGCTGACAGGAAGAGAAGAGAAGACCCAGTATTTTTTCTGGGGGAAAAGGTGTGGTTGTCCACAGAAAACTTGAAATTAAGAACTAATCGGAAATTTCAACTCCGATTTTTAGGACCATTCACAGTAGAGAAAATGTTAGGTCCAGTGACAATCAGGCTCCATTTACCCTCGTATCTGAAGATTCATCCTACCTTTCATGTTTCTTTAATTAAGAAGAGTCCAGTGAATCTGAGAGTTGGGTTGACTCCTAGGCCAGTTCAGGTAGATGGTGAAGAAGAGTTTGAGGTACATACAATTTTAGATTCTAAGTTCAGGAAAGGCACACTATATTATCTGATTGATTGGAAGAATTTTGGTCCTGAGGAAAGATCATGGGAGCCTTATGAAAATGTACATGCTCAAAAATTGCTCAGAGAATTTCAAAGGCTTCATCCTTCAAAACCCAGGTTGGGGAGAGCCTCCTTGGTGGGAGGTACTGTCAGGATCCGCCCATCATCTCGCCAAATAAGGTGTTCAAAGAGAATTATCAAACTAAGACACCCTTGCTGGAAGACTTCATTACGAGTTCTAGTGGCAGCTTTGCGGCGATCCGCCATCTTGGGAATGCGGAAGTAATTCCGTTTCCCGACCGGCGGTCAGCTTTGTAGTTGTTCTAGAGCGTCTGTACTTCGCGCATGCGCGCGATACATGCTGCGCACTTCAACCGAAAAATTCACCGGAGAAGAGAGCTACCTCACGCTCTCCCACAGGAAAAAGTTTATTCAACAAGGTTTTCAAAGACAAGGCTTCAGAACTGATACTGAAAGGAAAGTAACTGCGAAACATTTATTTTAGAATTAAAGTAGCGTTTCTTAACAAACGTTTTTCCCTCAGTATACTTCGCGACCAGAAGTGCGTCGACGCCAGAGCCTGGAGAAGTTGTGGTGAGGAGGAGTCAGAGTTGGGAAAACTTCAGTCAAGAGAAGTTCCCTCAAAGACATTCAAGTAAGCGTATTTTGTTTGGTTTACAAGAAAAGTCTCAGGCTATGAACCAGGGGCGCTAAGGACTCTTCCTAGCAAGGAGGCAGAAGAGCATATTGCGCCTTGAGCCTATCAGAGACTAATACTGAAGTGAAGTATTTTTGCAAAGACATTTTGTGTCTCAGAGTATTCAAAGACTTTTAAAGACTTTAGCATCTGAGTATTTATCTTCGAGGGAGTCCAGAAAATCTTGTGAGAGAGAGAGAGAGTTCGCAGTCCAGAGTGTCAGGAGCAATTTTTCTGTTAAAGGTTTCCAAAGAACACTAAGAGTTCTTCCAGTTAATCAGATATAACTTTCCAGACAAGACAGTTAGGAGAGTGGCTAGCTTCCCAGTCTGTATCTGTAAGACTCTGAGCTCAGGGAATGGAATAAAACTGGGTTGTAGTAAAACATTAAGTAGGGAGGTTAAAATCTGTCTTTTCCCTTTCAGAGAGTTCACCAGAAAGACTCCCAAGGCAGACCCATTGAGGAAGCAGTCTCTCTTGTTTTGTCTGTCCACTTCCCCTTTCCCCCCGGGTTAAGACTATGGACTGCATTACTAAAAGGTAGTTCCTGGCTTTGGCTTGAGGGGGTCTGGGGTAAGAGCTTCTGTTCCTGAGGGAGCCAAACCAGTGTATCCTTTTGACACTTCCTCAGGACAGGGAGGTGATGAGGAGGGGGGCACCTAGGACATAAACAAAAATGGGGTGTTTATTGGTCTGAATAAAAAGAAAACAAATTAAAAGGACTTTAAGCAAAAGACAGGGTTTACTGTGAAATAGGCTTACGGCGGGGTAGTCATTGCAACATGGGCGCCTAGACTCCACAGTATTGAGAACGGAAGTGGCATGTAAACAACCTAAGGCAGACAGTAAATGAAAGCTGTCAAAAGGCTGTTGTGCCACTACCAGACCATGAACCCTTCCGCCCCATTTTTTGACAGAGGTCCGTTCATGGCATCTTAAACTTTTATCATTGGCCTTAATTTTGAAACTTTGTCTTTTCACCATCTTTTGACTGCAAGTCATGTTTTAATACATAAGTTTTGGTGAGAGTATTTCCTCACCACCTTTTAACTGCACGTCATGTTCTGTTTACTTTATTTGTGGATGAGAGTCTTTCCTCACTTACCAATCGTTCCTTGGGTCACGTTCCTTTCCAACATGCAACTACGTGCATGTATGGAGCTACCATATGTTTAAAAGAGCTGCCTTGCCCTCCATCCGGCTTCCCCTTTTTGGACAGATCACTTCATATCTGTAAGTGGCAGATTCACACCCACCCGCTCTCCCAACTTTATTGGTTTCTGAGGCTTTGATTCGCGGCTTCTGAACCTGGCCTCATGTGATTTTTACTTTATAATCGACAAAACCGACCTACATTGATCGACAACCCTCTGTTTCGCCCGCAGGTACCACCAGTCTTAACTACCCATGCCATTTATTTTTCTATTTATGCGGTTGGACAGGCCAACTGCTGTGGCCTTTGGATTGATTTATTGAAAGGACTTGTGAATTACTTTTCCATCCAGAGTAAGTTGTTTTCTTCACTGTTTGTTAGCCAAACCCCCAAACCCGCAAACTCGAGGCTTCCCAGCACAGCCTTTTTTCAGCTTTCATTTATTGTCTGCCTTAGGTTGTTTACATCCCACTTCCATTCTCAATACTGAGAAGCCCATGCACCCATGTGCCAGGACTACCCCGCCGTGAGCCTCTTTCACTGTAAACCCTGCGTTTTGCTAAAAGTCCTTTTAATTTGTTTTCTTTTGTTCAGACCAATAAGCCCTCGTTTTTGTTTATGTCCTAGGTGCCCCCCTCCCCACACTGTGGATTGAAACATTGACATCTTCTCAACTTACCAGCTTGCGCCTCAGCAATATATAATTATGAATGTATCAAGCATGGCTATGTACTTTTATGACATTTTTTGCTTTCATTGTGGGGCTCTGAGAGAAGCCATGTCTTGATTTCTTTTTATGAGGATCACGAGATCTGCACTGTACCTTTGTCTGATACATATCCACTTGCACTACAAATCACTGGAACCCTTCCCTACTTCCCCTTTTCTCTCCCCCCCCACTCTCCTTGGGGCACGAAGAATGTCCGAATGAAAAACAAATTTGTTTGTACAATGTCACTATGGGTTAATTGTGATTAAATAACAGTGGACCACATTTACTGTTTCTGTTTGTTATGTTTTCGAGTTTTTGATTAATTCTGTGTTTTCTGTTTAAACAATTGCGAACTGGGACCACTCCCATACTGTACCGCTATATACCCAGGTCCCAGCACCACTAATTGGTTCTACCCTTTACGGTAACACAACCTAAGGGAGACTCTCCTTCAAGTATGGCCCTCCTTGGCAAACATATTGGTTTAATTTAAGGAAATGAAATGAAATGAATGAAACTTATATAGCGCACGACTTACCCTGGGGCATCTCCGCGCTTGCTTAGGGAACCCGTCCTGGTATTCCCCTGTGAGATAACCCTGGCAGGGTATCCACAAGGTGAAAGCCAGGCATCCCACCGCGAGGGGCCGTTGTGGAGATTAAGCAAGCTATTGCCCAGAGTCGCAGAGTGTGAACCCGTGAGTCGAGAAGGCACCAGAGCGAGAATTAACGAGTCCGTGGAATTTTTGAGCCCAAGACCCGCCGAGGCGGGGAATTGAACCCTGGTCCAGGGCCGAACTCAAGCTCCAGGTCTGCCGCCTCTGACCCCTGAGCCACACTTCTCCACCCTGAGCCACACTTCTCCGACTCTCTCCCACTGTGTTTTCACCTAAGTGGCATGCTTCATCATCGAGTCCTCGCTACAGATATTTTAAACATATCTGGGGGGGGCTCAACTTTGAAAAATCAAAGGGACCTCTTATAGTGTCACCTATTTTTTAGGACGGGGGATCTCTATATTAAAACTTGTCTCAGGTTGCCCATGCCTTTTTATATTTCTCTAGGACTCCCGAAAAGGTTGAAATACAGGTTTGTTGATTTCTGCAGAGTTTCTGTTAAGTGATGCACATCAACTCTGGACTAGATGTTTCAACCCTAGAGTGCTCTCAACTGGTCCTTTTGGCTTCCGTCAGGACCACCAGTGTATAGATCCCTGCTACTTGTTAAATCGAATTTCTGATCATATTAATCATATCTATATCAACTCTCTATTTCATCATCCATCCTTGCATGCTGCACTCTCACACAACTTTCCAAGGTATTTTCCCAGTCTGGTTATTATTTGGTATCCCCTGTTAGCCCTGTAGGCAGCTCGAGGGAGGTCAGCTTTGTAATCACCCTTTCAGTTAACGATTTGCCTATTACTTCCCTCAGGCCTGCATTACATTAGTTTTCCATGGGGTTGACACTGGGACAAAAGAAACAAAGTCCTTGAAGTACAATAAAAGTTCAGAAGGTTAAAGATGCATGCTCAGACAATTGCATATGGATCCACAATGGCTCATTATAATTTCCTGGGAGTATTTCTAAATCCTGAAGAGACAAATCAAAATGTTGACATGCCTTCTATCAGAGTTGATCCGGTTTGATTTATCTAAATTATTATGGATAACATCCACTGTCCAGGTGTAGGAAATCCCAGTCCAAATGAGCCTTTAGAGGCCCAGGCACTACAGCTCAAAGACCTTATTGTCTGCAGTTTCTCCATTATTTCTATCATGCCCTTTTCCCAACTCTCTGTCTCCTTGTCACAGGAAAATGCCCTTATGTCCATTTTTCACCTATTCCGATCTGTATCCATTGTGTGCCACCCTCCATCTACAGATATGGTAACACCTGCTAGTCTATGTATTGAAAGATACGAGGGCAATGCTGCTAGAAGTAAACATGATCAAACCGTTGAACAGTATTCAGCACCTATGTCAGAATCAAAAACTGTCATCAACACATGTTTATCCGTATAGCTGTATAACCTAACCAGTAAAAAGCCCGAATGATTCCACACAATTTTTACTCCAGAAACCTGGGGGCATATTATCAAGCACGGCGTTAACATGATCGCCGCTTTAGCGGCAGAAAACTGCTGCTAAAGCGGCAATAATGGGCTTGATAATATGCCGAAGAGAATTCCCACAGAAGCCCATCTTCAGACCAGAATATGGGCTTCTATGGGAATTCACAAGGACGTATTATCAAACCCTTTATCGCCACTTTAGCAGCAGTTTTCTGCCGCTAAAGCGGCGATAATGTTAACGCCGTTTCTTGATAATATGCCCCCTCATTCCAAAAGACGATCACCAAAGAAAATTAGAGCAAAATAATTGAACAAACTCTGGCTCAACTGAACATCATGGGAGCATGGTAAAAACATAGATGTTGCCATTAGTAGATGATGTAGCCATTTTTAAATTGTCTAATTTGCTATGGTCATGTCTATACTCTGTCCCTGAAATTTAGAATCACTCTGAGACATTTTGTTTATTGTGATGACCCATTACTGTTTCATATGAGTCACTATGCTTGGAAGCTGGCGTTTTGGGGCTTCAGCTAGCATGCAGATATTCGCACTAAGGGAGTCATTAGGATGACGGACGGACTTTGCCCGCCTGCCATCCTGTCGGAATTCGGGACCGCCTGCCATTAGGGCGGGGGTCCCATGGGGGGTGTTAGGATATGCCCGCCACATTGGCGGGCACATCCTGCATTTATAGCATTGTGGCGGGTGTTGCTCTCTGCACCGCACGCCACAATGCTATAAATGCATTAATGCATTTGCATAAACAAAGCGGCAGGCACCGCATGGTGCCTGTCGCTTTGTTTATGCAAATGGTGGGGGGTACCCCCCCCCCGTGTGCAGGCCCCACCTCTCCTTCACTCTGGGGACCCGCAGAGGGCGCAAGGCGACCGGGGCGAAAAAGCAGCAGGCGGTATTTCCGTCCGCTGCGGGCCCCGCCGCTATCCTAATATGGCGGGGGAATTTAGGTGCGGATGGCGGGCGGATTGCCCCCGCCAGGCTGGCGGTGGCTACCACCAGCCTGGAGGGGGTAATCCGCCCGCCATCCTAATGGGCCCCTAAGTATTTGCTCCATTCTTTTCTGAAAGTCTTCCAACCATTTAAGCTGTTACACTGTAATCGTTAATGGATAATGCATCAGCTTTTCAGACCTCTTGGTCCAAAGAGCCAGTGCTATGTTGAACAAGCAATGGATCTTAATAAAAAAGCAGCTGAATTGCACATTTGTATTGTTTTTTTCAAGCTAATAAATCATGCATGATAGTCAGCATATCCCTCAAGTTACTTGAAGGCTACTTGCCCAAATATCTCTGTATTGTTTTTATCATTCATGGAAAATCGCAGCCTGTAATCACATTTTTTGAATATCTTTGACCTCATTTAAAAAAGGAAAGTCTACGAATGCTTGCTAGCAAGCACTTTCATCTGCTATTGATTATTACTCTCTCTAGAGCATTCACATATCCATGGTCCTAACGAGGCTAGAAATGTTAAAAGATGTTCCAATGTGGTCCCTAGTACTCTCAGCTGGCATGCAATGCTATTCAGTAGGAATGCTTGGCTATTGGAAAAACATAATTTGTTTCAATCTTCCCTTTAATTTGAAATAATTGTCTTGTCTTCATAGCTTTCAAGTACAAAAACATCGAGAAAAAAAACATCATTAAACATATCATTGTTAAAAATATCGTTGTAAAAATATAGTTGTTAAACACATCGTTTTCTTTAATGTTAAAAAAATAATGCAAAATAAAGAAAATAATACTTATAATAAAAAACATAGTAAAAATGATTCGGAATTTTTTTAAATTATAAGTAATCCATGTAATGCAAAAATAAAATAAATATATATGTCTAAAATATAATGTATATACTTAATAATATGTATAAATAATGATTTTAATAACTTATAAACTGTTAAAAACATAATAAAAATGATAAATACATATATATACACATACACCAATAATATAAATTAAAAACAAAAAACATACATAACAAATTAAAATATAAAATATTTTAAAATCTTTTTAAAACACATTTTACACTACATTAACTAAAACAGTAGAGAAAAAAATTGGATAGCGGAGGGGATAACATTACTAATCATACTCCAGAGAGTGCAACAGTAAGGTAAGTGTTGGATAGCGTAGGGGTACAAAGTACTATCCCCACTCCAGAGAGTGCAACAGTAGGGAAAGTGCTGGATAATGTAGGGGTTAAAATTACCATTCCCACTCCAGAGAGTGCAACTGTAGGGAAAGTGTTGGATAGCGGAGGGGTAAAAATTAATATTTCCACACCAGCGAGTTCAACAGTAGGGAAAGTGTTGGACGGCAGAGGTTAATATTAAAGTACTTATCAATTAAATAATTCTTATAATTAAATAACCAATTAATAATTAATTAATAATAAATTAATTATAAATATTAACAAATAAATAATAATAAATACTTAATTATACCTATATTACTTCCCAACCTATTCCCCAATAAACCCACCTAAAAACACGATTAATATAATTATCAATTAATCCATTAATAAAATTAATAGCCAATTAATAATTAATTAATAATACATTATTATATAAAGCAAAAATAATATTTACCTTTTTTTATAATTGAAATACATCCCACCCTATTCCTCTATAAACCCACAACCCACTTCTAAAACAATAACCCAATTAATATAATTATCTATTAATTAATAACCAATTAATAGTTAAGTAATAATAACTCAAATATGAATAATTAATTAAAATATATATATATATATATATATTGCTTTTTTTAATTAAATTACTTCCCACACTAATACCCTAAAAACCCACAACCCGCTCTTGAAAAAAACCCACAATTAATATAGGTATCTATTAATTAATAATATTAATTATTAAGCAATTAATACTTAATTATTAATACATGAATTATAAATAATATTTATTCATTACTTTATTATAATTAAATTACTTCCCATCCTGTTCCCCTATAAACCCACAACCCGCGACAGAACTAAAATATGCAAACATTTATTTTCATAAAAGTAATTACTGCTAAAAATGTACCACATACATTAAAAAAAACTACACTTATACCAAAAAATTACATCACATACTTTTAACACACATACTATAATACATAAAACTAATTAAACTAACTAATATTAATATCAATATTATTAACAACGATATTATTACAAACAATATTTATGTCTTCGATATTAAAAAAACTATATTCCTTACCTTATTGTCGATATTCTGTGCTACGATGTACTTGTTCTCGATATTCTTGTACCTTGATATTTCAAACACAATTGTTGTAGATAGAAATAAACAACTAGATTTTCTGTCTGTACACCATAATATAATATTATAATATAATATAAAATAAAATAAAATGATGTGATGTGATATGCTATAATATAATATAATATAATATATCATAATATAATAAGAGCCTACCAGAGAATGCTTTATAGTCTGACAAGAGTTGCTTATCTAATATGGATTTTTACCTGTGAATTTGTAATCAGGAAAGCAAAGTATGAGCAAATAAACTAAAAGCCAGACCTGGCAGAGTTGCTTAAGCGGGAGTTGGTGTACCTTGAACGCCATGTACTAAAATAAATCTTCACACTCCCCACCTGCTATAACCACTGTCTTTAGAGGTGAAGTGTGTTTTACCCACCTATCAAAAATGTCCCAAGGTAGCAGAGAACACCACTGCATTCAAAAAAAGGAACTCTTCAGGCAATGCCTAATTTGTGACATTATCAAAGTATGCGGTTTAGGAAATCTATCTTTTTTCCATGATTCCCTGGAAATGGTTGTCCTTTTGGACTCTGAACAATAAGAAAATTATCCTCAGGGCAGGGTTTACCACTTAAACAAAACCCAGTAGCTTGTGTAGTTCCCTTAACAATGACATTCATGGCTCTTGAGTAAGTCGACTTTAAAATGTGCACAGATGGTACTAGTTGTTTAAAGTAGAATTCCATTAAAAGAATGTAGAAAAAGCTTTCAGCATTTACGTTCGCTATAAAACTTGTTACATTGGTTTAGGGCAACTCAAACTGCAGCTCAGGAACGTCCTCGAAGAAAGTAAACACCGCCCTGTATGTCAGCATTCAAAAGGCAGGTGTAAGTAAACTGTAGATGCTCCTTTAAAGGTGAGCTCATCTTCCTAGTGTCCAAAACTGAAACATTAGCTATGCTCGCGCTAATATTCAAAACGACAACATAAGCTTTTCCAGCGTGCAGTATCCATCGAGGGCCGGGCTTTGCTCTGCCGAACTCAGCCGCAGCACCAGCAGCAGAGGGCCGGGCTTTGCTCCGCCTGCTCCCCGGCCGGGCTTGGCTCCACCGGGTCCCTCCCACCCCGTGACCACCACCAGTGATGCCTCTGAGCAGCGCCAGGTGGCACATAAAGGCACCGTCATTCCCGCGGGACGCGCGCGGGCGCACGCCGGAGAAGCCCGGGACAAGGGCGGGGCCGTCTGTGGCCGTCCGTGGCAGACCGAGGCTGGGCTGGGCCACGGACCTTGGTTCTTTTGCCCCTGGATACTTCAAAACTGTAGGACTTACTATTTGTATTTGTACTGTGGTCCCTGTTTGATGTATTTGAAGTTAAGGCAATTGTTTGGTAATCCTTGCCTGTTGCAATAATACCCGTGTCACTAAAATTAAAGTGCTTAGATCTATAATCTAGGTACACTATAATGTCTAAACTTAGATCGTCTAAAACACTGCTTGTGACTAGCACAATGGACAATTACTTGGTAAAGGTGGTCAGTAAAATTAATAAAGAAAGGCGTCTTTCTTTAAACCGGGTAAACCCTCCGGTCTCACCAACAAGCTTGCATCCCCCCTTAATCTCTCCTGCTCTGGATTGTAGTTGTAATGAGGACTCGATTGTAATTAGTGCCAACGACATACTTCCAGAACAGAGGCAGGAAGAGAGGAATAAATCCTTGGAAATTACATCACTTTCCTCCCTGATACCTTCCCCGAGGCCTTCACCTGCACCTTCACCTGCATCCTCGCCTGTACGAAGAGTATTGAGGGCCTGTAGGAAGGTACGAGCTAAGCGGGGGGAACAGGAAATCAAAAAAGGCTGGGAATCAATCAACCAGTCTAGGGAGTGTAGCTGAGACCGCAAATAATGCTGAGATGATTAACCTGCTTCCTGCCCATATTGACCTGTTGGCAAGTTTAATTGAATCAAAATTCGAACTTTTGATTAAACCTCTTGTGGAAAAATGAGGCCAGGTAACACAAGAGGTATCTAGACTGGGTGGTCTTTTGAACTCTCATTTAACCTTGACCAAAACACAGAAGTCTCTCAAGGTTGGCAATAATGCAAATAATGCTAATAAGGATGCAGGCAGCTCCGGCAATGGGGGGAATAGGGCCACAACAAATGTACAAACTGTACCAGCCACTCAACCCCCATTGGTACCATCCTCTCAACCACCCCCAGTACCAGTAACCCAACCACTTCCTACAACTTCTAGTAATCAGACATCTGTAGGTGGGGGGAATAATGAATGGAGGAGTGTGGCTAAGAGAAGAGCTCCAGTTAATCTTCCCCCTGAGTGTGTACCATATACTGTTGTATTAATTAATGTTCCTGAGGTGGACTCTTATCTCACTGACTCTAGGCTAGAAACACATGAGGCCTTGAAAAATAAATCGCTATCGTGGTTAAGCAGGAACTGCGGTTTTCCACTCGCCTTCTCTAATGATATAATCTCCACTCGAAGAGTCAGCTGGATAGGAAACTCTAGGAAGAATACTAGGGGGGACTGCATTATTGTACATTTTAAGCACCCGCAGCATGTGGCTACAGTTTTACTTAGAGTAGCTTCCTTACCAGTCGGGGATAATATTGTATGTGCACGGCCCCTTGGTTTCTTTTATAATCATCTTAGTAACCCTGCACCTTCGGAGTTTGATCAGTCTAAGTTTCCAGTTGCTCTACCTAGGCGGGGTTTCGTCTGTCCCCCGCAAAATGCATATCAACCACCAAATAGACTTGACCCATACTGTTACCGGCTGGCTAGGCCATGCAATCAATTTGATCAAGTCTTTCCTCTGGCAAATCGCTATACCCCCCTATCTTCACTGGAGGAAAATGATTGACAGTCAAATGAACCCAGGACTAAAGCCCAGCCCCCGCCTCCTATCTTCAGGATTGCAACCTGGAACATTGCTGGTATCAAGGCTAAAGCAGGGAATGACACGTGGATTAACATATTAAAAACTTTTGACATTATTGCTCTTCAAGAGACATGGGACCAGACAAACAGTTTCTCATTGGATGGTTATAGACACTTTTGCATCCCAGCAATTAGTAGTGCCGCAGGAAGAGCCAAGGGAGGCTTACTAAGCTTATTTAAACTTGACATAAAGGGCACACTATCTCAATGTATTTCAGGCTGTGAGAACTGTTTAATTGTAGAACTATCCATCCCTGATATTGTAAGATTTTATTTACCAACTTTTATAATTCAAGTGCAAATGAGTGCACCAGTTATAATTTGGATGCATTGGAATTTTTTTTGTCAGTCTACAGTGTAAATGTGAATACTTTTGAAATAATATTACTTGGGGATTTTAATATACACCCCTGCAACCTACCGTGTGCCAGGTTAGAAAAAGAAGGCCCCCCTTACTCTTTACCTATGCACCTTGAACATTCTAAACGGGGGGTGGCCCTTGAAAACTTCCTGGCCAGATGGAACCTATACGAGTCGGGATGCAGGGAAGGTGGGTGTAGGTCTCCTACATTTAAGGGAATAGATGATGGTACTATCATTGATTATATTTTCAAGTCTGGCGGACTTACATTCTGACTTATTAGCCTCCGTCAGGGTCACCTCGGAGGGCCGTTGCACCAGCCATTTTAACTCAGAAAGGGGGGTCAGGCAAGGGTGCATCCTGGCTCCCCTTCTTTTTACGATATACATAAACGCTTTGGAACATGCACTAAAGGAGGCCACCCTTGACATCGCGCGTATAGGAGAACTTGGTATTCCAGTTCTCCTCTACACGGATGACGTCGTCCTTCTTTCGCGGACCGGGGTTGGATTACAACGCTTCCTGGATGTTTTTGAGAATTTTATGGGTTCCCTGGATCTTAAAATAAATGCTAAGAAGTCCCAGATCATGATTATGGGAAGGAGTTCTAGGAAGAAGTACTCTAAAACATTCACCTGCGGAAAAGAAGAACTCTGTAGAGTATCTACATTCCCCTATCTGGGGATAACTTTTGATGAAAGAGGGAACTGGGGACCGCAGCTAAAAAACAGAAACATTTCCCTGGCAAGAACCACCTCTGCTCTCCAGGGTTTTTCGAAAAAATTGGGGGCAAGGACTATAGTAGCTTTAATGAAAATCTACAAAGCAAAATGCCTCGCAGTGGCCACTTATGGTAGTTCAATTTGGGGATATCGTTCCCCGGATTGTTTGCAGATTACTGAAAAAACATTTTTGAGATCTGTCCTCTCAGTGCCACAGTCTACACCCTCATATACTATCCACACCGAACTTGGGGAAGGCTTTATTTCAGATAGGATAAAAATGGCCCCTTTAATATCTTGGATGAAGACCTGGTTAAACCAGGAAATCCCCCTGAATCATAATATTCTGAAAGATTGTCCACACCTAGACAACAATAATAAGATTCAGTGGCTGACATACATTAAAAACAGTTTTGTCAAGCTAGGGAGACCAGAGCTTTTTTTTCTCACCAGAGTCAATACCATCAAAGGACATTGCACTAATCAAGGGTGCAATGGGACAAATGCTAAGTCTGGAGAGAGAAGAACTGGAATTACAAAAACCTACTGTGAGGACCAACCTTATCATATCCAGCCAACAACGACCTGAAATCTATCTTAATATAGTGAATCGCCCATATCATAGGTTTCTTTTAACCCGATTCCGTTTTAATATGATTCATTTGAACCTTGGATATTTCCCTAATTGGAGTACCCCTGAAAATGCAATCCCGTGTTCCTGTGACAACTTTTCTGCCCAGAACATAATACATTCATTTTCTGATGTTCTGTGGTCATTATACGGAATTAAGGTCAACATTTTTGGTACCTATTTTAAAGGAGGCTGGGTTTTTGCAGGTTAAGCCAGCTCTTTTGTATCTGCAATTATTACAGACCCCTAGGATTATCTTCCACGTTGCTAGTTTTTTAGTGGGTGCAGTCAGGATCAGGAACAAGAATATATGATTGATAACCCGTAAATGTATGGAAATGAATTGAGATGAAATCCGGGATAACTCTTCGCACTATGAAATAGCAGTTTAGGGTAACTATATTGAAAGATTTTATGAATATTTAAGGAGATTTTTAAAAGTTTTGATACTTTTTATTGTGTATAATTAATTCTCTTTTTAGTGTTTATAATTAATGTAATTGTATTTCATGTAAATTTTGTATAGTACTATTGTCTTTTTATGATATTGATTTATCGAAATAAAGTATTCTGACTGACTGACTGACAACATAAGCATAAATTCTTTGTGATTAGTAAGTTGTTGCAGCATCCATCAAGCTTTTAAAAGTATATAGTTTTGCGAAAGCATATTTTTTGCTAACAGTATTTAAAAAATAGGAAGAAGCACCATACTTGCAGCATATGATTATTAACGTAAAATACAAATCGTTAGACAAATTAGTTTGCAACGAAGGTCACTGTTTTGAGGTCTTATATCTTTGACTTTAACCTAGCCCTTGCTGGCTACTTAATCACTTACTACAGAAGAGCCACATTGGCCTCACATACATTTTTTCTCAATCAATCAAAGTACTTTATTCGGTTAAAAATATAACCATAAAAACATAACACGTAATATTACATTCACAATAAATTGACAAAAGGTTCGATAAAAGTGTAATTCCATAGAGTCAGACAGTGAGTAAAACAGAGTGATAAAAGAATTGATACTACATTAAAAAAAAATGTAAATCATTGCTTTTTTAAAAATATTGTCTCTGTCCATACATTTTAATTCATCAAAGTTTGGCCTAAGAGTGGTTCAAATTGTTTAAAAGTGGAGGTGAAGTGGCCACTCGAAACAAAACCAGTTCTACCCTTCATGTAATTACTTTGTGCTTTTTGACATGGGGACGGGACATATAATGTTCTGGGGTAGAAATCACTTATGCTCCAGGTGGATATGGGACCATCTCCTATTTGTGGCTGCCATGATTGGAGATGTGGGATGACATATTTGCTCCTGAATTTTACAAGTATCAAATCTCCTGCAATGTCTTTTGGTAAAGGTCATAGCCAGCCCATCCTTCTGATGCTTAGTATAGTACAATCGATGTTGGTTGGCAGAGGTCTTTTTTTGGTTAGCCAGAACGTGACCTTATTCTTAGATACTGTTGTCTTTCATTGTTCCCCTTAGTCAGTTCTGGTACTCCCGCGAGGACGCACACAAATGGAGCGGCCACCGGTGGCAAATGTAGGAGATTGGTTTTATACGGCATATTCTCACTGTTTGCCGGTAACCCCTTATGTATCTTAGATGCTTTGTTCGGCCCTGCTCTGGAGTAAGAGCTCCGTGCTGTTGGGCCTGCTTTCGAGGAGATTAGAGCTGTCTTTTGTAGGGTGACTACTTGGTTATGAGTAGTCTTGCTTTGTATGGTGGATTCAGGCATTTCTGTGGAGGCTGGGCGCTGTGACTGAGAGGGTCCTGCCAGGGTTTTTATGAGTAGCGAGTTAGCCTTAATCGCTTCCTCGACACCCGTGAGCCTATCCCCTAAGCTGATTATTTTTTCTATCAGGGGTGATATTAATGTTTCCAACATTCTTTCGATCGAGGCCAATAGAGAAGCCTGAACAGGTGCAGTGCTGGCAGTGCTGACAGTGCTGGGAGTGTTGGGCAGTGGGGGATTTGGGTTTAGTTTTTGTTGCTTTGCCTGACTCCCCATTTGTTTAACCCCATCTCTCTTCCTTTTGGTAGAGGAGACCTGTAGTGACACTGTAGATTTGAGATTTGACTCTGGTCGTACAAAAAGGGGAGTACCCTGGAAGCTTTCAGTTAGTTGAAGTTGTCTACAGGGCTGGGGACTAATGGTTGCTATAGTGCAAATAGGGGCACTGATTTGCACATTTCCTGATTACACAGGGGCGTACGTTGATTTGCATAATTTATTTATTTCCTCCAGTAGCAATAAATCTGGTACTGCATCGGGAGTCTGTACAAGAGAACATATACTGGGGGGACAATCCATAATGGGGGATCGTTCTATTCTCTCTAGTTCACTTGAAATGGGGAGAGTTACCCTCTTAAGGAAATAGTCCATTGTCCCCTTAAGCGAGTAACTCTGGAAGGGAGTATTTCTGGTATCCTCCTCGCGGGTCATAGCGAGATGGCTTGTATCAGTTAAAACTGGGTCAGAATCAGCCACCAGGGAAAAGTTCAGCTATGTTGACGCTCTGAAGGGACCTGTAATAAACTGAGGAATATCAATGAATGACAGTACCTTATGTCTTTTATTTTACTCCCTTCCGTGGATCAGAATTGAAAGGGGGGTGCCCCGTCCCGGCCTCTTCTGGCCCCTGATGGCCACAGATGGTCCCGCCCTTGTCCCGGGCTTCTCCTGGCGCTGACCCGCACGCGATCCCGCAACGCGGGGGCTGGTCTGCTTTTCTGGCGCCTCCTGGCATGGGAATTGTGTGTGGTGGCGCGTTGCGCGGCTAGGGCGTCTGGGGAATGTAGTCCGAATCCTCAGGGCTCCCCTCACGCTGCGGCCGCTCGGGTGGACTTGCGGCGGCAGTTAGGAGCTGTGCGCTGGCATAGGGTAAGTCCCCACAAGTGTTCTCCTGTCCCCCCCGCTCCACTGGGGCTGGTCTGCTTTTCTGGCGCCTCCTGGCACGGGAATTGTGTGTGGTGGCGCGTTGCGCCGCTAGGGCGTGTGGGGAATGTAGTCCGAGTCCTCAGAGCTCCCCTCACGCTGCGGCCACTTGTGTGGACTTGCGGCGGCAGTTAGGAGCTGTGCGTTGGCATAGGGTAAGTCCCCACAAGTGTTCTCCTGTCCCCCCCGCTCCACCGGGGCTGGTCTGCTTTTCTGGCGCCTCCTGGCGCGGGAATTGTGTGTGGTAGCGCGTTGCGCCGCTAGGGCATCTGGAGAATGTAGTCTGAGTCCTCAGGGCTCCCCTCACACTGCGACCGCTCGGGTGGACTTGCGGCGGCAGTTAGGAGCTGTGCGCTGGCATAGGGTAAGTCCCCAGAAGTGTTCTCCTGTCCCCCCCGCTCCACCGGGGCCAGTCTGCTTTTCTGGCGCCTCCTGGCGTGGGAATTGTGTGTGGTGGCGCGTTGCGACGCTAGGACGTCTGCGGAATGTAGTCCGAGTCCTCAGGGCTCCTCTCACGCTGCGGCCGCTCAGGTGGACTTGGGCGGCAGTTAGGAGCTGTGCGCTGGCATAGGGTAAGTCCCCACAAGTGTTCTCCTGTCCCCCCCGCTCCACCGGGGCTGGTCTGCTTTTCTGGCGCCTCCTGGCGCGGGAATTGTGTGTGGTAGCGCGTTGCGCCGCTAGGGCATCTGGAGAATGTAGTCCGAGTCCTCAGGGCTCCCCTCACACTGCGACCGCTCGGGTGGACTTGCGGCGGCAGTTAGGAGCTGTGCGCTGGCATAGGGTAAGTCCCCACAAGTGTTCTCCTGTCCCCCCATTTTTTTTCAACTAGACCTTCTCCAGGAAGGGGGGTAATATCTGGGGATTCTTAATTGCCTCATTATACACAACCTTTTCATATCTCTGCTACCTGTCAATCGGTATCCATAAAAGAAGGGTTTCTCACCACTTGATGGGGGCAGCAGATGTGCCCAAGAGGGGTGAGATTTGTTTTTCAACATATAACGGCCCAGAGTATGTTGCCTTTGGAATGAGTTTGAAAAGAGACAAAGTATTTCACTCTGCGGATTAGATCTACCTGTCTGGATTTCTGTAGCACACCACAGCATTGAATATATGTTGCCATAACATGCTTAAATGATGCATGAAGTGTGGCAACGTTTGGTAAAACCTAGATCGAGACAGTGTGGGTACTGCAGTCTGATTTGCATGGGGCTCTCACCTATCATAGTAGATTTACATAATTAAAAAAGTGTTCCTCACACAGTTGGGTTCAGCTTTGCTTTTTTTACACAATGAGATAATTGGAATGGAAGTTTTAGGTCGAGTGGACCAACAACTCAAAGTAATCCACCTCATGGAGTAAAATTTATCCAACGTTGTAGAGAGCTAGCTGGCTATTTACATCTAGTTTGCTCCACATGGGATCTTTGACCCTCATAAATCTTTCAAAATTTGTAAGTAAAATCTTTCCACAGAATAAGATGAAGATAAGCATCCTGCTTGCACCCATATCTACCACTGCACCAGTCTTAAATCATTAGTCAATATGGATCCCCAACTTAACTCACAGGTCCAATTCTACCTGTCTAATGACTCTCCAACAGTGCCATACATCATGTCATTTCATAATGCCACATTGTGTGATGTCATTTCTAATTAAAATATCCCAATGACGTAACATGCAAGAAATGTCATACCTTACAAATGAGGTCTCCTCACTTCCAACTTCACACACACTTGGATAATGTGGAAGTTGGCATCTAAGTAACTTGTCTCTTTACACCTTGTATATGCTACTCTAAGATTCCCTTTTGACCCATGATATGATCAATAAAAATGCATGCATGGAAGTTGCTATAGTTCCCTCCTTTAAGGCTTCCCCTTGTCTTCTTTGCAAACTTACAGAAAGCTTGTGACTGTTCTTCACATAGATTTAAACTAAATGCTATGTAACATTGATTTTGTTTTCATAAGTTTATTTGAAAGCTGAAAGTATTTATTTAACCACTGGATTTTCCAGCTTGCCACAATGGGGCTGGAACGGTGTTGAGAAAAGCATGCTGGCCAGCAACATCAACTCACTAAAGAGGGTTGTGAAAATTCCAAATGCTACCTAAGGAACAAATGAACTGAATGAGGGATTCCTTTTAGTCAAAGGTGGAAGGAGGGGACGAGAGTAGTGTCCAGGAGTGCATTTTGAAGCACAAGTTAAGAGATATATGTCTAAGAAGTGGAGTGTAGGCTATTGTCCTGAACCTTATGCTTGGAATTGACAGACATTTTGTGGAGAATTCATGCAAAAGTCTGGGTTTTGCATCTCGAGTAGGAATAAACATGTTTATCACAATGTTATTCCTCATTCCGAGGTGCACAACTCACACTTGGTTGTAATACCACACCTGGGTAACCTCGCACTGCAGCTGTATTTACTGAGTGCAGAATTACCGCCTCAGGAACTGTGGGTCTATAATAAGGCCCATCCTGATTGTGTACTGAAAGTTTCATACACTTGAAAACTTTAGTTTGCAAACCAACCAGATGTTTTTATTTACACGAGTGGAAGAGTTGAGATTTTGATCAATACCTTATCACCATCGATCTAAAACCCCGTTCAGGTCGACTGAATCTTTATTGCCTGTCATTGAGGAAAGAAAGTGCATCTGTCACCAAGTTAGCTCCCCCAATAAAGGACTCTGCTTCGAAGGATCACAAACAACTTCTAGCTTTCAAAGATTTATTATAAGTTGCAGGTACAAGCATCTCAAGATGAGATTCACCAAATACACGGGCCCAACTACGTACACGTGTTCTCTGAAAGCCCTCAGACGAACAACGGAAACTATCAATACCAGTTCTAAAAACAATAGTGCCGTTAGCATAGACACGTATTGAAATCTATCGCTCATTTACAGGCGGAAGGAAAATACAGGTTAGGCTTTCCCTACCCTGCTCTAGATGGTATCCCTACTTAACCAGGTCTCAACCTATCAAAGGTGTCAGCAGTGAATGACTCCCAAAGGAAGCCACCCACTCTCGAACTCTTGGTGAAAACCTATAGTTCTCCAGTCATGACCCCTCTCTGCCTACCCATCCGCTCTCTAAAGGGTCCTCAGGCGTCTGCTCTAACTCCACCCAGGGGTGCTGTCCCTAATACAGAAATACAACAACATTTAGGACGCCCCTCGCGAGACGCCCCTCACGTGGTGTAGCTTCTGGCTTTTTCCATGATGAGGCCTTGTGGTTAGAGTCGACCTTGCTTCTCAGACTCGTCTCCGGCCCGCTGATACCCCTTAAACATTCCGGAACCCTCCTCCATGTCTGGTCCATTTCTTGAACAAGCTTCTATTCATTATATTAATAATTGAATACCCCCTTTTCTCTTCCAGACAGACATTCTGCAGCCTAATCCCATTCTCATGGTTTTCCAACCGCATTGCAACATTCCCCGACCCAGACTAATACGTATAAATCAACATTTAAAGTTTTCCAGCTCTACTACATTTTATAGCATTCAACTTCTTCTTTAATTATTAGCATGTTAGTACTCATATTCTACTGATTTCGGTAAACACATCTATAAATCAAAAAGCCTACTCATTATTCTAAACATTAGTGCAATCCATATTGTGCATTTTAATCGCCTTCCCCCTCCCGCCTTGCTCAGGCCCTGAGGCCTACCACATTTCAACGTTTCCGTATGCCATCTTACATTTAGCAGCTACACAACATGGATTCAGGAATAATCACGCTTAATAAAAGCTTATTACTTCACACATTTCTGTATTAGTTCCACTTCTATTTAAACTTCTATATTAACTACACATTTTAGAATATAACTTTGGATACTATCAGCACTCATGGCATTTCTCTTCATGATTTGTGCTTACTACGTGTAAGTGTGATGTATTTCTACATTTTGGTCAGTTTGCGCTCTCTCAGTTCCCCCCTTTGATGACCTCTCGGGGTCATCATTAATATTCAAACTGCAGTGATTGCTAGCATAACTCGTTTCTGTGTTTCCAGAGCCCTCAGACTCCGGTACTGACTATCTTGTATGGCAGCCAATCTCTGCAGCTGTTTTCTCCGAGCCCACTCTGACCTTCTTGATCTGTACCATTTGAATACCCTCACCAATCCCCACAACACGATCCCACAGATCAATATTATGATGATAGGTTTCAGTATTTTCCACACAAAGCTTTTGCCTAAGGTGGTGAGCCAACCTCCTGCGTCACTTATCCCCTGGCCCACCTTTTCCCAGACATATTCTCTGCTCAAGTCTTCGATCTCCTTGTGAATATCAGTTATGTTCCTAATAACCTTTTCAAGGGGCTTCGAATTGTCTGGAATGTAAGTACAACATTCTTGGACCTTCAAAGCCTTACAGACTCCGCCCTCTTTTGCTAATAGGACATCTAAGGCAAGACGGTTCTGAAGAACCATAGCCCTTATCGATTGCATCTCTCCTTCTACCAGCATTAAGGACTGAGCAGTACTGGCAGACAACCTGTCTACGACTGTTGCTAGCCGTTTAATTTTAACATCATTAAGAATTAATCCTAGGAAAGGGAACACAGCTCCAAAGACATCTCCAACCATTTCTACACCTCCTACATCTCTCCTTCCCCTCGATGATGTCTTGCCCTCGATGATCTCTAAGTCCTGGGCATGGTATATTTTAGGGAAGATAATTGCCAAGTAACATGAGCCATACCAATTATCGGGCAGCTTCACGTAGGCATTTCTTCCACATACGAAATATACATTTGGAATCACTTGCATTCCCTTCAGGAAGTCCTTGGTGTAATACTCTAGATTGAAAGCATGTTCACAGCTAACTTCTCCCACGTATACATTTTCATAATACGTTTTGGCTCTGTGAAGACATAACTTTCCTCTCTGCGTTCTATCTAAAGCTATTGGACCACTACTACCCTTTCTTTTGTGCACCCTTTCTTCATCGGTCCAATCTGTTTTCCCTTGTCCTGATTTTTTCAAAATCTTTTGTCTCCTATTCCGATCATCCACCTGCCCTATGAACCTTTTCTCGACTTCTGACACCTTGCATGTCAGGTTATTTCTGCGGGCATGTGAAGTATCTAAAGTAATCCAAGGAATGAAAAACTTTGCCAACCTGTCTTCGCTCTTCCAGTAGTCCCATTTATTCATCTGTTTATAATTTGGGACTTCTGGCAACACTGCGTCATAGTTGGAAAAATAGTATTCAAAGCTATCTCTCCCATAAAATATACTAAGCAACAAGCTACATGTAATACCATATGTCAGCGGGAGGTGATGATAACGAATGCCTTCATCTACAGACGCCGGCAACTGCATGCAGACATAGCAGTCCTTGACCTCCATGGCATCCACATATTCATACAATAATTTTGCATAAGCATTTGACCTAAAGTCACCTTGGGACTCATCTACATGTAACCTGCGGGCTTCTGCAGCTAATAACGCTTTCTCTTGTGTGTTTTCCCCTTTCCCACCAGCAACGGTGGGAACAAGCACCTCTACAGATTTCACATCAGTTACCTTTGCCTCTTCCTCACGTCCCTTTACATAGGAGACTGTCACTACTAAAGCTATTAATATTATCACTCCTACTATTAGTGTACCTATTATACATTTTGCTCTGCGATTCTGGGTACCAGCCTCCATTTCGTCAGATAGTGTGGCTCTCTCGTAACTCTGCACAAAGTTCCTTTCTTTCTTTCTTTCCTTTACAGTCTCTTTACTCCTTTTGTCTTGAGAACCACGCAACTGGAAGCTGAAAACCCATTCCGCCAAAGTTCTTTACAGTTCAATACAGACAACCCTAGCCCTTCTCCATCCACTCAGGGAAAGTCCCTAAGATTCTCTGCTTCCTAGGCGCTAGGTAATCTTCTTTTCTTCACGCTTATTTACAAAGTCTTTTTAAGCATCCACTATCAGGCGCTCGCCTGCAGCTTCGACAGCAAAATTCAATATTTCCAGACGAAGATTGTGCTCTTCTGCGGCTGATATCTTTGAACCAAAATCAGGGAATTGCAATTCTGTGAGAAACATGTCCTTTATCTTGCTGAGGCGGGGAGGACGGGGGAGCATGAATGTCAGTGACCCTTCTTGTTCGACACCGGGCACTAACAATCTTATCTCCACTGTTACGATGGGCTCAGAACTGGACACCACCACCGCTCTGATCCTCCCCGTCACTGGTTTCGAAGCCATCTGTCGCCAGATATGTCCACTCAGGGGTGGAGTATCTTCTGTTAGGCACACGCACTCTTCTTGACCTCCTCAACTCTGGTGCTCCAGCGCCCTGAGCACCGTCTTCTGGGTCCGAGTCTTCTGATATTGGAGGAAGGGTCTCTCCAGAGTTGACCTTAGGCTCGAGCTCCTTCTCTGCGGCCAATCAGCTTCTCCGCGTACCCTTCTACTCCGTCTTCTTCTCGTTGGTTCACGCTCTCTGTCAGACCTGTCAGTGTCTGATTCGTACTCCCAGCTACTTTCTCCTTCAGTAGCGTTGTCTGTTTCGCTGTTGTACTGACCGTCCTCAGCTTGGTCAGACTCGTTCCCTGCTTCCGCTGGCACCTCTACAGCTTGGCTAGCCCCCTCTATGGCTTCTCGGTCCGCTGCTGGACGTCTATCCGAGAGAGGAGCTGTTTCTATCAGAGGTGCTGGAACTCTCCGCGTATGCGACGCGTGGATCCAATTGGGCAGGCCTCCCACTTTCACGGCTGTGTTTGTGGTCAGGATGATCTGGAAGGGCCCACGCCAACGAACATCCAAGCAGCTGCTTCTCACGTGCTTCTTCACCAGGACCCAGTCCCCAGGAAGCAAGTCATGACAAGGGTCCTGGCACGATGGTACCTCGGCAGCCTGCACCTGAAGGGACACAGAATGAATGGCGTCAGACAGCCCCTTACAATAGTCCAGGATCATATCATCTGTGATGCTAATCAATGCAGCAGTTGGGACAGAAGGTAACCTCATTGCTCTTCCCATCAGTACCTCATGAGGAGACAAACCAGTTCTCCTATCCGGGGTACTACGGAGGCTCATAAGGACCAATGGCAGCGCATCAGGCCAACTCAAGGATGTTGATGAACACACCTTCGCAATTCTGGCCTTGATGGTGCCATTTATCTGCTCCACAATTCCTGAAGCCTCTGGTCGATAACTGCAATGTAGCTTTTGGTCTATATTTAAAGCTGCACAAATCATTTTCACAAGCGAGCTGTTGAAATGCGTTCCCCTATCTGATTCCAAAGAGGCCGGCACCCCGAAGCGCGGGATAAGCTCCCTGAGCAATATCTTAGCTACTGTGAGGGTGTCGCACCTGCGTGTAGGATATGCCTCAACCCATCTAGAGAAAACGCAAACAACCACCAGGATATAACGGAGGCGGCTGCACCTTGGCATTTCAATAAAATCTATCTGCATTCTGTTGAATGGACCTCCTGACCTCCCTATGTGGCTCAGTGCAACTGGGGTCTTTTTCCCTACATTCAACTGCTGGCACGTCACACAACGCTGGCACACTGCTTCGGCTGCTACTCTGAACTTGGGGTTGAACCAGGTCTGTCTAAACACTCTCAGCATAGCATCTCTTCCTAAGTGGACAGGACCATGTATTTGTCGGGCCATTGGGCTCACCATCTCATTGGGCAACACGGCTCTGCCATCTGCTGAAACCCAGAAATGGGCCTCCCCCACTACACATCCTGCCTTTTGCCATGTTTCTTTTTCACAGTCAGGAGCATTTTCTTGTATCTCCTTCAGTTCGTCCCAAGTATCAACAGTTTCCAATATCATAGCTAATTCAGTCCTTACATTTATTCCACCCACTTCCGCCTCGGTGAAAGAGTACCCTGTTTCCGCGCAATACCGTGCGACTTCGTCGGCATATCTATTGCCTTGTGACACGAAGTCCATATTTCTGGTATGTGCGGTACACTTCACAACTGCGATACCTGCTGGACATTGCAATGCCTCTAACAACAGGCGCACAAACTCTCCATTGCGAATGGGAGAGCCTGAAGAGGTCATGAACCCTCTTTGAGACCACAACTGCCCGTAATCATGAACTACCCCGTAACCATATTGACTGTCAGTGTATATGGTGACTCGGATTTGACTGCTTGCCAGGCAGGCACGCGTCAGGGCAATAATCTCGGCTACCTGAGCGGAGTGTACTCCTTCCAGGCATCCAGCTTCCACTACTCCAGTATTTGTACAAACAGCGTAAGCTGCTCTTAACTGCCCAACTTCGTCTCTTACACATGAGCCATCGACAAAGAAAATTTCATCGGGGTCGGTCAGTGGCTCATCTACGATGTCGGGTCTTGGTTTGGTGCATAGTTCAGTCACATCGAGGCAGTCATGGTCTGTACATTCTTCATCATCCTCAATATCATTTGGAAGTGGCATTAGGGTAGCAGGATTTAAAACAGAGCATCTCCTGAGGGTCACGTTCTCTGCAGCAAGAATGACTTGCTCATAGCGCGTGAGCCTGCTATTCGTCAGATGCTGAGTTTTAGTCCTGGTCATCAATAATTCAACAGAATGGGGCACATGCACCTCTAACGGATGCCCCATAACAATATTCTCACACCTCTCAATGCTGACACCTGTTGCAGCAACGGATTTGAGACATCCGGGCAACGCTGCGGCTACTGGGTCTAGAGTAGCCGAGAAATATGCGACTGGTCTACGGGCATTCCCATGGATTTGGACTAACACAGACAGCGCACATCCCTCTCTCTCACAGCAGTAGAGCAAGAATGGTTTATCGTAATCTGGCATTCCCAGAGCCGGAGCACGACACAAGTCCTCTCTCAGCTGCAGGAATGCCATCAAACAGTCTTTGTCCCATGGTACCGGATCACTCACCTCCTTGTGCGTCAGTTTTTGTAAGGGCTTTGCTTTCAGTGAAAAGTTTGCGATCCACTGTCGGCAATATCCCACCATTCCTAGAAACATCCTGACTTCTCTCTGCGTTTTAGGCGCACTCATTTTCATGATGGCCTCTATCCTGTCTGGTGACACCTTCCGTTTCCCTTTCTCAATCCTGTGTCCCAAGTACTGTACCTCTGTCAGGCAGTACTGCAATTTTCCCGGGGACACCTTATGCCCATTTTCGGCTAGATGGTTTAACAAAGCAATAGAGTCTTCCCTGCAAGCTTCCTCTGTCTCTGACGCCACAAGGAGGTCGTCTATGTACTGGACCAGAACTGACCTCTGGGGCAGTACTAGACTTTCAAGATTTCTCTTCAGGAGCTGGTTGAAGATCGATGGGCTCTCTGTATACCCCTGAGGAATACGACACCATGTTAGGACGCGACCTTCCAGCTTAAATGCGAAAAGAAAATGGCTTTCTTCGTCCAAAGGGATCGAAAAGAAAGCCTGACAAAGATCAATTACAGTGAACCATTCCGCTTGGAACGGTATCTGAAACAGTATCACTGATGGATTCGGTACCACTGGACAACACGAAACGACTATATTATTAATCTTTCTAAGGTCCTGCACTATCCGGAATTTCCCATTTGGTTTCTGCAGACCCATAATCGGGGAGTTACATGGACTACCCACGATTTCCTTTAGTATTCCCTGCTTAATCATGGACTCAATCACGGGTTGTATGCCTGCAATCGTTTCTGGTGTCAATTTATACTGAGGGGTTCTTGGGAACTCAGCATGTGGTTTCACTACAATTTTCACTGGGTCTACTCCCTTCACCAACCCAATCTCTTCCCCAGTGAAATCCCATACTTCTGGAGCAACGGTCTCCCTCAGATCCCAGGGTAGCTCGTCTACTGTCAAAGTGGGATACAGTTCCACACATATTCTGGAATTAGCGACTTTGAAGTCAGCATCATCATCATTAGTCAATACCTCCACGCCCTGTGGTGTGCAATATATGGTGCAATTTAACTTGCACAAAAGGTCTCTTCCTAGCAGACATACAGGACTAGAATCGCAAACCACAAACTGGTGCTCATCACTGTACTTCCCTATTTTCACCTGCACGGGTTCCGTCAGAGGACTGGTCATTCTCCTGTTTGCTACCCCCACCACTTGTATGGTCTCTCCAGACATAGGCAGGCCTGGCACGGCGGCTGACCTGATCGTGGAACGGGTGGCTCCTGTGTCCACTAGAAATGTCGTAGGGAACCCTGCTACTTCGGCCTCAACATAGGGTCCCCTCTGATCTACCTCTAGAGCTGCCCCGAGAGTGCAGTCATCCCTTTCTACCCTCTGTCCAGTTAGTGGGTCCACATAATAGCATTCCTCTCCTCCGACAAATAGTGGCATCTGTCTATAGGTCTTACCCATAGTCCCTACTCTGGGTGGCTGCGGGAACTGAGCTCGGGGAGGTGGCCCCCCCCCTTTGAGCACCTTCCCCTGGTACTGCGTTACCCCTCTTGCAGGCACACTCTGGGTCTCGTCCTCCTCTACCTCTTGGTCTCCTATCTCAACATTATAGGGACACTCGCGTTTCCAATGTCCCACCTCGTTACACTGGTGGCACCTAGTTGTTTTCTTTAAGGCAGTTATATCTATTCTGGGTCTAAAGGTGGAGTTCTCCTCATTGCCCTTGTTCTGACTGTACTGTTTCTTTCCTCCTGTTCCTGTACCTGGTTGCTGTTGCTGCTGTCCCCCTTTCCCTGCTGCCTGCATCTGTACCACCATCAGTTTCTCCTTTAGTTTCTTAGCCTTGGAGTCTATCTCATCACAGCAGTACCTGGCATACCTCAGTATTTCATCTAGGGGTTTATTTTGCCAACAAATCAAGTGTTGCTGTATCATTAAACTAATATCCGGTCTCAGACCCAAGACGAATTTGGACACAAATTGCCCTATGTCCTTTGGATCCATTACATCCAGACCGCTATACTGTTTGAACGCCTTCAGCAATCTCTCATAGTATTCGTGAACTGTCTCTTTGGGTTCCTGTCTTGTTCGGTCAATTTTTACCCAATCTATGTCTTGCATTGGCACTTTATCTTTCAGCCAAGTCATTACCCTCTCGAATTTTGCCATCACACTCTCGGACGGCCCATTAGTCTTAGCATCTCTCTCGGGCTCTATGGTGGGCCACTCAGCGCTAACCTTGCACGCGGTCCACAAATCTCCTGGCACTACTATGTCAAACAGCGTGTTCAAATCTATCCATAGGACCTTTGAGATTTTTACGAATCTCTCAACTTGCTTATACCACTCCACTGGGTTTTCCCGCAATTTGGGGAAAGAGGTGGTAAAGGCAGCCAAATCCCCCCTACTCCAAGGGACGTGGACATAGGTCCCATTTGCGACTTCCCTCAAAGGGTATGTCTCTACTCCCTGCTGTCCTCCTGGTGTCATCATAAGTGTGCTTCTCCTGACGGTCCCTCTCTTGGACCACCTCTCTTCCCACTTATCTAGGGCCCTCCATGTCCTTATTCCAGTGATCAGTTCCCTTATGTGTGTTTTCAATCCGATGGTTCGCCTCTCATCTAGGTCTCGGTCTGTGTAATGTAGCCTGTGGTTGCCCTGTAAGGCTTTGGTTCTTGACAGGTCTACCATGTACTTGCCTGCTAGTTCCACTAATTTCTCATGGGTTGCTCTCGCCTTTCGAGTTACGTCCTTTGCTATGAACAGAACCTCACCCTGCTCATACATGTCTATTCTTTCTAAGGGCAGGGTACCATCTATCATGTCATCCAAATCTGACTTTAAGCTGGAGACATCGAGCCTTTTGGCTTTTATTTCTGCTCGTAATATCTCCTTCGAGGGAGGTTCACAGGTGTCTCTCCCATCCCAACTCCGGGCCCTTCGTCTGGGTTCGGGGGAGTTGGGGAGCGCTCTCTCTTGTTCCCATCTCTCCAGATCCCATGCTCGGCCATCCGATCTTGGAAGGTGATGGAACACCGGCCTGTTACCCCCTATCTTACTCTGTCCGTTCTCTCCTCTTTTCTCACAGTAGGACTCCCTGATATTCTCCCTTCTATCTCCATTCTCTCTTGGCCTCGTATCACTCAGTATCTGATACGATCCTTCTTGGTTTCCCATATTCCCTGGGCTGCGCTCATGTCCGTCATCACAGGGACTATGGTGCGGCCTTTCGCAACTCCCGCTCTGCTCTCTATTGTCTGGCACGCAGTGGATACACTTAAAGCTGTCTCTGTACTCCCGAGCCCTTCTATCTTCATCACTACATAGTGGGCGAGACACCCCCCGTTTTCCAGGTCTGATCTACCTCCACTCCGGGCCCAATGGGTGCCTCTCCTACTGTCTTTCTCCCTCCCGTTCCACTCCGGACTGCTCTCTTCAGCCCCGCAGTGAGTCCGGGCTCTGCTGTCCTGCCTTTCTCTTTCAGCTTCCGCCGCTATGATGCTCTTGTGAGCCTCAACTGCCTCGTCCCATTGCTTCATGTACTCGTTTAACTCTTGAAAGGATTTCCGTCCTGGTCCCCTCATATCCTCTGGGTATCTAATGTTCCCCAGATCCCCTGCCGTGGGTACTGGGGTACTCCACTCTCTTGGTATCGGCAACTGGCTTGGGGAGTTGATCGTATCATTCCTCCTTGCCATCTCTGCCCTTTCTCTGTCCCTCCGTACCCGTTCCTCCCCTCTAGCTCTCTCCGGGTCATATATCGATACTATAGGACCTATGGTAACAGGTACCTGTAGTGCATCAGGTAACGCGTAGGATGTGGCACACTCCATTTCTGGCGCTCTTTGCACCACAAACCTCCCGACCACCTGCTGCACCTGGCTAGGCTGGGACAGTTCTTTCTTTGCAGCGGGATCCCATTCGGAACTGGGAAGTGGCCCATGCTCTCCTGCCTTGCCCCCCCCTTTCTCGGCATCTCCTTCTGCTCTGTTATACGGAGGCGGCCTGTCTGTCAATAATCTGTTTATCAGGCTATCCTCTGTCTCGCTTTCGTCATCCTCTTCTAGGGGGCTTTTATTTCCGGGCATCTCTAACACTGGATACAATTTGTTTACTTCCATGTTATGCGCCCTCCATCTTTTGGCATCCTCATCCCACTTGGCATCCTGCACTGCTCTTACCGAGCGTTTCACTCTTTCCTGCCGTCTGTTCATGTTCTTTTCATGCGCTGCCCTAATCCATGCATTAAGGGCTTCAAACTGTGTTGGTCTAGGCAAGGGTCTCGTAGAGGTCATAATTGCTTTTAATCTGTGTAGCACCTCTAGTCTATACGTCCCGTACTTCGGGAACGTGAGTTCCTCATTTCCATCTGTCATCTTACTCCACTCTGAGATCCACAGAATCGTGTGCAGCCCAACATTTACCCCCATGTACGGAGCTGGCGTACCCTCCGGCGGGGCTTCTTCCCCTTCATACGATCCCCTACGTTCTCTTTTAAACAGCGCTTTTAACCATTTAAAACACTTCATAATTATGCGCAAGATTTCCAGCTTGAATACTCTGTTTACTTCCCGATGACAATCCACCAATCCTAGCGCGGCTTTGCTAGCTGGCCTATCGCAGCGCGGTCTTTCACCGGCCGGCCAATCCCTGCGCGGCACTGTCTGACGTCACTAGTCTCCGCTTCGCAGCAGCACCCCTCCTTTCTCAGCTCTCCTCGCGGTCATGCATGCGTCCCATTCATACTCCGAAAAATGACTACTTCCGACCAAGCGGTCACTTCCCTCGACTGTACGTCCACAGTCTATCTGTAATTATCAACACAACTGACGAGATGTCTGTCGTCACTCTGATAGGTTCTTTACGCACACAGTAACTTCCGACCAGCGTCTGTTACTCGCGCACTCACTCCCCCTATCTGGTCCCTCGGGTGGTCACTGGTACCTCATGACCCCCTTCACCCTGGTTAATAGTTACTTCTGGGTGTCCGATACACCCGAACCACTTAAGCTCTCTTTGAGCCTAAGATTTCCACCGGTTGCGCGCGCTCACAACCTGTTCCACAGTCTCTCTACAGTCATTCAACTCCGCCAAACATTACAACATAGATACAATACAAAACACCGCAATCTTAACACGCATGACCCTTTATACTCACTCTCGACCGATACTGCTGTTTCTCCGCTTCACGTCATCCGGTCCTTCTTCCACCGGCGGTTCTTCCGATCATCGGTCTCTAGGGGGCTTGGGGTAATCTAACCTGGCCTAGATCACCTTCCTCAAGAAGGCAACCATCCTCTATAGCTACCAACTGGAAGAGTTGAGATTTTGATCAATACCTTATCACCATCGATCTAAAACCCCGTTCAGGTCGACTGAATCTTTATTGCCTGTCATTGAGGAAAGAAAGTGCATCTGTCACCAAGTTAGCTCCCCCAATAAAGGACTCTGCTTCGAAGGATCACAAACAACTTCTAGCTTTCAAAGATTTATTATAAGTTGCAGGTACAAGCATCTCAAGATGAGATTCACCAAATACACGGGCCCAACTACGTACACGTGTTCTCTGAAAGCCCTCAGACGAACAACGGAAACTATCAATACCAGTTCTAAAAACAATAGTGCCGTTAGCATAGACACGTATTGAAATCTATCGCTCATTTACAGGCGGAAGGAAAATACAGGTTAGGCTTTCCCTACCCTGCTCTAGATGGTATCCCTACTTAACCAGGTCTCAACCTATCAAAGGTGTCAGCAGTGAATGACTCCCAAAGGAAGCCACCCACTCTCGAACTCTTGGTGAAAACCTATAGTTCTCCAGTCATGACCCCTCTCTGCCTACCCATCCGCTCTCTAAAGGGTCCTCAGGCGTCTGCTCTAACTCCACCCAGGGGTGCTGTCCCTAATACAGAAATACAACAACATTTAGGACGCCCCTCGCGAGACGCCCCTCACGTGGTGTAGCTTCTGGCTTTTTCCATGATGAGGCCTTGTGGTTAGAGTCGACCTTGCTTCTCAGACTCGTCTCCGGCCCGCTGATACCCCTTAAACATTCCGGAACCCTCCTCCATGTCTGGTCCATTTCTTGAACAAGCTTCTATTCATTATATTAATAATTGAATACCCCCTTTTCTCTTCCAGACAGACATTCTGCAGCCTAATCCCATTCTCATGGTTTTCCAACCGCATTGCAACATTCCCCGACCCAGACTAATACGTATAAATCAACATTTAAAGTTTTCCAGCTCTACTACATTTTATAGCATTCAACTTCTTCTTTAATTATTAGCATGTTAGTACTCATATTCTACTGATTTCGGTAAACACATCTATAAATCAAAAAGCCTACTCATTATTCTAAACATTAGTGCAATCCATATTGTGCATTTTAATCGCCTTCCCCCTCCCGCCTTGCTCAGGCCCTGAGGCCTACCACATTTCAACGTTTCCGTATGCCATCTTACATTTAGCAGCTACACAACATGGATTCAGGAATAATCACGCTTAATAAAAGCTTATTACTTCACACATTTCTGTATTAGTTCCACTTCTATTTAAACTTCTATATTAACTACACATTTTAGAATATAACTTTGGATACTATCAGCACTCATGGCATTTCTCTTCATGATTTGTGCTTACTACGTGTAAGTGTGATGTATTTCTACATTTTGGTCAGTTTGCGCTCTCTCACGAGTCTTATATGACATTGACATACTGCAGCCTTCCCGTGTCACACTTTCTGTTCCCGGACCGCCTCAAGGGTGCCCAGAGGGTAATGTTACAAAATGCCATCCCTTTTGAGTCAAAGAGATGGAAGGTCTCTGACATTTTAACAGGCTGTCTAAAAAATCTCACACGCTGCAGGACAAATAGGCAGCGACTTCTTTATTTATTTTGAAATCGAACTCATTCAAGGTTATCTGGGGGTGCTCGACACCCCTAGTTCCAGCGGCACCAGAAAAAAACGTCCTTAAATGTCCACTGCCAAATGCGTTGGTAGCCCTCGGTGAACTCATATGTTACTTCGGCAATATTTCAATATCTGATGTATTTTCGTGGAAAGGAAATGTTAAATGCCTTGGATTCTGCCAGTGCTCTACTGTGCAACCAATTTGCAAAAAAAGATTTGTCAGCTGTTATGCGCTCTTCAAAAGCTGTGTTTATGACCAGCTACACCCACTCAGTGATTTGTTGAAGCGTGCACATCTGCTCTCGACAGTTTTCATGTGAGGAAAAATGTACAGTTGATTAACAAGATCTCGGTGCCATTTATTTTTACTCCTCTGATTTGCTTAAGCTTGAATATTCACCAAAATGGAATGCAATTTAATTCCCCTTAAGGCAGGCAGCAGTGTTGCAATCACGCCAGTGTTTTGCAGTCACTCAAGCCTTGGCTAAATAATGATTCATTTGGTCGTTTTGTAGGCTCGGAATGACAGCGCCGGCATCTGTCTTTCTTTTTGGCTGTCTCTCTTTCTGCGACTGCCAGCTATCCGAATCACCTTCTTGGACTCCAGACAGTTTCCTGAAACATGCTTCGTTTCTTTATTGCATTATACAATGCTCAGGTAGCTCTAATTGTCTGCATTTTCTTTATCGCTTTCCTTGACGTAATTTACAAACTGCAACCTGTTCATCTATTTCCTCAAAGTACCTCTGTGTTTGGACTTTTACTGCGAAAAAGTACGCCAGTTCTTACTGTGCACGGTAAAAGCCACTCGCAAGCTACAAAGTAGCATGTTTTCTTGATTACGTTTTGTCGGTAAATATAATTAAACGTATAATCCTATTCTAATTCTACCAAAAGGCTGTGATTGGCACGATTAAATACATCTTCTAGATAAACAGTTCTCTGGCTGCTTGCAGGGTTCTTTTAAGTGGGCAGCCAACTTGCCTGGGTAATAGATTTATTTGAAATAATGCGGTGGGTGTCTCGACACAATATAATCCTATCATCTATTTAAGAGACCTTTCCAAGCTATTCACTTCCATGTCTGTTTGGGGCCTTAGAATCCTGTCTAATAAGGGTATGAACACATGCGGAGAGCATGGTCTTGAATCGATTGGTCGAGTCTACCAGACAGCATAGTTATGTGGTTGAGCAAGATTGTGATGAGAAAGACGTATTGCGATCTTGCTAAGAACATACAGGGGCTTGCAGCTCGCCCAGTGCTTCTTGTTGGTTGGCTTTAGTGTCATTCTATATGCATGTTTCTCATTTGATGGCTTGCCTTATCCATTTTGTGTCTGTGACTCCCCTGGAGCATTGCTAATTTACGTACGTCCTGCCATTGCTCAGTGTTCGGGAACTACTTTTTTTATTCTGCTTTAAGCACTCCATGGGAGTGCATGTGCTTCCCTTCTGTTTCCCGCAGGGTCATTCTGGGTTGGAAAATAGGCCCAGGCACCAAATAAAAGTGGCCCACATTAGCGAATTATACAGTCACAAAAGTGGTAGTATATGGGACATAAATAGTAAACACTGTCCCACCTGGCCATAAAACCGTCTCCAAACTGCTAAAAAATGGGTCTCACATTGATCTGTCAGACCAGCCCATTAAGCACTGCCTGATTGCCCTATAGGCCAACACGACCCTGGTCTTCCTACTGTGCTTTTCTACTCACCTCTGCTCTTCATGTTGCTCTTTCTCTCTTTCTGGCCCGTGTCTTTCTCTGTCACCTAGTGGCGTAACAAAGGCCCCCGCAGTGCGGGTACCCCAGAACTCCAGGTGGGGACCTTAGCACAGTACCCTGGCCAGAGAGCTCCTGAGTAAGTCCGGAAGGGGGCCCCTCCTTGCACTTTGCAGGGGGGGGGACTCAATTCATTACGTCACTGCCGTCACCCCTTCCAAGAGGTGCTCACCATGGTGTGCTTTTACCTCTTTATGCTTTCTTGCCTTTGTGCTTCTCTGCCACCAGTTCCACATTACTCTCGATTGCTCATTTGCTTTTCTTCTATATGCTCTATGTTGCTCTCTCTTTTGCCCATTTGATTTTCTTTGCCCCTACCCTTGCCCTCTGTTTTGCCTCCTCCAACCGCGCCCCATGTTGCTTCCACCCTATGCTGTTTCTGCTTCCCCCATTGCTCACCCCACCCATTTTTCAAAAACAAACTTTGGGCAATTTTTCATTTTTGTTTATGATCCAATCATAATTGGTAAATAAAAAGAAACAAATTGCCCTCTTCTTTTTGTTCTGTGTACAAAAACAATGGGGTGTACCTGTGTCCTTAAGAACCTGGGTATTTATAAAGAAACCTACAATTGGTTCTGTCTGGTAAGAAAATTGTTTTAGCACGCACAGGGACTTATTCACGAGGAAACCATCTAGATACATGAAAAACATTTCTTTACAAATTGAATCGGAACACAAAAGACAAAGATTTTGGCAGAGAGGTAAGTATTTACTTTTTCTCTATAGAACATATATTCTTATAGGGCTGTCAAAGATTGAAAGACACAAGTGACATGGAATGAATTGAATAAAGTGACCATGTGACATAAGTGAATCAGCATCACTCATCCACCCAACCATTTACCCTTTCACCCATTCCATCCTTTAACTCATACATCCACTCTTCCCACCCATCCATTCATTCACTCATCCATCCAATCATTTAGCCTTAAAGCCACCCAGCCATCCTTTCCCTCACTCAACAATCCACCCAGTCACTGACCCATCCATCCATCCTTTCTTCCAGCTCTCCACTCTACCTTTCACTTATGTAGGCATTATTTCGCTCATCCATCTTTACATTCTTCTTTTCACTTATCCATGCACCCATTGGCAATCCATTCTGCCAATCATTCATCCATGCTTTCATTCATCCATCTGTCCTCCCTTTCACACTCCATTCCCATTTTGCTTAGCCATCCGTCCTTCCATCCTCCCTTCACCCAATCCAGCCACTCATCCGTTTAGTCATCCACTCATGAATCCATCCATTGACTCTAACACCCAGCCATCCTTTCACTCATCCATCCATCCTTTCTCTCATCCATCTACCCTTTCACTCATCTATCCAACTTGTTATCCATCTACCCCCCTTTCACTTACTCATCCATCCTTAGATTCACCCTTTCACTCATCCATCTATTTATCCATTAACCCTCTCACTTATCAAGTCATCAATCCATCCATCTTTTCTCCCATCCAGTCACCCTCTCATTCGCCCATCATCCACCCTTTCACTCATCCATCCATCCTTTCACTGATCCATCCACCCTTTTACCCATCCATTAACCCTGCCAGCCATGTATCCATCTACTTACCCTCTTCCATCCTTCCACTCACTCACTCATCCAGCCATCCTTTTTCTCATTATCCATCCATTCACCCTTTCACTCATAACTTCATTCTTTTACTAATCCATCCATCCATTTACCCATTCCTTTACTTACTCACTCACCCACCTTTTCACATTAATTATTAGCTGAACCTTTGTCTACTGAGCTGCAGACAGAAGGGACCCATCAAGAACTTCAACCCTGCTGTAGTTCCTAATGAAAGGGGTGGGGGGATTCACTATGCCCCTGCACATAGGCAATCTGAAAACTTGGAAATGACCACAGAGCGCGCAGTGGAGGTCTCAGCATGTATGGATTCTAACATGCAGGACAGACTGATACTAGATGCTATGCTATTGGATCTCTGATAAGACAGATAGCCTCCAATTTAACTGTTCGGGGTAGGGAAGATGGACACAAAGCAAAGAGGTGGCTTTATGGCACCTGTTCGGCTGCCAATAGAAAGTTAATGTTGGCTCTCAAACAAACACCAATAAATGAGAGTGAGATTAGGGTATGCAGGAGGGTCTATAAAAAGGCCATTCATGAGAGGAAGAAAGCTATCCGGGAAAAGGCATGGGAGGATCTTAGCCAAGCCAAGCTACTACACACTCTGACAGCAATACGCTTTAGGCGATGGCTAACAGACCGCTTTTTTCTGACACTGGAAATGCAACCACAGACTGCACCTTACCCCCAGAACGGTAGGTAGAATTTTTTGGAGGCATGCATAGTGATGGTGAGCTAGAGAGGATGGAAGCACTGGGCAGCCCTAGTTTACCTCTGGATGCACTTCATTTTAAGTCTACTGAGGTTCACACGGCTATCCTTGCTACAGCTGGGGGAAAAGCTCCTGGCCCGGATGGTGTACCAGCTGACTTTTATGAGACAGACTCCCAGGTTTGGGAAACAATATTAGTACAGGTCTTTAATTCGGATAGCACATGTGGCTTTCCTTCATCATGGTCAAAGGCTATCATTATTCCAATTCCAATTTTTAAAAAGAGCACAAGAGATGATCCTTCATGCTATAGACTAATTTCGCTCTTGGATTCAGCTGCTAAAATTATGGGTAAGGTGGTCTTGAATTATTTATCATTTTGGCTCGAGAATTTTATTGTTATTAGTGATCTACAGTACGGTTTTAGGCAAGGGAGGGGAACACTTGACCAATGCATACATTTCTACATGGTGATTGGGAAGTACACTACTGCAAAGAGAGGCACGCTCCATAAGAGATTTATGGATCTAACATCGGCCTTTGAACGAGTAAATTGGTCAAATTTATAGGCGATCTTGGAAGAGCTGGGTATGGAGCCGACTTTAGTATCCTTTTTACATTATGCTTACAACAATACCACAGCTGCAGTAAGGTTCAAGGAATATGGCAGTCTGACTGACTCCTGGGAGGTTAAGCGAGGGGTACGACAGGGGTGCATTTAAGCCCCTTTACTGTTTACGCTCTACATAAATAAACTTGGAGACATCCTCACAGAGAGCACTAAAGACATTTCAAGAGTATGGGTCAAATTGGTCCCTGCTCTACTGTATGCTGATGAGGCTGTAGTGCTTGCAAGGACCTCCATAGGCCTCCAGAACCTTTTACATGCTTTTATTGATTATATGGTGTCACTTGACTTGCCGACCAACTTTTCCCCCTACAATGACAATAGGTAGTAAAGGGGCCACCAAGACCTAGGAGCCCATTAGGATGTAGGGCAGATCACCACTGCCATGCGGGCCGTGGCGATCCGCCCTACATCCTAACCCGCCACCCATTTCCCCAGCCATATTATTATGGTAGGGGAAGTGCGGAGGATGTGAAGACCGTCCGATGCTTTTCCGCCCGTTCGACAAGTTGTCAGGGCGGAAAAGGGTTTCATAAGGTTGCGTTGTCTTCTAGACACTGCCATCCATATCAGGATGCAGGCAGGAGGAGGCATGCGGTTTTCTTGTTTGGCGGCTCGTTGTGGGGATATTCAGGGGGTTGAGAATGAATTCCTACGCTGCCTCCTTGCTGTTCCCTCATGTACCCCTGCCATCATTTTGCATAAAGAGCTAGGCTTGGGGTACATTTCTGATCACATCGCAGTCACACCACTGGTAAGTTGGTTAAGGATCTGGTTGAGTTCCTCTACCACCCTGAACCAGACAGTACTAGCTGATTGCATTTCTGTGGATGGGACAACTCCTATCCCGTGGCTCAAACATATTAAAGAGCAAATGAGGGAATTGGGCAGTCCTGACTTGTATAGCAATCCTAAACCACTCAGACAGGCAGCTATCAGGGATGTCAAAATGAAATTCTTAGCCAGGCAGCAGGCAAACAGGGAGGGCTTGGAATTAGCTACGGTCTCATTGAGAAGGTATGCAAATATAAGGCTGACCACACAGCTACAGCCCTACCTGTCATTAGTTACCAACGCACAACACCGCTTTGCCTTAAAAAGATTCCGGTTGAATCAGGTGCCTTGGATTTTAGCCTTTGCTAAGGGTTATCTAATGAGGAGTAAAAAGTACTATTCCCGCCCCAGTGAGTGCAGCAGTAGGGAAAGTTTTGGATAGTGGAGGGGTAAAAATTACAATTCCCACTTCAGTGAGTGCAAAAGTAGGGAAAGTATTGGATTGTGAGGGGTAAAAATACTATTCCAATTGTGGGGAAAGTATTGGATAGCAGAGAAATAAAAATTACTAATAACATTCAAACAATCTAAAAATTTAAATATTCTTAAAAATAAATCAAGAATATTTAAAAAATATCAGATTAAATATATTAAATATTAACATTAAATATATTATTGCATAGAACGAAAAGGTACAAATATTATCCAAATCAAATTAATAAAAACATTTATTAACAATATTTATGTAAAAGAAGCAAATATTAACAAACAAAAACATATTTAAAACATTAATGTATTTATGTTATTTCCTACCCTAAAACACCACACCAATAAAAAAAGTCAATATTTTTATTTAATTTTATTTCCAAAATTACCATAATTAATAATTAATTTTAAAACATTTATTAACAAAAAATAATAATTGATTGAATCCAGGGTTCGATTCCCGGCACGGCAGGTTTCTGGACCAGGGTCAGCGGACTCGATAATTCTATCGCCTCGGTGCCCACTCTGATCAGCGTTCACACTCGGCAACTCTGGGCATTAGCTTGCCTCATCTTCACTAACGGCCCCACCAGACCGCCGGGGATGCCTGGTCTCACCCTGGAGATACCCATTAAGGGACCATCTCTCAGGGAAGCCAGGAAGGGTTTCGCAGCGGTCGAAGCGCCTTGGGACCCTATGGGTAAGTAGTGCGCTATATAAATGCCTATACATGTACATACATTTACATTTACATTTACACAGCACATGCTTAAAATAAATTACAAAATTATCATAATTAATTCCTAATTAATTAATTTAAATTAATTAACAACTTTTTATTAATTAACCATTTAAAAATAAATTACTTCCCTCCCTTCCCACCATTTACACCTATGAACACCATAACACACACCTAAAATTAATTACACAATTACCATCATTATTTACTAATTAATTAATAAGAATGAATTAACAACTAATTATTAATCCATCGATTAAAAATAAACTACTTCCCACCCTTCCCACCATTTACACCTATAAAAACAACAACACACACCTAAAATTAATTACACAATTAATATAATTATTTGCCAATTAATTAACAACCAATTATTACATAATTAATAATTCCTTAATGTACACATTTAATACTATAACATCGCAATTCAAAAATATAAATAAATACAAAATATTTAATACATTTAAAAAAATGTAATTACTTCCCACCTTATTCCCCTAAAAACCCATAACCTGCTTATGAACTAAAAATGCAAAAGTAAAGAAACCCTCCGACAGTGAGCCACTTGTATCCAGTTCTTATGGCCAGCAACCTTGACATTATTACGTGTAAACAACAAGACCTGTTCTGGCCCCTTCCAGCACAGCACCAAACTTTTCTTCCTCTGAACATTCCTTAATAAGATGTAATCACCGGGCTGGATATTGTGGCCAGGCCCCTCTGGTGCGGAAGGCAGGTACTCACACACCTGTTGGTGGATAGAATGTAAGCTTTTGGTTAACTGGCCAAGATAGTCAAGCAAAAAGGGTACTTAATATCTGAGAATTTATGAGTACGCGGGACTTCCAAGACATTTGCCGGGCACCCAAACATGACCTCTAAAGGTGACAATCCTGTCCTAGAATGTAATTTCCTTCTTATTGATAAAAGTGCTAACAGTAAAGTATTTGGCCATTTTAACCCTGTAGTCTCCTGAATTTTTGCCAATTTCAGTTTGGGAATGCCATTGTACTTCCCAACCAAACCCGCTGACTGGGGAGAATTAGCAGCATGGAATTTTTGCTTCACATAAAGACCCTCACAAATCAATTAAATCACTTTTGCATTAAAATGACTTCTGTTGTCACTTCGGATAACTCAGGGCAAGCTGAAATGAGAAAATAACTCCTTCAGGAGTACCTTTGAAGTTGTAATGGCTGTATTATCCTTAGTAGGTTAAGCTTCAACCCATTTGCTGAATACACATACAACTTCCAGAACATACTTAAGATTGTTACATCTCTCTAACTCAATATAGTCCCTTTGAAGGATCTCAAAAGGAAAAGTAGGTGGTGCAAAATCACCTAGTGGTACCCTTCCCTAGATTATGCATCATACAGATCGCACAATATTTCACCAAATGCGTAGCTGTTATAGAAATATTATCATTCTGCCATACAGGATCTAAAAACGTAAAAAATGCCTTTTTCACTAATATGAGCTGGACCATGTGCCATTGTTACCACAGAAAGAACATATGCATCTGCTAACATCCATCTTTGCTTCCCTGTTTTATCAATCCAACACTCTTCTACATCCAACTGTGCCGTACTCTCCTGCCATACTGCTAATTCTTCCATAATGGATTCACTTTGTATCATTTTTACACTTCCAAGGGTACTTTCAAACATGACAACTTCAGAAACCCACCTAGTGGACCTGCTGCAAACATACGTGTCATCTTTGTTCGGGCTGTTTCCTTGGCTGTCTGATCTGCAAACGCATGTCCTGTACCTATGTGATTGGTAACCTTCCTATGGGCCCTATATTTCATTATATCCAATTTCTTGGGGAGCATTAAAACAGTCAAAAGTCTCAATATGAGATGCCCATGCAGAATCTGGGTGCCATGAGCAGTAAGGAACCGCCTCTCTGCCCAGAGTCGCCCAAAATTATGTACAACTCCGAAGGCATACTGGCTGTTGGTATAAATGTTGGTAACCAGTCCCTCACTCAATTCAGAAGCTCAAATAAGAGCAACAAGTTTCGCAGGTTGAGCCAACTGATAGGGGACCTGTGAGATAGCCACCACTGTACCCAGTGTAATGACAACATAAGCTGCCGTCATACTGCCATCTGGTAACTTTAAACAAGAGCCATCAGTAAAGTCTACCTGTCCCATTGTCTCTTCTTCCATCTGAAAAATACAATCATGTGTATTGACTGCATCACTCTCAGAAGGGAGAGGTAGTAATGTAGCTGGATTCAGAGTAGCACATCTTTTAATTGTAATATGTTTAGCTAACAGTATCAATTCAAAGCCGTTGAGACGTGCACTAGAGAGGTGCTATGTCTTCATCTTTTTCAAAAGTGTATCCACAGCATGGGGTACCATAACTGTGAGGTCAGTTTTGAGTACGAGGCAAGTTGATTATCTAATTAAAGTGGCCACAGTCACGACCACTCTCAGACAACTCGGGAGGGCCCTCGCGACAGGATCAAGCACAGCAGAGAAATAAGCACACAGCCATTGCTTAACCCCACATTTTTGTGTTAGAACGGAAAGCACCCAGCCAGCGATCTCATGGACATTGAGCACAAACGGCTTGCTATAGTTAGTTGTACCAAGCATTCGAGCCGAACAAAGCACAGTTTTCAATTGCTCAAAAGACTGCTGAAAGTCGGGTGACCATTTCAAAGCTCATGCACTTCTTTCGTTGTTAATGAAAGCAAAGGTTTCATTAGTAGGGGACAGTTAGGTATCCCCTTCCGACAATGGGAAGTGATACCTATAAAAGCACGCACATCTTTCTGAGGTTGTGAAATGGGCATTTTAACAATGGTACTGATGCGCTCAGGGGTCAACGTCCTTCCCTCATTTGACAGTAGGTGACCTAAGTAGGTGACCTCATGTCGACAATACTGAAATTTAGAATGGAAAACCTTATGTCCCTGATGGGCCAAATGCAAAAGCAATTTGATTGTACTATCTATAGAACGCTGCTCCGTATCAAAAATTATGGGGAGATCATCAACATACTGCACATACATTGCCAGAGGGAAGCGGCAAGGAATCCAACAGAATTTTTATTGCTTTACTATAGATACTAGGGGTTCATTATGTTAGCAGGCGGATCGCCACCGCCTGTATGGCGGTGGCGGTGGCGATCCGCCCGCTAAAAACCCCTGCCTGCTTTGAAATCACCCCCGCCACATTCCCATGGGGGGGACCCCGGCGAACGTAAAGACTGTCCACCGGTTTTCCACCCGGTCGAAGAGTCGACCGGGCAGAAAAGCTGTTAACATGATGACGTGTCTGGGAGACACCGGAATTCATTTTAGCATTTCAGCTGGGACATGTCTTTCCGTGGCGGCGTTGGGCAGGCGGTTTTTGCCATTGGGGGCCCGTAGCGGATCCCCAGAGATTCTTGGGGGTCGGGGTGCACATAGGGTGTACCTAAGGTACCACCTTGCAGTTCCAACCACAACATGGCAGGCACGTGCGGTGCCTGCCACGTTGTGCATGGAAGTGAACAACATGCCTTCTCGGCATTGCGGGGGGAAGTGCTGAGAGCACCACAATGTCAAGAATGCAGGATGCACCCACCAGTGTGGCGGGCCCATTCTAATGCCATCAAAGGGACCCCCGCACCAATGGTGGGTGGTCCCATTCCTCGGCAGGGTGGCGGGCAGACTAGAACAGAGTCTAAAGACCCTGCCAGCCAGCTTGAACCCAAACAAATATATACTGTCTGGATAAATAGGAATACTAAAGAAAGTGTTTTTTTAAAATCAATACCAGAGAAAAATTTAGCAGTAGATGGGATCATTGTTAAGTGCGCAGTAATATCAGGAACCACGGGGAATTGTGGAACCACTATTTTCTTAACTTCACGCAGATCAATCACAAAAAGATAGACATAATCAGTGTCCTGAGAGGAGCCTGAGGGTAACCTTTTAAGATCAAAATAATATGACTATTCCAAATATTGCCAGATGTTTCCTCAACTAATTCCTTTTATATCAAATCCTGACAAGTCTGAAGAAGAGCCCGTTCTCCTACCTGTGGTATCTTATATTGAGGAATATGAGGCAAAACAACATTCTCTTTAACCTGTGTAGAAACTGCTGGAATATGCAACAATCCTATATCCGTGTCACCGGTAGCCCATAGAGTGGGAGGGAAACCAGCAAATTCAGCTGGTAGGGGTACATCCTGAGACAAACACTGTTTAGTACTTACATCCAGACCTATAGTGATGTAGACACCCACAGGAGAGCAATACGTGGTAGCATACAACTTCTTCAGCAAATCAAATCCATAAAATTCTTTCCATAATAAGATGTCAACAAAAATGGAGATTCCACAGTAAAAGGACCAACAGTTAACACAAGAGGGCGTGAAATAGGGCTTACAACCTGTACACCTGAAAAACCTACTGAAACATTATTGTGGCCAGACAGGGCTGCCCCAGGGACCATATGTCGAGAAACACAACTCTTTGTCGCACCTGTATCCACCAAATATTCCTTAGTCAAACCTTGCAACTCCACTGTGACATAAGGACCATGCTGATCTACAAGCCTCTGAAGAGGTCCCCCTCCCTGTCCATGGCTGTCCTAGCTATAGGACATACCTGTACCTCATTCATATCGTAATCATCATGATAATACTGGCCATCACAAGGGTCATCAAAATAATTATTATCAGAATGACCCTGTGAGGCTGTGACAGTCTGAGCTCTCTCTGTCTCACGACCTCTCACTGGAACCACATCTTCTAGAAGCTGCAACTTTCTGAAAAAAACAGGACACTGGCTATGCCAATGACCTTCCTCCTTGCAGTACACATACTGATTTGGCCCCAAAGGTGTAGTTGAAGACTGTCTACAGGTACGTGGAAGCTGTCTCAAATGACCACCCCGTCCTTTATTATTTTTCCTAAACGCTTGCTGCCACAAAACCTTTGTCTTCAAATCCTTGTGCTTCTTATCAGTCCTATCCTTTTGCTCCTGATCTCGAAGTTCATAGTACAGGGCCATATTAAAAGTAACAGAGCAGGAAGAGGTGGACTAAGTACTCTCAGATGCCTGTAAATGAATCACAATTTCAAGGAGGAGATTAGAAACAAATCTGTCAACAACAATCAAAATCCTCCTTCAATAGACATATCCTGTGCATTATAGTCCAAAAACATATTTTCAAACTGAGTAAAAAAAATGACACACTTTCATCCTTCGTCTGTCGACAAACCGTCAATTTGTCCCAGCTTACCTTTTTGGGTGAAAAATGGGAATACATACATGTAATACTATGGCCTGTCAATGCAAGTATCTCAGCTCGGGGTTTATCACAAGGCTTCTTTTCCTGATACCATCCCTTAATCCAATTCCATGTACCTCCAAACTCTGCAATATGATCCTGGGTATGTACCTGTCTCCAAACATCAACCGGAACATGGAGACCAAAGAACATTTCAATATCAGCAAGAGTCACTACAGTAGAAGAGGCGGCCTCCAATAATTCTTTATAATAAGCTGTAGGATTCTTCCTACGGTCAGGTAAATGAGCCTTAAGGGCTAAAACCTCACTCCTTTTCCATGGAGTATAAACCCATTTTCCTGGAAATGGGACACCACAGCCGGTTTAGTAACATTACAACGCTGGTCCGTCAACTAAAGTATCTCTGGGCGATGTATGAGAAGCACCACCTGTATCTGAAACTGGGATACCTGAGTAGGGCTCCACTCATGTAATCTACCCCTGTAAGCAACTAAAGTTGTAACATTCCTAAATACCTTACCTGGCTCCAAATCAGCATATATGTAATTTCTAAGATCAAATAAAAATTTGAAGCACTGTTGTCCCAATGTGTTGTTGCCAAAGACTAATCAACGTAGCAGACATGTGCTTAAGGACATGTTGCTGTATAAAGGGTTAAAAATCTCACATAAGTTCCTAAACCTCCTCCACACTATAGATCGCATTACGAGCCCACCGCGCGGCTTAGTCAGCTGTTACTTGTTTCTCTATATCCCCCACCCCAGATCGTACCAGTGGGCCTATTCGCTCCTTGAACTTAGTCCAGTGTCTGTCCCCAAACCCTCACACTGGTATCTCCGCATGCAAAGGTATCAGAGGATGAAAAACCATAGAAGGAGAAACAGCAGAAGTGTCAGGAATAATCTGGGGTCTCAGTTGCCAAAAATGGCGAGGACAAAGAAGGAGCCAGGGGTGCAGTAGCCAAAGCTGTCAAAACAGCCGCCATAGATACCGATATAGCCAAAGCAGATGCAGCAGGCTGCTGTAACTGTAAGCAAATGGCAGGGTATATCCTCTCTGGGGCATAAGTAGGCGGGGTCGGGTATATAACAACTCTTCTACAAAGGCAACATCCTCCTACTTAGTCAAATAAGACTTATCAATATGCAACAAAAATCTCCTATCTTCACATTCAATTCCACACTCTTGTTTCTGTCTATCATATTGCACAGCTTTCCGTGTCAATGTTTTCATGTTCCCTTTCTGTGCGTCTCTTTCCATTTTTAACTATCTCTGTCTAGCCTCCTTCTGCCTAGTTCTGAGGGAATAAAACATAGACTGTCTCTTTTGTTTCCTAAATATTTGCTCCAGTAAAGAAACTCATTTTTGTTCATCAAAAGTGCCCATTAACTGCCACTGCAATTTGGCATTGTCCCTTGTATATGTGTGCCATAGAGTTCTAAACATAATAGGGCCAAGACCATGCTTCAATGCATATCAAAGTCAGGGCTGCCTTCAGGAGGCGCTGGCTGAGCTTCTTCCAATCGAGCATCTGCAGAACAACAACAACACAAATACAATACTTTACTAAGGCTAGGCATTTAAGAAGGAAAACAAGTTTGTTGCTTTTACCTAGCCAAGAAATTTTAAATACTATTAACACTGCCGACTTTTCAGACCAAACAGTCAGATCCAAAGGTTTTGCCATTTAGGACTCCAGTCTGCATGACCACTGGGATAGGCACCAACCGGCAGGACAGAAGGGCCAGCTGCGAGTAACAAAGACTCTTTGTGCAGAGATCCCTGACCCGTCAGTCTGACCAGACGATGTCCTCAGCCTCACCCCGTTTGCAGAAAGGGGATGGATCAATCATTGAAAGGAGTCCCTGTACTGGCGCCAACTGAAGGAAGTGGCCGATTAGGGTCACCCTGGTCACTAATGACCACCTCTTAGCCTTCCATACCAAATGAAGAGTTGGTCAGACAATTGAGAATGCAAACCAACAAATGTTTATTAGATACACTCAGAGCGGAGCCCTGTCTGCCCAGTCACTAAGAGTGCTGCAGAGGCACTGAAGTCGGCAACTAAAAGATACCTTATGTACATTACGTGACTGGGCAAAGGCAGGCCCACAGTGGAATTTTCCAAGCGAATGCAGCTGGACAGTGAAGTATGAAAAAGAATAAGTTTTGATTCCCATATCTTACACAACCACAAACAAACGAAGGTCGGTTCACACTGCACCCGCCATCAGGCAAGTGGGAGAGGGCCGCTATCTAGTGAGAAAGGTATGCACTAATATGAACAGTCTATCAATTAGTGAAGCAAAACCCAACATTACAGAAACAAAACCTAACAGAGACCTTTTCTGAGTAGCGAACTAATGCGTGGTTTCGAGAACGCATTGAGTAAGATTGGATTCCCTCAGGCGCTGCACAAGACTTTGTATCTGGCTGTTTATATCCACAACATGGCTGTAGACAGTTTGCTAATTATTTGGAGAACGCCTCCAGTCGCCGTGACTCTATTGAGACCACTACTCTCTCAAAGAAATCTTAGAAGGGTACAGTTTGGTTTTACAGTCAACTTCGCATCCTGAAGATGGTCTGACGGTTTAACTGCCAACACAACCCAAACGGGGACAGTACATCTACTTCCTCTACCATTCTCTGATTTCAAGGAACTGTTTTCTGTTTTGTCAGATCGTTTGACTTATTGAACTGCTGGAATAGATGTTTGCATATTTGTTTTATAGGTTAAATCATAATATCTTGAACATTATGTTTGGTTGATTCTAAATATAATTCCCTTGTTTCCATTTTTGGATATATTAAATATTTGTTCTTTTGAAGAAAAGATTGCCCCGTTATCATATAATTGATACCTATATCAAAATTAGTTTACTTATAAGAAAAGTAATTCTCCTTTGGTGTGCTTAATCACAAGTTCATCACTGACCAGGGTGAACAAAAATGATTGCATTATAAACAACTATTTAACTAAGATTGTGAACAAAATCCCTTGTAGGCACTCCTCTACTTATTTTTGTTTTCTCCTAAGTAGCAAAGGATTCGTTTTGATCATGGATCAAAATGCCACCAAAATACAAAATGGTACAGCGGTTGCTAACTTACATAGGGCAATATGCACATGTGAACATTTCTATTGTAACATCCCCTCTTGAGTCTTTCTTCTGAATCCAACCATGGTTAGTACACCAACGATGTCCGTGGTGAAGAGAGCTAACAAGTGACTTATGCCATTCTGACTCCAAGTGCACAGAACACGTGCACGCAGAGGTTCCATTAACCCCAGACCTCCCCTTTTGTCTGTCAGTTCCTGGCAACCGCTGACAGAAGAGCGCTTCTTGCGACTAAGCCAGATTTATAAGGTATGATACGAGACACCCACTTGTGATCTCGTGTACAGGGTGCAACATTTAACAGGCCTGAAATAGGGAAGGATGAATTTTCCCTTCATTTTGTCCATTTCTTTAGATTTACCTTGGTGAGACGCCGGATACTGGTTAGTAGTCTACACATCTACTAGAAACACCATCTAAATCCATGGACATGAAGTTTTTAATTTTGTTTTTATCCGACTCAGGTTGTCTCTTCCGTACCCCTTTGTCCAGTTGAAGACCCTCAACCAAACTTGCCTCAATTTTTAATGACAGAAGAAAACAGAGGAAATGCACCCATGCTGAGCTCCCTCACTTCTACAAACTGGAATGGATACAATATGGAGGAGGCATTCAAAATATGTAGTTAAAAACCAAACAGGTAATTTCTTTCTTTTCAAAGTGCAGGGATAAAGCGAAGAGACACGTTGGAAGACATATGGTGGCAATTTATAAAAACAGGTATGAAAAAGATATTAGAAAGTTTGGGGAAGAGAAAAGAGTACCAGGGCCTATATTATACATTGTGCTCTGGGGGTGCACAGCCATGTGCGCCCCCTTTCAGCGCCCCGGGGCACAATGTTATTACAGAAGAGGCCGTAGATGCTTTTGCATCCCCTTCTGTAATAGTGATAGCGCCTGCGCACATGTTGCACCACTGCTTTCATGAGAGGTTGTGCCCTCATTTGCATAAGTGCATGGCCCAATTCAAATGAGGGAATCACTTTGCCTCTGTGCCTGTGCCATATTACCGGCGTGGGTGCAGAGGCAAACATGACTTTAGGAGACACACTGAACGTGTGCCACAAAAAGATGGCACACTTTAAGTACACCTCCTAAAGGCAGCCCTCTGGGGGTGAGGCATACTTCTGCAAACAGGTGCAGTCACTCAGTGCACCCACCTGGAGGACGATCTCTAATCCCCATATTTCACTTAAATGCGCATCCCCCAGAACTGTGTGAGTTTCAGCTGCCCTGGGGCTGAGCATTCATTTTAATATGGCGCACTCTCCTTTTCCCACAGGGTGAAGATTTTGAACGATGCGCCATGGCACACACAGGGAAAGTGTACACTATTCGTAATAAAGCTCCAGATATGTGACGATATTTCTGGATTTCTTTTGTTACCTCTTTCTCTCCATATATTGCTTATGCTTAAGGACAGTGCTGGTAGTGAGGGAAGGAGGGCGATATGTACAACTTCTTTTACAAAATAATTATCAATAACTCTAGACATAGATTCACAAAAATGTCAGGGGTAGCAGCAGTGAAATTGTGCTCTCCGTGACCCTGAAAACATCATTGGTTTGAACCCTTGCCTCATCGTAAGGGCTCCAATTACCTCCTCTTTGCTTTGAGGGGCAAGAAGTAAAAACTGCAGAAAGAAAACATACACTTAGGACCCTATTTGCATTCTGTCTATGCCAGTGCCTTCTTGACCACCAGGGTCCATATTATAGAAGCGCTCTGGTGGTGCAATGGGTGTTAGCACCCACTTTGCTTGCCCCCGGGGCACGTTGGTATTACAGAAGGGGCAGCCGACGCTTGTGCACCCCTTCTGTAATACTGAATGCGCTGGCGCACATATAGTGCCATTGATTCCTGAAGAGGGCGTTCCTTCTTTTTCATAGGGGCGTTGCAACATTAAAATGAGGACAATCACATTCCCTGTATGCCCGCGCCACATTACTGATGCAGGCGCAGAGGTAAAGAAGCTCTCAGGAGGCGCCTACTGCAGTGCTCCCCCTGCCGGAGTAAAGGGGGTCCTATGGACCCCCCAGACATCCCCTTGCAGGCGGGTGCAGTCATTCACCGTACCCACCTGCAATTGGATCTCTAATCCCCTTGAAAGGGGCAGGCGGGTTGCCGCCTGCAATGTGAAAACCAGGCCCAGACTGGCCGTAGCAGGCACAGGGCAATTCCCCGATGCGCTGCACGGGTGGGGGCCGGTTTTGGGCCCTTGGGGCCGATTTTGTTACAGGTCCGTTTTTGCAGCATAATTGGCCCTGTAACAAAATCGGCCGAAAACCAGCCCTGGCAAAGAGCTCGGCGGCACCCTCAACCCCCGGGGGGCATGGTTGGGGGCGGCCAAGCACTTTGCCAGGGGTGGTTTCGGTTCCCAGTCCGGCCCTGGTGAAAACATAAAGCGGCTTCAAAGCAGCTGCTCCATTTTTCACATGAATGCACCGCACCCAGGCCAGCCACGAGTTCACGGCTGTCCTTGGTGCAGTGCATTCACAATAATCCGCCTAATTTTCCTGGTTAGTGCTGGGTGCACTTTGTGAAATGTGCACCCAGCGCTACCCATGAAGAATGAGCTGCATACAAAATACGACCACCGGAGTAACAAAAACAGTGCAAGGTGCAGCAAGGGGCAAGCCAGGGGTAAAAGTGGGAATACCCCTACCTGATCTCCTTGCCTATAGGTTTGGGTTTCAGAACGACTGAGAAAGCTCAAGCTTTGCTTTTATTGTCTGTGAGGTCACTTTCAGCTCATTCCTTCATTCTTACCCATGTGTTTTCATGCAGGAGTTCTGCCATTAATTTAAAGTGTGTTGGTGTGGGGTTGGCTTAATTAGTAACACATCTTGCGTGAAGTTTAAGTGTGGAAAACAGCCCACTAATTCTCCGATATAATCTCTGTCATTTTCTCCTTGAGACCGGCTTTATATCAGAAAGACACCTACCAGATGCACATTCGTTTAGCCTTGGTCCAAAGGCAATCCCAGGTTTAAAACTGGTGACATAACTCTTAAGTTCAAACCTTTGTAGTTCGAACCTGTTTTAGATTTTCTAAATATACATATTGTCTGCTGCTCTAATTTATGCTGTTCTATGTAACAAAAATATAATGGACTATAAATCAGAAAGCAATTGCTTTCTAAAATAGTTATTTGATAATAGCACCCATTTGATATGGGCACGCAGCATTCCTTACTGCCTACGTTTGCAATGTTCGGTTTTCTTAAGTAAAACTTTTACTGTGTTGTGAATGCTGGTCACGGTGTTCTTGATTCACCAGAGAACCATCTTTTATGTTTTGGTGATGGATTTGTATTTTACGGCCATTTTGTAATATGATATGGCTATTTTATGCTATCTTACCTTTCCAACATGATAACACGACCAGGATTTTGCCAGAAGTGAATACTATGAAATCTGTTCTAAGGAAGGGGCCGTTGTAAGATAAAAGATGACTCGGTCATGTTAGCAGAAAGGAGTCGTGAGAAAACGACCAGAGCAAAGAAAGAAGTTCATTTTCTCGTAAAATTGAACAAATGACTAATCTCGATGGGGCGAAGTAAACCAGGTAATTATAAGTCGGTGAGACAAGATAACTCTCCAGAGGACGAGGACGGATGCACCTCTTGCTGTCAGACCATGGACAATGGTAGCTTCCAAGAGAATAGCAAATACGTGTTTCTCATATCTGGAGAAAGAGGTGGGACAGGAACAAGTGAATGGCCTCATTAACGACATGTGTGGGGGACGTCACAGCTAGTTCTACGGCTTTGTCCGCTGCCTGTGGACACAAAAGCATAACACACAGGGGCTGTTATGCGCGGGATTCTTGACATGTCATTGGTGAGCTGACACGGCAAGAGACAACGTCATCTCGGCTTCTAGACGCTCCCTCACGCAGGTAAATTAGGGTGAGAGGCTCAGCTGAGAAACACAGACAATGCGACCAATAGAAGCGGTGTCGAAAAAAGAGAGGAATTGAGCACGGAAATGAAAAATGCAATTAACGTTTTACACGAATCCCCAGAGACAGTATACGACAAAGTGAGATTGACTCACGTACGAGCTCAGTTCTAAGACGTGATTTTACAAGTACTCGAAAAATTGCGGTGTTAGAGTTTCTACGTTTCTACTTTTTAAAATGTTTTATTAAATACAATTCAAGCACGCCTGAATAAAACAGCAAGGAATAACAATATTGATGACAGAGGAGATGTGTATGAAATCTATATATGCTCTAAGGTATGTCACAATAGACTTCAAAGAACCAATGGTAAAAAGATACATAACCCCTAATAGCATTAAGTAACAAGCATAACATTTTGTACAATTTACGAAATATTAGTCGGAAGAAAGGAGGGAAGAAGGAAAAGGAAAACGTAGTCTCACCGAGAAAAGACATAGAATTAAGTAAAAAAAAAATCTCAATCTTTTGTTCGACATTCATCTGTTAAAATAATTAAGGTCATGGAGGATCAAAAACTACATCCACATCAGGAGACTTGGCATGTCCTCCGGATAAAAAGGTGAATGGCAACCATAAAAGAGTTTCTTTTTCTTCATTGCATTAAAATATCCAACATTACATATCCAGTAAACACTGTTACCATTGTGCAATGTGAGCTTCATAGTGAGGCTGGGATACAGAAATATCCATACGCATAATGACATGCACTGTTGAGCACTGTGAAAATAGAAGTTTGTTTTTAAGTAAAAAAAGACCTTTACTGATTTCCTTTCAAGTGTTATCAACTGTAAGGAAGGGCTAACAACAGGGGAAAGCGTACAAATAGCGCCAGATGGTAAGAGAAAATAACATATAGTACAGTTTAGTTTTGATGGAGAAGAGGCATGGCTTTCTCTGACGATTAATCACTGGGTAGGCATTGCTAAGAATGAAATCTTGGAGGCAGAAGACAGTAACTTCAGTAACACTTTAATATCCGGATCCTCGTTTATGAGGCGTTGGCGTAGGGCAGCGCCACAAGTCTTCTTTCTACGCAGCTCTACACTAATGTGAAAGGGCAGGAATACATCGCATTGATGAAATAGGTTGCCTTCCTGTAATTTCCTCCTTTCTCCACAAAAAACATTGCAAAATGTGTTTTCCGATTTCTTTTTGTGTGCTAGGAGTCTCAGATGTGACGTCTAGCTTGCTCCCTGCAAATCCTGGCACTCAATTTTCGACCCCATGCCTCATAGGGGGCAAAATGTTTGTCTCCTCTGAGGCCAAGGGGAACAAAGGAATGGCCAGGTGTGGCAGGGATCAAGCCAGAGGTCACAGCTGTGACGCTTACTGCTCCCAAATGATATACATGCATGAAAAGAGGAAAAAACAAGGAGAAATAAAAACACTTCTTGTTAAGGCTGCTCTGCGGAGGTGTGAGGTTTTGGCTCTGCCCCAGGTTTACATGTATAAGTGATTTACAAGAAAAGAACAAAAACAACACCGACCAAGGTTAAGAGCTTAAATCCAATGTTTTTGTTATTAAAATTTGGTGCACCCGCCGTTGATAGGTGCCACTTGTACACAGGGGTTTGAAGGAAAAGGAGGTGCACTTAATAATTGTTCAGCAGAGCGAGTTATGTCCATAAATTCATCTTTATTCAAAATTGGTATAAATCACTTGAAGCACGGCCAAAGCGTTTCGTTTCTGTGTGGCAAGGAACTTCGTCAGGGCTGAAACAATCACACAAGGACATCATATAAATATACATATAAATATACAAATAACATATATACTGACATAGTATTGACATATAAAAACACATACCCAAGTCCATAGACAGCCCACATACAATTTAAAAATTAATAAATTAACGTATTACAATGAACTTTAAAAAATTTCCAAAAGTGAACGCATATCTCGAATGAATTTTTCAGAAAAAGGTGAACAGGAGAAGACATTTATACCAGAAATGTCAAAAGGTGGGAAAGTACAGAAGAAAAGAAAACAGCAAAAATTATATAAGGAATTATATAGACCATTTGAGACATTAGTAATACTAGGAAAGAAGCATAATAGAAAGAAAGAGAAATGATAGAAGTAAGAAAATACACAATAATTAAGTGCTAGATGTAGGTGGCTAAATACCGGTCGGTAACTGTGAAATTCGGTAAATTTCAACGTTACCAACCGGTATTTAGCCATTTGCGATTTAGGTATTACTGATCGGCATCGGTAATAAGGATTCGGTAAAAATAAGGGAAAACAGTTACCAATTCCTTATTTACCGATTCGGAGACAAAAAATGCCGAATCGGAAATAAGGAATCGGTAAAAATTCGGTAATGGGATGTACCAAAAATCGGTAATACCGAATTTGCCAAACATTGGTAATTAAGAATCGGTATTTCACACTAACTCAAAGCAGGTGGTAATCAGGTGCACTGCATAAAAACAGCCCCAAAATGCAACAGTGTGAACACAATGGCGACCCTGTACGTGATAGCAAGGCGGCTACGTTTGCACGCAGCCAGACAGAGGATCTGGAGACAGGAGGAGCGCGTGTACAGAGTGCGTATAACACTGTTCCAACTTACTGAGGCTGAAATACATGAGCGGTACAGGCTACAACCAAAAACCCTATCTTGGACCTCATACGGGACCTGCTCCCACTCCTGGAGCACCAGACACCAAGGGCGCACACAATACCCACTCATGTACAGGTACTGTACTGCCTGCACATCCTGGTATCTGGCAGTTACCAAGGGGTAATCGCTGTGGCAGGTGGAGTCTCACAAAGTTGCCTGTCACGTTTTTTCTGCAAATTCCTGGATGCCATGTTGCAAAGGATGGCACACTACATCAAATTCCCCAGCACACAGGCAGAACTGCTGAAGACCAAGTTGGACTTTTATCAGAAGGCCCACTTCCCACACATCATTTGGTTGCATTGACGGACACACATACCAATCTGCCCACCTGCTGCCACTGAGGACATCTACCGCAATCGCAAGTCCACACATTCCATCAATGTACAGGTCATATGTGATACGGAGATCATTATCACCAACATAGTTGCAAAGTTTCCAGGGAGCACCCACGAATCATACATATTCAGGAACAGTGGGATATATACCCATCTCCTTGCAGGTGAATTTGGTGAAGGCTACCTGCGAGGTAAGTACATGTGACACCCCCTGAATTTCACAACTGTTGCTACGATTGTACACTGTGTAATACTTACTTACATCTCACACACAGGTGACAGTGCCTATGCAGTGCGCTCTTTCATCCTGACTCGGTACCTACACCCATCCTCCTCAAGTGAAAGGAGATACAATGTTGCACATAGATCGACACGCAGTGTGGTTGAGTGAACATTTGGACTCCTCAAAAGCCGGTTCTGCTGCCTGCACAAAAGTGGAGGTGCACGGCAGTACCAGCCCCTGGTGTGTTGCAAAATCATAGCTGTATGTGCCATGCTGCATAACCTTGCCACTAAGAAGGGTACACCTGTGGAAATGTGTGATTCTGAAGAGGAGGATAAGGATGAGGAAGGTACACAGCCACAGCACAGCGCAGCAGGTGGCGCAGCTGCAGCAGATTGGAGACAGAGACAGTCAGAGATCACACACAATTATTTCTGAGTAAGTGATGAGACAAAGCCAGGTAATGCATTTATGTCAGGGTGTTTAATACACCTTACATCATGCAAATTTCCAGCACACCATGACACCAGCTAGGTGTTCAAAAGGGTTACTTCACCGACTACAGATTGTAATTGTAGGGTTGTGCCTATCTCCTATGCCACAGCACACCAGTGCTGCGTCCTGAATGCACACTGTCCTCAGAAGCAGTGTCCTGCAGCAGAGCCATGCCTCACACAGTGCCTCCTACTCTCTGGCAAGGGGGGGTTTCAGTGCTACAACTGCTTGCCTCCTCACTTTCCTCCACGTCCGGGCAACCAGTGGCAGCAATCTGGTTTGACTGCATGAGTTCTACAGCACTGGTGACTGTGATCAGGCCCTGGGTAACCTCATGGCTGGACTTTGCCATCTCAAGTTGCATGGCCACAGATCTCCTACTCAGCACTTGGGTCTCATTACACAGTCTGTTCACAGACTTCGTGAAGCCTGCATTCACCTGCCTGTCTCTCCATCTTGCAGAGCGCTCCCCCTCCATTCTGTCACTTAATTTGCTCACTGCCTCAGATACCTCCTTCGGTCCCTCTGCCATTGTATTGTTGAGGCATTTAATTTCATCCACCTTCCTGTTGTTTGCCACCATCTGTCTCTGAATGGTACGCATTGTCTTCCCCTGCAGGCGCTGGACTATCAGCATTTGGCCCTCCAGGCCTGAGAAGACACTTGGTTCTTGAAATTCAGGACTTTGTGACCTCTGTCACCGTCTACAGACACCTGTGCTGCATTCCAGCATGGGGGACTGCTCCCCAGATGGCTGTGTGTCTGCGCCCGGTGATGTATGTTGGGCTTCCTGCCTGTCCTCCTCTGTGGCATCAATCTCCAACTGTGTAACGCTTTGACCTTGATGGAGGTGGTAGTGGAGTAGTTGGTGCAATGGGTGGAGGTGACAGGACTTCCTCCTCACTTCTGTTATCCTCCCTGGGAGCATCAGCAGTCTCCCCCTCTGCAGCCATGTGGCGCTGTTCCGCCTGTGGATACAGAATGTACTATTACTCACTTTTCTTGCAGCAAATGTGTGCAAATAAATTTCACGACTGACATCCTAGCTCTCTGTCCTCTGCTATTTCATCTATAGATTTGTGTCAATTGCCTATGCTTATTGGGGAGTGGCTGATTTGCTACCCATTGATATGGACTACATTTCCCATGATGCATTGCTTAGCTTACATAAAACATTGCCTGGAGTGGGATTGTTGCAGGGGGATTGGGGTTAGGGAGGATGAAACAGAATGATGTAATGCAACTTACCTTGTGTGTTGGAAGGTGCAGCCGAGCTATCCATATCCCCAATGCCACGGACGCTCTCTGGCAGGAGGGTGGATTCTACCAGTTGGTCCAGGGCAGAAGGAGCAGGCTCTGTGGAGCTTCCACCACCTATTTTTCCAGCTTCTTTCTGGCGATCAGCCATCCTCTCCTTGGGACGTGCTTTCAGGTCGTACCAACGCTTTTTCAAGTTCTCAATTGTCCGTGATGTGAGCACAATTCCATTTATTTTTTCTTGGATTGCCATCCACATTCCCCTTTTCTGGGACTCAGGGACGTGTAGTGACCTCTTCCCAAAGAGCCGGTCATGGTCTTTTACTGCTTCCTCAATGAGGACCTCCAGCTCCTTTTCACTAAATGTGTGTTTTCGTTTCCTCCCAGCTGCAGAATCCTTGCTTTTCTCAGATGTGGCCATGGTGCAGTTTGTCTGTGTGAACTGGGTGTTGGCTGTTCTGCTCCTCTGCTTTTGCTGCTGCTCCCTGTCACTCCAACAGCTACTGATTCAGTGCACCTGCATGGGTGTGGCCACTTCCTGGCTGGGAGTCATGTGCTTGTTCTGGATTGGCTGATTCCACAAATCCAGTTTTTTTGAATTACCGATTCGGTATTTACCGAATCGGTACTACCGATTCGGTAATGAGTTTTCGGTAATATTTTTATCGATTTCTAGGAAATCGGTAATTATTACCAAATTTTACCGAACCGGTAACTTTTACCAAATTATTACCTACATCGCAAATACCGATTCCTTATTACTGATTCGGTAAAAATTGGTAATAACGGCATTGTATGTGAAATGGAGTATAACCAAATCAAAAAGAGACACATCGTACAAATCTCTATGAGAAACATCTCACCTTGACAAAATTATTAGGGAGTTTGTAATATTAATCAGTATTGTACTCCACTTGCATATATCCTGTGGAATTCGAAGAAATATTGAGATTTCATTTCTCTAAAACATAAAATTCCCATATGACAAATATGAGATAAAACTAATATGCAGGAATAAACCATCAAGTTGCTTTATATTATTCTCACCTACAATTAAGGTGCAAGAATGTATAGGCATTTATACAAAGATGAGAAGTGGCATCATATTAGTCTGTAATTGAAAGAGCAAAATAAGGATAGGCAGAATACTTCAATCCTTAGAGATTGATCTAAAATAAAGAAAAATATGAAAGGTTAAATAGCTATCCAGTTAAAAGAAGTGCTAAGGTAGCTGTAAAGATCCATGAAAATATAAAATTAATAAAAATATATGTGTCAGAATGGGCCATTAATGCCAATACCAAAAATGAGTCTAAACTTAGACCGCCAACCTTATCAAACTTTATGCGACTGTCCTATACTGCACATTGTTAGGAAAAGCCTAGTTTCACGCAGAGCATAAAGGCTTTATCGATGTCAGAAATACAAGTACAAAAGCTTAATATGGGGAAACACCTAGTTTTGCTTAAGGCGTAAGCAGGAAATTATATAAGCATCCTCTATGCAAAGCACGAATCGCCAAACAAATGTCAGATTACAGACATTCGACCTCGAGTTAGAAAATGTCCAGTAGAGAGCAGAGATTTTATATATAAAATATAAAAGCGACGTTTGTGCGCTGCCTATTGACTTGACTATGTGTTTTTATATGTCAATACTACGTCAGTATATATGTTATTTGTATATTTATATGTATATTTATATTATGTCTTTGTGTAATTGTTTCAGTCCTGATGAAGTTCCTTGGCACACAGGAATGAAACGCATTGGCTGTGCTTCAAGTGATTTATACTAATTTTGAATAAAGAAGAATTTATGGACCTAACTGGCTCTGCTGAACAATTATTGAGTGCACCTCCTTTTTCTTCAAACCACTTACATGAATAAGTGAATCATGGGTAGCATAAAAATTAATTGGTAATGAGAGGGAATGCTCACGGCAACGCCCATGGAACGTCTCCTTGACATAGTAAGGCAACGGAGCAACTATTGCTGCTATATCTTTCTTAGAATCTATCAGGCCAAACAAATCCATGAAGGGTGGCCTTGAGTCGCCTCATAGAAATGATTGAGAGGCTGTAGGTGCAGGCCTCTCATAAAAAAGCCCTATAGTTTTAAGTTCAGTGATAGAGTCTGCAGAGCTAAATACTTGGGGCATATTTATGAATGCCGCAGTTGCATCACTTTTTGCGATGCAATGGAGGGTTAATTCACAAAAACATATTTTAGAGGCCTCGCAAAGCCACCTTGCATGGCTTTGAAGGGCCTCATAGATTTGGAGTAAGGCAAGGCATTGCAAATTATGGCGCTGCCTTACACTCTACCAGGGAGGCGGTGCATGGATGTTGCAGTGGGTGTTTCCATGCAACATCCATGGACCTATGAGGCATCCCCAGATTTACAAGACCATGTAAAACTGGAAATGCAGGAAAACCTAAAGGAGGAGAAATAAAAAATGTTCTCCTTATGTTTTCCTCTTTCAATCACATAGAAAGAGATAAAGCCTCCCAGGATTGTTTTTGTGCAGGAGGTTTCCTGTCCTGCACAAGAATAATCCTGCATGCAATGTAGGCACTATTGCACCAAGTATCAAGGATGGCTATATTGGCGCTAGGCTGACAAAACTGCACCAGTGCAGGGGAAAGGACAGCAATTCATCATATGCCATAAATATGACACATTCCTGTCCTTTCACTTTGATGCAGGGTAGCGCAGCAAGGTAACATGCTGCACTGCCGTGCAACAAATCTGCATAAATATGGTCTTGGTTTCTGTGTTTAATTTGTAAAATGGTACCCACTTCTCCAATGAAGTGTCTATGGAGCTGTATACTAAGCTACAACCTTTTTTAAACTTCACTTGTTGAGTTATTGAAAAAAACGGCACTTCTGAGATATGATGGGCCATAATTATGACTGGGGTTGCATTGGTTTTGCACCACACACCAGGTTGCAAGTAGACATGAACCTTATGTCAGATTTTTGAAGCCACACAAAGCTACTTTGCATGGCTTTGAGTGGCTCCAAAAGCCTGGAGTAACGCAATGCAGTGCAAATCGCTGCATTGCGTTACTCTGCCTTGGGTAGGTGACTTGCTGAGCTACCATGCCTGACAAAATTCCTAAATATGCCCTAATATACTTTCTTTGCAATTTTTACCTACACAAAAGTCGCAAAGTACAACATTTTTGCAGAGCATGACCACAAGGTTGCGAATTGTATGTCCCATAACATGGAAAAAAGTGCAGCGTTGACATGTTATTCCACTTTTCAACCTGCACAAATCATAATGAGGTTGAATTAAGGCAATGCAAAAAAAGTTGTTCCTGGTTAGTAAGTTCAAACACCTTAAGGCATGTGATTGCACCACAAATCCCCAAGAAGAAAAGCCCAGTTTTAACCTTAAAGCCTGTCGCACAGAGTTTGCTGCTAATGGCTATTTGGGCACAAGCTTTCAAGATGTGGACAGTTTACTCTGCAGACAAGGGCTAATACCATGCATTGTAGAGTGGCTGAGGGATTCGTTTCCCTACAATGGCCATAATTATGGTTTTAAAGAAAGAACCCCAAGTTCTGTGTAAAACCTTTTTAGTGCATTAGTTGTGGCAAGCAAATGCATTTTTAAATGGATTGATCCCTGTCCCATTTACATTTTTCTGCAAAGTGGAGATCAATAGATTTGTAGACACTGACCTGTTCTAATAAAGCAACATTAAGAAACCAGGCAAATGTCTTTGCCCGCTTAGAAAAGATCAGCGTTTTAGTCTTACACTACATTGATAATTAATCTGTTGCTATTACAGGGACTTTGATTTTTCTTTTTAAACCCAATGGGATGTGATCCACAAGGACTAAATCTTTCAAGCATATAAGGTTCAATATATGAATGTCACCCAATTTTGGAGAGAGTCAATCTTCAGTAAGAAACCAGAAAAATCTGAAATGAAAGGGCAAAGAACAGGGTGCAAAAATACACCCCTGCAAAAAAGCAATTTTCTTTTGTGAATTTTTTCAAATGAAATTCCATTTGTGTTCATATCCATCTGCATCCATTTTCTAGACTGCATCTGTTGAATCACAAATATCAAGTTCTGGTGTAAATTACAACCCTGGAGTTTATTTCCTAGTAATTTATGATCAAGCAGGACAAATGTAGCCCAGAAATCCATGAAACAACAGCATTCTTTTCCACTTGTTGCAATCAATCTCCTGGCCACCAACCAGAGTAACAAATAATGGTCAATTGTAGAATAATTATCTCTAAACCTGCCTTGGTCTCTTGATATCATACTGGACCCAAGCACCCAACTATAAGCTGTTGCGAAGAGTTTTTCTTCTTAAATCTTTGCCATATTATAAAGCAATCATATCAATCTATAATTTCCTGCCTCTCTCCAACTCCCTTTTTTATGAATCAGCTTGATAATAGTACAACACCAAGAATCAGGGATAACCCTGATAGATAATATTAATCCACATTTGTAAAGCGCGAACAATCACCCGTAAGGGTCTGTAGGCGCTGGGGGCCGTCGGGAAAATTAAGCAAGCTATTGTGAAGAGTCACATGGTGCTGGGCTAATCTGACGCCGGTGCCGGGGATTGAACCGTGATACCCTGATTCTGGAGTCAGTCGCCCTAGACGCGGCGCCAGACCTCTAGATGTAACCCATTTAAAATGGGGACTTTGTATTCCTGTCCTTCACATGAGATTGGCCTTAAATAGTGTAGATGGTAGACTGTCCAGGCCAGCTACATATGATGATTTTTTATTACTAATGAACTCAACTATAATGCATAAGACCTGCAGAAACACTAAATTAGAATTTCACAAGTCAATTAGATTTTGAGGGCTATGTATGTTAAACTGAACCAGTAATACCCACAACTGTGGGAAGAGCGAGGAGTGTCCTATCAACTTGATTTAGGGTAACACTGCAGTGCCAGATTATGCAAATAGCGATCAATGGGGGATCTTTTCAAGCCTTTTATCTAAAGTGGCCATAATATATGTTTTAGAAATGGGATTCTTCATTGGCTGAGATATGTACCCAGGCCCGGCAGGAACCACTTTAGTCAGGGTAAGCTAGATACACACTGAAAGATATCCTGTGCTCATACTCTGGTGGCTTGGCACAGAACAGTCAGGCTTATCTAAAGAGGCAATTTGTATAGTATTTGTGCAACACAAATACAAAGTAAAAAAAAATAATACAAAATAAAAACACTCAACATAGGTTTTGAAGAATAGATTGATATATTCTGAGCAAAACAAGACCAAAATGATAAAAATGCAATGTTCAGAAGTTGAAATAATATAATGTAAAGAACTAAATACAGTAAAGCACTTAAAAGTAAGTAGTGCTCAAAAGGTTACTTTGGATCATGCTGGACCTGGGACAATGTCAACGTTCGGGCAGACTGTGATGGAGCGCTGGCTGGCTACAGGACCCACGCATGGCCTGATTAACAAAGTACCTCTGATGGCAGTAAACAGCAACATGTGTCAATCTTCTCTGTGAAGTAAAGGGAATGCGTTAGTTCTAAAGATAGGCTCTGGCGTCAAAAGGCATGTAGCAATTCACCAGATTCTGCCATGCAGGGGCAGTAAAACGTTGTCTGATGCCTTGATCTCTGGAGGCAAAGCGCTGTGTCGAAAGCGATGCACTGATTTTTCTCCTGCAACAGGGTCAATGCACGGGTTCTGTTACACACAGACATGAGATGTATCAAAATCTGTGTTTTATTTATTTATTTTAATTTATAAAGTTTTATAAAACACAAACATGACCTAAATGTTGGTGTCAGAGCGCTGAACATCCTAATAAATAGCATCAAATGTACAAGGAGCAACATATATAATTTAAAGCATGAAAAGATTATACAAAGAGACATAGTGAAAACAAAACAGTGTCCAGTTGCTCATGGAAAAATAATGGTTTGGCACTTCTGATGCACCTATCGTACTTCCTTCTTTTTTTACGCAACAGCTTAAGGTTTGAAAGAAATGGGACCTGTATTCACATCCTTTCTGCAAGTCTAGAGCACAGTGTTCCTCTTTAAGGCTCCAGTTAAACCAGGTATTGGTTCTACTTATCAGGACTCTCTTTAGTCTTTTGAGGGCAATGGAGTCCATGATGTTAGACAGAGAGCTAAGGTAGTGCTTAGTGAGGTCTTGTGCATCAACCATAATAATAGGAGGAGACAAGAGGTTAAGGCTGGTGGTAGATATCATGTCTGGTTTGAGATTGAGGATGTTTCTGATCCAATGTTTAGCTTTCACAGGCTGGCCTTTGTGGGGGTTGCCTTTTCAACAATGGAGAAGGTGATGCTGGAATGGTTGCTCCAGTTGCAGGGTGAAATAGAATCCAATAGTATGGTATTTTCCTTGGCTGTGATTAAGTCTAAGATGGCCCCTGTTTGTGTGCTGCAAGTATATGGGTCACTTCCAGTGAGCCAGGAGCAGGGTTAGAGACTTTAATATCAACCAGAGGCAAGCCAACAAGCCCTTGGAGATCACTTGGAGGGAAGGCAAAGTCCAGCTCTCCTTCAGCAGAGTCAGAGAGCAGCAGGCAGCAGGGCAACATACAAAAAGGAGACCTTCCAGATCAGCAGTCCAGTTGAGTCCTTAAGGAAGCACAGCACTTCTTTTGGCAGGTCTTCAATTGCTTGTCCAGTAGTGTCTGATTTTAGGGGGTCAGAGACCCAGTACTTATAGCCAAAAGTGCCTTTGATGTGGTGGGTGACTTCAAAACAGCTCTCTGAAGTGCACAATTATCCCTTTCAACCAAGTCCTGTCTGCTAGATTGTCTGCAGGGGGGTAATCAACCCTTTGTGTCTGGGCAGGACACTGCCTGTTCAAGTGAAATGTTAGCCCCTCTCTTCCATACTGCCTAGGCAAGGCCATTAGAATTCAGATGTATGTGATAGGCACTCAGACACACATATCCATCCTTTGATGAGGCTGTTCAGAGGGAATGCACAAAGTGTAGCTGTCACCCACCCCAGATGTGTATTAGAGACAGGCTGTCAGGCACACAAAGCAGTAGGCGCAGAAAAAAAATTGCTTTCAAAAAGTGGCATTTATAAAACAGTAATGTAAAAGTCAACTTCACCAGTAAGGAGGATTTATCATTACCATTCCGTATATATGAAACATAAAAAAGCTATCCCTCTCTTATCTGGAATTACAGCTTTAAAGTATATTAAGGCATTCTTAATGCTAGCCTATAAGAGGAGTAGCCTCACAGTTGTGAAAAAAGAAATGAGTTGCTTGTCATTACCAGGGCATGCAAAACATAAAGGTACATGTCCCACCTTTTAGTTACATAGCACCCTGCCCTTAGGTTTAATTAGTGTTTACCTTAGAGGTGACACATGTAATAAAAGGGAAGTTTAAGGTTTGTCAAGTATTTTTAAATGACAAGTCGATGTGGCAGTAAACTGCATACACAGGCAATATAGTGGCAGGTCTGAGACAGGTTGCAAAGGCTACTTCAGTGGGTGGCGCAATTAGTGCTGCAGGCCCACTAGTAGTCTTTGAAGTACAGGCCCTGGGAATATAGTATATCACTTTACAATGGACTTACGAGTATATCAAATATGTCAATCAGGTATACACCAATGGCATCATGTCTAGGGTAGATGCACATGCACTTTAGCTCTGGGTAGCAGTGGTAAAGTACTCAGAGTCCTAGGGCCAACAAAAAGAATACGAAAAACAGGAGGTAAAAGGCAAGATATCTAGCGTAAGACAACCTTGAGGATGCCAGGCATAACAATACAGTATGGGCATAGTGGAAGGGTTGGTGGATTTTATGCAAGCCCTATTTTTTGATTTGACAGCTACAGAGATATTTGGAGAAAAAAGTGAGTGCACTGACACCTGTAGATTGGAAAAAGATTGCGCCATGGGTGTGTCCTGGCCCAGCAGATGTTTTATTAAATAATAGCAGGCTAGCCCCCTTTATAAAGTGCTGATGGTCAAGATTTTCCAAGTATTAAAACAAATACTTGTGCCTGTTTTTTCTAGTTAGGGATAACCTGGTTTTAGTGTCACTCAAAATGTTTTGTATAAGTTTATAGAAGCTTTTGTGTGTTCATGGGAAAGTTAGGTCTGTAAGGTAACTGTTTTGAAACCTACAAAAGTATTGTGGTCCCACAAATCTTATGATGCTACTACATCAAAATAAAACCATTTGAGAAGGTTAATAACTTATTTTAATTGGGGGTAACATTTGATGCTGCTAATTCTTTGGGACCTTGCTTAACAAGTAGAATGTTTAGTTAGTATCAATTAATGAGTTCTCTGTTCAACGTCTAATAATGGAGATAGTCTATCCTGTGCTCATGAAAGCCAAAATACTTTAGCTCCATTACATCAAGAGGATCACAGAAAAACCGGGCAGAGTGGTTACCTTTACCTCACCCTCTTAAGTGTCTGTTAAAGATAAGTTCTGGTTAAAACAATCCATTGTATGAGCCAGGCTGGAGGAGAGACCGGCCAGAGGATTGTAGAACAACATTATAAAGGAGTATGTGGATCTCCAGAATTAGGTGTGGAGGTATACTATGGTTTACCAATCCATCCAAGAGAGTGAACACTGCTCACCAAATTTAGATAGGGGTAGACAAGATGGAAGTTAAAGATTCCGCTGGAGTAATTTAAGAATTAAACTATAAGTCACTGCCCCTGTGATAGGAGCTTCCCACAAATGTTACTGCATATATTTTGTGGTCATGCACATGAGTATATTTGGGATGGTACTAGGCATGAGCGGATTTTGCGGATTGGCAATCCGCGAATTTGCGGATTTGCAAACTCGCAATCCGCAAAATCCGCGAATTCCCGCGAATTTGCGGATTTTTTTTTTTTTTTGTGTTCGCCCGTGTTTCTGCCAGTTCGCGAGGGTTTTTACAATTTCGCAATTTGCGAACTTACCTGTCGGGACGCAAGTTTTGCGAACTTGTTGTTTCTACGTGTCCAACCTGTTTGGGACACTCTTCTTCATCACTGCCACTCTCTGTCACCACTGCCACTCTCTGACTACTCATGCCACCCTCTGGCCCACCCATGCCACCCTCTGTTTCATCACCACACCCTCTGGTTGTCCAGTGTACATTATTTTTGGCAAAGCAAAGCACACCTTCCCTGCCTCAAGTGACCTGAATTAATTTGGGGCTGATTAATGTGTCACAGAATATTTTTTTAGCTGGCACCTGCTTCCTTAGTGCGCCCTGATTAGTGATCTTTTGCACTTGCTAAGTGCTTTCATTGTTGCAAAATTAGTTACAACACCTGCCCTGCCCCAACTGACAATAATGAATTAGGGGCTGATTAATGGATTTGAACTTCCAGCCTGGCTCCTGCTTGTCTCCCTTAGCTGTAATTCAGGACCTTTGTGGCATATGTGTAACTATTCTGAGGTTCAGAGCAGGGTCACATAATAGTTGCAACTGGCAACTGAACTCTGGAGGGGCCCCTCAGGAAGCACTACAGGAAATGGCTACTAATGATGAGCCTGAACTTTTGAACCTGGTAAGTAGTTACTTTCAGTTTTGCTAAAATCGTATTTCTGCAATTTCGCACTTATTCGCGGGGCGCGAACTCACGCGAACAGTGCGAGCAGTGCGAGCAAAATCCGCTGCTCGCGGATTTGCGGATTTTTCAGGAAATTCGCAAATCTCGCGGATTGCGGATTTCCCGAAAATCCGCAAAATCCGCGAGCGGAACGGATTTTCCGCCCATGCCTAGATGGTACCAATTATGAAGCAGCAGTATCCAGCACAATGTAGAGAAGCCCTGAAATTCCCCAATTCCTATCATCTAACGAAGCATGCCTAGGTGTGTGCAGTTTGATTAAAGATGCATTTCGTCATTGAAGGAGCTTTTTTTGCCAAAACTTGCCGTAAATCTTGAGTTTTTTTAAATGTGGGCTATTTAACCCCTCCCATGCTGGTGACGAATCCCAGCCGTCATGCTCCGCAGTGCTCGTGTACGGATGATGGCTGGGGTTCGTCACAGCCCCTCCCTGTTCTTTTGTTTACCGCACAGCGGAAAAATCGCGGCCGCATCGAAGGGGTTAATGTAGTCTCATGTAATTTTTTTACTTCGATATAGCTTGAGACATGAAAACTGTGTATTAAAATTAAGTTGATTAAGAATGGATGGGTGTTTCCTTTTTTATTTCCAAGGTCGTCTGAATATGAATTTAGAAGAGCCATGATGCGTTAATTAAAAAATTCTGGGATACACTGTATTCACAAGAATACGGAGCACCCTTGTCTTTTCCCTTACGCCGGTGCTGATAAAGCTGCCTAGCACCAATGCAGACACCCTGGGTCCATGGTGCAAGGATGCCTGCATTTCACTAATGCCTGTTATGAGCAGGAAGGGACACCTTCCTGCACATAAACAATCATTAAAGGCGATTTTCTCCTTCTATATGTGCTTCAGAATGCAGCAAATATAGAAAGAGCAAATAGTGACAAGAAATACAACTTTTTCTCCTCATTGCACCACTCTAGTGTCTGCTTTTCAATTGTGTTACTTTTTGGAGTAGCCTCCGATTTACAGATCCTTATAAATCTGGGGCAGTGTCAAATAAGCAGTGGGGCATATTCTCAAGAAGCTATCGCTAAGTTAACGACACTTTATAACAGCCAAAGTCACAATGCAATTATCACCCCATTCACAAGCTGGTGCTAACAGCCCATAACACCAGTTTACCTGCGACAGCAGCCTAAAAAAACATCGCCACAGATTACCCCCGCACCTATCACTAATAGGATGCCGAGAAGGCACTCACATGCCAAAAGCCGCAACAACACCACTCCACAACACGTTAGCAGCAGGGAACAAACACCTGCTCTGACCTGGTGCAGTCAGACCACAGTCTGCATCACAAAATGGAGCCCAGCCCACAGCCACACATAAAAACAACAGATGCCATGGAGCCAATGATCTTGCGTGCCGGACACCCAAGAGCACCACAACACCCACTTCCTCAGGACCAAGCCCGCCCTGGCACCCACCAGTGCACACCCCACCACCACCAGACCAAGACACTGCACATCATCAACAGCCCAAAATCATGGAAAAAAGCACTTGCCTGATGTCGCACAATTGCAGCAATCAACACATCAACACACATATGAGTACATAAATCCTGAGTAATTCATGCACCATTGAAAGACTAACAAATTGCCACATACTAATTAATCTCACAACAACTATTGTGAAGAGTCATGGCAGGGCATCCCTGGACAATCTGGGAGTCACATCCTGCAAGATAATATCCAAGATAAGAAGGTGTGTCAGGCACTCAGCAAAGGACAGGGAGAGAGAGAACGAGAGAGAATGAACAAGGAGCGCAATGCCAATCTTGCCCTTGCACCATGCAACCATGTAAACATCTGCATGTGTCTCGAAATTCATGCACCCTAAATCACAGGCCTGGCATTAAAGTCAGCGCGAAGGCCACATCCCATCTTTAACATGCAATCAGTCGTCAGGCAAAAATTAGGAATGAAACCTCCATTGTCGATACACACAAGTTGGAAGGACAACCTACCCTGCGACCTTGGTCCTTAATGCCGCTGACGCACCCTGCGTAAGATACTAGACCAGCCTCCTATGACTCCCACACCACTACAACTGCAAAGGATGTCCTTGACACATTGGTCAAAAATTACCCATACGTCCAAACATTGCACACACATAAAACTCATTGCCCAGAGCTGTGGCATATCGTCGACAGAACTGCCGCCGGTCTGAGGAGTGCCGTTGCTACGAGACCAACAAACGCAATGGCAAGCATTCCCGGGTACATGCACAACCTCTGTCATGTGGAACTGTACCATGCATGAATGCTGCATCTGTTGGGATCTGTGCCAATGGCAGTGTTGGAAATCAGTTAGCGTCTGAGTTTCTGTCTTGCCTTTGTCACCTGCGTCCAGCCCTGGTTCCACTGTCGATCATGCACATTTGCGTGCCCCATGCAGGTCTGCCTATCCAATGCAACGTTAGCTGAATTGGCTTATGACCTGACAGTGCGCCCCCTGTTGGCCCACAAACAGGAGTGTCACAGAGATACCCGTGCATGGGATGCACTAATCTTTGGCGTATGTGCTGGCAGTTGTGCATGGGAGATTGCACATCTCCTTGTGTGCAGTGACCACATTGAGGCGCTAACCTATTGGGCTGTGCTGCGGATTGGGGAAACAGCGTGGACTGAGCACATCTTCCCAGACCAGTTAATGGATTGGGTCAATGACAATGACGTACTATTGGAACACATTGCCCATGAAGCTGCGCTGGCATTCATTTACGAGTAACTAGGTTCCTGCAGCCACATCGGATTGTCACCCACAGAGCAGGTCCCAACCTTGTCGCATCGTGGGTAATGCACACACATCCCACCACAACAGTGGACATGTCTGCCTTCGTCTGGACTCAGAATGCATGTGCGAGGAACTATGCATGTGTACACACACATCTTGCAAGGTGAGGCACTTCCATGGTCAGAGTTGCACAGCGTTGTTTGACAACGTTTACAAATCGGACATACTTCTGGGGTGAGTACACACATGGCAATGTAGCATGACATAAGACCTTGTCGGACCCTTCCACTTGATCACTGTCAGCAGAGAATACAGTTGGCGCTGAACAGTGGTACAGCACTAGGCGGACCCTATGGGCTGTGAGCCATGCCCCCTGACACGGGGCAATGGGCAGACAAACATCACATCACTCGTCTAGGAAGGCAAGGTAGGCTGAGAACGTTGCCATCAGTAACGATGTGTGTACATTTTTGCACTGCCATGTCTTGAACCTCAACATGTTCCCTCGTAAGTGTCTCAAGCATGTCCCTGCATGTTGTTGGCCTTGCCTTGTCTGTACTGACACGCACATGCCAATAAAGTCTCCGCAACTTCACTACTGTACAAATGGGATGAGTGTTGCTTAGATGTACAAATCGTGTGCCACATTGAGCATTGTCCCTACACAGGGAGGGACTTAGTGTCACCTGTACGATGGGGCTGGGTCCCTTATGCCTGCTCCACCTCTGTGAGCCAAGCACTGTGTTTGGGAATGTATCTGGCAGGCCTGTGCACTTACATGTCTTCAGCAATGTGAGTATGGTGTCCAAACTCTGACCATGTGGAGAAATGCTATGAATCAAAACAGATTGTGTCCACACAGATGTGTGTAAGTAGGTGTGCGACGTGAAGTTCTGGTGACACATGTGATATAGGATGCAACTTGTGGCCTTCTACCGATATGGTCATTCCTACACACAGCCCTATTCAACACATGGACGTGTGACGATGGATTTGGGCCCAGATCTTTGGACTGGGATGAGTGTGTGACATTGATCCACATTCGGTCCATCACCTATTGTGTTTGCATATTCCGCCCTAAGTGCGCTGGGGAGGCCCAGACGTGGGTCCCAGGCACTCCACACCACTGGAGTCAAGCTAGCCGGGCTGATGAGAGGTGTTACCTCGAAACCGGTCCGGTCCTCGGATGCTTGATTCCGTTCTGGGAAGGACATGGCTTTTGTAGTTCTGACTGTGTCGTAATTGGCATGGCCGCGTTAGCGATTAGCTGAAACTACACGTTGTCCTCTTTAACTTGGCTGAAAACAAGAACGCCATTTTGAATACTGCAGCGGCCATCTTAGATCATAAGCGGCCTCGTGGCCGGCGTGCCCTTTAGTCCATTGTCCGTTTCGCTGACCACTTCAGTCTGCCCAGCAACAGGCTATTTTTAGTACTGGTCAAGCTTGCACATGCGCAGTCCCAACTGACCAGTAAGCCTTTAGGAATGTGCGCCAAACTGACCAGCGGAGTTGTGCCCCCTCCAATGAGCTGGCAGTGTTCCAAAACATGACCATATATGTACATAAATGTGTCCTAACTTGTGCCGCCTACCTTTTATTGCCCCAAAACTGTATATAAATCGGGGTCACACCGGTGTTCGGTGTGATACCTCTTGCATTACCGAAGGGTGCTGTTTGAGTGTACCACCACCCCATGGGGGTCTTAATAAACTTGTTCTTTGCCTTTTACAGTTTCCGTGCCAACAGTTCTTGAGTGTAAGTGGGTTATCTTCGGAGCATGTAGGCCTTTGGAACCCTGATTACTTCAACTGGACTGTTCCCATGGGGCACAGGGTCAGAGCTGATTTGCATATCACCATTGTCTAACCCAGGGTGGTGTGGAGTGCAAAAAAACGATGGATTTGGGCCCAGATCTTTGGACTGGGATGAGTGTGTGACATTGATCCACATTCGGTCCATCACCTGTTGTGTTTGCATATTCCGCCCTAAGTGCGCTGGGGATGCCCAGACGTGGGTCCCAGGCACTCCACACCACTGGAGTCAAGCTAGCCGGGCTGATGAGAGGTGTTACCTCGAAACCGGTCTGGTCCTCGGATGCTTGATTCCGTTCTGGGAAGGACATGGCTTTTGTAGTTCGAACTGGACTGTTCCCATGGGGCACAGGGTCAGAGCTGATTTGCAAATCGCCATTGTCTAACCCAGGGTGGTGTGGAGTGCAAAAGAACGATGGATTTGGGCCCAGATCTTTGGACTGGGATGAGTGTGTGACATTGACCCACATTCAGTCCATCACCTGTTGTCTTTGCATATTCCGCCCTAAGTGAGCTGGGGATGCCCAGACGTGGGTCCCAGGCACTCCACACCACTGGAGTCAAGCTAGCCGGGCTGATGAGAGGTGCTACCTCGAAACCGGTCCGGTCCTCGGATGCTTGATTCCGTTCTGGGAAGGACATGGCTTTTGTAGTTTGGATTGGACTGTTCCCATGGGGCACAGGGTCAGAGCTGATTTGCATATCGCCATTGTCTAACCCAGGGTGGTGTGGAGTTAAGAAAAACGATGGATTTGGGCCCAGATCTTTGGACTGGGATGAGTGTGTGACATTGATCCACATTCGGTCCATCACCTGTTGTGTTTGCATATTCCGCCCTAAGTGCGCTGGGGATGCCCAGACGTTGGTCCCAGGCACTCCACACCACTGGAGTCAAGCTAGCCGGGCTGATGAGAGGTGTTACCTCGAAACCGGTCCGGTCCTCGGATGCTTGATTCCGTTCTGGGAAGGACATGGCTTTTGTAGTTCGGACTGGACTGTTCCCATGGGGCACAGGGTCAGAGCTGATTTGCATATCGCCATTGTCTAATCCAGGGTGGTGTGGAGTGCAAAAAAACGATGGATTTGGGCCCAGATCTTTGGACTGGGATGAGTGTGTGACATTGATCCACATTCGGTCCATCACCTGTTGTGTTTACGTTGGGGGGTAGCAAGATTATCTTCACAGACATCCAACTGGCCATGTGGCTCAGGGTTCAACATGCACATTGATGTCAATTCAATTCAATTCAAAAATAGCTTTATTCGATTTTTGCAAAAGAAAATCATAAAAGCACATTTAATACATCATAAAATTGAGTTCAGAGCTTAAACGTAAAAACGTAAAAGGAAGAAATTAAAGGAATCTTTTAGGCTGTTCAAAAAGTAACTATCAGAAATCAGAAAATAATCAGTTCATGGACGCTCTGCACCTTACTGCAAATTTTAAAAAACTGGCAGCTGCAGTAATCGTGAGTTCATCCTCGAGCATGTATAGCTTGAGTAAGGCTGGCCTGCACTGTCTTAAACCCCACAACTTCAGGAGTGGGAGTAGATGTTTCTTTCTTCCCCAGTCATAAAATTTGCAAAACAAAACGACATGTATGTTGGATTGCTTGGAGACGTTGTCGCAAGGACAGGCCACCAGGTTGGTAGACCAGTCGTTTATGGTGGGGAATGTTAGTAGACGGTAAAAGCAGTCCGTCCTCATCCTTGTTAGCAACATTCTCGTATAGGTTGAAAAAGTCGGGGAAAGATAAGAGGGAATGCCTGCATCGTGGAGTAAAAAGGTTATGGTGGGCAATCGTTGATTTGTTTCCTTCAAGGTAGGAACGCCTGTCTTCGAGTAGACCTAAACAACGGGCCTTGAGGTCCTTTTTAGAGATTGTTAGGCACAGAGTCGGGTTATCGTACAGATGAGCTAAATCCAGTGATGTTAAAAATTTCTTGACGTAGGCAAGCCAAGGTATTTTCCTTGAGTCAGCTAAAGCCATACAGTCATTGATCACATCTCGGTTGAGGACTGTCTTTTCTGAGGACCATATTTTGTGCCATAACAAAATTGGTGTGGCTTTGATTATGTCCGAGATATGTACCTGGGCAAGCTCATTGTGGTAGACTGTAGTGGAGATGGAACGAGGGACAGCCAGCAAGTATCTCAGGAAAGCGTTCTCGCTGGTTTGTATCTCTCGGCAGTCCGCCACACCCCAGATTCCAGCACCATATGTTGCTGTGGAAACGCATTTGGCTGCATATATGTCCAGCAGAATCCCAACCGGTTTCCCACCTAGTTTTGTAGCAAATTTCTTTAGGGCTCCGATTTGTCTGATAAAAGCTAGATTGCGAGTATGAATGGCAGTGTTCCATGACCCTTTATTATTAAAATGTACGCCCAGATAGCTAAAAGTTTTCGTAAGGCTAATCTTAGTTGCATTATTAAAGGTGTGACGTGAAGTATTCTTTTTATTGCTGCAGCACATAGTGAAAGTTTTGCTCGCGTTAATCTTAAGGCCTCTCGCGCCCATGAATGTTGAAAAAGCTGACAGCGCTTTTTGTAGTCCTAGTTGGGTCCTGGACATAATAACAGCGTCGTCCGCGTATAAAAGAATTGGGACTGCATGGCCATTTATTTTAGGATAGTCAACGTCCAGTTTCGCCAGGCAGTCAGCAACACTGTTAATATAAAGGTTAAAAAGAAAGGGGGCGAGGATGCAGCCCTGCCTGACCCCCTTTCTGATCGGAAATGTATTCGTACAGGTTCTGTCCTTTCCATAGCGAACCTTTGCCCCGGCTCCTCGATACAATTCCGTTATAAAGGCGAGTATGTTAGGATCGACTCCCAGGTCGGTGAGGGTAGACCAGAGTATGCTATGGTTAAGACAATCAAAAGCAGAGCTCAAGTCCACGAAGGTCATGTATATATTGCTCTTCTTTGCCATTAAGTATTTGTCAGTGATCAAGGCTAAATTGAGACATTGTTCCACTGTCCCAAGGCCAGAAAGAAAACCATATTGGAATTTAGACAGAACGTCATTTTCCTGAGCCCATGCTTGTAGTTGGTTCAGCAGGACTCTCCCAGCCACCTTCATCATAGAATCCAGTAAGGAAATTGGTCTATAGCATTTTGGATCCATTCTTTCGCCTTTTTTAAAAATGGGTATTATTATAGCTTCTTGCCATGTTAAGGGGAATCCTTTGAGGGCATATGAGTTGAGAACATTTGTAATAATTGGTGCCCACAATTGAATTTTATCTTTGAATAAATCAATAGGAATTCCGTCCGGACCAGGAGCTTTGGCATTGGAGCTTTCAAGAATGGCCAATTCCATGTCTGTATAATTAAAATGAATGGGAAGCGGAAAGGACTCTGTCTGGTTTCTTTGAGTGTCATTTCTCTCCACTGGTAGTGTTTCAAGGTCGGGAGGTTCAATCTGCTCGTCTAATTTATACAGTTCAGTGAAGTAGTTAGTCCAGGCTTCCTCCGTAATGGCGATTTCTATGAGGTCAGACGTACTGTCGTTGAAAAAGGGGGCGTTGACCTCCCTCCAAAAGGCCGTGTTGTCCCTTAAGGTGCTTGCTTTTAACAATGCCTCCCAGGCGGCATTTTTCAGTTCCTTTTTCCTGTTTTTGATTGCCTGTTTGTAAGCAGCACGAACGGATCTTATTTCCAATAGGTTTTTTGGAGATTTGTTGAGTGTAGCCTTTAGAATGTTATGTGTTTTTGAACATTCATGGTCAAACCAGCCAGTGCTCTTGGGCACATTACTTTTGTTGTGTTTTCTGGTCAAGTTTTTCCTGATTTGTATTGCGATTTGATCAAAAGCAAGAATAATTGCTTGTGAGTTGGGAGGGTATTCAAGGCAGGTCTGGAATAGATCCGGGTCAAACATTATCAGTTTTCCCAGGAATTTGATTGTATCAACTTTAGCCCATTTTATGGTGTAACCGTTTCTCGATGATAGGGATATGGAGTGTGAATAAAGATTTCCTGTTATGCTCCCGCATTTGTTACCACTGGAAGGAGTATGTATTTTGGCACTAATTGGATAGTGATCACTCATGACTATGTCTTCTCTCCTGATTTCTAGAGCGTCACCATGATGACTGTTGGACAACAGGATGAAGTCTATTGTCGTGAACGACCCCCTTCCGTGAAATGTAGGTAAGAAGTCAGTCGAGGGCACAGTTAGGTCATTAAAGAAGCCCAGATCCCATTTGTGTAGTAGGTTGTTCAATTGGGATCCCACGGTTGTATGCTCGAAGTGGGTGGTGTGTTCGCCGTTGGGGGCTCTTAGATCACAGACCCTAGTTCCACTGTATGGGCATAGATGACAATTAAAATCTCCTAGGATCACTATACGTCTATCTGAGCAGGACCCTCCCATGCCCTTCTTTATAAGTTTGGGCAGAAGCTCTGTAAATTTTGATTGGTCATCTCTCGATGCATTGTTGTATAAGTTAATGATAAGGGAACTAACAACCTCTTTCCCAGTCATTCTGAAAGCCTGTAGGGAGAGACCAATATTATTTAGTCTGGGATCAGATGAGGCGAGCTCTACACATTCTAGAGATACATTGAGCCTATTTGAGACGTATAGGCAAAGACCTCCTGAAGGTCTGCCTCTACTAGACTGAATGGCTGGAGTAAAGTGTGTGCTGTAGCCATCCAGGTTAGTAGGTGACAGATCCCAGCATTCCTGGAGCGCTATTATATCAAAGGTGTTTATGAAGTTCAGGAAGACTGGGTCATTTGCTTTATTTGAAAGGCCCGCGATGTTCCAAGTTAGGAGGGACATATATTGATTTGAATCAGAGTAGTTTGATAGGGAGTTGGAGTGAGTTTGATCAGGGACTGAGTGCGGAGGGGGGGCTAAAGATCCATCAGGTTGAGCATTTGTGGACCCAGAAATGAACTTGTTAGTAAGGGCCACAGTGGATGGTTCCGTAAAAGGTTCCCTGGCTTGACTTGGGAATGACCCTGAGCTTATAGAAGGCAAAGGAGTTTTAGTCTTATTCTTAGAAGATGTTTGGTTGCTTGATGGTCAATCAACCATTTCTAAGACTGAGAATTGATTACTGGTCGGTGCCCCTCTCCAGCCCTCTATATAGGGTTGCCCTCTTCTTGGATTCCAAGGGTAATGTTCCCAATCCCTTCTTCTGCTACGTGTATCTACTTGGGACCAACTCCACCCAGGAGATTGGTTCCAACTAAGGGGGTAGTCTTGTTCGTAAGGAAACCTTGGAGGATAAAAAAAGGACAGACGATTAGTGTCTATACCTCCCTTCCTCTCCAAAGTTGTCCAAGAACATATATATCTAACTTTCTCTGGGTCATTGAAGTTGATGATGATGCAGTCCCCCTGTGTTCTTTTTCTTGTATCCCCGATCCAAGGGACCCTACGTACCATGGAGAGTCTACTGTTACAGTTTGAAGGAAGGGGTCTATTGATGTTAAGCCATTGCATGACTTTGTTTTTTAAGGACCAGGTAGATTCACTCATGTTTTCCTCTAATTCTGGGACCCCCGTGAGGATCACAGTGTAGGGGCTTGCCTCTGGGGGGAGGTGGATAGGCCTCTTTGGTCTTACTGTTTTTTTTGTAGTATCACCAGCCTGATAGAGATCTAGAGTTTTGGGGGGAAGAGGCTTCGGTTTAGTTTTGGGAGGGTCGGCGGATGTTGCTGTCTTTCCCTGTGCTTGCTGGGTAGTATCCTTGGTCTCTATTGGAATCACTTGCGTGTTGGTAGGGATCGTGGGAGTTTTGCCTGTTAGTGATGGAGTTTTAGATATTAGAGGTGGAGGTGCAGGTTTCTGTACAGTGACTGCCTTGATGTTATTAGCATTAGTGGGAGCTGGAGGAGCTAGAGTGCTGCTAGTAGGTTTTTGGTGACTTGTAAGGTTGATAAGTCTGGCAATTTGTTTCTCGATGTTAATTAAGGATCGTTCGATTGGTATTAGTTGGGACTTTATAAGATCCTTGATTGTAACTACCACTTGCGCGTTAAGCTCTGGTGGTTTATATTGCCAGCAGCGGATCCCCTCTCAGCAGCAACGAGGGATGCGGCTGCTGCAGAGAGGTCATCCATATTAACAGGTAGGGAGTTAGTAGAATTATTTTTATGAGAGGTACGGGGAGATTTTCTAGAGCTTTTATGCTTTGGTGGGCAGTTTTGTTTGTTTTTATCTATTGGCCTGGTGCTATTTTGTTTAGGAATTGCTCCCTCCCTTGTCCCCTTGTCAGTTATAGTCGGGGAAACTACTAACGTTTGCGACTCTATCAATTGCGACTCTATCAAGGTTTGCGGGGCCGTTTGGGTGGGACTAATCACCAAGGTCGGTGTTTTCTCCAAGTCTTCCAAGGTAACTTCGCCTAGAGATAGACGAGTGGCAGATAAATCAACACTCATTGGGATGGTATGTACGTCTGCACGAGCTTCATGCAATAGTGGGGCGTTTGTTCCTTGTTGGATAGGTGTTTTGGCTAGAGCCGGAAGGCCCATTGAAGATCTTCGCGCCGCGGCGAGGTCCTGGGAAACACGTCTTTCTAAGAGTACAATCCCCTAGTTGATTTCATCATTAGCTTTCGTGATGAATTGGTCAATTGGGCCGGTGACCTGACCCAAGCCTTGAGCCGTCTTGCTCCTACTACCCCTTGTGGTCATGGTGTCGCTGTAGTTGCACGTTGGTAGGTGGAAATGAAGGAGATAGCAGAGGAACTACTACCAGGGTGGAGGAGGGATGTCAAAAAGCAAAGTAAAAAGGGTAGGCCCAGACCAGACTTGCACAGGCTTGAACGGGCTTAAACGGGCCCGCCCTTTGCCCGGGCTTCACCCCGGGCTGCGACCCACGCGCGTCCCGCGATGTGCGTTAATGACCTTGCTTAAATCCCTATAGAGTGAGAGGGGGCGTGGCACTGGGAGGGGGCGCAGCTCACGCGAGAAGAGGAGACAGCTGAAGGTATTGAACGCTGAACCTCGCAGTCCCGGGGCCGCGCCTCTCACCTCCTCTGCGGCCTCGCCAGTGGTTTCCTCCTCACACCGAGGGCACAAGGGGTGGAACACTGGAACACTGACAAGCTACTCCTGTAGCGGCGGGCAAGAGTTCAACACTGGAAACCTCGAAGCGAGCGGCTCCCGCGAAGCGGGGGCCGCGAGAGGTTAAGAGCACCTTGGTGGGGGTGTGGCACTGGGAGGGGGCGCGGCTCACGCGGGAAGAGGAAACAGCTGAAGGTATTGAACGCAGAACCTCGCAGTCCCGGGGCCGCGCCTCTCGCCTCCTCTGCGGCCTCGCAGGTGGTTTCCTCCTCACACCGAGGGCACAAGGGCTGGAACACTGGAACACTGACAAGCTACTCCTGTAGCGGCGGGCAAGAGTTCAACACTGGAAACCTCAGAGCGAGCGGCACATTGATGTCATTTACACGGGTGTACCTTCTTGTGCAATCACTGTCCATACATACATCGATACTTGCACACTTGAGTGAACATAGTCATGACACATCTGTGTGATTTCAAATGTTTTATTCACATTCTGGTGCATTCCAGAGGTGGAGCTGTACATGGCCATGCCAAGCCCACATTACATGGGAGCCCAGTAGTGGGCCAACCAGAGTCCGCTGAGGATTGGTAAGTGATTTGGGAGAGGGAGATTGCAGTCCGCTGCAGAAGTGTTGTGTTATTGTCCACCAGTGAAGATATGCCAGTCAATGTCGTGGTCCAGGCATATGTTGCTGAGTGATCTGGGGTTCAGTGGAAGGTGTTCTCCCAGGGCCATGTGCCTAGGGCAGAACTAGGTAGGGACAGGTCATATGGCGGTGATGGAGGCTACTAGCTTCTTCCTCACATACTAATTACCATCCACATCTTAGTCCTCTGATACTTCCTCAGTGTCCGGCGTGTCCGGTGTGTGTGGTGGGGTACTGGCTGCATCACTGGTTGCCATTTGACACATCAGGATGCAATGGTGATAGGGCTGCATCACTGTGTGCCACTGACAGATCAGAGGTGTGTGTCGTAGCTCCCGCTGAAGTCATCTATGCCCGGCTCAGTGGCAGCAATGGCAGAATGATGTAGTTCAAGGCATGGAAGATCCCAGCTACATCTTGCTGGTGTTCAGCTGTGGCAGCTAAGCATGGGCGAATTTTGCGAATCTGGCGTTCGCGAATTTTGCGAATTTGCGAACTCGCAATCCGCAAAATCCGTGAATTCTTGCAAATTTGGGGATTTTTTTTGTGTGTTCGCAAGGATTTCTGCCAGTTCGCAAGGATTTCTGCCAGTTCGCGAGGGTTTTGTACCAGTTCGCAATTGCGAACTTACATGTCGGCTCGCAACGGTCACGATTATGTTGTTTCTACGTCTGGTCCATCATCACAGGTTCCCAGAACCCTCTGTTTCACCCCTGCCACCCTCTGTTTCACCCATGCCATCCTCTGGTGCATCAATGCCACCCTCTGGTTCATCATCACTGTAGATTATGGGGGGGAAAAGCAAGCACACCTGCCTGCTTCAACTGACATGGATTAATTTGGGGTTGATTTATTAATGTGTCACTGTTTTAAAATTCCAGTCTGGCACCTGCTTCCTTATCTGTAATTTGCTTTCTGTTGCAGTGCAATTTTTTTTCCAGGACCTTTGTGGCCTACTTGTAGCTATTCTATGAGCCTGCTGTGAGGGTCAGAGCAGGGTCATATAATTGTTGCAACTAGGAACTGAACTCTGGAGGGGCCCTTGTCAGGAAGCACTACAGGGAATGGTTACTAATGATGAGTTTGAACTTTTGAACCTGCTGAATGCTTTTTTTGTGTTCGCAAGGATTTCTGCCAGTTCGCGAGGGTTTTGTACAAGTTTGCAATTGCGAACTTACATGTAAGCTCGCAACGGTCACAATTATGTTGTTTCTACGTCTGGTTCATCATCACAGGTTCCCAGAACCCTCTGTTTCACCCCTGCCACCCTCTGTTTCACCCCTGCCACCCTCTGTTTCACCCATGCCATCCTCTGGTGCATCAATGCCACCCTCTGGTTCATCATCACTGTAGATTATGGGGGGAAAGCAAGCACACCTGCCTGCTTCATCTGACATGAATTAATTTGGGGTTGATTTATTAATGTGTCACTGTTTTAAAATTCCAGTCTGGCACCTGCTTCCTTATCTGTAATTTGCTTTCTGTTGCAGTGCAATTTTTTTTCCAGGACCTTTGTGGCCTACTTGTAGCTATTCTATGAGCCTGCTGTGAGGGTCAGAGCAGGGTCATATAATTGTTGCAACTAGCAACTGAACTCTGGAGGGGCCCTTGTCAGGAAGCACTACAGGGAATGGTTACTGATGATGAGTTTGAACTTTTGAACCTGCTGAATGCTTTTTTTGTGTTCACAAGCATTTCTGCCAGTTTGTAAGGATTTCTGCCAGTTCGCGAGGGTTTTGTACCAGTTCGCAATTGCGAACTTACACCGCACGCAGCAAAATTGTATCACCAAGAAAAAAAAATCCGCTGCGTGCAAATTTGCGGATTTTGCGGGCAATTCCCGGATTGCGAATTTACCGAAAATCCGAAAATCCGCGAGCGTAACAGAGTTTTCGCCCATGCTTAGTGGCAGCCAAACTTCCAGCCTGCATCTGCTCCATGGCCTCAATTGTACTGCGCATCTGTGCCAACTATGTGCTTTCATCACTGATGCCTGTCTGACTACACAGTTCTTGTATCTGAGAGATGGCCCCAGCGATGTCAGCCAAGGTTTTTCGTAGAGCATGGTGCGGAGAGTTTATGTCTGTTAGGGACTGTAAGTGGTCCCTAATGAGACTCAGACACCCATGTTTGGCTGCCACAAGCTCAAAACCCACCCACAGCTGATCAGCCAACAGAACCTGGCAACCCAACACACAGCTTTTGCATGTATTGTTTGCGGGAGTCCTTGTAGACAGCAGTGGCGGTGTGTGTTTCCTGTTGTGAGATCTGTGTAGGTGGTGGGGTCACCCCAAAGCAGCTGGACTGGCCTGCTCCTGGGGGTGAGGTGCAGAGGCTGTCCATTTTCCGTTGGAGGGTGTCTGAACAGATGTGCTGTTTGTCCTTTTCCTCATCACTGATGGGATTTGTGGTGTGCTCTGCAGTAAGTGTTGTTTGTCCCCCTGCAATGTTAAGGGGAGATACATGTTAACAGAGGTTCCCATGTATGTTGCCGCTTTGCAGATGTTTACATGCAGACTGCATGACAATGCACATTGTGACTGTTTTGGTCGAGCCGGCTATTTGATGACAGACTCTGGGTTTTCTGAGTACATGACAGATGTGAGGTGGTACCCATACATTGTCATCACACAGTGTCAGGCAATGGCAGATGTGAGTGGCCAGTTACTACGTACAAGCGCAACCTGTTGTGTCCTCTGTCCTGTGGTGTAGGTGTTGCACTTTGTCCCACATTGCCGATATTGGTGATGTACTGTGGTTGCTATATATGTGTGCTGCATTGTGGGGGAGTCAGCCCTTCAGCTCTGATTTTGTGGACCCTTGTCCCTCTGAGGTGGTGTGCCTTTGAATTGCATGCTTTTCGGGGGTTGGTATGTTTGCGATTTGGGTTATGTGTGCTCTTGCACAGATTTTGTGGCCTTGTGCATTGTATGTCTGTTGTGTGTATTGAACGGCATGGGTTGTAGGTGCATGTGGATGTGTCAGAGTGTGACCTGCTCCTTTATTGATGTGATCCACACTGGGCCACCTCTATGTCGATTTGTGCATGAGTTCATTTATTTGGGCTGCTGCCATGCTATCGGTCATGCAGTGACACTTCCTTCATCAGTGTGGCTCACGCAGCCGCTGCTTTTCTGGTTTCATCACATGTGCATTGATTGGTAATGTAGTTGTTTATTCGGTGGGGGCCCATATGTGCACATGGTGGACGGGGGCCTACCAGGTGTTTCTATGTGTGCTGCACTGTGGCATGGTTATTAGGGACATGTTCTTGTCTGCCATTGTGCCCATCTGCCCTCGTCCCCCCAGTCCGTGGTCGTTACTCACCCTGTTGCTGTTGGGTCAGGTCATATTGTGCTGTGTCCAGCCCCCCGACTCCTGCCACCGTCTCCACACTAGAGACTGTGGCCACCATTTCCTACAGCTCATGCTGGTCATCCTGTGGCGCAGGCAACCCATCTCCAGTCACCGTTGCTGCCTTCCTGTTGGCGGCAAGTTTTTGTTTGGTCTGCCTATGCACATCATGCCAGTGTCTCTTCACCACCTCCATTGACCTCCTGGACACATGTCCCTTTGTGTTGTCAGTGCCACAGTGGAGGTGATGAACAGTTGTTGGTAGTGTTCTATCACCTCCGTGACAATGATCCGGTCTTCTTGCGGACTGAACCCTGTCTTCCTCTTCTCCTTGCCCTTTTCCGAACACAGGGTTCCTGGCTGGTCCTTTGCGGGGCTTGTAGCGTTCGGCCTCACCTCTGAACTCGGTCTGGGTGCATCCATGGTGCTACACTGTTTGAATTGGTTTTGGCTTGTTTTTTTGTTTTTTTGTTTTGGCTTTTATAGTGCGTTTTCCGGTATGACGCGTGGGTATTGCATGGCTGTTGATTTCGGTATCACGCTTTGAGGCATTGCAACTTTTTGGGTGTTCGTGTTTCGCATTATTTGTTAGTCGTGTTGGATTTTGGACAATCATTTGGCGTGTTATCATGGTGCTACCGGGTTGGGAATTGGACGTTAAGACAGTGTTATTTTCTTATGATAGTCTGCGATATGCACAGTTGCGTTAAGTTACTTTTTCAATGGTTATCACGCATTCTTGAGAATATGCCCCCCATGGGTTTTGCGATGAAAAGCCAACAGCAACACCCATTGCATGTCCCTTTCATGTAAATTTCTGCGTGAAAGAGTACGATATTTCCAATGTAAAGTGGCTTAGAGCCTCATTGTAAATATGGATCAGGGCGTTGCCCCACAAGAGCGTTGTGAAAATATTCCCCTTTGTGTTCTACCAAGTTGGCTCATTTTTTTACTTCATTGTGGCACAGTCGTATTATTGTATGACTGATTAAGATGTTTTGAAGTATGTTGTGATCTTGTACCAATGGATTGATTGTTTTGTATAATTTTATTTATTTTTTAATAAAATACAATATAGATTCTAAGAAGACGATTAACTAAGAATTAGCAAAATATTCAACATTAAATTCACTTTTAAGTTTCACAGGAGCAGTTTTGTATGGAGCTGAAATAAACCTGGTTCATTGTTCTTCAGATACCTGAGCCTCCAAACCATCTATCAATACAGTTAACATAATATTTACCAGATGGCAGAATTTTTTTAATTGCCTTGCTCTATAGCTTTGTGCATTATAGACCAGTTATATTCATAAAACATTTTCTTTGCATGAGTAAGGCATACCATTGTTTTTTTTGGGGGGGGTGGGGGATATACCAATTGACCTTGTAGGCGTCACTTTTGTCTTTATACAGTTTGCTCCGCACTGTCTCAGAGTGGAACACTCCTGATTGAACCACCCCGATGGAAACCTCGTTCTATTTATCTTAGAGATGGTTTGAGGAATAAAATCAGCTTTCACCAATGCAAACATTTCTTTATAAGCTGGTTACACCGTTTTACATGAGAGTAACTAAAAGGGTTTACTGGGAACTTTTCAAATGTAATCTTTAAGATTATCTTCAGAAATTGGAACACATATTCTAATAGTTTAGCCAAATTTAATTGCAGAGCTACCTCTGCTCTCTTCAAGAATTGCTCCCTTAGGTTCATCACCGTTGTGAAATGATCAAGGGCTCCTAGGTAAGCAACCCAAACTTTTTAATTATTTTAAGCTGATCTAATAGGACAAATGAATAGTCGGTCGGAACTACTCACCTGCCACAACTAAAGGTTGATGAAGCTGAGCTATCACCTAAAAAGCGTCCAATATGATTAATTAAATTGAGCTGGATTTACGATTAACTGCACTGTTAAAACGAAGTAATAGTGCAGACATCTCTTGTAGAAGGTATAAGTAGATTTATTCACGTAGTAATCAGCAGGTATACAGTTACAAGAAGATCCTTAGTAAATCAGGTAGTCTCTGGTAAACCCCACCAGGAGCAAGGTCCACTCTGCTCAGCCCATCACACCAACTGAATCTCCCCACATACAAAGCAACCCCAACATTCCACTTGACATCATCGCAGGCTGAGCAGGCAGAGAGAGAACCACAATGGAGAGACTGAAATGGCAATAAGCACATTACAACACATCCCCCTTCTTAATAATTAAACAACCAAAGGAATGGAAGACAAAGAGAATGTATAATATATAAAACAAAAAACATCCCCTAAACATTCAAAAGAAAAGGAGAAGATGAGAAAGCATTAATAAATTCAACCAACTCAACCCTCCCCTTAGATAATGATCATAAGCATGCGTAGATGGAAAACGCACATACGACAGAAAGAAGAAGACACAGTATCAACACAATATAATACCTCCTTCTTCCTGAAAATGATCATAAACAAAAGAAATGCAAAACAAGAAAATACCTTCCTAAAAACCAATAAATCCAAAACCGCACACAATACCTACTATGCCATACACAAAAACTGCAGTAAAACAAATCAAGCACAATACAAAACCCGGATAAACTGGGGCAAGACAGGGATCTACAACCCTAACTGCACAAATCCCAAAACAAAGGGTAACAAGTGTGATGAGGGGAGTTAAACTACACTTGAGGTAACTCTCCACGTGTGTACCCGTCACACACAGACTGAGTAGCATATAAACATAACACCAGACAACCAAAAACCTAGGGTATCCCTTAACCCCATGTGTGTAGCCATCACACACAGCATGCACAGACAAATCAAAACCTAGGGTATCCCTTAACCCCACGTGTGTAGCATAGACACCTAACATAAAGCAAGTAAAAAAAAAAAACTCAGGGTATCCTTTAACCCCACATAACTTAGGGTATCCTTTAACCCCACAAGTGCAATACTCACATCACACACAATCTATAAAGCATGTGTACATAACACCAAGGAAATCAAAAACCTAGAAACATTAGACTCAAAATAACTGCAGGGTGTCCCTCAATCCATGACACACCAAAGACAGGCTGCTCTGGCATCCCAAACAGACAACAAAGAAACATCCATGCAAACCAAACAGTCACCCACAAGCAACACGTGAAACAAACAAAGCAATAAGTGACCTTCCAAAATTACGAAAACATAAAGGAATGGATACACCACCCACAAAAGATACAGCACAACAAGCATACGATATACATTAGATCTCATCCACTTTCAATTAAGTTCCAGAGCTCGATCTTAGCCCCCCCGAACAATAACAAAATAGACTAAAATAAATAAAGTAGTCACCGCCGATCATATTTGTATGGAGGGAGTTGTTCTCCGAATTCACTGCAAACAACTGCAACAGCCTCCACATAACGCGTTGTCAAAAAATCCATATAATCCCAAAGTAAACACAGTCTTAAAATTGAGCACAGAAACTGATATCCAAAATCGCTGTAAATCTGTGTTGCTATGGTGAGCGATGTCTCACCCGAGGTCATCAAAAATCCAATGCCCTCAGTAAATCCATGTCGCGACAAGCAACTTGCTGCAGACAAAGTTGCAGTGAAAATCCTAAATTCCATGAAGCCCAAACGTATAAGGGAAATCCACTTGAAGCGAATCAGTATTCCCACGTCATGAAATTTAAGTCATGAAATCCATCAAAAGAGATTCCGCGCATGCGCAAAACGAGTACTCTGCACATGCGCAAAAGAAACAACAAGAGATTGGAGCAGGCGAGAAACGCTTCCGTTCACGACTTGCCCAGAAGGTTTCTATGACACTTCGGTTTACCAACACTCCGAGAAGATTCTGTGACATCATCAGTCACACACTGAGGCGGCAGGGGAAAGATGACTCCCGAGAGAAACGGTCAACTGTCATCCAAAGGAAGGAAGCCGGTAAGAAACGAACAAAGCCAGTAAAAGCTGATTTACGTTAACTTGACATCCTGGTTATTCATGGGCACCCACAGCGGCTGGTAATCATTCTTGGATATATATATGTAGGCTTGATTTTCAGACAAGGAAAAAAAAACTGTAGGACAAGTATGACGCAACTGCAGTCTAAATATATCCCCAAAAAAAAAACATTACTAAAAACTGCCAAGTCCTTACAGGGATGCAAATTTTCTCTGCACACATCGCTGCATCTTTCGCTGCTGACAACTTCGCCGCTTTCCACACTGAAATTCAAACCCAGCATCCATCGCTACTTTCCACCTCTGGGGTGATGAGGCATACACTTAAAAACAGCTCAGTAGAAGTGTAGTTTTCCTTTAGGACATGTCACAGCTGTCAAACCGAGTCAAAGCAGGGAAACGTAGCAAAGACTTCCAGTCATTTCTCAAAGGCAGCAAGCAGACAAAAAGAAACTGGCACAATCTAGTGAAAAGGGCGACCGTTGGTAGGGTCACTGGTGGGGCAAATTGGCCTAGTTTCCTCCATTCAGCTTATTTGAAGTCATTAAATTCCAAAACTTTAAATCCTTTTTGTAAAAACGCTTCTCCATCTACTTAAACAGCTTCACTTACTTCATTTTTAAAAGTCAAGTCCAACCAAGGTAGCTCAAGTAGGTTCTTTTTCAAACGTCGCCAGTGTTAAAACGAAGTAATAGTGCAGACATCTCTTGTAGAAGGTATAAGTAGATTTATTCACGTAGTAATCAGCAGGTATACAGTTACAAGAAGATCCTTAGTAAATCAGGTAGTCTCTGGTAAACCCCACCAGGAGCAAGGTCCACTCTGCTCAGCCCATCACACCAACTGAATCTCCCCACATACAAAGCAACCCCAACATTCCACGTGACATCATCGCAGGCTGAGCAGGCAGAGAGAGAACCACAATGGAGAGACTGAAATGGCAATAAGCACATTACAACATGCACCTTGTTCGTTCTGCCCAAACTATTCCCTACAACAGACTCTGAATTTGCTATTTCATACTTTAGTAGTTGGTCTTGCATTACTTCATCCAAATGACAAAGTGACTATTTTAGATTACTTCAGAGACTCTGTCCCTCACCACCCCTTGTTGTAAATATTTTAGATTACAATCACCTGCTATAAGAAATACTGATGTTGGAAATCGATATAGCATGTAACACAGATCAGTTCATCCTCAAAAGATTGTGCTTTTGGGGGTATGTAGACATTCAAGCAAACAATTGTGCTGTAAACACAATTGGAACTTTCTATGTGTATCCAATATGTTAATAACCAAATAACGTTGTTGCTAATATTGCAATATCCTTTACAAAAGGTACTCAGCCCGAATCATTTGGCCTTGTGACAGGTGACAGCTGTCATATAAATTAGCACTTTTTACACACACCACATTTATAGGAGATCTGCCTTTTCTGCAAAATCACCTTGGATTTTTTGCATTTTTGTTGAACCCTATTTTTTGCTGGCTGTATAACTTTCTGCTTGAACCCCTTATTGTGCCCACTGAAGGACTGGGTTCTTTAAGACCCAGCGGTGCCAGGGGACAACACCTGAAACCTTCGTGGGTAACCTGCTCCGGCGTACGAATGACAGAGACACGGGACACTTCCTTCGGCGTCAAAGATTCAAGGTTTATTTACTGCAGGGAACACAGAAGTCACGACAAGTACAACACGTGCAACTTGGGGAGACTGCTTCAAATTGGTTCTGTGGATCGCTCCTTTTATACAGAATTTACCCATAGGACAACATGATACACAAAGGTTTACAACCTGGTTCCCACAATTATCCCCCAGAGGGGTCGCTTTGGTCACTTTGATACACACAAGGTCCGGAACATAAGTGCGGAAACATTTGGCGGTTCCCAACTGTAAAAACCCATCTTCCCAACATTAGTGCATTCCAATCGGCAGTAAAACAGATCGAAATAGGAACAAAGACAGGTGCAGAGGAAGATGGAGACAGTGGGGAGATCGGAAAGGGTGTAAAAGGGGAGGTATCAGGAAACACGAGATACAGGCATCAATGGGACGTGCCTAATGAGATGCACAGCTAAGACAATAAACCGGCACGGCAAGATGAGCCTCGAGCGGGGCCATCTGCCTTACAGTATCATCCCCCTCGTCATAAAGACACTTACAAAGAATGTGTGTCTCCCGCAAATATCTTGGGAGTCCCAGGGTCGCGAAGCGGACAGCGTCCGTTCGCTGGCTACTTGAGGGCAAGAGACAAAATGGATGCCGTATCTAAGATGGAACCCGTGGGTACAGATGAAAAAACCCACGTAACAAACGAACGGTTTAAGTTAGCACAGCGAAACTGCGCACACTTACTAAACTCGTCATTTGCGGTTCATAGATACCAGACTCGACCATATTCGTGCGAGTCGAAAACACCACTTACAATTGTCACGGAACCTCAGACGCTCCTTTTGCCCTCATGTAGGCAAGCACTAGTCGGAATCATATTCGATATTCATCAGACCATCGAGATGTTGCTGTAGCATAGCTCTGTCCAACCGAATCCCCTTGGTAACAGGTGGCTGTCTCATACACGTTGTAGCACAGAGGCCACATAAGGCAGGACCGCACTGCACACAAAGGCAACACGTGAACAGGAACGCCACAACGACTCCGATGATCATCAGAATCTTCCAACCCCAAGTCGACATCAGGCCCCAAAACCATCCAAGTAGCGTCCAATCCCCTACATCCACGTGTATGGATTCGGAGATCTTATGCAACTTCGAGATGGCTTGATAGACAGTCGGAGCGTTATCAGGAATGAAAATACAGCAGCTCGAATGGATCACCTTACATACCCCACCTCGATCTGCTAAGATCACGTCTAAAACCATACGGTTTTGTAACGTCATAAGTCTATCCGCCTGAAGTTCAGTGGTGATATTACCAAGGGCACTGGCAGTAATATTAGCTGTCGATTCTACCACTCGAGTCAACTGTCTCAGATTCCTACTATTAACCATAGGTCCCCAAAACGGGAGGAAACCCTTGAAAAAGTCTCCTGCCTCTTGACCGGCAGTATCCTCTTCGCTAATTACGCCTCTCACAACTCTAGTCTTGTGATAATCTGCATCTACAGTGAACGTCGGAGGCAACAAGTTTGCGATGAAGCATGAGCCCATGAAGTCAGAGGGCAACCATGCATACGCACGATCATGACAGATAAAGTATGTACCCTTGGCAGCCAAAAACACAGGGGACGAGACCATCGGCAGAATGTAATTTTCAGTGCAAGCACTCTCTCCAAGTCGGGCTTTCGATCTTCGGCCACGACCTATTAGACAAAAATTACCAATGTGGGGAACGACCCATATCGGAGGCGAGCTTTTAAGCTGCTTTTCACTAGTGAACACACTATATTCGCCTCTACTTAGGACCCTATAGGCTTGTACCTCTTCTTCAGGAATAAGCGAAGGATCATAGATATCGCTATCTAAGTCTTCAATTGCTATAGACAAAGGTTCCTGATACGAGGTAGGACCAGAGTAGGGGGAACGTGGTTCTCGAATGGGGTGGAAACCTAGTGCGCTTCGAAACATTGTTTGAAATGCTCGAGCAGACCCTTGGGAACTATACGGAAACACCAGATATGGAATTCCCTTATCCGTAGTATGTGGCATCAACCCACACACCCAACAATTAGTAGTGTTAACCACTAACTGATGCTGATGAAGGAGCTGAATAAAGGAATTGTTGCGGAATTCTGCACGTCTAGCCTGCTCGTGTTCAGGTAAGATATGAAAAGAATGAGGAGAAACAGTGGAGGTGAGTTTAGGGTCAGGGGTAGGAGTAGGTATGGCAGAAGGTAAGAAGTAAGACATTGTGTAATACACCCCACCCGCCAATAATGCAGAAACAGTCAAAAACAATACGAATATTTGGAACATAAAACATTTGGTACGACTGAGTCGCTGCAGCTTGAATCTTTGCGCTTGAGCTCCTTCCAAGTCCGTCAGCTTCGAAAATGCCATCCCCTATGACCGTCCGCAACGTTTCTTGACGCACTTCGTTCTGTGTAGCAATAGTCAATCCCTAGGAGTTCCCAGGAACCGACAGTCTTTAACCTAGTGTCAAGACCTACTAACCAGAAGGAAGTACGCGCGCGGCCCTACGGTCTTTATTTCACAAATATATATATGCGAAAACAATGTTTCTCAGCTGTGGAAGCAAAAAGTGTAAGGAATGGAACTCAATGAATATATACAAAAATAATCATAATGATACAAATGTTCAAACTGATCGTGGAAAACAGGATAATGCAATTGTCAAAGGACAGAACAGGATCTTTTATTAGTCTCTGGTGCTAGATCGCAAAAAGTATCGGGTTTTCCCAGGACGTGTCTGTTCGTCAAACAAAGGATCCGTCGAAGGGACAGCGTCCTGTTGATCAGCTGAATGTTCTGGTCTTGAGTCTTTTGATGACAAATGTTCAACAGTGTCTTTTTGCTGCACTGAGGATTCTCCGACAGGTTGTGCGTCACTGAAAGGTACAAACGCTGGCAATCCTTCGGTTTCAGTTGATGCAATGCCTCTCCTCACCCACGAGTCTGCCGGCAACGGAATAGGGACCTTTTTGGTGTGGGTGGCGTGCACCCAATTCTTCCGTCCCTCAAGACGAACTGCAGTTCTCGTGGCAAGGAGGACCTGGTAGGGTCCAGTGAACCTGGGATCCAAATTGTTCTTGCGCGAAAAGTTTCGCGTTACCACCCAATCTCCGGGCTGGAGCTGGTGGCCTGGACCCTCCGTCTGCGTCGGCAATGCTTCGTGAACCTGTTGGTGAATTAACCTCAGTTTAGCAGTCAAGTCATGAAGATAATCGATCAACATTGGATACTCAAGATCACAAAAAGCACCCGGTCTAGGGACCCCCCAAACATTGGCAGGACGACCGAACACTATTTCATAGGGACTGAGCCCTACTCGGGAGTGTACGGTTGCCCTTGTTGACAGTAATGCTAAAGGTAAAGCGTCAGGCCACGAGAGACCAGTCGTAGCCTGAATCTTTGCTAATTTCAGTTTAAGGGTGCCATTGTACCCTTCAACCAAACCAGCTGACTGGGGATGATTGGCACTATGGAATTTCTGATTAATTCCAAGGCCCTTACACACACTCTTCATCACACTCCCCACAAACTCACTTCCGTTATCTGACCACACAACTCTAGGCATTCCGTACCGAGGAAAATATTCCTTCAGTAGGATTTTCGCAGTAGACAAAGCAGTGTTGTCTTTGAGAGGATAGGCCTCAATCCATCGGGAGAATGCGCAAACCACAACTAAAACGTATTTCAGGTTATTGCATCGCTCCATATGGATGAAGTCCAATTGAATCACCTCAAAGGGACATGAAGGGGGAGCAAAACTGCCAGGAGGAGTTGGGGTTCCCTTACCAGGATTGTACAACATACACACCATACAATTCTTAACCAAGCGTTCAGCACATTTCGTAATACCGTCATTCTTCCACACAGGGGAAAGCAGCTTACAAATACCTTTTGCGCTAATATGTGCTAACCCATGCGCCATTGTCACAACTGCCAGCACATACGCATCGGGCAACATCCACCTTTTCTGATCCGATAAATCAATCCAACAACCATGCGCATCCAACTTTCCCGTACTTTCTTTCCACTTCGTCTTTTCAGTCTCGGTGGCCTCATTCTGAATTGCTTTCACACTCTCGATAGTGTCCTCACACATACTCGATTCTGTAGGCCACCTAACCGAACTCGTCACATACATTCGAGTGCTAAGGTTTCGTGCAGTCTCCTTAGCAGTCTCATCCGCAAAAGCATTACCACGACCAACATCATCCGTCACCTTACGATGCGCACTACATTTGACAATCGCCACTTGCTTAGGCAACGTAAGTGCATCCAAAAGATCATTCACAAGCTGGCCATGCTGAATCTTCGTACCATGCGATGTTAGAAAACCTCTCTCTCTCCACAACCGTCCAAAACTATGTGCGACGCCAAAGGCATATTGGCTGTCGGTAAACACATTCACACGTTTCCCTTTCGCTAACACACACGCTCTAGTAAGAGCGATCAGCTCTGCAGCTTGGGCAGAATTCTGATTTAACCTCGCAGTCTCAACAACAGTAGTCAACGTTACAACAGCATAAGCAGTAGTCACATCGCCATTCGGCAACTTGAAACATGAACCATCCACATACAGTGTTCCATCTGGGTCTTCCAATGGGGTGTTTTTAAGGTCCACTCGACCTTTTGTTACCTCTTCTGTCCTCAAATAACAATTGTGTTCTGTTATTTCATCTGACTCTGAGCTAATTGGTAACAAAGTTGCCGGATTCAGAACATTACAACGTTTTATTTGAATGTGGCTTGCCAACAGCGTCAACTCGTACCCAGACAACCTCGCACTCGTCAAGTGCTGAGTTTTCGTACGATTCAAAAGAGTATCGACTGCATGCGGAACCATCACTGTAAGCATATTATCCATGACCAATCCTGCTGATTGTCGGATGGAGACCGCGGCTGCCGCCGTTGCTCGTAAACAACTCGGCAATGCTCTAGCTACCGGGTCCAAGGTCGAGGAAAAATATGCACATGGACGTTGCTTACCACCAAAAGGTTGCGTTAGGACACTCAACGCACAACCTTCCCTCTCGTGAACATATATCGTAAACGGCTTGCTATAGTCAGGAGTACCTAACACAGGAGCCGAACACAATGAATCACGTAATTCAGAAAAACTTTTCTGACAATCTTCTGTCCATGGTAAAGGAGTCGAAACATCCTTGCACGTAAGAGCCACCAATGGTTTCGCTAGCAATGACAAATTTGGAATCCATTGCCTGCAATACGACGTGATACCTAGAAAGGCACGCACATCTCTTTGGGTTGTTGGCACAGCCATTCGCGCAATCGCTGCAATCCTCTCTGGGGTCAACCGCCTTCCCTCCTTTGACAATAAGTGACCTAGATAGGTTACTTCTTGGCAACAATATTGGAGTTTAGAAGGTGACACCTTGTGATTTAACTCGCAGAGATGTTGCAGCAACGACACCGTAGCAATTTTGCAAATGTCCTGAGTAACTGCAGCCACCAATAAGTCATCGACGTATTGGATTAAGGCCGTACCAGCCGGCTACCTAAACGCATCCAGTTGACCCTTCAAGGCTTGACTGTAAATCGATGGACTTTCACAGTAGCCCTGAGGAGCGCGTTTAAACCGGAAGCTGCGTCCACCAAGAGAGAAACCGAAAAGGTCTCTGCTCTCCTCTGCAATGGGAATGCTGAAGAACGCATTCTTCAAGTCAATCACCGAAAACCACGATGCAGAAGCTGGAATCAGAGTCAGTAATGCCGTGATGTCAGGCACAACGGGGAACTGGGGAATCACAATTTTATTCACCTCCCGTAAATCGATAACAAAACGATAAACAGGTGGTTTCGAAGGATCAGTACGTTTTAGAATGGGCAGTACAGGGCTGTTGCACACGTTTCCCCGTGTTTCCTCAATAACGTCTTTCTCGATCAAATCATAGATGATCGCTAACAATGCTCGTTCACCATCAAGAGAGATACGATACTGGGGAATACGTGGCAATCGCACATTAGATTTCAACTGGACAACATAAGGGGAGATGTCGAGCAGGCCCACATCATTGGGACCTGTTGCCCACAAAGATGCAGGAAGAGAACTCAATTCCGGTGGAAGCTTATCGAGAGACAAGTACATGGGAGAGACAACCCTCTCTCCCAACGTAAGCTTTACACCCGCAGGAGAACAATACAAAGTTGCATACAAACGTTTAAGCAAATCCAGGCCCAAAAGATTTTCACCACAACCCGTGGTTAAAATCAACGGAGCTTCTAGCTCACGAGGCCCAATTGTAAGGGGCAAAGGGCGCGAAACTGGATTGCTAACGGGGGCGCCAGAAAATCCAACGGAAACATTTGTTAAGCCAGACAAAGGTGCGCCAGGGAGTTTCGAATGCTTTATGGAACTTTTCGCTGCACCAGTGTCCAACAGAAAAGGCTCAACGACGCCCGATGTAGCAACTGCGACGTAAGGCCCTCTCTGATCAACCGGAACTGATACCACTCCCTCTCCTTGTCTTCGGCTGTCCTAGTAATTACTGTTGTCAGTTCCCTGATCGACGTAATAATCGTCTACATTGTACTGCGCAGATCGTCCTTGCGATGATCCACGTTGATCAAAACAATTATCAGAATTTGATGAGTTATCTGAACGATCATTCTGAGCACCACGACCTCTACCACGTGGTGCCTGCTGTGAACCACCACGACCTCCTCCAGATGAATTACCACTATTACGTTCGTTCAGAACAGGACAATTGAATTTGATATGACCCTCCTGTCTACAGTAGGCACATTGATTGTACCCTAACGAGGATCTTTGGGAAGAGGAGTCATTGCGAGATTGTGATCTGTTCGATTGCGGCTGTGATCTATTTTGTTGCGAAGTATTCTGATTCGAACATGGAGGATAGGCCTGCTGTAACAACACTTTAGTTTTAAGTTCTTTCGTTTTTTTATCGGCGCGGTCGTTCTCTTCTTTCTCTCTATTCTCATAATATTGTGCCGTGGCCAATATCTGAGCTGAAGTAGAAACGGCCCACGCACTTTCTGAATTCTTTAATTTATTGCTCAAATCGGGCAATAAGTTCGAAACGAATTTATCCACGAACAACCTTTGACCACCCTCAGTGCTCATATCCTGTCCACTATGATCAATGAATGCCTCCTCGAACCTCGTAAAGAAGTCGGAGACACTCTCGTCCTTCTTCTGTTTACAAGCTGACAATTTGTCCCAATTCACCCTCATAGCTGGCATAAGGGTTTTCATTAACGTTATTATTCTTTGAGGAAGATCAGCAACCAGCTGGTCGGGTTTAGCACCACCAGTTTGTCGGGCATCCGCCGCTACTATGGCAGATCAAGCACCACCTAATTCATTCGGATGATTTTCCTGACGAATCTTAGCCCATACCGGTTGCGGTACGACATTGCCAAACAGCATGTCAATATCGGCTAGATTCATTACCGTAGCGTCTACGAGCTGCAACAGTTCTTTATAATACCCTGCAGGATTTTTGCGAGGGTCAGGCAAGGATTGTTTCACCTGCAACACTTCTGAGCGTTTCCATGGGAGATGTATCCATACTCTCCGGAAGAACGGCAAAATCGGGGGGTTTGCTCCAGGGTTACCAGGCATCCACACTGGTGGAACTTCTCGCATAGGAAACTGACCAGACTCATCTGGTTGTCTTTCAATATCCTCAACAAACAAGGCTTGAGGTATAGGAGTGGGATGAAAAGATAGCAACCGTTCAACAGCACGTCGAACATTGGTATCCACTATCAGTCCAGTCGAGAACTGAAGCTGTAGATCAGACAAAGCGGTCAGCACCTCGTCAGGTGCGTCGGCCGATATCTGATCACGAAGGACCTTACACATTTCCTCGAACACATATCTCTGGGTTGGTATATTGAATTGACAAAACGTGTCGAGTACAATACGTGGTGGATTTCGAAGGGGATGTGTCATCCAACCCATTGCCATATTATATAATGAAGCGCGTTCCCTGTTACCAGGAAGCTGACTACGTCTCTGAGGACCATCTGAACCAGCGGACCCAAGAACAGGTCCGAGCGAATGAAAGAAACTAGCCGCAAGAGGAGAATTACGACTACGAGTAGAGGGAGAAGTATAGGACACAGGACTAACAAGTGAAGGAGTAGAAACAGAAGCAACAGCAGGAGTTAACAGAGCAGGAGCAGTAGCGGGAGCAGGAGTATGTGGAAGCGGAGGAGCAGTAGGGATAGCAACAGGCAAAGGAGCAGGAACAGTCGGAAGAGCGGGTGCAGGTTGAGGAACAGGCAAAGGGAGAATAGGTACAGGAACAGGGGGAATCACAGGAGCTGCGACACCCTGTACATACGGAGCTGGCGATTTCATAAGATAGGACATTAAAGGATCCTCAACTGCTTCTTCCTTCTTTTCCAACTCCATAGGCAAAGTAGGATAGCATTTATCTATAGTCATACGCTGTAGCCTATCAAACACTTCCTTTTCCTTAACCTCTTTATCATGCTGAAATTGCTCTGCTTTCTTTACAATGGCAGCAACACTATCTCTCTGATTTCGTTTAGTCTGTCTGATTTCTTTCTGTCGGGCTTCTTTACGCCACAACCGAAAGGCATCAAACATGGCCGGCCTTGACTTTTTCTCGAACAATTTCGCCTCTAGGTTATCTAAAATCGGGGTCTCAAAGCTACCATGAGGTGGCCAACTAAGGACACCATCCTTCTTTGTATAGCGAATCCAGTAATCGTTAAAGGTAATCGGGCCTAGCCCATGTTTACTGTACAGTTCATAAGTCGGAGTTCCAACCGGAGGTATCGGACACGAGTCCTCCAGTCGGGAATCCGCACCACAAGGTCTGAAACAACTAAACAAAGTACTACGACCAGGCATCTTGCACACTAGCCGAGTTTCACAAACTTCAAGGGTTACGGGATTTACCAAGTCCCAGCAAAGAGCAAAAACCCTCGGTTTTTGGCGGCTGCAGTCGTCAAATAACACAACAAAGTACGCTAGCAAAGTGTCACCGACAAAAACACTCACACAGCGTCAACAACAAAAACACGCTAAAGTGTCAACAACTAAGGACTCTGGGAGCGACCCACAAATACTTAACTCAAAGATCGATGGCGTCACCAGGAAGGCCCGTCAATCGTCTCGCTATACCAAGGTCTACGCCAGGCGCCAAAACAGGTCTACAGTCAGGGCAGCAGTCCGTCGCAGCCGTCAGGAGGCGGGAATCTTCGCGGGAAAAGTCTTCGGGCCACTTATTTCGACAACAGGATCGATGAAGCGGAGTGCACCTTCCCTCGGAGATTTCACACGAAGTTCCTCACGATCGTCGGGCTTGGACCGGTACCACTGATGCAGCCCAACTGTGGGCGCCAACTGAAGGACTGGGTTCTTTAAGACCCAGCGGTGCCAGGGGACAACACCTGAAACCTTCGTGGGTAACCTGCTCCGGCGTACGAATGACAGAGACACGGGACACTTCCTTCGGCGTCAAAGATTCAAGGTTTATTTACTGCAGGGAACACAGAAGTCACGACAAGTACAACACGTGCAACTTGGGGAGACTGCTTCAAATTGGTTCTGTGGATCGCTCCTTTTATACAGAATTTACCCATAGGACAACATGATACACAAAGGTTTACAACCCGGTTCCCACAATTATCCCCCAGAGGGGTCGCTTTGGTCACTTTGATACACACAAGGTCCGGAACATAAGTGCGGAAACATTTGGCGGTTCCCAACTGTAAAAACCCATCTTCCCAACATTAGTGCATTCCAATCGGCAGTAAAATAGATCGAAATAGGAACAAAGACAGGTGCAGAGGAAGATGGAGACAGTGGGGAGATCGGAAAGGGTGTAAAAGGGGAGGTATCGGGAAACACGAGATACAGGCATCAAAGGGACGTGCCTAATGAGATGCACAGCTAAGACAATAAACCGGCACGGCAAGATGAGCCTCGAGCGGGGCCATCTGCCTTACAGTATCATCCCCCTCATCATAAAGACACTTACAAAGAACGTGTGTCTCCCGCAAATATCTTGGGAGTCCCAGGGTCGCGAAGCGGACAGCGTCCGTTCGCTGGCTACTTGAGGGCAAGAGACAAAATGGATGCCGTATCTAAGATGGAACCCGTGGGTACAGATGATAAAACCCACGTAACAAACGAACGGTTTAAGTTAGCACAGCGAAACTGCGCACACTTACTAAACTCGTCATTTGCGGTTCATAGATACCAGACTCGACCATATTCGTGCGAGTCGAAAACACCACTTACAATTGTCACGGAACCTCACCACCCAGTTAACATAGTCAAATCAGCATACTTAACTTACCTGTAAGCCCCTAGCATATGGTACAAGGTCTTCCCAGCGTCTGTGAGCTAACTGTCACTAGTGGACAGAAGCCCATTTTGTGCCATCTACTACAGTGACAGTGCATACATGGATTCAGCTATACCATTGTAGCCTGACTGTAGCAGTTTAAAAACTGCATCTTGACCTGTCAAAATAAACCCTTTGACAGGTCAAAATCTTACTTTGAAATATTTCTGTAACTACATGTAGGTTTTACATCGCATAAGGTAGTGTGAATGGTACTTAAAAGTATGAGATATACAGGTACATGCATCAACATTGCATTTTGCGATTCCTTAATTGTGAAAAATATGGAATCAAAATTAAGGAATTGCAAAATGCAATGCATCAAGAAATCGCTAAATAAATTGTGATTTCTTAATATTCCTTAATTGCGATTCACATTTTGCGAATCGCAATTAAGGAAAACCTTCCCATTGATACCTATGGGCCAACAGGCCCATAGGAACCAATGGGAAGGCATTAACATTTTGCGATTTTCATTTTGCGAATCGCAATTTGTTAATGCATTTCAAGGGTGCTGAGGGGGGTCCTTTGGACCCCCTCCTGCACCCTTGAAATGTTTTTGTAAGTGCAAGTTTCACACACACATGTCCAAAGGACATGTGTGTGTGTAACATGACACTTTCAAAAATGCATTTTTGAAAGATTTTGCAAATTAACACGAGGTTCAACCTCGTGTTAATTTGCTCCCCCTGTTTGCGAATTCGCAATGTTTTAAACATTCATGCATTGCATTTAAGGAATCGCAAAAATGCGATTCCTTAAATGCAATCGCATTTTCTGAAATCGCAAAAAATTGCGATTTCTTGTACGTTTGCATTGATGCATCCCAAATAGTGATTTTGGAATCGCAAACCGCCGAATTTTGCGATTCGCACTGTTTGCGACTCCAAAATCGCTTGATGCATGTGGCTGATAAAGTTTTAACATTAAACATGTCCATACAGTGACTAGCCCTCAAAGTCTATTTTCACTGTTGCAAGACTGGCTGACCCTTAGTGAAACACTGGGAAGTAATATTTAATATTAATTCTACTATCTCAGGGTACGGATGAGCTAGAAATCTGATTCAAAAATGTTTTTTCATGTTTAATAAAAGACAAATGCAATGGTAAAGAAAGAACTTTGATAGGTAATAATAGAAAGTAACTTTTAGAAAGTTAAAATTTCAATGCTGCATACTCCTAAAGGCTCATCTAAATGCGCTTTTCAACTGTCACCTTGTTGGTTAATAGCCTGAATGAGTTGTGAAAACTGCTTCTAGAGCAAAGACAAAGGCCAGGGTGCAACAAGGTGTTTTAGTTCCTCTAGTACGATGACCATTTGAGCTCAAGTTGAATTTACTTGACAGAGTGCGCCTCTGTCACAAGCAAGTGTTAAAAGACACCGCGACAGTCCCTTTCCATTGTTACCCCAATCAGGGAGGAATCAATCTTAGTGGGAGTGGAGATGCCCCATAGCTGGTTTGGAGTGACCACAGCAGAGGGGCTGCTAATTACCCTGGCCGCTTATCTGGGTTAGCACACAGGTTATGCACAAAGGAAGAAGGGTTTCACCATTTTGGGTTTGGGCAGACAGGGGAACTGTGGGATTGTTTGTAGTCGAGTAGACAGGAAATATTTCAAATGTGGGTAGGATTATCCTTGGGAACCTCTACTCCATTTGATTAAAGAAGGGCCAGGAGTTACTCCTGAAACATGATAATGTCAAGAATAAATGTGTTTACTCTTAGCACCCTCTCCAGAAATCTGTATTGACCTGAGGAGAACAGAAGGAGACAGGATCTGCAGTCTGAGATTTGAGATGAGCCCTGAAGAGCTGGACATGCTACCCATTGTACCCCAAACAAAGAAGTAGACTCCAAAGTTCATAAGGCTGACCTCCTGTTCAAGCTATGATAATGTAACAAGCTCGGTAGTTCGGCCTTTTCCGAACTACCTACCTGACCATTTTCAACTGGACCTATCTTGATCCATGTTGTTAGCCTATGCTGGAATGAATTCCGCCCCCAATATGATGTCCCTGAGGTCTTTCAACCCTTGGTTGTTTCTGGCCGGACTTCTACTGCCACTCTCAAATACCAACTGAGGTTTATTTCTACTGCACTAAAGATGAAAGTTTCCCCCACTCTGAGTTTCTCCGCAGCAGCAAATCTGATTCACTGTGATCATGTATAGAAGGTATCCAGCCTCAATAATAACTCGGTACAAAAGGGGGTGGTGATGGACGGAGCATCTGAACCAATCAAACACTCATACCCAGTCAACATATCTGGGTTTAATCCATCACCGTTCTTTAGCTCACTCTGCCAGCCTAGTTCAGACATGGCCATATGCAAATCAGTCTGACCCTGTGCCTGATGGGAACAGTCCAGCTCAAACTGCCAAGCGATGAATTCCCTTGACTGGAAACAAGCTGCCTAGGTCCGGTTTCTGGCATTACAGCCGTATTCAGCCAGGCTTGCTTGAATCCAGCGGCAAAGTGAGCACCACCCCCTTTTGTACCGCCTCATTAATAACTCAGTTACAGCCTGCAGCCTTGTGCTGCTGAAGGATTCAGAGCTCTAAAAAAGTGACCAAGGACCAGATTAAGACTTTTGGTGAAGCGGGAGCGGGTGGTACACCACTGCCACTGAGGTTCCGTGACGATCGTAAGTGGCGTTTTTGACTCGTACGAATATGGTCGAGTCTGGTATCTATGAACCCCAAATGACGAGTTTAGTGGGTGTACGCATTTTCGCTGTGCTAACCTGAACCGTTCGTTTGTTTCGTGGGTTTCTACATCCGAGCCCACGGGTTCCATCTTAGATGCGGCATCCATTTTGTCTCTTGCCCTCAAGTAGCCAGCGAACGGACGCTGTCCGCTTCGCGACCCTGGGATTCCCAAACTCTTGCGGAAGACAGGTTTCCTTTGAAAGTGTCTTTATGATGAGGGGGATGATACTGTAAGGCAGATGGCCCCGCTCAAGGCTCATCTTGCCGTGCCGGTCTATTGTCTTAGCCGTGCATCTCATTAGGCACGTCCCTTTGATGCCTGCAGCTCGTGTTTCCCGATACCACCCCGTTTACACCCTTTCCGATCTCCCCACTGTTTCTGCCTTCCTCTGCACCTGTTTCTGTTCCTTCCTCGATCTGTTTATTGTTGATTGGAATGTACTAATGGTGGGAAGATGGGTTTTTACAGTTGGGAACCACCAAACGTTTCCGTACTTATGTTCCGGGCCTTGAATACTTGAAAGTAACCCCTTATGGTTTTACGATGGGAACCGAGTTGTAACCTTTTGTGTACCATGTTAACCTATGGGAGAAAACTGTATAAAAGGAGCGACCCACAGTAGCAATTCGAATCAGGCTCCGTGAACCTACGTTATGTACTTCTCGTGACTTCTGTGTTCCCTGCAGTAAATAAACCTCGAATCTTTGACGCCGAAGGAAGTGTCCCGTGTCTCTGTCATTTGTACGCCGGAACAGGTTACCCACGAAGGTTTCAGGTTTTGTCCCCTGGCACCGCTGGGTCTTAGAAAAACCCAGTCCTTCAGTTGGCGCCCAACGTGGGGCTGCATCAGTGGTACCGGTCCAAGCCTGACGATCGTGAGGAACTTCGTGTAAAATCTCCGAGGGAAGGTGCACCCCGCTTCATCGATCCTGTTGTCGAAACAAGTGGCCCGACGACTTTTTCCGCGAAGATCCCTGCCTCCTGACGGCTGCGACAGACTGCTGCCCTGACTGTAGACCTGTTTTGGCGCCTGGCGTAGACCTTGGTACAGCGAGACGATTGACGGGCCTTCCTGGTGACGCCATCGATCTTTGAGTTAAGTATTTGTGGGTCGCTCCCAGAGTCCTTAGTTGTGGGTGCTTAGTTGTTGCATGGTTCCATTGCATTTGTGGTTCTTAGTACTTGGTTCTTTGTTGTGATATTTGACGTCTGCAGTCGCCAAAAACCGAGGGTTTTTGCTCTTTGCAGGGACATTGTTAATCCTATAACCCTTGAAGTTTGTGAAACTCGGCTAGTGTGCAAGATGCCTGGCCGTAGTACTTTGTTCAGTTGTTTTGGTCGTTGTGGTGCGGATTCCCGACTGGAGGATTCGTGTCCGATACCTCCGGTTGGAACTCCAACTTATGAGTTATATAGCAAACATGGGTTAGGTCCGATTACCTTTAATGAATATTGGATTTGCTATACTAAAAAGGATGGTGTCCTTAGTTGGCCACCTCATGGTAGTTTTGAGACCCCGATTTTAGATAATCTTGAGGCTAAATTGTTCCAGAAAAAATCAAGGCCGGCCATGTTTGATGCCTTTCGGTTGTGGCGTAAAGAAGCCAAACAGAGAGAAATCAGACGGATTAAACGCAATAAGAGAGAAGGAGTTGTTACTACGGTAAGAAATGCAGAGCAGTTTCAGCGAGATAAGGAGGAAAAGGAAAAGGAAGTTTTCAATAGGTTGCAACATATGTCTGTAGACAAGTGTTATGCCGCTTTACCAACGGGTACAGATAAGAAGGAGGAATCTGCAGATGACCCTTTAATGTCCTATCTTTTGAAGTCGCCACCTCCGTATGCACAGGGCACTGTAACTCCTGTGGTTCCTCCTGCCCCTGCTCCTCCTGCCCCTGTTCTCCCTGCTCCTGTTCCACAACCTGTTCCTCAAAATGTTCCTGCTCCTCTACCTGCTTCCATCCCTACTGCTCCTCCACTTGTACTTCCCCATACTCCTGCTCCCGCTGTACCCGCTGCTCCTGCTGTTCTGGTTACTCCTCCTGTCTCTTCTGCTTCTGGTACTTCTCTTGTCACCCCGTTGGGTTACTCTTTGTCTCTGTCTGTTCGACGTCGTACCCCCTCTGTAGCTGCTAACTTCTTTAATTCTCTTGGACCTATTCTTGAGTCCGCTGGTTCGGACGGTCCTCAAAGACGAAGTCAGCTTCCTGGTGGTAGGGAGCGTGACTCATTGTATAATATGGCTATGGGTTGGATGAAATACCCCTTTCGAAATCCTCCTCGTGTAGTGTTAGATACGTTTTGCCAATTCAGCATACCGACACAAAGGTTCGTGTTTGAAGAAATGTGCAAGGCTTTACGTGACCTAATATCGGCTGATGCATCTGATGAGGTATTGACTGCTCTGACTAACCTTCTGCTCCAGTTTGCGAGCGGGATGTTGGTGGGCACCAATGTTCGACGTGCTGTCGAGCAACTATTGTCTTTTCGTCCTTCTACGATGCTTCGGGCATTGTTTGTAGAGGACATTGAGGGACCGCTTGCAGCGCCTGGCCAGTATCCCATGGTCGAAGTTCCCCCAGTGTGGATGCCAGGTGATGCTAATGCCGTTCCTATCATCTTGCCGCACTTTCAGAGAGTGTGGATCCATCTTCCATGGAAACGTTCGGAAGTTTTGCAGGTAAAGCAGTCTTTGCCTGACCCTCGCAAGAATCCTGCAGGGTAATATAAAGAATTATCGCAGCTCGTAGATGCTACGATAATGAATCTTGCTGATATCGATATGCTGTTTGGCAATGTCGTACCGCAACCGGTATGGGCAAAGATTTGTCAGGAAGACCATGCGGGAGAATTAGGCGGTGACTGGAATGCATTGCGGGCTGCTGACGCTTTGCAAGTTGGTGGGGCCAAGCCTGATCAATTAATTACGGCTTTGCCTCAGAGAATTATAGCTCTGATGAAAACGCTTATGCCAGCTATGAAGGTAAATTGGGACAAACTGTCCGCTTGCAAGCAGAAGAAGGATGAGAGCGTCTCTGATTTCTTTACGAGATTTGAGGAGGCTTTTATCGACCATAGTGGTAAAGACATGGGTACTGAAGGAGGTCAGCGATTGTTTGTGGATAAGTTTGTCTCAAATTTGCTGCCTGACAAGCAATAAATTGCGTAATTCAGAAAGTGCATGGGCTGTTTCTACTTCTGCTCAAATATTGGCTACGGCCCAATATTATGAGAATGGGGAGAAAGAGGAGAATGATCGTGCTGACAAGAAAACGAAAGAGCTCAAAACTAAAGTGTTGTTGCAGCAGGCGTATCCTCCACGTTCGAATCAGAATGATTCGCAACAGCGGAACAGATCACAATCTCAGTCAAATAGGTCACAATCACGAAATGATTCCTCTTCGCAGAGATCTTCGTTGGGGTACAATCAGTGTGCCTATTGTAGGAATGAGGGTCATTTAAAATTTGATTGTCCAGTTCTCAATGAGCGTAATAGTGGTAATTCGTCTAGAGGAGGTCGTGGTGGTTCTCAACAGACATTAACAACATCGGGGCACTTGATAGTACCCCTAACCATGGCACTGTAGCTATCATGGAAGCAGAAGACAATATTCTACTTCTCAATTTGAATCCTTGTTAGTCATGCTTTTCATTATTATTCCTCATTTTATCTTAAGTTCATTCTTTCATCATTCTTCATCCACTTGCAAGGAAATGCCAATTTCCTGTGCTTCTCATATTCCCGATGGACCATCCGAGCCTCTTCATTCAAGAATACGTAAAAACGCCAATTTCATTTGAAGCAGTTTATTAAAACCCAATGCATTTCGGGCCTCTGTGGGCCCTTCGTCAGGGGTAACTGGAAAGATCAATTAAATAAAATTAATATACAATACATCACGTTATGTAAAAGTAAAACATATTGTTTTGCATTTTTTCGTTCAACTGACAATGCTTTCCTGCAGACATCCTTCAAAAAGCCACATTAATAGACCCTGCAAATTAATTTAGTAATGTTTATCACTCAGGTTACATAAGGTTGCCTATACATAAACAACATTTTCCTGTCATCCCGACAGTGAACCCATCACACGTCCTCACCCCTCCTCTCCACTCGTGTGCATCTCACTACGTCCCTCTTATTAAATCACTCCTTCAGAATGCCCAGCTGAAATGCACGAGATCAGAAACAGATTTCCCAATGCTGCGCCATGTTTATACTGTCATGCACTAAATTCACTCGAGACAATGCTTCGTTTTAAATAAACTCCGCTGCCACTTTCCTGAGCTCTCTCAACCCATCTGCTGTGCTAAACCTCCATACCTGCTTCACTGACGCCGACGCGCTCCCCTTGCTTCCAACAAAGAAAACCTTCGTGATACTTCAAACACCTGGTATTTGAACTCTCGGCCCGCCCCTGATTCACACTCTGTGCCGCCCATTAACACATCGGACCTCACATCTAGAGAGTTCAAATACCAGGTGTTTGAAGTATCACGAAGGTTTTCTTTGTTGGAAGCAAGGGGAGCGCGTCGGCGTCAGTGAAGCAGGTATGGAGGTTTAGCACAGCAGATGGGTTGAGAGAGCTCAGGAAAGTGGCAGCGGAGTTTATTTAAAACGAAGCATTGTCTCGAGTGAATTTAGTGCATGACAGTATAAACATGGCGCAGCATTGGGAAATCTGTTTCTGATCTCGTGCATTTCAGCTGGGCATTCTGAAGGAGTGATTTAATAAGAGGGACGTAGTGAGATGCACACGAGTGGAGAGGAGGGGTGAGGACGTGTGATGGGTTCACTGTTGGGATGACAGGAAAATGTTGTTTATGTATAGGCAACCTTATGTAACCTGAGTGATAAACATTACTAAATTAATTTGCAGGGTCTATTAATGTGGCTTTTTGAAGGAAGTCTGCAGGAAAGCATTGTCAGTTGAACGAAAAAATGCAAAACAATATGTTTTACTTTTACATAACGTGATGTATTGTATATTAATTTTATTTAATTGATCTTTCCAGTTACCCCTGACGAAGGGCCCACAGAGGCCCGAAATGCATTGGGTTTTAATAAACTGCTTCAAATGAAATTGGCGTTTTTACGTATTCTTGAATGAAGAGGCTCGGATGGTCCATCGGGAATATGAGAAGCACAGGAAATTGGCATTTCCTTGCAAGTGGATGAAGAATGATGAAAGAATGAACTTAAGATAAAATGAGGAATAATAATGAAAAGCATGACTAACAAGGATTCAAATTGAGAAGTAGAATATTGTCTTCTGCTTCCACGATAGCTACAGTGCCATGGTTAGGGGTACTATCAAGTGCCCCGATGTTGTTAATGTTTTACCTTCACGTGTCTTTTGGGCTGGGCACGCTACCATTGAGCACGCTTGGTTCAGCTAAGTAAAATATGATCATTGAGAAAAAAAAGGTGTGCAACCTAACCTTACATGGGTTCTCAACAGACATCACGTGGTAGAGGTCGCGGTGCTCAAAACGATCGTTCCACTAATACTTCTGACTCCAATAATTGTTTTGACCAGCGCGGATCGTCGCAAGGGCGATCTGCTCAGTACAATGTGGATGATTATTACGTCGATCAGGATGCTGACGACAGTAATTACTAGGACAGCCATAGACAAGGAGAGGGAGTAGTATCAGTTCCGGTTGATCAGAGAGGGCCTTACGTCGCAGTTGCCACCTCGGGCGTCGTTGAGCCTTTTCTGTTGGACACTGGTGCAGCGAAAAGTTCCATAATGCATTCGAAACTCCCTGGCGCACCTTTGTCTGGCTTAACAAATGTTTCCGTTGGATTCTCTGGCGCCCCTGTTAGCAATCCATTTCGTGCCCTTTGCCTCTTACGATTGGGCCGCGTGAGCTGAAAGCTCCGTTGATTTTGACCACTGGCTGTGGTGAAAATCTTTTGGGCCTGGATTTGCTAAAACGTTTGTATGCGACTTTGTATTGTTCTACTGCGGGAGTAAAGCTTACGTTAGGTGAGAGAGTTGTCTCTCCTATGTACTTATCCATCGATAAGCTTCCACCGGAATTGAGTTCTCTTCCTGCATCTTTGTGGGCAACAGGTCCCAACGACGTGGGCCTGCTTGACATCTCCCCTTATGTTGTTCATTTGAAATCTAACGTGCGACTGCCACGTATTCCCCAGTATCGTATCTCCCTTGATGGTGAGCGAGCATTGTTAGCTATCATCTATGATTTGATTGAAAAAGATGTTATCGAAGAGACTCGGGGAAACGTGTGCAATAGTCCTGTATTGCCCATTTTGAAGCGCACGGATCCATCAAAACCACCTGTTTATCGTTTTGTTATCGATTTACGGGAGGTAAATAAAATTGTGATTCCTCAGGTCCCTGTTGTGCCTGACATCACGGCGCTACTGACTCTGATCCCAGCCTCTGCATCTTGGGTCTCTGTGATCGATCTGAAGAATGCTTTCTTCAGTATTCCGATTGCTGATGAAAGTAGAGACCTTTTCGGTTTCTCTCTTGGTGGCCGCAGCTTCCGGTTTAAACGTGCACCTCAGGGCTACTGTGAGAGTCCATCGATATACAGTCAAGCCTTGAAGGGTCAACTTGATGCATTTGTGTTGCCGGCAGGTGCAGCCTTGATCCAATATGTCGACGACTTATTGGTGGCTGCAGATACTCAGGACATTTGCAAAATTGCCACGGTATCGTTGTTGCAGCATCTCTGTGACTTACATCACAAGGTGTCGCCTTCTAAACTTCAATATTGTTGTCCAGAAGTAACCTATCTAGGTCACTTATTGTCAAAGGAGGGAAGGAGGTTGACCCCAGAGAGAATTGCAGCGATTGCTCGAATGACTGTGCCAACAACTCAGAGAGATGTGCGTGCCTTTTTAGGTATCACGTCATACTGCAGACAGTGGATTCCAAATTTTTCATTGTTAGCGAAACCATTGGTGGCTCTTACGTGCAAGGATGTTCCACCTCCTTTACCATGGACGGATGAATGTCAGAAAAGTTTTTCTGAACTGAGTGACGCGTTGTGTTCGGCTCCTGTGTTAGGGACCCCTGACTACAGTAAGCCGTTTACACTATACGTTCACGAGAGAGAAGGTTGTGCGTTAAGCGTCTTGACGCAACAATTCGGCGGTAAGCAACGTCCATGTGCATATTTTTCCTCGACATTGGACCCGGTAGCTAGAGCATTGCCGAGATGTCTGAGAGCAACAGCGGCAGCTGCGGTGTCCATCCGACAATCTGCAGGATTGGTCATGGATAATATGCTTACGGTAATGGTTCCGCATGCAGTTGACACTCTTTTAAATCGTACGAAAACTCAGCACTTGACAAGTGCAAGGTTGTCTGGCTATGAGTTGACGCTTTTGGCAAGTCACATTCAGATAAAACGCTGTAATGTCCTGAACCCGGCGACTTTGTTGCCAATTAGTATGGAGTCAGATGAAGTAACACCTCATGACTGTTATTTACGGACTGAGGAGGAAACAAAAGGTCGCGTGGACCTTAAAAACACTCCTTTGGAAGATCCCGATGGGACTTTGTATGTGGATGGTTCATGTTTTAAATGGCGATGTAACGACTGCGTATGCTGTGGTGACATTAAATACTGTTGTGGAAACTGCGAGATTGAATCAGAATTCTGCTCAGGCTGCAGAGCTGATTGCCTTGACTAGAGCGTGCGTGTTGTCGAAAGGGAAACGGGTGAATGTGTTTACTGACAGCCAATATGCTTTTGGCGTCGCGCATAGCTTTGGACGTTTGTGGCGAGAGAGAGGTTTTATGACATCGCATGGTACGAAGATCCAACACGGACAGCTCGTGAATGATCTTTTGGATGCACTTACATTGCCCAAGCAGGTGGCGATTGTCAAATGTAGTGCACACCGTAAGGTGACGGATGATGTTGGTCGTGGGAATGCGTTCGCTGATGAGACTGCTAAGGAGACTGCCCGGAACCTTAGCACTAGGATGTATGTGACGAGTTTGGTTAGGTGGCCTACAGTATGTGTGAGGATACCATCGAGAGCGTGAAAATGATTCAGAATGAGGCCACCAAAACTGAAAAAACGAAGTGGAAAGAGAGTACGGGAAAGTTGGACGCGAATGGTTGCTGGATTGATCTGTCGGAGAATAAGAGGTGGATGTTGCCAGATGCATATGTACTAGCTGTTGTGACGATGGCACACGGCTTGGCACATATTAGCGCGAAAGGTATTTGTAAGTTGTTTTCCCCTGTATGGAAGAATGATGGTATCACGAAGTGTGCGGAGAGATTGGTGAAGAATTGTATGATATGCATGATGTACAACCCTGGAAAAGGAACCCCTACACCTCCTGGCCATTTTGCTCCCCCTTCATGTCCCTTTGAGGTGATCCAGCTAGACTTCATCCATATGGAGCGATGCAATAACCTGAAATACGTTTTAGTTGTGGTTTGCGCGTTCTCCCGATGGATCGAAGCCTACCCTCTTAAAGATAACACTGCCCTGTCCACTGCGAAAATCCTACTGAAGGAATATTTTCCTCTGTATGGAATGCCACGAATTGTATGGTCTGATAACGGAAGTGAGTTTGTGGGGAGTGTAAGGGCCTTGGAATTACTCAGAAATTCCATAGCGCCAATCATCCCCAGTCAGCTGGTTTGGTTGAAGGTTAGAATGGCACCCTCAAATTGAAGCTGGCGAAGGTTCAGGCTACGACTGGTCTCTCGTGGCCTGACGCCTTACCTCTAGCCCTTCTGTCTACTAGGGCAACTGTACACTCCCGAGTAGGGCTTAGTCCCTACGAGATTGTGTTCGGCCGCCCTGCGAATGTTTGGGGGGTTCCTAGACCGAGTGTGTTCTCTGATCTTGAGTACCCAATGTTGATCGATTATCTGCATGATCTGACTGCTAAACTGAGGTTAATTCACCAACAGGTCTTTGAAGCACTGCCGACGCAGACGGAGGGTCCAGGCCACCAGCTCCAGCCTGGAGACTGGGTGGTGACGCGGAACTTCGGACGTAAAAGAAACCTTGAGCCCCGCTTTACTGGACCCTACCAAGTTCTACTCGCCACGAGGACTGCTGTTCGTTTGGAAGGTCGTAAACACTGGGTGCATTCCACCCATACTAAAAAGATACCTCTACCTTTGCCGGCAGACTCGTGGGTGAGGAAAGGCATTGCTTCATCTGAAACGGAAACATCGCAGACCTTTGTTCCTTTTAGCGACGCTCAGCTTGTTGGAGAACCCTCAGCGCAGCAGGACGACATTGTTGAACAATTGCCACCTACAAACTCAAGATCTGAACAATTGACTGACCAGCAGAACTCTGTCCCACTATCGGATCAGTTGTTTGATGAACAGACACGTCCTGGGAGAAGCCGATACTTCCTGAGATCTAATACTAAGGACAAATAAAAAAGTTTTTGCTTTCTCCCTTGACATCCACATTACCCCATTGACACCAGTCAGTCTGAGCACACTCGTATAATTCTGGTTTTTGTAAATATTGTGAGTTTTGTTTCCACATATGTTTTTGCTTCCACAGCTTGGAAATATTGTGTATAATTGTAAATAAGTCCTTACATCCGGGTGTACCGTAGGGTCGCGTGTGTACTTCCTTCTGGTTAGTAGGTCTTGACACTAGGTCGAAGGCCGTCGGTTCCTGGGAACTCCTGGGGATTGACTACTGCTACACAGAACGAAGTGCGTCAAGAAACGTTGCGGACGGTTTTAGAGGATGCCGTTCTCTAAGCTTGTGGATTTGGAAAAAGCTCAGGCTCAAAGATTCAAGTTGCAGCAATTTACTCGCACAAAATGCTTCATGATTCAAGTGTTCCTACTGTTTCTAATTGTTTCTTCGCTATTGGTGGGTGGGGTGTATTACCTGATATTGACGTTCTTGCCTTCTGCTTCACCTACCCCTACTCCTGAACCTAAAACTACCTCCACTGTTTCTCCTCATTCCTTCCACATCTTACCCCAACACGAGCAGGCCAGACGTGCGGAATTTATGAATAATTCCTTTATTCAGCTCTTTCATCAACATCAGTTGGTGGTTAACACTACCAATTGTTGGGTGTGTGGGTTGATGCCACATACCACTGATAAGGGGATTCCGTACTTGGTCCTTCCTTATAGTTCCCAGGGTTCAGCTCGAGCATTTCAAACAATGTTTCGAAGTGCACTAGATTCCTACCCCAATCGAGAGCCACGTCCTTCCCACTTGGCCCTGGTCCGTACCACAAGCCTTTGGCTATAGCGATCGCTGATTTAGATAGGGATATCTATGAGCCGTCGCTCATCCCAGAGGAAGAGGTGCGAGCCTATAGGGATCTGAGTGAGGCTGAGTATAGTGCGCTTGTGGGTGAAAGACAGCTTAGAAGCTCGTCTCCGATATGGATCGTACCCCACCTTGGTAATTTCTGTCTGAAAGGTCGTGGCCGAAGACCGAGAGCTCATCTTGGAGAGAGTGCTTGCTCCGAGACGTATGTCTTGCCGATGCTCTCGTCCCCTGTGTTTCTGACTGCCAAGGGTACGTACTTTGTTTGTCATGATCGTGCGTACACGTAGTTGCCCTCCGACTTTGCGGGCACATGTTACATTGCGAATTTGTTGCCTCCGACTTTTACAGTCGCCTCCGTTTACCACAAGACTCGAATTGTGAGGGGCGTGATTAGCGAAGAGGACACTGCCGGTCAAGAGGCAGGAGACTTTTTCAAAGGTTTCTTTACGTTTTGGGGACCTATGGTTAATAGTAGGAACCTGAGACAGTTGACCCGAGTGGTGGAATCGACAGCTAATATCACTGCCAGTGCCCTCGGTAACATCACAGCAGAACTTCAGGCGGATAGGCTCATGACGTTACAAAACCGTATGGTTTTAGACGTTGTTTTAGCGGATCGAGGTGGAGTATGTAAGGTGATCCATTCGAGCTGCTGTATTTTCATTCCAGATAACGCTCCGACTGTCTATCAAGCCATTTCAAAGTTGCATAAGATCTCTGAGTCCATACACATGGACGTAGGGGATTGGACGCTACTTGGGTGGTTTTGGGGCCTGATGTCGACTTGGGGTTGGAAGATTCTGATGATCATCGGGGTTGTTGTAGCGTTTCTGTTCACGTGTTGCCTTTGTGTGCAGTGTGGTCCTGCCTTATGTGGCCTCTGTGCTACAACGTGTATGAGACAGCCGCCTGTTACCAAAGGAGCTCAGATGGATAGAATTATGCTGCAGCAACATCTAGATGGTTTGATGAATATCGAATATGATTCCGACTAGTGCTTGCCTACATGAGGGCAAAAGGAGCGTCTGAGGTTCCATGACGATCGTAAGTGGTGTTTTTGACTCGTACGAATATGGTCGAGTCTGGTATCTATGAACCGCAAATGACGAGTTTAGTGGGTGTACGCATTTTCGCTGTGCTAACCTGAACCGTTCGTTTGTTTCGTGGGTTTCTACATCCGAGCCCACGGGTTCCATCTTAGATGCGGCATCCATTTTGTCTCTTGCCCTCAAGTAGCCAGCGAACGGACGCTGTCCGCTTCGCGACCCTGGGATTCCCAAACTCTTGCGGAAGACACGTTTCCTTTGAAAGTGTCTTTATGATGAGGGAGATGATACTGTAAGGCAGATGGCCCCGCTCGAGGCACATCTTGCCGTGCCGGTCTATTGTCTTAGCCGTGCATCTCATTAGGCACGTCCCTTTGATGCCTGCAGCTCGTGTTTCCCGATACCACCCCGTTTACACCCTTTCCGATCTCCCCACTGTTTCTGCCTTCCTCTGCACCTGTTTCTGTTCCTTCCTCGATCTGTTTATTGTTGATTGGAATGTACTAATGGTGGGAAGATGGGTTTTACAGTTGGGAACCACCAAACGTTTCCGTACTTATGTTCCGGGCCTTGAATACTTGAAAGTAACCCCTTATGGTTTTACGATGGGAACCAAGTTGTAACCTTTTGCGTACCATGTTAACCTATGAGAGAAAACTGTATAAAAGGAGCGACCCACAGTAGCAATTCGAATCAGGCTCCGTGAACCTACGTTATGTACTTCTCGTGACTTCTGTGTTCCCTGCAGTAAATAAACCTCGAATCTTTGACGCCGAAGGAAGTGTCCTGTGTCTCTGTCATTTGTACGCCGGAACAGGTTACCCACGAAGGTTTCAGGTGTTGTCCCCTGGCACCGCTGGGTCTTAGAAAAACCCAGTCCTTCACCACGCTCCTGCTGCACCAAAGCCATTGTCAGGCTGCTGCGAGATTTGGAGTTGCCACATGTCTGGCAGCCTGGGTTTTGGAATTCCCTCAGCAGTGGCTGTAAAAATAGGCACCGCAATGGGAATGCCAAAAACAGTTCCTTCACTGCATGAACTGTAAAGTCGAAGCTGTGCAAGGACTGCTGTGCATGCACACAGGTGGTATATTGGCTGCCCCCTGTGTGCATCTACATAGCGTCGGGTACCATGGGGTGGGCTCCCTTTGCTTCCTCTCCACCCCGGTTTTCATGGCAGTGGAACCGCCATAAAAATTGTTGTGAGAGGAAACTCATAAAATGCTTGGCGGAACCACAGCGATACCGCCAACCATAATGAAGCCTCAGGACCAACACACCATCGCCACGGAACGGTTGTTCCCTGGTGACATTGTCTGTTGCATGGCAGTCCGAATCCCCAAGTCTTAATGGGGCGGTAGGGCTGGGCTGCCACCCCCGCGTCACCACAAGGCTGGTGGTCTTTGGACCCCAAGACTCATATTCTGGCCCAAAGTGTGAATGTTGAAACCTTGATGCAAGGGCAAAAAAAATATCCTGCCGGTAAGGGACCATTTCTGCCTGCAAAATTGAAATTTTCCTGGTCTCAGCTTACCTGCCAAAAGACCAAAAGCTTCACTGGGACCGCATACAATGTCTATTCAACCTTGTGTAGCCCTCCTCTGCTACAGCCTTCTATCTTGTTCTTGTGAAGATTTTAGACTTTCATTTTTGAGGTAAAACCTTCAAATGGGTTATATCTGGTTCCTGCATCCAACCCACGTTCAATTGCGGCTAGCCTTAATTCACACCCAGGTCCTGGACTATCGTGACCAGTTGACTTCAGATCATATCTCTGCTTCCCCTTTTTGGATTTTTGGTGTTTTGTTTTTATTTTATTATTAAAATTTCCAATTCAGTTTGGGATTTTTATTGTGTTGTGTTCTGACTTTATTACTGTTTTGGTGCAGCATAAATGCTTTACACATGGCCCTAGGTTAAGCCTAATTGCGCTGTGCCTTAGTTTGAAGGGGTTTGTTCTCAAGGGTCATTTAGTGACTTTGAGGGTTTGTCCTGACAAGGATTGTGATTGTATTTCAAGGTAGGAAGTAATCTTCCTTATCGACCCAATTTCTTACAACATACCTATTGTTAGACCTGGCACCATTGGTGTGGGTCTCCCTTCCATTTTTTGCTGTTGCCGCCTACGTCTTTGCTATGTTTTTGCTGGTCTAGATGCTTTGGGCACTTTGCCACCGCTATTCGGTGCTAAAGTGCAAGTGCTTCCTAATTTAAATTGCTGTAATGGATTAGTGTACTCCAAACTTTGAGAGTAAAATGTTGCATTTACCATCTACATTGAACTAAGCTATTTCTGCCATCTCAAAGTCATATTATTGATATTGAATTGTGGATTTTTGTCGTTTGGTCTTGTGTTAAGTGTAGTAAAGATTAGTTATTTTTCTAAACTGGTGTAGTGTCCATTTGTGGTGTTTTCACTGTATTACTGTATGTGTTCACAAATGCTTTACACACTGCCTCTGAGATAAGGCAGTCTGCTTGTGCCAAGCAACCAAGTGGGTGAGCAGGGGTTATTCAGGAGTGTATCTCCCTTTCCCTGACTAGAAGGCAGGGTCTATATTTGGACAAAGGTGTATACCATTCCCAACTAGATACCCCTATTTCTAACACCTATAAAACGAGGAGATTTTCTGCAACTACTTCTCCTGAAAAAAACATTATAGAATATTGTCCTAAAATTATTTCTAACTTCAATAATGTTATGAAACAACAGATATTCCATATGAGGATACTTTTGCTCGGAAATTCCCCATGTACCTAAGAACAGTAACTCATCCGATCTTGTCCTAAGGACAGCTATTTTACCATATGCTTCGCCTATCTATCTCCATCTATATGAATTTGTAGCACGCACAGCTACTTCGAGGAGTGTCCCGGCGCGAGCCTGAAAAAGGGGTTGGAGTCTATTCCATTTAAATATCTTTATTTCGATTCCACAAGGAAATCATAAAAGTATACATCAATTTAAAAACAAAACAATTAATCTACCATAAAATCACAATACATGTTTGCAGGATTCTAAAATAAACCCATAGTACAGCTTAAAACTAAATACCATGAACATTCAATATCTATTTCTGATCATCAGAGCTGATCTAATAAAATTCAGTACAGCATTACAGGTGTTTGCAGTTGACAGAGATAACAAGAATTCATAAGCTTCTTTGTAATAGCACGTTCCAAGAGATAATAATAATGGTCTGATAAAGGTGTTTCTTGGGACCTTATACAAAGTACAAAAGAGAAAAAGGTGGAGAGTATTTTGCAAAACCTTATTATTACAAGGGCAACAAGGTAACTTCTCCCACCAACCCCCCGGCTTTGGATAAGCAAAGAGGAAGTGTAAAGTGCCAAGGCGAAATCTTGTAAGATAAAAGCGCCATTGCGTGTTCATAATATATGACAGATAAAAGGGTTGAACTAGCCTTCCCCGTACCCGTGATACATAATCATTTGTCTTTAAAGAACCCAGATTAACACTATAGGCATTTTTAATAACTTCCTTAGCAAGTTAGCATCCTTACTAAGCATGTCAGGATTTGTAAACATATTTCCCAACCCTATCTTATAGAGGGTCTCCCTGACATATCGTAGCCATGGGATTTCCCTGCAATGCTCGAGTTTAAGGCAATCTTGAAGGATATCTTTGGTTAATTTCAGTTCATCAGATTGCCAAACTTTAGACCATAATAATAAAGGTGCAACGTGAATAATATTGCTTACAAACTCAATTCCAACCTCTCCGTGGCAGAATATGTTAGATGTGCCCGATGGGACAGATAGTAAGCGTTTTAGAAAGTTATTCTCCATAATCTGTATTTTATCGCAATTTTGTGACCCCCAAACACCAGCACCATAGGTCAGAGCAGAAACACATTTAGCTTTATATAAAGATGTTATTTCAGCTATAAGTCGTTGCCCTAATTTACTAGCAAAGCGAAAGAGAGCTTCAATTGACTGTGTAACCTTCTGAACCCTAGCTGACAACAAAGGTTTCCAGTTCAATTTTTTGTTAAAAAGGTTTCCCAGATAATTGAAGTTATCAACTTTCTGAATATTGGAGTTCCTCACCCTGTATTTGCGAATTTTTACATTTTTCGAGCCGCAAGTCATGGCAAAAGATTTAGTAAAGTTGACCCCTAAATCTAATTTTCCCATAAACATATCAAAAGCATTCAGACAGATCTGCCTGCTATTGGGAGTAAGGGCCATTAGGACAGTGTCATCTGCATATGACAACATTGGAATTCTTTTACCGTTTATCTTTGGAAAATCAGCACCAGTTTCTAATAGAAAGCCCTCTAGACCATTCGTATAAACCAAAAATAGAAAAAGGGCTAAAATACATCCCTGTCGGACGCCTTCGGTGGATAATATAGGTATTGTTTTCTCTCCTCCAGGGCCATATCTAATTCTGACCATTGTAGCAGTGTGCAACCTGCGGAGCAAAGTAACCAAAGGCTCCTCAAACCCCATAGAGTCCATCATACGCCACAATTTATACCTGCATACCGTATCAAATGCACTGGACAAGTCCATAAATGCCAAGTGAATAGAACTATTCTTTGCACCCATGTACTTGCCCATGATCAATGCTAGATTCAAGCACTGCTCAGTAGTTCCTTTCCCCCTCCTAAAACCATATTGGGATTCTACAATAACCCCCGCCAATTCTGCCCACAATTCTAGACACCCCAATATTACCCTACCCATTAACTTGCATGATGCGTCAATTAATGAAATTGGTCTATAGCAACGTGGGTCAGACTTATCACCCTTTTTGAAAATAGGCACCAAAACTGCCTCTTTCCAGGAGGTCGGAATGGGCCCCAGCACTAATGCCTTAAAAACATTCAGAAGTAATGGGGACCAGACCTCCAGATTATGTTTAAAAAGGTCCAACAATACTGCATCAGGGCCAGGGGCCTTTAAAGCCGCTCCCTTAGTCAAAGCCAGCTCCACTTCCGAGAGTGTTAATGAATCACTAAGTACCTTTGCTGATTCCGTGTTAACATTACAGTATTCATCCTCTCCCGTGGTAGCAGTCTGTAGTTTCTCCTTGGGATTGAAGATTTTACTATAATGAGCTACCCAGGAGTCTTCAAGTATATGCACTCAAATGGTATTTTCTTCCCCTGTTTTTAAAAAAGGCCTATTTATTATTTCCCAAAAAAGTCTATTATCCCTTAGATCAACCGCTTTATCCAGGTCTTCCCATGCTTTGGTCCTCAAATCATTTTTCATCTTTCTAATTGCCTCCCTGTATCTTTTCCTAGCCAATATAACCATGTCTCTATCTCGTGGGTCATGGCGTGATGCCTTAGTTAAGTTTGTTTGAGCTGAAGAACATTCAGCATCAAACCATGTAGGCCCTTGGTGTTGATTCCTCCCCCCTATTTTTACAAGAAGATGAGTAGCCACATTACCCATTAATACTTCAAAACTCTTAATTATATGGTCTGGATCAGAATTAGGTGATAGACAAGTTTCTATCTGAATCGCGTTTTCCTTAAAAATATCCATTTCCAATTGCCTGACAGGTACTTTGTTCCACTTTAGAGTGACGCACTGATTCTGGCTATATACTATAGGTTGTTCCGGACCCAGTTTTCTTTCAAGAACCATGTTAAAACTCAAAATTAGGGGATTTTGGTCACTGGCTGGGTTCGCCTCAATTTTAAAGTCCTTCAAGGAGTGGAAAAAACCCCTAGATACCATTGCAAAATCGATTGTACTCGTTCTGCCCCCTGTGCCTTGAAAGGTAGGTATATTCACAGTACCTGAAAAGCTGGGCATATCCAGGATACATAAATCATTATTCATGACAATACTGTTTAGAGCCTCCCCTTGTTTGGTATGAGTAAAATGGGCCATAGGTTGGTCATTTAGATCCATCAGACCACACGCCCTGGACCCACTGAACTTACATAACTCACAATTAAAATCGCCTGACCATATGATGGAAAGAGGGAAGACCCTATTTGTCACCTTAGCAATCTCTTCCTGTAGGTTATCAATAATTACAGTTTCATGGGGATCAAATATATTATAGTACCAAATAATAAGAAGAACAGTTTCAGGAAATAGATCCTTAATGATAAGTAATTGGTACCAAGGTGATTCCACCACTCTGTAAACATATCTTAAATTATGCTTTACAGAGATTGCTGTCATAAGCCCACCCTTAGCTCGTCCTGATTGCGATGGTATTGCAGGAACATTAAACATTTGAAAACCATCCAGGCTCTGGTCCACAGTACTCCATGTCTCCTGTAAACAGACTATGTCAAAAGAATCTACGTATTCTACCCAAACCGGATCCTCCAATCTTTGCCCAAGGCCCGCAATATTCCAGGAAATTATACGGAAATAGCTAACCTTCTCCCGATTACCTTCTTTTACCAGTTGTGTTTTAGTTATAGAATGAGCTGGCTCACACCCATCTACAATATTTTTTGTACCATTAGTGCCCACATCAACAACCTCATGAGTAATTATATCATTATTTCCCACTACAACATCATCTTGAGCATTTATAACTCTAAGAGTACATATGCTATCTCCACACCTTCGATCTAAATTTGAGTTTACATTTGATTTGTACAAAAGTCCCATACTCCCTTGAACAGTATCATTCCCATCATTACCATAATTTACAAGATCATTGTTTTCTTCAAAGTGGGTTTGAAAATTTTTACTAGCCCAAAAATTCTCTACACAATTTATATTATCATTGGTTGTTATTTTCATTTCACTGCAGAGAGTAAAATGGTGATGGGGCGACACCACCCTAGGCATAGCATCCTCAACCGGAGAAGAAAAGGTAGACTTATTGTTCCAGGGTGATAAGTTTGGTTGAGAAATTGGATTCAGTCAGTCATTTAAGTTCATTGGGGTCAGCGGATGGAACATATTTGATAATGGGATGTACCAAAGGTCCTTCGGATTTGTAGGATGGTAATTATTTGACCTAGGGTACATATTAGGGTGAATTACCAAAGGAAAAAAGTTAACATTTCTATTAGGGTAGGTAGAGTTAGGTTTATTTCTAAATTGTTTCTGATCTTGAGGGAAGTCCAAACCATATCTATACCGGGGTTTATTTGAAGGAAACATCATTTTTTCCGGATAGAAATATGTCAGATTCCGTGTTGACACTCCTCCATCATTACTACCCACAAACCAATCACTTATATAGGATACCACCCTATGGTCCTAAAATTAACTATGATCAAATCACCCTCTATATCCTTAGGACGAATGCCGACCCATTGACACCTTCTAACTGAGACAATATCTCCATTCAAAGGTACAGGTAGTGGTCTATTCAGACGCAACCAATGAATCACTTTGTTTTTTAAACTAATATTCGATTCCACAGTTCCCTCCGGGACAGCAGGAACGCCTGTTAAAATAATGACAAAATCAAAAGACTCCGGCGGCAGATCAACTGTATCTTTATAATGTAATTTACCTCCGTTAGGATGATTTGTTTGGGAAGAAAGTATTTTATTGATTTGAACAGGCTTCGAAACCACAGAAGGAATCTTTTCTTTGCTTGTGATTTTCGAGGCTGTAGTCACAGGTGTGCTGGATGCAGTAGTGGGGTTTTTATTAGCAGGTACATTATTTGGTTTCTTAGGGGGATTATGTTGTCTAATTTGATTATTTCAGGTTTTGTTTTCAGTAACGGTAACTGAGGTGATTAACGTTGGTTTCTCTGGGGGCGTAGGCTGTGGAAAAAGGCGATCTCGTTTTTTATCCAGCCTTTTAAGCCTTTCGACAAGAGGAAGAATAAGAGCCTTTAAGAGTTTTTCAACAGCATCCAGAAGCCCATCATTAGGAATGCTTTTATGTCCCATATCTACATTCCTTTGTATTACTTCTGTCTCCTCTGTAAGCTTTTCCCCCACGTCCTCTGACAGGGTTTCTTTGGGGGCTGTTGTTACCTGTGGCGGCTTCCACGGGTTGGCAGACCCACTTTTATTTTTCCCTCCCTTCTTCCGTCTCTTCCTAGCTGGGGAAGATACACCACCTTTAGACTTTTGGTCATCATGTGCACTAGTTGTTGTAATAGTGGGCTGAGAAGCAAGCAACGTGATGACCTCAGTTTGTATCTTCAGGGGGGGAGGTAAGGTATTACTATTAGAGTGGGGAACACGCTCCAAGGGCAGAGGGGTATTAAGATCTATAAGGTTATTTGATATTACTGTGGACAAGTCACTTGGACCTTCCACTGCCATATCCAGAACCCCCAGCGATGGCGGGCTTTCCTGAAAAATTAAAGGTATACTATCTGTGTTAAATAACTCCGCATCCATCTCAGCCTGTTCTGAGGTGCATACAGGAGACTTCGCTTTGCTAGGGGGAGGAATCTGCCTCTTAAGATTCTCAATTGAGAGGCGTCGTTCGGCCCTCCTTTCCGCTAGAGCTAACTCTCGGTCAATTTCCTTATTTGCTTTAGCAAAATATTTATCAAGGGTGCCGAGTATAGAGATACTCACGCGATCAGGGAGGGAATTAGGAGTTGAACTAGACATTTTTAGGATAAGTATATAATAACATTTATAATAAATGACAGTGTTTTAGGCAACATAAGGAACAATAAGGATAACAAACAAACAACCTTGTATAGTAATGACAAATAAACCTAAAAATATACGAGGATATCAACCCAATGTTAAATCATGATTACAAGGCCACATCCAATAGTAAACTTATCAGAGGGGGGGCCCTGCCCGGCCTCCTCCGGCCCCTGACGGCCACAGACGGTCCCGCCCTTGTCCCGGGCTTCTCCCGGGAAGCTCCCGCGCGCCCCCGTGCCGCGGGGGGAGACCTTCTCTTAAATACATGTACCAATAAAGTGCAGGCGGGGTGTGGTGGACAGGGAGAGCGGCCAGGTGACGTGAGGTGCGGGTTGCCGAGGCTTCTGGTCCTTGAAGTCCGGCCCCACTCGCTCGCAGCCCTGGCCAACACACGCTTTGCAGAGATACACAGTCCAGGCTTTCCAGGTGGTGAGGAAACGCAGAGGGACCCGCGAAGCGGGTACCGCAAGTTGCGGCGAAAAGATAAGGGTCTATGAGCACCCTCGGTAGCAGCAGTTCGAATCAGCAGGATGTCCCAGGATGTTTCCTCCTCCCCAGCCTTTTAAATGTGCAGGCGGGGCATGGTGGACAGGGAGAGCAGCCAGGTGACGTGAGGCGCGGGTTGCCGAGGCTTCTGGTCCTTGAAGTCCGGCCCCACTCGCTCGCAGCCCTGGCCAACACACGCTTTGCAGAGATACAAAGTCCAGGCTTTCCAGGTGGTGAGGAAACGCAGCCGGACCCGCAAAGCAGGTACCGCAAGTTGTGGCGAAAAGATATGGGTCTATGAGCGCCCTCGGTAGCAGCAGTTCGAATCAGCAGGATGTCCCAGGATGTTTCCTCCTCCACAGCCTTTTAAATGTGCAGGCGGGGCGTGGTAGACAGGGAGAGCGGCCAGGTGACGTGAGGCATGGGTTGCCGAGGCTTCTGGTCCTTGAAGTCCGGCCCCACTCGCTCGCAGCCCTGGCCAACACACGCTTTGCAGAGATACACAGTCCAGGCTTTCCAGGTGGTGAGGAAACGCAGCGGGACCCGCGAAGCGGGTACCGCAAGTTGTGGCGAAAAGATAAGGGTCTATGAGTGCCCTCGGTAGCAGCAGTTTGAATCAACAGGATGTCCCGGGATGTTTCCTCCTCCCAAGCCTTTTAAATGTGCAGGGGAGGCGTGGTGGACAGGGAGAGCGGCCAGGTGACGTGAGGCGCGGGTTGCGGAGGCTTCTGGTCCTTGAAGTCCGGCCCCATTCGCTCGCAGCCCTGGCCAACACACGCTTTGCAGAGATACACAGACCAGGCTTTCCAGGTGGTGAGGAAGTTGTGGCGAAAAGATAAGGGTCTATGAGCGCCCTCGGTAGCAGCAGTTCGAATCAGCAGGATGTCAAAAGGCAGAGCTAAAAGAGAAAAGTTTTTAGATTTTTCTTAAAAGTAACAGAATCTTGAATACTACGTATAGCCAGATATAGGGTGGCCTATACACTATTCAAATAGGTCGTTTGGAATTGATATCATAATTTCTCTTTGGGGAGGCATTCCCCTGCTGTTTGATTAGTTCTTATTTTGCCACAGCTTATTTTCATAAAGAGTCAGGCAACTCAATTTGAGTAATCACCAAGCCACCATATTTGGTTTAGAATAAGGGTGCTTGCAGATAACTATTTGAATTTGTATTATCAACCTCTCCAGGGCCTTCACATAACTCTATGCCTAATAGGCATATCTCTTGCTTTCCTTTTAAATAGCAGCTGCCAACAATTTAGAATAGAATTGAAACCTTATAATTTCACACCCTTTAACCACATTCTACCCCCCAGATGCAAACTTTTAGAACTAATTTCATTTGAAACCCTAATGGCCGGAAGGGCTGCTAAAAGTTTAGATTGATCCAAAGGGTGAATTTTACATGTATGCTTCACCTTCACTGAAACAGCTCGAACATCCTTAATCCTTAAAATTGTATTGCCTTCTCCACAATTCCTTTTCTTTTCTTTATTGTTCTTAGTTGTTAGCTCTAACGTTTCCTGCTTCTGCCCCAGCTGATCAAGCCCTACTAAGCAAGATCTTAGTTGAAAGAAAGCCAGGAAGTGACTATAAAATGCCGGGATGTTTCCTCTGCTGTTGAAAAATTTGCTGGTGCATTTCTTTAAACTTTTGGTAAACTTTTGCACACTTATCCCAATTAATATTTAGTACTGAGTTTTTACAACTTGGGCCTCTATTCTTTTTTCAATAGCATTGGTTAGAATGACTGAATATTGACAATACACTGTTTTTTCCATATATTTTGCAGTTTTATATACTAATGCAGGAAAATAGGAAACATTAATGTTTTCAGAATCTGTTTGTTGTTTACCTTTGGAGCACAGTTTTGAGTGTAAAGTTACCAGGATCGTCTTCATATCCTCCTCGGCTCTTTAGTCCACCCCAGCTCCTATTCTCTCTAGGAGATATGTTTCTTTAACGTGCTGGTTATTTACCAGGACCAGGGATTGCAACATACTTTAAAATGTGGTCTGCTTTAGGAGTAAAATGTTAAGCATGGATACTTCAGGCGATAGACCTACATGTTGGACTTACGTTTTGAGAATTCATAAATTAGTTGCAAGCTTGTGTAAAACTAATTCATAATCAACAGAAAATAACTGGACTACCGATATATTCAAACCTATATTAACCATACGGGCTATTGGAACCTGAAATTCCATTTGATACCAACTTTGAACAAGGAAAGGAAGATTAGTGTGGAGTTCTGTCCAGGGCCGGACTGGGAACCACAACCAGCCCTGGCAAAATGCTTGTGTCCCCCCCCCCCGCCGAGTTGCCGCCGAGCTCTTTGCCTCTTTGCGGGGCCGGTATTCAGCCAATTTTGGTACAGGGCCAATTTTACAGTTACACGTCCCTCTAACAAAAACGGGCCCCAGGGGCCCAAAACCGCCCCCACCCCTGGGGGATTGCCCGGTGCCCACTAGGGCCAGTCCAGCCCTGGTTCTGTCATTACCATACTTAGATAAAGACTCTAAAATGGTGTCCTTTAACAGAATTTAAAAAGATCTTCAACTGTTCGAACTAATCCTGTGTGCTTGTGTGTAAAATTAATCTAATTGTAATTCAACATTCAACATAGATGTAGACTAGTCTGGCAATTGAAAATGTTTCAATACCAAATTCCATGGAGAAGATGACATGGGTGGACTCCTTTTGAGGTAGATTGAGAGAATCAGGTTAGACCTTTAATGAAAATAAAAGAAACATTTGTTAAACCCTGTCTTGGGGAAAAGTGGAATACCTCATCTGACTAGGACTCTGACATGGAGGACTATGACTCAGGTTAGTGAAGATTAGCAGAAAGTAATTCAGTCAATGTGCCTGTGCCTAATGAAAAATAAATCTGATGACCAGTTATCTTGCAGAGTGCCCTAATGACTCTGGACCTAGCTAAAGCTATGTATAAGTACACAAAATTAAAGAATATAAATAGTGATTGGATTACCTGTTATCATAGGAATTACATGGAGCCACTGACCTAATTGTCTTTCAGAAAGAACAGAGGGTTAATGGGTGGTTTGAGGATGCCAGGAATATTCAGGGGCTTATTTATGAGCCCCTGCATCACTTTTGTGCCGCCGTTGCATCACATTTTGGGACGCAGAAGTGGCGTAAAATATGCGCCATGTTGCACCCTATTTACATCTAGGGAGATGTGTCACTTTGTAACCCCCTGCGCCACATTATACCTGTGTCCGGTAAAATGTATGCAGGGGTGCATTCCCCCGCATCTATCTACTTTCCTAATGCATTCTGTTCTTATATGACCTCAGAATACTTTCATCACAAGACCCTTCATTGAAGAATTAATAGCAGAGGGTTGTCCGCAAGTCTTTCATCCCAAAACAAAGAGTAATTTTTTTATGAAAAATAGCCAAGGAATAGTTGCGTCCTTCTTCAATCAGACAAGTTTGCAAATACCTTGCCTATATGATTCAAGCTCAGGTCAGGACCAGATCTTAACTCATTAAACTAGAGGTCTCAAAGCAGCAAGGTCACCAATTCTATCAAGAGCTAGATCAAAGTACAAGGGGACAAGTGGTGTGCATTGCAAAAGAAAAAGTAATGACCTTATGAAATGATTTTCTCTACTGGTAAGGGTGTCCAAAGAACCTGTGCCCCACACCTTAGCCCCAAAAAGTGCAGATGACTGAACAGCGACCTTATAGACCTCAACTATTGGAGGTACTGCCCTCTGACTAGAATCCCTATACATCCTTCTAAGGCCAGCTGATTCGTGTAGTAAAACAACCCTAGACTTAGCAATGTGCAGGGACCACAATAAGAAGCTGCTGATTCTTACACCTAGATAATCAAAGAGCTTAACTTCCTCAAGTTCCTTGGTTCCCCCCAGTGTCAAGTTTCAAGGAAAGGATCTGTGCAGCCTTAGAGTCTTACATCTGATTTTCTTAACGTTGATCTCAAGACCCCTGTGATTACAAAATTCATGAAATTTGGTCAGAAGAGTCTGGGCGCTGATGGGGGTTCTAGAAATGAGCAGAATATCGTCGGCAAAACAGGCCGGGGATGACGACACCACAGAGTTTGGGAGTGTAATAATACAATCTGGAGGTAATTCTACGCATTGTTAATATACCTGGAAAACAGTGTTGGTGCAAGACCCCCCCCCCCAGTGACGTGATTCCTTTCCGTTAATCCCCCCATCCTTGCCTCACTGCACTTGAGCATAATGGTTCTCATGTAGCCTCACAAAATCCCCATCACAGTGGGAGGAACCCCCATTGACCTGAGAAAGTCCAAGAGGCAAGCTTTGAGGGCCAGATCGAAAACTGCTTGCAGATCAATGAAAGCAACATAAAAATGGTCCTTCATAAACTTAATATACTTACAAAGATGTTTGAAGGTTTTTCCACTGACCCCGACATCAGGCTAAAAAATCACTCACTTAATTTGCTATTGTGTAATTACGTGAAACTTCACAAAATTGTGTGACGGTACACCTAATTACGCGAAATGCAAATCCATCACTTAGCTCTATATTTTAGCATGACAAGCATCCTCTCATCACTTCTTTATGCAAGTGTGTATTTCATGATAAAAAAAGTGCAGGGTAATAAAAGGACAGGGAACAGAAAGTGCTCTCTTTCTATTTTCCCCATGCTTTTGAGTACATTTTTAAGCGAATGGCTCATTCTCCTAAATTTTACCTGCAACCCGGACGTAATACATGAAGTGGTGTAATGGTGAAATTTCAGGAATTTAACATAAAAATCCTGAAACTACGCGAACTACAGGACATTAGTTACATTTTTTCCAGGCCTACTCAAAATCTCAGAAAGATTAATGAAATCTAAAACATCCAAGAGAAGGAGGTTAAGTTGCATTGATCTCCTGTTCTTTGGTGATATTAGAAACAATCTTGCATCTAAATATGGAACTATGTTCTTGAAATGTATAAATGTAACTACACTCATATAAGACAATTATAGTGTTGGGGTAGTTAGTGATAGCCCAGGCGTCTGTATTAAGACTTTATTTTACCATTTACACAAAGAGCTGACCCAGTAATGTTTCCAGTTTGAAACATGCCATATTTAACACAAAATACATGACAAAGCAATAAGCTGCAATGTCTCAAACATTTGAAGCCAGGGACCGGCACTCATGAACAGTGTACAAAAGCAACAGTCAGCAAGAGAATAGGTAAGTCACTAATGGTAACATGCCTATAGGTCTCTGAAAGAAGGGGACTACATACATAAATTATCCTTTACTGATGCCTGTTTTGGCATGGTTTGCAGGCATATTAAAACAATGAGCATCAGACCAGAAAATGTGTAAGTGTTAGAGGTTAAGGGTGATTTTAAATTTGAGCAGATTGCAAAGGCATACTGAGCATGAGGAAAGAGTGGATTTTCAAAGAGAGGTCCATGTGTTCTCTATTGATATGACATGGGCTTAGCTGCAAATTGGTGTTTGAAGTCTTGCAGAAATATTTCAATGAGCATGTAAATTGGACATGATGCAACCATTGTGTGTACTGTCTCAGTATGGGACGTTAAATATTTTCAAATGTTATTTGGTTTTGTTAGATTTGTTTCCAATATCATTGTGGAGTGTTCATATACTTTTTTGTGTCTGTACTCAATGTGTATTTGACTCCCTTGAACTGAGTGCAGGTAGAAGGCTGGTGCACTCGATGTGTTGTCAAATGAGTGAGTTATTCGAATACGAGGAGAAGCAAACTGGTACTACACGTTGGAGATATATTCTGCTGTTCTCACCTGATGATTATCTTCATGAACTTGAATTATGAAAATGACATTGTTTATGCAGAAAATTGCCTCTAAAATGAATCAATAATGATGTTAAGTTGCTGTAGGTTCTAACATGGAATTCATTTAAAAATGACATGCAGAAAATGGTGCAGAGTGTACAAAAGTGACATGTCTATAGCCAAGCGTCAAGCTAGGCCTTTTCTTTCTATAAAATAGATGCTTTTAGGAGACTGCTGCACTTTGCACAAGAATATTCAATAGCTTGAACTTAATGTGACTTGCTTAGATCATATCATAACTGTATAATGTTATGCATTGATAACATGCATTATATCTTCATCTACATATTCTTGATAAACTAGAACTGAACTTCCTTCTTTGCATTGTGTTCATATATTGAATAGAAAATTGTGTTTAACAATAAATGTATGCTTATACGAGACTGACTACCATTACATAACAGGAGATCTCTAAAGTAAATGTTTCTGTCTTTGGTGCATTTCATTTTTTCTCAGTGAAACATAAGTAATAAACTGAACAATACAATGAGTTTTTTTTAGCAGTTGCTACTGCGACTGTATTCCAATGCTATTGGGAAGATGACACTTGGCTAAATTTCAAGAACTACTCTTTATGGGGAGTTTGACTTATTTTAGAATTTCATTGTGATGTTCTTTTAAATCTTGCTCATTTCCAAGAACTTGTTATAAGTTTGGTTAAGTTCCTTTTGGTTAGAATGGGGACTCATTCATTTATATAACACAGTGTTATTTGATATATTGATGACTCTAACTATATTTTTATGATTTCTGTAACCAGAATTAACTAATTAAATTAAAAAAATAAGAAACATAATTTACTAATCTCTTAATGAGATTTACATCTTTGAAATTTTTCTCCAAATTCTCATCATTGACTGAACTTAAATGTAATTTTATGGTAATGATTGTCTTGATCTGATCTGGTTTCCATTAATAAACAGTAGCAAAGGTCTGCTACCTAGCAAAAGAAGAAACTATAGTATGGAGTTGCAGTCCATTCTTGAAAGTAAAAGCTTGGTCTTGTACCGAAGAGTAAAGTTGGTCTCTTTCGGTGCTATCAAAACCTAAAATATACAAATCAAGTTTTTCAAGTCTAACATTGGGGGACAAAGACGCAGATGTACATTGCCATTCAAAAACCAGGGATGTGCATATTACAAATGACTAACTTGTGACTGGGAATTCATTCTGTGATGTTGTTCTGACCGACTTTTTCGGCCCTCCTTTGAGGGAAGATGATTGGAGGTGACTCCAGTCTATTATCATTCTAGTGCAAGGATTAGAACCATAGACAGGGCCTATTCGCAAGGCATAGTAATGTATTTCCGTACCCTTTTCCTTAGATCAGGGCTTATAAATTTATGTTAGGGGATAGATTCATTAGTACTAGTGATAATCCGTCCTTTTGCAAGAGTGTTAGTATACCTTCTATGGAGTTATGCTTATTTCGGGCCTCATAGGCCTCAAACGGGAAGGACTCCATCTTGCTTTCTGCCCCGGCAGCTTGAGATGCTTTTAGGTCAAATGTAATGTTTTAGTTACGAGGTGTTGTTCGCTTGGAGAGAACCGGCTCAGGCTGGCCCTTATCGAAATTCTGTATTTTTCTCCACTCCCAAGACACAACATCAGGCCGGCCGGCTGGGAACGTGTCCTTGGTACGTGGAGGTACAAGAATTTGGTGGGCAGCAGGTTACTGGCCGTAACTTTCCATGAAGGAACAAGCTTCCATATTAGTGAAAGCATGAGGCAGTGAATCAGTCAGTCTGTAGGCAGCAGCTAGCCGTTAGCATCAATGCCATTAATTATTTCCAGGCAGACAGTCGCCAGTTTGAAGTCCGAGAAAGACCAAGAAGCTGATACTCTCTTAGAAAGATTGAAGTCATTTTAGTTGGAGCAGCTGGCGAGCTTTGACCTATAAGATCAGAGCATTCCGAGTGAAGCAGTTAGTCAAAAGAACGAATACCAGAGTGGCTGAAACTGAGTTATAAGATGGAAGCCGAGAAGTGAAGATAGTCCGTGATTGAGAGGAGAGAGGAGTAGCGCAGAACAGCCAGAGAGAAAGCAGCTAATGAAAGGAAGGTTCCAGTGACTTGGAGGGAAGCAGAGAAGACAGAGCATAGCGGTGCAGACGTGTACCCGTGACTGCAGAAGTGTGACTTTAAGACGAGCCAAGGCACAGACGAGAAGGGAACGTAGATGACTGCTGAATCCAGACTTCACATTAATCAGGTGACGTCAGTCTTTGTCTCATAGTGTGCACATTCTAACCTTTCACTTTTCTTTGCAGGATATATATTATTATCGTATAGTATTGTGTTATTATGATTATTGTAATAAAGTACCCCAGTTCTTAGTGAACCAGCATGTGCCTTGTATTCTTGCTCAATCAGAGTAACCTGTTCTTCTAGTCAGGCATTGTTTTCATGAACGGATGTGATTCCCGGTCAGGTAAGGAGTGACTGAGCAATGAGGAAGAGAGGGGCCCCTGAAGTGGAGAATAGATTGTACATCATCTAATTCGGTAACCCGTTGCGTGATCTATAATATTGTAGTATTATATCCCTAGTAGTCAATGAAAGATTCCTTCCAATGGTATTCATTGGAAAGTGATCGTCGTTGGTAAGCGGCGTTAATGAGAACACCAGGCGGGAAACTGGTGCCGATACCCGCAGGATTGCGGCTTGGGATGTAAGTAATGAGAACACCAGGGAGGAGACTGGTGTCTAGACCCGCAGGATTGCGGCTTGGGATGTAAGTGAGAGAACACCAGGGAGGAGACTGGTGTCTAGACCCGCAGGATTGCGGCTTGTTGGGTGGGCACTGACTGTGATCAGTGTGTAATGGTAGCTAATCAGAACTGCCCTAGGGTAGACTAATCTGGGCCCAAGCTGCCGCGAGACTAACTGGTGTGAGTGTGATATTGTAGAAAACCTATGCATGTATATTGCTAATTTCCCCATCCTTAGGTACAAGGTATAGATACCTATTGTAAATAAGTCCTGAGGAGGGAGGTGATTACGTTCCGGCTGGGTTGGTGGTGCTCTGAGGAGCTGATTCTATCTGGTCTGAGAATCCGGCCGTTACATCTGGCGTCTCGAACTGTTTACGAAGCCTGTGTGCGCTGTATTGTTTTTATCTTGTTGGTTTGCGCTCGGCTCGTACGTGGTTTATTTTGTATATTATTTCTTAATAGTTGTATATATCTTTTTGGTGTGTCAAAATGTTTTCGCGAAAATCGAAGTCTACTTTTAAATTGCCTGTTGAGATTCCCGGCTGGGAATCGACGCCTTACGAGGTCTTGGCCTGTGAGTGCGCCGATTCTACTGGTTTGAGTGAGAATTGGACTTCTTGTTTGGAGCTGGCGGAGCCGGCTGATGTGATTTCTTGCTTACAGAAGGCACAAGTAGTGAAGGGTGAGGAGCTTCCTATTTTAGGATGCAGAGGTTGGATTATTTTGACTGCGTACAGAATTGTACATGAGAAATTTGTCAAATTACAGCAACGGATATGGAGGAAAAGTTTGTTGAAGTGCAAAATGCGCATACTCTTTTGCGATGTCAAAATAAATTGCTTGACGACAAACTTGAAACTTATCAGACAATTGCAGAAAGCGCTGCTGTTCGCATTGCGAAATACAAATATAGGCATCGTCGCGGCCGTGTTTGTAAACGGAAAGTGCGTCTGGTCGTGGCAAAAGCCGGACTGGATTGGAACCCCGACGAATGAGATGGTAATATCTGGGACTCGAATGATTCTGGTTCCTCAGCTGAGGAGTCTGACAGGCGCGAGTCGTCTCGCTCCGGACGTGACTGAAAATCTACTTCTTGTGACAAAAATGATGATTCCGGCGACCGTGGTCGCTCTTCCCATCCTAATGACATTTCTCGTCCTGATTGTTCCTCTAAATCTATGGATCGGGCTTCTTCGGATGCTCGTCCGGAGGTTTCTGCGCATCCGGTTTTTCAATGCAAATTACAACAAGCTCCTGGTAACCCGAATGGTATTGCTTTGGTTACTTTGGAAGACTTTACTCAACAGGAAGTTAGTGACATTTTACAACGATTTCGACAACGGCCTGGTGAGGCTTTGCTTACGTGGATGGTGCGCCTTTTTGAATTGGGCGCTGCAGGTATCATGTTAGATGCAGGAGATGCCTTGAAATTTTGCTCTTTGAGTTCCGATTCTACTGTACAAGATCATTTTTGGAATTTTAATGGTGTTGGCCAGATTAGTCTACTCCAGTTAGCGACTGATGGCTGTAACCATAAATATCCTACTGAATCTGACTGGCCTGTGAATGACAAGCCGTGGTATACTTTGCGCGATGCGGCACAGCGATTGAAAGAGGAGGTGATGAAAACTGCGATTTTTCTCAGTACTGCTGACAGGTTGTTGGATGATTTATTGGCATCTTCTGTGCGGAATCGCATTATCCGTTCTTCCCCTGTTGCTTATAAGCAGGTTATGATGACTTTGAATAATCAATCAAACGGGCAATGTTTTATCTATGGTGCTTGGATCTGTCCATCAGCTTGGTGAATTGGGTGACCAATCAATCAATCAATCAATGACATTTATAAAGCGCACTACATACCCGTAGGGTCTCAAGGCGCTGGGGGGGGGGGTGCCGCTACAGCTCGAACAGCCAGGTCTTCAGCTTCTTCCTGAAGGAGAGGTGGTCTTGGGTCAGGCGCAGGTCGGTCGGGAGGGAGTTCCAGGTCTTGGCGGCCAGGTAGGAGAAGGACCTTCCTCCTGTAGTCGCTCTTCGGATGCGGGGGACGGCGGCGAGGGCGTGGTTGGCTGATCGGAGGTGGCGTTTGGGAGCGTAGAAGTTGATTCGGCTGTTGAGGTAGCTCGGTCCTTGGTCGTGTAGGGCTTTGTGTGCGTGGGTGAGGAGGCGGAAGGTGATTCTTTTGTTGACAGGGAGCCAGTGAAGGTCTCTCAGATGTCCGGAGATGTGGCTGGTTCGTGGGATGTCGAGGATGAGTCTGGCTGAGGCGTTCTGGATCCGCTGGAGTCTCTTCTGGAGCTTGGCGGTGGTACCGGCGTAGAGGGCATTGCCGTAGTCCAGTCGGCTAGTGACGAGGGCCTGGGTGACGGTCTTCCTGGTCTCGGTGGGGATCCACCAGAAGATCTTCCGTAGCATGCGTAGGATGTTGAAGCATGCCAAGGAAACGTTGTTGACTTGCCTGGTCATGGAGAGGGAGGAGTCCAGGATGAAGCCCAGGTTGCGTGCATGGTCTGTTGGTTTGGGTGCGGTGCCCAGGGCGGGAGAACACCAGGAGTCGTCCCAGGCGGAGGGTGAGGAGCCCAGGATGAGGACCTCCGTCGTGTCCGAGTTCAGTTTCAGGCGGCTGGTCGTCATCCACTCGGCTACCTCTTTCATCCCTTCGTGCAGGTTGGCTCTGGCGGCGGCGGGGTCGTTGGTCAGGGAGAGGATCAGCTGGGTGTCGTCGGCGTAGGAGATTATGTTGAGGTTGTGTTGGCGTGCGATGGCCGCGAGGGGGCTCATGTAGACGTTGAAGAGGGTGGGGCTCAGAGAGGATCCTTGAGGGACGCCGCAGATGACTTCGGTGGCTTCTGACTTGTACGGTGGTAGGCGGACTCTCTGTGTTCTTCCGTCGAGGAAGGAGATGACCCATTCCAGCGCCTTGTCCTGGATTCCGACGTTGCTGAGGCGCTGTGCTAGGGTGCGGTGGCAGACCGTGTCGAATGCCGCGGAGAGGTCTAGGAGGATGAGGGCCGCTGTTTCTCCGTTGTCCATCAGGGCTCGGATGTCGTCGGTGGCGGCGATGAGGGCGGTCTCGGTGCTGTCATTGGCTCGGAAGCCGGACTGTGAGGGGTCGAGGGATCCATTCGACTCGAGGAAGGCGGCCATCTGCTTGTTGACGGTCTTCTCAATGACTTTGGCTGGAAACGGGAGGAGCGAGATGGGGCGGTAATTCTTGAGTTCGGTGGGGTCCGCTGTGGGTTTCTTGAGTAGAGCGCTGAGTTCGGCGTGCTTCCAGCTCTCAGGGAAGGTGGCGGTGTCGAAGGATGTGTTGATGATGTCTCGCAGGTGGGGTGCGATGACAGCGTCAGCCTTGTTGAAGACGTGGTGAGGGCAGGGGTCGGTCGGTGATCCGGAGTGGATGGAGTTCATCGTGCGGATGGTGTCTTCGGTGCTGATCGGGGTCCAGGCGTGGAGGGTGGTGGTGGGGGGTGGTTGTTCGGTCTTGGTGTGCGTTGGTTGGTTGTTGAAGCTGTTGTGTATGTCCGCGATCTTGTTGTGGAAGTATGAAGCGAGGGAGTTGCAGAGGTCTTGCGATGGGGTGATGTCGTTGTTTCCTGCGCTGGGGTTGGATAGCTCTTTCACGATGTTGAAGAGTTCCTTGCAGTTGTGTGCGTTGTTGTCCAGCCGGTCTTTGAATGCAGTTTTCTTGGCGGCGCGGATCAGCTGGTGGTGCTTCCGGGTGGCCAGCTTGAAGGTGGTCCTGTTGTCCGGTGTAGGTTCCCTTCTCCAGACTTTCTCGAGGGCTCGACAGTTCTTCTTGGAGCTCTTGAGTTCGTCGGTGAACCACGGGACTTTCTTGCTGCCGGGTCTGCTGGGCGGGGTCCTCAGCGGGACGAGTTCGTCTGCGCAGTTGCTGATCCACTTCGTGAGGTTGTCGGCGGCCTGGCTGGGGTTCGCTGAGCTGGCAGGAGGGTGCTGGCTCAGGGAGGTGGCGAGCTGGTCTGCTGTGATCTTGTTCCAGCTTCTGCGGGCGGCCTGTTGCTGGTGGTGGTGGGTCGTCGTTCTCTTGAAGGTGAAGTGGACGCAGCTGTGGTCCGTCCATTGAAGCTCTGTGGCGTGGCTGAAGTGGATGTCTGTGCTGGAAGAGAAGACTGCGTTGAGTGTGTGTCCGGCGAGGTGGGTGGGGGTGGACACCAGTTGCTTGAGTCCAAGATTGGCGAGGTTGTCGAGCAGGGCGCTGGTGTTGCGGTCGTTGTTGTTCTCCAGGTGGAAGTTGAGGTCCCCCAGGAGGATGTAGTCGGCGGAGGGGAGGGCATGCGGGCTGACGAAGTCGGCCATGTCCTCGCTGAATTTTGTGCGTGGTCCCCGGGGTCGGTAGATCAGGGTGCCTGGTTTAAACCTGAGAGACAGTCTCGACCGGAGGGTCGTACTGCTGGAGATTATAAATTCTCTAGACAAGATATGTTTCTTACGCTGTTGAATGACGGTGTGAAAAAGGAGGACATTGATGGTGAACCTAATAATCGCCTATGGGAGATGTTTTGCAAGCGTGGTTTGGATCGTAAGGAGGGGGCCCGTCGTGTGCGTGAGAATGATTGTGATCGCAGTTGTTCTGATGACAGTGGTGATGACAGGCGTCGTGTGGATTCTGATCGTCGTGGTGAACGGCGGTATGATAGTGATGTGTCCCCTCGTTGTGAGAAGGAGAGGGGGCAAGAGGGGGAAAAAGAAAGGGGGAGAGATGATCGTGTCTACAACAGATATAGAGATGAAAGGGATCAGTCCCCTGAGTTGAGGAGAATGGAGGATCGACAAAGACTTTCCGATCGTAACTCACAGTACCATACAGATGACAGGAATCCATTTCGTAATGGAGATGGATATGAACATGATGTTCTAATACCCAAAAAACATGAGAGCATTTACCCTGATTTGTCCTGGTTGACAGAACGTAGTAAGAATGACTAGGAAATAGGTCAAGCTCCAGTACGCAGGTGGGCTCACAGAGACAATAGACCCTATGTAGATATTGACATTTTTTGGAAACATCGTAATATCCAAAGGGCCCGAGCATTGGTAGATACAGGAGCGGAGGCCACTCTCATTCAAGGAAAATCAAAGAAATTCAAAGGCCAATTTTTCATAATTACTGGTTTAGATGGAAAGGAAGCTCCCGCAGTGCAAACTACACTTGAAATGAGAATAGGCAGAATTCCCCGAAAAGAATATTCTGTATTAGTTGTACCACTTTTGTGCCCACATGCATCAAGCATTTTTGGAGTCGCAAACGGTGCGATTCCTTAAAATCGTCCGTTTGCGATTCCAAAAATGATTTTTGAGATGCATCATTGTTTTTTGTTGAAAATCGCTAATTTTGCGATTTTCCAAAATGCGATTGCATTTAAGGAATCGCAATTTAGTGATTCCTTAAATGCAATGCATCATTCTTAAAAAAATTGCGAATTCAAAGATTGCAAGTGCAAATTACCACGAGGTTGAACCTCGTGGTAATTTGCGAAAAATGTTTAAAATGCTCAAATTAGCATTTTAAACACTGTCATGTTACAGACACACATGTCCTTAGGACATGTGTGTGTGAAACATCCATTTTAAAATACATTTCAGGGGTGCATCAACATTTTGCGAATTCCAATTTGCGAATTCGCAATTACCGTTGATTCCTATGGGCCTTTTGGCCCATAGGAATCAATGGGATTGCGAAATCGGAAATTGGAATCCGCATAATATTTGCGATTCGGTAAAAATTGCGATTTTTACCGAATTGCAAATATTATGCACTTTCAATGATGCATCCCGTTTTGCGATTCCTTATTTGCGATTCGGTAAAAATCGCAAATTTGGAATCGCGAAACGGGAGTTTGATGCATGTGGGCATTGGAGTACATAATTGGTATTGACATTCTAAAAAGAATGATTTTGCATTTAGATGACGGCTGTTATCAATTTGGAACTAAACATTATATATCGTCCAGACCCGTATGGGTTGGTCGTTTAAGAATGCCCCCATAAAAATCCCTCAGGCTACAAAAGTTGTTTCTCAGAAGCAATATAGTATCCCAGGTGGCCATGAAGAGATTAGTGCTACTATTCAGGATTTGGTTGATGCAGGAGTTATAACTCCGGTTACTTCTGCTTGGAATAATCCCGTTTGGCCCGTGCGTAAAAGTGATAATTCTTGGCGCATGACTGTTGATTATCGCGAGCTGAACAAACATACACCCCCTTTGACTGTTGCAGTACCTGATATTATTACTTTAATTGAAAGAATCCAAAAGCATCCAGGTACATGGTATGCGTCCATTGATATTGCTAATGCTTTCTTTTCAATTCCCATTGCCCCCGAGTGTCGGGAACAATTCAGTTTTACATGGAATGGACGTCAAATGACGTTTAGAAGTCTTCCCCAAGGCTATGTACATTAAGCATGGGCGGAAAAACCGTTTCGCTCTCGGATTTTGCGGATTTTCGGTAAATTCGCAATCCGCGAGATTCGCGAATCTCCCGCAAAATCCGCAAATCCGCGAGCAGCGGTTTTTATGGCTTGCTCGCACTGTTCGCGTGAGTTCGCGGCTTCCCAGTACAACTTCGCGCCCCGCGAATAAGCGCAAAATTGCAGAAATACGATCTTAGCAAAACTGAAACTACTTACCAGGTTCAAAAGTTCAGGCTCATCATTAGTAGCCATTTCCTGTAGTGCTTCCTGAGGGGCCCCTCCAGAGTTCAGTTGCCAGTTGCAACTATTATGTGACCCTGCTCTGAACCTCAGAATAGTTACACATATGCCACAAAGGTCCTGAATTACAGCTAAGGGAGACAAGCAGTAGCCAGGCTGGAAGTTCAAATCCATTAATCAGCCCCTAATTCATTATTGTCAGTTGGGGCAGGGCAGGTGTTGTAACTAATTTTGCAACAATGAAAGCACTTAGCAAGTGCAAAAGATCACTAATCAGGAAGCACTAAGGAAGCAGGTGCCAGCTAAAAAAATATTCTGTGACACATTAATCAGCCCCAAATTAATTCAGGTCACTTGAGGCAGGGAAGGTGTGCTTGCTTTGCCACAATAATGTACACTGACTGGACAACCAGAGGGTGCTGTGATGAAACAGAGGGTGGCATGGGTGGGCCAGAGGGTGGCATGAGTAGTCAGAGAGTGGCAGTGGTGACAGAGAGTGGCAGTGATGAAAAAGAGTGTCCCAAACAGGCTGGACACGTAGAAACAACAAGTTCGCGAAACTTGCGACCCGACAGGTAAGTTCGCGTTTGCGAAATTGTACAAAACCCTCGCGAACTGGCAGAAACCCGCGTGAACACACAAAAAAAATCAGCAAATTTGCAAGAATTCGCGGATTTTGCGAATTGCGAGTTCGCAAATCCGCAAAATTCGCGAACGCGAGATTCGCAAAATTCGCCCATGCTTAATGTACATAGTCCTACGATCTGTCACCGGCTAGTGGCGGAACATTTGTGCGAAGTATCTGTACATCCCCAAATTCAGATATGTCATTATATTGACGACATTTTGATTCAAGGTGAAACACGAGATCAAGTTCAGACCCAATTAGATCAAACCCTTGAGTGCTTACGTGAGAAAGGTTGGGAAATTAATCCCGATAAGTTTCAAGGTCCATCCCAAAGTGTAACATTTTCAGGCATCAATTGGCATGAAGGTCACAAAGAGGTGATTCCACAGGTTAAACAAAAAGTTTTGGATTTTGCAAACCCAAGAAACAGGAAGGAAGCCCAGAGCTTCATTGGCTTGTTTGGCTTTTGGCGTCAGCATATCCCACATTTGAGTCAGATATTGGCCCCTTTATATTGAGTCACTCGCAATAAGAATGTGTTTGAATGGGGCGAACCACAGCAAAATGCGTTCAATTTGGCAAAAGAAGCGATTCAGTATGCTTTGAATCTGTGGCCTGTGTGCGAGGGTGATAAGGATTTGAATGTGTCCGTGCAAGGTCTTTATGCAAATTGGAGTTTGTGGCAAAAACAAGGCAGACAAAAAGTACCATTAGGTTTTTGGACCATAAAGTTACCTGAGGCTGGTGAGCATTATACACCCTTTGAGAAACAGTTGCTTGCGTGTTATTGGGCTCTGGTGGATACCGAGCAATTGACTTTGGGTCATGATGTGATTTTGAGACCTGAAATTCCTATTATGCAGTGGGTTTTGAGTTCGCCGAAAACTCATCGAATTGGACATGCTCAAGAAGCAAGTGTGATTAAATGGAAGTGGTACATTCAAGATAGGGCACGTGTGGGTCCGAAAGGTGTGGCATCTTTACATGAGCAAGTGGCGCAGGAACCATCGATTGAGACTGGAAGTGATTGCTCCGTACCTGTAGTACAGGAATCTCCTGTTAAGTGGGGTAAGCCATTTGATGATTTGTCCGTGGAGGACAGAAAACATGTGTGGTTTACGGATGGTTCAGCAAGGTTCATAGGAGAGAAACGGCATTGGAAGGCAGTGTCCTATAATCCGATCACACAAAAGTTGCTGAGTACAACCGGTGCGGGAAAGAGTAGTCAATTCTCTGAATTATATGCAGTTTACCAAGTTTTGAAATAGGAATTACCTGGCACATGTCATATTTTTACCCACTCCTGGTCCACTGCTAATGGACTGGCGGTTTGGTTACTAACTTGGCATTCTCATAATTGGGAATTGCATTCGAAAGAATTGTGGGTAAAAGAATTATGGCAAGAAATTTGGAAAATGCTCCCACAGAGTACTGTGACAATCTTTCATGTGGATGCTCATACCCCGATAGACTCCCTTGACAAATTCTTTCATAACATTGCAGATGAGAAATCTAAAATTGCTGAGGCAGTGGTGGACATGCAAGATTCTGATTTGGCGGGATTGGCGAAATGGGCCCACCAGAAAGCAGGACATTTTGGAGAGAGAGCCACTAGCAGGTGGGCCACCGATCGAGGAATTTATATTCCTTTAGATTTCATTAAAGATACCATTTTGCATTGTCCCATCTGTCAACATTCCAGATGACGAAAAGTACCAAAAATTGTTAGAGGTCATTTACATCGAGGAAAATTGCCCGCTCAAATTTGGCAGATTAATTATATTGGTCCACTCCCTATGAATAAAAATTGCCAATATGTTTGTACAATTGTCGATACCTACAGTGGTCTTTTAGTGGCCTTTCCTTGTAAACAAGCTACCCAAGTGAATACCATTAAAACATTGGAATTGATTATGCTCTGTTATGGTGCTCTATTTCAAATTCAATCTGACAACGCATCCCACTTTCGTGGAAGATTGGTACAGGAATTTTGTGTGGAAAATAACATTGAATGGGTGTTTCACATACCATATTATCCACAGGCATCAGGCCTTATTGAAAGAATGGTTTGCTAAAAGAACAATTGCGAAAATTGACTGACAATAAATATAAGAATTGGAGAGATTATTTGTTCCAAGCACTGTTAATTTTGAACAATCGTCCCTTTTTGAATGCTGAATCTCCTTTAATGCGTTTGTTTCCCCCAACTGTTGATGCAAAACCCAATTCCATTGGCAATACTGTAATGTACTGGGAAATTTCCCCAGGTTCCGCAGGCTTGGACCTGCATGCCATGAATGACACTGTGATTAAGAGTAGAGATCGAGTCATCATTGAAACTGGTGTTGGTGTCTGTATACCAACTGGAAATTTTGGACTGATCGCCCCTAGATCGGGCCTAGCCTTAAAAGGCATTCAAGTACTCGGAGGAGTCATTGACAGTGATTATCAGGGAGAGATTAAGGTTCTCCTGCTGAACAGCAGTGAGGTTGATTTATCGATTCAAAAGACTGACCGAGTTGCTCAATTGCTAACTATTCCTGTTTTCAGTGGCGAGATTCAGAAAGGCACTGCCCCAACGTTGCTAACTGTGCGAGGACAGAAAGGATTTGGCTCTACGGATAATCCGGGAGCGAGAATATGGGTGCAATCGCCTAAAAATCCCCCTGAACAAGCTGAAATCATTGCAACCGGTCATGACAACACCATTCTAGTAATGAGACCAGGGAAAGATAGCTGGGAAGCTGACCCGGCTGACAAATGTTACCTACGAGAATGAATAATGCCTGTATTTGATTTTCTTTCAGATCATTCTCTGGACCGTTGCTGCAGGATGTGCCGGCGTTGGACTCCTTTTGGTCTGCTGGTCTGCTACGTCGGGAGAGAAGGGAACCCACAGACTTTGGTTGATTCGAGAAACCGAGTACCGCGTTCCTTTGCTGCGTGGGATTCATCATCCAACGTTTGGACTACTTTAGCAAAACGAGTTACCAATTCTCCACATTTTTGCTTGACACCGATGCGTTCAGTGACTGACATTCTAGCGACCTGTTTGGTTGCTGTCCCCGCTTTGTTGGAAACCTTAACACATATTTTTAATATATCAAATGCCCGACCCAATGTAATTCTTGGTGATTTCGCCGCACACGAATGCTGTCCTTTATGTACTATACTTTCAGATTCAACGCCCCCGATTCATTCCCAAATCACTACATATAATATCACACAGGGTGATCTGTGTTTTTTCCTTACTTGTGAACCTAATGCAATTACTGAATGTGTACGGTTGAAGCTGAAGGCAGCAACTACTTTTTCAGCCCATGAACAAACTTTGTGTTCCCGAAGACCTCCAAAGTCATGTACTTCTGTTAAAAATAATATGACCTGTAAGAGTATAGTAGTTGCCCCTAGCCATTATTGCACAATGTTGTTACCTTCTGGTTGGCTTTTCTCCTGTGGCAATAATTCTTGGCCCTATATTCCCGCAAATATTTCCGGAAGCCCATGTGCCATCACTAGACTGAGTTTATTAATGTTTTCTTCACATCCTAATACCTATTCCCGTGTAGTTCGTGATGCTATGATGTTACATGAGGATTGTGATTCTTCCTTACATCTCTATTCCAAGTCTGAATACCTTAGTTTAGCTATTTCGATTATTAGTGTCCCAGCATTGGCTGTTTATAATGCTAAATCAATTGGGAAAATGGCCTGCTGGATGGTCAAATCAATTAATCATACTTCTACAATTTTATCTGATATGTTATTAGATGCTCAGGGTGAACGCAGAGCTATTTTGCAAAATCGTGCTGCTATTGATTATCTTTTACTTAAACATGGACATGATTGTTCTGATTTTGAAGGTCTTTGCTGTTTTACCTGTCCGATCACACTAAATCCATTCAGGCTCATATTGACAAACTTCATGACTTGACTGAAGAAGTTAGAAAGCACATTGACCAGGGCTGGTTTGACTGGATCTTCAATTGGTTACCTACTTACATTCCTTACGACAAATATTAGGGGGTATTATGATTGCTATTAGTATTTTAGTGGCTATTTGCTGCTTTATTCAGTGCATTCCTTCCCTACTCCAATACTGTAGATTCGGCACGAGGAATAGATCAGTTAGTTTTGTCTCCTATTATTCTTCCACAGATGTGAGTTCCATTTAACGAATGATTAATAGACTAAAGTCAAGGGTGAAGTGTTCTGACCGACTTTTTCGGCCCTCCTTTGAGGGAAGATGATTGGAGGTGACTCCAGTCTATTATCATTCTAGTGCAAGGATTAGAACCATAGACAGGGCCTATTCACAAGGCATAGTAATGTATTTCCGTACACTTTTCCTTAGATCAGGGCTTATAAATTTATGTTAGGGGATAGATTCATTAGTACTAGTGATAATCCGTCCTTTTGCAAGAGTGTTAGTATACCTTCTATGGAGTTATGCTTATTTCGGGCCTCGTAGGCCTCAAACGGGAGAGACTTCATCTTGCTTTCTGCCCCGGCAGCTTGAGATGCTTTTAGGTCAAATGTAATGTTTTAGTTAGGAGGTGTTGTTCGCTTGGAGAGAACCGGCTCAGGCTGGCCCTTATCGAAAGACTATTTTTCTCCACTCCAAAGACACAACATCAGGCCGGCCGGCTGGGAACGTGTCCTTGGTACGGGGAGGTACAAGAATTTGGTGGGCGGCAGGTTACTGGCCGTAACTTTCCATGAAGGAACAAGCTTCCATGTTAGTGAAAGCATGAGGCAGTGAATCAGTCAGTTTGTAGGCGGCAGCTAGCCGTTAGCATCAATGCCATTAATTATTTCCAGGCAGACAGTCGCCATTTTGAAGTCCGAGAAAGACCAAGAAGCTGATACTCTCTTAGAAAGATTGAAGTCATTTTAGTTGGAGCAGCTAGCGAGCTTTGACCTATAAGATCAGAGCATTCGGAGTGAAGCAGTTAGTCAAGAGAACGAATACATGAGTGGCTGAAACTGAGTTATAAGATCGAAGCCGAGAAGTGAAGATGGTCCGTGTTTGAGAGGAGAGAGGAGTAGCGCAGAACAGCCAGAGAGAAAGCAGCTAATGAAAGGAAGGTTCCAGTGACTTGGAGGGAAGCAGAGAAGACAGAGCATAGCGGTGCAGACGTGTACCCGTGACTGCAGAAGTGTGACTTTAAGACGAGCCAAAGTACAGACGAGAAGGGAACCTAAATGACTGCTGAATCCAGACACATTAATCAGGTGACGTCAGTCTTTGTCTCATAGTGTGCACATTCTAACCTTTCACTTTTCTTTGCAGGATACATATATATATATATTATAGTATAGTATTTTGTTATTATGATTATTGTAATAAAGTACCCCAGTTCTTAGTGAACCAGCATGTGCCTTGTATTCTTGTTCAATCAGAGAAACCTGTTCTCTAGTCAGGCATTGTTTTCATGAACGGATGTGATTCCCGGTCGGGTAAGGAGTGACTGAGCAATGAGGGAGAGAGGGGCCCCTGAAGTGGAGAATAGATTGTACATCATCTAATTCGGTAACCCGTTGCGTGATCTATAATATTGTAGTATTATATCCCTAGTAGTCAATGAAAGATTCCTTCCAATGGTATTCATAGGAAAGTGATCGTCGTTGGTAAGCGGCGTTAATGAGAACACCAAGCGGGAAACTGGTGCCGATACCCGCAGGATTGCGGCTTGGGAAGTAAGTAAGGAGAACACCAGGGAGGAGACTGGTGTCTAGACCCGCAGGATTGCGGCTTGGGAAGTAAGTGAGAGAACACCAGGGAGGAGACTGGTGTCTAGATCCGTAGGTTTGCGGCTTGTTGGGTGGGCACTGACTGTGATCAGTGTGTAATGGTAGCTAATCAGAACTGCCCTAGGGTAGACTAGTCTGGGCCCAAGCTGCCGCGAGACTAACTGGTGTGAGTGTGATATTGTAGAATACCTATGCATGTATATTGCTAATTTCCCCATCCTTAGGTACAAGGTATAGATACCTATTGTAAATAAGTCCTGAGGAGGGAGGTGATTATGTTCCGGCTGGGTTGGTGGTGCTCTGAGGAGCTGATTCTATCTGGTCTGAGAATCCGGCCGTTACAGATGTGACCATAGGTCCCATCTAACCCTGGGCGTAAAACTCTGCTCTGCTCGCGGAGTTTGTGGATTTTCAGCTGAGAACACAGAGTTGTCAGAAAACACCGCACTCCGCAGAGAAGCAGAGGGTTTTTTGTGTTTGTGCCCCCAAAATGCATTTTTGCGTGTGCTGTTCGCGAGAACCGCGCGATTTGGTAGCCAGCCACATGATCCCGCAAGAGTTAACTTAAGTTTAAACTTAAGTTAGGATTTTTCTTAAGACCAAAACAGAAGACGAACTGAAGACAAAATTCTAACTTAAGTTTAACTCAAGTTAGGATTTTGTCTTAAGACCAATACATAGGACAAACTTAAGACAAAATCTTAACTTAAGTTTCACTTAAGTTTAACTTTAGTTAGGATTTTGTCTTAAGACAAAAGCTTAAGGCAAACTTAAGAAGAAATCTTAACTTTACTTCTCCTAAATGCCTTTTGTGAATACCGAACGTCGTAAAGTTAGGAATTCGTATCAGATTACTCTGTGAATCAGGCCCTTTGTGTCATCCTTCTGCCAAATGGTGCAATAGGCCAACTGTGTCTGTCACACGTGCCTCTCATGTCTTTGATGCCACTAGCAGGTCATCAAAATATTGAATCAAAACTGCATTTTCTGGCATTTATTTGTTTATTTATTTATTTTATTTGAAAAGTTTTATGTAGCGCCACTACACCCGGAGGTATCAGAGCGCTTTACATGAGTTACAGCGAGTTACAAGTTATATCACTTAAATCAAAGAGTCACAGGGGGAGGAGAAGGGGGAGGGAATACACAATGGGAAAAACGAGGAAAAACAATGGCAAATGTCCGGCTGGGCAGGTGACAGCTGTGGAGGTAAAACCAGGGACAGACTCCTCCTTAGCTGCATATGACAGCTCCACCGGGCATCAGCCAAGGTAGCTCGTGTATCCAGGTGAGTACACTCAGTTTTTATACCCATGGGGCATCATCAGAGGTCCATCAATAGTTCAGAGGAACGTTATTTATGAGTTATATATAGTGCTGGCTAGACCCATAGGTATCAGAGCACTTTACATTAGGCTACACAATGTTACCAAGAATGAAAACAAATACACATTACGTCAAAAGTTAAGCAACAAATTGGGAGAGGAAAGAAGGTGAGACAAATAGACAGGGGGAAGTGTGAATGGGAGTATGCAGGAAAAGACGGCTGGAGAAATGAAAGGAAGTCTGCCCAAAGATCGACTGGGTAGGTGACGTCCTAGGAGTGAATCCACAGCCCATCACCCTAATAGCTAAACAGGTAGCTCTATCTGGCATCAGTCAGATTGCTAGTTCTCAACTGAAGAGGGAAAGTTCACAGAAGAAAGTCCTGTGGATAGACAGGGTGGGAACTATGAGCAAGGACGGGTGAGGGCAACGGTTAATAGCTGAAAAGAGGAGAAGAGTAGAGAGGAGGGGCGTAGGGGGTATGGTAAAGAGGAAAAGGAAGAAAAGTCCATAAGAGAGACGCAGGAGAGTTCACCCAAAGACCGGCTGGGTATGTGATGGTCAAGAAGGGAAATCCATAGCCCATCTACCCTTTTGCTCACGAGGTAGCTCCACCGGGCATCAGTCAAAATGTCTAGGTCTCCGCTGCCAATGGAAAGATCTCTGAGTCAGGTGTCATAGAGGGTGACCAGAAGCGGGGTCGGGTGAAGGCTGATCTAGAACAGGACAATGACCAATGACTTTAGATCAGGAGAGACACTTGACCCCATGGGACGTCCTACCAGCTCAGTTTGGGAGTGCCCCAGTACTTCAGGAGACCCCCGCGGCACTAGTCAGGACTGGCCCCAGTCACCATATTGGAGACAGGCACTGCAGAAAACTCCACTTCAGTCTGAGATGCAAGCATTGTGAAAGGCAGAGGGGAGGGGGACCAAGAAATCGCAGTAGCCTTTTCAGCAGGGGATGTGGACCAAGGTCCGGCAGGTCGTTGGGCCAGGAATCCGAAGGTGTAACAGGTACTCACTGTGGAAGGTGAAGGTTCAGCTGAGCGTCGGGTGCTCCTCACGACAAGAATGGCACAGGCCCAAGATTTTACGGCACAGGGTATCTACCAGCTACCCAGCCGCAGCGACGATGTGCACTGTGAGTTAGGCGCCGTTACAGTGCTGATTGAAGCGACATGATCAGTGAATTACCGCCGCCAATTATTGATTGTTTCTATTTATATACTTTAACCAGCCTTATTAGCCCTGGAGTTTCGTTATGTACACTTTATATACAAATAAAATCAGTGGCTAAAGTAAGCTTCAATCTCCATAGGAGTAGGAATGTCCTGAGTCTAAGGGTTGGAGGTGCCCGATCAAATAAAGCCATATTCAAAGGGCATGAAACACATAGGAAGCTGAAACTCCAAGAGCAAAAATGTTAAGATGGACCATGAGTTTCGGCAACTCATTTTAATTAAATCATCCAGCAACGCGATTGGCTTTCCTTTAGGCTTTTCAGACAAATCTGGTACAATGAATTGAAAACTTGTTTGGCATGTTGTAATGTCATTGGCCCAAACGCTCTACATCTGCGCGTTTCACGCTAGGAAAAACTGGCAAAGCACTTAATTGTTATTTTCTGGGCCCAAGCCAGGGCTATTTATTATTCCACTGTCTTGACTTGCAAAATAATTCACGTTGCAGATGGTGGTGGCTTTGTCTTGTGCCGTAAGTCTTCAGGTTTCACCAAACTCAAGATTCTCTGGAGAATGTTCACTCTAATTTAGATGCTAAGGGTGCTATTGACTTACATTCAGCAGACCAACTCTTTCAATGCTCTTTTTGTTTCATACGGAGATGCTGAGCTGGGAACAAAGGCAAAAAGGCCTTACCTGCCTCTCTTAGTAGATGAATAGAAGGGGCAGTTAAGCAGTGCTACAGATCAGCGAAAGTAGGAGTCCCGACGGGCGGACAGGGCCGCCTTTCCAGATATGTTTCAGCTTGATGCGTAGTAGCTGAGGAGGAAGCTTGTTCTTTCACATGTCTTCAACCTGCACCAGCTGACTAACCCGGTGCCGCCAGCTGCTGCCACTCAGTTTTCTCTAACAATGTCAATGTTAAAATGGGGAAAGAACTAAAAGCATTCACTCTGCAGAGTATGACCATTATGGAAAAAAACATTTTCTAGGATAATCCAAGATTGCTGTCCCCAATTTATTGACTAAAGTCTCCAGATATTTTTTTCAAGATCTGATTGAAGATTGAGAGACTTTCAGTGTACCCTTGAGGAACTCGGCACCATGCCACAACACTGTGTCCGAACTGGAATGCAAATGAAAACTGGCTTTCTGGATGTGAAGAAACCGAGAAAAATCCAGCAGTGATCCTTCACTGAATTCCCTGCGATGCTGAATGGTACACATTCACTGTGTACCGTTCATAAATCACAGGGAATTTGGTAAAGGATCACTGCTGGATTTGGCACTACTGGACAACAGGGTACTACAATTTTATTAATCTTTCACAAATCCTGTACGATTCTGTATTTTCCACTGTTTTTTTTTCATTCCTATGAATGGCGAATTACAAGGACTACTCATTATTTCTTTTAGAATTGCCTGTTCAAGCATTTGGTCGATCACAGCAGCAACTCCTGCAATTACTTCTGGACTCATTTTGTACAGAGTTGTGTTTGGAAATACAGCACCCTATTTCACTGTAGTCTGAATTGGATCAACATTTGTCATTAGGCCAATCTCCTTTCCTGAAAAATCCCACACATCCAATCTTACTGCGCTTTTCAACTCTTCAGGCAAATTCTCTTCTGTGAGAACTGAAAACAACTCCTCCAGTCTGCCCTTTGCTTCGCTAGCATCATCTTAAATTCAACATCCTCATCGGGTTTCTGAAATGCAATACCACCCGGTGTACAAAATATGGTAGTTCATCCTGCATAATAAATCTTTACCTAAGAGATTTACTGGACTTGAGTCACATACCACAAACCGATGCATGTCTCTGGAGTTTCCAACATAAACTTCTATTGGATTTGTAACTAGTGTTCTAATATGCATATTCGAGACTCCTACAACTTTGATAGTTTCTCCCGAGAGGGTTAGGTTTCGAAATTTCTGCTGCTCACAGTAGAACGGGCAGCACCAGTATCCACCAGGAATGTAATATCATTACCTTCCACTTTTTCGTCAACAAATAGGCCTGACTGATCTACCGCCAAGGGTGCGCCAAGTACGCGCTCTTCCTCCTCCCTCAGGCATCGTCATTGAGATTAGTCTGAATAATTCACATTGCACTGCAACCAGTATTTCAGAACCATTTGCACATTTGATTCTCACCAACTTGTTCACCTCTGTGAGATCCAGTATTCTCACTGTACCTCTGCACTTGAGGATTCACATTATTTGGCATGGGAGCTTGTGGTACCTGTAACTGTGGAGTACCTGTCTGCTGCTTCTGCTGTTGGTTTACACCCTACATCCAACTCATGCTGCATCTGTGGAATTACATTTTGATTTACCCCATTATTATTTTTAGCAGATCTACACTTGTTCTTTGAATGCCCATGTTTTCCACACACATGACAAGGAAATGTCTTCATAGCTTCCTCTCTACTCATTTTACCTCTATCTCTACCTCCACGGGGCACCTGACTGTTCTGATTCTGACCATTTATCTGGTAACCTGTTTGAGTATTATTGTTTTCTTGCTGCTCTGCCACCATCACTTGCACCCACATAATTTTCTCTTTCAATCTTTTATGTTTGGTAACTATCTCATCACTACAATATTTTGCATACCTTAGGATTTCATCAACTGTTTTACTCTGCCAGCAAATAAAAGGCTACTGTATCATATTGCTAATCTCTGGTCTTAGTCCAAACACAAAACGGTACACAAAATGTCCCATACCTTTGTCTTCAATATTTTAAAACCCACTGTTCTGCTTTAATACCTGCAATACCTTTCATAATAGGCATGTACTGATTATTTTGGTTCTTGGGTCATCCTGTCAATTTTAACCCAATCTGTTTGTTTCAGAGAAATCTTCCCTTTCAAATAAGTGATTACCTGAAAATAATTTTTCATTACTTCATCTGATGGTGCACCTGTTTTAGGGTCTCTAGGATATTCTTCTTTTGGACAATCCACAGTGATCTTACACTCTGTCAATAAATCTGCAGCAACAACAATTTCAAACAATCCATCTAGATCCTTTACCAAACCTTTGAAACGTTCACAAACATCTCTACCTGTTTGTACCATTCAACTGTTTTTTCTCTTAATCTAGGAAAATCATTTGTGAAAGACAATATATCCTTCCTTGTCCAAAGAACATGAACATATCCACCACCTGGAACTTCTCTCTTTGGACACGCCCTTTCAACTTGCTCAACTTTCAACTGAAACATAGATGCTAGTTTACCAGCTGCTTGTCAGAAAAAGCCGATTCGTACGATTTCTGCAACACTTTAAATTTTTTATTGTCTACTCCTAACTCACTAGCAGCTTCTGCTATTTTCTCATGAAGAATCTTAGCTCTTCATGTAATGCTTTTACACAAGAACAACAGCTCATCATCTCGGTAAGTCCCTAATCTGTCTGGACCTATTGTACCAATAATAATTTCTTCCTAATCTACTTTCAATTGACTCCCATTTATACTCTGGGATTGAGGTTTTGTCTTTGCCATTTCTTTTATTCAAATATTTAATTCTTCTGTTGAAGGATCTGCTGAACTCCCTGCCACTGGAGTGACATTCGTCCCTATTTTTTTTGGGTCAATTTGTTTGCTTCTTCTAGGGGTCTCCGTTATCAATTCACCAACTGAAAGATCTAACAATGTGTTACTCGGATAAGCCTGTCTATTCTCATTTGCTATCATCATTTCATTCCTGACACCACTTCTTAGAACTATCAACATATGTACTTGTGATAAATTCTGATTTTCTACATACAATGGAACTGGAGGACCAATTGTTACGGATACCTCAATGCTTTTGCATTCAGACTCAACTGATTCAATTTCTGGACCTGCTCTATTCTTTCGTCTTTCAACAAATTCATTTCATTTTCTCGTACTACTTTATCTATTTTTTTAACTGTGGAGGTAATGGGGTTCCCATTTGTGGGGCACTTGGGTTCACCTCCCCTGAATTTTCTTCATATGTTGGAGGTCTTTTAGTCATGACATCTTTTAACAACTAATCATCTTCAAATTCGTTCAGATCATCCCTCAAGCTTGAAGTTTCTATATTTTTCTTTTTTTCTTTACATTTGCCTCCTGTCTGACCTTCAGCAAGTAAAATTGAGAACAAACCGTCTTTTATCACAGCTCCCCTCCATCTCTTCAGCTTATTGTCCCTCTTCTAAAAATGATATGTACACATCATACTCTGGTAACTTTTATTACTTCTAGCTCTCTCTCTCAAATGCTTCAACTTTCCATTACTCCAATGCTTCGTACTGTGTATTTCTGCAATTCGGTTCTAATGGATTCATTCGATTTCTCAAATTCTGCAAGATTCTTAGATTAAATTAACCATTCTGGGGAAAAGCTATTACACCATCATCCTTTGTATACTCCATCCAATTCTCTAACCACATACATGTATAGTATCCTTGCTCCCACAACACATAGGAAGCCGGCGTTCTTGGAGCCGGAATCGGAATTCCCTCTCTAGTCACAATTGGTTTGTCTTTGTTAAAGACATTCTTCATTTTCTTAAGCAACTTCATTTTTCTAACTCCTTACACTAATGTATCTAAGCAAAAACAAACAAAACAACCTTTCCGTAATTCTACTTGTTCTATTGGTCAATTCTTGTCCAACACTAGCGTGACTCACACCAACCATCCAATCACAGCTCTCTACGTATCTGCTATCTCATCAAATAGTAGCACTGCTCACACCAACCAACCAATCAGAGCTCAGTACACGCCCGCGGCTTTTCTGACCTCAGTATGACTACTTCTACTGGCCCTCCCTGTACAAAATAATACGCCAATATTTTTCTGAGTTTTCTTAATCAAATATTTCTGTGAGTAAAAACACAAAACAATTCTACCTAGATTGTTCCACTAAATAAAATGATAGTCTTCAATTTCAAAGAGATTTTATTTACAATGCAAGCAATAATAATGACCAGCTTTATCTCACTTTTCTAACAAGCTCCGAGAGGACCTGGTACTCCTCTAGGGATAAGGCCAAAATTCGGTGTGAAAAGATGTCTTGTTACTCTCCTGGGGATAAGGCTAGAGTTTCCTAAGTGGACCATTCTGTATTTCAGACACTATACTTACATACGAAATTAAACTAATATAACACTAACAGCCCTCAGTAGCTTTGGTATTATTACAACAGACAAAGTACTTCTACAGTGTGATTTCTACTTCAGGCTAAATTCCATTCCTGGGATTCCTCAGGTATCTCCGTACCTGTACTTCAAGACAACCTAGAACAGGACACTAACTTTTCGAGTTAAGAACATATAATCAATAATCTATAATCGTTAGCAAACTAATCAATAACTAAACCGTTCTCTGCTACCAACAAACTGATCCAGTGCAAGGTCAATACCTGATCAGGGATCAATACTCAATAATATCACAGAACAATAGCCAATACAAATTCACCCAAATCCCTGATGCTTTGGGGTCAATTTATATACATTAAATTATTGTCTTTCTATTATTCATGTGTGACATCACAAAATACTCATCTAGCTAATACATCAACGTTCCTTCGATTTGGTTGATAGACCAATTAGTTGAATAGGTGATGGTAATGATATTACTACTTAACTAACTATTCAGTCAGCTAAATAATCACAGACTTTGGGTGAAGTTAATAAAGTTTTATCTCAAATTAAATGATAAAATGGTCAATGTATACGGTCACAAATACAAACAATGAATTCACAAAGAGAGAGAAAACATCAGCTATTTCATATAGAGACAAACTCCTCTTACAAATATGACATTGAAGGAGTGTATAGATTAAGACACATCAGTTTCAGGAAAAATTAAATGCGAAACAAAATACATCTAATGGAGGGGATAGATGAAGAGACAATAGTTTTATCTAAATAATACATGTAAATGTACCTGTGATATAGAGGATAGGTGAAGAGGCAACAGTTTCAGAGACAAAATACATTTGCAAGAATAATAATACAAACCCAAAGGATCCGAAGAAAACCACTCCTCTGGCCAAAGGGATGGTCGGGGTCCCCTGAAATAGAGTCAGGGAACACAGATTACAGGGACAGAAACTGAACAGGACAGAAACAGCTAGGCCTCTCTGCAAACAGAAGGAGGATGACGCATCCCCCCTCGCTCTCTCTCTGCAGCCAACCTAACCTAACCACACCCCCAAAGGCACACCAGTTATACCCTAAATCCTACATGTCCATCCCACATCAGTTGAAACATTTCACGTAACTCAACAATTCATTGGTGGAATTGGGAGGTGGTGTGTCACACCACTGTGACTTCATTCAAACTTTGGGCATATTCATTGTTCTACACCCATTCCCATGATTTCATAATTGTTCAGTTCACATTATTTAATTCATTCAGTGTCTGTGGAAGAAGTCTTTTTGTCCCATGGTCAGTCACATCCCTTTGCAGGTGATCAACCCATTGACCTTCAACCCCTGTACTTCTTCTGCTATGTTCAACACGTCTGTCTGCCTTTAACAGATCAATTTCACTCATTTATTCTGCCCCTCCTTTATCTGGCCAAGTTAGGAAAACATAGATGACTATTCAGCTCACTATGTTAAAGAGAAAATCGGCATTAATTAATTATGTGATAATGTAATAATAATAATAATCTTTATTTAGATATAAAACATATCTTTAAAAGAATTTACAGATTCACAGCCTGACCGAATATTAGAATAAAAACTTCTAGGAGTAACAACACAAGTGTAGATATAAAGGCACGATCCATTAACAAACATTATAAAAACAAGGATTTTATCTCATAGTGTATATTAAAATCACAAAAATTGAAACAAGGCGCCAGATTGCATTGGATATAACCAAATTATGTCTAACGTTGCTGAGAATAATGCCAGTTAATACTGTTTTCGGTGAGAAAAGAAAGATTGAGCACTTTAGCATGGTCTCCTTAAGTTGAAGATGTGATATGCTCGCTGGATAAATTTTATAAATTTTATGTTTAGCACTGTGTTTTCCGGGTTCAGAGCTGCCATGATGGCTTGCCTGCAGGACCGAACCCCCAGCCTATTCCATTCTAATTTTAATCCGGACCTGCGTTCTGTGTTAAGGGCTGGGCAAAGGCAACTTACATGCAACATGGTTTCCGCCGTTTCCCCACACCCTCTACAAGAGAGATCTTCCAATGTACGTCGCCATGATGGTAAGTCCTGCAAGAAACGCCAGTCACCCAGTCTGATGGCAATAAAGCCGCGTTTCAGGTATAGTGGATATGTGCTGGCCAGATAGCAGGCTGGGACTGGGTGTCTGTAGGAATTTATAGTGACCCAGGCATGGCTACGTTTCAGAAAAAGTGCTTTGTCAGTGAGACAAGAAATCATTCTCACACATTTTTTTATAGCTTTTTTAAATGCTATCTGGTCTGGGTTTAGGGCCCACAAATCGCTTGCTGACATTTGGTTAATGGCATCTGTAAAAAGTCGTCCGTACAAACCCCCCGGATTTATCTGGCTGATTTCTTGCCAGACTAGGGATTCTAAAGTACCTGGCTCAGCTTGTCTTAACTTGTGACACAGGTTAAGGTAAGCCCCAGTGGCTGAGGCCTCATAGTTTATTAGCCCCATCTCCAACCTGATCTGCGCTACAGAGGCGGTCTTTGGCAACCGGAGCACCCCTTTGTAAACTTTAGTGGTCTGTTGGTTCAGGGTTGTGTTCATTTTACCACTGAAAATCTCAACACCGTAGGATAAAGTGGGGCCAACCTTTGCTCTCATTACCTCCAAAAGGGGAGCTAAGGTTGGACCGGAAAGATCTTTTGCAAGTTTGCCTAGTGACACCATTAGGGTCACTGCTTTAACTCCGATCTCTCTACGCTGTTTTTTGTAGCTACATTTTGAGTCCAGGTGGACGCCTAGGTATTTATAGGACTGGCCAATTTCTAAACTAACATTATTGAATGACCAGCCGCCCCCTGTGTGTCGTTTCTTACCGAATGTAACTACTTGCGTTTTCTTTAGGTTAACCTCGAGTTGGTTGCTGATCGTATAATCAAACAGTTTATCGAGGAGTCTTTGTAACCCTACCCTGGTTAAACTAAAGAGAGCCAGGTCGTCGGCATATAAAAGATTGCTTAAAGTCATGCCACCCACCTTCGGAGAGTGACTATTAGTGTCGTCTAGGACCGCTGACAGATCTGCTACAAATAAGTTAAAAAGGAGAGGGGCCAGCACACATCCCTGCTTCACTCCTCTAGTTGTCATTATTTTACGTGAGAGATGTGTGCCGGTCCCCAGCTTCACCCGCACCCACGTCCTAGTGTGGAGCTGGATTATTCCCTCTAGTAGTTTCTCTGGAATCCCCCACATCTTTAGTTTGGCCCATAGGGCCTCCCTGGGGACTCTATCGAATGCTGCTTTGAAGTCGACAAAGCAGCAATGAACTAATCTTGAGGTTGCAACTGCCCTGTCGACTACAGTTGTTATTGCTAGCAAGTTAGTACGGGTTCCTGAGTGTGCCACAAACCCTGTCTGGTTCATTGGCAAAAGATTGTTGTCCTTTACCCATAACCTTAGGTCCTCTAATAGAAGACCTGCATAATGTTTTGCTTCAATGTCCAGGAGGGCAATGAGTCTATAATTGCTCGGGTGTGCATGAGATCCAGATTTATAAATTGGGTGTATTATGGGTCCCCGCCATGACTCTGGGATTGTGGCTGTTCTTAATGCGTAATTGAAGAGATTGGCCAATGTTCCTGACCAGAGGGTAATATCTGATTTAAACAAAGTTTGTGGCAGGCCGTTTGGGCCTGGCGCCCCGTCAGATCTTGCTTTTGACAATAGATTCGAGACCTTTTCATGTGTTATACTCCACGAAGGACCATGCCCTTGGCTGGTCTCAATTACGGTGGTGTTTCCAATAGGGCTTGGATAATCAGGAGACTTAAAGTGATCGAGCAGGAAATTTGCCCAGTCTGATTCCGGGATATTAGCCGACCCCGTACACACTGTTCCTAAGCTAGTGCGGTTAATAAGCGCCCAGAATTTCCTCGAATTTTTTTGCTTACTTTCCCACACCAGTTTACTCCAGAATTGGTTTTCATGTGCCCATTTGTCCTTTTTAATCGCTCGCATGAGTGATTTTTGTGAGGTTTGATAATTGGATATGCAATCACTGTTTCCTGGGAATTTGGCCAGTGCCCGCAGGGCCTTATTTCTCGCTTTCTTTAGTGACTTCGTTGTCTGAGATAATGTAAATTGATGCGTCGAGGTTGCCCTTTGGGCTTGATGCCTTGCAGGGAACAGATGAATCAGATGGGAGCATAACATGGACCATTGTTCAGTTGGACTGGCCTCATGCTCCTGGCCCAGTCTTATTATGTCCGAGCTTGCCTGAAGAATATTCGAGCTGATTTCTTCAGTCCACTTTAGGCGCTTTAAGTTTTCTGTGTAAGTTCCCTGAAGTGTCGATGGTGCCTTTTTGTGATACTCTGGGTTTATGTTGAAGACTGTGACCTGGGGCCTGTGATCACTTTCAATTCTTGGGTGTATTCTAAAGTCAATGATACAATTTAACAGGGGTGCGGTGCAAATTGTGTAATCCAGATGCGATTGCTTTGAGCCGTTTGTCCATGTCCACTTTGGTGGAGTGTCCCCGGGTGTTCTGCCGTTGATAACAAGATAACCTGCACTATAAAATTGGCTCACGCATAGGTCGCCTAGATTAGTTTGGGTTTGTATGAGCGGTTTAGTTTGCTTTGTGGCCTCGATGATTTGTATTAGAGGGGGGCCATCATTATCTGCTACGTTCCCCTGAAATAGGTAGGTGTTAAAGTCCCCAGTAACTATGCAGTCTGAATTGGGTTGGTCCGTGGCTAAATCGTTCATAATCTCAGTTAGACGAGCCAGATGGACCTTTTTTGTGCGTGTACTGGGGTTAATGTACACATTTAAGAGAAAGAGGGGACGGTGTTTCCGCCAGGGATCGATCTTGACCGCTAGGATCCAGTCTTCCTTAAGGGGCCATCGTGTTATTCGGGCTTTTATAGAGTTTGATACATAAGTTGCCAGCCCGCCTTTCGAGTGGCCAAAGCGACTGTCCCTGGTTGCTGGATTCCATGTCTCAGTGAACCCGAGCACTGGACACCCCTGTAAGGCCCAGGTTTCCTGTAGTGCTATTACTGAGTGGTTCCCCAAGAAAGATTGCGTGTCTGGGTCCCCAATTTTTTGGTGTAAGCCGCTTATGTTCCAGGAGCATAGTAGGGTAATTTGTTCTGATGGTGAGTTGGATGCTACTCCTGACTGTGGTGGCTGAGCTGGAATTTTTGTGCCGATTGGCATGATCATAGGATTAGCTGGTCATTCGTGGCTTTTATTTGATAAAATTGCTGGGAGCCAGTCCCATCTTTGGCCAATGTCTTTGGTGGCTACATCTCTGGATTGGATGTTATGATAATGTAGTTTTCACTGTGTACCTCCCACCCTTTTACTATTCCCTGTTAGCGTTTTTCCTAGCATAGCTGTAAGCAAAAGCAGCATTATTTATTATTTCGAAGCAAGATTCAACATGCAAACTGCGAAATGCATATGCAGCCTAATCATGCATTATTTCTCGATTTCTTTCAAAGCATCATGTAAATACAGTTTTAGTTCTTGCATATATTATTTCACGATAGTGAATACATGCGCAAAGCTGTTTCCCTTGTGTTTATGTAAGGTGCATGTTAGTTTTCTATTACTAGTTACTGTTAGTACATATTATGGGAATATTCATTCGAGCAGGTTTCTTTTTGCAAAATCCTGCTCCATCACCTGCATTGTCTATTTTCACTTTCTTGTTGTTGTGGCTTGGCCATGTTGCTGGTGCCCATTTTGTGAGGGCTGCCAGTGCGCTTTTTTCCTAGGCCTGCATTGTCTGTCTCCCCTTTCTTGTTGTTGTGGCCTGGCCATGTGTCTGGTGGCCATTTTGTGAAGGGGCAGCCAGTGTGCTCCTGCATTAGGCCTGCAAGCCTTCTTAGTGGTGTCCATGCCTTCATGCTGGCTGTTGTTTTTTGCATGCAATATTTTCTTCTTTTATCCAGCAAAAAGATTTGCACAGTTCCCTACATGTTCTAATAAATGTGCAATATAATTGATCTAAATTGATTCACTATGTGGCCTAGTCTGCCGATGGGTTTTCCAACTAGTAGGCCCAGAGCTACTAGTGGATGCAAAAAACCACAGTTCCTGTGGTGTCTGTTGAATTTAAACATTATTTAGGGCATGGCTGATGACATTGGATTGAAATGCAAAATATTGTTTTTTTGGCATGTCAATTTTCATGGTGTTAAATAAATGCTTTTGTTGATTGTGTGTGGTTGTAACTTGCAAACCTTTATTAGCCCTGTGGATTTTCGTTTTTAGCATTGTTGCATTAAAATTAAAGCTGTGTTGTTTAGCATGCCTCCTTTGTCTGACCAGTGTGTGAGTGTGTTTTTCATATTAGTGGGCCAGCATCAGCCTTGGCTGAGCCTCCCCAGATGGCCAGGGGCCATTTTGTAAAGTCTGTATCCATACAGGCCTGCTTCAGTTCATTGTTTTCCAGGCCTCCTGCTTGTTGTTCTTGTGACTTGTGAGTGACCATGTAGCTGGTGGCCATTTTGTGGTGGCAGTTAGTGTGCTTTTTTCCATAGGCCTTCATATCTTTCCTTTGTTCCTCCTGGCTTATTGCTTCCATCCCTTGTCAGCTGCAGGTCACTGAATTCTGCATCCCATGTGATGCACAATGCCAAACCGTTTGCATTTTTGTGGTTGATCTTCTTCTTTCCTATCCTTCCTAAGTATACTGTACAGAACACCATGAACACCCTTGTTGTCAAAATCTCACAAATGGCTACACTGTATTGCAATGCTTTTTAATAACTGAGGCAATAAATGTAATAATATTAATAACACTAACAAGTATGACAACACACTAAGTTGCATATTGTGTATATGTGTGTTTGTTTGTACTAGTAGTAATTGAACCACAACAATGAATGCCATGTTTCACTGATGTTCTTCTTGCTTCTTTTTCTTTTAGGAGCACAAAAAAGGAGGAGACAACATCACTCATTCTTCTGCCTGTAGGACTTGGCCCTTGTTGGCTAAAGTTCCCTAAGCGTTTTGCTTTCCTCCTAGAACTTTTTTCTGATATGGTGTTGCCAACCTAGATGCTTTGGGTGCTTTGCCACTGCTGATCAGTGTCAAATTGCAACTGCTCAGTGTATAAACTATGAGGATAAGTTGTTGTCCATGATTGGTATGTTTCCCTTACTAGTAAAGTCCCTAGTAAAGTGTAATATGTATGCCAGGGCAGGTAATGCAAATGCTACTTGTGGGCCTGCTATATGAAAAAACAATGTGCCAACTACACACTTCTTTGAGTCCTCTATTTTGAGGAAAAAACCACCAAGTGATACTCCTGGGTTAATTGGGTATATTTCACTCGTACCCTTTTGTTTTATTATTTTCAGTTTTTCACTATTTCATGTGTGAAAAGGACAGATGTTTTACTTCATTTACACATAAATACAATATATTACTACAACACAAATACACCATTTATATATACACAAATTTGTTTTCTTGCAAAGACAAGAGTCACGCTTTGGACTCAAAGTTTAAATAAACAACAAGTTAATGTAACCAAAGTTTTTATACAAAATAAGCCATAAATTGATTCTGTGGTCTATTAGGCAACTGATGTCAATTCTCTTTGTGTGCCGACGCGTTTCGAACCCGGTGTATTCACTTGTCGGGTTCTGACGCGTTTCGAACCCGGTGTATTCACTTGTCGGTTTCTCCTCAGGGCTCTGTCTTTAGGTTTATCTAAAAGTGTATAAAACAAAAAAGTGTTTTAACTTATTTTGTCTATAGCTTGTGTGCTTCCCTCCATCTGACGCTAATGTCACTGTTAATACCTCTTTTCCAGCTGTCGCCGGTCTGCAAGTATTGTTTAGTATTCGACTGTGTTTCTTTAACTTTGAACCTATAAACAAACAGGGACATGTTGTCATTCTCCATTTAGCCCTGACAGTACAGTAATGGATATACTCTCATTTAACATACCTCAGAATGTTGGTTTTTAGTCTTTTAATAATCTTCTGTTTATGTCCTGTTTTTAATGATAATATTTATCCTTGCCGGTTGTTCACAGCCTAGAATCAATAAAACGATAATGTAAATTTCTCTCACAGTAATTTAAAAGAGACAGCGTTCACTACTCTAATCAGCATACCTGGTATGTTTTAAATTCTCACTTGGGCTGCAGTCGCTCTTCGTGTACCCTACGTGTTTTAGTCAGGCGGCTATTCTCGTTCTCGGCCACTCACCGGAGCTTGGAACTGGTGCTGTACACTGCTTTGCTGTGCGAGGAACCCTCCCACATTGACTGTGACCTGTGCTGCCTGAGCGGAGCTGACGCTCAACCATCATCGTTTCGTGGCGCTGCCTCCCCTTGACTCGCTGGTGTGAGTGTGAGCTGCACCCTGCACGCTCTGCCTGTCGCTCCCAGCTGGAGTCAGAGGGGTTGAGGCCAGGGTGTGCACTGAGAGCGCACCTAGCCTGGGGGACTGCGAGGACCAGAATTCCTAGCTGGGATCAGCTGGTTCCTCTTCCCCCAGGCGAACCGCCCACGGACACGCCCCCAACGAGCTGGATATAGCTGCGTGACACCCGCTTCGCGGGCGCCACTCACCGGAGCTTGGAACTGGTGCTGTACACTGCTTTGCTGTGCGAGGAACCCTCCCACATTGACTGTGACCTGTGCTGCCTGAGCGGAGCTGACGCTCAACCATCATCGTTTCCTGGCGCTGCCTCCCCTTGACTCGCTGGTGTGAGCGTGAGCTGCACCCTGCACGCTCTGCCTGTCGCTCCCAGCTGGAGTCAGAGGGGTTGAGGCCAGGGTGTGCACTGAGAGCGCACCTAGCCTGGGGGACTGCGAGGACCAGAATTCCTAGCTGGGATCAGCTGGTTCCTCTTCACCCAGGCGAACCGCCCACGGACACGCCCCCAACGAGCTGGATATAGCTTCGTGACACCCGCTTCGCGGGCGCCACTCACCGGAGCTTGGAACTGGTGCTGTACACTGCTTTGCTGTGCGAGGAACCCTCCCACATTGACTGTGACCTGTGCTGCCTGAGCGGAGCTGACGCTCAACCATCATCGTTTCGTGGCGCTGCCTCCCCTTGACACGCTGGTGTGAGCATGAGCTGCACCCTGCACGCTCTGCCTGTCGCTCCCAGCTGGAGTCAGAGGGGTTGAGGCCAGGGTGTGCACTGAGAGCGCACCTAGTCTGGGGGACTGCGAGGACCAGAATTCCTAGCTGGGATCAGCTGGTTCCTCTTCCCCCAGGCGAACCGCCCACGGACACGCCCCCAACGAGCTGGATATAGCTTTGTGACACCCGCTTCATGGGCGCCACTCACCGGAGCTTGGAACTGGTGCTGTACACTGCTTTGCTGTGCGAGGAACCCTCCCACATTGACTGTGACCTGTGCTGCCTGAGCGGAGCTGACGCTCAACCATCATCGTTTCGTGGCGCTGCCTCCCCTTGACTCGCTGGTGTGAGCGTGAGCTGCACCCTGCACGCTCTGCCTGTCGCTCCCAGCTGGAGTCAGAGAGGTTGAGGCCAGGGTGTGCACTGAGAGCGCACCTAGCCTGGGGGACTGCGAGGACCAGAATTCCTAGCTGGGATCAGCTGGTTCCTCTTCCCCCAGGCGAACCGCCCACGGACACGCCCCCAACGAAACGTATAAACATCAACTCGCTCCCCGCGACGCGGGACGTGCGCGGGACTAAGCGCGGGGATAAGCCCGGGCAAAGGGCGGGCCGTCTGAGGCCGTCCGAGGTCGTACTAGGACGGGACGGGCCACCCCGCTAACCATCTTCTCCTGGTAAGCCAATTCTTCTTCTGACTTGTTCCCCTACTAGTGCTAATCCTTGCTCCAAGAACGACGAGGGATTAGAAGTAAGTAAATACCAACAGAAATCGCGGTAACAAAAAGAAATGGGTCTTAAAAAATTACGATCCAGAACCATCTTTATGAAACGTATGGGCACGGAGGACGCTGTTCGTAAATCATCAGACAAATCAATAAAACAAGGTCGCATTACACGGACCCCGGCCATTACTGAATATTTCTCTACTCTAATATCTAAAGATGAAATTGACAAAAAATTACTTGTGGCAGAAGAAATACCCAACCCACTACTGCATACAGGGTCAGAAGAATGTGTGCTCACCAAACTTGGTTCAAATCCAAATCTAAACTCAAGCGACATTGTTCCCGATAATATCCAAAAGTCTTTCAATAACTCTAAAAATTTTCATTTTCAGGGTCATGAGGAAAATCAGTTAACAACTTCAACACCAATAAAAGGCCCAGGAAATACCTGTCATCTGGAAGAACTTTGTGCAAACAACTCTAAGATAACACAAAACCAACATGAGTCAAAAACAACAAATAGTCCCCCTTTACAAAAAAATCAGGTGCAACCTCAAACACTTGAAACATCGGTAGACCCTTTTCTCATAAAAACCAACTACTCAGCAAATATAGCTACACCTATGTCAAAAGCCTTGTTCTCCTTACATGAAATACTTGAGTCGGTCCTTTCCTTTCTAGGGAACATATTAGAAAATTCAGACCAAACCCTGGATGTTCAAATTGGAATCCTTAAACATCTAGTAGAGGAAAAAAAGAAAAGGAATGAACCCCCTGAATTGGAAAAAAACCAATTGAAGCTCGATGACAATGAACAAAGGAACTACACAAGTCACAAAAATAGTGAAAAAGACCTAGGAAAAAATGATTGTGGTACACAAACATCAGTATCTCCAAAACAAAAAAAAGAGAAGTTAGTACGACAACATGAAACACCAATATTCTCCCTGAAAAGACTTTTTAAAGAAAAACCTGTTAATGACAAACAATATCCAATTTTCACAAAGGTAATGAAATCGGATATACCGAAAGATGAAGATTTAGATGAAAATACCCAAAAAGTCACTTTCAACAATACATCTGAAAGCAAAAAAGGAGAAAAAACATATAAATCTATAAATACTGACCGAGTAGAAGGAAAAAGAAAGAGGAAGAAACCAATAAGACGTATACATAGGAAAAAAAATTGCAAGCTGAAATTCCAAAAGCATATAAATGACAATAATAAACAAGAAATACTAGAAATTGAACCTATAAAACTCGGGGCTACTGGCAATATGGAAACTAGCTCAAAAGAAAGAGAAGAGAAATTGAAACCACTAGATCCGGCTGCAAAGGATTTTGTCTCGTATAATGTCCCTGAAGAATTACAACTCCAAAATATGATCGAAAGTAAAAGCAAAGGAAAAAACCAACATGGAGTAGGAACACCACACTCCAGAACACTACAACTTGAAGAACTTTTTCCAACGGACCTTGCACCACTAAATAGAAGAAGAATCATCAATCTCCTTCACTACATCAAACCTTTGGAATCCTTGAATAGCAACGAGATTGATCTAGTAATCATTCCACTAAAAAATAATAATAAAATAGCTACAGTAACCTTCTGGTCAAACGTTATACCTGAAATCATAATCAGTGAAAAGGAAACACTACACAGACATGGATACGACGTCTATATAAGAAGGGATCCTAAAGAAAACAGATCTCCCCCAAGATATGACGAACAAATATGGCGAATTTCTAACTCGCAATACAAAAATTCTCTGGGAGAAACTGATGTGTCCCGAGCAACCTATTCAGGAATTAAGTATTCAGGGAAAGACACTTTGAAGGTAAAACTGGAAAATGGTGAAAGGTTAGTATGGCAACAAGACCCAAAGGGAAAGGAGCGCAGAGAAAGCATTAGATCTTGGTCATGGGTATCTGAGAACTTGAACAGCAATAAATTCACATTATGTTCGGGACAACCTGTTTAGCAATGGTCTTAAAATAATATCATGGAATATAGCAGGGACAACTAAGATCAAACTGACGGAAGCCATAAACAACCATCCGGACCTCTTAATGCTACAGGAAACCTGGGCAACACAAACATTCTCGCAAAATAACTACTACGTATATGACATCCCCGCCAAAGCATCTACTCGGGGCCACGCAAAGGGTGGTCTTGCCATTCTATTGAAGGAGGATTATATGTGGGCCCAGGAAATTATCCAGACCAAATCACAAAACCTGCAATGCTTAAAGATCCTTATAAAAACTCATGATGTAGCAACTAAACAACCATTTTTGCTATTTAATGTCTATGCCCCTCCGGGCAAGAACTACGATAATACCTTTTTAGTAATCATGGAATCCATCACACAAATTGTCGAAGATCAGTCGTGCATTCCATACATAATAGCAGGAGATCTAAACGGCAAAATTTCAAACACAGAAATTGGTAAATGGATGCAATTTTATGACGAGGAATTTGTCGAGTTCTCAGCCCCGCAATTTCCAAAGGGTGCAAAATGTGACAAAAGAGGGAAATTACTATTATCGACACTACCTTCCCTAAGAGGCGTAATTCTGAACGGAAACATAGAAGGAGACATTCCGGCATCGAACACCAGACGGGGTAATGGAAGTTCATCTATTATTGACTATATTATCTGCAATATGAATTTAATGGAGACGGTTACTCACCTAAAAATACAGTTAAGCCAAGAGAGCGACCATGCTCTGCTGATTTTAAAAACTGAATGGAGGCCTCAAATAGCTACTAATAGGCAGCTAATATTTTATAGAAGCTCTGTTGTGGTAAATAGTGCCCAAAGAAGAATTTTCTGGAGCTCGAAAGTATTGGACTGAATATCGACACTGATTGAGCAGGATGATCTCTTATTAAAAACAATCTCGGATGACCCAATAGAAAATTTTGAACACATCACTAATGAGTTAAAAAATCTACTATTGGACAAACTCCAATGTGCCCCTAAAGGTGTGAATTATGGAAACAATAGCTGCAATAAAAACAACACACAAAATACCCAAAATTCTATAACTAAGAAAAAATTGAACAGACTGGTACGTGCACAATATCTGAAACATTCTATGTCAATTAAGAAAGAAAGAAATAAACTAAAAAACAAACTCAGAAGAGAAAAGCAAAAAATAATAAAAGAAAATCAAGACCGTAATTGGGTGGACATCCAAGAAGCTGCAAAAGATATGAATTCCCGAAAATACTGGTCCCTTGTAGCTAAATTAACTGGCACAAAAAAGAAGCTACAAGCGATACCTGTTACACCAAAGGACTGGGAAACTTATCTAACAGACTTATATAAAGTAAACCCGATTAACTTTGAGGGGAAAAGCTCAAAACAAGACGAAGGAGACGCTGACCCACAAATATATAGAGTTACAGCTATCTCAGTGGAATGGAACATAAGAAAAGCAAGGAAAACAGGAGCTTCTGGCCCAGACCAGATCCCAATAAAGATCTACCAGGCAAATCCAAGAGAATGGAGTAAGTTGCTATCAAACCTATTTAATCACATTCTTAAAACTGGACAAATGCCTATATCCTGGCAGGGAAGCACTATCATTCCAATACATAAAAAGGGAAGCAAGACAATTGCAGGAAATTACCGGCAAATCGCCTTAATGGATGCTGCTGGAAAAATCTTCGCAGCAGAGGTTTTACAAAGATTAAAAGATTGGGCTTTTTCATTGAACAAAATTCCAATGTTCCAAGCTGGCTTTAGGCCAAAACATTCAGTTACGGATAATATAGCTATAATACAAACAATAATAGACAAATACGTAACAGGTAAATCTCAGGCGGTATACGCAGTGTTCGTAGATTATTCAACGGCGTTTGATCGAGTAGATCGCCCTACTCTATGGCGCAAACTCAAGGAACTTGGCATTCCAGGTTTACTACTCCAAACTATAGTGAACCTTCACACCGACACCTGGTGCCAGGTCCAAATGGGAGGCGAAAAGGGATTAACAGAAAGGATAAAAACATCTAACGGCCTAAAGCAAGGGTGTCTTTTGGCCCCACTACTATTCTCCCTATATCTCAGCGATTTACCTAAACAATTACATCAAGGTTCAAATTTGTCCCCTAAAATCGCTAAACAAAACATACAAGTGCTACTCTACGCCGATGATATCGTGATGCTTGATCTCACTCCCTATGGTCTGCAACAATCCCTGGACATTCTTCATGATTACTCAAAAACAAACTTTCTAATCCCCAATTTAAAAAAAACAAAAATTGTGTTTTTTTCAAGGAAGAAATCTACTGTTAAATATAGATGGAGTCTAGGTGGAGAGAAAATAGAAACAGTAAGTGAATATCCATACCTAGGCAGGATCCTCTCGAAGAATATTACGAATGGAAAACATATAGAAAATCTAATGAGGAAGTCAGAGGTGCATACTGAGGCTCTCCTAAGACTATATCAGACAACTGGGAATCGGCATTTCTCCTCTTTAATAAAAATATATAAGGCAAAAATTCCCCCTGTATTGTCATATACAACAGAATACATTCCAATGAAACAATGGACCTATATGGACCGCAAGGAGGGGAACATTTTAAAAAGGATAATGAAAGTTTCTGACTCCACACCAGTCCAAGCGTTACGTATAGAATTTTCGATCACAAGCTCCTACGCCACGGCGGTAGCAAATGTAATCAGGTGGAGCCACAATCTTCTCCACGCGAAGGAGGGCACATTAAGACATTTGCTGAGACTAGAAATCTTCGAGGGTGCATTTAAAAATCAGACGTTTCTTAAAAATATGACAAATATCTTCCAAATGGCAGAGATTACCCCGGAAATGCTAAAAGGCTGGACAAACGCTCAAATGAAACTTTTCCTGAAATGCTTCACTCCGAAATTAAGCTACGAATTAGATTATCAACACTGTAAAAAATTGTCAATATACAAATCCTTCGTAGATTCTTTGGAGTATAAACAAAAACAATCATATATTGGGTTTTCACTGACTCATGGTGCAAGGAGGACAATCACCTTGTTAAGACTGGGCACCTTACCCATACTAACTTACACAATAAGATGGCAACCAGAGGGATCTCTGATATGCCCCCTGTGTGAAGGGGGAGACCAAACCCTAGAGCACCTGTTGTTCGTGTGTCCCAACTTGAAGGTAACTACTGCACGGACAAGATTCCTTGCCCCTATTTATCGATCTTGTAGAATCACCCGAGTGAGCGAACTAATAGATCTGTGTAAACAGCCTCCAAATGAATTCGTCTGTTATAACTTTTATAAATTTCTTAAATCTTTTTTAACACTGTATTGATTAAAATGTGTAACTATTTCTTAAAATTTTGTAAAATGTAAATTTGTGGTCCTCTGTTGAGTACCTACACAAATAAAAAATTTTGACTTTTGACTTTGACTTGTGTATAAAACAAAAAAGTGTTTTAACTTATTTTGTCTATAGCTTGTGTGCTTCCCTCCATCTGACGCTAATGTCACTGTTAATACCTCTTTTCCAGCTGTCGCCGGTCTGCAAGTATTGTTTAGTATTCGACTGTGTTTCTTTAACTTTGAACCTATAAACAAACAGGGACATGTTGTCATTCTCCATTTAGCCCTGACAGTACAGTAATGGATATACTCTCATTTAACATACCTCAGAATGTTGGTTTTTAGTCTTTTAATAATCTTCTGTTTATGTCCTGTTTTTAATGATAATATTTATCCTTGCCGGTTGTTCACAGCCTAGAATCAATAAAACGATAATGTAAATTTCTCTCACAGTAATTTAAAAGAGACAGCGTTCACTACTCTAATCAGCATACCTGGTATGTTTTAAATTCTCACTTGGGCTGCAGTCGCTCTTCGTGTACCCTACGTGTTTTAGTCAGGCGGCTATTCTCGTTCTCGGCCACCAGTCGTTCTCCTAAACACATAAAGTTACTTCTAAAATCTGGGCATTAAGTATGGTACAAAAGTAGCTATTCCAATGTTTTCGCGGCGATCCGGTGAATTCCTAGTCAGTCTGTGGATGCGGCGGCCATCTTTGGATGGTGATTTTAAATCTAGACGTGCGTGGTTGTGACCCGCGCATTCTGTAGCGGCCATCTTTTAGTGGTTTTAAAAAAAAAAAAGTATGTTCTTATTATCAATTTTCGAAACCTTAATATTATAGCAAGGAAAAATGATTTGTGTTTAATACAAAGAGAAGGTGAATTACAGTTTTATATTCATTGCAAAAGGGGACCTTTACAATATTACACCATGCTTGCTTGCTAGTGAAACCGTGTCCCGTGGTCAATGTTTATTCTCCAAGTATGGAGAGCAGGTAATTCCCGAATATTACAACCTTGATACTTCAGATAATGTATTTAGACCAGTAAGTGCGCTATTGAATTTTAGTATCAAGTACTCCTCTTTTTGTAACAAGATTTTGTCAGGGTCCATAGGTCTTGATTGTTGCAAAACATACAGGATTGACCACTTAAAGTCATTTTCAGTATGATTGTTTTCTACGAAATGTTCGACCATGGGAGCGGTTAGAACTTTATTTTTTAACCGTGATTTATGTTGGGTTATACGTATATTGGCTTGTTGTGTTGTCTTGCCAATATAGATTTTGGAGCATGGGCAAACAATTACATACACGACATTGCGTGTTTTGCAATTTGAAAAACACAGATGTTTCCACCTCACACTTCCATGTTGGAATTCCTTCCCTTCCATTGTGTTCCCACATGCCACACAAGAGCCACATTTGTGATGTCCCTCTATGGGTCTCATCCCCCACTGAAACAATAGGTTGCTTTTAGGTTTGGGTAAAGCAATGTCTGCCTGTACTATTTGCTGCCCAATGCTTTTTTTTTTCCTGTACGCATAAAGCGTACGCGGAAAAGGGCATTCCAGATTTTCTAGTAAGCGCCAGTTTTTTAGGACCACCTGTCTCAATTTATTAGTGTCCGGCCCGAATGTGGTAACACAGACTAGTCTGTCTAATTTAGATTTTGCTCTAATCTGCAAAAGGCATTCCCGAGGCGTACAACGCGCCCTCTTGAATGAATGCTTTAACAGTTTGTTGGGATACCCTCTGTCTTTTAATTCCTCGCAGAATGTGTCAGCATGCCTTTCATAATCAGACAGCTCGGTACAATTCCATTTAATCCGGAGCAATTGGCCATATGGTAAGTTGGCCTTCGGGTTTCTTGGGTGGGCACTTTGGTGATGCAACATTGTGTTTTTATCAGTCTTTTTTCTATGAAGTGAAGAAATTATCCGTCCTTCTGTACATGTGATTTCCACATCAAGGAACGTCATTTTCATAACACTATGTTCAACAGAGGATTTTATTTCTTGGTGTTTAGCATTAGGCCATGCATGGAACTCCATCAACTTGGTGTGGCTCCCCTGCCACGGGAGCCACACGTCGTCGATATAGCTTAACCACTGCTTAATGTGTCCACTGTATGGGTTGTCATTGTCAATAAACTTTCTTTCATATTCAGCCATGTACAGTATAGCCATCTCTAAAGCATAAGGGCATCCCATAGCAGTACCTTTCGTCTGCATGAAAAATTGCTCATTAAATCAAAAGTAATTCTTCCTCAAGGCTATTTCTGCTAGCTTTAAAATAAAGCTGGTGGGAGCTCGGTGTGGTCTTTCACGAGCTTCCAGATATAGCTCTATTACCTCCAGTGCCTCGTCATCGGGGATCTGGGTATAAAGGGACGTGACATCCTTCGCCACTAAAAGTTGTGACGTCGGATTAAATTCAGTTCCCTCCACTTTCACCAAAAAATCCATTGTGTCTTTTAGGTATGATTTGACTGTGCTCACAAAGGGTTTCAGAAAAAAATCTACATATTTTGCGAGCGGTTCCAAGCAAGAGTCGCACCCAGAAACAATGGGTCGTCCTGGGGGCTCATTCAGATTTTTATGAATATTTGGGAGGAAGTACAGGATAGGAGTCCTTGGGAATGTTTTGATTAAGAATTTACCTTCGTTTGAACCCACATAGCCATTTTCCATACCTACTCTGACAATGTCAGCTATCTGTCCCTGTATGCTTTTAACAGGATCTTCTTGAAGAGTTCTATACCAGACTTTATTGTTAACCTGTGACCCTGCTTCTGCAAGATATTTATCCCTTGGCCAAAGGACTACTACACCGCCTTTGTTGGCCTGCTTGTTGACTCATCTTCCCTCAAGTTTTTTAACGCAATTCTTTGCCCTTTATTTATGTTTTGTTGAATGTATTTTTTGTTCTTTTCTAGTTTGTCTATTGAAGATAACATAATTTGCTCAAAGGCACAGACCTGTTTCGTGATTTTTTGAGTGGGTATGAAATTTGATTTATTTCGTAGCCCAGTAGTCTATTTTTCAATCATTGGCGGCTGATTAGCAAAAAAAAGCCCTGAGTCTGATTTAACGACAAAACTCAATAGTTTCAAGTTTCATTTGAGTAAAGTCTGTTTGCTGGCGTAGGACAAATTTGAATCCTAAATTCAATACAGACTCTTCGTCTTTCGTTAATGTTTTAGGGGATACATTAACTACTGTTGTGGTTGCCTTTACGATTTGTAGAAGTTCCTCCTTGTGCGCATCTCCCATGGTACCTTGAACCTTGTCTTTCCTTGCTGGCCTACTCTAAAAGAGACACCTGTTTTTTGTTTTGGTTTCCACATGTATCAGAACCTGATGAATCAGATGAAGAAGAGGTTTCAGAAAAGGTTTTAAATCTGTTACGGGATCTTCCCTGATAGTTATACAGTGCCCCCCTTGATTCTGACTGTGTATAATACTCGTCTTTCAGAAAAGGGTATGCCTTTTCGAGTGTTAATGCCTTAGAGTCTCTTTCGTACTGTGCGATTTTATTATTAAGCGTATTATCCTTAAAGGCCAAGATCTCCTTCTCTATCTTTTCCAACAGAGCTTTGGCATCGGATACTGTCGGACTGTCCTTGATGGCCTGGGTTAGTGTTTCTATTTCTTTAGGGGCCCGATGTAGGTAAATCCCATTTACCGATTTTGAAATACCGAATTTTACCGATTCTGTATTTCAAAATCGGTAAATGGGATGTAGGTCCCAACATCTGGATTCGTTACCGAATCCTTACAAATTCGGTATTTACCGATTCGGTAAATACCGAATCGGTATTTGCTATTGAATCCTATGGGCCTTGAAGCCCATAGGATTCAATTCAAATACCGAATCGGTATTTACCGAATCGGTAAATACCGAATTTGTCAAGGGTGCAGGGGGTGTCACTTTGACACCCTCTAGCACCCCCAAAACGGGCATGTGTGCAATGTGGCACACAGACATGCCCTAAGGGCACGTCTGTCTGTCACATGGCACATGTGTACATGCACAGATGTGCATGTACACAGGAATCGGTATTTTACCATGGATTTGTATTCCATGGTAAAATACCGAGTCTGTAAGCCATGTGCCAATGGTAAATTGGCGACCCACATTGCATTTTCGGTAATTTTACCGAATCGGTAAATATTACCGATTCGGTAAATTTACTGATTCGGTAATATTAACGATTCGGTAAAAAAACCGAATATGTGCACCTACATCTCCCGAGCCCTTTACCGATCGGAAACGGCCGAAAATCGGTATTTTCGGCCGATTCCGATCAGTAAAGGGCTACCTACATCTGGCCCTATGCTCCTTAGCACTGAGTCTCTGCGCAGTTTCAATGGTATGGACCATGATGTCCCTACTGCATTTTGTATTAATACAACTGAATCCCTTTCTGTACTCAGCGTCCTCAGTGAAGATTACAGGGACATTTTTCACCTGTAATCCCCAGGGGATTGTCCCTCCTCTCAGATGTTTTAACAAGAAGTGTCCATGAAGTTCTGTTCTTATATGTTTTTTACTCAATCTGATTAGTTTGTCTGACTCATTCTGCTGTTGGGCAGAAGAGCTCAGAGTGACATTAGAAAATGCATAGGAAGCTATTAGACATTGTATATGATCTTCACTAAACGATAGAGTGTCCTTCTCAGACATTCCTTTGAAAGGATAAAATATCCTTCCTCGTATTATTTCTATATTCACAGAATGGGAACTTGACTGAATCGTGTGCCCTTCGAACTCTCGCGGGGGTATCCTACTCTACAGTTTGGAAATAAGGGGGAGTCAGGTCCTGGGATGTGTAGTCGGCTGGACCATAGGTTATAGTTATATGAAAAAACGATCTGCCAACTACACACTTCTTTGAGTCCTCTATTTTGAGGAAAAAACCAAGTGATACACCTGGGTTAATTGGGTATATTTCACTCGTACCCTTTTGTTTTAATATTTTCAGTTTTTCACAATTTCATGTGTGAAAAGGACACTTTTACTTCATTTACACATAAATACAATACATTACTACAACACAAATACACCATTTATATATACACAAATATTTTTTTGATATATACACAAACATTTGTTTTCTTGCAAAGACAAGAGTCACACTTTGGACTCAAAAATTAAATAAACAACAAGTTAATGCAACCAAAGTTTTTATACAAAATAAACCATAAATTGATTCTCTGGTCTATTAGGCAACTGATGTCTATTCTCTTTGTGTGCCGACGCGTTTCGAACCCTTGTATTCACTTGTCGGGTTCTGATGCGTTTCGAACCTGGTGTATTCATTTGTCGGGTTCTCCTCAGGGCTCTGTCTTTTAGGTTTATCTAACAGTTTATAAAACAAAAAAGTGTTTTAACTTATTTTGTTTATAGCTTGTGTGTTACCCTCCATCTGACGCTAATGTAACTGTTATTACCTGTTTTCCAGCTGTCGCCGGTCCGCAAGTATTGTTTAGTATTCGACTGTGTTTCTTTAACTTTGAACCTATAAACAAACAGGGACATGTTGTCATTCTCCATTTAGGCCTGACAGCACAGTAATGGATATACTCTCACTTAACATACCTCAGAATGTCGGTTTTTAGTCTTTTAATAATCTTCTGTTTATGTGCTATTTTTAATGATAATATTTATCCTTGCCGGTTGTTCACAACCTAGAATCAATAAAACGATCATGTAATTTTCTCTCACAGTAATTTGAAAGAGACAGCGTTCACTACTCTAATCAACATACCTGGTATGCTTTAACTTCTCACTTGGGCTGCAGTCGCTCTGAGTGTACTCTACGTGTTTTAGTCAGGCGGCTATTCTCGTTCTCGGCCACCAGTCGTTCTCCTAAACACATAAAGTTACTTTAAAATCCGGGCATTAAGTATGGTACAAAAGTAGCTATTCCAATGTTTTTGTGGCGATACGGTGACTTCCTAGTCAGTCTGTGGATGCGACGGCCATCTTTGGATGGTGATTTTAAATCTAGACGTGCGTGGTTGTGACCTGCGCGTTCTTTAGCGGCCATCTTTTAGTGGGTTTTAAAAAAAAAAGTATGTTCTTATTACCATTTTTCGAAGCCTTAATATTATAGCAAGGAAACATGATTTGTGTTTAATACAAAGAGAAGGTGAATTACAGTTTTATATTCATTGCAAAAGGGGACCTTTACAATATTACACCATGCTTGCTTGCTAGTGAAACCGTGTCCCGTGGTCAATGTTTATTCTCCAAGTATGGAGTGCAGGTAATTCCCGATTATTGCAACCTTGATACTTCAGATAATGAATTTAGACCAGTAAGTGCGCTATTGAATTTTAGTATCAAGTGCGTCTCTTTTTGTAACAAGATTTTGTCATGGTCCATAGGTCTTGATTGTTGCAAAACATGCAGGATTGGCCACTTAAAGGTATTTTCAGTATGATTGTTTTCTACGAAATGTTCGGCCATGGGAGCGGTTAGAACTTTATTTTTTAACCGTGATTTATGTTGGGTTATACGTATAATGGCTTTTTGTGTTTTCTTGCCAATGTAGATTTTGGAGCATGGGCAAACAATTACATACACGACATTGCGTGTTTTGCAATTGGAAAAACACAGATGTTTCCACCTCACACTTCCATGTTGGAATTCCATCCCTTCCATTGTGTTCCCACATGCCACACAAGAGCCACATTTGTGATGTCCCTCTATGGGTCTCATCCTCCACTGAGACAATAGGTTGCTTTTAGGTTTGGGTAAAGCAATGTCTGCCTGTACTATTTGTTGCCCAATGCTTTTGTTTTTCCAGTACACAAAAAGCGGACGCGGAAAAGGGCAGTCCAGATTTTCTAGTAGGTGCCAGTTTTTTAGGACCACCTGTATCAATTTATTAGTGTCTGGCCCGAATGTGGTAACACAGACTAGTCTGTCTAATTCAGATTTTGCTCTAGTCTGCAAAAGGCATTCCCGAGTCGTACAACGCGCCCTCTTGAACGAATGCTTTAACAGTTTGTTGGGATACCCTCTGTCTTTTAATTCCTCACAGAATGTGTCAGCATGCCTTTCATAATCAGACAGCTCCGTACAATTTCTTCTAATCCTGAGCAATTGGCCATATGGTAAGTTGGCCTTCAGGTTTCTTGGGTGGGCACTTTGGTGATGCAACATTGTGTTTTTATCAGTCTTTTTTCTATGAAGTGAAGAAATTAGCCGTCCTTCTGTACATGTGATTTCCACATCAAGGAACGTCATTTTCATACCACTATGTTCAACAGAGAATTTTATATCTTGGTGTTTAGCATTAAGCCATGCATGGAACTCCATCAACTCGGTATGGCTCTCCTGCCACAGGAGCCACACGTCATCGATATAGCGTAACCACTGCTTAATGTGTCCACTGTATGGGTTGTCGTTGTCAATAAACTTTCTTTCATATACAGCCATGTACAGTATAGCCATCTCTGGAGCATAAGGGCATCCCATAGTAGTACCTTTCGTCTGCTTGAAAAATTGCTCATTAAATCGAAAGTAATTCTTCCTCAAGGCTATTTCTGCTAGCTTTAAAATAAAGCTGGTGGGAACTTGGTGTGGTCTTTCACGAGCTTCCAGATATAGCTCTATTACCTCCAGTGCCTCGTCATGGGGGATCTGGGTATAAAGGGAAGTGACATCTATTGTCACTAAAAGTTGTGATGTCGGATTAAATTCAGTTCCCTCCACTTTCACCCAAAAATCCATTGTGTCTTTAAGGTATGATCTGACTTTGCTCACAAAGGGTTTCAGCAAAAAATCTACATATTTTGCAAGTGGTTCCAAGCAAGAGTCGCACCCAGAAACAATGGGTCATCCTGGGGGCTCATTTAAATTTTTATGAATCTTTGGGAGGAAGTACAGGATAGGAGTCCTTGGGAATTTTTTTGATTAATAATTCACCTTCTTTTGCACCCACATAGACATTTTCCATACCTACTCAGACAATGTCAGCTATCTGTCCCTGTATGCTTTTAACAGGATCTTCTTGAAGAGTTCTATACCAGACTTTATTGTTAACCTGTGACCGTGCTTCTGCAAGATATTTACCCCTTGGCCAAAGAACTACTGCACCGCCTTTGTCTGCCTGCTTGATGACTATTGACTGATCTTCCCTCAAGTTTTTTAACGCAATTCTTTGCCCTTTATATATGTTTTGTTGAATGTATTTTTTGTTCTTTTCTAGTTTGTCTATTGAAGATAACATAATTTGCTCAAAGGCATAGACCTGTTTCGGGATTTTTTGAGTGGGTATGAAATTTGATTTATTTCGTAGCCCAGTAGTCTATTTTTCAATCATTGGTGGCTGATTAGCAAAAAAAAGCCCTAAGTCTGATTTTACGACAAAACTCAATAGTTTCAAGTTTCATTTGAGTAAAGTCTGTTTGCTGGCGTGGGACAAATTTTAATCCTAAATTCAATACGGACTCTTCGTCTTTCATTAACGTTTTAGGGGATAAATTAACTACTGTTGTGGTTGCCTTTACGATTTGTAGAAGTTCCTCCTTGTCCGCATCTCCCATGGTACCTTGAACTTTGTCTTTCCTTGCTGGCCTTTCTCTAAAAAAGACACCTGGTTTTTGTTTTGGTTCCCACGTGTATCAGAACCTGATGAATCAGATGAAGAAGAGGTTTCAGAAAAGGTTTTAAATCTGTTACGGGATCTTCCCTGATAGTTAGACAAGTGCCCCCCTTGATTCTGCCTGTGTATTATACTCGTCTTTTAGAAAAGGGTATGCCTTTTCGAGTTTGAACGCCTTAGAGTCTCTTTCGTACTGTGCGATTTTATTATTAATCTTATTATCCTTAAAGGCCAAGATCTCCTTCTCTATCTTTTCCAACAGAGCTTTGGCATCGGATACTGTCGGACTGTCCTTGATGGCCTGGGTTAGTGTTTCTATTTCTTCAAGTTCCTTAGCACTGAGTCTCTGCGCAGTTTCGATGGTAGGGACCATGAGGTCCCTACTGCATTTTGTATTAATACAACTGAATCCCTTTCTGTACTCAGCGTCCTCAGTGAAGATTACAGGGACATTTTTCACCTGTAATCCCCAGGGGATTGTCCCTCCTCTCAGATGTTTTAACAAGAAGTGTCCATGAAGTTCTGTTCTTATATGTTTTTACTCAATCTGATTAGTTTATCTGACTCATTCTGCTGTTGGGCAGAAGAGCTCAGAGTGACATTAGAAAATGCAGAGGAAGCTATTAGACTTTGTATATGATCTTCACTAAATGATAGAGTGTCCTTCTCAGACATTCCTTTGGAAGGATAAAATATCCCTCCTCGTATTATTTTTATATTCACAGAATGGGAACTTGACTGAATCGTGTGCCCTTCGGACCCTCCTGGGGGTATCCCACTCTATAGTTTGGAAACAAGGGGGAGTCAGGTCCTGGGACGTGTAGTCGGCTGGACAATAGGTTATAGTTATATGAAAAAACAATCTGCCAACTACACACTTCTTTGAGTCCTCTGTTTTGAGGAAAAAAACAAGTGATACTCCTGGGTTATTTGGGTATATTTCACTCGTACCCTTTTGTTTTATTATTTTCAGTTTTTCACTATTTCATGTGTGAAAAGGACACTTGACGTTTTACTTAATTTACACATAAATACAATACATTACTACAACACAAATACACCATTTATATATACACAATTTTTTTTTATATATACACAAACATTTGTTTTCTTGCAAAGACAGGAGTCACGCTTTGGACTCAAAGTTTAAATAAACAACAAGTTAATGCAACCAAAGTTTTTATACAAAATAAACCATAAATTGATTCTGTGGTCTATTAGGAAACTGATGTCTATTCTCTTTGTGTGCCGACGCATTTCGAACCCGGTGTATTTCCTTGTCGGGTTCTGACGCGTTTTGAACCCGGTGTATTCACTTGTCGGGTGCTCCTCAGGGCTCTGTCCTTTAGGTTTATCTAAAACTGTATAAAACAAAAAAGTGTTTTAACTTTTTTTGTCTATAGCTTAAGTGCTTCCCTCCATCTGACGCTAATGTCACTTTTATTACCTGTTTTCCAGCTGTCGCCGGTCCGCAGGTATTGTTTAGTATTTGACTGTGTTTCTTTAAATTGTAACCTATAAACAAACGGGGACATGTTGTCATTCTCCATTTAGCCCTGACAGTACAGTAATGGATATACTCTCACTTAACATACCTCAGAATGTCGGTTTTTAGTCTTTTAATAATCTTCTGTTTATGTCCTGGTTTTAGTGATAATATTTATCCTTGCCGGTTGTTCACAGCCTAGAATCAATAAAACAATCATGTAATTTTCTCTCACAGTAATTTGAAGAGACAGCGTTCACTACTCTAATCAGCATACCTGGTATGATTTAAGTTCTCGCTTGGGCTACAGTCACTCTGCGTGTACTCTACGTGTTTTAGTCAGGCGGCTATTCTCATTCTCGGCCACCAGTCGTTCTCCTTAACACATAAAGGTAATTTAAAATCTGGGCATTAAGTATGGTACAAAAGTAGCTATTCCAATATTCTGCATTGAACCTACTTTTTTTCGCGGCGATCCGGTGACTTCTTAGTCAGTCTGTGGATGCGGCGGCCATCTTTGGATGGTGATTTTAAATCTAGACGTCCGTGGTTGTGACCCGTGCGTTCTGTAGCGACCATGTTTTAGTGGTTTTTTTTTTAAAAAAAAGTATGTTCTTATTATCAATTTTCGAAGCCTTAATATTATAGCAAGGAAAAATGATTTGTGTTTAATACAAAGAGAAGGTGAATTACAGTTTTATATTCATTGCAAAAGGGGACTTTTACAATATTACACCATGCTTGCTTGCTAGTGAAACCGTGTCCCGTGGTCAATGTTTATTCTCCAAGTATGGAGTGCAGGTAATTCCCGATTATTACAACCTTGATACTTCAGATAATGAATTTAGACCAGTAAAGCGCTTTTGAATTTTAGTATCAAGTACGCCTCTTTTTGTAACAAGATTTTGTCATCGTCCATAGGTCTTGAATGTTGCAAAACATACAGGATTGACCACTTAAAGTCATTTTCAGTATGATTGTTATCTACGAAATGTTCGACCATGGGAGCGGTTAGAACTTTATTTTTTAACCGTGATTTATGTTGGGTTATACTTATATTGGCTTGTTGTGTTGTCTTGCCAATATAGATTTTGGAGCATGGGCAAACAATTACATACACAACATTGCGTGTTTTGCAATTGGAAAAACACAGATGTTTCCACCTCACACTTCCGTGTTGGAATTCCTTCCCTTCCATTGTGTTCCCACATGCCACACAAGAGCCACGTTTGTGATGTCCCTCTATGGTTCTCATCCCCCACTGAGACAATAGGTTGCTTTTAGGTTGGGGAAAGCAATGTCTGCCCGTACTATTTGTTGCCCAATGCTTTTGTTTTTCCGGTACGCAAAAAGCGGACGCGGAAAAGGGCAGTCCAGATTTTCTAGCAGGTGCCAGTTTTTTAGGACCACCTGTCGCAATTTATTAGTGTCTGGCCTGAATGTGGTAACACGGACTAGTCTGTCTAATTCAGATTTTGCTCTAGTATGCATTGGGCAACTAATAGTACTTAATGCTCAGATTTTAAAGTAACTTTATGTGTTTAGGAGAACGACTGGTGGCCGAAAACGAGAATAGTCGCCTGACTAAAACACGTAGAGTACACGCAGAGCGACTGCAGCCCAAGTGAGAAGTTAAAACATACCAGGTATGCTGATTAGAGTAGTGAACTCTGTCTCTTTCAAATTACTGTGAGAGAAAATTACATGATCGTTTTATTGATCCTAGGCTGTGAACAACCGGCAAGGATAAATATTATCATTAAAAACAGGACATAAACAGAAGATTATTAAAAGACTAAAAACCGTCATTCTGAGGTATGTTAGGTGAGAGTATATCCATTACTGTACAGTCAGGGCTAAATGGAGAATGACAACATGTTCCCGTTTGTTTATAGGTTCAAAGTTAAAGAAACACAGTCGAATACTAAACAATACTTGTGGACCCGCGACAACTGGAAAACAGGTAATAACAGTGACATTAGCGTCAGATGGAGGGAAGCACACAAGCTATAGACAAAATAGGTTAAAACACTTTTTTGTTTTATACACTTTTCGATAAACCTAAAAGACAGAGCCCTGAGGAGAACCCGACAAGTGAATACACTGTGTTCGAAACGCATCAGAACCCGACAAGTCAATACACCGGGTCCGAAACGCGTCGGCACACAAAGAGAATAGACCACAGAATCAATTTATGGTTTATTTTGTATAAAACTTTGTTTGCATTAACTTGTTGTTTATTTAAACTTTGAGTCCAAAGCGTGAATCTTGTCTTTGCAAGAAAACAAATGTTTGTGTATATATCAAAAAAAATATTCATGTATATATAAATGCTGTATTTGTGTTGTAGTAATGTATTGTATTTATGTGTAAATGAAGTAAAACGTCAATTGTCCTTTTCACACATGAAATATTGAAAAACTGAAAATAATAAAACAAAAGGGTACGAGTGAAATATACCCAATTAACCCAGGAGTATCACTTGGTTTTTTCCTCAAAATAGAGGACTCAAAGAAGTGTGTAGTTGGCAGATTGTTTTTTCATATAACTATAACCTATGGTCCAGCCGACTACACGTCCCAGGACCTGACTCCCCCTTGTTTCCAAACTTGTGGGCCTGCAGCACTGCTTATGCCACCCACACCAGTAGCCCTAAAGAGGGAACTCAGGCCTGCCATTGCAGTGCCTGCACGCAGTTTGATAAACTGCCACGTTGTTCCGACAAGTGCCCCCACATGCCAGACCTTACCCTTCTCTTTCCATGTACATCAGGCACACCTATGGTAGGTCCAAGGTACCCCCTGGGCAGGGTGCAGTGCATGTGAAAGGTAGGACATGTACTAAGATGTGTACCATGTCCTGACAGTGAAATAATCTCCATTTCGTTTTTCACTGTGGAAAGGCCATCTTGCCCACAGGACAGAATGGGGAGGCTGTGAAGTATGTTTTTCAGCCTATCTTCCCAAATGCTTAACATGGAGAGATAAAGTTTAGGATGCCTGATCTCATCATGTAATAACACCTCCTTCTATGAAGGTGTTTTTTGCATTGTGTGTTTATAAGCCACTCTTTTAGAAGTGGCTGGGTTTTTGTGCTCTAACATTTCTGTGTGTCTCTGCCTGGTTGTGGATTGACTGTCTGGGTTTGAAAGCAAGAGGATCTGGGGAATTTTTCGACCCAGTGGAGGAGGTGAGACAGCAACAGGCTGACCTGCAACTGGAGTGTATGGGGAGGAGTAGCACCTAGAGGTGAAGAGATCGGGGCTGCTGCGATAAAGCAAGTGTCCCATCTCCTGCTGAGTATTGAGAATCCAGACCCCCACTAATTAAAGGAAGAAGGTGTCACTGGCAGGGAGGCACCCAGAACTGGTTTGAACAGGGGTCAGTGCCCCCTGAGCATAAAGACTTCAAAGCCATTTAGTGGTATAACTATGAGAGCTGAAACCCCTGAACTTTGGAGAATAGCTTGATCAAGATTGAACAAGACTGGAGCTACTTCGTGGTCAAGAGGAACGTTTGCCAAGGAAGAAACAACCAAAGAGACTGAAGGAAAGGACTGACCCTTGCTGTGTGTTCCATGGCTGGCCTGCACTTTGCTGTTTCAACTAAGGAAAGGCTAAAGGGACTTTTGCTGTGTGTTGTGTTCCCCTGCTTGAAAGGACTTTGCTTTGCTGTGACATATCCCCAAGGGCCTGAGGTGAGCTGGCTCTCTGTTGTGGAAACACAGGGACACAAAGTTTCCAGTAGAGTCTCAGTGACGCTGTGCTTTCAGATCCTCATAAGGAGTGCCCTGTGATTGGGGGTACCTGGAGTCCATGCGAGGATCAGCGACTCTGTGTGTGTGTGTTCTTTTTGGAGAATGAACCCTTTGTGAGGATCGTCCTGTTATCATGTGCACCAGAATCCAAGCGAGTCTCAGCAACACGGTGTGTGTGTGCTTTGTGCAGCCAGAGACCTTTGTGAGGATTGCCATGTTAACGTGCACACCCGGAATCCATGTGAGTCTCAGCGACGCTGTGTGCTTGTGCTTTGTACAGCCTAGGACCTTCGTGAGGATTGCCTTGTTATCGTACTCCCGGAATCCAAGTGAGTCTCAGCGACGCTGTGTGCATGCGCTTGGTGCACCCTAAGACCTTCGTTAGGATTGCCTTGTTGTCATGCACCCGGAGTTAAAGTGAGTCTCAGCGATGCTGTGTGGGTGTTCTTCATGCAGCATGAGACCTTTATGAGGAGTGCCCGGTGATCGTGCACCCGAAGCTGAATTGAGTCTCAGCGATGCTGTTTGCATTTACCCTGTTGCAGCATGAGATCTTCGTAGCAGTAGCAGCCGGGACCGGCAGCCCCGGAGGAGCTGAGCCGCCAGCCCGGGCCTGCCGTTGCCAGTTCACACACATTGCAACGGAGGCCCAAGTCGCTGGATGGGGAGAGGAGAGTGAGGTTGCACACCTCAGGCAATGTGTTGATGCCTGGGGCGGTGTGCAGGCTCGGAGGGAGACACTCTCAGACTCTCTCTCATTCCGGCAGTGCAAGCCTCTGCTTTGGCTCATATCATGGCCCGTACTGGCCAAGGGACTGGCAGTAACGGGGCCGGAGATCGGAGCTGCATTTTTTTTCATACCATACCTGTGTTGGGGTCAACTGTTGGTAGAGGCTACTTGCGAGTCAGCAAGAGTGGCAGAGAGACCGCGTAGGGCACCGTGATCGGTGCTGGAGTGTATTACACATTACTTTATTTCTGCACAACTGAGTACCTGATTGTCATATTACACATTGCAATATTTCTGCATTATGAACTACCTGATTAGTGTATTACGCATGGCATTATTCCTGCAGAACAAACTACCTGATTGTCGTATGATGCATTGTTTCTGCATAACAAACTATCTGATTAGCGTAGTACGCATTGCATTATTCCTGTATAACGAACTACCTGATTAGTGTATTACGCATTGCATTATTTCTGCACAACGACATACCTAGTTGTTGGGTTACGCATTGCATTATTTCTACATTGCAAAGTGCCTGATTGTTGCGTTATGCATTGCATTGCTTTTCCATTGCAAAGTGCCTGATTCTAGCATTATGAACTGCATAACATGGTATTAGGACTACAGTGGAATGTTTATAAGTGCTCATTACTATTACTAAAACTTACAAGGGCTGTTTGGCCTAACAACCAGCCAGGAGGAATATTACACATACTTATATGTTGGATTTATACTGTGTGGTCTTATCGTATATCTTTTTACATAAAATGTATACTCGTTTTCATAAAACTTGTGTGGAGTTCATTTGTGGTGTCATCACTGGTTTGCTGTGAGCATGGTTGCAAATACTTTACACAGGATGGCAATATTATAGGTTTTGCTTTGGATGCTCTTTGCAAGTACTTTCAGAAACAGGCATGGAATATAGTCATACTGCTCAAAGCATAGATACTAGTGTGCTGTGAAACATCCTATGACAACTAATGTAGGTTTTATTAGCCAATGTTACTTTTTGTCAGGTTCTTGAAAAGCGTCATTGATGTACACTATATGAAAAAGCCAATCGATGTCTGGTCTTTTCAATGTGACATTTTGTAGACACATGTAGACTCCCACATGGTGTTCCGCAGGAAACTTAAAACCCTCCTTTTCCCCAAATAAAGCACCCCCCCTACCCCCCTCTGTATCTTCACAGGTTGAATAGCGCGGGGATGCCTACGGGTCACCAGGCGCTTTAGAAATCGCAAAATAAATAAATATCAATAACAACCCATGGTGCATTCTATCAATATGTATAAGTAATCTACAATGTCACGTACACATATATGTATACACCCAATGGATAGAAACAGCTATGTCTTCATGGTATATACGTCTATGGTTTTATGTAATGCCTACTGTATAAAAATCTCTAAAACATGGACTCTATGACAATTTGTTGGAACTTACAACGTCTCTGAATACATTTCTCTGTGACTTAAACAAGTTATGATATTAACAGCTATCATTCTCCAATTAATAATGCTTTCCTTAGCTTAACCTGTTTATTCCAACAATATGGTATGAATTGAACTGCTCTAATCGTTAATGAAATTGTCCCCTTTGTGATAATAATTGCAAATAGGCCCAGGTACAGATCTAAGTGATATCAAATCTAATATTCTATCATACTAAGGATTTTGCATCCTGTATATAAATTTGTAAATGTGTTTTTTTAACAATATAAAAATTGTTTTTTTACAGATATGAGAATGTGTTTTTAAAATTGCATTTGTATGTTTTTTTATAGCCCTGAAGAAGTCGCGCTGTCAGACAAAACACGTTGGCTATGGTCCTTTGATTTTTAATAAATGAAATCAATAAAGAACAATCCTTTAACCCCTTCGATGCTCATGACGAGCTCAGCTCGTCATGAGGCACAGTTGAGCTGTGCTGATGACGAGCTGAGCTCGTCATGAAACCATAGTATTCAATGAAGGTCAGCACAGGAGGGGAAAATGCACAGCAGCCAAGGTGTTAAAGAAACCAACATCTGGGATATGGACATCTTCATGTGTGCTCACTGTTTTGGACATTGGTTGTTGTATCTGTTGATAGTGCTGAACTTTATGTGTTTAAACTTTACACATTTGCCTAGAGGATAAGCCTAGCTCCTCGTGCCAAGCTACCAAGTGGGTGAGCTGGGGCTATCTAGGAAGGTGTCCTTCCTTTCCCTGACGTGGAAACGAGGTTCCCTATTTGGCCTAAGGTACCTACCTCAGCCAATCAGGGATCCCGGGTCTAACACTGCCATATAAAAGTTCTGGTGTGCACAACATCACGTGACGTGTGACCACAGACATCTCGTCAATTTATGCCACTGCGTGCTGCTGACATCTTCAAGATGACCCCAAAGAAAGGTACAAGGTCCAGTACCAAAAAAGTTGCCAATGAGAAGAAGGCGCTGCCACTTACTAAGACCGGTATGTTGCCCAAAGCCTTTTTTGGGAAAGCAAAAATTGAGCCTGCAGCAGCGCTGTCCGAAGAGCAAGCTGGAAACACCACCCCTGCATCAGTGGACATGCCCCACCAACCTAGGCCCAAGCCCATGTCTGTCACAGAGGCAGCCATTCTAATCTCGAGTCCAACGCCGACAAGCAGTGAATTTGAAATTGACTTATCGCAAAGTAGTACCCAATTGATGCAGGAAACTCAGATAAGTGGGCGACAACAGCCGCAACCACCCCCAATAGTAGTTGTTCCTCCTAAAGTAGGGGCAGTACAGGAGATCAAGCTTCCTCCAGAGGAAGAAGAAGAGTAAGCCACTCTTTCAGAAGAACCATTGTCTTCCAGAGCCCCACCAGGGAAAAGGAGTGTTAGTCCATCAAGTTCTTCTCTAAGCCCACCTTTTGAGGACCTAGAAACAACTTGTTGTTGGTGGAAGGGATGAAGAAGAAGATCCGACCACGGTTAAAGGAGATATTTCCTCTTTTACATAAAGGAGCCTTGTCCCCAGCAGTGCAGTCGTACCTCCCACATCATCATCAGCAACATCGCAATGGCACAAGAGTCAGGCTGAGACACCAAGGGGTCCCAGGCAAGAGAGTACCGCAATGCAAAAATGTGCATTGAACCTAACATCTAGCGTTATGAGGTCACCTGCATCAGTGGCACTAGAAAAGAAAAAAGTCCAGGCTGACATTCTCAGCATGTTTAGATCGGAGGGGCAGTATGAACGCAACCACCCAACAGCATGTTTGTACAACGCGAAGCTGGCTAAAATGTTAGTGCTGGAACTCCTTCCTTTTTCTTTTGTGGTTTGGGTGAGTTTTCTTGAATTTGTGGCAGCCATCTGCCCAAAAGGGAAGGATCCTGGCCAGTACTATTTTGCCAGAGTTGCTGTTCCAGCAGTACATCACGACATGCTGGTATTGCTTAAACAAGCTTTGCAGCAGAGTGCTGATCACAGTACCCACCTGACAACAGACAAGTTGCCAAGCCAATTGTTACATGTGCATCACTGCATACTGGTTGTCTTTTGTGGGGGTTAGAGAAAAGATATCTGCAGGTGTTGTCACTGCTGAGACTTTTAATGCCACTCTGAAACATGCAACTGTAGCCATGTTTGCCATGGAGAAATCTCATACTGCTGCAAACATTTTGGAAGACTTTGACAGCAAGGTCTTTGAATGGCTGCAACCAAGTGGGCTTAACATTGTTTGTGTTGCCACGGACAATGGCAGTAATATAGTTAAGGCCATGGCCGATGGTAGCTATTTCAGGGTCCTGTGTTTGGCGCACTGCATTAACATCATTGTTCAAGACTTTCTGAAAAAGAGAGACCAAGTCAGCAACTTACTGACCACCTGCAGAAGAATCTGCACACATTTTAGCCATTCTTTTAAAGCCTGGATGCAGCTGAGGATCATTCAATGCGATAATAGAATGCCAGTTAAAGCATTCATCCAGGAGGTGCCAACACATAGGAGTTCAACTTATTACATGCTTGAACATCTGTTTGATCAGTACATACCATTCAATGAATATGTCATGCAAATAGGGGATGCTACTGTGAAAGGCATGATCATTGAGATGGACCAATGGGGCTTAGTTAAAGGCCTGACAGAGATGCTACTTCCTTTAGAAGTCTTCACACGTGAAGTCATCAAGGAGGACTGTAATATGGGTCAAGCTATCCCATTGTTGCACATACTACAGGAGCAGCTGAAGGGGGTGTCTGCAATGTGTGGAGGTGTGGAGGAAAAAAAGAAGCATATGAGTTGGTAGAGAGCATACCCTTTCGCTTATCTGAAAATACAAGGGTGCAAAGAGGCATTGTGTCATCAAACTATTACATTTGTGCCACAATTCTGGATCCACTATACAAACCATTACTGCACACTTTCATTCCTTTTTCGGACGGAACTGTGGAAGCCAGTCAGCTAGTAAAAGAACGGGCTGGAATTAGAGGCTGGCTTCTCCAGGGCACAACAAGTCCTGCAGGGTAGCCGGCTTCAAGTTCAACTTCAAAGCCTGAGGGCAGTGCGACTGGCTCAAAGCAGCCAAAACTAACAACAACACCAAGAACAACATGAACAACAAAAACAAGAACAGGAGCATCATCCATAAAATCGGCACAGGAATGGTTTCTATAACAAGGGCTTAAGTCTAGTGCTGAGGCAGAGTGGAGCACCCATGAGCATTGAGTGGATGGTCCAGGCCAATCTGGATCACCCAGCAGAGGTCTACTTTGATCAAAACCCATTGCTGTATTGGGATCGGAAAAGATGCCAATGGCCACTGCTCAGCAGGCTGGCAAAAAACTATCTGGCTTGCCCTGTTGCAAGTGTATTTTCTGAGCGTGTTTTCATTGCTGCTGGTGCCATTCTGACAGTGAGATGGACCAGTCTCTCTCCCCAAACCGTGCAGAGGTTAACCATTATCAAAATGAATTAGCACTTTATACCACCGGATTACACCCTACCTGAAGTAGCTCAGCAGGAAGATGATGATGGCGACTCAGGTCATGGAAGTAGTGTGTTAGGTGACTTACGTCTGGGTCAACCACCAGAGTTTGAAGACAAGTTCTACTTCCCTAACAACTAGGCTTTCAAGTTACTTTCTTTCTTGCTTTGACGCCCAAAAAAAAACACCCCAAAAAATATAGCGAAGGAATATTATTTACTTTTATTACTTGTGTGTTTCACTGTCTTTCTGGTTCAAATTATAACAGATCCATCACCACCGTCTTACTCTTTTATTGCCAGATTAGAGTTGCGACTGTGTGCAGTCAGTGAAGAAATAAGGCCACTCCTCCAAATACTGTCTCACCCTAAATCCATTTACCTCAAGCCAGACATGGAGAATAGTACAACAAATGTGAAATGTGTGCCTGCCACAAGTCCCTCCAAAGAACCTGACTATATACCTATCTTCTTTTCCGAACCAAGAGAGACTGCCCCGGAAGAACAGGTAAATTATGGCATGCATTGTACCCTGACTGTGAGCAATTGGTGTTTGTGTTATTCTGCATGATGTCTACTAGTATTTAATCTACACACAAAAAAGTGACTCAATTCAATGTTACCCTTCTTGTTGTTCAATAACAAAATTGTACTACTGCATGCTGATCCATTGCATTTTTGAATTTTGACTCACTCAGAACACTACAGAGTTGGATACCATGACCATACCATACTCCTAGTCAGTCAATGGGATCATAGGTGATTGAAGGAACTACGTGAGGCATTTCATGAAGTGGCCTAAAAAGGTGCCCAACAACAATAACACCAGACCTACATGTCTGTGTAGTGGTGGAGGCAAGTGTAATGGTATAACTGACAGCGGTGCTATGATTTTGTTACTTAATTTGGAAAATGCTATGTTGTTGTGTGTGTATGTGTGTGCTCAGTACTGTCTGGATCAAAATCTAAGCTAAGTGGAGGTTGGGTGGGCGGGCCTGCTCCTGTTGTTGTAGATAACTGCTGGAAACATAGTAGATATGATTAATCCATGCAGCATCTGAAAGTTTTTTTTGTTGCACTCCTCCTTAATTTATGTTATTTAACTTTACTTTTCTCCTTCATTTTTCAATATCCTTTTTATTTTTCCATCTACACTTACAGGCCAGCGTTTACATTTTGCTATACTGGGAAAAATAACTCAAACTTACCATACCAAACTGCATCTGCCAGGCAGGCACCCGAGATTGACAGATAGACAGTCGAAGCAAGCACCAGGAGGAATGTCCAGATGCAAATCCCAATTTGACAATAATTATAGTATAATTTCAATTTATGATTGTTTTCTCTGCAATCATTATGACTGTGTGATGTTTTTTAATTTTCTTTGCCAGCTTTAAAAGGAAGCCCGGTACAACAGAACATAACATGTATGCAACGTGGGTCTCTCTAGGGGCAGACAAGCAAGGCAATTGCATACTAATGATTAATAATATACTACTGCCTGGCCTGTACTACTACCCTAGTACTACTCATCAAGTCATCATCATGCCTGCATTTCCTTGTTCTCCCTTAACAGATTGATGATGGTTGGCTGCCAAGATTGTGTGTTGTCAATGTGTAGTGTTTGTCTTTGTCAAACTTTTCCCTCAAACCCCCCTTACCAACCATTCATCAAACCCTAATCCTCTTCCCCAGGGCTGTGTGATTTATATTGAGGTGTGACAAAATTAAATGTACACCAATTATTGATCACAGTCTTGCTGAGATGGATGTGGTGAAAGCAACACTAACTCAAGGCAGGGCGAGGATCTTTTCCTGCTCTAAGTATATATACTTCACTTTAGCCCACACTGGCAAAATTAGATTACCCATCCATGCACAGTATTCGATATTCAAATTTTATTTCCAGGGGAACATAAATAATCCATCATAATAATATAATTGGTTGCCACCATCGAGTCATCAATCATCCTAGTTCCAGCCCTAAAGGTTTTCATTATAGCTAGAGTCAACTTCAGTTTGTAACTTGTTCTAAGTCAGCTCTCCAGGGATTCTTGTTTATTTTACTCTAGCATTGCTAAGCCTCATCATGGTTTCCTGTTTGGCATGGCAGTATTCTTGTGTGCTATACTTCTACTACTCGTTCCCGAGTCTACCTCAGGTGAATGACTGTCTCATTTTCTTTTTTTATAAATGATACTGTCACTATCTACTACTCCTACTACTATCACCACCATGGCACCTTGGGAAATCAAACCATCACCGTGCAGTCATCACGTCGTCTAAGTATAAATAAATTTCAATCACAGGTAAGACAAGATGTTTGAGGGAGGCAAAATTAATAATAATATAGAAATTAATTCATTAATTCACCCAGCCACACCCTTTCAAGTCCATAGGGGTTTTAGTTGCAGACTGCATAGACTGGGAGGGGAGACTGACAGTACTCGTAGGACAAGTCACAAGTGAGGGACCACATCTATCTGTTGGTGTGTTACACTAACGGCAGGTTATTTCAATCAAAAACTGGCTGTGGCCCTGCTGCAGTAAAGGAAACAGTGAGAAGTAAAAGAGTGACCCCCACAAAACATTTACATCATATGTAAATTGTAAATAATGTATTCCCCTGACAAATAAACTAATGAAAAAAACCACAACAAGTGACCCAACCCTCTCCCTAACCCCAACCATTGTCCATCATAAGAGTCCAATGTCCATAAACTCCAACTTTTCTCCAATGCCCAATTCCCACCCACAAAAAAAAGATAAAAGAAGGGGTAAGACGACAGAGTTCTAGTGGCAGGTATTTATCCGCTCCTCTAGGAGAGCCATCCAGAGGAGCATATAGCCTTAAATGCACAGGGGTGGGCAGCATTGTTCAAGGAAAAAGTGCGGTGTGTGGCTGCCAGACCATGGCACCGTACCACTAGAGGGGCCTGGCTGGGGCCAGGGGCATTGGAGATGCTGCAGCTGCTGCCATCTCTTCCTCTTCCTCTTCTCAAACCACCAGCCACCGATATTTCATAAGAATGGCCTCCAGCTTCCGTTGCCGGGCCCTGATTGGTAACTCTTTCCTGTTTGGTTGTTTCAGTTGGGAAGGAGTAGATATATATAGAAAGAAAAAAGACAGGGGAGCGTGGCCAAATGCTGGTGAAGATGGCCACACACTAACATGGCTCTCACCGCCTAAAGCCTCGAATATACACCATTAATCCTGCAGCCTGGGTGCTGTAACTCGACCCAGACGAGTGCCATGTGTGTTGAAGACCAGGCTCGCCTGGAAGAACTGACCTGACTCGCAGATCTGACCCAGCCGGGAAATGTGGCCTGAGCGTAGCCAGAGACCAGGTATTTGAGTGTACGTGTAGCCAAGTGGAATAGGCCACAATAAGACTGCTGGTGGTGTGAAAATATCTCCTTGGCTGGGCGCCCTGGGATTTCATCATTGCCAGAGACTGGGAGATTGGGCGCCCATCCAGGATGCCTCAGTTACTGTATCACCGGCTCTGGACACGGGGCGCAGAGTGTGGAGGAGGAGCGGGCTGGTCCCACACCTGGCAGATGGACACCCCACCATGCTCGAAGTGGGGTCACCTGCTAACTGGACAGCCCAGCACTAAAATCACAAGTGAGGGTTAACACAGGGCCGTATGTCGCGCACCTGACTGGTGACTTTATGTGAGTGGAAGTGCATGGGGCACCAATTTAGTGGAATCAGTCTTCAGGTGGCCAGCTGCAGTGACTCAGGGGTGGTGCCCCACTACAGCTTCCATCCAGGGGCCCAGTAAATGTGGGTGACTTCGGGGTGGGGAGGACCGCAGGGGGCTATCCGACAGGTGGGTGGGGATGCTTCCCTGTGTAGGTGGAGGGGATGCCCTAGGTCCTGTCCCCTCATCTCACAGCGACAAAGACTAGCGCTGCTGACCAGTACAGCCATGGTGGGGAGCAAAGAGGGACACAGATTGCACAAGCCGAATCTGGATAAATTATCTTGGAAAAAAGCACAAGATAGGGCGAATGCCCATTCTGAAATGGAAAAAGACACAAAAAATGCATCCAAGGAGCAAAGTTCATCCTCCCTACAAAACATATTAGAAGCGATTACAGTGGTGTGCTCATTGCCCGAATCCCGAATCGACAGGGTGTCCATTGAGATCTCTTTATTACGTGCTAACCTCAAGAAGCAGGACAACCTTGTGAAAGAGGAGGAGGGTTGACACAGGGCCATTCTGGAACCACAAAGACCTTAGAGAAAAATGTCCACTAGGTGCAATCCACCAATAAGGCCCTTGCAGAACAGCTAGATGACTATGAGGGCATGGCCAGATGTAACAATGTCAGAATTTTGTGGGTTCCTGAGAGAGCAGAGGGGCCTGCTATGGATCTATTTGTTGCGGAACTCATCACCCAGCGGCTACGGTCCAAAAACCTCTCCAAATTCTTCTTCATTGAAAGAGCTCATCGTTTGCCAGGTGGCCGGCCTAAACTGGGTCAACTGCGCAGGCCAATACTCGCACGTGTCTTCAATTTCCATGACAGTGACTTGATTTTACAAATGGCTTGCTCTGCCCCTCCTCTCAAAATCGAGAACAATACTGTCACATTCTTCCCTGACTATGCCATTAAAGTACAAAAGCAACAAAGGTGATTCCCCGACATTAAAAAAGCCCTCAGAGAAAAAGCACTGAAGTATGCTATGCTGTTTCCCGAAAAACTCAGAGTTGAGGCAGTGAGCAAAGCGTGGTTCTTCACAGAACTTGAAGCCACCTGGGAGTGGCTTGATGGCTGGCAGAGTGTCGGCGAACCAGGAAATTCCGATAGGCGCAGAAGACAAACTGTAAATGCCCAGACGCGGACTGCATCTGGCCAAGAAGAGCAAAGTCTCACCAATAAAGACACACCAGAGGGGACATAGCTGACTTCACCCCTGAGCCACCTTTTAGTCAACCCAAAAGGAAGCAAACTCTAATTTGCACCTTCCATATTGACCAGTCAATGACTGGTGGGCACGGAAAAGGACATCAGGGGCATTGCTGGATAGTGTCGAGCAGCGGGGCAGCGGACTAGTGACTCTAGATGCAACGCCGGCTGAGTATGCCAATGTCGAATTTGTCTATATATGCACTCAAGGCTGCATTGATAATTATTCCAATGAGGGTTGGGTTGACTGTCTCCCCCGAAACAGGGATGGTAGTGGGACGGGCACTCTGCAGTATTGGGTAGGCTGGTAGTTCAAAGTCCGTCATGCAGGTAGGCAGGGTGGGTGTGGTGTTTGTAAGTTTTAGGGAATTTCTTCATTTTTTGTCACACAGAATCCAGTGCATTGGGTATCAAAGCATGAAATCGTTTTGGTCAGTTTCCCCCTCCCACAGTGGGAATAGAGCACAGCCCTTAAAGCTAGCACCCAGTATGAATGCAGTCAAGTTAACTTCATACAGCAGGAAGGTCACAGATTGTTGTGCTTCTGTCCCCATAGGGGATCTGATACCAGCGGTGCCTGACACGTCAGCACTAGACACAACCAGGGCAGCGTTCAATTTACTCTCCTGGAACGTTAATGGGTTGGCCAACAAACTTAAAAGAGGGGTGGGTCTTCAATATGTTAAGTGGCATGCGGTGAACGTTGTTCTATTGCAGGAAACTTATCTGGTTGGGAATACATGCAGGGCACTCGACCGGTGGGGATACAAATTAGTGGCGCATTCAGGCTCCACCACAGCGACCAGAGAGGTAGGAATATTGCTGAAAAAAAGTTTTCCCTTCATAGTGACAACCTCAAGCACTGATAAATACGGTGGATTTGCGTCCCTCTCGGGTACCTGGGAGGGCAGATGTGTAAATATCATGTTGGTCTTCATTCTTCCAGCACTGCGCAGGGTGGCTTTACTGGACATGAGTAAAATGTTATTAGATTTACCGGAAGGAGAATTAATCATCGGTGGCGATTTTAATATGGCCCTATGTGAACAACTAGATAGATTCCCAACCAAAAACAATCCATGCAGTAAAACTGTTAAGGCTGACTTCCTGTCAATTCTGGTCGTTGTGTGGCATGAGGCAAACCAGCACACAAAACAATACACCTTTTACTGAGCAGCGCGTAACAGCATATCACGAATAGACTATATTCTAATGCTGGCTGACAAGCACACCACTTCACGGAAAATAACCATCTTGCTAGGGGCATCTTGGACCATGCCCCCATATCGGCTCGATATGTGGTTGGCTCCACCCACACCTATAGAAATATCTCAATTAACCCTTGGTGTCTCAAAATTTCATACATTAAGTTGAATCCTATCGAAGCCACAGACAACTACTTCACTGAGAATATGGGTTTGGGTCAATCATCTCAAATCATATGGGAGGCCTATAAAACAGTAATAAATGGGCAGGCACTCTCCCCTGTGGTGGGGCACAAGAGAGAGAAGAGCAAAAAACTGGACGAATTGTAGCGTGATATTCTATACAGGGAGTAAGGTGCTATAAATGCACAAGATGATGCAGGAGCTTGTGTCTTAGACCTTAAACAACAGGAATATAGGGTGCTAACTACCGAGGATGCTCTAGACAAACCCTGGACACAGCGGCATAGAATACGTGAACTTGAAGACTGAGCGGGCAAGCTGCTTGCATGGCTAGAGATGTGAGAAAGGGCAGACCGCTGGATCGTGCCATACATGGAAGGGACGGGGTATGGTTGACGGATCCGCTAGCTATAGCAGAGGGATTTGCAGATTATTTTAGTGAGGTCTACTCCCCTACGGCCCCTTACACAATTGATGAGTAGCGGGGTTTACTTAAAGACATTCAGACACCACGTTAACCAGGGAGGACCAACAAATAATTGAGGAGGATCTTACGAGTGAGGAAATACTAGCGGCTATAAACAGTATACAGGCTAGGAAGGCCATGGGCCCAAATGGCCTTCTGGTAGAACTCCTTAAGTTAAACGCCACAAAGGTGGCTCCCCACCTGCTCAATATGTATCTTGAGAGCAAAACAAGGAAGATATTACCTGGAGACCAACACGTGGCCTCCATAGTTGTTATCCACAAGAAGGGGAAACCAGCTGAGAATTTCTCCCCGTACCACCCCATATCCCTACTCAACATTGAGGTAAAAATCTAAGCTAAAATACCTACTCCCTGTTTACTTCCAATAGTTACTAAACTAGTGCAGCCGGACCAATCCGTTTTATGCCAGTCCGGAATACTGCCCTAAACCTGCAAAGGGTGAATAATGTCCTCGCTAAGAAAGATACTATCCAAGAAAGCACTGCAATACTCTCCCTGGATGCCCGTATGGCCTTTGATACAGTGGAATGGCCCTACATGTTTGCTGTCCTGGAACGTTTGGCCTTGTTGAAAAATGTATTGAATGGATCCGACTATTATATACCGGATCACTTGCTCAAATAGTGGTGAACGGCCATACATCAAAGACGTTTGCGCTGCACCGTGGAACAAGACAGGGGTGCCCTTTGTCACCCATTATATACGCATTGATATTAGAACCATTGGCAAGCTGTTATGAACACTTTAATAAAAAGATCTTTAAAAAAAGAAAAAGACAATTGTAACTAATACTCTTAGCAAAACAGTAACACAAAAATTATCATATACATAAAATTATAGTGGCACAGTAGCACTACCAAGCACAGTACATACCATTGGTGATAACCTCCCAATTCCTCAGCCTCCAACATGTGTGGGAGTTTCAGGCATTACAAGGCAGTATGGGGTAGACAACTCTTCTTCCCTCTCTCTTGTTTAGCTAAATTAACCTTGTAGGCATGCCATCTCAATCGTCTTGCTCCGTAGACAGACAAACTTGTGTCGCAGACTCACATTATTTTTATTTACTACTGTCTGCAGGTGGGGCAGCTGTAGTCTACAACTACACATGTATCTTATTTTTCTATTATGGCCATACTCTGTTACATCAATGGCAACTGCTCGATTCACTTTCAACTACAAAAAGGCAGATGATATCTGATATGAATGATTATATATGGGACAACATGAAGTACTATTTATTGATTGTGTAACCATGAAGCCAATAGGCCACTCAGGCTGACAAGATTGAAATGACATAGGTAGGGACTGGGGAGTGGGCCTCGTAGTTGGAGGAAGTTGATTGATGATGGGTGGTTATGGGTACATACATACACAATTTACATGTTGTGATTGCAAAGTACTGTGAGTCAATGGAGTATTCTGAAATACAACCTTGAATCAGAAACCTTGAAAAAAGGGAGATTCAGCATTCAAATACAATCCCGAAATGGTCCTTTATTAGCCTACATGCTGAACTAAGAGAGCTAGATATAGGTAATTTATTTGATAAAATACAGATAACTGAAGCGATAAATAGTGCGACGCAGAGGAAGATTAGCACTTGGATAAAAAATCTCAATGAAGATAACTCAGTCAATTTATATAATAAGGCTAGAGACAGGTGGAGAAAGAGAGAAGATATTGAGGTTAACAAATTAACATGGGATAAAGTTAACAAATTTAATAGGTCCATTTTCCGAGGTGCTAATTTTAAGCGAATGCAAATCTTCAGTAAATGGTTAATTTATAGAACACACTCGTTTCTCCACAACATATATCCTCAAGTGGAGGATAAGTTTTTTCGCTGCGAAGAAAAGGGTACCTGCAAACACATTATTTGGGAATGTACCAAAATACAGGACTATTGGAAAGACATACGAAAATATCTCAGAAATATATTCAATGTTACAATCACATTTAATGAATTAAATGCAGTCTTTGGCTGTTCCCCTAGTTCCACTCCGTATGATGAGTCTTTTATAGCATCACTGGTGGCAAAATCGCTTATTCTGCAACTGTGGAAAACAAATAAAGTACCAACTCTTAATGCATGGAAGGCAAAAATATTGAGGATTCAAGGGAAGGGAAATAAAATATGCTCTGAGATCAGGGGCCCTTAGAAAATACGATAAATACTGGAGTGTGTTTGAATGCTAGTCATTGATTGTTAACTTCTTCCTCTATTTTATGTACATATTTTTGGAACGAATTGTTAATCTCTTCTATTATCAATATATTGCACTATGCATATTGCACTTTAAAAAAATATCTTCTCTTAAAATTTGAATTTGTATTTGCACTTATATGGTATACTGTCAGCCTGCCTATTTTTGGATAATTTGAAAATGCGTGGAGGCAGCAGCAAATTCAAAGTAGGTTGCAGAAGCACAGAATATTGTAAAAATATATTTTTCTTTTTATTGTTCTTTTTTTTCAAAGGTGCACAGGACAGCCAACGCATTTCGCTCCCCAACCATGGGAGCTTCGTCAGGGCTGAAAACAACTTGAGATATATATAAACATTAATAAAATATACAAACATATAAAAATACAAAACAGTTGAGACATAATTAAAAGCAGGTTATATGAAACCTAAAAGGAGGAGATGGCACTTGGATTATACATCAAATAGATATACACATGTATTAAAGCGGAAACATCACAGAGACTAAAGTTCTACATTGAGGATAAATATTGAGACAGGTACATCGTATCCTAGTATTAATGCTACGGATCTGACCCCTAAGGGAGGAGGGGAGGAAAGAATGGGAGCAGTAGAGTGGGAGGGATACGCGAAAGGGGGAAAGGAAAGGTCTGAGACCCACGGCAGTCCAAGTACTAACCAATAAATAAATGAAAACCATAAGTAAGGAGCAAAAAACACACACGATTCTCACCAGAGTCAATCAGAAATACACCATGGTCAATGTCACCAGAGTCAGATAGAAATCACACCGCTGTAATGGTGCCAAATGCACACGCGAAGAGGAGGTATGTAGCTTAATTGGAGTCCGAGTAAACGGAAAGAAGTACTCTTAAACTTAAAAAGAAAGAGAAGGTATAATCAAAAACACAAGTTTTGGAAAACATACAATAACATAACCAAGGAAAAACAAACAAACAAACAGCAACAATAAGTTCATAGAAAATAAATGAAAAACAGAATCTCACCCAAATCAATAACAATTAACACGATACTCCAATGTGCAAATCCAGGTGAAGAGGAGGCTGTGGAACGTATGCGTCAGGTCCAGTATTATACTCTTGCTGAATAGAGCAATCTGAAAATCAAAAAAAGGAAGCTAAGCGCAACCCGTATATGGTGGGAGCAAACGCCCCCAAGACAGAAAATACAACATATGAGAGGCAAAAAAAATATATATATGCTATTTTTGGATAATGTATTTTGCACTTTTTTAATTCCGATGCGAAAATTGACATGTAATGTTTATCTATTTTCTATGAACTCTCAATAAAAAAATAAAAATAAAAAAAAAAAAACTTGAAAAAACAGCCCCTATATCTCTTCCCAGCCATTCTTCCATTTATCATTGCATTGCTATAATAGCATTATATTTTATTTATTCCAATCTTATTCTTATCTTTGGCTTTGCTGCTCTGGGATGGTTTATTTTTCTTTTACATTCTCTTCATCCTGTGACAGTCTCCAACTACGCTATGATTGAATACCATCCAGGCATCCATCCATTCAAAGTAAACATGGCTAGCATTCTTCTTAATTTCTCTACACATCTTTCACCAACAACATAGATTTGTAATTTGTTTTTAAACCACCACCCATGAGTCCTTGCTTGCCTTTGAGTTTGACCCATCAAACCCCGGGAGGATTCCTATCACCCATGCAGTTTCACCCACCCAGGCAGGCATCCTTTCTTTCACTTTAAACCCATCCTTCAACTACACATGCGTCTGATTCCTATCAGCCAGCTTTGCAACCCAGGCCCCCTTCATTTACCCATGCATCCTTCTCTATCAGTCATACATTACATGTCACCCGTCCTTCCTCCTTCAATCCTTCTTTCTCTTTTCATTTAACCCATCCAGCAAGGTGGTCTGACTCTTTCTTGTCTTCATAAAACTTTCTCAGCTGAGTTGAAGTCAGATAGAAGAGGCCTTTAGTTACTCAACTACCATCACTAATGCTATTGCTAATGCTAAGTAAAGGGTGACTTCTCCAACCGTTGTTCACAACAACTTAGTCTTTCTCAACAGTACAAAGTACAACCTTGCAGCTGGTGTGTATTGTCAATAAGTAAGGAATATAACTTACCACCACCCTCCACTACTGCTGGCTCACCCACCCCTGCAGCTGCCACATCTGCTCTCCCCTGGCTGGCATCGCCTGCCCTGCCACTGGCCCCAGCACTAGTGGTCCGTACGCCTAGAAAAAACATTACACATTTTTAAGATGACATGTACGCCTCCCCCTTTTTAATTTTTTTCACTAGCAAGATTGAAAATACAATACATACATACACCACACACATCACTACTACAAATCTGGTACTAGAGAAGAGTAGACAGTAGTATGTTCTATCCTATCAAAATAGTCAAATATCTGGTTGGGCATTTTGTTGGTGGCAATTTTTGAAAAGCCTCTCAAGGAGAACCCAAAGGACTAGACTCATTGGCTAGAGCTTTTGATGAATTTGAGTTTTAAATCTTTTTAAAAAGAAAGAGTGGCCAACTGGTTGGGCAATCAGACATGAGGTCTCTCGAGTCTCCAGTCCTCTCTCTTGGTTGGAAAATATAATTGTGCCCTCCTCCACTTCATACTTCCTTCAAGCCATGGTGCAATCAGTTATTCGCAAGCAACTTCTGCTGCTAATAATAATAGCAGTAGGCCTAGATGAGAAAAAGTAAAAATACACCACTTAGGGGTGTCCAACATAACCATAATTTTATTTACTGATTGTGTATGTGGAAGAAAGTAAAGGAATGTCTTCTAATCTCAACAAACATGCGTAGAATACCTAAGTTGGGCAAGCAACCAACACAGCAGAGTACTAGTACTAGTAGTAGTAAAGGATCAATGTGTTCTCTGAGTCTGACAGTAGTACCACCACTAGGCAGTCCACAAAATATAAGGGGAGAGGGAAAACTAACTGAAAAACCTGAATAAATTATAAAGCAAGCTACAGACAGACTAATAGTAGTACAGAGTTAGAGGCAGTTAGATTGATGTAAAAAAAAGACATTAGAACTATAATTACGAAGTAGGTAGGTAATGCAGGAATAACAAGAATTTAGAAACAGATAGATCGAAGAAGATTTGGTAAAAAATAGAATTAGGAAACGGAAATAATTGTTAAAAAAAATAAGGTGCAGTAAAGTTAGTGAAATATAATTATTAATATTGGGCCCGATTCACAGAACTAACTTAAGACAAAATCCTAAACTTACTACCATTGTGGTATTCAAAGAAGGCACTTACTAATTTTGGTATTCACAGAAGGCACTTACTCATTTCGGTATTCACAGAAGTTAGGAGTCCTAACTTTAGGACTCCTAAATGCCTTCTGTGAATACCAAAATTCTTAAAGTTAGGATTTTTCTCAGTTTAGGTGTAGATAAGTTAGGACTCCTAACTTTAGGACTCCTAACTGCCTTCTGTGAATACCGAAAGTCTTAAAGTTAGGATTTCTCTCAGTTCAGGATTCTTAAAGTTAGGAGTCATAACTTTACGACTCCTAAATGCCTTCTGTGAATATGAAAGTCTTAAAGTTAGGATTTTTCTCAGTTTAGCAGTCTTAAAGTTAGGAGTCCTAACTTTACTACTCCTAAACTGAGAAAAATTCTAACTTTAAGACTTTCTGTATTTACAGAAGGCATTTAGGAGTCCTAAAGTTAAGACTCCTAACTTCTGTGAATACCAAAATGAGTAAGGGCCTTCTGTGAATACCAAAATGGTAGTAAGTTTAGGATTTTGTCTTAAGTTAATTCTGTGAATCGGGCCCATTAACAACAGGAGGACTTACTGGGGTTAGCAGCAGAGCCATCTGTAGAGGAGTGATCCTGGCCTTGGGAGGCATCTCCAGATCCCGCCTCAGCAGACCCTGTTTTCTTCTTCCCCGTGGATGCTGATCATGTAAGACATAATAAAGAGACAAAAATTGATTGGTGTGAAATAAATAATAAATATTTTGAAAAGATTTTTTTACAGGAAACTGCAATTCCAATAAAACTGACCTATCTAATCTGATCTACTAGTAGTATCACAATCGCAGGCTGTCCTAACTCCTTATTTATTAATCCAGTGTTCCATTCCAATTCCAGAATCCTAAAACTAAGTACCACCTAGCCCGCCTATTCCAAAGACATTGGAATAAATTGCAAAAAATGATATTTGCTTCTTCTAAGTTCTGATCTCATTCTCAATCATTAATTAATCAACCCCCTTTGACGGGCCAATTTTTCCCTAAGTCTGCATTTCCATTTATTTAGTCCTCAAAAATTAATGGATGGACACATGCATATTGCATACACCAAAGTGTTGGTTGGTTGCTGATGTCCTGAATTGCCACATTATTTACTCACTTACAAACTAGAAAAGGTTCCACTAAGGACTGGAGTCAGCAGCACATGACGGAGGGCACGTCATGCGGACCTCTACAAAATTACCAACTAATACTAAGTAACCAACTATAATAACTACCTACCTCCACTATCTTAGTGACAGGACAAAGGAAAGGAGTTATTCTAGCATTATCTAATTTAAATTCTCTACCTCTCACCCCAAGCGAGCGTAAAGTTGCAAACAAGTAAGATTAGAAACGCCGAGCACCTGTCTACAAGAATAACAATCACATAATATAAGATTTTTAAACGTAGCTTACCTGCATGTAAGCAACATCAGCATTCTTGCTATTTGGGAAAAAAATAAAATTAGCAATAACAGAAGAGAACACACAATAGTAATATAATTAGCTACTCACCAAGCCCCACAACCTCAACACCTAGCAGCTCTAGCAGGTCCTGCTCTTGGTCCAGGATGTCAGCCCACTGGTGAGTCAGCTGGTCACTCCTCGGCACACCATCGCCCACCAGAGGTGATGCTCCTGGATCCCATAGCCAAAATTAGGCCTGCCGCCTGCTGTCCAGGTTAAGGGGAGGTGGCGCTGCCCAAAAAAAACCAGGGCAGCCACCTTCACCTCTGAGAACAAGGCCCAGGCCTACACCCCTTCCGGGCACCATCTTACGCAAGGAAGGTGGATCCTGGTGGCACTCCTCTTAGCCATGGTACTGGGAGGTGGTGTCAGAAAAGAAAATGTAGAAATCAAAATAAATCAAAATAAGAAGTAGTGAAGGAAACAAAATAGCAAGTAATTGAAAAACAGTACCAAACATTGCAGTAAAAGTAGATATAAAATGCAAAATATACACTTAGGAAGAAAGAGGGTTAGATAATTGTTAGACTTGGCATCATTGGCTTGAGTCTCTCTTCCATTTTGATGGATTGCCTCCTCTTTTTTTATATGTTTTTGCTGGTTTTATGCTTTGGGCACTGCGCCACTGCTAATCAGTGCGACAGTGCAAGTGCTCCCAATGTTAAAGTGATGTTCTAACTGGTTATTCCATGAATGGGTTACTAGATTTATCTGTAAGCCCCTGGTACAGTGCACCATGTGTGCCCAAGGCTTGTAAATCAAATGCTGCTGGTGGGCTTGCAGCACTTGTTGTGCCACCCACAGAAGCAGCTTGTAAAGTGTGTCTCAGGCCTGCCATTGCAAGGCCTGTGAGCAGTCTAGCACTGCCATGTCGACGTGGCCAATTGCACCCATTTGCCAGTCCCTAAACCTTCCCTTGGCTTCATATTAGACACCCCTATGGTAGGCCCAAGGCCTGGGTGCATTGTAAGTATAAGGTAGGACATACTCTGATGTGTGTAGCATGTTCTAATAGTCAATTACAGCCATTTTTGTTTTTCATTGAAGGTTACCTGTTCTCATAGGCCAGAATGAGCAGTTAGATTATTACATTCTTATAATCCTAACTCGCTCAAGGAACATGGTGGAAATGTTAATTTAGTATGCCTGAACTCAGAATAAAAAACAACATCTTTTAGTAAAGTTGGTTTTAATATTCTGTGTTTGAAAGTACCACTTTTAGAAAGTAGGTATTTTCTTGCCTAACTGTCCAGGCCTGCCTCTGCTAGGTTGTGTATTCCTTGTCTGGGTTTGTGAGTGACAGGGCTGGGGGATTCCAGGAGACAGGCTGGGGCAGCCCGGTGGTGAATAGAGAGATCTGCATCTAGATGGGAGGGAGGAGTTGCACCTGGGACCTGGATAGGGCTGGGCCTTCCCTCTACAATGCTGGCTCCACCTCCTGTGACATGTCTGTTGTCTCTGCCCTGTACTGTGAAAGGAGAGGAGGTGTCATGTCAACAAAGTGCTCAGGAACTGGTTTGGACTAGGCAGAGACCTCTCTGCCTTCAGAGAACAAATGATTTGCGTGTATATATATATTTGGACCCTGACCCAAGAAATTAGAAACCTTTCTGCCAAGGAGAAGAACCAAGGAAACTGCAGGAGTTGTACTGCCCCTCTGCCAGTGTGCTGTTTGCTGGGTAAGGACTTTCATCTACAGAATATTCTCCAAGGGCTTGAACTGTGCCTGCCTCCTGCTGAAATCTCAGGGACAAAAGACTTCACCTCCAGCTCCCCACTGAATTTCCCTGCTGGGAATTCTGACTCCAGACACTTTTGTGCCGCTGGGAGCTGGAAGCGCGACGCATCCAGAAGAAGCGCGTCGCCGCCGCAGCTGAAATCATCGCATCGCCGGAGAAGCGAGCCTTCGCCGCATCTCCCTGGAAGCATGTGTTCATCAAAGCTGCCTGCTGTCACATTATCGGAGAAGCATGACGCCATTGTGAGAGTCGCAATCGCATCACCAGAGAAGCGTGTCGCAGGGCCTGTCGCAGCGCCAAAGTACAGAGTCGTCGCAAGGCTGCCAGGGCATCATCACATCGTCATCGCATCGCCGCATCAAGGGCGCCATCTTCTCGCATCGCAACCGGATCATCGCATCGCATCAAGGCACCATCTTGCGCACTGCAACGGGCCCGCAGGTCGAGAATCTATGCATCACCTCCGCAACGGTAAAGATCACGACGCATCCCCTACTCTGCAAAAGCATTGAGGCACGACGCATCATCTCCCCCGGATCACAAAACCGACGCATCTCCCCTTTTGCGAGCCTTTTGTTTACTTTGCGTTACACATCCAGGTACTTTGTTGCGAACTTGGTCGCATTTACCATCAACTTGAACTAAGCAACTTTAATCATCTTTTAAGCAATCTTAAGTGTAGTATTGTGGATTTTTGTCGTTTGTGGTCTTGTGTTTAAGTCCATGTAAAGAATACTTATTTTTTATAAAACCTGTGTTGTGTCCACCTGTAGTGTTTTCACTGTAATACTGTGTATATTCACAAATGCTTAACACACTGCCTCTGAGATAAGCCTGTCTGCTCGTGCCAAGCTACCAAGGGGGTGAGCAGGGGTTATCAAGGAGTGTAATCCCCTTATCCTGACTTAGAAGTAAGGGTCCCTATTTGGACAAAGGTGAAGACCATTGCCAAGTTTATTTTATTATGTTTTGGAACCCCAAAGAGGTCCACATAAAAAGATACACAATACAAAGTACTCGTTCAAATGCAAAAGACATTTACAAAATTTACCAAAATACAAGATAATCAGCACAACACAGTTAAAAAGACCATCTAATAAATATCTAAAAAACTTTTAAAAGAGTAAAAAATATTAAAACAGAACATTTCATTGGGGGGATTATATAAAGCGTGTAAGAAGGAGTTGGCAGTAAGAATGTTTAATTTCAAGCATATTTGTCTCAGCCACTTACGCCAAAATGGTCGAAGTACAGGACATATAAAGAGAACGTGTATACAGTCTTGAGTAAACAAATTACAAAAATTACAAATTGCCGAGCAACCATACCACCTAGCCATAAGATTATATAAGGGCAGCAGATCCTGCCTCAGGAGAAGCCAAAACCGCTGTATGCCTTGACATAGGTTCCAGGCGACATAGGGTTGCATATGTTTTAATACGCAAGTATCAGTAAAAGGAGAGACTCCCTTCTTTGCAAGGATGGACTCCCTGTCCAACCTAAAACTGAGATCCCATGAGGCCTGTTTCAAAAGTAACTTTAACTGGCCGGCAGACAAAGTAAAAAGCGTACTCACCTGCAATTGTAGAAGGGCTGCAGCCCTTCTAAAATTCTTTACAATTAAGGAGAACTCCCTTAAGGTGCCCAGCAATTCATTCTTCATCAAGTATCTCAGAGTCCCCACTTCCCCTCTTGCCAGACTGGCTACCCAACGCACTAACCCTGCCAAGCCCTGCACCCAGCTACTACGGATGCCGAATTCAAGTCTCAGGGCTGCCACTGTGCAGGCGGTGTTAGTAGAGGCTAAAAACCGTAGGATTTTTCCTTCTGCAAAGTGTAAAAAACCCCATTGCCCTAGATCGACTATTTCAATTCCGTACAAGAGGGATGACGGGATTTTCGCCCGAAAGACCTCTAGCAAGTAAGAGAAATGTCTTTTCCCAGTGGCAGAGTATAATGCACTCAAGCTTTTACCCTGAGACAGGACCTTCCGGGTATTATTATCAATGTGGGCCTTGTCACTTAGGTTATCGGATATTATTTTCCCCAGGAAGAAATAATACTTTACCACCTCCAGCTTATGACCTCCTACTGACCAACCAAAGTTCTCATATTTAGATTTTTTCCTCCCTGAGATACACATAATTTTACTTTTAGCTCCATTTATCTTCAAGTAGTGGGATTCTGCAAAATGGTGCAGAGCGTGCAGACGATTGTTTAACCCTTTGGACGTTAAGTCCAATATAAGGATATCGTCCGCATATAGCAAACAAGAAATTGGAGTTCCCCCCAATATTGGGGCTATACCATCACAAGAAGATAAAGACATAGGGAGATCTGAGATATACAGGGAAAAAAGCAGAGGGGCCAAAAGACAGCCCTGCTTTAGTCCGTTGATGGAAGGAATGACTTGAGACAACCCCCTTGCCCCTCCTTGAAGGACTTGGCACCATGTGTCTGAGTGGAGAGCCTGAACCAAATCTAACAGGAGAGGGGGCATGCCTAGGGCAGATAGCTTTCTCCACAGCAAGGGCTGATCCACTTTGTCAAACGCTGTGGAGAAATCTATAAACGCCGCAAAGAGTCTTCCCCCACGAACCGTTACGTATTTATCAGAGATTATCTGAAGTGCGGAAAGGTTGTCCAGGGTGCCATGTCCCTTACGAAAGCCTGTCTGTTCTAAGGGTAATATGTGACTCCTATCAACCCAATCATTAATCGAGTATAAGAGACATTTAGAGAAGACTTTACCAATTGCGTCGAGCAGGGCGATTTGGCGGTAATACTTGGGAACATTCCTGTCGCCCTTCTTAAACAATGGCACCAATATGCTCCCTTTCCAGGACAAGGGGACAGTTTTACTCATGAAGCAGAACCTAAATATGAGAAAAAGAATTTTTCTCCAGGCGACTGGGTCCTGTTTCAAGACGGATACCGGGAGCTCATCAGGCCCCATTGCGCCAGAAGGGCGCAGTTCCTTTATGGCCAGTTCAATAGTTTTTTCAGGAGGGAAATCTATTGGAAAATTACTATCAGACCATTGCCAACTTGAGACCCCAGATTTAACAATAATAAATTAAAAAGACCAAAAAGCTGTAGAAACAAAGGATTGAAAAGAGTCGAGAGGATTCAAAAACAGGCCCAGAACCATTCAAAGAGTAGAAAAACAAGATGGCCTCGCCCATTGTGGATACTTTGGTGACGTTTGCGTAATATTTTCCCTCATACACAAAATCCAAGTTGCCAAACATCAGAAACGTCTCACAAGCATGCGGAACAAGCAACTCTGCATGCGCGCAGAACTATGCTTAGCTTTGCAGAGTTTTTTTACTGCTTCACCCAGTTTCACGTAGCGCTGCTACGCGAGCTCCACCCGGGCTTAGTAGCATCTCAAAATGTACATTACCAAAGCAATCACAATATGAACTGCCAAATGAATATTAATAAATTATGTCAGAATTTGTAACCCCCCCCGTTATTGGCAGTTGGTGCAGGGATAGAGGCTAGCAAGGGACTACAGACCTCTATACCGACGTTTGTATTCCCAAGAAGAAAACATTTTTTTTATAAGCCCATGTCCATAAAAGGAAAGGTAATAATAGAACAATAGAACACTGCCTGCTCCCCCTGAGGCTATCCAATGTGGGTTAAAGCATCAAGTTTGCTGCATGCATTGCTGTGATGTGAGGATGCATAACATATTCCATCACACAACGCAGCAGCCATCCTGAAATGGAAGAAGGAAAACGTTTTATATTTTTTCTATACTTTTAACATGGCTGGTCAACACTTTTGACTTAGTCAATGCTAGTATAGTTTAAAAGCCTACAGCATTTATGTAGCCATTAATGGTTACCATCACGGAGAGGGGAGGCGTTTGTTAGATTAACATCCAGGTTTTCACTAAAACTGCCATACGTTTGCATACATATGCAATATTTCTGGCATACAGTGGAAGAGAATTATGTGGGAGCGCTGGAAGGAAGAGAGGTGAGTCAGGAAGGATAACAGTAAAGAGTGTGAGTAAACTGTGAAAACAAAGGCATGCATTTGCATGGAGTTCTAAAAAATTTATTGCAATAAAAAATTGTTTCATAAAGTCAGCAGTGAAAGGCTACGCCCTATCCAATCAAAATTAAGCGTAAACAAGTTATCCTCTAGTTGACGGAAAAGCACATAAGAGGGGTGGAAGTGAGAGTGACAACAAAACAATCGAATGTAAAGCAGAAGCAAACTCTGTTGTATTGTATATAATGATTTCTGTGAAAGATAGTTTAAGCTGTCAGTAGCAATGCCGCAAAAACTATAGGCACTTCTATTAGCTGCACAGCCTCTTGACCTGACAGTCTTTCACTTTAAGTTTGAAAAGACTGATCCTGAGGCTTTGGTCTAAAATACATTCCCCACAGTGCTGAAGTGTTTTGTAACACTTTGCAGTCCCAAATCCTGGGCAACAATGTATGATTTGCACAATTTTTAATGAGCAGTAGAATGGTCCCTATCTGTGTAATGTCTTGGGGCCTTCTTGGATCTAACTGTCAATCTATATTCTAAGGTTCGTAAGGAACAGCTACCAGCTACAATACAACTGCAAATAGTTGTGGCCATGTAATCAGCATCCTAAAACAGAATATCTATCTTGAGCAGTTTAAATGTCCCAGCCAGTGTTGTTAATGTATAGAAAAGTTTGCACTTTGCACTTATTATGGTATCTAACTCGAGTGGCTCTCGGTGTGATCTGTTTGAATAGCAGTCAGATTTCTGAAAGTTATAAGATTAGAGACTGTTTTAGCTTCTTGACAATGCTATGACTATGTGGGTCGAGGGACTCCTTCTCTGTAACCACAACGGCGTTTGTAACATACCTGTATTGCCCTCATGTATCGGTACTGTACTGTATATAAAAGAACCTTCTAATAAAATACTTTGAAATAAAAAAAATTAAAAATGCAAGAGCTTGAACCAAGTGTGCCACTACCCATTTATGAAGGTCTGCATTCTCACATTCCTTTTTTAAGCCATACATTATTACTTCCTGCTGCATCTTTTAAAATAGGCTTACCAACTCCCTAGTTATGTGGTATGACCCACTGATGAACTCTTCAGATGAAACTATTGTTACAAAATTCCGTGGAATGAAGTGCAGCAAGCCGGGAACCAGGAGGAAGTGTTTATTGGGAGAGACCAATAGCCAGATTCCTCTGCATGGCTACATCCCCAAATAAATCCCCTTTTCAGCCATAAGAACCATGCATGGCATAAAGTGCTGCTAGCCAGGGAGTAGAGGGAAATATCCTATGAGAAACAACAATGACCAAATCAGGGAACAGGAAGAGGAGCCTGGTGGAGAATCTGATGACCGAAATTCTTCACTTGACTCAGCATTGCCAAAGATCCTCAAGGCAACCATAAATGCCGCAAAGGTCACCCTCTGCAAAGGACATGCACTGGCCCGACTATTAGTGAAAGCCCTGGAAATCGACAGGCTCATTTGTGCTCTCCCATCTCGAAGACGTTTTGAGAGGGCGAGAAGTGCAGCTTATAGCCCCAGAAGAGGTGGGCACTTTTGACTTCAGTGCCTGGAAGTACTATTAACAGACTCATGAGCATGGATGTTTGAGAGATGATTGGTTTATGAAAAGCTTCAATTTGTTTTATTCCACACTCTTAAAATCACAGAATTCAGCCTAAATCGCAATTCGGGCATTATGGAAAAATATTGTGCACAGAGATGAGAAAGCAGGGTGCCCATTATAATAGAGTACAGGAAAAGAGTGCTAACCTCAGACTATTAGAAAATGCCTTGTGTGCAAAAAATACATCTTCAATATTCAAAATAACAACTTTGGCATGCTCAAAGAAAAACTCTCTCCAATCAATGATGGAGCTTGGAAAATAATTTTTAAGGTGGAAAGAGTGATGTAGAAGGTTAGACAAAAATCTTAGGAGTAATCAGTTTGCATTTTTGTAACTTCAGCCCGCTCTGTGGCCAGAGACTTCGGTAAACTTGTGCTGCTTTGGTTTATTATGGGCTTCGTACAATATTGGCAATGCTTCAGGGCCCACTGTGCATTCGGGAGGTGATGCACTGAGAGCCTCCTGTGTAGTTGGCTTAAGTGGAACAGAATGGTAAGAGAGGACACATAAATATTAAACAGCGTCAGGCTGAGCACTGATCCCTGTGATATGAAATGAAATGAAAATAACTCTTTTATAGCGCATGGCTACCCGGAGGCCTCCCAGCGCTTGCAGCTATGAGAAGAAGAGGTCAGAGATGGACGAGGTCAGAAATCGTTAATTTATAGGGAAGAGCCCAGTTTTTATTTTCTTATGAAAAGAAAGATGATTGGGCTCCTGTCGAAGAGGGGGGGGCAGGGAGTTCTACAACTTTGAGGTGTTGTAAGAAAAGAGGCGACCACCCGTACGAGCCTTATTGATTCTGCTGACTCATGCCAGGTTGAGCTCGTTGGAATGGAGGTTTCTGGAGGTTTTGTATGGTTTGATCAAATTGGCAAGAATGGGGGGGTCTTTGCCCTGCAGATTTTTATGGGCAATACAAAGGGCTTTGAAGTGTACCCGTTCTTTTATGGGTAACCAGTGGAGTGATCTCAACGCTGGCTTGGCTGAGGAGCGGTGGTTAGTGCTCGTCAGCAATCTAGCGGCAGAGTTCTGCACCACCTGTAGTTTCTGGATTACAGAAACCGGGGCTCCCAGGTAGAGCCCGTTACCGTAATCCAGCCTTGACAGAATCATGGATTGGACCAAGATTTTTTTGGCTCCGTCAGGAAGTTGGGGGAGGATTTTACGAATAGATTTAAGCAAGCCAAAACAGGTGGGCGCAGTTTTTCTGGCTTGTACTTTAAATGTGAGATCATCATCTAACCAAAAGCCCAGGCTCTTGATCACGCTTTTTGGAGTCGGACTAGCACCCATAGAGGGGGGCCATAGCGTGGGTGAATTGAATGATGCCTTCCTGCCCAGTAACATCAATTCAGTCTTTTGATTATTAAGTTTTAGCTGGACAAGCCCATCCACTTTGATACCTCTTCAAGACAGTCACTCAGACTCGTGTGGGACAGATCAGCCTGATTCAGAGAGACCACGAGCTGAGTGTCATCAGCGTAGCTGATCAGGTCAATTCCGTAGGGTCCACTATCTCAGCCACGGGGGACATATACACATTAAAAAGTGTGGGGCTGAGGGAGGAGCCCTGTGGAACCCCACACTGCAGGGGTAGTGGTGAGAAGTGGCAGTCTCCTTCAAATACTTTAAAATACCTCTCGCAAAGAAAGGATTCAAGCCAAGAAAGAGCTTTTCCCGAGACCCTGATTTCGTTTAGGCGGGCTAGAAGAATACGGTGACTTACCGTATCGAAGGTGGCACTAAGGTCTAGGAGGATGATGGCCACATTGCCACCTGTGTCCAGGATCCGCCTAGACTCTTCCACCACCTTGAGGAGTGCCGCCTCCGTCCCTTGGAAGCCTGTTTGAGAAGGATGAAGTAAATTGGAGGCTTCCAGGAATAAGGACAGTTGCTGGTTTATACATTTTTCTGCCAGTTTACTAATGCCCGGGAGAAGGGAGATGGGACGGTAGTTGGATAGGTCTCCAGGGTCGAGGTTAGGTTTTTTTAACAGCGGTTTGACCATGGCCATTTTCCAGGCCCGTGGGACTGTGCCTGTTTGGATCGAGGTGTTGATCAGGTTGATAACTGGAGACTCCATGATGGACAGGACAAGCTTCAGGGTATTAATTGGGACAGGGCCAAGGGGGGATCCACTTTTGATTGAATTGAGGTGGGGGGTAACAAATCCTTGGTGAGTGGAACGAAAAAAGAGAGTTTGGGGGTGGAACCTTGAGAGAGGGGTTTAGGTAGCAGAGGAGAATCGGGGGTGGTGATGGGTGGGAGGACCAGAAGAATGTTTTGGATTTTAGTGTGGAAGAAGAGTGCCAGTTTCTCACAGCGAGGACCAGATGTTTGTGGGGATGTTTGTGGGGCCAGGGGGGGGATCAGGGGGTTTCAACAGACTTTTGACAATTGTGAAGATCTCTTTCGATGAGTTGGAGGATGCAATGATTTTCTCGGCGTAGAAGGCTATTTTTGTAGCCTTTAGCGCAGTTTTTCCTCAATAATCTCTCCTCTTTTTTGCAGCTCTGTTTGAGTTTTCGGAGCTCTGGACTAAACCAAGGATTATTGATAGATCCCCTTTTTTGGGTTACGGATTTCCTGGGTAGGGTGGCGTCCAGTGAGTTCTCTATACACTGGTTGAACTCTGAGTTCGCTATGTTGATGTCCGGATTAGCGGACGGTAAAGTGATCCTTAGTGCTTCCGACCATTCATTTATCTTGAGTTTGGACCAGTGTCTGCCTGTTTATTACTAAAAGGTTTGACCGGGGCTGGGGGAGGGACGATCCAGGTGAAAGGTATGATGAACTGGTCTGACTATGGGATGGGGTTCAGGTGCAAGGTAGTTATATCGGTGATATTTGAAAAAATGGGGTCAAGCAGGTGTCCCTTTATATGTGTGGGCTTTTGAATTCTTTGAACCATTTTGCAAGTCTCTAGATCTTGGGCCAGATCCACGGCTATCGTGTCATGTGGATCATCGAAATGGAGGTTCAGATCTCCCAATATAGTGAAGTTGGAAGCCGAGCTGGCGAGGTTCACGACCGTTTCTAGCAGTGTCATGTGAAATTGTCCTAGGGATCCTGGGGGACGGTAAACTAGAAGCCCCGTAAAAAAGGAGGCTGGGGGTGAGAGAGTGATCGAGAAATGGACGTTTTCACAGTCCAGTAATGGGCTGCCTAAAAGGCGACAGACTAAATGATCCTTATAGAGGATAGCGATCCCACCACCTACGTTCCCTGTTCGATCAAGGTGCTGGATTAGGTAGCCCGGAAACAGGGCCTGAACAATATCTGGGCCTGAACAGGGTCCTAACCATGTTTTGGTAAGAAACAGTGCATCCAGTGCCGTGTCCTGAAGTAGAAATGAGATCTCAGAGGCATGTTTTGGCAGGGAGCGGCAGTTCAAAAGTGCCATATTAAGCTTGTGGGCTTGTTTCTGCCTTATCTCTGCCAGTTTGATCAGTTGATAGGGACAATGTCGTCAGTGATATTGATTGTGTGAAGGGTCTAACGAATTGTTTGCACAGGGAGTTGGGGAGGGTCCTGGTGTGGTTTAATTGCAGAAGGTAGGAGCGTGAGTAGGTAGTTGGGCATAACGTGGGAAGGACAGAGTGACTGGCGCGGACGGGCGCAGACGGGCATGACGCTGGCATGACTCTGGCATGACTCTGGCATGACTCTGGCATGACTCTGGCATGACTCCGGCGTGAGTCCGGCACGTCCGCCACTCGCGTCTGCTACACGGAAGGGGGCCGTCCCCTTTTATAGGAAGCTAGAGCACACCAGAGCGCTCAGTCACACCCAAGATGGCCGCTGTAGCGGCTTCGCCTCCCCGGGACCACACTCTCAGCGTCAATGCTCGGCTGAGAGTGGGCTGGAGCAGCGAAGAGATAAGGCTGAAGTGTCTGCCAGGTAAAACGCTTAATAATCAAGCGGAAAGGCACCACGAGTAAAAAAAACACTAAAACGCTTCTTAAATCACGCGAGGGTGATGGTGGCAGAGTTATGAAAACACAGAATTAAAAACGAGAGAGAGAGGACCTCCCGGCTTCCGCCTCAAGAGGGCGAAATAAGTGCAGCCCCACAGGGAAGAAAAAAAGGTTTAGAGACAGATGAGCTCCCAGAGCAACAACCTGCCTTCTGTCAATAAAGAAAGGAATGTAGAAGAGTTAGTGCAGTTCCTGGCACCCCATTGCAGCTTGACGGCCCATCAAAATGCCATGATGGAAAGCGTTGAAAGGCACAGAGAGATCCACAAGTCCCAAAGCACCATTTCTCTCAGCATCCTAGGCTTGTCTGATTTCCTCAGAGGATTTACTCAGCGCTGACTCCATGCCGTGCCCAGTCCGGAATCCATACTGCATGGCATCGAGCAGTTGGTTTTAAAAGATAAACTCGGAGAGTTGAGTATACATAACTTTTTCCACTTGCTTAGCTGGAAACGGGAACTTAGAGTTGGGACAGTAATTATTAGGGTCTTCAGGGTTTAGATTGGGTTTTTTTAAAAGGGGAAAACTGGATGTCATCTTCCAGTCTAATGGGAATTGACATGATTTAAACATCATGTTGAAATGCATAGTGAGCTTTTCAGCCAGCTTTTCGGGGACAAACTTAAGGATTAAAGGTGGACATGGCTCCATTGGGGAACCTTACTCAACTGTTTGAATTGTCTGATGCCCGATGGAGCTACTTGGTTTAGCTATAGGGGAGATAGGCCGTGGATTTCCTACTTGGTCGTCACCTACCCAGTCGATCTTTAGGCAGACTTCTTTTCGTCTCTCCTTATTGTCTCTTCCCTAGCTCCTATCCTCTCTCCCCTGAATCTCTCCCCTTGCCTGCTACTCTGCCTACCCCCCTGTCCTTTGTGCCCTTTGACTAAGCACTCCTTCTCCCATTGTTTGGGAATGATCCAATATTTATACTCTGGAGTCTCAGCGAACCCGCTGAGTGAGTTCACTGCGCCAAGGGAGCCACTCACACTTGAGGTATGGTATGGAACCCCTTGCCAAAGCACTCCCTCTCCCCTTGTTAGGGAAGGATCCAGTTTGTAGGCCTTGGATTCTCAGAGACCCCTCTGAGAAAGTCCACTCCGTAAAGGGAGCCTCTCGCAGCAGAGATAGGGAAGGGATATCACTTCCCCTGGGATCACAGCTTACTGGACTTTGGATGTTGCCTTGACTCGTCTACCGGTTTGTGTCCCCATCACCCTTCCCCTCCTCTCCCCATGCTGTGTCTCTCGCCCTCCCCTCCTCTTTCCCGCCCTCATTATCTGTCTACTTTCCCTGTTCCAAACCCCCTCCCCGGAATCTCTCACCTTGCCTGCTTTTCCCGTTCATATTTGTGCTTATTGTTTATCTCGACCTTACAAGTAACTATGTTGCCATGCTCTAAGAACTGTGTTACCTTTGAAACGATGTAACCTGTAACTATGATCTGGTGCTCATGTAAAGCACTCTGATACCTAGCCAGCGCTATATAAAACTTTTAAAATTAAATAAATAAATTAATAGGCTGAGTACAGAGTTCATCGAGAGAGCGGCGAACTCTGAAAAGATAGCTTGAGGTTGGATGAAGAAAGAGGAAAATCCTGTTTTATCCTTTGTTCCATTAAATGCATCGAAGATATCCCCAACTTTCTTTAAAAAAAAACTTGAAAATATTGCTGCAGAGTAGGCGACTATGATTTAGCAGACTACATCCTGGGGAATTAGTAAGATTAGCAACTGTTTTAAACAGTTCTTTCGAAGGGTTTTTAGCCAGATTCATCCGATCAGTATAGTATTTAGATTTATCTTTAATTAAAATATCATTTCAATCTGTAGGACATTTTTTCTATTTCAGTTTTCCTATGTCGCTGTATTTCTCCTCCAAATATGCTCTTGGTGCTTTCAGTGTTTCCTTTGGCCTCTGAGCGCGTCAGAGTACCAAAGTGCAGAGGAGAGAGAGTGTTTTGATTATATGCATTTTTCCGGAGCAAGTTTGTTGGCAGCAGATTTGAGCCATTTATTGTGTAGAGGAATGGTGGCTTCTAATTCGTCAGGAAAGTTGGGCTGTGACATTGAAAGCTGATGGGCAAGTAGGTCAGAATTAGCTGTGTTCCAGATATGAACTTTCAGTGCCCTGGGAGTAGAAATTGCTGTAACCCTTTTCGAAGGCAGAGTTAAATCAAATAGGATTGCATGGTCATCAGAACATTTAAGAGGTAGCAAGCCTAGGAACTTAAGAGGGGAGTGGTTGCTTAACATACCATCTAAGGTATGCCCAGCCCCATGAGTAGGTCCCAAAACCACTTGATTTAGGCTGGTTGTTATGTCTAAAAGTCCTGCTGTGTCTGGGTCAGTAGTATTTTCAATGTGACAGTTACAATTGCGTAAAATAGTGAAGTTATTCATCACTAGCCCATTTTCTAACAGGTAACCTAGGCTTTCTGTGAAAAGGTGTCTATTACTTGGGGGGGCGATAAAGTAATATCCCATTGAATGAGTGCTGCCTATATAGTTCTAACTAAAAAAATTATGCTTTGCAAACCTCTGACTGGACCATATTGAAAGAGGCTGTGAAAGATTCTCTATAAAAAAAACTGCTAGACCTCCTACCCTCTTCTTGGGCCTGTTTAACATATAATATTTCAATCCCGGGGGAACAGACTCAGTTAAAAAATGGCCTGAACTATCGTCCAACCAGGTTTCTGTAATAAAGGTAAAGTCTAAATGCTGATCCTCTAGGAGAGCAGCACAATCCAAACTGTGTTTAGCTAATGATCTGGCATTAAAAAGCACGCCGTGTAACACGCTAGCTCGAGTAAGTTTGTTATCGGCTGTAGCCGCTGACTGATAATTGTTAACCCCTTTCGGTGCGTCGGACGGCCGGGGGCCGTCTGAATCCCGGCCACTAAGTAAATCGCCCGCACAGGGCGAAAATGTGCGCAGTGCCGAAGGTGTTTTAACGGTCGACCAGAGCAGTATAGGCAGGATTGAGTGACATACCTGGCAGCATGATTGGGGTATACTAGCCCTTTGACCAACATCTATACACATGTACTTACCTTTCTTGCCATTGGAAATCACGCTATGAAGTTGGGCACTGGAGTAGCAGAGTAAAACCATCAGGTCAGATAGAAAAGGGCGAGCAGGGCTGGTGCTGAAAGCGGTCCGAGTGGAGACAGGCAGAGATGGGTTTGCCTTAGGCAAACCAGGGGCACAGATGCTCTTGTGATTGTTTTAAATTCCTTTCCAAGTAGACTGGGCATGGAAAAATCAGCACTTCATGCGTGACAATAAAACGCATGGGGAGAGGAGACGCGCGAGCGCGTCAACCAAGATGGCCGCCGCCACCGGAGCTCCGTGAGCACCACAGCCTGAAACGTCTTGTTTACGACGATTTTGACACAAAAAGTCGGCGAAAATACCGGCGCTTGCCTCCCCATGCTGCTCCTCACCTGTGAAGTCTTTTTTTTGACAAATTTCTGCGACAGAAGTGTATTTGCTGGCTTCATGGTTCCTGCTCCCAGCTTCCCTTCCAGGTACTGCCGGCTTTGAATGCCTAGGGGGCGGAGTAAAATCTATGACAGACCCTGGCTTGGGCCTAGCCATGCCTACAGCCTAGTTTAGCTGCTGCACCTGTTGTTTTGGAGTGATTTCTGACGTTTTTGTTCCTATTTACGTCATTTATCTCACTTTTTGAGGTGGTTATTCTTTATTTTACTATTCCTGTGTGGTAGTGAATATTTTTTCACCTCAGAATGGATTCCAAACAGTACACTACTAATAAAAGAAAGCAGCAGGTTTCTCCTCCTCCAACTAAATCTAAGGTGGTGGAATACTCAGAACCTTCTCTTGCGCTAATTTTGGAGGAAATTAAGGCATTACGTCTAAAGACTGACACTATTGCCTCAGAAGTCAAAAATGTTCGGAAAGATATGGCTTCCATTTCAATGAAGGTTTCTGACAATGTCATTAAAATTCAAGATAATAAAAATAAGTTGGACGCTTTTACTCCTTTAAGGGCCAAAATTGTTCCAATGCATACTCAACTGTTGAAATGGAAATTCGCAATAGACAATATATTCTACACATTTTTAATTTGCCTGAAGATGTTGAAGGGACCAATTGCAGACTCTATCTAGAATCTCTTCTACTGGGTCTTTTGAATATTAAGTTCTCAGAAAAATTTGAGATTGACAAAGCCCATAGAGTCCCATCTCACCGGAACCCTCGACATACTAAGCCACGGCAAATGATATTTAAGGTGCTGCGCCATCATCATTTGGTTCTAATTCGGAAAGCTGCCAGAGAAATCCCATCATTGTTGGTGAATAGAACCAAAATCTTTATTCACCAAGACTTTGCTAAAGAAACTGTGGCTATTCGTAAAGAATTTTCGTCCCTTCGTCCTCAGCTGAGGAGCCTTGGTTTCAAGTATGGACTTTTTGATCCTTCTACAATGCGTGTGTGGAAAGATAATGTCTCCAAATCCTTTCAGCGTCCAGAAGATCTCCGGTTATTTCTTGATCAACAAGCTCCTCCATCCATGGATACTCAGGACCCTAATTCTTGAATTGGTGTCGTCTGACTTCATGTGTCACACCTCTGCATAATTTTCTTCATGGGCTCCAACGGTTACTGGCCATGCTTGAGGAACGTGTGTGCGTTTCTTTGTCTCTATTCATGTTTCTTGTTTGTTCCTTTCTCTCTCTTTTTTGTTTCTTCCCTTCCTATTTTCTGCATAGAGTTACTCTTTTCACCTGTCTTTTTGTTCCTTCTACTTGTTCTGATTCCCTTCTTTCCTTCCTCTTAAATCTTAATGGCTAATATTCATAATATTAAGATTGTTTCTCTAAATGTAAAAGGTTTAAGACATCCAGTAAAACGTACAAAAATTCTGGATTATTTAGGTAGTTGTAAAGCTGATATTTGTTTTGTTCAAGAAACGCATGTTGAAGATAAAGTGTTACAATACATGAACAAAAAATGGGTAGATTATATTATCTCCTCACCTGCTAAAGGTAAAAAGAAAGGGGTCGCTATTTTCTTTGCTAAGAGATTGCACTGTCAAATTCTTAATAAAATTTCAGATTCTGAAGGCAGATATATTATAGTTAAAGTCAAAATACATGATTCTATTTTCTTTTTGTTTAATGTTTATGACCCTACCACAGATGACCCCGTTTTTTGGACTACTGTTACAACTGAAGTTTTAAAGTTAGGCAAAGTTCCCTTGATTTTTGGGGGAGATTTTAATGTTTTTGCTGACCCCCTACTAGATAGATTATCTACCTCGAGGTTTCAACCTTCTAAGATTTTTCATGCCTTTAAGACTTTTCTTCATACCACCAAGTTAGCTGACATTTGGAGATTACACTATCCCACTGGTAAGGAATTTTCTTTTTTCTCCAATCCTCATAATTCCCACTCCAGAATTGATTATTTTTTGCTTTCCCCCTCTCTCATTCAATTGGCAAATAATCCTACCATTGGTACTATTGACATATCTGACCCTGCCCTGATTTCTTTTGTTTTAAATGTTTCGCCTCCTTTTGTTAAGCAATCTAGATGGAGTATGAATGCTGACATTGTCCTTAATGACACTCATAAACCCAAATTGTTGCAAGCGATTCAAGATTATTTTACATTTAATCCGGAGAATTCTACCTCCGTTATTAATCGGTGGGATGCATTTAAAGCTTATATCAGAGGTTCTACAATTTCTATTATGGCACATGAGAATAAGAAATATAGGGCCCGATGTAGGTAGGGCTTTACCGATCGGTATCGGCCGAAAATACCGATTTTTGGCCCTTACCGATCGGTAAACAGCCATCGAGATGTAGGGAACCAAAAACAGAACGAATCGGACAGAAAACCGATTCGGAATGAGTACCGAATGGGAAAGAATCCGATACGTACATACCGAAAATCGGATATGTAACGAATCGGAAAAACACCGAATCGGTTACAAGGACCGAATCGGTCCTTGTACCGATTCGTTAGTGACACCGATTCGGAAAATCACCGATTCGGTCCATGTACCGAATCGTTAGTGACACCGAATCGGAAAATCACCGATTCGGTCCATGTACCGAATCGTTAGTGACACCGAATCGGAAAATCGCCGATTCGGTCCATGTACCGAATCGTTAGTGACACCGAATCGGAAAATCACCGATTCGGTCCATGTACCGAATCGGAAAAAATACCGATTCGGACATGAGCCGAATCGGAAAACATGCCGATTCGTATGAATCTCCGATCGGGAAATTCCCCGATTCCGACAGTTGGGGAGATGTAGGGAGGCACAGAAACACCGAAATCGGCTCAAAATCGGTAGAATTCACTCGGTATTTACCATGGATTGCAATCAGGTGGTAACCAACTCCAACCCATATAAACAGTCCCAAAATGCATTGCAACTTGCAGGATGGCAGCTTTCTATGTCATTGCGAGGCGGCTACGGCTACAGCAGGAAGGACAGAGGGAATGGCTAAGAAATGAACAGGTCTACAGACAGAGGATAACCCTGTTCATGCTCACTGAGGCTGAGATCCTACAGAGATACAGGCTGGACTCTGACACCATACTTGAGCTCATCAGGGACCTTAAGCCATACTTGGACCACCACACCCCAAGGGCACACGCCATCCCTGCGCACGTCCAGGTGCTATGCAGCCTACACCTGGTAGCGTCTGGTAGCTATCAAAGTGGAGTAGCAGCAGCAGGAGGGGTGAGCCAGAGCAGCCTGTCAAGGTTCTTCCACATATTCCTTGACGCCATGATAGACAGGATGGACCAATACATCTCATTCCCTGCAACCCACGCAGAACTGCTACAAACCAAAGCAGACTTCTACCAGATGGCGCAATTTCCCCAAATCATCGGGTGCATAGATGGCACGCATATTCCGATTTGCCCACCAGCGGACACCGAATACATATACCGCAATCGGAAATCTACACACACCATCAACGTGCAGGTGATCTGCAATGCCAAGTGCACCATCACAGACCTGGTAGCAAAATTTCCAGGAAGTACCCATGACTCCTATATATTCCAACAGAGCGGCATATATGCACGGCTGATGGCTGGCGATTTTGGAGAAGGATACCTCCTAGGTGAGCCACATCATCAGACCCCCATAACACATAGTAGGTAGGTGTAATACATGTATGCATGTGTCTAATGTGACCCCTTTCTCTTCCAGGCGACAGTGCATATGCCCTCCGCTCATTCATACTCACCCCCTACCTCAACCCCTCCACACCCAGCCAAAGGAGGTATAACCGGGCCCACATACGCACCAGGAATGTTGTTGAACGGACCTTTGGCATCTGGAAAAGTAGATTCAGATGCCTGCACAAGAGTGGAGGTGCAAGGCAGTATACCCCCATCACCTGCTGCAAGATCATAGCTGTATGTGCAATGTTACACAACCTTGCGGTCAAGAAGGGCACTGAGGTGGAGTTGTCTGACTACGAGGACTATGACGACGACGAAGCTGTGCCACTGACACAGCCAGCTGGGGTGTGTACGCCAAGTGATGGCAGATACAGACGTGAGGAGATCACTGAGAACTATTTCTGACTGAGTACAGATGCAAAGACAGCTAAATGTTGCTTGGAAAAAATAAATTTTTAATAATGATGCACCACAGTTACAGCACTGATGTGCATCAAAAAATGGAGATTGTAAACTCAAATAAAGTCCAGGGTTCTGGTTTGCTCATCCCCCCTTGCCAGCCTATTTTTTGGCCCGCTTTCCAGACCCACTGGGGTGTCCCTCGGCCCCCTCCGAATGGCCAGCAGCATCAGCGGATCGCCTGGTGCTCCTCCTTGGCTCTGATGCAGCGCTGGCCGGGCTGCTGCGGCTGCTGCTGTCTCCAGCATCACCCAGGTCCAGGGCAGGATTGGAGGCGGCGTTTGATATTAACATGGCCTCCATGGCCGTGGTGATCCTGGCCATCCCCCTAGTCAGCTCAGCCGTATGCTGACTGAGCACCGATTCCTGATTTGAGCTGCGATGGCACAGCTGTGCGGTCGCGGCTGCAAGGCGGCCCATGGCCCGGTTGAGCACCCGGGCATCCCTCCTGCGCGCAACCTCATGCTCCTCCTGCCTGGCAGAGGAGTGGGTGATGGCAGTGGTCAGCCTGCCCAACCCTGCTGCCACCTCCTTGTTGCTGTCCACAACAGCCTGGAAACCCTTCACCAACTCCCCCATCTGCAGGTTGTGCTGCAGGAGCTGGCGTTGGCAGGCCATGGTGGATCTGGCCTGTTGGCGCTGGATTTTGACCATCTGGCCCTCCAGGCCCAGGAACACACTGCCCTCCCGTGCTGGTGCAGCAGTGGTGGTGGTGGTGGTGGCACGGCGTCTGGCACTGCTGCCTCCGGCCTGCTGAGTGGGCAGGGGTGCCACTGGTGGGGGTGTGGTGCTGGCCGGTCCCGGAGCCCCTGCTCCCAGGACAGGTTGGACGGGTGGCAAGGCCACGGTTGTGGCAGGGGCTGGTGTCGGCGGAATGGTCTGCCTTGTAGGGGAGTTTTCCGGTGAAAATTGCAAGGGGGGTGAGCTGGCCAGTACTGGGGAGTGCACTGCTTGGTAATCAATCACCAGGACTCCCTCCATTCCAAGCCCTGGGGTGTCTCCTTCCTCATCCTCATCCTCCTCCTCCTGGCCAGCCTGGCTGGTGCTCGGCCCTGCGACTGCAGTGCCTGACGTTGATGCTCCCTCTGCTGTCACAGTGTTGCCGCCTGATGGTGCCCCTAGGTACAAAGAAGCATTAGTTAACTGAGTGCCGATGTATTACAGTCAGTACAATTATGGCATTCCACATGTCCTTGCATCTCCTTACACCGTGTCACACTGTTTCCTGTCTTGTGATTCTGCACTGACATATTTGGCTGACCTCTGCTGACTACATGTACCATGATGCTTGTCTCTTGTATGTTGGTGACAGTACAGTGCTGGTGTTTGCCTATGCATTGTGTCTAATGGGGAGGTGTCTGGTAGGGTGTGTCATGATGCGCATGCTTCTTACCTGTAGCTGTGGCTCTTGCAGTGCTGTCCAGGGTCCCGATCCCTACGATGCTCTCCCTCTCGATGGTGCTGGAGACAATTTCCTCCAGCTCGGTGAGGGGTGGCGCCGGGTTCTTGCCTCCTCCGGTGAGATCAGCCTGCCTTTGAAGGTCAGCCAGCTTCCTCTTCGTGAGGCTGCGGAGGTCGTAAAACCTTTTCTTGAGTTCCTCAATGGACCTGGGGGTGACACCAGCAGCATTGACCTTCTGGGCGATGTCGGCCCACAATCTCCTCTTGGTGCTGTCTGGCACGTTGAGGGACAGCTTGCCAAAGAGCTGGCGGTGCACCCTCACCACCTCCTCAACCAGCACCTGAAGTTCGGTGGTGGTGAACTTGGGCTTCCTCTTTTGGGAGGACTTCTGGCTTCCTGCCTGATCTGCCATTCTCTCCTGCTCAGTTTGCAACCTCCTTCTCCCACTGCTGCTAACTGTGTGTGTTGGGCTCAGGCAGGCTTTCCAGAAACTTCTAGAAACTTCTTAATTGGCTGCACCTGCCAGGGTTGCCACTCCCTGTTTGGGTGGGGGAGGGGGAGCCACCTCATTGGCTGAATCGCCTATTGCCGAATCGGCTTTTACCGATTCGGTAATATCCGAATCGGTAAAATCCGAATCGGTATTATCCGATTCGGTAAAAGCCGAATCGGTTCATGCAATGCATTCCTATGGGCTTTTTCGCCATGGGTCTATGATTGCCGAATCGGTTTTTACCGAATCGGCTTTTACCGAATCGGTATTCGCCGATTCGGCAATATCCGATTCGGTGGTAGCCGATTCGGTGTTTTCCGATTCGTTGTTGGCCGGATCGGTAATTTCCGATTCGGACCGAGCTGAATCGGAACGTACCGAATCTCATTACCGATGCCGACCGAATCGGTTTTCATTCGGTATTTTTTTCCTACATCTCGTTTTCCGATTTCAGAATACCGATTCGGCCCGCCTCGGTATTTTGAAATCGGAAAATCGCGTTTACCTACATCGGGCCCTTAATTCTAATATCAAATCCTTAGAGAAACAAATAGCTAATTTTGAACGTTTATGTATTACTTCTAGTGATCCTCAATATAAACTTAAATTACAAAAGCTGAGATATGAATGTAATGCTATTCTTAGTACTAGGGCTTGGGTCCAACTTTCTAATTCTAATGCTAGATTCCGTTTTAATTCCAATAGGTCTGGTAAGGTCCTTGCTAATTATTTACGTATTAAAAGGGATAAAACGCAGATTACTTCCATTCAAGGTCCTCAAGGTAAAATTGCACTTTCCCACAATGATATTGTGCACGAATTCTTACACTTTTTTCCACCTCTTATAATAAACCAGATTTTTGTGATGATTCTCTAATTGATGCTTTTTTTAATTACTCTAATTTACCTCATATTTCTTCCTCCGATAAACTTGAGTTGGACTCCCCTATTACTACTGATGAAATACTGGTTGCTATTAAATCGCTTCCAAAAAATAAATCTCCTGGTCCTGATGGCATCCCTGCCGAATTTTATAAAGGATTTCAAAATCATTTATTACCTTATTTACACCAGATTTTTTCTCACTTCTGTTCCTCAAGTACCATTTCGGGCTCTTTTTCAGAAGCCCTAATTGTACTACCCAAACCTGTTAAGACCCTACCCTTGTCTCTGATTACTGTCCCATTTCTTTGATTAATCATGACTGTAAATTATATGCTAAAATCCTTGCCTCTAGATTATCCCCTGTCCTTCATTCTATTATACACCCTGACCAATCTGGTTTTATGAAAAATAGATATTCTGCTAATAATACTAGAACTTTATTGCATGTTATTGAACAAAGCCCCGCTCTCCTTGTCCCTGCTGGTGTTATGGCATTAGATGCAGAAAAAGCTTTTGATAAAATCCATTGGCAGTTTTTATTTAAAACTTTATTATCTTTTAATTTTGGCCCATCCTTTATTCGTATGATTTCTGCTCTATACTATGCTCCCACTGCTCGATTGTTTATTAATGGTCAGATTTCTAGCCAATTTTCCCTTTTTAGAGGTACACGTCAGGGTTGTCCCTTATCCCCTCTTTTATTTTTATTGGGAATTGAACCATTTCTTAATTTTATTCGTCAATCTGAAAATGTTCAGGGTATCACTATTAAAAATGTTACTGTAAAAACTTTGGCATATGCTGATGATGTGTTATTATTTATTAGTAATCCTGCATCGTCTGTTCCATTTTTACTTGACATTATTTCTAAATATTCAGCTGTATCTGGATATAAATTAAATGTTACTAAAACTGAATTTTTTCCTTTAAATATGCTTTGTACTACTGATATGTTACCTTCACAAGATATTGTTTGGCAAAAGAATAAGTTGAAGTACCTTGGTATATTATTTTCGTCCTCCTTGCCGGCTACCTTGAAAATGAATTGTGATTTCATTCTTGATTATATTAAACAAAAAACCTCCAAGTGGTCTCCCCTTCATCTCTCCTGGTGGGGAAAAATGGAATCTATTAAAATGAATATTGCCCCAAAAATATTTTATTCTCTTGCAATAATACCTATCCAATTCCCACTCAAAGTTTATAAAGATATTGATAAATTATTATCTAAATTTCTCTGGAATAATAAACCCCCTCGTATTGCTTATACAAAATTGAAAATTCCTAAATGCCAAGTTGGTTTTGCCCTACCTGATTTCTATTTATATCATAAAGCTTTCATTTTAAAACAGAGCTCATTATGGTTTAATAGTTCACCTATTGTTAGCCCTCCTATTTGGTTTCATATTGAAACTTCCCTTGCAAAACCTTTTCCCTTGCCATCCCTATTAACTATGTCTCCTACCTCTAGGATTATACATTCCTCGTCCATACTCAAATGTTCAAGATTAATTTTTAACGATTTGGACTCTAATTTTGAATCACCTTTACTTTCTATGGTGCATTTGTCTTTATGGCATAGTGCTTTAATAAAATTGAACAGAAATGTTTCTTTTTGGTCTTTTCTTTCTTAAAGATGTTTTCTTAGAGGGTGCATTTATTCCTTTTGCTCAACTCCAATTAAAATTCAATCTACCAATGTCAGATTTGTTAAAATAGCAATTTCTATGTAATTCCATTTTAGATTCTTTACCGGAAGGTATCCCGTCTGTGTCCTCAGCTGATTTTTTAATTTATATCAAAACTGTTTCTGTGTCTTCAAAGGCAGTTTCTATGTTTTATAAAAAATTTACTATTTCATTAGGTTCCAACGTTGATATAATTTCCACTTTTTGGAATAATGAACTCTCCATTTCCCTGTCAACTGATTCATGGTCTTTGATTTGGACTAATAGTATTTCTGGATGGTTACCAGTTTCACTTTATCAAACCAATGCTTATATTTTGTTTAATTCTTTATGGACTCATTTATGTTTATTTAAAGCTTAATTATTACCATCAAACCTATGTTGGCATTGTAATTTACATCCTGGCTCTTTGCGTCACATGTTGTTTGATTGTCCTATTATTATGGAATTTTGGTCTGAAGTATGGTTTGTTATATTGAAAATTCTGCCTATTTCTGATTTGCTTTCTTATAAATTGTTAATATGTAAATCAATTGCCTTAATTACTCCTCTTGAAGATGCTGAAGCAAAGTTATTTAATTTTTTTAGTTTCGGCTGCGTTCAAATCAATTACTTTTTGTTGGAAGGATGCTACTTCTCTATCAGTTCATGCTTGGTGGTCTTGGATTATCTTTACAAGAAGAGGTGCTCAATTATCTTTACAAGGTGTTCATCATAATTCTTTGCATTTTCAATCTTTTTGGTCACCTATAGATTCATATATACGGTTATGATTCCTGTTCTTTCAATGTTACTATGTTATTTATTGATTACCATATTGTTTTTGTAGCTATTAGTTAGTAACTCTATTTGGTTAATTTATTATGATATGAATTGTATATTTCCCTCTTCCCTTCCTTCCTCCCCTTCCTTCTTCCCTTCTGTTTTTTGTTATCCCTTCATTGACACTGTTTTTTAGGCGATGTGATTTATTTATGAATGCTTATTTATGTCTGTTCTTATTCGCTTCATGTAATTTAATGAATTATATTATCAATTTTCTGTATGTATTTCTGTGTTTTTCCTCTGTCAAATATTCAATAAAATCATTTTGAACTTAAAACGCATGGGGAAATTAAAGGGTGCTCTAAACTGGGGTCCAGCAACCCTTCGACTCCTTCACAGACTTGCCTGCAAGTCAGTCGTACTGGGGGTATTGAGGCAAATTAAAATAAGCTGGTGAAAGTACAAACACATACAATTATTTAAAACAGGATTTTACTTTCCAGCATGCGGCCCTCAATGTTATTGTGCTTCCTAAGGCTATGTTTGCCTTTGCACCATCAGTGTGGGCACTGAGACAAAGCAATTCCCTAATTTGCATGGGCCACGTCCTCATGCAAATGAGGAAAATCCTCTCATGATAGTGCTGCGACTGTCTGTATTAAGAAAGGAGTCACACAAGCGTCTGAGGCCCCTTCATTAATTCCTAAGTGCCCAGGGGGTGCACAAAGCAGGTCCTTATGTCTTGTGCGCTAGCAGGTCACTTTTTGTAATGCTGCCCCGGGTGCACTGATATTCTGCACAGAATATTTCACATCTTTGTTAAACATGTGAACAAAACACGCAAATGGCCTGGTTTTACATGGGAGACCTATACATTTCAGGACCTGCTTCAGTTTGTCTGTCCACAAGATGTTACAGTACTGTGCAAGTGTGGTCAAATCTTGCCTTACTTGTCTAGTAGCATCATTGATGCCATCTTCTAGACTGCAGGTCCTAGGATGCTTGTCTAGTAGCATCACTGATGCTACCTTCTAAAGTTACGGTACTAGGATGCTTGTTTCTTATCCAGGAATGACCTGGCTTGGCAGTTCGGGCTGCATTGTTCCCATGAGGCACAGGGTCAAGACTGATTTGCATACGGCCTGGTCAAAACCGGGGTGGCACGGTGAGCAAAAGAATGATCGATTTAACCCAGATCTCTAGACTTGGGGGGGGGGACTTTTTGTTGTATTCTGCATTCAGTCCATCAAATGGGGGTCATTTGCTTTCTTGCCCTAAGTGCGTCGGGGATGCCCAGATATGGGTCCCGGACTTACTGTGCCACTGGATTCAAGCTATCCTGGCTGATGAGTGGTGAAACCCCGAAACCAGTCCAAGGATGCTTGTTTCCAGTCCAGAGAGGACCTGGGTTGGCAGTTCGGGCTAGACTGTTCCCATGAGGTACCGGGTCTAGACTGATTTGCATATGGCCAGGTCTAAACTGGGGTGGCATGGTGAACAAAATAATGATTATTTAACCCATAACTTTTGACTAGGGGTGAATGTTTTGATTTGTCCTGCATTCCATCTATCAATTGTGTGTCTTTATCTTCTAGGCTGCTGACTGCATTATCATTGAAATAGAAGATTTTTAAAACTTCTCCCAAACTCTGAAGAAGTACAGAGTATTCATGTACCAGAAGTAATGCTGTTCAAAACCTGCTGAATTACACAGAAATTGGTTTGACCAAACAATCTACTGAGAAACAGTTAATTGCTGCCTTTTTCATAATCAGTCACAGGTCCCTAGTGAGTCCGCTGCCATATAAGGCATACAAAACATAACATACACTTGTTTTTAATCTATTCTTCTAAACTCTGGCAAAATCACTCACTGAGTTTAAGACTATAAACTTCTGTTGACCAATTTGGGAAGAGACATAGTGCATATCCCATTCACTTGTCCCTACTAGAAGAAATCTAATGCTTCTGCTGTCCCATTTTTCTCTTTTAAGATATTTTCATATTGCCTGTACCTGTATCAAGATTTGAATCTGGGGTATGGAGAATTTCTAAATCAAACATCACTCATAAGGTCACTTACAAATGTAGGAAAACAATTTAGGATGTACTAAAGGTTGCCAGTAAGGTTTTTCAAAATCTGCATTTCTTTGTTAAAAAAAGTTGCAAATCCCTAACAAGACTGTGTGGAATGATGACCATATTTATCAAAGGATTGCATCAATTTTGTGCCAAGCAACGAGTGCAAAAGTGACACAACTCTCAAGATGCAACTTTTCAAGCCACGCAAGGCTACATTGCATTGTCCTAAGTGGTTTGATCAATCCAGAGTAGCCTAATGCAGCACAATCCTCTGTGTTGCATTAATCTTCTCAAGAGAGGCATTCCATGAGTGGTGCGAGTGGGATCTGTGTTGTCATCAAAGAATTAAAAAGATTCTTGGAACACATATAATTGATTTTGCTGATATATACATTGGACATTTGATATTGTGGTGCACACCACATGCTTTTGTTGGATTGCTTTGACCTTTTAGGTTGTATCTTTGCAGCAGCAGGTGCTGTGTTTGTGCACAGGACAAGATATCTCTGTTAGAAATTCGGGACAAAGGGGGAGCTATGGTTTTTGGCACCTTGGCTCACTGCTTCATCTTGATTTATACAATTCCCCAGCATACATAGAAAGAGGAAAATGCCTCAAGGGATTGCTTTTGTACAATAAGATGTCCCTTCCTGCATGAAAAAAATCCTGCTTACAATGCAGGCATCCTTGAACCATGGTGCAAGAGTGCCCACATTGGTGCTAGGCAGCATATTGTGTACCAGCACTACAATAAGGCAGTAGTACGCTGTATTGTGTGAAATACAGTTCATTCCTACCCTTTCCCTGTCATGTAGCACAGCAAGGTGACTTCCTGCGCGGTGTGACAGATTGATAAATATGGACATATTTATGTAGGGCTTGTGTCACTTTTGCAACAGACAACATGGTGCATACGCAACACAATCCTAAACTGTGATTTATGAAGCCAAAGTAGGTCACCTTCAGTAGCCCTGAGTGGCTTGATCAATCCAGTGTGATGCAACACAGTGCAAATTGAGAGGCATTCAATGGGTGATGCACACAAAATCCCTTGATTTTGATGCCTTCACAGATTTACCATTACTTGCTGACCTGAGAATGCGCCAGAATGGTACGTCTTCCCAGGGGAGGCATCATGAGGATAAAAAGCTTAATTTCTCCTCTTGTTTTCCTCTTTCCTCATTCTGCATCACACATAAAATGAGGAAAATGCCTCAGGGAATTGCTTTTATTCAGGAAAGTTCTGAGTCCTGCACAAAAACAATCCTACCTACAACACAGGATCTCTTGCACCATGGTGCAAGGGGGACTGCATTGGCGCTAGGTAGCTCATTGTGGGCCAGTGCTGAAAAAAGGCAGGAATGCACTGTATTGGGGTAAATACAGCACATTCTTGCCATTTCTCTCTAACACAGCGCAGCAAGGTGACTTGCTGTGCTTCGTTACAATTTGCTAAAGATGGCCCTGAGTCCATAGGTAGTTGATGCTAGGCAGTGATCCACTTTGTAGGTAGGTCAGAGAGCACAGTTAATCACTCCATATACATGTAAAGGTATTTTTCCTACATCTGCTGTTTTCCACCAGTACCAATTAACAGCGGCAATTGTAATGTACTGACTAAGATTTTGTCTCTTTAATATTTCAATCATTTTATCCATTAGCTGAGTTGCAACTTGACAAGGAGAAATTCTTGTTTTAACTAGTTTATCTGATGTAATAGCTGGCATTGATAAACACTTTTCTTATTCTGTCAACCAGAACAAAATGTAGAAATATATCTTAAAAGTAATCTCATCTTTATTATGCACAATGATCAAAACAGTCAACAAACACATCACTGTATGCTATATTTCCTGCATGTTCAAGGACACTGACCTTTATGTGTGTCGTCCCTCAGAGGAACTTAGCGAAGATTAGTTACAGATTAGTGTGTACTGGCATCCCATTAAACACACACACACACCATAACATACCTATTATTATGAGGACAGTTATGATGCATGAAATTTCTATTATAACTCCACACATGCTTTGAACATCGGGTAGGTTATAAAGCGGACTGAGGCCAATCTAACTGCGCTTTTAGTTTTTTGATGCACTCGCTTGACCATAAAACACACCACTTGGACCAGTCCTCACAACGCACCGGTTCTCACAAAGAAAGTGTTTAGCTGGTTCTGACAAGGTGAACCCATGCTGCGAGGGCCAAGCCAGCCCCACAGCATGAGCTATACATGCCTACATACACATGCGTGCACGCACATACACACACACACACACATACACATTTTACCATCCTTGTGGGGACTATGTGTGGATACCTGCCTTGTGGGGACTAACCTTTCCCAATGTTTTTAAGGTATACTAATTGCAGTAAAATGTTCAGAAAAAAATCATTATACGGGATCCTGCTTAAATTATGCAAATATAGCTTATTTTAATCACACGCACAGAACCATCATTGTGGGGACTTGAACAAGTGTTACTATCCTTGTGAGGACTTGCTCCAAAATTGTCTATTGTGATTTAACACATTCATGAACAAATGGTCAAATGTTTTATTTCACTACGGGCCTTAAATGACATGATAGATTATTCATATAACAATAGCTGCTTGTGCCATCGGGCCTACTTAAGGTGGCTTTTAATATGTATTAATTTGTCACTAGAAAAATATAGCAGAGCAAGTCCACGTAATTAGACTTACATATATTTAACACATTTTTCAGAGGGAAACAAACAGTTAAATGGTATAAAAAAAGACAACAATACTTAGACAAACCAATTGGCAAGCTAAACATCATGCAGAGTGGTCAGATGGGATAGCCAGGGTCAGATTACCAAGATCCATTTTTGTAAATGTCCCACCTAGACTTCATCTATGCATGACTAGAGATGGTATGTACATATAATAATGTTCAAGTACTGATATGGACAGTGTGTGATTACAGCAATGGCCAGGTCACCATAGAGATAGTGTGTGATTAGAGTGATGCCAGGGTCCCCACAGAGATAGTGTGTGATTATAATAATGTTGAAATACCTACAAAGATAATGTGTGATCGCAATAATGTCCATGTCCCCACAGAGATGGTGTGTGATTATACTGATGCCCAAGTCCCCACTTAAATAGTGTGTGATTATACTTTTGGCCAGATCCCCACAAAGATGATGTGTTATTATACTGATGCAGAAGTCCCCAGAGAGCTGGTGTGTGATTATGCTGTTGCCCAGTTCCCCACAGAGATAGTGTGTGATTATAGTAATACCAATGGCACAACAGAGATTATATGTGATCACAGTGATGCCCAGATCCGAACAGAGTTAGTGTGTGATTATAGTCATGTTCAAGCCCCTTCAGTTATAGTGTGCGATGATAATCATGTTGAAATCCCATTAGAGATAGTGGGTGTTTTCAATCACTACCAGGTTCAAACAGAGGTAGTGTGTGATTGTATTGATGCATTTTTCGAAGTGTCATGTTGCTCACATACATGCCCTTAGGGCATATATGTGCGCCACATGTGCACACATGCATATTTCAGGGGTGCAACAGGGTGTCCTTTTGACACCCTTGGAAATGCAGGCTGATCAGCACTACCAAGCTAGCAAAATTCCATTCAGAAGAATTTCCAAAATTCTAAATCAGAGAAAAACTTTTTTCCTTTTAAAAAAAGTTGATGAATTTCAACAGGAAAAACACAAAGGCAATGGGAGAAGAGGGACGACACAGCAACACAAGAAAAATGGTAAGGAGGAAAAGGGGACAAAGTTACTAGAACATGCAGGGATAAAGAATATAGGGGTATACAAATGAGTCATCATATTGAGATGTGTATAGGAATATGGACACAAGGTTTTTTATCTCCGTAATTACTGGTTCATAGATAATGCCAGAGGGACTAGAGTATATATAGAGAGGAGAGGAGAGGAGAGGAGAGGAGAGGAGAGGAGAGGAGAGGAGAGGAGAGGAGAGGAGAGGAGAGGAGAGGAGAGAGAGGCCTTTGCCTAATAGCTGGGGCGGTCGACCTCAAACTGGGGAATCTAGTTTTAGTCTGGACAAAGATGCATAACATCATGTGATTCTGGGCAAATCACGTAATCTCCCTGTGCGTAACAAAAAATGAATGTGTACTCTTGCAACAAATTGGTGTTCGTGTAAACCGCTCTGATACCCAATACCTTCGGGTCAAGTTTGCGCTTTATAGAACTCCGATAAAAAAAAAGAAGGGTGTGACTTCAGGTAGTGGTAATTGAGTAATTGCATAAAATGGTATTTATGTGGGGTAAGAGTATTAGCAAATTAGTGTGGACTGACATACTAGAGAATTACCAGGGCTAGAAGAACTAGGGTATGTCCTGGTACAGGGATAAGAGTAGAGGTATCATGGCATAGTAAGAGTTGCCAGGGTAAAGGGTATAGGGGTAGAGCAGAGGTTATATAAATGGGCAGGCATTCTAGGGTATAGGTGGGTGTAGAAATACTAGTGTATAGTTGGGAGTAGAAGTACTAGTTTATTAGCAGTTATAGAGGTCCAGTGTTATATGTAGGGGTAAAGCCATTAGGCAGAGGTAGATGAGGTGATAGAGCACGCAGGTCACCGACTATGATTTACCAATACTCACCTGGGCCCATAATTCAAAACATACATTTATTCAATCAGGTAACCCACGCACTACTAGAGAGAGAAACTCTGTTTATTTAGACCATGGTCTTTAAACAATGAGATCGAAATGCATCACATCAATATCAAAACCATACAAAATTTATAAAATCAGGCGGTTACTCTCCATGCCGCTTTCTATATGTTATACAAAATTTAAAAAGAAAAGGCATTCTATGGGTAGCACAGACATAAAATCGTTAAGAAGAATTTTAAAACACATGCTATACATAATAAAACTGGAAGATATTACATAAAAAAAATAGTCAATTTCGATATGTTTTTCATTACAGTACTATCTGATTTCTTATAGGCTTGCAATCCCTCGTAAATTAGCTTTTACTTGTTTCTATCAATATAGGTTCCTCAATTTGATTTATTTTGTTGTTCCTGTGCTAAGCGATTCACCTTTTTCAGAAAGTTCCAAAGTGCATTTGCTATTTCCAGATTTTCCATTCCTATCAATAAGTTTGTCGCTTGTACACGTTGTCTTATGCTATATTTTATAAATAAAGTTCGTAAGAACCGTTTTCTCACTTCTAGACATGTCAAGCAGTCAAGTAATATGTGCAGCATTTCACACTTGGCCCCCAGGCCACAATTACATATACCATCTGGATATAACATTTCTGCCTTAACTCTCCCTTCCATTAGCCAAGGGATGGTGCCAATTCGGATTTTCAGTATCTCCCACCTAAATGCATAATTTGGCAGGGTTTCTAAGTATGGGTACCCAGTCTCGTTTTCCCATGATTCTATCATATTTACCACTGATTTTTCGTTTCTTAGATATCCTATATCCTGCCTTCTGGAGTACTCCCTTCCTTGTACTCTTAGTGCACTCTTCGTGAACTCTACATCTAGAGAGTTTTGGTTTACTCCCACTTTTAGATTCCCAATTATTTCCTTTATTTTTCTTTTTGCGTCTAGTGCCCATCTTAGGTTACTGTGGCGGATTTCTTCACTACACCAATGTGAGACCTTTTCCCCTACCCCTTGGGATTGGCGTTTCCAGAATCTTACCATCGCCGTTTTGGCCTGAGTATTCCATCCAATCATATCTGTTTCCCGTCTAATTGCCTGTATCATAGATGACTTAGGTAGTGACAATAATGTTTTCAGGGCCTTACCTTCCTCCCGATCCCAGCCTCCCTTTCCGCTTAGAAGGAGCACTTCTGCACCATACAGTACTTGGGGCGGTATCATGGCCTCATATGCTTTTATTATCGGTTTGTGTGACATATCCCCATAGTTTTTATTGAATTTTTTCAGGCCACAAATGGAGGAAGATGCTTTTGCGTTTTGGTGTGCCAAATGTATGTCCCATTTTAAGGAGGATTCAAACCAAAGACCAAGATAATTATATTCTTTTACTGTTTCTAATTTTATTTTATCTAGGTACCAGGTAAAATTCTTGGTCCCTTTACTGAAGCGCATGATCTTTGTTTTTTCCATGTTCACTGTCAGCAATTTATCCTTACAGCAATCATGGAATACATTTAGTTTTCTTTGTAGCCCGAGCTCTGTCTGGTCAGTAATCACAAGATCGTCTGCATACAGCAAGCAAGAGACCTTTCTACTATTCATTCTCGGGCTCTTGCTTCTTTCCACCTCTAGTGCTGCTGGGAGATCCACTAGAAATATTGAAAAAAGGAGCCGAGCTAGGACGCAGCCCTGTTTCAGTCCATTCCCTATTTTAATTTTCTTTGCCAGCGCCCCTTGTGTATCTTTAATGACTTGCGCCCAGTTCCCTCTGTGTAATTCTTTCAAGATTTCAAGTAAGCACACTGGGATTTCATATTTAATCAGGCACTCCCATAGTTTCCCCCGGTCCACTGAATCAAAGGCTGCCTGGAAGTCGACGAAACAGCAAAACAGGTTCCCCTTTTGTTCTATCGACTTCCGGGCAAGGGCCCACAGGGCATAACAGTGATTCACGGTGGAGTGCCCTTCTTTGAAGCCTCCCTGTTCCACCGGGATAATTGAATTCTCTTCCCTCCAGTCCTTTAATTTGCCAAGAACTATTTTTGCAAATATTTTCTCCCCGATGTCCAGTAGATTAATTAATCTATAATTTTTTGGGTTGTTCATCTCCCCTTTCTTATGTATTGGCCTTATTATAGCCCCATTCCAGTTATCAGGGAGTTTGCTAGTATCTAAGATGACTTCAAACATATTTGCAAAAAATTCGGCCCACCAATCTACGTGAGTTTTGAATATTTGAGCCGGGAGGTTATTTGGGCCTGCCGCTCTTGTGAGATTCAAACCTTTTATCGTCTTTTTAACCTCTAAGGCGGAAAAAACGGGTTTTATATCTGCTACCAGACCGCTCCAGTCTGTGTACAGATTTTCTTCCCGGTCTTTCCCTGGGCTATACAGATCATGTAAATACTCCTCCCATGCGGACTCTTCTACAACGCAGTTCATTTTCCCTGGTTGGCGATCTGCTGCTGAGTGGACTAACTTCCAGAAGTTTCGTAAGGTCTTAGTTTCGATTGCCTCGAGTAATTTTTGCCAGCATCCCTCTTTAAATTCCCTTTTTGCCCTTCTGATAAGCATGTTATATTCTCTTTTTAGGCCGACTAGAGTGTTTACATTATCTTGGTCACTCTTTTGCTGAATGCGGCGGGTCATTCTCCTAACTTCCCTTTTTTTCTCCTGCCATTCCCTAGTGAACCAGCGGGTAAGTTTCTCTATCTTCTCACTTTTCGCTTTATTTTTGTTTTTGCCTCTATTTATATTTTTTAGACCTATACTAAGAGTTTGAACCACCTCCTCGATTTTTTGTACATACAAATCCAGGTTTCGACCCCTTGCTGACTTCAGGTCTAGGTTTTGTTGTAATTTTATTAATCTGACAACATATTCTTCTGTAAGCCTAGTTGTGCGGCGTCTGGGATAATCCACCTCTTGTTCCATAACCTTTGGGCCAGACTCGAAGTGCACACCCGGGATCTCCAAGGCTACCATGTTATGGTCACTTCCATCTCTATTCACAATTCTGAATCCTGAGATTAATCTAAAATTCCAAGGTATGGTAAAGGCATAATCTATGGAGCAGATTTGAGAGCCTGGTTTGAATGTTTTTTTAGCGGGGCAGTCTAGCTCGCATCTTCCATTTAAACAGAACAGGTTTTTTGTTCCCAGGAGGTTTCCCAACTGCAAATTTTTAGCACTAGATATACTTTCAGGGAAAGTTGCTTGAGGTATTTCATAGACCTCCAATATGTCTAGAAACCAACAATCTACCTTCTCGGGGTGAAGTTTGTGATTAAAGTCGCCCACAAGAATAAACATATCCCTGCCGTATTTTTCACCTAGGTAATCTATATCCTCCTTGAAGAGAGCCATTTCCTCTACATATTGCTCTGTGGTGACCCATTGCATGTACACATTTAACATTAGAAATGTATCCATTTTTATACACCCTGATAGTATTATTCTACATGCCAACAACCATTTGCATTTCACATTTATTTAAATTACTTTCTCCATGATCTTAGTCGATACCAGAGTCATAATTCCACCAGCAGAACGCCCGAACCTACATTTCTTTGCAGGTCGGTTTAGCTGGTAGAAGCCATCAAAAATCGGGGTCTTGCCACATAGCCAGGTCTCCTGGATACACATAATTTCTGTATTTTCCCCCAATTCCCTTATATTAATTTGTTTCAAGTCATTTCCTAGGCCATTTATATTCCAGGAGATTATCCTTATGCTATGTGGCATAACTTTTCCCTATTCGATATCATCTAGCCAACCTTCCTCCCCGCAGTCATTTGTGTGTCTCGATGAGGGTCCTGCCTGTTCAGACTCCTTACTCCGGTTTCCCCACCCATGTGCCATCTCTGAATTGTTTGCGACTATTGTTATGTTTCCTAGGGGCAATACCTCCTCGTCCTCCAGGTCACATAACCTAACCTGTCTCTTTCCTAGCCCTGCGTGGCATTTTAGAAAGTTGTTTCCCTGCCATCCCTTTCCTTCTACTTAAACTAAAACTTTGTTCTCATTTAGTAGGCGGATGCCTTCTTTTTGTAACTCGTTTACTGCCTTTTCAATCGTGTCTTTTACCAGGTTTGAGTACAATGTGATTCTAGTAATCTCTTTTCCTTCTCTATTTTGTCTAAAACCCACTTCCCTAATGTCGCTCGTTCTTATCGCTTTCAGCTTCTGGCATTTGGAAAAGCCTTGCAGGAGTTGAGACCTATTCAGAGGCCGCCTCTTATCTAGTTTTTTTCCCCCTAGCTTTTGCTGGATTTGTTCAAGGTATAGCCTCATATTATCGTTTTCATCTTTCTTTGACCTGCTGGGTATAGGATGTTCATTCGTATCTACCTTTTCTGACTGGATATAGGGTCTGTTTACTCTCACCTCCCGTGTTACCCAAGCCTCAAAGTTTCCTCCCAGTTTCCCCCCCCCCCCCCTTCGGCTGGCCTATGTGTTTGTTGTCAACTGTCTTCTTCAGGGGTTTGTGTGGGCCTACACCTTTTCCCTGAGGCTTTGTGTTGTTCGATTTTGGGATGCTCATCTGCAGGTGGGGACCCTTTATTTCCTTTCCAGTAATCCTTTCTTCCTCTTGCGTCATGACTACTTCCTCCAATGAGGGGCACACCTTCCTTACTGGTTTAATTCCTGCTCCTCTTACTCTATTTATTGGCCCACGTCTTGTCTGCTCTGCCCTTCTTATTATCCTCATTGGCCACTTCGAAATATATATCTGGTGGCCCTCATTGGATTGTTTGTCGGATTGGGGCGGGACCTCCCTCTGCGGGGCAGCATCAGGGTTAGGGATTTTGCCTGCCGTACTTGGTGAATGCTCAATTTTCCTTTGGGTATTTTACGTTTTCTCCCTGTGCCTGAATTTGGGGCTCTGGATCGGGGATTTGTCTTATCATGTTTGGCATATGTGATTTAATCCCCCGCAGCTCCCCCTCTATATTAGCAAGATATGTTTTCTGAGTTTTTAAAATAGAGTTATTAGACAAGGTGACCTCTAAGAGGCCTTGCAGGGTCCTTTGTAGCATTAACATTAGGTCCCACATTGATGTGGCTGACAGTGATGAAAGATCGCGATTAGGTTCGAGGTTTAATTCAGATGTTTTATCCAGTGCGGCACAGTGTCTTGAACTGGTGTTTCCAGTTTCCGATGGACATTTATTTTGGCTTCTGTTCTGACTTGTCCTATTATTCGGGGAGGTTTCTGTTCCTTTCTCCGTTCCTACCCGAAGTATTGGGCTGTCCGATGGGATTGGGCTGCCCAAGGATCCTCCCTCCACTTCATAGGAGAAGGATAGACGTGGTGATGATGACAGCCGTGACGGGATTAGGCCCCCCTGGTCTAGTACAAGCTGTAGCGATTGATTAGCTAAATTGAGGGAGTTGGACCCATGTATCTCCAGGGGTAGGGAGGCCCCTGCGTTCTTCTTCCCCTCTTGTCTTGCATTCAGGGTTGCCACTTTACTAGTTGTAATATCTTTGTCTTTTGCAGGTGAAAACACCTTTTTAAAGTGCTTCCCCATAAACTCCTTTATTGAGTTTGACGCTGCACTGCCCGGGGTTTTGGCCGTCACCTTTGGTCTTTTGGCTCCTTTCTTTTTAGTTTTCGGTGTTAATTCCAAACACTCACTGCTCTCTTCCAAGCAGCCCGGGCTTGTCGCATTTATAGTGTTTACAGCGTTGAGTCTTGGTCTCAAGTTGTGTTCTACCAGTTTTTTCCCTTTTTTGTGGCCATAATTGGCTTTCACCCAGCGCTGTTAGAGCTCGCCGGGGCTTGGTCTCCCTTATTTCACCTGATGAGTTCTGTTTTATCCTTACTCTATAAAAGTTGATTTAGTTAAAGTCTGAAGGATAGTTACGAGCGCCTATTGGATCAGAAGGACTTTTTAGGCTCACTACTAGTATCTTAGACGTGCCCTGTAGAAAGTCTTTACTTAAATTTGGAGCGGTCCAGACATCATATATTTATTCATGTGACTCTCCAAGCCAGGATTAAAGATACCGGTGAAAAAGAGAGAAAAAAAAAACGGGTAAAATGCGAGGTTGTGTTCAGCATTTTCACCACCTCGCCGTTCCTCCACTTACCTCTGTGTGTCTGATAGATCAAGCTTTAAACCCATGCCGTGCCCAGCGTCGGGTGGTTATGTTGAGAGCCGGGAGGCCCCTTCCAGGCTGTCAGGAGGCTTCTTTCCTCTTAGGGCGTACTTCTGTTGCTCCTGCTCCTTACTACTTATCTTGCAAATCTGCTCGCGGCACTCGCGGCACTTGCGGCACTTCTCGGCATTCACGGCAACCGCGGGATGCAGGTTCCTCGTCTCCGTGTTTCCCTCTCCCTCTCCCTCCGCGCTGCTCTCTGCGTGTGACATCAGGCGGGTGGAGGGCGGTACTGCGTGACGGTCGTTTCCGGCCCAGAGCGGGCATTTCCAAAATCTTCGACACGGGCAGGCAAGCAGCGTGATCCGTCACAAGACACAACAGAGCTCAGTGAGTTGAATGCTTGAATATGCACTGCTACCAGTTTATTTTATTCCACTAATTCCTATACCATTGACTTACCAATCCTTGTCACTAGTACCTAAGACCACGATGAATCAGGGAGTTATGCAAAGAAAGGCACTCAAAACTACCATAACATTTGCACTTATATAATAACCACAGACTTGAGGTAGGTTCAAACTCTTTATCTAATCATCATCAAAAGTACATGAGCCACAAATTAAAACTGATTAAACTATCAATAACCAAGATCAAAAACAGTGTATAGCTATGTAAAAGATAGATTATGCCAACCATTTAGCAAACTCGAAATAGAGGGAAGGTAAGAACAAGGAGCATGCTATTTCGAGAAACAGACTTTCGCAACTTGACTAAAGGAGGGTAGAGAAAGGGAACATACTAAACCCAAGAACTTTCGCAATTATTGACAGTTTGGAAAAAGAGAACAAAATATGCAAAATCGAGACTCAAATTTAGCGGTATGCGTGGTATCAACATATATCCTTAGCGGTATGCAACTCTTACCACGCAATTTTTACCACGCATACTGTTACCACGCATACCATTACAACGCAGGATCCATTACCACTCATACTTTTACAACGCATTACACTACAACGCACATACTATTACAACGCATACCATTACAACGTAAGTATTGGTAAGTATATTATTTTATTTTACCTTTTAATAATAAATTATATTAATTTATTAAAGTAATTTTATATATAGTTTGGAGTATGGGGTACAGGGTTATTTTTAGGGTTCAGGGCTGGGTTTGGGTTTTGGGGTACAGGGGTATTTTTAGGGTTCAGGGCTGGGTTTGAGTTTTGGGGTACAGGGGTATTTTTAGTGTTCAGGGCTGGGTTTGAGTTTTGGGGTACAGGGGTATTTTTAGGGTTCAGGGCTGGGTTTGGGTTTTGGGGTACAGGGGTATTTTTAGGGTTCAGGGCTGGGTTTGGGTTTTGGGGTACAGGGGTATTTTTAGGGTTCAGGGCTGGGTTTGGGTTTTGGGGTACAGGGGTATTTTTAGAGTTCAGGGCTGGGTTTGAGTTTTGGGGTACAGGGGTATTTTTAGGGTTCAGGGCTGGGTTTTGGGTTTTGGGGTACAGGGGTATTTTTAACATATGTATTTACACATTATTAAATATAAAATAATATAAATAAGGGTAAAAAAAAGGAACATATACTATCATGGAAACATTTAGCATTGACTAAAAGGTGGGTCAAAAAGTGGAACACGCTAATAAACTGCAAAACATGAATTTGTCATTTACCAAGGGAAGGGAAAGAAATAGAACAAATGCAATCAAAACTTTGCAAATTTCAGGGAAGGTAAAGAAAAGGACGCAAATATATTGACAATTACCCACACAGATTTATATTTACCTAGAATGGTATAAAGACCAACCCTGGCCACGGGTCATTTAAAAGGACAGGAGAAAACCCCAAAGACTTCAGTGCCAGTAGGCGAGCAGGTGCAGATCAGGAAAATCAGGACAGGATAACCCCAGAATTTGGATCAGGACCGGACCACCAAAGGTTAGGACCAGCACCTGCAGTTTCGGTTACAATGCCTGCGCTACTCCCCCTCTGCAAGGAATCAGACAAAACCCCAATAGGGTTACAGCTTTCACCAGCAAAGTGCTTCAACTTCTCAAAACCCCAATTGGGTTCTCGAACCTCCCGACAGAGTGCTTTGCAGCCCTCTGCTCTTAGTCACCTATTGAGTGCGTAAGGTCAGTGACAGGTCAGCTATTCTACAAGTCGGACAATTTCTCTAACTAAACTTACACTAGTTATACTGTTTTCCAGGTCAGTGTACCACCCCCCAATGTTGGAAGTGTAAGGATCCCCAGTTTCGATTAGACAAAGGAGGAGGACAGGTCATCACACCACCTACATTTTATACTTTCGCCGTCTCCTTATTCAAGTTTATGTCACGCCCATCAAATTTAGGTTCTCATGACGATTTCTTCTTCCTAACAATGGATGTTCTATTGGCAAATACTTTGTATACAATTTAGCTTCTTCAAGTAGGGTCAGATGTCATCTTCCCAGGCGCATCTTGGCTGTGACTTTCCCTTGGCTCAATTTCAATGCCAAAGAGTTCATCTTCTCGCTGCTGTCTGTCATGCACAGAAGGATTTTCAAAATGGAGCAATAGCACCTCCCAGGCCCAAAAAATTGCAATACATGAAAAGTAAAAGGAAACAGTTTTAGAACACATGAAATAAATGATTGCACTGTATACCATGATTTTCTACACCATACCCATTACTTAATAATAATCTATAGCATTAGGATTAGGCAGAACAAACAGCTTAGCAAAAGCAGCAGTGCAAGCCTCTCGCATGTGGGAACACAGAGCAGCCATATTAACACTAGTGCGCAGATGGGACAGACTTCCCTCCAAGACTACGAGTACGTCATGTCACATGGGTATGACAGACGCATGCAAAGTAGAAATTCACACGTAGCAGCAGCCATCTTAGATGCAAGCGTATTAGTATTAGAAAACACATAAGCAAGCTTCACTCGGATACCCAATATCGAGGGAAAAAAGGTAAATTAGTAAGACAAACATGTTGATTACATTGTTAGGGTTATTCGAGGTTCATGAATTCAAGCAAGTCGCTTTTCGTGGGAATCCTTGCTCCATCAAAGGTGATAAGGAAACTGGGGTCTAGGTAGGGTAAAGGTACTATTATATAGACAGGAGTGGATGTGAAATGTTATAGATAACAATTTCAGTAAAAAGTGTATAGGAAGGGCTAATAGTGGTATAGACGAAGGTTATGAGGCTATGATATAGGTAAGAGTAGTGGTTTCAGACTACAGGTAGGGCTAGCAGTATCAGGTCAAACTTCTATCCGTATCGTAGGGATGGAAATTCATGGGTAAAGGAGGGAGAAGAGAAATTATAGTGTTGGTAGGGCTGCACATATTAGGGAACAAAGTTGTATTGGTATAAGAAAATAGGTAGAAGAAGATGCACCATGGTATAGACAGTTGTGAAGTTACACTGGTATAGGGTGAGATAAAGAATATAAGGGTATGAGCAGTCTTAGATATTCAAAAGCATAAACAGAGGTAGCAAAACAAGAGTATAGTTAAGAGCAGTGGTACTAGGGTGCAGGTAGGGTTAAGGGCACAATTGCACAGATAGGGCTGGACGCCCAAAGGTGTAAGCAGGAATAGAACACAGGGATGAAGAAAAAAACAGTTGAGGGTAAAGGGGGAGAACCATGGACATAATAAGGTCAATGATGCAAGGAAGAAGGATAAAGGAGTAAGGGGGTAGATGGCTAGACTGAGAGGTAACAGAGACACACGGAAACTGTGTAATTCAGGGAATGTTTTGAGATAAACAGCATTAACTAGCATGGATTTCTGCGAGTGATATTCATTTGAAAAATTTCAACGAAACATGTTTATGGAAAACATTTCTCTTGAAAAAGCGGGGCACGGGTCGGGGATACACGCAGGTAGACAGTGTCTACCCACTTTTCACAGGATGGACACAAAGTGCTAAGTTGGGCCCCTGTGAAGTAAGCCAAACTTGTCCCGGTGCAACTTTCCGACACAGCACACATTCAGCAGCGTTTGAACTGTTCATAGCTTTCTCATAGGCAGCTACGTGCAGGCAGAAAGGTGCTACTTTGTTCCCCCTCCAACTGGGTCCCAGACAAGGGGCTGATTTAAAGGCCATCCACTCTACATTTGTGCTTGTACAATCCTGTCTATGAGCTAACAAAAGCCTCACACCTTGGCTAGGTGCCAGAGTAGTGGAGGGGGAAACAAAAGCGCACAGCTTATCAGTTCACAAGCATTTAAGAGAAGCTACGATTTGGAAGCAAGATTTTTACTTTGTTCACTCGCCATGGATAGTCATTTCAATACCCAATTTATTTATTTAATTTTTTTACAGATGAAACTTCCTGTGATGTCACATTCAATGTCAAATGCAGTGATGTCCCATGCGGTGATGTCACCTGCATACTGTTTGACTTAGCCCCCCCACTTCTTTTTTTTAGGGAGTGGGCCCTGCAAACAAGTCTCCTTAACTGTGTTGTTTTCCAGAAATATATACTATTGAACCCTATACTTGATGTCATTACAGCTTCTATAGCACATTACATCAGGGTTAGCCAGGCAGGTGTACCAGTTTCTATGCACTTCATCATCGGCATTTAATGACAGTTGCAGACAACATTCAAGTGCAATTTTATCAACCACTGTTTTTACCAGCATTTTCTAGCTCTTATCAGTGCAGTAAGAGGGGAATAAAGGATAGCAACACACCTCCGAAATGCGCCAATAGGTTTAGGGTAATACGGATATGAGGGATTGTGTTGTCCTCACTGACTTCTCTCCCCAGTTCCAGATTGTGTGCCCTGGTACCACACCTCCATCCACTCTATGGATCCATAATGTGCTTCCGCTGTGGTCCTCAATTATGAAAGACTAATACTGTTAAGTAGCAGTTAAGAACTCTGATTGAGTTATTCTCACATAAACAGTACCAGCTGGCTGGGATAGAGGGGAATATTTATCACTGTGTTGCATTGCCCTTGAGCTATGCAAGGGGTGTAAGGGTGACACAGCAACAAAGATAGATTTATCAAGACTCGCTAGGCTACCTTGCATGGTTGGATACTTCTAGAGTAATGGAAGGCAGTGAAAATAGCTGCCTTGCATTATTCTGCCCTATAGAGGCATTTCCTGGCTGGAAGGTGGGTGTTACCACACATCCAGCAATGGATTTTTGCATTCCCAAATTTACTATTAGGAGTAGATTTGGGAATGCATCAAAATGCTTCGCCTTCCCAGGGGAGCCGTAACAAGGAGAAATATTTATTTTTCTCCTTTTTTTTCCTCTTTCTATATGTGCTGTGATCTGCAGCACACATAGAAAATGGAAAATGACTCTCAGGATTGTTTTGCACAGGGAGGAGTCTCTTCTTACACAAAAACAATTCTGCATATAGCGCATGGATCCTTATACCATGGTGCAGGGGTGCCTGTGATGTGCAGAAAGAGTCTAAATTTTGGTTTTCAGTACCAGTTCAACCGGTGACTTACAAGATTGGGCTCCAACTCCATGCCAAATTCTTCTCTAGGAGACAGATGTTTGCCACTATTTTTGAAAGGACGATAAATTAAATTATATCAATGAACATCATAATTCAACAGTTCTTAAATTCAGTCAATAATGAGAGTTTTAGATTGATTTTGAAAACCTTTATTCTCATAAATAGATCAGTAATCTTTTGATTTCAATAGTAAATCAAATACGTTTGTTTAAAGAAATTTATCAAGAAAAAAATAGTGTTAGAATCAATTAATACTGCAAAATTACAGGCGTGTTTCATAAAAGAATTAATCCCTAATCTAAATAAAGTCCAGAATTTATGGGTAATTTAAAAGAGTTCAGGAAAAGAGAAAGATCAAAGGAGCATTTAAAGTTCAACATCGAATTAAGTTAGTAAACTCCCCATAAAGAGTAGTTCATGAAACTCAGTCAAGTCTCAACAACACCCAGTGCATTTTTATGCTGCCCCATATTTATAAGGTGTGGGGCAGTGCCAAAACTACAGCCAGGGAATACCTGGTCTTAAGAGGAGATATGAGGAGGAATGTTTTATTTCTCCTCGTATTTTGCTCTTTCCATAATACATAGATGAAGCAAATAGCATATAAAGATTGTTTATGTGCAGGAAGGTGCCCCTTCCTAATCATAAACAATTTCCCATGCAGCATAGGTACCCTAGTGATGTGGTACTGGGGTGCCTGTGATGGTGATAGGCAGCTTTTTTAGCGCCAGCACTGGGCGTCATGCAGGGGTACGCTACGTTCTTGTGAATATGGCGCATCCCTGTGTTTTAAAACTGTCTGAGCATGGCTCTACCAATTTTGGCGTAAAACTGTGCTCCGCCAGTTTCATGTAAATATGCCCCTAAGTCTCATATGTAGCAGGAATGCCTTTGTTCCGCCTCTGATCTCCAAGCCACGTACAATTATAATAATCAAGTGTCACATTCAACTGTCAAAACATAGAACCCCCAAGACATAAACATTCAGGGCACAAGCACAGTAACCAATAGGTACACAGGAGGGGAAAAGGTTAGGAGAAAGAGAGGAAGGGGGACAAGGGAGTGGGAAATGAAGGGCAAAGAGGAAATTCTGTGATATGTACATATGTATTAAAACATGACATCACCCCAGACCATTCACCCTTTTCTCAACACTATCAATGCTGGCTTCGGAACTCATGGTACTTTACCCTTATTTACCAAGAGTAGAGAGCCAGTGTTCCCCTTTAAAGATAGTTAAATGTACGTATTCATGATTGGCACATTTAACGTGCCTGTAAGACCCTTTTGTGTGGTGTGGAAAATGAACCCAGGTCCTGAAATTAAATGTCACTTGACGACCTTAGCACCTGTTGTGCCCTCCACTACAGTGGCAATTCAAACTTGTCTACATGCCTAGCCTATGTAGCTTGAATGCTGCAGTCAAAATCCTGCAGTGTGAACTGAAAAAATATCAATTTTTGATACAGAAAGAACTCCCTTTTAAATATTATCAAATTAGTATTACAATATATCTCCAGTGAAAAGACCCGAACACTTAGTTTTACTGTGGAAGACCTTGTTGTCCTATATAGAAAACCAGAGTAAATGAACTAATATATCTATGTTTATCCATATCTATCTTTATCTATATATGTATATCTAGCTGTCTGTCTGTCTGTCTATCTATCTATCTATCTACTTATCTATCGATCTATGAATCAATCAATCAATCAATCAATCAGGGGAATTGTAAGCGCGCTACTCACCCATGAGGGTCTCAAGGCGCTGAGAGAGTGGGGTTCTGTGGATCTGTTTAGCCGAAGAGACAGGTCTTGGGGGTCTTCTTGAAGGTGTTCTGGGAGGGGGGCGCATCTGACGTCTGTCTGTAGTTCATTTCAGGTCTTGGCTGCAATGTGAGAGAAGGATCTTCTGCCTGCTCTGGCTCTGTGGATGCATGGGGTTTCGGCCAGTGCGAGGTTGGTAGTTTGAGGTTTCTTTTGGGTATGTAGAAGTTGATTCTGTCATTGAGGCATTTGGGTCCGTTGTTGTATAGTCATTTGTATGCATGAGTGAGAATTTTGAAAGTGTCTCTTTTCTCCACGGGGAGCCAGTGGAGATTTCGTAGGTGTTGGCTGACGAGTCTGGCAGCGGCATTCTGTGTTGTCTGGAGTTTGCGGAGCATGGACTTGTTGATTCCGGCGTAGAGTGCATTTCCATAATCCAGTCTGCTTGTGATGAGTGCGTGGGTGACTGTTTTCCTTGACTCAGGGGGGATCTATTTGAAGGTCTTGCGGAAGATGCAGAGTGTGCTGAAGCAGTTGGAGGTGACAGCGTTGACCTGTCGGTTAATGATGAGTGATGAGTCGATTACGATGCTGAGGTATTTGGCATGGTCTGAGGGGGTGGGTGGGCTTCGAGGGTGGTGAGCCACCAGGTGTTCTCTCATGCTAAAGGGTTGGTTCCAAGGACGAGGACTTCTGTTTTCTTGGTGTTGAGCTTCAAGCAGCTGCTGGTCATCCAGACTGCGATGTCTTGATCCCTTTTTTAGGTCTCGGCATCAACGCGCGGAAGCGCGTCTCCGCCGAGATCTTTTGTCAGCGACTATCATTCCCAGGAGACAGTCCTGGCCACGCGCATCCTTCCAGGCGATTTGTAACTGGAACGCGCGCTGTGGCCAGGCGCTGTCTCCTGGGAAGCGCAAGCACCACACATGCATGCGCATACACACACACACGCGCCCATGCACGCACGCACATACATACATACAGAGACACCACCCCTGACTCATACACACACGCGCGCACACACACAAGTGCACCGAGGCCCCCCCTCCCCCTCCCCCGCCGTCACCGTCGCACACATACATACACACACACACACGAGCATACACACACACAAGTGCACCAATCGCGCTCCAGCCTTTTGGAACTTACCTTACCTCAGCACGCGGCGCCCAACCTCCTGCTGGCGCGGCCCCGGGGCTCTACACCGCTCACAGGAGCCCCGGCCCGCGAGACGCTACGACTCCGCCTGCCTCCTCTTCCGGTGTGAACGTGGCCCCGCCCCCGTCACAGGCGACCGTGCCTGACTTCCGGGGCGGCCGTGAGTTCAATGAAATCGTGAGGGGTGACATTAACTGATGCGCCATCTTCCAACTCGGACACTCTATGCTCCGCCTCTCTAAAACGTTCCTGTGCTGGTCGAGTTTCGCCACCACCGACTCTAGCCTGCTGTTCATGGCGTCCATTTTAGTGTTGATTGAGGAAAGGCTTTGCCGCATCCCTACAAGAAGCTCTTTCCACCCCTCATCTCTTGTCTCCGGCGGGTCCTCATCTACACGTTCCCTCGAGCTGGAGCTGGGCGTTTTGCAGGTGTCAAACGATAATTTTGCTTGTTTAGGTTCCGTTCTTCCCATGGCTGTGTGGTAGTGGCGCCTTTTGTGACGTGTGAATCAGTGGTGTCTGTGGTCAGGGATTTGCACAGGTTTTCCAAAGCCTGCGCTCTCAAACGCCTTGCAGAACAACCAGTAGTTTATGTCCAGCAAACGTCCCCAGGGGGGGGGGGGTGCTACCAGCTGCAGGACCCTTCGCGTAGCTATCTCTCCAGCAATTAACCGTGTTGTTCATACACGGACAGGAATGTGGGGGCCTGTATCCCCAACAGAGGAGTTTGCGTCTCTTACAGTTGTGAGATTGCTGTTGGGGTCCTATGCGGACACGAGGACGTAATTTGAGGCACACCACTAAGTAGTCTCTGTCGCCAATAGGGAGCCACTGCCCTTCGCGCTGTCCGCTTCACTCGTGGCACTATGCCGCCCGTGGTAGTGGCTCTAGTGGCAACTAACATACAACTCCCTTGCCGGTAATTGGAACAGATAGGAAAGCTGCGCTGCTGATGTCCGGTCCCAGGGGCCTGTAGCAGGTCCTTATTTCGTGCCACCACTCGCCATGCCCAACCCACTCGCGGTAGCTTGCCTCGCTTTATGGCTCTCTCCACACGCCTAGCGGCCGCCACTTCACACCTCCTTTGCAGAGTAGGCCTCAGCTAGCTTCGTGCTCCATCTACCAGTTCGGGCCGAATTTGCAATCGGCACCCTGGGCAGTTCTTTCAGGGCTTGCGGGTAGGTCTCTGTGCTCCACGGGGGGGTGGGGGGGAGAAACACCAACCTCAGCGAGCAGCTCCGACTTCACCCGATGGGCACACCAGGCCACAGGTTGCCTCGTGGCACGGCCTACACCTCCTCGGGCTCGCGTGATGTTCCCAGGCGGGCGCTCCAGTCAATCCTCCCCTCACCTCGCCACCAGACTCCGCTGCTCGTCGCTTCCCTCCGCTATCTTTGATCGGCGTCAATGTCGGGGGACAGATGCAGCCCAGTATCCTGCTGCAATCGGTGATGTCGGGGGTCCAAGTTTTGCTGCCGGGATGGGGTTTATGATGCGTGTTTCTCGGAGTACAGCGGGAGCCTCACTACAGTGCGGCCATCACCTAGCGCCCCTCACTTCACGGAAGGTTGAAAGATGACACTTAGTATCACCGGTTCGTGCAACAGAAAGAGAAAAGGCCATAGAAATCACTTAATTCGGTAGGTGAAAGTGATACACACCATGCCGATTTATCAGCCAACAGTGTCTATAAGTTTACGCTGTGTGCTGTCTGAGAGGGAGTACAAACTTCCACAGAGACCAAGCAGAGTGGTGAGTGCAGAGTGGTGAGTGGTGCAGAGTGATGAGTGGTGCAGAGTGGTGAGTGGTGCAGAGTGGTGAGTGGTGCAGAGTGGTGAGTGGTGCAGAGTGGTGAGTGCAGAGTGGTGAGTGCAGAGTGGTGAGGGCAGAGTGGTGAGGGCAGAGTGGTGAGGGCAGAGTGGTGAGGGCAGAGTGGTGAGGGCAGAGTGGTGAGGGCAGAGTGGTGGTGAGTGCAGAGTGGTGGTGAGTGCAGAGTGGTGGTGAGTGCAGAGTGGTGGTGAGTGCAGAGTGGTGGTGAGTGCAGAGTGGTGAGGGCAGAGTGGTGAGTGCAGAGTGGTGGTGAGTGCAGAGTGGTGAGTGCAGAGTGGTGAGTGGTGAGTGCAGAGTGGTGGTGAGTGCAGAGTGGTGGTGAGTGCAGAGTGGTGGTGAGGGCAGAGTGGTGGTGAGGGCAGAGTGGTGAGGGCAGAGTGGTGAGGGCAGAGTGGTGAGTGCAGAGTGGTGGTGAGTGCAGAGTGGTGGTGAGGGCAGAGTGGTGGTGAGTGCAGAGTGGTGAATGCAGAGTGGTGAGTGCAGAGTGGTGAGTGCAGAGTGGTGGTGAGTGCAGAGTGGTGGTGAGTGCAGAGTGGTGGTGAGTGCAGAGTGGTGGTGAGTGCAGAGTGGTGAGTGCAGAGTGGTGGTGAGTGCAGAGTGGTGGTGAGTGCAGAGTGGTGGTGAGGGCAGAGTGGTGGTGAGGGCAGAGTGGTGGTGAGGGCAGAGTGGTGGTGAGGGCAGAGTGGTGAGGGCAGAGTGGTGAGGGCAGAGTGGTGAGGGCAGAGTGGTGAGTGCAGAGTGGTGGTGAGTGCAGAGTGGTGGTGAGTGCAGAGTGGTGAGGGCAGAGTTTTATTTTTGATTTAAAGAAAAAAAATGTCATGAGCAATGCCAATAGCTCTACCTTTAATGATGCTGAGACCATTGCATTGCAAATGCTTGTTTTTTTAAATCGTGAGATGCGCGTAGGATCCGCGCATCTTAGCGATAAAAAAAAAGAAACACGTTCTCTCGCTGTAAATATGTTAATTTGCTCCGGGGGGGCCAAATCCTGGGCGCATTATTGAAGAAATAGAGTGGGGGGTCCCAATCCCCCCCACACTGCCTGGGGGACCGCCATCCCCCGGGGCTCTAATTTAATATATCCGGGGGGGACTTTTGGGGCCCCCCGCAGCCTCGGGGACCGCCATCCCCAGGGTTTCTTCAAAATGGGTGGTGGGGCTCTGAGGTGCCCCCAGCCTCAGGAACCGCCACCCCCGGGGCTTTAAAATCTTAACTGGGGGGTTCTGAGGCCCCCCATCCCCAGGGACCGCCTCCCCCAGGCCTCAATTTTAATGTATGCGGGGGGCTCACAGCCCCCCCAGCCCCGGGGACCTCCACCCCCGGGGGTATTTTGAAATGGGTGGGGGGCTCTCAGACCCCCAGCCCGGGGTCCGTCATCCCCGGGGCTCGATTTTAATGTATGTGGGGCTCACAGGGCCCCCCCGCAGCCTCTGGGACCGCCACCCCTGGGCTATTTTGAAATGGGGGGTGAGAATTTAATGTATGTGGGGGGGCTCATGAGGTCCTCCTGCAGACCCCGAGATAAAAAAAATTAGGTGGGGGGCTCAGAGGCCCCCCAGCCCCGTGGACCGCCACCCCCAGGGTTTCTCAAAAATATGGAAGGGGGGCTGTGCAGCCCCCTCCTCGAGCCCTCAAGCCCTCAATGGCCCTGGGGACCGCCACCCCCAGTGTCTCGGGGTGCCCACTCCCGTCATTGCAAACTGCTTTCCTATTTGGAAGGGAGAGCAGGGAAACTGCTCTCTCTTCCAAATAGGAAAGCAGAGTGCTTTTCCATATGGGGAGCAGCATGTTAGCTACTCCCCACATGGAAAAGCAATGCCTGCTCCAGCAGGATGCGGGGAGCTGGCTGGGACCGTGGCGGTATTGGGGACCCCCCTGTCCCCAACGGAGTGGGCCAGCCCCAGGGAGTGGTGTCCACGGGGATATTAGTGGCCCGGGAGGGGGGCCACGTGGCCCCACTCCCCCCCAATTTAAAAAAAAAATAAAAAATGTCTGACCCTGGGGGATGGGTCTCTGGGGCCATACGTGGCAACAGGAGGGGTGCAAGGCAGCCCCCCTCCTAAAAATTGTTTTTTGAGGTCCCCGGGACAGACTATGGCCGCAGGAGGGGGGCCACAGGGCCCCCTTCCAAATTAAAAAGAAAAATAATTGAGGGCAGGCCCTGGGGGATGGGGTTGCCAGGGCAAAAAAATTATTAAAAGAAGGGGGCTACACAGCCCCCTTCTTAAAAAAACATATTTTAAAAAAGGGATCGAGGCTGGGGGCCATGCCCCTTATTGCACTACTCTGCAAACGCGCCCCCTGGAGCGTCTGCAGAGGGGGAACAAATTCCCCTTGAATACTGGGGGTCCCTGGGAGCAAACTAGCCCAACAGGTTCCTCCAGTATGTGCCTGGGGCTGCGTTGCAGAGAGGTGTTCTGAGGCCACGCCCCTTTTTACACCTCTCTGCAACGCAGCTCTGTGCCGCTTGCTTGAGGTTGCTGGTGGGCTAGTTTCACCCCAGGGACCCTCAAGATTCAAAGGGAGTTAATCCCCCAACTTAAAACGCACCATGGGGCACGTTTGCACAGTGGTGAAGGGAGGGGGTGGGACCTGAGTTGACATGTGTGCAAACATGCCCTGTGGAGCGTTTTAAGTTGCAGGATTACGTGTCCTTGAATCCTGAGGTCCCCTGGGGGCCAACTAGCCCACCAGGTACCTCTAGTAAGCGCTCCGGAGCTGCGTTGCAGAGTGTTGTAAAAAGGGGCGTGGCCTCAGACCACCTTTCTGCAACGCAGGCCCCTGGAGCATATGTTACCTCAGGCCGCCCCTTCCTTGTACAAATATTCCTGTAAAATCAACCGAACTACGAATTCCAATTTACTCACCTGTTATCAGGAGAGAACCCTGTGCGGCTTTTTTTAGCCCAGCACTTACCCTGTAAAGTAATTCTAAGCGTACTTACCAGAAACTTGTATTTCCTTCCATAGGAATCCATTGCGTGGTTTTCAGCAGAAAAGTTTCTAAGTGTTGATTTTTGAAACATACAAATATTCCCCTGAAATCAGCTGAACTACGAATTCCCATTCAGTCACCTGTTATCAGGAGAGAACCCAGTGCGGCATCTTTTAGCCCAGCACTGACGCTGAAAAGTAATTCTAAGCGTACTTACCAGTAACTTGTATTTCCTTCCATAGGAATGCATTGTGTGGTTTTCAGCAGAAAAATTTTGGTGTTGATTTTTTTGGAACGTACAAATATTCCTATAAAATCAACTGAACTACGAATTCCGATTTACTCACCTGTTATCAGGAGAGACGTCAGTGCTGCATCTTTGAGCCCACTACTGATCATGAAAAGTAATTCTAACCGTACTTACTAGTTACTTGAATTACCTTCCATAGGCGAACATTGACTGGTTTCACTTGGAAATTCTTCTAAGGGTGGAGTTTTTGAAGTTTAAATAATTCCTACAAAATCGGCAGAACTACGAATTCCAATTTACTCACCTGTTATCATGAGTGACCTCAGTGCTGCTTCTTTGAGCCCAGTACTGATCCTGAAAAGTAATCCGTACCTACCAGTAACTTGTATCTCCTTCCATAGGAATCCATTGTGTGGTTTTCACCAGAAAAGTATCTGTGTCTATTTTCACAAATTAAAAATATTCCTTAAAATTGCCTGTATGACTTAAATGCATTCTTTCAACTGTTTACAGGAGATGCACCCGTGCTGGAACTAGGATCCACCACTGAGTAAGAAAAAGTAACGTTAACACTACTTACCTGATAAGTGAATTTTCTTCCATAGGATCACATTGGTCATTCTATGCGAAAAAGTTTCTAAGTGTCATCTTTTAAAATACATAAACATTTCCTAAAAATCACTACTGTAACCAAAACGCTTTTACTCACCTGTTTACTGGTGATGTCTCAGGAATGACTTTTGGATCCAGTCGTGTGATTGAAAAGTAATCCAAAAAGTAAATAATTACATTTAACTAGAAATTCACATTGACCTCAATGTTGCATTGTGTTTGAAATTGAGTTTCCTATTGCAATAACTGTAACTACTGTACTTAAAAGTCTATTGCCTATTTGCAAAGTATTTAAACTAAAGTAATTCATTCTGAGAAAGTATATGTTGTAATGTAATGTATAATGTAATGTATAATGTAATTTAAAAAATGAAATATCTAAAATAAACTGTTTAAAAAATGTAGAAAATCAGTATAAAAAATTTAAAATAACAATAAATACATTTAAAAATTGTCATTTACAAAACCTTAGAAATTCACTGAAAAAAACCATAGGTTTTAGACATGTTATAGTTAGGAATTAGCATTTAAAAAACCTTAGAAATTCACTGACAAAACCATAGGTTTTAGGGGTGTTATAGAAGTTGGACATTTCACTCGCACAAAATCATTAAAATTCCCAAGTTATAGTTAGTTCTACTAACTATAACTTGCGCGCCCGCAATCAACTGCTGATGATGTCACATATTACATCGTTCATGACATGGTCAGTGACATCACTGATGACATCTCAAATTACATCCATCACTGATGACATCACTGATGACATCATCCATGTGACAATCTGATACATCTTATCATACACTAGTATAACTTTTCAACACTAATTATAAAATATGGAGTACCATATTTGAAACCATGACACACCAATACAAGTTTCTAAAAACCCACTCAGTGATTCCTACATCTGCTCACCCATCTGAACACTTACCTATTAATTCACTCATACATGCTAACAAAGATCAATAGAAAACTATTAAATATATTTATACACCTACATCGACATTACACACTAGCACACATCCTATTCACTTATGCAGTCATCCTACTCACTTATGCAAACAATTGATCATACCTACATTTACTAAGCTACACACTTACACAAACACAACTTTATGTATTCATATAGATAGTAACTCATACTTAGTGTGTTATAAAATCACTATTACAAGTATACAGCTATCTATACGTCACTCATATAATTACTGAGTCTTATGTATACCTATTTATATACAACAACTGTCACATACACTGCCTTTTATATTTCTAGTTTGGTGAACATGTATCATTGAGAAATATATTTACTCACCACACCCATAAAGAGATTCACTCACCCAAACAACTATTTCCACATACTGTCTTAACCTCATATACCTACTAAATCAACTATTTACATATCTTTGGACAGTCACATACCTCCCACCCAACCACACACACATTCATTCACTATCCCATACAAATAATCACTTAACTAATTAATAACTAATACAGACTTTCACATAGCTAGTAACCAACCTATGTAGTAGTTTAAACAACAAGTGATAGAGTGATACAGGTATTCACACAGTTTAATCACTAACCCATATATTTGGTGAGACACTTTAAATTCGCCACTTAGACAGTCAATCACATTGCCACTAAATCTTCTATTCAGACACTTATACGTCCACTCAGTTTTCAAGGCAAATTGCTATATATATATATATGTAATACCTATTTAAATATCGGAACAAACCACATTCACTGGATGATGTCATCAGTGATGTGATCAGTAATGTCATTTGAGATGTTATCAGTAATTGAATCAGTGATGTCACTGGCCATGTCATGAATGATGAATATGTGACATCATCAGCAGTGGATTGCTGGCACGCGTGTTATAGTTAGTACAACTAACTATAATGTGGGAATTTCAATGGTTTTGTACGAGTGAAATGTCCAACTAACTATAACACCCCTAAAACCTATGTTTTTTCAGTGAATATATATAATCTAAGCAAGCTACAAGCAGTGAACAATCTTCCATATCTACCGATCTCCCAACACAAGAGAGAAAGATAGACTCTAATACAAATCAGGAGTCACAGGGACTGGTAGACACTCTCTATGATCTAATATAAGAGGGAAATCAGGCCAGTGGAACTTTGGTTGAGAATACAGTAAGCAATATAACTGTGCCATATAACCCCCCCTTCAAACCACCATCTTCATTCTATCCACTGATGTTGAAGGATACAATAGATATGTTCAAAGTCATCATAGATCTAAAAAACCTAAATAAATTGGTACACTAAGGGACAATCAAGGTCAGGAAGAACATAAAAGAATTACAATACCATCAATTAAAGACCAACATTAAAAACAACAAAGAAATAGTTGTTAGGAACCATGACAAAGGCAGGAACGTGGTTTTGTGAAAAAGAGAGAACTACCTCAGAGAAGCAATGAACAACTTGGAGGACAAAACCTGTTATGGAAACAGCAACCAAAAGACCTGAAATACAGTCCAATCTTCATTTCCGGTAAATCTGATGGCTTGGCGAGAAATGGGCCTCTTGACAACTGAAGAATATAAATATTTATGGACAACAAATCCTTCAATCTCTGTGTTGTACTTCATAGCATAAGTGCACAAGGACAGTACAAATCCCCCAGCTATGCGTGTTTACACATGGGCTGGTGGGAGGAGCTGGTTCTCATGGCAAACTATGCTGAGACACTAACTAATCATGTGAAATGCTGGTGGAGGTTCATCGATGACCTGTTTCTAGCATGGCAGGGCATGGAAAATGAGGCAAGTGAGTTTATTGATTCACTTAACAAGAATGAATTGAATCCAAACTTTACCGCCAACATGAGTAAGACCAGTGTAGTATTTTTAGACTTAGAGGTATTCATCACTCAAGGTAATGTTGAGACTAAACTGCAGAGAAAACCTACGGCGGGAAACGCAATTCTACATGCTAGCAGTTCACATCATAACCCTCTAATACAGAGCATTCCTTATGGTGAGCTATTGCGCATAAAACGAATATGCAGCAGTAGTGAAGCATTAAGGCTAGCATAACAGGAATGTTTCGGTATGTTTAAAGCTAGAGGTTACAGCAACAAATGCTTAGAAAAGGCTTTAATGAAGTGCATTCTACTTGACGGGGAAAGGTTAATAGAGAAACGGCTGAAATAACCCATTGACATGGATGAAACTACAAGTAACTTTAGGTTCATTCTGGACTATAATCGACAGGAGGTAGCGGTAGGAAAAATAATGAATAAAAACTGGTATCTCATAAAACAGGACCCTATAATAGGGAAAACAGTCAACAAAAGATCATCTATTACATACAGGAGGGGTGTATTTATGAAAGATACTTTAGTGGACAATGACCCATTTGGCACACCAGCGAAGGGATCTTGGTTGGCGCAAAGACAAGCATTTTATAAATGCAAGGTTTGTAAAGCCTGCCAACCTGGGGTATCTACCACTAACTACTCTACAATTTTTGGAGGGCCAAACAAAGAAATAACTAAGACCTTAAACTGCAAAACCGATCATGTGGTGTATGTGTTGCCCGTGCAAACTAAGATATATTGGAAGTACCATCTTACTGGGACACAAACGGGTATTCCAACACATACGAGCCATCAAAAATCACAATCAGGCATATTCAGTTGCATGCCATTTTCAAGAAAAACACGATGGCAACCCTAAAGATCTTAGATACTTCCTCATAGATTCAGTGCCAAAAAACAAAAGAGGAGGCGACAGGGAAAAATCCCTCAGAATATTAGAGATGCACTATATTTTAAATTTAGATAGTAAGCATCCTAATGGGCTGGACATTTTGGAGGAACTGCATGCAAGTCTACGAGATCTAGACCCTTGCCATTATTAAAACCGGTCCGCCAAGTTTTCCTACTAGTAAGAAAATATCTGAAAGCCAAATCATGCGGGACATTAGTTACGATCGCACCATAACATGAATAAGAAGAAAGGCTGTCATAAGTATTTACACTGCATATATAATACAGATTCCCCCTATATATTTTTAAGCTACCATTGTTTTTAATTCGGCATAATTTGCACTTTTTTCACTTTTTTGCACGTATTACATGCATTTATAGTAAGGTCGACTAACTTTGGTCAAACTATAATATAGATATAAGGTGGGCCAGACCATATATATATATATAAGGGCAAATAATTTATTGATAAGGAATAAAGAAGATGGACTAGCAGTATGAGTAATTCAAAGAGTCCAAAAGAGAAAAGGACAGAGATTTAAAATTGAATCACAAACAGAGCCAAAATGGATTTATCCTAATAATTTCAACACAACAGTGTGGCCTTTGTCTCTGTGGGATGACATATGTGTGTGTATATATGATACAAATGTATTTTACATTACATTATTTATTTATTTAGAGTATTTATCTATATATTTATGGTGATTTTATGAATATATAGTTCATTGATATATACTAATATTTATTTATCTGCGTGTATATATTTATATTTACATTTGTATTTTTATATATATTTATTTATATATATTTATAGATCTATTTATTGGAGTAGTGGAAACTAAATACATGCACAAAGTCAAGATGCAACAAGGTGACTAACTATCTTGTATTGAAAAGAACAAAGCCCTATCTGGTCACCAACAAAATGTATTTATACAGCTAAGTTTGCACAATATATTAGTGGGTTGAGTGAGGTTAATTAGACACCGATTGTACCATGATAATTATTCCGGTACGCACAAGTTATAATGTCATAAAATGATGGATGTCAAAGTGTATTTTATCCTAATCTATGTAAAAAAGCACTCAGCACTTTTTGCACAACAACCATGTGGTGTACTATCACCCAATCATAACCAATGACAAAAAACAAAAAAAAAGTGTAACCTATAAAAAGAAATACCATTGGGAGATACGCGTCATGTGATTAAGTCCCCAGGGAGGGATGAAACACGTTATGGCAGCTGTTTGTTTGTTAAAAGATCCTGAATAAACAACCGGTTATTTAATAAGAATCATGTTGTCCGTGCTCCGTCTGTTCCATTGGTGAATTTAAGGAAGAGGAGGGAGTGCTTTGGGAAATATATATTTATATATATAACAGCGTTGCCTCCTTTTTTACAGGATTCCAGGGACTTCTTATTCAAATTACACAATGTACAGTTGGCCAATGAATATGTATTTTTAACTGTGGACATAGTCTCATTAAACACCTGCATCAGGCATGATGATGGGCTATGTGCTGTTGATTTTTATCTCAAACATAGGAATATAGACTTTCACAACTTAACAAAATGCTGCTAGGACTGATACAGCGGTGTCTTTATAACAACATGTTCATGTTTGATGGCAAGGTGTACAAACAGAAACAGGGCGTGGCAATGGGGGCATGCTTCTCCCCCAGCTATGCATGCTTACATGTTGGCTGGTGGGAGGAGCGTGTCCTCAAAAGACAGCACAAGGCACTTTTTTGAACAGCACGTCATACATATGTGGAGGTATATAGATGATGTTTTTATAATTTGGAGAGGAACTGAGGCTGAGGCAAAGGCTTTTGTGGATGTCATCAACTCAAATGACTTTAATCTCAAGTTCACATCCCAAATTGATTCTGTGTCAACCACCTTTTTAGACATCAAGTTAGAAATTTGTGACAACAGTATTCAAACTAGTTTGTGCAGGAAGCCTACTGCTGGCAACACCCTTTTACATGCTTCTAGTTTCCACCCTCACCATACGATAGCCAGTTTGCCCTATGGAGATTTTTTGAGAAATCGTAGGGAATGCAGCACTGAGGCTGCCTTAACAGCGGCACAAACAGCGATTAAGAATAGACTACTAGAACGGGGCTATAACTCACGCAAATTGGACATGGCCATGAAAAAGGCAAACCAAAAAGATCGGTCCAAGTTGATTAAGGTAGCACCTGAGTCTTTGGACACAATGGATGGTCCAGTTGACCCCAGTTCTAGGGAAAATTCAGAATTTGTGCAGATTCATTACTACATATAGTAGGCAGTCGCACTCTATCAAACAAATCATAAATAACCAGTGGCCGATAGTGTTGACTGATGCGGTTCTTCAGGGAGTTTTACGGGGTAAACCCAATTTTACATACCACAAGGCACACTCCATGAGAAGTGACCTTGTCAAAACTAGCCCAGAATTATATAATAAAAGTAACAGGCTGTCTCCAAAGAAGGTTTTTTTTAAATGCAGTACATGCAGGGCATGTAAGTTTGGAATTAATACCAACTCCTATGTAAATGCTTTCTCAGAAGTTCCAATTAAGATAAGAGGGCATTATACTTGTAGAACCGAGTATGCCGTTTATGTTTTATAATGCATCTGCGTCTTACAGTACATAGGAAGTACCAAGCTTCAGGTACATGCACGCATTCTACAGCATTTGAGAGCAACAGTCAATGCAGATCCTACATACCCTGTTTCCCGACAAGTCAGAACAGAACACAACAATAATCTGAATGTTCTGCAATACTTTGTGATTGACAGTGTCCCACAGAACAAGAGGGGAGGCAACAGGGAAAAGCCCCTCAGACAGTTAGAAACAAAATATATAATTGAAATGGATTCCAAGAGTCCGAGGGGTCTTAACATCCGTGAGGATCTACATCACTACTTATAGGGCATTTTTAGAACATTGAACTTTGAATTTTGGGTTTCCCTTTACCATCTAGGCTAGTGTATATATATGAATTTGATAAACCTGATGATTTTTTGATTTTTTGATTATTTTGATTTTTTGGTTTCTTTAGACTCTGAGGTTTTCAGATTTTAACTATGATAGTTAATATGTATTGTAATTGGTTTAGGTCATTTTTAATTGATGGCTTTTATATCGGTCTTGTGGTCAATTTGTTTGCATTGTACCATGAATTTAGTTTTATGAATGATTGGTTTTATGGTATTCATTGGCACACTGACACTGATTGTTTACTGTCTCTGAAATGACTGAAACTCAATTTAGCCCAAAGTGGACTATGCTTGGCCAATTTCTAATTGCTGTTTCTATTATACTTTGCTGTACTGTATACCTAAAGTATAATTTAATTAGTCTGTCCACAGTTCCCAGTTCTGATTAATTTTGACCAAACTTGGGATTAATTTTTGATCGATTATTTACTGTTTTTAAATATTTTTCCTCGTTCAGTCCTGATCTCGCCCCAACTGTTCAACCCATTGAAATTGTACCCGGGTGGGTCAAATCGATAAGGTATTTTTACAAATATGGCATCTGTTTGGGGTTGAAGATTCAGTGATTTTTAAATGTAAAAGATCACTAGGACAGTCTTTTTTTTATTGCACTTTAGCACTAGCACTTTTGGAGATCATGGTTCAGATAGGGTAAGGACTCTTTTGGTATAATTCGAATACATGGATATTCTGAGCGTAGTAATATGAATGCCATTGAGAAAGGAATGGAGCATTATATTCTTCAAGAACAATCCTAAATTCAAATCTCGTATTATGCAGTAATAAATTTATGTAGCCGTCAATGTGCTCTGTTCTTGGGACAAATTTTAATATTATTGTGATTTCTACACATACGCTCATATGTTGCCATCAAGACAATTTTTTGAAATATAATTGTCCTTTTGTATTTGTACAGATATTTTTGGTGAAATTTTAAATAATTGCAACATTTCTATTACCCAGTCTTAAATTTCTGGATATAAAATTGCTTTTATAATTTGCATTAGGTCCTTACCAGTGTCTAAGTTGGATGTAGCGTGGATTTCAAAAGTCAGTTTTCCATGTTTATCTAATAGCCATGTGACCTCCATGCACAGGATTGATAGATGGTGTTTTAAAATCTGTTGGGTCACTAATCACTCATTTCCAATGACTGTTCGCCGAAATTCGTCTGGATTACAGCACTTTGCAGTTCACTGGAAAAAACTGGAAATAAAATACCTGCTTCAAGAAGAAGAAAACAAGCATCCATTTCTCTGTTGTTTGCAGCATGCAAATCAGGAGTTTTTGACTCGATATATATATATATATATATATATCATTCAATAAGGCTCCTGCTGCAACCCTTCGCCTTCGTGGGTGTGGCTCGAACCGGCGGAGCAGCCGGGTTTCAATATCCAAAAAATAGCGGCGTTCCTCACGAGCACTCGGAAAAGGAACACACAGCACACCACAGGATTACCAAGTCGATAGATTTATTTCTTCATAAATCTCGTCCGTGACGCGTTTCGCACTCCAAAGAGTGCTTGATCACACAATTTGCACAAAGTCAATAACATCATTTATGTCAGTTACACCATATAAACATCAAGGAAGGACTCATGATTCACAACAGTCCTGCAAGTTTACCTAACTTTGGAGGCCATATTAGTCTGGTGTATATCTTATGTGATATCATTTCACAATAAGCGGGTTAGAGTTATATCCACTCCCTGCTGGGTCACTGTTGTTTATAAATATTCACAGTGGTACTATGCAATTTAGTTACATATTCCCGTCTATTCCGTTCATGAATTTACGAACAGTTTAAACTTTGAGCAAATAATAACTTTACAGATCCATACACGGAAACAAAAACAATCTTATAATTGACAGGCCTCGTTAAGTGTAGGTACATGTTAGGTAATGTTATAGGGATCTCCTGTCGGGACTCCTCCCATCAGTGTGTCTAGCTCCCCCGTAGTTGCAACGGAGGAAACGAGACCAAAAAAGAGCAATTTTTTATTACAATACCGGTTCATGAAACAGAACCGGGAAGGAACAAGATCATCAACAAGACTACAAGAAAAGAACCAAGTACAAGCACAGAGCAGAAGAGGCAGACCAAGAAATACCAGGCAAAGAGGAGGAAGAAACGGAAACAGAGGAACAAGCAGTTCAGGAAATCAGAGGCCAGTGGGAATAAGAAGGGCCCAACAAAAGAGGAAATGAAGATGGATGACAAACAGGTAAACAAAACTATAATTAATTTATCTGATAGACAAATTAGCATGAAAGTCAAAAGAACACTATGTTTAGGTCTATCATTTTGTCCCACGGTAACCATGAATTACGTTGAAGACAAGATTGACATCTTCAAATTTTGCAGGAAATTGAAACTCAAGAAATGGCACAAAATGAAACCGAAAAAAAGCAAAAGACAACATACAAATGATCAGGACATAGACAATGAACATATGATCATAGGCGACATAGATAACTTAGTGGCCATTGATGAGCTAAATACTGCTGAAGATGAACTTAATCTTAGTACTGAAGCCAGGAGAATACTGGATGCTTTAGAAATTCAACACAATCAAGCAGCCAATACTGATTTTAAACCTAAATCCACATTCACCCCCAAGATGAACCACGATAACATAGACTCATTCCAAGACCAGATAGGCAACGAATTGTTCGAACTCAGCCGATGCAACCAGGCCAACAGTAGAAAGAAGAAAGTCAAATATAACCTCTCGGTTGCCCAGAAAAAGGACATACAAGACCTAGCCAATGACCCCAGTATCCTCATTCGACCAGCAGATAAAGGGGGGAACATTGTGATAATGCCTAGAGAGATGTACGTTGCAGAAGCGGAAAGACAACTGCATGATGGACAAACGTACAAAAAAACTAACCGGACGGAATACAGTAACAGTATTAAAAACTTGTGGGACAAATTGAGTGAATGGAAAGATAGAGGTTGGCTAGAATGGGAAGAGTACTGTTTCCTAAAAAGGGATTATCCCCTATTACCCATCCTGTACCTCCTCCCCAAGGTGCACAAATGCATTGACAACCCCCCTGGAAGACCCATCATCTCCTCCAGGGGATGTGTTTTGGAAAATGTCTCACGCTATATTGACCACTTCCTGAGGGATTTTGTCATGGATCTCCCCACGTATGTGAGAGATACTAAGGATTTCCTTGACAAGATCAATCAGGTTAAGATCAATAAGGGATGTCTACTTATAACTATGGATGTAAATGCCCTTTACACCATCATCGAACACAGTCAGGGGTTGGAAGCCTGTGCCAGATATCTCAAACAAAGGGACATCAAATTTCTTGGACACACTACCATGTTACTAGACATGATCAAACACTGCCTAGAGAACAATTTCTTCTGCTTTAATGATGAGGTCTTTCTGCAAACCCACGGCACCGCGATGGGTACTTCTTTTGCGCCGAGCCTGGCGAACCTCTTCATGGGAGCATGGGAGGCAGACATCAGAAACGACACTGAACTGAAAAATGACTTTCAGAAAGTCAGACTATGGCTTCGGTTTATTGATGACATTTTTGTCATTTGGTCAGGGAGTAAATCCGAGGCCAATGACTTCATCAATAAACTGCATAATAACAACCGAAATATCAAACTCACGAGCAACATCAGTGACAAAGAGGTAGAATATCTTGACACCAAGGTTCAGATCACAGGCAATACCATCAAAACGCTACTATTCAGAAAAAGTACGGCAGGCAACTCTCTGCTTCACGCAGATAGCAACCATCCAGACAATCTGAAATGGAGTATCCCCTATGGGGAACTCCTGAGAGCAAAAAGAAATTGCAGTAACCACAAGGACTATCTGGCAGAAGAAAAAACAATGACACAGAGATTCCTCCAACGAGGCTATCCCTTGTGGGTGATTAAAAAAGCTAGCAAAAAGGTATCTGAGATTGAGAGAAAAGACCTACTCATAACTAAGAAAGACGAAAGGGAAGAAAGCGAGAATATCACTAGAGTAATTCTCACATACAATGGTAACTCCAAACAAATACAAAAAAGTTTGGTAAAAAACTGGAATCTTCTAACTTCTGATCCAATAATAGGAGACAGTTTACCTAAACGCCCCAGCATAACATACAAGAGAGGACCTACTCTCAGAGATTTGCTGGTTCACAATGATGTTAGTAACACCAGTGTTCCCAGGGGCATAGATTTGCAGGGCTTCTATCCATGTGGCCATTGCAAAGCCTGTGCCAACAGCCACATGAAGAAAGAATTCTGGAATCCCAGCAGAAATAAGATGCAACAAATTCAACAATTCCTTACATGCACTACTCCCTTTGTCATTTACGCATTAACCTGTCCATGCAATCTAATGTATATAGGGAGCACGACACACATGGCGAAAAAAAGAGTGTTGGAACACACCAGAGCTATCAGCAATTTAGATCAGCAATATCCGATAGCACGCCACTTCGAGAGTCATCATTTTTCTGATCCCAAAAAACTAACTTATTTTGTGGTGGAACAGGTTAACATAGGCCCCAGAGGAGGTAATCGTTTACTGAAATTAAGGCAAAAAGAATCTAAATACATAATTAGCTTTTGTACACGTTACCCGAAGGGGCATAACATGGATGAGGAGTACAATATCCATTTGCAAGAATGAATTGTGTAATGTTTTGACTTTGTAAGGTTATATCTTGTAATGTCTCTGTGTAAATGGTAACACAAAACATCTGTTTTACTCTAGTTTCATCCGCTTCCCCCTCAGATCCATTCTTTACATCCTTGTTCTCTCTCCATCTTTCTACAGATAACCTCACGAGGGAGACGTCAGACTTAGAAAGTCAACTTAAACCTGTGCAGCTGTGGTCCCCTCTACTCCTCATCTCAATTCTAAAAGTAGAATTTTAATTCATTCATATTGCACTGGAGTCAATATTCATAGTTGCATGCTAGAATACAAGTATAGTCAACGCAACACCTGTCTTCACCAATGTTCCAACTGGTACTCTATAGGGCTCCATATCCTTACACCTAGAGGACGATCTCCATTCCACTAAAAAGGAGGAATAGTGTCTATGACTAAACCAACCACAGTCATAGTAGATCTGTGTCTCGATGCTTCCCTTATCTCACTAATCAGAGGGCCAAACGTCCAACGCATTGAGGACATACTACGATTCACTAATGAGATTGCGCACAATCTCAGGTGCGCATCTCCTCGAGTAACCCCATATATTTCTCACTAACAAGAGAATCACCATGCGCCAACATTGTTTCAGTTCACGTAGCCATGACTACGGTCTAAACAAGACACCCGACGGGGAGGAGTCCCGTACTTCTAACCAATAGGATGATCCATCCAGTGTACTCGGTCCTGGGCCTTTTATTTTAAGTCACTACCTATGAGGACAATAATAATATAATAATTACCCACTCGGGACCTTCAGTCACACTTACTCAAGTATGGACACGAACTGATCCCATCCACCACACGTAGCCACAACTACGGGGGAGCTAGACACACTGATGGGAGGAGTCCCGAAAGGAGATCCCTATAACATTACCTAACATGTACCTACACTTAACGAGGCCTGTCAATTATAAGATTGTTTTTGTTTCCGTGTATGGATCTGTAAAGTTATTATTTGCTCAAAGTTTAAACTGTTCGTAAATTCATGAACGGAATAGACGGGAATATGTAACTAAATTGCATAGTACCACTGTGAATATTTATAAACAACAGTGACCCAGCAGGGAGTGGATATAACTCTAACCCGCTTATTGTGAAATGATATCACATAAGATATACACCAGACTAATATGGCCTCCAAAGTTAGGTAAACTTGCAGGACTGTTGTGAATCATGAGTCCTTCCTTGATGTTTATATGGTGTAACTGACATAAATGATGTTATTGACTTTGTGCAAATTGTGTGATCAAGCACTCTTTGGAGTGCGAAACGCGTCACGGACGAGATTTATGAAGAAATAAATCTATCGGCTTGGTAATCCTGTGGTGTGCTGTGTGTTCCTTTTCCGAGTGCTCGTGAGGAACGCCGCTATTTTTTGGATATATATATATATATATATATATATATATATATATATATATATATATATATATATATATATATATATATATATATATATATATATATATATATATATATATATATATATATATATATATATAACCTACTGGCGGTCGCCAGTAGGTAGTTATAGTTAGGATTTTTTTCAATGTTAAATCTCAAAATTCTATTTGGAATAACTTTTGCGCCTGTTGACGAATCTGCCTGACAATTTCCTCAAAATGGCCTCATCGAACTCCGGTCCTTCCCTGAAAGTTTGGGGGGGACGCGTCAAGTGGGGGCCGAGATAAAAGGGGGGTCCCAAAACGCGTTTTCCCCATGTTAATTTCCATAGGGCGATTTACAAAAAGGGGGTGGTGATGAACAGAGTGTCTGAGTTAAACAGACCACTCTTACCCAGTCCAAAGATCAGGGCTTGATCCATCACCGTTATTTATCTCACTGCCCCATCCCAGTTCAGAACCTGGCTATATGCAAATCAGTCTGTCCCTGGCCCAGTGCATCATGGGAACAGGGCAGACTAAACTACCAAGCCAATTCTTCACCAGAAAGGAGACAAGCTACCGGGGACCGGTTTCTGGAATTTCAGCCTTCTTCGGCCCGGCTTGCTTGAATCCTGATGGAGCAGTGAGAAAGGGACTCATGTCTGAGTATACCCTGCCACACCTATAGTGGCCAAAAACGATTTACAAAAAGGGGGTGGTGATGAACAGAGTGTCTGAGTTAAACAGACCACTCTTACCCAGTCCAAAGATCAGGGCTTGATCCATCACCGTTATTTATCTCACTGCCCCATCCCAGTTCAGAACCTGGCTATATGCAAATCAGTCTGTCCCTGGCCCAGTGCATCATGGGAACAGGGCAGACTAAACTACCAAGCCAATTCTTCACCAGAAAGGAGACAAGCTACCGGGGACCGGTTTCTGGCATTTCAGCCTTCTTCGGCCCGGCTTGCTTGAATCCTGATGGAGCAGTGAGAAAGGGACTCATGTCTGAGTATACCCTGCCACACCTACAGTGGCCAAAAACGATTTACAAAAAGGGGGTGGTGATGAACAGAGTGTCTGAGTTAAACAGACCACTCTTACCCAGTCCAAAGATCAGGGCTTGATCCATCACCGTTATTTATCTTACTGCCCCATCCCAGTTCAGAACCTGGCTATATGCAAATCAGTCTGTCCCTGGCCCAGTGCATCATGGGAACAGGGCAGACTAAACTACCAAGCCAATTCTTCACCAGAAAGGAGACAAGCTACCGGGGACCGGTTTCTGGCATTTCAGCCTTCTTCGGCCCGGCTTGCTTGAATCCTGATGGAGCAGTGAGAAAGGGACTCATGTCTGAGTATACCCTGCCACACCTATAGTGGCCAAAAACGATTTACAAAAAGGGGGTGGTGATGAACAGAGTGTCTGAGTTAAACAGACCACTCTTACCCAGTCCAAAGATCAGGGCTTGATCCATCACCGTTATTTATCTCACTGCCCCATCCCAGTTCAGAACCTGGCTATATGCAAATCAGTCTGTCCCTGGCCCAGTGCATCATGGGAACAGGGCAGACTAAACTACCAAGCCAATTCTTCACCAGAAAGGAGACAAGCTACCGGGGACCGGTTTCTGGCATTTCAGCCTTCTTCGGCCCGGCTTGCTTGAATCCTGATGGAGCAGTGAGAAAGGGACTCATGTCTGAGTATACCCTGCCACACCTATAGTGGCCAAAAACGATTTACAAAAAGGGGGTGGTGATGAACAGAGTGTCTGAGTTAAACAGACCACTCTTACCCAGTCCAAAGATCAGGGCTTGATCCATCACCGTTATTTATCTCACTGCCCCATCCCAGTTCAGAACCTGGCTATATGCAAATCAGTCTGTCCCTGGCCCAGTGCATCATGGGAACAGGGCAGACTAAACTACCAAGCCAATTCTTCACCAGAAAGGAGACAAGCTACCGGGGACCGGTTTCTGGCATTTCAGCCTTCTTCGGCCCGGCTTGCTTGAATCCTGATGGAGCAGTGAGAAAGGGACTCATGTCTGAGTATACCCTGCCACACCTATAGTGGCCAAAAACGATTTACAAAAAGGGGGTGGTGATGAACAGAGTGTCTGAGTTAAACAGACCACTCTTACCCAGTCCAAAGATCAGGGCTTGATCCATCACCGTTATTTATCTCACTGCCCCATCCCAGTTCAGAACCTGGCTATATGCAAATCAGTCTGTCCCTGGCCCAGTGCATCATGGGAACAGGGCAGACTAAACTACCAAGCCAATTCTTCACCAGAAAGGAGACAAGCTACCGGGGACCGGTTACTGGCATTTCAGCCTTCTTCGGCCCGGCTTGCTTGAATCCTGATGGAGCAGTGAGAAAGGGACTCATGTCTGAGTATACCCTGCCACACCTATAGTGGTCAAAAACTATTTACAAAAAGGGGGTGGTGATGAACAGAGTGTCTGAGTTAAACAGACCACTCTTACCCAGTCCAAAGATCAGGGCTTGATCCATCACCGTTATTTATCTCACTGCCCCATCCCAGTTCAGAACCTGGCTATATGCAAATCAGTCTGTCCCTGGCCCAGTGCATCATGGGAACAGGGCAGACTAAACTACCAAGCCAATTCTTCACCAGAAAGGAGACAAGCTACCGGGGACCGGTTTCTGGCATTTCAGCCTTCTTCGGCCCGGCTTGCTTGAATCCTGATGGAGCAGTGAGAAAGGGACTCATGTCTGAGTATACCCTGCCACACCTATAGTGGCCAAAAACGATTTACAAAAAGGGGGTGGTGATGAACAGAGTGTCTGAGTTAAACAGACCACTCTTACCCAGTCCAAAGATCAGGGCTTGATCCATCACCGTTAGTTTCAGAGACTCTGTCCCTCACCACCCCTTGTTGTAAATATTTTTGTCCACCCTAAGCGTGGAAGGGTATTCTCAGATGTGAGACCCTTGCTCATTGCACCATCAGGATTCAAGCAAACCGGGCCAAAGACAGCTGTAATGCCAGAAACCGGTCCCCGGGAGCTTGTTTCCTTCCCAGTGTAAGAATTGGCTTTTGTAGTTTGGTTTGCCCTGTTCCCATCATGCACTGGGACATGAACAGACTAATTTGCATACAGCCAGGTTCTGAAACTGGGATGGTGCAGTGAGCTAAAAAACGGTGTTGGATCTAGCCCTGATCTCTTGACTGGGTGAGAGCTTTCTGCTTATTTCAGAGACTCTGTCCCTCACCACCCCTTGTTGTAAATAATTTCCATAGGGCGGTCGACCTCACTTTTAGCCCGAATGGCTGAATGGATTTACACCAAACTTGGCAAAATTGTAGGGACTGGTAGACCGATATACCTTTGCTATGTCTCAAGATATGTGCTCCAGTGGATTTTGAGTAATTTAGGTTCAAAAAAATATATATATCTATAGGCGCGCCCAGGTACGCGCACCGGGGAGCGCACCGGGCGTGCTACGCGACTTGCGCACGGAAAACTGATTGGCTCACGGGTGTCTGTAAACATTCGAAACAGTCCAGAGCGGCTGCCATCTTGTGTCTCGGTAGGATCGAGACACAAGAGGTGACATAAAAAAAGGTAGAAATGACTATAAGGGGGCAGGGTAGACCCCCCCCCTGACCCCCTAGGTTTGATGTGGGGGCTAAATAGGGTCCCGCGGGGCATTTAAAAAAAAAATATTCAATTTGCGCGGGGGGAGAGCCCGGTACGTGCACCGGGGAGCGCACCGGCGAGCGAAGCATGGGGAAAATCCAGGGCCTTATTTATGAAGGCCTTGCGACAGTTTTGCGCCGCCTGTGCGTCACTTTTTGTGACGCACCAGCGGTGTAAAAAATGCGGCTCGTTGCGCTATATTTTTAAAAGTGACGCATCTAGGTAGATGGGTCACTTTTTAAAACCCTGCGCCACATTATACCTGCGTCAGGTATAATGTATGCAGAGGGGGCGTTCCCCCGCAAAAAGCCTCGTAATAGTGATGCAGTGAAATCTATGAGATTTCACTGCGTCACTTTTAGGACGCTGTTGCGTCAAAATCTTGCGCCTGCCTCACAGCAGGCGTAAGACTGACGCAAGACCTTTCACATGGGACTTTCCCCATGTGAAAGGACGCATTACTGGAATTGCGTCACTTTTGTGACAGACTCCAGCAATGCGTCACTTTTGCGCTTACAGATACGTCAGAAATACTGGCGTATCTGTAACTCCTTGCGACATGGTTCGTCATACATTAAATATGACACATCAGGAATGTCGTAAGGAGTGCGCACAGAAAAGTGACGCATCGCTGTTTTCACGCAGCGATGCGTGCACTTTTCAGAAATGAGGCCCCCAGTTTATTCACTGTGTCACCTCTACGACCCTTTCTTGCGTCAATACGTCCCTTTTGCATACATTACACCTGACGTAGGAATAAGGTGGCGCAGGGGCTTACAAAGTGACGTAACTACCTAGATGTGTCACTTTGTAAATATGACTGAATAAGGTGCATTTTTTACAGCACTGGTGCGTCACAAAAAGTGACGCTCCGGTGGCGTTAAAGTGACGCATGGCCTCATAAATGAGTCCTTCAGTCTTCTACTCATGTGTCATATTAAATTTATGACGTATTATGTTGGAAGTTCTTAGTTAGTATTTCAGACGTATCTGTAAGCGCAAAAGTGAAGCATTGCTGGAGTGTGTCACAAAAATGAAGCTACTCCAGCAATGCATCCTTTCACATGGGGCCAAGCCCCATGTGAAAGGGCCTGCACGCCTGCTGTGAAACAGGCGTAATATTTGAAAGCAACAGCGTCATAAAAGTGACGCGGTGATATGTCATAGATTTCACTGCGTCACTTCTACGACCCTTTCTTGCGTCAATACGTCCCTTTTGCATACATTACACCTGACGTAGGAATAATGTGGGGCAGGGGCTTACAAAGTGACGCAACTACCTAGATGCGTCACTTTGTAAATATGACTGAATAAGGTGCATTTTTTACAGCACTGGTGCGTCACAAAAAGTGACGCTCTGGTGGTGTTAAAGTGACGCACGGCCTCATAAATGAGTCCTCCAGTCTTCTACTCATGCGTCATATTAATTTTATGACGTATTATGTTGGAAGTTGTTACAGATACGTCAGTATTTTAGACGTATCTGATAGTGCAAAAGTGAAGCATTGCTGGAGTGTGTCACAAAAATGAAGCTACTCCAGCAATGCATCCTTTCACATGGGGCCAAGCCCCATGTGAAAGGGCCTGCACGCCTGCTGTGAAACAGGCGTAATATTTGGAAGCAACAGCGTCATAAAAGTGACGCAGTGATATCTCATAGATTTCACTGCGTCGACCCTTTCTTGCGTCAATACGTCCCTTTTACATACATTACACCTGACGTAGGAATAATGTGGCGCAGGGGCTTACAAAGTGACGCATCTACCTAGATGCGCCACTTTGTAAATATGTGTAAATAAGGTGCATTTTTTACTGGACTGATGCGTCACAAAAAGTGATGCTCTGGTGGCGTTAAAGTGACGCATGGCTTCATAAATGAGGCCTTCAGCCTTCAACTCCAGCAATGCATCTTTTCTTACCCTTCCACACCCCCATTCCTTTTCAACATTTTCTTTGAATATCAACATTCCCCATATTCACTCTTCTTCTCCTTACTTTCCTTCCCAACACTCACCTTCTTTCAGTCCCCCTACTTCACTTCCTTTCTCCTCTCATACCTTTCTGTTCTTTCTTACTCATTTTCCTTTCCATTATCAATGCACTCCATTTCACTTACTCTTTTTCATTTTTTTAAGAATATAGCTCTTTGATGAGAATTGGAGGTAGTTCTAAAAATAACTTTTTGTTTTCTTCTTTTTTCAAAACAGGAACAAAAACAGGGAATGGAAACTGCTCAACAGGAGCAAAAAAACCAAAAAAAATTAGGGGTGGGAAGGGCAGTGATGGTTCTCCAATGCTCGAACCATGAGCTGGACACTTTGCTCCCCATAGGTAAGGAGTTGATTGCAGTATCTGCATCTCAGGACACCATGGTTAAAAGCAGGTTGAATATTTGGCACGAGCTCCTGCGATTGCCCCCTCCCAGAGGTAGTTGCTCCTCCGGTGGATGTAGAGGCCCCATCACTGGGAACCTCTTGTGCCAGAGCCCTGACACTTTACTGGGCAAAATTCTGGGGGTGCCTCCTCTCCACATGCCGGATCATCGTAAAGTTCCCAAATGAGTATTTTTTTGGGGGGTCACCCCGTGACAGCTCTTGTTTGCAGATCCTGCACTCCACGTTTGGAGCATTCACCTTTTTCTGGTTAGGTGGTATTTAAAAAATTTCCAAATAAAATGCTCCTTCACCTTTGGCTGAGGAGGCTCTTCATTGATGAATTCAGGCTCTTCATCACTGCTGGATTCTCTGGCAACCATGGTAAACCAAGAAAGATCCAGGAGCAAAAAACAGGTCTTTCAGTCACAAAAGTGAAAGAAGAAGTGAAGGAAATGGGTGGGGATTTCATTCTTTGTAAAAAAAACTGTTAGCAACCAATGAAAAGTGTTATTTTCAGGTCACATGACTTGACGCGCTGACGCTGCGCGCACCGGAGCGCTTCCGGGTGCGCACACGCGGCGCGAACGTAGGCGCTTCCGTGGCGCATACACGGCGCGAACGTAGGCGCTTCCGGGGCGCAAACGCGACGCGAACGTAGGCACTTCCGGGGGTGCTTACGCTGCGCGCCGAAGTGACGTCTTCATAGTTTTACGGAAATGCTAAATCATTTTGATTTCCTTATAAAAATAAAACTGCTTTTATTTGTATGGTACGAAATGTTTTGCGTTATTATTAACTTTTCATTCATATTTTTTTTCACGAACGAAAGTAGCGCTCTGGGTGCGCTTTCCGGAGAGCTTACTGGAGCGCGCACCCAGAGCGCCCCAGGAAAAAATGATTAAAAAAAAAAAAACTTAAAAATTAATGCTTACACAAAACAGCAAATTGTAAAAAAAACCATAGGTTAGAAACTCGATATAGAAAGGAATTAGCATTTAAAAAACCTATGAAATTCACTGAAAAAAACATAGGTTTCACACCAGTTATAGTTAGGAATTAGCATTTAAAAAACCTATTAAATTCACTGAAAAAACCATAGGTTTCACACTAGTTATAGTTAGCTGGAAATTTTACTGACATAAAACCATTGAAATTCCCACGTTATAGTTAGTTGGACTCACTATAACTTGCGCGCCTGCTATGCACTGCTGATGACGTCACATATTACATCACTCATGACATGGTCAGTGACATCACTCATGACATGGGGGAGATGGGGGGGTAACTGGGTCTGGGGAGCACACAGGACTAAAACTTAATGAGTTGTATTCAATTACTTATAAAGTTCAAGTTCTCTCTTTTTTTTCACACTGTAATTTAGGGAGATCACATGAATGGGAAAATGAACTTTGAGTTCAATAAATAAACTTAAGGTGGTATCTTTAAACATATGCGGCCTGAATGATCCTTCAGAACGACAGAAAGTAGCACAAACACTTCGATTAATGGGGGCAGACATATTATGCCAGCAAGAAACCCATATTGAAGGTGCCCAGAGATCTCTATCAAACTCCCTTGGATTCAAAGTCATTGGGGCAACATCTCAATGAACTAAGGTGAAGGGGGTTGGGATATTGGTTAGAAGAAACCTGCCACTGGTGGCAAACCACATTAAAGTTGACACACTAGGAAGATGGGTCATTGCAAGCTGTACTTTATTCTCGAAATCAGTATTTACAATTTGCTCTTTTTACGCCAGCAACCTAGATGCCCCGGGGGCTATACAACAGGTAAATGAGGAACTGGCCCATTGGCCACTACCGATTGTACTATGCGGGGATCTGAATCTGAACTTACCTAGCACTTGGGACCCAAATGGGACATGGGTCCACCAGGGCAGGAAAACTAAAGTGTTTCGGGCCTTAGTTGACCTAATAAGCAATCATGGCCTAAGAGATGTCTGGGCCCATATCAAACCGAACCGAAACGGCTTTACTTTTTTTTCTGCCCCGCATTTGTCACTAGCTAGGCTAGATTACTTTCTGGTCTCTCCCTCTTTAATCCATAACTTTTCTATTGACGTCACCCCCAGATTTCTCTCTGGTCACAACCCTTTAACTTTAACTATTGAAGGATGGGGTAACTTTGAGGCCACTCCACAATGGACTTTTGAAAAAGCACTACTGTATAATGATGATTATCACAAACAAATGTCCCATTGGATAGTAGAATTTTTTTAATTAAATAATGGGTCAGCTCCAATTATGGTAGTATCGGACACTCTCAAAACCGGCATAAGGGGCGAGACGCTCCGATTCTCCATCAGGAGAAATAAAAAAGAGAAGCTTCAAATTAATCTGGCACAAGAGCGGATGAGAGAAGCGGAGGAAAAATGAATATCCGCAGTTCAGACGGGCACAGAGGTTGAGGCAGCACAATTAGCGGTATCAATTGCCAAATCAGAAATGGGGGCAGTGATGGCTGAGAAAATAGCCGGTAAATGGGTTAGCGGCTAAGGAAAAATGCTACGAGCTGGGTGAACAAATTGGCCACCAACTTGCCATTGCCACCAGACAACAAATAACCGCCAACGCTATCACCACAATAAACATAGATAATGTGGCAACATCGATCCCAGTAAAATTGAAGAAGCCTTTATGAGGTATTACGCAGAACTGTATCAAGAGAAAATCAGAGGAAGTGATGCAGATATTCAGGGTAAGATTAGAGAATATTTAGCCAGCGTACCCAGTAATGAGCTCAACCTGAACGAGCGTGAGGCAATGGAAATCCCTCCAATATGGAGTGAAATCTTAACAGCAATGTCTTCCATCCCGGACGGGAAAGCCGCAGGGACCGACAATATACCCGTAGAATTCTACAAAGTCTTCTCGCAGCAAATAGAAAAAACATACACTGAGGTGGTGAGATCCATTTTTGAGGGTATTAAACCTCCAGAATCTTGGTCATCAGCTAAGATAATCATATTCCCTAAAAATGACAAATCACCATTAGAAATGTCATCATGTCGGCCCATAACATTAATCAACACTGACTCAAAAATATTTTCCAAAATCATCGCTACCAGGCTTGCTAACAATATCGAGGCCTTAGTTTCAGAGTGGCAGCATGGCTTCATACCCAAGAAAGGCACCACGGAACACGCCCGCCGCACGATCACCTTATTCAATGCGGCAGGAGTGCCAGGAGACCCAATCTCATTAATTCTTCTAGATTCAGAGAAGGCATTTGATCGGGTTTCCTGGCAATTTCTATGGGCTGTCATGAGGCGGATTGGGTTTGGACCTAGAATAATTCAGGCAATTCAGGCACTTTATCTAAATCCCACTGCCAAAATCCTTATTAATGGGCAACTGACAGAACAAATTAAGATCACCAGAGGGACGAGGCAGGGGTGCCCATGTTCACCCCTTCTTTTTGCAAACTATGTAGACCTCCTGATAAAAAGAATAGAGCTAAATCCTTATATTCTACCAGTTAACAGGTTCAGCATGGACACCAAAATCATGGCCTATGCAGATGACCTCGCTATAATTACCCCGGATCCTGAGACTGCTATCAGGGAATTAGAACTAGAAGCACAGGAATTTGGATCAATCTCAGGCTACGGTCTGAACAAAGCAGATAGTAGTAAATAACCAGATTAACTGGGTAGATAGCAGGATAACAGAAAAGGCAAAATATCTAGGATTTTGTACAGTCTCTGACTTGGACAAAGTAGTCTCCACAAATCTAGCTCCTCTGGCCGCCACAATGGAAAAATCTCTTCGGAAAATTGATAACCTGCACCTTACCTTAGTAGGGAGGTGCAATGTTTTAAAAATGACATTCTTTCCAAAACTGCTATATTTCTTCGGAACCATACCACTTGATTTTAACAACCACTCAATGGCCATATTTGAACGAATATTTACATGGTTTATCTGGGCATACGCTCAGCCAAGGAGAGCATTCAATCTCCTCTCCCTTCCCAGGGCAAGGGGAGGCTGGGCTTTTCCCAACCTAAAACGATACCATTGGGCCTCAGTACTGCAGTACTCTAGTGATTTAATAAAAGAGGATTGTTCGCCAAGTCTTTCGGGGCTGCCTTCTCCCTACTGTTCACTCCTGGGGGAAAACGCAATGGGCTGTTTATGGCGCCAAATGGAATTTGGTTACTATAAACGTGTCCGATTTAAGACTCTGATTAGCGCCTACCGAATATTTAACAATGTCCGCAAGATTTTTGGAATCTCTAAACTAAACTACTATACCATGGTCAGAAACAATGACAAGCTACCACAGATATTCCAAAACATATGCTTGCGAGAATGGTATTTAGCAGGGATTAATAAATTAGGGGATTATTTTTGTTCTGACCTGTCACGATCGGCCAGATTCAACATAGGCCCATGAACAATAAAAAACAAATCAGTCAGAAGCGTTACTGCAAACGATTCAAAATAATGGTGACTAAACTCTTTCTGAAACAATGTTTGTTGATTTTGCAACAGTCTAACATGGCTGACGCCCATCCATCAGAGTGGGAAGTCAGCATTCTAGTGTTCAAGTGGTTCGCGGCAAGCCAGGGGTCAAGAGCGCAAGCTAACTACTGAATTGCGCACTTCCACCGTTGAATTAACGAAGCAAGCTGCATTAGTTAATGCTCTGTCAAGAAATGTTAGAATCTTAGTAGTAGAGTTTATTTCCTGTATTCCAGAGTCGCTCTGCAAATTAGTTCAAGTAGTTAGAGTTAAGAGTCGTCAACGCATGCGCAACGTGGGACAAACGAGGAACTTACTCGGCAAGGAACTTCTCCAATGAAAACATCGTCTCAAGATCCTAGCACATTTCTTTTGTAGTTCCAGAAGTGGCGGTGATAAGAGGTGTCAGTAGACACTGTCTCCAGTCGTCAAATTTGTTTTCAGTTCTTTTATATGGACGTTATCTGAAGGAAGACAATTCCATACTACATTGTTACAGCTTGACAAATATTAAGAAAATACAAGACTAGCAAGAGTTAGGTTCAATGATTCACCAGTTCTTTTTAGGGTAAATAAATAGATTAAATAGTAAATTTACAAAAGGCTAGAATGATGAAACTGTGTTAGTAACTCTGTGTCTCAATTTCGGGTGCATCACATTTTCAGTAATTTCTACATACAGAGAGAAGCAATAGCCTATAGCCCTTGGGTAATTGAGCTTATTAATAGATATTACGTCAAGTAATTTACATTGGATTTTGAGGGTTGTTGTTCATAATATCTTCCTTCACTGCAGGCACCGAACTAAGAAGTGTACCAACTTGGCTGTTCCTACTGCACAGGCGAGAACAGGAACCAGGCAGTCTCCTCTCTTTTTTCCACTTCCCCTTTCCCCCCCCCCACTAGTGTACTGCCTTGAAGTTTTAGCTTTGGGTGGTGCACTGGTGGTGGGTTGTAGGGACCATCATCGTCTCCTGTGGTTTGGTTTGGCTTCTGACATGACCATATCCGAACATTTCAAGACCTACAAGCCTGTTTTAAATTGGGCAATAGCCTGGCCTTTCAGTATCAGGCTATCACAAACTACCTTAGAGACAAAACCGGCATATCCTCCGGCTTTGCCGCAATCGGACTCATTGACAAGTTGACAAACCCTAATCTGCCAAAGATAGAAAGCGTTTATTCCACTGTGAATGAACAACGACCAGATGGTTTAAACAAAATTGACTCTAAATGGCAACTTAAGGTTAATGCCCAGCCGAATGCCCTCCTCTCAGCTCTAAATGTGGCACAACTATACCTATTATCCACGAAATTACAAGCTCAATTCTATAAAACCGCATTCTTCTTGTACATAACACCCAGTAGGGTTGCTAAATGGACTTCCGGCCCGGGGCAAAATGCCAGCGCTGCGCTGTGTACAGTGCAGATGCTGTACACATGTTTGCCACCTGCCTTAAACTTCAACCATTAATCCAAGAGATACACATTTTTTTGAGCAATATTCCCTTATTAGATATCCAACTTTCACCCTATACGATCTTGTTGGGAATATATGGTCAAATAGACCCAAAAAACGGCGGCGCATTAATCTTTGTTGTAATGACTATTCTACGGATCTGCATAGCCTCCTACTGGAAAGACCTGAACCCTACATCGTTTGATCAATGGCAAGCGAGGTTGTTTGCCACATACAGACTGGAGCGGGCAATTTACTAAAAAAAAAGGCCAGAGGGCAAATAAAAGGGGTATAACTGTTTGGTGTCCTATGACCAACTGGATTGAGGCTATAAACCACTAAGTTTTCTTTTTTATTTTCTCTTTCCAGCAAACTAATCACTCTCTTCTTCTAGAAATAACCCGCTTATATACTTGTCCGAAGGGAAAAAAAAAATGTAGCTTAGAGTATGTATTGAATGTACTTAACGCTTGTATTTATTTTGTTTTTGGTTTTTCTCCTTTTTTCATGCTGTAGTCCACGTACCCGGGGGGTGAGGGGGGCGGGCATGGAAGTAACTAACACATGAATTTTAAGTGTTGGAAATTTTTGCTTTAAAAAAAAGAAAAAAAAAAGAAAAAGAAAAGAAAAAACAAAACAGTGAATCACGCTTTTGCTAAGGTTGATGTGAGGGGGCAGGGTTCGGTGGGAGCCCCTGAGTGGATGCCTTTCATGGTCGAGGCAGTATCTTTGGTCATGATCAGTGTCCAGTTGGAGATGATGGGATGACTCGTGTCTCTGGGGGGGCGGGGGGCCAGCTGTGGCATCTGGTGGGTGGTTGATGAAGTTGTCAAAGAGGTTTTTGATCTTGAGGTGGAAGTAGCTTCCAACTTTGTCACTGAGGTCTTGGGAAGGGGTGATGTCTGTGGCTTCACTGCGTGGCTTGGTGAATTCCTGAATGATACTGAAGAGTTCCTTGGAGTTGGTAAGAATTTTATTGTGGATGAAGTTCCTCTTGGTGATTCTGATTTGATTGTTGTAGTCTGACATGGCATACTTGTAGGAGGAGTAGTTTTTGGTTGTCTTGGTGTTTCTCCAGTTCTTCTCCAAGCATCTGCAGGTGCGCCTGGCCTCTTGGAGGTCAGTGGTAAACCAGGTGGCTTTCCTGGAGTGCTGTTTGTCAGGGTTGCTTAGGGGGGCAAGCTTGTCTAAGCAGTTGGAGATCCAACTGTGGATTCCTCTGGATGCGGAGTCTGCGTCCGATGTCCAGGTGTGGTTGTCTCGGGTGAGGGTGGAGTTTAGTTGCTCGTCGGTAACCTTGCTCCAGTTCCTTCCTGGTAGGCATGGGACTGGCTTGGGTGCCTTGAGTTTGTCGAAGGTTGAAGTGTACACAGTGGTGGTTGGTCCATGGCGGTTGCATTGTGTGGCTAAAGTGGACGCTGTTTCCTACTGCGAAGATGGGGTCGAGGGTGTGTCCTGCGCTGTGGGTTGGTGTGGTGACAAGCTGCTTAAGTCCGATGTCAGCAAGGTTATTATGAAGGATGGTGGAATTGGGGTTGCTGGGGTTGTCGAGGTGGAAGTTCAGGTCTCCAATGAGTATGTAGTTCATTGAGGAGATGGCATGGGGTGCGATTAAGTTGGTGATGGTGGTGGCAAGGGGTGCCCGGGGGGGTCTGTAGACTAGGGTCCCTTGGAGTGCAGTGCTGGGGCTGGTCCAGATCTGGAAGTGCAGGTGTTTGGCCGAGGGGAAGGTTTCGCTGGAGGTGGTGAGGCGGAGGGTACTCTTGTGGGCGATGGCAAAGCCCCCTCCGGGGTGGTTGGGGTGGTCCTTCCTCTGGATCTTTTAACTGCTAGGGATGGCAGTGTTGATGTAGGAGGTGAAAGAGGCGCAGGTCCAGGTCTCCGTGAAGAAGATGATGTAAGTCAAGAGGGTGTTGAGTAGGTTCCTGATCTCCACGGAGTCTTTGTGTATGGAGCGCATATTGAGGAGGATGCATCTTATGGTGTTGTCGGTACTGGCATCGGGGTGTTGGAAGCCGGGATGGTGGTGAAGGTCTGGCAGCAGTGGAGGCAGGAGAACTGGCTGTAGGTTGTGTTCTACAAGGTCTGTTGGCAGTCTCTGAGTCTTCTGGGGTTGAGTGCGAGGAGGGTGGTAGTGTTGCAGTGATTAATGGTCGGAGATCCAGGGTTCCTGTTGCTGGCCGCAGTCAGGTCACGGATTGGTGCAGACAGGCTTACCTTAGGCACACCCACTGTGCGAGTCCCCTGCGTGACCACGCAGTGGATTCCATTAGGTAGGGGAGGGGAAGGAGACGTGCAGCTGGGAGGCGGTGGCAGGCAGGGGGCAGGAAAAAGGCAACGAAACAAAACATAGGGTACAAGAACGCTAAAAACAAATGACAAGAAATAAGGCACAGTGTGAGAAACTAAATACAGTAATGGCACAATGCAAAAAATGAATTACAGACAAGAGGGGGCAAGCACAATAGCGAAACAAGAGATGGTCTAATGGCGCATAGTGGTCTCGAACCCTACCTGTGAGGAGATCCCGGATCTGCAGCGGAGCAGTGCACAGCGGAGCTGCTAGGGAGAGAGCAGGAATCAGACCGTGAGTCAGAGGCCTTGATCTATCTATCTATCTATCTATCTATCTATCTATCTATCTATCTATCTATCTATCTATCTATCTATCTATCTATCTATCTATCTATCTATCTATCTATCTCAAAAGTCCAAAAAGCAAACGCATGCTCAGGACACAATCAGGAAGTAATCCAAATTTGCTTATTCCATACTCTCATCACATTATGGGTTTCAAACAAAAAGGGTTCCTGATCACATAGTTGAAACCCTTAATGAGATGAGGGTATGGAATAAACAACTTTGGATTACTTCCTGATTGTGTCCTGTTTGGACGTATGGGAAATTTTACGCTGGCACGCTCCTCCAGAATCATGTGCAACAGAGGTTCAAGTTCAAGTTCAAGGATTTATATAGCGCACTACTCACACAGAGGGTCTCAAGGCGCTTGGGGAAGGGGGGTTCAATTTTTGTCGAATAGCCAGGTTTTAAGTTCTTTTCTGAAGGAGATGTGGTTTTGAGTAAGGCGGAGGTGAGTGGGGAGTGAGTTCCAGGTCTTGGCCGCCAGGAAGGAGAAGGATCTGACACCTATGGTGGATTTTCGGATGCGTGGGACTGCGGCGAGGGCTTGATTGGACGATCTTAGTTGGCGGGTGGGTGTGTAGAAGGACAGTCGAGTGTTGAGGCATTCTGGTCCTATTTTGTAGAGTGACTTGTGTGCGTGGGTGAGAAGACGGAATGTAATTCTCTTGTTGACGGGGAGCCAGTGGAGGTCTTTTAGGTGTCCGGTGATGTGATCTTGGCGAGGAATGTCCAATATGAGTCTCGCTGATGCGTTTTGGATGCGTTGGAGTTTATTCTGCAATTTTACTGTGATTCCGGTGTATAGAGTGTTACCGTAATCCAGTCGGCTCGTGACCAGTGCATGGGTGACAGTCTTTCTTGTTTCGAGGGGGATCCAGCGGAAGATCTTTTTGAGAATACGAAGTACATTGAAGCAGGAGGATGAGACTGCGTTGACTTGTCTGGACATCGAGAGAGAGGAGTCTAGGTCCATGGTTGCAGAAGAAAATTGCCACATTAATCATATATAAAACATGTAAACAATCGGAAAAATACATTTTACTAAAAATATCTTAAAAATTACAAAAACTCTATACATAAAAAACTTAAAATTAAATACACAAACACTAATATATATTTAAACAGTATTAATAAAAATATTGCATTTTAGAAATAATAAATATACTATTCCCACTCCAGTCTCTAGAACAGTAGGGGAAGCATTCAAAGCCAGAGGAGTAGAATTTACTATTCCCACTCCATTCTCTGCAACAGTAGGGAAAATGTTAGACTGTGGAGGGGTATAATTTACTATTCCCACTACAGTCTGTGCGACAGTGGGGAAAGCGTTGGACTAAGGAGGGTTGAAATTTACTATTCCCACTCCAGTCTGTGCAACTGTAGGGAAAGCATTGGACTGCATTTGGTAAAATGTACTATTCCTACTCCCGTCAGTGCAACAGTAGGGAAAGCATTGGACTAAGGAGGGGTCAAATTTACTATTTCCACTCCAGTCTGTGCAGCCATAGAGAAAGTGTTGGACTGAGAAGCGGTAGAATTTACTATTCCCACTCCAGGTGCAACCATAAAGAAAGCGTTGGACAGCGGAGGGGTATATTTACTAGTCTCACTCCAGTCTGTGCAACAGTAGGGAAAGTGTTGAACTAAGAAAGGGTCAAAATGACTATTCCAACGCCGGTCTGTGCAATAGTAAGGAAAGTGTTAGACTCAGAAGAGATAAGATTTACTATTCCTACTACTGTCTGTGCAGCAGTAGGGAAAGTACTTCAATTCAAACACACACCATATTTTAATAACTGAATTAATTGAACAAAAATATAAAAATATAAATAAAACAATTATATGTGTATGCATTTAAAAAACTATTTACCAATTTACATAATTATACAACTTTTCAATAATAAATGCTACTCATTTATTATTTAATTATATTCCCACACTATAATTCCACATACCTGGCAGTCCACAATTAATATATAATTTAAAGAAATCTATACCACACTTAACATTGTAATTAATAAATAATTTAAATACTAATGAATGATTAATAATTGTTAATACTTAACTAGGCTTAAATTACTTCCTACCCAATTCCCTTAAAAACACAACGTACGCCTAATATATAACACAAACATTTATTCATTCAACAATTTACATAATTTTAAATCAATTAAATATCTTTATTAAATTAATAATTCCACAGAATTGACTACTTACGGAACTTACCAACTTTTACCCCTACAAACATAACTCACACCTAAAATATCATTTAAAAAATATTATATTTACACAATGTCATTATTAATAATCAATTAAATAATGAATAATAAATAAAACATAATCATCAATATATTTTTACTAAATCAACTTCCCACCCTATACCCCTACAAACTAGATAACCTGGACTTAAAATATAACTTCAAAAATATGATATTTATGCAATTTACATAACTAATTATCTGATAAATAATGAATAACAAATTATTCATGAATACTTACTTTATTGACTTACTACCCTATACCCCTACAAACGAAACAACCTGCACCTAAAATATACGTTCAAAATATAATTACACAATTTACATAAATAATCATCAATTTAATAAGTCATAGTAAATTAAATATTAATCAAGTGTTACTTAATTAACTTCCCACCCTATACAGCTTAAACACAACAACCTGCATGCAACATATAACTTGAAAAAGTATATTATTGCAACATTTACATAATTAAGGGTCAATCAAATAATTAGAAATAAATATATTAATTAGCTGTACTTAATTAAATTCCCACTCTGTACCCCTGTGAACCTTTTTTCTCACTAGACACTATAAAATACTATTTTACAATTAAATTAATGTAATAAATAACTTAAAATTAAAAAGGATATTTAAAAACATTAACAACAATTATACAAACAATATATAAAATATAAAAATTAATAATTGTAATCGAAAAACAATAGTTTTTTAACAACACAGACATGTTTGAAAACGATAATACCTACCTTAAAAAATCTATATTTTTGTCAAAGATATTTCTGCATCACCATATTTTTGTGTGATAATAATAAAAGCGAAGGGGTCGATTACGATTGCGGTGAATCCGCATCCTGCAGGCCAGCGGAAGCCACCGCCGGCCCGGAGGATGCGGATTCACCGCTGCGTTGTGAGAAATGACCCCCCGCCAGATTAGGATGGCAGGGGGGTCATCTGCGGACGTGGACACCGTCCACCACTTTTAGAAAAGCTCTCATATGGTGGCGGTGTCTATCAGACACCGCCAGCCAAATTAGGATTTGCATTTTGATATGCCTTTCCGCTGCGGCAATGCAGCTACGAAAAGGCATACGGTCTTTTCTTTGGGGGCCCATTGCGGGCCCCCAGGGTGAAGGGGGGGCGGGGGTGCACATGGGGGTACCTATGGTACCCCCCTGCATTTGCATGCACGAAGCGGCAGGCACCACACGGTGCCTGCCGCTTTGTGCATGCAAATGCACTGCTTGCATTTTTAACATTGCGGCGGGTGCTGCTTCAAGCAGCACCCGCCGCAATGTTAAACATACAGGATGTGACCGCCAGGGTGGCGGTCACATTCTAATTTGCACGGAGGGACTGCCGCTGCCGCTGCCCCTATGGATGGTCCCTCCTCCTCTGGAGTGGCGGACGGACGCAGGTGTGTCCGCCATCCTAATAGGGCCCTTAATATTTTAATGTAGCTCAATATTTATGACTCTATATTTTGTCCAAATACTATGGGTTAGTTATCATCCAAGAGTCACCTACATCCACTATCCGATCCAGAAATAAAGATGACACCTCAAGGTACCATTTTCAGAACACCTGCTGGACCTGGACCTCCAGAACAACAGAACAGAATTGAACCTCCTCTCGGTGATCCCAGAGTGGCCCTCATGAACTGACCCCTTGCACCTATGCCAAAAGAAGTGGACTCCAGGTGTCAGCTGGATGACCTCCAGTGTGTCTACACAAACATAATCTTTAAAAGCTATTTTTCCTAAAGTGCCCAGCTGACCTCTGGCAACTGGACTTTGTTGTTTGTTTTGGGTGCCCTAAAACTGCACTCCTTTAGTTGTTTGGGGCACCAGAATAAAGTTTGGAAACTTTGAAAAACTTTCCCTCCAAAGTTGCAGTGCTTCAGGGGGACCTGAGGAACAAATTAGTTCCAAACCATCGATTGAATTTCAGGTTCATCCCAGTCAAGGCTCCCACAACCTACGAAAATATGACAATGTCTATGCTTCATTGGGATTCAGAAAACTTTCAGCAAGAAATCTTTAAAGCTCCATAGCTCCAGCTGGACTAACCTATTATCTGGCCTTCCAGATAGTTCCTTTTTTATTTTTTTTTATTTTATTTATAGAGACCAAGCATTTGACAATGCAAATTCCTACTTACACAGTAGAATTGGTTACTAATACAGAATAAAAAAGAAAATCATTAAACAAATTAGACAAGCGGTACAACAAAAACATTCCTAGAAATTGAAAATAAAGAAAGCAGAGCAGAGACAAAGGAGTAGCAAACAAAATGCCGCCTAAATATTTCTATTCCTTTATCCAACCCATTCCGCCACCGGAGCCCACATCCTGGTTGCAAATTGCCGCCTCCTCCCGCTCTACAAGAAAAAACAGAGAATTCTAGCCGATGTATAGCTAACAGTCTTGCGCGCCACTGCACAAATGTTGGAGCTTCCGGAGAAAGCCACTGAGATGTTATGCATAGGCGGACCTGCGACATAGCAATAAATATAAGGGCTGATTCATAAAAAGAGTTACTGCCTGCTAATATATTACCAACCTCTACCCCAAATATCACAAGTGCCGGAGTCAATAAACATCTAATCTTAAGTGTACCATTGATAAAGCGCTATATCATCAAGAAACCCACAAAGGGATGGACAGGAATGGAACATTTGTATTGCATCGGCTGCCAGCAGCCCACATCGTGTACAGGCATTGCCCTTTATGGCACCCCACTTTGCAATCTTAGCGGGTGTGTAATATAAATCTAACATTGCCATATAGCTTTGAGTGAGCCTGACACAATAGCCTGACTAGCAAGTTCTAACACCGAAGTTAAATCAATACCAACCCTTCCTAGCTAAAATTCCCACTTAGCGCTTTGATATGTCAGATCATCCGGAAGAGTTGAAACTATATATTGATACAATATTCCTATTCTACTTCTCTTCTTGATCAATTCAATAATTGATACTTTCTCCAGCATACCAGGTGTTTTCTTCAAATATTTTGGATAAAGCTTTGGATCTGTAAATACTTAAAAAAGTCGCGTGGAGATAATTGAAATTTATTCCTAATGTTGCTATAGGGTAAAACTACTCCGTCCTCCACCATATCACCCAGCCCATAAATACCTTTGCTTTGCCAACTATGCCTAACATAATCCTGAAAGATGCTAGGAAACATTCGAGTGGCTTTAAACGGCGTAAATAAATTCATATTTGAAATAGCTAATTTCCTCCTGATCAGCCGCCAAATAGTGCTTGCAGCGATCAAAACTTTAAAACGAGTTCTCTTGCAGTAGCTGGGTTCAAGGACCTCAAGTAAAATACCCTTTGCAGCAGACCCCAACCCGATCTAAAAAATAGTAGAACTATTACATATTGGTACATTCGCTTTATCTCCACATAGCAACACGCCCATTGCTTGTAACATTGCAGCCCAATAGTACATAACGAGACTGGGAACCGACCAACCCCCTCGATCATGGGGAAGACACATCCATTTGGCTGCCCTACGTGAACGCCTATAGCCCCACAAAAACCTATAACAGACCCTATCTGCCTTTTTCAAGCTTGTTTGGGAAATCAAAAGAGGGATGGTCCTAAACAGGTATAAAAACTTAGGAAGGACTAACATTTTAATGGCGCTACACCGTCCATATAAAGATAAATGCAGGCTATCAAGTCGCTCTAATTTAGTATTTACTTCATCTATAACCGGTAGGATATTTAGATCCGGAATGATATCCACTGTGGAGTTTATACGCACCCCTAAATACGTGGCTTCGGGAACAACTGGGGCATCAGAAATTGTCAAACCAGGTGTCTGGACCACCTGGGTCTTTGAGACGTTGAGCTTGTAGCCCGATACTGCCCCGAAGTGCCCTGCTAATTCCTTAAGTTCCCTAAAGGCAGATGAGACGTCTGATGTTATAACGACTATATCATCTGCGTACGCTAACAGATTATACGACGTATTACCAGCTCTTATCGGTACTATACCCTGATTAGCCTCAATTTTAGAAAGGAACGGGTCTATATACAGGGCAAATAACAGGGGTGAACAGGGACACCCCTGTTGCATGCCCCTAGTGATGGAGAAAGAACTTGTCTGCTGGCCAGAGATACGAAGTTGCGCTCTTGGAGAGAGATACATCGCACAGATTGCCTGTATAAATTCATTTGGGAATCTCTTCCACTTCAGGACGGCCCACATGAACCCCCAGAAGACCCTGTCGAGCCCCTTCTTGGCGTCCAACAGGATCAACCTGAGGGTAGAGTTCGTAACATGGGTCCAATCCAGTAATGCAATGGAACGTCAGACATGATCAGCTGTGTCCCGACCCGGTATGAATCCATGCTGATGTACAGAAACCAGCAGGGTGATCACCTGCACAAGTCGGCCGGCTATTATTTTTGAGTAAATTTTTGAATTGCTATTGATTAAAGAAATCGGCCTAAATGACGATGGTAACAACTCAGGTTTACCCTTTTTTTAAAATAACACTATAGTTGCATTTTGCCATGATTCCGGCACTATACCCCTCTGGGCTGCTCTTAAAACCTCAAGGAAAATCTGCCTAATTTCAGCTAAGAATACCTTATAAAATTCTAATGGGACTGCATCAGGGCCACTAGCCTTACCATTAGCCAAAGATTTTACAGCAAGCTCGACCTCCTCCCATTGAATGGGGGTGGCTAGAAATTCAGCCTGTTCAGGAGAGATAACGGCGGTCTCAAGATCTGCTAAATAATCTTCCGCGGCTCTCTCAATATTAAGCCTAGAAATATCTTCTCAATATAAAGAGGAGTAAAAATCCAGAAACACTTCATTAACCTTTTCCTGAGTGTCATGTATTATTCCACGTTCGTCTTGGATTTTTACCACCTGACTCTGAATACGGAGTCTCTTGGCAAGGACCCTGCCCGAGTTCTCCCCAAACTCAAACATCTCTGTGCGATATTGTAGGTACTTTGTCGCAAGATCCTGACCAAAGACTCCAGCAGCCGGGCTTTAAGAATCGCTACCTTTTGTTGGCAAGACACTATATCATTTCCAGCCTTAATATTTGAAGTTAATTCAATTTCTGCCTCCATAAGCTCTTTAACCCCAATACGCATAGGCTCTTGTTCTAAATTCCACCTATAAGAATAGAAGCTTTTAGTCTCGCCCCGTAGTCCAGCTTTTATCGTATCCCAAACCACTTGGTCTGTGGCGGACCCCCTATTAATATTCAAGAATTGAACGACCCATTTTTTAATATGTAAGCAGTACCCCTCCTCGAATAATAGCTTCCTTTCAAACGTCCAATCTCTAGGAGGTTTCCTAGTTCGTGGCCAAGGACATTCAGCGATCAATGGGTTATGGTCAGAAAGGAGCTGTGGTAAACAAAAAATAATAGTGGCAGCTGCCACCTGTTTTGACAGAAAAACATAATCTAGCCTAATACTTTTCTTATGAGGTATAGAATAGAACATAAATCCATCCTCTATTTTCTTATGTAGAAACCATACATCTGCAAGACCATGCTCCTGAAGAAGAGCCTGAAGAGCTCTGAACACTTTTGTTTTTCTCCCCACATAGTTATGAGCACTGGCGAGATCAAAATCACTTAAAATATTGATATTTATATCTCACCCACCCCTTACCACCCCCTACAACTCCCCGCCTCCCCCCACACCCCCACACCCAAAATGAGGCTTAAGGACACTGTCCTCAGTGATGTTGAGGAGCAACAACCGGTCCCCCACCCCATCAAATTCCCTACCACACTCATACGGCACTCTCTTACCCCACTCTCGAGTACAATTGTTTACTCCTCTTAACAGTATTTACTCACTTTTGGATTCCAAAATCCAGATCAAAAATCCCTAGAAACTATACATTGCATAGGTGCAGAGAAACCCAACATATAAAGTTACCTAGAAAAAAAAAAGAGAGGAATAAGTGCAAAAATGTTTCTCCTATTCTACCTATGCATATGAAGCAGTTACAATTGACATCATTGTCTCCTAAGCACATAGCTTTACCAAGCGAGTAGAGTACCCAATTATATCGTAAACATAAGTCAAGAAGTACTAATCATTGTAAAGAGAGATACACTAATTGATATTTCAACAAATAGCAAAAGCAGTGATTAGCCCTACCCTTCACCCAATATTCCAAATGCCTTACAAAAAAATAACAGATTATAAGTTCGCAATATCAAAATGCAATACTAGATGATCCTTTTTTTTAGCAATTTTCAACACTTTTTTGCATTTTTTTCCAGATCTGATAAGTAGTCCTGCGCCATCCTACCGGATGTAAAAAACCTTGTTTGACCATTAATAATGACCTTTAATTTGAGGGTTGAGCAGAAAAACCTGGGCTCCTATTTCTTGAAAAGGAGCAAATAGTTTCCGCATTTGCCATCGTTCATTAACAGTTGTCGGACAGACGTCCGGGTGAACAAAAAACTCACACCCCATACCATCTCGTTTTTTTTCCAGGCCTTGCTAAATCATAAAGAGCTTCTCGCAACAAATAGTTATTCAAACAAATTAAGATTGCCCTTGGGTATGAGTTTTGGCCACCCTGTCTTTCTCTCCCACGCACCGCAAACAGGAACCTGTGAGCACGGATTACTTCCTTTTCCCAGTTCCATGTAGTCAATTCTGGAAATGCCTCTTTGAAAAGCTGGACAACGAACTTACGCGGATCTGCCCCCTCTCTTGTTTCTGCAATTCCTAATATGCCTAAATTATTACGGCATGATCTATTCTCTAGGTCCATGAGCTTCCAGTCCACGTCAGCTTTGATTTCTGTAAGGACTCTAACACAGTTTGTTGCTTCGCTAGAGTATCTTCTGCAGAGGATACTCTCTTCTCTACTTCCACCACACGCAATGTTACATGCGCACATGTTTTTATTAACCGCCGTACAGTATTCTGTTGTTTCCTTACGGCGCCTTGCGTTCGCTGCCCCTCCATTTTTGTTTCACTACGGTGCGTCATAACAGTCTTATAGATTAGGCCAAGCGTAATTGAATCCTCTTCCAGCTCTTCGTCCAAGTTGATCTGCGCTAAAGGCTGTACTCAATCACACTGTACTCCTTCACTAATATCTTTTGTTTTCTTCACCGTGTCCTGTGACTGAAACTGTTCAGGGTCTACTCCTTCTTCATCATCCGGGAGATCCCCATAATTCCCAAGATTTCTGGCACTATCTAATTCATGTTCCTTGTCAGACAAGGTTGTTAAGTCCGACATTGAATAAAATGTTCCATCTGTCTCATATTCAAGCTCCTTATCCAATGCCAAAGTGGATAGTTCCATATTCGAACCAGAATGAGAGGTAGCATCCTCTACAGCCATTGCCAGAGTGACTGCCTCTGTCGAAACCGGATTCCCTTTTATCGCTGACGAGCCCTCTTTTCTACTAGCTCCCACAGCGTTATTTTTGCCAATATGCTCATTACTCAGCTCCAAGTTCTCTTTCGGCCTGGCACCCCGCCTTTTATCAAAGATCGCTGCAACTGTTTTTTATTTGATAGGTGTCTCTTGGGTCTGATGGACTGCTGAGTCTCTATAATGACTCTGTAAAGCTCCTAGTGCACCTTGCCGCCCTTGCGCTTGTAGCTGTGGAGCAGCCACTGACCCAGGCTGCGTCTTCGCGATTTGGCCATTAGCGTTTCCTCCTCCTGCTCCTATAGCCACACTAGCCAAGCCACCATCAGCGCAGGCTATAGCCGACTTGCAGACCTCCCTTCTCGTTCTAGTATTGTTGCTGATTTTGTCGGTAGGAGTACTCTGCTCCCCGCTAACTGAGGTCCCAGCCGGTGTCTCAGCCGCTGCCCCACCTTTGTTCCTCGCGTTGCCCCTTCCCTTAGGCGCCATCCTTGTACAGAACAGAGTCTATTGCTGATTTCAATTTTCGAATATTGTTAAAAAGAAGAAACACCACAATTACAGCCCAGCGCAGAGAGTTCACTATTGAATCTGTTCTTTTTAGCCCCTTTTTACCTTCAGTGCTTCAAAAGGCGCCAAAAGCACTCCGCTTCTCCACAGGAATCTTCTGTGTCTAACCGTAGATTACTGGGCTGTGAGGATGTTTGTAGCAGGCTATTTCAATCGTTTGACTCGATAAACGAGCCGAGCCGAGCACAGTACACCAAACAGCACAGAGGCGAAGGGGAAGCAAGCAATGATCCACCGCACGGGATCTGAGCAGTCGCTATCTTGGAGCGCCGACGCTCGTTCGCCGCACTCGTTTGGTCAGTCAATTCACCTAGCTGAGACTGCTCTCTCCTTGCGCCATGAGGAACGCCTGAAGCAGCAGGTGGCAAGCCGAATTGCCCCCAGACACCAGAAGGACACGGATCACACGGAGCACCTTCAACCTTCAAGTCGGCTGCGGCAGATCCGAGACCCGAACAGAAGTCAGCAGCATGGAGCAGGTAGATAACGGGCTGGAAGAATAGGGAAATCACTGCCAGTAGGGAATTTGAACAGGGTCATCAGCGGAGCACCTCACACGGCCACAGTTGCGGCCGCCATCTTGCCTCGTCTAAAGCCGAGCACCCCTTCCAGATAGTTTCACTGCAGAGTCTACAATGTCAGTGGCAGCTCGCTCTTGGAGAATTTTTCCTCTCAAAGAGATAAACGACCATTTTATGCATTGGGATTCAGACACTGCTTCAAACTTTTGAATTTCCAGACATTCACTTAGGCCAGTGCACATGTTGTATCGAGCTAGTGCTCCAACAAGGCCGGCCTCAAATTGTGCCCAGGTCCTGGAGTACTGCTTCCTAGACTATAATTGGTGCGTATGTGCTCTTTCTACTTACAATTTTACAAATTCATATGTCCACTTCTCGAGTTTGGATTTTTGTAATTTTGGTGTCATTTTGTTTAATACATTTTACTCTATTTTTCTAATTCATTAGGGGATTATTATTGCTAGGTTGTTTGACTTTATTATATTTTGATACTACATAAATACTTTATATATTGCCCTAAGTTGAATCTATGTGCTCTGTGACATAGCCACCAGGGGGTTTGAGCTCAGGTAAATTTAGTTACTTTGAGGGTTCACCCTGACAAGAGTTTTGATTATTCCTTAAAAGGGGCAGTCGCCCATCCCAAATATTAATCCAGTCTATGAGAGGTTGGATTACGGTTGACAATTATCTAGTTGCCATCATCTAAATCAGACCTTTAACATGTTTAATCCATGTAAATGACTTAATTTTCCTAACCACTCCTTCTCAAACACACAAACATTAATTAAGAAATTGTTCTATCATCTGCAGAAAAACAGCGTCATATAAAACATTTTTACTAGGTGGCCACTGTCATTCTTACAGTTTCTATCTTCTATATGAAGACTAGCATTTATTCTCGCATCAAAATCCTGACATTAAAAATCATCCGTCTGCCTATTCGTACCAATTTCCTAGCACTTGCTGTATCCTGATGCCAGTGTCTGCCACCTCTACTAACATGGTAACCCCCAACTACCTCACCTCCACTATATCACTTACCAGCTTATAACTGCCACAACATCAACCCATCATCCAATCTACATCATACAAAATAAGTTAATGGTAAGAGTTATTTATTTGAAAATAATTTAGATTTAACCTAACTTTGTAAAGGGGGGTCTGAAAGAGCTGGGAGGGGCTGCAGTCATCTCACATCTCAACGTAATGACAGGTGTTGTAGTGGAGAGTATGTACAGGCAAGACTTGAATTGGCATACATTTCCTGAGTCTCTCATTTTAATATCAGAATTTCTGCACTCTACGTATTTCTACAACCAAAACAATTTTTTTTGTCCTTAAGCCACAATAGTAATTGTATTCATTCTCGCTGTTATTTAATGTCAGTTGCTCAGTGTCACTCATCAATGTCTCTCCATTATTTCCAGAGCTAGCATTCACAGCCACTCTCAGTGAATAAATAAGTGAAGCACATTCACCTGCCCTTTATATTCGGAGAGGGCCCCAGTCAAGTGTCTGAGAGTCTTTGTTGGGCAGCCTGTCCACACAATGCCAGCATCACAGCTGTCCATGGCCAGGGGGCAACCTCCAACTCATTGCAGCAGTCATGAGATTTACTTAATGTGTCTTTTCCAGTTAATGCCTTCATGGCTGCTGGGCTATTTGACAGCTGCCACTACAGTCTTTTACTTCCCACAAATACATGACCTTTCCTTTTGGTCGTTCTGTTTGCGTAATGGAATGATTGTTCACTCCCACATTAGGAAGAACATTAGGTGTGAGAAAACATTCAGGTGATTGCTTTTTAAAACTACACTTGCCCAGGAATCTGACGTTCTGTAAAAAAACAAATAAGGATAGGTGCCAGAGCTATATAGTAAACAGTCAAAAAAGCGAATACAACGTTTGGTTTCTACATCCTCATGATTTTACAGCCAGCTCGATTTCTTTTTTAACAAAAGAGATCATCAGAATAAATATGTGTATTTATGTATGTATTATTTTTTTGTTGTTTTTGTAAAGCACTACAAACCATCTTGTGGCAGACTCAGAGATCCTGCACATAGAGGAGGAAGAAGTATAGTAGCCCAACACGGTGGTCCAACCAAATATCAGCAAGTACTAATGTGAAGGTCATGCAATGGGAGTCCTTAGTTCTGTATGCTGAGAGAACATGAACTCTTGGAAAGAGTCAAGAAAGTCTGGGTGCTCATGAAAAGGTCATAGATAACTACCTTAGACATCTAATCAGTAAGGCTAAGGTCAAAGAGAGGATTCAGAAGGTTGCCACAGGGATTGGGCTTCCCACGTGCCCTCTTTGAGAAATGTTTTTAGTTATCTCCTGAATTTGGTATTTCATGTGACATTCTTTATGAGAGCTGTTAATACATTGTGTTACTAGATGAAAAGTAATCCCATGCTATTTTTATGGGAACGTACATTCACGGTAGAACATATGAAATGGGAAAGAAGAATACTTCACTAAAAACACACAAACAGCACAAGCACTTGTACAATCCAATCTGCATGGGGCTGATAGTTTTACTTGTAGGGGTTAGTGTGGAAGTTCTCACCTTGCTTCCCAAGACCCGTTGGCCTTCCTCCCTGTGAAACCTCTTCTTCTCTTTTCTTAATCCATTCTTCTTGTGTTCCAAGCTCTGTTACAAATGCCACCATTCACCGTTTGAGCCTCTCATTGGTGTGTTATATCTTTCAACAACTATATCACAAAACCCTCTGCTGCTCCAGTGAGCAGCCTTTTCCATCTCAGCAGTCCAGGAACCTCTTCTTGGCTATTCAGCTTTAGAACTAATTCTGTGCAGAACAGACTTTGATCGCTGAGAGATAGAAAAGCCTTATGGCACCATTGGTATAGCACACACTATAGATTGTTGACTATACTCTCTCCAGGATTATATTTTACCCTGAAATCCTAACAGTCTGCTTGGCCTGCAATTTTACCCAATTATGGAGTCAGTGGCCTATCGTTTACAAAGAATGGTGCAAGCCATTTCAAAGTTTCAAAATTAGCTTAAAACCACTCAACAATAGTACGCTTTTATTTTAAGCCAATGTAATTAGTACTTCACACATGGGGGAACGCCAATGTTTCTTCTTCCAAAGCTAATTCCAGTATAGAAGTTATAACAACAAGAGCAAGAGCAAAGCCATACTTCCCACCATTAGCCTAATGTCGAAATATTGTATGTAACATTCTGTTTCCCACAGAGCAGTCAATAGTAAGTAGAATTTCTTCTGTTTAAATGTAGAATGTTTGACCCAGACTCTGGTGAAAGAAGAGGAAGAATTAGGAGGAAGAAAAGATTCCTGAAACATAACAAGATTTAAAAGACATACAAAGCCTCAAGGGGGCAGATACCTAACCTCTGTATCACCCATGTGACTATGCTATTACCTGGAACACTGATAGAGCGCGCAAGTCACTCGACTATAATTTTACCATACTCACCTGGGCCCATAATTCAATTATAAGTTTGTTCAATCAGGTAACCTTCGCTCTACTACCAGTTTATTTTTATTTCCACTAGGTCCTATACCATTGACTTACCAATCCTTGTCAATGGTACCTGTTAACTCTTGGATCAGGGAGTTAGATAAAATTAGGTAACCAATAACATTTGCACTCATATAATAACCACAGACTCGGGGAAGTTTTAAACTATTTATCTAATCATCATCAAAAGTCATGATCCACAGATTGAAAGCAATAAGACTATCAATGATCAAAATCAGAAATAGTGTATAATTATGCAAAAGAAAAATTATGCCTATCATTTAGCAAAAGAATAACGGGAAGGTAAGAACAAGGAACAAGCTATTTTAAAACCAACTTGCACAACTCTCTAAGGGTGGGTATAGAATATGGAACATCCTAAAACAACACAGCTTTCGCAATTATCAACGGTTGGGAAAAAAGGAACACAATATGCAATGACAACTAATTTTAGCATATAACGAATTGGGAAGGTAAGAAATGGAAGACACTATTAATCAAATAACCACGTTTAATTACTTTAAAGGGAGGGTAAAGAAAAGAGAACATGTATGCAATCATGAAAACATTTGCATTCAACTAAAAGGAGGGTAAGAAAAATGGAACACCGCTATTAAACAGCAAAACCATGAATTTATCATTTACCAAAGGGATGGTAAGAAAAGGAACATATGCAATCCAAGCTTTAGCACATATGGGAGGGTTAAAGAAAAGGACACAATTTATACTAACAATTACCCACACGGATTTATATTTACCTAGAATGGTGTGAAGACCAACTCTGGCCATGGGTCAGTTTAAAAAGGACAGAAGAATCCCAAAAGTTGCAGTGCCAGTAGGCCAGCAGGTGCAGTTCAGAAATCAGGACAGCAAACCCCAGATTTGGATCAGGACTGGATCACCAAAGGTTAAGACCAGCACCCGCATTTCAGTTGCAATACCTGCGCTACTCCCTCTCTGCAAGGAATCAGCCAAAACCCCAATTGGCTTACAGCATTCACCAGCAAAATGCTTCGCCAGCACTTCAACTTCCGAAAACCTCGACTGGGTCACCGAATCTTCTGGCAGAGTGCTCCGCAGCCCGCTGCTCTTAATCACCTATTGAGTGCGTTGGGTCAGTGACAGGTCACTTATTTAGACAAGTTGGACAAATTAACTAGCTAAGCCTACTCTAGTTATACTATTTTTGAGGTCAGTGTACCACCCCTTAATGTTGCAAGTGTAAGGATTCCCAATTTCGATTGGACAAAGGAGGAGGACAGCTTCGCAAAAGCAGCAATGCAAGCTTCTCGCATGTGAGATCACAGATCAGCCATATTAGCACAAGTGCGCAGGTGCGACAGTTTTCCCTCCAAAACTGCGAGTACGTCATGTCACGTGGGTATGACAGACGCATGCGCAGTAGAAAATCCCGCGTAGCATCAGCCATTTTATATGCAAGCGTATTATGGTTAGTAAACACATAAGCAAGCTTCACTCGGACAGCCGATATCGATGAAAAAGGGGTCGATTAGTAAGACAAACATGTTGATTACACAGTTAATGTTATTCGAGGTTCATGAATTCAAGCAAGTAGCTTTTCGTGCGAATCCTTGCTCCATCAACACCAATTCCTCATATGTAGATTTATACCTTAATCACAAAAGAATGCAAAGTGCTGAAGTAATAGTTACATGGAAACTTAGACAGGAGTTTCATTAGACATTCCACTTAAGTGGCCAGGGCCTCAATCTTTAGTATTCCTAAACCAAAAGGGGAATGTCAGGAATGTATAAAATACTGTGTGTAAATGTCATTAGAGTAAAAAAATCTCTATCATGGCTACCTTTTATCTGTCTTCTTGGATCAAATAAAAGATGCAAAGATCTTTTTCAAACTATACCTAAGAGACGCATACAATATATTCAGAATTTGTGAGGGTAATGAGTGGAAAACATAATTGTATACTTGTATGGTCATTACTTAGTAATGCCATTCAGTAAATGTACTGACCTGTCACCTTTCAGTGTTTTGTTATTAATATTTTGAGAAAAGTGCTGGATACATTCATTATCATTTGTTTAGAATATATTCTAATCTAGTCTAACACTCTTCACAGCATCGCCAGAATACATAAGAAGTTCTTTCAAGACAGAGAAAGCTCTTTTTTAATTGAAATGCAGAGCAAAGTTTTTTCAAAAGCCCTTGGTCATCTTTTTGGGACTTTCAAATTCCAAAGAAGGGAAAATCACGGCTCAAGACAAGGTCAAATCAGTACTAGTGTGCGCAACTCCGTCGTCTGTGAAAGAAATACAACAGTATTTATATATAGAAACTTGTTTTGCAACTTCATTAAATATGTTTGTCCCATAGAGAAATCCTTCTTAGACCTGACTCAGAAAGGTCACTCTTTTGTGTGAAGCCAAGAACAATAGCCTCCTTTAACGTTCTAAAAATCACATTTACATCAGCACTTATTCTATGACGTGAATATCTAGATGTCCTTCAGAGTACAGACTGATGGATTATTAGCTATTGGGGTGGTACTGTTGCAAAGAGATCCAGAGTTCACGGCAGTACATCTAGAGGCTTAATTTTTAAAGAGGCTTTCCACTTCCAAATTAAACGATAGAAATTATGATAGGGACTTCCTAGCGATTAAGGAGACCTTCACATACATTACATTAAGCCCCTTTCAAGGCAGGTGCTCTCTCAAGGGAAGGACAAGAACAGGAAGAACCAACGGCTAGTAGTAATTTATTATAGGCCATTTCACAAGAATCTGATTTAATAAATAAAATGTTAAGCCAAGTACAACCCAGACAAAAAATTATCAATGGATAGCAATGGTTACAAAAGAATTAAAGAGACAGGAAGTGAAAGGGTTCTCTTTTGTAATAGAAAATCATGGTATTTTGTCAAAGGTATTGGAATGGGCCTGTTGTGTAAAATAGGTCTCTGGCTGAGCTCCACAAGGTTTATTTCCACATCCACGGGTAACACAATTGAACTTAGTTTAATATACCAAAGATTGATTATGAAAGACAGGTTTTTGTATCCCTACAGAGCCCCAACCGATATTTAGTTGAAGTGGTGTCAGTGCTTTTGGGGTACTAACAGTTCCTAAACAGGAATCCAGGGATACCATGGTGATTAGAAACAAACCTTTTTTGTTTTTTGCAATACCACACACACAAACTGTGCTAAGAAAAAGACACTTTAACTAAATGGCGTGCTTATTTTAACAGGTGCACCATTTTGCTTAGAACATCTAAAATAACCACGCAGAATACAATAAAAACAATATCAATGCATATTTGCGAACAACAAGACCAAAATTAAAAGGTCTACCACAGATAAAATATATTCTATAAACCTAGCTCCCTAAAGTCGAATTCTAAGCGCTACCCTAGGAGAGCATGGAGTAGCATAAGGTGTATCTAGAATCTTCCTAAGGAGCATGTGCACACTGTACACCTTTTTATAGCCAAACACTATAATCATAAGTACTCAGGGGTGTTGTGCTCCCTGTGAAAGTTAAACAAGTGGTGCATCAGGAACAGCTCCTCCCGAACTCAGGCTCAATATCAGCTTTCAGAAGAAAATGCAGGACAGCAGCTTCTCTGGCAGGCAGGTTCTTCTCTGGTATTGTCTTATGCAATAATCTGGTGCAAAGAACCTCTCCTGACAAGTGGCTGTCCTTTTAGTCTACATATTTTCTGAATTGAATTTCCCACACCACCATAGGAATGCCTGACATAACCAATGAGCATCAAGATGCTAGGCTAAGACACATTCTTTTTTTTTTTTTTTTTTTTTTTTTTTTTTTTTTTTTTTTTTTTTTTTTTTTTGTTTAAGAAATTTTTATTAAGCATTAAAACAATGATACACGAAATATGTCATGAAAAATTAGGAAAAATTACATATGAGTATAATAATAATTGAAAGACATCAATCTATAGAAATTTATATAGATAAAAGAAAGGTATGAAAAGATAGAAAGGAGAAAGAAGAAAGGAAAGGAGTGAAAATGAGAAAAGAAAAGGAGGAAAACAGAAGACAGGGAAAGAGAAAAGGAGAGAAAGAGGAAGATAAGGAAGTAGAACTAAGGGATCATAAGGGACAAGAAGCACGCGGTAAGGGAGAAGGATTAGAAGAAAGATAGGAAGTAAAGGGAAGCCATAATAAGTCAGATTTAATTTTCAAAGGGATAGAGGTAGAAGAGGCAATAGAAATTCTATGTTCATCACATAAATAATTCCACCATGTGTGGACCGAGAGTTTAGAATTGTCTTTCCAGCACGATAAAATAACTTTAAATGCAAGTGCAATAAAAAGGTCTAACAACTTAGCAGAAGAAGGTGTACTAATATCAATATCGTCAGCTAAAGAACCTAGAAATATGTGTATAAGAGACAATTGTGAAGAAAGAGATAACATTTTCATACATAAATTCCAAACTTCAGTCCAAAAAGATAAAACTGGGGAACAATAGTAAAGTTGGTGTAGTAGAGTACCAGGATCTTTAGAACAGGACCAACATAAAGGAGAGGAGGTTGGTGAGAATTTATGAATAGTAACCGGTGTAATAACAACTCTATGATAAATAAAAAGTAGGGATTGGGTAATGCGTGCAGCAACAGAAACTTTGAAGATTCTAGACCATAAACGATCCCATAATGCAGTGTCAAAAGAGACATCAAGATCATTTTCCCAAGCAGTCTCTACTGTAGATTTAGATCGAACAGAACAATTAGACAGTAAAAGTGAATATACAAGAGCAGCTTTAGGTTGTTGAGTAGAAAAGAGAGGATAAAGTGGAGTGACAGGAGTAAAAGAGGAAAAGGAATCAGAGGAAGAAGATAAAGAGGATAAGTGAGATTGAATAGCAGAGATTATAATAGAATATTCAGCAAGAAAAGAGGAGGGTAAGTTAAACTTATTTTGTAAATCCACAAAGGAAAGGAGATTAGAATCAAGAAAAAATTGATGTACAAACACTATATTCTTTTCTTTCCAGTGTTTAAAGTAAAATGATTTACCTTTATATCGAAGAAATTTGTTGTACCAAACTACAGACGATAGAAAACATTGTAGAGGGGAAAGGGAAGAGGAAAAAACATTTTGCAAGGTAGATTGGCAATATTTCAAAATAGGATACTTGGATATAAAGGTACAATTTGACATGAAAGGAACATGTTGAAATGAGAAATCTTTCAAGAAAGAGCGTTCCAGGAGCACCCATTTAGGAACAGGAGTATCAAGGAAATCATATGCCAAGGAGAAGGATTGTTTGATAAGAAAGGCAGAATGATAAGCGCCAAAATCAGGGAAACGAACACCACCTTCATTTTTAGGGCGAACCAACTTATGTAATCCAATGCGGGGGTGCTTATTGTTCCACAAAAATTTTGTGCATATTGAATTGATACGGGAAAAATAGGATTTAGGGATTTTGAAGGGGAGCATAGAAACTGTATATAAAACATGAGGGGTAATCATCATTTTGATAGTATCTAATCTACCCCACCAAGAAAGAAATAGGGGAGACCAAATCTGCAGGAGGGATTGAATTTTCTTAAATAACGAATCAAATGTTATTTTAAGGGTATCTTTTAGAGAGGAAGAAAACCATATGCCGAGGTATTTAATTTTAGAAGGACACCAAGCAAAATCAGTATTATTAAACATATATTGAAAACACAAGGAATTAAGGGGAAGCACTTCAGTTTTGGATAAATTGAGCTTATATCCTGATATTGAGGAATATAACTGAACTTCATCTAAAAAGGGCGGGAGGGAAGATTCAGGATTAGACATGTAAATGAGGACATCATCAGCGTAAGCTGAAAGTTTGGTTTCGACAGAGGGGAATTTTAAACCCGTGATGTGAGGGTTAGAACGAATACGTTGCAAAAAGGGTTCAAGACATAGGATAAATAATAACGGGGAAAGGGGACAGCCTTGTCTTGTACCTCTTGTTAAAGAAAAAAATCTGGAAAATTGGTTGTTAACAAAAATACTGGCACGGGGAGAGGAATAAAGGAGTTTGACTAACGCTATAAACTTTGGTCCAAAGCCAAACCAAGTGAGGGTTCGAAACATGTACTGCCAATTAATACGATCGAACGCTTTTTCAGCGTCTAGGGAAAGGGCAGCTAACGGGGTTTTGACATTTTTGCTGTGAGAAAGGACATTGGAAAAAAGACGGGCATTATCCGCAGCAAGTCTGCCCTTAACAAACCCCACTTGGTCTGTGTTGATTAGGCGAGGGATAATGGAATCAAGGCGAGAGGCAAGGATTTTAGCGAAAATTTTACAATCATAATTTATTAAGGAAATGGGGCGGAAATTCTTACATTGGGAATGGTCCTTATCAGGTTTCGGGATGATTACAATGAGGGCGTCCAAAAACGACCCAGAGGCCTTAGCTTCAAAAATAAAAGAATTAAATAAATGAAGGAGTTTGGGAGCAAAAAATGAATGAAAGGAGGAGTAAAATTCAATCGGCAGGCCATCAGGACCAGGGGCTTTTGATTTCTTAAGGGATTGAATAGCTGAGGTAATCTCTTGGAGGGTAATTTCACGTTCTAGGTGTGAAAATTCAATAGGGAGGGCTGGGGGGGGTGGGAGGCCGTCAAAAAAAGTTGTTAAGTTAGCATCAGAAGGGTGAGTATCATCGGTATATAAGGCTTGATAATAGTTGTGAAAAACTTCAGCAATGTCTTCATCGGAAGTAACTAACTTGTTGAGTGAATCATTAAAAATTGGACCGATAGTTTTACGTTCAGATTTGATTTTCAAGTAGTTGGCCAACATTTTACCTGCTTTGTTCTGACCCCCATGATATTTAGATTTTATTTTAAGGAGAGTATGACAAGCTTCATTAGTTATAATTTTATTAAGGTCTGATTTGGCATGGATCAAGTCCTTAAGGGCAGATGGGGATTTGGAGGAAAAGTAAAAGTGTTCAAGTGATTTAATGTGTTTAAGTTGATCTTCATATTTTTGCTTATTAAGCTTCTTTTTGGCAGAAACATAGGAGATCGTAAAGGCACGAAAAGAAGCTTTAAAAGCATCCCAAGTGTTAGGAATGGAAGTATCCACAGGATCATTTAAGGAAAAATATTCATGAAAAAACTCAGTACATTTTTTCACAAAGGTGGTATCAGATAAAAGAAAAGAGTTAAATTTCCAACGACTAAAAGTGGAGGGACTAATGGATAGATCCAAGGTAGTGTACACCGGTGCATGGTCAGAAATAAAAATAGAGCCAATAACAGATTTTTGAAGGGAGGGGAGGAGAGACTTACTGAGCATAATGTAATCAATCCTTGAGCGTGTATGATGGACATTAGAGAAAAAAGTATATTCTAGTAAATCAGGATTACACACTTTCCACGAGTCATAAAGAGGACGAGAGGCAATGGCAGATTGGAAGGCCTTATGGGTTTTATCAGGTTGGAATTTACTTGAAGACAAACGGTCTGAAAAAGGGTCTAACCACTGGTTAAAATCACCAGCAACGATGAAGTTAGGACAATCAATGGATGCAATAAGCAGTTTAATGTCTGTCCAAAATTTGGGATCTGGACGAACAGGGCCATAAATATTCAATAAGACCATCGTTTTGTTATGAATAACCACCTTTGCCATTGCCCAACGACCTTCATCATCATTTTGGGAGGAAATAATTTGTGCATTTAAAGACTTGTGAAACAGTATAGCAACCCCTCCTTTTTTGTTGACCGCAGGAGAAAACACAACCTGGCCCACCCATTGTCTTTTCAATTTAAGAGAATCAATGTCCGAGCAATGAGTTTCTTGAAGAAAGACAACCTGTGAATGAAATTTGGTTAAGTGAGACAATACCTTCTGACGCTTGACAGGATGACCAAGACCACGTACATTCCAAGAGACAAAATTACACATGTCGGAAGGAGGGAGGAATGGACGAAGGGTGGAGGCAACACACAGCAGGGAGATCACTATATAAGGGGAGACAAAAAATAACGGTTAAACATTGGAGTGGGAAAACGCTCATTTCAAGAAGAGAATGAGAGATGAAATAACATGGAAGAAAGAGACGGAAAAGTAAATAAAACAGCAGAGTTAGCTTGAGAAGAAGGAAGGAAGAAAAGAAAGAGACGAGAGAGATAGAGGAAAGATACATAAAAGAAGGAGAAAGGAGTAGAAAACAGGTCAAGGCACAAAGGCTTGATCTGAAAGGAGAACAGTAACCAAAATTTATGAGACGCGGGTACACCAGAGAGAGGACATGACCCACAAGCAATCCATAAACGGACAAATTAGAAAGGATAAACACAAGGATGTGAGAAGAAAGTCTAGAACAAAATAGAAGGGAGAGATATGATAAGTAAATATATAGAAATTAAAGCATTAACGTTGGAAGAGGAAAAACATTAATAGAAGAAAAAGCATTAGCTGGCAGTTTCCATGTTGGACGGTGTGATGCTCATCAGGTAGTCTCGAAGTTTCTGTGGATCATCATACGACTTGGTACGACCATTGTGTGTGATCTTACAGAAACAGGGATGAAGAATTCCATATTGAATGTTAAGTTGTCTCATCGTGGGACGAAGGTTCAGGAATTCCTTACGTCGAGCATTGGTAGCAGAAGAGAGATCTTGGGAAATGAAGATGTTGTGGCCAGACCATTGGAGACGACGTTTGGCCCTGGCAGCTTTTAGAACAGCCATGAGTTCTGTGAACTCCAAGAATAGCATGATGATTCCACGTGGTTTGGATGCGTTGGAATTGATACGACCAAGGCGATGCGCTCTCTGGATGTTGAGAGGATGAGTCGATGGGGAGAGTTCCAAAAGTTCTTGAAGAAGTTTCCGAATAAAAGAGACCATGTCTGACCCCTCCAAATTTTCCGGAACACCATAAACGCGTAGGTTGTTGCGTCTATTTCTATTTTCCAAATCCTCGGTGTGCAATTTGAGTTTGTGGATTTCTTGTTCCAAAAGTGGAATCTTGGTTGAGAGGTCTTGGACATCGCTGACACGTTGCTCTAAGTTCAAAACCTTATTTTCCATGACCACCCAGCGCTCCTCGATCTGCTGAAGTTTAGCGTTGGTAGCAGTCATAAACGGTTGAAGACCACGCACCTCCTCAAGGATTGAATCCAAAACAGGATTAGTCGAAGAGTTTATGGGGGAGGGTGGGTCATTCTTTGGTCTTTTGGGTTTCGTTCCTGTTTGCGATAACTTCGGTGAAGTAGAGATATTTGCCATGATGCTGGTTGAATAAAGGAAGCTTTGACCAGTAATGCTGTTGAATATGAAATAGAGCGTGGATACCCAATCGTGAAAGGGGCACACCTTGTGGCAAAAATGAAGGCACTGAGACACACTATTAATTAGTGTGCGAATGAGGAAGCAGCCACACGAGGACAAACAGGAAGCGTCCACTAACTCAGAGGCATGATATTGCGGGAAAACAACATGGCACTGTGGAGTATCAGATTAAATGAGGTACAGCACCACGACATTCACATGGAGGCATAAATAGTGCAATAAGGTATTGGAGGAGACTGATGGTTATTAGGAGGGAGAAGAACAAGAAACCTGTAGAGGCACTGAGGCATTCATTACATCCCTTGAGCATGAGTAGAAAGACAGGCATTCAAAGGCACAAAATGGCGGTCGTTCCACCTCAGATAAAAAAATTGCGCTTTTAAAATGGAAAGCGGTAGTGGCATCAACAGTGAAAAGCAGACCACAGCAACTCATGAATGAAGTAGGGTGATATGTAATAATAGTGCCACATTAGCGCCAGAGCGAAGGGGGAAAGAGCAGGAACATTGCAGAAAAAAAAAAAAAAAAAAGAGCCGGATCGGCAGCCTACAAAATGGCGGCCGTTTGCGTTGCGCAGCGAAGGAATAGTTACCAAAGGAAATTGTCACTGAAAATGAGCTCTCTCCGGCCGGTAAAGAGTTTCATTGCAGAGTCCCCACCTTCCGATGATGATATCTGTGAAGAAAACCGCTCGACAAGCGGTTTTGACAAAGTCTCACGGCATCCGCGGAATGTCCGAAGCGGAGCTCACGGAGAACACGTCCTCGATCGCCGGCGCGTAAGCCACGCCCCCAAGACACATTCTTTTAACCAAATAAAGTAAAACTGTGACAGTTCAGACTACACAGTTTGGGCTATTGTTTTTGTTTGACTTTCAATTTGAAATTATAAGGCACTTGCTCCAGACTGATGCTTCATCAAATGTCTTGTTGCTAGCCATTTGTGAGTGAATTGACACTTTCACAGGTTTCTGCAAAAATAAGGACAGACCTGATCTGCATCAAACATAGACATACTGATAATTCTGCAAAAATACTGAAAGTGGCTTACTTAAAATAGAGTCTGGTCTTATAATGTTTATGTCAGTGCCATTATTCATATACTGTGGGGCACTCAGGGCAAAGAAAGAAAAAAATATCCCTGCAAATACATTTTTGGTGGCCTAATATGTCAAAATCTATTCAACTGCACATATCAATTTATATTCTCTGTGTGTGCTCAGTGTAAGACAGAGAAAGTTAAAAAGCAATGGCAAGCGCAGCATATTGTAGTGATTTCCATTTGTAGCCCACTTTGGGTCTCCTTAGTTTCATGTATTAGCTGTTTAGGCTACCACTGCTTTGCACAGACACACATAATACATTTTTGGTTGTGACATGATGCTTTTTAGAAATACACTGTTCATATTATTTGTTATTCAGAGACTCCTTTTGAGATTCAGTCTGAAAATTACGTACAAGGGCGAACTGTTTTCTTGTGCCTGGTTAGCAATAGCGCCTAACGTTTAAAACATAACATGGTGGAACAGCTGTGGTTTTCCAACACAGTAGTTTTTATCATATAAACAGTGTCTCGCCCTATTGGGGGGGAAAAGAGGAGAATTCGAGCAGAAAAAGTGGTCCTGGAAAGGAGGCAGCAGCCTTCCATAAACTAAGTTTACACCAATGATGCAGACCACCAAACTACACACATGAGGTCTGTTGCTAATCTCAGTAATCACTAATATATTCCTGTGCTCACATAGTGAGAGTAGGTTTAGACCGATACATGAGTTGCCATGGTTATCGCAGCACATCCGCTTCAAAATATACTACGATAGTTTTAATAAATATATTGCAATGTGTCTTTGTTTTGGTTACTAGGACTAGCATGAATGAGAAACAAAAGCTGATGATTCCTTTCCATGGTTCCCTTGGGGACTAGAGGTCCATGCTCTAGGTTTGCCAAAATCACCTGCTACTCTGTAAAGATTAGAAGTTCAAGCAATACACTCTGAGCTAATCAGATTTGGGCAAACAGGTACTTAGATGGTAAAGAGACTCAGTCCCTACATTCTGACGTCCTGTTATCCCAAGGTACAGTTCTGCTTCCCAGCAGAATACTTGCAACAATATAAGAAGGAGCATAATATTGGACTGACGTTTTGGCTATCCATGAAACACTTACACTTTTCGTGCATACATCTTGAGCTTGCTCCTTGATTTGTGGGTCCCTTCTCAATTCTCCAGCTGGTAGGACAATCTACAGTTCAATTAGAGTTGCCAAAAAATTGGGAAATATATTCATATTTCATGAGTCTAGGGGAAGCCAAAGACTGGAGCATCCCCACCTCCAATATTTGTATATGGCTTGCAAGAGTATGCGATGGAGGCTATCATGGATTCCCATACTCATTTTACCCAATTCCATTAACTGATCTATTGAAAGGATTATGGTGCCTCAAAGAGATCCTGGAAGCCGGCATCTTTCAAGCATGACTGCTGACTGGGTTCTAAATGTAATCAGCAGCACCAAAAGAAACCAGGTCCGAATTAAAAAAGAAATCCAGGGGACATATTTTTTGAGACAGGGGGGGAACTTTGCAGGATTACTGGGAGTAGTGTTGCTAATGGAGGTCTGATATGTAGAATAAAGGCTTTGGCCCCTCATTTAAGTTTAGCGGATGTCAGATTGGTATCTTGGATATTAGCTTGATGGACAACTACAGGATATAGACAAGGCTGCTACGAGGCAGTGAACATATAAACTTAGGGTAATATTTATGTACGGGTTGCATCGCTTTTGCACAATGCAATGTGGTGCATTCTCAACATGTCCCTAAAACACGATTTATCAAGCCATGCAAGGTCACTTTGCATGGCCCTTGATGGATTCATAAATCCAGAGTACAGCAATGGCGTGCAAATTGCTGCATTGCATTTCTCTGCCCCAGGAAGGGCATGGGTGATGCATCGGTGTTCCCGTGCAACACCCATGGATTTTGACACATTCCCAGATTTACCAATACTGGTAGACCTGGGAATGCGCCAAAATGCTACGTTCTCCCAGGAAAGACATAAACAGGAACAATATCCTCATTTCTTCTTATCACTTATGTCTCTCCTGCCATGGGTATCCAAGATCTCGGAGACCTATGTTAATTCCATCTTGTCAGGTTTCTTTGGAAGATAGCAACATTTTAGACCCTTCTCAGAATGGCTTTCGGCCGGGTCAGAGCAGAGAGTCTGCTCTCCTAGCAGTGAATGTACATCTGAGGGTCATACTGGATGCAGGACGCACTTCGGCACTGATTTTATTAGATCTCAGGGCTGCGTCCGATACGGTCTTCCACCAGATCCTGCTGCAACGCTAGAGGAGGTGGGCATTGTAGGCTCTGCCCGGGACTGGTTTGCCTCTTTTCTTTCTAAGAGGACCTTCCAGGTGGCGGCCCCCCCTTTCTCCTACCTGATCCACACAATTAAACAAAGGGGTGTGCATCCAACCATTAGCAGCCATGGCTAGGAGCAGATGGGTGACAGTAGTATCGTACACTGACGATACACAGCTGGTAATGGCACTCTCTGACAACTCCGTGCCGGATGCCTCCAAGTTCCAGCTGAGTGGATGTCTGCAAACTGTTTGCAGCCTAATGTTAGAAAGTCTGAGGTCCTGCTGGTTGGGAGGGACTCAGACCTGTGGAGCGAGTGCTGGTGGCCTACATCCCTGGGCTGTTCAACAACCCCCAAACAGGTGGTAAGAAATGTGGGTGTCTGGGTGGACTCGACCCTCAAGCTTCCAGGTCCAAACTAAGAAAGTGGCAGGGGCCTGCTTTGGAATACTGCAGAGGCTCAAACCACTGCTAGGGTTTTTTGAGCCGTCCATCTGGCAGGTCATCATTCAGTCCTCCATTCTTTCTAGATTGGATAATGCTAGCTAGCTCTACTTGAGGACCAATCAGGCAGCGATTCTGAGACTGCAGAGGGTCCAGAATGCGGCAGCCAGAACTCTTCTTTGCCTCCCCAGAACTTGCTCTACCTCTAGTGCTATCCGCCGACTACATTGGTTGACGGTGGCCAGTTGTGTGGAGTTCAAGCCCCTTGACATTTCTTTTAAAATTCTGAACTCCTCCTCTCCTGGCATTTTGGCCAACTTGCTTTTACCCTGCACACCAACACGCCAACTCCGTTCCTTGGGTCAAAATATGGCTGGTGTTCCCACGGCGAGCTATTCTGAGCCAGTCTCCATGGTGTAATTTCTCTTCCCCTACTTTTCCCTGGATTCCTAACATATCTATCATTATTGAGTACCTGGATTGGAATAGGAGGAAGATTGGGATGGTCAGCTATTTTCAACTTGTTGCATATTATTAGTGAGTAGGTTTACAGAAATTATGGGGTCTGATATACAAAACTATTTTTCTGTTGTGAACCCACATTTTGTAAAGTCATAGGGTTTGAAATGTTTTCTTACTATATACTAAACCTGTGGTGTGTGCTGGTGGACGGTCCTTCCGCACACTGGCTGCTCAACTCTGGAACTCTCTTCCTATATATATCCATAGTATGAATATTTACCTGGCATTTCGTAAGGCAGTTAAAATACACCGCTTCCCTCTGCTTTAGGTTTTGTTTTCTTTCTTTTGCGGTTTTCTAATTTACTGCTGTTAGCACAGGGACACCCTTTTGCTGGGACAGCTGTGCACTTTATAAAATTGTATAACATAACATATAACATAACTTCCTCTTTCTATGTGTGCTGTATTTTGCAGCATCCATAGAGGAAAATGCCTCAGGGAATTATTTTTGTGCAGAAAGGTGCCCCTTTCTGCACAAAAATGATCCTGCATGCATCGCAGTCATCCTTGCACTACGGTGTAATGGTGTATTCATTGGCGCTGGGTGGTGCTTTGCCCGCCAAAACTGGGCAAAGGCTGGAATGTGCCATATTGTGATAAATAATTGTGCATTCCTCCCCTTTCCCTGTAATGCAGTTCCGCAGAGTGACTTGCTGCGCTGTACTGCATTTCTTTTTGGTAAATATGCTGCTTGGTGCAGGTACTTGGTCAGTGCCTGTCCACATATCGCAGTTGTTTTAGTTTTTTTGTTACTCTGCAGTTCATCACTCAGTATTTCATGCCCTCATGTTTGCTGTTTTGTTCCCTTTGATTACTTGCCCCTCTAGGCCATTTGCCTTTCTTTCTTTTGCTTGACTTCTTCTTCTTCTGTTTGCTGCTCTGCTACATGTGCTCTCCTCACAACTGGGAGCCTCTTAATTGAGATTTTACATGTTTGAGCAACTGCATTACTCCACTGAGCTGTCTTCCTTCGTGTCAGAGGTCCCGGAGCCCCTTCTCAGTATTCAGCTGTAGTCCTGATTCCATGTAGGTCTGGCAGCACAGTCTTACTGAGAGAGAAGTAAGTCTTATTATACAATTTATGTGAATATGCTACATATTGTATGTTTTTGCTAATATCTGAGTAGTGGCTCTGAGATCATCTTGGCTGCTGTGGTCACCATTCTGAGGCACGCTCCATGGTGTAATTACTCTTCCCCCATTTTTCCCTGGATTCCTATCCTATCTATCAATATTGAGTATCTGGATTGGAAGAGGACGAAGATTGGGATGGTCAGCTATACTCCACTTGGGAGTTGCATATTTTTATTTAGTAGGTTTACAGAAATTATGGGGTCTGATGTACAAAGGTATTTTGCTGTTCTGAACCCACAATTTGTAAAGTCATAGATTTTGAGAATACAAAATGTTTCCTTACTATATACTAAACCATTCCAAAGTGCAATTAGAAGGGGATAGAAAGGGTTGTTCCCTCCTAATCGTGATTCAGAATGGTATCTATCGATTTTGTGATTGCAGTTTGGAAATTGGTGGCTTCAAAGATTTTTAGTACTACTCCTTCACAGTCTCTTACTGGTCTATTCTTAGAAATCAAAGATTGTCCCAAGCTCGAGGACTTCTGGGATGTCATTACGAAACCTCTTGACCGAAAGCTCTACTTTCAGTTAAGTGTGGGAAGTCTCCCTATAAGGGCTTTCTCAAATAGATGGTCCTGTGGGGGCAAGGTGGCTTGTCCAGCTTGCACAGATGTTACTGAAACTGTTGGTCATCTTTTGTTCGAGTGCCCATTGTACGCAGCGCCGAGACGGAAGTGGCTAAAACCGATGTGTAGGTCATTGGGAACAAGGAAAGGAATGTTTGCAGTTAGACTTATCCGGACCAGTCCTAATATGTCTGTGTATATAGCCGTGGCGAAATTCTTAGGATGGGCATGGTCGATTAGAGCCCGACTTTTGAATGAATAACACATTACATAAAGTCGCAGGCTAAGTACCCCTGCTGAGAGTAATATTTTGTACATTTGTACAGTTTTTGTAATGATTTTACCTATTTATTTATGATATTTATAGTTTGATTTTATAATGGTTTTATATTGGTTTTAATACTAAAGGTTTACACATGTACTTTTATTATTGAACTTGCTTTTATGACAATTGTCGAATAAAGCTGACTTGACTTGACTTGATTGCAGTTGTTTTTGGGAACTATTGATTATTTATTGAATTCCTAAAGAAAATGGAAATCCATTTCCAAAGGGAAGTTGGCGCAGTTGGGTAACATTCAAAATATTAGTTTTCCATTTTGGAATGCAAACAAGGGGATGGTGATCTGCTAGTCCTTGCAGACCACCATCTGTGTGTTTGTAGCAGTCACATGCGGTCACCATTATCAACCTTCCTTAGTAATATTCATTCAGCAGGTCATTTTACAGCAACCTGCAACTGAGGACTTTATGATGTGCCATTATAGTAAACAGGTAAAGAAAATGGTGCACAATATGTGACCACTTTTTGTGCCTCATTTATGAGGACCCTTATGCCCCCAGAACATCACTTTTTGTGATTTACCTTGGCGCAGGAGACTGTTCCATATTTAAGAGGCAGCACTAAGCCACTTTTTTGGTGGTTTAATGCTGTCTCGTAAATATAGCAAAAGCTATAGCATTAAAAGTGTCTGAAATGGCTTTTGCTGGGGGCATTCCCAGCAACATCCACAGCTTTTTGACAACTGCTCCAGATTTACGAGAAATGGTAACTCTGAGGCAGCGCCAAAAACGTACGCCTCCCCAGAGGAGGTGTAAAGGAGACACAATGAGGAGAAATATCTTTATTTCTCCTAGTTTTTCCTTTTCCTATGTATGATGCAATCTGCAGCACACATAGAAAGAGGAGAAAGCCTGTTTTAATTGTTTTTCTGCATTAAGGTTTTCCTTCCTTCACAAAAATAATTATCCACACAACGCAGGCACCCTTGCACCATGGAGCATAGGTGCCCGCGTTGGTTCACTGCAGCCCATTGTGCAACAGTACAGGGGAAAAGCACAGGAATGTACTGCATCTGATAGATACGGTGCATTCCTGCTCTTTTCTTTTTCTGTAGGGCAGTACTGCAGGAAGCCTGCGGCGCTGCCCTACGGCAAAACCTCATAAAAGAGGCCCTTTTTATTTTAGTGTCTCAGGCCCTCATTCCTTGAAAGATATTCAAACCCATCTTCATTCATACCGTTATAATTCTGTTGTTAAACTTTTTTCTTCAAATATTAGTGTTACAATTAGCATCTGACAAAAGTTTTGTGCATCCCATTCGCTTTCACAAAGGCTCACTTATCTGCTAAATCTCAAGATGACAATTCTTAGTACTGTTTCATTTAAACAATTCCTCTGGTTATGTGTAATGCCCTTAAATAGTTTCAATTTTCACTCTCCAAAGGGTATTCTTAGTAAAGGCTTAATTGGATGTCACATCAAAATGATATTCAGCATTGATAAATCTCAGAAAAATTATACATTCTTTTTCGGTCTTCAATTTTGCCTCCATTCTTCAGAAAGTATGGACGCATAATTGAAAAGGGAAAAAGAGAGTCATTTATGAGTATTTAAAGTAGTTCTTCGGTATTATTAGACCACATTCCCTTAAACACCTTTGCAGATTGACCCCAGATAGAAATAACATGTAAATATTAAGTAAATAATCATAAAGAGGCACATGCATCAAACTCCCCATTTCCAATTTCCAAATAGCAATTTATAAGGAATCGCTACTTGGTAATCGCAAATGCCTATGCATGTAAGAATCGCAATACATTTTGCGATTCCTTAACATAAGCTTATAGTGATTCGGAAATTGCAAATCGCTATCAGCTAATGAGATAGGAATGAATGGTATGGTATTCGCTAATTGTGATTACCAAATTGGTAATCACTACTTTGCGAATGCAAATCCAAGGGTGCCAGTGGACCTAAGGCCCCCCATAGGCACCCCCATAAAAAGGTAAGTGTGCACATGTGTAGCACACACATGGCCTAGGGGCATGTGTGCACTACCTGGCACTATTAAAAATGCAATTTGTGTATTTTCAAACCATGCACAAATTACAATCAATTTGAAGTTGATGGTAATTAGCATTTCCTAAATGCACATTCGCATTTATGAGAGGCTACATGCAATGGCAAATAGCGAATCACAAATTATGATTATCTAAATACATTCACAATTTATGTAATCGCAAATAATTGCTATTATCTGAATTGGGAATGTCCAGCCCTTGAGGCATCAGAAAAGGCCTTTTTCCATTCGCAAACAAACCGATTCTGCGAATCAGCCCGTTTGCAAAAAAAGCTTGATGCATGTGTCCCAAAGAGCTTTTGTGTTTCCCATTTCCATGCATGAGTAGCTCCTACAGTCTATGTTTGCCTAGCATTCTAGAACTTACAGTCCTCTTTATCATAGATTAGAACATTGGAATGTTGGGAGCTCCATTGAAAACAATGGAGTGCTCTGGGCTTATAATGGCTGGTATAATCCTGGAGATCCAACATTCCAATGTTTCTTTGTTCACTGCTCTGGTTGTGAACAAAGGCTTCAGGGAACCTGAGGGGATTCCAATCCCCTGACGCTCCCAAAAGCCTTTGTTTTTTTGTTGTTAGAACATTCTGTCCTCTCGTGACAGAATGTTCTAATAGCCTTATAGCCCTTCGTAGAGGGCTATACCGCTATTAAAGTCCCTCTCCCTTGATAAAGGCCCTCGCCTTCGGCTCGGGGCCTTTAACGCTGGAGAGGGCCTTTAATAGCCGGTATAGCCTTCTACGGCGGGCTATAAGGCTATAATAAAAATATAACTATGGGGCATATTCTCAAGAATGTGTGATAACCAGTGCAAAAGTTACTTAACGCAACTTCCAACATCGCAGTCTATCGCAGGGAAATTACGCCATATCAAACAACCATTCTCAACAAGGTGGTACCATGCAATAGTCACCAGATAACGCATCAAATGCCTGCGTTAAAATCAACGCCGCGCTGCGAAAATGCGAAACGCCAACGCACAAAATCTTGCAATTAGACCAATCGCGGTACAACATGCACCGACAACCAGTGACTGGCCTGCAAATCCAATGCATCTGGCGGGAAAAAGCAACATAAAAGCAGAGTAAATAAAAGGTGAAATGACAACTTGCTAGCACATCCCCACAGCTGTGAAACACAACAAATGACCATTGTCCAACTCAGATATGCAATTCCCCACAACAAGCCACAATGTACATCGACATGCATTCAGTATGTAACCTGCGCCAATGTGGAAAAAAACATGGTACACACTGTGAAACTGCATCTCCCCCTCACATTGCAGAGGGACAAACATTCCCCCTGTACACCGACGTGCTATGTCCATGATCAAACAAGAATGAAAGCACAGACTAATGTAGGGGCCGTGACTCCCCCTTACATATATGTTGCCCATTCGTGGGACTTGAGGCACAGGGTGCATTCCTGCATCTCGGTGGCATATATCAGAGCACAAAAGAATCCCTTTTGTCACTTGTAGGCCACATATGACAGCCAACATTTAATGATTTGGGACACATGTGAAATGCCGAAGAGTGGGATACCTAAACAATTGTGACACACAGAACTGGCAGTTCGAGTATGTGACACCATAAACAGCCTCACTGCACAGAGGTGACACACCCACCATCCATTAATAAATCCCTCAATTGACGGCAAAACATGGTGCACCCACACTTGTCTGACTGAAGTGCCTGTGCAGATGAGTGACATGCATGCAGGGAATGTGTGCCATGGCTACTAAGGACCCATACAATCTGATGTCAACCAGAGAATAAATTGTCAATGATGTAATCCCTGTGGGCTATTCCTGCTGCTTCTGCAGTGGGGTGTGGTCCACCTGCCTCATCTTCATCATCATCGTCCGGTGCATCTGGAACTCATATTCATGGGGTCTTGCTGTGTACACATATGTTGTAAAACACACAACATGCAACGACCATCTTGCACACAAGATCTGGGTTGTACAGAAGCTTACCACTGTAGCGTCCGGGGACCTAAAACATGACTTCAACACGCCAAAAATGCGCTCCACGATGCCCCTGGTGCGTTTGTGGGCCACATTGTACTGCCTCTGGGCCTGTGTGTTGGGGGCTGGGAGGGGTGTCATCATCCAAACGCAGAGTTCATATCCTTGCTCACCTGTGACAGTGCAGAGAGACATCAGTCACGACTATGTACTGTATGGTGTGTTAAGAGGCTCACTAGTTCATTGGTGTGTGATATGTATGACCTATTGATTCCTCAATGCCATGTACTGCATCAGTGTCCACTACGTAGCCTCACTGCTGCAGCTCCCCCTGAGCACATTCACTAGTGTGCACAGCATGATTACATCGCATGCACCCCAACAGTACACAATTGACATGCCTGTCTGTGCATGTCAACAAGCCTGAGTATGACACAGTGATGATGCTGCACAGAATGTGGCCGGCCACGTGTGTGTAGACCCATTGCAAGGATAGGGCTGACACAGATGTGGAGCACCTGCCTGGCTGAGCTCGACATGCAGTTGAGGGTACATCTGTGGCTTTATGCTGCGATAATATTAACACACACAACGGCTGGCATGTGTGATCCCTGACCATGAGCAGGCATGCCCTCCCCCATGTGCCCCTTCGGCCGACCACGCACACTGGGGGCATGCCCCCTAGCAACATTGTCTATTGCATGTGGCGCAGACACCTTACAGAGACACAAGCATCAGCCACATTCATGGCAAGGCCCACGCTGAACCACACCCAGATCCACGTGTGGAGGAGCCACACCCCTACACACTACTGTTGTACGCCTGTCCACCCCACTTATGCATGCATGAAGATATGACACGGTTACATGTCCCAGGTATACACCACTGCCTGCGGTAACATGGTTGTGCACGCTATACACAGCACAATGTAATGTGGAATGGCCCGGTCCTTTATGCATACATAATGACCACACAAACACAATGAGTGACTTTTTGGGACTGGCTATGGACACGTGCGCCCGACCCCTTTTATTGCCAGGGTCGCATCTCCAGTGACGCCTGTGCTGGATGGGTATTGGGTAGTGTAAGCCACCACTCAGGGGTTGGGTGGTGCTGGGCAACAACCACAACAGTAAGCAGACAATCAGCAGTACAAGGTACGGAAATCATGTGTACCTGACTTGAGCAGCAAATAGTTTGTGGGCCTGGATGCACAGCGGCTGGCACAGGCACACCACCACAGGATGGTGACTTGTGGTGCACTGAGGCAGGGCCACATGAGATGAGTGTGTACTCGTCAATGTCCAATGGTAATATTGCGGAGGTTTGCGGAGGACAGTGGAAGGTGTCCCTCCAGGGCATGATGCAGAGGGCAGAAGCAAGCAGGAACAGGCAAATGGCGATGTTGAATGCTATAGACTCCACTTTTCCACCTTGTAAGTATCAGCTACATGTAGAGGACGACGATGACATTGACTCTGGCTTGTAGATGGAAAGACTCAGTTCAAAATTTGTGACCTCCCCCACCGTAGAGCGTGCAGGAATCATCGGTCATCAGAGGCCCCCTGCCACGTGTGGTAGGCATGCGCTGCACAGAGTCAGTGGCACCAGTGCAGTTGTTGGTAGTTTTCCATAATCTCCGTAAATGTGAGTCTTGTCTCCTCCGGACTGAAGCGCGTCTTCCTCTTACTCCTCTCCTTACGTACTGTGACATGAACACTGCCATGAAGATATCAAGACTCAGTTCCAAAAATGCAGAGGCTGCGGTCAGCATGGGTTAGCCACTGTCCAGCCATCTCCTCCTGGCTCTCAAACACACGACGTTGGAATGGCATTTGTATCAGATTTGTGGGTGACATATGTAGTGGCACCAGAGCTGAGCATGTGTTTAGCCAGCAAGGATGCCGTGTCCTGCCGGTGACGGACTGCATGGGGTTGGTGTGAGGCCTGCAGGACCGTACTGTAGGCCGAAGGCCACAGTCAGCAAGTGCCCACAGACACGTTTGGTGCGAGTCCTATGCACAGCCTTGGTGGCACCAGATTAAAGGGAGTACCTTGACATAACCTCAGTCTTAAATAAAGTACTCTGCCATACTCAGAAATGTGTTTCCTACTTGTCTGCGGTGTATGCCGGTGGAGTACGTCAATGAGAATGGGGTACTTTGGTCCTGTGCCGCGGAGGCCATGATGGTCCGAGGAGGCTGCCAAGGTCTTGGCACGTGGTGGGCCCTCTCCAACACACGCTGGTGTCAGCAGTTGGGCCTCGAAGCCTGGGTGCACAGGGGCGGGCAAGACGGGTTGGGGGACCAGCGGCCCGGGGTGCAGCAAGCGCACAGGATCACAGGCCCTCGTGGGGGGGTGAGAGGTGCCACCCTGGCAGAGATGTTGGGCATTCCAGACGAGAACCACGCCCAGAGCTACGTGCTTTTTATTAACTACCCTGTGCTGGCCTGGCATACGCTGGGCCAGCCCACTCTGCACACGCTTACAGGGGGGACGTAACAAGCTACAGTTCCACAGTCTTACCCACTGGCTGGGGTGGCATGGTTGCGTTTACTGTCCTCTTCACTCCAAACACGAGCGTTGTGTGTTGACATGGATATTTGTGTGGTCTGCATACTGCAGTATGTCCAGCACATCCGCGCCACACTTGGCATTGTGTACATTCTTATCCATCGGCCACTTGCCACCTTCGCACATGCCGAGTTCCCACCTCTCCTCAAAATCTGCTATTGTGTGGCAGAGGTGCCATGCCGTTGATGGCTTGTGTACATGGCTAGCCCAGGTTCCCACAGTAAGTGGTGCTGTCATGTCTGGTGGGTGGGCATGTTGGTTGGCATGTTATATGTGAGTTTGGAACGTTCACATTCCCAGAGTTGTGAGTTGCATGATTGTGGAGTAGAGGTTTGTGGTGTGTTTATTTGGTACTTACCAACGAGTGGTGCATTCTCGTACGTGTCATCCTGAAAACACTGGTTGATGATGGCCTGTAGGAAGATGAAGGAATCATGCATACTACCTGGGTAGTTGGGGACGACATTGGTGAAGAGTCCCCGGTGGTCCACTATTGCCTGCACATTGATTGAATGTGTGTGTTTTCTGTTGCAGTAATTGTGTGCAGTGTAAGCAGGAGGCACAAGTAGGACAAGTGTGCAGTCTATTGCCCTCAAAACATGCGTGAATCCAGCTATGGCGTAGGACCCTTGCTTGGTCTACATCTGTTACTGAGCGGTGTGGGGTAAGTATAGGTAATGGGGGACCAAGCTGATGATGGGCATCCAGGACAGGTTTGAGGAACTTTGATAGGGCTGGCTGTGAGACTCCCCCTACTCTGACTGTTGTTGGTTGGAAGGTACCAGAGCCCAACAGGTGCAACACAGCCAGCAGCTTTGTCTGCGGAGGGATGTTGGTTGTCCGTTTTGTTGGTACTGTCAGCCTGTGGGCAATGATGTTCAGGATGCGGAGGATGGTTGTTCTTTTGAGCCTGTAGTGGGCAATGACATACTCTGGTGTCATGCCTGTGTGGCTGGTGCATTTTCAGAAGGTCCGTATTCTGTGTGTGCGCTGCCTCTTTGGGGGGGGTGTTGTGGGGAAGGTCCAGGGGGTAGTGGCGGGCCTGGGGGTTGTGGCGGTGGATGTTGTGGGACTGGGGGGCTCCGAGCTGCATGATCAGTAGCTCCATGGCATCTGTTGTTCTTCAGGTGTGGATGTGGGCTGGGCTCCGTTTTGTGGTGCAGGCTGCCATCCGGCTTTGCACTAGCTCAGAGCAGGTGTTAATTTCCTGCTGCTAACGCGCCTTATTACATGTTTTGTGGTTGTATCGCCGATCTGGCGGGTCGTTGAGAATGTTGCGGAGTGGTGTTGTCGCTGCTTTTTGCGCAGGAACGCCTAATCTGCATCTCATTAGCTATAGTTGCCGGGTTCGTCTGAGGCGATGTTTTTTGCAGATGCTATCACAGGTAAACTGGTGCTATGGGCTGTTCACACCAGTTTGTGAATGGGGTGATAACTTTATCGCGACTTTGGCTGTGATAATGTGCCTTTAACTCGGCAATAGCTCCTTGAGAAAATGCCCCTATAAGTACTAGCATGCAAAGAATTAAACCTGGCTGGATGTACAATAAGTACAAACAGCAAAATGTGTTCCCTCTTGCACATTTTCTAAAATGGAGTTAGATATTTTGAGGCACATTCAGCAAGGCATTCATAATTACTTAAATGGATACTCCTGCAGTACTACTTCACTTACCTTGACTTTGTGAACCTAAACCACAGAGTCCAAAAAGACTTCACTGTTTGATTAACTCCTATTCCAGCTATCTAAGGAAGGTTAGTTCTCCCCGTATCAAAAAGACTAGGACAGTGTGCCAAATATAGTCGCAGCTACAGTCACTGACTATCTAAAGTATAAAGCAACACTGTTTGCAGAAGGGTCGTTGTAATCTAACAATTATGGGCCTTATTTATGAGGGTCTTGCGCCGCCGGTGCGTCACTTTTAAAATGGGAAAAAGTGACGCACCAGTGGCACAAGGCCTTCATAAATGAGGCCCTATGTATTTATTTGGCGTTTCAACTCCAACAGCCTATAAAAACATGTAAATCTGAATGTTGAACATTAAATGATGCCTATTGCATTTAAGGTCACATTCACAGATTAGTGATATTCTACATTGAGAGTTTACTGCGATCATTTGTGAGTTTTAATTTTATCGAATGTACGTTAAACATGAACGTTTTCAAAGTCCTACAGCGAAAGTCTCTCTGACACAATTGTAGCTCGTGCTCCAGACTTGCACCATTTCCATACTCTTAATTAACATAACATACACACTGACAATTTCTGCCCGGAAAAATATTTTCTGTACCGTTCAGCTTTATTATACAGTATGCACGGTAATGATTCCATAACTCATGCAAGTGTACAGCTGTAATACGTTTGCAAGAGATAACATAATGCATCATTGTGATTAAATACAGTGACTTGAAAAGGAGGTTCAGAATCCATTTGCATTAATGTTGCAGCTACTAAAAAATGTAACATGCATTCGATTTCAGCAAAATCAGTATTCAACCAGAAGTATCTCTTCAATAGGAAAATTGTTGTTGACGCAAAAGCAAAAACACGTGCAAAAGAAGGTGATGTAAATTTAAACGAGCAACCACATGCAATGTACAGTCAATACCTTAACTCGTATCACCCATCACGTTTTATATCAGAAAGTTACCTGTCACGTGATTGAGGGTGTATAGTTTCTCCCAGTGTGGTCTTTTATATAGTGACCTTTACAAAATGCAAAATTGCGGAATGCAGAGACCTACCTTCATGCCCATTTGGTGTAAATTATTAACAAATATAAAGGCATTCCAATATGCCTTGCTTGGATGTGCATTATTTAAAGGATATTCTGCCATCTCTACTTTTTTGGGGACCATTGTGAGTGAAAAGATACGTGAGTCAGTCAGTCAGTGAATGAATGACTATGAGTGAAAGCATATGACCAAGCGAGTACTCTAGCAAGAATAAACAAAGTGAGTGTTTGAATGAGTGGGTGAGTGTGAAGAGTAAAAAAGCAGGGGAATTCATGTATTTGTGAGGCAGTACCTAAGGTATAGGAGTGGAGGCTGGTGTGGACCACTGGCACTTATTTTTGAGGACTCGGGGGCATATTAGCAACAACTTGCAAAAATGATCGCAAACCGCGCTTAGCACGTATTTTTTTATCGCCTCCTATCACTGGATTTTATCGCGGCGATAAAAAATACAGCAATGGCGGCGAATTCCATGTTTAACGTGAGATTTCCAGTGATAAAAATCCTATCGCTAAGGAAAATCTCGCTAATAGGCAGGTGGAGACTTAGCCATAGAATCCACCTCCCATTGACTATTATGGCTAATTCAGGTTGTTCTCTAATTAAAGAGAGGGACCCCAAAAGCCAAAGGGGTAGGGTTCCAAAAGACAATATGTCACAATATAATATTATATTGTGACATAAGTCAGGTTTTTACCAGGTGTAATATCCTGGCGCTTATCGGGGTTAGCGCACGTTTTTTATCACGTCAAGGGTATTGCTAATAGGCGATAGCTGTGTTAGCGACTGCTTTCAGTCGCAACCAGTTTGGGTACGCCCACTTTGCATGTCATTAGTGATAAATATCGCTGACATGCAAAGCGGGCCCCAAACCGTTCGCTATTGCATGGAAGCTGTCGCTAACTGCTGTTAGCGACAGCTTTGTAATTGGGTGCTAAAAAAATTGCTGCTTTATCGGCAAAAAGTGCCGCTAAAGTGGCGATAACGCCCTTGCTAATATGCCCCTAGGTCTCTTTAAGTCCGTTCTGCAAATGATTATCAGATAAGTCATGGAAGAACCCCTTGACTGGCCTTTTGTGATGACAGGGGCCCCTAGTAGATTGGGACTTGGGAAACTCTGACTCTAGTGTCAGAAACTCTAGAGCTATCCAACAATGACGTATTGTTGATAAAGGAATCTCTGACACTTGAAATGGCTTTCTTGAAGAAGGAAAGAAGGCTGGGGAAAAATAGGAATTGTCAGATGTGATGGCCTTTTCAATAACAGGCAGACCAATTGTAAATTTAAAACTAACTCAAAATGAACATACACAATCCACCACGATACAGTAAAGACACATTCTTCAGTTCTTTAGTAATCTTGTCGGGTGTAGTGCTGAAAATAAAATTCATGATCACCCAAATGATCCAACTACCTGAGGTGGAGCAACACACCCAGTAATGTCTTCAGTTAGGAATTACAGATCTCTCCGTAACCCTTCACCGACTGACACATCACAATAGGTGCCAATAAGAGAACTAAAACTGACTGACACATGGTGAATTAACACTCCACATGACTTAGTATGGAAAAAGAACCTGGACTTACTAAGACTGAAGACACTAATAGTCCCTGAGAAAGATAATACAATCTGCTCAATGGTGAAGGACTTTAAAAATATTATCATTGGTGTATCTAAAAAGAAGGGGCATGGAGGCCCATAACAGCCTTTGGTGAGACTGGGTAAGATCGAAAAAGAAGCATGCTTAAGTCTTGGTCAAGATCTCATTTCAAGATAAACATCCCTGAATGGGATAAGAATGTGGGAATAGTAGCCTGCCTGACTTTCTCAGAAGATGACAACTCCCCATAAACGTATCATGCCTGACTTTCTCAGATGCTGACAATTCCCACTGTATTTGAACTTTACAATTGGGCTAGATGTATGTTAATTGTAAATTGGGACAACACAGTGCCCCACAACCTGTGCACCTAGCAGAGTCTCTATCACATTGTGCCCCCTAGTTCTGGATTCTGAGGTGACAATCCCCTATCAAGTCCCACAGAACCAGGAACCTGTGGGAGAGGGTACACCGGGCCAAGGACGCAGACCTGTGGGGGTAGGGTTCATGGAAGGGCACTTTTGGCCTGCTCCTGCTGAGTGATGCCACTGGGGCCTTTCACACAGAGGCTACCATTGACCAAGTCTTTGGAGCCTATCAGGACTCCCAAGGCGTGATGGGCCAGGTATTGACAGAAATCCAGTAGATGAAGCAGCTGCAGAAGGACATACATCAGGAGCGGATCACTGACAGAATATCCACTACAGAAATGAAGACCTACAAAAATATGACAAAAATATCGTTGTCAAAAATATCAAACTTCTACCTTCATAATGGTAAATGCAAAAATATTTTGAACAAAAATATCATTGTTAAAAATATTTTTGTTAAAAATATTGTTTTTTTTAAATGTTTAAAAAATAATGTCAAACAAATTAAATAATACATATAATAAAAAAAAACATAGGGCGTTATTATGATGGCGGAAGGGCCACCACCGCCGGGCCGGTGGTGGTGGTCCCTCCACCATCTGAATGCCGGGGAAAATCGTTCAGTAGCGTGGCGGACGCAAAGACCACCCACCACACTTCCAACAGAGCAAATATTACGATTGCCCGGCAGAGCGGATAAGACCGGGGATATAGTGGCAGTGGCTAGCAGGCACCGCCCGCCTCATTACAATGCCTCGAAACAACTGGGGCTGGCTCTAATCAGTAAGGCTGAGCCTGTTAACCGAAACAACAGAGAGAAAATGCCAATACCGATGCTTTGATTCATATAACAATTATTAACCAGATAAAGATAACCATTCAAGAGTGGGAGATGCTATTTAATAGCTGCTTTATTTTGCAAAACCAATTGGAAGGTACAATAATTTAGACCTTAGTGTGTACTATCAAGTAGAATTTTTTTTAGACAATAATGAAAAAGGGACACAAAACAAGATAAAATGTCAACCATACAGTCATAAATCAAACATGTCACAGTCATACCACAAACATTCATACATTCATGCTAGAATACTTCACACAGACTGGGGAATTGATACACCAGTGGGGGAAGTAATCAGTCTGCTATACACTTGAAAAGAAATCAAATCAAAGCAATACACCCCTTAAGGTCAAATTAGATCAGTTTTTCAAATTATTTACAAAAGTGGGTGTAAAATTGTCAGAACTAGTGTAGCACAGTATAACACTAGGACAACCAGAAGCAGACCAAAGGGGAGGGGGCCTACGCGTTTCGAATCCCTAATAGTCAGAGGGATTCTCCTCAGGGCCAGGCTGTTCTGAAAAAAGATTGAATCATTGGTAACCGAGGACTCATTCATAGTTCTGAGTGACTTGAATTTTCATTTAGAGAAGAGGGATGATGCAGACACCCAAACTCTAACGAGTGACCTGGAATGTTTGGGACTTGTTCAAATGGTTAAAGCAACCACACATGTGGCCGGCCAGTGGATAAAGTGACAAAGGTCCAAGAATTCCAAGGCTTTAAACAACGCTTAAATAAGCAGTGATTTTTGTTGAATGGAGACACACTCGAAGCTCTGGACCTCTTGGGCTTCATGTAGCAAAGCAAGTTTTAGGGAAAAATGAGTGTGTACTCCAAGGAAGATCTCAAGAGTTTTTCAGAATTAATATCCGTTCCTAGGAGTTGTAGTGCAAAGGACAGAGCTGTTTTTCGTTGCAGAAAGGTAACTTTATTGTTTTGCATAGAACATGGACAGCCGACTCGTGTTTCGCCCCCTCATGGCGATTTGCGCCGGGGCTTTCTCAAGGCTAGTTTTACTTTTCTGACGTAGAGTATTTAAATGTCCAAATAGTATCAATGTCCAAAATTTCAAAAATACAGTGTTTCAGGAACAAGGTTCTATAGTTTGGCTAATGCCCTCTTCAATCCTGCTCCGAGTCCTTCAGCGTCAGGGCGGTCCTTGGGTTGAATCACGGGGGTCTTCATCAGGACAAAGGAGGGGAGGTGGGGCAAACAACCTGAATAAATCAGTGCTTCCTGGTTAATGGTCAGGACAGGAATCGATGAGAGGCATTCAATCTTATTAGGTTAAATCCGGTATCCCGATAGGATAGGGGAATTGGATCCGGACACTGGGCATAGGAGACCACTCTACGTATCGATAAGCGTAGAGAAATTCACAATGTCCCCGATTTTCAAAGGATTACGTCCGCGTTAATCTGGAATCGTATCCGATCGGAAAAGTATTCAGCGTCTCTGCGGCAGCCTCGAGGCTGCCGCAGAGACGCTGAATACTTTTCCGATCGGATACGATTCCAGATTAACGCAGACGTAATCCTTTGAGTAATAAGATTGAATGCCTCTCATCGAGTCCTGTCCTGACCATTAACCAGGAAACACTGATTTATTCAGGTTGTTTGCCCCACCTCCCCTCCTTCGTCCTGATGAAGACCCCCGTGCAAGGATTACATTGATTCCTGCTTCTCCTGGGTCAAAACGTCGACATACTCCCTGACCTATAACACAGCCTCTTCCTACCCACTATTCCTGTATACTATGGACAATGGGGCATGTGTAACATGAATTATTGGTTTGAACTGTGACCGTTCTGTTGTATATCTTTCATTGAATTTGTACTAACATTTGATAGATACGTGTTTTTATTGTCACGATCCCCTTCCTACACTACCCTCACGACTGCACGTCCCCCTTACCCCCAGGGGCACCAATACAACTGCAATGTTTGAAATCATTATTGTTGCCTTTTCTCCTATAATGTGAATTAAACATTATAGATGCATTTTTGTTTATTTGATTTAATTAATTGGTTGCGACAATACGCATCCCTCCTTTACTGGGACCCCTTTCTTTTTAACCCTTACATGGTCCGATCACTATGCCATTCTTTGTGTTTTTTCCATTACTGACGCTCCCCTGAACAGACCGTCCTAGTCAACTCAAGAGCCTTTTAAAATATGGAAGAACATAGATACTGCAGCTCTTAAAGAGCTGCTGGGCAAGACCCGCCCTATCATGTCTACGGATGCTAACTCTGCTGTCAAACAATTCTCAGATTGGATATGTAATGCGATGGATTTATTGGTTCCATCCAATACTATTTCGAGAAACAGGACTGTGCCTTCTGCACCTTGGTTCACAGAACAACTATGGAAACAAAAACAAGAATGCAGAAGGCATGAAAGAAACTGGCGCAGGTCCTATGACCAGGCTAGTAAATTACAGTATAAGGAGACACAGCATATTTATAAAACCATGATTAATGAGGCCAAGAAGAAGTTTTTTGAAGATCAAATCAATAACACAAAGAACTCTAGCAAACAATTATATCAAGTCAATTTTTATTGTATAAAATTATTACAAATTATTACAAAGTACATTTTGATCATCATAGAACATAAAACATGTGTATAATGTTAACTATTAGAGAATGTTAGCCATATGAAAAATAAATATCATGTATTTCAATTTGGTGCTATGATTCCCTGTTCAGCTTGCTGTAAGAGGGATTGGGCTTTCATCATGTATTTAACCCCCCTGCAGGTCAACATAGGAGATGATCCATCTAGCCATCGTATTACAGCTTGCCTACATGTCCGAATGTTCAATTTATTAAAAATGTTCTTTAAAAGCTGTCTCCTCAAATCCTTAAGCACCGGGCAAACACATAGTAAGTGAGTCAATGTTTCATTCTGATATCCACATAGATGACAATGAGGGTCAGTGTGACAATTTTTCCAGGATGGTAACAAATCCCTTGAAAACTGTAAGCCTAGTTGATGTTTTATATATCTTTGTTTTAGGGAACTATTAAAGTGGCTTTCCAGATAGGTCTGTGTCTTTATCCCGGAATATGAATTTATCACAGTCCACCCGTGTCGTCGTTTTGCGGTACTTGTTTTATCTTCCAGATAGGATTCCCATTTGACCGCGTTGTTTGCTATTTTGTCAAAAGTACGTCTATCTGGCCTCGTGTCCCAAATTTCTTGAATTCCTATACAGTTCAGGGATTGGGACAGGAAACCTCCCCAACTGTTCAGCACGTGCAGTTTCTGCTGGGTATCGATTTTTTTCCAGCACAGGTTGTCCATTGAGCCGTCTTCTGACATTCGTATTTTATGACAGAGTTTCACAAAGGTTTCCATACTGCAGAACTTCTGATTCAGAAGACTGAATTCTAGACGAACCTGCGCCGGTGCTGACGATTTTGGGAGGTTTAGGACTGCCTTGTATACCTTTGTTTGTAAGCTGTTTAACAGCCCTGCTTCTTTGCCACACCAGGTGGCCAATGCATATGACAAGGTGGGTAGGGTTTGTGCTTTTATCACTTTCAACAGGTGTGTATAATTTGGACAACTTCGTTTTTTTGTAGTTGCCGGTAGGTGTAGATCATGGACTGTGCATTAGCTTTTAGATCGATTTTGTGTTCTTTGTTCGTTTGTCCTCGTCCCAACTTCAGACCTAGGTACTTGTATGATGTTTTCTCCTTTATTGGGATACTAATTGCGTACCATTTACATTTAGTTTTTTTTGGATCCACGATGCGGACCACTTTGGTTTTGTCTTTATTCAGTTCCAGACATTCGTGTTCCAAATAGGTTACCAAGTTGTTGATCGACCTTTGCAAGCCTTTTGGCGTTTGACTCAGAACGACAATGTCATCCGCATACTGCACGAAGGGGATAGGAATTTTTGACAAATATGGTGGATGACATTCCCCGACCTCCATGTGACTGACAATGTCTGCCATGTAAAGGTTGAATAAACTTGGGGCCAGTCCACAGCCTTGTTTTAAGCCCTGTTGTGTTCTAATTTCGGCCGTTACGCTGCTACCGTCTCCCAATTTTACTCGAGCCCAGGTGTTACTATACAAGCCTATAATAGCCTCCAGATGCTTCTTCGGGATGCCCCATGATTTTAATTTTTCCCATAGACGGGTTCTGTTCACTCTGTCAAAGGCTGCTCGCAGGTCTATAAAGCAAGCATACAGTCTTGCCTTCCTTTTTTCAGCTTTTTCCTTCAGGAGAGCCAGGGTTATCAAGTTTGTTAGTGTGCCGGTCCTTGGCCGGAAGCCAGTTTGGAACATGGGTATTATATTCGTGTCTTCCATCCAGTCTTGGAGAAGTGATAGTAAGCATGAAGCATATCATTTTGCCTCAACATCCATCAGCGAAATCAGCCTATAGTTTCGTGGCTCATTATGGTCACCTTGTTTGAAAATGGGGTGAATTATACTCCCGTTCCAGGATCTTGGCAGTATATTCTGGTTGTAAATTGAGTTAAAGAATGGTGTTAAATATTCTGCCCAGAATTCAGGCGAATGTTTGAAGATAGAGTTTGGAAGCCCGTTAGGACTCCTGCACCCTCTTTTTTCAGGCGGTTTATTATAGCTTTCAGCTGATCTGTTGTTACTAGGGTATCAGGCACAGTGTTTACTAATTTTTCTGATTTACTAACAAGTATGTTTTCAAGTTTCCCTTTGTCCCCAATTCCACAACCCAAAGTTAGCTTCAGACTTACTTCTGGTGGATTATGCCCTGTTCTTAAGATAGTTTCCGCATGTTCGGAATTTCTAATGCAGGATTTGCACTCTGCTTTACAGGGCCAGTTTTGACCATCCATCTTGTCGATAAACATGTTTTTAACATGCTGAGTCCACTTGCTGTCTCCAATGCCTGCCTCCTATCTTAGGGTATTCCCCTTTGTCAGTTTATTAATAATACCCCAAAATGTTCTGGCATAATTGTGTTTCCCGGCAATTAGTAATTTTGTCCACATTTCCTCTTGGTACGATGTTTTTGTGCTACTCAGCAAACAATTGTATGATGTAGTAAAACAACTGGCTAGGAAGTCCGAAGATGTAGCTTCAATCCCATCACAGGCTCTCTGTGACTCATTGGCTAATTTTTTCTTTACCAAAGTCAATGATATTTATGCAGAGTTTTCAGCTAAGGATATGCCGGCCCCTCCAACGACTTACATCAAACCCCCTCTTTGCTCATTAGCTCAATTTGAAGAATTGGAGGAGGAACAAACTAGGTACATTATGCAGCTTATAAAAACAGGATCAGCCTTAGATCCATGCCCCCCCAAAGTTTATCTCCCTGTAATTGATTCCATTAGCAAAGTCATCATACAAGTTTGCAACGTGATACTTACATCAGGGAATTACCCGGATATGCTGAAGAACACTCTTCTAAAACCGCTCCTCAAAAAACCATGCATGGACAAGGACCTGCTGAAGAATTACAGACCAATAGCCATTTTGCCATTTCTAGCCAAACTGCTCGAGAGAGAGCAATGAATGTTCAGTTGTCCAAATACATCGAGCAAAACAATCTGCTGGATGACTCACAGTTTGGATTTCGCAAGTTCCATGGCACCGAGACGGCCCTCATCAAAGCCGCTGATGACATTAGAACCATCAGAGATCAGGGGGGGCAGCAGTGCTTATACTGCTGGACCTCTCGGCGGCCTTCGACATGGTCAATCATTCCATCTTGATTGACCGTGTCGGAAATCTGGGCATTCAATCTAGAGCTAAGGACCTGCTGGCTTTGTTTCTAACCAGCAGAACACAAGCTGTAACGCTGGGACCATTTAAATCGGTGGAACTGGCTTTACCCTGTGGAGTTCCCCAAGGCTCATCGCTAAGTCTGACACTTTTTAATATCTATGTGTCGGACTTAGCAAGAGTTATCAAAAACTATCAGATGAGCCTCACCTCCTATGCTGACGATACTCAGCTTGTGCTTGCTATTAAAAATGACGGTGAAGAGGTAGCAGCACGCTTCCAAGAAGGTATGTCAGCAATCAAAGATTGGATGAATGCTAACTGCCTCAGGTTGAATTCCGAGAAGACGGAGGTGGTCATCTTTGGGAAGATTTCCCTGTTATGGTCATCAGTATGGTGGCATCCATCTTTGGGAGCGTTACCCATGCCAGTCCCAAGGGTCAGAAATTTGGGAATCGTCTTCGATGAGAAGCTTAACTTTGGGGCACATGCAAATCAAACAGCAGCCAAAGCATATCATGAATTAAGACTTTTAAAAAAGATAATCCCTTTCCTCTCAGAAAGTGCTGTAAAAACAGTGGTGAGCACACTTGTTCTCTCCTCATTAGATTACTGTAACGGCCTATTTGCCAATGCCCAAGCCCGGGTTATCTCTAAATTACAAATGATTCAGAACGCGGCCGCAAGATTATTCTCTAGGACACCGAAATTCAAACCAATCAGCCAAACAATCAGACGTTACCACTGGTTAACAATCAAAAACCGGATTACATTCAAAACGCTCTGTCTTACTTTAAGGTTTGTACGTGGCTAAACAGACCCTGCCTAAAACTAAATGTCCCAGAGGCACGCATGCACGTGATATCACCCTAATAAGAGGACTATCTCCCGGTTACGGCGCATGCGCAAATGATTAGCGCAATCTCAAACGCCGAAGGACTTATACGCGGCTAAACGGACCCTGCTAACTCGGTAACCTAAATTACCTAAATACTCTTTTTCAAGCGCGAGATATCTAGGTTAAACCTTTGACTTATGAAATTGCCCCATTCACTTGCAGTAAGGCGTCCTTGATCAACAAACTTCCCTGCATTTCTAATTAAGATCGTGACAATTTCATCAGGACTGTGCAGCCCTGGGACCCCTTGGTAAGATACTCCCTTTACGTGGCTACTTCGTGTTTGTCCACCACACAACGACTCAGCATTTATCATGTGTTTTGCTGCATAGGTCCCCCTGCAGCTGTCTTTTAAACACCTCCCAGGACACGTTTACTTTCAAGATTAAGGTACTTTTATTGGTCACGTGTGGTTATTAGACTCTGTGTCCCCCTCCCCAGATTACATTATATTCTCTCACACAATCTTTTGTATCCTTTCTTCTTTTAATTTTTTGATTTCATGTCTACAGGATATTTCAACCATGAATTTGTTTTCCTGGATATGCTCCCATTGGTAAGCTGAGTGGCTTTGGGTGTTGTAGTGCTCAGTAGTGTTTCTCTTTTTCTTTTGCAGAACAGCCTGGCCCTAAGGAGAATCTCCCCGACTATTAGGGATTAGAAATGCGTAGGCCCCTTCCCCTTTGGTCTGCTTCTGGTTGTCCTAGTGTTATACTGTGCTACACTAGTTCTGACAATTTTACACCCACTTTTGTAAATAATTTGAAAAACTGATCTAATTTGACCTTAAGGGGTGTATTACTTTGATTTGATTTCTTTTCAAGTGTATAGCAGACTGATTACTTACCCCACTGGTGTATCAATTCCCCAGCCTGTGTGAAGTATTCTAGCATGAATGTATGAATGTTTGTGGTATGACTGTGACATTTTTGATTTATGACTGTATGGTTGACATTGTATCTTGTTTTGTGTCCCTTTTTCATTATTGTCTAAAAAAAATTCTACTTGATAGTACACACTAAGGTCTAAATTATTGTACCTTCCAATTGGTTTTGCAAAATAAAGCAGCTATTAAATAGCACCTCCCAGTCTTTAATGGTAATCTTTATCTGGTTGATAATTGTTATATGAATCAAAGCATCAGTATTGGCATTTTCTTTCTCTTGTCTCATTACAATGCCAGCGTCAGCTAGCCTTTCCATGGCGGTGGAACTGCCATGGAAAGGCTGGTGGATGCTGGATTCGGGGGCCTGTTGTGCACTGGTGGGGTAGCATGGGTACCCCCTACATTTCCATGCACAAGGTCCCTCCAGCATCTGAATGCCTAATTCCTCCTGCCACATTAGGGTGGCAGAGAGAATCGTTCAGTGGCGTGGCAGGTGCTAAGACCACCCGCCACGCTTCCACCACAGGCAATCGTTACAATTGCCTGTTGGAGCGTATAAGACCGGGAATATGGTGGCAGTGCAAAGCAGGCACCGCCCACCCGATTACAATGCCGGCATCAGCCAGCCTTTCCATGGTGGTGGAACCACTATGGAAAGGCTTGAGAAGGCTGGTGAAGATGGCCCATTGTGGGCCCCCTCTTTGTTGGGGAGCCAGTTGTGCACTGGGGCATTTCAATGCACAAGGTGGCAGGCACCGCATGGTGCCTACCACGTTGTGCAGGGAAATGCACGACATGGCCGTTTAACCTTGCAGTGGGTGCTGCAGCCAATAGCACCCACCCCAATGTTAAATTGCTGGATGCGACCGCCTCAGTGGCGGACGCATCGTAATTAGGGGTGCAGGACCGCCACCCGCCATCGTAATCAGCCCAATAGTTAGAATTATTAGAACATCTTTTAAATTATAAGTAATAAATACAATGTAAAATAAATAAAACATACATATATATAAAATAGAATATATGTATTTACTTAATAATATTAATAAATAATTATTTTAGCAATTTAAAATTGTAAGAAACATATTAAAAATTATAAATACATATAGATATACACGCACCTGTAACATAAACATACAAATAAAATATATATATCTATATATAATAAATTAAAATATAAAAATATTTTGAATGTTTTTAAAATACATTTCTAACTGCAACAGTACTTTTCCACTGAGAGAGTGCAACAGAAGGGAAAGTGTTGGATAGCAGAGGGAATAAAATTACTATTCCCACTCCAGCGAGTGCAACAGTAGGGAAAGTGTTGGATAGCGAAGGGGTAAAAATTACTATTCCTACTGCAGAGAGTGTAAGAGTAGGGAAAGTGTTGGATAGCCGAGGGGAATAATTTACTATTCCCACTCCAGGAAGTGCAACAGTAGGGAAAGTATTGGATACAATAGGGGTAAGAAATACTATTCCCACTCCAGGGATAGCAAAAGTAGGGAAAATGTAGGGAAAATGTTGGATAGCGTAGGAGTAAAAATTACTATTCCCACTACAGAGAGTGCAACAGTAGGGAAAGTGTTGGATAGCAGAGGAGATCAAATTACAATTCCCACTCCAGTGTGTGCAACAGTAAGGAACGTTTTGGATAGCGAAGGGGTAAACATTACAATTCCTACTCCAGAGAGTGCAAGAGTAGGGAAAGTATTGGATAGCGTAGGGGTAACAATGAATATTCCCACTCCAACAAGTGCAACAATAAGTAAAGTGTTGGATAGCAAAGAGGAATAATTTACTATTCCCACTCCAGCAAGTGCAACGGTAGGGAAGGTTTTGGATTGCAGAGGGGAATAATTTACTATTCCCGCTCCAGGGAGTGCAACAGTAGTGAAAGTGTTGGAAAGCGTAGGGGTAAAAATTACTATTCCCACTTCACGTATAGCAACAGTAGGGAGAATGTTGGATAGAGTAGGGGTACAAATTAATATTACCACTCCAGGGAGAGCAACAATAGGGAAAGTGTTGAATAGCGGAGACGATAAAATTGATATTCCCACTCCAGCGAGTGCAACAGTAGGGAGAGGGTTGGATAGCAGAGGGGTTAACATTATTATTCCACCTCCAGGAAGTGCAACATTAGAGAAAGTGTTGGATAGCTATGGGGATAAAATTACTGTTGCCACTCCAGAGAGTGCAACAGTAGGGAAAGTGTTAGATAGTGGAGGGGTAAAAATTACTATTCTCACTCCAGCAAGTGCTAAAGTAGGAAAAGTGTTGATTAGAGGAGGGGACTAATTTACTATTTCCACTCCAGAAAATTAATTACCATTAATTAACCAATAATTAATTAATAAAAATTAATTTACCTCCCACCATATTCCCTATAAATCACACCACTAATATTGCAAAACATAACACAATTAACATATTTAATTATTAATAACCAAATATTAAATACATATTATTAAAATACATTCCACAATTAACAATATAAAACAATAAATACATACATATTATTTAGTAAAAAATATTATTAATTATAATGAAACTACTTCCCACCCTACTCCCCTAAAAATCCATAACACACTTCTAAAAAAATGACACAATTAACATAATTAACAATTAATTAAAAATGTTTAACAAATTAATAATAAATTAATTACTACAATTAACAATATAACATAATAAATACATAAATATTAATTAATGGAAAATATTAATTAATTATTTACCATTAAATTACTTCCCACCCTACTCCCCTATAGATCCACAACCCGCTCCTGACACAATTAACATATTTACAAATTAATTATTAATAATTCACAATCAATTAATAACGTATTAATAATACATTAATTACTGCAATTAACAGTTTAAAATATTAAATATATAAATATAAATTAATAAAAAATATCAATCAATCAATTATAATTAAATTACTTCCCACCCAATTCCCCTTTAATCCCACAACACACTATGTCCATAAAATGCAACATTAAATTATTAAAAAATTAATAACTACTAAAAATTATGAATACATTTATTATAATCAAAGCACTTCCCACCCTGAACTCACAAACTGCTACGGAACTAAAAAACAATATTTACTTTAAAAAAAAATCATAACTCCTAAAAACTAAACACATATATTAAAATACATGCAATACTTACACAAAAAATAGAACACATACATTTAAAATACAAACTAAAATACATAACACTAACTAAAACAATGATATTTTTTACACCGATATTTTAGCAAACGATAATAATGACTTCAATATTTTTAAAAACAATATTACATACCTTAAACTCAATATTCTTGACAACGATATTCTGACAGTCGAGATTTTTGTATTACGATATTTTGAACTCAATATAAGTGTAAGTCGACATTAACAAGTCGATATTATGTCTGTTCACCATCAGGAGTTGGCCACCCACAACACCAACATGGCAAGCTCATTGGGGTGCTGCCAGAAATAAACACAACCCTCTGCAGGGCTTTTCCACTACCATGTACCTCTTCTTGTGGCACAACTATATCAGTGCCATATACATCTGTAGCAGCCACAGCAAGGAAGGCCCTGTCAGAGGAAGACATGCCAGCAGACACCCCTGTCTCTGCAGCAGGGGTTCCTCCAGCACTAAAAAGCACGGATGGCTAGGTGCGGATGACAAGACACACACCACTGGCAGCAACAAACCTTGACCTTATTTTCCTCCTGTGTGAGCAACATATTCACTCTGTGGACTATTTCTGGACACTTTTCCCTTTCTGATGGGAGTTATATTTTGGACTTTGTAGTTCAAACAATTTAGCATCTACAACTATGGTTTCATACACCATAAATGACTACTCCTATTTTGTTGTTGTTTGTTTTTGCACAATGTTTCTCTTCACCTTAACCACTTTAATAAATATACAAGTCACAAACGCTTTGCTATGGTAAATCTCACATCTAGCAATGTAAATATGTACTCCCATATGAACTTTACTATGCCAAGATGAGCTACTTGTGTAAGCAGGGATATGTTGCATGCACACAATGTTGAGCTGAGGATCACAACCATGTCACACCAACAGATACAGACAAGTGTCTTGTCTTATAACATCTTTATTCCATTGTTCCAATCATAGGCTGGCATGGTGTCAGAAACATAGCAAATCCAACATGACTCAAATATTCTGTATCAGTGATCACATTTTCAGGTGCAGACCTTAACAACATGGAAGGAGGGGATACATCAGACAATTTCCTATAGAATAGGCAAAATTACATTGGTCTATGTCATCATCTAAAGCCATATCGCCGACTTCACAAAAGGACTCCCACAACATTCAACACTGAATGCAGGAGTGATTCCCCCACGATGCAGCAATATTTTACGCGTGCGCAGATAAGATGGCCCCGTCCGTCCGACGCACACGCCCACCATGACGTCCGGCGGCCAGGTGCCATCCAAAGGGTTAAACCATTAAACAGACACATGGCAGTACAACAATTATTGATCAGAGAATCATTCCAATCCAGTTTTGCTAGTGGCATGTCACAAACAAATGTCAGTGATGTGCCACACGCACTTTGGACTGCAATGAAGAGAGACATCAACAACTACATACAGTTTATAGACAATGAGGCTTTAGCCAGTGTGAAGGAAGATTAGCAATATTTGGGCCCACAACAACAATGTGTTAAAGCATATAATGGCACGCATCTACATTAGGACCACCCCACAACAAGGAACAAGTCCAATGAATTCCTCTTAACTTCCCTTGGTACAGGTTTTGTACACCCAAAGCCCATGACAGATTTTTCCAGGAACAATCCATGTCCACTTTGTACATCTGCACAGCATCATATACCTATTAATTTCATAACCTTGAAATGTCCAAATGAAGATGCCATGGTGAAGGTACAGATCAAAACAAAGAGATTAGCTATGAAACCGTGCATGTGACATAATTCACAAAGTCAACTTTTGGAGAACACAGTCCATGACAAAAAACTAAGCTCAACAAAGCAACAGTAACAAAATGAGCATGTGTCAAAAGCTGCCTCCACAAACACCTTTCACCAGAATTTGCCATAACTTTAGCTTCCTAATACTTTTCCTAAACATACTTTTCGCTAGGCCTGGGCGGTGAACTCTGTTCATGGAGTTTGCAGTTTTCTGATCTCCGCGCTTCACAGATCTTGCGAAGTGCAGACAACACTGCTCCGCAAAGTGCAGCAGAGTTTTTTCCCTGCTCTCACTAGTAGATGGTAAGTTTACAAGTGCGAGCTGGCTCTTCGGTAGAATTTTTACCCGAGTGGCAGGAAGACCAGCGTGAACGGCAGTTCGCACTGCACTCCGCCACTTGTGGAACTTTGTGTAGTTTTTTGTCGCCTCGCTGAGTTCGACATGGCTTAAGTCTACAAACTACGCCCAGGCCTGCTTCTCAAATCATCAATAGTAAAAGTTATTACATCTCACAACATACGCTCATGAGAAGTAGTTGTTGATGAGATCTGGACACAAGACAGCTCTTTCCTCTTCACTACAATCATCATCATTTGTCATTTCAGGATCCACACCCAATGGGACTTCATAGTTTCCATCCTCTGATATATAAGGGATGTTCCATTGCAGGGTGATGTGTGGAGCATGCAGCAGGCTACACCTTCCTGGGTTAGTAGAGGAGAGCTCTCCCAGTCTTGCCCAGACATCTAAATATGACTGACAGGATCCCAAAAACCTGCTCCATTGACCGCCATGTTCTTCCATGGGCCTCATTGCAGTAAACTTCCCATGGCGTAGTTGGATTACTCAGCAGTGTCAACACCCGTGGATGTCTGGGTGACGCTGAGTGTCTTAGATAGAAGACACACAAAGGTGCAACAATACGTTACAGACTTTCTGATCATACTACATGACATCACCCACACAAAGTTAGGACACATCAGACTTACAAACAAGTCAGGTCCTCTCAGAAAATAGTTATGACATCAGCTGGAGTAAGGAGCAGTTCACAGCATGAGGGAATCATGGGCTGATCCTGGGAACCGGGCACTGATGTTTGAGATGTAGAAATCTGGTAAGCAGACAGCTTGCACATTGATAGAATGGATAATTGATGGACATTAAACTTGTTCCATAACTGGTGGTGGAACTAAAATATTATGGGTGCCATCAGTGGCTCCAACCACATGTGGAATGTGACCAAATCCACAGAGGTCAACCTTCACATTGGCTAAATCCTCAAGTCTGGGGAACTGGATGTAGCTGTCAAGGTGTCTCATCATTGCTGAAAGTAAGTCCAATGGTACACCACAGTAGATTGGTTGTGATATACCACTAGATATAGCCACAGTGTATTAAAAAGAACCAGTGGCCAGAAATTGCAATACTGCCATAAGTCTCACAATAGTTGAGATACATGTGTGACCAGTGTTTTGACGCAGTACATCAGTTCCAACTGATGACATGAATCCTGTGTTGTTTGCCTATTCAAATGAAACTTCTGATAACATCCTTTTTCTTCCATGGTCTGAAGTTCTGTAAATGGGTGGGACACTGGAGGCTATTGTCTCCTCCCTCTCCCAGGGGGCTTATGTGTGGAGTTGAAACGATTTTGAACATTAGTCACAATGTCCAAAGTAACACATATATAGATTAAGCCAAAAGTAATGTGGCAAAACATAACTGCTTCACGAAGCATTACAAATAATTCCCATACTATTTGTCTACTGTCCAACATCCACCTATATTCCCCAATGTGGTATGTCTTCACATGCGTCTGTAACAGAATTGTGCTCATTATACATCCATAACTATATCATGAATACCCTAATATTGTAAAGTTTGAATTTTTGTCACAAAATGCCATCAGCGGCTGTATACAGTGCACTGCGGTAATATAGCGTTTAAGCACAGTAATGCACTAAACTGATGTGTGTGTAAAGAAAATTACAGAGCAATGGAGTAATACCTATGTGAGAATGTTACAACACATTTGTAGTGGAGGTGACACACTTAACAGTCACCAATACTGAAGTTCCTACTGATAAAATGGCGTTTGCCTGACCTCGCTTATAGGACATTGAGAACATACTGGCACCGGCGGAAGTCGACCACGTGGTGGGCAGTTTCATTCAAGGCGAACACAGCCATAGTCTAATGTTGCTGATTGTGATGGTCTTGGCCCAATGGCTGTGTCCTTTCATGGCGATGACCATGTACGTGGCGTACAAGTATGCTGCAGTTAAAAAAAATAACTCACTTGCCTCCTGACACTGCTGCTATCAACACCACCTCCACTTTAGCCTCTGTTTCCCACCACATAGAACAATCAAGCCACCAGGTTAAGCTGGTGAGAAGGCCCCTGCCTTCTCTCCAGAGGAGCTGGAGAAACTTGTTGAAGAGGTCTTCCCTTGTATGGCCAACTCCATGGCTCACCAGAGGAACTGGTAACCCTCACATACATATTTTACTGTGTTCAACTCCATCCTTTCCATTCCCACAGTCTACAATGTGCCTCTGAGTCTCAGAGTGAATTCAGATTGCTATCCTACATAGGATAATCATGTAATGGATTCTGGACCACTGTACTTTGTGTACGTAACATCGCCTTTATGATGTGTGATAAGCTCTAGATCCTACTTGTGCTGTATGCACATATCTAAGCATGTATGCATTTTAGGGTACCTGTGATATATTTGCTAATCAGATCCTGGTAAATGTTCAAAGTGCATGAACTGTGTCTGTATACTGTAAGAAGCAGTTGAGGATGATGTTAACTATGTGTACAGTCCCACATATCACTCAGCCCAAATTAGGCCTTGCTAAACTGCCGTTTGGGAGCTAGCTATACCTCGCAGACCCCTTCAGAGTGCCACAAAACCTGAGGTCACTTATTGGAAGGGCACAAGATGTACTTTTATGTATTGAATTTGTGGAAATGTGGGATCAGTAGGCTCAGCCTGCAGAGAGCAAGGCCTGGCAATGAGTTGTGCCCAGTCTGAGCCGTGGCCCAGGCTGGGGCAGGGTAACTGTGGCAAAACAACTGATGCACAGAGTAATCTCCTTGTAGACTTCCAGATTCTTGATGTTCCCAAATAAGTTTTCTGAACAAATATTAGTCCTGTTTGCTTTTACCTGGACTATATTCCGAATGGTGACTGAGGTAACCTCGGACCTCAAACTTCTTTCCATTGCCCTACATTGTCAATGTGTTACATTTACTTATGACAGGCCCCTTACTCCCACAGGTCTGTTGTCACATTTACATAAGTCATGGTTCGATTGTGTAGGCCTATTGCACATGTGACACATTACCAGTGCAGATAGTTGATTACTTCTGAAGTGAATTTGATATTTGAATCACCAGCTTTGTAACAATCAACCAATAAAACAACAGATGCAATGGTATGTTGAATCTCATGCCAGTAAATGTGCCACATATGGCAAAAGGTGTGTCCTTTGATGCCAGTACATACCCCACAAACTCAATCAGACGTAGTATGATATCCCATTAAGCAGTCCACATGTCCAAACATCTCCAGAGAGAAATTTGTCAGTGATACACGTCAGCCCTTTCATTGTGACCTAAGTCTTTGGGTGTAGTCTAAAGCATGGTCCCAGCCTGTTTGGACCATATGCATCAAGTCAATGGGCCTGGCTGTGAAGGTGTCTGTACAATACTGTCCAAGTATTTTACCCTTCAATAGGTCAGAATGGTGCTTAATAGTAGCTCACATCACAGTACATGTAGGATGCCCTGGGCTACATGATGTTAGTGGCCTGCCTTAGCCAGTGTAGGTTATGACCAGGGTTGAGGATATTGATCCACAATGGTATCCAACCTAGTATACAGATGTTCGGGCACTATTCTCAACTCACAGGGCACCAACAGCTCATGTGCGGGGAAAGAAGCAATTCCTTTTTGTTAAATAACCCTCACACACTCTAGTAGAGTCATGCTTCATAATCGGGTTCACCCCGACTCTTAAAGGTCAGGGTAGGCTCACCCGTATTTCAGGGAGCACTTGAAAGAAATATGCCAGGGGGTTTAGAGATTAAAAACCCTCCTCCGACTCCAGGTATCCCTTTATTAGCCGATTTGTTGGGGATATTAAAAATAGGAAGAGGGTGTCGTAAGGAGTTAATGGTGTTATGACCCTAATGCCGACATGTTTCAGACCTATTAAGTGGCCCAAACAGGTCCTGGACTTTCTTCAGGGCAAATGGATCTCCCTCCCTGGTTTTTAACTAGATACTTCCCTATATTTTAACACAGTGTGCAGAAAGCTTCACTCATAAGGACTGGTAAGTAGAATACTTATCTCTAATTGGGTACTGTATGGTTTCATGTCCGCATGTAAAAGAAACAATGATTGTATAAACATATGTGTCCAACTCGCACTGCGCCTATATCATCCAAAAATCCATTCAGGATGGGTGCTATAGTGTGTTCATCCATCATGCTTTGTGTGGTTGTGATCAAACATGAGCTTTCTGGGATGCTGTCCAAGAAAATTACAAATATCGAGCGGTGATGCTATTCACATCTCACCACCCATATCGAGGAGCCAGGTAAAAAGTTGTAGTTTTTAAACCGCACATCACATTAATCCTGCATCTTTACACTACTATTCATACTTATGGGTTAGGTATTGTCTGTGCTTTATCACTTTTCACTTGATAGTGTTCACTACACTTAAATATCTTACCTGTTTGCAGAGCTTATAGAATGTCTCAAGGGACTGCAGGTAAAGGGGAGTAGCCTTGTAGTCAGACTCTGTACATGTAGCGCCAAAAAGTAAATAAATAAGAGGAGACAAAACAGAAGAGACATCTGCTTTGTTAATGAACTGAGGCCGGTGGACTTACACATGCATCTCTTGAATGTTCACAACGTATTCTTACTCATCCTCGCCTCTCACTTACTATATTAAAGGTCCCATCCCATGGCCTCACCTACTTAGGTCTGTGTCTCCCGGCATTTGCGATTCTCAAAGCCAGGAACGCGTCTTGTAACCAGTTCTTGCCTGAACATTTCCGGCACGCCCAGGGGTAGAGCCCCGCCCTGGTGCTTTCCGATGACGTCATTTCACAGGTCCCGCATCAGGCCTACGAAATAGAGCTGCTTCATGGGAATTGAAGACCATTTACTTCCATTGCCATGGTCGACAAACAACACAGGGAACTAGCGTAATGCAAGGCGATCGTGGCTATCTGTTGTAGCATTATTTTAAATGTGTTTTTGACATTTGCAGGATTGGTCAACCTTTTTAAGTGGGGTAAAACCCATGTTTCCAAGGATCTCCAAAGTTCTTCAGGAAGTCCAATATTTCTGAGTGGCCAATGATATTGCCAAATCCTTTACGCTTGTTACCATTGCCATCATGCATTTTTGAATAAGGGACCATAGCTCTGAGAAACATTTAAGGGAATGTGTGGTCCAGGGCATCACCATGTAGTGTATTCACTATTAGAGATTACGGTTAAAAGAGCGAAGGGATGGATTTTCCCAGGGTACAGATACCTAAGTTAGTGATTGATATTAGTGTGACATTCTCCGTCCTGATGTAGCGAGGGGCATGGGATAGGAGGTTGCTGGCTGGCGATCTTTTATTGGAGTATGACCCATGTTATTCAGAGGTACTTAATATCTTTTAGAAAACGCTCTTGATTTTTCGAATGGACAATCTGATTGCCTAGCCTTTATGCTTGTTATTGTTGTTATCACACACACCTGAAAACAGGGCACACGATCACTCAACTCAATAAATACATTAGTGAGTGGTCATGTGACATACATAACCACATTTCAACATGTGATGTATTGATTGTTATAATTATTTGTGTGCCTTTGAATGTAATGGAGGGGAACATATGTACCTGCGTAGTGAGCCCATACCTCAACATTGTTTCCATAAGTGAGCCCTGTGTTCAAGTAGTCTATAGTGTTCACTCAAATTGGTTTTCCTGTTCTCCGGTGCTAGTGGATCCTATACTCGGGCTATGGCCTTCTCACCCTGGGGGTTGGGGATAGAAAGTCAGCAGATGACTACAAAAGTGAGTATTCATGTATTTGTGATGCTTAGCATCTGAGAATTACGCATGTAGTGTGCTACCTACTGATTAATGCTTGTGCTATGTGTATAAAAAATGTGTGTCAACCAAATAGATATCCTAAAACTTGCAGTTCAAATCTGTTTTTTAATCTATTTATATATTGCATACAAACAGGTCAATCCCGAACAGAAAAAAATCCACTTGAAAAGCTATCCCTCAGAAGGTGCAGACCCTGGGGGTCCCTTGGCGCTACTGTGTCCATTGCAGGAAAAAGTGGGAGTACTTGAGGTGCTGGACCCAGAAGATCACAGAGGTCCAGATGGGGATGTCCTATCAAGGTAGAAGGGGTGCGCGCCAGATCCTGACCCCCTAATGGCCTGCATACTGGTGGTGGCCTACCAGGAGCGTGATGGGCATTTGAGGGCCCAACTGCAGCTACAAGGGGGTATGTTCTACTGAGAGTCATGCATGTTACATTAATAGCTTTGTGTCTTAAAGACAGGCATTTTCTCATCAATATGGGGGGGTTGCCTAAGTGTGACGCAGAAGAAGAGTATTTGGTTGTATAGGTCTGTAAGTAGGTGCATGCTGATGTGCTTTGCTTATTGTTTTTCTGACCAGGAACACAGCAGAGTCCACTACCAATTTACTGTCTTGAAGAGACACATGGCTGAGTAAAGTGATTAATCAGCTCATGTTGTTTCATGTTGGGGGTAGCACTTGTACCAAATGTGCCACTTGCCTTGAGTGTGTCATGAGTGATGCTCCCCCACTAATGTGTCTCATGTGATGGTGGCCGTCTTACATGTGACATAGCATACAGTGCACTTTGAATGCAGTCACTGAGCAATACTTCCCTTTAATAACTGGGAAATGTACAGTAACATGAGATAGCAAACATCACTGGTTCCATCAGTAATAGTGCCTACATGTTGGCATCTGTGCCTTTCCCTGAGTTGGATCATCTACACTACTGTTTCCTTTGTGATCCATGTGTCCTGATAGGTTGATGTCGGATTCCATCAAAAATGTGTGTGTAGGTCAATCTCTATTTGTGAATAGTTATTTGTAATGGGTATACAGTTAGTGTGTTACCGGAGACAGGAGTGTGTAGACATTGATGGGTGGTTTACATATACCCTAAGTCATTACCCAATGTCATAAGTCAGGTCAAATTGACGACGCAATGAAGGACATGACAAGAAGACTTTTACAGTAATTTCTCACAATATGAATTTCCATGCAATTGATGTGAGATTATTCAGTTATGTGAATTGCACAAGTGGATTTGTTAAGGTTAATTCACTGACTGTTGACATGAATCAGGGGTTAACATGCAGAAATGTAGGTATCATATGTATGGACCTTCTGTTTGTGAGATAAAAGGATACTCTAATGTACCTTCCCATTAGGACACAGGTTAAACCACCTCTTCATGCAATGGAGATTTCCTGAGCCTCAACAACCTTCAATGGCCTATTGGAATTTAGGCATGCAATGTAAGTATGGTGTTCTCACCGGTACCAATCGAGACTAGAAATGTCCTTTGGCCTAGGTGAATTCTTGTGCTTTGGATATTTGTAGACAAATCTCCCAAACATTTGGCCCAGATTGTATTCAGTCTACTTTTCTCTGCTACATGTGATACATAGTGAGGCTACTTAAGTACAGATTTCATGAGACTATTCTGACAGTGGACATATGAGGATGTTTCTATTAGACAGTGTCAACAGTGTGCAATGAACATTTCCATTCCACCTCATTCCTGCTACTGTACATAATGGTGCAACATAGCTGTATTGGTTGACCATCATTTCATCATGATGTGGAATTAGGTACATGACCATTTGCTGATGGCAGAGCGTTGTGTGGAATCTGTAGGATTGGATTTATCATTACCATCCTATGTGACGACAACAGGTTACTAAGGTATACTACATGAGCCATTCTAAACAAGGTGATGAGGTATCCTACTATATTCATGAGGATGGAGATCAGACAACTTCACTCAAGCAATTGTAGCAGTCTGTGGTTATGACTAAATTGTGAGTGACTGACTGTTTACATGCATGCATGTGCTCATGCTAATGTTGAAGCCTATGTAGTGAACAATGCAGTTGGTGTGGTCTGTGCACTTTAGCCTCTTGGCTGCTAATGACAAGTGTAACTCGTCATGGACTTTCCATTGATTTCAATGGAAATTATATGATCAGAATAATAATGCCTTAGCAGTAAAGGGGTTAGAAATCTTTTCTGTTGATATCTGATGATCAGGGGTGGTAACGCAGTTGCAATTAACCAATTGTTTATGTCATTTCAGATTTATCCAGGGCAAGTGAAGGAAAAGGGGCCAACATTGTTGGGGACTCAGCTGGTCACAGTGGTTCTGGTTGTGAGATTACAGACATGGAGGGACCCAATGACCAAGACGGTGTGGGTAGTACCACTGAGGATGGAAGATCAACTTCTTCATCGTTAGAGTCATCCTCCAGTGGGCACTCCCAAGTGGTGGCAGAACCCATGGGATTTGTTCCACCTTCATCCTTGTCTGCCACCAACAGTTCCATTTCCACCCTCCCTGTTGGCCGGGCCCGATTCCTCATAAGAGGAAGACGTCTCCTTCACTCCAGGCACCTCAGCTTCAACCCCTGTTACCTCAGCTGCCCTGGGTGAGGAGGGTATTAGCCTCCTGAGAAACATCTCTGTGGATCAGGCAGCATTACTGCATGCCACCCAGAGGCAAGGCAGCTATCTCAAACAGATGGTTGCACCACAGCGCTATTTCTTTCCTACAGAGATCTTTTCAGGCTCTGGCCTCTTCCCTCATGGCAGCCTTCCAGCAATCCCAAACTTCCACCCCACCTCCTGTCCTTTCCTCATCCAAATTCCTTATTCTCATGCTTATCCTAAGCACCCTTACACATGCACATGCACACACTTCAACAGCCCCAAGCAGCACATGCAAATAGAAACACTGGAAAACACGCAAGCATGCAACCATTCACCTGACACTAAGCACCCTTACCACCACCACCCCCAAAAATACCCCCATACACCTCAACTGCATCCAGAGACCCATCTCCAACACCCATCAGTCCCCCAGATACCACAACCACACATCCAGATCCATCCATCACCCAGCATTTCCCAAACACCACAGATGCACCACTATATCCATCAACCCACTCCCAGTATTACCCCAGACACCACACCCACGCCACCAGACTCATCACTCACCCCCAGCATCGCCCCAGAAACGACATCGACACCACCAGACCCATCAGTGAAATGCTTTCCTTCTCGCACATCTCCGCCTGGTAGCTGCTGCCTCTAATCCTTGCTGGTCTGTGTTTGAGGCCCTCCTCCACCCACAGGCACCCTTGTGCACCTCATCCATGGTGATCCACTGGGAAGCTTCTGCGCTCTGCCCTAAGTCTTTCTACCTTCTGTCTTTAGGATCTCTTTATCCTTCTTTCTTGCTGTGCTTTCTAACTTTTTTCCTCTTTCTACCCTCTTTCTCACTGTTGTACCTTTTCCCTGCATGTCCCTGCTGTTGATCATCTCCTGCCCCCCACTGTAGAAAAAGGGTAGGGCTGATGGCCTGTTTCAAGATTGCCCGGCGTTAACCGCCTCTATACCACTCTAGTTACCAAACAAAGAGGCAGGCGCTGGAGACTGGAAAGCAGGAAACAGAGGTTTTTATTCCGACGGAGCAGACCACATCAGATCAGACAACAAGGTATCATCTCGAGGTGCTCTAGCAGCCTCTCTGAGGCCTGGCCTCTTATACCCCGGTTTATGACGTGTGAGCATTCTTTATTGCATAAAAAAAACTCTGTGAACTCATAAAAAACATCCCCGTAATCCTTGTGTCAGACCCACCCCCACATGTATCCACAATAGAGGTCCTCACCCTGCTGATAACAAGAGGGGGCTGTCACGCAGCTGAGTGTTCCGCCGATTCTTAGGATGTGTGCGCCTGATCGTATCCCAGGGGGTGGGGAGGCCAGGATCAATAGTGGGCCCTTTGAAGAGGAGCGACTCCATACAATAGGGGGCAGTAAACTGTATCTCCCGGCTAGGCGATGGCCTCGGACCTGTGTGGACAATCGGACTCGGGGGAAGGGGTCATCAAAGGAGAGGTATTCATGCCGCGTGGACAATCAAGCGCGGAGGGAGAGTTTACCAACAGAGGGGTATTCATGAAAGGAAAGGAGGTGTTGGTCAGGCGCGAGCGTGACTCCCAAGGACAGAGTCATGCAGAAGAAGAAGGTTTATGACTTGCCCATGTGAGGGAGGGGGGGGGGAGAAGGCCAGGGTGCGCGGAGGGTGCTCGCAGGGTCAGGGGAGCACGCTGGCGATCGATCGTGGACAGGGAGACCATGATACCTAAAATGGCTGTCGTGCATGTTGTACGTGGGTGACAAGCTGGCGCAGATGATGTTCAGCTCGTGTACTAAAATTCCACAGTCCTCCCTTTTAACATGTCTCGCCAACTTGTCAGTTCGGATTTATCCCCATAAGGCCACGTATTTCTACTTCATAGAGAGGACTCATGCACTCATTTCTGAAGTCCAAAGTCTTTGGGCACATACACTTAGTAGCGAGTGCACACAAGGATGGCAGGCATTGGATACTTAAGCAACACACACATAGTATCACAATCGGTATCAATAAAAAGGAAAACAACCTCCAACCCCAGTCCTTCAAAGTGTCCCAGAACCAGCTCCCCAGCGGCCATCCTTTTTGTTCTTGGTGAACCTCCGAGGAAAGTCTGTGGAGGTGTTCAATTGCCTTGTAGACTGAGGGTGAGTTATCTGGCACGTAGGTGCAACAGCTAGATCCGATGATGCGGCATGCTCCTCCTCGATCAGCTAGAACCACATCTAGAACAAGGCGGTTTTGAAGGGCCACAAGGCGGACCGCCTGAAGCTCAGCCGTGTTGTTAGCAAGGATGCCAGCCGTGATGTTGATCGTTGTTTCTACTGCCTGGGTCAGGTGTCGGATAGCGCGACTGTTCGCCATTGGGCCCCACAGAGGAACAAGTCCCTTTGCTGCATCCAGGAACTGTGCTCCAGTGGAGTCGGCTTGTTCAATGTCATTTGTGCGCCTCTGCCGGTGATGGTTAGCAGGGGCTACATATGTGGGAGGGAGAACGAAGGCGATGTAGCAGGTACCCTTCCAACCTTTCGGGAGCCAGGTGTAAGCTTTGGTGCCACAAACAAAGTACATATTTGGAGAAGCAACAAAGGAAGGGGGATCAACTGAGTCCAATGTTCTGGTGATGCGGCAGGAACTGTGACCCACCAGCTGCGTTCCCCGGCCTTCGAGGCACACAAGACCTGTGACATTGATAAGGGACAGGGCCACAGTCAGAGTGGCGGCAGTCTGTTTCTGCAGATGAGAGAAGGTGGGTCTAGCTGGATTGTGGAGCACTTGCACTTCAACACGTTCTCTGGCTGGGATGTTCATAAGGAAGGCGGCACCCGAGGGTGCAGGACACAGGGGAGCAGCGGTCCTTCCTGTTTTGTTCAGCCAAAACCCATAGTAGAAGTGTGATACTGTCTGACCGGAAGTGGCGTTGTCCTTGTGGCTCTCTTGCATGAGGATCAGCCAGGCGAGGCAGGAGCCGTGAACTGAGAAAGGAGAAGGGATGAAGGGGATGGAGTGTCCAGTGGCATGCGGGAGCAACCTGCAGATCCAGCAGTTCGTGGCATTTGCAGCAAGGTTGTGTTGGTGCAACAGTTGCACGAAGGAATTGTTCCAGAATTCCCTGCGCCTTTCTCGGAGCTGAGGCGACAGGGAGATCAGGTGATGCTCTTTCATGGGGTTCGGTTGTGCAGTGGGCAGCAATGCCTGATGAGCGGGGATGCTTCCCTCCAGAATCCAGAAGGAGGTCATGAGGAGGAGGCAGAAGAGGAGGACGATAAAGAGGGCGATTGTCTTTGATTTGTGCAAATTGTCAGTCTTTGGGTTTCCATAGTGGGTATTTCCTGTTGCTTCCATCATCTTCTTATCTGGCGCTTCCATCATCTTCTTATCGGGCGCTTCCATCATCTTCAAGGTGCTCGGTAGCGGGCAGGACCACAGACTTTGTTTAGCTTCTCTCCGGGTAACCCTTAGTTGTGCTTAGGTCACCGTTCTGAGATTTTAACTTAGTCCGTGGCCTGCTTAGCCGAAGCTCCCTCCTTTCGTCGCAGGAAATACCCTTCTCTGGATGGCACAGTGGGATCAGGGAATTTTGCAGGTTCAAGTGCCTCGGTATCGGGATAACAGTTCAATGCTGGCCGGTCTTTGTTCAGGAGCTCTTCTTGGGTGTTGACGCTTTCTGTCGTGGCCAGGGTCGGGGAGACCCTCCTGCAGTGGTGTGCGTGCAGCCAGTGCCGTTTTCCCTCCACTCGAAGCGCCGTCCAGGTGGTGATCAGTACTTGCCAGGGGCCCGTCCACCGGGGTTCCAGACTCTTGGCCCGTTGAAATTTCCGGACTAGTACATAGTCCCCCGGTTGGATGTCGTGACCCGGACCCCTGGAAGCATCGGGGATGGCCTGCTGCACCTGTTGATGAATGACAGACAACGTTTTAGTTAACTTGCCCAAATAATCAGACAGTAGGACGTCCGGGACGTCATGAATGGAGGTCGGTTTGGGGGCAGCCCAGAGGTTCATCGGTCGCCCGAATACAACCTCGTAGGGGGTCAAATGGTGTTTGGTGGGAGTGGAGCGCATCGACAGTAATGCCAGTGGGAGGGCATCTGGCCACTTAAGTCCAGTGGTGGCCACTATTTTTGACAGTTTCAGCTTCAATGTGGCATTATGTCGCTCCACCAAACCGGCGGATTGGGGGTGGAAGACTGCATGAAATCTCTGCTTCACCCCCACCCCTTTCAAGATTAGTTGGATGACCTCAGCTATGAAGTGGGGGCCATTGTCGCTCCATAAAATTCGACAAAGGCCATAGCGAGGGAAGAACTCTTTCAGTAGTACTTTGGCAGTAGTCATGGCAGTGTTGTCACGGGTTGGATAGGCCTCTACCCATTTGCTGAAGGCACATACAATGACTAGTATATACTTCAAGCCTTGGCATCTCTCTAGCTGGATGTAATCCATCTGGAGGACCTCAAAGGGGTGATCGGGGATCCCAAACCCTCCCCGGGGCACCACAGTTGCTTTCCCGGGGTTGTGTTGCAAACAGATAAGGCACTGCTGGACCAGGCGTTTGGCTGAGTCGGGGATTTTGTCGTTGTACCAGACTTTGGAAATGAGTTCGATAATGGGTGCAGATCCTATGTGTGCGGGGGAATGTGCCATAGTCAGTATCGAGATCAGGTATGAGTCAGGCAGCAGCCATCTGTTTGCATCTTTTGTCCGCCAGCAGCCCTCATCGTCCTTCAAACCCACCCGTGCCCACTCGGTCAGTTCGTGAGGGGTGCTGGCCGACTGGATGTCTCTAATCATTTCCCTAGCGTCAGTCCATTTCTCTGCTTGTGACCTGGTCACATATATGCGTGTCACCGTCTTATTCTCAGCTGTGGTTCGTGCAGTGATGTCGGCCAGTGCGTTCCCTTGTCCGACTAAGTCTGTCACCTTCTTGTGTGCCTGGCATTTGATTACTGCTAATCGTTTGGGGAGGAGAACTGCTTCAATCAAAGTAGAAACCAGATCTCCGTGAAGGATGGGGGTTGCCGTGTGACGTCAGGAATCCCCTTTCCCTCCATAGGAGCCCAAAATGGTGGACCACCCCGAAGGCATACTGACTGTCTGTGTATACGTTTGCGGTGGTTCCTGTTGCTATGATGCATGCTCGTGTGAGGGCTATCAGCTCTGCCGCCTGTGCAGATCGTTGTGTGATGCAGGCTGTCTCAACTACTGTTCAGGCTGTCGTTACTGCATAAGCAGCTGAAGTGGTGCCATCTGGGAGTTTGATGCATGAGCCGTCTACCCATAGCTCTCCATCAGGGTTTGTAAAAGCAGTGTCTCGGAGGTCAACTCTACTCCTAGTCTGTTCGTCCGTGAGGGTCACACAGTCGTGTATGGGAGGCACGTCGGGGTCATTTCCAGGCAGGGGCAACAGTGTGGCAGGATTCAAAGTCGTGCATCTCTTTAGTGTGATGTGGGGTGCAAGTAGCATCAATTCGTACCCTGTCAGTCGTGCGCTAGTCAGGTGTTGAGTCTTGGTTTGGTTCAAAAGGGTGTCAACAGCATGGGGTACTAACACGGTGAGGGAGTTTGAAAGTACGATTCCCTCGCTCTGACGGATAGAGACAGCAGCGGCAGCTACTGCTCGAAGGCAGGCAGGCAAAGCTCTGGCTACAGGGTCAAGAGTGGCAGAGAAGTAGGCACAAGGGCACTGCTTAGGACCGATAGACTGTGTTAGGACGGACAATGCACACCCCTCCCTTTCGTGGGTGAAGAGGGAAAAGGGCTTGGAGTAATCCGGTATTCCCAGGACGGGGGCCGAGCAAAGGGCATCCTGTAGCTCCTTAAAGGATGCTTGACACTCAGGGGTCCAAGGAAGCGGGAAGGGGGCATCTTTGGCCAGCAAGGCAAGTAGAGGTTTTACAATGAGGCTGAAATTTGATAACCATTGTCTGCAAAAAGAGGTAAGGCCAACCAAAGAGCGGACTTGCTTTTGTGTTTTTGGGATGGGGGTGTCTAGGATGGTTTGGATTCGATCGGGCGTAAGTTTCCTCCCTTCTTTGGACAGGAGATGGCCTAGGTATGTCACTTGTGGCTGGCAGAACTGTAATTTTTTTTTGGAGACTTTGTGGCCATTTTCTGCGAGAAAGTGTAGGAGTTGGACAGTGGCTGTGATTGCAAGTGGGGTGGTGTCAGCCGCCAAAAGGATATCATCGACATATTGGATCAACACCACTCCATCTGGTAGCTGGACAGCGTCCAGCTGTCTTTTGAGGGCCTGGCTGTAAATGCTGGGACTTTCAGTGTACCCCTGGGGAGCTCTACAAAATCGGTACGAGTGGGATTTTAGGGTGAAGCCGAAGAGATAACGGCTGTCTGGGTGGATGGGGATGAAGAAAAACGCATTTTTGAGATCAATAACAGTGAAGGTGGTGGCAGTGGACGGGATGAGGGTCAGAATGGTGGTGATGTCTGAGACTACGGGGTATTGGGGTACAACCACTTTGTTGATCTCTCGCAGGTCGATGATGAAGCGGTACGCTTTCTCATCTCCCTCGCCTTGCTTCTTAACAATGGGTAGGATAGGGCTGTTGCAGACATTGCTAACCACTTCTTCGACCACTCCTGCATCTACCAGAGACTGAATGATCGCTACCAGTGCCTTCTCGCCCTCGGGCGATATCCGATACTGTGGGAGTTTCGGGAGCATGGCGTCCTGTCTTACAGTTATATGAATGGGGTCAATCATCATTCGTCCCACATCAGAGTCATTTTTGGCCCATAGGTACGGGGTCAGGGCGTCGAGCAAGGACAGATCACAGTCAGTCAGGGAGTACATGTGTCGTGTTGGGCAAGATTTAGGTACGCTCGGGTTGTCGTACAGGATGACTCGGACTCCATCTGGGGAACACCTGATAGTAGCTCGAAAATGTTTCAGCAAATCAATGCCCATAATGGCGTCAGGGGAGTTGGAGGAGAGCAAAAATGTTGTGGCAGTGGTGTTGTTATCTAGATCAAAGGAGATAGGTACGGACAGGGGGTTAGTGGAGGGCGTCCCTTCGAAACCTATCGATGTAATGTGTGAGCCAGACAAGGGTGCCCTTGGAACCAGTCGTTTCGATAACACACTACGTGTCACCCCAGTGTCTACCAAAAATGGAGACTCTGTACCCAGGACCTTAGCAGTGACGTAAGGACCTTGCTGGTCAACACAGAGCTCGACTGGATCCCTCCCTTGCCCCTGGCAGTCCTATGCAAAATCGGGGGCATTCTCACCATCGGACAGTTGATACTGGTTCTGTCGGGGACGGTCAAATGTGTTCGATCTCCCTGGTCTGTCATTGGTGGTGTCGTTTGTGTACCCTCGTCCTTGTCCCCTATTTCTCGGCCCACCCGCTACGTCCTTGGGGTCCCTATTTCTGTTCATCTCTAATAGAACCGGACACTGGGATTTCCAATGACCGAATCCTTTGCAGAAGGCACACTGGTCCCCGCTAATGTCTCTACGTCCAATGTGGGGTGTCGGGGTGTGGTCTTTGGGAGGTGGATTTCTAGGGGTGGTCGATTGGTAGTTCCCCCCATGGGGTTCCCGTCCGACCGCTATACCTTGTATCTGGGCTATCATCACCCTTTCTTTCAAATCTGTCTTCTTTTTCTCGGATGCCCTATCACTCTCATTCTTCTGGTGCTCGTAATACTGAGCCATCTGAAGGATAGCTACGGGTTTGGAGGCCCCCCAACTACTCTCACTCGTTGTTGCGATAGACCCTTTACATAATTTTGCACAAACAGGTGTTGTCCGGTAGCGGTGGTCATGTCTTGGCCACTGTAGTCGGAGAACACTGTCTCGAATCGGGAGAAGTATTCTGATACATCTTCCTGGGGTTTCTGACGACAGGCCGTGACTATCGACCAATCTACCTTTTTCTCTGGGATCAGTGTCTTTAACTTCTGAACTAATTTGTCTGGGAGTTCTAATATGTCCTTTACTGGTTTCTTTCCGGGCTCTCGCTGTCTATCTAGCTCACTGAGTTGCTTCCAGGTATGTCCGAACAGATCCGTGTGGTCAGCCTTCCGGATTTGCTTCCACACGTCAGCTGGCAGGCATAACCCGAAAAACAAGTCAATGTCCGCTAAAGTCATTATCGTCGAACCCAAGGCTGTGCCTAATTCGGTATAGAATGCCGTCGGGTTCTTTCTTAAATCGGGCAGAGTTTGTCTAAAGGTTAAGATATCTTTTCGGTCCCATGGTTGGTAAACCCAATTGTACACAACCCTCCCCTTTGCATCTTCATGGTTAATATCGTCGTTTGTTCCCTGACCACGCGGCGGAAGCCAGTAAGGGGCCGCCTCTCTGATGGGCATCATAGAGTTGGCTACTTCTACTGAGGACTCGGTTGTTTCAGGGACTGTAACCTTGATTTCTGGTTTCTGTTCCGTGAGGTGGCGGAAGACCTCAAGCATTTGCATGAAGAGGTCCGTCGCATCACGTTCAGTCTCATCTCCAACATCAATCTTTCTATATAGCGTTGTCAGTTTAGCGGGGCCCTTACTCTGATACCTATCCTCATATGCGTTCAGGGTGTGGTAGCTGAATCGTAAAATGAAATGCGGTCTGTGGCTGTCGGCATGTGAATTATACATGTTCATTGTGTATTCTTCGCTCTCCTTCCGTTCTACTAGTGTCTTTGCTATTTTGTCAATCCCATCCCGCTCATCTTTACTCAACCTATTTGGTCTGGCTGGTGGTTGCTCGCTAGCCTCGGGGTCATCTGGCAGTGTTGCTAATGTGGCTGGTGCGGAGGCCGTGAGGGCTGGTGCACTAGCGCTAAGGTCGCTCTCGTTCGCACTCAGGGCTTGCAGGTGTTGTTGGCAGGGGGCATATGGAGGAGCATGTAGATGAATGGGGGACCTAGCAGTAACTCATCGTTCGCCCGTTGTTTGGAGGGCAATTCAGGGTAGAGCGTAGAGGGGGTCCTAACAGGACATTGACCTGTCAACCCTGATTCTTGTCTTTGTTTAGCTTCCTTTCTTTCTTTTATTTCTTCTTCTAGTTGCTTAGCGGCTAGGTGGGCTGCCTTTCATAATTCTTTCCCTATTTTTGCTTCTTCTCTCTTTCTTCGTTGTTCCGTTTCTTTGCGCCACATGCCGATACTATCGAGCATAGTGGGCGTAGTCTTATTTTTCTGGAGCGCTATTTCTAATGTTTTTATTTTATGATCATCAAAGGAACCTATCAGTGGCCACTGACTTTCGGGGTTCTTCTTTGTGTATTGATGCCATAACTTAGTATAAGCTATAGCGACTAGTCCATGCTTAGTGAACATGTCCTTATTAGGGGTGCCCTTTAGCGGAGCTGGATGGTTCATCTCTAATAAGCGGTCCGGGCTAAACAGGCTACCAATCAGTGGGGAGAAGATAGGCATGACGGGTTACAACGGGGACAAAGGTCTGCACTACCTATCTTATCACGGCGTGCAAAGACTAGACAGAATATTTCTATTCTCCGTTGTTTGCAGGCGGTGAATACCTCAAAAGAACCAATACCGAACACTTAATGTACGGTCAATCAAACAATCAGTGGGGAGAATAAGTAGGTACGACGGGTTAAAAGTTTGCGTTACCTACTTTTTCTCTACCTGCAAAGAGAGACCCTGTTCTTCCCTGTTTGCAGACAGAGAATCTCCAGACAACAATCCGCGAACAACAGTTCGGGAAAACAGTGGGGGAGGAAGATAGGCACGACGGATTACAATGGGGACAAAAGTCTGCGTTACCTATCCTTCACTGCTTGCAAAGGGAGATCCTGTTGTTTCTCCGTTTGCAGACGGTGAATCTCCAGAGAATCAACAAAAGAGTAATACTAGTATTATCCAAACCAAACAATAATTTCATACTTTTGTCGCATTTACACGACCTTACCCGGACCGCATGGACAGTTTCCTGTCTTCCGAATCCAGCGCCCGATCGTCCTCTATTCTTCGTGATGTTCGCGGCACTCCTGATGGTTCCCAGTCAGGACCGTAGATCACTCGAGAGAGGTCTGTTCAGAACTAGTGAAGTTCGGATGATAGGCTGTCAGACGAGGGTCTATCGGACAGGAGCTCTCCCGATCGTTGCAGTCGTTCACTCTGTCGTTGGGACCTCTCCCACTGGATCCACGTGTCGCTGATGGGCCCCACGCTTTGGGACGCCAATTGTAGACAAGCATTTACAATGCAATGGTCTCGGCATTATTAAAGGTAGAGCTATTGGCATTGCTCATGACATCTTTTTTTATCATAAATAAATAGCATTGTCATTTACATTGCCAATAGCTTAATCGTTAAATAAATGGCAGTCATTTACAATGCCAATAGCTTAATTGCTCGTATATGCATGAGCTATTGCATTTGCACCCACCACACAGAGCCACCCACACACATATATAGAGCCGCCCACACAGTGTCATTCACATAGAGCCACCTACACACACAGAGCCACCTACACAGAGCCACCCTCACACAGAAAGAGCCACCCACACATAGAGCCACCTACAAAAAAAGCTATCCATACAGAGCCACACACACAGACAGAGCCACACACACAGACAGAGCCACACACACAGCCACACACACAGACAGAGCCACACACACAGACATGCTGCACACCACTCCTGATGCTGTGTCACACACGCCAACCTAGGTTATTCTGCAGGGATGCATGTATATCCCCAGTGCAACGGAGTCCTCGACCTAAAAAGGGGGCACACACACGAGAATTCATTATTCCAGCCAGTTTAATGAGGTTAGGTCCCACCACACACTGCAGAAAAATCACTGAGACACGTTTCGGCTGTGAACAGCCTTTATCAATCAGCGAGTCATCAGATTAAACACTGCTTTTAAAACCACCCTGATCATGAAAATAAAAACCGTACTAACATTGATTTCACCGAATGAAAATAATGAACAGGAGGTGTAAAAATGTATACAGTTTGCCATCATGCGCTTTAAAATTTTGCCCTGCATGTATATTGTAATACTGATTTTGAGCCACAGTGACCTTTCAATAAAATACTGTTGCCTAACGTGTAGCGCAATTGCAATAAACTCAATCCTGCCAATACTACAGTCCAAATGATCTAGATATATACAAACGGAAGATTTGTCAGTACAGTCTGTTCGTGTGGCGTGTTCCACCAAAATTTGAAAAGTATTGAATATATATTTGCGCTCTTTCAAATGAATGTTCCTGTTGCGTGAAACGCAAGTTGCAAGTTACACAAACACTTCTTAGTACCTATGCATTGAAGCGCTATGCGGGAATAACTGCGAGTAACATAATGTTGCCACATTGTTGCCAATAGGATGCGAAGTTCTCAGAGAACACCAAATGCTGATCACAGCAAAGGAACAAACAGTAATATGTGGCATATGGTCTAACAGGAAGGGAGCTATTGAAGTCTTATGCCGGGCATGGAGGCACAGTCACCAACAGTATCGAAGCCGACCATGAGCACACGAGGGAGTGAGCAACACGAAGTGTGGTGGTGAAGCAGATAGAGAGCAGCACACAAGGGAGGGAGCATCATGAAGTGTGGTGTTGGCGGTGAAGCAGATAGAGAGCAGCACCCGAGGGAGAGAGCAACTTGAAGTGTGGTGGTGGAGGAGAAGCAGATAGAGAGCAGCACACGAGGGAGAGAGCAACATGAAGTGTGGTGGTGGAGGAGAAGCAGATAGAGAGCAGCACACGAGGGAGAGAGCAATATGGAATTCAGGTGTATGGAGAGAGCCACATAAGAAAGACCTGCACAAGAGGGAGAGAGCAACACAGAGCGCAAGCGCCGAGGGTGGGGGGGGGTTGTTTGGATGAGGAAAGCAGCTCACAACCGAGGGAGCTAGAAAGCACATGGACACCCATGGAGCACTGAAAGAAAAAAAGTAGTTGTCCTACTGTGAGCAGTGGAAGGATACAAGAAATCAAATCAAGAGGATGAGGAAGAGACTGTGGACATGGGGAGGTAGAAGCAGAAGAATGAGAATGCAAGCCATGATCAAGGAAGAAGCGAGCAACTGAGAGTGACAATAAAGCCAACCAAGGAAAGAACACAATAGGTCTTTTGCAACCAGGTAGGTGCGCTGTGTGGAGGGCGATACCTAAAAAGAGAGTCCTTTAAGTACACAGTGAAAAGATACACGTCATCCAATCACAACACTGGAAGACCAGAATGCTCCTGGCCCAGGCACACACATGTATAGAGAGGAAAACCATGGATCAAGAGCAACAACTCAGACAGGCCCAAGGTCCACTCTAAGTATATATTTTGCGTTGGCAATAATAGGTATGCCTACAGTCAGCTCGAGCCAAAACTCTCTGTAGCAGAGACCTAAAGACAGATAAACAACAAACGGCTCCAACACATACTAACATTAAAGTATCAAAATGAAAACACAAAGGCTTTAAGAAATACAGCAGGCAAACACAGACACCCACAGAAATGATACACCAATGGAAAAAAACCGACACAAGCACTTATGCAGATATCGCTACTGTACACACTCACTGTCAGCAGGGCCCTACTTCGAGTATCACCAGCCCCCCTCTCCCGACACACACAGGTAGACCGACAGAGGAGCCTATAGGCACAAAACACAGGTATGCCGTGAAAGACACTGTTGAGGACAGAGCCGCACTCTTGTACAGTCACCGTGGGCGCAGCCAGGCTAGGCCGAAGAACCATTACCAGTAAATGAGGGAGAGACCGTCGAAGCGCTCGAGCTGGCGTCCAGGCGCTTTAAGATAGGACATCTCATGCGGGGACCAGCCAGAACGTCCTCTTCATCGCATGCAAAGCTATCGAGGCAGTGTGGTAGTCCGCCTATCTCGCTCTGTCTTCGGGCACAGGGCGACCGCTCCAAAGGGCCTCATTTAGCCATGTCCAGAAACAGGGCACTGCCAACCACAGAGGTCTCTCGCTAGCAGAAAGGCCTACCGCAGAGCGGCTAGCTGGAGCCAAGGACACTTGGGGTTTGCCAAGATGGAGGTCAGAAGAGAAGAAGGAGCTGGGCTTGCAGAGACCCAAATGGAGATAACATTGAGTGGCCTCTTGACTTCATGTTCCGCGAGACTCCCGCAGCCCGTGTCGCTACCGCAGCCCTGTGCGGCTGCCGTAAGCAGCAGATGTTGCCACACCAGACTTAATCCTATATGGCAGGGCCGGCAAGGGCAGCCTCGGCGGCCAAGGGCTTTCGCGAGCTCTGCATCTCTAGACACAAGGGGAGTAGGCGGGTGGGACGAGGGAGCGAGAGCGCGTCTCTCCACTCCAGGGAACCGTGTGTACCCAGAGGGCTCGAGCTGCTCCAGTCCGAGTTCTGCAGCTCACTATGGATTAGGATACTGTTAGCAGCAGACGTCATGCAAGTTACAAATTCAAAACCCTGACCAGACAACTGTCCGCTGTGCGGTATTAAGGACGCGTTTGCACATATTGTCCCATGTGTTCATTAAAGTGCTTTCTGACAATTTATGATAAGGGCTGCTTATTAATCCTACACTGAAGCACATGAACGATTTTCTTCTGCGTTCAGTCTACCCTCTCTGAAAACTGGCCCTTGTGCTATCTTTACCAGAACAGAACTTATAAACCGGGAAAGTCCCAGTAAATCACCTACACAAGTGTGACAGACACACCTACAGACAACATCTCATACACTAACACACGTCATTGACACACAGCTACACAACATAGTGCTACAGAAACCGCTACAACAATATGCTTCCAGCGTAACACACAATAACAGAACTCGCATGGTATTATACCTGAGCAGTAACACAGGCGCAGCATCCCCGACAAAGACACACAACACAGTACATTACACAACCACACAGTTACAGAACAGGACACAACAGAACAGCCTCTTTGATACAAACACACCTGCACACTCACTGTATCTCTAACAGTGCCACAAACTGCACACAGAGCAGAACAGAGGAAAACAAGCACACTAACACATCCTCAAGTGACACAAGGCACAAAACACCAGCTGCATCTCCGATGGTAAGGCAGTCGCCATTCATACCTCTTCCCTGACAGCAACAGACACCAAAGTATCACAGACTGCAACACTAACAAAACACACGTAGCATTCCTATCATTAACACGCACGCACAGTAACAGACATGCTAGCGCACATACATTGCTACGAAGACACAGACTCACACATAGACAGCAACAAGCCAAATGCTGTACTGCCAGCGCTAGGAACCCGGGCACAGTTTAAAACCCCATTTATGGCATCACTGAATAGCACAGACATTCATCAACACATACGCGGCACCATTGACAGGAACAGCAACACGCTCAGGCACGCTGGTGCACACAAATCAACAGAAGCAGCCACAAAGACCCCACAATACACCTCCTCATACATCACTGCTAATCGCACAGGAGTATTCCCTACACTGACCCACACATACAGTAGCAATGGCAGTAAACACCAATCAGTACAACACCATTAAGATAACTAGTCGCCCTTACATGCATATGTGCATACCAGCACCTGCACAGCATCATTGACAGTTACACACACACGCCAACACCCGAAGCACCTCAAATAGAGACACACGGGCAGCAACGCACATCCGCCGTAACAGAAACTCGCAATAAAATATGTCATGGCAGAAGAAAACATGACTACACGTGCTGACACGCTTCAGTGGATAAGGAGGCAGGCACTGGAAGGCACACGTGTGCATGAGGCTGCGCGTACACGCGTCCCTTGGACTGCACTCACATGGCAACCACACACAGCCTCAGGCAGACATAGTAATAACAACCACATAGAAGCGCGCACATTCAGGCGTCCAATATGACAGGTGCACAGTGAGTAAAACTTTAATCCTCATTTCAGTCGCAGTTGAACAAAAAAAAAAAACTATCACTATCCCACTCGAAGCAAAGAGAACTCCCCAGTGACGCTCAATCGCTTCAACAACAAAATCGCATCCTCGAGTCCACCCCACATGCACTGATGCGACCGCAGAAGTAGCTTTACCAACGCGGCACGCCGCGACACTAGTGGGCAAACCTCACTTGGCAGCAGCCAAATAAATCAACATATATTAGGGACGTTGGGTTATATTTTGGGGGGAGGGGGCGGCAAGGCACGGGGTACTTATTGGATCAGCGAAGGTGTAACCTACTGATTTATTTTTCCGTTCCGACCGCTTACCTCGTTTCCCCGTCGCCAAATTTTTATATCCCACGTCTTCTGCAAGGCACCAGACCCTTCGAGCTCAGGGTATGTCTGGACCCCTCCCACCCCCCTTAACAGCATAGGTGTCCCCCTTTCTCTGCCCGTGGCTCGACTGTAGCGAGACGACTGCAGGGGCGAGGGCTGCACAGGACCAGAAAATTGAAAAGCACGCTGTCAGCAACCACGAGAAAAGTGCCAAATGATTACATGGGGAGATGCAGGAATAAAAAATTTACAGGTTGTGGTTCGTGAGGGTCCTGTTCTACCTGTCGTGTCCTCAGGTGCGGGGGGGGTGTAAACAGCCTCTGCCCCCTCCCCGGAGCCCGGGCACCGCTTGGGTGTATTTAGGCTCCCGCTGAGCAGGCGTAAGGCGAAGGCAGGCCTGTGATTGTAACTCCAGCTGGGCCTACTGAATGGTAGCGCTGCCGTGACTGCTGGGCCCGGCTGGGAAGAGGGGGGGTCCCCGGGGCGGCTGAATGGGTTCCTGGGGGGATAATGGGGCACGGGACAAAAGGGGATTCCAGGTAATGAGAGGGACCCCACAGGCCTGCAATGATTCAAAAGGGAGCGATGATAGCTGCGGGCGGAGGGAGGGGGGGGCGGGACGAAGGAGAACTGCGGGCGGAGGGAGGGGGGGGAGCGGGACACCCGATACTAGCCTAGTTGCCCCCAAGACATGGCGGGAAGTGGATTCTGCCTCCATCATTACACAGCAATAATCACTGCTGCCGGTGGCCGACAGAGCCAAAACTGCTGCCCCCTACGCCAGACCCGGGAACTATGGGCTGCTACAGCGGGCACCAAGGATCAGGGAAATGGTGAAGGAGGAGCAGCCGAGGCGCTCAAATACACGGAGAGCGTGAAACAGACAGGGGGAAGAAGGCACAAACAGACACGGACAGCGAAAATACACGGAGAGCGGGGCGGGAAACAGACAGGGGGAAGAAGGCACGGAGGGAAACAGACACAACCTTACCTTCACTGTGAAGGATCGAAAATGGCGGACACAAGCTCCGAGATTTTTTCGAATTTGGGGGCGTGGTTTTGATGTTCTGAGTGACGGACAACGTCACTGTCTAAAGAACATCAAAAATTACGCCCCCAAATCCGAAAAGGACGGGGCTACATCGGAGTGACTGATCTCTCCTCCAATGGCTGGCCTCCGTTTAGGAAGCCAGCCAATGAAGGAGAGACAGGGTAGGGAGGCGGAACCTACAGCGCACTAAGAGTCATTAAATCTCCAGCCTAAGTCTGCGCAAGCGCAGCCTTTTAGGCCTCCGACCTAAAAAAGGGTAGGGCTGATGGCCTGTTTCAAGATTGCCCGGCGTTAACCGCCTCTATACCACTCTAGTTACCAAACAAAGAGGCAGGTGCTAGAGACTGGAAAGCAGGAAATAGAGGTTTTTATTCCGACGGAGCAGACCACATCAGATCAGACAACAAGGTATCATCTCGAGGTGCTCTAGCAGCCTCTCTGAGGCCTGGCCTCTTATACCCCGGTTTATGACGTGTGAGCATTCTTTATTGCATAAAAAAAACTCTGTGAACTCATAAAAAACATCCCCGTAATCCTTGTGTCAGACCCACCCCCACATGTATCCACAATAGAGGTCCTCACCCTGCTGATAACAAGAGGGGGCTGTCACGCAGCTGAGTGTTCCGCCGATTCTTAGGATGTGTGCGCCTGATCGTATCCCAGGGGGTGGGGAGGCCAGGATCAATAGTGGGCCCTTTGAAGAGGAGCGACTCCATACAATAGGGGGCAGTAAACTGTATCTCCCGGCTAGGCGATGGCCTCGGACCTGTGTGGACAATCGGACTCGGGGGAAGGGGTCATCAAAGGAGAGGTATTCATGCCGCGTGGACAATCAAGCGCGGAGGGAGAGTTTACCAACAGAGGGGTATTCATGAAAGGAAAGGAGGTGTTGGTCAGGCGCGAGCGTGACTCCCAAGGACAGAGTCATGCAGAAGAAGAAGGTTTATGACTTGCCCATGTGAGGGGGGGGGGGGAGAAGGCCAGGGTGCGCGGAGGGTGCTCGCAGGGTCAGGGGAGCATGCTGGCGATCGATCGTGGACAGGGAGACCATGATACCTAAAATGGCTGTCGTGCATGTTGTACGTGGGTGACAAGCTGGCGCAGATGATGTTCAGCTTGTGTACTAAAATTCCACACCACCCCCTCCAGTGCCGCTTCCTGCTTTTCTGCCTCGTGGCTGTCGAGCCCTCCCCCTCAAACTAACTATGGCAGCCACTCAGCGGTTAAAGGAGCAATCTCACTGACCTTGTCAGTGAACTGCTTCACTTCACCCACAGCTCCGCCTGGTAGCTCCTGCCCCTGAACCTTGCTGGTCTGAATTTGAGGTCCTCCTCCACAAACACACACCTGTCTGTGCCTCATTCCTGGTGGTCCGGTGGGGAGCTCCTCTGCTCTGCCACTGCTTTGCCTTCTGATCTCTTTTTCCTTCCTTTTTTCTGTGCTGTTTCACTCTTTCTTGTCTCTTTTCCACTTATGTGCCTGTTCCCTCCATGACCCTGCTCCTGCTCATCCAATGTGGCCGGCACCCCTCCAGTGCTGCTTCCCGCTTTCCCGCCTCCCAGCTTTCCAGGCCTCCCCCTCACAATACTCATGGTAGTGGGTGCACCAAAGGCCATGCAAAAGGAAAGCATGTCTGAGTACCTCAGTGCCTGGACCCTGCTCAGCGCCACAGACCCTTGTTCTCTGGCTATCTAATGCTACAACATCAGCACCCACCATGCCCTCAACACTGGATGCCATACCGCCTGACACACCCATGGCTTTTTTCCAGCTGGAACTGCAGCTGCACCTTTGCCTGTCACCACACATCAGCCTCACCCACCGCGTGACCAACTAACACCAGAGCTGGCTGCCTCAACTGCAACATGCTTAACATACGTTCTCTCCACAAACACGACGTGGAGATCTGGGACTTGTTCAGCTCCGCACACCCGGACAATGCCTTCTGCACCAAACCTGGATGAACTAAACCTGTGCCCCGACATCCCCACTGCAATCCTGGATGGCTACAAGATCTTTCACAAGGACTGTGTCAAAAAACCAGGGGGAGGCATCGCCATTGTACATAAAAGCCCTCTGTGCCTCACCGACCATGCATACGGACTCTTGATTAAACATAGAGCACCTCCACTTCCTGGTCCAGACCAACCGGAACACCATCCTCTGTGGCACCCTCATCTACTGACCCCTGGACCCCACCCAACCTTCAGCAATTCCATTATCAGATTCATTGCACCCCACCCTCTCACCTCCACAGACTAAATCCTCCTTGGCGACCTCAACTTTCACCCGGACAACTCCAATGACAAAAACATTTTGGGCTTCATTTATGAAAAGAGACTCATCGCTGCGTGAAAGCAGCAATGCGTCACTTCTCAGTGTTCCCACTCTTGCGACATGATTGATGCGTCATATTTTTAGTATGACGGATCATGTCGCAAGGATTTACCTATACGTCAGTATTTCTGATGTTTCTGTAGGCGCAAAAATGACACATTGCTGCAGTGTGTCACAAAAGTGACACAACTCCAGCAATTGGTCATTATACATGGGCAAGTCCCATGTGAAATGGGCCTGTAACAGTCGTATGACTGCCACGAGGCAAGCGTAAGATATTGACGCGTCCGGGAAGTGGTGTGTTGAAATCTTATAGATTTCACTGCATCACTTCTACGACCCTTTCCTGCATCGGAACGCCCCCCTGCATATATTATACCTGGTGCAGGTATAATGTGGCGCAGGGGTTTACAAAGTGACACATCTAGGTAGACGCATCACTTTGTAAATATGGTGCAAGAAGGTTAATTGTTTACGCCGCTGGTGCGTCACAAAAAGTGACGCACCAAGGTACAAAAGTGACGCAAGGGCTCATAAATAAGCCCCTTTGTCTCTGCAGGACAACATTGCCACTGTCTCACTCAATTAACTGGTCACTTCACCAACCCACTCAGCAGGAAACATGCTGGACCCAATTTTTTCTGCCAGTGACTACATCACCTTCAGCCACACCTCCGAGCTCCAGTAGACTGACCCCCGGTGAGTCCACTACTCCTTCACCAAAGCCACCGTACACATTCACGCCCAACGCTACCCACGCAGAAGTTGGAACATGGTCACCGAAGAACAGCTCCCAACCTCCCTTACCAAAACCCCTCTACTGACATCCACAGATGGTAATACCTCTGCTTGCATCCTCCAACAATAGGTCTCCGACTTGGCCGACACTCTGGCTCCCCTGAAGAAAGCCCAACAAGTGGCACTTCAACAAAGCCACCTTGTTCTCCCCCACCCTTCATGAGTCCAGAAGGACCTGTAGATGGCTTGAGAAGAGATGGAGGAGAAGCAAAACCTGGAATACCATTCAGCTTTCTAGACCGCTGTGTCCCTACAAGGAATGATCAATGCCAGTGAACCCAACAGTAAAGAACATTTCACTGTGGTCAAAGAATTCACCAGATCCAGCACAGAAACAGCAGACACCCCCCTCCTAAGACATCTGCAACAACGTTGGCACTGACTTCTAGTCCAAGATCAAGGAGATATACAACAGCTTCAACAGCCTTGATACCCAAGACCATCACACCCCACTTCCATTCACTGTACACTATGACAATGGACCCCAACAGACCTTACTCAGCTGGACTCCCCTCACTGCCGACAACACCCTCAAGATCATGAAGAGCATCCACTACAGAGCACCCTCAGACCCCCTGCCAGAATCACATTTTCAACAGAGGCAGCACCACTATCGCCCTGGAACTCTGCTGCACCACCAACTGCTCCATCAACTCAGTCACCTTCTTCAACAACTGGAAACATGAATCCATCCCTTGCTAAAGAAACCCTCTGCTGACTCGATGGGTCTCATGAACTTCAGACCCATCTCTCTTCTCCTCTTACCAGCCAAGGTCATTGAGAAGGCCACCAATGCCCAACTTTCTGAGTTCATCGAAGTGAACCACATCCTGGACCTCTCCTAATCTGGCATCTGATGCAACCACAGCACCAAGACAGCCCTCCTCACTGCCACAGATGACATCCATACCCTTCTCGACCAAGGCAAAATTGAAGCCCTCATCTACCTGGACCTCTCAGCCAACTTCGATACCATCTCTCACCACACCCTAAGCACAAGAGTCCACAATGCCAGTATTTGTGACAAAGCCCTGGAATGGATCCTCACCTTCCTCACTGGCTGAACACAGAAAGTCAGACTACCACTGTTCCTCTCAGAACCCACAGAGATCAATTGTGGAATACCCAAGGGCACCTCCCTGAGCCCCTCTTTCTTTAACATCTACATGCCCCATTTCCTATGCTGATGCCACCCAGCTGTTTCTATCCCTCACTGACGAATCCACAGTTGCCAAGAACAACTTCCATGACAGACTGAAGGCTTTCTCCACCTGGATGAACAACAGTTAAACTCAGAAAGAACTAAATAATTATCATGAGCTCTACCCCATCCTCCTGTGATGATTCCTTTTGGCCCACAGCACTTGAACCCCCCCCCCCCCCCCCCCCAAGCCCACAGACCACGCACAAAACCTCAGCATCATCCTGGACTCCTTACTTATATTGAACCACCAGATCAACGCTGTCTCATCATCCTGCTTCCACACTCTATGCCTCTAAAAGATCTTCAAGTGGATCTCCAAAAAGTCCGGAAACACAGCCACTAACATACTCATCATCAGCAGAATCGACTGCGACAACACACTCTATGACAGCATCACCCAGAAACTCCTCAAGAAACTGCAGAACATTCAGGATGCCCCCGTTAGACTCATCCTCTATATCCCCCACTGCAGCCACATCAACAGCCACCAGAGAAACCTCCACTGCCTCACATTCAACAAAATAATCACCTTCAAGCTCCTTACACATGCCTAGAAAGCCCCAAATGATGCAGAACCTGCAAACCTTAACCACTGCCTCACATTCCATCCATACAGCAGAGACCTCCGCTCCACCCAACTGGCCCTGGCTACTATACCACATATCCACGAGACCAAAGCCGCAGGAAGATCATTTTCCTACCTCACAGCATAGACCTGGACCACCCTGCCTCTCCACCTCAGGCAATCACCATCACTGCCTCTATTCAGGACCTCAAGACCTGCCTCTTGGACTGAACTGCAGTGCCATTGATGGACCAGCAGCCACCCCCCAGCATCTTGAGACCCTTTTCGGTGAGTAGTTGTGCTTTACAAGCCATCTGATTAATTGATCCACAACGCCCAGCATACCTAGCACTTCCACATCACACTGCCCTAAAATGCAAATGCAACACTCACCCACACAACACAAACAAGTTATATCAGACACACTGTCACCTGCACCAAAAGCACACACACTCACACCTGCCTGCCTCTACCTCCCGACCCCTACTGCCTCTCGAATATCCTGCTCATTTTCCCTGTGAAAGTGTGTTATTTGCACTTGCCCTTATCCCTATCAAATCCGACCCCCCAAAGCCAAAGAACCTCTTCTACACCCCAACCCATCCCTTTCACATCCCAATCTACCCCTGACAAACAGGATCCCCCACCACTAAAGTCAGAGGTACCCATAGGCAGACCAAAACCCTCCTAAAACCAAAGACACCCCTCCCAAGTCATGACTACCCCTCCCAAAACCAAACCCACACCTCCCAATACCGGCCCCATCCCTCCGAGTTAAGATCTGAGAGGAGCCTGCCATGCCCAATGGATTCCCCTTTGTGAGGAGGTTCCCTGGCAGTGTGATGAAGGGCTTGCTTAGTGGCACAGCATTGTGCTGGAGCACATATTGTGTGCAAGGACTGGCCACTGGCCTATGTATTAGATCTAGTTATTTTGGAGAAATAAAAATATTTTTGGGTTGATAACTCATTAGCCCTGCCATTACTTGTGTAACTACTTGTAGTTGTTGGATACTTTGGAATATGTGACTGCAGTTGTGTTTGTTTCACACTGATTGCTGATACATTTGAAGTGGTCAGTATGATCTGTGAATCTGAAACCAGTGCTGGAGTCACACAGGACAAGAAGGAATTTCGTTCCATGCCCTGCATCGCAAAATGCGATGCAGGGCGCGCTACGAAATTCGTTTTATTAATTTAAATGTTTACTTACCTGCAATCATCCATATTCCGGTGTTTATCACCCCCAACCCTGCCCCACCTGCCTGCCCCACGGAACTCCCTCCACAGGCCGCGGCTGTCCAGATCAGCAGTCAAGCAGAGTGACATGGCTTGCAGCACCACAGTCTATACTCCTGGCACAGGTTTTCACAGGTCTAGTAGTGTACTGTCTTGGTGGGGTGAGAGCCCCAGTACTTTGACTAAAATGAGTCTTTGAACAAGGGATGACTTCACAGCAAGCCCTTAAAGTGCACAGGTCAATTTTCATGCCAGCCCTGTCTGCCAGGGGTAATTAGCCCTTTCTGTGGGAAACAGGACATTGCCTTTTATGGTGTAAGTGTAATCCCTCCTCTCTTCCAGTCCAGGAAATGCTATCAGAATGCAGATTAATTTAGATGAGTTCTCTGTCACGCCCACTCTTCCTGTTTTTGTGGCTGTCTATAGGCAATGCGCAAAATGTAGCTGTCACCCACCCCAGCTGTGTATAAGAGTCAGGCTGCAGGCCCACGGATCTAAGTTAAAAGCAGATAATAGTCCACTTTCTAAAAGTGGAATTTCTAAAATAGTAAGGTTAAATCAATCTCTACCATTAAAGAGGATTTCTCCTTACTATTCAAAAGATATGAAACAAGATGTAACTACTTCTTTTTAATCAGGAATACAGCTTAAAAGTGTATTAAGGAATTCTCAATGTTAGCCTATGAGAGGAGTTGGTGTCACAGTAGTGAAAAACAAATGTACTTAAAAGTATGTGTTCTACTTTTCACTTACACAACAGCCTGCCCTAGGGCTACCGAGGGCCTAACTTAGGGGTGACCTTTGTGTAATAAAAGGGGTGTTTTAAACTTGGCAAGTGGTTTTAAATGCCAATTCAAAGTGGTAGTAAACGGCACAATGCAAAACAACAGTTGATGGACAGAGTGCAGAACAATGTCATACATTCACCCCAGTACAGAGATCTGGGCCTAAATCCATCGTTTTTTTGCACTCCACACCACCCCAGTTCAGACATGGCCATATGCAAATCAGCCTTGACCCTGTGCCTCATGGGAACAGTCCAGCCCGAACTGCCAAGCCATGTCTTTCTGGGACCGGAATCAAGCATCCTAGGACCGGTTTCTGGCTATCAGCCGTCTTCAGCCAGGATAGCTTGACTCCAGTGGTGTGGAGAGCATGGGACTCACGTCTGAGCATACCCATCCCACTCGGGGTGACAAAATGCAAAACAACAGTTGATGGACAGAATGCAGAACAATGCTTGTTTCCGGTCCAGGGAAGGCATGGTTTGGCAGTTCGGGCTGGACTGATTTGCATATGGCAATGTATGATCTGGGGTGGTGTGGAGTGCAAAAGAAAGATGGATTTCGGCCCAGATCTCTGTACTGGGTGAATGTATGACATTGTTCTGCATTCTGTCCATCAACTGTGGTTTTTGCGTAGTAAACGGCACACCCATGCCTTGCAATGGCAGACTTGAGACAAGTTTTAAAGGCTACCGGTTTGGGTGGCACAAAAAGTGCTGAAGGTGCACTATTAGCATTTAGATTACAGACCATGGGTATATGGTATACCACTTTACAAGGGACTTATTAGTTAACTGAATATGCCAACCAGGTATACACCAGTGTCACCATGTTTAGAGGAAAAGCACATACACTTTAGCAGCATTCATCAGTTATAGAGTGTTCAGAGTTCTAAAGCCAACAAAAAGATACAGCAAATAGAGAAGGTAAGCAGGCAAAACGTTTGGGAGAAGACCTCCCTAAGGATGACAGTTCTAACAATGGCATTTGTTTCCAGCAGCTATATGTCTTTGGGCAGAGCATTTTGTAAATAATGCATGAAAAACCTTTGTTGGAACAGTGAGCCATAGTTTAGGTTTGGCTTGTTAAATGCCTGCAGGGATGCTGTCATGGCTTGGCGCTTTGGTAGGTTTATAACTACTTATTGCTTTTTCTACCTCCTTCAGAATAAAGACCAGATCAGAGGCTGAATGAACTTTTAATTGTTTTAATGCACCTTGAGTGAGATGATGCAGTTACTTGATGTAATCGATCTTCCCTGTAGCATGCAGCTCAATAATGTTTTGCCCATTCTTGAGATAACATACAAAGTTCTCCACAGTTACCTGACCCGGAATGACCCATTAGATGCTTTCCAGAAAAATGTTGTATTCTTATTGTCATCATGACCCACTTGTTTCTTTACTCATCGTCTTGTCATTCAAGCTAGACTGTGAGCACTACATATACAGATGCCAGTAGTTGAAATTGCTATTTTTAATAAATTCAGGTCAGTAAAATGGAGGTTGGAAAGTTACCTTACTTTGGCTCATCTTATATTCAATCAATCAATCAATCAATCAATGCATTTATATAGCGCACTACTCACCCAGAGGGTCTCAAGGCGCTAGGGGAGGGGGGTCCGCTACTGCTCGAACAGCCAGGTCTTGAGTTGCTTCCTGAAGGTGAGGTGGTCCTGGGTCAGGCAGAGGTGGGTCGGGAGGGAGTTCGATGTCTTGGCGGCGAGGTAGGAGAAGGACCGTCCCCCTGTGGTGGCTCTTCGGATGCGGGGGATGGCGGCGAGGGCGTGGCCGGTCGATCGAAGCTGGCGTTTGGGAGCGTAGAAGTTGAGGCGGCTGTTGAGGTATCCTGGACCTTGGTTGTGTAGGGCTTTGTGTGCGTGGGTGAGGAGTCGGAAGGTGATTCTCCTGTGGACCGGGAGCCAGTGCAGGTCTCTCAGGTGTTCGGAGATGTGGCTGCGACGGGGGATGTCCAGGATGAGTCGTGCTGAGGCGTTCTGGATCCGCTGGAGTCTCTTCTGGAGTTTGGAGGTGGTACCGGCGTAGAGTGAGTTGCCGTAGTCCAGACGGCTAGTGACAAGGGCCTTGGTGACCGTCTTCCTGGTCTCAGTGGGGATCCACCGGAAGATCTTACGTAGCATGCGCAGGATGTTGAAGCACGACGAGGAGACGGCGTTGACTTGTCTGGTCATGGAGAGGGAGGAGTCCAGGATGAAGCCCAGGTTGCGTGCGTGGTCTGTTGGTTTGGGTGCGCTGCCTAGGGCTGGGGGCCACCAGGAGTCGTCCCAGGCGGAGGGTGAGGATCCCAGGATGAGGACTTCCGTCTTGTCCGAGTTCAGCTTCAGGCGGCTGTTCTTCATCCATTCGGCTACCTCTTTCATCCCTTCATGAAGGTTGGCTCTGGCGGTGGCGGGGTCGTTGGTGAGGGAGAGAATCAGCTGGGTGTCATTGGCGTAGGAGATGATGTTGAGGTTGTGCTGGCGTGCGATGTCTGCGAGGGGGCTCATGTAGACGTTGAAGAGGGTTGGACTGAGCGAGGAGCCTTGAGGGACGCCGCAGATGACTTCGGTGGCTTCAGATCTGAACGGGGGGAGGCGGACTCTCTGTGTCTTTCCGGCGAAGAAGGAGATGATCCACTCCAGTGCCTTCTCCTGAATTCCGACGTTGCTGAGTCGCTGCACTAGTGTTCGGTGGCAGACAGTGTCGAAGGCCGCGGAGAGGTCTAGGAGGATGAGGGCTGCTGTTTCTCCATTGTCAAGCAGTGCTTGGATGTCATCGGTGGCTGCGATCAGGGCGGTCTCGGTGCTGTGGTTGGCCCGTAAGCCAGACTGCGAGAGGTCGAGGGATCCGTTCGTCTCGAGGAAGGCGGCCAGCTGCTTGTTGACGGTCTTCTCGATGACTTTTGCAGGAAACGGGAGCAGCGAGATGGGGCGGTAGTTCTTAAAGTCGGTGGGGTCAGCTGATGGCTTCTTTAGTAGAGCGCTGAGTTCGGCGTGCTTCCAGCTCTCCGGGAAGGTAGCGGTGTCGAAGGAGGTGTTGATGATGTCCCACAGGTGGGGTGCGATGACAGCGTCGGCCTTGTTGAAGATGTGGTGAGGGCAGGGGTCAGTAGGAGATCCGGAGTGGATGGAGTTCATCGTGCGGACGGTGTCTTCGGTGCTGATCGGGGTCCAGGCGTGGAGGGTGGTGGTGGGGGGCGGTGGTTCGGTCGTGGCGAGCGTCGGTTGAGTGCTGAAGCTGTTGTGTATGTCCGCAATCTTGTTTTGGAAGTAGGAGGCGAGGGAGTTGCAGAGGTCTTGCGAAGGGGTGATGTCGTTGTTTCCGGCGTTGGGGTTGGAGAGCTCTTTAACGATGTTGAAGAGTTCCTTGCTGTTGTGTGCGTTGTTGTCCAGTCGTTCCTTGAATGCGGTTTTCTTGGTGGCGTGGATGAGTTGGTGGTGTTTTCGGGTGGCGAGCTTGAGGGCAGTCATGTTGTCCGGTGTTGGGTCTCTGCGCCAGGTTCTCTCGAGGGCTCGGCAGTTCTTCTTGGAGCTCTTGAGTTCGTCAGTGAACCATGGGGCTTTCTTGCTACCGGGTCTGCTAGGCGGGGTCTTCAGAGGGGCGAGGTCGTCTGCACAGTTGCTGATCCACTTCGCGAGGTTGGTGGCCGCCTGGCTTGGGTTTGTTGCGCTGGTGGGAGGGTTCATGCTCAGGGAGGTCGCGAGCTGGTCGGCTGTGATCTTGTTCCAGCTTCTGCGTGCAACCTGTTGCTGGTGGTGGTGGATCGTGGTCCTTTTAAGCTGAAGTGGACGCAGCTGTGGTCCGTCCAGTGGAGTCCGGTGGCGTGGCTGAAGGCGATGTCCTTGCTGGATGAGAACACGGGGTCGAGTGTGTGTCCGGCGTAGTGGGTGGGGGTGGTCACCAGCTGCTTGAGATCGAGGTTGGCGAGGTTGTCCAGCAGGGTGTTGGTGTTGTGGTCGTTGTTGTTCTCCAGGTGGAAGTTGAGGTCCCCGAGGAGGATGTAGTCAGCGGAGAGGAGGGCGTGCGGGCTGATGAAGTTGGCGATGTCTTCGCTGATATGTGTGCGTGGTCCCGGGGGTCTGTAGATGAGGGTGCCTCTGAGGGAGGTCTTGGGGTTGATGTGGACCTGGAAGTGCAGGTGCTCGGCGGGTGCGAGGGTGTCGTCGGTGTTGGTCGTGATGCGGATGGTGTTCCTGTGGATGATGGCGATGCCTCCTCCGGTCTGGTTGATGCGGTCCCTTCGGATGATCTTGTAGCCGTCTGGGATGGCGATGGCGATGTCAGGCGCTGAAGAGGCGTTCATCCAGGTTTCTGTGAGGAAGGCGGCGTCTGGTGAAGTTGTGTCGAGCAGGTTCCAGAGCTCGACGGCGTGTCTGTGGACGGAGCGGGTGTTGAGCAGGATGCATTTCAGGTGGCTGCTGCTGTTGCTCGGCTTGGTCTTGGTCGGTGCTGGAGTAGTGCAGGTCTGGATGCAGGTGAACTTGCAGGAGTTGCAGCAGAAGGGTCCGTGGGTGCGTTTCGGGGTGGCTCAGTAGCATCCCGGGATTTGGCCGGTGTTGAGTGCGTTGAGGGTGGCGGCGGCGTACGTCCGGCGGTTGGGCTGGGGTCTGCGAGGGCCAGGGGTCCTGGCACTGGGCGCGGTCCAGGCGCGGACGGGCGCAGACGGGCTTACCTTTGGCTCACCTTCGGCGCTCAATCGCTGCTCCCGCTGCGCGCGTCCGCTGCGCGGTCGCTTTGGGGCCTTTTAAGAAGGGAGACGTGAGGGCGGGTCAGCTGGGCGGCGGGAGCAGCTCGGCCAATGGGCCGGTGGTGGGCGGGGCCTGTGGCAAGCAGCGGCGGGAAACTGGCGAGCGGGCGGCTCTGCTGTGGCTGGGCCGCTCGGGGGACCAGGGGGGCGTCGGCGGCGGAAAAAATGCGGCAAGGCTGGCTGGCAGGAGCAAGGCTGGCTGGCAGGAGCAGGAGGCTGCAGGAGGAGCAAGGGGGTGACCCGGCCTGTTGAGAGGCGCAGTGATGAAACTATAGGTGCAGATCTGAGTAAATTAATTAGCTTGGTTTGATGCATTAGACTTAGGTGGCATTCGTTTTTGACAATTGTTAATAAGATAGGATTACTTAACTCCCACCTTTCAGATAAATGTAAAATTGCACAAGCGCTCATATAAATGGTATGAGGACAAAAGTGTGGCGAAAAAAACAGAACTAAATATAGCATTAAAGGTTTACTGTATAGTGGGCATACATCCAGAGGCACAAGTAATTATGAGGTGAGCATTCTTCTTTTTGTAGTTCAGAAGATAAATCGTACATGTAATTTTTCGGTATTGGGTTGACCCGGGAGAATACCTCATATCCTAGGATTTTCACAGTCCTTGTCTCCCAATGATATTTCCTCATAACCAAAATTATTCTACAATGTCTTTCTCCCTTTTTTATTGTAGTTCATGTCGCAGTGATGTACCTCCTGGTCGCCCAAGTCCACTCATGGCTTTCTGATTTTTTCATATATATTGGAGCTTGGGATCAGGTTCAACCAATGGAGAAAAAAGAGTGGTCATGCGAGAGCCATCCAATCTGTCTCCATCTTCCCCCTTCTGAGCTCCCCTGTTTGCTTTATATACCAACCCAAGAAAAAGGGACCAACCTCCACCAATCCACTCTTGAGTGAAGAGTGTAGTGTTGTTAGCCTCACCGGCTTGCATTGATTCTTTCCCCTTCTGTCCCCCTTTAGAAAAGCATGTTATCATTTTCTCTGGCCGAGAGCACATTTGTGCTTACAGCATCAAGCAACCACAGAAAGAGCTGAATGCGCAGAGAAATATTTACATATGTTGTAGGGATTCTGTAATACTTTGATAATAATGTACACAATACATGCTGCCAGTATCTGTCACTCCACAGGGCAGAGCCTCTCTTCCTTAGAGCACACTTTTGGAAGCAGTAAGCAAGCTCTGGGGCATAGTTACAATGAAGTAACAGAGTGCAGTGTTAGCCTTCAGGAACGCAGAGCTGTACTGTATTTACAAAATATGGTGCAGCCCTGCTTTTCCCCCTGAGCTGGCGCTAAACTTAGCAGCCTAGCGCCAACGCAGTGGAACACCCATTGCAACACCCATTGCCCTCCCATTTCACACTAAGATACAGTGTGAAAGGGTGCCTTATTGACAAGGCATCGTTAAGCAATGTTAAGTGGCTTAACGCAGCCTTGTAAATAAGGCAAAGCCCCTATTGCCATCACAACGTTGTGGTGATGTTAGGGGCTTCTAAATGTGCCCCACATGTCTTAGATACCTATATCGGCATGTATACGTCTACAGGTGACCGGACTGAACAATGCTCTTTGGGGAACATAACTTAAAAAAATAAGCGAGGCAGAGTTTTCCACGGAGATAGAAACAAATGCATCTTGAATGTGCTTATGTTTTTTCAAGGTCCAGCAATGACAAATGGCTTTTATTTAGTTTCTCGTGTAACACTTTGCACGGGTCTTTAATTGCTGTTGAAATGCACATCGTCTGTCATTTCTGAAAGCTAACCTTTCTGTGTTCATTTCTACATATACCCGGGCGCAGCAAGGCATGAGGATGAATATTTCGCTGCAAAATCAAAGGATGATAAAACCACTGAAACATTCTGTTCTTCACCACAGTTTAAACAATGCAACGACTGTATCGGATCAGAAACAAAATGTACATATTGAAGAGAATAGAATGTGGTGCATGCCCAGCAAAAAATAAAAAAAAACAATTCGCACAACGACTATTGACAGAGACGGTTCGGTTTGGATTTAACCGTATTGGCTGCATTTTTTTAGGCTTTTGTCAATTCGTCCTGTTTGCAGGGTACCATCTGTTCATGAATTGTCAGAACACTCATTCACAGCATATAGGACCCTTAACAAAATATGCAAAACATTAATTCTTTAGAAAGCATACAAGCAGGTCAAAGTTCAGTGTAAAACCGAAGGACAGTACTCCGAAGCAATGGCAGGGCGGCCCCACGGTATTATATCCGGATTAAAACTGTTACGAGCTCTATTAAAAATGTCCCAGTTATATGGCTCAAATTTCCTGTACGGGCACCCCTCCCCCTCCAAGGTAAATACTGACTCTCAAGGAATCAGTAATTATGGGGTGAAGAACTAACCTCATTAGAAGAAGCCATGTCTGCAATGTGAAATAACCTCGGGAAATAGGGCCGTGCTGTGAGCCCAACGCAGCCATGGCAATTTGCCCGACCAGCACCCCCCTCCCCCCAGGATGGTCTGCAAGGGTGTGAAGCACTCCTACTTTTATTACTGGGGTGCGATATTACAGCACAGCTGAAAAACCGGCCACCAGTAACAAAATCTGCCCCACTGCTTCAACACCGGCCCCCACTCTTCCAGCCTCTCAGGGAAACAGCCAATGCCCACTATGACCAGTCCGACGCTGCTGGAAATCATTATTTTCACACCAATTACAGCATGTTTTACACACATTCTGGCCAAGTTTACCGTCAAAGAATGCAACAAAGGAAATTATCTGGATTGTGGCATTCTTACACAACTTGTAACTCCTGATGCGTCTGGTAGTTTTCATTAACAGCAGCATCGAAAAATGCAGGGCGCTCATAATAAGGCCACTTGTAGCCTCGCATTCACATAGTAATAACTCGGGCCCCTATGATTTTGTAATATATGAAGTGACGTAACAAGCAACAGCAATGGAGTTGTCAGCTACAAACTGTATGTCCATATTCACATTCAACATTTTCAGAATGACGGGGTTACAGTCAATAATATACTTCAAGGCCTCTGTTCTTTTTTTTTTGTGATTTTAAAGTAAGTGTATGCCTTACTGCAGACAAAAGCTGCTTTCTCTTCCTTGTGAAATGACGGGACGCGGGAATCCAATACAACATCTTGTATAAAATGTTCTTTTGCATCTGTATTTTCGACGACAGTCCTTCCAACATCTATGATATTGAAAGCACAGAACTTCTTTTCTCAAACTCTTTTTATCACTGTTACTTGGGCTGGCACATGTCACATAATGTTTGATGAAAGACAAGACAGGCTCATCACTGTCTCTTCCAAATTTCGGTGCCTCCTTTAACCATAACAGCATGTGAATATGAGGAGCACTTCTTACTTGGTATTCTTTTCCACAAAAGAAATAAGCTACTTCAGCAAGCGGAAGATTTCTTTTTTTGCAGATGAAAGCCTTCATAGATTAAAATCTGTGGTAAAATATCTGCAAATATTAACGAGATCCAAGAAGCAAAGTTCTCCGGCTGCCTTAATTGCGATGTCTTTAATGTTAGAGTACACTTATCTAAAAAATTCAAGCATGTCATCCCATGCATATTCAGCACAGCTGAGTGTCATAAACCAAGTAGGTGCACCTAGATCTTTCAACATACATTTCAGTTCTCCATGAGGGAGATTCCAATACTCATTGGTGTCAAGTTGGCACACCATTAAATTAATTAAGCTGTATTCTAAGTTGTCAACCTTTCAATGAACTTTGTCAATGAATGCCTTTGCAGAGAGAGTTTGAAGATTAACTCCTGTCTTCAGGATGGGGTGACAGCATATGAATGTTCAGACAAGTCAGTCTCAAGCAGAAGATGAATTAAGGTATAAATACACTGCCAAAATCTTGGATATTCTGAGTATAATCTGGTTGACAGGTATTCAGCTGCTGGTATTTGTACAGGGTGGTTATTAAAGTGGCCACCTTCTCCAGCCGGAAACAGTTTTGGAAAACAGCAAGCTTCTGAACGTTTCTCCTAGAGACTCATGGGAGCTCCTAATGCTTGCTTCATTTGAAAGATAACAGTAGCCTAACCGATGACTACTTTAGAATGCAGAGGATGGATTCTTTAGTGCTTGTAAATCTCTTCTGTTCTACATCATCCACTTTTTCAATCTGTCCACTCGAGATTAATGTCTCATCCTCTACATATGTTACATCTCAAACAACATCAACATTTTTGAAATAAACATTATTTTGCACCAGGTGTAATGTCACTTTTTTAACTTTACTAATATTCACTAGCTCTTGACAGATTTGTTTTATTCTTTGCAGGGACATCATTTACTAGGATGAAAACTGGTTCATCATCTTCTCTGTGTACACCAACAGTTTCAATATATCTTGTTTAAAATCTAAAGGTAAGTAGCAAACTCTTCCTTTAAAGCATTTCTGAAGGTCAGTTTGTGGCAGCGTCCCTGCTTTAGGCTCCATACAAACTATAGCCTGAAATAAGTGCACACATTGTATGAGAATACATTTATACACATTTAAATCTCATAGGGGCATATTACCAAGCAATAGCGATAATTATCGCTATTGCTTGGTTAGAGACAAAAATTTACCGCTGAGCTGCGGCGATTTTTATCGCAAATAAACCTTGGTATTACCAAGGTTTATCGCAAATGTGATAAAAATCGGCCGCAATGCATGAATATTGCTGAAAAGTCAGCGATATTCATGCAATACCGAGCGAATGCTCCTAGCCATGTTATCCACCTCCCATTGGATAACATGGCTAAGAACTGCTCAGGGCAGGTGTTAGCTTTTGGAGATATTCGCGCTTAGCGCGAATATCTCCAAAAGTTGGTAATAGGAGATAGCGATGTTAGCGACTGTTTCCAGTCGCTAACATCTTGGCACGCCCACTTTGCATGTCATTAGTGATAAATATCACTGATATGCAAAGTGGAGCCCAAGATGGTCGCTATATCCTACTAGCTGTCGCTAACTGGTGTTAGGGACAGCTAGGTAACAGGGAGATCATTTTATCTCCGCTTTCTTGGCTTTTAAAGCCATAAAAGCGGAGATAAACCCCCTTGATAATATGCCCCATAGTTCTTGTGCATTAGATACCAATTCTAACTTGTTATGTACTGCTATAGCTGGCATTTTTTTTATTCTTTAACTTATCATAGTAGTACTTACATATAACGATGTGTCAACAAGTCAAATTGTTTCTCTACAAATTAATAAACAGCAAATTATTCCCACTTATCTCTATTCTCCTGTTCAGTTTTAGAGAATACAACTACATTGCGAGTTTGGTTTTTGTAGTGAGTGCGTCAACAACAAATAAAACACAGTTTGGTTTCTGAGAAGAAACTGTGTTAAACTTTATAACTTCTTCTGTAAAGTTATCAACACTAAAACTTGTTTTGTTTTCTGCACCTCCACATGCAAACTCCTCATTTTCTCTACAGTCCTTTTCAAGAACAAAGAAATTAAACTAAACATCTTCAGAAATGTTTTCTACCTCTGATGCTATAACATGCAAAAGAGCTGTATTAATTTCTCCCAAACATAGAGCAGGAGTTTTGACATGGTAAAGCCTCCTAACGAACTTTCGCATTATAGAGTGGTGAAAACCTAACATTCTGAAATGATGAATGGTGCTTTGGAGCACTTTTGTAGAGGGATTGGCTGGTGATTGTCCCTTTAAATTTGTATACTCCCTTACTTTGCATGGATCTAATCCTTGCAAGATACTTATTTTCTTTTTCAGACTTTTGCATGTAAACCTACAAAGAAATGTTCCCAATATGTCAATGGATTCCTGCCCAACACTACAAATACAGCTACAGTTCTATTTGTACACTGCGCCTGTCTACATCTTACTTGTACTTCTTCAGCTAACACTACTTGATCATTCCTGGACATCATCCCCTCTTTTGAAATGGGAGTGCCATCCTTCATCTCATAGCATCATTCAGTTGTTTCAACTGGATGCACTCATGTGTTCTCTTGCAAGTAGATTTTTCATTAAAGAAAGGCTCAGTGGCAGAAGTATGCTTCCATTCACTGCTGAAAATTTTGCAAAAGTTACTTCTATTCAAACGTCATTCTCTTGGCTTCTTTTCCTCATAGACAACACTACTTTATCCAGTGTTCTCATTCTGCTCTGAATCAAAATAAATAGCTTCCTCTTGAGGGCAAAGGCCTTTTCCTCTACAGCCTCAAAATGTTCTTTTTGTTTGACTGCTTCTCTTCTCCTTTTATACAATTTCATAGTTCTTATGAGATTGTGAATGACCTTACTACAAAACATTCTGACCCTAATTTGTTAAAAGTGCCTCTGTCTACTTGTTAAACTATCTGCTTTCTTATACGATTTTTTACTCCTAATATCCTGCACTTTTTGTCATTTCTTAGCCGATTTACAAGTTTGCTTTTTATTTTTTTGCTTTTCCTCACTTTTTAGTTTTCCAGATACAATTTTAATAAACTTTTTTCCTTTCCTTTCCAACCATCAGCTCTTTTCTCTTTCCCTACATTATGTCTATTTTGCCCCTTATGTTTCTCAGCTATGAGGAGATAGTATCCTTTCCTCTGTTTCTTTCTTCTGTCAGTTTTTGGTGGGATGGCAATTATATTTTTATAGGAGGAATTAAATATCTGCATAGAGAAAAAACAGATGAGCACATTTATGTTTTTTACATACGATTGCGTTTGTAAAGCATTTAACTAACAATGTAACCAGTTATATTATTAGCCACTTTATCTAAGTTTTTCATATTTATATCTGTATAACTCTGCCTGTCTTAGCATATCCATCTGTGTGTGTGTGTGTGCATACTACCTTATGCATCACTGCAATCCTGAGTGTCTAATCATGTGTGTCAGTGTGTGTTAGAGCGACTCAAAGTATGCATAACTGACTGTCTAGGTGAGATACTGTATGGAGAAGTGTGTACCAGCATATGTTAGTATCTTCTTCACTGTCTCCTTCTTTGTGCATGTGCATATATCAGTGTATGTGTAGGTGTCCTACTCTATTAATTGAAATGTAAATGGGTGTGCCAGGATATGTTTCTTTTTCTGCCTGGGTTTGTCAGTGTATGTATCAGTATTATCCTGCATGTGTAAGTAAATAGGCTAGTGTGTGTAAGTAACAAGGCTGCTATATGACTCTGTGGGTAGGTGAGTGGGTCTTGGCTTGCCTACTGGTTTTGTTTGTGAGTACTGGGGTATGTAACTGTGTGTGCAACTGGCTCTGTTACTACTGAATGTATAAGCACTGTGTGGTTGTGTGAGTGAAAGTATAATTGCCTCTGTCACTGTTTGACTCTGTGTATAAGTGGCTCTATGCTTTTGTAAACAGGTAATTGAGTCACCGTTTGGGTGGGAGAGTAGATATAGAACTGGCCAGAAGGGCCTGTAAGTGAACATGTAACTCACTCAAACTCAAAGTACATGAGTTATCTTTTAAGCACATAGCTCACTCCCTATGGCCTACCTACAGCCTATCTTAGGGGCAATTTATATGAAGTAGAAGAGGAGTTTAAGGCTTCAAAACATGTTTTGAATTTCAATTCGGTCTAGCAGGAAAACACCAGCTAGACTACACCATTTACAGTAGGAGGCCTTAGACATGTTTAAAGGCTTAAGTGGCTGCATAGGTCAGTTATTACTGACATTCCTTGGTACATATCAATCTGAATAAGTTCCCCAGTCCCTATTTGGGTGTGCCATTTAATATTTAGACACTGTGTATGGACGCATTAGAGACTTACTAAATAATAGCTTTGGTATGTCGAGGAAAAGATTTGACCATTTATATGCTCAGTGCTAATTTAAGTTCTCAGAACAATCCTGTTGAGCCGCTGATATCAGGACCGTGACAACAATCAATGCTCTTAATTCTAACCCTCATATTACAATTAGTGCACCAACAACTATTCCAAATATAGGTACTTGTGTAACCTGTAACAAAGTAAAGGATTGTTTTGCACCAGAGTTTCACAGGGAACAAAAAATACTGTTGACACTGGTGGTGTTGATAGTTGTGTTGATAGACGGTTAGCCAAAAACCTGCATTTGTCTCGCAATCCTCCTACTTCCTCTATTGGTGCCCTAGTCAGCGATATTTCTGAAGGTATTAGATTAGGAAGGTGGTCTAGCCTCTGAGCATACCCCAAATCCTAAGCGTAGTCTGAAGTCACTGGATCTACCACCAGCAGCTTGTCCCTATGTAGTGGTCCTGGCAGGAGTACCTCCGCTCAAAGAAAACCAGATTGAGAAATGGGACCAATTACGTAACAAAAGTGTTGACTGGTTTTCTGAATATATGGGATTCAGGGCATCATTTATTAATAACATCATTATGGCATGCAGAGTTGAATGGGTGAGACAGTCTACAAAACAAATTGAGGGGAACTGCATAGTCCTCATCTTTCGTAATCTATCCTTAGTCAAATCAATAGTAATGGCACAAGAGACCCACCTTAATATTCCAACTCGAGTCTGGGCTTTGTCCTTGGGTTATTTCTATAAGCCACCCTTGGAGGATTTAAATACTGAAGCTCCTCTCCTCCCCACATACAATAGGTTCTTGCCTTTATTGACTTGGATAACCAGGATTGACTACCCTCCACAGTAGTGTTATCCAAGTCTACTCCCTTACCATCTGAACCTCCAGTGTGTGGCCCTTGACCCCGACCCCGACCTAAAAGTATTACGTTGGAATGTTGCCGGCCTGGCTTCTAAATTAAATTTGCCTGACTGGATAGAATTTGTTCAAAAACATGACATTTTAATGTTCCAGGAGACATGGACCACTAGGGACCTGTTTTTCGAGAGGTTTGAATGCCTTAATTCTGTTGTCCCTATTCCAAACCTGGATTGCCTATCAATATGGATAAATATTTCTGCAGGTGGGTGTAAAGGCCTTGGATACTTATAATGATAAATTCCAGGCAATTATCTACAAAATGGGGGTTTCAATTTGTTTTAATAATTTTTATAATAATGATTTACAGAATGCACCAAAAATTAATATCGCCAACTTATTTAAATTTATAAGCACTATACAGAACTCAAACAGTTATCCTAATTTGGTAGGGATCTGTTCGGGGGAGATTTTAATGCTAAGATATTTAGTGGAAGCTACACTGCCGTCCATCTAACCAGTAAGATACTCTTATGTAATAGGGGGATTGAATTAACAAATTATTTGTGCACTCACAATTTTGCGGATGTAATGGAGATTGCTGCAGTGCATGAAAGGGATAACTACTTCATACCCACATAAAGAGGTAGGGGTAGTGCTTCTATAATTGATTATGTTTTTATATCCCCCTTATTAGAAGACCGTCTACTTAAAGTTGAGGTTATCAATACTGTTTATGGTGATCATAATAGCATCAATGTAACCTTGAGACTTGTTCCTAGGCCAATATATAGTCAAGAGTGTGGTGCAAGAGATATGATCCCCTCCACCTGATAATCTTAGACTGTTTAGGCATGGTGTTAATAACATAGCTTTTTTTGGGAAGATGATAAAAGAACACTCGGATCTTGTTGGCATTTGTTTGACTCTCAAAGAACATAATTCTGCCATTGTTGGCGCCTTCACGCAATTATGTGAGAGTATAAAACATATGCTCTCTAGGCCGATTAAGGAAACATCTCCAGATCCTAGATTGTTAAAAATCGAATGTTCCGCAGCTAACAGAGATCTTAGAAGGTCAATCGTAAAACTTCCCAGAGACCAAGTTGCTATTAAACTATGTAGACAGTGTTATAGAGCAGCCATTAAAGTAAGAAAGGAGGAAATAGTTAAAGAACACTGGGACAAACTAGTATGTGCCGCCACGTTAAAGGACGGGAATAGCTTTTGATTTGCTGTTAAATCCTTGAGGTCCTTAGGACATCCCTTGTCTCCGATTAGTTGTAATATTAGTAGTGAGACATTGGAGAATCATTTTTCAAAAATGTACTTAGCACTAGTCCAAAATATGGTCTTGAATGAGAATCTGGCAGTCAACTGGGTTCAGATAACCCTTTCTGATGTGGTGGAAGCAATCCAACCGAGTCTGGGCAATAATGTCCAGAGTTGCCAATCGATCTTATTAAACACCAGCCAGAATTCTGTGCGCCTCTTTCATTGAATGTTTTTAACAATTTAACGGCTTCTTCAATCCCAAAAACATGGTCAACGAGCACCATTGTTGCAATTTTTTAAAAGGGTGACCGTTCGAACCAAAAGCTGTTATAGGCCGATCACCCCGATAGATAATACACTGAAAATCTTAGGGAGGATCCTGTTTAAGAAGATCAGAACATGGGCCGAGGTGGGCCACATTCTATACTCTTGCCAGTTGAGGTTTAGGAGCAAAATCGGCACTGTAGAGCAGTGCCTAAACCTCAACTTGATTATCGGTAAATATACAATACCCCAAAAATCTCCTATTTACCTGGCCTTTATGGACCTTACCTTGGCAATTGATCTTGTTAACAGGTCCCGGCTCTAGTCTATCCTTTTAAAATGTGGCCTGGATGAGGTTTTAGTGAACTTTTTAGCCTATTTACATAAGGACCTGTTTGCCAGGGTGCGTATCGGTAAGGGTGGAGAGGTATTGTATTGTATTGTATCGTAAAGGCTCTTCTATAGCGCATGGCTACTCGGGAGCATCCCAGCGCTTAGGACTGAAGGGCATCAGAGTTGTCAAAGGGGTCAGGCAGGGCTGTGTCCTGGCCCCTCTGCTTTTTATTCTCTATATCAATGAGCTGAGTGAGTCATTGGAATCACTTACTTCTGATGTCCCTAATATTAATGGTAATACGCTCCACGCCCTGCCGTACGCCGATGTTGCAGTTTTAATGGCACGCACCCCAAACGCTTTACGCATATTTGTGGAGGGCTTTGTTGATTTTATGGCAAGTTTGGACCTATGTACTAATTTTAAGAAATTATTTTTATTGGCTTGTGGTTCAAAAAAGTATTTAAATAATACCATTGTTGTAGATTCAGACAGTTTACAGAGCACTTGCACTTTTCCCTATCTGGGGCTGGTTGTGCAGGGAACAGTTTGTGGGTTGAGCATGTGGCGCATAGTGGAAAAAAGGTTTCTAAAGCGATCAACAAAATACTTAGCTTGCCCCAACCTGGAAAGACACAGGTAGTTTCAGCCATCACCAATTTTTTTAAAATTACAATGTATCCCCACTGCTACTTATGGTGCAGAAGTTTGGGGTTTCAGGCAGTGTGATAGCATTCAGGGGGAAGAAAATAGCTTTTGTCGTAATTTATTGGGCGCCCCTATCACTTCATCACTGTATGTTTGTCAGAGTGAATTGAAACTCCCTTACATCGAACACTATATTAAAGCCTGAACCGCTATATTTTGGCTTGCAGTTTGGAGGAATCCCGCGAGGCAGCAAACAAGGGATATATTAATTGATTGAAAAACCAAACACTATTGCAGGGCTAGAGGGATGTTTCGCTAAAGCTAAACTAATACACAACTAAATTAGGGGTCTATTTTGTAGAAATCCAGATTGTGATTCTATAGTCTTGACACCATGTCAAATGTACATGAGAGCAAGCAAGATAGATCTAACAAACCATATCACCAAAATGTGAGGCACCAGTAAACGTAAGTCACCCCTGTTTTAGGATTCCCATCAAAAGTCTTGTATGAATCAATATTCTCATTTGGTAATCCTTATCGGGTATTGTGTCTCTTGATCATTGAGACCACTGGCATACCCTGATACTCAGTTCAGGGTAGCGACCCACAATCACTAGATACTACCACATGATGTTCATCCAATGGGAATGTGCAGTGCAAAAATAATATAAGTGGTGGTTAAAAAAGGATAGGGAACTTAACAGAAACCAGTTTTAATAGACGTTAGCCCCTTCCCTATTAAAAACAAGAACAGTGTAACATAGTCATCGCAGTCCGCACAAATAGCTGCGAAGAGACCAACATGTTTCAGCCAAACCGGGAGATTCCCCAGGCTTTCGTCAGGGTCTCTGTTCTTTATATATGCTACTGCTTGTGAGTGAATAAAGTGTGAAAAAATATACAAAAAAACACACACAAGTGAATAACCAGTAAAGGATATATTATTCCTTCATCTGTGTCAAACTCCTCTCATCGGCACCTGTTGACTTAATGCTATCTGTTGGGAACAAACGTACAAGTAAATCACAATCAGCTATCATGGTCTGTTAAAAGAGATACAGCATTATCTCACTACATACACAAATACATTACTCACCCAGGGTGTCCGGGGAGTGGACCTCACCTCTTCCTGGACCTGGCTCAGGATGTGTGAGACCCCGCTCTACAAGAATAGAAACCAACTTCAAAATTACCAAGGACAGAGGGATCACGCATTGATCTACTCTGATCATGTACAAAGCGTGAAGTCATAGAGTCTTCTATTCATGGAGTTAACTAACATCTACCCACAGGCTCCTATTAGACCTCCTAACCCTTCCATATCTAGCTATGGACTAAGTCTATGCTTACATTTTAGTGGCGTTAGCCAAAAGTTAAAAAGTAGTTAACAGGCTGGCAAGCAGCCTAATTACAGAAATTGGAAAAAATGAGGCTGTGTGCCTACCTGTCCGTCGTTGTCTCAGACTGTGACTGAGTCAGGGGGAGGCACAGAGTTCACTTCATTACTTCCATTTCACTAGTCTGGTCGAGAAGAACCAACCAATCGGAGCCTTTGAAGGAGGGGCTATGTCGAAGGGTTGGGATAACTGTTCTAGTCAATAGCATTGTATCTCCTCGTTTCGCTAAAATCTGGGATTAATTAGTGACAAAGGAAGTTGAATATATGCCTCGGTCTGCATTCAGTTTGTTTGTACTGTAGAATGAGGCTCTGGCGCGAGATCTCGTGGGATTACCAGACGGGGGACTACAAAATGATGTCATAGCAAAAGCTTGTGTAGTTCCTAGTGCCGCTACCGATGTGGGTAGCGAAGACATTTCGCTCGCGAGCAAGGACAACACAGGACTCATGTGTGGGGTAGTATAGTTGATGAAATAGTCAGTAATGTGCCTTAGTCTATAGTCGGTACCCTCGTAATGTCAAATAACGCTCTGGCGCGAGGTCTCGCGAGATCAGATGTAGGCGGACTACCGAGTGATGTCACATCAGTGGCTTGTGTAGTTTCTAGTACAGCTTCCGTTCTCAATGGCGGTGGTGTACGCACACCGATATAAGGCACCACACAGCCCAGGGGATATGTGTAGATGCCAAATGAAAGGCTGGCTTACCGGCTAGTAAGAAAAAACTACCAATTGGCGTAGTATTACTATATTCCGTAATTTATGAAGGTGTACAGTCAGTATTACCCAGTGTGTCCTCGTAAACTCTATAAATCATATATGATACACTCATCTAGCCTTGATGAAGAGTGAGAAAGTTATACACTCAACTGGCAGATCCTAAGAGCAAAGGATTCCTGCTTGTAGTGAATATGTTAGAATATAGTTCCCACCATTACTCAGCAGGTTCAAGTAAATATCATGGCGCTCGCATGTGTCATCATATATGTTTAAGATAAATTAAACCAAGGAATGTCGTCATTCAGTCCTTGTCTATCCGTGCCCAATTTAAAGACCCACTTTTGTTCTCGCAGGAACAAAAACCTATACACGTCACTAACATGTGGGGGAATGAATGGTTTTTCAAGGACATGCCACTTGAAATCAGTTTCAGCATGGTTGTGTGTGATGAAATGTTTAGTGAGTTTTGAGATGTCTCTTTTGCACCGAAAAGTGCTTCTGTGTTCCTGCATCCTCAGGCGCACCTTTCTCGTGGTCATTCCCACATAACGTTCATTGCACGTACAGGTTATAAGGTAGATCAGATTGGAACTATTACAGTTAGAGAACTGCCGCAGTTCCCAAGGCCGATCAGTGCCAATATCCACGCTGGTGGTTTTTGATGTTAGAGGGCAAACAGAACAAGCTCCGCAAGGATGGTGACCAACCACAGGAGGCAGGTCCCACAGGGTGCCTACCTCTCTCCTGGGTGTAACTCGGGGGCGAGTATGCACTAGACAGTCCCTTAGGTTTCTAGAGCATTTAAAGGCAAAGAGCGGAAAATCAATTTTCTCTTTGCCACTATTCAAAATACGCCAGTGTTTTCAGACAATTTGCTGTACATGGTTTGACTTCGTGTTAAAGGTACTCACTAATGTCAAGCGATCCAAAGATGGTTTCTCTACTCGAGGTTCAAGTAGGGCAGCTCGATGGTTATTCGCTGCTCGTTTATAAGACCGCTGGACCAGTTTCTTGGGGTAGTGTCTCGCGGTCAACTGTTTAGAGAGGTCACCTGCATGGCGTTTAAAAGTCTCTGAGGTGGAACAGTTCCGGTGAACTCGGAGAAACTGTCCAAAGGGCAGATTATCCCTCAGAGACTTAGGATGCTGACTTTCATATAGAAGGAGAGAATTCCTTGCCATGGGCTTCCGGTATAGTTCACTCTCTAGTCCAGTCTCGGTACTATAGATCGAGAGATCCAGAAAAGGCAATCTGTCTTTACTCAGTTCTATAGTGAAGCGGAGGTAGTTGTTCTGACTATTGAGCCATTGACTGGACTAGAGAGTGAACTATACCGGAAGCCCATGGCAAGGAATTCTCTCCTTCTATATGAAAGTCAGCATCCTAAGTCTCTGAGGGATAATCTGCCCTTTGGGCAGTTTCTCCGAGTTCGCCGGAACTGTTCCACCTCAGAGACTTTTAAACGCCATGCAGGTGACCTCTCTAAACAGTTGACCGCGAGACACTACCCCAAGAAACTGGTCCAGCGGTCTTATAAACGAGCAGCGAATAACCATCGAGCTGCCCTACTTGAACCTCGAGTAGAGAAACCATCTTTGGATCGCTTGACATTAGTGAGCACCTTTAACACGAAGTCAAACCATGTACAGCAAATTGTCAGAAAACACTGGCGTATTTTGAATAGTGGCAAAGAGAAAATTGATTTTCCGCTCTTTGCCTTTAAACGCTCTAGAAACCTAAGGGACTGTCTAGTGCATACTCGCCCCCGAGTTACACCCAGGAGAGAGGTAGGCACCCTGTGGGACCTGCCTCCTGTGGTTGGTCACCATCCTTGCGGAGCTTGTTCTGTTTGCCCTCTATCATCAAAAACCACCAGCGTGGATATTGGCACTGATCGGCCTTGGGAACTGCGGCAGTTCTCTAACTGTAATAGTTCCAATCTGATCTACCTTATAACCTGTACGTGCAATGAACGTTATGTGGGAATGACCACGAGAAAGGTGTGCCTGAGGATGCAGGAACACAGAAGCACTTTTCGGTGCAAAAGAGACATCTCAAAACTCACTAAACATTTCATCACACACAACCATGCTGAAACTGATTTCAAGTGGCATGTCCTTGAAAAACCATTCATTCCCCCACATGTTAGTGACGTGTCTAGGTTTTTGTTCCTGCGAGAACAAAAGTGGGTCTTTAAATTGGGCACGGATAGACAAGGACTGAACGACGACATTCCTTGGTTTAATTTATCTTAAACATATATGATGACACATGCGAGCACCATGATATTTACTTGAACCTGCTGAGTAATGGTGGGAACTATATTCTAACATATTCACTACAAGCAGGGATCCTTTGCTCTTAGGATCTGCCAGTTGAGTGTATAACTTTCTCACTCTTCATCAAGGGTAGATGAGTGTATCATATATGATTTATAGAGTTTACGAGGACACACTGGGTAATACTGACTGTACACCTTCATAAATTACGGAATATAGTAATACTACGCCAATTGGTAGTTTTTTCTTACTAGCCGGTAAGACAGCCTTTCATTTGGCATCTACACATATCCCCTGGGCTGTGTGGTGCCTTATATCGGTGAGCGTACACAACCGCCATTGAGAACGGAAGCTGTACTAGAAACTACACAAGCCACCGATGTGACATCACTCGGTAGTCCGCCTACATCCGATCTCGCGAGACCTCGCGCCAGAGCGTTATTTGACATTACGAGGGTACCAACTATAGACTAAGGCACATTACTGACTATTTCATCAACTATACTACCCCACACATGAGTCCTGTGTTGTCCTTGCTCGCGAGCGAAATGTCTTCGCTACCCACATCGGTAGCGGCACTAGGAACTACACAAGCTTTTGCTATGACATCATTTTGTAGTCCCCCGTCTGGTAATCCCGCAAGATCTCGCGCCAGAGCCTCATTCTACAGTACGAACAAACTGAATGCAGACCGAGGCATATATTCAACTTCCTTTGTCACTAATTAATCCCAGATTTTAGCGAAACGAGGAGATACAATGCTATTCACTAGAACAGTTATCCCAACCCTTCGACATAGCCCCTCCTTCAAAGGCTCCGATTGGTTGGTTCTTCTCGACCAGACTAGTGAAATGGAAGTAATGAAGTGAACTCTGTGCCTCCCCCTGACTCAGTCACAGTCTGAGACAACGACGGACAGGTAGGCACACAGCCTCATTTTTTCCAATTTCTGTAATTAGGCTGCTTGCCAGCCTGTTAACTACTTTTTAACTTTTGGCTAACGCCACTAAAATGTAAGCAAAGACTTAGTCAATAGCTAGATATGGAAGGGTTAGGAGGTCTAATAGGAGCCTGTGGGTAGATGTTAGTTAACTCTATGAATAGAAGACTGTACGACTTCACGCTTTGTACATGATCATAGTAGATCAATGCGTGATCCCTCTGTCCTTGGTAATTTTGAAGTCGGTTTCTATTCTTGTAGAGCGGGGTCTCACACATCCTGAGCCAGGTCCAGGAAGAGGTGAGGTCCACTCCCCGGACACCCTGGGTGAGTAATGTATTTGTGTATGTAGTGAGATAATGCTGTATCTCTTTTAACAGACCATGATAGCTGATTGTGATTTACTTGTACGTTTGTTCCCAACAGATAGTATTAAGTCAACAGGTGCCGATGAGAGGAGTTTGACACAGATGAAGGAATAATATATCCTTTACTGGTTATTCACTTGTGTGTGTTTTTTTGTATATTTTTTCACACTTTATTCACTCACAAGCAGTAGCATATATAAAGAACAGAGACCCTGACGAAAGCCTGGGGAATCTCCCGGTTTGGCTGAAACATGTTGGTCTCTTCGCAGCTATTTGTGCGGACTGCGATGTCTATGTTACACTGTTCTTGTTTTTAATAGGGAAGGGGCTAACGTCTATTAAAACTGGTTTCTGTTAAGTTCCCTATCCTTTTTTAACCACCACTTATATTATTTTTGCACTGCACATTCCCATTGGATCAACATCATGTGGTAGTATCTAGTGATTGTGGGTCGCTACCCCGAACTGAGTATCAGGGTATGCCAGTGGTCTCAATGATCAAGAGACACAATACCCGATAAGGATTACCAAATGAGAATATTGATTCATACAAGACTTTTGATGGGAATCCTAAAACAGGGGTGACTTACGTTTACTGGTGCCTCACATTTTGGTGATATGGTTTGTTAGATCTATCTTGCTTGCTCTCATGTACATTTGACATGGTGTCAAGACTATAGAATCACAATCTGGATTTCTACAAAATAGACCCCTAAGTTAGTTGTGTATTAATATAATAATTGATTGCCTTAGCTGTGATAAAGGAAGGGAAATACACTGGCTTGCTGCAGTTAGGAAGAGTTTGATTAGCGTGAAACTTGAGCGGATATTTTTAAACCTGACTGACTCAGATGGCATAAGCAAAACAAGTCTACAGAAGGCACTTTACGCCGTATATAGCAAAACTAGATACGAAACAGTGGTATGGAAACCCTTAGTAGCCAGATATATGATGATTGAGAACACCTCCCTTTTTCCCTGTAGCTATCTTTTCAGACCAATTGGGTGATGGGAAAGGGGTCTGCTCTTCTGACTAAGGGTTGATACTATGACATTTCTGCTCTGTTTCCCATTGTGGTTCAATTCCAATCTCAATCAACTTTCATGGCCCTGTAATGCTCAATGTAAACAAACAATGTTCAACTTTCTATTCTTTTGCAGTCTTTATTTAAAATACATAAAACAGTTCTTGATGCAATCTTTTTTAAGACTATACCCTGATTGATTACAAGGCAGCATACAGGTATATTGTTACCTTGGAAGATGAGGAGTTAACCTTTCATGTCGGTTCCTTTTTGAAAGTAGCAGTACGTGCTCGCAACACAATGTGCACCCTCTGAACTTTACTCCTACTATTTTAAATACATCTTGTTGAGATCTTTTTATATTGTATTTTTAAACTACCATGAATTGTATGACGTACCTGTTGAAGTCGATTAACATTATTTCGGTTAGATTTTTCATTGTCTCCCCTTTTATCTGTCCTATATTATGTTATTATATGTTGAGATTTTTGGATCTGTGCTTTTATGGACATTCATTGTATCCGAATAAAGATTTTGAACTGAATTGAATTGAATATGTGTGTATTTAAACATCCATTTAAACTAATTTTATTTATTTATTTATTTTTGGTATTTATACAGCGCGATGTTACCCGAAGATGTCCTGGTGCTAGATGAATACTCCTAGAAGTGTTCGGTCGAGGTAGAATTATTGTATGAACAGCCACTATTTAATGCCTCTCCTGAAAGCCATCAAATCTGTCATATTCCTCAAAGCTAGAGGAAGGGCATTCCAAGCCTTTGTTGCCCCCAGCACAAAGCTCCTGCCTCCCACAACTGGCTTTCTTTATACGGGGAATTTTCACCAGTCGCAGCCCAGAAGATCTTAAATATCAGGGAGGAGTATACCACTGAAAATACTCCTTCAGGCAAGCAAGCCCTAGGCCCTGGAAGGCCCTAAAGACCAAACACACGGCCTTAAAAGAGATCCGCTTACACACTGGCAGCCAGGGTAATTTTATGATTTGTGACGAGATGGAGGCAAACTTTGGTATGCCCGTCAGAAGTCTTGCTGCCGCATTTTGCAACACCTGCATTTTATTAAGCAGCCCCTGTTGGGCATTCAGAAGCAGGCTATTGCAATAGTCTAGGCGGGATAGCACTAATGCAGTAACAACTGTTTTTCTACTGCTCTCCGGGAGAAAAGGGAGGATCTTACAAATCATTTTGAGTGTAAAAAATACTGATGATGCTACAGCGTTGACCTAGGGCCTAAAGGTAAGTTGGTCATCAACTAAGACACCTAAGTTCTTCACCTTGGTTACCAGTAGGGGTAGGGAACCCATCTCTTCCGGCCACCAGCAAGGGTTCCAGAAGTTCCCCTTTGGGCCAAAAATAATGACTTCCGTTTTAGCTGTATTTAATTTCAGGCAATTATCGGCCATCCATCTCCCTACTGACACCATACATTCCTGAAATTGCATGGCTACTACTTATTCCTTGCCAGGCAGCAGTGACACCACAATCTGTGTGTCATCTGCATAGGAGGTTAAATCAAAACCAAATGACCTAACAATAGGAGCCAGCGAGGTAACATATATATTAAACAGTGTGGGGCTAAGTGAAGAGCCCTGCAGAACACCGCAGGGCTACACAAATGGTTTGGATACAAAGTCACCCATCGCTACCCGCTGCTCTCTATTGGTTAAGAAAGCTTTCAAGATGTCCCATGCTTTCCCACCCACCCCACATTTCTTCAGCCGATCCATCAAAATCCCATTATGTACAGTATCGAAGGCAGCGGATAAGTCCAATAGGACCAGAGCCACTCTGCCTCCGAGGTCTAGTACTTCTCTAATTTACTCCTTGGCTTTGATCAGCGCGGACTCAGTATTGTGCCATGTTAGGAGAAGTCTAGGGACCCTGCGGCCCCTGATCTCTCAAAGACTTGTGTAGGGCGGTTTTTAGACCTGCATGGGCTTTACTGCAATTAATATCGAACCAGCCTGTCTTGCTCATAGGTTATTTTTTATGTTCTATTAATAAGTTCTTTTGTATAGCCTGTGATATTTTTGACAAACTAAATTGGTGCAAATTATTAGAATTTGGGGCTCTCCTCTGTAGTATATGCTGAGTTTGATTCAATTGAGGATAGAAATAGCCAAGGGGCAATACATTTATTCCCCTATTTGTCACATGATTGCTGCCAAGTCTATATAGAATCCCACTAATCAGCTTAAGCATTCTGAATGTGAGAACTATGCAGTCACCAAGAAGTGTGTTATCCCTTCTCCCCACACAACCTACTCTTCTCACCATCTTGAACTCACCAAACAGAGCCTCTGTTTGCCCGGTTTTAGTGCCGAGCCAGCAGAGCGCCTTGTTTCTCAGTGCCTCCCATGTTTCATCCACCTGGGGGATGGATGTGGTACATTCGCTAATATTATAGTATATGGGGTAGCCTCTGGCGGCACGTTCAGTCTATGGCCTTCCTTTTCCTTGCACATTACACGGGGTGAAATCAGGTGCTGGTTTACTCTAGCCTCATTGTGAGAGGTTGCGCCAGTATAGTTTAGGGTAGATTTACACTTGTTTCCTGCTGGTGTTTTAGCTGTACCTCGAGTGATGTCGACCTGGACAGGTGGGGCAACCTTTGCTAGGTCTACTATGGAATTCAGAGTATTTTTCGGGGGATTATTGGGACATACACCATGGCTTTTTCTTAATAAACCCTCAGTAGCAGTAACCCTAGTCATCAATTTCTATAAGGGCTCTACCACTGTTTTATGAAGGACTACTAGTCTAAGGCACATTTTTTCATAGTCCTCCTTATGACTGTTTTCACCGGAGATCAAGATTGAAAGCTCTAATTCCCGCTTATCAGCTTTTTTTAGGTTTGGATTCAGTGTTGGTTTTCTTTCGCTTTCTCCCTCTTGTCTTGGGATTCATGAAAGATACATCGGAGGTCAAGGACACTACTGTTGTCTTATTGCAGGGATTCTGCTCAGACACAGAACTGTGCAGAGAGACCCAGGACATCAGTGAATTGTGGTGGACCAAAAAACTCACCTCAGTATTTAGAACCCTGAACTGATTAGCAACAGTGTCACATTAGCTCTTCGCCCTATAGCAAAGGCACCAATGATTAGACAACCCAGAACATGTGACTTAGGTTACTCTCAGGAATGGTGGGAATCAAGAACAGTCTTTCTTTATATTCTCATACCAGTCCACAACATGGGCAAAAAAGAGACACAATAATGTTTAAAATATTTTAACGACGTCCACTAAGATGCAGTACTTTTGCGAGTATAAGCAGCCATATGATTAAAAATAATATGATCAGCATTTTTACAATTCCATAAAACACAAAAGGAGAAATCATATTATAATGATGGTGGGAACAGGTTCTATAGCACCTTGTCTTCCACCCTCCCTAGTTAGGAACAAAATATAGAAGGTCTCTTAGGCTTGAATAGGGAACCCCATACCTCCAAGATCAGCAGAAATGAATCACATCAGGATCTGCAATAGCTCTCTGTCTCCCCGGAAACTGGTTTTCTTCAGAGTCTGTAAAATCATGTTTGCAGTGCCATAGTAAAGGCGCCAGGATTTCAGCTAGCTGCAGCTGCGTGCATGTTGTGTCTTGCGCATGAGCCGATCAGCCCGAACAACACCTAACATTGCTATGATAACCTTGGAGGCTTCAGCACTCACTGTGTAGACTGAGGTCGAGATGTAAGTCTAGGAACGTTGAAAACAAGCCATTCTCATGTGAAGCAATTCAAGCAACCTAACTTACAACAACAGTTAAATATACGGGTGATGTACAACAACAAGATACACAACATTAGATCCCCCCTGGAGGCCGATGAGCTGTTGGATTCTATAACAATCCACTCTCAGGGTGGAATTTAACATAGCAACACCCAGCCTTTGTTCCAATGCTGTCTTTATCTCCTGCCTCCACTTGTAGGATGTATGAGTAAACACTAGCTTTATGAACCCTTTGGGTATTTGACGCCACTTCTTAATATCTCTTCAAGCTTAATGGAAGTGCGGTAGGGAATACAGTATTGAGGAGGTAGAATGGGAAGAATTAAAACTAAGTGTACACATAAAATGGGGAAAACATTGAGGTAAAAAAAAAGGGAAAAAAAAGGGAAGGGGTGTTTTGGGGGGTGGGCATAAAGGCAAAAAATCCTCATGAGTCAGCCCTTCATAAGTTTGTGTTGTGTCTTTGTCGGGTATATTTTCAGCTCCGGGATAATAAGATAGCCAGGTGGTGGGGTATAGGGAGGGGGACGGATGTCAAATGATGACTTCTGTTCAATTTGTGTCCTGGAATGTCAATGGCCTGCGCGTGAGGAGTAGAAGAGATAGTATTCTACAATATCTGAGAGACTCCCCCGCGCAGATCATTGTCATAGAGAAGACACATCTCCTTAAAGCAGAGGTCATCGCACTACTAAAAAAGCAGAGATGGGTCGACAAATTCAAATGCACTGACCATAATGCAAATATTAGAGGAGTCCTCCTAATTTGTAAAATATCTGCGAAAGTCCGTATTCTGGACTACAAGGAGGATCAAAGTGGGAGATGGCTCCTAGCGAGAATTTCAATTGATGGTTGGATTTGTTTATTGGTTGGCTATTACGGTCCCAATATTGATGACCCGTCTTACTTGGAGATTATTAGGAACCATCTGATAACCTCCCAAGACCCTATAATTTGGGTGGTAGATTTTAATATTGTGCTTAACCCCAAATTAGATAAATCTACTAACTCCAGAGCCTGCACGCATTCCAAATCAAGGCAAACTCTCATAGAAATCATGACACGGTTGGGTTTGGCAGATTTGTGGAGGGAAAAGGTTGGTAAAAAATTGGGGGTTTCCTTTCGGAATCTTAAATACAAGCACAAATCAAGAATTGATTACGCTGTTTTCAGCTATTACCTCAAGAATACACTAATGGTGATAGAATACCTCCCCTCTCATCTGTCTGACCACTCAGCTCTCTTGTTCACTTTAAAACTCGATGTCCAGATTAAGCATCCATCCTGGTCATTTGATCGTACTATTTTACTGGAAGACGATGAAGTCAGTTTTCTGGTAACTGAGACCACTTCATTTTTGGAGACAAAGCTAGAATCTGCGGAATTAGTCACGGTCTGGGAGACATTGAAAGCTTTTCTGAGAGGCTGCATTACCAACAGAGCCTCTCATCGGCACAAGATATATTGGGAAAAGATTAAAAGTTTGGAGCAGGAGATGGATTAGATCGAGCAGAGGTTCGGTGCCTCGATAGGGCCATCAGGCGAGCAAGAGAAGTTGGGCGAGTTGAAAAAACAGCTGGAGAATATCCTACAAGAAAGAGTGGCTAAGAGATGGGAGGAAAGTAAGGTCTAAGATTAATGCGTGTATGCAAGAACTTGCAGATACATCCCCTGCATGAGGCACTCCTTAAAAGTTCATAACAATGACTCCAGAAGTTCGTGATGTATTTTGAATTTATTCATCAAAGTTCAATCGTTAAATAAATGTTTCAAGTGATATTTAATTCATATCATCATAAAGTATCCATGATATCGTATTCCCTTTCTCCAATGCATTTCGGGCGTTGCGCCCTTTATCAAGGAGAACTAAAAAGAAGAAATTAGCCCGTATTAATAAAAGAATGGAGGTGTACAAAAGACGCTAGTGGCCAATATAGTTATAAGGCGTGCCGATCAATGGGTGTTGTGGGTAAATAAGTGTAACCTGGGGGGTTTGTTCAGTGGTGACGTGTGAGGTACGTTCAGTGAGGGAGTGTGCACGGGTATTAAACACTAAGGATTGGGCAACAGGGTGGCATAAAGTGTGCGAGTGTAACGTCGTCTACTCAATTACTGAAACTAACAGTGGCAGGTCTAGGGGTTGCGGTTCCCGGGAGGGAAACTGTCAATGGAGACGTACTTGGTGGCGGGAAGCCGTAAGGATCTCCGATACGCTAATCCAAGGGTCAACATGTGTGGCTGGCGTGGGGAGGTATGAATGAAAGGATAGACGACGGACTACGAAAGGAACGGGAAATGGCGGAGGCCATCTTGGTTTGGGAGAGATTACTGAAAGGGTGGGGGCCATGTTGGAATGGGTGGGTGAGAAGAGTGCAGTTATAATCATACACAGTGGAAGATAACAACTAATAATGAAAATTCATGAAATATCAGCAATAAAGAGCAATGCAGTAGTGAATAACAACAGGATTTTAAAGATAACAACTAAATTCGATGCGATCATTCAATCCATGTGGTTTAAATGTCTGTAAGCAATATATCCATTGCAGTTCTTTTTTTAGTAGGCATTTCCGATTGTCTATGTCTTCAGTGCGGTTAACAATTTCCAATACTACAAATTGGAGTTGTGCTATAGTATGGTGAAATTCCTGAAAGTGCATGGCGATGTTGGATTTCTCTTGTTTGGTCCGAATGTTGGATTTATGTTCGTTTATTCGAACCTTGATTTTTCTTTCGGTTTTACCGACATACATTTTGCCGCAGGGGCATTTCAAAGCGTAGATGAGGTTTGTGGAATCGCAGGTTGCGTTTACTTGTAATTTGATTGGATGACCTTTCATGGGGTGATTGATGTGATTGCCCTTGATAATACAGTTACAGTTGCTGCAGTTTAGGCATGGTTGGGTTCCTTTGTAGAGTTGACTGGTAGAAGTTTGAGTAGAGAGTATTTCTTTAATGTTTTTGCCACGGATGTGGGCAAACAGTGGAGGAGAGTGAAAAATGTCCCGAAAGTCTGGTTCTAGTTGCAGAATGGGCCAATGGGTAAGAATGATTTGTTTGAATTTGTGGCTGACTGTGGAAAATTTGGATACAAGTACAATACGATCCTGGGGTTGTTTGACACTCTTAGAAAGGCTTTGTTGTCTGGTGATGTTGGCAACCCGTGTTTGTGCTTCGTTTAATACTTTTTCAGGGTACCCTCTATCAAGAAAGCGTTGGTGCATTTCGCTAACTCGAATGTTATAGGTTTGTTCATCTGATACAATCCGTTTTATTCTGAGCATTTGTGAAAATGGGAAATGTCTCTTCAGGGATCCCTGGTGGAAGCTAGTGAAATGCAAGGTGTTATTGCGGTCCGTGATTTTGCAATGTAGGTCGGTGGTAATGCCTTTTTCAGTGATCTTGACGAGGACGTCAAGAAAAGGAATTTCAGTGTTGCTGATTTGCCATGAGAGCTTAATGCGCTCATCTTTGGTGTTGAGTTCTGTGAGTGCATTATGAAGTGTTTCCTGTGTGTCAGTCCACATGATGAATAGATCATCTATGTACCTTACGTACATCTTGATTTTGTAAAAAAAAGGTTTGTTGGCATATATGTGAGATTTCTCGAAGCTTTCCATATAGATGTTGGCATACGTGGGAGCCGCGCAGTTTCCCATCGCCATTCCTGACAGCTGAAGGTACCATTTGTCATTTTCCTGGAAGTAGCTGTGGTACAGCGTGTACATCATGAGTTCCATGATGAATGTTTGCATGGAAAGATCAATGTTACTTGAAAGTAGAGCTTGTTCAACCGCTTCGATCCCACCCTGGTGGGGTATGGAAGTATACAACGAGCTGACATCAGCCGTGCATAATATCAATGTTTCATTAGGTGCAATTTCAATCTGGGCCAGCTTGGTGAGAAATGCGGTAGTATCCTTGATGTAACTGGTGGATTGAGTTACCAATGGTTGGAGATATCTGTCGATATATTTACCCGTGGGTTCATGTATAGATCCTCTGGTTGACACAATGGGTCGAAAAGGTGTATCGAGGAGATTTTTGTGTATTTTGGGACTCATTTGTATCCTAGGGCTTCTAGGATATTCATTTAGGAGGTAGTTTCTCGTGCAATCTTCGATAATGCCTGATTCATGGGCTTTAGTGACCAAATTTAACAAGATGTTTTTGAACTCATGGGTAGGATTGTTGTCCAATTCCAGGTAGATGTTGGAGTCTTGTATGTGTTCACGTAAGCGTTGAGTGTACATGGTGTTGTTGATAATAACTAGAGCCCCACCTTTATCGGCTTTCACGCATTTGATGTTGGGGTTGTTAGCCAAACATTTGAGGGTATCTCGATCTTTTTGTGTCATATTCCGATGTTTATTGGACCTTTTGAAGTTTAATTTCGACAAGTCATTGCGTACCAATTTCTCGAAGAGGTCAATGCATTTATGGCTGTTCGGTGCCTGATAAGTGCTAGAAGGTCGTAAACCCTTGAGTTGGTCACTTTTGATGTTGCGGCTCGGTTGTAGGATATTGTCAAAAAAATGCCGAAGTCTAAGTTTCCTGGTGAACTTAAAGGTGCTCACTTCAAGTTCTAAGAGATTGGTTTGGGTTACTGGTACAAAAGATGTGCCTTTTTCGAGAAGGTATATTTGATGTTCAGAGATGTTGGTATCAGAAATGTCGATGACTAAGTTGGTTTTTTGGTTTTGAGGTCCTTCTTGGTAACGGTGCTTCGTGTCAGTGGAGGGCTTTTTTCCTGTTCTTTTCTTTTTGCTCCTCCGGAGTCTTCGGTTACCTCTGGGCTTGATGCTAAAAAATGAACTGCTGAAGATTGGTCTTGTCCAGCTGTAGATGAGGTAGCTTGATCATGGGTAGGTGCTTGACTGGTGGAAGTTGCCGTAGCTGTTTTCTGTGAGGACTGGTAAGAAGAATCGCTTCCAGAGGATGAGGTGTCGGTTTGGGTGTTGTAAGGCCTGTTACGTCGGCGTTGGGCATACACATCTGCCCATGTGTATACTTCATCTAGCTTATAATCAAGCGTATCTCTTCGGTACTTTTGCACTTTTCGTTCGTTAATTTCCCTTTGGTGTTTGTCAAGAATAGTCTTTACGTCTTCAAGCATTTTGGTTAGTTCTTCCGGTGTGAGTAGTTGTCTGAGTTCACTGTCAGTTTCCTTTATTTCAGATTCTAAGTCTTTAAGGATGCCGGCGAGTTCTTCAACAATTAATAGGATCAGGTCCAGGCTACACTTGTTCAATATGCCGTTCCATTTCTCCTTAAACGTTTTGGAGTTTTTACAGAGGGACGGTTTTAAGGCTATCCGTAAACCGCGTGGGATCCTGAGGGCTCTGTGGTATCTCAATAAAGTGCTCGCGTGGAGCTTTTGGTTGATATGGCGTTTTGAAAGGTACAATAGTTGTTTCAAGCTTTGCTCTTAGAAAGTAAGGTCTCCCATTTCGAGTTCGGGGAGGCAGCGGGTAGGATATTGGCATGGAAGGTTAAGGCGGACCAAGCCCAAAATTATATTAGAGAGATAAAAGATGAAGGGGAGGGTGTAGCCAGGGTTTCTAATTTGGATATAGGAGCTGCTTTTTTGGAGTTTTTTTTAAGGGATTTATAGGGAAGATACATCCAATGGGTAAACATCCTTTACGACACAACTTTTACCACACAGTACCTTTACAATGCAGGTTTTTCAACACAAGTCATTACAATGACTTGCGCTGGGGGGCGCTCTAGGATAGGTAATAGTTTAATTTAATATCCAACACCTTCCCTACTATCCACGGGGACTGGAGTTGGAATAGTAAATTAAACTATTCACTATCCAGCACCCCCCAACGCAAGTCGTTGTAACGACTTGCATTGAAAAACCTGCGTTGTAAAGGCATGCATGTTAAAAGCATGCGTTGTAACAACGTACATCCCATCCAATGACCAGCTGCAAGGGATATATGGTTAGAGCAAATCTCCCTGCCAACTCTCTCAACAGTGCAGAGCAAATGCCTGGAGATGGAAATATCTGAGGCTGAAGTGAGCAAAGTTATTAGGCAACTTAAGCGAGGGAAGGCGGCAGGCCCTGATGGTCCGCCAGGAGAGTTATATTGAGCATTGGGCGCTGTTATTGTCCCTATACTGACGGCCCTCTTCAATGGGATTCTTAGGAAGGGGGAAGCCCCCCCAAAATCTTGGGGCGAGGCGACCATAGTCCTGATCCCCAAACTGGGGAAGGACCCAACTGAGTGTGGGTCCTATCGACCGATCTCACTTTTTAACAGCGATTATAAGATCTTCGCTTCCATCATGTCAGTGAGATTGGAGTTTGTAATTGGGGAAATTGTACATCAAGACCAGAAGGGTTTCATTAAAGGGCGTCAGTTATCTGATTTGACGTATGATCTGGTGGGGGCAATAGATATTGCCTCTGCTTTTTCTCTTCCACTGGCTATACTCACTTTAGACGCGACAGAAGCCTTTGATAGGGTCAACTGGCCCTACTTGGCTGCAGTTTTGAAGAAGTTTAATTTTGGCGAAAATTTCTGTCGTCTTATCACTCTTATGTATGGTGCTCCATCGGCAAGGCTGTTAATAAATGGTGTCCTGACAGAATCCTTTAAAATCATGAGGGGCATGAGGCAGGGCTGCCCGCTCTCTCCCCTCCTGTTCAATTTGTACATTGAACCGTTTGCCCAGCTCCTGCGGGGAGATGAAAATATTCCACCTTTTAAATTTGGGGAGTGGGAGAGGCGGGTTGCACTCTACGCAGACGATATTCTCATTCTAACGTCTGATCCAGAGGCATCATTTCCTGCAGTTATCAAGAGGGCGGAGAAGTTTGGGCGCATTTCGGGGTATGAGATCAATGCTAGTAAAACAGATATCATGGCTTGGAACATCCCCAACTTACATATGGGTGTGACCAACTCTCTGCGCTACCTAGGAATACGGGTGACTCAAGACATTGGAGATATTGCACAAGTTAATTTAGAGAGAGTCTATAACGAATGTAGGAAGGTATTAAAATCTTGGTCTCACCTCCCACTTACCATACTGGGTAGGGTGAGTTTGATAAAGATGTCTATCCTCCCCAAATATACATTTATCTTTAATACTATTCCCCTGGCTTTTGACGTTAAAATCCTAGATAAGTGTAAACGAGAGATAAAGTCTTTCATCTGGAATTATAAGTCAACCAGACTGGCATGGAAGAAGTTGAGGAGTAGGAGGGAAAAGGGGGGACTTGCTCTGCCTGACTTGCAGTACTATGCATGGGCTTTTCAGTTGTCCCACTCTAGATTGCTCTTAAAAACACCATTGAGTTCATCTTCTGGGACAATGTTCAAAGCCATGCTGGTAGGAGCGGCCTTACCAACTGACAGATTCTTGTTTAAATTCGGGGACCAGAAATGTTTTTAAAAAGTAAAGTTAAAAACTCTTCTGTCCTTGGCGAAAGCCTGGGTACAGATTAGAAAGAGATTACGTTTGCCTTATTATTCGAACTATGCACCAGTGTGAAATTCCCCAGGCCTTCCATTATGTTTAAAGGATAGGCTATCGATCCCGGTGGGGGAAGGGGGATAACAAGATGAAGAGAGCTGCTGTCAGAGGGGACAGTGAGGACCTGGGAGGAGTTTTGGCAACAGGTGGGGCCCAGTTTCTCTCGATTTAAGTATCTACAGTTAGACAGCTGGGCCAGTGTTTTGAATCGGAAAGGGATACCACTGGGGAAGGTTAGTAACCTGGAACAGCAACTGGTAGAGCGACACGGGGGAGATAAAGAGGTGTCCCAGTGGTATTGGGGTTTGCTGGAAAAGGTTGATGGGGAGTTTACTCTACCCGACGAGTTGTGGGGGGGGAGAGTTAGGCACCCTGTGCGAGGAGACTTGGATAAAATCTTTTACCCTCCTCTATAAAATCGTTAAACCAGCATGGTTGAGACGTACCCAGCTGTTCACGGCACATCGAGCTTACCTCCCACCTCTGAGATTGTCTAAATTCCTCCCAGGAAAGAAATGCAATAAATGCAATTACATCGAGGCTTCAGATGTGCATATGTTCAAGGACTGCCCCTACATCGGCCGGTTGTGGGAAGAAGTGAAATCAACCTTAGACTCTATCTTAAATATATCTCTGTCCATCACGCTGCCACTTTTAATCTTCGGCTTGGACGCTGGTATCACTGGCCAGGCAAGGTCCTTTCTGTTCTATGCAGTTCTCCTGGCCAGGAGGCGAATTTGCAAAGTTTGGGTGGAAGATATGGCGCCATCACACTCAAGCTGGCTGACGTCCCGATATGAGACATCCAAGGTGGACTTGGCCAGAACTTGTAGCAAACGTAACTTGGCTTTTTGGGATCTGTTGGTCCATTGGAGATAGTGTTCCGGGTTTTTTTTTTTCCCTCGGTCCTATGATTATGCCTATTACACTCCAAGGACCTGGACTCCCTGATTCATTGTTGGTCCTACAGGTTGGAAAACACCGAGATGGAGTAAGTGCAAGCCCACTCCCCCCTTCCTGCCCTCAAGTTCCATCTCCTACCAATAATCCCAATTTGTGTTGTGGTGTGGATGACAGTCAAAATCTCAAGTCTCTCGGAGCTGGACATGCTAGGTGGTTGGCGGTTTCTTGAGAGGAGGGCAAGGCAAATGAGGACAAAAAAAAACAACAGTTAAATATAGTGTTGTGTGCAAAAGCAGCAAAAAGTTAAAATGGTGTATAAACTTCTAATAAGCCTGTGCTAACATAGCAATGTGCATAAGTAAGGCCCTGCCTTCACCAGAGTCTCTGGGTTTCTGGGGCGCTCAGACGGTGGTTGATTCTCTTGTTCTCGGTCAGATGCATATATGTGATCTGGTGCATCCTGCATGCACCCATTTGCCTGCGTTGACAGATCTTGGATGAGAGTCTGTATTGTGTGAGGGGGGCAGGACTCTAAATACTCAGGGTTTATGCATCCCATACTTTCCTCACTTGCCCTGATACCCTGGTTTAATGTTACTTCCAATGTGTTTATTTGTTTCTCAATAGTTCCTATTGCTTCAGAGAGATATTTCATGAGTGCGTTTTGTGTTCCCCCTCCCGCCCTGGATGTGGTTTCTGCTTTCTTTTTCCCATATTTGCTTCCTTCCTAAGCCCAGTCCAATTCTAAATGTCTAAAATCCCTCCCAGTTGTTATACAGTTATAACCCCCACACTAATAGTACCTATGACCAAAAATATCAAATTACAGATACTAAACAATAATTTAAACACAGACTAAATAGGTAAGGCCTGCTACGAGAGATGAAGAAGAAGAGAATCAGAAAATATCAGGATCTGTATTAATTGTCAATCAGTCAAACATGTAAAATGAAGGTAGTGAGACAATAGTGCACACTTCTTTAACAGCGAGCCGAGCTTCACTGGTCCAATTGATTTCACTTGTAGCCCAGAACCGGTGCTCTCACAGCTTTGAGGTTTTGGTTAAGTGGAAGCCCTAATTGAACATAACAGATGCTTAGGGGACTCAACCTCCTGTGCTATAGTCCTTCCTGAGGATGTTAATGGAGTGGCCCAGCCCTGCCTCATTCAGTCTAGGACGGGATAAGACGGCATTAGACGCCCTGCGCGCGTTTTGCTTTGTCAGACTGCTCACCAGATTAAATAGCGCCCATGCACTCTATCAGGGATGCCGGTGTGAGCCCCTCCCCTCGCCAGAAACAACCCAAGGGAGCTGCTCAAAAGTGCTCCATGCTCAGTTCAGGTGTCCTGGGACAGGGATGGAGGGTAAAGTGCAATGTGCTCCTTGCCGGTTCCTTCTGCGTCTCTCTGCTATCACAACACAATTAATTACTCAATTGGTGTCGAAATGTGTATGTAAATGTCTCTATGAAGTCTAAATGTGAATGTAAGTATCTCTACAAAGTACTTAGGGGCAGTGTCAGTGAGTATAGGTGTATGTATTGTGTCTGCAACTGGCACTCATACTGATAGATAGATAATTATAGTGTGGGGGTGTGAGTGAATTTATAAGTCACATTGTTGCTGTTTCACTGGGTGTGTGAGTGGCTCTATGTTTTTGTAAATATCTATGCCTGTTTTAGTATGGATGGCAGACTCCATGTATAACTGAGCATATTTATCTGTAAGTGCACATGAAACTTTCTAAAACTACAAATTGCATGTCTTAACTCATAAGCAGATACCACTCTACCTATGGGGTACCTGCGGCCTACTTTACATGCTACTTATATGTAGTAGGAGTGAACTTTAAAGATTTCCAAATTAATTTTAAATACCAAATCTACTTAGCACTAAAACTGCACACACAGGCCTTGCATTAGAAAAGGCCCGAGGTATGTTTAAAGGGTGTCTTCTGTGGATAGGTGACTTCATTGTGTAAGCACTTCAGAACATATGTCAGAGACTGAATCAGTCTGTCTGTGGGAGTGTGAATGGATGTCTACCTAACGACATTCACACTTTCATTGATTTTCTTAGTAACTCTGTAGGTTTCCAAAACTGTATGCAAATGGTTGGGTAGATAGCTTACTGGCTGTGTTACTGAGACTAGGGATATGTAACTGTGTGAGCAACACACTCTTTTATTACTATATACAAAGCTAGTGTGCCAGTGTGTTAGTAAATGTCTATGCATGCCTGTCACTGTATGACTCTATTTGTGAGTGGCTGTATGGTTTTCTAAATAAGTATGTCAATCAGTATACAGATAGATGAGGGGATGTTTAACGGGATATACTGCTCTCTAAATGTATCTAAAAGTCACTGAGGGCCATATGTATCAACATCCTGATTTGCGATTCTCAAAAAGTGATTTTTTAGAAATCGCTATTTGAGAATTGCAAATAGGGATGTATGTAAAAAATCTAATTTTTTTTGCAATTTCTCAATATTCCTTAATTGCGATTAGCAAATTGCGAATCGAAATTAAGGAATACTTTCCCATTCATTTCAATGGGCCAGGAGGCCCATAGGAATGAATGGGAAGTTATTCTCAATTTCGATTCGCAATTTGAAAATCGCAAATTGAGATAATTTCAAGGATGCCGGGGTGTCAAAAGGACACCCTGATGCACCCCTGAAATAAGCATGGGTGCACATGTGGCGCACACACATGCCCTAAGGGTATGTATGTGCTTCACATTCCTCTTTGGAAAATGCAAAAAAGTGCATTTTTCAAAGAAGTCGCAAATTACCACCAACTTGAAGTTGGTGGTAATTTGCGATTCCTTAAGGCCAAATTGCACTTTTTTGGTGCTTCTTACATTGCATTTAAGGAATCGCAAAATTTGTGATTCCTTAAATGCAATTGCAAAGTAAGAATCACAAATTTTGCGATTCCTTATTTTGCCTTAATACATACCATATGGCAAAATTGCATTCGCTAACGCCGACATTTTGCGAATTTCGGCATTTGCCATTGCAGTTTTGCTTGATACATATTGCCCTGAAACATCAAACTACATGTTTTGCTTTTTAAACAAACACTTTCCTATTTCTTTCCTATTGGTTACATACTTTCCTATTTGTTACATACTTTTTACCTTAGTTTTTTTAAAACAAATGTAATAAAAGAGAACCATATGGTTTGCCTATACATTATAAAAGTAATTTCTATGTAGCAGTCTAAGGTAAACACACAGATTCTAGACTAGCACACTTCACATATATTTGAAGGTCTAGCTCTGGGTTGCACAGCTAAATGTAGAATGCTTCTAGTAGTCATAACTTAGTGTATATTTATATATACATTTTCCATATCCACCATAATTAACATACCTCTGTTATGGTTTTGATGTTCTGCAATTTGTAACACACTTTTCTTTGGAGTTTTTACTCTCCGTGGAAAGGAACCAGTAAGGCCAATCTTTCCCAATCTTTTTTGAGTGATACTGATGCTCTTAAAAAATCATAACCTTTCTTTTTTTTTCTTTTGTTATTCCACTTGTGAATGGTCAGTTTGTTGTAACTCTTTTTTAGTCTCCCGCTAAGAAACCCAACCTGGAAGTGTTTCTGTGGGCGTTTGTTAATCCATCGTAATGCTCAGCAGGCCCCCGTGTAACTTTGTGATGTATTAGTGAATCTCTACGGTAGCCCGTTACTGCATTTGCCATTGTACCACTATTATTTTTCATCTCTATTCTACATACTGTGATAGTGATAGTTTAGGGAATGTGTATTTCCGAATAGGTACTATGTGTAAACCACTTTCCTTTACCTCAGTAGACATAGCAACCTCATTTGCAACACTCTACTGTACCAGTAGGTTATAAGTACACAGCACTTTCAATTAGCAGCATACTAGCTTCAAGTTCAACTGTAGCAGGTTGAGTGAGTAAAAATGTTAGCATATTCAAAACAGCATAACTTCTTTTTAAATTAACCAGTACCAATCACAGATCCGCTTTTTTACATATTAAATCACTATCTATTTTTAGCTAACAACATATTTACAGCACCCAAATATGTCTTTTTAAAAGCAGCACATGACCTCCATTTAACTGCTTTTCATTTTGAAAACTGCCTTATTCAGCTCCAGCGTTCACCTGAGTGCTACTGCTCCTTGCCTTCAAAATGAGTGTGGATTGTGGGTCATAGCTATGTGTATTGGGCCAGAGGGTATGCTAGAAAGAGTAGCATTGACAGGGACTTGGGTTTGCCTAATGTGCACAATACTTGGGTTGGCCAGAGCTGGTTAACGTGGCATTAAGTGCTGCTTTTGGCAGGAAGCATTATGGATTGACAACATACAGACCTCCTAATATTGCACTGTTGTTGCTAAGGCAGAGGAACTCTTACTGGGGTTGGACTGGAAATCCTCATGAAGGATACCTTTCAATAATTAATGGCACTTCTCCTTCACTGTGTTTGGTGTACTCTAACATTTGCCAGAGGAAGAAATGGAAGTGGTCAAACAAATTCAGTCCACTGATAGACATGGCTAGGAAACATGTTAATAAACTGTTTCTGCATGCCTCAGAGACCACAACATTGTCTCCATTGACAGCAACAATACACACTTTGACATGGAGCATATTGACAGAAGTGATGGAGGTTATTATTCAGAGAAAGGGAACAGAATTTTAACCCCTTAAGTGCTGCCTCGGTGCATTGGCCGACGGCAGCACTACCTCCCCAGTGCTGCGCACGACCATTGGACGTCCATTCAGCACTAGTTCCAATGGACAGCGCAGCACTGGGGAGAGATGTTTAATAGCAGCTATGAGGTTAACAACTTGACAGACTGCATCCTATTTCATGTATAGTTATCATCTACACACCATAAACACAAAGCCTCTTCTCAGAGCCACCTTTTTTCCAAACATTAGTTCATTATCAGGTAAAATCCTGCTTTAAAAAAAAACTTTCTTTGAGCATGTGAATCCTTCTCGAATCCACAAAGCAAAAATACACATGCAATACAGAACAGCACATTTTAGGTGTGCAAATCCGTCTCGAATCGACAAAGCAAAGATATACATTTAATACAGACCAAAAAATTTATATTCACAACTATGTGATTGACTCTTTCGATCTCTCAATGACCATGCAAGAGGATGCATGAGTGCCTGAATGGGTCTGTGAGTGGGCGGATGAGCATCCAGCGAGCAGGACCTCTTTGGCAGCTCCCGCCTGCTGGAAACAGAGTGTTTGCTCCCACCAAGCAAATGCAAACAAGCTATGAACTGGGGCTGAGCACCCTGGACATAACAGGAACCGTTCCTGTGGGGTGGTGGTCCAGAAGGGCCATGTATGGCTCCAGGAGCGGTCTACATGGCCCCCTCCTTTACTTTTCTGGGTCAGCACCAGGGAGGGGGTGGTCCTCAGTGCCCTCTTTGGCCAGGGAGGGGGCCACGCTGCCCCTCTTCCATAAAAAAATGTTTTGGCCCTTGGGAGGTGTTGGTCCCCGTGGCTCTAGGGGGTCCCCCATTATTGGTCCTGTGACTCGGGAGGGTCTGTGCGGCACCCATCAATGTTTCCTTAGCCCCTGGAGGAGGTCCCCAAGGCTTATGAAGCCCCTGAAGAGGGCCCATGCACCACCCTCCTATTTCATCAAAAAAGCCAAAGAGAGGTGATGGTCTCCGGGGCTCAATAAGTCTTAGGAGGGAGGCCCCGTGCGCCCCCTCCTTTAAAAAATAAAATGCCCCCTGGACCTGGCCCTTCCGGGGTTTCCAATCAAAACAAACGTGGAAGCCTGTGCTTGTTTTGTTCCTAATTTTTGACATGGTTTTGTGGCCCATATGTTTGAAAAAATCAAAAAGGATTAATCAGATCCTGAAAAAGAATTGGAAGATTCTACAACTGGACCCAGTCATTGGCAAAAAAATGGGCACTCATCCTGTCATTACCTACAGAAGGGCAAAAAACCTACAAGATCAGCTAATCCATAGTCACTAAAAAAAAACGACCCAAAAAAAAGTTTGGTTGAAAACAAAGGGCTTTATCAAATGTAATAACTGTAAAGCGTGTGAGATTGCCAAACCAACAACGGAAATAGCAATGCCAAATAAAAAAACATGGCAAATCAGGGAATGTATCACATGTAACAGCCAGTATACAATCTGCATGATTGAATGTCCCTGCAAACTCAGATACATTGGGAGCACTATATGTGAGCTTAAAAAACGTATCTTGGAACATGCTCGTGCAACAACACACAAAGACAGGAGCAACGCAGTTGCAAAACACATGGAGGCCCACCACAATGGGGACTGGAAACTGCTACGCTTTTGGGGCATAGAAACAATGGCCGTGTCGGAGAGAGGTGAACACAATGAGAAACTGCTGCGGGAAAAGGAATCGAGACATATCCTAAACTGCAGGACAATGACTCCTTTTGGCCTCAACCAATCGGAGGAACTATACATACACCTGTAAACAAATTTGGAGACTAACTTCTGTTATTTGAAATCCTAAATAGAATCCCGTTTATCGACAATATTGAACTCTTTTAATTGACAAACCTACATCACCCCTTTATTACCCAAACACTACCTGCAATGCCACACAAACTCCCCCAGAAAAGGCAAATCACACACAACATCGACCTCTCATCTCCACACATAGAGATCATAACACTGGGGATCATGAAAACACTATTATGCCCACTGGAGGGCAGTAAATCCCTGTAATCACATACACAATAAAACACACCTTGATCATTGATTAGCTGTAAAAATATACGCTTAAGTATAATATAAATGACAATGTAAATATATGACTTATTTCCATGCTTTAAGGGTGAAAATCAGCACTGTGCTTTAACATGTACTACAAGACCCACAATCCCCTCAGGGGAGGAACTTTGTGTAATGATCATGTGATGGTGACAACACCTCCTCAGGGGAGTGACTTTGTTTTGGAAATTTGTTTTGTTTTATAAAGCTGTCGCAATCCATTTTTAGGTTTTGCCTGCAAATGCTCACGTAGTGAGCATTCGCTAAAAAACCTATTGAGTTCTATATATGATCGATGACCCGCCTCTGCCTCTCATTGGCTAGCTCCATAAATGGAGGCTAGCCATTGGGAGACAGAGGCTGTCAATCGCGCTTTCTCCCGAAAACGCGATTCGGGGGCGTTTCTGGTGCTTTTTTTAAGCCCCGCCCCTTTGTCCCGGGCCGCGCTGCGATTGGCTGCCGGCCCGGGACACCCCCGTGACGTCATTCCCGGGCCGCGCTGTGATTGGCTGCCGGCCCGGGACACCCCTGTGACGTCAGCCAATCACAGCGCGGCCCGGGACACCATGACTTTATCTTGCGTACATGGTGAGCCATCTAGAACAAAAGTAACCCTCTCAGAATGAAGAAACTGGGCTTTCCAACATTATCACCTGTAAAGGGGGGGTCTGATTTCCATATGCAGTAAATGTACTTTTACATCTGAAGGGAAGTTTTATTCCTGAAAATCTGACACCGATCAGCATTTACGCAACCTTTGGGATGCATAGCACCTGCTGATTATATCTGTTTGAGATTGGCCATTTTCAACATCCCCTCTCTCCAATCCCCCCATCGAAACTGGCTTTAACGGGCTCCAGCTCACCGGGGAGTGTAACATTAAGAGCGAAGCCTCGACATGAGTGGCGCCGCCTTCACCGTCCAAACACAGAGACGCCCTGGTGCCTGGGCATGCCATGGCCTCCTATGTGACGTTGTCCTGCGCTTGCTCATAGTATTTTTAGAGGATCTCTTGAGACCCGCCCTCAAGCCCGGGGCGCGTGTCTCCGCTCTGGTCACGCCCAATGTGCTGGGCAGCGCGCGGCGGTAGCCAATTGCCGTTCCCTGTGCAAAGAGGGGCGGGGTTGGAGCTGCTGTAAGTGGTTACATTGGAGGGGCTGCAGCTTCTGTCCCCACGCGCAGTAGAACGAGCAGCGCGAGCCTCTGTCTACCACTACACTACTCAGCATGCTGCAACTCAGGTCAGACCCGGGCCGTGGGATGGGCAGTGGCTGTCCGAATCAGACCTGGGTGGGGGCAGTTTAGCTACATTGCAGGGCACGGACTCCGATTTCCATGCTGCAGATAAGATCATACCAGGGCAAAGAGAAGGATGCAGTTCAGGGAGGAGGCACTGAAAAGGGGCTAGCTCTGCATGACATGCAGCAGTTCGTGTCAGTCTGTGTGGTGGGACAGAGAATAGGAAGGATTCGCTGTATGGGGAGCAGTGCTTATGTCGAGTACTAGGGCAGTGAAGACTACGCGTTCTACGCATGGGTCATTGGAGAAAGGCCAAGGGCCACATGACATTAATAGTACTCTGAGTCTACGCAGGGTACTAGAGATGATGTAGCGTGAAGGTGTTAAGAGCCGAAGGATAACTACCACACTCTGTCATACGTTCACTGTTTCCAGCCCTGGACTTGAATTTGTCAACATACTGCATTGTGGGTTTTGTAGTGTTGGTTTGCTTCCATTGACCTATTTTCACGAACGGAGCTGATAGCAGCGGTTTGTGTGTTGAAAGGTGAGGCCTGGAAACCTGTTGTTCGAGGATATGGAGTGAGGTGAGGGATATGGAAATGAGCAACGAACCAAAATGCATGTCGTGTTGGATTCCCCGAGAACATTTGAAGTTGAGGAGGCAGCGTAGCTTTCAGGTGCACCCCATTCCTCTCCCCGCGAAGCACGTGCTTCTTTTGACAGTTGTGTTCTAATGTTTTACAAGCGCTGGAGCCCAGCCCTTGTAGCGCGCAGATGAAGCTGGAGGCACTTTCCAGGGGAGAAGCGTGGCCGGCGGCTTGCAGGACAGATACACGGCTTTTGAAGGCGACTGAGCTGGGCAGGGACAAACTGGAGCCCTTGTGTCCCCACGTGTCTGCCAGTGCCTGCTTCTAGAAAGGGGTGGGAGGGATTGTGTGCTCTGAGCGCTTCCCCCTTCCCCTGCAGAGCTTTGTGGGTGGGGGTATTTAATGCCTGTCCCTTCTAGTTCCCATAAACCCTTTATTGGAACATACACTCTTGCCCCCCACACAGGAGCCCCCACCCCCATTAAACCTGTTTAGGTGCAAGCTGTCAACCTGTCGTTTGATGGGCTCCGTGCGCAGATCTCTTCCGCTACACCTGTTGTTAAAGGGGCTGGTGTGCACGTGTCACGGGGCCCCCTGAGTGTTATCAGACCCTCACAGAATGTCCGTGGTGGCCTCGCAGTAGCACGTGGGGGCTGCGTATCGCTGCAGTATGTGAAACCTTCTTTGTAGATACGTCTTTGAGGAGTTTGGGGGCTTGGAGGGGAGGGAGGTAACGCTTGTGCTGTCGAGTTTCGATATGCAGCTTGTACTGGAAAACGTTCTTTTCGACAGCCCTTGTCTAGCAGACACAGATCGTGCTAAGGCGCGCCGCTACATATGGAATATGTGTTTTATATTTATATATTTTTTTCCATATCTGGTATTTCACAGAGGTGTAAACTTGAGTGCCATAAAAAAACATTTCTCTAACAGGCCGGGCATTTCACTACGGGAATAAGAAGTGCAGCTCTTTGGTTCTTTTAAAATGCTCGTCTCCAGGCGTGTTTTTGAAAATAAATGCATGCAGTGGCTTATTGTCCTTAATTAGGGAGCAACATGCATAGCCACAGTGGGCATTTTGAAGTTTTTGGGCGTTTGTCTTAAATTTCCAGGGCTAAAAATTTTGCGGCCGTTTTACACTGTGTAAAGTCTAAATACGCTGGTGCCTAAACATTTGGCGTTTTAGAGTTCAGTTGGGGTATATATATTTTTTGTTTTTAAATAGCTCTTTATTACAGAATTCCGCAAAACTTTCTACAATGAAATGCAGATATCAATGTGAATTACAGCATTTGTTAGTGTCGGGGTAGTGGTACATCGAACATTCCCATCTTATTGTATTTCGGAGCAATAAAAGTGGTCATAACAAACAACAGTACCCACATAACTTGCATCTCAGTATATTGGCAGTCCTTTGCCTCCAATAACTGGTCTAAGTACAGTTTGTAAAATTTCCTCTATTGCATGCCCCATTGATTTCCCAATATTGTATGTCATGCGTTTGGACCTTAATGCAAGGGCAAGTTGGTGGTTTGGTAATCCTATTGTCATTCATGGTGGCATTATATCTAACTTGGCCTGCAGTGCCAACAATAAGTCCCAGTCCTTAGTGGGTGCCCCCCCCCCCTCCCATCTTCGGGTGCATGCGTTCCAGAACAATGATTTCTGCTGTGCAATACTTCGATCTCAAAATGGGTTCAGGACTTCAGAGGGGCCACACCAGCCTTCCAGTTAATGGCTATACTTCCTTTGCTTAAAAGTAGTGCCAAATCTAAAAATCTGTTTGTGTTTAGCCTTCACTGTTCCCGAAAAGCACCCCTCTATTGACAGAGGCAGTTATGCCTGTCGTTTCCGACAGAAGTGTCCTCCAGTTGGTCCTTATGTGTACACCGTCCCAAACCATATGAAAAAAAATTATATGTGCTGCTTGACATGGCGGATACAGCGGCCGGTGCCCAGGGTGAATCTTAGCCAGTCGAGCTGGGGACAAGGATGTACAGTGGAGATAGTGGAGTTGTTTGAATTTATAGTGGGGATTTCTACTCCCTTTCTTCGTGTATTCCAATATTCAGTCCTATTCTTTATCTGGAATCTTCCAATGTAACTTCTGCTCCCGTTTCTGTTTCAGTGTCGGCTGGGTATAAAAAGTAGGGGCCAATACCCTGTGCATGTACCTCACTACTTTTCTATTTATTCCATGCATCAGTAGGGTGGTTAATACCTCGTTCTTCATAGGTTCGCCTGTAGAGCTGCTCTGAGGGCACTGTGTGTTAGGAACTGACCGTCTGGTAATCCCATTTTCTCTGAGTGTGGCAAATATGAGCAGTAACTCCTGTATTGTCCAGCGGGCCTTTGTGCAGGCGAGTGTGGACCTAGTGATTTGGTATAGGGTGCTCAGTAGATCAGTCGCCCATTAGGTGCTTCATATATTGTCGTTCAAGGTCCGAGTCAACCGCTAGCTGTCCAGATGAGGTGTGCGGCCACATAATATTTCTGGGTTGGGTAGACCCATTCCAATCCTTTCTAAAAGAGTTATCGCCTTTTCCATGGAGTCGTCGCCTGTGCGTGCCCCATAGTATGTCAGAGAAGGTGGATCCAAGTGTGCAGAAAAACGCTCAGAGTAGACTAAGGGGACATGGATTATTCCTTATTCGTATATTTTAAGAGCAACATTTCATGGAGAGCATCAAATTTGGTTTTTAATAGTCTCAATCTGCGGTACAAGGAATTTTTTAAAGGAACATAGAAATGAACAGAAACTTGATGTGTTCCAGTATTTCTGAGGCTTCTGATCTGCAAGTCCTTATTTGAACACAATGTGTAATGGTAGTCTTGATTTTTGGGCTCATATTTCTAGAGGTTTGGGGTTGTTTTCCTGGAGTTTCACCAAAACCTGGCTAAAACTGGCTATATGCTTGGCGGTGGGACATTAAAAACATGTTCCTGGAACACATGCTTGTGAAAATAGTCCCAGGTAATGAAGGTTCGGCTTGAAGGTGTAAGCCCCAGAAAAACTGCCTTCTAACTTAGTGTGCCACCTGTATGAAGATTACAGGGATATGAACGTAAGGCAGTACTTGACTCCATCCATGTGCAGTTTTTCTTAATGAAACATGTTTGTTCGAAGGCACCATAATAATGTGATTTCCTGCTGCACAGTGGCGATGCCTGTTTTTCTTTTCTGCGCCAACTGCATTGATTGTGATTAGGTGCTTTAATGAGGTGCTTGAAGAACTTAGTTGCTCTGATACTGACATGTACTGCTTATAACGGTCTGTGAAATGACTGGCCCCTCAGTCCTGTTTCAAAGCTTTTTCACTTTACTGTTTCAGTCCCTACCAACCCCATGCATGTGTACGTCGCTTACATCCTGCAATATGCAGAAACTCTGCTTGCGTTCTCCGACGAAATGCAAAGTCTTGTGAAAGTGTTGTACGGTTTGTTTCTGTAGAAAATGTTTTTTTTAAAGGGATTGTGAAATACTTAAGCATTTACTCCGACATAATTGCAAGGAACTTTCCTGTCCCAACAGAGGCAATGTGACCGATGTGTTCCCCAGCTGCAATGGTATCTAGATCCCTGTTTTTATTTTTCTTCTTTCTTTTCTTGGGCGAACACTGATCATGTGTGTGTGCGCTGTGACATAGGCCTGTTTCATGGATTGCAGTCTTGTTGGACTAGTGGGAGGGGGGTGGGGTTAACCAGAAGGGCTTCCCTCCTAATTGGGAAAGGCTACTTCCTTTGCCGGAAGTTAAGGATCACAAGATGTTTGTGGCAGAATACTGTTTAGTGATCAGTAAAAGTGAACAGGCCTTTTTAATTGTCACCGGAGTGAGGCCTACAGTCTCACTCATGTAAAGTTCCCCTGCTCTGTTCTTAACTTACCCTTTTGGCCTACATCAAGTTATTATGTTGCACTGCAGCATGTGTTGAAGGCATGTGCTGGGTCTTACAATGGCTCTCCTTCGGCCCTGATTCTCTATTATGGCTTTACATCAATGTTATAATGTATATTGAATTGAGGTAGTGAGGCTGTTAGTCCACTCTGAGACTGTGTTTCACAAAACAGATTACTTTTTAGGTTTTGCCTGCAAATGCTCACGTAGTGAGCATTCGCTAAAAAACCTATTGAGTTCTATATATGATCGATGACCCGCCTCTGCCTCTCATTGGCTAGCTCCATAAATGGAGGCTAGCCATTGGGAGACAGAGGCTGTCAATCGCGCTTTCTCCCGAAAACGCGATTCGGGGGCGTTTCTGGTGCTTTTTTTAAGCCCCGCCCCTTTGTCCCGGGCCGCGCTGCGATTGGCTGCCGGCCCGGGACACCCCCGTGACGTCATTCCCGGGCCGCGCTGTGATTGGCTGCCGGCCCGGGACACCCCCGTGACGTCAGCCAATCACAGCGCGGCCCGGGACACCATGACTTTATCTTGCCTACATGGTGAGCCATCTAGAACAAAAGTAACCCTCTCAGAATGAAGAAACTGGGCTTTCCAACATTATCACCTGTAAAGGGGGGGTCTGATTTCCATATGCAGTAAATGTACTTTTACATCTGAAGGGAAGTTTTATTCCTGAAAATCTGACACCGATCAGCATTTACGCAACCTTTGGGATGCATAGCACCTGCTGATTATATCTGTTTGAGATTGGCCATTTTCAACATCCCCTCTCTCCAATCCCCCCATCCCATGCAGCGCCGTATTAACAGTCGTCCTGCATAATTATTCGAGCCCTGTGTCGTTGCCTGACGTAAGTCTGTGAGGAAAGATCAGTGACCTATCGGCGGGAAACGTTTTTACAACGCGGGATTCCCCGCGCGCCTGGAACGCGCTCGATCAATGGCAGCAGCGCTTAATCTCTTCCCACTCTTCGTCACCCGTGTGTCTGTCAGCTGTAGGCGTGGCGGGGTCACGTCAGGTCAGGGCATGATGGACTCCCAGTGTAACAAAGCCGAGGCGTGTTCACCCGCTGCCGGAAGGCACCAGTAACCGGAGCCGGTGGGTCTCCTTCACCTTGTGGAGCAGCGCGGCCTTAAGTGTGAGCCGTGTTGGGACGTCAGCAGGTGAGGCCTTTATTTTTTTCGTTTAATTAGAGGTCACGACAGGCTCAATGCACGACTTGGAATCAGTCGCTGCAGTTGGAGCACAGGGTACACCTAATTATTTTCAGTGAGTCGTTATTTACGTTTACGTTGCTGTTGATTCCTCCCCCCCTCAACCCCCCCCCCCCCACCCGAAAGGTAGCCGTGTGTATCATTTTCGGTGAGGGTACGATTAATCTGTATGGGCAGTTGTTGGAACAACAATGAAAGTTCTTTTTTTTATTGGGCGGTGGGGGTGGGGGGGGGGGACTTGACTAACTTCACAAGAGTTAGTGATTAGGGGCATATAGCAAAATCAGTTTGTCACAGAAGACGCGACGACACGGTTCTTCACACAAGAGGCCACGGTGTGGTGCTAATCTTTAAAAATAAATAAAACGAGGAGTTCAGGTGACAGAAAATAACACTGAGCGTTTGAAACCCACCCAATGACTCAAGCCGGTGAAGGCCCAGATGATGTAATAGTTTGTTGGAAAGGCATTAGTTGGTCGGTATTTTGTAAATTATTTATAAACATTACCACAATTCTGCAGTTTATTTAAGGAGTCAGCTTGGTATACTGCACTTAAAAACTTTTGAATTTGAGCCTCCTAGATATCTGATAACAATGATAAAGCGCCACTAACATTTTAAACCACACAATTGTTTTTGAAGTATGTTTCTCTCATTGTTTGTTGTTGTATTCGAATACATTAAAACAGGTGTGAAAAACAAACCGAAGTACTAGACTGAAGTTTCTGACAGATGTACTGTGAAGAAAAGTGTGCTGCTCTGACGAGTAACCACAGATCCCGAAGAGTGGCCCAAAAACCTTAGTGGTTATACCCCGAGGGTTCTGTTAGCACAGGGATTCGAAATTGACAGTTGACCTGGAGAGCACAAAAAATAAGAAGCTAAACCCCTCGGCTTCTGATTCTCGGGTTGGGCTTCTTGCCATACTTCTAAGGGTAGCCCTGCAGGTGCAATGAAGTGCCCGTGTGACAGTAAAGAAACTGCTGGTGATTACTAAATTCTGCTCATCATTTCTTTGTGGGGTGCGATAAAAGTGTCAAGCAAGGGAGTAGCCAGAAAATTAAAGTACCCCCACTTTGGACCAAAGCACTGATGGTACCAAGCAAGTGAGCCTGAACCTCCCTAGAAGAGCTTCCTTATCTCTTCCATCGAAGCAACTATCTATTCATCCTTTCAGCCTTCCACCTACCCGCTGATATCCACCGTTTCACCTTTGCATTATTTCATCTATTCATTCTTTCATCCATCAGTCTTTCATCATTCCATCCATCTATTGGCCATTCTATCCAACCATCCATCTGTTCACACATCTGTCATCTATGCATGTATGTATCCATCCACCCACATATCCATAATCTGACTTACCCATCCATTGAGAGTCTTTCATCCATCAGTTGATCCTTTTATCCATTCATTCAATCCATCCATCCTCTCAGATTTCCATGTTCTCATCATCCTTTCACCCACTTATTTATCCATCCTCACATATATATTCATTACACTGCTAACCTTCCATCCACTGTTCCATCCAGTCACTATTTCAGATTTCCATTTACTCTACCATCTTTCACCCATCCACCCTATACCCATCCATCCTTCTCCTCACCCCTCCTTCTACTCAATCATCCTTCTACCCAACCATCCTTTCACCCACTCATCCATCCATCCTTTCACCCTCTCATGCAACCACTCATCCACCCTTCTTTGCCTTTGGTATCAACCCAACTTTCTTTCTTCAAACATTAATTATGAGCTGTTTCTGCCAAGTTGCAGATAAGAGGTCTATTGACCAAGCTGCTAAAGCGCAGAGGTTCACAACACCCCTGGTATCAAACAGCGTGTAGGTTCTGGAGTACCATAGGCTCTGGTGGTAACGGTGACCATCCAGCACAGGTCCCCAACATTCAGTTCTGCCGTATCCGTCTGTCTCTTTCCCTGTACTTTTCTGTTGCCCGTGCCTGCCTGCTAGTGAGAGTCTGTGTGGTGTGCCCTTTCTGTGTTTGCTTTTCTGTCTGCGTCCATGCGCCTGCATTTTTGTTTCTATATGTGTGTGTCAGTATCCCTCCGTGTGCGTTGTTTTTGTCTGTGTGTTTGACTCTGTGTGCATGCGTGGCAGTATGTTTCAGTGTATGTGATTCTGTGTGTGCTTGAGGTTGTTTCCGAGTGTGTCTCTGTGCATATGTGTGGTTTCTGTCTACAAAGTGGAGGGGGGGGGGGGTTGAGGTGTCACGCACGCAGTGGCCACGGACTTGCTACTTTCTGTCCATCTCTGGTCACAGGCGCGGGGGGACACATAGACAGTATCGGAGGGGCCGTCTGCTTCCGGGATGTTGGTCAGGGGGGAGAGTGGACCTACCATTTCCGGCACGGTGTGTTCCGGCGCTGGTTGTTCGTGTATCTGTCTGTCTCTTTCCCTGTACTTTTCTGTTGCCCGTGCCTTCCTGCTAGTGAGAGTCTGTGTGGTGTGCCCTTTCTGTGTTTGCTTTTCTGTCTGCGTCTGTGCGCCTGCATTTTTGTTTCTGTGTGTGTGTCGGTATCCCTCTGTGTGCGTTGTTTTTGTCTGTGTGTTTGACTCTGTGTGCATGCGTGGCAGTATGTTTCAGTGTATGTGATTCTGTGTGTGCTTTAGGTTGTTTCTGAGTGTGTCTCTGTGCATATGTGTGGTTTCTGTCTACAAAGTGGAGGGGGGGTTGAGGTGTCACGCACGCAGACTCGACGGTGTACAAAGGCTGGCATTGTGATGACGAGAGAAGGTGACGTCAGACTGCAGCAAGCATGTCAACGTGTTGGTTGAGCAAACTATTCAAGGCGTCCTGGTCCGCGGATCTAAAATATGATAAAGAGGCCAGGAAGGTCAGATGTCTCATTCTGAAGTTAGGCGTTTGTTGGCACGGGCAATAAGGTTATTATTAGAAGTCCTAAGAAGGCGGCACAAGTGCGTCTGCAGAATTCAGAGTAGGCAACAGTTGACCATAATGTACTTGTTAACCCTCATTTTCACAAATAGGCTTCCTATTGGTTGAAATCCAAACCTCCCAGAAATGGTCACATATGTGATTTAGGATGGCGCCGCTGCTGCCACAGGGGCCAGGGGACACATAGCAGGGCTCGACAAATCATACAAAATGCTCTAGACCTGCAGGTCTAGTAAACTACAAAATCTCCTCGACCTAACTTAAATGAACTTGACCTCAAACTCTGAAAACTGAGCAAATGTGACAAGTTAGCAAGATTTAAAAGCATTTTTATTGCTCATTTACGTCGTGAGCAATAAAGATGCCTTTAAATCTTGCTATCTTGTCACATTTCCTCTGCTTTCAGAGGCAGAGGTCAAGTGTCAAGTTTGTATTCCTACTCGCCAGAAAGGGCGAGTAGGACCTAAAAATAGCTCGTCCTTAATCAATCTCACTCGCAAATGCGAGCGGTCGAGTGAATTTGTCGAGCCCTGCATAGACAGTATCGGAGGGGCCGTCTGCTTCCGGGATGCTGGTCAGGGGGGAGAGGGGACCTTCCACTTCCGGCACGGTGTGTTCCGGCGCTGGTTGTTCGTGTATCCGTCTGTCTCTTTCCCTGTACTTTTCTGTTGCCCGTGCCTGCCTGCTAGTGAGAGTCTGTGTGCCCTTTCTGTGTTTGCTTTTCTGTCTGCGTCCGTGCGGGTTCTGTCTCTGTGTGGTTCTGTCTGTGTGTGTGTGTGGTTCTGTCTGTGTGTGTGTGTGTGTGTGGTTCTGTGTGTGTGTGGTTCTGTGTGTGTGTGGTTCTGTGTGTGTGTGGTTCTGTGTGTGTGTGGTTCTGTGTGTGTGTGTGTGTGGTTCTGTGTGTGTGTGTGTGTGGTTCTGTGTGTGTGTGTGTGTGGTTCTGTGTGTGTGTGTGTGTGTGGTTCTGTGTGTGTGTGTGTGTGGTTCTGTGTGTGTGTGTGTGTGTGGTTCTGTGTGTGTGTGTGTGTGGTTCTGTGTGTGTGTGTGTGTGTGTGGTTCTGTGTGTGTGTGTGTGTGGTTCTGTGTGTGTGTGTGTGGTTCTGTGTGTGTGTGTGTGGTTCTGTGTGTGTGTGTGTGGTTCTGTGTGTGTGTGTGTGGTTCTGTGTGTGTGTGGTTCTGTGTGTGTGTGTGTGTGTGTGTGGTTCTGTGTGTGTGTGTGGTTCTGTGTGTGTGTGTGTGTGTGTGTGGTTCTGTGTGTGTGTGTGTGGTTCTGTGTGTGTGTGTGTGTGTGTGTGGTTCTGTGTGTGTGTGTGTGTGTGTGTGGTTCTGTGTGTGTGTGTGTGTGTGTGTGGTTCTGTGTGTGTGTGTGTGTGGTTCTGTGTGTGTGTGTGTGGTTCTGTCTGTGTGTGTGTGTGTGTGTGTGTGTGTGGTTGTGTGTGTGTGTGTGTGTGTGTGTGGTTCTGTCTGTGTGGGTGCATGTGGCTCTGTGTGGGTGCATGTGGCTCTGTGTGGGTGCAAATGCAGTAGGTCTCGTATTTGCAAGAGATTAAGCTATTGGCATTGTAAATTATTATTATTTTTATTATGCGTTCTTATATAGCGCTCGATTACCCGTAGGCATCTCGGCGCTTGCCTTGGGATCCCGTCCTGGCTTTTTTCCCTGTGAGATACCCGTACTGGGCATCTCCAAGGTATTTATCTATTTTCAAAACCAACACATAAATAAAAATGTCATTTACAATGCCAATAGCTCAAACTTTTCCAAAGGCGAAACCATTGCATTGTAAATGCTTGTTCAATCTAGCCGTGACCAAGACAGCGAAGGCTGTCGAAACGTGTTGGTTTTTGCTTTTGTTTTGACACCCCATGGATTGAAAAATAAACTAACTCAAACTAACTTCCTTGTGGATTACGATTGGGTTATTGCGACTCCATGGTATCCTCCAGTCGGAGGAATCGTTGTTTGGATATATGCATATATATATATATATATATACATTTGGATTGCCTTTAATATCTCCAAAACTACTGAACAAATTTACACCAAATAACAAAAAGGATTCTTTCTTAACCCTTTAAGTGCTGCCGTCGGCCAGCGGTCGTCACGAGCACTACCTTGCCAGTGCTGCGCACGACCGTTGGCCGACGGGTCAGCATTCGTTATTCGAACGTTCAGCACTGGGCGCTGAACACTCGACGCTCGGAAGGTGTTCACCGAGAGCTACTTTTCTGCTAAATTTAATGTAATTCTGTACAGCGGTTAGGGCTTTAGTCATGTCTAAAAATCTCTAGTAAATTTAACATGGGAAAAACGATTTTTTAGAAACCACCCTTTTTCTCAGCGCCCCCTTGACAAATCAACCCAAATTTGTTCATGTGCAAGAAGAATTACCGTCAAACTTTTGGGGGGAAAATGTTGTGAAGATTCATCAACCAGCGCCAAAGATATAAGCAAGTCAAAAAACACATTTCTTTACTTACAGTAGGTAATATATATAAACATATATAACCAATATTCACTTTGAGAAAAGGGGATAATGACGCTGTGTGGGAGCTTTTCAAATCTTTATTAGTAGTTCTACATTGAACGCATTTCGGCTGTGACCAGCCTTGTTCATCAATATCAAGACAGTTTTTTCTTCCCTCTTTAAAAAACAAATCATGTGACATGTATACATACAAACACACATATATAATAATAGATACATATAAAGGACTCCTTGCTGGTTGCTGTAGCAGTTGGGGGCAGACCACACGCCCCAGGAGGCATTGTGGCAGCAGCCATGCACCAATATCAGCAAGCCTGCGCAGGAGGCGCAGAACAAGTTGACTGGTGGGCTCCCACAGATTGGGAGTCCTTGCTGGTTTCCTTAGAAGTTATAGGTAGACTACACGTCCCAGGAGGCATTGCGGCTGTGTCCGCATACCGATACCCTCACGCCCACGCCCAGAGGCGCAGAACAAATTGACTGGTGGGCTCTCGCAGTGTGGGACAAACGCTGGACACACCTTGGCCAAGGGTCGGACTGTCTGGGCTCAACAGACTCTGGACATGGCTGGGCTGGGCAACCCCTCCACGTTTGCTACACGGACTAGAAGGTGCAGTTTTATACTTCATCCATTTGGGGCCCCTAGCACCAGTCAATGTGTAATAGCCCTAGCATTTGTACAACCAGTACAGTGGCAGTTTGGCAGCCCTTTTCAGCTAGTCGATGTATGTGGGAAATGGATGTAATTAGTTCCATCATCAGACCTGATTCCGCAGATATCCCCTCAGTGTGCGGATACAAGGCAGAATTTAAATCTCCACCCCAAATGACACACACATCTTTTCCGTTACCATTCACTGTGCTACTCAGGTCACTACTTGATTTCCTGAGTACCCCCAATCTGGTCTGACAGGATATTGTTATAAACATTTAATATTACTATACAGTGGGTTTTGTCAATGTCAAGTATCACCATCTGATAATACATTTCTGATTTCTTCTGATTACATAATTGGATACATTAATGCAGAAACCGCCCTTATTTCTCCCATGAATGGATGGTACTGCTGCATTATGGAAAGCTTTACACCCATTAATATGCATGATATTCACCACCCAAGTTTCCTGCAGGCACAATATATTGAATTTCCCTACACAATCTATCCACAGAGGAATGGTAAGCTTAGATTGAATTCCTGCCATGTTCTTGGCAAAGATCACTCCTATGATTGCCAAGGTTAGTCTTATCATTTTCTTTGTAAGAAGGATCTATATGAATGGGAGGTATCTCGATAATTAAGGGTTCATCTAATGTCACCATTGTGCCATGTGTTAAGTGCGTGGAACCTTCCTCTAAACGAGGAGAGGCTGGAGAGCTTATAGGCACATCAATTATATATCCTGTTTCCCAAGTTGTTACCGAGTCAGGAATATATACTTATATGTATGTTGGGTGTTCAATATGGGGTACCATCCCTTATTGAGGTAACATGAGTATTTGTCACATTTAGTCAGTCTACTTCCTATAAAGTAGGCAAAATATCAAAACGGTTAAAAACAGGGACGGTATAGGTATGGTAAATATTTTCATATAAAGCTCTCCTGACTGTTCTTGTCTCAGCACACTAGCTGAAGGCTTTACTAGGTTTGTATACTTGCCTAATACCTTACCATTATTATGGCGCTCTTGAGTTATTGCGATTATAGTGAGAGCTGCCAAGCAGCAGGCACTCGGACGCTACCCTTACGACAGCAAACACGCCGAGATTAACAACAGGCGACCCCAATACTTAATGACTACAGAGCAACGCGAACTCCATTAAGAAAGTTCTTCTTTTTCTCAATCGCAGTTCCAGTAGGACCCTCACCAAATGGTAGAGCGCTACTTGGATTAATAGAACAACTACGTTTTTAGAATTATCAGTTCATGTAGGACCCTCCTTGAATCCTACTTGATTGATAGAGCGCTACTTGGACCATGCTTATAGCTGCGGTTTCAACATAGTTTTAAAAGCCTCAATAACCAACCACCCATCCTTTCCTGAAGTATTCAACTCAACTAAACTAAAATACTTTTTTCAGGAGGCTCTTCAGTCCTGATGATGATCTGAAATTCATACAGATCGAAACGTTGTCGACCTACCCAAGGAAATACCCCCACTCCATTGTATATATTCATGTGTTTTTTTTAGCCTTGTTGTTGTGTGAGAGTCCGTCTTTTCACTATGTTCACTCATGTCACGTTCTGCACCCTACCACTTATTTGAGCACCTGAAAAACGTTATAAGAATTGTATATATAAGGAAAGAAATAAAATAAATATTTCATATGAACCTACTTTCCAAGCTCCCCAGCGTTAAGTAATTACTCGCTACAGCATCATTATTCCTTTGAGGACCTTTCCAGGCCATTCTTGAACCATTGTTTCTTTAACAGTGCTCTTGAGTGAGACAAGGGGAGGAGCTTCGCGGGCGACCAAGATGGCCGCGTAAGCTCGGAGCTCCGTGGACCGTCCGATCCACCGCAATCATCCTGCTTGAAATCCTGACCCACGTTGGTGGAACTGTAATGCTGGTGGCCTACTGAGGCGGGGACTGCAATCGGCTTCCAAATCGGTGGCTCCTGAGCAAAGTTACGTCGAGCTGAACTCCGCTCCGTGACGGTGCCATTGTCCCTCCGGACTTCGTCACTTCGCCACTTCGCATGATCGGACTGCGTGGTGCCCGCCTGCCGCCTCCTTGGTGAAGACACTGCGTTCCTGCCTTGCCCTTGTCGGCCTGGTCGAGACTTCTTGATCCGTCTGCCTCTCGGCTGTGGACCCAGACCTGCTGCCGCTCTGCCTTTGTTCTCCCGTACCCATCATGGCGGGCAGAGGTGATCCGGACAGAGCATCGAATAAAGGTGGTCGGGGCAAATCGCAAACACAGAACAATCGCATGGAGCGATATGTAAACCTCAAGTCACCACCTACATCTGGGGCCGTCTCTAAAGGGACCCCGTCGACTAGCCCGCCGGACGGCTCGGATCCTACCCTCATGGACATCATGGGTGCCATTACTAGCCTCCGTGCCGACGTATAGCAGCAGCACGAGACTCTGTCCCATAAAGTGGACTCCATGGCTATTGACATTACCCTTATCAGGGCCGACTTGGGCAAGACCAACGAGCGTGTGAAAACTCTCGATATCAAGACCGCCAGTCTGACCTCGGATGTCTCCGAACTGCAGATTGAGGTCCGCAACCTGCGGTCGACTACTGATCTGTTCTCAAAGCGGCTGGAGGACTTTGAGGGGCGAGCCAGGCGGCAGAACGTCCGCATAGTAGGGGTACCGGAAGGGTCCGAGAATGGCGCAGCGGACCTGTTTGTGGAGGACTTGGTCAAGACTCATTTGGCGCCCTCTGGACTGAGTAATTTCTTCTCAGTGGAACGAGCCCACCGTGTACCAGGGGGCCCACCTAAAACGGGAGCGACACCGCGACCGATCGTGGCGCGCCTCCTCAATTTCAGAGACCGAGATGCGATCCTCCAAGCATCCAGATCGCATGGGCCGCTCCACTACCAAAATGCGGAGGTGCACTTCTACCCGGACTTTACCAGGCTGGTACAGCGTCAGCGGTTGAGCTACGTGGGGGTGAAAAGACGCCTCAGAGACATGGGTCTCAAGTACTCCATGCAGTTCCCTGCGAAGCTCCGTGTTGAATACAAGGGACGTGCCTTCTTTTTTGACTATCCTGAGAACGTCAGCGAATGGCTGGACACTGTTTCGCCTGCGCGTGATGAGCAAGAAGATGATGTTGGGAGCGCCTCGGGCGGAGCGGAGTGGCAAGAATGAACTGGGAGCTGATGCTACCCCTGCCTCGAATGACCGCCGGACTGGTGCTATTGTTGTTTACTATTCTCTCCTTTATTTACATGGTGGGTGGCGGGGCGATTTCATGGGGATTCCTCACTCCTCTGGGTCTTTTGTAGAGTAGTTAATGGGGCGACAGGCACACTGCTGGTTGGGGGGGCTTTTTAGTCTAATGCAGGGGTGCAGGGTGGGGGGTTTGTTGGGCACGTTTATGGTTTGTGTTGTTTTCCTTTCTCTTTCTCTAGTGTGGCAATGGGACAATGTTGCTTCTGAAGTGTTTCTGATGCGGGTGTCTCTGGGCTCTGGGTGGGGCGGGCAGTGGAGGGATGAGGGGTAGGATGTTAAGAATTCTCAGTTGGAATGTTAACGGGTTGGGTGATCGAATCAAGAGAGGGGTGGTGATACAACTGATTAAACGGCATATGCCAGATATTGTCCTTCTTCAGGAGACACACTTGGTGGGCACCGCTTGTAAAGCTCTGAATCGTAAGGGTTATAAAATGGTGGCACATTCGGGGTTCTCTTCCGGCTCCCGGGGGGCGGGCATACTTGTGCGCGCGTCCCTTCCCCTAGAGATAGATACCACCTTGATTGACGATAGGGGGCGGTACGCCGCCGTAGCTGGTAGATGGGAAGGGCGTTCCCTCACGTTGTTTTCTGTGTACGTCCCCCCGGGGCTCCAATCTAGTACTTTTCATGACCTTGGTGGTGCCATCTTGTCTATGCCGGCTGGTCGTTTGATAGTGGGGGGTGACTTTAATTCCGTTTGCTCCGGTCTGCTTGATCGCCAACCGCCTCGCGACCTACGTGGCCCGCAGCTGTGGCTGCCGTCCTTCCTTGAGTCTATTGGGCTGGTGGACGGGTGGCGACTTTTGCATCCCACGCTCCGCCAATTTTCCTTCCTATCGGGTGCACACGGGAGCCTTTCGCGCATCGACTATGTTCTCACATTGGCTTCGGACGCACTTGCCGTTTCCGAAGCCCGCTTTCTGGTGCGGGGAATATCCGATCACTCCCCTTTGTGGGTCTCCTTTGATTTTGGAGTGACTCTGTCGGAACGTCCGGCAGTGATCAACCCATGGTATTTCCGGGATTTCAAGACCCGCTCCCTCCTGGCCAAAGCCATTGATCTTTACTTCTCCGAGAACGTGGGCTCGGTGAGGTCGGCCGTTACACTCTGGGAGGCCTTTAAGACGGTGCTCCGTGGCGAGGCCCAGGCGCTCATCGCTGAGACCCGTCGAACTACAGACTCTGACATGCTGGCTATCGAGCAGGAAGTACTGCGCCTCGAGGCCCAATTGGGACCCGAGCCTGACCCCTCTGTCCTCCATACTCTCTCGCTGAAACAGGCGGAGTACCACGCCCTGGCTACTAATGCCGCTCTCATCCTGGCCAAGGAACAGCGAGGCCGTATTTACGATGTGGGCGATAAGGCTGGGAAGTTGTTGGCTTGGCTCGACAGGAGGGAGATGGCCAGTCGTGTGGTGCCCGAGCTCGTTGGAGACGACGGTGTGGTCCTTACGGACCCTAGCGCCATTGTTGACTCGTTCGCTGGCTACTTTCAGGGGGTCTATGAGTCTGCCTCTGACTTATCGGAGGCGGACTCGTCGGCCTTCCTCTCCGATATTGACCTGCCCAGTCTTTCCGAGGAGGAGAGAGAGGACTTGGATAGAGACATCTCCGCTGAAGAGATTGACCTTGCGATCCGCTCCCTAAGGACCGGGAAGGCCTCCGGGCCTAACGGTATACCGGTGGAACTGTACAAAATCCGTTCGGACGCGGTCTCCCCGCACCTCCGTAAAATGTTCTTGGAGTCCTTTGAGAGAGGCTCTCTCCCCCTGGATCAACGACTGGCTACCATCGTGGTCATCCACAAGGAGGGTAAGCCACGGGACGTCTGTCGCTCGTACCGTCCTATTTCTCTCCTTAACGTGGAACCCAAGGTCCTCGCCAAGTTGCTGGCTAATCGCTTGGTTGGAGTTATCAGCGATCTCGTGCACCCCGACCAGTCTGGATTCATCCCCCACCGAAACACTGCCCTTAACTTGCGCCGCCTCCATGGTGTCATGGCCAGGGCCCACACTCTCGAGGAGCCGGCTGTCCTGGCGTCCCTGGATGCCACTATGGCCTTCGACTCGCTCGAATGGCCGTACCTGTGGGCAGTGCTGACCAAACTCGGGTTTGGGCCTGTCTTTGTGAGCTGGGTGAAGCTCTTGTATGCGGACCCGATGGCCAATGTCACGGTCAACGGTCGCCTTTCGGCGCCATTCCCCCTACGTCGAGGTACCAGATAGGGCTGCCCCCTGTCCCCCCTTTTGTTTGCCTTGGCCCTTGAACCACTTGCGGCACTATTGCGTGCGCATCCTGACTTGCGAGGCATTACATGGGCCCCTGGCTTTGAAGACAGGGTCTCCCTGTACGCCGACGATATACTGCTTTACCTGACTTCCCCCTGCAGATCCCTCATCGTGGCCTGTGATGTCCGCAGACTTTTTGGGCGATACTCTGGCCTGATTATCAACTGGGCCAAGTCCTCCCTGTATGTCCTCAAGGGGGATACTCCGCGTCTCCCCAGAGGCTGCGGTATTCAGATTGCCACGCGCGGTTTCAAATACCTGGGCATTTACATCTCTGGTAATCCCAAGTTGAGGCATGACAACAACCTGCTTCCTCCTCTACAGCGGTTGCGGCGTGACGTGGACAGCTGGCGTAAACTGCCACTCTCCCTCCTTGGCCGCGCCGCTCTTTTCAAGATGATGGCCCTGCCCAGATTCCTGTACGCACTCCAAAACGCCCAAGACCCTGTCCCGGCCCGCTATTTTCGTGATCTCGAAGGCCTTCTCCGTACCCTCCTCTGGGAGGGTCGCCCCCGCGTTGCCTTTCACAAACTCACGCTCCCCTGGTATGATGGGGGCATCGCCCTCCCAGACGTGCGCCGTTACTATTGGTCCTCGCAGCTAGCTGCCCTAAACCATGGTTTCTATGGCCCAGTGGCGAGCCCCGGATATGCCATGGATAGGTGGCTGATGGGCGATGGTAATTATTATCGGGCCCTATACTCGAAGTCCTTCGACCGACGGTTGACGGGCCCCACCCGCACGGCGGTCCGCACCTTGCGAGCGGTTACTAAGGCACAAGGGTGGCAGGGCAGACTCACGAAGTTCACTCCCCTCTTTGATTCCGACATCCTGGGTAGACTGTGGCACACCAAGGGATTTGATAGGTGGGACCTTATCGGCATCAGCAGGGTTGATGATATGCTCTCTAAGGGCTTGATTAAGACCTTCCCCCAGTTGCAAGCTGAGTACCAGCTGGGCGCGACAGAGTTTTTTCGCTACGCTCAGCTGCGACATGGGCTGCTTTCGGCCTCTCCGCCGGACGGCGTCATTCCCGAAAGTTCCCCACTGGAAGACAGGATCCTAGATGGGCACATGCCGGACAGCGCAATCTCACTCTCTTATAAAAAATTGATCAATGCACGCACGGACCTCCTCCTTAGTTTGAGAGACCAGTGGGTAGCAGATGGCCTTGAGTTGGACGATGAGGATTGGCAGAGCGCGGTTTCCTCTCCTAAGGAGGTTGCCATTTCTTCCCGTCTTCGCCTCGTACAATTTAAGGTCTTGCACCGGGTGTATATGACAGGGCCCCGATTGATGCGCATGGGTTTCTCGCCTGACGGTCTCTGTCGCAGGGGCTGTGGGGCTCCTGCCACTTTTCTACACATCCTCTGGGACTGCCCGGTGATCGCCTCCTACTGGAGAAGGGTACACCGCGTTATGGAGGAGGTGACTGGCGTGGCTGCCCAGGCGGAGGCCCGTCGATGCCTCTTGAACATATGGGAGCCTTCTGACCACAACGTTGCACAGACTAGGTGGGTTACCCTTGGGAACATGGTAGCTAAGAGGGACATAGCCCAGAGATGGGGTGCGGCCGAGGCCCCCCTGCTGGTACAGTGGAAGGCCAACATGGACTGGTGCATGTTCAGGGAGAAGACAGTCTATGTGGCCAGAGGGAGACCTCGAACTTGGACTAAAATTTGGGGAGCATGGAATGAATACAGGGGGGATGTGTGCTTACCGCCTGAGCCAATCAGTCAACATGACAATGTTTCTCCCTAACCTGTGACGCCAACTGAGCTCTATTGTATTATATTCTCCTGATACCTTCCCCCTCCCACCTCTTTCCCCATCCTGCTATCTATCCTCGATACGTGTTTCCCTGCCTCATTCCCTACCCATCCCTGACACCCAGCGTCGCATTACTCACACTGCCACTTTCGCGCCCGTGGGCGCTTGTTGTTGTGTTTATATCATGTAAAATTAACATTCGACGATTATGTCTCAATTGTTTGACACTATTTTTCTCCTTTCTTATTGCTGCCTTGCCTCCGGGATGTCAGGCTGAATAGCTGTGTGTTCTGGTTTCAATAAAGGTTTTCAAAAATTTAAAAAAAAAAAAAAACAGTGCTCTTGAGTTATTAGGCATTTATTTATGGTCTCTTCAATTGAGGCCACTCTTACAGATAGATTAGTTATAGCATCTATATTGTATTTATCTAGATTATCCATTTTATTAACAAGCTTGCTAAAATCGCCCGTTGAGTTGTCAATTTGACTATTAAGATAAGATTTTACCCTCTGTCTTACCCCACTTTTTGCTTTTTTGACCGTTTTTTAATGTTTTTTTATGGGTTGCCACCTAACTTCTGTATGGTTATCCTCAGCAGATTTAGAGAATATCTCTGGGTTTCTAGGCTGCTTTGATGGTGGTTGGGAATCACATTCCTGGTCGCTAACATATATATGGTTGGACACGTTTTGAATGCAGCCATTTGAGGGTGGTTGACCATTTGAAACCTCAATATGACTTACGAGGCCCACTTTCCCTACTGAGGTTCCAGTACTCATCGTCATCCCTTCCCCTTGTATTTCTAAGTTTAGGGTCTCCTCCACAGCTGTAATCTGTTAGATAGTTCATCAGTGTCAGGCGTGGTCCCCCAACTGCTTCGGTAGCGTTGCAGCCTTTCTTTTTCCCATCTTTCAAAACCGACGACGGAACACAAAGAATATGTTATAATTCTTACTTTGTATGTCCCCGCGGTCCCAACAAACTCAGGGCCCACAACATCTATTTGTTCAAGCCATGCCAGAAACAATGACATGAGACAGGCCTTTATCTAGTAATTGTGCATGATGCTCCAGCCAATGCTTAATGTGCAGTGCTTATAAATTCACAGGGCCTGAACTTGTTTTTTAAAATTACTCAATTTTCGCTGTGTACTAGGTAAGAACACTCCTCTCCATGCATGAGCCACAACGTCTGTCTCCTAATTTTTGTAAAGAAGCTGCACAGAAGGGAGGAACTCCAGCACCAGAATAGGGAACAGCCTGTAGAATGAACAGACCAAGAGGGGTGCCCGGTTTCCTCCGGTCTGTTACGGGCTAACCTTTTGCGATTTAGATATGCCACAGGAATTTTTTTTGCTGATTTGTGTGCACAAAGAAAATTTTACCAGGGCTCATTGGGGCCTTCAAGGCCAGCTTACCAACCTAATCCCTGTTAATAAGGGTGTGCGTCAAGTTTGTGCCCTGGCCACTAACCTTTTCTCCTTATTCATGAATAATGTTGTACAATGTTTTACTGAGGAATCGACATATTCACCTACGCTGGGGGCAGGGGGAGAAAGTAGTTACTCTTCTCTTTGCAGCTGCCCCATTCTTGGTGATAAACTCCTGGAGGGTTGCAATGGCTTCTTAACCATTTCCAAGAATGCTGTGTTGTCAAAGGCCTAATAATAAATACAATTAAAACCAAGTCCATAGCCCTGAACCCTCATAAATCAACAGTGGTTGTCGTAGGTTGGGAGGTACACAGCTTGAGAGAGTCAGTGACTTTGATTATAGGGCATAAAATTATCAGACAGTTTGTCATGGAATCCTCATATTTCTAAGATGGTCCTGAAGCATAAGCAATTGACTGGGATCCTGGGGAGAGGACACCGTTTATCCCACACTAACTCTGTTGGTATAGCCTTGCAAGTATATGGTGCCAACGTGCTGAGCTGTGTAATGCATGAGGCAGAATGATGGGGCCTGAAACATGTTGAGGAGCTTAGTAGCCTTATTCAATCAATCAATCAACAAGGGGATTGTAAGCACGCTACTTATCCGTGAGGGTCTCAAGGCACTGAGGGGGCGCAGCTCTGCTTAGCCGAAGAGCAAGGTCTTCATGGTCTTCCTGAAGGTGTTTAGGAAGGGGGCGCACCTGATTTCTGCTGGTAGCTTGTTCCAGGTCTTGGCTGCAATATGGGAGAAGGATCTTTTGCCTGTTCTGGCTCTGTGGATGTGCGGGGTTTCGGCCAGTAGGTTGGTAGATCGAAGGTTTCCTTTGGTACGTGAAAGTAGATTCTTTCGTTGAGGTATTTTGAATCGTTTTTATGTAGGCATTTGTAGCCATAGGTGAGGATCTTGAAAGTGACTCTTTTCTCCATAGGGAGCCAGTGGAGTCTCCATAGGTGTTGGCGAATGTGTTTGTGCAGGGGATGTCTAGGACGAGTCTGGCTGCAGTGTTCCATTTTGTCTGGATTCTGTTGAGTAGGGACTTGCTGATGCCGGCATAGAGTGCATTTCCATAGTGCAGTCTGCTGGTGATGAGTGTGTGGGTGACCATCTTTTTTTACACTGGAGGGATCCATTTGAAGGTCTTGCGGATAATGCGGACTGTGTTGAAGGAGCTGGAGGTGACACAGTTGACCTGTCGGTTCATTGTGAGTTTTGAGTTGAGTACGATGCTGAGGTTTTTGGCGTGGTCTGTGGGGGTAGGTGGGCTTCTGAGGGCGTTCGGACACGAGTTGTTGTCCCGTGAGGAGGGGGTGGTCCCAAGAACGAGGACTTCTGTCTTCTCCGGGTTTAGCTTCAGGCAGCTGTTGTCATCTATACTGTGATGTCTTGCATTCCTTTCAGGAATTGAGTTTGGCATTGGTGGGGTCTTTGGTGAGGGAGAGGATGAGCTGGGTGTCATCGGTGTAGTATACAATGTTGAGGCCGTGTTGTAGGACAGGGGCAGTGAGCGGGACCATATAGATATTGAAGAGACCCTAGGAATTTTACCTTAGAGTACTCCTCTTCTTCCTCTCATGTTAGATGTGGGCAGATACTCCGTCCAAAGCAAGATTGCACCCTTTGTTGTTCTGGCTAGGGATCAAGTCGACTCCCTAACTACTGCCATATGCAAGTGCTTTGGGGGTAGTAAAAAGCAGGAGCACAGCTAATAAAATTAGCTGGCTGAGAGATGTTAAGAATATGCCTATAGCCATTGTGATGGGGGATATCTAGGATGTTAACAACCCCACCTTGCTCCCTCAAAATGTGAAGTAAAGGGCACCTATTGGGAGTGGGTAATTCAGAGGGAATTGAGTGGTAGGGTTGGGGGAAGCTTACCCTAGAATTTATGACCCACAAACTGGATCGACCTCCGGAAGTTTATTTAGATTTCATAGAATGCCCCAGGGATAGAAAATTATATATCCAGTTTAGGATTGGTACCCTGCCCCTACATGTACTAGCATATAGAATAATAGCACTGAAGCCAGATGTAGCTGCCCTGGCTGTGAAAACCAACAAGCCCACACAATGTTTGCAAGCTTACTGTATGTGATGCAGAGGAAAAATGGCTCACTCTCATTTGCAAGCAGCTTGGAACTGACAACTACCGAATTGCATTGAAGATTTTAAAGTCTGATGCCAGGCCATTGTTTGCATGTGTGGTGGCAAAGTGTTTGGGTCAACAGGGGTTATTATAGGCAAGGCACAGAGGGTGAATGATAATTGCTTCCATAAAATAATGTATATGTTAAACGATGATAAGCATCAAAGGGAGGTGGTTTATGCGATTGTATTTGCTGTATGTGTATCCTGATGTGGTGTATCCTGATGTGTTTACAATGGTTTTATATGTGTGGATATCAAAAGGAGACTAGCTCTAGATTGGGTTTAATCTGACATTAATATGATAGATTACTGTTAATTACATAGCGACTCAGTAGTGTCTTGCCAAGTGGCAGTGGCACCTGTTGGGTGTCTTTAGAAAGCCCTCACCCACCAACCTAGTTGGTGGCATGCTTCATCATCGGGCCCACCCAGTGACACCTAGCGTGTCCCGGGTGTGCTTCGACGCCTGATTACAGCGGAGCAGGTATGTCACTGTGTGTGCGGTGTGGGGTGTTAAGGTATGTGAAATTAAAACGGCTTGGCGGATGGTCCCTGGGGTGAGGATACTTTATTAAAAGGGCCTCCGTCAGCGGTTAAAAATAAGGCTGTGGGACGTTAGAGGCGGGTTACGACCTCCTACGTCCTTAAGTTGTCAACATGTTTCAGCCAGTGCCTTATACTAATCTGGCTTTCTTCAGGACAATAAAATTATGTGTAGGTTAAAATAGGGGTTGTGTAGTGTAGTCTATGTGTCTACACGCCCTAAAGTGTATCTAACTGTGAGAGGGGGGATTCCCTTCTCAAGATCACGCTTTCAATGCTTGTTTTTAGCTCCAAGGTTATTGAGGTGGCAGGGTGGAGCCAGGATTTCTGGCCAGCACCAGCGTGGGACCTGTTGTGCCTCCTTCGCAAAACCGGTCAAACAATGGTTTTGCCATTATTATTCTGCAGATAAACTTCTAATTACTATATTGTCATTTTGTTGGGTGGTATTTGAGAGTGGAACCTATCAAGTGAAAAACCCAACATTTTAATAGTACATATTTTATTCATGGTTACTATTTTAATAATGCTGTTGCACACTTTCAATCAATCATTTAATGGGTTGGTGTATACTATATAAATGTTATTGATTTATTTAATACCAAGAAAGCACATTGCAATGGAACCATTCTTAAATAATGTTGCTATATGTCTTTTACTGATTTTACCAGGGCTGTAATTAATATATGCACTTTCTTATATTATTTAAATGCCACAATCGTCATATTGTAAGAAACCTTTTATGACAAATGTTGAAATAAAGTATTAAAACGAAACGATATATAAACACCACGCGTCCCCACATAAAGAGCCTCCCAGGCCTATCGACAATAGGGCATGCCACAGATGTGAGAGCTTGTTAAAATATCACTTGAAAGCTGCTTATAAATGTCCATAGAAGAGATGTGAACTCTTGAAGTTGGAATGCAAAAAGTATTTATTTGCACCAGTATCAGCAAAACCCAATGCATTTCGTTGACAACCTCGTCATGGGTTACAGACAACAACGTCACTGTGTAACACATGATGAAGGCTATCGCTGGAACACTTTCTGCATTTTCCCATTCAAAACTGCATGTCTCTTCTCTGGAAATTCACGAGGAGCTTTCAGGTGATATATACATATAGAACAATAGCATGGCACTGATTTGGATGTCCCAATTTCGTTCAATCTTAGCACAGCTTTTCTCTGATCTGTCAGCATTGTGATAAACATTTTTATGTGTCTCCAAATATTAGCTTCCTTTCAGATCTCCTATGTCTGGTCCTCTCTCACTGTCACCCCCTTCTCTTCCGCTTCCTCCCGAAAACCTTGCTTTCAGCTTAGGCAAGTGTCTCTGAATGCATATCATTTCCTGTCCTAAACAAATCCTAACTCGACGTCTCTTAATGTCGCATGCAATCATCAAATTGTGTTGATTGAGTCTACTAGATACTAAAGCTGAGGTCTGCCCCGGAAGAGTAGAGCCTTTGTCTACCTTGTTCATCTAGAAGCTCTGGTCTTTGGCCATATGGACACATTGTAGGGAAGTATTGGACTACCCCGCACAACTTTAAGGCTGGTTGTAATATCTCTGGTTAGCTTCACTGACCACTGGGCACGCCATTTCCTGCTGACTTTCTTCGTTGGAAACATATGACCCACGATCTTTTTTTTTTATCGGCATTAGAAGCTAAAAGTATGAGCTAGGAAAAATCAAACTACTCCTCACCACATTAAGGCTGTTCGCAGTGTATTGGGCTAGCCTTGCTGAAAGCTATGCAATCGGTCCAATCCTGCTGACCCTTTCTATAGTGAAGATATGATCTAAAAGACACAATTAGACACACATGTTTCTTTCTGGCTCAAAAAAAGTCTTCAACTCTCATTCCTCATGACTTTTTACTGAAAGAGAAAATGATGATCTTATTTTTTATATGGACTACGACGCTAATACAGTTACATTATTATCTAATTTTATCCTCGATGTAATAATTCATTCCTATTCGGTATGCTTAAGGGAAATTAAAATGTTGGCTAAAATGATTGTCAGCTCATAGTGGCACTGTAAACTACAAATGCATTTATCAGGGTGCACAGGACCCGAAGATTAGGCTTGACAGCAAGTGCATTGATGAAGGAGGTCTTCGAAGAGAGCAGAGCCACTATTCATTGTGAAAGGCCGCCTCCATTGATGCCCTTTCCATAATCCCCTGTCCTTAAATTGTTTTAATTCACCAGAGAGCTCCTGTGACTTTAGTTAAAAAATGTATGAAATTTGATAGGGTCAGAGGCAGCCAAATGGGGTCAACGTTAGGTCCAAGGGCCTCAATTGTAATTCAACCTTGTCATTACTACCTTTGTTACCATCTCAGTTTCGCCCTCTTGTGGTGTAAAGCATCATTTTGAGTAGGTTGGACTATGGTAATGCCTTATGTGTAGGTGATCCAGGCTACCCTGTTCAGTGCCTGCATTGTATAAAGGTAACAACTGCAAAAGCTGCTCTTTCTGTGACTCATTTCTTCTCTGCTATAGTTGCTCCGGTCTCCCTTCATTGGTTCCCTGTTCTCTAGCAAATTCAGTCAAAATCACTGCCTATAGTGCACAGAGTTTTTCATCATATTGGGCCATACCCCTATGAAGAAAATCACAGGATACATTCCACCTTTATCTTTACACTAATGCTAACCTTCTGCTCCCAAATGTAAGGAAGCGCAGATTTGCCGCAGAGCATTCTCTTTGCAGGGTGCCAGACTTTGGAACCACCTACGGTGTTCTATCCAGTCCTGCAGCAACTTCTATGCTTTCAGGAAAGCCTTGAAAACTGGTTTTTACAACCTTCAGGGATTTGCACATGCCTGTACTGGCTTCTGTTTGCCATGTACCAGGATGCCTTTTTAGGTAAAAGTTGGCGCTATATAACACTTATTATTATTATTACTATTAATATTATTATTATTAGTAGTAGTAGTAGTAATAATATTAGTATTATTATTATAATTGTTATAGTAATAATAATAATAATAATAATTATAATAATAATAATAATAATAATAATAATAATAATAATAATAATAATAAGCATCACAATAATGCTAATAATAATAATAATATTAATGCTAATACACATAATAATATTAATAACTCACCAGATGAAACATTCAGTCTGTGCACCGTTAAACCATGAAGACCCCTTTTGAGAGTCAGGAGAAACTTGGCCCTACAAAACACAGGAAATATGAATGTCCCTTTGTTACAAGCTACTCAACACATTAATGCATTAGTCAGAAAGTCGTTGCCCCTAGAATGCAACACAGCGATGACAGGGAAGAACTCAACTCTGAAAGTGGCATAAATTATCTTTCTGACAGGAAATTGTAGTACTAGTGAACAGATAACCATGATTAGGAGCTTTATACAAGTTCTGGGGAGATAAAATCCCAGTACAGAGAATCTGATACATACACTGCCACAGAGGGGACTCAGACAAAAAGCATCTCTGGTAGTGTAGCATCTGCATTGACTCCCATCTATTGTAAAGCAACACTAATGCCAAGGTAAGGAGAAAAATGTAGGAAGTTGTTGTAAGTGTACTCAGAGTTGCCAAAAGAGCACTCAAGTAGTGTTAGAACTGGGGGTCTCTAGTTGGCAGAGGTAGGTACCACTGTCCAAATAGGGACCCTTGCTTCTAGTCAGGGTAAGGAGGAAACACTCTTTAGATAACCTTTGTTCACCCCCTGGGTAGCTTAGCACGAGCAATCAGGCTTATCGAAGGCAATGTGTAAAGTATTTGTACCAACACTCAGAGTAACACAATCAAAACACCACAAACTGACTCCACAACAGTTTAGAAAAATAAAAGTATATAATCTAAACTACACAAGATCAAAACGACAAAAATCCAACATACCCAGTTCAAGAATATGGTTTCAAAAGAGTTCTTAAGGTTGCGTTAAAATAATACACAGTTGCGTCACGTTTTAGCCAACAGTACCTTTAGATGTGACAAAAGTTCCAAGTGAAAGCTGTAGCGTTGAAAAGGAAGCGATGCGTCACTCCTGAGACCCTGGGGAGGCAATCCGAAAACCCCACTGGATGCAGCAGGCATGTTGCGGTGACTCTGGTCTGTATGGGGAGGGATGCAATACCTTGCGTGGATTCCGGTGCACAGGTTTCGGTGGAAGCGGCTCGCAAAAGGTACGATGCGCCGATCCTCGGGGAGGCGAAAATCTCCGGTGCGACGACAATGTGCGGCTCAGCGGTGATCTTCTCCTCTTGCGGCCCCTCGATGCAATGGTTCTGCAACGACTCTTGCAGCGACGTGATGCGGTCCGCAAGCAAGCGGTGCGACGATCTGACCCAGTGATGGCAGGCTCTGCAACGATACTCGCAGCAATAGTATCTTTCTGCAACAAAGGATGCGATGACTCTGGCAGAGGCAACAGGCGCTGAGACGATCTCGGCCTTCGTATCGACAGGAATTTCCTCAAGCGAGCGATGCGTGAAACTTTTTAGAAAGTCTTTAAATCTTGGTTTCCAGCTTCCCAACACAGGTACAACTTCCAGAGGCATCACAAATGGGCCAAGCACTCCAGGAAGGACAGAACTCTCTCAGCAGAGTTCAGGGAAGCTGGGGGTGAAGTCCTTTTGTTTCTGGGACTTCTTAACAGGGAGCCAGCTCTTCTCAGGCCCTTGGAGATGCCTTCAAGCAAGGGGAAACAGCACAAAGCAAAGTTCTTCCCCTCTCCTTGGCAGCAAAGCAACAGGAGGTCAGTCCAGCAGAGCAACAGCAGGACAGTCTTCCTTCTTCAGTTTCAGCTTACTCCTTGGCAGAGGTTCCTACTTGATTCCAGGATGATCTAATTTTCTGTAGTCAGCGGTCCTGTACTTATACCCCAAAAAGTCTTTGTTCCCTTTGTGCAGGAGGGCTATGATCCCGGTCTGAACCAGTTCCTGGTGTTCCTTGAGCACTTTGTTTACCTGGCCTCTCCTTTCCTTTCAGAGAGAGGGGCAGGGTCAGCAGCCGCCCAGCAGGAGTTGGAGCCAGTATTGTGGAAGGCAGGCACATCCTATTCTGGCCCAGGTGCTATCCCCTCCCACCACTCAAGATGCAGATGCAGTCATTCAGACTAGGGCTGAACCAGCCAGCCTCCTGAGGGCTCCCCAGCCCTGTCACTCTCAAACCAGACAGTCAATTCACAAACAGGCCACGGCACACAGAAAGGTCAGACAAGAGAACAGCAACTGTCTAAAAGTGCTGTTCTCAAACACAAGATTTAAAAAACACCTTTCCTAAAAGATGTGTTATAAAATTCTGAGTTCAGGAATACCAGACTTTTATGTCTTACCTTACTCCTATGGGAAGATATGCTGGTAGCCACTGTAGCCAGCATCCCCCATGATAGTCTATGGGCAAGGTAGCCTTACAATCTTGAAAAACAAAAATGGCTGTCATTCACTACCAGAGCATGTCACCTGCACTAGTACATGCTCTACCTTTCACATACACTACACCCTGCCCAAGGGGGTACCTTGGGCCTTCCATAGGTGTGTCCAATGTGTACAGAAAGGGAAGGGGAGTGGGGACACTGACCAGGAGTACATTTTAGTTCACATACTGCACACAGGCACTGCGTTGGCAGACACCATTTCAGGGCTACTTATGTGGGTGGCACAATCAGTGCTGCAGGCCCACTAGTAGCATTTACTTTGATAACTTTATTTCGGTCTTAGACCATAAAAGTGCAATAAAATATGTACAAGCACAGTGTTAAAATATAAATACATCAAGTTAAAAAATTATTTAACAGTAGATATCAAAGTAATAGTTATAAATGAAAGCGGTCATCCCTTAGTCCTTGTGGATTATTACAGATCTTCTCCTCCACATACCGAGAAGAAACCTGGAAACAGCGAAGACAATGGGGGGGGGTAGTATCATAAGTTAAGACTCTACGGGCTAGTAGCATTTGTATCACCAGCCCTGGCACACTTAGTGCACTTTACTAGGGATTTCTTGGTGAGACAAATCTGCCAATCATGGATAACCAATTACAATCATAATTTACAGAGGGAGCACTTGCACTTTGACACTGATCAGCAGTGACAAAGTGCCCAAAGCATCTAAACCAGCAAAAACGAAATCCAGCACAGCATCAAAAATACAGGAGGCAGAGGCAAAAAGACAGGGGAAACCACGCCAAAGATGCCAGGTCTAACAAGTAGCAAAGAGGAAAATACTACGGGTGATAGGGGGACGACAGTATAATAAGCTCCAGAAAATAAGGCCTTAACGTTTAATGTGAAAGAAGAAACTTGTGCTCATGACTTTGAAAGAAACATTCTTCAGTTTGTGAATAATAGGAGATTCATCATTACAAAGAGTGGCAAAACCCATTGCTAGGATTAACCACCGAGTCATTTAGGCCTTGATGTATTAATGCACTTTTTAATGAATGTACAATAAGTGCAAAAAATGTACAACAATTTAATGTATGCTAGTTAATTAAAACCATTGCATATAAAAGCATGATTTAGGTATCAAGAAACAAAAAGAACCTTTATTTTTAAGAAAGCAGCACTCCTGGCTGGTTAATTTTCCACTGAAATCCAAGCTTGTTATCCACAATATTCACGAATCTTGAAAAGCTGCACTTAAACTAATGTTCCAGACTTGAATTGAGGCCACCACTGCATGCCGGCATTAGAGGATTCAAATTAAGTTAAACAAGTGATTTAGCCAAATTACTCCCTCCGATAGCAGTACAGGACAAGCACACACAATATGCTCAATGGACTTTTTACAGTGGCCACTCAGGGGCTTATTTACAAACCTAGGTGCAGATTTACAAGCCCCCGGCTCCACTAGTACGTCACTTTTTGTGACATACTGGTCGTGCATCTTACTGCTCCATATTTACAAGGACAGGAAAAGCCACCCTGCGTGGCTTTTCATGTCCTTGGAAATTTGGCCCCTTTACACGCAGCATTTTGCGTGAAAGGGGGATTCCATGGGTGTTGCTGTAGGTGTTTTCACGCAACACCCAATGAACCAGATATATTTCCAGATTTACGTGGAGTCTTAAATCTGTAAATGAGTGTGAATGCTACGCCTCCCCTGAGGAGGCGTAGGGAGGCGCAACAAGGAGAAATGTTTTCAGTTCTCCTTGTTTTTGCCTCTTTCAATGTGTGCTGCATCCTACAGCACGCATTGGAAGAGGAAAATGCCTGTAGTGGTTGTTTTTGTGTTGTAAGGTGCCCAAAAACAATCTCCCCATGACACAGGCATCCTTGCACCATGCTGCAAGGGTGCCTGTACCGGCGCATGTCAGATGTTTGTGCACCAGTGAAGCGGAGAGCACAGGAATGTGACACATTATTGTAAATATGTCGCATTCCTGTGCTTTGAAAGTGATGCAGGGTGGAGCAGCCAAAGGGCTTGTGTTAAAGGCGCTGGAACACTTTTTTGTAGATTGCCCCTAGTGCGCCACAGGAACTTCACTTTTAAAGACATTCTGGCAATACAGATTGAGAGCCATATCTACGTGTCCATGAAAAGCCACCCTGTGTGGGTTTTCATGGCCTCCAACATATGGTGTAAGGCAATGCAGCACAACACACGTCGATGTGTTGCCTCGGGCTGCATTGGGAGACAAGCTGTGGGCATCGTGGTGAGTGTTCCCACTCAATGCCCATGATATTTGACATATTCCCAGATTTACAACACAGCGTGAATCTGTAAATGTGTCACAACAGTGTGTCTCCCCAGGGAAGGTGTAATTATTGCTTCTGCGCAGGAAGGTGCCCCTTCCTGCAAAAAAAAAATTGTGCCAACAATGCAACATCAATGCACCATGGTGCAAGGTTGACTGCATTGGAACTAGGCACCAATGCGTGCACCAGCACATTGCTTCTTGTGATATAACATGTACCAGCACAATTTGCTTATGCAGCAAATATGGTTGCCCACTTGGGCAGTTTTATGAAATAATAACTGATATTATCGCTTGAACAGGCAAACTGGTCACATCAAAAGTGGTTGTGCAGGTACCATAGGCACTGTGAGAGATCATGACAATCTTACATTTGACATAGCTATGGAGAGCTAGTGGATCATTCTCTTTTGTTTCATTTGTTTTATGATAAATTGAAACTAAACATACAGCTGTTTTTTTAAAATTGTAATTGCACATGAGATCGCAAAAGAAAGTGTAAAGCTCAGGAGCTTTGACAAACACGATGACCACAGTTGGGGTAAATCTCTTTTCCATTTTCAGTAATCTTCTCTTTATAGGTTATTGGGCACATGGTATATTGTATGACTATGATGAAGACCCTGAAGGGTTTAACACGTTGCTGATTACATTTCTTAAAAATGAAGAAGAATGGAGTCAGGGGGCGTAGCTTGGCGCCCGGGGAACATGGCGGAGCCAGAGTGAGACTCCTCGGAGTGGGGCAGTGGGTTCGCACTATCCTGCTCTCCAAGCATAATTAAAGCAGCACTGTGGGTTGTGGACAACATCTTGCCCAAGATTTTATCTTCAGCACTCCCTATCTTTATTCTGGAATCCTGTTTTGCATGAAGGTATCTTCGGCTTCGGAGCAGCACGGATTACTGCCAACATTTTGCTTGTGAAGTTCCTCTTGAAATGTGTCTACCCCATCAAGCTTATCATCACGGCGGTACGCGTATTTGCTAATTCTCCGTTCTGGCACAGCCTAATCAAGCATTCACCAACTCAAATAACTGTTTATTTGCTTGCCTGCCTGCCTGTTGTTACAATGTATTTCCTCTATTATATCCTCATGCTGAGGGAAATTAAAAGCCTCCATTTTAGATAAGCCACATCATCACAGTTGGGTCTGCATCTGTCTCTTCATTTTGCACCTACACGATGGGTGCAACTCGGAAGCAGCAGGACTTTCATGTTTAATAACTGACATGCGCCCATATTGTACCTGGTTGTTGCTAAAGCTGCCTTTTTCATAAAAACTACACAGCCTCAGTGTGTATTTTCCTCATGACAGATTGCCTGGATATTAACCCTTGTCACACTGCCTCATATGGAAAACTAATTATGTGGTGAATTTATATTATTTACATGACCTTTGGCTTGGATACATTTTAACTCAAATAAAAATTCAATCTTGGTTAGCTTTCTCTATTCTTCAGTGAACATTATATATAGCTGACCTCTGCTGGCCTGGTAACGTCGCCTGCATCATATGCATTCTCCTCCGAATCGTCTTACATGGGTAGAGTAACAAATCCTGGTCCTCTTGCTTCGAGATCCACTCATTCTTCCATTAAAAACTCCAGAATCTTCACAGAATTCTCCAAAATGGAAGACTCTGTATTGTCTTCACCAAAGGGGCGTATTCCATCAAACTTTGCTCCTTCAGCGGAGGGGAAATCTACTGTAAAACGCTTAAAGAAGGACCTACCCTCTCCACCAAAATCCTCCTCCCTTGTCTCGTTGGAGTTGTTGTTGGAAATGATATGGGCCCTCCGACCTTTTATTGAGGAAACAAACAACAAGTTACAATTCATTACTGAGAACTGATCTCAGATGGATGAAAGACTTAAGATAGTTGAACATAGCATGTCTTCTTTTGGGATCACTGACATTAAAGTCAAAGCACTTCAATCCAAGGTTTCCACACTTCAGAAACAGGTCAAAGACCTTGAGAATCGCAATATAAGGATTCATTTACGTATCTATGGCTTACCGAAAGGAACCCCTCTTCTTCAAGTCTTTTCTTCCCAAGTTACTTCCTAAGCCAGAGGATACTGCACAATATCCAGCGCGCTCACAGGTTTGGCCGTCAAACATCAAATGTATCAACTTCACAAAGACCTAGAGGAGTCACACTATTCTTGCAGCTGTCAAGTCAATTCAGCAAGTCGTGTTGTCTGGGTCAACTTTATTCTTTTCACAAGATTACACCAAAATTACAGACAATAGGCATATAGAGTTTCTCAATATGAGACCTGATCTATGTTCTCTGGGAGCTTGCTACGGACTCTTCAACCTTGCCTCGTTAAAGTCATCTACAAGAACAGAACAACAACCTACGAAGATCCACTGAAACTACAGAGCTTCATAAACTCTTGCAAAACAGAGGCCATGGAATCTTCAAGAGACTCATCCTCTCATACGTTTCAGTTTCATTAATCTTTTTGAAAAACTTTCCTCTGTTGTTGCCTTGGATTTATAATTTATAGCTGTTCAGTTTATTGTTGTGCTATGTTGTACATGTTTCAATTTGATATTAGCAAGCTTCCAATTGGCTTCGTTAAAACAATTTTCTTAATTTGTTCTTTCTTTTCATTCACAGAATTGTTGATATTCGTTTCCTGCCGTTGTCTTGTCAAATGTGGCATGTTTCCTCCCTCGCCCTCCACTTCATCAAACTTGAGCGTGCCACTTGTTCCATGTGGTTTCACCCCCCCCCCCTTATTCCTGTTCGATATCTTTAAGTATGTCTTTTTTCCTATATTTCTATTTTTTTCTTTCCCTTATCTTCCCCACCCCATTTTCTTTATCTCTCTCAGGTGTTTGTGCACCAGTGAAGGGGAGGATTCAGAAAAAGGGGTGGTGATGGACAGAGTATCTGAATTAAACAGAACACTCGTACCCAGTCAACAGATCAGGGCTTGATCCATCACCGTTTTTAAGCTCACTGCACCATCCCAGCTCAGAACCTGGCTACATGCAAATTAGTCTGTCCCTGGCCCAGTGCATCATGGGAACAGGGCAGACCAAACTACCAAGCCAATTCTTATACTGGAAAGGAAACAAGCTTCCGGGGACCGGTTTCTGGCAATACAGCCGTCTTTGGCCCGGCTTGCTTGAATCCTGATGGTGCAGTGAGCAAGGGACTCACATCTGAGTATACCCTTCCACGCTTATGGTGGACAAAATGATTCAGAAAAGGGGGTGGTGATGGACAGAGTATCTGAATTAAACGGAACACTCGTACCCAGTCAACAGATCAGGGCTTGATCCATCACCGTTTTTTAGCTCACTGCATCATCCCAGCTCAGAACCTGGCTACATGCAAATTAGTCTGTCCCTGGCCCAGTGCATCATGGGAACAGGGCAGACCAAACTACCAAGCCAATTCTTATACTGGAAAGGAAACAAGCTTCCGGGGACCGGTTTCTGGCATTACAGCTGTCTTCGGCCCGGCTTGCTTGAATCCTGATGGTGCAGTGAGCAAGGGACTCACATCTGAGTATACCCTTCCACGCTTATGGTGGACAAAACGATTCAGAAAAGGGTGTGGTGATGGACAGAGTATCTGAATTAAACAGAACACTCGTACCCAGTCAACAGATCAGGGCTTGATCCATCACCATTTTTTTTAGCTCACTGCACCATCCCAGCTCAGAGCCTGGCTACATGCAAATTAGTCTGTCCCTGGCCCAGTGCATCATGGGAACAGGACAGACCAAACTACCAAGCCAATTCTTATACTGGAAAGGAAACAAGCTTCCGGGGACCGGTTTCTGGCATTACAGCCGTCTTCGGCCCGGCTTGCTTGAATCCTGATGGTGCAGTGAGCAAGGGACTCACATCTGAGTATACCCTTCCACGCTTATGGTGGACAAAACGATTCAGAAAAGGAGGTGGTGATGGACAGAGTATCTGAATTAAACAGATCTGTTGACTGGGTACGAGTGTTCTGTTTAATTCAGATACTCTGGATGGCGAAGACAGCGAAGACAGCAAGATCAAAAGATGATGCATCGCGAACACTCTACTACAATGACCAGAGTCCTTAGGGGCAACTTCCGCCGGTGTGTGAGTAGTGTGCGACCCCACCCCTCCTTGTAATTGAAAGCTCCCTTGAGCAGCGGGCTGACGAGCCTGGGATCCCGCACCTACGCACCGGAGTGGTACTATACCTGGCAGATATCGGCAGCCATCGGCGACGCCAGAACACTGCCTATCCCTGCTGACGAGGGTTGAAAACCAGAAACACGTGTCCAGGGATGGCGAAGACAGCGAAGACAGCAAGATCGAACGATGATACATCACGAACACTCTACTACAATGACCAGAGTCCTTAGGGGCAACTTCCGCCGGTGTGTGAGTAGTGTGTGACCCCACCCCTCCTTGTAATTGAAAGCTCCCTTGAGCAGCGGGCTGACGAGCCTGGGATCCCGCACCTACGCGCCGGAGTGGTACTATACCTGGCAGATATTGGCAGCCATTGGCGACCCCAGAACACTGCCTATCCCTGCTGACGAGGGTTGAGAACCCGAAACACGTGTCCAGGGATGGCGAAGACAGCGAAGACAGCAAGATCAAAAGATGATGCATCGCGAACACTCTACTACAATGACCAGAGTCCTTAGGGGCAACTTCCGCCGGTGTGTGAGTAGTGTGCGACCCCACCCCTCCTTGTAATTGTTTCCTTTCCAGTATAAGAATTGGCTTGGTAGTTTGGTCTGCCCTGGTCCCATGATGCACTGGGCCAGGGACAGACTAATTTGCATATAGCCAGGTTCTGAGCTGGGATGGTGCAGTGAGCTAAATAACGGTGATGGATCAAGCCCTGATCTTTGGACTGGGTAAGAGTAGTCTGCTTAATTCAGACACTCTGTTCATCACCACCCCCTTTTCTAAATCGTTTTTGGCCACTATCCGTGTGGCAGGGTATATTCAGACATGAGTCCCTTGCTCACTGCACCATCAGGATTCAAGCAAGCCGGGCCGACGACGGCTGAAATGCCAGAAACCGGTCCCCGGAAGCGTGTCTCCTTTCTGGTGAAGAATTGGCTTGGTAGTTTGGTCTGGCCTGTTCCCATGATGCACTGGGCCAGGGACAGACTAATTTGCATATAGCCAGGTTCTGAGCTGGGATGGTGCAGTGAGCTAAATAACGGTGATGGATCAAGCCCTGATCTTTGGACTGGGTAAGAGTGGTCTGCTTAATTCAGACACTCTGTTCATCACCACCCCCTTTTCTGAATCGTTTTTGGCCACTATAGGTGTGGCAGGGTATACTCAGACATGAGTCCCTTGCTCACTGCACCATCAGGATTCAAGCAAGCCGGGCCGACGACGGCTGAAATGCCAGAAACCGGTCCCCGGAAGCTTGTCTCCTTACTGGTGAAGAATTGGCTTGGTAGTTTGGTCTGCCCTGTTCCCATGATGCACTGGGCCAGGGACAGACTAATTTGCATATAGCCAGGTTCTGAGCTGGGATGGTGCAGTGAGCTAAATAACGGTGATGGATCAAGCCCTGATCTTTGGACTGGGTAAGAGTGGTCTGCTTAATTCAGACACTCTGTTCATCACCACCCCCTTTTCTGAATCGTTTTTGGCCGATATAGGTGTGGCAGGGTATACTCAGACATGAGTCCCTTGCTCACTGCACCATCAGGATTCAAGCAAGCCGGGCTGACGACGGCTGAAATGCCAGAAACTGGTGGAGTTCTGGACTTTTTGGTTCCGTCCAGAGGTGTCAGGGTACAACACCCAAAGACCCCGGAGTTCCACCTGCCTTGGTGCACAAATGAACAGAAACACGGGCTTCTCGATGGTGGCGTCAAAGACCAAAGGTTTATTACTGCAGGGACACAGAAGTCACAGAATCTACACACGGGCAGAAACTAGGAGCCTGTTCGATTTGTACAAAGTGGGTTGCTCCTTATATACTAAAAATTGTGCTCTAGGCAAATATTTCACATGTCGGTACATTCCCAAACCTTTGTGTCTCTAAACAATAAATATTTGACGTTACACAGGAACCGTCGATAAAATCTGATACCAAACATCTACGAAGAGGGGTTCCCACTAGTTCATCACAATCCCCTGTCAATATTGCTTTCAGGACCCGGACCGCCTCATCGTAAAGTTCGTTACCTCCCCCTAATAAAGATTCAGAAAGAAAAGAAACAGAGCCAGGTGTGGAAGATAGAAAAGTGGGATAAGGGATGTTTGTGGGTCGTAAATGGGCAAGGCTACCGGCTTCGGCCGCCTAATCATGATCAGGTACAATGGATACGAAGACCAGTTTGGCAAGACTGGCCTCGGGCAGAGGAGGCAGCCTTTGTCGAGTCATGCAGCTACAGCGTGATCTGGTTTAAGGTGCACGTGTCATGTAAGAGGTGAATCTCCGGCTAAGGCTACGTGTCCTTAATCAAAGTGGAGTGAATGGAATGATCAGAGGCTATTGCATATGTGAGGGCAAGGAAACACAAAATGGCGGCCATGATCTAAGATGGATGCCGTGGGTATATCAGAAATATGTCAATGGAAGGAGTGCTCTTGCTCGTAACGTAGCGAAAACACTAGGATATACTAAATGGATCATTTGCGGTTCACTGATACCAATATTATGTATTTCCGACAAACTTGAAAACACGGGTTCAAGTCGTCACGGAACCGTCACGGAACCTCAGACCCTCCTTTTGCCCTTACATAGGCAATTACTCAGTCTATGTCAGAATCTAGTTCTATGCTCATCAGATCAGTGACATGTTGTTGTATCATCATCCTTTCTCGTGTCTTTTCTCCAAACGCAGGTGGTTTTCTGAGACAAGTCGCAGCACAAAGACTACACAGAGCAGGACCACACTGGATAATCAGACAACATGAGAATAGGAATACTAGGATGACACCAATGACCATTAGAACTTTCCATCCCCACGCTGAGATCAGAGTCCAAAACCACTCCATGAAGGACCAGTTTCCCTTGTCTACATGTATGGAGTCCGAAATCTTGTGCAACTTAGAGATCGCCTCGTAGACTGTTGGAGCATTATTAGGAATAAAGACACAGCAGCTCGATTGGATCATTCTGCATACCCCACCTCGATCTGCAAGTATAACGTCTAGAACCATACGGTTCTGCAACGTCATGAGCCTATCCGCCTGAAGCTCAGCTGTCAGATTGCTAAGGGCACCAGCAGTTTCAGTAATAGTAGATTCAACTACCCGTGTTAGCTGACGTATGTTTCTACTATTGGCCATAGGCCCCCAGAACGGAAGGAAGCCTTTGAAGAAGTCTCCAGCTTCCTGACCAGCGGTATCTTCCTTGCTGAAGACACCTCTCGCTACTCTTGTTCTGTGGTAATCAGGTGAAGCAGTGTATGTCGGAGGCAATAATCGAGCAATATAACATGATCCTGAGAAGTCGGCAGGCAACCATGTATAAGCTCTGTCTCGACAAATGAAATAGGTACCCCTAGCAGTAAGAAAGGCAGGGGAAGAGTTAGCCGGAAACACATAAGTCTCTACGCACTCACTCCTCCCTAGCTGAGCTCTCGGATTTCTCCCATTACCTTGCAAACAGACCTGACCTCGGTGAGGTACGACCCAGATTGGAGTTGAGCTTTTACGCTTGCTTTCTCCTAAACTAAGGCGATACTCTGAAGTGTTCCAACTTAAATATACTCGCAATTCGTCTCTAGGGTATGATGGAGTATTATTGACGTCCTTGACCATGTCAATAATTCCCTGGACTAAAGCTTTGTTAGCAGAGTTATATTTAGTGGAACGTGGTGGACGTGGAGGATAAGTTTCTAGGGCATAAGCAAAGATGGTTTGGAAGGCCTGAAATGATCCATTATAGCTGTAAGGCAAAACCAGATATGGAATACCTTTATCCATAGTGTGAGGTATCAAGCCACATACCCAGCAGTCTGTAGTGTTAACTACCAGTTGGTGTTGGTGCAAGAGCTGTACAAAAGTGTTGTTGGTGAATTCTGAGCGTCTGGCTTGCTCATGTTCCGGAAACGAGTGAAAAGAGTGTATAGAAGAGACAGTAGAAATAGCAGGATCAAGGGGAGGTACTGTAGAAACTGGCACAAAAATCAAATTTATGCTAAAAACGATTCCACCCACCAATGTTGCTAAAACAATCAAAAATGTAACGGCACATTGCATCAAGAAACATTTGCTGTGAAGAATTCTATTAAGTCTGTTTCTGCGAACGTAAATCACATTCTTTCGTTGCAGCGCAGGAAGCTCCATCTTCTACAATCCGCTCGCGACCACTGATGATGTGTACGTAGATGAAAATGCCTCTATCAGCCCTGGGAGTTCCCAGAACCAACAGAAAGATCGACCTTGTGTCTGACCCCTGCAAATTCAAACTAGGCACACAGCCACGACCCTACGGCTACCCAGACGGCAAGGCAATTTTAAAAACAATAAACAATAGCAAACTTCCTGGCTGAAGGCAAAAGTTCAATATATATATATATATCAAAATCACAATATGCAGTTGCCTGCTTTATTAGTCCTTTTTATGGCTTCTAAGGTTGTATCTCTTCTTCGCTGGTACTGTCTGATCGGAAAATAGTGTATTACTAGCAGCTGTTGCAGAGTTTAAGTTCGCAAATAGCAAAGTTTCTTCTGATGCTGGAGACAAATGTTCAGTGTTCAAAGGAGTCTTTTCAGGAGGAGAGTCAAGTTTCAAAGTGTCAGTAATCAAATCGGCATCGCTGAAAGGGACAAATTTTGGAGTTGTTTCAGCTTCGGAGGCACCAATTCCCTTCTTCACCCAGTCGTCGTAAGGCAGCGGCAAAGGAACACGCTTTACATGAGAGGCGTGAATCCAATGTTTACGGCCAGCGACACGTACAGCTGTCCTCGTTGCCAGTAGGACCTGGAAGGGGCCGATGTAGCGAGGCTGAAGATTCTTTGTCCTCGCAAAATTTCTGACCACCACGTGGTCGCCGGGTTTCAGCTGATGCCCTGGACTCTCCGGAGGTTTTGGCAAAGCATCGAAGACCTGTTGATGAATAAGACTCAATTTAGCAGTCAAGTCGTAAAGGTAGTCTATCAACATAGGATATTCAATGGAGCAAAAGAGTTTAGGCCTCGGCACACCCCAGATATTTGCCGGACGGCCAAACACAATCTCATAGGGAGAAAGCCCTATTCTAGAATGCACTGTTGCTCTCGTTGATAACAAGGCCAAAGGAAGTGCGTCTGGCCAGGCTAAACCTGTGGATGCTTGTATTTTGGCTATCTTAAGCTTCAGAGTGCCATTGTAACCCTCGACTAAACCAGCAGATTGGGGATGGTTTGCACTGTGGAATTTTTGTTTCAATCCTAGACCAGCACACACACTCTGCATAACTTTCCCTATAAACTCACTTCCGTTATCTGACCATACAATCCGTGGCATTCCAAATCTAGGGAAATATTCCTTGAGAAGAATTTTGGCAGTCGATAGGGCAGTGTTGTCCTTTAGTGGGTATGCTTCTATCCACCTGGAAAAAGCACAAACTACCACCAGGACGTATTTTAAATTGTTGCAGCGTTCCATGTGAATGAAGTCTAACTGAATCACTTCAAAGGGGCAGGAAGGAGGAGCAAAATGACCAGCTGGAGTTGGAGTTCCCTTGCCAGGATTATGCATCAAGCACACCATACAATTTTTCACCACTCTCTCTGCACACTTACTGATTCCCTCATTCTTCCAAACCGGAGCTAACATCTTACATATCCCTTTAGAACTTATATGCGCCACTCCATGCGCCATCGTCACTACTGCAAGCACATATGCATCAGGCAACATCCAACGCTGCTGTTCTGTCAAATCAATCCAACATCCATTCGAGTCCAACTTGCCCGTACTTTCTCTCCATACACGTTTCTCTTCCTCAGTCGCTTCTTTCTGAATCTCTTTCACACTTTCCATAGTGTCCTCACACATTCCAGACTCAGCAATCCATCTTGCAGACGTAGCAACGTACATTCTACTCATCGTGTCTCTAGCTGTCTGTTTAGCAGTTTCATCAGCAAAGGCATTCCCACGACCAACATCATCCGTGATTGCTTTATGAGCACTGCACTTCACAATCGCAACTTCAGTCGGTAAGGTTAGGGATTCCAACAAGTCGTTAATTAGCTGACCATGTTGGATCTTAGTCCCATGGGACGTAATGAAACCTCTTTCTCTCCATAACCGGCCAAAACTATGGGCCACGCCAAATGCGTACTGACTATCTGTAAACACATTCACTCTCTTTCCCTTAGCTAAAACACACGCTCTCGTTAGAGCTATTAATTCTGCAGCCTGGGCAGAATTCTGACTCACTCTTGCAGTCTCCACAACCGTCTTCAAAGTCGTTACCGCGTAGGCAGCAGTCACATCACCATTCTCCAATTTAAAACATGACCCGTCCACATATAGCGTACCATCTGGGTCGGACAGGGGAGTATCTTTTAAATCGATACGTCCTTTTGTCTCTTCCTCCGTTTTGAAACAACAGTCATGTGGCTCAGAATCACTCGACTCTTGATCAGTCGGCAACAATGTTGCTGGATTCAATACATTGCATCTTTTGATCTGAATATGACTCGCTAATAATGTCAGCTCGTAACCGGATAATCTCGCACTAGTAAGGTGTTGAGTCTTCGTTCGGTTCATGAGTGTATCCACTGCATGAGGAACCATGACCACTAGCATATTGTTCATCACCAAACCAGCAGATTGTCGAATGGAAGCTGCAGCTGCCGCTGTAGCCCTCAAACAACTAGGTAACGCTCTGGCTACCGGATCTAATGTTGATGAAAAATACGCACAAGGGCGTTGTTTATCACCAAATTTCTGTGTCAGAACACTCAACGCGCAACCTTCTCTTTCGTGAACGTAGAGCGTGAATGGCTTGCTGTAATCAGGTGTACCCAATACAGGAGCTGAACACAATGCTTTTCGTAATTCAGTAAAACTCTCTTGGCATTCATCAGACCATGGTACCGGACTTGGAACATTTTTCCCAGTCAAAGCTACCAATGGTTTCGCTAACAGAAAAATTTGGGATCCACTGCCTACAGTAAGAGGTAATACCTAGGAAGGCACGTACTTCTCTCTGTGTGCGTGGAACACTCATCTGCGTAATTGCTTTTATTCTTTCTGGGGTCAACTTCCTTCCCTCCTTTGACAAGAGATGACCTAGGTAGGTCACTTCTTGGCAGCAGTATTGCATCTTGGAAGGAGACACCTTATGATTCAAATTGGACAAATGATGCAATAACGAAATCGTAGCTGCTTTGCAAGTTTCCTTGTCATCGGCAGCCACTAGAAGATCGTCTACGTACTGCACTAGAGCCGAACCTGGAGGAAGGACAAAAGAATCTAACTGACTTTTTAAAGCTTGACTATAAATGGATGGACTTTCACAATAGCCTTGTGGAGCGCGTTTAAATCTGAAACTGCGACCTCCTAGACAGAAGCCGAAAATATCCCTACTTTCTTCGGCTATCGGAATGCTAAAGAAAGCATTCTTTAGGTCTATAACTGAGAACCATGTAGCTGTAGCAGGAATCAATGTTAACAAGGCAGTAATATCTGGCACTACAGGAAACTGCGGAATTACAATCTTATTAACTTCTCTAAGGTCTATGACAAACCTATAAACTGGAGGTTTTGTAGGGTCAGTTCGCTTCAGAATCGGTAATACAGGACTGTTACAGACATTTCCTCTAGTTTCTTCAACTACACCCTTCTTAATCAAGTCTTGCACAATCAACAAAAGTGCACGCTCACCTTCACTCGATATTTTATACTGGGGAATTCTTGGAAATTTCACATTTGCTTTCAAAGTTACTACATACGGTGGAATTTCTAGGAGACCTACATCATTAGGACCAGTCGCCCAAAGAGAATCAGGGAGTGAACGGAGCTCCGGCGGGAGTGCGTCCATTGACAAGTACATCGGAGAGGTGATGTTTTTACCCAGTGTAAGCTGTACTCCTTCTGGAGAGCAGTACAATGTCGCATATAGTCGTTTTAACAAATCTAAACCAAGCAGATTTTCATTACAACCTGTCGTCAAAATCAGGGGTGCTTTCAATTGGCACGGTCCAACAGAAATAGACAGAGGACCAGATATCGGGTTGTACACAGGGGCGCCTGAAAAACCTACGGAAACATTTGTTGAGCCAGACAAAGGTGCGCCAGGGAGTTTCGCATGCATGATAGAACTTTTTGCGGCACCAGTATCCAACAGAAACGGTTCGACTACACCTGATGTTGCTACTGCGACATAAGGCCCACTCTGATCCACTGGAACTGATACTACTCCCTCTCTCTGTCCATGGCTGTCCTAGTACCCATTTTGTTGAAAACCCTCTTCTACTTCACAATAATCTTCAACAAGATATTGCTGAGATCTATTTTGCTGAGCAGATTGTCCATTTCTTTGATCAAAGTGATTGGATGGACGATCATTAGTTTGTGGAGGCATAGTACCTCGTCCTCGTCCTCTAGAATTCTGCACAAAACCACCACGACCTCTCTGAGCTGCTGCTGCATTATTCTGCGCTAAAATCGGACATTCATTTTTATAGTGACCCTCTTTCTTGCAGTACGCGCATTGATTCCACTGATATTGAGGCCTTGATGTACTATAATCTGTCCTTTGGTATGAGTTTTGCTGCGTATTAGTCTGGTTCGCGCGAGGCGGATACGCCTGCTGCAAAAGAACTTTAGTTTTTAAATCTTTCGTTTTCTTTTCTGATTTTTCCTTTTCCTCTTTATCTCTATTTTCGTAGTACTGCGCAGTCGCAAGTATTTGCGCTGTCGTAGATACAGCCCACGCACTTTCTGAGTCTTTTAATTTATTGCATAATTCAGGTAACAAATTATGCACAAATTTATCGACAAACAGTCTTTGCCCTCCTTCTGTACTCATGTCCTGACCACTATGATCCACAAAAGTCTCTTCGAACCTCGTGAAGAAGTCCGAGACACTTTCGTCTTTCTTTTGCCTACATGCTGACAACTTGTCCCAATTAACACGCAATGCTGGCATCAGAGTCTTCATTAGATCAATTATTCTACCTGGCAGATTAGCAATCAAAGGTTCGGGTTTCGCACCACCTATTTGTTGACCATCTGCTGCAGTGATAGCTGCCCAATCACCACCTAAAGCAGCCTGATGATCCTCTCTACGAATTTTAGCCCACACTGGTTGCGGAACTACGTTACCAAACAACATATCAATGTCTGCTAAGTTCATTATACAAGCCTCAACTGTCTGTGTTAATTCCTTGTAATATCCGGCTGGATTCTTACGCGGATCTGGCAAGGCCTGCTTCACTGCTAACACTTCTGCTCGCTTCCATGGAATGTGTATCCACACTCGTTGGAACTGTGCTGGAGCACCTGCAATACCAGCATTATCATCACGTGGCACTGCTTCGCGCCAGATTGGAGGAACCTCCCTCATAGGATATTGGCGATTTAGCTTCATTTTACCTTTCTCTAAATCTCTCGGAGAACGAAGAGATGGATCATTCCTAAAACTTAAAATGAGTTCCATCGCTTGTTTTATTTTCTCACCCACTATCATTCCAGCAGCAAATTCCTTTTGAACCCTAATTAAATCTTCCAAATCTGATTCGACATCGTCTTCTTCTATCTCTTCACGTAACAACGAGCACATCTCATCAAAGACGTATCGCTGCGTTGGTTCTCCCCACTGCATAAATGTGTCTAACACATCTCTCGTACTATATCTTCTACCCTTCGAAATCCATCTGAGAGCCGTGGAGTCTAAAACTCCTCGTTCTTCAGTACTCGGAAGCTGACTCCGTCTCTGTACAGAGTCAGGAGTAGGAGTCTTAATCAGAGTTTTATATATAGGAGACAGCATATTAGTAACTGAATCAGTGATTCTTCGACGAACAGAAAGTGGAGTTAGTACACTCGCAGACATAGAGAATGCAGTGGAGGTAGGAATAGATGAGGAAGCAGTAGGAGTATCGAGGAAAATAGTTTCTGGAGCAGTAGGTACAGAGGTAGGTATAAGAGTTGGCAGCGTAGGAAGAGGAGGAGCTGTAGGAACATTTACATTCACCACAGGAAGTACAGGAACTTGGTTCTGAGGGACAGGAGCAGGAGCACCAGGTTGTCCAGCAACCGGCAATTGAACATTCGGGACGAGTGGAGCCGTAGCACCTTGTGCATACGGTGGAGGTGACCGTAACAGATAAGACAGCAGAGGATCGTTTTCGGAGTCCTCCAATATCTTAGCCATTTTCGATGGCAAGGCAGGATAACACTTGTCAATCGCTAGGTTATGCTCTCTAATGGCTACATCTATGGCCTTCTCACACTCGTTAGCTTGCAACTGTTTAGTCGCTTGCTCTAGAGTTAACTCTTCTCGTTCTTTCTGTTCTTTCTTCAACCTTTTCATTTCTCTCTGTTTGGATTCTTTCCGCCAATAACGGAAGGAATCAAACATTGCCGGCCGGGCTTTCTTCTTGAACAATTTCGCTTCTAAATTGTCGAGAATTTCTTGCTCAAAACTACCATGCAGTGGCCAACTAAGGACACCATCCTTCTTACAATAGCGGACCCATATCTCATTATAAGTTATAGGACCCACGCCATACTTACAATATAAATCATATAGGGGAGTCCCAATCGGAGGAACCAGACAAGAGTCCTCCAATCGTGAGTCACTGTTGCAACTAAAACAAGACAACATTTTCCGACTTACCATTTTCAGTCCGGAACACAAAACAAACAAAACACGGAACAAATATGTGCACTCGAACCAAGAATTTAGGCCTACCAAAACGAACTGATGTATCGATACCCAAAACTAAACCAAATAGATTATCGTAACTAGAACAACCAATGATAATCTGACAAAACCAAACCAAACCAAGAACCGATCAAGGATTTTTAACAATCCTCACAAAGTAACCAGCTAGCTATCACTAAATACTTAACTGAGTCACTGAAGACGTCACCAAGGAGAAACCCGTCCCGTTTCGCCGTACTAAGGACTGCACCACTTCGGGTCCAAGACAGGGCGACGGTCAAGGCAACGGCCCACTGCAGCCGTCCTGAACGGGAAACCCTCGTGGAAGAGAACTTCGGGCCACTTTTGCGATATACCGGGATCGATGAAGTGGGGCGCCTCCCTCAGGAATCTTCACACGAAGCTTCTCGAACTCTTCAGGCTTTTGGACCGGTACCGAATGACGTCGCCCCACGTTGGGCGCCAATTGGAGTTCTGGACTTTTTGGTTCCGTCCAGAGGTGTCAGGGTACAACACCCAAAGACCCCGGAGTTCCACCTGCCTTGGTGCACAAATGAACAGAAACACGGGCTTCTCGATGGTGGCGTCAAAGACCAAAGGTTTATTACTGCAGGGACACAGAAGTCACAGAATCTACACACGGGCAGAAACTAGGAGCCTGTTCGATTTGTACAAAGTGGGTTGCTCCTTATATACTAAAAATTGTGCTCTAGGCAAATATTTCACATGTCGGTACATTCCCAAACCTTTGTGTCTCTAAACAATAAATATTTGACGTTACACAGGAACCGTCGATAAAATCTGATACCAAACATCTACGAAGAGGGGTTCCCACTAGTTCATCACAATCCCCTGTCAATATTGCTTTCAGGACCCGGACCGCCTCATCGTAAAGTTCGTTACCTCCCCCTAATAAAGATTCAGAAAGAAAAGAAACAGAGCCAGGTGTGGAAGATAGAAAAGTGGGATAAGGGATGTTTGTGGGTCGTAAATGGGCAAGGCTACCGGCTTCGGCCGCCTAATCATGATCAGGTACAATGGATACGAAGACCAGTTTGGCAAGACTGGCCTCGGGCAGAGGAGGCAGCCTTTGTCGAGTCATGCAGCTACAGCGTGATCTGGTTTAAGGTGCACGTGTCATGTAAGAGGTGAATCTCCGGCTAAGGCTACGTGTCCTTAATCAAAGTGGAGTGAATGGAATGATCAGAGGCTATTGCATATGTGAGGGCAAGGAAACACAAAATGGCGGCCATGATCTAAGATGGATGCCGTGGGTATATCAGAAATATGTCAATGGAAGGAGTGCTCTTGCTCGTAACGTAGCGAAAACACTAGGATATACTAAATGGATCATTTGCGGTTCACTGATACCAATATTATGTATTTCCGACAAACTTGAAAACACGGGTTCAAGTCGTCACGGAACCGTCACGGAACCTCACTGGTCCCCGGAAGCTTGTCTCCTTTCTGGTGAAGAATTGGCTTGGTAGTTTGGTCTGCCCTGTTCCCATGATGCACTGGGCCAGGGACAGACTAATTTGCATATAGCCAGGTTCTGAGCTGGGATGGTGCAGTGAGCTAAATAACGGTGATGGATCAAGCCCTGATCTTTGGACTGGGTAAGAGTGGTCTGCTTAATTCAGACACTCTGTTCATCACCACCCCCTTTTCTGAATCGTTTTTGGCCACTATAGGTGTGGCAGGGTATACTCAGACATGAGTCCCTTGCTCACTGCACCATCAGGATTCAAGCAAGCCGGGCCGACGACGGCTGAAATGCCAGAAACCGGTCCCCGGAAGCTTGTCTCCTTTCTGGTGAAGAATTGGCTTGGTAGTTTGGTCTGCCCTGTTCCCATGATGCACTGGGCCAGGGACAGACTAATTTGCATATAGCCAGGTTCTGAGCTGGAATGGTGCAGTGAGCTAAATAACGATGATGGATCAAACCCTGATCTTTGGACTGGGTAAGAGTGGTCTGCTTAATTCAGACACTCTGTTCATCACCCACCCCCTTTTCTGAATCGTTTTTGGCCACTATAGGTGTTGCAGGGTATACTCAGACATGAGTCCCTTGCTCACTGCACCATCAGGATTCAAGCAAGCCGGGCCGACGACGGCTGAAATGCCAGAAACCGGTCCCCGGAAGCTTGTCTCTTTACTGGTGAAGAATTAGCTTGGTAGTTTGGTCTGCCCTGTTCCCATGATGCACTGGGCCAGGGACAGACTAATTTGCATATAGCCAGGTTCTGAGCTGGGATGGTGCAGTGAGCTAAATAACGGTGATGGATCAAGCCCTGATCTTTGGACTGGGTAAGAGTGGTCTGCTTAATTCAGACACTCTGTTCATCACCACCCCCTTTTCTGAATCGTTTTTGGCCACTATAGGTGTGGCAGAGTGTACTCAGACATGAGTCCCTTGCTCACTGCACCATCAGGATTCAAGCAAGCCGGGCCGACGATGGCTGAAATGCCAGAAACCGGTCCCCGGAAGCTTGTCTCCTTTCTGGTGAAGAATTGGCTTGGTAGTTTGGTCTGCCCTGTTCCCATGATGCACTGGGCCAGGGACAGACTAATTTGCATATAGCCAGGTTCTGAGCTGGGATGATGCAGTGAGGTAAATAACGGTGATGGATCAAGCCCTGATCTTTGGATTGGGTAAGAGTGGTCTGCTTAATTCAGACACTCTGTTCATCCCCACCCCCTTTCTGAATCACCAGTGAAGGGGAGAGCACAGGAATGTGACACATTATTGAAAATATGTCGCATTTGTGTGCTTTGAAAGTGATTCAGCGTGGAGCAGCCAAAGGGCTTGTAATAAAGGCGCTGGGACACTTTCTTGTAGATCTGACCCTAGTGCGCCACAGGAACGTCACTTTTAAAGACATTCTGGCAATACAGATTTCGGAGTCAAATCTACGTGTCCATGAAAAGCCACCCTGTGTGGGTTTTCATGGCCTCTGACATATGGTGAAAGGCAATGCAGCACAACACACGTCGATGCGTTGCCTCGCGCTGCATTGGGAGACAAGCTGTGGGCATCGTGGTGAGTGTTCCCACTCAATGCCCATGATATTTGACATATTCCCAGATTTACAACACAGCGTGAATCTGGGAATGTGTCACAACAGTGTGCCTCCCCAGGGAAGGTGTAATTATTGCTTCTGCGCAGGAAGGTTCCCCTTCCTGCAAAAAAAAAAATTGTGCCAACAATGTAACATCAATGCACCATGGTGCAAGGTTGACTGCATTGGAACTAGGCACCAATGCGTGCACCAGCACAGTGGAAGAGGACAGGAAAGTGGCATATCTCATAGATACAGCACATTCCTGCCCTTTCTTTTAAAAAAAGTGACGCACAGGGGTGCACTGTGTCAAATTTTTGTAAATGAGGCCCTAAGTCTACACATTCTCCTAGTGATAGTCTTGGGCCATTTTGGAAATAAGTCTAAAGTTGGCAGTCTTTCAAGACAGTAAAGCAATAATGTATGTTTTGAGTCTTTCGAGAGAGACATACCCAGAGGAGATTGGCTAGTAGGTGATTGAGATCTGTTAATAAAAGTCCATACATGCAATTCCAATTGGTCGTCCAACAATGACAACGTGGGCATATTTTTGGTGAGGAGGTTTTTGAAGATGCCAAATCTAACAGGATTATTCCATAACCCCCCCATGTGCAAATCAGATAATGACACTTTAATTAAACATTATGAGAGCACTTTTTCCCCCTAAATTCGCTATTTCTGGCAAAAGCAGATGGATAAGTGTATCATTGAATGGATTATGAAGCACAGATTCAAAAAAGCCCCCTTACAATTGATTATTTGCTATATTAAACAAAATTCTATGTGGATTTAAGTTTCAGAGGCGAATCGCCAAATGTGGGAATTCCTTGTGCAGGTTAGTCAAATGAGTACGTCCAAGAATTTTGCCTCTCTTCCTTCTGATCTTCTGAGCCGTAAGCAAGAGTAGGAAGTAATTCTGCCTGGCTGACTTGCATCATAAGAACCAGTGGTAGGCCTGAAGTTGTTTGTATAGTGCACAGAATGCATAGAGCAGGGAGGAGGCTCTATTTTTAATATGCTGCTTGTGAGGGAGGAATGACACTCAATTACTTGTTGCCTGAGACAAACATATTCAGATTCTTTCAATATTTGGTGACAATCCAGGTTCAGATTGCCAGTTTTTTTTAACCGCTTCGCCGCGGCGGCTTTTCCCGCTGTGCGCGGCATTTTTAAAAATCCCGCGTAACGTGACAAAGCCAGCTCGTCATCCGCGCAGCGCAGGTAACGCCCATGACGAGCTGGCTTTGTCATCCGCGGGGAAGGGGTTAATTTTCCCACCCATGATCATGATTTTAGTTTTGTTAAGATTGACTTGCAGCTTACTGGAGAGAGAGTATCCATACAGGGTATCCAACGGACGCTGTAATCTGATCCTTCTCTTGCTCATTAACAGGACGTTATCCACATAAAGTAACATACTGGAAGATGGTTGTATGACAGAACAACATATGCCTTAATAACTCATGCCTAACCAATGCGGTCTCAACCATGACCGCATCTTTACTGTGCATGCTATTATAGATCCTATACTACCATCTCTGATTTTAACACAAAACCAGGCGTTAGAATATAGGAGGATGATACCTTTTAACAGGTTAAATAGAACACCCATGCCGCAATTTTTGGCCACTAGGGCGCCTCTAGGGACTGTCAAAGCGTACTTAAAATACATGAAACAAAGATTGAGCATAGAGAAGTTAATCAAGGTTCTGTCAATTAATAAAGAAAGGACCATTAGATTGGAAAGTGTGTCGATTCCTTCCTTAAAGCTTGTTTGATTCATCAGCACTGTCTTATGCTCCATGATCCAGAACTCAAGATCTTTTAGTAAAGGCTCTCAAAATACTGGGCTTTGTTGTTGAGTAAGTAGATCAGTCAATAGTTGTCAGGGTTGGAGAGATCACCCCCTTGAATATTGGGTGAATGGTTGCCCCACATCATGAATCCGGCACTTGTTTGTTAATGGTACATGATTGAAGAGGGGCGTTCGTTTTTCTGACCAGAACTTGGGGTTTGTTTTGAATAAAACCTGTGAGATACTATTTGGGATTGGGATGCCTTCTGAGTGACCCTTTCTTATAATGGTTTTTACTTCAGACTTCATATTTTAGGCACTCATGAGATGGTCATGGGCTCATTGGTCCTTGGGCTGTTGTATGTGGGTCAGTGGCGGTACTCTGATAAAGCATCTCTTTTTATTCTCTGATGACTTTCTTCAGGACACTTTTGCTATGTAGCTTGCAGAAATAATTGAACTAGTTGTTTTCACTACTGTTAATATTGCTTGCTTCCACATCCAACATTTCCAAGCGGTTAATAGTACGCCGAAAATCCTTTGGATTCCTATCCTTGCTGGCGTGAAAAAGTAAATGCAAAATTGCTTGCAAGGGTTTTTTTGTGTGTATTTAAACTAATTTAGAAACAGGAAATTGATCAAGCTTAACTGGCAGTAATTTTGAGATCAACTTAAATTAATTAAAAAGCCTGTTTTTCATCTGATTCAACACTCATTAGATTGACAAAGTGGTAACAACTCACTGTAGTAAAATGTTACACGGGAAGAAGTTTTTATGAGAAAAGTTTTATATATCAAATTTGTATTTCATGGGGTACAAAAAAAAACCCTTGCAAGCAATTTTGCATTTACTATATCTTAGCCCAAGCTCGCAAGGATTCATTGGGTCACCCACCTTCATATACTTGGCGTGAAAAAGTGGCACCAAGAAGTCGTCCTGGTGTTCTCTTTTGGCTGCCAAGATTGCTTATTTATACCTTTGTTGCAGTGCATTGACCTTGTTAGTTTGGGCTTGATTCAGTAATTTTGATTTCTGAGTCTATGGGGCTGATTACAATGTTGGTGGGACCGACACTGACAGCACATCGGTGTCGGACCTACCGACATCTGCCCCTGAGGTCCGCCTGCTACATTACGATGCACCGGGCAGAAGCATCAGGTTGAGAGACTGTCTGCAGCTGTTCTGATAGGCTCCTTGAGCCTGTCAGAGCATCGAAAATGCTCATAATTCCCTAATGACGGCAATCAAAAAATTATGACTTAAGTTGCCTCTAGCAGGGCCCCCTTCCCTCTTGACCCTCCGGTAAGGGAACTAGGTGCCCCCCTGAACATCCCTGCATGTATGGCAGGCACATCACGGGGCTTGCCATACAGTGCAGGGATGTTTACAAACATCCATTTCACTATGACAGCTTGTGCTGCTGGCCTTTTCTTGGAAACGGCCTCTACAACGCGGACTGTTCCACAAATACCTTAACCACGCATGCATTACAACTCATGTGTGGTTACAATGAAAGCCTTTACCAAGCATACCTTTACTACGAGGTACGTAGTGAAGGCATGTGTGGTAAAGGGTAAAATAAAAAAAAGGGGGTTTGGGGGGGGTTTACCCCCCCCCCAAAAAACTCACCAGAGGACACGTCGAGATGTGCAGGGAAACGGCGCCGTTAAAGAGGAAACAGAAAAAAACTTCTGATTTCTCTTAACGACGTACAACGTCACCACAGAAGAATTAGAGGAAAAGGTTATGCGTAGAAATACCATTCCGTTGTAACGTATGCGTGGTATAAACATGCGTTGCAACGGAATGCGTAGTAAGAACATACAACCGCCTTTTCTACCAGCAGCACAAGCTGCCATAATGAAATAGATGTTTCCGACCACATCCAAATTGCAAAGTCGGAAATGCCAACCTACGATCGGGTGGTTCCAGACCAATAAGGTTTCCGGAGGACGCACAACATCGTAATCAGCCCCTTAGTTCCAGTTTATTTCTTTTTTGATGTTCTCAAGACTATCGTAAACAACTGTTAGCCTGGGGATAATACATGCGCCTTGCATGTTTTATAGAAATATTGTTTCAACAAATTAGAGATAAGCAATTTCCACACCTGTGCAGAGTTGTTGTAAACGTTTGCCTGCTGATCATACAAAGAGCTGTAATTGGCCTCGACACCAGTGCAGAGCACATTTTCCAGTTGCGCTTTAACAAGTTTGTGTTATGTGTGGTTGCTCTATGTCATTTGATGATATATGTAAATGAGTTTCAGAAAGCTTTCTGAACGTGGTATTATAGAGACCTTAAGGCCTGATTTAGCTGTTGACAGAGAGGGAACGTTGTTGCAATGGCAATAGAGTTTGCTCCCTGTCAACATAGTGGTCAGCCCGCCCAATTTAGATTCGGGCAAAAATTAAGTTTGGCTATGGCAGTGACTACATAGCCAAACTTTTCTGACAGCCCAATGGAGTAAGGTACATCTGAGAATTGGCAATATGTCCATCAGCCCAATTTGTTTGGGCAGACATAGAGCCATTTTTCTACTGTCTGTCACGGCCAGGCAAACCCCTGTGGTTAGTGACAGTAAAAAATAAATAATGGAGGGCATCATCTTTTTTATTTTGAAAAAGAAAATCTTGCTTTGGCATTTTTGTTATGGAAATAAAAAAGAAAACAGCTTGGTGTTCAATTCTGTTTGGTGCAAGGCTCTGTCTTGTTGACAGAGCATTGCACAAAACTGCTAAGCACATAGGCAGGAGCTGCTGTTACAGCCATTCTTGGCAATGTTTTAGGATTCACCGTAAGCTTGACAGCCATTTGTAAATATGGCAGACGGTGCCTCCACCTGGGCGACATAGTAATTTACTCCATTGTCCTTGTGTAACAACAGGCCGCTATCAGTATATGAGTCAGACCCACAGTAAAAATATGGTAGCATTTGGACAGTAGAGTCGATAATGAATTGCAATTTTGAGGAGGCATGACTGCATGAAAGTGGTTAATCATCACTGAATCTCCCAGTTAGGACTCTGGGATCTGCATGTTTGTATATGCTCCTTACTAATTTCCCTAATTTGTCACGTTTATTAATTCTTGGGGTGACTTTATGGGGAATACTCCATACCTGATCCTGGAAAGAGTGTACATTGTCTTTAATTAATAGAAAAAATGCATTCAAACTGAAGTCGCCGGACATCAGAAGGAGTGGATTATCAAAGTCAGTTTTAAGTGCTGTGATTGTACTTTGCACTTTGTAGCTTAGACATCATCTCCTTTTTGTTTGTGTACTGCATTTATATACACATTTAAAATACAATGCTTTACATCTTGATCTGTGGACCAGGACTCATGTGATGGCATTTTTGTATTTTTTTTTATCTAAATCAGAAGAAATGTAGACAGACAGACCATCTTTTGGCTTATCTATATCCTTGCATTTTACTGTTAAGTTGGTTATTTCAATGTAACCTATCATTGGGACTAATGTCAGGATCCATGTCTCTTATAAGATAATTATATTGTACTTCTGATAAAGAGAGATTACTTCTGGAACACCCATTATTGACTGTATGCCTCCTAGGTTCCAAGAACATATTCATAACTGCATAATATGCATGGGTAAAATTCACTCTTCTGTGCACCCAAAAGCCAGCTCGAGTCACTCTCGAAGCTGGATGTGCTAGACGGAGCTGTAGATTGGAAGTTAGGTCACTTACCCTTGGCTTTTGAATAACTCCCCTGTTGAGCAATATAGTCCATCATAGGAATTATGCTCATATCAGACAGACTTATGTCTGATTTACCTATAAAGTTTCTCAAGATCAAATTTACAGGGTCACTTATTGCTTCACAGCCATTAAAGTGTTTATCTTGGCCATGTATTCATCTGTTTTATTGTGTTGGGTAGGCATGTTCATGAAATTGGGAGTTTTTAATCCCCCAATCGCCTAAAATATCTGTTTTCATGATGATATGTGTGACATGATCTAATGAGTGCCATGTTACTAATTATGCTCCTTCTTTTGATTTCCGCGTGGTCGAAGAAACGCTACGATGGCAGTGTCAGTTGAAGTATTATGAGTGAGTGATAGAAGAGACTTTTATAGTTTTACTGTAGTCCCACGATTTAACATGTTGTGGTGACCTTTGGAATCATATTCCAAGTAAAATAATATTTCTGAAAGGACCTGGATGCCCTGCGGGCTGACTCCTAAATCGCAACCTGAGACCCTTACCTTGATTTTTTTTTTATTGAACAGAATTAAACGTTAGAATACATATCATAACCATTCCAACAGTTGTAATTGATTGAAATACATAAAATACGATCTATCCCCTTGTCTAAGATTCCTTCCCCTCATTTCTCATCCCCTATAGATTTTTCCTTGTATACCTAACAAAGATGGTAAGATGTACAATGTAAGCATTAAAGTGCTATGCAGAACCATTGCACCATAACCCTTCACATTATAGCTACATGATGAAATAAAGTGCTGTGCATAATAAAATGTTACCATAATCAAATAGCTAGATACCGCTTTTCCCAAAGAAGAGGAGCAAGCCCCAATATACATTACATGAAGTGCGGTGCATAATGACGTTTCAACTGCAATATATGAGAAACCTAAAGTGCTGGGTCTATTACTTCCCATTTTTTTAATCCATAAACTTCCTAACTGCTTAATATTGCCGAGTGTCTCCTACACTCTTTGTATAGGTATCCTCAAAGATTTTAGCATGTTACATTTTTCTATACCAATCCAATAGGGTTGGAATTTTTGTTGACTTCCAATTCTGAAGGATCAGGGAGCGGGCCCCAAAGCAGAGATCGCAACAAATGGTTTCTCACTTCTAGGGATTGGAGTATTCAATCTTTGTTTTATAAACCCAAATAATGCTATTTCTGATTCTGGTTTAAGTGTTTTCTGTACATTTTCATTAACAACGGAGAATACTTCTTCCCAAACTGGGTTAAAAACGGACAATGGAGCCAGCCGCCCAACCCCAGCTGTTGACAACGAAAACACTTATCTTCTAACTCGGGGTACATCTTATGTAGGGTGGCAGGTGTATAATAGGATATCCAGCAGGATAAAAAAGCCATTCTTTCAAAATTAGCGACTCTTAATAGTTTGTGGCCCTGTAATGAGATCTCTTGCCACTCTAATTCTGAGAACGTACATTGGGTTTCTTGTGAAACTTTGTATAGAAACCTTGTTACCACTGGATTTCCCCGTTGGTTCCGCAATAATCTACACCAATTCCCAACACCCCTTGATTTAACACTAAAAAGAGATGGCAATAGAGAGGCCGAGGCGCTCAATGGAAAAAAGAATTTCTTCACCAATTTCATGATCTGAAGAAAGCTAAAAAAATAAAAAATGTAGCTGGTTCCACATCTAGCCTGAATCTCCTCTCATTTTATGGATCTCCCTACAACCAGAAAATTGCCTAGCTCCTTAAAACCTTTACTTTCGCAAAACCTTATTTGACTATTTCTAAGTTAAAGGCCCAATGTATTGCACTCTATAAGTTTCAAAAATTCCTGAGTCCCTTTACTCGCCCTAGAGTGGTAAAATAAATATAGTCTTGCTCCTAGCCCCTGCAATGTCTTGCCGCGAGTCTTTTTTGGTAATTTAGCTGTTTTTTTTTTTTTTTTTTAAAGACCTTTATTGTACCATTAACCATCACACAGCTTTTAGCCTACAACCCCTCGGGCGGCCGCAACATTTCTTCATGTATGCAATAGCTTCTAGAATACACAGCCCCAGTGCTGTCAACCCGGGGGTACGGCGGCGTTATAAGACAGTGTGTATATGCGGTTTCCGTTCAGAGAGCGGATTAATTTAGGTCCGATTTTATATTTTATAACTTTGAAAAATTAACATATTTTACTGGCTTTTACATAGTACACATAACACTTGGCATTCCAAGTCTATTATAGGATACATGCATATATTCTTTGCAATGTACGCTTCCGCGTTATACATCAGACAGACTTCATTACCTTTTTATTCAAGGCTAGAAGTTTTCCAACCTCTCTGGCCATGGGTACTCCTGAGATTAGATGGTCTGAGAAGAGTGATATCTGTGTATCATTGACATTCGTTCATCCCCCACCACACCGGGCAAGAGCTATATAGGGTTTCTATCCCTCCCTTCGGGAATAATACCTTCAGGTCACCGAATCATTAGCATTGCGGGGTTATCTTTTTCATGGGCTATTTTCTGGATCGGATAGTTCTTGCGGTGGGTCACACAGCTGCCCTCTGTATTCGTTCCATTTCCCCCATATCCTAGTCCATTTTTTGGGGCATCCTCGATGAACATACACTGCCTTTTCTGCCAGCATAGCTGTGCCCACATCTCTTCCCCATTTTGTGCATGTGGGTCCCACACCTGAGCCCCAGTTCCTGGCAATGTTCCGTTTAGCAAGAGCTAGGCCCAATGTTGCCCATTTCTGCATTCCCCGATTCATAACAGTGGGTGACCAAATATTTAATAAACAACATCTAGGTTCTCTTAGTAATTCAACACCACTTGCTTCTGATATTTCATAGAGTTTTCAGTCCCAATATGATTGGATCTTGGGACAGTCCCATATTATGTGAAAGAATGTGCCCAGGAGACCACACCCTCGCAGGCAGATAGGTTCTGGGACGCGGCCCAGCCGGTGTAGGAGTGTGCGGGAGTAGTATATTCTGTGTATTATTTTCAATTACACTAGCTTGAGTCGTGATGGGATGGAGGACTCCCTGGCCGATACTAGAGCGTATAGCCAATCCTCATCCTCTATGTCCCCTAGTTCTACTTCTCATTTGCTCCGGAGGACAGCTGTGGGGTCGGACATGTTATTGATAAGTTTGCGATATGTGAGGGAGATCGCTTTTTTGTCTAGGCATTCAGTAAGGAGTCTATCCTCCAGAGGGGAGGATTCCGCCAGTTGTGTGCCTGTTGGAACTGCCCCTTGTAGAGGATGCTTGATTTCTGCATAGCCATATTGTTCGGTGTCTGCCATCCCATATGTTTCTTTGAGGGCTGGGAAGGTGACAACTTTCCCTCTCTTCCATAAGTCCCCGATTTTGGAGATACCAATTAAGTCCCACTGCCGGAAGCCCTTTGTGTTTGCTAGGGTACCTAGTCATCGCGTGTCCCAAAGTGGTGTGGCGAGCGTGAGCACTCCCTCCCATCCCAAGGCTCTCTGTGCCGCATGCCAGATCTTGATCGTGTGGGCTGTTGCGCCTGTAAAGGTGTGGTGTCGTTTGTTCGTGTATAGTGCCCGCATGAGTTGGTCCGGTGGTAGCACCGTTCTGTCAAGGCGGAAGGCTGGGTCCAGTTGTGGGGCGTGTAACCACTAATTAACCGCTATTAGTTGTGCTGACCAGTAATACAATTTAACACTGGGCAGGGCGATCCCCCCGTCATACCAGGATCAGATCAATTTGGAGTGTGCTATACGGGCCGGTTTCCCATCCCATAGGAGTGCCGAGATTTCTGCGTCTATGGACTTAATATAGGTGAGAGGGACCGGAAAGGGTGTGTTTTGCAGCGCATAAAGAAATCTAGGGAGTGCTAGCATCTTGAATAGTGCGGCCCTCCCCAGCAATGTAAGCGGTAAAGAGCACCAGTGTGTGACATCGGATTTTAGCCTCTGTAATGGTTTCATTAAGTTTTCTTCCATGAATAAGGGTTCCTGTGGTGTGACATAGATTCCCAAGTATTTGAATCCCCTAGTGACCGTCTGTAGGGTGCAGTCTGGGGGCAACGTCTGTGTGTGGCCTCGTAGGACATAAAGAAGCAATTTGGTACAGTTAATGGTGTAACCCGACACCTCGCCGTAGGCCCGGATTAGGTCCAGAAAAGCTGCCAGTGACTGGGGGGGGGACATTAAATAAACCAATACATCGTCCGCGTAAAGGGAGATGCGATCCTCCCATCCAGTCCCCCAAGTAATCCCTCTAATTATGGGGTCTACTCGTACCTGTATCGCCAGAAGTTCAAGTATAAGGGCAAAGAGTAGCAGGGATAGAGGACATCCCTGCCTCGTTCCGCGTCCCAGTGTGAATGTACGGGAAGTGTGGCCAAGTGCTACTACCTGTGCCATTGGCTCAGTGTAGAGAAGTTTAACCCAACTGCAAAATCTAGGGCCGAAGCCCATCTTCCTGAGGACCGCAAATAGGAATGGCCATTCTACCAGGTCGAAGGCCATCGTTGCGTCAAGAGAGAGGATGGCCGCGTCTTCCGGTAACATGGGAATACGAAGGAGGACTCCATTAATGCGCCGTAGATTAAGTGAAGTATTTCTACCAGGCATGAAGCCCGATTGGTCCGGGTGTATTAGGTCTGTAAGGTGGGGCTGTAGTCGTAGCGCCAGAATTTTTGCCAGGACTTTAGCATCAACATTCATTAGGGAGATCGGCCTATAGGAAGATGTTTGGTCTGGCGATTTACCGGGTTTATGTACTACGACAATGGTGGCCAGCTGCTAGTCAGCTGTGAGCTCACCTCTCAACAGGCAGTCATTATACATCTGGAGCATGTAGGGGATTATCTGTCATGATAGCGTTTTGTTGAGTTCAACGGGTAGGCCGTTCGGCCCCATCGCTTTCCCAGTATGTAATGCTGCTATTGCCTTCTCCAATTCTTCCCCTGAGAGGTCGCCCTCAAGTGTCTGTGCATCTTCCTGTGATATCGTGGGCAGGGGTGTGCCCTGGAGGTACTGTGAGCAGGCTTCCTCTGTCCTCCCACCCCGTGCAGTGTATACTGTCTCATAATATGTGGCTAGTTCTTCTACAATTTGCTGGGGAGCAGTCGTGTGTGCACCATCTGAGCGTTCTAGTGTGGCAATCCATCTATTAGCCCTTTCCCTACGTTCAATCCATGCGAGCATCTTCCCAGTCTTGTCACCCAACTCATGGACCCTATGCAGTGTGTCAGTCAGTTTTGTCTTGGCTATGTCCTCTACGTATGCCTTGTATTCCTGTGACGCCAATGTTAGTGTGTGTGCTGTGTCTTCCGAGTTATCTGTGGCATGGGCCAGTTCTGCTGTTTGAACTGCTGTTTCTAGTGCTTCTACGGCCGCCCGCTGTTCTTTTTTGTGCCTGGAAATGGTGGAGATAGCCTGTCCTCTGAGTACTACCTTGAATGCCTCCCATAAAACCGAGGGCGAATCTACAGAGTCTGGGTTTTCTTCAAATTAATGCGTGGTAGAGGTTTTCAGTGCTTTCAGAATAGCTCTGTTTTTTAGATAGCCGGGGTAAATCTGGAATATTCTTTGCCGTCGGGTGGGTTGGGCCGTGTAGGTGAGGTGCATGCACTGGGGAGTGGTCTGATATCCCTCTTGGGAGGTGCTCCAAGGCCGTGATCTTTTCCGGGGGGCTCGCCAAGGTTAGCATGTAGTCTATTCTAGAGAGACTATTATGGGCCCCTGAATGAAACGTATAAACATGGTCATGGGGATGTTTAAGTCTCCACATATCCACCAACCCCATTGCTTCCATGAAGTCGTTAAACATTTGGTTAGGTCTAGTGGTGGCACGAGGATGCTGTCGGTTAATCGCCGCATTTGATACTGCATTGAAGTCTCCTCCCATGATTAGTTTGCCTTCAGGGAGTTCAAGCAGTAGTTTATCCAGGTCTTGGAATGCCCCTTGGTGTAGCGTAGGGGGGATGTATACTGAGAGTATATTATATGGCCTTCCCTCCCATTGACAATGTATAGCCGCAAATTGCCCTTGTTCATCAGCCCACGTGCGTTTGAGGAGTGGAGTGTTTTTTTGGGCCAGGATTCCAACCCCACCACAGCCCGCCGAGAATTCGGCGTGTGTGACCATCTTGAAGCCCCAGCGGTTAAGAGCCTTGGAGGTAGTCCCCACCAAATGTGTTTCTTGTAGCAGGGCCAATGTGGGTGCCTTTCTCTTGAGATATTGGAGGACTAGGCCCGCTTGATTTTATGGCCTAGGCCATTGACATTCCACGACTTGATCGTTGCGTGAGGGCAACTAGAGGTTGTGATTGGGGGCCTGATGAAGAGACATCATGATTAGCCATGATCATCGGTAAGTAGATGCATCAGTGTTATCGGATGTAGGATGCGTACCGAGGTCCAAGGTGCGCGGGAGTATAGAACGTGCTCCCGTGTGATTAGCAATGTGCCTGTGATGTGTGTGTCACGTCGGAGAGCTCGTGACTGGATGCTCCCAGATGGTCGCTCCGGTCCGACCGCCGTGCCTAAGTGTGTGAGGAAGAAACGGTGCTTGTGCTGCGTGTGTCTGCAAAGAGCCAGCCATATTGGAAAGATATAATTAAAATAGCAACTAAACAAGGTGAAGACGTAAAGAACCCCTACCCCCCTCCCTGCCCCCCCGCCCGGCGGACAATGAACCTTCCACCTCCCCAACTGAGCAGAGTGCTTACAGTCCCAAAACATGAACATTGTTCGTGGGGGTGAGACTTCGGTGTCCGTTGCCGTTCCCCCCCTCTGTAGATACTAGTGCAGTGCTAGTCTTAATCGTTTAGTCATACCTGCGTAGGTCTTGCCGTGTTGAACCATAGTCTCACCATAATTGGCCCTTTGTAAGTGGTTCAATGTCTCCTTCCACTGCATGTCCGGAAACCTCCGTCATGTTGATGAGTGGATTGGTGCCCGTTTGGAATTCAAAGGTTACAAGATTTTCGGTGACCATGACGGAGATTGTTGTGTGACGATTCCTGTTCATTCTGCGTCGTTGCTAGGTTGAGTGCTGCCGCCTCCTTGGTTACGGTGCGGATTCCGGTTCTTCGGATCTCTCGCCGGTCTCCATCCCTCTAACCATTCCTGAGTCGCTTGTGGCATGTCGAAAAACCACGTTTTCCCTTCTGACTCCACACGCAGATTCGCCGGGAAAATCATCGAGTATTTTAGCTCTCGAACACGTAATTCCTTCTTTACCTTCGTGAAGCTCCGGCGTTGTTGAGCCACTGCCGCTGTGTAGTCCGGGTAGAAGTGGATCTCTGAGTTGTCAATTTGGATGGGAGGTCGAGTGTGCGCTGCCTGTAAAATGGCGTCTCGGTCCCTGAAGTTAAAGATTCGTGCCAGGATAGGCCGAGGTGGTGCTCCGGGCTTCGGCTGTCCTCCAGGGACTCGATGGGCACGTTCTACCGAGAAATACCTTGATAGTCCTTTGGGTTGGAGCTGCTTAGTTACAAGGTCTTCAATGTAGAGGTCCAGGGCCGGGCCGCGTTCTGATTCTGGAACGCCAATCAGGCGTACATTATTCCGCCTCGAGCGGCCTTCCTGATCATCCAGTTTTGTTTTTAGCATGAGGTTATCTTCTTCCAATCGTTGGACTTTACACTTTAGCGCCAACGTGTCTCCCACAAGTTCAGTTGTTGTCTTCTCGACCGTTACAAGGCGGTCAGACATTTTTGCGAGGTCTGCTTGTATCAGGGAGACGTCTGTCGAGATTGTGCCCATTGAGGATTGCATAGTTTTTAGGGTCGCTATGATGTCGTGGAGAGTTATCTTTTCTATGTTGTTCACATCTCCCCCAGTGTGGGGTGGCGTTCGAGCGGAGTCTCCCCTCGCAGCGTCCGGTGGGTCTGTATTATAGGTGTATTTTTCCAGTTTCGAGGCCTGCTGGCCCCTCGTCCCCTTGCCACTCATTTCCGCCGACGTCGTTTATGGTACGCAAGAAGGTGCGTGGAGTGGTTCTAGCGGGAGGCACGCTGCTGTGTTCCCTGCCATGTTACGTGGTCTCGTCGCAGCCCCCGCCTGTTCACAGCTTCAGTCCCCAGGCTAGGCCCGTGTGGCGGTGACAGGGAGTACCTGGGGTGAGCTAGGGCCAATTTGAATGTCCCGAAATCAGTCCCCTGCCTTGCCACGGCCAGTGGGGGTCCTCAGATTCATCTGCCGGCACGGGCCAGCTGCGTTGTGTTATAGCACTCTCCTGCTTTTATCCTCGTTGTTAAAACCACCTTCAGGGCGTCTCGGCAAGCGGCCCGCGAGATGCATGGGTAATGGCAGGCTGGTTGAGCACAGGCGCGGGCGCAAGTTGCTTCACCCCCAGCGGCCTCATGAGCAGGAGCCGCCAGCGCGGGCTTACCGCTGCGAGGTAGTGGGCCATCATGTTGTGTTCCAGGGCGCGCTAGTCTTCTCTGCTCCCCAGTCCTTCCCGCAAGAACACTTGCCTGCAGTCTAGTGGAGTCTCGGGCTCGGTGTGGGGGATTGGCTTTTTCGGAGACGTTGGCAGGTTCCGTAGGTTAGGCGGGAGTGCGTCTGGTCGGCTGGTCCCGGTCGGGAATTGAAGCAGGGTGCAGCGGGTGTCCCGTGCGCGGGCCACTCCGGGTTCGGTGTCTATGCAAGATCCCGGCTTTTGGCGCCAGAACAGGCCAAAGGCTTCTAATTGGTGTAGCGGCTCCGGGGGACCTCGGATTTTGATGCTGATTGGAGCCAGGTGCACCGGAGGACAAGGGGCTTGTGATTCTGCCATGTAGCAGCTGCCAAAGGTACGGATAGGTGGACGGATTTCAAGGGGAGGGCTCATCAGTCACAGAGCTCCTTCAGAGTGCAGCCATCTTGGCTGGTGGTTAGCCACGCCCCCTTCAATTTAGCTGTTTTAATAAAAACTTAGGTATACGTTTCTGCTTCCTGAAGCATCTTATCTATGAAGAAGCTTTCCAGAGATTCCTTACCATCTAGCATTCTAACCATTATATCGAGCAGAATTGCCTCATAGTAGTTCGAAACTCTGGAAGTGCAAGACCCCCTTGTCTGAGATCCAGCTGGAGGACTGGAAATCTTACTCTTGACGCTTTTTTATTCCAAATAAATTGACGGATCATAACATCTAACTGTTTGAACTATATAGTATTGATTTTAATAGGAACATTTGAAAATAAAAATATTAATAATGGTAAAATGGAAATTTTTATAAGTGCTACTCTACCAATTATTGTGCGTGGTAAAAGAGTTCATCTATCTAATACGTTTTTAATTTTTGTAACCATTGCTAAGTAGTTCAATTTAAAAAGTTCCTTATAGCTCTTTGTTACATGAATCCCCAAATAACGAATTGGCATTGAAGATTGAGCTTGCTGCTGCAGAAACTCAGGGAGATTTTGACTACTGGTATTAAGTAATATAATTTCCATTTTATTATGATTAATTTTATACCCTCTGATAGCTTCGAACTGGTTAAATTCGGTTAAGGTTGTCCTGATATTCTGCTCCTGTGGCCTGAGATAAAGAATGATGTCATCAGCGAAATTTTTTTGTTTTGCATTCCTTCCAGAGGCGCTTGAATCTGTAGGTTAGCTCTAATTGTTGCCGCTAAGGGTGCTATAAAGAAAGCAAATAAAGGAGGCGATAGAGGACATCCCCGACTGGTTCCTTGTCTTATACACACTCTGTCTGCTATCTGCAAACTTATTATAACTTGCACCTGAGCGCCTTGATATAGATTCACCAGCATTTGTGTAATATATATTGGGAACCGGACCTTTTTAAGAATTAAAAAAATAGTTTCCCAATTAACTAGGTTGAATGATTTTTCAACATCAACCGTCATTATATGAAGAAGTAGTCTATTTGAATTGAAAAAATCAAATGCTTGGACCAGAAACCCAGTATTAGATGACATATGTTTACCAGAGACAAACCCCGTTTGATCTTTATTGATAATCTTCTGCGCTATAGGAGAAAAGCGATTTACCCAAATCTTCATTAGGACTTTATAGTCCGCATTCAAAAAACAAATTGGGCTGTATGAATTAACGTTTTTAGGGCACTTATCTTTTTTAGCAAAACTTATTATTATTGACTGTTTGACAGTAGAAGGAACTTCCCCCCAACTCCTACAAAATTAAATAACTCTAGCTAAAAAGGTGTTAATTCTTCTGAAAATACCTTATAAAACTCTGTGGGTAAGCCATCTTTTCCAGAGGACTTACCTCCCGGCATTGAAGCAAGGGATCCCTTAATTTCATTTGAGGTAATTTCTGCACTTACCTCAACTCCCTGATCCGTTGTCATACATGGAAGATCAATGTCCCCCAAATATTGGGTTATCGCCTCATTAGATACCGTAACCTCAGTTGCATAAAGCTTTTGATAACGCCTGAGAAACGCTTGTGCTATTTTTTCTTTATCTATAATCAATGCCCCGGTTTCTGGATCTATCAGTTATGTAATTAGCATTGATTCCTGCTTAGCTTTGCTTGACCTGGCAAGGAGTTTTCTCACTAACTGACTCTTCTCATATACACGCTGTTGATATGTCTTGGAGCTGGCTATTTCCTCAAAAGTAAAAAATTCCCTTAATTCCTGTTTTGTTCTTATTAGTTGCTGTTCCAATTCTTGGTGTTCTCCCTTGTGACTATCCCTCTGCAATAAGGCTAAATCTATGGCATGCTGTAGTTTAATTATTTCATCCCTCCGCACCTTAGATTGTAATGCTGAGACAGCTGTCATCGGGCCCCTTGCTGTTGCCTTAAACATCCCCCAAATTGAGAAAAGGGTCACCGCGCCCTTATTTTCTTGGAAAAAAACCTTGATCCATTCTTTCATCTCTTCTACCCTTTTAGGGAATGAGAGGAGGAGGCAATCCATCTGCCACCTGGATTTTTCCCTTCTCGCCCCCTCTATTCTTCTCTCAATAATAAGCATAGAATGATCTGAAATGGAATTGGCTCTAATTTCAACATTCATACAATTAACATAACGAGGAATCAAAAAGAAGTCCACCGAGAGGCTGACTTAAACCGCTGGGAGTAACAGGTAAACTGTGTATCGCCTGGATGTAGCTCCTACCATGGATAGATCAACTGATAATCCTGTTTCATAGAGCCTAAAATCCCTTTTGTCCTCAGTTTTCACAGTTTTTTCCCTTTATTAGAAGTAGTATCCTTTTTCTTCAGATCCTGAATAAAATTAAATTCACCTCCTAAGACTATCTGGCCTTCTTTGCCTGTAACCAGCTCATTAATCTTTAAAAGGCGAGCTGGGTCATCATTAATTGCAGCATAGTAATTAAGAAAATTAAACAGTGCCCCGTTGACCCTAGTGGTAACCCAAATTCACCTCATTTGAGGATCTCTTATTACTTGATGTATCTAACAATTGATTCCTCGGTCCAAAAAAATGGCTACCCCCTCACAGCGAGCCATGCAGAGGCAAATAGTGCTCTAGAGAAATATTTAGGTATATGGAGATGGAGACTGTAGCTATTGGTTTTGATTCAATTCTGTCACATTTGGCCTCTGCATTTCCGGTGGCGCTAGAGAGTTGCAGCAGTGAGGAGTGAGGAGCAGTCAGCGGTCAGCGGCGTTTGCGGTGGCGGTCAGCCCGGAAAAGAACCGCGTCGGGCAGAAAAGACAAAAGATAAAAGAGACTCGAGAAGTTGGAAAAGAGCTGCGGGAGCCGCGGTAGTCGCTGAGGCGGCGGAGAGAGGAATCTGGGCATACTGTGACAAATTCGGGAGACGCCGGCGCTGCATATCACCACATATCTCCGCTGAACCTGCAACTTCCAACTTGAAACCTGGTTGTACCTGGTTGTAACCCGGTTGATGAGCGGCAGCTGCACACCGTTGAGGCAAGTCCCTGAGGGTGCCATGTCGTTCTGTGGTCTGGCGGCTGGAAGCAAGCGAGAGCGGAGAGCAGCGAAGGAGTGCGCCTGGAGTGTGCCACGAGCTGCCTTCCTTGCCATGCAGCACGGTGCTGCAGATAAGCCGAACTGCCGAGGGCAGGAGGTGTCCAGTTGCTCCAAGAGGCCTGATCCAGGCTCAGACTATGGACCACGCATCACGACCAAAACGCACCTGAAGAGGTAGGGGTGCAGCTTCTGAGGCTCATGTGCCTACATACGTTTTCTCGCCTTCTGGGCCACTGGGTCGGTGGGCCACAGCGGAAAAACCACCACACCACACCTAGCCCATGCTAAAAAACTGAGTCGTAGGCTCGTGACTGTATTTCCTGTCCTGACTGTCTACTTAAGGTGCTGGGGGCTGCTGTTTGGTGAAGAGAGAAGCGGTAATGAGGCAAGGGGCACAAGTTCGTGGGGTTTGAGCCTGAGTGTGAGAAAACCTCTTGCTGCCCGGTGTGTGCGGGTATCAGTGATCTGGTCTGGGAACTGTGACTTATGACCTGCTCCCAGCGATTGGTGGCCATAAGCAGTCGGCTGAAGCTGTAGCTAAAGCGAGGGTAGAGGTCAAGTAGGCGTCCTGTGAGCCTCTCTACAGCTACCGTTCCTCATTTACCCTGTTCGCCTTGAAGGAGATCTGGCAGGGTGAGGATAACGGCTCCCCAAAGGAAAAAGAAAAGCAGAGGGAGAAATGCAAGGCCAGTTTCGGACCCCGAGCAGTCACCTTATCTGCTGCTGAGCGACACTGACATCATAACTGAAAGCATGTCTCATGCCACCAGGAAGTGTCCTGACACAAGGGCTTGCAAACCTATTGGAAATCAACCAAAGATAACAACAAAATGTAATTATATGAAGGACGTCGGGTCAACGGTCTTCTCTAGCAACAAGAACATCACTGGGCTCCCAATCCCCCTAAGTCCATTGGTGACTATCATCAAGGGCAGCGCAGCAAACGGGGCACAATGGACTTCCCAATGCAGTCACACGTCAGCCACTGCTTCTATCAAACCGCCAACGGCAGTGCGAACTCTGGTCAGGGGGAGCCCAGTAAGGAAGTCCCCTTCAACACAGAGAGCGTGTCGCCACAACTCTGCACCATCCGGTTTCGCTACATCCAGTGTTGCCCTCAACACACTGGAAACCAATACAGAACTAACGGTAGAAAAAACTAGTATTCTGGAAAACCTCAACCAATCGCTCCCTGAAGCCAGCTTCAGCATCCCGTGCAGTCAAAATGGAGAATCTGCGTTTCATTTCATCAAGGGCATTGACACTGCCTTCACGACGGAAAGAGCAGGAACCTCCCTTGGGGGGGTGGGGGGGGGGGAATGACCAACAGGACCAATACCATGTGCGCAAACCTGAGCCATTGCCTACCGAAATTATAATGAACACAGAGAATGTTGAGGGAGGCATGAAAGAGCTCTCCTACTTTGATTCGACGGAATGGGCAAAAATGCTGCACTCATATGGGAATTCAATCCCTGGTGCTCCTCAGCCATCAGTAACCCCAAAGCAGGACAAAAGCGAGATCCCCTCATAAGAAAAAGCATGGGCTACCGCCCTCGATATTCTCCAAAAGTCAGCAGACGCGATGTCCTATCAGGCTGATAAAATGGACATTCAAATTAGCCTTTTAAACACACTTGCTGTATACGTAGCTAAAATCGACGAAAGGATCTCAAACTTAAATAGCCTGATTAGACAGGCCCAAGAAACTGTAGATCGCCCGCAGCAAGGATGTGACTGCTCACCAATAGTGGAGAAACTTTGTTCACTCCTGGCCATAATGGAAAAGCTTGTAGCAGACTTAAAAGAAATAGCAAAAGCTACACCCATCCCTGGAAATGGCAGCGATACAGATTTAGGTAACTTAAGTGAAGCCCCTCAAGCAAAAACAATTTCCAACTCAAGGTCAAGAGGGGAGGAAGCTGCCAACTCCTCACGACCTCAAGAGATAGCGATGCAAGGTGGCGGTATGAGAGAACAGCAATCGCCTCAGGTCAACAGCAGAGCAACTTCCACCCCTCTTTCTCCAATTGATCAAGAAGAGGGTAATCCTGTGGGAAAAGTGAAAAGACAGAGGAAGTGGAAAGGACGCAACAAAATGAGAAGGAGCAAACAAATCTTAAATCTCTACCCAATGTTTAACACCCTCAGACGTCCTGGAGCCTCAGGAGAAGATGAGCGAAAAAATCCTTCTGATCCAGTAACTACAACGGAAGTACAACCAATCATCCAGGACAGTGAAAAAAGGAAGAGTGACATTTCCAGCTCGCCAACAGCAAAGAAACCATCAACGGCTCCTCCGGGAAAATGTGTGTTTATTGAAGTTAAAGAACAAAAAACCTCTACTAACATGGCTCCACCAATCTCACCCACCAAGCTGAATGAAATGGCTGTGAACCACACACCAAGTCTCGCGACAAGGCAGCCTGGAGGCCCCATTTTAAAGCAGGAAGACACAGCCAACTGTGTCAACAACCAACAGGGTGCACTCCCAGCAAGAGCTAACTGGGCCTTTGGTCACGTAAATAATGAAAGGCTCGATACTGTGCACAAGGAAGTCTTTTCTACGGCTCCTTTGATAAAAGTTGCTCAAATGTCCAATACAGACATAACAGAGGCAATGCCTAGGCCGAATAGCACAGCTCGGAATGGGGACAACCTCTCTACCCTGTTCTACCCAGGATACAAGTCTAAAGATAGCCATGATGTCCTATATCGGGGTAACATCTTAAAGCTGATTCAAGCGTCAGGTCTATCAGATGCAATAACCACCCAAGACATTATATCGGTAGAATTCATTCCACCATGTCAAGGCCAATCAAACGAATCCACAAAGGTCACCTGGAGTACCGCAGAGGCAATGAATAATATTCTAGGGCTAATTGACACCTTTAAGCAATGGGGAATACTGATACAACCGGGCAGAGAAGCGGGCTATCCACATGTTCTACAGGAAAGTCGTGGTGACGAACATAGCCGTGCAGGGAGGAGTATAGTATACTCCGTCCTCAGTGGCGCACGCAACAAAACTCCCACTTCCGTCCACTCAATGAGGAAAGCAAAAGAAGACGGGATTACACCATTTAGGAATCATGACGAGGCGGGTTCTTGGTCATGGCTGGCCGGCGCCTTGAATACAACCCACCACTTACGTTGACATCCCAGTAGGGAGGACCCCTACAAAAAGATTCCTTTTAAAATATGTTCATGGAACATAAACGGCCTAATAAGCAAACTTGAGGATAACGCCACTATTTCTTATTTACGGGGTTTCGACATACTGTTACTACAAGAGACATGGCTCACGGCACTGCAGCACCTAGAAGGCTTTAAACCCCATCACATTCCAGCTTACAAACTGAATCGTCCAGGAAGAGGGATCGGCGGCCTTGCAGTTTATATATCAACAAAAAATGCAGTCACCTCCTGGGACCTCTCGGGCTCATCAAATCGTCTCCAGTGTGTGGGAATTTCTCTCACTCCGAGTAATGGCCAAAGTTGGAGGCTAATCTTAATGAATGCTTTCGTCCGTCCAAATACAGCATCAAGGAAATCCTTTGTAGAAGAAGCCACAGCGTCAGTAGTAAGAGGGCAAACAGGTTTTCTAAACTCAGAAATCCTACTTACTGGTGACTTCAATATGTGGTTAATGTCAATCCTCCAAAGAAATGAGGTCACCAAATCACATGATAGCATCTGGGTGATACCACCGCAAGACCGGCCTGGATGGCATAAGGACGATCCACATGGAAGTTCTCTACAAGGCAACCTTGAAAATCTGGGTCTCAGACCCTTAAACTGGTGTTATCACGCTGACAAGCCTCCTCGATTTTCCTATCTATCGAAAAAAGGCACTTCATTAATTGACTATACGTTTGCCAGCATTTCAGTGCTCCATCAAATAGCAGGTTATTGTCTTGGAAATAGAACTGAAAGCGACCACTGTCCCCAAGAAATTATGCTGAGGATTTGTCTTATGCAACACGAAGAGGAAAGGGATATGCCATCCGAGAGCATTACAATCAATCTCAATCGAATTAAATGCTCCTTTAAGAATCTTCAACACGTATCAGCAGAGGCCAAACAAATAATTGAGCACCAAAATAGCCGGGAAAACAAACTTATCGACAGGTTCGCGAAACCAATAAAACACACAAGCCAAACTGATCAAAAGCACACGCCGCGCTCGAATTCTGAGATACTATCAGCAACAAGATTGATGAACCGGTCATGGCGGGCTTTAAAAACTGATCCAACGGATCCCATTAAAATAATAAAACTAAGAGAGGCCCGCAGTCTCCTTAAGAAAGCAAAACGTGAGCTACGCACAAGCCAATGGAACTTGTTCTGGGTCAAACTGCAGCATTACATTAAAACAAACAACTCTGCCAGGTTTTGGCGTACAATCAATAGTGCATCTGGGCGCTCCTCTAAAGTTGTCCCCTCGAGCATACTGGAGATAGAGTGGGTCGATTTTCTTTATTCTCACTTTAATGATCAGGAAGGTTACATTACCCACTTAAATCTCCCTTCCGCGGTCAATGTGACACAAAAAGAGACTGTCCGGGAATTTGGCGAAGCCAGGTAACAAAATGACATCAACAAAATAGCGTCTCTTGACTCAAAGCAGTGTCAATCTTATAACAGTCCAGAAGGCTGAAGTAGAAAAAATAATAAAAAAGGGACGTAAGGACGGCGCTCCTGGTCCAGGTGGAATTCCTTAAACTCTCTTTAAGAAAGATGCAACTTTTTGGGCTGCGAAATTAAGCCCCCTTTTCAATTCATGACTGCAAAACAACACCATACCGCCCTCCTGGCGTCTATCCATTCTCGCTCCAATCTTTAAAGGAGGGAATAAAAAATCCCACGGAATTACCGCCTCATTGCACTCATTGACAATGAAGCAAAGTATTTTGCAGGAGTGCTGCTCAATTCACTTAGGGCATGGGCTGATGACAACTCTATAATTCCTCCGAATCAAACAGGGTTCACAACAAACACCGGCACCACAGTTAATCTTATGACCCTTTCCTGTCTGATTGACCAAGCGAAGTTCTGTTCCTGCCCACTCTATATGGGGTTCATTGACTTCCAAGCGGCCTTCGACAATGTTAACAGAAGTAAACTCTGGCAGAAGTTGTCTAGACTAAATATTCCAGCGGTCCTCCTAAGAGCCACTCAACTTCTACACCAGGACACTTGGGTGAGGATTAAGATCGGGGACGGCTCAAGATTGTCCTGCCCAATTCTGACGAAAAAAGGCCTCAAACAGGGTTGTGTCTTGGCCCCGAAACTTTTTAATCTATTTTTAGCCGACCTCCCTGAAGCCCTTAACAAAATCAATTCCCACGCTCCCAAACTATCTGGTATGTCGCTGACAAACCTATTATATGCTGACGACGTGGTACTGTTAAGAAAAACAAAGATCGGAATGCAAAGACTCCTGGACGCTACTTCTGAGTATTCAAAAAACAACGAGCTTCGCATTAACAACAGGAAGACGAAAATCCTAGCAGTGCATTCAAGGAAAGTTAACAAACTGTTTCGGGCTTTGAATAATGAAAGCATCGTCGAATCAAACTGCCAAAGGTTTCTTGGAGTCATTTTTAACAACAATGAAAAATACAAATCCCACCTAGAAGAGCTAAAAAGGAAGGGTACGGCACTTGCCTTTGCAATTGGACTAATTCAAAAGAAGCTACAAGGCCCAACTCTCGCCCCCACACTACAGGTGGCTCAGGCAAAAATCATTCCTACCTTAACCTATGGTAGTGAAGCTTTAAAAGGATTGGACAGTGACCATCTGGACACAATCAACACCAAGATCTACAGGTCAGTGTTCAAATCACCAAACCATACATCACCGGCACAAATTAGATTGGAACTAGGCATCTGCAAACAATCATTGGCCAGAGCCATGTTTTTTCTCGTGTGCTGTCACAAACTGAGGTTATCAAAGGAGGGAAGTCTAGGGCACCATTTGTGGGCCAGTATTGACAACCACTCATGGTGAGCAGGACATGACTACTGGTCAAAAGGTTTAACAACCCTATGCCTAAATGACCTACGGAACTTGCATGCTAGTCAAAAGGAATTCAAAAGGCTAGCAAAAATCAGTACCAAAAAATTGTCAATAGTGGAGGATAAAGCCACCCTTGCAAAAAGAAGTCATGGGTGGGTGACCCTTCAATCCTATGCCTTGTTAATTCCACATGCAAACATAACAGGTGATGGACCGAATGTGGATCAATGTCACACACTCAACCCAGTCCAAAGATCTGGGCCCAAATCCATCGTTTTTTTGCACTCCACACCACCCCGGGTTAGACAATGGCGATATGCAAATCAGCTCTGACCCTGTGCCCCATGGGAACAGTCCAGTCCGAACTACAAAAGCCATGTCCTTCCCAGAACGGAATCAAGCATCCGAGGACCGGACCGGTTTCGAGGTAACACCTCTCATCAGCCCGGCTAGCTTGACTCCAGTGGTGTGGAGTGCCTGGGACCCACGTCTGGGCATCCCCAGCGCACTTAGGGCGGAATATGCAAACATAACAGGTGATGGACCGAATGTGGATCAATGTCACACACTCAACCCAGTCCAAAGATCTGGGCCCAAATCCATCGTTTTTTTGCACTCCACACCACCCCTGGTTAGACAATGGCGATATGCAAATCAGCTCTGACCCTGTGCCCCATGGGAACAGTCCAGTCCGAACTACAAAAGCCATGTCCTTCCCAGAACGGAATCAAGCATCCGAGGACCGGACCAGTTTCGAGGTAACACCTCTCATCAGCCCGGCTAGCTTGACTCCAGTGGTGTGGAGTGCCTGGGACCCACGTCTGGGCATCCCCAGCGCACTTAGGGCGGAATATGCAACCATAACAGGTGATGGACCGAATGTGGATCAATGTCACACACTCAACCCAGTCCAAAGATCTGGGCCCAAATCCATCGTTTTTTTGCACTCCACACCACCCCGGGTTAGACAATGGCGATATGCAAATCAGCTCTGACCCTGTGCCCCATGGGAACAGTCCAGTCCGAACTACAAAAGCCATGTCCTTCCCAGAACGGAATCAAGCATCCGAGGACCTGACCGGTTTCGAGGTAACACCTCTCATCAGCCCGGCTAGCTTGACTCCAGTGGTGTGGAGTGCCTGGGACCCACGTCTGGGCATCCCCAGCGCACTTAGGGCGGAATATGCAACCATAACAGGTGATGGACCGAATGTGGATCAATGTCACACACTCAACCCAGTCCAAAGATCTGGGCCCAAATCCATTGTTTTTTTGCACTCCACACCACCCCGGGTTAGACAATGGCGATATGCAAATCAGCTCTGACCCTGTGCCCCATGGGAACAGTCCAGTCCGAACTACAAAAGCCATGTCCTTCCCAGAACGGAATCAAGCATCCGAGGACCGGACCGGTTTCGAGGTAACACCTCTCATCAGCCCGGCTAGCTTGACTCCAGTGGTGTGGAGTGCCTGGGACCCACGTCTGGGCATCCCCAGCGCACTTAGGGCGGAATATGCAACCATAACAGGTGATGGACCGAATGTGGATCAATGTCACACACTCAACCCAGTCCAAAGATCTGGGCCCAAATCCATCGTTTTTTTGCACTCCACACCACCCCGGGTTAGACAATGGCGATATGCAAATCAGCTCTGACCCTGTGCCCCATGGGAACAGTCCAGTCCGAACTACAAAAGCCATGTCCTTCCCAGAACGGAATCAAGCATCCGAGGACCGGACCTCGAAACCGGTCCGGTCCTCGGATGCTTGATTCCGGTCTGGGAAAGATATGGCTGTTGTAGTTCGGACTGGACTGTTCCCATGGGGCACAGGGTCAGAGCTGATTTGCATAAAGCCATTATCTGACCCAGGGTGGTGTGGAGTGCAAAAAACGATGGATTTAGGCCCAGATCCTTGTACTGGGGTGAATGTAAGACATTGATCTACATTCTGTCCATCAAATTGTTTTTTGTAATTTTCTCCCTGAGTGTACTGGGGTAGCTCAGACGTGGGTCCCAGAGCCTCCACACCACTGGAGTCAAGCTAGCCGGGCTGATGAGAGGTGTTACCTCGAAACCGGTCCGGTCCTCGGATGCTTGATTCCGGTCTGGGAAAGATATGGCTGTTGTAGTTCGGACTGGACTGTTCCCATGGGGCACAGGGTCAGAGCTGATTTGCATAAAGCCATTATCTGACCCAGGGTGGTGTGGAGTGCAAAAAACGATGGATTTAGGCCCAGATCCTTGTACTGGGGTGAATGTAAGACATTGATCTACATTCTGTCCATCAAATTGTTTTTTGTAATTTTCTCCTTGTTAATTCCACAGCCATACCTTACTATACCTTTTAGTGCTCGAACGAAACTAAGTTTTTAAAATTGAGACTGGGAGTTATTAACCTGTTGATTCATTGGCCAAAATGGAAAAGAGAACATGGAAGAGATCTATGCCGACTCTGCGGGACCCACAAAGAAGACATCATACATATCATCTGTCTGTGCCCAAAACTACTGACAGAGAGACGGGGCCTACTCAAGCACCACTGGAATAGAAATATGATTAGAAGCTGTAGAGCAGCAGTTATGGCCTGTTTTGATCCTAGGAACACTAATTTTAATTGTGCCCTAGTAAGATTCATGGAGCGCGCTGCAAAAAAATTTGTGAGGTGCTCGCAGTTTATGACTCCCCACCGGAATAAAGTTGTCAAGTTTCACTTGTTATTTCCAGCCCTTTTGGCTTTTAATGAATATGATATTTTATATGAAAGCTTTATCTGCTATTGCTTCCCATATTGGTTTTTTATGAACATGACATTTTAAATGTAATTTTGAAACCTTTTTAAATGTTTTGTATTTGCAATGGTTTTTTAAATCACGCAATATTATTATTATTATTATTGGTATATGAATTTTAGGAGTATTATTTTTCAGGTGGGTCTCTTGAAGATACAAGATCAGAGGAGAAAAGGACATAAGCCATCTAATCAACCCACCAAATTTCTTCTCGTTAGAGACCCCGTTAACATTTATCGATATCATCGTAAGATTTAGATTCATATTACAGTAAACAACAAAATACTATCATACCAGTTGTACCATTTTTTTCCAGTAACAACCTTAATACTTGCCCATTCTCCTCCCCCTGTGCTTTAAACAAGTATAGGAGCTTGACAAACTCCTTCCGAAGACACGCTGCCGCTGCACTCATATCTCAAAAAGTGCGGCATTTAGGGACATATCGAGAGGAAAATTGTTTCTTCTGGATTGCTCTGGTCAAAATCTGCTCCTTTACTTGATAGTCTGCAAAGTTCACTAAGATAGTTATGGGTAATTTTGAATTAGAGAATGGCTGCGCAGGAACTCTATGTACCCGTGTAATCGTGAGATCATCTGAAAACTCATGGAGTACTTTCTCTTTAATAAAAGATGCAACCAACTGGAGTGCTTGTGATCCTTTGCAACCTTCTGGGACTCCAACTACCCGTAGATTTGAACACCTGGAATGATTTTCCAGTTCTTCTATCTTGGTTTCCCGTAGATTTTTCTGCTTTTTATCTATCAAGACCTACTGCTGCATCACAGTCACCTGATCTACCAGGAGTGAGATTCTTGATTCGGCCTCCGTGCAATGTTGCCGGATAGGATACAGCTACCTCTTCGATTTTGATAAACGTGCATGAAGTGCAGCTATCTCGGTTGCTTGAATGGCTTTTATTTCTCCTATCTCATCAAGAATGATGTTGAGCAAAACTTTTATATCGCACTGAAAGGTAGTACCTATCTCCAAGTGCTGAGTTTGACTTGATATTGAATTTCCTTTGGCCACTACAGACGACAATGATGATAATGATGGGTTCTCCAATGGTCGAAAGAGTAGAGTGGGTTCCTGCATAGTTGGCTAAGACAGGGTTAAGACTGCATACCCTGTGCGTCCTGCGCACCTAGTGTAACCTGTTCTGATACCTGATGTGCTAAAGGGAGTCGGTGCTGCGGAGGAATTGTAGGCGCTTTTTATTTAGCAAATAACTAATATTCCTTAACCTTACCTAGAGGTGCACTGGATGGGTTTTGCTGCGTGTTCACCTGATACACTGTTCCATCCTGATTCACCATCAGGTAGTTATGATCTAGACTTTCTCCCTCACTGAACAGTCCAGATGATTCGTTACCACATTCTAGTACCTCCGAAGTTAAATGTGCTCGTTTATGGCTTGGGTTTTCAGCCCTTTCTTGGCTTGGCTTACATTGGGAATTGTGATTTCCTCTTGGCTATTCGCCCCCTGATACTCCTGTTCGTCCTCACCATGTTCCAAAAAGTCATCCTCTGAAGTAATGGGGCTGGTGATTGGGGATGATCCACGGCAAGCTTTTTGTGCTCGCTGACCTCTTGCTTTCACAGAGGCCATCTTTAGCTGTGTAGTGCTGGATTTAGATTTAGGCGCCATATTAACATCCGGTTGAGCAAGTACATTATTCGTTTTTAAATGTTTTTCCATACAAAAAAAGGAGAGGTCCAGCCCTCTTGATTTTGCAAATTTGTACTTAGTTTATATGCAATAATGTCCTGTGATAGCCGTCTACTCCCTTTTCACTCCCAGCACGCTTACCGGGTAAAGCAAGTCTCATTCTCCCTTGATGCCATTTACCTTTTACATCCAGCATCTAGCAGCCAAGTAGGGCTCCAGCAGCTTCTCCACACCGTTAGGGATATGTTTGGCTTCCAAAACCAAAGCAAGGAGACAGGACCAAACCTTTCATTTTGCCGCAGCCTCGCCTCTATGCGCATATTCTCCCCCTTCAAGCAGCGCAAAGAGCAGTGGCATCGTCAAACGCAGTCCGGAGCTCCCGCACATCCATAGCCACGCACCAATGGCCGGGAGATGCAAAGCGTGGGGCGGGGCAAAGATCATCTGGGACTACGTGCTGGCGGGATTCGCGATAGCCACAAATTGACTGAAACCCTTACCTTGATCAATGGGCGGCTTAATATTTATGCGCCAAACCAACCTATCTCAGAAGATTCATCTGAGATTGACTGTGAGGAGGATGTGACTGATTTCTTTGTGTCACTGTTAATGTTACTGAAGATGTGATACGTTTTCACACTTGATTACGTGTGATTCAGATTTCGATTTCTTCAGAGAGAAAACTCCTGCTTAACTGAATTTAACAGGGAGTTAGTGAGATTCCCTTCTACTGAGCCAAGAGCAGTTTCAGTCCTTTTAGTTTTCATATAGTGAGTAGTTAAATTGGATGTACAATCCTCTGAAATGATGTCTCAATCTTCGAACTTAGCGAATGCCTGACGAACGCATTTCTCAGCCAGATCACGTGAATTATTTGAATGGCTAATTTAAAGACTCAAACCGATGGGCGGAAGTCATGTAATGGATACTTGTGAGGCTCCAACCGGCTGGTGGAGAATCGAGAGGTTTTTAATCTTAAGCCGCTCCACGAATGGGAAGCCATTCAGACTTGCAGACTTGCTAGCGAATTTGCACTCTGGCTGCCTACCCCCTCTCCCGTCCTGAAGAAGACCCACTTTGACGCACATTAATTTTTGGGCAACTTTCGGGGTTGAAACATCGAGTCACCACATACGCCTGCACAATGCTCATGATCACAGTTTCAATTATCAATGGATCCTGTAATATATGTGCGAAAATCTTAGGGACAAACTGAAATTCCCCCCCCCTTTTTTACTGCACTTTTATTTGTCTTGTATATAGTCTACTGTCAATGTCACTAATCAAGACATGTCACCTTCTCACCACAGTCACCTATTTCTTCTTGCAATTAAATCTGTAAATTGCGACAGCCATGAATAGTTGGCAATTCATTTTGAATACAGTATTGAATTTTAAACCCTGGTGTGTGTTATGTTATGTTGATTTCTTCTTCTTTTTTCTCAAATCATTGGTATGTGTTACAAGTAATCTTTATGCTAAAGTAATTGAAACCCCGCCAGAACCAACTGTTTTTGTTTAATACATATACCCAGGTTCTGAGGGTCACTGGGTCGCCCCATTATTGTTTCTAAGGCGGTACTCTGGTTCTTCCTCTTCATGTCCATTATGGGAAATATTTTGCTTTCTGTTAGTGCATTAAAACAGTTGCTTGCCCAGAGTATCTTTTTTCTTGATTGGGAAGTCAAAACTCAGCGAAGTCTGGATATTGGTGACCAATGTATCCTCAAAGATCTGATACACACTTGGACCTGGAATAATTTCTGCCTGATGCATTGAAACATGAAGATTGTGCTTCATTGTCTGCTTTTATTGGACAATAGCGAGCTCATTGCCTGATGTAGAGGTTCCTTCATGACTGAAAATGGAACTGGTCCCCTGTGAAACATCATTTGGTTCCGTTGGTCATTTGTTGAGGTAGCAATTATACTAGGACTGAGTTGTGTAGAGTGAGATGCTTGTTTTATTAAGTCCCACATCACTGATGTCAATATCTCAGGTAAATGACATTGTAAATAACGGTAACACAAGCACAAGAGACTGAACTTGATGTACCTATTTCGCATGCCTGTGATCTTGTGCTCTGGTTATTAAAATCTTCTAACCATGCATCTATGCCTAAATATATACGGCCAGGGCATTGAGATAGTTGACTTGTATGTCTAACTAATTTGAATGGGAATTTAATGGAATGACAAATGCTTTAAGCATATCTAACAACATTGGACCGTATTAATAGGCAAATGTGTTGGAGCTGGCTTTACTGCCTCGTAATCCAGGTACCTGTTTATCAGCTCTTTAACAGACTCCGGCTCCACATGCATGAGAACTGAATCAACCATAGTGTTTTCCGAGAGCCTACATTTATTACTTTGTCGTGAAGTTTTATTTTTGTTCTTCACTGATGACTCATTGGGCACAGCAATTGAATCCTCATCATGTCTCAGAAAACACTTAGGGGCCAATTAGGATGGTGGAAGGATTGGCCCTGCCCGGCTGGCAGTTGCCACCGCTGGCCCGGCGGGGGCAATCCATCCACCATCCTCACAGAAAGGACCCCCCACCACATTAGGATGGCAGGGGAGTCCGTGGCGGACGGCAAGTCCGTCCGCCGTCTTTCCGCCGGTCGCCTTCGTGACCGGCGGAAAAAACTGCTTACATATGGTGGCGGTGTCTGCATGACACCACCAACCATATTAAGATGCTGGCGTTGCGGGCCCCCAGAGTGAAGGGGGGTGGGGGGTGCACATGGGGGGTACCTATGGTACCGCCCTGCGTTTCAAAGTACAACATGCCAGGCACTGCGCGGTGCCTGTCATGTTGTGCTTTGAAATGCACAACATGCATTTTTAGCATTGCGGTGGATGGTGCTTTCAGCACCGCCCGCCACAATGTTAAAAATGTATGATGCACCCGCCACTGTGGTGGGTGCATTCTATTTCGTCGCATTGGACCTCCGCCCCTGTGGCGGATGGTCCCTTCCTACGACAGCATGGTGGTCGGACAAAGTCCGTCCATCATCCTAATCGGCCCCTTAGTTCCTAAGTGATCAATAAACATAGGGGCAAATTTACAATAACTAGCGCATCCCTGCAGATTAGCAGGGATGCGCCAGTTATTTTGCGTGACGTTAGGAGCCCCTTGGGCTAACATGGATGTGCCGCATTTAAAATGTGGCGCACAGTAGCGCAAGGAGAGAAAAATGTGTGACGCATCTGTCAGCATATAGGTGACACAATGCTGGAGTCGTGTCGCAAGAGCGATGCAACTCCAGCACTGCTCAGGGCCATCCTATACTTGCAATGCTGCGTCACTCCTTACACCTGCTACAAGCAGGCGTAAGGTTTTGACGCAGAATGGACGTAAAAGTGACTCAGTGAAATCCTGTAGATTTCACGGCGTCACTTTTACTGGGCTTCCTTGTGACGGAACTCCCACCCTGCATACATAATACCTGGCACAGGTATAATGTAGCGCAGAGCTTTACAACATGACTCATCACACTAAATGCGTCACATTGTAAATCTGTTGCATAGTGGCACATGGTTTACGACGTGACAGAAGTGACGCAACGGTGTAGTAAAGATGACGCAAGGGGCTTATAAATCTGCCCCCGTGTGTTGAGTTGTGCAAACTCTGAGATCGCTACCTCTGCTAGAAGGGTTATGGGTGTTGTGTTTATTGTGTTAGTACTCCACCATTTGACAATTTGAAACATTCAGTTTTTCCATTTTGGGTTTTAGTTGTTGACCCAGTAAGTTGTCCCCTCACAATGAGTCAGCTGGTTTCTCTGATTTTTTTTGAGAAGTTTAAAACTGTTAACGGTTGATTAAGGCTTTTCCTCAGATGGGCAAATTTTAGCCTGAGCCAGGTGTCAACATCTCCAGCACAGGTCCTCTAGTCTCCAGTTCTCTGATTCTCAGCTCTAGTGTGCAACTCCAATCTGTCACTCCCTCCAGGAAGCTGAGCAGTGCCTCCTAGGTGATCACATGTCACATGTCTGATATAAAATAGGGAAAACTCTATAACGCATCAGGTCTTAAGATCGCACTTGATTTTTCTGTGCAAAATGCCTCTATAATTACTCCCTAGAAAAGTATTAACATAGATGTAAATGGTATATAAATCCACAGGCATTTGAAAGGGTCCAACGTGTTATGTTTTTAGGACACCATGTGACTCCATCCCTGAGCTGAGATACTCGTTTGGCCATCACTTCTTTTTCAAGAGTCCCACATTTGTGGTTCTTAACCAAATTTGATGGCCAGCATGAGAATTCCTGTCATGACCCATGTATATCTGCATTGGAGCAGGATGTGCCACAGGCCCACGTTGGAGGTCACCTTTAAGCAAAAAGGGAAATATTGTTTACTAGTGAACACCTTGAAAGGCAAGAAGACGACAAGGAACTTCTAACTTCCTGCTACATTCTAAAGGAAATTAGTTTACTTAATATTATTCTGCTGGCGTGTAAAAGCATTCTTAATGTTTGCTAGAACACACAACTTCAATGGTTAATCAACTTTTATATGAAGAGAGAATTGAAGAAATTATTTAGCCAGCATGACTTCCTTATGGCTGTGTTTTTTTACATGAAATCTTGCCAGCTCTTTTTAGCAATGTACCAGAAGAACGAAATAACAAAATATGGGAGGGAGACAGTGTGGATGATTTTTTAGTGTGTTATTGAACTATGGTGGATGAAGATGTCCATTAAAAATCATTACTATGAAAAATCTTTCCGATGAGACCTTTTAACAATGAGATTACAAGAAGTGGCTTGAACAAGGATAATGAACTATATAGTTTTCTTATGCAACAATGATGTATAAGTCATATTACAGAAATGTACATTATTGCAGTGCGGTTAGATTTTAATCATATTTTTCTTTTTAGTTTCTTCGTGTTTTGTTCCCTGAGCTTGGTTACCAGAATATATTTTTGCAAACATAAACATTTCTGAGCTCATGAAGAAACACAGACTCAAAATCTTTGTTGGTAGCAACAATTTCAATCACACTGCCCTTTAAAATGTTCTTTACTTCCACTCTTGGTCAGACAATAGTCAGTCTACATGTCATATGGGTATCTCTGCAGTATATTGTTCATATTTGTATCAGATTTCGAGACTTACGACCATATTGATAATTTATATAGTTAGAAAATAAGGTATTGTCTTAACTTTGCATTTTTTAAATCATTTCTATCGAAGTGGTGGTGCAACAGTATGACAAAAGTCTGTCTTCTAAGACGATTTGCAATGGCCAAATTGTAATATACATACATGAACAGCCATAGTGTAGGCACACCAATGGGAGAGGATGTGGTTTAACGGGTAGAGCCATAGATCACAAAGCTGGGGAACCGGCTTCGATTCTTGGCAACAACACTCAACATCCTGTGATTCTGCGCAAATCACTTAATCTCCCCGTGTTAAACAATGAATGGATATGTCTGTCAGGCAACTGGTGTTCGTGTAAAGTGCTATGATACTTTTTAATCGAGTTTGCATTCTGTAAAACTCCTGAAAAAAAATTCTATACATAAGTCAATCGGTTAATTGAAATGAACTATGTATATAAATGGAGTGGTAGAGTGATTGCTCACAGAATAAATCACAAACCCAAAGTATGACGTTCCTAATTGGTTTCTGTTATAAATGGGATTTCAGGCTAGCTAGGGTTTGCACCTAAGCCAGGCAGAAACCACCACTCTAGTCAGGGCAAGAGAGTTACACACTGATGATACCCCCTTCCCACCCCCTTGGTAGCTTGGCACGAGCAGTAGGGCTTGTCCCAGAGGCAATGTGTATAGCATTTGCACAACACATGCATATATTTGCAATACGTAAGGCAAACTACCAAAGAAACGTCACACAAGGTTATATAAAAAATAGCCTTTGTATTATCCAAAACACATTAGATCATAACCAGACATATACACTGTGCCAACTGGCACTAGGAAATATTCACAGGGGATTATATACATGACCAGGCCAATCGGGCATGACCAGAACCATCAGAATGCAGGTAGTAAATATAAAACACAACCAGTAACTACTGGTACCACAATGACCTCAGCATTATCACATTAGCATTAGACACCATCCAAAAATATCATAGTATTAAATTAGTCATAAACACATTAAGCCCAATCCTCCATAGCATAAACACATTGCGCATTAGTCCTCACCAGCATAAACACATTATGCAATAATTTCATAAGCAGAAACACATTACGCAGTAGCTATCATCCTAACCTCATAGCATGTCATTAGGCAACACAAGCATAAACACATTATGCAATAGTAGTGCACCACAGTACACAGACCAGGTGCATACATCAACTTAGAAACTGACCCCAGGCCAACTGGCCTTTCACTGGGGCTCAAATGCCCTATGTCCAAAATGTTCAAAATGTCGGGGCATCTAGTGGGGCCTCTAAAATGTCCCCCTGGATGCCTCAGCAGCTAAACCGAAGTGCACAAATGTGCTGGGGCATTGGGTGCAACTCACCCATTCTACATCTAGAAAGACATGGCCCCCTTGTTCTCGCAGGGCAGCTGATATTGGCACAAAGGAGGACTGGCATCGCTGTGCCTCCTGGGTCCCCACTGGGACTCAACAATAAAATGGTGCCCAAAGTTGCAATTGCCCACTGTCTGGTGGGGCAGCACTAAAAATGAGCCCTGGCACCACTGTGCCTCTTGAGTCCCCCCACTCGGACTTCCACAAATAATCGGGCCCCTCAGTGCAGCTGCCCATGCTCTTGTGGGACAGCTGGAAGCAGCAGCAGGCAAACACTGGCAACACTGTGCCTAGGGAGCCCCATTCACTGGGCTCCTCCAGGTGCCCTCAATCGCCACCTACAATGATACTGACAGCCCCCCACTCACCGGGGCAGTGCAGAGGGACCTTGGAGTAATCAGCAGTGACCCGCGAGGCTCCGGTACTTCTTCTCTCGCCTCACTCACTGAGGCTCTCCCTGCAGTCATCAACGAAGGTGCAGGACTCTCCCTCTCCTCACGGGTGCCCCACACAGGCATGCACTCACTTCTGTGGCCTCTCCTGACTTCTCCCTCACTCTTCCAGCACTCCGTCAAGCCCACAGTCAGGCGGAGTTGCCTGACTTCCGGTTTTACCGCTCGCAGCGTCGGCAGCGTCTTCCCTTCTCCTCAGAAGTGCGGGATGGGCACCCGCCAACAGGAGCATACATGCGTGGTAGGCACCTGCTATTTAAATTGGCAGCGAGGGGTGGTGGGCTTCCGCAAAGCACACAATGCAAGGTGGGCACGTGCTGCAATAAAGGTACAAAAAGCGGGGTAGGCTCCCGCCACCACCGGGCAACAGTCCGGGGTGGGCTCATGCCTAATGAGGCATAAGACAGCGGGGTGGGCTCCCGCTCACGGAACCCAAGTGTGGGGGGGGCTCCCGCCTTATATAAAGATTGCAAAGTGCAGGCTCCCGCTTGATCCCCGCATCATGCAGGCGAACCCCCAGATGCCAGGTGCTCTTCTTCTCCTAGAAATAAAGCGTAACCACTCTCCAGGCTCTAAAGTCCTCACGGTCCAGGGAACACAGCTGGGCCCAGGCAGGCCAGCACACAGGGCCCTCCAGCTGGGAGGCAATCCCTTGTGCCGGTTCCTCCTGGGGTTCAGCAGCAGCAAGCCCCAGCACAAGCAAAAGCACAACATTTTCCTTTGGTCACTGCCCCAATATTTATACCAATGTTCTCTTTGTCTGCCCTGGCACAGGGCTTGGGGGAACCAGTCTAAACTGGTTCTGGGGGGTTTTGAAGCCCTTTGCTGACAAGGCTCCTCTTCCTCTTTGTCCGGTGGGAGCTCATCATCAGGCACACCACAGGGAGGCAGAGCAAGCGTGCACACAGGCAGGCACAACACTATTCAGTGTCAGAAGACTACACCTCCCACTACTGCAAATGCCTTACTCAGCATAGCGCTGACTCACCCTGCCCCTCCTGGAGCCACACACACCTCACCAGCCCCTGTCACTCCAAAGCCAGACATTCAATCCACATCAGGCAGGCGGCCACATAGGACACAGAAATGCCAACTTCTAAAAGTGGCATTTCTAAAATAGTTATAATAAATATGTGCACACCATTGCGCAGTATTTATTATCAATATTCCAAATATACCAAACTTGACCACGCTGCTCCTTTCATTACAGGAATTACCACTGAAACACTTATAAGGGAATCCCAATGCATTCCAATGGGAGGCATCCTCACAGTAGTAGAAACCAAAATGACTGTTTGTCACTACCAGGACATGTCCCACACTTAAGGTACATGTCCTACCCTTTACCTACAATGCATCCTGCCTGTTGGGCTAGCTAGTGCCTACCTTAGAGGTGACTGATAGGTAGTAAAAGGGGGTCACAGACATGGCACACACTTTAGGTGCCACGCCACAGCAGCAGCAACACTGCGCGCACAGGCCCTGTATTGGATGAAGCCTGTGATAGGTTGACAAAGCTACTTTGGTGAGTGCCGCAATCAGTGTTGCAAGCCCACCAGTAGGATTTAATTTACCAGCCCTGGGTATATGGGATACACTTTACAAGGGACTGACAGGTAAATCAGATAGGCCAAACAGGTGTAGACCAATCTTACCATATTTAACACAGAGAGCACACACATTTTACACTGGACAGCAGGGTGCACAGTCCAAATATCAAGTTTTAAATATCGACCTACAAAAATATCGAGTTGGAAATATCGTAGTACAGAATATCGAGGTCAAGAATAAGGATGGACAGAATATCGACCCTAAGGCAAGTAATTTTGATTTTTTTATATCGATGTAAGTAATATCGAAGTTAGTAATATCAATAAGAATATATATCTGTTTTATTGTACCGTTCATAGCATAAATATCAAAAAAGTAAAACGTACAAAAATCAATATTCAATAATCAATACTGAACACACGTCAAATATCACAAGTAGATACGATCAGGAATCACTTAAAACATAAAAATAAAAATAAAAAAAATAAAAAATAAAAAAAATGAGTCAAGCAAGGAGCTCTCCATATGATGTAACATGGGCTGCCATACCTTTGTCCTGAATTGTTTTGTTTTCAATGATTTGATTCGATATAGAATATATTCCAGATGAAACACATTATAACATTTTGCACGCCACATTTCATACGATGGCGCCTCCGGTTGCAGCCACATGGACAAAATACATAGCCGAGCAACTGCCATGGCCATAAAAAGAAAAAATCTATATTGATAGTAAAGTTGAATCGAATCAGAGTCATTCTCGTGACACACCCCAAATAGTATCATCTCTTTGGATAACTTAACATCAACACTTGTTATTCGAGACAAAAAGTGTTCAACAGATATAAAAAAAGGTCCTAACAACATACAATCAGCCAAGATATGTACAATATCTGCTGCCTCAGCTTGACATCGAAAACATTTCCCCTCATGAGGGTCTCCCCACAGCATCATTTTAATCGGTGTGTAGTACAAATTAAAAAAAGTTTTATAATGTTGGGCACGTAAATTAGCTGTCAAGATAACTTTACTAGCCATGTCTATTGATTCTTAAATAGACAATCCGGGCTTACCGAGTCTAGTAAACCATTTCATGTCTTGGGCCTCAATATCATCATGCTGTTTTGCCAACAGGATGTCGTGCAGGGTCCCAATCCTGGCCCTTTTAGTCAAAGCTTCAATAAATTCATTAGGAACCATAGATATGGCACTACATTGCTTGAGAATAAAGTCTCGTACTTGTAGATATTTAAAAAAACATTCCTGAAAATTCCTTACATTTCAGCGAGCTCTACGAATGATACCATAGCCCCGGCATTGTAAAAGTCTCCCAAACAGCCAATCCCTTTATCGCGCCATGTCCGCATCTTTACATCCCAGAATATTAAGGGGAGTAATTCTGTAGAGTCAAGAGGAGTGTAATAACTAATAAGACCAAGAGATATAATTTTGCATATCCATTTCCAACCTTTAAATGCTGCCAAAAACGTTTTAAATCTTGTTCTTTTAAAATAGCTTGGCTAGAAGAATTTAAGCAGTGCTTGACATGAAGGTGCAGGTAATAGCATCCGATAAATATTTGGAGTTTCAAACAGCGGTATTTCTCCACCTGTAACCAAACATTTCATATTTTGAAGTAGACAGGCTAGGTAATAAAACCACTGTCATATGTGAGCACTCTACCTTTTCCAGCTGCCTCTTAACAGATCTTAGTATATCATCCCAGTTAACTTTGACTAGCTCAGAGAGAGACAGCCTAATTTTGATCCCCAAATATCTATCTTCTGGCGTGACCTTGGGCTCGCCAGGGCCAAGTCCCACAGTGCAAACAACCTGTGTTTTAGTGGTATTTAACTTATATCCTGAGGTCTTACCTAACTCTGCAGTCAAATATTCAATCTCTCGTAGTGCTGGCATGGGGTCCGAGGTTACAACTGCAATATCGTCAGCATAGGCTAAAACACGCACTGGATATTCGCCCACTACCATTGATTGTATACCCTGTGAGGTTTCCAGCATACGCAAGAGTGGTTCAATATAAATAGCGAACAGTAGGGGCGAACATGGGCATCCTTGCCTGGGACCCCGTGTAATATACACAAAATCTGATTCTTGCCCCATCGCACATATATTGGCCCATGGTCGTTTATACATAGTCTGCAATGCAATCGAAAACTGGGGTCCAAACCCCATCTTACCCATTAAAAACCACAAACATTTCCACTCAACGCGATCGAATGCTTTTTCAGCATCTAAAAATATTATGCCAATATTCTTATGTAATGCCGTAGCATAGTCCAACTGCGCTATGGCCCTATGTACATGGTTAACCGTGCTCCTGCCAGGAAGAAACCCATGCTGAGAACGAGATACCAGTAAAGGGGCAATATCAACTAATCGGGTTGCAAGTATTTTTGAATATATCATGGCATCCGCATTTATTAGTGATATGGGTCTATATGAACCTGGGAGTGAGGGAGATTTATCTTTGTTCTTGAATACCACATCGTCCCACGATGGAGGAGGATTCCCACTTTGAGCCGCTAAAAAGGTAGCAAGCATATCATTATAATAATAGGAAAAAGCAAACGATAAACCTCAAGGGGGAGTTTATCTGGCCCAGCCGCTTTCCCAGGCCCAAGATCATTTAAAGCAGTCTGTAAATTGTAACTTTTGTGAACAGATAGAAAAGGCCCAGAACTCCAGTAAGCAATTATACCAGGTAGTGGCAACATTAACAAATATACCAACAGCTAATACTACAGATACCACCCAAGATTTCTGCAATCAAATGGCTGATTTTTTCAGGACTAAGGTCACAGAAATTTTTGATAAATTTAACAACAACTTTACAGGGGAATCATCAGAAAGCCTTAAGAATGCACAGCTCACATCCTCCTCTCTGAATGAATTCCTCCCTCCATCACTGTCAGAAATAAAAGATCTCATTAAAACCACAACGTCGGGTTCCCCCCTAGATCCCTGTCCACCGACCATCATAAAATCAATAACTGATGTGGTAGCTCCAATCTTGGAAAACATCTGCAGTACCATCTGCGAGTCAGGAAACTATCCTCAAAGATGGAAAACAGCTATAAAAAAAGCCACTTCTAAAGAAACCCACCCTTAACACCTTGGAACTAAAAAGTTATCGCCCTATAGCAGCGCTCCCATTTCCTTCTAAAATACTTGAAAAAGTCATAAATAAACAGCTGGCCAACTACATTGACCATAATAACCTACTAGATAATACTCAGTTCGGGTTTAGGAGAGGCCATAGAACGGAGACGGCGCTCATAAAGGCTTCTGAGGAAATCAGACAGATAATGGACCAGGGTGGCACGGCAGTCCTGATCCTGCTGGATCTCTCAGCGGCCTTTGACACGGTCGTTCATAACATCTTGATCGACCGTGTCACTGCTATGGGCATACAGGGCAAAGCTGCAGAGCTCCTGGCTTCTTTCCTGTCTAACAGAGAACAGTCGGTAAAGATGGGGAGCTTCTATTCACCAACGTTTGTACTGCCCTGCGGAGTCCCCCAGGGATCCTCGCTAAGTCCGACACTCTTTAACATCTATGTGTCGGACTTGGCGAGGGTCATTAAAAACCATGGAATAGGAGTGACTTCGTATGCCGACGATACTCAGTTGGTGCTAGCAGTGCATAAAAATGGGAGTGAGGTGGCAGCCAACTTTCAGTCAGGTATGAGAGCCATTAGTCACTGGATGGACAATAACTGTCTAAAACTAAACACCGATAAGACCGAGGTAATGGTGTTTGGAGACCTAAAACCATCTTGGTCCCTGGTCTGGTGGCCACCAGAAATGGGTAATCCACCCACCCCAGTTTCAAAGGTTAGAAACTTGGGAGTGTTGTTTGACAGCAAACTAAGTTTCACCAGTCATGCTAATGCGGTAGTCTCTTCTTCCTTTTTGACGCTACGAAAAGTGAAAAAGTTGTTACCTTTCCTTCCCCTGTCTGCGGGGAAAACACTTATGTCCTCCTTGGTGCTATCCAAGGTGGATTATTGTAATGGGCTTCTGCTGAATGCCCAGGAGCAGGTTTTTAAAAAATTACAAATGGTGCAGAACGATGCTGCACGAATTCTGACCAAAACTCCCAAGTTCGCATCCATCTCTCCTATCGTTTACCAACTTCACTGGCTCCCAGTAAAAAAAGAACCAAATTTAAGGCTTTATGTATCATCTATAAAGCATTGAACAGCCAAGGACCCGACTTTTTTAGGGAATCACTGTTGGTGTATGTCCCTAGGAGAGCCTTAAGATCTGCCTCATCCACATCTCTATGCATTCAACGGGTGAGAACGGTTACATGGGGAGACAGACGCTTCCTGGTAGCCGCCTCGAAGCTCTGGAATACACTGCCCCACCATATAAAAAGCAGTTCATCACTGATGATTTTTAGAAAGCAAGTGAAGACTTGGCTATTCATCCAATAATGCACAGGAGATGCCTCTCTGTCTGCCCAGCGCCAAGACACCATTCGTGGTATTTGTTGGGCTCTATAAGTTAAACATTTTTATAAATACATAAATAAATAATTCTAACATAGAGATTGGGGCTTCTAATTCCTCTCTAACCATAGGCTCCACCGCGGCTAGTAAAATATCACGCAAATACTGCGCAATCTAATCTTGAGATATTAAATCCTGAGTATACAATTCTTTATAATATACATGAAATATCTCCATAATACCTTCAATAGATTCAACAATATCTCCCCTATCGTTCTCCAATGCTTCAATTCATAGAGATGCTTGCCGACCACGCATTCTTTGGGATAGGCATCTACCGGCTGTTTGGCCATTTTCATATCGTTCAGTTTTTTGTATTTTGTACTGCACTGCAATTTCCTGACACCAAACGCCATTGATCTTAGCCTTACAACAGGCCACCTTTGTCTGTGCCGATTGGCTATCCCTAGATGCACGAATTACAGCAATAAGTTCATGTTCAGCATTTTTCAGTTCTACCATCAGTGCCTGCATTGCAGCTTTATATTTTTTCTGTTCAGCCCACCCATAGCTCAAAGTTTCGCCTCTTAATCCAGCCTTAAAAGAATCCCAAACCATGGGTTGAGGAGCTGTTCCTCTATTATGTTGTAAATACAATGTAGCCCATGTTTGAATATGGGAGATAAAGTCCTCATCGGAGAATTGTTTTTTTTAAAAATATAAATGGGCGGGGTTTTTGCACAGCGCTAGGAAGGGCCTGATCCATGACAACAGGATCCATGATCAGACGTAATACAAGGCATAACCCACATCTTGGCCCTGCTGATCAACAATATAGGTAAAAAAATGAAGTCCAAACAGACTAACTTGTTATGTGGGGAGTAAAAAAATGTATACCCGGGTTCAAAACAGACCACCCATTCACAAGGCCATGCTGCTGGAGTAGTTGACATAAGGCCCTAAATACTTTCGGTTTGCGTCCTCTATACGCGGTAAATTGGGAGTCCCAGGTGTACAACTCCCCGTGTATATTAAAGTCCCCGAGCAATAACAATGGGGTCCCCCTCAGTGCTAACTCCACATTCAATAACTCAAGCACTTCAACTTCATCTAGATTAGATCCATATACTGTGCATATAGTAGTCTTGGTCCCCCTATAATGCTTTCTGTTATCGCCCACCACCCGAAAGTATCAACCTTCTTTCTCCCTGTACAGATTATAGTTGGACCACCCAGAATTGCCATCCCTATATTCATAGTGGATTGACTAGATGAAGCCAAAACTGTAAATCCCAGCTCAGTTAAAACCCTACGGTTGGCCCAAGATATATGCACTTCCTGTAGACAAACAATGTCGGGATTGATTACCCGCAGCTCAGATGCAACTCCTTTCCGCTTAAGGTTATTATTCAGCCCACATACATTAAATGAACATAAACGTATACAATTATAAGCCATCTGCAAAGAAAAAGTGCTGGCCGTTAATGTACGTATAAAAAAAATAGATTCCTGAATCCTGATCGAAAATGCTAAGAACTGACTTTTTTTTCCCCTTTTCACCCATAACCTAAAATCCACCCAGCCCCAAACACCAAAAGTGCCCCCCAAACCCTCCACTCACCCCCAAAAAAGCCCCCCCATCCCCCAAAGAATCCCTCCCCCTTGACTGAGGCAATAGTGCTGATTGCCCTTGTGGTGATCGGTGAATGGCTCTCTATGGGCTCGGCCCACCCGTTATCAGAAAAAGCATATAAAGCTATATTGAAAAATAGACAAGAACAAGGTGTATATTACCACATATGAACCTATGTCGTTAACAAACTTAGTAATCCATGTCTATACAAAAAGTCTTTACCCCAAAGAATGCAAATAGTCCTTAGCAGCAGCCTCGGTCGTAAAAAAGTGTGTCTGTCCATTGTGCACTGTCTTTAATGTTGCTGGTTGCAAAAGAAAAACCTGTAGGCCCTTAGTTTGGAATGGAGCAATCAATTGACTCAGCTGCCATCTTTTTTCCACCGTAGAGTGGCAGTAGTCAGGGCATACAAAAAATTGGATTCCCTTGCCAGTTCCCTTTTTCTCCGGTCTAGCGATATCGTATAAAGCCTGCCTGGCCAAAAAACTGTGCAAAGAAATCAATTTGGCACGTGGATATTGCACAGCTTGGCCACTCCGCGGAGGGCGTTGACGAAAAAGAAATCGATGTGCACGTTGGATTTCATGTTTCCAATCCCATTCTTTTATCTCAGGAAGTGCTTCCATAAATAGTTCACATACAAACTTCAGAATATCTTGACCCTCGAGCCCTTCTGGCACACCAAGAATTCGTAAATTATTATGTTGCAGTTGATTCTCTAAATCGACAAGCTTATCGTGCACATTCTCCTTATGTGACTGAATATCTGCAACGGTTTCTTTTTGACTAGCCATTTGATCTTCTAGTGTAGATATACGAGCCTCGGCTTCAGCCATTCTATCAGTGAAGTCATTACAGCTTTTGGCCAAGCGGCGAACAGTATTTTGTCATTTCCGACAGGCGGTGTGGGTTTTTAAATGTTCTGCGCGTGTCTCAAGCCGATGCTCTGAAATGGATCTGTAGATTTCCTTGAAGACACATTGCTAGGCATCTCCTCGGTGGGGCTCTCACTTATCTGATCTGACCAATCCAAGCGCTCTGGCATCGTTTCCTCAGTTGTCTCGTCCCAATCTGTACGTTCTCTAGTATTTCCCCCACTTCTCTCCACATCTCTCCTCCGAATCGTGCATATAGCTGCAACTATATCGTTGGGGGAATTGGCTTCATTGCAATCATCCTCCCTCATACTGGGTGTAGCATCACCAGACCCATCTTCCATTGATGAGGCATGCTCCAAATCAACTTCCAAGTCGGATCCATCTGAACGCTCTGACAGCGAATAGAACTCGCTATCTTTGCTGCTCACAGGGTCATTGATATCTTCGCTATTGGCCTCTTTATCATCCCCCTCACTGGCAGGCCTATCACCGAACGTCACTTGGTCTGCTCTTGTTGCTTGTGTTTGGCCGGGAGGAGCAGCTATCACAGTTGTGGGCGTTAGCAAGGTTACGGTAGAAGGTAGCTGTCCCTGCGCCAGAACAGCACCAGGCACTTCATCCCCTACAGCTTGGTCTTGGTCTGCCAAATGAATTGTTCTGGCTACCGGTGGCCCCGTTTTTCTCTCAGTAGCTACATGAAACATTGGTGGAATTTGTAGAGTCTTGAGAGTACCCTGTCCAATGCTTTCAGTGCCTTTATCACTAGAGTCCTGCAATGACTTAGCAGCTACTGCAGCCCGAGTTCCAACTGCACCTTCTCCGGCAGCTCTAGCTTTCCCACCTCGCACAACTTTAGGTATGTTATAATCCTAGATTATAGTGGCAATCTACACACACAATGTCTTCCCAGAAATTAGAGTCTCATAAAATATCGCTGCGCGAGCATATAGTTCAAGCCCAGAAACAGGTAGGAAAAAAAAGAGAACTCCAGCGTTAATTTTAATAAATGAACCCTTGTGCAAAAATACTTAAAATAGTATTTAAATGAATAATGTAATACTTGGGGTTAGACAAGCAGCACAGTTGAAGATAGTTCAATTCAGTTAAATTCACAAACGCAATGCAGTTTTTGTGGTCACAGCCTTCACCCTATACACTGACAATGTGCAGCTCCGTGGCAGTAAATAGATAATGCCGCAGAGTATTTCCTTAAAAAAAAAAAATAAATAAAAGACTTGGACTAAGACTCTGGAGCTCCAGATGGCAATATTCACAAGAGCATCTCCGAGGAATTCACTACACCCGGCAGGCGGCAGCAATCAGCAATCAGTACCGGGAGCTGCAGTGGCGTTTCCAAATGTTCCAAGGCTGCTGGTTCCCACAGCGTTCAGCGTTTCAGCGGCTGCAGATACCCGCCTGTAATTCTCCCGCTATCGCGTCCACACAGCGATAGCCTGCCAACATAGAATCCGGCAGGATACTCGACCACACCTTGCGAACCAAACAGGTAGTCCTTGAAGAGTCTTCAAAGAGCTGAAACCGGGGGTAAGGTAGTGAAAATTGCCGTGAAAATTGCCGCTACAGCATACCGCATACGTCCACAGGTGAGCCGAGCAGGAGCCGCTCACACACATGTCTGATGAGCAGACGCCATCTTGCCTCCTCCCTCTCTCAATATAGAAGATATATCGATTTAACTAATCTCGATGTTACTAATATCGATATTTGTATTATTGTTGTGTATTTTATTACGTATGTGTAATATGTTTTTTGTTAAGTATTTTACTTGTTTTAAATTATCTGTGTACTATTATTATATATTAATAATGTTATTTTTAAGTGAATTTTATGTTTTAGTACCAGAGCGGGTTGTGGGTTTATAGTGGAATAGGGTGGGAAGTAATTTAAATATACTAAATTAATTATTAATTTTTTGGAATTATAAATGAATTGTAATTAATTTTTGTATTTATTTCTGTAGCGGGTTGAGGGTTTATAGGGGAGTTGGGTGGGAAGTAATTTAATTGGAATTAAGTAATGATTTATTTTTATTTATTGGTATGGATAATTATTTAATTTTTTATTAAAAATATGTTTTACATTTTTAATTTTTTTTTAATGGGTAATTAATTTTTTAATCAGTAATTATTTTGTTAATTGGCAATTAACATTTTTAGTTGGTAATCATTTTGTATTCATTCGAAAATATTTTTAATTAATTTGTAATCAATGTTTCATAAAAAGTATTTTTCGGTATGAAAAATAATTTTATTTTTTAATATTTTCTAATTGTGAATTAATTTTAAATAAGTAATACATTTTTTTGTAATGGAAAATATTTTATTGTTCAATATTTATTATTTGGTGACTAATATTTATTAATTAATATTTATTGGTATTCATTGTTAATTTATAGTTAATTCATTATTAAATTGTAATTATGTTTTTAATAATTATTAATGGGTATTTGTAAATGATGTAGAGTTATTGAAAAAACTTACATTATTTATTATTTTAAATACAAAAATCATTTATAAGTATCTTATGTTTAAATTCTACGCTATCCAACATTTTCCCTACAGTTTCACTCTCTGAAGTTGGAATAGTAATTTTTACCCTTATGCTATCAAAAGCTTTCCCTGCTGTTGCACCCTCTGGAGTTGGAATAATAATTTTTACCTCTACATTATCCAAAGCTTTCCCTATTGTTGCATCCTCTGGAGTTGGAATAGTAATTTTGCCCCTACGCTATCCAACGCTTTACCTACTGTTGAACACTCTAGAGTTGGAATAGTAATTTTTACCCCTACGCTATCCAATGCGTTCCCTACTGTTGCACCCTCTGGAGTTGGAATAGTAATTTTTACCCCTAAGCTATCCAACACTTTCCCTACTGTTGCACCCTCTGGAGTTGGAATAGTAATTTTTACACCTACGCTATCCAACGATTTCCCTACTGTTTCACCCTCTGGAGTTGAAATAGTAATGTTTACCCCTACGCTATCCAATGCTTTCCCTACTGTTGCCCCCTCTGGAGTTGGAATAGTAATTTTTACCCATACGCTACCCAACGCTTTCCCTATGTTGCCCCCTCTGGAGTTGGAATAGTAATTTGTACCCCTACGCTATCCAACACTTTCCCTACTGCAGCACCCTCTGGAGTTGGAATAATAATTTTTACCCCTACGCTATCCAATGCTTTCCCTACTATTTCACTCTCTGGAGTTAGAATAACAATTTTCACCCCTACACTATCCAACTCTTTCCCTACTGTTGCACCCTCTGGAGTTGGAATAGTAATTTTTACCCCTACGCTATCCAACACTTTCCCTACTGTTGCATCCTCTGGAGTTGGAATAGTAATTTTTACACCTACGCTATCCAACGATTTCCCTACTGTTTCACCCTCTGGAGTTGAAATAGTAATGTTTACCCCTACGCTATCCAATGCTTTCCCTACTGTTGCCCCCTCTGGAGTTGGAATAGTAATTTTTACCCATACGCTACCCAACGCTTTCCCTATGTTGCCCCCTCTGGAGTTGGAATAGTAATTTGTACCCCTACGCTATCCAACACTTTCCCTACTGCAGCACCCTCTGGAGTTGGAATAATAATTTTTACCCCTACGCTATCCAATGCTTTCCCTACTATTTCACTCTCTGGAGTTAGAATAACAATTTTCACCCCTACACTATCCAACTCTTTCCCTACTGTTGCACCCTCTGGAGTTGGAATAGTAATTTTTACCCCTACGCTATCCAATGCTTTCCCTACTGTTGCATTTTCTGAAGTTGGAATAGTAATTTTAAGTGTTACGCTATCCAATGTTATCATTACTGTAGTTTTTTCGGACTTTGAGTAATAGTTTTATTTATTTAGCTATTTCATATTTTTTTAATTATTTTTGATAATGTAGTAAATTTTTAATTTTAAAAATATTGAAAGTATATATATATATATATATATATATATATATATATATATATATATAATTTATTAAATATAATTATTTACTTTTTATTCATGTTATTCTTTTGTGTGTAGATGTATTTGTGATTCATAATTTTTTTAAATAATGTATAAGTTATTAAAATAATTATTAAAACGTATTATTAAGTAAGTATATATTATATATTTTATGTATATGTTTATTTAATGTTATAATATTGTATATGTATTATTTATTAATTTTAAACATTATTAAATAGTTTTAACTATGCCTATTTGGTTTATAAGTATTATTTACTTTATTGTACACTTTTTTCTTACAAAAAACGCTGATATTTTTAATTGCGATATTTTTAACATCGATATTTTCGTTTTTATATTTTTGTACTTACCATGTTGTAGATAGGATGTCGATATTCTTACCTTCGATATTCCAGCGTTGATTTTTCTGTAGGTCGACATTTTGTCCGTCGATATTCTGTCAGTGATCTGGACAGCAGTGCTAAAGTGCCCAGAGTCCTAAACCACCAACACCATCTTGGAGAAAATTCTAGGACAAAGGCAAAAAGTTTAGGGATGACCCTGCAAAAAGAGCCAAGTCCAAAACAACCCCCTTCCAGCTAAAACGCAGGGTAGTCCAATCACCACATTGATGGGCTTCCCTGCTTTGTCCGATAGAAAACGCATGTGGGCCTGCAAATGCAGGGACACCTTCCGGTTCTATGCCACTCTGAACCCAAGTGGTTCCCTCAGTAAAAGCTCTCAGGACCAACTAGGCTACCCCACTGGTACTCCCTATCTGTCCATGGTCAGGACCAGGCCCTAGGCCACCCAGATGTCACTGGTCCTTGCCAATCCATAGAGTGGGGGGCTTGAACCCCTGGCACAGAGTAACCATTCTCCACTCTTCCTCTCATCAGTGCAGGTCCAAACTGCCACTGATCCTCTAACCTAGGGTCCGCACCCTCAGGCTGACAAGAAGTCACGGGCTAGGCTCTCTTCCCCCTACCTCTCCTTTTGAGGTCCCACACTCTCCTCCTATGAAAGGCAACCTCAGAACACAACTTACCAACCAGTTCAGGACCTCTCTCCAGCAACTGGTTTGCCAACCTGGGATCTAACCCTCAGGTTGTACCGGGGTAGGAGGCGAGGACTCCCTCCTTCTGCACCCCCTTTCAGAGCCATGTACCCTCCCAACTAGAGTGGTACCCCTAGAAGCTACATCCATCAGGACACCGATTACAGTTGCCCTTCCCTCTAGGTCAGGCATACCCTATACCTGGTTTCCCAACCCACAGACAGAACCCTGATGCTGAGCAAATGTCTAGCAAACCAGGACTTCCTGGGAAGTGCATATACCCTCTCTGAGGGTGACACATGAAACATGTGTTGTGTGATAGTCTGCCTGGCGCAGATCTCGTGACCTCCCGTCTGTTTGACAGTGCGTGAAGATCTCCCAGGACAGAAGTGGTGACACCATGTTCCTTCATTTGTGACTCAGCCCTTCTGGCTGGCCCCTGACCCACTGGTTCTCTCACTGGGGACTCATTCTTCCTCTAACCCCTCAATCAGGACTTCTGCACCCTCTACTTAGGAGTGGCACTGCCAGACACCAGAACTGATGGAGGCCTGATTACAGACACTCCCAGCTCACCTAACACAGGAGATCCCCCTTAACAGATGGTCCAACAGGACAGACTAGGCTCCCTACCTGGTGTTCCCTCAAGGAACCATCCAGTACTGCAGACTGAGGTTGAGGCTTGGAATATGGCCCAGTCTCACACCTTCGCCTGCAAACCAGGATGTACGGCCTTGCAACCTCCTCACTGTAAGGGCACCTATCTGGGCTATTCTGAACCAATTCAACCACTCTGGTGAGACCTGAACCATTCCTCTTATGAGCCTTCCCCAATGCTTCTGTAGAACCACTGGCAGACACCCAGAAGTCTGCCTCCCGTGCAAGTTCCCTAGGATCAAAGAACTCACACTACAACAGGTGTTGGCGCAACCCCAGAAAACCATTACAAAACTTGTGCTCTCTGACAAACAGATTAAACAGCCCGTTAACATAATTTGCTGTGCTAACCATCCCCGAATCGTCCAGTGCATCAAACATTCATCCATAAACTCCCCCAAGCCTGGTGAGACAGATTCTTACTGCCCCTGAATCTCAACCTGTACCCCTCTAACTGGGAACGAGGTACCATACTCTGGGAACTGGGAATGGGACTTCCTGCACTGGACTCCATATTGCTGCCACCACTGGACTCCACCCTTACTGGTGAATCCAGACAACTAAAACTGCACTCAGGGGATAATCTACCCTCCAGAGCTAGTTTCTCCCTGGTGAAGGCAATCTCAGCTAATGCCATCCTCTCCGGTCCTAGGACCCTCTCAGTCTCTAGCTTATGTTCTTCAAGGCCTAACGCCTTAAGACTTAACTCATTTGCCCACAAGGCCTTTTTTTCCTCCAAACCCAGCTGCGCTATCTCCTGGGCACACTCCGACTGGAGCATGTCCAAAGCCAGCTGATGCTCCCTTTCTTCTCTTGTATCCACCCACTCCTCTGGGGACAGGGAATAGGGTGGGACACTGCCCCCGGCACTGGACCCGGCAAAGTACTCCCTATCTATGGGGTCCTCACACTCTACTGGCTTCTCTGCCCTGTCATTCTCGTCCTCCTCTTCAGACTCTTCAGAGCCAGCCTCAGACCCACCACTCAATTGGTGTGTGGTCAGGGAATTCTCCTGTTCACAACTCCATATTTGTTTGTAAAAGCTTTTATTCGACACTTTGTCATAAAGCCAACACACACATAATATACATACAACATAATCATCATTAAAAATTTGGTTAAAATTAATACGACAATGATAAACATTCATATTGTGCGAGTGCAACAGTGCAAAGTGCATACGGTACAGGTCCAGGACCATCATTACAAAAGCAGTGAAGTGATTTGCTACTCAGACATTAGTCGCGAATCTACAATCCGGCTGTCTTACAGAACCAAGTATTTAAAAACAAGTGAATACAGTTATAAATAATTAAAAATGGCAGCATTAAAAACTCTTTTATCTTACATTAGCATTCCAAGTTTCTTTCTAGTTATACAAACACCATGGAGATACCTGCTCAAACCAAACGTTATTAGCTTGGTAGTTGAAGATCTAGGTATACGCTCTGCCTCTTTGAATGATCGTGTGCCTAAGTTTTTACAAAGGGGTATGATCCATTTCTTACGCAAGGATACATATGACGGGCAGAAAAAGAGGATATGTGCCTCATCTTCTTTGAATTTTAGGTCACATGATTTACATAATTTACAATTTGGGTCTTTGCTTGCCCCTCCCCACCGGCAGGTATTAGCATTTATCTGTAAAACCCCGTATCTAAATTGGAGGTAAACAGATTTGGCCAGTGGTGGCTCAATTTCGTCCATGAAGTGTTCAAACGAGGGATGATCCTTAAATTGCAGAAATTTATGCGTTAAGGTAGCAGTAGCACGTTCATATACATTAATATTCACATAGTTCCAATAGGCAGATTTTACTTGTTCCTTACAAATGTTTGGCGAGGTGATTGACAATGCTGGTGTTTCCCAGAAGTGTGTTAAACCTATTTTTTTAAACCATTGGGATACGTGTCTCAGCCACTTGATTGAATTAAAAGAGTCCAGCTCCCTAACTTCCAATAATCCTGCTCGATAATCAGCAAGTTCCGGGGTTGACCATAATCTCACCCAATAAAGCAAGGGCCTCAACCAACACAAATAATCTGTGCGTTTTAGGTTAATGTCTAAATAGACCGGCGCTAAAGGTGTTCTTACTGGCAGTCTTAATAGGCGTCTAAAAAACATATTTTCACCGGTGTCAAATGATTTTTTTGTGTAGGGCCCCCAGATCTCAGCCCCATACAGGGTGGCAGATTGAGCTTTAGCTTTGAACACCTCAATCGCAGGGGTTATTGCTTTTGATGTACTCCCACCATGAATTTTTAGAATAGGCAGGGAGTTCTGTTTTAGTATTAACCTGCTTTTCTCTAATTGATTTGTCCAAGACATTCTGCTGTCCAGCCTGATACCAAGATAATCAAAGGTGTCCACATAGTCAAGTTTGGTATTATTTAAGGCCAAGTTCTTCTTAAATGTTTTAGGGGGATTAATGGCCATATACTTGGTTTTAGATGAATTAATTTCTAACCCCTTTAACTCGCAATAACTGTTGAATTTATTTATTAGGTTTTGCAAGCCTTTTGGTGTTTGGGATATTAGGATGGTGTCATCCGCAAATAACATGCTGTGACTACCTCATTGCACAATTTAGGAGAATCGTGATTACATTGTGCTAGGTAATGGGGAATATAGTTTACAAATAGGGAAAAAGGGTTGGGGCCAGTACACACCCTTGTCTTCCCCCCCCTTTTTACTGGAATGGCTCGGGTAAGTTCACCGTTTCTTCCCCACCTTACCTTGGCAAAGTTATCAGTATGGAGTCTTATAAGGTTGACCAACAGTTCATTCGGGACACCCATCTTCCTCAAGCATTGCCATAACAGATGGCGGGGAACAAGATCAAACGCTGAGCGTAAGTCCACAGATGCAACATATATACTACACTTCTTTATCTTAATGTATTTCCAGCATATACACATAAATCTATACACCTGATCCACAGTGCTTGTCTTAATTCTAAAACCTGCTTGGAATTTAGAGAGGATTTCGGATTCCTCGATCCAGTTTAAAAGCTGGTTTAAAATATGTCTGGCAAAGATTTTTTGTAAAATGTCTATTAAACTAATTGGTCTGTAATTACCTGGATTGTAACGGTCCCCTTTTTATAGATGGTTACTATTTCTGCCCCTTTCCAAGTTTCTGGGATCGGGGTACCCAGCAGAATGGAGTTGCACAAATAGTTTATATAGGGGCACCATACATCAATGTTATGGGTAAATAAATCACCAGGTAATTTGTCCGGGCCTGGAGCCTTACCTGCCTTTATTGCTTTTATTGCACACAAAGTTTCTTTAGTACTGGATTGCACTATGTTAGTGCGCTGGGTTAAGCAATCGAGGTCATTATACTCAAAGGCTGACCCTTCCTGATCAGAGGATGACCCTGCCTGGTCAAACAAAACCACAAAGTGATCAAACCAGACATTTTCATCCAAAAAGAAGTCCCTGTTGGAGCTGCCTGTTTTATTATTTTTGGCTATCAGGTTCCAGAAAGTGCATTGGTCGTGCCTCCTAGCGGCACTCAGGAGATCTTCCCAGATTGAATCATCCCATTCCCTTTTTGCATTATGCAGGAGTCTTTTGTATTCTTGTCTACATTCTCTAACCCTCAACTGGTCTTTAGATTTCACTGCAGTGATTACATTAGTTTTAGCTAGATGACACTGTTTGTTGTACCAAGGTGTCTCTAGTTTCAATTGCCTCCTTGTGTTATCTTTTTTGTTTGTACAACTTTTGCTCAGGAGGGGAGTTAGTGATTCCACTAAGTGATAATGCATTTTCAGGACCTCGGAGGATCCCAGCCTTAGGTTTTCATATAAGGGGATGATATCTGAGAAGAAGCTATAAATTCCCAATAGCGTCTCCTCTTTTGCTTGAATATGAGGCCATTGAATTGCTTTTCTGTTGTTGGAAACAACAACCTCAGCCACCTCCCTCTCACTTTCCTCCATACTGTCATGTGACAAGAAAGGATCCGACAGTAGCCCTAATTGTAGTGGAAGGTGGTCACTTTCTGGTCTGTTCACGACCTTAAGGGCCAGCAATAAATACCAGAGGTTGGTTGAAATCAACATAAAATCAATCAGTGATTTAGACAACCCCTTACTAAATGTACTGTTCGCTGGTTTATCCAGATCTAGTCGCCCATTGCATGCCCTAAAACCATGGGATACAGTCAATTCATATATCTGCATAGCAGCCACAGTGCATTTTACCGGCTTTACATTATATAGGGGAGGGATGTCAAACGCCCTGTCTTCATTTTCCAATAGATTTTCGAGCCCCATTATGGGCTCGAACTGGCAGTTGAAATCCCCGCCTATGAATATTTTAGAATCGGGCTCTAGATTACACAAATAAGAGCTAAGTTGTTCTATGACCATCGATTCCTTATTTTGCGGGGAAGGTCTATTGTAAACATTTATCATATAGACATCACCCAGATCTTTCATGGTTAACTTAACACCAAGTAAATCATTGGAAGCTAGGTACAGAGGTGATACAACAACATCCAGGGATATACTTATCCAAATTATTAGACCCCCTGAGGATCTGCCTCTCACTGATGCAATTGCCCCACAGTAAAATGATTTATAGCCAAGTCTATGTACAATATTAATAGCCCATGTTTCCTGCAGAAATATAATATCATGCTCCTCCATGAAGGCGCTCCAATTTCTATCACAGAGGTTTCTAGATAATCCTGCGATGTTCCATGACATTATTTTTAAATCTCGATTGGGCTTACGATGAACTTGGTTAGCTGGGTGGCTATTGCTTGTGATCAATGTTTCCCCCTCATATAGTAAATCTTTGGGTTCTTTACCACACACCTGGTCCTGGACTACTCTATTAGACAATGGTGATAAGTCGTGGGCCTGGACGCTACTCTCAACGATTGAGTCCAGCTCTTGGTCACCTACCAGTTTTCTTCCGGGCAGTTTCCCAGCCTGTTTTATCTTGATTGTTTCTATTTCAGAGGTCAATACCCCAATACATGACTTTGATGTTTTGCTTGATTCATGCTGGTGCGCTCTAACATTAAGCAAGGACAATCCATTGAGTTCATAGTCTTCATTTGTTTGTCAGTGACCCCACCATGACCAGTTATTGTCCAAACCCTGGTTTATCGGGTGTGTTCTTTCAATTGGGGTTGGGGGATCAAAAAAAGAATATCTATTGGCCATCGAACCTGGCTGTTGAGGAACTCTGCTATCTTGCTTCCATTGCATTGGGTAGAAGTAGCTGAGATCGCAGGTTCCAATTCCACGGTTACCTCTTCGTGGTTGTTGGCTGTATACAAGTTGTGCTACCGAGGGATCTTTGAAGTTGACCAAAATACAGTCCCCTTCAATATCTTTAGTCCTAGTGCCCAGCCAACTGACTCTTTGGACTTGAATAACTTGACAATTGATAGTATAGGGTAGGGGTCTGTTTTCCCTTAGCCAGTACAAGGTCTTGTTTTTTAATTCATCATAAGACTCCCTTTTGTTGGGTTTCAGTGGGGGAACCCCGGTGAGAACTACCACATATGGTTGGCACCCTGGCGGAAGATGTGCATTTGGGGTCTTCCTTAGCACCTGTAATCCTGTGCTACAGTCAGATGTTTGAACATTGATGTTGTTATTGTTGGCTGTAGGTCCCATTCCATCAGTTGGTTTTGTGGGTACCGAAGTTTGAGGAGTGGTGGTATTTGATGATTGTTTTGTTTTACGTGGTGCAGGCTTTGGAGGGGCAACCAGTTGTATTCCGCCGTTAGGCGGTGGATCTTTCAGAGGCTCCGTGCTTAATCCTCCCAATACGGCGTTGGTCCTACTTAGATCTGCTACCCTATCATTCCTGGGTGGGCAAGATGGTTGCACTAGTTTAGGGGTCATTGAACTCTTCTCCATCCTTACAGTGTCTTGGCCAATCTTTGAGTGGAGTTTTACCAGTGTTTATAGGGCAAAGAAATTGTCCAAGGATGTTTGCTCGAATTTGTCCAAGCGGTCTAGTAGCCCTTTCAGTTTTTCGGTTACTGGCAGCAATAAGGATGTCATAAGGGATTGGATCCGTTCCATCAGCAATTCTGATGCTGGTAATTCTTCAGAATTATTTGCTAAATCAACAGCCATAGCGGTACCAACAGAGACATGCGGTTGGTCACACTCCGGAGGTTCACTACGATTTATCCCATTGTTCGTGGAGTCATTAACTACTGCTTTGCAGGGTACTCCCACATTCATGTAATTTTTGCGAATTCTTTTTAGGGCCTTTAGTCTATAGGCTTTGCGTGGGGTAACTAATCTTTTCCGTTTTACGGCGGCCCTACCTGTCTTCTGTGGAGGTGATTGAATAATGCAATCTGCGGGAGTGTCGTGTATCGTTATTAGAGGCGAGGCTGGTGATGAGGGCACTGGAAGATTTACAGCGTTTCTAGTTCCAGCATTAGTTGATATTTTATTTAAAGGTGCTGGATCAGGTGCGATTTCAAGAAATCACTATCCGGTTTCAGGTCGACGACACATGGTTGCTGGTCGCTATGGGTATGGGAGGTATTTGATCCAGCTTGAGTGATGTTTGAAGGAGATTTGGCCTGCGCAAGAGACCCCATGGAGGATCGCTTGTGCGCCAGGTATTCACGTGAAAGTCTACGTTCTGCTAGAATAATCTCCTTTTCTACTACAGAAACAGCACGGGTAATAAAATTATCGATGGTCCCCAGCGTCGAGTTTCCCCCCCTCCGTGAGCATCTACCTGAACGGGTAGCCATTGGGGAATATGTAGACATGTACAAATGCTTTAGCACAGTTAGTTGTGTTACTATGTGCCCCTGCTCAGTAGTCCTTTGGTTTACCTGTGGTGTTAGAGGGGTGGCCCGTCCCGGCCCCTGCTGGCCCCGGACGGCCACAGACGGCCCGCCCTTTGCCCGGGCTTCGCCCGGCGTCCCGCTTGTGTCCCGCAAGACGGACTCTCCTCTGCTGTTATAGGATGGCGGTGGGGGCAGGGGCACGCAGGGGGGCGCTGACCGATGTCACGTGGTCATGCAGTGACTCCTGGGATAGTGAGTACCTGCCGCGCTTACCCCGGCAGCCTCCTCTGATGTTAGTCTCCCTCGGCAACCAGGCAGGTGCAAACCGCGTTGGTGGGTCGATTGTTCCTCCCACAGGCGAAGCGGCTCCCGCGCAGCGGGAGCGGCGAGCAGTCATTAGCAAGGGAAACGGACTGGCAAGCTCCCACGTCGTTCACAGTTACGCCAAGAAAAGGGTCACAACTCCATATATCTTTTTGCCATTCTGGCAGGGCTGTCTAAAGGGATAGCTGAGTGTCTTCCCCACTCACTGCTAAGTCTCTCTCATCACAGAACCCCCATAGCTCCTCTAGACTATTGTTTAACAGCAACAGATCAAATGTGTTAAAGGCAGGTTCCATGCTGGCAAGGCACTTACACCCACACAGGTACAATGCAAGACTCCTTGGCACAAGCTCTGATTACACAAATTGAAAATGACACTTCTAGGAGAAAAATAAAACACAGTGAAAATAATCTCCAAACGTGCTTATCTAAGTGCAGAGTTTGTAGTGCAACCAGTTGTTTCTATGGTGCTGCGCAAACACAAGTTCTATCCTCACTGCAGACAAACAATGTTAGAAATGAGATTTCTGGTTGGCTAGGGCTTGCGCCTAAGCCAGACAGAAACCACCTCTCTAGTCAGGGCAAGGGAGTTACACACTGATGATAACATCTGCTCACCCACTTGGTAGCTTGGCATGAGCAGTCAGGCTTGTCCCAGAAGCAATGTGTAAAGCGTTTGACAACACACACGTTGATACAAAGTAGAGAAAGACCATGAGGTAGAGACAGGCAGAGAGAGTTGAAGAAGCTTGGATAGAGAAATAGAGGTAATATTGAAAGAAAACTCACTTTCCTGTGGGGGCCTCTTGAAAGATGGGGTGCTGGGCAATTGCCTCCTTCTCCCTGGCCTTCACATATCCTCAATAGAAGTGACTCAGTACATTCCGCAAGCCATTTGGCTGTGCTGCACTGAGTCACTTTCAAAGCACAGGGATGCAACATATTTACAACAAAATTTCACATCTCTGTGCTTCCTACTGCGCTAGTGCACAAACTGCAGCCTTTCGCCAGTGCAGGCCCCTTGCAAGGATGCCTGTATCATGGGGAGATTGTTTTTGTGGAGGAAGGGGCACCTTCCTGCAAAAAACAACCACTACAGGCATTTTACTCTTTCAATGCCTGAGGTAGAATGCAACATGCATTGAAAGAGGAATAAATGAGCAGAAATGAAAACATTTCTCCTCGTTGTTTCTCCCTACGCCTCCCCTGGGGAGGCGTAGCATTCACACGCATTTCCAGATTTACGAATCCTTGTAAATCTGGAAATGTGTCTCCTTCAATGGGTGTTGCATGGGAACGCCCACAGCAACACCCATGGAACGCCCCACAAGAAGGGTGGCTTTTACTGTCCTTGTAAATATGGAGCAGTAAGATCCGCCATCAGTATGTCACAAAAAGTGATGTACTGGTGGCGCAGGGGGCATGTAAATCTGCCCCCTGAGTTCAACCTTTCTCCCCTATGGAGAGGATGGGGGAAGTAGGCATAACGAGAGAAGACAGAGGTTCCCCTAAAAAACGGGGCTAGAATTATTTTTTTGGGCTGAGCTGTAGGCTGTTGACTGTTGTTGCTCTCCTTCAACACTGCTCACCCTGTTCCCATACAGGCCCCCCACCCCTCAGGAATGGCTTCTCCTACTGCTGCAGATAGTGCTGCCAATGCTGTGTGGAGGCCAGGCCTTCTTACTCTACTGCTCCTCGGCTTGGATAGAATTATTTTTGTGCAGTGGGGCTCCAGGTTGGTGGCTACTTTCCTCCCTGTTTTGGTATCTTAAAAGCTGAATGCTGCTTTGGATAGTGAGAGAACTTTCAGACTCCTGCCTCAGTACCTGACTTTCAGATACGGAGATTATGATTCATGTCCTGCTACCACCATGTCATGTAACGTCTAAAAGATCCATTCAATCCCCCGTGGTTGAAGAATCTTTCAATTAAGTGTCTTGAGGTAGTACAGTTGTAAATCTTTGGAGCTATGACATGTTCAGTTGCATCTCCTCGCCAGTTTGAAGCCCAAAGCCGCCTAATACCTTTATAACTTGTTGTCATTTTAAAATTCACCTGACACTCCAGCTGCCAGTTTTACATTTGTTTTTATGTCAGCAAGCTTGCGTTTGTCTTGACTATGCCAACCTCTGTCCCTATTGGATGGGTATGGGAGCATATGTTACTAGGAGTGTGCTTCTATTTTGACTAATGTTAGTGGGTTATGTGTGAGAGCACTCCCCGGTTTTCCGGGGCCTAAATGCCCCTTTTAACCCAATTGAGAGGGCTGCAGCTCATGTGCAGGGGATATTTCCTTAGATTGCTTGTTTTCTCATCTGGATGAATCTGGGGCCTTTTCTTTGTTAGGGGGTGTTGCCCCTACTCAGACCCCATATGCCTTCATGTCTAGCCTTGTTTGCAGTTCAAGCTCTCTCTGATGTGTTATGTACTGGTGCATTTTGGTAAAATCTCCAATTTTTTTGAAGTTCATGATTCATGGGTGACCCTCTTTATCTTAGATTACTCCTCTAAAGCGATAAAATATCTGTTGATAGCGGCGTAATGCTTGAATATCGCTGAGAATACAGTGATATTCACGCATTAATGCCAATAGGGTCTTAGCCATAATATCCACCTCCCACAGGAAATAATGGCTAGGAACTGGTCTGAGCAGGATTTAGCTTATGGAGATATCCGCCCTTAGCACGAATATTTCCATGGCTACGCCTGTGTTGATAATAGGCGATAGCGATGTTAGCGACAGTTTTTAGTTGCTAACAGGTTGCATGTCATTAGCGATAAATATCGCTGACATGCAAAGCGGGCCCAAACCGCTCGCTATCGCCTAAAAGCTATCGCTAACTGCTGTTAGCGACAGCTTGCTAATAGGGCGATAGAATTATCGCCTCTTAGCAAACGAATACGGCAGCTAAAGCAGCTATAATCTCTTATCGCCCTCCTTGATAATATGTTTTTTTGTTGTTAAAAGTACATGCAGTTCTTTAGTCTGTATTTCCCCGTGTGGGTACTACTTTGTAGTTTTCCTGATTTATTTTGTGGCTTGTCCAGATTTGGGTTATTTGCCTTTCTATCTCAAGGTGTATATTTTTATCACTCCTACTGGGGTTGACTTGTTTTTTATGGGATATTGCTGTTTCATCGGACTGCTTAACTGTTGCGGTCTAGTTTTTTATGTTCACTTTTTCTGACTCTATTTGCAGGATTTACAGTGTGAGAGATTTAGCTGTGTGCTTTCAGGGGGGCTTTTTTTGTCAAAAGCTAGCATTTATTTCGCTGAGCGCAATCGTCCAATTTCTTCTCCTGCTACTGCTTGGTTCTGTGAGTCATATATTGTCTCTCTCTTACCAGGGCTGTTCCAATTAACAGATGGTTAGTATTTTCCTAGCTGTAGATTCTGTCACTTCTGGTTGCATCTTGTTCAATTGTTCATTTCTGTAAAACGTCTGAGATAGAGTGCATGACTGGAAGTTTCCCTTGACCTGGCTGTGCCTCCCTTGCCTATTTTGTTTAAATCTTTTTATTGAGTTTCTGAAAAGACAAACATAGGACAAAAGGACAGTACGACAATACGAGCGAGTGCCCCTTGACTGGCGTCTACCCCTCCCTTCCGTTGGGGCGAGTCTCACTGATGTTCCACAGAATATGTCCTCGAAAGCTAGTGAGGACCCCGAGGGGGTTAGCAATATCCCGAAACAGTCCCATTAACAGCCAACAGTCCCTCTCCCTCCCCCTCTCCTCCCTTATCCCTCCCTCGTTCCCCCTTCCCGGTGTGGTAACTACGCTGCTGCTGGACATATTGAGGCCTATAGAAAGTGTGTTGTTCAGGTGGGAGACCTAGGTTCTTTCCTGAAGTCATCCTGGTAGCCGGAGCACCCTGAGATATTTTGGGCATGTGATTTCTGTGAATTCCTCTGACAGGAGAGAGACCAGGGCCTGCCATGTGTCGAGGAATGTGTCACGTGTCTGGGTGAGGGAGGCTTGTATCTTTTCCATACCCATGATATACCATAGTCGATGAAGCCATCCCGTATGAGTGGGCTTCCTTGGAGTGCCCCAAAGAGACAGGATATGTTGGGTGGCCGCCCACATCGCCAGCCCATCTGCCTCCCCCTGATCGATTTGAGAGGGAATGTGATGGCGTTGGGGAGACCGATAAGCGTGTACGCTGGAAATAGGGGGATCTCCGTTTCAAAGTGTTTATCAAAATCCTTTAGCACCCCTTCCCAATACTCCTGGACCTCCGTGCACTCCCATAGTAAATGAGTGAGTGTCCCCTGGAGGCCACATCCCCTCCAACACCTGGGGTCCCTACTCAGATTGCTCTGATGCAGTCGTGATGGTGTAAGATGCCAGTAGTATGCTATTTTCAACGCCGCCTCTTTGCTGGCTACATTGCGGGCGGTATGATGGGCCCTGAAATATATGTCCTGCCATTCTTTGTCCGTGAAGGAGCGTCCCAATTCTCGTTCCCATCGGGTCTGACCCGCTGACCGTGTAGCAGGGGGGGTTGGACTGAGCATCGTGTAGATATCTGTGATTGCGTGTTTGTCTGTTGTTTTCATGTGTAACCACTTCTCGTAGTTCGTAAGGTGTCTGTTTACGTGGGGCAGCACTTCTTTCTCCGTGAGCCAGTGTCTGATCTGAAAGTATTGAAAGCGATGGATCTGTGGAAGCGTATAATATTCCTGTAGGGTATGCATCTGCATGAAGCCTGCAGGATTGAAAAGGTCGCCAGCTGCTTTGCACTCTGACGCCCGCCACTGCGGAAACGACCCGGGGGTCCTTCCCGGAGGGAAGGCCGGGTTCTCGAACAGAGGTGACATCGGGGACAGAAATGTGGTGAGGCCTCTCGAGACCGCCACCTTGTCCCACACCTGCATCACCGTCCTCGTAATGGGCGATTTTCTAAGATATGAAGGCCTGTCCGTTCGCCTCAGGAATGGGACCTTCCACAGTGACATCTGGCCCATAGCCCGGTCTTGAAATAACCACCGCTTCTCCAATTCTGGTCTGTTCCACTCTAAAAGGTAACGAAGCTGTGTTGCGTGGACGTAGCGGAGTAGGTCAGGAATGCCAAGGCCGCCCTCCGACGTAGCCCGCTTGTTCAAATCCCTGCGCAGTCGCAGGCGCTTGCCGGCCCATACAAATTGTATAATGCTGTCTTACAATTGTTTGAGCATGCCTATTGAAGGGGTTACTGGAATGGTCTGAAACAAATACAGGACCTTCGGTAAGAGAGTCATTTTTACTGCAGCCACTCGCCCCAACCATGAGAGTGGTTGGTGACGCCACCTCACTAGGTCCCTTTGTAGGGCAGCTAGCAGAGCCGTGTAGTTTTGTTCGACCGTTTGGGTCGTGCTCAGGGTCAGGGAGATGCCCAGGTAGGGCAACAACATCTGGGTCCGAAGACCTCCGTACTGCCGCTGGCCTCGCATCGCAGCGTTTGCATTCCGCCCCAAGTGCAAGATCAGTGATTTCTCAACATTCATCTTGAACCCCGATACTCTCCCGAAGTCCTCCATTTCCGAAAGGAAGGCCGGTACCGATGTCGAGGGGTCTTCCAGAGCTGCCAGGACATCATCTGCGTAGAGACTTCTGGTCTGCGGTTCTCCGCCAAACCGAACTCCTACAAAGGACTGATTGTCTCGGACCCGTTGTGCTAGTGGTTCGATGTACAAAGCAAATAGCAGGGGCAATAGAGGACACCCCTGTCTGGTGCCCCTCTGGATGTCTAGTGGCTCTGAACGCACCCAGCCTGCGGGGCTGCGTAGCAGCTAGCGACCCACGTGGGAAACTGGTCTCCAATCCCAAATTGCGCCAGGACAGCGTCCAGGTATCCCCAGTCCACTCTGTCAAATGCCTTTTCGGCATCCACTGACAGGAGAACTGCATCAGAGTAGTTGTAGTGCGCTTTATCAATGACATGAAGCAGGCGCTTGGTGTTGTCTGCGCACTGTCTGTTCGGGATGAATCCTGCTTGGTCTGGTTCAATGATACCCGGCAAACATGGGCCCAGTCGCGCCACCAGCACGCCTGTAAATAGCTTCAGGTCGAGGTTAAGTAATGAGATGGGTCTATAAGCTTTGCATCGGGATGAGTCTTTGTCAAGCTTGGGGATGACCACAATATCAGCCTCTAACATGTCTTGGGGGAGGGAGCCCCTGCCCTGGAAGGAGTTAAATAGCCTAGTCAATACCAGCGCTATTAGGGGGCAGAAAGCCTTATAAAAGCTCGCTGAGAAGCCATTTGGGCCTGGGGCTTTTAGCGGCTTGAGGCGCGCGATCGTGGAGATGACCTCATCAATTCTGATGGGCACGTCGAGAGAATCCCTAGTGGGTTCGTCGAGGGGTGTGATCGCCGTTTCATTGAGATAAGATTCAGCCGTAGTTTGTCCGGTAGGTGGTTCCACCGCGTACGAAGAGGCATAGAACTCCCGGAAGCCCTCTGCAATTTGGTCGTCCTCTCGGGCGACATTCCCGTCACGGGTGTGAATGGAGGGGACCTTCGCTCGCAGGGCCTTTGCTTTGAGGCAGCTCGCCAGCAAGCGCACCGTTTTATCGCCGCCTACATAGTAAGTGTGGTGCAGTCGCAGGGCTGCATATTCCGCCCTGTCCAGGTCTAAGCTTGCGAGTTGGACCCTGACTGCTTTGAGCTGGCGCCATATCCTGGGAGCCCCGGTTCGGCTATGAGCTTGCTCTAGCTCAAGCACTTGTTTGGACAGAGAATGCCGCTTATCCCTCCTCTCCTTGGCTTCCGCCGCAGCTATAGCAATCAATTCCCCCCTCACCACCGCTTTAAGCGCCCCCCACACCGCTGTCAGGGAGACTTCCGGGGTATCGTTCATCTGTAGGTATTCTGTGATGCGATTCTGGAGTCGTTGCGTCACTCCCTTATGTTGCAGGAGTGCGTCATTAAGGCGCCATCTACCTTTCCGCTGCGTGACCCTAGGGACTCGTATGTGTGTCATGAGTGCATCGTGATCAGATAGTGCTGCTGGGAGTACCTCCACATCATCCACTAGGGGGGTTATATCAGTGTTACCGAAAAAGTGGTCAATTCGCGCATAAGTGTGGTGTACATGAGAGTAAAAAGTGAATCCTGGGATGGTGGGGTGATGTTTCCGCCACAGGTCCACAAATCCCCTGTCCGATAACCATTGGCCCCCCTCCGTTGAGATCGCTTCAGCGAACCCATGGCGATGGCCTGACCTGTCTATATTGGGGTCCATTACTAGGTTTGTGTCTACGCCCACCAGCATTGACTTTGTATTAGGTTGCAGCGTGTCCGCCAGGGCCCCTTTAAGAAATGGTTCCTGTTTGGAGTTCGGAGCGTAAAGTGAGCCCACCACCATCTTCATCCCACCGATTCGAGTGCTGTAAGCTAAGAATCTCCCTTTAATTTCGGCCACCCTGTCCCCAACTGTCCCTGTAAAGTGACGTGCCACCAGTAGGGCCACCCCCGCCTTTTTCTCTAGAGTTGAGGAATAGTATTGGAACGGGAAGGCCTTTGAGCGCATTCTGTGCCAGTCTTTGGATAGCAAATTAGTTTCTTGGAGTAGGAAAATTTCTGCACCTGAGACAGTCCTTCGTTTAACGAGGTTGTTAAGCCCCTTTACTTTCAAGGTGAGAACCTTCAACGCAGAGTTCGCCATATTTGAGATACTTGAGGATTGCACAGTATGCTAGAGGCCCGCCAGCCCCTTGGACCGGAGCATTCTGTCTCTAGTGTACCACACCGGGATGGTTCCATTCTCCCCCCACCCACCCCCTCCAGATCCAACTTTCCCAACCTCCCCCTCCCCAACTATCTTCCCCCATTGTAGTCTGAAGCTCCCCAACTCCCTCACCCCCCGCAACCCTCCCCTGAACAGTCCCCCATAACTTTTCCCATAGTCTCGGGCCTATCGGGACAGAGTCCAGGTCCGTAGAGTGTCATAGTAAGCAAGGACATGGCGGCGGCTGACTCGTCGGCCCCCGACCCCATCCCCCCAGTGAGGGAGGCTCTTGAGGGCAAACCCCTGTGCAGGAGCACCTTACTGTTTAGCCGCAGTGTTGTCCGTCACCTCTTGTACAGCCGCCTCACGTTCTTGGGCCGTCACCAAAGGGTCCAGTTTCCGGAAGGATTTGGGGGAGCGCCGTCTCCGCACGGTCTGCCAGCTGTCTCTGGATCGTCGGCCTGGCCCTTCCACAGATCGGTGCAGGGAAGTCCCACGCGAGTCCGTTTCCTCCGGTGGATCGATGTCCAGCACCGCACACGTGTCCTCAAGGGATCTGAGTTGGTGAAGTGACCCCTTCCATTTGAAGATGAGGCGAAACGGGTGGCCCCACGTGTAAGGCACGCCTTTGTCTCTCAAGAAGTCCGTAGCTACCTTGAAGGTCCTTCTTTTCTGCAAGGTGATGGCAGAGAGATCCTGAAAAAGGGCCACCTGGTCTCCCCGGAAGATGATCGGTTGTCGCACTCGGGATTCTATCAAGAGGCGCTCTTTCAGAGGGAAGTCCTGGAGAAAGGCCAGTATATCTGGAGGGGGGGCCTGTGCCCGGCGTGCCGGGCCGACCCTGTGAGCGCGATCCATCCGGATTAAGAATTCACTTGGTTCCCCGATGATCTCCCGTAATAGGTCTTGTAGGTACGCTGTTCCCTTCCGATTTCAATGGAACTCCCCGGACCCTTATGTTGTTCCTTCGGGAACGGTTCTCGAGATCCTCCGAGTGGGCTTGGAGATCCACTTGCTGGTCCTGGAGGCGGAGTATTTCTTGCTGGAGTTGTTCCACTTCCATGCTGCGGGTCTGGTCTGCCTCTTCTACTGCCGCCACACGTTCCCCCAGGCTGTCTACGTCCCTGCGTAGTTCTCGCTGCTCACCCGCAAGCTCTTGCTTCAAGGTTTGAAAGTCATCCCTCAGGGTGTTGAAGAGGGAGGCCAGGAAGGCCTTCATGATGGGCGCGGATTCGTATTCTGTGCCCGCGGCTGCAACCGGTGTCTTGGGAGGCGACTGCGCCGAGGCTTTCTCTGCCTTCGTGGCGGTTTTGTGGAGCATGTCCGCTATGTTGCGGTTGCCTTTGTGTCCCGTGGTGGCTATGTTGTCGGCTTGCTAGAGTCAATGTTGGGGAGGGGGTCTCCTCTCTGGGCAAGGGGTCGGTCTCTCTTGTGTTCTGTGCCGGATGCAGGAGCGTGGGGGCCCAGGGTCCTTATTTCTCTGTGGTGAAGAGCTGCGGGGCCCCCCGGTCAAGCAGCTCCGTCCCCGTCAGGGGGGATTCGCCATGCATGAGTCTCTGATTCAGTCTCCGGCCCTCGGGGGTCGCCGCTGTGATGTCCGATGTCGGCCTCGGTCTTGTGGGTCCCCGGGTCAATCTGATACTGGCCCTTCCTCGATGCCCTGGACAGCGCAGTCAGGGGGGTATTCCTCTCCCTCCACAGTCCAGGGGCTCTCCTGTCGTCCGTCGGGCGCCGGGACTCCGCTGGGCGTCCTGCTTTGGACCCCACTTAGGCCTCAGCCCCTCATACTGTCCTCCCTGCCAACACCCAGGGCCACGGTCCACAGCGCGTGTTCTCTCGGCCCCGGGTCCGGTCGCCGCGGTCCACAGAGGGGGGGTCCCAGGTGCAGTCCTGCCTGGCCTTGCGCCACAGTGATCCGACGCGGTTCGGTACTGGTGTGTTGGTGAGGCTTGGTGCTAGTGTCCAGTGAGCTTCAGGGTGCTCTGTCGCCTGTCCGCCCTCGGCGCCCCGGGCCCAGCGTCCACCCCGTGGTCTCAAGGGTGCCTCCCTTTGTCACGGGCACACAACAGCATGGCCAGTGGGGTCTCTCGGCCGACCTCGGCTTCTCCCTCCGCCCCGCCGCTGGTTCGCTTCGCTTCCCGCATCTCCTCACCAGTGGGGCCGTTGGCCGCAGGGGGTCACCTCCGGTGCTCTTGCCTCGGGCTTGTGTCCCCCGTGCGCGCTCATCCCTCTGCTCCGGGTCCGGGAGTCAGGGCCCGGTTGCTGTCCTTCCCGGACCAGGCCCGAATCCGGGGACTCAAGTGCTGCGGCAGCCCGCTCGGCTCTCCCTGGCCACCGCCGTGATCCAGCCAGGCCGCGCCTCAGCCGCGCGGCGCCACTACCGCTCGGCCTCTGCTCCGGTGGCTTTCGACGGTAGTCCACCACCTCCGATCGCTGTGCTTGGTGCGATGCGCCTTCTTCTTTGGGCCTCGGGGCTTGGAGAGCACCACAGGCACTGGGCCCTCGTTGCCGCTCTCCCACAGTTTCACGCAGGCGGAGGTTGGAGATCGGCTGCGCCGTTCCCCGCTGGCTGCGCCCGCCATATCAGCTCACTGGCGGCGCCGGGTGTCGAGCTGCTTCTGTGGCGTCGGTTTTCAGGGGGAATAGGGATATTACCCGCTAATGAAAAGGCGATAAGGGGTTTAGGGCCAGGGAGCCTCGGAAAACACGTCCAGTCAGGCCGCTATCTTAGCCACGCCCCCTCCCTTGCTTATTTTTAGGCCTTATCCATACACTTACCTCTCACATATGAGCTCCTGAAATGCCAATACAGACTTCTCTGTTCTTCGTAAGTCTGCAAACCTAAAACCATTGTATCATATAGTAGTTCTAAGGTTGTTTAAAAATTCCATGCTCTGATTGTCAATATCTAGGTTTGCTCCCAACTCTGTGGGATTTGAGAGACTATGTTTATGATTACCTTCTCTTATTGTTGGAGGTTTGCAATGATTGTTTGGCTTCCTCATGTTTTGAGACTTCTCCGGGTGGGCTAGCATTTTTCTTGCTTTTCTCACCCTCTTTGTGGTCACCATTTCTTTGTACTGAGAGAGGGGCTATTTTGGTTGCCTCTCGGACTTTATTCTACCTTAGAATCGTACGTGGGTCAAGAAAGTATGGACCTTTTTCCAACCATCCATGGATGGCCATTGTACAGTTGGGGAATTACTCCTAAGCCACGGAGGTGTCCTTCTCCTTTCTATTTCAATATTCAGAGAGGTAACTTTAATCACTATTGATCCCTGTTTAAGGGGATTATCCTTAGCTGCCTGACATTACATGGCTCTGTAGGTTGAAAGAGCATGTATTTTATATTTAGAAGAGGAGGATGGGCTCTCTGTTCTTGAGTGGTAGGGGTCCTGATGCAGCTTTCGTATTTGGGCTATAATTGCGATTCTCATATTAACATGACTAGAGAATCTGTATTTCATTAAAGACACGGAGGCTGACATTATGCATTTACCTTTAATGCAGACCCAAGCAGCCACATACATCACAATAAAAACATTCCAAATAGAACAAATACAACAGGCAAAGTCCACAAGACAACAACAGGCTCCCTCTTTTAAATTAGCACCTTAGCTACTTTGGAACGTCCAGCTCCAGTGCTGAACGTTCCATTGTGCAGGTGCAGCTGGAACGTCCAACGGCCGACGGCAGCACTCCCAAGGTAGTGGTCCTAGATGAACTTGAGAAAAAAAGCTTGACACATTGTAATACACTTGAAAATTTCTTCAAAACTTGAAAGGAAGAAAGAAGATGGAGGTGAAGAATCCAAGGAATAAGAACCAAGGTTGAAGTGGTGGTACAAATCCGTAATCAAGGATTATCTGAAAAGAAAAATAAATTAGTCCAAGACCCAGAGAGAAAGTTCAAATATTCATAATTATAGGAATTGTAAAAAAACATATTGAAAGACAAAATTATGCATAACAATAAAATGTATAAGATAACATTGTAACTTGAAATGCCACCAGAGGTGGGAGGGAGGGATAATGTCAGCCTCCATGTATTTAATGAAATCCAGATTCTCTAGTCATGTTAATTTCATTACAAGACCGGAGGCTACATTGTGCATGTTGGTAGCTCTCTAAAACAACACCAGACATATGTTGAATAGGTTTACAATAGTGACGTGCAAAGGTACTGGCATTAAACTAGTCTGCGGACTTCAAAATGTCGTCTAACTTACCTCCAGACCAAAAGGATTTACTGGCAATAGCACCTCTCAGAGAGTGAGCTTGAAAAATATTTAAATCTATCCCCGACAAACTCATAGCGGTTTTGATCCATCTAGCGATAGAAGAAGAGCTAATTCCTTTATGAGGTTTAATAAAATAAATAAGTAATTGATTTACGCCAGGAGGGCGGAGATCAGACATTCTAAGATCATATTCTTTCATGCACTGCACAACACAGAGGTTTGGGCAACGGTCAAAACAAGGATAAAATATTGAATCTTTGTTCTTTTATGAATATCAAATTTCACACCAAACATTTTGTAAGAACGGTTAGTAACCTCTAGAGCTCTGACATCAGAACTTTTCCTGCAAGAAACTAGGCATAAAAGAGTAGCTAATTTAATAGAGAGATTCTTCCTATCAAGGAGAGAATTGGGAGGCCAATTATTACAGAGATTGAGAATCAAATTAACATCCCAAAGTGTTTCATATCTGGCTATAGGAGGTCTCCTTAGACATATACTTTTCATAATTCTACAAATGATTACATTTTTCCAATAGTCTTCCTGTTAACGAGAGCATGACCAGCAGAAATAGCGGATCTAAAACAGTTGACAGATCTGTAGCTAAGTCCCCTATCAAATTGTTCAACAAGGACATTAGTTATGTCAACAATAGGGGCCTGCAAGGGATCCAGGTCCCTTTCTATGCACCGACATAACCAAACTTTCCAGATTATATTGTATCTGTAGTATGTGCCAGGTGTCCAAGATTCTCTGAGGACAATAGAAGCCGATTCCAAAAGGCCTGAGATTTCGTTAGATCTCCTGACACTCTCCAAGCAAGAAGGGATAAACTCCCGTTCTGAATTAGAGGGTGAAAATGTCCGTCTTTGTTTGTAAGTAGATTCCGTATGGAAGGAATCAAAAAGGGAATGCTGCAAGTCATTTCTAGAGCGGTCGGAAACCAAGCCTGGAAAGGCCGAAAAGGGGTTATCAAAATGAGAGAACACTGTTCTAATCTCACCTTCTGAAGGACCCTCTGAATCATTACGAAAGGGGGAAAAGCATAACCCTGGATTTCCTTCCATGTTTGAAGGAAAGCATTGACTGCTAGAGCACCCTGGTCGGGCATCCAGCTAAAATAATTCTGTATTTGAAATGTCAATCTGCTCGCAAACAGGTCTACTTCTAGAGGGCCCCAGATTTTATTCAGAGTGTTGAAAACTGAAGTGTCCAGTTTCCAATCGCTGAAGTCTATGAGGAAACGTGAGTTCCAATCTGCAGAGGTGTTCACTGCTCCCGGAGGGTATTCCGCTCTGAACGCAATCTTGTGTTCTAGACAAAACATCCATAGCTTCCTGGTCAGGTCTGACAGGTCCGCAGATTTGGTCCATCCTAATCGATTGATATAAGCCACAGCTGACATATTGTCCATTTTCAGAAGGACAGATCTCCCTTGAAGGCAATGTCTGAAGCTCATGAGAGTGTAAAAACCGGAGGTCAACTCCAGGTAATTTATATGGTGGAGGGATTCTTCTCGCAAACAGAGACCGCAAGTATTTTGATCTAAAAGGCAAGTACCCCAGCCATAAAGGCGGGCATCTGATTCCAAGATAAATTCAGAGATTGAACTAAAGATAGGTTTCCCATTTCAAGCTTCTAGATTGTTCAACCACCAAATCAGTTCCAAATGAGAATCTTGATCTAGGGTGATACGATCTCCGTACCAAAGCCCAGACCTTAGAGCTCACGCTTTGTTTCTCTGAAGAGCGTTATAATTGAGGGTACCCGTTAAAATTGCCTGGATGGAAGAGGAAAGAAGGCCCAGGCGTCTCGCCAAATTCCTGAGGGATAGGTCTTGACATTTGAGAACATATTTTATTTGCTTTTTTATCTTTGATATTTTCTTTGAGGGAGGAGAGGAGACAACAAATTGTATCGACCATGAACCCCAGAAATTCTAGAGATCTTGAGGGAATCAGGGATGATTTCTCCTTGTTTATGATGAAACCCAGACTCTGTATAAGACCCATAGCAAATTTTAGATCTTTGCTTAGTTGTAAACGATCCTGGGCCGTGAGATATCGTCGAGGTGATCAGACGAATACCCCTTGATCTTAAATAAGAAACCACAACTCTCATCACCTTGATGAAACACCAAGGGGCAGAAGAAAGGCCAAAAGGAAGGGCTTGAAACTGGTATAGATGACCCTTCCAGAGAAACTGAAGTAAGTGTTGATGGATTTTCGCCATAGGAATGGTAAAATAGGCGTCTTTGAGGTCAAATTTTACCAGCGAATCTCCTTCCAGGAGTAAGTCCCTGAGAAGATGGATGCCTTCCATTTTGAAATGAGAATAGGAAAGAAACGCATTCAGTTCTCTCAGGTTTAAAACCGGTCTCCAACCTTTGTCTTTTTTTTCGACTAAGAAAAGGTTGCTTATAAAGCCTAGTTCCTCGATAGGTACTTCCTAGATTGCACCCTTCTGAATCATAGAAGAGATTTCCCCTTCTATGATTCTTTGATGGCCTGAAGAAAGGGGAATTTCTTTCGGGAATGAAAATTGTGTAGGTATCCTTTCGAAGTCTATTGTAAAGCCTCTTACAGTGTTTAGAGCCCAACGGTCCTGAGTAATCAGTTTCCAATTTTTTAGGAAATATTTTAACCCCTTCGGTGCTGATGACGAACCCCAGCCATCATGCACTACGGTGCTCGTGTGCTGATGACGGCTGGGGTTCGTCACTGCCCGCCCCTGTTCGTGCTGTTTACAGCACACGAGGGGAATCGCGGCCGCATCGAAGGGGTTAATCTGCCGCCGACCTTTGAAGGGAAGGAATGGGGAAGTATAGGAGATACACTCACCTGAGGGATTACTTTGATTGTTTGATCCGCGTGATCTGAATCCCCTGCTCCATATTCCTCTAACTCTTTGGGGGTAGAATTGTGGGTTGTGGTATTGTTGGAAGCCTCTGCCAAAACCACGACCTCTGAAGTGGCCCTTTGGTTGTATCGACCGGAAGGAAGGCCCCGTCTTCCAGCCCATCCAAAAAGGTTATTGCCGTTATTAAATACTTTGCACATATTTTGTTGCGCCTTATCAAGGGCAGTGAATGTCAAAACATATTTCCCTATTGATTTTATCAGTTCCTCAACAAATAGTAAACCTTTATGGTTTTGGGTGGGTTCCTTATCTGCAAGATCACTAAGTTTTGGGTTGATACTAGTAAGGACAACTCTACGCCTCTCGGCGTTGATGCTTGCATTAGTGTTTCCCAAAAGTATAATGACCCTTTGGCTCCATCCTCTTATCACGTCTGTATCGAGACGGGTGCCCTGTGCATGGCTCCCTTCAACCGAATCGAAGATCCTTGTCAGAGGACCAAGAATGAGACGATCCTGACAGGTCTTGAAGGATTTTTCCATGCCTTTTCTGGGAACGCGCCCCATTTTGAAAAGGAACTTTATTAAGTCAGGATCAAGGTTGGGGGTATAACAGGTCTTGTCCCCAACAGAGGGTCTAGAACACTCAGCCCTTAAAATGTTGCGAGTTTCTCTTTCCAAGGGTTTTCTGACCCATTCCCACTTCACAACACGATCCTGAGGGCACCATTCAGAACTGCGCAGATGTCTCAAATTCTGAGGTGAGAGCATTTCTTCACCCAAGGGATTATGGATAACGTCTTTTGAAGAAGAAGGAGCATCCTCAACTGCGTCTCCGAAATCCTGGTCCTCCTCTTTGAGGTCGAGGACGTATTCCTCAATGAATTCAGAGTTATCTGATTCACCATTGTAAGTGCCAAAGTGAGCATTTCTTGCATGTGTGTCGCCTTGGACACCTGTATTATTTATGTCGCCAAGGACACCCATACGTTTTGAGGTGCAAAGACCTCCATCACTCCAAGAGGTGGTAGGACCTCCTCTATTTATCGAGGTGCTAAGACCTCCCACGCTCAAATCATCATGCTTGCTCTTTTTCATTCTTTTACCTCCGGGTCCAGATTGTACAAAATTGGTTTCTTCTTTGTCCTGGGAAGGACATTTTGATATAAGATGGGAAAGGCTTTCCATCATACATGATTTAAACTCAGAATGAAGCATCTTTTCAAAAGAATCCTCATCCAGATTCGGTGTAGGGGCAGAGGACTCATCAGAATCTGTAGATGACATAATGAATTAAAAACAAAATGGAGGTAAAGAGCAAGGGTAATTAAATTGAGCCAATAGAAAAAACAAAAACATTTTTGAGGGCTTTTTATATCTATTTTTAACACTTTTAAAATATTTAGCAGGTATAAGAATTAGTCTAAAATGAATAGGGATAATCAGCACAGATTCTGTGTGAAAAATTTAGTCCAAACGTTGTTGAACTAAAGTCCAAACTGCCTGAATTACGAAGAATCAACAAGCTTGAGTGAAGGGCTTCAGCAGTTGCTATAACAACCCTCCTCAGCCTCGGATTGTGATAGCGAGGGCCGAGGAAGAAAGAGAAATGCAGTTAGCAACGAGACAACGACGCTTCGTTGTTGCCAATGGTCATTCCTCTAATCATCCAATGCTAAAGAGGAGCGTGTACGCTATGAAAAAGCCGACGATATGAATGATAAAGTGGCAAATAAATAAAACGATGTTTATCGCCAAGAGATACTCACCTGAAGAGGTACGGGGAAACAATTCTCAAAAGTATTCTATAAAAGAACATGAGCAGGAATAAGTGTTTTTCGGGGCAGAGCGAGTAACTGAAAAGGCAATCCACCACAAGAACATGAGGCGAGGGAAACAACCCCGCCAAAAGAGTCCGGCAAGATCCGACAAAGGTAGGAAAAGGGGGGCATCCCGCAAGCAGTACAAGGGAGATAATAAGTGTCAATAAAAACAAGGGCAGATGAAGTAACAGCGACGGTCAATGTGTCAAAACCACCTTGTCTAAAAGAAAGGAAGTATAACTATCAGTCAATTGGAGATTAGTAGAGGGAGGGGGTGCGAAAGGATGGGGGGGAGAATCAAACCACATCATAGGCAAAATAAAGGACAATAAGTACAATATAAGTAGAGCTACCGGTTTTCCGTTTTTACGGATTTATACATATAAATACAGACGGAAAGCAAGTTTTCCTTTGTCTGTATTTATATATATAAACGGGAAAATGCGAGTAAATTTTGCTGTGCGGGCGTCTGGTGTCTCCCCCTCCTTAGAGGGTTAAGAGGCATCAGCCCGGGCTGAGACGCACCAGAGTACTTCACAGGTCTTTGAAAGACCAGAATCACCGGCCACAAGGGATTCGTGACGTCGCCCCTTGCCCCTAAACCCTGAGACGTGCCACCTGTGAACCTAGCCCGCAGTACTTTCTTCTGTCTCCAGAGGGCCGAGCCGGAGCCCGGAATCAACTGCAAGGATTCTCCCTTTTAAATCCCAAATCCACCTTTTAACATCAGTGGGGGCCAGCACCCCCGCATTAGGCACAGAGACAGTGGCGGTTTTTGTGTGAGGGCGTCGGGGCTCCGTCCCGTCACTTTCACCCCCTGGGTCGGCATTGGGATAGTCAGTGTAAATTAAAAATAATAATTTCATTTGTCCGTTTTCATTTTTATTTTAATTCAAAAACACAAGACACACGCACCTTGTCTTTATTGCTGTGGGTTGACTTGATTTCTAATGAGTCTCGTGTGTGTGTGTGTGTCACTGCAAGCGGCGCTGATCCACATTTACATTCTCTAAAGCTGCTTGTGAGAAGTTGGGAAAGGGTGGGGTAGAGGCTGCGGGCAGGTGAGATTGGAGCAGAAGATTCGAGTCTGCGCAGATTGTCATCATGATTTCTGAAGACACACTGCGCAGACTCGAGGTGTCTGCTTCCCAAATTTTGGTAACTGCAGGCCGGATGTGGACACCAGTAACAGCTCCAGCGTCAATTCTTGATTAGACGGCCAAGGATGCATGGATTTGGGCATTACTTAGAAGAAGTCCGATCCCGACGGTTCCCGAGTGGACCAGGCAGCACCAAGCTCCGGTGAGTAAACAAAAGCAAAGTGGTCCATACTTCTGCAAAGCAAAACAGAATCACCGCCAGTGACAAAACATGTTGCTTTGACAGTGAATCTGATTAGTCAAACGAAGTCCGGACTCACTCAGCAGTGCCAGGAGCAGGGAGTTTAATTTGGATATTAATGGCTAAGGTGTGCTAGCTGGATGAGCACAATGTATTTCGTTTTCGAAGTTTTCAGCTCTGAATTCCTAACTCATCTCATAGGAAAAGGGGTGGCCCCTGGTGTCAGAGGGAAGATATTACTATTTATCACTGCCCATAAAAGCGTCTCCATTGATAATTATTCTGACTCCTGCTCGGCCCATAACAATGGCCTATTGTGAGGGGTCATCAGGCCTCCATCTGTTCGAGTCTCCTGACTGGGTGTGAGCAGCCAGGAGCCTCACACCTAGAAGCAAATGCCACAGATGGGAAACAAAGGCTCACACCTGTTATCACTTCACACATACTTAAGAGAGGCATCTTTTCACTTTGTTCAGGCAGCTGAAGGCAGTGTGAGTTTCTCTTAGTGGGGCTGTATGGTGTTCAGTGGGGGAGAGGATGTGGCACTCTGCCAATGACAGAAACTGCAAGGCTCTTAGACAAATGGCTTGTGATAGCACTTTTAAGCATATTTGGGACATTTTGCAAATGGCAAAGGTTGTTTTCAGATGAATGTATAGTGTTGACCAATAACAACTGAGCACATGTGTGCATTGTCAATTTAAATAAATGTGGAAAAATACTAGCTGTAGCGTCGCTTTTGCTTGCGGCGAAAATAAATGTGGATAGATACAGAAAAAATGCCCGAAAAATAAATATGGATAAATACAGACGGAAATGGCAAATAAATAAATACCATAAAACTGGGAGCCCTAAATATAAGTACAATATAATAAATGTATAAGAAAGATAGAGTCAACTTATCTGCTTGGGAGCGGCATTTAAAAGAGGCTGTCTGTTGTTGCCTTGTGGACTTTGCCTTTTGCCTTTGTTCTATTTGGAATGTTTTTATTGTGATGTATGCGGCTGCTTGGGTCTGCATTAAAGGTAAATGCATAATGTAACATCCGGTCTTGTAATGAAATCTTAAGGATCCCTGTGCAGGATCCAGTGATTCTTGTCATTAGTATCTGCCCACTCTCTGTTTGTTACTGATCGTACTTCACCAATATACTACCGAATCTCTCCAATGTTCTCTGGTATATCGGCAGGCCGGTAGCATGTTCTGAACATCTGTTTCTTAGAGATGCTAGAATTTCCTCTAGTTGGTTTTTGACTTTTGTCTTACCGAATTCTGAGGTGTTTTTTACTTGTTGGAGGTCTGTGAAGGCTCTTCAAATAGTAAGTTGGCAACTTCACCTTTGTTAAAGCAATGGAATACTTTTGTTTCCCATAGATTTCACAATAGTATTGTTAGAAAGAGTTTTGCACTTCAGGACTGTTGTGTGACAGCTCTATCAGCAAACAGCGCATGTTCCTGTTACTGCATTTCTTTCTGGATCTGGCCTCTGTGGCACAGTAGACATTTGCTGTTTTTATTAGTACATCATCCCTCTTGCATTCTCTGCCATTAAATATGGTTTTGCAAGATGCACATGCTCAATGAATAGATCCAGTCATAATCATGCTTGTGGCCAGAGAGCATAGTTGGGGGAACCAAGTTCTTTGTTTTTTTTTCATGATCCTATGGGGTGTATCACACTTGTTATTTTGGGCTACAGTATTTTTGGTGTCTTCCAGCGTGTTTTTTAGTGGAAGACTACTTAATGCAGGCCACATGTGGGCTAGATTTGGAATATATTCTCCTCAATGTCGGTTTAGCCCTTGTTCTACAGTTGTTCTCTTCAAGTTTTTAATTCCCTTTTTGCATTAACTGTGCTTCTCTGGTTTTGCCCTTCGGACACAGTGGCTGACTAGCAAGTAAGATTGAGGGTCTTGAAGTTTACGAAGTGCAGGAAATTGTGTTACTGTTTGAGGGGGGTGAAACCACACTCAAGCATCAACCAAAGTTCTTGTCAGGGTGAAACACAAGCAAACTCCCAATTAACTTATGCTTAACCAGCTAGTAGGTTGGCACAAAAGCAGTCAGGCTTAACTTAGAGCCAATGCATAAGGTAGTTATGCAGCACACAAACATAAAAAAGTGAAAACATAACACAAGAAAAATGCTACACCAGTTTAGATAAATAGAATAAAATGTAATTAATTATTTGTACCAAACTGACAAAAGGTATGCAATTTTAAAGATTTAAGAAAAAGTCATGCTTAAAAGCGCAAAGTGGCAGCGATAGTTTTATGGCTGCACCAGACCGATACAAAAGTCACAAGTTCAGTCCTACCATGATAGAGTGTGGGCAAGGTTCAGGAACCAAGTTAGGCTCACTGAAAAAAACTTTGTCAAAAAAGAGATTCCCTTTGGGTACATTAACAAAAACACAATGACATAGCATACAACAATACTTCAAGCATACTCAGAGCAATGCAATAGTTAACCAAATTCTGAAACGACAAATAAATTCAATATGCACAGTTTTATTTTATAATTAAAATTGAATTAAAAAACAGATTAAAACATATATCAATCAGGGGAAAACAGACAATATGTGGAAACAAATTATACTCTAAAGTTCATCAAATGAGTTCCTAAAGCTAAACCAAGGGAGATACTCAAAAGGTATATTCAGCGCCAGTCAGAATACTCCTTAATTATTATAAATTGGATTCTCTCCCCTAATTCTCCTCAACGCGTTTCGACGGAGCAATTATCATACAGCCGTCTTCCTCAGGAAAAATATTACCTGTTTTCCCCAGATAACTTTAAATGAGGCGTGTTAAATAAGTAGGGGATAGATATCTCCCTTCTTTGTGATAGGACGAACTTCCTGCTGCTGGCAGTCTTTATAGATCGTATTGCCAAATCTTATATATGTCCCACGATCATATTTGTAGATGCTAAGTACTGCCACTTCAAGGAGTTATTATATATCAGTCTACAAAATGCAGATTATCCTGCTTGCACGCGGTAGAGTTGTTCCGATTCTTGGAATTCGAAACAGTAGCACCAATTTAAAATTCTAACAGGCGTGCTAAGATTTAGAGAGGGTGCCTTGGTCTTCTCAGTCTATAACAAATGCTGCCTCTTCAAATCTGGAAGAATACGATTCCCGTGTGCAGCCTCCGTGGTGTTCGATAAAACCTGAAAAAAACACCCTAAAACCTGGTAATGAAGCATTACACGTTCCCACGTCGAAATGCGGGCAGCTGCGGTTCCAAAGAGGCTGTAGGCTGCAATGCGAGGTCCTGCTTCAGAGATGCATCATGCAGCAGCAGTTCAGGTGAAGCTATCAATAGTGCCTGCGATGAGAGGTCCTGTGTCGTTATCGAGGGCGCTGTTGATGAAGGCTTGCAATGGAAGGCCTCTGTTGGGGATCCGTTGTGCAGCTGCAGGTTCCATGGAGCAGTGACTGCGGTGCTAGGATCTGTATTGGAGGTCTGTTATGCAGTGGTGGTTCCAATGTGAAGCTGCAAGGAGATGCATAAGGCTGCATCGGTTCTGCACAAGAGACCACTGCTGGGCTGGAAGAGCACCTTCAGGCCCACTTCCATGGGTTCAGGGCTTGGTGAAATCACTTGGGGGGGGGGCAATCACAGCAGATGGTGGATTAAAGGTTGTCGGAGAATCTTTCTGAGGCCCCGATCAGGAGGCCAGACAACTAGCCCTTGGAATCACTCTGGTGGTCCTGGGTTCAGAATGTAGGTCCAGTACTTTTCACTCAGGCAGTAGGGCAGCAAAGTAGCAGGGCAGGGGAGTGGCAGTCCTTCTTGCAGTACATTAGCACAGATGTTATCTTCTGAGTCTTGCACAGAACTAAATGTGTACAAAAGAGTTTGATCTTAGGGTCCACCATTTAAACATGGCGCCAGCATTGAAGTAGGAGAAGGATCTGGAGGTTTCCACCCAGACAGCCATTTATTCTGTAAGTAAGAATGTGACAGCTACTCCCACCTCTAAAGTCAGAGATGATCAATCCTGCCAACACCTATTTCTCCTTTGTCTCACAGCTGGGAGTAATACAGAAAGACCCACTTTCAACTATACCTAGTCATATGATGCAGGATACAGGCTGCAGGCACCAAATGGTTGGGACAAGAAAATGGCAACTTTCTAAATGTAGCACGTTCAGAATTGTGACTTAAAATCTAACTTTACTATTAAAGAGGATTTTAAATTACTATTTTTTAGACCGAAAACTCAACATTCCTATCTGCTCCCAATTAAATGTTATCCTTATTAAATGTAATAAGGTAACCCACTGTTATCCCATGGGAGAGGTAGGACTTGCAGTAGTGAAAAATTAATTTCAGAACTTTCACTACCCGGATATGTAAAAGTTAAAAGTGCATGTGCAACCTTTTGAATACACTGCACCCTCTGGGCTACGTAGGCCCTCTCCTAGGGGTAACTTACATGTATTAGATATGAAGATTTAGGCCTGATAAAAGGTTTATAGTGATAGACCAAAATGGTGATTTAAAGCTGCACACACAGGATGCAGTGGCAGGGCTGAGACAGGTTTGACATGCTACCTAATTAGGTGGCACAATTAGTGCTGCAGAACCACTAGTAGCATTTTAATTAACGGGCCCTGGGTACATGTGCTACAGCTTTACTAGGGACCTACAAGTAAATTAAATGTGCAAACTGAATGTAAGCCAATTTAACTATGTTTAAAGGAGAGAGCATAAGCCCTTTAGCAAAGGTCGTGGTAAAAAGTGCAGATTCCAAAATCCAACAAAAACAGGTTCAGGAAACAGGAGGATGAAGGTAAAAAGGTTGGGGAAGACCATGCATATAGGGCCAAGTTCAACAGGACCCAGCTACCAAAAGAAATATTAGATTGTCAATACCTGTTATACAGTGGCACAAGTCAATTTTAAGTCCTTCTGAACCCAGTTTGATCCCTCTGCCTACACTCTCTTCAGCAACTACCCTGACCCATGGGGAAACTTTTCCTCCCTATGGACCCTTGTTATGCAGCACCTAACCTTGATCGGCTCACAGATGCAGCCCAGTTGGCAGACAGTACCACCATGGCCAACAAAGTGATGCACCCCATTTCACTCCTTTGATCAGACGTCTATCTCTAACCCAAGGAAAATGCACCCCACAAGGACAGCAACCAACAGGGGCCATGACAGCTGTCAGTGTCAAGTGCCAGGTGCTGGACCATCCAAGCTTCTCTGAGGTTTGTCAGAATGTGAGGCAACAGCCCAGGGTGTTGGTTTGCTTTCTTCCACTCTCCTTCTGACCAGTTATGGGGTGGATGTCAGAGACTGGGCACTTAGATCAGGGTCTGTACCCTGAGGCTGAACCGGGGTCAGGGGGTAGTCCTCCTCATCCTGCCCCTCTGTCTGAACTCCATATGCTCTGCTTGGGAGTGATACCCCTAGAAAATTGAACTGTCAAAGGGCCCTGGCTGTCACCTCTCCCAGCTCTCCTGACACTATGGGTGTCATATTCCACAGAATGCAAACTTAGAGCATCTAGGGACTAACTATAAACCTGCTCTGGATTGCCTCGACACCCACTCCAGGGATACCGGAGCCCTGCTATGAAAACATCCTTCTCCTGTACCTGAGCTACCCTAAACAACTGTTCGGTACACTACTCTGGGTAAACTATCCTTTCCACAGCCATCGTTTGGCTGTCCCCAGTATCCCTCAAAGCAGTGATAGGGATCCCATTCACTTCATCCTCATGGAAGTGACAACTGCCGTCCTCAGTGATCACATGTTCACCCTCTGAGGCTAATTCAAAGCAAAGGGAGACAAGGGCATGGTATATTACCTGCCCATGGGGACTACTTACCCCTAAGATCACATTGGCCACACATGTAGAAGTCCCACCAGTGGGTGATTTTTTAGGACATGCAGAGTCCCCCTGCTTGTGTATTAGCTGGGAACACGCAAAGCAGTAGGGTTGAAAATTGGATGCCCTGGGCCAATGCCCACCAGAAACAACCCCTTTTTCTCAGAAGAGGCTAGGGAACCTTTTCCCCCACCTCACCCTTTGACTTCCCAGGGTCAATTTTAACCTCCCCTTACTCTGCTGGGGGAAATTAAGCCACCCTTATTTACTCCCAGGTACCTTCTTGGACAAGTTGGAGTTCTGCCACCTTTGCAAGCTCTCAGAAGTCAATGGGATTACTATCAACCAGGTGCCAGCAGAGCTCAATAAAACATATGCTCTGGATGTGCTCTCTCAGTATCAGATTGAACAAGCCAGTAAAATCATCAACTCTGCTGCCCAACACCGCACCATTTAGTGTTTTGCTGGCAAAAGGTTTATTTTGCCAGATCAAAATGGCAGTTTAAAACTGCACACACAGATTTACATAACAGGCCCGAGACATGTTTATCATACTACCTAGGTAGGTGGCTCAATAAGTGCTATAGGCCCACTAGTAGCACCTAATTTACAGGTCCTGGATACATGTACCTCCACTTTGCTAGAAGCTTACAAGGAAATTAAATGTGCCAATTGGGTGTAAGACAAATTGACCAAGTTTAAAGGAGAGGGTGCAAGCACTTCAGACCTGTTTATGGTAAAGTGTGCCGAGACCTTAAAGCCAACAATAACAAGTTCAGAAAACAGGAGGGTGATGGTGGAAAGATTTGGGGTTGGTCTGTCGAAATGACTAAGTGCATCAAAAGGGATAGATTCTTCCACTGTGAGTCTCTTCTAAGGTTAGTCAGTGAGTTGGTCATTTCAAGGTTTCAGATTCACTTCTAAGTTCTACTTTGATTTCTTTTAAGCTGAAAGAATATGTTTATTTATGTAAAGAAGATACAGTCATAGATAAATATATAAGTACAACAGTTAAAAGGTGAAAATTATTATCAAATACTGGGGGGCAAGGGAAGGAAGAGTCTTTATATGCATGTTTATATTCTGAGTTCAGGCATACTAAACTGAACTTCCTATCTTGTCCTAATGGGAAGTAATATTTCTAAGAGGTTATAAATAAACTCCCATTCTATCCTATGGGTCAGGTAACCTTTCAATAGTTAAAAACAAAATCAGCAGTATTTCACTTTCAGGACATGCCACACGTAATGTCACATAAAACACATAAAGAGAGTGTAAATAAAGGGTAATCAGTAAAATATGAATCAAGCAATATATAGCTAACACAAATAATAATCAGTCAGAACTAGAATTCAGGAAGGTTGAAGTTCATCTTAAGCATTGGGTAGAGGTGTAAATGATCATTTGGCAGAATCCTTTAGAAAATGCGTATTTGGTAACCAAAGTTCTTGCCACTTTAGAACAAGAGATACAGGATGTTGTTTAACAAGCGCATGTCTTTTTGGACCACCGTCCTGTGACGGCCTGCCACATATGGGCACTTAAAACAACTCTAACCCAGCTGTCCTAAGACAGTGTGTTAGAGCAAGTACAAGCCTTCAGAACACTGAGGAGTACCGTGAGAGGGTGCTCCCTCCAATCAGGGGGGTGATCTCATGCAGAAAAATGCTAGAGGAGGAGGAGGAGGAAATACAGACCGCCCCAATGTATCAAGTATGGAACTCCTCTGGACTGGAAGATGCCTCAGCTGCTCTCTATGATACATCTCTCCATGTCTTGTACAAGTATATTAGATCAGCCTCTCTTAAGAAAAACCACTTCTTCACCATCAATAGGTTATACTATACGCCAAAAAAGATAGCAAAGTTTGTGAGCCCGTCCCCTACGTGTCCAAGATGTGGACTAGTCGAAGCAGACGACATTCATGTTTTTTATGACTGTCCTATCTTGGGTTCCTTTTGGATTGGTGTGGAGAAGGCTGTGGAGAGTATTTTTAAAGTCAAATTGAGTCTGAATTCAGTTAGAGTTTTTTTCAGTTTAGACACGGATCTTCTTAGTGGGTTAAGAGGGACACAAGTGGCTTTGTTTCTTAGTCTTTTTATAATTGCTCGTAGAGAGATCTGTAAGCTATGGAAGGACGCTAGTCTTCCTCTATATGAAAACTGGCTTAAAGCGACATTGAGTACTGCATGTTTAGAATCTGGTATGGCACGAAATGTAAATAGTAATGTAAATAGCAGGCTTTGGGATCCCTTAATAAAATGGGGAAAGGAAATGAGGTTAGTCTAAGGCCCTGTAAAGTCCTATGATTACACCATGCCTCAGTATAAAGGGACTGGCTGGGTCGTCTCCAGGTGAATGCAAGAACACCAGCCCTGGGCGCCCAGGATGGAACGGGGCTGTGAAGGTTTATTTACACTGCCTTTTGGTAAAATGAGGACAAAAAAAAAAGAGGAATGTTGTATATAGTGAAAGGAATTATGGGATCTAACATCATATTGATAGTATCCAATCAACCCTACCAAGATAGATGTAAAGTATGCCATCTATTTGTTAATCATGGTATCTTATGAATACAGGCATCTAAAGTTAATGAAAAGATAAGTGTTGAGTGACTGAGTAAATTGGAGACCAGGATATTTTAGTTGATTTTGATGGCCATTTGGAATTGGAGGAAGAAAAATCTTGTTTAAATGTACATTTATTTAAGGGTCAATATTTGCATTTGTCGTTTTTCAAAATGTTCTTCGATACTAAAGCATAAGATGTAACCGAAGAAGAGAAAGCAGGAAGTGATGAATGAGGATTTGATATGAATAACTAAACATCATCTGCATATGCAGCTAATTTAATTGGTTGAGTATTGTGCACAAATCCATGAATGTGTATATTATGTCTAATTCTTGATAACATGGTTCAAGAGCTAGGTTAAATAAAATGGAGATAGTGGACATCCCTGATGTACTCCCCTACCAAGGGTAAAATAAGAGGAAGTCAGCCCATTGGCACAAATAGCAGCTCAAGGACAGGACTAGAGAAGAGAGTGTAAGTTAATGATTTTAGGACCAAAACCGAACCAGCTAAGAGTGTGAGATTAGAAAGATCAATTCACCCAATTGTTATAAATGAGGTTCTCTAGTTGGCAATGTTTTGTATCGTTGTCCAAGTAGGGACACTTCTTCCTAGTCAGGGTGAGGGGGATACACTTCTAAAATAACCCCTGCTCACCCCCTTGGTAGCTTGGCATGAGCAGTCAGGCTTATCCCAGAGGCAGTATGTAAAGCATGTGTGCACACATACAGTAATACAGTGAAAACACTACAAATGGACACCACACCAGTTTGGAAATATAAGTAATCTTTATCTAAACCAAACAAGAGCAAAACAAAAATAAATCTACAATACAGTATTAAAAATATGACTTTCAAAATGTAGAAACAGTTCTGTTCAAAGCTAATTTTAGAGGGGACACTTTCAACATAAAGTTCCTTGGATGCATCAAAATAAAAAGCAAGAACAGCTGCATGGAAGGTGATGCATTGATTCCTTCCGTGCAGGGAAGGTGATGCATCAGTTCGTTACTCCAGGGGACGTGTTACGTTAGTTCCTTACAGTCACGCAGGGGAGTTGATGCGCCAGTTCCTTACTGAAGGGGAGGTGACGTTTCAGTTTCGTACTGCAGGGAAGGTGATGCGTTGGTTTCTTATTGCGGCCCGGTGTCCTTGTTGACTTGGTGCCTCGGCGCAATGCTTGAGAATTGGGGATGGGTCAGTTCTCAATGCGGTGGTGGCAACAGCGCTGCTTTGAGTTCTTCGGCCAGAAGCCAACAATGAGTTGGTTCTTGCAGCCACACAGATTGGCCTGCATCGGAATTAGTGCAGTTATCTCGGCCTTCGTAGATTGGTGCACTCAATGTTCGGTGCAGCAATTTCTCGAGCCAAGGGCAGGCGCTGCATTGGTTTCTTCCGTGATGCATCAGAAACAGGTATGGATGCATTGCGCTTCTCCTCATTACGTTACTTTTCCAGCTCCCAACAGCAGGAATATACTCCAGAGGTTCAGAACAGCAGCAGGCACCTCTTGGCAGGTCAGCCCTCTCAGCAAGAAAGTTCAAGGGAGCAGGGGGTGGAGTCTTTGTATCCCTGAGACTTCAAAACAGGAGGCAAGCTCTACGTCAAGCCCTTGGAGATCTTCCTCCAGCAGGGGACACAGCACACAAGCAAAGTCTATGTCCTTTCCTGTGCAGAAACAGCCACTGCAGGCCAACCCCAGGCAGCACAGCAAATGGACAGTACTTCTCCTCAGTTTCTCCAGCTCTTCTCCTTGGCAAAGGTTCCTCTTGAATTCCAGAAGTAATCTAAAGTTCAGGGGTCTGAGCCCCACTCTTTACAGGACAAATTCCTTTGTTCTCTAGTGGCAGAGAATCTCTTTGCCCATTTATAACCAGATCTGCACTCTCCGGTGCAGCTTCCTGGCAGTAGGTAGTGACTGCATTGTCAATGGCAGACCAGGCTCATTCAAGTGTGAAAGGAATCTCCTCCCCCTACTCTGAATGCAGCCCAGATCCATTCAGCTAAGCCCTGACTCACCCTATGAAAGCAGGACACACCTCACCCCCAAGTGGTTGTTTATGAACAGAATGTACATCCCCAGCCCCTGTCACTCCAAAGCCAGAGAGTCAATACACAACCTAGCAGAGGCACACAGGATGGCTAAGCAAGAAAATACCTACTTTCTAAAAGTGGTATTTTCAAACACAGAATGTAAAAATCATCCTCACTGAAAGATGCATCTTTATATTGTGAGTTCAGGCATACTAAACTTTATCTTCCTATCTTGTCCCAATGGGAAGTAATATTTCTAAAAGGTTATAAATAAACTCCCGCTCGTAGTCGGTTTAGGAACTTTGCTGTTTGTGCTGCCTGTGTTCTCGTGTTGGAGGAGACTGCCGCTTTGAACTCTTGGATACCGCAGGAAGACGGGGACTGCGAGGCCCACCAGGCTGTGCGTTACAACAGCCCGCACACCTGCCGCCACTTCCCGTGTCACCTCCCCTCCACTGTCCCTGCTCACCGGCCCTTTAAAACATGACTCGCGGCCCCCGCTCTGCGGGAGCCGCTCGTAGTCGGTTTAGGAACTTTGCTGTTTGTGCTGCCTGTGTTCTTGTGTTGGAGGAGACTGCCGCTTTGGACTCTTGGATACCGCAGGAAGACCGGGACTGCTAGGCCCACCAGGCTGTGCGTTACAACAGCCCGCACACCTGCCGCCTCTTCCCGTATCTCCTCCCCTCCACTGTCTCTGCTCACCGGCCCTTTTAAACACGACTCGCGGCCCCCGCTCCGTGGGAGCCGCTCGTATTCGGTTTAGGAACTTTGCTGTTTGTGCTGCCTGTGTTCTCGTGTTGGAGGAGACTGCCGCTTTGGACTCTTGGATACCGCAGGAAGACCAGGACTGCGAGGCCCACCAGGCTGTGTGTTAAAAGAGCCCGCACACCTGCCGCCTCTTCCCGTGTCTCCTCTCCTCCAATCTGCCCCTTGTATAACAAGTGGCCTCATCACGCACAGCGGGACGCGTGTGCGGGACGCCGGACTAAGCCCGGACAAAGGGCGGACCCTCTGAGACCCTCCGAGGCCTGTAGAGCCTGGGTTGGGCAAGTCCATTTGTCATTTTATTTATTGTGGTCCCCCTTTCCCTTTGCTGTTTTAAGTTAATACTTTGCTTTATTGGCACTATTCTTGCTGTTGTTACTCCTTCCGTGTCCTCAATCCCTTTTACTACTGTTATCTATTGCAAGGTATTGTTATTAGAACGACACACATTTTCTACCCCTTTGTTTCTCTGACCCTTAGTTTTTGTGCGGATTAACATGTCTGCTCGAGAAACCCGTAGTCAGACACCGGCTAGTGCTAAATCCAAAAAATTAACTGGCACTCTAGATAATTTTATTCTCCGCACCAATTCTCTGATTGATCAGGGAATAATACTTATGGAAAGGAGGGTTTCGATGGATCTTGCCCAAGCTAAAAGATCTTCACTAAGCAATATTGCCCTAGCCCGCTCCCAGATCAAAGCTTTAAACAGCTCTGATCCCCATACTCAGTTCGATGTTAGACCGCATCCCCCAATTGGCCCTATACCATTACCACCAGTCCCTCCACCAGCGACCACACCAATCCCTGCTGCCCTCTTGTTAAACAACCTAGTATCAGTACCAGTTGTACTCCATCAAGAGAAAGATTCCTCTCAATTGGGTAGTTCTGAAGGTGCAGTTTTAAATACCAACCACACGACCCACACGGTAGACACCACTAACTCTACCGCACAAGAGACCCCGGGACATACCAATGGGGAGATTGCTATAAGCGTTTCAGTTGTAGAAGGGAGGGACCTATTGAGTAATAATGATAATATAGGGAGTGACCAGGCCATACCCGTTCCCCATTCCTTATCGTTGGGTATTCCAGATGATACTATCTCTGATAGCAGTTTAGTTAGTATTCCGGATGATAGTGGTAGTGATGATTCCTCATTCGACCAAGAGGATATGAATGCTCCCTTTTTGAATTCCCTGACCGATCTTATTAAATCATTACTTCTGCCCCTAGAATCTAGACTACAGAGTATTGAACATCAGCTTGAGGCAATTCTTATGGCCCAAAAACCTAAGGAAGCTAATCTCGCCTCCAATGCCCCAATTGTACTACCTTCTGCCCGTAACAAGGAGTCTGTTCCCAAAAAGCACCCTATAGGGGATAAACCTGCTCCCAAGTCCCGCCCGCCAAAATACCATTGCCTGTTAGCAAAAAAGCCTGTACTAACCAGTCTACTATCACTGTTTCCACTCACACTCAGAGTGGTACTGATCCTACTACCCGAGTCCCTTATACCCCCCTACCCCACCTTGAAAAGACTAACATTCACCGGACCATCAATTTACCACCTGATGCCTGTCCATGCGTGATAGTTCTGACTGGCGTCCCAGAATTGGCCCCTGCTGTTTCTGAACCATTCTGGACACTCAAAAATAAAATTTGTCACTGGCTAGACAGAAATTATCCTCCACCCCCTGGACTAAACAACAAAATGCTTATGGTGGAGAGAGCTCCCTGGGTAGGTGGAAACAAGAAAAGTTTAAAGGGAGATTGTGTTGTTGTCACATTTGAGGATCCACGACTGGTGTAATATATTTGTTCCGTTCCTCCATGTGACAACAAGACTACGATTATGGTTAAACCCCTGTCACATTTCTATATGCATGTGGAGCACCATGACAATAGGTGGAGCTGGCTGAGGTCGTCTAATATGGGGAGAGGGAGAAACAGGAGGGAGAACTTCACCTATCAGATTCCCCCAAAGTGGGGTGGGATTGAAAAAGAAGGTTGGAATCTAGTTGGAAGGAGAGGGGGAAAACCCTGGCTGGGTGATCGACAGCCGAATGGGGATTGGATGGGTCCACAGCTCAACCATCCTTTATTCCCCTGTTACAACCGTTACAGTGGGTTAGAAGGGGTGGACTAACTTCCAACACAGCCCCCTGGACCATCTGGGGAGAGAGTGGAGCCCGCTTCTCCGGGCCCACAAGTTAATAATATTGGTAGAGAGGAATCACTTAATATGGCCAACACCAGCCCAGGTAGAGCAGAAAGGGAATCTGGCATACTGATCCCACCAAATGAATTACCCACAGTTCACACAACTATTAATATCTTGTCTTGGAACATTGTGGGTCTTAAAAAAAATCTTTATAACCTCGATTGTAATGATTTCATAAATACCTTCCACATATGCATGTTCCAAGAAGCCTGGTGTCCCTTGCCACAATATAAAAATGGATACTCAACCTTTTATATCCCCTGCTGTCTCGACAGGGAAAGGTCGTCCCTCTGGAGGTTTTTCTCATCTGGGTAAAGCTAAATTTGAACTGTGTTGTCACCGCTCACAATATTAATTCTAATGACATCCTTCATATCTCTATAAAAAGTCCTTCCGGAAATAATACATTAGAACTCTTTTGTGTATACGCAAGAGGCTTACCGGGTGGGCAAACTTCACCTATACTGGAGTTGCTAGGTAGCAGGTTATCATCCCTCCCGATGAGATCCAAAATACTGGTAGGGGGGGACTTTAACTGTACTTTCGAGCCCCTGGACGAGGAAGACTCAGTGGGTTTAAACAATGAAGTTAGGAGCCAGATCATACCACCACTAGCTCTTTCTCCCATTAAGAAATGGACTGCCAGAGCCTTCCAGCTAAATGCTCTGGTTTTGGAACATAACTTACGGGCTTTAAATGGGCGTACTGTCTGCGATCGCGAAGGAGCAATGACTTTTAATAGGTTAGGCTGCCCATCTCGGATTGATTATATCCTACTGGACACTCAGTCATGGGACAATTTAGTGGATATGAAGGTTAGCCAAAGATCAGATAGTGACCACAACCCACTATGTACTGTAATTCATTGGGGAGATGAGATCAGCAAAAGGGGTTCTCAAGAGTTGACCACTGAATAAGTCTTTCCCACTAACTGCAGCCGGAAGCTCAAATGGAATGTAGTTAGGTGTGAAGATGGGAAACTAGCCAGTATCAAAGAGCTAGTTATGGTCGAATTGTGTGGCTTGGCATCTGTTACCTTAGTGGCTCCTCACTCTTCGGGGTCAAATTTACCAGCCATGTACAATAATTTAAGAGAGGGAATTGGAAAGTTCTTTATTAAAAAATCGAAGGGGACGAAACCGGCTCAGCAGAAATTATTTAAGGATAACCTCTGGTATACAGCCAATTGCAGGAGGAAAAGGCAAACAATCACCCTGGCTATAAAAAGTAAGGACCCACTAGCAGTAAGAACCGCTAGACAAGACTATCACAAAAGTATTGCGGCAGCCAAGAAGGACTGGGAGGAGGAGCATTGGCAGGCACTCAAGGATGCTGCATATGGGAAGAATTCCACTCTATTTTGGAAATTAATTAATATTCTAGTTAAGCGAGGGGCAGAGCATATTTTAAAACATATAACTGAGCACCAATTGTACTCTCATTTTTTAAAACTATATTGCGAGGGCAGTGAGGAGGGTGACCCAAAATCCCCCGCTCTGGGTACTCTTGGTAAGATTAGTTCAGAGCATGGCGCTATTGAAGAGTCGTTTTCACCCCGTGTAGTTCAAGATGCCATTCTTAAAATAATTCCAGGAAAGGCTCCAGGCCCTGATGGCCTTCCGGGGGAGTTATTGATGTACGACCCTAAATTATGGGCACATTTTATATCCATGATAATGAATCTTATCCAGTCTGGCCACCCAGTACCCGAATCCTGGAAAGGTGCAGAGGTCATTGCCATATTTAAAAAAGGTGATAGAGAGGACCCTGCCAACTACAGACCAATTAGTTTAATTGATACCATCCAAAAAGTAGTTGGCAGGGTCATCATAAACTGGACAGAGATATGATTAATGGAAAATGATATATTGACTCACTTCCAGGCCGGCTTTAGACGCGACGTAGGTGCTATGGACCAGGTCTTTAGATTCTGCGCGGTCTACTGGAAATCTGTGTCCATAGCCAGGGGGAGCTTGTACCTGGCTTTTATATATTTGAAGACGGCCTTCGATGTCATCCCCGCGCCAAACTTTGGAAGGTCCTCATGGACATGGGATTCCCTGGTTATTTGTTACAGTTTATAATTAGACTCCACGAAGGAAATTACGCAAGGATCCGATGGGGGGACCAGGGGCAACTAACCAGGAGGATTCCTGTTAACAGAGGGGTGCGGCAAGGATGTGTGATGGCCCCGACCTTGTTTTCTCTCTTTATAAATGGAGTGGTGGATCACCTAAGAGAGGACCCAGTAGACGCCCCGGTCCTTGCCGGGGAGAAAACACCCACACTCCTCTTTGCCGACGACACTCTCCTGTTGTCCAAAACCCCCAAAGGCCTGCAAAAACTCCTCAATCGTTTTAATGTGTTTTGCAAAGACCGTGGGTTAACGGTAAACACAGCTAAAACGAAGTTAATGGTCCTGACCGTAAAAAGAAATTATAGGAAGGTCTATCTCTCCTTGAATGGGTCACCCCTAGAGGTAGTAGATGAATTTGATTACCTCGGGGTTAGAATTGGCAATAAAATTAATTGGGAATCCCACCTGTGTAAAATGGTCTTAAATCTCAAAAGGGTTTCTGGTGCTATTTTAAAGAATCAACGTCATTCAGTTAGTAGACCAATAGCTCCTGCCCTAGCGGTCTATGAGGGAAAAGCTTTAGCCTCTGCGGTCTATGGATCGGAGCTTTGGGGCACCGAGAATATCAAAGCACTAGTGGTGACAGAGAATAAGTTTATGAGAGACTTAGTCTCCCTCCCTGTCTCAACCCCTTTAAAACCTCTATTTGCCGATTTGGGTAAGAGATCTATTTCTGACGTAGTCCAACTTCGACCACTACTATATTGGGTGAGCCTCAGAAGGACCCCGGAATTAGCAAAATACGCTCTAGTGCTGGATGAACTAATTAACTTGAATGTTTCAAATAAAATAAAATGGTTAAATAATTTAAAGAAGCTTGTCGTAGCGCTGGGATTGAGCGATTCTTGGGCTTCACAATCCCCCCCACCAAAACAAACAGTGAAAAAACTATACTGGGAATGGATAGAGGCCAAAGTTTTGCTCAACCCAAATTGGGGGGCATTAACGGAATTTATTTTTAATCACAAGCTCGTTGTAAAGCTAGAACCCTTTTTGGATTTTATACAGTCCCCTCGTGACAGAACTTTATTTCTGAAATTTAGATACGGCATTCTTCCTCTTAAAAACTTCATGGCAGGTTGGAAAGACATGAGGGATGATGATTTGAAATGTCCAGGTTGTTCCTGCCCGAAAGAATCCCTAGGTCATTTCCTTTTTGCATGTAAAGCATACAAACAGCCTAGAGCCAAATGGTTGAAGCCAGCCTGTAGGAATTTAGGAGTCAGGGACTATAAATCAGCCCTTCGAATTATTGTCTCCAACACCACTTGTATGGTTACTGTTTGTGGGGTCTCCAAGTTTTTGGCCAGCGCTTGGATCATTCGGACAAGGCTGCTGTCACATCTCTCTACAGACCATGAATTAATATGAATTTTAAATATGTCATCTTTCCTTAGTTTTAACAGTCAGCAAAGATGTAATGTATTTTAAATGTTTGTAATGCTTGGAAATATGTATGTATATATTTTTATGTTTGTACTTTTATGATACATGTATCGAATAAAGTATTACATCAACATAAACTCCCATTCTATCCTATGGGTCAGATAACCTTTCAATAGTGAAAAACAACATTGGCAGTATTTCACTATCAGGCCATGCCACACACATCAGGGCATGTACTACCTTTCACATACACAGCACCCTGCCCACAGAGGTACCAGGGGTCTACCTTAGGGGTGACTCACATGTAAGAAAAGGGAAGGCTAGGGCCTGGCAAGTGGATGCACTGGCCAGGTCGACATGGCAGTACCAAACTGCACACAGAAACTGCTGTGGGTGATCTGATTTACTTTTGCATGCTGCTTAAGTGGGTGTCACAATCAGTGCTGCAGGACCACTAGCAGAATTGATTTACAGGCCTTGGGCACACACAGTGCACTGTACTGGAGAGTGACTAGTAAATCATATATGCCAATCAGTTCAGTTCAATTTAGTAAACTTTATTTCGATGATTAAAAACCATCAAGAAAATTCATTATACAAAATCATCAATTACATTTCTGAACCATGAAATATTAAAAATAGAATTTATGCAGTTTAAAAACATATAAAATTATGTACATCCTAATTCAGCCTCTCGTGTTTCTTAAGTTAACTGCAACTTTTAGGAAACTCATATTAGAACATAAGGTGCGCATGTCAGAAGCTCTTTGCAGAAAAAGTAATGCAGTTTTGGCATGACTGAATTTTAACTCTTTTAAAATATCTACAAGAATATATGCCAATCATAGAATCACCTATCCTTAACAACAATTTACAGGGAGCACTTGCACTTTGGCGCTGAACAGCAGAGGCAAAGTTCTCAAAACGTCTAGACTAGCAAAAAGAAAGTCCAACTCACAGCAAAATCACAAAATGCAAAGAAAAAAGATACAGGGAAACCAATGCCAATGATGCCATGTCTAACATCGATCAAAAGCCTTCTTGGCATCTAAAGCAAAGGCTGTCAGGGTTAAGGCAAACCAGCATACTTTGGTATATTATAAAAAAACAGGTGAGTATTGTTTAAAAGATATCTGCCTGAAAAAAACCTGAGTGCTCCTTCCCTAAAAGATCGGGAATGAGAGGCTTCCAGTGTGGGTGCTAGTCCTTTAGAGAAAATGTTATAATCTAAATTGATCAAAGAAATGGGAATGTAATTTTTACAGTAATGTAGGTCCTTTCCATCTTTTGAAATAAGGCAAATAAGTGCGTCAGGAAAATAACCGAATGAGATAGAAGAGTCAGAAAAAGAGTGGATTAAATTATGTCATTTGAGTAAGAGAGCTGAGAGAAATGAATATAGAATTCCGCCGTAAAACCGTCTGATCCTGGGGCTTTATCTTTTTTGAGGGATAGCAAAGCAAGATGTAAATCTGAAGGAGAGATATTTGTTTCTAGGGACGTAAAAATCTATTTGAGTAAAATCTGGTTTATGAACAGAAGACAAATATTGTAAAATATCAGGCTCTGATGGTGTGTGCTTGGGTGTATAAGTTAGTATAACACTTTTGAAATGCATTTAAAGTGTCAAAGTCACTGGAATAGGTCATATTAGTATCATCTATAATTTACTCAATGATTAATTTTTTTTTGCTTAATTTGAAGGTCATTTGCTAGCAATTTCCCAGATTTATTCTCACTTCCATAATATTTGACACTAGATTTAAGAAGATAAGTTGAGGCCGAATCTGAGGATAATTTATTGCATTGCAGTTTTGCTTTAATAAGTTCTTGTAAGGAGTGTTGTGTACGTGAGATGTAATTTATATGTTCTCAGTGTTTAATTTCTTTAAATAGTCATGTAGATTGAGTCTTGCAGTGTTTCTTTTTCTTAGAGAAATAATTAATGATAAACCCATAAAGGGAAACTTTGAAAGCATCCCAAATTATATGGAAGGAAGTATTGCCAGACTGACTAAAATGAAGGTATTAATGAAGAAAATAAGTAAAAGAAGAGGTGAAAGTGGTGTAGAATAGCAGTGAATTATTAAATCTCCATATCTTACTAGAGATGTATGTAGGTAAGAGGTCCAATTGAATCAAAACTGGAACATGATCAGAAATCAGATTGGTACCAATGTCTGCAGCAAGTAGAGATTGAAAAAGATGGTGTGAAATAAAAATATGATCTATCCGAGATTTTATGTGGTGAAGTGGGGAGAAATATATATACTCTGAGTGAAGGATTATATAGTCGCCAAGCATCTGTCAAGTGACGTTGATGGATAGCGTGAACAAATGCCTTTTGCGATTTATTTGGAACCTTCTACGAGAATGAGTGCCTGTCAAGAAAGGAGTCAATTAAATAGTTACAGTCACCTTTTAATATTAAGTTATCCTCTGGGTATGGTTAATGCTCTCTGGGAAATGTTAGACACAAACTGGCAGTCAAGAGCATTATTAGGACTTTATCAATGCAAAATTTAAGCAGTACCCATCTCCACTCTGAATCAGTTTTCTGTGATATTTGTTGAACTTTTAAGGATGTGTGGCATAAAATCATAACTCCATTCTTTTTTACCTGTACCGGGTAAAAAAAACACCTCACCTACCCAACCTTTGTGAAAGTACACCTCAACTACCCATCCTTTGAGTAATTTCATGCATTAATTCCCCTTAAGATGTGTGGGTATTAAGTTGTGATAAGTGTGTTATGAAGCTTTGACATTTCATAGGAGTATTCAAACCCCTCACATTCCAAAAAATCAATGTTAGAACCATTTAAAAAGAACAATACATTTGATGCAATCAGACCTATCATTAAAAGGATTATGAGAAAATAAAAAAGGATTCTGGAATATGATATGAATAATATCATTGAAGAAACATTGAGACATGGCAATAAAATCAGTGCAATAAAGGAATGAAATGAGGACGATGGATTTAAAGGAATAGGGCAAGAGGGTAAGTATATGTTGTGATGAAATAGAAAGGAAAAATATGGAACAAGAAGGGTAACAATAAAGGTAAACATTCCTATGAATAATGTTGATGTTGGAGGAGCATTTGAGGAACCAAAGACATGTTGCCAACATTGAGGTAATTATGTGCTCCTAAATGTCAAAAATAAGAGTCTGAGCATCCGCCTTACTTCTTTAGTAATTATGAAGCATTTGAAAGCATTTTATAAAGAGGAGGCCGCGTTTGAGATCCTGCTTTGGGTTTCATCCCTTGGAGCCTTAGCGGTGCGCCGCCATCTTGTCCAGCATCAAGCCACTGTAATTTTGATTGCTGTTTTACTTTTTGGGTCTTCAAAATGAAATTCCTGTATGGTTCCTGTCATGCAATATTCTGTTACAGAAGCTTTTCTTCCAGTTCCCACTTGGGAGGTGGATGTATTTATTTTTGTCTCACCATAGTTTTGGTTGTTTCCGATTTTGTACTGTTTTGCTCACTATAATTTGTCTGATCTCCTCAAGTATATCTGTGCCCCAATCATTGTACTCTCTTATTTCTATCATGTTCCAGTCTATCTTAAGGCTCTTTAGGGCTTTAAAGTACACATGCAGGAGAATGGGGCCCCTCTGCACCAGAATCGCAGACCAGTGCCCCAGCCTGTGCACTGCTTCCACTGATACTTGTTCTTACTACTCACTCCAGTGATGTCCTCGGTCCCAGTTGCCACCACTACCTCCTACCACCTCTGTTTACATGGGGACCCAGCAGCCCTCCTTCAACTCCACTGGCTTCTCACTCACTGCCACTGTCTCCCTCAAAGAGGGCAGTTAGTTTAGCCAAGGCACCCATACATCAAGGATCTCCATTGTAGTCAGCAGCCGGCGCTCAGAGCACCAGCTGCTCATTTAGGGAGTGTCCCCAGGGCAAAGTCCGTCTTTTGCTGTGCTGGAGGTGTCTAGGAAGGGCTACTGTGTATCTTGTGCAATGAGGAAAGAGAATAGCTACAAAATCACATCTGCCCCAATCCTTTGTTGGCCACACCCGCTGAAATGAAGGATTGTGAACCTATGACATTTAAATGCACACAAAAAATGTACTTATGGTGTCAGGTGCCAATGCACAAAGCATTGTGGATCATATGATGTTCACAGGTAATATCCTTTCAGCAGAGCCATCTTTGAAAAAACATGAATTTCCTTCTAATAAAATTATAATCAAAAAGCAAGATGCTCTTTAAAAAAAAGAAATTGGAACTGTTGGAGCTGGAGCTTAATGTTCAACTATCCTGAATCTATTTCTTTCTGTTCTCGGAGAAATGAGAGAAGAAGGGATAAAAAGTGAACACGGCAACCACAGCAAATTACGATTTTAGTTTTTCTTATGTTTTATGTTCAATTATTCCAAGATGACAACCATGCTATTTTCTTTACAATGATTTTTGTTAGTGCAAAGCAAAAATCATTCTAAGGTAGTCACCATGTGTGCCCAAAGAAACCTGATGACCATTTAGCAATATTATTTGTTAAATTATTGGAAACCACACAAAAGGGGGGCAAGCGAGCATGCAGTTGCAAGTTTCTATGACCCCGTGCACTGTGATGAAAGGTACATGCTGTCTCCGCCCTCAAACGTATATGTTTAAAGACACAGCAAAATGGCAGACATAAAGTAATCAGTTTGCTACAATGATGTGATTTATTTCCAAAGATTATTGACCTCTGCCTTAACTTTCAGAGTGCTAATCTAATGGTGGAAACTGACATAAAAATCCCTCCAAGCATCTTGTATAGGAAGGTAATAATAATATATACATTTGAATTAAAACTAAGAAGTGGTAACGGGGTTTGAAAGGAGGTTGGAGCTGATGGAGGGGTGAAACTGACCAAAAGAGAGTGGCTTGAAAGCAGTGTGCCACTTTGAGGCTCTCGGGAAAAAAAAGACGGGGATTCAAAAGCAGAGGTGGTGGGAGGGGTAAGGAGCAAGGAAAGTGAATCACTCTCATAAAGTTATATCAACATCATCCCTTACATCAGCAGTTGAACTGAAGTAGACAAGTAACTCATCCGATTATGTGCAAGAGGCTGTTCAAACTCACTCCAAGGATTATACTGTAGACACTAGGGCCCAGATTTGCTAAGCCTTTGCATTGTCTTTGCGTTGCACAAGATGAAGCAAGGCAACACTAGGGTTTAATTAAGATTTACAAAGCTGTGCAGGGTGCAGTTTGAATCACCTTGCATGACTTTTGTAGAGAAAGGTAACGCAAAGCAGTGCCCTGCGCTGCATTGTATTACATTTTGTAGTGGAAGGCATGGGTGGAGCATGGGCGTTCCAATGCATCCACCAATTAAATTTGATGTAAACTCAAGTTTTACTTAAATCAATAAACATTGAATTGCACCTAAATAGTACGCCAGCCTGACCATAGCAACACAAGGAAACATATATTTTTTCCTCCAAGTTGCTTCCTCTTTTTTTAACATATTTTCTTTTTCCATAAGAGGAGCATTATTTAATTGCTTACAGTAATAGAAAAAAATCATGAAGTTAATTCAATTCATATAATTCATTACAAATGATTCATCAGATTGCTCTGGTTTCGAAATTAATAAAATACAGAAACATTACTGAGAAATTAATGTATCTGCTCTTTACCAAATATAAAAGGTATGAACAATTCCTCCGGGGTAAAAGAAAACATAGATTTTTCATTGATTATCTGTCTGGCGATTTGTAAAAACACCTAGAGGCAAGAGATTCCTTAATTGCAGCCACCCAACAATAGAGGCCCCGATCTGGGTCCCCCTCTTCTTAACCTTTAGGTCCTTACGTTGAAATAGGTTACTTTTCAGATGGAATATTGAAAGTAGTTTTACTAGCTATTGAGGATAAGCGTGAGATCTGGGTTAAATTCAGACTGTAGCAATACATATTCAGATACTGCCATAGCAACAAAAAAAAAATTTGAAAATCGACACCATCTGCGTTATTTTGTATGTCATAAAAGTATAAGCTGGTGGATAGAACTACTTTTGTTTGCAGAGTGTTCCATAAAAACTGGGTTATTCTTTGCTTGAGAGAGAACACCGGACAATTACAAAACATATGCATGAGATTTTCCCCCTGGCTGCCACATGGCAGACAGCTTGTGCCCGCATTCCTCCACCAGATCACTATTCTGGCCGGAGTGTAATAAAGATTGCATAATGCTGTGTAGTATGGTTTAGGGCCTCTTTTTGCGTGCATGTTATGTTAGCATGGCTTATTAGAAGTTTAAACGCCATTTTACCTTTTGCTGCTTTTTTCACACGATGGTGCTTAGCTGTTTTTGCAAGTTAGCTTTCACAAAGGTCTATACATGAGAAAAGGTTTGTTTTTCGACATCTCTAGACATACATCGTGCCCCCAGTCTTTATAGTGAGTGCTGAGCCGCCAAGGTTATGATAACATGTGAGCCTGTTTATCGGCTTGTCCGTGTAACACATTATAGACACAACATTTTGGCAGCTGCGAGCCGAGCAAAAATCTGGGGCCTTTATCATAGCACACTTGCCATAATTTCAGGCACTTAGAAGATTCCAGGGATGCAGAGAGACTACCAAATCCCGATGTAATTTACACTTACTGAGCGGAAAGATAATGGGGTCCCCCAAAACAAGCTCAAGAGACCTTCTACAGCTTATAATACATAGTTTCTATATAGGGAGGGTGTTTAAACTCGACGCCATATCACCTGTTTACACTATTATTGCAATGGTATTCCTCCTTTTGTTTTTTATGAAGTTGTAATCATGCTGATCATGTTATTCTTAATCATATGTCTGCTTATGTTGACTAAAATACTGTGCTTGAAATCACGTGGTTAAAATAAATATTTTAACCTTACTGTGTCTCTTTTTTACTCCTGTTGTGGACTGGTATGAGAGTATAACAAAAGAGTGTTCTCAATTCCCACCATTCCTGAGATGGTCCTAAGTCGCATGTTCTAGGTTGGCTAATCATTGGTTACTTTGCTATAGGACGAAGAGCTAATGTGACACTAGCTGGTTGGGGTTTCTAGGTACTGAGGTGAGTTTCTGGTACACTACAATTCACTAATGTCCTAGTGATAGAGTGCGCAGTTCTCCCAGGTCACCCGAGTTACCAATTCTTTACACGCACTGGGCCCTGGCGTGAATACCCCACTAATAATTTGGGTGAACCGGGTGAGGATTACTTGGTTTCTCCTCCTGCACGCTGCTATGAGCAATTAAGGTTTGGTTTCACCTCTGCATACCATGTACCTGACTTACCACGGCACAATTCCTACGACGGACCTGGAGCTATAAGGGAAAATAGTAGACAGGCCTAACATCAGATACTCTTTATAATTCAGTAAAATACTTTCCACAATTCTGTAAAATGACCACAGACACCTGAGGATGTTTCAAAACTTTATAAAAAGTTCAAGGAGAATAGGACAAGGCAATAAGTGATAGGCAGAATAATGCGTCTAATATCAAAACCAACACCATAAAATAGCTATAGATTAATGCTAAGACCATTTGAGTATATGGGAAAACTAAAAGGTAGGAGTTTTAGAACAAAACTAGTCTCTGCCACTGTATACTAGAACCTAGGATGTGGATGGGACCTAGAACACGTACTTAACCTAAGTGATTCAAACTATTCTTACTATATTCACCGCAATCAGGCTAAAGGTAAGGGAAAAATTGGAACATGCTAATACAATATAACGGTTTGGTATTTGTTCTAAGGGAGGGGAGAAAAGTGGAACAATTCTAGAACAATTGCGTATAATTCGTTCTCAAGGTGATAGAGCAATATCACAGGCTAGAGTGCTTTATTAAGAAAAGAATGAGAGGAGAGGGAGAGAGAGAGAGACGCAAACCCACGAGTTAATATTTACCTAGGTCTGAGAGAAGACTAACCCTGGCCACGGGTCAGTTGGAAGGACGGGGACAAGGACCCTCAGGAAGGAATGCCAGAATGCGAGCAGGTACAGCTCACGGACAGTAAGGACAGGATACCCCTCAGGATTTGGGATCAGGACTGGGCTCACCAAGGTACGACCAACACCCACAGCTTCAGAAGCAACGCCAGCGTTACCCCTTTCTGCAAGTAATCCGCCAGTACCCCGATTGGGTTTTCGAATTTCCCAGCAAAGTGCTTCGCCAGCACTTAGGATTATTTCCACCCCTTAGGAGTTTGTGGAAAGTATGGACAGAGTGCTCCGCAGCACTTCCGATTGAGCACCTATAGAGTTCGTAGGGTCAGTGACAGGTCTGCTACTCGGACAAGTCGGACAATTTTCCTAAGCTAAACTAAGGCAATTATACTGTTTTGGGGTCCCTCAGACCACCCACTAATGTTGCAAGTGACAGTTTCCCACATTATGATTGGTCAGGAGAGGTGGCGCGGTCATTACCACCTCCTAAATTCAGTGTTCCCATCATTATTATTCAATTTACTTGTCCGCCCCTTAGGTTCACGTTCCCATCCATAGAATACAATAGAAAATATGAGTGCACAAGGCATTGCAACAAAGTCTCTTGGTTTCAAGGTGAGTTTCATCATCTTGTACTGGGTTCTCAGGCGCATTGGGCTTCAGGAGCCAGCTGGCTTGTTTCAGCTTCTGCGCAGTGGAGGTTTTCTCCAGTCATGTGACGATGCCCAACAGAGCCTCAAGTATGGCTCCGCTCCCGATTTCCCAGCCCCAGAGACGCGGTACATGAAAAGTAAGCGAGAACGAATTAAAATCACATATAAAAATGATCACACTGTATACCATGATAAAATACTAACCAACCCTTACTTTATAATGACTATAGCATTATTGTTTAGTGCGAAAAGACAGATAGGCTGAAGCAGCGGTAGCAAGCGGAGAGCGTGGTGAGAGACAAGCGGCCATGTTTGCAACAGTGCGCAGGAGCACAAACTCCCTCCAGAATGCGAGTGCGTCACATCACATGGGTATGACCGACGCATGCGCAGACTGAATTTCAGCGAAGCAGCCGATTTTAGTGCAAGCTTCGTTAGTATGAGAAAAGACATACAAGCAAGCATCCTGGGGACACCCGCGTGTTTGGGAAAACACTTAATAAATGACGAACAATAGTGTTAATATGATTATACGATTTAGGCAAGGGTTTTGTATGAGAGCAGGGCGCTTGCACGCGAATCCCAGCTCCATCAATCCCCTCTTTGATGATATTTACTATCATCACCACATAGAAGGAAACAGATGCCAACTTTTCTCATTCATCCATATCACTCATCTGAATTTCAACAAATTTGTCGTTGAGTTTTCTTGCAGCTTCTCTATGAGAGTGGTGATTTTTCACCTTTTTGTAAATTTCACTCTTCAACTCCTCTAATTCTAAATCATCAATATTTCTTTTCACCCCCCTCTTATTTACAGTATATTTCTTTTTGCACTTCTGGCATTTGCAGCAGATAAAAATTATTAATACAACTACACCTATTATAACTATTGGCATCAGTATTTTCCACAAAAGATTTCTACCTAGGTTAGTAAACCAACTACCTATAGAGGAGAGACCTCCAGTCAGTCTCGTCCAGGCACTGTCAACCTCCAATGGTTTGAGTTCCCTTTCCAAATTAGTTATGTTCTTCACATATTGCTTTAATTCGATACTTTTATCAGGAATGTAAGTGCAACAATGTTGCGCCTTCAGCATTCTACAGACTCCGCCCTCTTTTGCTAATAGGGTGTCAAGGGCAAGACGGTTTTGCAGAACCATTGATCTGATCGCAACCATTTCAGTATTGACCAGCAGGAATCCAGCAGCAGTGTCAGTAGATAACCGATCCACTACTGTAGACAATTTGCAGATTCTATGAGTGTTCAGAACTACCCCCATTCCAGGTATCAGTGCACTAAAAATATCACCTATAATTTCACCTACACTTTCACGTTTACTACGCACTAAGCCATTAGTTTCTTCATCGCTTCCAGCTGCATTATTCACATGGTATATTTTCGGGAAAACAATGCCAAAGTAGCAGCTTCCATACCAGTGATCCGGCAATTTGAAATAAGCCTTGTTCCCACATATATAATATATTCCGGGGAACACAGGTTCTGACCCATTTTTGAAACCCCAACCTCCAATTACCTTGTAATTATGTTCACACTCGCTGGAACCGATGAATACATTGTTATAGTACTCTATCTTTTCCCTATGGATACAAAGTTTCCCCTTTCGTTCAAAATCCAGCAACAAGGCAGGACTAGCTTCGCCTTGCGAGGTGTTATCCAAGTGCTCAGCCCACCTAGGGACTCTATCCTTTTCGTCCTTTGCCTTCTTCTGAAACTTTTCTCTTCTTCTGTCTGCCATCTTTATAAACATCTTTTCCTGCTCTTGCAGAGAACAGGTCAGATTATCTTCTCTTGCTTTATCTAAATCTATGTTACCTATAGTCAGGAAATATTCTCCCATATAGCGGGTCACGTCACTTGTAGTATGTACACGATTCAGGTGTCCTCTAATAGGAAGTTCAGAAAATACTACATCATCATTTGAATAATAGTACTGTAAAGTGCTTCTATAAAACAAGCTAGCTAATATACTACAGGAGATTCCATAGGTCAAAGGTAGATGGTGGTATGTCACACCTTCAGCCACTGAAGTTGGCAGCTTCATGCAGACATAACAGTCCTCTATTTCCATAGCTTCTACGTAATGCACTAACAAGTTAGCAAAAACATTTAGATGCGTCCTGTTTCTCATTTTGTGAAAATGTAGTCCATGCTCATCTGGTGCTTCTAAATTAGGTTGTGTATGTGTCAGTCCTACTCGTTTGTCGCGTCTTTCTAGGCTTCGTGGTGTTTCTGCAGTCTGTACAACCCCTACGTCTACTGCTTCGGGTTCAGTAGGGGACAAGTTAGGATTTTTACTTATCATAAAAGGTAGAAAAACTGTTAGTCCTATCCACATTACTATTAACATGGCTACACTACACAAGCATATTTTACAACAGGTTTTAAGACACCCACACCGGGATCTCCCAGAGACATTCGGATCAGACATTTTTAGCTTACAGGTGGCTTTTGCTACCCCTCTTCGTTTCTTTGCACCAAAGGCTCACTTCGGGGCTCTCTCAAGGAGGGTCTTCGTCCGAACTCCGATCAGCAATGGACTCGTCGTCACTGTTGCCACTGTGGTGTGGCTCGTCAATTTCCTCCAACACAAAGTACGTCCACTCCGGGCTCCGATACAGTCGGTTCTGTTTCTTTATTCTGTCGCTCTTTCTTAGCGATTTGCCTTGGGCTGCCTCTCTTTCGCTTTCAGCCCTTTTTCTGTCTTTTAGTTTTTCTTCGACTGTCTTTAGTCTGAGCCTCAGTCTCTTGACGTATCGGGGTGCACTTCTGCCTCCGTGCCTCCCAGTTGTCGAGGAAACCTGGCCTTCTTCGTGCACTCTCTTTACTTTTTGATGTGGCACCTCTGTTTCCCTGCCTGTCTGACTGGTTCCAGGTCTTTCGTCTATTTCTTCTGCCTGGTCCCTATTCTGTCCCTGCTCAGATTCGAATCGTACTCGCTTTTTATTTTTTGTTATTGTTGTTTCCGTTGTCTGAGCACTTTGATCTAGTTCTATCTGTTCCTGTTCATGCTCTTCGATCTCTTCGTTGTCTTCTGCATGAACGTCAGCTCTAATTTCTAACTGTCCCTTTCCCCCTTCTGGAGTTTCAGGAGAAGTTTCGATGTCTTGATCTGACCCTACTTGGCCTACGTCCTGATCAGGTGTGTTGTGGCTTTCGTTGACCTGACCTTCTTCTTCTATTTCTGACTCACCTGGACTATCCCACTCACTGTCTAAATAAGAATATTTCCGGGTTCGTATTGGATCATGAACCTGGTCGTCGGCGGGGTACCATTCAACGTCTTGACTTGTGCTCGGCAGTTCAATGTCAGCTAGCTCCGGACTCTCCTCCTCGGAAGCTTCTTCAGCTGAGCTGCCTTCAGCTCCAGTCGCGTTTTCTCCAGATACCCGCTTTGTGTGGCTGGCGTGGATCCACTTCGGTACACCAGCGCACTTTACAGCAGTTGTAGTGACGAGGATCACTTGTCGCGGCTTTCCCCACCTCGGTTTCAGGCAACTGCTCCGGGTGTGTTTCTTTAACGCCACCCAATCTCCTGGTTGCAGTTTATGTGCCGGAGTCTTTGGCCACTCGTCTTCAGTCTCTCCGATCTGCTGAGAGAGAGAACGCACTTGGTCACCCAGCTGCTTGCAGTATTCTAATACCATATCATCAGAAATGCTTAGCAGTTTGTGTCCGGGCACCCAAGCCTGTCGCATCACTCTTCCCATCAACACTTCATGGGGACTTAGGCCAGTTTTTCTGTTTGGGATACTTCTCAGACTCATCAGCACAAGGGGCAAAGCCTCTATCCAGTTCATCTTTGTGGAATCACACATTTTGGCCAATCTGGATTTCAGGGTGCCATTTATTTGTTCCACTACCCCAGAAGCCTCTGGATGGTAGGCACAGTGCAATCTTTGCTTCATCTTGAACGCTTTACAGAGTTCCTCTAAGACATCGTTGGCAAAATGCCCACCTTGGTCCGTTTCGATTGTCTCTGGAATTCCGTACCTAGGTATCAACTCCCTGAGCAATAACTTGGCTGTGGTGAGAGCATCATTTTTCTTAGCTGGATATGCTTCCACCCACCTGGAGAATAGGCAAACTATGACTAGGACATATCTATACCCTTTACATTTAGGCATTGTTATGAAGTCTGCCTGCATCCTGACAAAGGGACCTATTGCCTTTCCAACCGTACTCTGCTCTACCACAGTCTTTTTTCCTGCATTGAATTGCTGACACACTAGGCACCTCTGGCAAAGCCTTTCCGCCTGGTTCCTGAACTTTGAATTACAGAACACCTTGTCAAACACCCGACACATTGCGTCTCTTCCCATATGTGTTGGTTCATGTATCATTCTGATCATGGGGTCGACCAAGCTATCAGGCAGTACAGGCACCCCAGTCGAGTTTACCACCACACCATCATCTCTCAGTTTGCATCCATTTGCTGCCCACCTTCCTTTTTCCTGCCTGTCGGTTGCCTGTTGCAAATCTTTTAATTCTTCCCACGTTGACACATTCTCAAACAACATAAGTTGGCAGCTGGTTCCATCCCACAACGCAATTTGGAGTGACATATGGTATCGAGCACAAAACTGTGCAATTTGGTCAGCGTACCTATTACCGGCAGTCACATCATCATTTCCAGATTTGTGAGCCGCACACTTGACCACAGCCAATTCTTTGGGCAATTGGATAGCTTCCAGTAAGTTATGCACCACCTTTCCATTTCTGATAGGAGTGCCTGAGGACGTCATGAATTCTCTTTGCAGCCACAACTGGCCGAAGTCATGAACAACCCCAAAACAATACTGGCTGTCTGTGTAAACAGTTATTCTCTTGTTCTTACCCCTCTTACATGCTCTGGTTAACGCGATGAGCTCTGCCACTTGTGCAGATTTCACCTCGCTCATGTAAGATGCTTCTATTGTTTCTGTCAATGTAACCACAGCATAGGCAGCACTTAGGCTCCCACTTTCATGTCTTAAACACGAGCCATCCACGAACATTGTCTTATCCCCATCAAGTAACGCTATTTCACGGATGTCAGGACGGGGCTTGGTACTGAACTCAGTTAGATCGATGCAATTATGCTCCCCTTCCTCTTCAATTTCTACATCCAGAGGGATAGGTAACAATGTCGCAGGGTTTAGGACATTGCACCGGGAAATAGTGACATTTTCGGCACCATTCAAAATTCTCTCATACTTAGTCAGCCGACTAGGTGTGAGGTACTGGGTCTTAGTTCTAGTCAGTAGGATGACAACAGAATGAGGAACATATACAGTGACGTGATGTCCCATGACAATGTTCTCACTCTGTTCCAGACTGACGCAAGTAGCAGCAACTGCTTTCAAGCATCCAGGTAATCCAGCAGCCACCGGATCTAGGGTGGCCGAAAAATAGGCCACTGGTCTTCTAACTAGTCCGTGCTCCTGGGTCAGGACTGAAAGAGCACAATTCTCTCTTGTGTCACAGAATAGCTCAAAGGGCTTGGTGTAGTCAGACATACCCAGTGCAGGAGCAGAACATAGACAGTTTCTCAAAGTCACCCAAGCATTCATGCTCTCACTGTCCCAACTGACGGGGTCTTCTACGCCTTTCTTCGTCATATTTATCAGGGGTCTGGCTAGAGCTGCGAATCCTACAATCCATTGTCTGCAGTATCCCACCACTCCCAAGAACATTCTCACCTCCTTCTGAGTTCTGGGCAGTTCCATTGCTTTAATTATTTTGATTCTTTCGGTGGTAACTTTCCTGATTCCCTTTTCGATCTGGTGCCCCAGATATTTCACTGAATTTTTACAAAATTGTAACTTGTCAGGTGACACTTTATGTCCTCCCTTTCCTAGGTGATTCAACAAGGCAATGGTGTCAGTGACGCAGTCATTTTGGGTTTTAGATGCCACTAACAGGTCATCTATGTACTGCACCAAAACAGACTCTCTTGGCAGCACTAGGGATTCAAGGCACTTTTTTAATATCTGGTTGAAAATCGATGGACTTTCGGTGTACCCCTGGGGGACACGATTCCAGACATAGATATGGCTGTCAAATTCAAAACTGAAAAGGAACTTGCTTTCTGGATGCAGTGGGATGGAGAAGAATGCATGGCACAGGTCGATGACAGTGAACCATTCTGCATTCCAGGGAATCTGGTATAGTATCACAGCAGGGTTGGGTACAATAGGGCAGCAAGGCACAACAATTTGGTTTACCTTGCGTAAATCCTGCACCACCCGGTACTTACCACTAGGCTTTTTGATCCCAATGATTGGTGAATTACAGGGACTGCTCATTACTTCCTCTATTATCTCTGCTTCGAGTAGCCGGGTAATTTTAGTCGCTACTCCAGCTTTTACTTCTGCACTCATTTTGTACTGTCTGGTTTTGGGGTATACAGCATTTGTTTTTATTGCTATCTTAACTGGGTCCACATTTGCCATTAAACCTACATCCTTTCCTGTGAAATCCCACACTTCGGGAACTACTCTTAACTGGAGCTCTTCAGGTAAATCCTCAACTGTTAAAGGTTTGATATCAGAATCTTGTCTGACTAACATCAGCTTGTACAAACCATCTTCATCGGGTGTCTGAATTTCGACGCCTTTTGGTGTGCAATAGATGGTACAATGCATCTTGCACAATAAATCACATCCTAGCAGGTTCACAGGACTAGAATCACAGACTACAAATCTGTGCATTTCTTTAAAATTTCCTATAGAAACTTCCATTGGTTCAGTTACTGGAGTACTTATTATTTGATTTGAGACGCCCACTACTTGGATCGCTTCTCCCGAGAGGGGTAGGTTAGGAACATCCACTGTTCTTACAGTAGATCTGGTAGCACCAGTGTCCAACAGAAAGGTGACGTCTTTTCCCTCAACCTTTCCTTCAATGTATGGTCCAGTCTGGTCTACCGGTAAGGAGGCGCCAAGCACGCACTCCTCATCCTCCCCTCTCAGGCCCCGTCAATCTTGATCTTCACAGAGGAAGGTATCATTTAGCAAGTACTGTGGAATTATTGCATTTCTTTCACTCTCAACTTCCCATACTTCCGCCCTCTCATTCTGCTGACCCTGACTCTTAAAATTCTGTCTAGGAGCGCGAGGTACGGGAGGTAATTTTACCTGTTGCTGGTTCTTTCTTGTCCCCTCTTTCGGCACCTGTGGATTTAAACCATTTACAGGGGCATTACCGGCCTGCAGGTGTGGACACTCGTCTCGCCAATGCCCTATCTGGCCGCACCCATGGCACGGAAACTTTTTCATGGCTTCTTCCCGACTCATTTTAGCTCGGGGCTTTCCTCCTCCCCCAGCAGTGGCATTCTGAACATTATTACTGGAAGTCAATTTACTTAACTGTTTTTCCTGCTGTTCGGCTAATTTCACCTGTGCCCACATCACTTTCTCCTTGAGGGCTTTCTTTTTATTTTCGATTTCATCCTCACAGTATTTTGCATATTTTAGGACATCATCTATGGGCTTTCCCTGCCAACTGATTTTATTATCTCGAATCCATTGTGAAATTTCAGGTCTTAATCCTAGCACAAATCTGTAACTGAAATGGGTCATGTCTTTCATGTCTACGTTATCAATACCACTGTAAGTTTTGAATACCTGCAGTAACCTTTCATAAAATGAGTGCACCGTTTCATCACGTTCCTGGGTGGTTCTATCTATTCGGGTCCAATCTGTCTCCTTTGCTGGCACCTTTTTCTTGAGGTATTGTATGACTTGCTCATATTTCCTCATTACATCAGGTGAGGGGGCTCCCGTTTTCTCATCTCTGGGATATTCATCATTAGGCCAATCAATTTCTATTTTACATTCAGTCCATAGGTCTACAGGGACCACAATGTCGAAAAACCCATCCAGGTCTTTCAAGAGACACTTCTGAACTTTTATGAAGCGTTCTACCTGCCTGTACCAATCAACAGGTTTTTCCCGCAATTTCGGGAAGTCATTTGTAAATGACACAATGTCCTGTCTAGACCAAGGGACATGGACATACTTTCCTCCCGGGACCTCTCTCATGGGGCACAATTTTTCTGTTGGTGTTACTTCCTTTAACACGAATTCTGAAGCCTGAGACTTAGCCCTGCTGTCTTCCTTTTTCTTTGCCCACCGGGTTCTCCATTTTCCCACCTCGCCCCACTTTTGCAGGAGCTTCAACAATTCCTTTACTTGGATCTGTTTTCCCATCACATTCAGGCTTTCTAAATCCTTGTCTGAAAAATCTACTCTGTAGGGTTTCTGAAGAATTTTGGAGCGACTAACATCAATTCCCATTTCTGTGGCTGTATCCATTATCTTTTCATGGAGCAACCTAGCACTCCGGGTAAGACTTTTACTGATAAACAGTAACTCTTCTTCATTATACGAGCTTAGGCGCTCAACTCCTACGTTCCCAGCCATCATTTCTTCTATTTCTATTCTTAATTTATATATTTCCAATGCTCTGGGTTGGGGAGTGGTCTCCTTCTCCAGCTCTTTTGTCCATTTGTCCAATTCTTCTGGGGAAACTAAGGTGGCACTCCTAGCCCCAGTTGCACTTTCAATCAACACCTCTTTTGTTCTAGGCTGACTTCTTGCCCCTGCTATACTAGTCCTAGATTCTCTAATGGGCATATCCATCAGAACCACAGATTCACACTCACTCTCTTGATCCTCATCTATGAATATCTCCTTCCTCGGAGACGGGATGCTAGGAGTAGGCGGCATTGGGGTGATAACAGGAGGATGGAGACTAGTCAGGTCATTTCTATATAGTGGAATAGCTGGGCCAATAGTTACTGGTATAGTCAGGGAATCAGGATGGGGATGTATCTGGGCAATGGTTCGAACTAAGTCCTCTCGCTGTCTAGCCAGGGCTTCTTTCTCCTTTTTTCCCAATACCTTTTCGGTAGAATTGTCATGCAATACCTGAGGTACTAAGGACGGATAAATACTCGGAGCAGTCGGAGCGACCAATCGAGGTGGACTTTCTCCGAATGGCTGATAATTCGGGACCGTGGATTTAGGTCTGCAAAACCCATCCCTTTCACTGGTTTTACTGTCTGTACCTGTTCCATCTGTATCACTGTCCCTCCTACATCTGGGATAATTTGAAAAGGGATTTTGAGAATGCACAGGCTCTGACTCTGCAACATAGGGAGGTGGATTTTTCATTAACAAATCTTCCAGGTGTTCATCTTCTAAGTCCCCCATAGGTACTAGGTGATGGGTCTTTTCTTTACATTTTCCTCTCTTTTCTTCTGATACCCCCATCATAGGAAACAATCCTTCAGTCAACATAGATTGCCTCCACTGTTTCATTTTCTGCTCTTTGGTCTGCGCTTGGACCCTCGGATACCATTTACTTACTCCCTTATCCATCCTGGGTTTATCTCGCTCTGCAGCCTCAATCTCCCATTCCTCCAGAGCTTTGTACTGGGTCAACCTAGGTCTAGGGTGTAATTCATTCATGCGGGTCCTCAAGTTAAACAGGATCCGACCATTAAATGTACCTTCAACAGGAAATGCTAGGACTCCGTCATCTACAGTATACTTTGCCCAATTTTCTAACCAGACACAAGTGTGGTACCCTTTATCAAACAGCATGAAAGAAGCAGGGGTATTTGGCGGGGGAATGAGCACGCCTTCCCTCGTTCTAATGGGCTTGTCAGTCTTGAAAAAATTCTTTATTTTATCAGAAAATGACAGTTTCCTCTTTACTCCATACATCATGTGCGGTCTACCTCGTCTAAGCTGATCCGTATGAAATCCTAGGTACTTTGGGTTCGGTATGAAATCTGGATACCACATGCAACTCTCCAGACTCGCTTCTAACTCGGCTTGATTAATTTTGTTTACCTTTGTGCTTCCAATGCTAGCGCGACTTATATTTCGCACCACCCAATCAGGTCAGAGAATACAAATACTGTTAACCAATGGGTGCGCGGCCTTTTCGCAAGACAGAGTCTCACGCTTCGGCACTCACCCCTCCTTTACAAATTCAGCTCCACTACACACCCGCTGTCTTGACCAATGCCAGCGCGGCACGGAGTGACGTCAGAGCAGCTCTCCGACTGACTCCCTCCTTTACAAGGTAACGGAAACTTTTTACTTTCTCTAAAGTGCAAGTGCACGTTTTAGTCAACAACACACAACGTTTGCCACTATGTCTGAGTGTTCTAAAGAGAGAAAAGACTTTCCTTTCGCTACTAGTAAACCACTTCTGTCTACTTTTCATTCACTCTGGATAGACTTCTTTGCCTGTCCCTTCACACTAGTAACATAGAACCCGTTATTCTTCTGACTCATCCACCTTAGTCGGGGATATGTACTGAGCCAGGATTTCACCAGCGAACTATCTTACTTACCAGACAAGCCTCGGAGACCCTACTACTCCTTCCGTATGTGACCCTTACTATGTGATATCGCAATGAAAGTTTTATAAAGGGCTCGTGGCTATCATTCACTCCAGAAACAAAGGTCCTAATTAGTGCTTCCAGTTATCCTTAACCCTGCACTAATGCCTCAAACCTAGTGACTTCAACAGCTAACCGGATTCTGCTCACCGTTAGCTAAATACTTCCCCGGGGATTCGGACTACACTGAACATTCACAAACAATTTTGCGTTAATATAACATTTATAGCAGTAATGCAAAAAAAATCATATACATTTACATATAAATCCTTAAAACATTTCAAAATATTTGAACCAATACAGTAAAAATCAGCAGCACATTTTATTTTCACGGCTTGTCTATGACCTATCCTGTCTACCTAATCTAACTAGTCCAAACCATCCTCTGGCTGCCAGAAAATTACTGATAGAGCGCGCAGTTCTCCCAGGTCACCCGAGTTACCAATTCTTTACACGCACTGGGCCCTGGCGTGAATACCCCACTAATAATTTGGGTGAACCGGGTGAGGATTACTTGGTTTCTCCTCCTGCACGCTGCTATGAGCAATTAAGGTTTGGTTTCACCTCTGCATACCATGTACCTGACTTACCACGGCACAATTCCTACGACGGACCTGGAGCTATAAGGGAAAATAGTAGACAGGCCTAACATCAGATACTCTTTATAATTCAGTAGAATACTTTCCACAATTCTGTAAAATGACCACAGACACCTGAGGATGTTTCAAAACTTTATAAAAAGTTCAAGGAGAATAGGACAAGGCAATAAGTGATAGGCAGAATAATGCGTCTAATATCAAAACCAACACCATAAAATAGCTATAGATTAATGCTAAGACCATTTGAGTATATGGGAAAACTAAAAGGTAGGAGTTTTAGAACAAAACTAGTCTCTGCCACTGTATACTAGAACCTAGGATGTGGATGGGACCTAGAACACGTACTTAACCTAAGTGATTCAAACTATTCTTACTATATTCACCGCAATCAGGCTAAAGGTAAGGGAAAAATTGGAACATACTAATACAATATAACGGTTTGGTATTTGTTCTAAGGGAGGGGAGAAAAGTGGAACAATTCTAGAACAATTGCGTATAATTCGTTCTCAAGGTGATAGAGCAATATCACAGGCTAGAGTGCTTTATTAAGAAAAGAATGAGAGGAGAGGGAGAGAGAGAGAGACGCAAACCCACGAGTTAATATTTACCTAGGTCTGAGAGAAGACTAACCCTGGCCACGGGTCAGTTGGAAGGACGGGGACAAGGACCCTCAGGAAGGAATGCCAGAATGCGAGCAGGTACAGCTCACGGACAGTAAGGACAGGATACCCCTCAGGATTTGGGATCAGGACTGGGCTCACCAAGGTACGACCAACACCCACAGCTTCAGAAGCAACGCCAGCGTTACCCCTTTCTGCAAGTAATCCGCCAGTACCCCGATTGGGTTTTCGAATTTCCCAGCAAAGTGCTTCGCCAGCACTTAGGATTATTTCCACCCCTTAGGAGTTTGTGGAAAGTATGGACAGAGTGCTCCGCAGCACTTCCGATTGAGCACCTATAGAGTTCGTAGGGTCAGTGACAGGTCTGCTACTCGGACAAGTCGGACAATTTTCCTAAGCTAAACTAAGGCAATTATACTGTTTTGGGGTCCCTCAGACCACCCACTAATGTTGCAAGTGACAGTTTCCCACATTATGATTGGTCAGGAGAGGTGGCGCGGTCATTACCACCTCCTAAATTCAGTGTTCCCATCATTATTATTCAATTTACTTGTCCGCCCCTTAGGTTCACGTTCCCATCCATAGAATACAATAGAAAATATGAGTGCACAAGGCATTGCAACAAAGTCTCTTGGTTTCAAGGTGAGTTTCATCATCTTGTACTGGGTTCTCAGGCGCATTGGGCTTCAGGAGCCAGCTGGCTTGTTTCAGCTTCTGCGCAGTGGAGGTTTTCTCCAGTCATGTGACGATGCCCAACAGAGCCTCAAGTATGGCTCCGCTCCCGATTTCCCAGCCCCAGAGACGCGGTACATGAAAAGTAAGCGAGAACGAATTAAAATCACATATAAAAATGATCACACTGTATACCATGATAAAATACTAACCAACCCTTACTTTATAATGACTATAGCATTATTGTTTAGTGCGAAAAGACAGATAGGCTGAAGCAGCGGTAGCAAGCGGAGAGCGTGGTGAGAGACAAGCGGCCATGTTTGCAACAGTGCGCATGAGCACAAACTCCCTCCAGAATGCGAGTGCGTCACATCACATGGGTATGACCGACGCATGCGCAGACTGAATTTCAGCGAAGCAGCCGATTTTAGTGCAAGCTTCGTTAGTATGAGAAAAGACATACAAGCAAGCATCCTGGGGACACCCGCGTGTTTGGGAAAACACTTAATAAATGACGAACAATAGTGTTAATATGATTATACGATTTAGGCAAGGGTTTTGTATGAGAGCAGGGCGCTTGCACGCGAATCCCAGCTCCCTCACTAGGTCTCTGTGCACACTTCTGTGTATGAGCAGAAATCCTTGCAACATGGTGCCGCCAATAAGTGTGGTCTTATTGTGAGACACTTGAGTAGAGCTTATATCAGTCTACGACCCCCTCACTGTTGTTTCCGGTTGACAATAGTGACGGATAAAACCTACCTATAGTTACATAAGTTTCTTCAAGCTTGATAATTTTAAAACGGTTTTCTGTTTGAATTACTACCCAGTTGTGCCTTATTCTATTGCATTGTACTTCTCAATTACTGTTTCGATATGGCTGCAGTAGATATCCCAGCACCCAGTTGTGTCTATGTGCGGAATCATTTGCAGGAATACCTCATTTCTATGGAGGGACAGGCAGCAGTTTTTGTTGTTTTAGCTGATGCAGCGTACCCGTTTGAGTTGTATTATTCATGGGTCACATTCCCCGCGGTAGATGCTGGTACCGGTGTGTTTCACACTTACACCCCTGCTGATGCTCCTGCAGAGTGCGCTCCTTATCGGACGGTGGAAATTCTGATTTCTGCTTGGCAGCATGCCGTTTGGTTTAATGGCGCCCTCCCACATGTTATCGATTACCGGCGCTACATTGCCTGTTTTAGCTGCTTACACCCTGCATCCTCTGGCGGGGCAGTTAACAGCTCAGCAACTAAGACCCTTATATGCCTCTGCGGTATTGGTTATCAGGGGTCTGGTTCATTACATTACCCGCAACCTCATGGGTGGGGCCCCGGTTGGTGCGGCAAATCCAGTTGTTGGTGGCGGGCTGAAGCTTAGTCCTGTCATGGTTAATGCGGTCATGGGCAAGCGCCCCCAGGATAAAAAGGAGATGCCTGTTTGGCTTGCCGAGAAATTCGACCAACTGGAAGCTGTATTCCCGAATACTAGTTCTGTGGAGAATTATGGGATCCTTACAGTTAGTTTGCAGAAAGACATAGTGGTAAGACGTAAATGAATGTACAACTTGAGGTGTGATTTTAGCGGCAGTCTATACTAGGTGCTTTGGCACCCCGTCAATGACTGTTCTGCCCTCTGTGATCAAGCATGTTTATGATGAGCATGGACCTGAGGCGGCTGTAGAATAGGGAATGCGACTCGTGGGAGAGTTTGAAATGGTACGCAATCTCGTCCTTGCTAATGTCAAGGGGGATGCGGTAAGTTTCAAGGTCTCTAATGCTTTACGCGATGTCTCCGATGCGACAAACCCCATCAGTTACTGAAAATTATTACGGAGGCTTATAAGACCGTTGGCCGTAATAGTTTGGGTGTTAAGCCTTTCGCTGAAAAAGGAAAACAGCAGCAAACTCAACAAGCGTCATCTGAGAAAGATGACCGTCCGAAAGTTCAGAAACAAAATTGGAGTAAGAACAAACAACAGGGTTAACAGCAGAAACAGGGGTCCCGTCCCTTTCACCCACACCTGCCCCTGCTGAGAGTACATATGATTTGCGCGACCGCAGTACTATTAGGTCACCTGATAGATTTCAGGTTCCTGAACAATGTTCTCCTCGCTCTTTGCAGGAAACATCGGTCACAGCCACCGGTGGAGGAGGCGGTGGACGAGGACAAGGTGCCCAACAGAGCCGTGAACAGCCTCATAAGGCTGACGGAAAAGGCAAGCAGGACGAAGCTCCGCGTCAAAGGCTTCAGTTTCAGAAGAAGAAAGTTGTTGCGGTAACAGCGAGATATGCCACAGATCGTCAGAACGGAGCTTCAGAATCTGACATGGGAGCTGATGCTGCTGGACAGCGCGGTGGAGATTACCATTGTTCGAGAGGCGCTGCATTCACTACTGAGGGTGACAGCGACTGACACCTTCGTTGTGGTAGAGACAGCTGACACTAGAGTGGCTCCCCCTGATAGACTTTATGAAATTGTCCTTGTAATTGCAGGTGACATAGAACGTACCATAAAAGGGGGTTTTGGGGTCGATTGGCCCCCACCCTTTGTCTTAGCTGCTCCGCAAGGGCAGGAGGTAATCCTCCCTGCTTTCGCGCACATGGTGCCAAAGGAGCAGGCTCTACAGTCTTGCAGAAGATTGGGCTCAGGCGCATGTGCGGGCTTTGTACCATACTCACTGTGGATGGGACAAATGTTCCCCTCGACATGAGATAACTTTGGGGTCGATGCCACAGCCTCAACCCCAATACCCCATGCGATGTGAAGCTAAGGCCTACGTTGCGGATATCCTTGAACAATTGGAATACGAAGGTGTAATTGAAACGTCCGTGTTTCCGATGAATAAACCACTTTTTACTGTGACCAAGCCGGATGGTTCGTAACCGTTTGATATTGGATTACAGCCACTTAAACTCTCATTGTCGTACAAGCGTGGTGCAGAATACTCACAGTTCTGCGCTTGTGGATAGTCTCATGCATAAACAGTGCAAAACCACACTTGACATATCCAATGATTTTTTTGCCCACAATCTGTCCCCTCTTAGTAGTCAATGGACGGCTTTAACAAGTGGTGGCAAACAGCGCCATTTCCTTTGTTTGGCTATGGGCTACAAGGATAGTCCAGGCGTTTTTGCTGCCCGCATAGACCCTCTCCTGGGGAAACTCGACGCAGATGCATGTTCGTATGTGAATGAGATTTATCTCACAGACGACGAGTTGTTGGTGCATCTGTGCTTTGTTGACCGCATAATTTGCTATTTTGCGGACATAGTGTAGTATAGTTCCTATATTCCCAATAGGCTCTGCGCATTGGAATAACATATACTATAGTTTAGACATAGGACGAGGTCAGCTAGGTCTCTATCGTAGATATTAAACTTAATTGTGAGTGCCAGCTAGCTCAGAGATCACTAGAACCTTTCTCAAATAAACAAGAAGGGATTAGTTTCTGACAACCGCATAAACATAACAACTTTGTTTCCCAAGAATAAGAAATCAATCTCTAGAGTCGCGGAAACAATAGATAGCTATTTTACTCAGTCAATCGAGCATGCTTCGTTTCACCAGAGGTGCTGAGAAAAATTGAGAGACAGGCGTTTTCAATAAAAAGCATTTATTGAACAGTCTTTTTTCTCAAGCATGAGAAATGTACTGCTACAATTGTAATACTGGTTATGAAGTACAGAGTATATAATACGAACAATATTATAAAGTAGTACTGTAAAAGCATGATATGGTTCTAAGCCATAAATTGCTTAAAACGTACAAAATACATACAGTGATAAAATAATGACTAAAAGTACTCAACTGGTGCTTCTAAAATACGCCTAACCCGGTGTACCTAAGCCTAGCACAAGGGAAGAAGTAAGTGAGGAGTAGCTTTAGTTTGGTATTTTTCTGCCAAGAATCTATTCAAGAATTCTCTAAGGGTTTAATCAGCTCCGTACCTTGGTTTAGAATGAAGGAGGTCTTGTATCTCTCTCTTAGGACTCGATTTCCCAGCAAACCACAAGGGTAGGCTGGAAACACTGGAGCTGGATTTCTCGGCTGGAGAAAAGACAGCGTCTCTTAGTGCATCAGCTGGAGGGTCGGCTTCCTTCGGCACTCACTGCTGCAGGGTGTCGGGCAAGTAGTTAGTTGATCTGCTCTAAACCACTGTGTGTTTGTCTGGGCAAATCTAGGTATGTTTATACTTTGAAGGTGCCCAGTTTGACGTGTGATTGGGCTTAATAACGTCATTAAAGACTCAGTTCTTCAAAAACTCCATGATTTCCTAGATAAATTAGTATTCAGGCAGGGGGAAGTCCCTAGCTGCTGAAGGCGGGTTTTTCTAAGAAATCGTTGTTGATTCTTGGAACTTAGTGGAAGTAGCCATGCCGTATTTGGGCTGTATAGGCTCAGTCTAAACATGGTAATGATTTCTATGCCATATATTAGGATTGGATAATGTATACCTATATAAAGGCATGACTCGGGAAAAGTTACACTAGGGTCCTAGATTCATTTACAACAATAGGCTATAAGTTTAACTTTTCAAAATCACACATTGCAGAGTACACAGTGTTGTTCCTGTGCTACGAGCTCAACAATGAAGGTCGAGGGTTAGCTACTCACTTCTTGGAGAAATGCGTACTTTTGCGAGCTCCCACAACGCTGAAGAAGCTACAATCTTTACTGGGCTTTTTGAATTTTGTCGTACATACATTCCGGAATATGCCCAGCGTATCAAGCCACTTTATGCATTGATACAACCTTCTTTTTCCAAATCGTTCTGGCTGCCAGAACTTTCAGCCATCTTGCAATCTTTGCAAGCTGAGCTTGAATCTGGATTCTTGTCGACTCGTGATAACCACACCAACCTGGTGATAAGAATCGTGCCAGGGGCGGTGGGTTTCACGTACCTCACTTTTAATTAGGGTAACACAGTCCCTATCATTTACAAGTCACACTTGTACACTTCGGCTGAGTTGTGTTTTTCCACTGTGGAAAAAGTTTTGACAGCAGTGCAAATGGCGATTCTTAAGGAATGTGCACTGTCGCAGACAAAACGCATTTTGGTTGTTACTCCCTATACAGCCTTAGAGGCAGTAACGAAAGCCAGTGTACCGAATTTGAAAGCTTTGCACCCTCGGTGGATACAGTGGGCTACATCCTTGACATCCCCGGATGGCACGTTTATTTTTGATTCCTCCCTGCAGACTCAAGAGTACTTGCAGTATGAATTTGTTCATCCTGCTCCTCTGACTATGCGCCCACTTGTGGATTTCCGCTGTATCATCTACACTGATGGTAGTGCGCAAGCAGCTATGGGTTCAAAACACGCGTATTCTTTGGCTTGCGCAATTGTGCTTGGTACTATGGTGGATGGTGAATTCAAGTCCGATGTCGTGCATACACAGACATTAGGGGACTGTACCGCCCAGTCTGCAGAACTTCGTGCACTGATGCTTGCATTGGAGTACACGGATCCCAGTGTGACTACTCTTATTGTGATTGACTCTTACTACTGTGTTCAGTCTTACAAGGACAATCTCCCATTTTGGACTCAAAATGATTATTGTGACTCCAAAGGTCGCACAATAAAACATAAAATGATCTGCGTTCGCGTGGCTGAGCTCAAGAACGACTCCCACTCGTTTTTGTAATTCATACTCTTGGTCATCAGCGTGTTGGGGTTCAGGCTGTTGGCAATTGTCTCGCGGACGAGGCTGCGAGGACAGCAGCAGCAGCATTTTCAGTAACAGCGGTTACACGTTCCAAAAGTAAGATTGATGATGACATCTTGGCAGCTATTGCCACAACTGAGAAGGGAGGTAATTATCCTAACGGTTTCCCTTCGAAGTACTCTTATCATTTAAGTCCTGATAAAGTTCCTTATGTGAGAATTAACGACGTTGGTGACATGTTGATTCCCAACGCGGATCGCAGACAGGCTTTGATTACAGCAGCCTACGCCGGGATGGCTTCAGCGCATGCCGGCGTATCGACTACTGTATCTCTTCTCCAGCAACAATATTGGTGGCGGGGATTGTACAAACAGACACGCAATTTTGTCGTTCAATGTGGCATGCATTTGTCAGCAAATTAAACCTTCCTCTGCTGCACGCCCGTCCCAAACTCAGTTGTACATATCTAATAAACCACATGTATGTGTTCATTTAGATCACTGCCGTCCTTTTTCCTCTAATACTGCGTACAAGTACATCTTAGTAGCAGTTGACTCTTGCACCCGAGATTTTAAATGTGAATGCTAGGATGGGCAAAAGCTCCTCTGGAGTATTTTGTTTTGCATCTAAGCTAGGTAGTCGCCGCATTGCAGACATGTTAAATATCTATAGGCACAGATGTGTATCCATCGCTCTATATGGTTCTGGTATATGGGGCTATTGTGATCATAGAGAACTGCAAGTCACTGAGAATCAATTCCTTAAGAGACTCCTTTGTCTACCTTCCTCGGCATCCAATGAACTGTGCCACAGAGAGGTGGGCATGAATCATCTTACAGACCTTATGCGAATGAGACCTCTAATGGTCTGGAGGTCAATCTGGGTTAAGGATGAGACTGACTTTACCAGGCGAATTATTCAAGACTGTTTTCGTTTGGACAACGCCCACAAGATTCCCTGGTTAAAATATGTTTCATCCTCCTACAGTGAAATTTTTAACCTTGATATTGTCAATGACCCCCATAGTGCTGTTACTGTACCAAAAAAGGAACTTAAAAATGGCTTTTTAGGGACCAAATCCAAATTGCGTAGGGCTGAATGTAGCCACATGTCAACCCATGTATTTTATCATTCTAATATGCTGGAAGACAGGGGCATGCCTATGTACCTCAAAACTATTACCAAGCAATCCCATCAGTTTGTTCTCACTAGGTTGAGACTTGGTATTGTACATAATTTAGTGGCTTTCCCACAGATGAAAAGTTATAGCCAATCCCCTTGCGATGGCCTAACTAGGCAAAGCACTTTGCACTTTATGCTTATTTGCCCTTTTTACATGCACCTCCGCCGTTATTATCTTAGACCTGTTTTTAAGAAATATTCTGTGTATACTACTGCCCAAGCATTGAAACTGTTATTTGCACTAGAAACCTTGGATATCTGTTTTTTTACCGCTACCTTTTTACTAAAAGCTGTTTCTCATAGGAAAAGCCTGGTGTTTTAACCCCACTTTTGATGAGTTGTTCTGTACTGAAATGTCTGTTACCTGTTTTTTATATATTGTATGCTTTTGTGATTGTTTTTAATAATCGAATAAAGCTTTGAAATTGAATTGACTCTTGCACGCATTTTGTCTAGGTGTGGCCTCAAAGGAGTGCTGATTCTAGCACTGTCGTAAGGGATTTGAGTGTCTTTGTGGGAATTTTTGCGTGTGGTACCTTCTATTGGGACCAGGGTCCAGCGTTCGCCTCTAAGGCGTACAAGGATGCCATGGCTTCATTGGGGGTCCAGCTCAAATTTTCGTCTCCGTACCGGCCTGAGGGTAATAGTGTTGTGGAGTGGATGAACTGTGACTTAAAGCAATCCTTGACAGCGAAAGTTTTAGGTGCTGGCTGAGACTGGCTATCCCATCTCAATAGTGTTCAACGTGCACTAAATAATCTCTCTAGAAGGTCTCTGGGTGGGCGGACCCCATACGAAATGCTCTTTGGGATCAAGATGTTTGTTCCGGACTTTGATGGTCTGGATATGGCGGCGGGAACTGCATCCTTTGACGTAGATGAACATTCTAATGTTCTAGTGTTCTCACTTCCCACCATTCTTGAGATGGTCCTGAGTCGCATGTTCTAGGTTGTCTAATCATTGGTTACTTTGCTATAGTATGAAGAGCTAATGTGACACTGATTGCTAGCTGGATGGGGTTTTGAGGTACTAAGGTGAGTTTCTGGTACACCACAATTCACTAATGTCCTAGGTCTCTGTGCACAGTTCGGTGTATCAGCAGAAATCCTTGCAACAGCTGTGCCTGCAGCCCAGCTGATAGCAACAAAGATTGGCCCAATTCTAGTGATTCCAAAAAGCTACCATCTGTAGTCTGTAGCCTTCTCTCCCAGTCATCTGATTGCCTCTCAAGGTCATCTGGCATGTATCTGCTTAAACATACATAGAGTTGGCTTAGCTTACAGCCTGCAGGGCCACATAGTTACTCACGTAGGGGCTCCTTCTCAAACCCAGCTATTTCTTTAACCCTTTTTAACAGAAAATATCTAAACTCAAGATTTTTAAAAAATCACTCTTTTCTAAACCATATTATATTTGTAGCTCCTCTTATGATTTCAACTGATTCCACTCAAAAAATCACCAAGCTTCTCAACGCCATACATTGTCCCACCAATGCAGTATTCATCATGAAAAATTATAAGGGACAAAGGGTTTATCCAAAGAGGAGTATAATAACTATAACTACTGATACCGATTTTGTTTTTAACCAATTCCCAGATCCTAAATGCAGCTTGGACTGTCTTAACCCTTTAAGTGCTGCCATCGGCCAACGGTCGTCGCGAGCACTACCTTGCCAGTGCTGCACACAACCGTTGGCCGACGGGCCAGCACCCGTTATTCGAACGTTTAGCACTGGGCGCTGAACGTTCGACGCTCTTAAGGAGTTAAATTTGACTTTGTTTACAATAGCTTGGCTCCACCAACTTGAAAAACACGCTTTGGCCTCCTCCACTATTAATAATTCATTAAAGGGGGTATCTCCTCTGTTGCCTCGGCATCGATTTGTCTGTCTACAATTAAAGACCTTAGTGCCGCTACCCAATAATAATACCTAAAGTTCAGTACTGCCCAGGCACCCATTGCTCTAGGTAACATGAATTTGAGGACCCTCCTTGCTCTAGCTTATAAACAAATACAGCTGCTGAAAATCTCTTCCTTCTTATAAAACCAGAAATTGTAGGGGGATAGCCCAAAAAAGTAAAGAATTTATGCCAGAGCAGCCTTTTTGTAACATTTGATCGCCCTATTAATTTTTTGGTGCAGTATATTCATTCACCTAAAGTCACTTTTAGTCTTCTTTAGAATTGAAGTCAGATTTAATTCAGCTGTCTGTTCAATGTTAGCTGTGATATTGATCCCCAGATAGACTGCACTTTCTCCCTCATGATCATCCACTAGGTCCATACGACATTAACAAGGAACTGGGTCCTGCTCTTATTCAGATAATAACCGGATACCCTACCAAACATCAAGGCCTCATTTTCTGTTTCACTGATAGCCCCTTTGGGCTCACGTGTCACCACAGCAATATTATCATCGTATGCGAGTATCTTTGTATTGATACCATAATACATTATCAGAATTATTAACTCATTGGCCTCCAATCTTCTAATCAGTGGATCAATGTATAAATCGAACAAAGAGGTGAACACAAACATCCCTGCCTTCCTTGTCCCTCTCGTTACTTGAAAAGGCCTCCAACTCCCTCCACATTATTTGCAGTCTAGCTGTTGGGTTCCTATAGAGTGCTTGGACATCGGCGACAAAGCCCTGACTGAGATCATTCTACCTGAGTACATCCCACAGGTAATCCTGGGACACCCGATCAAAAGTCTTTTCAGTATCTATAAGTATCAAAGCCATGGGATCATCTTTTGCTCTGGCCTTGTCAAACAGTGTAATTACTCAGCTAATATGACCAGTAGTGCCTCTACCCACTATAAAGCTGGGTTGCCAAGGGGATACCAAATTGCCAATTGCCCGCCCATACCGATTTAGTGTTTTCCGGGCCTCCAGCCACGCCCACCAAACCACATTGCACGCCACCGGCCTTTCCTTTTCCCCAGGCTCCGAGGACTTCTACTCCTTAGCCTTACTTCCTGCCCGCCAACACCGATGTTACGCACTAGTGTTTATCCCTGCCGGCTCTTCAGCCACGCCCACCATGCCGCCCTGCATGCTACCGGCCATATTTATCCCCGGCCTTGACTCTGGTGGTAGATCCTCTACCCGGATGCCGTTTGTTCCATAGACGCACTTATCATGTGCGCTTCTTTCCAGCTGCAGGTAAGCCCGTATTTGCAGAACCCCAGTCCCATTTTACTACCCCTGGGTCTTGACATGCTATGACCCGTTTCCCATCCTCGCTCTTGTACCCTAGTCAGCATTCCAGATCAGGACGCCACTGGCCCTGCAACCCTTGTGTGACCTTTTAGCAGCTTCCTGGCGTGCATCGCCTTAAGTTCCTACGCGGACGGGGGCCTTCCTCCACCGCCCCGTGCTTTTCACGATCCCGCCATTCCTGTAGCCTTACAGGTATTATCCTTTTGTTATTCCCACCCCTCCTTCACTACGCTCTCCATTTCTTTTTCATGTGCCTTACTGTCTATCTACTCTGTATCTACTCCATACTGGAGCTCTCTACTACTGCTACCTGGTTTAGTTTAGACTTGTTTTCAACGTTCCACTACCTTGACCGGTCTTGTCATCAGTAGAAGCATTACTATACCCAGTTTTTTATTTTTTATTCTTCACTGTCAATGTGCTCACCTTTGTTTCATATGGTAGACCCATTTTGCTTGAAAGGCTAACCCTGATTGAGAACATGCCCAAGTTATCGTTTCTCTGTGTACCTTGTTCTGATATCATTTAGCACCATGTCGTAGTACATACCACATCACACACATTTGCAGCTACTGCCCCTCCATTGTAACGATATTTACAAGACACATATTACCCTGACGGTTGTCACATGTTACCCTGTGCCCTTACCCTATTCTCTACTTTGTGGTTCATACGTGTATAAACTCCTGTAGCAGTGTTTGCATACTCACAATGCCAACTACCTATACGCTTTCATTTATTTACCTTATATTCGTTCTCTAAACATGTTTATACCCTGTATATGCCTTTGCAGATTTATCTTGAGTTTGAACAACATGTGTGTTTTCCGTTCTCAGTCCACTGTTGTACTATATTATGCTTTATCGCCCACCACGACCGGTCAACACTCCATGTTTAATTCTATTTCAGTATGCTCCACCCTGCACTTATACACCCTTGTCACCGCAATTTCACTATCTTACGGGCCCAACAAAACCTCAGCCATATTGTTTTCTTTTTCTGTTTTCTTCCCTCCAGGAGAGCAGGACTATACCAACATCATAGATTACTTCTCAGAGCTGCACCAACCAATGCGTGCTTTCATTGCCTTACAGCACTCATGTATGTCTAGTCTTGTTTTCTCCATTTGTCTTCCTTTAGATACCCGGAGGCCTACCAAGACGCTATATGCAGTCTATCTGAGTAGTAGGCCCTCAGATCTTCATGGTTCCACCCGTTCTCCTTCCTTTACGTTCACTGTGCACTACACTTATTCTTGGGGTTCGCCATCTCTTGGTGACAATTCACAACATGCATACTTTTTAGCACCATAGAGTTTCTACTTTCACTTAGTATCCTCACCCTTACGTCCATGCTCTCTGTTATTGTTTGTCACTAATAAGTCATTTATTTTACTTTAATTTTTTCCTCCCTCCTTCCTTTCTGTACTTCAGCCCTGATGAGTTACACCTCCTTCACGGTGTGACGAAACATGTGTCGGCTGGCTACTATCTTACTGTACTGTCTACTACATGATTTATAAAAAACTTTATTCACACGAATCTTGACATTCTACGTTTTTTTTTTTAAGCAATCACTCTCTATGAGTAGAAACCTCAGTCCACATACTCGGACTATTTACCACACATGCATGTGCACAGGATCTGTTCTCATACTAAATTGCCAATATCTGACTGAGCCGGGAAGCAAGGATTTTAGCATATAATTTAGTATTGCTTTTTATCAGTGAAATAGGTCTGTACGACCCAGGTTCAAGCAGTAGCTTCCCTTTCTTCTTGATTACCCCCATATTTGAGGTTGCCCAAGAAGCTGGGGCCTGCTGCCCACCTTACACTCCAATGAGTATATTACCAAGATCCACCTCTAAGACAGAGTGAAAAACTTCAAAGAAATGTAAGTGAAATTGTTTGTGGGCCCTCTATCCTTTCTGGGAGGTAACGCTTTAAGCGCCTCTTAAATTTCTTCTTGACCAAAGGGGGCATCTAGGAAAACCTGATCTTCTGGGTTTACTCTACATCCAATAATATATCCAACTCATCATGGACCTCACCTGCTTGATACAGCTCCTTGTAAAATTCCCTTAGCATTCCCAATATTGCCTCCGGAGTGGTGACCACATGACCGCCCTTATCTCTTATCTTGAGTATATTACCGTACACTGCCTTTTGCCTTGTTCAAAGAACCTACAGTCAACCCTCCCTTTCACTATACGCATACCATTTAGTCCTTTGTGCTATATGTTTTTCAGCTGCCTTGCCTGCAGATATGTAGTAAATAATAGATGTAATTGCTGCTAACATATAGAGTATCTCTTACCGTTCAGCCCCTTCCACAGCTGCTTTGACAAGTTGCTCCTCCATTTCAATTACATCATTACATTTATCCCTTAATAACTGAGAATGAATTTTCTGTCTATTTAAATTAAAACTAATAGTCTTTCCCCTTACTCCAGCCTTCATTGTAGCCCATGCCAATCTACCAGGGGCACTACCTTTCTTAAATCCCATGAAGGCATTGATCCACTTATTGATATGTTTAATATAATCTTCATTAGAGGGCAGGCCCCTAACTAACAACTGGGTCTGTGCCTTTCCTTTAACAACCATGGAAGAAATTTCAAATATCAAGGGATTATGGTCCAATAGAACGGGTGGCAAATTCTCAATCATCATCTCACTGACTAAATTTAAGGATGTCAACAAAATAGTCCAGTCTGACATGTTTTTTGTGAGAAGCTGAAACACAAGTATACCCTGGATATGGGGATTTAGCCCTCTTCCAAATATCCACAATCCATGATTACCCTTTAGTTGCTGCCCTGCTTTGAAAACCCTAGGCTTCCTAGCCAAAAAAATATCTATCTACTGACTTGCCTGGGCCCCTAACTATATTTATATTTAGGTCCACACAGTATTACAGGAATCGGCCAGGAGGCCAGTTCAAATTTTAAGTAATTCATTACTGAAGGATTGTCTAGATTGGATCCCTATATAGAGTAGATTGTGAACATTAAATCAGCAAATTGACATCCAACTAGAACCCATCGCCCATATTTATCAGACAGTCTTTGTTTCATATTGCAAACATTTCTATGTGCCAAGATTGCTATTCCCTTGTATTACTTCCCTGTGTAGTATAACCCAAAAGGGTATACCCCAAAACGTCCTCTTTCTATGCATCACTCATTTTACATCACACATAGAAAAGAAATTGTGTTAGGATTGTTTTTCTGCAGGAAATTATCCCTTACTGCACAAAAACTATCCTGCCCATAACACAGGCATCCTTGTACTATGGTGCAAATGTGAGTGCGTATACGCTACGCAGCACAAAGTACGCCATTGCAGGTAGGGAGTTTAAGAGCTTCATACTTTGGTGGTTATGTCCCTGTTCTCTATCGATTATTCAATACAGCACAGCCACTTTACCTGCTGTCCTGCGTTGCATGAACTTTCAGTACATATGACCTTAGCTCTTCAACTACGACAGTATGAAGGAGAGACCACAAAATGCTTAGTTAAAACAACAGAACTGATAACATAAGCAATGCTTGCAAGAGAAAATGACATACTGCAGCTCTAAAGCATATGGGAAAAGAAATAGAGGCGCAAATCAAGGCTCATTCAAAAAAAGGTATACACAAGGTAAATGGCTAATCAAATGTGTATAACCAGGAAAATAGAGAATATGAAAATCAGTGCGGACAAAATAAAAATAATGATAGAACCGTAATTTCAAGAACAAAAATAAACATTGGAAACGGCATTGCATAAAGATTATTCATGGATTTTTTTCATGTATTAGATAAGCATGGGCGGAATTTGCGAATTTGCGATATGCGAATTCGCGCAAATTCATAATCGCAATTTGCAAAAATCCGCCAAATTCCGCGAGCTATCAAGTTTTTTTTTTGCGAGTTCACAAGATTTTTTTACCAGTTCGGGAGTGAGAACTTGCCCATGCGGTCGCAACATGTTATTTCCACTTAACCAGCCTGCTCGCGTTACCTTTTTCCTGTTTCGGTTCGCAATGACGTGTTCGCGTTCGCAATTTCCTGTTTCGGGTTGCAATGACCTGTCCGCAATTTCCTATTTCAGGTCGCAATGACGTGCTTGCGTACGCGGCATTGCTCAGCCAGCTACCAAAATCTCGCAGCGCACGCGAACAGGGAGGATAACTCATCAGCGAACGCAGAATCATGGTAAGTCAATGCCGCGCACGAGAGATTGTATTTTTGAAGCGCGAACAAGAAAAAAAAAATTGTGCAATTTCGAGCGATTCACGAAATTGCCAAAAATTCGCAAATTCCGCGAGCGGAACTTATTTTCCGCTCATACTTAGTATTTGATTACCTGGTATTTTACGTTTAAAAAAAATATGATGTAAGCCAGGATGGGAATGCGGAGGGGATATAGTAGCAAGGAATGCTTTCTGAAAATCATAGATTTTGTGACATAATTTTTGTAAAGACTTAGGTAAATGTGTGTGTTGTTTTCTCATAGGTCACTTTTTCAGAATGTCGGTGGGTGTAAAGCAAATAAACTCCTTGCATTGTGTGTCAGATTGATATATATGTAGAGACTATCTGAACCTCAATAAAACCGACAAGCTGGCATTACCACCTTAAACATCTGTTTATGATTCTCTCCACAGAAAAAGAGTGCCCCACTGTCAACCATTGAAGAGTCGTTACACCCTGCTGTGAGGCCAAGTGCAAGCACCTAAGAAGCAACTCTTGGTAAGCATGATGCTGAGCTGAGCTCAAATTGAGAGGGGACTGAAGGAGATGGATGCTCATACCAGAGTGGCCTTGAGGAAACTAGAACTTCTGGTAAAGTAGAATCACTATATTGAAGTCTTATTCCTAGACAGCAGCAGAAGCTAAACACTATGCTCTTTAGTGTATGGACAATGGTGAGTGAAGAATCTGTTGTTCTCTTATTTGTGTGAATGATTTGGCATGATAAGGCATTTTAAATAAACTGACTATTGCATCATAAGTTGATCTAAGGAATCTGATTTGCATATAATACTTAAATATTTCAGAAAAGCGTTATACCGTATTTCTTGAACGATGATGAAAATGTTTAAAATTATTTGAGTTTGATCTTAGGCAGTGCACAGGTCGGGAGGGACACAGGAGTAGAAGTCCTTCCACTATTTTTACAGAGGCTGACAGATGTCACCTTTTGCCCAATGCACTGCTTTATAAACACTTTGGGCATCATTAGAATACTTGTCAGACTCTCGCGAGGCTGGCACCAAAGCAGAAGTTTGACCACTCAACAAGGAATCAGTGTTACCGCTTCCCTTATTACAATGTGACTGCCTTCAAAGTGTTTCAAAGTGTATATTTTCCTTTGTGGCTTGTGCTGCTGTACAAGCCAGAATAGAAAATGTACACTTTAAAGTGATCCCTGCATCATGCGGTGCTTGTCACATGGTGCAGGGATGTTTAGGGGTGCACGTAGATCTCCCCAGCCGCTATAGCGGAGACTCTGGGGGGAAAGGGACCCTGACAGGGGCCTCCAAAGTGTCTTTACACAAGCCTTTTCATGGCAGGTGAACCGCCATAAAAGAGCAGGCAGAAAGGGACATTGTAATCCCTACGGTGGTGCTTGAGGAGGCACCAGCCTTACTGTAGGAATTACTGACCCTCGGATAGTCCGACGAGCTCCCTGAGCACATCAGACAGCGTCGGACTGTCCCTCTGCCAGCATGCATTGTAATGCATTGGCCGGACCTGAGGAGCAGATGGCGGGCAGACCGCAACGATGAGTCACCGGATGTGGTCCAACCACGATTAGAATGACCCCCTTTGTGCGTGTTACCTGGCCCAAGGGTATTTATTAAACCCGTTCCTTCAGGGAGTACCCCTCTTTATTTGTGAAAGAGGCCCAGTGTGTGTGGGGGGAGGTTATCTTTGAATCCCTTACCTGGGAAATAGGAGAGAACTTTACCCTATTAACCTTTCTATATCCTAATGAACCGCAAATGTGCAAGCTTTTGTGCTTTGAAGACTGATAAAATAAATGGATTAAATAAACACCAGCAAAAACAAAGGCGCATTTACAGAAGGATTTACTGTTGAAAAAAAAAAAACAAAAGTTCGACATGTCTGTTTAAAAATAGTGTCCTTTTCAGCTACTTCTGACCTCAACTAAGTATTGATAAATGAACAATCTAGATTTATAAAAAGTAAAACAAACCAAAATATTTATTTTCATATTTCTGCATAAAAATGTAACTACAATACAGGAACCCTATGTGCAGGGTCCAGAGACCTGGTAGGTATTGTGTGGTTACTGCTTACTAAGTCAGTGTGTACCAAATTATGTAAGAAAGAAAAATTTCTTTCTAGAGTCACCTCACTCACCGGGGTTGCCCCACGGTGACATGCTTCATCATTGGGGCCATCCCAGTTCTCTACGAAAAGGGGCGTGCTGCGACAAGGCGACTACGCTGGAGCACTGGTTTTGTGACATGACTATGTGTGGTGCAAGTGTGGTGATGGTGGAGTGGGTGTGAAATTAAAAATACCGTGCTAGTGGGCCTCAACAATTTATTTTGCTCCTAGTGTGGTATAAAAATTAAAAAGGGGTAACACTGTATTCTAACTTTAATTGAGCTAGATCAGTGTTATGGTCAACATGTTTCAAGCTCCCCCAAGCTTTTCATCAGGACCATACAGGGTCCAGCCCTGTATTGCCACTCCTGTATTCAACTGAAAGGTGTTGTAAAAATAAATACTAATTATTTATATTATACGCTGTTAATAATAAAACATGCGTGTTCTTGTACATACGGTTTGTATTTTACTTGGAATGCTGTAAAAGAGAATAACAGTTGTTTAATGGTAAACACCCCCTTCCGAAAAAGGGGGAACAACTCACATGCATCTCACTTCATCTAGGGCGTGGGTGTGCCCTGGGCACCATACTGGTGCGTGCTGGTTTTCAAACCGGTGTGGAAAAAACACTGTGAATCAAGTGGTTTAGTGGTTTCACACACAAGACATATAGACTTAAAATGTGACTGTTGACAAGACACACAACATATATACACAAAATAATAACATGGCAGATGGTATATTTACATAAACGAGTGTTTGATTACACCCCATGGTCTTAGGCAAGGGCAGGAACGCCTCGTGGAAACATTGCTGAAAAAGGAGGTTCAAGGTTAGGGTTAAAAAGGCTCCTTTTCTATGTTTCCCTCTGAAATCGCCGGTATTCTAGCAATATAGCGTCGTTTTGCACTTACTTCCTATCGGCAAACCCGCTCGGTACTACCTGATGCTTCCTCACCCGACCGCATACTGAAGCAGAACGGGATTCCCGGTGTATTTAGAGAGGTCGCGCTTCCGGGTTGCCGGAGTTTCTCTATTGCCTAGAGCGCTGGTTTAGGCGGCCATCTTGGGAGTATGTCATCGCGCTCGGCGCGAGTGTAGAGGAGTTTCGAGTATAACTTCGGGTTTATGCCGAAATGAAGGATGTAAATTAATTTAGAGTGATGCTTAATATGGGGGCATACTTATAAAGTAATTTAGAACACAGGTATTCAGGAACGGATGAATGATGTTTTTAATTAGTTTTTTGGGAGAGAAGGTTGTTTAGAACTCAACCATATTTATAAAGACGAGTTTCTAAAAAACGAGGTGTTTTTAAACACTGGATGAGTTGGTTATATTGTCATAAGGACTTGTACCTGTCTTATTTTGAAAGGCAGTGGAGGGTGTTGTATGATTTTGGAAAGACTTTATCCGTGGTTGGGTACATTTTTGTTAGTGTTTCAGTAGTATGGAAATGAGTACTTTCGGTTTTGGTTTACTTTTTCACAGTTCATTTTACAGTTTCAGCTGGCCTAGGGGCGAAAGGCCCCCCATGGGATTTCATCATTGAGTCCCTGGGTGTCCGTGTGCAGACGAAACACCCATCTTTGCTCTTTTTCATGGAGGATTCGTTCCAGGTTGTCTTTGTTTTTCACTACCTCTATAACCACCCAGGTCAGATCATTTGGTGTATGGTTCTGTTCAATGAAATGGGTGGTCATTCTGGTTGTGGCTCGTTTGCACCTTATGTTACTTCTGTGCTCCACTATGCGGGTACTGACCTTCCTAGTGGTCATTCCCACATAGTGTAAGTTGCATGTGCAAGTTATCAAGTACACAACTCCACTGGTGTTGCAATTGGAAAATCCCTTTAGTTCCCATTTCGTAGTATTGTTGAAGGTTATAGTTTTGGTTGGGGAAGTCAAATGACAAACACTACAGTTGTTACATGGGAAATGTCCATCCGGTAATGGTTGGGATCTTACTGTTTGGGTTGTTGGTGTGGGATGGGTATGTACCAAGTAATCTTTCAAGTTTTTCCCCCGTCTATGGCTGAACATCGGGGTTGGTATGGTTAGACCGCCGCTGTTGAGTATTGGCCAATGTTTTTTGATTATTTTGGACACACTGTCAGAAACTTGATTAAATGTAGTAATGCAAATGGGTCTATTGTTCTCAGGTTGAGTTCTCTCCTTTGGTTCTAATAGGGCTTCCCTATTATTGTTTGCCGCTCGTTTCTTAGCTTCTTTTATCAGTTTGTTTGGGTATTTTCTGTTTCTCAGCTTGTTGCCCAGGTCCTCCGCTTGGGTTTGGTAGTCAGATTTTTTGCTACTATTCCTGCGCAAACGGAGGAATTGCCCAAATGGGAGGTTTTGTTTAAGATGACGAGGGTGAAAACTGTCAAAAGTCAAGAGGCAGTTGCGTGCTGTCTCTTTGAAATGGGTTGTTGTCACCAATTTGCCGGACTCAGCATGTATGTTTAAATCCAAGAATATTAGATCAGTCTTGCTCATTGAGCAGGTGAATTTCAGGAAAAGATCCTGTGTATTTAGCCAGGTCAGAAAAGTTTGTGCTTCTTCTTCTGTGCCTTGCCATATCAACAGAATATCGTCGATATAGCGTTTCCATTGTAGGATTTGGTGTCTGTGGGGATTTCTCTCATTTAGTATTTTATTTTTCTCCAGTTGATGGACGTACAGTCCGGCTATGCTCAGCGCGAATGTACTGCCCATACTGGTCCCATGTTGTTGTTTGTACAGAGTCGATTCAAAACGGAAGAAGTTTTCACACAATGCTAATTGACAGCATTCCATTGCTGAGTCCGGCAAATTGGTGACAACAACCCATTTCAAAGAGACAGCACGCAACTGCCTCTTGACTTTTGACAGTTTTCACCCTCGTCATCTTAAACAAAACCTCCCATTTGGGCAATTCCTCCGTTTGCGCAGGAATTGTAGCAAAAAATCTGACTACCTAACCCAAGCGGAGGACCTGGGCAACAAGCTGAGAAACAGAAAATACCCAAACAAACTGATAAAAGAAGCTAAGAAACGAGCGGCAAACAATAATAGGGAAGCCCTATTAGAACCAAAGGAGAGAACTCAACCTGAGAACAATAGACCCATTTGCATTACTACATTTAATCAAGTTTCTGACAGTGTGTCCAAAATAATCAAAAAACATTGGCCAATACTCAACAGTGGCGGTCTAACCATACCAACCCCAATGTTCAGCCATAGACGGGGGAAAAACTTGAAAGATTACTTGGTACATACCCGTCCCACACCAACAACCCAAACAGTAAGATCCCAACCATTACCGGATGGACATTTCCCATGTAACAACTGTAGTGTTTGTCATTTGACTTCCCCAACCAAAACTATAACCTTCAACAATACTACGAAATGGGAACTAAAGGGATTTTCCAATTGCAACACCAGTGGAGTTGTGTACTTGATAACGTGCACATGCAACTTACACTATGTGGGAATGACCACTAGGAAGGTCAGTACCCGCATAGTGGAGCACAGAAGTAACATAAGGTGCAAACGAGCCACAACCAGAATGACCACCCATTTCATTGAACAGAACCATACACCAAATGATCTGACCTGGGTGGTTATAGAGGTAGTGAAAAACAAAGACAACCTGGAACGAATCCTCCATGAAAAAGAGCAAAGATGGGTGTTTCGTCTGCACACGGACACCCAGGGACTCAATGATGAAATCCCATGGGGGGCCTTTCGCCCCTAGGCCAGCTGAAACTGTAAAATGAACTGTGAAAAAGTAAACCAAAACCGAAAGTACTCATTTCCATACTACTGAAACACTAACAAAAATGTACCCAACGACGGATAAAGTCTTTCCAAAATCATACAACACCCTCCACTGCCTTTCAAAATAAGACAGGTACAAGTCCTTATGACAGTATAACCAACTCATCCAGTGTTTAAAAACACCTCGTTTTTTAGAAACTCGTCTTTATAAATATGGTTGAGTTCTAAACAACCTTCTCTCCCAAAAAACTAATTAAAAACATCATTCATCCGTTCCTGAATACCTGTGTTCTAAATTACTTTATAAGTATGCCCCCATATTAAGCATCACTCTAAATTAATTTACATCCTTCATTTCGGCATAAACCCGAAGTTATACTCGAAACTCCTCTACACTCACGCCGAGCGCGATGACATACTCCCAAGATGGCCGCCTAAACCAGCGCTCTAGGCAATAGAGAAACTCCGGCAACCCGGAAGCGCGACCTCTCTAAATACACCGGGAATCCCGTTCTGCTTCAGTATGCGGTCGGGTGAGGAAGCATCAGGTAGTACCGAGCGGGTTTGCCGATAGGAAGTAAGTGCAAAACGACGCTATATTGCTAGAATACCGGCGATTTCAGAGGGAAACATAGAAAAGGAGCCTTTTTAACCCTAACCTTGAACCTCCTTTTTCAGCAATGTTTCCACGAGGCGTTCCTGCCCTTGCCTAAGACCATGGGGTGTAATCAAACACTCGTTTATGTAAATATACCATCTGCCATGTTATTATTTTGTGTATATATGTTGTGTGTCTTGTCAACAGTCACATTTTAAGTCTATATGTCTTGTGTGTGAAACCACTAAACCACTTGATTCACAGTGTTTTTTCCACACCGGTTTGAAAACCAGCACGCACCAGTATGGTGCCCAGGGCACACCCACGCCCTAGATGAAGTGAGATGCATGTGAGTTGTTCCCCCTTTTTCGGAAGGGGGTGTTTACCATTAAACAACTGTTATTCTCTTTTACAGCATTCCAAGTAAAATACAAACCGTATGTACAAGAACACGCATGTTTTATTATTAACAGCGTATAATATAAATAATTAGTATTTATTTTTACAACACCTTTCAGTTGAATACAGGAGTGGCAATATAGGGCTGGACCCTGTATGGTCCTGATGAAAAGCTTGGGGGAGCTTGAAACATGTTGACCATAACACTGATCTAGCTCAATTAAAGTTAGAATACAGTGTTACCCCTTTTTAATTTTTATACCACACTAGGAGCAAAATAAATTGTTGAGGCCCACTAGCACGGTATTTTTAATTTCACACCCACTCCACCATCACCACACTTGCACCACACATAGTCATCTCACAAAACCAGTGCTCCAGCGTAGTCGCCTTGTCGCAGCACGCCCCTTTTCGTAGAGAACTGGGATGGCCCCAATGATGAAGCATGTCACCGTGGGGCAACCCCGGTGAGTGAGGGGACTCTAGAAAGAAATTTTTCTTTCTTACATAATTTGGTACACACTGACTTAGTAAGCAGTAACCACACAATACCTACCAGGTCTCTGGACCCTGCACATAGGGTTCCTGCAGCGACGGCTCGTGGAGGGAGTTACGGTGGGGCAGGAGGGTGGGGAGGGGGAGGGGCAGGGTGGAGGTTGCTAAAAACCGGCATATGGATAATTGCAGGTAAGTAAACAATTTAATTAATAAAACGAATTTCGTAGCTCGCACTGCATTGCATTTTGCGATGCAAGGCGCACTACGAAATCCGTTTTATTAATTAAATTGTTTACTTACCTGCAATTATCCATATGCCGGTTTTTAGCAACCTCCACCCTGCCCCTCCCCCTCCCCACCCTCCTGCCCCACCGTAACTCCCTCCACGAGCCGTCGCTGGGTTCCTGTATTGCATATACTGACGGGAGGCCGACCTGGTTTGGTCTAACCTCCTTCTCCCTCCATTTTTGTTGATAAAAATGTAACTACCCATTTTTGTAATATAGGCTCATTCAATTTTAAGTTAGGAATATTATAAGATCGTTGTAGGCAACAGGATTGTTAATTGTGGAGAGGTCTCTCTCTTGCTGTGAGCTGTAAATTACCTTTTCACAAAGCCTAACAACTCTGCCTCTTGTCATGTAACCTGGATTCTGTGAAGAGTATCTGATTTACTTATTTTTGTTACTACGAGCAGCAAGGCCATCCTCAGAGAAAATACAACAGGAAAAGGTATACTTGCCATAACCTTTTAGTTGCTGTTAACGTTATTTAACAGACTAAACGCCATTAAATGAATTATGTGTTCTTAAGCATTTTTTTACTATATCAATTTCATTTTTTATGATATAGTCACATTATTACTTAAATCAAACCAAGAGTGATACTTGAAAATTGTCACACATTTAAACAATACATGTCGAACAAAAATTAGAAGTGAAACAAAACGAACATTGTGGTGCACAAAGCAACAAGAATTTCATACAGTAATACACCAATCTTGTTTTTAGAAACAACAACAGCAGCTGAGCAATTTTTGCACCCACCAAATTATTTGAATAAAATGCGGAGCTGCTGAATACAAGGCCAACTAGGTAGGTGAAAATGTATGCAACTTCCTGTAAGAGGCTAAATTAATCAAATGCAAGTTCCCCGTGGTCTAAGATGCCGAAGTGTTTTGAAACCCTGGAGTGGTTTTGGGGATTCTCTTCAGGGCGTAGACTGGAAGTGATCTATAACTGGAAGAATGGGAAATTGTTAAAAAATCGATCTCTAAAGTCTTCAACCTATGTGTGTGTGCATAATTCGTTATAATACCTAGTAAAGAGGTTTCTTATTCTCATATGGGCACAACCCCAGGGGTCCAAAGGAGTTCCAAGTGACTCCGTCTGCAATGTAAACAATACGTTTAGAATGTGCGCGCTGCCTCAAGTGCACTCTGTAGTAGTTTATTGTATGGAGGGACAAAGGTAACTTATATAAATTGTTCCAAGCAAATTGTGTAAAAGCCTCATAGCCGTTTTCACAGGAAATGTGATTTTGTCTTTGGCGTAGCAGCGCTCAATCTCTAAATGGTCATACTAAAAATGATACAATGTTACAGCCCGTTTTAGTGAAGGGAACAGTGGGCCCAATGAATTGCAGCATCTAGTTTAGTAACAACACAGGCTTACTTAGATCGGGAGCTCGTGGACACGTAGCGGGTTTTCATCTCTCTTCGATAATACAATTCACGTCTGGGTACAGGGCAGTTAAATACCGGTGACCCAACCTGTTGCATTTTGGGAAATTGAGTCCTGAAAGGAAGAAACTTGATGTTTATTGAGTCAGTTTGGAAGACAACCTTAAATTCTTCCTGTTTCTGACATTTTGTTTAAACCATTAGTGATGCTATTGAATCTAGCAATCATGTAGGCTTCTTTTCTAAGTAAAAATGTCTCAGTGTAGCCTCCCCTTGGGTGTGGTTCACTGACAGATAGGAAGGTCCATTTGAACTGTTGTTCGTCATGTTTTTATTCCATGACATGATTCACCATGGGGGCTGTCATAATCTTGTTTTTGATCTTTGAGCAGTGTTGTACAATTTGATGTATGTTCTCCTGATTGGTCTTACTAATGTAAATGTTGGAGCATGGACAGATGATGGCATATATCACATTTTTCGTGTTATAATTGGAGAACTGTTTCCTCGTCCATTTGATGTTGTAGTGTGTTAATTCTGTACTTTCTAGTGTAGTGCCGCATACTGAGCAGTTGCCACATCTATGGTGGCCTACCACTGGTTTCTATGTTCAATGAGTTCTGAGATCCTGATCTTTGGTGGATGGGGCTATCTCAGCTCGTACAATCTGCTGGCCAATGCTCATGTTTTCTTCATTGCGAAGAGTGGTGTTTCTATATTCCATATTCAAGTTTTTGCACAAAATGGCAATTCCTTAGGATAATTTGATGAAATGTATTCCTGTGTGGACTGTATGAAGTTACACACACCAATTTCTCTGTTTGGGACTTCATCTTTTTTATAAGTAGACATTCCCTCAGCGTGCACAAAGCTCGTTTTAAAGCATTCTTCAACATTTTTCAGGGGTAACCTCGATCTTTCAACTGTTCACAGAAGGCATTGCCATGCACTTAAAATCCTCTTTATGAGAACAAACAATTTCTTCTGATCCTGATTTGTTGTCCGTAAGGTAAGTTCTCCTTAAGGTTCCCGGGGTGGAAGCTCTTGTAATGCAAATTTGCATTTTTGTCCGTCCGTTACTTGTGCAGCTTTGTCATGAGTGAATGATGGTACGGTTGAATCGCAACATCTAGGAAGGTGAAAGTTGTTTGGCTTTTTGTCAGGGTAAATTGGATGTCTTGGTGTCTACAATTTAGCCATTCATGGAGCCCATCCACATCTGTGTCTGTGCCATTCTACAGGCACCAGATGTCATCAATATACCAGTACCATTTGGTAAGGTGTTGTACAAAGGGATTGTTAGTATGAATGAACCTGTCCTCACATTTTGCCATGTACAGTATGGCCATTTCTGGAGCAAAGGGAAAACCCATGGCAGTCCCCTTGGTTTGCCAATAGAAGGTATCCTCGAACCTAAAAAGGTCTTCTTAAGTGCCATTGCCGCTAGTTGCTTTATGAAATCTGTTGATACCCGGTGGGGTCGTGTTCTAGACTTCTAATAGAACTCTATGACTTCCAGTGCTTCGTCCTGTGGGATTTGGGTGTCTAAGGAGACCAGCCAATGCTGTGATTGATCAAACTGTGTGCCTTCCACTTTGTTGATGAAATCAGTGTTGTCCCTTAGGTATGATGAAAAAAAGCATTTGGTCTACGGGCAAAAAAATGAGTTAGTCTGCAAATGAATTCTATTTTCAAACTACATTTAATTAAAAAAAATTGAATGATGTAATGAAAAATAATACACTCAAATGAAGGCAGCTGAATGTTGGATCCAAATGTCTTTCAATACAGTTTGAAGGCTACATAGAAACAAGCATTTCCAAACCCAATATGTCTTGTCGTTTTTATGACTAATTGCACAAAATGAGGACTATTACACACATGATTATATAAACTTTCTCTTGAATACACAAGCATATGAGAACTTCACATGATGGTTATGGTAGTGTAGTAGTGGTGACAGTAATGGTAGTAGTAGTGATGCTGGTAGCAAGGGTGATAGTAGTAGCTATAGAGGCCTGACAAGCACTCTTAATAAGCCCTCGAAAACAAATATTAATAGAGGCAAAAAATATGAAAAGCACAGAAATGCATGTACTGCTCCAACAGCTACAGGACTGGAGTGTACTACTTTTGTGGTGGCTAAGCCATGTAATCAGGAAACTTGCCATCTGTCACAGTGAAAGGCAGTCAATAGAAGAAGTGGGTAGGCCTCTTTCCCATGCTGTATATTGTGGTGGGTAGAAACAAAACATGAAGGACACCTGAACAGACCAATTGATGAAGGGAGATGACTAAAAGCCTCTATATGGATGTAGGAAACCTTGAGATTGATGACAGAGCTAAATCTGTCACTAGGCCAGACCTAAATAATAGAAAAGTCAAATTCCAAGCTAGTCTGTGAAGTTTAATGGTTTGGGATCAGGATGCCCTCAGTGGCCAACCAGTGACTGAGGATGGATTGAAGTTGTACACAAGTTAGTGATATTTCTTGGGCAAGAGTAATGGAGAACCGGGTCCTATGTACCCTTCATGGTTTTTTAGTGTTGCTGTACAACAGTTGATGGTTCCTACAGTTCAAAAGATAGCCCTTGACTTTAGAATTGTCTGCATGGTGGGTTCCTTCAGCAGAGCTGTGCTGGAATCTGTAACAAAACATGGTTCAAAAGGCTGGATTTGTGGTCCAGACTCAGCCCCAAACTTCGCAGTCAGCAGCCCCAGTGGTAAAATCCTCTAAAATGTACCATTTTGTGTGGATGTTGTTCCCTTGCTCTAACTTTGTGGTGCTCCAAATTTCTTCACACTTTCTGGAAAGGCTTCCTGAACACAATACCGTGAGTTTAATTATACTATAGAAACCTCCCCACAATTGCTGGGATCCCTCTTTAACAGCTCCAACACCTTCAATGCAAACGGTCCTCTTCACTCTAGATATAAGGCAGACATTTTACATGGGCACAATGAATAAATGTCACGTTACATCTGGTCTACCTTTTTTTTACCTCAAAGTCACAGTTTCTCTATCACCTGAATCTTTTCAGAAGAAATATCCTAGAGGTAAAAATGCCTTTTGGCACAATCCCAATCCCTATTTGCATGGTGAATCATTGTGCATCAAACATCAGTAGATCAGGTAACAGGTTTCAGAGGTTCAAGTTCAAAACTGGAGACACTGTTTCCAATACTCATGCAGGCAGTCAAAAATGCTTCAGAGGAGGATGTAGGCAAATCTTTTAACCCTCATCTCTATCAGGCAGTTCTCTTCTTAGTTGTCAACAAAAAGGTTTTAAAAGGTGAAACATATCTATGATTGGCAACAAACCCTGACAAATCAAAGTACATTTCTCACATTTTCTCTTTCTAATTATGTTGGTAGTGTGAATCAGTTCAAGTTTCAGAGAAGTGCTTCGGTGGAAAAGCAAACCTACAGCCCCGTTTACTTTGGAAAACTATGACATTAGAAAATGGATTCACTTCTGCACTTCTCTTACTCATTGCAAACTCCTCCAATCTCTTCTCCAACACCTTCTTAACAGACATCAGAGAAAATATCCAAACTCCAGGTACTATCAGCTCTATAGGCCATGATGAGAGGAACCTCACTTATCTGACAGGAGTGTTGGACATCTATATAATTAATTTTACAGTTATAGCTAACCATCTAGGTGGAAAAACAAATTTTCCTCCCTTCCTGCAAATGATTTGGCTTTTGAAGTCCCATAATTTGCCTCTACGCATTAAGGATACGCACATTAGAGGCAACAAAGTGGCTATGTGGTGTGAAACACAGGGGGTTCAGCGATGAAAATATGAAAATCCATTTGTATCCCGAATAGTTACCTCCAATCAGCCAATGTAAATAACCTGCAGCCACGGATGGTGAAATTATATAAATTCAGTGTTTCTACTTATTTTTTTTAATTTACCTTCATACTTCAAAGAGCAGTTATCATTTATTTTGTTGTCCATATCAAAAATTTGAAAGGAGACATTGACTTTTATGCACATTTTTGTTTATGTTAAAAACAAAACTTACTTTTCAGTTCCTTATCTAAACTTTACAGAACACTGTGTGGAGCATTTGAGAGACTGTCAGATCATAAATGTAAGGAATTGGGTTGATGGCTACAGGGGATAAAACCCTACTCGAGCAAAAACCACATTACTTGCCAGGGTGAAGTCACAAGCAAACCCTAAATGAGCCTGTGCTCAGCCCCCTGGTAGTTTGGCTCAGAGGCTTAACTTTGAGGCAATGTGTACAGTATTTGTGCAACACATCAAATAGTAACATAGTGAAAACACACCACAAACGGGATCCTACATTAGTTTAGAAGAATAGAATAATAGTCAATAAATAAAACAACACCAAAATGAAAATGATCCATTCAGTAGAACCAGAGATAAGCAGGTTTAAAGATTTTGATGTGATGCTAGAGCCTGTGTTGTTGTCAAGGCGGACGCCGATGAGATATATAAGATGCAACGGTCTGCATTGGGAAAGCTTTACCCAGGGGGTGAGTATGATGAGCGTTGCAAGCTTGAGTCCTTGCTTCGGGAGAACCCTCGCAGCAAATCAAATGTGTCAGTTCTGCTTAGGTTTGCGCAGAGGAGATGCATTGGTTCTGTTGGATCCAGTGCCAGGGCACCTTTAGGCCCACTTCCAAGAATCCTGGACTGGGGTGGCATTGCTTGGCAGGGTAATACTCACAGATGGCAGAGTTCAAGTGCTGGGTTTAAAGTTGTTGAAGCCTTCTGTCCCTGAGGTTCTAGTCAAGAGACCACCCAACTAGTCCTTGGAGTCACTTTGGAGTCCTGGGTTCAGCAGATGCAGTTCAAGTTCTTCTAACCCAGGCTGCAGTGCAGCAGGCAGGAGGGCTGCACAGTAGGGCATTATTCCTTAACAGCAGTAGTCCAACACAGTGGCAGTCCATTGGGCTGCACAGCAGCCCTTCTTCCTGGCAGAGCAGAGTATCTACAGGCCCTGAAGTATACCAAAGAGGTGGTGCCTGAGGTCCAACATTTTTACCTGGTGCCCATCCTCTGGAAGGTGCGAAAAAGTTTCTAGAAATTCTCTTTGAAGTACTAAGGCTTCCTACAATCCCTGCCCTGGCTCCAGACTAACTACAATGCAGCCCTTTGTGTGGAGGCAGGACAAAGCCTATTCAAGTGTAAGTAAGGCTGTGCCCAGCTCTGCCCTGCCATCTTGCCAGTGATTGCCCATCTATACACACCTAAGCTCTCTTTTGGGTGTGGCTATCTAGAAGATATGCACAAAGCCAACTTTCAGCTACACCCAGTCATGTGACCCAGAGGCAGGCTACAGGCACTGTTGGGCTAAGACAGGAAAATGCCAACATTCTAAAAGTGCCATTTTCAAAATTGTAATTTAAAAACCTGACATCACCATAAGGGAGGATTTTTCATTACAATTTCAAAGACACCAAACTTTAACTGGTTACCTGCTCTCAATTGGAAATTATCATTTATTAAATGTATTAAGATACATCCAATGTTAGCATATGAGAAAGGTAGGTATTGCAGTAGTAAAGGAAAATGTAAAAATTGGCAGTTTAAAAATGCACACTGACAGAAGTGGCAGACCTAAGACATGTTTATGTGAGCAGACCCAATACTTTTCTTAAGGGATAGGCACATTCAGTGCTGCAAGTCTACTAGTAACATTTAATATACAGGCCCTGGGTACAATTAGTACCACTTTACCAAGGATGTACAAGTACATTTTAATGCACCAATTGTGTGCAAGCCAAATGTACTATGTTTCAATGAGTGAGAACATGCACTTTAGCACTGGTTAGCAGTGCTTTAGTTAAGGCCAACAAAAACGTATTTTTGCAAACAGGAGAGAAGAAGGCTAAACGTTTAGGGGAAAATGGCGCAAAAGGCTGTAAGAGCTAGCTATATGTTTGAGAGAGTAATGGGCTTAAATATTTCCCTCTTATGGCCATAAAGTACAGACATTCAAATGTAATTAATCATAGGATCCCCAAATGACTATTCTCAAATATGCAAAATCTTTCAAAATATCAAAGATTTGTATAAAACAACCCGCTAAAAGGAGGAGGATACATTTCCAATCCCAGTCTGAGGTAAAAACTACCACTCTCCTAATCTAAAATAGTAAGAAAATAATTCTAGGGACCTCCCTCTACTACATACATAAACAGTGCTGTAGAGAAGACAATTTTTCAAAGTGGCAGTTAACTTCACAATCGGTAAACCCAGTCAGCAAAGAAATAAGTAACTTTTTTTAAAATCAAAGCAGAAAAATATAGATGAAAAACATCTAGAAGGAATTCAAGTTTTGCATCTTTGACTAAACCGAGTTTCTCTAATGGGTAGCTAGGGAGCAGCTGGTATGTGTAAATGCCTCTCTTATGCATCACCCAACCTAGTAAATGAGAAGCTTTTGTTTAGTTGAATTAGGTGTACTTCTAAAAAGGAAAAGGATATATTTGAAAGTGAAATGAGCTATTCTCAGAACTGATAAGCTGATGTTTACAGACAAAAATGTTTTTAAGGCTGATACTCAACTTGTATTTCATGATGTATTACTGATGTATTACTGATGTTTTTATTCAGGTGCTGGGTGCATTACATATTATTGCTATGACATGCACACGCATTCAAAATGAAAATTGATAAAGCTCTGTTTTTCAATATTGATGGTGACCTTGCCTGATGCAATGAGGTAGTCACTGCTAGTAAGCCAATAATGGAATCCTTCTGAAGCAGTCACTATTGTAAGATTGATAATTTGTGTTAATATCTCAGGATGATTTTTACTGAACATAAGTACATTCTATTATAGAAAATGTTGACGATTCTTGCACTAACCAGATCTGGTCATATGAAAAACAATGGGCTTCTCCATGCCAAGATCTTATACCATAATCTAACAACAATGTCCGAACCGGATCTGGGAGGGGGTGTGCATGGTGAGGTGGAGGTACAGGGAAGGCGTGGTAAGGCCTACCTGATAGAAGCAGTAGGCAAGCATCGAGGAGCAGCGTAGCTTGCCCAATGTTGGGGAGCAACAGGTGGTGTTCCGCGAGGAAACGCGTCTAGGACATGGCAAGGTGCCGGTAGTTACTACGGGTACCTAGAGGTGTAAAGGGGAAATTGACGTCGAGAGGTCCAAAGAAAGTGTTGCTGAAAGGATGCTGTGTTGAAATTAAGCTTACCTAGCAGAGAAGAAAATGGACCACAGGAGGGTCTGAAACAGGGTCAGGCCCCGATTCACTGTATGCGCTCTGGCCGGGGTTAATCTGTCCCTGTTGTGGGTCCTAACCCAGGATGAAAATAGAGGAAAGGACCTCTGGGCAGAGCTACCAACACAAATGATTTAGGCCCAGATCTCTATACTGTGGTGAATGTATGACATTGTTCTACATTCTGTTCATCACCTGTTGTTTTTGCATTTGTCACCCCGAGTGGAACGGGTATGCTCAGGCGTGAGTCCCATGCTCTCCATGCCACGGAATCAAGCTATCCAGGCTGATGAGGGCTGAAAGCCCGAAACCGGTTCTTGGATGCTTTTTTCCGGTCCAGGGAGGACCTGGCTTGGCAGTTCGGGCTGGACTGTTCCCATGGGGCACAGGGTTAAGAATGATTTGCATATGGCTTGGTTCAAACTGGAATGGCATGGTGAGCAAAAAAACGATGGATTTTGACCCAGACCGCTGTACTGGGGTGAATGTATGACATTGTTCTACATTCTGTCCATCACCTGTTGTTTTTGCATTTGTCACCCCGAGTGGGACGGGTATGCTCAGACGTGAGTCCAGTGCTCTCCATGCCACTGGAATCAAGCTATACAACCTGACGAGGGCTGAAAGCCCGAAACCGGTCCTTGGATGCTTGTTTCAAGTCCAGGGAGGACCTGGCTTGGCAGTTCGGGCTGGACTGTTCCAATGGGGCACAGGGTAAAACTGATTTGCATATGGCTGGGTTCAAACTGGAATGCCATGGTGAGCAAAAAAACGATGGATTTAGGCCCAGATCTCTGTACAGGCGTGAATGTATGACATTGTTCTGCATTCTGTCCATCACCTGTTGTTTTTGCACCAAGGAGGAGGGTAGCACTGCCCAGACGGGCGGAATGGGCCAAGCATGTGGCTTGCTGTAGTCTAATATCAGGGAGTAGTGCAATTAGCAGTGGAATTAATCCTCGTGTCGGAGATAGGCTACAATAAACACCAAGCTGCCACGTTTGTGTGCAGCCGATCCGGAGTCCAAAAGAAGGGGATTGGCCGGCCATGGAAATAGACGCTACACTTCCCAGGTGGGGCGTCTGAGTGTCATGTGACCAGAAGTGACAGTGTCCTGGGGTGTGGCCAGGGCAGTTAGGGCATTGACTAGAATGTGGGGCCAGCCCAAGGAACAAAAGGAATGGACGAGTGGGTGGGGAATGGGAGGGGTATGAGAACAGGTGGAACATGAGGTGGTGCTACGGTTTAAACAGTACCCTTCGGCATTGCAAGAAGTAGCACCCCAAGCTAAGAAAGCGTGGTTTATTTATACCCGCACAGGGGCTCAAAAGAAGGCGGTACAAACACAAGAGCGCAGTTTATGTACATATAAGGTAATATGGAGAGGCATAATCGATCAGTGGGATGAGCTAACAGTTTTGGGGGTTGACAAACACATTCCTATCTGGAACTAATTACTAACAGATGTGGACCCTAATTGACATGCGCGAAAGTGAGGGATGCTAAATATAACTTGTTGCCGGGCAGATTTCAAGTGCCGTGGAGAGGAAGATAGGACAAAGCACATGGTTGACACGAGGCAGCATGTAGCAGACAAAATGGCTGCCGTGAATACAAGTCCGCTAAATGTCAAGTTAATGGCTAGAACTAAGATGTCTTCTGCTAATGCTTAATCTAATCGCTGTCGAATTACCACAACAGGATAAAATTGCTCCAGAGAGGCTGCTGAGTCCAAGCCAAAACCAGCAAATGGCAAAGGGAAGACGGATGTGCAGTCTAAACGGTGTTTAAGCCGTGACATGGATAGATAATAGTTGCTTTAAATATATGATGCCGTGAACACTTTCTAAAAACATACCACGAGTCTCCCTTCTCCTTTTTGTAATGTCCTGTACATGCATATATACTTGCCTCCCTTAGTGATACCGGTTGAGACATTGTTTTTAGTTTATTGGATACTTACCCAGATGTCAACATGGTCCATAGGTTATACTCCTGTTGTTTTTTTTACAAGATCTTATACCAGGCACGCTTCTTTTGATAATGTAAATTCTAGCTTTTGTAAATCACTCTCATACATTTGTTAACTGTGCTTATTCCATTTAGCTTTCATAGGAGGAAGCGAGAAGAAATGGTTTCCTCTCCATACAAATTCATATTCTCCGTGAGTAACCTTCCCAGATCTCATTGCCAAAAGTAATCTGTGGAATGACTTTATCAACATATGATTTCAAAATGGCATCACCAAGCTGTCACTAGATACTATATATAGTTTTTATTCTCTTTGACCAGGTGCCCAAGCCATATAGTAACATAGATATTAAAAGAAATGTCGTTTTTAACTCTGAACCCCCTTTAATGCGTCATTCAAGCTTAATCAAACAATATCCTTTTCCAAGGAGCAGTTACTCAGAGCTAGATTGCACTTGGTCTTGCATTGGTGAAAAGGGAATTTCACTGCCTCTGAAGGCCAATCAGGGTGAGTTCACTCAAAGCTGTATTATCAGCATAACTGAGGAAATCAGCAGCCACAGGCCCATTTGTAGGAGTTGCAGTACAAGGGTGTGAGAAATTGCCCTGTTTTGCATGGTCAACTCAAATTTTGCTGAGTGATAGTGCGTTTTCTTTAACTCTGCGCACTGGGGCACAACTCTCTGGGCCCCAGTGTATGTAGACTGAGCCCTAAACATGGTAACGTTTGCTAATCCCCAATTAACAAATGTAACTTTGCAGTAAGGTCATACTATATGCCCAATGGCATAGAAAGTTAAATGTCACTTGTGGACTGCAGCATTTATTGTGTCATCCACTAAAGCGGCCAGGAAAACATGGCTCCAGGCCTTTGTAGTCTGAGACCTGTAGCGTCTAAACTTCTAAACCTGCAATGGAACTTGTCAAAATAACCCTTGTGACAGGAAACAATCCTATTTTAAAATGCAAAGAGGTGCATGCAAGAATGTAATGTTGACATGCTAAAGTGACTTGCCCGGATAAGCTATTTTCACTGTGAAGGGTTGTAGCTGTTCTATGGGAAACAAAGTACTAAATAAAATTGTAAAACTCCTAAGGTTGGACCAATATATACTTCAGAGGCAATTAATGATACCTCTATTTTTAATACTTATTGACATTCCAATTCATTTATGAAGCCAGATTTTTTGGTAAATTTTTAGGAAAAGTTACTTTTAAAAGGTTACAGTTTACCTCCCTGAGCGTCCAGTGTGCTAGTTAGTGTTAGCTTGCTGCAGAAGACCCTCCCAGTGCTTCCCAATAATGAGTTGTGAAAACTGTTACCAGATCAGAAATAAGAGTTTGGTCCTTTTTACAAGAAGAACTGCATGTGATATGTGTGACAAATTTCAGATCAGGAAGGACTGCTGGAGAAGGTTCATGAACTTCATTAACTTGAAAGGAACCAGGGAGAGGCCTGCCCATTCATAGTTGCATATAGAAAAAGGCTTGTGGAAAATAACCCTTTTGTTACATAGGTCCTCTGAAGTCAGTATGTTTCCAGCCCAGTAAGAGGGGGTGCTGGTCCTAGAACCATGTTGGTGAGGCTGAGGAGGAGGAGACTGTTCATTTCCACAGACACACACTCCTAGACGGCACACAAGCTTCGCTCAGGGGCAGCCTGATTCTGCTATCTTGGATTGGCCTGAGACTAGTGCACTGTGAGATAGTCTGCAGTAAGGCAAACAGGATATGCTGCAAAAGTGTAAAGTTGTTAGGGAGTGTCAAAGAGTAGCCCTCACACTCTGTCAAGTGAAAACTACAAATCTGGCACCTCACCCCCAACACCACAGAACACTCTCTGGATCTGTTTTCAGAACAGAAGAAGATAGGACCTACTACCTAAGACCTGTGTGTAGACAAAAAGGACTTGACCTGCTTCCACATCTACCCAAGACTAAGAAATAGACTCCAGGGGTCAATTAGCTGACCTCCTGTGTGGCTACATGGACACAACAAGCTGCAAGGGATGTTGTGCCTAAAGTGCACAGCTGGCCAGTAGCAACTGGATTGAATACTTCTAGAGTCCTCTGCTGGAATGAGTCCTGGTATCCAAGTGCTGCCACTGAAGTTGCTGTAGCCTTAGAAGTGACCAAAAGGTGAGAAGTATTATTGGACTTTCAAAACCTCTGGTATTGCAACAGGACCTCGCTACAAAGTTGTCCATTTTTTAAACGACTTTGCCAGACACAGTTTCAGATTTGCACTGATGGAGGATTTTGAGCTTCATCAAACAGACTAAGGACCCGATTTAAATCCTGGAGGTAAGCATGCTCCCTTGCAAATGGCACAGAGTATGCTCACTGCCAAGATAATGGGCACTTGTTCAATTTAGATGCCCGAAGATCCTAAATCTAATCATGGCAGAGAGTACCCTGTCTCCACCATGATTAAACCCCTCCAACAGCCCTGTAGAGGAAGGGCTGTCAGAAACAGACTTGTCATTCAAAACACCTTTTTTTGATGGGCAGAAATAGAGGTCAGTGTTCACTGCCCATCACCACCAGGAAAACCATGGCAGGAAGGGCAATTGAAACCTGCTAAAAGCTACCCTTATCATGTATCATGTTTTGGGATTTTCTTTTGGAAAGTGCATTTAAAAAAGAAAACTCTCTGGTACAGGGCACCGTCATGGCAAAATGCATTCTCAGGAACAACCATGATGGTGGTACCTAGAAATGCTTCATAAATTCCCACCAGCTTGCCGGTCATTTAAAAATCTGACAGGCGGACTCTCCACCAGGACACCTGACAGGAAATAAGTCTGGTCCTAAGTCTGAAGGTTTAAATGTTAATAAGACATGAAAAGTATCCAACTTATGCCTATAAAATTTGAACTTCAGCTGCTCAGAGATTTTCCCACTGATACCAATGGCTTCAGCAGGACCTCACACACTGACTATCAGGCTTCAAAGGTCTTTGCCCCTCTAGTGTATCAGCTTTTATTTCAGAGACCTAGTCAGAATAACAAATGCTCAACCAGTTTGACAGTTTAGAACAGGCTTGGTGTATCCGACCCATGCTCTATTTTTGGGCACCCTAAATGGTGCCTAGGTCCCAGTCAACCACGACCAGTAACTACAGATTGATGCTTTATTTTTTCACTGAGCTTTTTGCTTTAAATCTTTCACAATTCATATATCCTGTTCCCCTTATTGAACGTTTGTCGCTCAGGTGTCATTTTACTCAATAAATATTTTCCTATGTTTCTAAATTGGTTGTGGAAATTTAATGTGTTGTGTTGGGACTTTTTTTTTACTGTTAAATACTTTACACATTTTCGTAATGTAGCCCTGTGTACTCTGTGCCAGAGTTACCAAGGGGTTGAGCCCCGATTTAAATTTTTCAAGCTGTGTTTTACCCTAACAAGTTTGTGGTCTTATTCCATGTGCTGGACCCAGATACACCCCCAATTAATAATTCACTTTTTTTCAGAGTTTGGTTCACCACCGATGGCAAATCTGTCAACAAAATATACAAAATAAGATGTACACCTAGATACATCCCTTATATTAATCATTTTCCACAGTCATGGAGTATTAGTTTGTATCATGGTCAGTAGTATGGTCAATCAAGCATGAGGGGTAATTTGCTGTAGCATAATTATGCAAAATTACCTCAAAACTATGCAAATTATGCATAATTATGTGAAATGTGTCTCAAATTCACAAAAATACCCAAAAGTCTGTTCGGATAAAAACTCAACTTGATACTGTAACTGTGAATTGGTTTATAGAAGCTTTGTTTAAAACACTGCTGCTCTCATTCAGATTTGTATTTATGTACTCAAAAAAATCACCAGAACAGTACCCTTAGGTAACACATTTTCATATAATGCTGCTCACAGTAAAACATTACACAATAATGTACATCTTGTGTTCATGTTTCTCCTCAAAATTGAACTATTGGGCACAATGGCTTAATCTCAGTAACTTCACCAGAATATTGTTATGATACATTACCAAAAATGTCCTCAATTCCGCTGACATAATTGAAATTTCATTCAGGCCCAGTATCAGTGCTCATCTTTGGAATAAAACCCCTTTTCATCCACCCTATCTTGTACTCTTCATGAAATGAATCTGTGAATATTTTACCTGTTACACTTAACAATGATTGTAAGCAAAACAAAAAAAAAGTCAGGGATGTGGTTTCTCTCTTTCCCATGTCATCACGAAATAGAATCACCCAATCCTTGTAGCCACTAACAGTCTACAGAGGTATATTCTTGATCAAGTAAAACCCCATAAAAAGTGTCTATTACTGAATGTATTACCTATGTAAAATTCAATTAATATCCTTCTCGAATAACAAATTATTCAGAAATTTAAGTCGTTCCCACACTGTAGGTTAATCCCTTTTTCTATATAATCCAAGAATTATATTGTGATTCCTTATACCACACCAACCTGCTATCATTAACATTCTTGTTACCTCTCAAAATAGTATCTACTACTGGTAGCGTAAAAGCAATTTAAAAAAAAATCATTGCTTTTTTCATCGGACGCAAATTAAAAACCCATTGTATATTTCCATAGTGGCCAATTTCCAAACAGGAAATTGTGCAAGGAGGAATCTCTAGTACAGTAAAAAGAAATCACCGAAGGACTTATCTCCATTTAGAACCCCATATGAAATGATCATAAATTCCTCTAAGGAGATTTATCTCGGCATTCTCCCTCAAGCAAAGGCCTTATATCCTGTAGAACCCAGGGTCTTTACTCTTATTGAAGTAGGCCAAGCATAAAGGTCCTTGCACTATGATAAATCAGTCATTAGGACAACATTGAAATGAGCCCGTATTAGGATGAAATCCTCTTTAGGAAAATCAGGCAAATGTGAGAACATCCCTCTCATCAATACAAGGATTATCAGTATTAATATCACCCGAGGAAATATGCATTAATCAAAGCAGTTTGAGAATACTAAATATGGAGATGAAATGACCAGAAAACTAAATGGTTCACAGTTTTTTATTTGGAGTATTTTATTGGGTATACACCCGTTACAACGCATCTGTTACTCCGCACTACCATTACAACGCGACTTTTACAACGCATACCATTACAACGCATTGCGCTGGGGGGCGCTCTAGGATAGGGAATAAGTATAATTTACTATCCAACACCTTCCCTAGGGTCCACGGGGACTGGAGTTAGAATAGTAAATTATACTTACCACTATCCAGCACCTCAAAGCGCTATGCGTTGTAATGGTATGCGTTGTAATGGTCGCGTTGTAATGGTAGGTAGTTGTAACGGTATGCATTGTAACATGGTACATCCATTTTATTGAATATACATTGATTAAAAGCAACTGAAGATGATTTCTTAGATCCTTTAAAGCTAGATCCTTTAAAGCATCTAATGTAAGATAAAAGAAGGTACAGAGAGATGAATACCTCCTATCCTATACTTCATATATCATTAATATCTATCTTAATTGGCAAAGTGATAGAAACAAGAATAATCCCCAAGTCTATTAAATTTAGCAGTGTTCCAATCTATATATAGGTATATGGCATTCAATAGTGCAACCTAGATAAGTGGCAGTGGACTGTTGTACACAGTCACATACAAGCATGAAGTGTGTGAGAAAGAGAAGAGGAAACTGGATTATGAGTGGTTAATGCGTTGTGGTGTAGTCTTCTTTAAAAAGGTGAGCACTCAACTCTTTCCTAAATTAAAGGAGCGTTTGGGAAATCCTAAAGATTAACATATTTGTTTTCCAGTACTTGGTGCATAGATGGAAAAGGCATACTGTCTTGCTTTTACTTTTTAACACTTCTTAATCTGCAGTCCGATGGTGTTCTCACTGGGATTGTGCAGAGATCCACCTGAGATGGTGACCTTGTCTGCAAGAAAGCTGGTGTGGTAGTCGTGGTGTTTTTGTAAACGATACAGCTGGTTTTGCAGATGATGCAAGTACAAAACCTGAAATGCCTACACTGGACGTATCTTGCTAAGTGCTTGCCACATCTGACGCAGATTCATCAAACAGCACTAAGGGTATACGAAGTTGTAAAGTGCTTCACCCCATTATGTCTTTACCTTTCGCTTTTCTTGACGGATTGGCACAAAGCTTGGCATACTTATACACACTTGACATATGAATCATTCAATGCTTCTGCCACATTTTGTGCAGATTTGTCATGCAGTTCCAATATTATTAACAAATGAACACGTTTTTGCACCTCCCTTATGAAATGTACCCCTTGATGAATCTGCAAAAAGACCAACAGAAGACTAAATGTGATTACTTTCAAACAAATTTCATTCAGATCCATCAGTTATTAGTTAATGAAAAATATTCTCGATGACACCTTTGATTTTGCCCGCTCATTGGAGCATTGGAGCTTGAAACAACCTAACGTACCTGCACGAGGCGGAACTTGCTCTGTGTCCACCCCATTTACCAATATTCGGCATAAAAAATACTAGGCGATTCATTGCCACACCCCTGAATCGTATTGCAACGACAAGGACACGGGTAGGGCTACGGTCATCTACCTTAAAAGTACTTTTTTAAGTGTACATTTTCAAAAGAAGTAAAACCTCTTCTGATTGCCCATCAACAAGTGCATTAACATTCCTCGCTGCTTTCCGTCGTGCGCAGGTTTAATTTCGTCCCTCCATTTGATTGCCACAGTTGAATTGCACAAACCTGTCTGGCATTCAACCCCTACAATATAATTTATCAGTCAAAAAAAATCACCCAGACGTATTCAAATTAAACCACTGACATGTCTAAATGTAATACTTCCCGTGTCAGTCAGTGACCTTGATGTTTGCCACTTAGACAATGTGTTCATCCATCACTGGTATCCGCCGCATCTCCGGTGCATTTTAAAAAGACCCGCTTGTCCTCGAAGCCCCCGGATGAGCGCGCTCTGTTGCTAAAGGTGTATTTAAGTTTAGTCTGAAGAATTCTGAAGACGCGGGAGCCATTTTAACGGCTTGCCCTACAACACGGAGCATAGCCGGCCGTCATGTAGGCTTGATCATAATCAACAGCACATCAGCACTCGAATACTAAAAGGCTTATATGTATGCAGAAAATCTACATATATTGTTTAACATTAAGGAGGGACTCTTTCCTGCCTTGCTTTATAAGGGTTTTTATTAACTTCGCGTATATCTACCAAGGGATAGTAAAGAATGAATTGATAAAAAGTGCTTGGTGAGTTCAACTGACCAGAATGATAAATATACTAGATTTATAATAATATTCAATATTAGTGTATAGGAACCAGTATTCTATATAACAATATAAACGTATCACAGGCAATCAAGTTTAAACATTTGAAAACAGGGCGTCTCATTATAATTAGAAGCAATGGTTAGTCATCAATTTATGATTGCAATATCTACGACGAATTTAATGCATGAAACGCTGGAAGTCCTACCTTTGCAATAACCAGCAATCTTATGACCATAACATATAATTATTATGTTGCTCTATGTGAATAACTGATTATGAAAATCATACTTACAAGAGAAATGAGGCACGTGAATGTTCGATGCAACAGTGCCCATAATTCCCTAATACACAAATAATGATGGGCACAAAGTAACTTTTCAACTGAGTTCCTACTAATCATATTTCAGGTCTCAAGGGGTCCTGTGCAAGGTAGTAGTTTAACAAGCATTGGAAATGCAATAGGCCTCGCATTAGAAAAGTTGGAGCTATTGGTCTTGTAAATGACAAATATTTTATTTATTTGTTGCTTTTTAAAATAGCTAAATTGATAGCTTTGTCATTTACAATGCCAATAGTTATACCTTTCGCGAATGTGACACCTATAGCATTTGGAATGCAACATGTTTTGTATTTACGTGACTTAGATGGCAGCTCTGGTCGTTAGGCCACATCTCTAGAGAGCAGGAGAGTGCAGCAGGGGAGAGAAGCACAGCAATGCAATAGGTCTTGCATTAGGAAAGTTTGAGCTATTGGTATTGTAAAGGACACATTTTCAATTTATGTGCTTGTTTTGAAAATAGCAAAATTAATAGCTTTGTTATTTACAATGCCAATAGTTTTATCTTTTGCAAATGTGACACCTATTGTAACACAATATGTGTTGTAGCACTGAGTGGTGTGAGGGTGAGGGGTGTGAGGGTGAGGGGTGTGAGGGTGAGGGGTGTGACGGTGAGGGGGTGTGAGGGTGAGGGTGAGTGGGTGTGTGAGGGTGTGAGGGTGAGTGAGGGGGTGTGAGGATGAGGGGGTGTGAGGGTGAGGGTGTGTGAGGGTGTGAGAGTGAGGGGGGGTGAGGGTGAGGGGTGAGGGTTAGGGGGTGTGAGGGTGAGGGTGTGAGGGTGACGGAGGGTGTGTGAGGGTGAGGGGATGAGGGTAATGGTGTGTGAGGGTGAGGGGGTGATGGTGAGAGGGTGCGAGGGTGAGGGTGTGTGATGGTGAGGGTGTGTGAGGGTGAGGGTGTGAGGCTGAGTGAGGGTGAGAGGGTTGTGAGGGGGGTTGAGGGTGTGAGGGTGAGGGTGGGTGAGGGTGTTAGGGTGGGTGAGGGTGGGTGAGGGTGTGAGGGTGGGTGAGGGTGAGGGTTTGTGAGGGTGAGAGGATGTGAGGGTGTGTGATGGTGAGGAAGTGTGAGTCTGAGGGTGACTGAGGGTGTGTGAGGGTGAGGGGGTGTGAGGGTGAGTGGGTGTGTGAGGGGGTGAAGGTGTGTGAGGGTGGGTGAGGGTGAGTGAGGGGGTGTGAGGGTGAGGGAGGGGTGTGAGGGTGAGGGGGTGAGGGTGAGGGGTGTGAGGGTGAGGGTGTGACGGTGACAGGGTGTGTCAGGATGAGGGGGTGAGGGTAATTGTGTATGAGGGTAAGGGGGCTGAGGGTCAGGGGCTGTGAGGGTGAGTGCGGGTGAGAGGGTTGCGAGCGGGGTTGAGGGTGTGGGGGTGATTGAGGGTGTGTGAGGATGAGTGGGTGAGGGGGTGAAATGGCCTTGGTACTGTGTGAAGCAACATCTAGGTACCTTTGGCTGTATGCCTGTATGAAAAAAATAACACCTCAAATGGCTGGGCTCCGCGGTTGGAATGGACTGTGCTTACGACACAATTCAACAAGCACTGGCAAAGGCAGTGAAGACAGTTTGAGCTATTGGCATTGTAAATGACACTTTTTTTACGTGTTGGTTTTGAAAACATACATTAATAGCATTGTCATTTACAATGCCAATAGCTTATCCTTTCGCAAATGTGACACCTATTGCATTTGTAGTGCAATATGTGTTGAGAGTGAGTGAGTGGGAGAGTCAGTGAGTGAGTGGGAGAGTCAGTGAGTGAGTGGAAGAGTGGGAGAGTCAGTGAGTGAGTGGGAGAGTCAGTGAGTGAGTGAGTGAGTGGGAGAGTGAGTGAGTGAGTGAGTGAGTGAGTGACTGAGTGAGTCAGTGAGAGAGTCAGTGCTCTGTGTGCTTCCATATTGCAGTGACTCAGTCATTTAGTTTGGAAATGCAATTCCTGGTACAGGAATTGTGATATTAAGTTGAGTGTTGCATTATGGGTTGAATGCTTTATGGCATATGTCTTGATTTTAAATTCTGGGTTCTGTAAACAATAGCCGACGGTAAACACAGTTTCATTATCTTTTTAGGACGTTGTTTAGTTGTAAAGTTTAGATTTCTGTTTTTTTTTGTTTAATCATCCATAGATTGTTTTGATTAATTGTGCAGTAGGGACAATTCGATCAGGCTTGATAGTAAGTGTAATATTGTTGTTTAGCACACTTCTCAGTCGGTCTGGTATATGTTTAAGGCATGGCTGCTCCAGCCCTCCCAGCGCAGCTGACTTGTTTAATGCCACAGATGCAACAATTATTAGCAGGGACTCCATATACATTCTCAGTAGGACTGCTGCATTTTTAACAGCCCAGGAGCAGCTCATAGCACAGGAACTGATGTACAAGTAAGAGCTCAATACCAGTTACACAGAATAGTGCTCAGCTTTCCTTTTAACAGCCGAATGCATTCTGGGAGTTGTCGTCCTTTTTCATTTCAACTAACAGATGTACTAATGCACCCTAAAAGGTAAAGGCAAGCCCAGGGCAAAGCTCTGGAATCGCTGTTGATATGGTGTCATCTGGAAAGCATAGTATGGAAGACAACACTTCTTGCAGGAGAACTGATATACATTTAAATGTACAGCAGCAGATACACGTGGAAGAAGGAACTGTAATTGATCTCAATACGACTGCAACTTTCTGTTGAAGGAGTGAAATAACTCCGAAACACATGTCCAGGAATGCATCAAGCATTGGCTGTGCAAACACATATGTTAAAACACATCTAACAACAGGAACTGCATCTGCCATAATGATTTGCGGTATGTAATGCTGACCTGCAGTGTGCCCCCGCACCTCCTACCCTTTTGAAAATTGGACCAATTTGCCCGAAAACAATGACGTGCAAAAGAAAGGCCTGAACTGGGACCCGGAGTGGCAGGGACCCGGAATAGCTGCTGACGTGATGTCATCTAAGAAGGAAAGCAGCTCCCAGGGTTGCCAGGTTGGGCTATTTCCCACACAGATGGGTGCCATTTTTCCCATGTGTGCGAGGAAAAAAAAACACCTCGCAAGGGAGAGATGTTTGGGCTGGGTTGTGCTCTGTGTGCGTGTTGTTTGGTGCCTTATGAATGTCTGATTGTATGGTGCACTCAGTGTGCGCACAGTCTCCTGAGCATAGCCAATTGCAGCTATGCTCATTGTGAGTGCCTGCCGTAGGCAGGCTGTAGCCCCCCTCTCCCATCCCACGCTCTGAGGCAGTAGCAGGCTAACACGGGCACACACACAGTCATGACAGAAGGAGTTTCATTAAGGCGCGATGGCAATCTGTGCGCTTAAATGTTACTACTTGTGTCACTGGGGACAGCATCCTCCGGTGGTGTTCGGTCGCGAGGCTGTCATTCTGATTCAGCTGCCAATGATGGCCCCGTTTGTAGAGAATTGTCCCGCATGCCCAGTGTGTGCATGTGCTCCAGTGACCGGGGTGAATGGTGCTAAGACGAGAGTCAAGCCCTTTTGCGACTGGGTCTGAAAGAGAAAGTCTCCTCTTCTGCGCTTTCATGTCACACGTCTGGGCTGATGTCCAGCCTGAGATGAAAGATTACTAATAATGACAAAATAAATCTGTTGGTTAATGTACCCAATGCAGACATCTATGTTTTGTCTAATCAAAGGTTTGACTCATTATAACGTAGCACAGAGGGTTAATGTGCCTGCTGCAAAGCACACTTCTTTTGTTGCTTCAAGTTTTTAAGTTACAGACCTTGTAACATTACTCCAGAAAGTTCATAAATCACCCAGTGCAGTGAAAACAAGATCCCCACAAGGCACGGGAATCCCTCACGGTGCTGTGCGTGTAACCTGACCCACGAGGAGAGAGGACTGCAACTGCCAGCCTACACGCCCCTGCAAGCAAAAGGCTGTGGGAGTGACCATTTAGTAAACAAGACGGAGGGCATTGCTGTGGGGAGGGGGGAGGAGAAATTCGACACGGCCGCAGCAGGGGGCGGAGGGGGGAGAGCGGCGATGAGGGAGAGACACGGCCTGGCGGCCGTGAATAGTGTGAAGCAACGGGGGCCTTTGAAGTGAAGCTAAGCTTCACTTCAAAGGTGTGGGAGTAGTGCGGCTGAGGCAGAGCGCACGCTGGGGGAAGCTTGTGGGGCGGAGCGGGAAGAGCTGCTGGGGAACAGATGGCTGGCGATTTGATGCTGTGCACGCGCATTTTAGGTCAATGCGCTTGCGCATTGACCTAAAAGCGCACGGGCACAGCATCAAATCGCCAGTTTAGTTAAACCTCTGTTTAAGCCCCTATAGTCTCGCTCCGCTCAATGCGCATGCGCATTGAGAAGCGAGACCTAAAAAGGACACTCAAAATGTTTGAAGTACATCTGTTTCATGTCTTCATCGCCAGCCATAAAAAAAGAGTGTGCTGCATAAAAAGGGGGGTGGGGTTTCTACTCCACTAATTATGCAATTTCTTCGAAACAAAGGAAACACATTTTTTTTTTTGGGTACTGAGATATATAAGGGCCTGGATTGTGTTTGGGATACGTCGTGGTTACGGGGGTCTTTTAAGGGAAGTCGTTTCACATGTTGTTTTTAGGTGACGATTGCTATGTGTTTTTACTGTTATAAATTCTAGTATACATGATTTTGCATTGCGATACATCAGTCATATTTTTATGGATGAACCTAAACATTTTAGCTGTCTACTCACTGGTTCTTTTATGTAGTCTTTTAAGCTTCAATAGGGTTGTTAGAAGTTACTATTTGTATGTTTGCACATTGTAAATTAATGTTTCTATATTGTGATGTAAATATTGACAATAAGTATCGACAGAGCAAACATGTTTCCAACATGCTATTGGAAGTGGCTCTGTGTTGTCCCGAGAAAAAGTAGGGAAGTGGATCTCCAAAGTGGCTCGTGCCTGTCCCTGGAATACCTGATTTTGATGCTGCAAGAGGCATGTGAGCTCTGACTGCGCCACGACAGGAGAAGGCCGATAGATCCTTGTCTGACAGCAGCAGGTTAGCAGGAAAGGCATGGAGCAAGAGGTGAAAGGAGATAGGTGCTCCACCTACGGCAAAAATTAAGCCAGAAGTAAATTGATGCAACATGATTTCGGCTTTGAACAGTTAAATATAATCTCTGTGTCCATAGTGATGCACAAAATTAGCAGAAAGAGCTGAGGGTGGAGAGTTTGCCAGACACTCAGGCCATATTTATTAAATGGCTGCATCACTTTTTGCAGCATGCAACATAGTGCAAAAGCAATATAACTCTCAAGTGTGATTTATCAAGCCATGCAAGCCCACCTTGAGGGGCCCTGGGGTGGATTGATAAATCCAGAGTAACACAAAGTAGCGCAAATCACTGTGCCCTGGTAATCTGCCCCAGGGAGGACATGGGTGGTGCGTGGGTGCTCACATGAAGCACCCAAATGGATTTGACGCATTCGCAGATTTACCATAATTGGAAGACATTAGAATGCACTAAAACTGCTACACCTCCCCAGGTGAGGCGTAAAGTGGAGAAATATGTTTATTGTTACGCTTTGTTTCCTCTTTATGTGTTTGCTGCATTTTGCATCACACATAAAAAGAGGAAAATGCCTCAGGGGATTGGTTTTTTGTAAGAAGGTGTGCTTTCCGGCACAAAAACAATCTTGCTTACACCACAGGCACCCTTGCACCATGGTGCAAGAGCACCTGCATTGGTGCTAGGCTACACATTTTGCACCAGGGCTAAGACAAGGCAAGGAAATCCCTATTATGTCAAATACAGTACATTCCTGCCATTTCCCAGTTATACAGCACAGCACAATAAGGTCACTTGCTGCTCTGCACCACATATTGATATAAACGCCCCAAAATGTTGAGTCAAGGCTTGGTGGGTAATAATATAGCATAATAGCAAGCAAAATTCCCGACTAAGGGCCTCCATGCTTTTTTTCCCCTCATCTCACTCTGCCTTGGTTATTTCTGCCCATTTTGATCTAGCCTCACTTGGATTCCAGCCTGACATGCACCCATATTGACTCCCTATTTTCATGGCTCTGGTAGGGGTGATGAAGCAGGGACATATCTGAATTCCAGAATCACCATTAGGAAACATAAAATAAGCTCTTGTATGAAAATCTAAAAAGACCACATGGAGTCTATTCAGATCCCCACATTGTCATAAATTGCGCAATCTTAAGGTCTGAAATTCTGGAACTAGACATGATTCTCATTGCTTATTTGTTCTTTGCCATTTTCTTATACCATAATATTTAAACCATGTTTTTGGATCTGGTATGATAGCTCAGCCTTTGACAGACCTAATGTGATCAACATAAAAAGAGCATAAAGAAAATCTACAGAAAGATGGTCTTTTGCTTGGACCACATGCTGATCATCTTCATTACTGGGTTTAAATGGGCCGAGGGTTTGGGCTTCAAGAGTTCTTGTATTGAGCAGACGGTGCCTAATAAGTAGGCTTGCACTGAAGATGGTGACAAGAGAATTATCCAAGCTGTAGGCCTTGTTTGTTTATTGGAAAATGCTGCCAGATGTATTAAATAACCTGAGGATGTTGGGATACTGAGGGCTTCATTTAGAGTGTGGTGGACAGGTCATTCTATCACAAACGTGATGTTAATCAAGTCCGCCATTTAAAAGTGTATTATATTCTACAGCACTTGTAATATGGTGGGTGGGATATCCCTTATATATGTGATGGAGTAACCTATCCACTGATCTCTAAATCAAGCCTTAGTCCTGTGAAATATATGAGCATTAAAGTAAATTTCTTAGACGACCTCAGCTGTGCACAACGTATGTCCTGCTAAGATTGAGGCTTCAAGGATGTGGTACCTATGCTACATGCAGAATGCTACAGAACTTGAGTGACCTCCATTTCTCAACATTCCACAGGACTCTCTCGCGAGACTTGTAGAAGCCATTTTAACCTTTTTGGTGTACGTTTCTTATGGTGTGTGTTTATTGCTGGGCAACTGATCCTCACACTGATGTTGATTCAACCTTTGCTGCCAGGATTCACATCTCTACATGTCATCACATCAGAGTGATCATGAACTGTGTACATAGGGTAGTATACCGGTTTACATTAAAGCTATATATACTGGAATCATTTGGTTTTCTGTCAGAATACCTATGTTAGAGCCATGTGGGTTTGAGCCACGAACTCTATGCTGGAGTTATCTGGTTTTGTGCTATGAACTGTATGCATGAGTCTCCTGGTTTTACATTATGAAAATATTCCGGAGTAGTCTAGTTTGATTTTACAAACTCAGTATTGTAATTATTTTTAAGCCTACAAACTAAATTGTACAGACTTTGCTTCTTCACTTCACTCATATGCCACAATGAGGTATTACTAGAGGTTGGGAAGTGATTGCTTTTGATCGGAAGTGGAACACATAATTCTTAGGTATAATAATCATGTTAAAGATAATGGACCAAGATGGCAGCACTCGACTTAGCACCGCTTGAGCGCGAAGCTCATTTCGCTATTTCCAGCATCTTTTTGTTACCTTTGGGTGAGTCTACCTACATTCATGGAATCCCTGAAGGTTGGAGCGGCATCATGAGCAGCTCCGACTCCGTCTTACATCCTGGCTGACCCGGAGCAGCAGCGGTGAAATTCCTCCTCTCAGTAGCAAGCGGCCGCCATTTTAGAAGCCTGCCGCTCGCTCTTTATGACCTCATGGTGAGCTAGTACAGGCGTTTCATTAATTAGCTCTCGGCAACATGTTTTTTTTCGTCTCCTGCCACTGCAGATATTTCTATTCACAAATTTGCAGTGTTTATTATGCCATTCCATCAGAATGACTTTCCTGACATTTAAAGGATCCTTTTTTCTTCTTTTTAGGTCTCGGCCTGATCCAGTGCAAGCGCGAATCTCCGCCGAGACGTATAGTAAGCAGCTTTTGGAAGTGCTTCCAAAGCGGCGACCAGCTTACCTGCACACGCACAATCATGCGCGCGATGTGCACATCACCTTTTTCGTCAAGCGCGTACGCACAACTTGCTGTTTATTTTTTTTATTTTTTTTGCGCGTGCGCACAACTCACGGTAAAAATTTTTTTTATTATTTTATATCCCCGCCCGGCCGCGTGGCGAATGCTTGTTATTCATTAGCTCCGAGCGGAGGCTCCCCGAGACGCTGAGTTTCAGCCTTCCCACCAGGTACCACCTCTTATTCATTCTTTACTTTAATCAGTAGTCGCCCCGCCTCCATCTTTCCACTTTCCCTACATTTTCTCTCCCTCCTTCCTCCACCCGACTACTTTCCCACTCTCTCCTTTCCACTCTTTCTTCTCATACTCTTTGTTCCTTACCTCTATTATTCAAGGTCTCTCCGTTACTTACACAGATCTTCACGTCACAATGGGAACTTTTCCTTGGAAAATAGCGAGAGCAGCAGCAAAGTACAATTTTACAGTTAAACTCCCACCAAAATGCTGTTTGCAGAGCAGTTCTGCGCAAAGTCACACATCTGCGCTGCAGTAAATATTTTTGGGCCATGACAACAGGACACGCACATGCCATGAAGTTTGAGGTCCCTATGACCATTGACATGTGCCCTTCGCATGCATTCCCAGGAAGATGTGGCACAAGGTACAGATGAACTCTGCCAGGCCGAGCATACATGGTTGATTATAGGCAGATATCGAGCTCCTGTCATGCTTCTGGCTTCAGGGCAGTATCTGTCCTACATAGCTGATTTTGTTTCACTGGGGGATTACCTAGCTACTGGACGTGTGGTACCTGGATGAAAAGTAGCCAGCTGCGCGCCTTTCATGGCAGCTTATCAAGCTATGTGTCCTCTGGCTCCATGCACAACTGCTGCTCCCACGTCCGGGACACTGTTTGCATCATGTCAATTGTGTGGCGCAGTATTGTATAGTATGAATTGCATATTACTGCAGCAGCAGTGAAAAGTGAAGTCCAGCACTATCTGACATTATTACAAACGGAATAACTTTGAAGAATAGCCCTGTGCAGCTCATTCAATCAATTTTTCATGAGCTCGACATCTTCTTGCCTCCCTTGCTTCTCTTTCTGTGGCCCCGTTGTCTTCTCATTAATCCTCCATTCTCCTGCACCCTGCTTTCCTCGCGCAGTAGCTCACTTGCCTCCTTTCACAGCTTTCTATCAACATGTTCACATTCTGCCTCAACGCCGCAATGCTCTTAGCTTTTTTCTTCCTATTTCAGTCCTCTTCCCTCCTTTCTCCTGATTTTTTTTTGTCCTTTTCTTTCCTGCCTCCTGCAGTTTCTTTGTCCTGTCTCGCGGTTTTCTTTCAGCCTTGTAAGTACATTTTCCTTCAACTTCATGCATATCTAACAGTCGGCCTCTCCCATCTCCCTTTAGGTCCCTCTCCCTCAGCTCTTTCCTACACTAATATTTGGTTTCTTATTCCAGCAGCTCCTCACTACATTTTCCAGAATTCCCTTCAGCTCTTTCAAGTTCAGCTTCATATTCTTTGTCTTTTTATTTTCCCTCAGTTTCCCCTCATGCTCATTCTGTTTCTTGCTCTCTTTCGCTCTCTTTTTCAGATGTTCTCTCTCTAGTTTTGCATATGTAGCACATTAAAACCACACCTATTGGCTTTGTCAGTGCTTGTTAACTTTTGTTGATGTGGACGCACTATGCCGTTTTCTGTGAAGCAACATTACCGATGTTTTTGAAGAAGATCTGCATTTTATAATATATTAAGTATAGTATCCAGTATAGTTGCCCTGTGCAGCCAGTTTTAAAACAGCTGGTTCTGGACTTGTAGGCTTACTAGCAGTAGTCGCATGGATTGCACTGTAATCACCGGTAGTATAGGAACCTATTTGTTGTCTTTAAGGAAATGACTGTCTGGGAGTAGAAGAATGTTGGGTTTTGAGGTACAACAGTTCTGGTGGAATGAGATTGGATGTGCAAGACAACACCTAGTGAGCCAGAGGGCGGGACAGCTGCTTCATTTTTGCTCCTATTTAGATCCACCAGAAACTGTGTAAATCAGGCATACCTGCAAGCAGTATTTCAGGTTTAAATGGGAATTTGATGCTGCTGTCGGAGCATGTGTCGTGGACATTGATCACTTTGATGGTGAAAAGTGCTAAGGGGCATATTTACAATTACTGGCGCATCCCTGCAAATTAGCAGGGATGCGCCAGTAATTGTGCGCAATGCCTCCGCAACCCATGATGCGCCGCATTTACAATTCGCCGCACCATGGGGCAAAATCGGCACAGATGCGTCACGCATCTGTGCCGTAAAAGTGTTGCATTGCTGGAGTTGCGTTGCATGCACGACGCAGCTCCAGCAATGCTCTGGGGAGCCCATTCTACTAATGCTGCGTCAAGCCTTACGCCTGCTTCAAGAAGGCGCAGGGTTTTGACGTAGCATTGGCCTAAAAGTGACTGAGTGAAATCTTGTAGATTTCACTCAGCCACTTTTAGGAGGCGTTACTGCGCCGGAACACCCCCCCCCCTGCACCGGAACGCCTCCTTAAGGCGCAGGGCTTTACAACGTGACGCATCTCCCAGATGCGTCATGTTGTAAATAGCCCGCACCATGGAGCATCTTTTGTGCCGCCGCTGCGTCACAAAAGTGAAGCAACGGCGTCGCAAAAGAGGCACAAGGGGCTTGTAAATCTGCCCTAAGTATGCAAGTACACTTGTGTAAAAGTATGTGCTGTGTACATATAGGAAATTTGAACCCAAGCACAATTGAAATCCTTTTACTTTGATGCCAAGTATTTGCTAATTATTACTCCCATGGCCATCTTCCCTATTCCGGTGTCCCACTTCTTGTTGTGTTTCAGATCTAGCTGTGTCCAGGGGTACGCCTGTCCTAAGCGGTGGGATTATTTATATATTCCCACCTCACTCCCCCATTTCCTAGTACCGCGGAGCGCTGTCTAGCGCACACCTTTTGATTGGTTCCTTCATGTAGGGCAGCAACACAGAGATGGATGATCTGCAATTTCCTGCTGGTGTGGGACTGACACATGGCACCGCATTCCTGCCAAAATCTTCCTAATAATGCCAACTCTACGGACGGGGGGAGTTACAGGAGATATGCAATCGCATATATGCAAGCACAGAGCCTTGCGCATTACCTGATCAGTATGATTGTACTTAAAACTCGTCTGATTGTCATTGTGTCATCCCAACCTTCTCCTGTTCTGGAGGTACCCTATATTTATCGGATGTGATAATTATTGATGATCACAGGCTTTAGGGGAATAGCATGCGAGCACCAAAATCTGTATGTTCCAGCATTTATTGCCCATTTGTCCCTGATACATTTCAGCAGTTTTGACCTGCTGATGTATAACGCAAAACTCATAATGGTGATATGTGTTTTAACTGGAATTGCTGCACATATTGGAATTTAGCCCACTGGTAAAGAGGGCCTAAGAATTTTTTTATATCAAAAGTAGGCAATCCTCAGAGAAAAGTTTTAACGACCCTGTGATCTCTCTGTGATTGATAAAAAAATAATGCACAACCCAGTAAATCTTATGAAATGTATATTATGTCCTTGAATGATTACAGAAAACCTTTTGTCTCTCTTCACTAAAATCTGTCCGTGTGATCTTGTTAGAGACCTCTGCTTGATTTTAATACTATTAAGTTATGGTAAAATATTCTAATTTGTATCAAATCAAATCAAATCAAGCTTTATTCGGATCATGCAAAAAATGTCAATAAAAGCATGCTATGAAATAAAATAAAATTCACTTATAATCAAAAGCAAGAATTTATCCAAACATTATATTAAAAACACCACATCTTATTATGATTTAAAAAAAGATGTGCAGAATTGTAATGCAGATATGCTTACATTAATTCATAATTTAATTTTTCTAAGTAAGCTAAATCATTCCTTTGTTTCATTGCCAACTTTATGTAACAAATCACTCATTACAGACTGAATTTTTTTCCAAGTTCCTTAAATAATTAAATGCAATTTTATAGGAGAACAGGCTATTGACCATAAAAATTGGACGGAGATACAATTTCCTAATGACTTTATAAAATTTGCAAAAAAGTAAAAAGTGAAGGGTACTTTGTTTGCACCTACCGTCACACGGACAGTTTAGAGCACCACTTACCCCTTTTGGGGAAGGCAAATGAATAATGTAATGTGCTCAGCCTTAGTCTGGTTAGGTAAAATCTATGTTGAACATTCGTCACAAAGACGAGGTATGGTTGTAAGCCGGTAGCAGTGGGACCCTCAAGATAAGATATAACAGTTTTCTTAGAGCTTGAAACCTCATCTCTTAGGGCTTCCCTTGCATTTTGAAATTTCCTTTTTAATTCGACCTTACTAATATATTGTACATCTTCTGGTCGAATATCATTCACACTTAGATTGCATTCTTCTAGAAGATTGATAATGTAATTTAACCATGGTGTTTTCTTACATCAGTCTTGGGACAAACAATCTAAAATGATATCCCTCGTAAAATGATTGTATCACAAATGGGCTACTCCTTATATTTCTCAAACAACAGTATAGAAATTTTAATTAGATGGAGTTTATTGTAATTGACTCATTATACGGATACCCCTTGTGGGTGGGGTGGAAATACCATATTTTTTCAGGATTACAGTAACAAGATATTTCCCAGAGTGTTCAATAATCCTAGAGGCATATGTGAGTAGCTCATCAACTCTAGTTACATTCTGGAGCCTCTTTTTGCAATGTTAAAGGGTGTTTATCTGACCTGTCAGCCTTCCTGCATTTACTAGACCAACCTTCCTTGTTTAAATTACCAGTTGTGATGCTTTTTCCTAAATGTTTAGTTCATATGTTTCTATCCAAACCTGTTGTGATTCTACAGGGGGACCTTAATTTGAGTCTCACATTCTTATACGTACCGCATCTGAACTGATGCAGAGCTGCCATTTCTATCTCCTGACTCCTAAAGCAGTCTTTCTCATTGTGATAACTTCAGCTTTTCGTGTGAGTGAGCTGCAAGCTCTGCCTGTTTAGCCTTCATACTCCTCCTTTTACTGGTCCAACTGGTGCTCTGGTCCCGACCAGTTTTCTTGATGAAGGTTGTGACTCCCTTTTATGCCAGCCAGTCAATCACTGTCCTGACATTGTTTACTCTGCCTTGTCATTTGGAAGAGAAGGAGAAGCATTGTTTGGATCCCGAAAGAGCATTAAGCTTTTACATTGATCTTAAATGCTAATTCCTAACTATAACGTGTGTGAAACCTATGTTTTTTTCAGTGAATTTCAAAGGTTTTGTAAATGATAATTATTAAATGTATTAATTGTTATATTTTTTATACCGATTTACTACAATATTTTAAACTATTTTTAGATATTTTATTTTTAAAATTACATTACATATTTTTTATATAAATTGAAAAAAAAATGTTTTTAACAATATTTAAATTGTAATATATATTTTTTTAATTTAATATTTTTTTAATTTATATATTTTATATAGCAGGCAATGATATTCTATGGAAGGAAATTCAAGTTACTGGTAAGTACAATTAAATTTACTTTTCAGCAATAGTAGTGAGCTAGATTGGGGAATTAATTCCTCTTCAATCCTGAGGTCCCCAGTGAGCCAACTAGTCCACCAGGTACCTCCAGTATGCGCCAGGCAGCTGTGTTGCAGAGAGGTGTTCAAAGGGCATGCCCCCTTTTTACAGCACTCTGCAACACAGCTCCGTGGTGCTTACTGGAGATACCTGTTGGACTAGTTGCCCCCTAGTTCCTGAGAAAATGAAAAGTAAATTCATAGTGATATTTAAAGACGAAGTACTGCATGCGTACAGAAATTCGTACAATTACAAGCACGAGCTGCATGTTGATTGGATGTCAATTGTCTGTCAACACTAACCCTGGGCGTAGTGTGCGTAGTTGGGCTACGCGAAGCTACGCAAAGTGGGCGAGGAACTACGCCCACCTGCGCACTTCGCGTAGCCCCACTACGCACCGCATGCCCCCTCCCCTACATACCTAATTTAATTAACCCCTTCCATGCTGATGACGGCTGGGAGCCATCATGGCACACAGTGTTCATTCGCTTTTTCCTGGAAGCACAGAGGGCGCTAGAGAGCAGCAACTGACCAGCAACAGACCAGCAGCAGAGAGGGTGTGGCAGAGCGGTGACAGCAAGCAGGAAAAGCAAGCAGGAAAACGCCGCCTAGACCCGCTGCCGAGACCTGCCGAGACCCGAGACCAGAACCGGGATCTGAACCGGGATCTGAAAGGCCAATTCAAGGGCCGCAATTCGAAGGGCCGCAACCCGGGAGCAACCCGGGAGCCGGGAGCCGGGAGCCGGGAGTCGGACTCCGCACCTCGTACCCGGACCCGCCGCCGCCCCAGCCATTGACGCAGAGCACGCCACACTTTAAGCCACACTCCAAGCCTAAGCTACAGCCTAACAGCTCATAACGGAGGCAGGAGAACGTGAAGAACGAGGCGGAGGCGGCACGCGGAATGCAGAGATGCAGTAAGCGGTAAGTGGAGACCTGCACCTCTACCGCACTGCACCTGCACCTCACCGCTGCACCGCTGTACCGCACGGTCCTCACCACACCACTTGCCACATTCACCTACATACTTACCTGCCCCTCCCCCGGCGTCAAGCAAAAGATAGCCGGCTGAAGAGCAACAGCTACAGCGGCAGTGGCATCAACTGTGGCACCAAACAGTGATTAATTAATCAAATGCGCACAAGTACAAGCACAAGTGCAGCAGCAGCAGTAAGCGAGCTGCCTATCAACAGCTGCTCATCAGCCTTCCAGCCTACCAACTCATCAATTCAAAGCGGCCAAGCAGCCAAGGCGAAAACCAGCGATAGGAGTGAGGCGCGAGGATCCTTCACGTAGCCGGCGGACCGTACCGAAAAGCGCGCGGCGAGAAGCAAAGAGGCGACGCCAAGAAGAGCAATGCAGCCCCCCCACCGCCTGCTCCCCTCTGAGCGGCCCTTGCCAGGGGCTTTGGTTTCCTTTGGTTTCCTCTACTTGAGCAGCAGCAACCAAGGGTCCGGCAAACCACCTGAGCCTCCAAGCCAACCACCTAGCCAGCCCAAAATGAGGACCAGAAACTCTACCCTAGTCCAACCCCAGGAGAAGCCCCGGCCACATAGCTCTGCCAAGAGAAGGAAGGCGAAGCTATTTTACCCCCCAGTACTAGAGCTAGGGGGACCTTACCAAGGCCCAGGGGCCTGGGACGAGGAACAAGCGGGGGGAGTGGGAGCGACTGGGGCCACTCCAACTTTCCCGGGACAAGACATCGACTTCATTGTGGAACTACCTGCTACTTCCCTCCCACCCCACCCCCCATATGACATCAGGGGAAGCCCCCTAGCACCCCGAACCCAAACATGCTCAAGCCTAGGCCCAGCATCAAAGACCGCTCAACCTGCCCCGTCGGGAACAGAGACATAAGAAGCTTCTTGAACCCAAAAACATCCACTATCCCCTCTTGTTCCAGTTCCCCGGACCGCTTGCTCGCTATCAACGTAACAGAGGAAGAAGTGTTGAACTTAACACTTGCAAGCCCTCGGGCAAACAGGATACCTCTCTCACCAACAATACTTACCCTTCAGAGTGGCACGCGCCCCAAACATTTGACACTGGATACGGAGGCACTTGGGCTCACCCAACCAAACATAACAGTCCAGACTCTTCCCTCCTCAGCTGACTGCCAGCGGAGTAGCCCTTCCGCAGCTACAGCGAGTATATATGTCACCTCAGACAGCCCCCATGCCGACAAGAGAGGAGGCACAACCCCCCCCACCATACCAACGCATACAGAATTGTTCTATGACTCGCCGGCCATGGAGGAAGGTGCAACCCGACAATCATTCGACAGGACCCCAAAACACTTACTGAACTTAACTACATCGGGCCTCCAAGAAAATGATAAAACGGCCCCATCCCCGCCCACGGATAGCGGCCCTGTAAAAACCAATCATCTATTATCAATCAGTGAAGCCCTTGTCTCAATGACCGGCGCAGCGATAATGCACGCGGACAAGCTCGACGTGCAGATCAACATTCTACAAATAGTGGCAAATCTGATATCGGGGATAGACTCAAAACTGGACAACTTGAACGCCCTGATACGCAGAGCGCAGGACGGCACACAATTCAAACAAGAGTCATGCAGTTGCAGTCCGATTCTGCACAGCCTACAAAAACTTCCAACTATTATGACCACTCTAATAGAGGACCTCAAGGGTGAAGCAAATAAAAAAAACGGTTTGAAGAGTATGCCTTCAATTACACAGGGCCCCGAGATGGCATACCCCACGGATAACAGCCCAGCCTTCCCCTGCCCAAGCAGCTCGGAAAAGCCAGCACCCTGGGCCCTGCCCTCTGCCAGCAGCACAAGTCTAACCCTGACAAAGGCTGAAAGTCAGGAACACCAACTAACCCTCAAGCCGCCCAGCCCAGAGTTACAAAACTTGTCAAGAAAAAACAAGAAAAAACTAAGAAAACTCAACAAGGAGAAGAAAAATAACGCATACGCCTCCAGCGTTATTCACAATTGGTTACGACCCAATAAGCAGCCTACCTTGGGAGCCCCCATGCATATAGCAGAAGCCACAGGATCATCGATCGAAAATTTGCACATCCTCACTTCAGCTCAGGACCCAAGCCTGCTTGCTCCCCCCTTGGCTCCTCAACACGCGACAGCGCCAATAACACAAAAACATGCACATGATTCGCAGGTAACCGACCTTGTTGAAGTCAAGCTAGGCCCGCAGGAGACCTGCCAAACCAGATCTGAGAACCCAGCACAAACCAAGCTCACAATGAGCGAAGCAATAGCCCCTGACAATCCAAAAAGTATTAATGTCATCAACATTGACTCTCAGAGCGCCCCCCACGGGCCAACTCCGCTTAAACTGGAGCAAGTCGTTGATAGGCAACGGAATAAGCACTGCTCCTCCAGCACAAAGCCCATGGAGGCACCTCAAGTGATAATAGGACCAAACCAGCAGACAAACTCTCACCTGCCCGGCTTGAAGATGACACCTCCAATTAAAATCCAGAGCAAAACTTGGCTTAAAGAGGCCATTCCAAGCCAATCAAACGAAGAGGACCAGAAAATACTGCTATACCCAGAATACATCTCTCAAGGAAAATGGGACATCCTGAATCGAAGTAATCTCTTAACAATCTGCGCAAACCTGCCGGGACTGGAAGGTATAAAAACCAAAGATATCGAGACCATCTCTTTCCTGCCCCCAGACGCCGAGGAAAAAAATGAAACAACGGAATTAACCTTCATCAGACCAGACCTGGCGGAGGCACTGAGGAGCCAACAACCATTACTAGAAAGCTGGGGCATAAAGATAAAGGTAAAGCCGACCCAAAAATATCCCTTAATCTTAAAAGCATTGATTCCACACCCTAAGCCGGACAACCAGGCACAGGACATGGTTGACTTTACATCCATAAACGCTCCTACCACCCATCGGCGAAAAATTGAGTCTGTTCTCCGGGGTGCAAAGGTAGCATAAACAACAGCCCAATCGACGGCACCCCAATTAAGATCATAACAAATCTTACACAAGGAAAACGATTGTGCACAACCAGGGGCCCCTCATGCAACGACTGGTCCTGGCTGTCATCTGCACTAAACCCCAGCTCCTAACACAGTCCGCCTCGCAAATTCAGCTCGAACATCTCAACATGCTGCTAGCGAGCGAGAAAAAAGCCTAAAGAAAAAAGAGAAATTCACAGAGAGTCTAAAAATACTAACGTGGAATGTCTCAGGACTCAAAAAGCTGCTACTAAGCTCAGCTGCGGTGAAATTCTTGGAGGAAGCAGACATTATTTGCACACAGGAAACTTGGCTGACTCACCCACTCTCGCTAAGAGGATATGCAGAATATAGCAAAGCGGCTAAAAAAACCAACATATTTGGAAGGCCATCAGGAGGCAAGTGTGTCTATATAAAACATGCCTTGAACATAGAATTCTTGGAAATACACAATCTACCAGACACCCTACAGGCGGGCATTCTGAAATTCCCCAATTCGACCAACGGAATCCCACCAATACTACTAATCAATACCTATCACAACTTGCAGGAGAATACATTGAACTCGCTCACCCTCGCAAATCAATTAGAAACTTTACTGCTGGGCTATCCATCATTAGACTGCATTATCCTTGGTGATTTTAACATTCATAACATAGGGGTTTCAACCAAGCAAAAACTACACCGCGGGGGGACCGAAGCACTGAATGAACTCTTAAACTCTCACAAACTGGCGACGGCCCACACATTGCTCTTAAATAACACCCCGGGAGCCTTGATCGGTCACACGTATAACAACCAAACGACGATCGATTACATAATTTTAAGTGACAACCTGCAAAACAAAATGACAAATTTCATGGTTCACCAACGCAATGATAGCGATCATGCAGCACTAACAATAACCATGAACTTATCGGTGCAATCACGATATCAGCCGATATGTGTGGGAGCTTCGGACGGCCAAGAATGAACAAAACTCCCCAGAAGAATAAAATGGGGGCAGGTAGCCACAGCAACCTTTAACAACTGGGCAAATATGTGGGCAGGCTGGCCCCCGTGCAAACACAACCAGGAGATGATAGCCACATGGGAAGGAATCACCTTGACCCTAGCGGCAGAACTTAGGGGAGGTGGAGACAACCCCAGGGCAAACCGCTGGCATCCTCCGACCACACTTGGATTCAATGCAGAAATTAAAACCAGTGCAAAGGACTTAAACAAAAAACGTAAAGCCTACAGTAAAAACTGCACAACTAAAAACAAAATCCAACTGCAAGAGGTTGCAAAGAGCCACTCCATAAAAGTGTGGGCCGCAAAGCGCAATCATTGCGAGGCTCAGTGGCTGAAAATTTTCGATCTACTGAGCCCCGGAAAATCACAAGAGTTTTGGAGTTACATCAGTCATCTTGGTCGAGGCACAAATCATAGAGAAAATGCCCTCGAGGCTTCTGTCTGGGTTCGCCATGTAAAAGCACTTTACCAGGAAGAAGGACTTACTATCAAGCCTCACAGCACGACCCCACAAAAATTGGACCCGGCTCAATCCACTAACACAACATCCCCTCCTGGAAAAACTCTAGTGTCCAAAATACTAAAAAAAATTCGAGCAAATGGCGCACCGGGCCCTAACGGCCTACCAGGCCATCTATTCAAATCAAACATTGAATTCTGGTCTGAAAACCTGACCCACCTATTTTCTGACTGTTGGCTGTCACGGGCTGTGCCTGACTCATGGCGAGGCTCGCTCCTGCACCCAATTCATAAAAAAGGGACCAAATCAGACCCAACTAACTACCGTATGATCGCCCTGTTGGACATTGAGGGTAAAGCTTATGCAAGTGCCATTCTGAAAGACCTCACAGACTGGGCAAGTGAAGAAAATCTCCTGCCATTCTGTCAAACCGGTTTCAGACCAGGGTCCTCGACCGCGGACAACATTACAGCACTCTCTTATCTAATCAATCGAGCACGGCTGCGTAAAAGCCTCCCCTTATTTGCCTGCTTCATCGACTATTCTGCTGCGTTCGATGGGGTAGACCGTACCATCCTGGTCCACTGGAACATCGATCCTTCCCTGTTAAGAGCGCTACAATCCCTGTACCAAAACACCTGGGTAAGAATCAAACTTTCAAACGATTCCGCAACTGATAAGATAGTCACGAACGCGGCTTAAAACAAGGGTGCGTGTTGGCGCCCCTACTGTTCAACTTATATACAGCAGACATGGAGACAGCCTTGCTGGGGGCCACCTTAGTAACACCAAAGATCGGGCAACCAAAATACATTTCATGCAGTATGCGGACGATCTCGTAATTCTGGATCACACAAAAACAGGACTCCAAAAGGCACTCACCGCCCTGGCAATATACAACAACAAAAACAGGCTGGTAGCAAACCCGACTAAATCAAAAATAGTCATTTTTGGGCACTACCCCCAAAAAAAAGAGCAAAATGGAGCCTCGGCCATTTAACCTTGGATAGTACCCAGAAATACATATATTTAGGGGCCTCCTTTCACGAATCAGGGACGTGCGGCACCCATCTAAAGAAAATTCAGGGTAAAGGCAAGTCCATCACCTTTGCCCTATGCAAACTACAAGCCCTTATACATAGCCCATCAGCTACGGCCTTTAAAAGAGTCCTTAAGGCCAAGTTAATGCCGGCCCTTAACTACGCACAACAGGCGTATCCAGGCAAATTAAATAAGGAGTTGGAAAAAATCCATTGCGGGGCATACAAGAAATTGTATCATCTGCCGAAATGTATAAGAAACACTCTAATCCGCCTGGAATTCGCCCTTAACCAACAAACCTTGGAAGAAATGGCAGCTCTAAGTAAATATTATTACCTCGCAACAGCGGCACGCGATAACACACTAAAGGCCGTTCTGAAACACATCTTCACTGAACAAGGGAACCCCTGGTCAGCTACCATCGAAGCTGCCATGACGCAATTGAACCTGGGGATCGAGTCATGGAACCCGGATCTTGTCAACTACACGACCATCAAACACGTGATAAAGAGACAAGTGCGCGCACGCTCCCGGGAGCTGGACTTGGAGTCCCTCAGGAAAAGAGCCTTCCATGAGTCCTTATGCTTGCCACATATTGTGCTCAATCCACGAAACCATCTTACGCAGGCCGTGGGCCTTCCAGCTCTCCACAAGATCCTTGCCAACAGATTGCACCCCCTGCCGCTCAATGAACTATACCATCCGGAAAATGCAGGCACAGGAGTTCGGGATTGCAGACTCTGCAACTATAAACGAGAGTCACTGGCCCACTTACTGTTTTGCTGCCCTGCTCTACGTGCACCCCGTACACTCTACCTTAGGCCCATTCTGAGGGACGCTGGGACACGCACAGTCAAGGAAGCAATCCATCATTTTTACACCTTGAGCGTAGTAAAACAGATGGCCTCATTCGGAAAATTCATTCAACAGACTCGGCTTGAGTTGAAAGCAGCAAGGGCCACGCAGGAATAGAGACCTTGCTGTATGAACCCCCGGTGGTCTCACAGGCCCCCGACCGCGTGCGCCAGTATGAACTTTGGGAACTTCTTATAAATGCTTGTCACCAGAAACTCTGTGGTTTTTTTTGCCCCCACGAACTTTGGGAACTTTTTAAGATATGCTTGACTACTGGAATTCTCTGGTCTTTTAATTTTTGTAAATTTTATACTTGATCTTAATGTAATGGTTTTAAGTAACCACACAATAAAAGTTATTCATTCATTCATTCATTCATTCATTCATTCATTCATTCATTCATTCATTCACAGTGCTTGTGTGCTGATGACGGCTCCCAGCCGTCATGACCACGCCCGCGATCTGAATGTGCCACACAGGAGCGGAATTCCGGCCGCGGGCGAGGGGTTAAATGGGCAAAGAAAAATAAATAAAATGCACTTACCTTGTCCACGGCGTCCCGGGGCTCCCTCTGCTTGTTCAAGCCGCCGTATACTAACCAATGCGCATGCACGGCCGCCCGCGCATAAATTAGGTATGTTCGGGAGGGCGAGTGGCCGGCAACTTCGCTACGCCCAAGGAGTGGGCGTAGTGTTGCCAGCTTCGCCTACTTTGCAAAGGGCGAAGTAGGCAACACTACACCCACTTCGTGGGCGTAGCGAAGTTGCCCGCCCAGGGTTAGTCAACACTCCAAACCAGGAAGTGTTGGCAGCCATCTTGTGTCTCGGAAAACAGTAAAACAAAGTTGAAAAATAAGGAAAAGGGCAGGGTAGAAAAACATACTGATCCCCTAGGCCTGCTCAGGGGGGCCTACATGGATCTTTAGGCCCCACATTTTTTTTTTAAATTGCGTGGTACGCATATGGTACGCGTTTTGGGGAAAAAAAGGAACGCTTTATTGTTGATTAGCACCTGGGGGGGAATATTGGGGGCAATTTTTATTTATAATGGGGTGTCCAGAGGGGTCCGTCTGCCCCGGGAATCGTTATCCCCTGGGGCTTTAACAATATGTATGCGGGGGGCTCATGGCCCCCTCGGAGCCCCGGGGACCGCCAGTCCCTGGGGCCTCTTTTTATTTAAAAAAACTTTGTGGGGGTTTCAAGCCCCCCACACGCGCCCCGGGGACGTCACCTCCCCAGGGCTCTAATATGGAAAATAGGGGGGACGGACCACCCAGCCACGGTGACTACCACCCCTCAGGGCTTTTGAATGAGGGGGGCCACGCGGTCCTCTTCCTGTAGCCTTTAATGGCCCTGGGGACCACCACCTTTCAGGGCCGACTTCTGCAGTGTCCCGGGGGGCCTACAGTGCGCCTCTGCATTGCCCGGGGTGACGAAAAGCAATGCCGGCTCCCGAAGAACGCGGGAGCCGGCTCGGACCGTGGGGGATTTGGGCTCATAAAAAACAGTTCTTTTCAGAACTAACTTTACTGGTCAAAAAAGAGCTATATTTCTATAATAGTATGTAAAACTTTCCGTTTTTTGTTTTGCACCAGTTGTACTCTCTACGCATGCGCAGCATCGTTTCCAAGCTCACCCTTCTTTGTTTTTCTTCAAGTTCACCAAGCAAACCTCTCCTCATTTCAGGTATTACATTTTCTGCTTTCTTCTGCTGGGTTGTGTGCCTCATCCGCTGCTATACTTTTGTAATATATTAATAATCATATTCTATCTATATTTATTTGAAACGTATTGCCGAGGCGCCAAACGTTAATTACATACTCCGTCCTCCGCCATTTTAGTAGTTTTCCTCCATTATTTTTATTATACTTGCTATTTTCAATTTACCCCCCACCTATCTTCTCTGTGATCCATGAGATTTCCTGCCACAGACACCACGGTGTTTGTCCTTGGCCTCCGATCTTATCAGACTTGGTCACACGCTTAGCTAAAAACTAATTTGAAGCACGTAAAGCACAGCCATTACAGCGCGGGACCGTCACCACAAAGCCATTACCGTGCTCATGCCTTTATCATGCATGGTAAATGTATAGTAGTTGTAAAAGCATGCGTGGTAAAGCCATATGCGTGCTAATGAATTTGTGGTGACGGTCATGCATGGTTATGACCGCGTTGTAATGGCTATTTCCCCCCAGGACACTGCAGGAACCGGGTCTGGGCGTGGCGGACTACAGGGCATCAGGCGGTGGGCCACGCAGTCTCTCTCACACAATATAGAAATCTCCAGGGGGGTGATTGTTTTCATGGTTTGAGGGACGTCATTGAGGCCCACACAGTTAATTTTGTAGGGGGGTAGGTTTGCAAGCAAAAATGTCACAAGAGGTTTGTAAATGTGGTACACATTGTTTTGTTTTACTTTGATTTCCTTTCTATGTTGTAGTCCATCCAGAGAAAATATAACTTATTGTACAGCCAGTACTTTTCAACCCTACTGTCAAACATTTTACTATAGTACTTCTTTGTTGTGGACCGTTCACCCCCCCAAAAAAAGAAGTATATCGTTTTTTTATTAACTTTTATTAAAACAACAATAACTGTAAAAGTAACTTAAAGATAACATAATAAACAATGAGAAAAATAACTTTAATACAACAGTATTATAAACATATTGTGATGTGGAATCCAAAAGATGTTGGGTAGGTAATATGCAAAACAAAAAAGAAAATAAGAAAGTTTAAAGTTATGTAGATGTGACTAAATAAGGTGAAGCATTACAAGTGAAGGTAACACTACGATTTTACGTGAGCAGTGTGCCTAGTACATTTCACTTCTGTTATAGTCCCGCGTTCAAGTAGTGTCTATATGGAAGTGCCTACTGCGTTACTGACACAAAAGTGGCACAACAGGATTGTAAATACGCTGATTTATTTCTAATGCAATGCAATGGAGGCATTGTATATCTAGGCCGCTGTGCTTACCTAGTATAAACACTGTGGCCACCAGAGTTCACAACTTCAATTCAACTCTGCTTCTACATGTCAAAGTAGATAGCAGTGTTTATAAGTTTAAAAGAGAAAGAGAAATGATGTAACAGAGAGTGAAAGAGAGAAAGAGAGAGATAACATTAAAACTGTCTTGCAGAGTCTGGAGTTCAGATTTTTTCTTGAAAACACAGACGCAGGTTTACAAGCTCCTTGCGCCATTTTTCCCATGTTAAAAGTGACACAAAAGTGGAGCAATAAGCTTGTAGATCTCTTTCTCAGACTGTTGTAACCTATCTGTTGTCACTGCTCAGAGGTAATTATACATTTCTACACAGTCAAGCTGATGCACACTACCCACTCTCTCCTTTCACAAATGTTTTGTTGTTGTTTCGGAAACAAAATTCTTTGCTCACCTATTGCCATTGGCGTGAGTGAAAGAGGGTGCTCTACGTGTCGAAGAAGCCTTCAGTGTAACCAAGAGAGTTCACCACTTCAACTCAGATAAGGTTTTATATAGCAGACTTGAGATAGCAGCGTCCAACACTTAAAAAAAGAAATAGAAACAATGTGCGAGAGTAAGAAATAGAAAGAGAGAAAAAAGGACATTAAAACGTGGGAGAGACACATACGACAGGTGGGGGGGTGCCTGAATCCAGAGGCGCAACCACAGTCAAAAATATGGGGGGGGCTAGAATTTTTTTTCGGGGGGGGCTTAACTTCAAGCAAAAAGAAGAGTGGAGCTTCAGGGGCTGTAAGCGGGGGGGGACATCAAAGCCTCATTAACAAGCAAAATGTCCTTAAAAGACCTGTGAAGTACTCTGGTGCAACTGTGTGTGGGCCCAAGAAGCTATCTCATCCTAACTGAAGTCCTGTTAGCTCAATGTGTGTTTTGCGCGCCTGCTGCATACTACACATTCTCTCCTTTCACAGATTACTTGTCGTTCTTTCGGTAACAAGCTTCTTTGCTCACCTTGTGCCATTGCCGTCGTCCTTGTTACATAGTCCATCCTGAAGGTCTACATCTAAAAGATATTAAAAGAAAAATGTTATGATTGGTATTTGTTACTATATTAATTTGGAGTTAGATAACATCGCAATTTTATACTCGTTCCTTCTCACATTTCTACGAACTGTTTGTATTGGTAATATTCTGGACATTTCAGCGATTATAAAAACGTTCCTGCTATTGGGAAAAAAATATATACATGTAAATTAATACACTATATAGAAGTGTGTTCGTCTAAAATACTAAGTCGTGTTTTTGTATCTAGTCTGCTACAACCCTTTGACTCCTTCCGATGCGTACTCAAGCCTCACTGCTCACCTTTTCGTGAAAAAGACACCTTCTTCATGAAGTAGTCCCGTTCTCCAACAAAGAAGTCTCATATATGGTGCTGAGTCTTGATATCTCTATGGCAAACGATATACTCCTGCTCCCATCATCATCATCGCAGGTTCTTCACCTGCTCAGTGCTTCGGGCACCACTACTCAGTGACCAAAGAGGCCATGCATGTGGTAGTGGACCCCTTATTCTGTACTTTGGGAACAGCTCTAAAATGGCGTACAACAAGTTTCTCCGTCTTTTTTATACATAGGGTGGCATGTGTAGTGACGAATGCTTTGGATTGGTGTGGTGTGGTTGTATACCAGCCATGATAGAGTGTGTGTGTCGATCTGACAACTAGACCTGCAACTAAGAAATCACTACAATGGAAATCTGGGCCTTGTACCGTTGTTGTGTTTTCCTGGTAGTGTAAGCACAGTAGGCCGTACTAACGTATTCAGTCTTGATTAATTTACCACCACCCCCAGGGGCTTTTAAATGTTGGGAGAGGGGTCAATAATTGTGCTGACCTTTCTACTTTAGCGTGCAGTACTATATTGTTTTATGAAATGTATAACTCTTCAAACCATCTTTTCTCTTAAGACGTACGGCCGCGATTTCCGTAATTGCTTTTCAAAGTAATATACACATAAAAAACAATTTTCATGATTATCCCAGATAATGTCTTCCCTTAATATGTACATTAAATACATAAATATATGTTTTTGAAGAATTAGAAACTTTTGCGCCGTATGCGTACGAGGCGCCGTACATGACATCACACGGATTTATTTATTTATTTTTTAAAAACCCCCGCGGGGTACGTGTTTTGGGCGAAAATAGAAAAAAAAGGCGAAGTCCGCTTTATTGTTAATTAGCCTCCAGGGGGGCCAAATCCCGAGGGCAATTTTTTTTCCTTAATGGGGGCCCAGAGGGTCCCCCTGCACGGGGATCGCTACCCCCGGGTCTTTAAGTATATGTATGCGGGGGGCTCATGACCCCCCGGAGTTCCGAGGACCACCTCCCCCCCGGGACCTCTTTTTATTAAAAAAAACTGTGCAAGGGGGTTGTAAATGTGGTATTTTGCTTTCCTTTCTGTCTTGTAGAGGATCCAGGGTAAATATAACGTTTTTTTGTACAGCCGGTACCTTTCTGCCTGTTACCATAGTAACAGTTCATGGATCACTTGCGTGAGTACAGAGGTTAGAAGTTCACCACATTATGTTGCTAATTGAAATAGTTACTGTGCTGGAGATTTATATTTATTTTTTTCATAGGAACCGTTAGTCGTAGAAGAAGTCAGTGGACAAGTTTTGTAAGCGATTCCTTCTTGTTCGGGGGAGTATTAGGGTAATGTGCTCCAAGCGGGACTTTACGAAGCTTAATGTTAATTGGCTGTGAAGTATTAAAAGTAGAAGTTTTGGCAGTCATTCCTTGCTCGTCTGTGGAACAACATGGACATTTTATTGGCTAAAGTGTTCGGAGCACAAGTTTGCTCCTTATTGGGTGGGAACAGTTCACTGTTGTCAGTGATATTGTGATGCATTTTCCAAAGGAGTATAGGGAAAGAAAGTAGTAGAGGGCAGGTTAGGAACACTATTAACTCTGTACAGTGCCCATAAGGTGATGGAGAGGGGTTATGAGTAAAACATTGTTTTTAATAACTTTTAAGGGCCATTTATATAATTGCCTTGTGGTGTATAAATCACGGCGGAAAAATGACAGTGTCTTGCGCTGTTTTTTTATCAAGTTTGTAGGTGACAAACTTCTTAGGAGTACTATTTACTTATAATGTGGTGTTTACTTTTCTGATGGGGAGGTGTGGTTGCGCAGCAAAAAAATTAGTTTAAGTTTGAAACAATTTTTATTAAGCAAATACAAATAAACTTTCTTCAGAAAATGTCGCTGTATATATGAAAGGGGTGACAATTAAAAATGGAATTTCATAAAATATCAGTTAAGCATGGCTGTATACTTCTTTTTTGTGCTACAGTTTGTAAAAGTGTTGCCCCACATTCTTGATGATGTAAGAGGGCATCAGTTACTTTTAGATAAAGCAGAATAGAAGTGCTACAACAAACACTCCCGCACTACATTATCTCAGATCAAGAGAACAAGTAAAAAACTGTTAAATACAAATGATTTCATATTACATAGAAATGCATGCATTATTATTTTTCAAATATGTATTCTGTACAATTCAGAAACGTGCTGTCGTAGTGCTTAGAGGTTGCAGACTGTTCCGATAATAAATCACATACTCACCAAAGAATATATAGGATGGTACTCTTATAATATAAAGTACAGGTCCTATATATTCTTTGGGGAGAAGGTAATTAGGAACCGCAAATAAGAATAGAAATTAGAAAATAACATTCAGAAATGTAGGGTTTATTAAATATATAAAGTAACAAAGTATGCATGATAGCTATATTTTTTTGTTCTGCTGCTTCGTAAAATATGTTTCTTGAAAAGATTGTCTGATCAAGTACTTTTTAATATTTGAAAGTTATATTATAGATGGCGCTGAAAAATCTCCTATTCCTCTTCTGTAGCCATTGGACAATCTATTACAATATAACGATTGATACCATTGTTACAGTAAAAAGTAAAGGAAAATAAAGTTATGTATTTAACAGAACATCCATAATGAAATACTTTCGAGCAGTAATTGTTTAATGAACTTCTTTTCTCCGGGAGGTGAACATTTTGATCTTCGTGGTGACGGGTCATAAACTCCTCTGAGATCATGACGGTAAGAATAATAATATGTATATATTCTCACAGCACATGATCACAAGGGGAAAATAGACTGAAAACCGCAAGCCGGTATCGTTGCTTACTTATCGTTACTCTTTGTGACGATTGATCGTGAAGTCCACTAAGATCACCAAGACTGTTAATGTTATAATATACATATTACCAGTATGTGGTCTCTAGGGGAAAACACAATAGCAAGTGGAAGATGGTGAAGTTGATTGTAATTGTTTAGGGTTTGCGTCAACGGGTCACCAACACCTCTCAAGCTAAGTACAGTGTCAATATTATAATATAAAAACTCACTATATATAAGGACAAAGGAGCCAGAAAAAGAGCAATGTTTGTTATATATGATCTTTTTCCAAAAACAAGCTGCTGACGTTACAGAGAAAAAGTGAAAAACATGCAATAACATTTTTTTTCTACAAATAAATGTTTAAATATTGATAAATAGCCACAAATTATAACTAAGTACTATGATATGCCATATTGAAACAACTTACAACTCCGGAATAAGTTTGTTGATGCAAAAAGAGAATCCGATGTTAGAAAACGGAACCTGCAACACAGATTGGCGACTCAGGAATAACTCGCGAAAACAAAACTAATTGCATAGTAGGTGTGGTTTATATAGTTTTTGGTTATGTATTAGTCTATGGAAGGAAGCTGTGGGTCCGCCTATTTAGATGGCATGTTTTGTAGTTTACACATGCTCACGTTTTAACTGTTTTTCTTCTGCACGTGTTTGGAAAAGTTACAAACTGTGAAGCTGTAAAAGTTTCTATTTCGATCATAACACATATAAGGTATTATTATCTACATACATTGGAGAGTTTAAAAAGTGTTACTCGGTAAAATATGTTCTTTGCATTTTCATGATTAAAAACATGTAAATAGAAGACATAACAAAAATATTGTTATCATTAAAAAAAAAGGATTAATATTTGTTATTATTATGCTTCTTAATTTAAAAAAATGCTAGCATTTGTAAATCGTAAACCTACCCTCGGAAAGGTGTGCTGGCGCTTCGGGCGTTGGGAAGAATAATAAATAATAAATGACTTTTTCTATGCACCTGCAAACTTGGCTTGTAAACTTTCAATTGCCCAGTCTGTATCTTTACACTTCCTCCAAACATTCTGCTACTGCTATTTTAGTATTGTTGTGAGATACACCAGAAGTATGTGTTTATCAATACACTGTTTTAAAAGTGAAGCAGTTATACAATCAGCTCAACACTCTCCTTGGACAACTGTAATCATCCAGTCAGTATGTAAGTAGTCATGGAGCAAAGTAGGCCTTAGGCCATGGACTGTTTTAAACTCTTATAGACTATGCTTGCAGTCTTCTCTGCACCTGCAAACTTGTCTTTTATATGTTCAATTCCCCAGTCTCTATCCTTACACTTCCAGCAAACACTCTGTCACTCCCGTTATAGTTTTGCAGTGACTCATTGATCAGTGTGTACTAATCCATTTACTATATTAAAACACTAATGGGTGGATGTACAATAACTGCCATATCCACAGGGGTATGCCAGTTATTGTGCACTGTGACATCATCACTATGGATGTGCCGTATTTAGAATGTGGTGCACTATGGGGCAAAACCGGTACAGATATGTGATGTACCTGTGCCTTGAAGGCTGCGCATTGCTTAAGTTGCGTTGCAAGTGCAACACATTTCTAGCAATGCTCGGGCCTCTATGCTCACAATACTGAGTCAATCATTTCACCTGCTTCGAGCAAGTGCAGGGTTTTGACGCAGCATGAGTTCAAAAGTGACAAAGTAAAATCTTGTATATTTCATTCAGCCACTTTTAGGAGGTGTTTCTGCGTCGGAACGCCCTCCCATCCCCCCGCTTCAAATCATTATAGACTATGCATTCACTGTTGTATACCGCAGCAAACTTGCCTTTTATATCTTCAATTACCCAGTGTGTATTGTTACACTTTCACCAAACACTCTTAAACTACTGTTTCAGTATTTTAGTGAACCATACAGCAGTATATGCTTATCTATACACTGTTGTAAAAGTAAAGCTGCTATACATTCAGCCACACACTCTCCTTGCAGAATTGTAATCATTCAGCCAGTACCCAAGTACTCATGGTGGAAAGTGTGACTTAGGGCATGGATTGCTTCAAACACCTGTAGACTATTCATGCAGTGTTCTATGCACCGGCAAACTTGTCTTTTATACCTTCAATTCCCCAGACTGTATCTTTACACTTTCACCAAACACTCTCACACTACTGTTTCAATATTTCAGCGAGCCATTCAGCAGTATGAGTTTATCTATATACTGTGGTAAAACTGAGGCAGTTATAAATTCAATCAGGCTCTTTCCTTGCAGAACTGTAATCATCCACTCACTACCTAAGTATTCATGCATTAAAATAGGCCTTAGGCCATACGCTGCTTCAAACCCCTATAGACTATGCATGCAGTCTTCTATGTACTTGCAGATTTGTCTTTTATACCTTCAATTCCTCAGTTTATATCCTTACACTTCCACCAAACACTCTGTCACTGCTGTTTTAGTTTTGTAGTGACTCATTTATCGGTATGTAGTAATCTATTCACTACATTAAAACACTAAGGAGCACATATACAGTAGCTGGCATATCCTCAGGAATATGCCACTTATTGTGCACCATGACACCACCACCATGGATGTCCCGTATTTACAATGCGTTGCACCATGGGACAAAAACGGCACAGATATGTGATGTATCTGTGCTGTAAAGGTGGTGCATTGTTTGAGTTATGTTGCAAGTGCAACACATCTCCAGCAATGCTCTGGGGGCCCCATATGCTCAGAATGCTGTGTCAATCCTTACACCTGCTTCAAGCTAGTGCAGGGTGTTGACACAGCATGCGCCCAAAAGTGACAAAGTGAAATCTAGTACATTTCACTCAGCCACTTTTAGGAGGTGTTCCTCACCGGAATGCCCCCCCCCGTGTAGGAATGTCTCCTTCTGGTACAGGGATTTACAATGTGATGCACCTCCCATATACATCACATTCTAAATACCACACACCATGGAGCATATTTTGCACCACCTCTGCATCAGAAAAGTGATGCAATGTCGGTGTAAAAGAGGCACAAGGGGGTTGTAAATCTGCCCCTAAAAAGCACTTACAAATTCACGCAGGCAGTTTCACTAGCTGTGCATTCTTTTTGAATTTACTTTTGATATTATTTTACATTAAAAATATGAAATGTAACTTCAAAAATAAAATAAATATAAGTATTTATAATGAAAATGTAGGAAATTACTACAAAAAGAAAGAAGTATATCAATTAATACATTTTAAAATTATCATTTAAAAATCCTTTCAAATTCACTGAAACAACCATAGGTTTCAGCTACTTTATAGTTACGAATTAGCATTTAAAAAACCTTAGAAATTCACTGTCAAAACCATAGGTTTCAGCCACTTTATAGTTAGGGATTAGCATTTAAAAAACCTTAGAAATTCACTGAAAAAACCATAGGTTTCACACAGGTTACAGTTAGCTGGACATTTCACTCATACAAAACCATTGAAATTCCCCTGTTATAGTTAGTTCAGCTAACTATAACTTGCGCGCCTGCAATGCACTGCTGATGACGTCACATACTACATCACTCATGACATGGCCAGTGACATCACTCATGACATCACTGATGGCATCTCAAATGACATCACTGATGACATCACTGATAACATCACCCTTGTGAAAGAGTGGCACACCTCCTCTTACCCTAATACAACCTTTGATACACACATTCAAAAATAGAAACTAACATTTTCAAAACAATGGAGATATCAATACTAGTTAGAACAACCTATTCAATAATTCCAAAATCTACATACACATAACTCATTCACCAACAGTTTTATATAGTCACTCATACATGTACTCACTCATCATATGTACTCATACACCTATACATCCTGTTACACACCTACACTAATACATAGATTTACTCACACACATACTTACACATGCAAATAAACTTTCAAACTTCCATTTACTTGCATACATATCTATACACATACCACTACACTTATTTGTACAGAAATGTACACATACTTACTCTCTTAAACAATCACTTATAGAAACACATACTTAGTTATACAGGAACTCTTCCAATCTCTCACTCATACTCACTTATATACACCAATACTAACATATAGTAGTTTAAAACATATGTACTTAGTTATAAAGGAAATATTGAGACAGTCATTCACTCACTAACACACCCATACACACACTCATCCACCCATTCAGTCCTGCACACATGCTGTCTTCAAAACACATACAGTGAGTCACTCATTCATGCATCTATGCACTAAGTAATATCCCCCGCTGAACCATATAGACACTCATATACTCATACTGATACTAAAAAAAACAACTAATAACCTATATAGACACTCATGTAGCTACTCAGCAACCCATGCAGCCACTTATTCAAAAATGTGTTAGACTCATCAGGTATTTACATATTTAAACATTACTCACTAATCCATGTATTCACTAAGATACAATTAATCAGTCAGTTATACAATTAATTTTACAAAAAAATCATCCATTTATACACTTATATACCCATTTATTCTTCCATCGACCTTGAGATATACATATATAAAACCTATTTAGATTTCAGAAAAACAAACATTCAGTGGATGATGTCATCAGTGATGTCATTTAAGATGTCATCAGTAATGTCATGAGTGATGTCACTGACCATGTCATGAGTGATGTAGTATGTGACGTCATCAGCAAACATTGCGGGCACGCAAGTTATAGTTAGCTGAACTAACTATAACGGGGGAATTTCAATGGTTTTGTATGAGTGAAATGTCCAGCTAACTATAACATGTGTGAAACCTATGTTTTTTCAGTGAATATATATATATATATATATATTCAATGAAAAAACCATTGGTTTTAGGCCATATATAGTTAGGGATTTGCATTTACAAAACCTTATTTTACTCGCATAAAACCATTGAAATTCCATATATAGTTATAAGCGCTAACTATATATCGCGCACCCGCAATCCACTGCTGATGATGTCACATATTACATCATTCATGACATGGTTAGTGACATCACTGATGACATCACTGATGACATCTCAAATGACATCACTGATGACATCACTGATTACAACATCCAGTGACTGTATGTTTCTGTAAAGTTAAAATATGTTTTACATATTGAAGAATGAGTGGATATATAAGTGTCTGGATGAAGGATTTACTAGGTGCATGACTGACTGATTGAGTGAGTGATTAAATGTGTCTCACTGAGTGCATGGGTTAGTGACTAAACTGTTTTAATTTGTGCATCATTATATCTGTTGTTCTACAAACTGCTGCATATGTTGATCAGTAGCTATATGAGTAACTGTATGGGTTATTGATTGGTTGTCCAAGTATTTGTATGGGAAACTGAGTGTGTGTGTATGGGTGGCTGGAAGGTGTGTGACTCTGTACATAGATGTGTGAGTAGTTGATTCACTATATGTATAGATTCAAAAGTGCATGTGCAAACAGCTGTATGGGCGGTTGACTGTGCATGAGTGTATTAGTGAGTGAATGGATATCTCAGTGCTACATGTCAAATTAAGTACATATGTAAAACACAGTACATGTGAGAGTTGACATCTATAAATAACTGTGCATAAGAGCCAGTGAATGTGTGAGTGGCTGTATGGATCATTGTGAACATGTATCAGAGATTGTATAAGAGAGTAAAGTAAATATGTGTTAGTATATGTTTGAATAAGTAAGGTGTGTATAACTGTATAGTTGAGAAAATGGAGGTGTGATTGATTTTTGGCATAACTGACTAGGTGTGTGAGTAACTCCATGGATGAGTGACAGTCTGTGACTGTCTGTTTACACTGATTGTATCTAAGGTTATATTAGAGTCTGAAGAGGTTCATGGTATTATCACATGAATGATATCATCAGTGATGTTATCAGTCATGTCAAATGAGATGTTTTCAGTGATGTCATCAGTGATGTCATTTGAGATGTCATCAGTGATGTCATCAGTGATGTCACTAACCATGTCATGAATGATGTAATATGTGACACCATCAGCAGTGGATTGCGGGTGCGCGATATATAGTTAGCGCTTATAACTATATATGGAATTTCAATGGTTTTATGCGAGTAAAATAAGGTTTTGTAAATGCAAATCCCTAACTATATATGGCCTAAAACCAATGGTTTTTTCATTGAATTTTCAAGGTTTTGTAAATGCAAATTCCTAACTATATATCCACTATAACCTATGGTTTTTTCTGTGAATTTCATTGGTTTTTTAATAGCAAATATGAAAAGCTTTAAAATGTCAAGTACGTGATAGATAAAAACATTTTCGTATTTATGCACGCTGATGTGCTTTGAACGCTGCCCCCCTCCCCTCTTTTCTCTTAGTAGTACTCTCTCTTTGCAGATAGTGAAGAGTAGTTAACAGAGGCCTTTACCCCCGTTGTAATCCGTCCTGCCTGCTTGTCTCTCCATTTGATTGATTATTATCCAAGCATTTACTGTTTTTCAATTGATTCTCTTTGGTTCATTCTCTATTTACAAACAAGCACAAAGTCGCAATACTCAGTTTAGTCTTTGCAGATCGTGAAAAATCGTGTAAAAAAATAAAAGTAATCGAGCAAAATCAGTAGGCCACTAATTGGATCTCTTTTTGACCTCGCTAAAATAGAAATATTATAAACAACCCTTCATGAGAAATACGAAAATAGTGAGATGAACTGAGCTCCACACCATGAGGGCTGCAAGACAGCTCGGCTCCGTCACCCACCCCGCCCAAAATAACGACAAACCCTATGCAAATATTAAAAATATAGACAACACACCAGCAAAGAAACAGGGTAAAACATTTTATTAAATAACTATTTACATAACGTTGGTTTATAAGATGATGTCAGTAGTGGACCGATGTGTGAATAGGTCGGAAGCAGCACAAGGCGCCAAGATCCGGATGGAAAGTCCTGGATGTTGGGTGCCATAGTTCAGAGTTCTGAGTTTGAGCCTTTTTCAATGCCTGTGCTTTGTTGTTTCCCCTCCATCAAAAACAAAAAAAATATATAAAACTGTGCAAAAATACAAAAAAATCAAAAAATGTTTACAAAAGCAGTGCTTGTAAGACTGTCTGAAGCTTATTTCCACCTACTGCAGCTTCACTATTCTCAAAGTAAGTGAGGGTCGTTTGTGGACCTGACTGCATTTGAAAACAATGTTATATGGTACCTCCCTAAACCGCTTGACGGAGGCCCCCGAGGGGCGGTGTGATGGCACGGACTCGGAGAAGACGCTTGGCTCCGACCCCCTCCCCAAGTCTTATAGCACTGGTGTAGCCTGAGATCGCCCCCGACATAGGCGGCCGGCTCCCGGGGTCCGGCGGAACTTTTTGCCTTTTGATGACTCTTCTATTCTGGACTTTGTCCCACAATCCGTTTGACCTGAAGACACGCTGTAGTGGGGCGCCCCTTTACCGTTTTAGTTGCCATTCCGCCCACTTTTGCTACACTGTGCCTCTTCCGCCATTCAGCTGTTTACCGCCCGCTCTTGCGACTACAGCGTCTCGCTCACCATGTAGTTAAGTTGCTCCCGCTCTTGCGGTGCAGCGATAGGCGGCTGCCACAGGACTCTCAAAATGGCGGCCGGCTCTTCGGTTTTGGGCCTGGTCCACTAAAATGGCCCTGGGACACCTTGGAACTCGGACGCTTCCCTGATAGGGCTTGGGTCCCATTCTCGAAAGCGTCCCCTCAGCCGTGAAGATTCTACAAAAGTCTTGGGGGCCCCCGACTCCCGCAGGCTTCTGGTGGGGAGCGGCTGCCATGTCTGCTCGTGGAATGGCCATGACGGAGCTACGAGATGGTAGTGCTCTCATGCTGACGCCAGCTTTAGTCTGAAACATCCAGAAACACTGTAGACTACCAATTCGATCAGTTCCGGTAGCGCCCCAACATGACCCGGAAGAGAAGAACTTGCCCTACCCTCTTTGACTGATGGTTCTTGTTGCCTGTCCCCTCTGTTGTCATTTAACAGAACTCTTTGGACTGCTGAAAGGGGTTGTGTTCCGAACGCTGGTTGGTGGAGACATTTTGACTATATTCTTGACCTACGTTGTCGCGTAATGCGTTATATGACACGCCGCGTTAGCGCACCCGGAAGTGATCCGGGGCGCGGCGCGCAGCGCGTAACGTAAGCATAACAGGTCATGTGACTTGTTAATAAAACTTTTCATTGGTTCATTTTACTTTTGTTATTTTAATGATGAAAAGCTTGGTCATATGACCTAAAAATTACGCTTTTTATTGTTTTCGAACATTATTTTTTTTAAAACATATATGTTATAATATTCCAGGCTAATGTACTTTCCCGGAAAATTTACAACTGTCCTGCAAGTAAAATATATTCCTTTTTCGAGAAAAAGGGCGTTTCTTCGTTCCATGACGGAGCCGTTGAGTAAAAGAGACTCGGCCTGCTGTCTTAGTCGCCGATACGCCTGATTATCAGATTCTTATCGATCACTTTATGTTGCAGGAGTGGAAAACACAACTGCCCTTGACCATTTATCTTTACTACGTTCCTACATATTATACCTTTTATCCGTCATGTAATTGGACTGCTTTATTTCACTTGCCTTTTACTGATTCGAAAACAGTGACTAAAAGTAAAAACTTTACCAATGTAAATACTACTACCGTGTTTGATTTAAAAACCTTTATTGTGAAAATGTCAGTATACAAATACGGGCCTATAACCACCTGGGCCGGCCACGGAGCAAACTGAAATCGTATATGATGAGGAGACATTTACACTGTAGAGGAACGTAACGAGCGGGCCATTAGGTTGCAAGAACTAAGGTGTCTAACAGTTGCGGAATCGGTGGACGTACATTTTGTAATTAAAATAAGACAGGGCCACTTACAATAAAATTTTCTAGATATACATTTGCGGGCAAGGAGTTACGAGTCCCATTTATACCGGCGCCATTTTGGGCGAGGCCGGGCAGGTCCAAGATATAGTCAAAATGTCTCCACCAACAATCGGCCAGACCAGAACCCCTTTCGGCCCTTTATGCTACAAGATGGTGTCTTCCATTCAGAAAATATTGTTGGCAGCATTTTGAAAGGAAAGATAAACAGCCGTTCTCCTAGTGAGTCTCACATTGTTACATTTAGGAAGAATGTTGACGAGTAATATGTGGAAAATCTGAAGCCATTTTTCTACAAACTCTCAATCAGCCTAAGTCATGGGCGATCTTTGTCCACACCAGGGCAATAGTGAAGCTGCAGCAGGTGCAAAAGAGCTTCAGACAGTCTTACAAGCACTGCTTTTCTAAACATATTTTTGTATTTTTGCACAGTTTTATATTATTTTTTGTTTTTGATGGAGGGGAAACAACAAAAAACAGGCATTGAAAAAAGCTCAACAGTGCAGGGCGCCTTGTGCTGGTTCCGACCTATTCACACATCGGTCCACTACTGACATCACCTCATAAGCCAACGGGGCACCCCACACTGACTTTCGGCGCAGCATTGTAGGATGGCCACACCAGTGCGGCAACTTGCTGGACACCACCTCGGTGCCATCCGGATCTCGGAGCGTTCGAGTCACTGTACCGCAAGAGTGACCGGAACTCAGCTGGTCACGCCGTCTTTCGGCGCAGCATTGTAGGATGGCCATACCAGTGCGCCAACTTGCTGGACACCACCTCGGTGCCATCCGGATCTCGGCGCGTTCGAGTCACTGTACCGCAAGAGTGACCGGAACTCAGCTGAACACGCCGTCTTTCGGCACAGCATTGTAGGATGGCCACACCAGTGCAGCAATTTGCTGGACACCACCTTGGGCAACAGTGAAGCTGCAGCAGGTGCAAATAAGCTTCAGATAGTCTTACAAGCACTGCTCAGAACTCTCAACTATGGCACTCAACATCCAGGACTTGCCATTCGGATCTTGGCGCCTTGTGCTGGTTCCGACCTATTCACACATCGGTCCACTACTGACATCACCTCATAAGCCAACGGGGCACCCCACGCCGACTTTCGGCACAGCATTGTAGGATGGCCACACCAGTGCGGCAACTTGCTGGACACAACCTCGGTGCCATCCGGATCTCGGCGCGTTCGACTCACTGTACCGCAAGAGTGACCGGAACTCAGCTGGACACGCCGTCTTTCGGCGCAGCATTGTAGGATGGCCACACCAGTGCGGCAATTTGCTGGACACCACCTCGGTGCCATCCGGATCTCAGCACGTTGTGCTGCCTTCGGCCTATTCGCACATCGGTCCGCTTCTTACGCCGCCTCACGTGCCAACGGATTTTCTACGCTTTTTGTAGCCCTATGCCACATAACAGGTCATGTGACTTGTTTATAAAACTTTTCATTGGTTCATTTTACTTTTGGTTTCCTAAAGATGGAAGGCTTGGTCATATGACCTAAAAATAACACTTTTCATTGGTTTAGAACATTTTTTTTTCCCAAACGATGAAAGCCCCACCTTGTTTCTGGATGTTTCAGACTAAAGCTGGCGTCAGCATGAGAGCACCACCATCTCGTAGCTCCGTCATGGTCATTCCGCGAGCAATCATTGCAGCCGCTCCCCACCGGAAGCCTGCGGGAGTCGGGGGCCCCCAAGACTTTTGTAGAATCTTCACGGCTGAGGGGACGCTTTTCGAGAATGGAGCCCAAGCCCTAGCAGGCAAGCGTCCGTGTTCCAAGGTGTCCCAGGGCCATTTCAGTGGACCAGGCCCAAAACTGAAGAGCCGTCCGCCATTTTAAGAGTCATGTGGCAGCCACCTATCGCTGCACTGCAAGAGTGGGAGCAACTCAACAACATGGTGAGCGAGACGCTGTAGCCGCAAGAGCGGGCGCAACTCAGCTGGATGGCCGCCACCTGGGGAGGCCCGTTCACGCCGCCTCCCCCACGCCCCCCCCCCTCCGGGCCGCCCCACGCCAATTTTCGGAGCAGCATTGTAGGATACCAAAACCAGTGCGGCAGTTTACTGGACATCACCTGGGTGCCATCAACATCTCAGCGCGTTCTGCTGCCTTGGGACTATTCGCACAACAGACCGCTACTGACGAGGCCTCCCCCCGCCCCACCCTGGACGCCCCACGCCAATTTTCGGAGCAGCATTGTAGGATACCAAAACCAGTGCGGCACCCAGGCGACATCACCTGGGTGCCGTCCAGAACTCAGCACGTTGTGCTGCCTTGGGACTATTCGCACAAAAGACAGCTTCTGACAATTGTTGCTTTTTTGGGTGAAAAATGTTTAAATGTTTTTACAGTTTTTGTTCCGTTCATTATAGTTAAAAGTTAATAAAGTTTTAAAATCTAACTTTGTTGGAGTGCTATATATGTTTAAAAATTCGGGTGAATGGGGCCTTGAATCGGGTTATTGTCATGTGTGGGCTTTGCAAGTGTACTGCTACAAGATCGGACATTTCAAACTCAAATGCACGTTCTTTTTCTTACCTTTCCGAAGCATGGAGCGCAATAGCAGGCAGAGAAAGGGTGATGCACGTGTTGAACACTGCCTGGCCTGGCAAGTTGCTGGCAGTGCCCCCCCCGCCCGCTCCTGAAAGAGGGCACACACACACCGCCGCCCCGAGTACTTCACAAATCTTTAAAAGACCATGCGCTTGTTCATGAGGCTTAAATGGTTTATCACCCCTTCTAGAACCCCTGCATCGACCCTCTGACGTTTCCTGGAAGAATTAGCACGTAACACAATACCAAGCCCTGTCAGCTGAAACCCCCGAGAAATCATGGGGCATATTATCAAGGGGGTTTATTTCTGCTTTTTTGTAGGCATGGGCGGAAAATCCGTTCCGCTCGCGGATTTTGCGGATTTTCGGGAAATTCGCAATCCGCGAGATTCGCGAATCTCCCGCAAAATCCGCAAATCCGCGAGCAGCGGATTTTGCTCGCACTGCTCGCACTGTTCGCGTGAGTTCGCGCCCCACGAATAAGTGCAAAATTGCAGAAATACGATCTTAGCAAAACTGAAAGTAACTACTTACCAGGTTCAAAAGTTCAGGCTCATCATTAGTAGCCATTTCCTGTAGTGCTTCCTGAGGGGCCCCTCCAGAGTTCAGTTGCCAGTTGAAACTATTATGTGACCCTGCTCTGAACCTCAGAATAGTTACACATATGCCACAAAGGTCCTGAATTACAGCTAAGGGAGACAAGCAGGAGCCAGGCTGGAAGTTAAAATCCATTAATCAGCCCCTAATTCATTATTGTCAGTTGGGGCAGGGCAGGTGTTGTAACTAATTTTGCAACAATGAAAGCACTTAGCAAGTGCAAAAGATCACTAATCAGGGCGCACTAAGGAAGCAGGTGCCAGCTAAAAAAATATTCTGTGACACATTAATCAGCCCCAAATTAATTCAGGTCACTTGAGGCAGGGAAGGTGTGCTTTGCTTTGCCGAAAATAATGTACACTGGACAACCAGAGGGTGTGGTGATGAAACAGAGGGTGGCATGGGTGGGCCAGAGGGTGGCATGAGTAGTCAGAGAGTGGCAGTGGTGACAGAGAGTGGCAGTGATGAAGAAGAGTGTCCCAAACAGGCTGGACACGTAGAAACAACAAGTTCGCAAAACTTGCGACCCGACAGGTAAGCTCGCAAATTGCGAAATTGTAAAAACCCTCGCGAACTTGCAGAAACACGGGCGAACATAAAAAAAAAGAAATCCGCAAATTCGCGGGAATTTGCGGATTTTGCGGATTGCGAATCCGCAAATCAGCAAAATTCGCGAACGCGAGATCCGCAAAATTCGCTCATGCTTACTTTTTTGGCTTTAAAAGCCAAAAAAAAAAGAGATAAAATTATCTCCCTATTACCAAGCTGTCGCTAACACCAGTTACTGACATCTAAAAGGAGATAGCGACCATCTTGGGCCCCGCTTTGCATATCAGTGATATTTATCACTAATGACATGCAAAGTGGGCGTGCCAAGATTTTAGCGACTGGAAACAGTCCCTAACCATCGCTATCTCCTATTACCAACTTTTGGAGATATTCGCGCTAAGCGCGAATATCTCCAAAACCTAACACCTGCCCTGAGCAGTTTTAGCCATGTTATCCAATGGGAAGTGGATAACATGGCTAAGAGCATTTGCTGGATAATGCATGAATATCGCTGACTTTTCAACGATATTCATGCATTGCGGCCGTTTTTTATCGCATTTGCGATAAACCTTGCTAATAGCAAGGTTTATGTGCGATAAAATTCGCCGATGTGCGGCGATAATTTTTGTCTCTAAACAAGTTAGAGACAAAAATTATCGCTAGTTGTTGGTGATATGCCCCCGGGTTTTTGCTTGCAGGAATCGGGAGGCGGGAGACTAGCACTGAAATCAGTAGTCTCACGCCTGAATCGGGAGGGTTGGCATGTCTGGATACTCTACAGCTGGGGCCATAAACTACATCCGCAGGGCTAGGTGATAGCCTAGGTCCGGCCTGGACAATCGGACACAGAGGAAGAGGAGTGTCAGAGGGTGCGGTAGTGAATAGGGTGAAAGGGAGGTGTCGGGCGGGCACAGGGTGTGATTCTCAGAGAAGAGCAGCGCAGATGGGGGGAAGTATATGGCCCATGCATGAGAGAAAGAGCGGGGGTGACCAGTGCGTGGGGGAGATGCTTGCGAGGGTGGGGAGCCATGCTGAGGATCGGCGGCGTGCAGAGAGTGGCCCTGGTCAAGGCATCTAAAATGGCTGCCGTGCACGACAAAATTGTGGCATTGGACAAAAACGCAAGATGGGGCAGACAATGTTTATCAATAAGGATTCATTTATAACAAAATATTTACTCGCAGTGACAAAATGGTGGTCAACACTTCCTGATTTCCATCGAATCGAACGTTAACAAACGTCACGCAGCAAAAAAAAAAAAAAAAAGCTCACGCACAGAGCAGTTTTTAGCCATGTTATCCAATGGAAGGTGGATAACATGGCTAAGAGCATTTGCTGGATAATGCATGAATATCGCTGACTTTTCAGCGATATTCATGCATTGTGGCCGATGTGCGGCGATAATTTTTGTCTCTAAACAATTAAAACGAAGCACAAAATGGCGAATTCCCGTTTCGCTACCAGTTTGCGGCCCAGTTCGCGGCCCGTGAAGCGCTTCTACCGTGAAAAATCATTTTTTTTTTATTTTCCCCACGGGACCCTTTAATAACCCCAACAACATTCCTAGGGGGTCAAGAGGGGTATACCTTGCCCCCTTTCAATAAATTCCCCCTTCGTTTTTCACCTCTTCTTCTCTCTCGATCCTACCGAGAGATAAGATGGCGGCCGCTCCGGACTGTTTAGAATGTTGACAGACACCAGAGAGCCAATCAGCTTTCTGCGCGCAAAGTTCCGTTTCGCGAAAAGTAAGCGGACCGGATCGCTGCCCGGAGCGCTGTTACAGATATATATCTTGTTTTGAACGTTAATTTCTCAAAAACTACTGGAGCACATATATTGAGACCTAGCAAAGGCACATCGGGCTAACAGTCCCTACAATTTTGCCAAGTTTCGTGCAAATCCATTCAGCCGTTCGAGCTAAAAGTGAGGCCAACCGCCCTATGGAAAATAACATGGGGAAAACGCGTTTTGGGACCCCCCTTTTTTCTCAGCCCCCCCTTGACGAAACCCCCCCAAATTTTTAGGGGCTGCTCAGAAACAAAATGTGCCATTTTCCTGAAAATTTCAGCCGATTCCGTCCACAAACGCCAAAGTTATTAGACATAGAATTTTCAAAAATCCCATAGGGAAAAAATCCTAACTATATATACCTACTGGCGATAGCCAGTAGGTAATATATATATATATATATATATATATATATATATATAGTGTGTGTGTGTATATCTTCTATCGTTCGTTGCCAGTAGGGAGTTATAGTTAGGACCTAGTTTCCATAGGAAAATCGTTTTTTGACTTGCCTATAACTTAGGTTTGACCCATCAAGCGGGGACTGAGAAAACAAGCATTTGCAATGCAATAGGTCTCGTAGTAACTAGAGTTTAAGCTATTGGCATTGTAAATTACAATGCCTTTTATTTATGTTTTTAAAAAGAAGAGAAACCTAAAAGACATTGTTATTTCCAATGGCGGCCTTTTTTTCTACAATACAGACGTTTATTCATTACATTATTAAAACCCAGTTACTAAAGCAATGTGCCGTTTTCTGTAACCCCTGTTACTTTTATCATTGCAACGTCTAAAACGTTGGAACATAGTACTACATAAAACTAGAATAAATAATGCACCATGGACGCTTTTAAAAACAAATTGATAAAAAACAATGCCATTTACAATACCAACAACTTCAAACTTTGCTAAAGCGAGACCTATTGCATTGCAAATGCTTGTTTCATATGCTGTTTCCCCGCAACATTTTCTACGTTGATATTGCCTCGCTTGTCACATGTTGTGTTTCTGAACAATTTATTCTTTTTAAAAGGTGTTTCTTTTATTTTGGACATATATAGCCTATTAATATTTTTTCTTCACGCTTGCATTTCTCTACATATTGTATATATAGCATATGGGCAGGCTGAGAGCATCACTAAAGTTGATACATCATCCTCCTCGTCTCGCTAACATGGCTAGTGACATTTCAACCTCTGTGAAGCCTTTGTTTTCTGGCACAAAACCTAAGAGGGTTAAAAATACCCCCCCCTCGCCCATTTTGTCATCTCACAATCCTGTTCTTGACACTAACCTTGATGAGGTGAGGAGATTAAAGTCTTTCATGTCCTCTACTTATAAGAAACTCCAACAAATTGAGGACAGATGGATTAATATGGAAGCAAAGGTGCTCGATATGGAGTGACTCGCATGATGCTTACACCAAGATTCCTATCCTGGAGCAGGAGATTCAACGTCCCAAGTTGCATACTGAGGACCTTGAAAATTGCAATAGGCATAATAACCTCCGTCTATATGGCTTACAAGGGAATTTGGAGGCCCCTGACCTTCTTCTCTTCTTCTTCTTGAAGAGATTCCTGCCTGAACTTCTGGATCTTCCATTTGAGCCTCCGCTAAACATTCAACGTGCACATCGTCTTGGTCGAGTTCAACCTCATTCCACTAGGCCTAGAGGAATTATAATGCTCTTTTTGTAATTCACAGGCCTCATTCATTTGCTAAGGGGAGAAAAAGTGAAACGTCAACTTATATGGTCTGGACATACAGTTTATCTCTCTCAAGATCTCTGCAATGCCACCAATACCAAAAGGAAGGAAATTCTTGCTCTTCACCCACAGATGAGACAGTTACATATTTGTTATGGCATTTTAAATCCATGTCTGTGTAAAAATATTCATGAAGGCACTACACATTCTTATGACGATCCTGTCAAACTGATGTAAATAATTAATTTACTCTCTTAATTTCTATGCAGGTAAGTACTTAATCAATAATAACTCAGATCGGATGAAAAAAGACAGAGTCCGTGGTGTTAGAGTTTCTTAGGGGTTTTATTCCTCATAAAGGAATGGTCGTGACCAGGATATCATGTTCTGACCACCACAGGGGTGTCAGAAGGGATAGAGCAAACTTTATTGACATTACATAGCTTATATACTTGATTTATACCATAGGAAGTAGTGTAGTAGGCGTAACAGCTAAGAGAAGACAAGATAACAGTATGCACGTGTTACTAGTACGTAATCAAGAGGCGTGAACTAGGCGTGAACCAGAGGTGTGTGCTAGAAACGTCACTGATAGGTGACACAAGTGGGTGGTACCAAGGGGTGGTGCTAACAGAATTGTTGCAATGTCAGCAGAAATCGGAAGCTTGGATGCGCGCGCAGCTGCATGACGTGTGATTGACGGGGTGCAGGGGACTTGACATTTATACTGACGGAAAGAGACAGAAGTCTGGCATGTCAGATCAACTTGTACTTTTATCGTATCTGATATCTGATGTTTAGGAACCATACTATCTGGGCGGAAAGGTCTCTAGGGCAGAAGCTATTCTATGCTAACTGTGGATGCGTGTATAAGCGCCTAAGTGTCTGCATGAGAAAAGGGGGGGACGAGGCCTTCCATGGAAGCATGGTAACAGGGGCTATGATTTACTTGCACTGAGACAGGTCGGCCCTTTGGCTCTGCAGCTGGAGAGGATGTTTACTGGAGCTAGTAGGCAGGAATGCATTCTCGAGGAGCGGAACAGATAACTCGAAGGTTATAGTCAGTCTTGGCAGAAAGCAGGCTGAGCTGAGCGCGAGGGGCCGCGCTGGGAGTAAGTCAGAGTTCACGGGTACAGAGGTAGCCTGGGCAGAGGCTGTCAGAGTCAGGAGCCAAAAGAGGCTCGATGGCAGAAATTCAGGGCCTACTCTGCCAGAGCAGGAAAAACATGTAAAGTGTACTACAAAAAGACGTTGGCATAGCATACTTAGGAACGGACTATTTAATCCATTCAGGGTGGATCTGAAAGAGGACAAGTTAACGTTGGACGCAAATGTATTTGCGTCTTCATAGCTGGCACAGGAGGGAAGTTACATGCACTTTAAGCTGGTACATGGAGTCGGTGGGGTACGCGCTAGGGAACATAACATGACCAAAAAATGTATATTTCCTCATTCCCTCCTTGTTCCCTACGGACCCTTCATGATATATCGATCCTCATAAATCGATCAGTTTGTTCTTGTAACATCATTTGTTCTTCTTTCTTTCGTTTACGTTTTGAGAGAAAACTGGAATGTTCAATACAAGAGGTGGCACACAGTCCACAAATCGCTGGCCCACACTGTAGGCACAGGCAGCAACTGAATATTAGGACTAGGCCAATGCCTAGGAAGGATAGGATCTTCCATCCCCAAGCTGTTAACGTTGTCCAGAACCAACCGGACCAAGTCCAGGTGCCTGGATTCTGATGTATCTGATTTGCAATTTTATGGAGACGGGTAATAGCTTGATATACAGATGGTGCGTTTTGTGGTATGAAAACACAACAACTTGACCCGATGACCTTACAGGCTCCACCTCTATCTGCCAAGATGACGTCAATAACAAGACGGTTCTGAAGGACAACAACCCGCATGGCGGACTGCTCTTCTGTTAAGTTACCTAAGGCGGAGGCAGTTTCATTTACTACTGCTTCAAGTGTTCTAGTTAATCTGCGTATTAGTTTACTATTCTGAACAGGTCCTAAAAAGAAAAAGACTCCTTTATTAAAGTCGGTGTACTGTTCCCATGCCGTCTCTGTGTAGTCGACAAGTGGAATATCTCTTCTGGGTCTATTCTTTACTAGATTGGTATTTCTATGGTAATCAGGGGGAGCTAGGAAAACAGGTGGCAGAAGGAATGCAATGTAACAGGTACCATCCCAATCTGGAGGTAGACGTATGTATGCGGTATGACCACAAACAAAGTAAGAATGACTGATAGCTTTAAAGGACGACTTTCCATGATCGCTGAATTCGACCACAGTAGTGCATTTACTATGACCTAAGTGTACTGAACCTTTCTTCTTGATACACAATTCACCAGTGACTGGCAATACTGACGTAGTGGGTATAACAGGTGCGTCTTCGGATTCAACAGTAAGAATCATAAGGCTAATTGTATAGTTACCTAATCCATATACTTCATTTTCTAGATCAGTTCCTATTCTAGTGGGGAGTCCCTCCTTATCTGGGTAACAGACGTCGAGCAGGACTAAGTTCAGGTTTCCCCAAACCCAGCCCCCGTCGAAAACAGCAATATCAGGATCTAAGGAATTAATTATTTTAAACCATGCTCCGCAAGAGCCATTGTGAGTGAATGGGTACGGAAAGAGGGGCAGAGCTCCCTTGTAGTTCTGGTAGGGAGGGAGTCGGCCACATATCCAGCAATTTGTAGCATTGTTAGTTTGATGAGAATGATGTAGCATACTAATGAATGTATTGTTGCGCAGCGCAAGTCTGTAGGAAAGCTCATGTGGAGGTAACTCACTAAAAGTGTGTTCAGCAGATACATTATAGGCAGATTGTTCACGCTTGAAAATAGGGTAATAGATAGGTAATAGGATGCTAGCAACAATAATTAGAATACTTAGAATAAACATGATTAATAGGGTCACTATACAGTGACTACGAAGTGATTTACAATATGTACGTTTCTTGGCTTCTCTCTCTCTCTCTCTATCTCGATCTAGGAGATACATGTCAGAAACTATTTAACCGATTCACCTAGGGGAGGACTTAAACAATTAAACTGTCTGACTTGCTAGATCGGAGTTTCATGCGATAATTTTCTTGGGGAGTTTTTTCTCGTTCAGATTCTGTAAAGTCTTTTGTCTCGACACAGTCTTTGGTGGGGGTGGACGAGTTTCGATCAGGTTTCAGTCCAAAAAATTTCTTCACATGACTCGTGTGAACCCACCCCTTTCTTCCTTCGATTTTCACGGCCGTCCTTGTGGTGAGAAGAACGGTCTTCGGGGACTTCCAGCGGGGCTCCAGCGGACTCTTTCTGTCGAAGTTGCGAACTAGCACAATGTCGCCAGGACGGACGTCGTGTGGCTTTACATCAGTGTTGTCAGGGAAGGCTGCGGCAACCTGTGAACGACATGATTGGAGTGCAGACATCAAGGAGGCAAGGTAATCTGTCAACATATTACAATCAACATCAGTAATCTTTTTCGGAATGGGCGTCCCCCACATATTCGGTGGTCTGCCAAAGACCACCTCGTACGGGGATAGCCCTGATCTCGAATGGGCGACCATTCTCATGTAGAATAGTGCCACTGGCAGGGCGACTATCCAGTCGACCCCTTTCTCCTGACATATTTTGGCAAGGCGGATCTTTAGTGTCTGGTTATGCCTCTCTACAAGGCCTGCGGCTTCGGGGTGTCGGACACAATGGAACTTCCACTGGTATCCCAGTAATAAAGAAACTTCTTTCATTAAGGCAGATGAGAATGGCTGACCGTTATCTGAGTACACGACACGAGGCAGGCCGTATCGTGGGAAGAATTCACGAACCAGCTGCTTGGCAGTGGTCGGGGCAGTGTAATCTGGGACTGGGTATGCTTCGGTCCAGCGGGACAGAGCACAGACAACTACGAGAACATATTTAAATCCTCGACAACTGTCCATCTGGATATAATCCATCTGGAGGACTTCAAAAGGGTGATCGGGAGGATGAAATCCACCTTGCTCTACAGGGACGCTTTTACCTGGATTGAACTGACAACAGATCATGCAAGTACGCACTTTCTGTTTCGCTGCTGCTCGTAAGTGTTTATTGTTCCAGAGATTTTGTAAACTGTCTAACATCGCTTTCTCTCCTAGGTGTGCTGGGCTATGTGCTGTATTTATCATGACTTGAACCATAGAGTCAGGGAGAAACCATGTAGACTTTCCCTTCGTCATCCAACCTTGATCTGTCTGGATCCCTCCTAGTTCAATCCATTTCTTTATTTCTTCTGGAGTAGCATGTGTCTGAATATCGATAACATCTAGTGTGGGATCCCTGACTGTCATGCAATTTGTCGGTTCTGTTGTCTTTGTTGTATCAGTTGTCTGAGTGTGAGTCAGTGCTGTATGTTTTGCTGTCTGATCTGCCAGGTCGTTACCCTGGGAAACAGAATCTGTGACTTTAGTATGTGCTTTACACTTCATAACGGATATGGCTGAAGGCAGATGTATTGCTTCTAACAGTTCTTGAATGAGGGGACCATGTTGTATTTTGGCACCATGAGAGGTCAAGAAACCTCGTTCTTGCCACAGCATGCCGAAGTCGTGTACAACTCCGAACGCATAACGGGAATCAGTGTATATGTTGACATTTCTGTTCTTGGCTAGAATACAGGCTCGGGTCAGAGCGATGAGCTCTGCCGCTTGAGCAGACAGTGTATCAATACGATGTGTTTCTTTAACTTCAGTTTCAGTGGTCACGGCATACGCGGCCACTAATTCTCCTGTACTTGTTCTCATACATGAACCATCCACATAAAGTGTCAGGTCTGCATTTGTCAATGGAACATCTGTTAAATCTCGTCGGGGCTTTGTTACTGCATTAATGATCTCTATGCAATCATGCGGAGCTGGATCTGTCATAACTGTAGGTAACAGTGTTGCTGGGTTCAAGATACTGCAGCGTCTGATTTCTATGTGTGGCTGGAATAGTGTCAATTTGTAACCTGTCAGTCGTGCTATAGTCAAGTGTTGAGTCTGGGTTCTGTTTAAAAGAACCTCTACAGAATGTGGGACTTGTACTGTTAACTGATGACCTAAAACAATTGAATCGCTCTGTCTGATTGCTAGCGCTGTTGCTGCTACTGACTTTAAGCACGCAGGGAGTGCCTGGGCTACTGAATCCAATGTACTTGAAAAATAAGCGCAAGGCTTATGTGAACCTGCTTGATCTTGAGTGAGGACAGACAATGCTGTGCCGTCACGTTCTGTAACAAAAAGTGTAAACTGTTTGCTGTAACATGGTGTCGCTAAAACTGGTGCTTGGCATAATGCTTTCTTTAATTCCTCAAAGGCTTGTGTGTGTTCCTGAGTCCAAGGGAGGGCAATCGACGTTGCTGCCTCCTGTGTCGTTAACTGGATGAGTGGTTTAGCTAGAAATGCATATTGAGGAATCCATTGTCTGCAGTACGAGGTGAGGCCTATAAAGGCCCGCACTTCCTTTTGTGTCTGTGGTCGTGGCATATTTACAATTAACTGAATGCGATCGGGAGTGAGCTGTCTCCCCACTTTGGACAGCAAGTGACCCAAGTACACAACTTGCTGAACACAGAATTGTAGCTTCGAAGGAGACACCTTGTGTCCCTTGTCTGCCAGGAAATGTAAAACTGTCAATGATGCTTGTTCACATTCGGGCTCACTTCGTGCGGTGATCAGTAGATCATCGACGTATTGCAGTAAAGCGGTGTTAACTGGCATTTGAATACAATCTAGTTGTCTTTTCAGTGCTTGACTATAGATGCTGGGGCTTTCTGTGAATCCTTGAGGTGCGCGGGAAAATTTGAAACTTCGTCCATTTAAACTGAATCCGAAGAGATATTGGCTCTCCGGATCAATAGGTACACTGAAGAAAGCGTTCTTGAGATCAATTACAGTAAAGAACGTTGCTTCTGAATCAATAGCAGTTAATAGGGAAGAGATATCGGGGACCACAGGGTACTGTGGTACAATGCATTTGTTTAATTCTCGAAGATCAATCACCAGCCGATATATTGGCGGTGCATTGGGGTCTGTACGTTTAAGAATCGGAATGATAGGTGAATTACAGATATTGGAGTCGGTCTCTACGACCACTCCTTGGGCAATAAGCTCTTCAATGATTTTCAGTAAAGCCACTACAGCATCGGGTGGTAACTTGTATTGTCTGATTCTGGGTAGAACAACTCCTGTCTTGAGTGTAACACGATATGGAGTGATATGCATACAACCTACGTCAGCTGGGCCTTTTGCCCATAGGTGATCTGGTACATCTTTCAATCTGACATCAAAATCTCGTAAAACATAATGACCCTTGAAATCCCGTAGAAAGAGTCTAACTCCCTCCGGGGAACAGCATATTATAGCTCCTAGAGCCTTCAGTGTTTTAATTCCTAACAGATTTTCTGGGCATGAGTTCGTAAGTAACAAATCTGTAACTCGCGATAATGGACCCACAGCCAATGGTACTGGTTCCGATACTTCATTTACAATAGGCTGTCCTGAAAAACCAAGGGAAACATTCTGCGAGCCTGAGAGGGGTGCCCCTGGGACTTCATTATGACTGATAGTGGTGCGGCTTGCCCCTGTGTCAATTAAAAACTTTCTGTCTTTTCCCAATACGTGACTGTGTACATAAGGACCTTCTTGATCTACAGGAATTTCAATAAGAGGCAAACCACCTTCCCGCTCTAGGCTGTTTCATGTATATCGGGGGTAATCTGGATATGCGGATTGGGCATACTGGTACATCTGTTGCGAAACTTGCTGAGTCGCGGCAATGGGCTGTGGCTGTGGTACTGCTACTGTCTGTGCTGTATGGGATGGAGCATGCATAGGCTGTGTATTCTGCATTGGCTGTACATTTTGTGAGGTCTGTTGCTGGACCTGATCTTGTCTAGACGGATGCGGTCTTTCTTTAGTTTTACCTGTTGCTATGTTATGTTTCAGGACTGGGCATTCATGTACATAATGACCTGGCTGTTTACAGTAATTACATGTCCCCTTAACGGGAGCTGTAGTGTGACTTGTCTGGGTCCCACCTTTTCTCTGACCGTCGGCTGGGACCGTCTGAGCTACTAACATTTTCATTTTCGTATCTTTCATACGTTTCTGTTCTTGATCTTGTTCTTCTCTAATTCTGTTCTGATGGTATTGTAACATTTGTAACATCTGGGATGGCGTATTTGCCTGCCAAGTACTTTCAACTTTGTACACTCTGTTTTTAACTAATGGTAGGGAGTTCTCGACTAGTTTTGATACAAAAAGGTGTGGATATGATTCGCTGCTTGGTTGTAGGCCACTATTTATAATGAAACATTTCTCGAATCTTGAATAGAAGTCACTAGTATCTTCATCATGTTTCTGTTTACAGGACGAGATGGCGTCCCAATCTTCCTTTCTAGTTGTCAATAATCTTGGCAAAACCTGTACTATTAAACCGGGTAATGCTTTAGTCTTGTCCCCAAGGCCTACTCCGGGGATTCGTTTGCTTTCTTCGTCTTCTATTTCTGCCCATGCAATCTTGGTGTCCCCCACCTCCCATTCTTTTTCCTTTAATTTCTCGTAAATGCCCGTGGGCAACAGTACTTTTAACATTTTCATAATATCATCATACGTGTAATCCCCCATCAGTAACATGTCTTTAAGCTCTCTGTGAAAACCTGCAGGGTCTTTATCATGGCACGGAACTAGTTTCTTCATTTCTAACAGTTCTAACTTAGTCAGTGGCGTGTGAACATACACACGCTTCAAGGCATGATCCTCACCCATAACTGGGTGTACTTCTCGTAAGGGGTTCTGACTTTCAATGCCACTCAGGCATTGCATGTGATACGTTTTCCTTTCTGGGGGCGGAGCGGGAACATATTCAGAACTTATGAAGGTGTTATATCTGTGTCGTTGTTCTAGAATTATCTGTATTAACTTGGTACTGAAACCTCTCCATCTATCCATGAGTAGTGCTTCTAATGTTTCGTGTAAGGGACCTGGATCGGAATGGTGGTTTCTATACTTGATGAGGAGGTGCTGAATCATGTATACACCTGCTAATTTCTGCTCGTCTGGGGAGAGGTTCAAGAATGTCTGCGCTAACGTATCATCATGATATATGTCTGGGTTTTCGGCCCATAACACGGCTGACCGGGCTAGTTCCTGTTCATCCATAGAATTTGAGTACATGGTACCCCATTCGGTCTCGAAGCCTTTTATCAGTTTCCTGGAACTGATGTTCAGAAGAATTCGGATTTGTTAAAGCAGAGAGAAAAACTCTCTTGTTTTCCGGACGGATGCCCTTCCTAAGGTAATTTCCCTTACCTACATACGCTATAGTATCTGTAGACCTTCCTGGTTCTTCAGGTTCTTCTTCCTCCTCGGAGGAAGCTTTTTCTTTCTGGTGTGCTGTTATCACTGCTTTTCTGATTTTCTTGTACATACTGGCTATGCAAGCCCCCTTGTCATGTTTTCCTTCGGCTATATTTTGACCCCACTTGTTTAGTGCATCTAATTCACTTTGATCTGTTCCGGGCCTGTCTCGTTCTCTTATTAGACAATTTATGAAAAATCGTAATATCTGTGCTTGAATGTCAACTTTCTGTTTATCCATGGCATCCTTGATACTGTCAGGGTCTTTCCCTGTCTGAACAAACTCATATATTCTGTCGAGACGCTCCTTCATTCCTACATAGCATAGCAAGATATCAGTGGCAGATCTTAACCGTAGTGATGCCAATATCATTAGATCGTTTTTTCCGGGTACTGGATCATATCTGCAGACGGAAAGGTTTTCTTTAAATGCGTCAAGGCGGGGAGACTGGAACGTGAGAGGACTCTGCATATCCCTGAGATTGAATCTGCGTGTTAATGGCGGGGTCCGTAGACCCGCGGTCGCACCTCCTGAAGCGGATGCTTGAGCATTATCTCCCTGTGGAGTCTGTACCTGAACTTGAATTTGTCGTTTGGTAGGATCAGGTAGATGTGGTTTCGGTAGGTCAGTTTTCGGTATGGGAAGTGGTGGAGCTGGCGGAGCGTGATCTGGGGGCGTAGTGCCACCCCCGTCCCTGTCAGTAGGCAGGGCACGAACAGGCAAATTGGTGTAAGCTGGTGCTACATCCTCTAGATAAGAATTTAGGAATATGTCTTTAGTAGTCTTATGCATTACTTTAGTTGGAACTAATGGTGGCGGTAAGTTTTTCGGTATTTCTGATAGGGCCTCAGGTGTGCCCTCGGCCGCAAGATACATACCGTTTACAAGATTATTTCGGGCACGGTCTATTTGTTCTGTTTTTACTCGGATCCCTTCAATAACTAATTCGTTTTCTTGGGCCTTTTCTGATTCTTTAAGTCTGTCTTCTCTACGGAGTGCTTTCTCAGCACGCTTATGTGATTCCTTACGCCAGAATTCTATGGCGTCTTTCTGTGATTGTCTAGCTTTCTTTTTCCATAATGCTTCTTCTACCTTCATGATGCACTCGGCATCCCATGTTCCGGTAACAGGCCATCTGTGTCTTTCGTCTAGGTGCTTGGTGTAATCGGCCCATAAATCTAGATATAATATGGCGTCTATGCCATGTTTGTGGTACATAAAGTTACCTGGAGTGTCCCTAGGGGGAATAGGAATTTCTTCCTCCAGTATCCCTTTCCTAGTTCCTATCTGCTTTAACTTGTTGAAAAACGGCATCTTGTTTACTTATTACTGAATACTCGATCCTTACTACTTAATACTGGTTACAGCTAGTTGATACAAGAAACACAATAATGCACATTAAACGGTCACATTCATACCACGACATTAATCACATGAAAAGACATTTGAGACATAGATGACTACCCCCTATACTAGGTGTACTGCTCAACAGTACAGATACACTGGTGTAACAGTGCAGAAATTCGGAATACTAGATATACTGCTAAACAGTACAGATACACTGCCTAAAAACAGTGCAGACCGGACTTGTGTACCCAAACCCGTCTAGATACGTCCCAGCAATGGTACTCACCGGGAAGCACGGAAACAGAAGGCCTCGGAAAACTTGACTGGACTCGACTCGGTACTTCGGAAAACTTCGGAAAACTTCGGAAAACTTCAGAAACCTGGTGGGCCTCTTGACACCTCGGACCTTGCTTCTTTCGGCTAGGCTCTGGTCGGGATCCTCCGCACTCCTCACCGCCTCGTCTGGGCACTAATCGCAGTCTTCGTCACCTCCGTGGGCCAGAGGGAGATGCAGGAAATCCTGCCGGTACGCGTAGGTTCCGTCTAACTGACGGCAGGGGACAGAGCTTGCAATGCGCCAACCGGCGCGTGAGGTGGGGGAGGGGTCCCTATTCGGGCACCAAAATGACGTAAATAATTAATTTACTCTCTTAATTTAATGCAGGTAAGTACTTAATCAATAATAACTCAGATCGGATGAAAAAAGACAGAGTCCGTGGTGTTAGAGTTTCTTAGGGGTTTTATTCCTCATAAAGGAATGGTCGTGACCAGGATATCATGTTCTGACCACCACAGGGGTGTCAGAAGGGATAGAGCAAACTTTATTGACATTACATAGCTTATATACTTGATTTATACCATAGGAAGTAGTGTAGTAGGCGTAACAGCTAAGAGAAGACAAGATAACAGTATGCACGTGTTACTAGTACGTAATCAAGAGGCGTGAACTAGGCGTGAACCAGAGGTGTGTGCTAGAAACGTCACTGATAGGTGACACAAGTGGGTGGTACCAAGGGGTGGTGCTAACAGAATTGTTGCAATGTCAGCAGAAATCGGAAGCTTGGATGCGCGCGCAGCTGCATGACGTGTGATTGACGGGGTGCAGGGGACTTGACATTTATACTGACGGAAAGAGACAGAAGTCTGGCATGTCAGATCAACTTGTACTTTTATCGTATCTGATATCTGATGTTTAGGAACCATACTATCTGGGCGGAAAGGTCTCTAGGGCAGAAGCTATTCTATGCTAACTGTGGATGCGTGTATAAGCGCCTAAGTGTCTGCATGAGAAAAGGGGGGGGACGAGGCCTTCCATGGAAGCATGGTAACAGGGGCTATGATTTACTTGCACTGAGACAGGTCGGCCCTTTGGCTCTGCAGCTGGAGAGGATGTTTACTGGAGCTAGTAGGCAGGAATGCATTCTCGAGGAGCGGAACAGATAACTCGAAGGTTATAGTCAGTCTTGGCAGAAAGCAGGCTGAGCTGAGCGCGAGGGGCCGCGCTGGGAGTAAGTCAGAGTTCACGGGTACAGAGGTAGCCTGGGCAGAGGCTGTCAGAGTCAGGAGCCAAAAGAGGCTCGATGGCAGAAATTCAGGGCCTACTCTGCCAGAGCAGGAAAAACATGTAAAGTGTACTACAAAAAGACGTTGGCATAGCATACTTAGGAACGGACTATTTAATCCATTCAGGGTGGATCTGAAAGAGGACAAGTTAACGTTGGACGCAAATGTATTTGCGTCTTCATAGCTGGCACAGGAGGGAAGTTACATGCACTTTAAGTTGGTACATGGAGTCGGTGGGGTACGCGCTAGGGAACATAACATGACCAAAAAATTTATATTTCCTCAAAACTAAAGTCTTTTCTGCAGAGTCTTTCTCCAAAATTTATGGTTACTTCTACTCAACGCCTCTAACTTATTTTATCTAGTTTTGTTACTTTTATATATATTTTCCCCCTTTTCCTTTTTTCCATAATGTTCCATATGGCTGCTCACTCTTCTATCTCGTAATATATTTTCCTCCGTCGCTCTTTTTGTTCTTGGTGCTTTTAGCAACTATGCTCATTTCCCCTACTCTTCATCTGGATCTCTTTCCTTAATCAATCTCTTTTTCTTACTATCACTTATTAGTTGTTTGTTCTTCTTTTGTATTCTGTATGATGAATGTACTTCCTTTTTTTACTTTTTGTTGTTCTTATTGTGTTCCACATTTACATAAATAAATTGTATTTTTCTGTTTTCAGCAGGTTTTATGCAGTGTGTCACCTCTATCCATGTTATCCTCACCCCACGTCCCAATATGTGTAACGTTGTCTCGTGGAATGTTCGCGATCTGGGACTCCCTGTTAAAAGACAAAAGGTGCTCTCCCATTTATATAGATTGAATTCACATGTTTCTTTCTTTCAGGAAACCCATTGTAATGATGTAGAATCTCTTAAATTAAAACAACAGTGGGTAGGCCAAGTTGTTTATTTCCCAGCTACCAATCGTTAAAGTGTGTTGCTATTCTTTTCCATAAGTTGTTGCATGTACAAATTTTATCTACTCAATGTGATATTAGTGGACGTTGGGTAATGGCTAAGGTTGTCATTCATAATAGGGAAATCATTTTACTCAATATTTATGGTCCTGTTAAACCAGACCCTGATTTTAGGAACAGCATCAAGATTTTACTATCCTCTTTTGATAATCCCAACATTATTGTTGCAGGTGATTTCAATCAGTGGTTAGACCCATTTTCAGACAGACAATCTAAATGTAAATTCAATCCTGATAGATTTCACAGAACATTACAATCTGCCATTGCCACCCGTCTATTATTTGATGTATGGAAAACCTGTAATCCTGACGCTTTTCAATTCACATTCTTTTCCAATGTCCATTATACTTGCTCTAGAATTGATTATGTTTTGGTCAGTAAGTCCTTACTTCCCTCCATCCAATCTTCCGAGATTTGTTGTACTATTATTTCTGACCATGCTCCTGTCCTTTCTTCTCGACCTCACATTGAACAATCTGAAAACTGGCCGTTGGAAATTTTATAATTTTCTCTTGTCCAACAATATTTTCATATCTGAAGTTACTACTTTCACCAATGAATTTTTTAATAATAAAAACCTTTTGGACACATCTGTCCCCAATACTTGGGATGCCTTCAAGGCCTCTTTCCGTGCCTTTACTTTAGCATACTTATCAAGAAAGAAGACAACCAGCTAGGCCAAATACACAACTCTACTTCAACAACTCGAAACACTGGAACATACTTACTTTTCACCTAAATCCTCCTTGATATTCCATGAATTAATTAAGGTCAAGTCTGCTCTTAGAGAACTTTCCACAGTTGCTGCTTGTAATGTTCTTCTTAAAGTTAAATTTAAATATCACAGAGGCCAAAATAAAGCAGACAAGATGCTGGCCAATTTTTTTAAAAATCTAATCTGAACAAAAAATATCGGTCCCATCCTAAATGAGCTTACCAACAAAAAGGCATCGTCTGATACAGATATTTCTACCACTTTCCAATAATATTATCAGTCACTGTATTCTGATGACACAAACCCTTCTAATCAGAATATGCACACCATTTTAATGGTTTACCTAACCCCCCACCCCTATCTAAAAAATTTGATTTATTGGAGGCTGAGATACCTCTCCAAGAAATAATGGATGCCATCAGATCCTTAAAAAAATCTAAAACCCCTGGTCCTGATGGCCTCTCTGTTAATTTTTTCCACTCTTTCCTCCATTTGTCCCCTAACCTTCATGAACTTTTTAACTCCATCCTTGCAGACTCTAGGGCAGTGTTTCCCAAACTGTGGTCCGCGACACATTTCCAGGGGGTCCGCAAGCAACAGTTTTAAAAGCACTTCAAAGTTCGTTGAATAATCTGTAGTTTTCGGGCAACTATAAAAGTTTCAAGATAACATCCAGTGATTAATGTACCTGCTGGAGAGAGATGCATGTTTTGTTCAGTAGCTAGCAGGTTTGACTCATCTAAGGCAGCACAGAGGGTTAAAATGCCTGCTGCAAATAATGTGTACCACGCATTTGAAAAAAAAAATAGTAGTTTATATGCATAGCTCAGTGGGTTACTGCTTTTGTCACAGAGTTTATTTTGTTATTGTGCAGTTAATGAGTTACAATCATAATCTAGCACCTGCAGCTGTGACTTGCCATCAAACAACTGCATGCAAACTTCTTTTTTTCCAGTCTTTCATAATCCTCATTTTGCCAAAAAGGTTTGTTTGGGTAGAATTAAACTGTTATAATTAAAGTCAAAGCTAACCCCTATGTTACATTATGTGTCAAGATTTTGTGCTTCTCCAGACCAATCACTCTTACGAAAAGTTCACCAGTATGGATGACATGTGAATCCTACACCTTGAAGTCCCCTTTGCCTTATATAACATAACATTTTTTATACACCGATTTACACACGTAAGATTCATTGTCTCTGTATGTGTGTGATGTAAAGTGCTCAGACACCATACACTTGTATAAGAGATGCTATAAAACAAATGAAATACATGTGACAGAGGGGCTATTGAGAGAAGAGAGGCACTGTTGGAGAGTGATAGTGAAGGATTCATAAAAGAGCCCCAAAAATATTGTTGTGTTGGTGCATAGTAAGGTCATCATTTACTATGCCTTAAAAGCAAACTCAATATATAATGACAAATGTGCTGCAGAATGCACAATTTACCCCACATTTCCTTGGTGGGAGAGCCCCCAAAAGTTTGCTTTGCAGTGGCCAGGCTCACTCACTGCACTTAGTACTGGGACTGGTCTGACAACATTTGCCAGGGTGGCTTTGGGTTTTCAGTCTGGCCCTGGCAGGAGCCTCATACTGGGAAATAGAACCAAATACTGAAAACTTTGTTGCCGAGATGCAGGACTAACCATCCCATTAAAAGATTTCGATTTTGCCAATTGTTTCTATATGAAATATTAAAATCTTTAGTGATTCGAGTATTTGTTTGATGTGCACAAGTCTGTGTTTACTTTTTTCAAACTACTGTTTTAATGTTTGGAATTTAAATCGTACTAATTGTTTGGGGGTCCTTGGCTTCCAATAGTGACTCAATAGGGTCCTCAGGAGTCAAAGGTTTGGGAACCATTGCTCTAGGGCATCTGGTTCCTTTATGGAATCCCTGATTGTCCTCCTTCCTAAACCCGATAAAGATCATTCCCTTTGTAAAAATTATCGTTCTATTTCATTAATTAATTATGATTGCAAGATATTTGTTAAAATCCTTGCCTCCTGTCTTGAGACTATTGTCCCATTGCTGGTTAATACTGATCAATCTGAATTTGTTAAGGGCAGACTGCCTGCTGATAATTCTAGAATGTTTTCTAATTTCATCACCTTTGGGAGAAAATGCCATTCTCCTCTTGCTGCATTGTCTCTCGATGCCAAAAAGGCTTTTGATCGCATTAATTGGCGGCATCTGTTTACTACTCTTCAACGGAATGGTTTTGCACCAAATTTGATATCTTCTGTTAAATTATTATATTCTGCCCCACGGGCCAGTGTTTTTGTCAATAACCATTTTTCAAAATATTTTCACCTGTATAGTGGTACCCGAAAAGGATGTCCTCTTTCACCCTTGTTATTTGTTTTGTGTTTAGAACCTTTCCTTGAACGCATTTGGGTTAATTCGCTTATCTATGTATTTGTACATAACTTTATTGAAACTAAATTGTCAGCTTATGCTGATGATATTTTGGTTTATATGTCTAATCCGTTCTCTATCCTGCCTCCCTTTTTACATGAAATTTAATTATACTCTAGCATATCTGGAAATAATTGAATTTCTCCAAAACAGAAGCATTACCTTTAAACTCCTTATGCTACCAATATATAGTCGCTAACCCCAACTTCACTTGGTGCCTCACAAAAATAAAATATCTGGGTATTCGGTTCTCTTCCAATGTTTCTAACACAATGCATTAATAACCACACTCCAGAGATTACTTCTCTCTTGGTCGCCTCTCCACTTATCATGGTGGGGTGGACTAGATACTATTAAGATGATGATTGTTCCCCATGTCTTTCATACATTGTCCATGTTATCTTTTAGGATTCCCGTTTCATTATTTTCTCAAATTAATTCGATCTGAACCAAATTTTTATGGAATAATAAACATCCTCGCATCGCCCTAGCAAAACTTAAATGCCCTAAGAATGAGGGTGGTGTTTGTTTTCCTGATTTTAAACTATATCGTTCTGCATTTTTAATTAGGCAATTTTTTGCCTTAACTCATGAATTTGATGATATTCCCTTGCCACGTTGGACTACATTTGAATGCTCCTTATTGAAAGATTTTTAATTTAAAAATATAATATATATTTATATTTGCACTTTTATATCAAATAGCCCTATACTGAAATACTCCCAACAATTGTTATATAATATGTTGTCAATAGATTTTGACCCTCACCAATGTTTTTTGACCTCTTTTATTTTGTATAATAAATGTATTAAATGTAGGAATAAATCATTTTACTACAAACACTGGAAGGAGAAGGGCATTATGTTTATTTATCAGCTTGTTCAACATAACTCTGTTATTCCCTTCTCCCCAGGGGCAATTTTAAGGGGCCAGCAACTCTCTGTTAGCAGACCAGTAGCCCAGGCCCTTGTGGTCTATGAGGGCAAAGCACTACCTTCGGCTCTCTACGGGTTGGAAATATGGGGATTCGAGAACACAACTGACCTAGTAAAATCGGAAAACAAGTTCTCTAGAGGTCTGGTTTCCCTCCCACTTTCGACCCCATTGATACCGCTCCCCCAGGACTATGGGAAACGCTGTATTAAAGACATCGCAAGGCTTCTCCCCTTATTATTTTGGGATTCGCTTAAAAAGGACCCCTAAATTAGCAAACTATGCTGCTGCCCTTAGCAAACTTAATAAATTGGATACAGGCAACAAGATCAAATGGATATGCAAACTTAGACAACTTGTATTAGACATTTGGCTTGGGGAGGCGTGGGCTAGCCAGACTCCACCACCCAAATAAACAATAAAGACAGTCTACTGGGAATGGGTTCAAGCGGTAGAGGCTCTCAACTCTAACCGGGAAATTCTTACAGAGCAGTTCCTGGACCATAATCCTGTCCGAAAATTGGAACCCCTTCTCAACTTTATTCAATCTCCAAGAGATAGGACGCTCTACCTGAAGTTGAGGTTTGGAATTCTCCCGCTTAATGAATTTACAGTAGGCTGGAAACAGCACACCGTAACGTCTTAATCTTGCCCTAGCTGTGCAGCCCCCTCTGAGACCATTCCCCATTTTCTTTTTGCCTGCCCAGCCTATAGGGTTGCGAGAAGAAAATGACTGAAACCCGTCTGTAACAATATGTGGTCCAAAAACTATAGGGAGGTGTTACGTATTTTAAAAACTGATACTACCTCCCTTAGTATGATTTGCTGGGTAGCCACATTCCTGGGCAGCTCTTGGCTGACACGAACCAAGCTGCTAAGGTACAACAAAAGCTAGGCTTACCTTTTATGCTCTGTTGTTTTTACTCTCTATACTTCATATGTTTTTATTGTTTTATCGTACATATTTTTAATGAAATTAAATGAAATGAAAATTGTATTTGTATAGCGCATTCTACCCTAAGGCCTCGTAGCGCTTGTGGATTGGAGGAAGAGAGAAGAAAGATTTAAGAGAAATTGCAAAAAAGATAAGTCTTAAGGAGCTTGCGAAAGATCAAAATGTTAGGTTTGCTGCGCAGAGTAGTTGGGCAGGGAGTTCCACAGGTTGGAGGCATTCAAGGAAAAAGATCGGCCGCCCCATCTAACCCGACGAACTTTCCTGGTAGTGGCGATAAAGGCTGAGCTAGACCGGAGGTTCCTGGGGGGTTTATAGGGTGTAATAAGAGAGTGTAAGATGGCTGGGCTGGTTTTCCACATGGCTCTGTGGACCTGACACAGGGATTTAAACTGAACTCTGGCACAGATGGGGGGCCAGTGCAGCGTCCTCAAGGCAGGTTTGGCCGATTGTCTCTGAGGGATTCGGAACAGAAGGCGGGCTGCACTATTCTGAGCCACCTGGAGTTTTTGGAGGGTGGACTGTGGGGCACCCAGATAGAGTGCATTCCCATAATCAAGGCGTGACAGAATCAGGGCCTGTACCATAATCCTTCTGGCATTAAAGGGAAGTAGGGGCAGGATTTTCCTGAGCATCCTAAGCAAGCCATAGCAATCTGCTGCTAGCGTGGTGGCCTGATGACTGAAGCACAGGGAGCTGTCAAGCCACATGCCAAGACTCTTAATCTGCTGTTTTGGGATGGGCATTGGGTTCAGACAGGTCGGCCATATCTGTGATGATAGGGTGGATGGGAGTTTGGTCAGAAACATGAGCTCAGTCTTATCGCTGTTTAGCTTTAAATGGGAAAGTTTCATCCAATTGGCTACAGCCTCTAGGCAGCTGCCGAGGGAACACAGTGAGCCCTCTGGGTGGTTGAGGGATACTACCAATTGGGTGTCATCAGCGTAGGTTATTATTTGTATTCCGAATGGAAGAACAACCTCGGCTAGTTGTGCCATATAAACATTAAAAAGTGTGGGGCTCAGGGAGGAGCCCTGAGGAACCCCACAACCGAGCGGCCAACAGTCTGAGAATACATTATCTTCAAACACCTGAAAGACCTGGTCTTTAAGGAATGATTGTAGTCAGGAGAAAGCTGACTGGATAACTCCCAGACTTTCCAACCGGCTCAGCAGGATCTTGTGGTCCACAGTGTCAAAAGCGGCACTGAGGTCCAACAAGATAATGTAAATTCTTAGATGTGTATTTATTGCGGTTGTATGGAATAATGGACTATCTAAACAATGAATTTCGATTGTACATGCTTTTATGATAACTTTTTATCGAATAAAGTACATACAACAACTATTCCCTTCTCCCAATTTCAATCACAGTATAACTTACCCAATTCCTTTTTCCATGAGTACAGTTTAATGTTGTCTTCTTTGCAGTCCTACTTAACAGCTATTCATTTTCCTCCAGCTTCTCCCTCACTTATCCCTACCACACCATTATACAACATTTGACATGACCTTATACCCAAGGCTGCTTTTATTTGTAAGATGTTGTTGTCACCAGTTACTGAAAGATCTAAAACCCTTAACGAATTACTCTCATATCCTTCATGGGATAACTTTTGACCTAAATTATTCAAAACATCTACGGCTGCTCTTATTACTCAATCCTTATTTTTCATTTACAACAGTGCTATTATTAATCCTGAATGTATATCCACGTCTTCTCCTACCTCCACTCCCTTATGTTGGTATTGCTCTGCTTGTTATTAGGACTTTTATTCACCAATGATATGAATGTTCTAATAAGATGAAGTTTTAGGAATCCACTTGAGCAAAATGGCTGGAAATATTTCAATGTTATATTCCATTATCAATGCAAAATGTTTTTCTTGGCACTGCCTCACCAGATTTTGATGATCTTTCTCCTAAGCCTGTGCTATTTGATATTTTATTGCTACTACATCTAAAGTGATCCTGTCCTGTTGTAAAGACACCTCTAAATTGTCAACCTTAATATTGTGGAACTATATATGTGATGAACACAAAATTGCCAGTGTTTCTTCTCTCTCAGTATCTCAGAAAATTATATCTGATCAATTGTGGCCACCTTTTACTTCATTTCTCTCTACACATACACCTTCATCTTATCTATGATATTACTTTTTATTATACTTACTTTTATATCCATTTTATTGTATATACTTTTCCTTTCTTTCTTTCTTCTCCCCTCTTCCTTTCCTTCATCTCTCGTATTTCATGGTCTTACAACATTCTATATATAATTATTTATTGATCTCTATTGTACTCTTTTTTTTCTTTATCTTTTCTCCTCTTCCTAATGTCTTGACCATGTTCTTTTTCTCTAAACTGGTTATTATATAATATTGTTGTTGTATTTATATAATTGTTAATGTTTTTTTTCTAAAACTCAATAAAAATTATTGAACAAAAAATAAAATAAAGGACTATGTGAATGTAGCATTATTGAGATTACAGGTTCTATTCCTAATCTGCTCAAGATAAGTATAGAGTCTACAATATATATTATAGTCCAGGTTGTTCTACATAGTCATTCTACTGGTTTTACCTCTTGGAAATCATAGCGTTACCAGCAACGTTAAGGAGGGAGTAATGCAAAGATTATTAGCAGGCATATCATGTAACATAGTGGAATCAGTGCATTATAATCTTGATTACTGTGATCTAAAAGGACATTCTATTGTAGCCACGCATACCTTGACAATGCTTGCTAAGACCAGCAGGAAGATGAGGTGATGTAAAGCTAGCCAGAATCTCAGTTTCTCTTTTTCATCTCCCACTCCCCTTTTCCCAGATCTATCGCTGACTGGCATTTAGTTACTTTGCATGGCCTTTAATGGTTTCAGAGAAATTTAGATTTTAGCATCACTCCTTTTGGACCTCAATTGCCTGGTTAGTATAACATACAAGATTGGTAATACACGGTGTAGAAGTCTGTAGAAAAATATTTTTAACATGGATTCCCACAGCTTATCATCATGGCAGGGGTGGTGGTTACCCCCACTGACAAAGAATGTGTTTTTAATTGCTCAGCTGTTTGCAAGGGGTTGTTTGATCACCAGAAACAAGAGGTGTAAGAATTAGCTGTAAGAGACGACTTTAGACTTTACCCACATGTTGATTTTCTTCTCCACATGCATTTGATTGAAAAATAGTCGTGTTAGTCCGTCTAATAAGTAATTCCACTATTCATAAATGACAGGGACATTATTAAAACAGACATCAGGTAAAATACATTAGGAAGGGAAATTGCTTGGTGTAACCCATCATGATTGCCAAAAACTATTTGACAAATGTTATAAGGAGAAGTTTTAATATAAACTGTTTTCCAAAAACTATATGAAGAGGCTTTACATTGCAAAGACTCTTACAAAAACAGTAGCAAATGATTTTACATTGAGAGGTCACTGCCAAACACCATAAGCAGGGACTTTAAATTGTGATTTGTAAGAGAAATGCAATACAAAACTGTTGTACCGTCTTATGCATGCATTACCAAGAGTCCTTTAGCTGTGTACTTTGTGACAAAAGCAATAGCAAAGGTTTTTTATTGTGAGCTTCATGACCAACACTTCAGGTGAGTCATTACATTTTGAAGGATTTTAGGTTGGGATTTAGTCCAGATGTCCTTTCATAGGTCTCACCATAGTAAATACATGCTGTCTTGGAAAAAAGACAAAGGGACTGATTTAAATTTGAAAAGATGGTGCTGCACCCATTAGGGTGTCAGAGGACAATACCTTCACCATCCTGAAAGACTATCATGTGTCTAATTTAGAGACAACAGCCCAACCAAGCAGACATCTCTTTAATTTGAAGGGAACCACTGTCATGGCGGTTCCCTTCGGTACAAAACGCTTTGTGATTGGCAACCATTGGTTACAAAATCTGGTCACCATGATTTTTTATTTTTTTTTACTTTTAAAAGAGACCAATGACCCCTACACTTTCAGGTTGTGGGGATTAATATTGTTTTTTTTCAGTCACTATTAAGCAGGTTTTCCCTGACAGTAGCAGACAGAACAAAATGACATTACATCATCCAGCATAAATAAGGCAGTTGGTTTAATGCCTTTCATTCCACCTTGTCAAGCTGTCAGAGGGAATTTGTCATAAATAGAGCAACAGAAAGGTCCATTAATAAATGCTTACATTCCCCCAGTCCCTAAATGAGGTGAGTGGACAATGAGTTTGGTGGTTGGGGAACCCCGATGCATTTGCAAGTAAGTAAAGTGTCTGTCAAACTCCAAATCACACACTGAATGTTCATACCCATTCATTCTTTGGGTCTGCTTGAAATATTTGTTGCATCTCTCCTGAAAAGCATCACATGGTTATGTTTGTGTTCATATTACAGGCAAAAGGCTTATTTTATTGATTTTTAAATGGTGTGGCAGAGACCTTAGGCTTTTGTTTTACATTTTGAATATATATTGATACAACCTGAAAACTTGACTTCTTTTAATTATGAAAATCCTTGTGTTTTCTAATAAGTGATTTTAATACCATTGTTGGTTAATCTGATTGGATTCTGTTGGAGTGGAAGTTGTCACATGGTACCTCACACATAAAAGGAGCAGACTGCATTTATGGGGGCAGTAGTCCCTTGTGGTAGTTGTTTGGTCCATCCTCCTAGGCAAGTTTATGTGCCTGTCTAAGTTAATAGGTATCCTTTATTGATTTTTAAATTTTGTGACAAAGGCAGTAGCGTTCCTATTTTATATTGTGAATGACTTGGCAAAGCCTGTAGATTTAACCTTAAAGACCATGACAACCCTTGTGATTTTCAATAGACCCAGATAGAACCATTTCTGATTAAAAACATAATAATTAAGGCCTGCAAGTATTCACATTGTTCCATGGTACCTCAAAGATAGCGGCAGGAAACTGCTGCTAAAGCGGCGATAATGGGCTTGATAATATGCCCTTGAGAATACCAATAGAAGCCCATGTTCTGGTGTGAACATGGGCTTCTATTGGAATTCTCTAAGGCATATTATCAAGCCCATTATCGCTGTTTTAGCGGCAGTTTCCTGCCGCTAAAGTGGCGATAATTCTAACGTCGTTCCTAGATAATATGCCCCTCCATTTACTGGGTTAGTTTCCCCAACTCTATTTCTTGAGGGCACATGATGTGAACCATGGCTAAACTGCATATGTGCTACAGGAGGGATTTCAAATTTAAATTCCACAGAAAAACTTGTAAATGTTTTTCATTTTAATTCATTTTTAGTTGTGAGTGTTTTGCAGAACTTTTCAGGTTTAAAGAAAAAACACTGATGGGACATTGTAATGTGGATTGGTAATGTTGTCTGTTGATGTGTTTTGAGTTTCTACCCTTCCAGAGTCAACCACAGACTGCTCTTCTTCAATACCCAGAGAATCAGCTTTTTATTAGTAAACCTTTTGACAAATACACTTTAGTTATTTGTGAATTTAAAAGTAAAGACACTGGACATTGATTTTTTAATAGTTATTGCAAACTTTCCTGAGTTCTTTCATGTTTAATTCCAGTATGAGCCCTTCCTGATGTTGCTTCATGTCCACCTTCCCTCCATCACCAGCTACCTAGTAAGTAAAATGAGCAGAAACAAATATTGCACCATCATTTAATATTTCATATTCCAGTGATGCAGTTAGCCCTATCTCTCTGTTTTCAATTGAGCAAAGTTCATCAGTCCATTTAGCTGCCCTTCCTGAGTCAGCCATGGACGGTTCTCCTTAATACCCAGGGAATCATGTTTTACTTCTAAAACCTTTGACAAATGCACTTTAGTTGTTTGCGTATCTAAAGATAAAGACACTCTACACTGATTTCTTAAAAAGTATTGTACACTTTATTGAGTTCTTTAACCTCTTCGCCGCTAATGACAAGGGTAACTCGTCATGGACTTTCCATTGATTTCAATGGAAATTACATTGAAGCTGTAAAATAGCCTTAGCAGTAAAGGGGTTAATGTTAATTTAATTCCAGTATAAGTTCTTCCTAACATTGCTTCATGTCCATCCACCAACAAACCCCAGCTACTTAGGAAAGATGAATGAGTAAAAACAACTATTACACTATAATTTTATATTTCATATTCCAGTGTAGCAGTTAACACGGGCTATCTGTTTTCAAAGAAGCACAGTTCATGATTCCATTTAGCTCACTGACTATTGAAATTCCTACATATGGTATTGGTCCACTGGCCCTGTTGATCTCTTTTACTGAAGCAAGCAGTCTAAGTTTTTTCTTTGTTTTGTTTGAAACACCTTGATAATTATTTTGGGCTCTTGCCCCTACTGACCCACACTACGTCCAACCCTATGTTTATTCCTTTCTGAACATGTATTTTACCTTTTTGACTTTTGGTGAGCTATGATAGACACTAAAATCATCTTGGATATATGATCATCGTAGCCTTTGAAATTAGATGGGAGATACAGGTCACCGTCTGTGAGTAAACCTGAGTTTTTCTATCAGTTCATGAACATTTATAATCTTTCTGTTTTTACCATGTGTACATGCCCCTTTCTAAAAACATAGTGCTAATTTCAATGGTTGATGTTTCTGCACCTTCTTCTCTAAGCCTAATTGGCAAAGGATTACCAACAATGGCTTGTGCTTTAGGTACCTGATTCACACAACATTTAAAACATGTTTTAAAGCTGTATTGTTACTGTCATGGTAAGACACAGACATGTTGAATGAAGATAAAATGAAACAATTATAAGAAGTGCATGATGGGTACATAGATTACGAAGTGGAATGCTTAGATGTACAGAGACATACACTTATTCTCCCTAAGAACAATCATTGCTAACTTTTCACATTAAACTATTTGACACCCTTCAGTATCATCCACTACCACACTTGATAAGTGCAACTAAAACCAAATTGCTTCAAAGACACTTGTAATCAGTTGTATGTAATCGGGATGGTGCTGTAGGGCAGATTTTCATGAACAACAATATCTACTGACATAAATATCAGGTCAAATATATTATTCACCAAAATTGTGTTTCTGTATTTATAATGTACATCTTTCACAAAAATGCAAGTCTATCTTTTATATTTTTAATGAATCAATATTAGATTTAAGGTAATTTTCTGAAAATATGTATATGCCTTTTCATGCTTAGAGTGCCACATAAATTATGCAAAAAACAGAAGCAAGGAACTTTTGGTAGTTTCCAAGTTTAGGTAGAGAGCAGATCCCTTATATATAGCACCCTACAACACTACTGACACTCTGAAGATGCTCACCTCTAATGTCTCTTTCACTAGCAGATTTATTTAAGCATAGGATTAGCACAGTGCTTTCCATGCTGAGTTAGAGACTGACAAAGTCTTTTGCCTTTTTTTTACAGAACAGTAATTAGGCATAGGATTGGCAAGTGCCATCAATACTGAGATGAAAAATGAGAAAACCCATTTCCCGCTCTGGGCACATTAGTACAGCTTTGGATTGATAAACTAACATCCAAGCAAACCTAGAACGATAAAAGTAATAGTAGTTAGAGCTCATTACAGAGGTAAATCTTTATCCAGATAAAACGGAGCACCCAATATAAGCAAGACAGTATCCTTTCAGGCTTAGAGTACCACATAAAGCAAGCTAAAAAGGAAAGAAGAATCTCTGAGTAGTAGACTAGCTTAGGTGGAGAGCAGCTCCTTTATATGTAGCACCCTACAACACTACCAACAATCTGAATCAGCTCACCTCAAATGTCTGTTTCTCTAGCAGAGATTTAAGTATAGGATTAGCACAATGCTTCTTATGCCAGTTTTACAGCAAAATCTTTATGCAAAATATTAGCAAGTGCTATGCATGCCGAGCGAAAAGATGATATAAGGTTTTTATGACTCCAGCACAGTCTTACAGCTTTGGATTGATAAAATACCATCCAAGGCAACCTGGAAGGAATGAAAGCAACTCCTGACATAGTTTGCTCTAGTTAGAGCTCATTAGAGAGGTAAAGCTTTGCCCAGATACAAAGGATAACCCAGTATTAGTCAAGATAATACCCTTTCAGGCTTAGGGGCCGATTATGAGGTGGTTTGGAAGGCCTCCTAACGTCATGTGTTCCGTCCGGATTGGAAAAGTGCCTCTCCGGGCGGATTGGAAAGGTTTCTAACAGACCGATTATAATGCGAGTTAGGTTTTAGGAATATCCTAATCCGAACCCGATTGCATTCGGAATGACCGAGCCATACTGAGCAAACTCGTATTTCTCTAAAGGCCACGCTTCTGAATGACAAATTATGGTGCTGGATTCGGACAGCCTTCACAAATCATGCGTCCGACTAAAATTGGCAATCAGAATCAGACTTCGGGGGTCTGTAGCGGGCCCCCCTGCACCTGGAGCCTTCCCAATGGTGCCTATGGGGGTACCACTGGGAACCCCCTTACCAGTCATGCACAGTGTGGTAGGCACCAGGGGGTGCACGCCACAGGGTGCCAGATTTTCCTCAGCCACCTTTTTCTTCAATGGGACCCTATGCATTTGATCGGAACATGGGCCCCCATTGAAGTCAATGGGAGTCCGACTGAATTGTATCTGGAAGCATCCAGATGCATCATAAACGGTCAGTCGTACTCTCCCGATACCATTTGGTCGAAAACCATTCCTAAACCAATTTGGCCAGAATGATTTCCGAACTGCTTCGTAATCAGGCCCTTGGAGTGCCATGTACATTATACCTTGAAAGGGTATGGTCTTGACTTATCCCTTGACATTTTAGGTGAGCAAATTCAGAGTGTTGATGGTGCTGTAGGGCGCTCCATATAAAGGTGCTGCTCTCCACCTAAACTTGGCAATCACCCAGAGTTCATTGCTTCCTTGTTTGTTTATAAATAAAGGGTTGCTGGTTTGCCGTGAATAAATAACCGAAAGAAATACTGTCCGAAATGGATTGATTTATTTTTTAAATTGTGAGTGCGTGAAGAGTCCTTATATAGTACCTACTGGCGGTCGCCAGTAGGTAGTTATAGTTAGGACCTAGTTTCCAAAGGAAATCCGCAACATTCTATTTGGAATAACTTTGGCGCCGGTTGACAAATCTTCGTGAAATTCTCCAAGAAGATGGGGCGCTCCGCTCCTATCCTGAAAGTTATGGGGTGATTTGTGAAGCGGGGGCCGAGAAAAAAGGGGGTCCCAAAACGTGTTTTCCACATGCAATTTTCCATAGGGACTTTTAGGTGCAGCTACAGCCCGAACTGCTGAACGGAATTACACCAAATTTGGCAAAAAGGTAGAGTTTGGTTCAAAGGTCAAGCTTTTTGTTAAATGGTGTAAATCCGTGCAGTAGTTCCTGAGAAAATCAAAAGTAAAATCATAGATATATCTATGGACGAAAAGGGTACGCGTATCCTCCGAGGGTCATTCAGGTACCCTTACGAGCACAAGCTGCATGCTAATTGGCTGTCAACTGTCTGTCAACACTCCAAACCAGGAAGTGTTGGCAGCCATCTTGTGTCTCGGTAGAACTGAGGCACAAGAAAACTGAAAAACAAGTGCGCAAAAGGCGCAAAGGGGGCAGGGTAGAAACACCCTGACCTAGGTCTGCTCATGGGGTCCCAAAAGGACGGGATGCGTGCTGGGTGTGCGGATCCTGCCGATCCCCCCAAAAAACGAAGCACGGGCTCCCGCGCTTTAATGCTAATTAGCCCTCAGGGGGGCCAAATCCCGGGGGCTTTGTAAAAATAAAGTGTGGCCCTGGGGACCGCCACCCCCGGGGAAAAGTATGTATAATAGGGGGGCACACGGCCCCCCGGCGCCCTGGGGACCGCCACCCCCGGGGCTTATTGCCTCTATTAAGAGCCACGGAGCCGCGTTGCAGAGTGTTGTAAAAAGGGGCGTGGCCTCTGAACATCTCTCTTCAACGCGGCCTCCTGGCACATACTGGAGGGACCTGGTGGGCTAGTTGGCCCCCAAAGACCCACAGGATTGAGGAGGAATTAATTCTCTAACTTAAAACGCCCCACAGGGTGTGCTTGCAGACATATCACCATAGGCCACGCTTCCTTCCTTCACCACTGTACAGTGACGCGTTTTAAGTTGGGGAATAAATTCTCTTTCAATACTGAGGGTCCCTGGAGGACAAATAGGCCAACAGGTATCTCCAGTATGCATCAGGGAGCTGCGTTGCAGACAGGTGTTCAGAGGCCACTCCCCTTTTCAGACCATGCTGCAACGCAGTGGCGCTTACTGGAGGTACCTAGTTGGCTAGTATGACCCTAGGAACAATTAGGATCGAAGGGGACTTAATCTCTCAACTTAGAACGGTGACAGGGCGCGTTTATACAGTGGTGAAGGAAGGGGCCTGACGTGATGTGTGCAAACACGCCCTGTGCTGCTCTTTAAGTTGAGGAAAAATTCCACTTCAAACCTGAGGGACCATGGGGGCCAAGTAGCCCACCAGGTGCTTCCAGGAAGCACTACTGCGCTACGTTGCAGAGAGGTGGTGCAGGCCGTGCCCCTTTTTACATCTTTCTGCTACGCAGCTCTGTGGCGCATACTGGATGTACCACGAATTCCGATTTACTCACCTGTTTTCAGGAGAGACCTCAGTGCAGCATCTTTGAGCCCAGTGCTGATCCTAAAAAGTAATTCGAACCACACTTACCAGTAACTTGAATTTCCTTTCATAGACTAACATTGACTGGTTTCACTTTGAAATTCTTCTAAGTGTGGAGTTTTGCAAATTTAAAATATTCACCTAAAATCATCCAAACAACGAATTCCGATTTACTCAACTGTTATCAGGAAATAACCAATGCTGCATCTTTTAGCCCAGCACTGACCCTGAAAAGTAATTCTAACCATACTTACCAGTAACTTGTATTTCCTTCCTTAGGAATCCATTGTCTGGTTTTCACCAGAAAAGTTTCTAAGTGTCTATTTTCACAAATTACCAATATTCCTAAAAGATCGCCTGTATGACTTAAAATGCATTCTTTCAACTGTTTACAGGAGATGCACCAGTGCTGGATCCAGGATCGACCACTGAGTAAGAAAAAGTAAAGATAACACTACTTACGTGCTAAGTGAATTTCCTTCCATAGGGTAACATTGACTGGTTTAAAAAATTCCTATAAAATCAGCGGAACTACGAATTCCCATTTACTCACCTGTTATCAGGCGAGACATCAGTGCTGCAACTTTCCACCCAGTACTGATCCTGAAAAGTAATTTTAACCGTACTTACCAGTAACTTGCGTTTCCTTCAATAGGATATCATTGGCTGCTATATAAAATATATATAAATTAAAAAAACATAAAATAAAAAAAAAACAAATATTACAATTTCAATATTTGTAAAAACATTTTTTTTCAATTCATATTAAAAATATGTATTGCAATTTAAAAAATAAAATATCTAAAAATAAATAGTTTAAAGCAATGTAGTAAATCAGTATAAAAAATATAGCAATTAATACATTTAAAAATTATCATTTACAAAACTTTTGAAATTCACTGAAAAAACCATAGGTTTCAGCCACGTTATAGTTAGGAATTAGCATTTAAAAAACCTTATAAATTCACTGAAAAAGCCATATGTTTCACACATGATATAGTTAGCTGAACATTTCACTCATACAAAACCATTTTGTTTTTGCATTTTTTTTTGTCGTAAACGTACGGTGATTGAACCATCCTTGTATCTGTAATCCTACCCGCACATACGTTACGAATACATCTTGACGTTCCGCGTTGCATCAGCGCTTCCGCATTACGTCATGCACCGCGCACCATACACGTGAAACTTTTTCATGTTTAAAAAGATATATCTATGTATTTAATTTAAATATTAAGCAAAGACATTATCTGAGATAATCATGAAAATAGTTTTTTTTACTTTTAATAAGCGTATATTACTTTTAAAAGCAATTATGCAAATCAAGGCGGTACGTTGTCCGTACGCGCACTGTAAGCGTACCGTATGGGTACGCAAAGTCATGTGACTTCCAAACAAGAGATGAGATTGGTTCATAATACTTCCTATTCTAACTGTTTAAGGACCCCACCCATTTTAATCATTCTTCTTTGACCTTCATTAAAGGAACACCTTATCCTAAATGAGCTGTGTCTTCATTGTTTTATCATGGCTACCCAGCAAGAAGACACTTCAGAACACTCTTCTGAGGAAGAATTTGTGGCAGAAGATCCATCCACAAAAAGAAAAGAGGCACTGATATGGATTTTATTTTCATTTCCAGCAGGTGAAAAAAAGATAAATGCTGCAAAAGTAACCTGCAAAATCTGCTCTGTTGTGCTATCTAGAGGGAATTTGAACAAACATTATTCCTTCGGGACTGCAAGCATGGTGAGGCATGTCAAGAACCAGCACCTTGTAAATTATGCCTGTGCTGCATGCACCAGAGTCAGGGAGGACATTTCACTAGCAGAACTAAGTACTTCAACAGGATCTGCAAGTCACATCTGGACATCCGTCCGGATTTTGCCGATTTAATAATTCAATGCAAATATTGTAAAGAAATATGCTACGGCGAGCAGTCGATTGGTTTAATTTGCAGGAGCAAACAGCAGCACCAGTGTGCTCGGCTTTAATTTTTTTTTGTTTAGTTGTTCCTGTTGGAGACTTTTTTGTGTGCATATCCTTTTTTTCCGAACAAAAAAAAACTGTTCAAAAAACACAAAAAAACTACAAAACTACAAAACAAAATAAAAAGTTATTTTCAGAACTACCTACTCTGGCTAAAAAAGAGCTAAACTTGTTTGCTAGTGTGTGAAAGTTTAGATGTATGTATGTGTAGTGCATAATTGACTGAAAGAATATATTAGTAGTGTATGGTGAATGTGAAAGTGCAAAACTATAAGGAAGTGCTACAGCATAAATCTATAAGGTGTTTACTTATAGTATACTGTATTACTTCTGAAACACTTGAATGTAACATATGTACATAAATATGTTACAAGTCTATGCTTCCCTTTGCACTGCTGATGAAACTGTCTGGGTGAATTCATAAGTGTTATGGGCAGATTTACAACCCACTTGTGCCTCTTTTACACGGCTGTTGCGTAACGTTTGTGATGCAGCGGTGGTACAAAAGATGCGCCATGGTGTATGGTATTTACAATGCGACGCGTCTGGGAGTTGCGTCACATTGTAAAGTCCTGCACCAGAAGAAGGCATTGCTACGCAGGAGGGGGGCGTTCTTCCGCAGGAATCCCTCCTAAAAGTGGCTGAGTGAAATCTACAAGATTTCACTTAGTCACTTTTGAGCTCATGATGCGTAAAACCCCTGCAAATGCTTGAAGCAGGCGTAAGGATTGACACAGCATTGTGAGCATAGGGCCCCCAGAGCATTGCTGGAGATGTGTTGCGCTTGCAACGCAACTCAAGTAATGCGCCACCTTTACAGCACAGATTCATCATGTATCTGTGCAGTTTTTGCCCTGTGGTGCACCACATTGTAAATACGGCGCATCCATGGTGGCGGTGGCATGGTGCACGATAACTGGCATATCCCTGGGGATGTGCCAGGTATTGTATATCTGCCCCATAGTGTTTCAATACAGTGAATGGATTACAACACACTGATGAATGAGTCACTACAAAACTAAAAACTAAAACAGCAGTGACATAGTCATACTTTGATGCATGATTACAGTTCTGCAAGGTCAGTGTCTGACAGCTTCAGTTTTAGCACAGTGCATAGATAAGCACATACTGCTGAATGGCTCAGTACAATACTGAAACAGCAGTGGCAGAGTGTTTGGTGGAAGTGTAAAGATACAGACTGGGCAATTGAAGGTCTAAAAGACAAGTTTGCAGGTGCATAGACGACTGCATGCATAGTCTGTAGGGGTTTTTATGCAGTCCATGACCTAAGGCCTACTTTGCTGCATGAGTAGTTGGGTACTGACAAAATTATTACACTGCTGCAAGGAGAGTGTCAGTCTTATTTTATAAGCACTTCAGTTTTAGCACAGTGCATAGATAAGCACATACTGCTGAATAGGTCACTGCAATACTGTAACAACAGTGACAGAGTGCTTGGTGGAAGTCTAAGGATACAGACTGGGCAATTGAAGGTTTAAAAGACAAGTTTTCAGGTGCATAGAAGAGTGCATGCATAGTAAAAAGGGGTTTGAAGCAGTCCATGCCCTAAGACCTACTTTACTGCATGAGTACTTGGGCACTGACTGAATGGTTACAATTCTGCAAGGAGAGTTTCTAGCTGAATGTATAACTGCTTCACTTTTAGCACAGTGCATAGATAAGCACACACTGCTGCATGCCTCACTACAATACTGAAAAAGCAGTGACAGAGTGTTTAGTGGAAGTGTAAGGATACAGACTACAGAATTGAAGGTATGAAATATAAGTATGCAGGTAGATACAAGACTTCATGAATAGTCCATAGGGATTTTAAGCAATCCATGCCCTGAGACCCACTTTGAATATTTTGAATCAATAGAATATTGTAAAGAATGTATAAGTGAATCTATAAGGGCTTCACTTTTAGTACAGTGAATGCATTAGTAGATAGTGCTCAAACCTTTATTATTATTAAACAATACATTTATTCTTCTAACATCTCATAATTTAACAGAGCTTCTAAAAGAAGTTCATCAGGTATTTCATTGACATCAATTTCCTGGTTAGCAATTTCAGAATTTATATGTTTGAAAAATTCGATCTAATTTAATGCTTCCACAAAATCAGCATCAAAACATTTGTCTTGGAAATCACAGCTCATATCTGCAGCACTAATTTCTTGTTCTTCACTCTCTCTGCCTATGAGAGATACATTTAGTTCTTCAATGACACTGTTGGTAATTTCCAAAGTGTCCTCGATATTGTTCTGTTCTCTTTCCATAATAAACTGAACTCGGACAAGACAGAGGTGCTCAACCTCGGACCAACCCCCTTAGCCTGGGATGACTCCTGGTGGCCGAATACACTGTGAACAGTACCAACATCTACCAACCATGTACACAACCTAGGATACATACTCAACTCCTCCCTCCCCAAGTGTAAGCAAGTCTACACCTTCTCCTCAGACTGCTACAATACCCTCCGATAGCTCCGCAACATTTTCAAGTGGATCCTAACAGAAAGAAGAAGACCAGTGACACAGGCCGTCATCAGCAGCAGACTGGACTATGGCAACACACTCTACGCAGGAATCCCTGCCCAACACCTACAACGACTACAACAAATCCAAAATACCTCCGCTCGACTGATCATCAATGTCCCCTGCTGCAGCCACATCACCCACCACCTGATACACCTACACTGCCTCAACATCGACAAGAGGATCATCTTCAGGCTTCTCACCTTCACTCACAAAGTACTCTACAACACCAGATCAGCCTACCTTAACAGCAGTAATCCTGAAAGGCCAAATTGTGTTCCGAAAATTTTTGCTTTAAAAATATTAGGTAAGAATTTGGTAATTCTTTAGGCAAACATTGTTTAAAAATCAATTGGCTATTATTACAATGTATCCAACCTTTCGGACATTTTAAATAAACAGTGTAATGTCCCGATGTTGTAGAAGGACCATCATTAAAAATAATTGCTACAGCTACAAAAGTTCTTCCTGATATGATACTTGAGTAGCTACAACATTTTTTATTAACGTTTCCAATTTTCATCCATCAGCTCTACAACGTTGCAGCATTAAAATGACATACTGTCCATATCTTTGTATTTGATTTGATCTGATTTGTATAACTAATCTTGATGACATTTGTGATTTACATTGGCTACACTCCATGTTTTGACTTGCTCCTCTAACTAGATTGTTAAAAGACACTGATTCACAGTCTGGTAAAGTGAACTATATACATCTTTCAGTGTCTATGTCAGTGCTACATGTAAACAAACAATTTTCACAGTCATGTTGCCATTCATAAGAAAGGCCAAAAAGATGTTCAATATCTATACCTTCATCTTCTAATACAACAAACATATACATTAGAAATTCCTGACAATCTTGCTGAATATTCTGCGTAAATTGAGTAGAACCAGAACATATGTCCAAAACATTTCGAATATCAGAAACACTTTGTATTTTACTTTTATCACTACTGCATTTCTCATAAACAGAATACAACAAACAAACAAAATCTTTTTTCACGATTTTCAACAATTTGCTGTTGCAAACGTTCAAGAAAAAAAACCCATTAAGAACTACATTAGTATAGCAGTTGACACCAGAACTATTTTCGAACTGATAACCAATAATCTCTTCAACAGTGTCCTTTTTCTTCTTGTTTGCAATCACAACTTCGTCTTGATTTATTTTCTTTCTCTACAGCTTCAGTACAGATATTCTCACATCTTTTTTTTCTACCTACCACACGCTTTTAAAATACTGGATATTGACCTAAATTGGGTGCATATTCTCTTCTTAACCTATTATACTCTTCCACACAATTTGCATCTGCACTAATCTTTCTCTCGTTAAAATCAATCAAGTACAATCCAGATAAAGTTCTGACTCAAGACAAAGCGACATATGCCACGCCCTCTTTAAACACAGTATTTCCAATATTCACTAAAGCACTATCTACACTTAAACCTTGAGATTTATATATGGTCACCGCATACGCCAAAAAACAGGAAACTGTTTTCTGCGAACATACAAATCTTTTATAAACAAATACTGAGCCGAACAAGGACTACATTTTTGTACTTCTTCAAATTTGATTTTCAAAAATTCAATACCATCTCTATTTACATAATTAATGAAATCAACAACTTTACCCATTGCACCATTTACTAAACCTTTTTCCACATTCTAATTACGTCGTAAAATGACCCTACAATTTACACATGCATATACATTATTTTCTAAACCAGCAGTTTTACTTATCGATTTCTCTAAAGAATCCAATTTCCTCTTCAACTTTTCTGTCAAAATAATAGTGATTCCTTCATGCTCTATTTTATTATTAGGTTCCAATTTTATAATTTCATCATTTTCCAACTTTAAAATGTCTTCATTGAATATAGAACATTCACGCAGTGTTGGCATTAAGCAGATTACAGATTTCTTTTCTGCATTTCTCATTATATTTTCTCAGGAACAATATTTTCATTTGGAAACAAATTGGAAAGTAATCGTCTCTGTAAAGCTTGTTTTCCATGTTCAGTCACTCTTCCAATTCTTATATCTTGAAGAATAGTTCCATAATCAGCATCATTTGCCTGTCGCATATTTGTAATAGGTTCCTTATACTCAAAATATGACCAAATGTTAACATTTCCAGTACTCCCCAAAGACATTTTGGTATCTTCATGCACCAGTGTTTTAAACACTGGTTGTCCTTTTACATGAGTAAGTTGTAGTAGATCTCCAAAAACTATGACGTGTTTTCCTCCAAATAATACATCATAATCTGTTTTAAGAATTTGCTGCATTCTTAAATGCACAAAGGCAAACATTAAGTTTGATACCATGCTTACCTTATCAATAATGAGAAGTTTCATTTTCTTCAAGACTCTTGAAACTTTACAATAAGCTTCTCCAGATACCTTGTGGTATTCCAATTTGTTTTCATGCTCTACTGGTAGCATTAATAAACGATGTAAAGTAATTCCTTTAATATTGTGTGCTGCCAACCCAGTTGGAGCAGTGACAACACAAGACAAATGCAACTCAGTTGTTTTCTGTAGATAAGTTGTAATTACTTTAATTAAAAAACTTTTTCCTGTTCCAGCTTGTCCACTCACGTACATTCGGATAGGTTGAAATGATGAGCAAGAGCACTCTTTCTTTTCATGAAATAATCCATGGTCAATATGGTCTCTCACTTGGTCATATATTTGTTTTTGCTAAACATTTAGTTGTTCTTCCAAGTTTCCTATGTTTGTTACATCTTCTTGAGCTTGATACATTGCTGTTTCCACCTCACCCATGGCAGTTGCTGCTTCATTTTGAACAATTGGTTCTCCCAGTGCAGGGGTACTCATAGTACGGACCGCGGGCCGCTGGTGGCCCGCCAGGCCTTAATTAGCGGCCCGCGGACCTTGCTGCCATACCAGTCTGTCATGTAAAGTTTAAACGGAGAAGATGGCCGCAGGCGTATACGTTGTGAATACGTATTCACATCGTTTGCTCCTGCGACCATCTTCTCTGTTTATGCTTCCTCTGATTGGCCTGAGCCTCTGGGATGTCACACCCGGCACCTGGCACGAAGCACAGGCCCTTTAAAAGTCAGCTGTAATTAGCGCTTTTACAGCTGACTTTTTAAATGACCTCTTAAGAAGCTTCCTGTGTCCGTGGTGAAGCCGAAAAGCTGCGCACAGCTATCAAACTGTCAACCGAAACCTTCATGTCCAGGAGGCAGTGACGCATTTAATAACATTGGGCCCCGACTTTGAAAACTCATTCAACTCCTCCAGCAATGTATGTTAACTTCTAATGGTGATCCGGGCCTAATGTGTATTAGCAGCGTGCCTGTTGAGAAAGGAAGAAATGCAACAGATAGCAAAGACCTCGGGGGACGTGTGTGCAGCTTTCGACGGACATTCATTACCGTAACACACAGACTGTCACGACTGCTGTTAGGGAGAGTTGCATCCAGCCACGGCAGGAGATAGCACATGTATGGAGCACAGGAGGCGATATTCAAATATGTTGCAGACCAGCTTTCTGTTTCCAGTCCGGTATCACCCCTTCCATGCGCTTTAAATATTTTACATTTCTGTTAGTCAGACTGAGACCTTACCACCCCTGCAAACACTTATCTGGATAGGGGGCTTTGTTAAAAAGTTATTACATGAGTGTCTAGAACTGATTAAGTTGTGCATTGTGTGATATACAAACAAGTTGATGTGGCCTAACGGCTAGAGCTGTCGACCTCCAGGCTAAGCAACCAGTCTCGGCTGAGAAGCTCAACATATTGTGATTCTGGGCAAATTACTTAATCTCCTGTACCTAACAAAATAAATGTGTCCCTCTGTGAGGCAACTGGTGTTCGTGTAAAGCGCTCTGATACCTTCGGGTCAAGTTTAGGCTATATAAAACTCCCCCCCCCCCGAAAAAAAAATCTATCTCTCGCTCACCTTTGCTCCACTTAATGCACAAGTGCTGCTATAAGAGTGACACAATATTAACAGCCAATCACAAACAACTCCCCATATAGGTCAAAGCATACATCCTCGCCCTTTCAACCAAACATATAAATGCCTTATATTTGCTACCTTTCACATCAAATCTCATTGACATATAATAACATAACAAGATCAAAGGTCTGGTTAAACCACACATATCGGAACACATTCTCCAAGGGCCTCACTACAAACCTACAGGCTTCAGACAAAGCAAGGCCAATAAAGAGATATACACACCATCCACAGTGCACTTCAGTGCCTCGTTAGTGGTATGAAGTGCTGTGTATATATATATATATATATATATATATATATATATATATATATATATATATATATATATATATATATATATTTAATTAGAGTACAATACTACCAATGCTAAGGAGGGACAGGCTCATGCAGGTGCAAGATTAATTCTTACTTTTTGCCCACATGCACTGGGGCTGTAAAGAGCGTTCCCATAAAGGTTGCAATTAACACTAATGATGCTGACATGTCTTTAGTGAGGTGAAAGGATGGTCATTGGGATCGAGAGATCTCCCCCTCCCAGGCCTGAACAGATAAGTGATTGAAAATGCAGACAGACCAGTCGAAGGAACCAAGAGGGAAACATCTCATGAACCTTGGTTCTGTTGGTTCCAGTCCAATCCTTTTTTTCTGTACGTGGATTACCTGATGACATTCTCTAAAAATCCAGGTACTGTAAAGAGCAACTGTGTGCTATAAAATAGACCCGGAGTGGAGATTCCAAAAGCCCAGCATAACTCATTGACCATTAGGGCAAGGGTATCATCTCTCTTTCTCCCCTGCTCTAGTAACCCCCACCTGAAACCTGGCACCTCCCCTCACCCACCCCCTCTCTACAGGCCTGACCATTGTATCAGCTTTGGAAATACAGGATTGCCTAGTAATAATTTGAAACAGCAGTGATTTTTTTCCCCTTCAGCCCCGCCCCCAATGACCCCCCCCCCACTGGTGGTGCCCTTGGCCACAAGCCACACTCTAAATTTGGGCCCGAGAGAAAGTTTGTGAGTACCCATGTCCTAGTGGATCCTGACTCATTGGAGCAGAAGTTTGACTGTCTTGAGAACTGTCTCTAGCAATCTCTGCTGCAATTGTAGCTTCTTGCTCAATTTCATCGTTCAACATTTTCACAAAATTAGCAAAAACAGGGCATTGTATAGTATCTTTAGTTGCATTGAACGAATCTTCATAGCTCTCAAAATCTCCAAGTAATTCCAATTCTGAACGTCACAGCTTGAAGAGTTGCAAAAGAGCTAAACAGTAAAATTCCCTTTTGTCAGGAGTTTCACAACTCAGTTTACGGTGATTAATCAAATATCATTTTCTTTGTTTCACCAAACATCCTTCAGAACCAATCAAGGCATATATACCATTATTGATGTTTTCTGTAATATTCCATTTAAAAATATAGTTTTGCAGCACTTCATAGAGACAAATGTTCTCAAGATGATGACTTCTATTTGGATAATATATATCCAACATATTTGTTTTCACACTATCTGTACTTTCTGGCTCTTTTTCAGCTAAATATTCAATTTCTTGTACAGATTTAAGTACTCAATTTTGTGTTGCAGCAAGACCTAGACTCACCAAAAAGGTTCTTCTAGATTTGGAGTATAGACTTGCAGATGATAAGCAATCCGAGCATTCATACGCTCCAATCTCTCGATGAGATAACATCTTCAAACTGTAACTATATAACTTACTCAGACTCTTTTCGTGGGAAATCTCTTCCCACATTTTCTTCAATTCCGGCTTTTCTGATTTTGTTATGTAGGATGTTACATATCGAGCAACAGCAATGGAATTGTCCGCAGCGTATTGAATATCCATGTTAGCATTCCACATGGACAAAATAACTGGGTGTAGTCATTTATGTACTTTGACTTTTCATTTCTAATAAAACAATATGCTAGTTATCTTTAATTGTAGTAACTTTATTTACACCCACCAGAGAGACTTGTGGAAACAGCAAAGTGGTGGCCTCAACTGGCATCAGCTTGACACATAACATTCTTGCTGATGTCATGTAACATTCCTAACAGGGAATGCAAGATTTAGAGGTAAAGATACAACACATCTCCCTTTTTATAATAACATTAATAAAATGAAACAGGAAAACAAATAGCAACATTAATTAAAGATAATCCTGTAATCACGATGATGGAAAATATTACTCAGGATAATAATCTTGTAAATACAGTGGAGGTCTTTTAACTCTGGTACTGCGAAAAGAAACATTTTGTGACAAATTGTTGAACTATTTTGGCTTTACATTACCATCCTCCTCCGCACATTTTGTCAAACGAGACATACTCCAATCATCCCCACCAGCAAGCATGACAACATTATTCATGACTTTTACAATACGTCTAGGCCCAAAATATTTAGATTCACCTGCACCCGCTGTGCAGTTCCATAACTGCATGGCCGCAATTAACATCTGAATGAGCAGTCACTGCCTTAAATTAAACTCCGACAAGATGGAAGTGTTTATTTTCGGCAATTTATAACCTTCTTGGAGCAATTGCTGGTGGCCAGCAGATATGGGCTCTCCGCCCATTCCCACGGCAAAGATGAAAACACGAGGCACACTGATTGATAACAGACTGACATTTACTCAACAAACCAATGCCATTGTATCTGCTTCCCACTTCCTGATAAAATAAATCAGGAAGATACTTCCCTACATCCCTGTGGAGACCAAGAAAGTGGTTATCACTTCCCTCATACAGGCAAAGCTGGACTACTGCAACAGGCTTTATTTGAATGCCCAGAAGCAGTGTCTGAAGAAACTTCAGGTAGTGCAGAACTCAGAGGTTTGCCTTTTGCTGAGTCTGCCCCGGCATTAGACCATTTTAGAGGAAATTCGGTAGCTGCATTGGCTCCCAGTGGTGCAACGAATCAAATTTAAGGTGCTTTGTGTGGCCTACAAAGCCCTGACACAGAAGGGTCCGTTGTTTCTTCAGGAACTTTTTGTGTGGCACCAGCCAGCCAGACAGCTCCGTTCTACTGTCGCAAAATTACTGGCGGTGCCTAAAATTAGGACCATGCACTGGGGGGCGGAGTTTCCAGTTTGGTACATCGAAGCTGTGGAACTTGCTGCCTCCCGAGATTAGGAAGGCCAGCTCCCTTCTAAGCTTTAGAAAAAGTTCGAAAATCTGGTTGTTCAAGTGAGGGGTGCTATGCGGGGTTTGCTTGCGTTTTTTTTAGCGCCGACACACCGTTTTTGGTATTTGTGTGCTTTATAAATATCATTAACATTAACATTAACATTAACATTAACATTTTGGTGACCACACTGCTTTTTTAATAAAAACAAGATCACCCACTTTCCATTTTGATGTCAAACTTCCGCTTGTAATTATTTTGATAATTCCTCACTCTCCAATTATTAACAACACAACCTCTGTCTTTTACACTTAACCATAAAGGATTAAATTTTGAACCAGCCGTTCTATCCTTCAATTTTCTAAATGGGGAACAACCAGTCACACTGTTGGGCGTGTTCCTATGTGCCCATAACTTTTCTCTGAGAATATGCTTAAGTGGAACTCTAAAGTGGTTTGTGCAGAAGCCCTAATCAACATATTCATGCTCTCAACTAAACCATTTGCCTGGGGAGCATAGACAGCAGTTTTTTGATGAGTGATGGATAAGTCTTTAAAAAAGTCAGGCATCTCTTGTGAGGTGAATTGCACCACATTATCAGAAACAAGGATATCGGGAATCCCCTCACAAGTGAAAGCGTCCTTTAGAAATTCAATAATATTTTTTGTTATAACTGAACTCATGCAAGAAGCAGATAACCATTTAGATGTATAATCCACCAGAACAATAACAAATCTCTCAGAAGGAGCCAAGTTATCAAGAGGACCAACTATATCCACTGCCAATTTTGACCAGGGACGCTCAGGTATAGCAACAGGGGAAAGAGGAGTGGTCCTCACCTTCCTTGATTTATCATTTCCAGCACAAATATTACAATCTCTAACAGTTTCTCAGCTTGGCAGTCCACCTCAGGCCACCAGTAAGATTCTCCAACCCTTGCCTTTGTGAGACTTCGCCCAATGTGTCCTTCATGTGCAAGGTTTATTATTTTTTCTTGCATCATCATCAATGGGGGTATTAACCTGTCTCCCCGAAAGTTCACCATGCACAATGTTTAACTCTTCACTGACATTCCAATAGCCTTTAGCAGAATCAGGGACCTCTTTCAAAAGAGGCCAACCTTTGACGGTGAAATCCAAAACTGGTGCTCTGGCTTTGTCACTCATAAAACAATGCTGATTCTTTCACCCACAAAACATTTTGACATTCTGAATCATTTACCACATACTTTTGCAAGGGTAATCTTGAAAGGAAATCAGCTGGAATATTTTTAAGACCAGTCAAATATTCTACACAGAAATTATACTCCAGACGTCCTTCAATCCATCTCCTAATTCTCAGAGTAGTGCACTCAACATTCCTACAAGAAAACATTTGTAGAAGGGGTTTGTGGTCTGACCTGACTAGAAATGGTAAACTCCACAAGTAAAATCTAAAATGCTTGATGGCCCTTGAACAGGCCAGAGCCCCACGTTTGATCACTGAATATTGTTCTTCAGCACCCTTCGGTGATCGAGAAGCAAAACCAATGACCTTTTCAGTGCCATCAACCATTTGGGAAAGGAGGGTCCCTATCCCTCGAACACTTGCATCAGTGGTCAAAATCGTCTTCTTGTGTACATCAAAATGTCCTAAAGTTGGCATTTTTGCAATTTCAGATTTCACTTCATTAAAAGCATTAAAACACTCTTGATTCCAATTAAAAACAGTGCCCTTCTTCAAGAGTTGCCTGATGGGTTGCATAACATTTGCGAAATTGTAAATAAACTTAGAATAGTATTCAGACAAACCAATAAATGATATCACTTGGTCTTTGTTTGAGGGAGGTGGAGCTTTCAATATGACCTCCGCCAAATCAATTTTAGGACTGATTCCCTCCCCAGAAATGGAATGCCCAAGATAAGATACCCTGAATTTGCACTTTTCACGTTTCAAAGTTAACCCATATTTCTCTAGTCTTGACAAAACATTAAATAAAACTTCATCATGCTTACCCTTGTCATGTCCATGTACCAGAATATCATCCTGGAAAAACAGTACAGAATCAATACCTGACAAAACATTTTTCATAACTCTTTGGAAACAAGCAGCTGCACTTGCCAGACCAAAAGGCATTCTAATGAATCTGTAAGCTCCTACAGGGGTTACAAAAGAGGTTAAGTGTCTTGAGTCTTCATGAAGCATAATTTGGTGGTACGCTGCCGACAAATCCATTACACTAAACACAATTGCCCCTCCTAACTTTGACAGGATCTCATTAATATTTGGCAGGGGTTGTCTATCAACCCAAATTGAACTGTTCAAACTTCTTAAGTGCACACACATCCTAATTTTAGTTCCTTTGTCCTTAGGTGCTAAAACAATGGGCGCAAGCCATTCTGAAGACTCTATTTCCTCAATTACCTCTAGTTTCAGTAGTCTGTCAATTTCCTCCTGAAGTGGATTCAACATGAGATTTGGTACCATCCTTACTTTATGCACAGCAGGTTTCGCATTGTCCTTTAAAATTATTTTTTATTGGAAACCACTCAAGAGACTAAGTTTGTCAGTAAAAACTCCAGGGAATTTTTCAACAATGTCCTGAACATCACCCTGTGGAGAAATTAGCATAACCTGTTCAGGTGCATTTGCAATCCCAAGGTCCCTTTGGTGATGCCAACCTAGAAGATTATCCCCCCGTCAGCAACATAAATTTTGCCCACTGTTTCCCTGTCTTTAAACAAAATGGTCTGAACAGAATAACCAATCAGATCAATCCTTTGACCACCATACCCGACTGGATTTATGTCCGGTGCTAAAAGTTTTATATTGTCAGACCCAAAAGTTGAGAACCAAAACTTGTCGCTAATTAAAGTATACAGAGAACCTGAGTCAGCTAAAACAGGAACGATCTCATCTCCTATGTATATGTCACCTTTCGGCATGGTCACAGTATCAGAGTCTAAAGACTTTAGATCATTCACCTGTTCAAGTGGTTTGTCAGTGATGCAATGAACTGCTTGCTGAACAAATTCTTCTTTATCATCCACAAAGTTCACTTTGTTGTTCCTGTGCATTCGGGCACAGTGACCTTTCTGCAATTAGTAATCTTTGCAAAACTATTTGGAAAATTAGGCCTGTGATTTTGACTTCCACACCTGGAACATCTAAACTTTCCATCACTATTAAAATTGAAATTAGGTTTCGGTCTGTCTGGTTTTGAAAAAGTCTTACCCTGCTTCACATTTGCTTTGCTGACAGATGCAACACGTATTTCAGATGGAAAATTCTCTTGGTTCTCATTGTTAATATTTGAAACAGGGTCAGTCTGACTAGGGCTTTCCGTATTTCTTTGACCCAATGAGAAGTATGGTCAGACCCCATTCAACTATGGTTATGGCTTCTTTCAAATTCGGATTTTTTTTTATAACAACTTTTCCTGAGTTTTTTGGTCATTCGTACAACGGACAAGTTGATCACGAATGAGAGAGTCAGTCAGCTGTTCAAATTCACATGTTTGTGCAAGTGATTTAAGTGCTGCTACATAATTGCCGACTCTCTCACCCTTTGCTTCGACACGCATGAAAAACTTGTGTCTTTCCATAATCACATTTATGCGTGCTCCAAAATGTCTTTGTAAAAGAAGAACACTCATCTCATATACATCGTTGGGTTCCCCTGCCCCTCTGCCTTAAAGGTATAGGATCTAGACTGTCGTAGATATTCCTTCCTTCAATGCCAAGGTTATTTAATAGAACTGCTTGTTTTCTGGCAGCAGAGAACTTTTCACCACCAATGGCAACCAGATAAGAATCAAAAATTGTCTTCCACTTTTTCCATGGCAAAACTGGTTCACCTTGTTCACTTAAAAATTGAGGGGGTTGATTCATTCCGCCCACCGTTGACATCCTGAAAGTAGACAAAATAATTAAATTAGTAAAACTAACATAGTAAGTTAAAATAATTAACGTGATTGTCTAAATCTCTTTTTTTCATTCCACGAAAAATTGCTGTTCCACAAATATTTCCATGAAAATGCTTGCTCCTCCAATGTCACCTTATAATTCCTTGTAAATAGCTTGTTGTTACTTCCTTAATTCCAACAAATTTCTTATTTAATGTATTCTGACTTCTCTTCTTTTTAAATGTGCCACTAATGCCTGAGACACAAAATAAATATAATGTGAATGTAAGCACCTTAATACTCCTTTTAAAACATACAGTCAGTTCTCTTCTTGATATGACAAATGCTTCTACTATGTTTATTGAGAACTGTAATTCTTCTGCTCCCTTTCACTGCTAGCTTTATTCTCTGTCTTCAATTTCCACTTTTAACAAGAAACACACACGTCTTTCCGTTACGCCTCACGTGGTGTTTTGTTGCATCTCTCACGCTTGCTTGTGCTCGCACAGTGGAGATCTACGCTTAGCGTTGGTGCCTACTCGCGCTGTGGAAATTCTACACCTCGCGCTATTGTTCAGCCTTCACACGCGCTCCATCGTGATTTCAAAAGATGCTGCACAGTTCAGGAACGTTTAGGTGGATGTTTCAAAACGCACAGTAAGCATGCCACGAGCATTTTTTATATGAAATAATAATAAATAACAAGACGCTCTTTATCCTTCCGGTTTCAGAGAGCTTAATTGATCATCCGGATACCTATACAGTCACAACGATTTCAAAACAATTCCTCGCTGCTACAAAAACATTGACTAACCTTTAATTTCAGGGAACAGTTCACAAATAAATTTCCTTTGCGCTGGGTTCTTTTCTGGTGGGTGTCATTCCTCTGTCGCCAGTAATAAAACGATATACTAGTTATCTTGAATTGTAGTAACTTTATTTACACCAACAGGAGAGGCTTGTGGCAACAGCAAAGTGGTGGCTTCAACTGGCATCAGCTTGACACATAACATTCTTGCTGATGTCATGTAACATTCCTAACAGGGAATGCTAGATTTAAAGGTAAAGGTACAACAATTTATTCTTAAGTTGTAGGTTTTTTTTGGAGACTTTCTTGTGATAGTATGTCGCAAAGATGACATAAAACTGTTCACTCTTACTTTTGATATTACAGGACGTGGAAATCCAAAACGACATTTGGTGTAGAATTTACCCTTAGATTGTTACTTTCTGCAACAGTATTTCCCACAACGATGGCTTTGGAATGGTAAGACTAGTTGTCTTAAGTGCTTTTCCTATGTGCTTTTGGGTATAGCACATGTAGCATATTCTTCAATCAAAGACAACACAGTATCATCCGAATCTGTTCCAAATTTGGGGGCATCTTTGATCTACATTAGCATATGTATGTGAGGAGCACCTCTCGCTTGATACTCCTTTCTCCAAAAGAAATCCAGAACCTCTCCAAGAGGAGGATTTTTTTTATTGGTGATAAAAAGCATCATAGCTTCAAATCTATGATTAAAATACCTGCATACATTAGCTGGATCCAAAGAGCACAATTCTCCAGGTGTCTTGTATTCAATATTTACTACATTTGGATTTGCTTCTCGAAGAAATTGAAGTAAATCATCCCAAGCATATTCAGCACAGATTAGAGTAAGGAACCATTTATAAGTTCCTAAGTTCCTTAGCATACATTTATATTCTCAATGACGACTGTACCAGTACTCATTGTACCACGCTATTATTTAAAGAAAAAGGGGTAACCCTGTGTCCCTCAGAACCTGGGTAATTAATGGTTAATAAAACAAATGGTTCTGTCGGGTGAAAACCAAGAGTGATTTATAGAGTACTGTTAATGTATTAGAGGTCTCCCCTCTTAAGACAACACAATTCAGAACCTCACAATTAATGACTCGAGGTCTTATTCATTGCATTTTCATATTTTATATGGATTAAAGTCATTCAAGTATTTCATATAGTACAGATCAAAGACTGTCAACGTGAATTTTTGTGTAAAAGAAAGTGACAGTAGTGAATAGTGCTCAAGTGGTAGAAACTTCTTATATATGTACAGTGAGAGATACACATCTATACAATCCATATATACATACATACACAGTTATTAATTTCAAGGCCATTCCTCATGGCTGTCTAGAGATTTTTCAATGTTTCTTTTAAGTATTTGAAATCCTAGAAGTCAATGGCCTGTTGTGGGATGTCGACGTTTTGACCCTTCTGCGCCTGTGTCTAAGGTCGCGGCGGGTCTTTTTCAAGACAGAGGTGTGTTGCACGACAGTCCACTCGAATAGCAGGTCGTATTGATTCGCCTGTAAAGGATGAGGCTCAATGGCCTTATAATCCGCTTCCAATCAGTGAAGGGATATAGTGGCTGGCTCAGAGGTCCCAGGATCTGCTGCGAGTTGTCAGCAGATCCTTTACAGGCGAATCAATACGACCTGCTATTCGAGTGGACTGTCGTGCTACACACCTCTGTCTTGAAAAAGACCCGCCGCGACCTTAGACACAGGCGCAGAAGGGTCGAAACATCGACATCCCACAACAGGCCATTGACTTCTAGGATTTCAAATACTTAAAAGAAACATTGAAAAATCTCTAGACAGCCATGAGGAATGGCCTTGAAATGAATAACTGTGTATATATGTATATATGGATGGTATAGATGTGTATCTCTCACTGTACATATATAAGAAGTTTCTACCACTTGAGCACTATTCACTACTGTCACTTTCTTTTGCACAAAAATTCACGTTGACAGTCTTTGATCTGTACTATATGAAATACTTGAATGACTTTAATTCATATAAAAAATGAAAATGCAATGAATAAGACCTCGAGTCATTAATTGTGAGGTTCTGAATTGTGTTGTCTTAAGAGGGGGGACCTCTAATACATTAACAGTACTCTATAAATCACTCTTGGTTTTCACCTGACAGAACCATTTGTTTTATTAACCATTGTACCACGCTGACATGCCATGAGATTAATCAGCTGAGCTTCCAAAACATTATCTTTCTGCTGAACTTTATCCATAAATTCCTTTGCCGAAACATTTTGCAGATGTACACCTGTTTTCAATATATGGTTGATTGCATAAGAAAGTCCAGACAAGTCACACTCAAACAAAAGATGAAACAAATACTGAATACATTGTCGAAATCTTGGATCTTCTGCATTTACTCTTGATGTCCGGTATTCAGATGCAGGAATCTGCACAGGTCGGTCATCATATCATCCTCCTTTTCCTGTTAGAAACAACTGAGAAAAACAACAAGCTTCCAAGCTTTCTTCCCATACACTAATGGGACTTCCCTTTGCTTCCTTCATTTGGAATTACTCTATAGTATTCCCCATGGCTTCTTTGGAATTAAGTGGATGAACACTGTAATGTTCGTAGATTTCTTCAGTTCTGGACACATCCACTTTTTCAATTTGTCCAGTTGACGGGTCACTATCTTCTTCTACAGGTATTCCTTCTTCTCCCACATACACATTTTTATAGTATTGATTATTTTTTGCCAGATACAACATTGCCTTTATCACTTTCCTAACATCCACTAATTCTTGCCAGATTTTCTTACTCTTTGTAGGAAAACTATTAACAAGAATAACCAGAGGTTCATCTTTTACATTTTCTACACCAATTGTTTCAATATTTTTCTTTAAATCTAGAGGTAAATATACAACTCTTCCCTTTAATCCTCTCTGTAAATCTGAAGGAGGCAATTTCCCTGTCTTAGGCTCCATACTAACAATAGCCTGAAATGGATGCACACATTGAATAAGAGTAGACTCATAGGTATTTAAATCCATCAGTTCAGAAGGAATATTTGCCAACTCAAGATTATTATGCACCACTCTAGCAGGCATTTTATTCTCGTCTAATTTGTTATAACAATATTTACAAATACAATGATCAGAACCCAAATCAAAACAATTCTCTACCAATAAATAAGTTGCAAAATTCTTCCACTCATTATTATTTTCCTTTTCCCTTTTTAAATACAAATCAACAGTCCTGGTCTGATTTTTATGAGTTCGTCGACAACAAATACAAGAATAATTTGGCCTTTCATCTGAAATCAACTTAAACTTTATAATTTCTTGCTCGAAATTTTCTGTACTACAATGTTGTACATTCTCTTCCAGATTTCCTTCTATTAAGGTATCAGTTTCTGCACTGTCTTCCCCAGGACCAATGTAACTAACCTGAATTTTATCACACACGTTCATTACATCTGATACCGATCCACGCAAAAGAGCACTGTTCAACTTTTTTAACATTAGTGCTGGACTTTTTGCATAACACAATGTGCTGACTAATTTCCTCATTTGAGTATGATGTACTGCTAACATCCTGAAATGGTGAAAAACACCTTGACATACTTCTTTAGAAAGACAAGCAAGAGAATGACCTTACAAACCAGTATTTTCTCTCACTCTGCAAGGGTCTAGTCCTTGCAACATCTTAATCTTTTGTTTAACACTTTCTTAATATACTCACATAAGAAATGCGTAAAAATCGATAGATTCCTGATGTACACTACTAATACTACTGCAATCCCAAGTGCACACTGGAGCTTTAGGACGTCTCCCTAAAACTTCATCAGCTACCACCTCTTCTGCATTTGTAGGAACAATTTTCTCTTTCTCAATAGGACAACCATTTCTAACCTCATAAGCACGAGCACTAATGTCAACTGCATGCAACAAATCATTACTTTGAAAATAACTCTCTTCATTAAAAAAAGCGCAGAACTTGAACTATGTTTCCATTCACCCCAAAAAATCAGAAAAATGACTTTTGTTAATTACTCTTCTCCACTTTCTATTGGCCTTCATTAAATGGATTGGCTTATCGACTGATCAAATTCTACTGATTTCTAAAACAAACAACTTGTTTTTCAATTCGAAAGCCTTCTCAACTGTATTTTCTATACGTTTCTTATTCTTATAAAATGCTGTTTTTCTTTTACATTTCTTCATTTCCTTCATCAAAATCGACTCAACTCTATTATGAAACATTCTTTTTCTAATTTTCTGAAATTGATTCTTTCTCCTTTTACTATACAGTGTTTGTTTACAAGATGATTTTCCATAGTTTTTCTCTTTTCTCTTGTTTCACTTTTTAGTTGCAGATACAAACACTACTCCTAGTGTTTGATAAGTTCTTCAAAAATATCGTTGTTGTCTTACCAGGAGTTTTTTTCTTTTTCTTCACACATTGTTGTTCAGGTAAATCTTGTGGATGACTTCTCTTTAAATAATAAGCTTTATTATGTTGTTTCCTATTTTCACTTTTTGAAGGCATGATGAATTTCTTTTAGTGTTGATGAATAGAATCTGTTATAAAAATATATATAACATTATAAAAATAAATATATGAAATACACTATTCTATTACTAAATAAATACAATGTAAAATGACTAAGTATAAAAAACAACTATGTAACTGATAACATAAGCGCATGCATACTGCATAAAACTTTCAAGAACTACATCTGGAAGAAGAGTACCTTAATCAATATATCAATAGTTGAACTTTTGAGCAGGTAATGGATTAGTACATGCTACTAAATGCATCACTACAATAGTACAAAGGGAAAGAGAGGAAGGAGTATGAGAAGAGAGCTGGAAGTATGAGGAGATAAGGGGGAATATGTGGAGAGAGGGGGAGTATAAGGAGAGAAGGGGTGTATGAGGAGAGAGGGGATAGTATGAGGAGAGAGGAAGGAGTATGAGGAGAGAGGCAGGATTATGAGCATATGGGGAGAGTATGAGGAGAGATGGGGGTATGAGGAGAAAGGGGGAGTATGAGGAGAGGGCGGAGTATGAGGAGAGGGGGACGTATGAGGAGAGAGGAGGAAGTATAAGAAGAGAGAGAGGGAGTGTGAGGAGAGAGGGGAGGAGTATGAGGAGAATGGGGATGAGTATAAAGAGAGAGGGGGAAGTATGTGGAAAGAGGGGCGAGTATGAGGAGAAAAGAATAGTATAACGAAAGAGAGGTGTGTATAAAAAGAGAGGGGAGAGTATGAGAAGAGTAGGGGAGAATGTGGAGAAAATGGGAGTATAAGGAGAGAGGCGGTGTATGAGGACAGAGGGTGGAGTATGAGGAGAGAGGGAGGAGTATGAGCAGATGGTGGAGTATGAGGAGTGAAGAGGGTATTTGGAGAGAGAGGGGAGTATGATGAGAGGAGAAAATATAAGGAGAAGGAGTAGTATGAAGAGACGGGGAGTATGAGGGGAGAAGATGAGTATGATGAGAGGGGAGAGTATAAGGAGAGAGGGACACGTATGTAGAGAGAGGTGGGAGAATAAGGAGAGAAGGGAGTATGAGCAGAGAGACAGGGAGTGTGAGGAGAGAGGGGAAGTATAAGGAGAGAGGGGTGTGTATGAGTAGAGAGGACAGACTATGAAGATAGAGGGAGGAGTATAAGGAGAGAGGGAGAGTGTGAGGAAAGAGGGGGGTATAAGGAGAGAGAGAGAGGAGTATGAGGAAAGAAGGGGGAGTACGTGGAAAGAGGGGCGAGTATGAGGAGAAAGAGGGAGTATAAGGAGAGAAGAGTGTGTATGATGAGAGAGGACAGAATAGAAGGAGAGCGGAAGAAGAATGTGGAGAAAAGAGGAATATAAGGAGACAGGGGGTGTTTAGGAAGAGAGGGGGTAGTATACAAAGACAGTAAGAAGTATTAGGAGAGGGGGGAATATTGGGACAGGGGGTAATATGAGGAGAAGGAGAGAGGGAGGAGTAAGAGGGGAGAGGTGGAGCATGAGGATATGGGTGAGTATAAGGACAGGGAGGAATATGAGGAGAGAGGTGACAATGAGGAAAGAGGGGGAATATCAGGAGAGAGGGGGAGTATAAGGAGAGAGAGGGAGAGTGTGAGGAGAGAGGGGGGAGTATGAGGAGAGAGAGAGGAGTATGAGAAGAGAGGGGAGAATATGTCCTAGGAGGGGCGAGTATGAGGAGAAAGAGGGAGTATAAGGAGAGAGGAGTGTGTATGAGAAGAGAGGATGGAGTATGAGGAGAGAGGTTGAAGAATGTGGAGAAAAGAGAAATATAAGGAGAGAGTAGGTGTATAAGGAGAGAGGGGGTAGTATAAGGAGACAGTAAGAAGTATGAGAAGAGGAGGGAACATGAGGAGAGGGTAAAGAATGAGAAGACAAAGGAAAATGAAGAGAGAGGGTGTATGGAAGTATGAGGTGAAGAGGAAATATGAGGAGAGGGGGGAGTATAAGGAGAGGGGGGATGAGGTGAGAGGAGGAGTATGAGGAGAGGAGTGAGTATGAGGAGAGAGAGGGATTACGAGGAGAGAGGGAGGAGTATGAAGAGATGGGGAAGTATGAGTAGTGATGGGAGTATGAGGAGAGAGTGTGGAGTATGAAAAAAGAGGGGCAAGTATGAGGAGAAAAGAGCAGTATAAGAAGAGAGAGGAGGAGTGTAAAGAGAGGGGGGATCGAAGGAGAGAGGGATATGTATGAGGAGAGAGGGGAGAGTATGAGAAGAGAGGAGGGAGTAAAAGGAGAGAGGGAAGAGTATGACAACAGGAAGGAGTATAAGGAGAGAGAGGGAAGAATGAGAAGAGAGGAGGAATATGAGGACAAGGGGGAGTATGAGCACAGAGAGGCGGAGTATAAGGACAGAGGGGAATATGATGAGAAGGAGGAGAGAGGAGGGGGTATGAGGGTAAAGGAGGAGTATGAGAAGAGGAGTGAGTATGAAGAGAGAAAGCAGATAATGAGGAGAGAGGGGTGAGTATAAAGAGATGAGGAAGTATGAGAAATGAGGAGGGTAAGAGGAGAGAGGAAGGAGTAAAAGGAAAGAAGAGGGAGTAGGAGGACAGGGGGGAGTATAAGGAGAGAGATGGAGAGTGTGAGGAGAGAGATAGGAGTATGTGAAAAGAGGGGCAAGTATGAGGAGAAAGGGGGAGTATAAGGAAAGAGCAGTGTGTTTGAGGAGAGAGGAGGAAGTATAAGGAGAGAGGGGTGAGACTGTGGAGAAAAGAGACATATAAGGAGAGAGGGAGTGTATGAGGCAAGAGGGGAATATGAGGAGAAAGGGAGAATGAGGAAAGAGGGAACAGTAAGAGGATAGAGAAGGAAATATGAGAAAAGGGGAGAATGTGAAAAAGGGCCAATATAATTTCTAAAAGTACACAGACACACAGTATGAATCTAAACAAAAAAAATATAGGACCTTACATTTGACCAAAACACATTTACTAGCCTAAAATGGCTAAGTGACTGCACATATTCCATGTATATAACTACTATATTTTAGTGGACAACCCTGACCTAGTTTGCAAATACATATGAAATTTGCTACATAATTTTTGCCAACATTACATGATTAAAGTGACACAACAGAACAACAAAAAGGCGCAAGAGGCTTGTAAATTTCCCCAGCGTGTATGCAGCAGTCTTTCTATACTAAATGAGGAATTGTTAAGGGGGAGGTATGAGGAGAGACAGAGGAGTAAGAGGAGAGAGTAGGGAGTATGAAGAGAAGGGGAAGTATGAGGAGAGAGGGGGAAAATAAGGGGGAAAATAAGGAGAGAGGAGGAACATGAGCAGAAAGGGAGGAGTATGAAGACAGAGAGGGTGAGTACGAAGACAGGGAGGAATATGAGGAGAAGGGGAAGTATAAGGAGAGAGAGAGCAGTAAGAGGAGAGAGCACAGAGAATATGATGACAGGGGAGAGTATAAGGAGAGAGAGGGGAAAATGAGGAGAGAGAAAGAATATGAGGAGAGAGGAGGGAGCATGAGGACAGAGAGGGGGGAGTATGAGGACAGTGGCAATATGAGAAGGGGTACTATGAGGAGAGAGTGAAGAGTATGAGAAGATGGAGGAGTATGGGGAGTGAAGGGGGTTGGAGGAGAGAGGTGGAAGTATGAGGAGAGAAGGGAGAGTATGAGGAGAAAGAGGAGGAGTGTGAGGAGAGAGGGGGAGTATAAGGAGAGAGGAGTGTGTATGAGGAGAGAGGGGGGAGAATGTGAAAAAAGGGGCCAGTATAATTCCTAAATGTACACAGACGCACAGTCTGATTCTAGACAAAAAATATAAGACCTTACATTTTACCAAAACACATTTACAAGTCTAAAATGGTTAAGTGACTGCACACATTCCATGTATATAACTACTACATTTCAGTGGACAACCCTGACTCATGTTGCAAAATACATATGCAATTTGCGGCATTATTTTTGCCAACATTACATCAAAAAAGTGACACAATAGAACAACAAAGAGGCGCAAGGGGCTTGTAAATCTGCCCCAGAGTGTATGCAGCAGTGAATGTATTGTAACTGCGGAATTGTTAAGGGGAAGGTATGAAGAGAGAGGGAGGAGTAAGAGGAGAGAGGGCGGAGTATGAGGACAGGGGAGAGTATGAGGACAGGGGGGAGTAAGAGGAGAGAGAGGTGAGAATGAGGAAAGAGGGGAAATATCAGGAGAGAGGAGGAAGTATAAGAAGAGAGAGGGAGAGTGTAAGGAAAGAGGGGGGAGTATGAGGAGAGAGAAAGGAGTATGAGAAGAGAAGGGGAAGTATGTGGGAATAGGGGCGAGTATGAGGAGAAAGAGGGAGTATAAGGAGAGAAAGAGTGTATTTGAGGAGAGAGGACGGAATATGAAGAGAGAGAGGGAAGAATGGTGAGAAAAGAGGAATATAAGCAGACAGGGGTTGTATAAGGAGAGAGGGGGTACTATAAGAAGACAGTAAGAAGTATGAGGAGAGGGGGGAATATGAGGACAGGGGGGATAGGAGGACAGGGAGGAGTATGAGGAGAGAGAGGTGAGAATGAGGAAAGAGGGGGAATATCAGAAGAGATTGGGGAGTATAAGGAGAGAGAGGGAGAGTGTGAGGAGAGAGGGGGGAGTATGATGAGAGAGAGAAGAGTAGGAGGAGAAAGGTTAGAGTATGTGGAAAAGAGGGAATATGAAGAGAGGGAGAAGTATGAAGAGATGGGGGAAGTATGAGGAGTGAGGGAGGTATAAGGACAGAGGGAGGACTAAGAGGACAGTGGGGGAGAATGTGGAGAAAACAGAAATATAAGGAGAGAGGGGGTGTATGAAGAGAAAAGGGAATGTGAGGAGAAAGGGAGAATGAGGAGAGAGGGAACAGTAAGAGGAGAGAGGGGGGAATATGAGAAGAGGGGGGAGTATGAGAAGAGAGAAAAGAATATCAAGTGACAGGAGGGAGTATAAGGAGAGAGAAGACGAATATGGGGAGAGAGGGGGGAGCATGAGGAGAGAGAGAGGAGTATAAGGAGAGTGGGGGGAGCATGAAAAAGAGGGGCAGGTATGAGGAGAAAAGAGTAGTATAAGCAGAGAGGGAAATGTATGAGAATAGAAAGGAACGTAAAAAAAGAGAAGATAAGAATGTGGAGAAAAAGGGAAGTATAAGAAGGGAGGGGATGCATTAGAAGAGAAGGGGTACTATGAGGAGAGAGTGAGGAGTATTGAAGATGGAGGAGTATGAGGAGTGAAGGGGGTATGAGGAGATAGGTGGAAGTATGAGGAGAGAAGGGAGAGTAGGAGGAGAGAGGGGGGAATATGAGAGAGGGGGGAGTATGAGGAGAGAGGGGGGAGAATGTGAAAAAAGGGGACAGTATAATTCATAAATGTACACAGAAGCACAGTCTGATTCTAGACAAGAAATATGAGACCTTACATTTTACCAAAACACATTTACAAGTCTAAAACGGTTAAGTGACTGCACACATTCCATGTATATACCTACTACATTTCAGTGGATAACCCTAACTCATTTTGCAAATACATATGCAATTTGCTGCATTATTTTTGCCAACATTACATCAAAAAAGTGACACAATAGAACAACAAAGAGGCGCAAGGGACTTGTAAATCTGCCCCAGAGTGTATGCAGCAGTGTATGTATGTTAAGGGGAAGGTATGAAGAGAGAGGGAGGAGTAAGAGGAGAGAGGGTGGAGTATGAGTACAGGGGGGAGTATGAGGACAGGGGGGACTATGAGGAGAGAGAGGTGGGAATGAGGAAAGAGGAGAAATATCAGGAGGGAGAAGGGAGTATAAGAAGAGAGAGGAAGAGTGTATGGAAAGAGGAGGAGTATGAGGAGAGAGAAAGAAGTATGAGGAGAGAAGGGCGGGTATGTGGAAAGAGGGGTGAGTATGAGGAGAAAGGGGGAGCATAAGGAGAGAAGAGTGTGTATGAGGAGAGAGGAAGGAATATGAACAGAGACGTGGAAGAATGTGGAGAAAAGAGGAATATAAGGAGACAGGGGGTGTGTAAGGAGAGAGGGGGTACTATAAAAAGACAGTAAGAAGTATGAGGAGAGGGGGGAATATGAGGACAGGGGGAATTATGAGGAGAAGGAGGAGTATGAGGAGAGAGGGAGGAGTGTGAAGAGAGAGGGGGAGTATGGGTAGCAGGTTTCCTGCTCTCTCTTCCAAATAGGAAAGCAGTTTGCTATGGTAGGTTGGGAGGCACGAGGCTCCCGCCCTACCATAGCAAACAGCAGTGTCCCGGGGGTAGGCACCCTGGGAAACTGCAGAAGCTGGCCCTGGGGGGTGGCAGACCCCAGGGCCATCAAAGGCTTGAGGAGCGGGGCTGCGCGGTCCCCCTCCCATCATTTGTAAAGTCACGGGTGGTGGTGGTCCCCGGGGCTGGGGGGTCCATCACAGACCCCCCAATTTCAATATTAGACCCCCGTGGCAGTCCCTGGGGCGTATGGGGGCTTGACCCCCCACACAACTTTTTTTTATTTTTTAAAAGCCCCGGTGGTGGCGGTCCTTGGTGCTGTGGGGGGTCGTGAGCCCCCCGCATCCATATAATTAAAGCCCCAGGGGTGGCGGTCCCACATTATAAATTAAAACATTGTCCCCAGGGATTCGGCCCCCCGGGGGCTAATTAACAATAAAGCGGGCTTCGTTTTTTTTTTCTTCTTCAGGGCATACGCGTACCCTACACGTATCCCGTGATTTAAAAAAAAGATTTTGACCTAGGGGATCATTGTGAAACCCCCTGAGCAGCCCTAGGGGATCAGGAACACCTATAGCAAATAACAAACTTTTCCTGTCAATCTACACACTCAATCTACATACATATACAAATAAATAACAAATCACATGTATTCCCACATTAAATCAAAATGAAGCACACTTTTCTATTCCTTGAACTTTTGAACCCTTTCCAACTGACTAAAAATACAACCCTACCCCCATTCTGCTTCCTGCCTGTTACCATAGAAACACTTCAGGGAACAGTTAAGTGTGCTTGAATTGTCAATATACCAGCTTATCTTAAGTAACGTTCTTTTCTATCACTTTTTGTTAACCATAAATATCAAGCTTTTAAAAAACAGGAAATTGCACCCTAGTTTTCTGTGTAAAATGTTTTCAAACAACCAATCATTTCTTTGCTTTTTTCAAAACTCCACTTATCCACCATTTTAGAAAACTCTTACTTTTCAAACTACCATTTCACTTACAGAGACCATCTGAGTGCATCCAGACCTCTCTTCAACATGCTTACAGTGTGGATTGTTGGACACAGCTATATTTTCTGGAATCAAAGGTACGCAGAACAGAAAGGATTTTAACAAAGACCTAGGTTTACTAAATGTAGACATTAAATGGATTGGACAGAGAGGGTTAAAGTGGCACCAATTGATGCCATTGGTTTAATCCTTTTTACATCTCCAACACCCTGACCTCATAATTGTGCACAGTGGTGGCAATGACCTAGGCACTTTGACTGGGGTAGGGTGGAAATGTTTATGAAGGACACCTTTACAGAACTGATGTATTTTTCCCCCAAACTACCTTTGTCTATTCTAATATATGCCAAAGGCAGATTTGGAACTGGTCCAATCAATTTTGTCACCAGATTGAGAAAGCTAGGAAACATGTGAATAAATCTGTTTCTGCTTTTCTCGAGACTATAAAATGGGGTCCATTTACAACAACAATCTACGTTTCAATATGGATGGCATCTATTGGAGAGATGGTGTACATTTTACAGATAAGGGAAACAGAGTCTCCTCTTGAACGTTAGATTCTGCATCGGTACTTACTTGTGTAGGTACTAAAATCTCCCAATAAACAAAAGGGCTCTTTTTAGAGCCACCCAACATCTAAACACATAAACTTGATATATTTCTGAAAAATATTTCTCTTTTTCTTGCTTAGGTACTCATACGGGACGACTTAGGAACCTCCCAGCGTACGTCATCCGGCCGCACTAGGAACGCATACTGTAAATTTACTGTAAAAAAAAATAGCCCCTATCAATAATTTTTATTATCCCCTTGGACCCCATTCCCCGGGGCTCAAATAAAATGTTGGGGACCGTGGGGGAGCCCCAACGCCCCCACGGTCTCAGCCGGCTCCCCGCGTCCTTCAGGAGCCAACATTGCTTTTCGTCAGAGAGAGCAGCTTACATGCTGCTCTTCCTGACGAAATAAATAGTCAATTGGGCCAGAAAGGGATTTTATTTCTATTCTGAGAAGTCAGCTAATGCGGGATTTAACTTAATTGATGACTCGCACTATTAAGAAATAATAACTGAGGAAAATGAATTAGTAATACAAGCAAATAATGTTACCACACTAACATTATATGAAATAATACACTAACATTATATGAAATAATACAACAACCAGGTGTTTTAGAGTCAAAAAAGTTTGTTATTTTACTTAAAGATAAAGAATTGATCATTTGATAAAATAGGGTACAGAAAATGCAAATTAAGATATACTGGGAGTATATTACATGTTCCACTGGTATATCATAAAAGGTCTAAACTGCTGACAGAAATAACAACATTGACTTCAACTCAAAAATTAGATGAAAATCAATCGTGGTAGATGAATCAGATGCAGAATTAGACACTGTTGTCGACGTTTTGGTCTTTTTGTTATAATTCCATAAGACTAGCTTCAGGACAGAGAATAAAAGCATTTGAATGTAGACCCTCTGGAAAAATGTAACAAAATAACATTGTGTTATAACCTGGTTATATGATTTAACAATTCATTTAACATTTCAGTTGTTAAGAATACATATAACATTTGTCAAAAAGCAATTTTCATTTCTGTGTTTTTGAAGATTGCATAACAATTACCAAAAGTCGGTGTGGCAACTGGAGGTCAAATTGAGAGCGACTATTTTGTCACAGTTCTTTACAGCAGATTATTAGTAAATGAATCACACTTACGTATTGTAATCTACACATACACTTCCTAGCCAGGTCAGTGATGTAATTTTTAGAATCAATCAATTGAAGGTGATATCTGAAAGATGTTGAATTCTGCGACTTCAAGAGAATGGAAGTGCTATGAAACAAGAATAACTAGTTAAGTCTAAAGTACTTGGTGTTTTGGCTACGGCATGTAGACCCAACTGGAAATGCAAGTTACCTTTGAAATTAGGCTCAGCAGGACGCTTGAGACTCGTTTAATTTTCGTAATTAAGCTCAGCAAGACACTTGAGGCTCGTTCAATTGTCAAAAATTCCGACAATTGAACGAGCCTCAAGCTTCTTACTGAGCTTAATTACAAAAATGCAATTACAAATAAACTCACAATAATCAAATATCAATACAAACAAATGAAATGTCACAAAGAACAATCAATATATACACAATACGAAATACAAAGTTGTCATCCACAATGATACATTAGACAACTAGCACCCTTATATTTGAGACAAATCAAATTCTCTGAAATATCAGGGACACAAGGGGGTGTATTTGCAATATTTAACCAAGGAGTTGAGTTCCCTTGTCTGCCGACGCGTTTCAAGTGCTGGTTTAATCTTTCTCATGAACAGACTGCATTATGCTGGTTGACGCGTTTCAAGTGCCAGTTAAATCAATTGCCGCACTCTCATCAGGGCTGGATTAGTCTTTCTCACGAACAGACTGTTTGTGACAAAAAGGGGGAGAGGGGTTTGAGTTTTTATTAAAAAAGGCGCTTCCCAAAGCCCTAATTCTTTCTCTATCTGCACAAGTTAGTGGTCACATACCTGCATTATGCTGGTTAACTGTGACCATTAGCAATATGTAACAAGCAGTGGTTGCCAATCTGCAAAAAAAACAATATGACTGATTGAGCTCATGGGGCGCAATTCTTTTGTCTGATAGCTATGTCTGGGGGGAAGGGAAGAAATAAAAGTTACCTGGTTTTCAATAATGTGTGGCCAAGACGATTTGTAAACAATAAACAGCAATTGCAGGTCTTTACTTCTGCAAGAGAAATAGTACATGCGATTTCGGGGTGTCTGTTTATATAAGTGGGCAGACAAAGGAACTCAACTCCTTGGTTAAATATTGCAAATACACCCCCTTGTGTTCCTGATATTTCAGAGGATTTGATTTATCCCAAATATAAGGGTGCTAGTTGTCTAATTTATCATTGTGGAAGACAACTTTGTATTTCGTATTGTGTATATATTGATTGTTCTTTGTGACATTTCATTCGTTTGTATTGATATTTGATTATTATGAGTTTATTTGTAATTGTATGTCAAAACACATTTTCACGTTGTTAATTTTCACTGTGTAAGTACTAATGTGGTATTTCGTTTAGTTGGCTATGTGTTCCTATTTGTGTTCAAAGATATTATTTAAAAAAATAATGAAATGAAAGGCAGAAAGTACTGCTAAGGTAAACGTATTAGTTTGCGTTTATCTTACTTCATATGAATAAGTGTTGTGAAGTCACTAGAGGCTTAGGTAATTTTTTTCTTATGTAGGGGGCTAAAAGATGCAGCATTGGGTTATCTCCTGATAACAGATGAGTAAATCGTAATTCGTTGTTCGGATGATTTTAGGTGAATATTTTAAATTTGCAAAACTCCACACTTAGAAGAATTTCCAAGTGAAACTAGTCAATGTTACCCATTGGAAGGAAATTCAAATTACTGGTAAGTATGGTTAGAATTACTTTTCAGGATCAGTACTGGGCTCAAAGATGCTGCCCTTGGTCTCTCCTGATATCAGGTGAGTAAATCGGAATCCATTCTAAATTCAGTAAGCAAAACAGAGCTGTTTAGCAGAAAGATGTAAAAAGAGGCACGGCCTGCACCACCTCTCTGCAACGCAGCGCAGCGCAGTGGCACTTCCTGGAAGCACCTGGTGGGCTGCTTGGCCCCATTGTCCCCCTGGTTTGAAGTAGAATTTTTTCCCCAACTTAAAGCGTGGCACAGGGCGTGTTTGCACACATCATGTCAGGCCCCTCCCCTCCCTTCACCACTGTGTAAACGCGCCCTGTCACCATTCTAAATTGAGAGATTAAGTCCCCTTTAACCCCTTCAGCGCTAATGACAAGGGTAACTCGTCATGGAGTTTCCATTGATTTCAATGGAAATTACATTGAAGTGCCAGCAGAAGCATAGCATCCAAGTGGTTAATCCTAAGGGTCCCTAGGGTCAAACTAGCCCACTAGGTACCCCCAGTAAGTGCCACAGAGCTGTGTTGCAGCGAGGTGTAAAAAGGGGAGTGGCCTCTGAACACCTATCTGCAACGCAGCTCCCTGATGCATACTGGAGATACCTGTTGGCTTAATTGGCCCTCAGGGACCCTCAGTATTGAAAGAAAATTAATTCCCCAACTTTGCACAGTGGTAAAGGAAGGAGGCGTGACCTATGGTGATATGTCTGCAAGCACACCCTGTGGCGCGTTTTAAGTTAGAGAAATAATTCCTCTTCAATTCTGTGGGTCCCTGGGGGCCAACTAGCTTACCAGGTCCCTCCAGTATGCGCCATGAGGCTGCATTGCAGAGAGGTGTTCAAAGGCCATCAGTTATGTCACTGACAATGTCATGAATGATGTAATATGTGACATCATCAGCAGTGGATTGCTGGTGCGCGAAATATAGTTAGTACAACTAACTATATAGGAGCAATTTCAATGGTTTTGTAGGGGAACAGCTATTACAACGCAACTATTACAACACAGTGCTATTACAACGCAACTATTACAACGCAAGTTCTATTACAATGCATGTTTTTACAACGCATGCTTTTACAACGCGAGTGCTATTACAACGCATGCTTTTACATCGTAATTATAATAAAAAAAAATTTTTTTAAATTTATAAATGTTGGTAAAATGTTGGAAAAATACATTTAATTAGAATAATTAATACTCAGGAATATTTCTAGAAAATATTAAATTAATAATGTTACAATAAATGTTGGTAAAATGATTTTAATTAGAAGAATTAATACTTAGGTATTCTTTAAGAAAATATATTTGTTTTAACTATATTTAATTTCTGATTATTATTTAATTTTTAATTTTCAAAAGAATAAAATCTATTGTTTATTATTAGATATTTAATTTATATTAATTTAAATTAATACTTAGGTATTTATTTTTATTTTGAGAAATATTTTAATAAATAATACTCTGGTAATTTTTTATGTTGAAAATAGTGATTTTTTTATTTTACAATTTTTTTTAATTTTCTGAAGGAAAATAAGTTTTATAAAAATTAAGTATCTACATTTATTAAATATTTTAAATATTATGCTAAAATGTTGGTTAAATGAATTTAATTTGAAGAAAAAATACTCAGGTATCTTTAATGAAAATATTAAAATAATAAATTAATAAATATTATTATTTGTTTGAAAAATGAATGTAATTAGAAGTATTTATACTCAGGTATCTTTAAGAAAATATATTTGTTTTAACTATATTTAATTTCTGATTATTATTTAATTTTTAATTTTCAAAAGAATAAAATCTATTGTTTAATATTAGATATTTAATTTATATTAATTTAAATTAATACTTAGGTATTTATTTTTATTTTGAGAAATATTTTAATAAATAATACTCTGGTAATTTTTTATGTTGAAAATAGTGATTTTTTTATTTTACAATTTTTTTTAATTTTCTGAAGGAAAATAAGTTTTATAAAAATTAAGTATCTACATTTATTAAATATTTTAAATATTATGCTAAAATGTTGGTTAAATGAATTTAATTTGAAGAAAAAATACTCAGGTATCTTTAATGAAAATATTAAAATAATAAATTAATAAATATTATTATTTGTTTGAAAAATGAATGTAATTAGAAGTATTTATACTCAGGTATCTTTAAGAAAATATATTTGTTTTAACTATATTTAATTTCTAATTATTATTTATATTTTAATTTACAAATTTTTAAATGGAATGTTTAATATTAAAAATGTAATTTATATTAAAATAAAATAATACTTAGGTATTTATACTTATTTTTGAAAAATATTTTAATAAATAATACTCTGGTAATTTTTAAAATAGAAAATAGACATTTTGTTAATTTTACAAATATTTTAAATTTTTTGAAGGAAAATAAGGTTAATAATACTTAAGTATCATTTTTTATAAATAGTTAAAATATTTTGCAATTATAATAAATGTTAGGAATATTTTAAGAAGCATTTTTAGTAAATTTCCCACGGTTTTACAGTGATTCCAATGGACAGTTTAGTCCTTCATTTATTTCATTGACTACTCTATAGTAACCCGCAGAACTGAATAGCAAGGTTGAAAAACAACAGAAGAAGGTGGGAGAAGATGGAAACAAGACTAGCATACTGGTAAGTGATAATAAACATAATTTTTAGTAGTCAAAATATAATTTTTAAAGTCACATTTATTAAAAATAAAAGTAGAAAGACCATGACATTATGGCTTTTGTTTGCTTTATTTCATTAAAAATATGTTAAAAATAAATATATATTTTTATTAACATTCTCCATATTTTTGTAACATTTTATGTTTAGTAATAATATTTTAAAAAAACTTATAATGTAAATAAAATAAATGTTTAGTAAATAGTCCTTTTTTATCTTAATAGATTTTGATCACGTCGTTACGTTAACGTCGACGTAAGCGGCCATCTTGGATTGCATCGATTGCTGGAAGCAGTGGAAAGCTGATCTGCGCTAAAGGTAGGAAACTTAAATAACTTTATTTAAAGTAAAAAATAGATAAAAATGTATATATATTGTAATGAAAGGATAAGGAGAGGTTGCGGATGAAAAAAAGAGTTGAATAGTGTTTGTTTTCAGCATGTCGCCGAACATTTTACTTGTATATGCCTTCGTCGGGTTATGTTACGATTAAAGTTATGGGTAAAGATGGAAAAATAAGTAAGTGTTTAATTATTAGAAAACATTTTGAACGTTTAATGTTTTGTGTAGAGATAGTAATGTATTGAGATTGGAGTTTTGTAGAAGAGAAATTGGATAGTTTTGTTATTTAGGTAAAATGATTGCTTTTGGCTTGGTTGGTAATAAAGAAAACTGTTTTTTTGAATTCCAAGTGGGAAAATAGAAGGAAGATGCATTAGATTAAATTGTTGTATTTTTCGGTTTTGAGGTTTCATTGGCTGCATTGGTTTAATATTTAAGTGGCCAGCAATTTAAAGGAATTATTTTGCGTGTTCTTTTTTGGAAAAATTGGAATGAGATATAATATGATTTAGTTAGCGAGAAAAAATCCAGTAAGGATGTGATGTTACATAACCATAAAAATTAATTTACAGGTTGGGAACGTCACATTTTGCTGTAAGGGATTTTTGGAATAAAGAAGAATGCAAAAGGATTCGGGTAACGAAGACGGGTTTGTATTCAAGAACGTAATTTTTCTGTTTGAAAAAGTACAGAAAAAAGAAAAAAAATTGAAACAATTATGTTATCAATATGGATTTTTTTTGGCACTTATATTTTTTTTTTACTTGTAAAGAAGAATGCTTTATTCAGAAAATGCATTAAATTATCGATTTAAAAATTAAAAATTTGAAAGTAATCGATTTGATAAACAGTAATTGAAAAATATTCTGATAAGTTTTGCTGATTTTTGGAGGTATAAATTTAAGAGATTACAACATTGTTCTTTTTTTCACAATTGGAAAAAATATACCAAACACTTATATAATAATCTTTTTCAAAAAAACTAGTTTAAAAAAAAAAAAAATTCAAGCAAGCATCACTTTGGAAAAAATAAGTGGTGAGGAAGGAAAGGATATTTAACACCTTAGCTGCGTGTAAACATCCCTCCCCAGTGCTGCGCTGTCCATTGGAACCAGTGCTGAATGGACGTCCAATGGTCGTGCGCAGCACTGGGGAGGTAGCGCTGCTGACGACCGTTGGCCGTCAGAGGACTTAAGGGGTTAAAAAGGAACGTTCAAAATGTTTTCAAAAGTAAATATATTCCATTTTAAATGCAATGGATTAAAAAAAGGAAACTTAAAAATAAAAGAAGGAGAAGACTGACTTATCTTTGGATTGTAAGGGGTTTTTTTTGGAAAAAATTACTAATGGATTTGTCTATATTAGAAAATGGAGGAACAGAAAAAAAGAAGACTTCTTTAGGTAAGGAAACCAGATGAAAACTATTTTTAAAAATGTTTTAAAAAAATGCCAATTGAATTAAATGTGGAAAAAATAATTTAAGGACAAAGCAGGAAAGTAAGTTTGTGATTTTTGATTAGAAATGTAATATGTTAGCAACATTTTCCAGGTAGTCTAATGCCACACTCAACGAAAATTGTTGAAGTACTGTCAATAGTCTCTCTGACATCTCCTTTGTTTGTTTAGAAGGTCGTGGATTTAGGCTACCTGTTAATGCTTGTGCAAGTCTCATTTCTTGAAAACTTTGCTCCTTCTTCAAAGTTTTCAAAAAAGAGTAGAAATTTGGATGATGTTTCCCAATTGTATGACTGAAGGAGTTGTGCCATCCCTCTATGGCATTGTTTGTTTTAGCACCTCCTTCCAAGCAGGTTAAGTAGCAGTTCCACCACTCCACATGGAAACGTGGCTTCCTCCTGCGACCCGATCTGCTTAGACGCCCAATCCATGTGTCCTCAAAGTAATTTAACAAGGGTGCCAATTTTTCTTCATTTTCGACATAATATTCTGATTCAGAAATTGCAGTGTAGTATTCGTCTACACTTTCAGGAGGTACAAAACAAAGTGCTGTTAATTTCTTTAATTCAACTTGTAGTTTGCTATCTGAGCAGTAATCTGTAACCAGGGATGTTTTTTGCAATTTACGCCAATATGCCTGGGAAAAATGAAAAAAAACATCCCTGAATTTGGGTATCCATGTACATTTTGTTGATCACATTGATCATAGTCAATTTGAAATCTATAATGATTTTCCTAGGACTTTTCCCGGATGTTTTCTCTTTAATCACTGTTAAAAATTCAGTGTAGGTTGCAGATTGCTTATCTGGTAGCAAACTATACACTAAGGGAACTACATTTTTGTTAATCTGTGCATGAATGCTGTAAATTTGTGTGAAAGGATGGGGCGTACATTTAAACGTCCCATCCATCATCCAAATTTCAGTATTCTCTAATTTAAAGAGGTTGCGGGATGTGCTAAATATTAGAATACGTTTAAGAGGGTTTTCGTTGTCATAGACTAAGAAAGGTTCATTAGAGAAAGATAGAGTAAGTTCATGAGGAATATTTATGTCTGCAAAAGTTTGAGGGGTAACTGTGTGAGTGTTACTTGCCTGCTTTTTACGTTGAATATTTCTACGCAAATTGGGTATGGTAGGCATATTACAAGCAATATGTCCAGGGACATGTTGTGCAACCTCTCTTAAAATTTGACCAGGAGTGTCATTGGAGGTGGATGCAATATCTTTCATTTGGTTTATTGTTTCACGTATTTCTATCTCCATTGCAGAGGCAGAGTGGTTATGTTCAGTTGTTTTGATTACGTTGTCACCAACAGTAACCGCTCTGCCGCTGCAACAAGAAGAATAATATTGCACACACCTCCAATGTCTCCTTGGTTCACTTATCCTTCCATTACAATATACTTTTCACTTTAATTAGTCTTTATTCGATATATTTCAATCATCAAAGACATTTTACAAAAAAGAATTTGTTGTTTTTATCCCACCCCTCCCCCCCACCCCACAAATATACAGGATCCACAATGAGTTAATACAATAAATAAGCAAAAGTAAAAGACATCTTCCTATCTCATCCTATTTACATTTTTACACAATCTTAAAATATCCTATTTACATCTTTGCATAATCTTAAAATATCCATAAAAATACCAAGAAAAAGATAATACAATTTAGAAAGCTAAGTTCATTAGTGCCAACCGAAAGGATAAGTAAAAAAAAAAGTAACAACTACTTATATGGTTTGCATAGTTTATCACAAGAAATATACTGATCAGAAGTTCGAATAAACGCAAACAGTACGACAGACAATAACAATCCTAAATTTATTCCAGACACATTTTACGTGCCCGAATTATCCACATCCAGTGGAGGAATTTTGCCATAGCTATAACAACAGGCTGAGAGGTGTCTATTCTTAAGATCCTGACAGCCTCGTTTGACGTTTTTAAACCTAACTGGATGCAAATTGGTTTAAGCCATGAGCGTCTGGGTATTCTATATTCAGGGCAGGCAAATAACACATGTCCGATGTTTTCATTATGGTCCGGACAGAAGGGGCACCTTGGAGTTTGTACCTTATTCCATTTCACTGTTAGGGCATTTAGTGGAAGTGTCCCCACCCTCAACTGATGGTACCTCTTCCGGTCCCCTGGGACCGTGATCCAATCCCAGTAGGATTCGAGGGCCGGTGAGTGCTTGAGCTCCAAATAATCATATGTAAAGGTACGGTCAATATGATTCCTATAGCACTTAATCTCCACCATGCTCCAATAGAGTTCACGAAGTGTCTTTTTCGGTGGAAATACACTATTTAGGGGATCATCCCACAATTGGGGTAAACTCAGTGCCCTATATAAAAGTTTAACCTCTTTCATCCAGACTATCTTACTGGCAGTATCCAGGGTTCTCACCTCCAGGAAGCCTTGGGCATACTGGGAGAGTTCCGGGGTTACCCATAGCCTTCTCCAGTAGGCCACGATTCTATACCTGGCTGTGTCCCTAAAACTATAAAATCCCAAATCATAGTTTAAAGGTATCGATGGGGTTGACATTGGTAAACCAGTAATGTTGCGGAGAAATTTATTCTGTGCTACCGTCAACTTGGTAAGATTACTGGACCCCCAGAGTTCAGCTCCGTAAAGAACTGCTGCTCCAACCTTAGCGTTGTAGATTTTTAGGACAGGTCTAATTGGTTTGGTATAAGATGAAAAAAGCTCCTTTGTGAGAACTCCTGCGAGTTGTGCATGTTTTGTATCTAGTTCATTTGTATGCTGTTTCCAATCTAGATTGTAGGACAAATTGATACCAAGGTACTTAAAGACCTGGGTCTGCTCGAGCTGGACCCCATCCATAATAACTCTACCTCTAATGTGTTTCCGCTTGTGCATAACCATATATTTAGTTTTGCTGGTATTAATTACAAGACCATGGTCAATGCAAAATGCTTCAAAAACCCTAATGGCCTTTTGAAGTCCCTGCTGGGTCTTTGATATCAGCAAGGTATCGTCCGCAAACATCAACAGGGGTATCAGCTTTCCTGCCAACCTTGGGGCATCCGTGGGCTGATGTTCGAAATAACTGATCACCCTGTTGATGTATAACGAGAAGAGTGTTGGTGCGAGCACGCATCCTTGGCGTACTCCCCTCGCAATGGGGAACTTCTCAGTGGCACTACCCTGCTGATTCCACCGTACTTGTGCAAAGTTGTTTTCATGCATCCTGATCAGTAGAGACAGGATTTCTTTTGGAATACCTTGGTCATGTAGGATATTCCACAACTTATGGCGGGGAACTAAATCAAAAGCTGATTTTAAATCAACAAAAGCCGCAAAAAGCATCCCGCCCCCTAGTAAAACTGTGCGCAAATACAATAAAACAAATCTAAAAACTTGGTCGATAGTGCTGGTATGGCTGCGGAAACCAGCCTGCAGGGGTGATAATATATCGTGATCATCTATCCACCCATGTATTCGCTGTAATAATAACCTTGCCACAACTTTTTGTATACATGCAATCAGGCTAATAGGCCTATAGTTGCCTGGATCCGAGCATGCCCCCTTTTTAAAGATGGGGATAATCTCGGCTCCTTTCCAGGTCTCAGGAATAGGCGAGCCCTTTGCAATAGCGTTGGCTAACAGCTGAATATAGGTGGCCCATAGGTCCCTGTCGTGCATGAACAAATCTGCAGGGATAAAATCTAGGCCCGGGGCTCTGGCTTTAGGTATACTGCTCAGAGTTTTTAGGACGTCATCTTTGGAGAAGAGTAAGGGGCTCGTTAGAGTATCTGCTAAGGCTAGACACTCCTCTTCACCTTCATCCTCAGCAGCAAACTGAGTAGAAAAATGGGATACCCAGGCTTCTGGTAACACATGATTTGTGGGTTCTCCTCTATTAGCCCCCCTTCCCCATTTAACAATATTCCAGAAGGGTGTCATGGATCTTTCCCTACTGGCTTCGAGGAGATCCCTCCAGTAGCCTTCCTCCCAATCCCTTTTTGCACTAAGTTGCACTTTTTTGTACATAACTCGGGCCTCCCTTATTTTAGTTTTGTCTCTAGTTTTTACCGCATCTGACAGGAACCTATAGGCAGTCCTGCAGGTCTTGTCATACCACTGATCCTCCTTTCTTATTGGTCTACGTGGCTTCTTCTTAGCTTTCTTTACAAAAAACAATTTTAACTTGTTAAAAAATTTATCATGGATCCTGCTAATTTCAGCTATCGGGGTATTTTTATCATTTATATCCTGGACTTTTTGGATGGCCAGGGTTGTTAAATCCCTCATAGCTATCATGCTTTCCTCATTGGCTGCACAAATTTCCCATCTGATGTGTCTTTGATCGTTGGAGAGGTTTATCTGAACATTTTCCCTCTCTTCCTCATTTGTCATCAGATCAAACAATTTAAAAGTTAAAATCAATGGGTCGTGGTCACTTTCCACCCTTGACTCAATCCTCATATCAAGAACATTTCCCCAATTCTCTTTGTTAGTCAATATATAATCAATACGACTATGTGTAATTCCATTAGAGAAAGTAGGGGCACCCTGCTTATCTGATAATGTTCTTCCATTAGTGGCCCGCAACCCAGACTCAACACATAGTACTTTTAACTGTAATGCAGCCTCAGACCATCTTTTAATGGGTAACAAGGAAAGCTGTGGGATTTCCCAAATGAAGTCCTCTTCAATAGTGAGGTCAACATCCTGATTATCAAGTGGTTCAAAACAACAATTAAAATCACCACCAATAATAATATCGGCATTCAAACAGTGTTGTTTTAATAGAATATCCAACAGTTCAACCGCCTTAGTGCGTTTACCACCCGGTAGGCCCCTTGAGTAGATGTTAAAAATAAAGATGTCCCTACTGGGCGGTCGCTGTAATTTGACCAATAATATATCAGAACTATTGGTATCTATTTGTAACACTGAGTAGTCATTATTCTGCTTGATCCATGTTACCAAACCACCTTTTGCCCTTCCCCTTGAGCTCGGGGTAGCTGGAATGAAATAATGTAAATATCCCTGAATTGGATCGGGTTCTAGCTGCCAAGTCTCCTGTAAAAGGATTATATCCTTTGAATCCAGGAAAGTTAGCAGATCCTGTGATAGAATCTTATTTTTTAACCCTGCAACATTCCAGGACATTAAGGTACGTTGTATATTGATATTGTCACTGGTGGATTTTATACTATCGGTTTGGCCTTCACACTGTTGCTGGGTAGGATCATATTCACATGTGTTATCATCTATAACAGCCAATTCAGGAGACAAATTCTCATTTAGCTCAAGTATATCATTATTAACAGTATGTTTGGAACATTCAGTACACTGGTGAGCATTAATCATATTACCAGACTCGTCCTGTATGTTGCTTACATTAATCAAAGCATCAGTTAATCCAGTATTTGGCCGGGTGACCGTTTCCCTGGCAGCATGAATGCCAACAGGAATTGGAAGGTTTTCAAATCTATTGCCCAGTCAATCACAATCATTTAGCCCTGATAAGGCTTCATATCTATTGCCTAAAACCATACCCCATTCATTAAAGGGAACCCCTGGGCCTCTGTTGTTTCTCACAGTGTTCCACATAGGACCAGGAGTCCTTGGAAAAGTCACATTCTGTTGCTCTCCATAGAAAAATTTTAACGTAAGAGGAACAACAGATCCTGCTCTTCTTTGGGGGGGGTAGATATGGTTTAAGAGATTTGGCAAAACACCTGGATGGGAAAAAGTCACTATAACGCAATCTCCCTTGAATCTTTTCGGTCGATTTCCAATCCACGCCACCCTCTTAGTGGATTTAATCTCAGATGCAAGTTGGTGTTTTCCTCCTGGTGCCATTTGCGTATTGTTTGTTAACCAATAGAGGGCCTTACTAGACAAGGATGCTGGTGTTTCGGATTGCGCATCTGTTGGCGGGGGAACATTGGCCAGGACCAGGACAACTGGGGAGGCTTCTTCAGTAAATTGAAGGGGATCTGTTTCCTGACAGTTTATTGGCACATTACCTTTTGGTCCTGATACCCCAGCGGTGTTCAAGGGTCGATTGGTAGAATGAGTTTCATTCCTGGCTGGACTTTCAGGGAGCGTAGGACTGCTCTCTTTTTCCATAGAGCTCCTTGCCTTGGGTTCGATTGGTTTCGCCATTTGTGTCACTAAGATATTAACCGTCTCAACCCCTTCCACAGCTTTGACTTGAAGACCACTCATCTTTTTTACCTCCGCGTTCAATTTGTCAATTTTGGCGATTAAAGGCTTAATGATGGTTTTGATTTTAGAATCAATAATGTCTGCTATTTTCTGAAGCAAATCGTCCTCATTATAGCTTTTATCGTGATTGCTTTTATCAAGAACATTATTGTCACCATCATCTAAGATTTTTGCCTTATTGTTTCCTGTCGGAGTAGCTTTTTTCCTCCTATTTCCTGAGCGTAACCCCATCCGCCTTTGTTGAGTTTTCCTATTTTTTCTCGAAGGTCGAGTTTCCTGCTCAGGGGATGACAGTTCGTCAACATTATGCGCCAGAGTCTCGTGTTCAAGTTCAATGTTTATTTCTTGGTCTGGTGGCACTATATTTGCGACATCATCCAGGATAAGGCTATTCTGATCATCCAAATTTGGAGTAGGGTGAACCGTAATGTCTATTAGGTTAATGGAGTCATCAAGTACTAAAGAACCTGAATGTTGAGGACTTTGGGTTGGGCTTAGTAGCTGTAGGTTAGGCGACTGGCTTAGTCCTAATGATTGTCTTCTATCTTTATTTATTTTAGTTACGACTTGGAGCATATAGTTTTCTATGGGCTTAGAGTTAACAGATGGCTGTTTTTTAGTATTTTTTTTAGACATGTTAAGTTTGTGTTGTTGATTTGCCCAATGTAGAGAAAAATATTACGCTTCCACACCTGTTCACCAGGGTTACTATGTAGCAGTAAAATTCTAATTGCAAGATGTTGTATAGGCTTTGCCAGTAGACACCAGATACTTTAATGAAGCTCGTGTATCAGTGAGTTTAGTTAGAAGCTCACAGAAAGCCTTTCGAGATGACGCTGCACAGTAAAGTTAGTAGAAAAGGGAATTCTCTTACTTGCTTGGGTTGCAGATGTTAGGGGGGTTGCCCAGTCCAGTCCCGGCCAGTCTAGGACTGTCTAAGACTGTCCCGCCCTTGTCCCGGGCTTCTCCCGCGCGTGACTCGCGGGGCGAGAGGGGGCGTCTCCCTTTCAGCGCCGCCTGGAGCTCCTGCCGCGTCACGAGCGCGTCACCCCTGGTGCTGCTGGGGGCTGTAGTGCGCTTATGGTCAGCGCGTTCTCCCGGTTTGGCCGTTTCCCTCACGGCTACACTGCCCGATGGCTCAGCGTCCTTCCTCACGGTAAGCCTCAGTAGAATGCTGGTTGTGGTCCGCGAGGCTCCCGGCGGCGTCTCCCTTTCAGCGCCGCCTGGCGCTCCTGCCGCGTCACGAGCGCGTCACCCCTGGTGCTGCTGGGGGCTGTAGTGCGATTATGGTCAGCGCGTTCTCCCGGTTTGGCCGTTTCCCTCACGGCTACACTGCCCGATGGCTCAGCGTCCTTCCTCACGGTAAGCCTCAGTAGAATGCTGGTTGTGGTCCGCGAGGCTCCCGGCGGCGTCTCCCTTTCAGCGCCGCCTGGCGCTCCTGCCGCGTCACGAGCACGTCACCCCTGGTGCTGCTGGGGGCTGTAGTGCGCTTATGGTCAGCGCGTTCTCCCGGTTTGGCCGTTTCCCTCACGGCTACACTGCCCGATGGCTCAGCGTCCTTCCTCACGGTAAGCCTCAGTAGAATGCTGGTTGTGGTCCGCGAGGCTCCCGGCGGCGTCTCCCTTTCAGCGCCGCCTGGCGCTTCTGCCGCGTCACGAGCGCGTCACCCCTGGTGCTGCTGGGGGCTGTAGTGCGCTTATGGTCAGCGCGTTCTCCCGGTTTGGCCGTTTCCCTCACGGCTACACTGCCCGATGGCTCAGCGTCCTTCCTCACGGTAAGCCTCAGTAGAATGCTGGTTGTGGTCAACGAGGCTCCCGGCGGCGTCTCCCTTTCAGCGCCGCCTGGCGCTCCTGCCGCGTCACGAGCGCGTCACCCCTGGTGCTGCTGGGGGCTGTAGTGCGCTTATGGTCAGCGCGTTCTCCCGGTTTGGCCGTTTCCCTCACGGCTACACTGCCCGATGGCTCAGCGTCCTTCCTCACGGTAAGCCTCAGTAGAATGCTGGTTGTGGTCCCATATATATCCACAATGTTTGAGAAGTCTGTTTCCTTTCCTTGATTTAGAGTAAGATGCTGTGGCCTGGCTTGACATTATCTGTTGAAAAAATGAAATGGGGAAAAAAAATTACTATGTTTTTCTATGTCTTTGTTTTATCTTTTTGAAATGTATATTTATTTTTTTATTTATACAAGTTTATAGAGTTAGAATAGTAAGTGGCACCCCTACACTATCCAGCACTTTCCCTACTGATGCAATTTTCTGGAGTTAGAATACTAAGTGGCACCCGTACACTATCCAGCACTTTCCCTACTGATGCACTTTCCTGGAGTTAGAATATTAAGTGGCACCCCTACACTATCCAGCACTTACCCTACTGATGCACTTTCCTGGAGTTAGAATAGTAAGTGGCACCCCTACACTATCCAGCACTTTCCCTACTGATGCACTTTCCTGGAGTTAGAATACTAAGTGGCACCCCTACACTATCCAGCACTTACCCTACTAATGCACTTTCCTGGAGTTAGAATAGTAAGTGGCACCCCTACACTATCCAGCACTTACCCTACTGATGCACTTTCCTGGAGTTAGAATAGTAAGTGGCACCCCTACACTATCCATCACTTACCCTACTGATGCACTTTCCTGGAGTTAGAATAGTAATTGGCACCCCTACACTACCCAGCACTTACCCCACTGATGCACTTTCCTGGAGTTAGAATAGTAAGTGGCACCCCTACACTATCCAGCACTTTCCCTACTGATGCACTTTCCTGGAGTTAGAATACTAAGTGGCACCCCTACACTATCCAGCACTTACCCTACTAATGCACTTTCCTGGAGTTAGAATAGTAAGTGGCACCCCTACACTATCCAGCACTTACCCTACTGATGCACTTTCCTGGAGTTAGAATAGTAAGTGGCAGCCCTACACTATCCAGCACTTACCCTACTGATGCACTTTCCTGGAGTTAGAATAGTAAGTGGCACCCCAACACTATCCAGCACTTACCCTACTTATGCACTTTCCTGGAGTTACAATAGTAAGTGGCACCCCTACACTATCCAGCACTTTCCCTACTGATGCACTTTCCTGGAGTTAGAATACTAAGTGGCACCCCTACACTATCCAGCACTTACCATATTGATGCACTTTCCTGGAGTAATAATAGTAAGTGGCACCTCTACACTATCCAGCACTTATCCTACTGATGCACTTTCCTGGAGTTAGAATAGTAAGTGGCACCCCTACACTATCCAGCACTTTCCCTTTAGATGCACTTTCCTGGAGTTAGAATAGTAAGTGGCACCCCTACACTACCCAGCACTTACCCCACTGATGCACTTTCCTGGAGTTAGAATAGTAAGTGGCACCCCTACACTATCCAGCACTTTCCCTACTGATGCACTTTCCTGGAGTTAGAATACTAAGTGGCACCCCTACACTATCCAGCACTTACCCTACTAATGCACTTTCCTGGAGTTAGAATAGTAAGTGGCACCCCTACACTATCCAGCACTTACCCTACTGATGCACTTTCCTGGAGTTAGAATAGTAAGTGGCACCCCTACACTATCCATCACTTACCCTACTGATGCACTTTCCTGGAGTTAGAATAGTAATTGGCACCCCTACACTACCCAGCACTTACCCCACTGATGCACTTTCCTGGAGTTAGAATAGTAAGTGGCACCCCTACACTATCCAGCACTTACCCTACTGATGCACTTTCCTGGAGTTAGAATAGTAAGTGGCACCCCTACACTATCCAGCACTTTCCCTACAGATGCACTTTCCTGGAGTTAGAATAGTAAGTGGCAGCCCTACACTATCCAGCACTTACCCTGCTGATGCACTTTCCTGGAGTTAGAATAGTAAGTGGCACCCCAACACTATCCAGCACTTACCCTACTTATGCACTTTCCTGGAGTTACAATAGTAAGTTGCACCCCTACACTATCCAGCACTTTCCCTACTGATGCACTTTCCTGGAGTTAGAATACTAAGTGGCACCCCTACACTATCCAGCACTTACCATATTGATGCACTTTCCTGGAGTAATAATAGTAAGTGGCACCTCTACACTATCCAGCACTTATCCTACTGATGCACTTTCCTGGAGTTAGAATAGTAAGTGGCACCCCTACACTATCCAGCACTTTCCCTTTAGATGCACTTTCCTGGAGTTAGAATAGTAGGTGGCACCCCTACACTATCCAGCACTTACCCTACTGATACATTTACCTGGAAATAGAATAGTAAGTGGCACTTCTACACTATCCAGCACTTACCTTATTGATGCACCTTCCTGGAGTTAGGATAGTAATTGGTACTCCTACACTATCTTGCACTTACCTTATTGATACACTTTCCTGGAGTTAAAATAGTTAGTGGCACCCCTACACTATCCAGCACTTTCCCTACAGATGCACTTTCCTGGAGTAAGAATAGTAAGTGGCACCCCTACACTATCCAGCACTTACCCTACTGATGCACTTTCCTGGAGTTTGAATTGTAAGTGGTATCCCTACACTATCCAGCACTTACCCTACTGATGCATTTTCCTGGAGTTAGAATAGTAAGTGGCACCCCTACACTATCCAGCACTTACCATATTGATGCAATTTCCTGGAGTTAGAATAGTAAATGACACCCCTACACTATCCAGCACTTACCCTTCTGTTGCACTTTCCTGGAGTTAGAATAGTAAGTGGCACCCCTACATTATCCAGCACTTATCCTACTTATGCACTTTCTTGGAGTTAGAATAGTAAGTGGCACTTCTACACTATCCAGCACTTACCCTACTGATAATCCTAGTTTTTTATATGTTTTTCTTTGGCTTTCTTAGTCGACTGTTATTCCCAGTTTTTCTTTTTGATTGGAGGACTTCAGAAGATAAATGTATGTATCTAAAATGTATTCAAAACATTTCATGAAGATCTGATTTCTATTGTTTATGATCTAGTGATAATTGACAAGTTTGAAATGATAAATAATTGTTATGTTCTAAACATCACATGCTTTCTTAGTGCTGCATTTTTGTTGTGTTGGCATTCTAATTAATTTTACAAATTAAACTCTTGTTTTTTCTAGAATTGCATTGTTTTGGAATTGCTTTAGTTATTGTTTATTCTAAACCGTTCAACATTTTTTAACAGCTGCAGTTTCTAGATGTTGGATTTGGATTTGTAAATTCTACATCATGTCACTCTTTCTGTACTGTTGCATTTTCAAGTAGTAGGAACAATATTTAAATCCGTTTTTTTGGTGATGATTTCATTTATTATTTATACTTTTATTAAATATTTAAAAAAATTACCTTCTTAAAATCTCTACGATTGTATTTCGAAAATGACTGGGTTTTTTCTTAAACCAAGTTCGTTTTTCTGTGAGAAAAGAATAATTTAAAGGTATGGATTATTACATCAAAAGGTGTGTAAACTATTTACGTATGTGTTTTGGTAAATAGGAAAAAAAGTACCTTATTTTAAATCGTGGTGAGTAGTGCTGCTGTTTTGAAAAAAAGCTTTTTTTGGAAAAGCTGGTTTATTCGTCTCTCTTGGTTGGAGAACTGTTTCTAAAAGTAATATTTATTTTTTGTTTTTTAAAAAAATGTATAGTATATTTCTGCATAGAATACTTTCTTTTAAAAAAATTACAACGTTTTAATATTAGTAAGGTTAATTTATTTTTCGGATTCTTTAGAGATGTTTGTAAATATATTCAGGTATTTCCTTAGCTAAAGGTTAATGTTGTGGTATTTATTGCATTTAAAAAATATATATTTCTAATTTATTGCTGCTCAAATGCTATAATCAAACATTTCTTTACTTCGTTTTCTTAACTTGAATGTAATTGGAAAAATGCTTCAAAGTTCGCTATGGCTGATATTTAGTTGGAGAGGTCAGAGGGTCAGCTTTTGACGTCTGGTCACTCTGGGATTTGATAATCAACTGACTTAAAAATGGTGTCTTCCACGTATTTATAACTTTTCGTCAGTAGCATCATTATTTTTTTAATTTACACCGTTAGCTTCATAATTTTATTTTCATTCATATAATGTGAAAACGTATAATTTAAAATGTTGTGTTTTGAAGTGATGTTTTGATAGTTTCGTTCCGTTTTGGCATCCATTTTGAAAGTATTGTTGTTCTTTAATGTCATGGAAATAGTAGATGGACTTCATTTTAAACTATAGTGCTTAAAATGGCGGTTCTCGGTATGTTAAATATTTCTGTTTCTGAAAAAAGTTTGTTTTTCATTTATTTAATAATTGTTTTCACGTTGTTTTGACAAGTAAATCGTTCTCTCGGTAAAATATGTGAATTTTCATAAATACGAGTATTAATTTTGTTACTCGAGTATTAATTTTGTTACTTGAGTATAAATTTTAAAATCTCTGTGATTTCGGGACATTTCTCTGCAGTTTATCATCACATTTTAATACACTTCCCCACCCAAAAACCCCTAATTTCCCTGCATCCCGTGCCAGGATTTATTTTACTTTTAAAATGAAAATATATATTTATTTATTTAATTTAAAAAATTTTCTTTGATATGGTAATTATTTTCAAAAAATTCGGAGCTTTTCCGTGGAGTTTTTCACCACATTTTAATACACATCCCCACCCAAAACCCCTAATTTCCCTGCATCCCGTGCCAGATTTTAAATGACAAAAAACAAAAAATTAATTAAATGCGTTGTAAAGGTATGCGTGTTAAAGGATTTTGTTGTAATGGTACTTTTTCATTAGTAACTCTATATTGCGTTGTAACAGTATTCGTTGTAAAATATTGCGTTGTAATATCTCATGCGTTGTAAAAAATGCGTTGTAAAAGCATGCGTTGTAATAGTATGCGTTGTGTTTTGTATGAGTGAAATGTCCAGCTAACTATAACAACCCTAAAACTTATAGTTTTGTGAGTGAATTTTAAAGGTTTTTTAAATGCTAATTCCTAACTATATAGGGCCTGAAACCTATGGTTTTTTCATTGAATTTGCAAGGATTTTTAAATGCTAATTCCTAACTATGTAAGGTTTGAAACCTATGGTTTTTTCAGTGAATATATATATTTAATATAATATATATATTATTTTTATTTTCAAGTTTTTTTTATATGATTACAGGGCACGCGGTCCGTGAAGGCTCTGAGCTCTTACCCCAACAATTTTTTTAAGTTTCTAAAACATAATATCTACGTTTTTAACGTAGATTTTAAAGGTAGACAATATCTGCTTTAATGTAGAATTTTTTTAAAAAAACTTTTAACAACAGTATATTACTTTTTGAAGTAGTAACAAATCTTGCGAGGTCACACGTGCACGCAACGTAAGAGCTCCGTCCGCGCACGGTAAACGCTTCGAGCTCTTACCCCCGAAAGTTTTATAAACTTTAAATCTACGTATTCATTGCACAATGTAAAGGTACACATTATCTGGGATAATAAAGAACATGTTAATTTAAACTTTTAAAGACCATATATAACTTTATTTAAGCAATTATAAATATCGCGTGGGTGCGTACTACGTAAACGCATCGTAAGATGACGTTAGCGCACCGTAAATAGAGCGTAAACGCAACGTAATCGCTCCGTAAACGCAACATAGGCGCTCCGTAAACTTGCGTCCAACCATGTGACCTTACACCAAAAGATTTATTTGGTTTATAATACTTCCTACTCCAATTGTTGCAAAACCCCTCCCATGTTCATCATTCTTCTTTGGCTTTCAGAGAAGCAACACATTTTTTCTACAGCTCCTAGCCACAGAAAAATACTTCAAAATGACTGAACATCCAGAGTCTGACCTTTCTTCTAATGAAGACTTTGTTGAAGAGGACCCTCGCCCAAGTAAGAAGAAGGAGTCCATAGTCAGGAAATTGTTCAGCTTTCCAGGACATCAGAAGAAGGTAAATGCACCACTGGTCACCTGCAAGATCTGTGACACAGTGTTATCAAGTGGAAATCCAAATAAGAAATATTCATTTCGAACCCACACCATGGAACGCCATGTAAAAAATATACACCCCAACAATTGGAGTAGAGCTGTGGTGCAAAGATCTCAGGAGGAGGACTCTTCTCCTAGTACATCTACAGCAAAACCAGGAGTACCACCAATGCAATTTTCAATGGTGGCGAACATTCAGCCAGAACTGAAAAATTTAATGATGCAATGCATACATTGCAGTAAATTAGTAGCCTTCGGGCAACAATTGATGATTTAGCACCCTGGTGAGATTTATAGTTGTTTTAATAAAGTTATATATGTTGTTTAAAAGTTTAAAATAAACATGTTCTTTATTATCCCAGGTAATGTGTTCCTTTATATTGTTCAATGAATACATAGATATAACGATTTAAAGTATATAAAACTTTCAGAGGTAAATAATGAATTCCTGTGTACATTTATATCTGTGCATGTACATTTGTGCCATGTGGCACATATACATGCCCTAAAACCATGTATGTGTGTGACATGGCACACAAATCAGAATCAAGGGTGCTAGAGGGTGTCAAGTGACAACCTGTCTCCCATGACAATTCAGTAATTTTACCGATTCGGTATTTACTGATTCGGTAACTGCCATTGATTCCTATTGGTCTCAAGATTTATAGGAATCAATGACAATTACCAAATCGGTAAATACTGATTCGGTAAAATGACTGAATTATACAGAATCGGTAATTTCAAAAGAGAAATCACCTACATCCGAATTACCTACTCTTAAATATTGAAGTGGTATGATTTGGTATTTATGAGTAGGTAAATCAAGATTACGTACATCTGGCCTATTGAGTTGTAACATATTTATATACATTTGTTACATTTCAGTGCTTTGGAAGTAGTACAGTATACTATAGGTAAACACCTTATAGCTTTATGCTGTACCACATCCTTATAGTTTTGCACTTTGACATTCAGTATGACAAACTTTTACATACAAACATAGAAATTTAGTTCTTTTTTTTAACCAGTAGAGGTAGTTGTAAAAAGAACTGTTTGATACGCACCCTTGCGAGATTTGTAATTGCTTAAATAAAGTTATATATGTTTTTTAAAAGTTGCTTAAATAAAGTTATATATGTTGTTTAAAAGTTTAAAATAAACATGTTCTTTATTATCCCAGATAATGTGTACTTTTATATTGTACAATGAATATGTAGATATAACGATAAAACTTTCGGGGGTAAATAATGAATTCCTGTGTACATGCACATCTGTGCATGTACATTTGTGCCATGTGGCACACATACATGTCGTAAGACCATATATGTGTGTGACATGGCACACAAGTCAGAATCAGGAGTGCAACAGGCTGTCAAAGTGACAACCTGTCCTCCTTGACAATTCGGTTATTTTACCGAATCGGTATTTACTCATTCGGTAATTGCCATTGATTCCTATTGGTCTCACTGCCCATAGGAATCAATGGCAATTACCGAATCGGTAAATACCGATTCGGTAAAATGACTGAATTATACAGATTTAATATTTTCAAAAGAGAAATTACCTACATCCCATTTACCTACCCTTAAATATTGAAGTGGTATGATTTGGGGCCCAATGTAGGTAGGCATTTACCGGTCGGTAATGGCTGAATGCCTTTTCCTATGTAGGAGGCATTTATTTACAGATTTGGTATTTTTACCGATTCTGTATTTACCGAATCGGTAAAATTACCGAATTGGTAAATACAGACTCGGTAAAAATACCAAATCTGTAAATTCTAATGTAGGTACAATTGGGTAGTAAATAAGGAATTCCTGTGTACATGCATATTTGTGCATGTACACCTGTACCATGTGGCACACATACATGCCCTAAGGGCATGTATGTGTGTCACATTGCACACAAGCCAAAAACAGGGGTGCTACAGGGTATCAAATTGACACCCTGTTCCCCCTGGCAGAATTTGGTATTTACTGATTCGGTAATTACTGAATCGATATTTGCCGTTTATTCCTATGGGCTTCAAGGTCCATAGGAATCAATGGCAAATACAGATTCGGTAATTATCGAATCGATAATTACCGAATTTTACCGAATCGGTAATTAATTCGGTAAAAATACCTACATCCCCATTGCCAGTTCTTAAATACCGAATCGGTATGATTTGGTATTTAAGAAGTGGTAATCTGGTATTACCTATATCGGGCCTTCTGTATTTATGAGTAGGTAAATCGAGATTACGTACATCTGGCCCATTGATTTGTAACATATTTATATACATATGTTACATTTCAGTCCTTTGGAAGTAGTACAGTATACTATAGGTAAACACCTTATAGGTTTATGCTGTAAGAAATCCTTATAGTTTTGCACTTTGAGATTCACTATGACAAACTTTTACATACAAACATAGAAATGTAGTTCTTTCTTTAACCAGTAGAGGTAGTTCTAAAAAGAACATTGCGCAAGGGGCTTGTAAATATGCGTCTCTTTTTTGTATATTCTATCTCAATTTATGCTATTAGTAAAATCCTTTACGCATCTCTCAAGGCATTTCATATTCTTGTCTGTGTGCCAATTTAATTACTCTGCATGCATTTTCTGGTTGCACTCATGTCAAACATTGTGCAAGGGGCTTGTAAATATGCCTCTCTTTATCTTATATTCCATCTCAATTGATGCCATTGGTGAAATCCTTTATGCATCTCCCACACCATTTCATATTTCACTGCTTGCACCCATGTTAAAGGTTGCGCAAGACGCTTGTAAAAAAGGAGCATATTTACAAGTCCAATGAAACCATTACACTATCTCTATACCAGCATTGAATCCAAGCATGAAAAACAATTTAAAAAGAAGTCTACCTTATAAACTAAAAGATACAAACTGTAAGCACAAACAGCTAACATTATGGAAAAAGATGAAAATATAATTCCTTAATTCACATACACACACAGTGTGACCCTTGTGAAAAATATTATAGCCACACATTTCAGCAAACATCATTTAACATGGTAAATTGATTTAGACACAGAACACAGCCCATTTCAATATGCACTACATTACATTGCTGAAACCTAACTCATTTCAAAATGTCATTTCTAATATGCACCATTCAGTTAACATTATGCAAAAGGGTGAAAATATAATTCTTTAATTCACACACTCACTGTGATCATTGTCAAAAATCTTTAAGCCACACATTTTATCAAAAAACATTTAGCATGGTAAATCATTTTACACACAGAGCACAACCCATTTAAATGAGCACTACACTACAATGCAGAAACCTGACTCATTTTCAAAATACGAAAGTAATGAAGCCCAATATGCTTGTTATGCTTCCCAATACTGCAAACAGCACTCTCTCTATATTACTCACCTTTAAAATCGCTTTTGAAAATGTAGAACAGTGTGAAACACACACCAGATTTTCTTAAGCAGAATCCCTGAACTGCAGCTCAGGCACTGGAAACAGAAATGGCAGTTTCCCACTCATTCTTCTCACTTATTTCTGCTCATAACCAATGAAATGTCTTTCCACACTATTTCAAAACTAAACTAACATTTCAATTGGTTCTACATTTCCACACTTTCAAACTCACATAATATTCACCCATCCCCCTACTGCTCATTCAACCTGTTACCATGGTAACTCCCACCTAAGGAAGAACAGAGTTTAAAAGTTCATCATACTATGTTGCAAATGAATCCATCAAGGTTGTTAGAGCTTTCAATATAACAAATAATCATGTGCAATGTTCCTTTCAATGACCTTTTCTGAACCATTAGAATTGCTTCTTTTAAAAAACAAAACTATGCACCCTAATATGCTCTTTTGCATTTTCAGAAAGCACCAATCATTTCTTAAGCTTCAAGTGCAGTGAATGTCCTCCTCTTTTTTTTCTAAACTGCAAGCTTTCCAACTGCCATTTCATTTACAGCCTCATCGGAGTACAACCAGATCTGCCTTGAACATGCTTACAGTATGGTTTGTAGGACACAGCTTTTCATTCTGGTCTAAAAGGTATGTAACAAACAGAGGAATTTTAAACCTTGATTTACCAAATGTGGATATTTTATGGATTGGCCAGAGAGGATTGAGATGTCTCCAATTGATACCATTGATGAAATCCTTCATGCATCTCCCACACCCTGACCTCATAATTGTGCACTGTGGTGGAAATTACTTATGCACTTTGACTAGGGTTGGTCTGGAAATGCTATTGAAGGACATCTTTGGACAATTGATGTCACTTTTTCCTCAAACTGCCTTTGTCTATTCCAATATATGCCAAAGGCAAAAATGGAATTAGTCCAATTAATTTTGTCCGCAGATTGAGAAAGCAAGGAAACATGTGAATAAATCTGTTTCTGCATACATGAGAGACTATGGAATGGGTTGTATATACCACAACAACTTGCGTTACAACATGCAAGGCATCTATAGGACAGATGGTGTACATTTCACTGATGAAGGGAACAGAGTGTATCTCTGTAACATCAGACTCTGCATTGGTACTTACTTGTAGGTACCAAAAAAACACAATGAACACAACGGCTCTTTTTAGAGCCAACTAACATGTAAACACTCAAATATGATTTTTAACGTTATATTTTTTATTAATTTTTATCGAGGTCCGCGCACCGAGCACTCACCGAGCACTCCCCGTGCGCGGACATATCGTGTTTTCTGTTATTTTCTTAAAAATGAACATTATTTTTCACCTTAGGAGTCCTTGAAGGACCCCCTGAGCAGGCCTAAGGGGTCAGGGACACTCTACCCTACCCCCTTCCCACGTTTTAAAGTTATATTTTTCCCTCTCTTCTGAAACCACAAAATGGCAGCGATAGGGTTCACGCACCATGCATATACTGAGCACTCACGGTTCGCGGACCTATTGGATTTTTAAAAAAAAAATAAAACTAAATGGAAATGGACATTGTCTCCTCTGTAGATACCTTGTATGTTGTAATGCAAGTTATTGTGGTATATTGAATCCATACTGTAGTCTTTCAGGAAAGCAGAAACAGATTTGTTCACATGATTCTTTCCTTTCTCAATGTGTGGTCAGAATTGGCGTAGGAAGTCATGAGTTCCTACTCTAGTGAAACACACTTGCTGTTCTATATACTTACTTATGTTGTAAACTAAGGCATCAGAGCCAGTCAGTGAGAGAAAGGATGCAAGACATGAAGAACACAAAATTGTATCACTTTGCTACTACCTCATAAATTAAATGTAAATAAGTAAAATTATCAAAACAATTTTTCTTTACTAAATTAAAATTTATTTTTCAGAATTTTCATAATCTAAAAGAACTTGTAGCATTTCTTCATCAGGAATTTCATCCGTCAAAGTGTCTGAAAATGATTTGTCCAAATCAACAATGTCTACACATTCCATTAATTCCATATCTAGTGTTTCATCAAAAAAATCTGCCACGGTATCTCCTTCATGTTCTTCATGATTTGTTTCATCTATAGGATCAATAAACACCACTGAACAAGTTGCCTCAATAAACGTTGCTGTTATTTCAAAGAAGATGTTGGTAGGCTCCTCATTTTCATTCATAAGTTTATGTTAGAGTACTATTAAAAGAAAGAGAAACAGCGCTTACTGCATAATCATCCTCAATAACAGTCACAAACATTTCTATAACAATGTCAAATGACTCTTCATTTTAAGCCATTATTGATGTTAGTGTACTATTAAAAGAAACAGAAAGACAGTGAGATGGTGCAGGGGAAGAGGGCAGAGAAAAACTATTAAATTCTATTAGAAGAGTCATGACTGTGTAAATCTCACACCAGAAATTGAACACCAAAATTTCCTCACAAAACTACCTCAGACACTATAGTCACAAAATGGCTGCATTTCCCTGGACAGTGTATAGTATCAAGCAAGAATTAAAAATATGAACCACTGCATCTGATGTTGCCCTACTCAATCCATAAGTATAAAAGAAAAACAATAAATAACTAACAGAACATATTTTTCCTATAAACTTAAAGTGAACAACAGAGTTCTCCTTACAAATTAACAACTCACCTTCTAGAAAACTGTTGAACAGTGAATTCTGTCTCAATCTCAAACCTCAGAAGTATACCTCAAACACTAAAATCTCAAAATGGCTGTGTTTCCCTCTCATTTCTCATACATATTCAGATACCCAGCCAATCAAATTTTATCACACACAAAATGGAAACCAAAGTAACATTTTAATTGGTTCAAATTATCAACACTTTCAAACTCACATAATCTTCAACCTAACCTCAATGCTCTCTACCTATTACCATACTAACTCTCCACAAAACACATACCTAAACCCAAAGGTGAAAGAGTCATCACTCAATGTTGTACTCAACCAACATCTAAACACTGAAACTTGTTATTTTAATGTATTTCTTTTTTGTCTTTTTGAGCCGCAGTCCGCGCACGGTGCGCGGACCCCGCAATGTTTTAATTATTTTTTTTTTCACCCTTTGGGGTCCTTTACAGACCCCATGGCAAAACCTGGGGGGCTCAGGAATCTCTTCCCTGCCTCCTTGTCAACTATTACACTTCTGTTTACAACCACTAGCATTTGCCACAAAAACAAGATGGCGGACAACACTTCCTCATATCGACTGACTGGAATGTTGACAGACGTCCAACAGCCAATCAGAATTCTGCGCGCGCATGCTATGGTCCGCGCACGTGCAAGGACAGTGCAAGGACGGTGCACGCCCGTGCGTGCACTGTGTCCCGCTTATAGATATATAATTTGAAAAAAGTCAATTTTCTCAACAATTACTTAAGGGATTTTCACCAAATATACAAAAGGCACTTTTGAATACAAGGCTCTACCATTTTGCCAAGTTTGCAGTAATTCCATTCAGCCGTTTGGGCCTTAGCTGTGTCTAAAAGTCCTATGGAAAATTGCATTCTACTCAATTTCACATTAAATTTTTTCAAAAACTACTGGAGGGATTTAAACCAAACATACAAAAGGCACTGCTGCATACCAGTCCCTACCATTTTGCCAAATCTGGTGTAATTCGGTTCAGCCGTTCTAGCTGTAGCCTTGTCAGAATGTCCCTATGGAAATTAACATGGGGAAAACACGTTTTGGGACTCCCCTTTTTTCTCAACCCATGATAGACGAATCCCCCCTGAATCTTTCAGGGAAGGAGCGGAGCGCCTGAGGCAAATTTAAGGAAAATTACAGGCAGATCCCTCAATCGGCGCCAAAGTTATTCCCAATAGAATGTTCGGAATTTCCTTCGGTAACTAGGTCCTAACTATATATACCTACTGGCGACTGTCAGTAGGTAATTACCTACTGGCGGTCGCCAGTAGGTATATATAGTTAGGATTTTTTCTCTATGGGATTTTTGAAAATTCTATGTCTAATAACTTTGGCGTTTGTGGACGGAATTGGCTGAAATTTTCAGGAAAATGGAACATTTTGTTTCTGAGCAGCCCCTGACAATTTGGGGGGGTTTCATCAAGGGGGGGCCGAGAAAAAAGGGGGGTCCCAAAACGCGTTTTTCCCATGTTAATTTCCATAGGGCGGTTGGCCTCACTTTTAGCTCGAACGGCTGAATGGATTTGCACGAAACTTGGCAAAATTGTAGGGACTGTTAGCCCGATGTGCCTTTGCTAGGTCTCAATATATGTGCTCCAGTGGATTTTGAGTAATTTAGGTTCAAAAAAAGATATATATCTGGGCGGAGCCTAACCACACATCTGATCTGATTGGCTGTCAGCACTTCATCCAAGAAGTGTTGGCAGCCATCTTGGGACCAATATACATGATAGCACCTCATTAAAAAGCATTGTAGTTAATAGAGGGTTTTAGGACTTTAGTTACATTATAAATCATTTGTTGATGGTACCATACTCGTTTTAGGAATTGTGGTGGGTTCTAAGGTGATTTTACCATGTGAAAAAACCTTCTGCTGTGATATCATAAATATTGTTTGAAAGAAAACTAATATCTCATGATTTTCCCACAGTGGTTTGGAAGGGGATCTATAAGCTAAACTGAAAGCATATTTTCTGTAAATTCACATTATCTTTCTCAGTCATGTGAAAATGAAGTCTGACATTCTCAGTAAAACATGTACATCCAACAAGGACAGAGACTGTCAGTTGATTCCTTTGTGTTCTACTGCAGCCTCCTAGAGTGTTCTAAAGAACAACTAGAGCGCTAACAGTCCTACTTATTACAAAGGTATGGCACACCTGAAGCCATCTTGATTGGAATAAAATGGTAACTCTTAAAACATTTAATTTAAAAAGAAACAACATGAGGGGGTATATTTTGCCATAGAAAGTATGATTAGTGCTGCAGAATGAAAAATTAGGGCACATTTTGAGTGACTTCTCAAATCCTTTTCTATTTCATTAAAACATTCTGACATGCAGTCTCCCAAAATGGCCACCAGAGACAAAAGAGCCCAAATGTAGCCCAAATATCACCCAGATGTAGCCCAAGTATAGCCCAATGACAGAATGTCCCAGAGTGTTCTAAAGAACAACTAGAGCGCTAACAGTCCTACTTATTACAAAGGTATGGCACACCTGAAGCCATCTTGATTGGAATAAAGTGGTAACTCTTAAAACATTTAATTTAAAAAGAAACAACATGAGGGGGTATATTTTGCCATAGAAAGTATGATTAGTGCTGCAGAAAGAAAAATTAGGGCACATTTTGAGTGACTTTTCAAATCCTCTTCTATTTCATTAAAAAATTCTGACATGCAGTCTCCCAAAATGGCCACCAGAGACAAAAGAGCCCAAATGTAGCCCAAATATCACCCAGATGTAGCCCACGTATAGCCCAATGACAGAATGTCCCAGAGTGTTCTAAAGAACAACTAGAGCGCTAACAGTCCTACTTATAACAAAGGTATGGCACACCTGAAGCCATCTTGATTGGAATAAAGTGGTAACTCTTAAAACATTTAATTTAAAAAGGAACAAAATTAGGGGGTATATTTTGCCATATGAATTATGATTAGTGCTGCAGAAAGAAAAATTAGGGCACATTTTGAGTGACTTCTCAAACCCTCTTCAATTTCATTAAAAAATTCTGACATACAGTCTCCCAAGATGGCCACCAGAGACAAAAGAGCCTAAATGTAGCCCAAATATCACCCAGATGTACCCCAAGTATAGCCCAATGACAGAATGTCCCAGAGTGTTCTAAAGAACAACTAGAGCGCTAACAGTCTTACTTATGACAAAAGTATGGCACACCAGAAGCCATCTTGATTGGAATGAAGTGGTAAGTCTGAAAACACTCAATTTAAAAAGGAACAACATGAGGGGTTAATTTTGCCATAGAAAGTATGATTAGTGCTTCAGAAAGAAAAATTAGGGATCATTTTGAGTGACTTCTCAAATCCTTTTCTATTTCATTAAAACATTCTGACATGCAGTCTCCCAAAATGGCCACCAGAGACAAAAGAGCCCAAATGTAGCCCAAATATCCCCCAGATGTAGCCCAAGTATAGCCCAATGACAGAATGTCCCAGAGTGTTCTAAAGAACAACTAGAGCGCTAACAGTCCTACTTATTACAAAGGTATGGCACACCTGAAGCCATCTTGATTGGAATAAAGTGGTAACTCTTAAAACATTTAATTTAAAAAGGAACAAAATGAGGGGGTATATTTTGCCATATGAATTATGATTAGTGCTGCAGAAAGAAAAATTAGGGCACATTTTGAGTGACTTCTCAAATCCTTTTCTATTTCATTAAAACATTCTGACATGCAGTCTCCCAAAATGGCCACCAGAGACAAAAGAGCCCAAATGTAGCCCAAATATCACCCAGATGTAGCCCAAGTATAGCCCAGTGACAGAATGTCCCAGAGTGTTCTAAAGAACAACTAGAGCGCTAACAGTCCTACTTATTACAAAGGTATAGCACACCTGGAGCCATTGTGATGGGAATAAAGTGGTAACTCTTAAAACATTTAATTTAAAAAGGAACAAAATGAGGGGGTATATTTTGCCATAGAAAGTATGATTAGTGCTGCAGAATGAAAAATTAGGGCACATTTTGAGTGACTTCTCAAATCCTTTTCTATTTCATTAAAACATTCTGACATGCAGTCTCCCAAAATGGCCACCAGAGACAAAAGAGCCCAAATGTAGCCCAAATATCACCCAGATGTAGCCCAAGTATAGCCCAATGACAGAATGTCCCAGAGTGTTCTAAAGAACAACTAGAGCGCTAACAGTCCTACTTATTACAAAGGTATAGCACACCTGGAGCCATCGTGATGGGAATAAAGTGGTAACTCTTAAAACATTTAATTTAAAAAGGAACAAAATGAGGGGGTATATTTTGCCATATGAATTATGATTAGTGCTGCAGAAAGAAAAATTAGGGCACATTTTGTGTGACTTCTCAAACCCTCTTCTATTTCATTAAAAAATTCTGACATACAGTCTCCCAAGATGGCCACCAGAGACAAAAGAGCCTAAATGTAGCCCAAATATCACCCAGATGTACCCCAAGTATAGCCCAATGACAGAATGTCCCAGAGTGTTCTAAAGAACAACTAGAGCGCTAACAGTCTTACTTATGACAAAAGTATGGCACACCAGAAGCCATCTTGATTGGAATGAAGTGGTAAGTCTGAAAACAATCAATTTAAAAAGGAACAACATGAGGGGGTTAATTTTGCCATAGAAAGTATGATTAGTGCTTCATAAAGAAAAATTAGGGATCATTTTGAGTGACTTCTCAAAGCCTCTACTATTTCATTAAAAAAATTCTGACACGCAGACTGAAACATGCACTTTGAATACCAGCAGCAGACATCCCTGGTGAGCAGTAGCTTTACTACAGTGATCTAATGTGCAACTAGAGTGCTAACATTCAGAGTTTATGGCAAATGTGTGACACATCTGACTGCCTTCTTGATGGAACCAAAGTAAACAAGCATTGAAAATGCAATAGATCTCGCCCTCGTTTAAGTTAAAGCCATTCTGTTTGTAATGAGGTGGCTTTTTAGCTTTGCTTTTATTAGTGTTTTTTCAACTTTCATGTAAATAACATGCATCTGTATGCATATAAGTATATGTATGCATGCATTTATGTTTGTATTTATATAGATATACAGATGATATATGTTTATATATGTATGTATATATATATATATATTCACTGAAAAAAACATAGGTTATAGACCATATATAGTTAGGAATTAGCATTTACAAAACCTTGAAAATTCACTGAAAAAACCATAGGTTATAGACCATATATAGTTAGGAATTAGCATTTACAAAACCTTGAAAATTCACTGAAAAAACCATAGGTTATAGACCATATATAGTTAGGAATTCGCATTTACAAAACCTTATTTTACTCACACAAAACCATTGAAATTCCATATATAGTTAGTTGCACTAACTATATATCGCGCACCCGCAATCCACTGCTGATGATGTCACATATTACATCATTCATGACATGGTCAGTGACATCACTGATGACATCACTGACCATGTCATGAATGATGGTTTTAAAGTAGTCATAGTTCCTATAAAATCTTATACAAATATAGATAAATTTCATTCTATATACATATATACATATATACATGGGTACAAAAATATAGATCTTCATTGAACTATAAACAAATTATATTTCATATATATGCATACATGGTTAAGAGAAAATTAAATAGCCGTGGGCGGCCAGCTACGCTCCGTCTGCGGAGTGTGCGTAGTTCCGCCTACTCCGCATTTTGCGGAGCTGGCGGAGCCAGGCGGCACTACGCACGCTCCGCAGACGGAGCGTAGCTGGCCGCCACCCGCCTCCCTCCCGCCCTCCCTAAATACTTTACAATAAAAGAACGCAATAATTTTAAAAGCACTTACCTTGCCGCCGCTGGCCGCCGCATTCCCCGGGGCTCGTTCTCTTCCGCCTTCCGTATTTTGCAGTAATGCGCATGCGCGGACGGCCGCGCATGCGCATTTTCACGAGAAAATGCGCATGCGCGGCCGCCCGCGCATGCGCATTACTGCAAAATACGGAAGACGGAAGAGAACGAGCCCCGGGGAACGCGGCGGCCAGCGGCGGCAAGGTAAGTGCTTTTAAAATTATTGCGTTCTTTTATTGTAAAGTATTTAGGGAGGGCGGGCGGGAGGGAGGCGGGTTGCGGGGCTGCCGGCCAGTGGTTTTGCGGAGTGGGGCTACGCGGAGTGCGGAGGTGGGCGTAGTTTCTCGCCCACTTCGCGTAGCTCCGCGAAGCCCCACTCCGCGAACTCCGCCCAGGCCTAAAATTAAACCATAATTGGCGAACTCAAATGATCATACCTTCATATATATACACACAAAATTGGTTCAGTATATATAGCACATTTAGTTTAGGGAACCCTCATTTATCCTCACTGGACGTATCCGCCTTCACTCATAAAAAGATGTTGTGCCCAAGTGGGCATATACAAAGCAATCTCACAAAGTTGTTATAATGATAATGTGCACTTTTTATAACAACCTCTTTCAGTTACTGCAGAGCAAAAAAATGTTTGTGAAGTGAATTTAGAGCTTATACTAATGGTTAAAAACATGCTACAGTTAACAGCAGGTAGCAGAGTCAGATAAAAGCACGTAGAGAATTGGTATAGGGGGAATTTACTATTTACATCCAGACAAAAATAAGTAAATACATACTTGGGGGGAAGATTGTGTTACATTCAACTAGAGGCAAGTATAAAGATCCTCGCTATTGTTAAGACCTCCCGGGCTCTTAGTGTTGAATTCAAGAATGAATCTGGTTTCCAGGAGGCGCAATTTTGCGTCCCGGTTACCCCCTCTCTTCAGAGGCAACACTGTATCGACCAAGAAGTACTGTAGGCTACTGGGATCACTCCCATGCATGGCCTCAAAGTGTCTGGCCACTGGGTAGGCCTGATCCTTCCCAGAGATTGCCCTTAAATGTTGTAATATGCGCGTGTGTGCAGGTGGGCGTGTGCTCCCAACATATTGCAATCCACAAGGGCATTGCAAGACATAGACAACATATTCTGTCTTGCAAGTTAATCTTTTGTTGATAATGAAGGGTTTATCTGAGAAAGGACGTTGGACCTGGGTTTTGTTGATCCCGTGGCGACAGGCCTTACATGTAAGACACTTTTGGAAGCCAGTGATGTTATCCATCCAGGACTTGGTGGGTTCTAACATGTTACTGACTAGGGCACTAGCAAGGCTAGGAGATTTGCGAAACGTTATACTCGGTTTGTCCGGTACCAGGTCCCCTCTGACAGGGTCACCCTTGACCAGATTCCAGTTTTTGTTCAAAATCTTTCTAATCTGGGAGTGCTGGTTGCTATAGGTCACAATGGCTCTAGATGTAATACGCTCATTGTTATCCCCTTCCGTATTAGGTTTTATTTTTGGCATGAGTGCATCTTCCCTCGAGATATTCCTGGTACGCCTAATAGCTCCTTCTATCAGAGTACTGCTATACCCTCTTTGTAGGAATCTTGCTTATATATATATATGTATATATATATATATATATACCTACTGGCAGTCGCCAGTAGGTAGTTATAGTTAGGATTTCTTTCATTGAAAAATCTCAAAATTCTATTGTGAATAACTTTGGCGCCGGTTGACGAATCTGCCTGAAAATTTCCTCAAATTTGCCTCGTGGAGCTCTGGTCCTTCCTTGAAAGTTTGGGGGTGATTCGTCAAGCGGGGGCTGAGATGAAAGGGGGGTCCCAAAACGTGTTTTCCCCATGTTCATTTCCATAGGGCAGTCGACCTCACTTTTAGCCCGAACGGTTGAATGGATTTCCACCAAACTTGCCAAAATTGTAGGGACTGGTAGCCCGATGTGCCGTTGCTATGTCTCAAGATATGTGCTCCAGTGGTTTTTTAAAGGAAGTGTTCTATATCATTGTAGTGTGGGCGTTTCACTTTTTTATACCTAACACAATCCCTTCTGTACGCTGTAGCAGATGAGTAATTTATGTTCAAAAAAATATATATATCTATGGCAGTGCCCCGGTACACGTACCCGGGAACGCTCTGGGCGCACCACGCGAGGTGCGCACGGAAAGCTGATTGGCTCTCGGGTGTCTGTAAACATTCGAAACAGTCCGGAGCGGCCGCCATCTTGTGTCTCTGTAGGATCGAGACACAAGAGGTGGGAAAAACAAAGGGGGAAATGACCATAAGGGGGCAGAGTAGACCCCCCTTGACCCCCTAGGTTTGATGTGGGGGCTATAAAAGGGCCCGCGGGTGAAAAAAATTTTTTTTGATTTGCGCGGGGGAAGCGCCCGGTACGGGGAGTGGACCGGGGAGCGTGCCATGGGGAAAAATGAATGGTAGAGTTTTAAAAAAATTTAGCCTTTTTTAGAAATTGGAGGTAGTTCTAAAAAGAACTGTTTTTTTCTTCTTTTTGTTGTTTCATATTTTTTTATGTTTTTTGAACATGTACTTTTTTTGGCTTTTATGAACTATTTTGTATTTTTTTTGGTTATTTTTATGGGGAGAAACAAAAAACAGGGAATTGAAAATGGCTCAACAGGAGCAAAAAAAAATCAGGAAAAAATTAGGGTTTTTGGGGGCAATTGTGGTTGTCACCAGCAAGGAGGATGAGCTTTAGGCTCTGCTCACCATAGGAGATGGTCTTACCACAAAAAATACAGGTGACCCTAAATTCTCCAAATCGTGGTTGAATGCAAGGGATTGTCTCCCTTGTCTCTGGTCCCGATGGAGTGGGTTGTTTTCGTTTGGAGGTGCTGGGTGTAGATTGGGGAGGGTTGCTGGCCAGTTCTCTCATCTCTGCGGCAGCATAGTTGTTCGGATGCTTGTGCTGCATATGCCTTATCAGGGTATTGTTCCCAAATGAATATTTTTTTTTCGGGTTACCCCTTGAGAGTTCCATGTCACAGATAAGGCATGTCACCTTTGCCGCATTCACTCACATACAATGTGTGGCTTGGGTTGGTATGGGGTATTGTGTTCTTCCAGCCACCTCCTCCTTGTCCACTCCTCCTCTTCCTCCTCCTCCTCTTCTTCTTGACCACCAATGTGATGTTGTGGTGGTCCTCTTGGTTGTGGTGGTGGTGGTGGTGGTGCAGATGCTCCAGCTGATGCTGGTACTGTAGCCATTTCAAAGTACAAAATATACCTAAAAGATTTAAAAACAGGTCTTCCTCAGTCAAAGGACAAAGTCAGAATAAGGAAAAAAGGTGGGGTCTTTCATCATTTGGAAAAAAAATGTCCTGAACCAATGAGACGTGTTATTTTCAGGTCACAAGACTAGAGATTTCATCATTATGAAACCAAAACTGTTCTGCACCAATTGAAAGTGTTATTTTCAGGTCACATGTCTCGACGCGCTTACGCGACCCGCCCCTGGGCGCGTCGTGTAAGCGCGTCGGATGTTTACGTTGCGCGATCGTATTTGCTCGAGTGCTTCCGGGTGCGTTTACGCTGTGCGTATCACGTGGACGTGGCTACGCGATACGTCACGATGATGTTTTCGTTCGCAGCAATAGCGCTAACGGGACGCTCTCCGGAGCGCGTCCTGGGGCGCTTCAAAAGACTACGCTTTCCGGGGAGCTCACCGGGGCGCGCCCCGGGAGTGCTCCAGGGCAAAAAAATAATTAAAATATATACATTAAAAAAATTGTTTTAAATACAAATATAATATAGGATTCATTCATTTTCAAAAATATTACATTTCATAGCTATAGACTTTTGCTATTACCAACATTTTGAAATTTACTGAAAAAAACATAGGTTTGGGGCCTTATACATAGTTAGGAATTAGCATTTAAAAAACCTATGAAATTCACTGAAAAAACCATAGGTTTCACACCAGTTATAGTAAGGAATTAGCATTTAAAAAACCTATTAAATTCACTGAAAAAACCAGAGGTTTCACACCAGTTATAGTTAGCTGAAAATTTTACTGACATAAAACCATTGAAATTCCCACGTTATAGTTAGTTGGACTCACTATAACTTGCGCGCCTGCAATGCACTGCTGATGACTTCACATATTACATCACTCATGACATGGTCAGTGACATCACTCATGACATCACTGATGACACCATCCAGTGAATGTGTGTCTTTCCGAAATATCAATATGTTTTATATATGTATTTGTAAAGGTCGATGGACGAATAAATGTTTAAATAAGTGTGTAAATGGATGTTTATTTTTAATAAAATATTGATTGGTTAACTGGCTTATAAAGTGTATCTTAGTGAATACATATATTAGCGAGTATTTTTTAAATATTTCAAATATATGTATTAGTGTTTCACTTTGTGTATAAGTGGCTGCATGGGTTGGTGACTGACTCACTGTTTGTATGTGTTTTTAAGACAGCGTATGTGCAGGACTGTATGGGTGGATGAGTGTGAATATGTGTGTGTTAGTGAGTGAACGCCTGCCTCACTAGAGTTTTTATGAGTAACTACCTATATTTTAATCTAGTATATGTGAGTATTGATGTATATAAGTGAGTATATGTGAGAGTTAGAAGTTGAAAGAGTTCCTGTTTAAATAAGTATGTGTTTCTATAAGTGATTGTTTAAGAGAGTAAGTATGTGTAAGGTTCCTTAGAAGTAATGTACTAGTGTGTGTATAGCTGTATATGCAAATAAATGGATGTTCAATAGTTTATTTGCAAGTGTGAGTATGTGTGTGACTAACTTTTGGATGACTGTCGGTGTGTAACAGGATGTATATGTGTATCACTACCTATGATGAGTGAGTATATGTATGAGTGACTATATAGAACTGTTGCTGAATGAGAGGATGTGTATATAGATGGTGGAATTACTGAATTGGTTGTTGTAACTGGTATGGGTATCTCCATTTTTTTGAAAATGTTAGTTTCTATTTTTGAATATGTGTTTCATGGGTTACATTACACTCAAAGGAGGTCTGTCAGTCTGTCACAAGGATGGTGTCATCAGTGATGTCATGAGTGATGTCACTGACCATGTCATGAGTGATATAATATGTGACGTCATCAGCAGTGCATTGCAGGTGCGCAAGTTATAGTGAGTCCAACTAACTATAACGTGGAAATTTCAATGGTTTTATGTCAGTATAATTTCCAGCTAACTATAACTGGTGTGAAACCTATGGTTTTTTCAGTGAATATATATATATATATATATATAATATTTCAACATTAAAGCATACAACAACATTATTAACGGTAACATAAACATGGTGTGATGGTACATATTAAAAATATAATAATTAATTAAAGTAATATAGGAAATATACGACGGTAATTTCAAAGTAATTAATACATTTTTTTTAAATAATCTAAGCATTTCAATAAGCTAAATATAAAAATATAAAAAATTATTAACATAAATCCAGTCTAACCAACATTAGTAAAAATGTTGGCTTTTGATAGGGTTCCATTTACTATTCCTACTACAATTTAAAGAACATTAGGAACGTGTTAGATTTCTAATTGGTTAGATTTACTATCCCTACTCCAGTCTAAGCAACAGTAGGAAGTGTTGACTTTGGGGGGGTTTAAATAGCTATTCCCACTCCACTCTGTGCAACAGAAATGTTTTGGACTTTGAAGGAATCAAATATACTACTTTTTACTAATAATCATTTTTTAAAAACATTTAAATAGCCAACATTGCAGAAAATATTAGATTATATTGTATGTAAAAACAATCACTATATACATTAAAATCTAAATTAAATACATACAAAAATACAAAAAATGTAACTTTTGAAATAAAATCACTTCCTCCTTTACAACCCAAAACCCACAAATACCGAAAAAATAAATAAATTAATATTTTGATTAAAATGTTACATATAGCAAAGAAAATTCAAGAAATAATAAATAAAAGTAAATTTTACAAATGTTATTATTAAAAACACAGTAATAAATTAATAAACAATTAAAGTAAAACAAATAATTTACATAGTAATGAGGCAGTTAAATATGCATATAATTATCAATTAAACAATGAACTAAGATGAACAATTAATTGGGAGCCCTACAAACCATCAACCCACAACTAAAATAAAATTACAAAGAATAGTTAACAATTGAATTACACATAAATATTTACAAACTAAATTGAATAAAATAAAATGACAATTAAACATTGCCATAATTATTAATCAGCTAAATATTACATGTATACATTATAAGTAAATAATAAAAAATAAAGTATACATTAAAATGAATAACCTAAACCTAGTAAAATAAAATAACAATTCAACTTTGTATTGATCATGAATGGTCCTCATGTAGAAATCCTGACCAGCACCTATTACTTTTGATTTTATTTCATTTAAAAGTAGCTTGTGGATTTGTCTTTCAGAATGACTCCATCGCTTCACGAGCCTTATTTATTATTTTTTTGGGAGTTTTATAAAGCGCCTGGCATTACGCGCACCGGCGTGTCCCCGCGCTGAGAGAGAGAGTGAAGAGACAAAACAGGGAGATTACATCAGAGCTGAGCGAAAAAGATGTTTTTTAAGAGCTCTGCGGAACTTTGCTTCAGAAGATTCGAGATGCATCTCCATCGGAAGAGTATTCCAGCTCTTGGCCGCCAGTAGCCTGAAGGATCTACCTCCCATTCGGGCTTTATGAATTTTGGGGACTACTAGTAGCCCGGTACCATAGGATCTCAGCCTGCGTCCTGGACTATAGGGAGTGATGAGGGATTGTAGGGGGTTAGGTGCCTTGCCATTGATGATATGATGACAGACGCATAGTGCTTTAAAAGTGATCCTCTCCTTTACCGGAAGCCAATGGAGGGATTTCAAAGCGACTCTAGAGGCAGTTCTTCTTGGGAGCCTCAGCACCAGCCGGACTGTGGCATTTTGAAGTACCTGGAGGCGATTGAGGCTTTTTGCTGTTATTCCCAGATAGAGGAGGTTGGAATAATCCAATCTTGATGTAACCAAGGCATGCACAAGAGTCTGTCTGGCACCGACAGGAAGTAGGTCCAGGATCTTTCGTAGACTCTTGAGTATACCGAAGCACATCCCAACTACCCGGTCTACCTGGGGAGCAAATGTCAGGGCGGAGTCAAACATTACCCCAAGATTTTTTGCCTGTTGGCAAGGCACTGGAGTGGAGCCCAGGCAAGCAGGCCACCATGCTGAGGACCACACATCCTGACCACCCCCTACCACGAGCACTTCAGTTTTGGACCCATTCAGCTTCAGGCAGTTGTCAGACATCCAGGATGCAAGCTCCTGCATGCAAGCACTGAATCTGACTGCCGCAACATCCGGTGCCCTTGACAGTGAGATGGCCAGTTGTGTGTCATCGGCATATGACACTAGTTGGATTCCATAGCTTTCCACATTGGTAGCCACCGGGGAAGCATAAAGGTTAAATAGGGTGGGACTCAGGGCCGAGCCCTGAGGCACCCCTTGATCAAGATTGAACAAACGGGAGTAATGTTCGCCTTGTCTGACCTGAAAACCCCGTTCAGTGAGGAAAGATTGAATCCATCTCAGCGCTGACCCCGTGACTCCACCTTTGTTTAGACACTGTAGCAGAGTATAATGTGCTACAGTGTCAAACGCTGCGCTTAGGTCTAGTAGAGTGAGGGCCATAGTTTGACCCTCATCTACCCCTTTCTTGATGGTCTCAGTGGCCATAAGCAGCGCAGATTCCGTGGAATGGCGAGACCGGAAGCCAAACTGAGTAGGATGAAGCAGGTTAGCTTGTTCAACAAATGCCATAAGCTGGAGGTTTGCCACCTTTTCAGCCACTTTGGCCAGGTAAGGGACGAGTGAAATGGGGCGTAGATTATCTAGCCTGTCCCAACTGAGATTGGGTTTTTTTTGAAGAGGGAGGACTACCGCCTGCTTCCAGTTTTTAGGTACAGTATTGGATTTAAAGGAAAGATCAATGGCTCCATACAGTGTAATGCTGTTTGTCCACTTGTACTCTCCTGCCACTCCTCGGGCATCTCAAATCACATTGGATGGCTGAATATGGAATGACCAATCTCATACTTTGATGCTGTGCTGCTCGGTTAGCTCCTCAGAGCTTTTCCTTAGCATCATGCACAGCAATGGGTTGTGTTATTTCTCCTCCCAGTTTGTCTTTCCAGATGAATGCACATGTAGTGTCTGTTGATTACTTAGATTAATATGTTGCCACTTTTGAGTTGGACTTTGGGTGGCTTCTTGCTACACCAGAGTACACTAATCATGCATATAATATGGATGGTTGAATAATGGTTGCCCCATTTCTTACTCTATGGTCACTCCATCAGAATGTATCAAGGAAGACTGTGTGATATCCATTGCTCTGGATTGCTCCTGGTCAGGTTTGTGTGAATTCCTGAGAGCACATTTCATTGTTTGTTGTATATTGTGAATCCCTATGGGTTGCTTTCTGCCAGACCTGGATGGACTTCCACACATGATCATATAATGGTTGCTCCTCTGTCACCATTATTCCTGAATGGAATGGAAGTAGGAGGGCATGGAGTGAGCCAAGAGGAAGCCGATAAAGGCAACAGAGCAGGGAGTAGGGACAGACAGGGAGCAGCTTGTGGGGCCAGCGGTTTGCTAAGACGTTTGGGCTCATATTGCCTATATAGCATTTAGGCAACAGGGTTCTATATTACTAATACCTCCGCTGCTCCCACGCCAAAGAATTACCTGAATAAGTTTGCCGGAGAAGCGGTTCAGACCGGACCGCTGTTTGACCTGTGACTGGTAAACTTGCGGCATTCTGAGGCTACCTGTTTCTCTGTAACTCCGGAGACTCCCTTTTCATGTCCTGTCCTTGATTATGTGCTAAGGAGTAGCACACCTCAAGGCTTCCAGCATCCCTTTAATATTTTGCTTGGAGAACACCCAGAGTCTTAATTTTCTATTTTTCTCAAGTGTGAGGAAGTGCAAGGAAGTGCTTAACTGCTCAGACTGCCTGCTTCTGCCCTTCTCTGGAAGTTATTTTTGGAACATTCAGAGGGGAAACAATGTTGCACATTTCCTGCATGGGCTCCGGTTTGTGAATTTCGCTTTAAGCTCTTCATTTACTTTTAGAGGCAGAGAGATGCATGCTTCTGTGATTTCAGAAAATAAAAGAAACTTTACAGTATTAACTTTAAAGTAGAAAGTGGACTCAATATAGTGTCATTTGCTACTTTGTCAGAAGGCTCACTTCCACTGCCAGGGGTGCCATAATCCGCTGAAGGGGACTTAAACCCCAGCCTGCATCGCTTCGCACTGATGACAGTTGTTGCGCCTGGAGGCGCTTAAATTGAAATAGCGGGTCCCGCAGCAGGCCCGTCAGAGCCCGGAGGAGGCCGGGCTGGGCTACACCACCAACATTTTTAAGTAAGAATTGTTTATATTTGGAAAATATTGAGCATAAACACAGGAACTGTTTAATAGTTACCTTCTATTGACAAACTGAGGAGATTTTCAACATGAGTAGACGCAAATCGCTCATGGGCCAGGGAGTGGCTGGGACTCCAGATGCCTTTTTAATCAGGGCCGAGTCGGCTTTAATACACAAGATACAGCTCACAGAGCACAGGCTTTTACTGGAGCTACAATTTTCCCATGCTCACTCCATAATAAGCACACCAGCAGCGAGCCATATCCATGACTCTGGTTTGGATAATAATGACCCCCCTGTGGCCAAGGAGCCTAAGGAATCAACAATAACTCTGACTGTGACCACTAGAGGACAGAAAGCTAAAACCAAAGAAGGTAGTAATCTTGCTCCCCTACCTAAGAAGAAAAGGGGGCAGGGCCCTAATAAACAAAGTCATATATTAAAGGCTTGGGCTGTAAGGCCAAAACAGCAGAGAGGGAAACCAACCAAGAGTTAAATATCATCCCAAATACTCCAGGGCACATAAGCTCTTCTCTGGACATTGAGCAGGAGGAGTACTGGAAAAGGATGAAAGCCACTATAGCAGGTCTTTTGAATCTATTAAATGCAGTACTTGCACAAATTGAAGGGAGACTAACTAATCTTGAGAACTCTGAAACCTCGATTCCACCAGATCGCTATAGCCCATGTGTGTGCAGAACGCAAAGGCTCCAACAGTTACACAACCTAAGGATCATTGTACGGGTGGGAGAGCATCACAGAATCAGGGTCACCCAACTGTGAGAAGAATAAATGATCCTGCAGGATCAGACGTAACAGGAGTAAGTGCACCACAACTGCCGCAAAATCAAGTGGACCCAACACATACATCTTTGAGCATACAGACAAGGGATAACCAGCAGGTGAAGGGCTTTAAGAGGTCGACCCTGGCGGGAGAAACTCAAACTCCAGGCACTAGGGGTAACCCCTCAACCACAATTAAGATACCCAAATGAGACCCGGATAAAGATGCCGGAGATGAGGTCTTTAAACCGTACACCGCAAGCTACACCATATACAGTTATCCTAGCAAATGTCCCTCCGGTATCAGTTGGCGAGGAAGAACACTGGTCCACTCTAAGAAATAAGTCGCTTCACTTTTCAGGTAAATGGACAGGTTTAACTAACAAACTGTTTAATGGATTTAAGAGATGGCAAGGAGAATTGGCTGGATTGGGAGCTCTACCAAGTCTATGCCAGGTGAATGTGTTGTGTTAACGCTTAGCTCCCCTGAAAGGATTCAAACTATAGAAAGATAAATATCCTCCTCCTGGGCTACTTTTATCAACCCAATGGGCCTATACATCACCAATTAGAGGGAGAGAATTTCCTTGGGTTGATACAACAAAGGTATACCGTCCTGACTAATAACCGATTTTATGTTTTTTTGCAGCTTGGGAGATATTGACTGACTGACTCGACAGGCGCCACACTTAACTTGGGAGGGTGGGTCAGCAGGGAGTTGCAGCCTGAGGTTCACAAGACATAACTGTCACATGAAAGAGTCTGACAGGGAGAGGGTTATAAATCAGCAACGGCGGGAGGAGGACGTATTGGAGAGTGTAAACATTAAAGAGGATGACACTCCTTTGTAACTGGGGGCCTCGCCGCACAACAACCAGAAGTAGCCTGTATTAATAATTCTAGTAGTAATGTGCTTGTCCCACCCATCCACCCACGAAATAATGATGTGCCTTATACTAAAGTCATCTCATTGTACATCTCAGGATTACAGTCTAACCCAGTATGGTGTAACTATATCCAGAGCTGTGATATACTTTGTTTACAGGAAACCTGGTCTAGCGAACAATTTTACATTAATGGTTTCAAAACCTTTGATACCCATGCTGTGAAGGGTCAAGGGTGTAGACTTAAGGGAGGTCTTTGTACATATATATCTAATAAGTTGACAATCAATAAAATAGAGGCATCCTTAGGGGATAGATTTTATCAGGTAGTTAAGTTCTTTTTTAGGAGTAACCAATGTGTAGTTTTAGTTAACTTCTACAACAACACGGCCCAAGAAGAACTTAATCAGGTGCTAAGAAACTTGTGTGTCGAACTGAATGGGATCTGTAACACAAGCCTATTAGTTGTTCTGATGATTATGATCGGAGATTTCAATTCTGCACTGTGTCCCTTAAAGGATAACAGAATATGTGACCTCATGAAAGAAGAAGATTTTAGTAATACCCATTTCTGCCACACAATGGTGACGGAGTTGTTTAATGAATTCCTCGCTCATACTGAACTGGGTTTTGTGAATGAGCTTGTTTCCTCTCCAGAATCAATGCCTTTTACTTTTAATGGAAGGGGTCTGGCCTCTACAATATATTACATTTTAGTGTCATGTAATTATGCATCTAGAGCACATTCATTTGAGGTTGGAGACAACCCTCTGAGTGATCAGTACCCCTTGTGCCTAAAGATTAACTTGCCACTAAACAATCTAAAAAGAAGAAAGTTTATCACATCGGATATTGGTGAAATTAAACTTGAAAAAACTAACCGCTATACTCTGATATGGTCAATGGTGGACCCCATGGCAATGACAAAACGTCTAGGGAACAAGTGTAAATCTGCCACTGACACTTGTTTGAGTGAGCTGGCCCCTCATGATAGGAACGTAGCATCCTATCTTGAAATATCTAATGAGCGTAGGAATTTATTGTCTGCCCAACGCCGCAATAAATCCAAAGATATGGGCTGGTTCAATAATAGAAATTCTCGAGCATATTGCAACTTGAAGCTTGAACTACACAGGCCGCTAAGAGTTTTGAACAATAAAAGAATGGCCAGACTGGAATATAGGCAGGCAATCAAGGAAAGAAAGAATATCATGAGAGAGGAAGCTTGGGAATCCCTGCACTCAGCAGCATTGTCAAGAGACAGTGCAGCCTTCTGAAGGGCAGTGAGTGCACCTTTTTAAACTCCCAGAGATTGCCCATCAATAGAAATTGCCATCACGGAAGAGGATTGGATCAGGCATTTTGCTCAGGTATACAATGGACCAGATAACCCACCCGACTCGTGGTAGTGCAGTGAGTAACCATGTTAATGTTGATCTGAAATTTACTTTAGACGAGGTAAATAGAGCATTAGCCCTAAGTCAGACGGGCAAAGTCCTAGGCCCAGATGGTGTTCCTGTGGATCTGTTTAAATCCAACATCATTCTTTGGCTGCCGATCATAACGCAGGTCATCAATACCAGCTGCCAAACCCGACTCCCAGAGACCTGGGGGGTGTCAATAATTGTCCCCATTTTTAAAAGAGGAGACCGTCACATTCCGGGGTCCTACAGACCGAGCTCCCTGCTTGATTCATGGGACAAGTGATTTTAGAATGCTTGCAAGAGTGGGCTGACAAAATACAGGTTTTATCAGATCTACAATATAGTTTTCGCAATGGGCTGGGCACTGTGGAGCAGTGCTTAAATCTGGCCATGCTACCCGGGAAATATACAAGGGCAAAAAAAGGTAGTTTGTTTCTGGTCTTTGTGGATCTCACTGCGACATTTGAGTCAGTTAGGCATGGTAGACTATGGGGGATCCTTAAGGAGTTGAGGGTTGACCCACACATTATTGCCCTTTTAAGAAACTTGTACAATGGGGCATCAGCCAGTGTGCGTTATGGAGTGGGGGTGAGCGCACGGCCACCTTTGCTATATGGAGGGGGGTCAGGCAGGGTTGTGTGCTGGCCCCTTTCTTTTTTAATCTGTATATTAATGAAATGGGCAGCACACTAGTGAGAAGTGCACAAGATTTCCCACAAGTTGCTGGTCATCCCATCCCAGCCCTTCTCGATGTGTACGATGCAGTTTTAATGGCAAGAACCCAAATTGGTCTTCAACTAGCCCTTGACTGTTTCTCAGTCTTTATGAAGGATCTTGGTCTTAGTACTAATATTTCTAAGACATTTGTAATGAGATGCGGGCAAGGGTCGACGAGATCAAGAGATATATTTGTGATGGCCAGAAGCTAGCCTCAACTAAAAGTTTCTCATATCTGGGAGTACAGTTTAACTATAATGACTCATGGGCCCAAACTATAATCATGAAAAAAATTGTGTTTATTCGTACATCTAAAGAAATTAGGAAAGAAACCGCCTGAGGAGCTCCTACAAATATATAAAGCAAAATGTATCACTTCAGTTATGTATAGGGCATGAATATGGGGCCTAGCTAACACTGAGCTGTTGCAACAAGTCGAAAATTCAGTTTTAAGATTTATTCTGTCAGTCCCGTCTAGTACCTCCTCCCATGTTTCCCACGAGGAGTTGGGTCTCTCCTTTATTTCTGATCTTATTAAAGTAGAACCTATACTGTTGTCGCACAGTATTTGGACAAAGGAAAAGATGCAGCTAAACGGGGAGATTCTGCAGGACTATCTTAAATTAGATGGAGCTTTGAAGATTCCTTGGGTTAGATTTGTCCATAATTTCATGGCAGATTTAGGGCACCCAGAATATTTCACTGACCCCGCAACCTTGAGGACGATCCCTAGAAAAGTTCTTAAAAAAAGGCTTTACACTTGTTGGTAACCGTTAGATTGTCAGAAGAACTTTTAAAGCCTAGTGTTAGCCAACACCAATTACTATTACCTACGTTAACAATGGAGCCATATTTGACATTTGTCCCAGGGACGAATGATAGAATGCTATTGTTCTGGTTTAGGCTTAATACTGTACATAGAATAGTGACTCTGCCTAAAATGAATGAATGGTCACGACAGTTAGCATCATGCCCTTGTGACAAACAATCTACTCAGTCCAAAATGTATTTAGTCTTCTTTTGTAAATTTGTCTCAGTGTTAAGGAAAGTGTGGCTACTTCCACTTTTAAAATCTCAGGGGCTGAGGCAATGTCGTCCCGCAATGATAAAACTCCAGCTCCTGGAGAATGAACATGTTGCTTGGAGGTTAGCCATGTTTTTAAAGAGAGTGCTTCGAATAAGAAAAAGTCTTACTAATGAAGAATTTTAAATATCAATTAATTAAGCTGTTATAATCGTAGGGCATTTTACAGAATGAAATGTGTATGTATGTTTAAAAATGATCTAAATGCACTGTTTACAGGGATTGCGTCTGTTTTTAACCTTTGAATTTTACCATTGATTTTTAATGCTTTTATGATTGCTAATAATAATATTCGAATAAAGCTTACTTGACCTTGACCTGTCACTCCATAGGGGACCCATGAGAGCATATCTTGTGGCTCATTGGTTTATGCTCATTCCTATGTGTTGCTCCTCTACTGCACCTCTGTGGATTTCTTCACATTATAAGAATGCTTGATATAATATTGCATCCCCCAAGGGTAGCTAAATTAACTGCCGGGAACTTTGTGTGCTGGATTTAACTTGTACTACACGGTCCAATCCAAAGCTGGTCAATATTCACATGCCACCTTGATTAATACTGACTACAAGTGTATACAGTATATGGAAATGTCATTTATGCGTAAGACTCAATAAATTACATTTGCATTAACATAAATTAGTGCCTATATCCAACTCACAAGTAGAAAGGACAAAGAGAGACACTGAATTTAAAGAACCAATGCATGATTTGGATTTAATTAAAATGTCATCAATGACTAATTAAAATTGGAATAATTTATCACTTTTCTTTTCTTTGCTGTCATAAAACTTTGTTTTTCCAACACAAGTTGCCACCCTGTGTATGGTTTAATTAAAATATTGTGTATTTCACGATCCAATTCCAAATTAAATTAAAGAGCATGTAAATGTTCACAAATCTTAATCCTTTAATATTATGACTGTGGCTGGAAGGAACCAATGACTAGTCCATGATAATTTAAATTCAATATCATGTAAAAATATGGATATGCACTTCCAATGTAATACATTCCAGGAATTTAAAATGTTTGTTACCAGCCAGCATCAGCACGACATCTAGTGACTTTACTTTTGAGGAGATGAATATTCTGTGCTGGATCAGATAATGCCTTACATGTACCCTCTCAAACATTTCTTTAATTTGACAAAGTGCCAAGGGATCATGAGAAATATCGACCCAGCAATGCCTATAAATGCTCAACGATATTGAAATCTTTGTTGGGTTGTCAGATTATGTTTCCTTTAAATAAACCAAAGAGAGAACAAATAGTTGAAATAAAGTCAGGACGATATTGGCACATGAAATTTGCCCCAAAACCTAACAAGTGTGAAGAGATCTGCACGACATTCACTACTGAGAAATAGGTAAACAAACATGTGTTCCTATTAATATTTGTTTTTTGAAAGTCATTAAGAATGATAGGGCATATTTACAATTACTGGCGCATCCCTGCAAATTAGCAAGGATGCGCCAGTAATTGCGCGCCATGCCTCCGCCACCCATGATGCGTCGCATTTACAATGCGGCGCACCATGGCGCAAAAACAGCACAGATGCGCCACGCATCTGTGCCGTAAAGGTGTCGCATTGCTGGAGTTGCGTCACATGCGCGACGCAGCTCCAGCAATGCTACTGGGGGGCCCATTCTACTAATGCTGCGTCAAGCCTTACGCCTGTTTCAAGCAGGCGCAGGGTTTTGACGTAGCATTGGCCTAAAAGTGTAGATTTCACTCAGCCACTTTTAGGAGGCGTTACTGCGCAGGAACGCTCCCCCCGCGCCGGAACGCCTCCTAAGTGGCAGGGCTTTACAACGTGGCGCATCTCCCAGATGAGTCACGTAGTAAATAGCCCGAACCATGGCGCATATTTTGCGCTGCCGCTGCGTCACAAAAGTGACTTAACGTTGGCGCAAGAGAGGCGCAAGGGGATGGTAAATCTGCCCCCATATGTTTAAGTGACTCTGGAACTTAGAAAATGTGTCATGCCTACTTTTTTCCAAGATGTATTTGAGTAAATTAGCCATCGGAACAGAAGGACATGATCTATATTAGGCAAATGTTCTGTTTTATACCTAGTGATTTGAACATGAGTTTACTCAGAGTTTGGCTCGAAATTGCACAAAGCGTATAGAATAAATAATAACAACCACTTACAATATGTTAAATATTGTTTTGACCTTTATTTTTCAGTTACTCTTTACCAATTGGCTCTTTATGTCATTCAACCTTTATAGCTGTGCATTTTATGATGTGTCCTTTCCACAGTATGCACTACGCTCATGATTGAGCCAGCAGCGGCTCCTTCCCTATGGAGGAGGAGCGTCGCCCCATCAGCAGCAGCTGAAAAAATTGAACAATACAACAATAAAACATGTTTATTATCATTTTTGTTTTTCTCCTACCATGGAGTCTTAGGGGCGAGGCCAGGGGGTGACAGACACTAAGGGGGAGTTTTAGGCACTGCTGTCAGTGCACAGGATAGTTTGGCCGGCCATCAAAGCTGGCCAAGCCATCGTACACATTGAAGCTGTCTTCAACACGCGCTGCGCTGCTGGTTTGGAGACAGCAGGTACAGGCTTCCAGACTACCTGGAAGTGCAAATCGAGGGCGCTCAGACCAATCCTGATGCAACGGTCATGCTGTGAGAGCAGCATCAGGATTGGCCGCAAGGCAGCCTAGGAGCCTGTGCCTGCAGTGGAGCCACGAGAGGAGCAGAAGACCGGCAATGCGGCAGAATGTAGTAACATTTTTTTTCGTTTATTTGTTTTTTGTTTTGTCTCCCCTCTCCTACCACCCACCACTCTACCCCGACACCACCCATGAAATGATGAATGAAATGAATGAGACTTATATAGCGCACGACTTACCCTGGGGCATCTCAGCGCTTGCTTAGGGAACCCGTCCTGGTATTCCCCTGTGAGATAACCCTGGCAGGGTATCCACAAGGTGAAAGCCAGGCATCCCACCGCGATGGGCCATTGTGGAGATTAAGCAAGCTATTGCCCAGAGTCGCAGAGTGTGAACCCATGAGTCGAGAAGGCACCGGAGCGAGAATTAACGAGTCCGTGGAATTTTGAGCCCAAGACCCGCCGAGGCGGGGAATTGAACCCTGGTCCCGGGCCGAACTCAAGCTCCAGGTCTGCCGCCTCAAACCCCTGAGCCACACTTCTCCGCTTCTGGATTGAGCCTTTCTGAAATGGCAAGATGATGTCAGTTTTTTTAACCAATGTTTCTGGTAAGATTAGTAAAGAAGTACCAAGAACTTTATAGATGGAATCACAAAATATCACATTTATATTGTAGATTTTTCAAAAAGTGTCTTTAGGAAATTGATGCAGTTATAGGATCTCATGAAGTATTTGGAACATAAACTGATGATTGCATACCACGGGATAGGACAAACAGCTTCATCTGCTATATATGTACATGGCAATAATGTATTGGCTCAGAAAGGTGCCATGCTTAGAATTTGTATAAATTTGCCTACTCTTGGTGCAAAGAAATCAGGGGCATATTACCAAGAATAAGCGATAATTATCAGTAAGCTTGGTTAGCGGCTATAATTTTATCGCCGTGCTTCGCCTATTTTTATTGCTTAGTAACCTTGCTATTATCAAGGTTTATCTCCTAAGCGATAAAAATCGGCCGAAATGCATGAATATTGCTAAAAAGTCAGCGATATTCATGCATTACCGAGCTAATGCTCTTAGCCATGTTATCCACCTACCATTGGATAACATGGCTAAGAACTGCTCTGGGCAGGCGTTAGCTTTTGGAGATATTCGCGCTTAGCACGGATATTTCCAAAAGTAGGTAATAGGAGATAGCGAGGTTAGCGACTGTTTCCAGTCGCTAACATCTTGGCACGCCCACTTTGCATGTCATTAGCGATAATTATCGCTGACATGCAAAGTGGGACCCAAGATAATCGCTATCTCCTACTAGCTGTCGCTAACTGGTGTTAGCGACAGCTAGGTAATAGGGCGATAAAATGATCGCCGCTTTAGCGGGACAGAATTCCCGCTAAAGCGGCGATAAGGCTCTTGGTAATATGCCCCTCAGTTGCTTAGAATTAATCAAGGTCCCTCTTTAAAGCCATTATAAGGGCAATGACTAAAACATTGCTGTTTTAAAAGGCGAAACAGTGTGTTTTCCATGCTATGTTGTATGCTAAAGATGATGAGCACCCCCAAAATACTTCAGTTCACCTAAGTGTAAGAGGTGTAGAAAAGGAGGTATTTCCAATGGTCTGGTCCCAATTCTAAATTCCACACTACAATTCCCAAATTCGAAATAGATAAAAGACTAATGCCATAGTGGATGCTGTACTATCATAAGTTTAGAGCTAATAATGGAATGTTATGTTTTGGTCTTTAAAAATGCACGGAAAGCACACTAACCCACAATTCAGTAGGTATTTACAAACACAGTAGATCAATAGCCCGACCCTAGAAACACTCATAAAGTCAATTGAAATACATGTTTTAAGTAGTCGTGACTGCGGAATCTGAATAGGCAGATTGAACATTCAATCTGCATTTCCCTTTCCCTTTTGAGAAAAAAACAGAAAAAGTGCATATGCAAATTCACATTCTCACTATTCTTAAACAGACAGACCATCTATTTAGTGGTTAATTTTATAGAGGAGAAGTACATATAGAAATGTATGGCAGTTGCATATTTTTATCAGTGCACACACAAATGTTTATGAATTCCATACATTTATGAAATATATTACAATTTTAACAAATGTAGGAGGGAACCCACAGAAGCAGATGTCTGTTTTTTTCTTCATAGCAATGAGATCTAGTATAAGTTAATTTGTATCTGTGACAATCAGCTTCCAAACATGATTATATTTATTTTGCTATTTGATTTATTACTTGCTTTACAACCGGAAAGTGGACATTTAGAGTTTGAAAGAAGAGGAGATCTCCCTTGAATCATAGGTTCATCCGCCTCATCAAACCTGCAGTTCCCCCATTTTATTTAGAGATAGGGAATTTTAGGCTTATTACCAGATGAGCCTCAGCGTTCTCTGCCAGTGGAAACCCTCCAACTGACTGTCCATCCACCAGAGAACTGCCATGTCATAGGGAGGGTCACCCACCCCTCCCTACTTAGGGAAGGTAGGTTATAGTCAGTTATATCTGCCTGGGACTGCCATCGTTCCATGCTGAGTCAATGTGGCAAGAACAATGTAGGAGATTAAGCTGGTCTTGCGTGTTTTACAATTTACAGATAAATATAGTGCTTAATTTAGTTAAACATGTTGCCCACCCATATTCACCTCAAATCATTATTCTGAAACTATGTGTGAATGTAAGTTTAGTTTTAGGTGAGATTTAGCATGGTAATGTTGTGAAATATCAAAATATTTTGTGTACCTTTTGCAAAATGTCATGACATTTTAAAAAAGATATTTTGTGATTTTGCACAACCCTATTAATATGTCAGTGTGTGTTAAGATAATGAAAGTAACAGGCTTCTTTATAATGTATGATAATATATTTCCCAAACGTGTCTCGTCATATTTGAAGGATGCATTTGTCACAATACAAATTAGCACAATCATCACATTTCTACATCACATTTAATAATGTAAAGGTTGAGATGAATCGTTCATCTGACTTCAGAACAAAAACATTGCATGGAAACATTATATCAATGTTTCTGTGGAGCAAATACTTTATAAAAATGTAAATGAAAAAGCATGAACTCCAGGCAGGTTTTGCTCCACTCTATAAATGGAGATACATCTCTTTCGAAACCATAGTAGCTTAATGTAATATAGTCCCATTCACATAAGGTATGAGCATGTCAGAAATTCATTACCGTAGGATTACTTTTATCTTTGGAGAAAAGATCCATCTTTTATAGAATTGCCAAGAATTACAAACGTACTCCTTGAAAAATCTGACAGTCATAGGCTTCCATGAATAATCACATACATAAACTGTAGTGATGCAGAATTTCCTCAGAAGAATTTCTTCAAGTTGGTCATTTCTTAATAAAGTAGTTTGGCACAAATACGCAGCATCTACTTTTAATTGTTCTTCATTGCTCTGGAGAAAAAAATAGTTTTCCTCTGTAGGAACTCCTTTCTCAAAATACCCATCAAGTATTACAGCATTAATTGGCCAAAACCACCGAAACAATCAGACACAATTGTCAATGCCGGGGCTACATTTGAGTTTGTTGCGAGAGTGGGGAGCCACTGCACAGGGTAATGAGTATCAAAAATGTAGATGCCATTGCACTTCTAATCTCAAATTTGAGGATTCTGCCAATATATACCATAGTGCAGAAATGTACATATTAGCAAGCAATTCACAAAGTGAAGATGCGGATTCGGTGAGAGAAATTGGAATGTTGCCACTGTATTGTAGTTATTTAATATACTAGGGCCAACTGATTTGCAAAGCATTTGCAAACTGGGCCCATAGATGGGCAGCATTAGATAGGTCACATTCTAATTATTCCTATAACAAGGTAATTTTACAGGATACATAATGCTCACTATTGTCCTGCTGACCTCCAGTAGGCCTCATGCATGGTTGCTGACTTTACTCTCAAGATGCATTCATAAACATGCAGCTTTTAAAATAATTAAGAGAATGACAGGTAGATATTGCTACAGTAATCAGTCACCCATTTATAATGGCTTGTGTGTACTTCAGTATGTGACTGTTGATTAAGTACATATTATGAGAAACTGGGGATTTGGTTGGCTGCGTTGTTAACCCTAGTCAATCACCACCCATAATCCCTCACAGGGTGAACCACGAAAGTCAGTAAATGAACCTGTTTTTAACAGTCTGGTAGCTTTGCACAAAGGGAGGCAGGATTACATAAGTGGCAATGCTGAAAGTATTTATGCAGAACACAAACAGTAATAAAGTGAAAACACCACACAGGAAAAATCCCAAACAAATTTATAAAAATAGAGTACATTTTCATATTTTTTTAGAACTGTAGTTATCAGTTTGATAAAGTTTAGGGTACAAATTAGCACCTAAAAGACCAAAGTTTCAACCGTGGACTTTTATTCACTCGAGACTGTGTCAAAGGCGAAACATATAGCAGACTGGTATAGGGCATGAGTTGAATACAAAAGGAGGATTGGACCTAATCTGCGCTTATGTTCGGGACTAAAGGACTGATTGCAAGTTTGGCGGTGCTGGAGCGGGGCAGCACGCCACCCCCCACTCTTATAACACCAATCTCCCCTGCCAGCTACCTACCAGATTACGTGTTTCCTTGCTGTCTGGTGGGCAGTCCTTTAGTAGTCTCACAGAAGTGCCTTTGAAAAAAGAAACACAATGGGAATAACAAAGCAAGTTCTTGCACGGCATGGACTGTTAAGTCTATGCCATCAGGAACTGAGTGTGCATACTGAGGGGAACATGCATCCCCATAAAGTGACGTGAACCCTGCCACGAGACTGCTGGCAGTGAGGAAACTAGTGATATGCTTGGTGGGGATGCAACAGCCCTGCCCAGCATATTGAGGCCTCACACTGACACGCCACCACAAGAGAGTGTGGATCCCTGGTGGTTGTGGTGGTGAAATAGAGGTCCAACTGCTGTAGTTGTAATGCGGTGATTGGACCACTGATGTGGCAGACCCGACCTCCACTGCACCTCCGCTACGGGTTTGGCGGTCCGATGGACCACCAAACTCGTTATCAAGCCCTTAGAATACATTTAAAAATATAAGTATTGAGCAAGTAATATTTCAGCAGGGCAAAGCTACAGGTGGTGTCCAAGGAGAGAGTTCTGTCATCAGGGAATCACTGTACGGAGTTGTGGTGAAGACTTCCTCTTTCAGACTTAATCCCTTTTTTGGAAGTTGAAAATCTCCAGGGGGCAAGGTTAGAGTCTGGATCAGATGAGAGTTCTAGGAAGCCAGTTACCCCTTTTATGATGGGCTGCTGAACAGGCTTTGCTGCTACAGAGAATCTAGCAGGAGCTGTAATGAACTCAGTTCGACCAGTGATGTAACTTGGAGAGATAGATGAGCAGGTTGGTACCAGTCTCCTCTCAGTTTTTAGAGCACTTTTCAGCCCATAATTTCCCAAGTCCTAAGTTTTGTATTTTGGCTATCTAGGGACCTTTAACACCACAAGCAAGGGTACTGGAACTGGAGGGGCACAGCCAGCTTGAGGGTTTATAAATTACTCAGGCTGGCTCCAGGTGCTGGTTGAAGCAGGTTGGAGCCTATCTCTTGTCACTGAGGCTCGGATCAGGATGCCAACCAACTAGCTCTTGGTGTCACTTTGGTAGTCCTGGGTTCAAACAGCTGAGTAGGGTTCAAGCAGCATTACAGGCCTCAGAGGGCTCCAGACAGGCTACAGGCAGCAAAGTAGTCCTTCATGGGTGCAAAAAAGCCTTCTTATGGAATGCATAGCAGCAGGTAATCTCCTGAGAGTCCTTCCACTGGTCCAGAAAATAAATTGAAGTGTGGGCTGAGGATCTTATTATTGTACATAGTGCCTTCTTAGAATCATAGGAATTTTCTAGAGAATTTCCTTTGCAACTCTTGAAGTTTCCTGCTTCCCCTATCCTGATTCCAAGCTGGCTGCATGAACAATGCAGTGGTGAGAAGTGCGTTGTGTGAACACAGGGCATAGCATATTCAGTTGCAAGTGGGGCTGTGGCTAGCTCCATCCCCATCCTGCCAGTGATGGGACATTCAGACACCTTTAATCCCTCTATGGTGTAGCTGACTGGGAAAAATAAATAAAGGTCAACTGCCAACTACACTCATGTGATCAAGGAACAGGCTGAAGGCACCAAATAGTTAGGGCAAAAAAATGCAAACTTTCCCAAAGTGCCATTTTCAAAATTAACATTAAATCCGTGTCTACAATTTAAAGTGGATCTTTAATTACAATTTCTCAGACACGAAACATGAAAAGTTCACTTCAAATTTTAGCACCTATTAAGTGTAATACGCCATGTCAATGTTCTCCTCTGGAAGTGGTTGTCCTCACAATAGTGAAAAAAGAACATTTATAAAAGTGCCATTTTCAAAATTGTAATTTAAAATCTGGCTATACAATAAAATATGACTTTTAGTTACAATTTCTCAGACACCAAACATGAAATGTTTACTTGCTCCTAAAGAAAAGGTAGCACCCATTAGGTATAACACAGTAACCCAATGTTATCCTATAAAATAAGTAGGCCTCACAGTAGTAAAATACAAATGTAGGAGTTTTTCACTTCCAGGATATGCAAAAATGTAAAGTTCATATCCCACTGTTAAAATACACTGCACCCTGCATTTGGGGCTGTCTAGGGCCTACCTTATGGGTGACTTATGTGTATTAAAAAGGGATGTTTGGTCCTATAAAAATGTTTATTTTTCAGGTTGAAATGGCAGTTTAAAATTAAAACTGCACACACAGGCTCTGCAAAGGCAGGCCTGAGACACGTTTAAAAGCTATTTAAGTGGGTATCACAATCAGTGCTGCAGATCTGTTAGTAAAATAAGCAAAAGGGCAGTATCAGTACTGTTTACAATTAATGTGGGCGTAACCTGAACAAACTTGTGCACATGAGTGCTTCTGGGACAAACAGTGAGCGGCGCAAGTGACTAGTGACACAGCGAGGAACAGCGCATAGTAAATAAAATTAGCAACATATACAAGGTACTTTCTGGTTCACGATTAATTTAACACAACTTGTTTTACAGAGAGACCATCCACTGATCTTGTACTTTTTTTCCCCCTTTTGTCCCCCTTCTACCTTCCGTCCTTCGGCTTCTCTCATGCCACCTGAAATACTATAATTTGAGGGATTATTACTCCACACGATCTCCGACATCAAGGATGATTTTGAGTACATCCCTTACAATATGACTTTGGCCTAAAAACAGGCCTTACTTACTCTAAAAAATAATCCTACTTTTTTATCAAACCAGCAGACAAGGGCAGAGGCATTGTAGTTATGTACATAGACAAATATGGCACAGAGATAACTAAACAGCTAGGCAACAGCTCTCACCACCGTGCACTCACTACTGACCCCCTACCAGGCATCAGAACCAAAATACAAACAGTGACAAACCGGGCAAAACTACTCAACATAATCTCAGCGAAGGAGTTTTCTTACTTGACTAATCAATATCCATGCCTGTCATCTAAGTTCTCCACAAAAACCACAAGGATGCATCCAATCTATCTGAATGCCCCATTGTCTCCGGTTGCAGTTATATCCTTGAACCATTGGGCAAATATATTGACACCTTGATAAAGGAACTTGTTGCACACACAGACACTTACGTCAGAGACAGTATGGATCTCTCTAATGTCTTTGAAGATAGAACATTTGACATAAACTCCAAACCTATGGTTGGATTGGACATTGAGTCCCTATACACCGACATCCCACATAACTATGGCCTACTAGTTATCCATAACCTTCTAGAAACCAGACCAAAACCAATACAGATACCCACAGATTTCTTTATGAATCTACTCAGAATTGCCCACAGCAACAACTACTTATTTTATAATGAGACTTTTGACATTCAAATCATGGGCTTCACAATGGGTGCCTGTTTTGCCCAAACTTTGCAATCCTAGAAACAAACCCTTTTTTGAAGGCCAACAACACTTTCCTGAAACAGATTTATTTTTGGCAAAGGTACATCGATGACGTCCTCATGCTATGACAGGACAATAAAGAAAACTTGAGTACCTTCTAAGATTGGCTTAACATTTCCAAACCACACCTGAATTTACCTCTGAAACCAAGTCCAATTAGCTCCCCTTACTTGACTTCAGCCTTCATTTGGAAGGAACATAATTCAGAAAAACCCCCGAACGAAATACTCTGCTACTCTATTCCAGCTACCCTCCACGTGGCCTCAGATATGGCCTTCCATACAGACAGTTCCTCCATATTCGGAGGAACTGCAAACGGAAGAAGGATTATTTCTGTGAAGCTGCCAGTCTCACCATCAAACTCATCCAACGTGGCTATCCATGTCGCTTGGTCTCCAGTGCACACAAATGCACATGGTACGGTCACAGAGATGTTTTACTTAACACCCAACCAGAAGCGGAAAAACAACTGTATCCACTTTGTCTCCACTGTCTGCCCTTCAAAAAACAAGGTCAGAAAAATCATTAGGAAGAATTGGCACATCCTTTGCACTCAACAGGCATTTCAACAACCTCCCCTGTTTTCCTCGAACAGAGGAAACAATTTGGCAAACCCCCTTGTACATGCCATCATGTGGCCCTAGAAACCCAACAGCACAGAATCATTCACCTCAGAAGGGGCCTCCCGCCTATCGTTGGACACTAATGTCAGAACTGTGGGGCATGTGCCTTAATTAAGCATGAGCAGAAAATCCGTTCCGCTCGCAGATTTCGCGATTTTCGGTAAATTCGCAATCCGCGAGATTCGCCAATTTCCCGCAAAATCTGCGAACGAAAATCCGCGAATGGAACGGATTGGGTCAAAAGTTCAAGCTGACTTTTGTAACTCTTTTAGAATGGCGCCAGCAAGCTGCCAGAGCCATTCTAAAATAGTTACAAAGTCAGCTTCAACATGAAGCTCTAATAGATAAAGTAAAGCAGGTGCTGCTCAAATTCAGTTACACAATCATTAATCACCCCAAACTTGGGGTGATTAATGATTGTGTAACTTAATTTGACCTTCAACTGGAGCACCTGCTTTACTTTATCTATTACTGCTTCCTGTTGAAGCTATTTCTAGCTATTTTAGAGTGGCGCTGGCAGCTTGCCGCACCATTATAAGTGGGGCTGAGGGCAGAAGGGCACAAAGGTGGGACAGAGGGCAGAAGGGGACACAAAATTAGTGGGGCAGAGGGCAGAAGGGCACAGAAACAAGTGGTACAGAGGGCAGATGGGCATAAAAAACAAGAGGGTGGCAGTGATTAAGCAGGCAAAAAAAAAACCCGCGAAATTGCAAAGCGCCTCGCAAACACCCGCTAACACGCAAAGCGCCTCGCGAACACGCAAAAATAAAAAAATCCGCAAATTCGCGCGAATTTTGCGGATTGCCAATTCGCAAATCCGCGAATTGCCAATTCGCAAAATTCGCCCATGCTTAGCCTTAATGACCCACACTAAAGAATTCAAAGCCAATGGCCGCTCATACGAACTCAAGACCTTCGCAAACTGCCGCTCCGTCAATGTCATTTATGCAATACGATGCTCCTGCAATCTTGTATACATCGGACAGACCACACAAATAGTTAAACAATGCATTATCCAGCATCGATTGTAAAGTGTATAATGCCCCACTTCTCAAACACTACATAGAGAAACATCACAGTGAGACTGACATGATCTAGCAGGTGATTGACCAACCTAGGCTACCCATTCACGGTGGCAGTATGCAACATCTCCTTAACAAGTGTGAATGCAGATGGATTACATGGTGTCACTCAGTTAATTAAAGGCTGAACACCCTTGATGAGTGGCAAAACACTATACATCTCGAATGATCCCTGGTACATTCTCTAATGACACATGTCTCTGCCTTTCTGCCTTCTAGGTCACCACATACGGCTTCTCCTTCAGTTCTCGTTTATTTCTCAAAAGGATGAGCTTATCGTCTTTACATTGCATCACTAATTGTCCAATGAACATGTCATATGCCTGTCTTGAACCTGTATGATACATAAGTAGTATACACACTTATTCGCTTACTCTACTACTGTCCATATCTGGTGCATGAATTTGGTTACCACAAACATATTGTTCCTTGACCAATGACATAGCACTATGAACATACGTTTTAACCATTCTTTCTCTTTGTCCCCGTGCCTTTATAATTCCACAAACGATCCTACATATGTACATACTTAATTGTCAATGTATAAACCTGTTTTCATTATGCATTATGAAATGTGAGGATTACAAATTTATAGTGATCACTGTTCGAATGCCACTTTTACCCCGGCAGCATTTTTCCTTTTTTTTCCTGTAACACGCTGTTACTTCAGTTACTTTTGTCCTTGCTCCATGGGCCACAACTAAACTTTGCTTAATACTCCCAATGTGTTTTGGGGCTCCATTACACAATTGTCATTTTTATTTCCCTTTCCCGTATGGTCGCCCTGGCCCATTCACGCTGTCGCTGCTGCAACCATGCACCTGACCTAACCCCCTCCGACGCACTCGTCGGTCATCGTGATGTACCTCATAAACGACATATTAACTACTCCCTGATTGCTCTCTACTTGCCTTCTCACTCGGACTCATGCTGAGGAGAGCACCCAGCTGGGTGAGGATCCAATCGGAGCACATGCTCCCAATTCACCTCTGAGGATTACCTCTGTTTCAGGTCAGTACTTGGCACCATATGTCCCCTCGACCGCACTGCCCCTTGTGTGGACAAATTGTAAACTCCAATTTCTGCCTTCTGCTCAGCCGCCGGATGCCTTTCACTTGATGCCCAGCTGGCGCACCCCCCAAGCAATAGCTCCCCACCTAAATCAACTCAATTCCTCACACCTCCACTAGACTTGTAAGTCCTACAGACTGCTTTATACTCAGACTTTTCTGAGATTTCGGACTTTGCGCTCCTCGTGCTTCCTGTATTGGCCCTCTACCAACCCTTGGTCCTTTTTTTAACCCCCCCCCCCCCACAGATAGATCTACTCGCCACCGTACCCCCAATGGTGGTATTCCTTAATGATCCACATTGGACCATCTTCCCTCCCAGGCATCCCACATCCGTTTCTCTGGATCCATGTCAAACTAAGGTACCGTCCTTACTTCCCCTACCTCAATTCTTTTCTATTCACTATGTCCCACTTCCTGCTTATTTCAATCCTTGCCTTTCACTTTCTCTCTTCATGTACAGCATGAAAACTAACAGTCATCTGGTTCTGAAGATGAGCTTAACTCAATAAAGTTCGAAACGCCATTGATCTTTTACCGCAAATCCTTAGCGCAAATCTACAAATCTACTGTTCATGAAATTGTCTATCCCTTGTAAAACAATTCTTGTTAAATTAATTGTGAACCAGAAAGTACCTTGTACATATTGCTAATTGTGTTTACTCTGCGCCGATCCTCACTGTGTCACTTGGCACTTGCACTGCTAACCGTTTGTCCCACCAGCACTCATGTGCACAAGTTTTTTTGGGTTACGCTCACATTTATTTAAACAGTGCTGATAATGTTCCCTTGCGTATTTTTCCTAAATACAGATAGCTCCTTACTTCTCCTACCTCCCCTGGAGTCTCTCCTTTCTTTCTTTGCAACTTGATGTGCATGTTTTATTGAACAGTCCTCTAAACATTACCTGTAGGGACATTGTTTTTTGTTATGCACTGTATCACCTAGATCTCAATGGAATATATGGGTAATCTCCTGTTGGTTGGTTTCAGCAGGTCCATTAGTAGCATTTAACACAAGGCCCTGGGCATATATAGTGCAAGTTTACAAGGACTTTAAAGTAAATTAAATAAGCCAACATTTTTGTAAACCAATTCTACCATGTGTTAAGAAGAGAGTGATAGCAATTTATCACTGGTTAGCAGTGGTAAAGTGCACAGAGTCCTGAGAGCAGCAAAATAGAACTCAGCAAAAATAGGAGAAGGAAGGTAACATTTTGGGGGTGACCATGCAAAAGTGTCAGGTCCAACAGTCAGGTAATACTCACTGATCAGAGACTGTTCATCCCAGGCAAGCAAATGCATGATTTGACACACTTGCTAATAGTGTCAATACATTTAGCTACAGTAAAATGCAAGCCCCCTTGCAGCTATATTAATTGATCCAGGTAAGGTGTTCAACACTGTGAGTTCAACATACGTTTGGGAGCTGAAGAGATCTAGGGGTTCCTCCAAATATTTATAAAGGGAATTAGGCAATTATGTAAGTTCCCTAATGCTCTGGTCATAGTAAATGACAATCTTACTAGAAAAATGGAGATTCTCTAGGGCACACATCAAGGGTGCCCATTGTCCCCATTACTATTTGATATATACATCAAACCTTTAGCACAACTATTCCGGGGTGAAGAAGATATCGGCCCATTTGTGAACCAGGGACTCAAAAATACAATTGTTCTCTATACTGACAAGATTATCATATGTGGTACAACGTGCATGCTTAAAAAGCGGATACTAGAGCACATACATGCCGTCAAGAACAAAGATGCCAATTGTGCCACAGAGAGACACTTGAATTAATGTCAGAATGCGGATTGGAGATCAATGAGATATTTTGGCCTAGATACAATTCCACCGGATGAACGTGGGGGTGACAGAATGAGAAAAATAAGACAGCTGGGATCACGATGTATACTAAGACTTAAAACTAAGATATCGACAGGTGGAGGAGGAACTTTTTGTGCATTTAAAAATTATCATTAGGGGACCTATCCACATTACAACTAAGAGAGTGAGTTTAAGGAAAAAACAAAAAAAGACATTTTGGAAACTGTTTCATTGGCTACTCAGAGACATTGGTACTATACCAAAACTAAGGTCAAGCTACTTTAAGCTTAAAGTGCACTTAACACAAAAGGATAATATGCAGACTGAACTTAACGATTTATTACTGCATATGTGCTCTTGATGGTACTATACCGAGGATGTATCAGTAAATATACCCGTAACACCAATTAATAATTGAAATTCTGCGACCTGGTGGCATGTTGTCACCGTCCTTAACTAAAAGTATCAAATGAGAACGTTTTGCACAAAAAATACCACTGTTAAAAATAATGTTTGTTCTATATATTATGAAAATGAAAATGCCATGCTTTGAATAGTTTAATTTGAAATGTTTTTTGAAAAACTACAACTCCCATCATGCATCATAATAGGCAGAAGAAGGAGAGAGTAAAAATTGTAAATAAAAAAAAGACCACCTCACTGTGAAAAAGACCCTGTGAGGTCAAAATGCGTTAGTGGAGTAGTGCTGTTCTAAATTAAAATTGGAATACAAGATTCACTGAGTGCAGCATACTTTGTACATTGGAAAATTGCCCTGAACTCTACGGTTGAGCCCTTCACTAGAACCTGCAGAGAGTGCGCCCGAAATTGAACTTCATTGTTTGAAATATATAATACATATATATATATATATACTATCAGCCCAGGTTTGGAGCATGCTGGGTGTTGTAGTGTTAGCAGTTCTACACTGCAATTGACGATCACATGGTCGGGGGGGGCGTGCACTCATCAATCAAGAGTGCTGCAGAAACTTTTATTAGCTGGGCGCACAAACTTTCAGTTGGGCAGTGGCGTCTGAGGAAGGCTAACGCCGAAATGCATAACGCCTTACCTGCTTACTAATAAAGAACCTCTCAACACAGTCCTCGCTTGTGGCTCCTTCCTTCGGCATCACTGGAGGTGGTTTTGGATGTTTATCGTGTCAACCAGAGACACGTTAAGGAGCTCATGTTTCAGAAACCTGGCTGCCTTCTTCTGGTTTCTGCGCAAGCAGGTTCGTTTCCCGTCAAGGTATTGGCATGAGGCAGCTCACCTACAGCAAAGCAGGAAAGCACAGGACGCTGCGTGATGGCAGTCTGTGACTTCACGGATAGTTTTGGTGCACTGTTACCGAACCACGACCTGGCGGAACTGTACCCTGCAGGTTGAAGCGTTTCGCGGGGACCTGAGGGGTTCCAAAGTTTCTATAGACTGTTTGAAGTTCGCCCAGTTCTGCATACACCTAGAAACACAAGAACTTCACTTTGGTTTCCCCACATACTATCAGCCCAGGTTTGGAGCATGCTGGGTGTTGTAGTGTTAGCAGTTCTACACTGCAATTGACGATCACATGGTTGGGGGAGGCGTGGACTCATGAATCAAGAGTGCTGCAGAGACTTTTATCAGCTGGGCGCACAAACTTTCAGTTGGGCAGTGGCGTCTGAGGAAGGCTAACGCCGAAATGCATAACGCCTTACCTGCTTACTAATAAAGAACCTCTCAACACAGTCCTCGCTTGTGGCTCCTTCCTTTGGCATCACTGGAGGTGGTTTTGGATGTTTATCGTGTCGACCAGAGACATGTTAAGGAGCTCACATTTCAGAAAGCTGGCTGCATTCTTCTGGTTTCTGTGCAAGCAGGTTCGTTTCCCGTCAAGGTATTTGCATGAGGCAGCTCACCTACAGCAAAGCAGGAAAGCACGGGATGCTGCGTGATGGCAGTCTGTGACTTCACGGATGGTTTTGGTGCACTTTTACCGACCCACGAACTGGCGGACCTGTACCCTGCAGGTTGAAGCGTTTTGCGGGGACCTGAGGGGTTCCCAAGTTTCTATAGACTGTTTGAAGTTCGCCCAGCTCTGCATACGCCTCGAAACACAAGAACTTCACTTCGGTTTACCCACGTACTATCAGCCCAGGTTTGGAGCATGCTGGGTGTTGTAGTGTTAGCAGTTCTACACTGCAATTGATGATCACATGTTTGGGGGAGGCGTGCACACATCAATCAAGAGTGCTGCAGAGACATTTATCAGCTGGGCGCACAAACTTTCAGTTGGGCAGTGGCGTCTCAGGAAGGCTGATGCTAAAATGCATAATGCCTTACCTGCTTACTAATAAAGAACCTCTCAAAACAGTCCTCACTTGTGGCTCCTTCCTTCGGCATCACTGGAGGTGGTTTTGGATGTTTATCGGGTCGACCAGAGACACGTTAAAGAGCTCACATTTCAGAAATCTGGCTGCCTTCTTCTGGTTTCTGCGCAAGCAGGTTCGTTTCCCGTCAAGGTATTGGCATGAGGCAGCTCACCTACAGCAAAGCAGGAAAGCACGGGACGCTGTGGATGGCAGTCTGTGACTTCACGGATGGTTTTGGTGCACTGTTACCGACCCACGACCTGGCGGACCTGTACCCTGCAGGTTGAAGTGTTTTGCGGGGACCTGAGGGGTACCCAAGTTTCTATAGACTGTTTGAAGTTCGCCCAGTTCTGCATACGCCTAGAAACACAAGAACTTCACTTCGGTTTCCCCACGTACTATCAGCCCAGGTTTGGAGCATGCTGGGTGTTGTAGTGTTAGCAGTTCTACACTGCAATTGATGATCACATGTTTGGGGGAGGCGTGCACACATCAATTAAGAGTGCTGCAGAGACATTTATCAGCTGGGCGCACAAACTTTCAGTTGGGCAGTGGCGTCTGAAGAAGGCTAATGCTAAAATGCATAATGCCTTACCTGCTTACTAATAAAGAACCTCTCAAAACAGTCCTCACTTGTGGCTCCTTCCTTCGGCATCACTGGAGGTGGTTTTGGATGTTTATCGGGTCGACCAGAGACACGTTAAGGAGATCACGTTTCAGAAAGCTGGCTGCCTTCTTCTGGTTTCTGCGAAAGCAGGTTTGTTTCCCGTCAAGGTATTGGCATGAGGCAGCTCACCTACAGCAAAGCAGGAAAGCACGGGACGCTGTGTGATGGCAGTCTGTGACTTCACAGATGGTTTTGGTGCACTGTTACGACCCACGACCTGTCGGACCTGTACCCTGCAGGTTGAAGTGTTTTGCGGGGACCTGAGGGGTTCCCAAGTTTCTATAGACTGTTTGAAGTTAGCCCAGTTCTGCATACGCCTAAAAACACAAGAACTTCACTTTGGTTTCCCCACGTACTATCAGCCCAGGTTTGGAGCATGCTGGGTGTTGAAGTGTTAGCAGTTCTACACTGCAATTGACGATCACATGGTTGGGGGAGGCGTGCACTTATCAATCAAGAGTGCTGCAGAAACTTTTAGTAGCTGGGCGCAAAAATGCATAACGCCTTACCTGCTTACTAATAAAGAACCTCTCAACACAGTCCTCGCTTGTGGCTCCTTCCTTCAGCATCACTGGAGGTGGTTTTGGATATATATATATTAATATATATATATATATATATATATATATATATATATATATATATATATATATATATATATATATATATATATATATATATATATATATATATATATATATATATATATATATATATATATATATATATATATATATATATACAATTACATTTCAAACAGATCTCCCAACAATCCGTGGCCAAGGAAAAGCAACAGAGCAAGACACCAGCAAACTTGTAAGTCGTTTTTATTTAGATTTATTCCACCAGCAGTGCAGACAAGAGACCAACGCGTTTCAGCCATGGTCTTCAACAGCATCATAGAGGTTCAGTGTGCAGACAACCTTTTTACAGGGGAACTCCCTCCAAAACCACCAGCTTGTTTAAAAAGAACACACATATATTATATTACACAGACTACTCATTTTATATGAGGTCAATGATACATTTCCTCCTCCTGCTTCATTTAATTGCACCACCAGTGTGTCATGACAATAACAGTATATAGGTTCAACTTTGATTATTTGTATAGCATGTTGTATTGCACATTCGCTCTCTGAGCTGGCTGCTTGCCTTACAGGTAAACCTAAAATATCCCTCTGAGTACAAGAAAATGACTAGGGGCTAGATGTAGGTAAATCTTATTTACCGACTCTAAAATACCGAATTTTACCGAATCAATAAATACCGATTTGGTAAAATTACCGAATTGACAAGGGGGACAGGGTGTCACTTTGACACCCTGTTGCACCCCTGATTCAGGCTTGTGTGCCATGTGACACACATACATGCCCTTAGGGCATGTCTGTGTGCCACATGGCACAGGTGTACATGCACAGATGTGCATGTACACAGGAATTCATTATTTACCATGCAATAGTATTACATGGTAAATAACGAATTCTTAGGGGACTGTGGCACTGTTTGCATTGCCACCTACATATAATCAGTATTTTACAGAATCGGTAAATTTACAGATTCTGTAAAATTTAGGCCCCCTACATCTCAATCACCAAATACCGGTCGGTAACGGCCGAAATAGGCCGTTACCGACCCGTATTTGGTGACATACATCTGGCCCCAAATGTTTAAACCACAAATGTCAAAGGAGTTCTTGAAATAAATCCTGATTTTATTTTTCTGTTCTTGTCATATCAAAGGTCAAATCTGGTTCCCCCACACTCCCTGTTGACATCTTATTGACGAGTACATTTTCAATTCTCGGTGTGATCTACTCACGAGATCTCCTTAAATATACAAACATATACATAACTTGAGCAAGAAAGTAATACGACTAGGACCCAGGCATTAAAAGACAATTTTCCTATGAAATTACTGATAGTTCTTCCAGGGTTTGTCTTTTCGACAGGATTGGCATCTTCCTTCTATATGTTAGTGTTGGGTATAGTTGGTACTTTAGGTGGAGTCAACTGGAAATAGAAAGCAATTTATTTTGAGGCTCTTGGGTGGTGCAAGTTATTATTGTTCTTTAAAAGTGAGCTAGAGTTTTTGGGTGCTTTCTTCACAGCTTTCCTATCGGTGTCATATTGTAACATTACACCATTACATATCATTGAATGTTCTATTTGATACCAACACACCACTTAAAGAATAGCACAAGGATGATTTAACACTAATAGTGCAACTCGTTCACAGCTGCATGCATGATGTGCAGCCTGAATCCACAAAATAAATTTTTTAATATATCTTAAAGAAAAATATTAAGACTGAAGCGTTGCTGATTATACTACGTACGTGGAAATCATGTCACAGTTTAAATACATTGTGTGACTTTTTATTTTAGACTTATTTGCCTAATTGGAACTACTTACAAGAGTTAATCTAAGAGTAATGCATTATATTACAATGTTATTTGTAAAAATTGTTTTACATGTGTGTGGTAGATTCAGGTCAATTCAAATCAATTACATTTGTAGAGTTCTCCTTGCATTGAATAATTTGCTCCACGGATGCACGTGGCTTAATTTTTATACTCTGATTGAAGATTAAACAATTACCTTTTTAATGAAGTCTCCCTGTGAGTGGAAATAGAAAATCTCTTAAGCCCTAATTAAATATTTAGTACTAATTTACTGCCTGTATTTGAACACATACATAGTTTATCTCCTTCTATCTTCGCCATTTAACTTGCTAGGATAAAGATACCTTGGCAAAGATTTACTAAAGACCTTGGGGCATCTTTATGAGGGCCTTACGGTAATGTGGTGCATGCACAACGCAAATCCCCAAGCCATTTGGCTTCACAAATTTGGAATAATGCAGAGCAGCGCAAATCGCTCCCCTTTATGCCTCTCTTTGGGAGGTGTACGATTGTGAAGCATTCCTAGGTTTACAAGTTCTTGTAAATTTGGGAATGTGTCATAAACTATGGGAGTTGCGTGGGGACACACACCGCATAACCCATGGAATGCCTTACTCCATACATATGATGCCATTCAAATCACAAAAAGTGGCTTTGCATGGCCTCATAAATATGCTATGGTGCTTTGCACTGCCATTGCGTCACAAAAAGTGACGCTACAGCGGTGCAAGGGGCTCATAATTATGCCCTTACATTATTTCTACTAGTTGTTTCCTCTATCTATGTGTGCTGCATTTTGCAGCAAACATAGAAAGAGGAAAATGCCCTCATGGATTGTTTTTGTGCAGGATGGTGCACCTTCCTGAACAAAAACAATCCTACCTGTAACTCAGACACCTTTGCACCATATTGAAAGTGTGGCTGCATTAGCGAAATAATAGAGACAATAGAAATATTCAGTGCTGGTAAATCCCCAAAGATGAACAGCTAGCTGTAGTTTTGATAATTCTATTAAAGAGCATGCCAAAGAGGGCAGTGCACATGGACAATATATTAAAGGACCTTTTTGATTTCAACACGACAGACCATTTTCTAGTAATATGAAAATGCTTGTGCATATTATCTTCCAGTAAAAGGATAAACTGAGCATGGGTTAATAGTCTGTTTATTTAATTGGAAAGCTTTTTTTTTAAAATATAAACATAATCAGATTTTTGACATAACATACCTATAGTGTGCAAGTTATGGCAAAAACAATTCGGTATCTTTGTCTGCTGCCTACTGCAGCCATGGACCCTGATTGCTTGCTGGGGGAGGAAGGAACTACAACCTCCATAATCCTCAGTTCATCTGGCCCAGAGGCTGCATGGTGATTGGAGGCCCCATAAATCTATGAGAGGAGTCACGGAGAGCAGGACCCTCACTGTAACTTTTCCTGCTGTTTACTCCAGCCACGGAACCTAGTTGCTTCCTGGGGTGGAGGGAACTACACCCCCAGCATCCTCAGTTCTTCAGGCCTGGATGCCATGACAATGATTGGAGGCACCATAAATCTACGAGAGGGGGCGTGGCCACGATGGTGACCCGCTGAGATATGTTTCAGTGTCTCTCCGGCGCCGCGGACAACATCGGCGATAAGCAGCCTGGGGTCGAGTGCCTCTCCGAATGAGAAGTGCACTGGGTCGGCAGGGCTCCCTGAAGGCCCCCTTTTGTGACCCCGCTAACCTGTGAGCATGAAGAACTGCCGCCGCCCAGAGGAAAGAAGGCGTGCAACCAGGTTGCGGAGCGACGGAGCCCAGGATCCTGGGATGGCACCGCCGGATGGAAACAGTACAGGTTTACAGTGCTGCTCCTGTAGAGCTGAGTTGAGGAAACCAACATATTAAGGTGAGCTGTAGCTGTCTGATAGCGGGCACAAGTGACGGTGAACAGCGTCCCCTTCCTGGGACCCGAGAGAAGGGAGGAGCCCAATGGGTGGTCAAGGCCTTCCTCGCACTGCAGCCCATGCACTGCAGGCAGCAACAGTTGCGACTGAGAGATCTGGCCCAGGGGGATGCCCTTTCCATAGAGTTCAACTAAAGATTTAGCTGGGTTGTGGGTGGAGGAGGTAGCTGCCCGGCCACATTATCATATGGTCAGAGCACGGATGCAGCGCTTTGAATCCTGGTAGGGGTGAACACGGCCTGCTGGTACCGGTGGAGCTGGAAGCCCTGTCTCCCTTTGGGATTATCCCTTGAAGGCACCTAGAGGGAGCAGAGTGAACCCATATTATTCGGAGAGAAGGGCGAACTCACAACATAAAATGAATAGTAGAGAGACACATTAAAACACTTGTGAGCTGTGAGGACAACCCCAAACCAACAGCGTGTGTACATCTAGTGGGGGAGAATAACCCCTTGAGTTGGCACATAAAAAGAAGAACGTGGCAGATATACTAGGAGAGACAATTCAAGGTTAACACACTGGTACGAAGTGGGGGGGGGGTCCCCCGCTAATCATAGACCTGACCTTGAGACAATAGCAAGAGAAAGGAAAGCAGTAATCAACGCTCTGGCCGGCTCCCGGGAATGCTCGGTTTCCCTATAACTGATTCCATGATGGCCCTAGGAGGTCTTGAACAGGGTGGTGCCTGAGGACACTTTACAGACGAGGAAGCCCTTCTACTGTTCTCGAAGTCAACAATGCGACTCAAGACACCATCCCATCGTGCAGGCGATGGAAAAGACACTGACGTGTGACCCCTGTGATCAGTTAACTTTTGACAGACTGTAGTAGTTTGTTGGGATAAAATTGTTTCTTAGTTTAAGTGGGGTTTTGTGCTTTTTTAAAATGTGGGATTTTGGGTTTTTGTTAGGGCTACGTTCTCCTCCGCACCCAACTCCAATAATGGATCATAAAGACCTTGACAACCACAGAGGCATCTCAGTCGGGGTGAACAGCTTACAGGCTATTGTGGTGCCCATGACTTGTCCCTCCTCGCACATGATTTATGGGTAGGACTTTGAAGATAGTAAGCCTCAACGTCCAAGGCCTCAATCACCCAGTAAAGCAGTCTGTGATCCTATCCCTGTTAGAAAACTCAAACAGGGGCATTTGCCTCCTACAGGAAACACACCTTCTGCAACGAGACATACACTGCATGCCCTTCCAAAGATTTCCCTGCCAATTATGGTCTTCCAACACATCGGAAAAGACTAATGGAGTAGCCATCTTCTTTAGTGCAAGATGTAATGGTAAAATAATCGCGTCTGTAGCAGAAATCAGGGGACGTTTGTTGGCCATCAGAATACAATAAGATGCTATGCATTTCACACTTGCTACCATTTACACCCTGAATACTAAACAGGAAACCTTTCTGTGTAAAGCCATTGGAGAGGTTTTGAAATCACTGGATGCTGCTATTCCAATAGGGGGACCTCAATTTGGTTATGGATAACACTTTAGATAGATCAGCACAGCACGAGGCGCAGACAGGATATTTTTTCGCAGATGGCAGGCGTTATTTAGTAGAACACCATCTGCATGATATATGGCACACTCAACACCCGGACATAAAGGATTACACATACTACTCAGCATATCATAAAACTTAAGGCCACATTGATCACTTTTTAGCCATGCCAGCCTTAACTTCTAGCCTTTCTGACCCTACCATTGAACCGCGCTCCCTCTTGATCATGCCATGGTCACAGTGTCACTGCACCAGAATACATGCCATCCTAGACAGGCGAGATGGTGCCTGAGGGACAGCCTCTTACAGCCTAAAGAAGTAGTTGAGAAAATCGGTGCACAATTCCTGGAATATATGGATATTAATGATGTGGGTTCCGCCTCCTTGCCATCTGTTTGGGAAGCACTCAAATTAGTGATTAGAGGGGAATAAATTGCGATCTCTGAGGGTGAACACAGAATGAGATTGGAAAAATGCCATAGCATAGAACAAGAAGTAGCAGAACTAGAAAAGGTACATAAGCGGACAGGAGCCCCTAGAGTGTGGAGAGCATTGAAAAACAAGAGAATGCTCCTGAAGTGTTTAGACTTGGACAGAGCAGAGCATGACCACCTAAGACTGTGTCAGAAATTCTTCTTAACAGTGATAAATGTGGGAAGATGTTAGCACAGAGTTTGAGAGCGAAGACAGTAGTAATGTCAATAAATTCAATAAAAGATGCTACTGGCAGCATTGTGACTGCTGACCAAGAAGAGCACTCCAAGATTTCTACCACATATTGTACTCTGAATTGAACACTGACCAGATCTCGTCTGAGAGATATCTCTGAGATATCCCAGTGACTAAAATACTGGATTCATTCATAGAACAATTAGATCAGGAAATCTGAATAGTAGAAGTAATTACAGCTATTGCACGTCTTCAAATAAAAAAGTTGCCAGGCCCTGATGGGTTTACAGAATAGTTTTATAAACATTTTTGCCCTGAAATTGAACCCCTGTTCACCCCTATATTTAATTCCTTTTCAACCATGGGCTCGTTAACTGATTCCATGCTGGAGGCAGTGATGTCATTCATCCCTAAACCATCAAAGGACCCCACAGAATGTGGTTCATACGGCCCTATCTCATTAACAAATATTGACTCCAAGTTATTTGTAGGAATAGTGGCGGCCCGCCTGAACCCGCTGATGGCGGGACTGATCGATCCAGATCCTTATGGATTCATCCCCACTCGGTAAGGGGGAGACAATATAAAACTGCTACTGCATCTCATGGATGTCATTCACCGCTCACAAAGAGAGGCTTTATTCCTTTCTATCGACACTGAAAAAGTGTTCGTTAGAGTCTGATGGTCCTACTTATTCGATTAGGTGCAGCATTTTATCTTTTGGAGAGGGCTTTAATAAATGAGTTAGTTGCATATGCAAAGCTCCCAGGGGCTTTGTTCACGTCAATGGGGTGTCCTCAAACAGTTTCCTCATAGCATGAGGCACATGGCAGGGCTGCCCACTATTTCCACTCCTCTTTGCTCTGTACCTAGAACCCTTTGCCCAAAAGATTTGAGCTAAGCCACAGATCACCGGCATCAAGGTTGGTGCAGAGACCCACACTATCAGTCTCTATGTGGACATCGTGATCCTCTCTCTTAGACACCCACAAACCTCACTCCCGGCTGTCCTGACAGCATTCGAACATTTTGGAGGGGCATCTGGATTTGAAGAAAACCTAACTAATTCACAGATTTTGAACATTTCGATTGCCTCCTTCAGAAAAATTTGCTGAAAGGGACATTCCCATTGGTCTGAGCAGAACACTCTATACCTTATATAGGTATCACCATGGCCCCCACTGTATCTAAGATGGTGGCCTTAAAGTACGTGGCTCTCCTCGAGCAGACAGTATAGGATTTGAACAGCTGGCACCGCCTGAAACTGGCATGGTTCTGCAGAATTGCGTCAGTTAAGATGACGGTCTTACGGTGCATCTTATACATCTTTCAAACATTACCTATAACACCTCCCTCAAAGGCAATGCACTCTTTATAGTTAGCCATTCATAAGTTTGTTTGGGACGAGAAATGACCTTGAATTGCATTTTTCCATCTCGCTAGGTCCGCGCGGGATGGAGGGGTTGGAATGCCCTTACTCCATAGATACCAGCAAGCAACACACCTGCACTTTATTTTAGAGTGGAATCGCCCACTATCAGAAAACCACTGGTTCGTTATGGACCAAACAGTAGCGGGAGTCAACATTTGGAGAGAGATCTGGCTGCCACGCAAACACAGGGCCTGGGGATTGTATTCCTTTTCTATAACAAACCAACAATGAGAGTATGGGACAGAGGAGCACGCACTAAGAAATGGATGACATTTCCATCCCCGATGACCCCAATCACCAGAAACCCTGACTTCCCTCCATGATGATGTAACTCAACAATTTTCAACAGGTGGCGGGAACAAGGGTGTAAACGTATTGGGTCCTTATTTGACCCAGAGGGCCTGATCCCATTTGCTCAGCTTGTGGTATCGGGTTCTCCAGGCCTACATATTCCGCAAAACCCGCTACACCATAAAATAGACGTTGGCACGGAAACTGGAAAATGCAAAAGACAAGTTTTTTAAGACCCCATGGGGTGGTGGTACATTCCTACAGCACCCTTCGGCAATGCAAACATCGGTGCGAGGCCTCTTTTATACAGTTTTACAGTAATAAAAAGAGTAGGCGGAACACATTTACAAAGTTTAGGTACATATAAGGTCATTTTTGGAACACAGCCAACTCATGGGAGGGGTTACAACACCACTGGTCATTTTGGAGAACATTCCTAAGCGATGACTGTCCACTAGTACAGAGGGTTTAACTACGCATGCGCAAGCTTGACCGGTACTAAAAATAGCCTGTTGCTGGGCAAGTTTGAGTGGTCAGTGGTATAGAGGAAGGACAAAGGACATGCTGACCACGAGGCAGCTCGTTCATATAAAATGGACGCCAGTGTTTCAAAATGGCTTCCGAATACCATAGTCAAGTTAAGGGAAGGGAAAATTTGTGTAGCAAAGCTTAACGCTAACCCGATCACTGTCAAATTACGACAGACGACCCTTTTAGCGTTTAGCTGAAGCTACCTCATAGTGGAAATAATAGTGGACATATTCATCTTCAATGTCAATAGACATAATATTTGCTACTTCTTTATGAATCATTTGTTCATTCTTGACAATAGCTAGTTTGGACGGGATACAAGCAGAAAGGCACATGGAACATAACTTAGGGCCACATTGAATGCAGAGACATAGGAAAAACAGTATCCCAATTATTACACATAGGATTGTCAGCAACTTCCAACCCCAAGTACTAAGTAACGTCCAAAACCACCCCGAAAGTGTCCAAGTACCATTATCAGGATGTATCTCAGCAGCTATCTTATGCAACTTAGAAATTGCATCATATACAGAGGGCGAATTATCTGGCACGTATACACAGCAACTACTTCCGATAATGCGGCATGCACCCCCACGATCAGCTAATACTACATCTAGAACCATTCGGTTCTGGAGCATTACAATTCTGGTAATTTGAAGTTCCTCAGTCAAGTTCCCTAAAGCAAAAACTGTCTCATTAGCAACAGCTTCTACAACACATGTCAGTCGTCTTATTTTTCTGCTGTTTAAGGAAGCCCCAACAAATGAGAAAAGACCTAAATTAAAATCAACATACTGCTGCAGAGAAGTGTCAGTTTGGTCTATTTCATCGAGAGCTAATGCTCTCTTCACTCTATTCAGTATAAAATCGTGGTACAGGACAAAGTCATTATGGTACATAGGTGGGGCAATAAACACAGGGGGTAATACAAAGGATATATAGCATGTTCCTAACCACCCTATAGGGAGACGGTGATAACCTTTATTTCCACAGATAAAGTAAGTGTTTCGTGAAGCCACAAAGGTGATACCATTTGGAGTGTCAAAGGTGAGAGTAGTGTTACATTTACTTCTTCCTACTGGGATTGTACCTTTATTTCGGACACACAAATCGGCTTTCGTATCAATGACTGTGATTACATGCAGACTAGACATGTTTACATTTACTTGGTTACTATAAATTCGTGGCGAGGATACACTATCGGGTCGATATTCTTCCCATTCAAATTTAGTTCCTTCAGCTTGTGGATGACCATCTCGGTCATTAAAGCAGACCTTGTTGAGTCGGAAAAGTAGTCCACCTTTTGTCGGCCATCGCAAAGTAAATAAAAGAGTATACCAAGCATTACAAGAACCATTGTGAGAGAATGGGAGTGGGATAAGGGGAGTGCCTCCTTTCTTTTGATGTCCAGGCAACATCCCACATACCCAACAGTTCGAAGTGTTCGTCATATTATGGGTGTGATGCAGAATCTGGATGAAACTATTGTTCAAATAAGTCTGTCTGTGTCGTTCTTCATGATAAGGCAAAGTAAAATGAAAATGTTCAGATGGAATAGGGGTAGTTGGCAATAAATGTTCTCTTGCCGGCACCAGTAGTTCTACCACCCAGGCTATAACTTCTATCACTGCAATTGTCATAACAAAGAGTACTGCACCAAGAATTCTCTTATTTCGCATTGTAGAAGATGCCATAGTTCAAAGTTCAAAATGTCTCAAAAAGAAAGCAACTAAAAAAATAAAAATATGAGTGCTGAGCTCCGAGGTAGCCGTTGGTTTCTTCTCCGAGATTCAAGACGGGTGTCGCTACTCTTGGCAGAACTGATCCCCCCCCTTGATATTCCCGGCTTCCGTTTCACAAACCTGGAGCGGTAACTCAACCAGTCTCGCACAAAACAACTGCTTCTCTTGGTCGTAGATTGTATCTCTCTCTTCCAGAGACGATATGGTCCGGGAAGGCTCCCTCCGACTCAGTAGACGCAACAGCTGGGCTCTTCTCCTCGTCCAAGATGTCTCAGTAATCAGACAGCACAGCTGGGTTCCCCAGATCCGGAGAGACACGGCGACAATGAGTTGAATGCACCCACCCCTTCTTGTTCGTGACTTGCACAGCCGTACGAGTCGCCAATAGCACTTGCTCGGGTCTACGCCACCTCGGCTCCAAGCTGCTTGTTCTGTCAAAGGACCTGACCATCACAAAATTGCCAGAACAAAGATTGTGAGCCTCTCCAATGGAATTGTCGGGGAGCGCTTCTCGAACCTGTTGATGAATGGTAAGTAAATCATTTGTTAATCGTGCCAAATAATCGTTCATCATTATACAAGGCACATCATGTAACAATCGAGGCTTAGGAACTCCCCATATATTCATAGGCCTTCCAAACACCACTTCATAAGGTGTGAGGCCAGTTCGGGAATGGGGCACTGATCTAATAGATAGCAATGCCAGAGGCAAAGCATCCGGCCATTTCAAAGACGTGGATGCCACAATCTTTGCTAGCTTCAATTTCAAGGTAGCGTTGTACCTTTCCACAAGACCTGCTGACTGCGGATGGAATACAGCATGGAATTTTTGCTGAATTCCCAATCCCTTCATGACGTATTCCACAATTTTCCCAACAAAATGAGGACCATTATCGCTCCACAAAAATTTACAAGCACCATAGCGTGGGAAGTACTCCTTGAGCAAAACCTTAGCTGTTGTCAATGCTGTATTATCCTTCGTGGGGAAGGCCTCAATCCATTTACTGAAAGCACACACCACCACTAAGACATACTTAAGGTTATTGCAACGCTCAAGCTGGATGAAATCCATTTGCAGCACTTCGAATGGTGCAGTAGGAGGAACAAACCCTCCTTTCGGAGTATACGTCCCTTTAGCAGGATTGTGCTGCAAGCATATCAGACAGGTCTGCACTACTCTTTTGGTCGTATTGGCTATCTCAGGATGCTCCCAGACTCGCGTAAGCAATCTAGTAATTGCGAGAGCTCCAACATGTGCCAATCCATGTGCCATTTGGACCATTGCTTGCAAGTAAGCTGCAGGCAATTTCCATCTTTCCATATCTTTGCTTCTCCAACAGCCCTCATCATCCAGCACTCCCTCCGCTGCCCAGGTTGTGAGTTCTGCTTCAGACGCTGATTTCTGAATGTCTAGTATCTCCTCTCTAGCATCATGCCATTGCTCAGCCTGCGATTTCACTACATACATTGGCGAGGCATTTCGTAACACAGCAGTTTCCCTCGCTATGCAATCTGCAAAGACGTTTCCTTGTCCTACTTTGTCTGTCACTTTCTTATGTGCACTGCATTTGATTATCGCCACTTTCTTTGGACAAAGTAACTTATTCAGGAGATCACGCACTAGTTCTCCGTGCATGATGTGCATTCTGTGTGAAGTCAAAAACCCTCGCTCTCTCCAGAGTAGGCCAAAATCATGCGCTACTCCAAAGGCGTACCGGCTATCAGTGTAGATGTTCACACACAAGCCAGCACTCAATTCACATGCTCTTGTTAAGGCTATCAGTTCCGCTGCTTGGGCCGATTTCTTTGGTATTCGTGCTGCTTCTACCACTGTCTTAAGTGTCGTGATCGTATATGCTGCGGAAGTTGTACCATCTGGCAGCCTCAAACACGATCCATCAACCCACAGTTCCCCATCCACAACTGGAAGTGGCGTATCCCGTAAGTCGACACGACCCTTTGTTTGTTCTTCAGTCAGGAAAACACAATCATGGTGTTCTTCCTCCTGGCCCTCAGCAACTGGATACGGCAATAAAGTAGCAGGGTTCAGAGTAGCACATCTCTTTAGTGTGATATGTGGCGCCAACAGTGTGAGCTCATATCCTGTTAAACATGCACTCGTGAGGTACTGAGTTTTTGTTTGGTTCAACAGAGCGTCTACTGCATGGGGAACTAACACCAACAATTTGTGTGACAAAACTATTCCCTCACTCTGTCGTATGGCCACTGCTGTTGCTGCAACTGCTCGAAAACACCCAGGTAATCCTCGTGCTACGGGGTCAAGTATTGACGAAAAATACGCTCAAGGTCTCTGTTTATCCCCGTGTGTCTGCACTAGGACTGACAATGCACACCCATCCTTCTCGTGTACATATAATGTGAAAATCTTCGTATAATCTGGTGTACCTAACACTGGTGCAGAACAAAGGGCTTGTCTCAATTGTTCAAAAGCATTCTGGCATTCATCTGTCCATTCAAGGGGCATTGGTGTAGTCTTGGACAATAGTGCTAACAAAGGCTTTATAATATGTGAAAATCCCATTATCCCCTGTCTACAAAAAGACGTTAAGCCTATAAAAGCGCGCACATCTCTCTGAGTACGGGGGAAAGGTGTATCTAAAATCGCTTGGATTCGATCAGATGTTAATGCACGTCCCTCCTTAGACAAAAGATGACGAGGTAGGTCACCTTTGGTCTACTATATTGAAGCTTTTTCCTAGAAACCTTGTGATTGTTCTGAGCAAGAAAGGAAAGCAAAGCAAGACCACTCTCCTCACATTGTTCTTGCGTGTATGCTGCAAGTAGAATGTCGTCAACATACTGAATGAGAGCCACTCCAGACTGCAAATCGAAAGAATCAAGCTGTCTTTTTAAAGCCTGGCTATAAATGCTAGGACTTTCGGTATAGCCTTGAGGAACTCGACAACATCTATACGACTTATTATTTAATGTGAAGCCAAATAGATATCTGCTGTCAAGATGGATGGGAATAGAAAAGAAGGCATTTTTCAGATCAATCACGGTAAACGTGGTGGCAGTGGGTGGAATCAGAGTAAGTAAGGTGGTAATATCAGACACCACCGGGTACTGGGGCACTACTATCTTGTTAATTTCTCTCAAATCAATAATAAATCGATAGATTTTGTCATCAGTATCTTTCTTTAAGATAGGAAGAATATGGCTGTTACAGACATTATAGGGAACTTACTCCACAACGCCTGCAATAATCAAGTCGTGTACAATATGAGTTAAGGCAACTTCACCTTCCCTGGAGATTTTGTACTGCGGCACACGTGGCAGAGACACACCCTCCTTAACAGTTATTCGAATAGGGGGAATAAGCAACTGTCCCACATCCATGTCTGAAGTAGCCCATAACATTTGCGGGAGAGAGGCCAACGCTTCAATTTCTTGCATGGTGCACAATCTCTCTACATCTGGGTAATTGTCATTCAAAATAACCCGCACTCCTTCAGGAGCGCAGCGTATTGTTGCTCGAAAGTATTTGAGCAAATCTATTCCCATAATATTGTCTGGAGTATTTGGTGACAATAGAAACGGGCACGGACCAAAGAATCTGTCAATGTAAAATGTAAGGGGTTGTGACAATGGGCTAAGAGAGGGTGTTCCATCGAACCCTATTGATGTAATCGTTTTGCCAGACAGGGGAGCCCTTGGAACCAAGTTTTTAGACAGAGCACTACGAGTAGCTCCTGTATCAACCAGGAACTGATCAGTAGAACCCAAAACGCCCGCTGATACGTATGGACCTCTTTGATCTACTGGTACTTCAACCGATTCCATACCCCATCCTACGCAATCCTATGCATGTACATAGTTCTGAGACTCTACATTTTCACCCTCCGATATCTGATACTGATTCCGTCGATCAAAAGTATTATTATCAGCTTGACCACGACCCCTCGCTTCAAACCTGCCACGATCACTTGCTCCTCCCCTCGCTCCTGAATAACTATTCCGTGTCCTTCCACCTCCTCGACCACGCTGATTACGTTGTTCACGAAGCACCGGACAATCTGAGGCCCAATGTCCAAACTCTTTGCAGTATGCACACTGATCCTCAGCAATGTCGGTACGACCAGAAGACGTACCATACGAACCACGCCTACCTCTATCATTCCCTCTCGGCTGTGTGGCATAAACCTGAGCCAACATTACTTTCGTCTTCAATTCCTTCGCTTTCTTATCAGTACTTTCTTTAGCCTCTAATTCCTGTCGTTCATAATACTGAGCCATAGTCAATAAAGAAGCAGGGGTCGCCGTTGTCCAAGAACTTTCACTAGTCTTTAAGCGTTTCGAAATCTCCGGTAAAAGATTCGCCACATACTTATCAACGAACAGATGCCTACCCGTGTCTTCTGTTAGTAACTGCCCGCTATAGTCATGAAATGCTTCTTCAAAACGTGAGAAGAAATCAGACACCGACTCATCCGCCTTCTGCTTACAAGAGGCTAACATGGTCCAATCAATCTTTTTAGGGGGAACAAGCGTTTTTAATTTATTCAAAATAGCCGCCGGGATATCTAAGATTAATTGACATGGCTTACATGCAGGCTCCCTGTCTAAATCAGCTTGGAATAAAGTTTTCCAATCCGCCCCCAGGATCGCTCCATCGTCGAACTTAGGAATTGCTCTCCACATATCAGGAAGCAATATTAATCCAAAGAAAAGGTCAATATCAACTAACTTCATAACACACAAAGAAATAGCCCCTTCCACCCCTTCATAGAAAGCTGCCGGATTCTTACGGGAGTCAGGCAAAGCATTTTTCAGTGCCATAACATCTGCTCTATTCCATGGTGTATAAACCCAATTATATATAAAATAACCCTTTGCATCCCCAGACAATTTGTCATCGCTTGTACCTTGCCCTTTAGGAGGGACATATAAAGGTGCAGCTTCACGCAAAGGCATAACATGAATCGTAGAACTCTTATCTGCTCCAAAGATAGGACACTCTTTGGATATCTCGGACGATCCCGGCGCAGGCGCATCTGATGCTTTTCTCGCCTCCCGTAATCTTGACGCCTCATCCCGTAGCTGGACCAACCGTTGGAAAAACCAATCCGCATCTATAATAACAAAAAGACCTTTGCGCATATTCTCACGACCAACTTATATATCCTTAGGCTCTAAATCATTTGAATTTTTCCTAAATCGTTCTACAACTTCGTCTCCAAACTGAATCAAGAAATACAACCGTTCTCGCTCGGACCACTTACTCATTTCATCATTAATCTCTGACATAGTTATTTTGCTCAAATTGAGTTTACGGGCAAAGCTGCCCAATTCCGCAGCTTCACTAGCATTTAACCTAACACGGCTACTCCCTCGATCATCTCCGTCCGAATCCTCATCTGGGGCCATAGGTAGAACATACGGAGGCGGGCAACGATCTAATAATGAAAAATCATCAATTTCATTAGTAAGGACAGGATAAAGAGGACGTCGAATAGGAAATTGACCAGTCGTTTGCAAATTACGTTCCCGTGCCTCCCTCTCTTACTTCTCCTGCAACTCTTTCTCCTCCAGCTGTAAAGCCTTATCACGAGCAGCCTTCCGCTGCTCTTTGTCCGCCAAGGCTAATTCACGCTTCATTCGCTCATGCACCGCTTTCTCCCACTTACGTACACAATCAAACATATCTTGTCTAGACCTGCGCTGAAACAAACATTGCTCCACATACTGAACCTTTCGTAAATCAAACGACCCATGTAGTGGTCATTGCAATTCGGGATCAGATTTTGTATATCTGTGCCACAATGAACTGTATAGAATAGGGGGAATGCCAAATTTTACGTACATTTCACGATTAGGGGTCCCCTCTGGGGGAGCCGGCTGAGATTCATTTAATCGATAATTAGTACCTTTTCCAAGACATCACATTCCTCGGAGTGTGCTTAAAACAGGCATGTCAAAATATCACGGAAACGCGATATCACAAAAATGGCACTTATTATACTTCACACAAGGTGTGCCGTTCAAACAAAGACAAATTTAGAGAAATATCTCTACATGCCCGCCTATGTGAAGTGCACTGCACATATAATTCAAATCATAGAACCAAATGTTAGCTAACTCAAAACATATTCAAAGAGCCACAGTAAGCGTCCGTAGACTATCTTACCATTCACAAGCTTACCAAATTCTCAGATATCCAGGTTCCAACTGCCAAGTTCTTTAATCGAATCAGCCAAACCGGCACTGTACGACAACTCGAACGAGCAGGATCTCAGTCGAGGACCGGCGCCACCTGGAAGGTCAGATCAGAAGGAAAGGAAAGGAAGAAAACACTGTGGGTGCCAAGACTCGGGTCCCTCAGTGGCAGCGTACGCGTCCATGGCAAGTTTCCAATCCTTCGTCACGACCTCTCCTTCAGGCATCCAAGTCGCCGATGAGTCCCTTCATGGTCGCCAATTTGTGGTATCGGGTTCTCCAGGCCTACATATTCCGCAAAACCGCTACACCATAAAATAGATGTTGGCACGGAAACTGGAAAATGCAAAAGACAAGTTTATTAAGACCCCATGGGGTGGTGGTACATTCCTACAGCACCCTTCGGCAATGCAAGAAGTATCACACCGAACATCGGTGCGAGGCCTCTTTTATACAGTTTTACAGTAATAAAAAGAGTAGGCGGAACACATTTACAAAGTTTAGGTACATATAAGGTCATTTTTGGAACACAGCCAACTCATGGGAGGGGTTACAATACCACTGGTCATTTTGGAGAACATTCCTAAGCGATGACTGTCCACTAGTACAGAGGGTTTAACTACGCATGCGCAAGCTTGACCGGTACTAAAAATAGCCTGTTGCTGGGCAAGTTTGAGTGGTCAGTGGTATAGAGGAAGGACAAAGGACATGCTGACCACGAGGCAGCACGTTCATATAAAATGGACGCCAGTGTTTTCAAAACGACTTCCGAATACCATAGTCAAGTTAAGGGAAAATTTGTGTAGCAAAGCTTAACGCTAACGCGATCACTGTCAAATTACGACAAGCTACGACTGGATTATGACCTCCCTCGGAAAGATGAGTTCCAATACAGAGAGCTTAGCTATTGGGTCAAGGGGCCAAACTATCAGGAGGCAGCCTTGAGAGAATTAACTGGGTTTGAGAAATGGCTGGTACAAAAATATGACAATAAACACCTTAAATTGGAACTTTAGGTATGGTTGACAGGGGTGGAGAAGAGTACACGGAGCAAGGGACAGAAGCGATGGAAAGAGGAGTTGGGGCATGCCATGTCGGACAAAGAATGGGAAGACATTAATTATAGAGCCCGACACACAGCCCATAACACAGCATGAGCTGAGTCAGCATACAAAGTGTTATCTTATTGGTACCTTACCCAGGCTCGCATTCATTCCTGGGACAAAAATAGACCTGAGAAATGCTGGTGGGGAAGTGGTCAGACAGGGTCCCTGGTTCACTTACTTTGGCACTACCCTAAACTACAACGCTTTTGAAAAGCAGCCCTTGATGAAATAGATAAAACATTTGAGACATCAATACCACGCATCCCTGCGTACACTGTACTGGGCCTACCAAATTCTCTGGCATTTCCCTTACGCTCCATAAAGGGCAGACAAATAGCCCTTGCATTACCAGCCGCGGTACAAGAAATTCTAATTGGGGTACTTCAGAAGTCCCGGATCAGATGGAATGATTGTCCATGGTAGCAGACCATAAAGAGGATAAATATGTGGAATTATGGTCTCCGTTTATAAAAATTCTATCTGCGGAATTTCGAGAGTTCACCTGCCCACAATACCTGTGAATCTTACACCTTCCACCTCCTTAGAGACAGTCACTATTATCCACCTATACCGCATTTTTTGGTTAACCCCCCATGCTCAGCAGGGACATAGGGACATACTATTCTAGGTGGCATGCAGGAAGTGGCGTAGGGTTTAGGTGGAGGCAATGTGGGGGGGTCAGGAGGTTGGGTGAAGAGTTTCTTTATTTCTTTTTTAATGTTGATGTTCTTTCTTTTGTCTTTCTTGATTATTTCTTTCATTCGGAAAAAGATCCCTTAATGCTGACTGCCCTTTGGGTTGTAGGCATACAGCTATATTTGCATCACTACTGATCACCGCTGCCGGCCCAGGAGTTCTATTTGCAAAGCTATGTATATGGTATGGATCTATAAACAAACACAATGGTTCTATAAATCCACGAGAGGAGTCACGCAATGCAGGACCCTCACATTAACTTTGTCTGCTGCCTACTGCAGCCATGGATCCTGGTTGCTTACTAGGGGGGAGGGTATTACACTCCCAACATCCTCAGTATTTCCGTAAACTGTGTGTTTGCAGTGGCGTTAACAATTCCCCTTCAGTACCTGAAACAGACTTACTGGCATGCCCAAATGACAGTGATTGAGTACCCGCTGTCAAAAGGAAACATAAAACTAAACGACCAACAACAGAGAAACCAAGTACACAAAATGGCAGATGAAATTTACTATCCAAAGACATTAGTACAGAAATTGTTAGGGATTTGGCCCCCAGTATTTGGATCTTGAAAGGGGAAAAAATCAAACAACTAATAGCAAAATGTATTGCTCCTCTGTAGGAGAATTTGCAAACCCTAGAATTGATGTTTAATGATTTATCTTCGAAAATAGACCACGTGCGGGGCTACTAATAGTAATTCCCAGAAGGGGTCAGAGGCAACTTACTCAAGTGCCTTAAGAGTTGAGGTGCACCCCTGCCCAACTGCTAAATAAAACCCCATGAGCAGAATCTTAGGACAAGCAACGCTCATGAGGCAGTTTCCATTATTGCTCCTATTTCAAGTATCCATCCAGTGCCAGTAGAAAGGGGTATAGGAGATGAAATAAGGAACAGTAGGGGGGATAGGGAAGGTTTAGGCACGCCGCCGATCTCTGTGGCCTGCAGTCGCCCCACCCTCCAACACCACTGCCACGGCATGAGCAATCACAGCCCCAGGCCACAGTCCCGCAGATTGTTACTGGCAGATGAAGGGTCCGGGTCTGCAGATGATCAGCTGGAGACAAGACTCATTCGGACTGCGCAGCTCTGATCTCCATCTCGATTTCACTCCGACAGCGCCATTTTCTTTTCGGACCCGCGATACTCACAGGGTCATGATGCGGCATCAGCGACACAGCCCATCCGACACCAGCATTATAAATATGTTCCTCGCTTCTCGTGTCGTGCCCCAAGAGGGTTTTGTAGCACTCAAGGGGTCTTATTCAGGATGTTTTAACAGGATGTAATTACCGGCGCGCGGAGCTCCCTCAGCAGGCAGCCATTCTGCTTTGTGCCGTAGCCACGCCCCTCATGTCTGCTACTTTGCAGGTAATAATCCTAATGAATGACTGAGGTTTTCTTTATTCAGTCACAAGCTTATGTATTACTCATCCTTAGACAAAAGGTCCAGATTGGCATACCAGCACACTATGTTATTATGGTCATCTTGCTCCTTGGCTAGGTAATGCTTCAGCGAAGGGAGAATATCTATTCAAAACCTCTAATAAATTTCAGATGAGAAGATATGCCATTGGAAAGGTTGAATTCATTTTCAATTACATGGAGAAAGATATTACCCAACTATGTCCGTGAGTCAGTCAGTCAAAACACTTTTATTCGATTATTTAAACATTTGACATTAAAAATTTTAAAATCTTCAAAATACATCTAAGAAAGGGGAGCAGATCGACAAGTAATTCATATATTCACCCTCTAATACATTTAAAATCAGACAAGGATATTCGGGGCACATGAGCTCTTCGTCTTAATCCGCACCGCAGCCACTAAAAAACTTGCAACATGGAATATATCCAGGGCACTACTTAGCATTTGCAGGTAAAGGAGGGCAGGCCTAACCTGTATGAAACCCGCCTCCCTCAGAATAGGCAACAAATATTTTTTCCTAATCTCTAAGTAGTGCTTGCAAAACATAATAAAATGTTAAGTGTCTTGTGCAGAAAAATTATCACACTTGCAGGGGTTAGAGTTTTCTGGAGTACCCCATGTTGGATAAAAACCCAATATTAAATGAATTTAATTAAAATGAATTCTACTTAAAAGATACCGAAGGAAGGGTCTAGTTACTAATTTTAGGTAGGGCTCGAGTCCGGTAGAGGTTACTAATACGTAGTTAGCTTTTACGAAAGGTTTTTCATTTCCTGCTCCTCCCTTTCTAATACAAACATATTTAACAAAGCAGATTTTGTCCTACTCACATCCTCTCTCTTGATACAATCGGGGGAGGAATAAAGCTCAGGTCGCCCTAGTTTGGTGTGTATCACTTACAACGCAACTTTTACGTCGTAATGCTGTTACAACGCAGCTATTACAACGCAGGATCCATTACATCGGATGCCATTACAACGCATGGCATTACATAGCAGATGGTATTACAACGCATACCATTACATCGTAAGTATTGGTAAGTATATATATTTTTTTTATTTTATTTAATATTATATAATTGATTTAATTATTATTAATTATAATTAAAAATAAATAAAAATATTTATTTATGTTTTTAAATATTATAAATTAAATTTATTAATTTAAGTAATTTTTTAAATAAGTATGAGTATAGGAGTATATGTTTTGGGGTACTGAGGTATATGTTTTGGGGTGTTTGGGTATTTTTAGGTTTTAGGTCAGGGTTTGGGTTTTGGGGTACAGGGGTGTTTTTAGGTTTTAGGGCAGGGTTTGGGTTTTGGGGTACAGGGGTGTTTTTAGGTTTTAGGGCAGGGTTTGGGTTTTGGGGTACAGGGGTGTTTTTAGGTTTTAGGGCAGGGTTTGGGTTTTGGGGTACAGGGGTGTTTTTAGGTTTTAGGGCAGGGTTTGGGGTTTGGGGTACAGGGGTGTTTTTAGGTTTTAGGGCAGGGTTTGGGTTTTGGGGTACAGGGGTGTTTTTAGGTTTTAGGGCAGGGTTTGGGTTTTGGGGTACAGGGGTGTTTTTAGGTTTTAGGGCAGGGTTTGGGTTTTGGGGTACAGGGGTGTTTTTAGGTTTTAGGGCAAGGTTTGGGTTTTGGGGTACAGGGGTGTTTTTAGGTTTTAGGGCAAGGTTTGGGTTTTGGGGTACAGGGGTGTTTTTAGGTTTTAGGGCAAGGTTTGGGTTTTGGGGTACAGGGGTGTTTTTAGGTTTTAGGGCAGGGTTTGGGTTTTGGGGTACAGGGGTGTTTTTAGGTTTTAGGGCAGGGTTTGGGTTTTGGGGTACAGGGGTGTTTTTAGGTTTTAGGGCAGGGTTTGGGTTTTGGGGTACAGGGGTTTGTGTTTTGGGTTAATTAAATTATATTTACCATTTTTAAATTAATTAAAATATATTTCATAAATTAAATTAATTTTATTTCATTAATTACATTTTTAAATTAAATTAATTAAATTAAATACATTATTTCAATTAATTTAATTTAATATCAATTATAAAAAATATGTACATTAAGTTAATTTTATTATTTTAATTAAATTAAATTATTCCCATTTTTTATTAAAATTACATTTATTAAATAGATATTATTTTATTAAATTAAATTAATGGCTATTTTAAAATGTATTTTATTTAAATAATTAAATTAAATTAATTAAATTAACTTAATAACATTTTTAAAAAAAGGTATACTTACCTATACTTACGATGTAATGCCATGCGTTGTAATACCATCTGCTATGTAATGCCATGCGTTGTAATGGCATCCGATGTAATGGATCCTGCGTTGTAAAAATTCCGTTGTAACGGAATGCGATGTAAAAATCCGCGTTGTACTGACACCAATCCCCCTATTTTTATAAATGTTAATTTAATGTAGGCCAACCATGGGATCCTACTAGCTCTATCCAAGGCTAAACAATCTTTTAGGATCAAGTGATTCAGTGAGATTTCCTGGTTAAGCCAGGTCTTTAGCCAACAAATCAATGGGGCAATTTTCAAAAGGTCTATAACGTAGCCCAATCCCAACTCTGAATGGATTGAAAAAGGGGGGGTGGACTGTGGCACTGATAATAACGATCTTAAAAACTTATTCTCAACAATTTGGATCCTATCTTGGGGAGTATAACCCCAGATTGCCGAGCCATATGTTGCTATTGCTAAACATTTGGATTTATACACTTTTATAATTGCCTCCATTGGTCTGGCGCCTAATCTCTTTGCAAAACCCATAAGGGCTGAGGTGGATCTACCTATCGCATTACTTTTATACTTCTGCTGTGGGCCCCAGGGTACTCTTTTGTCAAAGAGGACCCCTAAATATGTACAAATGGGCACCCTCTTGACCTACTCACTGCTGCAAAAGAAAGTTTTTGTTTTCTTCTTTCTACTGTATTCCCCTACAATCATGACCTGAGATTTTTTGGGGTTTATTTTCAGGTCCAAAGACTCCATAAAATTACCAAAGGTATCCAATAGTTTTTGCAAACCCACCCCAGAGCGTGCTAAAAGGACGGCATTGTCCGCATATAGGAGAACCGGAATTACAGTTTCTCCTATTCGTGGAACATCCAAGGAGGCCTCGCCTAAAGCTGGCTCCAGGGCATTTATGTATAGCGTGAAAAGAAGGGGGGCCAGAATACACCCCTGCCTAACCCCCTCTCTGAACTAAAGTGGCTAGTGCATCTCCCCTCTTGTGTGACCCTGACCGAGGCTAAAAGACCACAATGAAGGTCAGCTAAAAAATTGACCAGTGATTGATCAATGCCCAAATCCAATAAAATTTGCCACAGCTTTGACCTGTTCACCAGGTCGAAAGCCGTCGAGAGGTCCATGAAACACATGTAAAGGGATCTCTCCTTGGCTTTAGTGTATTTGCTTATAATAAGCTGCAAGTTCAGGCACTGATCAAGGGTGCTTCTCTTTGGTCTAAAACCATATTGGACGTTTGACAGGACCCCTCTGCCCTCCAACCAATCCGTCAATTTATACAAAATGACTCTGCCCAAGATTTTAACTGCAGAGTCCATCCAGGAGATAGGTCTATAGCAAGAGGGGTCCCCTCTCTGCCCCTTTTTAAAAACCGTGATAATAGTAGATTTGGCCCAAGATGCGGGAAACGTATTTGATCCTGACGCGTTATAGACATTAGTCAGGATCTTAGCCCAGAATTTAGGGGCACTCTTGTACAAATCTCCTGGGACCCCATCCGGGCACGGCGCTTTATTCTTTGAAGTCTCTACAATTGCTCTTTCAACGTCAGACACCTCAAAAACTACAGGGGCAACTAATTGTGATGGAAATTTAACAATTAGAGGGGTCTCATGCCCCTGGTTCCCATAAATATTCCCAATATGTGCTAGCCACTGGTCATCTGGAATATTACATTCCAGAGGAGTATTCTCTGCGCCAGAGAAAAAAGGATGGTTCAACACCAGAATTTTTCACTGTACCGCAGAACCTCATCTGATAGAAGTTTACTCCAGGCATCCTCTTTAATCTGGTGTTTACATTCTAGGATAACCTGTTTATATGATTTTCTTAAACGTACAATCCATTCCCTGTTTCTTGATCTTACTTTCATGGCTTTTACGCAGGGCTGAGTGTGCCTGGGAACAGCCAGCAGGACCGAGTGTGCCTGGGAACAGCTAAGCAGGGCCGAGTGTGCCTGGGAACAGCTACCCAACTATGGAACACCCAACTGTGCCCTATAGTAAATATTTTTTCAACATATACATATTGGATCCTCCATTTTGGATAATTGGAAGAAGCTTGATGCTAGAGAAAAGGGTCCTTGCACCTTTACTAGTTACCTTCTGGAATTACAGTTCACACACATTTACATTAGGTAGGAGGCAATTCGATAACACATGTTTTCATGAAACACTTATAAAGCATAAGCTTTAAAGTCTATCTTCTACTTTTTGTTGGTTTATTTAATGGAATTGTGAAGTTCAAGAACTTGAAAAAAGCATAACAGTTCATCCCATTTATATGCAAGTCATAACATGATCCACTCAATGTCTTTCAGTTTTTATCCGTCCTTAGATGTCATTAATTTCCAAATGTGCTCATTTTTAAAGTTCAAAGTGGAGCGGGTATGCCCCACCTGGGACCGGGGCACACTTTGCCACTGGAACCAAGCTATTCCCAACTGATGATCTCTAATAAGGGCAGAACTGGTCTTAGGTTGTTCAGACTGGAGCAGGGTCAAGACTGATTTCCATATCGCAGTGTTCAAACTGAGGTGGCACGATGTGCTAAATAACGATGTACAGGGATAAGGCCAGAGTAATTACTAGTGGCTTAGATCAATTCAAGAATTGTGTCCATCACTTTGTTGCATTCTTCAGTGTGACACCCAAAGTGGGTCAGTTATACTCATACATGGGTCCAGAGCACACTGTGTCACTGGAACCAAGCTATATCGACTGATGAGCCCTAATAAGGACAACATGGTTCTTGGGTTGCTTTGTTTCCGGTTGAGGGGTGACTTGGCCTGATAGCTCAGTTGGCCTGTTCTCACTGGAGCAGGGTCCAGGCTACTTTGCATATGCCTGGGTGCAAAGTTAGGTACCGTAGTGGTAGACTGGGATGCGTCCTGAGTAATTACCAGTAGTGGCTAAGATCAATTCATGAATTGTGTCCATCACTTTGTTGCATTCTTCAGTGTGACACCCAAAGTGGGTCAGGTATACCTATACTTGGGTCCAGAGCACACTGTGTCACTGGAACCAAGCTATATCAAATGATGAGCCCTAATAAGGACAAAATGGGTCTTGGGTTGCTTTGTTTCCGGTTTAGGGATAACTTGGCCTGATAGCTCAGTTGGGCTGTTCTCACTGGAGCTGGGTCAAGGGTACTTTGCATATGCCTGGGTGCAAAGTTAGGTAGCGTAGTGTGCAAAAAAATGGTGGACTGGGATACGTCCCGAGTAATTACCAGTGGCCGGGATTAAATCAAGCATTCCCACATCAATGTTTTGTATACTTCAGGGTGATGCCCAAAGCGGGACAGGTATGCCTATATGTGGGTCCTGTGCACACTAATCTACTGAAACTAAGCTATACATGGCTGGTGAGACCTAACAAGGGCAAAATGGGTCCTGGGTTGGTTGAGTTCTGGTTTAGAGAGTACCTGGAGATTCAGCTGGACTGTTACCATCGAAGCAGTGTCAAAATCGATTTGCATTTGGTTGAGGAGTGCTAATAAGTGTGAAACCAGTCTTGGGTTTCTTGAGTTATGGTTTAGGGATGATTTGGCCTGGGAGTTCAGAAGTGACTACTTTTCCTATTGGAGCGCAGTCAAGACTGATTTGAATATAGATGGGTCCAAACGGAGGACGTAAGGTGTGCAAGATAACAATATATGGGGATGCAGCCAATATAAATCACTAGAGCTTGTGATTAATTTAAGCATTCCATCCATTACTTTTTTGTATACTTCTGTGTGATGGCCTAAGTGGGACCACTTTGGCCAGACATGGATCACATACACGCAATTTTACTTGAACCAAGCAATACCCAACTGATGAGCCTTAATAGGGCAAAGCTGATCTTGAGTTTCTTGTTTTCTGGTTCAGTGAGGACCTGGCCTGGCAGTTCAAGATTGACTATTCTCATTGGGCACAGGACCACTACTGGTGCGTCCGTTACTTTCCCCAGCTACCTGAAGTTAATTGCAGCAGGCATGGAGAGGCTTAAAGAGAGAGATAAAGAGATGGTGGGAAGGGAAATGTAGAGAGAGTGTGATCAGAAAGATTGAAGAGAAGCGAGAAAGGAGAGAGGGACAACGAGAGAAAGAGAGAATATGCATGATGAATTGAGAGACATTGTGTGGGAAAACAAAAGGAGGGCAGTTTTGAGTATTTTTGCCAGAGCTACTTTTGGTTGCAAGTCTAGCTCAGATCTCATTCATCATCGTTTGGCATATATGATATTTTTTTACTCCCAGTACCACTATACAATGTACTACCTTATTTGTTTTGGGTGTAGGATTATACAAAATATACATTTTACAAAATGTTAAGACTAAACTAAACAGAAACATTTTGTGGAAGGAAGAGAGCTTACGTACATTCTCATTCAAAACCTGCTAAACAGAAAAAGTAAATTTGGGCCTACAGCTAAGGAATCTATTCTCCAAGACCACAGTTATTCTAATATGTATATAAAAACATCATGTTGTACATATTAGTGGTGGGTGATAAACTCCTCTCCGCTGGCAGAGTTCACTGAGTTTTGACAAGAAAAACTATATGAACTGCCACATGGCGGTGTTTCTCTAATGCGCAGCTCGCCAATGGTAATTTTTAACCCTGGGCGTAGTAGGCATAGTGGGGCTACGCGAAGCTACGTGAAGTGGGCGAGAAACTAGGCCCACCTACGCGCTTTGCGTAGCCCCACTACGTGCCACCCGCCTCCCTCCCGCCCTCCTTAAATACTTAAATTACCTTTAAAAATGAATTAAAAACCACTTACCTTGTAAGCTGCGTCCCCCGGGGCTCCCTCTCGTAATCTCGCCACCGTCTCGGACACTAATGCGGGCGACCGCGCATGCGCATTAGTATCCGAGACGGCGGCGCGGTTACAAGAGGGCACCCCGGGGACGCAGCGGACAAGGTAAGTGGTTATTATTTAATTTTTAAAGGTAATCTAAGTATTTAGGGAGGGCGGGAGGGAGGCGGGTGGCGGGCAACTTCGCTACCCCACTGGGTGGGCGTAGTGTTGCCTGCTACGCCTACTTCGCAAAGGGCGAATTAGGCAACACTATGCCCACTCCGTGGGCGTAGCGAAGTACTTAGCCCAGGGTTAGTAATTTGGCAAGTACAAGTGAAAATGAGTGCTAGGACGAGTCCCTGCGTTGAGAAATAATGCTGGCGGTCTTGGAAGGTCTCTACCGTTTGCATTTAGAATGCTGCCTCTCGAGAAGAAAATCTACTCATGTGGCAGAAAGAATCAGTGCCCCTTGGCAAGGTGTGTGGTGCCTTTCAAGCTGATTTCACAGCATATAACATGCTCCCAGAATTAAAAATCAGCATGAGTTGCAGAAATAGCCACCGCTCACAGAACTCTGCAAAATCTCATGGAGTTGTTATGAAACTCTGCTGAATTCCGAGGAGTAAAACTCTGCAAGTTCCCCCCACCCCCAGTATACATATCATTTATCCAAAGAAACATATTACTAACGGACAAGTTTGGCGCTAATTCAAATGTAAGTGGAAGTTGCTTTTCAAGAAAATAGAATAATTATCACTCAAAAAGCACTTATAACCCAGGGGCTTCATTGCAGATCACTATCAGTAATATTCTCTTTATTTCAATTTGCTTTAAGTACACTGTTTTACACCACACAAATACACGATGAAGGTTTTTTCAAAACAGTATTTAATACGATAAACTTGCAAGTCAGATTTCTTAAGAAGGGAATGCTCTTTGACCTATGACGTGATGGCTGGAACATTACATTATGTGGATCCCTTAAACTTAGAATTCTCTTGAAGGCCCATTTGGAATTCAGGAGCACTCTTTTTCAAGGAGAAAAGGTCAGTATCTTTGGTTAAAGGATTTTCATCACACAATAAAAAATTATAAATGAGTAAAATGTAATAGAACTATTTCTATGTTAACGAATGACTCTGATGAACCACGCCACATTTACAGTTCTGCACTGCAACTGACGCATCTCATGTAAAGGAGGACGTAACAACAGTTCATAGCAGCAACACGCTTGCGAATACTAACATTGAATTGTTTACGTGCTCCAAATACAACAATGCAGCAAAGCCATTTCTTTCGAAAATCAAACAAAAATTACTTCATTTAAAAAGTTTTGTAAAAATGTGCATAATGCAGAAAAGTCCACCAATGCAACATTTTATCGATTTGACATTGAACACCGTGGTACATCAAATATTACTTGGTCCATGGTCGGCATTCAATAGCATTCTTCCAGATGTTCCTGTCTAACTTATGTTCAACAGTGGTGCGATATTTCCACTTGCATTGGCTCTTGGGATGTTCAATTAGCATATCATCTCAAAAAAAACCTGCCGTTTTCTTGCTGAAAGGACATTTGCCCTGAGGGAGGAAGGAGGTGTAACTTGGCAGTTCGTTTGCTGTTTATCGTGCTTTTGCGTGAGGTCGCTGATTCCACAGAACAGGGATGATTTGCTTTGCCCAGGTGATTTTCTTGAAGAGTCAATGGAAGATATAGACTTTTTATTATTGAAACTAGCAATGTTTTTGAAGTTGGTTGTGATGCAGCTAGAATTTAAAAAATGTTTGGTTTCTATACCACCCATCAGGGCCGGTGTTGTGTAATATCTGGTATCCCCTTGGGATCAGGTATCCCCTGGCCTTCGGCTCTCTTCGGAGAATACACTCAACCCCGGGCAGGATCAGACAGAAGCAGTTGATCTCGGCTCGGGCTGAGTGCAGGGATACACTGTTCACGGGAAACATGACTGCACGGAGCTCGGGCTTTTAGTTACACAAGAGACTGGAAAGGAACGCGAGTAAACGTGAAATAAATGAAAAAACAAAGGCATGCAGAAACGGAGCTCAGGCTCTTAATTACCCGGCGTTTCATTAATATTGCAGTCAATGCTACTGAAGAGGCGACAGGAAGGAAACGCGAGTAAAGTTGAAATACATAAAAGTTCAAGGCATGCACGCGCGGAGCTCAGGCTCTTTATTAAATTACCCGACTTTTCATTAATATTGGAGTAAATGCTGCTCAAAAAGAGACAGGAAGTAAACGTGAGTAGCGCAAACAAACAAGCGTTTGCAATTAAATAGGTCTCGCATTTAAGCGAGTTTAAGCTATTGGCATTAAATGACAATGCCTTTAATTTCTGTTTTAAAAAGCAAAACAAAAAAGGCATTTTCGTTTACAAGGACAATAGCTCAAACTTGCGGAATTGTGAGCCTTATTGCATTTCTGTCTAAGCTAGAAACAAAGTTTTTTTTTTACCATCTGCTGATTATGCAGAACATGATGAGTTATGTGACACATGTGTCAAATCTATACTTAGGCGAAAATCGCTGCAGCCGCAAAATCGCATAATTTCAGGGTCTCTGGTCATAGATAAGGCCCAATACAGTGCAACATTTATAAGGTGATTGAGTTCAATGAGAGAAATAAAATATGTAATGCTTGATTGGTTATGATGTACTCTAGATGGGTTACTCTGTTGCCCAGGTCGATTTCATTCTTAGTAACATTATTACATTGATGACGTCCAAATTTGAAACATACCACATGGTCAGTTTGTGCAAAATGTTGTGTCTGCATTTGTCAAGTGATCCAAAGGTCAGTGAAAAATGGCGCCAGTACAGTATAATTAAACAAACTGTCTTGAGTTCATTTACATTTAATTATTTTGTGCTGTTCTAAGTAAAGACACAGCTATGGGAACCCGGTGGCTGCAGAGGAGTGATAGTGGATGTGATTGAAATAGTTCCTGATGCTCCGCCAGCCACTGTAACATAAGCTTTCGGATGCATATGTTGAGCAATGCACAAGGCGTCTTGACTTGGACACTGTTTAACAAGATGCACGCTAGACTGGCATATGAAAAACATCCAGAGAAAGATTCAATTTCACGCAATGTAACTGACGAAAATAGGCACTTGATCTATGCACTCGACAACCCTTCCCACGCAAGTTATTTGCTGTGTAATTTCACTTAGCTATATTCACAAGTTTATTGTTTAAACAAATTGCGTGTGGTGCAATTGTAACGCCAAACGCTCATGAGTGATATCATAAAAGAAAGTATAGTTGTTTTTAAAATACATATGTATGTGGTTGGCATGCTCACCTTGTGGACTCTCTTGGCCTGTGTTATTTGATTATAAATGGTCTCCAAATACCAGTACATGTTTAAGAGACCTTGCCCTTCATTGCACTTGTTAGGAAGTATGCTTCTTCCAGCGCTCAGGTGCCTGGCCTTAAGCACCTAGCATGCTAGTATTTCTAGGCCTGCGTTTATTATGGCAAAGGCAAAACTACAAGTCCCAGCATCCAGAATGCTATTGGTTAGAATGCTCAGATTGTCTAATGTTGACCTCAGTGGCACGAAGTTAGTTAGTAGTTACAGCATTCAGCACCGGTTCATCTTTACCTTTTAAAAAATAATTTTAGGCACACCCTGTAGTTGGGCGTTCGTGCAGTCTTTCGTAAAAGGGCACTCTGTGCTGACCTCACCCACTTACAATGGAGTCATTGGGGCGAATTATCTGCCGGGAGAGGGAGTCGATTATGGTATTTGCACAGTTGAGCTAGGAAGATGCTTTACACGCTTCAGACTAGTGAGTGTCTTAATGAATAGTTCAGAAGGAGAGTGTGCCTGGTGTATGGTGACACTGATGGCAGTCTTCAGCCCCCCTCTGTGCTAGAATCAAGATCCTTGTCTTGCCTATTCCAGATATTTAGGAAGGCGCTGGCGCTGCAGTTCACTCCCCCAGCTGGGGAGAGGGCCTGTCCTCCAGGCCTGGGCAAGGAGTGAGATCGCACTAGGAAGAGTGTCTGTTCAGACAGTTCTGCCTTTTTACACTTTTAGCATAATAAATACTTGTAACATCCCCAAAAGCAGATTTAAAAACACATACTGAATTCTGGAAAAACAATTAATTTTCTCCATACTTAAGTTTGACAGTAAAAGAAAAAACATCTATTAAATGTAAGAAACTGATTCATGGTGACTGGAGAGAGCAAAGAGAAGGATGTTCGCAGATTGCTCCAGTGAGTTACTTGCAGTGAGGCGTGTCTCGCGCTTCAACTCTGAAGACACAGGCAATGGACTCATAATGCGCACAAATTTTTAGAAAGAAGTTGAAATCTTAGCCCTCTTGAGCACCAATGGTACTTGCATGTATTTGAATCATGTCTCAAGGCTGAAATAAAGTACTGCCCTTTCTCAACACACACAGAATTTCTTCGAATAGAAAGGGGGATTCTGAAACTGCCTGTAAAACGGTCCTATATGTGGTTAGAACACTGCAGGCGGGCCGGGGTCCATGAAGGGGACCCTTCTAAGAGGGTGGCCGCCTTAGTGCCACATGAGGGCACACGAGGCAGCTGCCCAGTGTTGAGGAGTCCCTCAGGGTCTGCGCGCCAGTGTTACATACGGGCAGGAGTGGGAGGAGGACGGGGCACACATACCTCTCCCGCCCACCTGGCGTCCACCTGGCGTCCTCTTTGCCCACAACCCTGACGCTGTTTAGTTCGTCCTGGTGATGCAGTCTTATCCTTAGCCTCGGTTTTGTTCCGGTGAGTGAGAGGGCATGGCCCCCTTTAGGCCTTTCCCCTTCGGGCTATGGCTGTCGGAATCTAGTTGCATGGGTCGAGCTGGGCGAGCCCTTTTGACCTGGTGAGGTGTGCTGTTGGGGGTCAGCATGGGCCAGAGCCTGTGACCTGGTGCGGGCAGGGCTTTCTGGCGTGCCTCATGGGGGGGTAGTTGCTGAGCAGTAGTGATATTGAGCGGTGTGGTGGTGCTCCCTCCTCCCTTACATTATCATGGGTTCCCTGCGGCTTGCTGCCGGACAGTTGCGGCTCAGGAATTCCAAGCTGTGCTAATATGCAGTCCGACACAACACTTGTAAAGGATGAGCCGAGTGTGCATCAGCACCAGGGCTCGGGCTCTGGCCCAGTTAGGACTGAGGTTGCGGGTTGGGGGGGGGGCAGCGCCTGCTAGCTCTCTTCCCCCTTCCGATAAGGTGCTTCTTGGGAGACATAACTACAAAAGAGGTATGCTTGTCAGTTTTTCAGTGAGTCAAAAACAGGTTGTGAAAAAAAGTGAAATCTAGTAAGAGGAGAGAAATCCTCTTATCGGAATTAGGACCCTCACACACCCAGACCACTAGGTGTCATGCTTCATTATTGGGTCTGCTCTTCGTCGGGTCTGCGCTGCAATACCCGAAGAGCAAAACACACAAGATGATGGACGGAATGTTGCTCAATGGCAAAACATTCACCCCCAGTCACAGATCTGGGTTTAATCCATCGTTATTTTGCTCACCAAGCCACCCCAGTTCAGACATGGCCATATGCAAATCAGTCTTGACCCTGTGCCTCATGGGAACAGTCCAGCCCGAACTGCCAAGCCAAGCCCTGTCTTTCCTGGACTGGAATCAAGCATCCTAGGACCGGTTTCTGGCTATCAGCCGTCTTCAGCCTGGATAGCTGGACTCCAGTGGCCTAGTGAGCACGGGACCCACGTCTGGGCACACCCTTCCCACATAGGGCGAACAGCAAAACACACAAGATGATGGACGGAATGTTGCACAATGGCAAAACATTCACCCCCAGTCACAAAGCTGTCTGAACTGGGGTGGCAGAGTGGGCTAAAGAACAGTGATGGATTCAACCCAGATGTGTTGACTGGGAGTGAGTGTTTGATTGGTTCAGATGCTCCGTCCATCACCACCCCCTTTTGTACCGCTATACCCGAAGGGCACCCATGAAGGGGCTCTTTAGCGGAGATCTTTTGTTCCTTGCTGTAATGTGCAGTGCGTGTGAGAGGCCTGATGAGTGTAGATGTATAAGAGAGTGAGGTTTAAATAGGAGGTAGGAGTCCAGTCAGAACAATTTTAATGAGTGTGGCTCCTCTCCTACATAAAAATAAGTGTGGCGCGCCCCTGAATTAATGGTACAGGGTACCGCGCATGTTGGTCTCTTCTTGGGAGACAGCATGCCCGCGGATATCTGTTGTGGCAGTGAGTGTCGCGGGGCTCCCTCCTCAGTTCAGTCAGGCCTCCACATACCAGGTAGGTTTGTTATGTTAAAAAATACTTTTATAGCGCACTTACACCAAGCGGTTTCATGGCGCTGTGAGCATAGGGTGAACAGACATTCAGCAGTGTAGGTGATCAAGAGAGACTGTGATTATTCATGGGCTTGGAGGAACAGTAAGGTTTTGAGGAGGGATCTAAAACAGGGGTAGGAAGTAGTGAGTCTCAGCTCCAAAGGTAGAGCATTCCAGCGAGAGGAGGCAAGGAAAGAAAATCTGAGGCCACCATGTCTTTTGCGCTTAAAGGTGGGAATTGTTGTAGAGCCAGGTGAGAGGAGCGAAGGTTGCGCGAAGGATGATAGTGGTGAAGAAGGGAGGAAATGAAAGCAGGGCCAAGGCCAGCCAGGGCTTTAAAAATGATGCAGCCTACTTTAAATACGCTGCGTTTAGCCACTGGAAGCCAATGGAGGGTTTTAAGCAGAAGGCGAACATGAATGTGTCTGGGCTGATGGAAAATTAGTCTCGCGGCCTGATTCTGTACCAACTGTAAGCGATTTAGCTGGTACGCAGGGATGCCGACATGAAGTAAATTGGCATAATCAATCCTAGAGACGGGGGGGTGGCTTGGGCGCCGATGGGGACGGCGGCGTGAGCCTGTAGCTCCGCGCCCGATCCCGTTTTTAATTCTGATAAATATCCTGAAACTCACCTACAGTGCAGCATACTGGATCGGAATACAAGGAGCAGCTTCTGTGCCCACTTTTGTCCTGCTCGGGGGCCCAGAGGCGACGTGAGAGCAGAGTGAGTTGCTGCGGGAGCCGAGCGCCGATAGCAAGATGGCGGCGACCTCGGACCGGGAAGACTGATCAGGGCCGAGCAGTGCACCGAAAGGCTGTCTGGGGGTCTGACCGACTGTCGGAAGGGTGCGGGATGCGGACAAGCCTGCCGATCTGAAGAAAGAAGAATCGCATTGGGGCTGGCACTCGCTCCAGAATATCACGGTGCAGCAGGCGCCGCAGGGGAAGCGACTCCTCAAGATGGCGGATGCTCGGGGAATAGCCCTGATACAGCGACGCAGCGGAACTGGTGATAGCGCTTGTGCCGGCATTCAAGAGCGCCCTTTGGTGTGGGTGACAAGCGGGGCAGAGCCTTGACGTACGCCGGATTGTGGGGACTTCCGATCGCCTGCGGGAGCACAATTGGCATTGGGACCAGAAGAGGAGGCAAACTGACGGCTGAGCCCTTTGCCGGGCCCCGAGATCCTTGCAGAGGGCAGAGTGGCACGGACACTGAGCTGTTCAAGGAGTGCTGCAAGAGGATGTGTGCCCCCCACCGATCCGGGTGAGTGCTGCGCTGCGGGCCTGCGCCCGATGCTAAGGAGGTGAGAGCAGCAGGGGCAGGTCTGTGGCGAGGGGCACGCTGCAAGAATGCAGCAGTCGGGGACCTAGGGCCAACGCGGGACGGAAGCGCCATAGAGGCTGTGCTGCGGAGGTTGAGTGCGGCCGCCCCATTGCTGCAGATACTGAAAGTCTGGGATCTGCAGTCTGCTGGCACAGGCAGTGTCCCTTGATGTGTGGGCATTGGGCGAACTTGTGGACTCTTGCATTGGGCCTGGGAACACATGCGCATTCCCCCTGGCAGGAGCTGGTGATGGTGATAGGTGTAGGCTTGGCTGGGAGAAGATAACTGGGCAGACACCCCCGGTGTGGGCATAGCAGTCGACTGCCAAAGAAATCTGTTTGCCGGCCGGGGCACTAGCCATGGGAAGGTGGAGTGCCCACCCAGACGGACGCACCAGTGGATGGGTTGGCCCTGTCGAGGGGGCGATGCGCCGCGGTGTCCAGCATAGGAGCAGGACGGCAGGAGTGCACGGCTGAGGAGCGAGTGCCTGTATCGCTGTGGGGAGGAGTGTGGAACCGGTGAAGTGAGGTGCAGCCTGTATTCTGCGTTGAAGTACTGATTTGGGGGGCCTGGCCCTGGTGGGGATAGAGCGACAGCCAGAACTGCGTTTCATGTAGGAATCGAAGACCTGGAATGGTGCAAAGTGACAGGGACGAGGTTCAGGGCGCTGAGTTGAGCTGGTTGTGGAGGTGCTGAAAGTCTGGGATCTGCAGTCTGCTGGCACAGGCAGTGTCCCTTGATGTGTGGGCATTGGGCGAACTTGTGGACTCTTGCATTGGGCCTGGGAACACATGCGCATTCCCCCTGGCAGGAGCTGGTGATGGTGATAGGTGTAGGCTTGGCTGGGAGAAGATAACTGGGCAGACACCCCCGGTGTGGGCATAGCAGTCGACTGCCAAAGAAATCTGTTTGCCGGCCGGGGCACTAGCCATGGGAAGGTGGAGTGCCCACCCAGACGGACGCACCAGTGGATGGGTTGGCCCTGTTGAGGGGGCGATGCGCCGCGGTGTCCAGCATAGGAGCAGGACGGCAGGAGTGCACGGCTGAGGAGCGAGTGCCTGTATCGCTGTGGGGAGGAGTGTGGAACCGGTGAAGTGAGGTGCAGCCTGTATTCTGCGTTGAAGTACTGATTTGGGGGGCCTGGCCCTGGTGGGGATAGAGCGACAGCCAGAACTGCGTTTCATGTAGGAATCGAAGACCTGGAATGGTGCAAAGTGACAGGGACGAGGTTCAGGGCGCTGAGTTGAGCTGGTTGTGGAGGTGCTGGACAGCACTGGGGCGCCGGGGGCATACTGGGAATACCGGTGACAGAAGTAGTGGATCTGGTGGGCCATCTGGCTACGGAAGGCCGTGAGATGAAGCCGAAGTCGGGACAGGCGGAGGAGGTGGAGCAGGAGGAGCGTAATGACAGCACTGTGGACCCTGAGGGAACGCCGCTGGAGCAAAGGCTGAATAAACGCCTGGACAGTATCCTTGAAACCATAACAGCAACTAAGGAATCCTTACATCAGGATATAGCACTGGTCGCTACGGGGCTGGGGCTGCTACGGGCAGACAACTCCAAAGTGGCGGACAGAGTGAAAGAAAATGAACTCCTGCTTCTAGACTTGAAACCGGCTGTGGTGACGGCGGAACACAAGCTGAATGATGTGCTGGCCCGCCTGGAGACCTTAGAAAAGAGGACGGAGGATTCAGAAAGCCGAAATCGGCATAACAATGTCCAGGTGGTAGGTCTGCCGGAAAAAATGGACGGGGCCGACATGATCGCCTACATGAGGAACTGGTTTAAGTCGGTTGTTGCCCCGGAGGGCCTCTCCTCCTTCTCCATTGAAAGGGTGCACAGGGTTCCAGCCAGGCCGCCCCTGCCGGGCCGCCCTCCTCGACCGGTGGTGGTCAAGGTCCTGCACTTTAAAGACAGGGATCTGCTAATACAGCGGGCTCGCTCGACTGGGCCCTTCCAGGTGGAGAATAGTGCGGTCACGCTTTTCCCGGATTACACCCAGGAAGTTCAAAAACGCAGGGCCTCTTATTTGACTGTGAAGAAGGAACTGAGGGGATACAGTATTCTCTGCTCTTCCCAGCTAAGCTTTGAATTATCCTTGATGGGACCACGCACTTTTGTCAGACTCCTGAGGAGGCATGGACTTGGCTTGAATCCTATCAAGCTGGCACGGATCAGAGGCGTGGGGGTGAGCGGGGAAAGTCGAAACCTGTCCAGGTGCGCAAATCACAACGCCTCCGCAAATGCAACAAGACCCAGAGAGCACAGCAGGGCGTGCAAATGGCCGCGGATAGGCGGGGTGCTCTGGCGTGAAAGCCGTGATTACGGGCTCGCAAAGAGAGGGATCGACGGTGGGGTCGGACTCTGAAGACGACGGAGGGAAATCAGGGGCTGAACTCTCGGATGCAGACAGTATCAAGGGCCCTAAGGTAACACCCCAAACGGCGGATGGAATCTTCGGCGACTGACGCCTCCAGCAGGGTGCTGCAGATGTATGGGCCAGGTAAAGCTGCTGGACCTGGCAAAAACTTTGATGCTGCAAGTAATGAGGTGATCTAGTATGTGGGATCTTGGGCTAGGTGCGTGGGCGAACCCTGCCACCCGTTGGACCTGAAACACCCTCCTATAGCCCTTAAGGCTAACTGTAGTGGTTACTGCAGTGTAGAATTTTGTGTGTTGTTGTGGAAGTTTGGATGGGGGCTGATAATGTATTATTGGGTCCTGTTCTGGGGGGAGGGGTACAGGGATTGTATTCTGGGGTCTTTATTTCTGGGGTGTTGAGTTTTTGGGGTCGAGCATTGGTGTGGGCGTTGTTACCGTGAGGAAGACGGAGAGGCGAGACTGTTGGGATGGGATCGATACATGATCTGAAATGTATCACTTGGAATGTGAGAGGTTTGCACACTATGGTTCGGCGCCATAAAGTACATGTGTCTTTATTGAGAAGAGGAGTGCACATAGCAATGTTGCAGGAGACACATCTTACTAAGGCCGAGGGTCAGGCGCTGCAGCGTAGATGGAGGGGTCAGGCCTTTGGTACAGCCTTTTCGGCATTTGCGAGGGGAGTGCTCATCTGGGTGCGGGCAGGGATCCCATTTCAGGTCGCCAGGCAGATCGTGGACCATGAGGGCAGACATGTAGTAGTGGAGGTTAGACTCTATGGCAGGGACATAGTACTATGCAGTCTTTATGCACCAAACACCGACCAAGCCCGTTTTCTAGATAGCTTGTCAGACGCTCTAGCACCCTTTCTAGTGGGTCCGATACTAGTGGGTGGGGGATTTTAATGCTATTACGGATATTGACATGGATAGATCGCACCCTCCGTTAGCGGCCACCCAGGTTAGGAAATTGGCTAAAGCTAGATCGGAATGGCAGGATAGTTGGGGACTGCTAGATGTGTGGCGTGCCCAGCACCCTCAGGTTAGGGATTATTCGTATTTTTCAGCTATGCATGAACTTCATGTTCGCATCAACGCTTTCCTGTGTTCCCCTCTGATAGCTCGACTGGCTGCCTACACTGAATACCTTGCTAGAACAGTCTCTGACCACAACCCGCTGTTGCTCTCCCTTAATTGGCAGAGGGCGACTACGGCGATCCCGACTTGGCGTCTGCGCCCGACACCCTGGACGACCCGTATTTCGGACCGAGGTGGGCGACGGGATAGATCATTATTTCCGGGAAAATCGGGGTATGGCGTCATCGTGGGTGCTTGAATGGGATGCTTTTAAGGTGATCATTCGAGGGGTCTGCATCACTAAGTACTCGGGGGCTAGGAGGACAGTCTTGGAAGATTTGGCTAAAGCGGAGGGAGCCTTGAGGGACTTAGAGCGACAGAGGTCTGAGCAACCATCCCTGCAGGAGAGGGTGCTGGAAGCAAAAGAGAAGGTGGTGGCTGAGACTGAAAGGCTACGGTGTTTTGATCAGCGGGGCTACCTAGCAAAGGTGCATGCGGAGGGAGATAAAGTTGGTACTCTGCTGGACAAACTGGCCGACCCGACGCCACGGAGTGGCCCCATTATGCAGATAATGTTGGAAAATGGCGACCTGACGTATTCACAGGAACTGATTGTGTCACGCTTCACCTCTTATTATGAGGCCTTGTATAGTAGCCGCAGGGGGGAAACGGAGGCAGACATAGAGGAGTACTGGCGGGGGATTCAGTTGCCACAACTGTCTGAGGAACAGGCGCAACTCCTGGGACAGGATATTACGTTGATGGAAGTGCGAAGTGCCATTAAACGTATGGCCCGCAATAAGACACCAGGATTGGATGGGCTACCGGTCGAATTCTACGCTAAATAAATTGAGGTGCTGGCGCCTGCCTTGGTGGAGATCTACCGCGAAGCGAGTGAGGCAGGCTCTCTGCCATGCTCGATGCGGGAGGCTCTGATCATTCCACTACTGAAACCGGGACGCCCGGAATCGGATGTGGCGTCGTACCGACCTCTCTCCATGCTGACGGTAGATTATATGATTCTGAGTAGTATTCTGGCAACCCGTTTATTGCCGCACATGACGACGTTGGTTCACGATGACCAGGCGGGATTTATTCCCACACGATGTACAGCTCTGAGTATCCGGCGATTCCTCCGGGTAATGGCGGAGAACCAGGAAGACCTAAGCTCCACGGCGGTCCTTTCAGTAGACATAGAGAAGGCATTTGACAGTCTGGAGTGGTCTTTCCTGCGCAGGGTGTTAAGTGGTTTTGGTCTGGGCGACCACTTTGTGCGGTGGAGGACGGTATTGTATTACATGGCTACGGCCAGGGTAAGGATAGGTGAAGTGATATCTGTTCAATGTCCGATTATGAGGGGGACGCGACAGGGGTGTTCGCTGTTGCCGTTGTTGTTCGCGCTGGCGATTGAACCCCTACCAACACAGGCTCGATCGGGACAGCTATATAGAGGGCTGCTGCACCGGGGTGATCAGCACTTCATCTCCCTATACGCGGATGATTTACTCCTATTTCTTCGGGAGGCCGATGCTGACTTGCCGGGGGCTACGACCATGTTGTCGCATTTCGGATGGTCTATGGACTTCGGGTGAACTGAACTAAGACGTGTCTCTTCCCGACCCGCAGGGGACTGCCTCCTCCCGAATCATTGGGGGAACTGACGTGGGAACCGGTGTGCCTCACATATTTGGGGGTGCGGATCTACCATACTGAGAAGGATTTATTAGAGGGTAATATATATCGATGTGTTAAGGCCTTGAAAAGATGCATGGATTTTTGGGCGACGCTTCCCTTGTTGGTGCTGGGCAGGGCGGCTCTGCTTAAGATAGTGGCCCTGCCTAGATTGCTGTATTATTTTCGCACTTTACCGATCTGGGTCCCGCCGAGAATTTTTAAGGAACAGAGGTCGTTGGTGGTGGGCTTCTTGTGGGGTACGGGAAGGAGGCGTGTGGCGCTGTCAAGGTTGTTGAGACCAAGATTGGAGGGCGGCCTAGCAGTGCCGGATTTTGAGCTCTATTATTTGCCAGCTCAATTGCAGGTGCTGACACAACATATAGCGCGGGAATATCGGGGTCCAGAAAGTGGCTGGGGTCGGGGAATACCGCGGCATGTGTTGGCATATATAGTGATGCAGCAGAGGCTTGATGTGCGGGACCTGACTGGTGAGGAGCGGACCCTGCGGACGTGTTGGAATAGGACACAGCGCAGGGCGGGGACGCATCGCCCATACGCTCCGGAGATCCCGTTGGGCATGCTGACGACGTTACCGCACGGTGGAGACTGGTCCCCTCTGGCGAACTGGGAACAGATGGGTGTTCAGATGGTGGGAGACCTCTATGTGAACGAGGAACTGGCGCCCTTTGCGGTGTTACAGGATGTGTTTGGGCTTCCTGACGGGGACTTTCTGCTGCATGCTGCGGTTGCAACCACAATCCAGAAACACTGGAGAACGGGTAGATCAGAGCCGATACTGACCCTTGCTTGTCAATATGTGGTGATGGCGGCTGGGACAATCAAGGCAGTGACATGTCTCCAATCCCGATTGCTTCGGGAGGGTTTGCGGCCACTTGAAGTTCTTAAGGCGAGATGGGAGGAGAGCCTGGGCCGCACAATACCTGATACTGCGTGGGGTCACATCCTGAAGAGGGCAGGGAAGGGCACAAGAAATGCGCAGCTCCAGCAGATCCAATATTTTATAGTGCATAGGGCCTATTTGACACCAGGGAATATCCGGAAGTACTTTCAGGTCCAGGACGCGGCGTGCCCGAGATGCAGGGAAGAAGGAGTTGAGAGTGAACACATGTTATGGCATTGCCCGAAGTTGGAAGGTTACTGGGAGGAGGTGGGAGGGCTGCTCAGCGTGGTGACGGTCAGACAGATAGATTATGACATGGCCACTTGTTTGCTGCACTGGTTCCCACACACTGCTAAGACCACAGTTACAAGTGAATTTATAGATTTGGGTCTTCTGTTAGCTAAGCGCGAGATTACATGGCATTGGAAGGCGAGGGAAGGCCCTTCGAGTGGACGCTGGAAGCGGGAACTCTGCAAGTGGGCAAGCTGTGAAAGCTTGGTGAGGCTCAGGCAGGCTACCCGTTCGGGTAATGAAAAGGCACTAGTGGTGGCCGGGGCTTGGGAAGCCATGGTTCAGTCCCTGAAAGATCAGATGGAGCCGGAAGAGGAAGAGTGAACACTCCACGTCCAGGTGATAGCTGGTTCCACATGTTAGCCTCGCTTGCCGATACATGTTTTAGTCGAAATGGTAGCTAGGACTTGCAATCGCCCACACCACAGTTTTAGGAGGGAGGGAGGGAGGGTTAATAAGGGGGGAGGGGGTCTGAGCACTGTTAGGAAGAGTGTGTTGCCGTAAATACTAGGGTCGAAACTGCCTCTACTTTCAAAGGGATACTTGCACTAAACTTGGCGCTCTAATTCCTATGACTTAGATGATGGTGGAGGCAGAGCAGGAACAGCGTAATTAGAGATGATTAGTGTGGTTAAATAAATGTTGGCTTAAGTGTTTGGGCAAGTTGGTTGGTGGGGAGTTGGGAGAAAAAGAAAAGCAGGAGTATTCTGAAGTAGTTGGTTGATTTTGCTGCAAAGGTATGCGATGTAAGAGTATGCCACCTTCAAATTGATGCCGCCCGACCTTCGGGTTCTGGGCTGAATGGCTGTGTAACTATATTAACGGAGGCTTCTCCCTGGCGCGTATTTATATCGGCAATGTTGATTACTTTAAGGGTGTATTATTCCAACCTGCAATAAAAAAATATTTTCCAAAAAAAAAGAATCAATCCTTGAGACTACCAGGGCCAGAAGAGCCTGGGTCAAGGCCTCAGTGGTTAAAAATTGGGAGATCTTATGGATTTTTCGGAGATGGAAAAAACAGGAGGATACCACGGCACTAATCTGGGGCCTCATAGAGAGGTCATTACTGATAATGACTCCTAGGCTTTTTGCTGAGTTAACAGGGCGAGGAGGGGAGCCAAGGCAGGAGGGCCAAAAATTAGAATTCCAGGGATTGGAGGCACCTCCGACCAAGACCAGCTCGGTCTTGTCAGGGTTAAGCTTTAAGTGATTGTCCTCCATCCAGTTACAGATGAGACACATGGTGGACTGAAAATTATAGATAGATTGATCGGAGGAGTCAATGTCAAAGATTAGCTGAATGTCATCAGCGTAATTGAAAGCGAAGACATTGCTACCCCGCAGGGCCGGAATGAGGGGAGTCAAGTATAGATTAAAAAGAAGGGGAGACAGGGAAGATCCCTGGGGGATGCCACATGTCAACTCAACTTTGTCCGTTGAGAAATTAGAAAGGCGGACAGCCTGATGACGATTGCTCAAGAAGGAGCGGATCCACCCCAGGGCCGGCCCCCAGATGCCAGCGTCCTCGACACGGGCGACCAAGATATCATGGTCGACCGTGTCGAAGGCAGCCAACAAATCCCGGAGCACCAAGGCCTGGCTGATCCTGTGGTCATCTCCACTCCTCAGCTCCTCCATCACTGAGAGAATGACTGACTCGGTTGAGTGTGCTGGCCTAAAGCCAGCCTGCTGCGGATCGAGGAACTGGAAGCGTTCGATAAACGAGCTCATAAAGTTAGTGTCATGAGCCTCCAGCACTTTACTGAGGTAAGGGAGCAGGGAAATAGGGCGAAAATTACTCATTAAGGAGGGTTCCACATTAGGCTTCTTCAGGATGGGTACCACCTCAGCTATCTTGAAGGAGTTAGGGACCAAACCAAGCCGGAGGGAATTATTGAGCAAAGCCAAAGGGGGTTTGGGGCAAGCAGTAAAGGTCTCCCGTAGAATATGGGGGGGGGTAGCAGTCTGTAGGAGAGCCAGAGCCCACCTTCTTTAACAAAGCGAAGAATTGCTCCTCAGAGATTAGGGGTATCTGATCCACTGTATGCGGATTTCTAGTGGCCAAAGTGGTAGCAGATAAGGGTGTCGGGTCTGGTGTACGGAGAGGAATATTATTTTAAATTTTGACAATTTTTTCCACAAAGAAGGAGTTAAGGGAATCACAAAGGGCTTGAGAGGGGAGAGGCTTAATGGTTACTCTATCGGGGTATGAGAGATCTTCCACTATAGAAAAAATATCTTTTGCCTTAGTGGCCGAATCAGTGATCTTTTTAGAGAAGTATAAAGTGTTAGCCTGGAGGATGGCTTGTTTATATTCTTTAAGCTGGGCCGTAAACAACTATTTTTTCTCGGGGGCGTAATTGCGCCTCCAGCTACGTTCGGCCTGCCTGAGTGTAAGTTTTTTAATTTTTTACTCCTCTGAAAACCATCTCTGGGCATCATGGGGGCGTTTTAGTTTGAGATGTCTAAATGGCACCACAATGTTGCTGGCTGATTTTAGCCAGTGTCTCATACTGATAGCCTGAGTGTTTAGGGAGTAATGTTCGGCGGGGGGAGGTTTGGGGGGGGGGCACTGAGCAGGGAGCAAAATTCACTATGATCAGCCCTGTTCCAGTTCCTGGTTAAAAGGTTCCCCGCTAGTGTAAGGCTAGTGTTGGGAATAAAAGCCATGGAAAACGTAATAATGAAATGGTCCGACAATGGACAAGGGGAAATAAGGGGTTGGGAAATATCTAGATTGGACGTCCAGACCTTGTGACCTTTAACATGCGTTGCCGATTTAATATGCTAGATACAGTTCATGGCCGCTAGGAGATCAGTAAAAGCAATGAAACAAGTGCTCTCCCTAGCATCGGAGGGCCAGAAGTTAAAATCACCAATGATTAACACTTTGGAATTGTTGATCACTAGTTGGGAAAGCATATCGCCAAACAGTGAAGGGAAACCGGGCATGTGTTGGGGGGACGGTAGACAAGAACACAGATAAGAGGAGACAGGGAGGATTCAAGTCTTAAAATGAGGCAGTCCACTGATAGTATACTAGCTGTCTTTAGAGATGAGAACCTAATTGGGAGTTTGACAATGGCTGCGACCCCGCCACCGGGCTTACCAGGAGGTCTATTAGTCTGGAGAATATAATAGCCCAGGGGCAACGCCGCCAAGATGTCAGGAAATGACTCCTCATTGAGCCAGGTTTCCGTTACTAGGAGTATGTCAGGTTTCGCCGAGTCCAATAATTTGAAGATCTCTAGCTGGTGTTTCACCAGCGAGCGGGTGTTTAAATAGCTGACTGTCAGCATAGAGTTGGTTGTTCTTCTGGTTGGGGAGGGTAGAGGGTCATGGGGACCAGCCGGGGTCGGAGGGGATGGGGCGACTGCCAGGGGAAATGTGAATTCCTGAAAATCGGTCCCAGTGAATCGAGACGGGTTTGAGTGGAGGGGCTAAGAGGCCAGTGGCTATGGAGACTTGTTAGAGCCGAGACGGATAGGAAATAAAATGGGCAGAGTTCCCTGCCCCTGGCCCTGAACGGGCACGGACGGGCGCAGACGGGCTTGCCTTTGGCACGCCTTCGGCGCGCACCAGGCGTGCCCGCTGCGCGCGCCCGCTGCTCATTCGTGGGGGCATGTGCAATATGTAGCCTAGCCCCGCCTCCAGCTAGACCGCAGCCTACGGTCCTGCCAGGCTCAGGGACTGACCTAAGTTGGCGCCCTGCCCTCCACACAATCGGCAATGCAGCCGCGATGGACCGGGCAGGGGGAGCGCACCAGACAGCAAGTAAGTACAAGAATAAGAAATTAATGAGAAGCAGCAATTTAAAAATGTCCAGCAGTCGCTTTTAAAAGCGCGAATTGTGCGATTTAAAAACAGGCAGATAGCGGTGGAGTGAGAGTGAGTAAGTAGAAGAGTACACAGCAATCTTAAATCATTGCTAACAGCGTGCCTCGCAGTCTGCCACCCAGCGCTCAGCGATATTGCAGGAGCTGCCACCACCTACTGTTACCGCCACGCTCCTCTCACACTCAGACAATATGTAGCCTAGCCCCGCCTCCAGCTAGACCGCAGCCTACGGTCCAGCCGGGCTCAGGGATTTACCTAAGATGGCGCCCTGCCCTCCACACAATCGGCAATACAGCCGCGATGAACCGGGGCAGGGGGAGCACACCAGACAGCAAGTAAGTACAAGAATAAGAAATTAATGAGAAGCAGCGATTTAAAAATGTCCAGCAGTCGCTTTTAAAAGCGCGAATGGTGCCATTTAAAAACAGGCAGATACTGGTGAAGTGAGAGTGAGTAAGCAGAAGAGTACACAGCAATCTTAAATCATTGCTAACAGCGTGCCTCACAGTCTGCCCCCCAGCGCTCAGCGATATTGCAGGAGCTGCCACCACCTACTGTTACCGCCACGCTCCTCTCACACTCAGCCAATATGTAGCCTAGCCCCGCCTCCAGCTAGACCGCATCCTACGGTCCTGCCGGGCTCAGGGACCTTTGCGGCATCGAGCATCGCCTGGCTCCTCCTCCCCCTTTCACAGTTGGCATTCCTCTGGGCCCTTCGGTGCCCGGCACCATCGGGAGAAACTATACAAATCGGTCCTTCATTTGTGAGAGTTAGAGGTATTGGTGCTATAATTGACAATGTCTTTTTCGCTTCTGTTTTCGATTGGCGTAGAGTGGATATATGTGGTGTGGAGTGGAATTATGTGGGTTGGGTTTGAATTGTGTGGTGTATAGTGGATTTGTGGTGTGGAATTAGGTAGGATGTTCTTCAGTTGAAATATGTGTATAGTAATTGTGTGGTATTGAGTGTACTGGAATTATGTGGAGTGTAATTGTGTCACCGAGTGCAGTTATGTGGAATTGCATTTTGTGCTGTGGAGTTGAATGTTGTGAATTTTAATTATGTGGTGTTCTGTTGAATTTTGTGGCATGATGTGGAATTCTGTGGTGTGGTTTGGATGTATGTAGTGTGCTGTGTAATTTTGTTGGGAGGAAATATGTGGCTTGTTGTCGAATTATGTGTGGTGAATGAAAATGTGTCGAGTTGAATTGTGTGATGTGGAAGTGACTGGTGTAGACTGAAATTATGCTGATTCGAATTATTTTACATGGCATGGAGTTTATTTGTGTGGATTGTGTTACAAAGTTTGAAAATGATGACACATAATTCGAAAGAAAAGCAGCCTTTCATTGCAGACAAATTTACAAAACCTTATAATATGCAAAAACTTGTCCAAATATCTCAAATAAAACATGCATATCGAATCCCCAGTGACATTTGTGTTGGTGAATTTTATGGAGGGCTTGAACAATGTGGAGTGCTGTTTTGATTGCTAATAGTGCTAGGGCGCTGCACATCTGTGGCGGGGGTATGTTCATCTAAACTTAGCTTTGCACATTTGTGATGGGAATTCTGATTTTGATTGTACAAACAAAGCACCCATAGATGTGTATGTGATTCATGGGATTTTTAATTCATTCACTTCTCAGCAGGCAGTGAGCGGGTTGCTTGTGAAACTGTAAACATATTAAATGCCTGAGCATCAGAGAGCTATTGTGTGAGGTAAAAAAACAAGCATGAACATTTATGTCCCATTAAAGAGTAAAGACACATGCATCATTGCTTCTGGCCGCACAGAGTAGGCTTAATACTGACCTTTTCCTTGCTGCATTCTTAATCTGTAATTGCCTTGTTTAACTTTTGAGATTCCTCCTGAGTCCAAGAGTGATCTAATTCTCTGGGGTGTAAGGTCCAATACTTATACCCCATTTTGTCTTTGTAGGAAGGGTCTCTGAGCCCAGACTAAACCAGTTCTGTCCTCTCTGGTGCAGCAGGCCCACAGGAAGTGGAGACAGCATTGTGCATAGGAGACACTGCCTATTTAGGTGCAAGGGAAACTCTTCCCACCACTCTAAAGGCAGCCAAAGTTTATTCAGCCCAGCAATGAGTCTCCCAGGAAAAGACAGGTCACTCCTCTACCCCTCCTGGTGGCTGTCTACAGTGAAAGCACATCCCTAGCCCCTGTCACTTCAACACCAAACAGTCAATACACAAACCAGTAGAGGCACACAGAATGGTTAAATAAGAAAAGGCCTGCTTTCTAAAAGTGCAAAAACTGGGGTGGCGAAGTGAGCTAATGAACGTTAATCAATTCAGCCCAGCTCTGTAACTGGGGGTGAGTGTCTAAAAAGTTTCAGCGCTCCGTCCATCATCTTTTTGTGCTTCCTTTGTTCGCCCTAAGTTGGCAGGGTATGGCCAGTCATTGGTCGCTTGCTCTCTTTGCCACTGGAGTCAAGCAAGCCTGGCTGATGAGAGGTGTTACCCTGAAACCAGTCCCAGGATGCTTGTTTCCGGTCCAGGGAAGACCTGCTTTCGCAGCTCAGTCAGGACTGTTTCCATGAGGAACAGAGTCAAGACTGATTTGCATATGGCTGGGTCTGAACTGGGGTGGTGAAGTGAGCTAAAGAACGATGATGAATACAACCAGGATCTAAGACTGGGGTGAGTTTCTGAAAAGTTTCAGTGCTCTGTCCATCATCTCTTTGTGCTTGTTTTGTTCGCCCTAATTTGGCTAGGTAGGCCCAGATGTGGGTCCCTTTCCCACTTTGCCACTGGATTCAAACTAGCCTGGCTGATGAGGGGTGTTACCCTAAAACTGGTCCAAGGATGCTTCTTTCCCATTCAGGGAAGACCTGGCTTGGCATTTCGGGCTAGATTGATCCCATGAAAGACAGGGTCAAGACTGATTTGCATATGGCTGGGTCTGAACTGGGGTGGCAAAGTGAATTAAAGAACGATGATGGATTCTACTCAGATCTGTGACTTGGGTTAGTCCAAAAAGTTTCAGTTCTCCGTCCATCTTTTTGTGTTTGCGCTACTTTCATAAAGTGGCATTTTCAAACACACAATTTAAAAACCATATTTACTAAAAGATGTGTTATTAAATTCTGCGTTTTTAGAGCCTAAACTCCATTTCTATTTCTTGTCCAATTGGAAAGTAATGATTGAGAAGTTATAATGCTCCAAAATAGGGCCAACCCAAAAAGAAGTCACTGGGACCCGGGTATGCAGTAATATAGGAAGAGGGGTCCCAGAACGGGAGGACAGATAAACACAAAAGTACAGTGTTATTTATTCACAGAGTACTCAACCACATCTAGGTGTACATTGCATGAAAATATCAACCATATTTTTTTCCTGATTTTTGTGAGATGTTATAAAGCAACTCCTATGTTAGCCTATGTGACAGCTAGCCTTTCAATAGTGAAAAACTAAATTTGCAGTATTTCAGGACATTTAAAACACAGCAGTACATGGCCTGCCAGATGGGTGGTTCTACATGTAAGAAAAGGGAGGGTTAGGGCCTGGCAAGTGGTTTTACTTGCCAGGTCGGCATGGCAGGTTTAAACTGCGCACAGGCACTGTAGTGGAGGTCTGAGATACTTTTACAGGGCTACTCATGTGGGTGGCACAATCAGTGCTGCAAGCCCACTAGTAGCCTTTGATTTACAGGCCCTGGGCTTACACAGTGCACTGTACTAGAGACTTACCAGTAAATCAAATATACCAATCAGGGATAACCAATTGCAATAACAATTTATTCAGGGAGCACATGCACTTTTGACACTGATCAAGGCCAAAGTTCCCAAAGCATCTAAGCCAGCAAAAACTAAGTCTAGCACAGCACAAAAAAATACAGGAGATAGAGGCAAAATATCAGTGAATACCGCGCCAAGGATGCAAAGTCTAACAACCACAATGTCAAATTTCCCCCACGTGACTCAATCTCCGTCTGTGAACAACGAAAGTAAGTCTAACTTGCAATATCGCTCGCTTCAGCAGAAACATGTCTAATAAACAGAGAAACACGCAGAGGTCAAGATGTCTGTCTGTTTGAAGCATGCAGTTTATAGTGCAAATGCGTCCATGCTTAAAGTTAAAGCTCAACGTGCCATGCAGAAGAATTCATAAAGTGCTGCGTGCCGCACTGATCAACGGGGAAAGTGCAGAGGAAGCGCACATTGTGATTGGCAACCAGGAGGAACCAAGAACACATTTTGGCCTATCCAAAGGAATAATGAGTGAAATCGCCTAAGCGTAAACCAAGCACACATAGGAGTGACAATTACAAGCAATGCACCAATAAAAAGCCAACATTTCTGAAAGGCACAAAAAGAATGAAAGGCAATCAATGGTTTTGGTTAAAGCTCATATTGTAGACACATTCTGCCTCACAGAGCAGCGCATGCTCGTGGACTCTATGCTCAACTTGAAAAGGAGATAGGATATGGTCTTAACTCTAATTTTTATTGCTGGCGGAGTAGAAGGAAAGGCAGGGGGCACAAGGAGGGAGTGAAGGGATGGGTATGGGGGTAAGATGGACAATGGAAGGGGTGAGGAATAAAACAATTTGGAGGCACAGCTCTGCCTAGTATTGTGCATCAGTGGTAAGACCAATGCAGTTTAGTGTGGTTGTCCTCAACACGCACTAAAATGCGGTCATGCATTTTTAGCACCTCCGAACACAACGGCACTATGAGGTACAAGAAACTGCAAATAGGAACAGGCCATTGCAAAAGCGCGAGCAGCAGGATCCCTGCTGGCAGTAGTGTGCATACTGTGCAGCCAGTGAGCCTGCATTATACAGTGCTGCCCTCAAGGTTGAGTTTCTTTACTCACAATAAAGAACACAATTTGTCATCACACGGTGCAGTGCCACCCTCAGACTCAGGCAGCAGTGCACCATAAAGCTTTGCCTCAGGAATTCATCCACGAGACATACCATGGCTCAGGCTCTCAAACAGACTCTGACAATTTAGATTTTTCACAGCCTGCTGGGCAGAAAATCTGGATTTTATTAAGGACACGGAGGCTAATATTATGCAAATCTCCTTTATTACCACAGCTCAGCAGCAATAATGGAATAGAACTTTGTGAACATTCTAAAGAGAAGACTAGTCCCTCTCTGACCAGGCATCTTCCTTCTTGTCAGGCTGCGAAGAAAGATGATCAACGTGAGGAAAAGATTAGGAAAAAACAGGATTCCAAGGAGTAAACTTTCAAGATTCCAACGAATAAACTTTCAGCATCAGAATTTCGACAGCTAAAATTTCAGCTTCTGAACCAGTAGATTTTAATCTGAAAAAGAAGAATACATTACCAAGATATTGTTCAAACAATAAGGGTGGGTTACAAATTATATTAAAAATAGAGGCGGGATAATATTAGCCTCCGTGTCCTTAATAAAATCCAGATTTTCTGCCCAGCAGGCTGTGAAAAATCTAAATTTTATGGCACGACACGGAGGCCATATTATGCAAGTTCAAAGTGCATTAAGAACATTATCAATCACATTAGAGATTGGTCTAAAATAGCAAGATCTAAACATACTATCATTAGACCAGTCTGCCGCCTTAAGAATTTCTTGTAAACCACCACCAAGAAAATAGGCTTTAGAAGCAGAAGCGCCCCTAAGGGAATGCGCTCCAAAAATAGAGGTGTTCACACCACTTTCGCACATAACTCCTTTCACCCATCTGGCTAGAGTTGGAGAAGAAACTCCTTTATGGGGAGATCTAAAGGAAATCAATAATTGAGTTTCATTTGATCTTAGATTAGCAGTCTTCCTCTCATACTCTTTCAGACATTTAACCACGCAGAGTCTTTCATTCTGAGGAAAGAAGGGATAGAAAATAGAGGAAGATAAAGTTTTAGTTCTTCTTTTAAGATAGAAACATACACCCTCTGGTTGAAAGGATCTGCTAGAAATATCTAAAGCTTTGACATCGGAGGTTCTTCTAAAAGATACCAGACATAATAAAACAGTAAGTTTGAAAGAGATACGTTTCAAAGAAAGGGAAGAGTTCTCCCCCCAGGATGATAAGGTCCGGAGTACCAGTGTTACGTCCCAAAGGGCGGTATATTTAGCAGTTGGAGGTTTAATGACTCTCATGCTTCTCATGATTTTTTTAGTGAGTAAATTCTGTCCAACGGAGAGACCATCAATGAGAGAATGGCCTGCAGAAATTGCAGATCTATAGACATTAACAGTTCTATAAGAGAGTCCTGAGGTAAAAAGTTCAGAAAGGTAGTTGATAACATAAACTAGATCAACTGAAACGGGATCGTGACTTCGTTGAAGACACCAGCGAACCCATTTGTTCCATGCCAGTCGATATGCCTTTCTTGTGCCTTGAGCCCACGACTCAGAAATGAGTCTGAAAGCATTTGGCGAAAGCCCAGGGATTTGCCATTGTCTCCTGAAATCCTCCAGGCCGTCAGAGTTAGAAGACCCTGATCCACGAGGGGGTGGACGTCTCCCTCTGGACCCAAGAGTATTTCCCTGAAAGGGGGTATTAGAATTGGAAAGTCTATGCACATTTCCAGAATGACTGGAAACCAGGCTTGGGACCTCCAAAGGGGAGCTATTACAGTTATGATGTCGTGGTAGCGTCGAGCATGAAGGAGAAGCCGAGGGAGTAAAGCAAACGGCGGGAAGGCATAAGGTCTCAGACCTCTCCAATCTTGTAGGAAGGCATCTACATTCTGAGCTTGAGGGTCCGGTCTCCAACTGAAGAATTCTTTCAGTTGTGTGTTTAGACGATCTGCAAAAAGGTCTGTCTTGTATGGGCCCCATATTGATTGGATGGCCAAAAAGATCTGTCTGTCTAATCTCCAGTTGCTCGAATCTCTGAAATTCCTGGAGTACCAGTCTGCAACACTGTTGTTCAGGCCCGGGATGTGTTCCGCTATAACCGAAATACCTTTGTTCAAGCAATATTCCCAAAAGCTCTTGGCAAGGTCTGTTAGGCCCTTGGAATGTGGACCGCCCAGTTTGTTGACATAGCGGACTGCCGAAACATTGTCCATGCGTAATGTCACACAGCATTTCGCTGTTTTGGGTGTAAAACAACGAATTGCAAATGAACCTGCCAGTAATTCTAAGCAGTTGATATGCAATCTCTTCTCTTGAGTGGTCCAACGACCGCCCGTGGAGTATTTCCCACATCTCGCTCCCCATCCTTCTAAGCTCGCATCTGATTCTATTATCAGATCCGGTTGTTCCCCGAAGATGGCTCTGCCATTCCATGCTTCCGCATTCCTGAGCCACCAAAGCAGTTCCGTCTTTGATTCCTGATTCAAAGAAATCATGTGGGAATATGAATGGTTCGATCTTAGAGCGCTCGCTTTTAGTCTTTGGAGTGCCCGATAATGGAGGGGTCCCGGGAAGATAGCTTGGATTGTTGAGGAAAGGAGGCCAACGATTCTCGCTAGTACTCTCAGAGGGAAGGTCTTCTTCACGAGAGCCTTCCTCAACTCTTTCCTTACTTTCCTGACTTTTTCGGAGGGTAATTTCAGTTCCGCTTTGAGAGTGTCTACCGTAAAGCCTAGGAATTGTGTTTGTTGTTCGGGAATAGTACAAGATTTCTTGGTATTTATGATGAAACCCAGATGTTCCAGGATCTGAATTGCAAGGTTTGTGTGGAGAGATGCGGTCTCTTTCGATTGGGCCATTATAAGGATGTCGTCTAGGTATATGATTAGTCTCACCCCTCTCTGCCTGAGCCAGGCGGTTACAGGGCGTAACACCTTGGTGAAACACCAGGGGGCGGACGACAGACCGAATGGGAGACTGCAGAATTGGTAAAGTTTTCCCAGCCAAGTGAATTGAAGGAATTTTTGGTGGGGTTCCCAGATGGGAATTGTTAAGTAGGCGTCTTTCAGGTCTAACCTCGTGAGCCAGTCCCCTTTTCTCAAAATATCCCTTAGGAGGTGGATGCCCTCCATTTTGAAATGTTGGTAAACTACCCAACGATTTAAATCTTTTAGGTTTATTACTGGTCTCTGTTCTTTGTTTTTCTTCTCTACTAGAAAAACATTGCTGAGGAAACCTTGTGTTTGCGTCTCGACAATTGCCCCTTTTTGTAACAGTTCTTGTACTTCTTTGGAGACTAAGTCTCGATCTTTGAGGGAGAAAGTGATCTTGCGAGGGGAACGTGTTTGAAAGGGAGTACCGAGAAAATCTATTTTGTAACCCTTTACTGTATCTAAAACCCAGTTGTCTTGTGTTACTAAGTTCCAATTCTGAGCGAATTGGCGTAGTCTCCCTCCCACCTTTGGAGGGATATCTGAATGGTCTTTCAAGGTTCCTACCTGAGGAAAAGGAACGTTGTCTCCGTTCGCCTCTGAAGGTGCGTCCTCGGTTCCTCTGTCTCTGCGGGAAGAATTGGGATCCGTAGTTGTTGGAGCCGTAGTTGCTGGAGAATCTTCCACCTCGGGTGTTGAAGGGTCTAGAAGATTGAGTTCCGCGGCCGGGGAAACGACCCCGTATTCTCCCGGCCCTGGCAAAAACTCTATCGTTGAATACTCTTTTGATATCCTTCTGTGATTTTTGGATTGAGCTGAACGCGCTCACATATTTAGCCATTTCTTTAATGAAGTCCTCGCCAAAGAGGAGACCTTGTGAGTCAGGACCTCCGTCTTTTTTGGCTAGTTCAATGAGTTTAGGATCTATTTTAAGTAGGACTCCTTTTCTCCTTTCGGTGGAGATGGCAGTATTAGCGTTGCCAACAAGGCATATTGCTCTTTGTACCCATTCTCGTAGTTCTTTGACGTCGATTTGGTTATTCCCTACGTACGCAGATTCTGTCATCTCGAATATTTTAGCAAGGGGTCCTATTACATCGAGAAGGCGATCTTGACAAGATTTAAGTCCTTTATCCAGGCCTTTCCTAGGATCTCTGTTATTTTTGGCTATAAAAGCCACGACCTTAGGGTCTAATTCTGGGGTCATTGCGACCTTATTTGGTAGGGATGGGCGTGGGCATTCAGATCTGAGTCTAGATCTCACTTCTTGGGGTATTTCTCTTCTGAGCCAGAATGAGAAGTAGTCAACAATATGTTGCGAGGGGGTCCATTCAGGGGAAAGTGGGTGTTTAATTAGGAGGGGGTCAAACATTTCTTCCCCGAAGGGGTCTAGAGGCGTACTGTTAGAGGCTGAGGCCTTAGAGGCTCCTTCTAAGCTTCCGCTTTGTCTAGCGTTGTCATCCTCCACATCTGTATTAAATCCTGATGAGCATGATAGCTCAATCTCTTCCTCACAGCTTTCGTCGCTGTCGATGTGGGTAGGAAGTTCTGGGCCTGTACCATGCCCATCCGGGGTGCCCGAGGCACCAATCTGGTCAGCACCCCTAGGGCCTGTTGGAATAGAGCTCTTTAGCTTTTTTGCGCCCTTTTTGGGTTGAGTTGGGATAATAGCCCTTTTTCTATTACCTTTAGGTACCCCATTAGATTTACTGGTAGAGGGTAGATTAGAAAGGGAGTCCAATTTTTTATTAATAGCGTCGTCAATTGAGCCTAGGGCTTTCTCTAGGGCCTTATTGACGAGTTCCTCTAGCTTTTGGTCGAGAGATGGTGATGTAGACATTGTTTAATTATGTCTCTAATGATAGGTAGCCTCTGTTAGTAATTATGGTTTTCCCCTCTTTTTTTTTTTTTTTTTTTGTGGTTTTAAGCAATAGGGAAGTGAGCTGATTAATCGGAAAAATTACCGATTAGAAAAAACGCGGAGTCAAGGAGTATTAGTCAGCTGGTTCTGGAGGCAAACGATCGTTTGTGTGCTTGACGAAGGAAAAAACGGTTGTCAACATGTTTGTTACGCACGCAGCGGCGTGCGTGCTGTGCGCTAAGGTGCTTTCCTCTAAGGCGCGGGGAAGAGGAAGGCTGGAGACGCAGACTGAACGAGGACGCAGTCACGAGTAAGGTGAGTGTAGCGCGAGCAGCGCTAACGGGCGGGATGTAATATTTTAAAAACAAAGGTGATATCCCTGATATTAAGGGTACCGTTACCCGTGGGGGTAATCAAGAGTGAAGGCAAAGAGGGCAGCGCGAGCAGCGCGGGCAGCGCGAGCGGCGTGGGAAGTAATTGTTTAAATTAAGAAACTGAACGGTAGCGCGAGGGTGTCCGCGCAAGGTGAAATCGATAGCTCGTATAGTGTAAGGGCATATCGGCACGTAAATACATCGTAAGGGCAATTTAAAACATGCGATAGTTTAGGCAGGAAAGAGAGAAGCCCCGAGATTGAGGCCATAAACAATTTGAAAAGGAGGAGAGTCACTGCTGATAGGAAACGAAGTAAATCAAGCTTATAAGAAGATAAACAGTCTTATCAGTATCATACATGGCAATATTATATCAGTCATCAGACATACAAGCATTCAGTATATATTCTAAATAAGGTTAAATCAGGTTATAGTACTAAGCTTGGAGAGATAGTACTTATCTTTCTGAGCAGCAGCAACAAAGAAGGAAGATGCCTGGTCAGAGAGGGACTAGTCTTCTCTTTAGAATGTTCACAAAGTTCTATTCCATTATTGCTGCTGAGCTGTGGTAATAAAGGAGATTTGCATAATATGGCCTCCGTGTCGTGCCATAAAATTCATCCTCTCTGGTTAGTGATAATCACCCTGAGACCACCAAGCAGTGCACCGCCCCATGTCCAGGCTGATACAGAGAGTGATGATCCATCTAGGGGGCGGCGACTTGCCTTGTTGTATTTTGAAAACTGACACCACCTGCACATCACCGTTATTGCCATTTAACTCAAGTCCACAAACAAGTCAGTGATTGGATGATGATTGGCAATAGACCTAGCAACTGGTGGGCAAAACTAAGTTTTTGTGTACAGCATGCCATATGCTCCCCCGCTAGTTTAGAGTGAGCAGGGATGCCTGCACCTCTCAGACCATGCAGCGCTACAGACCCTCAGACTAATTTGGCAGTGCTGTACTTGGATTACCCTTTGCGCTAGTGTGTTGGCACACTGACAGACTGGCACCAGAATGCTGCCGACCCTGAGGAAGGCATCTGTTATATTGTATTGAGATGCTGGCTGGAATGGCACATCTCTGTGATGTACTCTACATTCCAGCATGATGTCACCTTAGTGGCATCATTGACAGTTGGTCGAGCTGTGTCTGGCAAGGACATCGTTTGGGCGCTTTCTCCGATCAAATAAACCCTACTTGAAGATTGTCACCTGCTGTCTCCTGCATTTAATCATAACAGCATCGCTGGCAGTGGATAGGGCCTACAGGGCAAACCTGCTCGCAGGAGAAAAAAGACAAGTGACTTGTGTCACACATGCTACCCTGGACAAGCATTCAAAAGAGGGAGGGCACACTATGACTGTCTGCTTGTGACCGGTCATGGTAATGAGGTGCCATGCTGCCATGTTTTAAAAAGCGTTTGCGGCTGCAAAGTGTGGCAGACTTTCAATGAGCAGGGAGTTTGTCCCCATGTACGCCCATGAAAGAGAGCGTACGGTCTCCATCTACTCTTACTCCAAATCGGCAGCAGTGAGCAGTAAAGCATGACAGAAGACAAGAGTGCAGCATCTCTGCACTAGCTGAATGTCAAAAGACAGCCAGTATGAGTACACACACAGGTATAGCATGATCATCAGTGCACAGAGGGCCAGCAGAAAAAGTGGGTAAGTTGCAGGCAGGGTAACTATTAAGAGAAAGACAAAGTGACCTGCCTGTCACAGTGATGTTTGGAGTGATCCTGCTTGTATGTCATATTGTGGTTCTGATGATTAATGCAGATTTCAAGGCACCCTTGGTAAGGAGTGGCCGGTCCAGGATTTTCTCATATTTTTATAATGGAGAGTGGTTATGATAGTGACCTTCCATTTTAGAAGCTGTTTCAAGATTGTTGTAGAGCTCTTCACTGCTCAAAATCTCATCTTTGGTTGTTGAATGTCACTCATAAATACGCTTAAACCATGGAAATTTCACACACAAGCCGCACTTAAGCTGCTATGGAGGCAACATGGGTGAGTGACTGAATTAGGCGGGCACCATGTACAATGGATGATGGAAGGGAAGTGCTCACAGCAAGCACATAGATAAAGCATGGTTGGTGCATGCAAACACTGGCAACAACACAGACAACAACAGGAGGGAGGGTGGGTAAGGTATAGAACAATACAGGCAACAACTGAGATGGGTAAGTGGGGTAAGCAACAACACAAGAAAAATGGAAGGAGCGAGGAGGGGCTTACAAGCAACAGCACAAGCAACAATGGAAGAAGTTAGTATAGGTGCAGGCAAGCAACACCACAGGCAGCAAATGAATGTGGCTAGGCGTTCAAAGCAACTACACAGGAAAAAACTGAAGAAATGAGAGTTAGTGGGTGAAATCAACATTTAGTGGTGAAACAATAGAAGTAGGGAGGGTGGATGAAAGCAAGCAACATCATATGCAACAATAGAATGTGGATGGAGTTTGGATGTTGCAAGCAACAATGCAACAATGGAAGCATGGTGGACAGGTAGAAACAAGCATTAACACAGACAACAATGGAATGAGGGAGTGTGGGGGCAAGGAAGCAACAACACTGGCAACATTAGAAGGAATATCGAATTGGGTAATCTTACACAGTGTTAAGTATAACCTCGAGCTCACCGTGTGCGAGGACCTCGCAGTATTAAAGATAATCAGGTAGTCGCTAGGTAAGTTTCTTGGTACAAACGATTTTAATAATAAGCTGATATTCAGTTCATATTGTAGTCATATGTTGAATATATTCATAAGTGAAATATCATTCTTCAAAGTCAAAATGTATAACCATCACAATCATCCATAGCAAGTATCCGTTAACTCAGTCAATGCGTCCCCAATGCATTTCGAGCATCTGCTCTTCGTCAGGGAAAAAGTTCTATAAAGAAAACACATGGATATCCAGGTGTAATGGATTGTACAGGAATCAGTATCGTAGTAATTACAAAGTGGTGCCTGTAGCAACTCAAATTAATGATGCCCAAGAAAAACAATGGTGCCCAAGAAAGACGAAGCAACAAAGCATGAAAGAGCACTCATGCAATGGTGTGAAATTCAGTGATGTGAAGAAACAAAATAAATCAGAAACGACAGGGCGTAAATAAAGGTCCCAAATTAATCGTCTAGGAAAGTACGGCTATGAGTGGCACGCGTAAACAGCTGTGTGAGGGGTCCGGGTGCATTAATGCTCACCAGTAACTTCAAGGAGTGATGAAACAATCTGCGCAAAAACGCTGTGTGCAACGAAAGAAAACGACAAATATCCGATAGTAAGTGAAGCACGACGTGCTCAGTGTGAAACTGATTAAGGGTGGAGTTGGGCTCAAATAGGGAAGAGCGAAGTGCGGCAAACTTTGAGGTCTGTCGAGTGACTATAATACAAAAGTGAATAGCGGGTAATCAGAAGGTTAAAATAATAATCTTAGCGCATACGTGAGTGGGGAAGAACAGAACCGGGTGCTGCTATGTGAAAAAAGCATTCAAACAAAGTGGACGCGCCGAGACAGCGTTATCTACGGGACAAAAATGAAAATATGGTAACGACTGTATTTGTCTGCCCACTGGCACTCTTCCTTGAGATTTCTAACATCTCTTACTATGGGAATATAAAATATTATAGTTCATGCATTGTTGTAATATCTCGTATCCCCAATGTTTCATGTGTCATCTTTTAGCCATTGACCAGTTGAAGTTGCTTTTATGTGATAGCAGACTACATTAGATTTTCAGACTTTATACATAATTCGACAAGGTTTTACAACCAGTTCCGTTAGGGGATACCATATTATAATGGGCTATGCCAGCTATAATATTTGGTATCTCCTGTGTTTCTCTGGTAATAACATACCAAGATTCAATTTGACATGGTCTTTTGTTGGATGGGTAAGCACAGTATTTCTATGCCAAAACGCACCCTTCGGTTTGCTTTCCAACTTCGGTTACTATGGGTTTACTAAATATTATGGCTCACGCATTGCTGTAATATCTCGTATCCCCTACATTTCATGTGCTACCATTCAGCCATTGACCAGTTGAGGTGGACATTTATTTGATAGCAGACGGCAGTAGCTTTTCACATTTTCTACATCATTCCACATTATTTTACATCAGGTTCCATTAGGGGATACCATATAATATGGGCTACACCAGCTATAATATTTGGTATCCCCTGTGTATTTCCGGTTAGAAATTAACAGGATTTAATTTGACATGGTCGTTTGTTGGATCGGTGAGCACAGTACTTCTATACCAAAACGCACCCTTCTGTTTGCTTTCCAACTTCAGTTAGTATGGGGATACCAAATATTATGGCTCACACATTGCTGTAATAGCTGGTATCCCCTAGATTTCATGGACTACCATTCAGCCATTGACCAGTTGAGGTGGAAATGTATTTGATAGCAGACTACAGTAGCATTTCACATTTTATACATCATTCCACAACATTTTCGAAGCGGTTCCTTTAGGGGATATTATACATGATGGGCAATACCACATATAATATTTGGTATCCCCTGTGGTTCTCGGGTTAAAACTTACCAGGATTATATTTTACATGGTCTTATGTTGGATGGGTAAGCACAGTATTTCTATGCCAGAACGCACCCTCTTGTTTGCTTTCCAACTTAGGTTACTATGGGGTTACTAAGTATAATGGCTATTGCTGTAATGTCTTGTATCCCCTACATTTCATGGGCTACCATTCCGGCATTAAACAGTTGAAGTTGACTTTTATTTGACAGCAGACTACAGTACCTTTTCACATTTTATATATAATTCCACAAGATTTTACAAAAGGTTCCTTCAGGGGATACTATATATAATGGGATATACTACCTAAAAAATCTGGAATTCCATGGGTTTCTCGGGTTAGAACTTGACAGGATTTAATTTGACATGGCCATGTGTTGGACGGGTGAGCACAGTATCTCTATGCCAAGTAGCATCCTTTCTTTTGCTTTTCAACATTGATTACTATGAGGATACCAAATATTATGGCTAAACCATTGCTGTAATATCTCGTATCCCCTACATTTCATGGACTACCATTCCGCCATAGACCAGTTGAAGTTGACATTTATTTGATAGCAGACTACAGCACCTTTTCACATTTTATCCATCATTCCACAACATTTTACAACCGGTTCCTTTAGGGGATACTATATATAATGGCATATGCCACCTATAATATCCGGTATCCCCTAGGTTTCTCGGGTTAGAACTGAACAGGATTTAATTTGACATGGTGGTTTGTTGGATGGGTGAGCACAGTATCTCTATGCCAAAGAGCACCATTTCTTTTGCTTTTCAACATTGATTACTATGGGGATACCAAATATTATGGCTCACATATTGCTGTAATATCAGGTATCCCCTAGATTTCATGGACTACCATTCAGCCATTGACCAGTTGAGGTGGACATTTATTTGACAGCAGTCTACAGTTGCTTTTCACATTTTATATATCATTCCATTTTAGAACCGGTTCCTTTAGGGGATACCATATATAAATACATGTACATTTACATTTACTTATAAAATTTGATATCCCCTGTGTTTCTCTGGTTAAAACTTACCAGGATTCAATTTGACATGGTCTTATGTTGGATGGGTAAGCACAGTATTTCTATGCCAAAAAGCACCCTCCCGTTTGCTTTCCAACTTCGGTTACTATGGGGATAGCAAATATTATGGCTCACACATTGCTGTAATATCTGGTATCCCCTAGATTTCATGGACTACCATTCAGCCATTGACCAGTTCAGGTGGACATTTATTTGATAGCAGACTACAGTAGCATTTCACATTTTATACATCATTCCACAACATTTTAGAACCGATTCCTTTAGGGCATACCATACATAATGTGCAATACCACCTATAATATTTGGTATCCCATGTGTTTCTTGGGTTAAAAATTACCAGGATTCAATTAGACATGGTGTTATGTTGGATGGGTGAGAACAGTAGCTCTATGCCAAAGAGAACCCTTCCTTTTGCTTTCCAACATTGGTTACTATGGGGATACTAAATATTATGGCTTACGCATTGCTGTAATATGTTGTATCCCCAACATTTCATGGGCTACCATTCTGCCATTAAACAGTTGAAGTTGACATTTATTTGAAAGCAAACTACAATAGCTTTTCACATTTTATACATCATTCCACAAGATTTTACAACCGGTTCATTCAGGGGACACTACTATATATAATGGGATATGCCACCTATAATATCCAGTATCCCCTGGGTTTCTCGGGTTAAAACTTAACAGGATTTAATTTGAGTTGGTTGTTTGTTGGATGGGAGAGCACAGTCTTTCTATGCCAAAGAGTACCCTTCCTTTTGCTTTCCAACATCGGTTACTATGGGGATACTAAATATTATGGCTCACACATTGCTGTAATATCTCTTATCCCCTACATTTCATGGGCTACCATTCTGCCATTAAACAGTTGAAGTGGACATTTATTTGATAGCCGACTACAGTAGCTTCTCACAGTTTATACATCATTCCACAAGATTTTAAAACCGGTTCCTTCATGGGACGCCACATATAATGGGATATAAAACCTATAATATCTGGTATCCCCTGGGTTTCTCGGGTTAGAACTTGACAGGATGTAATTTGACATGGCCATTTGTTGGATGGGTGAGCACAGTATCTCCATGCCAAATAGCACCCTTTATTTTGCTTTTCAACATTAATTACTATGGGATACCAAATATTATGGCTCACACATTGCTGTAATATCTGGTTGGTACCCCCTAGATTTCATGGACTACCATTCAGCCATTGACCAGTTGAGGTGGACATTTATTTGATAGCAGTCTACAGTAGCTTTTCACATTTTATACATCTTTCCATTTTAGAACCTGTTCCTTTAGAGGATACCATATATAATGGGCAATACCACATATAATATTTGGTATCCCCTGTTTTTCTTTGGTTAAAACTTACCAGGATTCAATTTGACAAGGTGTTATGTTGAATGGGTAAGTACAGTATTTATATGCCAAAACGCACCCTCCCGTTTGCTTTCAAACTTCGCTTACTATGGTTATACCAAATATTATGGCTCACACATTGCTGTAATATCTGGTATCCCCTAGATTTCATGGACTACCATTCAGCCATTGACCAATTGAGGTGGACATTTATTTGATAGCAGACTACAGTAGCTTTTCACATTTTATACATCATTCCACAAGATTTTCAACCAGTTCCTTCTGGGGATACCATATATAATGGGATATACCTCCGATAATATCTGGTATCCCCTGGGTTTCTCTGGTTAGAACTTGACAAGATTTAATTTGACATGGCCATGTGTTGTATGGGTGAGCACAGTATCTATATGCCAAGTAGCACCCTTTCTTTTGCTTTTCAACATTGATTACTATGGGGATACCAAATATTATGGCTCAACCATTGCTGTAATATCTCATATCCCCTACATTTCATGGACTACCATTCAGCCATTGACCAGTTGAAGTTGACATTTATTTGATAGCAGACTACAGCACCTTTTCACATTTTATCCATCATTCCACCACATTTTACAACCGATTCCTTTAGGGGATACTATATATAATGGCGTATGCCACCTATAATATCCGTTATCCCCTAGGTTTCTCGGGTTAGAACTTAAAGGATTTAATTTGACATGGTGGTTTGTTGGATGGGTGAGCAGAGTATCTCTATGCCAAAGAGCACACTTTCTTTTGCTTTTCAACATTGATTACTATGGGTATACCAAATATTATGGCTCACATATTGCTGTAATATCTGGTATCCCCTATATTTCATGGAGTACCATTCAGCCATTGACCAGTTGAGGTGGACATTTATTTGACAGCAGTCTACAGTAGCTTTTCACATTTTATATATCATTCTATTTTAGAACTGGTTCCTTTAGGGGATACCATATATAACTTGCAATACCACTTATAATATTTGATATCCCCTGTGTTTCTCTGGTTAAAACTTACCAGGATTCAATTTGACATGGTCTTATGTTGGATGGGTAAGCACAGTATTTCTATGCCAAAAAGCACCCTCCTGTTTGCTTTCGAACTTCGGTTACTATGGGGATACCAAATATTATGGCTCACACATTGCTGTAATATCTGGTATCCCCTAGATTTCATGGACTACCATTCAGCCATTGACCAGTTGAGGTGGACATTTATTTGATAGCAGACTACAGTAGCTTTTCGCATTTTATACATCATTCCACAACATTTTAGAACCGGTTCCTTTAGGGCATACCATACATAATGTGCAATACCACCTATAATATTTGGTATCCCCTGTGTTTCTTGGGTTAAAAATTACCAGGATTCAATTAGACATGGTGTTATGTTGGAGGGGTGCCTTATTCAGGAAATCACCTTCTGCCACGAGGATAGATCCAGACTTCTGCCTGCACTTTGAGGCTGCCAGTTCTTCCGTCACCTTTCGCGACACCCGCTTCGCGGGTGCCGCTCATCTGCTCCCTGAGGCTGTTTCCACCTGGTGTGAGCGTCTCCGCAGTCGGCGGAGAGCACACTCGCTCCCAGTAGAGAACGGCCCAGGTCGAGCCCTTTGTTGAGAACTCAGTGCGTGGAGCATACCGGGGGACTGCGAGGACCAGCATCCTCCATTCCACACAGCTGGTGCCTCTTCTCCCGGTGGCCACGCCCCCAGCCTCCAGCAATAGCTGCCCTTGGGAACACCGGCTGCTCGGGTGCCTTATTCAGGAAATCACCTTCTACCACGAGGATAGATCCAGACTTCTGCCTGCACTTTGAGGCTGCCAGTTCTTCCGTCACCTTTCGCGACACCCGCTTCGCGGGTGCTGCTCATCTGCTCCCTGAGGCTGTTTTCACCTGGTGTGAGTGGCTCCGCAGTCGGCGGAGAGCACACTCGCTCCCAGTAGAGAACGGCCCAGGTCGAGCCCTTTGTTGAGAACTCAGTGCGTGGAGCCTACCGGGGGACTGCGAGGACCAGCATTCTCCATTCCACACAGCTGGTGCCTCTTCCCCCGGCGGCCACGCCCCCAGCCTCCAGCAATAACTGCCTTTGGGAACACCGGCTGCTCGGGTGCCTTATTCAGGAAATCACCTTCTGCCACGAGGATAGATCCAGACTTCTGCCTGCACTTTGAGGCTGCCAGTTCTTCCGTCACCTTTCGCGACACCCGCTTCGCGGGTGCTGCTCATCTGGTCCCTGAGGCTGTTTTCACCTGGTGTGAGCGGCTCCGCAGTCGGCGGAGAGCACACTCGCTCCCAGTAGAGAACGGCCGAGGTTGAGCCCTTTGTTGAGAACTCAGTGCGTGGAGCCTACCGGGGGACTGCGAGGACCAGCATCCTCCATTCCACACAGCTGGTGCCTCTTCCCCCGGCGGCCACGCCCCCAGCCTCCTCGTACTTTACAGGCGCAATCGCCACCGCGACACGGGACGCGCGCGGGACGAAGACCGGGCAAAGAACAGGCCGTTTGAGGCCGTTCGAGTACGGGAGAGTCCGGTCCGGGCCCCCCCCCTTTTTATTGCCACATCTGGTTTCCCAATCCACGGAGCAATGAGCACTAGAGAAACCAGAAGCAAATCGACACTAGCTGCGGCCGTAGCCGCAAAGGGCCCCATTGACAATTACTTTGTCAAAGCCGGGTCTCTTCTGATTGAGGAAATTGAGGTTCTGGAAAAAAGAATTTCTCAGGAAATTGACTGGGTTAGAAGATCTTCAATGGGGCTAATGGCTCATGCCAGAACTCCGGAGGGGAGGCCTGAACTCCTAATCAACGAATTGACTGACCAGGTAATACATCAATCACCTAACGCAACTACTAATGATCCCGATTTTACAATCGAGGCTCCCAGTGAAACTGAGGACATGATTCTAATGGCTCTCCCAAACACCCAATTGCCCTATACCTCACCAGGAATTTTTCTCCCAACTCTCGAGCCGAAAACAGTGGTAGTTAATGACAAAGAGTCTAGCCCCGATAGAGATAGGGGGGTTAGGGAAGGTGCCATACAAAAAAAGAGGGGGGTCAAAATAAAGAAACTAAAGAAGCTAATAGGCGAAAGTCCCCAAAATCCAAACCACCAAGGGGAAAAGGGGCGAAGGGAGGCACTACAGTTATCAATTTAGATAAGCAGGGTACAACAACTACCCCCATAATCCATAGTACAACGGTACCACCAACGGCCACAAACATGACTCTAGGGGATAACTCCAGCGATGAAATCACACTGGAGGACATTGGTACACTTCTCAGGTCACTATTGAGCCCCCTTGAAGCTCGATTGATCAAGATCGAAGCAAGGCTAGTTAATATCGAAAAATCCACTGTGCAACTAGCTGATTCGAAGAAACTTGATCTTAATGGAGCCAAAGTAGTGAAAGGGGGCCCGATCCAAAGGCTAAAAAGGGTAACGAATCTACAACAGTTGTAAAGAATAAGTTAACCTCCACTGACTCCCACAACCCAACAGCCATCCGTAATAAGACACTCCAACCCCCTCCTAACTTCAATACCAACAACGCTCCTCCATTAACTCCACAAACACTAACTGCCACTCCCATTATCACCCCCCCGCCTAAATATACTGCTCCTACCCAAACTAACACCAAGGGAGATTCAACACTTACGGGAGAGAAAGCCAATAATATCCGCAAACCAAAACCTGTCAATCTTCCCCCAGAGGCTGCCCCTTATACCTTAGTCTTGGCAGGGGTTCCGGAATTAAAACCCCTGACATCTGAATCAACATCCTCACTCAGGAATAAGGTTATTAGCTGGTTATCCACATACAGACCGCTCCCGAGAGGAATAACCAGTGACATTTCTATGGTCAGGCGGGCTACGTGGGTGGAATATTCTAGAAAATCATTAAGGGGAGACTGCGTTTTGGTCACCTTCAGAGAGCCAGGCACCGCTGCTTAAATCTGTGCCTGGGCCCCTGACGACCTGGGCAGCAACATCCAACCCCTCCCCCTCTCATTCTTCTACCCATCAAGCCTATACAACTTGGAGGATCAGAGATGGGGGCACCACCAAGAGTTGTTGGATGACTGGGAAAATTGCCGCAGGGAGAGAAGCGCTCCACTTAATTACAGGGGAAGACCCACAGACCACTTTCTACCATATGGGGAGGAGGGAGGTTGGGAAACAATCTCAAGGAGGAGGGGCGGCGGGGGAGGATTTACAAGAGGAATTCCAGGGACCCATAGAATGCATTATCCAGCCCATTTCCCTACCTACAATAGATATAGCAGCTTAGAAATGGTGGATTGACACTTGGATAATGAGGGGTGTGAATTGCCCGCATCAGAACAGATGGGGAATAGTTCACTCCCGGTACCCACATCACACACAAGGGTGCAAAATGCATTGGAACCAAATTTAGCCCCAGAGCCTATCTTAGAGGACCCAATTGTGATCCATACTAATCAAAGATTGGCTCTGGTCCATTCACCCCCAATTCAGATAGATACCTCGGAGATTAGTGTTGTTAATACCACCACCATAGGCCCACCTACTACCAAACCACTCCCACTAACTCTGATTTCATGGAATGTCGCAGGATTAGCCAGTAAAATTGACTCCACAGACTGGGTTTCTTTTATTGGATCAAAAAATATTTTACTCTTTCAGGAGACCTGGGCGCGTGAGGAACTCTTATTCCAGGGATATGCAGTCTTTTCTAAACCCGCTAAGTGGGGGGGAAGGGGCAGGCCATCGGGAGGACTCGCGACATGGGTAGCAACGGACCTAGGCTGCCAGGCTACCTGTTTGGAAACTGATTCCGACGATATTCTGGCGATCCTACTAGAGTGGCCAAATTCCTCGAAACTGGTTGTCGTAAATATATACTCAAGGCCGGTACCCACGTCAAAAGAATCTAGCACCATAGAGCAACTCTCCGTGTTCCTTGATGGTATTCCCTGGAAACTTCCATGCCTGGTGGGAGGTGATTTAAACTCACAGTATGAACCACTATCTGGCCTACGTGATGGCCCCTCCTTCGAGGAAGACTCACGTTGGCTGGTTCCTGCGACGGTGGCGCCTCCCCCCAGAGCCTGGACCCCCCTGGCCTTGCAGATAACTGCCCTCACTCTAAACCAAGGTTTAAGGGCCTGCAATGGTCGTTGCAAATCGGACACACCAAGTATCTTTACCTACAACAAAACCGGTAGAGAATCGAGACTAGATTATATCCTTGTCAAATTAGCAATGTGGTCACAAGTAGTTGACTTTAAAGTCATTGAGAGAAGGGACAGTGACCACAATGCCCTGGAACTTTCTTATATCTCACCAGGGAATGAGGATATCTCGCCTGGCATGGATAAAGACAAGTCAGGACTCCTATTAGAAAACAACAGGAGAAAAGTCAGGTGGGAGAAATTGGCCACTAGCGAAGACAGAATACCAAAACTATACGCAAGGATCATCCCTCTCTTGGAGAAGGCGTTTCAGATAGGGAAGGAGGTGGAAGGTGTAGCCAATAGAGAAAAGCTTGCTCAGACACATGCAGATCTAATTAGTACCCTGGAGCTAGATCTGTTTTCAAAGCCTGGGAAAAGAATAGGACCCCCAGCCAAGAAGACCTGGTATAATGCTACCTGTAGGGAATCTAAGGCCAAACTGCTACTTGCTATTAAGGGAGGTAAAAGCAGGGAGGAAATTCAAGACAGGAGACGATCCTATAGAAAGCTCCTGGTGGATGCGAGGGCCGAATGGGATCAAGAATACTGGGAAAACCTCTCAAAATCCCTAACCATCAAAGACTCGCGCAAATTCTGGCGTTTAGTCTCCAACGGCAAAGAAGACTTAACCCCAGCAATTGAGCCTAATATAGCTCCTAGCTTATGGCAGAGTCATTTCGAGTCTCTGTACTCAGCAGAAGAAGGGTCTCCCAACACTCCAAATAGTATGACAGTTCGAGGTCCAATTGGCGACCGTTTCACAGAAAAAGAGGTAAGGGTGGCTATAGCAGGGCTGTCCGGAGGGAAATCACCTGGTCTTGATGGGGTACCTGGGGACCTATTTAAGCAGGAACCAAGGATATGGGCCCCATACCTCACATTGATATTTAATGCTATTCTGGAGGGTATGGAGGTCCCGGATACTTGGCTGGGTGCAGAGGTGGTTCCAATTTATAAAAAGGGGTCCCCTCTGCTCCCAGCCAACTACCGTCCAATCAGTCTTATTGACATATCCCAAAAGCTCTTTGGGAGACTGATTTTGGACCGGTTACAGGATTGGGTAGAGGAGGCGGGTGTCCTCACCCCCTATCAGGCGGGATTCAGACAGGGGTGTCCACAATAGATCAAATTTTTAGGCTGAACCTCCTATATTGGAGAACAGCTGTAATCGAGGGCGGTACCTTGTATACAGTCTTTGTAGACTTGCGTGCCGCCTTTGATTTGGTACCGAGAGCAAAACTATGGAAAGTCATGGAGGAGTTGAATGTCCCTGGAGATATCTTGGCTATCCTGATGAGATTGCATCATAACAACTTTGCCCGTGTTAGGTGTGGCAGAGGTGGCAAGTTAACCGAAAGGTTCCCCGTTCGCAGAGGGGTAAGACAGGGTTGCGTGCTCGCACCGACCCTGTTCTGCCTCTTTGTGAATGGGGTAGTTGCCCACCTGACCAGGATCCCCAACACTGACGCCCCAAAACTGACTGGCAGCAGGGTGCCTGCAATTATGTTTGCAGATGACACCATGCTGCTGTCCAAATCCCCTATGGGCATTCAACGTGTATTGGACGGGTTCTTACAGTTCTGTCTAGACCGGGGACTTGAAATTAACCCACAAAAGACTAAATATATGATTCTCAATCCCAAGTCCCATAACCGTGCACCACCTAGGTTGGGAACAGTCCAATTGGAACGGGTACACATAATTGAATATTTGGGGATCACCCTTAATGAAAACTTAACGTGGTCGTCCCTCGCGGCGTTCGTTTGAAATCCCGTCAGTATTGTAGAGTACCTCTACAATACTGACGGGATTTCAAACGAACGCCGCGAGGACACGCCACGGCGATGGGACTTATCATGGCTCCATCAAATGTGCAATAACTGTTGTACTTATCAAAGAACGGAAGACTTGACCTTATACTTTACACGCCCTACTCCTGGTGGCTATAATAAAAGTCTTAAAGGATCAATGCCTATTCGGCCACGTGACATTCTGTCGATTACAATTTCTCTCTGATAACCACACAACTTCTTTGCCTTGAAAAAGCCAGCGGAGGGCGAAACGCGCGTCGGCTGTGACGGTGTGGCAAAAGAAAGAAATTATAAATAAATGGACTTGAATTATAACCAACATTGTACATGTCTTTTTGAGGACTACAAGGAGTTTGGAAAATAACTTGTTTTGGATTGCGGTGGCTGAATGCCATTTGGAGAATAGTAACTAGAAGGGATGTGCGCTGGTACTTCTATCATAATTTGTGTACGACATTCCGTCTCGCTTTGAGTGAGCAGGATATCGTGGATTGTTGCTTTTTGGTGGATAAGCACGATACCAGAGTAGCACTCCAATAGAGTGTGTCCAATATATTACAGTGTAATTACTACCAAGGGGAATATGTGTTTGTAGATGTGCGGATCAAACAAAGCAAATCCACCGTTTGTTCATTGTTGTTTGTGTTACATATGGGGGTGAATTATGGGGTCACATTCCATCATCCAAATTATTAACAACTGAGAACAAATTCCTGAGACAGATAGTTGCTCTTCCGCAGAGTACTCCATTACTCCCGCTCAGACTGGACATGGGCATTCGACCAATAACGGAGGAGCTGGGTCTCAAGCCTTTGACATTCTAGCGGCGTCTATGGAGTAGTCCAGACCTTTCAAATTATAGAGCTGAGTTGCAGGAATTTTTAGAGTTACCCAACGCCAAAAGAATTCCATGGCTCATATACATCAAGGGAATGCTGGAGGCAATCGGACTCCCTGAACCATGGCTGGACCCATTAAACACCTGTCCAAAGATCCCGAAAAAGGTAATGGCGAGAGCTTATTATGAACACATGCTCTTTAGAGCTACAGAAGGTACCCGGGGCGGATCATTGGCCTACCAGTTCACAAAAATAAAAGACTCGAAAGTGTCTTAGATGCCATTACCCCACAACTGACTAGGAAATTATTTCTCCAATGGAGATATGGAACTCTTCCCCTAGCGTCATTTACAGCATCCTGGTCTTCTCGCTCCTCCTCAGAAACTTGCCCGGTATGTGCACACCCGAAGGAGAACGACGTCCATGTTGTCTTCTTTTGCAGGGGCTACGAGAGGAGCAGGAAATACTGGCTAGTCCCCTTGCTCAGGAATCTTGGATTCAGAACTTTTTCACCCGCATACAGAGTCTTAAAGACAGATTTGTCCCCTATTGTAGTTTTTGCAATATCCACATTTTTAACCTCTATATGGTACACTCGAAGTCGTCATGTAAAAATGCTTGTGTAAAAGCTTTGAAGATTTAAGATGATTTTAAATCTGTGGTAAATTTCCCACTTTTAGTTTTATTTTGATCACTAATGTTGTTTAATACGTTTTTAAATTTCATATAGAATGTAATGTATATCGTTTATGATCCTGTGATCGAAATAAAGATTATTCGAATCGAATCGGATGGGTGAGAACAGTAGCTCTATGCCAAAGAGAGCCCTTCCTTTTGCTTTCCAACATTGGTTACTATGGGGATACTAAATATTATGGCTTACGCATTGATGTAATATGTCGTATCCCCTACATTTCATGGGCTAACATTCTGCCATTAAACAGTTGAAGTTGACATTTATTTGAAAGCAAACTACAATAGCTTTTCACATTTTATACATCATTCCACAAGATTTTACAACCGGTTCATTCAGGGGACACTACTATATATAATGGGATATGCCACCTATAATATCCAGTATCCCCTGGGTTTCTCGGGTTAAAACTTAACAGGATTTAATTTGACTTGGTTGTTTGTTGGATGAGTGAGCACAGTATCTCCATGCCAAATAGCACCCTTTATTTTGCTTTTCAACATTAATTACTATGGGATACCAAATATTATGGCTCACACATTGCTGTAATATCTGGTTGGTACCCCCTAGATTTCATGGACTACCATTCAGCCATTGACCAGTTGAGGTGGACATTTATTTGATAGCAGTCTACAGTGGCTTTTCACATTTTATACATCTTTCCATTTTAGAACCGGTTCCTTTAGGGGATACCATATATAATGGGCAATACCACATATAATATTTGGTATCCCCTGTTTTTCTTTGGTTAAAACTTACCAGGATTCAATTTGACAAGATGTTATGTTGAATGGGTAAGTACAGTATTTAAATGCCAAAACGCACCCTCCCGTTTGCTTTCCAACTTCGGTTACTATGGTTATACCAAATATTATGGCTCACACATTGCTGTAATATCTGGTATCCCCTAGATTTCATGGACTACCATTCAGCCATTGACCAGTTGAGGTGGACATTTATTTGATAGCCGACTACAGTAGCTTTTCACAGTTTATACATCATTCCACAAGATTTTCAACCAGTTCCTTCTGGGGATACCATATATAATGGGATATACCTCTGATAATATCTGGTATCCCCTAGGTTTCTCTGGTTAGAACTTGACAGGATTTAATTTGACATGGCCATGTGTTGGATGGGTGAGCACAGTATCTATATGCCAAGTAGCACCCTTTCTTTTGCTTTCCCACATTGATTACTATGGGGATACCAAATATTATGGCTCAACCATTGCTGTAATATCTCATATCCCCTACATTTCATGGACTACCATTCAGCCATTGACCAGTTGAAGTTGACATTTATTTGACAGCAGATTACAGTAGCTTTTCACATTTTATATATCATTCTATTTTAGAACCGGTTCCTTTAGGGGATACCATATATAACTTGCAATACCACTTATAATATTTGATATCCCCTGTGTTTCTCTGGTTAAAACTTACCAGGATTCAATTTGACATGGTCTTATGTTGGATGGGTAAGCACAGTATTTATATGCCAAAAAGCACCCTCCCGTTTGCTTTCCAGCTTCGGTTACCATGGGGATACCAAATATTATGGCTCACACATTGCTGTAATATCTGGTATCCCCTAGATTTCATGGACTACCATTCAGCCATTGACCAGTTGAGGTGGACATTTATTTGATAGCAGACTACAGTAGCTTTTCACATTTTACACATCATTCCACAACATTTTAGAACCAGTTCCTTTAGGGCATACAGTACATAATGTGCAATACCACCTATAATATTTGGTATCCTCTGTGTTTCCCGGGTTAAAAATTACCAGGATTCAATTAGACATGGTGTTATGTTGGATGGGTTAGAAGAGTAGCTCTATGCCAAAGAGCACCCTTCCTTTTGCTTTCCAACATTGGTTACTATGGGGATACTAAATATTATGGCTTACGCATTGCTGTAATATGTTGTATCCCCTACATTTCATGGGCTACCATTCTGCCATTAAAGAGTTGAAGTTGACATTTATTTGAAAGCAAACTACAATAGCTTTTCACATTTTATACATCATTCCACAAGATTTTACAACCGGTTCATTCAGGGGACACTACTATATATAATGGGATATGCCACCTATAATATCCAGTATCCCCTGGGTTTCTCGGGTTAAAACTTAACAGGATTTAATTTGACTTGGTTGTTTGTTGGATGGGTGAGCACAGTATTTCTATGCCAAAGAGCACCCTTCCTTTTGCTTTCCAACATTGGTTACTATGGGGACACTAAATATTATGGCTCACGCATTGCTGTAATATCTTGTATCCCCTACATTTAATGGGTTACCCTTTAACCATTGGCCACTTGAAGTCGCCTTTTACTTTATAGCAGACTACAGTAACTTTTCACCGTTTTTGACATCATTCTACCAGATTTTACATCCGGTTCCCTTAAGGGCACCAAATATTATGGCCTATACTGGCTATAATATGTGGTGTCCCCAGTGTTCCTTTGTTTAGAACTTACCAGGATTAAATTATACATGGTCTTAAGTTGGATGGGTGAGTACAGTACTTATATGCCAAATAGCAACCTTCCTTTTGTTTTCCAACATCGTTTACTATGGGGACACCAAATATTATGGCTCACGCAATACTTTAATATCTTGTATCCCCTACGTTTCATGGGTTATCCTTTAGCCATTGGCCACTTGAAGTTGTCTTTTATTTGATAGCAGAAAACAGTATCTTTTCACATTTTTTACGTCATTCCACAAGATTGTACGTCCGGTTCACTCAGGGGATACCTTATATAATGGCTCATACCGCCTATAATATTTGGTATCTCCTGTGTTACTTGGGTTAGAACTTACCAGGATTCAATTTGACATGGTCTTTTGTTGGATGGGTGGGCACAGGACTTCTTTGTCAAATAGTTCCCTTCCTTTTGCTTTCCAACATCGTTTACTAAGGGGACACCAAATATTATGGCTCACACAATACTTTAATATCTTGTATCCCCTACGTTTCATGGGTTACCCTTTAGCCATTGACCACTTGAAGTTGTGTTTTACTTGATAGCAGACTACTGTATCTTTTCACATTATTTACATAATTCCACAAGATTGTACGTATGGTTCCCTTAGGGGATGCCATTATATTGGCCCATACACCTATAATATTCGGTATCCCCTGTGTTTCTTGCGTTAGAACTTACCAGGATTCAATTTGACATAGTCTTATGTTGGATGGGTGAGCACAGTACTTAGTGCCAAATAGTGGCTTTCCTTTTGCTTTCCAACATCGTTTACTATGGGGATACCAAATATTATGGCTCACCCCTTGCTGTAATATCTCGTATCCCCCACGTTTCATGGGTTACCCATTAGCCATTGGCCACTTGAAGTTGTCTTTTATTTGATAGCAGGCAACAGTAACTTTTCAGATGCTTTACAACATTCCAGAAGATTGTACGTCTGGTTCCCTTATGGGATACTAAATATTAAGGCTCACTCATTGCTGTAATATCTTGTATCACCTACATTTCTTGGGTTACCCTTTAACCATTGACCACTTGAAGTCGCCTTTCACTTGATAGCAGGCTACAGTAACCTTTCATATTTTTTACATCATTCCTCAAGATTTTACATCTAGTTCCCATTGGGGATACCATATATAATGGCTTATACCGGATATAATATCTGGTATTCCCTGTGTTTCTGGGGTTAGAACTTACTAGTATTCAATTTGACATGGTCTTATGTTGGATGGATGGGCACAGTATTTCTATGGCAAATAGCACCCTTCATTTTGCTTTCCAACATCGTTTACAAAGGGAGACCAAATAATATGGCTCACGCCTTGCTGTAATATCTTGCATCACTTACGTTTCATGAGTTACTCTTTTGCTTTTGACCACTTGAGGTTGCCTTTTTCTTTATAGCAGACTACAGTAACTTTTCACATTTTGTTCATCATTCAACGAGATTTTACATCCGGTTCCCTTTAGGGATACCAAATATAATGGCCTAAACCGTCTATAATATCTGGTGTCCCCGGTGTTTCTTGCTTTAGAATTTACAGGGATTCAATTACACATGGTCTTATGTTGATGGATGGGCACATTATTTCTATGGCGAATATCAACCTTCCACTTGCTTTCCATCATCGTTTAAAATGGGGATACCAAATATTATGGCTCCCACATTATTATAATATCTTGTATCCCCTATTTTTTATAGGATACCCTTTAGCCATTCACAAGTTGCAGATTACAGTATCTTTTCAGATTTTGTACATCAATCCCACAAGATTTTACAGCCGTACCCTTAAGGGATACCCCATATAATGTTCTATACCGGCTAAAATATCTGGTATCCCCTGTATTTCTGGGGTTAAATCTTACCAGTATTCAATTTGACATGGTCTTATGTTGGATTGATTAGCACAGTATTCCCACGGCAAATAGCACCCTTCCTTTTTCTTTCCAACATCGCTTACAATGGGGATACCATATATTATGGCTCCAACATTGCTGTAATATCTCGTATCCCCTACGTTTTATGGGTTACCCTTTAGACATTGACCACTTGAAGTTGTGTTTTACTTGATAGCAGACTACTGTAACTTTTCACATTTTGTGCACCATTCCTCAAGACTTACCATTGGTTCCCTTAGGGGATACCATATATAATGGCCTATACCGGATATAATATCCGGTATCCCCTGTGTTTCTGGGGTTAGAACTTACCAGTATTCAATTTGACATGGTCTTATGTTGGATGGATGGGCACAGTATTTCTATGGCGAATATCAACCTTCCATTTGCTTTCCAACATCGTTTACAATGGGGATACCAAATTGTGACGGGGTGCTAGGAGAACCCTGAAACGACCCGGAGTGGTGGTCCGCCGCTCCTCTCTCACCTTGCCCATTGTCCCCACAGCTGCCAGAGAACGAGTGGAGAGAGAAACAGGACGGCTGCTGGATACCACCTGAAACGGGACCTGGTTCCTTTAAGTGGAACAACGAGGATGACGCGGCCCCGCTCCCTTCCTACGGAGCGACGTCAAAAGGCGGAAGTGTCTCATCATTGAGGGACGGCGATTCCCTGGAGGTCGACGGTGTGGAGAGGAGAAGGAGCAACGCGAGTGTAAACCCCTAGGAGGACGGAGCGCAGACGAGCCCAGCTGATATCATCAAGCCTGGAGTCCAACGTTTCGGTGCATCGCCCCGCCATGGTCCCGAGGGAGGAACGTGGCTTAACAAGGTACGGGGCAGAGTTGCGGGGTGGGTGGGACGGAGTAGTCTCCCTACCGAGTGAAAGCCGCTGCCGAGTGTAAATAGCGTCCCATGTGCCCCTCCCTTCACGAGCACTGAGAGCACTACGTGACGTTAGTAAAGTTCACTGTCACTTGGTTTCCTTCACTTCCCCAACCCCTCCACTGCATTATACTGGACGTCCCAGTAACCGTTATTTCTCCATTTTGCTTTCTGGGTTTTACGGTCCCGACGAGGAAGACCAGATACCGGCGGATTGCCAAGACCGGAAACCTTCCTCTGAGTCAGCCGGAAGCACGGATCATACCAACGAAAGTACTCTGAGTTACCCGTTACCAGAACTTTGTTATTGTTCCCTTGCAAATAGACTGAAAACTCCCCTCCCTGAACATTCTGTTTGTTATGCAGAGGAAGACATATATCCCAATAAAACCCTCGTTAAAATCTCTAATTAAGGATCCCACCTTTGTGTTCACACCGACTTCGGTAGCATCTGAAGGGCAGTTACCAGCTGAGCAACCCCCCCTGGGACACAAATATTATGGCTCCTTCATTACTGTAATATCTAGTATCCCCTACGTTTCATAGGCTACCCTTTAGCCTTTGACCACTTGAAGTCGTGTTTTACTTGATAGCAGACTACAGTAACCTTTCACATTTTTTACATCATTCCAGAAGATTGTATGTCTGGTTCCCTTAGGGGATACCATATATAATGGCCGTTCTTTCAGGGTGCTAGCGGCAGGCCTATGGAACTCGCTCCCAGTTCACATTCGAGCTCTTGAGGATATGTTCGCCTTTAGGCAGGCGATTAAAACTTTCCTCTTTCCAGTTTCTAGCTAATTTCTTTTGTGTGTTATGTTACAGCATCTGTCAAAGCGCCAGGACGCCCCTTTGCTGGGGCAGCTGTGCGCTATAGAAATTTTAATAACATAACATAACATAACATACAGGCAATAATATTTGGTATCCCCTGTTTTTCAGGTGTTAGAACTTACCAGTATTCAATTACACATGGTCTTTTGTTGGATGGAAGATCACAGTATTTTTATGCTGATTATAACCCTTCCTTTGCTTTCCATCATAGTTTACCATGGGGATACCAAATATTATGGCTCACTCATTGCTGTAATATCTCGTATCCCCTACGTTTAATGGGTTACTCTTTAGCCATTGACCACTTGAAGTTGCCTTTTACTTGATGGCAGACTACAATAACTTTTCACATTCTTTACATTGTTCCACATGATTGTATGTCCGGTTCCCTCAGGGAATACCTTATGTAATGGCCCATACCGCCTATAATATTTGGTATCCCCTGTGTTTCTTGGGTTAGAACTTACCAGGATTCAATTTGACATAGCCTTATGTTGGATGGGTGAGCACAGTACTTCTGTGCCAAATAGCTGCCTTCTTTGCCTTCCAACATCGTTTACAATGGGGATACCAAATATTATGGCTCACTCATTGCTGTATTATCTTGTATCCCCTATGTTTCATAGGCTACCCTTTAGCCATTGACCACTTGAAGTCGTGTTTTACTTGATAGCAGACCACAGTAACCTTTCACATTTTTTACATCATTCCACAATGTTGTACGTCCGGTTCTCTTAGGGGATACCATCTATAATGGCCTATAAGGCAATATTATTTGGTATCCCCTGTTTTTCGGGTGTTAGAACTTACCAGTATTCAATTTGACATGGTCTTATGTTGGATGGAAGAGCACAGTATTTTTTGCTGATTATAACCCTTCCTTTGCTTTCGATCATAGTTTACCATGGGGATACCAAATCTTATGGATCACGAATTGCTGTAATATCTCGTATCCCCTATGTTTTATTGGTTACCCTTTAGCCGTTCACCTGTTAAAGTTGCCTTTTTTTGTTATTGTATAGTAGATTACAGTATCTTTTTAGATTTCTTACATGACTCCCACAAGATTTTACATCCGGTTCCCTTAGGGAATACCTTATATAATGGCCTTTACAGGCTATATTATCTGGTATCCCCTGTGTTTCTGGTGTTAGAACTTACCAGTATTCAAATTGATAAGGACTTATGTTGGATGGGTGAGCACAGTATTTCCTTGTCAAATAGCGACCTTCCTTTTGCTGTCCAACACGTTTACTATCGGGATACCAAATATCATGGCTCACTCATTGCTGTAATATCTTGTATCCTCTACGTTTATTGGGTTACTCTTTAGCCATTGACCACTTGAAGTTGTCTTATCTTTGATAACAGACTATAGTATATTTTCACATTTTTTACATTATTCCACAAGATTGTACGTCCGGATCTCTTAGGGGATACCATATTTATTGACCCATACCGGCTATAATATTCAGTATCCCCTGTGTATCTTGGATTAGAACATATCAGTATTTAATTTGACATGGTCTTATGTTGGATGGATGAGCCAAGTATTTATATGGCAAAGAGCTCCATTCCTTTTCCTTCCAACATCGTTTACAATGGGGATAACAAATATTATGCCTCATGCATTGCTGTAATATCTTGTATCCCCTGTGTTTCATGGGTTACATTTTAGCCATTGACCACCTAAAGTTGTCTTTTCTTTGATAAGAGACTACAGTATCTTTTCACATTTTTTACGTTATTCAACAAGATTGTACGTCAGGTTCTGTATGGGTATACCATATATAATGGCCTATACCAGCTATAATATTTGGTATCCCCTGTGTTTCTGGGGTTACAACTTACCAGTATTCCATTTGACATGGTCTTTTGTGCTATGGGTGGGCACAGTACTTCTATGCCAAATAGCACCATTCCTTTTGCTCTCCAACATCTTTTACAATGGGGATACTAAATATATGTCTCACGCATTGCTGTAATATATTGTATTCACTACGTTTCCTTTGGTACCCATTAGTCATTGACCACTTGAAGTTGCCTTTTATATGATAGCAGACAAATGTATATTTTACATTTTTTTTACATCATTCCACAAGATTGTATGTATGCTTCTCTTAGGGGATTCCATATATAATGGACTATTCCGGCTATAATATTTGGTATCTCTTGTGTTTCTTTGGTTAGAACTTACCAGGATTCGATTTGGCAAGGTCATATGTTAGACGGGGGAGCACAGTATTTCTTTTCCAAATAGCACCCTTCCTTTTGCTTTCCAATTTAATTTCATTGAGGATACCAAATATTATAGCTCATGCATTGCTGTAATATCTCATATCTCCTGTGTTCCAAGTGTTGCCCTTTAGCCATTTACCAGTTGAAGTTGCCTCTTATTTGATAGCAAACTACAGTATCTTTTAACATCTTTTTACATTGTTCCACAAGATTGTAGGTCCTGTTTACTTAGGGGAACCATATATAATGGCCTATACTGGGGGGCGGAGCTAGCAGGCGTCCATGCCAGACGTGTGAGCGTAGAGCTACTCGCCTTAGCCCCGTGAAAATTCGAAAAACTTATCCTTGGAACACCCTGCCGGCGCTGCAAGGTGCCCCGGACCCTTGATTTGAGCCCTGCCGAAGTAGCGGTCGTTGGTCCGGCTGCGGAGCAGTGAGGGAGAGCTGCGCTGAGACCGTGACGGTGCTGGAGCGGACAGGGCCGCGATCCCCGACCTATCCTGGTCATCTGCCTGGGCTGCGTCACGCGACGTGCGGCTGACGACGCTGAAGTGACCCCGGACCCCCCTCCGTCGGCGACCGCGCACTGGACCCGGGTGAGCGCTGCTCTGCCTGAGCACTGGGCAACACAGGGGTGCACCGGCCCCCACGATCGGGGAGCCTGGGAAGGGGACGCTGCTTCGGTCCTGGTGGACAAACGGCCGGAAGGGGGGACCTCCTTGGCGCCCTATCTCACGGCTGCTTAGACCGTGTCTTTGCTGTACCCCGGCCCCACAACACAGACGGAGGGCGGAGAGACTATTGGAGCGCACCGCACCAGGGAGAAGGTGCGGCGACCCCCCTCTGGGAGAGTGCCCGGAGTGTTGATCTGAACGGCGGGAGCTCGCGGTGGCGGCCCGATCTGCAGTGCTGTGTGCCCGACCGCCTTTGTGGGGATAACCCTGACTACGCCATAACTTGCCACTCGGTGGATTTCTGCCGTTACCTGCCTCAATTGACCTTTGCCTGCCTGTGGACTGCCAGACCAGTGTGCCAGAGGGTGCCAGCTGAATGAGCACCAGAAACGCCATGGGGAAGGGGGACAAAACCCAACCCAAGCTATCTTTTGAGCAGAGGAAAACTAAGGGCGCTGAGGGCCCGGGTCCGGATGCCTCGCCGAGACCATCCGCTTCGGAGCACGCCTTGTGCGAGGAAATACGTGGTATGCTGGGGGTCATGGAAAAAGGATTGCAGGACAGTATGACGTCTATTGGATCAAAGATAGACGCACTGACGTACCGGATGGACCGCATGTCCGAGAGGGTGGACAAGCATGCGGAGCGGCTGGACATGACCGAGAGGCGCCTGACGGAGGCAGAGGAGGCCCAGATGGAGTGGGACAAGGACCGTAAACAGTTCGGGAGGTTGCTCCAAGTCATTCAAGATAAAACTGAAGATTTGGAGGCGCGCTCGCGACGCTCCAACCTACGCATCACGGGTGTGGCGGAATCCACCAGCACTGGCAAGATGGAAATCTTCATAGAGAAGATGCTCCGGACTCTACTGGGAGAGGATGTCTTTTCCCCCATGTTTATAGTCGAGAGGGCGCATCGTACCCTGGGACCAAAACCGCAACCAGGCCTTGCTCCGAGACCGATCATTGCGAAGCTACTAAACTACAGAGACAGGGATCTGGCGCTCCGGCTAGCTAGAGAGAAGGGAGAGCTGCAATTTGAGGGTATGAACATATCCCTGTGCCCGGACTTCACTGCGAGGGTCCAGGAAGAGAGGAAACGCTTTGCCCCGTATAAGAAGCAGCTGCGGGACCTTGGGCTGGACTACGCCATGCTATACCCCGCCAGGCTCCGTATCAATCGGCAGGGGCATTCTCACTTTTTTACTGACCCGGCGGAACTTAAAAAGTCCCTGAAGGAATGGTCGAAAGAACAACGAAACTGCCGCAGGAGTCCGCGAGAAGACGCTGCTGAGACATCACCGCTGGAGGAACAGGATTGAACGGTGGCACGGGGGTAGGTGGGAACTCTCGCGGCCCTGCCGCCCCCTGAATACTGGGCGGTTGCTGTGTGCCCTGCTGACTGTATGCTTGGGGTGAGAGTTGCAGTGCTGCCTTATACACAATTTGCCTTAGATTTAGAGACAAAGTGACTCAGGTGCAGATAGTTCAATGTGACCGCGGCGGCGGCTCACTACCACTCGGAGTTTCCCATTGGGTCCGGGACAGGCTGCGCTGGCGGGGGGGTGAATTGATTTGAGGGGCAGGGGTGGGGAGGGAACGGAAACTTAGGGCACTAGCCCCACTTAGTGCGGTTACTCTAGCGGAGTACCTCCGCCCCTGCGCTTTCGGCACTTGGCTCTCTAGGGAGCCCCTTGGGGTTTGTAGAGTCTGTTGGGGTTCTGGGGAGGGTGGAGGGAGGAGTCGGGGACTGTCTGACCGGGTTGGGGAAGGTCGGCTGTGGGGGGGTGGGTGGTAATGTTTATCTTCCATTGTTCGGAATGTTGTGTTTGACGGTTGGGGGTAGAAGGGGAGAGGGGTCATTGAGTGGATTGTCTGAGGGGAGAATGTCTGCCTTGAGATGCTTGCCGCCTAGGGCGGGTGAGTTGGTGCTAGCGCGCCGTAATGCCTTACAACTGACACGAGTGGTAGTTTCTGCCATGGAAAATTCTACTACAGACACCAGTAGAGAAGTACTGATGCAGGGACTATGGTGGGGTCTAGTGTCACTATGAATGATCCTGGCTGTGCCCGACATACCCTGAAGCTAATGTCGTGGAACGTACGGGGACTGAATGACCACCGCAAACTGAGGAAAGTACTTAGTTATCTACGCCGTCATCGGGTAGACCTGGCCCTCTTACAGGAAACTCACCTGCCCACACATAGTAAGATGCTGCAATCACGGGGGCTAGCGGGACACATGGTGGCATCTTGCTTCACGACACATTCTCGGGGGGTACTGACCTGGGTTAGCCCCTCCTCGCAGTTGAAATTGATCCCTGTAGTAGCTGACACTGAGGGTAGGTATGTCCTGGCGAGATGCGTGGGTAAAGGGCTGGATGTGCTGGTGGTGAATGTTTATGGTCCCAACTATGACAACCCTGACTTCTATGCAGCTTTGGCGACACTGTGTAGAGCACACTCACAACCTGGGATGTTATGGGGGGGTGATTTTAACTTTGTCTTCGACCCGGAGCGTGACCGCTCCTCTGGCCCGGCCCGTAGACCAGTCGCCTCTGCTGCCTATATGAGGGCAGAACTAGTCAAACTTGACCTGGTGGATGTTTGGAGGGACAAACACCCCATGAAAGGGGGCTACACACACTACTCTGCGTACCATAACGTACACACTAGAATAGATTACTGGCTGGCGACCCCAACTATCTTGAGCAGAGTGGACACCAGCGAGGTTCTCCCACGCACTCTCTCGGACCATTCCCCCATTTTGCTGAGTCTCTCCACCGTTAGAAAGGGGATCCCGGCCTTTACCTGGAGGTTCCCTCCCTTCGCCTTATTGGATGATGTCTTTCGGGGCGAATTGGCGGAGGACATAGAACAGTTCTTTGATCACAATCTGGGCTCTGTGGATGACTTCCCCACGGTCTGGGAGACATTCAAGGTGTTTATCAGGGGCATGGCCATGTCTAAACACTCCAGTGTGTTGCGCACCATTAGGCGAGAGCTGGCAGCGTTAGAGACCAAACTAGCGGACCTGGAAAACCGCCAACTTCAGGACGATGGCCTTGAGGTGGACCAGGAGTTCGCCCCCGTGCTTTTAGAGTACCAGGCATTGGCAGATAGAGAGGTCCTCTATATGGGGAAATATGCCACGGCCCGTGCGTACGGGGAGGGAGACAGGCCTGGCGCCCTGCTGGCCCGCATGGTTAAGAGCTCCAGGCGTCCATTGGTTATAGACGAATTAAGCTCTCCGGAGCATGGAGTAGTGACTGAGGAGGGGCAAATCCTAGAGACGTTCAGACGATACTACTCCGACCTATACCAGTCCAAAACCCGGGGTGTCGAGGGGGAAATGGACGACTACCTAGAACACATTGCCATGCCGTTCCTTCGAAACTCGGACAGGGAATTCTTGATGGCCCCCTTCCACGGGGACGAAATTCTGGAGGCCCTTGCCGGCATGAGAGCGGGGAGTGCTCCGGGCTCCGACGGGCTCACGGTGGGCTTCTACAAGGCCTACAAGGACATCCTGCTCCCGCACCTGATCGCCCTCTTTGATGCGATTTGTGATGACGGGGAGATGCCTCCCACTATGCGCGAGGCGTTGCTATTCACTATTCCAAAGCCAGGGAAACCTTTGGACCTCTGCAGCTCGTACAGACCCCTAAGTCTGCTCAATGTGGACGCCAAGATATACGCCAAAGTGCTGGCCAACCGGCTAGCCCTTTTGGTCCCGGAGCTGGTGGCGCCCGAACAGTCTGGGTTCGTTCCATGCAGGAACTTAACGTACAATATTCGCACCGTGCTGGGAACGGTGCAACATGTCCGCCAGGAGAATAAGGCGCTGGCGATTTTCCTGGATATGGAAAAAGCATTCGACTCTGTCGAATGGCCATTTATGATCAGAGTGCTTAGGAAACTGGGTCTGGGCGAACCGTTTTTACAAAGAATCGGTGCTTTGTACCATCACCCAACGGCCAGACTGAGACTCGGAGACAGGGTGTCGGAACCGATCCGCATCTGCAGAGGGACCAGGCAGGGCTGCCCCCTTTCACCTTTGCTTTATGCTCTGGTAGCAGAACCCCTAGCATGTGCAATGCGGGAGTACCACAGCCTAGAGGGGATAAGCTTTCCCACTTATAAAATCGGGATATCTACATATGCAGATGACACGTTGCTATATGTACGCGATCCGGAGTCTAATTTGTCTTCGATACTCAGGGAAGTGGTCCGTTTTGGCTCACTCTCGGGCCTACGGGTGAACTGGGATAAATCTATAGCTTTCCCTCTCACTCCAGTGACACATCCCTTCGATATGGAATATCCCCTGCGATGGTCCACAGACTCGGTCCGGTATTTGGGCATCCAGCTGCACACAGACTCGGAAGTCCTGGTCCGGGATAATTACGGAGTGGCCTTTAATAAGCTGGTGGACGATGTGGACAATTGGTGCAAACTCCCGCTATCACTGCTTGGCAGGATTGCCATCATGAAAATGATCGTACTGCCCCGGTTCTTGTTCCTGTTTGTTAATCTTCCAGTTGTGCTCTCGAAGGCCTTTTTCAAACAACTTACCCAAGTCATGATCCGCCTGGCCTGGGGAGGCAAATCACCCAGAATACGGTGGGCAACTCTTATTCTCCCCTGCGAAATGGGGGGTCTGGGTGCCCCAGACTTGGAGCGCTACTACCGAGTGGCCCAGGCCGCGCACCTGCACTCGTGGATACATGGCGATGCGCGCACGCCGCATCTGATACTAGAAAAACTTTTTGCGGACCCACTCCCCCTGCCGGCCACGATCTGCCTTCCGGTCACTCGCCAGATCGGCCAACTGGACTCCCTTAAGGCGACTAACCACGCATGGCACGCCCTGGCGAGTGCACGGGATAGCACTGTGTTGTATTCTCCCCTGATGCCGCTAGACTGGGCACTATGGTTGCCTCCTTTGAGAGAAAAGGGAGTGGTGGAGGCCCTCCGCTCCCTCGGAGTAGCGACCATGGAGGACCTGTTCGCCGAGGGCACTTTGAAAACCTGGGAGCAGGTTGCCCACACGGCACCTAGCCCTACCTTACTACAAAAATTCCAGTATCACAGACTGCGCTCGGCGTGCCGGGAGGTTCTGGGCGCGGCTCTGGAGGAGCCTGCGGAGATCCCTGAATTGACCTACATCATCAAAACAAAGTCGTCTGCTAAGTTGCTCTCTCAGGTCAATAAATTGGGGGTGTCGCACCAGGTCCTGCAGCACTCTAAAGCTAGAACGGCATGGCAGGAAGATCTGCAGTCCCCCGTGGACGATAGCATGTGGCGCTATTGCTGCTCCAGCACAAGGAGGATCTCCCTCAATGGCAGGCATAGGTTGGTGCATTTTAAATTCCTCCAGCGGGTGTACTACACCCCTGAACGACTACACCGATACGGCCTCCGACCAACGGCGGAGTGTGAGCGTTGTCGCACTCCGATTGCGGATTTCTTCCACATGGCGTGGCTCTGCCCCGGGATACAGGCATTTTGGGGGGAGGTATTCACAGAACTTGATCGGATACTGGAGACGGAACTGCCTCGTGTCCCGGAACTGGCATTGCTGGGTTACTCTAAGCCACTCCCCCCGTCCCTACGCCGGCTAGCTGACATGGCGCTGCTGATGGCCAGGAGAGTTGTGGCGACCTGCTGGATGCGAGGGCCTCTCCCTACTAAAGGGCGGTGGGCTAGGGAGTTGCAGTACTGCTGTACTCAAACGGAGCTGTATAGCGAACTGCTCCCACCCAGGAGCAGACCGAAAAACTTCTGGGCCCTATACAAGGAATATCTACAGGCGAATGAGGAGGCCAATTCTGATACTTCGGAGGTGGCGGACCTGCAGGACCAAGTGCCAGAATAGACAGAAGTGCAGGCACAGGCCTCTCTTCGCGGGGAGCGGAGGTTACGGAGTGGTGGGTGGTGAGGGGAGGGGTTCAGCGACTTCGAGTCCCCAGGGGGAAAGGGGAGGCAATAGTGAGGGGGACTGACACACAGAGTTTGGGGATGGGATGGGCATACTCCGAGCATACCTGCATTTAGACTAGACTAGACTAGGGGGACAGGGAACTCTCATGGACGCACTCAAGGGGGGGGGAGGGACGTTGGGATGGGAGTTTGAGTAATTGTTTTTGACCTTCACACTAACACAAGGCCTGGCTACCAAGATTCCATCAAGGGTAGGCCAAATGTCACACTGTATATTTTACTACTTCCGGAAACTGTCACAGCATTGGTAATTACGGTCGAGCACCTTCTTCTTTTGCCGCCGGGCCCCCGGGATGCCGGCTGATGTGGCTGTGTACACCATAATGTCTATACTGTTATTGTGAATTATGGATACCGAACACTGTATGCCCGTAAATGCTTTTGTGATGACTTTGGCTATGCAGTTAATAAAGGTCTTTAAATAAAAAAAATATATATAATGGCCTATACTGGCTATATTATTTGGTATCCCCTGTGTTTCTTTAGTTAGAAATTACCAGGAATCAATTTGACATGGTCTTATGGGTGGGTGAGCACAGTATTTCTATGATAAGTATAACCCTTCCTTTTGCTTTCCAACACTGTTTACTATGGGGATACCAAATATTATGCCTCACGCACAGTTGGAATATCTTGTATCCCCTTGGTTACCCTTTAGCCATTCAACAGGTGAAGTTACCTTTTATTTGATAGAAAACAAAAGTAGCTTTTATTATTTTTTTACATCATTCCACAAGAGTTTAGATCTTGTTCCGTTAGTGGATACCAAATATAATGGCTTTTACCATCTTTAATATTTCGTATCCCCTGTGTTTCTGGGGTTAGAACTTACCAGTATTAATTTTGGCATGGTCTTATGTTGGATGGATGAGCCCAGTATTTCTATAGGAAAGAGCACCCATCCTTTTGCTTTTCAATATTGTTTATAATTGGGATACCAAATACTATGGCTCATGCATTGCTGTAATATCTTGTATCCCCTATGTTTCATGGGTTACCCATTAGCCATTGACCACTTGAAGTTGTCTTTTCTTTGATAACAGACTACAGTATCTTTTGACATCATTCCACAAAATTGTACGTCTGGTTCCCTTAGGGGATAACATATATAATGGCCTATACCGGCTATAATATTTGGTATTGCTTATGTTTCTTGGGATAGAACTTCCCAGGATTAAATTTGAAATGGACTTATGTTGGTTGGGTGAGCACAGTATTTCTATGCTAAATAGCACCCTTCCTTTTGCTTTCCAACATCACTTACTATGGGGATACCAAATATTATGGCTAACGCATTACTGTAATATCTCGCATCACCTAAGTTTCATGGGTTACCCTTTAGCCACTCACCAGTTGAAGTTTCCTTTTATTTTATAGCAGGCTACAGTATCTTTTCAGATTTTTTACATGATTCCACAAGATTTTACATCTGGTTCCCTTTGGCTGGATGAGCACAGTATTTCTATAACAAATAGCACCCTTCCTTTTGCTTTAAAACATCATTTGCAATGGGGATAACAAATATTATGGCTCACACATTGCTGTAATATCATGTATCTCCTACCTTTCATGGGTTACCCTTTAGGCATTGACCACTTTAGGTTGCCTTTTATTTGATAGCAGACTACAGTAACTTTTCAAATGTTATACATCATTACCAAGATTTTGGGTTGCCCTCTCTCTCCTTTGCTGTTTGCTCTGGCCATAGAGCCACTAGCGGCACAGGCTAGGATGGGCTCGCACTATCCAGGGTTAAGAGTACAAGAGCAAATTTACCATATTGCGATATATGCTGACAACCTCCTTATGTTTTTGGCTGATTGTGACGATGCCCTTCTAGGCACGAAGGAGTTATTGGAGAACCTTAGCAAAATTGCCGGTCTGAAGGTAAATTGGGCCAAGACTTGCCTGTTCCCTGCAGCGCTGCAGCCTGAGAGCTGGGATTATACGCAGGGGTACTATGGGAGCCACAATGTCTGACATATCTTGGCACTCGCATTTATTATACCCATACTGACTTATTGGAGGGCAATGTAGGCAGGACCATTAGAGGACTTAAGGGTAGTATTGAGTTCTAGGGCACACTTTCACTCTCAGTAGCTGGGCACGTGGCCATACTTAAGATGGTGGCCCTCCCCAGATTGTTGTACTATTTCAGAACACTGCGGATTTGGGTTCCAGCGTCGATCTTTAAGCAACTACAGTCAATGGTGGTTGGGTTACTTTGAGCTGGGGGGCGACGGAGACTGGCTCTCAGCACACTGATTAAACGGAGGGTGGTCTGGCGGTCCCTGATTTTGAATCGTAATATTTGGCAGCGCAATTACAGTGGCTCACTCAAGCAGTGGCATGGTCATTTTGTGGTGATGATGAGGGAAAAAGGACTCAGTTCAATAGGTAAACACTTTCCAAAAAAGTATTACAATTGCCAATTCCAGCCTCCTTTCTGACTCGAGAGATGGGGACCTTTAAGCTCTCCTGGAATAGAAGTCAACGGCGGGCACAAATAGAGCATCTGTATGCCCCTGAACTCCCATTGGCGATATGTAGTGCTCTACCGCATGGCGGAAATTGGGCGGAGCTATGATATGATATGATATGATAAGGCTTTTATAGAGCGCGACTTACACTCCACGGAGCATCTTGGCGCTAGTAGTAAAGTGTCACAGAGGAGGAGAGAAAGGAAATGCACGAAGCGACCAGAAAGAGAGGGAAAGATTAGTGGACCTGAAAATGAATTGAGTTAAGTTAAATTAGTGCTAGACAAAGGGTGTCAGAGGCATTAAAAATCCAGGTTTTGAGGGCCTTACGAAACAAGATTTCTGAGGAGATCAGACGCATCTGGGTGGGGAGCCTATTCCAGGCTCTAGCTCCCAAAAATCCTAGGGATTTTCCTCCTTTAGTTGAGAGTCTAAATCTAGGGACCACCAGTAGGTTTAGGTTGGAGGACCTGAGTGAGCGGGAGGGAGTGTATCTTCCAAACCTTTGGGACAGATAGGTGGGGCCCGACTGGTGGTAGGCTCTGAAAGTGATAAGTAAGATTTTAAATAGCACTCTCTTGTGGATAGGTAGCCAGTGCAGGGTTCTGAGTGCTGCTGAGGCAGATGACTTCCTAGGCAGTCTCAGTACTAGGCGGGCTGCAGCGTTCTGAACCATCTGCAGTTTGTGCAGAACACTTTTATTGGAGCCTGCGTAGATGCTGTTGCAATAATCCAGACGGGATGTGATGAGGGCCACTGCTACTGTCTTCCTAGCTGTCAGGGGGAGGAGGTCGAAGAACCTTCTCAGGCCCTTGATGATGTTGAAGCAGGACCCTGCCACAGTGCCTGCTTGTTGTTTGAAGGATAGTGCTTCATCAAACCTGATCCCGAGGTTGCGGGCTGATTTGATGGTGTTTGGCGGGACCTCGGCATCTTGGGGCCACCAATGTTTAGGGCAGAAAAGGTTGTCCTGACCAAAGGGGAGGATTTCCGTTTTCCCTGAATTACACTTGAGGTGGTGAGTTCTCATCCATTCAAAGGTTGCGGTGAGACAGTCTCTCAGGTTTTCTTCAGCTGTAGTTGTGTTGTTGTCTTGGACAAGGATAAGCTGAGTGTCATCAGCGTACGATATCGTGCTGATGTTGAAGGAAGTGATGAGCTCTATCAGAGGGGTCATATAAAGGTTAAAAAGAATTGGGCTCAGGCTGGAGCCCTGTGGCACCCCTGTGTTGAGTGCTTTTTCGTCTGACCGATAGTTTCCTAATATAGTGACTTGTTTCCTATGACTAAGGACATTTTTCAGCCAATTTAAGGCAGTTCCTGTTAGTCCCGAGTCTGCCAGGCGGCCAATTAATACGGGGTGTGAGACCGTATCAAAGGCCGCCGACAGGTCGAGCAGGATCAGGACGGCTTTTTTTCCCTGATCCATTGCTATCTTGAGAGTCTCCACTGTGTGTAAGAGGGCTGACTCCGTGGAGTGTTTTGCTCTGAAACCTGCCTGGCTGGGGTGTAGTAAGTGATTGTCCTCCAGAAATCTGGTCAGCTGTTTGTTTACCGCTGCCTCTGTGAATTTGAACAGTAGCGGAAGCAGTGATATTGGACGAAGGTTAGAGAGTGTGGTAGGGTCAGCTAGGGTTTTTTTTTTAAGAGGTTTTACGGCTGCAAGTTTCCATTCGGATGGAATGGCGGCAGTGGCTAGAGAGGAATTGATGATGGTATTTATAGTAGGATTGACTGTGTCCACTAGAGTGTGGAGCAACAGAGGGGGGCACGGATCAAAAGGGGAGCCTGACTTGATGGAGAGGATAGCTTGACGAGTTTCGTCAAGACTGACCGGGGCAAATTTGTTTAACTGAGAGTTTCTGTTAGTAGGTAGTGGATTTTCATAGGGAGGAGATTCTGGGGGATCTGGAAAGTCTTTGATAAGGTTTTGAATTTTTTGTTTGAAGTAGTCTGCTATGGAATTACACAGGGCAGGTGAAGGCGGAATCTCTTGTCTTAGGATTCTGGGGTTCATAAAGTCATCAACTATTTTGAAGATTTCCTTCTGATTGTTGTTGGACATAGTGATGACTTCAAGGAAGTGATCTTTTTTGGCGGTATTTATCATTGCGTGATAATGTTTCCTAGCAGTTTTGTAGGCTAGAAGTTCAGTTGCACTATAAGTGTGGCGCCATTTCTTTTCAAGGGTTCTAACCTCTGAGCGTTTGTCTTTAAGGTGGGGGGAGAACCATGGGGCACATTTTTTGTTTTGCTTTTTTCTCACTTTTTGCGGGTTGGGAGGACCGCCAAGATCTGTGATCCATTTACAGAAGTTGTTGTAGTCTGTTTCAGTACAACCAGTGGGGGGCGGCTTCGAGTTCTCAGCGACGAGGTGCAGATTGGGGGAGTTTACTAGTTTTTTCCAGTTTGTCTGTATCTGGATGTCGACTTTCGGATTGGGCGTGTTGGACCTTTTCTTAAGGGCGATCAGTTTAAAAGGGATCAACCAGTGATCGGTCCACGTTTGGGGCAGGGGAGTTGCTACAGTTAGGGTTTTAAAACTGGTGCAAATGCAGTCCAAAATGTGACCTGCTTTGTGTGTAGGCTTTTTGGTCAGTATTTCCAACCCCAAGATGTCGGTTAGCTCATTAAGCCATATTGTGTTAGGGTCGTTGAGTTTGTCGAGATGGAAATTTAAGTCGCCTAGTACTGTAAAATTGGCGTATTTCTAGGTGAGAGTGCTGAGTGCCTCTTCGAAGCTTTGTAAAAAGCCGTTCTGTGGTCCTGGTGGGCGATAAATGAGGGCACCAGCAAAAGTGCTCTCGTCATTTATCTGGATGCAGAAACCCATGCTTTCTGCCCCCTTTATGTCCGAGAGTTCGAACGTGGAGCATTTCATAGAGTCACGGTGGATAATGGCTAGGCCACCACCTCTTTGTTCTTGTCTGTCGATTCGCTGGATGAGGTATCCCTGGGGGACAGTCTGAGCTATAATCGGGTTGCACCATGATTTTAGCCAGGTTTCTGTTACAAATAGCAAGTCAAAATCGTTTTCTGTGATTAGGTCATAGATGTGAGCTCCATTTTTACATATTGACCTGGCATTGATTAGGGCTCCTCGGAGAGGAGTCAGGTCTTCCGTAGTGGGTGACGGTTTCTCTGGGGTAAGAAGGATTTTGCAAGAATGGCAGCATAATGGCCCTAGCCATTTTTCAACATTAATCATATTGCGACAGTGTTTGCTATTCTGATTTAGGGAGAGGATTTTATCCCTAGTGAGAGTGGGTATCAGGCTGGTACATACCTTAGGTTGGACGGCGTGACAGGCCCTGGGCACGGTCGTGGCACGGACGGGCACAGACGGGTTTGCCTTAGGCGCGCCTTCGGCGCGCAAACGGCGCGCCCGCTGCGCTTGCCCGCTGCGCGTTCTGTGATGGCACATATTTATAGGAGAGATGTGATGCCTGGAGTGGGCGTGGCCTCAGCGAAGGGGCGTGGCCGTGCTTCTCACTGCAATGGCGTCTATGAGCGTGGGTGTTTGGGTCCCGTTACAGCGCTAGAATCCGCTGTGCGGGTGATGAGGAATGCCTGGGATGCAGGTGAGGGAAGTGTTGCTTTTTTAAAATCAAAGTAACAGTGACAGTTTCAAGTTTTAAAAATATTCGCGCTCTAACAGCTCTCGGCTTCCGCCTCAGGAGACACAATTGCTTACAATCGCCGCTGGGGGACTGGGCGGAGAGGGGGGCTGGCCACCATGGGAGATCTATATGAAGATGGATCCGTGATTCCGTATGAGATGTTGCAGGATGGATATGATCTGGTTTGGGGAGACTATCTATTGCACCTAGTGCTCGTAACAGCCATCCAGGCACATTGGAAATTGGGACTCAGTGAACCAGCCACCTTCATGGTTTGCCAATATGTGGTCCTGGCCGCTGGCACCATCAAGGCAGTCACATGTTTATATCGCCGAATGACCACTGAACGGCTGACTCCATTGGTAGTGCTTCAGCAGCGGTGGGAAGTGGACTTAGGTGATGAAATCCCTGAGGGGAAATGCGCGGGGCTAGTGGAACGTGCATATAAAAGCACTAGAAATGCGCGCTTCCAGTTGGTACATTTTTTTATGCTACATCGGGCATACCTTACGCCGGAAAAAATTGATAAGCACATTCTGGGAGGAGGTGGTTGCTCTTCTGTGGGCTATTATAGAAAGGGACATCAAAGCCCTTATAGGCCTTTGTTGGCTGCACTGGTTTCCCCATACCTCTCAGAATAAGATATCAAGTACATTTCTAAATTTGGAGCTTGTATTGGCAAAGAGAGAAATCACGGCCCACTGGAAGGCCAAGAAGGGCCCTAGTTTTCAGAGATGGTGTACTGACTTTCTTAAATGGGCGGAATGCGAGGCATCCACGCGTCTGCAGCTATCAACACGCGTTAAAAGCGATAGGGTGCTGGAGCTGGCAAGGGCTTGAGAGGCACTAGTACACTTGTTGAGGGCACCACGTTCTGACTCTGATGACGATTCGGGCACGTCGGGGTTAGACACTCTACCTCGAGGGATTGCACCTCCTTAAGAGGACGGCTCCACTGTTTCTACTCATGCAATTACCCCTGTCAGTGCAGAATGGTGTTTTGGACAACTGAGTTGGACACACTAATGTGATTTGTTGTTATCATTGCTGATACATTTTTGTTACGCCATTGAGGAGGTGGGAGGTATAAGCGGGAGGGAATAGGATTGCACTTTGTGTTATTTGAACTAATGATAAGTGGATAGCTAGCGCTGTATGACCTAGACGGGGATGCTATCTCCATTGACTCGGATTGATGTTATGATGTGTAAAGAAGTGTCAATTGGCATGGGTAGCATTCTTATACATTTGTGATGTGCAACCGGAAGCAAGAGGTAGTTTCTGGGAAAAGGTGTTTCACCATGTGTTGCTAAATGTACAGTTGCCCATGTCGTAAACTGCAATTGTTTTGTTTAGAATAAAAATATATTTAAAAAAAATAATAATCATTACTCAACATTTTACATCTGGTTCCCTTAAGGGATACCAAATATAATTACCTATATGGGATGGATGAGCACAGTATTTCTAAGCCAAATAACACTCTTCCTTTTGCTTTTCAACATCGTTTACTATGGGGATGCCAAATATTGTTGCTCAACCATTGCTGTAATATCTCATGTCCCTTACGTTTCCTGTGTGACCATTTAGCCATTGACCACTTGAAGTTGCCTTTATTTGATAGCAGACAAGAGTACATTTTCCCTTTTGTAATTTCATTCTGTAAGCTTTTACATCCGGTTCCTTTAGGGGATACAAAATATATTGCCTTATAAAAGCTATACCATTTGGTATCTTCTATGTTCCTCGGGTTAGAGTTTACAAGGTTTCAGTTTGACATGGCCTTATGTTGGCTGGGTGAACACAGTACTTTCCTGCCAAATAGCACCCTGCCATGTGTTTTCCAACATCTTTTACTATGGTGATACCACACATGGCAGGAGGGGCAGGCTGAGTCATGAGCTTCTAGCCCCTAGCCTAGCTCCAAGAGTGGAGACAGGGAGGGGAACTGCGATCGGACGCTCGCCGGACGGCCGCCATCTTGGGTTGGGCCAAGGCCGAGCAGTCCAGTCTTTCTCCTACCTTGCCCCCCTGGTGCATAAAGGTCGGATGACACGACCGCGCAGCGGGAGCGCCGGCGGTGCGCCGAAGGTGTGCCAAAGGCAAGCCTGTCTGAGCCCGTCCCAGCCTGGCCCGGGCCTAGGGCCACGCACTCTGCCGGTTGCACCAGGAGAGATCTACAGAGAGTGACATATAGTCCAGAAACATTGCGAGGCATAATGGGACCAGGGAGACAACCTAGCTGTGTTGTCCTAGATCTGAACAAGGACCAACCCTTAAGCCCACATGCTTGCTTAGGCTGCACAAGAGCGATCCCTGCGGTATTAATGTCCCCCATTAAGGCCATATCCAGAGCAGATCGAGGAAATAATAAAGCTGTGGAATCTACCTTTGAGTGCCTCCTGGTGAATGCTAGATCGTTGGTAAAACACAGTTTGGAGTGTGCGATGTTAATTCAGGAAGAAAATATTAAAATCGCTTTTGTGACTGAATCCTGGACGGACGCTGCTTCCGGCCCGGACCTAGTTAAAGCCACTCCCCCAGGTTACCTTACCTTTACGAGAGACCGGCCACTGAGGAAAGGCGGAGGTCTGGCAGTTATTTATCATGACTCTCTTAAAAATAGCTTTCACCCATTGATTGTGGATGGCTGTGAAGCGGTAGCTTTTAACTTTACTTTTAGGCAACCATCATTCATTTAATGGATGTTTAGTTTATAGACCCCGGGTATTAAAAACATTTTCCTGAACTCTGTAGGTACAATTCTGGAGGAGGGACTGTGTTCCAAGGACTTTACGGTCCTGGGAGATTTTAACTTCCATTTAGAAAACCTCACGGATGCAGACACTTGATGGATGGGGCCCAGCTTAAACAACTGGTTAGTGGTCCTACACATAAGGTTGGCCATATGCTGGATGGGATTTTTTCGAATCACCCCACTCTGGGCTTTACTAAATCTTTACCACGTACCTGGTCGCATCATAGGGCACTGCTATTTGTCATCTCTGTGCCTAAATCCCAAAGTGGGGGGTGCCCATCTAAAATGGCCAGGATGTGTAGGGCCTGGAATAAAATTGAGGGGAGTGCCCTGGAAGACTATTTGCTTTCCTCAAAGGAGCCCCTTCCATTGGAGGTGGAAGCGGCGGTGCTCGCCCATACTAGTTGCATTGATGAAGTGTGTAATTTTCTTGCCCCACCCAAGCTACGCCTCCTGACCAGAGCACGGCCTTTAGCGCCGTGGTTCTCGGAGGAACTAAGAAACCACAAGCTGGAATGTAAAAAATTGGAAAGGGTCTGGCGGAAGGAATATAGGGAAAGTGACAGAAGTCGTCTGAAACTAAGTCTCCTAACATATATAAAAATGGTGGGAAGGCTAAGCAAGATTTCTACACCAATCGTATAAACTTGGCTAAGAACTCGGCGAAGGAATTATTTACGACAGTGGCAGCCTTGGCTGATCCGGCCCCTGCGGCCATTCCCGCAAGTTCTGAACTATGTGAAGATCTTGCCAGATTCTTTCAAAGTAAGGTGGAGACGATTTTCAAAGCCTTCTCTAGACAGGAGAGACTGAACAGCCGGGTGGCCTCTCCAGAAATTGTTATGCAGTCATCCTCAGGTCATAACCTTGATAGCTTTTCACCAGTAAGTGGCGATGAAATTAGGCGACTATTGTTACTGGCAAAGTCAGGTGCTCCGTCAGACCCGTGTCCGGTGGCTGTGATGAAAATGGCCCCAGATTTGATAGTTTCATCGCTAGTGACTGTTTCCAATATGATGCTTGGGACAGGAGGTTTTCCAGCTTGTTGGAAACAGCATCAATTTTGCCACTACTAAAGAAACCTAACCTGGATACTAGGGACCCAAATAGCTATTGCCCAATAGCAAGGCTCCCACTACCAGCTAAATTAATCGAAAAGGCGCTGAACGCTCAACTAAGCGCCTTCCTGGCTGCCACTCAATCTTTGGACCCCTCTCAACATGGTTTTAGACCTTACCATAGTACCGAAACCGCCCTCATTAAAACAACTGAGGAGATTAGAGCGGTGGCCGATGCGGGAGGGAGGGCAGCCCTGGTGCTGCTGGACCTCTCCGCGGCCTTCGATACGGTCCACCATGGGATTCTACATGACCAATTGAAGGCAGATACGCTTGCAGCTAAAACAGACTTCTTTCGGTTAGAACACATTATGGGCTATCACAAAAACCTACTTACGAGGGCACACAGCAGAAATAATACACAGTTGCAATCCAATATACAGATATCAAACAACTCAAACTGTAAAAAAGCTTCTTTTAGGGAAATAATCACGGTTTAATACTGGCAGCAGGAAATTTTTTGAAAGTGCTTGAAAAAAAGCTAATGCATTAAATATCCTCTCCAAGACGTTTTTTCCCAATAACTAACAAGCAGCGATGTATCTCAAGAGATACACATGGTAAATCCTATGTCATAAAAAAGTGCTAGTGCTCTGTACGATTTTTTGGAGAGTATAATATTAGCAACAAGAAATTTTTATAAAGTGCTTGAAAAAGTGCTAATGCATTAAATATCCTCTCCAGGACATTTTTTACCAATAACTAACTAGCAGCAATGTATCTCAGGAGATACACGTGGTAAATCTTATGTCATAAAAGAAAAGTGCAAGTGCTCTGTGCGATTTTTTAGGGGAATATTTTCCAACCTCCCCTAGCAACAGTATAAATGATCTATCAGGCAAACATTATCTAATTAAGACAACTAACATGTCATACGCAAGTGCAGGTGCTCTTTGCGATTTTTTAGCAGCAGTATAAATAGTTTCACATAATGCTATTAAGAACATACGAATCACCTTAACGTATTACTTTCTTAAAAAACATTTAAAAATTCTTTTAAAAAACGAAACATTTTAAAACACATCAGTTCGGATGGAGGGAACAGAAGAAAATTGCGGGCCTGTTCTGCTGTTGAGATATTATACTTTAAAAAAACATTCCTTAAGTATCTGTGTCGTACTGAGTGAAGTGCAGGGCACACAATCAGGACATGATTCAAATCTTGTATACCGCAATTGCATAGATGACAATCGGCCAGATTCATCAAGGTAAGGAATTGCGAGTCCTTAATAGCGAATTTTAAGGATTCGCTATTAAGGACTCGCAAAACGGGATTCATGTAGGAATCGCAATACAATTTGCGATTCCCACTGATTCCTTATTTGCGATTAGCTAATTGCTAATCGCAAATAAGGAATAACTCCCTATTCATTCCTATGGGCCTAAAGGCCGATTTCAAGGGTGCCAAAGGACACCCTGTAGCACCCCTGAAATGTAATCTACATTGGTGTTGCGCACACACATGTCCAAAGGACATGTGTGTGTGTAGCATGCAACTTAGAAAAATGCATTTAAATAGTTTTCGCTATTTACCACGAGGTTTGACCTCGCGGTAAATAGCGGCCCAAAATTGCGATTTTAAAATGGTTCATGAATTGCAGGACAGAAATGTTATCTAGTGTACCGCTATTCTTACGGAACCCCGAGTGTTCCAAGGGGATGTAATCATTTCCGAATACCCACTCTTGCAAGTGTCCAAGGATACTCTTTGCAAACAGTTTCCCTGTTGCATCTAAAAGGGAAATTTGCCTAAAGCTGGCCGGGGAATTTTTTGGGCCCTTCTTATATAACGGGACTATTATACTTCCCTTCCAGGAGTAAGGGATGTCCCCACTGTTATAACAATGGACAAATAAGGGATGTAAGAAATTTGCCCAGTCACCACAGTCCTGTTTTATTATGGCTACAGGGACATCATCCGGCCCCATTGCCCCAGAGTATCTTGCCCCCTTAATGTATTCCTCAATTTCCCACCCTGTTGGTGCTCCTACATTCTCCACCGTCACTAAGTTATTAACAACCCCCTCAGACTCATCACCTAGTTGATTGGGGGCATACAGTTGGGATATATAAATAAACCATTCTGATTCTGGGATCAGAATGGGTTGTGATTTTTCTCTACCATCACAATACTTAGCTATCAATGCCCAGTACTTTCTAGTATCCCCAGATAGAGCCACTTCCCGTAGATTGACCCATTTTTCATCTTCAGCGGCCCTCCGATCGGATGCTATTTTCCTTTTCTGAACTTGTTTTAATCTGCATATCTCTTTCTGCCTTAGTAAACTAGGATCTCTAAATTGGGCTCTAATCAACCCATTTATCGCCTTATTCAGTTTTTTATTTTCCCGGGAAATTATTACTATAGGGGGGCCTCTTATACCTTGCTTCTTTCTTCCCAATTTTCTAATTGCAGCCAAAACCCTTTCGTACCTCACAACCGGGCTCTCCTGACTTGGCCTAAATGCGATATTCTTAAATACCCTCTGAAAGTTTGGAAGCGACTTATATGACCAACAAGTACGACCATTGTTTTGAGAGTAAGTTACATTATCATTCCTCTGATTCCAGAGTTCAGGCTAGGTATGCTGATAGTGTCTCAGGGTCATTAGTTAGTTACCTGAGAAGAGTACAATTTTTGGTAGTAAGTTGAGCGGGTAGTGTTGGGTAAAGCGTCCTGAGGCGGAAAGCCGGGACTTCAGAAACCCAGCATTTTTGCACTTCTCTACTAGCGTTTTCAACATTGTCTTAATCGCTTTTATTATATTTAAATTTGTTTGCTGATTTTAATAGTTTTAACAAATTTGAGTGCCCAAAGTAGCGTTGTTGTTACTTACTGCCTGTCACCACGATGTGCCCCTGATCATCCCCATTGCAGCCGAGTAAGCGCTGCCGGGGTCCCCGCCATCTTGGGTGAGGGCAGGAGCAGGGCGAGCAGGCGAGTGCTCAGCCCCTCCCACCCTCCCGCCCCTCGCTGATACAAAAAGACCCATCACGCATTCCCCCTTTGACTGCTATTGAACGGGTAGTGTTGGGTAAAGCGTCCTGAGGCGGAAAGCCGGGACTTCAGAAACCCAGCATTTTTGCACTTCTCTACTAGCGTTTTCAACATTGTCTTAATCGCTTTTATTATATTTAAATTTGTTTGCTGATTTTATTAGTTTTAACAAATTTGAGTGCCCAAAGTAGCGTTGTTGTTACTTACTGCCTGTCACCACGATGTGCCCCTGATCATCCCCAATGCAGCCGAGTAAGCGCTGCCGGGGTCCCCGCCATCTTGGGTGAGGGCAGGAGCAGGGCGAGCAGGCGAGTGCTCAGCCCCTCCCACCCTCCCGCCCCTCGCCGATACAAAAAGACCCATCACGCATTCCCCCTTTGACTGCTATTGAGCGGGTGGTGTTGGGTAAAGCGTCCTGAGGCGGAAAGCCGGGACTTCAGAAACCAAGCATTTTTGCACTTCACTACTAGCGTTTTCAACATTGTCTTAATCGCTTTTATTATATTTAAATTTGTTTGCTGATTTTAATAGTTTTAACAAATTTGAGTGCCCAAAGTAGCGTTGTTGTTACTTACTGCCTGTCACCACGATGTGCCCCTGATCATCGCCATTGCAGCCGAGTAAGCGCTGCCGGGGTCCCCGCCATCTTGGGTGAGAGCAGGAGCAGGGCGAGCAGGCGAGTGCTCAGCCCCTAAAACCACCCTCCCGCCCCTCGCCAATACAAAATGGAGCCACCACGCCGGAAGCGCAGCGGATGGGCGCAGCGAGCGCGCCGTCAGCGCGCCTAAGGCAAGCACGTCTGCGCCCATCCGCGACAGTCTGGGACATGGGGCCAAAATCCCTGTCCCACCCTCCAGCCATCCACGACCATTGAGCAAAGGCTTCATTACTTACTCAGGTAGCGAGCTAAGAAAACTCAACACCGCTGGCTCTCTGAACCAAGCGTCATGTGCACAACTGGAACCCTTAAGCACCTTGGGACCAGTTAGCTGTCGGAACTGCCACTGGCTGAGTAACCCCTGGCACTGCCCTACCAACCTCACTACCCTCGAAGTAACTCTAAAATGTATCTATCTTAACGTAAGGTCCCTCCCCAAACATGCAATTGAAATATGGGACATTCTAGAAAATGATCAACCAGACCTAGCCTTTATCACGGAGACTTGGCTAGACAATCACAGTACCCCGGATATTGCCACGGCCCTCCCAGACAATTATAAAATCCTCAACTTGAATAGGAAGAAAAAGAAGGGAGGGGGGGGTTGCACTGCTGTTCAAAGACTCATTCACTTGTAGACAAGAGGCGATTACTCAGGTCAGCACCCATGAAGTTATGGCATTTTCTATATCCACTAACACCACCATTCTATTCGGTGGTGCCGTTATCTACAACCCCCCGGGCTGCACCTCTGAATTTAACACTCATCTCTTGGCACAAGTTATGCCAATCTGCCTTCAGAACAAAAATATATTACTCCTAGGGGACTTTAATATCCACTACGACGACAGTAATAACCCCCTCACTAAACAACTAACTGAGAATATGGAGATACTGCAGCTGTCTCAGAGAATTAATCAACCAACCCATCGGGCCGGACACACCCTCGACCTGATTTTCTCCAATATTAACCCTATCTCCATCTCAGGGATAAGACCATTACTGTGGACAGACCACTCTTTGGTCGAATTTGATATTCACTTACCGGCTAAAAACACTAGGCCCTCCTATCAGATAGCAACCCACAAAAGAAGTTATGCTAACTTCAAGGTTGAAACTTTCAAGAAACACTTTGTCCATCCACCCACAGGAAAAATAAGTGTTGATGAAGCAACAGATAGACTTCAGGACCACATCGCAATGGCTCTTGAGCACTGTTCTCGACGATGTCGGAATCCTAAACCCAGGCGCACCATGTCAGAAAAGTGGTATGGCCTGGAACTGAAATCACTAAAAAGGAAATGCACCATGCTCGAACACAAATGGAGGTTAACAAGAACCCAAGAGGCAAGGTCAGTCTACAAAAAAGAACTGTCGCAATATACTAAAGCCATTAGGAAGGCAAAAAAGGACTACTTTTCTCGTAGAATTACAGAGAATAAAGACTCCTCTAAAGAGCTCTTAAAAATAGTTAAAGAGCTATGTAGCCCTCCCAGTTTATCATCTAATCTGATTCCCTCACAAATCAGCTGCGACAAAATGAACAACTTCTTTTGCGAAAAAATAGACAAGATCTATTCTTCCTTCCCCAACCCCAATGCGGGTTCCCCGGTGGACCATGAGCCGCCCACCTCCCAAGCCCGCTGCACTAGCTTCGGCCCATTCTCTGAAGAGGAAGTGGGCAAAGCAATGCTTGAAATGAAATCCGGCTCCCCCTTGGACCCTTGCCCTCATCATATTTTCCGACAACTCATCCCTTTAATCTGCCCTGCAGTGACCCAAGTGCTGAATCACTCGCTAGAAGCGGCAGAATTTCCATCCAGCTGGAAGAACGCCACAGTCACCCCCCTTTTAAAAAAAAGCATGCCTAGCTATCAAAAACCCGGCCAATTATAGACCCATTTCCCAACTTCCCTACTTGTCGAAAGTCCTAGAGAAACTGGTCAACAGGCAACTGGTGAATTTTCTCGAAACTTATAACCTACTGGACATCACATAAACAGGTTTTAGGGCCAACAACAGCACGGAAACAACTCTCCTGGCCGCGCTTGACAACATCAGAATGCATGTGGACCAGGGGAAAACAGTTGCCCTAATCCTGTTGGACCTCTCAGCAGCATTCAACACCGTCCCACACAATCTGCTCCTGGGGACCTTAGCATCTAGGGGCATTAGGGACAGAGCACTGGGATGGCTGCGGTCTTTCCTATTGGAAAGATCACAATCAGTGCACTTGGGCAAGTTCTCATCCCCTCGCCGGATCATCAAATACGGGGTCCCGCAGGGGGCCTCGCTAAGCCCTACTCTGTTCAACGTTTTCGTGTCTTCCCTGGCTGGAAGTGGCAGAAAGTGGGGTGTTGAAATTTGTTCCTATGCCGATGACACCCAACTCACTGTAATCTTGGACGAGAAGAATAACCCCAAGGACAGGCTTCTAAACTGTCTCTCTGATTTGGCTGAATGGATGCACAAGCACTACCTTAAGCTAAATGCAGACAAATCAGAGATACTGCTGTTCGGAAGCCACACTCAACTGTGGAACGACACCTGGTGTCCAGAAGCCCTGGGTATCCCTCCTGCCCCGACACCAACAGCAAGGAATCTTGGAATAACAATTGACACCTCCCTATCCATGAAAACTCATGTAGCCGCTATATGCGGTAAAGGCTTTGCAACTCTGAAAATGCTTAAAAGAGTCTTTCCATGGATTCCAATAGAGTGCAGAAGGATCCTAGTCCAGTCTCTCTTGATGAGTAGGCTGGACTATGGAAACTCCCTGTTCGTAGGCATGGCAGAGTACCTATTCACCAAGCTCCAAATGGTGCAGAACGCAGCGGCCAAGGCTATCTGTTTTGAAAAGAAAATTCGACTAGGCCACGAGCTGTCTGCGTGATCTACATTGGTTGCCAATGAAGCAAAGAGCAACTTTTAAAATGTTGTGTATCACTCATAGAGCACTGCACAAGACAGGCCCTCTCATCCTTAGAAACAGGATTCAGTTCTACACTCCCACCAGAAACCTCCGCTCACAATTCTCGGCGCAGGCAAGCATCCCCCGGGTAAAGAGAGCCAGGATGGGTGAGCGAGCCTTTTCCCACATTGCTGCAATGAAGTGGAACGAACTGCCTATGGCCCTTCGACTCACAGAATGCCACCTGGCATTTAGGAAACAACTAAAAACCTTCCTTTTCCCCCACTTTGACTAATCCACTCAATTATGACCACTGCACCCGCACTTTAGCAATCTCAGCGCCGTGATATCCCTTTGGGATGATTGTTAGCGCTCTACAAGAAACCAAAATAAATAAAATAAATACAGACCACGGCCATGATACATTCTGTGCTCGTAATGACCCCTCCATTCTCTGCTCTGAGTTCTGCAACATAATTAACTGATCTGCTGGGGCGTAGAATGCGAGCAAGGGTGCGGCTAGGTTGCTTGCCCTCACAATAGCGTCAAGCTTGGGAGTGTTTACTCTGATATGCGGTTTCCAGTTCTGCCAACTTGCGATATTCTGCCAGTAGTTCTGCCCATCGAGCCAGTCCAGGCGCTCAATCAGTCTCCTCGCAATGCTCCAGATCCTGCAGTTTTGTTTCAATCCAGATTAATTGCTTGCGGATATCTCTAAGAATACCTACCTGCTTGGAGATACACATCCCTCTGCTGAAGGCCTTAAAAGCCTCCCACAAGGTCGCTTGTGAGGGCACAGTTCTTGCATTGTGCTAAAAATATTATAGAATGGAATTATGAATCTCACTACGGAACACTTGGTCCCAGGGAGAATCACTGTTGAAACACCAGCTGAACTCAAGGCCACTTCCATATGTAATCTGAAGTTTCAATAATACTGGATTGTGATCTGAGAGTGTTCTAGGGAGCACTGTTACCTCGAATATCCACTAGTGAGATGTGGCCAACATTAGCCAATAGCCTAATCGAGTCCAGACCGAATGGGGCGCTGAACAGAAGGTGTATCTAGATTGCGTAGGGTGATCGGTATGCCATGTATCATGCAGCATATAAATCTCGGGCCCTAGGTTTGTCAAAAGGGAGCGTGCTAGCGGAATCGGTGTGCATACAAAGTGGTAAATTAAGATCCCCACCAATAATAAAATGGTACACCACAAATCTGTCCTGTCGGGAAAAGAATTTAAAAAAAAATCAGGGTCGTCAGTGTTAGGGGCATATATATTAACTAATAATGTACTTTTGTCTCCTAGCATTCAATGTACTAGCAGATATCGGCCTGCCATGTCCGTGTAGTGAGAGTGATAAAGAAAAGGTACAGTTTTATGAATTAAGATACAGGTACCCGCAATAGGAACTGTAACATGAGAAATATCGATATGTGCCCCAGTTCCTAGAAAATGTATGGTCAGCACATGGGGAGAAATAGGTTTCCTGAAGAAAAACTATTTTATCGGAAAATCTATTAAGATATTTCAGTACCTGTTTCCCTTTGTGGGGATTGTTAATACAGCGTAGATTCTAGGTAACTGCACCTAGGTCGAATGACGTGACCATGTTGTGGAGTTAGTATGAAGTGATCATACATCAGGCCAAGGGCCTTGTGCTATACAACAGTGTAGGTGGTGAATGCTAAGATGCATGCAACATCAAAAACATTTCAACTCTAGTAATAGAGTCAAACTGTAGAGAGCCACCCCCACCCACACTAGATCCAACATTATCCTGTGAATCCCATTTAGTCCCTCAAGACGCCTCCGGGGCTAAGTTGCGCAATACAAATCCAGCTTCATTCATTCATTCAAGAATGAAAGATAAACTTAAACCACAACAATCTAAAATGGTGTTCACCACGTGGGCATGGGACCAACTCGGTCTCCGGCGGTACCTACAAAGCTGGAATGTGGTTCTTGCCAACATGAATTCGGATACGCAAACGAGGAGATATTCAATATGAGTCATTTGCTGATGTATATACAAACAAGGAGGCAAGGGTATCAGACATCAGACCCGGCAGCCAACCACCCCATTCTCATTTCGAGATGTGGTGGGTGGGCTCCTGTGTCTCCGTGTCCCATTAGCATCCTGGGTGCATGGTCATTTCTATAGAGATTCAGCATGGATAGTTTTGTAATGGGCCTTGGCGAATAAAGGTTTATTTCCACTGAGCCTCCTCTACTATTGGGGTGAAATCAGGTAAGATGGGGATATTCGAACCTTGATATTGAAGGGGAACCTTTTCCTGGGCTAACCGCAGCACTGTTTCTCTGTCCCTATAATTGAGCAGACAGGCTATAAGAATTAGTGGTGGAGCGCCTTCCGGAGGTCAGGGGCCAAATGAGCAGTGTGCACGTTGGATTGCAGAAGTATTGAAAAAACTAGGGCGGTCAAAGAGGGCCAGTAGCAATTGTTCAACAAAGTTCTCAGGATGCCCCATGTCGTTATTTTCTACAATTCCCGAGATACAAATGTTATTCCTACGAGATCTGGCATCAAGGTCCTCATTCTTGATTGCCACTTGTTTTAAAAGGTGCTCCATTTTATCTATGCGCTTCTGGATTGTCACAGAGTTATCCTCCAGGCGGGAGATCCTTCCTTCAGCACCGTCAATCCGGGCTCACTGTCTGTCCATCCGCTCGCACAGAGTGTCAGTTAGCCAGTTAGTGTATCGAAGCATGCCTCCATGGCTCTGAAGCCCGCCTTGAGTTTGACCATCACAGCCGAGATGTCACATGGGGGGCTGTGGCACCACCTGGTCCTGAGGCCTCTTCTGAATCTGACTTGTGCGGTCCGAACGACTCATGTCATGTCTTCAGTAAGCGAACACCGTGGGTACACGGGGAGGGCGTGCACTCAGAATCTTCAATCCTCCCCCCCAGCTAGGTCTGCCCCACAATTGTTGTACAGGCTTTAGTCAACATCGTGGAGTTTCTGGACAAGGCGGGTTGCATGAAGTGTCACATGTGGGGCCCCCAGTGTTGTGTCTATGTGCGTAGAGATGTCCATGGGTCACAACTGCTGTCACGCAGTGTGTCAGTAGGCAGGGATCCTATCCCCAGCGCCCCAATTCTGGGTGTAAGCAGGCAGTGTAGCAGATCAGCTCCCAGAATAAAATCAGAGGATCAATATGCAAACAGTGGGGAGTCCGGGCCAGTGGGGTGCAATGTACTCAGCATTCCCTGTCTCTTCATAGCCCCATACCGGCCGGTGTCCAGACGAGGGTCTATATCTCAAGCACCCCCTGCTATGGAGCAGATGATTTAGGCTACTGTCTCTGGGGGATTGCCAAGTAGACAAGTGAGCGCAGCACCTCCCTTTTGCACAGCTCCACATGTGCCAGGAGTTTGGCTTGGTTAAACAAGGTCAAAGCTCACAGACTGGACTCACTGTCTTCACCCCCAGCAGACTCCCATGAGCGTTGTATAAGGGCATGTGCAGGGTACCAGCCACGCAGTGCAGGCAGCTGCCAGGGGGAGGCGCAGCCTGCGGCGCTCAGACAGTCACCCAGGCCGCACTTCACCCACACTCCGGTCTCAAAGCAGCTCCCTGCCTCACAGCTCCAGGATCAGGAGCAGGGCCGCGGGCCAAGTCTGAAGGAGCTAACTGCTCCATGGCCCACGCATGGACACACATGGAGGAGGAGGGAGGGGGCATGTTGGCAACCGACAAGATCGAGCGATCTTGGGCTGTTGCAGCATGGCCTCCGAGGCAATGTCAGTGGCACGCAACATTCCTGATTCCCCACAGCTTCAGGTAACAGTGGTGCGTGAGGGCATCGCAATACCAATCGCAAAAGGTCTTGTAGAAGATGATGGGGAACCCATCAGGGCCCTGGGACTTAAGAGGCTATAGCTGTTATCACCTCCTCTATGTGAATAGGGCTCTCAATGCTGGCTGCCTGATCCGGTGTTAGTCTGGGGAGAATTGCCCCCTGTGTGTAGGTGAGAGAATCTTGTTCTGAAAGGTGTTGGGCTGTGTATAGTTTTGCATTAAAATCACAGAATGCTCGCTTTATGGCTGTGTCATCTGAGAACTCATTACCAGACTCGTTGAATAAAGTATGCACAGAGGCTGCTTGGCGTTGAGCGCGGAGCTCATTGGCCAAAAGGCGCCTGCATCTATCTCCCCCATGTAGAAAGAATGTTGCAGCTTAAGGGCTGCAAACTCCGCCTTATCCAAATCTAGGCGAGTGAGTTGCAGGCGCACTGCCTCTAACTGGGGATATATAGTGCACCAGATCTCCAATAGTCCTAGATCCCGCAGCCACTCCTGCCCCGTCTGTGAGAAAGCCCTGACCTGCCCATGTTGTTGCGCTGAACGGTCTAACTGATAGTTAAAAATTGAGCTTATATCTCTCCTTAGTATAAGTCGCTGGTCTGGCGAAGCTGATAGTTCCATCACTGCCCGTCTTAGGAAAGCCTCCTTCCCCTCGTAGGGGCGCAAATGGTGCCTAGAGTATAAGTATGCGCATAAATGGTAACCAAGAGGGCCAGGAGTCTCCCCTTAATTTCAGCCTGTTTCATGCCTACTTTGCCCCTAAACGGGCATAAGATGAGGATAGCAACTCCAACTGGTTTAGCTGAGTGAGAAGAGAAATATTGTTGTGGGAAAGCCCTCAATCTAAGTCTGCGCGTGTCTCTGGCCAGGATGTGAGTTTCCTGTAATGAGCATATGTGTGGGCCTGAAGGTTGTAAGTAAGTTAGAATAGTTTTCTGCTTTATCGGGTTGTTCAGCTCTTTTACATTTAGCTTGAGGATATTAATGTTCTCCAGCATGTAACTATGATATCAATTGAAAGCCATGCGGGACGGCAGTGTCCTCCCACCGCCCCCCCCCCCCGTGAGCCTTCCCTTGAGATCTAGGAGTCTCACCCTGTGGGTAGCAGTGTCTATAGCTAAGGATAGAGATTTGTGGGACAAACAAAGTCAAATAAAAAGAAGCATAATGAACCCCAACAATTGAACCCATGAGGCAAATGTCAAGCATCATGGAGTGAACCTCAGTTTGGAGCAGTGTGCTCCAAAGAAGAAACAATGAATGGCTACTTGTGACCAGTTTCACCCTGCCCCCGCCTGAACCCAGCCCCAACAGCCATTAAAAAAAAAAAGGATCAGGAGGAGGTATCTGCAGAATGTCCACTATTTCCTCCCACTTATGCCAGCCTTCATTCACTGCATTCACTGGAGGGGTCCCATGGCTTGCCGTTCCTTGGCCATGGTATCTGGGTCAGGGGGGCAGTTTGCTTGCTGGGGCTTTAATTTTAGTCCATCCATGGCTGCTACTTTGGTTTCTGTTTGTCTTGCTTCGTTGAGGTTCTTCCTCCCACTGGACCTCGATATGCAGGGTTCAAATCTAAATGGATGGTCCCAGGAGTATGAGATGCCAGCTGATCTGAGATGCATGGTAAAAGGCCTGAAAGCTTTGCATTTCAGCACGGTTGAGGCAGCCAGGTGTTGGTATAGAGCAGGTTTTTGGCCCTTGTATTTAAATGTGGGATCATCTCTAGCAGCACATAAGATCTGATCTTTATTGCTGCAAATCGTGTACACAAGTTAGGATATAGGCCGGGAGGGGGTGGGCATGCCTCCAAGGACCGACTCTATGGTTACGATTGAGTTTAATGTGGAAGTCCTTCGGCTCCCTGAGAAGCGTGTGGAAAAGGTCTGTCACCATGGGCTGGATGGTTGCATCCTCCGTCCCAGATGCAATACCTCTGCTATGTATGTTGTTGAACCGGGACCTATTTTCGAGGTCCTATGTGTGCGCCTGGAGGTCAAGGTTTGGTTCTCACAGGCGAAGAACCTCTTGTTACAGGCCCTCTAACTCCTTAACCCTGCTGGATTCATTATCTTACAGGGTGTTGACACTCTCTCCGAGTGAATCTAAGTTCCGGCGCCCCTCCCTGAGGTCTGCTGATTATTCACGCTTCATAGAGGTGAGGTCTTCTTGAAGGGAAGCAAAAAGGGATTCCAGAAAGGGGTGGCTGACCGGGTCTCCGTGTCCTCAGCTCCCTCCACTTCTGTTGCGGGTTACAGGGGAGGGTGATTCTCAGATTGCGATTGGGTTGTCTTGAGAAGCATGTCCTTTACCGATCTATCCTTCTTTACTCTACCGGAGGCCATGACCAGGTTCACACCCCGTCTTGCAGGCTGTAGTCAACCTCATCTTGGTATGCGTGTAGTTAGAAGATTGGCCAAACCACAGGCTCCTTGGTAGCTTATTGCACTCTGCATGTTAGATAGGTTGCCCTGGGGGTTGAGGAGCTTGAGTTAGGGGAGCAGCAATGTCCTTCCCAGGGCTTCCGTTCAGTGGGGAATCGCCAGTAATCAAGGGGCCCTCAGGGGGGACGAGGTAGTCCTCTAGATCGTGTGGTGGAGTCCAGGCCTGGGTCTGTCCCCCTTCTGCTGCCTCCGCTCTCCCCTTTAGCACTCCCCACTTGTTGAGCATACCTGAAGGTGTCACTGCCCTCCTAGTTATGGTGGGGGATCCCAGGCCCGCAAGGTGCTCTTGAGTGGAACATGTCCATGGAAGGACTTCCTTTTGAGTTGGGTTGTGGGGTGGCATCGCCGTCGCGCTGCAAAGTTTTTCAGGCCTCTGCCATCTCTGTGCTCCTTATTTCATCCAACCACAGCCCCTCACCTCCTTGGCCTTGTGTTGCCTGCTTCTCCAGGAATTCACGGAACGAGGCCTCAGCCGTTCCGCCGCTCCCCTCAGCCGCCACAGTCCCCTGCACCATCTGCATTCCTCTTCGTCTGTAGGCCTTGTTTTACCCCTGCCCTTTGGCTCAAGGTTTTCTGGTCATCAGCTCGTCCCGGATGCTGGCCAGAGTTCCTCCCCAGCCAATGGTGGCACTGCCCCGCAGCCTGTGGTGCTCCTCATCGATGCGACTGGCCCGTTGTGGGTGCTCATTGGCCCTGGCCTCTTTGCCAGACAGCACCAAGGTTTCAGCGACCCTGCACCGCCAAAACCCCGGCACCAACTCTCCTGGCACAGCTTCTCTTCCACAGCTGCCTGTGCACCAGGCTCACTGGAGGCTGCAGCCCCCAGACTCAGCACGGCTCTTCGGTCTGCGGTCGGTGTTGCTCAATAGCTGGTGCGGCATTATATGGGGCCTCTCTCAGCCACGCTGCCGCTCCCCCAGCCCCTCGTGGACTAGTTCTTGAGCCACCCAGTATCTTTAACGCCGAGTCCTCACAGTCTGTTTCTCGCCACAGCGGGCTGCGAAGAGACAAAGAGACACGACCTAGCGAGTACAATCTTGGCCCTGCCCCCCAAAAAGATGTTTTTATAAGTGAATTCAAAGCTTGATCTGTTCTATGTTACATTAAGATCAGAATTTCATCCAGTTGGCATTGATACTCTAACCAAATTATTTTTGAGAGTTAAATATGGTCCTCTGATAGACCTTTGCCCTTCCATATTGAGAAAGCAAGTATGGTCAGCCGCCTAATGACTTAACTAAAGTCCTCTCTTAATCAAGGTACCTGTTGGACCTGGCCCTCTTTGCGGGGTCACTCCTAAACCGTTTTTGCTTTTATCTCTTATGTCTCTTAATTAGTTTTTGTTGGTGTTAGGACTCCCAACTTTACTACTTCCAACCAGTGTATAAATGCTTGTGATTTCTCCTTAAAACATGATACATCTGAGTGGTACATTTAATTTATTTTTGTATGTCCCTAGTATATGCACGGGAACCAAAAGCGGCCTTGGCAACTAGCTCGGCTGGCATACCAGGGAGGAGATGGGGCGGAGGAGCTGTTTGTCAGGGTCAGTTTTGGCCACTTTGTTTTACAGGTTACCGATATTGCAGCTATGCTGCAAAACCGGCCCCCGGGAACAAAAAGGCCCCCCGCATCCAAATATGGCCCCCGTCCTGGTGGCCCATTGGGGGAAAGCCTGGTGCCGGCTAAGGTCAGTCCGGCCCTGACTATATGGTACTACATGCACCAATGACCTGTAAATTAAGGGTCATATTTATCAAAGGTTGTGTGTCATTCTAGAGCCACGCAACGGGACACAGGGTGATACAAATCTAGACTGAGATTTAAGAGGCCAATCAAAGTCAGCTTACATGAGCCGAGTGACTTGGTAAATCTGGAGTAACGCAAAGCAGCTCAAGTCGCTGTCTTGCATTACTCTGTCCCAGGGAGGAATTCCATGGGTGGAGCATGGGTGTTCCTGTGAATCCACCCTTGAATTTGGGTGCCTTCCCAGATTTACCATGAGTGGTAGGCCTGGGAATGGGTCAAAATCCAGGGGAGGCATAATAAGGTGAAATATCTATATTTCGACTTGTTTGTTCCTCTATCAATGTGTGCTGCAGAATGCAGCACACGTAGAAAGAGGGACAAGCCTCACAGTATTGTATTTCTGCAGGAAGAAGTCCCCTCCTGCACAAAAACAATCTTGCTTTCCTTACAGGCCTATGTGCCCCATGGTACAAGGGTATCTGCGTTTGCGATAGGCAGCCACAAGTGCACCAGCGCAAGCAAAGAACAGGAATGCACAATGTAATGGTAAGTATGGTGCATTCATAGTGTCTACCTGTCACGCAGCACTGCAAGGTGTCTTGCTCCACTGTGTTGCATGACATTTTGAGAAATCTGACCTGAAATGCTGTCAGTGGACTTGCAGCATTGATTTTGCAATCCACTAAAGTAGCACTTTAAAACACAACTCAAACCTGCCAATCCGAGCTGGTGAAATAACTTTTTGCCAGGTCGAAACCACCTTTTTTAATACATATGGCATTCCTTGTTTAGGCCCTAAAAAGCTCACAAGGCATGGTGCATAGTAAATAGAAAGTAGGGCATATGTTTTTAAGTTTGCATGTCCTGGTTGTGAAAAACTATTACATTAATTTTTCACTACTGCTAGGACTGTCTCGCCCATTTGATAACATTGTGTTACTGTAGTACATTTAAAATGTGCTTTTTGATGGGGAACAGGTAAGGATGTCAAATTTGGACTCAAAAGAATTGTAACTTAAAATCCTCTTTAATGGTAAAGTTTGATTTTTTGTTAAAATTCAGAGACTGCAAGATTACTTTTTCTTGTCCTGGCCATTTGGTGCCTTCTGCCAGTGTTCTGGGTCACAAGACTGTGAGTAATTTATCTGTTTGGCTTCGTATATTACTCCAAGTGAGATACACAGGGATTAGGTGTTGTCAGGTTGTGCCATGCTGCCGAGATAGCTGGGGATGGAGCTGTTTCCTGCCACACCTACGATTCAAAAGGGCTGCCTTTAGCATACACACCAAATCAAACCTGGCACTAGTCTTTTTCAATCCTGAATTCTTAGAGCCTTAGAACCAGATGTGGGGGTAGCATAAGAAATGCCTCCACGTCCTAGGCCATCACCAGGTATAACTATTGCAACCTCGGATCATCTTTTCAGTATGTTTCTGAACCTGTGGAAGACTTTAGAAGGATTTCATGGACCGCCAGATTACTGCCCTGCTGCTTGAGGCCTGCCGTGATCCCCAGAGGACTGCCATGTTGCTACCAAAATACTGCACTGCTGGTTGAGACCCGCCTTGCTTCCCAGAAGATGGCCCTGCTTCTAGAGCCCAACCTCTCTGCTAGAAGAGAACTGCACCATCTCCATGAAAGCAGGACAGCTAGATATGACTCTATGGTTTAATGGGGCCTCCTGTGTGAGCTACAGGAGCATAACGAGCTCCAGAGACCGTGAACCCTCACCTGGTCACTCTGCTAGAGTTAGTCCTTACAGCCTCTAAATGCTGCCCCCGTCCCCCATCCTGCACCTTTAGAAGTGGTGTTAGAGGTGCTGCTCCCACCTACCCTTAAATTTTTGACTTCAAAAACCTTTCACCATAAAGTGCTAGAAGAACCAGCAGAAGACTGGAACCAACCTGCCAACCGAGCCAACCAAGGTGCATTGCTAGTTGGTTTGACTATGCAGTAGCTCCAGCTAATTTCTTCACCTCAGCAGCAAATCCTGTTCACCTGGATTTCTCAGTGATGGCATCTGGCCTTTTGGAGCCCTCTTTGCCTACATCTTGTAGCTTTGTCCCGCTGGAGGTTTTCAGCTCCCAAAAAGTTGTCTAAGCTGAAAGGAAATAGTCTGCACCTGGCTCAATGTCAATCAGCTCTCCATCAACAATGCCAAACTCCTCAGCCTGGAAATTCAGCTTTTTCTGCTCAGAGCTTTTTCCTGCCATTGTCATTTGCTTCACCAAGCTCCCCAGCGATGACGAATCCTCTTTGGGCACAGCCTGCTGCCTTGCCCCATTGAACCTCACCTTTTCCTTCTTCTTTTCTTCAAACTTTCTTCTCAGTCCAAAGGTAAGCCAAGACCAGATCCAATCCACCTTGTGTATCTGACATGTGCTCCATTGCAGTAAACCCTAACTTTTGACTTTATATCGGTCTTGCGCAACCAAATACCCATGGTTGGCACTTTGATCTTTTAGGCTCTAGATTTTGCTGAAAACTTTTAAACATCATAACTTCAGTTGTGCTGATTGGATTTGTTTTGGTGTAATTACATTTATTAAAATGTATCTAAATGTTCTACATTGGGTTGGGATTTTTCTTGTCTTGTGTTTCACTTTATTACTGTTTATATGCTGCATAAATACTTTACACATTGCCTCTAAGTTAAGCCTGACTGTTTTTGTGCCAAGCTACCAGAAGGTTAAAGAAGAAGATTAATTTAGTAACTTTTAAGGTTTTCTCTGACCGGTATTGTGACTGTTGCTTCAGAAGGGCTCACCTCCCTTCCCCTCAACCAACAACCCAATTTCCCACAACAGCCTTATAACATTCATTTTGTAGATACGTGACACCAAAATCTGGGATGTGGCTGTGGTCAGTCTCACCAGGAAAAGTGGAGCACCCTCTTTTACAACGCAGAGCAAAACTTCAGAGAAAGTAGAACCCGGGAGAAGGGACAGGATAGAAAGAAGGCACTGTTGAGAGGAGAGTGACCAAGGGGAGTGAGGGAATAAGATAAGGAAATACTGAGAACAGAGCAGGCAGGGGGAGAGACAGTGAGAGAGCATGCACTTCTGCACGTAGAGGGGGCCAAGGGAGGAAACGCATTAGAGCAGGAGATTTGTAGGCAAGAATTTTAGGAGGAAGAGGGAGAGCAATGACTGCTGAGGAAAGAATGTCCAGGCCGAAAGGAAATATAAAAAATAAGAGCAACCACTGCTGGGGAGCAAGGAACTAGAGAGTGGAAGGCTGAGAAAGCAGGCATTGCTTGGGACAGATTGGAACTCAGTCAGGGCCTGACTCTCACTCAGGGGCATGCACCGCGCTTTCCCTGCCCTTCGCTTTTTCATCCTAAGGTATCAAAAGCGTGAGTCTTTAAACTGTTAAATATTAAACAGCTTTCACTATGTTTAATTGTTTTTTCTTTTCTGAGTTGCAATGTGCAATTGGTACCACCTACAATATACATTATTGCAACTTTCATTTGGGCTCACCAGGCATTTGAGAAAATAGATTCACCAAGTCCTCAAGTAGTTCTTTCCTTAGTATTATATCTAGTCACGTTCGGCGAGCAGTAGACTCACTAAAGATATCCAGATGCTGCATGGCCCATCTCCCATCAACCAAGAAGCACTGTTGGTAAAACTGCTCATATTGTAGTTTAGAACCTTTATATTGGAGCAAAAACAAACCTACCTCCATTGAAAAAATGATGTACGTTTCTATGCAAATCATTATCCTGAAAACTTCAGAATGCCAAAGACAAAACGCATAAAACAAGAGACTTGAGATGATGCTCAGGCATGAGAAACATCTGGTACCTAAGGGTATTCCAATGTAATTTATTTACTCTTATGTTACAGCCAGTCATCAATTTCTGATAGTGCACAGTTGTAAACAGCTTCCAACGTCGTATTTTTAAAATGTTTATTCTGGTATATTTATATAGCGTAAACTCCACCCGAAGGCACACACGTCCTTCATATGAGCACTAGCTGTATTATGCAATGATTTTTTTTGTGGGGGGGGGGGAAGGGGGTTGCACAGGGAGATTAAGAGAGTTGCAGAGAATCACAGGATGGTGAGCCCTGATGCCGAGACTCACAGCTGATTCCCAGTTGCAAAGTCGGCGCTATGATGTAATGCCAGATCCCTTTGGTCTGATTTTTTCATCAAACAGGGAATACAAAGGGATCAACACTCACTACCAAATTTCAAATAATCCACGGTATGACATCATTTCTGTCAGTAATAAGGTTAACACTACCTTCTTTGTTAGAGATCACCTAAGTTTTAATCCTGAATTTTTACGTCAAATATAACTCTATTTCAGCAAAGCCATAAAAGTTTGATGAAATACAAGAAATATATAGGTAAAAGAAAAGTGTGACACATTATTACATTTTTAATGTAGAAGTTGTCACAATGCCAAGTATCAATCAACATTGGAACCCACAAACTGTTAAAAATAACATAACATTCAAAAATTGATAACACCAATACCAGTGCATCACTATCCTAAAATCAATATAAAAGACATAATCATTTTATGACAGTTCTGCTCTTCGCCCACATCCGCCCTAAAATGTTTGCGACTGCACAGGTATACATTAACTGAAGGGTCCGATTTAAATAGCCTCAAAGCAATGCAGTGGCTAGATGTGTCCAATTGTCTGCAAATGGGAGACAGCAGTGCAGAGTGTGACTGGATATAAGCTGGGCATGCAAACAGCAAAAGTGGCAAAGACTCTTTTTGATCAAGACAGAAAGGGTAATTCCAAGAGACAGATTCCAACCATCTTGCAGTGAATGATTTCAGATGGAGCATCCCTACTTTACATTGATTGTGTCTAAAGGCCCCATAATTAAGTCCTAGTACTTCTCTAGGCCATACACTGATTTAAACATAAAATATTCCCCTGTCTAGCTCCTTTATACACAGACGACTATCTCAAACATCTATGCTCTGGCCCTTCCTTGCTTTCAGATAATGCTGATATTTCCAACCAGATCAATACCTCAATACCAGAACAACTAGAAAAACTAAGGAAGAAGCAAGTCCGACTGCAGCTAATGGTATTGATGCTGCCGGACTACCTCAAGGCAGAGGTAATTCCCTTGGGCCTTCAGGTTCGAAATATACCGGGTATCTTTACAGATAATCCCAAGTACACATCAAGCTTCAGCTACATAGGCACCACCTGCTCCCGTCATTGGTTGGCATTAGGTATTGATACCGCAACCGAAACATTAAAATCACTAGAGACAGAAATCGCCGATATCCTAAAACAAATCGAGGATTCTAATACAACAACTGAAAGCAAAAAACTCATAGAACAGGTGGATAAGACCGTTGCAGACTTTTACAGAATTGAGCAGAATAAAAAATCAAATAAAGTCAAAAAAGACATAAAATCTTACAACATTGAAACAACCTACCCCTACTTGCAGAAAGACTTCTATACTAACAATTCATATACCAATCCCAACAGAATAGACCTTGGCGAAGATATAATAGACGACAGAACCTGGTTGGTTTTTCCGACACCTCCGTCGAATCATCGGACAATTCAGACGCAGGCAAAGGCTCGAGTACATCGAGACGAGGGGGCGCACACCAGAACTCCAACTCTTTTTTACAGAGAGGCTAGCAAGAAGGGCGGGTCAAGAAAGCTCAGAGATGGTTCAACCCTCCTGGGGAACGGCGGACAAGGAACAACTACTACCAATGGTAACACCTGGCCCCTCACAGACTGATATAATCCCCATCTTTAATCTTACAAATCACTTGCTGGCACAAGACGAACTTTCCCTCCTCAAAAAGGGCTTGACCTTTGTCCCAACGATAGCACCTAATTTCATGGAGGTTCAGACAGAGCTCCTACGTTTTTTCAGGCGTATTCGCCTGAAGGCATTCTTCCAAATTCACCCGTCACCTGAAATCAAGGCACATACTCCTTTCCGCCCTCCCTCAACCTTTTTACCATCCGCTGGATTGGTACCACCAGAAGTGATTACGTTTGAGAAATTGGTTCTTAAAGACCTCTCAAACTTGGAACAACAAAGGAGATTCATACCCTATAACATCACATTAAAGGAGAAACAGGCCATCAGTTCCCTTAAATCCAATGACTCCATAGTTATTAAAAGTGCAGACAAGGGTGGTGGGATTGTCATGCAGGAACTTGACTCCTACACTGCAGAGATCCAAAGACAGTTGGACAATAAAGATCACTACCTCAGGTTAGCATCCAACCCTACCAAGGAGATTCAGGATTTGATACGGAAAGTAACAGCAGATGCAGTATCAGAGGGTTTCCTGACAAAGAAAGAATTCAATTACCTAAATGTAAAAATCCCCAGGACCCCGGTAATATATACACTACCTAAAATTCACAAGAGTATGACCACCCCACCTGGCCGCCCGATTGTGTCAGCTTGCGGTTCCATCCTAGAACCTTTAGGGGCATTTGTTGATTTCTTTATAAAAGAATTTGTCCCCCCGACAGCTTGCTATGTATGAGACTCCATGTCCATGATCAATCTAGGCGAACACCACCCTTTCAACCCCACTACTGATACCTTGTGTACCATGGACGTGGAGTCTCTGTATACTAATATCCCGCAAACTGCGGCACTTCATGTTATACAGAAGACTTTAGATACACGACCACGCCCTCATGCTATCCCCACAACATTTATCTGTCAGTTACTGGAACTTTGCCTTACCCGAAATTTCTTTTCATTTAATGGCCTCTTTTACCAACAAATAAATGGAACTTCTATGGGCGCGATTTTTGCCCCAAACTTGGCCATATTGTTTATGGATGAAATAGAAAGACATGTCATTCTGGTACCATCTAACCCCTTCTTCACCGGTATCATTATGTGGCGTAGATACATTGATGACATCTTCATGATATGGAGATTGGATATCAATGTTCTACGCCACTTTATGCACTGGATGAACAACAACTGTTCGGGCCTTAATTTCACCTTCGTATCTGATAGGTCCTCCATAAACTTTTTGGACTTAACAATTTTCCATCAGGAAGCTGAACTCCTTACACGGTTATTCAGAAAACCTACTGAGAGAAATACGTTGTTAGAATACACTAGCAATCACCCCAGGGCTCTGAGGGATTCGCTACCGTTCTCTCAATTCTTAAGGATTAGGAGAAACTGCTCAAACAAGGAGGATTACTTCAGAGAAAGCGCCATTCTGGCTAATAAACTCAAAGATAGGGGCTATCCCAGGAAAATTGTAAAAAACGCCATGAAAAGGGCGTGGTACCGCCCCCGAGAAACACTGCTGGTCTCAAACCCAAAGAAAAATATGGACAGAATAGCATGTGTAACAACTTTCTCCCCCCTCTCTAATAAACTGAGGAAAATGATTCTACAACATTGGCCTGTGATTAATGCAGGTATTCTAGAAATTGAGCGCCCCTTATTCGCTTTCAAAAAAAGTAAGAATTTAAAGGACCACTTGGTTCGAGCAGCCCTCCCCAGTCCTAACCATTCTTCTACACTTGAAGCGGCATGGGGTCTGTCCCCCATTGTTGGACATGTGAAATTTGGGGGATGTACTGTATGCAATTTGACCATTGAAGGCAAAACACTAGTGTTCAACAATATTACGTTCAAATGTAACATTCTTACAAACTGCAATACAAGTAATGTTATTTATCTCATCCAATGTCCCTGTAATAAAATTTATGTGGGCCAAACATCACAAAAAATCAAAACCCGCATCTGCCAGCATAGAAGCCGTATCAGGTGCAGGACACCGAACGCCCCGCTGGTAGAACACTTCACAGAAGCAAAACATGATGAGGATGATATCCGCTGGACTGTTCTAAAGGCACTGAAACTATCCCAAAGAGGAGGCAGCATGGCCAGTCTACTAAATAAAGAGGAACTGAAATGCATAATAATGCTGGACTCGATCCGTAATGGACTAATCCGGACAGAGGATTGGACTTCCCTCCTCTAAGTCAGGCACTGCTCTCTGCATACCATGTCTGCCAAAAACGTATGCAGATTTAAACTAACAATGACAATCACTAAATGTACGTTTCATGGCCAATTGCTCACCCTTAACAACTGGATAATTGATGTAGTACATATGTGATCCCGAATACAAACTAAGAGTGAGTCTAATGCTATGAATGTATCGCTGCTACTAATGTTATACAGACAATTTTGTGTAAATAGTCCTATGTGTATAAATAGTCCTATGTGTATAATGGTTGAGCTCCTTAGGTCAGCCCCTTCACCTCGGTGAGCACGTACCTTCACTCGATATAATCACGATATGTATTAACACCCCTAATTTAATCACCGGGTCGCACAGTAAAATCACACTCACATTATCACAATTAGTGCCATTCTCAGACCGTTCCAAAATGGCCGCCCTTTTCTATCATTGTACCTTGATTGGTCCTTCATCGGAATGGGCTCTAGGCCATTCCACAATGGCTGCCGCAAACGCAGTGGGAATGGCTAGTCCTTACTCCATGTTAGCAGCTCACCAGCCTTAACCACCCGGAAATGAACCGAGCGACACTGGTGCAGCGGATTCACGCTGACGGAGAAGAGGAGAGAGACCATCGTGTCTCCACCTTCAACCCACCATCGAGCATCTCGCCGACTAAGGTAAATGCCGGCCCTGGCCCCCCTAAAAAGCTGGTTAAATGTTAGCAACCCTAGCCATAATCTTGCGCCTTATTTACTTCATTTTCCTTCCAATCCAGCCCACGAGACCGCCGTACTAAAGCGGCTACATTCCCCAAGGAGCTACGCACTCCCACATCCGAGCCCCATTAACAAGGAAGACTCGTGAAACTACGGCCTTTTCAATCAAATTCGGACTTGACAAGGTAAAGGTTCTGCCCCGGCACTCGTTATGGGCACTCACACCAGACTCATCCTTTATCCCTCACAATTTAATTTCTGGTTCCAGGCACCTTCAATTCCTGGGCACTTGGCAGTACCCCTAATGCCCTACTGCGCCTGTCCAAGACCACTATAGAGACTTGGCAGGTTAGTAATATCTCTGGAAATGCGAACAGCCATCGCCGATTTCGACCGGGCACGAATAATATCACCCAACTTCGGTCGCAATGGCCATTACGAAACCGGCACGCATGGTATTAGTCAATTAACGTCTGCGCAACGACGATCACAACCCAAAATATCCGATGTACACAATGCGCCACCATTCAATGCCTCAGTAATTCGGCACTTTTCTCACGAGCACGCCAATTAAAATTGACAATGACCGTGTGCACAAATCACAACGTTGATCCTCTGCCGACTCCCTGCGCCGGTCACTAGCCTATCGTCGCACCGCCTTAATACCTGGCTAATTAGTCACTGATAGTTCACCAATTCACTGTGCCGATTTCTGGTTACCAGATTCCTAATTCTTTCACTCACCTGTTCAAGGAATATTGTTTATAGTGATGTGACGCAACTCTCACGGAGCCCTGAGTTGGCCCTCACTTGCATGGAATTATTTCACGCAGTTCAAACAGAACTATGAACAAAGATATTGGTTCTGACCAGGCGTGGCCAGTAAGCCACATATTGACCTCGCTACCGCAAATGTTTTTATGTCACTTTTTCAGGCGGATGCCTTATGCTGTTCTCTCATTTTCCTCCCCTTTACTTCCACAGGCGTTCGTAATGGAAACAGGCAGTGATTAATACAGTCCTGATGATGATCCCGGTTCATTAGGAGCCAGTGGATCGAAACATTGACGCTTAAAACAGTGTTGCATATAATCAATTTGTATATTAATCTGTATACACTGTATGTCGAAACTTGTTGTGATTTATTATTAATTCGCAAGCGACAGTTGGCTCCAAAAACTCTTTTTTGCCTGTAACAAACTTTCCTTCTGATTCACTTACTTTCTTCACCCTATGGTCTTTCTAATTCTTGGGATAGGTACAGGATTGTGCCCTATCTAAATGTTTGCATGTGACCCTCTTTCGGTCAATCAAATTCCTTCTAAGTCTAAATTAAACATTCCTCGCCCGGCTGGGCTAGGAAACTGAACTATAATACTGATTGTGGCCTATAAGTTTATTTGTTTGTTTATTGAATTCCCTGAGGACCCTTGTTCTCTTTAATAGCATATTACCCATGGTCCAAAGGTATCTTTTGGGTTCCCTTGTTTACATGAAAAATAGTGAAGTGCCTGCAACATTTTGCTCTTCCCTCTGCAGCATAAATGACCAATACTGTTTTTTTTGTGTCTCCTAGGAGGGTATTTAGAGTTCAGTAGGGGTTCAGTAGTGTCAAATATCCCTAAAGCCTAACAAAACAGACAATGTTTTGGTTGTGGTCAACCAGAGAATGTTTTAAATTCTATCTAACCTAATGATGACTTGTAAGGCAGCAGCATATTGAGCAAGCTCTGGGGTAGCCCATCATCTTCATCAGAATAAAATAGACCAAAGGGGGTCATTAAGGGCTACCTTTTTATCTCCCATTTCAAAAAAAGAAGGTGCAATGGTGTACTTCGTGGAAGATAAATCAGTGATCTTAAAAAATTCTCCAATTGCTCCACAACCGAAACGTCACCAAAGCCCCACAACTCACCACCATATAGTGATGAGCCAAGGGCCTTGGCCTCATACACCTGTGAAGCTGGCACTATTGGCTTAGTGAAAGAAGCCTGGTGTTCTTTCAGGACGGCACCAATAGTCTGTCTGTGCTTCAAGGAAGCACTACTGATATGTGGACACCATGACATATTGGCTGACAATTTGATTCCTAGGTAATTAAACACATCAACCCTCTCTAGGACCCTATCGCCTGGCATCAGCTTTTCCTTACCTTTTTATGGTTGCTAAACAGCATAAATTTAGTTTTGTCTGCGTTGATTTCTAAGCCACAACTTGACAAAAGGCAGCAAATTTGAAGAATGTTCAGGTCACTAAGGGTTTTCAATATTAAAAGAGTGTCAAATATACGGATCTTGGTGTTAGCTATAACAGGGACATCCACTGGGCAGTCAGAGTGATAGTCGCCCAATCCATTTAGATACAAAGTGAAGAGAGTGGCAACTAGTACACACTCTTGCAGAATACCTTTCAGCACTGGGATCTTGTCGATCAGTTGGCCCTGTTACCCCCATCTGACACAGGCGAAGTTATTCTCATGTAGCTTAATCAGTATTGACGGAATATTGTGAGGTATACCCATCGCTTTCAAAACCTGCCACAGCCTCAAGCATAGAACCAGGTCAAAGACACATTTTAGATTGACAGAAGCGACAAATAAGTTGCCCTTGCTGATCAGATCCATCTTCCAAAACAATTTGGATAAACCTAAATTCCTGCTCAATCGTAGAGGTTTTGGCTCTGAATCCCACTTGAAGTTGGCTTATAATATCCCAACCTGATATCCACATTTGATTTCATACCAGAACCAAACGAGAATAGACTTTTTTAACACAACAATAAGACTATTGAACCTATAATTCATATATACTGGTATAACTTCGGCGCCCTGCCAAGATTCTGGAATAGATGTTCATATATAATGATATAATGTCGCCCTTCATATATATTGGTATAACTTAAGGCACCCAGCCAAGATTCCTGAATAGATGTTTCCCAGAGCAATCACATTTGATAAAGCTACTATATTGTCAGCCTAGGCATCAGCATTATGAGCAAACAAATAAAGAGGAATGGCAACTGGGCCTGGAGCCCTTTTCCTCGCACATGTAGACAGTGAGTCTAGAACTTTCTCTCTAGTGAATGGGGAAGAGGTAACATTCTGGAGGCTACTATACAACAGAGTAACTTTGGTGCCAGGAACTACCTTCTCATAGTACAGGGCAGCAAAATGATTAACCTATTCTGAGGGTGGAAAAGGGTTTAGCGGTTCTTCCCCCCCAGGGATTTGTACCACTGGTAACCAAGTGAAGTGCGAACAGCCTCTGGATTAACATGCTTCCGCTAACTCCTGCTATCCATTATTGTCACACTCTTCTTTGCATTCAATATGCTAAGTTTGTATTACTTTCTGATGGCTGCAATCATGGATGGCCTTTTCAACTTGATCGCTCTAGCTAGAGTGGGCCTCAGGTGCCCACACTCCCTGTTAGACCATCCATTGTCTTTTATTTGGGGGGCTTCTTCTTAAATCCTAAAATAAAGTGCAATCCTCGCAAAAAGTCTTTTTGCAACACACTAAAGTCTCGGTGGTCTTCTTCCTTTTCCATACTTTTTGCAATGGTACTCCGAGTTGCCTGAACATCTTTGTCGATGTTTGACAAGATTTCTGGCTTTCCATAACCTGATGCCATTTGAGGCGACATCTCTCATATATATGTACAACTATTGTATACTTATCAAAGAAAGCTAGCAGCCTAAGACATAGAGGGTCATAGTCTCTCCCCACTGTTTCCTACTACCTGTACTACCATGACACCCACTCTGGACCTCAATCTTAGGTCGATGAGGATGTAATCAATTCGGATTTTAGACAAATGGTTTTTAAAAGTGTATGCCTCCTTGGTATCGGAATTAGTACGACCCCCAATTCAATGGAGAGCGCTATCATCTGAAAAATGGCTTGGGTCCATCATTTGATTGAGTGAGGCTCCAGCTGGGGGATAGCCCAAGATTCTTACTCCTCAGCAGTGATTTCAATATTATCCATGACTAGGGACTCAAATGAAGAATTAAGGGCTAGATGTAGGTAATTCCCATTTACAGACTCTTAAATACCGAATTTTACCGAATCGATATTTAAGAGTCTGTAAATGGGAAGGGGGCAGATTTAGGTAATTCCGAATTTAGGAATACCAAATCTGTAAGATTCGGTATTTACCGATTCGGTAAATACCGAATCGGTATTGCCCATTGATTCCTATGGGCTTTGAAGCCCATAGGAATCAATGGGAAATACTGATTCGGTATTTACCGAATCGGTAAATACCGAATCCTGCAAGGGTGCAGGGGGTGTCACTTTGACACCCTCTAGCACCCCAAGTACAGGCTTGTGTGAATGTGGCACACATACATGCCCTAAGGGCATGTCTGTGTGTCACATGGCACCGGTGTGCATGCACAGATGTGGATGCACACCTGAATTCGGTATTTTACCACACAATAGGATTGTGTGGTAAAATACCGACTCTTAAGGGCCTGTGGCACTTTTAGGAGTGTCAGCTACATATGGATTTACCGATTCGGTAAATATACCGATTCGGTATTTTACGGAATCGGTATATTTACCGAATCAGTAAAATTACTGATTCGGTAAAATTACCGATTTGGTAGGCCCCCTACCTCTGAAAAGCCTAATACCGGTCGGAAACGGCCGAAATCGGCCATTTCCGACCGGTATTAGGACTCCTACATCTGGTCCTTTGTCCCCTGCAATGATCATATATAAACTTGAACAAGACTTAGCCAGATGAAAATCTAGGGCTTGAATTGTCACTGAGGTGTGTCTACCCTTAACCATATGTGCATATATGTTGAAGATCATCACACTATGGTCCCTCGCCCTACTTACTTCAATGCCTAGTATGTCAGTACAATCAATTGTTTATCGGAAAATCTTACAATTTGGGAAGGAATTCACCCATATTGTTAGACCACCCATAGGTCTTACAAACCTATTAGGCTTAGCTGAAAAATTGAAAAGACACGTTGTGAGAAGTTGGCCTGGTATATGCTGTCCACTAATTAAAGTGGGCAACTTGCACTAGTCCAAACAACCTTTATGGTGATTTAAGAGGTCAAAGAGGACATTAGAAAGCTTTCCAAGTAGTAGCTGTTGAGCGCAGACTTCAGGCTTAGTCTTGAAGGAATGTTAAGTAGCTTATTTTACCAGAATTCAGTCTTATAGTTTTGGTTAAAGGAAAGGAGAACCACACAGTAGTTATACAAATATGTATTTATTAATCTAACACTATCTAGTATGACACAGTATCTCCTACATGGATATAATCACAAAGCACACACTACTTGAGCACAGAAATGACAGTAAATAGCACTAATTCACAGTGGGCCCCAGTGGGGGACCAAACCATATACTAAGTGAGTGGTATAAGAACCACAACTCAAGTCAAGACAGTGTTGAGAGAACGTAGAATCGCTGGGACCCCAAGGAACCACCCAAGGTGAGTACATAGGGACCCCACTGAGGACGGGTGCAGTGTGGGGACTCTGCACAATTGTACGGAAAAGTCGCGGTGGAAGTTGTAGAGTTTAAGGACCCTTCCCACTGGACTTCAAAGAAGCCCAGTGGAAGACAGAAGGTTGTAGAGCCACCCACCTGTGGATACTGAGATACCCAAGTTACCTATCCCAGGGAAGCCGGGTGCATAGGTCTGAAGTGGTGTCGGAAACCGCAGTCAAACCCAATGGAGGACTTGGAAGAAGAGCTGCTGCTGGAAGGAAGAAAAGTGTCAGTTGGAATCCAAAGGTGGATTCTTGTTGAGAAGTACCTAAAAGCAGAGGGGACAGAGTCTGGGTCACTTGTGAGTGACCAGGGGCTTGGTAGACGAATGCTCACCGATGTCGGGTGCTTCAGGTGAGTGGATGGAGTCCTTGACTCTGTAGCTACAGGGACCAGGAGATGTCAAGGACAACCAGGAGCTGGATATGAGCTGTTCCATAAAAGATGTAGAGTGCTGAGGGGTCGGTGTCTGGTAGGAGAACCAACAAGCCTTGGCAACTGCAACCCACGCAGAAGGTAAGAATGGGTAAGGCTCAGACCAGCAAGATGCAGGAGACTCACCACAGCTAGAGGAGTCCTGGCAGGCCTGGAGCAACCATGGGACCCCAAGAAAAGAAAAGTGGACCCTCAAGTGGACCCAAAGGCCAGATGCAGAGGAGTCGCGAGAGGACCTCAAGCGTTTCACCAAACAACAGCCCACAGAGCTTTTGGTGTGAGGAGGTCAAAGCTCTTGGTAGGAAATGGTGCCAGAGGTTAGGGCTACTCAGAGCCCAATGTACTTGCAAATAAAGACAGTGCGCAGAGGTTCGGGTATTGCAGCCACCATGAGCGATACTAGCCTCAAAATTGGTAAGAGGGCAGCTTGGGCCTCAAGGGACATAGAAACCCACCTCCTGTGTTGCTGGACCCTTCAGAGAAGTTAGGAGCTTGGGATCAGCAGACTGGCCAACAGTGATGAGGTGCCTGTGAATGCTGGGGAGGGACTCCTTCACTCCGAGGTAGACATTTTTTGGTTGTACTTGATGCTCCACAGGTCCTGCATGTGTCCTGTGTGGTGCTCGTCATGAGCCTCGGCGCTCCAGTGCTCATGACGAGCTCAGCTCTCATGAGCTGTGGAACGCTCGCATGCGGGGATAATTCCCCTGCTGTGCTGAGCGTTCCACGGGAACGATGCGGCCATGACGAGCTGAGCTCGTCATGAGCACAGGAGCGCATTGCCTCATGACGAGTTCAGCTCGTCATGAGCATGGGGGGCACTTTGCGCGCTCCCCTTCCCCCCCCCAGCACAGCGGGGATTAACCCCCGCAGCGAAGGGGTTAAAATATTTATGATGCAATAAGTATTTATATTTATCCTTTTTGTACAATTTTTAGAGGCTAACTTCATGATGATTTTATTCAGTGTATTGAGGCAGAGAATGACTATTTTTAAATCATTTTTTGTATTGATTTTTTTTATAAATTCTCTTTACCTCCCATACAAGTGAATCACAAATTATGGCTCCTCTTAGTAACTTGTTTTTATCCAGTGGGGTAGTAATGAATTAATGTGTGATCACAAGCTATATTGATATATACTTTTGTACATCGCATATTTTTGCACATAATGCATTTAAGCACCAATTTAGGCAAGGGCATTACCGTGTTTCTTGCATCTCAGTGGTAGCTGTTCATAAATTGTTTAGCTTCATTATTGTTTAAAGCACAGGTTGAAGTTACTCCATTCTTTTTCTGCTTCAGCATTACTTATGGCTCAATGGCAGATTAAGTATTGATGTGCATCAGTGGCTCAGGGTGTAATATTAACAACTATGTTCTAATCTACATTTTCCCGCTTACTGATGTTTGCCAATTACATGAACAGCTGCACTTTATATTTATTCAATGCATCTGGGCTGCCTACCCCACTATGGGGCTTATTATGTTTTACACAAGCCTGCACTGATAATATTTTTTTTGCACGGTAATTGTTATTTGCACACCCTTGGAGATTAACTTTAAATATTGCTGTTATCAAATTCTATTTACCAATGTAACAAGGTAACTATTGCGACCCCAGTAGTATGTTTTCTATATCCTCAGATTCACTGGTCATGTGACATTTAGCACTAGCACTTTAAAAGGGTGGCTTGCACTGTGAGCATCATGTGATCAAGGCCTCTTGGGAGGACGAAACGCGTCAAGGCGGTGCATGGTGTCTATGGAAATAAATAATTTCATGCACTTAACTTCCTGGGTCCGTGTTCGTCTTTGCCTTTGAAGACGGAGTTCTGCTCATATATATATATATGTATGTGTGTGTGTGTGTGTTTGTGTGTGCGCGTGTGTGTGTGTGTGTGTGTGTGTGTGGAATGCTAACCCTTGCTCCTCTTATATCTGCCACTTTTGACTAGCATTGCTGCCAGCTTTCCCGGATCAATGCATGATGTGCTGTTCTAGCCAGGTTTTTCTTTTAATTCTCAGATTTGAAATTCACTTTTGTAATGGAATAAACAGGACTACAAGTCCCAGAATTTTAAAAACAAATCTGGACTGGGGACATGGGAAACTTGGCAGGGCTCCTCCAGTCCATTCATCTACCACGTCAGCCCCAATTTATGGGATCCTTTAGCCATTTTTACCACATCCAGCACCGGTTAAAAGAAAAGTTTTCAAGTGCCACAATGTGGATCTGTCCCTGTAGCATCTTTAAAGATTTGAATACGTTTTATTATTAAAAAGCCAAAATGTTTTCTTTCTCCTTTGTTTTACACGTAGTGCAGTTTAGTTCAAACAGTCAGAGGTCAAGGCAAGATAAACAAACATTTAAGCACTTTAATGGGACCCTTTCTTAGTGTCCCCGTAAACAGAGCGACTGGGGCAACAGCTTTGCTTGGAGCGCTGCTGCTTCTGCCAGCTAAAGCCGAGGTTCGCCTCTCCTGAGGTGGGCAGGGCTGCTGTGGGCCAGTCCAAGATGTCCAATAGGCAGGACCTCGAAGTCTTCCGAAGAGCAGGGGATACAGGGGATACACGATCCCAAGAGGATATCAAATATTACACAGCACCTGTTTCTTTCTGCTGGTGCTCCGGTATCTCTGAATCAGAGACTTGTTTGCATTCAGTATATTGAGGTTCCAGTGTCATGTAGCAGGGTGATTGTGATCCTGCAGCGGTTCAATCACCAAAAGATGCATGAGCCATCAAACCCCTCCCCGTTCCCAAAAGAGATGCCATTGAGTTCTTTTCCATATCACAGTAGCCAGTGTGCCCGCCTCAAGCACAGTTTGCGGGTGAGGGGATCAGAGTCACCAGATACACTTGCAACACATGCAGTATACTAAGAATCATCAGTGTGCTTACAACTGGCAGACTATCTGCAGGAGAGGTGACAGGCCTAGTCAGCATGCTTTCCTTCCGAGCAGGATATAGTACGCAAAAGAGTGCTGGCATGGCAGGACTTGTCAGCATCCTTCCAACCTTGATGTAGTACGCATGGGAGTGATGGCACGAAGGGTTTAATCAGCATCTTACCATTCCTAGCTCAATAGAGTGTGCATCAGAGTGCTGGCACGAGGGACCTAATGAGCATCTTATCCTTCTGAGCTCTATATAGTACGCAACAGAGTGCTGGCACGAGTAGCCTAGTCAGCATCTTAACCTTTGGAGCTGGATATAGTATACATCAGAGTGCTGGTACGACGGGCCTAGTCAACCCTCTGTCTTTCCAAGGTCGATATAGTGTGCTTCAGAGTTCTGACACGATGGGCCTAGTCAGCATCTTATCCTTCCCTGCTGGATATAGTGTGCATCAGAATGCTGGCACAGGGGGCATAGTCGGCATCATATCCTTCCGACCTTGGTATAGTACGCATGAGAGTGATGGCTGGAGGGACCTAATCAGCATCTTATCCTCCCGAGCGTGATAGAGTGTACACCAGAGTGCTGGCACAAGGGGCCTAATCAGCATCTTATCCTTCCGAGCTCGATATAGTAAGAATCAGAGCGCTGGCGCGAGTGGCCTAGTCAGCATCTTATCCTTTGGAGCTGGATATAGTATACATCAGAGTGCTGGTACGATGGGCCTAGTCAGCCCTCTGTCCTTTCAAGCTCAATAGTGTGCTTCAGATTGCTGGGAAGAAGGTCCTAGTCAGCATATTATCCTTCTGAGCTTAATGTAGTATGCATCAAAGTGCTGGCAAGAGGGGTCTAGTCATCATCTTGTCCTTCCGAGTTGGATATAGTACACCTCACAGTGCTGGCACAAGGGGCCTAGTCAGCATCTTATCCTTCGTAGCTGGATATAGTATACAGCGGAGTGCTGGTACGATGGGTCCAGTAAGCCCTCCATCCTTCCAAGGTAGATGTGCTTCAAATTGCTGGGGCAAGGGGCCTAGTCAGCATTTTATCCTTCCAAGCTTAATAGAGTATGCATCAGACTGCTGACACAAGGAGTTTGATCAGCATCCAAGGTTGATATAGTGTGCTTCAGATTGCTGGGACAAGGGGGCCTAGTCAACATATTATCCTTCTTCGCTGAATGTAGTATACATCTGAGTGCTGGCACGAGGCGCCTAGTCAGCATCTTATCCTTCCCAGCTGGATATAGTACGCATCAGATTGCTGGCACGAGGGAAATCGTCAGCATCTTATCCTTCCGAGCTTGCTATATTATGCATGGGAGTGCTGGCACAATGGGCCTAATCAGAATCTTATCATTCTGAGCTGGTTATACTGTGCATCAGAGTGATGGCACAATGGCCTAATCAGAATATTAACCTTCCGAGCTAGATATAGTACACATCATCAGAGTGCTGGCACGAGGGGCCTAATCAGCAAATTATCCCTCCGAGCTGGATCTAGTACGGATCAAAGTGCTGGCACGAGGGGCCTAATTGGCATCTTATCCTTCTGATCTGTATATAGTACGCATCAGAGTGCTGACCAGTCAGCTCTCCGTCCTTCCAGTGTGCTTCAGAATGCTGAGACGAGGGTCATAGTCAGGATCTTATCCTTCAGACCTGAATGTAGTATGCATCAGGGTGCTGGCACAAGGGGCCTAGTCAGCATCTTATCCTTCCGAGTTGAATGTAGTACACATCTGAGTGCTGGCACGAGGGGCCTAGTCAGCATCTTATCCTTCCCAGCTGAATATAGTATGCATCGAAGAGCTGACATGAGTGTAATTTTCAGAATCCTATCTTTCTGAGCTCAATAGAGTGTGCATCGGAGTGCTGGCATGAGGGGCCTAGTCAATATCTTATCCTTCCGAGCTGGATTAGGTATGCATCAGAGTGCTGGCACGAGGTGCCTAATCAGCATCTTATCCTTCTGAGCTGGATTAGGTATGCATCAGAGTGCTGGCATGAAGGGCCTAATGAGCATTTTATCATTCTGAGCGGAATTTAGTATGCCTCAGAGTGCTGGCACAAAGGGCCTAGTCAGCCCTCCGTCATTCCAACAGTGTGTTTCAGAGTACTAGGATGAGGGGGCTAGTCAGCATCTTATCCTTCTGATTTCAATAGAGTATAGATCAGAGTGCTGGCATGAGGGACCTAGTCAGCAACTTATCCTTCTGAGCTCGATATAGTGTGCATCAGAGTGCTGGCACGAGTGGCCTAGACAGCATCTTATCCTTCTGAGCTGAATGTAGTACACATCTGAGTGCTAGGATGAGGGGCCTAGTCAGCATCTTATCCTTCTGAGTTCGATAGAGTGTAGATCAGAGTGGTGGCATGAAGAGCCTAGTCAGCATCTTATCCTTTTGAGCTGAATGTAGTACGCATTAGAGTGCTAGTATGAGGGGCCTAGTCAGTATCTTATCCTTCTGAGTTCAATAGAGTGTAGATCAGAGTTCTGGCATGAAGGGCCTAGTCAGCAACGTATCCTTCTGAGCTTGATAGAGTGCGCATCAGAGTATTGGCATGAGGGGCCTAGTCAGCATCTTATCCTTCCGAGCTTGATATAGTATACATCAGAGTGCTGGCATGAGGAGCCTAGTCAGCATCTTATCCTTTGGAGCTGGATATAGTATACATCAGAGTGCTGGTACGATGAGCCTAGTCAGCCCTCTGTCCTTTCAAGCTCAATAGTGTGCTTCAGATTGCTGGGAAGAGGGTCCTAGTCAGCATATTATCCTTCTGAGCTTAATGTAGTATGCATCAAAGTGCTGGCAAGAGGGGTCTAGTCATCATCTTGTCCTTCCGAGTTGGATATAGTACACCTCACAGTGCTGGCACAAGGGGCCTAGTCAGCATCTTATCCTTCGTAGCTGGATATAGTATACAGCGGAGTGCTGGTACGATGGGTCCAGTAAGCCCTCCATCCTTCCAAGGTAGATGTGCTTCAAATTGCTGGGACAAGGGGCCTAGTCAGCATTTTATCCTTCCAAGCTTAATAGAGTATGCATCAGACTGCTGACACAAGGAGTTTGATCAGCATCCAAGGTTGATATAGTGTGCTTCAGATTGCTGGGACAAGGGGGCCTAGTCAACATATTATCCTTCTTCGCTGAATGTAGTATACATCAGAGTGCTGGCACGAGGCGCCTAGTCAGCATCTTATCCTTCCCAGCTGGATATAGTACGCATCAGATTGCTGGCACGAGGGAAATCGTCAGCATCTTATCCTTCCGAGCTTGCTATATTATGCATGGGAGTGCTGGCACAATGGGCCTAATCAGAATCTTATCATTCTGAGCTGGTTATACTGTGCATCAGAGTGATGGCACAATGGCCTAATCAGAATATTAACCTTCCGAGCTAGATATAGTACACATCATCAGAGTGCTGGCATGAGGGGCCTAATCAGCAAATTATCCCTCCGAGCTGGATCTAGTACGGATCAAAGTGCTGGCACGAGGGGCCTAATTGGCATCTTATCCTTCTGATCTGTATATAGTACGCATCAGAGTGCTGACCAGTCAGCTCTCCGTCCTTCCAGTGTGCTTCAGAATGCTGAGACGAGGGTCATAGTCAGGATCTTATCCTTCAGACCTGAATGTAGTATGCATCAGGGTGCTGGCACAAGGGGCCTAGTCAGCATCTTATCCTTCCGAGTTGAATGTAGTACACATCTGAGTGCTGGCACGAGGGGACTAGTCAGCATCTTATCCTTCCCAGCTGAATATAGTATGCATCGAAGAGCTGACATGAGTGTAATTTTCAGAATCCTATCTTTCTGAGCTCAATAGAGTGTGCATCGGAGTGCTGGCATGAGGGGCCTAGTCAATATCTTATCCTTCCGAGCTGGATTAGGTATGCATCAGAGTGCTGGCACGAGGTGCCTAATCAGCATCTTATCCTTCTGAGCTGGATTAGGTATGCATCAGAGTGCTGGCATGAAGGGCCTAATGAGCATTTTATCATTCTGAGCGGAATTTAGTATGCCTCAGAGTGCTGGCACAAAGGGCCTAGTCAGCCCTCCGTCATTCCAACAGTGTGTTTCAGAGTACTAGGATGAGGGGGCTAGTCAGCATCTTATCCTTCTGATTTCAATAGAGTATAGATCAGAGTGCTGGCATGAGGGACCTAGTCAGCAACTTATCCTTCTGAGCTCGATATAGTGTGCATCAGAGTGCTGGCACGAGTGGCCTAGACAGCATCTTATCCTTCTGAGCTGAATGTAGTACACATCTGAGTGCTAGGATGAGGGGCCTAGTCAGCATCTTATCCTTCTGAGTTCGATAGAGTGTAGATCAGAGTGGTGGCATGAAGAGCCTAGTCAGCATCTTATCCTTTTGAGCTGAATGTAGTACGCATTAGAGTGCTAGTATGAGGGGCCTAGTCAGTATCTTATCCTTCTGAGTTCAATAGAGTGTAGATCAGAGTTCTGGCATGAAGAGCCTAGTCAGCAACGTATCCTTCTGAGCTCGATAGAGTGCGCATCAGAGTATTGGCATGAGGGGCCTAATCAGCATCTTATCCTTCCGAGCTTGATATAGTATACATCAGAGTGCTGGCATGAGGAGCCTAGTCAGCATCTTATCCTTTGGAGCTGGATATAGTATACATCAGAGTGCTGGTACGATGAGCCTAGTCAGCCCTCTGTCCTTTCAAGCTCAATAGTGTGCTTCAGATTGCTGGGAAGAGGGTCCTAGTCAGCATATTATCCTTCTGAGCTTAATGTAGTATGCATCAAAGTGCTGGCAAGAGGGGTCTAGTCATCATCTTGTCCTTCCGAGTTGGATATAGTACACCTCACAGTGCTGGCACAAGGGGCCTAGTCAGCATCTTATCCTTCGGAGCTGGATATAGTATACAGCGGAGTGCTGGTACGATGGGCCCAGTAAGCCCTCCATCCTTCCAAGGTCGATGTGCTTCAGTTTGCTTAGACGAGGGGCCTAGTCAGCATTGTATCCTTCCAAGCTCAATAGAGTGTGCATAAGACTGCTGACACGAGGGGCTTGATCAGCATCGTATCCTTCTGAGCTGGATACAGTACACATCAGAGTGCTGACACAAGCGGCCTAGTCAGCATCTTATCCTTCCAAGCTTGATAGAATATGGATTAAAGTGCTGGCATGAGGGGCCTAATCAGCATCTTATCCTTTGGAGCTGAATATAGTATGCATCAGAGTGCCCGCAAGAGAGGCCTGACCAGCATCTTATCCTTCCAAGCTGGATATAGTATACATCAGAGTGCTGGCACGAGGTGCCTAGTCAGCATCTTATCCTTCTGATCTGGATATAGTACGCATCAGAGTGCTGTCACGATGGGCCTAGTCAGCCCTTTGTCCTTCCAAGGTTGATACAATTGGCATCAGTGTGCTGGCATGAGGGGCCTAGTCAGCATCTTATCCTTCTGAGCTCAATAGAGTGTGCATCAGAGTGGTGGCACGAGGGGCTTGGTAAGCATTTTATCCTTTCATGCTGGATATAGTACGCATTAGATTGCTGGTACAAGGGGCCTAGTCAAAATCTTACCTTACAAGCTGGATATAGTATGCATCAGAGTGCTGGCATGAGGTGCGTAATAAGCATCTTACCCTTCCAAGCTGGATATAGTATGCATCAGAGTGCTGGCAAGCAGGCCCGGACTGGCCATAGCGGGCACCGGGCAATCCACCGGTGTGCCGCATGGGTGGGGGCCGGTTTTGGGCCCCTAGGGGCCATTTTTGTTACAGGGCCTTTTTTGCAGCACAGCTGCAAAATCGGCCCTGTACCAAAATCGGCCGAAAAACGGCCCCGGCAAAGAGCTCGGCGGCACCTCCAACCCCCCGAGTGGGGAGGGGGTGGGAGGGGCTGGCCGAGCACTTTGCCAGGGCTGGTTGTGGTTCCCAGTCTGGCCCTGCTGGCAAGAGGGACTTACTCAGCAACTTATCCTTTTGAGCTCAATAGAGTGTGCATCAGAGTGCTGGCACGATGGGCCTAGTCAGCATCTTATATTTCTGAGCTCGATAGAGTGTGCATCAGAGTGGTGGTACAAGGGGCCTAATCAGCATCTTATCATTCTGAGCTCGATAGAGTGTGCTTCAGAGTGCTGGCACGACAGGCCTAGTCTGCCCTCCGTCCTTCCAAGGTTGATAGAGTATGCATCAGAGTGCTGGTACAAAGGGCCTAGTCAGCATCTTAACATTCTGAGCTCGATAGAGTGTGCATCAGTGTGCTGGCACAAGGGCTAGTCAGACCACCTTCATTCCAAGGTACAGCGTGCATGGGTGTTCTGGAAATCTTCTGCATGGTGACAACAGCCAGATTGTCTGCAGACTAGCTAGCCTCCCATCCTTCCGAGCTTGATACATTGTGCCTCTAAGTACCGGCACGATGGGCCTGGTGAGTCTCCCATCCTTCTGAGCTCGATACGGTGGTCTGTGCCGTGATGACTAGATAGTTAGACAGATAGATAGATAGATAGATAGATAGATAGATAGATAGATAGATAGATAGATAGATAGATACACACTGCACACCTTAGACACACCACCCTAGTTTTTTTTAAAATCTTCATAACTTTGTAAAGGAACAATGGTTCTAAAGTACTGGCAGCATTTTCACTTGCTGTCTTCAAATAAACATCAGGGACGTGGTTCTTCAAGGATTTGGAATGTTATCTTCCTTGAGAATCCCTTACCCCATAGTCTACCTGCGTCTCATGAAAGAGCTCGACCTTAGGACTGCTTATTTTGTACATGCCAGGCGCGCAGCGCCCATAGGACTGAAAGGGCTTCAGCCCTTCCCGTCGTGTGTCCCAGCCCGTGCTACTGCAGTTCGAGCTGCTGTAGGCTAGGCTAGGCAGTGTCTGGAGTGTCCGGCACGCCCGAGTTTTTCACAGGCCTTTAAAGACCATTTGCATATATACATACCTTTGTAAACTGGTCACCGACGGTTCGTTTATTTTCTGGTTGCAGTACCCCCTGGGCCCCCTTACATTTGTATTTTACATTTTCTGTTGTAGTTTAAGAATGCATTTCATGAAAAGGAATGCAATGTAGGGTTGCCGAAAGAAAAATGCCAGCCATGTGTTGTTTAAAGAGCCTGCAAAGACATTGTCTGGACCCTAAATAGGGTTATAAATAAAAAAGTATGTATTCATTTGTAATGTGACTTCTCTGTCTTGGTTCCCTTAAATTATCAGTCATGGATCATTCAGGCAGCCCTAGAACACAATTAAAAGTGCTTTCTATATATGTTTGAAGTATGCACAGATAAATGCTGAAAATACAGCGTTATGTGACTGTTCATTTTTGTACCGTCTGGGACATCAAAATAATTAGCTGGCAACCCTAATCATAAGACTGGAAGTTTGTTGCAGGATCAGCACATTATTTATTTCCTCCTCCCTTGATCCCTGGTTAAGGCCATAATAGCAGGGCTTTAAGTGGGCCAGGACCTGCCGGTGCTCAGCACTGCAGTTCTTAAAAGCAGGTGCTGAGGCGGGTGTCTATATGGCTCTACATTTTCACCTTCATACTCAGAATGGAAAAAAATCTTAACTCTGCAGCAGTTCACTGTTTTGATGTAACTTTTATTTTTTGGCTGTTCTGTATAGCCAAACCCAACCCCCCCCCCCCCACCTTCTCCCCTCCCCTCCCCCCGAAATTTGGCTCTAGTTGCGCCTCTGGTTGTGCCCCTGGTACATGTCCACACCCAAAGCGCACTGGGGCAGGGATCTTGTGTCTAGTAGCGCTTTACCAAAGCCCTTATTATTACAATAAACTAAAACATTATCCTTCTACATATGAAAATATACAACATAGCGCTGTGCTTACACAGATGTAAACCCCTCTATTAATAAAAAAAAACGAATGTCTGCCAGAGAGTTTCAAAATTGGAGCAAGGTACACGCATTTCTCGGTACTAGTAAAGCCACATTTCCTCTGTTGCTTTTAAATGAGTGAAAGCGAGCCCTAAATACAAGTTAGAGTGAAAACAACTCGTACAAGAAGGGCTCCTAGTGAAAATAATTCGAACATGCCACCAAGCCTTTCAGGTCAGGTGCACTGTTTTAATCATCCTGTTTACGGACTACTTCCAACCATACGATTTCGGTTCATTTGTTAACTGGCGGTTTCCTTTTACAATTGCATTGAGAGAATCAACATACGGCGTCTTAACCCTGTATGAATGAGATGGCGCCTCGGCTTTAGAGCAGAAAGTTGCAGTCACAACAGCAGTTTGGCTCGGCACGCTGCTGCTTCTGCCTGCTAAAGCCGAGGCTCGCATCTCCAGCGGTGGGCGGGGCTTCCGTGGGCTCGTCCGGGGCGTCCAATAGACAGGACCTCCGGAGGTTGCCGAAGGCCAGGGGATACCCGATCCCAAGGGGATACCTGATATTACACAACACCGGCCTTAGCGCAGGTAGCACCCGGGCAATAATGTTTGTTGGCACATATAATGACCTTCTTCGCTATGGATTCCCTCCCACCCTTTAACAGTGTTCACCGATTCTCCATAACCACTCTCTCTCACATTAATTTCTTTTGTACTATAGCGCCACTCATGCCAGTGTAGGGTGTCAGAGCATTTTACATTGCACACTCACATTACACAGAGACAATGAATCATATGAGTGTGAATCAGTGTATAGGAAATGTTACATGAGGCATAAGACAGAGGAGTATAAGGTGTAAGAGTCAAATTCCATCCATCCTGGTAGGTAGTCTAGTTTAACAATCTAGGGGCCTCATTTATGAGGCCCCTTGCGCCATCGGAACTTCACTTTTCATGAAGTTCCGTGGCGCAGAAGCCTGCGTGGTATTTATCAGGCAGCAGTACGCCAGTTTTTGTGGCGTACTGCTGCCTGATAAATATCAGTCCCTTTAACGCAGTGTACTGCGTTAAAGGGGCGTGCAATGGGTGTTGCTGGAGGCGTTCCCAGCAACATCCATGGCCTTTTGACACTGCCCCAGATTTACGAGAAATCGTAACTCTGAAGCAGTGCCAAAAGCTTACGCCTCGCCAGGAGAGGCATAAGGCATAAGGGAGGTGCAACAGGGAGAAATGTCTTTATTTCTCCTCGTATTTCCTTTTTCTATGTGTGCTGCATTCTACAGCACACATAGAAAGAGGAAAAGCCTCTTGTGATTATTTTTGTACAGAAAGGTTTCCCTTCCTGTCCAAAAATAATCTTCCCCGCAACACAGGCACCCTTGCACCATTGTGCAAGGGTGCCTGCGCTGGCGCAGGCAGCCCATTGTGCGCCGGCGGAGGGGAAAAGGACAGGAATGCGCCGTATCTTATAGATACAGCGCATTTCTGCCCTTTTCTTTTGCCGTAGGGAAGCGCAGCAGGAAGGCCTAAATGAGGCCCCTAGTTTAAGAGTGCTTGGTATGGAGAAGCACAAGGTCAGAATTTAAAACGTAACACAATGGTTGGGGGTTCTCTTTATTAATAAAAATAACATATTTCTACTCAAATGAACTCCTTTTACAACATTAGGATACTGAAAGACCTGGTAAAAAAACATAATGTTCTAATCTATACCCTGCAACTCTTTGATGACAGTTAATAAGTCACTGTTCTATGTTAGGATTTTAATTTATAAACTGCAAGTAAGATAAGGAGCTCTGTGACAAAAGCAGTAACCCACTGAACTACTTACATTATATGTAATTCTTTGGTCTGCATGGTGCATGTTCTTTGCAACAGGCATTTTAACCCTCTGTGCTACCTTGTGATGCTTTAAAACTTCCTCTACACAAATCTATTCTCTCTCTTCAGCAGACCCATTACTCACCAGAGTTATCTTGACATTTGTATTGTTGCTCAGGAATTGCTGGAGGCAAGGAATCTGTAGCAGGTGCTTTTACTTTTACATTTCCAATATATTTTAAAACATGGCGCCCCCTGAAGTCAGCGCCAGGTGCTGGGGCAACAGTTGCACAGCCCTAGAGACAGCCCTGCGACCCATTGCGTTTGATAGAGGAGAACTTAACTTATTGCCATTTTATAAAAACACACACCGCTCACATTATCAACACAGGACATTGAAATTGCAGCATAGTTCTAAGCGTGTGAGCAATCAAGCAAAAAAACTAAAAAAACAACATAGATTATTGAAAAATGGACGAGAGGCTTAGTACACACCGCATTTCATCATATCATATGCAAGGGACAGCAGGCCGGACCCCCGTAAAATATGACACAGCAGGGTTTTCAAGTAACACTTCTTCAGAACCCACCATATATATAACCTGTGTGATCCAAGATACATCGGTCACCCAAGAGAGAAAAGCTAATCTGAATGTGCTACTGAGAGCGCTTCTAGCGGCAGTGTGGTGTCAGAGGCAACTTCATCAGGAGGAGTGGACACATCATCCTGCAGTGTTTTAGCCCGTTTAGGAATAGCTCCCATATATCTTGCAGCCTAGAGGCTGCAGGCATCAGCTCCCAAAAAATCGACAGCTTGAAGTGGCTAAATGTGACGTCGGTAATCAAAGCTTTTACAGTAGGCGCCCTCTTTTCCCCCAATGTATGGAAACCCTGCAATTGGCCATGAATAACAGTAGTAAAGCATGCCGTTTACAGTGCTCAGCCTTAGGGTCTAAGACATAGCCTAGAAGTCCTATGATCGGATGCGGCTCGTTGGGTGTCCCTAGTGTATCACAAATCTTATTGAAGATGGCAGTCCAATAAGCATCAATGAGTGGGCAGTTCCAGGACATATGTAAAAAGGTGGCAGGGGTATATCCACATCTCCAGCATCTGAAATCTGGTTGCAACCTCATGCAGGAAAGCTGACTGGGGGTTCTGTAGAACCTATGTAGATATTTGAAGTGTATACAAAAAAATGAGGGTAGAGGTCATTGAAAACCGCACCTGAGAAATGAACAGTGTCACAAGGTATCAAGTAGTGCAAAGAAATAAGGATCACTCCCCTCTATGCTTCATAACTAGGAACAAGTTCGAATTGGAACACTAGGAGAACACGAGCGGCGGGTTACTTGGCCACTGCTGACATTGTCCATTAGTCTTCCGAACATTGGATTCCGAAATATTTGAATTGTACAAACGCCTTCATGAATATACTTTGTGTTACTGAAGTCTCTTTGGGAGACGAAACGCGTTGGCTATGATCTTCTGCCTTAGTGAAAATAAGAAATAAAGAGAAATCCTTTAAGAAACATACATCCGGGATTTGGATATCTTTTCATGTGCTTACATGCTTGATGAACACTGATGTTGAACTGCTATATCCTATTGTATAGTGCTAAACCCTTTAGTTAAAAGTGATTTGAAGTGTAATAATCCCAATTTATAATTGGGTGAGAATACCTGGAGTTGGCCGCAGCAGAAGACCCATTTGCAATCTGTCACCTGCCCATCATGCTCTACATTCCAGTCTTGCTAAGCTTAGGCCACAACTAGAACAGTACAGCCATGTTATGAGTTTGCAGGAGCTTTCTGTGTTTAACAACTGCTCTAGTACTGGTAGCAGGTCAGGGGGTTTTGGGAAGGAAGAATGCATTTGCCTACCTGTGGCTCTGATCTTGAAATAGAGAAAAAGTGCCAAAAAAATTCTTCGAGCCCTCCGCACCAAAATCTGGTGGAGTATAGAACTTGTCTTCTGGGTATAGACCTGCAAATGTTTTGAGCCCCATTGATTTTGCCAAATGGCACATTTCCATCATCAGACATGGCTGGGAGCGGTTGGTTGTAAGGCAGGGGGACGGATGGAGCATACAGTATCTCCATTCAATTTCTAATGCGTAGCCTTTCCCAAGCCCATCGCAGAGGTTCTACAGTGCCTCTTCCATCTTTAATTCTGCTGTATTTTTTATAGACGGCTACCTGAAGAGGAATAGGGGCTGCTATATCCGCCTCAACAGCCACATGAGGCTGGAACGGGATGGGATGTAACCAGAAATGCGGAAACTGTGCGTGTGCACAATATGCGTACAACGGCATGCCCGGAGTCCTCAGCCCGCCCTGCTCCAGGGAAAGTGTAAGTATCTACCTGGTCACGTGAGTTTGCCTCTCCGCCCAGACCAAGGAAATCATGAGAGACCGAAGGGTGTTAAAAAAACGCCTGGGTAAATGGAAGTGGTACATTGATAAATAAATACAAACACTTGGGTAATACGACCATCTTTCCTATGGCTATTCTGGCAGGGAAACAGTAACTTGACCCACACCCATACTTTGCCTTCTGACCAGGCTATAGCATGGCCATAATTCAGATTCCATATTTCTTGCACATCACAGCTCAGCCATATGCCTAAATATTTGATGGGCCAATTGCCCATTTCAGGGGGAATTCCTGATCAAAAGGCTTAGTGGCCATTGTGAGGGGGGACAGGGTGGATTTGGACCAGTTTATGAATATACCTGAGAGGCCGACAAATTTTGTGAGCTCTCTTAGTAGTCGCACTAGGTTGACCACAGGGTCATTTATATACAGTGTCATGTCGTCTGCATATAACGAAATCAGTAGCCCCCTAGAGCTGTACCCCAAACCCCTGGCTGCATGATGTTGGCGTATCCCGGCCGCTATCGGGTCCATTACTATGGCAAATAGTAGCGGGGATAGGGGGCAAACCTGCAGTGGCCCTCAAGATATAGCAAAGGGACTTGAGATCATACCGTTCATGCGCAGCCTCGCCAATGGTCTTGTGTACAGTTGGATCAGAGCTATGAAGTTGGGACTAAGTCCCATCCTCCCCAGTATGGTGAACAAATTGGGCCCTTCCAATGTGTCAAACACTGTTGTGGTATCTAGAAATGCAACAAGTGCCTTGGTGTTAGGGTTTAGATAGTGTAGCACAGTGAAGAAGGTGTGAAGATTGTGGGCTGTAGACCTGCTGGGGATAAACCCGGATTGATCAGGTCTCGTGAGCATGGGAAGCAAGGGCTGCAACCTATTGGTCAATAATTTTGCATACATTTTTACATCTATATTGATTAAAGATAGCAGCCTGTAAGAGTCCTTTTACTGGCCGGGTTTCCCTGGTTTCAGCAGAGTTAGGATTATCGCCTCACACATTGATGGTGGGAGCTCGCCAGTATCCTGAGTTTCCAGGAATACGGGTAGTAGTTGAGGTGCCAATATATCCGCGTAACCCTTATAGGATTCAGTGGTTAACCCATCAGAGCCAGTGGCCTTGGCTGTTGGTAGACTGCCTATCACCTGCAGGACATCATGAGTAGTAAAGGGCTCGTCTAGATATTCTCTATGGTCCCTACTCAGCCATAATATCTCTATTGATTCAAGAAATGGCAGAAGCCCTTCTGGTTCCCTGTGGTGCGTGGCTGTTTATAATTTGGTGTAGTATTTTGTAAATTCCTCAAGAACCTCACGGGGGCTTCTTATAACAGTGGAATTACAACCATTAATTTTGGATATATATATGCAGTTGTGCTTGGTGGTCGCAGCAAATTAGCTAGGGTTTTCCCCGGTCTGTCACCCTCCCCGTAGCACCTAGCTTGCCTGTATTTTCCTAGAAATTGTACACCTCGTTGTGCCTCTTCTTCAAAGTCAGAGGCAAGCTCACTAATTCTAGGTAGTATTGTAGGGTTTTCTGTCTTATGACAGTCGGACTCTAGCTCCCTGATATGAGTTTATAAAGAGGCCAGCATGCACCTGATGGCCTTAAGTACCCCTGCATGTTGTGATATGCACTTACCCCACACCACCACCTTAAATGCCTCTCATAATGTTGCATGTGTGGACACGGAACCAGTGTTCATATAAAAAAAAATCTTCAATGTCCTTATGTATCAACTCTCTAAAGGCCGAGTCGAGTATGGCATTTCAGGTCAGTCTCCAACTATACATTTGAGGCGGGGTGTTCAGGATTGTCACTTGTAGCAGGCAAGGAACATTGTCAGATAGCGTCCTGGGGTAGTGTGCGCTATCAGAGGTCCAGGCAGCGATGTCGCATGACACCAGCCAGAAGTCTAACTGCGATCATGCCCTTTTGATATGCTGACGCACACGTACCTTCTAGTAGCTCAGGGTGTCTAATCCTCCAGATGTCTGTCCGTCCTCCCTCATGCATGTGTGCTTTCAGGGCCTCGCTAGCTCTAGGGTGAAGACTGCGAGATGTGCCTTATCTATCTAGTGGGTCATTTAGTACAGCATTAACCCATTAACCGCGGCAGTAATTCCGCCTCGGTGTGGGCGGTTCCGTGTGCGGGTGGGTCCGCGTCGGCCATTGGCCGACGGCAGCACTGGGGAGGTAGTGCTGCCGTCGGCCAATGGCCGATGGCAGCAAGGAAAGGGTTAAAATCCCCACACCATATTATCGTGTCACAGCCCATAAACTGAATTTTAGCCCATTTGTGCCGAATGAACTCAAAACAGTCTGTATTAGGACCATAAATGGCCGCAAGCAACATTTTCACTTCCCCCAATAGCTCACAAAGTATCACAAATCTACCATCAGGATCTATTTGTGATTCTATCATTTTCCAATTCAGTTCTTGTTGTATCAGTATTGCTACGCCCCTAGCATAAATAGAATATTTAGAGGAGAAGGTGTGTCCCCAGTGCTTCTTATATAATTTTGCATGTGACGTACTGTTTAAATGGGTTTCCTGTATCATACATATATCTATATGATACTGATTTAGATAGGCATGGACTTGTCTAGTCTTCCTGCAATCATTCAGTCCTCGCACTTTCCAAGTTAAAAATCTATCATTAGTCATGTCTTCCCATTATCCATATAACCGTTACATAGTTCTGCCTGCCACTGCTGTGTTTGCGCAAGTTGCTCTCCATGTGCTCTTATTTGGAGATTCAGCCCACCCAAACATTCTGTGCCATGGACATCCCGCATGTGAGTTATAGTAGCATTGTGTATAGAGATATATATTGCTCTCCTGTCCAACTAACCAACTGTAACAAACCCGTCCCATGCACCACCCACACCAACCCCCCAATTAGGTTGTGCATTAAACCCACCCTCACAAAACAGAAACATCAATGTGCCCCAGGTTCTGACCTGGTGGTAGAACATGGGAGCTCTCCCCTGGGGCATAGAGTCCCCGGCGTACAGCCCTGCTCAAAGGCAGGGTGGCCGAGAGATATACAATGTACCTGTGGTGTACCTTTATCATGTACAGACTGTGACACTGACGTATCTTATCTATACAGAGCTGGTCCTGCCAATAGCTGGGTGAATCATGTTGCAGCACCTATGTGTTTGCAATATTGGAAAAGTTGGCAAAGGGACATTCATCATCAACAATAAGCAGCATTTAATCATTGTCACTAAGAGTCTTCTCTGGGCTCATCTGTCCTTTGGCACCAGTGTTGCACCTCTTCCACCCCCAGGTGTTTTGCGAATTTCATCGCTGACTTAGCGTCTGTGAAGAAATGAGGGATGCTGTTGTGTGTGACCTTTAGTTTTGCAGGATACAACAGTGCATAGGGGCTCTCCGCCTCTTGCAACAGATGCTTAACTGGGATGAATTCACGCCTCACTGCCTGGACTGTAGGGGTGAAGTCTGGAAAAAATGAGATGGTGTTGCCCATGTAGAGAATGGACCCCCTCTCCCTGGCCAGGCGGAGCACCACATCACGGTCTCGGTAGTTCAACAGTCAGGCCAGGATCAAACACGGAGTGGTACCCACAGGTGGTCTAGGGCCCAAGGTGTGGTGAGCGTGTTCCACAATACAAACTGGTGAAAGGTCAGCCCCAAACAGGTCACACAGTAACTCCTCCACATATATCTCCATTTTAGTAATGGCCGTCGTTTCAGAAATTCAAATTTTGCGGACATTGTTATGCCTGGACCTGTCTTCTAAAGCATCATTTTTGGCTCTGATCAGGGTTAGAACCTTGTGCATTTGCAACAACTGTTCTTTGGCTCCACTTCAAAACTGTGCGTGTCGTATGAGCGGTTCTCCAATTTGTCCAGCCTAGTTTCGAGCATGTCAACGCGCTTCTTGACCCGATTTAGTTGTGACAAAAGTACATCAAGCTTGGTGTCGATTGTCTTGAGGCTGGACCTCATTTCTAGCAGTAAAGCACGCAGGTCTTCATCACGGTCATCAGTATGTCCTGAGGGAGGGTTATCACCGCCACATTCAGTTCTATAGTCTGTTTGCCATGTGTGTCATTTATTATCAAAGGACAACTTGGTCTGTTTGGCATCTGTCTTCCAAATCACTGCTCTGTTTCTCCGTTCTGAAGCAGTGCTGCCAATATTCTTCAACACCTGCTCAATTCACTGCAGGGCATACAGCTCTGGACAGTCGGACACCTCGATCTTAGGCAACCCACTCAAATGTAGCCAATTGACCTTACTGACGATTCTGCTTCTGTCTAGGCACCAACGGTCCAGTTAAGCTTGAGCATATGATGTATCCCTGCAAAGTCTACAGGCCCAGGCTCTACTGCTGTGCAGTAGGTCAGCTGTTGCACCGCTGCCCACCTCTTTCGCTTGTGCGTGCCCAATGTATTACTGGGGGGGGGCCGGGATAACTCTGTAGTGTAGCACAGGGTCACTGCAGCGCTGTTAGGGTTCACATGTGGACAGCACCTACAAACACTGCCCTTTTTCCTTCATTGGCTTTGGTGCACTGTGGGGTAAGAGCACGTGAGCCTTGCGGGCCTCAAACGCTCATCCGCTGTGCAGATCACTGCTCTTCAATTGGGGCCAGCAGCTCGTCATCTGCCTGCTCTATGCACGTTGTGGGGGCTCACAGAGAAGGGAGGCCCGCAACCTCCAGGGCACATGGCAAATTGGGATGAACCCCTCTTGGCTCCCCCTGTTACCTCTCACCAGCACTCAGGTCCTTATAGTGGGCAAATCCGTCCAGCCGGTACAGGATGCTTCTTCCGTATCGTCTCCCACCTAGCTTTGCTGCACTGAGATGCTTTCAGCTGCGGTTGCGGGCTTTCTGTCTGTCTAATTCCCACACCGTAAGATGGCAGCTGCTCCAACTTTGGAGGAAGTGGTAGCTAGGGATCTTGTTGTGCTACTTTTAGAAAGTAGGCATTTTCCTGTTTAACCATTCTGAGTGCCTCTGCCTGTTTGTAAACTGACAGTCTGGTTTTGGAGTGACAGGGGCTGGGGATGTGCATTCACTGTAAACAGCCACTGGGGGGTTGAGGTGTACCTGGCCCTTCTTGTATTACTCAGAGCTGAGCTGAATAGACCTTGGCTGCATTTACAGTAGTGGGAGAAGTTTTCCTTGCACCTGAATAGGGCCTGTCTCCCTTGCACAATGCTGCCTCCACCTCTTGTGGTCATACAGCACCAATGAGGTCAAAACTGGTTTGGACTGGTGTCAGAGACCTTTGCCACAAAGATGACAAAGACAAAATGAGATATAAGTAGTGGACCTTCAACTCAAGAGCTTTAGATCACTTCAGAACTCAAGAGTAACCTTAGCCAAGGAGAAGAGCTGGAGAACTGTGAGGAGTACTGCCCCTTTGCTGTGAGCTGTGTGGGGTTGGCCTGCAGTTGCTCCTTCTGCCAAGGAGAGGACAAAGACTTGAACTTTGTTTTGAACCTGCTTGAAGAAGAATCTCCATGTGTCCGTGTGTACTGGACTCCTGTTCCAAAGTCTCAGGGCCACAAAGATTTCACCTGCAGCTACCCTGAACTCTGTTGCTGAGATGTCTGACCTGCCAGAAGGTGCCTATTCCAATTTTGGGCATCTGGAGGTTGTTCCTGTTGTTGGGAGCTGGAAGCAACTTGAAAGAAGCAAGAAAATGTGTCTCTGATGCTGTGAGCGACACCGCTGTGATGCCACGACCTGAACTGAGGCCAAGGGCAATGCTTGTGAAGTGCCCTATGCACCGCCCGGTCCTCACTGCTGCTCCGACACCTGCCGACGCCTGCAGTTTTCAGCATTCCTGATGCCAGCGCTCTGACCGATTCCATCACTGCCAATGCCTGCATCCTGTTATCACGGCACCGATAACTGCTGAGCGTGACTCCACGAACTCGCCTACATAGCATTGCCTCACCAGAACCGACACTTCACTGCCGACGCAACCGACGTACTCTGTCTTGAATTTGACACGTCGCCTCCTCGTGGGCACAATGCCTCGCCTTCCCCGTGGCAGCCAGGGAGCTGGCCTCGACCTCAGCACCGATGCCTCACCTCCATGAGGCTGTGCATCATATTGACTTTATTATCCAAAGGTACTGTTTGTTTGGGGGTACGCGTGCCTCCGTGCCCCACACCGTGCACCTTGTATACTTTAGATTTATTAATGTCACAATGTTGTAATAATCCCAGATTGAGCTATTTGTTTTCCACAAGCTTTATTTTGGAACAAACTATTTGTAAGTGCTATGTTACTACATGTTTATTGGATTTTTTCATTATGGTCTTGTTGAGTTTAGCTAAAGATACTTTATTTTTTCTAAACTGGTGTGGTGTCCATCCATGATGTATCACTATATTACTGTGGGTTTTGAGTACAGATACTTTATACATTGCCTTTGGGATAAGCCAGTTTGCTCATGCCAAGCTAAACAGTGGGTGAGCAGGGGTTATCTAAAGTGTGTATCCCCGACTAGTAGCAAGGGTACCTACCTCTGCCAACTAGAGAACACCGGTTCTAATAACATCGTATTATAAATACAAATGGAGAGTATGTTAAATGAATGGCCAAGAAGATAGGAGTAAGTGATCTACCATTTTCACTGGGTCTGCATGTCTCATTCTTATTCTAGATATTTGTAAAGCTGGCAGTACTTGTGCATCTAAAAAATTACCAGTGGATTTGAAGTCTATCAGTACAGAAATTTGAATCTTAGTTTGGTATGATTACGTAATGAACATATAAAGTTTTAAATGAGCTACCAATTCTTGTAAAGCTTGATCTTGGCAAAGTAAAGGGATCTCTCAATCTGTTCTCATGGAGTCTTCAGCCGTTTTTAGTTGTTTAGCTTTGAACTGTCTAGATTTCCGACGTTATTGTAACTGCAACTTTTAGTTTCTTTTACTCCTTGAAAAGAATATTGGACATGGATTTTTGTAACATTCCATTTTTTTCTGCAAAACAAACAATGGCGTTCCACCATCTTGAATCTTTTTCTACTTTGGACTGTGGCACACAAACACATCTGTTGAGATTCATTTCTTTCTCTAGGTCACAGAGCCAACCGAAAGGTAACATTGATTACGTTTATACAGTTGGTGGGCTGCAGCACAATTTGTGCTATGACATCTTCTTACCTTATAAATCGCTCTCAAGTAGTAAAATATGGGAATGCAATTACGAAGCCAGTTAGCCTACGGCAAGAAGTCCCACAAGGTTTGATTCATTCTGCAATCCTCTTCAACTTCATATGGAACCCCTCAGGATCTCTGGATTACTTTTTTATTTGTACGATGATGACACCCAAATGTACTTGAAAATACCTTCCTCTGATGGCTTTACCCTCTAATCAAACACCCTGAAAACAAATTAGTCTTAGATGACATACAACCACCTCAAACTAAACCCATCAAAAACTGAATTCTTACTTATCTCCCCAAAGAAACCCAAACTTGGAAGGCTGCCCATCCATCTTTCAGAATGCGGAATTACTAGGCTTCACCCTCGACAGATATCTCAAACCCCATAATCATATATCATCCATGGTCAAGATTGCTTGAATACACCTAAGGATGCTTAAGGGAACAAAGCAGCGCATCAGAGAATGGGACCTAAAATTGGTTGTCCAGACATTTTGCCTGTCCAGACTCAATTATGGAACCAACCTTCTATCAGTCATCCTAAAATCCATCTAAGACCACTCAGAGCAGTCCTACATGTGACAGCACTCTTCATATCAAATCACAAGAAATTTGAGTGCATCACTCCTAATCCATGCTCCCTTCAGCAGCCCAATTTAAAACTGCCTGCATCACGCACAAAGCCCTTCTCTCCTCTTCACTCTCATAACTAATTGATAAACTGAAAAAGTCAGGTACTAATCAGGGCTCAGAAGTGTTCAGTCCCTTCTCTTTGAAACCCAAATCTTTAAAAGGGAGTATTACATGTTGCAATCCTTCTCTGGATGAGTCACAAGCATCTGGAACTCCCTCCAGTGACGACTCTTCCACAAAGTTGGACAAACGTCGGCCAACTGCTTTCAGATGAGGAAAAAAAGGAAAAATGAAATGATAATAACTTGCTGTTATTATCATTTTAGTTATTCCTGCTTTGGTGTTTTTGTGGGGTGGGGAGGAGCTGCTCTGCTCTCAGAGTAGGGGGAGGAGTGTTGGGCACTTTGTGAGTTTAAAATGACTGATTGGAAGGCCTGAGACAGTCATGCATACTTTGCATGTTCGCAACCCATACTGCATTACAGTCTTGGTGGAGAAAAAGCCCAGGCTCCCATTCCCTGGCTGAGTGCTGAACCACGATGCTCAGACCAATCACTACACTGCATTGCAGCATTTTGATTGCTCAGTGGAGCCTGGATGTGCTTCCTGTTCCTGACTGAGAGAGAAGCGTTGACGACTGAGGAGAGATGCGGAGACGATGGAGGAGAGACACAGTGAGGAGGTACTCTATTTTTCCATATTTGTTTGCAATCCTCTACACCCACCCCATCCCTCCCTGCTATCCCCCACTCCAACACCCCAATCCATGAGAGCCACCACTGATTCCCCCTCCTAGAGCCTCCGCATGACTTCATGTCATTTCACTTTTTTCAAAGATCTCTAATTCGATTGACACTTAGGATAAATGGCCATATTTCCTTGCCACCTTTGGATGAGCCTCAGCCTTTCCTTGCACTGTTTATTGATGAACCATACATGATAACTTTTCAACAACATTGATTGATATTACCTATTCTCAGTGCTTAATTTCTGAAAGAAAGAGTGCTGGTGTAAAAAGCTCTGCTCGCGAGCCAGCGGCTGCTGCAATTAAATGACAGCGCAACAGAATACCAAGTCCAGTGGTGTTTAATCCTCTACCAGACACTCCCTGCCCCTTTTTCTCACTCTTGCAGACTGCTGCTTTCTGTTCCTGACTGTTATGCTGTCTTTTCCTTCATCCATCTTAACAACTTGTGATTTATTTTCCCATTTTTTACACTCAGTGCAGGATAATTTAGTGCCTGTGCCAGCCACTGTCAACCACCAGCTCAAACTCCTCACTCACTGCCTGCTCTTCATTCTATGTTTATGTTAAGAGTATGTGCATTTCCACCTCATGAGGGGTACCCTGTTGCTCACCTTTCCAAGAGAAATCCATTGTTTTATTCAATTCTTACTGATCTGTGTTGACTCAATTGAACAGCCCTCTGATTGCCCTGGGCCTAGTTAGCGCTATATATAATCACAAAAATAAACACCCATAACATCATATTTGAGTCCCTGATAAAATTCTGCAGCGGTGCAGGAGTTTTCATTGAGTGGGCGGGGTCGGTTTCGGCCAACGGACGAGCGCAGCACTACCGAGGTAGTGCTTGTGACGGCTGTGGGCCGGCGCGCACTTGCAATGGTTAATCTAAGTCACTGGTATTCACTTTGTGATGCATTGCAGTCCATTTATTTTGTCCACCATATTACCTTACATAGGAAAGAGTTGTATGCAAAATAACCTTGGCCCTGCTCCAATAGGAATAGTTCTTCCTGAACTGAGAGACCATGTACCCTCTGAAGAGGAACACAAGCAACCCCAGACCAATTCAGCCTATCATAGCTTGTCAGTAGGGTTCAACTTGAGTCTTCCAACACAGTGGGCAAGGGACCCACATCTGGGTATACAAGTTAGACTTAAAGTTTCTCTGAGGAAACAAAATCAATGCTTGAATTTATCACAGCCTCAAATAGTTACTCAGGACTGCATTCAAGTTCAGCGTTTTCTGTACACTTTGCCACCTCAAACAGGAACCAGTCATTTGCAAATCAGCATTGGTCCTGTTACAGTGGGAACAGTCGAGCTAGAAAAGCTAAACAAGGCCAAATTTGGATGAAAACACAAGCACCTACAGACTGCTTTTAGCTTATTTGTCCCTGGCGATAGGTTGCAACTTCAGTCCTATGGCACAGTGAGCGCTTAACCCACATCTGGGTATAAGTGTCAAAATTACAGCCTTCCCACAGAGGAAAACAAAACAGACATACATGCATTAGCTTGGACTACTCTCAGCATATGGTGATTAAGTCCTTCACTGTTTTGCCAACCATGCCATCTTAGACAGGAACCCGCATATGCAAAGCAGCCATAATCCTGCTCCAATAGAGAGAGGCCATCCTGAACTGCCAGATGTGATCTGGTCAGCAACACAAGCAAACCCAGACTAATTCTGGCCTGTTTGGACCAAGTGATTTGTGAGAATTAGTAAATCTTCTAAATCAATATCAGCAGAAAGTGGGATTGTCCATATGTCAAAAATACTCTGACATGACACTCAGGCGTCTTTCTAGCGACATTGTGTAGGATACAGCCTAATCCAAAAAAATCCAGGATGCATTGTTTCAATCCAAATACATGATCCAAATTTCCTTATGGGATTGCAAGTCTGCTAGACCTATCAGACTTTAGGGTACCCTTCCTCCAAAATATTTGGTTTCTCCCCTGCTGTTTCCTGAAACTAATTTTTGTTGGTCTAGGACACTGTGCACTTCACCGCTACTAACCAGAGCTAAAGTACTTGTCTTCACAAATGGCATATTTAATTTACTTATAAGCCCCTAGTAAAGTGGTACAGCACGTACCCAGGACTTGTAAATTAAATGCCACTAGTGGGCCTGCAGAACTCTTAGAACCACCCTCTTAAGTAACCCTTTAAAACTTGTCTCCAGGCTACCTTGCAGCCTGTGTGTAGTTTTAACTGCCAAAATCGACCTTACAAAAAGAACCCTCTGCCAGGCCTAAACCTTCCCTTTTAAAACATATCTCACCCCTAAGGTAGGCCCTAAACAACTCAAATGGCAGGGCGCATGGTATTTACAATGTTGGACATGTACTTTTAAGTTTTACATGTCCTAGTAGTGAAAATTGCTAAATTTGTTTTTCACTATTGTGAGGCTTACTTCTCCCATAGAATAATATTGGGTTACTTTATTACATTAAAAAAGTGGTAACTTTTGATTTAGAACAGGTAGAAATGTCATGTTTGGGCAAAACAAATAAAAAAATTTAATCCTCTGTAATGATAAATTTGGATTTTAAGTCACAATTTGCAAAATGGCGCTTTTAGAAAGTTCACAGTTTCTTTTAACCATGTGGTGCCTGCGGCCTGTGTCCTGGGTCACATGACTGGAACAAGGGAGGAAGTTGGCCTTTGCGTATTCCTCCTAAGCAGTGAGACAAAAGTCAAAGTAAGTGTTGGCAGGATGGGCGATCCTACCAGGATGTGTGGGGCACAGCCTTTCTCAGCCCCACTTACATTTCAAAGGAGCTACGTCAGCATACTCCACAAGTCAGTTTACACAGTCTTTTGGCACCCCAGACCTTCTGGGGCCTGGGCAGGGAGGTTCAAAATTCTCGAACCATCTGTGATGGAAAAACTCTAGCAGTCTATTCCACCTTGAAGATGGCACCATATATAAAAATAGAAACCTCAGATCCATTCTTCCATTCACTCCTGGACCTGCAGAGGACACCCAGAAGGACTGCCGTTTACTTCAAAGGGCTGTTCTGTTGCCACCTGAGGACTGACCTCCTGCTTGAAGCCAGCTTTCTGCCCTCAGAGTATTGCCTCGCTGCTTGATCCCAGGACTACCAAAGGGACTCCAAGGGCTAGTTGGCTAACCTTCTGTTTTGAGCTGCAGGGACATAAAAAGCACCAACAAATATTAACTTGCACCTCAAACCTGTTGAAAGCAAGACTTGCTCTGCAACTGGTGCCCACCCATTACTTGACCTGTGGAAATGGTGCAAAAGATTGTGCCTATTAACATTCAAAGCCTGATATTCTGAAAACAGGCACACTCACAAATGTTAACAGAGCACTTATTATATGCAATCAATGGTAAGAACTCCCAATCAATCAATCAATCATAGAATTTGTAGAGCACGCTACTCACCCGTGAGAGTCTCAAGGCGCTGGGGGAGGGGTGCTGCTACTGCTCGAAGAGCCAGGTCTTGAGGTGCTTCCTGAAGCTGTGGTGGTCCTGGGTCAGTCGGAGGTAAGTGCAGAGGGAGTTCCAGGTCTTTGCTGCGAGGTAGGAGAAGGATCTTCCTCCAGTGGTGGCTCTGCAGGTCCGTGAGACAATGGGGAGGGCGAGGTTGGTGGACCGCAGCTGGCGGGTGGGGGTGTAGAACATGAGTCGGTTGTTGAGGTATTTAGGTTCAAAAGTTGTGGAGTGCTTTGCATGCGTGGGTGAGAAGTCTGAACGTGATCCTTTTGCTGATGGGGAGGCAGTGAAGATTTCTCAGGTGTGTAGTGATGTGGTTGTGGCGGGGAATGTTGAGTATGAGTCGTGCGGAGGCGTTTGTACGCTCTTAGCCTCAATTTTGGCCAACCGCCTCCAGAGAGTCCTTCCTAAACTTGTACACCCTTCACAGGCGGGATTTCTGAAGTACAGGCTGTCCAGCGACAACACCATGACCTTAGCGCACGTCCTTGAGAAAGAGAAACTTATCACCACCCCTACTGCAGCAATCATACTCGATGCCGAAAAGGCGTTCGATAAAGTGAACTGAGCAAACCTGGAGGCTGTACTGCATAAATTCAACCTGGGTTCGTCATTCACAAAGCTGATTATGTCCCTTAATTTTTGCCCATCAGCTAGGGTCAGAGCAGGAGGGTCGTTCTCCTCATCATTTCATCTACACCAGGGAACTAGACAGGGGTGCCCCTTTTCCCCTTCATTATTCCTATTAGCCATTGAACCTTTTCTCTACCACATAAGGAGCAATAATGACATATCCGGAATCCCCTTCAAAGATTGTACGATAAAGTGAACGGCTTATGCGGACAACGTCTTAGTTGTTTCAGAGAAAGCGGAGGAGGCTATACCGGTCCTAATGTCCACTATCGAGGCATTCTCGAAGGTGTCCGGCTATAAATTAAACAAGGATAAAACGGAAGTTAAACTACTGAACAATCAAGGGAACAAAGAAGTACTAGGGGACTCTGGCCTAACTTGGCAGCCGGGCTGCTTCAAATACTTCGGGCTGGACTTTGATAAAGATTTGATCTCTACATTACGCATCAATGAAAACATACTCCTAAAGAAAATCTTTAAATTACTTGATGGCTGGTCTCCTAAATATCTATCTTGGTGGGGTAGGGCTGAAACCCTGAAAATGATGGTAACTCCACTGGTGAACTATTTGGCAAGTATGCTACCGTTGACTTTTTCAGACGACTTCTTACAAAAGGTTGATAAGCTTTTTGGTAAGTTCTTGTGGCAGGGGAAGAAGCCCAGGGTATCAATGAAGAAGCTACAATTAGCTAATGAAAAAGGCGGCCTGGGTCTCCCCAACTTTATACATTACCAAACTGCGTTCCTATGTAAGCAAGGTGCCCAATGGTTAGTCACAGATCTGGCATACACCCCGCTATGATTAGATGTCGAAAGAGCCCTTATTGGCAATGTTCCCCTCCCGGCCCTGCTCACCATAGACCTCACACACCTCCCCCATTCAAAATACATCCTGCTGAACACAAGACGTGCCCTCTGGAAACTTGATCAATCCCACAAAATCAGTTTAAAACTCAAAAATACCACCTATGTAGCCCTATGACATAATCCTACACTTAAAATTAACGGGGAACCCCTCCAATGGGAATATTGGTAAAAAAAAGGCATTAATCTGGTGAGTGACCTCTATGATGGATTGAACCCACTACCGTTCTCGAGAATGTAGACAGGCAAGATGGCCGCGGGTGGGTTGTGGTGAGCGGTCGCACCAAAACCTCTCTCCCATCTGTATGCAATAGTATGCAGTAGTTGTACGCTATAATGATAGCACGAGACCCCCCTGATGGCTGTTGACCCTGCCCTCATTGAAGCCGGATTTGGAGCTGGGGAGTGCGTTTTTCTCAATTCATCACAGTCAAGTACTGGCCGGCTTAGAGTCAGCGTGGTTGCTGAGTTTGACAGACTTAGAAGGAAACTAAGAGCCCTCACAAGCAGCCTGCTATCACAAGTCAAGATCATACCTGACCGAGGAATAAAAGCCTTAGTCTACTCGCTGCTTACAAAAATGCCCCTTAGGTCTGCAAAGGCCGACAAAGCGAAGACTAAGGATGGGATGGAGATTATTAAACCAACCCCTACTGAACCGGAGACGCCCGTAGCACAGAAGATCCTGATCCCGATGAAGAATCCGGGTGCAATCAAGAAGGTGATTGCACCCCCGACAAGAAAGAAAATGGATCTGAAGGGGAAACCAATATGCAGTGATGAGAGCGCTACGATGAAAGGGCGCACCAAAGTGCTAGAAAAAACAGCGATTACGAAAACAAGAAACAGAGGAACCCCCCTTAGGCAGCCCACCTTACCAGAGTCATTTACCCGTCCAGCCATATCAGAAACGGCAGAATCGGCAGCGGGAGCCCCCGGTGATGCAGAAACCGATTCCAGAGACAATCAGCAGAGCGTCCTCGAGGACGCAGCGGCAGCAGCAGGAACGGGAGTAGGAGACATGCCAGACGTTGATCCGGCTGTTGCTAGGCAACCACTCTCGGTGAGCGCTGAGCAGAACGCAGACAGGAGCGCTGAGGAAACTGCAGGGCAGAGGGCTAAGAAGTGCGCTGAAGAGAAAGGAGAAAAGGAGACTCTGCAGCAGATGGTGGCCACAGCGGAGATTACTGAGGACAACGAAGCCGGTAAGGGGGAGCCAAGGGGGCAAGAAAATGCGGATATGCTGTTGGCAATTATGCAGGTTGAAGCAGAATTATTAGCTAAATCCCCTAAATCCACATGGGGAAGCTCTGTAAGCTTGGTGGCAGCAAGGGCAGAAGGCGGGCATCCCAGGGAAAAGGAGGATTTATGCTCACTGGAGGGGGAACATTTCTTCTCATTGAATGAGGATTCTGACTCCATACAACAGGAGGAGGAAATAACAGACGAGGAGGAGGAGGTGAAAAAGGAGGAAGACAAAGACGACGAGGATTCATGGTCAGCCTCTACCTCCTCGGGAACTGACATAGGCAAAGACTCTACACAAAAGAGGAAGCAGATAAGGCTGTGTAGACATGGAGGGTCGCCCACAAGAGGAGCTGAGAGGAGATTGGACTGGGATTATTCAGCAACATCGCAGACGTACCAGGAAGAGCAAGAAGCAGGCCCAAGGCAAGAGGATGCATTTGGAATGGTGTTCAACATGCTGAAGCAAATACGAACCAAAGCAAGATCTACAAGCCGAAAAACAAGACAAGACTTCAAGAAGATTCAAACGACACTTCGGAAAACAAACAAACTCTATGAAGGCTTGGCTGGAAGAGTTGCTGAGGTGGAGGAAAGAACTGGCAAGATGGAGGACGACTTCGGTAGCTTTCGGGAATTTAAAACACAACAGGAAAAGAAGGTAGACAATTTTCTCTGGAAGATGGAGGATTTTGAAAATCGTCAAAGACGTAACAATGTTCGCATTTTGGGGGTGGCAGAAGGGCTTGAAGGGCAGGATCCTAGGGGATTCGTGATTAACCTACTAAAGGGTGCATTTCCTGAGTCCCAGTGGCAGTGGGAGACAGAGATTCAGAGGGCACATAGGTTCCCCTTTGTCCAGCGTAAGACATATGGAGCTGAAGGAGGCTCTAAAGCAACACTCCCTAGAGCAATATTAGTGTATGTCGGAAACTTTCTGCTCCGAGAAGAAATTATTCAGAAAGCTAGACCTGACAGCAAAAGAACTGTGGAGGGTGTCACTTTCTTCTCTAGGCCGGACTTTTGCCATGTGACAGTTGAGAGGAGGTGGAGGCTCAGGAAACTGATCTCACAGTTTCAGGCCTTAGGGTCAGAGGCATACCTACTGTTCCCGGCTAGACTGAAAGTCATTACAAAGGGCAGAGTTAGGATGTTTATGTCGGAAGTGAAAGCTCAATGTCAGTTTGTAGGCTGGTTAAGTTTCTTAGCGCACATTGTTTACATATATATTTTGTTGTCTATCTCTTTGAATAGAAAAGAGAGGAGAAAGGTTGGAAATGGGGAAAGCACAGCTAAAGAAATAGGCGGGATACGAAGAAAAGTTTCTTATGACAATTCCCAATGTCTTGTAAGTTAGTCTCAATAAATGTATGTGGCTTAAATGATCCAAGGAAAAGGGCGAATGTAGCAGCTTATATTAGAACTTTACAAGTGGACTTAGTATGCTTACAGGAAACGCACATAGAAGAAAAACAGATATATTTAATGAATCATTTGGGGTTTGATGTGCTAGCAGCTAGTAGGCAAGGATCTAGGACAAGAGAAGTTGCAATTTTGGGGAGAAGAAGAGATGTGGTAGTTAAAAGGAAGAAAGAAGACCAATGGGGGAGATGGGCTATGGTGGAATTATGTTTTAAAAGTCTCAGGTTAACATTAGTAACTATGTATGGATCCACTGAGGATGATCCTGAGATATGGCAATTTATGGATACAGAACTAGCTCAGTGGCCTGAACCAGTAATATGTTGTGGTGATCTCAATTTGCATGACCCTACAAGTTCATTTTTGAATATAGGAGGGGTGTACAGTGGAAGAAAAAGAAAGGTATATAGGGCTATTGCCAGCATGGTCAATCATAATTCATTGGTAGATCCCTGGGTGATGCAACATCCACTGCTAGATAGCAGTACCTTTTTTTCGGCACCACATCAGGTCTTGGTAAGACTGGACTATTTTCTAGTCTCAAGGACTCTGGCTTCTGAGACATTGATTGAAAAATAACCGAGGATTATTCCTGATCATAGTCCGTTAATATTGACAGTGAGGATTCCGCAATCGCAGAGTAAGAGGTCAACATGGACCTTTGAGCGGAGCCTTCTTCAAGATATCGAATATCAGAAGTACATGGAAGGTTGGATTAGGTCTTTTTGGGAAATCAACCATGGCACTGCTTCTATAGGACAAACCTGGGATTGTTTCAAGGCAGGGGTCAGAGGAGAAACATTGAGCTATGTATTGACAAGGCGTAAGAAGGAGAGGATGAAGGTTGAAGCTATTCGGCAAAAGTTGATTATAGAGGAAGAAAACGAGCTGCTGCAGTAGAATCTAAATCTAGTCTGGAGCACTTACTACTAAAACTGGTAGCATTAAAGGCAGAAGCTGTAGAAAGCTTTTCTAGAAAGATGGCAGAGAAATATCTGGCTAAAAAGGAGGAGGCTTACGAGTGCAGTGAGAAAGTGGGTCATATCCTTGCGGTTAAAATTAGACAGCAGAGGGCGGCTGCAGAGATAAAAGAGATATTGGATCCACAGGGCAATACTGTCACAGATCCGGAGAGGATAAGAGAGGTTTTTAGAGTATTTTATGAAAAACTGTATGCACGGGAAGATACAGGGGGAACTGTAGAAATTAGTAACTATCTTAAGGATATAGTCCCCTCATCTCTCTCAAAGGAAGAAGGAGAAATATTAGAATCTACCTTGCGCTTGGAGGAATTTATTGATGCACTGGGTAGTTTACCATCAGGAAAGGCGTCTGGACCTGATCAAATTCCGGTTGAGTTTCACAAAGTATTTCGTGAATGTTTTTTGATCTATATGTTTGAGGCTATGTCATATGTACAACAGGGGGGACAACCACCAGAATCATGGGGAGGGGCCGATATAATTGTTATTGCTAAAAAAGGGAAGCCTTCATCTCTCCCTGGCTCTTACAGGCCAATCACACTGATGAACTCAGATGTTAAGATATATTCAAAGATGTTGGCAAAGAGGTTAGCAGGTTGTATTGAACATTTGGTGAGTCCATCACAACATGGCTTTATACCTGGGAAGGGTACTACTCAGCATATTAGGACAGCGATAACCATGATTGATGCAGCAGAGGTTACAGGCGACCCTATTTCAGCACTCTTCCTAGATGCCGAAAAGGCTTTTGATAGGGTCGCCTGGGAATATCTATGGGAAGTTATGAAGTGGTGTGGTATATGGCCAGGGTATATACTGGCCATTCAAGCCCTATATAGAGATCCGGCTGCAAAAATTAGAGTCAATGGAGGGCATTCAGATCTAGTTTATATACAAAGAGGGACTCGGCAGGGTTGTCCGTCTTCCCCACTGCTTTTCGCCCTATATATCGAGCCACTACTTCGCAAATTGGAGGGAAATCCGGAAATACAGCCTATGTCATTGAATGGCTGCATTGTAAAAACCCTCGCTTATGCTGATGACGTGGCTATACTGACCCCGAATCCGGATATAGCTATGGTGGGAGTAGAAGCAGAGTCACATGTCTTTGGGCTGGTTTCAGGATACAGTTTAAACAAAACAAAAACCCAGATAATTTTGAATAGGTTTGCAACTAGCGTGGATAACAGGGTGGTTAACAGTGCAACTTTTTTAGGGATTGATATTTCTACAAACTTGGAGGAGGTAATCGAGCTCAATATGTCTCCACTGCTGGCGAAGGTTAAAAGCGATCTGGAAAGAATAAATAACTTGCACTTATCATTGGTTGGATGCACTAATGTGTTGAAAATGATGGTCTTGCCTAAATGTTTGTATTTATTTAGATCAATTCCTTTAATTTTTGAGAATAAATGGTTTAACATGTTGGAGGGTCTGGCTAATAGGTTTATATGGGCCCATGGAAAAACCCGCAGGGCTTATAAATTTATCACTCTACCAAGGGATAGAGGGGGCTGGGGTGCACCAGACTTTAGATTATATTATCTTGCTGCGGCTCTCCAGTATATGCAGGGGCTAATAGGAGGAGGCGGTGGGTTATTAAAAACCATTAATATGTCAATTGAAGTCTACGCAGCTGTACGAGGCCAAGATGCAGAAAACTGCTTCCTGTACTATACGGATCTGGGTTATCTTAGAAGACAGACATATAAGACTCTTAGGGCGGCGCTTAAAATCTGGAGTTCCTTTCTAAAAAAGACAGGTATGGGAAGAATCATTAGATATACCAAAGTATATAAAAATAAATCCTTCCCTGAAGAGATTTTCGCTGATTCAGTAATGGCGGGTTGGGAAGATAAAGGGATACATCAAATTGGGGATTTAAGAAATTCAGTGGCGATTGTTCAATTTGAGGATTTGGTAAATATATATAAAATAAATAGAAGGGACTTTTTTAAATACCTTCAGGTTAGGAGTTTTTTACGAAACAAACAAGGGGGACCGGTGGGTTTTAAACCTAATGACTTGATGGAAGGGATAACCACGGGGGAGGAACACTCCATTAGGTCGATATATGCTTTTTTGTCAAAAAATAGACCGGACGACCTGGACAAGCATAGGGATAAATGGGGGGAGAGAATAGAGATTACTTCCGAATCCTTTAATGAATCCCTGGAATTAGGTCGGTCCATGCTCTGCTCTGCTCCCTTGCAATCCCAACATTATAAAACCTTATTCTCATTGTATTACACTCCAGCCAGGATTGCGAAATGGGGGAGTACTGAGGGTATTACTTGCCCCAGGTGTAACTCCACTGAGGCAGATATTGTCCACATGTTTGCTACATGTCCTCAGTTATATACATTAATTAAGGATATTGAGTATTTTTTGGATAACTCACTAAGGATAAAGATAACCCTTACAGCGAGCTTAATTATGTTGGGAGTTGATGCGGAAAATGCTCTAATGGATCCAAGTGATGCAATGTTTTTGTTTATGGTATCTGCTGTCTTAAGACTAATGTTAGCTAGAGTATGGCTAGATAAGAGTCCCCCATCCATGCAAACATGGTTATCAAATCTTATTTCTATACGTAATCTAGAAAAACATATATATGCAAGAAAAGGTAGGATGGGGAGAGCTCGAGGTATTAAAATCTGGGGGCCCCTGGAGAAGTGGAGAGCAGGAATAGGTTGATATGATTTTATGCTGACTTTCTGATTCTATGGAAATGTTACTATGCTTTACACTGTTGCAATGGCTTCCTTCTTTTGAGTCTATTTTTTATTGTTTTCATTTTTTCCTTTCATACTGTGAGATGAACAAATGTAAGAGAGAAATTTGCATATTCCTTCAAAATGTGTGCTCTGATTTTGAAGTATAAAATAAAAATATATTTAAAAAAAAAAAAAAAGAACCCACTACCGTTCTCACTCCAGGCCACACACCTCCTTGCACCGATAGACTTTTATGACTTCCTTAAATTAAAGGCACTCCTGTCTACCCGTTCTCTGAAACCCTCTGAGCCATGGCTCAAAACCCATATAATACGAATCATGGCAGCCGGACATTTTGTCTCGAAAGTGTATAAGGTTCTCCTTCCTCTATCCCGGAAAACTCACAGACGGAATGAGTCATGATGGGAAGCGGAAGCCAACTCAACGGGTCTGACTTTTGAGTGGGACACAATTATTACTACTGCCTTTTTAAACAAAGTCTACCCGATACTATCACAAACCAAATATATGCTGATCAACAGAACATACTGGACGCCAGATAAGCTTTTTAGACTCCGTTTGCGAGACAACCCTAATTGTTGGAACTGCGATTCAGAGGTAGGGGACCTGGCCCATATGCTCTTTAACTGCCCATCCCTGGGAAAGTATTGGGGTAACATTTTTGACTGCATCAAACATATCTTTAACGTCAAGCCTGCGAGGGAATTTGTTTATCGCCATTGCTGCTGATGGTATCCTCCTCCTGTGCTGGGCCCTAATGTAAATGGGTGTGGTCATGACGAGCTCAGCTCGTCATGAGCACACGAGCACCGTGCCTCATGACGAGCTGAGCTCATCATGAGCATCGAAGGGGTTATGTCCTACTAGGTGTGCTAGATCCGAAGCTGGCCAATGATAATGACCGCCAACTCCTTGATTTACTGCTTACCCTGGCATGTAAAGTAGTGTTGTGTAAGGGGAAGAATGCTTCTGAGGTGTCCTTCAAGATGTGGCAAGAATGGCTGTCATTTTTAAGAGGAGCGGATAATCCTGCCCTACATTCCTCCACATGGCGCGCTTCTCACAAAAAATATGGAAAGCTCTTGATTCTTCCTCTTTCTCATTTGACCCACCGTGAGACACTGTAAGTAAAGCAAGCACTTGATTAGAGGGTATAGACCATTAGACATCTTATACTCCATGCTCATATACCATAGACCTTGTTGGGGTTTGTAGGCTGATCGTCTCCTTAATAGTTCCACTACCAAGTGACATTTGGGCTGTGGAACATCATTAGATATTGTAGACGCAGTTCCATGGATAGGCCCGATGTATATGCAACTGTATATGGTTACGTAGTATTTGTTAATACGGCAGTCGCACTCAGATTCCGTGCTACATATCTTTATGTATTCATGTAATTATATATTATTTTGTATTTTGGTATGATTTTGTAGGATATATGTATGTAACTCAGTATATGATTTAATGTATTGTATTGTAAGGTACTGTATGATATACTCTTCGCTTTCTTCTCGTTCCTTCTTGTTTTTCTTTCTTTTTCAAAAAAAATGATTTGGATTAAAAAAAAAAAACATTTGTGAAGAAATTGAGGTTAGTTACTTTGGTCCTGAAGAAGACAGTGCAGAAACAGATGCATTAATAGAAGGAAATGTGGAAGAAAATGTACAGAATTTTAGTACAGAAAATTTTGAGCAAGAAATAACAAGGTTTAAGGTCATTTCTGGTGAAATGCCAAACTTTTCTTCGATTTGTTATAGACGAATTCATTATAAAAATCAAACCAGGTTAGTTGATCTATATTTAAAAAGTGAGACGAAGAATAATAATCAGTGGAAGGATTATGCAAGTTATTTGTTGGTAGAGAATTGTTTTGATTACGCTTCTGATCAACGTATTTGTAAATATTGTTATAATAAATTAAATGAAAACAAAATGCCTGCTAGAGCTGCACATAATAATCTTGAGTTGGTAAATATTCCTTCTGAACTGATGGATTTAAATACTTATGAGTCTATTCTTATTCAATGTGTGCATCCATTTCAGGCTATTGTTCGTATGGAGCCTAAGACAGGGAAATTGCCTCCTTCAGATTTACAGAGAGGATTAAAAGGAAGAGTTGTATATTTGCCTCTAGATTTAAAGAAAAATATTGAAACGGTTGGTGTAGAAATTGTGGAAGATGAACCTCTATTTATTCTAGTTAATGGCGTTCCTACGAAGAGTAAGAAAATCTGGCAAGAATTAGTGGATGTTAGGAAAGTAAAAAAGGCAACGTATTTGGTAAAAAATAATCAATACTATATAAATGTATATGTACGAGAAGAGGAAACAACTGTAGAAGAGGACAGTGATTTGTCAACTGGACACGTTGAAAAAGTGGATGTGTCCAGAACTGAAGAAATTTATGAACATTATAGTGGGCATCCACTTCACTACTATTGAGTTATTCGAAATGAAAGAAGCGAAAGGAAGTCCCATTAGTGTATGGGAAGAAAGCTTGGAAGCTCGTTGTTTCCCTCAGTTATTTCCAACAGGCAAAGGTGGTCGATATGATGAACGACTTGTGCAGATTCCTGCATCTGAATACCGGACATCAAGATTATATGCAGAAGATCCTAGGTTTCGCCAATGTATTCCATATTTGTTTCATCTTCTGTTTGAGAGTAACTTGTCTGAACTTTCTTATGCAATGAACCATATACTAAAAAGTGGAATACATCAGCTAAATGTTTTGGCAAAGGACTTTATGGATAAAGTCCAACAGAAAGATACTGTTTAGGAGTCTCAGCTAATTAATCTTGTGGCATGTCAGTGTGGTACTAATGAGTATTGGTACCGTCGTCATGGGGAATTGAAATGTATGCTAAGAAACTTAGGAACTCCTACATGGTTTATTACTCTAAGCTGTGCAGAGTATGCTTGGGAAGATATACTTCAATTTCTTCAAGAGTCAAATGCAAACATAGAAAATATAGAATACAAGACACCTGGAGAACTGTGCTCTTTAGATCCAGTTAATGTATGTAGGTATTTCAATCATAGATTTGAAGCTATGATGCCTTTTATCACAAACATAAAAAATCCTCATCTTGGAGAGGTTCTGGATTTATTTTGGAGAAAGGAGAATCAAGCAAGAGGTGCTCCTCACATACATATGCTGCTATGGCTCAAAGAGGCCCCCACATTTGGAACAGATTCAAATGACACAGTGATGAGTTTTATTGAACAATATTCTACATGTGCTGTACCAAAAAGTACAGAACAAAAGAATTTAAGACATCAAGTCTAACGGTTTCAAACCCATTGTTGTGGAAAATACTGTCGTCGAAAGTACAAATCTAAGGATAAGTTCTACACAAAATGTCGATTTGGATTTCCACGTCCAGTAATATCAAAAGGAAGAGTGAACAATTTTATGTCATCTTTGCGACATACTGTCACAAGAAAATCACCGAAAAATACCTACAACTTAAGATGAAATGAAGAGTTAAATAAAATAAATGACTATAACCCAGTCATTTTGTCCATGTGGAGTGCTAACATGGATATTCAATATGTTGCAGACAACTCCATTGTTGTGGCTCGATATATAACGTCTTACATTACTAAATCTGAAAAGAAGGAACTAAAGGAAATGTGGGAAGAAATTTCTCATGAAAAGAGTCTAAGTAAGAAATTGTGCAGCTAAAGTTTGAAGATGTTGTCTCATAGTGAAATTGGAGCATATGAATGTTCAGATCGCTTATCATCTGCAAGTCTATACTCTAAATCTAGAACAATCATTTGGGTGAGTTTAGGTCTTGCAAGAACACGAAACCGAGTTTTGAAATCTGTACAAGAAATTGAGTATTTAGCAGAGAGAGAAACAGACAGTACAGATACTTTGAAGACAAATATGTTGGATACATACTATCCAAATAGAAGTAATCATCTTGAGAATGTTTGTCTCTATGAAGTACTGCAAAGCTATACTTTTAACCCTATTAGTGCCCATTGAAAATTCTTCAGTGCTAAGCCATTTAATGACTTTTTGGAGTGCTTTGCTTTAACATGCTGTAGTTTGTGTAATTATGATTATAATGTTGGGAAACTATACATTGTTGGTTTCAGTACTTCTTGAACTATTAATTTGCATATAAAACTTACATTTATAAAACACCCTGAAGTCACATGACACAATTCAAGATGGCCGCCAGGTGACTGAGAAAATGATAAGTGTAAATGACCGCGTTGGTAGGGTAATAAAAAAAATAGTGTTTTCCAAAAGCAGATACTCAGAAATATTTATTAGTTTGTTTGCTCAATGGTAATAGGGCAGATTTTGATTTTGATTTTGTTTTTTGTGTTTTTTATGGCTCTTTGTCAAACTATGACATAGATATAAACACAAACATTTGTCATGTTTTTTCTATTGTTGTGCAGAATCTAAACTTATAAGCCTAGCAGAATTGGTTCACAGAAGTAACATGGATGGTTCAGAGACTACTGTTAGTAAATTTATGAAAATACATATTTTTGATGCTTTTGACAGCAATTTTCATGCTACAAAATGGCCGACATGCTGTTTCGTCTATTGGGGTTTTTCATATAATGATCTCAATCTTGATATTGGACATATGTTCAACATCTCAAAATATATTTTTTGACTTTTAGGCACAGTAGTGATGCATATTTTGTGAATGGTTGGCATATGATTTCATGCATATAACTCCCTAAGGTCACAGTCCTTGACCTTTGACCCTAAATGGTAGCTAGTGGAAGTGTGCAAAGGATATATCTTTGTAACAGTGAAATTGTTTTTTCAAAGTGAGAAATCTTTGTAAAGGTCGTTGTCTGATCTCACAGGTCAACTAGTCAAATTTTATAAGAGGTGAAAAAAACGTGACCTTTGACCCCTAAATACACTTTTTTTTAACCTTTTTTCTGTTTATTCTGTTACCCTTGGATCAATTTCAACAAGTGTGGCATTATTGGACTCGGCATGCAAAGTACTATTTTTTCCCTTGTTCAAATTATTGTAGAGGTCATAAAATTTGACCTTTGACCTCTATTTGCCCTTATTGCAGATGTATACAGAGTGTATTCCATTACGGTGAGACCATTGTTTACAAGTGTTGCAGTGTTTGAATTGTAATGATAATTACTTACATTTTTGTTCATTAAATTGGTGGGAGGGGGGTCATGTGGTTTGACCTTTGACCTCTATTTACACTGTTCTAAGTGTTTCATGGCCTTTAATCCATTACTGTTAGATCATTTGTTACAATTGAGGCATTATTGGAATTGTAATGATGAGTACCTGCATCCTCCTTAGTTATAGTGTTGGAGGAGGTTATACTTTATGACCTTTGACCTCTAATTATACGTGTTTAGGTGTATCAAGGTCGTTATTGCACACTACCCTTGGATAATGTGTTACTAGTGTTGCATTATTGTAATTGTCTTGATAAATACTTGTGCTTTCATTGGTTTCATTGGTGTCTGGGATCATGTCTGTTGACCTTTGACCTTTAATTACACTTTTCCAAGTCTTTCAATGTCATTAATGCATTATGGCTAGATCCTTCCTGCCCATATTACCCTCTACACCTCTACTTACCTCTGCTATCATTGGTCTCTCGCCTGCAACCTCCGGTGCCACGCCTGCAGACTTTTTGGCAAAAGAAGAAACTCTATTGAGAAGCATTGGGTGCCTGGAACTTAATTGGCATCCTGCACTTGGCCACCCCTGTGCCCCTGGTGGTGTATGTTTGGTTCTACTCTGACCCCCCCTGTGCTTTTGCTAACCCCCAACGCTTGTACAAAAGGGGGTGGTGATGGACAGAGCATCTAAATCAATCAAACACTCACACCCAGTCAAAAGATCTGGGTTTAATCCATCACCGTTCTTTAGCCCACTCTGCCACCCCAGTTCAGACATGGCTATATGCAAATCAGTCTGACCCTGTGCCTCATGGGAACAGTCCAGCCCGAACTGCCAAGCCATGTCTTCCCTGGACCGGAAACAAGTTTCCGAGGACCGGTTTCTGGCATTCCAGCCGTCTTCAGCCCGGCTTGCTTGAATCCAGTGGCAAAGTGAGCAAGGAACTCACGTCTAAGCATACCCTGCCACACTTATGGCGGCCAAAAGCGGTACAAAAGGGGGTGGTGATGGACAGAGCATCTGAATCAATCAAACACTCACACCCATTCAAAAGATCTGGGTTTAATCCATCACCACCCCCTTTTGTACCCCCAAAGCTTGGCACCTGCAACCAATCTACTTCTCTGCAAGCAGTGTAGCTCTAGGCATTCCCAGTCTCCATTTGAAAGCATTGGGCCAACATCCGACTTTGACTAAGCCGCCCGGTGCCACTGGTGGTGCAGTTTTGGTACTCTCCTTACCCTTTGCCCTAGTTGACCTTTCCAAATATACTATGAATCCTTATATGGATGACCAGACTTGTTAGACCAGTATGGCATGGCACATTTCTTGAGAGCCGTTGGGGGAGGTTGGTCAACACAGGTTGCGAATGGAGACTCTTCGATGCTCTCCTATTGACGGAGACTTGGGAGCCCCTGCCTTCGCATGTTATTATTTATCTGACAAACTACAGTGGGTGGCACAGTCTCCAGCTGGTTCCAGCCAGGAGGAAACAGGCCTGACGGGTAGATTTACTCCTCAAGAAGCATTACTAGAGAAGCTTCTGGCTTGAAAGGCTGACGTTCCACGGGACTGGATTCTGTTGTCTGTGGTCCTGGAGTGTTGTAAGCGATTTATTCGACAAACAGCTGGGAACCCACTATACAGCCCAGAATGAACACTGCTAGGATGGTTTGTTGTTATAAGTTTGCCCTTTGTTTTGTTGAACGGCCACTGTAATAGTTCCTATCTAAGACACATGTGAAGCACCGCAAAATGGCAAAACATCTTATACAGTTTCCTGGTATCTTGGAAACTCCCTTAGAGGTATTCTGCACACAGGGAGAAAAAATGACTAACATTAAGGTATCTGGATGAATACGTCAGACAGGCAGACTCAGTATCCCATGGACACATGTTGAAACCCTGTGGTACCTCCAGTCGGGGTTGCATGTGCGGTCATATTTCATACTGGGGATAACTGTAAGGTGATTGATTAAATCCTTGTTAAGTGCTATGAATATATGATTCAAATGTATGTTGTGAAATAAAGATGTTAAAAAAATAACATTCTTGGCAGAGCCAGGAGAGACAAAACAAGAGCGAGGTTGCCTTGAACCAACTGTAAAAGTGGTGCTGTGGCTTTGCTGGCAGTAAACGCAACTCAGTGAGGGCATTAGCTCAAGGAAAGCTGTCCTACAAGCAAGGAAAGCTGTCCTACAAGCTGTCCCTAGGCTAAACATATGAAGTTGATGGTTGTTGAAGTTCTGGTCCACCGAGAAGCGGAAAAAGAGAGAGGGAGTGTGCCCTCAACCTGTCTCTGTTCAAAACATTCATGGTAGAACAAGGAGACAAAAAAGGGGAGGCAGGGCACCTTGAACTAACTGTACAAAGGGGTGCTGTAATAACTGACTAACATGTCCACCACTCAAATTACTTTCACTTTTCACAATACTAATTCACCACTAATCCTTTTTGGGTTCCGGAGGAAAATAAAAGCGATTTGACGTCTGGTCAGGGATAGTAAACGCTAAATAATTGCAATTATAATTACACTTACAATTGAAATGTTAACAATAGACCTGTCTTTAGCCTCCATCACTACTATGTATGGGTTGCACCAGTCCAGCCACAGATATGCAGCCACTTTAAAAACTCCTCTCACTGTGCAGTCAGAGAAAGAAAAGTAAATCTGGATACAATGGAAAGATTCAAAGCGATTAACTATCAGGAAATGGAAATAAGACCATCATTACAGTAGAGGTTAACATTACAAACAAATTCAGTCACCAGTATTAAAAGTATTATCAGCTATTCAAAATTAGCAGAGAAAATATATGTATAATACCTATTTCGCTATAAGCAGAATTAGCAGAAGAAAAATAAGTCATGTTGGTAATATCAAATTTGTTTTAGGCTATCTTTTTCAGTTTGTGAAAAATATATATGGCTGCGATGCTTTTGAAAAATTACCTCAAACAGTTATTACAAAATGGCCGACTCTTTCCACTGAAAGGTGCACTGTGTCTGCTTGTCCTTCTTCTCTGTCAGCGCACTCCTGCCATGAGCAGCCAAAAAGATACATTAGCCCCCTCACTGACAGAAATTTCTCTGACAGGGATTTGGGTGTGCTGGAGAGTGGTTGGGTTTTTAGGAGCTTGTGAGAGAATTACTAATCTATAATTGTTTTTTTTTTTTAATGCTACAGATTCTTTTTTTGTGAATATATAGGGTGTGTTAGAATTCATTTTTCAATTATTTTAAGTAAAACTTGGGCAGTGTGAAGGAGGGTTTGGGGAGTAGGACGTGTTGGTTAATCATTTTTACCTCACAGAAGTTACACAACTAAGGCTTGTGAGGGAGGGTGCTAATTTTTTCACCTGTGCATTTTTTCAAATTAAGAACATGAACACCAAACGATTTAAGATTGACACAGAGGAATCTTTGTTCAAATGTTTGGATGAAGCTCCAGATATTTATTCAGAGGGTGACAGTGACATTGAGGTGGATTCTGGGGAGGGTCTGGAGTCCAGCAGTGGGGAAGAGAGTGTAGGTGATGAGGACCTTGGTGAGTGTGGAGGAGAAGAAGAAGAAGATTTATCTCAAGAAGATCTGTATGAGACTGTCTGGGATGAAATTGTACCAGGCAATGATAATAACAATTATGGTATTGAGTTTATTGTGAGGAATCCAGGAGTCCGGAAAGTTCCACCAAGAAATTCCCCCCCAGTTGCATATTTGCAATTGTTTTTAACTATGGAACTGCTTGTACACATAGTTCGAGAAACAAACAAGTATGCAAGAGATTTGCTGGACAAAATGGCAAACTGGATCAGTGAGCATCCCCATTCACGGCTACGTCGATGGATGAATGGGGGCTTGACTGTTGGCCTCTTGAAAAAATGGATTGGTTTATCTATTAACATGGGCCTCATAAAGAAACGTAACGTGAAACATTACTGGGATTTGTCACACCCTTCTCAGGCCACACCTTTCTTTGGGCAAGTCATGCCATTGTGGCAATACCTTATTGTCACAAGAATGCTTCACATAAATGACAATGCCATGGCAAAGGTGAGGGGAGTTGAAGGTTACGACCCGTGGCATAAGATTAGGCCAGTACTTGATTCATTGAACCATTCTTTCAAGCGGTACTATGTGCCACATCAGGTGATTTGTATTGACGAATCAATGATTGGCATGAAAAATAGGGTGGCTTACATTCAATACATGCCTAATAAAAGGCATGCTAGGTTTGGCATTAAGAAATTTGAGGTATGCGACAGCAGTAACAGTTATGTCCTTCATGTAGATTTATATACTGGGAAGGATAAAACAATAGGAACAGAAAAGGGGTTTGTGTTCAACAAGGTGATGAGTCTTCTCCGCTCATGTGATTTACTAGGTAAAGGGTATCATCTAATGACTGATAACTATTACACAAGTGTCAGTCTAGCGGAGGAGCTACTTGAGAACAAAACTCTATTAACAGGCACAGTGCGGGCAAACTCTAAAGGGCTGCCTCCAGAGATTGCAAGGGCCAAATTGCAGGCAGAAATGTCTAAGTATATGAGAAAGAAAGGGGTATTGGCATGCGCCTTTAGAGAAAAGAAAAGCCAACGCAAGCCTGTTCTACTGCTGTCCACCTCTAGCCTAGCAGATGATGTGACTGTACAGACAAGGTCTGGGAAATCAATCATCAAACCTCAAGTCATTTTAGACTACAATAAAGGAATGGGTGGGGTTGATGTAAGCGACCGAAAAATTATACGAATTCGCAGCAGAGAGATCAACACACAGATACTGGTCCAAGGTTTGGCGTAATCTGATTGATGTGTCGATCATGAATGCTTACGAATTGTATAAATTGAATACTGATCCATGCAATGTTCAGAGTCGCCACAGTTTTATAGTGAGTCTTGTAGAGGCACTTTGTCTACGGCAGGATGGTTTCTCTCAAGAACAAATACCTACAACACCACTACTTTCTCTTCGTAGTGAGGAGCATGGCTTTGCGCTGTTGCCTGGGCGAAAAGAGAGAGACTGTGCTGTGTGCTCTGACAGGAGTCAGCCTGGGGGGAGAAAAAGGTCCCGCCACTGGTGTCCTGCCTGTAAACTTGGTGTTCATGAGCAATGTTATCCCCAGTTAAGTCACTGTCATCCCGCTCCTAGTGTTCAGGAGGAACAGAACTAGCTTTTTGTTGCCTTACAATTTTCTTCATAACTATCATAATATTTTACATTATTATTACTATATTACTATTTTAAATATTTCAGTGTTTGCAGTTTATTTGAAGTAGTTGTAGGTTGAGTAAGTAACAGTTATAAAAAAAATTAAAAAAACAAAAAAAATATAAAAATGTAAAAAATAAAAAAAGTTTATTCTTTTTTTGTTCATTCTTTATAGTTCAAACCTGTAGTATAGTATATGTAAAGATTTTTTGAGTACCTTTTACGGAGGTTGCCTTGAACCAACTGTACAAAGTGGTGCTGTGGGTCTCCTGCCACCAAAAGCACCTCAGTGAGGGCATTAGCACAAGGCAAGCTGCCATAAACCTACAAGCTGTCCCTAGGCTAAACATGTGTACTTGACGGTTGTTGAAGACCCGGTCCACCTAGAGGGAAAAAAGAGAGAGAGCGTGCCTATAATCTGACCCTTTACTAAACATTCTTGGTACAGCCAGGAGAAACCAAAGCAGACGGAGGTTGCCTTGAACCAACTGTACAAAGTGGTGCTGTGGGTCTCCTGCCACCAAAAGCACCTCAGTGAGGGCATTAGCACAAGGCAAGTTGCCATAAACCTACAAGCTGTCCCTAGGCTAAACATGTGTACTTGACGGTTGTTGAAGACTCGGTCCACCTAGAGGGAAAAAAGAGAGAGAGTGTGCCTATAATCTGACCCTTTACTAAACATTGTTGGTACAGCCAGGAGAAACCAAAGCAGACGGAGGTTGCCTTGAACCAACTGTACAAAGTGGTGCTGTGGGACTCCTGCCACCAAAAGCACCTCAGTGAGGGCATTAGCACAAGGCAAGCTGCCATAAACCTACAAGCTGTCCCTAGGCTAAACATGTGTACCTGACGGTTGTTGAAGACCCGGTCCACCTAGAGGGAAAAAAGAGAGAGAGTGTGCCTATAATCTGACCCTTTACTAAACATTCTTGGTACAGCCAGGAGAAACCAAAGCAGACGGAGGTTGCCTTGAACCAACTGTACAAAGTGGTGCTGTGGGTCTCCTGCCACCAAAAGCACCTCAGTGAGGGCATTAGCACAAGGCAAGTTGCCATAAACCTACAAGCTGTCCCTAGGCTAAACATGTGTACTTGACGGTTGTTGAAGACTCGGTCCACCTAGAGGGAAAAAAGAGAGAGAGTGTGCCTATAATCTGACCCTTTACTAAACATTGTTGGTACAGCCAGGAGAAACCAAAGCAGACAGAGGTTGCCTTGAACCAACTGTACAAAGTGGTGCTGTGGGTCTCCTGTCACCAAAAGCACCTCAGTGAGGGCATTAGCACAAGGCAAGCTGCCATAAACCTACAAGCTGTCCCTAGGCTAAACATGTGTACTTGACGGTTGTTGAAGACCCGGTCCACCTAGAGGGAAAAAAGAGAGAGAGTGTGCCTATAATCTGACCCTTTACTAAACATTGTTGGTACAGCCAGGAGAAACCAAAGCAGACGGAGGTTGCCTTGAACCAACTGTACAAAGTGGTGCTGTGGGTCTCCTGCCACCAAATGCACCTCAGTGAGGGCATTAGCACAAGGCAAGCTGCCATAAACCTACAAGCTGTCCCTAGGCTAAACATGTGTACTTGACGGTTGTTGAAGACCCGGTCCACCTAGAGGGAAAAAAGAGAGAGAGTGTGCCTATAATCTGACCCTTTATAAAACATTGTTGGTACAGCCAGGAGAAACCAAAGCAGACGGAGGTTGCCTTGAACCAACTGTACAAAGTGGTGCTGTGGGTCTCCTGCCACCAAAAGCACCTCAGTGAGGGCATTAGCACAAGGCAAGCTGCCATAAACCTACAAGCTGTGCCTAGGCTAAACATGGGTACTTGACGGTTGTTGAAGACCCGGTCCACCTAGAGGGAAAAAAGAGAGAGAGTGTGCCTATAATCTGACCCTTTACTAAACATTGTTGGTACAGCCAGGAGAAACCAAAGCAGACCGAGGTTGCCTTGAACCAACTGTACAAAGTGGTGCTGTGGGTCTCCTGCCACCAAAAGCACCTCAGTGAGGGCATTAGCACAAGGCAAGCTGCCATAAACCTACAAGCTGTGCCTAGGCTAAACATGTGTACTTGACGGTTGTTGAAGACCCGGTCCACCTAGAGGGAAAAAAGAGAGAGAGTGTGCCTATAATCTGACCCTTTACTAAACATTGTTGGTACAGCCAGGAGAAACCAAAGCAGACGGAGGTTGCCTTGAACCAACTGTACAAAGTGGTGCTGTGGGTCTCCTGCCACCAAAAGCACCTCAGTGAGGGCATTAGCACAAGGCAAGCTGCCATAAACCTACAAGCTGTCCCTAGGCTAAACATGTGTACTTGACGGTTGTTGAAGACCCGGTCCACCTAGAGGGAAAAAAGAGAGAGAGTGTGCCTATAATCTGACCCTTTACTAAACATTCTTGGCAGAGCGAGGCGATACAAAACAAGAGGCAGGCTGTCTTAAACCAACAAGCTGTCCCTAAGCTAAACGTGTAGTTGACTATTGTTGAAGTTCCTAGTCCACTTAGGAGGGAAAAAAGAGTATGCCTATAACCTGACCCTGTGCTCCTCTTGTTGAAAGAGTAAAAACTAGATCCGGATTCCTAGAGCGTATACCAAGATGCTTCCCAGGGGGTCAACAGATTTGGTATACCTTCTAGTCACCGACTTACCTGAATGATGCTTCTTTGCCAACATCCAACAGTCTTTCCAGCGTGACATGATTATTCATCTTCTTCACCTTCATCACAGACACCATCCAAGTGTTCTCATGAGTACGGTTTCCAGCATGTGAAGAAAAAACATGATTTAATGATTAAGTACTACTAGTCACACATCCCTAAATCGCACAAATCCATTTATTTGATACTCGCCCTCTTACTATGCAGAGTTGGATTGGAAGTAGCATTTTCAGAAGCAGCGGATCCCATCAGAAACTCTCATGCAGAACACGGTTGGTATTAGTGAAACCATGTAGTGCTAAACCAAGGGCAATCAAATCACTTCTAAAAAGACATTGGTCACTCTCTCTCACCCCACATCAAATGTGACTGACTTTGCACTGGTTTATATCCACCCACTTGTCAGTCAAGACAGTATGCTTCTCTTTATCCTTGCCTGATAAGTTAGACTGCTATTTATTATGCAGAGTAGAGCAGTTAATTAGCTGGTTAATTAGTGTGGTGCATGACTTACCTTGAGACTGTCTTTACCTACCAATATGCCATCAGATACCCTAACAACGCCAACCCCTTTCACAGGTGGCCCAAGAACAACACTGTACCAGCACTCCAAGTTCTCTAAATGCCTCTAGGCTCCCTCCACACAATTCCAACCTATACTCGCCGGAAAAAATGCTTCAAAACTCCATCAGGGGTAGCGAGGACTATATCAATGCAAATCTTTTTCCCTCTCTATCTCTCTCCGCTATTCTCCACAATCAAAATAACTGACTAATATCCACCACTTAAATTACGTTCATATTTCACCATACGAATTATCCACTAATCCTTTATGGTTTCTAGAGTAGTGTGCTACTCGCCAAAAAAGCACTGGCTGCACCCGTCACATTTTATGCCCCACTTGGCGGTTGAGGAAGGTTACATGGCCCGATACCCCACGCGGCTTATGTTTTCATGACAGTGAAGGAGCGGGAGAGAGATCCATCAACAGTGGATTGTACCGTCCTTGCATGGCACAAAATAGCCCGTAAACTTAATGCGCAATCCCCTGCTGCAAGTAACGTGCGAAAGCATCTGCCGAAAGATGCTTGAAGACCTTAATTATTCTACTTGGGGAGACCTTTACATGGGAGGGTAATTTCGTACTAAAGAACAGTTCTTCACTACAAGAACACCGACCACAATGGATACATTCTTGTATATCAGGCTCCGACAGAGTGTGAAGGCTGTCACACCAGCATTTCCGGGAGGAGCCACCTACGTTGGAGCCTCTACATGCTTTCTCACAGGCAAGCCTGCCCAAACATGCCATCTCCCTTCTGTAGAAACACACACAAGCTGCGACCCCATCTCGCCCTATTAGAGCCAGGAGAGAATGGGATAAAGACTTGAACACCCCACTGATAGATGACCAATGAGAACACAGCTGCGGTCATGCGGTTGCTGTCACTGGGAATAGCAGACTACGACTTATCCATTTTACATTTTTAAATAGACTGTACTATACCCCGGCCAGACTCCACACGTTCCACCTCAGGGATAATGATAGATGCGCTCGCTGTGGCGGGTGCAGATTTCCTGCATTTGGCGTGGAGTTGCCCCCTAGTGGCGGAATATTGGACACAAGTGTTTGATTGCCTCTCGGGCACGTTGGGGTACAGCTGACACCATGCATACTAGTAGAGCAATTAAGCCTGTCTCACGACAACAACACGGCCCATAGAAAATTCCTTGCTATGAGGCTCCTTTTGGCTAAACGACATGTAGCTTGTCGATGGAGGAGAGGACGTGCGCCTAAATTCAAATGTTGGATACACACAGTGTCTACTTGGCAAGAAAATCTGAGCTATTATGCAGAACTATTGCCCACTGAATCACACCCAAAAGATATTTGGGGCCCGCTCACCTCCTACTTTCTTGCGCAAGAGGCGGACCACGAGGGAGAGGCAGAAACTGAAGGCTTGGATGCTAGTAACGAGCCTGGGCCGTGAAGGACACATGGGCCACATAGATGGGACAGGCTAGTTAAAATCTGGCGTGATATTGATGGCAAGGGAGAAAATTGATGTTGATTTGGTGTGTTGATTTATCCGGATGTGTAGGTGGGGACGTACAGAGGGGCTGAAGAGGGGCTGAAGAGGAAATGTGTGAGGTTTCTGTGCTTCATTGGCCTGGATTACCTGCCTTTTGTATTGCGCACTATTGTTGATTCTCTGCACTACACGACGTGATTACTGTTTGTTCCTATTAAAGTATGGATTGCGATGCTAGAAAGTTCCCCAACATCATAGACACTCGTGGGAGGGGGGTAGTTGGGGTTTTGGATAGTTTGATGCGGGAAGGTGCTAATCTCTGTAGACTATGCTGTAATGTACGACTCGCTGACTTTTTATTGCACTGATGTACCGCTCAATATTTCAATAAACCACACAAGATGAACCACACAACTGACAGGCGCACAATAACCGCAAAATTAAACTTTGTGCCAAATCAATGCAGAAGACAAAATCCATGAAAATCTTCTGACATGCAACTTCACCCTACTAGAAACATTTATGTTGAGAACAATAAGGGCTTTATGGATGTCCCGAGAATGGTTAGACCTTGCTTGGAGTCTTGTATGGACAAAGATGGAGGACTGGCTATGAGCTGCAGGTTACCTTCCGGAATCAGATGAGGTGGTCTTCTTAATCAGTTACTGCTTTGTTGCACTCTTCAAACATTTTCACCTCTACACACAGACACACCACTGCTTTTCCTTCACCCTTAACATGCTCGACCTAATGCTAGCATTCAGTACTGGATCCGTGAACCTTCTCTGTGATTGTCAACTTTCAAAGCATCTTGGGAAAGGCATTTGCCTTATTCAGCCTTTATATTGCCGCCCTTTTACTCTCCATGTTTTGATGCTCGTCAGTCTCACAGTCACACCCAATACCACTTGGCGCCCCCCCTTGGATCCATCCCGAGACATCTATTCATCTCTCTTTGCACCACCACTCATGGCAACATGGAATCATATATCATCTTCATACTAACACACCAATCTTTTTCTCCTTTGCTAAGTACACTCCCTCCCCAATCAAAAATCTCTGGCTACACCTCTAGCTGTTGCTCCATGTCTTAATGCTTAAGTCAATTGAGAATTAAACCATCTGTGTCATGGCCCCAATAGTCTCTGTAACCCACTTAATTCCCATCAACTTCTTCCTGACATCCTGGGATCTGCCCTCTTCCTCAGCAACTTAGGTGTTCCCTTCAACAGCAGTCTCTTGTTTTCATCATTCTTTACCTAGTACCACAAGAACTGCAAGTTTCCAACTGTTCACCATCAAGAGATCATGCAGACACCTTCCTTCCAGACAGCCAAAAGCCTAGTGCCTGTGCGAGTTAGGGGAATATTAGAATGCTTCAAGCACCTGATGTGAGCTTTTTCCCAAAACACATCACTCCCTCAATACAATTATCAATTTTTCCATATTATGCATATTATATAACCTACCTCATCGTTCACTAACCACTCCAATCGACTGGTTGTATTTTTTCCGGAAAACATTGCACAATGCAAGGTATTAACCATGTTTTTGGGGCCAGGATAGCAAAGCCCTCTCCAATCTGCCACTGCTCCTTACATTTCATGTTCCCAACCTCTACTCATGCTTTATCACAGTCAAGGAAGCATCATGTGTCCAGCCATGGCTCTGATCCCCCCGACCATTAATCCAACTGCGTTGGGATGCCCTCTCCACTTACACTCATGCCACTGGCACTCTCACATAGTACAGGGTGCCTATCTTTACAGCTACCATCAGGTGCAATGTCACTGCTCCACTTCAGACCCATCTTCTCTGATGTTGCGCTCACCTTATCTTTGGTGTTTGACATCCCTTGGCAATGCCTGGCACTGCGCACAAGGTAACGGCTCACCTCACCCATGCCTAATGCAGTGGCTTGAGAAACTTTCCACACCACAATAAATGGCTAATAGTACGCTGCAGGGTATGTGTGGGAAGTGAGCAAAAGTCATGATCTGCTGAGAGCACATGCGGCACTTGCACTGTCTCTGGGACTTACAACACTTGCAGGTTAGACGTCATTAGACAATAGCTGTGCAAAGCTAAAGAGTGTATGTGTTCCCACCCCCAGCCGGTGCTCGGAGTTGTCGTCTGACTGCAAGCTGCCAACTTGTTCCAAAATCACATTTGCAGCCATAGTCACACACACAAACGTGCAACCATATATTGTTTCCCATCAGTCCCAGTCTTTCCCAGCACATTTCTTGTATAATTGTTAGTTGCATGAAAGCAGCTTTGTTTTACTCAGACACATGCTTTTGTTTGTAAAACACTTAGATGATGCAGATTTTCAGATTATGGGCTGAAATGGCCAGCCCAGCAAACACACATATTGATAAAATTGCATGTTACAAATACACCTGCAATGTTTTTGAAGGAAAATGCTACGAAATGTTGTTGAGCTGTTCTTTGAGAAAATTAGGTCAGGGACATTTTAAGGATATTGGGGCCCTGAGCCAATCATATTTGGGGGCCTCTGATACGAACAAGTTTGAATTTAAGACCCAATTGTGTTCACTGATATTTTCAAGTGCCCCATTTTACATATTTTGGTTTGTTTACTTTCAACATAATAGCATGAATAATGCTGGGGTTAGAGCTTCAAAGTCAGCAGAGAGGTAAGCGAAGTGTGAAGTACAAGAAATAAAAACTACATCAACGTGTTTTTGTTGCCATACCAGCAATTTCATTTCTTGCATTTTGCTTGCTTCTCTACCGACTTTGAAGCTGAGATTCGAGTCTGGGCGTCAGCTCCTGTACTAATCACAATTTCCCAGTGCCTACCAAAAAAAAATGTGTGCAAAGGTAATGTAACTGATGCTCAAGTAAAGCGCACCAATCCATTCGGGTACAGTTCGCGCTATATAAAACAATAAGTTTAAAAAAGTAGATCATGCTGTTTTCTCCACCCAACCTCTCCACCCCTGCCTGAAGTTCCTTTACAAAGTGCTTCTGCCAGTCAAGTTTTTTTGTTAAAGAGAAACTGACAGCAATTAACGATCCTGAGGGTATGTGAAATATACACTAGTCACGGATCATTCACAGCAGCGCCGTCCTTCAGTAAAACACGTGCTAAAAGCCAAACAGCCTCCTTCATTGCTTCCTCGATTGTGCGAATGCCCACAACAGGCCCAGTTATAACCGTCATAGCTTTTGAAAAGTACTGTAGCATAACGCTGGACATTTGAAAACAACGTGCAGATATTGCAAAATAAGGAAACTTTTTTTACATTTATAATGGTGTAACCTTGCTTCCTTTTCATTCAGCCGAGTATCGTCTCTCAAACTTTCTCAACAGTGTTACTGGGGCTGACTAGATCGGATCGAGGCACTTCAACATTTTACACAATTCAAGGGATTGATAAAGTTGAAAGAAACTCACCACAGTTCCTAATTCATTAGCGAAATTTGGTGAGCCATACCTGCACTGGTTTCTTGTTGTTTTCATATCAAGGCCAGCAGCTTGGACACCTCGAGCGCGCTCACTTGCTGCACTGTCTCTGGGGCTTTCGGCAGATTACAGCAATGTCTCTCAGCCGTCTGCGCCCTCTACTGGTAAACAAGGGCCAGTGCAGCTTTCAGCAGACGCTGATTTATATCTGAAGAACAAGATTTCTCCGTTACGTTTAAGTGAGGAAATCTTTGCAAATGGGTAGGAATTTTGCCAACTACAGCTATGTATATAAAGAGGGAGATGTTCCAGATTGGTGTTAGGGGCCAGTATTCATTTCCAAGAGGTTTAACAGGAAAGAAACTACACGCAAATGAGGGTTAGCTCCTGGGCCGATCTGATCGGCCTGAGCACTTTCGCTTTTAACACAGGGCCGATTAGATCGGCCCGTGGCACTGCTTAGGTTAAGAGGAATATTACAGAAGATATCAATAAAGGAGTATATACTGTGATTGGATCTGAAGGATGTTTAGTGAAACAAAGAAAAGGACATTTGATTAATCACCGAAAACTGAGTTGCGAACCTCCTGACAAAAGGGAATTTTACTAGTTAGCTGTTTTGCAACTCTTTCAGCCATGGCGTACAGAACAGGAACTACTTGGAGATTTTGACAGTTATGAAGATTCATTCAACGCAACTAAAAATACTATAGAATGTCCTGTTTTTAATAATTATCTGAAAATGTTGAACGACGAAATACAGCAAGAAGCTACAATTGCAGCAGAGATTGCTAGAGACAGTTCTCAAGACAGTCAAAGTTCTGCTACATTGAGTCACGATCCAATAGGAGAACCACTTATCCAAAATGAAGCAGCAACTGCCATGGATGTGGTGAAAAGAGCAATGCAACAAGCTCAAGAGAATGTAATAAACTTAGAAGAATTGGAAAAAGAGCTAAATGTTGAGCAAAAACAAATATATGATCAAGTGACAGAACAGACTGAGCATGGTTTATATCATGAGAAAAAAGAGAGCTTATGTACGTCATTTAATCCTGCCCGGCTGTACGTGAGTGGAGAAGCAGGAACTGGAAAAAGTTTTCTAATTAAAGGAATTGCAACTTATCCACAGAAAAGAACAGAGTTGTCACTCCGTCACACCGGGTTGGCAGCACATAACATTAAGGGATTACTATACATCCTTTATTGATGCTGCCAATAGAACATGAACATACATTAGAATACCACAAGCTATCTGGAGAAGCTTGTTGTGAAGTTTCTAGAGTCTTGAAAAAAATGAAACTTCTCATTATTGATGAGGTAAGCATGGCATCAAATTTAATGCTTGCCTTTGTGCATTTAAGAATGCAACAAATCCTTAAAACCGAGTATGATGTGTTATTTGGAGGCAAACATGTCATAGTTTTTGGAGATCTACTACAACTAACTCCTGTGTAAGCATGGGCGAATTTTGCGAATTCGCGATCCGCGAATTTGCGGATTTGCGAATTCGCGATCCGCAAAATTCACGAATTTGTGCGAATTTGCGGATTTTTGTTTTTTTGCGTTTTCGTGGGGGTTTTTTGCGTGTTCGCTGGGTTTTTTGCGTGTTCGCGGGGATTTTTGCGTCTTCGCAAGCCGCTTGCATAGCAAAGTTACCCATGCAGTCGTTTATGGGAGAGGGAGAGATAGATAGATAGATAGATAGAAACAGAGGGAAAGAGAGAGGGAGAGAGAGAACGAGAGAAAGAAAGAGAGGCCGGATCTCTGAAGGGCCAGATTCCTGAGTTGCCCCTACAGAACATACAGCTTTTTATTTTTAGCAAAATGCATATAAAAATTGTGCTGTTAAGGACTCTTTTAGTTTAACCCCTCCTGACAACTCAAAATGGGTGTATTTGCCATCCTCTCCCTTCTTCCTGTTTTTTATATCTGTAAGTGCTTCCTGATGAGGTTTAATTCCTTGGACAGGTGCCTCGTTGCCTACTTGTAACTATTCTCTGACCCTGCTTCAAGGGTCAGAGCAGGGTCAGAGAATAGTTGCAAGTAGGCAACGAGGCGCCATGAAGCAATTAGCAGCAGGTGTCCAAGTTGAAGTTAATTTGTTTGTAACTCTTTTGTAAAAGGTTACAAAGAAATTAGGTTCAACTTTTGCACCTGCTGCTGTAACCCTTGCTTGGCTGAAAATTCGTCCCCGCTGATTCGCGGATTTTACCGCGATTCCGCAAGATTCGCGGATCGCGAAATCGCGGAAAATCCGCAAATTCGCCCGCGAAACGGATTTTACGCCCACCCTTACTCCTGTGAAAGGACAGCCATGTTTTCAAACAGTTACACATGAAGACACCAGAAAGTGCCTGGGAAGCATTGGAAATGTTAATATTTGGTCATATTTCGAATATACAGAACTCATTACAAATATGCAACAGGCAAAGGATGCTGATTATAAAAGTATTCTTGAAGATATAATAATTGGAAAAGTGAGTGAACATGGCAAAGAAGCTTTACAGGCACGATTACTTTCAAAGTTGTTTCCAAATGAAAATATTCTTCCATAGAATATATATAGAAAAATTGCAGAAAAGAAATCAGTGATATGCTTGATGCCAACTCTGCAAGAATGTTCAATACTCAATGAAAACATTTTAAAGTTAGAAAATCAAGAAATTATAAAACTGGAAGCAATTGATAGAATAGAGCATGTAGGAGCTACTATTATTTTGTCAGAAAAGTTGAAGTCAAAATTGGATTCTTTAGAGAAATCAATATCTAAAACTGCTGGTTTAGAAAAGAATCTATATGCATGTATAAATTGTCGGATAATTTTACGACGTAATTTAGATGTGGAAAGAGGTTTAGTAAATGGAGCAATGGGTAATGTTGTTGATTTTGTTAAAAACCCAAATAGAGATGACATTGAATTTTTGAAAATCAAATTTGATGAAATTGAAGTAGTACAACAATTGAGTCGTTGTTCAGCTCCATTTTTGCTTGTAAAAGATTTATATGTCCACCAAAAACAGTTTCTAGTCTATTTGGCATATGAGGTGACTATTCATAAATCTCAAGGTTTAAGTGTAGATTGTGCTTTGGCAGAATATTGGAAGTACTGTGTTTAAAGAGGGTATGGCATATGTTGCTTTATCTCTAGTCAGAACTTTATCTGGATTATACCTGATTGATTTCATAACACAAAGATTAGTGCAGATGTAAATTGTGTTAAAGAGTATAATAGGTTAAGAAGAGAACATGCTCCCAATTTACCTCAATATCCAGTATTTGAAAAGCGTGTGGTAGGTCGAAAAAGACGATATGAGAAAAATTGTAGCGAGGTTGTAGAGAAAAGAAAAAAACTAGATGAACCAGTGATAGTAAGCAAAAAGAAAAAGGATACTATTGAAGAGATTGTTGGTTTTCAGTTTGAAAACAGTTCTGGTGTCAACTGCTATGCTAATGTAGGGGTTATTGTTTTTTTTTTCTTGAAACTTTACAACAACAAATTGTTGAAAATCAGGACAAAATATTTTGTTGTTTGTTGAATTCTGAGAAATGTAGTAGTGATAAAACTAAAATAGAAAGTGTTTCTGATATTCGAAATGTTTTAGACATATGTTCTGGTTTAAATCAATTTTCACAGAATATTCAGCAAGATTGTCAGGAAATTCTAATGTATATGCTTGTTGTATTGCAAGATGAAGGTATAGATATTGAAAATCTTTTTGGCCTTTCTTATAAATGGCAACATGATTGTGACAATTGTTCGTTTTCAAGTACTCCTAAAATAGACATTTATATATTTGACTTTACCAGACTGCAAATCACTGTCTTTTAATAATCTAGTTAGAGAAGCAAATCAAAACATGGTCTGTACCCAATGTAACTCACAAATGTTATCAACTTTATTTATACAAAGATATGGACAGTAAGTAATTTTAATGCTGCAACAATGCATATCTGATGGAAGAAAACTGACAACTTTAGTAAAAAAGATTGTGGCTTCTCAACTATCAATATCAGGAAGAACTTTTGTAACTGTAGCAATTATTTTCCATGATGGTCCTTCTACAACATCAGGACATTGCACAGCTTATTTAAAATGTACAAAAGGCTGGACTCATTGTAATGATACTCAATTGATTTTTAAGCAACGTTTGCCTTATTACTTACCAAATTCTTACCTAGTGTTTTTACAATCAAAATTTTAGGGAAAATAATTGGCATTGGAAAATAACTGCAGTTAAGAAAGGGCAGTCTGGTGTTGAAAAGTACTTTGTGAGTGAGGCTGATCAGGGTAAAAAAATTCTTGTAATTGACGTAGAGGTAGTGTAAGTGTATCAGATAGTAGGTGATGTGGCTATCACAGGAGATGTTGATCATCAGTGAGGCAGAGGTGTTTTAGATTTGTTGTAGTTTTTGTAGATGTTGGTGACATTTTGTATTCCCTTGTAGAGGTTTATTTTAATGGTATACAGCTCCTTGCTAAGATAAACGATGAGCAGAGTGTCATCGGCATACCAGATGATGTTGAGATTCTGATAGCATGCTAGTTGTTCAAGGTTCTATGTACATGGTAAATAGCATCGGGTGGAAGTATAACCATTGGTAGATGGTACAAAAGATGTTGGTGCTTTTGATTCAGAAAGTTGGGAAAAAGAAGCTTAAGAGTACTGTTAAGTAACTTCCAAACTGAGGATTTTACACATACTATTTGACCATGTGGAAAAGTATGAGAAACAAAAAATGACTATTTCGGGTAAATGTTGTTATGTTTGTACATAACTTTGTTTAGAGTGTATAAAAAATAAGTAATAATGTTTTGTTACTTTGTGATTGTTGAATATGTCCCATATTTATGTAAAAAATGGCTATTAAAAAAAAACATTTAACATTTTACTAATTTCTAAATAATAATGAAAATGTTGAATGGTTTTTTTAAAGACAATCTTATTGATTGTCTTTTTTTTTGCCCGCTGTTATATTATGAGTACTATTGAACTCACTGTTTTCAGTGAAATACAATATATTCTGAGAACAGCAAAATAAGATACATAACATATTGTACAAATTATTTTGGATTGTGAAATATATATTATAACTCAATGTTTTCTTCTCTTCCACAGATACTATATTTATAAAAAATGTATTATTAACGTGTCATTACTTATAAGGTAAGTATGTCAATCAAAAAATACTTTTTCATCACTCTCTTACTTCTCTTTCCCTATTTCCCTTTCTCTTTACTCACTGCCTTACTCCCCTTCCTTTACTCATCGTACTCCCCTTCTCTCACTCTCCTTACTCCCCTTCATTCACCTTTATACTCCTTCTCTCACCATCAGTACCCTTCCCTCACCTTCACTCACCTTCTCCTGTTCCCTCTTTCCCCCTGTGTCCCTCACTTCTCTTTCCATTCTTCCTCATCACTACCCTTCTCTTGCTGTATCCCTCACTCTCTTCTCACTCCTCCCTCACTCTCTTCCCTTTACACCATCCCTCACTCAATCAATAAATTCTTACTTTATTTGATTATTAATACAAAACAACCATAAAAGTTCAGATAAAATCACAATAGTTAAAAAAAGAAAAAACAATACATATCAAATTCATCCAATGCACCAAAGTCGACTCATCACATTTCAGAATATAATAGATTTCAGAGATTTAAAGACATTTTTTAAAAATGAAGAAATCAATACAACGGTTAAAATATTATCAAGTTTCTGTACAGCTAAAAAGGCAGGGCAACAGCAATTTATTTCCATGGTCTTCAATAAGGGAACAACCCATCTTCGTCTAGGAATTGAATACAATTTACAGAAAAAAAGAATGTGTATATCTGATTGTTCTGACAAATCATCGCAAGGACATTTATTTAGATGTTTTGACCAATCATTCATGTTCGGGTAGCTAAGTGACCTGAATAGCAAATTAAATCTAAAACGAGTTAATAGGAACCTCTCATAGTCACTCATTTGTAATTTAACATATGGCTGCATTTTACTAGAAATCACAATTTGCCCGTGCGCAATCAACGTTTTTTTCATCATTTCTGTGGTTGTTCTGCGCTCATACAAGTAACTCATGCACTTTTCCTTCAGGGATTTCCTGGGGATATTACACAGAGAGGATGGTTCATCATAATAATTTGCCAAACCTAAGTCAGTGAGATGCTTCTTCACATAACATAGCCATCCGATCTTACCACCATTATCTAACCTAGTCACGTTGTGCACAATGGAACGGTTTAATCCACATTCCTGGGTGGTCCAGACCCTATGCCATAGCAGTTCCGGGGCCACTTTTATGATGTCTTCTAAATACGGGTCCCCGAGTTCTGCATGGCAAACATATGTGGAAACACTTTCTGGAACGGCTAGGAGGTATTTCATGAAGAGGTTTTCCACCACCTGTAGTGATTTTGCATTTGCATATCCCCACAGTCCTGCACCATATGTCGCAATTGCTATGCAGGTAGCTTTATACACTATTAACATCTCCCCAATAGGTTTTCTGCCCATTTGTTTGCTAAAGTTTTTTAAGGCCATTATTGATTTTTGATATCGAGAACAATAACTTTCTGGTCTTGATTGTATTATTCCATAGACCCGAATGGTTGAACAAGACTCCTAAATAAGAAAAAGTTGGGGTAAAATCAATTGGGCAAGAACCGATAAAAATTGCCTTTCTCTTTTTAAGTGCACCCGAGCCACAGGTCATGTTAAAGGTCTTTGAACAGTTTATCCTTAGGTCCAAACCTGTAATGAAATCTGCAAAGGAGGTGACTATACTTTGCATGGCCAATGGAGTTCTGGCCATCAAGACTGCGTTGTCGGCATACAACAGTGCTGGGACTGATCTTTTCCCCACCATCGGCATATCCTTACACTCCCTTAACAATGTAATCTCAACATCATTAATATAGAGCGTAAAGAGAAACTGAGCCAAGATGCAGCCTTGTCGTACTCCCCTAGCGATACCAAATGATTCTGTGCATTCACCATTTTCCCATGTCTAACTCTGGCGGATGCACCTAGGTAAAGTTCCCATAGAAAATTAATAATTGATGTTTCTACCCCTAATTGTTCCATAATCAGCCAAAGTTTGCTGTGTGAGACACAATCAAATGCAGACGATAAGTCTACAAAAGTTAAAAACATGCGGCCATCCTTGGCTTTTGTGTATTTTTCTATTAGGATATGCAAATTCAGACATTGGTCAATGGTACTGAGCCCTTTCCTAAAACCATATTGCAAATCACTGAATATTGTTTTTTCGTCAGCCCACTTTTGAAGCATGTTTAAAATCACTCGACCAAAAACCGTAATGGTGGAGTCCACAAGCAATATTGGGCGATTGCAATGGCAGCTTGCTCTGTCCCCCTTTTTAAATATTGGTACTATGGCAGATTCACACCAGGAAGATAGGAGGCCATTCCAAGATGTGGCATTAAAAAGTAGGGTGAGGATCGGGCCCCAGAGACCAACATTATTTTTGTATAAATCCACCGGGACCCCATCGGGGTCGGGTGCCTTGCCTCCCAGGCTTGCATTAATACTAGCATTTACCTCCGCTAGGGAGATACCCAGAACCAAAGTGTTCTTTGAGTGACAGTAAACTCAATTTATATTATCCTGTGCTGAGCAATCTTCCTCTTAACTCTCAACAGGGGATAGTTCTGAATAGTGCTTCGCCCACTATTTCTCAGTTATGGCTACTTCTATTCTGGCTGAGTCATTATAATTTAAAAAAGGGGCGTTAACAGCTTTCCAAAAAGCTGCAGTGTCTCTGCTTGAGGATGCTTCGCACAAAGTGTCCCATGCTTCTTTTTTTAAGATATCTTTTATCTTTCTTAAAGTCTGCTTATAGACATTTCTAAGGACTTTAATTAAAGTGCTATCTTTAACAGAGGAATTTAGAGCATGTTTAAGGTTCGAGTAGGCTTCAGTACAAGCTGTGTCAAACCAGCTAGTTTGGTTCTTTTTAACGCCTTTTATGTCAACACATAGGCACTTCTTAATTTGTGAGGCAATTAATAGGACTTTTTTTTATAATATCAGTGTCTTCAGTATTCACATCCGTACAGGCATAAAATTGGGACTCACAGCTCTTTACTAGTTTTTGAAGTAAATCTCCGGGGACAACATTAGTCCACTTTAACGAGTAACCATTTTTTCTGACCATGGAGATGTTATCTACTCGCGGTTTAGGAGTATCATTTCCGCGTTGTCTTTTAGGTCTACCCCGAATAACTAAACTAAGGGGAAAGTGATCACTCAGTGGATTATCCAGGGTGTTAAATTCCTGAATCATGCCCCCATGTCTAGCCGTCATAACTATGTAATCAATTGTTGAATTTGCCCCTCTGCCATTAAAGGTGGGGCAAAAGCGAATCTCAGGGCTAGCCAATCTATTCGCAAATCCCATATCACACCCAAAGATGGTTTCATTCAGGTATTTAGGTGGTCCCCCACACTTGGTGTGCTCAAAATGGCTCAAACTGGTATCGTTATCCAGCATGAGACCACAGGTTCCTCTCTCTCCTCTCTCACATAAAGAACAGTTAAAATCCCCTGCCCATATAACACAGACATCTTTACGGCTTCCTTCCACCATAGATTTTATATTGTCACCTAATGACTTAAAAATATTGTCCACGTCCTCTGCCGGGATATTATTATACAAATTTACCAATGCCAAGGAAAACACTTTATCTATGACAATCCTGATAATATGATAATGCATGTTATTAAAAACAATCTCTACCTTAGTGCATTGTAACATATTGGACACATATGTGCATAAACCCCCTTTTGTCCTACCGTGCACGGAACTAATGGCTGGGGAGAAAAACTTTTTAAAACCGCAGACATGATGAGGTGTCGTAGTCCAGGTTTCCTAGGTTAACCCAATTTTCATTACCCAGCTTTGACCTTAGGCCTGCGATATTCCAACTCAGAATTGACCACGTCCCCTTCTTGGTACGACTAACCAACATGACCGTGGTACACTTAGGCTCCAAGTTGTCCTCTGGGGATAGGTTTGCATCTGCAGTACTCTCATTCAATGAGTCCGCCCGTTACTCTTGGATTCCCCAAAACCTACCCCATCCTTTGCCTTGATCTCATTCAGACCGAGATTATCATACGCTCTCCTTAGGCTACAAGATCTCATAGATGGTATGGAGTTAGCAAAAGGAATATCTGAGGCAATTCAATCAATATACTCCAACCCTTGCAACATGTCATAATGATTAGAGATTGGTATGTTAAACCTTGCACCATTTCGATCCCTAAACTCCCCTTGCTGCCATAAACTTGCTGTGGTCATGCCAGAGTGTATAGACAGGTAGAAGTTAGTCAGGTCCAAGCTTTGGATCCCACCATTTGTTCTATGATTATTCCAATCACAAATATACCTTACAGCACGTCTGTCTCTAAAATTGACTATTATACAGTCCCCAGGAAGATCTTTTAATTTATGTCCAACCCAACCCAGTCTGTGAACCTATAAGATTTCTGAGTTTAAATGCCTTGGGAGGGGTCTATTGGTATTCAGCCAAAAAAACAACCTTATTCTTCAGTTCTGAATAGGATTCCCCTCTATCGTTTTTCAGTTCTGGCATCCCAGTCAGTACCACAGTATATGGCGCAGACTGTGGTGGCAGATCAATACGTGGGAAAATAGTCTTCTCTTTATCGCCACTGGTCTTTCCTAGTTCCTTATGAATAATGTCACCAGTCCGCTATCCCCCGCTGTATCCTTTGCAACCTCCCTCTCTGCCACCTTCCTTTCTGTATTTTTAGAGGCCTGTGCCCTATTTCCTGGTGTCAAAAACGCGTTGACCAGGGCAATTATCACCCTCAGTCGGCAGAGTAGCTGAGCTATGGAGTGCCTCTGGGATATTAATGACTGTGGGTGGGCCTGGGCCAGGACCAAGCACACCCACAGTCTTAGAATTAGCCTCACGATTTTTCAATGAGTCACGATTAGCTAGGGCAGTCTCTTCCAGACTCCCTATTTTGTCTGCTTAGGTTTTAATTCTTTCCAGCAGATGTAAAATTAGGGATTTCATCAACTGCTCAAGATGGACCATAAAACCCACGGGGTTTGGAGGCAATGTCTCCTGATGGGTTGATACCGGTGATGGATCTATATCTATGGGACCCCTGGGTGTGCTAGTTGGTAATGGCTGGGATTGCGTAGCTGCGTTTCCTGTTTTTTTTATGTTTTAGTTTGTTTTGGGCATCTGCCCTTCAAAACTCGGACAAGACGGAGGTCCTCATCCTGGGCTCTTCACCCTCCGCCTGGGACGACTCCTGGTGGCCTCCCGCCCTGGGCACCGCACCCAAACCGACAGACCATGCACGAAACCTGGGCTTCATCCTGGACTCCTCCCTCTCCATGACCAGGCAAGCCAACAGCGTCTCCTCGGCGTGCTTCAACATCCTACGCATGCTACGGAAGATCTTCTGGTGGATCCCCACAGAGACCAGGAAGACCGTCACCCAGGCCCTCGTCACCAGCCGACTGGACTACGGCAACGCCCTCTACGCCGGGACCACCGCCAAGCTCCAGAAGAGACTCCAGCGGATCCAAAACGCCTCAGCCAGACTCATCCTCGACATCCCACGATCCGACCACATCTCCGGACATCTGAGAGACCTTCACTGGCTCCCCATCAACAAGAGAATCACCTTCCGCCTCCTCACCCACGCACACAAAGCCCTACACGACCAAGGCCCGAGCTACCTCAACAGCCGAGTCAACTTCTACGCTCCCAAACGCCACCTCCGATCAGCCAACCACGCCCTCGCCACCATCCCCCGCATCCGAAGAGCGACTACAGGAGGAAGGTCCTTCTCCTACCTGGCCGCCAAGACCTGGAACTCCCTCCCGTCCGACCTGCGCCTGACCCAAGACCACCTCACCTTCAGGAAGAAGCTGAAGACCTGGCTGTTCGAGCAGTAGCGGCACCCCCCCTCCCCAGCGCCTTGAGACCCTACGGGTATGTAGCGCGCTCTATAAGTGTCACTGATTGATTGATTGAATGAGTGCCCCCTCGCTTTCTTTTGCCATTTGGACCCAACCCTGATGTTTGATTCTTTATTCGCGGGCTAGGCCGTGGATTAGTTCCATTCTTTACAGCAGTCCTCATTTGAATCTGTGGGATGGGATCATTTGATATGACTGTTATGGAAGATTCATTCAACCCTGCTGTACAATCGATCTCAATGCCAGACCGCCCTAGTGATACTTGGGGCTTAGAGTAATCTCGAGCGGTAGCCTCCACCATCCCCTCGTAATTATGTTTTTTGGGCGCTACATCTTCTGGCGTCACTGCTGACAATATAGGGCCCAAAGAAGAGCGCCTGTTATAGGCAGGTTTCTAGCGACAAACGTTTTTCCGTTAGAGCGATTTCGTGCTCCAACATTGTTGCTGCCCTAGTTATAAACATATCCAGGGTACCCATAACCGTCCCGCCTATAGTCCTAGAGGTACCCTTCCTTCCTTTCCCCAGTCTTAACACCATTTTATCCCAGTCAGCTGTTTTCCCCACCCACAGCAGAAAACAATTGCAATGTATATCACAAATACAAAAATGGTAAATAGCAGCCAATGTCTTACTTAATAATGAATGTTAGTGGGGGGCCTTAGCCCAGTATCCTGCAGCCCCTGATGGCCACAGACTCGCCCTTTGCCCGGGCTTAGCCCGATGCTGCCTGCGCGCGTCCCGCACTGTGGGGCACCAGGTGAGATTAAGTACAGCCCTGGCGCCGCCTGATGATGCTGTTGACAGGTGCCTGAGCTGGGGCTGCTGGGATTTGTGGTCCGGTCCCGCCTGGTAAACTCCAATGGGCGTTCCCCTCACGGCGTTAGCGAGATGCACACTGTCGTTTTACTTGTGGCGCGTGCAATGGAGAGGAAAAGGATTCTCCCTTGTGTCAGCTTCCAGGTAATGCCAGAAAAGAAAAGCACGTCCCGTGCTGCGGGGCACCAGGTGAGATGAAGTACAGCCCTGGCGCCGCCTGATGATGCTGTTGACAGGCGCCTGTGGTCCGGTCCAGGCTGGTGAACTCCAATGACTGTTCCCCTCACAGCGATAGCGAGATGCACACTGTTGTTTTACTCAGAGCACGTGAAATGGAGAGGAAAAGGACTCTCCCTCGTTTCAGCTTCCAGGTAATGCCAGAAAAGAAAAGCGCATCCCTTACTCACTTTCACTCACTCCCCTTCTCTCACTCCCTCACTCTCTTTCACTCACTCCCCTTCCTTTATTCCCTCCCTCACTCTCTCTTCCTCCATCCATCTCTAAGTCTCTACCTCTGTGTCAGTCACTATAAGTGCCTCACTCCCTCACAGTCCCTCACTCTCCCTCTCTTTCTGTCTCTCACTGTCTCCCTCTCTTTCCACCACTCTTCCTTTTGATTCCTCTCTTTTCCCATAAATCCTTCTCTCTCACTCACTACTTTTTCCTCTCTCTTATTATGCATCTTTTTCCCTCACTCCCCTTCCCTTACCATCATATCCCTTCCCTCACTATCACTGCCCTTCACTCAATCTCACTCCTCTTCCCCTACTTCATATTCTCCTCTCTGTGCATCACTCCCATTCCCTTTCTCCTGCTCCCATTCCCTCACTCCCATTCCCTCACTCTCTTTCCCTCACTCCACCCGTCAGTACCCTTCCCTTACTCCCCTTTCCTCATTCCCTTTTCCAAACTCCCATTCTTTTAGTCCCTCACTCCCCTTCACTCCATTTCTCTCTCCGTCTCTCCGTCTGTCTCACTCAGTCTAACCGCTTCACTCCCTCTCAGTCACTCGCTCTCCCTCTCTTTCTCTCTCACTCTCTCCCCCTCTCTCTCTCTCTCTCTCTCACACTTCCTCTCTTTCCCTTTCTGTTTCCATCACTCCTACTTTATCCCTCAGTTCCTTTTCCTCTCTTGATCTCCTTCCTTCTCTCTCATTCCCCTTTCATCACCCTCATACCCATTCTCTCACTGTTACTGCCTTTCACTCACCCTCAGTACTTTCCCCTCACTCCCCTTCCCTCACTCCCTTTCCTTCCTTCCTCTTTCCTTACTCCCTCACTCCATCTCACTTACTCCCCTTCGTTCACTCCCTCCCTCACTTTTCTTTCCTCCATGTTTTTCTCCCTGTCTCCCTCTGTCTCACTTACTCTAACTGCCTCACTCCCTCTCACCCCCTTGCTCTCCCTCTCTCTCACTCTTTCCCTCTCTCTCCCTTACCCTTAATCTTATATCCTCTGTCTTGCCACCATTCCTCTACTCTCCCTCACTCAATTTCCTTCTCTCTTAATTTTCTTCCTTCTCCCTCATTCCCCTTCCCTCACCCTCATACCCCTTCCCTAACTGTCACTGCCCTTCACTCACCGTCACTCCCCTTCCCCCACAACACTTCCTCCTGTCTGTATCTCACACGCCTTCCCTTTCCCGCTCTCTTTCCCTCACTCCCCCTCACTCTGCTTCCCTCATTGAAATCCCGACTCCCCTTCTCTCACTCCCCTTTCCTAACTCCCTCCATCCCCTCACTCCACTTCTCTCTCGCTCGCTCCCCATCTCTCACTTTCCCTTACCCCCCTTTTCTCATCCTCATACCCCTTCCCTCACTGTCACTCCACTTCTCTTAGCTTCACTCCCCTTACCCTGTTCTACTTCTCACTCTCCATATCTTACTCCCCTTCCCTGTCTCCGTCCCTGCTCCTCTTTTCTCACTCCCCCTCCCTCACTTTCCTTTCCTTACTGCTCTTCCCTTACTCTTTCACTCCCCTTACCTCACTCCCCAACCCTTAGTCCCCTTCTTTCAGTCACTTTTTTGACTCCCCTTTCCTCACTCACCATACAACCCTTTCCTCACTCATTCCCTCAGTCCCTTCCTCCCCTTCACTCAGTCATTTCAGTCATTCATTTATACATTATACATTTATTCAAAAAATGTATGACACAGTATATAAGAAATATAGCTCTTCTTTGAGAAGTGAAGTTAGTTCTTTTTTGTTTTAATTTTTTTTGAACAATTATATATATTTTTAGTTTTTTGTTACAAAAAAATAAACAGGTAACCAAAAACTGCTCAACAGTAACAGGAACAAAAATAATAAAAGTAAACAATTAATTGCAGGGGCATGTGTGCTGCCTCTTCTTTAGCACAATCAAGTCCATGCTCTGCTCTCCGTAACACAAGATTTCATTGCAAAAGTTGCAACAAATGTGCAAGTCCGCAAAATACAGCCGGATGTCTAGAGCTCTTGTAGATGGAGATGCTCCCGATGAAGATGTACTGGGGACAGCAGCTGCAGGATTGTCCCTGATATGCTGAGTTGATGCCCGAGCATAGTTGTTTGGATGTACATTGTTTAGATGACGCACCATAGTATGAATACTAAAGGAATAATGTTTGGTGGGATCACCTCTCGATAGAATGGAGCCACAGATGTTGCAAGTAACCTTTGGGGTATTCACCTTTTTTTTGCCCTTCTGGGTATGTAAAAATTTCCAAACAAAAGAGTCTTTTGTTTTCTTCACCTTCGGTTGGTCAGGTAAATACTCCACATCAGAGTCGGACGATTCCTGTGGCTGCTGTTGTTCTGCCATTTTCAAATCTTGAAGAAAACACTGAAGATGCTTCTCCCAAGGAAGTGAAACAGATTGTGAGGGAAGTGGGTGGGTTTTTTGAAGATTTGGAAAAGAAACTACTATAAACCAATCAAAAGTGTTGTTTTCAATTCAGATGACTTTACGTGCGCGCAAGGTGTGCGCGCGCAAGGTGTGCGCACGCAAGGTGTGCGCACGCATGCGCGCACGGTTTTCGCACGTCGCATATGAATGACGCACCCTCGAGGCAGAAGTGAGTCAAAAACAAAAGTGGAATATGTGAAAAGGGGGCAGGGTAGAGACTTCCTGACCCTTTAGGCCTTTTCAGGGGGTCCCTGAAGTACCCCGAAGGGCAAAAACAAATATTTTTAAAAATAAAAATTGCGAAGTGCACGCACGTTGCACGCACCCTCGAGGCAGAAGTGAGTCAAAAACAAAATTGGAGAACGTGAAAAGGGGGCAGAGTAGAGACTCCCTGACCCCCTAGGCCTTCTCAGGGGGTCCCTGAAGGACCCCGAAGGGCAAAAAAAAAAAAAAAAAAAAAAAAAAAATGTGGGGTGTGTGCACGGTGCACGCACCCTCGAGGCAGAAGTGAGTCAAAAACAAAAGTGGAGAACGTGAAAAGGGGGCAGTGTAGAGACTTCCTGACCCCCTAGGCCTTCTCAGTGGGTCCCTGAAGGACCCCGAAGGTCAAAAAAACATTTTAAAAAAAATGTGCGAGGTGCGCGCACGTTGAGTTAAATAACAAGTTTGAGTGTTTAGATGTTGGTTGGCTCTAAAAAGAGCCGTTGTGTTCATTGAGAGTTTTTTGTACCTACAAGTAAGTACCGATGCAGAGTGTAAAGTTCAAGAGGAAGACTCTGTTTCCCTCAATCAATCAATCAATCAATCAGGGAATTTGTATAGCGCGCTACTCACCCATTAGGGTCTCAAGGCGCTGGGGGGTGGTTGCTACTGCTCGAACAGCCAGGTCTTGAGTTGCTTCCCGAAGGCGAGATTTTCCTGTGTCAGCCGGAGGTGGGTGGGGAGGGAGTTCCATGTCTTGGCTGCCAGGTAGGAGAAGAATCTTCCGCCGACGGTTGCTTTGCGGACACGTGGGACGGTGGAAGGGCGAGGCTGGCGGAGCGGAGCTGGAGGGTTGGTGTGTAGAAAGTGAAGCGCTTGTTGAGGTACCTGGGGCCGCGTCGTGGAGAGCCTTGTGAGCGTGGGTGAGGAGTCGGAATGTGATTCTCTTGCTGACGGGGAGCCAGTGCAGATTCTTCAGATGGGCGGGGATGTGGCTGTGGCGGTGACGTCCAGGATGAGTCTTGCCGAGGCATTCTGTATGCGCTGTAGTCTATTCTGGAGCTTGACTGTGGTTCCGGCGTAGAGGGTGTTTCCGTAGTCTAAGCACTTGGTGAAGAGGGCCTGGTTGACTGTCTTCCTGGTTGCGGTGGGGATCCATCGGAAGATTTTACAGAGCATGCTCAGGGTGTTGAAGCAGGACGATGAGACGGCGTTGACTTGCTTGGTCATCGTGAGGGAGGAATCCAGGATGAAGCCCAGGTTGCGTGCGTGGTCTGTGGGTTTGGGGGCGGTGCCCAGGGCAGGTGGCAACCAGGAGTCGTTCCAGGCCGAGGGGGACAGTCTTAGGATGAGGGCTTCCGTCTTGTCTGAATTCAGTTTCAGGCGGCTGAGCTTCATCCATTCCACGACGTCCTTCATTCCTTCCTGGAGGCTGGCTCTGGCGGTGTCCGGGTCGTTGGTGAGGGAGAGGATCAGCTGTGTGTCGTCGGCGTAGGAGATGATGTTGAGGTTGTGTTTGCGTGCGATGGCCGCAAGGGGGCTTATGTAGATGTTGAAGAGGGTGGGGCTGAGCGAGGATCCTTGTGGGACGCCGCAGATGACTTCGGTAGCCGCGGACCGGAACAGGGGGAGGCAGACTCTCTGGATTCTACCGGCGAGGAACAAAATGATCCATTCCAAGGCCGCGCCTTGGATTCCGGTGTCGCTGAGGCGTCGTATCAGGGTGCGGTGGCATACCGTGTCGAAGGCTGCTGAGAGATCCAGGAGGATTAGTGCGGTGTTTTCCCTGTTGTCGAGCATAGACCTGGCTGCGATGAGGGCGGTCTCGGTGCTGTGGTTTGCTCTGAATCCGGACTGTGACGGGTCGAGGGATCCGTTAGTCTCGAGGAAGGTGGAGAGTTGTTGGTTGACATTCTTCTCGATGACTTTGGTGGGAAACAGGAGGAGCGAGATGGGTCAAAAGTTCTTGAGGTCCGTGGGGTCCGCGGTGGTTTTTTTCAGGAGGGCGCTGAGTTCGGCGTGCTTCCAACTCTCCGGGAAGGTGGCTGATGCGAAGGAGCTGTTGATGACATCGCGGAGTTGGGGTGCGATGATGGAGTCGGCATGGGTCGGTGGGGGAGCCGGAGTGGATGGTGCTCATCGTGCGGGCAGTGTCTTTGGTGCTGACTGGGTTCCAGGTACAGAGGGTGGCGGTTAGGTGCGCTGGTTCGATGGTCGGGTGGTTGGTCTGTGTGCCGAAGCTGTCGTGTATGTCGACGATCTTGCGGTGAAAGAACGAGGCGAGTGAGTCGCAGAGGTTTTGCAAGGATGTGATGTCGTTGTTGCAGGCGCTGGGGTTGGAGAGCTCTTTAACGATGCTGAATAGTTCCTTGCTGTTGTGGGTGTTGTTGTCAAGGCGCTGTTTGTACGTAGTTCTCTTGGTGGTGCGGATCAGTTGGTGGTGCTTGCGGGTGGCGTTCTTAAGGGCTGTCGGCGCAGCCGGTGAGCCATTGTGCGAGGTTGCGGGCTGCTTCGTTGGGGTCCGTCGTGATGGTGGGAGGGTTCTGGCTGAGGGAGGTGGTGAGTTGGTCGGCGGTGATTTTGCTCCAGCTTCTGCGGGGGCCTGTTGTGGGTGGTGCTGGGTCGTAGTTTTCTTGAAGGAGAAGTGGACGCAGCTGTGGTCTGTCCAGTGGAGTCCGGTGGAGTGGCTGAAGGAGATGTGCTTGCTGGAGGAGAAGACGGGGTCAAGCGTGTGGCCGGCGTAGTGGGTGGGGGTGTTCACCAGTTGCTTGAATCCGAGGCTGGCGAGGTTGTCCAGCAGCGTGGTGCTGTTGCTGTCATTGTTGTTCTCCAGTTGGAAGTTGAGGTCTCCTAGGAGGATGTAGTTTTGGGAGGTGAGGAGGTGCAGACTTACGAAGTCTGCGATGGTTTCGCTGAATTGAGTGCGTGGTCCCGGGGGTCTGTAGATTAGGGTGCCTCTGAGGGTGGTCCTGGGGTCGGTGTGTATCTGGAAGTGTAGGTGTTTGGCGGCTGTGAGGGTGTCTTCCGAGTTGGACGTGATGCAGATGGTGTTTTTGTTGACGATGGCGATGTCCCCTCCTGTTTGGTTGACGCTGTCCCTCTGGGTGATCTTGTATCCGTCCGGGATGGCTATGGCGATGTCGGGGGCTGAGGAGGCGTTCATCCAGGTTTCCGTGAGGAAGGCAACGTCCGGTGCTGTTGTGTCTAGGAGGTTCCAGAGTTCGACTGCGTGCCTGTGGACGGAGCGGGTGTTGAGCAGGATGCACTTGAGGTGATTCTTGCTAGTGGTATGCTTGGTGGGTGCTGGCCCGGGGTGGATGCAGGTGAATTTGCAATCTTGGCAGGTGAAGGGTCCGTGGGTGCGCTTCGGGTTGGCCAGGTAGCAGGCGGGGTTCCGGCTGGTGTTGAGTGCCAGGAGGGTGGCGGCATCGTATGTTCGTCGGGTGAGTTGGCATCGTCAGGATCCAGGGTTCCTGGCGCTGGGCACGGTACAGGCGCGGACGGGCGCAGACGGGCTTGCCTTTGGCGTGCCTTCGGCGCACAATCGGCACGCCCGCTGCACGTGAATGCTGCGTGTACGTGCGGACTCTGCCATAAATGGATAGTGGAAGGGAGGAGGGAGGGAGGAGCAGCTGGGAGGCGGAGCGGGGTGGTGAATGGGAAGATGAGAGGGTTCAGAGGAGAGAGGGGGCGGGGCCGCAGGGAAGCAGCAGCAGGGAGCGGGGAGCAGTGTAAAGGCGGGAAAGCGGGAAACGGCAGAAAAACAGAAAATCACTCTATCAGGGTCACCACACGGGGAAAGAAACAGCAATCAGGGGTACCACACCAGTGGAGAACAACACTGCTGGCACAGAGAAGGAACAGAAAAAAACGGAGCCACAGGGGTCACGGCCTCAGGGTGGCGGCGAGCGGGTGGTGGGAGCTGGGAGACCGGGTGCAATCAGGAGGAGCCACGCGGCGGGTGGAGCGACCGTCTCTGACGAGGTCAGATGAGGTCACCTCATCTGTGAAATGTACACCGTTTCCTCTATAAATGCCTTGCAAGTTGTATCGCAAGTTGTTGTGATATATAGAACCCATACCATAGACTCTGAGGAAAGCAGAAACAAACTTATTCACATGTTTCCTTGCTTTCTCAATCTGTGGACAATATTGGTTGGACCAGTTCCATTTTTGCCTTTGGCATTTATTAGAATATACAAAGGCAGTTTGTGGAAAAATAAATATATAATAAATATAATAATTGATACATTTTTAAATTAGCATTTAAAAGTCCATAATTTTTACACACGTTATAGTTAGGAATTAGCAGTTAAAAAACCTTAGAAATTCACTGAAAAAACCATAGCTTTCACCCATGTTATAGTTAGCTGGACATTTCTCTAATACAAAACCTTTGAAATTCCCCCGTTATAGTTAGTTCAGCTAACTATAACTTGCGTGCCTGCAATGCACTGGTGATAACGTCACATATTACATCACTCAGGACATGGTCAGTGACATCACTAATGACATCACTCATGACACAGTTCTGGTGCCAATCAAATTTTTATTGTGCGAATCTTCTGACCAGCCAGTCCGCCATGACGCGTTTCGACCCCCACTGGGTCTTGATCACATGACGCATTGTCATAGAGGAGGAGGCTATTTAAAGTGTACTCATCACAAAGGAATCAAGCATGCAAATACTGCATGTGCAAATAGTACGCAAAAGCACATTAACGAGTAATTAATGAATCATAACAATAAATTGCCATATTGATAAATAGTGCCAAAATAATGGGCTAAAGGCATATAGGAAGTGCAGAAAGAGCAAAAGTATTATATGTACATTTGGAACTGAGTGATATTGAAGAACTCAATTCGGAAAGTGTCTGCATAGTGCAAGTATTGTTCCATAAATGCAAATCACGCTGATATATCCAAAAGCATAAACTAAAAGACATATAAGAGCAATTAATTGATAATCATTATAATTCAAATATGCAAATAACGCTAGTGCAATGTAACTGGTAAGTAAACCAAACAATAGCAGCATTATGATGGTAGTTAATCTGGAAAATAGTGCACGTAATGTTTCCTATGTGCAAATCATGCTAGTGCAAAGTGAAAGAATAATACAATAGCAGCAATATAGTAGCAGCCAACAGCGGATAACATCATGATCGTATGATCTAAATAGCAAAACATATAAATATATACATATAAATATAACTAATTGCCTATCGTAGATATCTTTAAAATCCACTATATACATATAATACAATAACCTCCCTTCAGCCAAATGCTTGTATTATCTCAATGCGCTGATGTCTAAAAAGAGCCCAAATTGGCAAATAACTCTCCCTTGTCTATAATAGATCCTGTATGCTGATTCCATGTTTATGTGATGAATGTAAAAAGTACATAATTGTCCATTATAACCAGTGCAAAACTAACTAATTATGATCACCCTGTATCTTTAAAAAAAATCCTCCATTTGCTTTTATACAGTACTATGTGCCCCTCTAAACAGAATTGATAATAAAAATATATAAACTGTCCATGTTTTAAAGTTATATCATACAATCTGGCAAACAGAGAACTATATTATACTCTTGCATTATAACATCAATGTCTCAGAAATCATCAATGAACAATCAATAGACCTGTGTGAAGTCTCCAATACTAAAATGTGGGACAGATGATAAAGCTGTAAAGTGAGGAACCAACTCCAGCCAAAGATAATAATAATTGTGAAGCTCAGATATATATCAGTAGAAACCAGAAGCTCACTAAAGACAGGTGTAAAGATCCTCACTGGAATTCAGACCAGTGGGATGCTTAGTGTCGAGTTCCAATATATATCTGGTCTCCAAAGAGCGTAATTTGGCCTCACGATTACCACCCCGTTTTATTGGGTTTACAGAGTCAATGACATAATATTGTACCAGGTTGGTATTACTGTTATGTGACTGTTCAAAGTGCCTGGCCACTGGATACGTTTGGTCTTTGCTAGAGATGGCGTGTATGTACTGGAGTATCCGTTTGTGGGCAGGCAACTTGGTACTACCAATATACCTGAGCCCACACGGACACTCCAGCACATATACTGCAAAATCTGTCCTACAGGTCAGTCTCTTGGTGATAGTAACAGGTTCTGTATGGAATGGACTTATATATTGTGGCCTATTGCTGCCCAATTTACAAGTTTTGCAGCTTGGGCACTTTTTAAATCCCTTTATTAGTGACATCCAGGTACCTTGACTAACCATTTCCGGGTTAGATTTAACAAGCTTGTCACTCATTGCTTGGGATTTTAAATGTAAATTGATACTTGTATAGCACACTACTCACCGCAACGGTCTCAAGGCGCTTGTACAAATACTGCTGTGGAACCCATCCTGGCTTTCGCTGTGAGGCATCCACTCCTGGGCACCCCCAAGGTGGAGGCCAGGCATCCTTAGCGTTGTGGGGGCCGTTGTGGAGATTAAGCAAGCTTTTGCCCAGAGTTGCAGAGTGGGACTCCATGATTGGAATAGGCACCAAGGCGAGAATTATCAGGTCCGTGGATTTTTTGAGCCCAAGACCCGCCGAGGCTGGGAAATTAACCCTGGTCCCGGGCTAGACCTCTGCATCAGGGTCTTCCGCTCTAACCATTGAGACACACTTCTTTTTTTTCTGAAAGTCAGCTCTGGTTTGCTGGATACCATATTGCCAATTATAGGATCTCCCTGTACTAGATTCCAGTTGCCACTGAGTATACTCCGGATTTGTTTATGCTGTTTATTAAACGTGAGTATCATTCTGGAATGTGAGGAGGAAGGACAATTAGCCCCATCTTCCCTCAATGATTTAGGAACCAGTGCCCCACTTCTAGATAACTGCTTATTTTTTTTATTAGCAGTATCTATAACACCCGGAGAATAGCCCCTTGCCATAAAACGTTCTTTACTGACCTGTTGGGCAATATGGCATTCCAATTCTGTACTGCAAATACATTTGATCCGCAGCATCTCCCCGTAAGGGATGCTGCGGATCAAGTGCTGCGGGTGATGGCGTGATGCGTGCAGTACAGTATTCGCTGCAGTAGGCTTTCTATACAATCAACTAGCCAATTTGTTACCCTCCACCTATACCTCAACACCCAAAAAGAAAATTGATCTGGAATTAATGGTGGACGTGAAGTTAAGATTGAAGCAATTGGTGTTCAAATTTTCCACAAACCTTGTTGCGCTAAGTTCTGAGCCTTTCCAAACAAAAAATAAATCATCAATGTATCTTAAATATATAATGACATGATCCTGCACCAAACATCCATGTTCACCATAAAGGACATGCTCCTCCCACAGCCCCATGTGAAGACATGAGTAGCTGGGGGAGAAGCAGACCCCCATGGCTACTCCCCTTATTTGTTGATAAATTTGGTTGTTAAATAAAAAAAAAATATGCTCAAGACAACCTTTAACCATGGATGCCAGCATTTTGTTGTGAGGTGCACAGCTCATGGATCTCAAATTCAGGAAGTGCTCAACAGCTTTTAACCCATCAAAGTGTCTGATTGAAGTATACAAAGAGGTAACATCCAATGTCATTAGAATCATGTCAGAGCACCAATTTACATTATCAATCTTCTGAAGAAAGTCCGAAGTGTCTTGGACATATGAGTCAAGCTTATGCACCCATTCCTGCAGGAAAATAGTCAATGTATTTGGAAGTGTTTTCAATAATGCTTCCAATAGCGGAAATAATCGGTCTACCAGGCGGCATAGTCATAGACTTATGGATTTTTGGAATAAGGTAGAAAGTTGGGATGATTAGGTGATCTTTTTTAAGAAATTGGTACTCAGCATCACTCACCAACCCCCCACTTTTCCATGCCAGCAGCTTTGAATAGTATTCATTCCATGAGTTCCGGACTGCATGAATATTGCTCTTCTTATAACATGCTGGGTCAGACAGTTGTAGTTATGCTTCTCTTGTGTACAGTTCACATGCCCAAAAGACCACGTTACCTCCTTTGTCCTCTTGCCGCACTATTAACTTGTTTTTTGTTCCTAGTTTCTGCATCAGATTCCAATAACAGGCATTATTTTTGTTAATTGCACCTACATATATATTTGTATATGTGTGCATGTAGAGAGAGGTAGAGAGGTAGAGGTGTAGAGGTAGAGATGTAGAGGTAGAGGTGTAGAGGTAGAGGTGTAAAGGTAGAGGTGTAGAGGTAGAGGTGTAGAGGTAGAGGTGTAGAGGTAGAGAGGTAGAGGTAGAGACTAGTAGAGAGAGAAGTAGAGAGAGGTAGAGAGTGGGTAATAGAGAGTAGAGAGTGAGTAGTAGAGAGTAGTAGAGAGCAGTAAAGAGAGTAGCAGAGAGTAAGTAGTAAAGAGTAGTAGAGTGAATAGTAGAGTGAGTAGTAGAGAGTAGTAGAGAGTGAGTAGTAGAGAGTGAGTAGTAGAGAGTAGTAGAGAGTAAGTAGTAGAGTGAGTAGTAGAAAGCAGTAGAGAGTGAGTAGTAGAGAGTAGTAAAGAGCGAGTAGTAGAGAGTAGTAGAGAGTGAGTAGTAGAAAGTGAGTAGTTGAGTGAGTAGTAGAGAGTGTAGTAGAGAGTGTGAAGTAGAGAGTAGTAGAGAGAAAGTAGTAGAGAGTGAGTAGTAGAGAGTAGTAGAGAGTGAGTAGTAGAGAGTAGTAGAGTAGTTGAGAATGAGTAGTAGAGAGTGAGTATTAGAGAGTAGTGGAGTAGTAGAGAGTGAGTAGTAGGAAGTAGTGGAGAATATTCCAAAGTTTGGCACAGCACCACTAACACAACAAGTCCAATCAAATCATATCACCTAGAGTCCTTATTGAAGCGCTGAATCTTGGTGTATATTCAAATGCTTTTATTTTCCTCAAGTTTATGTACCACAGCCAGCCGACGCATTTCGTTCTGTACAACAGAACTTCTTCAGGGCGTTCTTATTTCCTTCAAGTTATGTCGGTATCCTGTTGTCATTTAACTAGATATTTCTTCCAAATGTTAGACGAGTCGTAAGTACATTCTTATTCAAAGTGACAAGGTATCAATTTTACCCACACAATTCGGGCAGACTTGAGTAATTTATAGCATCCTCAAAGTCAGTCTTTCAAAAATTCCAAAGTATAGGACATGACAATCCAAATCCAAATGTTTCTCAAGAAAAGTCATTTTCAATCGTTCGGAAAATCTGCGTTTGGGCAGATATGACCCACGGACACGGTTTATGACTTTTCTTGAGAAACATTTGGATTTGGATTATCATGTCCTATACTTTGGAATTTTTGAAAGACTGACTTTCAGAATGCTATAAATTACTCAAGTCCATGGATGCTGCTGGGAACACCCCCAGCAACACCCATTGCACGCCCCTTTAACGCAGGACACTGCATTAAAGGGACTCATATTTATCAGGCAGGATTATGCCACAAAAAGTGGCTTAGTCCTGCCTGATAAATATCACTCAGTCTTCTGTGCCACCGGAAAGTCACAAAAAGTGACGTTCCGGTGGCGCAATGTGCTTGTAAATAAGGCCCCATAGGTTTCACACTCGTTATAGTTAGGAATTAGCATTTAAAAACCGTTAGAAATTCACTGAAAATACCATAGGTTTCACACACGTTATAGTTAGGAATTAGCATTTAAAAAACCTTAGAAATTCACTGAAAATACCATAGGTTTCACACACGTTATAGTTAGGAATTAGCATTTAAAAAACCTTAGAAATTCACTGAAAAAAACATAGGTTTTACACCAGTTATAGTTAGCTGGACATTTTACTCATACAAAACCATTGGAAATCCCCCGTTATAGTTAGTTGTACTCACTATAACTCGCGCGCCCGCAATCCACTGCTGATGATGTCACATATTACATCATTCATGACATGGTCAGTGACATCACTGATTTATTTATTTATTTATTTATTATAACATTTGTAGAGCGCGAACGAAGGCCCTAGGGCATCTCGGCGCTGATAACTGAAATGTTGAACCCACAAGGGGTGCCTAGGTGATAGTCAGGATCATTGGTTAAAAAGCCAGGTCTTCAGATTCTTTCGAAAAGACCAGAGGGAAGTACTGGCCTTGATAGAAAGAGGAAGAGTGTTCCACAGCTTCGGTGCCGCTACGAGAAATCGTCTGTCACCCCAATGGACCGTTTTCGTTCGGGGGACCACCAGGTCAAAGGAGCTGGAGGAACGCAGTGTTCTGGAAGGACAGTAGGGGGTCAAATTCTGAGTGAAGAACACTGGTCCAGCGTTATGTAAGGCCTTGTAGATCAAACACAATGACTTGAACTTGATCCTTTTCTTCACTGGGAGCCAATGGAGTTGCCGTATGATGGGGGACACTGATTGGTATTTCAAATGACATCACTGATGACATCAATCAGTGAATGTGGTTTCCTTTGATATTTAAATATGTGTTATAAATACACTACTTTGCATTGAAGAATGAGTGGATATATAAATATAAATGTGTGAATGATGGATTTAGTAACAGTGTCATTGATTGTTTCCTTGACTAATTTGTAGAGTCTCACTATATATAATATGTAGTTATTTAACTCTGTTAAAGTCTTTATTGCTTTGACTTAATTGGTATATTAAAGACTATATTTGTTATTGGTTTCTTAACTGAGTATTTGTATGAGTAAATAAATGTCTATGTGGTTTGGTGGGGGGGTATGTAATTGCCTAAAAATGTGTGAATAGTTCATTCAGTAGGTAAATGAGGTTAAGACTACATGTTATAACACTTGTTTCAGTGAGTGTATATGTTTATGGGTGTGGTGGTGATTGAATATGTCTCTCAATAGTATATCTCCATTAAATTTGCATAAAAAAGCAGTGTATGTTACAGATATATCTAATTAAGTGAGAATCCATTGCTTAGTATACAATTCCATTTAGACTCCAGTTAGTCCTATTATTGTAAACATCATCGTCATGCTAGCCTTAAAGAACTACAATTCACAAGTTGCTCTCGTGACCACGGATCTAAGCCTTGTGCTTGTACATCGAGCCCTTTAATGGGCCATCGTTCATTATGTTTTTTCCACTTTTTCCGTATATTGCCCTGTATGGGCTTATTATGGCAAATCCTAAGCACATATATCCACATTAAATGCCTTCTCCACATCAAAAAACCAGAGGCCATTCTACCAATTTTATTAAAGTTATACAAAAACACACACAAAGACTAAACAATGTATGCTATCATCATAATTTGAGAATTCATTAATTACAGATTCGAGGATATTAGTAAGAATTCATGAAAATTCATAATTTTGGCAAACACCTACAGCATTACATTACAAAATAACCCTTCATAATTACAAAGAGCGACCTCAGTCCCTCCACCACATGCAGTTATTCTCCTAAATGTATAGCTAATTCCTCACGGAAATTTAGACCCCCCCAGGGTTTTCGTCTGTAAGTCGATGATATACATTGATTCCAGTCACCTCAGACTGATCACCCTGTCTCCACCTCGTGGGTTCAACGGTACATGGCCTAAAATAAAAAATCTTAGCTGTGTTCCATCCCCTTTATGTTCTGTCTTAAAATGGCAAGCTACCGGGGACGTCATGTCACCATTCATGATCGCTCTAGAGTGTTCTAACACCCGTACCTTTGTCTGGTGAATCGTGCTCCCAATATATTTAAACCCGCAAGGGCAGACAAGACAATAAACTGCAAACGGGGTACTACAAGTTAAAAACTTGTTAATACTTTTCTGCTTCTTAACCCCCAGTACTTGGTATGCTAAGACATTTTTGCTTCCCATACAGGCCTTGCATTTGCCACAGGGATAGAATCCCTTCAAATCCCTGTGTAATGCTCTCGGTGCCTCCTTCCTTAAAAAGCTGCTAGTTAAAGAGTCTCTAAACGACCTAGCTTTTCGAAATATCAGTAATGGTTGATTGGGAATATCTGTCCCAATTACCGGATCCATTTTGAGAAGGTTCCAGTGCCTCCTAAAAATGTTCCTGAGTTTATCCGAGTCTTGTGAGAAGGTCGTAAGCACATGGAATCCACTGTTCTTATTCACCTTCTTAGCCTTATCCTCAGGAGATCCCTCCTGGCTATACGGTTTACTCTCTTCAGGGCTCTCTCCAATACCTGTCCACCATATCCTCTGGCTTTGAATCTCTCTATACACTCTCCTGCAAACTTTTGGAAATCCTCCTCCCGACTGTTGTTCCTTCGGATGTGTAATAGCTCCCCATAGGGGATGCTAATAATTTATTTAGGGGGATACCCACCGCGGGCATGCAAGATCGAATTACCCGCAGTGGGTTTCCTGTATATTCTGGTACAGATTTTCTTTTCAATAATACTAACTTCCAAGTCTAGGAAGTTTACCACTTCATCACTGATTTCCGCACAAAATTCTAAATTCAGATTGTTGTTATTAAACAACCTGCACATATTCTCTAGCTGTTTCAGAGGTTCCCCTCCACACTAGAAAAAGATCATCAATATACCAGTACCAGGCCACCACCCTTTGGGTCCAGATCCCATTGCCCCCGACCAGGCCACCTGCTCTACCCACCAGCCTACGAACAAGTTTGCATAGCTGGGGGCGAAGCAGGTCCCCATGGCTGTCCCAGACATTTATTTGAAATATTGGTCCTGGTACAGAAAAATGTTGTTATCTAAACAGAACTCCAAAAGTTCCATTATCATAGTGCTATGATCTGTGAATTTCATTGCGCGCTTTCTAAGGAAGAATTGAACTGCCTTCAGACCATGTTTATGTGCAATGTTAGTGTATAGGCTGGTGATGTCCATCACTACCATTTGATCACTTTTTTGCCACTCCATACTAGATAGCTGTTTCAAGAAGTCCTTGATATCTTTAATATTGGACTTTAAGCCCACTACAAAACTCGCTAGGAAGTGGCCTATATAAATAGAAATGTGCTCAAGGAGACTCCCCTGCAAGGAGACAATAGGTGTCCCCGGTGGTGATAAGGTGTTCTTGTGCACCTTGGGTAGGTGATAAAAGCAGGGGGTGATATGGTTAAGTCGTCTTAAAAACAGATATTCCTCTGTCTCAAATTTCCCTTTCTCATACCATTTTTTCAACAGCAGATGACAATCTCCCACACTTTTGTTGTACACATCCTTACCCACTTCCTAAAAAAATGCAACATCACTCAATTGGCATAAGGCCTCTTTATTATAGGCATCCAAAGTCTGCAACACCACATTGCCGCCCTTATCTGATGGTTTGCAAACAATTGATGTATCCTCCTTCAGTCCTTCCATCGCCATAAACTGCTCATTTGTAAGGTTGCATTTCTTCTTATCGTGCACGCCGCATCACCATTGAAAAAGGGGACTTCCGAAATCCGTCTGGTCACCGTGAGTCCGCAATAAAATCATTTTAGACTCGCCCCCGATAGTGCTTTTCTTTGTGCCTGTGGAATTGCGTAAGGAATGGAGCAATAATAGATGCGGGCGCACCACCCGCGGGAAGCACCCACACGAGTGTGCACGTACTAGGTGAAACAGAGAGCAGTGAGATATATATATATATATATATATATATATATATATATATATATATATATATATATATATATATATATAAATATATTACCTACTGGCGGTCACCAGTAGGTAGTTATAGTTAGGACCTAGTTACCATAGGAAATCCCCAACATTCTATTTGGAATAACTTTGGCGCCGGTGGACGAATGTTTGTGAATTTCTCCAAGAAAATGGCCTGCTTGGTTTCGCTCCTTCCCTGAAAGTTTGAGGGTGATTCCTCAAGTGGGGGCCGAGAATAAAGGGGGCTCCCGAAATGTTTTTTCCCCATGCAATTTTCCATAGGGACCTTTAGCCAGGGCTACAGCCCGAACGGCTGAACGGAATTACACGAAATTTGGCAGAGAGGTAGAGTTTGGATCACAGATTGTGCTTTTTGTTAAATGGTGTAAATCCGTTCAGTAGTTTCTGAGAACATTGCAAGTGAAATCATAGCGATATCTAGAGACGGGGTGCAGCATGTGTACCAAAATTCGTTCAATTACGAGCGTGAGATGCATGCTGATTGGCTGTTAACTGTCTGTCAACGCTCGAAACCAGGAAGTGTTGGTGGCCATCTTGTGTCTCGGTAGAACATAGTAACAAGAAAACAGTAAAGAAAGTTGAGAAATAAGGGAAGGGTGTAGGCTACAAACTTTTTGATCCTTTACGCTTGCGCAGGGGGTTGTACATGGATGTTTAGTCTCTTTTTTTTTTTTTTAAGAAAAATCGCAAAATACGCATACGGAAATACGTAGAATTAGGAGCAGGAGCTGCATGCTGATTGGTTGTGAACTGTCTGTGAACACTCGATACCAGGAAGTGTTGGCAGCCATCTTGTTCGTCGCTAGAAGCGAGTCACAAGCAAACAGTAAAACAAAGTTGCAAAGTAAGGGAAGGGGGCAGGCTAGAAACATTATGACCCTCTAGGCTTGCTCAGGGGGTCCTACATGGATGTTTAGGCTCTTTTATTTATTTATTGTTTTTAAAGAAAAATTGTGGCGTACGCGTACGGGATTCTGTGGAATTACGAGCACGAGCTGCATGCTGATTGGCTGTCAACTGTCTGTCAGCTTTCTAAACCAGGAATTTTGGCAGCATTGTTTATTTTGAAGTATGCGGGGGTCATGGGTCTCCTACATTCTTCGGGGACCACCACCTTCCTGGGGCAGTAATATTTAAAATAGGGGGTCTGTGATGGCACGGATTTCCCAGTTCCTGGGACTTCCACTTCTCAGGTCTTTTAAATGTTGGGAGGGGGTCGCACGGCCTCCTTACTGGAACTCTTGATGGCCCTGGGGACCATCATTTTCCAGGATCGGCTATTGCAGTGTCTTGGATGCCTGTCCCCGGGACACTGCTGTTTGCTATGGTAGGGCGGGAGCGCCGCGGCTCCCACTTTATCATAGCAAACCGGTTTCCTATTTGAAAGAGAGAGCAAGTTAATCTGCTATTTCTTTCAAGTAGGAAAGCAGATTGCGTTTCATTAGAGAGAGCAGCATGTAAGCTGTTCTCTCTGAGAAAGCAATGCCGGCTCTCGAAGGATGCGGGGAGCCGGCTGCGGCCGTGGGGGCATTGTCGTTCTCTGCACAGTCCCCAATGCTATTTTTCGAGTCCCGGGGGATGGAGTCCGTTTGCAGCTCCTTAAACATTTGTTGATATAACTTTTCCAAAATCTTTTTTTGTGTTGAGGAACAGAGTATTACTCCAGTGACTTTGTCATCCATGTATCTTTTTTACTTTTTCTTTATTTGAATTCCGCTTTATTTACAGTATGTTTCTACCTTTCTTCACAATGAGTTCTACAGCGTAGCGTCCGTTGCAGTGTTCTTAGCTTTTATTTTCTATTGGTGACTTACCAGTTTGTGTTTAAGATTTGGTGATCTATTTGTGTTGCTTTCCTTTGTGTATATTTTATGCAGCCTTTTTTTGTGTATGTTGTTTTGTATCTAAATGTATTTATTCAGTGCTTCATCCAGTGTTCTAAATATAGGAGTACATCTGTAGACATGTAGTTTACACCTTTCCTTTGCCTCTCTCAACCCTAATTGAGAACGTAATGGGTTGAGTCAAACTAAGGCAGTGCTGTTGTTAAGTTTGCAAAACAGTAGGTAGTATAAATAAATAAAGAAAGCACTTGACACAATGCAGAGTGACACTGTATTTATTGTATTTAATTTTAGAATATTTTGAAAATAATATACACTCATGTACAAAATATTTGTTTCATTGTAAGATATTTCATATAAATCATCAAATATGCTGATATTACAGTGAAGATAAAATTAAGTGTTTATGTTTTTGTACAAGGACCTACAACGAAATTCAGTATGGAAAATCAACAAAATTTGAAAGACGGTTTCGACATTAGTAACAGTGTCATAGAAGAGCTAAACATAATTTTTTATAAGTAGGGAGAATGAAGAGGAAGATATAAATGCTGTAGATATCAGGTGTGATTTTCTAAACTAAATTTTAGATGCTGATTTTGTGGAAGTATTACATGAGATCGAGTATGATCATATGAATTTGTGTAATCCAGAAACTGAAGTAAATCATCCCAAGCATAGACAGAAGAACTTAGCGTAAGGAACTTTGTAGGAGTTTCTAAGTTCCTTAGCATACATTTTAATTGTCCATGACGACGTTACCAGTGCTCATTACTACAACGCTGACATGCCATGAGATTAATGAGGTGAGATTCCAAAATATTATCTTTCTGCTCTACTTTATGCATATATTTGTTGCTGAAACATTTTGCAGATGTACACATGTTTTCAATACATTGTTTTGTGCATAAGAGGTCCAGACAAATCACTCTCAAACAAAAGATGGAACAAATATGGAATACATTGTTGAAATCTTGGATTTTCTGCATATAACATTGATGATTGGTATTCAGATGCAGGAATCTGCACAGGTCGGTCATCATATCATCCTCTTTTTTGTGTGGGAAGGAACTGAGGGAAAGAACGATCTTCCAAGCTTTTTTCGCATACAGTAATGGGACTTCGTTTTGCTTCTTTTATTCGGAATAACTCTATAGTATTCCCCATCACTTCTTTAGAATGAAGTGGATGAATACTGTAATGTTCGTAGATTTCTTCAGTTATGGAAACATGTCGTTTTTCAATTTGTCCAGATGGGAAGTCAGTATTTTCTACTGTTATTTATTCTTTTCCCACATACACATTTTTGTGTTATACATTTTTTATAGCAGATAGAACAGAACATAGCCTTTTTCACTTTTCTAATATCAGCAAATTTTTGCCATATTTTCTTACTCTTAGTAGGAACGCCATTGACAAGAATAACTAAATGTTCACACTGTAAATTTTCTACACCAATTGTCTGTGTTTTAAGTAAATCAAGATTGTATTGAATGTTTTCTGTAGTGCTAGCGCTCTTGGTGTCTAGTTGTGAACTGTACTGAGCGGAGAATTGATTGAAGGCACTTCTAAGCACACATAGAGGTCGATTATGATGGCGTGACGGACCAGCGTCTGTCCGCCACCCCCGAGGTGGAAGGACCGTCCGCAGGGGCAGCCGCGTTCCCTCCATACCAATTAGGTTGCGACCGCCACCCTGGCGGTCACATCCCGTATCTTTAACATTGCGGCGGGTGCTGCTTGAAGCAGCACCCGCCGCAAGGTTAAAAATGCATGCTTTGCATTTGCATGCACAAAGCAGGAGGCACCGTGCAGTGCCTGCCGCTTTGTGCATGCAAATGCAAGGGGGGTACCATAGGTACCCCCCATGTGCACCCCCACACCCCCTTCACCGTGGGGGCCCGTAAGGGGCCCCCAGAAGCAAAGGTCCACATGCTTTTCCACAGCGGAAAAGCCGCAGCGGAAAAGCATGTTTTCACAAACATTCTAATTTGACTGACTGTGTCTTGCAGATACCGCCACCAAATTGCTGTCAACACCCCGCGGATCAGCGGCGGACAGACCTGCTGTCCGCCGCTGTTCCCACTGCCATCATATTCTGGCGGTGGGTGTTATCTCTGACCGCGGCGGTGAATCCGCATCCTCCGGGCCGGCGCTGGCTTCCACTGGCACGGAGGATGTGGATTCACCACAATTATAATCGACCCCCTAATGAAGAGAAATGTACATTGAAAGCTGAATTAAAGTTGTGAACTCCGCTGTGTGTAATGTAGATCGAAGGTACTAACGAATGCTATTTTGTACAGTAAACAGAATCTGAGGACAGAGTACAATTGTCTCTACGTTAAGAAAGCTAGGGTAGATCCAATGGTGTACTTAATGTACAAGGAAAGCTGAATTGAAGTTGTAAATCCGGCTGTCTGCAGTGTACATTTATTGGTGGACTGTATCATCTCTAATCCCGATTGAAATGAAAGATAGAACATGTATTGAATGCATTGTCAAAATATGTATGTTTCAGGGACATAATAGTCCAAATTGTGACCTGTGTTGTTTGCAGTGTAGACTGTCATTCAGTGTTCTTTTGGGCTTGTAAGACAAATGTTGTTATTGTACTAAACCTATAACTGATATAAATCAAGTTCATGAAATGCAAGAATAATTGATAACCATAGCCAAGTAAGGTAGCAAGTGTGCACATTTTTAACTGTGTTTGTGTGGGGTAGTAGCTACATCAAAAAGGTTCAATACAGGGCCTTGAGTCTGATTCAGAATATGAAATTGAAGAATAGTTGATAACCACAGTGAAGAAAGGCATGAAGTAGGTTTGTGTATGTGTGGATGATATGTTGATTGAGTGGAAGATGAATAAGGTGAAAAATAAGAATTGCTGAAGATGTGCAAGATATCCATTTCCTTGTAAGGGAAGTGGGTGTTTTAGTTTTCCAGTCCATTACACCGACGGGGTGTTGGATTCTGCAGTGGGAGCCTGAGAAATGGGTACCATATATAAGGAGGCAAGCTAGTGCAGAAAGTACACACACTGTGTGGTAGAAAGGACGCAAGAAAGGACGCAAGTGTGCAAATTACCCACTGCTATTCATGGGTAGTAGTTAACAAGAAGGGTCAATGAAGGGCCTGTAGTTTGAATTTCAATTTCAAGAAGAATAATTGATAACTCTAGTGTAGAAAGGCTGCAAATGTGGAAACTTCTACATCAAAAAGTTCTAATAATGGGCCTTGACTTTGAATCTTTTACAATACAATAAACTTTATTTGGTTCACGACAAATTAAACCATAAAAGTTACAATATACAATTCAAGTACATATCCATTTAAAAATACATCGAACATAATACACTGTATTAAAATACATCCCCGGGTATACAGTGCAAAAAATTTGTATGGGTGTACAAAAGTAGGGGTATGCAAGGGAAGCACATAACAAATCCCATATTTAAAAAAAACATACAATTTTATAATACAGTATAGCTTCGAACTCCTTTAAATATCCAGGTTTTTCCTAAATTTCATTGAGCATCGCAAAAAGCCTGCCACAAAATGAATACATTCAGGTCTTAATAGTAATAAGTAGTAAAGTGCGGGCGAACCTGTCTAAAATTTAACTTTTTTTAAAAGGGCTTTTAAATAAAAGTTCCTTGGGGTTTCATAATATTTACAAAAAAACACAAAGTGCAGCAGGTCCTGTGGAGACAAATTGTCGCAGCCGCAGGCAGCTAGCACTTTGCCCTTGTGACACCCTCTCGGAACAGCTAATAAAAGATGGAAATAATCCATTCTAAACCTGATTAGCAAGAAATGTTCATATGAGGGTACCGGCCATTGAAGATATGGTTCCACCTCAAAAGAAGACCTGAGTAATATGTGTTTACGTATGCTCCTTTTTAACATTTCTCTTGCCTCTCTTTCCATTTTTTTGCGTATCGTGAAAGAGCTCTTTACAAGTACCACATCTTCTTTGGTGATGCAATCAGGTGTTAAAAATAGTTCTGGGCGCCCTAGCTCTCTAAAACTCTCCTGTAAGTATTTAATCCATGGAATAAATATCATATGGTCAAAGCTCAAAATCTCTTTAAAAAAATGTTGTTAATTTTAACCGGGCATGGTGTAATACGAGGTCCTTTTTAGTCAGTAGACCACCTCCTAGGTTCACGCACAAAGGATTGTGATCACTATGTGCGCTTGCTACAATCAAAAACTACTCAAAAGGGACGCAACAGGCATGGTAAGCAATATATGGTCTATAAAGGAACCCTCCCCATGGCCTTTAAATGTTGGTTCTCCTTGTCTACTATTTGGTTGAGCATAACTCATGGCAGGGTACAGATTATATTTATTAAGCATGTCATTAAGAGCATTGTCCTGAACGGAATGTTCTAAATGGAAGCCCTCCATTAGTGGGCACCCCATAGACCCCATGTCTGTGTTTTTGGGATCTCCACACGGATTTATGTTAACATCGCCTGTAAACATTAAGTTATTTTTGTATGGTCCACAGCACTGCTCTACAAAATTAATAAGCTCACCTATCTTGCAACCTGCCGCCTTCTGTACAGCATTATACAAATTTATCACACACAGACTAGTATTGCGGCCCCCTAAAACTATTGCCTGTATATCTCTATGGGATGATAAAATACCCCTGATGTTACATCTCAGGGCCAGGGAAGTAAAGATTGCCAAACCACCACTAGCTCTACCAATAGTGGCACGGGTTGCGGGCACAAAAAACGCTTTATACCCATCCAACGAAAGATTACAGTCAACCAGCCACGTCTCCTGGAGACAAATTATCCTGAAACGACAGATGAACTGAACCCATATGGGGTCCGCAATCTTTCCTGCCTGGCCTGCAACATTCCAAGATACTACATTATAATCCTGGCCATTATCACAATTAACCCGATGTATAGTGATTTGCTCCCCAGGATAATCAGTGATTGTTACCCCTTGGGGGTTATCTACCCTTAGGCCTTTACTCAGGTCCATATCTAGTGGTTCGTGGTGGGACACCAGTACATCTAGATCCAGGGCAGGGCCTGTAACTGTAGCATAGTTCTCAGAAGGAACGCCATCACTCTCTATGTGGTAGATTTTACCTTGTTAGCCCATAGTCAGTCGCAATCATTAAGCCCTGATAGGACTGCGTATCTGTTGAGGCCCACCGGCAAATGTGTGTAATTGCGTTCCCCCGATGTGTTATCTTCTGCCTTTCTAAATTGGGATTGGCCATACCTGGGAAGGTCTCTCCGTTTGTACGTACGTTCCCTATGCACCTGGAACCAGTTGTGATGTACTTCACCCGCCTTGTAGAAGAAGCCAAGGGGCAGTATCTCTATGCCTTGACCCCTAGGCGCCACACCCCGGTCCACCTCCCTAAGTATACTTTCTGCAGCTAGCGGATTACTAAAATTGACCACTATTCAGTCTCCCCCTCGTGATTTCCTCGAGCTTCCAAGCCAGGATACTCGACGTGCCATGATAACATTATGCATAGTGCGGGATTCCCATCTGCTGTGTTACAGGCCAACCAATGTGTAACCTTATTTTTAAGTTGACCATATTCTTCTTTAGCTCCAGCTGGAAGAGTGGGTACATTGTACAGAACAATCACTAGCGGAGCTGATTGCGGTGGTAGGTCAATGATTGGTAAGATCTCTGAGTTTCTCATCCTCATTGCTGGGATTATGTTATCATCTACCTGCTTAGAGACTAAAGAATTTGTCTTCTCCAATAACCCCATGTTATCTTCTGCTCCAACTTTACTATTGGGGTTTGGCTTATCTAGCTCTATACTATCATTATAGCTGATTGGTTTTTGGGACACTATAGGTGTTTCATCTAGTAGGGATGGCACTGTATGTAATGAGCTATTACTGGTCCCAGTGGGTATTTTATGTTGTAATCGGGTGTATTTTTCTGCATACAATCTATCAGGTTGACCAATGTTTTTGAATTATTTGTCATGGCATATTCAAGCTTCCCCAGGCTCTCGTTGAATATTTTCATTCTTTCTATGAGTGGTAACATAAAGGATTTTAGAATTTGTTCCACTTGATTCACGAGGCCTTCTGGGCCATGTATAGGTAGGAGGGAACCTTTAAATGTCTGAGCTTTAGAAATAGAAGGGGGTTTTTGGTCCTGCTCGAGGGTATAGTGATTAGAGTGGGTATTGCTGGGTTCATGTGAGTCCCATCTTTCCAAGTTATTTTAGTCACTTTTGGGTGACTGCCCTTTTGACGACCCCCACCTGGCTTTCTATTCCCCATTTGTGGAGGGCATAATACAGGTTTGGGAGGCATGGGATCAGCTAAGGTATTAATATTATTTCATACTACAAGTCCACTTTCTTCAGATTACGAGCTATCTGTTATATTGTTCACCAGGGTGCCAGTTATACTCCCTACCAATCCCATACTAACTTCTAGAAGGCTATCTACCTGGGTACCAAGTTGTTTTGGGGTTTTTGCTGATTTCATAGAACCCAGGTACGACCGCTTCAAGCATAAAGGTGCCAAGGATAGGCGCTTTTCAGTAAGTGTAATTTCTCGCTCCAAAACTATTACAGCTCTTGTTATGAAGCTATCTAGTGTCCCCCTTAAACTTTCCCCAATAGAGCATGATGCCACTTGCCTCCCTCTTCCCGGTCGAAGTGCCATGGTCAGTGCCCAAGCTCAAGTACCGCGATAACTATATCGTTTTAATCACTCAAGTTATCTAGGGTCAAGTATATGGAGACAAGTCAAGCAGGCTCAAATATAAAAAGTCTTACTTCCCACAGTCAGCTCTTGTTCGGGGGGTGGCCCAGCCCAGCCTTGTCCAGCGTAGGATGGCCTTAGACGGCCCGCCCTTTGCCCGGGCTTAGCCCGGCGTGCCCCGCGAGCGATCCCGCGACGCAGGGGATGTCCCTTAATTTATGCGCCTCCTGGCCCAGATGTTGGCGGCTTTCGGCCGCAAAGGCACCTGATCTTAATAGTCCCCCGTGGTCCCCCCTGCTGCGGCCGCGCTCTGTTGGTGTGGAGCTGTGGCGGCAGGGGGAGACCATGTGCGGCAATGCGTGCTCGGCGGAAAAGACAACAGGCTTCAGGCAATACCCCCAGCAGTGTCTGGTCCTCGGCAGGAACAGCAGCACACAAACAAGGTAGGACCCCCCCGCTCCACCGGGGATGTCCGTTAATTTATGAGCCTCCTGGTGCTGATGTTAGCGGCTTCCGGCCGCAAAGGCACCTGGTCGTAGTAGTCCCCCGCGGTCCGCCCCCCCCGCTGCTGCCACGCTCTGTTGGTGTATAGCTGTGGTGGCAGGGGGAGACCATGTGCGGCAATGCGGGCTCGGCGGAAAAGAGAACTGGCTTCAGGCAATGCCCCCAGCAGTGTCCGGTCCTCGGCAGGAACAGCAGCACACAAACAAGGTAGGACTTTGAATCAGAATATGAAATTGAATAATAATTGATAATCCCAGTCAAGAAAGGCAGCAAGTGTTCACATTTAGTACAATAAATACATTAGTAGATAGTGTTCAAAGCTTTATTATTTTTCAATAATACATTTATTCTATTAATATCTGATAATTTAAGGGATATTCCAATGCAACTTATCAGATATGTCATTCAGATCAATTTCCTCATTAGCAGTTTCTGATTTAATTTGTACTAAAATGTAAACATAATTTAAAACTTTCAGAAAATCTCCATCAATCACAATTCATGTCTGCAGCACTAATTTCTCCTTCTTCACTCTCATTGCCTGTGACAGATACGATTAGTTCTTCAATTATACTCAAAGTAATATCCAAAATCTCCTGAGTATTAGGCTCAATAAAGGGCCTGTAGTTTGAATTTCAATAAGAAACAGAAGATTTGATAACCATAGACTATACTTGCTCTTTTTTAATATCGTTAGACTTTTAAGCTTTTGTTAATACATGAATGGCAGGAAGTGCGCAAATAACCCACTGCCATTCACGAGTAATAGTTACCAAGAAGGCTCAATAAAGGGCCTGCACTTTGAATTTGTATTACAAGAAGGACAATTGACAACCCCAGCCAAGAAAGGTAGCAAAGGTGCAAATTTCCCACTGCTTTCGGCCGGGGTAGTAGGTACATCAAAAAGGCTCGATAAAGGACCTCTAGCTTGAATCAGATTATGAAATTGAAGAATAGTTGATAACCACAGCGAAGAAAGGCAGCAAGTAGGTTTGTGTATGTGTGGACGATATGTTGATTGAGTGGAAGATGAATAAGGTGAAAAATAAGAATGGCTGAAGATGTGCAAGCTAACCATTTCCTTGTAAGGGAAGTGGGTATTTTAGTTTTCCAGTCCATTACACCAACGGGGTGTTGGATTCTGCAGTGGGAGAAATGGGCACCATATATAAGGAGGCAAGCTAGTGCAGAGAGTACACACATTGTGCGGTAGAAAGGACGCAAGAAAGGACGCAAATTACCCACTGCTATTCATGGGTAGTAGTTAACAAGAAGGGTCAATGAAGGGCCTGTAGTTTGAATTTCAATTTAAAGAAGAATAATTGATAACTCTAGTGAGGAAAGGCTGGAAATGTGGAAACTTTTACAACAAAAAGGTTTGATAAAGGGCCTTGACTTTGAATCAGAATATGAAATTGAGGAATAATTGATAATCCCAGCGAAGAAAAGAAGCAAGTGTGCATGTGAAGCAACAAAGTTCTGTGGAGTGTGTGATGATGTGTGGTGCTGGCAGCACGGATTTGTAGGAAAACTTTAAAATCCAGTTTTCTAATAAATATTGGTTGTCTATTCACAGAAGTAAGTTGAAGTATATTTTCCAAAAGTATGATGTATTTTTTTCTAAATAAGTCATCTCATTCAATATGGTGACATGGTGATGATTTGTGGTGCACTGAGTTAGTAATACCTTTGGCGCTGAGCTTGAATGTACACTGTGATGATTTGTGGTCGGAGTGAGGTACAGTAATTGAAGTAATGTCTTTTGTTGATTGAATTCTGTATCAATTCCATTTAAAAGGACCAGTGTGTCTCACTGTGACATAACAGTGTTCACTCTTGTTTGTGATTATTTATGGTGCACTGAGTAAGTAGTATCTCTGGCGGTGAGCTTGTATGTTCCCTGTGCAGTGTGGATTGAAGGCAGTTGTTAACAGACATAGATGAATGTTTTTTGTCACTTTTTTAAACAAAATGTGAAACACATATAGTAGAATTGTGTCTGCATTAAATGAATGAAGGTTGAATTTCCTAGTGTTCAAAGTTTATGAAAATGTGAGGATATTGTGCAATGGTCTGTGTTTTAAGTAAATCGAGATTGTATTGAATGTTTTCTGTAGTGCTGGCGCTCTTGGTATCTAGTTGTGAACTCTACTGAGCGCAGAATTGATTAAAGGCAGTTCTCAGCACACAAGGTGAAGAAACATTTATGTGGAAAAGTGAATTGAAGTTGTGAACCCTGCTGTCTGTAATGTAGATCAAAGGTACTAATTGATAGAAGCATTGATGAATGGTATTTTGTACAGTTAACAGAATCTTAGGACAGAGTGAAATTGTATCTGCGTTAAGGAAAACAATGCTGTTCTTAATGTAGAAGGAAAGCTACATTGAAGGTCTGAATGCTGCTGTCCGCAGTGTAGATTGAAGGCAGTTATTGACACAAAGATCGATGAATGCTATTTTGTACAGTTAACAGAATGTGAGGACACAGTATAATTGTCTCTGCCTTAGAGAAAGGAAGTACGAATGCAATGTTGTCCTTTATGTAGAAGGAAAGCTGTTTTGAAGTTGTGAACCCAGCTGTCTAGAGTGTAGATTGAAGGTAGTTGTTGACAGACAGATCTGTCAATGCAAGTTGTCCAAGTTAAGAGTACCTGTGGATGCAGTATAATTGTGTCTGTCTTAAGGAAACTAAAGCTCAATACAATGGTGTCTTTAATGTAGAAGTAAAGCTGAATTGAAGTTGTGAACCCGGCTGTCTGCAGTGTAGATTGAAGGCAGTTGTTGAGACAAAGATCGAAGAATGCTATTTAGTCACAGATAACAGAATCTAAGGACACAGTATAATTGTCTCTGCCTTAAGGAAAGCAAGGAAGAATACAATGCTGTCCTCAATGTAGAAGGAAAGTTGAATTCAAGTTGTGAACCCAGCTGTCCGCAGTGTAGATTGAAGGTAGTTGTTGACAGAAAGATCTGTCAATGCAAGTTGTACAAGATAACAGTATCTGTGGACGCAGTATAATTGTGTCTGTCTTAAGGAAAGTAAAGCTCAATACAATGGTGTCCTTAATGTAGAAGGAAAGCTGAATTCAAGTTGTGAACCCAGCTGTCTGCAGTGTAGATTGAAGGCAGTTGTTGACACAAAGATCGATGAAAGCTATTTTGTCAGTCTTTGCATAACCTGAGAACACAGTATAATTGTCTCTGCCTTAAGGAAAGCAAGACTGAATACAATGCTGTCCTTAATGTAGAAGGAAAACTGAATTGAAGTTGTGAAACCAGCTGTCTGCTGTGTAGATTGAAGGTAGTTGTTGACAGAAAGATCTGTCAATGCAAGTTGTACAAGATAACAGTATCTGTGGACGCAGTATAATTGTGTCTGTCTTAAGGAAAGTAAAGCTCAATCCAATAGTGTCGTTAATATAGAAGGAAAACTGAATTCAAGTTGTAAACCCAGCTGTCTGCAGTGTAGATTGAAGGCAGTTGTTGACACAAAGATCGATGAAAGCTATTTTGTCACTGTTTGCATAACCTGAGGACACAGTATAATTGTGTCTGTCTTCAGGAAAGCAAGGCTGAATACAATGCTGTCCTTAATGTAGAAGGAAAGCTGAATTAAAGTTGTGAAACCAGCTGTTCACAGTGTAGATTGAAGGTAGTTGTTGACAGAAAGATCTGTCAAGGCAAGTTCTGAAAGTTAACAGGATCTGTGGACGCAGTATAATTGTGTCTGTCTTAAGGAAAGTAAAGCTGAATACAATGGTGTCTTTAAAGTAGAAGGAAAGCTGAATTGAAGTTGTGAACCCGGCTGTCCGCAGTGTAGATTGAAGGCAGTTGTTGAGACAAAGATCGAAGAATGCTATTTAGTCACAGATAACAGAATCTAAGGACACAGTATAACTGTCTCTGCCTTAAGGAAAGCAAGCAAGAATACAATCCTGTTCTCAATGTAGAAGGAAAGCTGAATTCAAGTTGTGTACCCAGCTGTCTGCAGTGTAGATTGAAGGTAGTTGTTGACAGAAAGATCGGTCAATGCAAGTTGTGAAAGTGAACAGTATCTGTGGATGCAGTATAATTGTGTCTGTCTTAAGGAAAGTAAAGCTGAATACAATGGTGTCTTTAATGTAGAAGGAAAGCTGAATTGAAGTTGTGAATAACCCTGGGCGAAGAACTACGCTCCGTTCGCGGAGTTTGCGGAGTTTCGGCAACTCCGCGCTCCGCGGAGAACGCGAAGTTGTTGAATACTCCGCAAACTGCTGCGTAGCGTAGTTCTCGCGCGCTCAATAGCATTTTCGCGTGCGCGAGGATGCTTGTCGGTAAGATCGAGTTGCCGAACACGCAGAAACTGCAATCTGGCACAGAATAACTCGCGAACACGTTAGTAGTGACCGGAAATAAGGGGACGCGAGCGGGCGGGACAAACCTCATGGGTAACTTCGCGCGCTACACATCCCGAGCATGCAGGCAATCAATCAATCAATCAGGATATTTGTATAGCGCGCTACTCAACCAGAGGGTCTCAAGGCACTTGGGGGAGGGGGGTCCGCTACTGCTCGAACAGCCATGTCTTGAGTTGCTTCCTGAAGCAGAGGTGGTCTTGGGTCAGGCGGAGGTGGATGGGGAGGGAGTTCCAAGTCTTGGCTGCCAGGTAGGAGAAGGATCTCCCTCCCATGGTGGATCTTCGGATGCGTGGCATGGCGGCGAGGGCGTGGCTGGTCGATCGTAGCTGGCGGGTGGGAGTGTAGAAGGTCAGGCGGTTGTTGAGGTACCTGGGGCTCAGGTCGTGGAGGGCCTTGTCTGCGTGGGTGAGGAGTTGGAACGTGATTCTCTTGCTGACAAGGAGCCAGTGATGGTCTCTCAGGTGTCCGGAGATGTGGCTGTGTCAGGGGATGTCCAAGATGAGTCGTGCGGAGGCGTTCTGGATGTGTTAGAGTCTTTTCTGGAGTTTGGCTGTGGTTCCGGTATAGAGGGTGTTTCCGTAGTCTATTCGGCTGATGAAGAGTGCCGGTGTGACCGTCTTCCTGGTTTCGGTGGCGAGCCATGGGAAGATCTTTCGGAGCATGCGTAGGATGTTGAAGCATGATGATGAGACGGCGTTGACTTGTCTGGTCATCGAGAGGGAGGAGTCCAGGATGAAGCCCAGGTTGCGTGCGTGTTCCGCTGGTTTGGGTGCGCTGCCCAGGGCAGGGGGCCACTAGGAGTCGTCCCAGGCGGAGGGTGATGATCCAAGGATGAGGACTTCCGTCTTGTCTGAGTTCAGTTTCAGGCGGCTGTTCCTCATCCACTCGACTACGTCTTTCATCCCTTCGTGTAGGTTGGTTCTGGCAGTTCCTGGGTCGTTGGTGAGGGAGAGGATCAGCTGGGTGTCGTCGGCGTAGGAGATGATGTTGAGGTTGTGTTGGCGTACGATGGCTGCGAGGGGGCTCATGTAGATGTTGAAGAGGGTGGGGCTGAGTGATGATCCTTGTGGTACGCCGCATATGACTTCGGTGGCCTTGGATCTGTACGGGGGAGGCGGACTCTCTGGGTTCTTCCGGTGAGGAACGAGATGATCCACTCCAGTGCCTTCTCTTGGATTCCGATGTTGCTGAGGCGCTGCACTAGGGTGCAGTGGCAGACCGTATCGAATGCTGCGGAGAGGTCCAGGAGGATGAGGGCCGCTGTTTCCCAGTTGTCGAGCAGGGCTCGGATATCGTCAGTGGCTGCGATGAGGGCGGTCTCGGTGCTGTGGTTGGTGTGGAAGCCGGACTGCGAGTGGTCGAGGCTGGTTGGGCGAGCGCAATTGGTGATCCACTGTGTGAGGTTTTTGGCTGCTTGGTTGGGGTCCGTTCAGCTGGCGGGTGGATTCTGGCTCAGTGAAGTGGTGAGCTGGTCGGTGGTGATCTTGTTCCAGTTCCTGCGGGGAACCTGTTGCGGGTGGTGGTGAGTCGTGGTCTTTCTGAAGCTGAAGTGGATGCAGCTGTGGTCTGTCCAGTGGAGCCCGGTGGAGTGGCTGAAGGAGATGTACTTGCTGGAGGAGAAGACTGGGTCAAGCGTGTGTCTGGCGTAGTGGGTGGGGGTGTTCACCAGTTGCATGAGTCCGAGGTTGGCGAGGTTGTCCAGCAGGGTGGTGGTGGTGTTGGTTGTCGTTGTTGTTCTCCAGGTGGAAGTTGAGGTCCCCTAGGAGGATGTAGTCAGCGGAGGCGAGGGCTTGCGGGCTGATGAAGTCTGCGATGTCTTCGCTGAATTGTGTGCGAGGTCCTGGGGGTCTGTAGATGAGGGTGCCTCCGAGTGTGGTCTTGGGGTCGGTGTGTATCTGGAAGTGAAGATGTTAAGCGGCTGTGAGGGTGTCGTCTGAGTTGGTCGTGATGCGGATGGTGTTCTTGTGGACGATGGCGATGCCTCCTCCTGTCTCGTTGACGCGGTCTCTCCGGGTGATCTTGTATCCGTCCGGGATGGTGACGGCGTTGTCGGGCGCTGAGGAGGCGTTCATCCATGTTTCCGTGAGGAAGGCGACGTCTGGAGATGTGGTGTTGAGCAGGTTCCAGAGTTCCACGGCGCTCCCGAAGACGAAAAATGGCTTGCGAACTGGTCAAGCAAGCTACTACGCATGCTCGCGGAGCTATGCGTAGTTCGCGGAGTGAAAGTGCATCTTCGCGTAGCTCGCGGAGTGCGGCTACGCGAACTACGCCCAGGCTTAGTTGTGAACTGAGCTGTCCGTAGTGTAGATTGAAAGCTCTTGTGAGCAGTTATAGATGAATACTATTTGTGACATTCTTTTACAAAATCGGTAGACATTAAATCCATTCGTCTCTACCTTAAATAAAGCTAGGCTGAAATCAACGTTTTCTGTAGTAGTGGAGCTCTCGGTATGAAGTTTTAATTTTTACTGACCGCAGAATATATTGAAGGTTGTTGTAAGGACAGATATTGAAGATAATTTTAGTTCTAAAGCTGAGTTGAAGTTGTGAACCCTTCTGTCCACAGTGTAGATTGAAGGCAGTTGTTGACAGGTTGATGAATGCCATTTCAACACAGATAATAGAATCTCAGGATACAGTATAATTGTCTCTGCCTTAAGGAAAGGAAGCAAGAATACAATGCTGTCCTCAATGTAGAAGGAAAGCTGAAGTGAAGTTGTGAACCCTGATGTCTGCAATGTATATTGAAGGTGCTACTCGACACAAACATTGATGAATGTTATTTTGTACAGGTAACAGAATCTGAGGACATAGTACAATTGTCTGTCCCTTAAATAAATTGAGACTAATATGTCATACTCTGTTTTAAGACTTTGCAGCATACTTAAATGCTCAAAGGCAAGCATTAAGTTTGATACCATTCTTATGTCATCAATAATGAGAAGTTTCATTTTCTTCAAGAGTCTTCACATTAAGCTTCTCCAGATATCTTGTGGTATTGTAATGTGTTGCTATGCTCCATAGGTAGTATAAGTAAATGATGTAACGTAGCATTGGTAATGTTAACATTTAGTTATATTTTTATTATGAGGAAGTTATTACAAATATGCAATAAGGAAATTATGCTGAATATGGAACTATTCTACTAGAAATAAGAATTGGAGAAATGACTGAACATGTCAAAGAATTTTTACAGAGACGATTAGTTTGAAATTTGTTTCCAAAAGAAATATTGTTGCTAAGCTTGTAGGTACTTTTAAAATAATTGACAACCCCAATGAAGAAAAGCAGCAAGTGTGAAAATATCCTACTTTGTTCGGCTGGGGTATTAGCTACAATAAATGATTCGATAAAGGTCCTTGACGTTGAATCAGAAAATGAAATAGAACAATAATTGATAACCCCTTGCCAAGAAAGGCAGTTAGTGTGCACATTTTCACTGCCTTTGGCTAGAGTTGTAGGTACAACAAAAAGTGTTAAAGGGCACAAGTTTGTATCATAATATGAAATTCAGGAACAATTGATAACCCCTAGCCAAAAAAGGAAGTTAGTGTGTAAATTTTCACTGCCTTCGGCCGGAGTCGTAGGTACAACAAAAAGCCTCAATAAAGGGCCACGAGTTTGTATCAGAATACGAAAATCACGAACAATTGATAACCCCATCCAAGAAAGGCAGCAAGTGTACAATTTTTTTACTGCCTTCGGCTGGGGTACTTGTTACAAAAAGGCTTGATGAAGGGCTTGTAGTTTGAATACGAATATGAAAGAGAATAGTTGATAACCATAGTCAAGAAAGGCAGCAAGTAGGTGTGTGTACGTGTAGATAATGTGTTGATTGAGTGGAATATAAATAATGTAAAAACTAAGAAAGGCTGTAAGTGTGCAAATTAGCCACTGCTATTCACGGGTAGTAGTTTGCAAGAAGGCTTAGTAAAGGGCCAGAACTTTGAACTAGAATAACAAAGAGAAGATTTGATAACCATAGACTATACTGGCTCTTTTTTAATATTGGTAGACTTTTAAGCTTTTGTTTATACATGAATGGCAGGAAGTGCGCAAATTACCCACTGCCATTCATGAGTAATAGTTACCAAGAAGGCTCAATAAAGGGCCTGCTCTTTGAATTTGTATTACAAGAAGTATTATTGATAACCCCAGCCAAGAAAGGCAGCAAGAGTTCAAATTTCCTACTGCATTCGGCCAGGGTAGTTGATAGATTAAAAAGGGCTTGATAAAGGGACTGCAGTTTGAATAGGAATATGAAATTGAACAATAGTTCATAACCCCTGCGAAGAAATGCAGCAAGTGTACACATTTCAAACTGCCTTCTGCCAGTGCAGTATCTATATGAAAAAGGCTTGATAAAGGGCCTTGACTTTGAATGAGAATATGAAATTGAACAATAATTGATAATCCCAGTCAAGAAAGGCAGTAAGTGTCTAAATTTGCCGCTGCTTTGGACTGGGGTAGTAGCTACAACAAAAAGGCTGAATAAAGGGCCACAAGTTTGAATCAGAATATGAAATTGAAAAAGAATTGATAACTGCAGCCAAAAAGGTAGCAAGTTGGTGTGTGTTATGTGTAGACGATGTGTTGATTGAGTGGAAGATAAAAAAGGTGAAAAATTAGAAAGGCTGCAGACGTGCAAACTATCCACTGCGTTGTCAGGAAAGTGGATCTTTGAATTTCCAAGTCATTACATGGATAGGGCATCAAATTTTGCAGTGGGAGCATAAGAAATGGCTATGACATCTAAGGAAGCAATGTAAGAGCATTACGTTACCATTGTAAGGGGTAGGGCTGAAAAATTACAACACCGGGCCCATTTCAGGGACTCTACTTTGAATTAGAATAATACTTGGCAAAGGCTGCAAGAAAGTTAGGAGATATGTGTGTTTTAGGTAGTGGATGCAGAATAAGGTGAAAAGGAAGAAAGGTAGCAGATAAGGAAACAACCCACTGCCGTGTAAAGGAAATGGGTGTTTGGTTTCTGATTCTGCAGTGGGAGCCTGAGAAGCGGGTATCTTATCTAAGGAGTTTTGCAAGTGCACAAAGTACACACACTGTGCGGTAGAAAGGACGCAAGAAAGGACGCAAGTGTGCAAATTACCCACTGCCATTGTCGAGTAATAGTTACCAAGAAGGCTGAATAAAGCGCCTGCACTTTGAATTTGTATTAGAAGAAGGATAATTGATAACCGCAGTCAAGAAAGGCAGGAAGTAGGTGTGTGTATGTGTAGATGATGTGTTGATTGAGTGTTAGATGAATAATGTGAAAAATAGGAAAGGCTGCAAGTGTGCAAATTACCTAGTGTCATTCACGGGTAGTAGTTACCAAGAAGGCTCAATAAAGGGTCTGTACTTTGAATTACAATAACAAACAGAAGATTTGAAAACCATAGACTATACTGAATGTTTTTTAATATTGTTAGACTTTTAAGCTTTTGTTTATACATGAACCACAGGAAGTGCGCAAATTACCCACTGCCATTCACGAGTAATAGTTACCAAGAAGGCTCAATAAAGGGCCTGCACTTTTAATTTGTATTACAAGAAGGACAATTGACAACCCCAGCCAAGAAAGGCAGCAAGTGTGCAAATTTCCCACTGCTTTCAGCCGGGGTTGTAGGTAGAACAAAAAGGCTCAATAAAGGGTCATGAGTTTGAATCAGAATATGAAATTCAAGAGTAATTGATAACCCCAGGCAAGAAAGGCAGCAAGTATGCACATTTTCAACTGCCTTTGGACGGGGTCGTTTTTAGTACAAAAAAGCTTGATAAATGTCTAATGACTAATGTTGAGGACAGCGCTGCTGCTGATTCTTGTTTTTGATGATGTTGATATAGTGTTTGCATAACACAAAAGGTCATCACAATAAATGCATAGAAATTTAAGTTTACGAAACTCAAGATCAATATGCGAGTTTGGACTGTTTGCTAAAGATGGTGTTGCAGCTGTTGATGTGCTTGGTGTAGCAGGAAGTGGTTGTCCTGCAATCTCTGTGTTGCAGCTCAAGCAAAGTTGTTGGGTGCAAGTAGTTTATGTGTTTTGTACTATATTTGATGTGCCAAAGGAGTATTTTTTGGATTGATCACACCTTCAAAGATTTGTTTGGCAAATTTTATAGGTTACTATTGGTTGGTGTGTTTCAGTTAGTATGTGTTTGGACTTCGCTTGAATGTTTAAGGGACGCATTAGGGATTCCATAATAGAGAAATACTTTGTACTTAGTGAAATCCAATTCTATTTTATGAAAAACGGTTGAATTCTACATCCACCTCTAGGACTAGTGGGAGGGTAGTATTTCAAAGTGTTTGACAGGTTACACTACATGTTTCTATGTAGCTTGGTTATGTATGGGCATGCTCTCACACAAACCTCAGCACTCAGCATTCAGGATTGTAAAGGCTTACCATAGGAGTGACTGATGAGTTTACATATGTCAGTTTACAAAAATGATTGTTTTACATTAGAGATATACAGACGTGAAAGACTATGCATGTAAATTCATGAAATCTTTTTTGAAGGTTTAGAAGAAAGCAGTGAAAGAGTGTTTAGAAGCAATACTGTCCAGCATAAAAAGTGCACAAATATTTGGACACTCCTGCAGTCTAGTCTTGAGTCCAAATTATCTTAAAAAGTAATGTTGAGACACACTTTTTTACACCTGTTACGATTTCCACAATGCTTTTAGAGTTGGAGCAGACTTCTTCTAACTTTCCTACTTAATTTTCTTTTTTGAAATGGAGTAATTTTTTTGTTTATCTGTTGAAATATAAATTTAAATCTTCCTCTTTGAAGGTGAAAAAGCAACACCGCTCCTCTACACAATATTGTTGTCTAAAAAGTAGTGCTAATTCCACTATTACGAAGGTAGATATCTGAAATAGAATGAATTATATTTTTATACCGCCATAGTCCTAATGCAAAAGGTGTGTTTAGAGTCAGCAACATTATTAAATGTTTTAAATATACAGGCAGAAAAAGACAAGTATGATTTACATTTGATTTTGTTAATTGAAGGTGGTCATCTGCTGCATTCGAAATATTGGGCCTGTTGAGAAGAAAGTGAAAAGTACGTTGTAATTAATATTGCATTGTTTAAAGGTGCATAGCTTTTTGAAATAAAAACATTTTATATGTATTTACATGGTAAACATATTTCCAGGGTCAGAATGGCCTTTTGAGTCTGTGCAAACCCACTAACTTCCATGTTTCATGCGTTTTTAAGAACTCTTCTCTAATCTTTTGTTATACTGGAGAATGTTGGAAATTTCTTCCCGACAATGGCAGACATCAACCTTCTTTCTGAGTTGGGATAAAAGGTGTTGGAGGAAAAGTGAATTTGTAAACATTCAGATTTTCGCATGAGCAAATCTACACATGCACATTTGCTCATGCTAAAATGTAGTTCACAAATATTTTCTAGGAGTACTATTTCTTGTCCTACATTCTGTCCTGTACATTTTTGGGAACTCCAAAAGATGTATAGCTGCACTTAATGCTAGGACATATTCCATGGGTGCACTTTTGAGACTTTCTTGAATAATTGGGCCCCTAATTTGGTCTGGCATTAACCGTGACCTTTTGCTTTTATTACATCTCTCTCTCTCTCTCTCTCTCTCTCCGTCTCTCTCTCTCTCTCTCTTCCTCTCTCTCTCTCTCTCTCTGTTTCCTCCACTCTCATCCACTCTGCTCTCTCTCCTTTCTCGCTCGCTCTCTCTCTCTCTCTCTGTCTTTGTATCCAATGGCTTCACTGTGAGTCACAACATTATGCTGTTTCACAATGAGTATATCAGCACACAAAGTTGTTTCGTTCAGTGCTAGTAACTACTGTGGAAGTTTGTGCTTTTTAAAACCAAAAATATTTTTTGCTTTTGCCAAAGTTTGTTATAATAGTGAGGGGGCAGCAGCTTACATGGCAATTAAGTTTTACAGACACGATGCCAAAACGAGTCACACAATGACAAAAGTAAAAAGGTGACTATCAATTTCAGACCTAGTCTGTATGTCAATGGTTGTTGAATTTTGTTTGCCATAATCTTATTGAAAGTAGTTACAGAGATTTTCCATAATGAATATTTTTGGGAAATACTAGCATGGATGAACACGTTATTATATGATGCTGCAAAAAAATGTTTAGCAAAATGTTTTTTTTCCTGCTTTCTCTTTTTTATGAACATTTTATTTTGAAAGCAAAGTATTATCAAACTTGCTTTTAATCTTCTGCAATTATTTGCGTCAAATCGCAGAGTATTGTGGGAGCAGTATACATAGCCTAATAGTGCTAAACTTTGGAAGTGTGTGTACACTTTTTTTATTACAGAAATTATTAGTAGTGCAGTCTGAGTTTACAACATTTATTTGAAAGAGTCACTCTAACTAATAATAATGACTACATCAATGTTGTACAAGTTTGAAGCTCTTTAACATATGGACAGAAATATTAACTCAGTAGTAGACATTTCTTATAAGTATACGTGGGTCAGGCGTGTTTCAGAGCTGCACGCTTTTGTATACTGGAGCCACTGACAGTTGTGCACTCAGAGGTTACAACATTTACTTAGAGTGCGTACCCGAGTAATAAATGCTTCAATTAATGAACCATGAATACAGGTTTGAACAGTATTAACATATGGGCAAACATATTACGCTAACTACAGACAGTGCCCTTCTCTGACCCATTATGTGGTACTGCTAACTGTCATAGGGTTTGTGCTGCTGGGAGTTGGGCCTACTTGTGCCAAGGACACAATACACATAAAAACGTGTTGCCCTTGACCTCAAACAATATGTGCTGTGCGTCGGGCTATCCGAATTACACATCCTTGACGGTGCATAGTCAGCTTTCAAATAAAGTGTACACAACTCAGAAAAGATTCTTACCATAAAGTTTTCTGTATAAGTTGCTGAAGCTTTTTGGTTGCAGACACCACAATACTTTTCAATAGACTGTAAATGTTAAAAAGATGTATATTAGGGAATCATAATAGCAATGCTACCCATTGAAAAAGTAGTTTGGTAAATAAATGTTATCCTTGAAACTCTCTTTGGTATTTACAAGTATTTTAAAGAAGTTCCATCAAGCAAAAAAAACGGTGGCAAACAGGCAGATTCTCAGAATCTTTCTATTTGTGACCAGTATTTTTGCATTTGGGATGCATCATCCCAAATGCAAAAATCGAATTTCGTTATCCGCGCTGCATCACCAAATGTGATGAAGCGCAGGCACCGAAATTTGTTTTATTTTTATTTTTTGGTACTTACCTGACATCGTCCATATCCCACATTTTACAACTCCCCACCCTGCCCCTCCTCTGCCTGACGTCACCTCCCGGCGTAATGCCCTGCACGAGCTATGGCTGCTGACGTCACCGCACGGCATAACGTCCTGCACGAGCTGTGGCTGCCAATTACATTCATTTAGACTTACAAGTATTCAAAAATGAATACAGGCTTGGGAGTGTCACGTGACGCAGTAATAAATATTAAAACTAATGGGAAAATTAGGAGGGAGCAAATACGATGAACCAGAAAGCATATATTCCAGAAAAATAAAGCAAAGCAGAGCTGGGAGGGCCACGTGATGGATAGAAAGAAACCTTCGCACAATAACTCTCTGTTCACAACTTCTTGGTTAGCAAGAAAGGCCACTTTATTAAGACAGGTGCAAATTAACTTCTAATCAAACATCTTGTAATTCATTATTTAATAAACCAAAAATTCCTTCAACTTATCTTAGCATCCTTATGAAAGATGAAACCCCCACCAAGTAAACTCAAACAAACTCAGGAGCATCTGACTCTTGTTGGTACCCCCTCCTTTCCTTTAATTGCCCCTTGAGGATGGACCAGGCCAGTCTAGGCTGCCCACTCCCCAGAAAAAGCACCTACCAACTAAAATTGCACCTAGACCTGTCTTAGCGTGGCAACCAGGAATAAACAGCTTCGGCAGTACCCAAAGCACAATAAAACAACAAACAAATAGGACCTGAAAGAGCAAGAGGGTGGATGGGGCAAAAACAACCTTCGCCACCGCCTTCTTTTCCCACCCTTTCTACCCCTATTTATCCCTTTTCCCTTCCACTCCAACTAGCTAATCACCGTCCTTTGCACCTGTGGCCAGTTCCCTTGCGCAAACCATCCCAGGGGAGAGAGCAGCTCGTGCACGGCTCCCCCTGGGTCCTCCCTTATACTTTGTACAAAGAAAATCATTGAGGGGTAGGAGGGGCACGTGATGCAGAAAAGAATACCATCATGAACATACAATAAAAAGAACAAATTGTAAAGCATGTGACACACTTCAAAAATAGGTTGCAGAAATTCATGGAAGCTCAATTTATTTAAAAAAAGGCGTAGGAGTGCTCCGTAAGATAGAAGGAAATATTAGGATCAACAAAGGAAGATCAATAAGAATAGAGGCCCGGGACCAGGGCCGGAATGGGAACCAAAACCGGCCCTGGCAAAGTGCTCGGCCGCCTCCCCACCCCCTCCCCCGGGAGGAGGGGAGTTGGGGGCGCGACCGAGCTCTTTGGTGGGGCCAGTTTTCAGCCGATTTTGTTACAGGGCCGATTTTGCAGCTATGCCACAAAAACGGCCCTGAAACAAAATCGGCCCCCACTCTTGCGGCATATCGGGGGATTGCCCTTGCCCGCAACGGCCAGTTCTTGCCTGCCTCGGACAGCCTTGTGACGCAGAAAATATATTATCATGATGGACGCACAATTAATAACGATAGAGGCCTAAGCACCTGGCATAGTACGAAAATACGACACAGAAATTTATGGACGCATAATTTATAAAATTAGAGGTGTATAGGACCTCGTGACGCAGATAGAAACTTTTATACTATGTGCATACAATTTTAAACCATTAAGGGTAGAAGAGCCATATGATGGAGAAAAAAATAGCATCATGCATATACAATTTACAGCGGAGTCTGATGATGTGACGGTTTCTCTTACCTTTGCTTCTGTTGTGTTTTGTCGTGTCTTCAACGGCTGCGGTTTCGCAGGGTCTGGGGTGTTTTGGGTGCGGGCGCCACCGCCTCCGCGCCGATGGTATTGTGGCTGGGCGGCAGCAGTAGTGATACCACATCGAGTGTCAGGAGTCCTCCCCTGCTCGTGCTGTGAGTTTGTAGTAAAATCGATGACGACACTCTGTCACCGCAGCACATGCAGGCAAAAGAGAGCGTGCTCAGGTCAGTGTTCATAATATATGGGAACTGTGGGGGCTGAGCAAACCAAGCTTAGGAGCATAATTGGGAGCGTTTTCATGGTCTATAAGAATGATGGCCTTGGGGAACATCACATTGGCTATTGTATTGGTTTCCAGGCTTAGTAATAGCAAGCATGCTCGGTGGTGGCATGTGGGGAGTGTGGGCGGGCGTGGACCGCGCATGTGCAGGTGTGAGTGTGTGCACCAACAATTAACAAAAGAGAGAGATAGGGCGATGTTATGTGCGCAGAGGCGGGCCCAGAATCTGATCTCCAATGAGTGACTACTTCTAATCATTCTCGTTAGCGCGCCCTTTGCTCTGATTTATCACTGAGAGGGGGTTCGCACCATACATGTACTGCTAATCATAGTCAGCGGGTACCCGCGCATACAGTACTAATATGGTTTGACGATACGCGTCTCATCAAAGTTTAAGTGTGACGTCATGAACGGCTCCCTGTACTCGAAAGGCGCCAATGTTTCTACATGGTTAAAAACATATATTTAGTTTCCCTATTGTAACTGTTGAAAGTTCTGTCCATTATAATCATTCGACTTTGACTTTCTAAGAAGAATCATTTCTTCTGAAATTTTTTTCAAATAGAAGGAAGATCATTCTAAGAGCAATGGACTCATCTTCCAGCAGTTCTTCAGAGGGAGGTTTCATTCCTGAAGAACCTCCAGAGAAGAGGAAAGAAGCTCTAATTTGGCAATTTTTTACTTTTCCAGAAGGGCTAAAAAAGGTTAATGCTCCAAAAGTAACCTGTAAAATTTGCCAACAGTTTTCTAGTTCTTGTGAGAAAGCGGGTTCTACCGGCGAAACGCGTTGAACGAAGCCTTCCCAATAAATACGCTTTTTGCAACTGCAAGTGGCCCGGACAATCTTTTCTTAAGGAGGAGTGAAAGGTTGGATTTGAAGGGATTTGCTATCCTGTCCTAGGCCCGCCACTGGAAGCGGCAGGGGTCCTAAGCGATCACGTGTGCTGGATTTGGATTGTACCCGGAGCCCCCGCCCGCCCTTGAGACTGACACAGAGATTTGTGTCAATTGAAACGCTGAGCTGGGCTACAGGATTGGTGGTGTGTCGGTTGAATGATCGCCCTAACATCGTAATCCGCAATGGTGGATACAGTCTGGTTGCTGGTAACAAGCTGAACCACAGACGCTATCCCGAGTGGACTACGGAGGGTGAGTGTCGCACTGTTCTTTATCACAAACTTCCACCAACCGTTAGCAATTTTACAATCATGAGTGCACAGCACAATAAGACTCTCATTGGCAAGTGGCTGTAACCACGAACATACTATTGTGTGTCCATGTTACTGCAAAGCAAAGCGGGCGGGTTATTTATTTATTCTAACCCGTACACTCAGAACATCAGATTTTAGGATGGCTTCGAACAGAAACGAAAGACGAAATGAGGCAGCAAACATGATGTTCGCCCCACTAGGGTCCGAAGTGACCGCGAACGTTCCTGGTGACGTTAACCAAAAAAGCACCACATCTGATAGACAAGAGTTATGGAACAATCTCTGGAAACTCCTGAAAATAGAACAACACAAATGGTTGGAGGCCACTACCCTCCAAAAATACATCGAGGCAGATCGAGTGCCACGAGGCTTAAGAATATTTATCACGCCGACATTCGATGACCCTGACCCTGATATGGTGGAGGAATGGTCTGATAACAGTCATGGCTGCTCAATGGTGATGCTTAGGATCTTGGTTAAATATGCCACCACCAAACACTGCGAAAAATTATACGAAGAGATCGACGAGATAACAGACCGACTGAAAGCCCTGTACGACGATCAAAAGGATTTCGACAATGAGATGTCCAAGCTTGATGCCAAACTAGAAAAAATAGAGAAGGACATTCGAGACAAAAAAGAGAGCAAATTCATGAGGGACCGCAACGATTATGAACGCGGTCAGGTCCTCACATTTGCTAAAAAACACGATCACTTGCGCACGGCAGCTGCGACCCCTGGAAATGGAGTACCAAAAACAGTGCGCGACGTACAGGTAACGCCAACAACACTTTCCCATGTACAAGGAAACACAGCACCTATCACCGCAACAAACGCACAACCGACAACAAGCTCCGATATCTTGAGCCCAAAAGACAACATTTTAATGGAGTTCACCTTAGTAGCCCAAGGGAGGCTGGCTGGACAAAGCAAACAAAGCACATCAGGACCAAAAGGACAAGATCAAGGCGGGAGAGGCGCAGGAAAGCCAGGCAGACTAAACATCAGCAGCACATCGAGCCCAGGTGGCAGAGACAAGGCAAATAATGGATGACAACACCGTGATTAACCTCTCAACGAGGGAATTGAATCAAGCTGAAATACAGGTACTGTCACTCGGGCTATCCTTCTGCCCTACTTCCACTTTTGACTACACACAGAGCAGAATTGATTTGTTCTACTTCACGCGTAAATTACGCTTGAAGAAATGGTTCGCCACTAAACCTAACATTGAGACTCGTGAACCGCCCCAAGAACCCAGCAACATTGCAGTGAAGGATGCGGAAATGCTGCATCTGCTGCACGAGCTTGGGGGAGACCCTAATACTTTGGACAACCCAATCCTTAACCTGATTAAAGATGACCTGAGAATTGATCTCAATTGTAACAGTGGTTTTAGACCAAAATCGGTTTTCTTGCCACAAATTGTAAATTAATCCATTGACATCTTTGGGAAGGGGGTGATAAGAGAACTTGAGAAAATGTCTAAAAAAGTGCGGTATGCAAAAGGTAATCTCACGAAGGCACAACTCCAGGCAGTCAAATCTCTCAGCAACGACAGGAGTACAGTCATAAAAAAAGCAGACAAAGGGGCAATATTGTCGTGCTCCCACGCAGTATGTACATCAATGAGGGCCTTGCACAACTCAGTGATAGGACCAAATATGAAAAGAGATATAGGATCAGCTATAACACCAGCATCACTCAATATGCAGAACAACTGAGTGATTGGAAAGAGAGGGGACTCTTGAGCAGTGAAGAATTTATTTTTTTGAATAACAAATACCCTAAGATACCGGCTCTTTATCTCCTGCCCAAGATACACAAGAGCATGAGTGAGCCCCCGGGGAGACCGATTGTCTCCTCGAGGGGAAGTTGCTGGGAGAATACATCCAGATACGTGGACTTCTTCCTGCAGCCTTTGGTGCAGGAATTGCCTTCGTACCTTAAAGATTCAGGAGATTTCCTACACAAAATCAGCAATGTGGCATGGGATCCCGAGTGGCTTCTCGTGACACTGGACGTGAACAGTCTATATACGTGCATCCCTCACCAACAAGGTATAGAGGCCTGCAGGCACTTTCTTCAAGCCCGATCTATCTCTTTTTTGTTACACTCTGAAATGCTACTTGACATGGCATTCCTTTGCTTAACAAAAAACTTCTTCCTCTTCAACAGTAAAATTTATCACCAACTGCTCGGGACGGCGATGGGCACCTGCTTCGCCCCCAGCTTCGCCGGTCTCTACCTAGGCTGGTGGGAGGAGCAGGTTGTCTACCAGTCCCCGAGTTACCAAACCAAGGTAGCCAAATGGCTCCGTTACATAGATGATATTTTTTTAATATGGAACGGCAGCCACAATGAGGCAATTGAATTTGTTCAGGAGCTGAAAAAGAACGATTTTAATTTATCATTTATTAGTCACACTAGCAATGATAGATTGACTTTCTAGACTTGAAAGTCAGGATTGATAATAACAACCTCACCACCACCTTGTTCAGGAAAGATACGGCTGGTAATAGCCTCCTACATGCCTGCAGCTGTCACCCCAACAACCTAATTAATTCAATACCTATTGGTGAGTTCCTGTGGGCAAAACACAATTGCTCTAAAGATCAAGACTACCAGAAGGAGGTTCTGGTTATGTCAGAGCACTTTAAACAAAGAGGATATACCCAAAAATGCAATACCAGTGCTATAAAAGCAGCGAATGCTAAGGAGAGAGGGAGGCAGGTTGCAAACACAGAAGCAGATCAGGGGGCCCCACCGAATTTGACCAGTAGATTCATTAATGATTACCACTCACAGTCCAAGGAAGTGAAGAAAGCAATGGGGAAGTTTTGGAATGTGCTCAAACTAGACAAGGATCTGACACAAGGGGTCTCAGATTATCCACAGATCACCTATCGGAGACCTAAATCCCTTAAGGATCTATTGTGCACTACTCTTATACCAGGGAATACTAGCACCAAAAACCCATTCAAGGATTCTACATTTGCGGAAGGTGTAAAGCTTGCCGCAATAGTAGTAATCAAAAAGAGGTTAAACTGTCTAAAGAGAGTGACAAATTTAAGATTCTGGAACATGTCACCTGCCTCACGGATCATGCGGTCTATGCGTTGAAATGCCTGTGCTATCTCTATTACATTGGGAGCACCAAGCATCCGGCCAAAAAGAGAGTTCTAGAACACATGCGTGCCATTACTAATGGAGACAAACAATACCCGATAGCAAGGCACTTTGCAGCACACCATAAAATATATATATATATATATATATATATGACCTACTGGTGGTCGCCAGTAGGTATATATGGTTAGGACCTAGTTACCATAGGAAATTCCGAACATTCTATTGGGAATAACTTTGGCGCTGATTAAGGAATCTGCCTGTAATTTTCCTTAAATTTGCCTCGCTGCGCTCCGCTCCTTCCCTGAAAGTTTCGGGGGGATTCGTCAAGCGGGGGCCGCGAAAAAAGGGGGTCCCAAAACGTGTTTTCCCCATGCTAATTTCCATAGGGACATTCTACAGCTCGAACGGCTGAACGGAATTACACCAGATTTGGCAAAATGGTAGGGACTGGTATGCAGCAGTGCCTTTAGTATGTTTGGTGTGAATCCCTCCAGTAGTTTTTGAGAAAATTGAATTTGAAATTTTTCAAATTGCATTTTCTATGGGACCTTTAGACACGGCTACAGCCCGAACGGCTGAACGGAATTACACCAAACTTGGCAAAATGGTTGGGACAGGTATGCAGTAGTGTCTTTTCCTTATTTGGTGAAAATCCCTCCAGTAGTTGTTGAGAAAATTGAATTTCAGCAAACTATATATCTATATGTGCTCAACATTCTATTGGGAATAACTTTGGCACCGATTGAGGAATCTGCGTGTAATTTTCCAGAATTTTGGCCAGTTCCGCTCCCCTCCTTCCCTGAAAGTTTCGGGGGGATTTGTCAAGAGGGGGACGAAAGGGGGGTCCCAAAACTTGTTTTCCCCATGTTAATTTCTATAGTGACCTTTAGACACGGCTACAGCCCGAACGGCTGAATGGAATTACACCAAACTTGGCAAACTGGTAGGGCCTGGTATGCACATGTGCCTTTGCTATGTTTGGTGAAAATCCCTCCAGTAGTTCTGGAGAAAATGTAATTTGAAATTTTTCAAATGCCATTTTACATGGGACCTTTAGACACGGCTACAGCCCGAACGGCTGAACGGAATTACACCAAACTTGGCAAAATGGTAGGAACAGGTATGCAGTAGTGCCTTTTCTATATTTGGTGAATATCCCGCCAGTAGTTGTTGAGAAAATTGAATTGGAGCAAATTATATATCTATATGCGCTCACCATACGCTCAACGTACGCGAACCGTACGCGTACCGTACGCGTACGTGCGCGTACCCTCACTTGCGCGAGTGAGTTTCTGATTGGCTGGCAGTCTACTGTCAACATTCCAAACTGTCCAAACCAGGAAGTGTTGGCCACCATCTTGTTTTTCAGGAGAACTGAGGCACAAGAGAGCCCAAAACAAGAGTGGAAAACACAAAAAGGGGGCAGGGTAGAGATCCCCCAACCCTCTAGCCCTTCTCAGGGGGACCTGGAAGGACCTCCAAGGGCAAAAAAAAAAAAAACGAAAAAATCGAGTGGTACGCACACCGTACGCGTACAGTACGCATACCGTGCTCGTACCCCGCGATTTAAAAAAAAAATTATTTTTTTTGCACTTGGTTGTTTAAAAAACCTATTAAATTCACTGAAAAAACAATAGGTTTCACACCAGTTATAGTTAGCTTGAAATTTTACTGACATAAAACCATTGAAATTCACACGTTATAGTTAGTTGGACTCACTATAACTTGCGCGCCTGCAATGCACTGCTGATGACGTCACATATTACATCACTCATGACATGGTCAGTGACATCACTCATGACATCACTGATGACAACATCCTTGTGACAGACTGACAGACCTCCTTTCAGTGTAATGTAACCCTTGAAACACATATTCAAAAATAGAAACTAACATTTTCAAAAAAATGGAGATACCCATACCAGTTACAACAACCAATTCAGTAATTCCACCATCTATATACACATCCTCTCATTCAGCAATAGTTCTATATAGTCACTCATACATATACTCACTCATCATATGTAGTGATACACATATACATCCTGTTACACACCGACAGTCATCCAAAAGTTACTCACACACATACTCACACATGCAAATAAACTATTGAAAATCCATTTATTTTCATATATGCAGCTATACACACACTAGCACATTACTTCTAAGGAAACTTACACATACTTACTCTCTTAAACAATCACTTATAGAAACACATACTTATTTAAACAGGAACTCTTTCAATATCTCACTCTCACATATACTCACTTATATACATCAATACTCACATACACTAGATTAAAACATATGTAGTTACTCATAAAGACACTAGTGAGGCAGGCATTCACTCACTAACACACACATATACACACTCATCCACTTATACAGTCCTGCACATATGCTGTCTTCAAAACACATACAAACAGTGAGTCAGTCAACAACCCATGCAGCCACTTATACACAAAGTGAAACACTGATACATATATTTAAATATTTAAAAATTACTTGCTAATATATGTATTCACTAAGATACACTTTATAAGCCAGTTAACCAATCAATATTTTATTAAAAATAAACATCTATTTACACACTTATTTAAACATTTATTCGTCCATCGACCTTTACAAATACATATATAAAACATTGATTTTTCAGAAAGACACACATTCACTGGATGGTGTCATCAGGGATGTCATGAGTGATGTCACTGACCATGTCATGAGTGATGTAATATGTGACGTCATCAGCAGTGCATTGCAGGCGCGCAAGTTATAGTGAGTCCAACTAACTATAACGTAAAATTTCCAGCTAACTATAACTGGTGTGAAACCTATGGTTTTTTCAGTGAATTTAATAGGTTTTTTAAATGCTAATTCCTAACTATAACTGGTGTGAAACCTATGGTTTTTTCAGTGAATATATATATATATATATAGGCATGTGAACAAGGGCTTTTTGAGCCCGAAACGCGTCTTGCCCTCTTGCCTACCAACCTTTCCTGCAATAAAGACCTGTGAATTGTGAGCTGTGGTCCGTCTCCTGTTTGCTTCGCTAGTCCTGGGTAGCGCTGGGATTGGAAGTGGCGTTCCTGGGAGTCTGCGCACATATATATATACAGGGAGGTGAGCTCCTGAAACGCGTAGAGTTGTTGCCTTTGAATCTGCATTAAAAGGCTTTTTTCCAGCAAGAAGTTGTTCGTGTGTTTTCTGACGTGAAAGGTAAAGTCAGAATTGGAGTTTATATATATATATATATATATATATATATATATATATATATATATATAGAGCCCTCAGCACAAAGCACTTTCCTGGTGGCAATCACTGCCAGGCCCTGCGAGGTAGGGCCACGTTGTTTGCTGTCGCATGAGTGCTTTACAAATCGGACGGGTGTCCCGCAGCATTGGAGCACACAGCACTTTCCTGATGATCCCTGCTATGCACTGCGAGGTGGGCCCACGTTGTTTGCTGGCTCAGGAGCTTTTAAAAAATGGGACGGGTGTCCCGCAGCATGGGAGCACGCAGCACTTTCCTGATGATCCCTTCCATGCTCAGCGACGTGGTGCCATGTTGTTTGCTGGGGCAGGAGGACTTTAAAAATCAGACAGGCGTCCCTCAGCATAGGAGCGCTCAGCACGCAGCACTTTTCTGACGATTCCTGTGAGGCCCTGCAAGGTGGGGCCACGTTGTTTGCCGGCGCAGGACCACTTTAAAAATCCAACGGGCATTCCGCAGAGCCGGAGCTCTGAGCATGCAGCACTTTCCTGACGATCCCTGACCGGCCCTGCAAGGTGGGGCCACATTGTTTGCCGGTGCAGGAGTGCTTTAAAAATCGGACAGGCATCCCACAGTGCGGGACTTGCTCGGGCTGCCCAAGCTCGGCCTGGGCCAAGACGGGCCCATCTTAGCCCGTAAGAGACTGGTCCTGGCCACCTCTCTTGATTGTTCAGCTCCCCGTCCTCCCAAATGCGGGGAGTTTCTACAAAGCCCTTTTTTAACTGCAATTAAAGGGATAAACTTGGGGGGCATGGCTAGCGCCCGGTGAAGATGGCAGCGTCTCCGTGACCCGCTGTGCGTCAAAGGCGAAGCCGGGAGGTTTTCGTGCTGCAACTCGGAGTGGAACTCCCTCAAACCGCAGATACAGCCATCCGAACCTTGAAGGATGACGGAGAAGTAAGCACCATGCAGAAATACTTGTTTTTTGCTAAATAAGGCTTCACTAATCTCCCAGTGACAGGGATGGCGCCCGCCATATAGTATTCAGCATCGGAGCGGTGAGGAAAATACCGGATCATAAATAACTTGGCGCAGGCTTATCTTTTGTCTGCAGACAAGGCATATTCCCTTCACTAGTGTGAGTAGAAAATCCTAGGACATCCACAAAGTAAGTGACCAGAGAGTCTAGGACCAGTGGAGAAAAGAATTAACGAAAAATGGTGTGTGTATTAAAAAATATATATTTAATTTAACATAGTTAAAAATCATATAGAGACTCCAACATATAAGTCAAACTATATGATATAATAAAATCGTAACATATAAAAATCTAGAACACAATTCAAAAACAATAAGTAAAAAACATATACATCATATTGACATTATAAATCACAATGAATTGCAAATGAATATACATATAGAACCCAAAGATGACATAAGAAATACTGCAAAATAAATTATAGAGACTCGACGCGTGTTTCGGCAGAGAAAAATCCGCCTTCCTCAGGAGTCATAGGTGAAACTCTGAAAAAACATTATAGGAAAATATTTTAAAATACAATACCTATATTATTTCACATATTTAATACATATTACTAACTACATAGACACTTGTTTTTTACACAACACAGAGTTCGAAAAACACTTATTCTACCTGCCAGGTCTAGACATAATATTTGGTCACTTATTGTCATATAATAGACAGGTAAATATACAATGACACTGCAGTACTTAGCTAGAGGGAGAAAGAATGGTTGATAAATCATGTCAGGTTCATTACATATTTAAGTCAAGGTTGGGTAGTTACAATACATTTAAAGGTGTTTCTGGTTAAGTTCTTTAACTAAAGAGACTGATAAACAATAACCTATTGGAATCTTACTATGTAACATCATGGTATAAGTCAATCAACTTACATTTGCAGTGTTGTCTTTCAATTTATTAGTTTAAAAAGGATCGATGGTGACTTCTTAAAAAACTCTACACAGGCCACTTGATATAGGCTAATACCTGATCAAACAAAATGTATAATAATTGACAACATGGTTGAAAAATGGATGAAGACACTTTGAACACAATAAGCCACTCAATGTATAACTGCATGTGGTCAAGATTGTATTTGATGAAAAAGATATCAAGGTTACTGGGGCTAGCTAATGCAGCGCAGAAGATGATATAGTTACATGGTTGCTGAATTACCTTTTACAGCTATTTATACATCTATTCCTACTCATTCTTCCAAAGCATGTCTTAATGTGCTAGATAAGGAGAATAAATTACTCAAAGGAGATTCAGTATTGGTAGTATAAATATCGACTAAATCTCAATTCGGACTACTAAGCGCAAACATTTTTTTCAAGAGAAAACTGTCGGTATATATATTGTTTAAAATCCAACATAGATGGATCGATATCCCTAGCGATTCTCCTAATAGTTTTGGGTATGAAAGAGAGTTACCTAATATCCTCACAACGTGGACATTGGGGCCAAGGGTATCTGGATGTTTCACTTGAAATGGGCGTCCAAATGTTAGCATATGAACATGGCTGCAAAGAAATATATGAAAGGATATAAACACATTTTAGATCGCTTGCAATGCTCAATAAGTTATTGTTAGAGATCATTCACTAAAGATGAGCTCATAAAGAAATTTGAGCAAGTAATGTTAACCCAAGAAGATATGGCATGTACCTTAGGGCGTACAGCTGATACTTCGTTGATCGCAATTCATTTTAGTCTTTTGATCCAAAAACGGGTCGAAATACCGGGAGAGCTTTAGTGGCTGGAAAGAATCGAGATACGCCATATATTTAAAAGCAGGTCAAACATAACTATACGAATACAAATGTACAGGAATAGGGCAACGCGGTGGGGAATATTACAAACAAGAAATGCCACATAATGGAAAGCAAGCTATAAATTGCTTTACGAATGCTATTGAAACAGAAGCCTATATGCGCCAACGTGCAAAAAATTGCAAGAATACATAATGTGGCGGCCGGGGCTATGAATGCGCATTTAGGCATTCTTACCTTCAAGCTAGCAAGTGAATGCCGACAGCAAGATGGTGCTGTTCCACGTATTTAAATATTGGCAATTAGTTGTGGATGGTTGCCGGACAGTGAAGTGGTGTAGTTCCGAGCATTGATTGGTAGCTGGAAACGATAAGAGAGTAAAGGGAAATTAAAAAGAAATACAGTGGATGCCAGCACATAGCGAGTATGTGTGGCTGCTAATGATCGAGAAGGTTACGTTCTTACCTATAAACGAGAGAATTCTCGTGGGCTGCAGGATAGTGCAGTTCCAGGAGCTACAGAGTAGCAAATGAGCCTCGCCGGTCAAAGGGGTGAACACGGTAATGGTTAGAGCTCTATAAAGCCGATAAATGGCGCGAAAAAATTACGTTTGATAGACATATAAAGGAAAGTGAAAACGGACCATAGTCGGTGGTCTTAAGACGGAAATTACCATTGCAAGATGGCGCTCAAAAAGATCAATGATAACGTAGTCGGTCAAAAAGGTGAACACACTAATGGATAGAGCTCTATAAAGCTAATTAATGGCGCGACAACATTACTTTAGTAGACATATAAAGGAAGGTAAAAACGGACCATAGTCAGTGGTCTTAAGACGGAAATTGCCATTACAAGATGGCGCTCAAAAAGATCAATGATGAGGTACAGTATCTGTTAAAGTTACAAAATAACACAAAATAAAGTGGAGGGGTTATTTCCATATATTACATGAGGGACTGCCGTTCCAAATAGAGTTCATGGCCTACATATAGATCGATTGAAAATGAAACTAAATATCAATATCACAATGTAACAGAAGAAAAAAATACTATGTTTATCGAATTCAAAAGTAATTACTGATGTATTACTGTAGTAAGGATTCACAAAAATTTAGTGAGAAATAGATTTAAGATATTCTCTGAGGGCGAATCCTTTAGAAAGATAACTCTGGTTCAGAAAACTAATAAACAATATATAGACACAAAACTAATAAACAATATATAGACAGAAACTGTGACTTCAGAACTAATGTAAGGTTAAATAATAGCATTTTCCCATGGGATCTCGGCATTTAATCCTTTTTTGAAGGTTCCCATGGAAAAAATCCAGAAGACTTCCCTTTTCTTTCTAACTCTGTCGCCGCCTTTGCTATCTGGGAGCCTGATTTTTTCTAAGATGCACCATTTAAAATCTTCCGGGCCATGTTGGTTCTCCATGAAATGTTTAACCAAGGGGGCCAAGATCTTTTTGGTGCGGATGGCTGAACGGTGTTCTGTGAGTCTAGTCTGTATTGGTCTAGAGGTCTCACCAACATATCCGAGTTGGCAGGGGCAAAGAATCAGATAAATACAGTTTGCTGTTTTGCAGTTCCACATGTCGGTGGCATTGAATTGACACCCATTGTGTTCAAAGGAATCTCCCGATATAATGTTATTGCATGATTTACAGGAAGAGCATCTGACAGTTCCTTTAACTGGGAAGTTGTTATCGATTGACCTTTGGACAAATTCTGAACCAACATCTTTAGAAGTAAACCGGGAGTGCACAATGAGATCTTTAAGGTTTTTGTTCCTTTTATGTGCAAACATTGGTTTTTCCAGTTTACAATTCGTTGGATTAGAGTTCAGAATGTGCCAGTTGGAGTTCACAATGTGGCGGACAGTGTTATCTAAGGTAGAGTGTTTGGTGATACAGACCAATTTGTTATTCTCTGAAGGTGGCTTTGATCTAAGTAAAGAGTCTCGATCATAATATCTGGCTCGTTTGTATGAGTCTCTGACTAGTCTATGCGGGTAGCCTCTACTGAGAAATTTTTGGCGCATGATGTTTGCTTGAAAGTCAAAGTCCGCTAAGTTAGAGCAATTTCTTCTGACTCGAAGGAACTGAGAGAAAGGAATACTTTCTCTTTGGCATCGAGGGTGAAAGCTTTTAAAATGTAAGAGGGTATTCCTCGCGGTGGGCTTAACAAAGAGATCGACAGCCAATTTTTTATCCTGATGTTTGATGATTATATCTAAAAATTAAACTTGATTATTATTGAACTGCGCTGTGAATTTCAGATTTTCATCTACTAGATTGATCCACTCTAAAAAATCACAGAGGGAGTCTCTCCCATTGGTTCAGATAAAGAAAATGTCATCGATATATCTGGACCAATGGGAAATGGACTCGAAGAATGGGGCTATTTCATTATGGATAGCTTTTGTTTCGAAAGCTGCCATATATATGTTGGCAATCGATGGGGCAACTGAAGCCCCCATACTCACGCCTTTGATTTGGCGATAGAGCACGTTACCAAATTCTATAATATTTTCAGATAGTACGATATGTAGGAGTTCCAGAAGAAATTCTTTGGGACATGGAACATCAAAATTGTCAATAAACCAACTAGTGGCTGATAGCGCTTCCTGCTGGGGGATGTTGCTGTATAGCGCTTCGATGTCCATTGTGACTAGTAAGTCTGTGCATGGATCAAAGGGTATGTTTTCTATTTTAGATATCATGGAACCTGTGTCCTTGATATATGAGGTAATTTTTGGTATATGAGGACGTAAAAATGAGTCAACAAATTTGGAGAGAGGTTCAGTATTTGTCCCTATCGTGGATACAATAGGTCTATAGGGCGGGTCTATGGTGTTTTTATGAATTTTCGGCATGCCATAAATGCATGCTGTTTTATGTTGGTGATAATTCAAAAATTCAAATTCTTTTTGACTGATGTTGCCCGCAGTTAATGCTATATTGGTAAGATTGCGGATTTTTTTAGAAATAGAGCTAAGAGGGTTACTTCTTATTTGAGCGTAAGTGGTGGTATCGGAGAGCATAGTTTTCATTTTAAGCTCATAGTTGTTAGTATCTATCAAGACAATGCCACCACCTTTGTCACAGCTCTTAATGACTAAGGTATTGTCCTGTCTCAAGTTTTTAAGTGAGTCTGATTCCTCTCTACTGAGATTATAGATAGGTTTTGGTATAAAGCGGAGAGCTCTCTCAAGTTGTTGTAGAACAACTAGCTCAAAAATGGCGACCTCAGGGCCTACTTGATCCAATGAAGGGTTAAAAGTGGATGGCAGAGATAATTGTCTGGTTTCTTGAGTTGACTCATTGTTATCTGTTTGTGAAGAGAAGAATTTTTTAAGTCTGATTTTGCGAAAAAATGAAATAATATCTTTCTGAAATTCGAAAATGTTAAGTTGGGAATGGGGGACAAAAGAAAGACCCTTAGATAGGAGGGATTCAGTGTGGGAGTCTATATTTTTAGAGGACAGATTAAAGATCGGGATTACATCCCTTGTCCCCAATATTGACGATTGCGCGTCTCGCGAATGAATTGGGGTTCCTGAGGCTGATGTTGTTGGTGTGAATGTTGATGTTGATGGAGATGCTGTTGTTGGTGGTGGGCTTGTTGGAAACTGCCTCTGGTTTGATTCTGAAAATGGACTCTGGGTCTCCCCCGTCGTGGGCCCCTGTTGGATAAAAAAGCCTGTTTAGGGCGAGGACCATTGTATTGATTAAAGTTATTTTCTGACTCATAATAATTGGTGGGTCCTTCGTTCTCCGAGTCTGAGGAATCAGTAAAGTTATTCACTCTTTGAGGTGTTGGTCTCATATCATCCACATAGTGGTTCTGTTTGTAAAAGTCTTGCCTCAGGTAGGGGTAAGTGCCTTCTAAGGTGTAGAAACGTTTATCCTTTGTTAACTTGTCATTTTTGCGTTTGTTTAAGTAGGCACTGAATGACTCCAATTCTTTGTTGGCTTCTTCAATTTTCTTCATGGCGTCATCTATGCTACCTGAAGCTTTGAGTTTAGTTTCTAAAGCCTCGATTTCTTTTTTAATATCTATAGCTAGTTGTTTGGCTGTCTCAATAATAAGGATCATAAGATCCCTGGAACATCTGTTCGCGATAAGACTCCATCTTACTAAAAAGGGCCTATGATTCACAAAAAGTCCCGGTATGTTACGGACTTTCAGACCCATGGGGATCATGCCGTTTTTAAGATACGCCAGCATAAATTCCCCATGTGCTTCCATGCGGGTCAATTTCTTTTTCAGTTCAATAAGTTTACGGCTATCTTCGTTATTTGATACATTGGATGCGCCTCCACTAGTGGGGGTGATATTTGTTCCAACTAGTGAGGCAAATAATTCATCCGAGAAACCAAATGTTGGTAATTGGGCCATGATATATTTAAAGTCAGATAGGTTTAGTAAGTCTAAAATATGACAGGAAAACAGGGCATAAGTACTGACAGTTGTTGATACAGGTTGTAATGATACCAATATGTATTAAATATGTGAAATAATATAGGTATTGTATTTTAAAATATTTTCCTATAATGTTTTTTCAGAGTTTCACCTATGACTCCTGAGGAAGGCGGATTTTTCTCTGCCGAAACGCGCGTCGAGTCTCTATAATTTATTTTGCAGTATTTCTTATGTCATCTTTGGGTTCTATATGTATATTCATTTGCAATTCATTGTGATTTATAATGTCAATATGATGTATATGTTTTTTACTTATTGTTTTTGAACTGTGTTCTAGATTTTTATATGTTACGATTTTATTATATCATATAGTTTGACTTATATGTTGGAGTCTCTATATGATTTTTAACTATGTTAAATTAAATATATATTTTTTAATACACACACCATTTTTCGTTAATTCTTTTCTCCACTGGTCCTAGACTCTCTGGTCACTTACTTTGTGGATGTCCTAGGATTTTCTACTCACACTGGTTATTACCGTGCCCTAGGAGTCTGTGTATTACTGATACCCAGGGGGTCCTTGTTTTTCTCTCAATTATATTCCCTTCACTATCCATGAAGCACGGATTTTTGATAAATATAGAAGCAATAGATACTCCTGTATTTTAATGCGCTTCTCATGCTTTTCTGAAGGGATGAGGAAAATTATATTATTTCAAAAACCCAGCATACAACTATTTTCAAACGGGACGTATGTATTTTTTACTCAGTTTTTGCTCAGTGCATGCTTGATACAAGTTTAATGTAAATAATAAAGAGGCTGGACTCTTTAGGGAAGATCGCTGGATGTATACTTTTAGACCGACTCCAGGACTGGGTAACAGACCACAACTTAATCTCTGACCTACAATATGGGTTTCGTGAGGGGTTGGGCACAGTGGATCAGGCCCTGAACCTCTCACTCTTAATTGGGAAATATGTTCAAGCAAAGGGAGGATACTTGCACATGGTCTATGTCGATCTGACTGCAGCTTTCGACTGCAGCAGCCAAACTAGACTGTGGGCAATTATCCTAGCCATGGGGTAGACCCAGTCTTAGTGAACTTTTTGCGAGAACTCTATTCTGGAGCATCGGCTAGAGTTAGACACGGAATAGGGGGAGAACTTACTGAGTCCTTTAGGATAGAGAGGTGGGTCAGACAAGGTTGTGGTCTGGCCCACTTCCTATTTACATTGTACACTTATGGGCTCGAAGCAGCAATGGTGGAAGGGAGTCAGGATCTCCCAATAATTTGTCGTCAGCCTATTACGGCGTTTTTATATGACGACGACGCTGTAATTCTGGCAAGAACCCCCTCCATTATTGTTTCTCCTCTAGGCATTTTCTGACAGACTCTGAAGCTCGCTGCGCACTTATTCACTAAGTAGCCTATGAGTCATAACAAAATCTCCTACAATTTGAGGCTTAACAAAGCTAATACTGCTCAAACAAGACTATCTTCTTGAAGTTTTTCACAACGTTTTATGTATACATACCCATCGTACTATTGCATGGGCAGAAAATAAAACACAATCAGTGCTGTGTTCTACTAGCCGCACGTTCATTACTCGATCAAATCTGAGCACTCCTCCCACTCAAATGGACAAATCTGCTACCTCATCTCCCAAATTGAGTTCCTCATCCTTGCTACCCTCCACAAGTATTTCTTCTGCAGCTAACAAAACAACATCCAAAAGACTGAAGACCCTCCTTCCCCACAAAAGCAAGCCTCCTCCATATATATGGATCTGCTCCTAAAAGAAATCCGGGCATTACGTCCTTTTGTTGAAGAAACTAATTCTAAATTACAACTCTTGACGAAAAGCTGGTCAAAAATGGAAGAACGAATCTCCAACGTAGAACACAATGTGGAAGCTATGGGCCTATCCATAGCCAAAGTTGAAAGTTTCAACTCACAAATCTCTTCCTTGCAGAAGCATGTTGAAAACCTTGAAAACAGAAATAGGTGAAATAATCTTCGTATTTATGGTCTACCGGAGTGTTCTGAAGGTCCTGACCCTATCACTTGCTTGAAGACATTCTTGCCAAACGTTTTGCAACTGCCTGAGGTTACCACTCTCAATATTCAACCTGCGCATCGATTAGGTACTCAACATTCATCAACCTCAAGTATGAGGAAACCAAGAGCAATTATATTATATTTCCGAGAATACACAGATATTCCCAAGGTATTATCAGCAGTTCGGTCCATCAAGCGTATCTCTTCTTCAGGTTCCCAGCTCCACTTCTCTCAAGACTATGCAAAAACTACAGCAGACAAGCGTAAAGAGTTCTTTGCATTAAGACCTGCCCTGCGCTCAATTGGAGCTAGGTTTGGCTTATTTTATCCATGCTTCTTCAAAGTGACTTTCAATAACAATACTGTCACAAACGAAGATCCTGTAAAGCTACAAAGTTTTCTGAACGCGCACTGCCCAGAACAAATGGATATATCCAACGCACACTTCAAATTACTTCATCTTGGACTCCATGTTGGATCTTTTCCCTTTTTCTTGATTCTACATGTTTATTATAAGGCTTCTGTTTAAGCATTAATATACTATATTAGTTAACCTACCTTGCCGTATCTTAATCCTTATTCTCCTTTCAGACGACATCTCTCTAACTTCTTTTTTAAGGTTTTAAGGATTGTTACTATTCAGTAATGCCTTGTGATGATCATTAACATATAATTTCTCCACAGGTTCCTCTACAGATTTCCACTCCCGTTTGTTTGATGTTTCCGTTTACCTTGTCGTCTCCTCCTGGCGTCTCCCCACCCGACCCTGCGGCCTGGACATGTCATCCTTCTATGTGGCCTCCTCCCTCCCCCTTCCCTAAATATTTTGGATTTTTATATAGGTATAGTCTTTCTTTTTTTATCGATTACTATTCTACACTGTCTCTTCTATGAAATTGTTTTGTCTCTTTCCTTTAAATACATCTTCTATCTTACTTTCTTTTATCATCTCTACTTTTCTTTCATCCTTTATCTCTTCATCTCAAATCACATAGACTTGTTATTTCATATCTTTGTACTTATTATAAGAAATGTCTTGTTGGTTTTATTGGTTGTTATTGTTCTTCTTCTATACATTACATGTTTCTGTATTTATTGTAAAATTGCTCAAAAGCCTCTATTGTTTGACATTATCTTTGAATGTGCATACATCACAACATATATTCTAAAGTTATTACAGTACTTCTTCCCATATTTAATATCTGTTTTACATGATGTTCATATACTCATTGAATGTTTTCTCATAATGTTTAAATCTGTACTTGATTGCGCTTTCTACTTGGATATATTTTTTATCATTCATGACTCAGTCGTATTTTCACTTTATCAGATTTATAAATGTTCCTAAAAGTTATCACTTGGAATGTCAGAGGCTTAAACTCCCTTAATAAGTGGCAGAGAGTCCTTCCAAACTTAGCTAAAATGGATGTTCACATACCTAAGTTTAATCAATCAATAGAAAATGTTATTTGGTTTATAATACAAACAATAAAGGTTACACATCTTAAAAACAATATAAGTGTCAGCCCATTGTTAGTATAATATCCAGAGCAGCAAGAAAAGTTAAATAAATAATTAAAAAGCCTGAGGAAAACTCTTTAGAAATCTAAGTAATTTCTGGAATTAACAGTTGCTTTTAAAAATCCCACTATAAAAAATAAACAGTCCTCTTTCAGTAATTGAAGGTACACCAATGTGGGACAAACCTGCCTAAAATTCAATCTTTAAAAATAGGTACCAAATAGTGTTTACATGTTCAAGTTCAAGTTTATTTGTTTGATTAATTAAAATCTTACAAAAAAAGTACACATTAAAATATCTTCAATAATAAAAAGTTTAAAAACATCATACAAATAATAATACTAATCTTTTTAAAAGAGGCAATCTACATAAAATTTTCCTTAAGGCCTTTAGCAATCACAGTTAAAAATTTTACAAAAGCAGCCATCATTGGTAGATCATTCGGGTTTAGGCACGCCAATATTGCTTGTCTACAAGTTCTTATACCTCGAGCATTAAATAACCGCCTGAGGATTACTCTCCTTTCTGCTTCTATTGCAGGACACAAACATACCAAATGCACAATGTCTTCTTGTCCCCCTTTACATAGCCTACATATCATATTGCCTTCAGTTGACTTCCATGGTGGGAGGTGGAACAAACCTGGCCATAGACCAAAGCGTACTCTTATGAATGTTCACTTACTTTGGGCAGACCAGGGAGTTTGAAGGTAATTTTGGACTTGCTTTTTTTTTGTAGTTGTTTATAATTGGCCATGAATGCTTTCTTTTTACCAATAGTTCTTTATCTTTTAGGAGCGATAGGTCATAACCAGTTTATTAATTGTTTTTTTAAAGCTTTCCTGGGTGATTGTTGTTATTCCAAATTCTTCTTTTGCTTTATTTAGGTATGTCCATGCTTGAAGTTTCTGGTTAACTCTTACTTCTTGCCATAATGCTCGAGACAGTTGATTGTCCTGATTGTTTTTTACACGGTTCCAAACTTTTAAAATTTGGCCTTGCCAGGCATATTGCTGATTATTTATCCCAAACTCTAGCCTTATTTGTGCCTGTGAGGCATTACATTTGTAGGTTTTTGCCACTGCATTGTTAATTAACTCCGCATCCTTACCGTTTAGGACTTTGGCACCGTATGTTAAAGCTGGTAATAGTTTAGCAGATATGATTTTTAATAAAGGACCATATGTCAATGCAGTTAGATTCTTTTGTATGGTTCTAAATGCTGCAACCAAGCTATTTGCTTTCCTGGTGATATCTTTTCTTTGGGGGAGAAAACTTCCACTCTCATTAAATAGGACACCAAGGTATCGATAGCTGTCAACCTGCTCTAGGTGAGTTTGTGCCAGCATCCATTTATTGTTTTGTCTTCTCTTCCTTGTGACAACCATTATTTTTGTTTTTGCCTAATTTATTATCATTTGGTTATCCTTTGCATTCCTAAGTATACGATCAATGCGTCTTTGTAGTCCCACTTTTGTGTGACTCAGCAACACCACGTCATCTGCATATAGCAGATTCAACATTTGTTTTCCGGCAAGCCTAGGCGGATGTGAGTTAACTTCGTTTAGTGCTTTGGTGAGGTCGGCTACAAATAAGTTAAAAAGTAATGGTGCAAGCACGCAGCCCTGCTTAAGGCCGCGTGTCACCGGTATTTTATTGGATAATGATCGGCCGTCTCTGATCCGCACCTTGACCCAGTTTTCGGAATACAGAAGTTTGATAAGGTTCAGTAGTGAGTCAGGGATTCCTTACTCTTCAAGTGTTTTCCATAGAAGGGTTCTATTTACAAGATCGAAGGCCGATCTGAAGTCAACAAAACAAAGATAGAGGGACTGTTTAGCTAAAAGTGCTTTATCCGTTAAAACTGATAAGATTAAAATATTAGTTGTGGTTCCTAAACCTTTAAAGAACCCTGTTTGGTTTGGGGGTAATATTAGACTTTCTTTGATCCAATCTGACAGAATTAGTAATAAAAGACCCGCAAAAAGCTTTGCATCCGTGTCTTGGTGGTGATCAAACGATAATTCTCGGCTAGTTGCCAATTACCCTTTTTTACGAGGAAATTCATAGAAATTACATAAAAACATAAAATGCAGCATATCCTGCGAAGACTTTCCGTCGAAGCCGCAGGGAGCTGCCACTTTATTATTACTAAAACATTTGGGTTTGGCAAGCAAAAGGTGGAAAAGGTTCAGTCGAGACCTTGTCAATAGGAATTTCTTGTGTGTGGACAATGACCGCATAAGATATGGATCTGCTCTTGGGGTTGTTTTAAGAATTATGTATGTCCACACACTTGGTTTCTGTACCTCCTTAGCTTCTCCATCCAAATTCCTATCTGCCAGGAATGTAGTTTTGATTTCCTCCACGTCTCTCTTAGTGATACATTCGGGATTAGTGAATAGGTCCCCCCGCTCTAACCTACCAAAACTTGTTTTAACGTACCTCAGCCATGGAATACGTGCTGAGTTATCAAGGGACATTCAGTCTTTTATAATTACGTGGGTCAAAGGGAGATCTGGGTTCAACCAACATTTTAACCAACATATCAATGGTCTCAAAGAGAATACATCATTTACATAGGGGACCCCCAACTCCTCGTGGACGGCTAGATTAGAGGTGCCACGTGGAACACATAGTAGGCATTTCAGAAAGTCATTTTCCACTATTTGGAGGGATTCTCCAGCGTTATATCCCCATATTTCGCTGCCATAAGAAGCTATGGCCATGCTTTTAGCCTGATACACCTGCAACATAGCTCCAGTAGGTTTCTTCCCTAATTTGGAAGCTAAATTAAAGGTTGCAGCATTCACTCTGGCAACGTACCCTATTTTTTAATAATAGGGCACCCCAATTAAGCTTATCGTGAAAGAGGACCCCTTAGGTATGAAAATACATTTGTGCAGGGAATATTTGAATCTCCATCTCTAAATTGGTAATTCTTCTTTGCAGGATGCCCCACTTGCATAACGTAAGATTTGGAGTTGTTGATTGCCAAATACCTACCTGACATAAATTCAAAGAAGGTGGATAAAAGTAATTGCAATCCCCTTTCAGTCCTGGATATGAGGACGGCGTTGTCCACCTATAACAGGATGGGGATCGCTTGCCGTCCTACCCTGGAGCAATCAGCCCCTGTTGCCCTTAGTATGCTGTCCAATTCAGTAATTTAAAAATTAAATAAAAAGGGGAGCCAAAATACAACCTTGCAGGACTCCTTTCCTTATCAAATCTCTTGTAACACGCAAATCCTGGGAAAACCTAACATTGGCTTTAGTGGACTTATGTAGGTCTTCTAAAAAATTTACAACATTGTTCTCCACTCCTATTGCCCTCATGGACTGCCAGAGCTTATTCCTGTTAACACAATCAAAAGAAGATGACAAGTCCATGAAGGCAAGGTGAATGGTCCCAGGGCGAGCAACAGTGTATTTGCTCAGTTTCAAAAATAGGTTAGGACACTGAGCAACAGTAGACCGTCCCTGTCGAAATCCATACTGAACTTCCAACAGAATTATGTTATCCTCTGCCCAGGATGATAATCTCTGAAGGAGGACCCGGCCCACCACTTTTACCACTGAGTCTATAAGTGAGATGGGTCTATAGCAATGGGGGCTGCCTTTGTTGCCTTTTTTAAAAACAGGAACTATGGTGGAAGTTTCCCAAGATTGAGGACAGCCGTACTGTGCCGCCGTATTAAAAACGGACTCCAATATCGGTGCCCAAAAAGAGGGATCTGACTTAAAGAGATCTGGAGGAATCCCGTCAGGGGCAGGTGCTTTTCCTGCGGTTAAGCCTGTTATAAATTCCAGTATCTCACCCCTTTCAAATCTTACTGATGCCACCTGAGTTCCATGAGGTGTCCTGTGATTTTGCTCAGGCAAACAGTCAACCTTGGATTTAAAGTGTGACTCCCACTCCTCCTCAGTTATATGAGAATCAACCCCACACACTGCCTGATCAAAGAGAGGTTTATTTGCCACACTCCAAAACTTTGAGCTGTTTCTCAGAGTACTGGGATCAAGCAACTCCCTCCATGCTTCATCCTTCAAAGCTCCCTTAGGTGTGGCAAGGGCCATCTTATATTCCCCACGAGAGGTAGAGACATCGGCTTGTTTTCTAGGTTTGATTGACAAAGCTTCCCTCTGTCTCAGACTACCTAGGGCCAGCCAAAGATTAACCTTTTGCTGGAGCAGATAACAGCCCCGTCACCTTATCTGTGATAGACTTAAAGGCTCCAAAAATCGCTCTTGGCAAGGACCGCTCCATTGTGCAGAGAGAAAATTCAACTGCAATTTCTGTTTTAATCTTCTCAAAAAATATTTCTGGGGTTACTTGCGACCATTTAAGTCTGCGCATTCCATCAGTTGGTCACAGTAGACTCAGCTTTGGTGCAACCCCTATTTTTTCAGCTAGTGGACCTATCAGATGAAGCGTTAAGGGGTTGTTACAGGAGACACATCTTACTGAAAGTGAATCGCTAAAACTTTAAAGAAATTGGGTTGGTGAAATCTTTTTCTCACCAGGTTTCTGACCATGTTCCTGTCATGATTCATCTAGATATTCTCCAACAATCGACGCTCCCAAAAAGATGTTTTTTTAACAACTCCCTACTTCTCAATACCAATTTTAATGCCTCTTTTACTACTTTTGTTCTTGAATTTTTTCAAAATAATCAAACTGGAGAGCTTCCTTTTTCTACAATTTGGGATGCTTTTAAAGCTACTGCCCCGGATTTTATCATGAGATACTCATCCAACAAACGTAAATCTTTTAAGATAATCCATAATACTCTTCTCACTAAAAGCAAAACACTAGAACACGCTTTCTATACTTCTAAAACAAAGACCTCTGCGGAAGATCTTATAAATGCAAAGATTGCTTTTAACAAAACTTCCACTGAGAGCGCCTCTTTATTTTTATTGAAAACGAGCGCGAAATATTACGGTGGGCAAAATAATTTGAAAAAAAAATATTAGCCAATTATCTTAAGATCAAGCAAAACAGGCTTCACATTGATTCCATTATTGATGATAACCAAACACCAAAGTACAAAGATTCCGAAATTATTCAGAAATTTGTCCATATCTAAGAATCCTTATACATACCAGAAACCATATCTTCGGATACAGCTATTCTTCAATATTTTTCCACTATCCAGAAGCATGATAATCCCTTTTCCCATATGGATACTTTGGAATCTGACAATACACAAGATGAATTAATTGCTGCACTAAAAACTCTCAAAAAGGATAAATCTCAAGGTCCTGACGGCTTACAGTGGAATTCTTCTTACATTTCACCCAATTGCTTATTCCACATTTACACTCTCTCATCTCTTCCTTCACTTCCTCCTGCACTTCATCAGGCTCCTTTCTAGAGGCATTCATATGTTTAATATCAAACGATGGTAAGGATTCCATATATTGCAAAAATTATATACCTATCTCATTAGTTAATGTGGATTATAAGATTTTTACGAAAGCACTAGCAATACCATTAGAACCGATTCTCCCTTCATTGCTTGCAAAGAACAATCAGGCTTTGTTAAAGATCGCAGCATCACAGAAAATACAAGATTATTCTTTAGCATTTTTTCTAGGATGTCTCACCACTCAGATTCACTTGCTGCAATTGCCCTTGACGGGGAAAAAGCTTTCGATAGAGTCTCATGGCCATTTATCTTCCAGTCTCCTAAATGGTTCGGCTTTGGCCCAAAATGAAAAGGGAGGGCCAAAGGCCCCCCCACCCGCATGGCGGTGTGGCAATCCCCTCTCCCCCTGCCTCCCGGTGGTGTGGGGGCGTGATCTCCTAGCGCCCAATGGTTACGTGGGAGGTGTGCGCCACACCACCGGTTGGCCGACGCCCAATCCCTGACTCGGAGGCGTGGTGCAGTCTTCAGGGTCAAGGGGGCGGGAGTCGAGGGTTGAGGGAAGGGGGCGGCCCGCCCTCTCCCCGCGTCCCTGGGAATAAAGGAGGGGGAGCGCTCAGTTGGCTCTTCTTGTCGCCTGACGCTCCCCCACACTGGTCGTGCCCCGCGCTCGGGGCCTCCTAATTTTCTGTTTTATCTTTCAGGTCAAGGATTGCTGCTTGGAGTTTGTGGTAGCGCAACGTTGGAAGCAGGCAGACGGAGAGTCGACCATAGAGATCGAAGCGCTCACGCTGTATTACCGGTGTACGGTGGATCGGTAGAGTACAGGACACGCAAGTCATCGACAGTAAGAGGAAGCGGGGGGATTGCATTTTATCGCTTCGTGTGGCCACCGGGTGGGTCTACCTTAGAGTTTGGCCACCCCTAACACTTGGAATAGCCGTGTTGCGGTCGCAGTTGCGTGGTGCTCATAGCCCCCTGCACATCCTCCATCTCGTGAAGGTACAGGGCGCACGGGTTGCGAATCCGAGCAGTAAGCGAATCGATCAATAGTCAAAATGCCGGGAGCCAAGGGCGCTAAGGGGTCAAAAATTGAGTTGATGTTGCAGGCCATGATGCGAAAAATGAATGCCATGGATAAGAGATTGAACAAGGTTGACGGCCTAGAGGCTCGTATGATGGAAAGGATGGATGATATCGCTGGCCCACGTGGTAGACCCAAGCGACAGATTGATGCGCCTTTGCTGGAGGGAGATTCTGACTCCTCGCCTAAAAGGGGCAAGTCCAAAAGAACAAGGCGCAATGCGCCCGCTCATGCACTGGTGGCGGTGCCCACTAACCCGGAGCCGGTACTCCCGGCTCCCTTGGCACCGGCTCCTGCCTTGCCATCAGGGACCACTCCTGTCGGTCCGGCGCCGCCTGCCCCAGTTGGCCCACTTCCGTTGCCTCCCATGCCGGCACCCATGGCGCCCCCCAGCCAGTGGTGCCGGTAGCAGTCCCGGATTGCAAACCTCAGATCCCTCCCGAGTTAACTGCACAGATAGCGGCTATACTTCCTTGGCTGCAGAAGGGGGGTATGATGCCCTCAACTCTAGACCATGCCGCTGAGGCGGCCAAGATGGTTGAAAAGATTAGGGCGGGAACAGTTGCAAGTGCGGCTGCGGCCTCTGTTTCTCCTTCTTCTGCAGGTTTGGATGCCGCTCGACCGAACGGAAGCGACGCGGGACCGGCCCCGGTGTCCGGTAATGATAAGGAGGTAGCCCTCCCTCTTTTAGGGGACGGTACGATCCCATCTAGGAGCGAAGATTTAACGCAACACGTTTCTCGGGCGGTGAAAGAGATGATTTGGGCGGGAAGTACATATATATTTTCTCTTTGCTGTTAGACAATAGGGAAATGAAAAATGCAAAAATGCAAAAAGAATGGATGCATCCTAGTGAATGGAGAGTACAGTGTGCGAAGTTTAGGGTGGAGGAAACTCTGCGCAATTGGATCAGGGCCTTCTCCATCCTTACGGCCATCACTGTTGAACGCCCTCCGAATGTGCATGCGGCAATGGCTTGCTATCAGAGCAGGATTGTAGGTTGGACCGAACAGTATACTGGGGACACATGGAAGGAATATGATGTTAATTTTAGGAAATCGAAGGAGTTAGACTTGTCGTTATCATGGGACGAGTGGACTCGCTGTCGTGGCATAAACAGTTCGGAGGGGGCACGGCCCCTGCCCAGCCCGGGACTGTAGCCAGTGTGTTCCCCGCGAAAACCCAGCAGCCCTTTCGGGCGACGCCGGGGAATGAGTTCCCAGGGAGGAATAGGGGAAGCGGCAGGGAAAGGAAGGGTGTGTGTTGGGACTTTAATAAGCGTTCCTGTACAAGGCCAGCCGGCACATGTCGATTCAGACATGCATGCGCAATCTGTGGTCACACCTCCCATCCCGAGACAACATGCAGATCTAAAAATGGTAACCAGAGTCAGAGAGGGTGAAAGAAACCAGAGTAGCGCTGGATGCACGGTTAGCCCCTCCCCTATTAATGTCCTGGCAATGATCCCATGGTTGAATAGATACCCAGACCACGCTGCAGCTGTTTTACTACAGGAAGGTTTCTCCCAAGGTTTCCGGATCCCGGCTAGGGGATACACCGGCAGTGCGCACTGTAGGAATCAATTTTCAGTACAACATAATCCAGCGGTAGTTATAGCTAAGATCCAAAAGGAACTGTCTTTGGGCAGGATAGCGGGGCCATTCCAGGAAGTCCCAGTGCCCGATTTTGTGTGTTCACCATTGGGCGTAGTCCCCAAGAAAGAGAAGGGCGAGTTTCGACTGATCCACAACTTATCGGCGCCGAGAGGAGCGTCCTTGAATGATGCGATAGACGAAGGGATTTGTAGTGTAAAGTATGCTTCCTTTGACCAAGCAGTGAAGCTATTGCGGGGGCTGGGGCTGGGCACTCTCATGGCCAAATCGGATATTGAATCCGCCTTTCGTTTGTTGCCGGTGCATCCTTTGGACCACCACTTACTGGGTTTTGCTTTTGAGGGAATGTTTTACATGGACAAATGCATGCCTATGGGTTGCTCAATCTCTTGTGCGTACTTTGAGACTTTTAGCTCTCTTTTGGAGTGGGTCATGAGACAGGTCATGCATTATTTGGACGACTTCCTTTTCCTGGGAGCGGCGGGGACTCGGCAGTGTGCCTGGGCATTGCAGGAATTTTGCGTGCTCATGCAGGCTTTCGGGGTTCCGCTTGCGCCTGGTAAGACGGTTGTGCCCGACCACCTGTTTAGAGTTCTTGGGTATCGAGATTGATTCATTGGAAGGGTGCTTCAGGTTACCCAAAGACAAAGTGGTGAAATTCAGAGCGACATTGCGCCAGTGCCTCCTGAAGGAGAAGGTTACCTTACAGCAGCTACAGAAGACGGTGGGACAATTGAACTTTGCATTGCGAGTTATCCCGATGGCACGCCCCTTCTCTCGGTCGATTGCCCAAGCTATGAAAGGTTTGAGAGAGAAACATCACCGCACTAGGCTGTCAGCTGAGGTTCGCCAGGATATGCGGATATGGGCGGCATTCCTGGAGGATTTCAATGGCAGGGTAGTGTGGCGGGGCCCCCCCACGACATCAGCAGAGTTGGGTTTGTGGACAAACGCTGCTGGTAGCATGGGCTTCGGCGCCATCCTGGGCACCAAGTGTTTCCCTCAGAAGTGGCCTGAGGAATGGGGGTCGTGGGGATTGACCACCAACATCGGATTCCTGGAATTGTTCCCGATATGGGTAGCACTGATGGTCTGGCCGGAACACCTTAGCAATCAGTCAATGGTGTTCTGGTCGGACAACATGAGCGTGGTAGAATGCATTAACCAGCAAGCGGCACGGTGTCCATTCATACTGCGCTTGGTAAAGGAGATTGTGCTACAATGTTTAAAAAGGAATGTGACTTTCAGGGCCAAACATGTGCCAGGTGTTCTCAATAATGCAGCTGATGCCCTTTCTCGCTTCAAAATGCAGGTGTTCAGGGAGCAGCTTCCAGCAGCAGACCCATCGCCAGCACCTTTCCCGGTTGCTCTCTGGCGGATTGGTGCCCCAGATTACCGTACCTCATGGCATCTAGCTTAGCTCTCAGGACCAAGACAGCATACGAAGGGGCATTCTTGTCTTACTGTACTTTCTTAGGGCACAGTTGGGAGGCTAGCTGGGCACAGGAGGACAGTTTTGTTGCTTACCTAGAGCTGATGCACAAGGAAGGGCGCTCGGTGGCAGCCGCAAACAGGCACAGGGCGGCAGTTTCCTTCTTTGCACATGCCAAGGGCGTGAGGGACCCTGCGAACACGTTTGTAGTGCGCAAAGTGTTGAGGGGCTGGCGTCGCATTCAGGGACACTCGACAGATTCGAGAAAGCCGATTGGGCTGGCAAGGCTTTCAGCCCTCTTGTTAGCACTCCAGGGTGTCTGTAGTTCGTCATGGGAGGTGCTGCTTTTCAAAGCGGCGTTCACGCTAGCGTTTTATGGGGCCCTACGATTAGGCGAGCTAGTAGCCGCTTCCAAAGTAGACAAAATATGCCGCCTGCAAGTAGGCTGTGTGGTGATCCATGATGATACCATGTGGGTAACGATTCAAAGATCGAAGACCGACCAGGAAGGAAGGGGGGAGACCATGGTGCTTCACCAGGCTCGGACCAACCCTTGTTGCCCAGTCTCATATGTAGAGGCTTTTAGAAGGCAGTGGGACGGTACGCTGGGGGGGGGGCACTATTGTGTCACATGGATGGTACTCCTTTGACCAGGTATCAGTTTAGGAAAGTCCTGGACCTGACGGTCGCAAAAGCAGGCCTGGATCCCATGGAATTTGGCTCCCACTCTTTTAGAATCGGGGCAGCAACTGAGGCAGTTGTAAGGGCACTCCCAGCTGAAAAGGTTAAAAGGATTGGGAGGTGGTCTTCTGAGTGTTACAACCGCTATGTATGTGTTGACATGTTGTGACATGGCCAGATGACTCACGCTTGGTATCTCTTGGTTTTGCAGTTTCTCGAACCTGTCACGCAGGAGAGGAACTTGCCGAATGTCGGCAGGAAGCATCAGCATCGCAACACAAGCAACAAGAAGATTGTCGGCCAACGGTGACTTGGATTGTGGGCCACTCTTATGTTCGGCGCGCGAAACATGTATTTTTTACAGGTGATAGTGTGAGAAGGGCTGAGGAAGAGGGGTTCTCCGTCTCCTTCTTCGGGAGGGGAGGCTTGGGCATTAGGCAGTTTAAGGACTACTTCTTGGAATTATTGTCTCAGCAAACCGCCCCCCGTCAGTGGTGATACTTCACCTAGGGGAGAATGATTTGACCACACTGGGGAGACGCATCCTGATTGATGAAATCATATCCACTGCAGGGTGGGCGTCTAGAACATGCGCGGGTTGCACTGTAGTCTGGTCGCAACTTATTCCTCGTTGGCAGTGGCGAGGGGGGGGACTCGGTTAAGGCATTGAATCACTCGGTAAAGAAGATCAACACTCAGTTGGACAAGTTGTTTCGAGCCCCCCAGTTGCAGACGATTCCTCACGGGTGTATTTGGGGCGAGCATTTCTACCTGCGTGATGGGGTGCACTTGACTGAGGCTGGGAACGTTCTGTGGTCGAACAACATATTAGCATGGCTGGAGGGATTTGTGAGGGGAACATGACCTTTCTGAGGATTAGGAAGGGGGGAGGCGAGATCGTCGGGTAACAATGCTGGCCTGTGGCGGTAAGGTCATGAACGGTGAGCAGCTATTTTAAGGTCGTAGGGGGCGGCATCATCCTTTGGAGGTGTCCCCCCAGGGGGAGGAGGGGTCACTGGCCCCTCCTAGAACTTCAGGGGCAGCTGGTAACGCAAGTTAGGGCCCTCCTTCACTGGTTAAATGAAGTTCACGGGGTGGACCGAGTAATTAACGGGCTCGGCTGCATGGGTGGACCGAGTAATTAATGGGCTCGGCTGCAGGGGTGGACCGAGTATTTAACGGGCTCGGCTGCAAGGGTGGACCGAGTAATTAATGGGCTCGGCTGCAAGGGTGGACCGAGTAATTAACGGTCTCGGCTGCAGGGGTGGACCGGGTAATTAACGGGCCCGGCTGCGCATGCGCACCTGCGTAAGGGCGCAGCTTGTAAGACTTGACACCGGTTAGCGACCTTGCCATATCGCCATAAATGTTAGTATGCAAAAATTTGCAGATGAGGATGTTAGATTCGGTTAGGAAACAAGCTGTATTAAAATCTTGTTAAGGCTAGCCGATCACAATTGTCGATATAAATGTATCTAAATGTGTCTGAATGTTTTTGCATAAAAATTTTATATTTTGTTTAACAATTTTATTATTTAGTATCTTAATAAATACGGCCGGGGGGTTTTGCGACCCCCCACCTTCCAAAGACAAATCCTGTTCCGTTTCGTTGTGTTCTGGGTTGATGTGGGCATACAGGGAGAGGGGCGGTAGCCGTCACTGACCATGTGAAAAGGGGGGGCCTTTGGCCCCCCTGCCCGCATGGCAGTGCGGCAATCCCCTCTCCCCTTGCCTCCCGGTGGTGTGGGGGCGTGATCTCCCGGCGCCCAATGGTTATGCGGGAGGTGTGCGCCACACCACCGGTTGGCCACCGCCCAATCCCTGACTCAGAGGCGTGGTGCAGTCTTCCGGGTCAAGGGGGCGGGCGTCGAGGGTTGAGGGGAGGGGGCGGCCTGCCCTCTCCCCGCGTCCCTGGGAATAAAGGAGGGGGGAGCGCTCAGTTGGCCCTTCTTGTTGCCTGACGCTCCCCCACACTGGTCGTGCCCCGCGCTCGGGGACTCCTAATTTTCCTCACCCACCATCCCTGGAACAAAGCTGTGTTGTGCATTACGTATACCTGTTTTGTTATTGATTAAGTTGTTTTCCTTTTAGGATGTATAATTGAAACAGAAATGTCGGTAGACTGTTTGATGTAGACTGGAGTTGTGTATATCTCTCGTGTATTAAAGTATTGGCTTCCTGTTTTGGGGAGAAATGTTAAAATGTAATTATGAATGTTTGCTGTTTTGTTTAGGCCTTTTTTCCCAAAGTAGCTTGATGATGGTATGTCATGACATGTGTTGTAGATAGTGTAGCTGTCCTTTAGTTCCTTTTTTCCACAGGTCGTCGTATTTATTAGGGTATTGGACAAACAGTAAGGTCATGACCAGTGAGCAGCTATTTTAAGGTCTTAGGGGGCGGCATCATCCTTTGGAGGTGTCCGCCCAAGGGGAGGAGGGGTCACTGGCCCCTCCTAGAACTTCAGGGGCAGCTGGTAACGCAAGTTAGGGCCCTCCTTCACTGGTTAAATGAAGTTCACGGGGTGGACCGAGTAATTAACGGGCTCGGCTGCATGGGTGGACCGAGTAATTAACGGGCTCGGCTGCAAGGGTGGACCGAGTAATTAACGGGCTCGGCTGCAAGGGTGGACCGTGTAATTAACGGGCTCGGCTGCAGGGGTGGACTGGGTAATTAACGAGCCCGGCTGCGCATGCGCACCTGCGTAAGGGCGCAGCTTGTAAGACTTGACACCGGTTAGCGACCTTGCCATATCGCCATAAATGTTAGTATGCAAAAATTTTCAGATGAGGATGTTAGATTCGGTTAGGAAACAAGCTGTATTAGAATCTTGTTAAGGCTAGCCAATCACAATTGTCAATATAAATGTATCTAAATGTGTCTGAATATTTTTGCATAAAAATTGTATATTTTGTTTAACAATTTTATTATTTTGTACCTTATCAAATACGGTCGGGGGGTTTTGCGAACCCCCGCCTTCCAAAGACAAATCCTGTTCCGTTTCGTTGTGTTCTGGGTTGATGTGGGCATACAGGGAGAGGGGCGGTAGCCGTCACTGACCATGATGATATCCCTGATTGCTTTATTATATTCAGAGCCTAAGGCAGCCATTTCCGCTAATGGTCTTGTATCATCCTATTTCACTCTTCATAAAGGTGTACGTCAGGGATCTCCTTTACCCCCTTTTCTTTTCAATTTAGCGTTAGAACCTTTTATTTCTCGTTATGACAAAATCAATCTATCACAGGTTTCTCATCCAAATCCCAACACATAAAATTAGCAGCCTACGCTGACAATATTTTAGGTTTCCTCTCTAATCCACAATCCTCACTCCCTGCTTTTCTAAAAGAGGTTGAAGCTTATGGTTTTGTATCCAGTTATAAATTAAATACTGACAAATGCAAGATCATGCCCCTAACTAATTATACGTTTAATGAAGATTTTCAGATCTCCAATTTTACATGGAACTCAAAACATATCAAATATATTCACCTTTATTTCTCTCCCTCCATAGCCACTTCTATCTCTCTCAACTTAGATAAATGTATAGATAAACTGAAAACACTCACTGCAATGTGGCATCCACTCCATCTTTCCTCGTGGGGAAGTTTAGACACCATCAAAAGGATGCTCACCCCTATAGTTCTCTATATCAGCTCCAATATACCACTGCCTATTCCAACTACACAGTCAGTCAGGATATCTTTATTCGACTTATTACAAGTCATACAAAGAAACAAAAAGACAATAAAACATGACATAGGATACATACATACATACATAACCCAGCGTTATCCTAAAAACATCAAAACTGCATATGCATTTAAAATACTATATACAAAATTAAGATGATACAAATACAAATCATTTCAGAAAAACCATAAGATCCCTTAAAAATTGCTAAGGCGAGATTTGACCAGCAGCTTTCACCCTAGCTGCAGCCACTAAAAAGTTAGCAATGCAAAAGGTAGTGCGAGGATTTGTCAAAAGCTGTAAATAAAGCAAAGCTGGGCGTACCTGTGTGAAACCCGCTTCTTTTAGGATAGGGAGCAAGTATTTTTTCCTCTGCTCATGAAAGAAGCTGCAAAACATGACAAAGTGCATTGTGTCCTGCACCGAAAAGTCATCACAACTACAGGGCGGGGCTTGGTCTGGCTTCTGCCAACCCTTGAATGAACCTAGGTAGTAGTGTATCAGGTTAAACCTAAACTTGGTTAATAGGAACCTATGATAAGGGAAAGTAACAAAACTGAGATAAGGTGCGAGGGAGGGGGCACTAACCAAAAGGTTATGTGACCTGACTGATGGCTTCAGTAGTTCAACATCCTCGCGTCACGCTTCCTTACTTTCCCTAAATGCCTTTTTTATGTAACCTATGTCCAAAGCCCTGATTTTATCTGGGCATGAAAAGAGTTCAGGGCGATCCAGGTCAGTGAATGATTTGATTAGATAGGCCATCCATGGAATACTACTATGTTTATCTAAAGATAAAACATCTTTCAGTATTTTATGATTTAATGGGAGGTCTTCATTCAACCACATTTTCAGCCATAGGATCAGGGGCGCTAAGCTCAATAAATCTGACAAATACGGTAAACCCACCTCTTGATGGATTGAATAGGTTGGGGTAGACTGAGGTACAGAGAGAAGGGATCTAATAAATCTATTTTCCGCTCTCTGGATAGGGTCAAGGTTAACATAGCCCCACAAAGGTGAACCATATAGTGCGATGGCCACTGGCTTGCACTTATAGATCTTTAGAAGGGCTTCCATGGGCCTAGCTCCCAACTTGCCTGCAAAACCCAGGATCGCTGAAGAAGATCTAGTTACCGCCAACTTTTTAGCTCTAATCTGTGGCCCCCATGTTCCCTTTTGGTCAAACAGTACACCCAAATAGGGGAATGTGGTTACCTTTGAGACAGGGACCCCTCTGCAAAAGAATAATTTATGCCTTTTTTTGGTACACTCACGCCCCATTACCATCGTGTGAGATTTGGAGACATTTACCTTCAGATCCAAGTTATCCATAAAAGTGCCAAAGGCATCCAAAAGAATCTGAAGGCCAACACCAGTGCGGGCGATCAACACGGCGTCATCCGCGTACAGGAGTGCCGGAATTTGTACATCTCCTGCGCGTGGAACGTCCGCGTCCTGGCCACGCAGGTGTGCCCCCAGGCCATTAATATAGATGGTAAAAAGCGTGGGGGCTAAGATGCAGCCTTGCCGTACCCCCTTTAGGGATTTAAACAGTGGGGTACATCTACCATTGTTTGACACTCGTACGGCTGCAAACAGCTCCTGATGCATGGTGGCCATAAACGAGACCAAGGCCTCATCGATGCCCAGCTCCAACAAGATCGCCCACAGTTTTGACCTATTAACAAGGTCGAACGCCGATGAAAGATCCATAAAAGCAAGAAACACAGAACCCTCCTTGGCCACCGTATACTTGGAGATGAGTAAGTGCAGGTTAATACATTGTTCAATAGTTCCTTTTCTCTCTCTAAAACCATATTGCAGGTCAGATAGCCCACCACAACCCTCAATGTTCTCCCTCAGTCTGGCTAAGAGAACTCTACCCAATATTTTTATGGTCGAGTCCAAAAGGGATATGGGCCTGTAGAATGCGGGATCGTCCCTCCGTCCTTTATTTTTGAAAATGGGGACGATCGTGGATATGGCCCATGAGGCGGGGGCTGGATTGCCGATGACTGCATTAAACACATTTGACATAACCTCGGCCCATAGTTTAGGTGAAAACATGAAAAAGTCAGCAGGGACTCCGTCCGGACCAGGTGCCTTGTGTTTGGTGGTTGCCAGGAGTGCTTTTTCCACTTCTTGCGGATTAAAGGTGATAGAATGTACGTGGTTGTTGGGCAATTGACCCCTATTAGAACCTTCATCATCGGCGCCCCCATATACGTTTTTGAAAAAAGACAACCATGTATCGTCGGTAATCACGCAGTCCAAAGGTGCATTATTATCTTCCGAGAATAGGGGCTGTTTCATGATCTCCCAAAATCTCCTACTGTCCTTCAGTACTGCCGCCGAAAGGAGATTGTCCCATGTTTCGCGTTTAATGGTGTCTTTGCGTTTTTTATGGCGGCTTTATAAATCTTCCTTTTTCTTGAAATGTCAGCTTTAGCCCTGGGAACAGATTTTAGTGCCGCCAGCAGTTCTCTGTGTGCTTTCGAGCATACATGGTCAAACCAACGCTTATGACCTTGGGCTCCCGGGGTGGGTTTGGCCAGGAGATCCTTGGAGACCTGAACGCATATTGCCTCGTAAGCTGCTACTATAGTATGCCCTTTAGTGCCCGGGTTTCTACAAAGCTCAACTTGAGCTTCGATTTTAGGGAAGCATTTTTTATAGAAGTTCTCCGGGATCACTTTAGCCCACTTTACTCGTCTGTCTTGATCAACGGTCCTCAGGGGATGTGCCGCTTTCTCGGTTGCTGGTGGTGCCCCCATGTGGGCTCCCCAGGCCACTTCAAGAAGTACTGGGTTATGGTCACTGAAGTGTGTTAATACAGTGCGATAGGCCATAGACCGGCTTAAAATGCCTAATGAGACAAAAATATAGTCGATCACTGTGCCATGTTGGGTGCCAGTAAAAGTTGGGTTTCTCAGGCCGCAGTCAGGTTCATTTAAATCAAAGTTGGCCAGGAGTTCCTCAAGCTCCTGCCCCTCTGCAGAATGTTCGAAGTGAGGTCCCTGTAGGGCTACGTCGTCGACCTCATTTACATCGCTACCCTTGCAAGCTAATTCACATAAATGAATATTAAAATCGCCTAATAAAATCAGCTCAAAAACTAAGTTGATATCCTGTAATACTGTGTTTAAAATATTATCTAGACTAGCGACATTACGACCATTGTATTCGCTATTCCCAGAGTTGTAAAAATTGACATATAGTGTCCTACAGTCTTTGCTGATCACCCTTTCGACCATTAGAATATTATCGGAATCAGAACTGATCTGCCTATAGCTGCCTTTTAGAGCCAATGAAAACAAAATCACCAAGCCCCCTTTAGCTCTGCCCGCTCTACTAGGGACTGCAGGTTTAGTAAAACTGGTGAACCCGTCCCACCAGAGGTTGTTAGATATGTCCCAAGTTTCTTGCAGGGCGATGATATGATATTTAGAAATAAAGCTTAGCCATGCATGGTCCTGACGTTTGGCGTTTAGGCCCGCCACGTTCCAACTTATAATCTTACAGGAGTCAGTGGGTGACCTTAAGTCTTCATTTACACCCTCAACTACTCCTTCAACTGTTGGTAGTTGCAATGCCGGACCATCGCTTATTGGTGATGTATCGATCGACTCCTCCTGTTCTTGAGCTACTCCTGGTACAAGTCAGTCGCAGGTATTTAAGTCGGACAAGGGAGCAAATCTATTGCCAGTACCAAATCCCCACTCAAAGGGAGTGGCTACCTGGCCCTGACCATATGGAGCTAAGTTCCACATGGGTTGTGGGGTTATTGGGTGTGCCGGGAACTGATCGTTTCTCAACCATTGTGTTGGCCTAACGCCCCGGGTGCTATAATCATAAGCCCGTAGGCCAGAACCCCAAACATTTCCTCTTTGCTCTTGTGCCAAGGGTGGCCTAATGTTTAACTCATTTGGGCGATAAAGTCTTCCTGGCTCCCGATATGCTATGGGCTGAGACCAGTCATTATGATGCCGAAATCTGGGGCCCCCTCCCCATCTACTAGTATTGGTATGTCTTTTGTAACTGGGGAGTTTAGGTAAGATGGTGAACCTATTTTCATCAAAGAAGAACTTGAGGGTGAGAGGGATTATGGAGCCACTGCCACGTTGGGGTGGAAAAATGTTATTTAAAATGTCTGGAAGAACCTCAGCATTAGCAAAGTTAAGAATAACGCAATCCCCTTGAAACTTTTTGGGCTTGCTGCCAATCCATGGTACCCTCCTTGACATAACGATATCCCCTGCCAGCTTATCAAAACCTTGTTCTGTCATGTGCATGTTATTAGTGAGCCAATGTAACGCTTTGTCTTTTAGGTCCTGGTTGGACTCTACTTTATCTTGTGTTAGAGTAGGGACGTTTGCCAACACCAGAACTACCGGCGAGGCTTCCAAGATAAATTGAGCAGAAATATCCTCTTGATGTGTTCCCACTATAGCAGCGGATGTACTGATGCGGGGGTCTACAGCGTCTACGTCCTGACCCACTACAGGTAATGATGGTGATAGAGGCGGGGGTGGCGGCCCTTGCTGGATGGGTTGCGAGCTGCTCTCGTTCGGAGTAACCTCCACATTTGTGGGTATTAAATTTGTAACGAGGGAAGATAAATTTTCAACCTCGTCTACCAACTTGCTATGTGCCACACCCAACTTTTTTACCTCGGATGTTAACTTGTCCAGTTTCCCTATCATGGGTTTAATTATAGTCCTAATTTTGAAGTCAATCATATCTTGGATCCTGTTAAAAAGGTCCTCATCAATAGTGCTTCTTGGCTCAGTATCAATATCGGGATCAACGTGTTTCCTTACTCGAGTAGGGGGTGGGGTAGTGGCCTTTTTCCTACCTAGATGTTTTCCCCCCCGTTTTGCTGCAGATTTTCGACAAGCTCTAACAGCCCGTGTAGCAGGCTGCGGGGATTGTGAGGCTACGTCCGTGGCAGCTATCTGTTGGTTTGAGTCATTGATGGTATTATCTGATAAATCTATCAAATCTTGTCTGTCTAATCGAGGGTCAGAATCAACTTTGTCCACAGATCCCGAGTCTTGAGAATTCAAATTTACTGGGGTTACTGGGAGGTTTTCTGGCGGTGGTTCTGATGTCTCAGAACTTAAAGCGCTTGTCGAGGGACTTACTGACGGCAAGATGGGTGATTGACTCAACCCTAGAGATTGCCTTCGCTTGTTATTAATATCATTGACTACTTGCACGAGATATGAGTCTAAAGTGTTCACAGGCTCGGCCGGGACAGGCACCTGTTTTTTCCCCATTATTGGAACTGTAACTGCAGGCAACCTACAGAACAGCTCAACTCAGATGGATTAAAATAGAGGTGCACTGCAAGCGGTGATGTAACAGGCAGTCAGTGACGATACAATGGCGGACAAATTTCGACAATGCAGTATGGTGACCGAGATTTCTAATTGGGAAGAGTTCCTTAATGATCAGCCGATGGATGTCAAGGGAGTGGCCTAACCTGGCCTTTTCGTGCCTCTGAGGGCCACAGAGGGCCCGCCCTTTGCCCGGGCTTAGCCCGGCGTGGTCCGCGCGCGGTCCCGCGACGCGGGGGCCCTCGTCACTTTTGAGCGCCTCCGGGCGCCAATCTCGCGGCAGCAGCCGCAAAGGATCCTGGGGATGGTAGTTCTCCCTCCACCCGGCGGCCGCAAGATGGTGTGCTGCGGCGGCGGGAGGGAGAACACAGGAGCCTGCAGGGGTCCAATGGCCAAGAGTTCCGCTGAAACGAGGTCAGTGCGTCTCGTTTTCCTCTCTGTGGTCTGGTTTCAAAGTGCGCCCGCTCCCCCGGGGCCCTCGTCACTTTTGAGCGCCTCCGGGCGCCAATCTCGCGGCAGCAGCCGCAAAGGATCCTGGGGATGGTAGTTCTCCCTCCACCCGGCGGCCGCAAGATGGTGTGCTGCGGCGGCGGGAGGGAGAACACAGGAGCCTGCAGGGGTCCAATGGCCAAGAGTTCCGCTGAAACGAGGTCAGTGCGTCTCGTTTTCCTCTCTGTGGTCTGGTTTCAAAGTGCGCCCGCTCCCCCGGGGCCCTCGTCACTTTTGAGCGCCTCCGGGCGCCAATCTCGCGGCAGCAGCCGCAAAGGATCCTGGGGATGGTAGTTCTCCCTCCACCCGGCGGCCGCAAGATGGTGTGCTGCGGCGGCGGGAGGGAGAACACAGGAGCCTGCAGGGGTCCAATGGCCAAGAGTTCCGCTGAAACGAGGTCAGTGCGTCTCGTTTTCCTCTCTGTGGTCTGGTTTCAAAGTGCGCCCGCTCCCCCGGGGCCCTCGTCACTTTTGAGCGCCTCCGGGCGCCAATCTTGCGGCAGCAGCCGCAAAGGATCCTGGGGATGGTAGTTCTCCCTCCACCCGGCGGCCGCAAGATGGTGTGCTGCGGCGGCGGGAGGGAGAACACAGGAGCCTGCAGGGGTCCAATGGCCAAGAGTTCCGCTGAAACGAGGTCAGTGCGTCTCGTTTTCCTCTCTGTGGTCTGGTTTCAAAGTGCGCCCGCTCCCCCGGGGCCCCCGTCACTTTTGAGCGCCTCCGGGCGCCAATCTCGCGGCAGCAGCCGCAAAGGATCCTGGGGATGGTAGTTCTCCCTCCACCCGGCGGCCGCAAGATGGTGTGCTGCGGCGGCGGGAGGGAGAACACAGGAGCCTGCAGGGGTCCAATGGCCAAGAGTTCCGCTGAAACGAGGTCAGTGCGTCTCGTTTTCCTCTCTGTGGTCTGGTTTCAAAGTGCGCCCGCTCCCCCGGGGCCCTCGTCACTTTTGAGCGCCTCCGGGCGCCAATCTCGCGGCAGCAGCCGCAAAGGATCCTGGGGATGGTAGTTCTCCCTCCACCCGGCGGCCGCAAGATGGTGTGCTGCGGCGGCGGGAGGGAGAACACAGGAGCCTGCAGGGGTCCAATGGCCAAGAGTTCCGCTGAAACGAGGTCAGTGCGTCTCGTTTTCCTCTCTGTGGTCTGGTTTCAAAGTGCGCACAAAATCAATCTATCACAGGTTTCTCATCCAAATCCCAACACATAAAATGAGCAGCCTACGCTGACAATATTTTAGGTTTCCTCTCTAATCCACAATCCTCACTCCCTGCTTTTCTAAAAGAGGTTGAAGCTTATGGTTTTGTATCCAGTTATAAATTAAATACTGACAAATGCAAGATCATGCCCCTAACTAATTATACGTTTAATGAAGATTTTCAGATCTCCAATTTTACATGGAACTCAAAACATATCAAATATATTCACCTTTATTTCTCTCCCTCCATAGCCACTTCTATCTCTCTCAACTTAGATAAATGTATAGATAAACTGAAAACACTCACTGCAATGTGGCATCCACTCCATCTTTCCTCGTGGGGAAGTTTAGACACCATCAAAAGGATGCTCACCCCTATAGTTCTCTATATCATCTCCAATATACCACTGCCTATTCCAACTACACACTTTCACAAGATTAATTCTATATTGATAACATTTTTATGAAACAATAAGAAACCAAGGATGGAACTGCAAAAACTAACAAGACCAAAATCGGAAGGAGGCGTTAATTTTCCCCACTTTTCCAATTATCATAAAGCATTTCAATTGAAGCAGGTATCACATTGGCTATCTGACTATACATCTAATAGTCCATTATGGGTTGACCTTGAAGCTTCATTTATAGAACCTTTCTCATTTCAGGAATACCTTGCTTTTACTCGCAACCCTCAAAATAACCTCACGCCAGTCATCAAACACTCAAGTAAATTATTGCAAGCCACCCTCCCTAAAGTCCCACAGGATCTTAATACTTTTATGAACCCCAGAATTTGCCACAATAATCGGGTATTAATTAAAAACAAACCAATATATTGGAGAACTTGGAGAAAGAATGGCCTAATATGGGTTTACCAGTTATATGACCAAGGCATACTCCTCCACTTTTCACATGTACAAGAGCCGTATCATCTACCAGCTTCCTCCAAACACAAATATTTAATCTTGCAAAATGCAATTTCAGATGCACATGCCCAATTCTCTCATACACCCTCCCTATCTTCTACCTCTCACAACACTTTTAACACCTTTCTTCAATTACATCCGAAGGCCTCTACCATCTACTCTCACTTAACACAATCAAACCTGAATAGAACTCTCTTGGGAGGCAGACCTGGGAGTTGTTTGGCCCAGTTCTTTTTGGAACAAAATATGGCTAAAAATAAGAAAATCCTCTAGAGCGGCAAACAGCACTCAAATACTCTTTTTCCATCTATAACAGACTGCTTTTTACTCCAGCACATCCACATTAGATACATGCTAACACTCCTAGTTTATGTTTGTCATGCTCTCATGATTCTGCTGACCTGAATCACATGCTATTTACATGTCCGAATGTTTATAAGTTTTGTAAATAGGTTTGGTCTCAAATTAATATTATTTTTTAAACCAAAACTCCCCTATCCTTTAATAATGTTTTCATAAGTAGTTTGTCTCCTGCCTGGCAGCGTACTCATTCACGACCCCAAACCATTGATTTATTATTAGCTGTTTCTTTTCAGCAGATAACAAAGAATTTGCAAGATACCATCAAAATATCATACCTCGCCTGGTGGCATGCTATTTGCAATAAGCACAGATTAGACACGGCTCTTGTTCATCCAATTTCACTTGCCACAAAACAATTGCATTTATTAGCTCCTGTCACACACTTTTTGGATGACAGTGCGAAAAAATCTTTCACTCCCCATCCTTCATTCCAAGAAGTTGCCAAACCTCCTTGACTTCCTTTATTTTATACTAGAATTGTTTAATATCCTACCTTAACATTATATATATGGTATCATATTGAGATAATATTACATTCTCCTCTTGTTCTCTATTATTGTGTAATATGAATCAGATTCTTTTTGCCTTTCGTTTTATTTACCTTCCAATATGCTATTCTTTCCCATTTCAATGTAACTATATATTATCAATGTCCTTCATTATTTATCGTTCCTTTATTGGACTATATGTACGAAGCATTGTTGATTGACTGATTATCTTCAATAAACTAATTTTTGAAACTTAAAAAGGGATACACTTGACTAATCTAACCACATGTGGTTACTGCATCCACAGTGTAGAGGCGGGAATTACTCGAACCTTTTATTAAAGTACAAATTAAAATATCCAAATTGACATCATAAAACTGCATACTGATTCCTTTTTATTGTCAATTAAGGAAGTGTTTGCTATAAGAGGTTTTGTAACGTTCCCCCTTAGTTTTCTGGATCGGGTCTAGATTCCTGATTTGAGCAGTTGGACCTGTACAAGACGATTATTTGAAATCCACAGAAACTTATTATACAACATCTGGTTTTCTAGCCAGTGCGAAGAATGGGAAAAAGAAAGTCAGCAAGCAACAAAACCGGGACAATGTCTAAAACTACAGGTGGTTCACGTCTGACACTCATGAACTATTTTACAAGGGCAATTGGGGCAATTGAACAGCAGATAATGTCGGTGGACAACAATTTGAACTCTGAAAAACCGGCAGCAGTGGTGATGTCGAGTAATGGCCCCATAGTAGACAAGGATGGTCACGTTACGTATGTCCATTAGAGCCCATAAAGGATCAACAAACTCTTAATGGCTGTATCTAAAATGTGTCTGATCATAGATTAGTCAGTGACCAGGAAAGTGACATTGAACCTCCCTCGAAACGCCCCAGAACTCCGGGCACAGTCCCTAAAGCAAATTAGGTCACCCATGTAGAAACTAGACCGCTACCGACGAAGACACCTATAAAATCATTCAAACAGGGTAAATCATCAGCCCGCCCTAAAGGGGGCACTAGAGGGAGAGCCCTTGCTAACACTCAGTCTTATAACTCGCAGGACGACATTAGAAAGCTAACTACAAAGATGGACGAACTAGACAAGTTTCTGAGAGACGCTCCAACCAGATATATATATTATAATATATATATATATATATATATATATATATATATATATATATATATATATATATATATATATATATACATATACAGAGAGAGAGAGAGAGAGAGAGAGAGAGTTAGAGAGAGAGAGAGAGAGAGAGATGGAAGGGGAAAGTGGAGAGACAGTGAGAGAGATGTTTGAACCTTTCTAAAGCTCACCTGGCCACGTTAGCCTGATAGGAGCAAATCAGCTGTCAGGTTTGAATAACTAATTGGCAATATATGTATATTGGCTTTGTTCCTCTGAATACTCTTCCACTATCATGCAGTACATATGTCTGCTGGCTGTTCATAGATCTAATTTACGATTCTAGTAGAAGGTGCTGTGTTGTAATATGCACTTCTGTAGTCTGAAAACCCTAGGCTTGCTAAATGATGTCGTAACCTTGCTAGCCGATACAGGCTCTTTTTTATGCCACATTCCATTCCCCGTCTTTGTGTCAGGCTGTCTGTTTGGAACCACTGTATATTTGTTTTCTAGCAGTAACGAGTGAAAAGCAGTTCAGCACTGGCCTAAAATCACCCACATCAAGCTGCTCATCTGTCAATCAGCGTTTCAAAACAAGTTGGCGTTTCTTTACTAAGCTGCGCATCTACAGTTTGCCGGAAGGCTCACTGTATGTTACTCGATGGCATGTTGTGTGTGCATGTGTGAAAAGTGAGCTTATCACTGGGTGACCTGCCTTCCGACAGGGTATGCTCTCTGCTTGTTCTGCTTTTATAAGACAACTTGGCTTGACTAGTGTGTCACTGATGTCTCGTCCCTGGGTTACCTGCTTTGAACTTTGCTTGCAGCTCCCATGTTCCTGTCAGTTTTGTCAGTGATTAGGTTCCTTGTTGTGTCTTTCCATTCCGACTGCCTAGGCTTCCCGCTGCCAACGCATCTCCCATGCCTAATCAAGCAACCCTATGAAAATCACTCCAATCTGCCACCCTCTGCGTGTTGATATCGCTGCAGTTAATTCTGTCCCTGCTTAGAATGCAAGGCCCAAAGATGCTATGCTAATTCCATTTACGGAGACCAAGTTTGTTTCTGCCACTACGCTACCTGATCTAGACTCCCTTCGGTTTACAAATTCTAAGTCAGGACCAGAGGCGAGGATTATGCATTTCTTTCTTCACTTTTTTACACAGCAGTTACCTTTAAAGAGCATTGTTAGTAAAAAAGAAAACACCGATCCATTGGGGCTTAAGTATCCATAGTAACAGCCATCCAATCACTGTACAGTCCCTTGAATATATCAATGAATTCCCTTCCTGTTTCTCTCTCTTCACTGCCCATCAGTTGTCACTTGTCTTTTTCCTCTTACTTCTTTTGGCGTTGGCTACTGTTTATTGTTTAAGCGTTGCTGAAGTTAATAATAGATATTGACATAGATTTTCCTTTTTTAAGAGTTGTAGGCGATTTTGCCTGAGAACGTTCAACATTCTCCCTCACAGGGACCCTAGGTTGTGCTTTTTCATACTGTCAACAGACATGTCAGGCTCATCGCGGCCTCTGATGGAAGCACTGAGCAGTGGCGGCTCGCCCAGGTAAACGATGTGGGTGGTGAGGTGGGTCCCGGGCGAGGCTGGGTGAGGATTAGTGGAAATCGACATACGACGGGATAGTTAAACATAAAAAAACAAATAAATAAAACCACTTACCTTGTGCTCACCGAATTCGGCCACCCCCACCCCGCCTCACCGCCTCACGGCCTTTACCTGTGCGAGCCGCTATTGGCTCTGAGTTCTCTCATAGGAAGTCCCCGCTGACGTTTCCGCATGTACAGATTAAAGTATCGGATTGACCATTTTGTTAGTGGTCTGTGGAAGACTGGCCACATGTTCATTACCTTTTCTGTTACTGCACTGCATTTGTGTGATTATTTTATTCATTGTTGTGGTACTTACAGTTCTATGTTCTAACACAGTCCATTCTGTTTATGGCTGACATTTTCCTATCTGATTGGCTACAGAAAGTCTAGCCACTACTCTTGTTCACTTCTTATTGTGAAAGGCCAATCAATGACTCTCCAGTTTCAGTCTCAAAGTATTTTATTATGACAGAATTTATTGTAAATACGTCGAGATTAAAGAAAAATCAGCCTGTGTCCAATCTTTATGCAATATATTTATACAAGTAGAGTGCACAATACCACAAGTATTTAAGTGTGTGTTCCCTTTGAAAATTCTGATTAAAGAGTTTTTGCCTGTGCCTTTTTGCATCTGCTTCGTAAAGGTAAACAAAAGTCACAGAGAATACAATAAATGTCGAAAAACTATATCAGGCTATTTACATTCAGCACTAAAATAGACTGAAGCATACAACCTACCATGCCTGCACTATATGTAAATGGTAAACCACACTGAAAACGTGTTAATTTATTAATAAGTAAAGGGCACATGTTATAGTCACATCTATGCAAGAAATACACATTTTAGTAATTGTGTTTTGACTGTTAATGTCCAGGCACAAAGAATTCGTCACATTAACATTCGTCACAGCTGATGGATCCTAGGGCTCTATGAAACAAGGAAATAGTCATCAATGTCAATCGTAAGGAATCAGCATTATTGGGAGTCAGCACCAAGCATTATGGCCTTAATCATCAGGATTGAGCAATTTCATGTAAAGTCAGACTAATTTATTTAACAATCCACTGTCCTGATGAAGACCTTGTTAGGACAAATGTTCCGTCAAAGATATCGAATGCTCCATCACTGAGCTCGAAACGCATGTCCAAGACAAGCATTTTCCTAGAAGATTTTCTCTTGAATTGGGAGAACAGAAAATCCCACAGGAAAATTTGCTCTTTACTATGAAAGCGTGAGTCACTCTTCTACAATCTGATAGTTTCCTGTTGCCTCGGTTGGACTGATTACTTCACAGCACTTTTCTAAGAATATGAAGTCATTTTAAGTTGTTGTCATTGGATCCTTCAAAATAACATATTTTGGAATCTCTTTTGTCTAAGGTGTCCCCTACGTTGTATGTGGTGGAAGACTGGTAACAAGTAATTTTCAAATGCACCATTGAGGGTTATGTCTTGTGTCAACAGAGTAAACACTCACTTTTAAAATAAATATAAAGCTGACGCAAATAAGCACGTTTATGTTGACTCTTTACTGCAACAAAAGCCAAACAATAATTGCTCGTGGCACTTTAAATATGAATCATAGTGGAGTTCTGGACTTTTTGGTTCCGTCCAGAGGTGTCAGGGTACAACACCCAAAGACCCCGGAGTTCCACCTGCCTTGGTGCACAAATGAACAGAAACACGGGCTTCTCGATGGTGGCGTCAAAGACCAAAGGTTTATTACTGCAGGGACACAGAAGTCACAGAATCTACGCACGGGCAGAAACTAGGAGCCTGTTCGATTTGTACAAAGTGGGTTGCTCCTTATATACTAAAAATTGTGCTCTAGGCAAATATTTCACATGTCGGTACATTCCCAAACCTTTGTGTCTCTAAACAATAAATATTTGACGTTACACAGGAACCGTCGATAAAATCTGATACCAAACATCTACGAAGAGGGGTTCCCACTAGTTCATCACAATCCCCTGTCAATATTGCTTTCAGGACCCGGACCGCCTCATCGTAAAGTTCGTTACCTCCCCCTAATAAAGATTCAGAAAGAAAGAAACAGAGCCAGGTGTGGAAGATAGAAAAGTGGGATAAGGGATGTTTGTGGGTCGTAAATGGGCAAGGCTACCGGCTTCGGCCGCCTAATCATGATCAGGTACAATGGACACGAAGACCAGTTTGGCAAGACTGGCCTCGGGCAGAGGAGGCAGCCTTTGTCGAGTCATGCAGCTACAGCGTGATCTGGTTTAAGGTGCACGTGTCATGTAAGAGGTGAATCTCCGGCTAAGGCTACGTGTCCTTAATCAAAGTGGAGTGAATGAAATGATCAGAGGCTATTGCATATGTGAGGGCAAGGAAACACAAAATGGCGGCCATGATCTAAGATGGATGCCGTGGGTATATCAGAAATATGTCAATGGAAGGAGTGCTCTTGCTCGTAGCGTAGCGAAAACACTAGGATATACTAAATGGATCATTTGCGGTTCACTGATACCAATATTATGTATTTCCGACAAACTTGAAAACACGGGTTCAAGTCGTCACGGAACCGTCACGGAACCTCAGACCCTCCTTTTGCCCTTACATAGGCAATTACTCAGTCTATGTCAGAATCTAGTTCTATGCTCATCAGGTCAGTGACATGTTGTTGTATCATCATCCTTTCTCGTGTCTTTTCTCCAAACGCAGGTGGTTTTCTGAGACAAGTCGTAGCACAAAGACTACACAGAGCAGGACCACACTGGATAATCAGACAACATGAGAATAGGAATACTAGGATGACACCAATGACCATTAGAACTTTCCATCCCCACGCTGAGATCAGAGTCCAAAACCACTCCATGAAGGACCAGTTTCCCTTGTCTACATGAATGGAGTCCGAAATCTTGTGCAACTTAGAGATCGCCTCGTAGACTGTTGGAGCATTATTAGGAATAAAGACACAGCAGCTCGATTGGATCATTCTGCATACCCCACCTCGATCTGCAAGTATAACGTCTAGAACCATACGGTTCTGCAACGTCATGAGCCTATCCGCCTGAAGCTCAGCTGTCAGATTGCTAAGGGCACCAGCAGTTTCAGTAATAGTAGATTCAACTACCCGTGTTAGCTGACGTATGTTTCTACTATTGGCCATAGGTCCCCAGAACGGAAGGAAGCCTTTGAAGAAGTCTCCAGCTTCCTGACCAGCGGTATCTTCCTTGCTGAAGACACCTCTCGCTACTCTTATTCTGTGGTAATCAGGTGAAGCAGTGTATGTCGGAGGCAATAATCAAGCAATATAACATGATCCTGAGAAGTCGGCAGGCAACCATGTATAAGCTCTGTCTCGACAAATGAAATAGGTACCCCTAGCAGTAAGAAAGGCAGGGGAAGAGTTAGCTGGAAACACATAAGTCTCTACGCACTCACTCCTCCCTAGCTGAGCTCTCGGATTTCTCCCATTACCTTGCAAACAGACCTGACCTCGGTGAGGTACGACCCAGATTGGAGTTGAGCTTTTACGCTTGCTTTCTCCTAAACTAAGGCGATACTCTGAAGTATTCCAACTTAAATATACTCGCAATTCGTCTCTAGGGTATGATGGAGTATTATTGACGTCCTTGACCATGTCAATAATTCCCTGGACTAAAGCTTTGTTAGCAGAGTTATATTTAGTGGAACGTGGTGGACGTGGAGGATAAGTTTCTAGGGCATAAGCAAAGATGGTTTGGAAGGCCTGAAATGATCCATTATAGCTGTAAGGCAAAACCAGATATGGAATACCTTTATCCATAGTGTGAGGTATCAAGCCACATACCCAGCAGTCTGTAGTGTTAACTACCAGTTGGTGTTGGTGCAAGAGTTGTACAAAAGTGTTGTTGATGAATTCTGAGCGTCTGGCTTGCTCATGTTCCGGAAACGAGTGAAAAGAGTGTATAGAGGAAACAGTAGAAATAGCAGGATCAAGGGGAGGTACTGTAGAAACTGGCACAAAAATCAAATTTATGCTAAAGACGATTCCACCCACCAATGTTGCTAAAACAATCAAAAATGTAACGGCACATTGCATCAAGAAACATTTGCTGTGAAGAATTCTATTAAGTCTGTTTCTGCGAACGTAAATCACATTCTTTCGTTGCAGCGCAGGAAGCTCCATCTTCTACAATCCGCTCGCGACCACTGATGATGTGTACGTAGATGAAAATGCCTCTATCAGCCCTGGGAGTTCCCAGAACCAACAGAAAGATCGACCTTGTGTCAGACCCCTGCAAATTCAAACTAGGCACACAGCCACGACCCTACGGCTACCCAGACGGCAAGGCAATTTTAAAAACAATAAACAATAGCAAACTTCCTGGCTGAAGGCAAAAGTTCAATATATATATAAATATATCAAAATCACAGTATGCAGTTGCCTGCTTTATTTGTCCTTTTTATGGCTTCTAAGGTTGTATCTTTTCTTCGCTGGTACTGTCTGATCGGAAAATAGTGTATTACTAGCAGCTGTTGCAGAGTTTAAGTTCGCAGATAGCAAAGTTTCTTGTGATGCTGGAGACAAATGTTCAGTGTTCAAAGGAGTCCTTTCAGGAGGAGAGTCAAGTTTCAAAGTGTCAGTAATCAAATCGGCATCGCTGAAAGGGACAAATTTCGGAGTTGTTTCAGCTTCGGAGGCACCAATTCCCTTCTTCACCCAGTCGTCGTAAGGCAGCGGCAAAGGAACACGCTTTACATGAGAGGCGTGAATCCAATGTTTACGGCCAGCGACACGTACAGCTGTCCTCGTTGCCAGTAGGACCTGGAAGGGGCCGATGTAGCGAGGCTGAAGATTCTTTGTCCTCGCAAAATTTCTGACCACCACGTGGTCACCGGGTTTCAGCTGATGCCCTGGACTCTCCGGAGGTTTTGGCAAAGCATCGAAGACCTGTTGATGAATAAGACTCAATTTAGCAGTCAAGTCGTAAAGGTAGTCTATCAACATAGGATATTCAATGGAGCACAATTGTTTAGGCCTTGGCACACCCCAGATATTTGCCGGGCGGCCAAACACAATCTCATAGGGAGAAAGCCCTATTCTAGAATGCACTGTTGCTCTCGTTGATAACAAGGCCAAAGGAAGTGCGTCTGGCCAGGCTAAACCTGTGGATGCTTGTATTTTGGCTATCTTAAGCTTCAGAGTGCCATTGTAACCCTCGATTAAACCAGCAGATTGGGGATGGTTTGCACTGTGGAATTTTTGTTTCACTCCTAGACCAGCACACACACTCTGCATAACTTTCCCTATAAACTCACTTCCGTTATCTGACCATACAATCCGTGGCATTCCAAACCTAGGAAAAAATTCCTTGAGAAGAATTTTGGCAGTTGATAGGGCAGTGTTGTCCTTTAATGGGTATGCTTCTATCCACCTGGAAAAAGCACAAACTACCACCAGGACGTATTTTAAATTGTTGCAGCGTTCCATGTGAATGAAGTCTAACTGAATCACTTCAAAGGGGCAGGAAGGAGGAGCGAAATGACCAGCTGGAGTTGGAGTTCCCTTGCCAGGATTATGCATCAAGCACACCATACAATTTTTCACCACTCTCTCTGCACACTTACTGATTCCCTCATTCTTCCAAACCGGAGCTAACATCTTACATATCCCTTTAGAACTTATATGCGCCACTCCATGCGCCATCGTCACTACTGCAAGCACATATGCATCAGGCAACATCCAACGCTGCTGTTCTGTCAAATCAATCCAACATCCATTCGAGTCCAACTTGCCCGTACTTTCTCTCCATACACGTTTCTCTTCCTCAGTCGCTTCTTTCTGAATCTCTTTCACACTTTCCATAGTGTCCTCACACATTCCAGACTCAGCAATCCATCTTGCAGACGTAGCAACGTACATTCTACTCATCGTGTCTCTAGCTGTCTGTTTAGCAGTTTCATCAGCAAAGGAATTCCCACGACCAACATCATCCGTGATTGCTTTATGAGCACTGCACTTCACAATCGCAACTTCAGTCGGCAAGGTTAGAGATTCCAACAAGTCGTTAACTAGCTGACCATGTTGGATCTTAGTCCCATGGGACGTAATGAAACCTCTTTCTCTCCACAACCGGCCAAAACTATGGGCCACGCCAAATGCGTACTGACTATCTGTAAACACATTCACTCTCTTTCCCTTAGCTAAAACACACGCTCTCGTTAGAGCTATTAATTCTGCAGCTTGGGCAGAATTCTGACTCACTCTTGCAGTCTCCACAATCGTCTTCAAAGTCGTTACCGCGTAGGCAGCAGTCACATCACCATTCTCCAATTTAAAACATGACCCGTCCACGTACAGCGTACCATCTGGGTCGGACAGGGGAGTATCTTTTAAATCGATACGTCCTTTTGTCTCTTCCTCCGTTTTGAAATAACAGTCATGTGGCTCAGAATCACTCGACTCTTGATCAGTCGGCAACAATGTTGCTGGATTCAATACATTGCATCTTTTGATCTGAATATGACTCGCTAATAATGTCAGCTCGTAACCAGATAATCTCGCACTAGTAAGGTGTTGAGTCTTCGTTCGGTTCATGAGTGTATCCACTGCATGAGGAACCATGACCACTAGCATATTGTTCATCACCAAACCAGCAGATTGTCGAATGGAAGCTGCAGCTGCCGCTGTAGCCCTCAAACAACTAGGTAACGCTCTGGCTACCGGATCTAATGTTGATGAAAAATACGCACAAGGGCGTTGTTTATCACCAAATTTCTGTGTCAGAACACTCAACGCGCAACCTTCTCTTTCGTGAACGTAGAGCGTGAATGGCTTGCTGTAATCAGGTGTACCTAATACAGGAGCTGAACACAATGCTTTTCGTAATTCAGTAAAACTCTCTTGGCATTCATCAGACCATGGCACCGGACTTGGAACATTTTTCCCAGTCAAAGCTACCAACGGTTTTGCTAAAAGAGAAAAATTTGGGATCCACTGCCTACAGTAAGAGGTAATACCTAGGAAGGCACGTACTTCTCTCTGTGTGCGTGGAACACTCATCTGCGTAATTGCTTTTATTCTTTCTGGGGTCAACTTCCTTCCCTCCTTTGATAAGAGGTGACCTAGGTAGGTTACTTCTTGGCAGCAGTATTGCATCTTGGAAGGAGACACCTTATGATTCAAATTGGACAAATGATGCAATAACGAAATCGTAGCTGCTTTGCAAGTTTCCTTGTCATCGGCAGCCACTAAAAGATCGTCTACGTATTGTACTAGGGCAGAACCTGGAGGAAGGACAAAAGAATCTAGCTGACTTTTTAAAGCTTGACTATAAATGGATGGACTTTCACAATAGCCTTGTGGAGCGCGTTTAAATCTGAAACTGCGACCTCCTAGACAGAAGCCGAAAATATCCCTACTCTCTTCGGCTATCGGAATGCTAAAGAAAGCATTCTTTAGGTCTATAACTGAGAACCATGTAGCTGTAGCAGGTATCAATGTTAACAAGGCAGTAATGTCTGGCACTACAGGAAACTGCGGAATTACAATCTTATTAACTTCTCTAAGGTCTATGACAAACCTATAAACTGGAGGTTTTGTAGGGTCAGTTCGCTTCAGAATCGGTAATACAGGACTGTTACAGACATTTCCTCTAGTTTCTTCAACTACACCCTTCTTAATCAAGTCTTGCACAATCAATAAAAGTGCACGCTCACCTTCACTCGATATTTTATACTGGGGAATTCTTGGAAATTTCACATTTGCTTTCAAAGTCACTACATACGGTGGAATTTCTAGGAGACCTACATCATTAGGACCAGTCGCCCAAAGAGAATCAGGGAGTGAACGGAGCTCCGGCGGGAGTGCGTCCATTGACAAGTACATCGGAGAGGTGATGTTTTTACCCAGTGTAAGCTGTACTCCTTCTGGAGAGCAGTACAATGTCGCATATAGTCGTTTTAACAAATCTAAACCAAGCAGATTTTCATTACAACCTGTCGTCAAAATCAGGGGTGCTTTCAATTGGCACGGTCCAACAGAAATAGACAAAGGACCAGATATCGGATTGTACACAGGGGCGCCTGAAAAACCTACGGAAACATTTGTTGAGCCAGACAAAGGTGCGCCAGGGAGTTTCGCATGCATGATAGAACTTTTTGCGGCACCAGTATCCAACAGAAACGGTTCGACTACACCTGATGTTGCTACTGCGACATAAGGCCCACTCTGATCCACTGGAACTGATACTACTCCCTCTCTCTGTCCATGGCTGTCCTAGTACCCATTTTGTTGAAAACCCTCTTCTACTTCACAATAATCTTCAACAAGATATTGCTGAGATCTATTTTGCTGAACAGATTGTCCATTTCGTTGATCAAAGTGATTGGATGGACGATCATTAGTTTGTGGAGGCATAGCACCTCGTCCTCGTCCTCTAGAATTCTGCACAAAACCACCACGACTTCTCTGAGCTGCTGCTGCATTATTTTGCGCTAGGATCGGACATTCATTTTTATAGTGACCCTCTTTCTTGCAGTACGCGCATTGATTCCATTGATATTGAGGTCTTGATGTACTATAATCTGTCCTTTGGTATGAGTTCTGCTGCGTATTAGTCTGGTTCGTGCGAGGCGGATACGCCTGCTGCAAAAGAACTTTAGTTTTTAAATCTTTCGTTTTCTTTTCTGATTTTTCCTTTTCCTCTTTATCTCTATTTTCGTAGTACTGTGCAGTCGCAAGTATTTGCGCTGTCGTAGATACAGCCCACGCACTTTCTGAGTCTTTTAATTTATTGCATAATTCAGGTAACAAATTATGCACAAATTTATCGACAAACAATCTTTGCCCTCCTTCTGTACTCATGTCCTGGCCACTATGATCCACAAAAGTCTCTTCGAACCTCGTGAAGAAGTCCGAGACACTTTCGTCTTTCTTTTGCCTACATGCTGACAACTTGTCCCAATTAACACGCAATGCTGGCATCAGAGTCTTCATTAGATCAATTATTCTACCTGGCAGATTAGCGATCAAAGGTTCGGGTTTCGCACCACCTATTTGTTGACCATCTGCTGCAGTGATAGCTGCCCAATCACCACCTAAAGCAGCCTGATGATCCTCTCTACGAATTTTAGCCCACACTGGTTGCGGAACTACGTTACCAAATAACATATCAATGTCGGCTAAGTTCATTATACAAGCCTCAACTGTCTGTGTTAATTCCTTGTAATATCCGGCTGGATTCTTACGCGGATCTGGCAAGGCCTGCTTCACTGCTAACACTTCTGCTCGTTTCCATGGAATGTGTATCCACACTCGTTGGAACTGCGCTGGAGCACCTGCAATACCAGCATTATCATCACGTGGCACTGCTTCGCGCCAGATTGGAGGAACTTCCCTCATAGGATATTGGCGACTTAGCTTCATTTTACCTTTCTCTAAATCTCTCGGAGAACGAAGAGATGGATCATTCCTAAAACTTAAAATGAGTTCCATCGCTTGCTTTATTTTCTCACCCACTATCATTCCAGCAGCAAACTCCTTTTGAACCCTAATTAAATCTTCCAAATCTGATTCGACATCGTCTTCTTCTATCTCTTCACGTAACAACGAGCACATCTCATCAAAGACGTATCGTTGCGTTGGTTCTCCCCACTGCATAAATGTGTCTAACACATCTCTCGTACTATATCTTCTACCCTTCGAAATCCATCTGAGAGCCGTGGAGTCTAAAACTCCCCGTTCCTCAGTACTAGGAAGCTGACTCCGTCTCTGTACAGAGTCAGGAGTAGGAGTCTTAATCAGAGTTTTATATATAGGAGACAGCATATTAGTAACTGAATCAGTGATTCTTCGACGAACAGAAAGTGGAGTTAGTACACTTGCAGACATAGAGAATGCAGTGGAGGTAGGAATAGATGAGGAAGCAGTAGGAGTATCAAGGAAAATAGCTTCTGGAGCAGTAGGTACAGAGGTAGGTATAAGAGTTGGCAGTGTAGGAAGAGGAGGAGCTGTAGGAACATTTACATTCACCACAGGAAGTACAGGAACTTGGTTCTGAGGGACAGGAGCAGGAGCACCAGGTTGTCCAGCAACCGGCAATTGAACATTCGGGACGAGCGGAGCCGTAGCACCTTGTGCATACGGTGGAGGTGACCGTAACAGATAAGACAGCAGAGGATCGTTTTCGGAGTCCTCCAATATCTTAGCCATTTTCGATGGCAAGGCAGGATAGCACTTGTCAATCGCTAGGTTATGCTCTCTAATGGCTACATCTATGACCTTTTCACACTCGTTAGCTTGCAACAGTTTAGTCGCTTGCTCTAGAGTTAACCCTTCTTGTTCTTTCTGTTCTTTCTTCAACCTTTTCATTTCTCTCTGTTTGGATTCTTTCCGCCAATAACGGAAGGAATCAAACATTGCCGGCCGGGCTTTCTTCTTGAACAATTTCGCTTCTAAATTGTCGAGAATCTCTTGCTCAAAACTACCATGCAGTGGCCAACTAAGGACACCATCCTTCTTACAATAGCGGACCCATATCTCATTATAAGTTATAGGACCCACGCCATACTTACAATATAAATCATATAGGGGAGTCCCAATCGGAGGAACCAGACAAGAGTCCTCCAATCGCGAGTCACTGTTGCAACTAAAACAAGACAACATTTTCCGACTTACCATTTTCAGTCCGGAACACAAAACAAACAAAACACGGAACAAATATGTGCACTCGAACCAAGAACTTAGGCCTACCAAAACGAACTGATGTATCGATACCCAAAACTAAACCAAATAGATTATCGTAACTAAAACAACCAATGATAATCTAACAAAACCAAACCAAACCAAGAACCGATCAAGGATTTTTAACAATCCTCACAAAGTAACCAGCTAGCTATCACTAAATACTTAACTGAGGCACTGAAGACGTCACCAAGGAGAAACCCGTCACGTTTCGCCGTACTAAGGACTGCACCACTTCGGGTCCAAGACAGGGCGACGGTCAAGGCAACGGCCCACTGCAGCCGTCCTGAACGGGAAACCCTCGTGGAAGAGAACTTTGGGCCACTTTTGCGATATGCCGGGATCGATGAAGTGGGGCGCCTCCCTCAGGAATCTTCACACGAAGCCTCTCGAACTCTTCAGGCTTTTGGACCGGTACCGAATGACGTCGCCCCACGTTGGGCGCCAATTGGAGTTCTGGACTTTTTGGTTCCGTCCAGAGGTGTCAGGGTACAACACCCAAAGACCCCGGAGTTCCACCTGCCTTGGTGCACAAATGAACAGAAACACGGGCTTCTCGATGGTGGCGTCAAAGACCAAAGGTTTATTACTGCAGGGACACAGAAGTCACAGAATCTACGCACGGGCAGAAACTAGGAGCCTGTTCGATTTGTACAAAGTGGGTTGCTCCTTATATACTAAAAATTGTGCTCTAGGCAAATATTTCACATGTCGGTACATTCCCAAACCTTTGTGTCTCTAAACAATAAATATTTGACGTTACACAGGAACCGTCGATAAAATCTGATACCAAACATCTACGAAGAGGGGTTCCCACTAGTTCATCACAATCCCCTGTCAATATTGCTTTCAGGACCCGGACCGCCTCATCGTAAAGTTCGTTACCTCCCCCTAATAAAGATTCAGAAAGAAAGAAACAGAGCCAGGTGTGGAAGATAGAAAAGTGGGATAAGGGATGTTTGTGGGTCGTAAATGGGCAAGGCTACCGGCTTCGGCCGCCTAATCATGATCAGGTACAATGGACACGAAGACCAGTTTGGCAAGACTGGCCTCGGGCAGAGGAGGCAGCCTTTGTCGAGTCATGCAGCTACAGCGTGATCTGGTTTAAGGTGCACGTGTCATGTAAGAGGTGAATCTCCGGCTAAGGCTACGTGTCCTTAATCAAAGTGGAGTGAATGAAATGATCAGAGGCTATTGCATATGTGAGGGCAAGGAAACACAAAATGGCGGCCATGATCTAAGATGGATGCCGTGGGTATATCAGAAATATGTCAATGGAAGGAGTGCTCTTGCTCGTAGCGTAGCGAAAACACTAGGATATACTAAATGGATCATTTGCGGTTCACTGATACCAATATTATGTATTTCCGACAAACTTGAAAACACGGGTTCAAGTCGTCACGGAACCGTCACGGAACCTCAATAGTTCTACTAAAAACATGCTTTCCGTTTTTACTGCTAAAGTTGGCAATTGGCATTTTGTTGTTTTATTATCGCAATAAATATGTTTCTTCCGCCCATGGCTTATAGTGCCTTCATTCTTCATAGTTATTCATCTACAGGGGCTAATTAATGCCCGACTTTATGTTATTGAAGTGTTTAATCATCGTGGACCTCATTTTAGCCGAGACACTTTGATGGCAGTAGTTATCTAAATGATATACTTACTTATGGGAGCTTCCAATCAACGTCTTTATCCATTGGTCTGTGGTTGTGTTATTCTATTCTTCTTCCACCCAAAACAGCATTGGGCATGGGTCAGTCAATTTCAGCCATTGGCTCAATTCATTGTGAGTGACGGAATTCTGCTCTTGGAAAATGTACACCTAGATAGAAAAAGTAGTCTCAATCAGTCCTCTGGCACACTGGCTAATTATGCGCTCTTGTTGATACAAAAAGAGGTTTTGTGATAAACGTTTACCAAAACCATTACAAAATGTGAAAGCATTGCCAAAAACAAATGGTTGGCAGCCAACTCTAGACCTATTGTCTTTGCCGAAGCTTTTTTTTATTTATGTTTCTTGTAACATACACACTTTATGATCACATGGCCCGATACCTATTTGCTACATTATACATTGGCATTGTAACAAGGCCCATTGTTTGATCCTAATTGACAGAATGCAGATATGACATTTAATGATTGACTGTGATTGTTTAACATAAGACAATGAGTTGTGGAAGTGATGAAAATACATTGTAAGAGCAATACAGAGTCAGTGAGTCAGATATAGGTAGCCTACTGAAGACGCCCAAATAGACTGAAACAGGTCTAGAGTTGCTTGTCCTCCCTTCCTCATCTTGAAGTTCAGGATGAATAGATCCTCTGAACAGCAGGGGCAGAACTGATTTGCATAAAGTATGCCTCAGTCTAAGGTGGCATGATCGATGAAAAATGATGGACTGGAATGTGTCCTAAGCAATTGCCAGTGTCTCAAATTAATTCAAGCATCCCTTCCATCACCTTGTTGTTTTGTGGGGATGTGGAGAGATGACAAGGGTGGACAGACTTTTTCTTGTTTTCTTGTTCTTGTGTCAAACGTAAGAAGGGTCTACTGAATACCTATTAAGAATTCTTTGAGCTTTTGAGGGTAAACGTTCTGACCAGAGAATGGCATGACTGGTTCAGAAGGAGAAAATCAGAACACAGTTGGAAAGGGGACTTTGTAACATGTGCCACTATCATGCATAGTGTTGTCATCAATGATGTAATTTCAAATGTCACCAGGTGATCTTATCATTGATGTCATAGAACATGAGTGATGTAATATGTTTGGTCATAAGCAGTGCATCGCGAGGGCACAAGTTAATGTTACTAGAAATAGCTTTAACTGGTGAATTTCAGTGTTTTTTAGAATTTCAAATATTACATTTAAAGTCACATTTTTTAACAAACTTTAAGGTTACTTTAATGTTTGTTTTTTTCAGTCAATTTCTAGGTTTTAAAAAAAATGTAAAATAATATTTTATTACCATAATACTACCATACATATTAATGCCAACCCCCACATAGGAAGTAGCAGAACTATGTACAAAACCCAAACTATAATTTGGTCAGTGTGAAGGACTCCGACAGAAGAAGCATTACAAGCAATTAGGTAGCACAAATTTCTCTTAGATATTACAAATCAAATAATTGGTCCTATAGGGACTTGCACTAGTTGTCAAATCTCTCCCACTTCATGAACCCTAGAGTGCCACTTTATATTTTTCCCTGCAGGATATCTAGGTCTTTTCCACATTAAATATGTCACTCACAAACTCATAAAGATGTTTACTTCCCTGTAAGTAGGCCACGTCCACAGAATGTGATAGAGCTATGCTGAGACGGATCAGTGATTTTCCCTAAGTGGTGGTGCTTTAATTAAAGGATAATATTCTGTGACACTGTGCCTCATTTTTGTGCCCTGTGGCTTACATTGAGCTTTTTTAGGTTAATGTCCTTGTAAGACCACTGAGTAATGCACTAAAGAGTGATACCTCTAATAACTTTAATTTTTTTGTGGAAACAGATTTCTTGCATGAGGGAGTAGGAAATGTGGTTACTGCTTGAGAGGGGGAACCCTACTTAAGCAGCAACCACAATACTTGTCAGGGTGAAGTCACAACCAATCCTCAAGTTAACCTGTCCTCAACCCTCTGGTTGCTTGGCGCAGAGCAGTCTGTCTTCACTTAAAGGCAATGCATATAGAATTTGTGGAACACTACAAATAGTAACAAAGTAAAACACAGTACAAAGGGATTCCAAACCAGTTTACAAAATAGAGCAATTATTAGTAAATAAAAAATGACCAAAATGACAAAATACAATCAGTAGATTCGTAGATATCCAGGTTTAAATATTTTTGTGAACATAGTGCCAAAAAGCACAAACTTTCAACTGCAGATATCAGGTAGTGCTGGACTGGGACAAAGTCACAAGTTCAGGCTGACCACAATGGAGTAGGGACTGGCTACAGGGACCCATTTAGGCCCACCGAACAAGAGTACCTTTAATTCTGGTTTGCAGAGCATTGCAAGGTCCCGCGCCAAGGATGCTTCATCCAGCCGAGGTGATGCATCAGTTCTGAGGAGCTGTGGTGCTGCAGAGCTTTGATGCGAGGTCCTGCATCATGGTAGGGGACCCTTTCAAGAAGGGTTTTCGGATGCGAGGGCCTACATCAGGAAAGCTTCAAATAGGCAGTGGTTCCGATGTGGGCTGCATGACAATGCAGAGTCCTTGAAATGATAGAAAAAAAACTTTGCAGCACAGGCCATGTGTTGGCTCTGCTTGGTATTGTGCCACAAAGCAGAGGTCCAGTCCTTCTTATCCAGGCAAGACAGCAGCAAGCAGCAGTTCAGCACACCAAGGCAGCAGTCCTTTTCCACAGAAGTCCAAAAGAGTTGCAGTCCTTTCAGCTGCATAGCAGTTCCTCTTCTGGAGTCCATCTATAAGGCCAGAAGTGTACTGAAGATTTGGTGCGTGAGGTCAAATGTTTATACCCAGTTCTATCTTTGAAGTGAGGGTAGCTTCTAGAAGTTTCCCTTTGAAGTCCACAGTCATTCTGCCATCCATGCGCTAGCTTCAGGCTAACTACAGGGGTAAGCAGTCCTTTGTGTGGAGGTAGGACACAGCCTATTTAAGTGCAAATGTGGCCATGTCCCGCTCCGCCTTCCCATCCTGCCAGTAATGGCCTATACAAGCACATCTAATCTGTCTATTGACTGTGACTGTCTAGGAGAAATGCACAAAGCCCAACTGTCAGCTGCACCCAGTCATGTGCCAGAGGGACAGTTAAAGGTAGTAAATAGTAAATAGTGGGATTTTCAAATTGTAATTTAGAATTTGACTCTACCACAATAGAAGATTTTTCATTCCAGTGCCAAAGACACCAAACATGAGCAGGTTTCCTGTTCTTATTTACAGCTTATTAAATGTAATGAGGTAACAATGTTGTTCTTTGGGAGATGTAGGCCTACCGTAGTGAAACACAAATTTAAGAGGTTTTCACTACAGTGACATGTAAAACATACAAGTAAATGTCCAACTTTTTAATAACTGAGCCCTGTCCTCTGGGATGTCCAGGCCCTTCACTATGTAATAAAAAGTAAACTTTGGGCCTGGCAACAAATTTATTTTTCCAGGTCGAAATGGCAGTTTAAAACTGCACATACACACAGAAATGGCAGGCCTGAGACATGTTTAAAGGGCTACTTATTGGGTGACCCAATAAGTGCTGCAGGCTCACTAGTATAATTTAATTTACAGGCCCTGAATACATGCAGTATCACTTCACTAGGGACTTACAAGTAAATTAAATATGGCAATTGGAGATACACTTAGCAGTGATAAAAGTTACAGAGTCTTAAGACCAGCAAAAACAAGATCAGCAAAAATGGAGGAACCATAAGGCTGACCGATCTAAGGTTTTCTTTCCTAATGCAGACTTGACAAATCTATGGTGTGTTGTGTTCTAGCCAATACTGTTTTCAACAACCAGCAACACTGAAGTGAATATGTCCTGTGTAGCTCCTAACGGGGACCCAACCATACAATCCCAACCATTATTTTGGGGGTAAATTACCTAGTCCTGAAAGATTATAGTTCATTCAAAATGGGATCTGGTTGACTATGTGCACACTCGAAGTTGTTGATTGCATTTGGCCAAGTGTGTTTCCACCAAGATCAATATAATAACTCTGCATAAGAAGACTGTTGTTGTTGAGAATTCTCAGACGCCCCTCTTCTTGCGAGTCTTGACCATGTTATAAAACAACAAAAAGAAATGAAAAAATACATAAGCATAATTCCCTAAATAATAGATACAGAGCTTGGTTCACAAGGCTGCTGATTGGCTGAATGGATCACAGTGCCCACCAGACATTCAGAACGTATTATCCCTTTGTTGGTGCAAAGAAGACCCCGTGGGTCCCGCCATCTTGGGTGAGGAGGCGGCCGAGCAGACTAGTGCTCCGCTCCTCCCGCCCCTTCTGACTTAAAATGGCACCCCCACCTAGAAAGAGCAGCGGACGAGCGCAGCGGGCGCGCCAACGGCGCGCCAAAGGCGAACCCGTCTGCGCCCGTCCGCGGCCGGCCGGAGACAGGGGCCACGACCCCTGGCCAAAATGGGTGGGTAATGTGCTGGAGCGCACAACAACTCCGCGCCCTTTGTCCTGTTTTTGCCAAAGCTTGCCTCCATAGTCTTAATGCCGAAGACACCAATAACTGTAAAGAGTGTCAGTATAACTGGCACAACAGATCTACGATTAGGGCTGAGAACATTAGGCTTACATGTGGTCTACTTAATACCAGATCCATGCGGAAACATAGTCTTGATATATTCGATTTACTCATAGATATGAAACTTGAACTCCTGTTTCTTACTGAGACTTGGCTTGATTCCAACTCAGAGCCGGATATAGTTGCTTCTCTCCCTGCTGGCTATGCCTTGGTACACCTGGATAGATCTGAAGGCAGAGGTGGGGGGGATAGCTATAATATCTAAGCAGCCACTGTGTTGTCAACTTGAACCTCTCGCTATCGCTGATAGTGAGACAGGAGCCTTTTCCATTAAGGTTAACGCTGGGAACAGGCTGAAGGGCTTCTTGGTTTTTCACGCTCCAGGTCCTTCTACCCACTTCACCACCAGCCTTACCGAAGGCATAACGGAAGCCGCTCTGCGTAGGGACAAGTTTATGCTCTTAGGTGACCTTAGCATCCAACTGGATGATCTATCAGACAAAGGAGCCATTGACTTTTATCAGCAACTACAGTCCCTCCAACTACACATTAGATTTAAGGCCCCGACTCACCAAAAAGGTCACTTGTTGGATCCCATTTTTATCAACTGGGAAGATATAGAATTTAAGTCCCCCGTCCCTGTCTCCTGGTCAGACCACTTCTTAGTATCTTTTATAATAACTATCCCTGCTAGCAATACCCAAAAGCGTTCTAATACTAAATACATGAGTCGTAAATGGACTGCGTTTTCCAAAGCCAAGTTCGATACTGCTCTGACCAAAGGCGGCAGACCAGGAGGTGAGGATGCTGTTACTGCATCAGATAGATTAGAAGGTCGTATTACTAATGCTTTAGATGACACAGCCCCTCTCTGTCACAAAAAGCCCTGTAGTAGACCCTATAAATCCGCCCCCTGGTTTAGCGAAGAACTTCGCCTAGCTAAAGCAGAAAGTAAACAACTAGAAAGACAGTGGAGGGTGGCCTACCTCGATCAAGCAAGACTGAGATATATAGGCAAACACAGAGAATATCATAGCTTGATCAGGCGTGCCAAAACAAATTATTTTTCAGGTAGGATAGGAGAAGCTCAAAATTCTACTGAGGAGCTATTTAAAATTTATAAGGAAATTTCTCTCTGCGGCTCATCTGTTGACCCATCCTCTGTCTCAGAGGAATCCTGTAACCACATTACCGCTTTCTTTTCTGATAAAGTGGCCACTATCTATTCCACTTTTTCAGGGGGAAAGAAAGAGGGAACAGAGTTCAGTGAGAGTATATTGGTGGATGTATGTGCTAATAGGCTGGACAACTTTCTCACTTCATCCCCTAACGAGCTTCAGCAGATATGCCGCTCCATTAAGTCAGGATCCCCCCGTGATCTGGCATCACCGAAACTTCTTGGAGAGAGTATTGAAATCCTTGAACCCTATATTAGGGATGTTCTGGATCTTTCCTTTAGGTCCGGCACCGTACCCAAAAGGTGGAAGCAAACGATAGTACTCCCGCTTAAAAAAAAACGAATCTTAGATGGGACGGGCTGGACAGTCTCCGTCCCATCTCCCTCCTCCCCTACCTGGCCAAAGTGGCAGAAAAGGTGGCAAATCTTCAACTTATGGCATTTCTGGAGAAAGCCAACCATCACCATCCTACTCAGTTTGGCTTTCGTTCACGCCACTCCACGGAGTCCACGCTGCTCATGGTCACTGAGACCATCAGGCAAGGGGTAGATGAGGGGCATACTATGGCCCTCATTTTACCTGACCTAAGTGCTGCCTTTGACACTGTAGCACACTTCACCTTGCTACAGTGTCTTAATAAAGGCGGAGTAAATGGGACAGCGCTGAGATGGATCCAATCTTTCCTGACTGATAGGGGCTTTAAGGTCAGACAGTGAGAACACTACTCTTGTGCGTTCAATCTCGATCAAGGGGTTCCTCAGGGCTCTGCCCTGAGCCCTACCCTGTTTAACCTATACGCTTCCCCTGTAGCCACCATTGTGGAAAGTCATGGCATCCAACTAGTGTCATATGCCGATGACACACAGCTGGTCATCTCACTGTCACGGGCACCTGAAGTTGCGTCATCCAGCTTCAGTGCTTGCATGCAGGAGCTTACTTCCTGGATGTCTAACAACTGCCTGAAGCTGAATGGGTCCAAAACTGAAGTGCTCGTGGTCGGAGGTGGTCCGACTGTGTGGTCCTCGGCATGGTGGCCAGATTGCCTGGGCTCTACTCCAGTGCCTTGTCAACAGGCCAAAAATCTCGGGGTATTATTTGACTCCGACCTGTCATTTGCTCCCCAGGTTAATCGGGTTGTCAGAATGTGCTTCAGTATACTCAAGAGCTTACGTAAGGTCCTGGACCTACTTCCTGTTGGTGCCAGGCAGACTCTTGTGCATACCTTGGTCACATCTAGACTCGATTACGCTAACCTTCTATATCTGGGTATAACAGCTAGAAGCCTCAATCGTCTCCAGGTACTTCAAAATGCCACAGCCCGGCTGGTGCTAAGGCTTCCTAGGAGAACGCCCTCTAAAGCTGCTTTGAAGTCCCTTCACTGGCTTCCGATCAGAGAAAGGATTACCTTCAAAGCATTATGCATGTGTCCTCACATCATCGGAGGCAAGGCTCCCGTCCCCCGACCAAAAATCCTCTTATTTTGCCCCTTCAGCTTATACCCCGCTTTTTCGAGCTGATAATTGCCAGTGATGGAAAGCCGGGGGGGTCAGTATCTAACCATTGAGAGGTATGCAGTACCTTTAAACAGACATGGTTATAAATAAAAAGCCCTCTTCTTCTACAGATTTATTACCAGTTTGATTGGTTTGGACTCCCAGTATTACTAATTCTGGTGTTAATTCAAATGAGGCCTCTAAGATATGATTTAGAAAGCCTTGTATCTCTGTTATAAATTGGGTTAATTTTAAGCAACCAGAAAACATATGAATTGTGTCCACGGCCATGTGTCCACAGCGGCTACAGCTGATGCCCTTTTTTGCTTTCCATTTCATCAATTTGGCCGGTGTATAGTACAAATCAAAAATGGACATAAAATGCTGGCATTTAAAGGAACCGTTGAACATAACTTTATTTACTAATTCTATAGACCTGTTTATACCAACCGTCTCAATTCCGAAATTTCTTTGCCATTTATCTATATGCACCACTAAATAATCTTGTATTTTATTTAACATCAATTGATATATCACACCAATCTTGTTCTTTTTCCTTCAGCTTTCTAATACATCTATTTTACCCATTAATTTGGTATTTAGTAGATTTCTTGACTCTAAGAAACTCCGAATTTGAAGATACTTAAAAAAATCTCCTCTTATAAGGTTATATTTATTCTGCAGATAAGAGTATGGTACAAATTGCTCATCTTGATACAGATCCCCTAGTTAGCAAATCTTAAGTTCATTCCATCTTTGGATAACGGGATCTCTAAAAATTATGGGGAGGAGGAGATTCTTCAAAAAGGTTGTGTAGAAATTTAGATTTGTGCAAAAATGATTTTTTTTAAACTGTGACCATATTTGAAATGCCAATAATATAATTTTAAATTTTGTTTTTTATAGTAACTTGGTTCAATCAGTCTTAACAAACACTGTCGAGCTTCTTCTCCCAAAGGCATTTAATAAATTGAGGGGGTAATTGATTCATCCAAATAAAAGTCTGAAAAAATTAATATACCCATAAGCATTAGTGAGACTGCCCAATAGTATAATCGAAAATTCGGTATCCCCCATCCACCTCCTATTTTTGGTAAGGTACACCATTTAAGTGATCTTCTGGCTCTCCGATAACCCCATAAAAACCTAGAGATAATCCTATCTAATTTATTTAGAGAAATTTGGGGAATATTATCATTTTAATTACATTAGTACGACCATATAGAGATAAATGTAGGGTATTTAGTCTCTCCAGGAGTTCTATTGGCAGAAATTAATAGAGGATCAGAGTGAAGTCCTACAATGTCTTCTACTTTAGCAGAGATCATCACACCAAGATATGAAGCTGTAGTAGAGAATACCACACCTTCGGGTCTACCTACAGCCGAATGAATTAACTGAGTTTTCGAAATGTTTAATTTATATCCTGATAGCTTGCCATATTCCTGGGCGAGTTCAATATTTTAGGTAAAGATAAGTCGATAACAGAAGTAGCAATCGCAACATCGTCCGCATATGCGAAGACTTTATGTTCTATCTGGTGTAATATAACGGGGGGGATTCTAGTTTTGTTTATAACTTTATTCAGATAGGGTTCAATATATAACGCGAACAGCAAGGGGTAACAAGGACACCCTTGCCTTGTCCCCCTTGTGATCGAAAAAAGATCTGACGTCTCTCGCGGCTAACCAAATTATGGCTTTAGGATTGGTGTATAGTGCCTGAATAGCATAAATATATTCTTTAGGAAACCCCTTCCATGACAGCACAGGACATAGGAACCCCCAGTCGACTCTGTCAAAGGATTTTTCAGCATCCAACAGAACAACGCCGACTGGGGATCCCGTGGCCTGCGCCCAATCCAATAAAGTAATAATCCGTCTGATATGATCAGTGGTATCCCTTCTTTTGATGAAACCATGCTGTATTTTAGACACTAAAGCAGGCATTATATCATTCAATCTGTTAGCTTATATTTTCAAAAAGATTTTACTATCTGATGTTATTAAAGAAATCGGTCTATAGGATCTTAATTCAGTGCCATCTTTTCCCTTCTTTTTAAAAACCACTATAGTAGCCAGAGACCAGGAGGTGGGTGGGCATCCCTCAAAAGCCTGTTGGAATATCTTAAGTAGGTCAGGTTTTGAAATATTTTGAAAAGTACGGTAGAATTCTAAAGGGATTTTATCTGGCCCCACCGCTTTACCTGGTGCTAAACCCAGGGTAGCAGTTTCAATCTCATCCCATGTAATAGAAGCGGCTAGTAGTTCATTATCTACTTCTGTTATAGGAGAGTTATCAATATTGCTCAAAGAGTCTGACAGATCGTTGACTATATTGAGTTCATTATCTGGTTGATTATATAATGATTTATAAAAATCACTAAACGCTTTTAGAATCCCAACTTTAGTTTCGTGGATTGCTCCTTCCAAATCAACGATTTTTGTTATCTCATTCAGAGCAGCCTTTTGTCTTAGTCTTTAAGCTAAAATGTTACCAGTTTTTTCATTTAATTCATAGCATTCTGTTTTATGTTGTTTATATTTGGCTGCGACCTGGTCAGCTAAATAAGAATATGAGATAGCTTGTTCAATAGTTAGGGATCGTTGAGCTTCCTCAATACCCTGACCTGTTTTAATATTAGCAGCAAGTTTTAATTTTTCGAATAATACTGGGAGTGTAAGAACTGTTTGTTTTGAACTATTTACACTTCGGACGGAGGATTCGTTCCCCTTTCCCATGCCATTAGCAGCAGAAGCATCAGGAAGTCTCTCACCTTCAGTGTGATCACTGCCTTCGGCGTTTTCTCCTTTAACAGCTTTTGGCTTGTTGATCCGGGTGAGGATTTTCACCTGCGGTTTTGGAGGCATTTTCTTTCTGTGGGATCCTCGTACCATAGACCTCCAAAAGTCGAGGACTATCTATGGGAAATGCCACAGCAGAGCACGCCGTCGGAAAACAGCAAGTCGACCAGCATTCGCGGACCACAGACCAGGGGTGGTAACAGGTAGGCGTGCCGCCAGTGCCTCCAGCGGGTCTCCGAAAGCAGTTCTCTTTAGCAGATTAAGACAGGTAAGGCAGGGAAACATGCCGCGTGATTCTCAAAAACAAAATATTATCCTGAGCAAGGCAGTTAAATCGCGTTACTTCATTTCATTCAGGCAGAGAGAAAAATAAGCGCTAGAACAGCTAGAAACGTCCTTTTCTCCTTCCTAGGACTCTGAGCAGAGGGCTGAGCTGCTCACACAGCCCACGCCACGGCCGCCATCTTGCCTCTGAGTGGGTTTGTTCTAAGAACTACCCTGTCGATGAATTAGTGTCTTCTGTGAATACCAAAATGAGTAAGTGCCTACTGTGAATACCAAAATGAGTTAGTGCCTTCTGTGAATACCAAAATAGTAGTAAGTTTAGGATTTTGTCTTAAGTTAGTTCTGTAAATCAGGCCCAATGAATCCGTACATCATATGTTAATGGTGCAGTTGAAATATCTACCCTCTGAGCACTCCATTGCTATTCATGTCTCAACAACTATTTGTTCATATAACTACATCACAGTCTTAATTGAAACGTATTGCACATGTGCAGTCTCCCAGTGGCGATCAGTGGTTGCATTAGCATCCTACAGCCATTGTATAACCAAAAGGATTCTTATTGTAGAAAGTCTACCGCTTGTACTAATGTCATGTTGACACTGAACTGACATGCTATCTGATGGCATTCTATCTTGGACTGGTGGTAATGACAAGTGCACAGAGTTGGACTGACCTATAGGGCAATGTGGCAGTTCCCGAAGGGCTGTTCTGACAAATCAGTGCTTGGACATTTAGTTTGGCTGTCTGTAGCCTTTGTTATGGTCTTCTGGGCCAGTTTTAACTTTTTATATTACTAACATTTAAACAAACATTGCCAGTAGCAAGTTTAAGTCCATGCAACCTCCCATACCTAGCAAAACACTTATACCGCGTTTTTACAAGTTCAGCCCCCTAACCCCCAATTTTCAAATGTGGACCAGTTTCCAAACCTACCTGTGCATGCCCTTGCTGAGCACTTTTCTTTTGGGAGTGCCTGTACAAGCATGTGCCACCACGCTCCTGAAGATTTATTGAATTTTGAAATGTTATAGCATATTGTTCTCATGTGTGTTTATTTTGTCACATCATAATGGAATGCAGAGATAAGCTATCACGGTGGAGACATCATTATGCAGTTTTTAGCTTGCATACAAGGTTTTACAAACAGATTTGTAAATAGTGTCCTATGTTGAGAATTAAATGGTGTAAAAATCATGTCTCAGCATTGTTCGCCCCTGCATATCCAACATGTTTAAATATAAGGAAAAAAGAAAGCTTTAAAGGGCATCCTACATTTAAAATGAGCTGCTCATTGTATTTAAACCCCGATAAGGGTCTTCCAGAATTGGGTCTTTTAGTCATAGAATAGCCTTGTGTTAGACCTGGCATCTTTGGAGTGATTTCCCCTGACTTATTTGCCTTCTGAATTCCTGTTTTGCTGACTTCGTTTTTTCTGGCTTTAGGACTCTGGACACTTGACCACTGCTACCCAAGTGCTAAAGTGCACTTGCTCCCTACTTTAAACATGGTAACATTGGCTTCTTCACAATTGGCATATTTAATTGACGTATAAGTCCCTAGTAAAGTACACTACATGTGCCCTGAGCCTGAAAATTAAATGCTATTAGTGGGCCAGCAGCACTGATTGTTCCACCCACTTTCCTGGCCCCTTTGAACATGTCTTACGCCTGCCATTGCAGAGCCTGCGTGTGCAGTTTAAAATGCCATGTTGAACTGGCAAATTAACCCTCTTGCATATGGCTGGATAAAAACTGGAATGCCCGGGTGAGCAAAAAAATAAATGATGAATTAAATCCAGATCTGTGAGTGGGGGTGTATGTTTGCATTGTTAAGAATTCCATCCATCATATGTTCTCTTTACTTTTGTTGCTTTAAGTAGGGAAAGGTATGCCCAGATGTGGGTCTCATACCCACCTTGCCACTAGATTCCAGCTAGCCTGGCTGATGATGAGTGATACCTCAAATCTGGTCCCAGAATGCTAGTTTCCCATCCATGATGGACCTGGCTTAGCACTTCAAGCTGGACTGTTCCCATGAGAAGCAGGGTCAAGACTAATTTGCTAATGAATGGGTCCAAACTGGGGTGGCATGTTGAGCAAAAAAACGATGGATAAAAACCCAGATCTGTGACTGGAGGTGAATGTTTGCATTGTTCAGCATTCTGTCCATCATTTGTTCTTTTTGCTTGTGTTGCCCTAAGTTGTAAGGGCCTGTCCAAACATGGGTCCAGTGCTCACCATGCCACTGGATTTAAACTAGCCTGGCTGATGAGGGATAATAACCCGAAACCAGTCCTAGAATGATTGTTTCCGATACAGGTAGGACCTGACTTGGCAGTGTGGACTGGACTGTTTCCATGAGGAGCAGGGTCAAGACTGATTTGTATATGACTGGGTCCAAACTGGGGTGGCGTGATAAGCAAAAAATCAATGGATTTAACCTAAATCTGTGGCTTAGGGTGAATATTTGTATTGTTCAGTATTCCATTTTTCATGAGTTATTTTTATTGTTTGAAAGTTGGCATTTTCTTATTTTAGCCAATTGGTGTCATCAGCCCATCGCTGAATACACGCCTGGGGTAGGTGACAGCTGGGCTTTGGTCATTCCCTCCATACAGCCACACAAAGGGAGTTTAGGTGCGACTGGTGGACCAACCAAATCCAGTTAGGCTGTCCTGGAAGGATAGGAGGGAGGAGCTGACTCTTACACCTAAAAGGTCTCTGTCATGTCCCCACACAAAGAGCTGCATATCCTGTAGTGGGTCTGGAGCCAGGAGAGGAAGGCCAGGGTATATGTGTACTTCAAAGGCCTATCTTTGAAGTATCTCCCACTTCAATGGCGTAACTGGGAATAAGTACTGGATAACCGACACGACCGATTCAGCACACTTCTGGAGATTTGGATACTCTGCCATGAAGAAGGACTGTTGTGCTACTGAAAGGACTGTCACTCTGCTGAACTATGCTGGAATCCTGCTCTGCTGTGCTGGCATGCTGCCTACTGTCCTCTTACCCGGACCTACTTCACTCCACTACTTTTGGAAGTCTCAGGGACATCAAACCCTTCACTCCACTCCTCAACAGCACCTGGACTCTGCCATCTCAGAGTCTTGCTGCCAAGGGATTCCAATCAAGTCCTCGGCCCTTGGAAGTGGGTTTAAAGTGTTTTAACTTCAAAAACCATGCACCACCATAGTTGCATGGCTCCTTCAACCCCAACGCAGGATCAAGGACATTGCATCGCTGACTGCACATCTTGATGACAACATATCGCTCATATCAGAGGGGTTCGACGACGATGCAGCACTGATTTGCGTGGCTCAGAACCGACACATTGCCTACATCTCCAGGATTGATGACTACCTATCCCCTCCTTTGTTCCTCACATCTTGTCCTCAATGTCCACACAACCCTGAACCAAGGTACTGTTTTACTGGGCCAAGGCGGATCACTCCATCTGACCCACGTTCCATCATGGTCAGCATAAAAATTTGGATTTTTCTCAGTCAAGAGCATCCAGATAGCCTTGGTTGGTGCTTTAAGCTTTTAAGCACTGTATTTCAACATGTACTTTAGAAATTCACAGCTCCGGTTCTTCCTATTAGATTTTTGTTGTTTTGATCCTGTTTTGTTTGTTCAATACATTAAACTCCATTTTTATAACCAGGTGATAAACATTTTGGGGCATATTATCAAGCAGGGCGTTAAAATTATCGCCATTTTAGTGGCAGAAAATTGCCGCTAAAGCGGCGATCATGGACTTGATAATATGCCCTGGAGAATTCCAATAGAAGCCCATGTTCACACCAGAACTTGGGTTTCTATTGGAATTCACAAGGCCATATTATGAATCCCATTATCGCCGCTTTAGCGGCAGTTTTTCCATTTTGTTGTGCTTACTGCAGAGGTTTACCACCTACTACAACCTAGAGGTGAATGTCTGTATATGCTCCTATGTGGGGTACAAGTGGGTGAGATGGGGGGCGAAGAGAAGGAGAAGAAATTGTCTGTCTGGAGGAGAATTATGTGGTCCCCTATGCCTTGCTAAGTGTCATAATTTGACGATGATCGGGTTAGCGTTCAGCTTTGCTACACAAATTTCTCCTTATCTTGACTACGTTGTTCGGAGGCCATTTTGAATCACTGACGTCCATCTTATATGAACGTGTTGCCTCGTGGTCAGCATGCCCATTTGTCCTTCCTCTGTACCACTGACCATCTAACTTGCCCAGCAACAGGCTATTTTTAGTACTGGTCAAGCTTGCACATGCGCAGTCAAGCCCTTTGTACTAGTGGACATCACTTAGGAATGTTCCCCAAACTGACCAGTGGTGTTAAAACTCCTCCCATAAGCTGGCTGTGTTCCAAAAATGTCCTTATATGTACCTAAACTGAGCAAATGTGCTCCACCCACTCTTTTTATTACTGTAAAACTGTATAAAAGAGGTCTCGCACCGATGTCCGGTGTGATACTTCTTGCATTGCTGAAGGGTGCTGCAGGAATGTACCACCACCCCATGGGGTCCTAATAAACTTGTCTTTTGCATTTCCAGTTTCCGTGCCAATTTCTGTCTCGGGTGTTATGGAGTTTTTACAGAGTATGTAGGTCTGAAGAACCCAATACCACAAAGGGACTCATCGGCGACTCGGATGCCCGAAGGAGAGGTCGTGACGAAGGATTGGAAACTCGCCATGGACGCGTACGCTGCCACTGAGTGACCCGAGTCTTGGCACCCACGGTGTTTTCTTCCTTTCCTTCTGATCTGACCTTCCAGGTGGCGCCGGTCCTCGACTGAGATCCCGATCGTTCGAGTTGTCGTACAGTGCTTGTTTGGCTGATTCGATTAAAGAACTTGGCAGCTGGAACCTGGATACTTGAGAATTTGGTAAGCTTGTAATTGGTAAGATCGTCTACGGACGCTTACTGTGGCTTTTTGGATTGTTTTGAGTTAGCTAACATTTGGTTCTATGATTTGAGTTATATGTGCAGTGCACTTCACATAGGCAGGCAGTGTGGAGATATTTCTCTGATTTTGTATTTGTTTGAACGGCACACCTTGTGTGAAGTATATTAAGTGCCATTTTATGTAATATCGCGTTTTCGTGATATTTTGACATGCCTGTTTTAAGCACACTTCGAGGAATGTGCTGTCTTGGGGAAGGTTCCAATTATCGATTAAATGAATCTCAGCCGGCTCCCCCAGAGGGGACCCCTAATCGTGAAATGTACGTTAAATTCGGCCTACCCCGTATTATGTACAGTACACTATGGCATAAGTATACCAAAACTGATCATGAATTGCAATGGCCACTACATGGGTCATTTGATTTACGAAAGGTTCAATATGTGGAGCAATGTTTGTTTTGTTTAAGCGCAAGTCTAGACAGGATATGTTTGATTGTGTGCGTATGTGGGAGAAAGCGGTACGTGAGCGAATGAAGCGTGAACAAGCCTTGGCGGACAATGAGCAGCGAAAGGCTGCCGGTGATAAAGCTTTACAGCTGGAGGAGAAAGAGTTGCAGGAAAAGAAAGAGAGGGAGGCGCGAGAACGTAATTTGCAAATTAATGGTCAATTCCCTATTCGACATCCTCTTTATCCTGTCCTTACTAATGAACCCGATGATTTCTCTTTGTTAGACCGTTGCCCGCCTCCGTATGTTCCACCTACGGCTCCGTGTGAGGGATCGGATGAAGATGATGAAGGCCCTAGTCGTACCAGGCTAAGTGTTGATCCGGCTGCGGAATTGCGGGGGTTTGCTTGAAAACTTAATCTTAAAACTATAACTATTTCGGATATTGATGAGCAGATGCGTAAGTGGTCTGAGAGAGAACAGTTATATTTTTTGAGTCATTTTGTAGACGTAGTTGTAGAACGGTTTAGGAAATATTCACCTGATTTAGAACTGAAAGATGTATCAGTTGGTCGTGAGAATTTGCGTAAAGGTAGTTTTGTTCTTACAGATGCGGATTTGTTTTTCCAAAGGTTGGTCCATCTGCGGGATGAGGCGTTACAATTACGGGCGGCGAAAAAAGCATCAGACTCGGCCGCGTCTGGATCGACGGAGGATTCCAAGGAGTGTCCTATCTTTGGAACAGATAAGAGTTCTACAGTCCATGTTATGCCTATGCAAGAAGCTGCACCTTTATATGTCCCTCCTAAAGGGCAAGGTACAGATGATGATAAAATGTCTGTGGATGCAAAGGGCTATTTTATATACAATTGGGTTTACACACCATGGAATAGAACAGATGTTATGGCACTTAAGACCGCTTTGCCTGATCCTCGTAAGAATCCAGCAGCTTTTTATGAAGGAGTGGAAGGGGCTATTTCTTCGTGTGTTATGACATTAGTTGATATTGATCTTTTCTTTGGGTTAATATTGCCTCCTGATATGTGGAGAGCGATTCGTACGTTTGATGATCGAGCGACTCTGGGTGCAGATTGGAAAGACCTAGTACAAGCTGATTTGGATAGGAAGCCCGCGTGTAAACCATGCCAATTAATATTAAATCTTCCGGGGGCTATTCTGAATAAATTGAAAACGCTTGTTCCCCCTAAGAAAGTCGATATGACTATGTTAGCTTCTTGCAAACAAAAACCGGGCGAATCTGTTTCGGATTTCTTTTCGCGTTTTGAGGAAGCATTTCATAACTATAGTGGGCAATTAGTAACAGAGGATACGGGTAGGCATTTGTTTGTTGACAAGTATTTGGCTAATCTCCTACCGGAGATTGCGAAACTGCTAAAGGCTAGTGAAAGTTCTTGGACCACGGCGACCCCTGCTTCTTTATTGACTATGGCTCAGTATTATGAACGGCGGGAAATGGAGGCTAAGGAAAGTAATGATAAGAAAGCGAAGGAGTTAAAGAAGAAGGTGATGTTGGCTCAGGTTCATGCGACCCAGAGGAGAGGGAATGATAGGGGTAGGCGTGGGTCGTATGGTACGTCTTCCGTTCGTACCGACATTTCTGAGGATCAGTGTGCATACTGTAAACAGTTTGGACATTGGGCTTCAGACTGTCCGGTGCCTTGTGAACAACGTAATCAACGTGGTCGAGGAGGTGGAAGGACGCGGAATAGTTATTCAGGATCGAGGGGTGGAGCAAGTGATCGTGGCAGGTTTGAAGCGAGGGGTCGTGGTCAGGATGATCATAATACTTTTGATCGACGGAATCAGTATCAGATAGCTGAGGGTGAGTTTACAGAGTCTCAAGATTATGTACATGCATAGGATTGCGTAGGATGGGGTGTGGAATCGGTTGAAGTACCAGTAGATCAAAGGGGTCCATATGTATCCGCGCATGTTTTGGGTTTTACTGATCAGTTTCTGGTCGATACAGTAGCTACTCGTAGTGCTCTATCCAAACACTTGGTTCCAAGGGCTCCCCTGTCTGGCGAAATAATTACATCAATAGGGTTCGATGGAACACCCTCTCTTAGCCCATTGTCACAACCCCTTGCATTTCACATTGATAAATTTACTGCCCCATGTCCGTTTTTGTTGTCACCCAACACTCCAGATAATATCATGGGAATAGATATGCTTAAATATTTTCGAGCAACCATACGTTGTGCTCCTAAAGGGGTGCGAGTTATTTTGAATGAGAATTACCCAGATGTAATGAGAGTGTGCCTCATGAAAGAGACTGAGGCCTTGGCCTCTCTTCCAAAAACGTTATGGGCTACTTCGGACACAGATGTGGGACAGATGATTATCCCTTCCATACGTATCACTGTTAAGGAGGGGGCATCTTTGCCTCGTGTACCGCAGTATAAAATCTCCAGGGAAGGTGAAATTGCTCTGATGCACATTGTACATGACTTGATTATTGCAGGCGTGGTAGAGGAGGTCCCCTATAATGTCTGTAACAGCCCTATTCTTCCGATTTTAAAGAAAGATACAGACACCAAAATCTATTGTTTCATTATTGATTTTAGAGAAAATAATAAGATAGTAGTGCCCCAATACCCGGTGGTGCCTGATATTACCACCCTACTTACTTTGATTCCACCCACAGCCACTACCTTCACTGTTATTGACTTGAAAAATGCTTTCTTTTCCATTCCCATCCATCCTGATAGCCGATATCTGATTGGCTTCACATTAAATAATAAATCGTATAGATTTTGTCGAGTTCCTCAAGGTTACACTGAAAGTCCTAGCATTTATAGCCAGGCTCTAAAAAGACAGCTTGATTCTTTTGATTTACAGTCTGGAGTGGCTCTCATTCAATATGTTGATGACATTTTACTTGCAGCAGAAACGCAGGAGCAATGTGAGGAGAGTAGTTTTGCTTTGCTTTCTTTTCTTGCTCAGAACAATCACAAGGTTTCTAGGAAAAAGCTGCAATATTGTAGACCAAAGGTGACCTACCTCGGTCATCTTTTGTCTAAGGAGGGACGTGCATTGACATCTGATCGAATCCATGCGATTTTATATACACCAGTCCCTCGCACTCAAAGAGATGTTCGTGCTTTTATAGGTCTAACGTCTTTTTGTAGGCAGTGGATAATGGGGTTTTCACACATTATAAAACCTTTGTTAGCATTGTTGTCCAAAACTACACCGATCCCCCTTGAATGGACAGATGAATGTCAGAATGCTTTTGAACAATTGAGACAAGCCCTTTGTTCTGCACCAGTACTAGTTACACCAGATTATACAAAGATTTTTACATTATATGTACACAAGAAGGATGGGTGTGCATTGTCAGTCCAAGTGCAGACACACGAGGATAAACAGAGAGTCAGAGACCTTGCGCGTACTTCTCAGCAGTACTTGACCCCGTAGCACGAGGATTACCTGGGTGTTTTCGAGAAGTTGCAGCAACAGCGGTGGCTATACGACAGAGTGAGGGAATAGTTTTGTCACACAAATTGTTGGTGTTAGTTCCCCATGCGGTAGATGCTCTACTAAACCAAACAAAAACTCAGTACCTCACGAGTGCACGTTTAACAGGATATGAGCTAACACTGTTGGCGCCACATATTACACTAAAGAGATATGCCACTTTGAACTCTGCCACTTTATTGCCTTATCCTGTTGCTGAGGGCCAGGAGGAAGAACACCATGAGTGTGTTTTCCTGACTGAAGAACAAACAAAGGGTTGTATTGACTTACAGGATATGTCACTTCCAGATGTGGATGGGGAACTGTGGGTTGATGAATCGTGTTTAAGGCTGCCAGATGGTACAACTTCTGCAGCATATGCGATCACGACACTTAAAACCGTGGTAGAAGCAGCAGAAATACCACAGAAATCGGCACAAGCAGCTGAATTTATAGCTTTAACAAAGGCATGTGAATTGAGTGTTGGTTTATGTGTGAATATTTACACTGATAGCCGGTACGCCTTTGGAGTAATGCACGATTTCGGCCTGCTCTGGAGGGAGCGTGAATTTTTGACTTAACACGAAGTGTTATTATGCATGGAGAATTAGTACGCGACCTCCTGAATGCGCTACTGCATCCAAAGAAAGTAGCGATCATTAAATGTAGTGCGCATAAGAAAGTGACAAACAAAGTAGGACGAGGAAACGCTTTCGCAGATCGCAGAGCGAGGGAAAATGCTATGTTACCAAATGTTTCGCCAATATATGTGGTGAAGTCGCAGGCTGAGAGATGGCATGATGCTAGAGAGGAGATCTTTGACATTCAGAAGTCAGCGTCCGAAGCAGAACTCGCAACCTGGGCAAAGGAGGGAGTGTTGGATGATGAGGGTTGCTGGAGGAGCAAGGACATGGAGAGATGGAAATTGCCTGCCGCTTACTTGCAAACAATGGTTCGAATGACACATGGATTGGCACATGTTGGAGCTCTTGCAATTACTAAATTGCTTACACGAGTTTGGGAGCATCCTGAGATTGCCAATACGGGCAAAAGAGTAGTGCAGACCTGTCTGATATGCTTACAGTACAATCCTGCTAAAGGGACTTATACTCCGAAAGGAGGGTTTGTTCCACCTACTGCACCATTTGAAGTATTGCAAATGGATTACATCCAGCTTGAGCGTTGCAATAACCTTAAGTATGTCTTAGTGGTGGTGTGTGCTTTCAGTAAATGGATTGAGGCCTTCCCCACGAAGGATAATACAGCGCTGACATACCATCAAATACCAACTAGCACATGAAAAGTGGCATGTGCCACACAAAAATTAATAGTTGACTACTGTTTTTACACATAGAAAACAATTTAATTCCTTATAAAAACATAATATTGGATAAAATTGATAACTGGTTATAGACAATTGATAAAATATTTCAGCATTATAGCATATGCATTTTTCTATACAGACAACACTTATTAAATAAAAAAGAACTATTAGATGGTTTCCTGTCTACGCGTTTCGACACCAAACTGTGTCTTCCTCAGGACTGTACCATCGTTGTGCTATTTAAAGGGCCGATTAGACAAACATCAAAGTATCATGTAGATCACGGTAGTATCAATAGAAATTGTTCAGATCTTAAATGACGCCCAGAATGTATAAATCTTGTTTAAATCTTCAATAGTTATGCGTTGAGCAGAAGAAAAAGATAGCTTGCTGGCATCAAATCATTGTTTAAAATAGGGTAAAATACCTCGATGTGGTCACAACAGCAGAACATATTTTCTTTCCTATTAAAGAGTGTGTTCTGTTGATTCTGATAACAGACCGCTTAATCTAACAAATATATTCAGACTAAAGCTACACGAAGCCGCACATCAGAATCAACAGAACATACTCTTTAATAGGAAAGAAAATATATTCTGCTGTTGTGACCACATCGAGGTATTTTACCCTATTTTAAACAATGATTTGATGCCAGCAAGCTATCTGTTTCTTCTGCTCCACGCATCACTATTGAAGATTTAAACAAGATTTATACATTCTGGGCGTCATTTAAGATCTGAACAATTTCTATTGATACTACCGTGATCTACATGATACTTTGATGTTTGTCTAATCGGCTCTTTAAATAGCACAACGATGGTACAGTCCTGAGGAAGACACAGTTTGGTGTCGAAACGCGTAGACAGGAAACCATCTAATAGTTCTTTTTTATTTGATAAGTGTTGTCTGTATAGAAAAATGCATATGCTATAATGCTGAAATATTTTATCAATTGTCTATAACCATGTATAAATGTTATCCAATATTATGTTTTTTATAAGGAATTAAATTGTATTCTATGTGTAAAAACAGTAGTCGACTATTAATTTTTGTGTGGCACATGCCACTTTTCATGTGATAGTTGGTATTTGATGGTTTGCCTGGGTGCTGTACTCACATATATTATTTGCCCTGACCCAGGAAATTTGTTTCTTATCTGGGGGTCGTTGTTGTTTTACATATTAATACAGCGCTGACAACAGCTAAGGTTTTGCTCAAGGAGTACTTCCCATGCTATGGTGCTTGCAAATTTTTATGGAATGATAACGGTCCTCATTTTGTTGGGAAAGAAGTGGAGTACGTCCTGAAAGGGTTGGGGATTCAGCAAAAGTTTCATGCTGTATTCCGCAGTCAGCAAGTTTGGTAGAAAGATACAATGCTACTCTGAAACTGAAGCTAGCAAAGATCTTGGCATCTACGTCTTTGAAATGGCCGGATGCTCTGCCTCTAGCATTGCTACCTATTAGATCAGTGCCCCATTCCTGAACTGGCCTCACACCTTATGAAGTGGTGTTTGGAAGGCCTATGAATATATGGGGAGTTCCTAAGCCTCGGTTGTTACATGATGTGCCTTGTATAATGATGAACGATTATTTGGCACGATTAACAAATGATTTACTTTCTATTCATCAACAGGTTCAAGAAGCGCTCCCAGCAATTCCATTGGAGAGGCTCATAATCTTCGTCCTGGTGATCATGTTATGATCCGTTCGTTTGAGAGAGCCAGCAGCTTGGAGCCGAGGTAGCGTGGCCCTGAGCAAGTGTTGCTGGCGACTCGAACGGCTGTGCGAGTCACGAATAAGAAACGGTGGGTGCATTCTACTCACTGTCATCGTGTCTCTCCGGATCTGGTGAATCCCACTGTGTTATCTGATTATCGAGATATTTTAGATGCAGAGAAGAGCCCAGCTGTTACGTCTACTGAATCGGAGGGAGCCTTCCCGGACCACACTGTCTCTGGTGGAGAGAGATACAACCTACGGCCAAGAAAAGCAGTTGTTTTGTGCGAGACTGGTTGAGTTACCGCTCTGAGGTTTGTGAAAACGGAAGCCGGGAATATCAACGGGGGGGATCAGTTCTGCCAAGTGTAGCGGAGAAGAAACCAACGGCTACCTCGAAGCTCAGCACTCATATTTTTATTTTTTAGTTGCTTTATTTTGAGACATTTGTACTTTGAACTATGGCATCTACTACGATGCGGAATAAGAGAAATTCTTGGTGCAGTATTTTTTGTTACAACCATAGTGGTAATAGCAGTAATAGCGTGGGTGCTAGAACGATTGGTTCAGGCAAGAGAATATTTATTGCCTACTACCCCAATTCCATCCGAACATTTTAATTTTACCTTGCCCTATCATGAAGAATGAGATAGACAGACTTATCTGAATAACAGTTTCATTCAAATCCTACATCACACCCATAATAGTACGAACACTTCGAACTGTTGGGTATGTGGAATGTTGCCTGGACATCAGAAAAAAGGAGGCACTCCACTTATTCCTCTTCTGTTCTCCCATAATGGTTCTTGCAATACTTGGTACACTCTTCTGTTTACTTTGAGATGGCCGACAAAAGGTGGATTGCTTTTCCGGCTCAATAAAGTCTGTTATAATGACAGAGATGGCTACCCACAAGCAGAAGGAACTACATTTGAATGGGAAGAATATCGACCAGATAATGTATCATCGCCTCAAATTTACACAAATCAGATAAATATAAATATGTCTAGTTTACATGTGATTACAGTTATTGATACTAAAGCTGATTTATGTGTCCGAAATCAAGGTACTATCCCAGTAGGAAAAAGTGAATGTAATACAACTCTCACCTTTGACACTCCAAATGGTATCACCTTTGTGGCTTCACGAAACACTTACTTTATTTGTGGAAATAAAGTTTATCACCGTCTCCCTATTGGATGATTAGGAACATGTTATATATCTTTTGTATTACCCCCTGTGTTCATTGCCCCACCAATATATCATAATGATTTTGTGTTATACCATGATTTTATACTAAACAGAGTGAAGAGAACATTAGCAATTGATGAGATCGATCAAACAGACACCTCCCTGCAGCAATATGTTGATTTTAATTTAGGCCTCTTTTCATTTGTTGGTGATGCTCTAAATAGCAGAAAAATAAGACAATTGACACGTGTTGTTGAAGCTGTTGCTAATGAGACTGTTTTTGCTTTAGGGAATCTGACCGAGGAACTTCAAATTACCAGAATTGTAACGCTCCAGAACCGAATGGTTCTAGATGTAGTGTTAGCTGATCGTGGGGGTGCATGCCGCATTATCGGAAGTAGCTGTTGCGTGTACGTTCCTGATAATTCACCTTCTGTATATGATGCTATTTCTAAATTGCACAAAATAGCTGCTGAAATACATCCTGATAATGGTACCTGGACACTCTCGGGTTGGTTTTGGACTTTGTTCAGTACTTGGGTTTGGAAGCTGTTGACAATTTTATGTATAATAATTGGAATACTCTTCTTCCTTTGCCTATGTATTCAATGTGGCCCTATGTTATGTTCTATGTGTATTTCTGCTTGTATTCCATCCAAACGAGCTATTGCCAAGAATGAGCAAATGATTAATCGAGAAATAACGATTATTATGTTGATTAATACTGACGATGAATATCCGATTACATCCATTGTGAGGTAGCTTCAGCTAAACGCTAAAAGGGTCGTCTGTCGTAATTTGACGATGATCGGGTTAGCGTTCAGCTTTGCTACACAAATTTCTCTTTATCTTGACTACGTTGTTCGGAGGCCATTTTGAATCACTGACGTCCATCTTATATGAACGTGTTGCCTCGTGGTCAGCATGCCCTTTTGTCCTTCCTCTGTACCACTGACCATCTAACTTGCCCAGCAACAGGCTATTTTTAGTACTGGTCAAGCTTGCACATGCGCAGTCGAGCCCTTTGTACTAGTGGACAGTCATCACTTAGAAATGTTCCCCAAACTGACCAGTGGTGTTAAAACTCCTCCCATAAGCTAGCTGTGTTCCAAAAATGTCATTATATGTACCTAAACTGAGCAAATGTGTTCCACCCACTCTTTTTATTACTGTAAAACTGTATAAAAGAGGTCTCGCACCCTTGTCCGGTGTGATACTTCTTGCATCGCCGAAGGGTGCTGTAGGAATGTACCACCACCCCATGGGGTCCTAATAAACTTGTCTTTTGCATTTCCAGTTTCCGTGCCAATTTCTGTCTCGGGTGTTATGGAGTTTTTACAGAGTATGTAGGTCTGAAGAACCCAATACCACATAAGGATCCAGTTAATACAAGGAATTGGTTCTGGTACCAATACAGCCTTTTTCCAAGTGATTCTATGGCCACAATTGCTAATTAATAAAATCGGGTACAGTCTTCCTGATGGTAGGAAAACAAGCCACATTTAGTTGTGTGAAGCGGAATTCCATACATTCATTTTGCTTCATTCAACTCCTAATTGGGGACCAAGAGTCATTTTGGATCATGAACTTAATATGGAGTGTCAGTTAAACAAGGTATGCGGTGCTGCTCCTAATAACTGTTATTCCGTCATGGTCTCCAGCACATACTGTCCATACATTACACAATAGTGAATGTGGCTTATAAGCAAAGCTAGATTGTTGCAATATCTTGTGTTATGGTAAGGAGAAACATCTCAAATATCATAGGCAGAGAGGAACAACTTCTACAGCTCTTCAGAGAAATGTAAAATAACTTAGTCTATTTATGTTTCTGATGTTTTATATTTCAAACATATTAAAATGGCACCTCAAAAGTGTTAAGTTATCCCCATAGGGACGGATCCAGCTTTTCTGGACCCCCAATGTTTTATCTTCTCTATCTTCCAAATGTTTTATCCTGGTTCTAAAACGGATTCTTTCTTTGACACACTGATGGGAGAGTTAGCATTCTATGGTGGATCAATTCAAGTATAAATATGTCTTGAACTCCCCCTCCTCTCCCATGCTGTTAGCTCCGGGTTTTCCGCGATCCGGCTCCGGGTTTTCCGCGATCCAGCACTTGCAACGATCAGTGGCATCACAGAGCGGAACTACGACAATCAGCATGCCTAGCAAGGCCTGTGCGACGACCGGAAGCGCCTACATATAGCTTGCCTCATCAGAGACTCGGCGTGGGATATTATGATTCCTTGCCGTCCTTGAGGGCTGCCCTGGAGTTTGCTATGCAGAGTCCTTTGCCCGCAACAGTTCTTAGTGCGAGAGAAGTAGGTGAGGTCAAGGGGGGCTCACCGAATCTCGCTCACCGGTCATAGTGACTCGAGTGTCATTCCGACACTCTTTGATACTTCGGAGGAGACGCTTTCCGTAGTGGTGGCAAGAGCGTCTCATATTTGACCCCGCCAGTTTTCACCAAACGGGAATCGAGGATACGGAGGCAAGATCGAGCGGCTGCTCTCTGCCCCCGTATTTCCATACCCGACAGCTGGTATCATTGTTAGACCATAGCAGAGACGCATGCCACGGAGGTGTTTGCCGCATCTCTGCTGTACATTGAGTTGATCCTCACAGAAGCATTAATACGGAGCAATGGGACTGTGCCCTGATAGAGGAGGAGGTCGTGCGGCTGCTCCCTTCATCTCGGAGAGAACTCTTGGTAGAGAGCCCGGCTGAGCCTCCCAAGTTCGTTGCGTCCCCGTGAGACATCTAAAGCCATTAGCAGCACACGAACATCATTGTCGGACGTTTCTTAGCACAGTGCCCTCCGTTGGCGAATACCGGGACCGGTATTCATGCGGAGGATGGTGAGATTTCCTTGCAGACATAAGGACCTGTGCTGCTAATGGATATGGTTGACATTTCCCTCATGCTTATTTCTTTGATGATTCATTGACTCTACCTTTACTTTATGTTTTGCCATTCTGGTTGCTTTCGTTTCTTATTACCTTTACTAACATTGATCCAATAAATACAATTGGTCAGATACAGCTGTTTGGGGTCTGATTATCTTGCCTAGCCTGGCCTCCCACCGATACCGGGTATTCAACAGGTTACAAAATACCAGTGCAACCAGTTTGGCTACACATTGAGGACCAGGAATTGGTAGCCAAGTTCAAGGATGTCTATTACAAATTAGTAAGCAAGTTCAAACAGATCACTTTCAAGACCTTTCTGTAAAGATTCAAAATATTAAAAGGGAGCCCAAGCGTCCCGAAGAAGTTTGAACGAACAAGAATTAAAGAAACAAGTAGCTCATATGCTGCAATAAAAAAAGAACAGGATAAGGACCTGGTGCTCAGAAAACAATCTCAAACAGTCCTTTCTATACATTAGTAATCTAACGGTGACATGCATCAATAAAACGTTTTGCAATTCCTTATTAGCGATTTTTAAGGAATCGCAAATAAGGAATCGCAAAACGGGATGCATGATTTAAATTGCATAAAATTTGCCAATCAGTAAAAATCGCAATTTTTACCTATTTGCAAATATTATGCAAATTCCAATTTGCGAATACGCAATTCCCATTGATTCCTATGGGCCAAAAGGCCCATAGGAATCAATGGGAATTGCGAATTCACAAATTGGAATCCGCAAAATGTTGATGCATTCCATGGGTGTAGGGGGGGGTCCAAAGGACCCCCCCCTGCACCCCTGAAATGTATTTTGGAGTGCATGTTTCAAACATACATGTCCTAAGGACATGTGTGTCTGTAACATGACAGTGTTTTTAAATGCAAATTAGAGCATTTTAACACATTTTCGCAAATTACCACGAGGTCCAACCTCGTGGTAATTTGCATCCCCTAATTGCGAATTCGCAATTTTTAAATTAATCATGCATGGCTTTTAAGGAATCGCTAATTTGCGATTCCTTAAAAGCAATCGCATTTTTGGAATTCGCTAAAAATAGCGATTTTCCCAAAAATGCATGATGCATCTCTAAACATGATTTTGCATTCGCAAAAAGCCGATTTTAGCGAATCGCACCGTTTGCGCATGCAAAAATCGTTGATGCATGTGCCTGTAAGTCTTCCAAGCACAGTCCAAGGACAAAAATAGTTTGAGTATCTAAAGTTTTTTTTAAATCAAAGAGTTCCATTTCAGAGATAGGGACACAGCACCTGAATATAGGTAAGACAAGCATTTGCATTGCACAAGCTCATCAAGAGTCTTCAGTTGGTTGGGATTAAGTGCCAGCCTTAGCCACACTTAGGGAGAGAGTCAATGGGGCATAGTGGTAAAGCCTCCCAAAGCCCATTCAAGGGGCAGTGAAATCATGGAAGGGTTCTGAATAGAATCTGCAGAAAGGGGTTCAGCAAAGAAGTCCACACAAAAGTCCAGAATGAACTTAATTAGATCTTGGGGCAGTTCTGAAGTCCATTGGGGTTGTCAGTAAGTTATAATCCATAAGGTCCGCAGGTAACACCCCCTTGGTCGTTATCATTGATAGAAGTCCCTTGTCCATGTTTCAGTCCCCATGTTGCATACTGCAACATCCAGGCAAAATCCTACACCAGACAAGGGAATTACATCTCCTTCACACACTCAGGTTAAAACATAATAGTCATTTATTCAGTTGCAAGTTTCCCATGTGTTCATCGTCAAGGTATGTTTCTCAGACTATGTATCTATCACTAGTACAAAATGTATCTATTCAAGACTAACAATGTGTGTGAATACTTGCAAGAATTGTCGAGTTAACAGAACAGTAATTTGTTAAATGTTGCACGGTGAAATATAGGCCTTTGGAGTTAAGTTAATCATTAAATTCAATGATGCACATTTAATATGCGTGTGCACAAATTAACATAAATTAATATGAACTCATTAATGCATTTTAGCTCACATTGCATAAATCATAAATCATACTGCAAATCACTAAATTAGTCAAAGGCAAGAATGAACGGCTCCTACATTTGAAAGTGCATATGTAACGTAAATGCATATATTACATTTCTACTATTGTTTGGGTCTCTAACCCCCAGATGCATCAAGAACCCAATTTGCTATTCCTTAATAGCGAAAAATAACGATTCGCTATTAAGGAATAGCAACATGCAATGCATGAAGAAGTCACTTAAAAAATAGCTATTTCTGAAAATTTCTTAATTGCGACTCGCAAATTGCGAGTTACAATTAAGGAATACATCCCTATTCATTCCTATAGACCTAGAGGCCCATAGGAATGAATGGGAAGACATTCTCAATTTGCGAATTGCAATTAGCGAATCGCAAATTAAGAATGCGAATTAAAGGGTGCAGGGGTGTCCAAAGGACACCCCTGAAATTGATCTGTGCACATATGTTGCACACACACATGCCCTTAGGGCATGAGCGTGCACAACCTGAAACTTTGAAAAACGCACTTTCAAAGTTTTTGCAAATTACCATGAAGTTCAACTTCATGGTAATTTGCAAGCCCTATTAGCGAAATCGCTATTTTTTCAACTTTAAAGCATTGCATTTAAGGAATCTCAATTAGAGATTCCTTAAATGCAAGTAATCGCTATTTTGCGATTTCTTAATTTGCGATTTTTGCATTTGGGATGATGCATCCCAAATGCAAAAATACCGGTCGCAAAGGGGCAGATTCTGAGAACCTGGCCCTTTGCGAGCGGATTTTACCTTGATGAATCTATGCCTATGTTTCTACAAATATGAGGATAATCAAGTATTGGGGGTCAAGGCGACAGCGCGAGCACGCCATGAGGGGAACGGCAACAGCGCTCTCACCTGTGCAGCAACCCACGCCGTGAGGGCAACGGCTAGAGGCATCACACTCGCCGGTCCCGGCAGCAGCAGGACACTACAACTCCCAGCTGCCCCGGGGATTGGCGCTTTACTGACGCCCACGACACGCCCGGAGGTGCCTTAAGAGGAAGGAGCGCTGAACGCTCCTGGGGGTCAAGGCTACAGCACGAGCACGCCGTGAGGGGAACGGCAACAGCGCTCTCACCTGTGCAGCAACCCACGCCGTGAGGGCAACGGCTAGATGCATCACACTCGCCAGTCCCGGCAGCAGAGGAACACTACAACTCCCAGCTGCCCCGGGGACTGGCGCTTTCCTGATGCCCACGATGCGCCCGGAGGCGCCTTAAGAGGAAGGAACGCCTCCCGCACCGCGGGAGGCGTGCGGGCGGCACCGGGCTGAGCCCGGGCAGAGGGCGGGCCGTCTGTGGCCGTCCGGGGCAGGAGGAGGCAGGGCAGGGCCATACCCTTAACACCTGCAGCCACAAATGGGTAAGCAAAAGAAAGCACTGACCATGGAGGAGGGTGGAAAAAATGCTAATGTTCCTAGACACTCCAACTCCATCATGACTTATCTCTCCTCAGCTGTGGGGGCCCTTACTAAGGAGATTGCTAATGCTGAGCATGAACTGGGTTTGTCATCCCTTTCTCCTACTAACACTTTAACACCTCATCCTTTGGAGCTCGCTGACTTAGGTCCACCTGATATTCCATCCTTACCCCTGGAACCAGTGGTGACTATTGTAAATTCCCCCCCTCCAGCCGAATAACCAAGGAGATTACACCAACATCGACCATCGTTTCTACCAGACAGAACCCCCAGTCGGTAACTCAACCAGCTAGGCGGAAGAAGGGGAAAAACGCCAACATGATGGGCACATCTAGTACACCACCTGATCTTCTGAGAGATAAACTGGAGGCACTTTTCGTAGCCAGGATTGAACCTCTACTAGTTGGTATTGCGAAGGAAATTTTGGACACGTTAAACACCTGTCTGGAAGGACGTCTAAAGAAACGTTCCCTAATAGATATACTTGTAAACTCCATTCCCCCCCATATTGACTCACTTGACAGGGGGCCGTCCGTGTATGGAGCAGGGAGTATGGAGGTACCTGGTAATAGGCCAATCGCACAGACATCAAGTAGGGTATTGCATTTGGGTGATAGTTCACAGGTTACCAAAGCACCACTTCTTTGTATAAAGGCCAGCACTCCTAATATGGCGGACCAGACACCCTCTCTGAATCAGCCTAGTCCACCTGCCCACAGGAAGGCTACCCCCAGCTAATACAAACTTAACTTACCTCCGGAGGCGTCCCCACTAGTTGCCGTGTTTATAGGCGTACCCCCACTTATGGAGGGTGAGATGGAATCAACCTTGGACCTTATGGTCAAGGCGAATAGGTGGTGCTCAGAGAAATGCTGTGGGGAGAACATTGCGGACAGGATTATCCACGCAAGGAGGGTGGGTTGGATTAGTAAACAACCAAAAATCACACAGGGGGACTGTGTGGTAATACATTTTAGCAGGGCTAACCTGGCTGATAGGTTATTTTGGGAGGGTTCTGCGATATCAACAAGTAACCATCTGAGACCTGTCCCTCTGGGCTTCTTCTATCAACCCTTAGCCCGTATTTACCTAACAAATCACTACCCAGTAAGATGGCAGGGATGGAGGCCACCACAGGGGGCGGGTAATGCTCATGGATCCATAAATTCACAATCTTCAAGGCGACCCATTGCCCCACCACTACCCCCTCCCCGGGCTCCCCAGGGTGCAGATGAGGGTTGTGGGTTGGGTACGAGTAACCATTTTGCCCCCTTGTCAGGTCTGGAGGACACAGACTGACTAACAAACGAGACGTTGCCATCGGCAAAGGGGGCGGTAACTCAAATGAGGTGGCAGTGTGTAAAATGCTTAGTTGGAATGTGGCAGGGATTAGCTCCAAGAGTGGTGACAATGAATGGTCTAGATTTGTCTCTGAGCATAACGTTATCGCCCTACAAGAATTATGGGATACCTCCTCCAGCTTCTGGCTGGATGGGTTCAACAGTTTTGCTGTGGCTGCCACCCCCAGTAACACAGGCAGGGCTAGGGGAGGTCTTTTAACCCTATTTTCACTAGATATCAAAGGCCCCTAAGGCAGATCAAAAACGATTCCCCAAATATCCTAATTGTTGAAAGGGAAATTAGTCCCACAAGGAGTACATTATTCATAAACTTTTATAATTCAGGAAATAGGGATTTTTGTGATAATAACATCGCTGCCCTAGAATCCTTTTTAACTTCAGTCAGTCATAATACACATACTAATTTTGAATGCGTGCTATTGGGCGATTTTAATATTCACCCCTGCAAATTTATGTGTAGCTCAATTAACCTTGTGGGGGAAGCGGGACCTGAGGGACCCCACTTTGAGCATACCACACCGGGCGAGGAGTTGGAAGATTTACTGGCAAATTTCAACTTCTCAGAACCAATGTCGGTGGAAGGGGGTACTAGAACACCTACTTTTAAGGGGACAGTCCCTGGTGCAATCATCGATTAGATATTTGTGACCCCTGCTATCTTAAACAGGGCTATTTCTTACTCTACAGTTCCCTCTCCTCACAGTGACCATAACCCCGTACTTCTTGAGGTCACCTGGGGTGACTTCGTGGGGCCGATGCCAGGGCAAGTAAAAACAGGGCACACTTTACGCCCAGTGGACCAGGGTAGAAGGCTCAAGTGGGCAAACGTGGTCCCGGATAAATTCTACGCTGAAATTATCCTGAAAATCGAGGACCAGGTGGTGACCTGCCGGAACCCAGGCGCCCCAGATTACGAGATAATGGGTGCCTTTCAAACTATTTGTAGCCAAATTTCTTTGAACCTCTCGGTCAAACTGAGGCAGGGCGCCAGCAACCAGTGTCGCTGGTTCGACGCATTATGCTCGAAAGCCCACAAATCTTTAATGGCTGCTCTCAAAGCACAACCAAGGGTGAGGGCGGATATTACTATATTAAGAAAGGAATATAAGCGAGCTATTAAGGTTAGGCAGGACAAAATCAAGAACGATGCTTGGGAGAATTTACTCTGTACAGATATCCTACGGGATAGCAGGCAATTTTGGGCCATAATTAACCAGCCCTTCTTCTCTGACTCGACCAATTCCGCTATGGATTGTGTCATCTCAGATGACAAATGGTTGGCCCACTTTAGATCAGTTTATGGAGATACTGATACGGCTGGCCAAGTGAGCAACACAACTGTCCCTAAGGCCCCCCCATATGCTTTAATAGGGTCGAGGTCGAGAAAGCAATACTGGACACTACTAAGAATAAAGCTCCAGGGCCAGACGGGGTGCCAGCTGACTTTTACATACACTCTCCAAAGTTATGGGCGGGCGTTCTAGCCAATGTTTTCACCGCCGCCAATGGCAACTCTTTACCAACTACCTGGATAACTTCTTCCATCGTTCCCATATTCAAGAAGGGTCACCGGGACGACCCAGGGTGCTATAGGCCCATATCCCATTTGGACTCTGCAATTAAGATCTTAGGCAGAGTCCTTTTGGCCAGGTTAAGGGACAGTTTGGAGAGTTGTGGGGGTTTGGCTGACATCCAGTACGGATTCTGAGAGAAGAGAGGAACAATAGAGCAGTGTTCCAACTTACATCTGTTGATCTCGAAGTATACAGTGGCCAAGGAGGGGTCACTATACCTTGCGTTTATGGACCTCTCCTCGGCCTTCGACTTGATGAACAGGCCTAAGTTATAGGATATCCTTCTCAGGATCGGGATCGATGAGGCACTGGTCAGGTTTATGGCTTCACTCCATCAAGAGTTATTTGCAGTTGTGCGGGTTACCGAAGAGGGAAGGTGCACGTCCCGTTTTAATTCCATGCGATGGGTCAGGCAGGGTTGCATACTGGCCCCCCTGCTTTTTACAATTTACATCAATGGTCTGGGTAGCTACCTACCTGGAAGCAGTGGACGGAGATGTTCTGCGTGTAGGAGAAGTTAAGATCCCTGCTCTCCTATACGCGGACGACGCAGTGCTGATAGCCCGCACTGGCGTCTGTCTCCAACGGCTCCTGGATGCCTTTGATACCTTCATGGACCTACTAGACTTGAATGTTAACTCGAACAAGTCACATTCCATGGTTGTTGGGCACCACAGAAAAAAGAGTTTGGCTAAAACTTTTAGATGGAAGGGCGAAGTCACTAGTGTTTCGGCCTTTCCCTACCTGGGGGTGTTTTTTGATGACAGGGTTTCCTGGGGTCCCCAGGTTAGGGCAAAAAGCCTGGCGGTGACCAGGTCAACAGCGGCTCTCATAGGCTTTGCAAAAAGGCTGGGCACTAGACTGATGGAAGCCCTTTTAAAGGTTTATAACAGTAAATGTATTTCGCTGGCAATGTACGGCGCACCACTATGGGGTTATGTATGCTTTGAACCAATACAAAAGGCAGAAAACAGATTTTTACGTTCCCTTTTGCCGGTCCCCCAGTCCACACCAACCTTTTCAATACATGCAGAGGTGGGCCTGGACCACGTTTGTGATAGGATAAACTTGGCTCCTTTAATCTATTGGCTAAAGACATGGCTCAATAAAGAACTAACTCTTAATCACAGGATAATGAATGATGTCATGTCTTTGGATCACCGTAGTAGGGTGCCTTGGATGGCCTATCTGAAGAAGTCTTTTACGGAATTGGGCCGCCCAGAACTCTTTACAGATCCTTCTGGCATCAGGAAACTGGACGTAGACATTGTTGAAAAGCAGTTCATGACAAGGGCAAGAGTGGCTCGTGAGGAAAGGGAACTGCAGAAGCCAGCAGTGAGACGACATTATTTGCTAGTGAAATCCATTGCACTGGAACCCTATCTAAGTTTTGTCACTAGGACATTTCACAGGTTTCTTCTGACTAAGTTCAGATTTAACCTCATACATTTTTATCTAGGCAGTTTTAATACATCGGTTAAAACAGAGACAGCCCCGCCCTGTACTTGTGATAATCTTTCTGTTCAAGAAACCTTGCATTTTGTTATGTTTTGTGGTTTCTTTTCAGATCATAGGAAATGACATTTGTTACCTGTTTTAAGGGAGGCTGGCTTGTCACAGGTGAGACCAGCCTTGTTTTATCTTCAATCACTGTGTAATATTCGTATCACATTTTGTATGGCAAACTTCTTAGTGGCGGCGGCTAGATCCAGATCTAAATCACGCAAGATATTACCAGGTTTCCCCGAATGAATTGTATTTTAACATCTTTAAAAAAAAATCTTTTTAGCCCAAATATCTCGCCACATGAACTTGATTGGTATGAAATTGTTTAATAGTTTTTTATCTGTATAAAAATGTTTTTATTCTCTTTGTATGATTTTTAACTAAATCGAATAAAGATTCATTGACTGACTGACTGACTGAAGTATTGAAATTAGATTACTAGAGGGTACACAGGCAATATAGCATACGTTTAAGAAAGTCTGGTACCTTGATCAGTACAAGTGCATTGGTTTTATAAGAGGATGGTTCCTTCATTAATCAAACTTTATTAAATCATCTTAATCAGCATGGATAAACATATTCTTGTGAGCAAATTCTCTAATTCTGTACAATGAATGCATTCTTAATTTTTATTGTGTATACCTGCTCTCATAAACCATTGCTTTAGGAAGGGAATGATTGCAAAGTGCACGTTCATGTCATCTCTCCGTGAATATTTTCTCACATAGTTTATCATGTTTCATGAAGTGTATAAGAGTGGAGAGCTTTTGCACCGCACCAGGACTAACAGCCAAACGGGCCAGCCACAGTAAAAAGGAAGTGGCTTCACTCTGACACCTCAGCCACTGATCAGGAATTTCATGAGCACAGCAATAGTGCTTTCAACATCCAGAGTCCTCGGGTGAAACTGCGGGCCAGCAGTCTTTCTGAGTTACTCATAACCTCAATGACCCGGTAGCCATTACCAGGCCCACTGGGAATTACAGGGACCTCATGAGGGCCTTGGTAAACAAATTAGGAGATGCTCCAACCACTGTTATCCCTCTTCAGGGGGCTCCGCTGACTTTTTCATTCTACTTTTTGTGGGGTCAGTGGCATAAAATGTGCATTTCTAAAGCACACATTTTCCCCATGAGGCATCTTGACACTACATAAAAACAAATTTATTCGAGCTTGGATGGAAAAAGGCTCAACGCACCCGCTGGATTCAAACCTCTGAACATAAGGTCAAATACAGATTCTTGCAGATAATTCATTAGGTCTCTGAACTGCCAGACCCAGTTACAGTTATTACTACAGAAATAATACCTTGAACTATTCATTGATGTTGAAGACAAATAACATGGCGAATGGTTGCCTAAATGTTTTTTTATGCAAATCACTCATAAAGCATGGTTTCTGTCAGGGCCACTGCAATTGTGTGGAATTCTGTGACATGGGGAAAACGGTACACAGACAAAATATCGATTTTTAAATATCGATATACAAAAATATCGAAGTTTAAATATCGATGGGACAAAATATCGAAGGTAAGTAATATCGACAGTCTTAATATCGATATTGGTATGATATCAGTAATATCGAAGTTGTAAATATCGATGTCAATAATATCGAAATTAATAACTTTGATGTTACTAATATCAATTTTTAAATAAATTTAGTGTATATTATATTGTATTTATTGTGTTTTATTATTTATTTTTAATGTAATTTAATTAAATATTGTCTTTTACTACTGTAGCGGGTTGTGGGTTTATAGGGGAATAGGGCGGGAAGTAATTTAATTATGTTAAATTAATTATTAATTAGTAGGAATTATTAATTAATTAATTGAGAAATAATGTTTATTTATTTTTAATTAATTGATTAATTGATAAATATGTTCTGTAGCGGGTTATGGGTTTATAGGGGAATAGGGTGGGAAGTAATTTAATAATAATTAATTAATTGATATATGTTTGTACATATTTTAATTAATAATTAATTGGTAATTAATTTCTATTAATTAGTTAATTAATTAATATAATTTTTGACATATTTATAATTATTAATTACTTGGTAATTAATTAATATTAATTACATTAATTATAGTAATGTTTTTATATATAATTTATTGTTATTCTTAATTAATTAATTGGGAAAAATAATATTAATTATTAAATTAAATTAATTACAGCAAATGTGCTAATATATTTATGTTATTGTTAATTAATAATTAATTGGTAATTAAATAATATTAATTAATTTTGGGTAAAGGAGTATTTTTAGGGTTCAGGGTCAGTTTTCAGTTTTTGGGTAAAGGGGTATTTTTAGGGTTCTGGGTCAGTTTTCAGTTTTTGGGTAAAGGGGTATTTTTAGGGTTCAGGTCAGTTTTCAGTTCATGGGTAAAGGGGTATTTTTAGGGTTCAGGGTCCGTTTTCAGTTTTTGGGTAAAGGGGTATTTTTAGGGTTCAGGGTCAGTTTTCAGTTTTTGGGTAAAGGGGTATTTTTAGGGTTCTGGGTCAGTTTTCAGTTTTTGGGTAAAGGGGTATTTTTAGGGTTCTGGGTCTGTTTTCAGTTCATGGGTAAAGGGGTATTTTTAGGGTTCAGGGTCAGTTTTCAGTTTTTGGGTAAAGGGGTATTTTTAGGGTTTAGGGTCAGTTTTCAGTTTTTGCGTAAAGGGGTATTTTTAGGGTTCAGGGTCAGTTTTCAGTTTTTGGGTAAAGGGGTATTTTTAGGGATAAGGGTCAGTTTTCAGTTTTTGGGTAAAGGGGTATTTTTAGGTTTCAGGGTCAGTTTTGGGTTTTTGGGGTACAGGGATATTTTTAGGGTTCAGGGTCAGTTTTGGGTTTTTGGGGTACAGGCGTACAGGGTAAAAACAAAAAAAAATTACATTAAATCAAATAAATTACATGAAAAAAATTTAAATTACTTTAAATTATTAAGTGTTTTATTTATTTTAAATGTATATGTATTAATTTTAATTTTGTTTTAACATTTTTATTTAATAGTTGTAAAATTATATGTATTTTAAATTTATTTTTACATTATTATTAATACATTTAAAAAAACGATATTTTTGATTCCGATATTTTTGTACTTCGATATTATTTTTTCGATATTTTTGTACTTACCTTAATGAAGATAGGATTCCAATATTTTTGCTGTCGATATTTTTGCTCCGATATTTTTGCATATCGATATTCTGTCTGTCGATATTATGTCAGACATTCGGGGAAAACAACATTTGCACTTTGGGTTGACTGAATTATGTGGCAAGAGAAGACAAATTATGTGGCGTACTGTGCCACATTTTGTATTAGCCATGCCTCACTTTTTGGGGGATTTTACACGTTTATACTTTCTTGGCAAAGGTTTCACCTCATCAGTAGCACTTTGACATCCAAATACAAAAATAATACAGAAATAAGTAACAAAGGGCACGATTAGGATGTCGGGCCGAAAGCCTCCAACCAGCTGTCGGAGGCTCTCCGTCCAACATCCTGGGTTTCCCTCCGACTGCCGTATGAAGCTGTGGGGAGATTCCGCTCCTCCTCGGAACAGAAGCGGGATAGTAATCGCTATAATTACTGTGGATCCCAGTCTTGGCTCCGCCGTCAGGATTACGATGTCGGATTCCAACAGCCAATCTGTGTCAGCATTTCCAACGTGAATTGGCTGTTAGAAACTGACTTTGGGGGCCCCTAGCAAAGATCCTGATCCCCCCCCCCCGCCCTCGGCTATGGAGTCTGGGTGGGCACCTAGGTTACCCCTCAACATCCCTTCACCGTGTGGTAGGCACCGCATGATGTCTGCCACATGGTGCAGGGAAGTTTCAAAACCTCCAATTCTCAATGGAAGTTTGTGCTGCAGTCCTTTTCCGCACGTTGCACAAGCTTCCAATGAGAAATACAGGTTTGCGACCACCCAATGGCCGGTTGCATTAAAAGACTGCAGTTGGAACTTCCGACCTGAGGTTGAGCAGTTCCTTTCCACAAGCCACTCGACATCGTCATAAGGCCCAGAAAGGTGATCAGTCAACCTTTGCTAAGGGCCGTTCACTGCGCAGCAGCATGTATTGCTGCAGTTTTAGTACCTTTTGATCCATCAGAGCTAATCTTTTTTTTGCTGAAATCAACTGATTACTCAACAGATGATGGACTAAGTTGTAAATGTGATAAAACCATAATTATGCGGAGAACGCTGAAGCCACAAAACCACCTTGTTTAAGTTGATATCTAAGTTAAAGATGAACATGCAACACAAAGGGCTCATCCTGAAATAATCTGGCGTATTTCTAATTCAGAGTATGTGCTTCTTAAATCCGTTTTGTGATGAAACATCGAATTAATAATACTGGTTTTATTCAGGAAAGGTATTGACTTATTTGCACTGGACAATTTAACATTCAGATGCGGTCCATAACTGCAGACCCAAAATTTGTGCCTACAAACATTACTAGGGCAATTTATATCTAATTAAAACATATTCGAGTAATGGCTATAAAATATAAAGCACGGTCACGGTAATTTGTTAACGGCTACTGACAGAAATGTGTGCCCATTTTTGGAAACAACAAAAAAAAATGATTTATGATAAATCACATCATTTACCTTCAACGTGATTAGGATAGAGGTCATTAAATCAAAATGTCATGTCAGCAAATAGTTGATGATTAGAAAATATAATGAACCGTTCAGCTATTCACCTCCAACAACACAGTGATAAAGCAGGTATGGTAATAATGCTAGCCTGTGCCCATAAAAACAAATTGTAGAACATGGAACTCTTTTTACATTCTTTTATTATTCTGGCCCAAATTTACTAAATGTTTTCGAAGTCGCATGACTGTGCAAAGTAATGCAAAAGATAACAACAATCTGCTTTTGTTCAGGTCTCTGCCAGTACAATAGAATTGCATTCTGTAGCACAGAATCTCGGATAAACTGTGCATAGTGAACATTACATATGCAAAACTAAAAAAACTCCCAAATGTTTCAACGCACAGTAGCAATGTAGCAGCACCCAGGGCCATATTATTAAGCAAGGGCGATACATTATCCCCGCTTTTATCTGCCGGAAACTGCAGCTAAAGCGGCGATAATGGGCTTGATAATATGCCCTTGTGAATTCCCATAGAAGCCTAGTTTAACACCAGAACCTGGGCTTCTATAAGAATTCACAGGGCATATTATCAAGCCCATTATCGCCGCTTTAGAGGCAGTTTCCTGCCGATAAAAGCGGCGATAATGTATTGCCCTTGCTTGATAATATGGCCCTTAATGCCTAGAATACGAATTCAAAATAGAACAGGTGCAAACAATGGTCAAAAGTTGGGTTATTGAACTTGTTCGACTTTTCTCTTTGAAAAACGTGCACCCCCTGTGAAAATTATAGATACCACAAAATATACGCTGTTGCCGTCACCTGTTTAAAGATAAGTGTACTTTAGGTATTGGCTCTCCTTTAAATGAAATGCAAGGTACCGCTTGAAAGACTTTGATGGGTGGCACAATGTTAGACCACATTTTCTCGCAAGAGAGCACAGCTTTATTTTCCTAAGTATCAGTAACGTCGTCATCGCCACATGACATGTGGTAGATATGTCTCTGCGCAAAAGGTGCCAGTTATGGTGTGGATCTAAAATATCGATGGCAAAATATCAATAGCACTGCATATAAATCGCCGATTATCGTAGGTAGCATAGTACTGAAGAACTGAGTATTATTACATTTTTTATTTAATGTTTTTTTGCTAATCTTTTGCTTAATAATTTCATTATTGTCTCTTAAATATTGATTATTATTTTTTTCATTGGAGTGTTATTTAAATGGTTTTGTTTAATATTGTTTTATTTTAGTAAAATTGATAATTGTAATTTTTTTGGGTTGTTGGATTTTCTAAGGGCACAGGTAGGGCTTAAACAATTATACAAATGCTTATATTCAAAATACTCATATTTTTTTATCCTGTTGAACTAAACTAAATGAAAATGAAATTACATTTATACAGCTCTCGGCTACCCTGGGGAGTCTAGGTGCTATAGCTTTGGGAAACAGATCACAGCCTAAACAGAGATGAGAAGGAACAGAGGTCTAACTGTTGAAAAGATTTGTTTTAAGAGCTTTCTGGAAAGAAAACAGTTCCGTTTTTTTCTTAAGATCTGAGGGCATCGTTTTCTAAAGCTTAGCAGTACAGGTGATGAAGTTCCTGCCCCCCACTTAAATCTTTTACATTTAGGTACTGCTAAATTTCTAGCTGAACAACCCCCTGAGTCCAACTACCAAACTCTTGCGCTCCTGTCCTGGAACATTAGGGTCTTAATGATCAAGGCCAGGGCAAACAGGTCTTGAAATACATTGCCCATCATGGCACCTTCAGAAACTGCGCCTTCCCCCAGGGACGGAACCCTCTTATGCAGCTATTTGGGGCTCACACCACTTCTTTTCCAACTATAGCTCATACACTAGAGAGGTGTTTACTCTCATTCTTAAAAACTTTACAATTCAGGCACATTACCACCGTCGCGGATGACAGTGGCTGCTATGTCCTAGTTGCTGGTGTTCTGGCAGGTTACTCAGTCCTACTGACCAACATCTACGCTCCTAATGTAGATCCCCCAAAGTTTTTCTTGTCCTTTTCTGCTCAAATTGGGCAGCCGGATTTCAACCATCTTATAGTAGCAAGAAAATTCTATCTCCTTATGGACCCTGACACTGACACCACAGCACCAACACCAGCCACTAAAGCCAGATTACTCTATGTACTCCATGTACTCTGTGATACACACCTATTGCGTGATGCCGGGAGCCTAAAACGCACCTCAAACCTGGGATTCACTCACTACTCGGTCCCATACAATACTTGGTCATGCATTAGTTACTGCCTTTTCTCTGCTACTCTCTCTCAATGGTTGCTTTCCACTCAACATCTCTTTCACACACTAAACGATCATTCTCCGGTTTAGGTTCTTCTTAATATTCCATTTGGTGGCAGTCAGGAATGACATTAGCGATTCCCTGCTTTCGCATTACAGGATTAACGGTTCTTCTCGACTTGCGTGCATCAGTTTTGGAATACTTCTACGTCAATGAGGGTACGGTTGCCTCTCATTCCACCCTTCGGGAGGCTTTCAAAGCCTATATCAGGAACATCTGCATCTTGAAGCATTCTGGGGTCCTCAGGGACCTAAGTATGAGCCTTGAACGACTCAAGGAGGAACTGGCTAACCAAAATCTCTGAATCTAATGTGGCACCGAACCAACTGATCCTCAAGCCAGGGAGTTACATTACATTATCTTCTTATTTTTAAGCAGCTGGCTCAGCCAGCGTGTGTAGGGAGGGGCGGAGCTGGGGCATCTGTGCATAGGAGAAGTGCTTTTTGCACTCTCTACATGTGTATATGTGTTTTGTTGGGCACCTCAGGCTGACCAAAACACACATGCTCACTGAGCTTTCTTTAAACCGGCTGCATTGAGCAGCCGGGCTGGGGAAACCCCACATGCTCCCTGAGCAGAGCATTTTTCCAGCCACCTTTTGTATGTGGCACAGCCACTGGCCAGAGTGGCCCACTTAACTGAGTACCATGACCTCGTTGAACGGGAAATTCTTTATTTGAGTAAACACGCTCGGGCACTCAGATATTGGGAAATTGAGCAACTCCTGTGTGCATTGGCCTGCCAACTTCATTGTCCTAGGGGCAGCTCGTACATCACCGAGCGGAGTGTTGATGGGGTGAGTGGATCACACCATTTGGGCTCCTCCCAACTTTGATTCTGTAGTGGACATGGTACGGAGGTGGCCCTTGTAGTTGCTAGTGAGGAGATCTAGGCACCTCTGGAGAGTGGTTGAAGAGTGGCTGTGGTCTTACCTGACCTCTCTGCTGCTTTTGATACGGTCAACCATGTTTACATGGTCGAACCATTAGGTGCTTTAGGAGTGAAGGGCAAAGCGATTGCCTTACTCGAATCCTTCCTCTCCTCTAGAGTTGAATCAGCTCAGCTCGGTGAATACATCTCTCAATCCTACTTGTTACTATGCAGATTTCTCTAGGGCTCATTTTTTAGTCCTTCTTTGTTCAACATTGATGTTACTCCACTGGCAGCACTCATCAGATCCTTTGAGTTTTCATTGGTCTAACATGCTGATGATACCTAGATAATTGCATCCCTTTCCAATTTTAGTCAGGGTAACAATGAATCCTTTCGCAACTGTATGCCTGCAGTCAGCAACTGGATGGGAAAAAACTGTCCTAAACTAAAGTCAGGTAAGATGGAGCTTGTGTTATTTGGCCATAAGACATCCTTCTGGACCCCATCATGTTGGCCCAAAGATATGGGGACTTTCCACAACCCTAAGAATAAAGGCAGGAATCTAGAGTCCTTCTGGACAAAAAATTACAAAAACCAGGTCAATGCAGTCATCTTTCCGTCTTTTTTCACATTAAAAACCTTGATGAAAATTAAAAATCAGATTTCGCATGACCTTCTGAAATCAGCGGTCATTGCTTTAGTACTTTCACATATTGACTACTGCCATGGCCTCTAGCTCAGCCTGCAAGTGAACACTATGCGGAAGCTGCAGACTACGAAACTCCGCAGCCAGAATGCTTAAATATCTGCCTAAATTCCAATCTGCTACCCCAGCATTGAATGATCTCCACTGGCTTCCAGTGAAAAATAAAGTTGCTTTTAAATCTTTATGTATTACCTTTAAGGGGCTGGCCGGGACTGTTCCTGAGTATTTGTAAAAGAAATTCTGCAGGTATAGTCCCAACAGACCCCTCCGATTCAGCCTCGCAAAAACAGTTGTTGTGCCTTGCCACGAATTGGCTACTTGGGGTGGTAGAGGCTTTGTGAAAAATACCACACTCCTCTGGAATGAACTTCCTCTTGATCTAAAAACTGCCCGCACTCACATTATTTTTAGGAAAAAAAATCAAATGTGGCTCTACTATAAATCTATAAATAAATAACCCGACTCGGATAATAGCTCATCATCCTTTCTTGCTCAGATCAGCGCCAATATGCCTTAGGGCAGTAGAGCGCTTTACAAAATCCAAAATCTAATCAAATCAATGAATGTACATTGAACACCCTGCTCCAGTACTACATTCATCTTTACACCTCCCGCCTTGCAGGTGACACTGCAGCCCAGGCAACATACCTGGAGGAGTTTGCCATGGTTTGACTCTCTAATCCCCATTATGAATTCCTCAGTGAAATTTATGTTATGAGGAAATAATCAGGCCTCGGTATAGTTCGCAGAGGTTTGCTACGCCGAGCTCTGTGAAATGACAAAAAAACTTTGCAGAGTTCCGCAAGTGGCAGAGTGCAGTGCGAACTGTCATTCATGCTGATCTTCCTGCCGCTCGTGTAGAAATTCTACCTGAGCAGTAGCTCGCACACGCCAGCTTACTGTTCATGAGCAGTGAAAAAACTCTGCAGCACTAGGCAGAGCAACGTTTTCTGCATTCCGCAAAGTGGCAAAGTGCGGAGTGCAGAAAACTCTGTGAACAGAGCAAAGTTCACCACCCAGGCCTAGAATTAATTCAGGCTATAGACTCCCTCTATGGCTACAAGGCCCTCGTACTTGATGGTTACGCGGAGAGTCCTGTAACTTTTGAACATATATTGGCACTGAAACTCCCCTCACTGTCTACGAATAATCCCTTGCAAATGGGTGCTCTCCCCATTCTATGTGTGAGGCTAACATAACCCTCCTCACTAAACCCAGCAAGGTCTCTGTACACTGTGGCCCTTGCAGACAGATGTCCATCCTTAACTTGAAAAATAAAATATTGACGAAGGGTCCCTCCAATCATCTTTTCTTACTGATGGGCCAGATCATCTCCCCTGTGCAATAGAGATTTGACCCCCATCACTCAAAATCACTAAATCTGAGGGCAGAATTCTCAATACTAAACAGAAGTTATCCATATACACAGCCATATTCGCAATCTATTGTCCCCCATTGCTCAACATCACTGAATCTGAAGGCATTATTCTCAATAATCCACAGATTTTTTCAAGATACATCACCACGATCAATCACTTAGATGCCAAGAAGACCTTTGAGTGGCCCTTTCTTCGTACCCTCATTTGTAAACAGGGCAACAGATTTTTTTTATTTAGGATTTCGTACCCATCCAAGAGACCTATGTCAAGGACAGCATTTTCTTTATTAACAGCATTGAGAACATGCCTTTTAGTATTGCCATAGATTGGCTAGCCACTCCAATATTTCGCAGGAGGAAATGATCCTATTGATAAAAAATCTTCTGAACATACGCAAACGTCTGACCAACTGACCAACTTTATCATTTCTCTTCTCAGGATTGCATTACAGCACAACTACTTCGTGTCAAATGGTGAATATTTTCAGCAGTGTTCAATTAGTTCGATGGGAGCAGTTTTTGCTCCCGATCTGGCCAACATCTATATGGACCACATAGAACAAACATATGCCCTTTCACTGCAAAATAGATATCGCTCCAACATTACTTAATGGAACGATATATTGATAATATTTTCCTAATCTGGTCTGGCTCAAAGATCGATTTTCATGACTTTGTCAAGTATCTAAACGAAATTCAAAGGCATCCTGCTTTTAACTCCACCATACATAAAACAGAAATAGCTTTTTAGATATTACCATAAAACATGATGAAAGCACACTATACACAGGTCTTCATAAGAAGCCCACAGAATGGAACACACTTCTGGCTTACAATAGCAATAACCTGAGAGCACTAAGAGATGGACTGCCCTATGGACTATTCTTGCATCTCTATAGGAATTGCTTCCACAAGGAAGACTACATGAAAGAAGCTGAGATCCTGAAAAATAAATTGATTACCAGAGGCAATCCTAGAAAAATAGTAAGGAATTCTCTAAAGAGAGCATGGTATTATTAAAGAGAAGAACTATTGGTTGTCAAAAACAAATCGCCACTTTAAAAATTGATCTGTGTAACCACGGTTGGCACACACAGAAACGAGATTCGTAAACTGATCCTGAAAAATTGTCATTTGATTAGCAGTGTTGACCCAACTATAGAGACACAAATGTTCGCATATAAGCAAGACAAAATATCAAACATCATTTAGTTTACTCCTCCATACTATTGGAGACCATCCATAAACCCAGAATCTAGATAACATCTGGAAACTTCCACCTGTTAAAGGTCATTACAGCTGCAACAACTGAATTGCCTGTAATTTTGCTTCTGACACAAAGTGGTTTGAGTATAACAACCTTAAACATGAACTGATTTTTTTTTTCAAATTGCAATTCACAGAATGTGGTGTATTGTATGTGGTCTCCTCGTAATTTTCCATACTTTGGACAGACATCTCAACCCATCAAGACATGCATCAGCCAGTATCGTAGCAGAGTAAGATCCAGTGTCGTGAATGCTCCCTAGGTCACCCACTGTGCACAAAAACATCATACAGTTGACATCATAAAATGGCAGGTTAGTGAAATGGTCACTGTCCCAGAAAGAGAAGGTGACATGGCTCAGATTTTACAAAGGATGAAATGTAAATGGATAGTAAGATTCAATTTAATTAGCCAGGGTCTAAACACCACTGAGGAGTGGCGCGGCTTTGTGTCCACATTAACAAACTAATATGGTAACTGTCTATGCATAATGTTGCTCTAGGGCTTTGGGGTCAGACCTTAAAGGACACACTTAGAAAGGGGTGGGCTACTCATTACCAAATTAGATATGCAGACCTAACCATTTCCGCTGATCCCCGCATCTAGTTACATTGCTCTATGCCTTGATATATCTTATCTCCCTATTTCCCTTTATCAATCGTTAGAGCATAATTAAAAAGCTATTTATAATAGATTTTTTATATAGACACCATCATCATAGCATTTCTTTGCTCTAATGCACCACTGAATATGTTGTCTGTATACCCACTTTATTCATGCTCAATGTTATTTTGTAAACTGATATCTTATGTTGCCAACAAAACATAAGAAGGTCTATTTAAATATTGTTTTCTTTATCGTTAGAGCAATGATACAATGCCACATGCTTCAAAATTGTTAATATGGACACCATTATGAACATCAGTCCTTGCTCTAATATTCCACTAAATATGTTTTTTGTATTACTATTCTATTCTGGTTGAATGCATTTCTGTGTTATTTCTTCAACAGAACATAGGAACCTCTGTTTAATCCTTAATTTTAAGCTGGACTCGCTAGAAAACTCCTCTTTTCAGTCTAGAACTGCACAACCGTGCGCAATTCCTCAAGCATACAGTTCCCTGAGAGCCTCCAACAACCTATTGCATCAATCTGGAGAGTAAACTCCTAATGCCACTTACCCTCCAATTACTCAAGCCCAAGGGATGGAGTGCAAGAGGATTTTCCTCCATTATCTTTCCTCACACAGGTCTTTCCCCAAACAGCACTGGTTGTTCTACAGAGCGTGCCAGGAGTGTAATCGGCTTCTCCAATCGCAGCTCATTCTAGCGCATCTGTAGTCCCGATCGCTAATATTGTTCGGCTCCAACACACTATCAGCGGTATATAATGGGCTGTGTGCAGGAACACACACACAATATCCTACGGTGGCAGATGGAAGCAGTCCCCTTCGCAGCAGAACACATATCCCTACATCGACCAGCAGATACCCTCACACCCCCGCTTATTTAAAAGAATTCACTCACCATTTACAGCATTCTACTATGGGGGTAAGATTGTTAACTGTCAATATATCTTCTACTTCGTGATACCCACCATACTGTTATGTTGATTCCTTTTCCCTCAATCCCCAGAGTCACCATACCGACCAAGGTTCGGTTATCCACACCGACCTTCATTATATAAGACGTGTGACTGGACACATGATTATAAGGCTGTCAGATCCTCACCAGGGTCGGATTGGGATCACAATGTGGCCCGGGCACTGACGAAAAAAGTGGCCCACATTCGCGGGGCGTGGCCCACATTCAAGGGGCATGGCCCATATTAGCGGGGCAGTGGTACAGAATGACTTAAGTGTCAGAGTGCACCCTCCACAACATAAGAAAACCAGACAGTAAGGCACTAAGGGGATTGAAATTAACATTAAAAATTTACATCAGAAAAGCTGTGTTAAAAAATACGGACATGTTTTTATAAAGTGTCCTCTTTAATTATCATGTTCCTTTGACAGAATCATATAGCTTGAACAAATGGTTATTTTTTAAATTTGTTTTTCCATTTGACAGTTTTATATAGTGTGAATTCAGCCCAAGACAAAGGCTATTTGAGTTCTATGCATGAGCACCAATTAAAGTACACAAGATCCGATTTTTTATTTAAGGGCCTGGGCGATGAAAGAATCTGCCCAGAATCACAGGATGTTGAGCGGACGCTGGGACTCAAACCTGATTCCCCATCCCTGCAACTCTGGCGTCAGGCCACATATGCTTATGCGCACACAAGGAAGGAAAGTGGGAGGATAATGTTCTTGTAAAGGACACAGGGTCAAGGTGACAATGGCCTACAAGCTGAGCAACTAAAAAACAGCAAGCCTCTTTCTGTTGCTAAATTATTCAAGCCCTCCAGCGCAGGAGCACCTGAAAAGAAGTGAGGCCCCTGCTTTTACTAACCTACTCTGCCCTCCTAAGCCCTCCAGAACAGGAGCACATGAACAGCAGTGAGGCCCCCACAATTAGTAAATTAATCAGCCCTCCACGGCCTCAGGGCAAAGTCCTGGCAGGGGAGCACAAAACACAGCTGCTGGCTCCTCCATGGTAGCAAGGGGAGGCTGAGGTGAAGATGGTGCGAGTTCCAAACATCACCTGGCCCCCACAGCGAGACCCATTTTTCCTCGCCCACTATGCCCTGAATATGAAGGGCTGTGGGTGTGGTGTTATGACCAATACTGTTTTTGGGCCGCATGGGCGACAGGGTGGCCGAGTTGATAATGGCACACAATCACCCCTCCCCAGCCCACCCTCAGCATGATGCAGGGCAGGGGGTCAAGGAGAGACCACAGCTGATAATTGCTGTATGGCCGCCCAGCTAAGCTGCTTTCCTTTCTCTGGCTCTGTCTCAGTGCGCCCAGTGGGCCGTTTTTTTTCCTCCCCTTTCCCAGTCCACAGAGAGCACTCTCTGTGGACTGGGAAAGGGGAGGGGAAAAAAACGGCCCACAGAGGGCACTGAGACACCGGCCCTTCGGTCAATGCCCGAGTGTCGGCAGTGCCAATCTGCCCTGATCCTTACCCACTTACAGGGCCCAGGGTGAGTTATCTCTTTTCATTTCCAATCACAGGTTTTCCAGCAAAAGCAACCTGCTCAGTAATAAAAAGTATTTTATTTTTATTTTTGTCTTCTCTAACACAGTGCCTGACTGGGCACCATATAAGTAATAATTTCCCCATTGCAACTCACATTGAGTCACAACAGTTGCGGGTGTACAACGCCCCCCTCCCCCCCCCCCCCGCTTTCCTTCAAATCCAGGTAATGGATTAAGTCTTTCTTTAGTGCTTTCTGTTTGCACCCATTGCCTTCACTCAAAATTTCTAATTTGCTCTTTCATATTATCTGTTCTCAAGTATCCTTCATTTGATAGGTCCTGATGAGACCTCCAATTCTAGAACAGGTCAAAAAGCTGCCAACATGTTTAAAAATGAAGCACTGTACTTAGCCTTCATGATTGTCACTGAAGGCACTGAATAATTATATATTAAAAGGTCGTTTTGTTCTTTTCTGAATCCTTAATGTATATCACAATTTGTCACTTATATTTATAGGTTCAATTTTCACTTGTGGCACTTTACACTCTTTTTAAAAAAAATGAATTTGTTAGTATAAACAACAATGTATTTCAACTCATTAAGCTGTATTTGATTCTATCTGTGGTGTGTGTACATCTCACATAAATATTGCATTGAGCATAACATTTATTCTTTATCAGTAATACCATTATTATTACCTAATTATCTTTCTCACAGGGACTTCTTTTCATTGAATAATATTTACCTTGGTACCATGTGAGTAGGGTTACTCTTGTTTCTTTGAACACAGCTCATTTGCAAACAGGGCGCACCCCTTGGTTTCTCTTTTTGGATAAAACTCCTGGATGCACAACCAACTGCAGATCTTAGAGTCAATTTCTCACTCAGTGCTCCTTTCCCTATAAAGTGGGGCACCCATCAGGGATTCACACTGCCCCCTTTACTTTTCAGAATTAGACTCCTACACCTCCATATGAGCCCCATACATCACTTCTTCCAATTCAAGACAGGCCCCCACCTCATATCACTCTACAAAGATGACAACTTACTCTTTATCCTTCACCTGGAGGAGAATTTACCCCCAATTTTGGACAAACTGACACGCTTTCAGACCCTATGTAGTCTCCGAATCGGCTGAACTTTTTCCTGTAACCCCTGCTACAAAGCGCATCACATGTGATTACCCCTGACTCGATGGGCTGGTTAAATATTTTGGTGTTATAATCAATCCGAATAAAGACCAGGCGATAAGGCTTAACTACGTCCCTGCAGTTGGCACACTGTTAACACAAATCTATAGGCAGATTTAGTTGCCTCTTTTAATGGTTGGCAGGAGTGTGATTATAAAAATGGTGATTGTTCCTCATTTCTGTCCATGTTCCTCAACAATCCCATAACACTCAGGAATTTGTTCTTTACCATACCTGGTTTACTTCATAGATGCATCTGATCCGCTCAGAGGTCTTGTGCCAGTTAGGACACATTAATGCTCCCCTATGAGAGAGGGGGGATTGAAGTACCCCATCTGCAGCTTTATTACTTGGCAGCACAATGCCACTAAACCCACCACTGGCAACATGCTTATACCCAGCAACTATACACAAAACCTCAGATGGGTCTCTCTGACCCCTCTCCACTTGCTTCCATCCTACCGAAAGGGCTGCCCTTGGACGCCATGGATGTTCAAACCCTAACTCCCTTCTGCTAGGCATGGAGGAAAATTAAGCGTCTCCTAGGTGTCTCTCCTATACTCATCAGCTTTGACACTGGTGGACAACCCATGGCTCTATACCACCTGCAAAGTTTTGGTGATGCACACTGGGTCAAGATACGTCCTCTACACGTTTGGTGACCTCTTTCCAGAGGGGCATGCTCTAACAAACTCCAGAGACCCACTCTTCAGTGCTGCCTCACTCATGGACCATTTTATAATGCACTACATCCACAAAGCGTTGCAATCCACCATATCTACCTATCTACTAGATCCAGATTAGTCCCCCCTCCACACTACTAATTAGCGATCCTGATGGGGTATGAGTCGAATCAAAACTGTATTGTGCTAGTTTGGCACTGCTCTCAGCTCGTGGTGAGAAATTCAGGTCATACTGGGAGCGGGACTTAGGGAGGCCCATTACGGATAAAATATGGGTTGTGTGCTGTGCCCAAGCTTGACTGATTTCACCCATCTATTGGCACAAACTTCTGTATTTAAAGTTTTTGCAGCACACATACAGGAACCCCTCTGATCAACACAGATATGATCAATCATGCTCGGACGACTGTCCTAAATTCCACACTCCTAATGCAGATTTTCTCCACATGGTCTGGTCATGCAGCCATATAGCGCATTATTGGGGAGAGATTTTCTGCAGATTAAACCGAATGCTGGAGATTGATCTGGGTACAGACTCACAACTCACCCTTCTAGGCTATGTCCTTGATCTTCCAAAAAACACAGGACGATTTACTGCTATTGCTCTCCTCTTGGCCAAACACGAAGTTGCAATCCAATGCAGTAACCCCTGACCCCACTGCTGTCTACTGGCTCACCAGTATTTCTCATACACTGCAACATCACAAGTGAACTATATTCATCTCTTCAACCCTCGACCGCTAGATTGAAAGACATTTGGCAATCACTATGCACCTACTTACTGTTACTAGCAGCTCAGTGCCCCAAATCCAGCTCAGATGCATTGGAACTCCCCCCTCCTACTCAATAACCTAGTATCTGTAGGTTTGTGATCCTTTGTACCCCCGCCCTTCTCCCATGACACCTCCTTACACACCCTTCGCCTGAGATGGTTCAGAGGGACAGTGCTTACTGGCCCCTCTCTTGCCCAGTTCACATCAGTTCACATTTCTTCCCCCTTATATGGTGTTCCTCAGCAGAGCGTGGGAGTAATCCCTTCATTTATGTTTTTCTATGGAAGATATGGCATCAGCCATCTTCTTCTTCTGTAAATTGAGGAACCTTATTATTTCTATTGATGTTTTTGTTGTTGTTATATATTTGTTGCAAAATAGATTAATACATTGGATAAACCGTATCCTTCTTCATTGCATATTCTCAAAAGAATGATCATTGACATTTCATCATTATTTTGATGTTGATATGCTTTATGCCTACATCATGTATAATGTTTTTGAAATACAAATAAAAACAGTTTTAAAAAAAGAGCAGTAAAGAAATACAAATACAGCATGACCGTATGATATTTCGTTTCAGAGAATTCAATTGGAACAAAGCTCATCTGTCCAACATGCAACCAGACCATCATACAAACTGAACTTTCTTTGCAGTGCCTTTACCACCAATGTAATATTTTGGGGGGAACAATACCAAAAGGACTGACTATTGTCAGAGTTCCAATCTGAATGTGGAGCCAAGTACGTCCAGTGTCCTAGCTAGAAGACCATGGGATAACGGATGACATTGACAGTGCCAGCACACTCATCTGCCTTGACCTCTGGTCTGCCAATAGTTTCTGCTGAAATCCTCACAGGCAGTAGCTGGACATCAGGGAATGCCTTTTTAAATCTATCCTCATTCCTAAAAAATGGAACCCCATTCTTCTCTCCTCCCTCGCATTTATCTAGAGAGTTCCATAGGGATATGCTTTATCCCCACTCAATCAATTTTAGATCCTCACTCTGGGAACATGTTTTACTACTTCACATTCCGATATTGGATGTGTATTGGTGACCCCATGTCTGCTGTGGCTTAATAGAAAACCCTGCCAAGTAGAACCTAAATTGCTGTCGTCAGACATTAAACATCTAGATATACTATAGCTCTCTGAAACCCAAGCCCTCAAAGAAGAGGTCCTGCTTCATTCCTATGCCTACAACTCTGGGGTGACTGTCTGTAGACTACTATGTGGACTGCTTTACCTTCCCAATTGCGTCCTTGAAAGGTTGGTATTTCAACAATGAGTCAAATGTGTGTCTCTCTCAAGGAAGCACTGTTATTTGCACCAGTGTCTACCAATGTAAGCTGTTTTGATGAATCTCGACTCCACTCTCATTTCCAGAGAGTCTGATAGACATAAGGCCTCCATGCCTCCATGCTTTGTCTACAGCAAAAGTTTGTACCTGGGCCTCCAAGTAGGTGAATTTCAATGCCTGCTTTATGTCTGCCTATTTTGTATACTTATGCCCAAAAGAATCATACAGGATTCTAATGTGTTGTTCACAAATAACAGATGCTGCTGTGTTTACTACTCTTCAGTGGCTACTGATTGACAATTGAATACAATTACATTTATCTTGATTTGACCACAAATCTTGATATGGAGTATGTCCTGATTTTCTAGGTCAATATTCAAAAAAGTTCACGCTTTGCTGGTGCTAATGTGCATCTTAAACCAGTTCCCTTTGCATTACTAAATTCAAGAATAGATGTGAAGGAAGAAGAACATTATACTTTTAGACCCTAAACTGTGTAACTCAAACAATGCATGGTACTGTGGCTCCACTCTCATGCTGACAGACTTACAGAGATATGGATGTGATGTGGTAACAGGCTCCATCTATTATTACTTTGCCTTAAGGAATCAATGGCTTGAATGTTATAAATTTTACATTTGCAAGGGCATCAAAATATTATGTACCCAGCACTGATGCAACATACCTTCCAGGTAGAAAGACAAGCTCTATATGTGACTCACCCTACCTTAATGCTCTGGAACATGCTAGCCCATTCAGCCCCATCGGCATCATACAGGTACAACTCTTAACTACTCAGCTGTGCCGGCCTCAAAGCAGCATTGGCTAAATATTGTACTGCAGTCCACATTGCCACATACACCTAATGTGTCACATGTGTTACATTAAACCAACTGCATACCGTATGTACTAGCCACCCAGAGGCCTGATGCTGGATGGTAATTTAATATTTTAGATATATTAACCAGCATGACAATATAGTGTTGGACATCAGCCTGCAATTTTATCAGTAGTAATCCAGAATGAACACCTCTCAGAGAGACCAACAAAACATATGACCGACTCTGCCCCATATATTAAACGCACTTGGGAACATTTGTTGTAAAAAGAGTAATCTATCTGTAGTACATTGAAAGATGTCCCAATAGCATTTGAGCAGTTGGTCAAAGGTTTCTCCCAATGGAGTCAATGGAGGCTCCTCCATATTAAACTTGCTGTTAACATGATTCTAAATAATAAAGGGCAAGTACAAGGCTGGAAGATGCAACATCTCTAAATCAGCCCCTAAGTGTCTTGTTACAACGTAACAATATGTAGGGTTCCTCTTGAAGCTTCCATACCTGCCCCTAAGAAAGAAAGAAACCAAAAACTAGGCCTGGGCATTAAATTCCGTTACGCTCTGGGATTTTGGGTAATTTCGCGTTCCACAGAGAATGCAAAATTGCCCAAAATTCTGCATTCCGCGACTTTGCAAATTTTTTTGCTTGTTCACGTTCTCAAAATGCGTGTTCGCGAGATATTTTCCCCTTAGTACGCAAACAACAATTGCGAACATGAAAAAGCATTGCGAACAAGCAATTCCGCGTGTTCGCGGAATTTCTGCACGTTCGCTGAGATTTTTTACCACTTTGCGAAGATTTGCATAACACGATTTCGCAAATTCCGCCCACTTCTGCCGAAAACACCAAAGTGTTATGTGCATGCATGTTCCACCTCGGGGGAGTTTCCAGAAACATAAATTATTCCCTATGGCGTGGCCGTGAGTGAGTGAACATGCAAGGAGCACAAGCACAAGAGCAAGCGTATTTAGAGGTCAAAAGTGTACTCTTTATAAAGCATAATTATCAAAAGAATTGGCTAAAAAGGTTAACATTTTCTAGGTTTTCTTTGAGCAATGTACAAAGAAATAACAGGCCTTATTCCAAGTGGGTTGGTTAATTCCGAAACATGCATAAACCATTGTTTACCTATAGTTTGGAATCATGAGTTTAACCCCTTCCATGCTGGGCCGTTTCCGCCGCTGTGCGGTAAACAAAAGAACAGGGCGGGGACGTGACGAACCCCAGCCGTCATCAGCACACGAGCGCCGCAGAGCGTGACGGCTGGGGTTCGTCACCAGCATGGAAAGGGTTAAAGGTATTTAACGAATTCAATACCTGTCTGATGCATTAAATAACTCAACCTTCGTGGAAGTTTGGTAGGTCAATGTGCCGAAATTTAACAAGGGAAGAGTGTACAGTAGTTACAATATTATGCAGATTTTGGTGCGTTAGGCACTAAAACCTGTACATTATTCCCCACAAACTCATAATAGATGTTATTTATCACACCTGAGAAATAGCATCCTTGGTGGTATCATCATTTAGATGTTATTATTAACAGCACCTATACTTGTAATCAGGCCCATGGTCTGCCTGCGGAGGGGAACCTTCCACTGATGTTGTTGAGACTCCCTCCAAGAAAGTAATGGTGCCAATGCCTTCATAACATCCTAAACGGTGCTTGAAGCCAACTTGACCAGATTGCACTTCTGATTGTCCATCATCCTTAATGTTCTACCGTTTAAATGAAGCAACCAGTCTACATAAAATTAATACTCATTACATATCTGTAACTCAATACCTTAGGTAATAAAAACTCTATCTCTATGGAGATACACATCTCCCATTTGTTCATCGTTCCAGCGGGCAAATTTCCCAATGCCAATTCTGGCACTCGAAAACTAAATTGCTGTCAGGTAACAAGATAGTACAGCAAGGATCAAACTGGGCATATGTTGATGGTATTGAACAAAAAAATCTGGTAAGAAGGAAACAAACACATAAATTGTAATTCTGACATATCTGAGCAAAAGGGAGTTTGCGGCAGTACCTAGGCAAATCAATAATTAAGGATTCATTTTAGTACAAAGCAGACAGAAAACGTTGGACAATCAAGTTCATCAGTTCCCATGTCAACTGCCTGAACATGGTAGCTATAGGGAGCCCTGCTGTATTCTCCAGTGCCGCACCAGAATTCATCATCTGTCCTTATGCTCACGCTGTACATTGGATTTTGAACAACAAATTATAGTCAGTGGAACTCACTTATAAAAGCAGTTATAAAAGGTCCCCAGCAGGTTGTCATTACAAACAGGAAGGCTTCTAGCAAGAGAAATCTACCTTTGGACCTCTACGTACAAACCTAATTGTGCTGCCTGTCACTTGGACGGCACTGGTCTGTTCTTATTCCTTTCTGTATGTCACAAGCCTAGAACAGCGGGTCTTAACCTTTTTTTACTGGTGTCGAATCCCACTGAATCTTTACTGGAGGATGGGGACACCCACCGAGTCATTATTAGAAGACGGGATCGCCTCAGCCTAAGCAACTTGTATCATTTGAACCTCAAAACAATACAAAAAAATACAAAAACATGTATCTACCAAACACATGTCCAAATATTGGAGTATTTAGTCCAATTAATTCCCAATCAAATTTTGAAAAGTTTGCTAATGTTTTCAATTTTGCATCTGTTTTTTTTTATATACTTTATTAATGTAATTGATTAATTTAAATGTTAATTAATTTTGTGAAAGAACCACAGACCCCTAAACAGGCCTCACAGACCCTCTGAACAGGCCTCACGGAGCTCTGGGTATCCCTGGATCAACAGTTAAAGATCACCATGGAAACCCCCCTCAGACATACGTGGGACAGCCTTGATATATATTTCAAATCACATAAACCGCCATGAACAACGGATCTTAGTGTGGGGGGTAGGCCCACTGCCTGTGAACATCATGGTAATATCTGTTTGTCTAAATAATGCCCCAAGGGGACGAACCTGAACAATGCTGTTGTATAATATCAGTAGATGCATACTGTCAATGTATAATCTGTATTATGGTATTCTTTTTCTTTTCTATATTTTCTGTAGTTAAAGTTTATTATATCATAATTAGATTTAAGTTGGCCCATACAGCTCTTCATGTATCCTCCCCAAAGGGTATGTCATAGGTTTAGGAACGCATTACATACAATGCCATGACACCGCCTTAACCTCACGCATCAATGTATAATGTTTGTTTATTGATTTCATGTGAGCAACTTGTTTGTGCTTGATTTTAATATATGTATTATTGTTTATGGAAACAACCAATAACACATTTTTTTGGAACACGAAAAAAACAAAACAATGGTATAGACGATTCAGTAGGTACTTAAGCTGGTAGAGCGGGGGCCTAAAAACTCCACGGTTCCACCCTCTTCCAGGTGTCTTCAGCACAACAATAAACACCAGATACTAACCATTTAACTACCCGAATCCGGCACAGCCCCTTTTTCAAAATGCTTAATTTTAGACAATGTTTAATGTTGCAGTTCAAACAATTATTAAGGACACCGATTCTAACCCCCCTAAGTACAGAGAGTAGGTTCCATTTGAACATGGACTGCACAACAATCAATAGTAAATGAAACGAATGATCAAAACCTTTTCACTTTCTTTCCTGAGATAGTATTAGATTACAAAAATTAATAGACTTCCTCAAAATTATATTTGGAAAAACAATAAGGTATTTACAGGTAAATTCATCAACCGAAATTGCGATCACAATAGCTGCGAAACAGCTATTGCGATCGAAATTTCCGCTCCCTCAATTCATTAAGTTAAAAACTACCAAATAGCACATTCGTAAACATAAATTCGCAGAATCAATGTGGAACCCCCATAGCAAATCTGTAACAGCGAATCTCCACCTATTCTGCGAATTAATTTGCGAATTTGCAAATAAATCGCAAGTACAATTCATCAAAAATCACAAATTGCGAAAACCACCAAAATCGCTAAATGCGAGTTGCAAATTAAGGAGAAGTCAAACCAGGTGGTAACAATGAGGTTCATTAGGAAAAAAATAAATAATTATTTTTAAGAAGGAACAGGTGCATGATGAAACAAACACACTTAAGGAGACACAGTAGGAGCTTGAGGAAATTCACAATTCCAGGTCTCTACATCGTGGCAAGGCGACTAAGGCTCCAGGCTGCAGCACGGAACCAACTCAGGATCCAGGAGTGCATATTCCAGCTGCGGATAACACTCCTGGGCCAGACTGAAGACGAGATTTACTCCAAATACAGGCTGAATGGGGCAATGTTAACAAAGCTCATCAGAGACCTTGACCCCTTGATGCAGCACCCAACAAGGTGGACCAATGCTGTGCCCACCCATGTCCAGGTCCTACGCTGCGTGCACCTCCTGGCCTCCGGATGCTTCCAGGGGATAGTTTCAGTTGCAGGGGGGATTTCACAGAGCACACTGTCACGCTGCCTACAGAGTTTCCTGGATGTCATGCTGACTCGGATACACCACTACATAACATTCCCAACCACCCAACAGGACTTAAATCAAACAAAGCTTGACTTCTATAACACTGCGCAATTCCCCCACATAATTGGCTGCATTGACTGTACCCACATCCACATCTGCCCACCCGCTGAGACAGAATACTTGTACCGGAACCGCAAGTCTGACCACTCATTCAACATCCAGATGGTCTGCAAAGCAAAGACAATCATCACCTACATAGTGGCCCAAAACCCGGGGAGCACGCACGATTCGCTCATCTTAAGGCACAGCAGCATACACACCCGCTTGGCCAGGGGTGACTTTGGCGAAGGATATCTCCTAGGTAAGTACACATGCCCACATACAGTATGTCAAGACCATGTAGCAGCGCATAACAGGCACTGACCCTCTCCTCCTATCCTTCAGGTGACAGCGCCTTTGGCCTCCGTGAGTACTTCCTCACCCCATACCTCAACCCGATTCCGCATCCTACATAAGACAGGTGGGGCCCTCAAATACCAGCCTGAGGTCTGCTGCCTCATAATGGCCGTGTGTGCCATACTCCACAATATTGCTATCAAGCGGAGGATACCTATGAAGTGAGTCGGAGGGGGACAACCGCCCACTTGCACATGTGCATCATCCACGCTGGGAGAATCCTGCTGAAGGACACAGGCGCCTCAACAACATCACACTGAATTATTTCTAGTGCACCCATACCCCTCACACAACACTGCACTCATGCATGCCAAATGAATTAATGACATGAGTAGGATTTGCGTTTGAAGTAAATTCTTATAATTATGTATACAAGATATTTCATTGAATTTTTTGTTTAAAAAACATGAACACGGTATTACGTCATACAGCCGCATGATTGCGAAGCAGGCGTGCTTAGGACATCTGCATGGCACTGATGCTAATGGTCCGTCAATCACTGGCGCCTCCGGCCGGACGCACCCTGTCGCCTCTTCACATTCACCTCGCCAGTATCGGGCTGCGATGCTGCACTGGGCCTGGTACTGAGGCGTCGTTCTAGTACCACCAGCAGGGACAGGCAGCTCAGACTGGATGTGCCCCCACTGGCATCATCACTTCCCCCTTGCATGGCCATGGCCACACACCTAATGGTTTTGGACAGCGGTTGTGACCTGTTCCAACACCCTAGCAACATCCTGGCAGCATTGCACCATTTGGATTTGCATCGCCAGGGACCGGCGTGACAGTTGGAATGTTGCATTCCTGATCAGGTGGTTTGACCTGGCAAATGCTGACAGCCGGGTCAGCAACCGGCGGCTGATGTCCTGCTGCGACACCATGATTTGGCTGTTCTCCCTCACTGCAGCCATCAACTCCTGCATGCTTTCGGGAGTTGGTTCACATTGCGTACAGTCTTGTAAAGCTGCAGCTGCATGGCTGTCATGTGCCGTGCCTGCTTTTGGTGGACAGCTAGCATCCGGCGTTCGATACCAAGCCCTGCATCTTGGGCATGTTGCCCCCTGTCAGCTCGTGTTGCCACGTTGTGCAGCTGCCTCAACCGGCCGCTTGACTGCGACCGCACAGTGTCTGCCTCCTGGGTGGTGGCCTGTTCCACTGACATGAGTGATGCATGGGGTGATTGCACTTCTCCTGTGGCTCCAGGAGTAGCCCTGTTTTCACTGGGAGGTTGTGGTACTGGTGCAGCTGTGTGTGATGGGCCAGGTCGTGGGGCAGGATGGCTCTCTCCCTCCGTCTCCTTTGGGGTCTCCTCAATTTGGAGTGCCTCGCTGTCTGTGCTCTGTGGTTCTGCATACCTGTGATGTAAATTGATGAATGATTAATTATATGAATCTTGCACATGGGATGTTGCAACATGCATGCAGGCTTGCATTCCCTGACTGGCTTTAGGGTTATGTTTTACTTGACAGGTCTGGCTGTGTGTGGCTATCAGGGAACTATTGTCACACTACAGGTCCCACAATGCAATATGGCGATTCTGATGTGCATGGCCTGCATTACTGGGGGTATCAAATGGCTAGCTCTGGGGGCATGGGCATTCTTAGGGGTCGGGGTCGCAGTTGCATGGCTCTTACCTTGGGATTGTTGTGTGGGTCGGGAGGTGTCCAGTTGAGTGACCCCCACGCAGGCTGCTGGGTTGATGGTATCCTCAACAAGGTCCTCGAGTGGAGTGTTGTCCGGAACTCTGGGGTCTCCTCCTCCTGCGGCATGTTGCTCCCCCAGCCTCTCTGCTATGCACTCTTTTGCACTGCCTCTGAGGTCATACCACCTCTTCTTCAGCTCATAAATTGAGCGCTGGGTCACTCCTACAGAGTTTACCTTCGCCCTGATGCGCTGCCAAATGCGCCTGTTGTCCGCTTCAGGTACCTTCCTGGTTTCCTTCCCAAAGAGCCTATCATGGTCCCTGCTGACTCCCTGGTTCAGGAACTCCAGCTCCTGTTCGGAAAATTTTATTTTTCTTTTCCTGCCAGTTGCACTGCTTGCTGCTGCATCCTGGGACATTTTGGAGTCGGATGTATGTCCTGTTGTGGGGCTGCAGGGTGTGTCTGAGAGAGCTCAGTGCTGTGCCTCTTCCTCTCTCCAGCTCTGTGTTCAGAATGAGTGAGGGAAGTGACTACTTCCTGGTTGTGATGTCATCTTTGTGCTCGAAATGCGACTTCCAGTTTTTGCGATCTCACGATTTGCGAGATCGCAATTTGCAATTTTGGTAATTGCGAAATCGCAATTTCAACATGGGAAACAGGAGATTCTGCGATTTTTTAGCGATTTTGCGAAAATTGGAATCGCCGATTGCGGCCAACTGCGAATCGAATTTTTGGAACGCTTTTTTGATGCATCCCATTCTGCAAATTCTAATTTGCGATTCAGTATTTTTCGCAAAATGCAATTTGCAGAATCAGGGCTTGTTGCATCTGGGGTAAGTATGGGCGGAAAATCCGTTCCGCTCGCGGATTTTGCGGATTTTCGGTAAATTCGCAATCCGCGAGATTCGCGAATTTCCCGCGAAATCCGCAAATCCGCGAGCAGCGGATTTTATGGCTTGCTCGCACTGTTCGCGTGAGTTCGCGGCTTCCCAGTTCAACTTCGCACCCCGCGAATAAGCGCTAAATTGCAGAAATACGATCTTAGCAAAACTGAAACTACTTATCAGGTTCAAAAGTTCAAGCTCATCATTAGTAGCCATTTCCTGTAGTGCTTCCTGAGGGGCCCCTCCAGAGTTCAGTTGCCTACTTGGAACTATTATGTGACCCTGCTCTGACCCTCAGAATAGTTACACATATGCCACAAAGGTCCTGAATTACAGCTAAGGGAGACAAGCAGGAGACAGGCTGGAAGTTCAAATCCAGTGACACATTAATCAGCCCCTAATTCATTATTGTCAGTTGGGGCAGGGCAGGTGTTGTAACTAATTTTGCAACAATGAAAGCACTTAGCAAGTGCAAAAGATCACTAATCAGGAAGCACTAAGGAAGCAGGTGCCAGCTAAAAAAATATTCTGTGACACATTAATCAGCCCCAAATTAATTCAGGTCACTTGAGGCAGGGAAGGTGTGCTTTGCTTTGCCACAATAATGTACACTGGACAACCAGAGGGTGCTGTGATGAAACAGAGGGTGGCATGGGTGGGACAGAGGGTGGCATGAGTAGTCAGAGAGTGGCAGTGGTGACAGAGGGTGGCAGTGATGAAGAAGAGTGTCCCAAACAGGCTGGACACGTAGAAACAACAAGTTCGCAAAACTTGCGACCCAACAGGTAAGTTCGCGTTTGCGAAATTGTACAAAACCCTCGCGAACTGGCAGAAACCCGCGCGAACACACAAAAAAAAATATGCAAATTCGCGAGAATTCGCGGATTTTGCGGATCGCGAGTTCGCAAATCCGCAAAATTTGCGAACGCGAGATTCGCAAAATTCGCCCATGCTTAATCTGGGGGTTAATATCGACGCTGTTAAATATGGGTATATGGTATTGAGTTTTTTGTGAATGTTTGACTGTGCGAGTCCTAGAGAGAGAGATTTTCAGATACATCTGGATTAGAGATGCTGAAATTCGGGGTCACAGTCTCACACTTGATGTGTTCCTTCACCATGTCAAAGGCAAAAAGGAGAGTTTAAATCAGTTTACCTGATTGATTAACCTGAAATGAAGAAATTGAACTTTAAGGATAGTGAATTATGCCTGAAGAGTGAGCGTTGGGTAGAGGATATAAATACATGATACACATGTGTCTCAAAAATGCTCCTCTTTAGAAAATGCTCCTCTTTAAAACCAGTTCAATGATTGTTTTGGTAGTATGTGTGACAGTAAGGGGCAGATTCACTAAGGGCTTGTGTTGTATTTACAGCACAAAAGACGATGCAAGGCAATGCACGCCCTTAACTGGGATTTACTGAGTCACTTAAAGCCACTTTGTGTGTCTCTGCGTTGTCGGAGCGCGAAGAATCAGCGCCAACTTGAACGCTGCAGGATTTAGATACGAAGAAATGGACCCTCCGCCCCGCAAGGCGATTTGAAGATCACCCTGCGCTTACAGAGTGACCGTGTATGTGAATTAATAAGGCACTCTTCAAAGGACGTGGCTTTAGAACCTCTTGGTACGCCACACATTTCGGCCAATTCACGCTTCAGGACACACCACCATTTATTCCAAAGGTTACTTCTATTCTTTGACTTGTCTCACCAGATATACTCATTTTGAGTGATTTGGCCCTGATGAGAATCCCTTCCGACTTTTCAGGGATTCGAAACGCGTAGGCCTTCTTTCCTCCAGTGTCTGCTCTCCTTATGTTGCCCTAGTGTTGATCTGCTGCCACACTAGTTGCTACAAGTTATGCACCCACTTTTTGTTTAAAAAGTTTTATAACTTAGCGGATTTAAACAAAAGTCAACGAGTGTATTTCATTATCATTGTGAAATTTCCTTTACTTACACAGCAGACCCAATACTTAGCCCACTGGTTTATTCTTTATCCAGTTTGGGTTAAGTACTGTAGTATGAATGTATGAATGCATGAATGCTTGTGGTATGATTGTGATATGATTGATCCATGAATGTATGGTTGATTTTATTGCCCTGTTTTGTGTCCGCCTTTTTCATCTTGTATATAAATTGTTTTGTTTATTGACAGTATATGTTGAAAGTCAAAATAAATATGCTTTCTAAAAATCATTTAGTAGAATAAAAACAGCTATTGAATAGAATTTCCCATTTTTGATCAGGAGTCTTCTTTTGGTTGAGAAATTAGTGTATCAAGTAGAGTATCAGTATTGGCACTTTTGTTCTGTTGTGCAGAACTGATAGAGCGCAGCCTCACCTGCTCAACATACTCACCTGGGCACATATGTTTAAATATATATTAAACAGGTAAACCTACACACAAATCAATTGGGGATTTTACCATTTGGATTTTTATACCATTTATCTAACCAATCCAAGTCACCGATACCTGAAGTCTTAAAGGATCAAAGGAGTTAGAGAGAAAATAGGTAGCAAAAATAACATTTAGTATTTCATAAATAACCACAAACTTGGAAAGGTTTAACATCTTTATCTAAGTAAATCTTTGAAAGACTTATAAAACATGAAACTCAAATTAATTTCTTATTCTGTTTAGACTAATGCAGATTTAAAACAGAACATTGGAATAAACTTGGAAAGAAAATGCTGTTAAGCATTTGAACAGAGGGTGGGTGAGAGAAAAGGGAAACAGTACAATGACAAACCCACACCTAATAGTTACCTAGAAGGGTGTGATGACCAACCCTGGTCATAGGCTGAGTCAAAGAATAAGGATCCCAAAGTATAAGTGCCAGCAGGAAAGAACAGGAGCAAGCCAGAATCAGGACAGGTTACGGACCAAATTGTATCAGGATAGGACCACCACAGACTAAGACCAGCACCACAGCTAAAGTTCAAAACGCCAGCGTTGTAAACCGTCTCTGCAGCTAACAGTCGAACTCCGATTGGGTCATCGATCTCCTCCCAGAACCCCAATTGGGTTATCGAATCTTCTGACAGAGTGCTCCACCAGCAACTCTGCTCTTAATCACCTATGGAGTTTGTTGGGTCAGTGAGAGGTCAGCTATTCAGATAAGTCGTACAATCTAACTTACTAAGCCTACCCTAGTTATACTATTTTTCAGGTCAGTGTACCACCCCCAAATGTTGCAAATGTGTGAATCCCACAATTGTATTGGACAAAGAACGAGGAGTAGCCATCACACCATACTTTTCTAGAAGCAATTTCTCAATCATCTATTCACTTCGTTCCCTCCCATAACTTTGTCTTCCCATGTTCTTTATTCCTCCCGGTAGTGAAATGTATCAATAATCATTTTAAAACAATGTAATCAATTCAGCTCTTCCTCTGGCAAGGCAAGGAGTTCTCCGCCTTCCATGTCCGTAATGGCCATGATTCAAGGCTACAGCTTCTGTGGCTTCAGGACATTTGTCGCACAGGCGCAGTTTCTCCAGGGATGGAGTTCAGCAAAGCATTTAGGCCCGTAATTTTGATATGTATATGTAAAAATAGTAAAGAACCAGTTTTAGAAACACAGAATGAATTAATGCACTGTATACCACTTCTTTCTACTCTATTCCCATTGTTTTATTTTATAGTATTGCATTAAATATTAAGCGAAAACAAACAGCTTAGCAAAGCAGTGATGCAAGCTTCTTGCACATTAGGACACATAACAGCTATCTTAGTTCTATTCCGCAGAAGCAAATGTTTTCGCACCAAGCATGTCACGTGGGCATGGCAGACGCATACGCAGTAGAAAATCCTGCGTAGCAGCAGCCATTGTAGTGCAAGCAAATTATAATTAGTAAAAGCACATTGGCAAGCTTCCTGTAGATACCTCACATGTTGTGTAATGCAATATTAATAAGACAAAACATGTTAGTTAGTACATGAATATTATTATCGGGAGGATTGAGTACGAGCAAGTCACTTTACGTGTGAAACCTTGCTCCATCAGAACGGTTGACTAATTGAGTAGGGTAAGTTCTTTTTTCTTGTGTATGTTTCATGGCTTGCTTTAGCAGCCCCACTGTTTTTCTTCTTTGGCATGCATGCCCTGCTCAAGGTGTGTTTGCTCTTGCCAGTGGGTGGTGGCACTGAGCATACTGGTGCCCGTCCTCGTCCCCTGCAGCCAGAATCTGTAGTTCAGAGGCAACGCCAGGGACTGTGTCTTGTTTGGTGTGCCAGGCCCCTCCTTTGCGAGGGTTTGAGTTTCACCGCAGCAGAGCGTTGGTTTGACTTTTGCTGCTGTCTTTCTGACTCCTTATGGGCAGGGATTCCAGTCCCGCTCTGCGAGTCAGCAGCAATCTTATTGCAGCCGCGGTGGACAGGCTAGCTCAGTGAGTTAACAGCACCCGCTTATGACATTGAGATGGGCTTGCCTCAAGTTCATCTTCTAGCAGGGCTTCACTAAGAAGCAAGCGCCTTTGAACATGATGTAGTGCGCTATTTAAAAACAAGCAATTACTATCGTTCGAACGTAAGGAGTCCACCCAGGTTGGTTTTGTTTCTGGCTTCTTTCCTGCCAGGGCTCCTGGTTGGCATTTTTTCTCCACAGGAGCTGATTGCCTCTCTCTTCTGGAGCATTGCGACTACTCTGCCTTTCGCCCAGCTATACCAGGCTGGGCTTGCTGGGTGGAGTCCTCTGTAGGCGCATGCTTTTTGTGTGCTGCTTCCCCTTGATCAACTCTGCCTGCGGCAACTGGCCTTGGCAAGGGGGCTGTCACCCCTGCGTTCTTACACTGGGTTATAACGATGTGGTTGGTGTCCCCGGCCCATGTTGCTCTGGTTTGACCCTTCAGCTGCTTTCTTGTGGTATGGCATGGGAGGTTGCCTTTGCTACCTCGTACTTTTGTCTCACCGCTTCAGTTCTCTGCTAGCCCTTTTGGCATTTCCTCTTTGGGTCTGTTGGCCAAGGTCCCTTGTGCTGTGTCGCTTGGTATCTTTGTCATTCTGTGCCCCTTGCCCCAAGGTGTGTGTGCACTTTATTTGGGCCATGCTGCAGCTGCGGAGGTGGCAGCTTTTTGGTCCTGGGTATCCCCTCTTTGATCCCGCTGTGGGTTGTGGTTGGCCTGATGAGGGTCAGGGAGAGGTGCGTGAGGGGTCCTTGGGTCCTCTTGTGAAAGCCTACAGTGAAGCCTTGATGACTGTTAGTCTCCCTTCATCTTGCGCGTTGGCTCCTTGCCTTTTTGCCTGTATTTTTGTATTTTCTTCTTTCTTTTTGCAGAGAAAGTGTGTGGGGTCTGTCATCTTTTGGATTCATCTCCCCACTGGTAGTGGCCCTCTCAGTCTGCTGCAGCTGTGTTTGGTTAGGTTCCAATACAACTCTGTTTGTCACACCACGGTGCCCTTCTGGGTGCATGCGTGCCTGTCTCTTGCACATCTCGCATGTATGGAATGTGGTGGACAGATGCTCACGGTGTTCTCCTGTGGACGTGTTTTGCATTTGCTTTCCATCGGTGGCGTCTCCGACAATGGGCCTACTGGATCTGGTGGTTTAGGGGACTGTTGGATTTACAGTTGAGGCCTATGTTTAGCCTCTTGGTCACTAGGTCAAATCTCAGCGGGTTCACTCAGCTTTTCCTCCTTCTGAGGTCGATAAAATGAGTACCATTGAGTTGGGTAGTGATCCAGCGCCCCTATAGAAATTCTGCCTCAACTACACTATTCACTACCTAATACTCACCATACTATAATATCACAAAAGGCCCATGTGACTGAGACAGAAAATTGAGCAACTGAATCATGTGGCCTAATTAATCAAGCTATCTAAACTTTATATGTACATAATATACAACTGCATTATAACATTCTGACCGTTAGTAAATAATAAAAACAATTAATTAAGCCACTTTTGGCCAATTAATCTACTGATGGTAATGACTAAATTAATCAAGACCAGCTTAAAGTTATAAGTCTTTTATTTTTAAAGATAAAGCTTTTTATTTTCAAACACTTTATTAGCTCATTTTAATTTTTGCAAACATTTTAATTAAATCAGTATCTTTTTATTCAGGTTAATAGCACAAAAGTCTGGCACTTCAAAATTGCTCAAAATCATGAATTAAAGCAAACATAAACCCTAATTCCCTAAATTAAGCTTTCTGACCTGTAAAGGAAAATACATTTAAATGTATTAAGCAATCTTACGTGTCCCAAGAAATCAGACAGCACTTCACCCTCAGGAACAGTCAGCCCGCTCCTCTCAAAGGGCTTAGTCTTTATACCTTTATAACTCACTAATCTAACTAAAATGTAATTATTTAATGTTTTTCAGCATCCATCATGGCTTGTGCTTTGTTCATCTCTGTCAGGCTAACCAACTTTCTCCCTAAATTACAGGCCTCAAGCCTTTCACTCGGGCTAGTATTCAAACAAACACAAAAGAATAATTAATTTCAGGTTATGAAAGTCATTCTGTTACCCACCCACCATTGCTAATGTTAACCCATTAGTATATGTCACCTAGCAGAACCACAAAGAAAAGCGGCATTTAATAAAAATGTACCATTCTTCATAATGTCCAGCAGGATTCTTCATATATCTGAAAAAGATAAACAGACACAACATAGACAAAAGCACAAATAAAATAAGCACGTGCTATTAAATAATCAGCCGCATTAATGTTGACAAAGACAATAGGACAAACAAAACAACATTAGTTGTGTATTATAAAACATACTTGCAAATGCAACATACAGCACATAACGTTAGTCTCGTGCAATTGTGTATGGAATTTTACTCTAAGTTGATTTAATAATACAAAACACACAAAAATCTATTATTTTAATTAATCAAGTTATGGGAGATTAACTTCGAGAGCCAGAATAAAATCATTTCTGAAACTCGCTCCATCAACTCCCTCATCTGGTGATTTCAAAATCACCAAACAACACCAAAAATTTAGAAAATTTTGAACCAAATTTAGAGACGTCACATTTTGACTTCTTTCAGTATTAGTTCCCCTAAACCCCTGTCTCAGCAGTTTGTTCGATACTTTCATATTGAACCCTCCGTATCTCCTCCAATTCAATCTCCTTCTCCTGTTCCTTTCTGAGTTTATAAATCCTCCTCTTTTCTCCCTGATGCTTCTTTCTCTTGTGGATCATGCAACTAATTTTTAACAGTCGTATCACCATAATGATGACAATTACTGGACAGAGCACTTTGCCAATGATTGAACCACCAATCTCTGAAAACCATTCCTTAATTGCCTCAATCCTTTTAGCTAATCGTTCAGTGAAATTTTCCTCTTCCAGGAGTTCTATTTCTGCATGAAATTCAGTGATATTTTTAATAAGCGTCTCAATATTCCGACTCTTGTCAGGAATATATGTACAACAATGCTGGACATGTAAAACCCCACAGACTCCTCCCTCTTTTGCAAGCAGAATGTCTAATGCAAGACGATTCTGCATAACCATGCTTCTTGTAGCAACAAGTTCTGTATTGACTAATTGGAAACCACTTGCTGTATCTGTTGACAATCTGTCTACAATCGTGGAAACCTTTCAAATTTTTTGAATTCATGGTTGTTCCTACCATGGGAATGATTGCATCAAAAATGTCTCCCATGACTTCTGTAAAACTTTCCCTCTTAAACATGTTCAGGTGTTCACCAAATTCAAAGGTACCCTTCTCATTTCTGTCAACATGAAAAATCTTTGGAAAAACGAATTCTAGGTAGCACGTCTCATACTAATGGTCAGGGAGGCTAAAATATGCCTTGTTACCACAGATAAAATAAATTCCAGGAAAAATAGGATCTTTCCCACCTTTAAATCCCCATCCCCCTATGATATGGTAAGTATCCTCACATTGACTAGCACAAACGAAAAAGTTATCATAAAGTGAGTTATCTCTTCTAATGCAAAATTTACCACTAACTGGCTCACCAATATGAATAGCTGCATTTGTATTAACACCATTAAACTTGGCATCCTCCATTTATCGGGATTTGGACTTAGCATGTTTAAGCACCTCATTGATTTTATCCACACTATGTGTGGGAGGGTATACTCAGACGTGAGTCCCTAGCTCATTGCACCATCAGGATTCAAGCAAGCCGGGCCGACGAGGCTGAAATGCCAGAAACCGGTCCCCGGTAGCTTGTCTCCTTCCCAGTATAAGAATTGGCTTGGTAGTTTGGTTTGCCCTGTTCCCATCATGCACTGGGACAGGAACAGACTAATTTGCATATAGCCAGGTTCTGAAGCTGGGATGGTGCAGTGAGCTAAAAAACGGTGATGGATCAAGCCCTGATCTCTTGACTGGGTAGGAGTATTCTGCATCATTCAGAAACTCTGTCCATCACCTTTTCCAAAATTGATTTTATCCACACTATGTGTGGGAGGGTATACTCAGACGTGAGTCCCTAGCTCATTGCACCATCAGGATTCAAGCAAGCCGGGCCGACGAGGGTGAAATGCCAGAAACCGGTCCCCGGTAGCTTGTCTCCTTCCCAGTATAAGAATTGGCTTGGTAGTTTGGTTTGCCCTGTTCCCATCATGCACTGGGACAGGAACAGACTAATTTGCATATAGCCAGGTTCTGAAGCTGGGATGGTGCAGTGAGCTAAAAAACGATGATGGATCAAGCCCTGATCTCTTGACTGGGTAGGAGTATTCTGCATCATTCAGAAACTCTGTCCATCACCTTTTCCAAAATTGATTTTATCCACACTATGTGTGGGAGGGTATACTCAGACGTGAGTCCCTAGCTCATTGCACCATCAGGATTCAAGCAAGCCGGGCCGACGAGGCTGAAATGCCAGAAACCGGTCCCCGGTAGCTTGTCTCCTTCCCAGTATAAGAATTGGCTTGGTAGTTTGGTTTGCCCTGTTCCCATCATGCACTGGGACAGGAACAGACTAATTTGCATATAGCCAGGTTCTGAAGCTGGGATGGTGCAGTGAGCTAAAAAACGGTGATGGATCAAGCCCTGATCCCTTGACTGGGTAGGAGTATTCTGCATCATTCAGAAACTCTGTCCATCACCTTTTCCAAAATTGATTTTATCCACACTATGTGTGGGAGGGTATACTCAGACGTGAGTCCCTAGCTCATTGCACCATCAGGATTCAAGAAAGCCGGGCCGACGAGGCTGAAATGCCAGAAACCGGTCCCCGGTAGCTTGTCTCCTTCCCAGTATAAGAATTGGCTTGGTAGTTTGGTTTTCCCTGTTCCCATCATGCACTGGGACAGGAACAGACTAATTTGCATATAGCCAGTTTCTGAAGCTGGGATGGTGCAGTGAGCTAAAAAACGGTGATGGATCAAGCCCTGATCTCTTGACTGGGTAGGAGTATTCTGCATCATTCAGAAACTCTGTCCATCACCTTTTCCAAAATTGCATTTGTATTAACACCATTAAACTTGGCATCCTCCATTTACCGGGATTTGGACTTAGCATGTTTAAGCACCTCATTTCTTTTGTAAATTGCCCTTCTCTCTTCAACCATATTCAGGAAAGTCTTTTCTTCTGCTCTCATCTTGCATGTTAAATTGTTTCTATGAGCATATTCATAATTAAGCTCATTAGTTACCAAAAAGAATTCCCTCATCTGCTTCGCAGGCTTGACTTTGTTTAAGCTATTTACAACTTTGAGGTTTGCAAAAACCTCATCAAAGTCTGAATAATAGTACTCCAATCGACCTGTTTGATAAAACAAACTAGCAATCACACTGCAAGTGATGCCATATGTGAGGGGTAACATGTTATAGGTAACCCCCTCTGAGACTGAAGCAGGAAGCTTAACACAGACATAGCAGTCCATTACATTCATCACTTTAGCGTACTCAGATAAAAGCCTAGAAAATGAATTGCTAGAAAAATTTCCAACAGATCTATCTTGATGGATCTCTGGATTATGCTCAATACCTCTGTTAGACTTGCCAGCATGCTTTTCCTGTTTAGTCTGTGCCTTACTTGTCATATTAGCCTTAAATTTCTGCTTATCAATACCAAAAGGGTAAACAACAGCTAAAATTAACCAAACCAGTATTAAAAGAACCACACAAATTGAAGACATTTTGCAACACCTTCTCAAAATGGAACACCTTGAAGTATCAGAACTAGGCATTTTTAAAATGAGTAAACAAAAATCAAAAACAAAAATTTTAAAATTTGTGAATAATGTAAGTAATGTAATTATTTAAACTATATCTCCCCTTTAACCATTTTTTTTAAAAGTAACCCTAAAACAGCTTTTCTTCGACCTTACGTCACATGAACGTGTCTTTCCAGCTAACACAATTTCTTCAGCCTTATGCCTGGAATTAAAACCCTAATCTAAAAGAAAACAACTTCAATCATTGTCACTAGCTTCTTCCAAATCTTCCTGACTGCTACTTTCAACCTCAACAATTGGCGGGATGATGATATACGTCCACTCTGGGGACTTATACTTTTGATTTGGCGTAATCACTCTTTTTGCCTTACCACTAATTACTTCAATTTTTCTACCTTTCTCGTTTTTCTTTTCAGAGTCACCTCCCTGACTTGAAACCTCGTTGATTGTTCTTTTGATTTCTTTATCAATTTAAATTTCAGATTATCTTCCGGCCAAACATTTCCTTTTCTTAAGGTTTTCTTCTTTGGCACAGTTTCATTGCATTCAGCTTTCCAAACTCTTTTTCTGAATTTTCTTATTTCAGACTTTTCGTCACTCCCGTCTGTGTCTGTTTCTGAGACTTCAAATCTGTACCTAGGAACTTCTTTACTCGGCAGCTTCACTCCATTAGGAACATCATCCTTATAGCTGGTACTTGGTAATTCTTCCTCTTCTTCAGGAATCACTTTCAGCTTCCCAGTTTCAGAATTCGTGTTCCCACATTCAGAGCTACTCTTCTGCTTTTCAATACTCCTTTGGACTAGATTATCGTCTTGCTCAGAATTTTCTGCTTCTGAATCCTCTTTTTCTGCTTGAGATTCTTTTTCTAACAGATTTTCTCCATTTTCTTGATCTAGAGTCAAGATTTCCAGATCCTTTTCATTCAATGCCTGATTATTTTGCTGATCATCAGATTCTGGACCTTCAGGATCTCCTTCTGAATCCGAATCAGTTGTTGTATCACTTTCTTCATCAGAATTATCAGGAGGTGGTACACGAATGGTGTGACTTGCATGCACCCACCTTTTCAGACCCCTACACTTGATAGCATTTGTTGTTACAAGAATTACTTGTCTTGCCTTCTGCCATCTAGGTACTAAACAGTTTCTCCTTCGATGCACTTTTGTTCTGACCCAATCTCCAGGTAACAGATCATGAGCTTGTTCTTTCTCTTTTGTAATCACATCTGTTCCCACCTGGTGAAATACAGAATTAACTACATCAGAAAGATTCTGACAGTACTCAATAATTGCACTATCTTTAATACTCAAAAGCTTGCCAACTGGAACAAATGCTTGCCTCATAACTCTACCCATTAAGATATCATGGGGACTAATGCATGTCTTTTTCTCAGGTACGCTTCTCAAAGACATCAAAACAAGTGGCAAAGCGTCTGTCCACTTCACTCCTGTAGCTAAACACATTTTTGAAATTCTATTTTTGATTGTTCCATTTATCTGCTCTACAACACCTGATGCTTCTAGTCTGTATGCACAATGTAGCTTCTGCTCAATTCTCAAAGCTTCACAAATTAATTGTAACAACCTGTTTTCAAAATGTGTTCCATGATCACTTTCAATAGTCACCAGAAAACCATATCTAGGTATGATCTCCCTCAACAGTAATTCTGCCACAGTTACTGAGTCATTGTGACGAGTTGGGAAAGCTTCCACCCATCTTGAAAACAGACAAACAAACACAAGCACATACTTGAGCTTATTGTGCTGTGGCATGTCAATGAAATCCATCTGCAATCTGGTAAAAGGACCACCCTCCCGTCCTATGGTTCCCAAACTCACAACAGTTTTCCTGTTAGGATTCATTTGTTGGCAGGTCAAGCATCTTTGGCAAAGTGATTCTGCAATAATTCTGAATTTTGGACTAAACCATGTCTCTCTGAATAATCTGATCATGGAATCTCTTCCTAAATGCCCTGGACCATGGTACATCCGTGCCATGTCAGCAATCATGCAATTTGGCATTACTGGTCTGTCATCTTTGTAAACCCAAACTCCATCTTCCTCTCGCTGTCTGCACTCTGCTTTCAACCATGAGTTTTTTTCTTCCTCATCTGCCTCATCTAGTAATTATTTTACTCCCTGCCATGTTTCAAGTACAGATATTAGCATGAGAGAGTTCAAAATGTGACTTTTGTCTTTTTCCCGATTGATTGAATAATTATTCTTTGAACAATATCTTGCAATCTCATCTGTATAAGCATTACCTTTGGTAATATAGTCCTCACCCTTTTTATGAGCTGCACATTTCACGACAGCAATTTGTTCTGGTAACTGAATGCCATCAATGAATCTTTTGATCAATTTTGCATTTCTGATTGGCGTTCCCGCAGATGTTAAATAACCCCTTTGAGACCAGAGCTGACCATAGTCATGAACAACGCCATACCCATACTGACTATCAGTCACTATGGTAACTTTTTTCCCTTCTGCTCTTTCAGAAGCTCGAATTAGACCAACCAATTCTGCAATTTTGTCTGAACGAATTCCATCTAGAGGTGAACCCTCTTCAACATCTGAGACTGTACATACTGAATATGCTGCTCTCAGAATGCATCAACAAAGTAAACCAAATCAGATTCAGGCAGAGGAACATCTTTTATAACCTGCCAGGGTTTGGTGCAGTAATCTACAACATCCAAACACTCATGATCAATGTCAATTTCATTATTAACTTTGGTAACAACACCATCTGGCAATATTCTTGAAGGATTTAAATTCCCACATCTTGCAATAGAAACATTATCTGATCCCAGAATTGTTTTCTCGAATTTTGTCAGTCTGTTACTAGTTAAATGCTGAGTTTTGCTTCTGGTAAGAAGAATTTCAACCGAATGAGGTACATATACCTTACAGGAAATCCCATATTATTATTATTATTATTAAAAAATTTTATAGAGCGCGTAGTCACCCTGAGGTATCCCAGCGCTAAAGATCCCTACATCTGTGGGTTCGGGGGCTGAAAAAGAGGGGGGGGGGGACAACAAGTTTTTGATGGAAGAAAGTTAGGTAGTTGGGTTCTTTCCTCAAGTCTCGGGGGGGGGAGCATTCCAGAGGTGTGCGGTGTGGACCGAGAAGCGTCTTCCACCCGTGCGGGCTTTCTTGAATCTGGGCAGGATGATAAGGGACTCCTTGTCCGATCGGAGGGATCTTGGGGCTTTGTAAGGTTTTATGAATTTCCTAAGAATAGGGGGGCCTTGATTCTGCAGTAACTTGTGCGCCAGGCATAAGGCTTTGAATATCACTCGTTCCCTCACTGGGAGCCAGTGAAGGAGCTTCAGAGCAGGTTTGGCTGAAACTCTGGCAGGGGTGTTCGTGAGGATCCGGGCCGCCGCATTTTGGTTTTCTGGAGTTTGTTTAAGGTTGCTTCGGGTGCACCCAAGTAGATAGCGTTGCTATAGTCGAGCCTGGAGAGTATGAGGCCTTGGATGAGAAGTCTTTGCGATGTAGGTGGAAGTAGGGGCAGGATCTTTCTCATCGATTTGAGTAGCCCGAAGCAAGTACCGGCAACTTTTTTGGCCTGCGTGGTGAATGAAAGGTCGGTTTCAATCCATACTCCCAGGCTTTTTACTTCCTGTTTTGGGTCAGGGGGGGGGCCCAGACAGGGTGGCCAGTTGTTCAAGGGGAAGGTGAGTCCTTTCTGACCCAGAAGGAGAATGTCAGTTTTTGAGCCATTAAGTTTTAAGGCTGAGTTGTTCATCCACCCTTGAATCTGCGTCAAGCAGTTGAATAGGTCCGCAGGTTGTTGACTAGGGTGGCATAGGGAGACAACTAGTTGTGTGTCATCCGCATAACTGACGATGCTCACTCCGAACGGAGTGACGACCTCCTCCAATGGGGACATGTAGATGTTAAACAATGTGGGGCTCAGGGAGGAGCCCTGAGGCACTCCACATTGGAGGGGTGTTTCGGAGGAGCAGGTGTTATTCTCCCAGATCTGGAAGGAGCGTTGGGCCAGAAAGGAGGAAAGCCAGGATAGAGCAGTGCCTCCCACTCCTACCTTCTTGAGTCGTTTGATCAGGAGTTGGTGGTTGATGGTGTCGAAGGCCGCGCTCAGGTCGAGGAGGATCACTGCCACTGATCCTCCTTTGTCTAGGAGTGCTCTGGCCTCCTCCACCGCCGCCAGGAGGGCAATGTTGGTGCCCTGTCCTGGGCCAAAACCTGTCTGCGAGTTTTTTAGCAGATTATTGGATTCAAGAAACTGGGAAAGTTTCTTGTTCACCAGTTTCTCAGCAATCTTGCTGGTCCCCGGGAGGAGGGATATTGGTCTGTAATTGGCCAATTCCGCTGGATCCAAGGAGGGTTTTTTTAGGAGCGCTTTGACAACTGCCTCTTTCCAACTAGGGGGGACGACTCCCTGTTGCAGAGACGCGTTGATCAGATGGGTGAGGGGGGGGTGATAATGGGAGCTACTTCCTTGAGGGTCCGTAGCGGTGCGGGGTCCCTAGGAGAACCGCTTTTGAAGGTTTTTAGCGTGTTCTCTACTTCTTCAGTGGTTATTTGTCCCCAGGAGGATAGACGAGGGGAGCTCGGAGTGTCGGGGGGATCGTCAATCTCCCTCGGACTGGTGGAAGGGATGGAGTCAAGAATTTTTGGGATTTTTTCTTGGAAGAAGCTGGCTAGCTGATGGCATTTTTCCTGGTCTGCTTTGGGGTCAGGGAGGTTTCTCGGGGCGGGGTCGGGGACCTTGAGAAGTTCTTTCAGGATGGTATAGGTTTCTTTGCTCGAGTAGGCGGCTTTTTCGATTCTTTCCTGAAAGAATAGGCTTTTTGTCTTGCTAATAGACGATTTGTATGTTGCTAGGGATGTGAAGTAGGCATCCTTATTAGCATTGGATTTCTCCTTCCTCCAGGAACGTTCAGCTCTTTTACAGTCCTGCCGTAGCGACTTGAGCTCTGGAGTATACCACGGGGAGAAGTGTATCCGTTTGGTATGTCTGAGGGTGGCGGTTTTGGGGAGGAGTGTGTCCAAAGAGGATGTGATCCAGGAGCTAAACTGTTTGTCGGCCGTAATAGCGTCGGAGGAAAGCGTTGGAGTGGAATTAGAAAGAATGGTGGACCATTCGGGTGGTAGAAGTTTGTGCCAACGTCTGTCAGTGACTTTGATTTTCGCAGACTGGGTGGTTGCAGTAGGAGACTCCCAGGAAATGGGGATTAAAAAGTGATCGGTCCATGGCAGTGGCAAAGGAGGGCTGGTGGTGATATTGGCGACATTGGTGAGGAGGGGATCTAAGAGGTGTCCCTTGTCGTGGGTGGGCTCGATATTCACCAATCGAATGTTAAGTAACAGAAGGTCCACTAGTAGGTCAGAAGCAGACCGGTCAGTGGGATCTGTGAAGTGAAGGTTAAGATCGCCCACAATAAGAAAGTTGGAAACGGAGGCGGCTAGTTGGGAAGCCGTTTCAGTGACTGCGTTGAGGAATTTCCCAAGAGTACCCGGAGGGCGGTAGATAAGTAGTCCCGAAAGGGAGTGCGTCGGAGAGGTTTGGAGGGAGAAGTGGCAGCTTTCAGAGTCTTCAATGTTGGCGTCATTGGTTCTGCAGCTGAGATGTTCTCGGTAGATTATCGTCAACCCGCCTCCTCTTCCTCTGGCTCTATGAAGGGTTTGGATGAGGTAGCCTGGGGGAAGGGCGGTGACAACGTCCACATCAGTACTGTCAGAAAGCCAGGTTTCTGTAAGAAACAATGTGTCTAAGCCTTGGTCTTGGATCATCTCATTGATTTCGAGTGCATGCTTGGGGAGGGAGTGACAGTTAAGAAGACCCAGCTGTAATCTAGGATTGGCTGGGGTCTGAGTGGTTGGGTAGCATCGCGTGCAGTTTGTGAAGGATTTACCTCCGTCGTGAATGTATCAACAACCTTGGTTTTTTTCAGGTCGGATATCCAGGAGCGTGTCTGCTGGGTACATCAGACGACTGGGGGGTGGATCTGGCACAGTCCCTGGGCCTGGGTCCGTCCGGGCCATGACGGGCCCAGACGGGCGTGCCTTAGGCGCGCCTTCGGTGCGCTGACGGCGCGCCCGCTGCGCCCATCCGCTGCGCGTACGTGAAATGCACATGTTTAAGAAGGTGAAGGGGGCGTGGCCTCGAGCGAGTGGGCGTGGCCACAGGACCGGCTCACTCGCTGCTGGCAGCGAATCTGGGCGTTCCCGCTGCAGCGATTAGCTCTGCTGCTTGGGAAAAAGAGAAGCGATCAGCCCAACAAAGGATCGATCAGGTGAAGGAGGGGGGGTCAGTGACACAGTATACACCACACAAAGTTTTTAAAATCAACAAAGTAGAAAGTTTCTAAAAAGCGCTCCCGGCTGTGCGTCAGGAGTAGTGATCTGACCAGAGCTCGTGATCAGCTTTGTTTAAGAAGGCGAAGGGGGCGTGGCCTCGAGCGAGTGTGCGTGGCCACAGGACCGGCTCACTCGCTGCTGGCGGCGAATCTGGGCGTTCCCACTGCAGCGATTAGCTCTGCTGCTTGGGAAAAAGAGAAGCGATCAGCCAAACAAAGGATCGATCAGGTGAAGGAGGGGGGGGCAGTGACACAGTATACACCACACAAAGTTTTTAAAATCAACAAAGTAGCAAGTTTCTAAAAAGCGCTCCCGGCTGTGCCTCAGGAGTAGTGATCTGACCAGAGCTCGTGATCAGCTCTGTTTAAGAAGGCGAAGGGGGTGTGGCCTCGAGCAAGTGGGCGTGGCCACAGGACCGGCTCACTCGCTGCTGGCGGCGAATCTGGGCGTTCCCGCTGCAGCGATTAGCTCTGCTGCTTGGGAAAAAGAGAAGCGATCAGCCCAACAAAGGATCGATCAGGTGAAGGAGGGGGGGCAGTGACACAGTATACACCACACAAAGTTTTTAAAATCAACAAAGTAGCAAGTTTCTAAAAAGCGCTTCCGGCTGTGCCTCAGGAGTAGTGATCTGACCAGAGCTCGTGATCAGCTCTGTTTAAGAAGGCGAAGGGGGCGTGGCCTCGAGCGAGTGGGCGTGACCACAGGACCGGCTCACTCGCTGCTGGCGGCGAATCTGGGCGTTCCCGCTGCAGCGATTAGCTCTGCTGCTTGGGAAAAAGAGAAGCGATCAGCCCAACAAAGGATCGATCAGGTGAAGGAGGGGGGGGGGCAGTGACACAGTATATACCACACAGAGTTTTTAAATAATGATTCCTTCACTCTGCTCAAGACTTACACTTGTTGCAGCCACTGCTTTTAAGCAACCTGGAAAAGCGTTCGCAACAGGGTCCTAAACAGCTGAGAAATAAGCAGTTGGCTTTCTCAGTTTTCCATGTCTCTGGATCAACACTGACAGTGCACAACCTTCCCTTTCACTGCAGTACAACTCAAATTTTTTTTCATAGTCTGGTATTCCCAAAGCTGGAGCTTCACACAAACTTCTTTTTAATTGTTCAAAAGCCTCTAATTCAGCTTTTGTTAATCTAATCGGATCCATTATGTCGGCTTTTGTCAGTCTTTGCAGTGGTTTTGCAATCACCGAAAATCCACTGATCCAATGACGACAGTAACCAACCATTCCCAGAAACATTCTGACCTGCCTTTGTGTTGTCAGGGGCTGTATTGCTCAAATCATTTTAATTCTTTCTATAGTCACTTGTCTCGTTCCCTTTGCAATTCTGTGACCAAGATATTTTACCTCTTGTTTGCAAAACTGTAATTTTGCAGGTGACACTTTATGTCCTTCATCTGCCAATCGATTTAAAAGGGTAATGGTGTCAGTTACACAATTTTCTCGTGTCTTTGCAGCTACAAGTAAGTCATCAATATACTGGACCAATGTTAAATTTCCAGGTAAAATCAAATCTTCCTGGGATTGCTTTAATAATTGATTAAAAATAGATGGACTCTCAGTATCCCTGTGGGATACAACACCATGCTAAAATGCGGTTCTGGAACCTAAACGCAAACATTTGTTGGCTTTCTTGATGCAGTGGAATTGTAAAGAAGGCATTACATAGGTCTATGACCGTATACCATTCTGCATCATGCGGAATCTGATAAAGAATTACCGCAGGGTTTGGAACAATTGGGCAACATAGAACAACAATCTGATTAATTGTCCTTAAATCCTGAACAATTCTTTAAGTTCCGTTTGGCTTTTTGATACCCATAATCGGTGAATTACATGGGCTGCTCTCAATCTCTTTTAGAACACCTTGACTAATGAATTTCTCAATCACTGGAATGACTCCTTCAATTGTTTCAGCTTTCATTTTATACTGAGGAACATTCGGGAAATCTATTCCTTGTTTTACAGTAATTTTTACTGGATCCACATGTTTCATGAGACCCATATCATTTCCAGTTAAGTCCCAATTTTCTGGATTGACTGGCTTTTTAATCTCTTCAGGCAAATTGTTTTTGTCAAAAGCAGGAAATAATTTACTTTCCTCTTCGACCATCAACATTGTCAATTTGTAAAGACCATCTACTTCTGAAGTTTGTAACTCAATACCATCCGGTGAGCAATAAATTCTACAGTTCATTTTGCATAGAATATCACGTCCTAACAAATTTACAGGACTACTGCCACAAACTAGAAACCTGTGTTTATCTTTGTAATTCCCAATCTCAACTTTTACAGGCTCAGTTAGGCTTGTTTTAATCTGCTGATTTGCTACACCTACAACGTGGATGCACTCACCAGAGAGAGGAAGGTTTTCAATTTCTGCTGATCTAACAGTAGAACGGGTAGCACCTGTGTCCACAAGAAAAGTGACATCAACATCGTTCACTTTACCATTAACAAATGGACCAGCCTGGTCTACCTCAAGAGTGGGTCCAAGCACACACTCTTCCTCCTCTCTCAGGCACCGTCATGAGTAATCTTCTGATGAATCACTCACTGCATTATCTTTCAACCAAAATTGTTGAGAAACATTTGACACATTTGTTTTTGACAAAGAGTTTACCTGATTATTTCCACAGAAACCAGTTTCTGGTGTATACCTTTGAGCATTTACACAGTTTGGAAATGGTGCTTGTGGAATCTGGCTCTGCTGATTGGCTACCTGTCGCTGTAGCTGTCGCTGCTGACTTAACTCGTTTAACTGCTGCTGTAGCTGTTGCTGCTAATTTACCTCACTCTGCATCTGTGAATTCAATGAGGTATTTTTAAAATTTCTGGGCGGATTATTACACTCGCGCTTCCAGTGTCCAATTTCACTGCAATTAAAACATGGGAGCTTCTGTTTTAGCTCTTCAATATTCACATTAAATTTAGGTTTATTATTAAAATTATTCTTAAATTTGCCTTGATTCTGATACACATTTTTATTTTCAAAAGCCATCTGCTGTTGCTCAGCTACCTTCACTTGTGCCCACATAGCTTTTTCCTTAGGGGTTTTCTGTTTGGCATCAATCTCGTAACTACAATATTTTGTTCTTCTCAGGATATCATCAACTGAAAGTGATTGCCATCCCACAATTCCATGTTTAATCATTTCACTAATTTCAGGTCTTAGTCCAAAAACAAATATGTAAATAAAGTGACTTATGTCTTTTTCACTTAATTTTTCATAGCCACTGTATTGTTTGAAGACTAACAGTAACCTTTCATAGAATGAATGTACTGACTCTTTTGGCTCTCGGTTTGTTCTGTCAATTTTAACCCAATCTACTTCTTTCGGGGGAATTTTTTCTTTCAGACAATAAATTACTTTATTGTATATTTCCATGACTTCCTTCGATGGGGCCCCTGTAATTGTGTCTCGAGCAGGTTCTTCTTTGGGCCAACTCACAGAAATTTTGCATTCTGTCCAAAGATCTGATGGAACAACAATGTCAAAGAATCCATCCAGATCAATCCACAGAACTTTTGACGCTTTGATGAATCTATCTACCTGACGATACCATTCCACAGGCTTTTCTCTCAGCTGAGGAAAGTCATTAGTAAATAACAGAATATCCTGTCTTGACCAAGGGACATGCACATATCCTCCACCTGCTATTTCCCTCATTGGAAATTCAGAAACTGTTTCACCTCTGACTCTTTTGTCCTGTTCTTTATTCTTTGACCATTTTATTCTCCATTTACCTAATTCACCAAATCTTTTGAGAAAAACTATCAATTCTTTAATATGAGTTATTCTTCCAGAAGTATTTAGGTTATCAATATCTTTCTCAGAAAAATCCACTATGTAATGTTTCTGCAAATGTTTCTGTTTGTCTAAGTCAATTTCTAATTCAGCAACCATTTCTTCCAGTTGTTCATGCCTGTTTTTCGTTTTCCATTGAATGCTTTTGCAAATAAAAAGAAGTTCATCATCCTGATACAATCTTAAATTGTCAGTTCCAATTGTGCCAATTATTAATTCCTCCAAATCAGCTTTTAATTTTGCAACATCAAGCTTTTTAAATTCAGGGGCTTCTGGAGATAATGCACTTTGCGTTAAATCTATTTTATTTAAGCTTCTTTCTGAAGTATCTGAAACAGATTCTGCAACAGATGGTGTCTGACAACCTGTCAAGCTTTGATTAAAAGTTAAATTTGGCATAATAGATTTTTCCCTATGAATTTCTGAAAGTTCCGAATAAAATTTTGCAGCCACCTTTTGAATTTCTGCATTTAATGGAACTGTCAAAGCTGAGTGCCTATTTTCTCCTTGATCAAAAACTGGTACAACAGGACCAATCGTTACTGGTACTGTCACTGCTTCCATGCCTTCTGTTAATTGTTGAATTAAATCTTCTTTTGCTCTATTATAATTTGAAATCTCCGGCATATCAGCAAGTCTTCCTGGGTTTCTCAGAAAATGATTTCTTTGTTCAGGAATTCTGTTTTCCCTGGGTGTAGCAGAATTATTTATTGACCCTACTCTCTCAGGTAATTTTAAAGATCTGGGTGAACCTTCATCAGTTTCCCTAGCAGGTGCACTTGGAGAATTTCCTGTAGAAACTCTTGGGGTGGACTGTGAATCTGCCTGATAAGGTGACGTTTTGCGTTTAGTAGAATAAATATCTTCTAAAACTGCATCATCTAATTCCTCATCAAGTCTACTTTTCTTTTGGATTTTCTTTTGACCTGGTTCTTCTGTAATCATTATTCTCACTGGGTACAGACCATCATACATGTCTGTTTTTCTCCAGCGCCTCACTTTGTCCTCATGTGTTTCTCTATTAACGATATATTTTGAGTTTCTAGGTGCTGAACATTTGTTTTCACGTTCTAATTCCATCATCTCAACTTCCCATTCAACTAAAGCTTCAAATTGTGTAGGTCTAGGCTTTGGCATAAGAGCCATCATTTTTTCTCCCAGGTTTCTCAAAATGTTCATATTAAAAGACCCATCTTCCGGCCAGGCTAAAACGCCATCATTTTTCATTTTCCGAAACCATGAAGGCTTCGTTTTCTCTCTATCATACCAATAACTCATGTTTTAAAAACAAATTTGCTTATTCCTAAACAATCGTAATGTTTTCTTGATGTGCCGCTACTCTAGCCAATCCGTGTGTGAAAGACACCAACAAACCAATCAGGTTAAGCTACGTCACCACCTTGCTCAACCAATAGAAATACTGTATTCAGAACCGACCAATCAGCTGTCAGCTCGTCACTGACACGTGAACCAATCAGCGCGCTCGCTGTGACGTATGTTAGCCAATCACAGCGCGAACCAAAAGACGTACACTGCCGCTGCAGCTTCGCTGTGTGTTACTCCGTAAACTCACCCCTCCTTCACAAAAACTTTTCACAACGCCATTTTAAACAATTCTTTTCAATTAACTTCAGTTAGTAACTACAAATAAACAAACCATTTGTCTGTTTCTCTGAAAAGGATAGTTTTTAACAGTCATTCAGAATTCCTCTCACATAGAATAGACAACGCTATTTTCACAAACTCACGCATACGATACGGAAAACCCTGATCACGCACACACGAAATCTTGCCAGGACTTTACCCAACCATAGAAACCCACAGACGCTAGTAAGAATAGACGACGCCTCCTTACCCTTCGCTCAAGCTCGAATAGTTCTATTATTCTTTTCACAGAAAGTTTTAAAACGGGCTCACCAGGTCTCTATACTTAATGCTACAATTTCATAGACAATTCTCACTATACATTTAACCAGTCACATCTAAGGTCCCTAAACTTGTGTTGTACATCCGCAACACCTGTAATATATTCTATACCACAATTTTAAAACAGTTCAAATGCACTGTGTAACTTCACCTGTCACACTACTCTTTTGCCAGCAATAACCAGGAATTTTTCACACTGCAGGAAAAATCCTTTTGACTACATACAACAACTGAACAAATTTAACAACATGTTTTAGACATGTATCCTATATAATTAACATGTAACATGTCAGTTACCATAGTAACCGAACTCTGCTACCAGAGGAATTGATCCAGCGCCCCTATAGAAATTCTGCCTCAACTACACTATTCACACCTAATACTCACCATACTATAATATCACAAAAGGCCCATGTGACTGAGACAGAAAATTGAGCAGCTGAATCATGTGGCCTAATTAATCAACCTATCTAAACTTTATATGTACATAATATACAACTGCAGTATAACATTCTGACCATTAGTAAGTAATAAAAGCAATTAATTAAGCCACTTTTGGCCAATGAATCTACTGATGGTAAGGACTAAATTAATCAAGACCAGCTTGACGTTATAAGTCTTTTATTTTTAAAGATAAAGCTTTTTATTTTCAAACAATTTATTAGCTCATTTTAATTTTTGCAAACATTTTAATTAAATCAGTATCTTTTTACTCAGGTTAATGGCACAAAAGTCTGGCACTTCAAAATTGCTCAAAATCATGAATTAAAGCAAACATAAACCCTAATTCCCTAAATTAAGCTTTCTGACCTGTAAAGGAAAAGACTTTTAAATGTATTAAGCAATCTTACGTGTCCCAAGAAATCGGACAGCACTTCGCCCTCAGGAACAGTCAGCCCCGCTCCTCTCAAAGGGCTTAGTCTTTATACCTTTCTAACTCACTAATCTAACTAAAATGTAATTATTTAATGTTTTTCAGCAACCTGATTGGTTGCTGGTCGTCAGACCATCTTGAGGCCACTTTTCCAACACACGAGAACGTCATTGCCATTGTCCATTCACGTGAAGCGACAACGGCTTCCGAAGTTTAAAACATTTTATTTTAAACAGTTCACAGTTTCCTCCATAGCTCGGCCAATCCGTCGCTTGTCACTTCCTTAGCCTTGGAAAAATAACTTTTCAGAGCACATCTTGCACGATTGTTTTTGTTTAGACTTCAGTTTATTCAAAGAAATGTCTTTATGGAAGAGCTTTCCATCATGGCTTGTGCTTGGCTCATCTATGTCAGGCTAACCAACTTTCTCCTTAAATTACAGGCCTCAAGCCTTTCACTCGGGCTAGTATTCAAACAAACACAAAAGAATAATTAATTTCAGGTTATGAAAGTCATTCTGTTACCCACCCACCATTGCTAATGTTAACCCATTAGTATATCTCACCTAGCAGAAGCACAAAGAAAAGCGGCATTTATTAAAAATGTACCATTCTTCATAATGTCCAGCAGGATTCTTTATATATCTGAAAAAGATAAACAGACACAACATAGACAAAAGCACGAATAAAATAAGCATATGCCATTAACTAATCAGCCGCATTAATGTTGACAAAGACAATAGGACAAACAAAACAACATTAGTTATGTATTATTAAACATACTTGCAAATGCAACATAAAGCACATAACGTTAGTCCAGTGTAATTGTGTATGGAATTTTACTCTAAGTTGATTTAATAATACAAAACACACAAAAATCTTTTATTTTAATTAATCAAGTTATGGGAGATTAACTTCGCGAGCCAGAATAAAATCATTTCTGAAACTCGCTCCATCACTAACTAAACCCATCAGTTCTTTATCGCCATTATACCCTTCTGGGTGAATGTGTGCTTTACATTTACTTATGTTACACTCTCCTGGCCTCTGTTGGGTCTGCCCCTCCTGTGCGCGGTTTTGGTATGAGGAGGTATCCCTCCTTTTTTCCGGCTGGTTGGCTTTGGCCTTGATTCCGGGTTTGGTTTGCTCCCGTCTGTCGGGGTTACAGGCAAGTGTGTTTGAATGGAAGATCAGACAGCCTAGATATTTTTGTGTCATGCAGGGGAGATGTTTGACCACCTTCCTTTTTGTTTGCACTGGGTTGTGGAGCAGGGGCCTACGGTTCTGCTTGGTCATCAATGGGACTGTCCTCGAAGCTCCTGTGGTATGCGCCACGCATTCCTCGTCCTCATGGACGCCTGACTGCGTATTTCCTTCCATCTGGTTGGACTGCTGTAGGACTCATGGTATTTCCATTTGTGGGTGCTTTTTTTTTGGCTTTTGATTGCAGCCATGGGTTTACCATCACTCTTGGCCCTGCTGGCCCAGTGGTTCTACAGGCAAGGCCTTCTTTCCTCTGTTCTACCATATTTCCGGGGTTTCCCCTTCCTTGGGTGTTTTCCCGGCTCTGACTGCCGGGTCTGGGGGAGTTGGCCTCCACAATGCCAATGCTCCACAGGGTCTGACTCCATTTGTTCCCTGTTTCTGGATTTTCTGAATCAGTGGTTTCATTCCTCCCCCCCCGAGGTTGGGGGTTTCTCAGGGGCTTGTTTCTTCCTTCTCCCTCGATAGTCATGGGGATAGGTGCACACGCATAGGGGAGTGGCATTGCTGAGGGATTCCTGGCCTGCTGTTCACATTTCTGGGCTCTACAGTCTTTGTCCTGGTGAGTATTGGTGGCCTTATGGTGAGCACTATCTCTGTTTTGCTCCTCTCTTTCGGCCCCCATGCTTTCTGAGTTCTGACATTCGGTCAGTCGCCAAGTGGGAGGAGTCGTGCCAGTCTCTGTTTTCTGATTTGTCTAGGATTGGCCGATTTGTGAGCCTTGGGGAGTCTCCTTTCTCTCTCGTCAGTCTCTCTTCAGGGGGTGGTGAAGGGCCAACGGTTTCTTTTGAGCCTGGGTGTGCCCCTTCTTTTTCGGCTGTTTTTCTCCTGGTTTGGAATTCCCTGGCTGGGTCTATTTGTTTTGGCTTAGATCCCTCGGGCTTCAGCCTGGCCTTTGCTAATTCCTTCCTCCCATGGTCCTTGCTTTCTGGTTCCTTGAGGGGATTAGAGTGTTTCTGTCTGCTGTTCTTCTGCTTGTTCCATCCTGGTCTCCAGACTGTGGCTTACCCTTCTTATATGGTCTGCATTTGTTGGTTCTCATGCATTTATCTTCACTACATGCTCCTCTTCTCAGTCTGTCCTCTTTCCTGCGCCTCAGGCTGGGAGTTTGTCTCTGGAATGGTTGTACCTGTTGGCTCGTGGTTGTTTGCGTGCAGTGCCTCACTCCATCCAGTTCTCTCATGGACCTTCAACCCTGGCATCTTGCAGTTGTCATTGGGGGTGCTTTGACTCTTGGTGTAGGGGGACAGGTCTGTCTCTTGTTTACCTGATTGCTCCCTTTTTTTGGGGTCTTTTTGCTTCTAGATCATGTGCCCTTCTCTACGGTCCCCGCCCAGGGTCTTCCCAGTACTTCCGGGGTTGCCTGGTCCCACTTTGCACCCCTGTTTTTAGCAATTCTTGAGTGTTTTTTCCTTTTGGTGTTTTCTCCTGCATCATCTTCTCCGGAGATGAGGGTTCCCCGTTCTCTTCATGTGTTGTGGGCTTTTTGCATCTGCCTGAGCCATTCCTGTGCATTTGAGCAGTGGTTTTCTTATGAGTCGCCTGTGGTCTCTCTAGGTGGGGTCTTGTACCTTCCTTGTCCCTTCTGAATCATTGGGTGTTGTTTTCCTCATCCTGGACCATGTTGCTGATTCCCTCATTCCATCATGTTTATAGTGCTTTTACTTGGTACACTCCCCACACTTTAGTTTCCCCTTACCATCTTCTGTTTGGGAGAGCAGCTTCTGCTGCTTTTGGAACTCATGTTTTTTGTCTGATGTACATTGTTTGTGATTTGTACTCTGTTCTTTTGTCATTCACTGACCTGTTGGTTTTCGTTACCTCTTTCTGGTCTTTGTGTTTCAATAACCATGTGCTTGGGTATGGGCTTATTGTACAGGAATGGAACGGGATGATGGAGGAGGAGGTAATGTTGGGTTATTCACTGGTAATCTTCAGTATGCTGAGTCCTGGTCTTCCCTTTTCATTCCAGAGCCCTTTCCTTCCTCCCTGTTTCTGTTCATGGTGATTGTTTTATGTTTTTCCTCTTCTTTAATTTCTTTGGTATTCTCACGATGTGTGAATGACGCACTTCCCCCTTTATGCATGTTGGGCCAGGTAGGCAGCACCATATTGGGGGAAGTATTCAACTTTGCTAGGTAATAGGTTTCTGTAGAGCACACAAGCTCTCATTGTTAAGGAATGGACCTGGAAGAACAAAACTTGGAGTAATGAAGATTATCGATGATTAACAGGCATGACCTTTCCCTTAAAATCCTAAAAAAAAGAAAGCTGAAGAAATTAGCACCTTGGTTCATCAAACAACTTTATTGGAGTTTCAGAACATACCTGGTGCTAAACATTATCAACTAAAAAATGTCAAAAGCTACCCAGGGAAGACAGAGACTAAATAAACATAATTATCTAAAGTAAAGGACATGCACTTCAGAAAGGAAATCAGTTGAGCCAAGATACGACTAAAGAACTTATTTAAAGCAATCAAACAAATCACAATTCATTTATTGCATTTAAGGCTATTTATAAAGTGCACTTTACACTCCTGTAGAGTCTCTTAGTGTTGATAAGAATCACAACCTAATCAGTGAAGGCATCAAAAGAGATGTCATTTTAAGATGTAAACAAACTGATTTTAACTTTTTTCACAATTTTAGCTGATCTGAGCCTGCACAAATATGAGGGAAAATGAATTCCAAAGACTTGGGTCTAGAACATCACAGGCCTTATTTACAAGTTTTTGACAAAGGACAGCACTATCCCCTTTCACTGTGCTGGTACACAAATGGCTGCCCCACGTTGTATGATTGATTGTTTTTGTGCATGAAGGGACGCCTTCCTGCACAAAAACAATTAATGGAGGTGTTTTCCTCTTTTTATGTGTGCTACAGAATGCAGCAAACATAAAAAGTGGAAAACACGGGGAGAAATAATGTTCTTTCACCTTGTTACGCCACCTTTGGGGAGGCGCACAGTTTTGACACAGTCCCAAATTTGTGCTGCGTTGTAAATCTGGAAATTTGTCAAAATTCCTGGGGGCTGTGTGGGAACAGCCACTGCATTGCCCATGGCATGCCTCACTGAACCAGTGTGAGGCAACGCAGTAACTTACACCATAACTCACACAATATCTATGAGGCCATGAAAAGCCACACATGGTGGCTTTGCCTGGTCTGCACTCTACACCGCCAGAGCATTAAAAAAAGTGTTCCTTCATCAGCACACAGGGCTTGTAAATAAGCCCCCAAGTGATCTTCCTCCACTTTTGTCAAATTTAGCCATTGGGACTGGGAAAGTGACCTTAGCAGAAGATCTTAACAAATGCGAAGGTCGGTATATCTTTTCTAAAACACACTGTCATTAATCCTAATAAGGTTTTGTCACTCAAGCATGCATTGTTAAAGTCAAGTAATATATTAACCAATAGGAAATATTCCGAGTGGAATAACAGATGGGCAAATTGCTTCAGGTTTGAGACAAGTCTGACCGCTAAACTATGTAGCTTTTATGGGCGTTCACATTTTTTTTTGATCAGCCCCAAATATATAGAATTACTTAATCCAATATGCTTTGAACAAACATTGTTGCCATTATAATTGCAATGGAATTGGCTACTAATAGAAAATCCGTCTGACCTGTTTCAGTAGAAAAAATCTGAGCTGAGAGACAGTTGATACCTGAGGCTTTAGAGACAAATTAGATTCCAATATGATGGCAAGACCACGACCAATTTTCACGGGAAAAGAGCATTGGTTCATGGATCGTGGCCATAAAACAGGGTCCCCTATTTGTATTTTTTGTTGATTACTATTAAAACAGCTTTACTAGGATTACGGTTGAAAAAAAAATTCCGTCACCTTGCTGTTACTCAACTGAGTTTACCTACAGCCCTCAAATAAATGGCATGTCATCTGCGTAACATTATGTCTTAATTCCTTTTTCTAGTAACAGATGTGCTATTGAGTTTAGTAAAGATCAAAGAGTGTAGGAGAGTTAACAGATCTTGCGACATGCCCTAAAGCAAAGGTTTTAAAGGGGAGTGGAATTCCTAATTCTCCTTTACATTCCCCAATGGTTGATTGAGTTGTTCTGTAAATTCTTCCCTGATTAGTCATATTTTCCTTTTAAAATAACCTGCAAGATTATCAGCTAAAGCCTGATTTACTGGCCCCTGATTGCATGCCGCTAAGGGTTGTGAGAGGTATTTAATAGTGTTATACAACTCCTTAGTGGAATTTATTGCATTTACATTTTTATTTCTGGAATGGTAAGATCTTCAAGCAGCTCTAATTAGGAAGTTGTATTTCCTTAATTAGAGACAGGAGGTAGCTCTGGCTTGAGAATCATAAATTATTTCCCAGTTTTCATAAATTTACATTTTCTTGTTTTAATTCCAGAGTGTACCATTTGCAAATTGAGTGACATGAACTGTAATTATTTAAGTGAGCACACCAGTTCCAAGCATGTCTTTACGTCATGATAGCATGTGCCATCCAAATCGAGTGGGCTAAGTTTATTCCAGGGCTTGGCAACATCATCATTTGCGCCCAAGAGGGAAATGGGGAGTTTTCCTCCATTGGTTTTTGACAATACTATTTTGTGCATAGTGACTATATATTGCACAGGTTTAGCCATTATTTGCCTTTATTTCATTAGGCCAGAAAAGAAGAAAATATAATGTTGGTTCTCTCTGGGTGTTTCTAACACTATTGTAATCCAGTTGTGCATTGATCTGACACAGACCATAGCCAACTGTGTGAGTATGGCCCAAGACTGGCTGTGTTAGTTTTATGGCATGGATAACATCCTCTAGAACTTTAGACTTGTGGTTTAAGTCTGGCTCACGCTACACGTTAAAGTCCACAAGACAGAATATCGAATAATAATGTAGTTGAAAATCTAAAATAAAGTCTTTTAACTTGGTAAGAAAAAAACAGCGGTCACATGCTGTGTGTGCTAGATTATGCCGGCTACACCTTTAACTAATTCTATATAGAGAGTGAACTTAAGTGATTACATATGATGTGGCTTAGATTAGCCTCACTATTGTAAATTATCACTACACCTCCACCCCCTCTTCCTGTCTAATCTTTGCCAATGGATTTATAAGTAGAAGGAATAAGAACTTTAAAGATAGCCAAACCCTCCACACTTCCTCTCGTGAACAACTTCAAATAATGGAATGAGGCAGTCTTATAACTCTGCAAAGAGAATATAAACGGAACTGGGACCACCAATGACCAAATAACTAAATAGGAAAACTGATAGGACAAGCTCTTCCTTTAAAGATCCCTACCTAAACAAAGTGACCAACATATTAATGAACAGTAAAGCCTTTTCCCCATTTATAGACTCAGGGTGTGTTCTGAAAGACATATGTGCCACAGTAATCCCTTACTAGACTAGCATTTTAAACATATCTCTAAATCAGGGTGCAGTACCAGAATGCCTGAAACTAGGACAAGTAGCCCCTCATCCTATGGAAAGTAGCAAAGATACAGATTACATGAATAATGTTCACGCTGCAGCATCCCACCCATTCCTAACTAAAGTAATGTACCGCTGTGTTGCTTTACAACTTAAACACTACATGCTGAAAATTGATTTTCTCAATGGACTCCAATAAGGTTCACTGCAGGCTGTAGGGCAAATAACCTCTGATGCACTATTCTTCCTAAATCATGAAGACTCATGCCTTCTCATCTCTCTAGATTTCTCTTCAACTTTCATTGCTGCCAAACACATTCTAAGAGACTGCAAGGGAAAAGATAGAAAAGCCATTCACTAGTCCTCTTCCTTCTTAGACGATTGAAAGCAGCAAGTATAGGTAACATCCTTACTGTATCATCCACTGCAAAACAAGTTGTGCCCCACGGCCTATCTTTTCCCACACAGTATTCATCTTCTACATTGAGGATCTCAGCCCCCACACCAATATCTCCTACCACATTTAAACTGATGATTGACAGCTATACCTCAAATAATCAATCCTTGAAAACGTTTGTCCCCTAACATCAATTCTAGAAGATATCAAATCTTGGATGACCAGTCACCATCTAAAACTGAACCCTCACAAAATGGAATGTATCCTTATTCCACCCCACATTGATCCATTATGGAGCAATCGTGGCTTGACTCACTGAAAATCCTAACCTGTACAATGTTACTGATTAACTAAATAAGCTATGTATTTATTTTCCTGGTTAATAAAAGGTTTACATGCAAACGTAAAAATATGCACAGCAAAGAAACGCCCAACATCTTCGAAAACTTTTGTGTTGTATCAAATTCAACATTATAGATTCCGGCTACACTTCAGCAATGCAGGCCCAAGATTCCTTCAGATCCCAGAAACCAAACACTTTGACCACATCGCTGCTATATGTATCTCTCTACAATGACTACCTATTGAGGCACAAGGCATATTCACGCTCAGCAGTATTTGCAGACAACTCGTTACACAGAGAACCTATTGTTCTTCACACAGAGACCCAGATATCTAGCAAAAACACAATCCGTAGCCTGCAGATCAATCCAAAGAATTGATTCCAGAGTCCTGGAAATTACCTTTTCAGAAAATATTATACCGTCTCCCAGTCACCCCAGAGAGTGCTTCGAAGATAAGAAATTCCATCCTAAATAAGATCTGGGCAAACACAGATTACAATTATTTTAAGAAAGAGCTGAAAGACCTCCTATTCTTGTGGCACTCCCCATTATGAATCACAAAGCATCTTTTATTTCCTCTCACTACTGGAGATGCTTTACCTGTTAGGCACCCTTTGTTAAATATAAACTTGTAAATATGCCTAGACAGCCTCTTGATACCTCTATTATTGTTTGAGCTATTAGTCTTCATGGCGTCGGTCAATGAATAAATCTTGTTCTTTCCATACCATTGTAAAACTGAAACTTATCTGAGTCTGGAAAGCACTGTGACACCCCAATAGTAAGGGACGCGCCATGTAAAAATGCTAATAACTATAGAAATAAATACATAACTATGCTTATCACTTCTTGTCACTTCAATCAAAATTTATAGTGATTTATTTAAAATCATACAATATTCTGGGGTACAATGAAAACCTTTTCATACATTTAAGACTAAAACCAGAATGAATAATTTAATAAATAAAGTTTCCACTTTAAAAAACTGACAAACATTAATGAGCCAAGGCACAGACCTTCCATCAATCACAGTGCCAAAACAAATTGTGTGATTCCATCCAAGTGCCAACAAAAATCGGTTGCTTCTTACTTATTATTAAGAGAGATCAATATTGCAACTGCAAAGAGAAAATAAAATCTGATAGGCATGTCATGCAGGCTTTGTCATTTCATTTACGTACATCTTGGGTGGTGTGATAACACCTGAGAAATGTCATCATTAATGCATAACACATTATAGAGTTTGCATGGGATGTCATTCATTTGTTCTAAAAAGTAAATGACTTCCCTTGTAAACACAGCTATAGTGAGTATATCAGTTATTCAGTAGGATACCACAGTGGGCAATGTAATGTATTAATATAGTGAACTGGAATTCTGTGGTATGTCAGTCATGCAGCGAACAGTTCTGAAAGCAGAGAACATGAGTGATGACTTATTACAGAAACAGATGCAGGTTGGAACTACATTTTAATTTCATCTTTGATGTTTTATTTTGTTGCAATAAAACAGTTTTATTTTTGAAATGCATCTCATCGCATTGCAAACATTATTTATAACTATTATTTTGTTGTGTACATCTTTTTTTGTTTATGTGTCAGTGAACATTCAAAAATAAAGACAAAATACTATACAGAGCCATATAGTATACATTTTCCACAACCTCCTAACCCCTAAACTTTTGTAAGGTGAAGGTGACCCAGCAGACTTTTGTGCAATGTTCACGAGTCAAGTCAAGTCAAAACCACTTTATTCGATTATTAAAAATCATAAAAGCATACTATACGAAAGATAATAACAGTTGATCAGATTTATCATTAAATCAATTTAAAAGAAAACACAGTATCCCATTAAAAATCAGTTAATCATATACATTACACTTCTGGTATCAAACAATCCCTCTCCTGTTGTACTGCTAGTCTTAACGACTGCGGGATGAAGTGACCAGAAAACTTGCCACACCAAACATACTTACAGGCGATTCCATTAGTTGCAAGTGCCATAGTGCGGGTTTCGACTGAAGGAATGCTTTCTCTTTTAACAGTGGAAGAATAAACCTTTTTCTGGCTTCATGATAAAAGGAACAGAAAAACATAAAGTGCATAGTGTCTTGCAGCGAATAGTCATCACATTTACAAGGTGCACTGTCCTCAGGCTTGCTCCCCCCCTGTATGTCACTTAGAACCATATGGATTTGGTTAAACCGAAATTTTGGTAATAACCATCTATGGAAGGGGATCGTAACAATAGAAAGATACGGTTGCATGGTTAGGGATGAGATGAGCAAACAATGGGCCCTAACCGTAGGTTTACCTATTTCTTCAGATTCCCGCTCAGTCTCATAAGAGTTGGTGAAGTTTGATTTCACCCACGTTAGGTCAGCTTTAGTCAGCCCTTCAGGATTAAATAAAATATCAGGGTGCCCCAGTTTCGTGGTTATCGTTTTAATATAGGTTAGCCACTGAATTTCCTTCACCTTCTCAAGCTTCATACAATCTTTAATTATCTTGTGGTTTAGAGTAAGATTGGGGTTCAACCATAGTCTAATCCATAATAGGATGGGAGCCATATTTATTGTTTCTGCAATGTAACCCATCCCCAGCTCTAGGTGAATCGCAAAGGTGGCGGTTGATTGCGGGAGGCCCAAAAGGGCACAAAAGAATTTATTTTCTTCTCTTTGAACGGAATCTACTTTTATATATCCCCAAATTCCCGCCCCATATCTGGGTATTGACATTGTTTTTTGTCTTGTATATGGCTAAAATTGCTCCACACGGTTTTCCACCCAGTCTTTTTGCAAAGCCTAATATTGCAGCAGCCGAACTTCTCACTGCGTTCACCTTAATTTTCATTTGCGGGGCCCACAGGCCTTTGTCATCAAACACTACCCCTAGATATGTAAACACCTTTACCCTCTAGATTACTTCCTTATTACAGGAAAATGTTTTGATATTATTTTTTCTCGCACCTGTGACATAATGTGTGATTTACCGTTATTAACCACAAGGTCCAAAGATTTCATAAAGACTCCAAACGAGTCTAGTAGTCTTTGCAGACCGAGGGGGGTGCGTGCCACTAAAACGGCATCATCCGCGTATAGGAGTACAGGGATGGACGTTCCTCCCATATGCGGAATATTTAACGTTGCCGTCAGCAGGTTATCTTCAAGAGAATTTATGTATAATGTAAATAACAAGGGGGGCCAAGATGCAACCTTGGCGTACCCCCCTGCCAGACTTGAAATCTGCAGTACATTTCCCCGCCTGCGTTATCCTTATGGAAGCCTTTAAATCCATGTGGAACTCTGCTAAGAAATACACCAAGGACCGATCTAGGCCTAGGTTCTACAGCATAGTCCACAGCCTCGACCAATTGACTAGGTCAAAGGCCGTGGACAAGTCCATAAAACCCAGAAAGATTGAGCCCTTTGCAGCCTTCGTGTATTTGGAAATTAGTAGATGTAAATTTAAACATTGGCCCTCCGTTCCTCTACCAGATCTGAAGCCATACTGAACATTTGTTAGAACTTCATTCTCCGTAACCCACTGCGTTATTTTAGCTAAAACGACCTTCCCAAGAATTTTTACAGAGGAATCTAATAGGGATATACGCCTATAGCATCTGGGGTCTCCCCTTTGACCTTTTTTAAACACAGGAATTATAATTGAACGGGACCAAGATTTAGGAAAACCATCTACAGCCGTCTTATTATAAACATTTGTCAGTACTATAGCCCAGTATTTGCAGTCGGCTTTGTACATATCAGAAGGAACACCATCTGGACCTGGGGCCTTATGCTCAGCCGTTCCCTGTATAGCTTTCTCAACCTCTTCAAGAGTGAAACTAATTGGAGCCAGTGGGGGGTCAGACAAAGAAACCTCAAAGGATTCCAGCTCAATGTTGCTCCCATATATATTCTCAAAATGGCTTAACCAATCCTCCTCAGAGATATTAGCTTCCATTATCGAGTTCTGGGTACCCGTGAACAAGGGTTTTTTAATAATTGCCCAAAACTTGGAGCTATCCTTCATTGTGGCTTTATCCATTAATGCATCCCAGCCGTTCTTTTTAATTTCTTCCTTACGTGCCCTCACTACTGATGTGTACTCTTTCCTAAACTGTACAACCAGATGCTTGTCCCTAGGTGTATTATTAAGAGCCTTCTTAAGTAGGCTGTTTGCTTTAGTACACTTCTGGTCAAACCAGCCCTTGGCTAGGTTTGATTTATGGCGGATAGGAATTGTGAGGTCTTTGGCCACTTGTAGACAAATCGCTTTGTTCGAGGCGATTACGTCTCCCCCATATTTATCCAGGTCTGTACAGGTATTCAATTCCGTCCCAACCTTCGAAATAATGGAATTAAAGAAGTCTTCTAGCATGACCTCTTTCCACTTTAGTCTCCTCCCTTGATGTTTTGGTTTTACTTCCGCTACTGCTTGTGTTGTAGATGTTTTATTGAAGAGGGAGAGACTATTGTCTAATACCAACACTACCGGATTATGATCAATGAAACTAGAATGTTTCATTGATCATAATCCGGTACCTATTCGCCCTTCGAACTATGTTCAAAATGTTGAGGTGTTGTATAGTCCGGGCCCTCACTGTCCTTGTACAGACAGTTTGAATTACATAAGTGTACGTTAAAATCACCCATCAAAATGTAATGGACAAAAGTGGTTTGATTTTCCTTATAGGATAATAAGAAATTTGACAGAAAATAAAGATGCTCGTTTGGGGGCCCGCCTTGCAATGAATTGTAACAATTAATAAGAATCAACTTGATTTTATTTACCAGAGTTACTTCCAATATTAGGAGATTTGTGGAAATACATTTAACCACTTTAACTCTACCAGCTACATTTACTGAGACCAAGAACATGAGACCCCCTCTATCTCTCCCCGCCAGCGAATGTACAGCAGGTACATAATAAGATGTAAAACCATTTATCCAAAAATCACTGTCTCTGTCCCACGTCTCCTGTAATGCAACGATGTCATACTCTTTCACAAGATTTATCCAAACATTGTTGTCCCTTTTAGACCGCAGGCCTGCAACATTCCAGCTTAGAAGCTTAGAATGTTTACATTTCCCCTTTGTCCCTCAGTTATGTTTAGTCCTTTTTGTTCGAGTATGGGGGACCCCTCAATCAATTTTACTCCATTTTGTGCATTTAAGGGGGTCAGGATAACTGGACTGGTCAATCAATCTCCCGTAACTGGGATAAAAGTGAAAATCTATTCGACAGTGCCGGACCCTCCCTGTTCTCCTGTCCAGGGGTTTTATTTGCCCTGTACCGCCCCCATGGTTTATGTGTGACCCAGGTATGTTGATGGGCAGGGAAAGTTGGGCTGAGCCTACTATGTTTGCTAAATCTCTGAGCCGGGCCAACCCTCTCACCCTCACTATGTGAGTTTAACTGTGGGTAGAAAAAGCCCAAAGGGATAGCTCGAATACTGCCATCCTGTGGGTCTAGTTTTGAGGCATCCCAGAGTAAACACGTGCCTCATCAGGATTATTAAAATTTACAATGAGGCAATCCCCCTTCAAGTATTTTTTGGTGTAGCCCAAACAGCCTACCCTTCTGCCCATGTTTATGCTAGCGGAGATGTCTTTTTCCCTGGTGCAATTTTCATTTTACCACTTCTTTATATTATCCAACAAAACATCCGAGGGTTCTACCTCACCTGCTTTTAATGGGGGAACATTAACCAGGATGGCAACAAAAGGGGCGGCTTCTGGAAGTAGGTTTATAGGCGGCACAGATATCGAATTTCTATCCCTCCTCAAGTCTGTGTTAACAGGAACGGCTCTCTCCCGAATAGGGAGGGTTGTAGGGCCTCTAGCCACCACCTGGCTCTTAGGTCCACTTGCAACCGGTAGTGTCACTAGATTAATTGGGCGTATAGTTGAAACTTGCGTTCCTGAGATGGTAGTGAGAACATTCCGAACCCTACCCTCCACATTCTGAGGTATTACAGCTTTTGGGGCCTTTGGAGATATGACTGGCCGCTGACTAGGGGAGTGATCCTGGGTCAGTAGATAGTCATTTAAGCGTTCAAATTTTTTCATAATCCCACTTACGCATTAATTCAATGTATCAATAATGTCTTTGGATGTCCAGATTAAAATGGATTCTAGTCTCTCAGGGAAGATTTTTTTCTACTGTGTCCCTTATAGCACCTTCTAAATGGCTTGGTAATACAGACCCTCTATTTATCGGGTCTATATTAGATGTCTTTGTCATTTTGTGCTGTTTCTTTCCATTGCTCTTTGAACCGTTTTTTACATCTTCTGAGTGCAAAGTCCCGCTTTGCATATTCCCAGGCGTGCACTGTTCGGGGCTAGGTGGAATATTAGGGTCAGGTATTACAACGCTCTTTGGATTATCAATCACAATCCTTGGCTCCAAAGGGATATGGTTTATGAGTGGGCTTACAGTGGATGACAAGCCCTGTGTCTCTATGTCAGGGCCTGCCAGACCCAATTCACGTTCAGTAATGGCGATTTGATTTGTCAATTCCCCCACAGCCGAGGTTAAGTATGATATAATGCTTGCCGACTTTCTGGGGACTTTAGCTTTAACACCCCCCCCCCTATAATCGATGTCTGTAGTTTCCGCTTACCCATTTTTCTGTAGCTCTCGTTGGGGAGGTTGCCCGACCAGGCCCCTGCTGTCCCCGGACGGCCACAGATGGCCCACCCTTTGCCCGGGCTTTTCCCGGCGACGTCCGCGAGCGTCCGCGACGCGGAGGGAGCTCACGATCTTTATGCGCCTCCGGGCGCGCTATCCGGCGGAAGTGGGCATGTCTTGCAAAGCAGTCTCGGAGCTGTAGTCTCCCTCCACTGCGGCCCTGCTGTGGAACTGGCTGCGGCGGCAGGGGAGACCAGCAGCGTCAGGGACCCAGACGTGTGTGGCAGGCGAGTGTCCAGTAGCCTCCAGCCAGTAAGTTATGCAGCGTTTTTTGCCCCCCCTGTTCACGAATATGGACATGACACTACAGCAGTTTTCACCCTGGGTTTGGTAGTTGCTCTCCTTTTCTTGGAGCAAAGTGGAGCAGGGGAGGTAACAGTCGACGATTGCCTCCTTCTACCTCAAAAAGTAAGGAGTGGGGGCAGGCTGGTAGGTCTGTGATCTGAAAAAACCTTGATTGACTGTATGGGAAAAGTGGAGCTAATATAAATGAGAAAAGAATCTTGGTATACCAGACAGAGTTCACTACCAAATTACGAATGGTGCGATCTAGGATGAGTAATCAAATCAATTCAAAATTTCTTTATTTCGAATAATAGGATATTAATCATAAAAGTTACAGAAATACATCAAAGATAAAAATTTCTGAGAATCCAAACCTTTCATTTCAGCAATTGGCCAGTTTTCTAGTTCTCAAAGACGCACATAAAAATGAGGCAACGCTAAAACAGATTAAAGGATCAGTTAATATTAGTAAAAAATGTAACGCAGGGCGACATTGTCTAAAATCAAATTTACGTAAGGGAGGAATTAAAAACCTTTTACGGTGGTTAAAATAAAATTTACAAAAAAAGAAGATGTGCAAATCAGTTTGTAATAAGAGATCATTGCAAGGGCAGCATGGAAGATCATAAGTAGAGTAGATACCACCCGGTAGCCCAGCATACACGGGATATATTGTAGGCGGAATCGTAACAAAATAAATCTGTGTTGATGGTTTGTAACAAACTCCAGATAGGAGGGTAACCCTTCAACCTGCAGTGGGCCCTCCAAATGTTCCCCTATAGTAGGTTTGTTATAAAGTGCCTTCATTCTCGCATCATTGGAGAAGACAACAAATTGTGAGGCATATTGTCAAGGATGGCGATAGGGAATGTTTGCCGCTTTAGCGTCCGTTTTCACCCGCTAAGCAGCGATAGTTCTATCGCCCTATTAGCAAGCTGTTGCTTACAGCAGTTAGCGACAGCTTTTAGGTGATAGCGAGCGGTTTGGGGCCCGCTTTGCATGTTAGCGATATTTATCGCTAATGACATGCAAAGTGGGCGTACCCAAACTGTTAGCGACTGAAAACAGTCGCTAACATCGCTATTGCCTATTAATAAGGCAGGCGTAGCGATGGAAATATTCGCGCTACGCGCGAATATCTCCAAATTCTAACACCTGCCCAGACCTGTTCTTATCTATGTTATCCATTGGGAGGTGGATAACATGGCTAAGAGCATTTCGCCGCTAATTCTTGAATATCGCTGCATTCTCAGGGATTAAAAAGAGTCTGGGGTTCCCTCTTTAGCTATGGCATTAAATAAATTAGTAAGTAAAGGGCTCCTAAGGTCTGGGCAATCTGTAAATAAATCTATTGGTGTGCCATCTATACCCAGAGCCTTATTACTAGAACATTGTGCTAGGGCTGACCCTATCTCCATATTATAAAAAGAAAGGGGGATATTGTGAAGTTGGTCGAGCTCATCTACCATCGGTGTTGAAACCTGTCTCAAACCATTAAACATTTTGCTAAAATGCTCTACCCATGAATCCTCATCCATATGTATGTCCAGATTAGGATCGGAGCTATGTTTTAAAAATGGCGCATTAACTGTTGACCAAAAGTCCCTTGTATTATTTGTAACTGCAGCTTTCAGTAATTTATCCCAGGCCTCTTCTTTCAGTATCTTTACCCTGTGCTTCCTAGCCTTAAGATACCTCTGCCGGGCCTGTTTCACCATGGCGGGATTTCTTGGCACACACTTGAGGGATCGATGTAAGTGGGAAAGTGCTGTTGTGCAGTTATGATCAAACCATTTGGGTCCTATAGATATATCTGATCCACCACTCTTCGAGAGTTTCTTCTTCACTTCCAACAGAATAGTTTCGAAAGCCTCTTTTGTGGGCTCAGGATCCTGGTTTGGAGCTAAACAAATAACTATTTCTTTCATTCTGCTAGATACAACCTGTGGGATGAGGACAGTTTTATCAATACCGTCCCATTTAAGCGTTCTCCCATTCTTTTTTGATATGACTGGCTTTATATGTAAGAGGTTGATACCATGAATACCTCTCCATTTAATTATCCAAGTTAAAGGTACATGATCACTGAAACCTGAGGATTCAACAGTTATATTGCTAAAAGTTCCTACCAATGTGGCAGAGGCAATTATAAAATCTATTACTGTGCTAAGTTGGGTAGAGCAAAAAGTATTACACAGAAGGCCAGTAAGTTCTGACCGTGGGTACAGAATCTCCAAATGTTTTACAACACTGAATTTTTTGAGAGCATTGCCATATTGGTTGTGAGCAAAATGAACAATCCCACCTTCATCCTCATCTGTTAAACCACAGATGGAGGTTGATAGCAGAGGAAGGGGTGCACATTAACATCGCCCACCAACAGAATTGACGGGTCTCCTTTACAAGAACCAGTTATCCTGTTCATAATTTCCTCCACAGTAGTGACATTTTGGTACACTTCACCCCCTAATAAGTTGTTATAAAAATTAATCAGTAAAATAGTACTGTCATACAACCCTTTAAGAAGTAAGATATTGAAATATTGGCAATCACTGAATTAAGTTAAGACCTCAAACCGCAACGTGTTCTTCAAGAGTGTCACAATCCCACCCTTCGCCCTTCCTGCTGACGAGGCAATAGCGGGGGTATAATATGAATGGTGCGATCTAGGATGAGTAGCAGGAGAGGGACCCAGTGATGGCATATGTAGTAGAGCAGTTGTGCGTTCCTTTTATAGAATTGAATCATCATGTATTGATGGCATTTTATCAGTTTTGGGTGATGGATCAGCTTTAGTAGGTTGATTGAGTATCAAGCCTCCTAGATATTCCTTCAGAGAAATTATGTATGCTTACAACTCAACAGAAGTCCCTTAGGCCAGTGGTGCACAGGGACAACACAATTTTTCCTTTCTAAACGCACATTAAGTAATGCCCAGTTGCTGTGGATACCCATTCCCCTTGATTCTAACTATCTTTCCATTACAGATAGCTATCCTGGGGCACTCACAAACAACACATTGGGGCTGCGAGGGGAGCCTCTGGGCCCCAGCAGGCTCCCTGCATAGTCTGGGAGCTGGCATTCCTCCTGCGTGGCTAGAGCAGCTGTGTTCTGCTTGCTTCCTCCAGATGAGAGCAATCTGCCTTCAGTTTTCCTGCCCACAGGAGTGTGGGCAGGGAAACAAAACACAAGTCCGCCCACAGAAGGCGAGAGCATGTTTAAATCTCCCTCTGGGTGGTAGCAGACCTCTATCTTGGCTTTAGTTTGGCGGGAAATTTTAAAATGCTTCAGCCAGACGGGAGAAAACACAAATTTCCCTGCCTGCGCTAGTGTGGGCAGGAAAACTTTTGTGTCTTGGGGGTAAGCTCCCTGTGACACAGTAAGTTTGCTGGGCCTAGGAAAAGGGGTTCATGGAACCTATAAAGGCTCAGGCAGCAAGGCCCGTCTCCTTTTGTTAACATTTTGGCCCCATGGTATGGGGACCCAGGGCCTAATCAGACCCGGGTAAGGGGCTGCATACCCCCTTCATCTAATTACTCAGCCCAGGGGGGTGGGGTCCTCGGTGGCTTTTTAGGCTCAGCGAGGAACCCTGGCCCCTTTTCCTTTTTAATGCATTTTTTCCCCAGGGGATGGAGTCCCAGGGGCCTAATTAGGGTCTGGGAGGTGCGCCTTGTGCCACATTCCCTTCTTTCTTTCCTCAGCCATAGGTGAAGGGGTCCCTGGGACCTTTCATAGCTTTGGATAGGGGTTCCATGCACCCCTGCACAAAATAGAAAAAAGTTCCCCACCTAGCCATGGCTGACCACAGGGGGGTAATAATGAAAAAAAGCAAAACGCCTGCACTTGCTTTTTTTGCCACAGATTTGCAAATCCTCCACAAATCCACTGTAAAGGGTTAAAAAATGTTTTAAACCCATGTAGGATCATCTGGGACCCCACCATCAGGCCTAGGGTGTCAGCGTAACCCGGCATTGCCCCCTTATGTTTTTTTTTTATTGTATAGGACTCAGGACTGATATGTCATCAGTGATGTCACTGACCATGTCATGAGTGATGTCATGTGTGAGGTCATAAGCTGTGCATTGCAAGAGAGTAAGTTAGCGCAGGTGACTATTATAGCTGAATTTCAATGGTTTTGTACAAGTGAAACCTGAGCATAACTATAACGTTCCGGCAACCTTCAGGTTCATTAGTGAATTTCTAAGATTTGTTTTGTTGTATTTCCTAAATATTATGTCTCTGTAAATTTTGGTTTTCATTGATTTTGTCCGTTTAAATTTCTTTCATTTCTTAACTATAACCTGTAATCTTTGACAATGGGTGTGTGAGTGCTGTCTAGGTTGGTGGGTGAATGTATGAGTGGCTGTATGGGCCTGTGAGTGAGAGTGTGTGGCTCAATGGGTCTGTGAGTGGATGTGTGAGTGGCTGTATGGATCTGTGAGTGAGTGTGCTAGTGCCTGTGTGGGTCTGTGAGTGGATGTGTTAGTGCCGATGTAACTAGTTCTGTGAGTGGGGTTATGGGTCTGTGAGTCGGCATGTGAGTGGTGCTATAGGTCTGTGAGTAGACTTGTGAGTTCCTGTGTAGGCCTGTGATGGGGTGTACATATCTATGTGGGTCTTTGAGTGGGTGTGTGAGTGGTGGTATGTGTCTGTTAGTAGGTGTGTGTCTGTTAGTAGGTGTGTGAGTGCCTCTGTGGGTCTGTGAGTGGGTGTGTGAGTACCTGTGTGGGTCTGTGAGTGGGTGAGTAAGTGGTGCTATGGGTCTGTGATTGGGTGTGTGAGTGGATGTGTGGGTTTGTGAATGGGGTCTGTGGGTGCACCTATAAGTCTGTGAGTAGTTGTGTGAGTGGGTGTGTGTCTGTGAGTGTGATTGTGAGTGGTGCTATGGGTCTGTTAGTTGGTGTGTTAGTGTCTGTGTGGGTCTATGAGTGGGTGTGATAGTGGCTGCCAAAACCTACTGGTTGATATACTGACTGCCAATCAGATTTCAGTACAAGGACCATCGGATCCTCAGAGGATCCATGTCCCTAGATATACAAATTTGGATCTCTTTTACTATCTCAAAAACTACTGAACAGATTCGCACCAATTCACAAAACGTTCGTTTTCTGGATCAACAGCTACCTTTCTGCCAAATTTGGTGCAATTCCGTTCAGCGGTTGAGGTTGTAGTCGTGTCTAAAATTCCTAAGGGAATTAACAAAGGAAATGCACATTTTTTTACCCCCCCTTTTTATTGGCCTCGCTTTCCAGATCACCCCCAAAACTTTCCATGCCCAACAAAATCCAATTTCATTCTTTTTTTGGAAAATGTTGTGAAAATTCATCAAATGGCACCAAATATATAGGCAAGTCAAAAAACACTTTTCCAATGGAAACTAGGTCCTAACTAGCTATATAATATATATATATATATATATATATATATATATATATATATATGGCCCTGTGGGATGGGGTCACCAGGGCCATAATAGTCTAAAGGAGGGGGGACCACGTTGCCCATTCTCTTTAAAGTAAAATAACTGGCCCTGGGGATGAAGTCCTGAGGCCCAAAGCGGCTCAGGAGGGGTGCACATGCCCCCCCTCCCCTCTAAAATATATATGGCTCTGGGATATGGAATCCTGAGGGCCTAATAAGGTTTGGGAGGGGGCCACATGGCCCCCCTCCCCTTTAAAATAAAACAATTGCCTTGGAGATGGGGTCTCCAGTGTTTGGGGCATGGGAGAGGGGGACAACCCCGCCCACCTTTAAAAACAAAAAGATCTAGCGGAATGCACACCCTCTCTACTTAGACCGCATTTCCTGGGGCGAGCTAGGCTTTGGGATTGGTGCAGCTCCCCCTTTTAAGCAACAAAAGGCCCTGGGGACTTGAGTTTCCATGGACTAATATGTGGTGGGAAGTGGGGCTGTGTGGTCCCCTCCCCTTGTTTCTGCTATTTCGCACCAGAGAGGGTCTCCAGGCCCCAACGTCTAACCTTATGCTGTGCACGGCGAAGACCATGCGCAGAGTGGTGTTGGCTGCCTGTTGGGGTTTCAGTTGGGAGGTGTGGCCGCAGGCCAAGCCCCACAGCAAGCCCAATATAATAACATTTAATATATATATAAGGTATTCATTACCTTTACACATCTATGATGAATTAACAGCACCTGAGATTTGTAAACACTTACACCCAATAACTGACCACAGGCAGTAGAAATTAGATAGAGAAGTAATATGGGAGTTACCCACCACTATGTAAACTATGACAAAAACGAGAATTCCCGTAGATTTACCTGTCTAATAGATCGCTTCCAAAGACCGCGGTTTTAAAAGGTCCTCGTTTATCGGGGAGGGCTCCCATTCAAATTAGAAGGTATAGCGGCGCCCTCTTGCCAGTGATTCTCGATTAAGTGGTATGCTCTGGATTCAGTGGGTCAAAGCCGATCCTCACGCTTTAGTAACTTCAGCAGCAAATGCAAAGATCTTTTAAAACTGCGGTCTTTGGAAGCGATCTATTAGACAGGTAACTCCAAGGGAATTCTTATCCCTTGCGGTGCAAATTAATCTACCCGTCTCGGACACCTTTTGGCTCCCACGAGGTTACTTCACGAAAATACGCTAATCCATTAACCATCTGCGGCGCTACGCAACTGAGTCTCTGGTCCAGGCGCTTATATGAACGAGGGTACTCAAGATATGAATTCCATGTCCTGAGGATGGTCTCCTACACGAAAGAATGGAGACCGAAACGTCGACTGTGGCTTTATCTACTATTGAATGTATAATTGATTTTGTAATAGGTAGAAAAGCTGGAGCAATTGATGTAGCAAGGGTTGTATAGATTAATGTATTTTCCCTTCTGCGTCATTGTTGTCTATCATGTACCCGCCAATATTTTAACTTGATTTGAAAAAGATTAAATACATACTTTTTTTCTATATACACCCGTTTTTTATTCCTTTTTGCTCTCTCCTTCTACTGATCACCAGTGAGTGAGAGCCTTGAATTCATAAAATATCTGTTGTTGCATAACCAGCATTAGTGGGATCAAATCAGCAAGCCCACATGATTTCATTCTCTAAGTGACTTTAAAACTCTTTTGTTTACTAAAATCCCTTAAAGGTATCTTCACCCAAACATAAGCAGTGCATGGTAGGGGCCAACATATAGTTAGTTCTCCTAACTATAAAAGTACTTTACCCTTTTTTGTGGGAAAAAATTATATATATATATATATATATATATATATATATATATATATATATATATATATATATTACCTACTGGCGGTCGCCAGTAGGTATATATAGTTAGGATTTTTTCCCTATGGGATTTCTGAAAATTCTATGCCTAATAACTTTTGCGTTTGTGGACGGAATTGGCTGAAATTTTCAGGAAAATGGCACATTTTGTTTCTGAGCAGCCCTTGAAAATTTGGGGGGGTTTTGTGGAGGGGGGGCCGAGAAAAAAGGGGGGTCCCAAAACGCGTTTTTCCCATGTTAATTTCCATAGGGCGGTTGGACTCACTTTTAGCCCGAACGGCTGAATAGATTTTCACGAAACTTGGCAAAATTGTAGGGACTGTTAGCCCGATGTGCCTTTGCTAGGTCTCAATATATGTGCTTCAGTGGTTTTTGAGAAATTAACGTTTAAATCAAGATATATATCTGTAACAGCGCTCCGGGCAGCTATCCGGTTAGCGAACCTTTCGCGTATCGGAACTTTGCGATGAGAAGCTGATTGGCCCTCCGGTGTCTGTCAACATTCTAAACAGTCCGGAGCGGCCGCCATCTTGTCTCTCGGTAGGATCGAGAGACAAGAGGAGGTCAAAACAAAGGGGGAAATTACCATAAGGGGGCATAGTAGATCCTCGTTGACCCCCTAGGTTTTATGTGGAGGTTTTAAAAGGGCCTAGGAGGGTCCAAAAAAAAAAAAAAAAAAATTTTTTTTTGCGTGGTAAGCGCCAAGTTCGCGAACCCGAAAGCGTTCTGGGCAGCGAACTTTATGGATAAAAGAATGAAAGACTTTTCTAATGCTGTATGTTAATTGTTTGTTGTTTTTCTTGTTTTTTTTTGTTTTCTTTTTTTTAAAGTGTTTTTTTTATTTTGATTCTTTTTCATAATTTATTAAACTTTCTAACATTTCAGTGTCTGAAATGTCATTATTTTCTTGAAATATTGTTTGCAATCTGTGAGGTTGCAAAATGTCCTCATTTGCAAGGAGGACATCTACTGCTTGGACACATTGCAGCAGTTCATTATTCAAGCTTTCATCCATAAATTCCATGTCAATTTGTTCAATTAATTCTTGGCTGCTCTCTTGCAGGTCCATCTCAAAAGAAACTTGCTGCTCGCCTTCCATTTTGCCTGAAATTTGGATTAAAAAAATATATATTAGTAGAGATAGGGCACTGTTGGGATTAATTTTAGATAGGCAGTTTTTATCAGTGAATTTATCTTTTGGCAGTGTATAGTATGAGAGTGGAAATAGGACTATAATTTTGCCTGAAATTTGGATTAAAAAAATATATATTAGTAGAGATAGGGCACTGTTGGGATTAATTTTAGATAGGCAGTTTTTATCAGTGAATTTATCTTTTGGCAGTGTATAGTATGAGAGTGGAAATAGGACTATAAAAAAGTGTATGTGATTTAACCAAGACAAGCCTTACTCCATTGATAACTATAACAGAGAAGTCTATCTAAATACATTACTACTACAGAGGGATAGTGTATATCTAGCAGAAAAAGTCTACTATATTAAGTTATAGTGCACAATATATTAAATTATAACTTACCTTCACAAAGAAGTTGAAGTTTTTTGAAGCTATTGAAATAGGAGGTACAACAAGAAGTAGTAGTCAAAATGGCTGTGTTTCCTTCTCTCCCTTTATATATATACAGGTATATAACCAATCAAATGTCAGGTAATAAAAGTAGAAAATGAAAGTAACATTTTCATTGGTTGTCAATTCCAACAATTCAGATGTGTTTTGTGAAGTAATTTACCTCACGGTACTTGGAGAGGTCTACAGGCTAAATGGCTAAATGGAATTTCAATGAAATTTGTGAGAATGGAAGGGATTGTTATGTAGTATGAGCTAATCTATATTTGGTGAGAGTGTCTCTAGTTGTTTTTCTGTAAATTACTTTCCCGCCTTTTTTTAGGACCGCTTTCCGGAAAGCGGCCCGGTTAGCGAACCTTAAGCGTCACGGGAGTCCACCATTTTGTGTTTTGGTCGCATTAAGATACAAGATGGAGGGCAAATAATGTTTAGAATGGGTAGAAGGGGTCATGGTAGACTTATCTTGACCCCCTAGGTTTTCTGAGCGTGGCTGAGGAGGCTTATATGTGCGGAAAAAAAACTTTTTTTAAAAAAATCCGCGAGGTTAGCTTTCGGTTAGCGAACCGGGTAGCGCTCCGGGGAGCGAATTTTGTGGAAAATTAGTGAAAAAAGTTAGAGAAAAATAATAATTGTGAGTGATCAGATGTAGGGTAGCTCTGAGAAGAGCTTTTGGGTTTATGGTACATTTAGGTACTTATAAGTAGGTACCATTGCACAGTCTTAAATTCAGAATGAAAATTCTGTTGCCCTCATCTGAGAAGTGAACTCCATCTCCTCTGTAGATATCTTGCATGTAGTAACGCAAGTTATTGTTGTACAGAGAGCCCATTCCATGGTCTCTCATGTAAGCTGAAACAGATTTGTTTACATGCTTCCTCGCTTTCTCAATTTGTGGACAAAATTGGTTGGACCACCTCCATTTCTGTCTTTGGCATATATTGGAATATACCAAGGCAGTTTGAGGAAAAAGTGCCATTAATTGCTCAAAGGTGTCCTTTAAAAGCATTTCCAGACCTACCCCTGTCAAAGTGCCCAAATCATTACCTCCACAGTGCACTATTAACAGGTCAGGTTTTGGCAAATGCATAAAGGTTTTCACCAATGGTATCAATTGGTGACATTTTAATCCTCTTTGGCCCAACCACTTAATTTCCACATCTTGTAAATTGAGGTTAGGTAAATTTCTGCTCTCAGCATACCTTTGAGCCCAGTGGATGTAACTATGTCCAACAATCCAGACCTTAAACATGGTGGGAGAAGGTTTGTTCTGCAGTCAGATGAAGTGTGGTAATGAAAGGGCAGTTGAAACAGTAGGAGTTTCTAAAGAAAAAAAACTGTGGATTTACAATGCTAATGATTCATTAGCAGTGATTGGTGCTTTTCCATTTCTGAAAACAGAAAGTTAGGGTGCATGGATGTGTTCTTTGAAAGATGTAATTTGAATGGTCAAGGAAGAAACATTTATTGAAAGATTGCTCTGGATACGCAGGTGCACTGAGAGTTCAGAGTTCAATTGAAACATTGTTGTGTGAATTTGCAAACATGAGAGGTCTTCCAGGAGGTGGTTGCTATGGAAACAAGGGAGAGAGGGCAGAGGGGGGAAGGGTTTTGATTTGAAAAAAGTGAGGGAAGAGGTATGATTGGCTAATATGAGAGATATGTGAAATGAATATCTGTATTTCTGTGCTTTCAATAGCTGCAGCCTTTGGAGTGCATCCTTTTTCTTCTGCTGAAGACAATTTGGTGTATTTCTGAGACTGTTTTCAAAACTCAAACAATATTTGCTAAGGTGAGAAAAGATTTATTTAAATTAGATAGAGAATAGTATGATTTAAGGAGAAAATGATGAAGAAAGCTGTGTTTTTAAAATGTGGTTTTGTCTCTAGTGATATAGTAATAGAATTAGTTTTATAGAGAAATTGTAATTGCATATTTGGTTTAACATTCTGGCATGCAGTAACACAAGTTATTGTGGTACATGGAGCCCATTCCATGGTTTGTTATGTAAGCTGAAACAGATATGTTGTTTTTAAAAACGATTTAAGAAATCAATTACATTTCTGGATATGTACTGCTAGAGCTTCATAGGTTGTTTTGAGCCATATTTATAAGGTATTTGAGTGTCTGAGATGTTATGTTTTCCTTTTAAAATGTAAAGTGTTCCTCATGGGGCAAGTGTCTTGTAAATACGCTCCCACTTGTGCTTGGCAAATTTAGATTTTGATTATGGGAGTTACCTAGCCATGTTAATAGTGTCCCAAAAATGGTGCTAGGGAATTGCAGAAAACACTTTCATGTGTCTCAAGGACATTTTTAGTCATTTCTTCATGAATGCAGGTATACAATTGATTTATATGCTGTGTTTAAAAACGAATTTTGAAATCAATTAAATTTCAGGTTATGTACTGTTAGAGCTTCATAGGTTGTTTGGGGTCATATTTAGAAGGCATTTTAGTGTCTTTGATGTTATTTTTCCCTTTTTAAATGGAAAGCGTTCCTCATGGGGCCCTGAGCAGTTCTTAGCCATGTTATTTAATAGGAAGTGGATAACATGGCTAAGAGCATTTGCTGGAAAATGCATGAATATTGCTGACTTTTCTGCGATGTTATGTTTACCTTTTTAAATGGAAAGTGTTCCTCTTGGGGCAAGTGTCTTGTAAATACGCTCCCACTTGCGCTTGGCAAATTTAGATTTTGATTATGGGAGTTACCTAGCCAAGTTAATAGTGTCCCAAAAATGGTGCTAGGGCATTCCAGAAAACACTTTCATGTGTCTCAAGGACATTTTAGTCATTTCTTCATGAATGCAGGTATACAATTGATTTATATGCTGTGTTTAAAAACGAATTTTGAAATCAATTAAATTTCAGGATATGTACTGTTAGAGCTTCATAGGTTGTTTGGGGTCATATTTAGAAGGCATTTTAGTGTCTTTGATGTTATTTTTCCCTTTTTAAATGGAAAGCGTTCCTCATGGGGCCCTGAGCAGTTCTTAGCCATGTTATTTAATAGGAAGTGGATAACATGGCTAAGAGCATTTGCTGGAAAATGCATGAATATCGCTGACTTTTCTGCGATATTCATGCATTGCGGCCGTTTTTTTTCGCATTTGCGAGCAGTTCTTAGCCATGTTATCCAATGGGAGGTGGATAACATGGCTAAGAGCATTTGCTGGATAATGCATGAATATCGTTGACTTTTCTGCGATATTCATGCATTGCGGCCGTTTTTTTTCGCATTTGCGAGCAGTTCTTAGCCATGTTATCCAATGGGAGGTGGATAACATGGCTAAGAGCATTTGCTGGAAAATGCATGAATATCGCTGACTTTTCTGCGATATTCATGCATTGCGGCCGTTTTTTTCCGCATTTGCGAGCAGTTCTTAGCCATGTTATCCAATGGGAGGTGGATAACATGGCTAAGAGCATTTGCTGGATAATGCATGAATATCGTTGACTTTTCAGCGATATTCATGCATTGCGGCTGTTTTTAATCGCATTTGTGATAAACAATTACATTTCTTCATATGTACTTTTAGAGCTTCATAGGTTGTTTGGGGCTATATTTAGAAGGCATTTTAGTGTCTTTGATGTTATGTTTACCTTTCTAAATGGAAAGCGTTCCTCTTGGGGCAAGTGTCTTGTAAATACGCTCCCACTTGCGCTTGGCAAATTTAAATTTTGATTATGGGAGTTACCTAGCCATGTTAATAGTGTCTCAAAAATGGTGCTAGGGCATTCCAGAAAACACAATCATGTGTCTCAAGGACATTTTTAGTCATTTCTTCATGAATGCAGGTATACAATTGATTTATATGCTGTGTTTAAAAACGAATTTTGAAATCAATTAAATTTCAGGATATGTACTGTTAGAGCTTCATAGGTTGTTTGGGGTCATATTTAGAAGGCATTTTAGTGTTTTTGATGTTATTTTTCCCTTTTTAAATGGAAAGCGTTCCTCATGAGGCCCTGAGCAGTTCTTAGCCATGTTATTTAATAGGAAGTGGATAACATGGCTAAGAGCATTTGCTGGAAAATGTATGAATATCGCTGATTTTTCTGCGATATTCATGCATTGCGGCCGTTTTTTTTCACATTTGCAAGCACTTCTTAGCCATGTTATCCAATGGGAGGTGGATATCATGGCTAAGAGCATTTGCTTCAAAGGTTGTTTGGGGTTATACACCATTTTTGGGAAATTATTAACATGCCTATCTAACTCCCATAATCAAAATCTAAATTTGCCAATCGCAGGTGGGAGCGTATTTACAATAAATTTGCACCATGAACAACGTAAAATAGCATACTAGACACTCAAATGCCTTATAAATATGACCCAAAACATCTTATGAAGCACTAGTAGTGCATATTTCCAGAAATGTATTGGTTTTCATTTAATGATTTACTTCATTGGTAGGCCTTCACATGTTTTTTTACCTTGGTTTTTTTCAGTGATAATCTTATCTGCAACCATGTGTTGGCCTCACCTCAAATAAACAAAACAGGTGATGGACTGAATGTGGATCAATGACACACATTCACCCCAGTCTAAAGATCTGGGCCTAAACAAATCTTTAGATAGGCTACATCTTATCGTCATCCTGAATTAATGATTTAAAATATTAGGGAGTGATTTATGAGTGTTGTATGCCTGTTTTGTACCATTGAGTGTCATTTTTGTGATGCAGTGCTGGTGGAAAATATTTGCTATGTTAAATAATTAGTACGGCATTAAGTTTTAGATGACTGTTATTTATTTACTGTTTGGTAATAGTGGTTAATAACATTTTATATTATATTTTTCCACAGATTCAACTGCAGATTCTTTCATAGTTTGTAAAATGCCTTCCAAAAGTAGAATAAGAAAGGCTAGAAAACGTCAAAGACAGCAGGATGATGTTTTATTGCAGCAGTCCTCTTCCCCAAATACTTGTCAAAACACCAAGAAAGGTCCGGGTAAGAGCACAAAATCATTCTTAAGAAATATTTGTAGTAAAAAAAGTTTTGCTCAAAAAAATGTTTCAGTTCACAAAAAGAAAAGTAATTTAAATGGAAAGGAGAGACCCATCACAAATGTTACTGGTAGAGGAAGAGATAACTCTGTGCATGATAGTAGAAGGAAACAACAGTTTAGGGACATTCGAAATCGAATGTTCCGTAATAGGATATTAGTTCATTTATTGAAAAATATTAAAAAGAAAGGCCAACAGAAAGCGGCATTTTATAAGAAGAAGAGAAATGTAGAGAAAATTATTGATCATGCTTTTGAAATTAAGCGAAAGTTGTTTATTTTGGTAATCAATAGAATTAGGAAACTAAGCAAGGTAATTTCTGATTTCAAAACAAAAAGTAGATGGAAGAGAGTAGTAAATCGTACTAACTTTTGTGAAGTTTTTTCCGGAGAATGGATGCATAGTTCAAGTTCTGAGGCATTTTTTAATGAGGAGACTTATTTTCAGGATAATGATTTGGTGCATGCAGTTGACATCAGTGGTCGAGCTTATGAAGTGAAGGATGGTTGTCCAGTTGAAAAAGAACAACTTGTGACAACAGAGACAGAAGAGGCGCTAAGTGATGAGGTTTTAGGAAGACGTCCTAAGGGTCCTGTGTACATTTGGAAGTGTAGTTCTATTTGCAGTGTGCGACAGGTTTCCATCAATTTGCTTTGTGATTTTATACGGACATTTAATAAGAAAAGTTTGAAGCAGAAAATGAAGTTGTTGCAAGATTTAGATCCTTGCAGAGTGAGAAAAATGACAGGTTTGCGTGGTCATTCACTGGCTTGTCTTTCCAGGAGAGTATGCCAGAGTGTTTTTCATCATTTCAGGATGCTAGCAGTGCATCATAATAAAGTGAGAAAATTAGTGAGAATGTTGTATTATGCTAAGAGTCCAGCAATTATGCTTAAACAATTATGTGCTGCTCTTTTGCATGGTTCTGAAATAGATGTGAAGAATATTTGTGAAGAAATTGAGTTTTGTTACTTTGGTAGTAAAGATGAGAATGTTCAAATTGACCCAGAAGTAGAGGGTAATGTGGAAGATAATGTACAGGTTTCCAGTACGGATAATTTTCAGAAGGAAATTGCCACGTTTCAGATGAAATCAAGTGAGAGGCCTAATTTCACTTGTGTATGTTGTCGACGCACTTATTATAAGAATCAGACTAAGGTAGTGGATTTATATGCAAAAAGTGAAAGGGAAAATAATAGTGAATGGAAGGATTTTGCCACATACTTGATGGTAGAAAATTATTTTGATTTGGGATCGGATCAACGTGTGTGTACTTATTGTTGTAATAAATTAAACCAAAACCAGATGCCTGCTAGGGCAGTTCATAATAATCTGGAATTGGTTGAGATTCCTTCTGAATTAAAGGATTTAAATACTTATGAATCTATTTTGATTCAAAGTATCCATCCCTTTCAGGCTATTGTAAGAATGGAGCCAAAGACAGGGAAGTTGCCTCCAGCAGATTTACAGAGAGGATTAAAGGGAAGAGTTGTTTATTTGCCTCTAGATTTGAAGAAAAACATTAACACAATTGGAATAGAAAAAGTGGAAGAGGAACCTCTGGTTATCTTGGTTAATGGGGTTCCGACAAAGAATAAGAAAATATGGCAAGATTTAGTGGATGTTAGGAAAGTCAAAAAGGCAACAGTGTATTTGAAGAAAAATAATAAGTACTATAAGAATGTATATGTTGCAGAAGAGGAAGTAAGTGATGAAGAGGATAGCGATTTGTGTGCTGGCCAAATTGAGAAAGTAGAGGCCTCTAAAAGTGAAGAAATATATGAACATTATAGTGTTCATCCTTTGCATTCCAAGGAAGTCATGGGGAATGCTATTGAGTTATTTCAAATGAAACAAGCCAAAGGGAGTCCCATTAGTGTTTGGGAGGAAAGTTTGGAAGCTCGGTGTTTCCCACAGCTATTTCCCACAGGTCAAGGAGGAAGATATGATGAGCGACCTCATCAAATTCCTGCGTCTGAATACCGGACTTTACGATTGTATGCAGCAGATCCTAGGTTTCGGCAATGCATTCCCTATTTGTTTCATCTCCTGTTTGAAAGCGATCTGTCTGGACTGTCATATGCAGTGAACCACATCTTAAAAAGTGGTATACAGATGCGAAACATCTCGGCAAGTGACTTTATGCATAAAGTCAATGTCCAAGACAGTATTTTGGATTCTCACTTAATTAATCTCATGGCGTGTCAGCGTGGTACTAATGAGTACTGGTACCGTCGTCATGGTGATTTAAAATGTATGCTGAGGAACTTAGGAACTCCAACATGGTTCCTCACTCTGAGCTGTGCCGAGTATGGCTGGGAAGACTTACTTGAATTTCTACGAGAGGCAAATGGAAATATTGAAAACATTGAATTCAAGACACCTGGAGAACTGTGTTCTTTGGATCCAATGAATGTATGCAGGTACTTCAATCATAGATTTGAAGCTATGATGTCTTTCATCACAAATAAAAAGAATCCACCTCTTGGAGAGGTGTTGGATTTCTTCTGGAGAAAGGAGTACCAAGCAAGAGGTGCCCCTCATATACATATGTTGTTGTGGATCAAGGATGCACCTAAATTTGGAACAGATCCGGATGACTTAGTGATGAATTTCATCGAACAGTATTCTACGTGTGCTGTTCCAAACGCAACGGAGAAGAAAAGTCTAAGAGAACAAGTTCTACGTTTCCAAAGCCATCGTTGTGGAAAGTACTGTCGTCGTAAATTCAGAAACAAGGACAAGTTCTACACCAAATGTCGTTTCAACTTTCCACGACCGGTGATTTCTAAAGGAAGAGTGAACAGTTTGATGTCTTCGCTGCGACATAATGTGACGAGGAAATCACCCAAGAATACATACAATTTGAAAAGGAACGAAGAGTCCAAGTACATCAATGACTACAACCCAGTGATTTTGTCCATGTGGAATGCTAACATGGATATACAGTTTGTGGCTGACAACTGTATGGCTGTGGCTCGGTATGTGACATCTTACATCACCAAAAAAGAAAAGACCGAACTGAAGGATATGTGGGAGGACATATCTCATGAAAAGAGCCTCAGCAAGAAGTTGTACAGTTTCAGTCTGAAGATGTTGTCGCATCGAGAAATCGGAGCTTACGAATGTTCTGACCGGTTGTCTTCAGCAAGTCTCTATGCCAAATCCAGGAGTCTCGTTTGGGCGAGTCTTGGTCTTGCTGCAACGCGAAGTCGAGTTCTAAAACCTGTCCGGGAAATTGAGTATTTGGCAGAAAAGGAACCAAACAGTACCGACATTTTGAAGACCAACATGTTGGATACATATTATCCAAATCGAAGCAGTCACCTTGAGAATGTTTGTCTATATGAGGTTCTCCAAAATTATATATTCAAGAGGAACATCAAAGAAGATATTGAGAAAGGAGTGTATGCTGTAATTGGAAGTGAGGGATGCCTGGTCAAGCAAAGAAAATGCCAATTAGTAAACCATCGAAAATTGAGTGGTGAATCTCCAGAAAAAAAGGAGTTTTTTTATTTAGCACTTTTGCAACTTTTCAAGCCTTGGCGTGCAGAAGAGGAACTGCTTGGAGATTTCCTCTGTTACGAAGACTCTTTCAATGCAGCCAAGAAGTCCATAGAATGTCCTGCTTTTTCTAAATATCAAGAAATGCTAACTTTGGAAATTGAGCAGGAAGCAACGATTGCAGCCGAGATTGCCAGAGACAGTTCTCAGGACAGTCAGAGTTCTGTTTCATTGAGTCAAGATCCACTTGGAGGACCTATTATCGAAAATGAAGCTGCCACTGCTATGAATGAAGTGGAAAGAGCCATGGCACATGCTCAGGAGGATTCAGTTAACTTAGAAGACTTGGAAAAACAACTCAACGTTGAGCAGAGGAAAATATATGATGAAGTTACCACGGAAATTGAGCACGGATTAAGTCATGAGAAGAACAAGTGCTCATGTACATCGTTGAAGCCTGTCCGACTGTACGTGACTGGAGAAGCGGGAACTGGAAAAAGTTTCCTCATTAAAGCAATCTCTTGTTATTTGCAGGAAAGGACTGAGTCATCGCTGTCTTGTGTTGTCACCGCTCCTACTGGACTGGCAGCACATAACATTAAAGGTATTACTTTGCATCGTCTACTGATGCTGCCGGTGGAGCATGACAACAAATTACAATACAACAAGTTATCTGGAGATGCTTGCTGTGAAGTTTCAAGAGTCTTGAGGAAAATGAAACTACTTATCATTGACGAAGTAAGCATGGTTTCCAATGTCATGCTTGCCTTTGTGCATTTGAGAATGCAAGAAGTACTTAAAACTGAATATGATGTGTTATTTGGTGGGAAACACATCATTGTTTTCGGAGATCTTCTGCAGCTGACACCAGTAAAAGGTCAACCTGTGTTCAAAATACTCACGCATGAAGATACCAGGAAGTGCCTAGGGAGCATTGGCAACGTCAATATATGGTTAAACTTCAATTATGCAGAACTGCATCAAAATATGCGTCAGGCAAAGGATGAAGATTACAAGAATATTCTACAAGATATTAGAATTGGAAAAGTGACTGAGCATGGGAAAGAAGCTTTAAATGCACGATTACTGTCAAATTTATATCCCAAACAAGAGATTGTGCCTGAGAATATTTTTCAGAAAATTACTGAGAAGAAATCCGGGATATGTCTCATGCCAACTCTTGCAGAATGTGCCATCTTCAACAACAAAATGTTGAATTTAGAAAAGCAAGAGATTGTGAAACTTGAAGCTATCGACAAATTAGAGCATATGGGATCAACAATTATTTTGTCAGACAATTTGAAATCAAAATTGGATTCATTAGAGAAGACTATATCTAAAACAGCGGGTTTTGAAAAGACTTTGAATGTGTGTTTAAATTGCCGAATTATTTTGAGAAGGAATTTACATGTAGAAAGAGGTCTGGTAAATGGATCAATGGGTAATGTTGTTGATTTTGAGAAATACAGAAATAGAGATGGAATAGAATTTTTAAGAATTAAATTTGATGGCATTGAGGAAGTACAGCAAATTGGTTGTTGTTCTGCTAGGTTTTTGCTTGTTAAAGATTTATATGTTCGCCGTAAACAGTTTCCTGTTTGCTTGGCATATGCGGTGACAATCCATAAATCGCAAGGTTTAAGTGTAGACTGTGCATTGGTGAATATTGGCAGTTCTGTGTTCAAGGAGGGTATGGCATATGTGGCATTGTCACGAGTTAGAACTTTATCGGGATTGTACTTGATTGACTGTGATGTCACAAACATTTGTGCGGATCTAGATTGTGTTAAGGAATACAATAGGTTAAGAAGAGAGTATGCGCCACATTTGCCTCAATATCCTTTGTTTGAGAAACGTGTGGTAGGCCGCAAACGTAGAAATAGCAGTAATAGTAGGGAGGTTGTTGCAAAAAGACTAAAAGTCAATGAACCGAAAATTGTTAGCAGAAAGAAAGTGGATTCTGTTGAAGATGTTGTCGGTTTTCAATTTGAAAACAGTTCTGGTGTCAACTGCTATGCAAATGTAGTGGTTAATGTTCTCTTTTTACTAGAGAGTTTAAAAGAACAGATTCTGTTGAATTCTGAACAAATTTTATGCTGTTTGTTGAATTCTGTTTTCGAGAAATGTAGCACTGATCGAACAAAAGTAGAAAGTGTGTCTGAAGTTCGTTATCTGTTAGATGAATGTTCAGGTCAAACAGACTTCTCTGAAAATAATCAGCAAGATTGTCAGGAGTTTTTAATGTATATGCTTGATATATTGCAAGTTGAGGGTGTAGATGTAGATCACCTGTTTGGGCTTTCTTATCAATGGCAGCATGACTGCGAGAATTGTAGGGTATCAAGTACTACTAGTGTAGACTCAGAAAGATTTATATATTTAACTTTGCCAGACAGTAAATCAGTCTCCTTTAATAAGCTAGTAAATGCAGCGGATCACAACATGGAGTGTAGCCAATGTAAATCTGAAATGATGTCAACATTACTTATACGTAGATATGGACAGTATGTCATTTTAATGATGCAACGATGTAGGCCTGATGGATCAAAATTGTCAACTTTAATAAAAAATTTTGTGGCTTCTCAGCTTTCAATATCAGGAAGGACTTTTGTAACTGTAGCAATTATCTATCACGATGGTCCTTCAACAACTTCAGGACATTATACAGCTTATTTAAAGTCTCGAAACGGCTGGTCATTCTGCAATGATTCCGTTGTAAGTTTCAAAAAAAAATTGCCGTTTGACCTTAAAAATTCTTACCTGGTGTTTTTAAAACCAAAATTTTAAAGAAAGAATCTCGAGATTTCCTGTGAAGAATTGGAAAAGGTTCATCAAGTTGAGGGAATGTAAGTCTGCAATGCTGTCTAGATTATTGGTCCAAAACTTTTAATTATAATGTTATTTTGTAAAATCCGACTATATAAACCTGATGCAAGTAAGTCTGCTTCATAGTAAGCAGTATCAGTGTCATAGGAAAAGGAGAACATGAGTGACAAAGAAGAGTAAGATATTAGTAGTCCAGGATTGTGAAAATAATCTCAAATGTTTTCTTTTTGCAAGTTGCGAAAATAGAAAATGTCGGGATTTGATTGGAAGAATTACAAGACTTGCGAATCGCGGCAACATGATTTGGCCTAGTGGAAACATGTGATAGAATGAGAGAAGTCTTTTTTTCTATGTAACATATTTTTCGTATCGATGGAGGTTTTCTTTCAGAAAGTGGCGGGCTGACAATATTTATAGCACAACACAGTGGACGCTGTTCATAGGACATCCTTCGACGTCATTGAAAGTAAGTTAATTTTAAGGAGTTTTGAATTCAGATTTCTTATGTTGAATGGGTTTTTTAAACACAATCATTTTGATTGTGTTTTTTTTCCCCGCTGTTACATGATGAATACCTTCAAGTCACTGATTTAAGTGAAATTTGATACATTCTGAGAACAGCAAAAATAAACCATTTAACATGTATAATTAATGTTCTGCTTTTTGTACTTATGATATACATTTAGAAATGTGAGGTAGATATGGAGAAACTGAGTCTTCTGTAAGTGTCAATGTTAATGCTTACAGAGCTGTACTTCTGGGTACTGTTTTTTTTTTAAAAAAATGAATAGGCCTCACCTCAAAGAAAGCTGTTGAAAGCAGACATCTTATTTGCATCCTGAAACAATCATTTAAAATGTTAGACTCAATTTTATGATGGCTTTACATCTTTTTTGCGCTGCTATTGCATCACTATTGTGAGACATTAGCAGTGCAAAAGAAGCACCATGTTCCAAAATAGGCCTCAGTTCATCAGCATCAAGATACAGTTTTTTGTAAAATATATATATTTAGGATTGTGTAGGGGACGTAGAGAAGCAGAGACTTCTGTAAATGTCAAAGTTGTTGAAAAACTGTTTGTTCTTGAACCTTTTCCCTTGTCTTTTCTAATTTTTAAGTACATGTTTTAATATTTTTGGAAATGTTTGTTCTCTGTTTTACAGATTGAAAGTATGAAAAAATATTTTAAAAAGGTAACAAGAATTATAAGGTAAATGTTTTCTACTCTTTTTACCCGCAATGCACTGCTGATGATGTCACTGACACTATCTCTCATTTACTCTCTATAGCTGTCTTTCTTTTTACATTATTCTCTGTTTACTTCCCTTATACTAACTCTTCTTTTTTTAAAAAAAATATTTTTTTAGTTCGCTTAAAGTTCGCGAACCGGTCAGCGAACTTGAAGCGAACCAAAAGAAATAGAGCTTGCCAGAGTGATAAACATTCTAGCAATTTTATTTGAAAGGGGAGGTAGTTCTGAAAAGAACTTTTTTTTCTTGTTTTTGTTGTTTTATATATATTTTTTTTTTTCTGAACATTTTTTGATTTTTTTGTATTTTTAGAACAGTTTTATGTTTTTTTGTGTTTTTTATGGAGGGGAAACAACAAAAAAACAGGCATTGAAAACGGCTCAACAGGAGCAAAAAAAAAATTACTTCTTTGGTGCATTAGGGCACTTATGGTTTTCGAACACCATATTAATCAAGTTGATGCTCATGTTCCCATATGACAACATTGCACCGCAATATATACAAGTAAACCTCATATGTTGGAAATTTGGTTGAATATTTGGCACAGTTTCCTGTGCCTCTCTTCCTGACAAAGACATTGATGAGGTAGATCTGGCCACAGGAGTTGTCGGGGGATTGTCTTGTAGGTCCCTTAACTCAGCCCGGCTGTAGTTCAAGGGATGCCACCTGGTCATATGTCGATGCATAGTATAGTTGCCCATACTATATTTCTTCTCTGTGCCTCTTGACAATCTGTAATCACAGATGAGGCAGGTGGCATATTTCGCATTCACCTTCTTCTCCCCTGGAGGGATGGAAAAAAACTGCCAGATGAAACTAGTTTTTCTCTTTGAAACACGGGGCAACTCTGGGATAAATTGTTGTTGATCTGGATCCTCTTCTTCTTCTTCCTCCTCTTCCTGCTCTCTGTTGGAGGTAAATTGACTAGGTGGTCCTCTCTTCTTATGAGGAGGTGGAGGTGGTGGTGGGGGTGCACCAGCTGCAGCAAGAATGGAAGCCATTGTTGAACTTCAGGTAAATGGTCTTTCTCTCACCAAGATGAAAGTCAGAGTGAGGAAAGAAGGAGGGGTTTACATGATTTGGGAAAAGCAAAAGTTCTGAACCAATGAAAAGTGTTATTTGTAGGTCACATGACCTAGTCATACATCATTTGGAAACCAAAAGTGAAATGAACCAATGAAAAGTTTGATAAACAAGTCACATGACCTGTTCCGCTTACGTTACGCGGTCCGCGCCGCGTCTCGGATCGCTTCCGGTTAGCGGTCCGGAGCACTTCCGGGAGCGCTAACGCAGCGCGTCATTAGACGCATTACGCGACAACGTGATACGTCGCGCTTCCGCGACGCGTCACAGTTCCGCTAACGTAACGTTGACCGGTTCGCGGACTACGTCGCGGCATCAAGATGAGCTAACGGAAAGCTTCCCGGTTCGCGAGCTAGAAGCGAAGGAAAAAAAATATTAAAAAAAATTTTATTAATAAACATCTAAAATATATTTTAAGATTTAAAGAAGAATACATTTTACAGTTACAGGTGTTAGCTTTTAAAAAACCAATGAAATTCACAGAAAAAACCATAGGTTATAGACCATATATAGTTAGGAATTTGCATTTACAAAACCTTGAAAATTCAGTGAAAAAACCATAGGTTATAGACCATATATAGTTAGGGATTTGCATTTACAAAACCTTATTTTACTCGCATAAAACCATTGAAATTCCATATATAGTTAGATGCGCTAACTATATATCGCGCACCCGCAATCCACTGCTGATGATGTCACATATTACATCATTCATGACATGGTCAGTGACATCACTGATGACATCACTGATAACAACTCAAATGACATCACTGATGACATCTCAAATGACATCACTGATGACATCACTGATGACAACTCAAATGTCATCACTGACAACATCACAGATGACATCATTCATGTGTTAATACGATGAACCTCTACAGACTCTGATATATCCTTAGATACACTCAGTGAAAACAGACACTCACAGATTGTCACTCATCCATGGAGTTACTCATACACCTAGACAGTCATGCAAAGAATCAATCACACCTCCAATTCCTCAACTATACAGTTATACACACCTTACTTATTGAAACATATTCTAACACATATTTACTCTCTTATATAATCCCTAATAAAAGTTCACAATGATCCATACAGCCACTCACACATTCACTGGCTCTAATGCACAGTTATTTATATATGTTAACTCTCACATGTACTGTGTTTTACATATGTACTTACTTTGACATGTAGCACTGAGATATCCATTCACTCACCAATACACTCATGCACACAGTCAACCGCCCATACAGCTGTTTCCACATGCACTTTTGAAACCATACATCTAGTGAATCAACTGCTCACACATCTATGCACAGAGTCACACACCTCCCAGCCACTCACACATATACTCAGTCTCCCATACAAATACTTGAGCAACCAATCAATAACCCATATAGTTATTCATATAGCTACTGATCAACACATGCAGCAGTTTACAGAACAACAGATATAATGATGCACAAACTAATATAGTTTATTCACTAACCCATGCACTCAGTGAGACACATTTAATCACTCCCTCATACAATCAGTCATGCACCTACTAAATCCTTCATCCAGACATTTATACATCCACTCATTCTTCAATATGTAAGACATATTTTAACTTTACAGAAACATACAGTCACTGGATGTTGTGATCAGTGATGTCATCAGTGATGTCACTGACCATGTCATGAATGATGTAATATGTGACATCATCAGCAGTGGATTGCGGGTGCGCGATATATAGTTAGCGCATCTAACTATATATGGAATTTCAATGGTTTTATGCGAGTAAAATAAGGTTTTGTAAATGCAAATCCCTAACTATATATGGTCTATAACCTATGGTTTTTTCACTGAATTTTCAAGGTTTTGTAAATGCAAATTCCTAACTATATATGGTCTATAACCTATGGTTTTTTCTGTGAATATATATATATATATATATATATATATATATATATATATATTCTGAAAAAACATAGGTTTCACACGTTATAGTTAGGAATTGGGTTTAAAAAACCTTGAAAATTCACTGAAAAAACCATAGGTTTCACACATGTTATAGTTAGCTGGACATTTCACTCATACAAAACCATTGAAATTCCCCCGTTATAGTTAGATAAGCTAACTATAACTTGTGCGCCTGTAATCCACTGCTGATGATGTCACATATTACATCACTCATGACATGGTCATTGACATCACTGATGACATCACTGATGACATCTCAAATGACATCACTGATAACATCACTGATGACATCATCCAGTGAGTGTCTGTCTTTCTGAAAAAACATATTTTTTATATATATATCTAAAGGTCGATGGAAGAATAAATGGGTTAATAAGGGTCTAAATAGATGTTTTTTTTTGTAAAATTGATTGTATAACTGACTTATTAAGTGTATATCAGTGAATACATGTATTAGCGAGTAATGTTTAAATATTTAAATATCTGTATCAGTATCTCACTTTGTGTATAAGTGGCTGCATGGGTTGGTGAGTAGCTACATGAGTGTGTATATGGGTTATTAGTTGGTTTTAAGAGTATCAGTATGAGTGTCTGTATGGTTCGGTGTGGGATATTACTTAGTATATAGATGCATGAATGAGTGACTCACCGTTTGTATTTGTTTTAAAGACAGCATGTGTGCAGGTCTGTATGGGTGGATGAGTGTGTGTATGGGTGTGTTAGTGAGTGAATGACTATCTCAATAGTGTCTTTATCAGTAAGTACATATGTTTTAAACTAGTATATGTGAGTATTGATGTATATAAGTGAGCATATATGAGAGTGAAAGATTGAAAGAGTTCCTGTATAAATAAGTATGTGTTTCTATAAGTGATTGTTTAACAGAGTAGGTATGTGTATTTTTCTGTAGAAGTAAGTGTAGTAGTGTGTGTATAGCTGTATATGCAAGTAAATTAATGTGTGATATTTAAAGTGCATGTGTGAGTATGTGTTTGAGTAACTCTATGTATGAGTGTAGCTGTGTAACTGGATGTGTAGGTGTATGAGTACATATGATGAGTGAGTACATGTATGAGAGACTATATAGAATTGTTGGTGAATGAGTGGATGTGTATGTAGATGTTGGAATTACTGAATAGGCTGTTGTAACTGGTATTGGTATCTCCTTTTTTTTAAAAATGTTAGTTTCTATTTTTGAATGTTTGTATCAAAGGTTATATTATGGTGAGAGGAGGTCTGCCACTCTTTCATAAGGATGATGTCATCAGTGATGTCATCAGTGATGTATTTTGAGATGTCATCAGTGATGTCATGAGTGATGTCACTGACCATGTCATGAGTGATGTAATATGTGACGTCATCAGCAGTGGATTGCGGGCGTGCAAGTTATAGTTAGCTGATCTAATTATAAAGGGGGAATTTCAATGGTTTTGTATGAGTGAAATAACCAGCTAACTATAACATGTGTTAAACCTATGGCTTTTTCAGTGAATGTCTGAAGTTTTTTAAATGCTAATTCCTAACTATAACATGTGTGAAACCTATGGTTTTTTCAGTGTATTTCAAAGGTTTTGTAAATGATAATTTTTAAATGTATTAATTATTATATTTCTTTCTTTTTATACTCATTTCCTACATTTTTATTACAATTATTTATAGTTATTTTATTTTTTAAGTTATATTCCATATTCTTAATGTAAAATAATAACAAAACAAATTTCAAACATATTTTGTTCATTATTTTTTTTCAATATATTAAAAATAAATTCTATATATTTCCTTTTTAATTTTTTTGTATTTGGGATAATCATACAGTACGCGTACGGTGATCGCAACGTCCTTTGTACGGCTAATCGTACTCTGCGTGTACCCGCGCACATGTCATGAATAAGTTTTGAAGTTACGCGGCGCACCGGCGCTTCCGCTTGACGTCATGTATGCATGTACAGCGCCCCGCACCCCACGAAGGTTTTATAATGCTTAAAACAATATATCTATGTTTTAATGTAAATTGTAAGGGTAGACATTATCTGGGATAATCATGAAAATATATTTTTTTTACTTTTAATAATAGTATATTACTTTTAAAAAGCAATTACGCAAATCGCGGCGGTATGTCGTACGTACTTGCACCGTAAGATTACCGTAAGCGCACCGTAAGCGTAGGTAAAGCCATGGGACTTTTGAAGAACAGATTTGATTGGTTCATAACACTTCCTATTCCAACTGTTGAAAGACCCCTCCCATTTTAATCATTCTACTTTGACTTTCTCAGGAGAAGCATCTCTTCTGTGGAGCTCCAGTCATTTAGAACAAAAGTTCACCATGCCTGAATTTGTTGACTCTTCTTCTGAACATTCCTCTGATGAAGAATTTGTACCTGAGCAGCCTCAGAAGAAGAGGAAGGAAGCTGCTATTTGGAAAATGTTTACATTTCCTGAAGGAGGAAAAAAGGTCAATGCTCCCAAAGTGACCTGTAAAATTTGTGAGGTTACTCTCTCCAGGGGTGACCCCAACAGAAAATACTTAGTCGGGACAGCAAGCATGGTGCGCCATGTGAAGAATCTGCACTCGCCAGAGTTGCAACACAAAGTTAGCAGGAGGACCGTCAAGCTGCTGTTCCTAGTTCATCAAGTGCACCTCCACCTTTGCCGAGCAGTCCGCATGCAAACATTCAACCAGATTTTGCTGATCTGACTATTCGTTGCAAATTTCGTGATGAATTACTATGCTATGGGGAACAATCTGTTGACCTCATTGTGCGCAGGAAACAGGAGCATCGTTGTCCACGGCAATACATTTTTTTTCACTGTTTTGTTTCTGTTCCACAGATTTTTGGTTCCAGTATCATTTTTATGTTTAAAAAAAACAAATAAAAAACCCCCAAAACTTGTTAAAAAAATAAAAAAAATACAAAACTAAAAAGACAAAAAAAACAGTTCTTGTTAGAACTATCTTCACAGGTCAAAAAAGAGCTATATTTCTATAATAGTGTGTAAAACTTTGTCTGTTTGAATGTGTAGTGCATAAATGAATGAATGAATACATTAGTAGTGTATGGTGAATGTGAAAGTGCAGAACTATAAGGAAGTGCTACAGCATAAATCTATAAGGTGTTTACTTATAGTATACTGTAGCACTTTCAAAGCACTTGAATGTAACATATGTGCATAAATATGTTACAAGTCTATGCTTTCCTTTGCACTGCTGGTGAAACTGCCTGGGTGAATTTGTAAGTGTTAGGGGCCGATTTGCAACCTCCTTCTGCCTCTTTGACACCGCTATTGCATCACTTTTCTGACGCAGTGGTGGTGCAAAAGATGCATCATGGTGTGTGGTATTTATACAATGTGATGCATCTGGGAGGTGTGTCACATTGTAAATTCCTGTACCAGAAGGAGACATTGCTACACAGGGAGATGGGGGGGCGTTCCGGCGCAGGAACACCTCCTAAAACTGGCTGAGTGAAATCTGCAAGATTTCACTTTGTCACTTTTGAGCTCATGTTGCGTCAAACCCTGCACTTGCTTGAAGCAGGTGTAAGGATTGACTCAGCATTCTGAGCATAGGGCCCCGAGAGCATTGCTGGAGATGCATTGCAATTGCAACGCAACTCAATCAATGTGCCACCTTCATGGCACCGATACATCACATATCTGTGCCGTTTTTGCCGCATGGTGCCCCACATTGTAAATACGGCGCATCCATGGTGGTGATGTCACAGTGCACAATAACTGGCATATCCCTGGTGATGTGTCAGTTATTGTACATCTGCCCATTAGCGTTTTAATGTAGTGAATGGATTACCACACACTGATCAATGAGTCACTACAACACTATAACAGGAGTGACAGAGTGTTTGGTGGAAGTGTAAGGATAGAGACTGGAAAATTCAAGGTATAAAAAATAAAAGCAGGTAAATAGTCTATAGGGGTTGGAAGCAGTCCATGCCTAAGGCGTACTTTGCTCCATGAGTACTTGGGTACTTACTGAATGATTACAGTTCTGCAAGGAGAATGTCGAGCTGAATATATAGCAGCTTCACTTTTAAACAGTGTATAGATAAGCACATACTGCTGTATGGCTCACTACAATATTGAAACAGCAGTGGCAGAGTGTTTGGAGGGAGTGTAAGGATACACACTGGGCAATTGAAGGTTTAAAAGGAAAGTTTGCCGGTGCATAGAACAGTGCATGCATAGTCTATAGGGTTTTGAAGCAGTCCATGCCCTCAGGCCCACTTTGCTCCATGAGTTCTTGGGTACTGGCTGAATGATTACAATTCTGCAAGGAGAGTGTCTGGCTGAATGTATAGCAGCTTCACTTTTAGAACAGTGTATAGATAAGCTCATCGTGCTGTATGGCTCACTACAATAATGAAACAGAAGTGTGAAAGTGTTAGTGGAGCTGTAAGGATACAGACTGGGCAGTTAAAGGTTTAAAAGGCAAGTTTGCAGGTGCATAGAAGAGTGCATGCATAGTCAATAGGGATTTGAAGCAGTCCATGCCCTAAGGCCTACTTTGGTGCATGACTACTTGGGAACTGACTGAATGCTTAGAGTTCTGCAAGGAGAGCTTCTGGCTGAATATATAGCAGCTTCAATTTTAGAACAGTGTATAGATAAGCACATACTGCGTTATGGCTCACTACAATACTAAAATAGCAGTAGCAAAATGTTTGGAGGAAGTGTAAGGATACAGACTGGGCAATTGGAAGTTTAAAAGCCAAGTTTGCAGGTGCATATAAAAGTGCATTTATTATCTATATGTGTTTGAAGCAGTCCATGCCTTTAGGCATACTTTGCTGCATGACTAAATGGGTAGTGGCTGAATGATTACAGTTTTCCAAGGAGAGTGTCGAGCTGTATGTATAACTGCTTCACTTTTTGTACATTGTATAGATAAGCACATATTGCTGTACGGCTCACTACAATATTAAAACAGTTGTGGCAGAGTGTTTGGAGGGAGAGTAAGGATAGAGACTGGGTAAATAAAGGTTTAAAAGACAAGTTTTCAGGTGCATAGAAGAGTAAATAGGAGTTTGAAGCAGTCCATATCCTAAGGCCTACTTTACTGCATGAACACTTGGGTACTGGCTGAATGATAACAGTTCTGCAAGCAGATTGTCAAGCTGAATGTATAACTGTTTCACTTTTAGAACAGTGTATAGATAAGCACACACTGCTGTATGCCTCAGTACAATACTGAAACAGTAGTGTGATAGTGTTTAGTGAAAGTGTAATGTTACAGACTGGGGAATTGAAGGTATAAAAGGCAAGTGTGCGTGTGCATAGAAGTTTTCAGGCATAGTCTATAGGGGTTTGAAACAGTTTGCAATAAAATTCATGGAATCTCCCTCATCGCGGACTTGATGTTTCCCGATTTCTGCCTGCCCTATCATCCAACTTGATTGAACAACTCTGTTCATCGGACCCAGGAGGAATCCCCCCCCCAGCCCCTTGAATGGCTGACATCCCGGTTTATGAGAACTTCCTCTCCTCCTGGCCTGTTTGTCTCACCACCATTCCGGCCTACTACAGTTTGCACCTCATTCCGGGCCTTGAGGCGCAGCGCCGCACAACGAAATATCCCCACAAGGATTTTCCTACCCCCTGACCTGATACTCCGCACTGTGCCTGCTCATCCTCCAGGCAGCGATTCCTTCCTGTCCCCGGAGTCCCTCCTAGCTCTGCGGCTAACTATAGACCTGCTCATTTCCCGATTAGGTTCTTAGATACCCCCACTTTTGTCATTCCATTGGTTTGTGCCCTGATGAAGGTGAGACCCCGTTGAGGTCGCACACCGAAACGTACGTCGGCACTACGAACCTACTTGGCAAAACCTACATGATCTACTGCTTCCTTTAATAGTGTTATTGTTACTTATAGTGGAGAGACACACTCCCCATTGTTAATCTTTATATTTCTTTATGTGATAACATTTACCTTATTTTTGTCAACCCTGTTTAGTTGGTGTCCCTATTTATCAATAAGAGGATACAACACTGTATTTATCAGCTATTATTCCACTTACATTATTTCTTTGATTACCATCTGACCCTTAGGTATTCGCCTCTCCTTTGACCGTCCCCAGAATTTCTGTTCCCTTGAATGAATGTACCTCTGTAGTAGTCCAGAGAGTGCAACAGTAGGGAAAGCGTTGGATAGCGTAGGGGTAAAAATTACTATTCCCACTCCAGTGAGTGCAACAGTAGGGAAAGCGTTGGATAGCGTAGGGGTAAAAATTACTATTCCCACTCCAGTGAGTGCAATAGTAGGGAAAGTAAATACTTCATATATAAATATAAATAACATAAATATTAATACCAATTTCAAAATAATTTAAATATTTTACAATTTTATAAAACATATTAATTAATCAATTAAAATTACAAATAAAAATTAATTAATATTAATAATGACCTACTAATACTAATTATTTACCAATTACCAATAAATTATTTACAATATAAAAATTAATAAAAATTTGACAAATTTAAAAAAAAAAAATGTAATTACTTACAATTAAATTACTTCCCAAGCTATTCCCCTATAAACACACAACCCACTACAGAAAATAATGTAATAAAAATAACAAATTTATCAATTAATCAATTACAATAAATTACAAATTGTATATTAATTAATTACCAATTAATAATTAACAGTTAATTCTAAATAAATACCAATAAATAAAATAACATATTTAATTAATTATAATTAAATTACTTTCCACCCTATTCCCCTATGAACCCACAACCCGCTACAGAAAATAAATTACTAAAATTAACATATTTATCAATTAATCAATTACAATAAATTACAAATTATATTTTATTTAATTACCAATTATGAATTAACTAACAATTAATTCTAGATAAATACCAATAAATAAAATAACATATTTATTAATTATAATTAAACTACTTCCCACCCTAGTCCCCTATAAACCCACAACCCGCTACAGAAAATAAATTACTGAAATGAACATATTTTTCAATTAATCTATTAATATTAATTACCAATTATATTTTAGTTAATTACCAATTAATATTTAATTAACAAATAATTCTAAATAAATACCAATAAATAAAATAACATATTTAATTAATTATGATTAAATTACTTCACACCCTATTCCCCTATAAACCCACAACCTGCTACAGAAAATAAATTACTAAAATTAACATATTTTTGAATTAATCTATTAAAATTAATTACCAATTATATTTTAGTTAATTACCAATTAATAATTAATTAACAAATAATTCTAAATAAATACCAATAAATAAAATAACATATTTAATTACTTATAATTAAATTACTTCCCACCCTATTCTCCCATAACCCCACAACCCGCTACAGAAAATTAATTACTAAAATTAACATATTTATCAATTAATTAAAATTAATTACCAATTATATTTTAATTAATTACCAATTAATAATTAATTAATAAACAATTCTAAATAAATAACAATAAATAAAATAACATATTTAATTAATTATAATTAAATTACTTCCCTCCCTATTACCCTATAAACCCACAAACCGCTGCAGAATTATATTACACAAACATTAAAAATTTATATTAACTTACCTTAAATTCGATATTTTTGTTGTCTATATTATGTCTAGTCGATACTATGTCATTCTATATTTTTGATTCACTATTATGTCCATTCTATTCGATATTAACATTTTCTAGTCGATATTTTGGTGGTCTATATTATGTCTAGTCGATATTATGTATATTCTATATTTTTTTACTCGATATTATGTCTAGTCAATAAAAAAACTCGATATTTTGACTCTATACCCAACTTTGACATGTTGGAGCTGGTACTCTTTCAAAAGGACACATCTCTGTGGTTTCTAGCCTGTTTGTTTGCAGAACTCCGACAAGATTCCAAATCAGCCAATCAAGTAGTGTTGGAAAAACAACTCTTGATGACCATCCAAGTCAATGCAGAAGCCTAATCCTGATTCCAGACCTTCAAACTCCTCAAAAAGATCTTCCAGTGGCTAACTCACAACACCTGGAGACCAGTCACCCAAACCCTGATGACCAGGAAACTGGGCTTTGGTAACACTCTCTATGTTGGCATCACCACTCATATCGCCAAATAACTTTAGGTTCTCCAAAATGCAGCAGCTAGACTTATGGTCCAAGTTACCCATGACAATCACCAACAACCACAACAACTTACACTGGCTCCCAGTTCACAAATGCATTATCTTAACACTACTCACTCTCACATACAAGGCGCTACACAGTCTTAACCCCACTTACTGGAACAGCTGCTTAAGCTTCCACACTCTGCGCCAAAACCTCAGCTTGGTCAGCCTCCAGATGGCTGATATCTCCAGCATCCATAGAGCTAGAGGTGGGAGTCAACCTCATACCTAGCTCCTAAGCATGGAATGACCACTTCTGCATATCAGAGCTGCTATCTCTCTCTTTGAGTTTCTCAACAATCTCAAATCCGGGCTTTCCAAATAGGCCCCAGTCAGGCTCCACTATGTCTGATCCCTCAGGCACCAGATTTTCCTCACATGTGATATGCATGCCATACAAATACATGTAACATAACATTACTTATTTGAGGGCTAACAGTGCTCTTTCTCGGGTCAGACTTCTTGTGATGTACAGCTGCCCACATACACCTCTAGAGTGGTCAGCAGTTACAAGTGGGTCTAGCTCCTTCCATCCGCATCTCATCATTCTATCTGGGACCCCTAGCACAGAGTCCTTTCCCCTGTGCCTGCTCTGGTGGATTAAACTGTGAATGGTTCATGTGATTGGGAATTCCTGATGTTCCTAGATGGTTGATTGGGGTCTTTCCCTGATAAAGCGCACTGCCTGCCGTCCATGACACAGAGTTAACAAGAGCCGCCCCCAAATCAATTGTGCTCATACTTCCGCTGCAGATATATCCCATCTTGCAATTGCTGAGTGGTGATAAGTTGGTCTTACAGTGGCTGGCTTTTGGTCGTTGCAATGCTATCTCACTTTATCCTCAGGAACTGACTGATGTTTTATTACTGTAACCAAGTCACACGTGATAATACCTAGCTTTAGTCAAAGATGATCGCGTGCATTATGGGTAGACTGAAGCCAGCTTAGGCAGGACCCTAGCCATTGAATAAGAATGATGATAACATTACATTGGAATCTCACACAATTGAGCCAAACAAGATGGGCATAATTCTAAAGGCCATTGAAATCTCTAGATCTTTCCTTGAAGTGAAGCTGGATGCTACTGCTGTTGAAGTCATTTTACTACATGGCATCCACAAATGATTAGTTGAAAGAGTCACTCATTCAGAAAGACACTACAATAACACAACCCAGGCACCAGACCTGAAGCAGCAGATACAGGATTCAAAAAATCTTTATGCTTCCTTATACGGGGATGGAAGATGCAGACGTTTTCTCTCAACCTAGTAATATCAGAATAGTTGGCATGCCCAAGGCTGAGAATGGTAGGCCATAGTAGATTTTCTAAAAGCTTGGATCAACATTTTTAGGCATGCCATAAACTGCCCCCCTTATTCTTGATTGAAAGGGCCCAGACGTCCTGGTCCACCGACCCCTTGATGGTGCTTTGTCAAGACCAACAATCTCAAAACCTTTGAAGTTTACCAAGATGAAGTTCTACTAGCAAAGCAGCAAACGGGGCAGCTAGAAATAAACAACTATAAGCTCCTTGTCTTGCCTCATTACTGATTCAGCAGATTTAATAATGGTTTTCTGGGCCCACTTGTGCTGTAGATTTACCTCCTTTACTAGATCCTTTAATCTTACTTACTTACTTGTTCCTCAAATAAACCTTTTTGCGTTGCACTGAGGGGAGAGTTAGCATTTTATATCCAATCAACTTGATTGCACTTAACAGAGCAACCAATTTGGCTACACAGTGAGGACCAGAAATCGGTAGCCAAGTTGCAGGGTGTTTATTACAAATTAAAAATTAGATTCAAATATATCATTTTCAAGACCATACTATATAAGTATAAAATAACAACAGGAAAGCCAAGACTCTTGAAGAAATTTAGGTAGGCAGGAATTAAGCGCACAAGCAGTTCTGTTGCTGCAATGCAAAACAACAACATTTATATCTAATGTCTAGAGAATAAGCTCAGTTAGTCCTTTCTATGCTTTAGAAATCAAAGTCTTCTAGGCACAGATCAAGACACAAAAATGCTCAGAGTTCAGAAATCAAATAACTCTATAGAAAACAATAGGTATAAGGCAAAAGAGTATGAGTAACATTAGCAGTAGCATTGCGGAAGCTCAGTTAAGAGTTTACAGTAGGTTGGAAATAGGTGTTGGTCTAAACCACTTTTTGGGAAAATACCAATACATAGGGAAATGTTTTTAAGAGTCCCTTCAAAGGGCAATGGGTTTAGGAAATGGTTTGCGTTGGAGTCCAAGGCAGATTCTGCATAGAGTCTGTGGAAATGGGCTCGGGAAAGTATTTCAGCATGCAGTCTGCAAGAAAGTCTGAACTCATCTGCCCTGCTCATCCAGATCAAACGACAAATTATTATTGATAGAGTCCATCAGCAACTCCCCTTTGGTTGCATCATCAATAGAAGTTTATTGTATTTATTCAATCTCTGTGTTGATTCACATGGTACACACTGCAACAATAGAGAAAATTCCCACACTCGACATGGAAACACAGTCTTGGTCATATGTTCAAGTTTGAGCATAATAGTCCATTATTCGTCCACAGGTTTCTCATGAGTTCACAGTTAAATTCTTTTCTCAAACATGTATCTATTGCTGTTATAAGACACGTATCTCTTCTAAACTAGTAATGCATGCGGCCAACTGCAAGAAACTCAAGTCAGCACAAAAACACATCATAAGTTATAGGACAAAGATTCAGACCTTTAGAGTAAAAATACTAACTTAAGACAGTTAATCAATGATGCACATTATATATGCATGAACACATTTAACCATATACGTATATAATATTTCTTTAGTACTTTTAGTTTACGTTGAGTAAATCACACGGTAATAAATTCAATTTTCACAATAGTAACTTTGACTAGGAGCTACTTTTGAAAGTAGATACATGTAACATTAATGCATACATTGAATAATCTTTATCGTTTGGCCTATACTAATATCCTACACACATAAGAATCATTTAAAGTTAGAACGATATACATAACAGCTACACCATCATTATAGCCCAAAGTTAAAAATCTTACATAAATCTTCAGCAGTGAAATAAAGAGGATGGTTTGTGGAAACAATTACACATTACTAAGTTCCATCTTTTCAACGTAGCACCCAGTATAACAGTAAATCCTTTTAGTTGCAATGGAGCTTATTAGAAGTCAGTCACTTTATCAAACCACATCAAATAACTATTTTCTAAATCATTCATATTAAATTCATCTCTTATTTAGTAGACGGTTCCTAAGTTAACCCCTTCACTGTGGCGGCTATTCCGCTGCAGTGCTAAGGGGGCGGGGCGGAAATGCGGCGGCGCATGATGGTCACGGAACCGCTCCGTCACCAGCGTCGGTTGCACTGTGCTTATGACGGAGCGGTTCTGTCATGGCCCCGCCTGCTCAATAGAACGATCAGCGCAGGCGCGGAATCCGCGCCGTGCAGGAGCGTCGGGCGGGCCATGATAGAACCGCACCGTCATCAGCACAGCGCCACCGCGGCTGATGACGGAGCAGTTCCGTCATCAGCAGGGGAGGGGTTAAACATCAAATGTATCCCTTTCAACCATATTAGGCATTCCATATGAGAACTGTAGATAGTACAGCAGAGATTCTCTGCAACAGCAGTGTCAGATGCGACATGTGCAAGAATCATTATGACAAGTAAGGTTCATGTGCATGGTGCACGTTCATGTTGTGTGTCATGCATCAGTCATATTTAGGTTTTAGTGGCATGTAAACAGTGGGCAACTTTGCGCTGCTTCACTACACACTATCTTTTCAAAACCAGCAGGCTACTTTTCTAGGTTATAAAAGAAAAATTAAAGAGATGGACTTGAAATACTTATACAGTCCCCAGCCAAATTTAAAGTTCTGTCTGGGCAGAATGTTGACTTTGTGACCAACCCTAAGGCAGCTTGGAACATGGCGTAGAATCAGGGAACATTGTCATTGGCAGAAGCACTTCATAAATGGATACACCAAATGACCAGTCAACGATGCAGACGTCTGAGGTGGAAACCGGTTGTACCGCTATTCCCAGTGGCAGCTGCCTCCCAGGAGCAGGTCTGAGACAGTAAACACTCTGTGCTAGTGGTTACAGTTTCCTCCCAAGATCCGACAAAAGCACCAGCTACCCCATCCTGCGAGGGGTCTGAGGACAACAACACCTCCTCACTTTTAGTGCCGTTTCAGGAACCAGGGCTCCTCTCAGTGTTGACTCCTCAGACGGCAGATAATCTCCTGCAAATAGTGAAAAGAGCTTGTTGAATGGGGTCTTCCGCTTGAGAGTTCCCCTTACTGTGGATGCTTGGGATGGAGGGTACCCTGTGCATTCTTGTATGGTGCTCCTGCACCCATACATGTTGTTGAGTGTGTTAGCACCTTGTGTAATAAAATATGCTTCAACCAGAGTTTGCCCGTCGTCAGCAGAGGCTGCAGGCCCTTGAGGATCCTAAAGTCAGAAAGCTTGTGACGATGCTCTAGAATGAGACAAGCCACTCAATACACCCCATCTGATGCTCTCATTTTGTCCATTTTCATTGAACAGTGGGTCATTTACCTTTTGTCACTAGCATTACTGCTCTTGCTACCTAGTTTTTTTTTGTTTTTGTTTGGGGGTATGTTACCATTGCCCCCATGCCATGTTCAAGTAGTTTCTCTGGTGACATGGAGCATTAGAGGGATGCATACGCTGAATGAATGATAAAGAATCCACTACTTCCTCAAACGCAGGAGGGAGGAAGCTTCAGGAATCCCCAAAATTCTAGTTGTGGGCAATTGGCTCCAGAAACCATGATCAGGTCGCGTCTTTGCCACCATTTTCTCTGGCTATTCCAGGGAGGGGCTTTAATCTACATGCCAAAGTCCCTTTTGAGATAGGTGCAGTCATAATAAATTAAGATGGTAGATTTGTCCTAGTTGAAAGTAGACAAAATGACTCCCTAGATTTGTCCTAGTTAAAAGTAGTTGAAAGTAGCCTAAATGATCCCTAGAGAAACAACAGTAAAAAGGGGGAAATGAATATAGACCCAGTCAGTACTATATTTGTATAACTTGTCCAGCCAGACAGAGGTCAGATATTTAATATTTTACATTCTAATAGGAACCATACAGACAAAACAATTTGTAAGTGGGACACAAGCCTGCATCTAACTTAACCAAGGGGGACAAACAATGAAGAACACAAAAGGCTCAGGCAAAGCTGTAGGTTTGTTAAATAAAAAATGTGCAATGTAACAAACAAATTGCAGGAGAACACCTTTACACATTAATTGACAATTTAGAGCAGTGTATAAGGTGTGTCGGGTTTCAACGGCGTTTTGATACATATATACAATAAATGGATCATCATCAGGACATTCAGAACGAATAAGCATGGCTGTGTGCAATTGCCTGTAATAAATGTTAGCAAATTCTACATGGATAGTAACAAATATGGAGCTGAGGGCACGAATGGTAAACCGTCAGACCGAGAAAAATACAATCATAGGTGTAGGGGAACCGGACCGCTCAGTGCATCAAAGGTAATGGCACGGTATTAGTGAGATCCATCTAGTGATGGGAAGGGGGAAGGTAGCTGAGATGTGGAAGACCGGCATTTACTGTATGCAACCCAGGAACACGGACCTAGCACAACACTATATCTGGAATTAGGAGCATTCAGCTGCTGCTCCCTCCCCAATTGGGATTCTCAAGCCAACGAGCCTTCCCCTTCCCGTCACTAAATGGGTCTCACTAATACCGCGCAATTACCTTTGATGCTCTAAGCGGTGCGGTTCCTCTACACGTCTGATTATATTTTTCTAGGTCTTGCTGTCCACAATTTGTGCCCTCAGCTCCATATTTGTTACTATCCATGTAGGAGTTGCCAACATTTAATACAGGCAATTGCACACAGGCGTGCTTATTCTAAATGTCCTGATGATGATACATTTTTTGTATATATGGATCAAAACACTGTCGACACCCCATACACCTTTTACACTGCTCTAATTTGTCATTTAATGTGTAAAGGTGTTCTAGTGCAATTTGTTTGTTAAATTGAAAATTGTTTGTTTAACAAACATACAGCTTTGCCTGAGCCTTTTGTGTACTTCATTGTTTGTCCCTCTTGGTTTAGTTGGATGCAGGCTTGTGTCCCACTTACAAATTGTTTTGTCTTTATTGTTCCTATTTGAATTTAAAATAGTAAATATCTGACCTCTGTCTGGCTGGACAAGTTATACAAATATAGTACTGAATGGGTCTATATTCATTTCCACCACTTTTTACTGTTATTTCCCTAGGGACCACTGTTCTTAAAAATAGCTTAGTTCCCAAGGTCCCTGGCAGACCTTACTTGGGTTCCCATGTTTCTTTACCTCATGTGTAAGGCAGCCTTTGCAAAAGGAAGGTTACCTTCCACTCTTGTTAAGCCTTTATACGTTTAGATGCTTGACCCATGGTACACACCTTTTGACCCCCCTTTTTACAGTCCAATTTCTATTTTGTGTTCTGATTCCAAAATCGAGTACTACCTCAAAATGAACCATATAGATCAAAACAGCTTCATCCCAGGGAGACATACATCCCTAAATAGGAGATTACACAAAATTATGAAAGCAGCCCTGTCAACATGGCTCTTTCTCTCCAGGTAATGTACCTGGAAAAAGCATTTGACCCATAGTGTCAGACTACTTCTTCAAGGTTCTTACCAAATTTGGATTTGGAAAAGTCACATTGCAGCTAATCAAACTGCTCTACTTGGACCCTATAGCCAGAGGTCTGCTGGATAAATAATATTCCATCTGGCCATCAGCAGGGCGAACCCAAAGACTTCCTCAGCTCCCCTCTCTTCCTTGTGCTTGCTAAGGAGGCCCTTGTTATTCGAGTGCAGTTTGAGGACAAGAGTTTGGGGGAGTCCCAGAAGCTGACAGGACTCATGTGGCTTCTTTATACACTGACAACGTCATGTTGTATTTTAAAATCTTGTGGGGTTGATCAGTTAGTGTTGCCTGCACCCTCTAATGAGTTTGGTGCATTACCTCAATTGTTTATCAACTGTCACAAGCGTTGCCTGTTGCCTTTATGCTCCATACATCCATACATCACTCTGATCAGTTTCAGTTTCAGTTGGAGGAATAGCCATGTTAAGTGCAAATGTACCTCTTTTCATTACTTAGAGATCTGTAGCTATCACTCCCATTGAGACCTTCTAGATGGGAATCTCACAAGAACAACTACTTCCCTTAGGGAACAGGGGATCTTTTGGATTTAACTCCTGCTCTCAACTATGGGGTGTATCACCTTATCCAAAATGGTGATGTTACTCTGCCTCTTGTAGTATTTCCCCAACATTCCCGTCTTTTGCACACATTAGTATTTGGCAGTACAACTTCAATGGCTAAGTCTGCAGGTTATTAGGTCCTGAAGAAAGGTGCAATATGATTCTTCTGAGCATCAAACCAGGTTGTGGCCACAGCTTGCTTGTTACATACAGCAATGATCTTCTAAGACGGGAGTTTAATAATACCTAACCATATGGCACCGTATGCCCTCGTCCTACACTTGCTTGGTCTGCCCAAGCACTGGGGGTCCATTACCGTCAGCAACCTATGGCAACGGGAGATAGCTGTTATTGAAACCCTTGGTGACTTATTTCAAGATGACCAACTCCAGTCCTTCACTCACTCAGAGACCAATTATTCTAAATGGTTCATTGACACAAACCTTGAAGCCCACTCCCTCATGCAGAACCTATTTACTCTGGGCAACAGTAGGAAATTTATCAGTTGGTTATACAAATCCCTTCAAAGACATATATGTACTTCATTACATCCCTCACAAGATGCATGGTAATCTGAGTTTGGGAGGTCGGTTTATGACAATGAGCGTGCCAGAGCACTAGGTTTCCCAGATATATTTTCATGCAATGCAAAAGTTACATTGATACAGATGAGGATGTTAGACAGGACATACTTATCCCCTGTGGAAATAAGCAAAAGTTATATATTTAGTTAGATTGCCCATCTTTGGTGATATACTGGTCCAGTGTAACAGGAAGATTGTCAAACATCTGTAGGCTATCTGTGCAGAGACTCTTGGGAGGTTGTTCTTTGAGATTATACAGGAGACTCATGAAGAATAAAATAGTAGTCTGCTTCTTAAACATTTGCATTGGTATTCTTCAAATGGGTGGTCACTATTTGGTGGAAGACTGCAATTCCTTCCATGTTTGAAGCTTGGTGTCAAGCCACAATGAAGCAGCATCAAGGGAAAAGCAAAGTCTTGCGTGGAGAGGAGGTTAGGGACAAATAGAAACACTCAATTGTCAGGACACCTTGTGGTCTAACTTGGTGGAAACACCCCATGATGGAACCTTACTGCAATGGCTGCTGTCCAGCGTCTGGCCCTTAACTCAGATTAATGTATTTCCTCAGATTCTGCGACTTTCAACATGTACTGGGTACTCCGTCTTGTTCTTTTATTTGGGTCCTTTCACCTACAGCAGGTTGACAACCTTTGCCCTCTCCCCATCCACTCATGACTATGCTAACTGCTATGAGGCTGATTCTCTCATATTCACATCCCCAGGCTGAGGTGCTTACCACCCTACAATCTACTTAATCCTCTCACAGATCTTAGGGCCTCATTAGGATGGCGTTCGTCCGCCACCCCTAGGAGGAGGGACCATCCGCAGAGGCTGGGGCGGTCCCTCCGGTGCTATTAGGATGTGACCGCCACCCTGGCGGTCACATCCTGTATCTTTAACCTTGCGGTGGGTGCTGCTTGGAGCAGCACCCACCACAAGGTTCAAAATGCATGTTTTACATTTACATGCACAAAGCGGCAGGCGCTTTGTGCATGTAAATGCTGGTTGGTACCATAGGTACCCCCCATGTGCACCCCCCACCCCGGCACCCTGGGGGCCCGCAACAGGCCCCCAAACACCAAAGACCACATGCTTTTCCACGGCGGAAAATCCGCTGTGGAAAAGCATGTAGCAATGCTCATCCTAATTTGTCATAGCCCTTCACACCCCGCGGACCAGTGGCGGATGGACCTGTCGTCTGCTGCTGGTCCCACCGCAATCCCACCGCCATCCTAATCTGCAGGTGAGTGTTTTCTTTGGCCGCGGAGGTGAATCCGCATCCCCCGGGCCGGCGGTGGCTTCCGCCAGCCCAGAGGATGCGGATTCACCGCCATCCTAATGAGGGCCTAATTTCCCCCACCTGTTATCCAACCAACGTTAAGTTACCTTGTTATAAGTTCTAACATCTACATTGACAATTTTTATGTCACAACCTCACATCAGACACGTACATCCAATCTACAGTAAGATTATTCGACAGCTCTCTGTAACTGACCTAGTCCCTACTACAGGCAACACGTTTTCCTTAGTAAATATTGAATGCTTAAGTTCTACTGTGTACTTGAAGTGCGTGGAAGGTAGAACGCTCTCTGTAAATTAATTGTTTATGAAAAATAAAAATAACATGTTTTAATAAAGTTTGCTGAAATATATTGAGCAAATCCAAAAAGAACAAAATCAATGGCTGAAAGTGGCTGACCCGAAGCCCCTCTCTGCATATTCTGTGTTGTATGTATCGCTGAGCTCTGCGGGAAAACAAAAGATGACTGTAATCAAACATAAAAAGTGCACTTTTATTTAGGTATTTGGGATCGAAGTTGCCATACAAACTTTGAATGAAGTGTAATACGCTTTTTCATCATCATCATCATCATCTTTATTCGATCATATTAGAAATGACCATAAAAGCACACATAATAAATACATTTTAAAAAATGTTGTTACAAAAATGTTATCATTAAGATTCCCAAATTTTTCTTCATGATCCTAGAATAAGATGAGAATGCATTAAAACACATAATAAAAGACACAATTCATTTCTCGAATATTAATTCATTACAATTTACAATCAGCTTAATCGGTTAAATGTCAACCCCTTCCTTTTCTTCATATAGGCCCATAAGAATGTTGCTACAGAGTAGCAAACCAAGGGAACGGGTAGTGTTTTTAGATAGAATAATGCTCCCCGGCACTGCTTGTGTCCTATTTTCATTAGAATTGGCTTCAGGTATGCCTTCCTTTCGCTCTCATAAAGCCCACAGAATAGGAATATAAGAAATTCGGATTGTGATGATAAATTATCACATGGGCACATGATTACGTTGGAATTGTTATATGTTTTTTCTGGTTAACCAAGCATTAAGGGAATTAAATTAGTGTGAAATCTTAGCAGTATAAATTTATGGCATGCACTGTTTATGTTGGCTAAATAGGAAAAGTCTCACACCATGGGCGGTGGGTTATGGTGATAAACCTGTACTGTGGATTTCTCCTGATAAAGTTTCCTGTGCTTGTGTTCAGCCTTTAACATAAACATGATGATGACTTTCTGCTTAGACAGTTTTTGCATGGGGGGGTCTTTAAAAAGTTTGTGGAGCCCTATCTCTTTTAAGACTGACTCCACGTAACTTAGCCACTTTGACCTTTTCCAGTTATCCATCGCTATACAGTTTCTTATTACCATTTGGGTCAAGGGTACTGTATCTCTCCTCCATATAAAGTTCGATAGGAGGTGCAGGCTGCAGGCTAGATATATTTATTCTGATATATAGGGGAGGGCCAATTACATATGTAAAATACCATTTGCAAAGGAAGGGGGGAGACCCACTACTGATTTAAAAAAAAAATCTATAGTTTATAGTGGTGTAGATGTAGCCGTGCCCCATACCCCAGCACTGTAAGTCACTGCTGCTTTTACTCTGGCCTGGTATATGGTTTTTAATGGCAATAAGGGTTTGGCACCCAATTTCTTGGCAAAGGTTTTTATGGCCATGATACCCCTATCCATCACCAGCCTCCTTCCTTCCATCAATTTTGCCCATGACAAATCTTTGTCAAAAAGAATACCCAGGTACGGAAAAGAGTCTACAACCTCAATTTTCCCTGTGTCTGCGGTAAAATATGGGACTTTGTCTCGTTAAGCGCTGCCAGCTTTGATTATAAAGGACTTTGCTTGATTAACTTTTAGGCTTACTGAGTCCATAAAAGAGACATACGCTGTTTTAAGCTTTTTTAGCCTAATCCATGTTCTTGCAATTAAAACAGCATTGTTTGCATAAGATAGTATTGGTAACATTTCGTTTTTAACGATGGGAACATCCCTAGTGGCCACTGTAAGGGCATTCTCAACCACGTTTGTGTATAAAGAGAAGAGGAAAGGGGCCAATACACAGCCCTGTCTTACTACTTTGAAATTTGGAAATGGCGTGTAGAGTCACCAGTTTTAGTATAGCGCACTGACGCTGTAGCATTTACATAAGATTGCCTTATATAATTTAAAATAGCTGGGTCAACCCCCATTGACATGGTTTTTCATTCACCTTTTATGAAAACAAACATAATGTAGATGAGAAATTGCTTGTATTTTTTAACACATGCTTCTGGATCTGCAGTATTATAACTTAACTTCTTCTGTGACAACTTATTTGGAATTTGCATCCATTAATTTTCCAAATCCTTGCTGTATAACCCGTCTTAAATGAGAAATCAGTTCAGACTTAATGTGTGACATTTTTCATATCTATTTTGAATACCTCCCCCATCCACTAATATTCAATATGTGCATATTAAATTGAATAAGAGATTGTTATACCTGCTTTGAAACAGAAATTACTTCAAGTCACTAAGACGTTATTACAATGTGGCACAGGATTTTGATTGCATGCTAATTGCCTTAGCCTCAGCAATCTTTCATACGTGCGTGGTCATAAGAATCTTCTGCGTCACTGCCCTTAGTATATTGTGGGAAATGTGTGGACTACAGTAGCATAGAGTAGATAATAGAGGGTCTCATGTATAGGCTTTTGCAGTAGGGCAGTGCCTTAGCCCTCCCTGCTGCACTGCCCTACAGCAAAAGTAAAGGGCAGGAATGCGCTGTATCTATGTGATACGGCACAGTCCTGTCCTTTTCCCCTGCGCCGGCACACAATGAGCTGCTGTGGGTCAATGCAGGCACCTTTGCACCATGGTCCAAGGGTACCTGCATTGCGGGGCTGATTGATTTTGTGCAGGAAGGGACACCGTCCTGCACAAATTCATTCCCCTCATGGCCTCATTCATAAAAACTGTTGCATTGCTGTAACAAAACAGCGATGCAACAGTTTACACTTCACCCTTCTTTCGACAAAATGGATGCGCCATATTTAATGTACAGCGCTCCATGTCGCAAGTAGTTACAGGTACGTCAGTATTATTGACGTATCTGTAGGCGCAAAAGTGACACATTGCTGGGGTTTGTCTGAAAACAGATGCAACTCCAGGAATTTGTCTTTTCACATGGGGCAAGCACATGTGAAAGGGCATGTGTCAGTCTTACGCCTGCTGTGAGGCAGGCATAAGGGTTTTGATGCAGTGGTGTCCTAGAAGTGGAGCAGTGAAATCTGATATATTTCACTGCACCATTTCTACAAGGCTTTTTATGGAAAAAAGCCCACCCTGCATACATTATACCTGATGCAGGTATAATTTAGTGCAGGGCTTTGCAAAGTGACGCATCTGCTTAGATGCGTAACTTTGTAAATAGGGCAAAACGAATGCCCGCAACAGGCCCCCAAACACCAAAGACCACATGCTTTTCCACGGCGGAAAAGCAGCCGTGGAAAAGCATGGAGCAATGCTCATCCTAATTTGTCTGACGGTGTCTAGCAGACACCGCCACCAAATAGCCCTCCACACCCCGCGGACCAGCGGCGGACGGACCTGCCGTCTGCTGCTGGTCCCACCACAATCCCACCGCCATCCTAATCTGGCGGTGGGTGTATTCTGTGGCCGTGGCCGTGAATCCACATCCTCTGGGCCGGCGGTGGCTTCCGCCGGCCCGGAGGATGCGGATTAACCGCCATCCTAATAAGGCCCTAATTTTCCCCACCTGTTATCCAACCAACGTTAAGTTACCTTGTTATAAGTTCTAACATCTACATTGACAATTTTTATGTCACAACCTCACATCAGACACGTACATCCAATCTACAGTAAGATTATTCGACAGCTCTCTGTAACTGACCTAGTCCCTACTACAGGCAACACGTTTTCCTTAGTAATTGTTGAATGCTTAAGTTCTACTGTGTACTTGACGTGCGTGGAAGGTAGGACGCTTTCTGTAAATTAATTGTTTATGAAAAATAAAAATAAAATGTTTTAATAAAGTTTGCTGAAATATATTGAGCAAATCCAAAAAGAACCAAATCAATGGCTGAAAGTGGCTGACCCGAAGCCCCTCTCTGCATATTCTGTGTTGTATGTTGCGCTGATCTCTGCTGGACATCAAAAGATTACTGTAACCAAACATAAAAAATGCACTTTTATTTAGGTTTTTGGGATCTAAGTTGCCATACAAACTTTGAATGAAGTGTAATACGCTTTTTCATCATCATCATCATCATCTTTATTCGATCATATTAGAAATGACCATAAAAGCACAAATAATAAATACATTAATAAAAATGTTGTTACAAAAATATTATCATTAAGATTCCCAAATTTTTCTACATGATCCCAGAATAAGATGAGAATGCATTTAAAAACATAAGAAAAGAAACAATTCATTTCTCGAATATTAATTCATTACAATTTACAATCAGCTTAATCGGCTAATGTCAACCCCTTCCTTTTCTTCATATAGGCCCATAAGAATGTTGCTACAGGGTAGCAAACCAAGGGAACGGGTAGTGTTTTTAGATAGAATAATGCTACCCGGCACTGCTTGTGTCCTATTTTCATTAGAATTGGCTTTAGGTATGCCTTCCTTTCGCTCTCATAAAGCCCACAGAATAGGAATATAAGCAATTCGGATTGTGGTGATAAATTATCACATGGGCACATGATTACGTTGGAATGGTTATATGTTTTTTCTGGTTAACCAAGCATTAAGGGAATTAAATTAGTGTGAAATCTTAGCAGTATAAATTTATCGCATGCACTGTTTATGTTGGCTAAATAGGAAAAGTCTCCCACCATAGGCGGTGGGTTATGGTGATAAACCTGTACTATGCATTTCTCCTGATAAATGTTCCTGTGCTTGTGTTCAGCCTTTAACATAAACATGCTGATGACTTTCTGCTTAGACAGTTCTTGCATGCGGGCGTCTTTAAAAAGTTTGTGGAGCCCTCTCTCTTTTAAGACTGACTCCACGTAACTTAGCCACTTTGATCTTTTCCAGTTATCCATCGCTATACAGTGTCTTATCACCATTTGGGTCAAGGGTACTGTATCTCTCCTCCATATAGAGTTCCATAGGAGGAGCGGGCTAGATGTATATATTCTGATATATAGGGGAGGGCCATTTACATATGTAAAATACCATTTGCAAAGGAAGGGGGGAGACCCACTACTGATTTAAAAAAAAAATCTATAGTTTATAGTGGTGTCGATGTAGCCGTGCCCCATACCCCAGCACTGTAAGTCACTGCTGCTTTTACTCTGGCCTGGTATATGGTTTTAATGGCAATAAGGGTTTGGCACCCAATTTCTTTGCAAAGGTTTTTATGGCCATGATACCCCTCTCCATCACCAGCCTCCTTCCTTCCATCAATTTTGCCCAAGACAAATCTTTGTCAAAAAGAATACCCAGGTACGGAAAAGAGTCTACAACCTCAATTTTCCCTGTGTCTGCGGTAAAATATGGGACTTTGTCTCGTTAAGTGCTGCCAGCTATGATTATAAAGGACTTTGCTTGATTTACATTTAGGCTTACTGAGTCCATAAAAGAGACATACGCTGTTTTAAGCTTTTGTTGCCCAATCCATGTTCTTGCAATTAAAACAGCATCATCTGCATAAGATAGTATTGGTAACATTTAGATTTCAAAGATGGGAACATCCCTAGTGGCCACTGTAAGGGCATTCTCAACCCCGTTTGTGTATAAAGAGAAGACGAAAGGGGCCAATGCACAGCCCTGTCTTACTCCTTTGAAATTTGGAAATGGCGTGTAGAGTCACCAGTTTTAGTATAGCCCTCTGAAGCTGTAGCATTTACATAAGATTACCTTATATAATTTAAAATAGCCAGGTCAACCCCCATTGACATGGTTTTTCATTCACCTTTTAAAAAAACAAACATAATGTAGATGAAAAATTGCTTGTACTTTTTAATACATGCTTCTGGATCTGCAGTATTATAACTCAACTTCTTTGTGACAACTTATTTGGAATTTGCATCCATTAATTTTCCAAATCCTTGCTGTATAACCTGTCTTAAATGAGAAATCAGTTCAGACTTAATGTGTGACATTTTTCATATCTATTTTGAATAACTCCCCCATCCACTAATATTCAATATGTGCATATTAAATTGAATAAGAGATTGTTATACCTGCTTTGAAACAGAAATTACTTCAAGTCACTAAGACGTTATTACAATGTGGCACACGATTTTGATTGCATGCTAATTGCCTTAGCGTCAGCAATGTTTCATATGTGCGTGGTCATAAGAATCTTCTGCGTCACTGCCCTTAGTATATTGTGGGAAATGTGTGGCCTACAGTAGCATAGAGTAGATAATAGAGGGTCTCATGTATAGGCTTTTGCAGTAGGGCAGTGCCTTAGCCCTCCCTGCTGCACTGCCCTACAGCAAAAGTAAAGGGCAGGAAAGCGCTGTATCTATGTGATACGGCACAGTCCTGTCCTTTTCCCCTGCGCCGGCACACAATGGGCTGCTGTGGGTCAATGCAGGCAACTGTGCACCACGGTGCAAGGGTACCTGCGTTGCGGGGCTTATTGATTTTGTGCAGGAAGGGACACCGACCTGCACAAATTCATTCCCCTCACGGCCTCATCCATAAAAACTGCTGCATCAAAACAGCGATGCAACAGTTTTCACTGCACCCTTCTTTCGACACAATGGATGCGCCATATTTAATGTACAGCGCTCCATGTCGCAAGTAGTTACAGGTACGTCAGTATTATTGACGTATCTGTAGGCGCAAAAGTGACACATTGCTGGGGTTTGTCTGAAAACAGATGCAACTCCAGGAATGTGTCCTTTCACATGGGGCAAGCACATGTGAAAGGGCATGTGTCAGTCTTACGCCTGCTGTGAGGCAGGCATAAGGTTTTGATGCAGTGGTGTCCTAGAAGTGGAGCATTGAAATCTGATAGATTTCACTGCACCATTTCTACGAGGCTTTTTATGGGGAAAGCCCACCTTGCATACATTATACCTGATGCAGGTATAATTTAGTGCTGGGCTTTGCAAAGTGACGCATCTGCTTAGATGCGTCACTTTGTAATTAGGGTGAAACGTGGTGCATTTTTTATGCCGCCAGTGCGTCCCAAAAAGTGACACAACGGAGGCTCAAAAGTGTTGCAAGGTCTCATAAATAAGGCCCTCAATTTCTAGACTGACATTAAAGTAGAAACAATGTGCATGACCGTATACAATATATGTATACGTCTTTCTACGTGTTCTGCTCTGAAGCTAATACATACAAATAAATCTTACAGTTTTTTGGGGAATCAGCCCTAAGAAGGAAAACAAACACACTTGACCCGATTTACAAAGCTTTTTGTGCACTTACTACACACGCACAGAGGCATTTTTTGAATGTAAAACTGAATGTATAGTTTTTCTACATTTAAAAGGATTTACTTTTACAAACACTTCGATATAAGTAAATCTACTTTTTAAGAGTGGGCAGTGAGAAGGCTGCGAGTAGGTTTTGCAAGCTGAAAAGCCCAGTGAGTGTGTTCACAGCCACAAACGTATGATTAAGTATCAAGGACCTCTAATCCATCGGAACCCCTTTCCCCGCACTCGGACGCTTTGAGAAGCCTACATTTTCTATTTTGAGAATTCCCCACATCAGGAGGTTTTCCCGAAATCCAAAGTATCGTTGATTTTTATATATAAGATTTAAACATGCCAGCGTTCCGAGTTGCGAGTGAGGTTGCATTTAACAGCCAATCAGATTTACATCAAATATTTTTATGAAACGCTACCATTGCCGTATTTGAGATATTTTCGGCACGAAGAAAGATCTGCACTTAAGCCATTCCATTTTCGATCAATTGAAGGCATTGATCCAAGTGATTGTCCAAACATACTGTGGCTACTCCAGAAGAAGGCGCTGGTCGCCGAAACGCGCGTCGAGAAACAATATTTGTGCCACTTTTTTTATTTGTATTTTTTTTATTTTTATATTATTGACATTGTATGTATTAATAATTGATTCATTTTTGTTTGAAAATCTATGTATTGTGATGAAAAAAAAATTGAAGTTTTAATCTAGATAAATGTGCTTACAGTCTCGTTTGTTTTTAATGTGAATATCAATAAATGTTAGAAACTGATTCCAGTGTAGTAACCCCTCTGTTACTCCTTAGGTTTGACAATTTGCAACACCAAAGTGCCTAGGTTGTTTCATTTCACTCACAGCCACAAACGTACACATTTGTAGGTTTCGACAAACTCTTCTCTATGCCCTTACCACTCTGTAAAATATCAAGATTTTGCTTTCAAGAAGAGCAGAAATAAATCCCTTCCCAGTGTAGATCGGTGTTTGAAAACCCCTATTTTTTGTGTGGAAAGGGGTTTCCCACAGAAGAAAATGCCATGACACAAAAGTGATGGGATTGCACTTTGTGCAATTTTGCCGTATATACAATTGCACATTTTGCAGATGTGGATATGTGTCCCCCTTGGTGCACTTGCTAATTCACAAAAGCTTGCAAGAAGTATGCCTGAATACTTGCAAGCAAACATAGCCTGGGAACCTTTGAGAGATCCAAAAATAAGTAAACATACAGCCATTTGATGCAGTAAACCTCGAGATATAGAATTACTAATTTCTTTGAGAATTAGGCCTATAATGTATGTGTTTCTGCTATAAATACTATTGAACTCAATCTGAGGTGGTGATGGATGTAGAAACCTTAATTATCATAAACATGCACATCAACTAGAGGTGATCCAAACTAAGTAAATGTATTAATTAGTGCACAATATGAAGACATGAAAGATGAGAAAGTAAAAATAGGCCAAATGTTTTATCATATAAAATTCGTGAGTCCTGCTAAAAGAGGAGAACATGAAAGCCATATAACTGAATGTACAATTGATATACTTTCAAAAACTTTTAAGGATATCTATGTAATTCAGATCATTAGCTGTGTGTCAACTAGCTCCATATGTGAGTGGAGGTAAGATTAGATGGGGAACAAACATCGACAATTTCCCAGACTTCTTTTCACCCCAGCAAAGGCTGATAGAAGGTGGTAGGACATGAATCAGCTAGTCAGAGACCTGATCGACAAAGAAAATGAAGTATGGGCAATAAATCTGGAACAAACATGCTCAGGTGTTATCCCTTCTTAGATGTCCTGCTAGGGAGATCCACAAAGCTAAGGTGAAAGCTTACAGATGCTTTCACATCTTACACGTGCTGGAGATTGTATATTTCAAGGTCTAAGCTTCAATGTTATAGGCATATGAATCTATAATCCAATCCCAATTTACTAACAATGAATAGAGGTCCAATAGTCATTGGCAATGGCGTGCTGGGATTGGCTTCCTAAATCCCAGATCAATCTAACAGGTTTAACAATATGACAGCATGATTATGCAATGATACACGCTGAGTAGTGGCTCGTTCTCTTATACTTGTCGAGCCACTACGCAGCGTGTATCATTGCATCATTGCATGATCATGCTGTTAAACATGGATACATAAATGGTCGTTCTTTGAACTTCTAGAAACCTTGTATATATTTGACCACGTTAATATTCACATTTAGGTTCCATTTCACATGGGGACATAATGCACCATAGTTATTTCTTTTGTTTACAATGTGTATAAAACTAAAAATCTTGTTATAAATCAACCCGTGTGTGAGTGGTTCCTTGTCCTCTAACATTACTGTACCTTACTTATCGCCATTGAGCATTTTTATTGCTATAATCACTCTTAACAGCCACAGGAACCGTTTTATAAACCCAGTACCCTGATTCCTTCGTGAGTAGGGTTCCCCCTGTCCTTGTCCTAGACATTGTCAATGTAGGTCTCTTCCAATATCTGCCTTTTTTAACGTCTCTGTCACATTGTCTATTGTACAGCAGCATTTATATAGCACTTACTTCTATCTGGGGCCCTGAAGCAATTACCTACATTGGTAGCAAGCTATGCCGTGTAAGCGGCGTGATTGGAAGGATGTTGTGCTGTTTTATACTATGTGGGGTCTGTTTCCATGTCATGAATGATGACCTCCGAGTTGCGATTATTGTGTTATGAGGCACAGCAATTTGCAGTGTGTTGGATGAAGATGTGTATGAGATAGACAGGCAGTTTATAGTCTTTATTTGGCTGGCAGCTTTGATTAGCTCTGGGAGTTCCTTTATTGTACTTCTTCTGCTCATAGTGTACTTAGGTGATTACTGCACTGGGTTATCTAACCTGATATTTTATTTAAAGTTTAAGGGGCATATTACCAAGCAATAGCGATAATTATCGCTATTGCTTGGTTAGAGACTAAGCTGCGGCGATTTTTAGCGCAATTAAACCTTGGTATTACCAAGGTTTATCGCAAATGCGATAAAAATCGGCCGCAATGCATGAATATTGCTGAAAAGACAGCGATATTCATGCATTACCGAGCTAATGCTCTTAGCCATGTTATCCACCTCCCATTGGATAACATGGCTAAGAACTGCTCAGGGCAGGTGTTACCTTTTGGAGATATTCGCGCTTAAGTTGGTAATAGGAGATAGCGATGTTAGCGACTGTTTACAGTCGCTAACATCTTGGCACGCCCACTTTGCATGTCATTAGTGATAAATAACACTGACATTTAAAGTGGGGCCCAAGATGGTCGCTATCTCCTACTAGCTGTCGCTAACTGGTGTTAGCGACAGCTAGGTAATAGGGAGATAATTTTATCTCCGCTTTCTTGGCTTTTAAAGCCAAAAAAGCGGAGATAACCCCCCTTGAAAATATGCCCCTAAGTTACTTAACAGGCTTAGGTAGAGAGAGAGAAGTTGTAAAGAGAACTGTTGGGACTAACATTGTTACTATCATTCCATGTATGAATGCCATTGTGAAATGTAAATAAATGGTCCTAATATGATGCTAGTTAGGACGCGCAGCAGTGGTCTAGATTAGAGTCTTCTGATATGCCATAATATGTGACAGATTGACTTGGGTATTCCATGATTGTTCAGATGGTGATGTCTGGTTCATGGTCTGGTACAGTAAATGTGATGGACATATCAGATATGCCTTATGTAAGTATAAGCTGATTAAGCCACAGTTAGCTACCATCAGCAGAATGATTGGGCATTATCACTGGTGTGGGAAAGAAGAGTTATATGTAAATTGATATTCTTATATTGTACTCTGTGTGAGAAAGTGAATCACTAGTTGAGGCGGATGGGAGTTCACCACAACTAATAAAGTTCAAAGCCTATCAGGTCCAGTCAACTGTTTCAAAATTTTAAAACTGAGCTCAACCATTGCTGTCTGGGACACAAAGCAGACAGGTCATCATAAAGTAAATGTTTAAAACAGTTAAAAAGTCACCAACAAACAAGAATAAAATTCCAACTCAAATCTAGAAAAATAAAGTAACATTTAAAAAAAACAAAATGACACCAAAATGACAAAATTCCAATAAACAGAATCAATAATAAAAATTAAAGAAACAATTCACCAAAAAGCACAAAGCATCAATGACAGTCTATTAGGAGCTGGTGAGAACTCAGTCTGAATGCTATTGAGAGAGGACAAGGTACACAAATCAGGTTTGTCCCAGTCATATATTTTTCCTTGGGACCTGAACTGGATGGTGAAATTCTCCAGTTATTAAGGTTCCAGGCTGGAGTCGTGGGAGTCCTCTCAATGTCAGATAGCCATTAGTCAGGTCCTGCTTAAGTGGTGTGAATTGGTGGGAAAAGCCCAGACCTAGGAAGGTCCTCTCTTTGGTCAGATAATTTTGCCACTTTCACCTAAGTCAAGATTTATTTTTTCAGACTTAGGGCCTGATTTAGATCTTGGTGGATGGGTTACTCAATCACAACAGTGATGGTTATCCTATCAGACAAAATTTAAATCCCATTATATCCCTTGGGATTTATGTTTTGGCACCCGGGATATCCATCACTGATGTGATGGAGTAACCAATCCGAAAAGCTCTAAATCAGGCCCTTTGTCTCTTTTTGTAGCTCAGAACCCTCCAGAGGGGCAAGGTTGCAGGCTACTTTTGATGCTGAGTCCCAAAATGACAAATACCTTTTCCTTGAGGGCCCACTGAAATCGATTTGCTTCAGCCGAGAAGCTCCAAGTGGGAGAACCTTAATTATTCAACCCAGTGGAGTTGTGTCTTGGGCAGATTGGCTTCAGTGCTTGGTCCTCTGGAGATCAGGAAGTTCAAAATGTTTTACAGATTGTATGAGAAGTCCAGTTAGGCACAGACATGGGCCCCAGGACCTTATTGACATCACTTGCAGGTTATCACTAAGTCCATCAAAGGCCACCATCCATGTCCAGTCCAATATAAGGTCAAGTGGGCACTTCAGGAAAAAAGCCTCTTGCAAATTGTTGTGTACCTGTAGCCACACAGGAAATCAGCCAACGGAGCTTTGGAGTTCTCTCCTTTCTGCTCAGTACACGTGGGAACATGTCCAGCCTGTCAAGTCTCCTCACAGATCACAAACAGCAGGTGCAGTCCTTCTTTTGTTTTTCACGGTTCCAGAAAATATGCTAAGGAGGGCGCCTTGGGGTGTCATATTTATGGATGTCACTAGCTAGTGAGTGGGGGTGACTCCTTGCTCCTCTCCAACTAATGGGATAAAAGTGCCCAGGATCGAACCTTCCCACATTTGCAGATGTTTCTGTTTGCCCTATAGTAAAGAATCCCACAGTGTACCTTAAACATAAAATCCAAAATGAGGGAACCTTTCTTGCCCTTTACAGATCATGTGTATCTACGCAGACGTGTGGCTAGGCAGATGACCAGTCCCCCCCCTCTGTGGCCACTCTACACCAATTCTAGGAATAGCTCCCCTCCCATTGTGTTGAATCTAGTTTTGATGGGGGAACAACGATTGCTATCTCCAGTCCTGGGCTTTCATGTATGTGTTAAAGGGCAGGCCCCTTTACAAGTTAATGAAGTTCCTGGCTCCACCCTAACTGACTTTCCTGCAAAGGGAAGAAAATACCTCCTCACACCCAGGCCATTGCCTCTGCCCTGGGTGCTGTATTCACAGCTCATTAAGGTCATGCAGTGGCTGCAGAGCTGCTGGAGACCTAATGCAAATTTGCCTCTAGGAGCTACAGGACGGGAGAAGGAAACTTTCTAAAAGTTACTTGTCTTAAACAATCATGGATTTCTTCATTGGATAGCCAGGGCTTGTCCAGTAAGAATAGCATGCTGGGACTTGTCACTGTAGGGATGGCATTGAATACCATATACATATGTGTCCCAAATTTCAATTCAATGCACCCTACTTTGTGGGCTACATGGTCTACATAGGGTTGACAGATTCATAATTAAAAGGAAGGTTTTCCCAGTCAAATATGGTTATTTTTACAGGCTAGAATACAAGTTTAAACTACAGAAGCCAGGCTACACTGGTAGGCCTTAAGCTTTGTTTTCAGTGTCACCATAGCAGATAGCGGAATACGTGCTGCAGTCCACATGTGACATTTACCTTGACATGCCACAGTTTCATTTCCGCACCATATATCATGCCTTTATATGAATGTTAAATAAGCCAGCAAGAAGGTAGTGATTTAGCCATGTCTTAAGGGTAGAAGCCATGCACTGGGACATGGTTAGCAGTGCTCAAGTGCACAGAGTCAAATAAACAACAGCAGCAGTGAAAATAACTGGTTGTGATCGCTCAAAAAGAGGCCCTTTCGCCCAACTATGCTAGCCATAGGACAGCCTTTCATGGCTTACCTGGATATCGAAATTAGAGTGCTCATTGGTAAGCCATATCAGTTGGCTGTAGACTGTCTATTGTACATGTGATTGACTTTCCGGGTTCTTTCTCAGGGTTATGGAATGATATAGTTATCATGGAAATATCCACGTTTTGATTTGCCTTCTAAAGTGAATATGCTCCTGAATGCTTTGAATCTTGACTGGTAGCAAGTTTGAGGACTTGGCAGCCTGTACTGAAAAAGCATTGCCTACTATGGATTTTTCTTTTATATCGGCAGCTAATGCAGGACTGGAGTCATTTATTCTCTTGGGTAAAGGTGGAGAAGGAGTCATGTGGCAGCATTTTGTATTACATATATTTTGCATATGATGAATCTGGTTGTGGCAAAGGTATGAGCTGCTTGCCTAGTTAAACTGGGACATCATGAGTGTCAGGATAGCTTGTAGTTTTTTGTTGTATCCAAGCTAAAGGAAGGTGTGACACATTGTTTTCTTTGTGTTGAAAGTGCTATTTGCAACATTGTTGGCATGTGGTATCAAGGACATCTATGGTTGCTGCTAGATTCTTGACTTCTCTTGAATTTGTTGGAGGGGCCTCGATTTCCTTTAGTCATATAGATGCAGGCTGGTATTTTTTGCAACTGTACACAGTTCAGGATCACTGCCTTTGAGGTGTTGAGCTTTTTAGGGGTTGCTCCTCATTCTTATATTTATAGTGTGATGGAAGTCGTCAGGGTTTGGGTTGTAAAAGGTCTTCTGTCAAATTCATTTTTATAATGATTTGTGTGTCATCTGAAAAATTGTACCAGGTGATGTTAAATCATTTAATCATGTTTATTGAGGGAGTTAAGGATGTTGAACTTTGAGAGATGCTACAGTGTAGAATGTGAGGAGCTGATATGAAAGATGTTTGGTCAGTTTTAGGTCATGCAAAACGGATATGATGACTAACTCTATGGCTGATTCTATGCCTCTCTCTAGCCTGAAGCTAGACTGTTGGTCTGACATCAAGTCATTTCTTCTGTAAACATTTAAATTGGAGTTAACATGGTTATTTCAATTAGTTTACCTAGATATGGGCCATTCGATGTAGGACGGCAGTTTGCTGGGTAAGATCAATCAATGTTTTCCTTTTTGAAAAGTTGTCTAAAATATGTTGTTTTCAGTTTATGTGGGAATTAACCTATGTCCAGGGACTTTTTGACTACGCTACTAGCTAGCAACCCTGCACAAGTTGGGCAAAGTATATTTTTGGGGAGGTGCCTGGTCATTAGGTGATCCTAACAATCTACTCGCAATAGTATAATCAAAGAAATTATTTTTTTGAAAAGTATGAAGAGTATGTAGTCAAAAAGGGTAGGTTTTTTTTCTTTGATTGTTGGGCTATATGTTGGGGTGGTTGCGGTGGTGTCTATGAGCTCCTGAATGTATTTTTCTATATTTGTGACTTCTTAGCTCAATCCCAATGAGATTGTGCATCATAAGATGTATTGTAACATTGATTGATTAAGCATAAATTCATATGAGAATTCTCTGCTGAGAAATGCTCCTCCAAAATGTTGGAAAGAATTTCACTGATGAATTTTCTTCTTTTTTTTGTGTCCTCATTTTGCCAACTCTCATTTTGAGTCTCTTCTTATCATGCTCTACTGATAGAGAAGAAGGAGTACTCCATATGGAGGGTGCTGTTTCGGTACCTGTCCCCCTTCCTCTATGCCGCCCTTGGAAATATTTCTGGAGACACCAGAGCCACTGGCACATTTGACTAAATCATTGGAAGCGCTTGTTTTTCCTCTCCATTCCAACAGTAGAGTCAAGATCTTATCCCTACTTCCTTGGTCACAGGCCATATCAGATTCACTTGTTAGTATAACACTCTTTAGGCACTCAGCAAAAGATGGGGTATTTTCTGATATCCACTTCTTACAAATGTCACGCCTTGCAAGTATGACCACGAAAAAATAAACTTGGTACCAGCCTCCTTCCCCAACTCTTTGTCTTGCGGAAACCCAAAAAATACCAAGTGTGGGCTTACCTTAATTTGTTTACCTCGACCTCTCCTAAGAAATTACAAACCAGAAACCTGTATTGCGTAATTTTTGAGTATTCCAGAAATATGTGCAAATCGTCCGCTCCTTCATGCCTACATCTTGGGCAGCAGTACTTATTGCCTGTAACTTTTGAAAGCTTCATCGGAGACCAATAAACTCTGTGAACAGTGCGTAGATGGTTACGCTTGAGTGAAGCTGGTTTTACAACCACTCGTAGCATATCAAAAAATCAGCCCATATGGTATATTCTACCTCATCTTTAAGCTCTTCACGCCATAAATTTCTACTATCTGTCTCCAATAGGTCATCTGCCTCTACAAAGGCCCAATACCAGTAAGAAATTTCCTTCCTGCAGTGATCTGTTCTTGTTAGCTGATCTAACTTGGGGTCTTCCTCCTCCAGTGCCCAGTCTTGTGCTGTCCACCACCATATGACGTACCTTCGCACACTGGGTGTACACAGCTCTTTACCCTCTCTGTCACACTGACTTGCTCTTAAAAAACTATCTTGGCCCAAACAAGGTCCCTTTTTCGAATCCCTCAGGGTTTGTGTAAAGATCTGCTCTTCCTGACTTGGCGAGGCCAACTCTTATGTTCTGGAGCCAGCTAATACATTGGGCATGATCAAGAGAGAGACAATCCCATATGACGTCTTTACTAAGTGTATTGTCTTGCTTGGACCAAATCTTGAGCCACAAGGCCAAAGGGCGGAAGGCCAGATCATCAGCAAGAAAAGACATCCCCAATTCCTTAAGAACATTATAAGATGGAGTACATTGCGGAACAGAGAGAACTCTTTGCAAGAATGATTTCTCAGTACTCTGCACAGCCGGAAGCTTAATGTGACCACCATAACTGACCTTTGAGATGCATTTTGCTTGGTAAATCTTCAGAAGAGCCCCTTTTGGTTTCCCTCCCACTCTACTGGCAAAGTTTAAAACAGCTGCAGAGGCTTTCACTAGGTCCCCTTTCTTACGGTTAAGCAAGGGGCTCTAGCTCAAGGAGTCGTCAAACACTACTCCCAAATAGGAGAAAACATTTGTTTTAGGTTTTGGGGAGCATCCTAATTTAAAAGTGGGCTGCTTTTGCGGGGGCCAGTTGCATTATATATGATTTAGAAAGATTCACCGACAGGTCCAGCTCCTCCATAAAAGAGGCAAAAGTGTTGAGAAGAAGTTGTAAGCCCCTTCCAGTCCTCGCCAGGAGGACTGCATTGACTGCATATAAGAGGGCTGGGAGACTGTGCTTGCCTACCTGGAACATGTCTGATGTTGTTGCTAGAAGGGCCTTCTCTAGAGAATTAATATACAGATTGAAAAGGAAAAGTGTGAGGATACACCCCTGGCGCACCCCCCTCTTGATGTTAAACTGGCGGGACACTTTCAAGTCCTTAGAGTAAGGAACTACAGCCCTGGAATCTTGATGAAGATCCGTTAAAAATAAAATGATGTTATTGTCAATGCAGATGGATGACATCAACTGCCATAGCTTGGACCTGTTCACACATTCGAAGGCTGAGGACAGGTCCAGAAAGGCTAGGTTTATGGGGCAGGCAAAAGCCACCATATACTTGTTCAGGACAAGATACAAATTTAGACACTGCTCCACAGTAGATCGACCAGGGCGAAAGCCGTATTGAATCTCAGATAAAATTGTTTTTATCTGCCCAGGATACCAGTCTATCAAGAATCATGTGTCTCAACACCATAACCACAGAGTTCAGGAGGGAAATGGGCCTATAACACGAGGTGCTGTCCTGATCACCCATTTTAAACATCAGGACTATGGTTGATAAACCTCAGGAATCTGGACGGCCAACCCTGACTGAGGAATTAATAACGTCATTGAGGACGGGTGCCCAAGTATCTACATGGGCAATATAGAAGTCAGGCGGGATCCTGTTTGACCCCAGGGCCTTTCTATTAGTCAGACCTAGTATGCCCGCTCTCACCTCTGGTTCCGAAAATACAAGATCTGTCTTGCTTTCCAACCTTTCCTTTCCCTCGATAGGCGTGGAATCTGGCTGAAAGATGTCCCCGAAATAATGAAGCCAATCACCCTCCCTGATGTGGTTGTCCAGTAAGTGAGCATTCTCTTCTGAGAGAAATGGCTATTAATAATAGCCCAAAACATAGAACTTCTTCGTAATATAATTGCCTCCACTAGGTCAGACCAGGCCTCTTCAAGGTGGACCTATGAGTTGCTAACGCATCCTTATATGCTCGGCGAAGACCTTTGACCTCTACCATGTCTCGGGACTTATCGCTCTGAGCCTGTCTCAACTTCTTAGACGCCCGGGAACACACAGAGTCAAACCATCTTGGACCTGCTGACTCCCTGCCCCCATCCAGGACATGCAGTAGCCACCGTATGACGGTGGACATAGTACCAAAAGCACCTATGATGTCCGAGACACTAGCCTCGCAGTCGAGTCAGCTGGCAAACTCCCCACAACACTGAGTTGCAGGGGACCCATGAAGTAACTCTGGTTTTTTAAATCCCTATTTTAAACTCCTCCCTGGCTCAACTACTTTGAGGAGGATTCCTCCCCGCCGACCTCAGAACGTCCGTATGCACTTGACCAGCCTGTTGCTATACAGCTAGGATTATGGTCACTAAATTCGCTTGTCTGGACAGAAACATCTGTGACCAAAGAAAAGAAGGAGGTAGATACAAAGGTAAAGTCAATAAAAGTCTCACACCCTCTAACCATGAAAATGGGATGAATGTCTGTTTTCCCAGGCGGCAACTTATTCATGACTGATGTTAAATCAAACCTGAGAGGTGTGTTCCATGTGCAGGCCTGATTGTAGTGCGGCACCCATGGCTTCCACTACTCCTAGTCTAATATCCCCGAACATGTGGATGTTAAAATCCCTGTTAATTAGATGTGATGGCAGTTCTGAACATTCAGGATGCAGCCCCGTAATACTGACCCCAGCTGCTTATATTACCCTCACCCCTGCGATTTAGCTCCAGCATTGTAAAAATTTACAAAAAGGCGTCTACTCTTGCCACTAAACAGCAATAACACTTGTACATTGGGCAAGGCATGGAGTGCAGATACTGAGATGTCAAGGACTGCTAACAAGACAAATGTAATGAGCCCCCCCTTTGCTCACCCTGACAAAAACAAAATTGCTGGGACAAAGAGGGTTTTATAGCCATCCAGGTGATAATTGTTCTTGATGGCCCAGATTTCCTGGAGGCATATCACGTCAAAGCTTTTCACAGGGGCCAACCACACAGGGTTGTTGATTTTACTTGTCAGCCCTGAGATGTTCTAAGACAGGAACTTACACCTTCCGTTCTTACTGAATACCTGTTCCGGGAGTTGGACGTTTACCTGTGGAGAAAGGATAACGGGGTCCGGGAGACCTGCACAGCGTAAATCACAATCTCCCAACATGCTCAATGGGCAAACCAATTTACAGTGCTAACCCTTATGATCTCCTCCAAGCGTCCCCCATAACCCTCCTCAAAGGGCCGCTCATATTGGGGTCCCAAATAAGAATTACTGGGTCAGTAAAAGAAACCCAACTGGAGTGCCAGAATTTCAGAGTTCCAACCACCATACTTGGACTGCACTATTGAGCTTAAAATGTGATTTACGGTTATTGAATTATTAAAATTAACAATATTAAAATGCCCCTGGCAAGATTTGTTGGTGCCACCAACCCACTGTGTCCGGTGTACCATAAGAATTTGGTTTTCCACCCCAGGACCAAGAGCAATGTTAGAGTTAAGCCAGTGCATCACCTTGTACTTCAGCTGGTAAAAGTCTTCCTTGGTACCGGGTTCAAAATGTGGTATGTTAGTTAATACCACAACAAGTGGGGTGAACTTAGGAGGGAGGTGAACAGAGCCCACACTGCCGGAAGGGGGCATCGCATCAGGCCCAACTTGCCTGTCAGCATAACGATGCAAACCGCCAACATTGACACTCTGGGGTTGGCGAGGCTGTGAGGAGACAGAGTTCGGAATGTTAACCACCTTACGGCTGATTGGGCCGTCACGTGGCTCGGACCTGATCATGATTGTTACTGTGGTGACTGCTGCCACGAGGTTTGACTGTTGTGCTGTCGTAGACCCCACTGCGACTCCTGCCCCATACCACTTCCGCTGGAACTAGGAATGGCAGTCGAGGTTGAAGGCCTTGCAGGGGGAATGTTTGAAGCAAGAGAGGCATGGTACCGTTGCAGGGAGGCTGTTAGTTTCACTGAGGTTATTTTCCAGTACAGCAAGCCGGTATAGAACGGGATACTGTTTGGTGTCCAGGGCTAACATTAAAATTGCTTGAAGAGTGTCTAGCGAAATTGCATCCAAGATGGGCATTACTGAGTGTGCTCTTGGGATTGACTGAGGTCCAGTTTTCTTGCTACATTTACATGGTCTCCCCACCAATGGATGCTTCCTCTTTGTGCCTACTACACGCAGGCCATTACCGTGAAGCTTTCCCGGTCCAGACCCAGAAGCTGAAACTAGAACTGGTGAGAGCGCGCCAGCCCGGGTAATGACTATTGGGAAGAGAGGAACAATACCACACGCCTGGGATGGTGACAAGTCTACCCTTTCTGCAAAAAAAGACTGAGGCCAAGGTTGGGTATCAACCTGTTGGGTGGTCGGGAGATCAAAGCAGGATCGTGAGCAGGTGATCAAGATAAATATCTGGCACCTAGTTCAATCTCCTCATCTAAGACCCGGCAGCACGCTGAAAAAAAGCATCCATGGTGCTACCAATGTGCGAAAGCTCTTTGCTTGCAGGACCTGCCACCACCCAGGGCCTACCCAATGTTGGTCTAGTTGTTCTTTTGGAAATCAGGGTGAGGGCACCAGGTCAATACTGCACCCAAAATACGATTTTCAGGTTGGGAACAGTGAGGCAGTTCAATCCACTAGGGGGATGCAAAATTCCAGGCTGGCTGGCTTCACCTAAATGCTTCGGGAGACCAGCTCCTTAGCCGGTAAGACACTAGTATTCCAGCCAAGTGTTTAGTGCAGGAATAAGGAATAGTAATGAGATAAAAGTTTGCTCCCTACCCGGTCATCCACAACTTTCGCGAAGAGTGGGACTTGATTTGAAGAAAAGCAGGAGGTGTGTAATCCTGCTGCGCAGAGGTCTGAAGGATGAGTCCAAGAGGGAGGCCCGGCCTGCTCCGGTCATGGACGGGTGCAGATAGCCCTCCATTGGCCTGGGCTTCGCCGGGTGCTGCCGGGGCACGTCCCACTCTGGGGGAGCGTGCAGAAGATTATGAACCGCCTTATGCCGCTGACAATGACATCTGCAGCATCAACCAGCCGCTATGGAGCCTGGAGAATGTTGTCTCAGTAGCAGAGGCAAACAACGGCAAGGTGAGCAATTACTGGCGAGTTCTCGCACTAATAAATCTGACCTCAGCTTTCCCTTGCATCCAATCTTGACCCTGAGGCTCCATTGACCATTTAAATAGATGTTCAACCAAGTATGCCAAGGCTTAATTAAAAACAGACCGGGAGTCGGTAAGCCTTCAATCGGTGTAGTGGCATGGGGTGGGCATGTTTAAATGGACAAGTCAGGTCACATGACATGAGTCACACAGCCAACTACTACATATGCAAAACACTCCAGTCAAATGAAGGTTTGTTCAATGTATCATATTTTTCTTAAGCAGCTGAATGCTATCTTTTTTTTTTAAATCCCTGCTTTGAAATTTTTAACAGCCACTGAATGGTTAGATCAAATATAATGTGAAACAAAACTTGAACAAACACATTGTTCTTCTAAGCTATATCATGAAGAGCACCTTTTTTGCATTAGAGGTGTCTAAAGTCCACCTCTAATGCAAAGTATTAGAGGTGGACAAGTTACTCCTAATTTCTCCAAGTTAATATTTGAACTGCTCTGTATCTGACTTGTGCTATCTAAACTTTGCACATTATCTCAGATGGATGTACCATGTTACAACGCATACCGTTACAACTACCTACCATTACAATGCGACCATTACAACGCATACCATTACAACGCATAGCGCTTTGAGGTGCTGGATAGTGGTAAGTATAATTTACTATTCTAACTCCAGTCCCCGTGGACCCTAGGGAAGGTGTTGGATAGTAAATTATACTTATTCCCTATCCTAGAGCGCCCCCCAGCGCAATGCGTTGTAATGGTATGCGTTGTAAAAGTCGCGTTGTAATGGTAGTGCGGAGTAAAAGATGCGTTGTAACGGGTGTATACCATCTCGGATAATTTTTAAATGATATGTGTGAACACCTCACTCAAAAAAAGGTACTGACTCTGCGCTGACCCAGCATAACTCTTCACAATAACCACTGTTTACACCTCAACATCTTAAAGAATTAGGGAAAGCTCAGTGTCCCTTCAGAGAAGATTGACATTGTTTGGCCCTCTTTACTGTCATAGAGAAATACTGACTCTAGCTTGTATAACCTGGAATTGAGCTACACAAATAACAAACTTGGCCAAAGCTTCAATCCAAGCTAAGGGGCATATCAGCAACAGCCGGCGATAATTATTGCGGATCACTGAAATAATATCGAGGGACAAAATATCGACTTGCAAAAATATCGTGGACAAAATATCGACAGTCAAAATATCAAATTTTGTATCTACAAACAGGTAAGTACAAAAATATCGAGTACAAAATATCGTTTACAATAATATAGATGTAAAAAATATCGACTTTATTAAAAACAGTGTTAAATTAAATTAATATTAAAATGTAATTATTAAAATATACTTAAAAATACTTACATTAACTTATAATAATTAAATAATAAATGATAATAATTTTTTTTTACAATCTTATTTGTTAAAACATATATATATAGTAACATACTATAATTAAATAATATACTATTATATTACCGTACGATACCAGAAGTTTAAAAAATACTATTCCCACTCCAAAGAGTGCAAGCGTAGGGAAAGCGTTGGATAGCGTAGGGGTTAAAATTACTATTCCCACTCCAGTGGGTGCAACAGTAGGGACAACTGACCCTGAACCCTAAAAATACCCCTTTACCCAAAACCCCAAAACTGACCCTGAACCCTAAAAAACCCCTTTACCCAAAAACCCATAACTGACCCCGAACCCTAAAAATACCCCTTTACCCAAAAACTGAAAACTGACCCTGAACCCTAAAAATACCCCTTTACCCAAAAACTGAAAACCGACCCTGAACCCAAAAATACCCCTTTACCCAAAAACTGAAAACTGACCCTGAACCCTAAAAATACCCCTTTACCCAAAAAGTGAAAACTGACCCTGAACCCTAAAAATACCCCTTTACCCAAAAACTGAAAACTGAACCTGAACCCTAAAAAAAACCCTTTTCACAAAAACTGAAAACTGACCCTGAACCCTAAAAATACCCCTTTTCCCAAAAACTGAAAACTGACCCTGAACCCTAAAAATACCCCTTTACCCAAAAACTGAAAACTAACCCTAAACCCTAAAAATACCCCTTTACCCAAAAACTGAAAACTGACCCTGAACCCTAAAAATACTCCTTTACCCTTAATTAATTAATATTATTTAATTACCAATTAATTATTAATTAACAATAACAATAAAGTAAATATATTAGCACATTAGCTGTAATTATTTTAATTTAATAATTAATATTAGTTTTTACCAATTAATTAATTAACAATAACTAAAAATTATATATATAAATAAATTACTCTAATTACTGTAATTAACTAATTAATATTATTTAATTACCAATTAATTACTAATTAAAAATATGTACAAAATATATTAATTAATTAACTAATTAATATTAATTAATTACCAATTATTTAATAATTAAAAATATTTACAAACATATAATAATTAATTAATTATTATTAAATTACTCCCCACCCTTATCCCCTATTAACCCAACATCCCGCTTCTAAACATTAACTACAATTTAGATTACTATTAATAAAAAAATTATTTTTTTAACCTTTTTTCTACATATTATTAAATTTTTTTACTTTGACTATTTATATATATTTTGTCGATATTTTTGTACTCGATATTTTTTTAACATTATTTTAATTGATATTTTGACCAACGATATTTTTGTTATCGAAATTTTATTATTATCGATTTTTTTAACTCGATATTTTGTCCATTCGATATTTTTGAGTCGATATTTTGTCTGTGCACCAATTATTGCTGAGCGCGCTTAGCTCGAGGATAATTATGGCCGGCTATTGCTGGTTTTTATCTCTGAGATAGGGCTATCAGTGACGCTTATCTCCAAAACAATAAAAATCCAAGCAATAGCAGGCAAATGTGCGATTATCGCTAGAAATCCAGCGATAATCTTATAGTGATAGGCTATAGTTTGATGATAGGGCCAGGGAGACTTAGCCTTAATATCCACCTTCCATTAGATATAATGGCTAAGTCAGATTGAACACTGTATACAATAATAATAACTGTGGGTCTAAAGAAACTCAGAACTAGTCCACTACATGATACGCTTGGACCCATCACTCTGTGATATGGAATCCCATCAGTTACACTCTCTGGACCGCCCTGTTTGCCATCATTTGGGCAAATCTCACCAAGTGGTTTGTCCGCAACGTACAATCAGTACACTCAGACGTAAGTAACTGAAAAGCAGTGCACAAAAAATAAGTGAAAGTGAGTGGGTAAAAATGGATAGTGGATGCAAAAATGACTTTAAAGAAAAGCAGACCACTTCCAAGATTAAAAAACGTGAAGTGCAAAATAACAGTAGTTTTAAACAAATATCTACTGCATGTATAGAAAGGTCAACATGTTTCTGCAGTTGCAGATACTAAGTGTATCACCTGCTTCTTCAGGACCAAAGTTATATTTTGCTAGTGCGTGTGTGCATAATAGAAATCAAACAAATGTTAGGATATCACCTGAATAGGCCTTCTCAAGGCTCCTGTTTAGTAGAAGCTGATTGCCACAGGCAAGAGAAATCATGTGTAGACGACACATATGAAAGAAAACAGAGAAAAATAGGACAACACATTAGTGAAAGTTATCAATCCTGAGTTTCAACAACTAACATCATTTGTGTACTTGCAAGTTCCAAGTACAGTACCCAACCATTCTTGGTTTGCATGCGCCTCTCACTCACCTAGAGTTTGAGAGACTGGCGCCGCTCCTCGCCTGGCCACAGCTCAGGAAATAGTGGCACCGCTCTAATTTTAAAGAGAGTGGACCACAAAAATAACAGTAAAAAACCTCATAGCGACCGCCGAATCTCAAACAGTAGACCATTAGATTTATACAATAGTCATCAACATCTCTTTTAGCACATTGAGTCAGTTCTATTTATTAGGAGTGCTAAATGGATGTTGTGCTGCCAAATTGGAAGATATAACAATCCATTATGGATGGTGTATTTTGATAATAAGTGTCAAAGCGTCAAAGAACAAACAGGTATCAGAGGCTACTGAAACTGTAATGACGCTGCTAGAATCGACTCAAATAGTACATTGTATCAGTTCTATTTGTGAAAGGTGCTAAATCCCGATAGATGTGGTGCTATCAAATGGGATAGTAATAAAGTGCACTGCAAACAGAGTGTTGTGATTTCCGGTTCCAAAACGCCAAATGCCAAGCAAGAGTCCGAGGGTACTGAGACTCCAATGACGCTGCAATGGCTAGTTCGAGTGCATAACGGCATCGGAAAATGGCGCAAAGACCAGTTTGCATAGCGCGATTGGATCACCTACCTATCCGTCGATACCCCAATCAGGCATCTGCGCTGTACGGGGAGGCGCCGGACAATGTTTACATGCCGCTTTTCTAGATGCGGCAATCTCGTCTATCCCGTAGCAGTGCCAGTGCGCATGCGCCGGACCCGCCTGCGCACGACTCGCTACGTGTATGTACAGCGTCTGGAGGGATCATGGGAAATGTAGTCAGAGGAATCAATTGCGATGAAATGTAGCCGAGCATGATCTTATCGAGACTACATCCAAGTTTAAATCATGAATAGCCAGTAAAGAAATTTGATTTTAAATGTACTGGCATTGGAATATTAAAAATAACTATATAAGAAACGATGTGATGTCACTGGCATAACTTTACGGGTGAGGAATCACTTGTTAAGATTATTGATAAATACCAGGACCTTGCCTCTATGTTCATTAGGGGCAATAATTTTGGTTATGATGTCATGATTGGTCTAAGTATGAGACCTAATGATGTCATGTCTAAGTATGAGACCTAATGATGTCATGTCTAAGTATGAGACCTAATGATGTCAGATTGAAACCAGGCGTAAGGAAAGTAGCGAAAAGCGCGGTTAGCGCTACTTTTCTTATACCTGTGCAGATTAGCGTGCAGATTAATAATAGGAGAAATGTCAGTTAGCGACATTTCCCACGTTATTCTGGTGAGGAAGGCCCACTTTGCATCTCATTGGCGATGCAAAGATGGGTGTTAGGGAAAGCGGCGCTGAGGCATAGGAACATGCGTTAGCGTGTCCTTGCTGATAATGCAATAAAATTATTGCGGCTTTTCACCCAAAAACGGACGCTAAAGTGGTGATAATTTTATCACACAGCCTTGTTGATGTGCCTCCCAAGTTGATTCTACCAACAATTGATAAGGGCAACTGACTCCAAAATGTTAACTGATGCATGTTTTTGGAGGAAAGGGCTTTTCAGTTTGTTTATAAAGATCACCTTAATGCAATATAACATGCTCCGTGCATTTAGAAGACAGAATAACCTCCCAGAATCATGTCTGTAATTCTTTAATAGAGGAGGGTGCTTAGTTGGATCAGATTATTATATCCGGCCACATGCATCAACCTATTTAGGAAGTGCAAACGGTGCGAATCGGTAAATTTGGCCGTTTGCGATTCCTAAATAGGTTTTTGGGATGCATCATGCATTGTTGTGAAATTCGCTATTTTTAGCGATTTCCAAAAATGCGAATGCTTTTAAGGAATCGCAAATTTGCGATTCCTTAAAAGCAATGCATGATTGTGTTTTAAATTGCGAATTCCCAATTAGGGGGTGCAAATTACCACGAGGGTGAACCTCATGGTAATTTGCGAAAATGTTTTAAAATGCTCAAAATTGCATTTTAAAACACTGTCATGTTCTTATCTTATCTTATCTTATCAAAGTCTTATAAAGCGCTCGCACACCCAAAGGTTTCATGGCGCTGAACACAGACCTTAGGACATGTGTGTGCAAACATGCACTTCAAAATACATTTCAGGGGTGCAGGGGGGGTCCTTTGGACCTCCCCTGCACCCATGGAATGCATTAACATTTTGCGAATAGCTAATTGAAATTCGCAAAATGTCAATGCCTTCCCATTGATTCCTATGGGCCTTTTGGCCCATAGGAATCAATGAGAATTGCGAAATCGCAAATTAGAATTCGCATAATATTTGCGATTCTGTAAAAATTGTGATTTTTACCGAATCGCAAATATTATGCGATTTAAATCATGCATCCCATTTTGAGACTCCTTATTTGCGATTCCCTAAAAATCGCAAATAAGGAATCGCAAATCCTTACTTTGATGCATGTGGCCGTTTATCTCTTCACTAGAAGCCTCGTTTTCTGTTTTTTAGAAGTCAATACATTTTGAAATGTCCCAGTACAGTGGAGACTTGTTTAGGATCCTTAATTCTGATTATGCATATGCGCTTATCAGCTGCCATCGTTTTAGCTTTTCTGGACAACATTACACCTCGCTCCCTACATTCTTCATTAGGTTATTGCTAAACTTTCTGATATCACAACTCATCCTCTGCTGTACAAGTTTGCCTAATGTGTTCTCTTATTGGTTCCTTCTTAGCCAAACACCTCTAAACACCTCTTCAGAAATGTCAGTTGAGGTTCTAGCCCAACAATTAACTACTTTTCTTCAGACAATCCACTGTGGATATTTCAGGTTAGTGGTTGTTGTAATTTACGCATCATAACATTTTCATTATTTATGTATTTTTTTGTGATTTTGCATTTTGTTACACTTACCTTAATAGTTTGTGTTGTACTGTTCTACCCATTGTGTACATTCAAGGTTGCGGATGGAAATCTATGGTGTGCATGACAGTTGAGAAGGCATTTGACAGGTGAAGCTCGAACTGGCAAGGGGCTTCTCTTACTCTTGGTCCCAATAAAATGTATATTTTTTGCCATTCGCCTCTCGTAATTTATAGATCCTACATGATTTTACCAACGAGCTGGTTGGAAGATCCATGCCAGTTTTACTCTTGCAGAGAAAGTCATGTGAACTACTGTGAAGGCCGATTGGAAGGGCACCAGCCCATTGTCTTCCAACGTCACATTGGTGCAGTGTCTTCAGTGCGCTTCAGTGCACAATTGGCTGATTCCTCTTTGCCTCAGCGTACTCTGTGGCATCTGAGTTGCTGTATAGGGACTCACTGTTTGTCGGTCAAATCAGGACCAAAATGCTAAAAATCCAATCAGGAAAACTGGAGATATTGAATTTTTATTTGTAAGTTAAAATGACGCCAAAAAGTACAAAGCACCAACAAGGGATATCTGATTGTGTCGGACCGGAACACCGTCACAAGTTTATGCAGATCACAATGGAACGCTAGTTGGCTACAGGGACCAGGGTAGGTTTGATTATACAAAGTACCTTAAATCCTAGTTGTGGACCGATGCGTGGATCTGAGGGAAGAAGCAGTAAACAGTCAAAGAGGTGTGTCTGTTTCCAAGGTGCTGCGAGGTTGCGGTGCAAGGTCCCGTGTGTTGTTGTCGAGGGTCACTTTGATAGGGCTTGTGATGGTAAGCCAGGGTGTTGAGAGCTGATGGAGCGAGGGTGAAAACAAACATTTTTGTATACCCCTCTCAAAATCTCCTTTCCATAACAGTAATATGTATTAATCGTGTGGTTTTGAAATTAACCAACATAGAATAGAATGCACACACACAAATACACGCGGGATACTAATTTGCTTGTGTTGCAAATCCTAATCTACTAATTAAGTGAAATTGTTATACTAACCTGGTAAGCAAATGTCATTTTGTAACGAAAATCTATGTGTATATGCTTTTTGATGTCTTATTATGGCAGAAATGATGGAAAATGGTAAGAAAACCATGCCTAAGTGTTGCAAAACTGCTGGGTAATAACTAACAGGGTTACATTAGAATGGGGGGAGGTAAACAGAAGGGCTATACTTCGAGATCTAATGTTTAATTGTGTTTGTTTCTATATTAGTTTCCATTATGGGCCATGAAGCCTGTTATAAAACGGAAGTTTGCGAGACTCCGAAACTGTGGTGATCTACCCATGCGCGATTGTGCTCGAGAGAAGTACAAGCAGCCTGTGCCTGTACAGCGTGGGTCAACGTCAGCGTGGCCCGGAGTGTTGAGGAGTGCCAAAAATTTGTATGACTGCGTCGTGAGCATGGGAATCAATCCCGAAGTGACAATTTAACGGACAAGTGAAAAAAACTGTTAAAGAACAATTGAAACGTTATTTTTTTTATGATAACGATGACTTGGTGGAAATATGGATAATAAGAAGATGAGGTTATGCTCATCCACCCCTTATACGGACCAATGAGAATAAGCGAGGACCCTAAAAGTTTCAAATCTTAGACAGATTAGTTAGATAAAAAGGGTATAAAAGGGATGTTCGGAAGCAAGAAAAAAGGCTTGATTTTGATGTTATTTTTGCACCACGTCATGCTGTCGGACTGAAGAACTTTCCTTTGGTGCAAAGACTTTGACATTTTTCTTGACTTTAATTTTTGATTGGTGCGGAGTCCCGATGGGAGGTGAACATCAAGAAAGAATAGAGAGGTGGTTTTTGGGAACATTGCTGTCCTAACCCTGATGTCCATTTACCAAAATCTTGTTAATATTGTCTCAACTTATTTTTCTGAACTATTCTGCTAATAAATGTAAACTGTTTGAATGTAACTTTCTTTCTCTCCAGGTTAATAAATGTTTTCGTGATCATTGAAGTAAGGCTAAATAAGATAAGGTCATGCTAGGAGAACTAGTCTCTAAATAAAAATTGAATACATGGAGAATTAAGCTGGTCTTGTTGTCCATTAGTTAACTTTTACTAGCTGATCCATTGAACAAATGGTTGCGTGTTTTAATGTTTCTTAAGAATAAAACCATGGTAATATTGATAAACTGCAGATGTATATAGTGTATAAAATTTTAGAATGAAATAAGACACTCCGGTTCCAAAGAGGTGCAAAGCTGCAATATGGATGCCGGCATCGAGCTGCTGTCAAAGAGGGAGGCCAAAAACCGGGGGCGGAGATGCACGGCGCCTTACGCGATGAGTCTGTTCCTAAGAGGCAAGGTTGATGCAGACCTTCTGTGCTGGACCCGATCCATGCAGTAGCGATGATGAGTTCATTCTGCTCGAGGATGCGCCGCTCAGCCAAGGAGATGCATCAATTCTGTTCGAAGATGCCCCGATCAGCAGAGAAAATGCATTGGTTCTACTGGGGAACACCTTATGTTCACTTTCAAGGGTCCAAGACTAGTGTGGCAACAATTGGTAGGATAGACTCACAGACAGCAGAGTCCAGTTGCAGTTGCAAGATTGTTGGACGCCTGTTATGTCCATGAGGCTTCAGATCAAGAGTCCAGCCAACAATCTTTTGAAGTCACTCTGGGTTCAAGTGATGTAGGTTTAGCTCTTCTCACCCACGCAAAGAGGGTAGTATGCAGCAGGCCAGCACAGCAGGGCAGCAGTTCTCCCAGAGTAACAGTCCAGGAAGGTGGCATTCTTTCAGTCACACAGCAGTCCTTCTTCCTGGCAGGGAATTCACAAGCCCAGAAGTGTACTGAAGTGGTGTTGTCTAAGATCCAGTACTTATACCTAGTTGTACCTTTGAGGTGGGGGAATCTTTAAAAACAGGCCTTTGAAGTACACAAATGTCCTCCCTTCCTGCCCTGGCTCGAAACTCATTACAGGGGGGTATGCAGCCCTTTGTGGGTGGACAGGGCTCAGTCTATTTAGGTTTAAGTGAGACCATGCCCTGCTCCTACCTCCCATATTGCCACAAATGGCCCATTAAGACACTCCAAATCTCCCATTGTGTGGCTTTCTAGGAGGAACAAACAAAGCCCAACTGCCAACTACACCAGCCATGGGATCATAGACTGGTATAGAGGCACCAAATGGCTAAAGCAAGGAAATGACAACTTTCTAAAAGTGGCATTATCTGAATTGTTATTTAAATTCCAGCTTCACCATAAGTCTGGATATTAAATTTAGATTCCAGGGACACCAAACTGAAATCTTTTATATGTTTCTATTTGGAAATGACACCTATAAAAGGTAATAAGGTAATGCCAGTGTTATCCTACAGGAGAGATAAGCCTTGCAGTAGTGGAAAATGAATTAGGGAGTTTTTCACTACCAAGGCATGTAAAATATAAAAGAGCATGTCCTGTCTTTTACATACATTGCACCCTACTCTCTGTTTTTTCCAGGGTCTACCCTAGGGATGACCGATATGCATAAAAATGGAAGGTTTGGGCCTAGCAAACATTTTTTTGCCAGGTTCAACTGGCGGTGTAAACTGCACACACAGGCTCTGCAATAGCAGACCTGACACTTGTGCTGCAGGCCCAGAAAGATAGCACAGAAGAAACATGGTGAGCTTAGGTTATGAGCAGCCCACACTCACTGAATAAGAACATTGTGGTTGAATGTCATCCTCTTCAAAAAATCCAAGAAATGTTGGCACACATAGGTGATGCTTTCATTTTCAGCACATGAGACCCTAAGGCTGCTTTAGATTAGATTAACTGAAAGTTCGCAATTTCTCACTACATTTAATACTCCTTTTTGAGAATTTAGATATCTTACACTGCAATTTGGGTTGGCATAAGCTGCCAGTGTTTTTCAGAAGCTTTTGGTGATGTTGTTAAAGAATGTTCTTTGTATTATGACATATCACAGTGATATTCTCATATTTGAATAACAGTGACTCAACATGATGACATTTTGAGACCGTGGTGTGGCTGTGCACAAAGAAAATTTTGAATCAAAGTTAAAGAAACTGAGTATTTAGGTCATTGCATTACTGAAAGAGGTATTGAATAAAATGAGGATTTGCTTAGATCAATCAAAAAGGTACCCACTCCTACAGATAAGGACAGTTTAAGCTCCTTTCTGGGATTGAGTGAGTATTTTGCTGGATTTGTAGTGGACCTGCTGTTGTATCTGAGCCTCTGAAACTGTTGTCATGAAAAAAAACATTGTTGGAAGGAGGAACAGACCAAAGCTTTTTTGGAAGAGAAGAATTTGATTCTTAAGTGGGATGCATTGAAACTTTTCATTCAAGGTTTTTCTTGAGAATTTGTGGTTGATACTAATGCTATTGAGTTGGGGCTGTGTTGTCTAAGTGAGTATATGGTAAAGAAAGAACCATTGCTGATATTCAAAAGTCAAAATAACCTTTATTCGGATATTGCATTATCCATAAAAGCATACACATAATTACGTACATGGTCAAAGTTAAAATAAGATAACTGTACTACATTTTCCTTAATAAAAACAATGACAGAGATCACCTTTAGACTAGCAGCAAGATATATATAGAACAAATATTTAGCAGCATTATTTTAATTGCAGTTTTTCTAAAGTGCATAGGGTGTAAATCCAAATTATTAGACTATCTAGATAAAGCGCATAGTGTAATAGCAGCCAAAGATCAAGGAGTAGATTGTTGTCTTTGTCTCCATATTTACCAGGGTGAGGGACAAGGGAAAAATAATTCACATATTTACAAATAGCAGCATAAGTTCAGAGTGCAAATATGCAAAGTGCAAAAAGGCCTCCTTCCGATCCGTTGAGGTGACATAGTTCATTTAAATAAGAATTAATTCATAGAAATACGGGAATCGTATGGCCATTTTTAAGAAAGTACACACACAGTATATTAATCCGTCATCTTTAAGCTGTAAAACAGATTTAAATGCCACATTAAAATCTTTTATGCCTTTAGCTCTAAAGAATGATATCAGGAGGGGCTTTCTATATTTATGATAGTAGGAACAGAAGAACAGAAAGTGCATTAGTGCTTGCTTTCCGGAATTCTGACATGGGCAGACCAAATTCTCAATATTACAGTGGTAGCCTAAGGGGAAACACAATAGGTACTTTATAGATCCTGCTCTTAGGCGAAACAAAAGGCTACGCTCCCAGCATGTAATTTCTTTAAGGAGGTAGCCAGCTGGTGTGAGCGAGGTAGATACAATGTCCCTTCTATTTGGATATAGCGTTTCACAGAGGATTTTGCTAGTTCAGCATTGTATCTAGTCTCCCCATAATGCCTGTAGAGGTTGTTCCATATTACATTCCCATTAATTCCCTCTAGTCTATTTGGGTTGTCAAATATGTGCTCAAGGTTGACTGCTGCCAGACTTGCCCGAACTTGGGCAAGCCATGGGATTTTAATACCCTGGTCACATTTTAGGCAGTCAGCCAAAATTTCCCTTGTCAGTGATGCTTCTGGGTTTTTCCAAACCTTAATCCAGAATATCACAGGACGGGCCTTAATATATCCTCCAAGTAAAACAATTTTAATTCATTGTGGCTTATGAAGGTGGAGGATGAAATCGGTAGACCCAAAAGCCTTCTGCAGAATCAGTTCTCCTCAGCCTGGGCATTTTTTAAATTTGAATATCCCCAGATTTCGGCCCCATATGTCATTACAGGGACACATTGTGTCTTATAGATTTTTAATAAAGAGTGGACCATCACAAACCTCTTAGGCTTCGGCAGAGACAGTACAGAATTTATGGCTTTGGTGAACTTAGACCTACCATAAGCCAAGTGAGCGGTCCATGAGCCATTATCGGTAAATTGTAGGCCCAGGTACGGAAAAGTGTGAGTGCATAAAAATGATCCTTGATCTAAGACAATCCTATTAAGGTGACGTTTTTTAGGGCCACAACACATTGCTGATATATTTCACACTCTTAAAGATGCAGAGGCAAGATACAGTACAATCGAGAGGGAAGCACTTGCCTGTGTATGGGCAGTAAATAGGTTTAACACTTAATTATGGGGTTAGAAATTCAAGGTTGTTACAGATCTTGAACCTTTGATGTATCATAGGGGAGACAATGGCCCCTGGAAGTCATCTTCCAGATTAGTTAGATGGAGTAATTATCTACAAGCATTTGATATCAACATTAACTATGTTCCTGGAAGGATGAATGTTTGTGCTGACTGTTCATCCAGACTGCCTGTAGAAAATGGTGATTGTACAAAAGATGATAACAAGTATCAAGAGGGGTGTTTTGTTCCTGCATAGGCTGTGGCAAACAAATTCAACTCTGCTATTTCTCCTGATTAGTGATGAACTGAGTGCATGGAAAACTTGCAATATCAAGAGATCATTAAGATTACTAATGTTTGAGGGTGTGTGGCCACGATGGCTGCAACAATAGACGTGCAATACAGATCTGTGTGCCCAGCCCCCCATCAATCCTGCAGTTATGTCATTTACCCGGCTGAAGTGTTGCCTGCACTGCTGCCCGGTAGCTTGGCACAAATGAGGGGTACTGTTTGATCTCTATTTTAACCAGTGAAGGCATCGACCTGGTACCCGGCAGGGCAGGAGGCGAGGCCCGGGGTGACAGACACGTTTGAAGGCCTTGGGAAATGTGGCCCCAAGCGTTTCTCACCATGAGCTCCACTCACATCCACAATAGTTGAGGGGGTGTCCGAAGCCTGGGGGTAGCTGATCCCATTTTCCCTGAATGGCATGGAGCAACAGCAGATGCCGTTAATTCTCATTGATTGCACTCGGCTGGTTCGGCCGGGCTTACCCCGCGTTAAAGCAGCTCAGGACTTGGAAACGTGGTATGTGTGCTGCTGACTGCCCAGGGCCACGGCGCCAGCCTCAGCAGCCACAGCGAGAGTGGGTCTCATTAACTCACCAAGGTTAAGGAACCATGCAGCGGGGTTGGTGGTGATCTTGTGAGTGTTCATCCCCCCCCACTGGAGTACTTACTGGAAGTTGCAGTGGTGCTGTAAGGTGCCTCTGCAGATACCCCCCCTGGGGGCACCGATTGCTGTGCTGGCAGAGCGGAGGCAGTGGCATCATCTGTGGAAATGGCCAGATGCACCCTGCCATGGTGATGAAATGAGATGCCAAGTGTGTGCTCGTCGTGCCTGGCAGGTTCTGCCCTCTCCCTTGCGGGACCTGTGCCGGGCAACATACCTGTACGTTATTAAGCTGCTGCCCAGATCTCTTTTTGTGCCTAGGAGGGAGTTGCTTGTGTGGAGGCTCCACCTCTACATGATTGATCCCCTGTAGTCAGCTGAGATGGCTGCCTGTTGTCAGACCCCCAATATGACTCTGCAAGCTGTGAGTCAATTTACGCTGTGAGGTACACGGACTGCCCGCTTGGTGTCAGGTTGGTGCTTTGTGACGCAGCAGTGTTTGGCTCCTGAGTGGGCTTGTGCCAATGCTAAGGTGTGTGCAGCTGACTGCAGGGCACATACATAGTGTGCACTCCTCATGGTAGGTTCCCTTGATCGACTGGGTTCAGTCAGCCTGGCCTGCTGCTTGTGCGGCCAACATTCTTCCTGCCACTGGACAGGGGTTGCACCTAGAAAAACTACTGGCCCATGGTCCACCGCATATCCGATGCCCATAACCTCCCTGTGAGAACTATTGGCAGCCTTCTTCTGTCTCGCCACAAGCTCTCCTGGCCCACCGTGTATCAAGCTCTCCTCTCTGTGAGGAACGTTGGGCGCATGGGTGCTTCTCAGTCGTCTTCTGACAATATTAGAGAAACTTGGGTTCTTCATCTTCCTACAGTTAAAAAAGGGGCTGTTGTTTTTGCTAGTTCTATCCTATAGCAGGATAGTATGGGACATGCCATAATTTGAGCATGCTACCTTTTGAAGCAATCTCCACTAATCATGTGTACAAAGTGGGCATCCTGGCCCGGTCCCCTCCTGGAATGGCTGACACACATGCACAGCTGCCAGTCTTGCTGCGCCTAAATGACCTTTGTCATCTCTGCTAGTGCCACACCAGTGGCACCAACTAACCATTGCTCTGGCATCAGATTCTCTGCTGTTGCGCTACTGCTGCTTCACAACTGCCTCACACTTCATTGCGTGAAAGTGCCTACACTGTCTCTGCCCCAGAGCACCTTGCCCTTGCTCAGTGACTCTGTGCATGCTTAATGTGACCTGGAATTCCATCCCAAGAAAGGGCACTGCTGGGTTGGATTGAACCCTATCCCTGAAGGAGTGGACCGTCTGATTCTCCTGTAGATGACACATGGAGTAATCTGCTCACCGCTTTTGCTTTGGAAGCATTGGTATGTGTTGTTGGCCATTTGTTATACTTTGTGGCTCCTATTCACTCAAGACCTTCATGTCCATTGTGCTGAGATTGTGAAACTCAAGAACTTTAACCACAGCACACGGGCACCAAGGAGACAGAGATTAATCCTGCGCTGCTGAAACTGACTCTTGCCAGCCTTCAACATCTATAAATAACTTTTCAATCTTATTCTGCTCAATTCGACAAGGTGCTCCAGGCCATCACGGACACTAATACCTCCCTAGAAGCTCGCATTGACACCCACAATCTATTGGATAGAGTTGAGAAAGTGGAATCTGTGCTGGCAAAGGAGAAACCAACAGTGCAGGACCTGAGGGAGGGTCTGCAGTATATGGAGGTAGAGGTTGTTCACTTACATCGCAGAGAGGAAGATACAGAAGGGAGATAGAGACGCGATAGCATTCACTTGATGGGCTCCCCAGAACATGCAGAAGGCCCCAGTGCCAGGTTATTTCTGGAAGATTGGCTTGTGAAGTCTGTCCTGGAGGGTAGAGCACCAACATTTTCTACAGCAAACGGGTGCACCACACTCCAGTCCTGCCATTCCTCCCCAATACCCCTCTGCCATCATAGCTCTTCTCTTAAACTACAACGGTTCCGCACCAAGGGACCCTGGTGCTTTAAAAATACAAAGATTATTGTGTACCATGACTTTATCATGGAGGTGCAGCATTTCTGTGGCTCCAATTCCAAGGACAACCAGCACCTTTGGTAATTGAATATCAAGTATGCTCTCCTGTTTCGTGCCAGTATCTGTGTCATTGATGGTGAGAAGTCTCACATATTATATTGCCCAGACGATGAATGGACTTGGTTCCATGCCAAGGACATGGTCCATACTCCACCCGAAGAGTCCACTGCTGGAGACTGGATAGCGCAGACAACGGAGGTTCTGTAAAAACAAGGTGAGACCAATGAAGGAGCAGGTGGCAGTGGAGCAGGCCTTAAGAGTGTCAGAGGCCTCCCTCCGCCATATAAACTCCTTTGCTCCTCTTTGCACTGAGCACCCTTCGAATTCAGGATTCGGACTCAGGCATCTTGCTCTCATCATCAACTGGAGTTCAACAGGGCCCAAATATCACCCCAAGATCAGCAGATGACTTGTAAGTGAGTGGACTTCCTGTTCTAGATCCACACTATTGGCAATGAACACTGTCGTCATCGAATTGGTGTTGAGATTAGTCCTCCACCCTAGGGCCATGTCCCATCAACATTCCTATGTGGACTTTATTCTTGATTGGTTTTCTTTTTCACATTGTTTTTGTCATAGAATTGGGGATTTTTGGACAGGCTCTACAAGTGCATCTGTCACCGGGGGTAATCACTTGATGCTTGTTGTTATTGCTTATCAAAATGCTCTGAAAATGCTCTGAATTTGAATATTGATGGAATTGCTGTTTCATTGCATGTCCTGCGAATGTACCTAATGATATAGGGAAGGTTTCCTTGAACCCCAAGGGTTGCCAATGGGGATCAAATGAGGTTCTTGTATTCTTTACCCTTGGGTTACATACTGAAATCCATGGTGGTACGATATCTGATACTTGCATATCCCACTACTGTATCCTCACCTGGGCCGTGCATGGCATGGCTTCTCCGACTAAACAGTGTGACATTTAGGCATATCTCAATCACTACCTTATATAATATTTTGATGCTCCAGGAAACTCACCTCATGGCTTCAGACCTTCACAAGGTCTGCACAATGTGGAGAGGTCAGGTGTATGGGGCCTCCATGTCATTTTTTGCTCGTACTGTGCTTAAATGGGTTCGCCTCTGGGGTCCAATATGTAGTAGACTCATTGAGGCTAGACGCGAAGGGTCACTATGTGCTTATGGAAGGCCACCGGGATGGTGCACCTCTCACATTGACTGCGATCTATGCTCCCAACACACATCAAGCATGATTTTTTTACACTCTTACACTGGTGCTTCTCAAGGATCCGTAATCCCATGAATTATGGGAAGATGATTTTAACTGTGTCCCACACATGGACCTTGACCGGTCTACCCTCCCTCCAAACTGCTGGCCCTCATCGTGCTGATCAGCACCTCAGCTTGTGGCTCACACACATGCTTCTTAATTTGTCATGGCAGTCGGCACACCCAACAGAGCGCAAGTATTACTTTTACTCACAGGTACTTGACGTACACACTAGGACAGACCTTTCTTAGAGCACTGGCCTGCTTAGTGCTCAGGTGTCTGGGGTGGAATACCTGGCACTCCCACCGTTGGACCAATGTCCGGTGTTACTTATCCTGTGACGGGACTGACAGCATCTAGTCATGCCTAGTTGGCAACTGCAAGTAGAGGCAGTAGATGATCCTCCCTTCCGTACTAACTTAGTGCAATGCATTGCAGATTTTCTGAGCTTAATGCTGGTACCGCAGTGTCTCGTGCTACTGAGTGGGATACCCACAAGGTGGTGGTGCAAGGTCATAGTCTCACAGCCTCTTGGGGATACGCAGACATCTGACTGAGGATCTAGCAGGGATGGAGTGGGATCTTCGGTCCTTAGAAGCATAATTAGCTGCTTGCATGGCCCGGCTGAGCAGCTTCAACAATCGGGCAAGCAACTCAACGGGGCCGAATCACTCTTGAGCAGATATGACTATAGGCAATGGGTGGCCCTACAACATTCGAAGGGGGATCGCTTGGGGAGATTGCTGGTGTGGCTTGTTAGCGATGGTGGTGCACTGATTACCTTGTAATTGGCCATTAATGCGGCCTTTCGAGAATAATACAGAGAACTTTATGCCGTACCGTTTCCCCCGCCCCTGAACACATGTCTGCATTCCTCTGTGAATTGTAGCTGGCGTAGCTGACCAGCTTACAGGGGTCCAAGCTGGATGTCCCACTACAACAGGTGGAAATTTGGGTGGCTATCTCCCAGATTACCTGTAAAAAGACCGCAGGCACTGATGGTTTACCAATTGAATATTACACCACCTTTACTGCTCAAACTACCCAACCACAGCTTGACGTGTTTGTTGAGTCTAGGGAATGGGGTTGTGTTCCAGATTCACTTTGTGAAGCACTGATAGTGGTTGTACCCAAACACAGTAGGGACCCACTGGCTGTTCGCACTTATAGCTCCCTCTCCTTACATAATATGAATTGTAAGATTCTGGGTAGTGTGCTGGCAAACCACCTTCTTCCCATCATACACTCGCTCGTCCACAATGACCAATCCAGCTTGATCCCTGGACACAGTATGTTCCGGAAAATCCACCGTCTTCTGTGTCTCTTGCACAACACACTGGCTGATGCCCTGGCTCATGTGGCAGTTTCATTGGCCTTTGACACCCCGAGTGAGCTGGGACTACTTCCTATCAACCCTCACCAACATGGGGTTAGGCCCAGGGTTAATGGGTTGGGTACACACTCTCTATGCTACTCCTTTGGTGTGGGTGAAGACCAGGATGATCTCTGACAGCTTCAGAGTCTTCAAGGGTACGAGACAGAGCAGCCAATTGCCCCCAGTCATATTTGTATTGGCCATGGAGCCTGTGGTCTGTCAACTTTGCCAAAGGCCAGTAGACTGAGGTATTCCTGAATGAGGTGGGCATCACATAATCTCATTACACACAGAAGCAGGCTTTGCATGTTAACTATGGCATGAGGATGAATGTGGCTCATCGCCACTATTTTAAAGCTTATGAGACTGTCCAATTTTTGCCAACTTTAGGTCACTTTGACCGCCTAGCTTGGGGACGGTATTTTGCATCTGGCACTAGGTTTGGTGTATTGTGGAGCTGATTTATTGTACTATTTTTTGTGATCTGTTGGTGACTAATTTATGTCTCTTGGAATGGTCACACCTTTCACTGTAGGACTAAACTAATATTTTTTAGCATCATGGATATACTTCCCTTTGATCAAATAGGGAACATTGGTCAATGCAAGACCTATGTATATTTATGTTTTTTTAGTGTTCAGCAATGCCTTGTGAATATGCAGAATGTCTTTGGCAGTTATTTTTTTAGTTGGCAGTAAAATTGATGGACTGTTATCAGTCATGCTCTTAATGATGGAAAATACATATTATTCTGTTTAGATTTTTTTTATTTTTGAGTTTTTATAGCGCAAACTAGTCTCAAAGATATCGGGGATTAGAGCGCTTTACATAGCACCAGTTTTGTTCCTTGAGGACACATTCATTTTTTTTGGTTATCCACGGGGAGATTAAGTGATTTGCCCAGAATCACAGGATGGTGAGCGTCATTGCAGAGACTCGAACCAAGTTCCCCAGCTTCGACGTCGACCGCTCTAGCCATAAGGTTACATCCTCTCACTGGGGATCAAGCTAATGTATGCTTTCCCTTCTCTATATGTCACACTAATATTGATAATATTGTTTGCCATCTCCACCAGGTATCCACCCCCGGGCGATTTACCATAATACCATTACAGGCTGGTAATATTTTGGAAATACAATTGGACTTAAAGTGGGATAGATCCAGTGACAAATTCAACATTGGCTGGAGCAGTAGATGATACTATTGTGTTATTAGAAGTTGCAAAAATCCTAAGGCACTCAGAGGAGGGGTGGTCCTCCTGTGTCAAAAGGACTGAGAGGAACAATCTTGTGGGAGAATGTTCCCCCTTACGTCATAGGACCGCTAATACATCCAATTGACCCTTTTATATGCTTAATTGTTTTTAACATCCCATGCTGTTCCAAGAATAAAGGGATACCGGGAAGAGCCTGAGGAATTTTATTCTGTAAGACCCCCTGGCCATTTCTTTCAAGTGCTCCCTGAGATATGGTTGAGCCCACCCTGACTTTTAGGGGACAATGTGACTCGATGATGAAGCATGACACCACTTGGGTGTGTGAGGGTAATTAAAATAAAGAGTATTTTTTTTTCCTTCCCCATTACCCAGTGTAGAATATCTAGGTCACTTCATGAATTATCTTACCAGGGTTACAACATGTTATCTCAACATATAGTGGGGTACAGATTGTGATTCAGTTATTAGAAGGTGCACATATTTTAAATCAACACACATGAGGTATGTCATGGTCTTTGATAACCCTTCTGAGTGAGAAGTATGCTCTAAACTACAAATCAGATCTAAATTTGTGACATTGGACCTGCAAGTTATGATATTTAGGAAGCATTTCACAGCTGAATGCGTTTACATTTATAATCAATTTTAGTTATTGCCCATGCATAAATTAGCCCTGCAAATGCATGATTAGATTTCTGTATCATACAAATTCGATCATTTAGATCAGGTATAGGTAACCAAGGGCACATATTGCGTAGGTAATGCTGTACTGTTGATGTCCCTCTGAATGAAATGATATGGGTAGACACAATGGGTTATATCATATTTAGGTCTTAAGGTGTTTATATTATGGTACAGCAAGTTTACTCTATATATGTACTTTTTTTACACACAAATGCACAAATGGTCTTCTATTGTTATCACACTGTGCAACTTGAAAATGTTATATTTGGTTGTGCTTATAATTAGCAATATGATATTACAAATATTAGTGTTGTATTCTATTGTGTGTATATGTATATATATATACGGGGAGATGCTTAGAATTCGGCGGGTGTGTAGCACGGACTCCCACTGTACAACTGCACAAGCCGCTAGCAAACAAAGGTTTCTAGCCAGGGGCTATATTGAAAATCTGATTGATAGAGCTATCAGAAAAGCTAATGCCCTGTCTCGTAATGAGGCACTGATCCACAAGAAAGCACAGAAAAATATCACAGCCAGTACTGAACAACCTGTCAGACTTATTTGGACCTACAGTAGTCAGCACAGGGCACTGAGGAAGATCATTAACCAACACTGGAATCTGATTAAATTGGATCCAGTTATTGGTGAACACATGCCTAATAGACCAGCGATTACCTACAGGAAGGCGTTCTCACTACAGGATGCACTAGTTAAATCTAGTCCTGAGGTAATACCTCCCAAAAATTGGCTAGCTGCCAGTCGAGGGTTTAGGAAGTGTTCCAGCTGTAAAGCTTGCTCTCAAGGGCTCAACAAGACCAAGTTCTTGACGGCATTCTCTACAGTGCCTCGCAAGATCAATAAGCAACTCACGTGCAAGTCAGAGTATGTGGTGTATGTGCTGGAGTGCCCCTGTGGCCTGCAATAAATTGGTAGTACCAAATTGCAGGTCCACAAAAGGGTGCTCCAGCATATCAGGGCAATCAACACAAATGACGCCACTTACCCTGTTGCACGACATTTTAAGGAGTTCCATGATAACAACAGTGGTCTCCTTAAATACTATGCTATTGACTCCGTGGGCCCACTGAGGAGAGGTGGTAATCGGGATGGGATCTTAAGAGCACTTGAGACCAGATACATCCTGGAGATGGATAGTAAAAGCCCGAATGGTCTGAACTCCACGGAGGACTTTTACACTTGTTTGTAGGGCCAATAACATCTAAGGGCCTTCCAATACCCTCTCTCCACCCGCTCAAAATTATTACTGGCTGCAATGGATGTAACCTGTCATAACCTCCAAAGGTGTTTACAGTTGATTAGATATGACTATGCAAGATGAGAGACACTAGGTTATACAATCAACTTTGACAAATGTAGTTGCTATGTATCTTCAGTACAGTTGTGTAACTATATACAATCCTAGAACTTCAGAAAAATTTGGTTATAATTGCACTTGTTCATATTAGCACTTTCAACAGCGATGTTTTGGTTTAGATTTTCGGTAAACATTGAATAGTGGGCAATGCAGGGGATTGTATAAAATACATATATGCCTGTGCCTTCCTTATCCGACTAGCACACTACTACAAAACAGTAATTTAGTTTTAGGGTAGTAGTATGGAGTATTTATACTGTATATAGTTGTATATATATGAAATATTGTGTATATATTTTATAATAAGGTTCGGGACCTTCAGGTATTCTGTGCATTAACATCTATTGCATCTAAGGCATTTATGCCGTTAGCTTTTAGAGAATAACCCTCAATTCACTTGCTTTTTGAGGTTGTTCTATTGCACATTTTGTAAATATATGAAATATTTGTCATACATTGTGAATACCTCGTCTGCCCTCAGGATAGCAATAATATTTGCGAATTGTCGGATAATGCAAATGTATTTAGACAGATATTTTAACGAAAGGCACCCTGGTAAATGTATTTGTCTTCCCCGTTTTGCAATTGCAAGGAAATGTGTACTAATCATGTTGAACACTCCCACTGATTAAGCTGTAACCAATAAGATGTTTCCGCTGTTGATGCATGAGCACTTTAAATTTCACGCAACTCTCTCAGTGCGTCATGTGACCAAGGCCTCTGTGTAGGCCGAAACGTTATGCTGGCGTGGTGTGCTGAGAAATAAAAAACTCACCTGCACTCTGGGTCTTCCGTGTTCTTTCTGGTCGATGGCCGAGGATTGAAGGTCTGTCGCAGCAAGGGTGCAAGTGCGGAAATATATATATATATATATATATATATATATATATATATATATATATATATATATATATATATATATATATATATATATACGGAGCAACATTGGCAATTGTGTATATATATATATATATATATATATATACACAATTGCCAATGTTGCTCCGTCCAAACTGCTCGTGTCCCCGTGGGAGGTGGCGCGTATCTGGCCGAACACGCCGGAATTCAAATTCTAGAATACATGTCCAATAACCACACTCTCAGAAATCAAAACGTCTCGCACTGGATCAAGTGCAAGGGTGTTTATTGCACCTACAACATGTTTCGGCTTAGGCAAGCCTTGATCTCGTAGGTGAACTCGTGTGCACAATTTGTTAATAAAGTTTTCAAACAGGTAAGTGATATAGAGATAGGACATGGAATTATCTGTCCAACTGCCTGCCATCTTAAAATGGTAAATTTCATTCATTTACACTAGGATTCAGCAAATTATGAACTTAGGAGGTCATTATGATTCCGGTTTTTCCGCATCCTCGGGGCCGGCGGAAGCCACCGCCGGCCCCGAGGATGCAGAAAAACCGCAGCGGACTGACCAAAGACCCACCGCCACATTAGGATGGCTAGTGGGTCCTGGTTTCCGTCCGCAGCTTTTCCGCCATGGTCGGATTACAACCGCGGCGGAAAAGCTCTAATATGGTGACGGTGTCTTCCAGACAACGTCCACCATATTAGGATGGCCAGTAAATTATGCTTTTCCGCGCCGGGTTTTCCGCCGTGGAAAAGCATACGGAACTTCACTGCGGGGGCCTGTTGCGGGCTCCCTAGGTGAAGGGGGGTGGGGGGTGCACATGGGGGGTACCTATGGTACCCCCCTGCATTTGCATGCAGAAAGCGGCAGGCACCGCGCGGTGCCTGCCTCTTTCTGCATGCAAATGCAATGCATGCTTTTTTAACATTGCCGCGGGTGCAGCTTGAAGCTGCACCTGCCGCAATGTTAAAAATAGAGGATGTGACCGCCAGGGTGGCGGTCACATCCTAATTGCACAGGAGGGAACTCCGCATGCCATGCGGAGGTTCCCCCCTGCTCTGGGGTCGCGGACGGACGCAAGTCCGTCCGCGATCCTAATCGACCCCTTAATTCGAGTTCCCATATGCAACTCAAACCACTGAGAGCAACATGTGTGAATCAAAATAAACATGACCACATGGTCAAATAATCACATCGTACCACACAGTAATTACAAATAATTTGCAATAGTGCAAGTCCCACTCCGCAAAGGGAAAGATGTCATGGTTTTTGGAACACTGCGAAAGGTCAGCAGAACAATACATCCCTGCCAAGTACGGCAATCTCTGTGGTGGTTGCATAACTGCATATTAACGGTAAAATATGTGCAGGTCAAAGTCAACAATCGTCATGCAGGGTGCAGTAACCAGGTCAAATACCAGAAATAATAACTACAGGTGATGCCTGTTGGTGCAGGTCAATGTCTCAAAATTTGAGAGAGACCCCTTGACAGCCAGGGGAATAGGGTACTTGTAACAGTAAGAAGAAATCTTTCCTTGGCACACTAATTTACGTGATACAACCAAATTCGTTGTTGGAACCGCGCAAACTATAGCCACTAGATCCCTCTGCTATCTAGTACACTCACACAAAAGTACATTAACTCATTGTTTATTATCATAAAAAAATTCTTTACAATTACAATTAATGATTAACATAAATTCAATTTCATAAAATACAGTTCTGGTACATATAGGAATAAAGAGCCAAATCAATTAATAATGACATTCATTATTTAAAAACTGGAACAATTTTACAAGAAGGGGGGAGACATACAAAGACATATACAATTTGTCATTGGATATTGCGCGTTTTGAGACCTGACATAAACGAAACCAAATCCTGGACTTGCTTAGATTATTTGTCTGCTGGTTAGGTTTACCCCTCGATTGTGCAAAAGAAAGGGCGTCGACGCGTTTCGATGGATTGTACTAATATTGAACCATCTTTGTCAAGACTGTCTAATAGGTCTCTCCTGTAGACGGGCACCGGTTGGTTACCACTGTCGCTAGACTCCTGCAGATAAACATATTTCCATCAGTGTCTTACATAAATTGCATTACATAAATTGCATTATACACACATCTTACAAATGGTAAAAACCTTCACAACAATGCCTAGTATGCCTGATTTAACTATTGTTAAAATAAACAAACGTTGCCACTGTCACAAGACTCCTGCAGATAAACATGTTTCCATCAGTGTATTACATGAATTTTAATATATGCACTTCATACAAATGGTAGAAACCTTCCTAATATGCCTATTATGACTGTTTTCATAATAGCAAGACATATTAATCATATATTCCTTATATTTAGACATGTAATGTCCCCTCTGATACTCTAATTTTAGTTTTTTGGGCTCTTGTAATAATGTTTTATTACTCTCAATCTCAGCCCTCCTTATATCTGGTAAGACATTTGCTCTAACATAGCTTAACATTATTGTCATGTACCTGTTCACATGGCACGTAATCTGTCTGTTGTGGATTTTCTACTGAGGACCAATCAGACCTTCATATTATTATATTCTTTCTGAAATATGGAATAAAGATTTCATTATACTATGCGATTGAGTTGATATAGCTTTCTACTACCACTCTTTATTGTATTTACCATGTTACGGCTGTCCTTTGTTCATGGAGTCCGCCTTTTTTATATATAAAAACCTTTTTTGTTGCACTGTGCTCTCTGATGGGGAAAAAAAGGAAAGAATACGCTTACCCCATATTGTCATAAGAATATTGCATTAATCTTTTAACATTATTTCACTTACTATTACCTTCTATTAAGTATTACTATGTTTATCTGTGATCCATTGGTAGGTCTTCTATTTAATTAGTACCCATCCAACTCCAGTTCAGAAATATCTATTCTCTAAAAGATACAAGGAGAGAAACAATCTTTGTAAGGGTCCCTAAAAAATTTTTATAAAACATTTTTTGGGGTGTTAAACTAGCAGTATGGTGTGTAACAGTTTCACAAATCTTACCATTAGTCTGCAGTATTAGGAACCTATTTTAAGGGGTGAGTACTGTTGGTTGGCTGATCTTTATCTAGTAAAAGAAACAGATAAAAGGGATCAGTCAGGATCCTTCTCCAAAATATTATTCTACACTATATTAGGGGCTAAGCTAATTTACGGGGAGCTGTCCTCACCTTTAAATATCACAGCTCTTGTCTTCCACACCCTGCGCCGTGCTTAGGAATCCTCCGTTGTGACTACTGTGTCCAGTCCGAGCCGAAAACGAAAAGACCATTCTAAACTCTTTGAACTCTATTTAGACCCCTCACCTACACCTATCATTGGCTCATTATAAATTGGTATCAGCTGGGACTTATTAATCAGAGTTGGCACGCGTTTAAAATCTACTGCCGATTGCCACCACATACGACGCGAGTTCCAAGCCTCGCTGTCGATCGCGGCCATTTTTGCTAGTCAAGCCTCTGTCTGGGAACCGCAAACGCTGCCTTCCAAGCCTCGCTTAAGATTTCAATGGCCCGTTGTTGCAGTTCCTATGGTTATTCATGTGTTTGATCTTGCGGAGTTATTTAGTTACGATAAATCTGCAAAATATTAATTTCCATTGGCCATTTAACTAATGAAAGCTGATAATCATCACTTGTACGGCAGATAAGTAGTTTAATTAAAATTGCTCATTTGCTTATCTTTTACACGTTTTTTGTTTGTTACTTAAAAGGATTCAGACCGTATACCTTATTATAATCCCACCATTATTCCTTTGTGTAATATGGGTCATTATGTCATGTTTTTCTGCATTTTCACATGTTTAATCATCAGACTTGCTGTTAAGATTAGAATGATGAGAATAAATCATTGAAATTATATGAAGATGAAAAGGATCAAAATCACACTAAGTACATTTCATATCTATTTTATTTACTATGATCTTAACGCTCTTTCATCATTGTTGTACCAAAATTCTACTTGCCAGGGCATGCAGTAGTGTCACTGTTTGTATTGTTAACTAGCTCCTGTTAACATCCAGTCCTCACTGGTATCATCAGTAGTATACCCAATTCATGCTTGCAGGGCATACAAAAGTGTAATTGTTTATATTATTGACTGGCCACTATTTTCATCCAGTCCTCCCTGGTATTAAGGCCTTTGTTAATTGTATCCAAGTGGATCATGAACCATTGTTCCTGTGATTTTCCTATTACTTCTAGATTGCCTCCCCTTCTACTTATATTGAATTTTTCCAAAATGAACCAGGTAAAGTCATGGCAACCATGATTCTTTGTTTTGAAATGGTCAGTTAGGGGGACATTTTCTTTTTGATTTTTGATCGCTGATCTGTGCTCCAACATTCTTATGCGGAGCTCTCTCCCCGTCTCCCCCACATAGCCGTAGCCACATGGGCAGATCAAAAGATAAATTACGTTGTCACTCCTGCAGTTATTCAGGCTTTTGGGAGTCAATGTTTTTCCGTTAAACTGCAGTGTTTTACCTTCAATGACACTTGGGCACAAGGAGCATGACCCACATCTATAGTTCCCTACCACTTTTCCATTGCCGGTTAGTGTGGTTTGAGATAAACCAGAAGAATTTTTGTATGTGTGTACCAGACTGTTTCTGATTGTCTTGTTTCTCCTGAAAGAAAACCAGGGTTTTGGAAGTGGTACCTCTAGCTCACTATTTAAAAATTTCCAATTGCGGTTCACAATATTTTTTAATTTGTTGCTTATGCCTGAGTACTGACTGACAAAACTATCCTGTTCTCAGTTTTATTGGGTTTTTGTTTATTCATATCTAAAAGGGCATCTCTGTCATAAAATCTTGCCCGTTTTAAAGATTGTTTAATTCGTTTTTTTGGGTACCCTCGCTCTTGTAATTTACTGCTCATGATCTCTGCATGGTGGTAAAAATCGTCCAGATTCGTACAGTTGCGTCTTAAACGCAAGAATTCTCCAAAAGGAATGTTATCTTTTTGTGAAAGTGGGTGGTTGCTTTGATAATTTAACAAGGTATTCTTGTCAGTTGGCTTAGTAAAAAGTTCGACCTCCAAATTCCCTCTTACAACTTTAATTTTGATATCTAAGAAGTTTACACTGCTGTTACTATGGTGAGCTGTAAATCTTAAATTCCATTCACCTAAATTAAGCCACTTCAAAAAAGAGGCTAGCTCATCACTGGCACCGTTCCAGACAAAAATGATATTGTCTATGAAACGGTGCCAGTGAATGATATTTTCAAAGTATGGTGCTAATTTATTATAGATATGTTTGCACTCATAATTAGCCACGTAGAGGCAGGCCAGACTGGGGGCACATGTGGCCCCCATGCTGGTCCCCTTAACAATTCAGGATGAAATCTTTGTTTCCTCCATCGAGATCAACATCCTCCAAAATGGAGGATATAACCGCAATGGTATCATCCTGGGGGATATTCGTATATAAGGCCTCGATATCCAAGGGAACCAGATACTGGGTCTCCTCATCAAAACTCATTCCCTCAAAGATAGAAATGGTATGAGCCGTATCGTTTAAATAAGACCTCTGTGCCTGGACTAAGGGACGTGAAAAGAAATCAGCGTATTTGCTGAGGGGCTCCAATAACGACCCCAAACTGCTTACAATGGTGGATCAACCGTGCTCTTGTGGATTTTTGGTAACCCGTAAATTGCTGGAATTATTAGGTTTCTGTTAAATAAAAATCTGTACTTGTCTTCGCATATAAAATCATTTTGCCGGCCCCAATTTAGAAAGGTTGAAACATCTTTCTTCAATTTGTCAATCATCTTAAAGGAAGCAGGGGTATAGTGCTCTCTCACTTGTAATAAAGACCTCATCTTGTTATCATAATCTTTGCTGTTAAAAATAACTACCCCACCCCCCATGTCAGCGGGTTTAATTATTATCTGCTCACAGTCCTGTAACTCTTTCAGAGCTGCTCTCTGGCTGTGAGATAAATTGTTTAGTAGTTCCTTTATGGGAAGCTAGACTGTTCCTAACTTCTATCTCTACAACCCTTTCAAACAATTCTACATTTTTTTCAATCTGTTTAAGACTGGGGGTAAAGATTGACTTTGGTTTAAAACCAGTCGTATTGGGAACGGGCTCATAGTTCCTCTCTGCAAAGAACCTATTCAATCTAACCTTTCTGAAGAAACATTTTATGTCCTTTTCTAATTCAAATTTGTTTGGTTGGGCACTAGGAGCAAAACTAAATCCATACTTTAAAACAACTTTCTTCTCTGCAGTAAGTGTTCTGTCTGAAAGGTTGACAATGGGGAAGTCATTTACCTCCAGTACCTCGCATTCTGTGTTTTTAGATAATTTGGTGTTCCCGGATTTGGAGGTTGATGGTTCCTCAATGGCTCCTCCCGGGAATATTTCCGGTAGCCCCTCTGCCCCCTGTAGGGGCGACTTCCTAAAAAAGATTGAGGTTCTTTTAAATAATTGGAGGTAGATCTTCCCATGTTCTCATTTTGGTCTTCATCCTCACTAGAGCCTGAGGTTTCTGAGAATGTGATTCTCCTATTACCTCCCCTTGAGTAAATGTGTCTTCTTTGTTGGGGCTTTTCCCATCTCTGGTCTTTCCTAGTAGTATAATAGTCCTTCTGTAGGAAAGGATACACCAATTCAGCACTAAAATTCTCAATATCTCTTTTGAGTTTGGTAGATTTTCTATTTGGTGGATAGACATGATACCCTTCGATATCTTGTGCTAACTCATCCAATTTCTTTTTAGCATCATCCACTGCAGTATTTTGTCTTAATGCTGTTTCTAATTCTTCAATTTGTTGGTGTTCCAGAATTATTACTCCCTGTGCTGTTTCTATAATGAGGATTAACCAATACCTACTACACCTGTTGGCAATGTGTGACCATATCTCAAGGAATTTTTTATTTTCTGTAAACAACCCTGGTTCATTCCTGATGCGCAACCCTAATGGTATAACTCCTGCTCTATCCCATAAGGAATTCTGCATTGAGTTCCGTTCTTATTAGTTTCTTCCTTAAATTTAGAATTTTCATAAGTTCCTCATGTCCACTTTTATTGGTAATGGAGGTCCCCCCTGATTTAGGGTGTTGAATTAGTAATTATTGAATTGATCCTCCGTGAACCCAAAAGTCTTAAAACTATCCACGATGTATCGTTAGAATAACAGAAAACAATATCTTCAAATAAGGACTGGGAATATAAATATTTCAGAGGTCTATCGGACAGTAACTCTCCAGTTCAACAGAACTGTACTTAAAATGTTTCAAAATTTGAGAGATACCCCTTGATAGCCAAGGAAATAGGGTACTTGTAACAGTAAGAAGAAATCTTTCCTTGGCACACTAATTTACGTGATACAACCAAATTGGTTGTTGGAACCGCCCAAGCTATACCCACTAGATCCCTTTGCTATCTAGTACACTCACACAAAAGTACATTAACTCATTGTTTATTATCATTAAAAAAATTCTTTACAATTACAATTAATGATTAAAAGCAAGTTATTACGCGTTTACAATAAAAACATAAATTCAATTTCATAAAATACAGTTCTGTTACACATAATAATAAAGAGCAAAATCAATTAAAAATGACATTCATTAGTTAAAAACTGGAACAATTTTACAAGAAGGGGGAGAGACATACAAAGACATATACAATTTGTCATTGGATATTGCGCGTTTTGAGACCTGACATAAACAAAACCAAATCCTGGACTTGCTTAGATTATTTGTCTGCAGGTTAGGTTTGGTCCCTTGATCGTGCAAAAGAAAGGGCGTCAACGCGTTTCGATGGATTGTACTAATATTAAACCATCTTTGTCAAGACTGTCTAATAGGTCTCTCCTGTAGACAGGCACGGGTTGGTTGCCACTGTCACTAGACTCCTGCAGATAAACATATTTCCATCATTGTCTTACATAAATTGCATTATACACACAGCTTACAAAATGGTAAAAACCTTCACAACAATGCCTAGTATGCCTGATCTAACTATTGTTAAAATAAACAAAGGTTGCCACTGTCACAAGACTCCTGTAGATAAACATGTTTCCATCAGTGTCTTACATGAAGTTTAATATATGCACTTCATACAAATGGTAAAAACCTTCTTAATATGCCTATTATGACTGTTTTCATAATAGCAAGGCTCAACAGTCCTTACATGATTGTCTGATATTCCTATTGCCATTAAGAAGGATTGTAATTCTACTCAGATACTATTATGAACATCTTTGGCCTGTCAATCTCAACACCTTATTATCACATATTGATCATATATTCCTTATATTTCGACATGTAATGTCCCCTCGGATACTCTAATTTTAGTTTTATGGGCTCTTGTAATGATGTTTTATTACTCTCAATCTCAGCCCTCCTTATATCTGGTAAGATATTGGCTCTAACATAGCTTAACATTATTGTCATGTACCTGTTCACAAGGCACGTAATCTGCCTGTTGTAGATTTTCTACTGAGGACCAATCAGACCTTCATAATATTATATTCATTCTGAAATATGGAACAAGGATTTCATTATACTATGCGATTGAGTTGATATAGCTTTCTACTACCACTCTTTATTGTATTTACCATGTTATGGCTGTCCTTTGTTCATGGAGTCCACCTTTTTTATATATATAAACCTTTTCTGTCGCACTGTGCTCTCTGATGGGAAAAAAAGGAAAGAATGCGCTTACCCCATATTGTCATCAGAATATTGCGTTAATCTTTTAACATTATTTCTCCTACTATTACCTTCTATTAAGTATTACTATGTTTATATGTGATCCATTGGTAGGTCTTCTATTTATTTAGTACCCATCCAACTCCGGTTCAGAAATATCTATTCTCTAAAAGATACAAGGAGAGAAACAATCTATGTAAGGGTCCCTAAAAAAATTTTATAAAACATTTTTTTGGGGTGTTAAACTAGCAGTATGGTGTGAAACAGTTTCACATATCTTACCATTAGTCTGCAGTTTTAGGAACCTATTTTAAGGGGTGAGTACTGTTGGTTGGCTGATCTTGATCTAGTTAAAGAAACAGATAAAAGGGATCAGTCAGGATCCTTCTCCAAAATATTATTCTACACTTTATTAGGGGCTAAGCTAATTTACGGGGAGCTGTCCTCACCTTTAAATATCACAGCTCTTGTCTTCCACACCCCGCGCCGTGCTTAGGAATCCTCCGTTGTGACTGCCATGTCCGGTCCGAGCTGAAAACGAAAAGACCATTCTAAACTCTTTGAACTCTATTTAAACCCCTCACCTACACCTATCATTGTCAGGTCAATGTCAACAGTGATCATGCAAAGGGCAGTAACCAGATCAAATACCAGAATAAATAGCTGCAGGTGATACCTGTTCTTGCTTGTATAACCCAAAGATCATCTCAATGTCAAAGTGCCTGTCGAGAAAAGCCCAGGCGGGCGTTCTCAGTAAGATGAGTATACTGGTGAGAAGACGTAATTGGCCGTGAAAATAGGTGCACTGCTGGGGCCCTGTTTTTTTCACTGTGCTCCTGTTGGAAATGCATAAACAAAACAATGTTAGAATTAAAACCACTGTATAGTAAATCACAAAAAACAATAAACTGTACTCAGCATGAAGGTACATTGAAGAAAAGAGATACAACTGAAATATAGGGGGACAAGAGTAGTAGTTGGACCCTTCAATTATCTTTCAGATGGACTGCCAACTCCTCATCCTGGTTCAGCCCTCCTGGATCCTTAGTCTGGAAATTGATGATGTATTTAGATTCTTTCTGTCTCAGTCTAAGAACCCTGTTCCCACCCCTGGGATTTCTCTCAATCTGTTCTAAGATAAAGAAACTGAGCTGTGTGGGATCGAAGTATTGTTTGTCTCGAAAATGTCTGGCTACCGGGTATTTTTCATCGTTATGAGCTATAGCTCGATAGTGTTCCAGTATCCGTTTTTTGGCATGTAATGTTTAACTGCCTATGTACCAGGAACCGCAGAGACATGCAATCACTTACACAACATGAGTGGTACTGCACGTGAAAAATTGAGTGATTTCTTTCCTCACCCTATTATGTTCAACTGTTCTTATATGAGTGCTGTTACGGCAGGCTTTACAATGCCCGCAAGGGAAAAAGCCCTTAAGACCTAAACCTAAATTCGAGGGATAGCTGGTGATATCACTCCGTACACATAGGTCCCTGATGTTCCTGCCTTTACGGTATTTGATGCTCGGTCTCATTGTTGCGACTCACTGAGTCTCAACAAATACAAAAGATTTTGAGAAAAAATTGGGATATTCTCAAAAGTGACAACATAATAGGTGGTGATATGCCAATGAGACTGAGCATCACATACCGTAAAGGCATCTGTGTACCCTCCTATGTCACGGGGAGCTGATATAGACAGGTTCTGTCTGTCTAATGCTGCTCCTGTATCTAATTGTGATGACTAGTACATTCCATAGTTGAACTGGGAAGCAGAGATATACTTGCCACTCCCAGGGCTGGTGTTCTATCCATCTGTGTACCGCTATGTATCTGTGTACGCCCCTATCTCACAAGGGAGCGGATATTAAAAGGTTCTGTCTGTCTGCTGTTGCTGCCGTATCTGCTAGTACATTCCATAGTTCATTAATCTCTGTAATAAACCGAGATGCAGAAATATACTTTCCACCCCCCCAAGCGGTGGTGTTCTATCCATCTGAGAACGCCTATGTATCTGTGTACCTATCTATTTCACGGGAAAGCTCCTATAGACAGGTTCTGTCTGTCTCCTGTTGCTCCCGTATCTGCTTGTGATGACTAGTACATTCCACAGTTGAGACATCTGTGTAATGAACTGGAAAGCAAAGCTATACTTGCCATCCCCAGTGCTGATTTTCTATCCATCTGTGGACCCCTATGTATCTGTGTACCCCTGTATGTTACAGGGGAGCTGATACACACAAATTCTGTCTGTCTGCTGCTGCTCCCGTATCTGCTTGTGGCGACTAGTACATTCCATAGTTGACACATCTGTGTAATGAACTGGAAAGCAGAGATATACTTGCCACCCCCCAGGGCTGGTATTCTATCCATCTGTGGACCCCCAAGTATCTGTGAACTCCCCTATGTCACAAAGAAGCTGATATAAACAGGTTCTGTCTGTCTGCTCCTGCTCCCATATCTGCTTTTGAAACTCATTCCAACTAGTGGTACTCATTGAGGTAGAAACAGCAATGTATCAAGCTCAAAAAGATGTAACAAACTTAACAAACTTAGAAGAACAACTAAATGTTGAGCAAAAACAAATATATGATCAAGTGAGACAACAGATTGACCATAGATTACTTCAAGAAAAGAAACAGTGCTCATCCACGTCATTTCAACCTATCTGAATGTACAAGCTGGAAAGGAAAACGTTTTTTAATTAAAGTAATTACTAGTTATCTCCAGAAAACAACTGAGTCGCATGTCTCTTTTGCTGTCACTGCTCCAACTGGGTTGGCAGCACACAACATTAAAGGAATTCATTTCTATCAATTACTAATGCTACCAGTAGAGCATGAAAACAAATTTGAATACCACAAGCTACCTGGAGAAGCTTCTTGTGAAGTTTCAAGAGTCTTGAAGAAAATTAAACTTCTCATTATTCATGAGGTAAGCATGGTATCAAACTTAATGTTTGCCTTTGTGCATCAATATCCGCAATTTCCATATATATTTTCGCAGGAACTATGTCTTCATTTGGAAACAAATTGGAAAATAATCGAGTCTGTATTCGTTCAGTCCCAATTTTGAAAATTTAGAATGACCTGTATAAAATATGGATGGCTAATAGCATATGGAGAGCAGTCAGAAGATCTTTCCACCACACCTAAAAAAGGGCTGGCGTTCTATACATCTGTGCATCTGTGTACCCCCCTATGTCACAGGGGAGCTGATTTAGACAGGTTCTGTCTGTCTGCTGCTGCTTCCATATCTGCTTGTGAAGACTAGTACATTTCATAGTTGAAACATCTGTATAATGAAGTGGAAAGCAAAGGTATACTTGCCACCCCCAGAGCTGCTGTTCTATCACGTTTTGGGACCCCCCCTTTTTTCTCAGCCCCCGCTTGACCAATCACCCCCGAATTTTCAGGGAAGGAGCGGAACTGAGCTGGACAAGAGTTCATGGTGCTCCAGGAAGTTGAGGACACTTACGGATTGATTAAAGGGCAGTTTTTTACTTTTGATGCAGTTCGGCATGCTCCAGACGAGACATGGGATAGCGGGGATGAAAAGCCCTCTACCTCAGCGATCCTGCACATGCTGTTGGCAGCCACTGGCAGGCGCCATGCCGTTATTGCACTTTACACTTCCCTCAATACTACGGGCCATATTATCAAGAACGGCGATAATATTATCACCGCTTTAGCGGCAGGAAACTGCTGCTAAAGCAGTGATAAGGGGCTTGATAATGACGAGAGGCGAATGGCAAAACAAATATTCCTTTTAGTGGACCAAAAGTAAAATAAGCCTTTTGCCAGTAAAAGCGTCACCTGTCAACTGCCCTCTCAACCGCACCTGACCAAGGATTACATCCTCAACATTCCACACTGCAACCTTCCACGCACACAGAGGGCAGGAGCAGAACAGAACAACAGGAGCCAGCAAGGTAATATAACAAAATACATATAACATAACAATACATAAATCATAATAATGTGTAGAATACAGCATCTCTTATCCTTAGTAAACATTTCAGAAAAAATAAATAAATTCTTGCATTACAAAATCTCTGGATTTCTTTGGTAATACCATTTTTTTTCAGATTCAACAGTAACTTGAACACTTTTACTCTCACGAGATTCAACCTCACAGCTATTTGCAAGAATACTGGTAACATGTATTCCTTGCTCACAAACCTCCTTACCCTGTGAGATTCCTGAGAAGAGTTCTCTACACTACCGTCTCTTTCTTGTTATGCATTCCTAATCAGCCGCTGCCTGTGCAGGTCTGAGCGGTATACAAGTTTTCCGAGCTGCACTGTTTCGAGACTCCTTCAAAATAGTTTGTCTTACCTGTGAGTGTGATTTCAACAAACGTATCACTCTCCACACTTCTCTTTCGTATCCTACACAAAATTTCAGCTTGAACAAAATTAAAAAGGGATTTCTTTGTTTAATTTCCATCCACCTTTGTTTCTCAAAAAAAACTAAGGGGCATATTATCAAGGAGCAGTGTTAAAATTATCGCCGTTTCATTGGCAGGAAACTGTCGATAAAACGGTGATAATGGGCTTGATAATATGCCCTTGTTAATTCCCATAAAAGCCCATGTTAACACAAGAACATGGGCTTCTATGGGAATTAACAAGGGCGTATTATCAAGCCCATTATCGTCAGTTTCCTGCCGATACAACAGAACCTGGGAACTATGGGAATTCACAAGGGCATATTAATGGCTTCTTTAGTGGTGCCATACCCTGATTAAGGAATACAATGTCGCCTAGACGCCAACAAACAATGCTGTGGAATTGTTCATAACACAGAAAGAAATTGTGTAAGCACCATTCCCAGCATATTTGAAAGCCTTTGATAGAACGCAAATGTTATTTTATCTATATCTGCTTTTGTTTTCACTTTACAGATATTCGGAAGCTTTCACAATTATACAATTGCTATCCCTATATTTTTTTAACTACTTTAGGAAATGTCCAAAAAAAAGCATCAAAATCGTTTGAAACACTCCTGCAAACAGCAATATCCAAACAGTATCAGGTAATTATGGGAATTTGACTGTTTACATTTAACTGGCACATGAATGCACATGTCCACTTAATTATCATCTATCGGAAGATGGGGTGCATTACACTGTGGTGCAAACCAGTACACCAGTTAGATTGCACGGCATGATAATATTTCTCCATATAGGAACCCACCTCTATCATACGAAATAGTGAGGGACTCCCACTTAAATCTAGGGCTCTGTCCTCCCCAGACCAGCCTGGATGGCAAAGTCATCAGCTTTTTAAAAACTATCTTAATAAGCGGGATTGGATTGTTATTGAACACATAAAGAAGGCTGGTCAATAGCATAATTTTAATCAGGGATATTCTGTCAGCAATTGACAAAGGCAGCATTTTCCATGATTCAACCTGGCTGTATAGATTTTCAATTATCGGACCATAGTTATTCCAAATCACCAATTGTTGATCTCTGTTTATAAGTATCCCCAGATATATTACTATGGTCTCAAACAGCGCAGTGTATAGTTGATCTACAGCCGCAGTCGGTAGTGGGAGTATCTGGCGGGCGGTGACGTGGGGAGTGGGAGGGGCAGGGTGAGGGGTAGTAAACTATGGATTACGGAGGTTTACAGGTAAGTAAACATATAAATAAATAAAATACATTTCGTTGCGGCACTACATCCCCAAATGCAATGCAGAGTGGCTGCAGGAGTCCTACAGGCCAGGTATGGGATGTCTTAGCTTGAGCACAGCTTGGACAAGAAATCACATATGCTTCAGTATCCTCATGCACTGAAGACCACCAAAAAGAACAAAGCACTAGTCAGTCAGTCAGTCAGTCAGTCAGTCAGAATATCTTTATTCGACTTATTAAAGTCATACAAAGAAGGAAAAACATTAAAACTGCACGTTAAAAAGTATACATTACGGTCATGACATTAAAAAAAAGCTTATACTCAATACACATTTTAAATACTATTTACACTTAGTTAAAAGGTATGTATATGTATAAAACCATGCCTATACTACAATTTCATACATTTAATAAACTTTTTAGGGCGAAGATTGACCAGCAACTTTCGCCCTAGCTGCCGCGACTAAAAAATTTGCAAGACCAAATGCAATACATGGGTTAGTCATTAGCTGTAGATAGAGCAGTGCTGGTCTCACCTGTGTGAACCCAGCATTTTTAAGCAATGGAAGTAAGTGTTTTTTTCTCTGCTCGTGGAATAAACTACAGAACATAATGAAGTGCATGGTGTCCTGCACAGAGAAATGGTCGCAGCTGCAAGGGGCGGCTAGTTCTGGCTTCTGCCAACCCTTAAAGGAACCTAGGTGAAAATGAATAAGGTTAAACCTTAGTTTGGTTAATAAAAACCTATGATAAGGGATAGTTACGAAGCGAAGGTATGGGGCCAATTGAGAATCGCTCAACAATAGGAAGTGAGCCCTAACTGCCGGCTTCTGAAGCTCGACTGCCTCACGGCTTGCTTCCTTCCTTTCTAAAAAGGCTTTTTTAGTTTGAACTATGTCGCGGGTCGTGATTTTCTCAGGGGAACGAAAAAGTTCTGGGCGACCCAGATCTGAAAATGATTTACTTAGATAGGCCAGCCAAGGAATTTTACTCTGATTGTCCAGTGATAGGACATCCCTCAGAATTTTATGGTTCAGAGGTAAATCAGCGTTTAGCCATATTTTCAGCCATAAAATCAGGGGTGCAACGCTCAATAGGTCCGATAAATATGGCAAACCCACCTCCTTATGAATCGAGTAGGTAGGGGTTGATTGGGGGACAGAAAGAAGGGATCTTATGAATCTGTTTTCTGCTCTCTGAATGGGGTCGAGATTTACATAACCCCACAGAGAAGATCCATAAGATGCGATGGCAACAGGCTTACTTTTGTATATCTTCAACAACGCTTCCATGGGTCTGGCACCCAATTTGCCGGCAAAACCCACGAGTGCGGAGGAAGATCTAGTTACTGCCAACCTCTTTGCGTTGATCTGTGGGCCCCAAGTGCATTTTTGATCGAACAACACTCCCAAATATGGAAATGTGGTTACCTCGGACACAGCGGTCCCACTGCAAAAAAATGATTTGTGTCTTCTCTTTGCGCCCTCTATGCCCATAACCATGGTATGGGATTTAGATGCGTTGACCTTTAGGTCCAGATTTTCCATAAAGGAGCCAAAGGCATCAAGAAGAATCTGCAGGCCAACACCTGTACGGGCTATCAACACGGCGTCGTCCGCGTACAGGAGTGCCGGAATATGGGTGTCTCCTGCGCGCGGTACGTCCGTGCCCCTGCCCCTCAAATGTGCCCCAAGGCCGTTAATATAAATGGTGAAAAGCGTAGGGGCCAGGATGCAGCCTTGGCGTACTCCTTTGAGGGATTTAAATGAGGAAGTACACCTACCATTGTTAGACACTCTAACAGCTGCAAAAAGCTCCTGGTGTAACGAGGCCATATACGTGACTAGGGCTTCGTCAATTCCCATGTCTAACAAGATCGACCATAGTTTGGACCTGTTGACGAGGTCGAAAGCCGACGAAAGATCCATAAAGGCCAGAAAAACTGAGCCCTCCTTAGCCATTGTATACTTAGAGATGAGTAAATGCAAATTAATGCATTGCTCAATCGTGCCTTTACTCTCTCTAAAGCCATATTGTAGGTCGCACAGCCCGCCACAACCCTCAACGTTCTCCCTCAATCTTACTAGAAGAACTTTCCCCAGAATTTTTACAGTAGAGTCCAACAAAGATATGGGCCTATAAAAGGCTGGGTCGTCCCTCTGGCCTTTATTTTTGTAAATGGGAACAATAATAGAGTTAGCCCATGAGGCGGGTGCTGTGCTGGAGTTTACTGCATTAAACACGTTAGATAGCACTCTCGACCACATTTTAGGAGAGAACATAAAAAAGTCGGCCGGGACTCCGTCCGGGCCCGGGGCCTTATGTTTGGTTGTTTCCATAAGTGCCTTTTCTACTTCTTGAGGATTAAAAACAATAGGGTTAACCATCTCATAAGAAGGTGAATGTCTATTATTATCCTCAACGGCTGCATTGTCCCCATACACATTTTTAAAAAAGGATAGCCATTTTTCTTCAGTGATCACACAGTCCATCGGTAAGTTATCATCTTCCATAAAAAGAGGATGCTTGATGATTGCCCAGAATCTTCTGCTGTCCTTAAGCACCGAGGCTGAGAGGAGTTCCTCCCATGTTTCGCGCTTAATGGCGTCTTTACGGCTCTTTACTGCTGATTTGTAGATTTTTCTCAGCCTCGCAATTTCCTCTTTTGGTCTTGGTACAATTTTAAGAGCCGCCAACAGATCTCTATGGGCCTTCGAACATGCAGCGTCGAACCAACGCTTATGAACTTGAGTTCCCGAAAGAGGTTTAGCTATAAGATCTTTCGAGACCTGTGCACAAATTTCCTCGTAAGCAGAGACCAGTAGGCTCCCTTGGGTGTCGGAGTTCTGACACAGCTCGGTCTGCATTTTAATTTTGGGGAAACATTTTTTATAGAAGTCTTCCGGGATTACCTTTGCCCAATTTATTCTTCTATCTTGATCTGTAGGCCTCAAAGAGGAGGCTGAGTTTACGAAAGATGGTGCTGTGCCCATTTTACTGCCCCACGCCACTTCGAGAAGCACTGGGTTGTGGTCGCTGAAGTGGGTTTCCACCGTCCTATATGCTGTGATAAGGGATAGGATACCAAGAGAAACGAAAATATAGTCTATCACAGAACCATTCTGACTGCCGTTGAAAGTTGGCGTTCTAGCACCGAAATTGGGCTCATAAAGGTTATGAGTAGCCAGTAGGTCTTCAAGCTCCTGTCCCTCTATGGTATGTTCAAAGTGGGGCGCATCCAAGGCAGCGTCCTCATCGTCACATACTGCTCTTCCCTTACAGGTTAAATTACATAAATGAATGTTAAAATCACCTAGTAAAACTAACTCAAATACAGAGGAGATATTCTGTAGGACTGAATTTAAAATGCTATCTAAGTTAGCAATATTTCGACCATTATAGGCACTGTTTCTTGAGTTGTAGAAGTTGACGTATAAGGTCCTACTAGTTTTATTGATAGTCCTTTCAACGATCAATATATTATCAGATTCGGACCTAATCTGTCTGTAACTTCCTTTTAAATCCATGGAGAATAAGAGCACCAGGCCGCCTTTGGCTCTACCCATATTGCTAGGGACTGCAGGAATTGCAAAACTAGTGTATCCGTCCCACCAGAAATTGCTGGCAGTGTCCCATGTTTCTTGCAGCGCAATGATGTGGTACTTAGAAATAAAGCTGCGCCATACTGGGTCCTGGCGTTTGGTGCTTAGGCCCGCCACATTCCAGCTTGCAATCCTGCATGACTCCCTGGTAGTCGTGGGTTCGCTGCCACACTCAGAGTCGCCTTCCTCGAAAACTTGCGCTAAAGTGGCACCAGTAGAATTCACGTGACAAAGAACCTGTCTCGTCCCGCTGATAGTGCCCATGTCAGGAACAGCGTCTGACCCGAAAGAAAGTATCTGCTGACCACGGGTGGTGGGTATATATGAATCTATGACTGCGTTAGACCTATAAAAGCTTTGGGGATCATTGGTGTTTTGACCCTCTTTGTGTGAGTTTGAGTTGAGTAGTCCAAAATTGACTGGGTTAGATCTTGATGCAAGTCAATCACAGGTGTTAAGGTCCGATAAAGGGCCAAACCTGTTACCTGTGGTGAAGCCCCAAGCAGAAGGGGTGGCTGGGTGGATCTGAGCGGCGTGAGCTTGATTCCACTGATGATGTGGGGTGAATGGGTGGCCCATGGCCGGCTCCATACTCTGCCATCGTGTTGACCTGATGCCCCGTGCGCTAAATTCGTAACCCGGTTCGCCGTTCAACCACCCGTTAGGTCCAAACCCATGTGGGTGAGCCGGGGGGATAAACCGCTCATATGGGTAAATGATTCTTCCTGGCATTTGCTGCGGTACAGGCGGGAACCGATCACTAGTGAATCCAGGGCCCTTTGCCCCTCCCCAGCTACTATTGCTCCTATGCTTAGCTGGCCTGTTAGCATTGGCTAAGGTAGAGGATTGGGTCTCGTTGTTAAAAAATCTGAGTGTTAACGGAACTATGGATCCATTACGCCGTTGAGGCGGGAAGAGATTAATCAGGATTTCAGGAAGAACATCTGCGTTGGAAAAATTTATGATGACGCAGTCTCCCTGAAATTTTTTTGGCTTATTGCCAATCCAAGGTACCCTCCTGGTCGAAACTATGACACCTGCCAATTTGTCCAACCCTTCTTGCGCCATGTAAATGTTGTTAGAAAGCCAATGTAGGGCTTTGTCCTTGAGATCCTGGTTGGACTCTGTTTTGTCTTGTGATAAAACTGGAACATTGGCCAGCACCAGGACTAGCGGTAACGCTTCCGCTAAAAACTGGACCGGTCTGGCCTCTTGGTTGAGTACCACTGTTGCGTCGGTGGTGATGACATGAGGTCCCCCGGTTGCCGCACTCTGATTCGGGGCTATTGATGTTAAGGATGGGGGTGGGTGTGGCAGGTCTGATTGAATGGGCTGCGTGTTTCTATCCGTAGAGGGGACATCCTCATCCGTAGATATTAGGTCTGTGACGAGATTTGAAAGATTCTCTAGTTCCTTAGCCAAATTACCGTGGACCCCTCCCAGTTTCTTAACTTCGGCAGTCAGTTTGTCCACTTTCCCGATCAAGGGCTTTATAATAGTTTTGATCTTGATATCTATCATTTCCTGGATCCTGTTGAAGAGATCATCATCAGATATGCGCCTGGACTCGAGATCTACCTCATAGTCTGTGGGATTACCCCTTCTTCTGGGAGGTGGAGTGGCTGGCTTGTTCCTCCCCTGTTGTTTCCCCCCTCTCTTAGCTGCTGTTTTCCTGCATGCTCTAACGGCACGATTGGGGGGGGACTGGAGCTGAGGGGCCTCATCTATGACGTCTGTCTGAATACTTGTCTCGGTGGAGGCATCGTCAGCTAGGTCTATCAAATCAGCACTGTCCTTAGCAGAAGTCAAATTTTCAATGGCTTCGATTTGATTAATCATAGAGTTAGGTCCAGAATCTGCGGCAATTGACTGTGTGTTACCTATCAGAGAATCGGACATAACTGTACTTGTAGACGGGCTATCTGCAGGCAGCACTGGTGATTGACTTAGGCCCAGAGATTGTCTTCTCTTACTGTTAATGCTGGTTACCACTTGGACTAAATATGAGTCAAGAGTGTTCACGGCCTCTGCCGATTGAGGAGCCAGTCTTTTGACCATGTTTTGAATTAGTGTTTGTAGGGTCGTAAACCCACACTGTCGGCAGAACTATGGTCGAGGGACTCGCAGGTCTTGGTAAATAATAGTGTATAAGGTGGTCAACTAAGGGAAACTGACTAAACCTGCGTTAATGACCGTATTTACTCCCACATAAAGGAACCAAGCAGCCGTACCTCAAGTCCGCGTGGTCGTCTTCAGGGTGGTGGCCTAGCCTGGCCTTGTCGCGCCTCGGAGGGCCTCAGAGGGCCCGCCCTTTGCCCGGGCTTAGCCCCGGGCGTCCCGCTCGCGTCCCGCGACGCTGAGGGCTGTTGCCTTTCTAGAGCCCCTCCCGTCGCTTCTGCAGCGTCGGGGAACGCGCCGCCGCTGAGCCCGATGGGAAACGTAGTCCCAAGGCGGCGGCGCGACTGGTGGCGGTAACTCGGCGTGGATGATGGTCTCTGGTCGCCTGCTCGGTCTCCTGACACAAGCGCTGTCTTACTGGGTAAGGCTCCGTATGCAAGATGCTCCGTGGGTTAGTGGCTTGTGCAGCGTCTCCCACCCGCTCCACCGAGGGCTGTTGCCTTTCTAGAGCCCCTCCCGTCGCTTCTGCAGCGTCGGGGAACGCGCCGCCGCTGAGCCCGATGGGAAACGTAGTCCCAAGGCGGCGGCGCGACTGGTGGCGGTAACTCGGCGTGGATGATGGTCTCTGGTCGCCTGCTCGGTCTCCTGACACAAGCGCTGTCTTACTGGGTAAGGCTCCGTATGCAAGATGCTCCGTGGGTTAGTGGCTTGTGCAGCGTCTCCCACCCGCTCCACCGAGGGCTGTTGCCTTTCTAGAGCCCCTCCCGTCGCTTCTGCAGCGTCGGGGAACGCGCCGCCGCTGAGCCCGATGGGAAACGTAGTCCCAAGGCGGCGGCGCGACTGGTGGCGGTAACTCGGCGTGGATGATGGTCTCTGGTCGCCTGCTCGGTCTCCTGACACAAGCGCTGTCTTACTGGGTAAGGCTCCGTATGCAAGATGCTCCGTGGGTTAGTGGCTTGTGCAGCGTCTCCTATAACCTTCACTCGTTCTGGTACCTTGCCTCTTGCACTCTGATTTGCTGCTTCTTGAATTGCTGCCTAGCCTCCGGGATGTAAGGCTGAATAGCTGTGTGCATTTGTCCGCTCTCCGCCACCGTAGCTGTGTCCGCGCGCACTAGTTCTAAAGTGCATTTGCAATTGGTGAATCATGGCACATCTGACAAGCCTCCAGCAGTACTTTTTTATTTGGGAGAAATAAGGCGTATCCTTATATTAATGTTTGTCCTGTTTGCAGTTTTTGCTGTTCAAATTGTTCCACTCTTCATTTATGAGAGATACTTATCCTGACTGCACGTTATCTAGGAAAGATTGAATTATTCCGATTATGTGTTGTGTATGGGTTTAGAATGTTCTGTTGAGGAGGAGTTGGACACTCAGGATAACTTCAGACAAGGCATCCACCAGAACGTTCTGGGTCCCTAGTATATAGGTGATGGTGAAATCATTTTGATTAAAATGTAGGCCCACTTATTTCAGCGACTATTCAGGCGACTATTCAGGCATTGCATGTTACAGAGGCATTGCAGATTCTGATGATCAGTCCACATTTTTAAATATTCCTTGGTTCCCCTTAGGAACTGACTCCATTCACTACAGGCTAATTCATAGCCAAAAGTTCTCGTTCAAGAATGGTATAGTTTCTCTCGGAGGCAGATTGGATGTGTGACTGATAAAAGTAGGATGTTCTAACCCATCATCTTCTTGTAACAGAAAGGCTCCCACTGCTCTATCAGATGCGTCTGTCTCGACTATGAATTTCCTGGAGAAATCGGGATGTTGTAGTTTAGGAGCCTGAGTGAAAGCTTGCTTTAAGTTTTGAAAAGCCTTTTCAGTAGCTTCTGTCCATTTGAACACATGCCTAAGATCTTCTTTCTGGATACTTTGAGATATGAGGCTAGTCTGGCAGGCAACATTTTCAATGAACTGGTGATAGATCTTGCAAACCCAAGGAAACATTGAGCTTCCTTAATGGAATGAGGAGAGCGCCACTCAAGAACGGGTGACATATTTTAGAGTGTCCATAGTGACTCCTGTTTTATTTAGACAGTATCCAAAAGTACCTACTTCAGGCTGATCAAATTCACATTTTGCAGGTTTGCAAAACAGGCTATTTTGGCTTAATGTATCAGGAACTTGTTTGACATGATTGTGATGGAAGACAGGATCTGAAGAAGAACAAGAATGTTGTTTGAATACACCACAACGGTGTGGTTTGGCAGATCTCAAAACAAGTTGTACATGAATATTTGAAAGATTGCTTAACCCAAGCGGGTTTAACCCGATATTCGAAGTGTCCTAGGGGGTTCTGAATGCCGTCTTCCCTCATATTCCTTTTTTATGCAAGTGAGATGGTAGGCTCCTCGAAGATTTAGCTTGGTGACTATTTTCACGCCTCTAACTGTCTCTAGAATACCTTTGATAAGAGTAAGAGGATACTAATCAGTTATGGTCACTTTATTCAATCCACTGAAGGATATACATTGCCGTAAATCCTTAGTCTTCTAAGGTATGAAAAAGAGAGATGCCCCAGCAGGAGATGAGGACTGTGTGATCCTCCTCAAGATATTGTCTGAGTTTATTTTTCGGTTTCAGACAGCAAATATACTCTTCTAAATTGAACTGTGGCTCCAGGCTCAAGGGAAATTGAACAGTGAAACTCTCTGTGAGAAGGTAAGGTTGCTTCTTTGGTTTCTGAATTATGTTTGCATCCATCTGGTAGTAATCTGTAACTCCCTGTATGACCTTAATGGTACCACACTCAGTTTCCTGGGCTATGGACATTCCCTTAGGTCTCCAGTAGTCTTCGGTATCTTAAATAAACTGATGAAAAAAGGGAACAGATAAGGATATAGTTCTTATCTCCCAATTAATCTACAGAATGTTTTAGACAAGCCAAGCAATTCCTAATATCATAACATAGTTTGGAGAAGCAATCAAATCAAATAATAGGAACTCTTGGTGGCCTCCGCAGGATAGTTGTGAAGATGTGGTCATCCCTTTAACTGGTCCAGAAACCAATGGAGTTTTGTCAACAGTATGAACCTGCTCAGGGGATACCTTGGAAACTCAGAGTAGTTGTGTCTCTTGAGCCCACCATTCATCCAGGTGTATTCCACTTGCTTCTCAGTATAATAAAGCCAAAAACTTCTAATCTTTTCCATTAGGTAATTCGAGGTGCATGATCAAGAAAAATAGAGAAGTCGCCTTTTTCTCTGCCAAACAAATAGAAGGATTTCCACACCATACCTTACTTTGCCCTCTCACACAGGATGGGATCAAGCTTTTCCTGGAGGCTTCTGGGGGCGTGTTCGACAACTTTGTATCAGAAGGCCAAAGGAACCACAGTACAAAAATAAACCTTGTTTCCTTCTATGTTCTTGTTTGACCTTTGACGACTCTTCCCTGACTAGCCTGATTTGCATAGGCTCTTCCTTTGAAGAGGTAGGATCATCAGAGATTAATGAATCTGCCTTACAAGTACTAGGACTAATCATTCTTGGAATTTGCTGAGTTAGCGTATTTCAAATCTACTTTTATTGAGTTAGTGTTCAACAAACAGGGCCAGATCTATTAGTGCTGCCATAGTATCTAAGCGGTGTGAGTGTACCAGCTTATCCTTTATTTCCTAATGAAAACCCTGACGCAAGAGAGTAACCAATGTTCATTACATCCATGTGGTCTCAGCTGCTAACTGGCAGAAGCAGGTTATGTATTGTAGAACTTCTTGATTACCTTGCTGAATGTCATGCAGAGCTTCTTCCATTGAAGTCTACAACCCTGGCTGTTCAAACATCTGTCTGAAGACGGAAAGAAAGGTTGCATAGTCAGCATGGAAAGCAAAGAATACCACTAGGGAGTCTAACAAATGTTTTTGCTGATAATGAGGGGTTATTAAAGTTATGGTTGGTATGTCAGATGCTTTGGCTTTTAGTGCTTGACGTACTGCCAAATTTTCATTCCCCAGCTATTGTACGTCTTGCGCCTTTTGTTGAAGAATCTGGACTAGGGTTTGTGCAGGATCCACCAGACCCCATTGAGGTAAAGCTTGGGGGTGTCAACACTTACATGGTCCAGTCTTGATTTTGGGTGTTGCAATCTGTCAGGATCTTCAGTGAACAGACTTCTTTTTGTGATCTTGGTATGAAGGAAAGGATCACGAAGGCTGCACTTCATGCTAGTCCCACGTAGAGAGGAGCTTTCCTAATTCCAGGCCCTAGCAGGACCAATCTACTTTGTGCATCCAACCAGTGCTCTTTTGTGGTCTAACTCATATTGTGCCTAGGTCCCAGTCTCCTGCGACCATTGAGTGTCATTGGTGCTTTGAACTTTCTGACTCTATTTTCACGTACATTTTTAAAAATTCATTTCTCCCATTCCGCTTATTTGAATTTTGTCATTTCAATTTCCTTTTGGTTAACACATTTGACTCTATCTGTGTATATTGGAATGGGATTTCCGTGTGTTGTTTTTCGGTTGTTAACCATTTCGGTACTTCTAAATGCTTTACACAATTTTCTCTAAGTGAAGCTTGTAGGCTCTATGCCATGCTTCTAGGGGATGAGCTCAGATTGCTGAATCCTTTGACTGGACCTAAGAAGATAGTGAATTTATTACTGTGGTGGACACTAATCCATCTCAAATAATAAACTACTTTCTCACACTGACACAGAGTGGGCAAGGAAATTCAGGGTTGGTATCTTGATGATGATGATACGCAAATAGCTTTTCTCCTTTCCTGCTCTGATGGTGGTCTTCATAACTTCATTGCTTCTCTTGGACTGCCAAAAATGTGTGTGCAGTCTTTATTCTGTATACACAGTGTGGCAGAATACTCCATGGTATACTTGATATCCCGAGCTCTCAGCAATTCCTTCACTCCCACAAATGCCCTCCTGGCCTCTTGATCTGCTACTGTGAAATTCAGAAAAAGGGCTATTTCAGAGACCTGATGTTGAAGGGAGCCCATATCTCTGTCTGGTCTCAGCACACTATCTCAATCACGTTAGTGACACTGTGCTCAACGACCAAGATCTCAGAAACATTGGATCTGAATGACAGATCTGGAAGTTGTGTGTGTAAGGTTGGTTGATTCTGGGAGCCGTATTATGCGGATATTATTTCTGTGTGATCAGGACACAAGGTCTTGTTCTTTTCATCTAGTATAGCCAACCTGCTTTCCATTCATTGCAGCTTGCCTTTTATATTTACCATCTTCTATTTCAGAAATCCTCTCTTTCCCTTTTTCTAGTCGATCACTGTGTTTATCTTTTCGATCTTGATTGCGTGCAACCATGTTTCTTATGGTCAAAAATTAGGTTGCTCTGTCTGGAATATTTATTTTCTGCATTTTGCAAACACCACATGTTACCATAGGAACATATCTTCAACTAGGGAAACTGGCCACAGATTCTAGGAGCACCTATCCATTAGTAAAAGAGTTTTCTGGCAATGAGGTCTCATAGCTCACTCCCTTTCAGCACAGGCCAGGTCACATGCAAATTGGTAAAATGCAAGATTTTATTGAATATAGAATAAAAGAGCTCCACAACTACAAAGCCATCTTAGATGGCCTTAAGCCTCATCCACTAGCAATGAGGTTCCTGATTGCTTACCCCAAATCTCTCCCAAAATATGCAGACACCATGACAACTAGCCCTGTTTACATGAAGTCCCTTCTTCACAAACACACTGAGTCAATCACAGCATTCCATACATTGTGGTAATAAGGATTTATGATGCAGTAATGTGTGTTTTCATGTACCACCTCCATTCTCAATGTCTTGAAAATCACATTTTAAAAATTGCATTGGTGGAATTTTCAGTCATTAATGCTTTCAATCACATTTTAGGATCAATTTTCTTTATTAACAGTCCGCACATTTTGAACACAGCATGCAGCCTACAACCCACCTGGGCCAGCTGCATATTCACAATGATTTAACTCGAGGACAGTGATAGCACAGCAAGCTGCCTACAACCCAACAGGGGCGGCCGCGTTTATTCAAAGGTATGGATTGCTGTCAACAATAAGAAGAGTTGCATAAGAAGGACTGAGTTTTGAACAAATATCCCTTCCCCCACCCCCACCCACCTTACTTCCAAACTGCCACTAGACTAGGAGATGAGCAGATAACCCATGTGTCCCTCATCCAAGACCCCCCAAGTTCAGCAATACCAGGGCCCTTCATCACTCATTGGGAGTGGATTCTAGGATCAATCACAAGATTGAAAGATAGGATGGGAAGGACAGCTCTCTGAAATCTTTAGAAAGAATTGAAATAAAAGGGGGCCAAAGCTCTGCATAGGAGGAGCCCTCGGGGGTCACCTCCATGGACAGCCACTCCATTCCCAGAAGGAGCCACAGTTAGTGCAGCCATTCTCTATTATCTGGTAAGTTTGTGTGTACCCCAGGATGATAGTATAACCTGAAGAGCTGCTTTCAGTGCAAGGGCCATCTGTCTTCCTCAAACGGAGCACAGCTGGAATGTCAATACTTTTGGGATCCCCAAGATAGTGTAAGTTGTGAATCATGGGATGGCAGTGTTAAAAGCAATGTCAATATCATCCAGGACTTGGTCCTAGTACCTAGTCAATTTGGGATAGGGGCATAGGAGATGGAGCAGGGTCCCAGGATTCCCACAGCCCTGCCAACAATCCCCCAATTGGTCCTCATTGCATTTACGGATGTGGCTCAGAGTATAGTACCAATAAGAGAATATCTCATATGCTGTTTCAGTGTTTGCTACTGTGTGTGCAGTGTGATGGACTTTTTAAAAAACTATCCTCCCATTCTTTGTCTGTGAAGGGTCGGCCCACCTCAACCTCCCATCACCTCTGGCCAGAGGTCTGTTGACATAGCCCCTCCTTACCCAGATAGGCGTAAATCTCTGAGACCATCCTGTTATCATGCAATTTAAGAAGCAGATATTTTTCAAACAGGGTCATCTTTCGGCTTGCACCCATGTGTACATTGGGACTCACCACCCAATGGCGCAATTGCATGAACGACAAAGGATTTTTCCAGCAAGGAGTAGTCAATTTGGTCAAACAAGATCAGCCTGTACAAGTTGAATAAACAGCCCATTTGCTTACAGTCCCCACCCACCCATCATCGTAAGCTACCCTGTTTCAACTCAGGAGGAAAGTCTGGCTTAGTAAAAAGGGGGGTCATGAGTTAAGGGAATATAGTAAGGCCAGCTATAACTGCCACTTCATCCAAACCTTTAAAGTCAGACATGTCATAGGAGAGGAAGAGAGACCTCAAGCCCTATGCCAACGAGGCAGCCACACGTGTTTCCGTAAGTGGAAGCCCATTCTGCTTGATCTATAAATACCCAATGCTTCTCAGATAGGGGCCGGTTTCATTCTATGAGATAGTAGAGCTAGGTAGCTTGATAGTACTGTGACAGTAAGGGCACCCCCAAGTCTTCCCTCCTGTTGTTTTTGGAGTCTAGTTCAATCACGTTTTAAAAATTATGTTGGTAGAAATTTCAGTCATTAATCAGAGTTTGTTTGCTAATTTTCATAGCTACACAATCCTAAATTGTAGATTTCTACTGTGGAAATCTTATTGCATCATAGAGTAAGAGGACAGTTGATATTTCATAATCTGGCAGGAACTGTATTTTTCTTTGCCTATATTTATCTACTTTGTGTTACAATGCAATACACAGACAAGGGACATTATGTACATTGTAGAATGAACTTTGACATGGTGGAGTTTGAACGATAAAACATTATTTCCTAATGTGTTCAGAAAATATACTAATATTTTTGTATTTCTTTTCTTGGCTCAATCTACATATGCTGGAAATTCAAGTCCTTTAAAAAAATCTGCACATTGTTAAAAAATCTCTATTCACCAGTTAGATGAGTGCTTCAGATGCATTTATTTTGCCAGAATTTAGTTTTTTTTTTTCATTTTTGAAAGCACTAAATTGCAGTCGATATCATTGTACACAGTGTTTTTTAAAGTTAATCATTATTATGTGATTACATATTTCATGAAATTACCCTTGAAAAGACAGAAAGTTGAATGGGATAATTGCTTTAAGTACTTTTTCAGAGCCAGAAATGCGGCAATGCCAGAGACTGCTGAGAGGTACACACTACTTCTGCTGTCAACCTAGAGCAAAAATAGAGCAAGTTTAATGTCCTTTATAGTTCACATCACATCAATATTTTTTAAAAAGGCATGCCCTGTCCTTTGAACGTAGCAAATGGGATAGAATTCACCACTTAAATACGGTCCCCTGCAATTTTCATACAATTCTTCTGAAACAGGCCTTCGTACCTCCTGTCTGTTCGTGAAGCAAATAAATACTTCTATTCTCGAATACAGATGTGCCCTTGTTCCTGATAGAGTGCTTATAGTACTCTATATTTTATGGGTGCACTATACTCTTGGTTTAGATGCACTCACATGTATTTTTATCGTTTGCAGTGTTTCACTATTATTAAGATGCATTTTATAGAGTTATATTAGCATCGAAATGCAGTGTACACATTTAAGTAGGCATTAGTATGTATTAAAGAAACTTATAATTTCTGTATGTGTAAAGTGCTGGATGAAATTATAGTTGTGTAATGTAATTTGTATTTAGTTTAAGTTGACTGAATTGCAGGCCCAAACTGTAGGTTGTTTTGAGTTTCGTTTCTCCTTGGTTGCTCAAGAATTATAAATAAATTAATCCTTTTTGTGCTCAAAGACAGTATGTTCTCATTCTCCAGCAGGTGCGGGAATTCAACCTGGTTATTCTTAGATTTAAGGAGATACTCGTTATGACTTTGAAGAAGTCTGGAAGGAGAAAGGGGAGGATGCCTTTCATGTCTGGCCTCTCTGGGAACCAAGGCCACTGGAGAAGAATCAATTGAAGTAAATGCTTCTGTGGAAACTTACTGAAGGATGGTTTCAATGAATATGACGTATTGTGGGTGGAACATTGTCTTTTTGTATGATGCGCAGGGGCAGACTAGGGGGACTTCTGCTTATTTCAGAGGAGAGTGAGCATCTTAGAGTGAGCTCCATAGCTTTAAGCTATCAGACCCATTTGACGTGAGTACTTCTTAGGAAGTCAACATGTGCTGACACCTTTGGAATAGGATATTAGAGAAATAGGAAGGACTCTCATTTAGAGCAGAGTAGGGAAATATATGTTTTGTTTTCTCTCGAATGAAAAGAGAATTGGACTCAGCTTCTATCCTTTGTTGCGTTTTGATTTTGAAGTTCATTATATTATGCCTCTTATGCCGAATTAATTATATACGTAGACTCGGCTCTGTATTGATTTTTATGTACCTATATACTCCGATATTAAGGTGTGCTTATATTCAATTATTTTTGGCCTTATAATAAATCCACAAAACTGGAATTTAGAGTCTGTGGTCATTTAAAACATGTCTAATTGAAAGTAAAATTGTAAATTATTTTACTCCCCTCCACACTTTTTAGAAGGCAATAAGAGACCATCTGCCTTGAATTTAGTAGGGAAGGTAAGGAGCAAAATTAGCGTCACCAAATGGTAGCAGAAACAGATGGTTGCCTCTGGAAGTGAGGGGAGAAAAAGGGAAAATAGCAGTAGGACCGCAAGAACAATAGAGCTTTAGATACAGAGTAGACGACGGTGAAGACTGATGGAGGTCGGCGGACGTTGATGGTGCAGCGGAAACAGTGGTAGCGTGAGTATGAAACAGGGTGGTGTGTTAGATTGCAGTGATTAATGAATTGTGTGATGTCTTGCGAAGTTGGGATGCAAGTTGAGTGAGTGGGGGGTATCGATTTACTGGTCCGGACACATTTGGATCCGGACGTTTTGGTGACCGGACTCAAGAGAAGTCCAAGATCCCACGATAGTTTTGTATTTGTAATTGTCTGATCAATACTGTGGGTGTCGTGAAGCGTTGTAGACGATTCACTTGTGGCACGGAACTTTGTATGAATGCAGCAGTACGTCACGGGTAGAAAGCCTCAGATACCGGGGTTGGACTACGGTGATTGAGTGCCTGACGCAGGTCGGGGGTCACAGTGGATGAATGTTCTTGTAAGAGTGTTCTATTGATCTTTTAGAGGATGGACAATTAATTGTGTTATGTAACTGTAAGTTATAGTGACTGCGTTAGGAGCAGTTACTTGGTTTAATAGCTTTTGGATATACAGTTACTTGTTAGTTCAAATGTGTGAGGGAGTGTACATGGTGAAATTGTAAAGGAGAGTGAGGCACTGCAAAGAAGGAGCAGTGACGTAAGAGTGCGCCACGCTGTGATAGGTCGGTTGGCGTGGCGCATTGCTGGGATTGGTGAAAGTTTGTCCGAATTTGAATAGTGAAACTTGTGTTGCAAATAATTGATTTTAACAATGAGATGTTTTAATGTGTTGTGAGATTTTTGTAGAGGTGACACAGGGGTGGTGACTTGGGTAGGAGAAGAAGCTCCACCAGAGGATACCCCGGCACAATATATGGCAACAAATGTAGGACTCCATACTATAGTGTGGCTTCAAAATTGGCATCAATTTACAGAGAAAGATGGAGAATTGCCTTTCCCTCGTTATGGCTCATTTCATATGGAGGTGCTGTACCAGCTGAGGGAAGTGATGCCTTCTCTGAAACCTCCGCCCAGACCAACACAATTTGAGGAATTAGATGCACCGATGAGAGCAGCAATAGCGAAGAGAAGAGAAGCTTCACAGGGAAGAATGAAGAAAGCAATAAAGGCATATTGAGATGCCAGGTGGTATGCACAGCTGAAGAGATGGAGAGTAGACACTATAGAGGGAGAATGATTGTATCCATTTCGGTTGCTAGATGGAGGGTCTGGAGGAAAGTGATACAGAGAATAGTTTTCTTGATAGATTGCTAGCAGAAGGTCCTCCACCTTGTGACTCTAGGTTGGAGGCGGAGAGGACGCACAGAGTTTGGGTGAGGGTGACTATTGGAGAAGTCGAATTTGTGAGAGAGAAAGTCACCCAGTTTTGAGTATGGAGGAGAGGGGGGTCAAAGGGGAACACAAAGCTGTGACAGGGAGGAATTGGGAAGTGAAATAGGTCAGAAGGGTTTACAAGTTGCAATGAAGACACCATTGTTAGATGTGGTAAAATTAAAAGCAGAAAAGGATGAGGTGATTGAAGGGAATCTGACATTGGACAGAATTGAAACATATGACCCAAGCAAGTTGCTTTTTGTAGCCAAAGATGTTACTAGAAGGGCAAGGCGAGCCTATAAAGCATTGTTACAGTTGGCACAAAGGTATGAGGTGGACAAAAATGATGCAGGGAACTTACAGATTAACTTATACTGATGAGGAACTGGAAGAGAAGCAAATGTTTGGATTAAAGACACAAATGAGAGAATTGGTGATAGGGATGTGAGCATGGAGGAAATTAGACAAGAGAAGAGAGGTGGTCCAAAAAGAAAAGTGCCAAGAAAGTGATAGGAGATACTCCGCCTCCTGTTGGAGGGACATGACAAGTAGGAAATTTCCCTCTGAGAGAAATACAAAAAGGGGGTATGTACATGTGCCATGGAGCAGGGGTGATTTAGCAGCATTCACAAATGTTTTTCTCGACTGAGGGAGAAACATCCTGAGTGGTATAAACAAATGGACCGATTTGTTAAGATTTCAAAGGTGTTATGGATTGATTTGAATACTTTGTTGATACAGTGGTCCCAGGTGATTTGTGGGCAGCATGTAAAGTTGCAATTGATTGGCCCACTGTAAAAGCAGCTAGGGATCCTATGAATCATGGTCCTTCACCTGAGGTAATGAAGAAATATGAGCAAGTGATTGCATGGCTACAGTCCAAAGTTGCTCCTCAGACTATTGATTGGCTTAAAATTGCTTATACTACTCAAGAGTCTAAGGAATCGGTACATGACTATTATGAGAGACTTTTATTGGCTTTTAAACTGCATAGTGGATTGGACACCATTGAACAGAAATATATGGGACAGTTTGTCCCGAAGTTTGTGTTGGGATTGAAATCTGATATTAGTTTGATGATACAGCAACACTTGATATGTTGGTAGAAGGAGTTGGTGGATAAAATTCTGCGTTATTTTAAAATGCTGCAGTGATCAGGTGGAGTCGGCACAAAAGACAATGACAAGACAAGTTGATGTTGGTGTTGAACCAATTGAGGAATGCCGAAAGGCCTGGTCTGATGCAAGGGGCTGGGGGAGCGATTGGTCAGGAAAGAGGGAGTGACAGGGGAATGGGTCAAAATATGGTAGCCCTACCTGAACAGGGAAGAGGAAGGGGAATGGGTGCAGATACAGGAGGTGAATGGGTGGTAAATCAAAAGAAGGTCACTGCTTGTCATTATTGTCACAAAATCGGGCATTGGAAGTGCGAGTGTCGATTACATCCAGCGAATCAAATGCAGAATGAAGAAGGGGTACAGTTGCCAAGGCTTGAACATCGTGACTAGACCTAGGTCCATGTATGAGGGAGGGTATGAGCCGCAGATGCAGATACCTCACCCTCCTAGAAAACCAACAAATTATCAGGTGTACCAACAGATGCCCAATTTTGAAATAAAAGACAGGTTTGACCAATCTCAAGATCCTCATGAGTGTCAGTGGGGAGTGCAGGAGGAATGCACTTTGGGTGTAGCCCACGAAGTAGATCAGAATGGACCGTTTGTAGATGCAGAGGTTAATGGTCATCCTGTTACCTTCTTGTTAGACACTGGAGCTGTGTGCTCCACAGTAAGCACAGAAGTGGTTCCAAATGTATCCCTTCCAGGACAATCGAATCAAGTGGTGGGAGTTGCCAATCAGAGAATAACTAACCCATTGACAGATGAATTACCTGTGAGACTAGGAACGTGACCCCGCACATTCTCCCAACCATCCTTGATGTGGCTAATGCCTCTCTTACAACGGGTACTGTCCCGCCCCTTTGGGAACGGGCCATGGTCAAAGCCCTTCTTAAAAAATCCAACCTTGAGCCCAATAACCCAGGGAACTATCAACCCATCTCCCTGTTACCCTTTCTAAGCAAAATCACTGAGAAACACGTCAATAAGACTCTGATGGATTTCCTCGAAATCAACCTTCTGCTGGACACCTCCCAGACTGGGTTTCGACCCTTGCACAGGACAGAGACCGCCCTCCTTGCCGTGACAGAGGAGGATCAAGGAGGTTTCAACGCTAATATCCTCCTCGACCTAAGTGCCCCCTTCAACACTGTAAATCACAACACCTTACTACACAGACTGACCAACATAGGAATCTCATCAACTGGGATCACATGGCTTAAGTCCTTCCTGACGGATTGCTCCTTCCAAGTCTTCGAGGGTGATATTATCTCCCCTAGCAAATCGCTGGGCTGTGGTGTTCCACAGAGCTCTTCTCTGAGCCCTATGCTTTTTAATGTTTACATGATCCCCCTAGCTGAGATTGTCCATTCGTTCGGACTAAAAATCGTCTCCTACGCAGATGAAACTCAGCTAGTGGTGGCTCTAAACCAAACTCAAATAGGGCCTTGCAACTTGAGGGACTGCCTAGAAGCAGTGACCTCATGGATGACCTCGTCTTGTCTCAAACTGAACGGGGACAAGACTGAGGACTGAACACCCCGCACCCCTCCATTGACTCCTTTTGGCCATCCTGTCTTGGACCGGGCCCCATATCCAAGGACTCAATTAAGAGCCTGGGTATATGGCTGGATAAGGCACTGAATTTTCACCATCAAGCTGCCAAACTTTCAGCCGTCTGCTTTGGTATACTCAGGCTCATCCGGAAAGTCCTTCCCCTACTACCCTTCAAGACGAGGCAGATTATTATTCAGGGGCTCATTTTGTCCCGTTTGGACTGTGGCAATGCCCTCTATCTTGGATCTCCCAGGCGACCCTAAACAAGCTCTAAGTTACTCAAAATTGTGCTGCCTGAACCCTTCTTCAGATCCCTCGTCGCCGCCCCACTGCAACTGAACTTAAAACCCTCCACTGGCTCCCTATCAGGAGCAGAATTGAATTAAAGAGCCTGTGCATCATCCACCAGGCCTTCTGGAAAAAGGGCTCCACCATCAACCACACTCTGATCACCCCATACCAACCAAATAGACAGCTCAGGTCTGCCTCCTACTTCCAGGCCACTGTACCCAAGATCCGGAAAGCCAGATGTGGCGGCCGCTCGTTCTCCTACAACGCAGCACGACTTTGGAACTCCCTCCCCATCCATCTGCGATCAGAACCCAATTTACTGCCCTTCCGCAAAAAGCTAAAGACCCTGTTGTTCAATAAATCAGACTAGGTCCCACTGTTCATTACATTCGCCGTCCAGAGCGCTAGGATGCCTCAGGGTAGCTACAGCGCTTTACAAAAATTATTTTAATTTCATTCATTCATTTCATTCAACGTTCCGAGACCGACATCACTTTGTTGTGTGCAATTCGAGCCCGGTTTGTCTGTTGCAACGAGACCTTTTGTGTAAGTGAAATTGTACAATATCTTACACTCCGAGGGATGTGGCGCTGCAAACCTGTGATGACGATGCAAATTTTAAAAGGGCCTATATGAACTTTTGTACAGAAATGTTTGTGGTTCTCACGACAGAGGAGTTACCACATGATTTGAGGGACTCAGTTTCTCCGATAGTGTGGTACTTCACGGGAGAGGAGATAGGGTTAATTGAAGGGGTTGAACTTGTTAAGGTACAGGTCAAACCAAATACTGAATTTCCACGAACTCAGCAGTATATATTTAAACGTTCTTTTTATAAATTTCAGCTTACATGTAATTACATCTTCAACATTTATCCAATTTGCATACTGTTCGGGTTCATCGCTGCATTATAAATATTCCAAATACGCATTGTTATATACAAGTTCGGTACAACATCACCATAGTTACATCATTTCGTTTTGGGTTACAAGTCTACCTATTACCACCACCAGGCACATCTTTTTCACCCGCTCGCCTCCCTCAGGTACATTTCTTCATCTCCCATCCCGTGTATCATATTTGACATATCCCAGGCAGCCATGTAGCAAAACATTTAACCTAGGCACGTATTATATCACAATCTCCAACCCACAGACATATCTAATTCTTATCGCTACTACATTAAGCGTTTTCTACTTCGTGATATTCCGAGAAGCATTAGATCTCATCCCTAGGGTGGGTAATCAGATAACATGTCAATGAGGCCCACATATCATTGGGTTTGGAGATCACGGGTAACAATTAAGCATATGAAGCAAGCATTTCTTGGCATGTTATCAGGTCATCTAGCCATGTCTTGAATTTAGGTGTCCGCCCCCTGCCCCACCTAAAAGCCACCCTCCTCTTGGCCATTAGAAGCACTATGGCAACAAATTTACGCTGTTCTGCTCGTAGGGGTTTAACTTACCCCAGCAAGGCCAACAGAGGATCAGGTTCCATAGGAGTATCTATTATCAGCTGCAATGCGTGAAACACTTGAACCCAGTAATCCTTGACTCCAGGGCAGTCCCATGCCAAGTGTAGAAAATCTGCTGACTCAGTGTGGCATCTATCACATCTGTCATCTACTCTCAATCAATCAATCAATCATAGCACTTGTATAGCGCCCTACTTACCCGGAGGGGTCTCAAGGCGCTTGGGGGAAGGGGTCCGCTACTGCTCGAACAGCCAGGTCTTGAGTTGTCTCCTGAAGGCGAGGTGGTCCTGGGTCAGCCAAAGGTGGATGGGGAGGGAGTTCCATGTCTTGGCCGCCAGGTAGGAAAAGGATCTGCCTCCGGCAGTGGCTCTTCGGATGCGTGGTACGGTGGCGAGGGCGAGGCTGGTAGAACGTAGCTGGCGGGTGGGCGTGTAGAAGGTCAGGCGGTCGTTGAGGTACTTGGGGCCCAGGTCCTGGAGAGACTTGTGTGCGTGGGTGAGGAGCCTGAACGTGATCCTCTTGTTGGCGGGGAGCTAGTGCAGGTCCCTCAGGTGGCCGGAGATGTGGCTGCGTCGGGGGATGTCCAGGATGAGTCGGGCGGAGGCGTTCTGGATGCATTGGAGTCTTTTCTGTAGCTTGGCTGTGGTTCCGGCGTAGTGGGTGTTTCCGTAGTCCAGTCGGCTGGTGACGAGGGCCTGGGTGACCGTCTTCCTGGTTTCGGTCGGGATCCATCGGAAGATCTTGCGAAGCATGCGGAGGGTGGGAAAGCATGATGAGGAGACGGCGTTGACTTGTCTGGTCATGGAGAGGGAGGAGTCCAGGATGAAGCCCAGGTTGCGTGCGTGGTCTGTTGGCTTGGGGCAGTGCCCAGGGCTGGGGGCCACCAGGAGTCGTCCCAGGCGGAGGGTGATGGTCCCAGGATGAGGACTTCCGTCTTGTCTGAGTTCAGTTTCAGGCGGCTGTTCTTCATCCACTCGGCGACGTCTTTCATCCCTACGTGGAGGCTGGTTCTGGCGGTGTCGGGGTCTCTGGTGAGGGAGAGGATCAGCTGGGTGTCGACAGCGTAGGAGATGATGTTGAGGTTGTGTTGGCGTGCGAGGGCAGCAAGAGGTCTCATGTAGACGTTGAAGAGGGTGGGGCTGAGTGATGATCCTTGCGGGACGCCACAGATGACTTCGGTGGCCTCGGATCGAAACGGGGGGAGGCGGACTCTTTGTGTTCTTCCGGCGAGGAACGAGATGATCCACTTCAGTGCCTTATCTTGGATGCCGGTGTTGCTGAGGCGTTGGACTAGGGTGCGGTGGCAGACAGTATCAAATGCTGCGGAGAGGTCCAGGAGGATGAGTGCCGCTGTTTCCCCGTTGTCGAGCAGGGCTCGGATGTCGTCAGTGGCTGCGGTGAGGGCGGTCTCGGTGCTGTGGTTGGCTCTGAAACCGGACTGCGAGGGGTCAAGGGATCCGTTCGTCTCAAGGAAGGCGGCAAGCTGTTTGTTGGCGATCTTCTCGATGACTTTGGCAGGAAAAGGGAGGAGCAAGATGGGGGCGGAGGTTTTTGAAGTCGGTGGGGTCCACTCTTGGTTTCTTCAGTGGGGCGCTGAGCTCGGCATGCTTCCAGCTCTCCGGGAAAGTGGCAGTGTTGAAGGAGGTGTTGATGACATCCCGGAGTTGGGGTGCGATGGTGGAGAAGGCCTTGCTGAAGACATGGTGGGGGCAGGGGTCGGTTGGAGAGCCGGAGTGGATGATGTTCATCGTGTGTGCTGTGTCTTCGGTGGTCACCGTGGTCCAGGTGGTTGGGTGCGTGGATGGTGCGTTGAAACTGTTGTGGATGACGGAAATCTTGCGATGGAAGAACGAGGCGAGGGAGTCGCAGAGATTTTGTGAAGGGGTGATGTTGTTGTTGCCGGTGCTGGGGTTGGAGAACTCCTTGACGAGGCTGAAGAGTTCCTTGCTGTCGTGGGCGTTGTTGTCCAGTCTCTCCTTCAGTGATTTCTTCTTGGTGGTGTGGATGAGCTGGTGGTGCTTGCGGGTGGCGTGTTTGAGGGTGGTCATGTTGTCAGCGGTCTGGTCGAGGAGCCAGACTTTCTCGAGGGTGTGGCAGGTCTTCTTGGAGTCCTTGAGTTTGTCGGTGAGCCAGGGGGCTTTCTTGCTTCTGGGTCTGCTGGGAGGGTTCTTCAGTGGTGCGAGGTCGTCGGCGCAGGCGGTCAGCCACTGCGTGAAGTTGCGGGCTGCTTCGTTGGGGTCCGATGTGCTAGCAGGTGTGTTCTGGCTGAGGGAGGTGGTGAGCTGGTCGGCGGTGATCTTGCTCCAGCTCCTCTGAGGAACCTGATGCGGTTGGTGGTGGGTTTTGGTTTTTCTGAAGCTGAAGTGGATGCAGCTGTGGTCGGTCCAGTGGAGTTTGGTGGAGTGGCTGAAGCTGATGTGCTTGCTGAAGTGGGTGGGGGTGTTGACCAGTTGCTTGAGTCCAAGATTGGCGAGGTTGTCCAGCAGGGTGACGGTGTTGCGGTCCTTGTTGTTCTCCGGGTGGAAGTTGGAAGTTGAGGTCCCCTAGGAGGATGTAGTCAGTGGAGGGGAGGGCGTGTGGGCTGATGAAGTCAGTGATGTCTTCGCTGAATTGCGTGCGTGGTCCCGGGGGTTGGTAGATGAGGGTGCCTCTGAGGGTCGTCTTTGGGTCGGTGTGAATCTGGAAGTGGAGGTGTTCGGCGGTGGCAAAGGTGTCGTCGGCGTCGGTCGTGATGCGGATGGTGTTCTTGTGGATGATGGAGATGCCTCCTCCTGTCTGGTTGATGCGGTCCCTCCTGATGATCTTGTATCCATCCGGGATGGCGATGGCGATGTTGGGGGCTGAGGAGGCGTTCATCCATGTTTCAGTGAGGAAGGTGATGTCTGGTGATGTTGTGTCGAGGAGGTTCCAGAGTTCCACGGCATGTCTGTGGACGGAGCGGGTGTTGAGCAGGATGCACTTGAGGTCGCTGCTGGAGTTTGGCTTGGCGGGCGCGGTGCAGGTTTGGAGGCAGGTGAACTTGCAGGTTGTGCAGGTGAAGGGTCCGTGAATGCGTCTCTGGGCGGCGTTGTAGGTCTGTCGGGTCATCTTGCAGCGGTGGGGAACAGGGGTCCTGGTGCTGGGCGTGGTCCAGGCGCGGACGGGAGCAGACGGGCTTGCCTTTGGTGTGCCTTCGGCGCACAATCGGCGCTCCCACTGCGCGTACGTGCGGTCGCCATTTATGGCTAAGTGGGAGGGAGGAGCAGCTGGGAGGTGGGAGCGGGGAGGACACAAAACAAAAGGGGGCGTGGCCATGTGAACAGCGGCGGGAAGCGGGGAGCGGGGTGGGCAAGGCACAGGGGGACGACAATAGAATATATACCAAGTCAATATAAACGCACACAGGCACAGGGGGACAACAGCAGAGAAAATACACATGGCAATGACAAGTAAACAGCAGAACCACAATGTATTACGAGCAGAGGGGGGAGGGGCAGGGAGCAGCGAGGCAGGCAGCTAGGGCGTCAAAACAGCACAACGAGGCACAACGAGGCTGCGAGCAGCAGCGAGGGGCACTCACACAGCTGGTGTCCGTGCGGCGCGGGGGTGTCCTGAGAACAGGTCACACTCACCTGTGCCGCGCGGTCGCCATTTATGGACAAGTGGGAGGGAGGAGCAGCTGGGAGGTGGGAGCGGGGAGGACACAAAACAAAAGGGGGAGTGGCCACGTAAACCGCGGCGGGAAGCTGGGAGCGGGGTGGGCAAGGCACAGGGGGACGACAATAGAATATATACCAAGTCAATATAAACGCACACAGGCACAGGGGGACAACAGCAGAGGAAATACACAAGGCAATGACAAGTAAACAGCGGAACCACAATGTATTACGAGCACATGGCGGAGGGGCAGGGAGCAGCGAGGCAGGCAGCTAGGGCAGAAAAACAGCACAACGAGGCACAACGAGGCTGCGAGCAGCAGCGAGGGGCAAGGGGCACTCACACAGCTGGTGGCCGTGTAGCGAGGGGGTGTCCTTAGAATACTCTTAGCTTATATTTGCACATCTTAGCCGGGGTGTAATATAGCCGGTGTAAAAATGTATAATGTATAATCCGGAGACTACTACTCGCGGATACGCGTTCGGTCTGTGAGCAACAGGTCTCCCATTGTTCATCTGTCGGGGCAGTTCCCAACTCCACCCCATCACGTGTGCGACAGCGTGCGTGGCTGGAAGCTCTCTCTGCGTGTGTATTGTCTTGTATTGCAGGGGTGCCAGTGCTTGTGGCTCCTCCGGAAAAGTCAGGAGTAAGCAATCGTATTTCCTACCGTAGCCTAATATATAAAAAACCATCAAGAGGTGTCTTCTGCTCTTCTTAAAACATATGCTCAATAGTACGAAATCTGCCTTCATAGTACAAATCCCCCAGTTATTGATGTTGGTCTTATGTTTAAAATTATGAAAGACAACCTCCTGTAGCAGTGGCACGCTAGGGTGGTAATCTAGGGGTAGCAACGTCGAATACAACAGGGGCACATCCAGCATGCGTCCAATACGTTGCCATGCTGTTATCATGCATGCTAGGGTGTTGAGCTGCCTATCTCTGTCCCCTACAGGTAGGTATAGCTCTCCCTCAATAGGAATGGGGTGTGCCAACCAATGTTCTGCTGCCACCTGTGGCATATACTTCGGTTGCTTCACCCAAAACCATGCGTAATGGGCCTGCGCAGCATCAAAATATAACTCAAAATTCAGTATTCCAAACCCTCCCTTCGAGTAAGGCTGCGTCATTATCTCCCAATTCAATCTGGGCTGTTTACCTTCCCACACGAGGCGTATAATCTCTGATTTAAGTTCTTAAAAAAGTGCGCACCCGGGTAGAAGGGTATATTTAAAAATAGGTACAGAAGCTGGAGGAGTATCACCAATTTTATCAATGACGCACGGCCAGCCATGGACAAAGGCAAAGCCACTCACCGTGTAACGCTGTTTGCAGTTCGAGTTATGGCCATCCCATAATTCATCCTCATAAGTTACCCCCTATCTCTGGTGACTCTTATCCCTAAATATTTCAAGTCTTCCTCACACCACTCCAATGAGTAGTCCATCGAGAAGCGCTTAGTAGCCTACGTAAGCGGGAAGAAACTAGACTTCCCCCAGTTTATCTGGACCCCGGAAAGTCGCCCAAACACTATGAACTCACGCAGTATTGAATTCAAGTTTTGTTGTGGATCACGGATATACAAGGTAATGTTGTATGCGTATAGGGATATGAGTATTTGACGTTAATAACATTGTAGGGCCTTATGATTATGCCTTTGATGTAAATTTGCCACCAGCGGCTCCACAGCGATGGCAAATAGTAATGGGGATAGTGGGCACCCTTGCTTGGTCCCCCTCGTTATATTAAACGTTTGTGAGGTATGGCCATTGATAAGAATCTTTGCTACTGGCAAGGTATATAGTAGTTTAATCCACGACAAAAACAAAGGCGGGAACCCCATTCGCAGCATTACTCCAAAAATGTAATCCCACTCTATGGAGGTGAACGCCTTAGTGGTGTCTAAGAGTATCGCAGCCAGAGGGAGGTGCGGGGACACATTGTTTAAAATAGAAAATAGCGTCCTCAAATTGTGGGAGGTGGCTCTCCCAGTCACAAAGACCGTTTGGTCAGGCAGGATCAAGTTCTCCATCAGCAGGCTCAGTCTCGTTGCAATGAGCTTGGCTAAGATCTTTGCATCACAGTTAAGGAGTGAGAGAGGCCTATATGAGTCGCAGTGCTTGGGTGCCTTTCCCAGCTTCAATAACAATAGTATGAGAGCTTCCCTCATTGTAGGAGGCAGATGTACCATGTCCAATGCATCCTCATACACTTCCCTAAGAATGGGAGCCATCAGATCAATGTATGTTTTATAAAATTCAGCTGGTATCCCATCTGTGCCTGTGGCCTTGCCAGATTGCAGACTCATTATTGCCTCCCTCACCTCATCCAACTCAAATGGCGCGCATAAAAAAGGCCTCTGCCTGTCGCTAAGCCAGCCCAAAGCAACATCCCCAAGAAAGCCATCCAAGTCGAGGTTGTCTTGTTGCAGTATAGAGCTTACTATAATGCCCCAGAAATGTGGTAAATAGATTGGTTGTATCACCGCAGACCACTCCCTCCAAATTCTCCACCTCCGTTATGTAAGTGGAACAGCGAGGCCGCCTAACCTTCTGCGCCAATATCTTGCCAGGCCTATCTCCCTCTCCATAAATCCTGGCCACCCAGCATTTACCCTTAAATCTCGCCTCTCTCTGTGCCTCTTCCATGTACGCCGTGAGTTTCTCTCCAAAGTTAGCTTGGGTTGAGCCCCTTGGGTTCTCAGCAAGTCCTGTTTCCAAATTTCGCAAAGTAGTCTCTATATCCCTAAGGACTCCAGCCCCCTTCGCTATGAGTATCCCCAAATCGTTACTTTGAATGCCTCCCAATCTACCTGCACACTATTGACTGAGTCCTTATTACACTTAAAAAATTCAGTTATCTCCTCCCGCAGCTCCTCCTGGAACACTGTGCCAAGTAGAATAGGTGCATAGAGTTTCCAAGGGCTGCACAGTGCATTAAAATCAGTAGAGGAGAGCTCCATTAGCACTGGAGCATGATCCAAATAGGTCCTAGCAAGGTGCCTTGTATCGGCTATCGATGGTGCCAATCCCCTAGTTACTAGAAAGTAGTCCAACCTAGCCCAAGATTGTGCCTGCGCAGTACAATGTGTACCCTCCAGTGCCTACAGGTGCGTGTGCCGCCAGGCGTTGGTCAGCTGATAGGCTACAATAATCTCCCTTACCACTGCCTGTGCTTTTGTGTAATGGTGTGGCGCTGAGTGGGACCTTTCCATGTTGGGACTGTATGTAGCATTGAAATCTTCCCCCCAGACTACATGTGTAGTTTCCGTCTCAAATATCTTAGCCCAAAGTGCCTCAAAGAAACCAGGTTTATCAGTGTTGGGACCATAGCAACAGGCCAGTATTACCGGTTTGGATCTCATCCGTCCCCATGCGATACAATATCTACTCTCCAAATCCCAGGAGGCTCCTGACAGCTGAAATGGTGCCTGTTTCTTAATCAATATTGCGGTTCCCCTTGCGTATGTGGAATAAGAAGAAAAAATTCTATTTCCCACCCATTTGCTGGCGAAAGTGTTCAGTGTATTTTGTGGAAAGTGAGTCTCTTGCAGCATCGCTATGTGCACATTATGTCTGTCTAAATATGATAGAACTTGCCTCTTCTTTCTGGGATCCCCCAGTCCCCTCACATTCCACATGATGATGTTCAGTGTGCCTAAGGTTGCCTCAGCCATACTCTCCTAGTGCTGGTCGTGTATCGAGTGGTAGCCAAGCAGTGTGTCTCCTCTCTGGTTCCCCACCCCACATCTTTGCTGTAGCCTATCGGTGATGATGCACATAATATCTCAACAGAACCCTCTCGTGCCTCCAAGGGCCCAATGCTAATACAAACATTCTCAAATAACAAACTATCCAACCTCCATCCACCTCCCCCTCTTCCCACTGAAGCAACCCAATCTTGCCAGTATCCATTGCCCTCCTCCGCCCTCATCCCCAACAAAGTCGAATAAGTCTCTAGTTCCCCTGCACAGTGTGTGTTGTGGTCAATTATAAGGGTACTCCCTTTGGGGACCATCTCCAGACGGCAACACAGTCACTCCTCTCCCCTGAAGGCCCTCCTTTGATGTTGCACCCGGGCGCCGTCATGGGGGGAGAGGAGCCTGGATCTCATTACTATTGAACAACTGGTATAACTGATAGTGTCTCACCTATGTATCACTTCTGCATTCATACCTACTCGCCATGTCCACTGCCGTCGTCCCTCGGAAACTTGCAGCACCTCCATGCCATTGTGAGTCTTCTTCGGCCTCCGTGGAGGAGGATTGCTGAAAACCCCCAGGGCCATCGCCGTTACGGTGCATACGCTTCACTGTGCGGAGGAAATCTTCCACTTGTTGGGGATTGATGAAAAATCGCTGCTTTCCTTGATGCGTGACCCGCAATCTCGCTGGATAAAGTAGTGCGTAGTCGATTTGTGCTGTTCGTACCTTTTTCTTCATGTCGATAAACTTACGCTTTTCCTCCTACACTATGGGTGTAAAGTCTGGATAGTTCGAGAACGTGTTGCCATCGTAGGTCAGAGACTGCTTGTTTCTTGCTGCTCGAAGGGCCACATCAAGATCTCGATAATTCAGCAGGCGCGGAATGATGGGTCTCAGAGGGTTACTAGGCGTTGGTCGCGGTCCAAGGGACCTGTGGGCCCTTTCAACTATGAATTGTGAGGAGAACGCCTTCTAATCAATGGCTGCCAATACCATTTCCTCCACGTAGTCCTCCATCCTGCTGGTGTTGATTGACTCTGGAATGCCTATCACCCGGATGTTATTTTGTTTGCTTCGGGCTTCCAAATCTTCATTTTTAGCCGCTATAACTCCCAGCAGTTTATCCATGCGCGTAATCTGTGCTGTATGCCCGGCATCCTAGACGACATGCGATATACTTTGTCCACCACTGTTGCAAATCCATGCCTCATTTCTTGAAGGAAATTGTGCATGTCTGCAGTTTGCGATGTGGCACCACCATTGAGCCTCCCCCCGTCCTCATTATCTTGATCATCTTGCATGAGTCTGGCCGTTTTTTGGCTGATTCAAAGTTGAATTTCGGCTGCCTGATATCGAGTTTACACATTATGCCCCCGGTGCCCCGCTTCTGTGGGGTATGTCGCTTCAGCTGCCTCACAGCCTTTCCACTTCGAGTGCTGAGTCAAACTCTGGGAGCGGGTGAGTCCCAATCTTGTAGTCTCCTGCGTCTCACCCAGGTATGCATGCAGTGCTCACAAGCTCTGCAATCCGCACTCTATTCAGTCAGGGCCACTGGTAATCCAGTGTAGTGGCCAATCCTTATCGCACCTTATTCAGCAGCTCCCATCATGTGTCCGGCACACCCAGCTCAAGCCCAGTGTTTGGCTCCCCGGGCCACTTTATGTAATTACTGTATTGCCTGCTGCTCCTAACCCCATCCTATGCTCCTTCCCGGGCTATCATTGTCGTCTTCTCTTCTGACGCCGTGCCGATCATCGCACCAAAAGTTGGGGGGCACCCCCTCGTCCTCCACACGTCCACTACTGCTTCTTAGAGAATGCCTGCACCAGCTGCCATGGATGGGCTGCCTCAATCCCTCCATTGATGTGCCCCTCACTTTGCAGCTCAAAATCTAAATGGGGACGGAGGTGGCGCTGTCCCGCCCATACGCAAAGTCCTTCTGCGCTCTGCTCGGCTACCCCAGCTCCAGGGTGGTCCAAGTCCCCCCGGTCCCAAGTCCAGCCTCTCCACAATCTCTGCTCCACTTCACACCCTTTTCATTGGTATTCCCGTGCGCCCTTGCAAGTCTTTAGGCCGCTCCAGTGGGCAATTTACTCCGCCACTGTCTCAGCCATTACGGGGGTGCCGGGCACCACTGCCGAGCCGGGCCTCTCAGTTCTACTCACGGCACCATTTCCGTCCGCCGCCTTCCACTGTGCCTTAGGCTGCCGCCCTCCTCAAGGCTTCAGCAGCTCCGCAGGTCTTCCCGCTCTTACCGACTCTGTCCTGTTGTGTGTTTCGCGGTGCGGCCCAATCACCATTATTAGAGCCTCGGTCTCTACCAGTGAGCCATGCCGCTCTACACTTCCACTTCGCTGCAGCGCAGTCGTCGGCCAGATCTTCTACGGGTCGGTGCTAGGGGATACCGCGTCTGCTTGAGCCAATTTTCACACCTTGGGTGAAGTTGACCCAGTGCTTCGATTTGGCGAGTTTATAGCCACTCTACGTTCCAGTTACTCAGGATAATTGAAGTATTATTAGTCTAGGCAGCAGGCGCCTCACATGAGAGCAGCCATACTGCGTGTGTGCCCCCTAGTGCCCCCTACTCCGCCGTATAAATTGACTCCAGAAACTGTGGCTGGATTAAGACCAGTAATGAAGTCTATGATTGCACAAGGCATTCTCAAGGAGATAAGAGGAAGTCCCTTCACCTCACCTAGTATGGGACTGCAGAAGCCTAGTGGCAAGTACAGAATAGTGCAGGATTTGTGCAAGGTTAATGTAATCTTGACTCCATGTTTTCCTGTGGTACCAAATCCAGCTGTTATATTATTTCAGATACCTTGTGAGGCAGAATGGGTTACAGTCATAGATTTATGTCAGGCATTTTTCCCCTTACCGTTGCCTGAAGACAGACAATTTTTGTTTGCATTTAGGATGGAAGACCATGTGTTAACATGATGTTGTATCCCTCAAGGGTATACCGAAAGCCCCTCTATCTTTAATCAGATTTTTAAAAAGAATCTTGAAGGGATGGTGATGCCCCAGAGCTCAGTTCTGATTCAGTACATAGACGACCTTTTGGTTGCTTCAGAGACTGAGGATGCTCTCAGGATCAAACTGTGGCTTTTCTGAATCATTTGGCAGAGAATGGACACAAAGTGTCCCCTAACAAACTTCAGTATTATCAGACTGAAGTTCAGTATCTAGGTCATCAGATTGAAAGGGAAAACGAAGAGTGTCACCAGATCCCATAGAGGCGATTCTGCAAATGGGAACTCAGAAAACACAAAAAGAAGTCTGCATGTTTTTGAGAAAGGTTGGCTATTGTCGACAGTAGATCCCTTGCAAGCAAAACCATTATTGAGGTTGACTCAAAAGGACATCAGTGATCGAGTACCATGGGATGAAGAATGTTTAAGAGCCTTCCACGAGCTGAGAGAGAGCCTATGTCGTGGTCCAGCTCTGGGAATGCCAGACTCTAAAAAAGCGTTTTTACTTTTCTGCTGTGAAAAGAAGGAGTGTGCGTTAGCCGCCCTTGTGCAGACACATGGGGGTGCCTGTAGACCAGTAGCTTACTTTTCAGCTACATTAGATCCGGTAGCTTCTACGTTGCCCGGATGTCTTAAGTCTGTTGCTGCAACAGGTGTTAGCATTGAGAGATGTGAGAGCATAGTGATGGGTCATCGCAGCATTTAACAAATAACAGACTTACAAAGTATGAGCAAATTATATTGGCTTCTCAAAATGGCACTTTGAAACGCTGTACCACCTTCAATCCTGCCACATTGTTGCCACTTCGGCCAGAGGAAGGAGAAGATTGTGAAGAGCATGACTGCCTTGATGTTACTGAGCTATCTACCAAACCCAGACCTGACATTGTTCATGAACCACTGATTAAATCTGTTTTGGTCCTTTTTGTTGATGGTTCATGCTTAAGAGACAATGAAGGGTGTTTGAAAGCAGCGTTTGCTGTGTGCACCTTCTTGGGGGTGGTGGAAGCTGCCTGTTTGAGGAGAGTATACTCTGCTCAGGTGGCCGAGATAATTGTTCTGATACATGCCTGTACCATCTTGAATGGAGTCCAAGTGACTATCTATACGGACGGCCAATATGGGTTTGGAGTCGTTCATGATTTTGGTGAGTTATGGTCACAGAGGGGATTTTTGATGTCCTCAGGATTACCGATCCGAAATGGAGAATATGTGCACCAATTGTTGGAAGCTTTGCAGAAACCTAAGGTAGTAAAATGTGCAACCCATGGGAGGGGAGAGGACTTTGATACAAAAGGAAATCGTTACGCTGATGAAGTAGCTCGTTTTTGTGCTATACATGCTTGTGTTTTCAATGGAGATTATGTAGGAGAGAGCAGAGACGAGACCAAGCTCAGCATGATGTTAGCTGTAGCCAATACTTGTAATGAGGTGAAGCGGCTGAGGTCTCAGAAGAGGAAGCTGCATCATGGGTTAGAGCAGGCTGTGAAAAGAGAGAAGATGGCATTTGGGTGCCAACAGATAAAAGGGCAGTGCTACCTAACTGTTTACTGAGCCCAACGGCAAGGCAGATTGAAGGAGCAGTTAATCATGGGAGAGATGCCATGGTGAGAGTGTTTAGGCAAACTTGGTTTAACCCACGATTTCTAAAAGGCAATTTCCAAAAAAGTGATATCAATTATGACTTGTCCTTTAAGTTGGATTTTAAATTACTAATAAAAAGTGTCCTTGAATAATATTTCTAGCTGCTACCAAACTGAATTTAGCACTGATTAAAGGTAATAGTGTAAACCAGTGTGGATCTATAGGAGAGGCAGTCTTGTCACAGTGGAAAATCACTGGGTATTTTTCACTGCAGAGACATGTAAAATGTTGCCTTACTTTTAAAATGCCATGCAGTTTGCCCTACGGACATTTAGGGCTTACCTTAGGGGTAAATTAAAAGTTTTAAAATGGAAGGTTTACCCCTGGCAACCGATTTATTTTGCCAGGTCGAAATTGCAGTTTAAAACTTCATATACAAACTGCAGGGCCAGGCCTGGAGACACGTTTTACATGGCTACTTTTGTGGGTTGCACACCCATTAGTAGTATTTCATTTTCAGGACCAGAGTACATGTATTACCATGTACAAGGTACTTATATGTATATTAAATGTGCTAATCAGGCCCATGCCAAATTTTACCATGTTTAACAGGGAGAGTACAAGCACTTCACGACTGGTTAGCAGAGTGCACAGAGTTCATCGGCCAACAAAAATAGGGTGAAATATCCCGGATGACCATGCAGGTAGGGCACATTTCCATTAACTATTTCCCAACAAACTTTATTTAACATCCACAAATGGAATTGGGTCTGAAGGGGATCCTTTTTCTTAGGCCTATGGGCTAAAATCTCCTTTGAGGAGTTTGGAAAATGTTTTGTGACTGGATTTTGGTTGCAAAACATTGATACATATTTTAAAACATCACTATTTGGACCGAATGCCTGAAACAAGCTCCTTTCAAATAGTTATTGGTTATGGGTTCATAAACCCATTTTAATATGTAATAGTGTGTTTCCAGCTCGGAAAATGGGTTAAGTATATAACAGCAAGGCATTTTGCTGATTCAAACCCTGTGGTTAGCGAATGGCAAGTGCAAAATGTCGTTGTTCACCAGTCTTTGTGTTTAGCCGCAACAGCCAGACAATATTGCTTCTTTCCCTAGTGGTACAATATTAATATAGAGTCCTGAAGCCGATGGATCCTTCGTTTAAAGTATGACACCAACAAGATGTCTCTGTGCCTCTAAACTCATTAGAATGATTTAAAATTGATGGATTCTGTCAAAGGTTCCATCATAGTGAGTTACGTTACATTTGTCAGCTGAATTACTACTGGACATATATGGTGCAGTAGAGTAATTTTCCAGGGATCGCATAAAGAAATATAGTAAAAACTGCCGCTGAATGGGTATTTCACTCTTACATGCGAAGTGAAGTGGAGTCTCGGAAAATCTTTTTTTGTGTGGATTATTTAAGGAGAAGCTGTCTTCTTCACTTTTTCGGCAAGGAAGACATTTCCAGACTGACAAACAATAGCCTCAAGCAATGGATGCACGCCGCTAATAATCAAGTGTATGTTTTATTTTTGCAGGAAGTGAGAGCACAGTCCGTTTTTTATTTCAATTGCAACAACTACAGTTCGAAGTTTAATTCAGAAGATTTTTGTGTTGTGGAATTTCTTCAGATTGGCCTGATAGTAAATATTACCTGGGAAAAGCTATAAAGTGTATACCTCAGGTTTCGGTCTTTCTTGGTCTGGTGAACGGTGTGCAGGGGATGGACAGAGCTTTGGATCAGCTTTTATTGCAGCTGCATTTTTTTCAGGATTTACATTCGAAGGTCTCATGTTTCTCAGTGGGCCGGGGCGGTCCCGTGGGTCTCGTATGCGAAATGCCGCAGCTCTCCATGTGAGGGTGACTGGGTTAGGCTTGCATGGGGGCGCACAGGAAAGAAGTCCAAGAAAAACTGCCAATTTTGAATGTATGAGAAACTTCTCATACATTCAAAATTGACATTTTTTCTTGGACTTTTTTCCTGTGCGCCCCCATGCAAGCCTAGCAAAGTACCTGTGATCTGGATAACACAGCGACGCCAATTAGCAGCTGACGTCGAGGGTGGCTGCACACAAACTTACAAAAAACTTATCGGAACTGGGTTTTAGGTGCGGCACCGTAAGGTCCGCTGCTACATTTCTTGTGCATTTCATGAGGCTGGACTGGGTTTGGGCGGATGCACAGCTCTACTATTGGGCAGCACCACTGATTCCTAAGAATGATTGGTTGCATGGATACCAGCTGAAACCCCTGTAAAAGTTGGAACTACCCTGGATAGAATGCCCCGGATTGTTCATTATGTTCTATGGGGGTAAGATCCCCGATTCCCTCACCAAGGTCACTTGGATACACCTTCTATGTTGGAGCACTGGTTTGAGGTCCATCAGGTTTCAGAATGTCCTAACAGCGGCGATGCCAGTCTGGCATGGTACATAGTGCCCACACCGCCAGCGCTCGCTCCACCTTGAGCCCATACAACTTTCATACCAAGGAGACTCATGAGACATAAATGTGGAAAACGGTGGTGCAGGTTTATTTTGCATAACAAGTAGCAGATAAGGTGGGTCATCTTACAGGCGATCCAATGCGGCAGCCCCTCGCTGACCAGCATGCCTAATTAGCCATCTTGCACGGTAAGTCGATGCTCTTGACGGTGCAATACGTTAATACTTTATTTCGGTCTACTCCCGCACCCCCTGTCAGGGCGGAGCGATGAGGTACACCCCCGGTCGGTTCAGGCCCCCCGACCGCCCGAAGGACTAACGGGGCGCCGACGCTGTTTCCTGGAACCCCCTCGGCTCCAGGTTCTTGGCTCAGGCACCCCTACTGTGCCAGGCAGAGGTATTGACTGTATCCTTCTGCCGCAGAGGTACCCTTACTGTCCATCTGCTTCCAGATCGCCCTGTGACTCCGCCTGCAACACAAAACAGACCATTAGTTGTTCACAATTCGCCTGCCGCTCTGCTGCTGGGTCAGGGCCAGGGTGGGAACAGCGCAGAGCAGCCCAGGAAACGCGGCAGGAAAAGACCGAGCAATGCTTGCTCTGCTAATTATAGGTCCCGTGAGTCCGCCTCCCGCTCACACAGTCTCGCCACTCATTGGCCGTTTGCAAAGGGGGCGGCTCCCGGGCCGGCGCGCTATTGTTCTGCTTGCGCGGCATGTGGCACTAAGACGCTGTCTCGCGTTATCTCCCCTTTGCGTCGCGCGGCCAGCGGCATAGTGCCCACAACGCCAGCGCTCGCTCCACCTTGAGCCCAAACAACTTTCATACCAAGGAGACTCATGAGACATAAATGTGGAAAACGGTGGTGCAGGTTTATTTTGCATAACAAGTAGCAGATAAGGTGGGTCATCTTACAGGCGATCCAATGCGGCAGCCCCTCGCTGACCAGCATGCCTAATTAGCCATCTTGCACGGTAAGTCGATGCTCTTGACGGTGCAATACGTTAATACTTTATTTCGGTCTACTCCCGCCCCCCCCTGTCAGGGCGGAGCGATGAGGCACACCCCCGGTCGGTTCAGGCCCCCCGACCGCCCGAAGGACTAGCGGGGCGCCGACGCTGTTTCCTGGAACCCCCTTGGCTCCAGGTTATTGGCTCAGGCACCCCTACTGTGCCAGGCAGAGGTATTGACTGTATCCTTCTGCCGCAGAGGTACCCTTACTGTCCATCTGCTTCCAGATCGCCCTGTACTCCGCCACAGCTCTGGAGGAGGCCCCCGTCGATGACAGAGCCCCCCCACCACCTAGTTACCTTGTTACCTAGTGCCCTCAAGATCATTCGCACCCTGCTGCTGCCAGAGCTTCCTGTAAATCAAGGAGGAAAACATCCATCCCAATCCCAGACAAGTGAACCCCATCTCTTTCATAGTAGCCCACAGTCCTGTCCTGTATCAGCGCATGCCTAATAAACCCCAGGCCCCTCTTTTCCATGAATTTTTGCATAGCCCTGTTCACCCTCCTCCTGCCTTGCTCGATGGCAAGGGGTGACCGCGCTCCTCTCCAGGCCCTGCGGGGAACAATCTCCGACCATATAAATTCAGTGGCTCCCAGTTCGTTTGCTATCGCGGTTACATCCCGCTGCATGGCATCCACTAATGCTCTTCTCCCCATCGTCACCAGATCATTCCCTCCCAGGTGTATCACGAAGATGTTGGGAGGCCCCCCCCGTGCTGACAAACATTGGTCCAGTCTGCGCCTCAGCTGACCCCATCTCATTCCCGGGGAGCCCATCCACACTATTCGTGTCCTTGCAAAGGCCAAATCCCACTTCCTGTATGACGCCCACTGTTCCAGTCTGGTAACATGCGAATGGCCCATCACCCACACGCAACAGTCAACTGCAAGAAAAGACACCGTTGGCCTTATCAGATGTGTGGCTCAGCTTACAAGCCAGGGGAAGGTTATTAATCCCCGTGGCAACATGCGTGACATAATGTCGTTGTTCACCAGTCTTTGTGTTTAGCCGCAACAGCCAGACAATATTGCTTCTTTCCCTAGTGGTACAATATTAATATAGAGTCCAGAAGCCGATGGATCCTTCGTTTAAAGTATGACACCAACAAGATGTCTCTGTGCCTCTAAACTCATTAGAATGATTTAAAATTGATGGATACTGTCAAAGGTTCCATCATAGTGAGTTACGTTACATTTATCAGCTGAATTACTACTGGACATATATGGTGCAGTAGAGTAATTTTCCAGGGATCGCATAAAGAAATATAGTAAAAACTGTCGCTGAATGGGTATTTCACTCTTACATGCGAAGTGAAGTGGAGTCTCGGAAAATCTTTTTTTGTGTGGATTATTTAAGGAGAAGCTGTCTTCTTCACTTTTTCGGCAAGGAAGCAATTTCCAGACTGACAAACAATAGCCTCAAGCAATGGATGCACGCCGCTATTAATCAAGTGTATGTTTGTGAGAGCACAGTCCGTTTTTTATTTCAATTGCAACAACTACAGTTCGAAGTTTAATTCAGAAGATTTTTGTGTTGTGGAATTTCTTCAGATTGGCCTGATAGCAAATATTACCTGGGAAAAGCTATAAAGTGTATACCTCAGGTTTCGGTCTTTCTTGGTCTGGTGAACGGTGTGCAGGGGATGGACAGAGCTTTGGATCAGCTTTTATTGCAGCTGCATTTTTTTAGGATTTACATTCGAAGGTCTCATGTTTCTCAGTGGGCCGGGGCGGTCCCGTGGGTCTCGTATGCGAAATGCCGCAGCTCTCCATGTGAGGGTGACTGGGTTAGGCTTGCATGGGGGCGCACAGGAAAGAAGTCCAAGAAAAACTGCCAATTTTGAATGTATGAGAAACTTCTCATACATTCAAAATTGACATTTTTTCTTGGACTTCTTTCCTGTGCGCCCCCATGCAAGCCTAGCAAAGTACCTGTGATCTGGATAACACAGCGACGCCAATTAGCAGCTGACGTCGAGGTTGGCTGCACACAAACTTACAAAAAACTTATCGGAACTGGGTTTTAGGTGCAGCACCGTAAGGTCCGCTGCTACATTTCTTGTGCATTTCATGAGGCTGGACTGGGTTTGGGCGGATGCACAGCTCTACTATTGGGCAGCACCGCTGATTCCTAAGAATGATTGGTTGCATGGATACCAGCTGGAACCCCTGTAAAAGTTGGAACTACCCTGGATAGAATGCCCCGGATTGTTCATTATGTTCTATGGGGGTAAGATCCCCGATTCCCTCACCAAGGTCACTTGGATACACCTTCTATGTTGGAGCACTGGTTTGAGGTCCATCAGGTTTCAGAATGTCCTAACAGCGGCGATGCCAGTCTGGCATGGTACAAACCTCCCACTTTTTGCGTGCCTGCAGGACTTCAGGTAATGGGACCTGATTGGAATTTCGACACTGGGGGATGAGTGGTCCCATAATCATATAACATTCTTTCGAGAACAACAGGTGGAGTTCTCGTTACACGTCTCATAGTTTTATCGTTGCCTTCATTTGCATCATGCTTTGCTGGTTTATGAGAGAAAATCAGAGACAATTCAGGATAGTATCTCCGTAGAGGAAAAGTGAGTATTATCAAAATTAGAGAAGAAAGTAATTTCCCAGATTTGCCGATCTCTGTTAAACAATGTTTAGACCCCCTCCTGCAGCTCCAGCAACGACCTGAGAGGATGTGAGGAGATTAGGCGAAGGTGACTGGAGGGAGGCAATGAAGGCTCTATGGTGCTTGGCAGTGTCCTCAAGGCTAGGAGGCGGAATTCTTTCATGTGGTTTGGTCATGTATGAACATACAGCAATATTGTAAGTCTGTGTGCTGTAGTCTGTAGCTGCAGTCTCAGGTGCCCCACAAGTGACATTAATGGACCGAATGGAAGAGTGGGGGGTACTTGCTGCACCCAATTATTTGAGGCCATGGGATTTCTGGTGGCCAAGTGGGATGCAGAGGCCCCCACAATGCAGTAATAGACAAGAGGCATGGAACTCTGCCCTAATGTAGAGGTGTCGGGGAGTGAGTACTAAACATTGGGAAAATATGGGAGAACTGGTGTAACTATGTGCACACATGAGATATATGCTTTCTGGTGGAAGTAATGATTGGTAATCCCCAAGAATACATGCAAGGGGATTTGGAAGCATGTAACCTCGATGTCTATGATTTCTTTGATAAGTTCTCTGTTGATGGAATGTTTGATGTTCATGTTGATATTGAAGATCCAATGAAGAGAAATATTAAAATTAAAAGAAAACTGCATGGGGGAATTTGTGTCGAGTGGGGAAGACTTTCAGATGAACGACACTGGGGAATATGATGATACAATTGGACTTGGAGATTTACTTTTTGTGGATGACAAGTAAGGCTCCTTATAATAAAATGCATCGTTTTCCATGGCCCTACCTTTTTTTGGACTGGTGCTGCTGCATTTGTTACTCTGTACACCGGGACTCTGCTAACCAGGCCCCAGTGCATGCGTGCTGACTCTTAAAGCATGACAACATTGCATGTTAAATGTCAATACCTGTTGTGGGCTACCGTCCACGCCAACAAATAATGCACATTCTTATATTACTGCTATAACAGGAAGCAAGCTGTCTCGAGTGAATTTAAAGGGAGGTTTTCGTATGATAAGATCCACTGGAGAGGCTGAGGTGAATTGGAGAAAAGGATGTTTGAATGTTGCACGAGGATGGGAAGATACATTGCAGATGGCAAGAGGCCTGTGATGATGGTGATATTAAGGAAATGTGCGGATTGCTAGAGAGAGTTTGTTATTTGGGGTGAGAAAATACAGTTTTTGGTGCTTTGTTTGTAACTTTGGGCCTGATTTACAGTTTGGTTCACAGGGGACTATGCCACAAATACAGTGGAGTACCTTGCCCACCTGACTGATGGTCTGCTCACTCTGTTGAGAGTTGGATGGACTGGTACATTTCTGACATCATTGTCCCCACTGGCTTCACCATGGGAAAGCCTACACCAAAAGCCTCAACTCCACACAGGTAGCTGCATCAAACCATCTGCCCTATTTAGAGTGTTATATATATGTTATATGTTATAAGCTTATATAGCGCTATATCACCCAGGGGTATCTAAGCGCTGTCAGTGAATACACAACATCAGTGGGTACAAAAGTTAGATCACAGAGGTCCCCACGACTCCTCAAAAAGCACCGTCTTCAGCTTTTTCCTGAACAACAATAAGTTTGTTTCCTTCCTAAGTTCCACTGGAAGATGGTTCCAGGCCAGAGGGATGGTGCTAGAAAAGGCTCTGCCGCCCTTGGATGTGAGGTTGTACCGAGGGCAGAGGAAGTTACATGCCTCAGCCGACCAGAGGGATCTAGTAGGTAGGTACCTACAGAGCCGGTCTTTGATATATTTGGGGGCTGAGCTGTAAATAGCTTTGTGTGCGATACATAGATTTTTAAATTTGGTTCTTTGGGCAATGGGCAGCCAGTGTAAGCTGCGGAGTAGGGGCGTGGCACGAGTGTGCCTAGGTTTATTAAAGAGAAGCCTGGCCGCATCATTCATCACGACCTGTAGTCGGGCCAGAAGGTTGTTTGGGAGGCCATAGTAAAGGGAGTTGCCATAATCCAGCCGTGCCAGGATTAAGGCGGATACTGCCAACCTCATTGTGGAGAAAGATAGGAATGAGGAGATTTTCCGCAACTGGCGAATCAGACTTACACAAATGCCCACCACAGATGATACCTGCTGGGTCATAGAAAGTCGGGCATCAATTTTGATGCCAAGACTTTTAACTGCTGGTGCTGGTGCTGGCGGTGGCCCTAGGACAGTTGGCCAAAACTGGTCACACCAAGGGTTGGCAGCTGTAGTGATTGCCAAGACTTCAGTTTTGTCTGGATTTATTTTTAGGGAGTTATTTGACATCCAGCTGACTGTAAATTTGAGTATATTCTGCATTCTCAAATGGGCCTGAGCAGTGTCGTCAATCTGAATCAGAATCTGTGTGTCATCTGCATAATTGTAGACTCTACAGTCCATTCTATTTAGTGACGCAATCAGTGGCTGCAGGTAGATATTAAAAAAGAGTGGTGACAGAGCCGAACCTTGGGGCATGCCACAGGTCAGTTTTGATGACTTGGACACAAGGTCGGCAAGCTGCACTCGTTGCGCCCTATCTTCGAGGAAGGATGTCAACCAGGCCAAGGCTGTACCCTGAATCCCCAAGTCCTTTATCTGCGATAGAAGCTGGCAGTGATTAACAGTATCAAATGCCGCGGATAAGTCCAAGAGGATCAGGGCACAAGGTCTTTTATTATCAGCCTTGAGCCTCAGGTCGTCCAGCACGGATAGCATTACCAATTCCGTGCTGTGATGAGCTCTGAAACCCGCCTGGTTGGGCTCGAGGAGGTTGTTGCTTTCCAAGAAGTTGGTGAGAGAGTATAGGACATGCTGCTCCAAGATTTTCGCGAGGAAGGGGAGCTGGGAAATTGGTCTAAAGTTCTTTAGGTTTTTTTGGGTCCGCACCAGGTTTCTTAAGTAGCGGGACCACTCTTGCCTCTTTAAAGTTAGAGGGCACCAGTCCCTTGTCTATGGAGTGATTTAGCAGCGTCAGGACATTGTCCTCCAAACCAGGCCAACCCAGTTTGAAAATTTGAGGTGGACAAGGGTCAGCTGGCGAGCCCGATTTCACCCAGTTCAGTATGGTCGCTAAACCCTCCTTAGTTAGGGCTGGTAGAGATGATAGTTTTTGCGAGCTGAGTCTGAACGGGGAAGGGGGTGGGGAAGGTACAATAGAGCACGGGAGAGTTGGAGTCTGATTGATTTCTGTGACCAAGTTCTTGATTTTATTCATGAAGAAATCCTGAAAGTCCTGACAGTCTTTGGAGTCAAAAGAAGGTTTTGACTCTTTGATGGTACGTAAGTCTTTCAGGATTCTAAAGACTTCTTTCTGAGGGTTAGCTGCCGTTTGTATGGCTGTTTCATAGAACTCAGCCTTCCTCGAGCGAATAGCTCTTTTATAAAGCGCAAGCTGCAATGTATAGGCCTCACGTTCCGTGGGAGCAAGGGACTTCCGCCAAGCTCTTTCATGCTGAACGAGAACTTGCTTTAGATCCCTGAGATCTTTAATAAACCATCCTGCGGCTTTACCCTTGTCTCTCATTCTGATTTTGTGGACAGGGGCAACAACCTCAATGGCTTCTTTAAGTAAATCTTGCAGGGCGGTGCTTTAAATGTTCACATCGTCACTCGGTGACACGGGATGTGTGGTATGTAATAGGGTGGTTATTAAATCATCAGCTTTAACCTGCTTCCAGCTACAGAGAAATTTCCACTGTGATTTAACATCTTGCTGTCCTAACAGGAGAGGGAAATGACATTCAATCAGGAAATGATCAGACCAAGGACAAGGGGAAATCACCGGGGGAGCTAGGAGAGGGCGAGAGGACCAGATCAGGTCTAGCGTATGGCCCTTCAGGTGGGTTGGTTCCTTGACTACCTGTGCGAGTCCCAGTTGTGTAAGGACTTCATCTAGTTGGTTTGCCTGACTATTCTTCAGGGTAATTTCCCAGTGAAGATGGTTTTCCTTTCAGAATAGGACTACTGATAGAGCGTGTAGGTCACCCGACTATAATTTAGCAATACTCACCTGGGCCCATAATTCAATTACACATTTATTCAATCAGGTAACCCACACTCTATTACCAGTCTATTTTATTCCACTAATTCCTATACCATTGATTTACCAATCCTTGTCACTGGTACCTATGACCACAATGGATCAGGGAGTTAAGTAAAGAAAGGCAATCAAAAATACCATAACATTTGCACTCATATAATAACCACAGACTCAGGGTAGGTTCAAACTCTTTATCTAATCATCATCAAAATTCATGAACCACAGATTAAAAGCGATTAAACTATCAATAACCAAGATTAGGAACAGTGTATAGCTATGCAAAAGATAGATTATGCCAACCATTTAGCAAGTTGAAATAAAGGGAAGGTAAAACAAGGAACATACTATTTTGAGAAACAAACTTATGCAATTTTACTAAAGGAGGGTAAAGAAAGGGAAAATACTAAATCATCAGTTTTCGTAATTATTTGTGGTTTGAGAAAGAATACCAGGTGCATTAACAAAACTAAATTTTAGCACATAACTATAGGGAAGGGAAGAAATTGGAACACACTATAAATTCAGATAATCAAACTTAACTCCTTAAAGGGAAGGTAAAGAAAGGAAACTTACACTATCATGAAAAACATTTAGCATTGACTAAAAGGTGGGTAAAAAGTGGAACACGCTAATAAACCACAAAACATGAATTTATTATTTAACCATGGGAAGGGTAAGAAATAGGAACATATGCAAGCAAACTTTGCAAATCAGGGAAGGTAAAGAAAAGGACGCAAATTCGAATGACAATTACCCACACAGATTTATATTTACCTAGAATGGTGTGAAGACCAACCCTGGCCATGGGTCAGAGGAAAAGGACAGGAGAAACCCAAAGATTTCAGTGCCAGTAGGCGAGCAGGCGCAGATCAGAAAATCAGGATAGGATAACCCCAGGATTTGGATCAGGACCGGACCACCAAAGGTTAAGACCAGCACCCGCAGTTTTGGTTGCAACGCCTGCGCTACTCCCTCTCTGCAAGGATTCAGCCAAAACCCCGATTGGGTTACAGCATTCACCAGCAAAGTGCTTCACCAGCACTTCAACTTTCCAGAACCCTGATTGGGTCCTCGAACCTCCCGACAGAGTGCTCCGCAGCCCTCTGCTCTTAGTCACCTATTGAGTGCATTGGGTCAGTGACAGGTCAGCTATTCGGACAAGTCGGACAATTTTTCTAGCTAACTACGCTAGTTATACTGTTTTCCAGTTCAGTGTACCACCCCCCAATGTTGCAAGTGTAAGGATCCCCAATTTTGATTGGACAAAGGAGGAGGACAGGTCATTACACCACCTAAATTTTAGACTTTCGCCGTTCTCTTTATTGAAATTTATGTCCACGCCCATCAAATTCAGGTTCTCATGCCGATTTCTTCTTCCTAACAATGGATGTTCTATTGACAATTACAATGTATACAAATTAGAGTTTATTGGGGCAGCTTCTCAGGAGCATCTTCTAGTCAGTCATCTCCTTGGCAATAGTCCAAAGGTCACTGCTCCAGAGATTTGTGATTCTCGCGCAGACGCAATTTCAACAAAGATGGAGTACAGCGTTACGAGACAGGCCAGTTTTCAAAGTGTAACATGAAATGGAAAAGAAACAGTTTTAGAACACAGAATAAATGATTGCACTGTATACCATGAATTTCTACACTATACCCATTACTTTATAATAAACTATAGCATTAGGATTAGGCAGAACGAACAGCTTAGCAAAAGCAGCAGTGCAAGCCTCTCGCATGTGAGAACACAGAACAGCCATATTAACACTAGTGCACAGATGCAACAGGGTTCCCTCCAAAGCTGCGAGTACGTCATGTCACGTGGGTATGACAGTCGCATGCGCAGTAGAAATTCCTGCGTAGCAGCAGCCATTTTATTTGCAAGCGTATTAAGATTAGAAAACACATAAGGAAGCTTTACTCGGATACCCAATATCAATAGAAAAAGGGTAAATTAATAAGACAAACAGGTTGATTACATAGTTACGGTTACTCGAGGTTCTTGAATTCAAACAAGGCGCTTTTCGTGCGAATCCTTGATCCATCAATCCCCTCTTTGATGACATTTTATATCATCACCAATTAATGAAACAGATGCCAACTTCTCACATTTCACCCATCTCAATCTCTTCAAACTTTCTATTCTGCTTTTTCTCATTATTAATGGGATGAGAATTTTTTATCTTTTTATAGATCTGGCTATTCAATTCTTCTAATTCAAGTTCTTCAATATATATTTGTACTCCTCGCTAATTCATGGAATATTTCTTTTTATGTTTTCGACATTTGCAACAAATTATTATCCCTAAAACTAATAAACCTATTCCCGCCATTGGCATCAGTATTTTACTCACAAAACTTTTACTTAGATTAGAAAACCAACTACCTACAGAGGAGAGACCATCGGTAAGTCTCTTCCATGTACTATCAACCTCCAGTGGTTTAAGCCCTTTTTCCAAATTAGTGATGTTTCTTACATAACTCTTAATTTCAACACTTTTGTCTGGAATGTAAGTGCAACAATGTTGCACTTTCAACATTCTACAGACTCCGCCCTCTTTTGTCAATAACGTGTCAAGAGCAAGTCAATTTTGTAAAACCATAGATCTGATCGCAACCAATTCGGTATTGACCATCAAGAAACCTCCAGCAGTGTCAGTTGATAACCGATCTACTACTGTTGACAATTTGCAGATTCTGTGCGTATTCAGAGACACTCCCACTGTAGGTATCAATGCACTAAATATATCCTCAACTATTTCTCCAACACTTTCTCTTTTGCTACGTACTAATCCATTAGTTTCTTCATTGCTTCCAGTGATTTTACCCACATGGTATATCTTTGGGAAGACAATACCAAAATAACAGCTTCCATACCAATGATCTGGTAATTTGAAATAAGCCTTGTTCCCACATATACAATAAATTCCGGGAAACACGGGTTCAGACCCATCTTTGAAACCCCAACCCCCAATTACCTTGTAATTGTGTTCACATTCACTGGAACCAATGAATACATTGTTATAATACCTAGTATTTTCTCTGTGAAGACAGAGTTTCCCCTTCTTTTCAAAATCCAGCAACATAGCAGCATTAGCTCCACCATTTGAGGTGCTTCCTATACTTTCAGCCCAGTTAGAGATTTTCGGATTCTTGTTATTTGCTTTTCTTTGGAAACTCTTTCTTCTTTTCCCTACCATATCTAAAATATCTTCTCTTTTTCGTGTAATAAACATGTTAAGTTATTCTTGTGTATGTCATCTATATCTATTTTTCCTACAGTTAGAAAATATTCACTCATATAGCGTGCTACATCTCCAGTAGTATGGACAGGGTTTAGGTTTCTACGTACAGGAAGTTCAGAAAATATCACATCTAAGTTCGGATAGTAATACTGTAAAGGTCCTTTCTTGTAAAATAAGCTAGCTAAAACACTACAGGAAATTCCATATGTTAGCGGCAAGTGGTGGTACGTCACACCCTCAGCTACCGAAGTAGGCAGCTTCATACAGACATAGCAGTCTTCTATTTCCATTGCTTCTACATAGTGTACTAACAGGTTTGCAAATACATTTAAATGAGTTCTGTTTTTGATTCTATTATTATGCAGTCCTTCGTCATCTGGTGCTTCTGAGTCTATTTTAGTTTGTCTAAGGCTAAGTGCTCTTTCTTGTGTATCTACTCTTTGTGGTGTATCTCTATTTGTAGCTCTTCTGTGTCCATTGGCAATTGCTTAGTAGGGTACAGATTTGTATTTTTACTCGTCATGTAAGGAATAGCTATTGTTAGTCCTAGCCAAAGTACAAGTACTATTGCTATACTACATAAACATACTTTGCAGCATGTTTTTAAACAATTTCTTTTCGGTCTTCCATTAACAGTATGATCAGCCATTTCTGACTAAAGGAGACTAAACCCCTCTTTGTAACTTTTACACAGTCTTTACCCTGTGCGACTTTCAGGTGGGTCTCACTTCTACGTCAGCTTGATCAGTAATCAATTCTTAATTACTTTCGTCACTTATTTCCAGATTTTCAAAATCTTCCAAAACAATGTAGGTCCACTCAGGGCCTTTGTATTTATTATTCAGTCTCTTTAGTCTTGGACTTCTCCTTCTTGGTTGTATCAATGGTGGATCAGTTTGACTTGTTACTTCATCTACTTGCTCAGGTTCTTCATTAATTTTCTTTAAACGCAGTCTCAGTCTTTTGACATATCTAGGCCATTTGTCTCCTTTTCTGAGTCTTTTAACTGGCACTGTACTTTGGCCCTCTTCGAATGCTCTTTTATTTTCGCTTAGTTGTGGCACATCGATTTCAGTGCCGTCTTCTTTTACCCTCTCTATCTGACTAGGTCCAGGTCTTATTTCTGTTTCTTCTGCCTGGTCACTAAGCTGACCTTGTTCAGGAATCTGTAGGATTTGACGTTTGTTTGTTTCACTTTCGTCGTCCTGAACAAAATTGTCTAGTCCTGTCTGGTCCTGCTCAAGCTCTTCGAACCCTTGAGTTTCTTCTGCTTGAGCTTTCGCCCTAATTTCTATCTGTCCCTTTTCAGGTTCAGGAGATCTTGGAGGAGTGTCGATTACTTGATCTTTCCCTATCTGGTCCTCCTCAGAATCACTTTTGACTTGGATTTATATGATCTGAGTATCTTTTTCTACACCTGTCTCATCCTCGCTATCACTCTGTCTGTCTAGATAGGTTTGACTTCTTGTCCGCACATACTCTGCAGGTATGTCGATTACTGGAATCCAATCATCTTGACTGGTGCTCGGTTGTTCTTCTTCAGCTACTTCAGGATCGATATCTTTGGACCCTTCAGCTGCGCAACCTCCAGCCTCAGTTTCATCAGGTTCCATTACCTTTTTCGTGTGATTGGCATGGATCCAGTGTGGAACTCCTGCACTCTTTACAGCTGTGGTGGTGACCACAATCACTTGACTTGGTTTTCCCCACCTCAGCGTAAGGCAAGTTTTCCGAGTATGTTTCTTAAGCACTACCCAATCACCTGGGTTCAGGTCATGTGCTGGTGTTGCTGGTCTGGCGACAGCATCTTCCCCAATCTGGTGAGAGATAGAAGGCACTTGGTCAGCCATTTCTTTGCAGTACTCCAGTACTAAATCATCAGATATATTTATCAGCTTGTGTCCTGGCACCTATGCCTGCCTCATTGCTCTTCCCATCAGTATTTCATGGGGACTTAAGCCTGTGTTCCGGTCTGGAATACTTCTAAGTCCCATCAGAACAAGAGGCAGAGCATCTGGCCACTCCAATCAAGTTGACTCATACATCTTTCCCAGTCTTGACTTGATAGTGCCATTCAATTGTTCTACCACTCCAGAAGCCTAGGCGATATGCACAGTGCAGTTTTTGCTTAATCTGAAAAGCTTCACAAATTAAGCCCATTATTTCACTATTAAAGTGTTTTCCTCTATCTGATTCAATTGTTACCGGAAAACCGAAACGAAGTATCAGTTCCCTAAGTAGAAGCTTAGCTACAGTGATACTATCGTTCCTGCGTGTGGGGTAAGCTTCCACTCATTTTGAAAACAGGCAGACAATGACAAGTACATATTTTAGTCCTCGACAAGGGGGTAACTGAATGAAATCAATCTGCCTTCGAATAAAAGGACCCTCTGCCTTTCCAATCTTTCCTGGTAATACCACTGTTTTCTTCCCTAGGTTCATTTGCTGACAAATTAAACACCTCTGGCAGAGTGGCTCTGCTATGTTCGTGAATTTCGCATTAAACCATGTTCGTCTGAACAGACGTATCATAGCATCTCTTCCCAAATGTGAATCTCCATGAATCAACCTAGCCATAGGAGCAAACAGACAGTCTGGTATCACTGCTGTTTCGTCAAGATAAACAATGACACCATCTTCAGCCCTTCTCTGACACCCTAATTTCCTCCATTGTTCCTTTTCTTTAGGTTCTGCTGCATTCTGCAAATCTCTAACTTCTTCCCATGTATCCACACCATCCAGTAACATAAGTTGGCAGCTGTTTCCACCCACCTCACCTTTTTGTTAACAGCCATTTTGTATTTTACACAATGTTGGGCTAACTGGTCAGCATATCGATTACCAGCTGTCACTTTGTCATTGCCAGATTTGTGAGCAGCACACTTGACCACAGCCACTTCTTTTGGCAACTGGATAGCTTCCAGTAAGTCTTTCACATATTGACCATTTATGATTGGAGTACCTGAAGAAGTCAGACACTCCCTTTGCATCCATAATTGGCCATAGTCATGCACAACCCCGTAACCATACTGGCTGTCAGTGTATATGGTTACTTTCCAATTTTTCCCAAATTTACAAGCCTTTACCAGGGCAACCAATTCGGCTACTTGTGCAGACTTGACTCCAGGTAAATAGGATGCTTCCACTAGACCTCCCTAGGTACACACTGCGTAGGCAGCGCTTAAACCTCCTTCCTCATGTCTCATGCATGAGCCATCGACAAATAGCTCAAAATCTGACTCAATTAATGGCTCCTCTCTTATATCTGGTCTTGGTTTAGTGCTGTATTCAGTCAGATCAATGCAGTCATGTTCAACTTCTTCCTTAAGTTCTGCACTATGTGAATTAAGCAGCAGGGTTGCTGGGTTCAAAATATTACATCAAGCAATGGTTACATTTCTTTCACCTACAAGAATTCTCTCGTACTTAGTCAGCCGACTAGGTATGAGATACTGAGTCTTAGTCCTGGTTAGCAAGATTACAACTGCATGTGGAACATACACAGTTACAGGATGTCCCATAATGATGGATTCACTCTGCTCAAGGCTCATGCAAGTTGCAGCTACTGCTTTCAGACATCCGGGCAATGCGGCTGCCACTGGGACTAATGTGGACGAAAAATATGCCACTGGACGTCGCACTAGTCCATGAATCTGAGTCAAAACTGAAAGTGCACAATTATCTCGTGTGTCACAAAAAAGTGCAAACTCTTTTGAATAATCAGGCATTCCCAATGCTGGAGCTGTACACAGGCAGTCTCGTAAATTTACAAAAGCAGTCATGCTTTCGTTATCCCACTCTACTGGGTCTTTGGCTCTTTTCTTTGTCATTTGTATCAGGGGCTTTGCAAGGACTGCGAATCCCGCAATCCATTGCCTGCAATATCCTACAACTTCAAGAAACATTCTGATCTCTTTTTGTTTGTGGCAAATTCATATTTTTAATTATCCTGATTCTTTCTGTGGTAACTTTCCTGACACCTCTCTCTATCTTATGCCCCAGATATTTCACTGAGGTAGCACAAAATTGCAATTTCTCTGGGGACACTTTATGTCCTCCTTCACCCAGATGATTCAGTAAAGCAATGGTATCAACAATACAGTCTTTGCATGTCTTAGACACCACCAAAAGGTCGTCTATAGACTGAACCAAGACTGACTGTCCAGGTAGTAAAAGTGACTCAAGGCACTTTTTCAAAATCTGGTTAAAAATCGAGGGGCTTTCTGTGTACCCCTGAGGGACACGATTCCAAACATAGACATGACTGTCGAATTCAAATGAGAAAATAAATTTGCTATCTGAGTGCAAAGGGATCGAGAAAAATGCGTGACATAGGTCAATGACAGTAAACCATCCAGCTTCCCACGGTATCTGGTACAGAATCACTGCAGTATTTAACACAACTAGACAGCAAGAAACAACAATCTTATTAACCTTTCTAAGGTCTTGTACAACCCTGTACTTATCACTCGGTTTCTTTACACCAATTATGGGAGAGTTACATGGACTGCTCATTACTTCTTGCAAAATGCCTGCTTCCGACAACCGTTTTATTTCTACTGCAACACCTGCCTTTATTTCTGCACTCATTTTGTACTGTCGAGTATTTGGGTAGACTGCGTCCTCTTTTATGGACACTTTTATTGGGTCAATATTTGCCATTAGTCCTACATCTTTTCCAGTAAACTCCCATACCTCTGGTTTTACCGTCTGTTGCAGTTCTTCTGGTAAGTCTTTTATTGTCATTCGTGTAATTTCTGTCTCTGGTCTTGCTAACATTAATTTATAATGCCATCTTCATCCGGAGTCTGAATTTCAGCACCATTTGGAGTGCAAAAGATGGTGCAATTCATTTTGCACAACAAATCTCGTCCTAGTAAATTTACTGGACTTAAGTCACAGATAACGAATCTATGCATTTCTTTAAAATTCCCTATTCTAACTTCCATTGGTTCTGTAACTGGGGTACTCATTTTTTTATTAGAAACGCTCATTACTTGGATCGCTTTTCCTGAGAGGGGTAGGTTTGGAACGTCTGCTGTTCTTACAGTAGAACAGGTAGCACCAGTGTCCAACCGAAAGGTGATATAATTTCCTTCAACCTTTCCTTCAATGTATGGCCCTGACTGGTCTACCGGCAAGGAGGCGCCAAGCACGCACTCCTCGTCTTCCCCCTCAGGCACCGTCAGTAAGTTTCTTCACAAAAGAATGTGTCATTCAAAAGAAATAGTGATGTTGATGGATCTCTCTTTTCCCTTCCTTCCCAATTCGAGGTATCTAGACTCTGTTGTGCTTTGCTCTTATAATTTGGTATAGGCGCTGGTGGTATTTGGTTCTGTATTACCTGCTGCTGGGTCTTCCGTGGCATCTCATTCGGCGTCTGTGTATTTAAATCATTATTTTGCAAATTACTATTCTGCACAGCCGTACACTTGTCCTTCCAGTGCCCCAACTTGCCACACCCGTGACAGCGGAACTTATTTTTCGCATCCTCCCTATTGAATTTTCCCCTGGGCCTTCCCCCACTTCCATCACCCTTATTCTGATTGATAGTCATCTGATTTAACTGTTGTTCTTGTTGCTCATCTAATTTTACTTGTTCCCACTTAACTTTTTCTTTCAACTCTTTCCGCTTATTTTCTAGCTCATCTTATTTTCTAGCTCATTTAAGGACCTCATCTATGGGCTTAGCCTGCCAACAAATTTTATTGTCTTTATTCCATTGTGAAATTTCTGGTCTCAATCCTAGCACAAATCAATAAATAAAATGTGGCATGTCTTTCATGTCAATGTTATCTAATCCGCTGTATTGTTTAAAGGTCTGTAATAGACGTTCATAATATGAATGCACTGATTCGTCTTTATTCTGAGTGGTTCTATCTATTTTCATCCCGTCTGTCTCTTTTGCAGGCACCTTTCCCTTAAGGTATAGTATTACTTGATTATATTTTTTCATTACATCCTCGGAAGGTGCCCCTGTCTTTGGGTTTCTGGATACTCATCACTAGGCCAATCAACAGCAATTTTGCATTCTGTCCACAAATCTACGGGGACTACTATATCAAATAAGCCAGCTAAGTCTTTCAAAAGACACTTTGACACCTTTACAAATCTCTCGACTTGTCTGTACCATTCTACAGGTTTTTCACGCAATTTTGGGAAATCATTTGTAATTGCCAAAATATCCTGTCGAGACCATGGAACATGCACATAGCCTCCACCTGGAACCTCTCGCATGGGACATAATTTTTCCACTTTGTCTGCTTCTTTTAACACATACTCTGAAGTAATTTGTCTTGATCTAATTTCTTCCTTTTTCTTTGCCCATCTTGCTTTCCATTTCTCTAGTTCTCCCCATTTTTGCATTAACGTCATCAACTCTCTTATTTGCACCTTTCTTCCTGACACATTTATGTTTTCTAAATCTTTGTCAGAAAATTCTACTCGGTAAGGTTTCTGTAATACTTTAGATTTACCAATTTTGATTCCCATGCTAGCTGCAGTGTCCATTAATTTTTCATGAAACACCTTTGTATTTCTAGTGATACTTTTGCAAATAAACAGTAATTCATTTTCACTGAGGGTATTTAATCTCTCCAATCCCACATTCCCAGCCATCATTTCTTCTATTTCAATCCTCATTTTATATATATATAATGGCTTGGGCTGGGTCTTTGGTCTCTCTATTTCTCGTGTCCATCTGTCTATCTCTTCAGGAGTTACAACAGTGGCACTTCTTGTTCCTGAAGATGTCTCTATCTGTACTTCTCTCGACAGTAAAGGAGTGGTTTTCTTTGTAGAATCACCTTCGGGTTCTCTTATCGGTAAATCCATTAAGGATATTACTGGCTCACATTCACTTGCCTGGTCATCTATTATCAGTGGTTCTTTTCTTGGCTGTACTACTGATGTAGTTATAACTTGAGCGTTTGGACTAGCTTGCTTATCTCCATACAAAGGAACAACTGGGCCAATAGTCACTGGAATTGTCAGAGCTTCAGGACTTGTGTTTAATTGAGAAATGTTCTGAATTAATTCACTTCTCTGTTTATTTAAAGCTTCTCTTTCTCTTTCTTGTAATACCCTTTCGATGGAGATCTCATGTATAAGCATGGGCGAATTTTGCGGATCTCGTGTTCGCGAATTTTGCGGATTTGCGAATTCGCAATCCGCAAAATCCGCGAATTCCCGCAAATTTGCGGATTTTTTTTTTTGTGTTCGCCCGTGTTTCTGCCAGTTCGCGAGGGTTTTTACAATTTCGCAATTTGCAAACTTACCTGTCGGGTCGCAAGTTTTGCGAACTTGTTGTTTCTACGTGTCCAGCCTGTTTGGGACACTCTTCTTCATCACTGCCACTCTCTGTCACCACTGCCACTCTCTGACTACTCATGCCACCCTCTGGCCCACCCATGCCACCCTCTGTTTCATCACCACACCCTCTGGTTGTCCAGTGTACATTATTTTCGGCAAAGCAAAGCACACCTTCCCTGCCTCAAGTGACCTGAATTAATTTGGGGCTGATTAATGTGTCACAGAATATTTTTTTAGCTGGCACCTGCTTCCTTAGTGCGCCCTGATTAGTGATCTTTTGCACTTGCTAAGTGCTTTCTTTGTTGCAAAATTAGTTACAACACCTGCCCTGCCCCAACTGACAATAATGAATTAGGGGCTGATTAATGGATTTTAACTTCCAGCCTGGCTCCTGCTTGTCTCCCTTAGCTGTAATTCAGGACCTTTGTGGCATATGTGTAACTATTCTGAGGTTCAGAGCAGGGTCACATAATAGTTGCAACTGGCAACTGAACTCTGGAGGGGCCCCTCAGGAAGCACTACAGGAAATGGCTACTAATGATGAGCCTGAACTTTTGAACCTGGCAAGTAGTTTCAGTTTTGCTAAGATCGTATTTCTGCAATTTAGCACTTATTCGCGGGGCGCGAAGTTGTACTGGGAAGCCGCGAACTCACGCGAACAGTGCGAGCAGTGCGAGCAAAATCCGCTGCTCGCGGATTTGCGGATTTTGCGGGAGATTCGCGAATCTCGCGGATTGCGGATTTCCCGAAAATCCGCAAAATCCGCGAGCGAAACGGATTTTCCGCCCATACCTACTCATGTATCACTTGTGGAATTAAAGGTGGCTTTAAAAACAGAGCAGTCTGATTTGCTGTACTTGATTCCTCATTATAAGGTGGTTTAAAACATGGGTTATTCGGATTTACTGTTCTTGGTTCCTCATTATAAGGTGGTGGATTTTTAATAATAAATCCTCCATGTAATCATCGTCTGAATCCCCATTAGTCATTATATGTTTAGCTATCTCAGTCCTTTTACCTCCCACAGGCTCCTCTACAGTTAGTACTGGGTAAAGCCCTTCCACTAACATATTCTGTCTCCATTGTTTCATTTGTTTATCTTTGGAACCTCGTGGAACCTTTGGGTAAAATGTACTCAGTCCTTTGTCAATTCTAGGTATGTCTCGCTCAAAATCCTGAATCTCCCATTCTTCTAGGGCCTCATATTGCGTTAATCTAGGTCTGGGATGTAAATCATTCATTCGAGTCCTTAAATTAAACGTGCCTTCTAAGGGAAATACCAGAATTCCATCATCTTTTGTGTATTCCACCCAGTTCTCTAACCACACACAGGAGTGGTATCCCCAGTCAAACATCATGAATGATGCAGGAGTATTCGGAGGTGGAATAATGACTCCTTCTCTGGTTTTAATAGGCTTATCTTTTTTAAAGTAATTTTTAACTTTGTCTACAAGTGACAATTTTCTCTTACTTCCGTACATATTGTTAACACTGCCTCTTAACATCTGATCCCTAGTAAACCCTAAGTATCTCAGATCAGGTCGATTTTCTGGATGACTTGAATACCACATATATTTTCCAAAACTCAAGTCGTGCTAGAATACTTATTTCTGTTTACTGTATGCTTCCAATACTAGCGTGTCTATTATTTTGCATCAGCCAACCAACAAGGCGATTTCAAATAATTTCAACCAATGAGTGCGCGGCCTTTCTCGTGGGACGAGTTCCCACGCTCCTCCGCTCTCCCCTCCTTTACAATACTATCTCAGCTACACGCCCGCTGTCTTGACCTATACCAGCGCGGCTCTGAGTGACGTCAGTGCAGCTCCGCAACTGACTCCCTCCTTCACAAGGTAATGCGAAAACTAAATTCCTTTGATTTTAAAGTTCAGATTTTATTATTTAACAACGGAAACACATTCGCCACAGTATCCGAGTCACTAGATAGGAAAGATATGTTTCACTTTTCATACACTACGAGTAGATCCCTTCCGCCTACTCTTCACACAAGCATTAGAGAACCTGCTACTCCTTCAGACTTTATCCACTCCGGGATATACACTAAGACTAAAGTTTCACCAGCGAACCCCTTTGCTATCAATCAAGCTCAGACGAACCTGCTACTCCTTCCGTGTGACCCTTACTAGGTGATATCACAACAAAAGTTTTGCCAGCGAATTCCTTGCTGTTACTTATTCACACATTCATACAGAAAACCTTAAATAGTGCTTCCGGTTCCGCCCAACCATGCACTAACTTCCTGCGGATAAGTGACCTCAGTGCAAAGTGACTTCTATTTACCACTCGTTATTCTGCCCCTGGGGATTCCAGACAAAACATATAACAGGTATGAACGAATTTGGTTAGTACATAAAATTCAATATAGCAGCATCAATATTCAACATAAAGAACATTTCAAATAATATCACATTTTTATGATCAATGAAATATGAACCGTAACCAACTACTAATTACCTATCTTTAACTAATCCCTAACCATACTACTGCTACCAAAGAAATTTACTGATAGAGCGCGCAGGTCACCGACTATAATTTACCAATACTCACCTGGGCCCATAATTCAATTACACATTTATTCAATCAGGTAACCCACACTCTACTACCTGTCTATTTTATTCCACTAATTCCTATACCATTGACTTACCAATGCTTGTCACTGGTACCTATGACCACAATGGATCAGGGAGTTATGTAAGGAAAGGCAATCAAAAATTCCATAACATTGCACTCATATAATAACCACAGACTCAGGGTAGGTTCAAACTCTTTATCTAATCATCATCAAAAGTCATGAGCCACAAAAGCGATTAAACTATCAATAACCAAGATTAGGAACAGTGTATAGCTATGCAAAAGATATATTATATCAACCATTTAGCAAGTTGAAATAAAGGGAAGGTAAAAACAAGGAACATACTATTTCAAGAAACAAACTTACGCAATTTTACTAAAGGAGGGTAAAGAAAATGAAAATACTAAACCATCAGTTTTTTTCAATTATTTGTGGTTTGAGAAAGAATACCAGGTGCATTAACAAACTACATTTTAGCATATAACTATAGGGAAGGGAAGAAATTGGAACACACTATAAATTCAATAAATTCAGATAATCAAACTTAACTCCTTAAAGGGAGGGTAAAGAAAGGACACTTACACTATCATGAAAAACATTTAGCATTGACTAAAAGGTGGGTAAAAAGTGGAACACGCTACTAAACCAAAAAACATGAATTTATTATTTAACCAAGGGAACGGTAAGAAATAGGAACATATGCAATCAAACTTTGCAAATCAGGGAAGGTAAAGAAAAGGACGCAAATTAGAATGACAGTTACCCACACAGATTTATATTTACCTACTTGTAAATCCCACTTGTGGGACACCCCCGCGCCGCACGGCCACCAGCTGCTGCGTGTGCCCCTTAGCCTGGTCCCTGCCGCGCTGCCTGCCTCGCCGCCGGCTGACTCCGTTTTCGTTTGTTTTGTTTTAGTTTGAACGTCATTTGTGCTTGTTTTTATTGTACTTCTTGCCCGTGTTAGCGCCTGTGCTTTCCATTAGACTCTGCTGTCGTTTGTTTTGCTTATTTTGAACGTCATTTGTGCTTGTTATTATTGTAGTTTTTGCCCGTGTTAGCCCCTGTGTTCTCCATTAGTGCCTGTTTATTTCTCCAGTTTGTGTCCTTCCTGTGTGCCCGCCTACCTCGCCGCCCTCCATCTTCCCTCCCCGCTCCCCGCTTCCCGCCACCACCGCAGACCCCGCCCCTTTTCTATTCTGTTCCCTCCCCGCTCCCGCCTCCCAGCTGCTCCGCCCACCTGCGCACTTGGCCTTTATATGGCGACCGTGCGACACAGGTAAGTGTGACCCACTTGTGGGACACCCCCGCGCCGCACGGCCACCAGCTGCTGCGTGTGCCCCTTAGCCTGGTCCCTGCCGCGCTGCCTGCCTCGCCGCCGGCTGACTCCGTTTTCGTTTGTTTTGTTTTATTTTGAACGTCATTTGTGCTTGTTTTTATTGTACTTCTTGCCCGTGTTAGCGCCTGTGCTTTCCATTAGACTCTGCTGTCGTTTGTTTTGCTTATTTTGAACGTCATTTGTGCTTGTTATTATTGTAGTTTTTGCCCGTGTTAGCCCCTGTGTTCTCCATTAGTGCCTGTTTATTTCTCCAGTTTGTGTCCTTCCTGTGTGCCCGCCTACCTCGCCGCCCTCCATCTTCCCTCCCCGCTCCCCGCTTCCCGCCACCACCGCAGACCCCGCCCCTTTTCTATTCTGTTCCCTCCCCGCTCCCGCCTCCCAGCTGCTCCGCCCACCCGCGCACTTCGCCTTTATATGGCGACCGTGCGAACGCGCAGCGGTCACGCGCAGCGGGCGTGCCGATTGTGCGCCGAAGGCGCGCCAAAGGTAAGCCCGTCTACGCCCGTCCGCGCCTGGACCGCGCCCAGTGCCAGGACCCCTGGCCCACGGAGACCCCGTCCTACCCGCCTGACGTACTCCGCCGCCACCCTCACCGCTCTCAACACCGGCCGACTCCCAGAATGCCATCAAGCCACGCCACGAGGTACCCACGGACCTTTCTGCTGTCACGCCTGCAAGTTCTCCTGCATCCAGACCAGCCTCGCACCAGCACCCGCCAAGTCGAACACCAGCAGCACCCACCTCAAGTGCATCCTGCTCAACACCCGCTCCGTCCACAGACACGCCATCGAACTCTGGAACCTTCTAGACGCCACAGCCCCTGACGTTGCCTTCCTCACGGAGACCTGGATGAACGCCTCTTCAGCTCCCGACATCGCCATCGCTATCCCAGAGGGCTACAAGATCGTCCGGAGGGACCGAAACGCCAACCAGATGGGAGGAGGCATCGCCATCATCCACAGGAACACCATCGGTCTCACGACCAGCACCGACAACAACCTGACCAGCGCCGAACACCTGCATTTCCAGATCCACACCAACCCGAACACCACCCTCAGAGGCACCCTGATCTACTGACCCCCTGGACCACGCACACAATTCAGCGAGGACATCGCCGACTTCGTCAGCCCGCATGCCCTCCCCTCCGCCGACTACATCCTCCTGGGATGTAGCGATTGTGGTGCCCGGGGGTCGAGGGATGGTACTACTATCAAGATCCCGAAGATGGTATGCGTGTGGGGACGTTTGTAGAAGAGGCAGAGTGAACTACAGTGACCAGCATTCCAAGGGGCAAGCAGGAAGAGCCATGAGACCTAAGGCATATTAGCCCCTCCCCTTCTCATGGATGGTGCTTGTCAATTTTTGTTTGTTGAGAGGATCGGAGTGGCGGAAGGTGTTCCCCGCCGGATTCCAGCGAGAAGCTAGAAGATTCCTGGATTTGAGAAGCCGTGATTACCCAGCGTTTGGAACTGTCAGCGCTTTTCTGATAAGTACTCAAAAAACGGAAAAACGGGCTCGTTTTCGTTTTCTGCCTTGTTGTTTAAAAGTCCCTAGCTAGTTAGATTAGGGCACTCTTGGGACGTTTGCTTGTTCTTGAAACTCATATTAGGCAGCGTTCTGCCTGAAGACGCGCTGCGCTAATATTCCTTGTACTGTCTCGCCAGAGAGGGTTTCTGGGAGACGTAGTCTCAGAACTGTTTATTATTTTGTTTGTTTTGTTCACGGACAGTTCTTGCCACAGAGAAAGAGACATTATTCCACGGACGTTTTCTTGTGGGTTCCCTGAAGCAATCTTGTGGCTGACACTGAGAGCGGTTTGTGCCATTTTAAACAACCGCTATTTTTCTACTTCCTTTTTGACTACCTCAGGCCACAGTTTCTGAACTCATTACAGAACGAGTCATAGTCCTTGCAGGCTTGCTGTGGTGTCCTCTATTCACTGCCAGGGTTTTGTATGATTCCGGTGAGTGGTGTGCCTACAAATTGCTTCATATACTGTCCGAGACACCTGAAGTGTAGTGTTGACTGTGTTCCTTACTTTTCCCTAATCAGGTGGGTCCTCTCCTGCTGTCCTAAGCATCTTGGTGACCAGACTCCCGGGGGATCCCAAGGAATCATCGCTACCCATTTTTAATTTTATCCACTTCCCCTTTCCCGGCTAGGTACGTGTGCGCACAGTGTGTTTCGCTTCCACTGTGGGTTCCGTGTCTGGTGGGGTAAGGAGAGCTTAGCATCCGAAGTCGTTTCTGCCGGACACCCTGAGCTAAGGTTAGTGGCGTGTGTGAGCCTGCGCTGCTGCCAATCCATGACAGATTGACAAGCCCAAGTTGACACACCGGCCCGAACGATGAATGTCGAGGCAGTCTTGGCCTCTCTGGTGGAAGGCATGGCCGCCTTACAACAGGAAGTAGCCACTTCCAGAGCTGAAAATCAAACCCTGTATAAAGAAGTGGGCACCTTAAGAAGGGAAGTCGCAGGACTAGTCCAGAAAGGAACAGGAGGGAGTCCTTATATTAAACCTGCTACCTTACCTCCCCCTGGCGCAAAAAAACCTATAGAAGTGGAAGGGGGTGGGTTCTCTGTTCCCCCTCAATTAGCCACCTCTAGTGCCTCCTCGGCTGAAGCCGCTCATACCGTTCATGTGGTGCAGACCGTAGGCGTTCCTTTAGCTTCCCCTGAACGCTTTTACGGAGACCCCCGTAAGTTTGAAACATTCCTGAATCAATGTAGGTTACATTTTTTATGTAAGCCCGGGGTATTTCAGGACGATTCTGCTAAGACAGCTTTTATGATGTCTTATATGGGGGGTAATGCTGCTAGCTGGAACATCCCTTTGCTGGAGAAGAACGACCCAGTGTTGCATGATTTTTCTGCTTTTTGTGTTGAGTTGCGCAAACTTTTTGATCGCAAATCTCACATGTTGACCCTGGATAGGGAACTACTCACCATACGTCAAGGTTCGCAGGACTTGCTGACTTATATCACCTCATTCAACAGGTTGGTGGTAGAGACCGATTGGCCCCCTGCAAAACGCATCTCGTTATTTTATCAAGGCCTTCGTGGTGAATTAAAAGACGTCCTTGCACAAGTGGTACAGTTACCCGACACCTGTGAAGAATTCATTGATTTGACTGTCCAGTTGGACCACAGGCTCCTAGAGAGAAGAGGGGATAGATCACGAGGAGACAATCGCCCTTTCTACCCTCGCTTTAGAGGTCCGATAGAAGAACGTTCCAAACCCTCCGAAGGTCCTGAACCCATGCAAATCGGTGGTATCCGTGGACCGCTGACACAGGAAGAAAAAGAGAAAAGGCGTCGTTTGAAGCAATGTCTCTATTGCGGAAAAGGGGGTCACTTCATTAAGGACTGTAGAGCCCGGAACACCGTTCCAGCCAGAAACCCCGTCCCAAGGATACAAGCTCTAGTACAGTCCGATCAACCGACGGAAAACTGAAGAACCCAAACCAGGAAGAGGTCTCTGTCTTGGGTTGTTTGCCGCAAATGATCTCCCCATGTCTTGCAAACACGTTGCATCCTGCCGTGGCGCATATGAACCTTCAAATCGTTCTCTGGGTCACCCCACAGAAATCATTGAATATAGATGCCTTAGTAGATTCAGGAGCCACCGGGAACTATATTGATCAGGAGTTTGCCATGAAGATTGGAATTGCATGTGAGAAAAAAGAAAAACCGGAGTTGGTGAAAGCCGTGGATGGAACTGTTTTATCATCGGGTCCAGTGGCCTACCACACCTGTCCCATGCTGATGCACATTGGAAACAATCATCAGGAATACATCCAGTTTGATCTCATTGATGCCCCCCAGTTTCGGCTCATCCTGGGAATGCCCTGGTTAACTCTACATGATCCAAAGGTCTGTTGGGCCGCACGCACTATCACCTTGTCATCCGATTACTGTCAGGAACATTGTACTCAGGTTTCTTCGGTTCCCTGCACTACCGAACTCTCGTCTTCTCTTTGTCTGGCGGCTGCATGTCCTCTTGAGCGATACTGTTGTGCCACGATACTTCCCTTGGAGTATCAGTCGTTCTCCCCTGTGTTTGACAAACAACAGGCTACCCAATTGCCGCCACACAGGGTATACGACTGCAGAATCGATCTCGTACCAGGAGCAGATATTCCATGTAGCAGGGTCTATGCCATGACCGAGAAGGAGACAGAATACCTGAAAACATACATTGAAGAGAACTTAGCATCGGGATTCATCAGGCACTCATCATCTCCTGCCTCATCCCCTATGTTTTTTATTCCAAAGAAGGATTGCGCAGAATTGAGGCCCTGTATCGACTACCGAGCCATTAACCGTGTGACCATCAAAAACCGGTACCCTCTCCCCTTGATACCTGTGCTCATGGACCAACTCAAAGGAGCCAGATACTTTACCAAACTCGATCTGCGTGGAGCCTATCATCTGGTGCGTGTCAAAAAAGGGGATGAGTGGAAGACAGCATTTCGAACGAAGCTGGGCCTGTTTGAATATAGGGTAATGCCCTTTGGGCTGTGCAATGCCCCCGCCGCATTTCAGTTTTTCATGGACGAGGTTCTGCGGGGTTGTCTAGAAACCTATTGCATAGTCTACATCGATGACATCCTGGTGTATTCCTCCACTCTTTCCGAACATGTCATGCATGTGAAGTCTGTGCTAGACCGGTTACAACGTAACTCTCTCTACGCCAAGTTGGAGAAATGCTTGTTCGACGTCCAGGAAGTGTCCTTCCTTGGGTACATCATCAACGAGAAAGGCTTTCAAATGGACTTGAGTAAAGTGGAGGCGATACTCAATTGGACTACACCCAAAACCGTGAAAGCTGTGCAAAGCTTTCTCGGTTTCGCAAACTACTATCGTAGATTCATCAAGGATTTCTCCAGGATCATACATCCGATTTCTTGTTTATTAAGGAAGAATATGCCTTTTGTGTGGAGTAAAGATGCGGATGCGTCTTTTCAATACCTGAAGAAGCAGTTTACTCAAGCTCCTATTCTTCGTCACCCTGACTCACAACTACCATTTATACTGGAAACCGACGCATCTCAATATGCTGTGGGGGGAGTGCTTTCCCAAAGACACCCTAGTACGGGCCAAGTACACCCTGTTGCCTTCTTCTCTAAAAAGCTCACGCCATGTGAGGTGAACTATGCCATAACAGACAAAGAACTTTTAGCTATAAAAAGGGCATGTGAGGAATGGCGTCATTATCTACTAGGCGCAGTACATACAGTTGAGATCTATACTGATCACCGGAATTTGTTATTTTTGAAAACAGCTAAGGCCCTCACTCCCCGACAGTTACGGTGGTCTCTGTTTTTCTCTGACTATAACTTCATTATCAAATACAAACCCGGACCCCAAAATGGGAAGGCAGATGCGCTGTCACGTCTGGTGGATGGAGAACTGAGAAAGACCGAAGACATAGAAACACCTTTGATCCTTCAGGAAACAACTGCAAGCGTGGGATCTGTAGCTCTCCTGTCGTCAAACAACTTTCTTGAGGACGTGAAAATAGCCCTTGCAGATATGAACGTACTTGAATGGATACAAGAGGATCCAGAGCATCGCACGGAAAAGGATGATCTCGCCTACCAGGATGCTGCGCTGTTTATCCCCACCGATGCCCTAAGACAACGAGTTTTGGCCTGGTCTCATGATTCGGTTCTGGGGGGTCACATGGGAATGTACAAAACTATTGCTATCGTGGAGCGTTCCTTCTGGTGGCCTCAGCTAAGAGAGGAAGTCCGGTCTTATGTGAGGAACTGTGCCATCTGTACGCAAGGAAAAGCTGTGCATGCTCGACCGGTGGGACTACTGAGACCCTTGCCCATACCTCCCCAGCCTTGGCACACTCTCTCCATGGATTTTATTGTTGAGATGCCCCCTTGTGATGGAATGACAGTGATATTAGTTGTCGTCGATCACTTGACGAAGATGGGCCATTTCATACCTCTGGAGGAGGTCCCCACGTCTACGGAATTAGCAAAAGTGTTTCTTCAACATATAGTCCGGGCCCATGGTCTTCCTTGTGTATTGATCACCGACAGGGGTTCTCAGTTCACTTCTCGATTCTGGAAGGCGTTATGTACCACCTTGAACATTGATGCCCGTCTATCCTCCAGCTACCACCCTCAGACGGATGGAAAGACGGAGCGCCTGAACCAGACCCTGGAGCAATATCTTCGTTGTTTCTCTCTGAGGAATGATATGGACTGGACTGTGTTACTTTGGATGGCCGAATTCGCATACAACAATGCCGTGCACTCAACACTGGGTTGTTCGCCTTTTTTTTGTCTCCATGGGTACCATCCACACATCCTTCCCTTTGAGTGGCCTGTCCATTCCCCTGTTCCTAGCATCCATGAACACCACGCCCATCTGAGAGCGGTGCTGTTGGATGCACGAAACAGCCTGGCCGATGCCCAGTCCGCGCAGAAACGCTTCGCTGACAGGAAGAGGAGGGTCGAACCGACATATGGGGTGGGAGACAAGGTGTGGCTCTCCACCAAGAATCTCCACATTAAAGGGCATACCAAACTGACACCCAAATACGTGGGCCCCTATAGTATAGTTGAAGTGATCAACCCTGTTGCTGTGAAACTCCTGCTCCCGGTGGGTTGGAAGATTCATCCTGTGTTCCATGTCTCCCTCCTGGTTCCCTGCCCTCCCAGTATGAGGCTCCCGGTAGCTCCGCTTCCTATTGATGTGGATGGTCAGGAGGAATTTGAGGTGCAGTCCATCCTAGATTCCAGTATGGCGAGGGGCAGGATCCAGTACTTGGTGGAGTGGAAAGGTTACGGCCCGGAAGATCGGTCTTGGGAACCCTTAGGGAATCTGCACTGTCCGGAACTGGTTGACCGGTTCCATGCCCTGCATCCGGGCAAGCCTGGTCGACCGCCGAGTCGGCAGTCCTCGAGAGGGGGTTCTGTAGCGATTGTGGTGCCCGGGGGTCGAGGGATGGTACTACTATCAAGATCCCGAAGATGGTATGCGTGTGGGGACGTTTGTAGAAGAGGCAGAGTGAACTACAGTGACCAGCATTCCAAGGGGCAAGCAGGAAGAGCCATGAGACCCAAGGCATATTAGCCCCTCCCCTTCTCATGGACGGTGCTTGTCAATTTTTGTTTGTTGAGAGGATCGGAGTGGCGGAAGGTGTTCCCCGCCGGATTCCAGCGAGAAGCTAGAAGATTCCTGGATTTGAGAAGCCGTGATTACCCAGCGTTTGGAACTGTCAGCGCTTTTCTGATAAGTACTCAAAAAACGGAAAAACTGGCTCGTTTTCGTTTTCTGCCTTGTTGTTTAAAAGTCCCTAGCTAGTTAGATTAGGGCACTCTTGGGACGTTTGCTTGTTCTTGAAACTCATATTAGGCAGCGTTCTGCCTGAAGACGCGCTGCGCTAATATTCCTTGTACTGTCTCGCCAGAGAGGGTTTCTGGGAGACGTAGTCTCAGAACTGTTTATTATTTTGTTTGTTTTGTTCACGGACAGTTCTTGCCACAGAGAAAGAGACATTATTCCACGGACGTTTTCTTGTGGGTTCCCTGAAGCAATCTTGTGGCTGACACTGAGAGCGGTTTGTGCCATTTTAAACAACCGCTATTTTTCTACTTCCTTTTTGACTACCTCAGGCCACAGTTTCTGAACTCATTACAGAACGAGTCATAGTCCTTGCAGGCTTGCTGTGGTGTCCTCTATTCACTGCCAGGGTTTTGTATGATTCCGGTGAGTGGTGTGCCTACAAATTGCTTCATATACTGTCCGAGACACCTGAAGTGTAGTGTTGACTGTGTTCCTTACTTTTCCCTAATCAGGTGGGTCCTCTCCTGCTGTCCTAAGCATCTTGGTGACCAGACTCCCGGGGGATCCCAAGGAATCATCGCTACCCATTTTTTATTTTATCCACTTCCCCTTTCCCGGCTAGGTACGTGTGCGCACAGTGTGTTTCGCTTCCACTGTGGGTTCCGTGTCTGGTGGGGTAAGGAGAGCTTAGCATCCGAAGTCGTTTCTGCCGGACACCCTGAGCTAAGGTTAGTGGCGTGTGTGAGCCTGCGCTGCTGCCAATCCATGACATGGGAGACCTCAACTTCCATCTGGAGAACAACAACGACCGCAACACCAGCACCCTGCTCGACAACCTCGCCAACCTTGGACTCAAGCAACTGGTGTCCACCCCCACCCACCTCGCCGGACACACACTCGACGCAGTCTTCTCTTCCAGCACAGACATCGACTTCAGCCACGCCACAGAGCTTCAATGGACGGACCACAGCTGCGTCCACTTCACCTTCAAGAGAACGACGACCCACCAACACCAGCAACAGGCCGCCCGCAGAAGCTGGAGCAAGATCACAGCAGACCAGCTCGCCACCTCCCTGAGCCAGCACCCTCCTGCCAGCTCAGCGAACCCCAGCCAGGCCGCCGACAACCTCACGAAGTGGATCAGCAACTGCGCGGACGAACTCGCCCCACTGAGGACCCCGCCCAGCAGACCCGGCAGCAAGAAGGCCCCATGGTTCACGAACGAACTCAAGAGCTCCAAGAAGAACTGCCGAGCCCTCGAGAAAGTCTGGAGAAGGGAACCAACACCGGACAACAGGACCTCCTTCAAACTTGCCACCCGGAAACACCACCAGCTGATCCGCGCCGCCAAGAAAACAGCATTCAAGGACCGGTTGGACAACAACGCACACAACTGCAAGGAACTCTTCAACATCGTGAAAGAGCTTTCCAACCCCAGCGCAGGAAACAACGACATCACCCCATCGCAAGACCTCTGCAACTCCCTTGCTTCATACTTCCACAACAAGATCGCGGACATACACAACAGCTTCAACAACCAACCAACGCACACCATGACCGAACAACCTCCCCCCACCACCACCCTCCACGCCTGGACCCCGATCAGCACCGAAGACACCATCCGCACGATGAACTCCATCCACTCCGGATCACCGACCGACCCCTGCCCTCACCACGTCTTCAACAAGGCCGACGCTGTCATCGCACCCCACCTGCGAGACATCATCAACACATCCTTCGACACCACCATCTTCCCTGAGAGCTGGAAACACGCCGAACTCAGCGCTCTACTCAAGAAACCAACAGCGGACCCCACCGACCTCAAGAATTACCGCCCCATCTCGCTCCTCCCGTTTCCAGCCAAAGTCATCGAGAAGACCGTCAACAAGCAGATGGCCGCCTTCCTCGAGACGAACGGATCGCTCGACCCCTCTCAGTCCGGCTTCCGAGCCAATCACAGCACCGAGACCGCCCTCATCGCCGCCACCGATGACATCCGAGCCCTGATGGACAATGGAGAAACAGCGGCCCTCATCCTCCTAGACCTCTCGGCGGCATTCGACATGGTCTGCCACCGCACCCTAGTACGGCGCCTCAGCAACATCGGAATCCAGGACAAGGCGCTGGAATGGATCATCTCCTTCCTCGACGGAAGAACACAGAGAGTCCGCCTACCACCGTACAAGTCAGAGACCTCCGAAGTCATCTGCGGCGTCCCCCAAGGATCATCCCTGAGCCCCACCCTCTTCAACGTCAACATGAGCCCCCTCGCGGCCATCGTACGCAAACACAACCTCAGCATAATCTCCTACGCCGACGACACCCAACTGATCCTCTCCCTGACCAACGACCCCGCCGCCGCCAGAGCCAACCTGCACGAAGGGATGAAAGAGGTAGCCGAGTGGATGACGACCAGCCGCCTGAAATTGAACTCGGACAAGACGGAGGTCCTCATCCTGGGCTCCTCACCCTCCGCCTGGGACGACTCCTGGTGGCCTCCCACCCTGGGCACTGCACCCAAACCGACAGACCATGCACGCAACCTAGGCTTCCTCCTGGACTCCTCCCTCTCCATGACCAGGCAAGTCAACAACGTCTCCTCGGCGTGCTTCAACATCCTACGCATGCTACGGAAGATCTTCTGGTGGATCCCCACCGAGACCAGGAAGACCGTCACCCAGGCCCTCGTCACCAGCCGACTGGACTACGGCAACGCCCTCTACGCCGGTACCACCGCCAAGCTCCAGAAGAGACTCCAGCGGATCCAGAACGCCTCAGCCAGACTCATCCTCGACATCCCACGAACCAGCCACATCTCCGGACATCTGAGAGACCTCCACTGGCTTCCCGTCAACAAAAGAATCACCTTCCGCTTCCTCACCCACGCACACAAAGCCCTACACGACCAAGGCCCGAGCTACCTCAACAGCCGAGTCAACTTCTACGCTCCCAAACGCCACCTCCGATCAGCCAACCACGCCCTCGCCGCCGTCCCCCGCATCCGAAGAGCGACTACAGGAGGAAGGTCCTTCTCCTACCTGGCCGCCAAGACCTGGAACTCCCTCCCGACCGACCTACGCCTGACCCAAGACCACCTCTCCTTCAGGAAGAAGCTGAAGACCTGGCTGTTCGAGCAGTAGCGGCGTCAGTGACAGGTCAGCTATTCGGGCAAGTCAGAGAATTTCTCTAGCTAAACCTACGCTAGTTATACTGTTTTCCAGGTCAGTGTACCACCCCCCAATGTTGCAAGTGTAAGGATCCCAAATTTCGATTGGACAAAGGAGGAGGACAGGCTATCACATCACCTAAATTTTAGACTTTCGCCGTTCTCTTTATTCAAATTTATGTCCACGCCCATCAACTTCAGGTTCTCATGCCGATTCCTTCTTTCTAACAATGGATCTTCTATTGACGATTACGATGTATACAATTTAGAGTTCATTGGGGCAGCTTCTCAGGAGCATCTTCTAGTCAGTCAGCTCCTTGGCAATAGTCCAAAGGTCACTGCTCCGGAGATTTGTGTTTCTCGTGCAGACGCAGTTTCAACAAAGATAGAGTACAGCGTTACGAGACAGGCCAGTTTTCAAAGTGTAACATGAAATGGAACAGAAACAGTTTTATAACACAGAATAAATCATTACACTGTATACCATGAATTTCTGCACTATACCCATTATTTTATAATGAACTATAGCATTAGGATTAGGCAGAATGAACAGCTTAGCAAAAGCAGCAGTGCAAGCCTCTCGCATCTAAGAACACAGAACAGCCATATTAACACTAGTGCGCAGACGCGACAGGGTTCCCTCCAAAGCTGCGAGTACGTCATTTCATGTGGGTATGACAGACGCATGCGCAGTAGAAGACACATAAGCAAGCTTCACTTGGATACCCAATAGCAATAGAAAAAGGGTAAATTAATAAGACAAACAGGTTGATTACATAGTTAGGGTTACTCGAGGTTCATGAATTCAAGCAAGTCTCTTTTCGTGTGAATCCTTGCTCCATCACTACCATGGAAACTGCCGGTTCCAAACTGAAAAAAAAGAAAATGACTTTTATGCCCTGAAGGAAAACTTCTAGGGTGTCAGGGTTTTTTTTTTTAAAACTCCCATCTTAGGTGTTTGATTTTGGAAAAGCGAAGTGTTTGATGAGTGACTGTCACGAAAGTTGGCAGCTGCTCACCAGATTTACAGTGCCTTAATGGAAGACACTTTGATGGTCTACCACTGATGGCACAGAAATCTCCAGAATTCCAGTGAGTGTCTCTAATTATGGTGGGCAATAGTCCAGTCAGGGTGTTGGAGTAATGACCTCCACCACCCCGATGGACCGTGGGCTGCCTGTCATTCTTTAAATCAGGACCAATCTTTTTCAGAGCAGAGAATTGGAGGTGCAAACAGTGGTGGCTTGTTTTAAGATGAAGTACAACTGTTGGAAAAGCGTTTACTACTATGGATAGGAAGGAGTAAAACTGATAAAGTGGGTTAGGGACTGTGGTCTGGTGGGCGGAAATGCACAAGAATTCTATCTACCCCATTGCAGTGCAGGGAGGTGATAGCATATTCGGAGATGGAGGAATTGGGGGGGGGGGTTCTGTCATGAAAATGTAGCTGGTGAGAAGTGTAGTGTTGTGCTGGCAATCCTTTAAAAAATGTATAACATCATTTGAGTTGACAAGAGTAAAATGTGCTGCCCATTCATTTTGAATTGGGGCAGATACAGAGGCTCCAAGTATATGGACATCCAGGGACAAATGTATGAACCTTCTCAGATGGAAGTCAGAGCTCTATAGATTTTATAAAAAGAAGACTGTGACTAAAGGGGAAGATGGTACTTTTGGAGCTAACATTGCAAATGTATTTTTATGAATTTAAAGCATGGTAGGGAAATGTGCACACCTCCTGAAACTATGGCTTTGTGGTGATTCAATTGTTAAGTGCATAGGGAATTATGCAAAAAGAAGAACCTATGGAAGACCAGGTGCAATGTCCCTAAGTTAAATAGCAGGAGAAGAAACTGGATTGGTTGATTACACACTTAGGGAGGAATGATGATTTACTGCACTCGACAGGCTTGACATTGATAAGACTGATGAAGAAAAATATTTTGGAGCTGACCAGAAGTAGCCTGGGGTGAATTTGGGATAGCCTATGGTGTTGTCTAGGAGAGTGTGGTAGGGCACTGTGAAGGCTGCAGCAGTGGACAGAGCTATGCTTGAGGTGAACAGGGAGATATCAGGCTTCTGCAGAGCATTAGGGTATAGGACAATATCTCACACAGACATTTTTTATTTAAAGCCAGTTTTGTTCAGTCAAGTGTGGGTACACCTGATCTTCACTTGGTTAGATGATGTTTGATGGTTTTAATGACCATGGTGGTAAATGTTGTTACAGGGAAAAGGAGTGAAGAGGCACAGAGGTATGGGCAGAAAGTGAAACCATCTGGGGATGCATGTTTTCGTGCAGCAAGAAGAAGAAAATAGTATGTACCAGCGAAGGTAAGAAGATGTTTGTATGCTTGTCACATAAAGAAAACTAGTAAGCACTGTGCCCTAAGAGAAGACAGGCTTTGATTAAAAAGGGAGGGCCTGGAAAGTAGAATAATGATATAAACACTACAAGATACCCTAGAAGGAGAGAAGAGGATTAACTCCATCCAAAATTTGCAATATACCAACTTGAAGATTTGATGGATTGACTATATCTGAAAAAGCCTTGTAAGTTTATACCTACTCAAGTAAAGTAACCTTTACACATCATAAAATGCAATGTCAAAGTCTCATTCAACATCCCAGCCAGTAGAACTCCAGGGATGAAAGCCCATCAGTCATGGAACTAGAGACTTTGAGGAGAAGGATATTAGGAGGAAGAAATGACACAAAACCATGCCACACATGAATTGGCTTATTTTCGAGCAATGGACAAGTGAGAGTTTTCTCAAACTGCTGCATTGGAAAAATAATTCCACCCACCCAACCCTTGGTGCTTAGCGGTGTTTGGTGGATTAACGGTGTTGATAAAATTGTTTAGTTATGTGGTGTTTGTGCCTGTAGTTGGCACGTTTGTTGGAGTCTTGGTCGTGTTAGCAGGTTTGAGGGGTAGAAAAGAGTAGTGAGGCAAAGAAAAAAAGAAACATTTACTTTAATATTTGATATTTGATATTGATGTGTATTTATAGAGCGCAGGCATTCGCTCCGGAAGGAGCATCTTGGCGCTAGGGTTGGCGTCTAATATTGTCAAGAAGAAGAAAGACAAAAAAGTTTAACATTGAAAGTTAAGAAGATGTTATTTATTCATTCGTCAATTAAAGAAAATTAGACAGCACTGCACTCTAAGAGCTGCCAGGCAGTGGATAAAGCGTGAGGGCTTAAAAGTCAAGACGATACTAAAAACACTACAAGATATCACAAGAATAGGCAAACAGATGTACAACCTCCTCCAACATTTGAAATATACCAATTTATAGATTTGAAGCTTTGATTATATTTGTAAGAATTTTTGATTTGTTGAATGTTACCCGCCTCAAGCAAAACAAGCTTTACAATATACAAAATCGAACATTAAATCCCCATTCTCTATCCTACACAATGGCAGATCTATACAGGGATGCCACGTCTGACCAGTGCAACATATTTCGTTGCCATGATGTGTGGTCATAACACATGCCATTGCCCTTAAAGCCATTTCTTAAGACTGCAGTCTAACTGGATCTATGCCCCTAATATACATCCCATTAAAATATATTTTATCGGTCAGCATGAGTGTGCAAAAATAAATGTAATACTCAAAAATGTGCTATATCATTTATATTCGGTATCTTCTTATGGGGTGAGCAATGCTTACATAAACACGATATTGCATAGAAATACACACTTTCTGTAGAGAAAATAGTGAAAGCGAGAACCGGATGGTTAATGGTCTGTGACTATCTTAGATAGGTGATGGATATTACAGCGTGGGTCTATCAACAGATAGGAATTTGATTCTGGACAAGAACCATTTGCCTGGAGTCAGTACACATTCTAATTTTAGAGTGTTTCATTTTGATTTGTTTTATCAAATAGCATGAACAATATAAGGGAGTCACTTTGCTGGAAACAAATGAACATAAATGACAAATTCATAATGCTTCAGACCATGAAATCCCAATTAGGACCATAGCAGATAAATGCCTCTTGCCTGTAGAGATATTATTATATCTGCGAGTTATGGTCTTTCCCACTGTGATAACTGCTGCTTGGAAGGAGGCCAGCTCTGCAGTGACTTCCATTTACACATATTTCTCCAGAAAAGATGGCATCATTATATTTTCTATCAGTCTCTTCTTGATTTTAACTCACTCGATGTTCATCCTAGAATGTTCATTAAATACATGTTTTCAAAATCATCAACATAATGATCACAATGTACTAAGGCATTAATTCTCTTCTTTTGTGTAAATAGGAATATTGTTAATTAAGAAATAATCCACAATGCACTTAGACAAGCGACAAACATGCTCAAACCAAAGTTCATGGATGCATTCTAAATGCCGCCTAAAGATTTTTTAAATTACTTCCGCATTTTTATTTACTGTGAGTAAATATATGTAAAATAATTCAGGAAACGAGAAGTTGCAGAACCTGAAGAAAACTAAAAGTGAGTGAATTAAAACAAATTCAATCAGTTCAAATACTTTTCATATATCATGAATACATCATGATCACCTGGCAGCCAAAAATGCACTCTCAAATGCAAACAAATCTTCTGCTTCCAAGGTGTAAAATAAGATGCATGCTTTAGAGTCTGGTGTCTCTATCTAGCAGTCCATCTGTCCTTCAAATTGGGAAAACACAGAATGATCAGCTTGCTTATTGGTGTTCTTTATTATTTATTTATTTATTTATTTATTTATTATAGTGTTTTGTATAGCGCGAACAAGACCCATGGGTATCAGAGCGCTTCACATAAAAGAGAGCCTGTTAATGATTAACATATAAAGTCATATAGATCACATCACATAGAACTGGGGTAGATAGTCACATCACACAAATATGAGGTAGATAGTTATAAGGCTTTGGGAGGAGCGTATAGATATATATCCCTCCGTATGAACATTATGCATTAGGAGGTCGGTTACGGTTAACTTACATCATATCTATTTACCCAAACCATTATGAGGTAGAAGATTATATGGCTTTACGATGTGAGGTATTATATAAATTCACATTGACATGAGGTAGTGATGCCTGCCTCAGCAATGACGCCAGTCTCAAATCGTCGAATCCTACAACTTATTCCCATGGAGGCTCCCCTTTACTGATGGCGGGAATGTTCTGAAGTGGAGCTGCACTTGTTTGTAACCGTGATCAATAGACCTATGTAAGGTATTTACACATCATGAAGCTCTTCACTTCTTGCTTAAATGTTCCAATATTCTGAATCTTCCTGATGTTTGGAGGGAGTGAGTTCCAGTTTCTGGGGGCGGCTCCTGTGAACGCTCTGTCATAAGTTTTTTTCTTTCTGAAAAAGGCTGGTCGCAGCAGCAACTCCTTGGCACTCCTCGTTGGGCTGTTACCTCCCGATAGCTTAATTTTTTTGGCTAGGTATCTTGGCGTGTTGTAGTGGAGCGCTTTATGGGTGATACACGCTATCTTTAGATGTATTTTGGCTTCAACGGGTAGCTAGTTTAAAGCTTTCAGGTGAGAGGATGTATGGTCAAATTTTCTCGCACCCGTGATGAGTCTTGCAGCTGCGTTGAGGCAAGCTTTTAGAGGTGCTGTGGACGTTTTTGGTAGGCCAGCTAGGGTGGTGCAGCCATATTCGATCCTAGAGAAAACGAGGGATTGGTTTGCAAGTTTAAATCCTACTGTCCCTCATCACAGCTATGATTTATGAGATGGATCCCACCTCTAAGAGAGAAATACTTCAGTACCACATGCTACAAATATGTGTCATAAAAAGGGGCTAGATTCACAAAAGGAATTTGACAATATCCTAATTTTACGACTTTCGGTATTCACAAAAGGCAATTAGGAGTAATAAAGTTAGGATTTCTAACTTTCCTACTCCAAAATTCCCTATCTGAATGGGAAACATCATTTACCATGAAACCATTACAACGTGGTATGGTTACATTGTGGTTTTAACAACGCAAGTTGTTACATCGACTTGCACTGGAACGAGCTTTAGACTAAGGAATAGTGTGAATTACTATTCCAACACCTTCCCTACTGTAGGTAGACTGGAGTTGGAATAGTAATTCACACTATTCCTAAATCCAGCACCCTCCAGCGCAAGTGGATGTAACGACTTGCATTGTCAAAACCTCAATGTAACATACTGCGTTGTGATGGTACACGTCGTATCATCATACATCCTTTCTGAATACCTAAATTTGTAAAGTTGGATTACTTTTGTGAATTGGGCCCAAAGCCCTTACCAAAGACTGAACAACGCAGAGTGGTTAGACGGGACCGAATGGCTGTGATGAGGAAGAGTATGACTAAACGTGATGAATATGGCCAGTCAGTAACTGAACATTGTGTGCATATCGTCCCATTTTTAACCAGCAATTGACAGAAAATTTAAAAAGTATGTGCCTTACCTCAATGTCCTACTTTATTATCTCTTCATCCAGCCCTTAATTTGCAAAAGGATAAGTGCCAGGGCCCTTGTCAGTACGTCACTGCAGCTGGCACCATTCCTTGCCCCTACCAGGGCTGCCAATGACAGTGCCAACACCATACTAACCTTCACACTCAAAAAAGTGTGACAACTCAGATTATTCGAGGCCACCTAAAGCTATATGAAAGACTGGACTGCATGCATTAGACATATTATATATATTTCGAATGATTAAATACGTGTTTCTGTTTATCCTCAACCTATGATGGGAACTAGCATACAGACAAAGAAAACGAGGGGTGGGAAAAGGGAGAAAGATAAATACCCTTTCAGGCTTATTTACATGGAGCTTGCACCATCAATGAGTCAAACTTTTTGATGCATTGGCAGCGCAATCACTGCTCCAAATTTACCAGGTGACGTATGTTTCAGGTTGTGGCACTTTTAAGACTTCTGCGCCAAAAGGAACCTGTGTCAGAATTGCCTGGTCACGTAAGTATAAATAAATGCAAGGTAGGTGTTCCGGCATAATTTCCAGCCTAAAACTGATGCATGAATATTTGTGACATTTTCACAAAAGGTATGCAGTGGCAGCTTAAGTGGCGCAGAAGTCCGGTAACATCAACATGTCTGCGCCTGCAAAACTCTCAAGTAGGAAATGACGCATCAACATTGCTACATGGTGAACAGTCAAAATATTGAGTAAAAAATATCGAATGGACATAATATTGAGTTTAAAATATAGAATGGACAAAATATCGAATGGACAGAATATCAACATCAAAAATATCGTTTTTGAGGTAAGTATGTAATATCGAATGTTAAAAATATAGATAGTTAAAATATCGAAGTATATAATATAGGTTATTAAAATTATCGAATTTTTAATAATATCGAATTTTTTATAGTGTTTTTTATGTTATGATATGTGTAAAAAGTATGTATTTATGTTATGATTTATTTTAATGAATGAATTTAGTTTTTTTGCGTAATTTAATTCTGTAGCGGGTTGTGGGTTTATAGGGGAATAGGGTGGGAAGTAATTTAATTATAATTAATTAAATATGTAAATTAATTTATTGGTATTCATTTTTAATTAATTGTTAATTAATTTATATTTGGTAATTAATTACATTTTAATTGGCAATTAATTTTAATTAATTGATGAATTGCTAATTATGTTAATTTTACAAATTTATTTTCTGTAGTGGGTTGTGGGTTTATAGGGGAATAGGGTGGGAAGTAATTTATTTATAGTTAATTAAATAATTCTATTTATTTAATTGTATTTAATTTGAATTCATTGTTAATTGATTTTTAATTGTTAATTAATTAATTGTTAATTTGTAATTAATTTCTATTAATAGGTAACTGATTGTAATAATTACATTTAATTTGTAATTTTAATTGATTAATTATTATATTATGTTAAATTGGTAATTACTTTAAATTAATTTTTTATAGATATTAATTTATTTATTTTTTAAAAATATATGAAGTATTTACTTTCCCTACTGTTGCACCCTCTGGAGTGGGAATAGTAATTTTTACCCATACGCTATCCAATGCTTTCCCTACTGTTGCACTCTTTGGAGTGGGAATAGTAATTTTAACCCCTACCCTATCCAACGCTTTCCCTACTGTTGCACTCTTTGGAGTGGGAATAGTAATTTTAACCCCTATGCTATCTCACGCTTTCCCTACTGTTACACTCTTTGGAGTGGGAATAGTAATTTTAACCCCTACGCTATCCAACCCTTTCCCTACTGTTGCACCCACTGGAGTGGGAATAGTAATTTTTACCTCTACGCTATCCAAAGCTTTCCCTACTGTTGCACTCATTGGAGTGGGAATAGTAATTTAAACACGCTTGCTATGCTACGGTAATAATATTCTATATTTTAAAATAATAATTTGTTAATATATATATGTTTTAACAAATCAAATTGTATTATTTTTTTTATAACTTAAATTACTTATTTAATAATTTTAAGGTGATTTAAGTATTGTTAAGTATATTCTAATTATTTATTTTTAATATTTATTTAATTTTACATTAATTTTAATAAATTAGATATTTTTATAAAGTACATATTTTTTAAATGATATTTTTGATTCGATTTTTTTGTACTTACCTGTAGTCGATATTATGTCAGTGTTCCTTGCTACAAATAGAGAAGTCAGACAGGAGAGTTTTGCAACCAGAACCACGCCATGGAGTTAGTCATTTTGCAGCTGAGAGTCACAAGAAGACGACCACCATCCAACCCACTACAACCACCCACCCCACACCACAACCAATAATGCAGCGCAGGCTGAGTGAGTGCACTTATCACCAGAGGGCCACTCTAATAGGACCCAGGGAGGATGAGTGGATCACCAATTACCGGGTAAAGAGGCAGTTCATTGTAGACCTGCTACACCTCATTGGCGCAAGGCAACAGCCAACAGCTGACAGGGATACCAACCTCCTTCCACAGGCGAAGCTTCTGGCGGTACTACATATGCTAGTGTCACGGTCCTTCAAGGCATCACCCGCCAGAGTGGCTGAAATCTCTCAGACGTTTTTCTCATCATTGCTTCCCTTCAACCTAGATGCCATCATCTGGCTGACAACCTGCTACCTCCTCTTTCTCAACACCCAGGAACTGGAGCTGGAGACCAAACAAGAGTTGAATGCCATTGCTGGGTTCCCATATGAGCTGAGTGCCATGGACTGCAAACATGTATAACATGTACCCCCTGCAGCATTTCCCATCGCTATCACAATAGTAAACACACCCGCCCCATAAATGCTGAGGCCTTCATGGAGCATCAGAGTTTCTTCACCAATGTGCTAGTCAAATACCCTGGCAGTGTGCATGATGCATACATATTCATGCACTGCATCATCAATGACCAATTCCGGAATGGACAATGTGGGAATAACCTACTTGTAGGTAACCTACACTCTAATATCCAACACACCCAATAACATCTAGAAATAGGTGACATAGTATCTATGACGGTGCCTGTTGAGGGAGATAGGAACAGAAGTAAGAGGGATGTGGCTCACACATGCAGCATGTATCATGGTACATGTCTCAGGCAAATCCACAAGGTACCAATGTCAAGACACACAATGCCACTATGGCTTCTGTTTAATGGTGGAAGAGTATAGAGCAATGCATTGCTGGGCCAAATGTAGTGTACTATCCATGTGTGTAAAGGAGGTTTCCCTGGGGGCTGTGGGGGTGTCTACATGATAGATCCATGGTTCCTAAGGCATTTTCATATAGCCCCAACACCCATATCTGTGGTTTACAATGGACATATTCATGTGGCAGTGTAAGGCATGTTTCTTATGTCATTATATACCTAGAGAGGGCCAAGCACCCAAATATTAGAATCACAATTGGTATTCACACATGTGTGGGAGAACACAACATAGTTCGAATGGCAACGAGCAACTCCAAATTGACATCACAGAAAAATTCAGGATCAACATGTCAGTCAAGATGTAGAAGTGTACGATGTATCAGTCTGTGCTCACCATTTGCTATAACATAGAGAAATGTAAGAGACATTTGTCTGACAATGTAACTACACATAACGCACATGACCTGCCATGTATCAGTAACAGTTTTCTAAAGTATTGACAGGTGTCCATTCTTTTCACTTTCAGCTGACCAGGGATTTGAGATCCAGCCATGGGTCATGACAGCCTATTAACACCACCAAACTGAGCCTAAGAAGGCCTACGGCCAGGCTCTCACCACGACTAGGAACATTGTTGAAATAACTTTTGGACTGCTGATGACCAGGCTCCCCTGAATAGATATTTTGGAGGAGGTGGCTCTACCCCCCGAGTGGTCTGCAAAATCATCTTGGTGTGTGCCAAACTGCACAATATTTATGTGCGGACTAATGTCCCCTGGTATGGTGACCTCCAAGTTCACGATCCAATGGAGGAGGAGGATGAAGAGGAGGATGCCAAGGCTCAAGACATCCAAAATACAGCTGCAGACAATCACAGATGCAGACACCTTGTGCAAAATGTATTTTCTTGAAACACATGCTTGTGAATGTACCATTAACCAACATATCTAAAAATTTCAACATGGCGATACCTGTTTGAAACTATTACTTGTCTTTGTGTTTATGTCACAGTTGCAGGAAACATCTACGTACACACATTTCGTCAACTAGAAGTAGCCCTCAGATGTTTATAATCCGGTCAGAAGCGAGGCATCAACGTCAAAGCCCCAAGAGCAATGCACTGTGCATTGTCAAGTGATGTGTGTCACATTTGCCTTGCTAATTTCCATAGCAATGTGTCAGTAAACAATTATGTATGAGTAGGTAAGGTGACACTCTAGTACAAATGGTTACACTACACTACCAAAACTGACACTATTGTATAAAAGATTAATGTTCTGTAGTAAATATGACTCTGGCAAGGAAAGTCACTCATTCACACTAAAAGTGACATTAAACTAGGTAAAGTGACTTAATGGTATTATTGGTTACATTTCTGTAGGAAAAGTAACTTTTTGCAGTGGAAAGTCACACATGACCTGTAAAAGGGACATTGGACGAGGTAAAGTGACTCAATGGTATGAAAGGTGAAATTTCTGTAGGAAACCTGACTTTTTCCCATGGAAAGTCACTCATTCACACTAAAAGTGACATTGGAGTAGGTAAAGTGACCCAATGGCATTAAAGGTGAAATTACTGTAGAAAACATGACATTTTTTCATTGAAAGCCCCACATTCACACTAAAAGTGACATTGGACTAAATAATGTGACTCAACGGTTTCAAAGGTGAAATTTCTGTAGGAAATATGACTTTTTCCCATGGAAATTCACTCATTCACACAAAAGTGACATTGTCCTAGGTAACGTGACTCAATGGTATGAAAGGTAAAATTTCCATGGCAAAACAACTGTTTTGCCATGGAAAGTCATGCATTACCTCCAAAAGTGACACTGGACTAGGTAAACTGACTCAATGGTATAAAAGGTGACTCAAGTAAATATATTACTTTTGTCGGAAAACCGACGCTTTACTACTAAACGTGGCACTTTAGTGGAAAGATGTTGGCCAGAAGCCATGCATCAAGGGCAAAGTGGCAATAACAATGCTTTGCATGTAGTGTTAATACAACTTGGATATTTGTCTAGCAAAGCATCGGTAAAAACAACGCTGTAGTAACAAAAATTACGCATCCTTCAAAAACGTGTTGCATCCCCACAGTCAATTATGTCAAAACTCAGCCATCAAACCAGGAAGTGTGAAGTTTTTTTCACTTTTACTTACTGTCTTCTTGTCTGTGCTGGCTGGTGGAAGTGTTTGGTGGTTGTACGAAGCTGGCTCTGTATATACTATATCATAGTAAGGTATAGTGTACACAGAGTCCAGTGGATCCTCAAAGGTAGGCAGAGGTTAAAGTAGACAATATTTTACTCTCTGTTTGTGATAGTTTGGGCAAGCAGTAAGGCCTTATAAGAGGCTAGTGATATTATCCAATGTACAACTCAGGCGAGAAATGATTTCACACACTCAAGGACTGAGCTCTGACGAATTGGTTTGTATAGTAAAATATTAATATTTGTCATTTTTATTGCCTAGAACCAAGCCAGGCCTGGTACAGGTAAATATAGACATATTTTGCACATATATGCAATTCAAATACAGTTTGGATGCAGTGAATTAATTTACAGTACAATTACTTTGTATTTGCGAATTGTATACTTTGCAATTACTTTTCTTATGCAGCCAGATATCTCTAGGTGCAAAACTAGTGCATTCCCTGAGGGAAGGAAAAACGAGACTATGTATTTTGCAAGCTCAATATAGGTTTAGAGTACTACTCATGAGCCACATTTAGTCCTGAGAAGGCAGAACTGGGTATAAGAGTCCGTTGATAAGATTCAGTCAAATGGGTACTCAAGTCGCACCGCTAGCGCCACAGAGGTGGGCGGGTGCCGAGTGCAGTGACCACACCTTAGCCAACGGTCTAGGCATGATCATGGGCCGGGGGACTGCGGTGAACAGGCCACCAGGTTGGGAAAGCAAAAACTCATGGGGTTGAGGTCAGCACAGAAGGTCCCAACGGCTAACACATGAACTTCACAAGCAGCACAATGGTGGTAGGGTATAGTATGCGGTCTTGGCTGATACTGCAGATTCGGTAGTGGTTACCTCGGAGTCGGTCAGCTGCTGTTGAGGGGGATGGGGTACATATACAAAGGGGTCCCCACAAGGGAGGCGTATTGTAAACTACATACACTAGAAATACTCTAGACTAACAAACACAACATTCAGGAATGAAGAAGAATTTCAGGTATTGTCATTTATTTAACAACACCAGATATCTACCATTATCTGATAATGGTAGATATCTGGTGTTGTTAAATAAATGACAATACCTGAAATTCTTCTTCATTCTTGAATGTTGTGTTTGTTAGTCTAGAGTATTTCTAGTGTATGTAGTTTACAATACGCCTCCCTTGCGGGGACCCCTTTGTATATGTACCACATAGCGCCCAGGTCCCCGCGACTGCATGGGTTCAACCCCCCTTTTTTGTAACGTTGAGGGGGATTGGGTCTTTGGGAATCAACGTACTGTGACCAAAAGCATTCGGTGACAGAGTTGGTCAGACATTCACGGATGGTCTTTCTGGACCTTTTCAGTTACGGTGTCGGTCCGGGTGTCGCCTTCAGTTCCGGTTGAGGGGACCTTCCCGTTGTTGGCTAAACATTGGGTTTGGGAGCTTGTTGAGGTTCAGGTGTCACAGGGATCTAGGCTAGGATCACTGGGAGGACCTCCTTAGGGTGTTGGCTCACTCAGCCTCGGGCCCAGTCTCAGGGTACCAGGAGCAGAGTGATGGAGACTCATTGAGTTGACTCGAGTCAAAGTTGGCTACTTTTGAGCAAGTCCGGTGCTCAAGGGAGACAAAGTCCTTTTCAGTCAGAAAGGTAGGGCAGGTTCTCCTGGTTTTTGAGGACTGCTGGCTGCAGGGCACACCGAGGTTCTGTTGGAGGAGTCTGAGGTTGGGACAGGCCAGTAGGACAGGGGCCATGTCAGTTGGTGTCCTCCTCTTCTGCTCTCTGCATGGCTGTTCGGTCCTACTTCTTCTTCTTGCTTCTACTTTTCATCTCTGGTCTGAGGAGGCAAGTCTCAGGGTGGGCCCTAAATAATAAACTTAGTGGTGTTTCAGGTAAGTACAGGTCAGGACCAATAAGACCCTTCCTTCCTGTGGGTCCACCCCTTATGCCACCCTTCAGTGGGAGGGGGACATAGGCCGCACTCTGGTTGGCTGGGTCCCCCATCTGCAAGTTGGCAGGGACTAAGAGTTGTACTTCATCTCGCCTCCCCCACCTGAGGGGTGGGGTTGGCAAAGGTGGGCACACCTCTCTTCCTAACTTGGTTTTCCTGCCGATTTTCCTGGCCAAAGTGGGGGGTCAGAACCGGTGGGGGCCAGTTGCTGGGGCAGCTCACAACGGTGGCAGTCCTTTGAAGCTTCCTCTTCCTCTGGTCATATATAAGGAGCTAAGTGAAGGAGAGGAACAAGCGTGGATATTGTTTGATGTGTGCAGCCTGAAAAGTTTACATATGAACTAGAGTAGGCTTGTCAGACTATGGAGAGTGTGATCAATCTACTTGGCCTGTTCACTTAGGCATCAAAGCCAGGCACATTGCCACCTTGTTGCATGCTAGGCTGGTCTTCGACCTTGTCTGTACTCTGTGGACCTCATATGTGATGTGCTTGCTATCATCTGAATACATACCGCGCAACATGGCAGACAAATGTCCATCATTATGGTATCCCACTGTGCCTCATGCTACTAGTCCTACATACCGACAATAACAGGTATTTATGAAGACAATGTAATGTGCTTCATATGTATACAGTGTATATGTTCAGCATTCACAGAGCTATGTTCCACGATTTTGTCTTATTAGGTGGACCAAACCCAGACTCTATTGCTGATGCAGTGAACTTATGAGACAACTGTAATGCTACCTGTGAATGTCACCTAATCGTTTCTGTGATCTTTAAGGATTGTGTGTGTTTGCTGAAATGGGTTGTAGTGAGCTGTGCAAGGGCCATCATTAGTCTGTGGAGACAAGCTGCACTTGACATGTAGATTTAGAACATGAGTAAGACAAAGTAGCATGTGCACATGCCAGGCCCAAATTGCCATCTGGAATGATTAGAAATGTTTGCTGGCCCACAAAATGTATGGCTCTTAATATGCTGTGCTTAAGTAGTGTCAGCTATAGTGTAGGGACTCATACTACATATGTACCATTGCCTGCCCCTAACCCTAATGATGGATATAAAATATAATGTCTCTCACCCATACTATGAACCACAATTACCAACATATTACCCCAAGTATCCAACACAAATGTTTCATGTTGTACGCTGTGAACTCCCTGACACAGTATGTTTTCCATAGTCATGTTTTTACCAGAACACATGTGTGCTTGGGGTGTTACACATATCCCAGACCAAACTTCCAATACTCAACAGCACATCGGATGTCATGTGCACAATGGTCATTTGATCAATATATGTATTATCTTATTGTATCTTCACATCACACCGAGCACATGCCAGCCAATTACTTACCTCTACCCTACCAGCATTGGTACAGGCTAAATGATTGAAGGCATGTCTGACATTCATGCCACTCAAACAGCATAATATTTGGTCATCTATACATGTACCTGTAGTACAACATCTAGCCAAGGTGGGAACTGCAATGAACTTGGGTTAGCATGTGTGTAGGCTCCCCTTACCTAAACATGATTCCAAGTTAGTATTGATGCAGCATATGTATAAGGGTTGTGGCAAAGTTAACATGTATTATTGCAGATGGCATGAGGAGTGGTAGTCACATTTCCCCATTTTTTGCAGGGAGTGCAAAAGTCCATTGTCCATGTCAATGAATGACTTAGTGTCATCCCTTAGTCAACAGTGATCATGATATGTTGCAACTGTCATCCTGCATCATGGGTAGCAGCACATGCCTCGGACTACTGCACATTGGTGAGATGGGGGTGACAGTGTAGAGATAGGCAATATAGCTTGGTTGTACAAAGGAAGTTGTGTTTCAACTCAATGTTAACATGGATTTGGAAGAATGATCCATATTTGCCTGTCTGCTGCACATTGCTGGAGTTTGCGTACACATGGTAAATTAGGGAATCTTTTATGTGGCAGATGTACACAGGCTGTGATGAATCCTACAGAAGTGCAGACAGAGGGCCTCATGTACAAGCGCCTGTGACAGCCAGAACACCACGTTTAGCGATGGTCCGGTGGTGAACACTGCAGGACCATATCTACAAGGCCGCGGAAAAAGCCACCGTGCATGGCTTTTAATGGCCTGTGGATATGGAATGAGGCAACACAGCTCAAGTCACTGCTCTGCCTCACCCTACATTAGGGAGGCATGCCATGGGAGATATGGTGGATGTTCCCTCGTAACACCCACGGCCTGTGCCACATTACCAGATTTATGACATTTTGTAAACTGGGTAATGCGTCAAAAGCATACGCTTCCCCAGGTTCTATGTGTGCTGCATTCCGCAGCACCCATACAAAGTGGAAATCACCTCTTCTGATTTTTTTGTGCATGAAGGTGTCACTTACTTCACAAAAACAATCATCCTGGTGACACAAAATCCCTTGCACCATGGTGCAAGCATGCCTGCATTGATGCATGGTTGCCCGTTGTGGGCCAGCACATGTGAAAAGGACAGGAATGCACCATATCTAATAGATAGGTTGCTGTATGGGCAGTACATCATGAAGGCTTGTGGCGCTGCCCTAAGGATTGTTTAGATAAATAAGGCCCTGATTAGGGTCAGCAGTCCATACATCGCAATGTTGTAATCTGCCTGCCTCCTGTCCCACACATCAAATAGCTTGTAATAGACAAAATCCCATAACTTTTTATATTTTTGTGAAACATAAGGCCAATGTGTAAAGTACTTCAGGCATATATGCACTGTGTTGTTAGCATTCAGGCCCTTCCACATATGTCAAATGCTGTAGTGATCCTGTTGGAAAACCAGGCATTATTAGTGAGGCCTGCACAAACAATATGTCCAAATTTGGTCTTCACTGGGAACTAAACATCCCATTGTAGCTCTTGATTCTCAGAGGGGAGAGCTGCAGAGCATTCTAAGGCTTACTCAAGGGAGGTGGTGTGAACTAGTAATCACCATTTACAGCTACGCAGAATTAACACTCAATAATTGATTGTCCAGTGTGTACTTTGCTTTACATTTATTGCACACACACTACTCAATACTAAGCATCACTTTACAAATATACATAAAATGTTGGATATACTTCTGCACATTGCATAACATCCCCAACCCTCCTGCAGGGAGAGAGTCCAGTGCCACCAATCACATGTATGAACATCATCTTGCCCCCAAATGCAGTGGGTTGACCATAACCTGGAGTGAGGGCCCTTCCCAATATCTCAACAAGCATTTATAATGGGAACACCTTCCATAGTGACAAATAACACTGACTGAGCATCTCATACTGACCATACAGTATACGCACTTGAATCACACTGGCTGCCAGTCTGGTTGTCCAACTAACGTAGTAGCAAGTATACATGTCTAGGCATCACTTAGAATGACAGGTACTTATCAAAACTGATAACAGGTATATTGCAAGCCAATCACAGCCCCTAAAAGGCATCACCTTTATCATCACATGCTCATGCAATTACAAACAGGCACCCTGACAGGAATGCCTTACAACATATTTCCAACTTACTTTTCATTTCACATATTAAATGTGACTTTGAGTCCCCATTAGGAACAACGCTAGGTAAATGCACCACTTGTGCAATTTCACATCCTCACCTCTAGGGGATGTCTCTCTAAAGACATACCAAGTCCAGCCTCTGACACCTCAGTACTGTCCTAACCATTATAACCCAGCTGCAGAACAAAGGTTCCAGCAATAGGGTGTCTTTGAAACAAGGCTGAACCCTTGAGAGGTTGTTCCCGTTTAAGTCCCCAGAGACTTAGGGCCTGATTCACAGAACTAACTTAAGACAAAATCCTAAACTTACTACCATTTTGGTATTCACAGAAGGCACTTACTCATTTTGGTATTCACAGAAGTCACTTACTCATTTGGGTATTCACAGAAGTCATTTAGGAGTCCTAAAGTTCGGAGTCCTAACTTTAGGACTCCTAAATTCCTCCTGTGAATACTGAAAGTCTTAATGTTAGGATGTGTCTCAGTTTAGGAGAAGTAAAGTTAGGACTCCTAACTTTAGGACTCCTAAATGCCTTCTGTGAATACCGAAAGTCTTAAAGTTAGGATTTTTCTCAGTTTAGGAGTAGTAAAGTTACAACTCCTAACTTTACTACTCCTAAAAGGAGAAAAATCCTAACTTTAAGACTTTCGGTAGTCACAGAAGGCATTTAGGAGTCCTAAAGTTATGAGTTCTAACTTTACTACTTCTAAACTGAGACAAATACTAACATTAAGACTTTCAGTATTCACAGAAGGAATTTAGGAGTCCTAAAGTTAGGAGTCCTAACTTTAGGACTCCTAAATGACTTCTGTGAATACCAAAATGAGTAAGTGTCTTCTGTGAATACCAAAATGAGTAAGTGCCTTCTGTGAATACCAAAATGATAGCAAGCTTAGGATTTTGCCTTAAGTTAGTTCGATGAATCGGACCCTTAGGGCGGGACTTTCCTCTTTTGTGCTGGGGGAGTCTGCAACCACAAATGGTTGTGACTCCATCCTCCTAGGGCCACTACATGCTGAAAATGTAGGTTTTCCCGCAGGCTTGAAATTGCCTTGCAAGGAATTATGGGGCTCTTCATGCCAAAACCCATAAATATCTGAGCAGCAGCTCTCCCGCTGCTTTGTTGAGAGCCGCGCTGCCTGTGGTGGTGGCCTCTCACCACTTCATGACTTTTTCGGGGCCCGGTCCCACCCAGGCACCCTGCACCCAGGTGAGTTGGAGAGCAGCTTGGGGATCCCACCACCAGCTGGTCCCATTGGCTCCCCACCTAGCCAGCACACTGGCGTGCTGCTGTGGGAGCCAGCTCTTCTTTCTTGTCTGCCCGTTCCTGAGAGTAGACACGGATGATACATTCAGTTGGGCGGGGCTTAAGTGGAGTGCAATGGCACTCCCCCTGCTTCTTTTTGCTGTGGGGGAGTGCGGCGGCACTCCCCCACATCTCGATGGCACTGGGGCCCAGGAAAGGGTCCTGGGCCCCACCCACCTTTCTGAAGATGGTGGCGGCTCTCTCCGACTTCTGCTTCTGCAAGGCCCAGAGTTGGGTGTCCCAAGCCCCAGGAACTTCTTTAAGGGGAGTGCAACGACCCTCCCTGACTGCCCTCTGAACAGGGGCGCAACAGCGTTCCCTGACTTCTGGTTCCGTGGGTCATGGTGTTGGAGGTCATAAGCCCCGGCACCACATCACTGGTGTGCGTCAGTACTCCCGACTTTCATTATCTATGGGGGCCAGCGCTTCCTGACTTTACTTCATGGGGGGACCTGGTTGGGGTGCCTGGGCCCCTTGGGCACCATCCCGACTGGGGCAATAGCACTTCCGTGCTTCTCCTTCTTCTGGGGGCAGCCCCCAGGGACCTAACCCACCCTGGGGGCACATCCAAAACTAGCAGCAGAGCCCCACGCGCTTCATCATTGGTCTGATCAGATGTCAAAGGTGTCCAACCTTCTGGGGGGATACCTATTCTCCTGCCTGGTGATTTTGACAATCTTGGCCTCTTCTCACTCCTGATGGCCAGACCTAGCCACCTGGAGCACTTTTCACCACCCTCCTGGCCTCCAAGAGGGTGACTTGGCAAGGAGCTGTCTTTACTGGTTCCCTGGGCCAGTCTTTCACCGGGCTCTCCTTCTGGGCCTCTATTTTCCTTGCACAAATGCCCAGGCTTCTCTTCACTGTCCCTGGACTCCCTCAAAGGTGCCGTCCATAGTCCTGGGACAGTCAGGTTGTTACTCCTTCCAACTGCCCATGGTGCCAGGTTCCAGCAACAGTGTTCCTCAGGAAGACCACTCCCCAGAGACAGCTCCTCTTTCTGTGCAAGACCTTTTAAGAGAACTTTGAGGGGGCTGGCAGGAAGGCATGTCTGCCCTATCCTGTAGCGACACCTCACCTCTCTGCCCCTGCTCCCTCCTTCCTGCCCAGGCCTCTGGGATACTTCAAGTTGGCATTGTCCAGGGGTCTCATGCCACATGGTCTCTGAAAAGCCCCATTCCCCCTTGCTGATTTCAATGTCTGGAGCAGGTCTAGTCCCTGGCACTGGGTGACAGCTGCCAATGGATAACCTGTAGCTTCACCCCATCTCTCCCTCTAGGAGAGAAGACCTTTGCCCTTGGGAATGCTTGCAGTGAAGGACTAGGCTCTGGTGCTACAATTTGGGAAAGAAGGTAATTAATACAACCTGGCAGATCACACCCGGCCAGGCTTTGGTTAAGAGCTGAGTCAGAGGAATAAGACTAAGTGTGGACGCAAATTTGGTTCTGTTTGCGGAATTTGCGGATTTTTGGCAAATTCGCGGTCTGCGAATAGCGCAAATTTGCCCCAAAATCCGCAAATTCGCAAGCTGGCAAATTTTTTGCTTGGTCGCCCTTGAAAAATACAATATTGCGCGCGCGGCGTTGACTTACAAAGATTCTGTGTTCGCCGAGATGTTTTTCTTCCGGTTTGCGGGTGCTGCGCCATTTTGGATCTTGCTGAGTGATCGCGCAAGAGTTTTTTGATCGCGATTACGTCATCGCGGCCCACCATCTTGCACAGCGAGTTTGACAACGTGAGTACGTCATAAGGGCCTGCGATCACGCAACGCCGTAGATGCGGCACGCAGTTGACTTCCGGCGGGAGATTTGAACAGCCCACGTTCCCAAACTTGCAAAAATTGCATTTCTGCACAAGAAATCCACCGCAGGCAGCATAAACCTTCTGAAAATCATGATTTTGATCAGAATAAGGCCACAGATTGACATTTGGCTGCACTTTTTTGTGCAAGGTGTCCATTTTTGGGGGGGAGGATGGGAGGAAGAAAGTGCCTCAGAGTCTTCAACTTCCTGTTCCTGTCCAGCAGGCTCCTCCCAGTGCTTTGTCCATGCCCTGGTCACTTTTGATTTGGATCTGGAGCTGGAAGGATTACTTTTTGTGGCTGCTTCTGGATATTTATGTTTGAGGACTTTTTGGACTTTGGAGTTTGGATCACTTTTGGATTTGAGATTTTACAAGTAAGTTGGTGTTGTTTGTTTGGGGCATTGCAGTTGCTGCACCACATTTTTTTTTAAAAATTCACAAATTAAAAAAATATATATTGTGGGCAGCCATAGTATCCAGAAGGCCCAGGGTTAGTCATGGGTGCATGATACAACTGTTTCTGTGAGTTTTTTTTTACTTAAACCTCATTTATGTCATGGAATTTTAGCTGACTGTTATATGTGGATTATTATTTTTTATTTTGGAGTGCCTGTACAGCCTCACTAGCCAGTAGGCCCAGGGGTAGTGAGTGGTGCACAGGCCAAGTCTTTGTGTGGGGCCTCTTGAATTTAAACATCATTGAGGGCATGGGTGGCATTGGAGTGTGGTGTTTTTTGTGTGTTTTCCGACTTTGTGGGTGCTGTTGGGGCCTGACCATGTGGGTGGGAGCCATTTTGAGGCCTGATCCAGGCAGGGCCTCGCCATTTGGCTGGGGGACAAAGGGCCATTTTGAAGCCAGGCAGTGTGCTTTGAGCCATAGGCCTGCACCCAACCTGCCCTGCTTTCACCCATTATGCCCAGGGGTAGTGAGTGGTGCATGGACCAAGGCTTTGTGTGGGGCCTCTTGAATTTAAACATCATTGAGGGCATGGATGGCATTGGATTGTGGTGTTTTTTTGACTTTGTGGGTGCTGTTGGGGCCTGACCATGTGGGTGGGGGCCATTTTGAGGCCAGGTCCAGGCAGGGCCTGGCCATGTGGCTGGGGGACAAGGGGCCATTTTGAAGCCAAGCAGTGTGCTTTGAGCCATAGGCCTGCAGCCAGCCTACCCAGCTTTCACCCATTATACGCAGGGGTAGTGAGTGGTGCATGGACCAAGGCTTTGTGTGGGGCCTCTTGAATTTAACCATCATTGAGGGCATGGATGGCATTGGATTGTGGTCATTTTTGTGTGCTTTTCGACTTTTTGGGGTGTTGTTGTGGCCTGGCCATGTGGGTGGGGGCCAGTATGAGGCCTGGTCCAGACAGGGCCTGGCCATGTGGCTGGGGGACAAGGGGCCATTTTGAAGCCCGGCAGTGTGTGTTGAACCATAGGCCTGTACCCAGCCTGCCCTGCTTTTACCCATTATGCCCAGGGGTAGTGAATGGTGCATGGACCAATGCTTTGTGTGGGGCCTCTTGAATTTAAACATCATTGAGGGCATGGATGGCATTGGATTGTGGTGATTTCTGTGTGCTTTTTGACTTTTTGGGGTGTTGTTGGGGCCTGGCCATGTGGGTGGCGGCCATTTTGAGGCCTGGTCCAGGCAGGGCCTGGCCATGTGGTGGGGTCACTGGGCCATTTTGAACCAGGCAGTGTGCTTTGAGCCATAGGCCTGCACCCAGCCTGCCCTGCTTTTACCCATTATGCCCAGGGGTAGTGAGTGGTGCATGGACCAAGGCTTTGTGTGGGGCCTCTTGAATTTAAGCATCATTGAGGGCATGGATGGCATTGGATTATGTTGATTTTTGTGTGTTTGCACAAGAGAACCACCAGTGGCAGGAAGAAGTCCTGCAGCGGTGTATGCAGCACAACGTCACTTGACGTCACGTGTGGCCACAGACAACTCTAATCACATAATCACAACAAGTCCATCAGCAGCACTGTATTCATCTTCTTTCCTTATTGATTTGAAGGTGTCGCAGTCTGCATTCCTGAGGTTCACAAGTTCACAACTCAATCATGCTCCTCTGTCCTCCTCCTCCAGACTCCCCCTATCCTTTTCCTCAAGGCAGATGGCTGGATTACGCAGAATAAAGAAACTTTGTCTTCGTACTCGTAGACGAGTTCCCTCAAGTGGGACTGTTCAAGTTCAAAAGTACTTTATTCGGTTAAAAACAAAGAATAACCATGAAAGTAGCATGTAAAATACAGTTTTACAATGGGTCGGATGACCATTATTTAAAATCACAGCAAAAAGACATATTAAAAGACATAAATGCAGCATAAGAATCAATTCATACGAAGAGTTTTACGACAGTTAAAACCCAATTTAAGAAATTCATAGAGTGACGCTACCATGAAAACAGTTTCCATTTTTTGAAACTCTAAAAACGGTAGGCGACATCTATATACATTTAGATCTTTAAGAATTGGGATGAAAAGTTTTCTACGATAATAAATATACATTTTACAAAAAAAAAAATATGAATGTCGGATTGCGGGAACACATCATCACATGGGCAAGGACACAAGTCTTTCAGCCAACAATTCATCTCCGGGAAAGATAGTAACCTAAAAACAATGTTAAGTCCGAACCGGGTTAAGAGGAAACATTCATGGTTGGCCATGTATAGAGATAAGTATGGCTGTAGTTTCTCTCCAGTTATGATCCACTGGTGGGCAGAGACAGTCTTTTTTTTCACCTCCTCTAGTCGTCTTTTTTCCTTGAGGTGATCGATACACAAGTTTTTTAATCCACTTCTTGAAATGTTTGCCATAGATAATGGGTCCTCAAAATATTTCTTCAAGAAAATTTCTAACATAACATATCCATTTAAAATTATTAATATTGTAGAGTACTAGTACGTCCTTTAAGATAGCCCGGTTGACCACACAGTCATCGCTTGTCCAAAACCTATGCCAAAGGAGAATCGGCAGGATCTTAATTGTGTCAATAATATACACCAAACCCAATTCAGCATGACATATAAAAGTTGCAGTACTTTCTCGAATGGACAAGATGTGCCGTAAAAACTTATTTTCCACGGTTTGAATCGTACTGACATTAGAATAACCCCATAATCCAGAACCGTATGTAGCTACCGCTATACAAGTGGCATTATAGATGGTTAAAATTTCCCTTATGGGTTTTTTCCCCAACTTTTTTAAAAAACACTGTAAAGCCATAACAGTTTTAGAAAACAGCAGGGTTCTAGCATTGATAGTACTAGTCCATGAGCCACTTTCATGAAACAAGATGCCCAAAGACGGGAAAGTAGAGGTCTTCTCTAGGGGTTTGGAGTTTACAAAAATAGGCTTCAAATGCCTACATGTTCTTTTCCCACAGTACATAGAAAATGTCTTGGAGCAGTTGATTTTCAGGTCCAACCTAAGCATGAAACTATTAAAAGATGTAACTAAAGTTTGAAGTGCCATTGGGGTGCGTGCCATCAGGACAGCGCCGTCCGCATACAGTAGTGCAGGGACAGGTCTCCTTCCCACCATAGGCATATCCCTGCCCTCCTGCACGAGGCGACGCTCCAGGCCATTTATGTAAACTAAAAATAAAAAGGGCGCTAAAACGCACCCTTGGCGTACACCACGACCAATCCCAAAGTGTCTGCTACATTCACCTTCTTTACCGTACCGTACCGTTGCAGTGGCCCCAGAATATAAATCTCTCAGAAAGCATATAATAGCATTATCTACCCCCAGTTCGACCATTATTTCCCACAGCTTGTTGTGGGACACACAATCAAAGGCTGACGTTAAGTCGACAAAAGTGAGGTATAGACGTTGTTTTTTAACCCTTTTATACTTCTGTTGCAAAATAAATAAATTTAACCCTTGCTCAACAGTCCCCAAACCCCTTTGAAAACCGTATTGAAAATCACTTATCACCCCATTTTCTTCTGCCCAGCATTGCAGCTTAGCTAAAACCACTCTCCCAAGAATTTTTATGGAGGAATCCAATAAAGAAATCGGCCTATAGCATGTGCAGTTCTGCCTATCTCCTTTCTTAAAAATCGGGACAATGATTGATGTAAACCAGGTAGGGATTAGGCCTTTTGCCAAAGCAACATTAAAAAGCTGGACCAACATTGGCCCCCATAAATCAGTATTAGCCTTATAAAGGTCAGCCGCCTTACCCCCCCTTAGTTACCTTCAGACTCACCAGGACTTCGGGAAGGGTCACAACCAAATCTTTTGGTAGATTCATATTTGCCACAATGGGGTCAGGGCCTGTATCGGGCACCAGTTCAGCAGTCATATAAAGGGTGGAGACATGGGCCACCCATTCATCTTCTGTAATGGCAATTTCCATGCGTGCTTTGTTGTCATAAAGGAGCGGAGTATTTATAACCCTCCAGAAAGCAGCCTGATCCTTCGATTATGACGCCGAAGAAAGTTCGTCCCAAGCCTTTTTATCAGATCCTTCCTCTCTTTCAGTACTGTATTGTAGTTCTTCCTTAGTTCTCTGATAAGAGTTACATCCTGTGGTCTCTGATGGATCGCATGTTTAAGATTTGTTAAGGCTTTAGTATACTTCTTATCAAACCATTTCTTATTAGTCTTTAGGCAATGTTTACGTGTAGTCCACAAAACCTCCTTAATTGTAGTAGCAATAATTTTAAAATGAGCTAAAATGTCATTACTCTCTGCGTGTTCATCCAGACAGATCAAAAAGCTATTCATACACTTATTCACTACTTTGGACAGAAAATCATCCGGGACCACTTTACTCCATTTAAGAGTATAACCATTTTGGGCACCCAACTTCACATCCTGTACCGTATACTTGGAGCTTGGTACATTTTGGGATGAGACAAATAGGTTCTCCATTTCTACTACCTGTGGGAAGTGATCACTCAATGCTAAGTCCATTAAGCTAGAGGTGGTCAATCTTCCAGCAGAGCTATTTGTACAAAGGCTAAAGTCAATGATAGTCGAGGCCCCCCGACCCACAAAAGTTGGAGCAAATGGCGTTGGGTGGTGGGCTGTCTCATTTGTAAACCCAAAATCATAGTTAAAAATCATCTCATTGACTAAGTCTCCAAATAGGGTATGTTCAAAATGTGTTAAATTAATGTCCTGTTCCAACATCAGGCCGCATATACCCTTTTGACCCTTTCTGCACAGTGAACAGTTAAAGTCTCCCCCCCCATAATATCATTACTTCACCCCTTTTTTTTAATCAATTTCAGATTGTATATCTTCACTGATCATAACAAGTACTTCCTTTATCATGCTACTTGGTAGGGTATTATAGAAATTTAAAAAGACAATCCTTAGACCCTTCCTAGTATCTATCACTATTTTCTGATAATAACTAGATCCAGGGGAGAAAGAAATTCTATCACATACTAGCAAATTAGATATATACGTTATCAGTCCTCCTTTGGGTCTTCCATGTGAACCCCCCACCGCAGGGGTAAAGTAGGTTTTGTAGCCATTTAAATGTATCGGTGCAATGGCCCAAGTTTCTTGTAGGGCTAAAATGGCTACGCCACTAATTACGTCATCCCAGGATGGATTGAGGATTTTTTGTTTAATACCTGCCACTTTCCAAAAGACCACCTTACAGAATTCTCTTTTAGGCAACACCCCTACAGCAACCCCTGCTTGGCCACCCAGCATCCCTTGTGTTATCATGGGCTCCACTCTAGTTTCATGTGACACATCATGTCCTGGTAAGTTAATCTCCCCCAGGCTTACAGAAATAGGTGACTTAGAGACCTCTTCAGCCTCTGGGAGTCAATCTACCATTTCAAGACAATCAAAACGATTGTAGCATGGAACAGGTGGTGGAGGAAATTGCTGATGTCCAAACCATCCTGGATCATGCCTTTGCGGGAAGAAATGAGGAATCCTTTCCCTACGTTTCACCACAGTCCACCCATCTTCATTCACCCCTCCCCATTATGTATTATGCTGATTCCTGTCATATTCCACACCATTTTCGCCCCTTGGATGACGGCTGTCCCTAGTCCAGCTCCATCTGTTATCCGGATATTCCCCGTGGGAGTAGAAGTAGGGTAATGCCCTGGCCACAATGGACAGGCCATGGTTTCTCGGGGCCCTCGTTGTGATGTACTCCGCAGTGCGTGGATTTTCAAAAGTTATCACTACACAGTCACCCTGAGCCCTTTTTCTGTTATACCCAATCCAGGGTACCCTTTCTACCATTAAAATGTTGCTTTTAATAGCTGGTGGGAGAGGGTAGTTGTCGTTAAGCCAATGGATAACCTTATTTACGAGTGCCCCATTGGTTTCAGTGGATTGTGCACCCAGTTCCGGGAACCCAGTAAAAACCACAACATATGGTGATGCTCTTGGAGGCAAATTTATACTTCTACGCACATCGGTTTTAGCTGGTTGGCCTTTATCAGGTAGTTGGACAGGAGTTTGTGGAGCCGATACTTCCTTGACAGGTGGGGCTGAGCTTTTAGTTGCTGATTGAGTTTTTAATAGCTGTTTACTAGGGAGTTTTCCTTTTTCAGGACTAGTTGTACTCAATGGGGTGCTATTGGGGACACCCTTTGCCGATATGGGGCCAGAATTATTAGATGACGTTGCTATAGTTTTGGCCTTGGGAGCGCTTGAATCGGCTATCCGTTTGGCCAGATTCTCATACTGCATATGAGTGTCTTTCTTCAAATCTTGGATTTGTTTTTCAATCTCCTTGAGAAATTCTGTCAGTGGGGTTAATAGAGTTTTCATTAAGGTCTCCAGCATATATAGCATTGTACTCTCTTTTCCCCTGCTAGTATTAACGCTTCCCTCTGGGGAACTATTTCTAGTGCTATTGGAGATTAAATCAGCCATTGAGTCATCCAAGATAGTGTCATCTAGAATAGCCAAGGGCAATATGTTAGGGGGCAGGCTGTCTTCTCCATGTAAATAAGTATCAATGGCATTAACTGCGTTGCTTGTATCTTTAGACAGTTCTTTACCATCAGCTTTAATAGGCTTATTTTGGTTCGCTGTCTTTTTAGGAATTGCCCCTTTCTTTACCCCCTGTAACACAACATTTTTATCTTTAGGTGAGGCTGCTATATGTATCAAGACACTAGTAGATGCCTGGGGGGATGGTAAGGTATGAACGAGGGGAGTCTGAGTAGGGTTAAGGGTTTGAGAAACAGCTGTACTAGTCACATCCATAGATAATATATTACTCTCTTGTATATTAGGACTCCGTACATTAGCGAAATGGCCCATAGAGGACCGTTTAGCGGAAGCCAAGTCCTGCGATACCCTTCTTTCCATCAAAGAAATCCCCTCGTCTATCAGTGTATTTGTTCTTAAAATAAAGTCATCTAGGGTGCCTGTTAATTTCTTCCCCCCCGCTGCTGCCCTGCTTCTTGTCTCACGCATCTCCATGCTATTTATAATATGTATTTAGAAGTGACCGTCTCAGTAGATGCAGGCGCCTTTGTAGGACAGGAAACCCTGCTCAGTGAATACAGTGAAGTAAGCAAGTTCTATGCACACAACCCACACATTGATGACTTATGGATAGCCAAGTGGCAGATATGTGTACCTCAACACTTTTAGGTCAGGATTACTGGCCCAGTCCAGTCTCTTCTGGCCGTAGAGGGCCTGCCCTTTGCCCGGGCTTAGCCACGGGCGTCCCGCTTGCGTCCAGCTTGCGTCCCGCTACGCGGAGGTCACAGTTGTTTTAAGGCCCCTCCTGTCGCTGTATTCGCGTCAGGGTATGCGCCGCAGCAAGGGACGACGGAATCTGTAGTCCCGAGGCGGCTGGTGTGAGCGGCGTGCTCGGTCGTTGGCGCTCCTGCGCTTCTCTGGTCCCGAGGATGCAGGTCTCTACCAGGTCTGTCTCACTCTCAATTGCTAAGCGTTCCCCCCGCTCCACCGAGGGCACAGTTGTTTTAAGGCCCCTCCTGTCGCTGTATTCGCATCAGGGTATGTGCCGCAGCAAGGGACAACGGGATCTGTAGTCCCTAGGCGGCTGGTGTGAGCGGCGTGCTCGGTTGTTGGCGCTCCTGCGCTTCTCTGGTCCCGAGGATGCGGGTCTCTACCAGGTCTGTCTCACTCTCAATTGCGACTGGAATTACTGACTACATGCTTGCTGATTGCTGACAGTAACTTCTGAAATTGATTGACAGCAGAGGCTGGTCTGTGGTCCCGCACTTTCAGAAGAAGATGCAGACAAAAAGTGGAACAGGTAATAAATAATGAGAAGAAGATGGCATGCAGTGGACATCAATGGCTGTCTGGCTCTGATGAAAGCAATTGCTGTTTGTTTGTTGTGCATGAAATTAATCATATGTCTTCTGTTATTATTTAATCTTTCACATACTAAATGTAACTCAAGTCTACTCTGCTTTTTTTACCTTGTTTATTTCAAATTGTACTTCAACTGCAGGGGCCACTACGTTGCATTTTCCAATATGCAAAATGTCCTTGGACTTACTGTTTTCCAATATACCTTGATGATTGATTAAATATTATATATTTTTTCTTTACAGTCACTCACTGGGATGGATGGATCATCAGCATCGGTTTAGGGAAGAACTATGGCCAATTTGTGAGTGTCAAAGAGGTAAACCAGTCTACAACAACTACTACAGCAGAACTACATGTATGTCTAGTCGTGGTATGGAGTGGTCGAGGCAGTGTAGTGTTGTTATGCCAGGTAGATTACAGCGTACAGCAGTACATGTAAAATTGAGGCTATGTGGCTTGCTGCATACCATTAGATATGCTTTGTCTGTCTGTGTCAAAGAGCCTAGGTATGCTACATCAGGTTGCTTCACTCAGTGATGCCTGCCTTGACCGTCTGCATGGCCCTGCCACAAGAATGGGCCAAAAATCTGTTACGCTCAAGAGTTTGCAAATTTTCGGCAATTTCGCGAGATTCTTGGGATTCTGGGGCACTGCTGGGAAGGTCTAATATTGGATGCAAGTGGTTTGGAGAAAATCCATGGTGAAAAAGTTTTTCTTTTTTAGCTCACTTGCATGTTTTTGGGGGGCTGTTTGGGGGGTTCTAGGTTTTTGGGGGTGGGTTGGGGGGTCTGTGAGCACTGCTGGGAAGGTCTAATTTTGATTGCAAGTGGTTTGAAGAAAATCCATGGTGGAAAAGGGGGGTTAGGGCCTAGCTGCTGAGCGCGTTTGGAGCAATTTTCAGGAAGGCCTCTGTAGATTTTTTAAGTGTGCCATTTTCCATTTTTGCTTTTGGCCTGTTTGGGGGTGTTCTACTTTTTTGGGGGTGGGTTGAGGTATCTGGGGGCACTGCTGGGAAGGTCTAATTTTGTTCTAAAATCGCAGTTTACACTTTACACCTAGCTTGAGGGGAAAGAGCCGCAAATTTTGCCCACACTTATTTGTCCTTGAAAAGGAGACTCAGAGTACGCACTTTCGAAATGATGCTTGTAGGTATAGTAATACTGTCGACTCTGAAACTGAAAGTGTTATTTTTGCACTACACGGCGTACCTTATATTTTTTTCTCCGTGGTGTTTTAATATCACTTCCTGTGTTTCCATCAACAATTACAGGCCGGATTTTACCCTGTGCAATGGGAAAAAGGATGAGCTCAGGCTTACCATTAGTGAGCTGCAATTCAGCATCCACCAGGCAGGCAGTGGACAAGGTGTCTTATGGTCCCTAACATTGATTGATGGAGCGTCAGATGGAATGGAGGAGTACAACGAAAAAGAGGAATGGCTGGATGCATGCAACTTCCCAAATTCAACAGGGCAACTACAACAACATGCAGTTCCAGTATCCATCTTCATTTCTACTTATATTTTAAGTAATGTTATTGCTGTGAACTTCTATGAGTGTGACTCTGTGCATTTGTTTGCTCTCTGCTTCAATTCATCCCTCCAGCCATTGTATACGTTTTTCTTTGCTATTTTGTAAACTAATTGAATGTACTAAGTGGTTCTTCTCTTTGAGGGCAGATAGTCAAGTGAAATTGCGTAATTACTGCAGCCCTGTACGGTCACATTGTTTCTTCATAGTTAGTACATTGTAGAAAGTACTGCTTACTTTTCAGTAACCTATCCATTTAGCAAACAACTTCATGCATGCAGTAGTTCATGCACTTCCTTTATGTCCCTTAAAAGATTTATGGATAGCTTCATATCCAAAGATTTGTTTATCTTCATTTGTTGTTTGTCCATGCTATGTTTTTTTCCCTCTCTCCACAAAACTTTCCCCACAAACCCCAGTCCCATTCACATTTCAAACCCTAACCCTCTTCCACTGGGCTGTGTGGTTTTCAGTGAGGTGTGAGTAAATTACAACAATAATTCCACATACTTGCTGGGGAGGATAAGGTGCAAGCAACCTCCTCAAATCAATTTTAAGGCAGCTAGATGAATCCTAGGATATAGTAATTCTGGTTAAAAAAACAACAATGAGTATTTTAAAATAAATTCCGAATTTCATGCCCACCATCGATTGGATCCATCGTCAACAAAATCCGATACATGTCAAGAAGACTTATTGTTACGCTGCCTTGTCACTGTTCTTGTTGAAGTCATACTCATCCATGCAATTCTTTTGTCCTCATACTTATCTTCAGCATTGCTTAGGCTACTGTTCCTTCTAATACTCCTCTCAGGTAACTCAATGTCTCATTTATTTTACTTTGTTTTTCATATGCTGCTACTGCTAGTGTGGTACCACTCCTACTAACACCAAAACAACGGAATTTCGGTCCGGGATGGCGTAATCGCCATTTGCCATGCAGCCAGGCTGTGCCTAGCTCTATTCTCAAACACAAATCACAGGTAAGATAAGCATTTTGGGGAGGTAGAATAATCGGCTAGGACTTAGAGTAGAGACTGACAGTAGTACTAGTAAAGTACTATTAGGCCAATTGAATTCACTAACTCTGTTAGTGGCACTTTAAAATTTTTTTGATGGTTTAGATACTTCATGCTGGTAGGTTTGAGGAAAGCAAACGTGCCGTAACCCCCGCCCACCACCCCACAAAATAACATCAACGCGTACACTAGGTTGAAGTATGTAAAATAAATATTTATATATTTGCCCTAACAAAAATAAACTAGTCCCACCCCTCCCTAACCCAAACACATGTCAATTTCAAATAGTCCTCTGGAAAGTACCAAATAATCCCCAACTCCCGATTCCCACCCCACCAACAGTCTTTAAAAAAGGGGCAAAGGACACAGTCACTTCCGACGGTGTCTGGACAGGCGGTCCCGCCGCTCCTTGTGGAGGTCCCAGAGCTGTTTCTCAAGATTGTCCACCTTGCGCTCGAGGTAGTCCACTCTTAGGCATAGGCGGCGTATGCGCGCCATCCAGGCTCTAGGGGGGCCAGCTGCAGGTGTTCTTGCAGCTGAGCGGCAGCGGGAGGCTGTCAGAGCACGGCGCCGTGCTGAAGGCTGCTGACTGGTGGACACGGGGGCAGTGCTGGAGGAGGTTGTTGATGTTGACGCCTCCTCCTTCAATTCCTGAGCCCACAGCCAGCGATATTCTACACAAATAGCCTCCAGCTTCTGGGCCCTAGCCCGGACAGCCATCTCCTGTCTGGTGAGCTTTTGGGAGCATCTATTTGAAGAAAGAAAGAGAAATAATGTAACCAATACTCTTTAACAATAAGACAAAATAATTCAACAGAAAGTTGTCTCACAGTAACATTAGCAATTTGCAAGCACAGTATAACATTTTGGTATGTATCTTTGCGCCGTCTTTGTAGGCCTGTAACAGTGGGAGATTCAGAAATTCTACTACCAGGCAGAACTATGGACTCAATACATAGTCAGAGAGTCAGAGAGTACACCATATTCTTCTTTTTTTCTCTAGTTTTGCGAAAGAAATGACTTGTACGTGAACTTGTGTTAGCCGGCATAATGCCCGCTCACTCAGCTTGCACCCAAGAAAAAGAGACACAAGCCATGATGACGCAGACTTGCATGCATTACTAGAAGCAGGGGAGCTCTTACTTTTGTATAGGGTTGCCACGGGCCTTACTTGGTTACATCAAGGGCTAGTGCTCAATGTAATTTATATTTCGCACTGCCCCCCCCTGGGCCTTCAATACTACAAAAGGAAAATGAAGAGTATTTATTTCTGATCATGTATCCAGCCGATCACATGATCTCTTTGCTTATATGATGGATGACTTTAGGTGCTTTGTTGTGATAGATTGAGTGAACAACAGCGATAGTCCACCCATGATTAACACAGCAGAAAGAAAATTATGAACATAGGGAGTGAGTGTGGTAACCATAATTGCCGGAGGAAGGAATTTGACTTGATATAATTGTCAACTATACAATACATACAAAATATATGCTGTGTTTGCAAAGTAAACTACTGTACTGTTACTTTAGGCAAAGGAGAGTTTCTGAACAATAACAACTTGTAGTATTTGGATTTCCTCTGCTTTGCTACTCTGGCATGGACATGCTGTTCGAACAAAGTAACATTCTTCATGCACTGAGCGTCTGCTCTACATACACGTCTGCTATGTATGAGGAAGAAGATACCATCCAGGCTCCCAAAGTAAATGCCTATCATTCTTCTTAATGTCTCAATTGTAACAACTTTACTTTTTCTCAACAACCAAATAACACCCTTTTCATTTTATTTGGTAAACCACCGTCTTGACTTGCATTTGAGTTTCACCCAAATGATATATTGCAAATTAATGCACACCACACCTTAATTTTCTGATTCACCCACACAGGCAGTCATTTTTTCTTTCTCCTCCAACCATCCTTGCTACAAGCAGCCAAGCATCTGATTCCTTCCTATCAGCCACCTCTGCCTGCATTAAAAAACACGTATCATTCTTTACAGTCATAAATGTTACGACTCGCTCGTCCTTCCATTGACCCTAAGTTCTTTCCCTTTTCATTCATCACATCCCTCAAGTTCATCTGATATGACTTGGCTTTACGATAAAAGTTTCCCAGCTGATTTGAAGTCAAATAGAGGGGGCCATTGCTTACTCGAGAACTACCGCCGCTAATGCTATTGCTAAGTCAAGGGTGACTGTCTTCTCCGTGATTGGCTAAAATGTAGTTCTAAATCAGTAACTGTTCTTAACAGTACAGTGTACTTGTAGTAGTGTACTGTCTACTGTACAGTACATCATACACTCCTTTGCGAGCCTACTCTAAAATGTCAATAAGTAAGGAGTATAATAACAACTTACCACCGTCCGCCGCTGCTGAGCCATCCCCCTCAGCTCCTCCTGGTGGCACTTGTGGCAACGCCGCATCCACCGTTTGAGTGGAATCCTCTGCGCTGCTGGCCCCGGCACTGGTGGTGGCAAGTGCTGCATCTGATGTTGTGACGCCTAGAAAAAACATGTCATATTTTTAGATGCCATACACCACCCCCTACTACGTCTCGTAATGGAAGAGAAAATGTTAAACAATTTTTAAATATTGGGACTGAAAAGAAGTCACGGTTTTGGGGATGGAGTTAACTTATATGCTTAGCCATAACATGCAACTCTTTTTGGCACAACTGATGAATGCTTGTTATTTAACGTGCAACATTTTTATAATTACAGACAGAACCAACTACTCCTCATCACCACCAGGAGGACTTGAAGTTCCAACAAGGTGAGGGCTCCCGAGTCCCGCACAGTTACTTCTGACTGAGGTATGTGGAAAGTCGAACTGCACCTATCATCAACAATGTCCTATTTCTCTTGTCCATACTTCTGTATGTGCAGAATAGTCCCTGAAACACTAGCGGTATGGTATGTGCTACTATCAAATCAAAAAGCCAACTACTAGCTTATTCCTGGTGGACATTGACATTTTGTTGTTGGAAATTGTCAAACCACTAACATTAAGAAGACTGGAATAGACAGCAAGGGCAACCCAAAGGACTGCACTGAGTGCCTCTGGAGCAACGGCTGGATCAGAGTTTTGTTTAATACAGTTTGCAGACTGGGCAAGCTTAGCTACCTACACAGACCGACTCATAAATAATAGTAAATAGTACTAGCACAGAGAGTGATGGTAGAGAGGCAGGATAAGAATGTAGAAACAGTCTACAAGAAGATCAAAGACTATTTTGTAAAAAATTTAATTAAGAAACATTTTGGAATGAAGAGGAGTTGTAAAAGTTAGGGAAGTATAATTATGTAAACAACAGAACAACTTACTGGGGCCAGCAGAAGAGCCTGCAGAGGACCGTTCCTGCCCACTCTGTTCCGCCGGAGTCTGAGGTGTTGCTGTCTTCTTGCCCCTGGGAGGTGCTGATGATCATGAAATAAACACAAACATGGATGATTGTTTTTTGGAAATATTTGATTTCTTTGACCACAATCTAAAATTATCTTGGAGAAACAAATTAGCAACAATTGCACTACATGTATTGACCCATCTGATCTGGCCAAATAGGAGGATACTACTATAGTATTGCTGGGTCCGCAGACCGTCTACTTGGGAAGTTATGTAAATCACTAACTAAAGCAACAACAAAAAGGTTCTACTACGACTGCCAGCACTCAGCAGCACGCTACGTGACAGACACAGTCCGTCATCATGATTGCAGACCACTAAAAAATGTCCTACTACTAATAACAAGTCATAATATACTCAACCTATCAATCCATCGCTATCTCTTCTTCTTTGTGGCTGCAGGAGTACAAAGGAAAGACTAGACTTGAGTCTCTAGTCTCTCTAGCATTACGCAGTTCTGTAAAGTACTACACTCATACATATTCAGGCCAAATGAGCACAAATTTGAAAACAAGTAAGCATAGTAGCAACGCCACTGGGGAGGCGAGCACCTGCAATCACAGAAGCTATTTAAACATTATTTTACCTGCAATGTAATCGAATAGGCAGCATTCTTGCTCTTCCGGAAAAACATATATAAGCATCATAACACAGAGCAGAAGAACACAAAGTAGTTATTAAATAGCTACTCACCAAGGCCAGGGATCTCCACTCCTAGCAGGTGGAGCAGGTCCTGCTCACGGTCGAGGATGTCGGCCCACTTGTGCGCCGCTTGGTCATAGGTGCGCCGGACCCCCGACTCCCTCCGCATGGTCCGGCACACCTTATCCCACTGCTGGCGACGCTACCGGAAGCCATACCCTTGACCGGGCCTGCCCCCTGCTGCCACGGTCTTAGGGAGGTGGTGCAGAACAAAAAATATAAGAGCGGCCACCTCCACCACGGTGAAAATCTCCCTGGCCACTACTTGCTCCCCCTCTCAATCGCCTGCATGGGAGCCGGGTGCGGGACCCTTCCCTTTGCTCTTTCCTGCTCCCTTTGCCATGGTCCTGGACAGCTGAAGAAAAAAATAGGAAAGAATAGGGAAAAAGTAAAGAAAAGAAAAGAGTTAAAAAAGTAGCTTTAAAAGTAACGAAGAGTAGAATAAAACACAAAGTATAGATGTAGAAAAAGAGAGGGATAGATAATGAGTAAAAAAGATTAAAAAAAAGTTCAAAGAAAAAAAGGATTGCAAGGATTAGTGGAGGATTGAAAAAAGCATGCCCAGAACCATAGCAATGAATGAAAAACAAGATGGCCGTGCCCAATGAGGACCACGTGGGTACGTTTGCGCGATATTTCCCCCGCGAGCACGCAATAACGCACGCAAACACGTAATCGCGCACCACACACAATGCAAGCTTGCAAATAGCGCCTGGAAACGGAAATACGCAATGCGCACAAGATGGCCGCACCATGTACGACCGCATGGGTAACTTCGCGGTCGGTGCGCTGCAAGCGGCTCGCGAATACGCAAAAAACCCACAAACACGCAAAAAAAAAATCTGCACATTTGGCAGGAATTCGCGGATTTTGCAGATCGCGAATTCACTTTCGCATGAATTTGCGTACAGCAAATTTGTGCATTTCGCCCATACTTAAATAAGACATTTCTGGATGACCCATGAGTAGTACAGATATGGCTTTGGACTCAGCAGAATACTTCTTTCTCCACAACTTACAGTGTAGCTTGGTGCATGTCTGGAATTTGTAGGCCCTAGGTAACTCAAACTACTCCACATTGTCTCTGTCTCCATAGGATAGTAATAGAGTGTTACTACTGTGGAACAGTAAAGCACACTGACTTTCCCCACATTATAAAGCCTATTCCATGTCATCATCAAATTCTGCATAATCCCTGCTGCACCATTCTATCTGGGCCAGCTTCTGGGCAGCGCACAACAGGAATATCCCTGTGCAGCCCTTACACGTGTCCAAATGCAACTAGTGCGGTGCCCCTTATCCTGGCTGCAGTGCAGCAGCCTTATCTCACAAGGTGGACACCCACATGGATTCCATTATATCATGAGTTTACAGTGAGTGAGTCCCATCTTATGAGGTTCTCCCACAGTAAAAGCTAAAAAATCAGGTGTGCAAAACGCAAAAAATCTAGGCGGCTCAGATGGTCGGAACCACCTTCTCACAGATCCATATTTTATTCCCTGGATATCTCTTCATTCAACACTTTCTTGCGAACTACATGAAAGGTACAGCTCTGAAAAATCACAATTATGCCCTACACAGTTTGCATGCGTACACTAATCACAACGACTATGTATGAGTTGATGTGATTCTCTATATTTATTATATTTATTGAAGAAGTTTTCTATAGCGCTGGCCTGACCTAGGGGTACATAGCAGATAATCGCCAGATACAAAATAGAAGAGCGTCATATTAACAGAAGAACACAAAATAAGAGACCAACACATTATAGAGCAGGACAGTCTTAGTCTTCAGTATTCTTCGGAGTCTTAGAGCTGGAGCAGAGAGGGATGTCCGCTAGCTGCCCCAAGCTATCCACTCCCAAGGGAGCGGTTGAGGAGCAGGGTTTTGAGTTGGCTTTTGAATTATACAAAGGAGGGAATGGTAATGATGTGAGGGGAATAGAGTTCCAGATTTTAGGAGCGCTTCTGGCGAAGGAGCGGTCCGCAGTTTTTTTTCTTTTAGTTTTTGGTGGGATGAGTAGGAGGAAGTTTGAGCTTCTCAGGTTCCTGGTCTGGCCGGCTTTTTTGAGTTTTTTTGCAGGATATTCGGATTTGCCGGTGTGGAGGGCTTTATGGGTGAAGCAGGCTGTTCTGAAGCTAATCCGAATTTCCACTGGAAGCCACTTAAGTTCCCTGAGTACAGGAGAGATATGATTGAATTTCTTGATACCGGTGATCATTCTTGCAGCTGTATGCAGCGTTGTTTTGATGGGAGCCATATGCGATTTTAGAATTCCTGAGAGGACTGTATACACCTTATTGTCTAGTTAATTAAAACCATAACAAAACCAAAAGTGAAGGAAAATTGTCCATTACAATAGATTCAATAAGATTCTTCATAATACATTTTAAAACACAAAATTTAAAATGATGCTGCTAAGAGCTTTATCAAATTCCTCGTCGTTAAAATAATTAATAATACAGAAGGTCTTATTTTAAAATTTCAAGAGCTTTCAGACGCTTTTCAAAGGCTATCAAGAACTTTATCAGTTTACAATTGATTATAGGGTCTGTTGAGTCTAGAGCACCAATAATGGCCGATCTACAGGTACGTAGTCTTTTGGCCCAAAAAATGTTCTTTAAAGAGAGCGTGCGCTCCCGGTTCAATGATTTACAGTGGCATATAATATGGATTATATTTTCTTTTGTAGTGCCACATAGTCGGTAGGCATTTGCATCTGAGCGTTTCCAGACAGGATCATCGGCCAGAGTTGGTAGTTTGCCAAATCTCACTGCTATCAGCCTTTTTTTTTTATAAACACAGAGTACGTTGATGCTAGGTAGGCAGCCGAGGTGAGATTGTTGTAACGGTCCAAGAATGGGAGCGGACAGCAAAAATTGCTTTATCCGTAATTAGTGAGTGAAATTTGGCCGCTTTATTTCGAACCTGTTTAAAGGACGTGAATGACAGGTTTCTTTCCCACAGGTTTGCAGTGCATGTTTGCTCCAGAGCGCCAGTCAGATATTTGTTTGCTGCAGAGTGTTGTTGGCTTTCTAATTCCTGCCATAACAAGATGTCCAAGGTGTTATTTATGGAGTTCGTTTTAATTCTATACCATACTCTGATACTCGTTCATCAAGCCAAATTCTAAACGCGTCTGGGCGGGTGAAGCTGAGCGTGGGAGTTGTAAGACCTTTTTGTACATTTTTGTGGTAAAGCTGTTTAGGGTGATATCATCCTTGCCCTGCATAGCTGTACTAGCATAAGATAGAGTTGGAAGTACTTTGGTTGACATCACTGTTAGTAGAGGTACAAGCGAAGGACCTTCCAATTTTTTTGCCAGTGCGCTTAGTGCGAATATTAATGCTCCTGCTCTCTGCTTCATGTATTTTTTTTGGGCGTTTAGAGTGAGTTTGTCATCGATATAGTATCCTAGATATTTATAGTTTGATACTCTTCCCAGTGGCTTTCCTTCAAGCGAGATGTTAAGTTGCGGTGTACGACGGTTGGTTATTGACATAATTTTTGTCTTGGACAGATTCAGAGCAAGGTTATTTACCGTCAAGAATTCTGACGTTAATGCTAGTAGTGTTGATAGGCCCACTTTAGTTAGACTCATGAGCACAATGTCGTCTGCATAAGCCAAATGAGTAAGATGAAAATTGCCAAGTTTCGGTGCATGTGCATTGCAGTTGTTTAAATTTCCCGATAGGTCTGAGATGAATAGACCCTTCTGGAAAATTACTGAACCCCAGAGAGAGGAACAATGGCATCATACAAGAGGCATCTGCACCTGCAAAGGCAACATTAGCTATCTCTGCCCAAGGCCGCGGAGCCGAGCCTCAGCGTCTCTGGTGCATGAGAACACTACTTATAAGGAACTTGTTAGTTTCGGCCACAGTTAGCTATGAAACGAAAACTGTTGCATTAGTGATTTTCTTATTCCTACGGGAGGGGTGGATGAGCGAGTGCGACTCGCAGACACAGAAGAATACTCAAAATGGAGGCACATAAGCTAAGCTAAGGAAACCAAATATCACCACACGTATAAATGAATAATCACATGAGCAATAAAAATAACGTAAGAGCATAAATGTATACTTCATCAGTTAGACACATGATTCTAACTTGCATATGTAAATGTCAATGGGCGGGGAATCAAAAATGAAACCTATCAGACCCTCCTTTTAGCATCATTTGGCTAACTGGAGCGTAGCCTTTATTAGCTAAAATGGTATCGCCTTTACATTCCATTCTAGGGGCTGAGCACACTTTAATCAAAAATATCCTGGTCTATAAGCATCAACCAACGAACATCAGGAAGTTCAAAAGCAGTGGGGACAGGATATTGACCAGTCACTTTTCTCGAGGGCCGCAAATTACTGGCACACATTGAGCAACATGGGGGAAGGCAGTAAACACAAAGGCAGCATGTCAGGAGTACACCCACTACTCCAACTAGTCCCATCAGTATCTTCCAACCCCACGAGGAGAAAACACCCCAGAGCCACCCCTGTAGTGACCATGTCCCATTATCCTGATGTAGTTCAGTCGCTAATCTATGGAGTTTCTGTACTGCTAAGTTGATTGTCGGGGCTGAGTCAGGAATATACAAGCAACAGGACGTCCCGATGACGCGACAGGCTCCGCCCCTATCAGCAAGGATGACGTCTAACACCATCCTATTTTGGATCGTGAAGAATCTCATAGCCTGCATCTCAACAGACATATTAGTAGCAATGTTCGCTTCAGTAATAACCACTTTCTCCATCACCCTCGACAACCTACGGATGGCCCTGCTGTTAAATATCGGACCCCAGAAAGGCAAGAGGCCCTTAGAGAAATCTGTCCATTGTTGTAAAGAGGTGTCTGTCTGATCTACGTCGTCAACCTGAAGTGCCCTCTTTTTACGCTTCTCTGGCGAGCTGGTAAACCTACGGTGAGTCTTATGATAGTCAGAAGGTGCCACATACACAGGTGGGATCATATAAGCTAGATAACAGACTCCACCCCAACCCTCAGGCAGCCACAAATACCCATTGTCCCCGCACACGAAGTAAATGTTTGGAGGCGTAACTAGAGAAGGACTAAGGGGCAGGCGCATTGAGGCTGTCACGTTACAGGAACTGTTCCCAACCTTTATAGGACCCCTTCCTGCAATACAAAAGAATGGTGATGGTCCTACCACTGCTAAGGTCACCAACGACTTATTGCTACCATTCCCCTTTGGCGGGTGTCTATAGGACAGGGAGGAATTTAACTGTAAGAAACTTTCTCTAACTTTGTCAGTGTCATTGGGAGTCAAGAAGTGTCCTACTTTCTTTTCACATGTCTCCAAAAATGTTCGGTCGAAACGTCCATCAGTATGCAACCGTCCAAGGGAAGAAGTGGGCATAGGGCGTACCCGCATTGTCATAGTAGATCCTCTGTCTGATAGTCGGGGAGTCAAAAAATCTGGCTGTTGGAAATATTTGACCATACCAATCAAAGTGTACCACCCCACACAACTATTCACTGGTGTCAAGGGAAGTGCTAAAAATCTATCCTTTTTGTAAGCAGCAGAGGGTAACAATCCACAAACCCAGCAATCTGTTACATTATACATGGCATGAGCATGATGTAGAGTCTTAATAAAAACATTATCTTTGTAACCTTTACGCAAACTTTGTTCACCATAATCAACAGTAATCATGTTATGCTCGGGAATAGCAGAAGGTGTGGGGGCAAACACATGTACAGGATAAGCTTTGTCCAGGAAAAACAATATTCCAAGAGTCACAAGGAAAGCAATAAGCACTATTACGATGACCACTATTTTTCCTTTGCGTGATAAGGCCAACCATGGGGAATCAGGTTCGGGTCTACGAGGAGCCGCAAAAGGCTGCTCCTCATCGGGGACGGGGCCACCAAAGGGATACATGTCTTTTATCAAAAATCAAAACCAAAAAATAAGGGAGAAAGAAAAAACTAAACTAAGAAAAATAGTCCCAGACACTCCAAAACCGGCCAGAGGGATTTTTCAACCCTTAAAAGGGATCTTCGTCCCTGTGTTCGTTAAAGCCTCACAGGTAGACTTCTATTGTTCATTCCCTAATCCCTCATTGGAGTTGCACAGCTGCCGCAACTCAGGAGCACTAATCTGGACCCAGGCACCACTCTAATGTCTCGTAAAACAGAATCTTTGGCCAAACACCAGGGCTCTTACCAGTCCATCCCTATCACTAGTCTTCTTCTGTGAGATCCGCCACCTGTTCCAGTACCCTATCTAAGCCCTTCTTCCAGTGTTTAGTCCCTTACACCTTTCTCCTTTCTGGGCCACAGATTATAGCGAGTGCTCCCTCGCACTTCAGGATCTGTGAACAAAATGGGGGTATCTTTGGCAAATGTTGTGTCCGTCGATGCCTGATCACTATTCTCAATAGGAGTTTTGGAGCTTGCAACTTTTTCTTTCTTTCTTTTTACTGCACTCGGCTCCCCTCCCCTCAGTGAGGCATCAGAGAAAGGAGTGTATCTCGGTATTTCCTCACACTCCTGGTCAGCAACACCATCTCTCACCCATTTGTTGTATGGTAATGGTAGCTGGACCTTCTTCACATGCGATGCATGGGTCCACGCCTTCCTGCCTTCAACTCGAAGTGCGGTACGCGTTGTGAGGAGCACTTGCCTCGGCTTCGACCATCTGGGCTCCAGACAGGATTTCTGCTGATATATTCTTATCACTACCCAATCCCCGGGTAGGATGGAATGTCCGGGCCCCTCCGGCAACGGCTTCAGGGTGTCTGCTACCTGCTGATGAATAGAACGAAGATCTTTAGTCAAAGTATACAAGTAGTTTATCAACAGAGGATACTCTATTTCAGAAAAACATTTAGGTATTGGTACTCCCCACACATTGGCAGGACGTCCAAATATCACTTCATGAGGGGAGACACCCGTTCTGGAGTTAACTGTCACTCTGGTAGAAAGCAAGGCTAAAGGAAGGGCATCTGGCCAACGAAGTCCTGTACTCTCCTGTATTTTGGCCATTTTCAACTTCAATGTTCCATTAAATCTCTCTACAAGTCCCGCGGCCTGAGGGTGTTGGGCCGCGTGGAACTTTTGGGAAATCTGCAGGCCCTTACATATCTGTTTCATCAATTCAGCATTAAGGGATGTGCCATTATCACTCCAGATCACCCTAGGCAATCCGAAGCGAGAAAAATACTCCTTAATCAGCATCTTGGCTGTGGAAATGGCTGTGCAATCTTTTGTTGGAAATGCCTCCACCCATCTGCTAAAAGAGCATACAACCACCAGGACGTATTTGAGATTATTAACCCTTTCCATTTCAATATAATCCATCTGGATCACCTCGAAAGGGAAAGAAGGGGGTGCGAAATTTCCCACTGGAACAGGTGTTCCCTTTCCTGGATTGTGCCTCAAACATACCATACATTGTTGTACTAAGTGAGTCACCACTTTAGGGATATTTTTATTCCTCCACACTGGGTCCAGTAATTTGCATATACCCTTAGTGCTAATATGTGCTGGCCCATGAGCCATTGTCACCACTGGGAGGACATATGCGTTTGGTAGTAACCATCGTCTTTTATCGGTCACATCTGTACAACATTCATCAGAATCCAATCGCCCCCCACCATCTTACCATGTCCTCAATTCATCCTCAGTCGCCTTTTCTTGTATATTCTTTACACTCTGTACAGTATCTGCAAACATGTTAACGTCTGGTACCCATCTAGCTGGCCCTGCCACAAACATTCGTGGCAGTTTCGTCCTCGCAGTCTCTTTTGCTGTTTGGTCGGCGAAGGCGTTACCCCGTCCCACATCGTCCACCACTGCCTTATGTGCACTACACTTTATCACGGCTAGTCATCTGGGTAGCGTCAATGCTGTAAGTAGTCGTAATATCAGTGGGCCGTGCTGTATCTTTTGTCCATGTGATGTCAAAAATTGCCGTTCTGCCCACAGTCGCCCGTAACTATGAGCCACGCCAAAGGCGTATTGGCTGTCAGTATAGATATTCACATCTAGTCCTTCACTCAATTCGCACGCTCGCAACAAGGCTATTATTTCTGCAGCCTGAGCCGAATAATAAGGGATCCTAGAAGTCTCCACTACTGTCTGTAATGTCGTAACTGCGTATGCTGCCGTCGATGTACCGTCTGCAAGTTTAAAACAAGACCCATCAACATACAGCTCCCCGTCTGGATCATCTAAGGGTGTATCAGTCAAGTCAATTCTCCCTTTCGTCTCCTCCTCTGTCCGAAACAAACAATCGTGTATTTCATCGTCTTTTGTATCTGTTGGGATAGGTAGCAACGTGGCTGGGTTCAGAGTGGCACACTTCCTTATTGTGACATGGGGTGCGAAAAGTGTCATTTCATAACCAGTACGACGAGCACTAGTTAAGTGCTACGTCTGCGTTCTGTTCAATAGAATGTCCACAGCATGCGGTACCATCACTGTGAGGTCTGAACCCAGGACGAGCCCTGCCGATTGTCTAATAGAGACCGCAGCAGCCGCTGTGGCCCGCAGACAGCTCGGCCGCGCTCTTGCCACATTGTCGAGTATCGCAGAGAAGTAGGCGCAAGGTCTCTGCTTCCCCCCAAAACATTGTGTTAAGACAGACAACGCGCAACCTTCCGCCTCGTGTACATAAAGCACAAAAGGCTTCTGGTAATCAGGTGTTCCCAAAACAGGCGCAGAACATAAAGCAGTTTTTAGTGACTCAAAAGCTTCCTGACATGCGGGGATCCAGGGTAGGGGTTCGCGCACCTCTTTAGTAGTCAGATACAGTAGGGGTTTTGTTAGTAAGGCATAGTTGGGTATCCACTGGCGACAATACGAGGTTATGCCCAAAAATGCGCACACCTCTCGCTGCCTGTTAGGTACAGCCATGTTAGTTATCGCTTTTATGCGCTCCGGTGTCAACCTCCTCCCCTCCTTCGAAAGGAGATGACCTAAGTAGGTTACCTCCGTTCGACAATATTGGAATTTAGGAAGGGACACTTTGTGGCCCTGGTGTGCCAAATGATGTAACAATTTAACCGTAGCATCCCGACAACCATCCTCGGTGTCCGATGCTATGAGAATATCATCCACATATTGTAACATAACATTGCCTGCGGGCAGTTCCAAGTCATCCAATTGAGCTTTTAATGCCTGACTATAAATGCTGGGACTCTCTGTATATCCTTGGGGAATTCCCTTAAATCTAAAACTTCGGCCAGCCAATGAGAATCCGAAGAGATAACGGCTATCCTCATGTACAGGAATACTGAAGAAAGCATTCTTCAAATCCAGAACAGAAAAATATTTAGCCGATGGGGGAATCATTGTCAGTATTGTTGTATTATCAGAAACCACTGGGTATTGGGGTTCCACCACCTTGTTAATGTGGCGTAAGTCAATCACAAACCTATAGACATCAGGTGTATCATCTTTGGCATCAGGTGACTGTCTTTTAAGGATCGGAAGGATAGGACTATTACATATGTTAGAGTCCATTTCCTCCACAACCCCTGACCGAATCAGATCCTGTATTATCTGTAATAGGGCCTTTTCGCCATCCCTAGATATCCTGTACTGGGGTATTCTTGGCAATTGGGCTCCCACCTTAACCTTAATTGTCACAGGGACAATGTCCATTTTTCCCACATCCGTATCACTGTTGGCCCATAAGCTCTCAGGGACCCCTTCAAATTCAGGCGGTAGAGGCTCGTCTTTGGAAAAACATTGCTGCGCACGCGCAACGGTAGGACCCAACGTAAGGTACACACCGTCCGGGGAACAATAAATGGTGGCATGTAACCTCTTCCGTAAGTCTAAACCCAACAAATTCTCGCCACAGTTGGAAGTCAACAGAAAAGGGGAATCAACAGTGAAAGGGCCAATCGTAAGAGTGAGTGGTTTAGAGATGGGGCTAATCACCGGAGTACCTGAGAACCCCACGGAGATATTATTCTTGCCAGACAGAGCTGCCCCTGGGACCTGAGAACGAGCCACTGAACTTTTCATAGCACCCGTATCTACTAAAAATTTCTGTTGGGACCCTGACAAATCTGCTGTCACATAGGGTCCTCGTTGATCAATTTCTACAGAAACTGGTCCCTCGCTCTGTCCTACGCTGTCCTAGTTATGAGAGAATCCTGTCAAATCATCCATTGCATAATCATCCTTGTAGTACTGTCCACCTCCCCTCTGAAAATGTTGTCTATCCTTATTGCCATCGAAACAATTTCCCCCTTGTCTCCCCGCACCATCAGACTGCCCATCATGTCTTCGGGAATCACCTCGGCCCCGCCCTCTGCCGTGACCAGCATTCGACTGAAACTCAGGACAATCTCTCCACCAATGCCCCTCCTGTTTACATTTTGCACATTGATTCGGTCCCAATCGCTCCCTGTTGTCACCCCTACCATGACCACTGCCCCCTTGTCCCGCTGCCGCAGGCGAAGCACCTCTGCCTCGACCTCTGGATACCTGTTGTAACAAAATCCTCGTCTTCAAATCCTTGGCCTTATTTTCCTGCTTGTCCTTACTCTCATTTTCTCTGTGTTCATAATTCTGAGCCATGCTTAGGATGTCAGAGGGAGTGGACGTTGTCCATGTACTCTCCGACGCTTGTAACCTTGCCGATATTTCCGGTAACAAGTTCATTACGAACCTGTTAACGAAAAGTCGTAACCCTCCATCCTGTGACATATCCTGTCCACTGAAGTCCATAAACGTCTCCTCAAACCTGGTAAAAAAATCAGAGACAGCTTCATCCTTCTTCTGTCTACAGGCTGTCAACTTATCCCAGTCCACTTTCTTCGGGGGGATGAGAGAGTGCATATACTTAATATTCCGCCCTGGCAATGCCAAAATCTCCGCATTCGGCTTCTCCCCTGGCTTACGTTCCTTGTCCCAATCCTGCAATTCCGTCCATGTACCACCTAGCTCCTCGGCATGATCAGTACCCTTCACCTGCCTCCACACATCCACCGGGACCAATAGTCCAAAAAATAATTCAATATCCGCTAAAGTCATAACAGTCGAGGATGCAGCTTCTGTCAATTCCTTATAATAGGCAGTCGGATTTTTTCTAGAATCTGGTAGCTGAGCCTTCAAAGCTAACACCTCACTCCTTTTCCACGGTGTATATACCCACTGCTCCTGAAAATGGGCGTCTATACGCGCTCTAGTGACAGCATGTGTGACCGGATCCACCACTTCGGGGGCCTCAGGGTGAAAAATAGGGTGCACCTCACGCATTGGATGTATCCCAGGAAAATGGGGTGAACCTGCAGAAGGTAATTCATTTCTATACTATAACATGGATTGTAAACTTCGCATCACCTCCCGTACCCCAGTGTTAGCCCTATAAGCTCCATTTTTTATGTCCCGTAGAGTCGCGGGAGCCACTCCTCCATACCCCTGCTCCCATAGCGCTATCAACGTGTTCGACATGTGCCACAAAGCATTCTGTTGCATCAGAGGTTCAAAATCTTTCATTGTGGACCAAATGTCTTCAAACGAATAAATGTTATTCCTGGCCCACTGACAAGCTTGATTGGCCACCACCGTTTTTTCGTCTAAGCCAACTGTAGAATGCGTAAGCAATTTTCGCACTTGGAATAGCAACCCACTCCCGTACCTCTATTCAGTGTCAACAACTCCTGGCTGGGGGTAGCGCTAGCAGAGACAGCAGGGAGTGCGGAGAGAAACGGGGAGGGAGCGGGTGAGCTTGCCGTAAGCAAAGAAACAAGGGGCGCCGGCAATGATGGGGAGATAGAAGACGCTGTGCCAGACGGGTGTGGGGCACTCGCTTGTGGGTCCGAGACCCAACCGGAGGAGACCGGAACTGGCAATGCGGGATACAGTGGCTGCGGGGCATAAGGGGGAGGGGGTCGGGCATTCAAAACGTCCTCCATCTCATCCTGCTCATCCTCTCGCACTACATAACTTTTATTTTCCCTCAACCTGCAAAGCCTATCTGCGCGCTCGATGCGTTGCTCATTCTCATTCTTTGTATGTTCCCTCGCTTTCTGTGCCATCATCTGCGCCACCTTCTTTTGAGCCACCTTCTCCTCTCTCAATTGACGTTCTCTAACTTCCTTCTGCCACATCCTTAATAAATCGAACATGCTCTGACGACTACGCCTAGCAAACAATTTGTAATGCAAATAATCTAATTTAGCCACATCGAAAGAACCTGTCAGGGGCCACTGCAAATCCACATTGTCTTTAGTATATCTGTGCCATAAAGTGCCAAACAAAATCGGAGGCAATCCATGCTTCACGTACATATCAAAATTAGGAGAGCCCTCCACCGGGGCGGGTTGGCTTTTGGCCAATCTAGAATCCGAAACACGACAGCAGCATCCGAAACACCGCAACTTACTGAAGCACGGCATCTTTACCACAATGCAATCACACCTTCTCACAAATTCCGTTACCTCTACTCACTAGCTCCTAACACATTCACACACATATGGTATACATTGAATTCAAAAACACACATACATCCTGTACATCAAAATCCTGCGAAAACACGTGTTACCAAAATGGGACAAGGCCCGTCGACCAAGTCCTGGGGAACCTGGACCCTACCGCAGACCGAACAGTACACTAACTGTTCTGAGGATGGAGGACGCATCCGCCACTCGGATGGCACTACAGATCACTGAGCACTTTACCACAGGAGACCCAGGTCTCACTACCGCTGAACCGCCACCTTAGGGGTTCGGGATGAGTTCCGGAGCCTACCTGCAATGAGCCACGCCTCTACCACAGTACCACCGGGTCGGATGACCACAAACAAAAATGTCCTCCCAACCTCCGTTAAGTCTGTCAGAGCACCACTCGCACTCTGAGTTCCCCGGAGCACACTAGCCCCGGGAGCGCACCGGCTCCTCAAACCATTAGAGACACCCCAGTCTCTCAGAGCACTCCAGCTCCTTCAAACAACAGGCGGACACTCACCTTCCGTATGCGGTACCGACCTCTACCGTTCTCCACCTCCGACTGCCAAGACCAACACGGTCAGCTCCAGGTTCTGCCTTCCGGACCCCGGCGTAAGATCCGAACCGGGACCTCTCCTGATCAGCAAGGTGGGGCAGCGCTGCGAGAACCAAGCTCGGCATCAAAGTGGGTACCCAGACCCACCGTGCCGACCAGAGGGTCCCCGGTCTTCTGCTACCCACCTATGGGTGAGAAAGATCCTTATCGCGGGGTACCTATTCGGGCGCCATCTGATAAGCGTGGCTCAAATCCACCTGAGTGACTTACCACACTCACCTATAGTTACTCAGTAAGAAGTCAGCCGGACAGTGGAGAAGAATAAACAAGGTAATTTTATTAGGCCACAAACTCCCATATGAGAGGGCCCTGTCCGACCTCACCCCTAAGAGTGCGCCGAGAGGACTAACTCATATCATCACAGCAATACATTATAACATGGTACAGTGAAGTAAAACACGCCCCTTCTGGAAAATTACTGAACCCCAGAGAGAGGAACAATGGCATCATACAAGAGGCATCGGCACCTGCAAAGGCAACATTAGCTATCTCTGCCCAAGGCCGCGGAGCCGAGCCTCAGCGTCTCTGGTGCATGAGAACACTACTGATAAGGAACTTGTTAGTTTCGGCCACAGTTAGCTGAGAAACGAAAACTGCTGCATTAGTGATTTTCTTATTCCTACGGGAGGGGTGGATGAGCGAGTGCGACTCGCAGACACAGAAGAATACTCAAAATGGAGGCACATAAGCTAAGCTAAGGAAACCAAATATCACCACACGTATAAATGAATAATCACATGAGCAATAAAAATAACGTAAGAGCATAAATGTATACTTCATCAGTTAGACACATGATGCTAACTTGCATATGTAAATGTCAATGGGCGGGGTATCGAAAATGAAACCTATCAAAGCTGTGGTGCTAATACGCAACTCTGTTTTAATCCGGTCGATGTGTATACTTTTCTTGATAAGTGTGATCCATTCCCTAGCTTGATTTGTGTCCATGTATCAGTGTAGAATAGGAGTAGGCCCCTCAATATTTTCTCAGGTATGGCCCAAGCTTTCAACTTCGGCCATAATAGCTTGCGATCAACGCTATTAAATGCCACCTTCATGTCGATAAAACAGAGGTTCAAGTCCTGTTTCGAGCGCTGGCATTTTTCTGCTATCATGGTTATCGTTAATATGTTTGACGTAGTTCTGATGCCGGCTCTAAATCCAGTTTGATTTATTGGGATCATTGCTTTATCATCTGCCCAATTTACCAGGTCTTTTAAAAGGAGAGAGGCAAAATATTTCGCTTCAATGTCCTGGAGTGTTATTAAGCGATAATTTAACGGGTTAGCTCTGTCTCCTCCTTTATATATTGGCGTAATGATAGAGCCTTTCCAGCTATCAGGAATACGGTTGTACCTTTGAACATCAGCAAAAAGTTCTTTGAGATGTGGGCCCCAAAAATCTGGTGCCTCCTTAAAGGCAATTTACGGGATGTCATTCGGGCCCGGCGCTCCGTTACTTTTTCCCTTTCTGATGATGGTGATAATCTCATCAGCCTTACTGCTTTCCCATAGTCCTGTCTTGACAGTACCAGAGATTGAATGGCCTGTTTGAGATCACTGGACGGAATGAAGGGTTTTATTTTGATCAGTAGTCTGAGGTTAAGGAATGCACTTTTGGCCCATTTCTTAATGTGTTTCGTCATGTTCAGTTTTGGGTCTAGAGTGATGCCTAGTGATTTGACAGAGTCTGCTAGAGTGAGATTCCCATTGAGCGCATCGACGGCCTTTAACCATTCGGCAATTTGGGGATTATCTTCCTCATTCGAGACGAGGAGTGTCTCAGTCTTGTCAGGATTTAGTTTAAGGTGGTTGCATGTCAACCAGTGTTGGACATCTCTCAGTACATCATTGAGTCTTTGAATGTCTGTGAGAGAGGTAGTTTCCAAATAAATCTGAGTATCATCAGCGTAAAGATGGAAGCGGATGTTGGCTTTTCTGAGTAGTTGGGAGAGAGGCTCCATGTACATGTTAAAGAGTTGTGGTGATAGAACTGAGCCTTGAGGGACGCCCTTGTTGACTTGTTGGAGGTCGGAAGTGAAGTTTTTTATTTTTATTTTTGTGTGCGATTGTGTAGAAAGGAGGAGTACCATTGGAGGACTACCTTGCCAAGACCAGCTCTTTCTTGGAGAGCCCTTATGAGGAGTTTATGATCTACTGTGTCAAATGCTGCTGAGTGGTCAAGGAGAATGAGGAGGCAGCATTGGTCAGAGTCTAGTGATCCGTGGATATCGTTGATGATGTTGAGGATCATGGTTTCTGTGCTACAGCCTTTTCTATAGCCATACTGGTGTGGGTCTAGGAGGTTGATGTTGTCAAGGTGTTGGATTAGTTGTTGTAAAATGCATCTTTCTAGGGTTTTTGATAGAAGGGGGAGGTTTGACACAGGTCTAAAGTTGTTCAGCTCTGTAACGTCTAGGCCCAGTTTTTTCAACAGGGGTGTGACTTTTCCAATTTTAAGGCAGTCTTGAACAACTTCATTTTTCAGGGAGCTTTTTATGATCTTGCACCAGAGCGGAGCTAAGGCGCGATTCAGTTTTTTGGTCAGTAGGGGAGGAATGGGGTCTAGGACATGAGCTGAGGGTTTGGAGGTGGAGAACAGCGTGACTATCTCAGTTTCTTGAATGGGGTGGAAACTTAACCAGGAATGGGAAGAGGTACCAGGAGAAAGATTAAGTGACCCAGCCGCGATGCTCTTCGTGAGGTGCGTGTAGTTGATGTCCAGCGAGAGTTTGAATTCAGTGATCTTATCATTGAAGAAGTTGGCGAAGTTGTCTCAGAGTTCTTTGGATGCCTGTATAGAGGAGGACATGGGCTTGGAGGTTTGTTGTCTGATGATGCTATAGAGCTCCTTGGGTCTATTTTTTGCACTGTCCAGCGCCAAACAGAATTGAGGTCGGAGTTGAGCCATGATCTGGATGGAATGTCTCAGCTTTTTTTCAGCTTTAGGGGAGCTAGTCGGTCAAGCATGGACACTAGCTTTGCGTTGTAATACTCAGTGAGTTCAATTGTGGAGAGGAGGTCATTGGTGTCGGGAAGAAGCAAGCTTATCCGTTCTTCAAGAATTCTCATGGAAATCTGAGAGAAGTTTCTCAACCATTTAGGGGGGTCCTGCATAGGCGTTTGAAAGAGAGTTAGTTGGTTGATATGAAATAAGATCATGTGGTGGTCTAACCAGTCCACGGGGAGTATGTGGTTGATTGTGATTGTGTTTCTTTGAGCGATGATCTCCTCTGTGCAGTATTGGATTAAATTGTTGTCACAGAGGAGACTGGATAGCGATTGGATTAGCTGGTTGTTAGTTTCATTCCACCGCAGGTTAAGGTTGCCAAGAATTTGATTATTGGCTTCTCCGAGTTCACCATGAGCTTTCAGGTCAGATAAGTGTTCCCCGAATAATAGATTCATGCCTCTAGTTCGGGCGGCTGAGCATAATTGACGCCCAGCTAATAACGATCCTTTGCCCACACCACCCATAGCGGACAATCCCCTTATAGGAAAACTTAGTAGAAGGCCTAAAATCATAAGTTGGAATATAGCCGGCCTTCGATCAAAAAGGGAGGATAGTGTATGGCTGAATCTTCTAAATCAATATGATATCATAGCCTTGCAAGAAACCTGGGACTGTAACAGCAACTTCTGGGTTCCTGGGTACACATCCTACTTTGTCCCAGCTACTAGATCACACAGTGGCAGGGTCAAAGGGGGCCTTATGATCCTGATCACTGTTCATCTGGCGGGATCCGCCAAACAAATAACCACCGGCTCTCCCAATTTCTTATGTTTAGAAATTAGTCTAGCTAATGGCTCCAAATTCATTTTCATCAATTTTTATAATTCCGTATTAGACGGAGATTCTACTGAGCATCTCTGCTCTTTACAGCTTTTTCTGATCAATTACAAAGAACGCCAAACTACCTTTACGCACACCATAATCATGGGAGATTTTAATACTCATCTCTGTGGGCTTTCCTGTCATATTGAAGATACTGATTGTCCCACTTCAGCCCACTACCAACACTTTCAACACAGCCCTAAAGGTTATGCCTTAGAAAATCTTTTATCTAGTGTTGATCTTTATGAACCTGGGTTTAATGATAACAACGATCGCGTTATGACATACAGCGCTAGAAACTCTGAATCCATAATAGATTATATTTTTGTTTCCCCTGGTATATTAAGTATGGTTTTCTTTTATAACGCAGTTGTGGCTGCGTTTAGTGACCATAAACCAGTCATCCTTGAGCTCGCTAACTCTGTTGGTTTACTCAAGGAGGGAATTAATAAAATGATAGCGCCGGCTGTGCAGTCCACGGACCAAGGAAGAAGGGTGAAGTGGTCTAAAGTAGTTCCTGTAGAGTTTTTAATAATATAACACGTAAAGCCCGCAAAGAAATTGATATCTGTCAAGACAATTCAAAACAGGGGGAGGAAGTGATAATCTCCTTTGCCACCATGTGTGCTTTAGTCTCTGAAGAACTAACTGTCAAACCCAGAAAGAACGCACAATCTCAAAAGGGCTGGTTTGACAGAGCCTGTTCAAAAGCACACAGTTGCCTCCTGGAAGAACTGAAAAAATCACCAAGGGACAGGGGGGAAGTTGCCAGATTAAGAAAAGAATACAATAACACTATCTGTGCACGCAAAGATGCACTTAAAAAGGATGCTTGGGCCAATCTAATGGAAAAGGCATCTTTAAGAGACAGTGCTAGCTTCTGGGCCATTATAAATAATCCTCTTTTTTCCGGTGAGGCAAATGACAACTTGGAGGCCAATATTAGTGAGGAGGATTGGTTAGCGCATTTCAAAATCATCTATGGGAGCGATCACGTATGTGAAACACCTACTCTTCTCACAAATAACTTCCCCAAGTCAGCACTCTCATTCACCGTGGAAGAAGTAGAGAAGGCCATAATTAATACCGTAGGGAAAAAAGCGCCAGGCCCGGATGGCGTCCCAGCTGACATGTACAAGGCCAACACCTCCTTCTGGGCTAATATCTTGACCAATGTTTTTAACGCCGCCACCAATCACAGTTTGCCTGTCTCCTGGTCACACGCCACCATCATACCCATTTTCAAGAAAGGCCAAAGGGGAGACCCGCCCCATCTCACTCATCGACTCTTCCTTTAAAATTCTGGGGAAAGTGATACTGGCTTGATATTGATGAGTGGGCTGCCAACAACAATATTCTATCTAACGCCCAATATGGGTTTCGAAGGGGAAGAGGGACTGAGGATCAGTGCCTCAACCTACACCTGATCCTAGGTCAATACACAGTGGCATCCAGTGGATCAATTTACTTAGGGTTCATGGATTTGTCCACAGCCTTCGACCTTGTGAATAGGTCCAGGCTGTGGGAAATCCTCTTGGACCTGGGGATGGACCATTCTTTGGTTTACTTTCTGGCTGAGGCACACCGGGACCTAGAAGCTTCCATCAGGATGTCACAGGAGGGAGCCTGACTGCTGGTTTCAAGTCCACCAGAGGGGTGCGACAGGGGTGCATCCTCGCCCCAATGTTATTCACACTATATATAAACCACCTTGAATCCACACTGGAATTGGCAACATTAGACGTCCCGCGTTTTGGAGGACTGTCCACCCCGGTCCTCCTTTACGCGGATGACGCCGTGCTTGTGGCACGCACTCCCCTTGGGCTACAAAGACTATTGGCGGCCTTCGACGCCTTTATGACCTCCCTTGATTTAAAAATCAAAACAGACAAGTCTCACGTTATGTCAGTAGGCGGGAGAAAGAACAAGAACTTGAAGTCCTTTTTTTCTGCCAATACACCAATTTCTAGCGTAAACACTTTTACTTATTTGGGGGTGGTCTATGACGACAAGGGCACCTGGGTACCCCAAATAACGGTCAAAGTTAACGCCATGAAAAGATCTGCAGCTGCTATCGCCGGTTTTGCGAAACGACTGGGCGGCAAACCCACGGAAGCAATGCTAGCACTTTATAGAGCGAAATCTATTGCAGTAGCAAGGTACGGGGCTTCCATTTGGGGTACACTAACAACGCAGAAGCGATCCAGGTAGAAGAAAACAGATTTTTGCGTATGCTCTTAGGTTTGCCGCAATCCACGGCTACCTTCTCCGTTCATACGGAATTAGGCCAGGGGTATATAAGTGACATTATCAAACAGTCCCCAATTTTGATGTGGTTAAGAACGTGGCTGAACTCTAACTTAACCCTGAACCATACAATCATGAGGGACTGCTTACGCTTGGACAATATGAAAAATATCCCGTGGCTTGCATACATTAAAAATACCCTAAGCTCCCTGGGCCGCCCTGATTTATTCTGCAAACCTGAATGTATTGTTAAAGATGACCTGGAATGGTTTAAAGTGACTTTTATTAAATTGAGAGAAATAGAGCGGGAGAGCCGCGAGCTTGTGAAACCCACTGTGAGGGAGCACTATATTTCTAAGTCCACAATTGCCATTGAACCTTATTTAACGGTCGTGTCAATTCCGCTACACTGCTGGTTACTAACTAAACTAAGACTTGACTAGATTCATCTCCTGTTAAATGACTCTAAGGTGTGGGCTAAGCCCGAGGATCTACCCGTCTGCAAATGTGATAGTTATTCTTTGCAGGACACTATACATTTTATGTTTTTTTGCAGTATTTACGCCTTGCCTAGGAAAAAATATATTGTTCCGTTGCTTAAAAACAAGGGGTTTGTCCAAGCCAAACCAGCTCTACTTTACTTAAAAAAGCTAGACTCGCCACTAATAATGTTTAGTGTCGCAAATTTTTTGGTAGCTGCTTTTCGCTTTTAAAAACGTACCGGAAACAGACAATATAACATCATTGGCGACAACTTAAGGAATCATTGAAAAACTGTTGTACCTTTTAAAACCTGTAAATATTTTAATTGTTCAATTTTAATAGTGACATCTATTCAATGTAATTGTATCCCCTGATTATGTATTTATGTCTGTGTGCTTTTTATGATTTGTTTTGAATCGAAATAAAGTTGTTTTGAACTTGTTCCCCGAATGCAAAGGTGTTGCCTGGTGGATAATAGAGAAGGTGGCAGAGAAAAGTTCCATTATCTTTGGTCTTAATGTTGGTTGAGAGACATTCAAATATGTTGTAATTGAATCTATTTCCGTGATGGCCATGTTGTCTTTATGGAATATAGCTACTCCTCCCCCTCGCTGGTCTTTTCTGTCTTTGTTAATGATGGAAAAACCTAGGGGTACGAGCATGTCTAAGCATGGTGAGGAGATCTCGTTGAGTTAGAACCCTGTGATAAACGCAATGCCGATGTCATGCAAGAGGATGGCCCCTGCTACTTCAGTTGCATGCAAAGAAGCCGACCTGCAGTTGATGAGCAAGCAATTGGTGAAAAGATCTTTGTAGCTGGGGGTATTTTCTTTGGGCACCCTAGGTAGGGTGTTGAGGACGGACGGTCGCTGTGTTTTTGTGCAGGGAAGGTCTTTTCGGAGACCCATGATCACTTGGATTTTGGATTTTGGGGAGTCAAAGGGAGGTGTGTCATTCGAGGAGGCTAGATTGGCTGCTCTATTGTCAGACATGGCTGCTTCTGTCCTAGTGGGTCTTGAGGCCCGGGTTTGATATCAGGATTTGAGCGTCTCTGAGCCCTGGTGGGAAGGAGTGCATTTCTTAAGGATTTTTGTGGCATGGTTCCGTGTCCAATCTTGGGAGTCTCTGAAACTGATTTTTGTGGGTTTCTGAGGACCAGGAAGGGCTCTTAAGGCTGTTGGTGTTTGAAGTGGAGGGAACCCAGGGAGGGGATTGGTGGGGTCTGCGTGCCTTATCTAGGTTGATGAGGATTTCGGACAGGCCCCGGGAGATCGAGTCTATCTGGTTTTGTAGTGATGTGAGACGGAGTCGTGGGAGGAGGTGGGGGCATCTTGGGGGGATTCGCCTTGTGTGGTGTAGGTTGGGTTTAAGGAGTGTTGTCTATTGCTCATTATGTAGGACAAGTTGCCACCTTTTGGAATCCAGGGAGGAGGGTGAGTTGGGTCATGATATGAATTTGAGTTTCTGAGATCTGTGCGGGAACTAGTGAGGTTAGGTGTCACTGTCGGCGGAGCTCGTTCGTGGGGTTGCGGTTGGTGGGTCCAATTAGGGAGTGGAATTGTATTTTCCTTAGGGAGTTATAGAGCATGCTTAGTAGGGGTACTGTAGTGGGAGGTGGACAGTGGGGGCATGGGGTGGGGTGGATTGTGTTTCCTGTTGGTCACGATCAGCTGTCGATGGGAGCTGGGTTAAGGCGGGTCCAGGCAGGTGGGAGAGAGCAGAACATAGTGTAGGGAAGAGGGATTCGAAAGCCTCAAGGTTCTCGTTGTTTTCCTGAATGAGGACAGTGCCTTTAGTGTAGATGGTCACGGATGTGATACTTCTCCTTGACGAGCGATTAGGGAGCAAGGATGTTAATTTGCAGCTTTGTGGTGTGAATGTGGTTTTGGCGATGTAAAGATTTGACTGAAAGTGGAGATCCAGTCTTCTGGTCTCTCCGTGTGGAAAATTAGGTCCATCTTAATCAGACCTTTGGAAGAGGAGTAGTAGATGTCTGTTAATAGAGTTTCTCTGTGTTGTCTGATTAGTTTCTGTTTGAAATTTTGTCTCATTTTAGCAGAAAGGTGTATGAGATCAGGCAGATGGGTAGGTAGGGATTGCATGGGGTGAGTTGGCATGTCAAGAGCCATAGTGTGAATTCTGCTTGATGGGGGATAAAGCCCCTGAAAGGGAGTTTAAGGTAGTTGGAGAGAAAGGCAGATCAGCAGTGAGTGAGATAGATGTTGAGTTAAAGGTTGTCGCTGGTGTCGGTGCTGAGGTACTGACTTCGCGAGTCCACCCTTTTTGGACCCCTGGGTCCAGAGTGGATAGGTCAGCCACTATTGATATGGGCACAATAGTTCTAAACTTATGGGAAAGGGCTGGAAGGTTGGAACAGACTATTGGGTATGTAAAGCAGCACATGTTCCAGTCTACATTTCAGTAGGTCCTGGGTACTCGCAAACATTTTCCAAGGGGCCAAAAGGTTTGTTCTTTAATGTGACCAAGGGCAGCATTGATGCCAGCAGGATGGTAGTGAGGGGTTTGGTGGTGTGGAGGGTGGGGGTATTGGCGGTAAGGTGGGTGTATGGAAAGTGAAGCATATACATATTTTTGCTGAATTGCACAATGTCAAGGCATAACACCTGAGATTAATCCTGGCTCCTCCATTTCTTCATAAAATTGTGTTATCCTAGTCAATTGATTTTGTTTTTTTTGTAATTTTGTTTGGGGGTGCACGTATTAGAAAAAGTCCAAAGAGAGCGATACTTGTGTGCAAAAAGTTTCTTCTTTATTTATATATTCTTTTCATAAAATAGCTTCTCATTATCAAACAGATCAGCCAACGTGTTTCTCTACCTCAAGGGGAGTTTCCTCAGGGCTGAAACAAAGCACATAAAACTACATAAATTTCAGGTTTAAAAGAGACATGTACAATTTTTACATTTGTTTCAAATTTACAGAACAAAAAAGACGGCGCAAATAGTATTATCATAAACAAATAAGAAACAAGTAATAGGTAAAAGAACCAAGAAAAAAGGGGAAAGAAGAAGGGAAAAGTAGGAGAAAGAATGAGAATGAGGAAAGGGGGAAGGAGAAACACACCAGATGGTTCATCTAGAATAGTCTTGAGTTATATAATATACTTAAAACAAGAAAGTGCAGGAAGGGTGCAGAGGACATGAATTGTTATCCAACATTCCTGCATTAGGCTATACAGCCTGTTACAAGAACCCCTATATCTAACCCGTATCGCAAATACAGAAAGAGAAAGGGGGAGAGAGATACTTTCTGTGATAGAAAGAACAAAAGGGTCCTAATAGAGGAAACAACAGTGATTTTCTTAATTGCGGGTTGATCACTGTCAAGAGCCTGGCCTTATCATAATATCAAAAACAGTTAGTTATGTAGAGAACGGTCATGATTTGTATTGTAAAGGATCGACCCTATGTAGGATCCCTACGGGTATCAGAGCTTCCTAAATGAGATAGAGTGTAGTTGTACAATACACAAAGCTTACCATATAAGTGTATACGTTTCTCAAAAGTTGATGATAAGTAAGGTATATTTGAGTTCGACGTCCAGTAAATCTCGGACCAGGGATGAGAGTAGCGTCAGTCAGCCGTGGTCTTGACTGCAATATTCAAAACAGACTAGGGAGTCAGATACATGGACCACATAAACTGTGCATGGCCACATGCCCAAGGGGAGGGGAGTAGTCCATACCTACCCTATCAGTATCTTTGTGTTATTTTAAAATTCAATTGGACAATTGTTTTCGCACGTAAAGTCCTTGCACTTCTGACCTGTTAGAAATAGGGAGGGGGATTTGGGACATAAATGATTGTGTCCAGCTCAAAGATGTAAATACAGAGGAATTAGATATCATAAAGGAAAAATATGTGATCTTGCAATATCACAGGGCCGGCCCAAATGTCCCACCATTTTGGTCTAATTAATTCATTGAGCCTCCTCTATAGTTTAGAACCACATAGTGGGTCAGACCCACCTTTATTGCACAGTCGAACATGTAGACATGCAAGGATGCACGGCGGAGTGTGATATCCCCGTAATAGAATTCCTTCATCGACAATATATCGAAAGCACTGGATTATCAATAGGTCTGTCCTATATGTGGACAACAAGAATTCAAATCACATGTGCAAAAAAATAAGGCTTTTAGATTTTATACTTTTAGAGTACTAGGAAAACAAACAATAGAACATTTCTCAGTATATTAAGAAAAAAACAGTGGGGGGAGAAACAGCAAGGGAATCATATATATAACTAAAAATATATATATATATATATAAAAGTTATTACCTACTGGCGGTCGCCAGTAGGTAGTTGTAGTTAGGATTATTTTCAATAGAAAATCTCAACATTCTATTGTGAATAACTTTGGCGCCGGTTGAGGAATCTGCCTGAAAATTTCCTCAAATTTGCCTTGCCGCGCTCCGGTCCTTCTCTGAAAGTTTGGGGGGGGTTTGTCAAGGGGGGGCCGAGAAAAAAGGGGGGTCCCAAAACGTGTTTTCCCCATGTTAATTTCCATAGGGCGGTCGACCTCACTTTTAGCCCGAACGGCTGAATGGATTTCCACCAAACTTGGCAAAATTGTAGGGACTGGTAGCCCGATGTGCCTTTGCTATGTCTCAAGATATGTGCTCCTGTGGATTTTGAGTAATTTAGGTTAAAAAAAATATATATATCTATAAGCGCGCCCCGGTACGGGCACCGGGGCGCTAACCAGCGCGATACACGAGTTCGCGCTGAAAGCTGATTGGCTCAAGGGTGACTGTCAACATTCCAAACAATCCGGAGCGGCCGCCATCTTGTGTCTCGGTAGGATCGAGACACAAGAGGTGGCAAAAACAAAGGGGGAAATGACCATAAGGGGGCAGAGTAGACCCCCCCTGACCCCCTAGGTTTGATGTGGGGGCTATAAAAGGGCCCCGCGGGGCAAAAATTATTATTATTTTTTTTTCGATTTGCGCGGGGGGAGCGCCCGGTACGCGCACCGGGGAGCGGACCGGGGAGCGTACATAGGGGAAAAAAGAATGACAGAGTTTTTAAAAAATGTAGCCTTTTTTTATAATTTGGAGGTAGTTCTAAAAAGTACTGTTTTTTTCTTCTTTTTGTGTTTTATATTTTTTAATGTTTTTTTGAACATTTTGTACTTTATTTGGCTTTTATGAACTATTTTATATTTTTTTGTTATTTTTATGGGGAGAAACAAAAAACAGGGAATTGAAAACGGCTCAACTGGAGCAAAAAAAAATCTGGAAAAAATTATGGATTTTTGGGGCATTTGTGGTTGTCACCAGCATGGTTGATGAGCGTTATGCTTTGCTCACCATAGGTGATGGTCTTACCACAAAGAATACAAGTAATCTTGTATTGCCCAAACTTTGGTTGAATGTTTGGGACCATCCCCCTTGTCTCTGGTCCCGATGGAGTGGATTGCTTTCTTTTGGAGGTGCTGGGTGAAGATTGGGGAGGGTTACTGGTCAGTTCTCTCACCTCTGCGGCAGCATAGTTGTTTGGGATGCTTGCGCTGCATGTGCCGAATCATGGTGTTATTGCCAAAGGAATATTTCTTATTAGGGTTCCTCCTTGAAAGTTCAATGCCACAGATTTGGTAAGTCACCTTTGGCGCATTCACTTTCTTTTTGCCCTCTGGGATGGAAAAAAACTCCCATACAATGTGCTGCTTTGGCCTATATGGGGTATTGTCTTCTGGCAGCCACCTCCTCCCCTCCTCCTCCTCCTCCTCCTCCTCCTCCTCCTCCTCCTCCTCCTCCTCTTCTTCTTGACCACCAATGTGATGTTGTGGTGGTCCTCTTGATGGTGGTGGTGGTGCAGATGCTCCAGCTGCTGCTGCTACTGTAGCCATTTTAAAGTACAAAATATTACTCAAAGATCTCCAAACAGGTCTTCCTCAGTCAAAGGACAAAGTCAGAATAAGGAAAAAAGGTGGGGTCTTTCATCATTTGGAAAACAAAATTGTCCTGAACCAATGAAAAGTGTTATTTTCAGGTCACATGTCCCGGGCTTTCATCATTTGGAAACCAAAACTGTTCTGCACCAATAAAAAGTGTTATTTTCAGGTCACATGACCCGATGCACTTACGCGACGTGCCCCAGGGCGCGCGGGGGTGCGTCGGATGCTTATGTTGCGCGATCGTATTCGCTCGAGTGCTTCCGGGTGCGCTTACGCCGTGCATATCATGCGGAAGCGGCTACGCGATACGTCACGATGATGTTTTCGTTTGCGGCAATAGCGCTAACGGGACCGTCACCGGTGCGCCCCCGGGACGCGCCGGAAAACTGCGCTTTCCGGTGCGCTCATCGGGGCGCGCACCAGGAGCGCACCAGGGCAAAAAAATAAAGCAAATAAATAAATAAATAGTATTATATAAATATACAAAATAGGATTAATTATAAAAAATATTACATTTCATAGGTTTGAGGCCCTATATATAGTTAGGAATTAGCATTTAAAAAACCTATGAAATTCACTGAAAAAACCATAGGTTTCACACCAGATATAGTTAGGAATTAGCATTTAAAAAACCTATTAAATTCACTGAAAAAAACATAGGTTTCACACCAGTTATAGTTAGCTGGAAATTTTACTGACATAAAACCATAGAAATTCCAACGTTATAGTTAGTTGGACTCACTATAACAAGCCCGCCTGCAATGCACTGCTGATGACGTCACATATTACATCACTCATGACATCGTCAGTGACATCACTCATGACATCACTTATGATACCATCTTTGTGACAGAGTGACAGAGTGACAGACCTCCTTTTAGTGTAATGTAACCCTTGAAATACATATTCAAAAATAGAAACTAACATTTTCAAAAAAATGGAGATACCCATACCAGTTACAACAACCAATTCAGTAATTCCACCATCTATATACACATCCACTCATTCACCAACAGTTCTATATAGTCACTCATACATATACTCACTCATCATATGCAGTGATACATCTATACATCCTGTTATACACAGTCATGCAAAAGTTACTCGCACACATACTCACACATGCAAATAAGCTATTGAACATCCATTTATTTGCATATACAACTATATACACACTACCTCCTTACTTCTAAGGAAACTTACACATACTCTCTTAAACAATCACTTATAGAAACACATACTTATTTAAACAGGAACTCTTACAATCTCTTACTCTCACATATACTCACTTATATACATCAAAACTCACATACACTAGATTAAAATATATGTTGTTACTAATAAAGACAATAGTGAGCCAGTCATTCACTTACTAACACACACATATACACACTCATCCACCCATACAGTCCTGCACATATGCTGTCTTAAAAACACATACAAACAGTGAGTCAGTCACCAACCCATGCAGCCACTTATACACAAAGTGAAACACTGATACATATATTTCAATATTTAAAAATTACTCGCTAATATATGTATTCAATAAGATACACTTAATAAGGCAGTTAACCAATCATTAAAAAAAAAATCCATTTACACACTTATTTAACCATTTATTCTTCCATCAACCTTTACAAATACATATATAAAACATATTGATTTTTCAGAAAGACACACATTCACTTGCTGGTGTCATCAGTGATGTCATGAGTGATGTCACTGACGATGTCATGAGTGATGTAATATGTGACGCCATCAGCAGTGCATTGCAGGCGCGCTTGTTATAGTGAGTCCAACTAACTATAACGTGGGAATTTCAATGGTTTTATGTCGGTAAAATTTCCAGCTAACTATAACAGGTGTGAAACCTATGTTTTTTTCAGTGAATTATATATATATATATGTGTGTAACCAACGCTATACCGTACAATTGATTTATTTCACTTTCCCTTCTTTTTCCTCATTATCACATATAAGAGGTCCTTGTAATACATGAATTCTGGATGTGCGCTTTACAAAACCGTATCCTGTGTTTGATTCAATGAACTATAATGTTGTTCATTTATAAGAGGAACTCAGGCCACCCAAAGATTGCCCATAACAACTGACTTGTGTTTTAGTTCACTTGTGGCCTTCTTTTCAGGATGGGGGACAAATTAATGTTTCTAAATTCATGTTTTAAAAGTTTCACTTTAAAAAAAACTTCTCAATGCACTGATATTATCTCATGTATGACGGTAAACAGTTCTACATGTTCATAAAATACACTTTTTGAATTCTGAAGAGACTTTATGACACTTTAATAATTTTTTTGCAAGAGGTCTTTAAAAATGAAGGTGCTTCTAAAGTTACAGGGTGCAGGACATCTTAACTGCTATCTTTCTTTCACTTTAATTAACCTGTAAGCAAATGCTTGTCTGTTTATTTAATATCATTTTAATGTTGTAAATGTAAATGTAAATGTCAAGGTATTTGTAGAGCGCACTGTCACCAAGCGGTTTCCTGGAGCTATTACTCATACCGCTGTGGAACCCCTCCTGGCTTTCCCTGTGAAGTGTCCACTCCTGGGCACCCCCTGGGTGAAGCCAGGCATCCTAGTGCTGTTGGGGCCGGTGTGGAGGTTAAGCAAGCTATTGCCCAGAGTTGCAGCGTGGGACCCATGATTAGAGTAGGCACGAGGCGAGAATTAACAGGTCCGAGGATATTGTGCCCAAGACCCGCCGAGGCGGGAATTGAACCCTGGTCCCGGGCCAGAACTCTGCATCAGGGTCTGCCGCTCTAACCATTGAGCCACACTCCTCCATTAGCCCTGTTAGGGCTTAGTAAAGTAAGCAGCAGCCTATTGCTGCTGTTAACCAGGGGGGCGCCTGTAAATGTCAAGTGGGCTGGGTCCTAGGTGACATATGCTATAGTGGTTCTGGTCTGTCTATATGTCAATCACAAAAATAGTTGACAGGTCTGTTGAATGTGAGGTTAATTGAAACATTAGGTCTATGTTTCAGCTACCTGCCATTGAGTCCGTCTATGCTGCTATGTGTGTGGCCTGTGTACCTGCCATAACAGTGAAGCATTGTTGGAGCATTGTTGGAGCACATTACGTGTACTTGCTACACCTCACTCTTTTCACTTAGGTGATTGCACATAGATTGTACCCTGTGGCGTGTTTCACACCATTCCCCAGGGAGCACATAGATAGACTATGTGTACAATTTCATGTGTACATTATAGCATATACCAACTTCTGAATTCATGTTCACATGGGTACATGGTAATGAAGCCTGTCACTGCCCTTTCCAGTACCCACACAGTCAAAATCTGGCTTATTCACCATTGTTTTCTTAGGGGGGAAATGCTTCTCATTACGGTTGGTAATTCTACGTTACATAGATGTAAGGCCATGCCACTTGTGCTGCTAATAATGATTAATGCATGTAAATTTGCTCAATTGTGACAACAATCATTTGTGTGATTCATATGTTCTTCTTCTCTAAAAGCCAACATGACCCCAGCCGAGGAAAAGGATTATTGGGTCCTCCTTGAACAATACAGGCAAATAAGATATGTGCAAAGGCCTTCAGGAGAATGGCCCACACTTACCAAAAAGTGCCAGTGAAGCAGGGTGCTGGATGTCGACAGATCTGAGACAGAAAGAATTCAGAAGGGTAAGAGCTAGCTGTTCTGCATACATGTTACAAGGTGGCATTCCAGGACCAGTCGCAGGACCCTCCACAGCCCCAGTAACAGGACCCTCCACAGGCCCACCAGCGGTGGCAGCAAAGACTGATTCTGGACAGTCACAGCAGCTATTGGACCTACTACAACAGTTGCAGAGAAGGCAGCAGGAAAATATTTTTTAAATGGCTTGACTTCATTTGCATGAGGAAACACTCATGCAAATAGTCAAGACTTTGCAGCATCATGTGGAATGCATAGAACTTAAAATGTAGGCCCTTCCTGAAACCTTTATGCCCTCCCCAGTTTTTTTTTGATACATTTTATAGTATAGTCTTTTAGCTTAGGTTAGGATAGTTATTAGCAAAGTGGTAGGTTAGTGTAGGTATTGTTTTTTCATATATTTTTTTCTGTTGATCTGTGTTTTAGGTGAGTATTTGGGTGGTTGGGTTGTTCAGTGGGTTGGGAGTTGATGTGTAGTCTGTGTTTATATAAAAAAATAAACAAAATAATACAATCAAATGTATATTTGTTTAGCTTTTAATGTTTAGGTAGTTTTTGTATAGCTGTAGCTGGTGTTAGTTTCATGTTCAAATGTGTTATGAGGGGGGTGGGGGAGTTGATATTTAACCCGTCTGTTGTGGTACACGTACACAGTATAAGTTAAGGTTAGATAGGTTAGGGTAGTTTAAAGTTATGACAGAAAGTTAGGGCAAACAAAGCAAACACAAGGAGATGATGGCAGGTGTGCTGAACCTTTTCATACCTGGCTTGGCAGTTTGGGCTGGACTGTTCTAATGAGGAACAGGGTCAAGTATTATTTGCATATGGCTGAGTCTGAACTAGAGTGGTGAAGTGAGCTAAAGAACGTTGATGGATTCTGTGACTGGGGGTGAGTGTCTGGAACAATTCAGTGCTCTGTCCATCATCTCCTTGTGTTTGATTTGTTTGCCCTAAGTTGGCAGGGTATGCCCAGATGTGGGTCTTTGCAATGCTGTTGACCGGTCTTGTGACTGGAGATGGTGTTTGGATGAAGTCCAGAATATCCTGGAGAGTGTCTTGGTCGAGGCTTGGCAGTCTATCATCCTCCACATAATCCACTTCCAGGACATGAAGCTGGTCAGGAGTAGGTATAACGGAAATGATTTATGTTGAAGGAGTTTATAGCATAGGACAGCATTGCAAGCCTCCTGCTGCACAGCCCATCATGACACAAAAAATTGCATGATTGCCCCATATCCACGAGATAAGGAATATTCCTGTCCTCTTTCACAGTGCTAGTGCACAAATGACTGCCATGCACCAATGTAGGCACCCTTGCACCTTGGTGGAGTAACTGCATTGTAGATATGTTTGCTTTTGTGCAGGAATGGGCACCTTCCTGACTGAAAATAAGATATGGAGGATTTTTCCATTTTCTGTTTGTGCTGCTGAATGCAGCATACATAGGAAGAGGCAAAATCAATCATGGTGAAATTATGTAATTTCTTCTTGTTGCACTTCCACTAAAACCTCCCATGGGGAGGCATCAGATATTGATGATTTCCCATGTTTCCAGCTTGTTATAAATCTGTCACTGTCTGGAATGCCATGACTGTTACCTGTGAACACCCACCATGTGGCTCATGCAACGCCTTCCCATCATAGTGTGAGACAATCATCAACTTGCACTGTGTTGCCTCTCTCCATATCTAAAAGACCATGAAGACCCATGCAGGGTGGCTTTATATGGCTTTGTAGATATGTGTAAGCCCAGTGCTTGGAAGCAACGGCTTGATTAATGAAGCGCCAGCGGTGCACTAGCTTTGTAAATATACACCCATGTATATTGACCCCACTAACCTTTTGGTGGACTTGCTCCTTTCATGGCGCTGCTCCATCTAGCAGCTGCTACTGCCCCCATTGCTGCTACTGACAAGGAGGTCAGGAGTTCGAGGCTCTCCTCAGCCCGCAGGCTTCTACATCACTTCTCTGCTGCTTGACTGTCCTTCTGTCTCTGTCTTTCTGCTTTTCTTTTCCCATTTTTCTCCAGCTTTTGCCTTTTTTGCTTCTGCCTTTTTTTCACTAATGTGTCCTTTTTCTGTGTTTCTTGCTTCTTTTTTGCCCTTCTGGCCCCCTCCAGTGACCTTTTCCGCTCCTGTGTTTTTCTACATCCCAGCTGCCCCACAGCACTACTTAATGGTTGCTGCTGCACCAGGGACCCTGGTTCTTGGATCTTCCACTGCTACCATGCAAGCACCCTCCTCGCCCTCAACTCAGGAAACCACGCCGCCTTCCACCTCATGTCACTGAAGGGGACCTGTGGACCATTCACCTGCTGGAACTGCAGTCATACCTTCCCCCACACCAGCTGCTCCCACTGCATGACCGACCAACAGCGCACCCGGCCAAATCAACTGCATCCTCCTGAAGATATGATCCCTCCACCAAAAGGACCATATAAATCTGGGACCTGCTCACCACCACCGCCGCCGCTCCTGACATCACCTTCTTCATAGACACCTAAACCAACCACAGGTCTGGACTGGACATTGCCATCCCCAATGGCTACAAAATCATGTGCAAGGACTGCGTCAACTGACCAGGAGGAGTCATAGCCATTGCCCACAAGAACAACCTCTGGGTAACCATGCACTCAAAGACCCAATGACAACCATGGAACACCTCCAGGTCCAGACTAACCCGAGCACCTTCCTCCGTGGCACCCTCGTCTACAGGCCCCCGGGCACCAACCCACCCTTCACTGACACCATCATAGACCTCATCTCATCACACCCCAGGGTCTTGCACCGACTGATTACATCCTCATCAGAGACATCAACTTCTAACTGGACAACCCCAGCGACCAGAACACCACCTCCCCACTGTAGGATCTCAACCAACATAGGACTCAGGCAGTAGGAACTGCACCAACCCACGCAGCCGGACACACGCTTGACCCCATCTTCTCCACCAGCAGGAACTTCACCCACAGCCAAACCACCAAACTCCTCTGGACAGCCCTCATCACCTCTACTCGTTGCAGCAGGAACAAGGCCACCGAAGAACATCTCACCAACTTCCTCAGGACAAACACTCCGCCTACACCAACAGATGCCAACACTGCAGCATGGATCTCCAACTGCGCTGACACTCTGGCACCCCTCAAGAAGACACCAACCAAGCAGCACTCCAAGAAAGACAGCTGGGTCACTCACTTCCTCCACGAGTCAAGACGCACCTGCCAATAACTTGAGAAGCAAGGGAGGAACAACAAAACCCTCAAAACCCACGCAACTTTCAAATCTGCCCTCAACACGCACCGCCTTCTCCTCAAAACCACAAAGAAAACAGCCTTCCGAGATAGAATCAATGCCAATGCAAACAACAGCAAAGAACTCTGTGCCATCGTCAAGGAGTTTGTCAGGCCCAACAGCAAAACCACAAACGTTCCACCCTCCCAAAACCTCTGCAACAAACTCAGCACCTTCTTCCACCACAAAATCAGGCAGATCTACGACAGCATCAACACCCAAGATCCTCTGCCACTACAGCTGCCATCACCGCAAGCGACCATGCCTCACCCTAACAGATTGTGGTAAACTTAACTTTGCTCACCACAAACAACATGCTCATGACATAAAGAGCATCCACTCAGGAGCCCCATCGGATTCTTGCCTGTACCACATCTTTCATAGAGCAGCCACCTCCATTGCCCCCAAGCTTCCCGCACCATAAACTGCCTCATCAAAACTGCCACCTTCCCCGATGCCTGAAAACATGCCAAGATCAATCATTGCTGAGGAAACTGCCTGCTGACCCAACAGACCTCAAGAACTTCAGACCCATCACCTCCTGCTCTTCCTAGCCAAGGTCATCGAGAAGGACATCAACGTCCAACCCTCTGATTTCATTGAAGAATACCACATGCTGGACACCTTTCAATCCATCTACTGAAGCAACCACAGCACAGAGAATGCACTCCCTGCTGCTGCTGATGACATCTGCTCCCTCCTTGACCGGGGCAAAACCACAGCCCTCATCCTACTGGACATCTTAGCCACCTTCGACACTGTCTTCCGCCGTACTCTAAGCACAAGACTCCACGATACCAGCTGAACACAGTTAGTCAGACTACCCTGTTCCTCTCTGAGCCTACAGAGATCAGCTACAGAGTACCCTAGGGCTCCTCCATGAACCCACCCTCTTCAATGTCTACATGGCCCTCCTCACAGCCATCATCAGAAGCCGCAGACTCAACATTGTCTCATATGCCAACGACACCCAGCTGATCATATCCCTCATCAATGAACCCACAGCCTCGAGAATCAACTTTCACAATGGAACGAAGGCTGTCGCTAACGGGATGAAAGACAGCTGTCTCAAGCTCAACTCGGTCAAGACCCAAGTACTCATCCTGGGTACCACCCCTTCAGCCTTCAATGACTCCTGGTGGCCCGCGGCACCAGGAACCACTCCAACCCCTAAAGACCACGCATGGAACCTCTGCATCATTCTAGACTCCTCGCAATATCAACATAGTATCCTCAACTTGTTTCTACATGCTCCACTTGATTTGAACGACTTTCAGATGGCTCCCCACAGAATCCCGAAAGATGGTCACTCAAGCACTCATCACCAGCAGACTTGACTACGGCAACTTCACCCAGAAACAGCTCAGGAAACTACAGAACATCCAAAATGCCACAGCCAGATTAGTCCTTGACATCCCCTACCGCAGCCACATGACACAACACCTCCAACAACTCCACAGGCTCCCAATCAAGAGAATCACATCCAAGCTCCTCACACACCCATACAAGGCTCTCAGTGATGTCGGACCAGAATATCTGACCCCCGCCTCACTTTCCACACACCAGCCAGACAACTTCCCTCTGCTGAACTCCCCCTGGCCTCTGTCCCATGGATCCACAGAACCGGAACTGGAGGAGGATCCTTCTACTACCACGCCGCCAAGACCTGGAACACCCTGCTCTCCACCTTAGATAATCCACGTTGTTGTCTGAATTCAGGAATGACTTCAAGACCTGCCTGTTTGACTGAACCTCCATAGGCAGCTGGATCAGCAGTCCACTCCTCTTAGCGCCCTGAGACTCTCACGGGTGAGTAGCTGCGCTATACAAATCCCTGATTGATTGATTGATTAATTGACATATTGGCAACACTTCTATGCCCGTTGAACCATAATCCTCAGGGAGCCTGCATTCCTCGTGACACGTGCTCAGCTGTTCACTCCTGTGGAAGTGATGTGTCTTGAAAATGTAATTAGCTATGTACCTGCAGTCTACCATTCACACAGTAAACCACAACACTCTTCCTTGTTGTGGGGTCTTCCATGCACATTGTGCATTCATGTGGCCAAGGGGTCTGTGTTTCACATATGTCCTCTACACAGCTTCAAACCTTGGTACACTGTAGGAATGTTTGCAGGACAGGTACTTAGGATGGCTGTCTGAGTGGTGGCTACTGAGGAGAGTAAAGTACACACAGACTTCACTCCATATTAGTGGGCACAGTGTAGCAACTCTGACGGGATAGGCCACATTGAAACAATGTAGATTGCTAACACAGACTCTCACCCCATTTAATCGTTGGAAGAGTAGTTTATCATCAGAGGCCCACACATTGTTTGACTCATGCCCCCTCACTTGTATGTGTGCATGTCTCCTCTGGCCCTTCAGATTTTGGAGCAGGGACACAACATACTGCCACACACTGATGTAAACCAGATCCTACATTTAGTCTTATGCATAGAACCCTAACAATATGAGTGACCATAACCTATAGACTGAGATGGCAGGCTGTATTTGAGGGCTCTGGGTCAACTGAAACCATGCATTGTAGTAGTGCTGGAATTGGTGGCATCTACCTACCCAGGTTTACCCCACAACTGGAGCCATTTACATTAGCCCCCTACCATCCCTAACTCAAGGGCTTTGTGGTGGCAAACTAGTTCTTCATATACCTTGACTAATCCCTGTTTCACATCTTCCCTCTTTCGCATATGTGGTATGGTGAGACACTTTGCTTCCAGACTCCCTCCTGTCACATGCTCCATCTTCAACAAGGGCACATCACATGTAGGGAGAACTGTCCCATGGGCTCCATCTCTGTCATGCCTAACCAACTACAACACAAGTGTGACACTGTCAGACACAGGATTGCGTGGCAACCTTGCTATACGCATATGCCTTCTTGCATCTTTCCAATGCAATGTTTCCACATCCATACACACTGGCAGTTGTACATGCTCAACCAGCACCTGCAATGGCCTGCACTACCAGAGGAAATCCAGGGCCACACATTGGGCCTCATTGACGAGGTTTAAGTGCAGGACAGCACTGCAAGGAATCTTGCTGTGCTGCCCTCCATCGAAAGAGAAGGGAAGGAATGAACCCTATCTATGAGATACAGTGCATTCCAGTCCTCTTCCCCTGGCACAAATGGCCGCCATTCGCCAATGCAGGCACACTTGCACCATGGTGCAAGGGTGTCAGTGTTGTAGAGGGTGATTACTTTTGCGCAGCAAGAGACACATTCATACACAAATACAAGTGCAAGCACTGTTTTTCTCTTTCTATGTGTGCAGCAGGATGCAGCACACATGGAAAAAAAGGGGAAATGAGGAGAATTAAAGGTATTTCTCCTTGTTGTCCCTCCCTTACGCCTCCCCTTGGGAGGCATTGGAATCTGATACATTCCCAGATTTCCAAGACCTTGTAAATCTGGGAGTGCATCAGATTCCATGGATGTTGCTTGAACACACCCACAGCAACACCAATGGAGCACAGAGTAATGTGTGAAAGGGGGCCATATTTACCAGGCCATGAAAAGCCACTCAGAGTGACTTTATGCGGCCCGGTAAATATGGGCAGTACCATTATGCCAGCAGTGTGTCACAAAAAGTGATGAACTGGTGGCACAATGGCTTTGTCAATAAGCCCCACCATGTTTAGTTTCAACATGCATGGCGCTCTATTACATAACAAGCCTGGGGCTGCAACTGTGTTTGTGCCCACTATGGGTGCCCAGGGGCAATGTGATATTACAGAAGGGGCCGCAGACGCTTGTGCCACCCCTTCTGTAATACCGATAGTGCTGGCGCACATAAAGCGATATCTGCAGGGGGGTTCCCGCATTTGCATAGTGGCGTGCCCAATGTCATTAACGCACTTACTTTGCCTCTGCACCCGCGCCGTGTATCAGACGCAGGCACAGAGGCAAAGTAGCATCAGGAGGCGCGCTGAAAGTGCTCCACCGAAAAAGTGTTGTTTACTGTCAGTGTGCCCCCTCATGCAGCCTTCTGGAGGGGAAAAAAGGGAGTCCCATGGACCCCACCAGACATCCCTTTGCAGGTGGATGCAGTCACTGACTGCACCCACCTTCAATAGGATATTTTATCCCACGCTGTCCCTGGTGCAGCACTAGTTTGCGGCTGCCCTGGGGGCAGCACATTCATAGTAATGGGACATATTTTCACTGTTTGCGCCCGGGACAAACAAGGATAATGCGAATTTACCATAATATGGCCCCTGGTCCTCCAGGGTGCATTACTTGCATTCCCCCCTAAACCCAAGTGCTTATTACAAACCCAGTGTGCCCCAAGAAAATCACTTTTCCTGATGCCCCCGAGGCTCACAGTGCAGACCCATCACTTTGAGGCCAGTCTCCGCAACATGAGCATCGAGTAAGGCAAGACAGCGCTTTGCACTGCTTTGCCTTAATCCATAACTGTGAGGCCTCTCAAAGCCACAAAGGGTGACTAAGCATTGCATAACAAATATGACTGATAGACCTGCACCACCAGAGTGTAATGAACAGTGAGGCTCATGGCAGCACAGGCATCGGGTGACTGAGGTCATGGTATTGAGGGACTTGTAGTTCTGGGGACTCATGTTGATTATACGGCTACAAATGGCGGATAACCATTTAAAAGGCCAGTAACAGGCCAGTGTTACTGATATTTCTATGAAGTTTAGCAGTACATGACCCACATTTCTGCCCTCTGCCTATACACAACGCAGTGGAGCTTTGGTACTTATCTAGCTGGGCTTCACGACATGACCTTTTTCCCTCATTGCCCTTGTTGTAGCTTACACTGTAGGCATTGATGTACCTCATGGGCTGCACTGTCTTGTCCTGAAAGTCCTGACACCAACTCTTCTGGAATGAGAGCTGCCACACGCTGCTCCAGGGCATGCAGCTCCTCCTGGTGTGCTGGGATCCCTCCTCTGGTCTGCATTGAACCCTTCTTGTTGCTTGCTATTCCTCCTCTGTCCTGCACTTGATGTCATGCCAGCATTTCTTCGCTGTCTTCTTCACTTGTCCCACACTATTTACCAAGCCAAATGGCTTATTTCTTTGATAATGGCAATTTTGAGGTGACAAGCAACTTGCTTAGGTTGTCTTTCACCTCAAAAATCAGGATCTCCTTCTCCTCACTAAAGTTACACTTCCCTTTTCTCTTCCCCAGGAAGTCTACCTGGACGTCCTGACTGGTGCTGGGGTTGTTGGGTTGTTGTCCTGGCTGCTGATCTCTCCTCCCTGCTGCATGGCTGTCTTCAGTTATATCTGGTTTATGTTTTGTAATTTGCATCATTTTTTATCAATTTTTTTCACATTACATGCAGTAAAAAGTGGAACTAATGTTGTTTGGCTCATGTTCCGTGATGCTCTTCTACCTTACCACACTTTTACGGCAGATGCATCAATTTTTTCAGCTCCATAATGCCGGTGCCAATGTCACTTTTTTTACATAGCTCGCAGCTTACGGCATGGTGCGGCATACCATAAATATGACGCATCCAATTTGTAAAGACATTATGTAAATGTAAATTGATACTTGTATAGCGCACTACTCACCTGCAAAGGTCTCAAGGCGCTTGTAGGAATACCGCTGTGGAACCCATCCTGACTTTCCCTGTGAGGCATCCACTCCTGGGCACCCCCAAGGTGGAGGCCAGGCATCCTTAGCGTTGTGGGGGCTGTTGTGGAGATTAAGCAAGCTATTGCCCAGAGTTGCAGAGTGGGACTCCATGATTGGAATAGGCACAGAGGCAAGAATTATCAGGTCCGTGGAACTTTTGAGCCCAAGACCCGCCAAGGCGGGGAATGGAACTCTGGTCCCGGGCGAGACCTCTGGATCAGGGTCTGCCGCTCTAACCATTGAGCCACACTTCTCCACGTTGCGTTTCATAAGTGCTTTTGACACATCACTGCCACAGTGCAGCCCTCTATCACTTCTTGTAAATGAGGCCCAAATTGTACTGAAGCTCGTCTGGAGAATGCTGCTGTCCTCTAAGCACTCCAATCATCTTGTCCTATGACCTCAATTTGAATGCTCTTTTATTGTTAATTTAAGATATAATATAAGAGTAATGACTAATCCAAGCCCTACTGAAGAAAAAATAGATACAAATCATATTAAGTGAAGTTTTGTATGTTATCCTACAGATTACCAAAACCCATCCACTCCCTGGTTTAAGATAGGGCTGTTTATCAGGATTAAATGTACTATTTGTTGATTCAATCAGTGTCTTAGACAATAACACATCCTATTACTACTGACAATACCCTACAGTTTTTCCTTATTCTGTTCCTCTACTACCGTAGTGCTAAATACCTGTCTTCTTCATCAGGTCTATGATTGGAATGGCACGTTTTGTAGCAGAGTCATAAGTTGTATTCATATTCATACATATTTAAAGTTCCATTTACATTTAGATGCCATAGAATGTTGATGATTCATAACACTATGCTCTTCACTTGAGCACAGTTTAACAAAGGCTTGGTGAACTGATGAGTAATATCTCATTTTCGGATGCGCAAAATTAGCAATGGAACAACCATTCTTTATGCAGTGCAAGGAGCTGTTTCTTACCGTCAAAGCTTTTCTTAGTAACAGCCGTTTATTATTGTTGTCCCTGATCACTAATGAAGCTCAATTGCTGGTGAGGATGAGGTTATGAGGAATGAACGAACTTGATTTGTCTAAAGTACAAGATCAAGTAAGAGGAAATGTCTTTTTCAAGAAACAGGACAGACTGCATGAGTCTTGCAAAGTTTAAATGCCAGGCCCAAGAATGTCACTACTTCCAATAATAATTGAAATCTTGGTCTCACCTACAAACTCACTAGCTCTCCTGTGATGACTCCACGTTGTGCGCCCCCCTGAATCTGGGGCCTGTTTCAGCTACTTGTGTTTCTTTTAAGTTGTGTCCAGGGCCCTCCTCTTTGTGACATAGTAGTGGGAAGAACTCAAGATCCTCTTAGATTCAGAACTTTATTACACAACATCACCAGCAGGATCACATGAAGAGTAGAGAACAAGATGACATATCCATCACCAGGAAACAACCACAGCAGTTCAAGCAATCAGTGGGATTGCAGCAGAACCAGAGAATAAGCAGTCAGCATCAAGCAACCACCATGGTGGAATATTAACAGCCACTACAGTAGGCTAACCTTCATAAGAACTGTCGAAATGGGGCCAGACACAAGAGGTAGATAACCTACAGCAGGGAAGCCCTAGGAAACAAGGGGCACCAGTCACTCCAATAGCAATAGGCCAGTGCAGTGCACTAGCACAGGATGAAACCAAGAAGGCAGAGAATGAAGGGTGCAGGATGAAGGGCCCAGCGCCCTGAGAGTGCTGGCACCATACCAGAAAAAAACAGGAAAGGGGGTATGCAAACAATGGGGTCAACATCAAACACCCATGGTTGTATGGACAGACCCAGAACAGAGCACTACTTAACTGGATGCTTGGGAAGCTGAGGAGATGGCAAGGAGCCCAAAGGAGATGGGTATAATGAAAGTGGGAGCATTCGTTAGTCAAGGTCACAGCAGAGATTAGTTAGGCGGCAAACATAAGAATTGCTCAACCAATTCATCAAAACTTAAGTGTAACAGCCAAAATGCTGGGCAACATGAAAACATTCCGGGTCACACACTAGAATTGCCAGGAGTGGTTGACTGCTGGCTCTGGGCTTCTGCCTCTATAAGCACACACAACAGTGAAGTAGCAAATCATCAAAAGATTATATTTGACAGCAGTCAGTCGCAAGAATTATTCTGAGCACCAATCACTTTTGAACACTCCAGTGAATAGTACTGAATCAAAGGACAACAATTCCAGGCTACATTAAAACAGTCAGCCCAGACACTGCAAGGTTGTATAAACCGTTCTGGTGAACCCTGCACCACATGTCATCAAGAAGAGATTTGCAGGGCCGCTTTATGAAAATAAAGAAGACAGCTTACATGATGACCCAGCCAAAGTTTGTAAACCCTGAGAGGCACAACAAGTAAGAAGTAATCTCCAAGTGGGATGAGTAAAATCATGACTCCAGCCTTCCAAGAATTTACCTACAAACGATGACCAAAGCAAGAAAGTTGGTAGGCCATGTGATGAGGCAGATGAACACGTGAATACCAAAAGTCGTAAAGTTAGGATTTTGTCTCAGATTAGGAGTAGTAAAGTTAGGAACCCTAACTTTACTACTCCTAAATGCCTTTTGTGAATACTGAAAGTCGTAAAGTTAGGTTTTTGTCTCAGATTACTTTTGTGAATAGGGCCCAATAATCTTTTAAGTTCAGTCGATGATGAGAGTTTAGATATGTATCTAAAACTTTTATTCTCGTTGCAAGATTAGTACAGTTTTTTTTTGTTTTTTTATTTTGATTAGTCCTTAAATCAAGTATACAGAAATCTCATCTAAAACTATGGTTAGATAAAAAATAAAATTGAGTAATACATTCAAGCATGCTCCTCAAAGGAATAATTCCCTATCCTCTAGGTCGGTCTTGAGTGTTAGATTCGTGGAACCCATGCAGAGTTCAGATTCAAAAGGAAAAAAGTGAGCATTAAGGAGCATACATTTCAAAGTCAAACTAAAGTAGCAGAACTTCCCATAAAAAGTGGTTCAAGAAACTCAGCAGAGCCTCAATAAATCCAAATTAATTCAGCATACAGTTGCAGTAGCAATCTGTCAAAATTAATTGGCAATAACAGGGTAAAATGGAAACAGCAGTAGCCTCAACTGTCAAGAGTCTGGCAAAGTGGAGAAAAGAATTGCATCTATCTAGAAACACACACTAATATAAAAGACACTAACACATGTTGCAGACACTGTATCAGACTTCTTCATCCCCTGACCAATTAAATGGCATCTCGAATTAATGAGCTGCTTTAGCTCCTCCCTTCCCATGAAAAATATATGCAGCTTTTAAAGTTATCACAAGTTAGCCACAACAATTCTCGCTTAGTAGGATTCTGGAAACATAAGACTTAATTCCCATAGGTATTTGAGCACAAGTCGACCTTCTACCTCACATTTGTTTCACTGCGAGAACAATGAACTGTACTAATTAAGTGACAAAATCACTGTTAGGTAGTGCATTCCATTCAATACGAACAACAATGGTTGCCTATCATGTACAACTAACTTAATCAAGCTTTTATAGGAGAACATGAGAAAATAGGAAGTTCTTGTCATTTAAGAATAACATGTTGCTTATAAAGTAATACGTTTATTAAACTGGAAAATACTGCAGTGATAATGAACATTTCTAGGCATATCATTTTAATATCAGGCTTCTAATACAGATTGTGTACATTTTGCCAATATTAGGGTTGCTTTTAGTTAAAGAAACTTGCTTCTTAGATGTTCTATTATCTATGCAGATATCAGTGACTACTGTCATGTACTCATCTGGTCCCAACCAGAAACAACAGTGGAGCTGATGCTGGACATTCTACCCCTCCTAAGGACAGAAAATGCCTAGGACTCAAAACCTTAGAACACCCACTGTTCCCAAGGGGGAAGTGTGGTTGGTGTAAAATAAGAAAAGAGAGACTTGCAGCGTTGGATTTGCTCTGCAGCTGTGCAAAACTGCGAAACAGGAACTGTCACTTCTGATACCCTCTTTGTTAGCAAGATAGATGTTCCCGGGACCAGAATCTCTTTTTTTGGGATGGCGCAATGCACTGAAAATAACAAGAGGTGGCAATTACCATTAGTACACTATCAAGTCTCTACACACAATGAATATGCATTAAATTCAGTGACACAAAATTGAAGTTTTATCAGCAGCTCGGCATGAGAGAAGAACATCCAAACTCATAGATTGGAACGAGGAACTACTAGGAATAAATTCCAGACATATATCAAAGACTCTGAAGTGCTTTCTCTAAGCACCACTGTTTCATTAGACAAACATGGAGCTAAAGTATTTAATCCTTGAATGATACAATTCTAGTGCCAAGGTTATAGGAAGGGTCCAAAATATAAAAAATAAAGAAGAGCTTGAGTAATTCACAAAGAGGATATGGAGGAAAAGTCTATAGCCTGAAGACGGGGATACTCAGTCCGGTTTACTACTGTAGGAGGTTTAGTGTCACACTAACCTGATATCAAGTACCCTCCCTATTTCTTTCACTTGACTGAAGTTGGAAGAAGATCTTGAGGCTTTGATTCAGGGAGATGGGGTGTCCAGAGTAGCTGTGCAGGTGGGAGGGGGGGGGGAAGTAGTCAAGGGACCGGTTGCCATGGGTACCACCAATTTGGATGGACTTTAAGGAGATTGGAGCATTTCTTAGTTCCGGCAGGATTATGCAGGTGAGTGGGAAAGGTGAAGCTTGTTCTGCAGGGAGCATGGCCAAGCCACGAGTCGGGTTCGGGCCGGCTTAATATACTTTCTTGAAGGCTCAACAGATTTAGCTAGATCACGTGGGGCACATGGCTGTCTGGAAGACTATCAAACCTTGGGGAAAACATGTTTTGCTACATTCTCCCTGACCTCACAGAATAGACAGGTGAAACTTGTTGATCGGACCCGAATAACAGGTAACAAATGTATCTTTTTTGCTTGAATGTGCACAATAGTAATCAACACCAAGACCCCAGCAAGAGCAAGGCTTGCCAGTGGCTCACGGGATTCTGGTGGAAGCTTGCAGGGATTTAATGGAAAACTACACCAAGGCCCTAGGAACAGCAAGACCAATTAATCTATTGGTTCACAGGATTTGGGGAATACTTGTAGGGGTTCAATCGTAATGGAAATTATGGGTGCTGGGGAAGCATCAGTCATGAAGGCGCTAGGGGGACAGTAGTATTGAGGGTGCTGTGGAAACATTGGCCATAATATCATAAATTACCATAAAGCGCTATAGAGGTAAAGCAACATGAGTCCTGCTTCCTAGGCCCACTACACAGAGGACAAATGAGGGGGTATTGACAGGTCACCCCTCAAAGAATGACCTACAGTTTCCAAACTATCAAGTAAAATAAGCATCTATTCTCATGTTTAGAATCAAGGATTCTTTCTACTTCATATTCCAAATGACCATCTAGTGTTATTGCGGAGGGAGGGGAGCAGGATGTGTCTGGGCACAATAGGGCTTCAATAGGGACACATGAAACACTGGATGAGTGTGTAAATCTTCTGGCAACCATAATTTTACAGCTATTGGGTTAATGATTCATTCGATAGAAAAGAGACCCACATTTCTAGGTTTTAGCTTATGCAGTCCTTTGAATCGTAGGTGTTTAGTGATCTTCAGCCTTACATTCTGGCTGTTGCTGTTGATGTCTGTTAGCATATTTTTCCATACTTAATTTAGCCTGATGCAAATGTGATAATACCTGCTGTTGTGAATCAGCCAGATGTTTAACAAAGTCTTGTATGGTAGGTACATTTTCAGAGTACATTGCACATTTTTGGACAACATAAGAGGATTCGTACCCATTCAACACGAGGAAGGGGAAACCCCAGTAGCTGAATGCTGTGAGTTATTGTAGGCAAATACAGTGAAAGATTACAAGGATTCCCAACCTTTAGGAGTATAGGTCAATAGAAGTTGGAGTGTCTGTTCTAAAACCTGGTTTGCCAACTTCACCTGCCATCAGTTTGGGGGTGATATGCAGTTGAGTGTTGGCTATTAATGTCCAATATGTGCAAAGACTGTGTCAGAATTAGGAAATGAATTGCGGGCCCCTGTCTGAAATGATGACTGAAGGGATTCAGTGCAATTGCATGATTTGTTGAATAAACAGCATAGTGAGTGCATTGAAAGTGGGAATTTGTTTTAGGGCAATAAAGTGTGGCATCTTGGCAAAAAAGATCTACTACCACCCAAATGGTTGTATAGCCATTAGAATCAGGGAGGTCAGTAATCAAGTCCATGCCTATGTTTTGCCAAGGATGTGGGGGCACTGGCAAAGTTTGCAAATATGCTAATGGTGTGGAAAGGGATGCCTTGTTTGAGAACATATTGGGCAGGTCTGAACGTAGTTATGTACATCCTTGAACAATGTGGGGCACGAAAATCATTGCTGACAGTTTGCTAAGGTCTTTCACATTTGTGGATAACCTGCTAATTGAATATAATGACACCAGGTTACAGCTTTTTGTATTAATTCCTTTGTGGGGACATATAAGGCGGTGCAATAGTAAGGAAGCTCATTGTGTACAAGATAATCCTTTTCGGTTACCCAAGCGTTCATTTCTTCATGACTCATACTCCATCTTACTTTATCTGAGAAAGATTCCTGATCGCAGAGTCCAACAATATATTTGGAGTCTATATTGTTCTGTGGTGTCTGTCCCAGAGCGTTCTGATATGTGTAACCCCCATCTATATAGTAGATTGGCTTTAATCTGTTGTGTGTTCGGTAGGTGATAACAAAATGAATTTCTAAATCATAAAACCAATTTCACTTGTCTATAGGTCAAGGCTTTCAAAGAGCTGAGGAATTGTAGATTTTAATGATCTGTGTATATGTTGGCAATGTGTTGGGCTCCTAATAGGTAGTTTTGCCGTTTCCGAAAACATAGTTTGATTGCCAATAATTCTCATTTGGCAATTGTGTAATTATGTTCCACTAGCAATAATATTTTAGAAAACAGGGAACCGGGTGCAAGTGTCCTGTTGTGTGATCAAAATCCCCCCCACTGCCAACTTAGAGGCATCTTCCTCCATAAAGTAAGGCTACATGGAGTTTGGAAGTCTGCGTACTGTGACCATTGTACATTTCTCCTTCAGTGATTTAAAGGCAAAATTTGTCACCTGGGGCCAATCAAAAGATGGGACTGACATTGTCAGAAAAATAGGTAATAAATTGTCAGTAAAAGTTTGGGAAACCTAGAAAGCTCTGTACTCCCTTTACCGTTGTCAGTGCTGGCCAATCTAGGATTGCCTGGACCTTTTTTCTGTCCAAGGTCATATCCTCTGGAGACAAGATATATTCAATCAATTAATCAATCATAACTTTATTTGACAGTTAAGTCATAAAAGCATTTCATAAAACATCTAATATTTACAGATAAAACCGTAAGATAAATACCAAAGTACATTTATATAAATATATTAAAATGATTAAACTTCCACGAGACAACTGCCGAGAATGATCATTACATAAACACAAATCTACAATTTTTTTAAATTGTTCAATCTCTTCTTTGTTATTTAGTAATTGATTCAGTTTAAGCTAATCAAGGGCAGTAAACAAAAAGCATCATTATTTAGGTGGAACTACTGCTTGGATCGAATAGCCCAAGCCCATTTCAGGAACTTGGCTACAGCTATGGCAATAGGGGGACTTGGATCTGTGGCTAAGATTCTTAATGCCTCCCTATATCTGCGTGTTCTAATTAATCGGCATATAGGTTTCACCCACATTTTCGAGGTGCAACATAGCAAGGACAAAAAAACAAGTCATGGCATTCTGATTCTTGCTGGTCCCTGCATCACGGTCATTTATCATCGCCAGTTCTTCCTGCTAATTGTTCTGTAGACACCTTTATCAGAAGAGTGCCTATCCTTAATTGAAAGTAAAGCTTCCGATCAATCGGGTTTCTCTGTAGCATCCCAATATGGTTACATCATTGGTCGAGCTTTGAATTCAAGAAATCTACCTGTAAGGTGAGAGGACATACCTTTTGCAAATGTAGTTGTAATAGTCATCTCCCAATAACTAGCTTTCAGAAGCTTCTTAGAGGGGAATACTGCATTTGCAGGGTCATTCCACCGTTCAATCATTCCCAGTCTTACTAACAGGGATTTAATTTCCTTCAGCCAAGTTATTTTTTTGAAGGTGTCTATTTCAATAATATCTTTTAAACCCTGGGCGTAATGGTAAAGTTCAACTGTGGTCCATATTTTGCGCCAATACAGTAGTAGACGCAGAGTAGCTAGGTCTTTAACTACTTTCCTCCCAAGATCCCACATCAGTTGTACTAATGGAGTACTTTGTGGGACACCTATGGCTTTTCTCAAGAACTCATTTTCTGCCAATGTCAGGCGTGTTAGCTTCTCGAATCCCCATAATTCTGAACCGTAGAGGACCGAGCTTAATACTTTTGTACCATATATCTCCAGAAATGGACTTATAGGTTTCATTATTGATTTCTTGAACTTTTTCAGGAGGACACCTGGCTGCTGCTGGTGCTTTAATACAGCCAAATAAAGTTGGCTATTCCAGCGCATATCCCTCTGCAGGGTCACCCCCAAATAAGTAAATGCATTAACCTGCTCGAGTGGGCAATTGTCCATATCCATACTTCCTCTGTATAGTTTAAAGGTCTCAGAGGGTTTATGATCATTAAGGGCCATAAACTTAGTTTTCGCCGTGTTTATTTCCAATCCATGCAAATGACAAAATTCTCCAAACCACTCCAGGCCACTCAGTGTCTTGGAGACTATCAAAGTGTCGTCCGCAAACATGAGGATTGGGACACGATTACCAGCCATCACAGGGGCATCAGTTGGTTCCAAGGAGAGGTAGTCTGCCACCCCGTTCACGAAGAGTGAGAACAGGGTGGGTGCCATGACAAATCCCTGCTGCACTCCCCGCTCAACCGGGAAGGTTTCCGTCACCTCTCCTCTTAGCCCCCACCGGACCCGGGCGAAGTTGTCCTCGTGTAGACGCACAACCAGAGTCAGCAACTCCGGGGCCATCCCCAATCCCTTAAGGACTTGCCACAATTTTCGGCGCGGCACCAAATCGAAGGCCGCCCTCAAGTCCACGAACACTGCATACAATGTCCCTTTTCCCAAGACCACTGTCCTCCAATAGAGGATAACAAACCGAAATACCTGGTCAATCGTACTCGTCTTAGGGCGAAAACCGGCCTGGAGTATGCTCAAGATGTTATTGTCCTCCATCCAGACCTGAATTTTCCCTAAGACAAGACAGCCCATAATCTTCTGAATAGAGTCTATAAGGCTGATAGGCCTATAGTTGCCTGCTTGGGCCGTGTCGCCTTTCTTATACACAGGCACAATTTCTGCTCCCTTCCAGGAGTGGGGGACATCCATACCATGGGCTATAGCATTTACTATACTGTAGATATATTCCAGGAAATCAACAGGTTGGGTATGGAACATGCATTTATCAAACTTGGAAAAAGTGCATATTGGTTGAGAAGTTGCAATACTGTCCTAACATGTTCTCTGTGTTCAGTCATGTTTAGTGAATAGTTCAGTATATCATTGATGTATACAACAAAACAAATGTACTGCAAATCTTGTCGGACCTCATTAATGAAGTACAAAACCCAAATGGCATAACTGTGCAGGAGGGAGCGAGGAAGAAGATGTCAAGGGAATTGGTGCCGTAAGAACCACAGGTTTGGATGGACTTTAAGGAGATTGGATCACTTCCCGTTTCTGGCGGGATTATTCAGTTGAGTGGGAAGGGTGAAGCTTGTTCTGTAGGGAGCATGGCCAAGCTACAAGTTGGGTTAGGGAAGGGTTTATATACCTCCTCGTAGGCTCAATGAATGTAGCTAGATCACCTGTAGCATGTGGGGAAAATGGCCATCGGAAAGGTTCTCAAACCTTAGGGAAAACACATGTTAGTACAATCTCTTTGACCTTACAGAATGGTATGGTGCAACTTGTTGATCAGAACCAAATAACAGGAAACAAATGTATAATTTTCACTCGAAAGTTCATAATGGAAAGCAAGATTTCACCTGTGAGTTCTACTCAAGGGGCACTTTCACTCTTTTTAAACTTTGACATTTCAATGACTTCCTGTAGTCGTCATTCATGATGTTGTTTAAAGTTAAGTCTTTTTCAAATACTGTATTCATTTCTTTTTCCCTTCTTTTGTATGACTAATATCTACAGCCTTTAAATAATGCAACTAAGCTCAGTAAACAAACCCCTAAGATTAATACAGGCATAAGAATAGCCCTCAGAATATATCATCCTGTGTTGTGATCCAATTTTCAATAGTATGAATCCCTGTCCCAAAATTCTCAAAAACTACTATGGGTGATATTTACAATGAAATGACGCTAAAAGAGCAGCCATGTGCCAATTCAGGCACCTATGAACCTTACGTCGCAGTGATAATTGTGTTTGTTCAGACAGGAAGGGATACCTCCCTGCACAAAAACAACCATTAATAGTGTTTTGCTCATTTTATGTGTGCTGCAGAATGCAGCCCACATAGAAAGATCAAAAACCAGGAAAAATAAAATTATTTCTCCTCATTGCGTCAATGTGACGCCTCCCCTTGATGAGCGCTGCCTCCGATTTACTAATCCTTGTGAATCTGGGGAAGTGTCAAAAAGCCATGGGTGTTGCATGAGAACACCCACAGTAACACTCATGACACGCCCCTTTAACACAGAATACTGCGTGAAAGAGGTCCATATTTACAAGGCTGTGTCAACCACCCAAAGTGGCTTTGCATGGCCTTGCAAATATGGGCTGGCACACAGTGCCACCGGAATGTAAAAAAAATGGCTCTCTGGTGGCACTATGGGCTTGCTAATATGCCCCTAAGTTTTTCCAATTCTTTTAAACCAAGTTGTAAGTCTGAAATGTTCTTTGCAAATTCTTCTATTTTTCAGCCACCGCCGGCACCGATCGGGGGAATGGGGTAGGATTTAGGAAAATGAGAATATTTAAAAAATAATAATTTTTCAAAAGTTACCATGCCACCATGTCTCTCCTCCATTTCTCCTCCCTCAGCCCCACCGGAACAGAACAGGAAGCACACTCAGGTGCCCTAAGCCAGTCACAACACTGCTATTCAGTGTTGTGATTGGTCTGAATGCTGCGATTCCGCACTCAGCCGGAGAATGGGAGCCTGGGCTTGTTTTCCCCCCAGGCTGTAAGGAAGCCTGGATGGAGAACATGCTAAGTGCGCCTGAATGTCTTGCCAGCCCAAGGCGGTCGAACAAACATTTTTGTGCACTTAAAAAGTGTGCTCACCATTCACCCTGCTTCTGAGCAGAGCAGCCCGGCACCACACTGCAAAGCTGCTGCAGCAGGAAAACATTTAACGATAATAGCCTCAATAATAATTTAATTTTTCCTTTATTTCGCTGCTGCACAGCAGTGGGGAAAGCCTCCTTTTACTTAGCAGAGTAGCCACCACTGCTATGTTCTTACTCTCATCAGATATGTATAATCAATAATTGGTTAATTTAAGCATCTTGCAGACTCTTTCTTTTTCTGTGTGTAAAATGTCCAATGTTACACGATCTAGCAAAATATTTGAACATATGAAAACAAACTCAGAATGTACTACTAACAAAGTTCCAGATGTACTGGTTGCCATTTTGTCAACAACAGATGAAAGTTTTCTAATCTTTCCATCATTGAGTATAACTCCTACAGGTGGAATGATTTAACCAAACATGTCTCCCACTAATTGAGCTCCACTCTCTGTACCACATGTTTGTCTCCCGCTTGTGTCATTCTTAATGCATCTACTCTATTCTCATGATACATTTTAGGAAATAGCAAAGTTATATGGTAATAGGCTCCCAATCAGTAGACAAAAGAAAATACATGTTTTGACCACAAACAAAATGAACAACTGGAATTGCAGATTGTTCTTGCTATGTCCTTCCCATTAATTAAAATGTGTGTTCCCAACTACTAATCCGTTCAACTCTTGTTCGTTTAGGTGTCCTTCTTCTGAAAATGCCCATTTTCTCTTTGGTTGACAAACCAATTTTAAAGTTGGGTAAACCATTTTATTTCTGAAATCAACTTAGTCTTTCTTCGAAACAGGTTTTTAAAACATCGCTATGTTTGTCTTTACCACGTCAGGTTAGTGTTTCTTTCTTCTAAAGTGATAATATAACCCTTTTTTTTAGAGGTTGCAATAAACAGGCTAGATTGTTCTGATAAGCTGTATCACTATCTATTGGTCTTTTTGGCATAAAATAGTACCAAGCTTTGTTCATTACTTTTCCTTGTGTCTGTAAGTTCAAGCTTTCTAATAAATGCACTGTATAAAGTATTAAATCATAGTTAGAATGGAAATATTCAAACTGTTCACATCTATATACAAGTGTAAACTGTATACTACATGTGATCCCAAAAGATAAAGGCAAGTGATATTAGGTGACTTCTTCTGATGCTGAAGACGGTAAATAAACACATACATAGTAGTCCTTTGCTCCTATGGCGTATGGATATTCCTGCACTAATCTAGCATAAATGTTTGTTGAATATTCCTCTCTGTTGTATGCAACAAATATTATAATATTATTCTGACAATTGTAAAGCACAAACTTATCACCCCTAGGAGTATCCAGGTGCTGGGGGGCCGCCAGGGAGATTAAGTGAGCTATATTCCAGAGTCAGATGATGCTGAGCTGATCCGCTGCTGGAACCGGGGATCGAACTGCTCTGCCGCTGCGCCCCATCTCTCCTAAATGAAGCCTTGAGTTGCTCGTCATCATTAAGATATGCATATGTTTTTGCTGTGTTTTTATTTCTAAAATCTTTCTTGGGGTTTAATGAAATCCTGCTAGCACTATGGTAATCATTATTATTGTTATCACAAAAATAGAGCACATAATATACCTACATTTATTTCTAAGGCAACACATTCCCCCAGATTAGATGTAGCTAACTTAAAGTGCAATGCAAAAGTTTGTAAATAGCTTTTCTGAGTGATTAGTTCACAACAAAGCAATCTTCATTTAGACAATTCTTAAACCCTAGAACATGTTCTTCTAATAATGTTATCCCTACTACTCTACTGCAGACTCGGGCCTAGGTTGAATTTCCTGTGAAATAAAAATTGCACTTGATTAACAACAGTCACTTGTTTTCATGTAACTTTCTGCCTGAATTTTCAAAGTCTTTTTATAACTGCACAGGTCGTTCTAGTCAGATGACCTTTGTTTTCTAATAATGCTCCCTGTGGTGATGTTATGGAGGTTCAAACAGTTTGTATTTATTAACACACAGTTCATCTACTGTGACATTCAGTACTTTGTCAATGAAGTAAGACCACTGTGGCGCTGAATACCTCTGATAAGGTACTCTTGCTCTTTTTGATCTTCTTGGTTTTTGTTGATTCTCTCCTGTATAACTTTCATCACTTGTTTCTGCCTTCTCTGGAATAGGCGATGGGATCCCATTAACTGACCAACTCTATTTTAGTCTTCCTTTATTACAGTCTGTTGTCATTCAACTTGATGTGCACATGTTCTAAGTACAGCACTTGTTCCTTCTCCTGTTTTCTTTGCCTTACTGATGCTTTCAATCACAATTCCAAATTGAGGATCAGTCTATGCTTCTACTTTGTTAGAGACTACAATGCTACTTGGAGTAACAACAGGTACTTGAATTGGATCAATTGGTTGCAGTTCATCACCCCTTTCTCCTTCTTGCTGCTGTTTCATTCCAGGTACCACTGCTCCGCACGCTCACTCAGCTTGGGGTGGTACAGTCGAAAGAGCACAATTTCTTCTTCAGGATTTTTCACTTTCTTGGTGTGCGATGCATGCACCCAATTTGGAACTCCGCCACATGTGACAACAGTATTAGTCACTAATATGACTTAGAAGGTGCCCTTCCATCTCAGCTCCAGACAATTCTTCTGAACATGCTTTTTAATTATGACCCAACCACCAGAATTGAGGTTGTGGCACGGTTCTTGTTGTGGAAATCTTGTAGCAGCTATAACCTGGTGAGAAACAGAATGCACAACATCAGCTAATCACTTGCAGTAATCATCTATCAAAGCATTTGTGATGGTCTACAAACAATTTGCAGGTACAGCAGGCAGCCTCATTGAATGTTCCATCACGTTATAATGAGGTGATAAACCAGCCTTCCTATAAGGGATCCTTTGAATACTCATCGCACCAGAGGTAAATAGTCTGCCCATTTAAGTGATGTTAAGGCACACACCTTTGCTCGCTGTGACTTGATAGTTCAGTTGATCTGATCAACTAACCTGGAGGCCTCAAGTTGATAGCTGCAATGTAGTCTTTTCTCAATTCGTAAGGCTGTGCAAATTATCATCAGTACCTGATTTATGAAGTGTGTCCCTATCTGATTCTAAAGAAACTGGCATGCCATACGTGGGTATTAATTCTAATTTAAAAAAATACTACAGGTGGGTTTGCACCCCTCTCGAGAAGGCGCATAGTATGACCAGGACATAAACTAGCCTCCCATCAGCTGATATCCAAATGTTATTTGCATCTTTATCACAAGCTGTTCTAATCCAACTTTGTTGTTCTGCTTCTGAAACCTTTTCCTGTACCCTTTCTTAACTCATCCCAATTATCCGTTATTTTCCTCAACATAGAAAATGAAGTGTACTCTTCAGGTTCACATGTGAAAGCTCCATTAAATGTACAGGCCAACAAAATACAATATTGTGCTACTGAAGCAGCATATCTATTTCCAAGACAATGTAGCCATTTCCATTTTGATGAGGTGCATATTTAACAACTGCAATTTCAAAAGGTGATTGGAGAGCCTTTGTTAAGTCTTTTACCTGCACTCAATTTCTAATTGGGATTCCTGAAGAAGTCATGAAACCTCTCTGTGACCATAATTGGTCAGCACCAATGTCATACAGGCTACCTGTAAATGTATACTCACTCTCATTTGAGCAGTTAAACTGCATGTCCTGATAAGGGCAATCAATTCAGCAAAGTGTACTCAGGAAACCCCTTTAAGCCATGAAGCTTAGACAATGTAATTTATTGTACATTCAGTGCAAGCTGCTCTCAGAGTACCCTCATTGTTTCCCAGGTATGAACCATCTAAACAAATTACATGATTAGGCTCAACCAGAAGTTCATCTTTAATATTGTGCCTAGGCTTTGTGCATCAATCTAGGCAATCATGTTCAATTTCATAACAAACATCTACAGTTACTGGAAGTAAAGCAGCAGCATTCAAAATTAGCACCTTTTAATCACCACACTCTCAGATGATAAGATTCATTGCTCATACTTTGTGAGCCTATTATGGTTCATGTACTGCATTTTTGTTTTACTCTCTAGAAGCTCCAAAGAGTGAGTGACCATTACTATTGCTGGATCTCCCATCACTATGCTCTCACTCTTTTTCAGACTAGTGATCACTGCAGCATCTGTTTTTGGACAGACAGGCAGACCTGCAGTGAAGGGGGCAAAGGTGGTTCAAAACTAAGCCACAGGTTTCCGAGCATCACTGTGCATCTGTGTTAGCACCGAAAGAGTGCAGCCTTCCATCTAATTGCAAAATACAAATATTTATTTCCTGTAACCTGGCATTCCTAGTGCTGGGTTACAACAACATTTTTCTTTCAGCTCTAGGAGGGTGTTAAAGCATTTGCTGTCCCATGGAAGCAGATCAGACACATCCTTGTGTGTCAACCTCACTAAAGGCTTTGCCACCAAGAAAAGGTTTGGTATCCAATGTCTACAGTAGCCAACCATTCCCAAAAATATTCTGACTTCTTAATGTGTTCTAGGTGGATGCATCCCAAGAATTGCTTCCACTTTCTCTGGTGAAATCTTCCTAGTTCTCTTCTTAACTATGTATCCCAAAGATTTAACTTATTTCTGACAGCACTGCAGTTTACCTGGAGACCCCTTATGTCTGTTCTCAGCCAGGTGATTCAATAATGCAATAGTATCTTGTTTACAGGCTTCTCATGTTTATGATGCCACTAGTAGGTCTTCAAAATACTGCAGTAATATTGATGTTTAGGGCATCTGTAATGTCACTAGATACTTATTCAGAATCTGAATAAAATTTGAAAGGTGTTTCTGTATGCCTTTGTGAGACGTGGCACCATGCCAAAACTTTCTGTTGGAAAACAAATGAAAAAAGAAATGGACTATTTTTATGCAATTGCACTGGGAAGAAAGTCTGGCAAAGATCAATGACTGTAAACCATTCTGCAGTACAAGTAATTTGGCATTATATGGTGGCTCAATTCGGTACAACAGGACAACAGGGGCAACTATTTCATTAATCTTCCTAGGACCTTAAACAATCCATATTTTCTATTTAGTTTCTGCAAACTCCTATTTGGAGAGTTGCATGGACTCTCAATCAGTTCCCTCAGAGTTCCTTTCGATATCATGTCTATGATTACAAGCGTAATTCTGGCAGTTGTTTCTGGGTTCAGATGGGATAGTGGTATTTTTGGAAACACATTGAAGATGGTGTGGCACACCTATTTTAATGCAAATTCAAACTTGATTACTCCTAAATCAAATTTGTGCAGTCATCTTTTGGGCACCAAAGGAATGGTCTCTTCTGGCTGAGAAGAGACACAAAATTGAAAACTAGTAGTGAGGGAGTGTGGGGGCTTCCCACACTGATCCTGAAGGTGCTCCTATAGAGATGATTACCTCAGTATTTTCAGCAAAAGTACATATGCGAGTTCAACACCCCAAATAGTTTAATGCAAATTTCTTTAATCCAAATTAAAGTCATATATTCATATTCATATAGACTGAATGGCAAGATTCAATTCATTGTGCGTCACAGACGAATTTAGAAGCCAGAATCCCTATGCATTTCGAGACCAACGTCCCTTCATCAGGGGATAAGGTGTGTCTGTGAAGGAAATATACACTTGTTTAGAAAGAGGACCCTTCCCTTAGTTAGATGAAAGCATAATCCTACAAAATGGGTGACGAAAGTGACTCAATTTGAAACGTGGATCATAAATGTCGAGTGAAGTATGAATCTGGAAAAGACACACCCATATAAAGTAATTAACTGAAATTCCACAAAGTGATCATTGATTTTTAAGAAACTAGATATACCTGTGAAAAATTCGCGAAAAGGGCATTGGAATCGTGAGCAACCGAGGTGACACCGATGGCAAGCTTAAGGAACCGAAAAGAACAATGTGCCTTATTAGTGGGAAAGTAAATCAGAGAGACAGTCGAATCTCATAGGTAAACCGCATCCCGTGTGCATACTAACCAAGTAATTGGGGAAACGAACCCAAGGTACACAAAAGAAACCTTACCCGATAAGTATTCTGCGTTCTGTAACCGTTACGGGCTCACAGGCAAGCAGTGTCGGAGTGTGAGAGAAACAAACATAAATAACAGACCAAATTAGTCCTGTGATGTAAACAAACAACTGTGCACGGTGACGGATACATGTGAAATGTGTTCACGGGTGAAATATAAGACCAATAATAAAGGTGATAAAAATAAAAACGGGCTCGAGAATTACACGCACCGATGCAGTGAAAACATATAAGGGTACCCGGAAAGATTGTGGGTGGAAAACATGCTGTAATCAAACTAGTGTCGACCAAATTAGGTAGGGAAGAGTCACAATGGAATGAACAGCTGTCAGGTACATAAATTACATAAATCACAATACGGCTGGTCATAAGGCTGCTAGTAATAAACAAAAGAACAATGTTCAATATTGAAAATTATACCTCATTAGACGTGTGGCGAGAAATTGAAACCACATAAAAACAATGTCATGTGAAAAAACGATGTTGTATGGACAATGTACAATAGAAAAAACGGGGAAAATAAAAATCTTAGGGTACGAAAAAGGTTAAGTGTCAAAGGAATCAAGAAAATGAGGTGAAAAAATATAAACCACAGAGCTCAAGACAACTGATCATAAGTGGAACACAGAAAAGACATGTAGGTTAAGCAAAAAAGGCATGTAAGATAAATCAAAAGTAATGAGCAGATTTTTTGAGGAAGCAACTATATTCAATCCTTTCGTTGAGTCCTATTGGTTGGCAAGATCCCAACGACTTGATCCAGAAGAGTTCGCGTTGCAATTATCTCTTGCGATTGTCCACGCCCGGTCTCATTGGGACAACCTCTAGCACAAGGAACCTTAGTTGACTTATGTTGTGCTGGGCAGATGTAAAGTGGGCAGCAAAAGGAGACTTCAAATTCATATTTCTTATGGTACTCTTATGTTCCGTTAAATGAGTTTTGATTTTCCTTTCAGTCTTTCCCACATAGGGTAAGCCACAAGAGCATTTCAGTAGATACACCAAGTTCATGGAGTCGCATGTCGCGTTCGTTTTGAGTTTGATTGGTTTACCAGATGAAGGATGGTTCAAGAAGTTGCCTTTGATTATATTATTGCAGTGACTGCAATTATGGCATGGTTTAGTGCCTGAGAAGACAATATCAGGTGGTTTGGGTTTGCATTCCAACATGTTTTTTAGATTGTTTGCTCTTTGGTAGGCGAACAAAGGAGTGCAGTTGAAAATACCTTAAAAATCCGGTTCAAGTTGTATCATTTGCCAGTTGCGTAAAATAATGTTTTTGATCATTGGGCTTCTTGAAGAGTATTTAGACAGAAATACTGGTCTCTCAGTTTTGTATGAGTCTAACTTGGGGGTTAGCAGGTCTGTTTTGTCAATGTGTGTGATACGTTCACAAGCAGCCTTCAAAGTGGCCTCAGGATATTTCCTCTCCCTGTATTTTTGTACAATCTGTTCTTCAGTATGAGAATAATCTTCGTGTTCAGAGCAGATTCTTTTGGCCCTAAGTAGCTGGGAAAAGGGTAAATGTCTTTTTAGAGGAGCGGGATGACAGCTGGTATACAACAAGGCATTATTCCAGTCTGTGGATTTCATGAACAGGGAAGTCTTTAACATGGTATTTTCCAAGTTAAATGAAATGTCCAAAAATGGGAGGCATGTCTTGTCAGCATTGTGGGGGAAGCGAATATGATCATCAATTTGGTTGATGTATGTCATGAACTCAGTAATTTCTTCAGAAGAACCAGCCCAAATTAAGAAAATGTCATCGATGTATCTCCAGTATGTTACAATTTTGGAGCGCCACTGAACTTTTTCCAGAATGTTGTCAATTTCCAATCGATGCATAAATAAATTCGCGTAGCTGGGGGCTAGACAATTGCCCATTGAAGTGCCCACTAATTGCAAGTAAAACTCATTGTTCCAACAGAAATAACTGTGATACAGCATAAATTGCATGAGTTCCAGTAATAGTACTTTTGGATCGTCATTCATTGAATTCAAAAGTAGAAAGGATTCCAACGCTTCAATGCCCCTATTGTGCGGTATTGAAGTGTACAAAGCACTTACATCAATGGTGACCAAGGTGTATTGGATGTTTGGGTCTAGTGTCACTTTATTCAATCGGTTTAAAAAATCAGTTGAATCTCGTATGTATGTAGACATGCCTCTCACAATGGGCTGGCGGTACATGTCAACGAACTTCCCTGTGGGTTCATGAATAGAGTTTTTTGTGGACACAATAGGTCTGAAGGGTGGTTGATGTAGATTTTTGTGGATTTTCGACAGCATGTGTATGCTGGGGCATTTCGGGTAAGGATGAATCAAGTATTTCTAATCTTTTTGGGTGATAGTTCCCATGTTAACGGATTTTTCCAGAATTGTTCTTAAAATCTTAGAGAAAGCTTCAGTGGGGTCCGAGGCTAATTTCATGTAAAGATCCTTGTCATGTACATGGGTGGTTACACTTGTCTGGTAGAACTCCAAATCCAAAACAACTAGGGCCCCCCCTTTATCGGCTTTACAACAGGTGATTTTGTTATTGTTGGTAATTTCCCTGAGAGTTCTGTAATCCCTTATGTTGAAATTGTTGGTCTTGAGTGGTGGTTTTTTGAAACTTTCTTTTAAAGTGTTGAGAGTGATGGTTTCATAAGAATCCAAAATGTTATGGCTCACAGGGGCCATAAATGAGCTTTTTCTTTTTAGATCTTTGCAGGTATGTTGTACTGGAGGGCCAGTGGGAGGGTTCACGTTGGTGAAGAAATGGCGTAGTCGCAAATTGCGCAAAAATTTAAATAAACACATTTCCATTTCAAGTTCACTGGTGTGGTAAGTGGGGACAAAAGATATCCCTTTCTATAGAATATTCAACTGGTTGGTGGATAATTTGGTTTTGGAGATGTTTATGACTAGGTTCTTTTGCTCCTCGTGGCCTGCGCTATAGACGTTGTTGCTGCTGCGGCTGCGGCTTCTGCCCCTCCTGGTTCTTTGGTAACGGCTGGGCCTTTCTCTAAAAAAGGAACACCAGAGGTTGTAGGGATAATTTGGATGTTACTTTCACCCCCTTTATCCTGGGGGGTTGTTCTTTGTGGCCTGCCTTGGGGTTGGCCCCGTCTTTGAGTGGTTGATCCGTCACATGAAGTTTCGTCAGAGGACTGATTGGTGAATGGTCTTTGTTGTCTTTGTTGGGCGTAGACCTCCGCCCAACTATAGACTTCCCCCAACTTGTAATCCATAGTGTCTCTTTTGTATTTCCTGATTTTCCTATCGTTGATTTCTTTAGAATATTTATCCAACTGGATGTTGATGTCTTCTAGTGCTTTATTTAATTCTTCCTTGTTCATGTTTTTGTCAAGGTTCTGTTGTATTTGACCTATTTCTTTTTCAAGATCATTAATTACATTTGAAAGTTCTTCCACGATCAACAGAATTAAATCCAAGGAACAGCGGTTTAAGATGGCGTACCAGCGTTCCGTGAACTTCGGGTTCTTCCTGCAGAGAGTAGGCTTTAGGGCGATGGCTAAACCTCTGGGGATACGTTGATCTTTGTGATATCTGATCAATGTCCCTGCGTGTGGAAGAACTTTCAAATGTAATTAATGATCTTTAAAAAGAAATAGGTCAAATACAACAGACCATTTTCCTCAGTGGATAAGCTGGAGCTTTTTTCTTAACAGGCTCCTATCTTTTCATTCCTAATTCTGGCTGCTTCTTTTTCTTCTCATGTGTTCTTGTCCACTGTGAAGATTGTGAAGTCAGGATGAATTCTGTCATAGGTAAACCTCCTTCAGCTCTGTCTCTCAGTAGTCAGATTAATATTTGTTGGGGCATTTGTAACTGATAAAGGCATAGTCACTATGCTATTTGTGGTACTCGCACCTGATCAATCATTACAGGCGGATTCTCCACATTTGATGGAACAATCTGTAGCTGAGCACCTTGTGGTGGGGCAATTGGTAATATTTGGAGGGGTCTCTCAACATGGACTACTCTAGATTCATTAGGAGAAGTAACTAGAGTACTACTCATTGTGGCACGACTCCTAGATTTATCAATTGGGGTCACATAAGACGGGAGCCGTGTAGCCAAAATTTCTTCAAACATCTTCTCCTATGAATCACTATCTGTTTCAGTTTCTTTTTCTTTTTTCTCCATTTATCTTTCCATGGGTATTCTTCTTCTTTCCTTTTCCCGACAGTTCAGTAAAAATGGTGGATGTAATCTAGTGCTTCCAACTATGGCTGTCTCCATTTATATTGTTCTTCAACCAATTAAGCATCTGCATAGTTACACATTGCTCGCTTTGGCCTTTTCTGAAATTATTCTCTTTCCTCATCTCATGCTGTTTTTTTCCACATGCTTAAAGCCTCAAATTGTGTAGGTCTTGGTGGTGGTTACATCTCGCATAATGTTTCCCATAACTAGAAAATAATTCTCTGTTCAAAAGTACCATATTTTGAAAAATCTCAATTGACCTTCTTTCTTGGTTATCGTGCACCATTGATGAAGTTCAAAACATGTATGTGATCACAATTAATTTGTCATATATTGTGCATAAGAATAAGCAATTCACAGTTCAATGCTTTGATTCTGTCCCATTAACTTCAAATTCTTTGCTACAATCCTGCCACAGTTGTTATTCTATCAATGTTCTATTGGCCAATCCAAATGAGAAATTCACATAAACACTGATCTATCTCAGGGCAGCACCTTGATGTCACCAACCCATAGCAGATTCCAGTCCTGCTTTTTGCAGGAACCTGACGAGACTCAGCAGCAGCAGAAGCAGAGCAGGGGTGGGAGCGGGGGACGCTGAAGAAATCGCTCCTCTACGAACCGCCTGGACTGCCCCAGCCCCAGCTGCTTACACATTCCTCTGCTGCTGGTTCCCTAATATCCGAGAGATGTGCCCCGAAGCTGTAAGGGGCACACCAACGTGAGCTTCAAGAATCGCTCCACGGCACGCCGGCAAAGGCAACGGCACCAGCGGCAGGCGTGACCAATCCCCCCTCCGCCCTGCATCGGACTGCTTTTGCACCCGTGGGTGGCCGGCGGAGTGCGAGAGTGCATGAGAGCGGGAGAGACCGGCAGCATCGGGCACAGCTTCCGAGCCACAACAAGGAGGTGGTGCAGTGGGAGGCACGACCTGAGACAGCGAAATGAGGGAGACGCTGCAAGTGGAGTAAGAGGAGCCCGGCACTTACCAGGTACCGCATCAATGGCATTGGGCACTGGGCTAGACATAATTCCCAGCAGTCCACCCCCCCCCGCGGAAGGAAGCAGCGAAAAAGCAGAAGCGCAAAGCCTAGTTAAAGCAACAGCAGCGACAGCAACAGGCACTGTCCTTTCCGCCTGGTATCAGGGAGCAGTACTGTCGCGAGTTCCGGGGGAATCCTTGGGGTGCATAGAGTCGTATTGGCAACCTGCCTGTGCGAGGGCCTGGTCAGGCGTGACAGCGAAGCCCAGGCTGCTGCGGTTGGCTCGGCTGGGAAGGCCTATGTGCAGAGGACACAAGGAGTAAACATTGGGACTAAAATCGCCCAAGTCAATAGGGCGAACCTACAAGCGTGAGCGCGGCTGCCGGTAGAGGCGGCCGCTAAGTAAGAGCCCAGGGGGTCTGACAGGCAGTCTGACTAGGTCTGACTGACCTGCGGCCCCTTTGCGCGCTCCGCTCCCCTCAACCCTAAACGCAGCCAGCTCACATCCAGCCTACCCACGGACAGAAAACTAGCTAGTCAACCATCATCGCCACTAACGACATGAGGTCAGGCAAGGCCAGGGGGTCTCTGGTAGTCAAACCAAAGCCTACAGCAAAAGCGGACGAAAAACAGGGAAATGGGAAGGGGCATAAGAAAAAGAATAGGAAAATGAGCGCAAACTCGACTACCAGCACGGTGCTGAATCTCTCCGCATCAGATCAGGCACTGGAACTGAGCTATAATACAACAGAGCAAGGATCCGCAACGGCCTTGATACCAGAGACTGCAGCAAGCACATCTCAAAGCGCCAAAAAACTCTATCAACCCAAAATATTCACAAAGTTTGAATTCCTAAAGGATGCGGGTGCAGCAATATTCTCGAGCAACAGGCACCTGCCGGTCTGCAAACACCACTGCTTCCGGCTGTCTTGGGATCAGCATGCCCTTCGCCACCACTGCTTGCACCCGAAGGCCCGTTGACACAAGGTGGCCCTTCCTCGAATCCTGCGCAGGGCAGCACCGCGGGGCACGGGAGTGCTAGCACTGCTCTGGAGACCTTAAGAGAAAGGAGGAAGCTTCTAACTCCACTGCCTACAACCAGAAGACTCCGTACGTATACCCAGCTGGTTTGGTCCTTTGCAGTCAGGAAAACATTTCATCATCCCCACTAGATGACCTCAAAGTCAACCTGAATGAGAAACTCATTTTAGCCCAAATACCCGCTGACAAACTAGACAGCTGTCCCACTGAAAGGGCTCCTGGGGCAGGCCCACAGACATCAGCATTGGTTCTAGCAAAAGAAACCGCACCATGTTCGGAGCTGGACTTGCAATTGAAGAGCCTTACCCATAGCCTTACCCATAGTACACCCATCAAGTCTTATCTAATGGCTGAGCGCGCTCTATCAACCACAGATTAGGAAACCCAAAATTCAGCAAAAAGAGCCTCTGGTGGGGAGGCTGTAAGTTCTCACGACTCCATTAGCAAAGCCGAAGCAAGAGCACTAGCGTCCCATCTCAACACACAAGAATGGGAAGATAGGCTAGCCACTTATACACCTGATCCCAAAGGGACTCATGCCCCTGACCTACCTTCGGCAGCTAAAAACCCAAACATGCCTGGCAATGACTCTAAAGAGAATGAGCGGAGAAAGGAACAAAACATCGGAACGTGGAATTCACTGCTAAATACAATCCAGCTAGCAGTAGATACCCTGCAATACCAATCAGAGAAAATGGAGCTTCAACTCAATCTTCTCAATACACTGGCAGTCTTTACAGCTGGCATTGACGATAAGCTAGGCAACCAAAACAACCTGATTCTGAGAGCACAATCACACACCTACCTGAGCTGCAATTGCAGCCAGGCATTAGACAAAGTAGCCTCACTGCCCTCAATGCTAACTTACCTAATAGGAGATATAAAGTCTCTACACAGAGGAAACGCAATTAAAGAAATGGGCACCACTAACCCTGAAGCAGGAGACATCAGGAGTGAAGCATCCAGAACCGCAGCAGAGCCAACCACCCACTCCGTACCCGCAAACGAAGAGACAACCCTAACGGGACAGGAGCCCTTGCAAAAACTCAACGCCAAACAGCGTCGTCAACAAAAAAGAAAAGGGCGCAAGCAAAAAACTGAAACATCCACGTCTAAATATTTTCCCATCTTCTATGACACAAAGGAGAGATCTTGGGATAACGCAAACAATGCCAACCCAACAGATAGCGAATACCACTCGCCCCTAGGCACAAATCAGCAGCAGCACCAAACAAACAGTAGCCAGCCGAAACAAGAAGGGCAAGGGTCCCAAGGACCACGGGTAAGAGACCAGTCAGAACAAATAGCCGGAGAAAGAGAGGCGGCAGTAAAGATCAATCACCTCACACCACCAAATTGTGCCAAGAACAAGACAGCAAGGGTCTCTGAGGAGCAAGCGGGAGTCTCAACACTGCAAAGCAAGGAGTCTCCTCACCAAATGGAAAGGGGAACATCAAAATTAACTACCAATCAAGACTCGTCAACAACAAATGTTAACAACCACCCTCACAGGCTAAATGTTGAGGTGGGGGATAGGAACGGAAAACTTGGACCATCGCTAAGCCAAATTCACGGAGCCCATGCCACAGATACATCAGACTTCATCAATCACTCCGCTTCTAATCAGACTGAGCGTTCCCAAGCAAAACGGCCATCTGAAATACGAATAATAACAAAGCAAACAACTTCACTTAAAGCATCAACCATTACTGCCGACATGCCAGGGGAAGGTTCAACCTCTGCACCTCGCGAAATTCACACAGGCCACGCATCATTAGCTCAAGTACATCATTCACAATACAAGGAGGGAGGAAGCAACAAACAAACAACAGAGATGTTGGTCTTTTTTCCATAATATAAGTCACAAGGGCAGCATGACACGCTCAACCGTGGCAACATTCTGAAACTAATGGGTCATATTCCCAGCCTGGAGGGGATAAGCACCAAGGACTTAATCTCTGAGTTCTTGCCCGCCGCCAATCCAAATAGCCCGGAGGGGACCAAGACCACCTGGTCCTCCAATAATGTTGCGGAGTCCATTGCAGCGGAAGCAGAGCAATTTAAGACCTGGGGCATCAAGCTAGAACCCATACTAAAACCAGCCTACCCGTCACCCTTTCAGAAGAGGACAAGCTCAAATCTGGAGGCAAGACAGGCAAATACCCTTAGCGTCCTTGAAGGCGCCTTGGGAAGCTCACCCAAGAAAAGAGAGAACACACACTGGCAGCGTCCGGAAGATAAGCCGAGGGCGTTAATGGGCTCTGAACTAGCACTCACATCAAGCGGGAGAAGTCCAGTTCAAAAACACCATCAGATCCGCACTCCTATCATGACTCAGCCCCTGAGAGGAAGTCCGCCAATTCAAAATACACGCAGCCCTCGGGGATGGACAGAAGCGAGCACAGGGGGGGCGCTACATCAAAACAGAGCACTAACAAGAGAAACTCTCTCTCGAACGATCTTCATACGCCCCGAAGAGGCCTGATGCCACCAACAAATGAGAGATGGAATAAAGGGCAGTGTACCATCCATAGGCATCTGTTCTTGTAATATAAACGGCCTAACTTCAAAAATGGATGACCCAGACTTCCAAAAGTACATCTCTCTATTTGATATAGTAATGCTGCAGGAAACCTGGCTAACATCCACACAAGACATCACAGGCTTCACTGGCTTTTCAACAGCAGCAGTTAGAACCAATAGATTTGGCCACCAGTCAGGAGGCCTGGCTACATACATATCCAACACAACAATATCGTCGGCAGTTCTCATGAACTCGTCCACATCCTCAACCTTAACAGTAAAAATAAAACTGAAGCTCGGTAACAGAGAAGAAGAGATATGTCTTGTCAATGCATACGTCCACCCTAAACACAGAGGTAAAGACTCCAACACAATTTCCAATCAACTCACGGAGTATATCTCCCAGATGGAAAAGCCACTCTTTCTCCTGTCAGGGGACTTCAACCAAAATCTCCTTGGTTCATCAGCAGAGGAAGAGGTTCTGGCTCCGAATAACATTTACACCATACCACCACAAAGCTCCTCGCAAAACAGGAGAAAGCACCAACATAATCCCTTTCTCAAAGACTTAGAATATTTAAATCTTCGGGCATTAAATGGCAGATTCATGACAGATCGTCCTCCAGTAGAAACATTCTACTCACATACAGCCAGCTCCATCTTGGACTATACATTTGCCAGTCTAGCACTCTTCCCCTACATCTTGGAATTTAGAATGGGGGACAAGGGTGAAAGTGACCATCGTCCCCAGGAATGCCACCTGACAATAAAGCTGCCTATTACTATTAGGCCAGACAAAATGCTAGGGGCGATCTACACCATCAATCGAAAAAGGATCAATTGCACACCATCTAACCTAACAACTCTGGCCGATACTGCCCTTCAACGATATAATATACACAAACCAATTTCGGCTGGGCATATCCCACACTGGGAGCAATACACAGGATCTTTGCTAAAAGAACTGGCAACCAAGACCCGGCAAAAACTAACTTGCACAATGTGAGCAGTAAAACCAACTCAAAAAAAGGACCAAGAATGGAATTAAGGCAGCATAAAAGATTAGTAAATTCGACCTTACGAATGCTCAGATCAGCCCCTGACAACACTCAGCTTCGGACAGTGTTGAAGAAACAAAGAACTGAGCTCAAAAGCATAAAATGGAACATAAAGAAAGATGCTGAAAATGAGACATGGGCAAAATTACTACACGACAGCAAAAGTAGCAACAGCGCACGCTTTGGCAATCAGCAAACAGGATCCTACGACCACAGCATAAAGAACTAGGCTCGCATATTCTGGAAGAGTCATGGATCACTTACCTCTCTAGCCACTTTAATGACCAGCCGGAACACGCAGGAGCGCAAATAACGAAAACCACAGAGCCTAACTCCACAGCGTTCGCGCTGAAGGCCCTGATCAAGAGAGAGCAAAGCCCACCCAAAAACATCTTGGATACAACAGCCGACCAGCAAACAGCAATCATAAAAAAACAGATTCGCAAGCGCAGGAAGGAAGGCGCTCCGGGTCCAAACGGTATTCCGCCAGCCCTATTTAAGGAAAAAATCACAGACTGGGCTACCAATATGCAACCGCTATTTGCGGAAGTAAGACTCTTAAACAAAATCCCAGAATCTTGGAGAGGGTCGACGATTGTCCCCATATTAAAAAAAGGTGACAAAACGGACCCTAATAACTACCGACTAGTAGCCCTCCTCGATAACGAGGCAAAATACTTTGCGGGAACTCTCTTAGAGGAAATTGCGCAATGGGCGGATACAAATCAGATAATACCATTGAACCAGACCGGTTTCCGGAAAAATACTGGAACAGCTACCAATATTCTGGCCATCTCTCTAATGATCGATGCAGCAAAAACAAAAAAACTGCCGCTGCACATGTGCTACATCGATTTCAGTGCAGCGTTTGATAACATCGAGAGAGGCAGACTTTGGGGGAAACTGACACAATGGGGAATACCGCAGCCGATTCTAAGCATGTTGAAGCTTCTACACTCTGATACTTGGGTGCAGGTGAAGCTAGGAGGCGGCACACACCTGTCATCTAAAGTTCGTACCACCAAAGGCCTGAAGCAAGGGTGCGTGCTTGCCCCAATATTATTCAATCTGTTTATGGCAGACTTATCAGACATACTCAACATATGCAACTCCGACTCCCCGAGGCTGAGGGGGAAAACTTTGAGCAACCTGCTGTATGCGGACAACGTTGTGCTACTTAGCCACACCTACATCGCCCTCCAGCAGCTTCCGATCCAAATGCACAGCTATGCCACGGAAAACAAGCTTAAAATAAATCTGAGCAAGACACGCACCATGTCGATCAACACCAAGAAGAAGTCTCAGAAGACATGGGCATTAGGCGGTCAAAAAATAGAGTCGGCACTTGTTTATAAATACCTGGGAGTTCTCTTCGACAGAGATGGCACCTTTGCACAACAAAAGCAGGAAGCAAAAAGGAGAGGGGCGTGCATCGCCGTCACACTAAAAAACATAGCCAATCAACTGATGGGGCCAATTCTAACCCCCTATCTGAGAGTTATCCAGACCAAGGTACTCCCCTCTATCTGCTATGGCAGCGAGGCGCTGCGTGGGAGAGACTCCAAGAACCTGGACACAATCCAGACAAAAGTCTACAGAACAATGTTTTCCCTTCCGTCCTACACATCGCCGGCCCAACTTAGGCTGGAATTTGGATTGCAAAAGCAAGCCCTTGCCAGACAGGGAGCGTACATCAACTGCTGCCACAAACTCCGCTCGGCCCCCACCAACACTCTAAACTCGCTGCTATGGCAAGACATCCAAAATAGGGATACATCTCAGGCAAGATCCTACCTGAAGACTGCTCTGGTGGCCACTAATCTAACTGATTTGGGACATGCAACTCGGGCACAACTCATTTAAAAAACTAGTCTGGAAAACTGTTAAAACACTATCCTTACTAGAGGACAAGGCCACTTTCGCCAAAAGAAACCATGCCTGAATGTCATTAAACTCTTATAAAACGCTGACACCACAACCCTACTTCAGCCAGGGTTATCCTAAGACAATAAAACTGAAGTTCTTGAAACATAGACTAGGGGTTTTGCCCAGCGGAGTGTATCTTCCACCATGGCTCAGGAGAAATGGCCACGAAGTTTGTCCGTTTTGCAAAACAGACAAGGGCGATATACTTCATCTGACCTGCCTTTGCGAAGAGCTACGGCCAGCCCGTCAACAGCTCTTAAAGGACCAGCTTAAGCAGCTAGGAACTCGCACAAGAAGGCAAGCGGTTCTCGCCTGCCTGAACCCTTCGAACACTAAACTGAATTGCAGATATGTTAAGTTCCTTGAAATGATCAAGCAAAAATTGTCAAAACAAAAAACTTCCGAACATTGACACAGACAACATGTAGGCGGCCCACAGGACTCACAGGAATGCGCTGCCCCGCCTTAAAGACAATTGCTCCTTGCTAATCAGACTGGATTTTTCTGTGTATGCTTTTTAACGACGATAATAATGCACAAATCTTAATGATTTTTTAATGTCTATTTTTTACTTTTTATTATATGCTTACTGTTTGTAATACGCTTTGCACTGGTTTTAATTAACTATGCATAATAAACTTACTATTACTATTACATAGCAGCACAAAAACACACCAACCTACCAATCTCGGCACAAAACTATGCAACGTGTAATCTTGCTGCTCGCAGCAGTTTATCCTTGTTACAATTTCTTTCACACACACAATTGTGCAACTTTCAACAAACATAAAATAGTTCTTGTTTGCTCTGCTACAGATTATTGGGGTAATTCAACTACCAAAATATTTAGGTTTTTAAACCTTCCGCCTTCATCATGCAAGAAGACTTTCACATTTGCAAGTGAAATCTTGCCCAGTGCAAAATCACCCTTATCATTGCAGAAACCCTGTTTGCGCAATCAGGTTCTGCTAACATCATTCAGTATTTGAAACCACAACAGATTATAAGTATTTCTATCTCAACTGTGTAGGTGAAGGTACCTCACACTCTACACCACAAAAAAATCAGCAAACAAGAAGTACCATTTGTCAATAGCTTTTTCAAGGGTCTCAACACTTTTTTCAATATCTTTATTTTATTCAAATATATTAAACTTTCCCAAGTCTTAAAACCTCTTAAACCTCTTTACATAAAAACAAAAAAAATCTACTCATCAATCCATTCACTCCAAACGCCATTTTAAAACAGTAAACGCAGTAACAATAGACATTGCATCACCCTAATAGTACTCACACTTCTAGAACAGCAAACACTTTTGAAAATCGCACCTTGCCAGCTCCTCAAATTCCAGGCATTGGATGTCGGGATTTGGGTATTTCATTATAACTTGGGTAATTATTTATAGCTCTTTGCTCATAATATTAAACCATACTCTCATACCAGAAAAATCAATCTTAAATAATACTATAGTGTAATTCGGTTTATTTACCAACTTACCATCACTTGCAGGGTTATGCCGTGTTTCTGTACTGGAACTTTCTCTCCTTCAGTGATGGATCTTTGAATTTCGTATTATGGGGCAAAGAGCAAATAAGACGTCATAAACTTAAATTACATGAATTGTTTAAGTTCAGTTTCAAAAACCTTTTTTTCTCATTAAGAGATTCGTAAAGTTATTTTGCTCATTTTTATTTCGATTAGCCCATATATCCAAAAAGTATACAGAACTATCATCAGAAAGAGTGGTTAAATTAAAAAAATCGAGTAATACATTTAAGCAGGTTCCGTAAATGACCAAGGGGCATATTAACAAGGTGGCGCTATAAAATTATTGCTGCTTTTGCAGCAGTCTTTGGCCCAAAAGCGGCGATAGTTTTGCTGACTTAGCGCCCGTTTCCAGCACGCATAACTTTGCATCGCTAATGAGATGTAAAGTAGGCGTGGCTGTTAAACCAAACAGGGAAAATATTGTGAAGGCAGCTTTGCGATATTAACAAGGAAGGGTAGTGATTATTTAAATTGCGTTAAGTATGCCTTAACGCAGGAATTTTTATCACCTCCGCGATGCGAGTTGTTGATACCGCGCTAACCGGGCGATAAATTCCAGAGATAGCCGGCGATAAATATGCAAGAGCTAAGCGCGCTTTGTGATATTTATCGCCGGCTCTTTTTAATATGCCCCTAATTCCCCATACTAAAGATTGGTGAGAGCATAAAGCTAAAAGTCAAACTAAGGCAGCAGAGCTTCCCATAAAGAATAGTTCTTCAAACTCAGTTGAGTCTCAATAAATCCAAATTAAATCATCTTACCTTTGCAGTAGTGATCTATCAAAATTAAATGGCAATAACAGGGTAAAAAGGAAACAGCAGCAGCAGTAGCTGCAACTGGCAAAAGGCATAAAAGCATTGCATTTACCTAGGAACACCACTGCATCACCTTCTACATCACTTTTGTTTCATTGTAAGAACAATGAAATATATTAAGGAAGAGACACAATTACTGTTAGGTAATGCATTCCAGAATTACTGTCTATAATGCACAGCTATCTTAATTTTTATGACAGCATGAGAAAATAGGAAGTTCTTGTCATTAAAGAAAAAAATTTAGCTCAGAAAGTAATCCATTTATTAAAACCGGAACATTGTGCAGCTATGGTGAACATTTGTAGACATGTCATCTTAGAATAAAGCTTTTAATTCCATTGTACACATTTCACTAATTTAGGTTTGCTTTTAGTTAAATAAACTTGTGTCTTAATTTTTATATGGTCTATGCAGATGGCTATGACTACCTATTGCAAACCAGCACATTTACAATGCGTGCCATTACAACATTGAATTTTACATTTATCATTTCATATTCATCTACTATGTTACCTAATTTTTGTTTTAAATGAGTGGACTCTATTACTTCTGAGAGATCAAGTTGCTGCCCATATAATTGGAAAGTGTGACTCTGTAGACACATTGCACAAATAACAAAAAATGCAGGTGCCAAGTGATCCCATGAATGCGACGCATACCAATGTACTACCCAACCCTCTCCAATAGAAGGAACAAAGGACAAGTCAAGTGTATTTTCGATCTAGAAGACCAGAGATGAGGAAGAAAGAGGTACCCACATATAGGTGAGATGCCCTAAAATGGCAACACAGGAACCACAATCACCAGCTACCAGGAGTGCAATTATAGAGCCCTCGCCAGTTCACACTTTTCAATCAAGCAAGTCTCTAAACGGGGCAAAGCTGAGCAGCCCTGGAAGGTCATGTTATTGAAAGCAAAGTGGTTAAACTGATATCTGAGCACACTTTCCCTACAGTTACACTCTCTGGAGTTGGAATAGTAATTTTTACCCCTACGCTATCCAACACTGTCCCTACTGTTGCACTTTCTGGAGTGGGAATAGTAATTTTAACCCCATCTTTATCCAACACTGTCCCTTCTGTTGCACTCTCTGGAGTGGGAACAGTAATTTTGAGCCGTTTGTTATCCAACACTTTCCCTACTGTTGCACTCAATGGAGTGGGAATAGTAAATTTAACCCCTTCGCTATCCAACACTTTTCCTTATGGTGCACTCTCTGGAGTGGGAATAGTAATTTTTATCCCTACGCCATCCAACACTTTCCCTACTCTTTCACTCTTTGGGGTGGGAACAGCAATTTTTACCCTTACGCTATCCATCACTTTCTCTACTGTTGCACTCATTTGAGTAAGAAAAGTAATTTTTCCCTCTTCGCTATCCAACACTCTCCCTATTGCTGCACTCACTGGAGTGGGAATAGTAAATTTACCCCCTTCGCTATCTAACACTTTCCCTACTGTTGCACTATCTGGAGTGGGAATAGTAGTTTTAACCCTTTCTCTATCCAATGCTTTCCCTTCTGTTGCACTCTCTGGAGTGGGAATAGTACGTTTTTACTCCTACGCTATCCAACACTTTCCCTACTATTGCACTCAATGGAGTGGGAATAGTAAATGTAACCCCTTCACTATCCTACACTTTTCCTTCTGTTGCACTCTCTGGAGTGGGAATTGTAATTTTACCCCTATTCTATCCAACACTTTCCCTACTCTTGCATTCTTTGGAGTGGGAATAGTAATTTTTAACCTTATGCTATTCAACACTTTCTCTACTGTTGCACTCATTTGAGTAGGAATCATAATTTTTCCCCCTTCGCTATCCAACTCTTTCCCTACTGTTGCACTCACTGGAGTGGGAATAGTCATTTTAGCCCCTTCGCTATCCAACACTTTCCCTTCTGTTGCACTCTCTGGAGTGGGAATAGTAATTTTTACCCCTACGTTATCCAACACTTTCCCTACTGTTGCACTCACTGGAGTGAGATTGGTAATTTTTACACCTTCGCTATTCAACACTTTCGCTACTGTTGCACTGATTGGAGTGGTAATAGAAATTTTTACCCCTTCGCTAACCAACACTTTCCCTACTTTTGCATTCTCTGGAATGGGAATAGTAATTTTTACCCCTACGCAATCCAACACTTTCCCTACTGTTACACTCCCTGGAGTGAGAATAGCAATTTTATCTCCTCCACTATACAATATTTTCTCTACTGTTTTAGTTAATGTAGTGTATAATTTATTTTAAAAAGATTACAAATATTGTAATTTTTTTATTTGTTATATATATTTATGTATATTGGCATTTATATTATTGGTATATATGTATATGTGTATTTATATTTTTTAAATGTTTCTTAACAATTTATAAGTTATTACAATAATTATTTATTAATATTATTAAGTAAGTATATATATTATATTTTATACATATATGTGTAATTTATTTTTACATTGTATGTATTAGTTATAATTGTAAACATTTTAATATCATTTTAACTATGTTTCTTTTAATTATATGTATCATTTACTTTATTTTACATTATTTTTTAATGATAAAAACTCAATATTTTTAACAATATTTTTGACATTGATATTGTTAACAACAATGTTTTTGTACTTACCATTTTGGAGATATTTTTGTAGCTCGATATTCTATCTGTCGATATTCTGTCAGTGATCTAATGAGCCGTGAAACTCTTGTTGGATGATAACACTGATGTTTGAAGCTTGCACCATACAAAAATGGTATCATTTGCTATCTGTAATTGTGAGAATATGTCACATGTAATTGGATTGCAAATTTTTATATTTAAAAACTTGTATTTCATCAGAAGAAACCATGTTAAATTAACAGTGATTTTTAGATATTATTGTTTGATGATTCCGTTGATATCCAGTTTTGTTGGCACCTCCCTGAAAATAAAGTGATGTCATGTTTAGATGAAAATTAAGGTTTCCTGAGAGGATGAATGCATTGGAGTTGTGAATGAGTGGAGTGATGGAGTCCTTAATGTTGCTTGTGAAGTTGGCTTGGGGGCCTGATGGTCAGTAGACATGGAGTCTATCCAGGGTGAAATTAGCTCAAATTTGTATTTTGAAGTCGAAGTGTTCCATGTAGTTGAAGTCTGTTGCAGGTGCTTTGGAGGCAGAGCAGTTGAGTGTCTCCTTTAAAACAAATTCATCTTAGTGTGTGTTGGAAAGCATCACAAATAACTTATGACGAACATCTTAACACAATGAAAAAAATCTAATTCTATTGGTTCAAAATATATATATTTGCCCTTCTTTCCAATGGTGAGGCTAGAGAAAAGTTACTATTTAAAACATGTTTTGCAAGTAAAGCTGTATTCTGACTATTGAACAACAGTTAAATGGCAATGAATTGTACCTTTATGTGATGGGTCTTGGAGCAATGAAGCCTGTTCCTATTTGGGGTGAAGGGTTTATACTCCATATTTTTGAGACAGAATTAGGTTTAATTCACAATGATTTTGATTATACCTAATCCTATGGTTTCATGTGCTACATGGACAACATTTGGCAGTAAAATCTTCCTTTTGGGAATTGCTAATTCTTGAGTCTGTGTTTCGCTCTCCACTTTCTACAAAATAAAATCTATCATTTTGGACGCTTTACCTCAGTTGAAATTTCAGCTGACCCTTTCAAAATTGTTTCTACTGCATCCATTTGATGCCATAGGAGTTTTCACCCATCTACTTGAGAGAATTCCAATTGGTTCTTGTTCCATCATCATACTGAGTACTGGTATCTAATGGTGTCTGTAGACTTCAGTACAAAGTACAATTTCAATTTCTTTCTTCACACATACGTAATCCAAAATAATAACATACGCTGTCAACTGAATCCAGAAGACCCTATTTGCAGCTCATCAGCTGGAATTGTTCTTGTTGAAGTTAACTTATCATAATATAAAAATAAATTCAAACAATGTACATACATCATTTATTTCAGACTTGGGAGGCTTTCTTTGCCAGAAAACACAGGTATTATCACTGTGAAAACCTAACCTGTTAAGAAGCTTTTTGTTGACAGTGATAATATTGGACAATTAAAAGACTTTTATTTCAGACATTTTTTTATTAATGTAGACTTGTTGGCTGTGTTTGCCCTATTTTGTCTCCCGAAACTGTTAAAAATTATCTATTATTATTAGGCACTAATTTTCGGAATCAGGGTCGTGTGTGAGCCCCAAAGGAAAATTACTCCAGAATAGAGACAACCCAAGCAAAATGATATGCACCAGACAAGGTTTAAGTCAAAACTATTAAGGTTTATTTAAATTTGAAAATCATTTCAGAAGGCAAAATCAGTTAGTTAAAAAAAAATTATCAATAAATGCAAAAGAATTAGAATTTAAATTTGATTCAGTCACTATCTGGAGTTTCCTGCCGCTAAAACGGCGATAATTCTAACAAGGTTCTTGCTAATATGCCCCACAGATATTTGTCTGCTCAGTTCAAAAGTGGAGAAAAGGTCATGAAAAATCTCTAAGTTTAGAGGCAATAAACAGACTAATGTGGAGTCTTTATTCTTGGGAAAGTCAAGAAGGTCTGTCTCACATCCCAAAAACATCATGTTATGTAGGTTTTCAAACTGGGATTAACACTTTCAGCATCTAGTCAAATAAATGATACATCACAATATCCAATGGTATAGCAGAACACACATCAGATGGGAAGTGAAATTTGCTCAAATATTAATGAATAATCCTGTATAGTGCATCAAAATAGGAAACAAAGGGCACATTTGAATTTAAATACACAGCCTCAACTAGCTAGAGAAAGTGACATAACAACAAATAGCAGGGGCGGATTTGCTAAGTTATCAGCACATCGTAATAGTCTCTTTACTGGTATTTTTTGCAGTTCAAAACCATTCACCTGAGTTAAAGAGTGCAACTTATGATGAAGTGCTCATCCACCTTAAGCACTGACCTACAACAACCAGCCTACACAAGATAAAGCAGTTTGTCATATAAACATTATATACAAAACATCAGTGCACATCATTTGCAATTCCTATTATCCAAATGGGTAATCAGCATCCACATTCAATGTCTCTTGTCCTTTCAGACCACTTCAATTCAGTCCAAAATAGAAACATTTCGGTGTAATCAGTGCAAAAAAGTTTCTTTATTAACTCCTTTTCTTATCACAGCCGACGCGTGTTTCGCCCCCAATGGGCTTTTTCAAGGCTGTAAGTTATATACAAAAAGAATTTCCATATCAAATACTCTAGACATTATACTTTGAGCATATATCTAACAGGGCAACATTCCTGTGCGACCACCTTCACCGAAAACCCAATTTGTAATCGATGATACCATGCAAAGCGCATGCACCATCATGTTCATGGGTCTCTAATTTTATGTAATAGCGCCCACCATGCAAATTTATCCTCCCAACTGTGTGGCACTTCTTCCAACAGTGTAAAAGCTTTTTAGATAATATATGCGACACTATTCCTATAAAATAAGGGGAAGTTGGATGTCATATCCATATTAAAATCCAAAGACACTCTCATCTGATCATCCTATAATTCTACATCTTACCTAATATTGTATTCCTTAATACGCGGAACAAGTATAGGTCTCTCTTTCTGAAAAAATCCACACCGTATTGGTAAATTGCTGTGTCTTCATCTATTTAGGAGCCTTGATACGTTCCATCTGTATATATAACAGCATACTATCAGTTACCATATTTAAAAGTTATTTTTATAACCTCTTACTATATATCGTGTTTGTTCCTATCATTGTTTAACATATTTTCTCACCCTATTCTGTCATTAAATAAATCAATGCAATTGTTAACCACAGTATACCTTCAAGTCTCATCCGCCCGTTTGGTATAGTTACCTTTCTAGGGCTTAGTTTTACACAGGAGACCATGGTTCATTAATTTCATGGCTCCATCGCCATAGTTTTACTTTCCCATCGAGCAGTGTAAAAAACAATTGTCTGCACTTTCGATTTTATCACCAATATGCTGGTAATAATTTATTCACCTCAAATAATATATTTAACCACCTCCTCCGAGCTCGTGATAACGCATGTGGATTGGCGTTTGTTTAAACTTACCGCCATTGCGTCTGCTTCTGTTAACAGCCAGATGTGCTCTCCCGCGTCTTCCGTCTACAACTCCACGTTAGTTTACTCCCTTTGATTCTATAATCACAAAGGAAGTACTCCATCCGAGATCCTATCTATAACGTGTTTCCATAGCGCGGCCATTTGTAAATGTCTATTGAGACGCTTTACTCGAGCTTGAATATATATACATAGTCATAACTATTAGCAATGTAATTATTTCTAAACCAGAAATATTGCTTATTATTGATAACGTATCTTGAGTTCCATTAGAAGATGATCGCATATGGAGGCCGCCCTCCTTTTTACAGATAAAAAATACCACTTGTACATATACATTATTATCAAGTCTTACTTTGGCAATATAATGCTGCTTTTCACAAAAAACATGTGTGCTCATATTCACATTAGAAACAAGTTTGACCTGCTAATTCGACATTTATTGCCCTTAAAGATATTATATGTATCATGAGTTGTCTCTTTAAAAAACATTATTCACATTTATATCCCCGAATACCATTTCATCCTTCACCTATGTCTACCCATCCTATTTATTGATTATTTCACTTCTCTGAAAATTCTTTTCATGTATAATCCATTTACTCTCCATCTGTTATATTGGTAGCTCGATAAGACCTCTTAAGGAGAGAATACAAGAGCACATCCGAGCAATATGCAATAATAACATGCAGTATCTCTTTGCAGTGCATTTTAACACTACACATCAACACAATGACCTACACAAAGTAAGATTTCATGGTATAGATGTGGTGATGGTAGGAGCCAGGGGAGGTAACCGACTACGGAAACTACGACAGATGGAGAGTAAATGGATTATTTCTCTTCGAGCAGTGGAGAAAGGGGCCAATATAGATAAAGAGATGTCGGAATTCCTATAAATAGGATGGGTATGAATGTAAGAACTATAGTAATATCCGAGATGGAACCCGATATAAAATGTATGGAATACATGAAAAGAATTTTCAGAGAAGTGAGATTTTATTAATACACTGGGTGTGTTTTCAAATCATGTATGTGGTGGTTCTATAATGACACCTTTTATTATATTTATATAAACTGTTAAACGGAAATTCTTAGGTGGGCCATAAAACATGAATTTGATATGGAATTCTTTTTTTATATAACTTACAGCCTTGAAAAATCCCATTGTGGGCGAAACGCGCGTCGGCTGTGATAAGAAAAGGAATTAATAAAGAAACTTTTTTGCACTGATTACACCGAAACGTTTCTATTTTGGACTGAATTGAAGTGGTCTGAAAGGACAAGAGACATTGGATGTGGAGGCTGATTGCCCATTTGGATAATAGGAATTGCAAATGATGTGCACTGATATATTGTATATAATACCTAGAGAAAGTGGCCTTGTTAAGATATACAAGTCAGTAGGAAATCCCTGGAGTGCACTATTAGAACTCATATAACTGTACCTTTACAATTTGCACTTAAGAATTTTTACATAGCAGGACATTCTACCTCATGGTAATATGAGGTGGAGTGTAGTAATAATTTCCACAGAAAAATTAGGATTCGTTAACAATCTATCTTTAATAAAAATTTATACATTGAACAATAAAAACCATAGCAATTAAAAATTTCAAAGAAATATTCCTTGAACAGTAAAAATACATGAAATCATTATCATAAATATGCAATTAAACATTATAGTAATTAAAAAATACATGGCAAAGAAATACATACATGATACATTGGCAGTTCATAAACAGTTTAGAAATACAAAACACACTACTATGTAAGTAACCCCTATTGCACTTGTGGCTCCTAGATTTTGTTACCACTATAGATTTCTAGATCCAATGGCCTAAAATTGTGTTTGCTAGCGTAACCAACTGTGACATAGATATATGTACATCCAGTGTGTACTAGGCTTAACTTGGATTCTTTGCTTAAAGGATGCGTCAACGCGTTTCGGTGCAATACATTTAATTCTGCGGCACCTTCCTCAGGACTTCTTGATAGGGGTTCCTGTGTCAAGAAGATTTCAAAATTTGTTTCTCTCTGTTTAAAAAAGAAGTGGTATGTCAGTATCTGCTCCTTTTATACTGTATATTTTTCACAGCTCCGAGGCTAACTGTACGGCTTAAGTATCTCTTTTACTGAGGCCTTCTATATATCCCAATGATATAATGAGGGATAACTGACAGCTTTCCTCAAATTCACATCGACAGAGGTATACATCACTCTATTTCTGTACTTGTATCAGTATGATCTCATTCTATGCTAATGCCACACTTAGTTTGTTATTGCAATGTTCTATAAAACACACTTTTGTAAATCTTGACCCATACATCCTCCGGATCCCAATTTGTGTGGAAATCATTACTTCCAGCATTCCTAATCTGGGGAGGGACAGTTAAGACGACTAGGATATCATTCTCTCATTTCCAATTTTGTATATAAAAATTATATATTCTCAACATGCATAAATATGGTTGGAGATCCAACAAGGCCTGTGCAGAGTTTCAATCACTTTCTGCAGTTTCTAGTTGATGTGGCCTAGTGTGGGACATTAAGTGCTGTCGGTTAGAAGATTAGCATTGGCCCTCAGTTATACGGGAGTTAGGTTAGTATTTTAAATACCTTCATGTTCTTGACCGAACTCCTCATAATGGGGTTTCTTTTTCCAATCGTTCAGTCTCTTTACTCTATAAGTGCGAGTATCTATTTGGATGGAAGTATAATCATCATTTTCTACCACTTATTAACTTTCATGGTGTTTTATGTACTTTTATCACGCAGATACCTTACCTTTAAACTTTATAAAACCCTCGTTGAACGGGCATAGGTTATCTGGGGTCCTCACAGGAACTGGATATGTTCTGGTGGAGTTAAACATGTATATTGAATTAGTGTTTAAGAGTTGTGGATAAGTTTTGACTGTTGTTAATTTTATTCTAAGGTGTTCTATCTGAACCTTATCTGGACACTATCTCCTGTTCGGCTTCTCTCTTGTTTGGTCCATGGCATAAGTCCATTACTAATGTTAAAAACTCTCTATGTTGTTTTGAGTGTGGTTTTATCAGTAAAAAATAAGATTAACCTGTGGCGTTATTAGTGAAGTTGCCTGTTAAGTTTAGGTGTCTTCCACCCTCTAGAGATGTTTACCCACATAGATTGCTTCAAGTTGCTTTTCAATACGGGCACCTCTGTGTACACTTGGGTATCTATTTGCTCTACAGTTTTGACTGCCTACATCCCCACATTTGACTGCTTGCACTATTAAACACTCCCCTAATTTCTGCTTTATCCCCTTAAGTCTTTTAATCTAAATACCTCCATGTGTTGTTTAACTTCTATTTTTTCTATGGGTCTCGATGTTATATTACCCCCGTTTAACTAATTTACATTGATTTAGGCTCGCTAGTTCTTACCTCCGTGTTGCGGGCTCCGCGTTTCTGCCTCGTTCGAACCGCTCCCTGATGTTAGGGTCGAACGCGCTTCTATTTATGTAAAGGTTAAGCAGGTTAATTGCTGCCAGCTGGTTACTTTGTTTCCTATTGGCGCGTGAATCGTTGTTATGGTTGCGCCATTTTGTAGTGGTGTCCGTCTTTATATATGCTTATTCCACGATTATATCGTGTTTAAAATTGGTCGCGCCTCTCTATTCATTTCCTAGAGGTAGCGTATCCGAGAAAGGGCAATTTTTCCTATCATTTTTCTTTTTTGAGTGTAAAACGCGGCCAGCGCCGTTCCATACGGAAGTGTGTACGGATGGGAGATACTTCGGCGCCATATTGGAACTGTCTCTGGTGCCAGGCTTTTTCACTTATTTTAACAGAAACATCACCGTATATGACTTATCTGAGCACGGATCAGTGAACATAAGTCCGCCATTAAAAACAACAAAGAAAATGCCCCACTGGTGGCCCATTGGAAAGAACATGGCCACAGTGAAAAGGATCTTAGATGGATTATTCTAGAAAGAATAAAATAATTAACCAGAATGGGCAATAGCACCGCCAGGCGCAAACAACAAGAGCAGTGGTACATGATCAAATTTGATACAATCAGGAAAGGCCTTAATTCAAGGGAAGAATGGGAAACCCTTATTTAGTGTAGGATACGAGCTTCCCGTTCTCTCCCCCCCTCCCGCACGAAACTATTCCACCTTGAATATGCCAAGCTCCTCAGAAATTAAATAACTGATCCAAATGCCCATATGGTCTAGAATCAAAAGATAGTATCTTGACACAGTTGTGTGGCATGTTAATAGAACGCCCTGCGCATCCTAGAGAGAGGGGGCGATGGCCCTGATGTTACGCCCATTAGTAAGGTGTACACATGGTTCGTTAAATTATATCAACGTAATATAACTTCAATAGCGAAGACATTAAAGAATATACTCCCTGCAAATATAACACCTATGACACCCAAAGCAGACTGAACGGAGAAACGGCAATATAAAATAATCAAATTAATGAAGGAAAACTCCCCACCCACCCCCCAAAATGAATGAAAAGAGAATGGAAAAACAGGAGCCCAACGTAGATATATAACATCAATAATATCAATGATACTCTAAGCGGACTGATCGGAGAAATGGCAATACAAAATATAAAATAAATTAAATTAATGAAGGAAACACCCCGGTCACCCCCCTAAAGTGAATGAAAATGCAATGGAAAAACAGGGGCCCAACTCAGATAAGTAATATACGGTGATGTTTCTGTTAAAATAAGTGAAAAAGCCTGGCACCAGAGACAGTTCCAATATGGCGCCGAAGTATCTCCCATCCGTACACACTTCCGTATGGAACGGCGCTGGCCGCGTTTTACACTCAAAAAAGAAAAATGATAGGAAAAATTGCCCTTTCTCGGATACGCTACCTCTAGGAAATGAATAGAGAGGAGCGACCAATTTTAAACACGATATAATCGTGGAATAAGCATATATAAAGACGGACACCACTACAAAATGGCGCAACCATAACAACGTTTCACGCGCCAATAGGAAACAAAGTAACCAGCTGGCAGCAATTAACCTGCTTAACCTTTACATAAATAGAAGCGCGTTCGACCCTAACATCAGAGAGCGGTTCGAACGAGGCAGAAACGCGGAGCCCGCAACACGGAGGTAAGAACTAGCGAGCCTAAATCAATGTAAATTAGTTAAACGGGGGTAATATAACATCGAGACCCATAGAAAAAATAGAAGTTAAACAACACATGGAGGTATTTAGATTAAAAGACTTAAGGGGATAAAGCAGAAATTAGGGGAGTGTTTAATAGTGCAAGCAGTCAAATGTGGGGATATAGGCAGTCAAAACTGTAGAGCAAATAGATACCCAAGTGTACACAGAGGTGCCCGTATTGAAAAGCAACTTGAAGCAATCTATGTGGGTAAACATCTCTAGAGGGTGGAAGACACCTAAACTTAACAGGCAACTTCACTAATAACGCCACAGGTTAATCTTATTTTTTACTGATAAAACCACACTCAAAACAACATAGAGAGTTTTTAACATTAGTAATGGACTTATGCCATGGACCAAACAAGAGAGAAGCCGAACAGGAGATAGTGTCCAGATAAGGTTCAGATAGAACACCTTAGAATAAAATTAACAACAGTCAAAACTTATCCACAACTCTTAAACACTAATTCAATATACATGTTTAACTCCACCAGAACATATCCAGTTCCCGTGAGGACCCCAGATAACCTATGCCCGTTCAACAAGGGTTTTATAAAGTTTAAAGGTAAGGTATCTGCGTGATAAAAGTACATAAAACACCATGAAAGTTAATAAGTGGTAGAGAATGATGATTGTACTTCCATCCAAATAGATACTCGCACTTATAGAGTAAAGAGACTGAACGATTGGAAAAAGAAACCCCATTATGAGGAGTTCGGTCAAGAACATGAAGGTAATTAAAATACTAACCTAACTCCCGTATAACTGAGGGCCAATGCTAATCTTCTAACCGACAGCACTTAATGTCCCACACTAGGCCACAGCAACTAGAAACTGCAGAAAGTGATTGAAACTCTGCACAGGCCTTGTTGGATCTCCAACCATATTTATGCATGGTGAGAATATATAATTTTTATATACAAAATTGGAAATGAGAGAATGATATCCTAGTCATCTTAACTGTCCCTCCCCAGATTAGGAATGCTGGAAGTAATGATTTCCACACAAATTGGGATCCGGAGGATGTATGGGTCAAGATTTACAAAAGTGTGTTTCATAGAACATTGCAATAACAAACTAAGTGTGACATTAGCATAGAATGAGATCATACTGATACAAGTACAGAAATAGAGTGATGTATACCTCTGTCGATGTGAATTTGAGGAAAGCTGTCAGTTATCCCTCATTATATCATTGGGATATATAGAAGGCCTCAGTAAAAGAGATACTTAAGCCGTACAGTTAGCCTCGGAGCTGTGAAAAATATACAGTATAAAAGGAGCAGATACTGACATACCACTTCTTTTTTAAACAGAGAGAAACACATTTTGAAATCTTCTTGACACAGGAACCCCTATCAAGAAGTCCTGAGGAAGGTGCCGCAGAATTAAATGTATTGCACCGAAACTCGTCGACGCATCCTTTAAGCAAAGAATCCAAGTTAAGCCTAGTACACACTGGATGTACATATATCTATGTCACAGTTGGTTACGCTAGCAAACACAATTTTAGGCCATTGGATCTAGAAATCTATAGTGGTAACAATATCTAGGAGCCACAAGTGCAATAGGGGTTACTTACATTGTAGTGTGTTTTGTATTTCTAAACTGTTTATGAACTGCCAATGTATCATGTATGTATTTCTTTGCCATGTATTTTTTAATTACTATAATGTTTAATTGCATATTTATGATAATGATTTCATGTATTTTTACTGTTCAAGGTATATTTCTTTGAAATTTTTAATTGCTATGGTTTTTATTGTTCAATGTATAAATTTTTATTAAAGATAGATTGTTAACGAATCCTAATTTTTCTGTGGAAATTATTACTACACTCCACCTCATATTACCATGAGGTAGAATGTCCTGCTATGTAAAAATTCTTAAGTGCAAATTGTAAAGGTACAGTTATATGAGTTCTAATAGTGCACTCCAGGGATTTCCTACTGACTTGTTGTCATTGTGCCCTGTTCCCTGGTGAAAGTGGGGTACCCTCTCTTTTGAAACTTGTTAAGATATAGACAAGATCTGCTCCTTTCTCTAGGAGCATTAACAACATGCTGAAGAATGCATTTTAACATACAATACAATCAAAACCATAAAGAGATATGAGAAAATGTGCATTTTACAACAACTGTAAGTGAGTTTGGGGACTATTTATTTCAACTTTAAAACCACTGTTATGTCAAATACAGCTCAAGTGCAATATTTGGAACTCATTCATATCATTCATTGTTTTATCTGTAACACAAACTATTCCTTTAGTTTAACACTCTGTCACCCTGTATTATTGGATTTAGTAACTGAAAACAGATACTAGTACTTACATAGTGAGGTAGTGTGGCTCACTGGTTAGAGGCAGCAGACCCGAGAGCAGAGGACGGCCCGCGACCAGGGTTCGATTCCCGGCGCGGCAGGTTTCTGGACCAGGGTCAGTGGACTTGATAATTCTCTCGCCTCGGTGCCCACTCTGATCAGCGATCACACTCGGCAACTCTGGGCATTAGCTTGCCTCATCTTCACTAACGGGACCGCCAGGGATGCCTGGTCTCACCCTGGAGATACCCATTAAGGGACCATCTCTCAGGGAAGCCAGGAAGGGTTTCGCAGCGGTCGAAGCGCCGTGGGACCCTCCGGGTAAGTAGTGCGCTATATAAATGCCTATACATTTACATTTACATTTACAGTGTAAAGATGAATCATGGGTGGAGCTGGGGATGTGGATTTCAGTATTAGCTTTTTTTGGCAGCGTGTAGAATAATAATGTGCTCCGCACCACTGTATTGTGATACACCAACAGAAAATGATATGATCTGCAATTCAGTAATCTCACTCCTTTCTGTGCCTTATTTTGAAGGTCATTCTCATAAAAGGAAATCAGACAAAGCAAGAGCACGAGTCAGCGTGAGGCCCCAACTCCCAATAAAGAAAGAAATATAAAAACGTACTCCATTGGGGAGGGCAGGTGGAAGTTGCCCTGGCGATGACTCATGTGCTCGTAGAGGGCGACCAGAGTTTCAAAAACGGGCTGAATCAAAAAGGACATGGAGTTACACGAATCTAAGGCCGCCGACCGCAACCAGAGGCAGCAGTGCCATCTAGTGGCCTGTCTGCGGTGTCACGCTAGGTAGGGGAATAACTAATAGTGCACATGGACAGACTCAACAGCAGGGCTGACTGCAAAGCTGCTGTGGCATTACAGAAAAGGGCTGGGTGATGGGTGATGGAGAGAAGGGGGTGCCCCAAGAGGAAAGAGTGAACAAATAGAAAGAAAATATGATAATGATTTCAACCCATTGTCACCAGACAGAAAAGGTTACCCGGACATAAGATATTGCAAAATATGGTGCCCAATAAGACTGCCTGCATGCTGCACCAGTTTTAAAGCCAAGGGAAGTAAATGTGAAGGCAACAGGGCAACAGGAGGAGACAAAGGAGCAGCCCGAACTGTCATGTTCACCGTATTGGATAAAGCTCTTACAGGGCAAAGAGCAAAGGAAACTGCTGCAGTAGAAGGACAGCTGCAGCTACCCAAATTTGAGGAAAGTGCATACCAGGGGACTAGATCGAGAAAGTGAATGGGCAGTGACTGATCTGTCAGAAACCCACCCTCAAGACTTTGTCATACAAGTGGAGAAGAAAGCAAAGACAACCCCACTCAGCAAGTGAAACAGGAGGCGCCTGTGGGGCATCAAGGGACATGAGAAGGAAACCCCAAGAAGAAAGTCAGTGACACCTAGTGGCCATAGGTGGTCACTGCAGCAGTGAGGATAGCCCTGGGACACTCTGAGGCTGAACTGTCATGTGCAGAGGGGTAGCAGAGACTGAACTGTGTTGCCTGGAGGGAGAAGCTCTAAATAGCCTAGACTGGGAAAGGTGCATCCAGTGAAATTAGGATGGCACCACAATAGAAGAACCAAGGATACAATCTGCCCGAAGATGGTGAACCATCTGGGGAGAATTGCTAACAGCGACTGTAGAACCAGTTCAAGAAGTGGAGACCTGAGAAGAGGTCAGCAAAGTGGAGACCTAAGAAGAAGTCAGAAAAGCGTAGACCCGAGAAGAGGTCAGAAAAGCAGAGACTTGAGAAGAGGTCAGCTAGCAGTGACCTAAAAAGAGGTCGGTGTAGCGGCGACCTGAGAAAAGGTCAGTGGAAAGTGACCTGAGAAGATATCGGAGTGTTGGTGACCAAAGAAAAGGTCAAAGTGACGGTGAAAAATGAAGAGGTCAGAGAAGAAAACTTGGAATAAAAGAGTGAGCATGAGTATTGACTAGAAGTTGGTAATGTCATGTGTGGTTATTGGAGGAACAATAGGCGTTGTCCTAGTGGTAGGACAAGACCAGGGAAATACGTGTGGAGTGCACGCCAAACGGAGAGGCCTGGTTAGTGAAGACGAGCAAGAAGATGGGACTAGACCACGTCTCAAAGACATTAACAAGAAGGAGGAATTTGAGTAGCAGGACGCCACCTCAAAAAAGGCTGAGAAGATCTCAACAAGAAGAAAGAAGACGAGAGAAGTGTGTGATCTGCCAACTCTCACACTAGAAGGCAAAGGTGACAAGTGCAAGAACATCGGAGCACATGGAGCACAGGGCTTGAAGAACATCAGTGGCACTGGGAGAAAACAGCTATTGATGTGTCTTCAGAACACCTGGTGACGGCTGAGGCGAGCCGGCTGGACCATTGGTGACATCCACCTTTGGGGTCTCATGGGAGACTGGACGGTGAGACTGCTCGGACGTCCTGGAGAAGAGGATCTGACCACTAAAGACCAGACCATGGTGTCCCAGGCTTAAACGCCTCAAGGTCGCCAGTGAGAGTGGGTCCCGTCACAAGAGATGGATCCACAGCCGCTCTTCTGCAGTTCTCAGGAGGATGAAGATCTTGTGCGAAATGGCAGGAGCCAACAACTACCCTTCAGGTGGAGCTAGGGGCATGTAGGTGGGACTCATAGTGATTGCTCCACACATCCCGAAGGTGCATTGAAGCAACAGGGCGAGGTGCACCAGTCCAGAGGAAGCCTGGTGAGGAGGGCCTCCGGGACATCCCGTTAGAGGGGAACACCTGCGAGAGAGGCATCCTAGTGAGAGGGATGTCTTGCAACTACTCCACCATTTGCAGAGAAAAGCAATGCTGCCTGTGTGGAGAAATCATGACAACCATGAATGATTGGTGGAAAGTAACATCCCTCTGACCAGCCATCACTCCACCTGTTTCGTCATCACGAGAGCAAAGCTGAGAAAGACAGTGAGGATAACTTCCATGCACAGAGTTGAAAGAAGACCAGACCGGTAGAGCACCCATGAACTGTGCCCCATAGAACTGGTGGTCCCAGCTGCTGTTTTACCATCTTTATTATGCAGGCAGCTAAAGAGACTCATTTGAAGTTTCTGTTATCGTGTTTTATTTGTGTTATATTTTCTTCCACAGGTTGGACTCTACTGTTTGCAGTTTGAATACAGTTTGGGAGCGATGTAGTGATCTGCTGATCACTGGTCTAGTTGTTTTAGCACCAGCTACTCCCTCTGGGCTGGCTTACACCACACCCCACACCCATCCAACACAGGCATCACTGGACATGTTACCCTGCCAATAAAATGGGCAGGGCCCACGTGCCCTGGGCCAGTTCTACCCACCAAGTACTGTGTCTGTGTCCGGTCTTTCTAGTGTGCATGAGGGCCTAGCGCCCTGCACCACATTACAGATAACATTCACCATCAATAACATGTTTATGTTTAAACATGCACCTCGTGTCACAGTTCCTTCTCAACGAGATCAGAAGGCAACTGCAGCCAGTTACAGTTTGATCTTCGTTGAGTGAGGACACACTTCCTTGCATACCACTCTTTAACAATAAAGTATTTTCTTGAAAAGGATTTATCAAGTATTGCCTTTATGGGGGAAGCTACACCATCTTTACAATCTCCAAAGTGGAAACCATGAAGCCTGCCACAGAAAAGCCTGAAGTGTCCGCACACACCTTCCTTACACCCCTACCCCTCCATCGCAATTGGCATTGGCCTCCTTGCTTCCACTTTCCACCTACTGAGAGCAGAAAGTAAATGCAGGTGGACATGTTCCTGAGGGTAAACAGACAAAATATCATCTTCAAAATATAGAATGGACAAAATATCGAATGGACAGAATATAGTCATCAAAAATATCGTTTTTAAGGTAAGTAATGTAATATCGAATTTTATAAATATAGAAAGTCAAAATATCGAAGTATATAATATAGGTTATTAAAATTATCGAATTTTTAATAATATCGAATTTTTATAGTGTTTTGTATGTTAGTATATGTGTGAAAAGTGTATATTTATGTTATAATTTATTTTAAGTGATGAATTTTGTTATTTAATTATTGCATAATTTAATTCTGTAGCAGGTTGTGGGTTTATAGGGGAATAGGGTGGGAAGTAATTTAATTATAATTCATTAAATATTAAAATGTACTTATTGGTATTTATTTTGAATTAATTGTTAATTAATTTTATTTGGTAATTAATACAATTTTAATTGGCAACTAATTTGACTTAATTGATTAATTGATAATTATGGTAATTTTACTAATTTATTTTCCGTAGTGGGTTGTGAGTTTATAGGGGAATAATGTGGGAAGTAATTTAATGATAATTAATTAAATAATTGAAATTATTTATTGGTATTTATTTTGAATTAATTGCTAATCAATTTTTAATTGCTAATAATTAATTGTTAATTTGTAAATAATTTGTATTAATAGGTAATTCATTGTCATAATTAATTTGTATTTCTATTTTTAATTGATTAATTACTATATTATATTAAATTGTTAATTACTTTTAATTAATATTTTATAGATGATAATATATATATATTTTTAACTAATATATGAAGTATTTACTTTCCCTACTGTTGCACTCACTGGAGTGGGGATAGTAATTTTTACCCCTACACTATCCAACGCTTTCCCTACTGTTACACTCACTGGAGTGGGAATAGTATTTATTACCCCTACGCTATTCAACGCTTTCCCTACTGTTGCACTCACTGGAGTGGGAATAGTAATTATTACCTCTACGCTATCAAACGCTTTCCCTACTGTTGCACTTACTGGAGTGGGAATAGTCATTTTTACCCCTTACGCTATCCAACGCTTTCCCTACCGTTGCACTCACTGGACCGGGAATAGTAATTTTTACCCCTACGCTAACCAACGCTTTACCTACTATTGCACTCTTTGGAGTGGGAATAGTAATTTTTACCCCTACGCTATCCAACGCTTTCCCTACTGTTGCACTCATTTGGAGTGGGAATAGTAATTTTTACCCCTACGCTAACCAACGCTTTACCTACTATTGCACTCTTTGGAGTGGGAATAGTAATTTTTACCCCTAAGCTATCCAACGCTTTCCCTACTGTTGCACCCACTGGAATGGGAATAGTAATTTTTACCCCTACGCTATCCTACGGTAAAAATATTGTGTTTTTTTAATTAATATCATGTTAATATATATATTTATGTTTTAAAAAAAATATATATATTTTTTAACTTAAGCTAATTATTTTATAATTTTAAGGTTATTTAAGTATTTTTAAGTATGCTTTAGTTAATTATTTTTAATATTTCATTCATTTTAAATTACTTTTAAGACATTTAGAAAAATTCGAAATTTTGACTAACTACATTATTTTTAAACGATATTTTTGATTCGATATTTTTGTACTTACCTGTTTGTAGATAGGATTTCGATGTTTTGGTAGTCGATATTTTAATTTCGATATTTTTAATGTCTATAATTTTTTACTCAATATTATGTCAGTGATCCGTTCCTGAGATGGGGATAACCCTGTGGGAATGAGCCCTAGACTTCTGGGCCAAATGGTCATTCCCCATTCTAGGGACTATAACTTGTGATTTTAAGGAGTAAAAGGGTAAATAATGGCCAAAATTTGTGATTTTGACCATGGTACTTTTAACATAACTCCTTACACTGTCCTGCGAGCATGAAAGGGACAGTATTTTCAATAATCTCATATTTTATATGTATTTCTTAAGGCTTGCATAACAGTTGAATCAGAATTTGGAAATCGGTAATTAACTGGAGACACCACTTGCTATGCTTCGAGCAGGAATACTGCGATTTATGTTTGACTCTCTTACAGAGAGGGAATACCTGAGCATAATGTATGATCAAACTCTCATCGAAAAAGTGGACGAAGACTGTCAAAAACCTAAAACACAAAAAATCTTTGCAAAGAATTAACGTGCGACCGATGACTAATGCGAGGCAGAAGCTTTTAAATGGCGTTTCGGAAAGATTTCACAGTTGTCTTGGTTTAATTTTACATTTTGCAAAGTGAAACGCAGTATTTCAATATCTTGATTAGCGATGAATTACATATTCACGCATATTTGCTTGGGCTCTGATTTTTTTTTTCCTCCCAGATGTTTTACGGTGATGAGTCTGTTATCGTTCATTTGACGAACTGCACATCTATTATAAATCTTCAGAATTTCATCAAAAATAAAAAGCGTGGGACATTGTGTTAAAATGTTTCCCGCCCCAGGCAAATTGATAAATAGGTAACTTTAGTCCTCATACATAATGATAAAGGCATTGAAACAAAGAGCGGTTCAGCAATATGAGGCAGGCTGCACGCTCCACCAAAGATAATACTCATATGTTTCCATTTATTTACACATTATAACATGATATAAGGTCATTATCTTTTTGAAGAAAGAGGAAAACCACTTCCTATCTTATTCATGTACATGTATTTTACAGAAATTCCAATTCCAGAACGCATGATAATTTATTCTATTCCACGTGAGAACGCTTATATAACGTGATTGGGAACAATGGCTCATAATATAAAAGATGAGATTCTTGACTTATTTAATATGGGACTCTCTGCAATAAACTGCGACCATGCGTTTGTATCCCGCCAGTCTCACACCTCCATAATTTGCCTCCTCTAATCATATGTAATCTCCCTGAAAATGTGCGCTGCAATACAAACCTTGACATTTCTTTTCAGGTCACAATTTTCGTTCTTCGTTTTGAAGCATGCACTACTCTCTGGTCAGACTTGCCATCATTTCATCACACCGATAAAGTTTGCCTTTTTTTCTGTGACTCTGTACCCGGTCAGTAGTAGTTATTCACATGGATCATGGATATAATGTTCCATGCAAGTTTTCAGATAAGATATCTATGATTATATCATCGTTTAAGTGTACTTTTGAGTGACATTCCGTGTCTTTCGTATGACACTTAGAATGCATCCTAATTGTGATTACAACGAATAGAAACATCCCTCTAGTAGCATGCATATCAGAAAGTATCCCTATGTGTGCAACATGCTTACAGGTGTATGACAACAGTTAACCTCGACCCCTTATTATCGGTGGTAGACTTTGATAGCAGCTGCCCTGATAAATAAACAACGTTTTCCACTGGGTGGCTAACAAAGAAGGACTGCTGCTGGACTCAAAGGATCCCTTAATATTGCGTAACAAAGAGTTCCAGTACGGGAATGCTGGAAGGATAAACAATTTGCGTTAGTATGACCCGTGATGTGTGACACTTGGCAGGGCTTATGTTCTTATGATGAAAGCAGATTCAACGAAGCTGCAGGGGTGGTTGTCGCTTCTAAATGCGAAGACGTTAATGGGTTATTTGCAATATTGCATGTGTTCTTTCCATCTAGACCCTTGCATTTCTAATTCCAGATCAAAGGGGCATATTATCAAGAACGGCGTAAAAATTATCGCTGCTTTTGTGGCAGAAAACTGATGCTAAAGCGGTGATAACGGGCCTGATAATTGGCCCTGGAGATCCCAATAGAAGCCCATGTTTACACCAGACCAGGGACTTCTCTTGGAATATTCAAGAGCATATTATCAAGCCCATTATCGCCGCTTTAACTGCCGCTAAAGCGGAGATACTTTTTAAAGCTGTTCTTGATAATATGCCCCAAAGTTCTCTATATTCTTTCTCTGATTTCTCCAGCTCCATTCTGATTTGGTGAAGACCTGCCTCCTCCTGCCGAGCTCACACCATTCGTTACCTGCCGGCTTGATAAGGAGGAGAGGGTGCAGGTCAATATTCTCCATTTCGTGGTAGAATAGCTGCCCCTGTCCTTCATTGCTAAGCATAGGCCATTTCAAAGGACAAATGTGGTACCCTTTGATGAATGGTAGCAGAGGTAAGGTGAGAATGCAGCCTATTTGCTTCCACTTTTCTCAGAACTGGGTGGAGGGGACGGGAAACAGGGAAAAGATGCAATTGCAATCCAAGCCTAAAGTGATTTTAGTGGCTCAATTAAAATTGAGTTCCTTCTTCCCACTCCTGAAAGTCCGGGTCTGCAAACAAAAGACTATTTGTGATCAGGAGAAGTAGCATGCCACTCAAGATCACCTCTTCAACTGATTTGGAATTGGGGCCTAAGAAGGTTGAATATCTCATAAGAGGCTTGGGCCTTGATAATGACTTTCCAAGGTCATTTCACTGACCTAAGTTCATTTTTTAATAATAATCACTTTGTTGACTAGTCTGCAAGAGGAGATTGATTCAAATACAGGAAACACTTCTAGGTCTATCAGTTGCATTTCACGCTGTCTGTCACCATATGCTCTTGTTCTGCCAAAAGCGTTTTGCCTTTAGGTGTTTTTATTTCAGTTGGTAGCGTGGCTACTCAAGGAAAATGCACCAGCAGATCTATTAGTAATTCTATTGTTCTACTTGGCACCAATCAGCAAGCAAAGTGTTAGTCTTTCGCTCTCTCTCTCTCTCTCTTTCGCTCTCATCATTCACTCTCTCTCGTTTGCTCCCTCTCCCTCTTTCCCTATGTCACGCAGTACTCTTTCCAATTTCTCATTGTCAAATAGCACTAACAAACTTCAGTTCACATGATCAAATATGTTCTGCATTTTATGCCTCTACAGCACTGGCTGAATACTCTGACTGCAAGGTAAAGTACTGTGCTTAATGAATCTGTCATACTTGCACTATAACATTAACACAGTCTTACAATCTTTCACCACTTCTTTCACATTTCTGTAGTAATCAGGAGACCTCACTGGAGAGATGATGTCAACATATGTTTATTCTGGTATCAGGTAGGCAGGTAAACAGGTAGAATAAGTCTAGATATAAGTGTTAGTAAACCCCACCGGGAGCAGTCTTCTAACTGCTTAGCCCCATCCATCAACTGTGATCTCTCATTCAGTCACCCAAGAATTCCACTCATAGCCCACACACCAAATATTCCTATCAGAACATTCACACAGGCTGAGCAGCCAGGGACAGGGAAACATGGGAGAGGCAATCCATAACACCAGGATACTACATATCTCTTCCCTAACGAACAGTAGATAGATGTAACGTAAACAAAGCATAAAAGATAAAAACAGCATATAACTATAAACATACAATTGCAACAAGAATAAATAGTTCACAACCCAGCAATGAGGAAAAAACAACATCACAAGACGAATAGAACTAACAAAGATGAATCTAAAGCACGGTCCCAGGGATGGCGGAAAACACACATCACAAGAGGGAACGTAACAGAAGACAAAAGAGAACGGATACACTAGAATACCCATCCCTCTCCTCTAATGGTAAAAATGAGTAGACATAAATATGTAATATATTCATTCGAATTGGTCAAAGAGCAATCAGTTGTAGGTCCAAACCTCTCTGAACCTATAGGCAGCCCAACCTCTTGCGACAAACTTGCTGCTTTCTTCATTGAGAAATCAATACTCTTCTCCACTGACATCGCCTCTAAGAAGGCTTTACTGTTCTCCTCCAGGGCAGCATCACCCCTTGACCTCATAGTAAAGCTCAACTCTACCTCCCAAAATGCCAAGAACAATGCGTATTGGGGCTCCATTACCCTATTTAGTGAACAAGACATCAAAAAGATCCTCCTGAATATTAACCCATCCAACCACTTCAGTGACCCGTTACCCCCGGCCCTCTTCAAGGAAATCAAGAATGCACTCATCCCCACCTGGACAAGGACTGCAAATGCTTCTCTATCTCAAGGCACGATCCCTGACTGCCTAAATGCAGCTCAGGTATCTCCTATACTAAAAAAACCTATCGCTGACAAGACTCTTCTCAATAATTTCCGACCTATCTCCAACATCCCCATCCTAGAGAAATTCCTGAAAAAATGCATTCAATCCCAACTCTGTGCTCAAATAGAGAACTACCAACTCCTAGACCAACATCAATCTGGCTTTCGGAAGGGGCATAGCAGCGAATCTGCTCTCACCCATGCTATGGATGACATTTTAAAAACGCTCGATCAAAACGAATCCTGCCTCCTGATCCTCCTTGACCTTTCCTCCGCTTTTGACACAGTTAATCATGACAGCCTCCTATCCATTCTGCAAAACAGGATGGGTTTTTGTGATTAGGTGCTAAAATGGCTCTCGTCCTTCCTCCACAATAGAACTCAAGGAGTCACGGCTATCACCCTCTCTCCCAGCACTCTCCAGTTCTCATGGGGGTCCCCCAAGGATATGCATTATCTCCTATCCTCTTCAACCTTTTCCTAGAACCATTAGCTAACTCACTAAACTCATGGGTATTCTTTTCCACATGTATGCTGATGACACGCAACTCTATTTGAAAATCTCATCCCCAGAAAACATGATCGCACTGAACACTACCCTAACGTCTACTCAAAACTGGTTAACTGAGAACCATCTCCTGCTCAACACCTCAAAAACGGAATTCCTGCTCATCTCCCCTCCGAACCATATCCCTAAGCTGGGCCTCTGGCTGAGTCATCTAACTGCTTTAAACTGTACTCCTGTCATCGTAGACTCAGCCAAATCTCTAGGAGTTACCATGGACAAGCACTTGAATATGAAAAATCATATCAACACTATTTGTAAGGGTGCAAAGCACTTGATGAGGACACTCAGAAACATCAACCTTTCCTTTCACATAGGGATTTCAAGCAGGTGATCCAAGCGCTTGTCCTACCAAGGCTAGATTACGGCAGTGCTACCCTCTGTGGCCTTCCCAAATACACCCTGGCTCCACTAAGGGCAATCTTTGAATGCTGCTGCTAGACTGGTTACAGGCTCCAAATGCAATGAGCACATATCGCCAGTCCTAAAATCACTAGATTGGCTCCCCTACAAAGCGCAAATTCAGGTAAAGATTGCTGTTATGACGCACAAAGCCATCAACTTCAATACTCCCAGGTACCTGGTGCAAAACTTGAACTATCCTGTGGTGTAAGAGCCTCAAGAAGCGCCACTGCTTTCCTCCTGAAACCAATAATCCTGAGCAAAAAGAGAATTTGTCACAGAGCCTTTGCTGGCTCTGCCCCACATATATGGAACTCTCTACCACCGGAAGTACGAAAAATCTCTGTAACAACGGGGTTCAAATTGGAAGTCAAAAGATTCCTTATGAATAAATTCCTTCCGTAAGTGGGCTAGGCTCTCCTCCCCGATGATTTTGTTCCTACTTCCATTGTACCATCATTTACTACTACGTTTCTTTATGACATATTATGCCCCTCCTTCTCTACCCTTGTACAATTGTTTAATATGACCTCCTTGTGGCATTTGTCGTGTAATCTGTGATCATGCTTGTTTTTATCCCTACCTGTTGGTGTATTTGCATTATTGTCCTTCCTTTCCTTCCTAATGTAAAGCGCTCTGATATCCTATGGGATTTACTTCGCGCTATATAAAACTTTATAATTAAATACAATAAATAAATGTAAGGAGAAAAGTCAATGTGGACAGAAGGGGCTAGTACCCGACATGTTGCCCCCACCCAAAACAGGGGACAACTTGTAAATAAATGTGGACAGAGGGACTTAAACCCAATGTCCTGCCACCACATGTAAAATCAATATGAACTGACAACAATAGGGACTACACCCAATGTCCTGCCCCACTGGTAACTAAGGGACAACTTGTGAAGAGACCATAAGAGCTCTCTAATGTGAGAAGTCAGACAGGATGAAAACCCTGCAACATAAACTTGTACGGCACAAGACGTCTTAAGCACATAGGGACCCACCCCTGCAACATAAACTTGTGCGGCGCAAGGCGTCTTAAGCACGCAGGGACCGACACCTGCAACAAGTCAGAGACTACCCTTGCATAAGGGTACAAATGTAAAGAAGGCGTAAAGTGGGACTTAAAAACCAAACATGTTTGAATGGGAAAAAACAAAACCCAATCATCAACCCCAAAGTGAGGTCACAAAATGTATGTAAAGGAGAAAACCTAAAAACTTACCTCACTTAGGGCCACCCCTGTGTAGGGGCCATGTGAAGTGCAGCTAACCCATGTAAAGCAAACTAAACATCCCCAACGTAAAGGAAACTTAAACTATGAAATGTGGAAGCTGAACGCCATAAGCTGTAAAAATCATTAAGACATTCAATTTAAAATGTGAGAAATTGTCAGCGTAACTCAGAGCAGTGAAGGCACACGAGAAAAGAATATCAACTCCAAAATAAATGAGTCACTGTTGATAAATGAAAACAATGTTGCTCCAATGTAGAGAACGCTTCAATCTATGCTGTACCCATTACACACTCTAAAAGATTAAACCGTAAAGATGCCCATGTAAGGCTTCTAACAACATTGTAAGCATGGTCAGTCAGTCATATATCTAGAGCAGGCAACACCTGTGAGCAATGTCTCACATGAAATCCCACGGTCAACTTGAAGCTGCTTTACGAAGGGAAAGCGTAAAGTACCTGCGAGCTGTGAGCTGTGAGTCCAAAGTACACGTGAGTGCTTTCGTCCTGGAGAACCCACACATCAGGCAAACAAACAAAGAAAACGTGTAACCCATGCTTTCACGACGGCGTTCTAGTCAGACCGAGGCTTCAATTAACTTTATTTAAACTGCCAGCATAGGAAGCAGGCGTGGTTGGCAAAACGGAATCAGAGGACGGTAATTGAAGTGATGAATCACCAACCTCAAGATGGCACCACGTTGATCACGTCACGCCGGATGGATCATGGAAGAGACATGCACCAAAACGCCAGAGAGGGACGCCGAAGCTGGGGCGTCACAATGAAGATCGTCGAACAGATGAAGAAATGAGCACAGACTACGCGGGACCCTAGAACTGCACCAAGGTGAGCACGTGCCAAACCAGCCACAAGCTTTACATGTTTTGCTTAAACTGTAAAAGCGGCGGTTTGGCGCTGCAGACATAAAGTCTAAGCCAAACCCAACAATCAATGAGGAAGAAAACGTCTCACCTGTCTTTAACTACCACAGTTCCAAAAACACACCCAGAAGTATGTAGATGGGCACTGTACGTTGAGTGTTCAATCAACTAGTGCCACAACTCTTTTTGGCCCCAAAGACACAAGTCCACTTACTTGTCATCATTTTGCTACACACTGCTAGTGATGAGACATCCAGTAAAGAAAATCTCTGAAGTGTCCAAACGCAGGCAGAAATCAGGCACATACTCTGCGCAGGCTTAATGACATGAAGAAAAGGGCTTACTGTACTTGATTGCTCAGTATGCGCAGCATTCATGAGGTGTCTTGAAGTAGTGTCCTCTGTAGACATTGTACAGCGTCCAGTGTGATGGACAAATCAAACATAGGCAGGAAACAGCCACACCCTCTGGGCAATGTCATTGTAGAGAAAGACAGTTCCAACATAAGGAGTTGTCAGGCACACACTTTGCGCAGCATCAAAGTAATGAAGATAAAGACTTACTGTACCCTTAAAGTCACTCTGCGCAGCATCCATGATGTGACTTGTAGTAGTGTCTTCTTTAGATGGTGTACAGCACGCTTGTTTGGGGGCTGTCCGATGTGATGGACACCGGTGGGGTTGTAGTGCGTGTTGTTGCTGTACTTGTTTCATATTTCTTCTTTGTGGCTTCATGTCTTTTGAGTGACAATGTTGTGTGTCCTCATGTAAGTCTTCTTCAGTCTTTAACCTGTTGCTTGTGTTAGTCGTCTTCTCCATGTAGTGACTCCGACCCAGCTTGATATACGAAGCATCTTGAAGTTTTTCTTGTTGTCCTGAGCCACTGTAGAGGGTGGGGACCTCTTCACCTCATCGCCAAAAATAAGTGTAGTAATCAGGAGACCACACTGGAGAGATTATGTCTTTCTTTTAACCTTTATTTTTATTTTTCATTTGAAGAACATATGGTGGCAGGAGACATAAGACATAAGATTATACATAAGAGAGCAAAGAAATATCATGGAAAAATACAAAAGAAGAAGAAACAGAATTTTTTTTATGCAATACAATACACTAAAGTAAATTTTAGTTAGACAGCCAATTCTCAAATGGTGCCCAATTCTTAGAGGCAATCAAACGCCTTCTAGTCCCTCTCAACTGAGAGATGATGTCAATGTAGGTTTATTCTGGTATCAGGTAGGCAGGTAAACAGGTAGAATAAGTCTAGATATACGTCATAGTAAACCCCACCGGGAGCAGTCTGCTAGCTGCTCAAACCAATCCATCAACTGTCATCTCTCATTCAGTCACCCAAGCATTCCACTCATAGCCCACATACCAAACATTCCATTCAGAACATTCACACAGGCTGAGCAGCCAGGGACAGGGAAACATGGAAGAGGCAATCCATAACACCAGGATACCACAATCTACTGTAGGCAGTGACTGCTTACACAGATCTGTGTTCTCTGACAATGATTGTCTCCATTCCATTCCGTTCCTGCTGCATTAAACTTCCTAAAGCTACACCAGCATTAACTGCTAATGGTACTTTAATGGTTTGATCACTTCTGTAAAGGGATGTTTGTTTGAGCCTGATGAGTTATCTCCATCAATTACATATTTAACAGATTCATAGATCCTTTCCCTCCCAGTGTCAATACAACCTGATTGCCTCGCGTCTAAGATGGATTTGTTATATATTTTCTTGACTGCTTATGTGTTCCTTTCTACTAAATGATATTTGTTTATAATCCTCACACTCTTCTGTGAGAGTTTTTCCCATGAAGATGGACACTCACCTCTTATAGTCTTCAGGTTTAACTATATGAGCAATTAAGTTATTATTTGGGACCCTCATATAACCACAAAGAGGTAATTGAATCTTACAGTTATTGCCACAGAACATCCCTCCCAATCCACTTGCAATGATGGCATGCCACCCAATATTTCGCACAGTGTTATCCTCAGTAGCCATCAAATGTTCATAGGTCCAGATGATGACCGAAGAAGTAAATCAACTGGCCGGAAGATCAACTTAGTAGAAGTAGGGAACGCATGCATATTAATATTTTGTTCCTGAATTGTAATATGAACATATGTCAGATCCAGGCCCTTATAAATAAATACATTGTCACTTGTCTACTCAATGGGTCCCCACAGCAAAGTAATATTTTGCCTCTTTACTTAGCATGGAAGTGGATTACCCCTTTATGCTTATAGTAGGGTGTTACCCAAACATATTTTCAATCTATGTTTTCAAAGTAATTGTATGAACTGAATGCATTGCTGTCTTCTGGAAAGTGGTCTTGGTCAGTTCCTCCTAATACATTCCAATCAATGGATTTCATAACAATGTTTTTGTGTTTAATTAAGTGAAATATCACAATTGATTTACCTGAGACATGCACAGATCATCCACATTTTCTTTATTTTGCATCAAAATACCAGGTTCCAATCAGAAAAAGGTTTTCTCTTATTTTTCTTAAGTGCATTCTTTCCAATGAACCAAAGTCTTGCGTCCTTGTGGATCTTTATAGCAAGTACAAATGTCTGGTCATCAAACCTGCCAGAAAGCTTAAAGAAAACTGTGTGATCCTGACAAAAATCAGATCCAGCCCAAATCTCCAATGTGCGGAGACATTTGGGAAAAGGGCAGTCAATACTCAAATATTTCCAACCTTGAGTAGAATGGGAGGGTGAGTTACTATTCTGCTTCTGCTGTCACTAACTGACACTCATGGCATTAGGGAGGATCTGCTTATGGCCATACATCTTCTCTCCAGTGCTTCCGTAATGAACTTATCTTGCTGTGCACCAGACCTGGAACCCCCATCCGTCATTCCTCAGCTCCTGTCACCTTCAAGTCTGCTTTGACCTTCTCCCCTGTCCTCTTGAGACACTAGGAATCATCTTATCTATTGTACGGTGCTGTGTTGCTTTGTTATAAATCAACCAATGAATATTTCATACCAATTAGTTTAGGATCATGAAAACAGTTTTAAAACAAATACATGTATTATTACACATAGCACAATATATATCACTAACTGAACAAGCATTTGCATATCCCATAGGTTTCGACTTTGGGACCTTGTAAGTAAAAAAAAAATTTAAGTGTAAGACTTGACGTTTACATTTACTGCATCCTAAATACAAAGTAAATGTAAATGTGAAGTCTTATACTTCATGGTTTTTGCTTTTACTTACAAGGTCCCAAAGGCGAGACCTATTGGCTATGCCAAGGCTTTTTATTTGTTATATTGTCTCTTCCCTCATTTTCTTTGCACATACCACTTATTTACCATTTGTCTTCACTATTGGGAGACTTAGTAAGTTATTTTAGTGGTGTGCAATTACCTCAGTGGCATGCATGATTTATCCAGAGTTCGTGCAGAAGAAGGAAAAGCATTGAGCACATCCCTGTAAACAAGGGCCACTTTCAGGCCAGAATAACCACAGCATAAAAGAGCTGCCTGCACTGGCTAAGCCAAGCCACTGGCCTACTGGGAGGCCGTGAGGTGCCTCCAACCTCTTGCTACTGGAAAAGTGGGACAGGAATCAGATAACCATTTATTTGTCCACAGGTAGATGCATTAAGAAGCAACCTGTCTCCTAATACCGACAGACAAAAACACACAGGAGGTGTCAGAGGTTGGAGGTCACTTTTATAACCAATGGGCCTGGGGCCAATATTAGAGAAATTCTGAGACTGCAAATAAGTTGCCAGTCTCCAGAGAGAGAACTATTCTCATAAAGTAAGGGCTGGTAGGAGGAAGCAATGTGTTTGGAAGATTGGTAAAAATAAATAAATAAAACTTCCACTACACAAGACCCCAAATTAATGACCTGATTTACTATCTTGAAAAAAAGGATGTCAGAACACCAGCAGTGCTCACCATAATTACCTTCTGATACAGGTGCAGTAACAGGCTACTGACTTCACTTTCAAATAAGGCACTATCCAGGGAAATTCTATAAGTTGGTGGTAAGTAACAAAAAAAAAAGCAATTTTATGCAAATTGCTTCATTGCCATGTTGCAGACATACATGCCCTTAGGGCATGTATGTCTGCACCATGTGCACCCATGCACAATTGAGGGGTGCAACAGGGTGTCAAAGTGATACCCTGCCACCCTTCAATATTTTCCCCCTTTCACTGAATCGGTATTTACTGATTCGATAATTGACATTCATTCCTATGGACTTCAGGCCCATGGGAATGAATGGCAATTACCGAATTGGTAAATACAGATTCAGTAAATACCGAATCGTTTACTGATTATTTAGCTACATAGCATTTACCGATTCAAAAATACTGAATCTGTAAAATTCTGTATTTTCGAATCGGTAAATTTCAATTACCTACATCTAGCCCAATGTGAGTGAAACCCCAAAGAGAGTTATACCTAGCAGTTCAAAGGAAGGAAGGCCAGTAACATCCTCAGGAGTCAGGAGTGCCACATCAGTAACACCAGAAGATTTAGAAAGATGGGCACAAGGGATTGAAAAACAGAGTTCACCTCCTAAATTATTAGATACCTACAAATTGAATGTAGAATTGGAAGAATTGATTTCTGGAAATGTGGGAATAGATAGATTGAACACCTATGATGAAGAAGAATTGTTGTTTGTATGCAGGAGTATAACCAGAAATGCTAGATTGTTTCATGAGAAATTGACAGAAATATCCTCGGAGATCAAAGGTATTACAGAAGCCTTACCAAGTGGATTTGACTGAAAAGGATCTCGAAAATATGAATGTGTCTGGAAGAAATAGAGTGAAAGAGTTGTTGTGTTGAGTTGTTGTGTATCCTGGGGAAATGGAGAGACCTTGATAAGTGGAGAATAAGGGGGCAAAAGAAAAAGGAAGAAGCACAGGGTAAGGAAGCATCTATTGCGTATTTGATGAAATAAACTGGGAAAGTAGAAAGGTTGTGTCTCATGAGGGAGGTACCTGGTGGTGAATACATGCATGTTCCATGGAGTACACAGGATATTTTGCAATTTACAAACGAGTTTCCAAAATTGAGAGAGAAGCCAGTTGAATGGTATAGGCAAGTTGAAAGGTTTGTGAAAGTTTAGAAGTTTAAAAAAAAGATTTAGATGGTCTGTTTGATATAGTGGTGCCTGCAGGACTTATGGACAAAATGTAAAATCACAGTTGATTGGCCTAGTGTAGAATATCCAAGAGATTTAAAAACAGGGGCACCCTTAGATGAGGTGATGAAGAAATATCACCAAGTAATTATGTTTTTGAAAGGAAAGATACCTCAAAAAGAATCAGATTGGGTCAAAATAGATTGAATTACCCAAGAGCCAAATTAATCTGTTCATGCCTATTATAAAAGGTTACTGCAGGTATTCAAACAGTATAATGGATTTGAAAGCATTGAAGATAAGGATATGGGACATTTTGCATATCGATTTTTCTGGATTAAAACCTGAGAGTAGTCAAATGATCCAACAACATAACATTTGTTGGTCGATTAAGACCATAGATGAGATATTAAAGTATGCTAACTATTGTGTAGATGATATTGAGGATAGGCATAAGAAACTAAAAGATAAGATAATGTGGGCACAGGTGAAGTTGGCAAAACAACCAGAAATACAATTAGATTGTCAAACAGATGGACGGACAAAAGAGCAGAAACAGAGTAATGTGGCAATTAGTGGTAAACAAAAGGGGCGAATCAGCAGAGAGAATGCAAAGAAAAGTTTTCCTTGTCATGGATGCGGAAAGCTTAGACATTGGAAAAACTACTGTAGAAATATTCAGAATAATAATGGCCCACATCAAAACTTAAATCCACAGACGCAGAATCAGGGATTTGTGAATCAACCACAGCAGGTAGTTAATCATAAGTATCAGTTGCCACCTGCCCCTATGCCAAATTTTCTGAATCAGGCACAGTACAGTGCGGACGCCGGATTTCCAAGAAGCAGTTAGAAAGATTCTGTGGTTTCACAATATTTTTTACAGAATAAAAATGAAGAAAATATTTTAATGCAATGACGGTACCTGAGAGGGGAGGAAGAGGAATGCGTACTTGGTGCATCCTTACCGGTAGATCAGTCAGGTCCATTTTTTGATGGGAAAGTGGAAGGTAATTATATCACTTTTCTATTGGCTACGGGTGCAGCCCGTTCTACTATGACAACAGCAGACATCCCAAACCTACCTCTCTTGGGAGACTCTATCCAAGTAGTTGGAGTTACAAACCAGCAGATCAGAACACCAATTACAAAACCTAAGGAGGTACAAATTGGAACCTTCAAAGATTTGCATACATTTTTAGTATGTGATTCAAGTCCATTGAATTTACTAGGCAGGGACCTTTTGTGTAAAATGAACTGCACAATTTATTGCACACCGGATGGTGTTGCTTTCCAAACCCCTGATGAAGATATGATTTACAAAATAATGTTAGCTAAACAAGGCACAGAAATAAATGAAATGTATTCATTAGTGACAGAAAATTACTTACCCGAATGACTAAAAACTTCAGTAAATCCAGAAGTATGGGATTTTACTGGAAAAGAAATAGATCTAATGGCAAATGTAGACCAATTAAAAGTTACTGTGAAAGAAGGTGCAGTTTATCCCAACACTCGACCATACAAAATGAGTCCAGAAGTTAAAGCAGGAGGAGTAGCTTCTGAAACTGATCGAATGATTAAACGAGGGAAGTGGTGTGGCTCACTGGTTAGAGGCGGCAGACCCGTAAGAAGAGGACGGCCCGGGACCAGGGTTCGATTCCCGACGCGGCAGGGTCGTGGACCAGGGTCAGCGGGCTCGATAATTCTCGCCTCGGTGCCTACTCCAGTCAGGGACCACACTCGGCAACTCTGGGCATTAGCTTGCCTCATCTTCACAATGGCCCCCCCAGACCGCTGGGGATGCTTGGTCGCACCTTAGAGATACCCATTAGGGACCATCTCTCAGGGCGAGCCAGGACGGGTTCCCCAGCGGTCGAAGCGCGGAGATACTCCTCCGGGAGTCGATTCTAGCGCTATATAAACCCGCAATTAAATTAAATTAAATTAAAATTCTAAAGGAATGAACAGTCCTTGTAACTCACCTATATTAGGTCTCAAAAAACTTAGTGAGAAGTACAGGATAGCACAAGATTTAAGGAAAATCAATAAAATTGTCGTACCATGTTGTCCAGTAGTGCCAAACCCAGCAGTGATTTTGTATCAGATACCCAGGAATGCTGACTGGTTTACTGTAATTGATTTGTGCCAAGCCTTTTTCTCGATTCCTTTACACCCTGATAGCCAGTATCTTTTTTCTTTTAAATTTGAGGATTGTATTTTGGTATGGAATTGAGTTCCTCAAGGGTATACGGAAAGTCCATCTATTTTTTATCAGATTTTGAAAAAGTGTGTAGAAAAGTTAGTTATGCCTCGAAAATCAGTCTTGGTGCAATGCATTGATGACCTACTTGTGGCATCAAAGTGCGGAAATGATTGTGTTACTGATTCAATTGCACTATTAAATCATTTGGGTGAAGGAGGACACAATGAATCAACAGAAAAAGTTCAATTTTGCAAAACAGGAGTGAAGTATTTGGGTCAACAAATAGAAAGAGGATTGAGGAAAGTGACCACAGAAAGAATCAGAAAAATCAAGACAAATGCAATTACCTCATACACAGAGAGAGATCAGAATGTTTCTTAGGGTGATAGGCTACGGGAGACAACGGATTGTAGGATTTTCCCTTTTAGTAAAGCCCATAATTCAAATGACACAAAAAAGGGTAAAATACCGAATAGTTTGGGATGATGAAAGTGTAGAAGCCTTTGCGAAATTATGAAACTGTTTGTGAGGCCCCAGCACTAGGAATGCCTGACTATACAAAAGTTCTGACTATACAACTGTTCTGTTGTGAGATAGAATGTTATGCACTCTCAGTCTTAACCCAGTGACATGGATTAAGCTGATGTCCAATTGCCTATTTTTCAGCTACTTTGGATCCTGTGGCTTCAGCATTACCTGGCTGCTTAAAATCATTTGGCTCATTTTGTCACTGCCCTACAAGATGTCATAAAGGTAGATAGATTTCCCCAAATACCTTGGTTGAGCTCAATTAAAAATCTGTAGATTTCTTTAGGCCTTACCCGTTCCAGGGAGCACTGAAACAACAGTACTGGGCATTCGTATTACAGAGGAAAGAGCAAAAAACTATAGGCACCACACTGATGGGGACCTTTTGAATTTTATAGTGACACATTGTTTATAGAATTACAGGAACTGATCTTGGTTCTTTTAGATAGGACGTTATACCACCAATTCAGATTGGAGACACTTCCCTTGAAGTAATTTAATTTTCGTCAAAGTGGTCAGAATCTGACCCTGGATATTGCCCTTTCCATACTGACTAAATGGAGTCCATTCCACACATGACGATGCATGCCCAGCTTATGCCCAGTTTTGCTCTGCTAGTTTGGCACCCACTTGTAGACAACTGGGCACCTCTAGTCACTGTACCTCTCTGAGGCTATTAAGAATGGATTCTTCCACACTGTATGCCTGTGCAGTAGCAAAGTTCTTTGATCTGCGGTGGGTGAAAAGAAAAATAGTTATCAAATGACCATGTCTTGCCATTGATTTTAGAACTGGGATACACTAGTGCTTGATTTTATCAATTTTAAAACATGTGCTGTTTTTTTTAACCATATGTAACTTTGGCAAAATGTTAAGATATTAAAATAGGTTTATACTGCTTTCTGTGACATATCCCCACTACCAAGGAACTGTGTTTTGTAAATGGTTTATCCACTGTATTTTAATGACAAGTTTTATTTGCTTTGTCAAAATAAAGGTATATTTGAATGGAATTGAATTAAAGAACAAGAATAATTTTAAACGGTTTCTTTTGACTTGATGCCACAGTATAATTGGTCCAAACCTTGAGTCATAAAGTGCAATCATACAGTCCTGCCAAACATGCTTCTTAGAGGCTGAAGGCATACCATGGTATACAAATGTCTTCCCAAAGAGAAGTGGAGGCTCAATGGTTAGAGCCTCAGACCCTGATGCAGAAATCTAGCCCGGGACCAGGGTTCAATTCCCGCCTCGGCAGGTCTTGGGCTCAATTTCATTGCGTTGGTGCCTATTCTAATCATGGGTCCCACTCTGCAACTCTGGGCAATAGCTTGTTTAATCTCCACAACGTCCCCAACAACGCTAGGATGCCTGGCTTCACCTTGGTGGTGCCCAGGAGTGGACACTTCACAGGGAAAAGCAAGGTAGGGTTCCTCTGCGTTATTCGTACAAGCGCCGAGATGCCTCCGGGTAGTCGTGCGCTATACAAGTACCTCTACATCTACATTTAAAAGTGCTTTAGAAGTGTAGTAGTGCCAAGAAATTGCATTCAGCACAAAGGGATGTACTAAATACAGCTTACAGGACATTCATTGGGTTTGGGAAACATTTTGACTGACATTATGGTACCATAACAATTCAGAGACAATGAAATTATTCATAGGCTAACATGCAGAACATTTTATAGAACCTTGGCATACAGTTGAGTTACTAATAAAGTTCTTTGAGGGTGCAGTAGAACAAAGAAAGAGCACCATAACTTAGATACAAGAAGCCTCCTTTGGGCAGCATGCAAGACAGTCCATGGGTTTAAAAAAATATTTGCACTAAGGAAACAAGAAGCAAAGCTTACAAAGCAAAGTGCTAAACATTCCTGTAAACCCATACAATCGAAATACATGTTATAGAAGAAGAACTTCTGAACTTTTGTCATGACTGGTCACCTCTTTTAATATTTAGACAATGCCATATGAAGGGAGCCATGGTATGGCAGAGCAAAGGGCCGTCAAGTTGTGGAAAAAAGCACAGCCCAGGTCTGCATTGTCTAAAGTTATACCTTTTAGTAGACATGGCATCTTAGGCATGGTGTCCCCTGGCTTTTTGCCTCTACCTTCTGTATTTATGAGTCTGTTCTGGATTTCGTTTTAGCTGGTTTAGATGCTTTGGGCAATTTGGCACTGCTGATCAGTGTCAAAGTGCCAGTGCTCCCGGTGTAAATAGTGATTACAGTTGGATCTCCCCGATTGGCATATTTGATTAACTGTTAAGTCTGTAGTAAAATACACTAATGTGTGTCAGGGCCTGTAAATCAAATGCTACTAGTGGGCCTGCAGCACTGATTGTGTCATCCACATGAGTAGCCCTGAAAAGGTAACTCAGCCCTGCCACTGCATTGCCTGTGCGCAGTTGTTATTGACTGTCTGATTTTGGAGTGACAGGGGCTGGGAATGTGCATTCACTGTAGACAGCCACTGGGGGGTTGAGGTGTGCCTGGCACTTCCTGGATGACTCAGAGCTGAGCTGAATGAGGCTTGGCTGCATTTAGAATAGTTGGAGGAGATTTCCTTGCACCTGAATAGGGCCTGTCTCCAACCTCTGTGGCCATACTGCGCCAGTAGGGACCGAACTGGTTTGGACTGGGCTCAGAGACCCTTGCACAAAAAGAAACAGAGACATTTTGGGATATAAGTATTAGACCTAAAACCCCAGAACGTTAGACTACTTCTGGAATCAAGAGGAACCTTTGCCAAGGAGTAGAGTTGGATTCACTGGAGGAGGAGTACTGCCCCTTTGCTGTGTGCCGGCTAGGGTTGGCCAGTAGTAGCTGTTTCTGCCAAGGAATTTGGTGTGTGATGTGTCCCCCTGCTTGAGGAAGATCTCCAAGGGCTTGGGTAGAGCTTGCCTTCTGTTCTGAAGTCTCAGGGACACAAAGACTTCATCCCCAGCTCCCCTGAACCTCCTTTATGGGAGTTCTAATCTACCAAGAGGTGCCTGTGACCGTGTTGAGCCTCTGAAGATTGTTCCTGCTGTTGGGAGCTGGAAAAGGAACGCAACTACAAGAAAATTGACGCGTCCCTCTTCTTGCGGCTGTTTTTCCAACACAGCAACACTGTGTGAGAAGAATCTCCACGCATTGCTGCACTGTTGCCAAAACCAATGCAGCGCCTATTGCCGCTGAAAGAACCAATGCATCATGGGATCTCGCCTGAAGAACTGATGCAGTGCGGCTCGACACCACCGCATCGATCGCTGACTCATCCCGGATTTCCAGGCATTGTACCTGTGCAGCAAGATTTCCCGACGCATCACCCGCGGACCAGAACTGTCTCGGAATTGACGCATCACTTCCCCTACACACTTTATTCGACGGATCACTTCTCCTGCAAGCAGCAGAACTGTTACATCACCTCTCCATGGTCTTAGAAACTGATGGATAACTTTGTTTTATGATGCTTCCCATCTCTGCAGCTGTTTGGTCTTGTGAATTTTGTAGCAACTACAGGTACTTTGAGATAAATCACGCATCCATTGCTTTCTATGGGCCTAATTGTTTGAAACCTTTTTTAAAGTCAGATTCTTATTACATTTCTGTTGGATATTTGTTATTTTGGTCTTGTTGAGTTTAGCTAAAGATACTTTATTTTTCTAAAATGGTCTGGTGTTCACTGTATTACTGTGTATTTTGAGTACAAATACTTTACACATTGCCTTTGGGATAAGTCTGTTCGCTCGTGTCAAGCTACCCAGGGGGTGAGAAAGGGTCATCTAAAGTGTGTATTCCCATTTACCTGACTAGAAGCAGGGGTCCCTATTTGCACAAAAGTACCTACCTCTGCCAAATAGTGACCCCCATTTCCAACACTTTTTAAGAAGTGGTACCATCAATCTTATCCTAGGGATATTGAAAAACAAACAAAACAACTCAATGTGCAGGGTACTTCGGGCAGATGTTCCATTACTTGAGCAAAGGTCTAGCTACTTCAGGGAACAACATAACAGGCAAATAGTTCAAACTGAACCTGTTAAGGATAAAGCATTGATGTTGATTCTGGATGGCAGATAGATAAGGTTGCAAAACCACGCACAATGAAATTGAATTATAAGAGGATACTGCAGTTTAAATTTTACTAATAACCAATCACTTTGTCAGAGTGTTCACCAGAAATAGCTGGTTAAGCTTTGACTTATTGCAGACCAAACAGGGCTGGGGTGAAGCAAATAAATCAGGTTGTCTTATTTCCTCCAAGGTTCATTTGGCATATGACATCAAAGGTATGTCTAGATCTGCATATAATGTCAAGCAGTCCTCAAGGACTTTTTGATTTAAGGTTGCACTCTCCCTTATCCTAATTGAGTCCACAGCAAGAGCGGGCTAGCTTAATTATCTGTCATCTAGAGAATACCCAGCGTGTTATGGCAGACAGCATTAGGACAACTGCGTGGGACTGACAGAAGCTTTTTAGTACAAGCCTTCTCAGCTAACTGAATCTCATGGGTGGCAGCTATACTCTAGATAACTGCACTGTATGTGGCTTTCGCCGCAGACTTTGTAGAATAAACGGTCAGCAGCTTCTGCACTGGTTTCAGGCCTAGTTTTAGTAGAAGTGCACCAGGGCACGTCCCACATGTGTCCAGTGCTGCAGGGCCCTCAGTGCGCTTTATTAGTGCTTGCTCAACGTGTTGCTATCCTTTCGGAGTCTGGGGATATAGTCTCACCCCTGACTAGCTCTCCTTATCATAGAGGCAGGCAAACCAATCAGGAAAACCACCACATTGCGGGGCTCTCAGTGCACTTTAATAGCACTGCTCTTCTTGTTGGTGCCCCATGGGAGTCTGGGGTGCGTTGTCTCAGACTAGCTCTGTGTATCACAGCAGGCAGGGAAACCAGGCAGGGAAACCAGTTTGTGCACGACTGCACTGTGGGGCTCTCAGTGCTCTTTAACAGCTCTGCTCCTTGTGCTGGTCCCTCACAGGAGTCTTGGGACGTAGTCCTACCCCAGACTATCTCTCAGTATCACAGAGGGCAGGGAACCAGGCAGGAAAACCCGTTTGTGCACCCCTGCAATTAGTCAAATTTTCAAATTTGCCTCGCATAAACATCTAAAATCTTCATCAGATACCAAACATGTCTTACATACTCCCAATCAAATGTTATCACTCATTAATTGTAATAAGGTAACCCAATGTTATCCTTTGGGAGAGGTTGGCCTTACAATAGTGAAAATCTAATTTGAAAGTTTTTCACTTCCAGGACACGTAAAACGTTGAAGTATATGTCCAGCTTTTTAAATACAATCCACCCAGCCCTATGGACTATTTAAGGTCTACCATATGGGTGAAATTTTTATTGAAAAGGAAGGTTTATTCTTGGTTAAAGGTTTCTTTTAACAGGTCGAAACGGTAATTTAAAACTGAGCACACAGGTTGCGAGGGCAGGCCTGGGACACATTTTAAATGACTTCTTGAGTGAGTGACACAATCAGGGCTGCCTGCACCCTAGTAATATTTAGTTTACTGGCCCTGGGTACTTGTGCTATCATTTTACTTGGGTCTTAAAAGTATATTGAATGTGCCATTTGGGTGTAAACCAATTTCACAATGTTTAACAGAGTGAGCACAAACACTATAGCAGTGTTTAGCAGAGGTAAAGTGTGCAGAGTCCTAAGGTACAAATATACAAATTCAGCAAGACAGGAGGAGTGAAGGCAAAAGGTTTGTGGGTAGGCCACGCTAAGGCTGACAGGTCTAACATTTGGGCTTAGTTTTTTGCTTTTAAGATAACCCTAAATCGGCTTTGCAGAGATGAGAAAGGGCAACTTTCATCTTTTTCAAAATGTAGCCAGAATTTCACCCACCACTATTTGAGACATCTTTTAAGACCTCTTTGGCTATGCCTCAGACTTGGATAGGATGATGGAGACTTTAAGGTAGACATGCTCAATAGCAGCAGAGCAGACATAGTCTGAGCCGGGAAACATCCTTTACGACGCAACTTTCACTACGCAGTACCTTTACAACGCAGGTTTAACAACGAAAGCCATTACAACAAATTGCGCTGGGGGGCGCTGCAGGATAGGGAATAGTTTAATTTACTATCCAAAACCTTCCCTACTATCAACGAGGACTGGAGTTGGAATAGTAAATTAAACTATTCCACTATCTAGCACCCCCAACGCAAGTCGTTGTAACGACTTGCGTTGTAAAACCTGCGTTGTAAAGGCATGCGTAGTAAAAGCATGCGTTATGATGACATACATCCGTCAGAGCCAGAAGTAAATGAGAAATGTGCAGTTGCATATTCAAGTAACACTGTCTATGTCAATGGAGATCTTTAAGTTGCTGAAGTTGGGCTCTAGCTTACATATATAGGGTTTAGCAGTAAGGCATTAACCTACTTCCCATCAATACCAGTACATTCCCAAAGGTAAAAAACTCAGTTAGTCAGGTTGCAGCAGAGTCCCTGCCCGAAGAAGGATTTTGGGGAGATCACACCATGCATCCATGCAAAAAGATGATTGCAATCAATTTTCTGAAATGTCCAGTGCATCGATAGGTTTACCTTTGTGAATTAGGCCCACGAAGAGGAACTTACCCCTCCCACCTCCTAAACACTAACACAAACTCACATCCCTTAAAAACGACACCAAACGATTCTCACCAGCTAAAAACTAACAAGAGCCCCCATCCCCAGAACCCCTCTAACCTGTTCTGTTCCTTTAGGTCGCTCCTCTCAACTCTGCCCATCTGGAACACTAGACCAACTTATCCTTAACCATGCACATGTGTGATTAAGTCTAAGTGGTTGTTCGGCTTGCATGACTCCAGAAAGAGTCGTTGCTCAGGATGTTTCCCTTCCCTTCCCTAATGCAAAGTACTGCAAGGCAGAGCATTGCGTTGTGTTGCGTTACTTTATGTTACAAATCAATGCACATTGCTATTGTGCTAGTTTCTAAATCCCAAACAGTCATTTTGCTTCGGTCTGAATTAAAAAAGTAACTCAAATCCAATACAAAACCTTTTGTATATCTAGACCTTGATTTATGAGGGCAGTCAAATAGGCACGCCACTTGGTCTAGCAGCCCTATTCCAAAACGCCACAGAAAGTGCAGTCAAACAGGGTTTTGGAAAAGCATAAAAGGTGACTCATGAGATTATGGAGTGAATAAACTACTCTAAGGTTTTCTTTACTGTACCATACACTAATTGTGCCTACACTTAACACTAGAATTGTAGTTAAGTGATCCAATTTAATTAAGGTCTCTTAAAACTCAACCTTCAAAACTAAGTCAAAATGCGAAAATGCATGATGTTGACCGGGGTGTGAGGCATGGTCAAGAAGCATCCACTATCCTAGCCATGGTAAGGCACAAACAGACCCCAAATAAACCTGTGCCCAACCTCCTAGTAGCTAGGCAAGGAGCAGTCAGGCTTAACTTAGAGGCAATGTGTGAAGTATTTGTGCAACACTTCAAACAACAAAACAGTGAAAACACCACACAAAATGATCTCAATTCAGGTTAGTAAAATAGAGCTTAATTTTATAAGTAGATCAAGACACAAACAACAAGAATTCAAATCATTAGAACCAAAGGCATTAATTTTTGAATAATAAACTGGAAAATAGCACCAAAAACATAGAGAGCCAACCACGGTAATCTGGTCTCACTGGACCAGGTCAAAAGACAACATTTCAGGCCAACAGTAATGGAGTGCGGGTCGGATACAGTCCTGCTGAGTTGTACCTTCTCAGGTTTGCGCCAAGAGTCCAGTTTGCATTGGAGAGGACTGCAAGGCACAGGTAGAGAGTCGAGGTTTGTAGTCGGTGTGCTGCAAAGGGCACTCCGGGCATTGCTGAGGGCCGGACTGGAGCTTCACACACATTGGCTGTACCCCACGGGTTGTTAATGCTGCTGTGTGAGGAGATGGGTTGGATGACCGTTTGCAGTCGCGAATAGCCCAAAAGCTTGATTTCAAGAGTTTTTTAACCACACCAAGGGTCCAGGAACTGAGAGGAACCACTAATGGGTTAGGAACTAGCTGCAGCTAGGTCCAGGAGCTGGTTGGGGAGCACTGTATTTCCCTGAGACTCAGCTCACTAAGCCACCAGAATAGGTCATTCCGGAGTCGTGGGTTCAAGGTGAAGTTACAGGTCCAGTTCTTCATCTCCAGGCAAGAGGGCAGAAGGTCAGCACAGCAGGGAAGCAGCTCCCTTAAAGCAACATTTCAGCAAAGTGGTAGTCCGTGTAGCAGTGCATCAGTCCTTCCTCCTGTCAGAGTATCCACAGTTCCAGAAGTGTTCTGAAGAGTTGGTGTCTGAGGTCGTTCTTTTATAACCTTTTGTGCCTTTGAAGTAGGGAGAAGCTTCTAGAGGCATGTTTTTGTAGTGTGCAGATGCCCTGCCTTCCTGGCCCTAGCTTCACATAGGAGTATGCAGCCCTTTGTGTGAAGGCAGGACACAGCCTATTCAAGTGTATATGGGGTTGTGCCCAGCTCTTTCCTCCCATCTGGCCAGTGATGGCCCTTTCGGTCACACCTAAGCTCCCATTGTGTGTGGATTTCTAGGATAAATAGACAAAGCTCAAAAGTCATTCACACCCATTCTTGTTACCCAGAGGCAGGCTGCATGTGCCAAATGGCTAAGGTAGGAAAATGTCAACTCACTTAAAGTAAATGTAAATGGAATTGTGAATACACTCCTTCCCTTATCTTCTCATTAGTTTTATGCTGAAACTGCCAATGTGCGTGCGTGCAAGCAGCACCGTGAAGGATGGTGGATTCTATCACTCAAGGGCGTAATCGTTTTTTGGATTACTATAGATGTTTTCATTATTTTTATTAATTTTTTGACAATGTTATGTTTCACACAGCATGTCTTCTTTGCACTGTTGAATATTTAAGTCGATTTTCTTGGGCACGCTGTGTTATTTATTTAGTTCCTCATTGTTTAGGGTGAATTAGGTTTGGTTTATGCATAGCTGGGGCAATGCATTACGGGTTTTGTAGTAGTGCTTTGTTCAGTAAAGTGTTTGCTTTCCCTTAAGTCAGGTAGTCACATGTTCTTATTGAGCACACCTGTGTGAGCAGTTTAAGAGCTAGGAGGGAGAGAGCATTGGGATTGATTTTTTGTAGCAGGAGTGGAGACAATAGGAGATTACAATGCCGGTTTTGGCTTTCACAAGGTAAATAGTTTTTTTCAAATTTCAGAAGTGAATGGACAAGTGGTAGTTTAAGGGGTAACTTGAGCTTGTAGGCACTAATTAGATGTAGGATATGAGAGCAGGTTTTCATTTACAAACATGTTTCACATTGGTTAGTTGGTGGGGTGACTGTGAGGGGGGTTAAGGGAGTTGAATTTGGGTTTGATTAAGAGTTATTATTCTTTTGTTTCTTCAGGTATTGGGTAGGTTACATTTTAGAGAGGTTGGCTAAACGCATCTTTCTAAATTTGTTACAGCGACCCCTGACGAAGAACCAGACGGGTTCAAAATGCAGTGGGTTATATTGAAAGTACTGTACTGAAATAAGATTGACAGCACACTCTCATGTTAAAGCTTGGATTGGATTCAGAAAGCGTTTTGAAAATGCATGAATAAATAATTCAGTGCTATCCATCTGTCTCCAGATTGATTCTACAAAAATGCAGAGATCAGGATAATTAACATGACAAGTTGAATGGTTAAACAAGGATTACTTGGTTTACAGTGAAGGCTTGGTTTACATGGAAAATGTTCTCTTTAAAGCAGTGCAGCAGATTGGGCCGCTAAACACGAAACTCACTAAAAGTAGCATTTTTGGAATCGTAATTTGAAATCCGACTCCACCATAACCTAGGATATTAAATCAGGATTTCAAAGGCACCAAACATTAACTGGTCATCTCTTTCCATTTGGAAATTACACTTACAAAATGCAGTAAGGCAACTGCAATGTTATCCTATAGGAGGGATGGGCCTTGCATTAGTGAAAAATGATTTAAAAAGAGTTTCACTACCAGTGCAAGTACATATCCTACTTTTTAAATACAGTGCACCCTGCCTTATAGGCTGCCCATTTCCTCACCTAGAGGTGACTCATATATATTAAAATAGAAAAATGAAAATGCATGAATAAATTATTCAGTGCTATCCATCTGTCTCCAGATTGATTCTACAAAAATGCAGAGATCAGGATAATTAACATGACAAGTTGAATGGTTAAACAAGGATTACTTGGTTTACAGTGAAGGCTTGGTTTACATGGAAAATGTTCTCTTTAAAGCAGTGCAGCAGATTGGGCCGCTAAACACGAAACTCACTAAAAGTTGCATTTTTGGAATCGTAATTTGAAATCCGACTCCACCATAACCTAGGATATTAAATCAGGATTTCAAAGGCACCAAACATTAACTGGTCATCTTTTTCCATTTGGAAATTACACTTACAAAATGCAGTAAGGCAACTGCAATGTTATCCTATAGGAGGGATGGGCCTTGCATTAGTGAAAAATGATTTAAAAAGAGTTTCACTACCAGTGCAAGTACATATCCTACTTTTTAAATACAGTGCACCCTGCCTTATAGGCTGCCCATTTCCTCACCTAGAGGTGACTCATATATATTAAAATAGAAGGTTTGGGCCTCGCAAAACGTTTATTTTGCCAGGTTGAAATTAAGTTTAAAACTGCACACACAGGTTCTGCAGTGGCAGGCCTGAGATATGTTTCAAGGGCTACTGAAGTATGTGGGCAATCAGTGCTCGAAGCCCACTTGCAGCATTTACTTTACACGCCCTAGGCACATATAATGCACTTTACTCAAGACTTATAAGTAAATTAAATATGCCAATTGTGGATATGCCAATGTTATCATGTTTTAGGTAAAGAGCACATGCTCTTTAGCACTGGCCAGTAGTAGTAAAGTGCACAGAAATCTAAAGCCAACTAAAATGAAGTAAGCAAAACAGGAGGTCAGAAGGCAAAATCGTTAGGGGAACCATACCAGAGATGTCAGGACTACAGATGTGAGACATCAGATTGTCTTAACCCAGTATTTACACTTTTCACCAATGTCTTATTTTATTCCTATGTGTTAAGTTCTTGATTACCTAAGAACGTGTCCTGACGCTATAGAAAGGCAACCTAGTACAGTAATCTGCAGCAGACTACTATTTTGGATAGGAACACGTCTTCATCAGTTTCTTCAACTAACTATGGTAAGCAAATGATGAGAGAGAGAGAGAGAGAGAGAGAGAGAGAGAGAGAGAGAGAGAGAGAGAGAGAGAGAGAGAGACCCCGATTCACAGAATGAACTTACACTTACTACTATTTCAGTATTCACAGAATGCACTTACTTATTTTGGCATTCACAGAAGTTAGGATTTTGTCTGAAGACAGACGTAAGTTAGGATTTTGTCTTAAGTCTGTCTTAAGACAAACTTAAGACAAAATCCTAACTTCTGTGAATACCAAAAGTAGTAAATTCATTCTGTGAATACCAAAAGTAGTAAGTGCATTCTGTGAATACCAAAATAGTAGTAAGTTTAGGATTGAGTCTTAAGTTCATTCTGTGAATCGGGCCCAGAGAGACTAATTCACAACCATGAGGCCTGCACAAGAAGGCTCGCCCCACCCATAGCAAACTAGGTTGAATTTAGATACTAGCCAAAGATGGGCTTCAGGAGAGCCCAAGCACTGAGTGGGAATATAACACTGAAACTTGTTCCTTTAAAATACTTGTCCTGAATGATGAAGATCTCTGTGAACCATACAAGCAGCCTTAAAGATACTCCTTTTTGAGACAGGTAGTCAGTAAAATATATTCAACGCCTCCGAGGTCGATCCAAAGGGAAAAAACAAAAGAGCAAGGTAAGTAGCAGCATTCTGTATCCAATATAGTACCTTGATTATGTACTCTGGTGACCCCAATAAGAGGGAGTTCCCATAATCCAGATGGTGGACTGTACTACCTAAGAAAGTCGAGATGAGGGAAGTGATTGTTGAGTTTTCCACGGGACTTTCAGAAGGGCGAAACAGGTGGCCCCCAATTTATTTACCTGGGCCATTAAAGATAACTGTGCATCAAACTGAAAACCATGATTCTGTACAGTCAAAGCCTGGGGATAGTTTGTCTGAGGGGTCCATAGAAAGGCATAGGCTGAGGTATATTATTTCTCCCACAGCAGCGTATCTCTGTCTCTTCCGCATTAAACTTTTGAGAATTTTACAAGAGTAAGCAGGAGACCTTACCCATGTAAAGATGAAAACTTTCATATAGAACATTGGACGTCCTATGCAATGTTAAAATGAGGTGTGTGTTATCCACATAGTTCATTAAAGCTAGCCCTTGTTTGTGAATCAGCAGTAAAAGAGGTTTCTGTTAGGTTAAATAGTATGTAGTTCTGGGAGGAGCCTGGAGGGATCCCCTGTTCAATAGATCTCAACTCTGATTGAAAATAATATGGCCCAAATCTATGAATGCATGGGTTTTCCCAACAAGTTCAATTGCCATTCCTGATGGATCAATGGGTAATTACTAAAGACAATTCCAGGGATTTGGCAGGTTATCTGCGACAGTATGTGAATTTAAATCAAACAACTTTGTAAATCTTGACAGTTTAGAAAGACGGTTACGTTTTCTTTGAAACTTAAATGAAAATCAAATAACTGTACTCACTTATTGGAATTCAGTCAACTTTGCAGATCTTGTCGGTTATACACAATGGGCCCGATTCACAAAAGTAAACTTGGACCAAAAGTCTAAGTTTACGGCTTTCAGTATTCACAAAGGTAAGTTATGAGCAGTATCTTTACGCCCGCACTCCTGGCAGAGTTTCTGCACTCAGGGCGGAAAGCGGTGATTCTGCCCCAAGTGCAGAAAGTCCGCCCCAGGTGAGGACGTAATGATACTACTTGTAACTTACTTTTGTGAATACCAACTGTCATATACTAAGGGGCAGATTTACAAGCCCCTTGCGCCTCTTTTACGCCGCTGTTGCGTCACTTTTGTGACGCAGCGGCGGCGCAAAAGATGTGCCATGGTGCTGAGTATTTACAACATGACGCATCTTGGAGATGCATCACGTTGTAAAGCCCTGCGCCATATGGAGGCGTTCCGGCGCATTGGGGGCGTTCCAGCGCTGGAATGCCTCCTAAAAGTGGCTGAGTGTCACTCAGTCACTTTCAGGCCAATGCTGCGTCAAAACCCTGCGCCTGCTGGAAGCAGGCGTAAGGCTTGACGCAGCATTGGACAGATAGGGCCCCCCAGAGCATTGCTGGAGTTGTGTCGCGCTTGCGACGCAACTCCAGCAATGCGCCTGCCTTTACAGCACCAATGCGTCACGCATCTGTGCCGTTTTTGCCCCATGGTGCCCCGCATTATAAATGCGGCGCACCATGGGTGGCGGAGCTGCAGCGCACAATAACTGGCGCATCCCTGGGGATGTGCCAGTTATTGTAAGTCTGCCCCTTAGACTTTTTCTCCAAGTTTCATGTTGTGAATTGGTCCAAATGATTCCTTTTTTCATTAAACATAAATGAAAATGAACTAAGTCTTTTCAAGTATTTGTAAAACTATTTCAGATGTTGTCTGTGCACCTGATGTTTTGTTCTTTGGTTAACGATAGCGGCCATTTTTAAATAAAATAATAATAATAATTGCGGAGTTTTAGGCAGCTTTAAATGTTATTATAGCAATAATTGTCCCAGTCTCGCAAAGGCATATACATGTGGAGTGCGCAATATGGATCATAAAGTGGTTAGTGGTAAATGAAGGCAATTATGCTATCGAGCAAGTCAATAGACTGGTTGCGATTATGCAGTAATCACCAGTGACAAAGGACAGACCTCTTCGGCTCAAGTTAAATGAAGGAACACTTCCAACCCTGATTGCAAGCACTGCAATCAAGCCAAAACAGGAATGCATGATTATCGTTTGATCAGCAAAAGCAGCAAACACTTACACTGCTTTTGACAAAAACACGTACGTTTTTTCCGATGTACAGAACAGTAACAGAACAGGTGCAGAGGGACAACAAAAGTGAACCAGGAATTCAAGAGTACTGCTTGTCCCAAGGTGAATAGCTGACAGTGTGGAGGGATTTAGGTCAAGCGCAGGCAACCTTGTGCCATGATGCAAGGGCGCCTGCATTGCATGGGTGATAGTTTTGAGCAGGAAGGTAAACCTTCCTGCACAAAAACCAACACAACCACAACAAGCTGCAAAATGCAGCACATGAAGAAAAAGGAAATATAAAGTTATTTCTCCTCACTGCGCCTCATTACACCTCCCATGGGGAGGAATACATTTTTGGCGCTGCCTCAGAGTTACAAATCCTCATAAATCATCTGGGGCAGTGTCAAAAAGGCATAGGTGTTGCTGGGAATGCCCACAGCAACACTCATTACCCGCCCTTTTCACACAAACAACTCCAATAAATGGAAGAATATTGAAAAGGCTGCATTAAGCCATGCAACGTGGCTTAGCGCTGCCTAATAAATATTGGGCTGACCCCTGCACCAACGGGAGCGTCGCAAAAAGTGACACTTTGTTGGCGCAGGCTCTTTGTAAATGAGGCCCATAGTTCACATCATGGGCCTCATTTATGAGAAATGACGCATCGCTGCGTGAAAGCAGCGATGCGTCACTTCTAAGTGCGCACTCCTTGCGACATTCATGATCCGTCATATTTAATGTATGACGCATCATGTCGCAAGGAGTTACAGATATAGTCTTTCTGACATATCTGTAAGCGCAAAAGTGACGCATTGCTGGAGTGTGTCACAAAAGTGACGCAACTCCAGCAATGCGTCCTTTTCACATGGGGCAAGCCCCATGTGAAAGGGCCTGCGTCGGTCTTACGCCTGCTGTGAGGCAGGCGCAAGATTTTGACGCAACGCCGTCCTAAAAGTGACGCAGTGAAATCTCATAGATTTCACTGTGTCACTTCTACGACCCTTCCTTGCGTCAATACGCCCCCCTTGCATACATTATACCTGGCGCAAGTATAATGTGGCGCAGGGGTTTACAAAGTGACGTATCTACCTAGATGCGTCACTTTGTAAATATGGCGCAACAAGGCACATTTTTTACGCCGCTGGTGCATCACAAAAAGTGACGCACCAGCGGTGTAAAAGTGACGCACAGCCTCATAAATGAGGCCCCATGTTTGTCATATTATAAGTGCAAAGGCTGTATAGCACTTCCATTATGATTGATGGTTCACCTGCCTCTTTTGTGACGGAGTATTAGGCCCTTAGAGTCAAGAAAATTAGAATATGCAGCACATTAAAATGACCTATTCCTACGGATGTAGAGGCAAATATTGAATTTTGTGGAGAGACATAACAGGACTTATTCCTGCCCAATTGGTCTCAGAAGATTTGGACAGCTGAAATGTGAAATGGCAGGCCCTGAAGGAGGGAGCCCTCAAATAAGGTAAACAGCATCCTGTGATGTGATGGGCGTGGGTTGCTCCAATCTACATTACTGATTTCATTCTAATCATAACTTTTAGTGGTTGTGGTAAAGGTGAAGTGGATAATTAAATTGAGTACTCAGGGGCCTATTTATGAGCTGGTTTGTGTCACTCTTACACCACTAAACAGGGTGAAACACCGACCCAAACCTTAAGTAAGATTTATGAAGCCATGCAAGACCACTTTGCATGGGCCTGGATGACTCCATGTATCTGGAGTAATCACTTTTATGGCATTCTATGGACATTGCGTGGGTTTTTCCTCGTAACTCCCATGGCTATTGACACATTTCCAGAGTTACCAGAACTGGTAAACCTGGAAATGCTCCAAAAGGGAAGTCTTTCCAGGAGAGACGTAAAGAAGAGAAATATCTTTATTTCTCGGTTACTTCTTCTTTCTATGTGTATATGTAGAAGAGGAAGATACCTCCACGGCTATTTTTGTGCAGAAAGGTTGCCCTTCCTGAACAAAAACAATTATGCATATAACACAGACACCCTTGCACCACAGTGTAAAAGTGCCTGTTTTGGCGCTAAGCAGCCAAAAGGGCTTCGGCACAGAAGAAAAGCAGGAGTGTTCCGTATTGCATAAAATATGGAGCATTCTTGCCCTTTACCTGTCATGCAGTGCAGCACAGCAAGGTAACTTGCTCAACTGCATGTCTTTTTTGTAAATAGGCCCCTCGCTGTACTGTTTGAGACACAAGGAAGCATATTTATGAGAGGAGTTGCTTTTCTCTTGCACCAGGCAACGTGGTACAAGAGCAGCGCAAGTCCAAAATTCAATTTATGAAACTAGACAAGGCCACCTTCCATGGTCCTGAGTAACTTAATAAAACTGGAGTAATGCAAAGCAGTGTGAATTACTACGTTGTGTTACTCCCCCCTGGTAAGGCATGCCACGTTCATTGAGTGGGTGCTCCCTTGCAGCTCCCATGGATACTAAAGCATTCCAATATTTACCATTACTGGTAGACCTGAGAATGCATCAAAAAGTTACCCCTGCTCAGAGGAGGTGAGGAGAAATATCTTTATTTTTGTTTGGAGAAATATCTTCATTACTTTCTCTTTTCATGTGTGCTGCATTCTGCAGCACACCTAGAAAGAGGAATATGACTCCCAGGATTGTTTTGTGCCTCTTCATGCACAAAAACAATCCATCTTACATTGCAGGCATCCTTTCACCATGGTGCAAGGGTGCCTACTTGGAGCCAGTTTAGGGATAAAGGATGGAATGCACCATATTCTTTTGAATATGGCGCTTCCTGCCCTCTCCCTGTCATGCAGCGCCGCAAAGTGACTTGCTGGGCTGCACGACTCTCTCATGAAAATGCCCCGTAGTGTGGATGTCTTTTTACACAAAAGGTAAGATGTTTGAAATTCAGTAAATCCCAGCCTGATGAAACCAATAAAACCAACCACCATTGTTAGAGAAGCACTGTGCACAACAGACCTCTTGGCTTCAGAGGTGTGCTGGGTCAAGCTGCTTGATGAGCAAGCATAAATATATAAAGCTACAATTCTCATCTGCATTTGTGAACAGGAGGCATGGCACATCAGTGTGTAGCCTTTTTTTTAAATGTATTTATATAGTTTTATACAGCGCTAGCAAGATCCGGGGGTATCAGAGCGCTTTACATACACCAAGGATAAGAAAAAGTTGCACTACATCGTAGGACATGAGGATGCATACAATATATAAGTAAAGACATCACACTTAAATATACATTGAAGGAGTGAAAAACGCAGGTGGTTGAAACAGTCAGATAACCCCCATCCTTGAAAGTCAGAGTGAGAGGGGAGACCATTAGTCTATTGATGCCTAGGTTGGTTGACTTGGTCCCTGCAGGAAAATGTTGCATGACAACACCGACCAAGTGTATCTCCTGAAATGTAACTTTGTGACAAGTTTAATTAAGGACCCTCTGTAAATGGTAACAATAGACAAGAAAACCATGCGAATTACACCACATCGTATATCTTGCTTTACTTGAATGGTCGGCAGTCAGAGAATTTACATTTGGGAACAGGCCTTCCTTACACTTCCCTATTACTTGGTCAGATGCCATGAGTCCACCTCATAAGCAGGTGGACTCGTGGCTAATTTCATTAGCAATTTCTCTTTTAATAATCATGTGAATTAAGTTACCAAAGGTGTCTTCCATCATTTTTGCTTGCTTTTGGACATCAGTCGTTTCATCCAGGCCCCCCAAAAGATCATACCTATTCTGGCAGTGGTGATATTTTGCTTTGACTATTGTAACGATTTACAAAAAGGGGGTGGTGATGAACAGAGTGTCTGAGTTAAACAGACCACTCTTACCCAGTCCAAAGATCAGGGCTTGATCCATCACCGTTATTTATCTCACTGCCCCATCCCAGCTCAGAACCTGGCTATATGCAAATCAGTCTGTCCCTGGCCCAGTGCATCATGGGAACAGGGCAGACTAAACTACCAAGCCAATTCTTCACCAGAAAGGAGACAAGCTACCGGGGACCGGTTTCTGGCATTTCAGCCTTCTTCGGCCCGGCTTGCTTGAATCCTGATGGAGCAGTGAGAAAGGGACTCATTCTGAGTATACCCTGCCACACCTATGGTGGCCAAAAACGATTTACAAAAAGGGGGTGGTGATGAACAGAGTGTCTGAGTTAAACAGACCACTCTTACCCAGTCCAAAGATCAGGGCTTGATCCATCACCGTTATTTATCTCACTGCCCCATCCCAGCTCAGAACCTGGCTATAGATGTGAGACCCTTGCTCATTGCACCATCAGGATTCAAGCAAACCGGGCCGAAGACGGCTGTAATGCCAGAAACCGGTCCCCGGGAGCTTGTTTCCTTCCCAGTGTAAGAATTGGCTTTTGTAGTTTGGTTTGCCCTGTTCCCATCATGCACTGGGACAGGTACAGACTAATTTGCATACAGCCAGGTTCAGCAACTGGGATGGTGCAGTGAGCTAAAAAACGGTGTTGGATCTAGCCCTGATCTCTTGACTGGGTGAGAGCTTTCTGCTTAATTCAGAGACTCTGTCCCTCACCACCCCTTGTTGTAAATATTTTTGTCCACCCTAAGCGTGGAAGGGTATTCTCAGATGTGAGACCCTTGCTCATTGCACCATCAGGATTCAAGCAAACCGGGCCGAAGACGGCTGTAATGCCAGAAACCGGTCCCCGGGAGCTTGTTTCCTTCCCAGTGTAAGAATTGGCTTTTGTAGTTTGGTTTGCCCTGTTCCCATCATGCACTGGGACAGGTACAGACTAATTTGCATACAGCCAGGTTCAGCAACTGGGATGGTGCAGTGAGCTAAAAAACGGTGTTGGATCTAGCCCTGATCTCTTGACTGGGTGAGAGCTTTCTGCTTAATTCAGAGACTCTGTCCCTCACCACCCCTTGTTGTAAATATTGACTATTGTAACAGCATCATGACTGTCCTTCACAAGAACTTCTTCAAAGAGTTTAAAGTCAAGCAGAAAGACTCATTTGTTTCCTGGGTCACAAAACTCACATCACACTAGCCCTCAGATCACCACATTGCCCCTAGAAAGTAACAGTACACTGTGTATTTTACAGTGCACTAATCCATTCAGAGTCTCATGCTAGGTTATTTACCAATTCTCTTGCAGAACTAACATCCATTCAGATATCAGAGATCACCTTCAGCTAGCCTGCTGTCGCCTGAGCGACCTAAGCTGAACACATATGGAGGCAGATCCATTGCCGAGTTTGGGGCGGTGCAACCGGTGCCCTCGTACCCGGTACCGAGGTCATTTTTACATGACAGGCAGAGCTAGATAAGATCAGTCTGAAGAGATCTTTGTGAGTGTGGTCTTTTTAAAGAGGTAATTACAGCAGCATGAAAACTCCGCTGGTTAATGCTCTTGATGGAAAGAGCTGTGATTTGTTGAGTCACTGTTCTGACTCATGATAAAGTAGCATAGATTGTTAATGTTCCTGCTGCAATTCATGTGTGAAATGCAGATCTCAAATTAGTATTTTATGCAGGTAGCTCAGTAAGTTACTGCTTTTGTCACATAGATCTTTTGTTACTTGGATTTCCTGAGTTACAGTCTAATATTGCACATTTAGCCCTGTACAGGCATCAAAGCGCTGCATGTAAATTAAAAGGCCCAGCTTTATAACCTTATTGCCTTTGAATTTATGGGGTGGGTTTACTAACATGTTGCACCTGCTTTATTTCACAAAATTGATTCACACCTAGTGCAAAGTGTTGTTTTGGTGCTTAGATTTCCAGTGACAATTATGAATTACATAGGACAGTATCCCTAAAGCAACACAAAGTACTTCCATGATCTAATTTCCTTTAAGGAAGCGTCCTATGGGTGGTTCCTATGCACCGACATATGACTTTTAATGCTAATCCCTATCTACTAATTTTTGCTTAAAGGGATTTGCACCAAACAAATACACCTCCATTAGAGAACAAATTATTTAGGACCTGATTTAGATCTAGATTTAGAAGTTGCATTTCAAATGCTCACTGTGCTATATAAATCAATAAATGATGAGCCTCATTATGCTAAAACCAGTTGAGGTTTGCTTCTGTACCTGCTTGAGAGGACTTGGCCCAGCAATTCAACCTAGACTGTTCCAACTAGATCAGGACCATATCTGTTTTTTACGTTGCTGTTTCCTGTATGAGTTGCCACGGAGGACAAAGAACTATGGACTGGAGTGTGGCCCCAGTAAATACCTATGACTGAGATTAATTTAAGCATTCTACCCATCCCTTTTCTTTTTTTTCCTTTGTCTAAAAGTGTACAACATGGTTGCATTCAGTTTTGCTAAATACTTTTGGTATTAGCTATACACAGTGGCACATACATTTGTCATGTCGTTTCTACTCTATCTTACGAACTGCATGTCTGTGGACAGCATAACTGTTGGGATGGTGCCAGAGTAATTCCATGCACCCCTTCAGGATCTGTTGTATTATAGGTCAGCTAGCTCACAGGGCCACCGTAATCCCCCCTAACTCTAGGCGGGTAGCAAATGGCTTTTGCAGCCACTGAACCCGAAACCTTGATTCACAGGGTTTGTGGTAAAAGATTTAGAACCCTTTTGCTCAGTCACTGATGCTCTCTTTCACTCTGAGAAATATACTAGGAGTACTCCTACTATGCATACCCAAACCTTAGTGTCTAGGGTGTTTGTGCGTTCTGCCAAGAAACCCCACATTGAATGATACAGCTCCTGTTACCCGAGGAGAAAGAATGTATGTCTCAATTGGGGTCAAAAGTTGGACACCCCACATAAAGATATCAGCAGGCCGCGGACCCAAGCATCAGCATTTGAAGACCTTACCAATGACAGCAAAGCGCTCCTCTGCCAACACCCGGATGTTTGTTTTGTCTTGGGCCGAGATCTTGGTCAGCCCACAATTGTTTATGTGTTATAGATAGCTCTGTCGACATATTTAGGAAACACAACCACAGTTGCACAATGTATGTATAGACCTTGTACATGATGTGTCAAGGTATCAAAACATCGTTCTTGCGAAGTAAGTCTGTAAGCATGTATAGACTCCCGAAACTAATCTGCTGTGTCACAGCTGCAAACATGTGGCAAAAATCATTGTGTGGGAGCGAAAGCAACTTTTGGAAGAAACCTGAGGACTTATAACATTGTAGTGTTTCCCTCTAGGCCTAACTGGGAAACGTTGTGTGTTCTTGTGCATTTGAGAGAAATGCTTTTGTTCTAATATTAACTGCCCGTCAATCAAAATGGCAGGTCTCCGTTTTTAGGTCTCGGCCTGCGTAGGCTGCGCTTGCGCAGTCTCGCCGGCGAGATCTTATGTCTTAGAGTATGGGGCTTGAACCCGCCCCTCTTCTCCATTGGCTGGCTTCCTAAACGGAGGCCAGCCACTGGAGGAGAAGGGCGTCTGTCCGTTTAAGCCCCGTGTTTTTGGGATTGAGGGGAGTGTTTCTTTAGGTTCTTTCTCTCCTCTTCCCATTGGCTGGAATTTTACATTCCAGCCAATGGGAAGAGGAGAAAACGAAAAACACGCCTCTCAATCCTGAAAATGACAGTGGTTTCTCCGAGGCATTTCTGCTTTGCCTCGGAGAAACATGGTCTAACGCTGTAGGTGTCCAATACCTTCTTTCCTTTGCCAGACCCTATGCTCTAATGAAGCGATGCCCAAGTTATGTATTGGAGAAAAGGAGTGGCCCGCGGGCCAGAGATGTGTAAGATCCATATAAGGCACCTTTACCGTTGCTCTAAATTCAGTATCTTTACTTCGCCCATGGCTATCCTAAAAACCTGCTTGCGGACTGTCTCACCCACTGTGCCCCGCACAGCTCATAGAAGCAGGGGCTGGCCCAGGCAGCGCTCTGCAGGTGCAGTCCATCTTCTGTTTTCGGACACCTCTTCTACTCGATCTGTTTACCTGTAGTAAATCGTATTGGTCCTTCTTCCTCTTGATGATGGTTCTGTGTTTTTCAGCCATGAGCCTCGAGTCCCCGCCTTGCACAGATCCACCCTCGTGAGCCAGCGAAGCACAGCAGCGTCCCTTTCACATTTGCCGCTGTATCCCCGGGCTTGAATGATCCTGCATCAACCGCAACTGCGTACAGTTTAGTTGCATTGCCAGTCCGTCGAGGCCAAGCCTCCGATTCCTGTGCTCGCTTTGGTTCAGTTCCATCCAGAGGACTCCTCGTGACGATGCAGTGCCAACCATAAATCATACTTTTGAGATTCACGTCCAGCGCTTGTTTTTTTAGAGTGGGCAGGCAACAGGAATCGGCCGTCTTGTGTTGTGATCTTGTTTCTAGCGCCGAAGAGGTGTGCGCAGCTCGATGTAAGCGCTTTAGTGCCAGGAAATAAACTTTCCACAAGCAGCGAGCAGACACTTAAAAGAGCACTCCCCAGCAGCACCAGTCTCTTTTTGGCTTTTGCACATTGCAACATCTGTTTTACTAAAACGATGTGGCATGCCCACGTGTGGTCTGAACCTTGCCTTACTCCTCCCCCCCACCCCACCCCACACCCTAGACCCCCACACCCTAGACCCCCACCCTGACTGCACTCCGCCGTTACAGTGGTTTATTTTAGTGAATAGTCTGTTAAATAGACAAGCTACCCCATGATTGGCTCCTGCGGGGGAGGAGTGACTCAAGAAGAAATACTGGGGTGACCCCCACCAGCAGATGAGGACAAAAGCTCCATACAAGGTTTGCATGGTGCTGGGGGGGACGTTGATTAGGCAGTGTGAGTGTGGTCTTTAAGGTGAGCAGGGGGCGGTGAGCTGAGAGGCTGCTGTTAGGGAAGAATGCTCACTGACTACCATTGATGTTCCCTCACTAATAACATCCAGAGGGCTCTAGAAACGGAGCTTTTTGGAAAGTTCCTCAACTCAAACTGTTAAGGCACTTGCACTTACATTTGTTGCCAGCTAGTCAGTTCTCTCTTATAAGCCCCGCCCCCTTCCTTTTATATACTGCGTGCTCAATTATTCTATCTGAAGTGTACCGATGCATAAGGTGAAGGTACTCGGCACCCAAGCAGTGGTCCTCTGTTCCCTGCTTGTGATCGTTTTCTTGCCTCTGTTCCCTGCTTCTGATCATTTTTTTTCTTGCCTTTGTTCCCTGCTTCTGATCATTTTTTTCTGGTCTCTGTTCCCTGCTTCAGATCGGTTTTTTTCTTGTTTCTGTCCCCTGCTTCTGATCATTTTTTTTCTTGCCTCTGTTCCCTGCTTCTGATCGTTCCCTGCTTGTCATCATTTTTTTCTTGCCTCTGTTCCCTGGGGTGTTACTGGGCAGAGATGGGCGTGTGGCTGACCTAGACTGAGGGATGTCTGTGTGTGTGTTGGGCTCTGTGTGTGTGTGTGTTGGGCTCTCTGTGTGTGTGTTTGGCTCTGTGCGTGTGTGTGGCTCTGTGTGTGTGTTGAGCTCTGTGTGTGTGTTGGGCTCTGTGTGTGTGTGGGGGGCTCTGTGTGTGTGTGGGGGGGCTCTGTGTGTGTGGCTCTGTGTGTGTGTTGGGCTCTGTGTGTGTGTTGGGCTCTGTGTGTGTTTTGGGCTCTGTGTGTGTGGGGGCTCTGTGTGTGTGTGTGTGTGGCTCTATGTGTGTGGCTCTGTGTGTATGTGTGTGTGGCTCTGTGTGTCTGTGACTCTGTCTGTCTGTCTGTGAGTGTGGCTCTGTCTGTGTGTGTGGCTCTGTCTGTGTGTGTGGCTCTGTGTATGGCTCTGTCTGTGTGTGTGTGTGTGTGTGTGGCTCTGTCTGTGTGTGTGTGTGAGGCTCTGTGTGTGTGTGACTCTGTCTGTGTGTGTGGGTCTGTCTGTGTGTGTGGCTCTGTCTGTCTGTGTGTGTGGCTCTGTCTGTCTGTGTGGGTGGCTCTATCTGTGTCTGTGTGTGTGGCTCTGTGTGTGTGGCTCTGTGTGTGTGTGGCTCTGTGTGTGTGTGTGTGTGGCTCTGTCTGTGTGTGTCGGTGGCTCTGTGTGTGTGTGTGTGTGGGTGTGTGTGTGTGTCTGTGTGTGTGTGTGGCTCTGTGTGTGTGTGTGGCTCTGTGTGTGGCTCTGTGTGGGTAGCTTTTTTTCGTAGGTGGCTCTATTAGTGGGTGGCTCTGTGTGTGGGTGGCTCTGTGTGTGTGTGTAGGTGGCTCTGTATGGGTGGCTCTGTGTGTGTGGCTCTATGTGAATGACTCTGTGTGGGTGGCTCGGTGTTAGTGGCTCTGTATGTGTGTGTGGCTCTGTATGTAGGTGCAAATGCAATAGGTCTCGCATTTGTGAGAGATGAAGCTATTGGCATTGTAAATGACAATGCCATTTATTTATATGTTTTAAAAACAAAAACATAAATACAAATAATGTCATGAGCAATGCCAATAGCTCTAACTTTAACAATGCCGAGACCATTGATTGTAAATGCGTGTTAGTGTGAGGTTTTTGAGAACGCAAGCAGAAAGGAGAAGAGGCTTAAATCAGTGTTTGTACTGCAGGTATCTGAGACAAAAGTTTACATTTCTGATCACTTCAGGCCTCAAACTTGACCAGTTCCTATACTTCACTGTGCATATCAATGCAAGTATAGTAAAAACGACACAGAAAACATAATATCTTCAGTTGGCGTAGAGGATAGAATGATTGCAAAACGTAGGCATTTTTGTCACTGGGGAGTGCACATTAAAGGGGAGCAAGTAAGCTATGTAAAAGATAAGAATGAAAGGTGAGGTATATCTTGGTAGCTATTGGAGGCACTAGTAAATAGGGAAGAGATGTGTTGATATCAAGGGTGGCAGTATAGTTTGTAGTCTTTGAGGGGATAAACATGTCAGAAAGAGGATTTTAATGTATGACCATCTTAGAAGGGGAGTGGAGATGGTGTAAACCTGAATGATAGATAATGCTTGGGACCAAGCATATCTAATGGTTATATCATGAGTGTTGGACAGCTATGGTGGGAGGTATTTTCTTTGGCCTCATGTTCCAGTTGTAGCCAGAGGGTGTCCCATTCTCCCGAAATAGGGCAGCTGTGGTGGCCTCACGCTTCTTCTCTGTCCATGGCCATGCTTTCAGCATTCATGCAGTACAACAAATCTCTATGCCAAAGAGGTACTAAAGGGGTATACAGAGCTTCCATTTGGTAGTGATAGCTCTTTTTGCTAGCAGTAGTATAAAAAATTTCGGAAGCAGCTTGCCACCTTATTTTGATTGGGATGTTTAAAGATGCTTGAAGCACAAGCCTTCCCAGTTTCAAGCTTTTGGAGGCTGGTAAGATCTGATAGTGACTACATTACTCCTGACCAGATGCAATACAAGTTGGGGACAACTCCATAACATATGTTGGAAATATGTTGAGGGAAAACTGCAGCGTGTACTTCACTAGTATCTTTGTCTGGTAGAGAAATTTGAGACTAGGCTGGTTTGTAGTTTTTTTATTCTGCTCTCTCGCATTATTTTTTATCCATTTTATGCTTTTTTTAGTCATTATTTTTTTGTGGATCAATGAGCACATTTACATTTCTAAGAAGAGTGTGCGAGAGTTGTTATGGAGGTTAACTCAATTTGAAGGAATGGAGATGAAAACATGTTTTGTAAGCAAGGTGTTAAGGATGGCAATCCCATTGAAGTCTATCAGAGGCATTTTCCTTCTTTGAAGAGTGAAGATGATTCCAAGAAAGTGAGAGGAATTTCATATTAGTAAGGTGACAAATACTTATAATCATTATATTGCTTTGATGTCACTATATGGCTCTGTGTCCAGACACCACTTCTCATTTGACGCATTTATGGGAGGTATTTCAGTTTATTTGTTCATCCTGTATTTTCAGCTCATCTCTGTGAAAATACCATCTTCAGCATTATTGCTGGGCCAGAATTACATCTAGGGCACACTAGTTGGGTCTGAGCTGGTGCAAACTTTAACTGGGTGCATTGGCTGCAGACAAGTGCAATGTGCTTAATTAAAAGGAATGCGCCATTCCCAATGCAGGCTCAACTCATGCCTGCACCGGGTTTGGTGCATTAGTGAAAGGCACAAAGGCCGTTTGAATCTGCGATTCTGCATTTCACTCTGTAAAAGGCAAACCAGCTTAAGTTTGAAATGGGGGCTGGGGTCTCCCTGCAGCCAGGTGCAGTGAATGACTACTTCCACCTGTAGAAGGATGTTTTTGGGGTCAAGTGGGTCTCTTATTTCCCCTTCAATGGCTGCCCTCTGGGGTGCACTGACGGTATGCCTCTTCTATGTAGCACACAGTCAGAACACCTCATGGGGGTCTCTTTGCCTCTGCCACCTGCATCTGTATTACGGTGTGAACACAAAGAAAACAGATAAGGACATGCACTTTTTGCATGCTGTGTATCACAAGAAGTGCCCTCACAAGCATCTGTGTAACCTTCTGCCTCAGGTGCAAAAAGTAAGCATGCACACTCACAGAGCCGTACGTGGGGCACTTTCTATACTTCAAATTGAGGTGTTGATTGTTCTGCTATGGTTTACTCAATGGCTTTAATGAATGTATTGCACTTTTATACGTTTTGTAGGTTCTCCTTTTATTTTCCGACATTGATTGATCCATTTACAGCAATAGATTCACCACGGGTTGTATGCTAATATATAAAATACAACTACAATGTTTGGATTTAAGCAAGATCATCAATAACACCATTCCTAAAAAAGCATAGTTTTACTATAAATCTACATCCAGCTAGCTCGACTGTGGAACAGTGCTTAATTACAAGTGCGGTTGTGCGACCTCACTGTGTGATAAAGTCGCAAGGCCATATCAAGTCCAGTCAGTTTTGTTAGAAAAGCCTTTAGCTCAGTCCTGGGTAACTGTGGCTCAGAGCAGTCAGGCTTTATCAAAGGAACATGTGTAAATAATTTAGAAGTACCAAAACAGCTGAATAACAAGAAAATCCAACACAATAAAAATCGTACAACAATTTATAAAAATAGGTTGTATTGTAACCTGTAAATAGACACCTCAATGACAGAAATCCATGTGAGGGATCGGAATATGCACATTTTTAAAGAACCACTGAATCAAAGCTTTTTATTTAGCGCAATACATCCTTGTAATCTACAGCGATTCACTGTTAAGGATTAGCTACAACATGAACATTGAAAAAGTCTATAAAGGCACTCTTGTGGTGGCCATCTCAGTCATGAAGCCAGTCACAGAGATCAGTAAGGTCCAACAGAATATTTACCTCACAAAGAAAGCAATGAAATGGCACTAATGTGAGGGATACAGGATGCTTATGATGCTTAAGGATGCTGAGGATGCTGACTCAGTGTCAGATGTCTTCCTGTGGCCACACCCCAGTCCACAAACACATTGGGATGACTTTGGCTTCTGAGGTTGAAGTTTCACTGGTCTACTGGTCTCGGGTTGCAGCAAAATCGTGGTTTCCTTTGGTTTTCCATATCTTCCTTGCTGGGCACCCACCCTGCACTCCAATGACTCTTCTGGATCTAGCAGACTTGGGTTCACCTTTTAAGGGTGCGATTATGTCTCCCGGGCTTCACTTCGGTGGTCAGCGGCAATCAGGGGTTTTGCTACCAACACGCCAGAGTAGGCTTTTTCAGCTTTTATGACCTGTATCTGTATTAGAGAGTCAGCCACAGACACTTGGAGTCACTTGGAGTCACCTTCTCTGTCTGTGGCAAAGGGATGACTTTTCCTCGAGCGGGACACCACAGGCACAGTCCTTTCTTTGCTAGTTCAAGGTGTAGCAGGTGCAGTCCAGTATTTGGTGCAGCCTGTCTTCTCTGGGTCTAGGGAACAAAACTGCACTCTGTCTTATGTCCTCCAGTACAGATGTGATATGACATCTGGGTGTCGGGGTGTCACCTTTATGGCCTGGGATTGCCTTTTTAGGATACAGTGACCACTAGCCAATGAGCTACAAGGTCCCCTCATGCCTTGTAACACATTCCTGTAAAATGTGGCATCTAGCTAGCCCATAATGCACTAGTCGTCCCACTCCCAACATGGAAAAACCTTTCTTTTGGAGTGAGGAGTCCCCTACACCATCCCAGATGTCTACCTGGGGCCCACATGCTCAGACAAAAGATGGTTTGCCAACTCTTTCCCCACTCTGTCCATGATGCCAGCCTGTATACTAAACCAAAGGAGCAGTCCTTCTTCTATGTAACTACCATTTGCCCCTGAAAGGCTCAAACTCTGTTTGGCCATCCTCCCAGAAGAAGGATGTCGCACTCCCCTGTGAAGCTTGCTGTTTAATCCCGAACCCTGTTTGGCCATCCTCCCAGGAGAATGTCATACGTCTTCCAATGGCAGTTTCCTCCTAGAAAGACAAAGCCTATCTTAAGGACAGCAGTTTGTGTGCAAAAGTAAACAGTCACTGGCAAGATTTGGACAACAAGTGCAACTTTCTAAAGTTTCTATTTGAGCAAAAGTTATATTAAAATTGGCTTGAACATCAAGTCAGGTGTAATAAAATGATTTGTTTGATATCTTGAAGTAGCATTTTTAGTAGCACTATCCAGAAGTTAGCACTGACAATTTTTTGGGAGTGAAACTTTAAACTCCCAGATGGGGCTATCAGGGTATCCACAGTAAACAACAACAATGCAGGGTTTTTACTGCCAGGACATGACAAAGTTAATACACACATGTCCATGTTTTTATCATAATGCACACTGCCTTCAGGGCAGAGTAGGCCTGTGTTTTATTTGTGGGTCTCTAGTTAGCATAGGTAGGTACCTGTGACAAATAGGAACCCTAGTGTCTGGTCAGGGTAAGGGGGTACACTCCTAAAATAACCCCTGCTCACCCCATTGGTAGCTTGGCACGAGCAGACAGGCTTATCTCAGAGGCAGTGTGTAAAGCATTTGTGAACACATACAGTAATCAAATGACAACACTACAGATGGACACCGCACAAGTTGTATATTAACAATAAGTATCTTTTATATACATTTACCACAAGACCACAAACGACAGAAATCCACAATACTATACTTAACATGGAAGAATTAGCTTAGTTCTCTTTAGATCTTAAAATGTGACTTTTTGAGTAAATGTACCTTAAGATGCGTAACGCAAAGCAACAAAAGTGTTGCAGGAAAGGTGATGCGTCAGTTTCTTACTGCGCTTCTGTGGCGAGCAACGCCGTGATGCGATGAAGTTTTGGTGCAAAGAAAAAAAAGATGTTGTCTTCTTCTTGGTGTGATACAATGCCAGCCACGACAGGCCCTGCGACACACTTCCTTGTGATGAGGCGGCATCTCCTGCGATGTCAATCCTCTTCTCCGGTGGTGCATGGTGCTTCAACAACAATGCGAGCCGCGACAGGATCTGTGGCACGCTTCCCGGTGATGCAGCAGCCTCTGCTGTGACATTGATCCTCTTCTCCAGTGATGCTAGGTGCTTTGTGGACCCTGCGATGACTCAACTGTTCTTCTGGGCTGCGACAGGTTCTGCGACACGCTTCCCGGTGATGCAGTGATGTCTGCTGCAACATCGATCTTCTTCTCCGGCGATGCTAGGCGCTCTCATGTTGTGAAGCGGCAGCGCAGTTCAGCGTCACACTTCTTGCTCGTGAGTCCCCCTTCCAGCTCTTTGCGATGCGCAGTTCCTCAAAAAGTCCTACACAACTGCAGGCACTTCCAAAGAACCCTTGGGGAGCTGGGGTGTGAAGTCTGTTGTCCCTGAGACTTCAGCAGGAGGCAAGCTCTTTTCTCAAGCCCTTGGAGATCCTTACAAGTTGAAAAAAGTACACACAAAGTTCCTCTCTCCTTTCTTTGGCAGTCAGGCAACCAGTACAGGCCAATCCCCCAAGCTGCACTAAAGCTTAGGGATATTCTCGCCTCAGTCTCTCTGGTTCCGCTCCTCAGCAAAGGTTTCTTCTTGTTTCCCAAAAGTGATCTGAAATTCTGGGGTTTGGGTCCCTCTTTTATACACCGTTTCTCTTTGTTCTCTGAAGGAAGAGAGGCCTTTGCCTAGTCCAAACAAGTTCTGGTCAGTCCTGGAGCACTCTGCTTACATGACTCCTTCTTTCCTTTCACAGTGCAGGGAAGAGACATCAGACACACCACGGGAGGTGGAGTCAGCATTGTGGAGGGAAAGCACAGCCCTATTCAGGTCCCAGGTACAACTCCTCCCTCCGATCAAGATGCAGGTCTCTCTATTCAGCCTGGGCTGACTTACCCTGTCTCCTTGAATCCCCCAGCCCCTGTCACTCAAACTCCAGACAAGGAATACACAACCTAGCAGAGGCAGGCTTGGATACTTAGACAAGAAAATACCTACTTTCTAAAAGTGGTATTTTCAAACACAGAATGTTAAACCCAACTTCACTAAAAGGTGAATATTATCATTCTGACTTCACGCATACTAAACTCGAATTTCTACCAAGTTCCCAGAGTCAGTTAAAATGTAATAATCTAACTGCCCATTCTGGCCCATGGGGAATAGGTAGCCTTGCATTAGTGAAAAACGAAAATGGCTGTAATTCACTACTAGGACATGCCACACACATCAGGACTTGTCCTACTTTTTACCTACAATGGGATGTATGTCATTACAACGCATGCTTTTACAACGCATGCCATTACGACACAACTTTTACAACGCAAGTCTTTACAACGACTTGCGTTGGGGGGTGCTGGATAGTGAATAGTTTAATTTACTATTCCAACTCCAGTTCCCGTGGATAGTAGGGAAGGTGTTGGATTGTAATTAAACTATTCCCTATCCTAGAGCGCCCTCCAGTGCAATTCATTGTAATGACTTGCGTTGTTAAAGTTGCGTCGTAATGGTAGTGCGTTGTAAAAGTTGCGTTGTAAAGGATGTTTCCCACTACAATGCAACCTGCCCTTGGGCCTACCATAGGGTGTCTGATATGAAGAAAAGGGAAGGTTTAGGGACTGGCAAGTGGGTGCACTTGCCCAGTCAGCATGGCAGTACCAGACTGAGACACACTTTTGCAGAATGCTTCTGTGGGTGGCACAACGAGTGCTGCAAGCCCACTAGCAGCATGTGGTTTACAAGCCCTGGGCACACTCAGTGCACTGTACTAGAGTCTGACAGGTAAACTAAATCAGTCAATCATGGATTCTCTAATCCATACATCAATTTACAATCTGGAGCACTTGCACTGTGGCACTGGGCAGCAGTGGCACAGTACACAAAGCATCTAACACCAGCCAAAACACATGAGGCAATAGCAAAAATGGAAGGGAGACCCACAGCAAGGTGCCAGGTCTAACAGCCTGCCTTAAGAATGACTTATAATTATTAAAAAGAAGGTTTGGGCTATTACTGTAAAGATGAAGTCAAGTAAGCAGTTTAAAAATCTAGCTGCCAGCCAACAATGCTGGTCTAGGAGTCAATCTGCACTTTATCACACTCGGTGTGGTACACTAAGTGCTGCAGTCCAAGAGGATACTTTAAATTACAGGCCGTGAGTACCACTGTACCATAAACTAAGCGCTTATTAGTAGGTTAACTTATGCTAATTGTGGGTGAGCCAATTAGACAAATGTACGTTTTAGGGGTCAGAGCACTGGCACTTTGGTCTGTCTGCAAGGACTCTGTGCACCATCAGAGTTGAAAAACCAGCAGCATAAATCCAAACACTTCAGGGTGATCATATGAAGAGAGGCATTTCCTTACATTAATCATATTGGGTAGGTTAATCTTTTTCAGTTGATATTGTTGAAAGACAAGATTTAAATGTCAGTGTTGTGCCACCACATTCTCACAATGCTATTTTCACATACACATTCTGCTTCCATACACAAATAGACTTTTGACAAATTTAGAGCAACCTTCCCTCTTCCTTATCATGTTTTTATACTATATTTACTAAAAGGTAGTATTTTCCCAGTATATTGTAATATTACCTGTTAGTCCTTTTTTTTCTTGTCAGAGAGGGGAGTCAGCCTTCTAGGCTTGCGATTCCCTAGAAAGTTTAAATGAACTCACAAAACCTTGATTTCATAAACTTTTTCTCAGCCCATTTCTTTCCAGCTACATTTTTGCGATATTTTCCTGTCCAGTACAGGAGTAAATCCTTTCCCAGCCTGTGACTGGAAAATAAAAAGAGAGAAAGATACACTGCTATTACTTAAATGTATAGCTTTTTAGGTGTGCACAACTGCCAAGCAGTGTACAGTTGTGCAATTGGAAGTGGCTTTGCAGGAACTTAAATGGAAGTTCACAACTGTAAAGCTTTGGCTGATGGAGCTTGTAAGAGGGGGAAACAGCCATTACATTGCATGCGTAACAACGCATGTAATTACAAAGCAGTCGTTACAATGACCGCGTTGTTACATCGCAATGCGATTACAACGTTATGTTACAACGATTTGCTGTAGGGGGCGCTCTAAGCTAAGGAATAGTATAATTTACTATTCCAACACCTTCCCTACTGTTGCACACACTGTTGCAAACACTGGAGTTGGAATAGTAAATAATAATATTCCAACATTCAGCGCTCCCTACAGCAAGTTGTTGTAACAATGTAATGGTACAGCGATGTAACAACGCTGTCTTTGTAACAACCACACGTTGTAAACGCATGTGATGTACAGGTATATATTTGCATGGTACAGGGGAAAAGGGCCTATGTGTTACTGCCAGCCGCGTTGTTATGGCTGTTTCCCAGTGCAACATCCTTGTTACAGTCGGTAAACACGTTTATAAAACAGCTTTGGAAAGGCATGCGTGGTATTTGCATGCATGGTTACATCCTACATCCTCTAGGACTAATCTGTGAAAAGTCTGTAAAGTCTCAAATAAATATATATTTGCATCTAACTAGGAAACCGAAGGGTTCAGATTTATTATTTTTTATAAAAGAATCAGACCCAAGCTGTTAGTGCTTATTGTGGAGACGCTTCGCTGTTTGTGGTTTTGTGGGGGCTGACTGCGGCAATCCAGGACTCCAGGTCACAGAAGCATACGGGGCCCACACCCGCTGCTCTGCCTCCGCCCCAGCAACTGGCAGGAGTACAACAACATCTCGCGCCTCCCGCTTCCCGGGAGATGCTTCGCTGTTTGTGGCTTTGTGGAGGCTGACTGCCGCAATTCAGGACTTCAGGTCCCAGAAGCATACGGGACCCACACCCACTGCCCTGCCTCCGTCCCACCCACTGGCAGGAGTATAACAACATCTTGCGCCTCTCGTTTCACAGGAGACGCTTCACTATTTGTGGTTTTGTGGGGGATGACTGCCGCAATCCAGGACTCCAGGTCCCAGAAGCATACGGGGCCCACACCCGCTGCCCAGCCTCCGCCCCACCCACTGACAGGAGTACAACAACATCTCACGCCTCCCGCTTTGCGGGTGACGCTTCGCTGTTTGTGACTTTGTGGGGGCTGACTGCCGCAATCCAGGACTCCAGGTCCCAGAAGCATATGGGGCCCACACCCGCTGCCCTGCCTCCGCACCACCCACTGGCAGGAGTACAACAACATCTTGTGCCTCCCGCTTCGCTGGAGATGCTTCGCTGTTTGTGGCTTTGTGGGGGATGACTGCCGCAACCCAGAACTCCAGGTCCCAGAAGCTTACGGGGCCCACGCCTGCTGCCCTGTCTGAGCCCCACCCACTGGCAGAGAAGATTTAATAGATCACGCTATCCCCTTCGCGGAACGCGGGCGTGCGCCGGGCAAATCTTGGGCCAAGGGCGGGCCCGTCTTAGCCCGTCATCACCAGGAAGAGGCAGGGCAGGGGTCCCCCCTCTGTCATTTTTGCCACGGGACATAAGGTACTTTTTACAATCATTTTTGTGGGACTACTGCGGCGCATATCTGGGGGCTTTTACCATTGGTAATCTTTACACAGCGAAAGCTGCATCCTGACAGTCCATTTTTGATGAAGCCCCACTTTGATATCTACACACACTCAATGGGCAAAAGGAAATCAATGGAGGGTGGGGTGGCAATCGGGAAAAAGGAAAGGAAAATAGGTAAAAAAAGCGAGCCATGCAGCCAGCAACTGTGTCCTCGATAGAATAGAGTCAATAGTAAGTGATTGCGAAGAGATCCTAGGAGGCAAAAATGTAGCACCTGATACTGTCACTGACCATCAGGAAGAGGTATTAGCTAATATTTTCAAACGGATAATTCCATCTATGTTTAAAAAACAGTCTCACCAATCCACCAATCTAATCCTCCATAGTCCATTGGTAGAGAGCACTAAGGAATTTCTCCTACCTACATCTCCTTCATCACTTTTAAATCAAAATGATTTAGGGGTCCCATGTGCCAGCATAGTTGATGAGCATTTTCCTCCAATTCCTTGTTCTAACAGATTCGCAGCGATGGAGCATTTGGTGGAGAGAGCTCTAACCCCAGCAATGAAGAAATGCAAAATTACCAACGCTGGTGATTCTGTGAATAGATGTAAATGTAGAGATTCAAATGAGGGGTTGTTACAGAAAGTGGAACTACTCCAAAAAGAGGTGGACTCTGAGAAAAATGGTGGAAGCTTTAAACTGAAGGGCCAAGCTTCCTCTTCCAGCTGCTATTTCATTGTCCCAGCCTTCTCCCCTATATTTTCTGCACAATCGAACAGACCAACGATTGGTGCTCCTTCTGAGGGGGGTGGTAGGACCCATTATAGGCTGCGAGATTGAGGCAATTCCATCCTTCTTATGGCCTCCGCCCCTAGTTCTAAAAGATCTTACGCCGTTTTAATCAAAGCTCCTGGGATTCGACATACCCCTTCCAACACCATGGGGTCCCAGGGGCAACATTATCCAGGTAGTAACACAAACACACAAGCTATAGACACCCCCTACGGAGTCTCCACACTGCGAGGAGACAACCTGTCAACAGTATACATGGTTATAGTCCCAAAACCCTCTTGTAGGCAGGGGTATGTAAGCAGCGAGTCCCTCCGCAACAAGGCAATATATTGGCTGTGACATGTGAGGGGATGCAGATCTATAATTCGTGAGGACATTCTTAGAGCAAGGAGGAAGTTATCACATAATTCTGAGTTAGACTGCATTGAGTTGTTGCTAACTGATGCTGTTCTCGCTGAGAATTTGCTGGCTTTGGAGTTTCGCACCTCCTCCCCAGAGCATTCTGCCATTCAGATTAGACACTCTCCACTCTGGACACCACCTAGGGTGGCAGACCACGAAACATTGGGGAGATTGGGAGGAGGGTCTGGTGTAAAAAGGGTAGATTGACTAAATCGAGGGCCTATTCAAAATAGTATTACTGATACAACTGGAGTTAGATGTAGGGAGACAAATGGCATTGCTATTTTCCGTTCTATAGAAATCTTAAAGGGCCAGGGAATGGATTAAGAACATGTATGGGCCCCTCTTGGTGTTCTAGATAGTATAGCAGCGGAGGCCACATCTAATTCAAATGTGCTTAATCTTCTCTCCTGGAATATAGCGGGGCTACAGAAGAAATTACTGCTCCCTAAGTGGAACGAGTTTGTCGGAAAGTTCGATATATGTTTATTCCAGGAGACGTGGAGTCTAACTCCTTTATATAAATCCGGCTACACTTCTTATTTTATTCCAGCAACTAGTTTAGGTAAGGGGCGCCCCTCTGGGGGACTACAAATCTGGATCAGCATTTCCCTAAACTGGACTATTGTCACTCATACTTGTCTGTCACGGGATACTTTGCACTTGACCGCTAGAGGGTCACCCAAAGGCACATCCCTAGAGGTATTTAAAATATATGCAAGTGTGTGTGCAGGTGTCCAAATATCTTCGACTATAACAGTTCTGGAGAGCGAGTTATCTCAGATTCCACCTCACTCCAACACTATAGTAGCGGGGGATCATAATTGCACATTTGAACCTTTGAGTGCGGACAACCTTTTGCGTGCCGCTGAAGAGGATGCAAAATGGGCTATCCCACCCCTTAATTTGGATCCCATCAAGAAGTGGTCTCAGAGGGCAATCCAATTGAATGCCCTCACTCTGGAATTCAATTTAAGAGTTGCAAACGGAAGGACACGTTCTGATTTAAGTGGAGCAAATACTTTTAAAAGGATAAGCTCCCCCTCTAGAATAGACTATATTCTTGTTGATGTCCGACTATGGGGGGACCTCCAGGATATGGTAATTACTCCCTCTTTAGACAGTGACCATAATCCTCTCTGTCTACAAGTCAACAACGTTTGGCTACCATCAAAACACAAAGGCCCCCAATCCTCCTTTAATGTCAACCAGAGAGGTAACCCCCTCCAACTGTAACAGATGCCCTAAATGGCATAAAGTCTCTCAACAAGAATACAAACTGCAAAGAATCAGGGAAGTTTTTGAGTTTAAGAACAAGGAGCTTGCGGAGCTCCATAGTGAAATGGGGAATCAATCCACATTTTCCCTGCTTTATCGAGAATCAATAGATAAGATAAGTTTGTTTTTTATCGTAGAAGGGAAATCGGCCCAAAACGGAGATCGAGTAATGCCTTCAAATCCATGTTATTCATCTGGCAGCAGGGAGAAGAGGGTGGCACTATCTCTTGTTGTTAGAAAGAAAGACTTATCAGTAATCAAAGTAGCAAGAAAAGACTATTCCAAGGCACTGGTGGAAGCCAATCGTAATTCTGATGAGGCTCATTGGTAGGAACTTAAATATGCCTCCAAGCAAAGGGATGCAACACTATTTTGGGATTTACTGAATAGAGGGAATAGGAAGGGATCTGACCCAATCTCTATTTGGGAGAAGAACGTCCTGCCTCCCTCCATCCCAAGACCTCCCCAACCATCTCCGGTGCTCCACAGACATTGGATTAATTTGAGCTTCATGATGTGGATCGAGCAATAAACAGCATTGCTCCCGGAAAGGCTGCGGGACCCGCCGGTCTTCCCAGGGACCTACTTTTGTACAATCCAAAGCCCTGGGCCCATTTTATTCTACTTGTGATGAATTTAATAGCTAGGGGATCTCCTGTCCCGGATTCTTGGAAAGGCGCGGAGGTTGTCCCAGTATTTAAAAAGGGAAATAAGGAGGACCCTGTCAACTACAGACCGATTAGTTTAATTGATGTGATTCAGAAGGTGGTTGGCAGGGTTCTCCTTATGAGGATTAGAACTTGGATGGAGGATGGAAACATCCTCTCTCACTATCAAGCAGGGTTTAGAAAAAGGGTGGGAACAATGGACCAGGTGTTCATATTCTTTATGATTTACTGGAAAACAGAGATTATAGGGAAAGGCAGTTTGCACCTGGCCTTTATAGATCTGAAGACTGCATTCGATCTAGTACCTCGGGATAAGCTCTGGCAGGTCCTACAAGAATTGGGTATTTCCCCCCCGATCCTTGACTTCATAAAACGCCTGCAGAAGGACAACAATACTAAAATTAGGTGGGGATCACAAGGGCAATTGACAGAGAGGGTCGTGGTGAACAGGGGGGTGCGCCAGGGATGCGTGCTGGCCCCTACCCTGTTTTCATTGTTCATCATTGGCGTGGTAGACCATCTTAAAGAGGAACCAGCTTATGCTCCCATTTTGGCAGGGGAGAAAACACCAACCCTCCTGTTCACCGACGATACCCTCTTGATTTCCAAGTCACCGGGCGGCCTCCAAAAACGTTTAAACAGGTTTAGTCTTTTTTGCAATTCTCGGGGGTTAACAATTAATACAAGCAAACTAAATTAATGACTATTAACCCATCAAGACGATTTAGACATGGCATCGCCCTAAACGGTACCCAATTAGACACCGTTGAGTCTTTTGACTATCTGGGAATTCAGGTTTCTAAAAGTTTGAAATGGAGTTCCCACTTAGGCAAAATGCTCCTAAGCCACAAGCGGGTGTCTGGGGCTATCTTCAGAGAACAACATCTGTCGGCGAGTAGGCCAGTTGCCCCGGTTCTTGCAGTCAATGATGGCAAAGCACTACCTTCAGAAAAATAACAAGTTTCCCCCATGGTCAAATCTTAGTTTCTTTTATGGCATTGCTCTCAACAATTGTACAAATAGCTTTCAATTTAGTACAGGGACACCAGTGTGTTTCTTCTTATTTAGTTGTATTTTATTACTTTTTTTGGAAAAAGATTTATCAAAGTATTATTAAAACAATTTTTTCTTTTTTTTGGGATCTTTTACAAAGTCTGAACATCAAATCATCAATATATATAATCATACAGTTCATCTAAATAAGTGCAAAAATTCATGTGAAGCTAATAACAGTCTATACAGTGTTTACTCTGTGATTTTAGCGACCTAAGTAAAAGACTAACAATTACCCTGTCTCACACATCAACTTTCATGCACACCACTCATTCATCCAGTATCCCAGTCATACACGTTCTAAAACAATTTCTAAGGTTGAGGCAACCCGGAACGTCGGTGTTTTAGTTGCACGCCAGGTCTATTACACGCCAGGTCTACGCGCGTTTCGGTGGATTCGTACCACCTTCCTCAGGACCCTCTCAGAAAAAGTTGTAATCCTCCCTCATGTCGTGTGTGCAGGGTATCAATTTATTCTCGTAACCGAGTCTGGATGGGGCTTTTTCTTATCATTTATTTATCAAAGTCTTCTTCATGCTTATTCTCTACTATCTTCTTGCAGTTCGCTGCTTGGGGGCCTGTTTTTTTCTTTTTTCCTTTTTGGGTGCAGGGGGGTACAGGTCGAGGTACTTGTATTCTAAAAGATTCTTTCTGTATATTTACCCTTTAAATACCTTTAGACAAGTTTACATTTCCTTTTTTTTCCCTCTGCTTCGTCTATTTGCCGGTCTTGCCCTTTCTTCTTTGCACTGCTTTATTGTCCGGCGCTCTTTTCCGATAGTCTCGCGTTTAGTCCCGCATGTACAGGGTCCCCGCTTCTCCTCCTCTCACTCGGACACTACCTTCAGCCCTATATGGGGCCGAACTTTGGGGCTTCGAGAATACTAGCGAGCTTGCTAAATCAGAAAATAAGTTTTTAAGAGATCGTATCTCCCTCCCTATTTCCACCCAGTTGAAACCCCTATTTTATGACATGGGAAGACGATCCATCCAGGACATTGCAGGCCTCCGTCCCCTGTTTTTTGGGCACACATAAGAAGGACCGCTGAGCTGTCCAATTATGCTGTTGCCCTCAGTGAATTGATAATAGCTGACACAGGAAGCAGTATCAAATGGATAACTGACCTTAGGCAGCTTTTAACCGATATTGGATTCAGAGAGGCTTGGGCCAGTCAGATTCCACCATCCAAACAGGATTTAAAACGTGCCTATTTGGAATGGGTACAGACGCAAGAGCTATGTAATCCCACAACAGGGAAACTCACTGAGGTGTTCTTTGAGCATAAATCCATCTGCAAATTAGAACCCTACCTTGATTTTATACAGGTTCCCAGGGATAGGGTCCTCTATATGAAGATGAGACTAGGGACCCTCCCGCTCAATAATGTGAAAGCATCTTGGAAGGGGCCTAATTCAACACCAGCGCCCTGCCCAGGTTGCGCATCTCCTAATGAGTCTATTACCCATTTCTTTTTTGCATGCCCAGCCTATAGGATGGCTAGAGCCAAATGGCTCAAACCGGTTTGTAAAATGGTAGGCCTAAGGAACCATTGTGGTGCATTTTAAAAACTGATACTTCTTCTCTTACCTTGATTTGTGGAGTGGCCAAATATCTAGGATGCGCATGGCTGATAAGAACAAAGATCCAAGCGAAAATGCGACATGTACTAATACTTGGGATGCGCATGGCTGATAAGATCAATGCTTTAAGAGAATAATGTGTAGTGCAATATCCATGATGGTTGTTACCCGATACTGTTAGCTTTGTGACTGTTTAAATTGTTTGAAATTTGATGTACAGTATGATGTATTTTTATCTTGTCAAATGTTTTTAGCATCAGAAGTTTTATATGTACAAGCTTTTATGATAACTTTTTATGGAATAAAGCTCATACTGGCTTATTGTGTGTGAGGTTCGCTTGTTTGAGTACCAGCACTCAGTTTTGGGAAATAGAAAGGTAGAACAATAGTTATAATAAAAGGACAAATCTGGGACTCAATAGAACCTGCAAGAGAGAGATAGAGATTTATGAAGTTAAGGTTGGTAGACGAATGTGGCAAGGTGTGAAATCATGATTAGACAGACTTGAAATATATCAAAAATTGCCTTCTCTGTTGCCGGTGGCAGGCTCCTAAGAAAACCTTTTGGGCAGCTGTACTTATTTTCTTTTACATATTAGGCGTTTTAGAAGTTGTTTATTTATGGAAGATGCTCATCCTTAACACTGTTAAGCTAAAATAAATCTTCTTTTTACTTTGAAATGTATATTCCCTCATTTGCGAAATATAACGTATAGAGAAAAGCACTCCTGGAAAAGTAAATTCAATTACAAGAGTTCGTGGTGTGTGAAGAAACATTTTCGTTCCTGTTCCACCCATCCAGAAGAACAAAATTGCATCTTCTTGTAAGAATTGCCACATTTTATTCTGCAATTTTCTTTTTTTCTTCATGAAAACTGCCCATAATGATTTGATCAGCCCATCCAACACATTTCGTCCATTGCTAGGATTTCATCAGGGATACAATTCGAGGAGAGCATCATTAGAGAATCGTCATCCATAGACGCCTTCTGATATTGATGGTTGTTGGACGGGTCTTTATGATGTCCCTGAGGATTAGCGGGCACCTTGTTCTGCAGCTTCCCTGATGCAGAATAACAATGATGCAAGACAGTGGGTATTAGAAGACTTATATGGATGACGATTTTCTAATATTACAACAAGAAAATTGCAGAATAAAATGTGACAATTCTTACAAGAAGTTGTAATTTGATTGTTCTGAGGGATTGAAGCGGAATGTAGAAATTTCTACAAACACCAAGGACCGTTGCAATTGAATTTGAATGTACTTTTCTAGGAATGCTTTCCTATATACTTTATAATTTGTACGCTTTTGTGTTAATTACTTAGGTATTGTTTACAGTGGAACCTCAGAGGTGACAGGAATAATGCATCATATAGTGATACTTCATAGTTAATAATACCAGTGCAGTACGCTATTAAGCCATTAAGATTTTGGGGCAGATTTATGATAACTGGCTCATCCCTGCAAATCAGCGGATATGCACCAGATAAGATGCGTCATGCAAGTTTACCCTTGCGCCACCACAGATGCGCCGCATTTACAAAGCAGCGCATCATGGCGCAAGGATAAACAGATGCATTGATGGAGCAGATTTCATCTGGAGCCAGGCATTGTTTTATTTTTGTGGTTCACATAAACTGCATTTAAAATTGACAAGCACATTTTGGTGCAAGTTAAAACACATGGCCCATGAAAAATATGAAGGTAAGGCCAAGTCAGTCTGAAATGCTTGTGCTGAATTAACGTGCTTTTGCAGTGTAGAGAAAAGTGGCCTTTTTAGCTTTGAAGATTAATAGAATGTGTTCTCTCTTCCTAGCACATCCCTTGTAATCTAAATTCACTGTTTCTGTCTTAAGAGACTTTTGCTTGTTGCATATTTTGATAAACATGTTTAGTTTTAAATACCTCTTTTTATAATATGTGTGAATTAACAATGCACCAAACACTACACATGGGGCTAAATGCTTTTTGCATGAAAAGCTACCTAAAAAGCATGTTGCTGTGTGCGGTGTATTAACTGTGTGCGCTTTTAAATTTTACACTAATGCATAATAATGCTATGTTGTACATTGTACATTTTTGCATGTTGTACACAAATGATAGAAAAAAAGCTGCTTTATACTAATAGCTTGGCTAGGTAAACATATATAAGGGGTATTAGGATGAGGGAGGAAACATAATGGGCTGATTTACATGAAATTAATATTCTCTTTTGTGTTTGTTTTGGTTTTGGGCCTACCATTAAATGGCTGCCTGTGAATCCAGATAATTAAACAAGAAGAATCCTACTCAGAGTGTACACCTCAGAGGTGGGGGACACCCAGTGTTGTGTTAAATACCCCTCACACACCAACAGGCCCCTTGGTGTCATGCTTCATCATCTGGGTCTTCGCACCCCGCTAGAGGGATGCGGCGTGCTGCGACCAGCGACTGCGCGGGAGCACTAGAGTGGTTGACTATGTGTGGTGTGTGTTGTGTGCATGTGCTGGGGTATTTGGGAGAATGTGAGTGAAGGGTGTGGTGAGGATTAAAAAGACACCTGGCCAGTAGGTTGTGAGAAAAAACTTTATTCGAAAACTCTGGCTGGTGCTATTAAAAAAGGTGCAAGGCGAGGTTAGTAGTCTTGATTATGGACTCTACCTCTGGTGTGCGTCAACATGTTTCGGAACTCAGTGTTCCTTCTTCAGGACGGGTGCACAACTTCCCAACCCTACTCACGTGTTTTTTAATAAAAAATGTTGTTGTTTTCTAAACTTTTAGAAAAAAGTGAAAATTATTTACAGTGATAAACAAGGCTATAGTGTGCCTACAGCGGTTTGACGGGATCATGCGGTTGCATGTCCTGAAAAGAAAAGGAAAAATTTTTGAGTTTGGTTGCCACTCGGGAATGGCTCAAACAAGTGCAGTCACTTGGAGCCCCAAACGGTTAAATAAACCTGTAAAAGAAACACATACACAAAATACATAAAAAGACACATTTTTAGTTTCTAATAGTTCTGAATTCATACTCATTTAGACTGTCATGTTTTGCCTCACGAGCATGTCCAGAAAGCCAGGGTAGGTAGATGGACTCCTAATCTGTAAAAGGTTTGAAAAGAAGGATTCAGTCCTTTCCTCACTATTCTCAATATGTTCAGTGGGTTTTGTCGTAAAGGAAGTTTTCTACTCATACTCACAAAGTCCGCCAAAGTAGGCCTCTTTCCTCCCCGCAATACTCCGCTGGTAATGCTTAGCGTGCAGGGTTGTGGTATATATGGGGCCTATGGCGTTCTATGATTCGTTAATTAACGGATGTGATTTAAAGCCCATATATGGGACATCCGCCTCTGTGCCTATCATGATCCTTGACCTGTTGGAGGGATACCATGTGTCGTTCTGAGCATGTAGGATGAGTTAGTGACTCTCTTTCTAAGCGCGCATGCGCATGGTAGGTTGTCTAGATGGATTTAACTGCTATGCGCATGCGTAGAAGATTAAGTATGATTAGGTACACTACTCCTTTGTTTACATAGATCTGGCACGGTTCATGATCTGAAGATACAGTATGTTAAACAAAGCCTGTGAATATTTTCAAAAAACCACTTGTGCTTGATAGAGTAGAGGAGGTGTGAGCCTGGCTACCATTATTTTGCGGATTTAGAAGGCAAGTTCTGGTACTTTCCGTTGTTCTATCCAGACAATTGACCCCAAGGGATGTCGTCATTTAGGCCGTCCAGATGGGTGCCCAAACGGAAAACCCAGCGCTGTTCTTTCTGAAGTAGGCTAGTTTCCGAGGGCAAGCGTTCGATTACGGTCCAATGTAGATCGTTGACACAGTGTTGTTTGTCTAAAAAGTGAGATGCCATTTTTGTGGTTGTTTTTTTGCATCGGATGTTACTCTTGTGTTCTCCAATCCTTACTTTCACTGGTCGGGATGTCATGCCGATGTATTCTAGGCCACAAGGGCAGGTGATCATATAGACAACATTTTTTGTGTTGCAGTTCGAGAATTGTCTTTGCTCCCATGATGTGCCATTTCTGAAGCGTATTTCTTTGCTTTTGCGTGTCAGGTGGCAACTGTTACAATCTCCGCATGGGAAATGTCCTTGTACCCCAATGTTAGTTTGTCTGCCTGTGGGGGTTTGGCGTGGTCTTGTGTGGACCAAAATGTCTTTGATATTTCTGCCTCTGCGATGTGCATACATCGGTTTTTCAAAGTTCAGCTGGCCACAGTTCAGTATTCTCCAATGCTTATTGATTACTTTCGACACTTCATTAGACAGGGTTGTGTATGTTGTGACACATATTGGTCTTTTCTCTACTTCCTTTGACTTATAATTGTCTTCTAGGAGTGCATCCCTGTGATTATTCTTTGCCCTCTTCAATGCCCTGTTTATTGTTTTAACTGGGTATTGCCTCTGTATCAATTTCTTCTTGAGGTCTTTTGCCTGGTTGTTGAACTGGTTCAGTTCCGTACAGTTTCGTCTGAGGCGTAGAAACTGCCCATAGGGTAGGTTCTCCCTTAGGTGCCTGGGGTGGAAACTGTCGTACCTCAGTAGGCAATTCCTTGAGGTGGGTTTGAAGTGAGTTCGACTTTTCAATCTGCCTTCCTCGCTGTATATGCTCAGATCCAGGAATATCATCTTTGTGTTTGATATCGTGCTCGTGAACTTTAGAAATCGATTCTGAGTGTTCAGCCATGTTACAAACTCTTGGGCACTCTCCATATCTCCATCCCAGATGATAAAAATATCGTCAATGTACCTTTTCCAGGTGTTGATCTGGGAATGGTATGGGTTGTCGGTGTTGAGGATTTTGGTATGTTCAAGATGGTACACATAAAGGCCAGCCAGACTCGGCGCAAAAGTGCTGCCCATACTTGTCCCATGGGTCTGTAGGTATAGTGTTTGGTCGTATTGGAAAAAGTTCTCTTGCAAAGCTATGGAGATGCATTCCATAACCAAATTACGTGGGGTTTGGTATTTCCATCTCTCGCTGAAGAGGACTTCTTCTATAATTTGTAACGTTTCGTCATGCGGGAGGCTCGTGTATAAGCTCTCTACATCGAGGCTTAGTAGGAACTGTCTAGCCGGGTCGAATTGTTTGTCTTCGAGCAGTTGTAATACGGCTTTGGTGTCCTTTAGGTAGGTGCTGGTGGATTGAACCAGAGGGCGCAAGAAGGCGTCAGCAAACTTAGATAGTGGTTCAAGAATCGACCCTATCCCGGAGACGATAGGTCTTCCCGGTGGATTGTTGATGTTCTTGTGGATTTTGGGGATGCAATAAAAGTACGGTATCCTCGGTGATGGTTGCTGTAGGAAGTCTGCCTCTTTTCTACTGAGCCAGTTATGGGTTAAACCTTCCTCTACCATTCCTCCGATTTTTACACGTAATCTTTCCGTAGGGTCTTCTTGAAGGATTTTGTAATTGCGCTCGTCTGATAATAGACGTTTACACTCCATATCGTAGGCCTCAAGGGTCTGTAGGACGATGGCTCCCCCTTTATCCGCTGGTTTTATTATCAGTTCGTTATTGTCTGTTAATTCCCTCAGGGCTCGATGTTCTTCACCGCTGGTGTTATGAAAAGTGCTCCGGCCACTGGGGTTCATCTGATTAACCTCCGTGATGACTGCTTTTTCAAATGTTAAAATTTCCACCGGTATCGCTGAGTCTGGTGGGCTGAAAGTCGATTTTAACCTCAAGCCGGTGTCTGTATTGTCCTCCGGTGGTGGTTTATCCTTGAAAAAGGCTTGGAGCTTCAATTTCCGAAAGAACTCCTGCAGTTCCATGTTTAGTTTGAATAAGTCCGGTTTGTGGGTAGGTACAAACCCCAAACCCTTGTTTAACACTCTCTCCTGTGTTGTTGTCAGACTCAACGGTGTTAAGTTGACTATTAGGTTCCTCTCTTGCTTGTCGATGGCTGGTTGGGGAGGGACCCGGTCATGCTCCTGGTTGTTCGTGTGTTGGGCTGTTCCTGGTCCTGCCATGCCACGTTGTTGCCTTTCCGGTTTCTTCCTCGTGTTATCTGGCGTGTGCCTAAAAAAGGCTGCTGTTGTCCTCCAAAAGCCTGTTGTTGGCCGTAGAAACCTTCATTATATTCTTGGTTCCACTGTGGGTAGTTCATTGCCATTGGGGTTGGTCCAAACTGGTATGGGTTGAATTGAGGGGGGCCCATATATTGTGGATACTGATTTTGAGGTTGGTAACCTCTCCATCCCCTTTGTTTTGGGAATTGTTGTCTGCGTTGTCTCCATCCACCACGTCTTTGTCTCGATCCTTTGTTGCCACTCGAGTTTGATCCTGACGAGCTATTGTCTGAGACGTCGCTTTCTGCATTGCTGTTTGTGTTTCTGGAGACATAGTCCGCTTTGGTATATGGATATGCGGTCTCTGGAGTGAATTTGGCTACATCTTTAGCCAATTTGTTTGTTTTGCTTTGTTTCAAAGTACATTCGAATTCTGTCATCTGCTGGTTCAGTTCTTCCAGTCTTGTTTTCAGTTCATCTGTGCTTATGTACGTGTTGAGTTGGACCTCAATCTTATTGATTTCAATTTTTAGTTCATGTGTTATCCTTGCGGCAGTTTTTACTATAAGTACCAACCAGTCCCTAGAGATACCGTACTTTTATTGCATCCCCAAAATCCACAAGAACATCAACAATCCACCGGGAAGACCTATCGTCTCCGGGATAGGGTCGATTCTTGAACCACTATCTAAGTTTGCTGACGCCTTCTTGCGCCCTCTGGTTCAATCCACCAGCACCTACCTAAAGGACACCAAAGCCGTATTACAACTGCTCGAAGACAAACAATTCGACCCGGCTAGACAGTTCCTACTAAGCCTCGATGTAGAGAGCTTATACACGAGCCTCCCGCATGACGAAACGTTACAAATTATAGAAGAAGTCCTCTTCAGCGAGAGATGGAAATACCAAACCCCACGTAATTTGGTTATGGAATGCATCTCCATAGCTTTGCAAGAGAACTTTTTCCAATACGACCAAACACTATACCTACAGACCCATGGGACAAGTATGGGCAGCACTTTTGCGCCGAGTCTGGCTGGCCTTTATGTGTACCATCTTGAACATACCAAAATCCTCAACACCGACAACCCATACCATTCCCAGATCAACACCTGGAAAAGGTACATTGACGATATTTTTATCATCTGGGATGGAGATATGGAGAGTGCCCAAGAGTTTGTAACATGGCTGAACACTCAGAATCGATTTCTAAAGTTCACGAGCACGATATCAAACACAAAGATGATATTCCTGGATCTGAGCATATACAGCGAGGAAGGCAGATTGAAAAGTCGAACTCACTTCAAACCCACCTCAAGGAATTGCCTACTGAGGTACGACAGTTTCCACCCCAGGCACCTAAGGGAGAACCTACCCTATGGGCAGTTTCTACGCCTCAGACGAAACTGTACGGAACTGAACCAGTTCAACAACCAGGCAAAAGACCTCAAGAAGAAATTGATACAGAGGCAATACCCAGTTAAAACAATAAACAGGGCATTGAAGAGGGCAAAGAATAATCACAGGGATGCACTCCTAGAAGACAATTATAAGTCAAAGGAAGTAGAGAAAAGACCAATATGTGTCACAACATACACAACCCTGTCTAATGAAGTGTCGAAAGTAATCAATAAGCATTGGAGAATACTGAACTGTGGCCAGCTGAACTTTGAAAAACCGATGTATGCACATCGCAGAGGCAGAAATATCAAAGACATTTTGGTCCACACAAGACCACGCCAAACCCCCACAGGCAGACAAACTAACATTGGGGTACAAGGACATTTCCCATGCGGAGATTGTAACAGTTGCCACCTGACACGCAAAAGCAAAGAAATACGCTTCAGAAATGGCACATCATGGGAGCAAAGACAATTCTCGAACTGCAACACAAAAAATGTTGTCTATATGATCACCTGCCCTTGTGGCCTAGAATACATCGGCATGACATCCCGACCAGTGAAAGTAAGGATTGGAGAACACAAGAGTAACATCCGATGCAAAAAAACAACCACAAAAATGGCATCTCACTTTTTAGACAAACAACACTGTGTCAACGATCTACATTGGACCGTAATCGAACGCTTGCCCTCGGAAACTAGCCTACTTCAGAAAGAACAGCGCTGGGTTTTCCGTTTGGGCACCCATCTGGACGGCCTAAATGACGACATCCCTTGGGGTCAATTGTCTGGATAGAACAACGGAAAGTACCAGAACTTGCCTTCTAAATCCGCAAAATAATGGTAGCCAGGCTCACACCTCCTCCACTCTATCAAGCACAAGTGGTTTTTTGAAAATATTCACAGGCTTTGTTTAACATACTGTATCTTCAGATCATGAACCGTGCCAGATCTATGTAAACAAAGGAGTAGTGTACCTAATCATACTTAATCTTCTACGCATGCGCATAGCAGTTAAATCCATCTAGACAACCTACCATGCGCATGCGCGCTTAGAAAGAGAGTCACTAACTCATCCTACATGCTCAGAACGACACATGGTATCCCTCCAACAGGTCAAGGATCATGATAGGCACAGAGGCGGATGTCCCATATATGGGCTTTAAATCACATCCGTTAATTAACGAATCATAGAACGCCATAGGCCCCATATATACCACAACCCTGCACGCTAAGCATTACCAGCGGAGTATTGCGGGGAGGAAAGAGGCCTACTTTGGCGGACTTTGTGAGTATGAGTAGAAAACTTCCTTTACGACAAAACCCACTGAACATATTGAGAATAGTGAGGAAAGGACTGAATCCTTCTTTTCAAACCTTTTACAGATTAGGAGTCCATCTACCTACCCTGGCTTTCTGGACATGCTCGTGAGGCAAAACATGACAGTCTAAATGAGTATGAATTCAGAACTATTAGAAACTAAAAATGTGTCTTTTTATGTATTTTGTGTATGTGTTTCTTTTACAGGTTTATTTAACCGTTTGGGGCTCCAAGTGACTGCACTTGTTTGAGCCATTCCCGAGTGGCAACCAAACTCAAAAATTTTTCCTTTTCTTTTCAGGACATGCAACCGCATGATCCCGTCAAACCGCTGTAGGCACACTATAGCCTTGTTTATCACTGTAAATAATTTTCACTTTTTTCTAAAAGTTTAGAAAACAACAACATTTTTTATTAAAAAACACGTGAGTAGGGTTGGGAAGTTGTGCACCCGTCCTGAAGAAGGAACACTGAGTTCCGAAACATGTTGACGCACACCAGAGGTAGAGTCCATAATCAAGACTACTAACCTCGCCTTGCACCTTTTTTAATAGCACCAGCCAGAGTTTTCGAATAAAGTTTTTTCTCACAACCTACTGGCCAGGTGTCTTTTTAATCCTCACCACACCCTTCACTCACATTCTCCCAAATACCCCAGCACATGCACACAACACACACCACACATAGTCAACCACTCTAGTGCTCCCGCGCAGTCGCTGGTCGCAGCACGCCGCATCCCTCTAGCGGGGTGCGAAGACCCCGATGATGAAGCATGACACCAAGGGGCCTGTTGGTGTGTGAGGGGTATTTAACACAACACTGGGTGTCCCCCACCTCTGAGGTGTACACTCTGAGTAGGATTCTTCTTGTTTAATTATCAGTGCCCGTGGAGTGAGAATCCTATCTCAATACTCTACCTCCCTCTGTTGATACTTATTTGCCTGTGAATCCAGCAAGGCTGTGACTTGCATTAAAGAGAATAGAGCATGCGTAAACTGTGTCACCTTGCCTCAGGAGGAGTCAAGGCCACTTTGAACTGTGCATTCTTGTGATTGTGCCAATGTACCAATTAACTAAAGTGTCCTCTAGCCTGCTCTGTGGAAGGAAGGGAGAGGAAAAGATAGAAACATTTTTCCTAGTAAATCTTGCTAAACATATAAAATGTATTCATCATTTGCGCTTCTTTTGTTAAAACTGGTATGCTCTAGAATTTTAGAATGAGTCAGGATAGTGAGACCTCATGCCATCATGACTGACCAATTACAAACAAGTTGTCCTGAAGATGCAACATTTTTGTGTCGTCTGCCAAAAATTAGAGTATAAATAATGACCTCTTTGGAGGCGTGGTTGGCTTCTAGGCTCATTAGGCTTTGGGGGGGCATGTGAGCTCTTGAGAGAAGGAACAGATTAGACCAGACATTCAAAGTCCTTGCACCTCATATTTTGGCACCAGGCCACATTCCTTTAAGGTCTGGTGAAGGAGGGGTGCTTTCAAGGAGCAGCTCCTACCAGAGACACAGAGAGGCAGAGAGTGCAGCTGATTAGGATACAATTGGATGCTAAACTTTAAGTTCATGCTTTGACTAATTAATTAGGTCTGAAAGGATTTATTTGACTTATGCATTTATTTCTCTTAATGGGAGATTTTTACAAACTATTTAATTATTGATTAGCCTTGCAAGACTATTTTTCTTAGAAACTCTTTAAGAGTTTTGACTGATATTTTGCGCCACATTTTCTTTCTTACATGTAATGCTTATATGCAGACTCTAATATGTTCTGTATTAATATTATTTTTCCTGTTTTCCTAATTATGTAACCTGATTGATATATTACTAATGAATAAAGGGTCAGAGAAACATTTACTTTTGACTAGAAGATAAAACCCTTTAAAATGCTCAACGACTCTCTTCATTGGCTTAAATAATAATTGCATTTTTGACTGTTCATGATTATTTAAAGTCTCCTGAAGGTAATACATGGTGTGATGGGCCCAACACCTTTTTCAGCGGTAAAATAGAGGTAGCATGAGGGTTTGCATTGAAAAATTACCAGATGAAATTACCGCTCTATCATCGTGATGCATCTCTAGTCGGAAGGGTGGCACATTGCTGGAGTTGTGTCGCAAGCGTGACGCAACTCCAGCAATGCTCGTGGCCTGCCCATACACAACGTGGTGCATCAAGCCTTACGCCTGCTTCAAGCAGGCACAAGGTTTTGACACAGCGGTGTCGGAAAAGTGACTGAGTGAAAGATTTCACTCAGGCACTTTTCTGAGGCGTTCCTCCACCGGAATGCCCACCCTGTGCCGAAATGCCCACATGAAACCTGCGCAGGTCTTTACAATGTGATGCATCTCCCTAGATGCGTCACGTTTTAAATCCGTCGCAGCATGGCGCTAGCTTAGCTCCACCTCTGGGTCACAGAAGTGATGCAACCGCGGCGCAAAAGTGGTGGACGGGGCTTGTACATCTGCCCCTTTTTGTTTTGTTCTCTGGATTGTGAACACTAGCAACAAATTAATTTGTTTTCCATAGCCTTTAACAGGAAGAAGGTTTTGAGCATGTGAATTTTAATATAAGTAATCCAACATCATTAAACACTGAAAGATAATGAATGCACGAATAATGGGATCAACAATTGTCTCCACTTTAACTGTAGCCTGGACTCCTCAGCTCAATTTTGGAGCTAGCCACAATCAAATGCCCTAATCTCCATTCCACAAAGAGCTACAGGGCCATATGAACAAGCGGCAGCGATAATTATTGCTGGGCGCGCCTAGCGCAAGTTTCCCTATCGCCAGCTATCGCTGGAATTCATCACCAAGCTAGCACTGTATTTACAATGCTTAGCGCATTGGCAATGAAAATTCCAGGGATAGCAAGTTAATGTCCCAACATTGCTGGAAACCAGCGATGTTCCTCGCTAAGCAGCGATGACCTTGCTGATACGACTCGGTGGTCGTAACCACACATTCCACCTCCCATGCAAAGCATGCCTTACCCTGGATTTTGAAAAACCAAAGTAAATGATGGACAGAGCGTTGACAATACAAGCACTCACCCCCAGTCAACTGATCTGGGTTTAATCCATCACCGTTCTTAAGCCCACTCTGCCACCCCAGTTCAGACATGGCCATATGCAAATCAGTCTGACCCTGTGCCTCACGGGAACAGTCCAGCCCGAACTGTCAAGCCATGCCTTCCCTGGACCGGAAACAAGCTACCGAGGACCGGTTTCTGGCATTTCAGCCTTCTTTAGCCCGGCTTGCTTGAATCCAGTGGCAAAGTGAGCAAGGGACTCATGTCTGAGCATACCCTGCCAACTTATGGCGATAAAGAAAAACCAACGGAAATGATGGCCGGAGCGTTGACAATACAAGCACTCACCCCCAGTCAACTGATCTGGGTTTAATCCATCACCGTTCTTTAGCCCACTCTGCCACCCCAGTTCAGACATGGCCATATGCAAATCAGTCTGACCCTGTGCCTCATGGGAACAGTCCAGCCCGAACTGTCAAGCCATGCCTTCCCTGGACCGGAAACAAGCTACCGAGGACCGGTTTCTGGCATTTCAGCCTTCTTTAGCCCGGCTTGCTTGAATCCAGTGGCAAAGTGAGCAAGGGACTCATGTCTGAGCATACCCTGCCAACTTATGGCGATAAAGAAAAACCAACGGAAATGATGGCCGGAGCGTTGACAATACAAGCACTCACCCCCAGTCAACTGATCTGGGTTTAATCCATCACCGTTCTTTAGCCCACTCTGCCACCCCAGTTCAGACATGGCCATATGCAAATCAGTCTGAACTGTGCCTCATGGGAACAGTCCAGAACGAACTTTCAAGCCATGCCTTCCCTGGACCGGAAACAAGCTACCGAGGACCGGTTTCTGGCATTTCAGCCTTCTTCAGCCCGGCTTGCTTGAATCCAGTGACAAAGTGAGCAAGGGACTCACGTCTGAGCATACCCTGCCAACTTATGGCAAACAAAGAAAAACCAAAGGAAATGATGGCCGGAGGGTTGACATTACAAGCACTCACCCCCAATCAACTGATCTGGGTTTAATCCATCACCGTTCTTTAGCCCACTCTGCCACCCCAGTTCAGACATGGCCATATGCAAATCAGTCTGACCCTGTGCCTCATGGGAACAGTCCAGCCCGAACTGTCAAGCCATGCCTTCCCTGGACCGGAAACAAGCTACCGAGGACCGGTTTCTGGCATTTCAGCCTTCTTTAGCCCGGCTTGCTTGAATCCAGTGGCAAAGTGAGCAAGGGACTCAAGTCTGAGCATACCCTGCCAACTTATGGCGATAAAGAAAAACCAACGGAAATGATGGCCGGAGCGCTGACAATACAAGCACTCACCCCCAGTCAACTGATCTGGGTTTAATCCATCACCGTTCTTTAGCCCACTCTGCCACCCCAGTTCAGACATGGCCATATGCAAATCAGTCTGAACTGTGCCTCATGGGAACAGTCCAGACGGAACTTTCAAGCCATGCCTTCCCTGAACCGGAAACAAGCTACCGAGGACCGATTTCTGGCATTTCAGCCTTCTTCAACCCGGCTTGCTTGAATCCAGTGACAAAGTGAGCAAGGGACTCACGTCTGAGCATACCCTGCCAACTTATGGCGAACAAAGAAAAACCAAAGGAAATGATGGACGGAGCGTTGACAGTACAAGCACTCACCCCCAGTCAACTGATCTGGGTTTAATCCATCACCGTACTTTAGCCCACTCTGCCACCCCGGTTCAGACATGGCCATATTCAAATCAGTCTGACCCTGTGCCTCATGGGAACAGTCCAGCCCGAACTGTCAAGCCATGCCTTCCCTGGACCGGAAACAAGCTACTAAGGACCGGTTTCTGGCATTTCAGCCTTCTTCATCCCGGCTTGCTTGAATCCAGTGGCAAAGTGAGCAAGGGACTCACGTCTGAGCATACCCTGCCAACTTATGGTGAACAAAGAAAAACCAAAGGAAATGATGGACTGAGAGCTGAAAATACAAGCACTCACCCCCAGTCAACTGATCTGGGTTTAATCCATCACCGTTCTTTAGCCCACACTGCCACCCCAGTTCAGACATGGCCATATGCAAATCAGTCTAACCCTGTGCCTCATGGGAACAGTCCAGCCCGAACTGTCAAGCCATGCCTTCCCTGGACGGGAAACAAGCTACCGAGGACCGGTTTCTGGCATTTCAGCCTTCTTTAGCCCGGCTTGCTTGAATCCAGTGGCAAAGTGAGCAAGGGACTCATGTCTGAGCATACCCTGCCAACTTATGGCGATAAAGAAAAACCAACGGAAATGATGGCCGGAGCGTTGACAATACAAGCACTCACCCCCAGTCAACTGATCTGGGTTTAATCCATCACCGTTCTTTAGCCCACTCTGCCACCCCAGTTCAGACATGGCCATATGCAAATCAGTCTGAACTGTGCCTCATGGGAACAGTCCAGACGGAACTTTCAAGCCATGCCTTCCCTGAACCGGAAACAAGCTACCGAGGACCGATTTCTGGCATTTCAGCCTTCTTCAACCCGGCTTGCTTGAATCCAGTGACAAAGTGAGCAAGGGACTCACGTCTGAGCATACCCTGCCAACTTATGGCGATAAAGAAAAACCAACGGAAATGATGGCCGGAGCGTTGACAATACAAGCACTCACCCCCAGTCAACTGATCTGGGTTTAATCCATCACCGTTCTTTAGCCCACTCTGCCACCCCAGTTCAGACATGGCCATATGCAAATCAGTCTGAACTGTGCCTCATGGGAACAGTCCAGACGGAACTTTCAAGCCATGCCTTCCCTGAACCGGAAACAAGCTACCGAGGACCGATTTCTGGCATTTCAGCCTTCTTCAACCCGGCTTGCTTGAATCCAGTGACAAAGTGAGCAAGGGACTCACGTCTGAGCATACCCTGCCAACTTATGGCGAACAAAGAAAAACCAAAGGAAATGATGGACGGAGCGTTGACAGTACAAGCACTCACCCCCAGTCAACTGATCTGGGTTTAATCCATCACCGTACTTTAGCCCACTCTGCCACCCCGGTTCAGACATGGCCATATTCAAATCAGTCTGACCCTGTGCCTCATGGGAACAGTCCAGCCCGAACTGTCAAGCCATGCCTTCCCTGGACCAGAAACAAGCTACTGAGGACCAGTTTCTGGCATTTCAGCCTTCTTCATCCCGGCTTGCTTGAATCCAGTGGCAAAGTGAGCAAGGGACTCACGTCTGAGCATACCCTGCCAACTTATGGTGAACAAAGAAAAACCAAAGGAAATGATGGACTGAGAGCTGAAAATACAAGCACTCACCCCAAGTCAACTGATCTGGGTTTAATCCATCACCGTTCTTTAGCCCACACTGCCACCCCAGTTCAGACATGGCCATAGGCAAATCAGTCTAACCCTGTGCCTCATGGGAACAGCCCAGCCCGAACTGTCAAGCTGTGCCTTCCCCGGACCGGAAAGGAGCTACCGGGGACCGGTTTCTGGCATTCCAGCCTTCTTCATTTGGCTTGCTTGAATCCAGTGGCAAGGTGAGCAAGGGACTCACGTCTGAGCATACCCTGCCAACTTATGGCGAACAAAGAAAAACCAAAGGAAATGATGGCCGGAGCGTTGACATTACAAGCACTCACCCCCAGTCAACTGATCTGGGTTTAATCCATCACCGTTCTTTAGCCCACTCTGCCACCCCAGTTCAGACATGGCCATATGCAAATCAGTCTGACCCTGTGCCTCACGGGAACAGTCCAGCCCGAACTGTCAAGCCATGCCTTCCCTGGACCGTAAACAAGCTACCGAGGACCGGTTTCTGGCATTTCAGCCTTCTTCAGCCCGGCTTGCTTGAACCCATTGGCAAAGTGAGCAAGGGTCTCACGTCTGAACATACCCTGCCAACTTATGGTGACAAAGAAAAACCAAAGGAAATGATGGCCGGAGCGTTGACATTACAAGCACTCACCCCCAGTCAACTGATCTGGGTTTAATCCATCACCGTTCTTTAGCCCACTCTGCCACCCCAGTTCAGACATGGCCATATGCAAATCAGTCTGACCCTGTGCCTCATGGGAACAGTCCAGCCCGAACTGTCAAGCCATGCCTTCCCTGGACCGGAAACAAGCTACCGAGGACCGGTTTCTGGCATTTCAGCCTTCTTTAGCCTGGCTTGCTTGAATCCAGTGGCAAAGTGAGCAAGGGACTCATGTCTGAGCATACCCTGCCAACTTATGGCGATAAAGAAAAACCAACGGAAATGATGGCCGGAGCGTTGACAATACAAGCACTCACCCCCAGTCAACTGATCTGGGTTTAATCCATCACCGTTCTTTAGCCCACTCTGCCACCCCAGTTCAGACATGGCCATATGCAAATCAGTCTGAACTGTGCCTCATGGGAACAGTCCAGACCGAACTTTCAAGCCATGCCTTCCCTGGACCGGAAACAAGCTACCCAGGACCGGTTTCTGGCATTTCAGCCTTCTTCAGCCCGGCTTGCTTGAATCCAGTGACAAAGTGAGCAAGGGACTCACGTCTGAGCATACCCTGCCAACTTATGGCGAACAAAGAAAAACCAAAGGAAATGATGGCCGGAGCGTTGACATTACAAGCACTCACCCCCAGTCAACTGATCTGGGTTTAATCCATCACCGTTCTTTAGCCCACTCTGCCACCCCAGTTCAGACATGGCCATATGCAAATCAGTCTGACCCTGTGCCTCATGGGAACAGTCCAGCCCGAACTGTCAAGCCATGCCTTCCCTGGACCGGAAACAAGCTACTGAGGACCGGCTTCTGGCATTTCAGCCTTCTTCATCCCGGCTTGCTTGAATCCAGTGGCAAAGTGAGCAAGGGACTCACGTCTGAGCATACCCTGCCAACTTATGGTGAACAAAGAAAAACCAAAGGAAATGATGGACTGAGAGCTGAAAATACAAGCACTCACCCCCAGTCAACTGATCTGGGTTTAATCCATCACAGTTCTTTAGCCCACACTGCCACCCCAGTTCAGACATGGCCATATGCAAATCAGTCTAACCCTGTGCCTCATGGGAACAGTCCAGCCAGAACTGTCAAGCCGTGCCTTCCCCGGACCGGAAAGGAGCTACCGGGGACCGGTTTCTGGCATTCCAGCCTTCTTCATTCGGCTTGCTTGAATCCAGTGGCAAGGTGAGCAAGGGACTCACGTCTGAGCATACCCTGCCAACTTATGACGAACAAAGAAAAACCAAAGGAAATGATGGACGGAGCCTTGACAATACAAGCACTCACCCCCAGTCAACTGATATGGGTTTAATCTATCACTGTACTGTTCTTTAGCCCACTCTGCCACCCCAGTTCATACATGGCCATATGCAAATCAGTCTGACCCTGTGCCTCCTGGGAACAGTCCAGCCCGAACTGTCAAGCCATGCCTTCCCTGGACCGGAAACAAGCTACCAAGGACCGGTTTCTGGCATTTCAGCCTTCTTTAGCCCGGCTTGCTTGAATCCAGTGTGAAAGTGTGCAGGGGACTCACGTCTGAGCATACACTTCCAACTTATGGCGAACAAAGAAAAACCAAAGGAAATGATGGACGGAGAGTTGACAATACAAGCACTCACCCCAAGTCAACTGATCTGGGTTTAATCCATCACCGTTCTTTAGCCCACTCTGCCACCCCAGTTCAGACATGGCCATATGCAAATCAGTCTGACCCTGTGCCTCATGGGAGCAGTCCAGCCCGAACTGTCAAGCCAAGACTTCCCTGGACTGGAAACAAGCTAGCAAGGACCGGTTTCTGGCAGAACTGGGGTGGTGTGGAGTGAAAACAAATGATGGATTTAGGCCCAGATCTCTGTACTGGGGTGAATGTATGACATTGTTCTGCATTCTGTCCATCAACTGTGATTTTTGCATTTGTCACCCCGAGTGGGATGGGTGTGCTCAGACGTGAGTCCCATGCTCTCCACACCACTGGATTCAAGCAAGCCGGGCTGAAGATGGCTGGAATCCCAGAAACCGGTCCTCGGAAGCTTGTTTCTGGTCCAGGGAAGGCATGGCTTGGCAGTTCGGGCTGGACTCTTCCCATGAGGCACAGGGTCAGACTGATTTGCATATGGGCATGTCTGAACTGGGGTGGTGTGGAGTGCAAGAAAACGATGGATTTAGGCCCAGATCTCTGTACTGGGGTGAATGTATGACATTGTTCTGCATTCTGTCCATCAACTGTGGTTTTTTCATTTTTCACCCCGAGTGGGATGGGTATGCTCAGACGTGAGTCTCATGCTCTCCACACCACTGGATTCAAGCAAGCCGGGCTGAAGACGGCTGGAATGCCAGAAACCGGTCCCCGGAAGCTTGTTTCCGGTCCAGGGAAGGCATGGCTTGGTAGTTCGGGCTGGACTGTTCCCATGAGGCACAGGGTCAGACTGATTTGCATATGGCCATGTCTGAACTGGGGTGGTGTGGAGTGCAAAAAAACGATGGATTTAGGCCCAGATCTCTGTACTGGGGTGAATGTATAACATTGTTCTGCATTCTGTCCATCAACTGTGGTTTTTGCATTTAACCCTGGATTTTAGCAGACGTTAAAATCCAGCGTAAATGGCCGGTTAGTGCGATTTTGTTTATTGCTACGCAGGCCGGGGCATTGTTGTAAATATTGCAAAGCTGCCTTCGCGATATTTCCTCATGTAGTCTACTGAGGCATGCCTACTTTGCATCTCATTAACGATGCGATGCAGAGCGGGTGCTAAATCACGGAAACACGCGGTAGCGTGTCCTTGTTAATATTGCGATATAATAATCGCCGCTTTTCGGCCAAAACAGATGCTAAAGCGGCGATAATTTCATTGCGCCCCCTTGATAATATGCTCCACAGTGCGCTGCCAACCATGATCGATCCTCAGTGCTTGGGACTCGTGAGATGGATGATCAAGGACTAAGCTCCCCACTAGGAATGAGGGTGATGGCGCCATGATCCGAGTCACGTTTGTGAATTTTTGGTGAATAGATAAGTAATCACCTCGTTTTTTGGCAATGCACACTGATTTGCAAAGGCCGTTTTTCCACTTACAGTCAGAAAATTGGTTAAACTATTTAAATTCATGTGACCTTGAAATATAACCTAGTAAATTCTGAATTTGTTTAGGTAAAAGTCGGACTTATGCTAGTTTACTTTAAATTAGATTGTCAAAATAGGACATTGGAATGATATATGTATGATATTGTAGACATGAGAATTAATACGTCCACAATGTAAGCCGAACTTCCATTAACAAAATACAAGTGTAAAAATAAAGGTCAGTGCAACTAAAAACATCCTATTAAGTAGGTTATATCAAATGTGCAATTATTTATATTTAAAAAATAAGGACACAGATGGAGTAAGCATAAGACATAACAGATGTCCCCCTCACTCAGTTAAGAGTTTTAAAAACGCACGACCATGTCATCTAGAACTGCACAATTAAAGCTGGATTCCTCAGCACATTTTGTCCGAGGCATAAATAAAATCCACATACCTAACTTGCTTGGAGATGTTTAGCAAATAGTCTGATAATATCTTTCCTTTTCATTACCTTATGTTTTTTACTGTTATAACATGTACTGGGTTGCTGTCTGACTTCGGGCTGTTCTTATGTTTTCCTGCTTGAGATTACAGTGATGGGAGCGGGAAATCTCTCCTGGCTTTGCCGAGTCCATCATGCTAAAGACGCACAGCAGTTGTCTACAGTGATTCATTTTAAATGTAAATAGCCTGTTCTGCATTTCCCTGGCTGATATTACCAGTTCACTCGTATTTGCATACCTATTAATGGAATGCAATTTGCATCTTTGCATGGACTGTCTTTCTATGTGCGCTTTAGTTTTCTTGGTGCATCTGCAGTTCGCATCTGTCTCCAAATAGCTTTAAGTAAATTCTGTCATATTTTTATCACTGACTGCTCAGTGGAAGGTACACTTTCCGATGTGTGAAATCCTCACAAAAGACAGGAGATGAGATAAAGTTCCATACTGTCTTCAACCACTGCTCTTTCGGGGGCAGATTTACAATAACTTGCGCATCCTGCACCAGTTCTTGTGCGCCACGCCTCCGCCACCATGGATGCGCCGCATTTACATTGCGGCGCACCATGGGGCAAAAATGGCATAGATGCGTGACGCATCTGTGCCGTAAAGGCGGCGCATTGCTGGAGTTGCTTCGCAAGCGCGACGCAGCTCCACCAATGCTTTGGGGGGCCCTATTTTTTAAATGCTGAGTCAATCCTTACGCCTGCTTCAAGCAAGCAAAGGGTTTTGATGCAGCATGGGCTCAAAAGTGACTAAGTAAAATCTTGTAGATTTCACTAGGCCACTTTTAGGAGGCATTCTTGCGCCGGAACGCCCCCCCCCCCGCCCCCTGCCCAGGATCGCTTCCTTCTGGCGCAGGGCTTTACAACGTGACGCATCTCCGAGATGCGTCACGTTGTAAATACCCCACAGCATGACGCATATTATGCGCCGCCGCTGCGTCACAAAAGTAATGCAACAGCAGCATAAAAGAGGCGCAAGGGGCTTGAAAATCTGCCCCTCAGTCTTTTGGCTTCCGCCACACAGGGCTGTCTTTCGAGAGTAAAAAGGCCAGCGGGTATCCAAATAGGCCATTTGCTATATGATTTTATGAATTCCACAGGATTAAAATGTGGATAATCAAAGGGACCCATCTGGCAACAATTTCTTAAAATTAAATAAACTCACATTTCAAGGAGTGTCTTCTGAATTAGTTAAACATGCAGGGTATGAATGACTTGTTCATAGCTATTCAATTCCGGTTTTTTTGGATTAAGAATTTGGATCTCCAATGAGGCCCACCTACAAATACGTACAATTAATATATACATACAGATTAAAATATGAACTCAGGGGCATATTGCCAACAACTAGCGAAAATTATCGCTAAATAGGCTTAGCGACAATTTTTCTATCGCCAAGCATCGCCAGATTTTATCGCTGAGATAACGTGCTATTAGCAACGTTTATCTCAAAAGTGATAAAATACCTGGCGATAGTGGCAAAATGCTCTTAGCCATGTTATCCACCTCCCATTGGATAACATGGCTAAGAACTGGTCAAATTAAGTTAGAATTTGGCTCTGACATTATTCTTTCGTTTTCTGTTTTCACAGTGGTTGTTGGTCCTGATAGAACCCCTACAATCACTGGGGTTTGAAACGCGTAGACGTTTGTCATTGCCACTCCCATTTAATTTGTTTTGACTTTGTGATCAAAACTGATGCGACATTATAAATGATTGTATTAGTGAAATCGTTTAGTTGCTCATGTAATTTTTATGCATTTTTGTAAACCTTGGTATGGTAGTGGTAAGGCCTGTTTTCATAATACCTATACAGGCCTATTAGGACTTTGTTACATGTGTTGAGGGTGTTGAATGTGTAAAGGTGGGTATGATTGCACGAATGATCTATTAGGAGTGAGTGTGAATAAAAAGAGTTGGGTGTATTTATTCTGTGTTATTATATGTTTTGTCATTTGTTGGTACATTTCCCCTATATATTTTTCCTAAATGAAAACAAATCCTTTTGAATTCTGAAAATAAAAGCAAATAATAAGCTTTTGGGTGCTTGGCTCCATTTCCTTGCATCTATCATTCATTGACATAGGAATTGCTTATCAGTATTGGCAGCTTTTTTGTTGTGTAGTAAGTACTGGTCTGGGCAGGTGTTAGTATTTGGAGACATTCGCGCTTAGCGCGAATATTTCCATCGCTACGCCTGCCTTGCTAATGCTTACATACAAAGCGGGCCACAAACCGCTCGCTATCGCCTACAAGCTGTCGCTAACTGCTGTTAGGGCGATAGAATTTTCGCCGCTTAGCGGCCGAAAACGTCCACTTAAGCAGGGAAAATTACCTATCACCCCCCTTGATAATATGCCCCTCAGTTCATTGCCATCGTAAATGGAATACAATATTAAACAAATACATTCCAGCGTAATTGTATCAAAGTTTGCTGAAACACAGAATTTTTATCTATATAACAACAGCATACTACATTCACAAAAGCCCATCTTCATCAAATATGCCCCTTGATAGACCGTTCTCAAGTGTCCATAACACAGAAAAATAGAAAGTCTACGAGTAAATGGGAGCAATCAGTAGCACCAGATATGCGGAAGGAGAAAAAGGTAATTATTAATCGACAGAGGACATATATTTAAATACATATGTAACTTTGTATATAGTGGAATTCAATACAATATCGACTTCACAGTAAATCCAAATTAAATAAAGTTCAATGTGCCGCAGTAAAGAATTATTAAACAAAACGGGTTCTAATGAGATACCTAAAAAATGTGAGACTAACAACAGTTTTTCCCTGAAAATTTGCACATAACAGCAAGATATGATCCACTTCTGTGCCAAGTACATTTAAATAGCAGCAGAAACATATGTAATGAGATATGTATTCCAAACCATGGGATAATTTTCAACATTTGTTATTCCATCCTTTTCATTTAAAGTGAGGTTAGGCTCAGTAGACAGTCCCATCTCATTGAAATGGTGGTACACCCCTGCTATGCGCTAGTCCACAGGTGCATGCAGATACTATTCAGCTATTGAGTTAGTGCCTGGGGGCAGTGCATTATAAACAGTAAGTTTCTGAAAATCGAGTACAGAGCTCCTTTCTGCATCCTTCTCAGTCACAGAACGAGTTAACAATGATTCTCCTGAGGATATTTAAGTGAGACTTTATCCTGAATATTTACAGGGCAGCTGATGTAGCACCACTGACATCTCCAATGTATATAAATATGTCTACAATAGTGAAACAGCATGATGAGACACAATTGGCCAAACCTGGAGTACTAATAAACTGGATTTAACAAAGTTAAGAGATGCTTTTTTCCCAGTGTGGGACTAGGTAATCATATACTGTTAGCATTAGGAGTTTTTAGAATGGTGTTTAGATAAGTCCTCTTTAACATAACTTTTAGGAGTGCAGCAGACAAGTACATGTAAAAAACCCAACATTTTTGGTGTTGTACCCCCCTCACACACGCACAGTTTATGCTGCATTTTATTGCTGCTGTATAGACTCTAAACACTGGTGCAGCTGTCCAGCGCCCAGTTTATATGCCCGACCCCTAAAAAACTTGTCAAATTGGTTTAAATCCTAATTGGCACATTTAACTTACTTATCAGTCCCTAGTATATGGGACCCACTGTACCCGCAGCCTGTAAGTTAAATGTTGCTGGAGGATCTCATCACCAATTATGCCACCACTTAAGTGATTAGGCAAAGCATGACTTTCGGCCTGTATTCTCAATGTGCAGTTCTAAAACTACCAACTTTTCAGACCTAAATTGTACTTTTTAATATTTATAAGTCACCTCTAAGGGAGGCCCTAAAAGCCCGTAGGCTAGGGTGAATAGTATTTCAAATGTTGGACATACGTATTTAAGTTTCATGTGTACTGGAAGTGAAAAATCCCCAAACTCGTTTTACGAAGTGGCAAGGCTAGGGAGCACATAGAAAAGTACTGAGTTACATTATAACACCTTATAATGGATAACTTCAATTTGGGAATAGCTAGAGACATGCTTTAAGGACTCAATAGTAAAATCCAATCTAGTGGGCAAGTCGTATTTTAAATTACTATTTTGGAAATGTAATTTATAAAGTTTAAATTTTCTTGCCTAAAGCCTCTAGTAGCCTTTTCATTGTTAAACCCAAACTTTAATCTGACAGCCTTCTGGGAGATGTGAATGGCTTCTAGGAAAGGGAACAAAAAGGGTCTTGAATGAAAGGAGACATAACCCTGACAGGAGGAACTGGGGGATGTGCCCACCAAATGCACAAGCTTCAAAGGGGCATTCCCTGTCACAGGCATGTGTAACTCCCGTGCCATTGTTCAAATAGCCAGGTGGCATCCATCCCTGCGGGCTACAAACCTCTCCCAGAATTGGTTAGCAAGACGATTTTCAAATGTTCAACTCAGGAGGGCACTGTCACATAGTTAACAGTAAAACAAACAGGAAGTGCTGCAAAATAGTTTAGGGGCACACATGGGAACTTTTACCCCATTGGTTAGTGAGGGGGCAGGCATCTCCCTCACCCACAGGCTGGGGATGGGCTTAACAGTGGCACCCTCAGTACCTTCTTCAGAACACCTCTGGGCCTGTAAAAGAAAGAAAAATAACTGCACGTCCTGTTGAACCTATGTAGAGAAGCCCTTAGAACTGGACCTGTACCCTAGACTTGAGAAAGGTCTTCATGGGCTAGTTGGATAGCCTAATTTTAAGGTTGTTTCTCCCCCACTGGAAACTCAGTTAGGACATTAGAACTAAACCTCTCTGCAGGTTGGCAGAAATACTAAAGGAGATGTGGGAATTGTTTTTAGAGACATCCTCACGGTATGACCAAATAAGCACCACCACTTGGGATGGTAAAACATTTTGGTCCCATGGAGCGCTTGCACATCCTGACTTTAGTCTAATTCCTCAGGGCACAGGCATGTGTTTACACCTCCATTGTAGCTGTTATGGAGGGATGCCCCAGAAGTATCAAAACTAATCCTAACAGACCCATCTTTCAATTTCCATAAGGATAGCCGCAACACTGAGTCTTGGAATCAGCTTGCACCCAGATAACTCGGCTCAATTTTGAGATTTCTGACATATGTACTCACACAGTGGGCCCTGCAAATTTAGAAAATATGCTAAATCCAATTGCTAATTTTCCATGAGTTATGGCTACAGTATGTGGGGTCTGAGTTTGGCCTGCTCCCTGGGAGCTATACCGATACTGGGCATTTCTGAAAGCGAGGGATGCAGAAGAATCGAAAATTGTATGGCTTGCCCTGCAATGTCACAATATGTGACATAAATGTAGTTTTTACAAATTTAAGTGAGAGAAATGTCAAGAACTACCAGTCCATGGAAAATGTTCTACCGTCCAACATTCCCATATTTCCCCTGAAAAAATGGCCCACCATTTGCGTGGATGGGTTTAACACTTGTAACACATGCAACAGAAACAGACCAAAACTAGAACCTGGTGAAGATCACATTGACACTTCTCTTACTTCACATGGTCTAAGTTTCGACCCAATCCTGTCCCATACATTTAGCCACTCATAATTGCACTGGCACTGATTCTGGAATTGCAAGATGATAGGAATTATCTGTTGGCAAGTTGTGAAGTTTCCTTTCTCATGAATAACAATACCCGTACATTGAGATTAGCAGGCTTATATGGGTAAGAAAACTTGACTAGATCCAGGCAAGGCTCATCATTCTGGTCTTTCCCAAGATTCTGTTTTTAAGAAATATTGTAGATTAGTAGGATTCCCTAGAGCCAGCCAAACACAGGTCAACATTGCAGTAATTCACCATAAGAGGAATTTGGGGAAAATACTGCAGCTAAATAAGTAGTAACAACCTTCCTTACCTGTACTGTGCAATAGGAACACTTACACCTGTAAAATGTCATTTGTATCGTGGAAGTTTGAATGTTAGAATACAAAATAGAGATACCTTTGTTATTATTTATTGAATTTCTCCAATGTTTTGGCTTCCAATGCAAATGAGCATGGCAAAGAATGGAAGTGAAAGGGGTGAGACAGGTGATGTGAGATTGTGATAGGAGCACAATGCGAAAGAGTGAGAGAAACACCGGGAGAAGGGAGAGAGTGTAAGAAAAGTAATTGGAATTGTATATAAATATCGCTTACTATGCCTGACAAGGCGTCAAAGTAATTTTCAGCGAGTGGCACGCCCTTCTGTAACCAAAAAGGGATTAGCGGTGGATTGGTATAAGGAAAAATAAACTAATTTGAGCAGTGAGTCTGTTAGTTGGAAGAAAATGGTAATGGTGGGATAGAAGAGGGAAGAGACTAGAAAGTGGTATTTATGAGATCATAGCAGTAAGATGAGGTTTGCGCTGAGTAACAGGAGAGATGGAGGAGGGGAGAGTCTATAGAAAGAGATTAGGTAAATCACTGTAGTAAAATCAGGTTTGAGATGAGTCATAGGAGAGATATATGAGGGAAGAGTCTAGAAATGGTTACTTTGGAGATTAGAGTAGTAAAATGAGGTTTGGGAAGAGTCAGAGCATGGAGTTAGAGGATATATTGAGAGAGGTACAGGGGGCGACAGAGTGGTACATTAGAGATAGTCAAATATTTTATTTTATTTTTCTACAGTAGGAGTAAGGTCATGAATATATAAATACACAACTACATAGAAAAGGTATAAATGTATAAAGAAGACAATATATTGAGATTTAAAGTTGCAATGTACAAACTCAGACTTTCAAGTGATGCTGTACTTGAAGCTAATGTATTTGTTGTTTTATCTCTATTTTGTTTTAATTCGATTTTTCCCTCAATATTTTAATACTGAAGTGTTTGTAGATAAAATAATTATGATAGTATTTACATATTGTGATACAATAATACAGTAGAAACCCATAAACCTCCAATCAAATAACTTGCATTATCAGTGATGTCATTTGAGATGTCATCACTGATGTCATCAGTGATGTCACTGACCATGTCATGAATGATGTAATATGTGACATCATCAGCAGTGTATTGCGGGTGCGCGAAATATAGTTAGTACAACTAACTATATAGGAGCAATTTCAATGTTTTTTTAAATGCTAATTCCTAACTATATAAGGCCTGAAACCTATGATTTTTAAGTGAATATATATATGTATATATATATTCTCTCTCTCTCTCTCTCTCTCTCTCCGTGTTTCACCATGGAAGATAGGCACTCATGGGGGACGGGGTAATTTTATCCATCCGTTTTTATTATTTTAGCAAACCATGAAGTGTTTCAGCATTCGCCTTCATCAGATGTTTTACATGCGCGCCTTAAAACCGGCATTTTTTTATACATAATCGACAATCATGGTTTTCCGATCATGTAACTTCTGAGGACATGAAAATGAAAACAGGTTTTCTTCATGCAGCCGCCATATTGGAATAGCTCAAATCTATACATAACAGATAATAACATTTGATTTCATTTATTTACACCTTATATTGTATGGATAATCATCATATGTATCCAACAATCTATGCAGTCAGATTCATGCCTCTTCATTGCTCGACCTTTAAAAAATCATTACATTGCGCCGTATATCAGCTATCGGGTGCCTCCAACTCTCGTTAAGGACCTCCCCATTGCTCACTAATGCACATGCATTGCTATGCAAATTATGGCGTATTTCGGCCTATCCATCTCCAGAGCAACACCTTACTGAAAGAATCCTGCGTGAATCTAAGTTGAGCAATATTCCATCAACATAGCTTTTGTTTTTGTCATGATAGTCTTTTCTTTTGATTTCATAAAAACCTAAGCATTTGTTTGTTTCTAATACTTACACATCACACTTAAGCATACACCACTCAGCCTTATTTTCCTGAATGTACTGCCCTCTCCTCCCCACTGTTCATCCATTTAGGATTTTTTGTTTCCAGATCGATGATAAATCTAGACTCTAGCCTCCTTAGTTTTTTTGTTCTATCACCTCCCTGCACATTGGGAAGTACCTGATCCAATTCATAGAACCGCAATAGATCCCTATTGCTTTGATGATGTTCCGTGAAGTGCCTCGCCACAGGATAGTTGGCATAATTTTTGGCAATCGCTCTCATACGTTCTAAGATTCGAATTTTCAATGAATGGATTGTTCTCCCAATGTACTTTTGTCCACATGGGCATTATAGGCAGTGTACTGCATGGGAGGAATTGCATGTAAAAAATGTATTTATGAGCCTCAGTGTTTTTTGCCCTGGTACTTCATATGTAAGAGTTCTCCTACTCACTACACATGCTTTACACTTGTCGCATGGGCAGAACCCCCTCATCTCTTTGAGGGTTCCCCCTGCATTCGGCACAGTTTCCAGATGGATATGCACCAGGGCATCTCTCAAGGATCTGGCCTTTTTAAAGGTGATCAGTGGTTGGGCAGGTATATCTTGACCAATTACACTGTCTGTTTTCAGGATGTGCCAATTTTTCATGAGAATGCTTCTAAATTGGTCGGCATTACCTGAGAACTGTGTAATTAATCTGAATTTGGTTTTCTCATAATTTTTATTTTGCCTTAAACAGTTCTTTTCTAGGGATATTGGTCACTCTGTCCAGAGTTCTGTTGAGCAAATCCTCATCATACCCTCTCTTTTGAAACCTTTGCTGGCTTTCCCATGCTGCTTTCTCAAAACTCTTTACCAGTCTTGGAGGACGACTGCTAGTAGCATGTAAAATGGAGTTACGCGCCGTGGGCTTACAATAAAGGGACATGGATGGCTTCCCCCTCAAAGACATTAATTTGCAAGTCTAGGAAATTTACAGTTGCCTTCCTTGGTGAAACACAGAGAGAGAGAGATAATTAAGTACGCAGCTGCACAGCTGCTGTGAAGGCACCCGTATGAGAGTGCACCCAATTGGTGCAAACGAGCGGAATATATATATATATATATATATATATATATATATATATATATATATATATATATATATATATATATATATATATATATATATATATATTTCACCTCCCTACGAGGGCGACATAAAACAAACACTTCGGTCTGCACAAAGTCTCGTCACTGGTAGTTTTTCTACTTGGGAGGTGAAGTGTTGTCGGGACCTGACTTCAGAGGCCCCGTTTCGAGACGAGACGCCCGCTGTTCTGGAAGGTGGCAGTTTTTCTTCTGAAGTAAAGAGAAGTAGAATATATATATATATATATATATATATATATCGAGTCACTGTACACAAGTATTGCGCATGAGACAGGTCTTCGTGCAGTTCAATATTTCTTGGGCTTGAAATCTTGTGAATTTTACAGTCATAACAAGATGATATGCAAACTAATCACATGGTGTCGGAACAATAATTTTTTCTTATTCAATAAAGAATATTGGAAACAGGAGAGCAGTGTAGCTGTGGGATCCTGTTTCTCCCCCAGCTATGCGTGTTTACACGTTGGCTGGTGGGAGAAACAGGTCCTAGAATGCATGCGCAGCAGACACAAAGTGAAGCATCGGCTACGCTTTATTGATGATATTTTCGCAGTTTGGGATGGTGATATAAAAAGTGCAAAGGAGTTTGTAGCTGAATTAAATGATAATTCATGTAACTTGCATTTTACATCCAATATCAGTATTTCAGTATTTCAACAGTGGTATTTTTGGATGTACGTATTACAGTTACTGAAAACATCTTAGAAACGACCTTGTTTAGAAAGGAAACCGCTGGCAACAGTATATTACATGTCAGCAGCAGCCATCCCCAGCATTTAATTGAAAGAATTCCACTGGGTGAGCTGTTAAGGTTAAAACGAATTTGCAGTTCCCCAGAAAATTATGAGAGCAATGCTAAAGAAATATGGACAGGCTAAAAGATAGAGGGTATTCTTTATCTACCCTCTCTAAGGCTTGGAATAAGGCTGGGGAGCGAATACATGAATCATTATTAAGCCCGAAAAGTACAGTGGTTACAGATAAAGAAGAAAGCCCCTGACTGATAACCACATACAGCAAACAGGAAAGGAAAATAAAAGTCATTATCAAAAAGAACTGGCCAATTGTGCTCACTGATGGGGTACTTTCTAATAGAATAGATGAGGTACCCACCATTACTTTCAGGCGAGCTAGATCTATGCGCAATAGTCTGGTCAGAACAAGTCCAGAAATCAAAACTGCCAGAAGGTGGCTTGCACCTAGAACAGGTTTCTTTAAATTCTCTACATGTAGGGCATGCAGATTTGGAATAAATACAACCCACTAAACAAACCCCTTTTCCGATACACGAGTTGCTATCAAGGGAAGTTACGGTTGCCGTACTGAGTATGCTATATATGTTCTGATGTGCACCTGTGGGCTTCGCTATGTCGGGAGTACGAAGCTGCAGGTGCACGTCAGAATACTGCAGCATCTCAGGGCCATTGTTAACAACGATGCGGCATATCCCGTGGCAAGGCATTTTAAGGCAGTTTGTAACAACAGTTTCAACTGCCTTTCATATTATGTAATAAATGCAGTAGTACCATTACGAAGAGGAGGTGATAGGGAGAAACTGTTAAGAAGACTAGAAACTCGAACAATTGTCGAGTTAGACAGTAAAAATCCCTATGGGTTGAACAATACAGAAGATCTGCATAATTTCTTATAAAGTTTTTGTTATTGTTGGTCATGTAGATGTAGGGAACGACTCTGTCAGTAAATTGTATATATAAATACGCAGATGGTCTTTTATACAGTTGTCATAAAGGTTGTATTGATGAAATTTTGAAAAATGAATTATAGTCCTCCAGAACAACCGGAATTGATTTTAAAGTATTTAAAAGTATTGTATGTGTTTATGGGTTATGGATTAAGTACTGTTTAGCACTTTAAGCACTTTATGGTTTTAAGCACTTTAGACAGCCTATAATATAGTTTGAACAAGAATCAGATGGAATATATGCATTTATGCAGTAACAATGAATCTTGAATTTTATGATAACTGTAAGAACAGGAACTCCCAGTAATGAAATTGTGGAACATCACTAGGGCTATATAGATTTGCACATATTAATATACATATATCCATTGAAAATAATATGGAGTCTCTCATCTCAAATTCCAGTAAGACACAGCTCGTGCTTAATAATAAGATTAGGATGAGAGACTCGAGAGTGACTGATAAAGCAACATACTTGGGTGTTAGTATTAGTGCCAATGTCGGGAACATTGTAAATAACAATCTAGAGCCATTAATGCTGCACACCAAGAGAGAATTGTCCCGCTTAGATAACCTGCACCTATCTATCGGAGGTAGAACAAATGTAGTGAAGATGTTTTTTTTTCCCAAGTTCTTATATTTCTTTAGAGCAATTTGCTTGGAATTCCCACCACATGTATTTAAGAAAATGGATTCAATGTTTTCACAATTTTTATGGGGTTATAGTAAACCCCGGAGAGCACTCAAATGGATCACACTACCTAGAGAGCGTGGGGGGTGGGCGTTACCTAATTTTAGGCTTTATTATTGGGCTTCAGTTATGAATTATAGCACAAGATTGTTAAAATCTAACCCAGACGATCTGAGTATCCCTACACCACAAGAACTCATTCTAGGGAATGGGAGCAACAGCTGTCTCTGGCGTCATGTTAACGATGATCACCTTAAAAAGGTGAAATTTAAAACCATCAAAAATGTTGTGAAAGTGTGGGAACAGGTAAAAAAACTACTGGGTATAGGGCGATTTTCACATTATACACCGGTTCTTCAGAACTCAGATCTCCCAGAAATATTTCATGACTCCTATATACGGAACTGGTGTACGCTAGGGATAGAGCAACTTGGATGTTTTTTCTCTCCTCAGGGAATGAAATCATTCGATGAATTAAAAGAAGATTATAATATCCTTAACAGGGATTTCTTCAAATATCTTCCAGTGAGAGATTTTTTGCTAAAAAAAGGGGGTGGCCGAATTAAATTCCAAGCGTGTCTAATCATAGAAAATATGTGTAACAACAAGCCACCAAGAATTGGTGAGATCTATGACAGCTTTAATATCTTACTCCCAGATGATATGGACAAACATGGGGCGGCATGGCAAATTAAGCTAGAAGTTCCACCTAACATTCCACTTTTGGCATATGATCTATCATTAACTTACTTAATGTCCCTAAAATTACAGACACAATTCTACAAGACATATTTTTCGTTATATTATACACCGTATAAAATCTCTAAATGGGGGACAGGTAAGGGCACTACTTGTCCGCGATGTGCACTTACTGCTGCGGACAGTGTGCATATGTTCGCCACATGTAATACTCTATCAAACATTATAAATGAAATGTCTGGGTTTCTTTCGGAGATTACTGGGGTAGGGATTAACATATCAACTGAAGAGATTATGTTGGGCATCACTAATAAAGAACGACCTAGACAGGTGCAAGAAGTGATATTCGTGGCAATGGCAATCTTTCGACTATGTGTCGCATCAGCTTGGCTCGATCCCATTCCACCATCTTTTCCCCAATGGAAAGCAAGATTACTTGCGACATGTAGCCTCGAGATAGCCATTTATAAACAAAAAGGACGTAATGTTCGGCAGAGAGGAATGAAAATATGGACTCCTTTGTTAGATTGGATACAGGGGCACTTAAGATATGAACTGAAAATACATTGGTTAATTGATAAAATGTGTTACCCTACAAACAATGTAACCCAACCTTATTGAGAATACCAATTGTTGACTTACTAAATCAGTATAGAAAAGAAAATTGTTCGACTAAGAAGGCATTGAATATTGACCTTAATATGTGTTTCTTTTCCTTCCTCTGTTTTCCCTTATCCCCGGTTTATGAATTTGTATATATGTAATGTAAATCTCTTTGTAAATAGGAATTGAATCACCTGTCCCCATGGGGGGTTATACATATATTGTTGTGAAAAACTGAATAAAGATAAGTTAAAAAAAAAGAAGAAAATAATATGGAAATGTTATATTGTACATATGAGATATATTTATAGTTTTAATACATGAAATTATATTTATGAATTTTATTGTATTAGTGCATATCTGTTTAGATATATGTTAACCTATATTTATTTATTTATATATGTATATATTTTGTGATGAATTAATGTTCCATAATTTATCTATTTATTTATGTATTTATCAAATTAGTGCGTAATGGTGCACAATATATTGATGGAGGGTGTTGGTAAATTAATATTCAGGCAAGTAAGGAGTAAGGCAGAGCAGGAGATTCAATGTGAATTTATGCAAATGTGATTATACTGAAATACAGGATTCAGCAATGCGAGTAGAGAAAGAAAAAAGATCAATCTATTTGTGTGAGTTCAAAAGGAAAAAGGCGTAATTTACAACTATGTCGTTTATGTCTATGCTAAAGTGCATCACGTGACTTTGCCCACTAGGGGCGGGCAGTTGAATGATATTTAAAAGCCTACAATGCTTCCAAAAACTTTGTGTGAGCAAGAGCACGGCTGTGCTCGAAACGCGTTGCAGCAGAGCGGGATAAAATAAAAATCTTCTGCCTCGATCCTTTTGTTCCGCCTTCTTCATTGTCCAGGAGTGGATGTGTGGAGAAATTCTCAATGGAGAAATATATTCCAGAAACCGTCATTCACAACCGCTTCCTTTCAAAGATGCAGAATAACGAAAGAGCAGAACCACCATTTCTGTGCTTATCTCAGTGCTTTATTCGTGCAAAGTTTTCAGCCCGCAATCCGCCATGACACTTTTCGCCTCCACCAATGAGGCTTGATCACATGACGTTTCATAGACATAAACAAGGACATTTATAGCCCAGAATATCTTTTGGGAGCAGCTGTTACCATATCATTCATAGGCAGCGAGGAAATACTGCATGTTTAAAACGACAATAGCAATGTAATAAAGGACATAGTGCCCATTGAATATTAGGGGGCTCTACAAATAATTTAATAGTTTTTTTTAAAGTTTTTTATATATATATATATATTGTACAACACAACTCTAGTCTCTTAAATGCAAAAAAACTTTTCAAAAGAGTGCACTTCCGAGCCATATAACGTTTTCCAAGCGAAAGATATATTTATTCAAGCTGTTACAGCAAAAGTTGACAAACGCGTTTCAGCGTTACCGCCTTCGTCCGTGTCAACCAAAACTTTACTAAACAGTGTTTAAATAAACAGTGAATTCATTTCATTGACCTAGAGAGTGTTTGTGTGAGTAAACAAAAATAAAAAGGGGACTTAATTTCGTCGACCATCATGTAATGGGGTATACATTCACATTTGTATATGACATGCAATGCATTATATATAGAAATTGATTAATTGCATCTTTTGTGTAATGCGCGATTATTCGACATTATAATTTCATGTTTCCTATGCGCAAATCATACAATTATGTGCTACTGATTTTCAACACATTTCTTTCAATTAAATTCAATTTTCAATTCATTGGCCGGTTAGTCATAATTGTGCCCTGAATGGGCTACCTTATATACAGCTGATTTAAAAAATTAAGAACAGTTTCTCAATTAATAGGCATATTTTGTGAAATTGGACATTTCCTAATCATTCAGGTTGATCCCAGTACGTGTTTACAGAAAGAAGTTAGACATATCGCTCGTTCTTACCCAACGTTGTCTACATCAAAAGCTCTAACCTACATGAATCCACATTTCTTCCTCATTATTAAGTCCCTTTGGTACTTTCGTTTGTAATTTAATAATGTACCTGGACTCTAATGTGCAGAGTTTCCTTACATTGTCTCCTCCTCTCTCTGACTTGGTGATCTGATCTAAGCAAAATAATTGGAGGAGGCTGCTGTTACTGCTATGTTGGTCCTCAAAGTGGCAGGCTACCGGGTAATTATGGTCCTTGTTGTTTATCGCCCATAGGTGTTCCAGGATTCTTTTTTTAGTCAGGTTTATCGTACTACCCACATATTTTTTGTCACATGGGCAAGTCAGGCAATATACGGTGTAATCAGAATTACGATTCAATCATTTTGTAATCTGCACCTTTGCCTTTTTTCCTGGAACTGAATATTCTTTCACTTTATGGCTGAACCTGCAGGCCTTATAATTCATGCAGGGAAAAAATCCTGTCACAATTGAGGATTTTTTCTTTTTCTGTTGATAGTGGCTGTTTACCAGATGATCCTTTAAGGAGTTGCCTGTCATGTATGTAATCAGGGGATAATCTGGTAACATGTTCCCTACCACATTGTCAGATTTAATGACCTTCCAATTCCTATTTAGGATACTGTGGATTTCTGAGGATTTCTCTGTGTAGTTGGTTATTAGTCTCACATTCTTATCTTCCTTTCTAACCTTGCCTGTTAGTAGAAGACTTCTTTCTGTATTTTTACATCTTGTTTCTGCTCTTTGAATCAGGCCTGTGCTGTAACCTCGCTGCCAAAATCTGTCTTTAGCTTGGGATATTGCTATGTTGTAATCTAATGTAGTGGAACAATTGCCTTTCATTCTTAAAAACTCGCCTACAGGAAGATTGCTCACAACTCTTTTGGGGTAACAGCTTCCTGCGTGCAGGATGGTGTTAGCCGCTGTCACCTTCCTATGTAGTGCGGTTTGTATATTGTTGTTGTCAATATATATCCTTAGGTCAAGATAGATTACTTCCTTTTGACTGATGCAACTTGTGAACTTTAGATTTAGCTCAGTTTGATTTAAGGCATCAACAAATTGCTCAGCTTGGCTCTTTGGACAGCGCCACAAGATGAAAAGATCATCAATGTATTGTGTCCAAAGAGCAATGTTCTCCATCCACCTCTCATTGGTACCCGCCCAGGCCACGTGCTTCTCCCACCAGCCGACAAAGAGGTTCGCGTAACTGGGGCGATGCACGTGCCCATTGCGGTACCCTGTTTTTGTACATACAGTTGCTCTGTAAATACAACATTTTGCAAGTTCCATCACCATTTCGTTTACGAAATTTCAAAGGTCTTGTATCTAAAAAAGATTTCAAAGCAAGGAGACCTTTCTCATGATCAATTGATGTGTATAGACTAGTAATGTCTAATGTTATTAAAAGCATATCTGATTCCCAAGTTATTCCTTCAATTAAGCATAAAAAGTCTTTGGTGTCACGTAGATATGAGTTTAATTCTTTGACCATAGGTTGGATGAAGTGATAAATGTAGATTGAGGTATTTTCTAATAAACTGTTCTTAGACAAAACGATGGGTCTGCCTGGAGGCCACACTTTGCTTTTATGTACTTTAGGTAAGTGATAAAATGTTGCTATTTCAGGATATTCACATTTCAGGAAACACCAGTCTTCCTGATCCAGTGTTCCCTCATCTCTCCATTTATTAATCAATATCTCAAAGTCTGAGATGCTTTCCTGGAATCTCTGTTTATTGATTGGGAGGTAGTGTTCTTTTTCATTCAACTGTGAAAAGGCCTCATCTTCATACTGTGTTCTATTCAGAACCACCACGTTCCCTCCTTTGTCACTTGGTTTAATGATCACAGTATCATTTTCTTTAGTGTTTTTATTGCTTCCCATTGCTCTTTAGATACATTTATTTGTTTTCCTTGAATTTCTTTGTTTGTAATTGTTTCAGATCTTCTTTGATTAGCTCTTGAAAAGTATCAATGGCATCATAGGGTGTCCTTGGGATTATTTTTGATTTCTTCTTCAGATTGCTTTTGCACGTTCGTTGACTGATGCCTGATTCTTCCAACATTTGCGTAGTATTAATTGCAAAAGATCCTTCTTCCCCATTCATTTCATTGAGAAGTTGTATGGTCTCCAAATCTGATCCCACCGTACTTCGTCAAACTGTTCTCCCTGTTCTAGCGATGTTTGATCTTTTCGTGGGTGGAGTACATGTAACTTCATTAATTTGACCTTCCGGATGAATAAATAAAGATCGATTCTCATTTGCGTATAGTCCAAGTTCGGGGTTGGACAAAATGTTAGACCCAATTTTGAGACACTTTACTCAGCCTCAGTTAAGGCTCTATCTGATAGATTGATCACTGTTTGGGTCATTTCATTCATTTTCATTGCCCCCCTCATTTGCTGAGTGTCACTACAGGAGTTGTTCTTCCTGTTACAGGTTTTCTTACTCCTCCTGATTTTCGTCTTCCTTCTGAGGGGTGAGTGCGTGGTGCTGGTCGTTGTCGCAGACCTCTCATGAGCTCGTATTCCTGAAAAAAAGTGGTTTTCTGCAGTTCTTCGACTCTGTTATCCCCAGATACTTGTTCCCCTTCTGATACTTCTACTTCTGATTCAGAAGTATTGGGCGGGGTATGTTATCTTGTTGGCTCTTTTTTAGTTCCTTTCTTGGGACATCGTACTTTTTAGCAAAGGTTAAAATTCTTCCATTCTAATAATCCCGTTCATCTCTTAGGAACTTTGTTTGTTTTCTGGATTTTATAGTCGCCTTATGCTCCAAGAGACGCTTCTTCATTCCATCACGTAATTCCTCACTCTTTTTCACATCGTTTTTCATTACTGATGTTTCTTTCGATTTCTTCAATTTCCTCTTTTAAATTAGATCTATCAATCCACACATATTTGATTAGAATTTTGAGCATAACACCTGTTACTTCTGTGGTGTACTCTGCCCATTCTTTTAGTAGTTCAGGATTTGGCGTTTCATACGATGGGACAGTGTAGATGCGGAGGCCTCTCGGGACTCTTCCAACATTTACATATTTTTGTAGGCTCGTTGCTTCCCACCATTTGCGTATTTCTTTTTCATAAGCTTTTTCTAATGCAATATACAGGCTTTTAAGCGTTGTTGGTGTGCTTTTGTTGTCCTTTTCACCCGTGGTTGTCACAAGTTCTCAGCTGCTTGCTCCCTTTCTTGGTCTAAGAACATACTATTCGTAGCTGTAACTAGCAGTTATTTGTTCACTTTGAAATATCTGTGTTTGGCTCTGCGCAGCTTCCCGATTTAATAATAATGCGAAAGTCACTCACTGCGTTTCTCCGCTGCCTTGCTCGTCCGGTCCCAGCCTTTCGAGTTACGGCAACGGTTCCAGCAGCCTCAATTCCACGTTGTTTGTTGTCCCAATGAACGCCACAAATTTCCACGGTCAAATCGGCGGGGCAGATGGCAACAATAATCTCAAAGTACACAGTTCACTAGCCACCGCTCCTCATTGTTGGAGGTGCGTCCTCTGCGCAAGGTGAACCGCGCCGATTAATTCCACAACTCCAGTCTTTTAATTGCAAAGAAACTTTTCAAAAGAATGCACTTCTGAGCCATTTAACATTTTCCAAGCGAAAGATGTATTTATTCAAGCCGTTACAGCGAAAGTTGACAAACGCGTTTCAGCATTACCGCCTTCGTCAGTGTCAACACAAACTTTACTAAACCGTGTTTAAATAAACAGTGAATTCATTTCATTGACCTAGAAAGTGTTTGTGTGAGTAAACAAAAATAAAAAGGGGACTTGATTTTTTTCGGCCATCTTGCAATGGGGTATACATTCACATTTGTATATTACATGCAATGCATTATATATAGACATTGATTAATTGCATCTTTTATCTAATGCGCAATTATTCGACATTATAATTTCATGCTTCCTATGCGCAAATCATACAATTATGTGCTACTGATTTTCAACACATTTCTTTCAATTAAATTCAATTTTCAATTCATTGGCCGGTCGTTACTTGTCAAGAGCCCTGCACAAGAACACAGCAACCATGATGTGTAACACAATTTGCATTTTATTCTATTTCAGCCCCAGTGGGGGTGTCCTTTTTGCCACTAAGCATTATGGTACTAGCAGTGTTTTCGCAAACAATTAAATTACAGTGGATGTTACTGCATTCAAATGTCACGCAAATTCAAATCCCAAGTGGGTTGTCGGAGGCTAAAACTCTGCCTGCTGCCAATTGTTGCACACTTACTCATGAGCTCCTTTGTTCTCATCCGGTGCTCAGACCTCCGAGCACCCGAGATCCGCCTTCCAGCAGCGGTTCATCCTGGCGACCTGGAGAGGGCCGATCACATCCGAAATAAAGTAGTACTCCACTTTGAGGACGCCAACACAAAGGTTTACTCTACCAGGTAAGTGATGGCACAAGGCATGTTCAATACCTCCAAACATCGATTTTCAGCTCAACGCGTTTCAAACTTTTGTTCTTTGTTAAGAGCCTAGCACAAGAAAACAGCAACCATGATGCGGAACTCAATTTGTATTTTATTCTCTTTCAGCCCCAGTGGCTGTGTCCTTTTTGCCGCTAAGCATTCTGGTAATAACAGTGTTCTTGCAAACAATTAAATCACAGTGGATGTTACTGCATTCAAATGTCACGCAAATTCAAATCCCAAGTGGGTTGTCGTGAGGCTGAAACTCTGCCTGCTGCCAATTCTTGCACACATTTTCTCATGAGCCCCTTTGTTCTCATCTGGTGCTCAGACCTCCGAGCACCCGAGATCCGCCTTCCAGCAGTGGTTCTACCTCGCGACCTGGAGAGGGCCTACGTGCACCCTGCTGTGAGCAAGCTGTATTTTAATTGGCGGTCAACACTCCAAATCAGGGAGTGTTGGCAGCCATCTTGTACCTCGGTAGAACCGAGGCACAAGAAACCAAAGAAAAAACGAGAAAAGGGGGCAAGGTAGAAACACCCTGACCCCCTAGGCCTGCTCAGGGGGTCCCACAAGGAACCCAGAGCCAAAACAAGCATTTTTAAAAAAAAAAGAATCGCCGAGATTTGCACACCGCGCGCGAATTTCGGCTGAAATTCATTTAAAAAAGAAGCGTGGGCTCTTGCGCATCTTTGGTTTTTAGCCCCCGGGGCCCAAATCCCGGGGGCAATGGACTATATGTAAAGGGGGACCCAGAGCAACCCCCCAGCCCCGGAGACCACCAACCCCCTGGGCATTTTAAAATTATGTACGGGGGGCTCTCAGGCCCCCCCAGCCCCGGGGATCGCCATTCCTCGGGGCTCCTTCAAAGTAGGTTTGGGGGACTCTGACAACCCCCAGCCCCAGGGACAACCACCCCCCGGGGCTCCTTCAAGGAAGGTTTGGGGGCTCTGATGCCCCACCAGCCCCAGGGACCGCCACCCCGGGGGCTTATTAAATTTGGGTGGACGGGCTCTCAGGCCCCCCAGCCCCAGGAACTGCCACCCCGAGGGGCTACTACAAATTAGGGCCTGTAAAAGGCTCAGGGAGGGGGGCCGCGTGGCCCCCCTCCCACATTTGTAAGAAGCCTAACTTGTATTGGTGTGTCAATGGTTTCAAATATGGTACTCCATATTTTATAATGAGTGTTGAAAGGTTATACTAGTGTATGATAAGATGTATCAGATTGCCACATGGATGATGTCAACAGTGATGTCATCAGTGATGTTATTTGAAATGTCATCAGTGATGTCATCAGTGATGTCACTGACCATGTCATGAATGATGTAATATGTGACATCATCAGCAGTGGATTGCTGGCGCGCGATTTATAGTTAGTACAACTAACTATAACGGGGGAATTTCAATGGTTTTGTATGAGTGAAATGTCCAACTAAGTATAACACCCCTAATACCCATGTTTTTTTCAGTGAATTTCTAATGTTTTTTAAATGCTAATTCCTAACTATAACATGTGTGAAACCTATGTTTTTTTAGGTAAAAAAAAATAAATATATATATATATATATACATATACATACATATGTATTTATTTGTTTATTTAACTATAAGTAGTATATACATTTGTTAAGCTGATAAGCATACCTAAAGAATATATATGTGTATATGTTAAACTTATGGCTATTATACATATGTGTTACACATATCTAGATACATACATATATTCAAAGTATAAATGTTTATTGAGTTTGAGTATGGTGGTAATCTAGGAGAGAGCCAACCCTTGAGTAGTCTTCTGGACATATCATAGTTATCCATGGATCTTATGTTTGGAGCAATGAATTCCATAATTTGGCTGCTTCAACAGAGAAAGATGTGCCACTTAAGTGTTTTTCTTGTATGTTGGGGTTTTGTGGTGAGAGGCCATTCTTGAGCAGAGGTTCCTTTGTTGAATGTATTTGGTGAATGGATTCCTGTTGAAAAGCATCACTTCTCTATGTATTACAAAGCAGCTTGAAGGTGGATCTTCTGAAGAGATGTGGGCTTGTTGCTTTACATATAGGAGTAGTCTGGTAGCAGAGTTCTGAGTCCTTTGCAGTTTTTTCATAGTTCATAAAGATGATCTGTGGTAGAGGGCATTGTCAGAATCAATTTACGACATTACAAGACAGATAGTAGCTTGGACCTTGTGTGGAAATCCCTGGTTGGAGAAGGCATGTTGCAGAGTTTTCATGGAAATAAAGCTTTGTCTTGCTAATTTGTCACCCTTGGGCATTCATTGATAACTTGGAGTCCATGGTAATTCCAAGGTTTCTTCTTTAAATAATTTAGGAGGTGGTCTCATAATGTCAGGCCAAGCGCAGAGTGGGTCATCATTTTCCCAATCGCCACATGTGAGTATTTCAGTCTTTGAAGCATTCAATTTGAGATGGCTCCATGTCATCCAATGTTCAACGGCTCCGAGGCAACTGAAGATTTTTGAGTTCCAATGTTTTTGGGCTTTTCAGTGTAAGGAGTATTTGTGCGTTTTCTACATATTTGTATAATGTGAACTGAAATTCATTGATCATTGCCGGTAATAACTTCATTTAGATGTTGAAAAGCATGGGTGAGATGATAGAGCCTTGAGAGTTAATGCTTTTTTGAAGTACGGTTTAAATGAGAAAGGGGAAGAATGGATGACATTTGTTCTGTTTTTAAGGTAGGATATGATCCAGTCCAGTGAAGTCCCCTCTATGCCAACTTCATAGAGTCATTGGTTTATAGTATCATGGCCAACTGTTTCAAAATCAGCTGAGAGGTCCAAGAGAAGTAATACAGCAATCCCTTTCTGGTCTACTGCATTTTCAAGGTCCTCTCTGATGGTAATGAGGGTAGATTCTAGCACCCTTTTCCTTGGCAGAAACCTTTTTGGTAGTCTAATGTATGGAGTTATTTTCACTGAATTGTGACATCTGGAAAATGCTGCTCTTTCTATTATTTTGTCCAAGAAAAGTCCATTTGTAATTGGTCTGTAATTGTTAGAGTCATGCAGGTGGAGGTTAGTTTTCCTTAATAGTGGGTGTATGTATGCCTTTTTTAGGTCTTCTGGAAAGATCCTCACAGTTAACGAATTATTGATGATTCTTTTTAATGGTGGGGCAGAAGAGATAGTTAAACAAATGTTCTTTAAGATGTGTGATGGACAAGGGTCAGAAGGGCATCTGACTGGCCTGCTTGCTTTAACCAGATCTATAAATTCATTTTAGGAAATGTGTTTAAAGGAATGCTGAGGCTGGGTTAGCCTACTATTGGAGGGGAGTCTAAAGTGTCTGCTTTGGTAGTGTGTTTATTTGCCAGTTTGTCAGTAAAATCTTGAGTAATGGAGTGAGTTTTTTCTGTGCATTTAGGTTTATGAAATTCAGTTCGAATTTTGTCCAATTCTTTATTTGCACATTTAGCATTTAGAATGCTAAGTAGAACTTTCTTTAGCTTGTTTGATTGTTGACTTGTATATTCTGTTAAGTTTGGGTAAATGAAGTTTATCTTGCTTGCTGTTTGTTTTGAGGCAGGTGCATTGCAGCTTTTTAATTAGTTGTTTTATCCCTTTTAGTTCTGTATTTCTGAATTTGAATTTAAAATTATTTATAAAGCGCACGTTCGCCAGCGGCTTCATGGCGCTACAACAGAAAACAAGGCAGAGGGGCAAATGTAAATTAAAAAAGTTCAAGCTACAGGAGGACAGTTAATTGAAGGCTTTGGAAAACAAATAAGTCTTGAGTTCTCTAAAGTACTTGTTTTATTTTTTCCTGTTTTTCTGGTCTTAGTGGTATCAGGATATTAAAAGCTTCCTGTAGCCCCTCAACGTTTTTGAACAGAATTGTCGGTGTCTAGATCTGTGTTGGATGTTAGTTATGTTGCTAAATATCCAATATTGAGTTTGTTTCACGGTTGCTATGTGAATGCTTGTAAGGTGGTATTAGCTGTGTTGATTTGTGGTATTTTATGTTGCAAAGCTACCAAATGGGGGTCTGACCATGTGACTGGATTAATCGTTTGAAAGGTAATTAGTTCTGGGTTTACAAAAATGACATCTGGGATGTGAACAGTGATGAGTGTGGGTTTGTGAACAATCTGATGTAGGTTCAGTGTGAATTGGCCAGCAATTATAGTTTTTGGATGAGGCATATTGGGTTTGTCAAACCAAATGTTTAGGTCACCAAGAGTGCACAGGTTGGAGTGTAGTGTTATAAGGTTTGTCTGTGAATCTTTTATTGCTAGGTGGTGGTCTGTAAAGGAGGAAAAAGTTGGTAGAGAGTTGCACCTGATGACGAGGGTCTCACAACCTTGTATGAAAACATCATCAGGTTTGGTGAGATTTATTGTTTGCTTGAATATAACAGCAAATCCATCTTTTTGTTTCCATATATGATTTTGTATGATAGTTTGATAGCCTGGAGGAGTGGCTTCATGCAATTCTGGAGGCATGTCATCCCCAACCATGATTCAACTATGAAGAGCAAGTTAGGTTGTGTGTCAGTGATAGGTTGTAGATGTGGTGCTTGTTTTTAGAGAGTTATCAAGCAGTTATCAGTAAGCAGTTTAGAGAGTGTGTTTATGGTGGTGGTGTGATTTTGTTTTCTAGAAGAGTGATCAGGTACAAAGAAATTAAGAAAAGACAAAGGAAAGAAAATCATCTCATAACTAAGAGATGCATCTGGAAGAGGACAGAGTCACACACAAGGGGAAATTAGATTTAAAAAAAGAGTGAGAGATAAAAAGAGGTGGAATCACAGAGGCAGAAACATATAAAGAAAGATAAGACAAAGAGTATGTAGCTAGGCTAACAGGGAGTGAGAGAAAGGGAGGGTGAAATTGAAAATACCGCTATGTTTTTAGGATAGGTGCATGGCTAGATAAACTGCACTTCCATAACATGTTTTATAGGAAGATCAGTGCCTCAAGGCACTGTGATACTACTTCAACCAAGAAAACTCATCTCCAAATTGCAATTGTGCATAGATTCTGATAAAATATGAGTACCATAGGGATCCTCATCTTTTTATTACCATAATCCTTTGCAGTCCATTTAAACATGAGTTAACACATATAACAGGAATCTTTCACAAAACAGAAAGCAGTGTCCATAACATAAGAGTAGCCAGATTCCAGATTGTCAGATTACAAATCCTACATTGCTTTACGTTACAGGGGTTTAGAATAGCTACTTTTTAATTGGTAAAGGGCTACCCTATAGAAACTGTGCTAATGTATCACCCTTACTGTCTTGGTGAACAGGACTGTGGAAATTGTAGTTGTGTAGAAGTGTTGTGTGAATAAACAGCAAAAAAAAGAGACTGCATAATTTGAGCCTCCCACCTTGTAATAAAATCTTAATCCAGGGCATGCTTTTATAAATCCCAACTCGCCCACTTTATCTACATGACACTGCACAATGGTGAAGAAACATTGCTGTTAAAGAAACAAACAAACGAGGAATGCTACATTCATATGTCAGCTTTCAGCCAGTCTCTCTAAATTGCTCTATATTTTCGGAACACTAGATCACAACATTGTAACTCATGGTTGGACAAGCTGGAGCTAAAAGGAAAACAAATGCTCGGCCACAGTAGAGAAGTTGTGGAGCTTGTAATTGTGTGAACCACACTGGGTTAGCACAGCTCATGATGGGTGTGGAGCAGTTGGTGCTGGCTAAATGTGTGAGCAGCTTTTGCTGCCTATATTTTTTTAACACAAACTTTATTGCATTTTAGTGATTCTTAGGCATAACGTGCATAACCTGGTTGGATGTACATCAGCGAAGCACAATGAAGATTCGTTAAACAGAATAGCTGATGATGTGGCATGCATAATCGTTGGCAACAATGCAGTCATCAATGACGTGGAATAAGGTTCTCATGCCACGTACAGGACCCTCTATAATACAAATAGAAAAAATATATAAATATTTGAAACCCCCATCCCCAAACTTGCCATCATAACCCGTGTCTCATAAAAGCTGTGCTGCTGAGTAGAAACATCCATGCGTGGGTGAAACTTATAAGTCTACGTATCTCAAGGGGATTGGGCATGAGTGTCCTGTTGTATTATGAACAATGTGTCGGGGCGTGTGGCTTATGATTGAGATGTATGAGGGTTGGCAGAGGATAGTCAGTGTTTAAGTTGGGTTATTGGAACAGAACTAAGGAGGAAGGGACTGTCACGGAGTGTCGCAGTCACGGGGCAGAGCGAGTGACATCAGCACACGTCTGGGCAAGGTTATTCATCATCCACCTCTTGAGCCTTAAATAATTCAAGGAATGCATCCCATTCCATTGCAATGGGATGCTTCTGTAAACCCCAATGTTTCTCCGTTCGCAAGACATGGCTTTCAGCTGCGCTCTAAGGCATCACTTCCTCTTGCCATTGACAGACAATGGTTGCCACAGGAGAGATCAAACATCGCATCAGGAGGTGCTTTGTCAATCAGTAAGACATGCTGTAACTCTGGAGCCATTTGGCCTATGGTATAATCCCAGAATGCACTGTTTGGCAGTATTCCAGTGGTCAGAACCAGCTAGGCTCCACAAGGCAGTCTGAATGTCCGCCCAGTAAGTGGACAGTGAAGGACCGACCAACAGCATGTGTTGTAGGTCTGCATGAATCTTGTGCATGGCAACAGAAGCAGTTGGAAGAGGCGGTGGGGAGCATAGAATAAAGTTTTTGTCGCATGAGGTAAGCCCTGTGTAATATTGGAAATGGTATAAATTTGAAATAGGAGTTGTGGGAAAATTCGTTGGAATGTTCAGTAACAAAGGCCCATTCTTTGTCATGGAGACCACGTGTGAGGTCCTCCTCCCACTTGACTCATAGGAAGGCTAAGGGGATTGCCATATGTGTGTTCAAACTACAGTATAACCATTAAATCCAGCGTCTTCCATGACCCATAACATGGATTGCCAGAATAAATTTGTGGGTAGCTAGCTTGTAGCTGTGCGGTGCCCATTGCTCAAGGACATATTGAATAATGCTAGCATGCATCAAAAAAGGGAATTTTCAGTAGACTGAGTCTGAATTAATTCCCTGTGGTTCATGAGGGTCTGGTCTCTAAAGAGCGCACCAATTATTGCAACCCCGCCTGTTCCTTGGACCGCAATCTACTCGCTTTTAGTGTACCCAAAGATGTGGGGAGCCCTATAAGAGAGATGTTCAGCACATAGTGTGTGCATGAGTCAGTGTAACACATGGCAATTTTCCAATTTGCAAGAGCTATACGTAGCAAAAGAGGACATGTTGAGGATGGACTGGGTCCTGGATAGAGCAGGGGGTGCAATTAACCTTGTTTAAGGATGTGCTGTGTATAACCAGTTTTAGTAAGGTTATGGCCAGCTAGCCAATATGACAGTCATTGTAGCTGTTATGCCAAGCACTTGGGGCCTCATTTATGAAAAGTGACGCATCGCTGCGTGAAAACAGCGATGCTTCAATTTTCACTGCGCACTCCTTGCGACACCAATGATGCGTCATATTTAATGTATGACGCATCATGTCGCAAGGACTTACAGATACGTCAGTATTTCTGACTTATCTGTAAGCGCAAAAGTGACGCATTGCTGGAGTGTGTCACAAAAGTGACGCAACTCCAGCAATGCGTCCTTTCACATGGGGAAAGCCCCATGTGAAAGGGCTTGCGTCAGTCTTACGCCTGATGTGAGGCAGGCGCAAGATTTTGACGCAACAGCATCCTAAAAGTGACGCAGTGAAATCACATAGATTTCACTGCGTCACTATTACGAGGCTTTTTGCAGGGGAACGCCCCCTCTGCATACATTATACCTGACGCAGGTATAATGTGGCGCAGGGGTTTAAAAAGTGACGCATCTACCTAGATGCGTCACTTTTTAAATATGGCGCAACAAGGCGCATATTTTACGCCGCTGGTGCGTCACAAAAAGTGACGCACCGGCGGCGCAAAACTGACGCAAGCCCTCATAAATAAGGGCCTAGGACTTTAAGTCCTGGGCACCCACACTGCCACTGTTGGTGGACAGCTGCATCTTGGGTCAACAAACTCTACGCCTTCTAGAGCCCCACATCAGATCAATTAGTAATGAGTTTAACAATTTGAAAACCAGGGCAGGTATAATCACCAGTGAGTTGAAAAAGTGCTCCAGCAGGTGGGGCAACATGACACTTTTGCCTAGAATCAGTCATCAGAGGTAAAGTGACCCAGAAGGCAATTTGAGATTTGAGTGAGGCACTAGTTTTTAAGAGGTTCCCATCCAAAAAATCTTTAGCCTTGCAGTATATCTGCATGCCTACGTGCTAGAATGTTTAGTGTGCTATCTGTACCCTAGCAGGCCTAAAAGGCATAGTAGTCTCACTATTATTATCTGTGAAGACAGAGGCTTGAGATTTACTGTAATTGATCTGGAGGCCCGACAAGTCTCCAAAGAGGAGAGCAGTCTGAATATCGATGATAGGTCTACGTGGAGATTTCAGATGTATAATACCATGTCATCAACATACAATGAAATGGCATGCATCACTGGACCGTGAGGGGTACCCCAGCCCTGTGTGGATTGTCTAATTCACTGTGCCAGAGGCTCCAATGCTGCAACCAATAACAGTGGTGAGAGCAGGCATCCATGCCTGGCGATGTGGCACACCGGATATGGGGAGGAGACATGTGGACCCATTTTTGCCCTCGCGGTAGAGTTCGTGTATAGCAGTTTAACCCAGGAAATAAATGTAGAGTGGATGTTGAAATGTACTAGGGCAGCAAACATGAAATCCCACCCCAATGTGTGGAAGGCCTGTGGCAGGTCAAGTGATGGATATTCAGCTATCGGGTACTGACCACCAGCGATATCTGGGATCTGTTAGAATTGACGCATGCTTCGTGAGGTGTTACATCGTGGAACAAAACCACACTGATCTGTATGTTTTTTTTTTGTTTGTTTGTACAAGCTTTATTCGAGGTAATTCTCATAAAAGCACATAATAAAATACAACATGACAATAAAAAGCATCAATTGGCAAATACAAATACAAGTTCATATAAACATTTGTGCAAGCTCATACAGTACCACTTTAAAAATGTACGTATATATCACAATAAATTGAATATTATAAAATGGTCTAAAAAACATGTTTAAGAGGACCCATACAGAAATTGCCGCCGGATTGCCCAGGCCCACCCTAAATATTTAGCCACCCCAATAACTATAGACTCTTGGGTTGAAGTGCACAGAATTCTCAGTGCCACAGCACTATCACGTGTCCCGAGGTTCTTGCATACAGGTGTAAGCCATACCCTCCTAGGTGAAGAATAGGCTTTACAGGCAAAAAGAAAGTGGCCTAGACTTTCCTCAGCTGTTTTACATGCAGGGCATGTCGTATTGGTCGACCTTTGCCACCCAGCGGTTAATTTTTTTAGGGGAATAGAGCCAGATCTGACCTGAAAGACCAGCTTCCTAGACAATGGGACCGTAATGGTGTCCCAGTAGACTTCCAGAATAGGATGAATTTTAGTCTCCAGGAAGCGACCCGCCATAGAGTCAGACCTAGCACCTCTCATCAGATTACTGTCCACCCAGTCCCAATATTGTGATTTGAGAGCTTCCTTGCTAGGGAAGACCTCCCCAAGAGGATTGGTCCACAGATTGGAAAACCCAAGATTAAATAGCATGGACCTTAAGTTTTTTAACCACTTTATCTTGTGGAAGTTGTCTTCCCTAATTATTGCGAGGAATCCCTCCGCATATTGCCTGATCTCCGGAGTAGTCCACAGGCGTCTCCAGTAGAGAACAGATCGATTTACAAAAGGGGGTGGTGATGAACAGAGTGTCTGAATTGAGCAGACCACTCTTACCCAGTCCAAAGATCAGGGCTTGATCCATCACCGTTATTTATCTCACTGCCCCATCCCAGCTCAGAACCTGGCTATATGCAAATCAGTCTGTCCCTGGCCCAGTGCATCATGGGAACAGGGCAGACTAAACTACCAAGCCAATTCTTTACCAGAAAGGAGCCAAGCTACCGGGGACCGGTTTCTGGCATTTCAGCCTCTTCGGCCCGGCTTGCTTGAATCCTGATGGAGCAGTGAGAAAGGGACTCATGTCTGAGTATACCCTGCCACACCTATAGTGGCCAAAATCGATTTACAAAAGGGGGTGGTGATGAACAGAGTGTCTGAATTGAGCAGACCACTCTTACCCAGTCCAAAGATCGGGGCTTGATCCATCACCGTTATTTATCTCACTGCCCCATCCCAGCTCAGAACCTGGCTATATGCAAATCAGTCTGTCCCTGGCCCAGTGCATCATGGGAACAGGGCAGACTAAACTACCAAGCCAATTCTTTACCAGAAAGAAGCCAAGCTACCGGGGACCGGTTTCTGGCATTTCAGCCTCTTCGGCCCGGCTTGCTTGAATCCTGATGGAGCAGTGAGAAAGGGACTCATGTCTGAGTATACCCTGCCACACCTATAGTGGCCAAAATCGATTTACAAAAGGGGGTGGTGATGAACAGAGTGTCTGAATTGAGCAGACCACTCTTACCCAGTCCAAAGATCAGGGCTTGATCCATCACCGTTATTTATCTCACTGCCCCATCCCAGCTCAGAACCTGGCTATATGCAAATCAGTCTGTCCCTGGCCCAGTGCATCATGGGAACAGGGCAGACTAAACTACCAAGCCAATTCTTTACCAGAAAGGAGCCAAGCTACCGGGGACCGGTTTCTGGCATTTCAGCCTCTTCGGCCCGGCTTGCTTGAATCCTGATGGAGCAGTGAGAAAGGGACTCATGTCTGAGTATACCCTGCCACACCTATAGTGGCCAAAATCGATTTACAAAAGGGGGTGGTGATGAACAGAGTGTCTGAATTGAACAGACCACTCTTACCCAGTCCAAAGATCAGGGCTTGATCCATCACCGTTATTTATCTCACTGCCCCATCCCAGCTCAGAACCTGGCTATAGATGTGAGACCCTTGCTCATTGCACCATCAGGATTCAAGCAAACCGGGCCGAAGACGGCTGTAATGCCAGAAACCGGTCCCCGGGAGCTTGTTTCCTTCCCAGTGTAAGAATTGGCTTTTGTAGTTTGGTTTGCCCTGTTCCCATCATGCACTGGGACAGGTACAGACTAATTTGCATACAGCCAGGTTCAGCAACTGGGATGGTGCAGTGAGCTAAAAAACGGTGTTGGATCTAGCCCTGATCTCTTGACTGGGTGAGAGTATTCTGTTTAATTCAGAGACTCTGTCCCTCACCACCCCTTGTTGTAAATATTTTTGTCCACCCTAAGCGTGGAAGGGTATACTCAGATGTGAGTCCCTTGCTCATTGCACCATCAGGATTCAAGCAAGCCGGGCCGAAGAGGCTGAAATGCCAGAAACCGGTCCCCGGTAGCTTGTTTCCTTCCCAGTGTAAGAATTGGCTTTTGTAGTTTGGTTTGCCCTGTTCCCATCATGCACTGGGACAGGAACAGACTAATTTGCATACAGCCATGTTCTGAAACTGGGATGGTGCAGTGAGCTAAAAAACGGTGTTGGATCTAGCCCTGATCTCTTGACTGGGTGAGAGTATTCTGTTTAATTCAGAGACTCTGTCCCTCACCACCCCTTGTTGTAAATATTTTTGTCCACCCTAAGCGTGGAAGGGTATACTCAGATGTGAGTCCCTTGCTCATTGCACCATCAGGATTCAAGCAAGCCGGGCCGAAGAGGCTGAAATGCCAGAAACCGGTCCCCGGTAGCTTGTTTCCTTCCCAGTGTAAGAATTGGCTTTTGTAGTTTGGTTTGCCCTGTTCCCATCATGCACTGGGACAGGAACAGACTAATTTGCATACAGCCAGGTTCTGAAACTGGGATGGTGCAGTGAGCTAAAAAACGGTGTTGGATCTAGCCCTGATCTCTTGACTGGGTGAGAGTATTCTGTTTAATTCAGAGACTCTGTCCCTCACCACCCCTTGTTGTAAATATTCCAGTAGAGAACAGGGCGCAACCTCACTCTATCACCAATGGGACGTCTGCCCAACTCGAGGAACAGTGGCAATAAGGGGGTACTTTGTGGGAGTCCTGTAATCCCTCTGAGAAACTTGTTCTCAGATACCTGTAAAGTCGAGAGATTGTCCCAAGCCCATAGTTCTGCACCATATAAGGTCGCGCCTAAGACCTTTGCGTCATATACCATAAGAGCGGGTTTGATCGGTTTCGTCTTGGATTTACGGTGTTCCCCCCGCAATGCTCCTGATAGTTGTTGGTGTTTCAGGGCCGCTTTTTCCAAGTGGCGTGACCAACCAAAGCCCTCTGCTATCTGTACCCCTAACTATACAAACTCTTTAACCATCTCTAACTTGCTATTATTCAGGGATACCTTAGGATGGATTTTTCGGCGAGGGGTAAAAGCCATTAGTTTCGTTTTCCTCACGTTAACTTCCAGGCCATGCTCTTTGCAGAAAGCATCAAATATGTTTAATGCACGTTGCAACCCCGCGGGAGTTTTTGACATGATCAGGGTGTCGTCTGCGAACATCAGGATGGGGACCCTGGTGTCCGCTAACGATGGGGCATCTACACGTGCTTTCAACATTTGCTCCACAATCCCATTAATAAATAGTGAAAACAGTAAGGGTGCCATGGCACAGCCTTGCCGGACCCCCCTTTCCACTGGGAAGTCCATAGTTGACTCACCATTCCCACCCCACTGTACTCTCGCAAAGTTACATTCATGGAGGCGCATGATCAGGGTAAGAAGTTCAGGTGGAATCCCCATTTTTTGCAAGACCAGCCATAATTTAAATCTGGGGACCAAATCAAATGCCGCCCGTAGGTCGACAAATGCGACGTACAGGCAGCCCTTACTAAGCAAGACCGTCTTCCACCGTAATATGGTAAAGCGGAAGACCTGGTCTATAGTGCTGGTCGCTCGCCTAAATCCTGCCTGAAATGGTGAGAGAGCATTGTTAACTTCCACCCAGTCCATGAGTTGATTCGTAACCATCCTCCCCATTACTTTTTGCACGGTTGCTATCAAACTTATGGGCCTGTAGTTCGCGGGGAGTGAATGGTCCCCCTTTTTATGGATAGGAATAATAATTGCTCCCTTCCATAACTCTGGAACCACCCCCCCCCCTTAGCTAGGGCATTTCCTAACAAAAGGATATATTTCGCCCACCTCTTCATATCATGTTTGAAAATATCCGAGGGAATCCCGTCTAACCCTGGCGCTCTCCCGCCCTTTACCGAACTAATAGCATTCTCAACTTCTTTGCGAGTGAACAAATTGTCAGTCGCAAAAACTGGCACTATGCCCTCCCCTGCCCCGGGTTGCATAACTTCAGAATATTGTGGTCTGAAGTACTCAACCCAAGCTTCTTCAGCTACGTTGTTATCAGGTCTTACGGGGCTACCCCCTCTGCCCCATTTAATGATTTTCCAGAACAACCTGGAATCCTTGCTATTAGAAGCCCCTTTTAACTCAGCCCAGTGGTCTTCGTCCCATTTCCTCTTAGCCCGATAAATAGCTAATTTGTACGCTTTCCTTGCCGCTCTGATTGCAACATTATCCCTATTTCTAATGGCTTGGCCTAAATGCAATCGTGCGGATCTACACTGGCAGTTATACCATCTACCAACGTCCAAATTTTTCCTCCCTTTGTTAGTCTTGGTCAGAAAACATGGTTTTGGGAGGGAAAATAGATTATTGTGGATGTCTGTGATATCCCTAGCCCCTGGGATTGTTGGGTCTGCCACCTCCATGTCAGAAATTGCATTATCCACCGCTAGGTTAATGTAGGACATTGTTTCGTTGTTTGCCAGTACCCTTGGCCATTTTAGTCTACGTCCGTCATTACTCATAACTGGGGATTGGACGTTCCTTGAGTACAAATTTTCAGGTCCAGCATTCCACCACCTATGGGTCACACAGAGGGGATTGTGGTCACTTTCAATTCTGGGATTAATTGCCATGTCAATAACCCCCTGCCACAATTGGAGACTACATATTACGTAATCAATCCTGCTCCTACTAATGCCATTGTCAAAAGTACAGCCACCCTCTTTGTCCCCTGGGGTTCTCCCATTCAGGGCCCTTAAACCATACTCCATACAAATAGCATGTATTAACAGGACATCCTTCGTCCACCTTGTGATGGAATTTAGAGTTAAAGGCGGTACTCCCCATAGGTTATCCTCTTCCCTCCCTAGGGGGTCATTTGTACAGTCAAGGTTTTCAAAGGTCCTATTAAGATCCCCGGCTATTATTACCCTGTTATCTTGCGACTTGGTTTCTAGGGCATCTGACTACGCCTCTAGAGTGGAGGAGTTGCTTGAATTGCTCCCTCTTGCATAAACATTATACAAGTCAATTAAAGCCCCCTTTGTTGGTGAAATTCTTAACAGTTGCAGGTCACCAATTCCCAAATCCAGTGTTTTAACAGAGATACACAGGTTCTGCCTTATCCAGACAGTAAGACCTCCCATGGGTCGACCTCTTCCGCCTTTAGTGGCTGGTATAGAGAAGTTTAAATAGCCACAAAAAAAGACGGGTTCACAAGCCCAGGTTTCTTGAAAAGCATACATCGAACCCATTGATGAATTCTACCCAAGATGGTGAGGCTAGCTTACTACCCAACCCAGGGATATTCCAGGATAAAAACATACCAGAACTGCCCACAGTCCCACCAGAGTTACTAGTTTTGGAAGTTGGTTGGGGAGCCATTAGGTTTACAACAGTATTAACAATGTTCACACAAAAGGCATTTACTGTTGGTATACTTAATTCCCCAAGACTGGCATTTATATTCGCCATCCCGTCACCTCCTGCCACATTGGAGCTCCCATTTCCAGTTTTCTCAACAAATGTGTTTGTACCCGCGATATCATCGTAATCATCACAACTCCCTATGGATTCGTTAGTACATCCTCCAATACAACTGTACGAATCATACACAGTTTGTCAACAGCCCCAACTCTGTTCCTGCCATCCGACAGGAGGGTTGTAGTTCGTACATGCAGTATAGTTAAGAAACAGTGGAGGGGGAGCTGTTGTAGGATGGTATGCAAAGGTAGAGTGGGAGGATTTATAGGTTCATTGAGCAGGCTAGTCAATACACTGGTAGGGCGAGGGTAGAAAAAGGTCAAATCGACGATTCCAATGCCTCCCTTGGATGTGCCCCATCCCTGTCTAGTTATCCATCCAGCCACCCTTGGATCTTGAAAATTCACCACAATACAATCCCCTCCCAGACTTTTAGTTGTGTACCCTAACCAATCTATTCTTCTAACCCCTATGATTAGCCCATCAACGTCTCCGGGAAGAGGGCGGTTCTCCCTTAACCAGTGCATGATCTTATTTTTGAGCATCTGGAAGGTTTCTCTCTGTCCCGGAGGTAAAGGTGGAACATTTATGAGTACAGCTACATAGGGGAAAGAGTCTGGAGTAAGGTTTACTGGGGGTTTCCCGTGCGGTGGCTTTGTCAAGGGTGGAGGGATCGGTTTAGACACTGAAAAAACAGGGCGGGGTACAGTTTGTTTAATATCAGCTGGTCGTTGATAGGTTGGGCGGGTGCTATGACTTTGCCCGTTGATGTACACGCTTTAGCCCCTGACCCTACTACTGCGTTACTTAGAGCCCCCTGGGTGTTTATTGATTGTGTGGGTGCAATAGTTTTGCCCACTGAGGAACATGCATTAGCCCCTGGCCCAGCTATAGGAGGAGGGACTGCCACAGACTGGGCAGAGTTCACTGTAGTTTGGGTAACCCCTGGATATACCAATTCTATAGGATTGGAGGTTCTGTTTACTGGTGCATTACCTGACTTAGGTGGTAATTGGGGCTTTGTTTGTGGCATTTTTCCCTTGTCTTGTGTTATAGGGTTGGTAGTGCCCTGATGCTTGGCACTTGCGTCCACCCTAGTGGTCGTTTTTATCAAGGATTTTGTGGAAAAAAAGTTGTCTACCGTTGCCTGCTTGAAATGATCTAGGCGATCTGAGAGCTTAGCAATTCTTTCCTCTATTGGGGAGAGAATTGTTTTCAACAACTTTTCCAACTCAGGGATCAGATTTGAAAGCGGTGAAGGCTTATCCTCAATTATGGGGCCTGGCTCGGAAGCAGTGTCCCTAGCAGGTACAGAACTATCCAATAAAACAGCATTCCCATTCGGTACGCTTTCAGTACTACAACTAGCCTCAATGTTAACCTCTCTAGAACACATAGATTTATGTAATTTCCTATGTTTTGGAAGGGGTTTCACAACAAGTTTACATTTTCTCGGTACAGTGGGTCTTTTCCGCTTAGAACCATGCTTGGATTGACCCAGGACGACCTGGGCACCTGGACCTGGGAGCTGCGTAGTATTAATATCACTCCTACCGGGTAAGACCAATTCAGTAACGTTATCTTTCTCCACAACACTTACGGCTACCTCAAATTGCTCATTTACAGATGGGAGGTTTACCGAGGATAATGGTGTTACCAAAGTTGGGTACATTTGTGTTGAATGTTTGTCTGGAATGTTTTTCAATAGTTCAATCGAAAGTCTGCGTTCTGCGCGCTTCTCAGCCAGTGTTATTTCTTTGTCTATGGATAGAGATGAACGATTGAAGAAAAACTTATCCAATGGTCCAATTGCCAAAGGGCCAGACTCGACAGGAGGAATTGGCGGACTAATACTACTAGTGGAGGCAGACATTGTACTGATATGCACCAACAGACGTACAGTAATTAGATATCACTTACATAGGGGTATACCGTCAAACAAATATCAGGGGGGTGGCCCAGCCCAGCCTCCTTCGGCCCCTGACGGCCACAGACGGTCCCGCCCTTGTCCCGGGCTTCTCCCGGTCGCTCCCGCGCGCTCCCGCGCAGCGGTGATGCAAGCGTTCTTTTCAAAAAGTGTAATTGGTGAAGGGGCGGGGCTTGCAGGGAGAGCGGCCCAGGTGTTTGCTGATGGGCTATCAGGGACTCCTGGGATAGCGAGACCCTGACTACACCGCTCGCAGCCCTGCAAGACTTGCCAACGCCCTTTAACTCCTGCACAGTCTGTCCACAATGCTCCTGGGCCAAGCAGCGAAGCGGGACCCGCGTAGCGGGTCCGGCAAGAAGTTGAGGCAATCCGCAAGGAAAGGAAAAGGCTGCCACACCACAACGGACAGCAACGGACAGCAGGTGAAGCACTGGTGGGTCCCACGGAGGCAATGGAATGAAGGGCTTTTCACTTCGTGAGTGAGGGGGCGGGGCTTGCAGGGAGAGCGGCCCAGGTGTTTGCTGATGGGCTATCAGGGACTTCTGGGATAGCGAGACCCTGACTACACTGCTCGCGATCTGTATGTATTAAATGTGGGAGTAGAGAGAGCAGACACCGCACCAACTCCTTGCTTGACATCTTATATTTGGCATTGAGCGGGGATAACAGTCGTTTGGAGGTCAGCCTGATTTTAGAAATGACCAGCGCCTGACTTTTGGTGGGGGGCAACACTTCCACTTATAATAATGCCCTCAGTTACAGAGGAGGACTTGGGCTTTCAAACGGGTTGCTGCCTTCTTGCCTGCTGATCGTCGTTGGAAAGGAACACTCTTGCTATCTGGGCGCGGCTCCTTCTCATGAGCTGCCGCTGTTGACCAGGGGACCCGCCCTTACCGCCCACACCGCTGCGGGACTGCGAGGCACTTTCCTCACCTGCAGCCTTTTCCCGCAGCTGCCCCGCCCCCCGCCTGGTGCTGCTGCTATAAACTTTCGTAGCACCCGCTGCGCGGGCGCTACTCACTTACAGAGGAGGACTTGGGCTTTCAAACGGGTTGCTGCCTTCTTGCCTGCTGATCGTCGTTGGAAAGGAACACTCTTGCTATCTGGGCGCGGCTCCTTCTCATGAGCTGCCGCTGTTGACCAGGGGACCCGCCCTTACCGCCCACACCGCTGCGGGACTGCGAGGCACTTTCCTCACCTGCAGCCTCTTCCCGCAGCGGCCCCGCCCCCACGCCTGGGTGGTTACAATCAGTCCAATCGTCTCGCGCAGCGAGACGCGCGTGGGACGAAGCCCGGGGCGAAGACCGTGCAAAGAGCGGGCCGTTTGAGGCCGTTCGAGAACGTTAGTGAATGGAACGGGCCATTCCCTTTCCACAACAACTTCTCCGCTGTATTCGTTCATCCACCTTCCTCCCATTTTACCTAAATCTACTCTGCTTGTTAAGCGCAAAATGGAGACAAGGAGCAAAACCAATGTGGTGGCTTCGGGACCTGCAACGACCGCTCCCATTCAAGGTAAAATAGACAACTACTTTCTTAAAGCGGGATCGTTGTTAATCGAGGACATTACCCTCTTAGAAAGACGCATTTCGCAAGAAATAGAGTGGGTTGGTAGGTCCTCGATGGGTATCATAGCGACTGCGAAAACCCCAGAGGATAGGAGGCATACTGATATTTCTCAACTTGGAGCTTGCAGAGGATCTCATTTACATACCAGTATAGATCTCTCAGAGGGATCTATAACTGACCCGGAAGGCATGAGTCTCCTCTCGCTCCCGTTGACTCAAATAACCCAACCGCCGAATACACAACATAATGGAGAGGACACTGAATTAGCCACCCAAATCCCTATCCTATTGAGGGAAGAATCTCCTATTGCAGCAATATCCCCAAACCCTATAGGGCCACAAAACAAAGATAGAGGTAAAGGGAGGATGCAATTCAGAAAAGGAAAACAGGAAAACGATGTGCCAAGGAAAAGATGGCTAATCAATCAAAGATTAGGTCAATACATAATGCTTCAGGGAATGTTAACTCTATACAGGATAGACCGCCACTGGCGATATCAGATGCCCCCCCTCCAGAATTAGGCAGAACTAATTCTACTGATCTGCTAGTCCCATCTACAGAACATACTAGTGAGGCAGCTGAAGAAGACATAACATTAGCTGATATAGGAAATCTCCTCAAATCAATCATAAATCCCCTGGAAGCCCATTTGATAAAAATGGAGGCAAGATTAATTAAAATAGAGAGAACTGCACTACAGTTCATGGACTTTTGTAAACCTGGGACTCCCTGCCCCATAGCCCCCAACAGTGACCCGAAACCCAAAAATTCTTCTAACCCTCCGAGATTGGCCAATGGTACTGATGCAGTAACAACATCAACCGGCACCAAAAACCCTAAACCAGTTAATAACAAACGCTTAAATCAGAAAGCCAATCCAGCCATCCCAATGACCCCAGCAGGGACTCACAATAATCAATCACCCAGTGTACAACAAACACACTTACTCACTGGCTCTACAAATCCCCAGTTACAACATAAAAGCCCATTTAAATCATCACTAACCAACAAACAAAACTTCCAGAACTCTAACACAACAGTGCACAAAACAGTCACCGTCAATCTACCACCTGAAGTAGCTCCATACACTGCTATTCTAGCGAGGGTGCCCGAATTAAAACCAGACACACATGAGGCAGGGGACTCTCTAAAAAATAAAGTAATGAAGTGGTTATCTACATACAGACCACTTCCTAGAGGTATGTCAAGTGAAATTCGCATGGTTAGAAGGGTCTCGTGGGTAGGAAAGCAACCAAAAACAATTAGTGGCAACTGTATACTGGTGAGTTTTAAAGAACCAGGAATAGTCTCCTACATTTGTGGCTCCTTCCTAGAGGATGAAGGAAGCAATATCCATCTACTCCCCCTTGCTTTCTTCTATCCAGCAAACAACCACGTAACTAACAATCAGAGACGAGGGTACCCAGAGAACCGACAGACAATTATGGGGGGGCATCAGGGAGGAAATAGAATCCCCTACAACTTAATGCAAACATCGCCCAAATATCTGCCAATCTACGACGACCCTCAAGGGTGGGAGATTGTGAATGGTAGAGGATTGGGCAATGGAGGATGTGGAAGAGAAGCACCATGGCCCCCTAGACAATTTCAGCCACCGCCCCTGCCCCTCTACAATCGATACGATTGTCTCGAAATGGTAGATTGACAATTGATTTCTGAAAGGACGCAGAGGCGATTAACAGGGTATGACAATGGTATACACAAGATCCCCACTTACACCAATGGGGAGGAGAACTTTTCCATTATCAATGCGGAGCTAGGATTACAAAGAGAAGAAAGGGGAACTGACCCGGAGGGTTCAGATGTGGACCGTGAGCAGATAAAGAGGCCAGCCCGACTAGTACATAAAACACAATTAATTAATCAAATAAACTATCAGGCTGAGTCTAAAGATTCCCAATCATTAAAACTGCTCTCCTGAAACTTGGCAGGCTTGGCCAATAAAATCGAATCAGATTCATGGGCTGAACTAATAAACACAACAAGCATCTGCCTCTTTCAAGAGAATTGGGCTAGGGAAGAGACCATGTATAGGGGTTTTAAGACCTACTCGATACAAGCTAGCTGGGGCGGGAGAGGCCGACCATCTGGAGGTCTGGCGACCTGGGTGTCTACCGACCTAGGCTGCTCAGCCTCACGATACACAGTGGACTCGGACAACATATTGGCAGTTTTACTAGAATGGCCGGAATTCTATAAGTTACTTGTAATAAACCTTTATTCCAGGCCAGTCCCAATAGCTGCCACCTCCAAAACCATTGAGGCACTGTCCCGGTTCCTTGAAACTATTCCAGAGGGTCTACCATACCTGGTAGGGGGGATTTCAATTCACATTTTGAACCGTTACCTGGCCTACTTGATGGACCCTCCCTAGAGGAGGATTCAAGTTGGCAGGTTCCTTTAACAGAAGCCCCCCCTCCCAGAGCATGGACCCCGCTGGCCGTTCAAATAAACACACTTAACTTAACTTTCAGCTTGAGAGCCTGCAACGGCCGTACTAGGTCAGACATTCCAAGTAAATGCACATTCAACAGGGTGGGTAGAGAATCCAGACTGGACTACTTTTTAGTCCAGTTGCAGGCTTGGAAAAGGGTGCTGGATTCTAGAATTTTGCCCAGACAGGACAGCGATCATAATGCTTTAGAATTAGATTTCGCTATTCCCTGTCCGGATAAGAACCCCTCATGTGAGCAAAAGCATGGAGAGGGATATCTCCTGGAAAATAACAGGAGGAGGATTAAATGGGAAAACCTGGCCTCCAGCGAAGACAAGATAGCCAGCCTATATGCCGGAATTACTCCCATCCTGGAAGAGGCCTTTGAGTTATGGAACTTAGGATCCACAAGGGAGACCATCGAGGACACAGCACAAGTCCATGGACATTTAATCAAAACGCTTGAAGCTAACCTCTTTAGTAATAGAGTGCCTAGACCTCAGGGCTTGAATAAACGCACTTGGTTTAACAGAGCCTGCCGAGATGCAAAACGTGATCTACTGGCCTGTTTGAAGGCAGGAAGCCTGAGGGAGGAGATCACCGCCAGAAGGAAGGCCTATAAAACACTCATATCTAATGCTAAAATAGAATGGGATGTACAGCATTGGGAGAATCTATCGGAGTCCCTAGCAACAAGGGACTCCCGTAGATTCTGGAGAATAATCAACCATGGCTGTGGGGACTTACCCACCGCAATTGAACCCAACATTGCTGCAGATGTTTGGCAAAAACACTTCCAGCAACTGTACTCCATAGAGAATGAGGACACAGAAGCAGAAATGTCAATAACACCTCCTAGACAGACTTCTGATCCCTTCACTATAACTGACATCAGGAAGGCGATAACAGGACTCACCGCTGGAAAGGCACCGGGCCTGGATGGGGTGCCGGGCGACTTATTTAAACATGAGCCAGGAATTTGGGCGCCTTACCTTATGGTTTTATTCAATGCAGTGCTGAGAGGGATGGATATACCTGATACTTGGCTGGGAGCGGAGGTGGTCCCGATATTCAAATGGGGTCGCCACTGCTCCCAGCCAACTATCGCCCAATCAGCCTCATTGATGTGTCCCAAAAACTCTTTGGTAGATTAGTTCTGGATAGGTTGCTAGGTTGGATGGAGGAGATGGACATCCTGAGCCACCTCCAGGCGGGTTTTAGAAAAGGAGTTTCAACAGTCGACCAAATACTAATACTGAACATCATATATTGGAAGACTGTGCTCTCAGAAGGCGGGACTTTGTATGCAGTATTTGTGGACCTCCGCGCCACCTTCGATTTAGTTCCTAGAGCTAAATTGTGGGCGGTGCTTGCGGAACTGGGTGTCCCAGGAGACATTCTCCAGGTGTTAGTCAGGCTCCACACCAATAATTATGCCCGTGTGCGATATGGAAAGGGCGGCAAATTGACAGACAAATTCCCCGTGCGCAGAGGGGTAAGGCAGGGCTGCGTTTTGGCGCCAACCCTGTTTTGCTTATTTGTGAACGGGGTGATAGAGCATCTGAATGGGATCCCTAACACCGATGCACCACATTTGAACGGCAGCAGGGTGCCTGCGATTATGTTCGCGGATGACACCCTGCTGCTCTCAAAATCACCAATAGGGCTGCAGAGGGTCCTGAATGGGTTTCTGGGGTTTTGTAATGTAAGAGGTTTAGAAATAAACCCTTCGAAAACTAAATTTATGATTCTCAATCCCAGACCCAAAAGCTTCCCTAATCCACATCTAGGAACTACATCCCTTGAAAGAGTACACGAAATAGAATATCTTGGCATAACTCTTAACTGCAACCTGACTTGGCTGCCACACAAAATAAAAGCAACCACAAAATTAGCCCAGCGGGCAGGTGCCATCACAAGAATTGCCAAACAATCACCACTCCGTCCATTGGCACAGGCCATTCACATCTACAAAGCACAAGCCCGGGGGGGCATCATTTATGGAGGCGAGCTATGGGGACATATACCATTGCACACCGTACAGGTAGCAGAAAATAATTTTATAAGACAACTGGCTGCACTTCCCCCGAGTACTCCACTACTTCCTTTAAGCATGGATTTGGCATTGCGTCCAATCACGGAGGAACTGGGTCTTAAACCACTGACCTACTGGAGGCGCCTGTGGCGTAGTCAAGAACTGGTACACTACAGAAATGAACTCCAGCAATTATTGAGAACAACCTTTGCTACTAAAATCCCGTGGTTAAAGTACATTAAGGACATGTGTATGCTTCTTGGAGTCCCAGAGTTATGGTCCAACCCGGAAGCAGAGGCTGTAAGGCTTTCCAGAAAGGATCTTTCAAACTTGTTTTATAGCGTCATGCTCCAGAAAACCATGAACTCCATAAGGGACGGATCCCTAACGGACATTTTTATTAAAACAAAAGACTCCTACAGTCCCGAATATGTATTAGACACGATGATGCCTGTGTCTGTTCGGAAGATTTTCATGCAATGGAGATACGGCTCACTTCCATTGAGGTCTATTACAAAATCCTGGGCGGGCAACTTGGAAACAGGAGAGTGTCCAGCATGCAAGTACAAACTCGAAAGTGATCTCCATGTGGTCCTGTTCTGCAGTGCTTACAGCAGAATCAGAAAATACTGGCTGGTCCCTTACCTGAGGAACTTAGGTTTCCGTACCTTTGCCCCGGCTTATAGACTCCTAAAAACAGACTTATCGCCACCAACTGTGTTCGCAATGGCGAAATTCTTGGCGGCAATGTGGCGCTTACGTGCAATAACTCTTCGGAACTCTAAAGCCCCATGAACTTTTTCCTCTTTTTGAAATTACAATGCACTTCCAGATTATCTGATTCTAAGCTTGAGTTGGGGGTATTTCTCTCAAAATACCTTTATATAATGTTTTTACAGATGTAACTTGTGTTATCTCTTTTATGATCTTTTACGATCGAAATAAAGATTGTTTGAATTGAATTGAATAATGCCCTACAGAGCCGGTCAAATTGTGGCACCAGACGCGTTGCAAATGTGGCATTCATCTCTATAGGTATGCCATCAAATACCGGCATTTTGGTATGAGCGAGATTGTCAATGACCCACCTGATTTCACCTGGAGTGAATGGAGCGCCCAAAGCCTCCCTGTCAGTGGCTGATACACCAGGCAAGGACAAGCTGTCCAGGAATGAACAAATAATTACTTGGTCAGGTGGGGTAGGAACATTATACAGATTGGCATAGACAGCTTTAAACCCCTCTTTATTATAGAATAGTGTTGTTAAATGGCTATGTTGAAGCATGAGAACCGACAGAAAAGGCATGGCTGGTGGTGTCGGCCTAATCAAACATGCACTGGAATTGTCTGATTGGGTATTTCTGCATGTAAGCCTCATAGTCAATAATATACATATTCTTAAGGAGCTCGGCATAATTAATCCTTGCATCCTATAGTTGAGCTGCATGCCCCTCATCCTCAGCTGCAGACTTTTTCAGTGGGCCAAAACTATTCTCAATGTGAGTAAAGTCACGAGGACAGTTTTGAGGGCCAATAACATAGTAATGATGGATACGCCTCTCACCACGACCTAAAAGGCCTCCCATTCGACCAATGGCGATGAGACTTTGTAGTATTTTCAGCAAAGTATGTATTAATTGTAGTACCATCGGTGTCCTTAAATAATATGTCCTCCAGGAGCTGGGGCTGTATTTGCCAAATGGGAATAGGGACAGGGACCATACCCTGGCATAATGTGAGTGCAAGAGGTTTATGATCAGACTGCATCTTGCCTAAATACGTCGCAAGAGTAACATTTCCTTGGAGGGGTGAGGTGCAAAGGGCCCTATGAAGGCATGCATGCCTGCTCCAGGCGAGGTCGCCCCCACCCACCGCTGCTCCTGCCCGCTGATTGCCAGTGCGCTGCCTGCTGCCTGCTGACTGCGTTGCCTTCTGTGTTTCCCCCCCTCCTGCTGCCTCCGTTTTTGCCGCCTGTATTCCCTTTGCCTGTTGGTTTTCTGCCTCCTGTATTCACCTTCCCCTTTTGCCTTCTGTACCCCTATTTCCCCCCTTCTGCTGCTCTCCCCCTACCTATTAGCTCTCCTCTCAAGCCGCCGGACGACCCAGCTGCCGCTGAGCCGCCCTCGGCCCTCCTTCCCGCCACTGACCTCCAGCCGACTCTGCCCCCCCTGCCCACTGGCCGCCCCGCTCCCGCCACCCAGCTGACCCGTCCTCCCGGCGCATTACTTATGACGCCCCCTGAGCGACCGCGCAGCGGGAGCACCAAATGAGTGCCGAAGGTGCGCCAAAGGTAAGCCCTTCTGCGCCCGTCCGCACCTGGACCGCGCCCAGCGTCAGGACCCCTGGCCCCCGCAGATACCAGCCCACCCGCTAGACCTACAACTCCACCGAACTCCACGCACTCAACACCGGCCAAATCCCGGGATGCTACCGAGCCACCCCAAGATGCACCCACGGACCCTTCAGCTGCCACTCCTGCAAGTACACCTGCAACCGGACCTGCACTACACCAGCACCCACCAAGCCGAACACCAGCAGCAACCACCTCAAGTGCATCCTGCTCAACACCTGCTCCGTCCACAGACACGCCGTCGAACTCTGGAACCTCCTCGACACCACATCTCCAGACGTTGCCTTCCTCACGGAAACCTGGATGAACGCCTCCTCAGCACCTGACATCGCCATCGCCATCCCGGAGGGCTACAAGATCACAGGGAGGGACCGCACCAACCAGACGGGAGGAGGCATCGCCATCATCCACAGGAACACCATTCGCATCACGACCAACACCGACGACACCCTCACAACCGCCGAACACCTGCACTTCCAGATCCACACCAACCCCAAGACCACCCTCAGAGGCACCCTCATCTACAGACCCCCGGGACCACACACACAATTCAGCGAATACTTTGCCGACTTCATCAGCCCGCACACCCTCCCCTCCGCTGACTACATCCTCCTCGGGGACCTCAACTTCCACCTGGAGAACAACAACGAGCGCAACACCACCACCCTGCTGGACAACCTCGCCAACCTCGGTCTCAAGCAGCTGGTGACCACCCCCACCCACTACGCCGGACACACACGCGACCCCGTCTTCTCATCCAGCAAGGACATCACCTTCAGCCATGCCACCGGACTCCACTGGACGGACCACAGCTGCATCCACTTCAGCTTCAGAAAGAACACAATCCACCACCACCAGCAACAGGTTGCACGAAGAAGCTGGAACAAGATCACAGCCGACCAGCTCGCCGCATCCCTGAGCAAGCACCCTCCCACTAGCTCTGCCAACCCCAGCCAGGCTGCCACCAACCTCAGGAAGTGGATCAACAACTGCGCAGACGACCTCGCCCCACTGAGGACCCCGCCTAACAGACCCGGCAGCAAGAAAGCCCCATGGTTCACCGACAAACTCAAGAGCTCCAAGAAGAACTGCCGAGCCCTCGAGAGAGCCTGGCGAAGAGACCCAACTCCGGACAACATGACCACCCTCAAGCTCGCCACCCGAAAGCACCATCAACTGATCCACGCCACCAAGAAAACCGCATTCAAGGAACGACTGGACAACAACGCACACAACAGCAAGGAACTCTTCAACATCGTGAAAGAGCTCTCCAACCCCAACTCCGGAAACAACGACAACACCCCATCGCAAGACCTCTGCAACTCCCTCGCCTCCTACTTCCACAACAAGATCACTGACATACACAACTGCTTCAGCACTCAACCAACGCTTCCCACGACCGCACCAACGCCCCCCACCACCACCCTCCGCGCCTGGACCCCGATCAGCACCGAAGACACCATCCGCACGATGAAGTCCATCCACTCCAGATCTCCTACCGACCCCTTCCCTCACCACGTCTTCAACAAGGCCGACGCTGTCATCGCACCCCACCTGCGGGACATCATCAACACCTCCTTCGACACCTTCCCGGAGAGCTGGAAGCACGCCAAACTCAGCGCTGTACTGAAGAAACCAACAGCTGACGCCACCAAACTAAAAAACTACCGCCCCATCTCGCTCCTCCCGTTTCCAGCCAAAGTCATCGAGAACACCGTCAACAAGCAACTGGCCGCCTTCCTCGAGACGAATGGATCCCTCGACCTCTCACAGTCTGGCTTCCGGGCCAACCACAGCACCGAGACCGCCCTCATCGCAGCCACCGATGACATCCGAGCCCTGCTCGACAACGGAGAAACAGCGGCCCTCATCCTCCTAGACCTCTCCGCGGCATTCGACACTGTCTGCTACCGCACCCTAGTGCAGCGTCTAAGCAACGTCGGAATCCAGGAGAAGGCACTGGAGTGGATCATCTCCTTCCTCGCTGGAAGGACACAGAGAGTCCGCCTACCCCCGTTCAGATCAGAGGCCACCGAAGTCATCTGCGGCATTCCTCAGGGCTCCTCGCTCAGCCCCACCCTCTTCAATGTCTACATGAGCCCCCTTGCCGCCATCGCACGCCAACACAACCTCAACCTCATCTCCTACGCCAACGACACCCAGCTGATCCTCTCCCTCACCAACGACCCCGCCACTGCCAGAGCCAACCTACACGAAGGGATGAAAGACATAGCCGAGGGGATGATGACCAGCCGCCTGAAACTGAACTTAGACAAGACGGAAGTCCTCATTCTGGGCTCCTCGCACTCCGCCTGGGACAACTCCTGGTGGCCCCCCGCCCTGGGCAACACACCCAAACCGACAGACCACGCACGCAACCTGGGCTTCATCCTGGACTCCTCCCTCTCCATGACCAGACAAGTCAACGCCGTCTCCTCGTCCTGCTTCAACATCCTGTGCATGCTACGTAAGATCTTCCGGTGGATCCCCACCGAGACCAGGAAGACGGTCACCCAGGCCCTCGTCACCAGCCGACTGGACTACGGCAACGCCCTCTACGCCGGAACCACCGCCAAGCTCCAGAAGAGACCAGCGAATCCAGAACGCCTCAGCGAGACTCATCCTCGACATCCCCCGACACAGCCACATCTCCGGACACCTGAGAGACCTGCACTGGCTCCCGGTCAACAAGAGAATCACCTTCCGGCTCCTCACCCACGCACACAAAGCCCTACATAACCAAGGCCCGAGATACCTCAACAGCCGCCTCAACTTCTATGCTCCCACACGCCAACTCCGATCGACCAGCCACGCCCTCGCTGCCGTCCCCCGCATCTGAAGAGCCACAACAGGAGGAAGGTTCTTCTCCTACCTGGCCGCCAAGACCTGGAACTCCCTCCCGACCCACCTCCGCCTGACCCAAGACCACCTCGCCTTCAGGAAGCAGCTCAAGACCTGGCTGTTCGAGCAGTAGCGGACCCCCCCCTCCCAAAGCGCCTTGAGACCCTCCGGGTGAGTAGTGCGCTATACAAATGCTATGATTGATTGATTGATTTATGTTGGAGCAAATGAAAAGAGTATTAACACACAACGGCGTTCCTACTATGCCAGAATTCAGATAGGGACAATCCAGTAACTCATTGTTGTATGGTCTTGGTTTGTGGGACAGAGCACACACTAGGAAGGGAGAATGAGAATGATCCAAATAAACATCAAGGACAGACTTGAAGCCCCCTTCTTACCCAGGGATACTGTGCCCAGTCTGTGAGTACATTGAATAAGTGTGGCAATAATGCATCCTGCTCCATATTAGGGATATAAACCCTGCCAAGTACCACTGGCTTCCCGTCCAGTGTGCCCCTAACAAAACAGAGCATCCATTTGCATCAATCCTAAAATCTAAGACTGTGAAGGGGACCCCTGCGCATGACAAAATCACTGCCCCCTTTACAAGCCAAATAAAATGTATTCAACAGCTGTCACCTCCATCTTTTATGGAATGTAAGAGCCTCTGTGGTACTAGGATGCATCTCCTGCAAGGAAACTATGTGCACCATACAACGATAGAGTTGTGCTAAAATGTTATACCTTTTCTGGACTGACCCCATATCTCTGGCATTTCAAGTTATTACGTTGTATTTACATTTGACATCAGGTACTGAAAAATATGACTCACAGCATGTATCCATGATCCTACCATTGCATAATATTAACACTCACATGCACAGCATGGAACGAAGAAAGCAGCAATTAAACAATACCCTAATAGAAGGTCCAGCGAAGAATGATCATTGCACAAAAACTGTAAGAAAAGCATTAGAACAAACAAACAGTGTGTGCCACTATAGGACATGCCACTGATCCAAAGGAGGCGGGAGTCCAAGAAGGTGCTGGCATGCTCTCAGATATGGGGCCCCTGAAAACAACATATTGGCAGAATGGAATCAATAACCATAAAAAACAAACAAGGTAGAGTCTCCAATAGAGGAGGTTCACAGTCATGTCCTGGGTCAATTTGAAAGCATCCCATTACATCACCCAGAAGTCGCTGTCAGGAGTAGGATATTGGCATATCGTGAGGGCATGACCAGTGCACATGTCAGCAGCAACACAATAGGTATCCCCATAAACAGTGCCAAAAGGTGGATGGTAGTCATTACCCCGAGCCAGCACCCATAATATACATCAGAGGATGTTGTTGGCTGTCTGTAATGCAATTAAGGGGAACAACGCCATCCTGTCGCTGGAGTCTGAGTCTGACACTCTGATGAAAGTTGCTAATGCCAGTGCATCCCTCCTACCTTCCCGGGTCTGCTGGGGGAAAGGAGCCACATCGGACAAAGCGAGGGGAAAAGGTCCTTGGCGGCGCCTCCAATGAAAGCCCTGAGCTTTAGGTGCTACCTGCCCAGATGCCTCTGGACTCCGTAAATCTGTAAATTGTTGTTCCACTGAATCCCATGCAGATTCCCATGTGTCAAAAAAGAGGGTGCAATGGTCATGGATTACCTTAAGCATGAAAAGGAATATCAGTGTGTATGCCAGATCGTTGGTACGCAACTGTTTTTTGGCTGCCATGTAGCAGGAGTGTTGGTGCTGGACTGCAACCGTGTAGTCCAGGAACAATGATGTACATGTGTTGTCCATCATGATGGGCCCGTTCTCCCTGGCACTCTGGAGGTTTAGTATGCAGACCATGAATGGATGCTAAAGGATGCTCAGGGATGGGTGTCCTGCAGGGACCCGGTGCACTCTCTCGACAGTAAACCAGTTTGATAGGCTATGTTGTGCCACTGCACGCCACAGCCATTTTTTGACATACTAAGTGGTGTTAGGGCCCCACACACCTTCAGACATGCCTATAACTTGAACGTTAATCCTACATGCATGCCCGTCAACATCCTCCACCCATTCATGAAGCGAAGTGACTTGTTTCCAGAGTCTGTCAATGACAGATGTCTGCTTTGTGTGCCGGGGCGTCAGTGAAGTAATTTCAGTGGTCCTGACCCAGTATTCTAGCCTACCATGATTGTCTTTAAGGAGACTTAGGTCAGTGGTAATTGTGCCGAATCTTTCTTCAATAGCCACCCTTGAGTCTAGGATCTCCTGCAGGATAACGTCTAGTGTGTTCATTGATGGGACGGTGTTGGAAATGGCCCTTTTTGCAGGGTTATAACCAAACTTTTTGCTTTTTCCTCCTATTTTTTTCCTGACCTGTGTGTGTTGGTTTTAGGACTCTGAGCACTTTACCATTGCTAATCAGTGCTAAAGTGCTAAAGTGCATATGCTCCCTGTGTAAACTGTGTTATGGATTGGTATTTCCATGATTGGCTTATTTGATTTATGTGTCAGCCCCTAGTAAACTGCACTCTGAGTGTCAGGGCCTATAAATCAAATGCTATTGGTGGGCTGCAGCACTGTATTGTGCCACCCACGCAAACAACCCATAATGTGTAACTCTGGCCTGCCATTGCAGCAACTGTGTGCAGCCTCGTGCTGCCATGTTGAATTTGCAAGTGCACACACTTGCACAACCCTAAACCTTCCTTTTTCTACATGTGAGTCACCCATAAGGTAGGCCTAAGGTACCTCCATGGGCAGGGTGCATTGATTGTGAAAGGTAGGACATGCCCTGGTGTGTGTGGCATGTCCTGATAGTGAATTACAGCCTAATTCGTTTTTCACTATTGCAAGGCTACCTGTTCCCCATAGGCCAGAGTGGGCAGTTTGATTATAACATCCTACAATCCTAACTGACCTAGGGAACATGGTAGAAATTCGAGTTTAGTGTGCCTGAACTCAGATTGATAAAATACATCTTTTAGTGTAGTTGGTTTTAACATTCTGTGTTTGAAAATACTACTTTTAGAAAGTAGGTATTTTCATGCCTAACCATCCAGCCTGCCTCTGCGAGGTTGTGTATTGTCTGTCTGGTTTTTGAATGACAGAGGCTGGGGGAGACTCCAGGAGACAGGGTGAGTCAGCACTGGGCTGAACAGACCTATTTGCACATAGATGGGTGGGAGGAGTAGTACCTGGGTCTGAATAGGGCTGTGCCTGCCTCCCACAATGCTGTCTCTACCTGCTATGGTGCTTCTGATGTCCCTGGCCTACAATGTCAAAAAAAGTGCTCCTTGACTGACCAGAACTGGTTTGAACTTCGAAGGACAAAGGAATTGCTGGTATAGATTTTGGGGCCCAGACCCCAAGACTTTAGAATGCCTTTGGGAGCAAGAAGACAGGCAAGAAGAAGAGATGGAGAAGCTGTGAGGAGGAACTACCACTTTGCTGTTTGCTTTGCTGTGTTGGCCTACAGTGGCTGCTTCTGCCTTGGCCAGTGAAAGGACTGGACTGAACTTTATGCAATCTACTTTTGTGAGTTTCTCCAAGGGCTTGAGGTAGAGCTTGCCCCCTGTTCAATAAGTCTGAGGAACAGCAAAGACTTCAAGCTTGACTACGATGCCGCTGCCGACTCCGTGTCCTGAACGCATCCCAGAGGGCCCAGCCGCAAAGTCGCACCGCGACTCCTGGTAACCGAGCCGCTTCTCGCACTGTGACCTGTGGGCACCACACTCCGCACCGCCTCGCTTCAGGATGACGCCATGGTGTCCCGGACGACGCAGCTCCCCACCGGAATCTACGCTACTGCTTGTACCATGGATCGAGGGCACCGCTCGTAAAGTTACACAACGCGCTGCCCTCATCCCGCACCGCAGCCTTGGCCTATCGACGCCGGTGCCATTGACTCCAGATCATCCGCCGATGACAGCACTTCAGCACCGTAACGAGCACCGCCTTCATCTCACACCGCGACCCTGGACTCACCGATGACACCATCTGACGTCGCCCCCGAGCTGCTGCTCGCACCGCGACCTGAGGGCACCGCCCGCCGCACCATTGCACTTCACACCACAGCACCTGACGCCTGAGGATGCCAGCGCTCCTGACTTAACCAGAGAGGAGTTCGATCTGTAAAGCGTGTGACTTCGAGGGCCCCGACGACTACTGCACCGACCTCCAGTACCGACACCTGCAGACGCTGTGTCTTTGGAAGCTCAACAAGAGGGCATTAGCACCCTGCAATTCTGGAAGGTACTGTTTGTGTGTCTTCCCGACACCATAGCTGGCCCGCAACGCTGCGGTCAGCCAGAACTGTTTGGAATTGTTTGCTCACAACGCTGTGATAGCCCTGGAGGAAGCTATCAACATCAAGGAACTATTTTTGAAGGTTATTTTGATAACTGAAGATTTTTCAGTACTGTATTGTGAATGTTTATCATTTTGGTCTTGATTTAAGTATATAAAAATATTGGATATTTTTCTAAACTGGTGTAGTGTCCTTTTGTAGTGCTTACAAGGTATGACTGTTGTTTATGTGCAAACGGTTCACACACTGCCTCTAAGATAAGCCTGACTGCTCGTGCCAGGCTACCAAGGAGGTGAGCAGGGGTTATTAGATGAGTGAAACTCCCTTAACTTGATTAGGAAGAAGGGTCCCTACTTGAACAAAGGTGCAAGCCCTTGCCAACTAGAGACCCCCATTTCTAACAGACGGCCTTCGTGTCACCATAATGGAGGAGTTGTCTGATGGGGTAGACTGAAAGCGGGTATGGCTAAGCAACTGCAATCTTTTCACTCTAGTGCTATCCATTATGAACCTTGGCTGATGCCAGGCAGTGAAAGAAGTAATAAAGCAGGAGAAATCCCAATGCACTTGGAGCAGCACAATAGTGGCCTTAAGGCTGGATGTGCGGCCCTTTCCTGTCAATACCCTCTTTTTTATGACAACTGTATATTGTGCCAGCAGAGGCAGGGCGGGAGGGAAGAGCACAGGAGACCCCCAGCTTCTATTTATGAGGTAGGGCGGCTGTAGGGCACCAGATTCTCCAATAGGGTTGTTGCCACTTGGGGGGTGTATTTTCGAAGCAATATTGAAAAGGCTATTGCTGGGAATCAGTCCCTTATAATTAGCCCATTAAGGCTGTGTGTCGAGGTGGTGAGTAGAAACGTCAGGGAGGATGGGACTTATTGTGACAAGGCTCTGCTGGCCCAGTCTATCTCCTCGTGGCGGAAACAGGAGTTTGCATGGACTTGCCGCACCACAAGGCAGTCAAGGCATCTCAGGGGGATCGGCAAGCTCATTCAGCAGCCAGCCATAGCTCCGCTCATACACGGCAGGCCACCACTGTTTAAGCCCCCCAGGTACTCTTCTGGCAGCCTGAGGCCACCCCCAGAAGGGCAAGCCACTCCTCAAATGCCATGGGGCTCATATCCTGGCTGGCGGCAGTCCCCGCAGAGAATACGATCCGCAACAATGCAGTAGAGCAATAGACCAGGCCAACGCTGCCAGGCCTCACTGAACATGGAGCCTCTAGTCACAGGTGAGTGCTGCTGTTCTCCAAAACTGCAGAACTGGCCGGTGAGCTGGCACAGGATTCAGATTCACAGGAAACAGGAGCACTTTCAAGAGTGCCCCAAACTTTGAAATGCTAAAATGCATCATGGATATCGGGGATTCCAGGCTCAGGTCTGGGAGCTCAAAACATTTCCGACCTCCATCTCCAGTGGTTAGCCACGCCTTTTGCCACCTGTGGAGGGGCGGATGCTAGCTTACCAAAGAATAAATAAATAAATGTACATTGAACTAACAAGGCTTTTCTGGACCGAACTGATCTTTATCCAGATGCATGTTAAAATATCGATGTTAAGAATATCAATGAAAAAAATATAGGAGTAAAAAATATCCACCTAAAGAAATTACATAACTTACCTAAAATTAATGAAATAATATTAATATTATTAACAAAATAAATTACATTTAATATATATTTTAACAAATTATAACAAATAAACTTAATTTAATAAATATAAACACAAAAAAAGTGTACATATATTTACTTAAAAATATTTTATTAAGTATTATCTTTATTTACTTTATTACCTTTTTAAATGATATAAAAGTTAAATATACACATTTATAAATAATTAAAAATTAGATAAAATATTCCATATTTAATTAACACCTAAACTATTAAAAAAAGAATAAAACATAAATTTAATATCAAAATAAACACAATAGTAGTGAGAACGTTGGATAGCGAGTGGTTAAAATTACTATTCCTACTCCAGTAAGTGCAACTGTAGGGAAAGCGCTGGATAGCAGACGGGTAAAAATTACTATTCCCACTCCAGTGAGTGCAACAGTGGGGAAAGCATTGGATAACAGAGGTATAAAAATTACTATTCCCACTCCAGTGAATGCAATAGTAGGGAAGGCGTTGGATAGAAGAGAGGTAAAAATTACTATTCCCACTCCAGAGAGTGGAACAGTAGAGAAAGCGCTGGATATCGGAGGAGTAAAAATTACTATTCCCACTGCAGTGAGTGCAGGATTAGGGAAAGAGTTGGATAGCGGAGGGGTAAAAATGACTAATCCCACTCAAGTGAGTGCCACAGTCCACAGTAGGGAAAGCACTGGATAGCAGAGGGGTAAAATTAACTTTTGCCACTTCAGTGAATGCAACAGTAGGGTGTAACAGTGAGTGCAACAGTGGGGAAAGTGTTGGATAACAGAGGTGTAAAAATTACTATTCCCACTCCGGTGAATGCAATAGTAGGGAAGGCGTTGGATAGCAGAGAGGTAAAAATTACTATTCCCACTCCAGAGAGTGCAACAGTAGAGAAAGCGCTGGATAGCCGAGGAGTAAAAATTACTATTCCCACTGCAGTAAGTGCAAGATCAGGGAAAGAGTTGGATAGCGGAGGGGTAAAAATTAATAATCCCACTCAAGTGAGTGCCACAGTAGGGAAAGCACTGGATAGCAGAGGGATAAAATTTACTTTGGCCACTTCAGGGAATTCAACAGTAGAGAAAGTGCTGGATAGCGGAGGGGTAAAAATTACTATTCCCACTCCAGTGAGTGCAAGAGTAGGGAAATGCTCAGGATAGAGGAGGGGTAAAAATAACTATTCCCAATCCAGTGAGTGCAACAGTATTTAAAGTGCTGTATCCCACAACAATGAAAAACATCACCCTTTTTATTAAAATTAATTTCCAATATTAACATAATTAATATATATATATATATAAATATATTATTATTAACAAAGATAATAAAAAAATCATCAATTACACATTAATTAACACTACAATATCCACAGCACTCACCTAAAATGAATTACACAATTACAATAAATAATTACTAATTCAGTAATTAAAATTAATTTAAAAATATGTATTAATCAATAAAAAATGTATTACTTACCACTCTTCACACCATTTACACATATAAACAACACAACACACACCTAAAATTAATTAAACAATTAACATAATTAATTATTAATTAATTAATTGAAATTAATTAACAACTAATTATCAAACAAGTATTAATTAATCACATAACACATTAATAATTCAATACATTTTATAGAGCCCTCCTGCACAAAGGGAACAAAGACTTTTAGGGGTATAAGTACAGGACCCCTAACTACAGAAAATTAGATCATCCTGGAATCCAGAAGGAATGTCTGCCAAGGAGAAAGCTGAAACTGAAGAAGGAAGACTCTCCTGTTGTTGCTCTGCTGGACTGCCCTGCATTGCTTTGCTGCAAAGGAGAGGGGAAGGACTTTGCTTTGTGCTGTGTCCCCTTGCTTGAAGGAATTTCCAAGGGCCTGAGAAGAGCTGGCTCCCTGTTATGAAGTCCCAGGAACAAAAGGACTTCACCCCCAGCTTTCCTGATCTCTGCCCTTCCTCAAGTGTGTGGCCCATGTGTGGTACCTCCAGAAGTTGTACTTGTGTTGGGAAGCTGAAACCAAGATTTGAGAGACTTTGCTACAGAAAATGTATCGCAACCCATCAGAGCGAGGAAATTCCCGCCGCTACGAAGACCGAGATCATCGCAGCGCCTGTAGCCGCTGGAAGATTTCCACCACTACGAACATCGTCGCAGAGCTGGGTGAGATACCCACATCACGTCGCTGCGAGAATCGTCCCAGTGCCAACGCATCGAGGAACTGTGAGAGGAAGATTGCCACTGGGCCGCGCATCTTCGCACCGGAGATCGTCGCAGGCCACAAAAATCATTGCATCGTGCCTTTGCGGGAGAAAACTACCTATGGAACGTAGGCACCGGCATCCATATAAAGCGGTACAAAAGGGGGTGGTGATGGACGGAGCATCTGAACCAATCAAATACTCACACTAAGTCAACAGATCTGGGTTTAATCCATCACCGTTCTTTAGCCCACTCTGCCAACCCAGTTCAGACATGGCCATATGCAAATCAGTCTGACCCTGTGCCTCATGGGAACAGTCCAGCCCAAACTGCCAAGCCATGCCTTCCCTGGACTGGAAACAAGCTTCCTAGGACCGGTTTCTGGTATTACAGCCGCCTTCAGCCAGGCTTGCTTGAATCCATCACCACCCCCTTTTGTACCGCTTTGTTCGCCATATGTTGGCAGGGTATACTCAGACGTGAGGCCCTTGCTCACTTTGCTACTGTCTGAAAACAGAGAGAGTCAACATGACCCATACCTGTGTGTTTCCAAAAGGAGGGACATGAAGGCAGGTTTAAATACCTGTGTGCCATGCCCTTATACACCGCCAGAGATAAAGAAGTCACCCTTACTCCAGGCCTTATAGTCCTAAGGCAGGGCACACTATATCCCATGTGTGAAAAATATACATGAACCGATATGACTCTGCAATATCTGAGCCATTCTTGGATATTATAAGTGCAAAGGGAAGCTATAGAGAGTAGATGGGCTGGATACTTGTCATTGCAAGTTTCCTAGCTCAACTTCACCATACCATAAGATGTTTGGTACCAACCATCTCTTCCCAATAAATCCTCACTGATGCCAGCATTAGATATATTGATAAATGCACACAGGAGACCCTTTAGAGCAGAGGTCTTCAAACTTTTGTAGGTTGACCCCCCAGCCGATTTTTTTTATTTGTCGGGCCCCCCCACCTGACAGAAATTTCTGGAATCAACCCCCCTGCGCACATTCCTGGCAGATCCAGCAAATAATGTTAAATACAATAGAAGTGTTTAGTAAACTGCAGGTTTGTGAGTGTGGTGAAATGACAGAGGCTTATTACGCAGCCTAAAACACCACTTTCCCAGATAAAATGTTCATAAATTGTTTTTACTAAGATGCTTAGTTTTACACATGACATGGATTGATAATAACACCACCAACATAAATGGGCCTATTTTTCAGAGACAATCAATCTGTGGATGGACTTTTGCTACTGCCATCCTCAGGTTGTGCTCCACATCCAGTCTTGAACGGTACTTAGTCTTTAATACCGCAAGTGCTGAGAACCCAATCTCACATAAAGAGGACGAGCTGAAAGTCAAGAGAGTTTTGAAAGCAGTTTCTCCCAAAGCTGAATATTCTGCAGACATTTTCAGTCAAGACAGGGACTGTAAGGGAGACAGTGTTGTCAGATGTTTCGAGCACTCCCTAGCTCAGAGTTGGTACATGAGAAACAAATCTTCTCTAGAAATCATTAACGAACGTTTTAGGCAGCATTATAATGGGATAATTGCCCACCAACCAGTTATGTTTCCGAAGACAGTTGAAAGCCCACAGAGATGGCGCTGAACAAACACCTAATTGAGAATTCCTTAGTGGTACGATAAGTTGCTTGCCTGAAGCAGTGGGGGTTTGGGACATGGCAGGCTTATGTTTAAAAAAAATAGAACTAATAATAAATGAATGATGTTTTCTAGTTTACTTCAGAGTAATGTTGTCTGACAGACTTTGTGATGGCAGGGACATGTTAGGGATTTTGGGTGCCCTGATTCAAAACTATTTTGGGGGCCCCTGTTCAGTAGAGATTTGAGTTTAAATGATTTATTTTCAGCTCTGCCATAGCCTATTTAGACAGGCTACTAACAGTGCACAGGCACTGTAGTCGAAATTCTAAAAGCGTTTACATCTAATATTCAGAGATAGTGATGTGTTTTCACTATTGTAACAAAGCAGCAGCCCACTAATTTTACAGTGAATAATATCTGTGATATCCTCCATTTACTCATATGTAAGGATCCGCTTAGATCTAACTTTTTTATCGTTAACATTTTTATGGTTGTTGCATGAAACAAACACATTTCTCTGCAAATAGTAATATACTCCCTCACATCAATTACATTAAAAAGAAATTAAACAAAACTGTATTTGTAAGAATCTGTTTAGGAATTATTCCAGTCCATCAGTACAAAAACTGAACTGTCTCTATTGAGGGCCCCTTGGAAGGCTGGATTGCAGTGCATTTAGATGTTTTATTTTGTAATTTAGAATAAAAACCTTAATGGGGCACAACATGCCCATACTTGTGTACAGGGGTGAGTGAGGTGACCATATGAATTTGGGTGCGCATGTTAGTGCAGAGTGGGACGAATGAATGTATAGTTAGTGGTGGGCTTATTGGAGTGAGAATTCAGATTGAGCAGTGAGGAGGATAGGTGAGTAAAGTGTCATGACTGGAGGTTGAGTAGTGGGCTTGTGTGACTGCGGGTGAGGTACAGAGTGAACAGTGCTAGTGCATTGTGAGTGCAAAGTGATCACTGTGAGTGGAGGGTAAGTGGGTGAATGGTGTGAGCGCATGGTGATCAGTGTGATTGCAGGGTGAGCGGGTGAATGGTGTGCGTGCATTGTGATGAGTGTGAGCGCATTGTGATCGCTGTGAGTGCAGAGTGATCACTGTGAGTGGAGGGTAAGTGGGGGATTGGTGTGAGTGCATTGTGATCACAGTGAGTGGAGTGATCGCTGTGAGTGCAGAGCAATCGCTGTCATTGAAGAGTATCACTGTGAATGGAGGGAAAGTGGGTGAATATTGTGAGCGCATGGTGATCAGTGTGAGCGCATTGTGATCGCTGTGAGTGCAGAGTGATCACTGTGAGTGGAGGGTAAGTGGGTGAATGGTGTGAGTGCATGGTGATCAGTGTGAGCGGGTAAATGTTGTGAGCGCATGGTGATCAGTGTAAGCGCATTGTGATCGCTGTGAGTGCAGAGTGATCAATGTGAGTGGAGGGTAAGTGGGTGAATGGTGTGAGTGCATCGGGATCAGTGTGAGTGCTGGGTGAGGGTGAAAGTGAAGGGCGAGAATGAGGAGTGAGTGGTCTGAATGCAGGGTGCATTACCAGACACTTGAAGTAACTCAGCATGTTATTGATGGCAGTGAAGGGTTTCAAATGTATTAAACTATTGCTATTATGGCAGTAACCAGGGATCAGGGTGGAGGAAATAAATAATGTGCTGATCCCTCAACAACCTTCCAGTCTCATGATTAGGGTTGCCAGATCATTATTTTGATGTCACAGATGGTATAAAAATAAGCAGTCACCTAAAGTTGTATTTTCAGCACTTGTCTGAGCATATTTTGAACAGCAAATATAAATAGAAAGAACTTTTAATTGTTTTCTAGAGCTGCCTGAATGATCCATGACTGATAATAAAAGGGAATAAAGACAGAAAAGTAACATTAAAATTAATACATACTTCTTGTATCCATCCAGACCCTTATACACCCACTCATTCTTCAATACACCTTGCCATATATATAATACATATTTAAACTTTAAAGAAAACACAGTAACTGGATCATGTCATCAGTGATGTCAACAGTAATGACATTTGAGATGTCATCAGTGATGTCAACAGTAATGTCATTTGAGATCATCAGTGATGTCAGCAGTGATGTCACTGACCATGTCATGAATGATGTCATATGTGACGTCATCAGCATTGCATTGCGGGTGCGTGAGTTATAGTTAGCCGAACTAACTATAACGGGGGAATTTCTATGGTTTTGTACAAGAAGAATTTCCAACTAACTCTAACGTCCCTGAAAGCTATGTTTTTTCAGTGAATCTCTAAGGATTTTGAATGCTAATTTCTAACTATAACGTGCCTGAAACCTATGTCTTTTTCAGTGAATTTCAAAGGTTTTTTAAATGCTAATTTCTAAATATAATGTTCATTAAACCTATGGTTTTGCTGTGATTTTAAATTATCATGCCATTCTCAACCTGGTGAAAACTGCCGATATCACTGGTTTTCCAGCGAAAAAAAATCGCCACAAATTAGGGCAACAACTAAAGTTAATGATTTGCAGAGTAGTCATTCCTGTGCAAAAATAACACAAAAACTCTACTTCCCAGCCAAATCTGCGATACGATCCAAAAACAGGTGAAAAGCCGCATTAGCATTAAGAATTTAACATCTGCCTTTTACCTACAGCATGAAAGGGAGCCCAGCCCAGAGCCACATCTGAAGACCAACACATGTCATTGAGCTACTGATCATGCAGCTCTAACATCCAAGAAGGCCACAACATTCACCGCCACCACCACCAGGACCTCCCCCCGGACCACACCCCCTACTACCACCGAGGCAGTGCAGAACAGGACAGAAGACCTTCCCAAAACGGCATGGCCCCTCAGCCACACAATAGCTGAATGTTGGTAGATGTGAAAACCAAGTATGTGTGAAGGACGCAAGTCACCCATCAATAAAAATGCACACAATGCCAATTGTAGTGGTGGTGTGCTGGACTGACCTCACTATGCAGAGCGCAGACCTCTCCATGTGTATATATGCTGCTGGTGCTTGTAGTGATGTGGACATTGAATGCAACCATGTTACCTCAGGCAGCGGCGAAGATCTCTGTCTGTAGCTGTGTCGTCCCCCCTTGTAAGCGGAAGCAGAGTGTACTGGTCCAACGTATGCCACTCCAATTTAGGAGTGTGAATAAATAGGCCAGGGCTCTGGGTGTGGTTCACTTCTGGGAAGGTCAACGTGTCTGACACAGCGGCAGCCCTCACCCTGCCACGAGGCTGCCACCATGAGCGCCAGTCTCCTCGACACAAGCCCCCTGTAAACCTACCGGCACAGCACCACAGAGTTATATCTGTACAGACTACTGCCTTTGATGTACACTGCAGACAGCAGGGCTCACAATTCAAATCGAGTCGCGATTACAGATGAGGCTGTCCAGTAGGCAACAGACATTGCTCCAAGTGCGGCCCTCACCGACCACGCATCATCTCAGGCTGCGCTCACGCCTTAATTCATTGATTGCAGAGTCCATTAGGCAACTAAGTATAACGTCCCTAAAACCTACATAATATCCTTTTAGTATCCTTGCTTCAAGAATTTGTTTTATATCAGTTATAGCTTCAGCACAATGACCAAATTTGTCTTCCAAGTGCAAAGGAACACTGAATGGCAGTCTACACTGGGGAGAGCAGAGCTCACAGTTTGAATTCAGTTTTGATTTATTAATTGCAGAGTGAACTCTACTCTATGTCCTCAGATTTTGTCAAGAGGAAGTGACAAAAAGCATTCCTCGATTTCTGTGCTGACTACTGCCTTCGATCTACATTGCAGACAGCAGGGCTCACAATTCAGATCGAGTTGTGATTGCAGATGACGCAGTCCAGTAGGCAACAGACATTGCTCCCAGTGCGGCCCTCCCGGACCACGCATCATCACTGGCTGTGCACACGCGGAATGCTTCTGATGTGCCTACCTCAGTGCACCACAACTCATTGACCCTTTATGATGGAATCTTTTGTGTATGATTTCAGGCTTGCTGCCTCTACCTCAGTGCACCACAAGTCATGGACCCTTTGTGATAGAATCTTTTGCAAATTATTTCACTTCTGGTGCCCCTACCTTAGTGCAGCGCACGTCATAGACCCTTTATGATTGAATATCTGTGTGTGATCCGATAATTACTGTTCTACTTGTTGCCAGCACCAACCCTTTCCTGAGGGCTGGCTTACACTCACCCCACACGCACCCGGCACAGACGTCAATGGACATGTGAACCTGGTAATAAAAAGGGGCCGAGCGCACGTGCCCGGACCCAGTTCCACTATCTATATAACTGTGTCCGTGTGTTCATTATGTATGCATGATGCTGCCCCTGGGCCCTACCACATTACATTGTGCTGTGGTCAGTCAAAGCAACCATGTTACCTCTGGCAGTGTGGAAATCTTTTGTTATGTAACTTTGTCTGGGTAGAGATTGGATCATTAGAGTACTGCAAGGAGACTGCATAGTGTATTTATAAGTACTTGGGGGTTGTCGGAGTGATTGGATAAGTGCATATATTGGTAGAGCTTAACCCCCGAGCACCAGCTTGGCTCTAATTGGCTGCCCTCCAGGTGCCAAAAACTGAAATTTGAGCTTTGCATGGCCTTGTATTGCTACAGCTGCAACACTCCACTGAATGTGCAATAAACATTCATATCCACACAGATATGTCATGTGCACGATCTTTCATGTGTGGAAGTATGAATGTAGGGTCAGTGATTCCCTCTACCTTCCATGTTGGCCATGTTGTGCGACTTGGGTCACATGGTGAAAGATTGGCGCTTGCGTGGCGGCAACACTACAACAGAGACACCCGCATCAGTTGATTCCTCATACAGCCCAGGATGGAACCACACCCAGAGCTCCAGAGTCAGTGTCCACAGCCTCATGCAGGACTAGCATACGCCAGGCCAGCCCACTCCACTTACGCTTACAGGGAGGAACAACAACGCTACATGTCCCAGGTCTTCCCTGTAGTGATCTGCTGATCACATGTCTAGTTGTCAGCTGGCCACAGCCACTCCCTCATGATTGGTTTACACCCACACCACACCCATGCAGCACAGGCATCACAGAACATGTGACCCTGCCAATAAAAAGGCCCCTTTTTTCTCAGCCCTCACATGATGAATCACCCTCAAACTTTCAGGATAGCAGCTGCCCTGGATAGACCTTTTGGTTTGGAGAATTTTGTGAAGATTCAGCAAACAACGCCAAAGTTATTAGCAAATTAAAAAATGCTTTTCCTATGGAAAATACGTTCTAACTATAAGTCTAAGGTACTATATAAATATATATATTTATATATATAAATATATATCAAAACGAATCCCTTGCAGGCATAGAGTGATGCATAAATTATGCCAAAAAGAAGGAGATAACTCTGGGTAGCTCCTGTATAGAGCGCCCTCAACACCATCGACACTCTAAAGTTGCTCACCTCAAATGTTCGCTTTTCTATCAAAGTTTTTAAGCATAGGATTAGTACAGTGCTATCCATGCAGAGATAGAAATGGACAAAGCCTTTTGCAATTTGTACAGCAAAGTCTTTAAGCATAGGATTAGCACAGTGCTATCTCATGGTCAGTAACATCATTGATAACATCTCAAATGACATCACTGGCCTCCGACCACTTCTGAGCAATTACACTGTGTTGGGCTTACTGGAGGTAACAAGCATCCTTGATAGCCCCTAAGGACCCTCAGCCTTCAAGGGGACTTCATACCCACTCAGCAGTAAGCACGTGCACCTTCTCCCTTATTTAGCATATGCCCCCAGGACCTGGCCCTCACTGGGGTTATTGTAAATTAAAGGCGGGAGTCTGCACATGCTTTTTAAAAAACTTTTGCTGCAACTTTGCGAATTATCGCAATTTCGCTACAAATATTTTTTGGGGGGGAAATGCTTTTATGTTGTGTTGGGGTTCCAGTGTGATCCAAACACCATGGTTTGGGGGCTAGTGTATTCCTATCCTGACCCTTTTCTATATTTTCCCTTTTTGTTTTGGGACTTAGTGAAGCTGAGTCCCAAGATGGCAGCCAATTAGAGCTGTGCATTTCCCTGCACAAGCTCGTCTTTTTTCGGGAAGGCTTTGCGACCAGCGATATCATTATCATTTTCAACTTAAATTTCAGAAAAACTACTCATCAGATTTAACCCAAATAACAAAAGCAGAATCTGAGTAACAACATCTACCTTTCTGCCAAATTTGGAGTAATTACATCCAGCAGTGCAGGCTGTAGGTTTGACAATGCATTCCTATGGTAATTAACATTACAAACGCATACTCATTTTGCGCCTCTATTTCTTGGTCTTCGCTGCACGTATAACCTCCAAGCTTTCAATGACACACAGATCATACTTTGACACTTTTTGTTTCAAAAATTTCATGAAGATTGGTCAACCGACTCCAAAGTTATAGGTAAGTGAAAAAATGCTTTTCCTTTGGAAACTAGGTCCTAAATATAACTACCTACAGTCAACCACCAGTAGGTAATATATATATATTATCTAAAAGTAGCCCAAAGTAACATCACAGAGGTCAAGAACAAATACATAAAAGATTTGGCAAGATGGCGGGGCTTAGGAATATTAACTCAGGCAGAATATCTATTTTTGAAGGTGGAGAAGCCTGTAACACCAATCCTCTACCTTTTTCTAAAAGTCCACAAAAACAAAGAGGTTCCACCTGGTAGACCCATAATTTCTTTGTTTGAGCCCACCTCACGGTACGTAGACTATTTCTGCTTGCATCCAGCGTCCCGGTGTGTCGGCGGTCGGTCCCCGCGGTGATTTTGTGATACCAGGAGCCCTAAACAATTTAATCGAAGTCAACGGATAACGATATGGGCATATCCTCAACCACACAGACTTTGGCTCCTGGGAAATTATTTCCAGCTCACTTTTAGACGGTCAATTATTTTTTGTACTTACCACACGTCATCAACTTCCACTATCGGATGGATATTCTAAATGTGGAGATAGCTATTTAGTTCCTCCTACATTTCCATCGACATTTTTTTCATCTGCTTGAAGTGATTTACAATTGTAGAGATATCAATATAATTTTCTATCTAAATTAAAAATACTCCCATCATCTCTTTGGGACCCAAATATTACAAGATATCATTTAAGATTATATTTCTTCAATTCTGAGATTTCAAGAAGCTGTTTTCACTGACTGATTTATTAAACCCACGCCGTATTTGAGTCACTGACTCCATGATATTCTAACAATAGACGGTAACCTGAAGAAGGCTCAAGAGCCGAAACGCACGTAGTGGTGTCTACCGCTTTTCCTTCAACATTCTACACAGTTTCATGTCTATTGATTTTGTATCTTTTCTAATGTAATTTTAACTGTATATTGTATAACACAAAATAATCACCAAAAAAACAAACCAAAATAGAAGAAAAAAAGAAAACAAAAGTATATATATATACACAAAAAGAAAAATAAAGTCATATCAGAAATATCTAATGTTCATTGGTTTTGTATACAGTTGGACTTTATATATATCATTCATATTTGGTCTACAATATCTCTTGTTCTCACTTTAGGAAACTGTAAAACAATTAGTTTAATTATTTTTGTCACTTGGCTATAGACCTTTGCTAAACCCTACTTCTTCCCTATGTATAGCAAGTGCAACAGTACCATATAGGGGTCCCCTTTTTTTAAATATTAGCCAATCAGAGCTGTGCATTTCCCTGCACAAGCTCGTCTTTTTTCGGGAAGGCTTTGCGACCAGCGATATCATTATCATTTTCAACTTAAATTTCAGAAAAACTACTGATCAGATTTACATCAAATAATAAAAGCACAATCTGAGTAACAACATCTACCTTTCTGCCAAATTTGGAGTAATTACATCCAGCAGTTCAGGCTGTAGGTTTGACAATGCGTTCCTATGGGAATTAACATTACAAACACACACTAATTTTGCGCCTCTATTTCTTGGTCTTCGCTGCACGTATAACCTCCAAGCTTTCCATGACACACAGATCATACTTTGACACTTTTTGTTTCAAAAATTTCATGAAGATTGGTCAACCGACTCCAAAGTTATAGGTAAGTGAAAAAATGCTTTTCCTTTGGAAACTAGGTCCTAAATATAACTACCTACAGTCAACCACCAGTAGGTAATATATATATATTATCTAAAAGTAGCCCAAAGTAACATCACAGAGGTCAAGAACAAATACATAAAAGATTTGGCAAGATGGCGGGGCTTAGGAATATTAACTCAGGCAGAATATCTATTTCTGAAGGTGGAGGAGCCTGTAACACCAATCCATGATGTCATGAGTGATGTCACTGACCATGTCACGAGTGATGTAATATGTGATGTCATCAGCAGTGCATTACACGCGCAAGTTATAGTGAGTCCAACTAACTATAACGTGGAATTTCAATGGTTTTATGTCAGTAAAATTTCCAGGTAACTATAACTGGTGTGAAACCTATGGTTTTTTCATTGAATTTATTAGGTTTTTTAAATGCTAATTGCTAACTATAACTGGTGTGAAACCTATGGCTTTTTCAGTGAATATATATATATATATATATATATATATATATATATATATATATATTCACTGAAAAAACCATTGGTTATAGACCATATATAGTTAGGAATTAGCATTTTCAAAACCTTAATTTACTCGCACAAAACCATAGAAATTCGAATATATAGTTAGTTGCAATAACTTTATATCGCGCACCCGCAATCCACTGCTGATGATGTCACATAAAACATCATTGTGACTGTATGTTTCTGTAAAGTTAAAATATGTCTTACATATTGAAGAATGAGTGGATGTATAAGTGTTTGGATGTAGGATTTACTTTCTATGACGTCAAAGGATATCCTATGAACAGCTTATACTCTGTTGTGCTGTTACTATTTTCTGCCCGCCACTTTCTGAAAGATAAACTCAATTGTTTTAAGAAAACTGAGACATACAAAGCAATTTGAAACAGCACACTAAGTTACAGCAACACCTAGAATCATTATAGTCCAATTACCTACCCTAAATTCTGACTTCAAAAAACAAGTCAAAAGGCAACATTGCTTCATACTCAATTAGTAATGTTTGCTGAAAGATTAGCCATTTTATAAATTTTAAATAAGCTGTGTAATATCCAGATGTTGTCAAAGGACCAGCATATTATATAATAGCTGCAGTTGCAAATGTTCTTCCTGAAATCGATGACTGTGTAGCCAAAACATTTTTAATTAGACTGGACAACCTATTTTCTTCCAGTTTATGTAGTTGAAATTGTAAAATGACATTTCATCCATAAGTTTCCATAAATAATGTGGACAGCATTGCAGACTTACATTTCCTCTACTCCTTATTTTGATTTGCTGCTTGACTTTGCTTATAAAAACAAACAGTTTTCGCTCTGTACTACAATTATCCACAAGGCCATATAGAGTAGGAGCCATTAGAACATCTTGAAATTCCTCTGAACAAATCCCAAGCTTTTTTTCCTAAAATTCTGGTTGTAAGAACACCAGGTAAGAATTTTGAAGGTGGAAAGGCAATCTTTTTTTGAAAGTTCAGAATCATTGCAGAATGACCAACCGTTTCCAGATTTCAAATAAGCTGTATAATGTCCTGAATTAGTTGAAGGACCATTATGATATATAATTGCAGTAGTTTTAAAAGTCCTTCCTGATATTGACAACTGTGAAGCCACAAAATTATTAATTAAAGTTGTCAATTTAGTTCCATCAGGCCTACATCGTTGGAACATTAAAATGACATACTGGCCATAACTTCGTAAAATTAACGTGGACAGCATTCCAGACTTACATTGGCTGCCCTCCATATTTTGATCGGCTGCCTTTACTAGCTTATTGAAGGATACTGATTTACTGTCAGGCAAAGTTAAATATATAAATCTTTCTGAGTCTACACTATTAGTACTTGATAGCCTACAGTTCTCGCAGTCATGCTGCCATTGATAAGAAAGGCCAAATAGATAATCTACATCTACACCCTCATCTTGCAATACATCAAGCATATACATTAAAAACTCCTGACAATCCTGCTGAATATTTTCAGAGAATTCTGTTTGACCTGAACATTCGTCTAACAGAAAACGAATTTCAGACACACTTTCTACTCTCGTTTTATCAGCACTACATTTCTCTAACACAGAATTCAACAAACAGCATGAACTTTGTTCCGAATTGATCACAATCTGTTCTTTGAAAGTCTCTAGTGAAAAGAGAACATTAACAACTACATTAGCATAGCAGTTGACACCAGAACTATTTTCAAATTTAAAACCAACAACATTTTCAACAGAATTCATTTTATTCCTGCTTCCACTTTTGGGTTCATCGACTTTTGGTCTTTTTGCTACAACCTCCCTACTATTACTGATATTTCTTCGTTTCCGGCCTATCACACGTTTCTCAATCAAAGGATATTGAGGCAAATGTGGCGCTACTCTCTTCTTAACCTATTGTATTCCTTAACACAATCTAGATCTGCACAAAGGTTTGTGACATCACAGTCAATCAAGTACAAACTCGATAAAGTTTTGACTCGTGACAATGCTACATAAGCCATACCGTCTTTCAATACAGAACTGCCAATATTCACTAAAGCAGTGTCTACACTTAAACCTTGCGATTTATGAATTGTCACCGCATATGCCAAGCAAACAGGAAACTGCTTACGGCGAACATATAAGTCTTTAACAAGCAAAAACCTAGCAGAGCAACGACCAATTAGCTGTACTTCCTCAATGCCATCAAATTTAATTTTTAAAAATTCAATTCCATCTCTATTTATGTATTTCTCAAAATCAACAACAATACCCATTGATCCATTTACCAGACCTCTTTCAACATGTAAATTCCTTCTGAAAATGATTCGGCAATTTAAGCACACATTCAAAGTCTTTTCAAAACCTGCAGTTTTAGATATAGTCTTCTCTAATGAATCCAATTTAGATTTCAAATTCTCTGACAAAATAATTGTTGCTCCGATATGCTCTATTTTGTCAATAGCTTCAAGTTTCACAATCTCTTGTTTTTCTAAATTCAACATTTTGTTGTTGAAGATGGAACATTCTGCAAGAGTTGGCATCAAACATATTCCAGATTTCTTCACAGTCATTTTCTGAAAAATATCCTCTGGCAAAACGTCTTCTTCTGGATATAAATTTGACAGTAAGCGTGCATGTAAAGCTTCTTTACCACGCTCAGTCACTCTCCCGATTCTAATATCTTGTAGAATATTCTTGTAATCTTCGTCCTTCGCCTGACGCATATTTTCACGCAGCTCAGCATAACTGAAGTTTAGCCATATGTTAACGTTGCCAATGCTCCCTAGGCACTTCTTGGTATCTTCATGTGTAAGCAGTTTAAACACTGGTTGTCCTTTCACTGGTGTCAGCTGCAGAAGATCACCAAAAACAATGATGTGTTTGCCACCGAATAACACATCATACTCTGTTTTAAGAACTTCCTGCATTCTTAAATGCACAAAAGCAAGCATGAGATTGGAAACCATGCTTACTTCGTCAATCATAAGAAGTTTCATCTTCTTCAAAACTCGAGATACTTCACAACAAGCATCTCCAGATAACTTGTGGTATTGTAATTTGTTATCATGCTCCACTGGCAGCATCAGTAACCGATGCAAAGTAATTCCTTTAATGTTATGAGCTGCCAGTCCAGTTGGAGCGGTCACAACACAAGACAGCGATGAATCAGTCCTTTTCTGCATATAACATGAAATTGCTTTAATAAGGAAACTTTTTCCAGTTCCTGCTTCTCCACTCACGTACAGTCGGACAGGCTTCAACGACGTACATGAGCACTCTTTCTTCTCATGACTTAATCCATGTTCAATTTGGTTGGTAACTTCGACATATATTTTCCTCTGCTCAACGTTAAGTTGTCTTTCCAATTCTTCTAAGTTAACCGCATCCTTCTGAGCATGTGCCATGGCTCTTTCCACTTCAATCATGGCAGTGGCAGCTTCATTTTCAATAACTGGTTCTCCTAGTGGATCCTGACTCAATGAAACAGAACTCTGACTGTCCTGAGAACTGTCTCTAGCAATCTCTGCTGCAATTGTTGCTTCCTGCTCAATTTCTGCATTCAACATTTGTAGATATTTTGGAAAAACAGGACATTCTATGGACTCCTTGGCTGCATTGAAAGAGTCTTCGTAACAGAGGAAATCCCCAAGCAGTTCCTCTTCTGCACGCCAAGGCTTGAAAAGTTGCAAAAGAGCTAAATAGAAAAACTCTTTTCTTTCGGGAGATTCGCAATCCAATTTTCGATGATTTATCAATTGACATTTTTTTTGCTTGACCAGACATCCCTCACTTCCAATTACAGCATACACTCCTTTATCAATATCTTCTTTGATGTTCCTCTTGAAAACGTAATTTTGAAGAACTTCATACAGACAAGCATTCTCCAGGTGACTGCTTCTATTTGGATAATATGTATCCAACATGTTGCTCTTCAAAATATCTGTACTGTTTGGCTCCTTCTCCGCCAAATACTCAATTTCCCGTACAGGTTTCAGAACTCGATTACGCGTTGCAGCAAGACCAAGACTCGCCCAAATGATACTCCTAGATTTGGCATAGAGACTTGCTGAAGATAACCGGTCAGAACATTCGTAAGCTCCGATTTCTCGATGCAACAACATCTTCAGACTGAAACTGTACAACTTCTTACTGAGGCTCTTTTCATGGGAAATATCCTCCCACATATCCTTCAGTTCTGTCTTTTCTTTTTTAGTGATGTAAGACGTCACATACCGAGCCACAGCCATACAGTTGTCAGCCACACACTGTATATTCATGTTAGCATTCCACATGGACAAAATAACTGGGTTGTAGTCGTTGATGTACTTGGACTCTTCGTTTCTTTTCAAATTGTATGTGTTTTTGGGTGATTTCCTCGTCACATTATGTCGCAGCGATGACATCAAATTGTTAACTCTTCCTTTTGATAACACCGACCGTGGAAATGCAAAACTACATTTGGTGTAGTACTTGTACTTGTTTCTGAATTTACGACGACAGTACTTTCCACAACGATGGCTTTGAAACCGTAAAACTTGTTCTCTTAGACTTTTGTCTTCGTTTGTCTTTGGAACAGCACATGTAGCATACTGTTCTATGAAACTCATCACTAAGTCATCCAGATCTGTTCCAAATTTGGGTGCATCTTTGATCCATAGTAGCATATGTATATGAGGAGCACCTCTTGCTTGATACTCCTTTCTCCAGAAGAAATCCAACACCTCTCCAAGAGGTGGATTTTTCTTGTTCGTGATGAAAGACATCATAGCTTCAAATCTATGATTGAAGTACCTGCATACATTCACAGGATCCAAAGAGCACAGTTCTCCGGGTGTCTTGAATTCAATATTTTCAATGTTTCCATTTACCTCTCGTAGAAATTCAAGTAAGTCTTCCCAGCCATACTCAGCACAGCTGAGAGTGAGGAACCATGTGGGAGTTCCTAAGTTCCTCAGCATACATTTTAAGTCACCATGACGGTGGTACCAATACTCATTAGTACCACGCTGACAAGCCATGAGATTAATCAGGTGAGAATCCAAAATACTGTCTTGCACATTGACTTTATCCATAAAGTCCCTTGCCGAGATATTTCGCAGTTGTATTCCACTTTTCAAGATGTGGTTCACTGCATAAGACAATCCAGAGAGATCACTTTCAAACAATAGATGAAATAAATAGGGAATGCATTGTTGAAACCTATTATCTTCTGTATACAATTGTAAAGTCCGGTATTCTGAAGCAGGAATTTGAACAGGTCGCTCATCATATCGTCCTCCTCGACCTGTGGGAAATAACTGTGGGAAACACCGAGCTTCCAAACTTTCCTCCCAAACACTAATGGGACTCCCTTTGGCTTGTTTCATTTGAAACAACTCAATAGCATTCCCCATGACTTCCTTGGAATGCAAAGGATGAACACTATAATGTTCATATACTTCTTCCTTTTTAGAGGCTTCTACTTTCTCAATTTGACCAGGACACAAATCGCTGTCCTCTTCTTCACTTACTTCCTCTTCTGCAACACATACATTCTTGTAGTACTTATTATTTTTTATCAAATACAATGTTGCCTTTTTAACTTTCCTAACATCCACTAAATCTTGCCAGATTTTCTTACTCTTTGTTGGAACACCATTAACTATGATAACCAGAGGTTCCTCTTCCACTTTCTCTACTCCAATTGTATTAATGTTTTTCTTCAAATCCAAAGGCAAATAAACAACCCTTCCCTTTAATCCTCTCTGTAAATCTGATGGAGGCAACTTCCCTGTCTTTGGCTCCATTCGTACAATAGCCTGGAAGGGATGGACACTTTGAATCAAAATAGATTCATAAGTATTTAAATCCTTCAATTCATAAGGAATGTCATCTAATTCCAGATTATTATAAACCGCTCTAGCAGGCATCTGGTTTTGGTTTAATTTGTTATAACAATAAGTACACATACGTTGGTCTGCTCCCAAATCAAAACAATTTTCTACCATCAAGTATGTGGCAAAATCCTTCCATTCACTATTGTTTTCCATATCACTCTTTGCATATATATCCACTAACTTAGTCTGATTCCTATAATAAGTCCATCGACAACACACACAAGTGAAATTAGGCCTCTCACTTGATTTCACCATAAACGTGGAAATTTCCTTGTGAAACTTATCTGTACTGAAAATCTTTTCACTGTCTTCCACATTACCTTCTTCTAGTGGTTCAATATCAACATTGTTCTCTTTACCAGCAAAATAACAGAACTCAATTTCTTGACAAATATTCTTCACATCTACTTCAGAACCATGCAAAAGAGCTCTGCTTAACTTTTTAAGCATAATTGCTGGACTCTTAGCATAATACAACATTCTAACTAATTTCCTCACTTTATTATGATGCACTGCTATCATCCTGAAATGATGAAATACACTCTGGCATACTCTCCTAGAAAGACAAGCCAGTGAATGACCACGCAAACCTGTCACTTGTCTCACTCTGCAAGGATCTAATTCTTGCAACAACTTTATTTTTTGCTTTACACTTTTCTTATGAAATGTCCGTATAAAATCACAAAGCAAATTGATGGAATCCTGTCGCACACTGCAAATAGAACTACACTTCCAGGTGTACACTGGTCCCTTGGGACGTCTCCCTAAAACCTCATCACTTAGCGCCTCTTCTGCATCTGCAGACACAAGTATTTCTTTTTAAACCGGATGGCCATCTTTTACCTCATATGCTCGACCACTGCTGTCAACTGCATGCACCAAAACATTGTCCTGAAAATAACTCTCCTCATTAAAAAATGCCTCACTATTTGAACTATGCATCCATTCTCCTAAGAAAACTTCACAAAAATTACTTCGATTAACTTCTCTCTTCCATCTACTATTAGATTTGAAAACATAGATTACCTTGTTTAGTTTCCTAATTCTATTAATTACCAAAATAAATAACTTTCACTTGATTTCGAAAGCCTGATCAATAATTTTCTCTACATTTTTCTTTTTCTTATAAAATGACACTTTCTGTTGACCTTTTTTAAATTGTTTTAGCAAATTGACAATTACCCTGTTGCGGAACATTCGCTTACGAATGTCCCTGAAAATATTTGCCCTTCTACTGCCATGCACAGAGTTATCTCCTGCTCTAGCACAAACTTTTTTCACGGGCCTTTCCTTTCCATTTAAATTGGCTCTCTTTTTTCTGGACTAAAACTTGTTCTGTAGTTATACTTTTGTTTCTACAAATGTTTTTAAGGAATGATTTTGTTCTCTTACCCGGTGTTCTCTTCGTCCGTTGAGGTAATACTAATGTAGAGGACTGCTGCAAAATGTTAGGTAACTGCTGTCTTTGACGTTTCGTAGCCTTTCGAATTCTATCCTTAGACGGCATTGTCTAATTTCCAAATAATCTGCAGTTGAATCTGTGGTGAAATATAATAAAAAATGTTATTAACCACTATTACCAAACAGTAAATCAATAACAGTAAGAACTAGATTCAACAATGCTATAATAATAAATAAAATAAAAGAATTCACAAGGGTGCAGGGGGTATCACTTTGACACCCTCCGGCACCCTCAAAACAGGCACAGGTGCCATGTGGCAGGCAAACCAGCCCTAAGGGCAGGTCTGCCTTTCACATGACATAGGTGTGCAAGCACACATGTGCATGCACACCGGAATCGGTATTTTACCATGAAGTTAGATTTCATGCTAAAATACCGATTCGTTAAGGCCTTTGGGACTCAGAAGACTCCCCCCTACATAGCAAATTTACAGAATCGGTAAAATGACCGATTCCGTATTGTACCGAACCAATAATTTTTCCGATTCTGTAAATGTAGATTTACCTACATGTGGCCTTGGATTTAGGCCCCTACATACCGATTGGCCATTTAACGGTCGGAAACGGCCGAAATCGGCCGTAATCGGTCGGTAAATGGCCTGAAACGACCACCTACATCGGGCCCTAAGTGTGCATGCATTTGATTTCAAACAAAGTTTTAAAACATTTTATGTAAAACAATAATACACCTACATTCAAGGGGAACAGACTTAAAATGCCCTAATACACATGAAAACGTTTTATTAAGGAACTTGCACCTTTTTTTCAATAACTTTTAACATGGCTATGTAACTCAAACAATCAAAATGAAAATTTGCCAGGCACACATGGGGGCGTATTTACAAGGGCCTTGCACTACGAGGAAAGTGACTTCAAATGACCAGACACACATGGGGACGTATTTACAAGGCCCTTGAACCCGGGGGAAGCGACTTGAAATTGCTAAGCACACATAGGAGAGTATCTACAATGCCCGTGCAACACTTATGCATAATTTTTTACATGTACACCGTAACATTAACAACAACATTGCATCATATATCTGTTCCGCAAAAGCGACGCATTGCAGGAGTCACATCATTTTACCATCAAAAACAATTTCACCGATTCTGTAAATGTAGATTTACCTACATGTGGCCCTGGATTTAGGCGCCTACATACCATTTCGCCATTTACCGGTCGGAAACGGCCAAAATCGGCCGTAACAGGTCGGTAAATGGCCTAAACGACCACCTACATCGGGCCCTAAGTGTGCATGCATTTGATTTCAAAACAAAGTTTTAAAACCTTTTATGTAAAACAATAATACACCTACATTCATGTAAGGGCAGGTCTGCCTTTCACATGACATACGTGTGCATGCACACATGTGCATGCACACCGGAATCGGTATTTTACCATGAAGTTTGATTTCATGCTAAAATACCGATTCGTTAAGTCATGTGAGACTCAGAAGAGTCCCCCCTACATAGCAAATTTACAGAATCGGTAAAATTACCGATTCAGTATTTTACCGAACCAATAATTTTTCCGATTCTGTAAATGAAGAATGCAAAATCGCCTTTGAAAGCAGAATGCAAACACTTGACGCAAAACATCATTTTAAATACACAGCTGACTTTCTTATTTACGCAAAAAAGCATGCTACTCTTTAAATAAAATATATAAACGATAACTCACCTTTACAAATTCTTTTTGAAATTGAAAACAGTCTCAGAAACACACCAATTATTCTGTACCAGAATTAAAGGTATGCACTCCAGAGGTTGGAACCAACAAAGGCACCGAAACGCTGATATTCAATACACATATCTCTCATGTCAGCCAATAAAAACTCTTCCCTCACTTTTTTCAAATCAACACCCTTCCCCCCTCTGCCCTTTCTACCTCTTTTCCATAGCAACTACCGCCTGCCAGACCTGTCATGGCCACAAGTTCACACAACAATGTTTCAAATGAACTCTGAACTCTCAGTACACCTGCTAATCCACTGCAATCTTTCATAACAACATTTTTAAATAACCATTCAAAATACTTCTTTCAAAGAACACATCCATGCACCCTAACATTCTGTTTTCAGCAATGGAAATACACCAATCACTGCTAATGAATCATTTGCACTTAAACTCCACAGTTTTTTACATTACAAACATCACTATTTCAACTGCCATTTCATTCCCACACTTCATCTGACTGCAGCAAAAACTCCTCTAGCTATGTTTTCAGTCTGGATTCTTGGACATAGCTACATCCACTGGGCTCACGGGTATGCTGATAACAGAAATTTACACAACCTCGATTTACAAAATGTGGAAATCAAATGGATTGGTCGAAGAGGATTGAAATGTCACCAATTGATACCATTGGTGAAAACCTTTTTACATTTGCAAACCCCTGACCTCATAATAGTGCACTGTGGAGGAAACGATTTGGGCACTTCGACTGGGGTAGGTCTGGAAATGCTTTTAAAGGACACCTTTGAGCAATTGATGACACTTTTTCCTCAAACTGCCTTGGTATATTCCAATATATGCCAAAGACAAAAATGGAGGTGGTCCAATCAATTTTGTCCACAAATTGAGAAATCGAGGAAGCATGTAAATAAGTCTGTTTCAGCTTCCATGAGGGACCATGGAATGGGCTGCATCTACAACAATAACTTGCGTTACTACATGCAAGATATCTACAGAGGAGATGGCGTGCATTTCTCAGATGAGGGAAATAGAGTTTTCATGCTAAATTTAAGAATGTGTATTGGTTCCTACTTATAAGTTTCTAGAACATACACAGAACCCAAAAGCTCTTTTCAGAGCTACCTTAACTTAGTGTACTCTTTTGAAATTTCGAATGTACCTTTTTTTTTTTTCACTTATTTTCACCTATATTCGCTTCCCGGTACGCCACCCAGTTCGCGTACCGGCAGCTAACCACGCGAAAAAAAACAATTTTTTTTATCGACATATATGAGCCTCCTCAGCCACCCTCAGAAAACTTAGGGAAACAGCATACGTCTAAAGTACCCCAATCTATCCATTCTGAACATTATTTACCCTCCATCTTATATCTCAATTCTACCGAAACACAAAATGGAGGACTCCCGTAACACTGCAAGTTCGCGTACCGGGAAACGCACTGACAAGCACTCGCTCAAAAAAGGTGGGAAAGTAATTTACAGAAAAACCACTGGAGACACTTTCACCAATTAAACAGTAGCTCATACTACATACCAATCCCCACCATTTTCACAAATTTAGTTGGAATACCATTTAGCCATTTAGCATGTAGAACTCTCTAAAATCCCTGAGATAAATTACTTCACAAAACATATCGGAAGTGTTGGAAATGACAATATTACTTTCAATTTCTACTATTATATCATGACATTTGATTGGTTATGTACCTGAATATATATATAAACAAAGAGAGAGAAACACAGCCATTTTGACTACTACTTTGTGAAGTGCAGAACAACAAAAAATCAACTGATAACTTCAAGTTATATTTAAAAGGTAAGATATTATTTATAAAACTGAAGTATGTTCTGTACTGAAAGCTAATTAGAAAAACATTTTCAGACAGTTTTATTCTTTCACTCTGTAATACTTATAGAATAAAATAGACTTCTCTGTTTTAGTTATGGCAGGGCCAGTCCAAGGATTTGCGAGACCCTGGGCTAAAAGGGAACGTGCGCAAGGCCCCCTCCAAATTACATAAGTGGCCACTTACAAGGAGAACATTAACCGATGCAAAGTAATCCCTTTAATGTTATGAGCTGCCAGTCCAGTTGGAGCGGTCACAACACATGACAGCGATGAATCAGTCCTTTTCTGCATATAACATGAAATTGCTTTAATAAGGAAACTTTTTCCAGTTCCTGCTTCTCCACTCACGTACAGTCGGACAGGCTTCAGCGACGTACAAGAGCACTCTTTCTTCTCATGACTTAATCCATGCTCAATTTGGTTGGTGACTTCGACATATATTTTCCTCAGCTCAACGTTAAGTTGTCTTTCCAATTCTTCTAAGTTAACCGCATCCTTCTGAGCATGTGTCATGGCTCTTTGCACTTCAATCATGGCAGTGGCAGCTTCATTTTCAATAACTGGTTCTTCTAGTGGATCCTGACTCAATGAAACAGAACTCTGACTGTCCTGAGAACTGTCTCTAGCAATCTCGGCTGCAATTGTTGCTTCCTGCTCAATTTCTACATTCAACATTTGTAGATATTTTGGAAAAACAGGACATTCTATGAACTCCTTGGCTGCATTGAAAGAGTCTTTGTAACAGAGGAAATCCCCAAGCAGTTCCTCTTCTGCACGCCAAGGCTTGAAAAGTTGCAAAAGAGCTAAATAGAAAAACTCTTTTCTTTCGGGAGATTCGCAATCCAATTTTCGATGATTTATCAATTGACATTTTTTTTGCTTGACCAGACATCCCTCACTTCCAATTACAGCATACACTCCTTTATCAATATCTTCTTTGATGTTCCTCTTGAAAACGTAATTTTGAAGAACTTCATACAGACAAGCATTCTCCAGGTGACTGCTTCTATTTGGATAATATGTATCCAACATGTTGCTCTTCAAAATATCTGTACTGTTTGGCTCCTCCTCCGCCAAATACTCAATTTCCCGTACAGGTTTCAGAACTCGATTACGCGTTGCAGCAAGACCAAGACTCGCCTAAATGATACTCCTAGATTTGGCATAGAGACTTGCTGAAGATAACCGGTCAGAACATTCGTAAGCTCCGATTTCTCGATGCGACAACATCTTCAGACTGAAACTGTACAACTTCTTACTGAGGCTCTTTTCATGGGAAATATCCTCCCACATATCCTTCAGTTCTGTCTTTTCTTTTTTAGTGATGTAAGACGTCACATACCGAGCCACAGCCATACAGTTGTCAGCCACAAACTGTATATTCATGTTAGCATTCCACATGGACAAAATCACTGGGTTGTAGTCGTTGATGTACTTGGACTCTTCGTTTCTTTTCAAAGTGTATGTGTTTTTGGGTGATTTCCTCGTCACATTATGTAGCAGCGATGACATCAAATTGTTAACTCTTCCTTTTGATAACACCGACCGTGGAAATGCAAAATGACATTTGGTGTAGTACTTGTCCTTGTTTCTGAATTTACGACGACAGTACTTTCCACAACGATGGCTTTGAAACCGTAAAACTTGTTCTCTTAGACTTTTGTCTTCGTTTGTCTTTGGAACAGCACATGTAGCATACTGTTCTATGAAACTCATCACTAAGTCATCCGGATCTGTTCCAAATTTGGGTGCATCTTTGATCCATAGTAGCATATGTATATGAGGAGCACCTCTTGCTTGATACTCCTTTCTCCAGAAGAAATCCAACACCTCTCCAAGAGGTGGATTTTTCTTGTTCGTGATGAAAGACATCATAGCTTCAAATCTATGATTGAAGTACCTGCATACATTCACAGGATCCAAAGAGCACAGTTCTCCGGGTGTCTTGAATTCAATATTTTCAATGTTTCCATTTACCTCTTGTAGAAATTCAAGTAAGTCTTCCCAGCCATACTCAGCACAGCTGAGAGTGAGGAACCATGTGGGAGTTCCTAAGTTCCTCAGCATACATTTTAAGTCACCATGACGGCGGTACCAATACTCATTAGTACCACGCTGACAAGCCATGAGATTAATCAGGTGAGAATCCAAAATACTGTCTTGCACATTGACTTTATCCATAAAGTCCCTTGCCGAGATATTTCGCAGTTGTATTCCACTTTTCAAGATGTGGTTCACTGCATAAGACAATCCAGAGAGATCACTTTCAAACAATAGATGAAATAAATAGGGAATGCATTGTCGAAACCTAGGATCTTCTGTATACAATCGTAAAGTCCGGTATTCTGAAGCAGGAATTTGAACAGGTCGCTCATCATATCGTCCTCCTCGACCTGTGGGAAATAACTGTGGGAAACACCGAGCTTCCAAACTTTCCTCCCAAACACTAATGGGACTCCCTTTGGCTTGTTTCATTTGAAACAACTCAATAGCATTCCCCATGACTTCCTTGGAATGCAAAGGATGAACACTATAATGTTCATATATTTCTTCCTTTTTAGAGGCTTCTACTTTCTCAATTTGACCAGGACACAAATCGCTGTCCTCTTCTTCACTTACTTCCTCTTCTGCAACACATACATTCTTGTAGTACTTATTATTTTTTATCAAATACAATGTTGCCTTTTTAACTTTCCTAACATCCACTAAATCTTGCCAGATTTTCTTACTCTTTGTCGGAACACCATTAACCATGATAACCAGAGGTTCCTCTTCCACTTTCTCTACTCCAATTGTATTAATGTTTTTCTTCAAATCCAAAGGCAAATAAACAACCCTTCCCTTTAATCCTCTCTGTAAATCTGATGGAGGCAACTTCCCTGTCTTTGGCTCCATTCGTACAATAGCCTGGAAGGGATGGACACTTTGAATCAAAATAGATTCATAAGTATTTAAATCCTTCAATTCATAAGGAATGTCATCTAATTCCAGATTATAATAAACCGCTCTAGCAGGCATCTGGTTTTGGTTTAATTTGTTATAGCAATAAGTACACATACGTTGGTCTGCTCCCAAATCAAAACAATTTTCTACCATCAAGTATGTGGCAAAATCCTTCCATTCACTATTGTTTTCCATATTACTCTTTGCATATATATCCACTAACTTAGTCTGATTCTTTTAATAAGTCCGTCGACAACACACACAAGTGAAATTAGGCCTCTCACTTGATTTCACCATAAACGTGGAAATTTCCTTGTGAAACTTATCTGTACTGAAAATCTGTTCACTGTCTTCCACATTACCTTCTTCTAGTGGTTCAATATCAACATTGTTCTCTTTACCAGCAAAATAACAGAACTCAATTTCTTGACAAATATTCTTCACATCTACTTCAGAACCATGCAAAAGAGCTCTGCTTAATTTTTTAAGCATAATTGCTGGACTCTTAGCATAATACAACATTCTAACTAATTTCCTCACTTTATTATGATGCACTGCTAGCATCCTGAAATGATGAAATACACTCTGGCATACTCTCCTAGAAAGACAAGCCAGTGAATGACCACGCAAACCTGTCACTTGTCTCACTCTGCAAGGATCTAATTCTTGCAACAACTTTATTTTTTGCTTTACACTTTTCTTATGAAATGTCCGTATAAAATCACAAAGCAAATTGATGGAATCCTGTCGCACACTGCAAATAGAACGACACTTCCAGGTGTACACTGGTCCCTTAGGACGTCTCCCTAAAACCTCATCACTTAGCGCCTCTTCTGCATCTGCAGACACAAGTATTTCTTTTTCAACCGGATGACCATCTTTTACCTCATATGCTCGACCACTGCTGTCAACTGCATGCACCAAAACGAATGTCTGACATAATATCGACAGACAGAATATCGAAATACAAAAATATCGGCACAAAAATATCGACATCACAAATATCGGAGTCATATCTTCATAAATGTAAGTACAAAAATATCGAAAAAATAATATCGTAGTACAACAATATTGAAATTAAAAATATTGTTTTTTTAAATGTATTAATAATAATGTAAACATAATTTTAAAATACATATAATTTTACAAATATTAAATAAAAATATTAAAACAAAATTAAAACTTATACATATACATTTAAAATAAATAAAACACTTAATAATTTAATGTAATTTTCTTTTTTTTAATTTCATTTAATTGATTTAATGTCAATTATTTTTATTTTTACCCTGTACGCCTGTACCCCAAAAACCCAAAACTGACCCTGAACCCTAAAAATATCACTGTACCCCAAAAACCCCAAACTGACCCTGAACCCTAAAAATATCCCTGTACCCCAAAAACCCAAAACTGACCCTGAACCCTAAAAATACCCCTTTACCCAAAAACTGAAAACTGACCCTGAACACTAAAAATACCCCTTTACCCAAAATCTGAAAACTGACCCTGAACCCTAAAAATACCCCTTTACCCAAGAACTGAAAACTGACCCTGAACCCTAAAAATACCCCTTTACCCAAAAACTGAAAACTGACCCTGAACCCTAAAAATACCCCTTTACCCAAAAACTGAAAACTGACCCTGAACCCTAAAAATACCCCTTTACCCAAGAACTGAAAACTGACCCTGAACCCTAAAAATACCCCTTTACCCAAAAACTGTAAACTGACCCTGAACCCTAAAAATACCCCTTTACCCAAAAACTGAAAACTGACCCTGAACCCTAAAAATACCCCTTTACCCAAAAACTGAAAACTGACCCTGAACCCTAAAAATACCCCTTTACCCAAGAACTGAAAACTGACCCTGAACCCTAAAAATACCCCTTTACCCAAAAACTGAAAACTGACCCTGAACCCTAAAAATACTCCTTTACCCAAAATTAATTAATATTATTTAATTACCAATTAATTATTAATTAACAATAACAATAAAGTAAATATATTAGCACATTAGCTGTAAATAATTTAATTTAATAATTAAGATTATTTTTTCCCAATTAATTAATTAAGAATAACAAAAAATTATATATAAAAAAATTACTCTAATTATTGTAATTAACTAATTAATATTAATTAATTACCAACTAATTAATAATTAAAAATATGTACAAAATTATATTAATTAATTAACTAATTAATATAAATTACCAATTAATTATTAATTAAAATATTTGCAAACATATATTAATTAATTAATTATTATTAAATTACTTCCCACCCTATTCCCCTATAAACCCATTACCCGCTACAGAACATATTTATCAATTAATCAATTAACTAAAATTAATTAAAAATTAATTCTCAATTAATTAATTAATAATTCCTACTAATTAATAATTAATTTAACATAATTAAATTACTTCCCACCCTATTCCCCTATAAGCCCACAACCTGCTACAGTAGTAAAAGACAATATTTAATTAAATTACATTAAAAATAAATAATAAAACATAATAAATACAATATATTATACACTAAATTTATTTAAAAATTGATATTAGTAACATCGAAGTTATTTATTTCGATATTATTGACATCTATATTTAAAACTGCGATATTACTGATATCATACTAATATCAATATTAAGACTATCGATATTACTTACCTTCGATATTTTGTCCCATCGATATTTAAACTTCGATATAATTGTATATCGAAATTTAAAACTCGATATTTTGTCTGTGTACCCACCAAAACATTGTCCTGAAAATAACTCTCCTCATTAAAAAATGCCTCACTATTGAACTACGCATCCATTCTCCTAAGAAAACTTCACAAAAATTACTTCGATTAACTTCTCACTTCCATCTACTATTAGATTTGAAAACATAGATTACCTTGTTTACTTTCCTAATTCTATTAATTACCAAAATAAATAACTTTCGCTTGATTTCGAAAGCCTGATCAATAATTTTCTCTACATTTTTCTTTTTCTTATAAAATGACACTTTCTGTTGACCTTTTTTAAATTGTTTTAGCAAATTGACAATTACCCTGTTGCGGAACATTCGCTTACGAATGTCCCTGAAAATATTTGCCCTTCTACTGCCATGCACAGAGTTATCTCCTGCTCTAGCACAAACTTTTTTCACAGGCCTTTCCTTTCCATTTAAATTGGCTCTCTTTTTCTGGACTAAAACTTGTTCTGTAGTTATACTTTTGTTTCTACAAATGTTTTTAAGGAATGATTTTGTTCTCTTACCCGGTGTTCTCTTCGTCCGTTGAGGTAATACTAATGTAGAGGACTGCTGCAAAATGTTAGGTAACTGCTGTCTTTGACGTTTCGTAGCCTTTCGAATTCTATCCTTAGACGGCATTGTTTAATTTCCAAATAATCTGCAGTTGAATCTGTGGTGAAATATAATAAAAAATGTTATTAACCACTATTACCAAACAGTAAATCAATAACAGTAAGAACTAGATTCAACAATGCTATAAAATAAATAAAATAAAAGAATTCACAAGGGTGCAGGGGGTATCACTTTGACACCCTCTGGCACCCTCAAAACAGGCACAGGTGCCATGTGGCAGGCAAACCAGCCCTAAGGGCAGGTCTGCCTTTCACATGACATAGGTGTGCGAGCACACATGTGCATGCACACCGGAATCGGTATTTTACCATGAAGTTTGATTTCATGCTAAAATACCGATTCGTTAGGCCTTTGGGACTCAGAAGACTCCCCCCTACATAGCAAATTTACAGAATCGGTAAAATTACCGATTCGGTATTTTACCGAACCAATAATTTTTCCGATTCTGTAAATGTAGATTTACCTACATGTGGCCTTGGATTTAGGCCCCTACATACCGATTGGCCATTTAACGGTCGGAAATGGCCAAAATCGGCCGTAATCGGTCGGTAAATGGCCTGAAACGACCACCTACATCGGGCCCTAAGTGTGCATGCATTTGATTTCAAACAAAGTTTTAAAACATTTTATGTAAAACAATAATACACCTACATTCAAGGGGAACATACTTAAAATGCCCTAATACACATGACAACTTTATTTTAAGGAACTTGCACCTTTTTTTCAATAACTTTTAACATGGCTATGTAACTCAAACAATCAAAATGAAAATTTGCCAGGCACACATGGGGGCGTATTTACAAGGGCCTTGCACTACGAGGAAAGTGACTTCAAATGACCAGACACACATGGGGACGTATTTACAAGGCCCTTGAACCCGGGGGAAGTGACTTGAAATTGCTAAGCACACATCGGAGGGTATTTACAATTCCCGTGCAACACTTATGCATCATTCTCTTTTAACATGGCTATGTAACTCAAACAAATAATCATTCCTATGGGCTTTGAAGTCCATAAGAATGATTAGGCATTACCGATTCGGTATTTACCGAATTGGTAATTAAAGAATTCACAAGGGTGCAGGGGGTATCACTTTGACACCCTCTGGCACCCTCAAAACAGGCACAGGTGCCATGTGGCAGGCATACCTGCCCTAAGGGCAGATCTGCCTTTCACGTGACATAGGTGTGCATGCACACATGTGTATGCACACCGGAATCGGTATTTTACCATGAAGTTTGATTTCATGCTAAAATACCGATTCGTTAAGGCCTTTGGGACTCAGAAGAGTCCCCCTTACATAGCAAATTTACAGAATCGATAAAATTACAATTCGGTATTTTACCGAACCAATAATTTTTCCGATTCTGTAAACGTAGATTTACCTACATGTGGCCTTGGATTTAGGCCCCTACATACCGATTGGCCATTTACCGGTCGGAAACGGCGAAATCGGCCGTAACCGGTCGGTAAATGACATGGAACGACCACCTACATCGGGCCCTAAGTGTGCATGCATTTGATTTCAAAAAAAGTTTTTAAACCTTTTATGTAAAACAATAATACACCTACATTCATGGGGAACAGACTTAAAATGCCCTAATACACATGAAAACGTTTTTTTAAGGAACTTGCACCTTTTTTCAATAACTTTTAACATGGCTATGTAACTCAAACAATCAAAATGAAAATTTGCCAGGCACACATGGGGGCGTATTTACAAGGGCCTTGCACTGCGAGGAAAGTGACTTCAAATGACCAGACACACATGGGGACGTATTTACAAGGCCCTTGACCCCGGGGGAAGTGACTTGAAATTGCTAAGCACACATAGGAGAGTATCTACAATGCCCGTGCAACACTTATGCATCATTTTTTACATGTACACCGTAACATTAACAACAAAATTGCATCATATATCTGTTCCACATTGCAGGAGTCACATCATTTTACCATCAAAAACAATTTCACTGATTCTGTAAATGTAGATTTACTTACATGTGGCCCTGGATTTAGGCGCCTACATACCTTTTCGCCATTTACCGGTCGGAAACGGCCGAAATCGGCCGTAACCGGTCGGTAAATGACCTAAACGACCACCTACATCGGGCCCTAAGTGTGTATGCATTTGATTTCAAACAAAGTTTTAAAACCTTTTATGTAAAACAATAATACACCTACATTCATGTAAGGGCAGGTCTGCCTTTCACATGACATACGTGTGCATGCACACATGTGCATGCACACCGGAATCGGTATTTTACCATGAAGTTTGATTTCATGCTAAAATACCGATTCGTTAAGTCATTTGAGACTCAGAAGAGTCCCCCCTACATAGCAAATTTACATAATCTGTAAAATTACCGATTCGGTATTTTACCGAACCAATAATTTTTCCGATTCTGTAAATGAAGAATGCAAAATCGCCTTTGAAAGCAGAATGCAAACACTTGACGCAAAACATCATTTTAAATACACAGCTGACTTTCTTATTTACGCAAAAAAGCATACTACTCTTTAAATAAAATATATAAACGATAACTCACCTTTACAAATTCTTTTTGAAATTGAAAACAGTCTCAGAAACACACCAATTATTCTGTACCAGAATTAAAGGTATGCACTCCAGAGGCTGGAACCAACAAAGGCACCGAAACGCTGATATTCAACACACATATCTCTCATGTCAGCCAATAAAAACTCTTCCCTCACTTTTTTCAAATCAACACCCTTCCCCCCTCTGCCCTTTCTACCTCTTTTCCATAGCAACTACCGCCTGCCAGACCTGTCATGGCCACAAGTTCACACAACAATGTTTCAAATGAACTCTGAACTCTCAGTACACCTGCTAATCCACTGCAATCTTTCATAACAACATTTTTAAATAACCATTCAAAATACATCTTTCAAAGAACACATCCATGCACCCTAACATTCTGTTTTCAGCAATGGAAATACACCAATCACTGCTAATGAATCATTTGCACTTAAACTCCACAGTTTTTTACATTACAAACATCACTATTTCAACTGCCATTTCATTCCCACACTTCATCTGACTGCAGCAAAAACTCCTCTAGCTATGTTTTCAATCTGGATTCTTGGACATAGCTACATCCACTGGGCTCACAGGTATGCTGATAACAGAAATTTACACAACCTCGATTTACAAAATGTGGAAATCAAATGGATTGGTCGAAGAGGATTGAAATGTCACCAATTGATACCATTGGTGAAAACCTTTTTACATTTGCAAACCCCTGAACTCATAATAGTGCACTGTGGAGGAAACGATTTGGGCACTTTGACTGGGGTAGGTCTGGAAATGCTTTTAAAGGACACCTTTGAGCAATTGATGACACTTTTTCCTCAAACTGCCTTGGTATATTCCAATATATGCCAAAGACAAAAATGGAGGTGGTCCAATCAATTTTGTCCACAAATTGAGAAATCGAGGAAGCATGTAAATAAGTCTGTTTCAGCTTACATGAGGGACCATGGAATGGGCTGCATCTACAACAATAACTTGCGTTACTACATGCAAGATATCTACAGAGGAGATGGCGTGCATTTCTCAGATGAGGGAAATAGAGTTTTCATACTCAATTTAAGAATGTGTATTGGTTCCTACTTATAAGTTTCTAGAACATACACAGAACCCAAAAGCTCTTTTCAGAGCTACCTTAACTTAGTGTACTCTTTTGAAATTTCGAATGTACCTTTTGTTCACTTATTTTCACCTATATTCGCTTCCCGGTACGCTACCCAGTTCGCGTACCGGCAGCTAACCACGCGAAAAAAAACAATTTTTTTTATCGACATATATGAGCCTCCTCAGCCACCCTCAGAAAACTTAGGGAAACAGCATACGTCTAAAGTACCCCAATCTACCCATTCTGAACATTATTTACCCTCCATCTTATATCTCAATTCTACCGAAACACAAAATGGAGGACTCCCGTAACACTGCAAGTTCGCGTACCGGTAAACGCACTGACAAGCACTCGCTCAAAAAAGGTGGGAAAGTAATTTACAGAAAAACCACTGGAGACACTTTCACCAATTAAACAGTAGCTCATACTACATACCAATCCCTACCATTTTCACAAATTTAGTTGGAATACCATTTAGCCATTTAGCATGTAGAACTCTCTAAAATCCCTGAGGTAAATTACTTCACAAAACATATCGGAAGTGTTGGAAATGACAACCAATTAAAATATTACTTCCAATTTCTACTATTATATCATGACATTTGATTGGTTATGTACCTGAATATATATAAACAAAGAGAGAGAAAAACAGCCATTTTGACTACTACTTCGTGAAGTGCAGAACAACAAAAAATCAACTGATAACTTCAAGTTATATTTAAAAGGTAAGATATTATTTATAAAACTGAAGTATGTTCTGTACTGAAAGCTAATTAGAAAAACATTTTCAGACAGTTTTATTCTTTCACTCTGTAATACTTATAGAATAAAATAGACTTCTCTGTTTTAGTTATGGCAGGGCCAGTCCAAGGATTTGCGAGACCCTGGGCTAAAAGGGAACGTGCGCAAGGCCCCCTCCAAATTACATAAGTGGCCACTTACAAGGAGAACATTCACAGACACTGTGAGGGCCCCATTGTCCAGCATTTTGACGCCCCCACAGTTTTAACTTTTAATCCACACGCATTTCTCACACCTTCATAGGTGTGAGAATTGATTGTGGTCTAAAAGTTAAAACTGAGGGTGCGCCAAAATTCTGGACAATGGGCCCCCCACTGTGTCTGTGAATGGTCTCCTTGCAATTGAGGGAGCGTCTCCTTCTTCCTCCCCTATACCTCCTGACACCATCCATGAGAGGCCCAAGGAGGGGGCCCCCTGCAATAGACCTTAATTGCAGGCGACACCTTTCTTTGTGATAGATCTCCAGGAAAACAAAAGGACACATCACCAGTGCGTGGCACCATGCCGGTGGGCTAAGTGTGAGGTCCTGAATGGCAGCCCACGCTGCCCATGCCTAGCGCCGGCCCTGAGTTAAGGATAGAGTTAGACTTCTCTAGTATAATTCAGAATTGACTAAGAGTTTATTTGATAATTTTCTTCATATTTCTACTTCCAATTTGATACCATACACTGCCCAAAGAAAAAAACACTGTTTAAATAACCAAACTGCCTGTCTGTACTGAAACCCAACAGTGCCCTATCTGTACTGATATATTTATTTTTTATGCAATTTAAAGCAAGAAAATGGAAGGACAACAAAATGAAATTAATATTTCATTTGAAATTAATATTGAAAACAATCCTAAGGAAGACAAAGATGAAATAGACTTTTTGGATCACTCTCTGGACCAAGACTTAATTAATTGTGTAGAAGAAATTGAATCATGGAATGAAAAAGAAGACATACCTGATGAATTAATGTTGGAAATTCTTTTAGATTTTGAAAAATCACAACAATAAATTTTTATTTAAAAATTAAAAATAGTTTGAGACATTGTTCTTTTTTATATGTAAATTATGAAATAGTACCCAAAAAGATATAATGTAAAGTGAGACTTAAAATATACTGTGCAACTTTTTTGTGTTACATACTAACTTTGTTCATAGTTACTTCCTTTCTCCCACTATATAATCCCCAATGTGTATTTAACATCTCTTTATCATCTCCTGCCACCATGTTGTTTCGGCTTTCCAGACAGACTATGGTATGAATTCCATATACCACAATACCTTCTTTAACAACAAGCAAGATATCTACAAAGGAGACGGCGTTTATTAATTTATAGACTCTACATTGGTACCTACATGTAGCTACGTAAATAAAAATAAACAAAAAAAACCAACAAAACGAACAATCAATAAACATACAATAAGTTAAAAGTCAATCATTCTTGTTTCCTTATAGTACGCTCCCCAGACCGCTTTCCGGTACGCGAACTGGGCGCACCCCACGAAAAAAGCAAATTTTTTATTTTTTTTTTGGGCCCCGCAGGGCACTTTAATATCCCCCTCATCAATCCTAGGGGGTCAGAAGGGGTCTACCTTGCCCCCTTTCCTTCATTTCCCCCTTCGTTTTGGCCTCCTCTTGTCTCTCGATCCTACCAAGAGACAAGATGGCGGCCACTACGGACTGTTTAGAATGTTGACAGACACCGGAGAGCCAATCAGCTTCGCTTCGCAAAGCTCCGTTACGCGAAAAGTACGCGAACTAGTGCGCTATCCAGGACGCTGTGACAGATATATCCGTTTTTTAAAACGTTTATTTCTCAAAATCCACTGGAGCACATATATTGAGACCCAGCAAAGGCACATCGAGCTAACAGTCCCTACAATTTTGCCAAGTTTCGTGCAAATCCATTCAGCCGTTCGAGCTAAAAGTGAGGCCAAACGCCCTATGGAAAAATGAATGGGAAAACGCGTTTTGGGAATCCCCTTTTTTCTCGGCCCCCCCCTTGACGAAACACAATGTGCCATTTTCCTGAAAATTTCAGCCGATTCCGTCCACAAACGCCAAAGTTATTAGACATAGAATTTTCAAAAGTTCCATAGAGAAAAAATCCTAACTATATATACCTACTGGCGACCGCCAGTAGGTAATATATATATATATATATATATATATATATATATATATATATATATATATATTACCTACTGGCGGTCGCCAGTAGGTATATATAGTTAGGATTTTTTCTCTATGGGATTTTTGAAAATTCTATGTCTAATAACTTTGGCGTTTGTGGACGGAATTGGCTCAAATTTTCAGGAAAATGGAACATTTTGTTCCTGAGCAGCCCCTGACAATTTGGGGGGGTTTCATCAAGGGGGGGCCGAGAAAAAAGGGGGGTCCCAAAACACGTTTTTCCCATGTTAATTTCCATAGGGCGGTTGGCCTCACTTTTAGCTCGAACGGCTGAATGGATTTGCACGAAACTTGGCAAAATTGTAGGGACTGTTAGCCCGATGTGCCTTTGCTAGGTCTCAATATATGTGCTCCAGTGGATTTTGAGTAATTTAGGTTCAAAAAAAGATATATATCTGGGCGGAGCCTAACCACACATCTGATCTGATTGGCTGTCAGCACTTCATCCAAGAAGTGTTGGCAGCCATCTTGGGACCAATATACATGATAGCACCTCATTAAAAAGCATTGTAGTTAATAGAGGGTTTTAGGACTTTAGTTACATTATAAATCATTTGTTGATGGTACCATACTCGTTTTAGGAATTGTGGTGGGTTCTAAGGTGATTTTACCATGTGAAAAAACCTTCTGCTGTGATATCATGAATATTGTTTGAAAGAAAACTAATATCTCATGATTTTCCCACAGTGGTTTGGAAGGGGATCTATAAGCTAAACTGAAAGCATATTTTCTGTAAATTCACATTATCTTTCTCAGTCATGTGAAAATGAAGTCTGACATTCTCAGTAAAACATGTACATCCAACAAGGACAGAGACTGTCAGTTGATTCCTTTGTGTTCTACTGCTGCCTCCTAGAGTGTTCTAAAGAACAACTAGAGCGCTAACAGTCCTACTTATTACAAAGGTATGGCACACCTGAAGCCATCTTGATTGGAATAAAGTGGTAACTCTTAAAACATTTAATTTAAAAAGAAACAACATGAGGGGGTATATTTTGCCATAGAAAGTATGATTAGTGCTGCAGAATGAAAAATTAGGGCACATTTTGAGTGACTTCTCAAATCCTTTTCTATTTCATTAAAACATTCTGACATGCAGTCTCCCAAAATGGCCACCAGAGACAAAAGAGCCCAAATGTAGCCCAAATATCACCCAGATGTAGACCAAGTATAGCCCAATGACAGAATGTCCCAGAGTGTTCTAAAGAACAACTAGAGCGCTAACAGTCCTACTTATTACAAAGGTATGGCACACCTGAAGCCATCTTGATTGGAATAAAGTGGTAACTCTTAAAACATTTAATTTAAAAAGAAACAACACGAGGGGGTATATTTTGCCATAGAAAGTATGATTAGTGCTGCAGAATGAAAAATTAGGGCACATTTTGAGTGACTTCTCAAATCCTTTTCTATTTCATTAAAACATTCTGACATGCAGTCTCCCAAAATGGCCACCAGAGACAAAAGAGCCCAAATGTAGCCCAAATATCACCCAGATGTAGCCCAAGTATAGCCCAATGACAGAATGTCCCAGAGTGTTCTAAAGAACAACTAGAGCGCTAACAGTCCTACTTATTACAAAGGTATAGCACACCTGGAGCCATCGTGATGGGAATAAAGTGGTAACTCTTAAAACATTTAATTTAGAAAGGAACAAAATGAGGGGGTATATTATGCAATAGAAGGTATTATTAGCGCTGCAGAAAGAAAAATTAGGGCACATTTTGAGTGACTTTTCAAATCCTCTTCTATTTATTAAAAAAATCTGACATGCAGTCTCCCAAAATGGCCACCAGAGACAAAAGAGCCCAAATGTAGCCCAAATATCACCCAGATGTAGCCCAAGTATAGCCCAATGACAGAATGTCCCAGAGTGTTCTAAAGAACAACTAGAGCGCTAACAGTCCTACTTATTACAAAGGTATGGCACACCTGAAGCCATCTTGATTGGAATAAAGTGGTAACTCTTAAAACATTTAATTTAAAAAGGAACAAAATGAGGGGGTATATTTTGCCATATGAATTATGATTAGTGCTGCAGAAAGAAAAATTAGGGCACATTTTGAGTGACTTCTCAAATCCTCTTCTATTTCATTAAAAAAATTCTGACATGCAGACTGAAACATGCACTTTGAATACCAGCAGCAGACGTCCCTGGTGAGCAGTAGCTTTACTACAGTGATCTAATGTGCAACTAGAGTGCTAACATTCAGAATTTATGGCAAATGTGTGACACATCTGAATGCCTTCTTGATGGAACCAAAGTAAACAAGCATTGAAAATGCAATAGATCTCGCCCTCGTTTAAGTTAAAGCCATTCTGTTTGTAATGAGGTGGCTTTTTAGCTTTGCTTTTATTAGTGTTTTTTCAACTTTCATGTAAATAACATGCATCTGTATGCATATAAGTATATGTATGCATGCATTTATGTTTGTATTTATATAGATATACAGATGATATATGTTTATATATGTATGTATATATATATATTCACTGAAAAAACCATAGGCTATAGACCATATATAGTTAGGAATTAGCATTTACAAAACCTTGAAAATTCACTGAAAAAACCATAGGTTATAGACCATATATAGTTAGGAATTAGCATTTACAAAACCTTGAAAATTCACTGAAAAAACCATAGGTTATAGACCATATATAGTTAGGAATTCGCACTTACAAAACCTTATTTTACTCACACAAAACCATTGAAATTCCATATATAGTTAGTTGCACTAACTATATATCGCGCACCCGCAATCCACTGCTGATGATGTCACATATTACATCATTCATGACATGGTCAGTGACATCACTGATGACATCACTGATGACATCTCAAATGACATTACTGTCACTGGATGTTGTCATCAGTGATGTCATCAGTGATGTCATTTGAGATGTCATCAGTGATGTCATCAGTGATGTCACTGACCATGTCATGAATGATGTAATGTGTAATATGTGACATCATCAGCAGTGGATTGCGGGTGTGCGATATATAGTTAGTGCAACTAACTATATATGGAATTTCAATGGTTTTGTGTGAGTAAAATAAGGTTTTGTAAGTGCGAATTCCTAACTATATATGGTCTATAACCTATGGTTTTTTCAGTGAATATATATATATATATATATACATATATATATTGTGTTAAGCTCCAACTGCTTCCTGGCATGAACGAAGAAACGGACACTTCGTTAAGCTGAAGTTGCAGGTATTTTATTCAATATTTTTTCCAAGTGAATTGCATGTGCAATGAAAAAGACGCGTTTCGGCGAACTCAGTCGCCTTGTTCCCTAAAACGTCAGTGCGTTAAACCCAACAGTAATTTAAAAACACCTTAACCAATCATGTGATAGATTGTCACCTGACAGGTGGTAAACATGGTGAAAAGACTTATACTACCATACTTATTCAACCACAGGCACTGCCAACTGCATGTCATATTGAAATATCGAGGTCGCAAAAGTTATTCAATTCAAAATAGAATATTGGAAAGGGGCGACCACTCGGTCCCCCCGAACGTATGGTTGAGTACCCCGATCCCCCCGGGAAGCCATTTTGGGCGGGAGGCGAGTCTCGGCTGGTATGCCCGAAGCGGCGCAGCCGGGGCGCGCCTTTTCCCGCCCAAGAGTGGGTTGTCCTAGACACCGAAGCCGCTAGCCACGCCCCGGAGGCGGATTGGAGGTGGGTCCACGCCCGCCCGCAGAAGGATAAAAGGAGCGACAAGCCAAGAAAGCATCCTCTTGTTCCTGTGCTCTGAAGCTGCACCTCCCCGTTGCACGTGAGCTCGAGACGGAACGAAGAGCCAATTTTGAGGTTTTAATTTTGTCTTTGTTCTTTCAGTAAGTCAGCGTTGGACGATGCCGAACAAGAAGGTCGGAAAGAGGGTCGGTACTGATCAGATGCTCCGCATGCTGGTGAAAGACATGGCCGAGATGAAGAAGCAGATGGCGGCAATGAATGGTGTGGGGGGACCCAAGCGAGTCGTCGGACCAGCATTGCCGGGAGTAGTCCCTAACGGGAGAGGCAGAAGGGCCAAGAAGGGAGTGTCGGGGGGGGAGGCCCCAGTTCCCGGGGCGCCGCCGGCACACCCGGATACACCGACTGAGGCCCCGATCCCAGTCCCGAACGAGGGGCAACCAATCCCGGTTGTAGTCACTCCCGTGAACGGGGAGGATATGCCTCCTGAACTGGCTGCACAGTTGGCAGCATGGTTGGGGAAAGATAATGAGGGGGCCACGGCTGATGATGCCAGGGCAGTAATGAAGCAGTTGCGGCTATCGAGAGATGCTGCGAAGGCACCAGGTCCTCTTGTTCCCCCACAGGCTCCCGTGGAACAACCAGTAGCGGGCGTGAGTTCGGCAGCGACTACGGTCACAGCTACCGGTCCAGGTAAGCAGCTATTGCCGATGGCGGGGGAGGGATCGGTACCTTCGAGAAGGGAAAAAGTTGCTCAGCATATCCCGATGGATGTCAAAGAGAGGATATGGGCTGATAAATATATAAACATGTTTTCCTTACTAACCGATCATTATGAGATTGAGCATGTAAAAAATCAAAAGGAGTTTCTGCATCCTAGTGTTTGGCGCGCCAAGATGGCCGCGTTCAGAGTTGATGAATCGATAGGTAATTGGGGCAGAGCGTTTGGAATGTTCATTGCAATTATGGGGGAACGAAGGCCCGAAATGTTGGCGGAACTAGCCGTATATCAGACACGTATAATGGAAATGTATCAGACACATGATGGCAATCAATGGTTTTGTTATGATCACATATTTCGTAAGTCCAAGGAGTTCGACACATCTCTGACGTGGGATTGTTTCGACTCCATTTCCTGGCAAAAAATGGAGAAATCAGGCATGACGAAGGCGCCATTAGTGGGGGGGAGCGGGGGCGAATTTTCCCGCCACTCGTCTGGGGCGCCCTTTCGGGCGGGATCAGGCAATGATCAGCACTCAAGGACTAATGGCAACTCGGGTAAGAAGGGGGCATGCTGGAGTTTTAACAGAGGCAAATGTACAAGGCCCCAGGGGTCATGCAAGTTTAGGCATGAATGTGCAGGGTGCTGGCAGTCCTCGCATCCCGAGACCATGTGCAGAGCCAAAACGGGTGACACGGGAAGTAGAGGGGGCGCCAAACAGGTCTGAAATAGTCCGAGGGGCGCATCTTCCGACTCCCGTCGATACCATGGCAATGATTCCTTGGCTCAACGAATACCCGGATCATAGCTCCGCTGGGGTGTTGCGAAATGGTTTTTCATATGGTTTCCGCATCCCGGCGGGGGAATTTCAGGGTAAAGCACAATGTAGAAACCAACTGTCGGTTTTACAGAATACGGCGGTGGTACAAGCAAAGATTGGGAAAGAGGTGACCCGGGGTCGGGTAGCCGGACCATACGACATGCCGCCGGTTGCTAATTTTGTTTGCTCGCCTCTGGGAGTGGTCCCCAAGAAGGACCCAGGGGAATTCAGGTTGATACATAACTTATCAGCTCCGAGGGGTCTCTCGGTGAACGATGCGATTGACCCGGGAGTCTGTTCAGTGCGATACGCATCGTTTGATGAGGCTGTCGCCATGTTGAATCGCCTGGGGCCCGGGGCGCTGATGGCCAAATCAGATATCGAGTCAGCATTCCGGTTGCTCCCGGTACACCCAGATGATCAGCGTCTCCTTGGTTTCATGTTTCAGGGACGCTATTACATGGATAAATGTATGCCGATGGGTTGCTCCATATCTTGTGCGTATTTTGAGAAATTCAGTAGTTTTCTCCAATGGGCGTTCACTAGAATAACGGGGTTTACGCATGTTATGCACTATCTTGATGATTTTCTGTTCCTGGGGGCATCTGGGGACTCGGAATGTGCACGGGCTTTGGATGAATTTTGTGATCTCATGAAACAGTTTGGCGTACCATTGGCACCAGGTAAGACAGTGGGGCCATCTACTTCGCTCGAGTTTCTTGGAATAGAGCTCGATTCCGAAGAGGGGAGCTTCCGGTTGCCCAAGGAAAAGGTGAAAAAATTCAGGGCCTCGCTGGAAACATGTATTAGCGAGAAAAAGGTAAATTTGCATCAATTACAGCAGACTGTGGGCCAGCTGAATTTTGCCCTGAGAGTGATACCAATGGCTCGCCCTTTTTCCCGCTCGATTGCACAAGCCATGGTCGGCCTAAAAGAAGGGCACCACCGCACAAGGCTCTCGGCGGAGGTTCGCCAGGATATGCGCATATGGTTGGCATTCCTGGCGGATTTCAATGGTCGTGTCGTGTGGAACAGACCGGCGGTGTCCTCCGAGGAGCTGGGGTTGTGGACAGACTCGGCAGGGAGTGTGGGTTTTGGCGCCATATTTGGTAATCACTGGTCAGCCCGAACATGGCCGTCCTGGTGGCACGAGAGTGGGCTTACAGGTAACATTGGGTTTCTCAAATTGTTCCCTATTCTGGTGGCCTTGAAAACATGGCCGGAGGGGTTTCGTGATCACTCTGTGGTGTTCTGGTCTGATAACATGACCGTGGTTGAGTGTATCAATAGTCAGGCAGCTCGATGCAAATGGATTTTGAGATTGCTTAAGGAAATTGTCCTGCTATGTATGAGACTGAACGTCCATTTTAGGGCAAAACATGTGCCAGGGGTGCTGAATCAGGCAGCTGATGCGCTTTCTCGTTCCCGTATGCAGGCCTTCTGGGGTTTTCTGCCCACAGCGGACCCGGTGGCGGCACCATTTCCCGAAGCTCTCTGGTCTCTCGGTGCCCCGGACTACAAGACCTCGTGGGAGAGAGTCTAGCACCCAGGACAAGGAAGGCATACGAAGGGGCGTTCCGTTCCTACTGGTCCTTTTTGGGTTCTGCTGGGGGGGAGCTTTGGGGCCAGGAAGAGTATGTCCTGAAATTTTTGTTATCGTTACATCAGGCAGGCAAATTAGTAGCTACGGCCCATAGGCACCGGGCCGCCATTTCCTTCATGGCGCGGGCTCATGGTATCCAGGACCCCACAGCGTCTTTTGTGGTACAGAAAGCGCTGCGTGGGTGGCAACGCCTTGAGGGTCGCAGAGTGGATGAAAGGCACCCGATAGGTCTGGAAAGATTGGGCCTGTTGCTATCCGTACTGCCTGCAACGTGTTCATCTCAATCAGAGACAGTGCTATTCCGGGCCGCTTTTGCATTAGCATTCCATGGGGCTATGCGGGTTAGCGAACTGGTAGCAAAGAACAGGCAGGATACGGGGGGAGGTCTGTGCCGAGAGCACATACAGATTAAGGGGGAGACGATGGTGGTCTCGTTTGCCAGGTCCAAGACCGATCAGGGAGCGATCGGGGACAGTGTGCTAGTCCAGCGGATACCCGGATCTCCCATGTGCCCGGTTGCATGCGTTGAGGAGTATTTGGCGCAAAGGACGGCATCATGGGGGGGGACTTTGCTGAGGCACGCCGACGCCACCCCACTGACTAGGTTTCAGTTCCAGCGGGTGCTTGCAATGGCGATTACAACCGCGGGCTTGAACCCGTGCGAGTTTGGGACCCATTCCTTCCGGATAGGGGCTGCTACAGAGGCTACAGCCAGGGGTCTGAGTGTTGAAAAAGTGAAACAGTTGGGGCGTTGGTCCTCGAGTTGTTACAAAAGGTATGTGCGGTTGCACATGTTGTGAAGCTGATATCATGCACTCACGCTTCTTGTTTTTGTTTGGTTTACAGTTTCGCAAGCTTACGAGGCGGGGCGGACTGTGCAGTCGACCCGACACCTGGGAACCAGCGGTCAAAGACCACCGGCTGAGGAGAGAGTGGTGTGGGTCGTTTGGCCACTCATGCGTGAGGCGTGCCGCAGACTTATTCAAAGCAGGTGACATGATTCACATGGCTGGGGAATACGGGTACAGGGTGACCTTCTACGGAAGGGGCGGGCTCTGTATTGACCAGTTTCAAACTTTTATGGAGGGTTTGTTAGGGCGGACAAGGTCACCGCCATCTATAATCATAGTGCATCTTGGGGGCAATGATTTGGTGACCACTGGTCGACGGGGACTTCTCGAGTTGATACTATCCACTGTAAGTTGGTTGGCGAGAAGGGTTCCGGGGTGCACAATTGCATGGTCCCATATGATTCCACGGAAGGTGTGGCGGGGGGCTAATTCTGTGTCTGCTATAAATCAGTCAGTGAAGAAAGTGAATAACAAGCTTGGTAGACTGTTCCGTACAAGTACATTGCATTCGATTCCTCATGGGTGTATCAGGGGAGACCATATGTATATAGAAGATGGGGTCCATTTGTCCCGGGTGGGGAATGCTTTACTCATAGGAGACCTCGTAGCATGGTTAAAGAGTTTGCAGTCATGACCTTTAAGTAGGAGTTTTTGTGGGGGTCCGGATAGCCGGTCAACTATCCGGCCTGTGGCGGTAAGGTCATGATCGGTGAGCAGTAATTGGAAGATCCCTAGAGGTGGGGGCGTCACCCATTACGGATGGGAGCGCCCGGGGGGAGGCGGCCATTGGCCCCTCAACGGGGAGGCGGTCCCCTCTAAGGATGGGGACGCCGAAAGGGAAGGCGGCCATAGGCCCCTCCCTGGGGAGGAGGGGCTGCAGGGCCTCTCCTGGGAATTTCCCGGGGCCAGGACATCTGCGACGGCAGATGTGGTAAGTTGTGTGGGGTGGGAGGGGGGTCTACGCTACCTTCTGGACACCTCACACGAGTCCTCGGACGACCACTAAGATGGCGTCGAGTTAACATGGGGCCCCCGTCAAGACAAGGGAAATTGGAAATAGGCACAAAGGTGTAGTCCTCTGTGCGACCGCCCCTCACAAGTGAGGGGGGAGTTCTGGGTTAGGGATCTGACACCGGTTACGACCTTGCCGTTGGCCCGTAATGTTAGGATGTACAATTTCAATTTTAGAAATGCATTTGCAGGATGTTTAGTATCGGCTAGGAGAACCTTTGTATTAGAGATGTGTTAAGGTTAGCCAAGAACATCGTAATGTGGAAATGAAATTGTACATGATATGAAACTGTTATTTTAATGTTTTCATTTTGTTTCATATTTTAATAAATACGGCCGGGAGGGTAACTCCCTCCCGCCTTCCAAAAGTTCAGAACCGTTTCCGTATTCCCATTCTTGGGGATTGTGTTGAGAGGGGGTGGCGGGTATCTCAGCCATATGGAAAGGGGCGACCACTCGGTCCCCCCGAACGTATGGTTGAGTACCCCGATCCCCCCGGGAAGCCATTTTGGGCGGGAGGCGAGTCTCGGCTGGTATGCCCGAAGCGGCACAGCCGGGGCGCGCCTTTTCCCGCCCAAGAGTGGGTTGTCCTAGACACCGAAGCCGCTAGCCACGCCCCGGAGGCGGATTGGAGGTGGGTCCACGCCCGCCCGAAGAAGGATAAAAGGTGCGACAAGCCAAGAAAGCATCCTCTTGTTCCTGTGCTCTGAAGCTGCACCTCCCCGTTGCACGTGAGCTCGAGACGGAACAAAGAGCCAATTTTGACCCACCCACCAGCCCCTGATGACAGCGAGTTGTTTGAATGAAGTCGTGTGACGTGGTATTTGTTTTTCTTACAGGTTGTTCTGAATAAAGTTGGTGATTTGGTATGCAATAAAGTTGATAAACTTCTTTTTCAGCATGTTTATGCAAAAGTAGTTGCACCAGAGTTGAACAGTGATGTTCTGTAGAGTTTATACTTTGAATGGTTAGGTATAATTGTTTTCTCCTCTTTAGCCTTAGATTGTCGTATTTATTTTTGGTCGGGCGGTAAGGTCATGATCGGTGAGCAGTAATTGGAAGATCCCTAGAGGTGGGGGCGTCACCCATTACGGATGGGAGCGCCCGGGGGGAGGCGGCTATTGGCCCCTCAACGGGGTGGCGGTCCCCTCTAAGGATGGGGACGCCGAAAGGGAAGGCGGCCATAGGCCCCTCCCTGGGGAGGAGGGGCTGCAGGGCCTCTCCTGGGAATTTCCCGGGGCCAGGACATCTGCGACGGCAGATGTGGTAAGTTGTGTGGGGTGGGAGGGGGGTCTACGCTACCTTCTGGACACCTCACACGAGTCCTCGGATGACCACTAAGATGGCGTTGAGTTAACATGGGGCCCCCGTCAAGACAAGGGAAATTGGAAATAGGCACAAAGGTGTAGTCCTCTGTGCGACCGCCCCTCACAAGTGAGGGGGGAGTTCTGGGTTAGGGATCTGACACCGGTTACGACCTTGCCGTTGGCCCGTAATGTTAGGATGTACAATTTCAATTTTAGAAATGCATTTGCAGGATGTTTAGTATCGGCTAGGAGAACCTTTGTATTAGAGATGTGTTAAGGTTAGCCAAGAACATCGTAATGTGGAAATGAAATTGTACATGATATGAAAGTGTTATTTTAATGTTTTCATTTTGTTTCATATTTTAATAAATACGGCCGGGAGGGTAACTCCCTCCCGCCTTCCAAAAGTTCAGAACCGTTTCCGTATTCCCATTCTTGGGGATTGTGTTGAGAGGGGGTGGCGGGTATCTCAGCCATATTGATATCTGCGCAAATACATTGGCAATAATACAGCTTTGTAAAAAGTTTTTCCAAATATAAAACTTTGTCAACGAAATTATACGTTAAGCATAGTTCATATTTACTTCCTAACCTCATGTTAAGTTTGTTCATGACCTAATCATTCACACTGCAACTTAAATAGCGATCATATGTGAATTGGCCACAATTGTTCTGTAAGAAACCACCATATGATAATTGCCCTACCAATCGTCTGACAACCAAAAAGTGCAAGTGCTAGAGTGTACATAACAATAAAAATATACAAAAAATCGATGTAATTTTTTTTTTCACACATCCCGGGAGCTGTACATGTGAACTCAGATTTTGGGCAGGAAGAAAGAGCTGAGAACAATTTCTTTCTATATGGATTTATTGATCATAGCGTTGCTGTCAGGGGCAGTCCAAATTCCACATTTTACATAATATCATTTACTTATTATTACTCAAGGGAGCCCCCTTGAAAATAGGATTTACAAGAATCAATTATGTAACCAAAACATAGATATAGAGACACTTCATTTGCAAAGTGAAATCTCATATGAAACCAAGATCTCTTCAGACCCGTCATGCTATTATTTCAAAATAATTTATACAGTCTATAAATCGGTGCAAATGTGCCAATAAATAGTATAGAACCACCCATTCATAAAAATGTAAATAAATTGTAAAACACACATCAACTGATCACATAGCAAAGATCTATTTGGGATATTTGGGAAAACACTCTGGAGAACAACGTCTCTTAGAACCATCGGCCACTGAGTATTGATTATTTTTCTAATAGTCTGTGACAGTCTACTGTATGTGAATATCAATCTGCATGAATCCACCCTCAGTCTCTCATGATTATCTGCACTGACAGTGGCTGTGGAGGTATTGGTGGTGGCCCTGGGAGCTGAGATCAACAGTTCTGACCTGTCTTTATTGTTGGCGTTTTTTCATTGCCAGATCTAGTTTATGTGGATCATAGCCCCGCTCTATAAGTCTACGTTTAGCTGTTTCTTGGGCCTCCTTTAATGCAGCCTCTGAGCGGCAAGCTCTACTGATTCTTAAAAACTCTCCATAAGATAAACTGGCAACAGTGTGATGTGGGTGGAAGCTAGAGGCAAGCAGAAGTGTGTTCCCTGCCGTTGGTTTCCTGCATAATCATGTTTCAACTTTCTCATTATGGACTGTAACTTTGATATCAAGGAAGTTGGTGGTCAGGGGGTCAATGTGTGATGTAATCTTTACGTTGTGTTCATTGACATTTATAAGATACTCTTCTTGAGTCCCCTTCCAAATAATAAAAAAATAATCTATAAACCTCCACATCTCAATTACATGTTGTACATAAAGTGTCTTGTGCTTTACCTTCAGGACATGCTCCTCCCACCAGCCTACATGTTAGCATGCATAGCTGGGGGCGAAGCATGCCCCCATTGTCACGCCTTGTTTTTGTTTATATATCTTGCCATAAAACATAAACACATTGTTAAAAAGGCACCAATGTATCATCCTTAATAAAATCTGATTGTGTTGATACATGTCAATGCTCCTGCACTTTAGATAATAATCCACAGCACGGAGCCCGTCTTCATGCTTAATGCTAGTATATAACGAGGCAATGTCAAGAGTTAAAAACAAATAATCTTTGGCCCATTGCACATTACTTAACTTAAATAAAAGTTCCCTTGAGTCTTGCAGAAAGGTGGGCAAAGTAGTCACATGTTCTTGAAGATAGAAATCCACATATCTGGAGGTACATTCAAATACACTATTTATCGCTGAAATAATGGGTCTTCCCGGCATTGGATCCAAGCCTTTATAAACTTTTGGAATAAGGTAAAAAGTGGGTAGGGTGGGATGTTCTTTATATAAAAAATTTAATATGACTTGGGTGAATAAAATCTGAATAAGCACGAAAATCGGGTCCGTGTCCTGTTCTGCTGGTTACTGCGTGACTGAAGACGCTGCGGCTGCACAGGATTTATTCATATATATATATATATATATATATATATATATATATATATATATATATATATATATGGTTTGGTGGTTGCCAGTAGGTAGTTATAGTTATTCGATAGGTAGAGCATTTTTTGACTTGCCGATAACTTTGCGCCGCTAGACAAATCTTCATGAAATTTTCCCCAAAAAGTTTGGCAGTGACTCTTGTTGCCCATGGAACTTTTCAGGGCAAAATGTCAAGCGGTGAGCGAGAAAAGGGGGAGGGATCAAAAAAGTTTGTTTCCCATGTTCATTTCTATTGGAGCTTAAAACACAACTACAGACAGAATCTATTCATGGAATTACACCAGATTTAGCAGAATGCTAGCTTTTAGTCCCCTGATCGTGCTTTTAGTTCTTTGGTGTAAATCCGTTCAGTAGTTGTTGTGAAATTAAAAGAAATCTAAATTAGTTCATCTGGGATTTCGATGATTTCTTAAATAATAATGAGCGCATGCAGGGAAATCCAGAGCTCTGATTGGCTTCCCACACTATAACCAGAACGTGTTGGCAGACATCGTGGGATGTGGCTTAAGCAGAGTCCCAAAAATAAAGAGTGAAAAAAACGAAAACAGGATAGGGTAGGAATACCATGATCCCCAAACCTTGTATTCCCGAAGGGAACCAAACAAATTGCCATGAATCATCTGCAATAAAATAAAAATACAAGTGCAGGCTCCCATGCTTGTTTTGAAAAGGGCCACAGGGTGGGATAGGCCCAGAGTCATTTTATGAAAAAAGAAGGGGGCACACAGGCCCCACCCTGAGGCTCTTTGAGCCCTGAGGACCATCACCTCCCAGGGGCTTTTTAAAAAATGAATGGAGGGGGGCCACGTCGACCTCCACCCTGGGCTTCTAGAAGTCCCGGGGACCACCATCTACCAGGGGCTTTGTTTTTATTAAAGGAGAGGGGCTGCACAGATCCTCCCTCGTGGGCGTCTGGCAGCCCCATGAATTACTACCTCCCTGGCGCAATTAAAACAATTGGTGAGAGATCATGTGAACTCCTGGGAACCACCACCTCTCAGGATTTTCAATTTTTTTTAGAAGGAGGAGGGCCATGTGGTTCACCTCCTGGACTGTTCTTGACCACGGGGACCACCACCTTACCGGGGTGGTCCATGCAAACAGAAGGAGGGGGGCCACAAGGACCCCTCCTGGAGCCATACATGGACCTGGGGATCGCCAACTCCTTTGGCCGGCTCCTGTTATATCCTGGGGTGCATACCAAGCTGTTTGCTTGGTGGGAGCTGACTGCTGCCACCAAGCAACAGCAATCCCTCCACTTCCAGCTGGTGGGAGCTCTCAAAGTGCCCCCTCTCAATGGAAGCAGAGGTTTCATCTCTTTCCCTGCCTGCATTCATGCAGGCAGGGAAAGAGATGAAAGATTGCTGTGGCACGATGGGAGATGATTTCCAACAGTTTCCTTTGTGCAAGAGCAATGCCGATCCTGTAGGAGGCGGGGAGACTGTGGGGATTGTGGGGCTCTTGAGTCTCTCTCCCGGTTATGGGGAACTAGCAGAAAGAAGCAAAATTAAGGTCAGAAATTAGCAGAAAGAGGCAAGATAAAGGTGCAAAATGTGCGGAAAAGAGGCAAGATAAAGGTCAGCAACGGACATAAGGCAAGATAAAGGAGAGAAACAAGCAGAAAGATGCAGAATTGTGGTCCGAAATAAGCAGAAAAAGGGAAAATAAAGGTCGGAAACAAGCAGAAAGGCAAAATAGAGGCCAGGGGTGAGCAGAAAGAGGCAAAATAGAGATCAGCAACAAGCAGATTGAGGCAAAATCGAGGACAGAAACGAGCCTAAAGAGGCAAAATAGAAATCAGAAATGAGCAGAAGGACGAAATACTGATTGAATGGCCTTTACACTGTAGGGGGGTAAAATTGATATGACTCTATTAATGGCTGGGCATAAAGAGGTAATTAAGCAAATTTTTACTGTGGCAAAACAATTCAGTGAAGTTGCATAGACTATACTCTGACTTTTTATTCAGCTGGTTTGAATGGAAAAACTTTACAGCTCCTGCCGAGCCATAGCAAATTGTGCTCTACTTGGAACAAATGAGAGCATTTTGCTCTTGCTTGCTCTAAGTGGAGCAAAAATGCTTTGACGGAGAGGGGCCTGCATGTTAGCAGCTCCATCTGTGTCAAAGCAATGCCGCCTCCCATAGGAGTTAGGGAGCTGGCGTGGATTGCAGGGGCCTGAAGGCTCCCTCTACATTCCCCAACAATACAAAGCGGGTGCCCTGGGTTGGACCAGGACACACGCACTACAAGCAGGGCACTGGGTGATTGAGTTCCCAGGTCTGAAATCGGCCGCACAGCAACCTCCCATTTTTTTTAACAAATAAACCAAAAAAGGCCAGGCCCTAGGGGATGGGGTCCCCAGAGCCAAAATTGGCCTGGGAGGGGAATCGCTCAGCCCCCCTCCCTTTTACTTTATAAAATATACAAAGAAAAGGCAGCACCCTGGGGGATTGGGTCTTTCGGGCCAAAATCTGCCTGGGAGGGTGCGTCGCTTGGCCCTGCTCATCCATTAAAAAAAGGCCAGCCCTGGGGGATGGCTTTCCCAGGGCCCTAAAATCCATAGGAAAGGGGGGCCAGATGGGGTTGTAGTTAGGAAATACAATTTGAAAAATGTAGAAATTCACTGAAAGAATCAATGGTTACACAGATATTATAGGTAGGGTCAGATTTCACTCATACAAAACCAGTAAAATTGTGCATGTACATTTACCTGAGCTAACTACAATTTACACACCCCGAAATGCACTGCTTATGACCTCACATATTATATCACTCATGACATGGTCAGTGACACCACTGATGACATTTCAAATGACATCACTGATAAAATCATCCACAGAACCACTCATACACCCACTCATACCCCCATGCAACCTCTTGTATGCCCAGTCGCACAGTGGCACAACCACTCACATATCCATTCATATACCCATATCAGTGCTCACCCGCCCACTCACTCCTTCATAGATCCACTTACAAACCCACTCACTCACTAATACAGCCACTCACACATCCATTCACTCACCCATACAACCACTCATATAACCAATCACTCATCCATACAGTCAGTCACATAACCACACACTTGCCCATGCAGCATCTCACACACCTACTTATTTATCTACAATGTCACTCACACACCCACTCACTCATATACTCAGCCTCTCAATACTGCCACTCACCCAACCATACAAGCCTCACAAACTCACCCACATACCTTACAACCACTTGCATACCTATTCACACATCCATACAATCACACACACATCTGCTTATTCAACCATACAGGCACTCACACACACACTCTCTAATACTGCCACTCACACACAAACTCATTTAAGGAAACACCCACTCATATAGCCTCTTACTCACCCATACAGCCAATTACACAACCAGTTACTCACTCATATAGCTATTCAGTCACACACTCAATCACTATACAGTCACTACAGTACCACTTACACACCCATAGAGCTACTCACAATGCCACTTACTTAACTAGAAAGCTACTGACACACTCAGTCACTCACTAATATAACCATTCACACAGCATCTCACACACCCACACAGCTACTTACATTCCAACGTACCCCCAGGAAAGCCATGCAAACATCCATATACACAAGTATTCCTGCAGTCACACAGCCACTCACATAATGTATATATATATTATAAGTAGTGCAAATCATTAGTAGTACACCTAGCATACTAATTTAACTTTTTTAGTACTTTAGTATTTGTTTCGCAATCATAAACTCCTACATAATTTTTACTCTCACCGGATGACGTTGTCAGGGATGTCATCAGTGATGTAACTTACCATGTCTTGAGTGATGTAGTATGTGAGGTCAAAAGCAGTGCATTACAGGGCATAAGTTACACTTGGCTCAGGTAACTCTAACTGCTGCATTTCCCTGGGTTTATACAAGTGAAATCTGAGCCTAACTATAAAGTCAGTGTAATCTTTGTTCATTCAAGGAATATATATGTGTGTATATATGTTTAAATGTATATATATATATATATATATGTAAATATATATATATTTTATATATATATATGTATGTGTACATATACGTGTGCATAGGTATATATTACCTACTGGCGGTCGCCAGTAGGTAGTTATAGTTAGGATTGTTTTCCATAGGAAATCCTCAACATTCTATTTGGAATAACTTTGGCCCTGGTTGAAGAATCTTAGCGAATTTCTCAAAGAAGATGGCTCAGTCCGCTGCGCTCCTTCCCTGAAAGTTTGGGGGGGATTGGTCAAGTGGGGGCTGAGATAAAAGGGGGGTCCCAAAACGTGTTTTCTCCATGTTATTTTCCATAGGACCTTTAGACTCGGCTACAGGCCGTCGAACGGCTGAATGAATTTATAAGAAATTTGGCAAAACTGTAGAGTCCGGTTCGCAGATTACGCTTTTTTTGGAATGGTGTAAATCTGTTCAGTAGTTGTTGAGAAAATTAAAGTTAAAGTCAATTATATATCTATAGGCGCGCACGCGTGCGCGCACTCGAGCGGCTGCGCGTGAGCGGAATTTTTTTTTGCTGCGTGACGTCTGATAACGTTCGATTCGAAGGAAATCAGGAAGTTTTGTCCGCCATTTTGTCACTGCGAGTAAATATATTGTTCATTTCAAAGCATTGAAACATGGAAAGGGGAGAAGGTAGAGATTGTCTTGCTGCGTAGGTTTTCTCGGGGTGTGCATTAAGGCCCTTAAACGCGAAAAGATATAATTTTTTCCCGAAAAAAAATTACGGGGTGCGCGCACCCGGTCGCGCACACCTATTCACAAGAGTGTGAAAATGGAGATAAATCAGAATTTTGAGTGCTTAGATATAAGGTGGCTCTGAAAAGAGCCCTTGTGTTAATTGAGTGTTTTCTGCATTTATAAGTAAGTACCGATGCAGAGCCTGATGTTGCAGAGGAAGATTCTGTTTCCCTCATTCGTGAAATGAACACCGTCTCTCCTATAGACGTCTTGCATGTGGTATCGCAAGTTGTTGTGGTAAATAGAACCCATGCTATAATCTCTGAGGAACGCAGAAACAGATTTATTTACATGTCTCCTTGCTTTTTCAAATTGTACACAATGTTGATTGGACCAATTCCATTTCTGTCTTTGGCATATATTGGAATATACCAAGGCAGATCGAGGAAAAAGTGTCATCAATTGTCGAAAGGTGTCTTTTAGAAGCATTTCCAGACCTACCCCAGTGATTGTGCCTAAATCGTTCCCACCACAGTGCACAATTATAAGGTCTGGTTCTGGGAGATGCATAAAAGTTTTCACCAATGGAATCAATTGGTGACATTTCAATCCTCTTTTGGCAATCCATGTTATGTGTACATTTGGTAAGCCGAGGTTGCAAATTCGTCTGCTTACTGCATATTTTTCACTCCAGTGAATATAACTGTGTCCTATTAGCCAGACCTTCATTTTCAAGGGATTTGTAGTTGTCCTACGATCGGTTCTGGAAGTGGAATGGTAGTTAGAAGTTGAAATTCTAAATAGAGAAAAAGGAAGATGCTGGGTGTGGTTAAAAAAATAAAAATGATTGGTTGATTGTAATAAGTGGAGATTGAAGAGTACGTTGCATGTTAATGTTTATGTTAAACGAAAAGTACTATTGGGTGTGAAAAAAAAGACATGTAGCAGAGCTGTGGATTGGCAGGTGTTTCTGGAGGGAAAACAGTCTTCTTAGTTTGCTGTAGAACGTTGAGACATGAACTTTTGACCTGTGCCTTCAGCAAGGTGCTGAATGAGGTGTTACCATGGAAACAGCCGGAGATGGCAGTTGGTGATGGGTGACTCTCACGTGAGACTGAATATATTGTGTAGGGCAACCAATTGAAATTATAGTGCGGGTTCTGGTCGCCGTTTGCACTGGTGGGGTGAGGGAGGTGGTCGAGTGAAATAAAATGAAAAGTTTTGACCATGAGGTTGTACAGAGATTTGTGTAGTAAATGTGTTCGTACATTGAGGTTGGAAACGGAGTATATAAATATCTCTCTCAGTCCTGCTGTTTGACTGCATCTTCATGTCCCTTCTGTTTTCAATCTCCGTTGCCCTGTGTTATCATATTGTCTGTGTGTGTCTGCGTTCAGTCCGGGCTGAGGAAGTTTGCTGTGGAGGCACACACAGATAGTCCTATCAAAGTAATTGGAACGTTTTCAAAACAATAATTATATAATTGCATTGGTATTTTTAAAGCGCTACTGAATGTTTTCTTTCACAATTACCGCTTGGTTGTTTTCTCAGAGCAGATGGTATGTCGTATTTCACTCTTTGGTGCCTCTGCATCTGACTCTGTTCTCTGGTGGCTGGCGGAGAACTGTTTGTTATTGTGGAGATGAAAGGGTGATAAGGAGAGAAATACGACATAGCGTATGGCCTGTAGAAGCGTGGGAGCAGTGATTAACTCTGAGTGAAGCGGAACTGTGGCGGAACTGTGGCGGTGCTTGGTAACAGTAAAAAAAATTTTTTAACAGTGGTATAACTGTCTGTACGGTGCGCGACCTACTAAGAAAGAGTTCACGGGCCGTAATTGGCTTGCAGGTTCTAGTATCAGTAAGTGAGGTCGAGAAACGAAAACATTCAGGACTTTATTTATGAAGGCCTTGCGCCACCGGTGCGTCACTTTTTCCCATTTTAAAAAATGAGGCACCGGCGGCGGAAGGTCTTCATAAATAAGGTCCTCAGTGACTACAGTTGAGGTTACGTGGAACCCATGAATAGTTTTTCAATATGAAATCATTTCAGTTGAGATTATGGATTAAAAGAGAAACCGTGAATATTTGAAATGTTTATTTAGAAATTATGTAATATGAGTACAGAAATTGCAAAAAACACATTAATTGGTATTGTCAGTAGTACATGGAATACAAACACTATAGTTGAAGAAAAATGAATATAGTTGGAAAAAAACATTGTACACTCTCATAAGGAAGTATATCATATTTTAATAAATGGAAGAAGGTCTCTGGCCTTTCAGTTAGGGAACGATATATGAAAATGCAAGTGGTTATACATCATTACTTTATCAATCAGCTGTCTACATGCGAAGCACTATCAAGTTTGTGTTTTGTCAGTGTGTGAGGGGAAAAAAAAGGCGCCAAAAGCGAGAAAATGGTGAGAGGTGCATGTATGTAATCTGTTGGATGCTGCGCAAATCACTATTGAGGAGAACTACTGTATTGAGATATCTTTTGAAGGTTGCAGTATTGCATTTGAAATACAGCACAAGTAATAATGGAAATATTGTTGAAAGAACATATTTTTCTGTAAAGTATTTTAAAAACATAATTTTATAGGAAATTAAAGGAGTAGAGGCGTGTGAGGCGGAAATAAGCAGTTGAGATGCGAAATGGCGTTTACAGTTATAAAAAACTCGTTTAAAATTTACACATTAATTAGGGCACATGTAGCATATATTAGCGAGTTTTGCATCGAGTACGTTTGAAATAACATAAGATAAGATATGCAATAGAATTGTTGAGATTAGACTGTAAAAAAATAAAGTTGAAAATCGAGTAGCTGAAGAAACAAATGTAGTACACATAAAAGACCAAAATGTAACCAGCACGAAATCATAATGTCCACTGTTAGGCAGCAAGTGCTTCTAACAAGAAATTACTGTTATTATCTGAAAACATGTCAGCCATCCAATTGAGAAGAGGAAAGGAGCATTCGTGATCTGTCATTATTGGAGCGTCTTTTACCATGAGTGGGCAGCTCGGTGGGTTTTCGATGTAGCTCTCTGTTAGGAAATCTTGCGCTGCTGCGAATATATTCCAATGACCCAGAACTCCTTGTATCGCTTCAAAGGCCATAAACCCTCCGTTGTAACAAAGCTGTTCATGATCAAGTAACGGATTCATGAGGTGATTGTAATTCGCTTCAGGAGGTACCAAATTGCAGAGACATAAATCCAGGGCCCACGTGAAATCACAGCTCAGGCAATGAAATACAGGCTGCACACAGGTGAAATACGAATATCGAAATGATAGTCGATATGAAGTATTCAAAGTTGAGAGTGGTAAGGTGCCGTAGTACAGAAGCATTCTCTGTCGAAATAGTTCTAAGTGGTCCGGCTCGTTTGCGAAGGCAGGAGGGACATCCATTTTGAATTTACCAAGATGGTAAAGGAAACGGTGCAGCACTGCCGTTTGTATAGCAACTCCACAGAATTAGGTCGCCGCCTATGCAGTGGAGAGGAGCAGAATGACTTGATAAATATTCTAGGAGTCTAGTCACTTAAATATTGCTTAGTAGTTATCAAAAAAGTAGCCTGTCTTGAAGTGGAGGATGCGTTAACAAATAAGGGAGTCATTTGAGCAAGTTGTAAAGCAAGGTCAATTTTTTTTAACATCAATGCTGTTTTCTGTGAATGTTAGCTAAGTGAAAGATATGTGTGTGAGCAGATGCTACGTTCAGTTTTTAATGTGACAATGGAGCTCTTGTTCATGTCTTCCGATTCAAGGTCGGTATTCGCTGCCAAATGCAAATATCAAGAAACGCATGCGTGGGGTAGATAGTCTGCATTCTTAAAGGAAAGCAAATGGAGGGTTATTTTTACCGCGTTAGCATTGTCGTTTAAAAAGTTACAGTGATTTTCATTATATGTTAAGAAAGTATCACTGATGAAGACTGAAAATAAATCCTTATAAATAACAGGGACTGGTGTATTTTAGAAAAGGTGTGTAACATTACATGAATTGTAAATAAAAAAATAATGTAATTGAAAGTGTATGGTTTGAAAATGAAATGTAGAGGTTTATAGTTCACGTTTTGAAAGCGGTTCTAGAGGGTCAGATGCATGATAGATTTATAAAAAATAGAACATGTTTTTCAATAGTATTATCGAAAAAATATGTGTCTTTATGTACTATTTAGATTATCTGCCTGTTGCCTATTCTTTGAGTTTTAGTAATCCTGTGTCTTATAAGTTTTCCAGGGGCGGTTTGAGGTTCATGGTGGGCTTGGGCAGGGAGGGTAGGTTGGGGGTTTGTAATAGGGGGTCCGGGTGGGGTGGAGTGTGGAGTTTAGTGAAGAGTGAGGGGGTGGGGGGTTAGGGTGTTTGGTAATGGAGCAGAGTCAGAGGACGCCAAATTTCTGTTATGGGGTGCCACGGAAATATGTATCCATTCTCAGAGGTTTATTATATTAAGGATATATATTAACAGGGTGGCTCTTGTGGTTTTGTGGTTCTGTGCATGTGTATAATGCTGGGCCTGTAGTTTTTGTCTATGGACCTCATTACGACACAGGGGAGCCACGTTGCACAGTTAGAGATCAGAGACTTAGGAAATAAAACTTTATAATTTTAAGGGCTCTAAGCGATACAAATCGCCCGTTCTTGGTGTAAAAAATATCACCGCTATTGGTGGTGTTTTCTACGGTGTTAGTGCTCGAAGGAGAATAGTAACATATATCTGAAAGAAAATTCTGTAACAGGCTCAGCATTTCACATTATCGCGTGAAAACAAAAGTTGTTCTCACATAGCAATAAGTCTCTTATAATTAAGGGACGGAGTGTATCTAGTGCTATTTACTACACTGCTATGTGAACGATGTCGAATGTTTCATAAGAGGAGGCTTTAAAAGTTTTTCGATAAACTGGTTTTCCAGGGAAGTGGGTGGAGTGTTCCGTGTAAATTGCAGAATAGAAACTAGTAAGAACCAATTGGAAGTGTTGTTTTAAAGTCACATGACTTCACATGCGTGTCTCGCTGCCTCTACGCGATATGTGGGTGCTCGCACCCGGTCGCGCACTAAAAGAAAGCGGCGAGAAAATATCAGCTAATATGCTCTTGGAGCTCGTTTTGGTACAAAGAGTTAGTTCTGAAAAGAACTTTTTTCTTTTTTTCTTTTTTTTTGGGAAACAAGTGTTATGATGCTTTTGATTTCTTAAAGTTGCTACGACATTTTTCAGTATGTCATACTATCCAAATAAAGTGAAGAAATGTAACTTTTCTTGGAGCATTTATGACTCTCAATTTTGTGTTTAATTAGAATAAAGCTTTGCTCTCCGTATACAAGAAGTTTTCCACAGTTCTTGCATTTCATGTGGACGTTCGCCAGATATGGTTTCAAGTCCATCTCAGCACTCGATGGAGATACAGGTCGTTCTGCAGAAGATGTGCTGGTCACTTCTGATGGTAATAGCGTGGCCTCCGTTTTTCTAGTCAAAGGTGGTCGCTCATTTCCTTCAGATTCGGAAGATGAATGCGGAACGGTAGCCATTGCAGCAAAGTCTTCGGGAAGATGTTCGACGTTGTTCTCTCTTGAGAGTAGAAAAGAAAGTGATGGAAGTGGGTGGAGTGCTGCGTGTAAATTCCAGAATAGAAACTACCAACAACCAATTGCAAGTGTTGTTTTCAAGTCACATGACTTCACATGCGAGTCTCAGGTCCTGTACGGGATAGGTGGGTGCGCGCACCCGGTCGCGCACTAAAAGAAAGCGGCGAAAAAACATCTCATAATATGCTCTTGGAGCACGTTTTGGTAGAAAGAGTTAGTTCTGAAAAGAACTTTTTTTTTTTTGGGGGGGGGAAACAAGTGTTATGATGCTTTCGATTTCTTAAAGTTGCTACGTCATTTTTCAGTATGTAATACTATGGAAATGAAATGAAGAAATTTATCTTTTCTTGGGGCATTTGTGACTTTCAATTTTCAGTTTAATAAGAACGAGGCTCTTCTCTCCATACAAAAGAATTTCTCCACAATCGTTGCATTTCATATGCACCTTCGCAAGATATGGTCTCAAGTCCATCTCAGCACTCGATGGAGATACAGGTCGTCCACCAGAAGATGTGCTGGCCACCTCTGATGGTAATAGCATGGCCAGGGCTCTTGTCGATGCTTTTGCATAATGCTCAGGGTGCCTTTGTTTAACATGCCGCTGCATGGTATGTATAGAAAAGGAATATTTTCTATTTGGATTTCCCCTTGAGAGCTCCGAATTGCATATCGTGCAGGTTACTTTTGGCGCATTCACTTTCTTTTGATCTTCAGGATAAGTGAAAAATTGCCAAATGAAAGATTCCTTTTTTCTTCTTACCGGTGGTCGCTCATTTCCTTCTGATTCGGAAGATGAATGCGGAAGGGCAGCCATTTCAGCAAAGTTTTCCGGAAGATGCTCGACGTTGTTGTCTCTTGAGACTAGAAAAGATTGTGAGAAAAGTGGGTGGAGTGCTTCGTGTAAATTCCAGAACAGAAACTACTAAGAACCAATTGGAAGTCTTGTTTTCAAGTCACATGACTTTACATGCGTTTCTCAGGACGTGTAGGTGGTGACACTATCTAGTTACGAACGTGATTTGGAAATAGCGATGTTCTTTAGTGAAGTTTAAAAACGTGAAAAGAAGTGAATTCAAACACATACGGATTTCACACATTTTTAGAGCTCGATTGAAGTATACAATTAATAAATTATAAAACCTTTTATATTTTTTTTTTTAAATATTAAGGTGTGTACAGCCAGTCACACAGGAATGATTAAAAAAAATTCGGCTCCATTTAATTAAAAGGTTTATATGACAAAAAAAAAGCCAAGGTTCAGTGTCTTAACGTACTATAAGTTCTTTCATTGGTCTATGAAGAAATTCATTAGGTTTAAATTGGAAAGCTTTCATGAAATAAATAGGTGGGTGCGTGCACTCGGTTGTGCACGTAAGATTGGTATGTCGATATTTATTTGAGGTATATCTTTCATACTTAGGAACTAGCATTCAAAAAACCTATGAAATTCACTGAAAAAACCATAGGTTTTACACACGTTATAGTTAGGAAATAGCATTTGAAAAACCTATGAAATTCACTGAAAAAACCCTAGGTTTTACACACGTTATAGTTAGGAAGTAGCATTTAAAAAACCTATGAAATTCACTGTAAAAACCATAGGTTTGACACATGTTATAGTTAGCTGGACATTTTACTCTTATAAAACCAATGAAATTCCCCGTTATAGTTACTTCAGCTAACTATAACTCGCGCGCCCGCAATGCACTGCTGATGACTTCACATATTACATCACTCATGACATGGTCAGTGACATCACTCATGACATCACTAATGACATCTCAAATGACATCACTGATGACATCATCTTTGTGGAAGAGTGGCAGACCTACACTCACCCTAATATAACCTTTATTACACACACTCAAAAAGTAGAAAATAATAATTTCAATACAATAGCCATACCAATGCCACTTGAAACACACCTATTTAGTAATTTGAAGATCTATATACACAACCACTTATTCATCAACAGATATATACAGCCAATCATATATTATATACAGTCACTCATATATGTATTCAGTCATTATATGTTCTTATACACTGATACATCCTGATTATCCTGTTACACACCGACACTCAACCATAGAGTTATTCACACATAAGTTATATGTACTAGTTTAAAACATATGTACTTACTAAGAAATACACTATTAAAACAGTTATTCATTCACTTAGACAGTCATATATACACTCATACAGAAAAAAAACAAATAATAACCTATATGCCTTTTACCACACAAACTCACTCACCCATACAGTCTAGCATATATGCTGCCTACAACACATACAAACAGTAAGTCACTCATTCATGCATCTATGCACTACATAAGATCTCCCAACGAAGCATATTGACACTTAGACACTCAGACACTCCAACTAATAATCAAACAAATAATAAGCTATATAGACATTATGTATCACTCATATAGCTACTCACCAACACATGCAGCCACTTACATAGAAACTGAGAGACAGATACAGATATGTATATATTTAAACATTACTCATTAGCCCATGTACTCATCAAGATATACTTAATCAGTCAGTCATACAATCTATTTTTCACCTAAAAAGCAGCTATTTATACACTTATATGCTCAATTCTTCTTCCATTAACCTTCAGATATACATATATAAAACATATTTAATTTTCAGAACTAACCTATTCACTGGATGATGTTATCAGTGATGTCATGAGTGATGTCACTGACCATGTCATGAGTGATGTAATATGTGAAGTCATCAGCAGTACATTGCGGGCGCGCGAGTTATAGTTAGCTGAAGTAACTATAACGGGGAATTTCATTGGTTTTATATGAGTAAAATGTCCAGCTAACTATAACATGTGTCAAACCTATGGTTTTTACAGTTAATTTCATAGGTTTTTTAAATGCTACTTCCTAACTATAACATGTGTAAAACCTAGGGTTTTTTCAGTGAATGTATATATATATATATATTCACTGAAAAAACCATAGGTTATAGACCATATATAGTTAGGAATTCGCTTTTACAAAACCTTAGTTTACTCACACAAAACCATTAAAATTCCATATATAATTAGTTGCACTAACTATATATCGCGCACCCGCAATCCACTGCTGATGATGTCACATATTACATCATTCATGAAATGGTCAGTGACATCACTGATGACATCACTGATGACAACATCAGTGATGTCATCAGTGATGTCACTGACCATGTCATGAATGATGTAATATGTGACATCATCAGCAGTGGATTGCGGGTGCGCGATATATAGTTAGTGCAACTAACTATATATGGAATTTTAATGGTTTTGTGTGAGTAAAATAAGGTTTTGTAAATGCGAATTCCTAACTATATATGGTCTATAACCTATGGTTTTTTCAGTGAATTTTCAAGGTTTTGTAAATGCTAATTCCTAACTATATATGGTCTATAACCTATGGTTTTTTCAGTGAATTTTCAAGGTTTTGTAAATGCTAATTCCTAACTATATATCGTCTATAGCCTATGGTTTTTTCAGTGAATATATATATATATACATACATATATAAACATATATCATCCGTATATCTATATAAATACAAACATAAATGCATGCATACATATACTTATATGCATACAGATGCATGTTATTTACATGAAAGTTGAAAAAACACTAATAAAAGCAAAGCTAAAAAGCCACCTCATTACAAACAGAATGGCTTTAACTTAAACGAGGGCGAGATCTAATGCATTTTCAATGCTTGTTTACTTTGGTTCCATCAAGAAAGGCATTCAGATGTGTCACACATTTGCCATAAATTCTGAATGTTAGCACTCTAGTTGCACATTAGATCACTGTAGTAAAGCTACTGCTCACCAGGGACGTCTGCTGCTGGTATTCAAAGTGCATGTTTCAGTCTGCATGTCACAATTTTTTTAATGAAATAGAAGAGGATTTGAGAAGTCACTCAAAATGATCCCTAATTTTTCTTTCTGAAGCACTAATCATACTTTCTATGGCAAAATTAACCCCCTCATGTTGTTCCTTTTTAAATTGAGCGTTTTCAGACTTACCACTTCATTCCAATCAAGATGGCTTCTGGTGTGCCATACTTTTGTCATAAGTAAGACTGTTAGCGCTCTAGTTGTTCTTTAGAACACTCTGGGACATTCTGTCATTGAGCTATACTTGGGGTACATCTGGGTGATATTTGGGCCACATTTAGGCTCTTTTGTCTCTGGTGGCCATCTTGGGAGACTGTATGTCAGAATTTTTTAATGAAATTGAAGAGGGTTTGAGAAGTCACTCAAAATGTGCCCTAATTTTTCTTTCTGCAGCACTAATCATAATTCATATGGCAAAATATACCCCCTCATTTTGTTCCTTTTTAAATTAAATGTTTTAAGAGTTACCACTTTATTCCAATCAAGATGGCTTCAGGTGTGCCATACCTTTGTAATAAGTAGGACTGTTAGCGCTCTAGTTGTTCTTTAGAACACTCTAGGAGGCTGCAGTAGAACACAAAGGAATCAACTGACAGTGTCTGTCCTTGTTGGATGTACATGTTTTACTGAGAATGTCAGACTTCATTTTCACATGACTGAGAAAGATAATGTGAATTTACAGAAAATATGCTTTCAGTTTAGCTTATAGATCCCCTTCCAAACCACTGTGGGAAAATCATGAGATATTAGTTTTCTTTCAAACAATATTCATGATATCACAGCAGAAGGTTTTTTCACATGGTAAAATCACCTTAGAACCCACCACAATTCCTAAAACGAGTATGGTACCATCAACAAATGATTTATAATGTAACTAAAGTCCTAAAACCCTCTATTAACTACAATGCTTTTTAATGAGGTGCTATTTTGTATATTGGTCCCAAGATGGCTGCCAACACTTCTTGGATGAAGTGCTGACAGCCAATCAGATCAGATGGGTGGTTAGGCTCCGCCCAGATATATATCTTTTTTTGAACCTAAATTACTCAAAATCCACTGGAGCACATATATTGAGACCTAGCAAAGGCACATCGGGCTAACAGTCCCTACAATTTTGCCAAGTTTCGTGCAAATCCATTCAGCCGTTCGAGCTAAAAGTGAGGCCAACCGCCCTATGGAAATTAACATGGGAAAAACGCGTTTTGGGACCCCCCTTTTTTCTCGCCCCCCCCTTGATGAAACCCCCCCCAAATTGTCAGGGGCTGCTCAGAAACAAAATGTTCCATTTTCCTGAAAATTTCAGCCAATTCCGTCCACAAACGCCAAAGTTATTAGACATAGAATTTTCAAAAATCCCATAGAGAAAAAATCCTAACTATATATACCTACTGGCGACCGCCAGTAGGTAATATACATATATATATATATTTTTTTTTTTCTCCTCCAGTGCCGGTTTGCGCACCTTGGGCTGTCGTGGAACGGTCCCAGATAGGCCACCGACTGGCCTCAAAAATGTACCACCAATTACCTCCTCTGTTCCGAAGTAAGCCAGGACACCCGGAATATGTTTGCAAAATTTATTAGCAGAATGAAAAAGTGCGACGCGTTTCGCCGATAAGGCTTGCTCACGCTTATCGGCGAAACGCGTCGCACTTTTTCATTCTGCTAATAAATTTTGCAAACATATTCCGGGTGTCCTGGCTTACTTCAGAACAGAGGAGGTAATTGGTGGTACATATATATATATATATATATACACATAAATAAATATATATTTAAAATAAATCATACGTACCATATCTATTTGTTAAACAGACCAACTGTATACCTATATATTTTTAAACCGTAAGTAGTATACATTTTGTAGAAAGGCATGCACATATCTGATACATACATATAATCAACGTATGGATGTTTATTTACATGTACAGGCATATGCTTTACATTTGTGTTTGAGTGGGTGGTCATGTAAGAAAAAGTCAACTCTTGAGTAGTCTTATACAGATAACATAGTTATCCATGGCTCATAGTTTGGGGGATAATGATTCCATAGTTAGGTTGCTTGGGGTTTTTAGGCAAGGTGGCAATCTTCAGCGAAGGTTCCTTTGTTGTATGTATTTGGTGATTTCATTCCTTGATAACAAGTGGTCCTGTTCCATGTATTGCTTTGTGGATGATACAAAGCAGCTTGAAGGTGGATCTTTTGTTAACCAGTAACCAATGGAGGGCCCTCAAGACAGGGGAGATGTAGGATTGTGGCTTAATATGCAGGAGTGAAGGTCAAAAACTACTTTTTGGCAACTAAAAGCCATAAAAGCAAACATTTAAAAACAACATTTGATCAAAGGCACAATAAGTTAAAACAACATGTCCAGTATGAACAATATAAGAAAGCCAAATCACACAGATAAATGGGCTAAAATCAGATTTAAAATAATACAAAGAGACAAACACAATTGTCTCCAAGACTTAGTTTGTAAACAGCAAAGGATACAATGTATAAAGTGCTATACTGCTGAAGCATTAAGTCAATCGCTATATGTGGTGTGGCGTAAAGGACACGAGGTAACACATAGTCATCCCTAAACGCAGCCACTAGAGACGGACTAGCTACTGTGAAGGCAACCTCTTCATGTGTCTAATGGGCCCTGTTAAAAAGCGCGCAACCCCAAAGCAGACCATAGGGGAAGAGAACATTCCAGGATATGATATTGCTGGCCTTACTTTTGCAAATTGACAGTTTCTGAGCAACATAAGTATAAACTTTCTGCGCAGGGGGTTATATTAGTCATAGAAATATATAACATGCAGAGTGTCCTGCTCCGAACAATTGTCACATTAACAGGACTTTAATGTGCCAAGTTTCATATATGCTTTGGGGAACGCCAATTGCCAGGGTACCAAGTTCAGATGAAATCTAGGTAACACAAAGCAATGATAACATTGGTAATAAAAAGTAGGTACGGTTGTACCTGAGGAGTCAAACTCAGTGTGACAAATCTTCTCACGGAGGGCTTAACTAACTCTTTCTCTTCCCTAAGACCCTGCTGTTTGGCCAGGAACTGCAATTTGATATAACTGATGGCTACTAGGCCTAAAGGTCTGATATTTAGATATAAAATGGGACAGACAAGCCATTTTGTCTGTCCCATGATATATTTAAGGTAAGGAAAGCGTAGAGCCCCTCAAGTACGATACAATGCATAATAATAAGTTGATTTAAAGTAGGGGTAGGACAGGCCCATATTCTCAGCCAGCGCAACACTGAGGCTACCGCTGTCAGGTTTGAACTATACTCCACACCCAGCTCCTTGTGTAGAATGAACGCTTGGGTGGGGCACGGACCTGCCAAAAGCTTACCCTGTTAGAATAGACCTGTGAATGCTTACGCAGTACCCTATATAAGTTAGCATTTGCATCACCATTTTCTTTTAAGATGCCATTTTGAATGAGGATCAAAACGAATCCTTTACTGTTTCTGAGAATAGCTTCAGATGAGTTTTATTCTATTTTATTTTAATTTATATTGGCGCCGGGAAACCCACTGCGGGTAGCTGTGCGCCTTATAAGTTTAAATAAATAAATAAATACATTTCTGCAATAATGAACTGTTAGTTCCAGTGCACATCTTTCTCACTAGATAGAGGCCCTCTCCCACTTGTCTGGTGGCGGGCACAGGGTGAAACGACCTTGGATTGTACTAGGCTGTGTACGATACGAGAACCAAAACCTTTTTTTTGTATTTCACTTTCCAGCTGCATCTGCCTGGAAAATTCCACTGTTGGCATGCCTTCGCCCGGGTATGAAATGTACATAATGTATGGTTTTGCTTGCTGATCTTTAGTTCCTTCTGTACCACTCGTCGAGACTGTGCAGACGGAGCTCCACTCTGAGTGATCTGAATAAAACAATTATTGGTATATTCTCCACTGTACTTCCAACTCTTCATTTGGTATGGAAGGCTGCGAGGTGGTCTGAGGTGACCCGGGATGCCCCAAGCGGGTCACTTCCTTCAAAGCATGAATTTATTCTTGGCCCTCTGGATGTCTCTCACATCCCTATAGCCCCAGACATCATACCCATACGTGGCCAAAGGAATATATTTTTCATTATAGATCTTCAGCAGGACTGGAATTGGTTTTGAACCCATTCTTTTTATGTTTTCTTTGTGCACACCAAAACCCTCACTCGCCAAATAGCACCCATAAGAATGGGAAGGTTGGCACTTTAGTTAGTTCTGCCCCCTTACAAAAGAACTTGAACTTGACAGCCTTCTGAGGGGTTGTCTTTGCAGCTGGATGATAAAAAGTCCCCTAGCTTATTAATATACAACATGAACAACAAGGGGGCCAAAATCCACTCCTGTCAACCCTCTCTTAACTGCCCAAGAATCTGTCAAGCCTACATCCTTGTTCAATCTTACCACTGCTGTGGTGTTTTCATGGTTGGCATGTAAAAAGGCCAGCATCTCTATATCCAATCCCATATCTCATAGGGTCAACCATAATTAAGACCTGTTTCAAATTGTCAAAAGCTGATGTTAGGTCTATGAAAGCCACGTATAAAATTCCCTTCTTGGCAATAGTACATTTCCCAATCACTAAGCGCAGGTTAAGACATTGCTCAAGCGTCCCTTTGCCCTGCCTAAAACCATATTGTAGGTCTGAGATGACATTAAAGTGGCCAAGTCACATTGTTAAAAGACCCAATATCGCTTTCCCCATGATTTTGGCTGCCAAATCCAAAAGCAAGATTGGTCTATAACAGGCGGGGTCATCCCTTAGGATCTTTTTGAAAATAGGAATAATGACAGCCTTTGACCACGAGGGAGAAAAGCCATAAGAGCGGCCGCATTAACAACTGCCAATATCTTTGCCCAAATGGCAGGGTCGGCCTTGTACAAGTCTGCGGGTAAGCATGAGAGGATTTTGCGGATTGGCAATCCGCGAATTTTGCGGATTTGCGGATTCGCAATCCGCAAAATCCGCGAATTCCCGCGAATTTGCGGATTTTTTTTTTTTTTGTGTTCGCCCGTGTTTCTGCCAGTTCGCGAGGGTTTTTACAATTTCGCAATTTGCGAACTTACCTGTCGGGTCGCAAGTTTTGCGAACTACGTGTCCAGCCTGTTTGGGACACTCTTCTTCATCACTGCCACTCTCTGTCACCACTGCCACTCTCTGACTACTCATGCCACCCTCTGGCCCACCCATGCCACCCTCTGTTTCATCACTACACCCTCTGGTTGTCCAGTGTACATTATTTTCGGCAAAGCAAAGCACACCTTCCCTGCCTCAAGTGACCTGAATTAATTTGGGGCTGATTAATGTGTCACAGAATATTTTTTTAGCTGGCACCTGCTTCCTTAGTGCGCCCTGATTAGTGATCTTTTGCACTTGCTAAGTGCTTTCATTGTTGCAAAATTAGTTACAACACCTGCCCTGCCCCAACTGACAATAATGAATTAGGGGCTGATTAATGGATTTTAACTTCCAGCCTGGCTCCTGCTTGTCTCCCTTAGCTGTAATTCAGGACCTTTGTGGCATATGTGTAACTATTCTGAGGTTCAGAGCAGGGTCACATAATAGTTTCAACTGGCAACTGAACTCTGGAGGGGCCCCTCAGGAAGCACTACAGGAAATGGCTACTAATGATGTGCCTGAACTTTTGAACCTGGTAAGTAGTTACTTTCAGTTTTGCCAAGATCGTATTTCTGCAATTTTGCACTTATTCGCGGGGCGCGAACTCACGCTAACAGTGCGAGCAGTGCGAGCAAAATCCGCTGCTCGCGGATTTGCGGATTTTGCGGGAAATTCGCAAATCTCGCGGATTGCGGATTTCCCGAAAATCCGCAAAATCCGCGAGCGGAACGGATTTTCCGCCCACGCCTATCTGCGGGTGCCCAATCTGGGTAAGGTGCTTTCCCTCCAGTTGTTGAGCTAATGGTTTTGTGGACCTCATCTGCACAAAAGTTAAGTGGGGTCCTAGCTAAGCTGATCACCCTGTGTCACTCTGTCTACTCTAAATTGTTTCCACTATATATATCTTCAAAGTACTGTACCCAGCGCTCAGCAGATATTATATAGTCTGAGTTAGGGTCTGCTATATCATAGAAAAAAGTGTTATTAACTACGGTCCAGAACTTGGAGCTATCAGACAAAAAACCTGCGTGTTCAAGGGCCTCGCAGGCCTGTTCTCTGATCCGCTTCTTCCTTTCAAAAACTGCAGACTTATAGGCCTTCCTACAGCTCCTGGCCACTGCTTCATCCCTTGGGATTTGTTTGAGAGTGCAGGACAGACTAAAAGTATCAGAATAAGAAAGGATTTGGTGGGTGAGCAAGCGTTGGCTTAAGTGAAGACACAGGTAACCCTGGGGTTTTAGTTACCAGGGCCAGCGGCCTGTTACCCTGCAATTTTGCCTCAATTACCGTTAGTCAATTATTTTCATCAAGTCCCTGCAGACTTGCCAAAGGTTAAAATCGATTGGTCATGGGCAGAACAGAGTCCACATTTCTAGTCAGGGCATGCTTAGCGGGTCTAGGAGGCAACTGCCACAGATGATTTAAAAAGGGCTTATTAAGGGGATAGAAGGACCATTGGGAAACTATCCTAATTGTTGTTTTAGAGCTGCTCCTATAATGGCATCCCACAAGCACTTTAGTTTGCACAGGGTGCCTAAGATTAACAATAACACAGTTCACCTCCACATTTGTCCTAGTCCTGCAGCCTATCCATCCTGCTCTTCTTGCCATAATAATAACAGGAGACATATTTGGGTTGTTTGCCACATTATTATTACACCAATGAGTAACCTTGTGTAGAAGGTCCAGAGAGGTTCCCTTCAAGCCTTGTGATAGTGGATAAAACCCCACTAAAACAACAGCCAGAGGAGCTGATTCTGGGGGCAAGTCAAGAATACACTGACTTTCTGCCTTTGACATAATAGGTTGAGGTAAAGTGCATAGGTCAGATTGCCTCTCCTTAGGTGTTCGTGGCATGTCTTTTTGAGCCGCCTATGCAGCAAGAATAAAAATTCTAGGGGTACAATTGGTCCTGGGCCTACAGGAGAATTCCTCACCCAGTAGGACAGAATTATGTATCACCATTGGTGCATGGTTGGTGTTACCAAGCACAACACATAGTGCCCCTTGCCCCACAATCACTGTCTCTGACCCTGTGGAACAATCATTGAGCATGGAGAGAAAGGTATTGAATCTTGCCTCAATCCCCTCTAGCTTTGTGTTATGGGTGGTATGAGGTCTTTGGTCATTGACTCCAGTCTGGAGAAATGAGTATCTAACAACAATTCAAAGCTGGGTCCGGTTAGCGATGTCTTCCTCCGAGCACTTTTACAGCCGATTCTCTTCCTCTTGGTAGGGGAACAGTCCAAATTTGGGTCATTTCCTGCTGTCAATATACCTGTAGACATATCCGGCTCAATGATGGAGACCCTCTTTGATACAAGCACAGGTGCAGATGGGCAGGGAATAGCCTCTGTGTCCCCTTTGTGCCCCACCATTCTTTGCCACAGTAAAATCCTGCACAAATTTCTTGGTCTCCAGGGATAGCCTTCTCTCTGTCAGCGATATCTCCTTTGAAATAACATTTGCAGCCCTAGTCAAGAAGGAGTCAAGGGTCGCTACCTTGTTGCCCCCTCGGAGCCCCTCTTGGCCAGAAGCCATTTTCCATATTTTTTTTTTAGTTTCAAAACCTTTATTGCAGGTAGATACTGTTGAACACAGCGTAGTGCCTACAACCCTGTTCGGGCCGGCAGCATAAGGAAATAGCAAATATAGCAGTATAGAAGTACACAGCAAGCCGCCAACAACCACTTTGGACCAGCCGCGTCAAATGAAACATTGCACCAAGGATTGATTAAGGTGTGGAAAAACCCAAAAGCCATAAGTGACTAAAAATCATCTAGGGCCAGATGTAGGTCACCAAATACCGGTCGGTAACGGCCGATTTCGGCCATTACCGACCGGTATTTGGAGTTTGAGATGTAGAGGGCCTAAATTTACAGAATCGGTAAAGTACAGATTCAGTATATTTACCGATTTGGTAAAATACCGAATCAGTAAATTTACCGATTCTGTAAATCCAGATGTAGGTGGCACTGAAAACAGTGCCACAGGCCCTTAAGAATTCGTTATTTACCACCAAATAATACTTGGTGGTAAATAATGAATTTCTGTGTACATGCACATCTGTGCATGGACACCGTTGCCATGTGGCACACATACATGCCCTAAGGGCATGTATGTGTGTCACATTGCACACAAGCCAGAATCAAAGGTGCAACAGGGTGTCAAAGTGACACCCTGTTCCCCTTGTAAATTCGGTAATTTTACGGAATCAGTATTTACTAAGGGTGGGCGTAGTTCGCGAAGTACTGCTACGCGAAGCTACGCAAAGTGCACTTCGCAAACTTCACGTAGCACTACGCGAGCTGCGTAGTAGCATGTTCGCACTGTGCAAGATGTGTTTTCAATGATTGCACAGTTCGGACAAGCACTCGGCACTGTGCAATCATTGAAAACGGTATCTTGCACAGTGCGAGCTGTAGTTTTCTGCTGCTCCAGTAGATTTTTACTCGAGCGGCAGCTTTCTCAATGCGAACAGGTAGTTTCTCATTGCAAGTGGTCGCGAGCATGCGCAACCACTCGCAATGAGAAACCTGACCTCCCCGCATTGAGAATCTCGCCGGGATGTAATTTTGCTTGCTCGCGGTCGCGAACATGACGTTGAGGACCGCGATCAAGCAAAAAATGACCGCTGCACTACTCTACGCTGCACTATGCGTGTTCGCACTGTGCTACATGCAGCTTGCGTAGTGCGAAGTTGCGCAAACTTCGCAAACTATGCGAGCGTAGCGTAGTGCTTCGCCCAGGGTTAGTATTTACCGATTCGGTAATTGACATTGATTCCTATGGGCCTCAATACCGATTCGGTAATTACAGAATCTTACAGATTCGGTAATTGAATTGGTAAAAATACCTACATCCTGATTGCCAGTTCTTAAATACCGAATCGGTATGATTCAGTATTTAAGAATCGGTAATCGGGGATTACCTACATCTAGCCCCTAGTGTCAACACGTGCTTATTAAGTCAAGAGTCCAAGGCCCCAGACAGAGACAACTATTTAGTGTGTGGGATCAGAAAATATGTACATTGCCCCTTTGGAACCCTCAATGGCTCTCACTAATTTTTCGAACGGGGTGAAGGGGCGTGTCGCCGCAGCATGCACCTTGGGGAAGGAAACCAATGGCGCAGTTACATGTATTGATAGTGGAGTTTGTGTGATAGCAAAGTCAGATCTGCATTTGTCGAAGGACTTAAGGACACCAATCGTTCGACTTTCCCCTCATTCTAAGCACGAAGCACCTGCTTTTGCAAGCCTAGGTGAAATTCAGGGTTGCGTGCGATAGGAGAATGTGGGGACGGGAACATGGTCTGGCCCCTTTTGACCACTATTTTGTTCCAGATATCAAGGACTGTCTTGGTCTGCACTGCAACATATGCGCTCCAGGGATGGGCATGCTTAGATAGCCAAGCAAGGTCCCACAGGGGCCGGAATGCCACCGTCCGGTCCATGTGAAACCAATGCGTCTCACTCTCCTGTGAAAACCACTCGGTATTTACCTCAGATGCACTGCACAATAATACTCCTGAAGATTTGGGCAAGCCAGGCGACCCCTATCTCGCAGACACATCAGAAGTGAATGCGCCACCCACGGAAGCCTCCCATTCCACACAAAGGCACATTGATCAGCCTGTAGGCGGTGAATGTCCACTTGCGGGATCCGGGTCTGGAGCATCTGGAATAGATAGAGAAGCCACAACAGAAATTCATCTTAAGGTCATTGATGCGCCCCAGCCACGAAATATAAAGGGGCTTCCATCTCTCTAGGTCAGCCAGTACAGTGCGGTGCAATATCGCCCAGTTGACACGTGACCAAGTAGAGACCATTTTCCTTTTGACCATTGTTGAGAGAGTTGGAGTCACTGGTTTTGTGTTGACTAAAGGGTGGACATCTTGAGGGTTCAGGAAAAAAAGATTACACACTCACTCAGCAGGGGTCAGCTTATCAACGTATCAGCAGTATACCAGAAGGGTTCAAAGTACCTTGATCTTCACCTTAGTGACATGCCAGAGGAACAATATCCTGGTGGTCGGGGTTAAAAAAAATCCAAGAGACCTGGCCCTGCCCAGCCTCTATCGGCCACTGACGGGCACAGACTGGCCCGCTCTTGGCCTGGTCTTGGCCGGGGCAGGGCCTGGGTTTGCCCCACATGCGTGCAGCACTGCGAGGGCCCAGCCAGTAATTATATGCACCTCTGGGTGCCAGCTGCATGTGTGTGGTGGCAGAGACAGCCACAGAGAGTGCTAGGGCTTCTGTTCCTGCCCCTCCTGTATGAAAAGAGGCTCCTGAGCTGTGGGGGCCCAGCCTGTGATTATATGCATCTCCGAGCACAGGTTGCAGGTGTGTGGAGGCGATGACTGCTGCAGAGAGTGCCGGGCCTTTTGGTCCTGGCCCTTATGCACAAAAGTGGAAGTAGTCAGGCAACAGAGTTCTGAATTCATTGTAGTTTTTTCATTGTAGGAACGTGCCTCTTTAGACTTTTTGCCTGATGCCTGATGTGATTTCAAACTGGGTCCCTGCAAATCAGGTTCCCAGTTCAAAATCTCTTTCCCAAAAACTGTACCGTCATTGACACAACTGCAGCCATGCTGGCAATGGGGAGGTGAGCACCACCTCAGCCTTCCAGGCGTGGTGTAACTTGCCATATTTGAGGAACTGCGCTGGGGTCGTTCCATGCTCCGCCCTTAGGGTCTCATACGTTTTAAGCTCTCCTCTCGCCACTAGGTCCCCCAATGATGAGATCCCAATAGCATCCCACCCGCCAAAGCCATTGAGTTTATGTAACTCCCTCAGCCACGTGCAGGTCCATATCAGCGTCTGCTTGGTCGGTTTATGCATCTACCCCATCATCCTCGTCGCCTTGTCCCATACCTCTATAGTGATTTGTGTGGCCGATAGTAGCAGTCGCTTCCCGACTACCCCATACCCCATACAAGTAGTGTAGGCTAGTGCGGCGTGCAATGGTGGCCCTTTCCAGCCTATAAGTTGGGTGTTCCAGGGACGCATGGAGTCACTCATTTATCGGTGCGATAATATGCCTCAACGTCCGGTAGGGAGATCCCCACATTATATTGATTCATCTGGAGCATAGCTAGGGCTACTCTGGGTTGCTTCCCTAACCATAATAAGGCAGGCAATTCAGCATTTATTGCTTGGAATGTCTGTCTGGATAGGGGAAAGTACTTATTCTGCAGGGCATACAGAAAGCGGGGCAACATGATCATCTTAAACATCGCTGCCCGGCCTAAGATCGTAAGGGGGAGGGACTTGCATCAAAGGGCGTCAATCGCAAAGTTCCTAAGCACTCTCTGGATACTTTTTTGATAGGAAATATGTTTGTCCATAGTCAGATAGATTCCGAAGTATTTAAACCCTGACTGAGTGACCAGGAGGGCGCGCGATAGCGGGGGGCATTCTTCCTCCATGAGTGGGCTGTATAGAATCGATTTGTAAATCTTGTCAGGTGGCACCTGTTTGGTGTCTTCATGAAGCCCTCACCCACCAACCTGGTTGGTGGCATGCTTCATCATCATGCCCACCCAGTGACATCTAATGTGTCCCGGGTGTGCTTCAACGCCTGATTACAGCGGAGCAGGTATTTTACTGAGAGTGCAGTGTAGTGAAAAGGTGAAGTGAGATTAAAACGGCTTGACAGGGGTCCCAATACCCTAGGGATTACTACATTTTAATAAATGGGCCCCTATCAGCGGTTAAAAACAAGGCAAGGTGGATGTTGTGGTGGCAGAATTACGGCCTCCTACATCCGGTGTTGGTCGACATGTTTCAGCCAGTGCTTTCTCTTAATTCTGGCTTTCCTCAGGACCGTATGAAGTGTAGTGGAAGTTAAAAAGTTAAGTGAGTGTTGCAGGCTATGTGTCGCACTCGGATGTATGACGTTACAACGCATGCTTTTACCACGCATGCCTTTACAACTTGGTTTTTACAACGCATGCCTTTACAATGCATAGTGCTTTGGGAAGCTGGATAGTGAATAGTTTAATTAACTATTCCAACTCCAGTCCCCGTGGATAGTAGGGAAGGTGTTGGATAGTACATTAAACCTATTCCCTATCCTAGAGCGCCCCCCAGTGCAATGTGTTGTAATGGTTTGCGTTGTAAAAGTTGTGTCGTAATGGTAGTGCGTTGTAAAAGTTTTGTTGTAAAGGTTGTTTACCGTTGCACTCACTAAGGTGCTCTAGGTGTTAAAGGGGGGATTCCCTCCTCAAGCATACCTGAACATAAAGCATGTATGACATAGACAAGGCATATATAGAGAAAATAATTAGCATGTAGCACAAGTCAAGGTAATTTGCCGTTTTATAAGCGCTTCGTGTGGAGGCTACAAGCGGCAAAAGTGTAACAGTACTGGTGGTACTGTTAGTGGTAATACTCGGTTTCTAGATGTCGTGGTGATGCTAGGAAACAAATAGCTCACACACATTATGTGGAGAAGTGGGCATAAGGACAAGAGTTCTCACTCTGACGATTAGTCCGCGATGCTTCCAGGAGTGGATCGGCAAAGGGGTTGACCCTGGAATAAAAAACGGGGGACCACTGGCGGTTAGGGACCTGTATGGGAAGAAACGCTTACCCGGACGTTGTGTTGGTCGAACAGCATACTCACAACACTCTCGGTCAGGACCTGCGGGATACCTGTGTGCCGTCCTCGCACTCCGTAACCTGACTGTGGTAAGCTGGTGTACAGACTCTCTATGTCTAGCCCTACTAGTAGTTGGGCGCTGGCATCAAAGGGTTCATCATGTATGATATTAAGAAAGTGTTTTGTGTCCTTTATGAAGGTGGGGGTCTGTTGGACAAGAGGGTTTATACCATTGAGGTTCCAAGTGAGAACCATACAGAGGCCCATCGCCCATCCACCCCATGAGCTCCGTGTGTAGTTACAGTGGCCATGTTGTGGTAGTGGTCAGGTGAGCGCCGTGGGTGGGCCTGACTGCATGTATCCCTACCAGTGCAGAACTGCATGCCATATGCCAGTCAAACAGAAAAAAGAACATACAACAGAACTCACCCAACCAAAAAACCGGTGTGACCCCCCATCACCCCTCCCACCCCCTCCCCTTTGACTCCCCTGGCAACATGACGGGAAGCAGCCTCTAGGGCAGGAAGAGGTCTGTCGCCCTCCCTCGCCCAACTTACGCCACAAGTTCCAACTCCTGTGGGTATCCCAGAACCATCAGGGCAACTCCCAGAAGAATGTGAACAAAAGATTCAGCACTTGAATGGAAAGAGAGAGAAATAGAAAAGGAGGAATAGAAATCAGCAATATAAGGTATTGGATTTTGTGTTCTCTCACTTTGGCTTTCATGGAGTCGAAAGTGGGCTTTCGCTTCTGCACTTCCCTACTATAGTCCGGAAAAATAATGATCCAAGAGTTTTCATGTCTGATGTCTCCAAGTTTCCGGGCCTCTCTTAGGATCAAATCCCTTTCAAGGAAGTTCAGAAAATTGGATATCACTGGCTGGGGCTCGGCACCCACAGGCGGCCTGACCAGCAACGCCCGATGGTCCCGCTCTATGACAAAGCAGGAGGAGAATTTGTCAGTCGGGAAGGTGTTCCAAAGCCATGTGTAGAGAAAGTCCAGCATATTCGTCCCCTCTATTCCTTCTCTAAAGCCAACGAAACAGAGGTTATTGCATCGGGCCATATATTCTGCATCATCCACCCTCCACAGCAGCTCGTTATGCAATGACTGGAGTTCTCCCATGCCTTTATTGAGGTCATGTACCGAGTTTTCAACCTTTCCCAGCCGCGTCTCTGCCTCCGTGACTCTACCAGCTTGGTTGCGGAGGTCTTGCCGTAGGAGGGCCACTTCCGTCCCCACCACACCAATCTGTCCCTCCAGGGCTGTCCTGGATGACTGAATCGCCTGGAGGAGAGTATCCGTATTCCGACATGTTTCTGGCCACGTCCCCCATTGTGAGTTTTTTAGCTCTGTGATCGCTTCACTGTACCCTAATGATTAAATAAATTCTCACTGATGTCAGTGTTGGATTAATTATTAAATGCACACAGGAGACTCTTCTGAGGGTACCGTGAAAACCTACCAAGCTCTGGTATTCTCTGTCTATTTTCAGCCAGCCTGTCACCACCCGAGGGCAGAACCAAAGCCTGCTCTGGGCGGCGATGCTTCACATCTCCCTCAGGACAGGATGGCTTTCCGAGTCAGAAAAGTTCAAAGGTGAAGCCACCTTTGAAATGCAATCCAGGCATCTCCAGATAGTAGGGGATGACAACCCCCCTGTTGTAAATAAAACAGCGATAGTATTAAGCATTCGCTGAAGACCTGCTACCATGTCTTTGCTCTAGTTTTCCCGCCCGTACTTGAAATACGTCCAGACTCCATTTTGTTTTCTGGCGTCCATCTTGTATGCTATACATTGCCATGTGCTCACCACGAGGCGAGTCCTACCTCACTGATTGTCACCCCTGAAGTTTGCCCAGCAACAGGCTATAAATAGCTCCTTGTGCGTCCGGCGCATGTCCAGTAGGAGTCACATCTGTTTCTGCTTAGGTAGATTGGAATGTGTATTCGGCGGGTCTCAAGAACCGTTAACTCCACCCATGTATCGATCATATTCAAGAAATGTCCATATATGGTTGTACATCATGTTTTGAGCTGTAACCGCCTACTAATGAGCCCCTTATTTGTGTATAAAAGGGGACCGCGTGTCCGAGTTCTTTGTGCTACCTTGTACAATACTGTAGAGTGTTGTGTGGGCTGTAGTACCACCTTTAAAGGTTTATTAAACTATGTTTTTGTATTTCCAGTTTCCGTGCCAATTTCTTGTGTAAGTCTGAGGACTCTGTGTACAGAAGGGCGAACCCTTTCGCACTCGTAGGCCTTGCTGAGGCCTGTACTCATCACCTCTTTCTTGATCCATTTTTAGTGGTAGGAAAAGCAGCAAAATATTTTAGATGAGGCGACATTCATCCAGCATCATCCATTAGGTGTTGAAGGTGATGTGGACCCCACTTTTGCAAATCCTCCATCTTGATATGTTAGTAAAACAACTTATCAGGTCTAGGGTTGTGCCCCTCCCCACAGGAAGTGGTCACTTAGAGGTTGCAGACCCCTTAAAAGTACATATCCCATTGGCTACTACCTGTCTCCCTCTTTAACGTCTTTACATTTAGTATTTAGGTGGCATCCCTGGACCTTGCAACTCATATTCGATGGCCACAAATATGAAAAGGACAAGAAGAGCTGCTGACCCGAGGACTGAAGGCCTGCTGCAGAAAACTACCACTAAACCCTGCCTGCTGCTTTAAGCACTCAAAAATCGTGGTGTGTTGTCATGTCCTGCAACTGTGAGGTCTCCAAGAACCCTAGAGCCTCTCCAGCCTATGATAAATTGCCAAAGACCCTCCCTAAGAGTACAAACTCCTCTCCCCTGCAACAGCAGGCACAGAACTGCAGACTCTAGTGTTGCTGACTTAGAGCTCCCCGGCGATGTTGAGGCATCTCCTGGACCAACAGTGGTACCCCAGCTCTGAAGGATCAGATCTGTCTTTCAACTAAGTTTGCTGACACCATGACTGACCAGAGCTGTGCTGCACCATTGTCCGAGTTATCGGACTCTGCAGTATTCAACAAGACAAAGATTCTAATTGCCCAGGAAGCAAGCAAGCACCCATCAAGGGACGTCGAGATGCCTGAGACCCATTTGAAGAGTGGCCCAGCTTTCCCAAAATCGCATCTCTAAGCTGGCCGCTCCTGACTGCGAAAAAATCCTGACGAGCTGCGCCCAGATTACGTATCTGCTTTGCACCCAGCCTGACTGGACTTGGTAATGATGATCCAGCTGTCTTCCCATTGTCCTGAGGCCCTTCTGACTAGCTCCCTTAAATGGAACCCCCCCGGATTTACCTGTCCCCCTTCTTCATGGCCCACCAGCTACCAACAACATCAGTACCTTACATCTGGATGAATCTGGGACACTCCAGAGAATCCGCTAGTGGAACGATGGACCTAGCAGTGCTAACTACCAAAACCCAACAGATAAACCTTAAAAGTTAACTGGGTGATTTTATATACATTTTTGTCTCTTTTCCTATTGACTTCAACAGTGCGTAATTGTGCACAAAAGTGATCTATTTTGCAAACTTTTAAAATACATAATTTTCAAAGTAATTACTGTTGAACAAAGATCTTGGTCTGAAAAATAATTTAAAAATCAATATTATGTTTGAAAATTGGTCTCAGATTTATTCTTGAGTATGTGTTTCATTCATTGCCTCTGTGAGCACAACAAATGCTTAGCACTACCCTCTAATAAACCACACTACCACAAATAGACCGTTAGGGGCCCATTAGGATAGCGGGCGGATTGCTCCTGCCAGGCTGGCGGTAGCCACCGCCAGCCTGGAGGGGGCAATCCGCCTGCCATCCGCACCTAAATCCCCCCCCCTATTAGGATGGCGGAGGGGACTGCGGCGGACGGAAAGACCGTCTGCCGCTTTTAATATTGTGGCAGTGTCTATTAGATACCGCCAGCCATATTATGATGGGCTTGGTTAGATGCCTTTCCATGGCGCATCGGGCATGCAGTCTTCACTCTGGGGGGCCCCTGCTGGCCCCCAGAGTGAAGGAGAGGTGGGGGGGCGCACACTGGGGGTACCTGTGGTATCCCACAGTATTTGCATACACGAAGCAGCAGGCACCGAGCGGTGCCTGCCGCTTCATGTATGCAAATGCATACATGCATTTTTAGCATTGTGGTGGGCGGTGCAGAGAGCACCGCCGCCACAATGTTAAAAATGAGGGATGCGCCCACCACTGTGGCAGGCGCATCATAATCCCCACCACGGGACCCCCGCCCTTATGGCGGGCGGTCCAAATCCCTGCCCGCCATTTTTATGACCTCCTTAGTTTCATCTACTCTTGCCTCTAAATGGATCACGGACATAATATCGTCAGTCAGAATATTGAGGTACCAGAATATCGTGGTCAATATATCGGTGGACAAAATATCGACTTCCTATCTCCCTCCATACAGGTAAGTACCAAAACATTCAAATCTGGCTAGAGTGGAGTATGAACCGATGAGCAAAAACCCAAATATAGACTTTGACATGATTCCAATTGCCTGAGATGGGACATAGCCTTGCCATGGGAACAATCCATTTGTCTTTTGCTCCCCTTTTGATGTATGTCCTTTTGTGATGGACTATGGAACCTGGTGTGTACACAGTTTCACGAGCCGTGAAGATCTTTAAGAAAGCTTACATTTGTATTCATTTTCAAAATGTTCTTTCAATAAATGTTCCTTTTTCATAAAAAAATGTTTAAAAATATTGTTGTTAAAAATATAGTTGTATAAAATATTGTTTTTTTGTGTCTTTAAAATAATATAAATTAATTAAATTATAAATATAATTAAAGAAAACATAGTTCGAATTATTTAAAAAATGTTAAAATAAATAAATAATAAATATAATCTAAAAAATATTAAACATGCATCATTATTTTTTATATATATTAACATAATAAAACTAATACATAATTATTACATTTAATTATAAAATGTTAAAAACATAACTAAATTATAATTACATATATATCTAAATTCACTGAAAAAACCATAGGTTTAACACCAGTTATAGTTAGCTGGACATTTTACTCATACAAAACCATTGAAATTCCCACGTTATAGTTAGTTGGACTCACTATAACTCGCGCGCCCGCAATCCACTGCTGATGATGTCACATATTAAATCTTGGGCCTGCCTCACAGCAGGCGTAAGACTGACGCAAGCCCTATAACATGGCCCCATGTGAAAGGATGCATTGCTGGAGTTGCATCACTTTTGTGACACTCCAGCAATGCATCACTTTTGCGCTTACAGATACGTCAGAAATACTGACGTATCTGTAACTCCTTGCAACATTAATTATGACGCATGAGGATAAGACTGAAGGCCTCATTTATGAGGCCATCCATCACTTTTACGCCACCGGTGCGTCACTTTTTGTGACGCACCAGTGGTGTAAAAAATGCACCTTGTTGAGTCATATTTACAAAGTGACGCATCTAGGTAAATGCGTCACTTTGTAAACCCCTGCGCCACATTATACCTGCACCAGGTGTAATGTATACAAAGGGGGCGTATTGACGCAAAAAAGGGTTGTAGAAGTGACGCAGTGAAATCTATAAGATTTCACTGTGTCACTTTTACGACACCGTTGCGTCAAAATCTTGCGCCTGCCTCACAGCAGGCGTAAGACTGACGCAAGCCCTTTCACCTTGGTCTGGCCCCATGTGAAAGGATGCATTGCTTGAGTTGCGTCACTTTTGTGACACACTCCAGCAAAACATCACTTTTGCGCTTACAGATACGCCGGAAATACAGACGTATCTGTGACTCCTTGCGACATAATGCGTCATACATTAAATATGACGCATGAGTAGAAGACTGAAGGCCTCATTTATGAAGCCATGGGTCACTTTTATGCCACCGGTGCGTCACTTTTTGTGACGTACCAGTGGTGTAAAAAATACACCTTGTTGCGCCATATTTACAAAGTGACGCATCTAGGTAGATGCGTCACTTTGTAAACCCCTGCGCCACATTATACCTGCGCCAGGTGTAATGTATACAAAGGGGGCGTATTGATGCAAGAAAGGGTCGTAGAAGTGACGCAGTGAAATCTATGAGATTTCACTGCGTCTCTTTTAGGACACCGTTGCGTCAAAATCTTGCGCTTGCCTCCCAGCAGGCGTAAGACTGACGCAGGCCCTTTCACATGGGGCTGACCCCATGTGAAAGGATGCATTGCTGGAGTTGCATCACTTTTGTGACACACTCCAGCAATGCATCACTTTTGCGCTTACAGATACTTCAGAAATACTGACGTATCTGTAACTCCTTGCGACATAATGCGTCATACATTAAATATGACGCATGAGTAGAAGACTGAAGGCCTCGTTTATGAGGCCATCCATCACTTTTACGCCACCGGTGCGTCACTTTTTGTGACGCACCAGTGGTGTAAAAAATGCACCTTGTTGAGTCATATTTACAAAATGACGCATCTAGGTAAATGCGTCACTTTGTACACCCCTGTGCCACATTATACCTGCACCAGGTGTAATGTATGCAAAGGGGGCGTATTGACGCAAGAAAGGGTCGTAGAAATGACGCATTGAAATCTATGAGATTTCACTGCGTCACTTTTACGACACTGTTGCGTCAAAATCTTGCGCCTGCCTCACAGCAGGCGTAAGACTTACGCAATCCCTTTCACATGGGGCTGACCCCATGTGAAAGGATGCATTGCTTGAGTTGTGTCACTTTGGTGACACACTCCAGCAAAGCATCACTTTCGCGCTTACAGGTACTTCGGAAATACTGACGTATCTGTAACTCCTTGCGACATAATGCGTCATACATTAAATATGACGCATGAGTAGAAGACTGAAGGCCTTATTTATGAAGCCATGCGTCACTTTTACGCCACCGGTGTGTCACTTTTTGTGACGCACCAGTGGTGTAAAAAATGCACCTTGTTGAGTCCTATTTACAAAGTGACGCATCTAGGTAGATGCGTCACTTTGTAAACCCCTGCGCCACATTATACCTGCGCCAGGTGTAATGTATGCAAAGGGGGCGTATTGACGCAAGAAAGGGTCGTAGAAATGACGCATTTTTCTTGCGCCTGCCTCACAGCAGGCCCTTTCACATGGGACTAGCCCAATTTGAAAGAATACATTGCTGGAGTTGCATCATTTTTTTGACACACTCCAGCAATGCATAACTTTCCTCTAAACACTCCACTTTATTTTTTTCACTTTTTTTTCACACTGTTTTTCCCCATGGTGCGCTCAGGGTGCGCGAACTGGAGAGCGTACCCGGGAACGCACCCAGTGCTTACCCCGCGTAAATTTCAACAAAAAAAAAGGTTTTTTGCCCTTCAGGGTCCTTCTAGGCCCCCCTCAGAAAACCTAGGGGGTCAGGGGGTGTCTACACTGCCCCCTTTTAAATATTTCCCCCTGTCTTTTCCACCTCTTGTGTCTTGATTCTACCAAGACACAAGATGGCGGACTCTCCGGACTATTTAGAATGTTGACAGACTCCCGACAGCCCATCAGCTTTCCGCTCGCGCACTCCCTGAGCGCGCCGGGTGCGCTCCCCGGTACGCGCACCGGTGAGCGCCCGCAGCGGACCTATAAATATATGTGTTTTTGAAGTTAATTTTTAATAAAACCACTGGAGCAATTTTCACCAAACGTAGCAAAGGCACATCTGCGTACCAGTCCCTACAATTTTGCCAAGTTTGGCGTAATTCCTTTCAGCGGTTCGGGCTGTAGACTTGTCAGACCGTCCTATGGAAATTAACATGGAGAAAACACGTTTTGAGACCCCCCTTTTTTCTCTGCCCCCACTTCTCGAATCCCCCCGAAACTTTCAGGGAAGGAGCGCAAATTTTGGAAAATTACACACAAATTCCTCAACCAGCGCCAGAGTTATTCCCAATAGAATGTTGCGGATTTCCTATGGTAGCCAATCCTAACTATAACTACCTACTGGCGACCGCGAGTAGGTAATAAACCTGCAATAGAAATATAAAAATCAATTTTAGATATAAAAAAAATATATATTTTTTTTAAATAATATTTCACACTACATTAATTATAACAGTAGGGAAAATGTTGCATAGCATAGGAGATACAATTACTACTCCCACTCCAACAAGTGTAACAGTAGGGAAAGTGTTGGATAGCGGGTGGGTAAAAATTACTATTCCCACTCCAGCAAATGTAACAGTAGGGAAAGAGTTGAATAGCATGTGAGAATCATTTACTATTCCCACTCCAACAAATGTAACAGTAAGGAAAGTTTTGGATAGTGGGAGGGTAAAAATAACTATTCCCACTCCAGCAAATGCAACAGTAGGGAAAGTGTTGGATAGCATGTGGGAATAATTTACTATTCTCACTCCAACAAATGTAACAGTAGGGAAAGTGTTGGATAGTGGGTGGGTAAAAATTACTATTCCCACTCCAGCGAGTGCAACATTAGGGAAAGTGTTGGATAGCGGGTGGGAAAAATGTATTAGTCTCACTCCACCAAGTGTAATATTAGGAAAAGTATTGAAATTACTATCCCCATACTACCGAGGGCAACAGTAGGGAAAGTGTTTGATAGCGGGTGGGTAAAAAATACCATTCCCACTCCAGCAAGTGCAACAGTAGGAAAAGTGTTGGATAGTGGGTAGGAAGAATCTACTATTCCCACTCCAGCCAGTGCACCAGTATGGAAAGTGTTGGATAACGGGAGGGAGGGCAAAAATTACTATTCCCACTCCACGAAGTGCAACAATCGGGAAAGTGTAGGATAGCGAGTGGGTAAAAATTACTATTCCCACTCCAGCGAGTGCAACAGTAGGGAAAGTGTTGGATAGTGTTGGGGATTCATTTAATATTCCCACTCCTGCAATATAATAAACATTAATTAACACTTTATTAATATTTTTTTTTACCTCCCACCATATTCCCCTATAAACGTCACCACCTATATTGTAAAATTTTATCAAGTAATTAAATTTTTTTTAAAAATATTTTTATTGAGTATTTTTTCCCATTTATACATGTACAGGGCACTTATCTTATAAAGCATATTAAACAGCAAGTAGTACAGTCTCATATAATGTAATTACCTTCATTACATTCCTAAATAATCACATGTTAAAAAGCGGACAGAAAAACAACCAGGCAAGTAGAAGAGGTAGAGCGGAAAATACATTAAAGTACCATAAATTTAAAATCTCGAGTTAACCGGTACTTCCCTCTTTCCAGCGAGTAATAGGTTCTCAGATTTGCTTACCCAGCTTTCTTCCCTTTTTCCTCTTTCTTGCATATATCGCAGTCTCTAAATTATAAATTGACAACAATTTGGCTAACCACTGGTAATATGACGGTGGTAAAGGATCAAGCCATGCTGAGGCTATGCAAAGTCTCAAGACTGCCATAGCTATAAATATAAAACTTCCAGCGTACATCTGCCTGTCATCGTTATTAACTCCTAAAATTATTATCGAGGGGGTTAGCGCAGTCTCAGTTCCTAGTACTGTGTTTAAAAAAATCTCGATGTCCTTTTTAGCTGTTTGCAAGTGGGGGCATGTTGCAAAAACATGTACTAGATCAGCCTCTAAACTTCCACACCTGAAGCAATTGATGTCCTTCCCCATTGGGCAATTTTCGCAGGCGTGTAATATAGGTGATACAAAGTTTTGTAATGTTGTGCCTGGAGTGAAGCTGAGCACAATATTTTCTGCCTGAAATCCAGTGACTGGTAGAACCATTCCCCCCCTAAATCCAACCTACTTGCCCACTTATCTGCCCATTTTTCCGTATTGTCCTGTTTTGTATTTTACCAGCTAAAAATAAAACCTCTTGATCATACAATCTAAACTACTTTGAATCATCTCCATAATTGGGTTTTTCCCAAACCCAGCCGGGCCCCCCCTCTTTGTAGTGACAAAGCTTCGTACTTGGAGGTATTTAAAAAATTGTCTCGTCTCTAAACCATAAATTGCCTGTATTTCAGAAAATTGCATTAGCCCTTGTGGACCAATAACATTACCAAGGGGGAGGAGCTACGCGAGCATCCAAGATGGCCACGTGAGCACAGAGCTCCCCGGACCCTCACCACTCTTCGCAACTTATCCTGACAACATCCTGAATTCTTGGACCGATTATTGAAGAGGAACCTTGGCTGATCTCATAACTCTTTTCAAATCTTAATTCGGACTCTGGGAACCGAAACTACATCGATTCGAACTTTTGAGGCCCACCCTGTGGTAAGCCGGGAACTTGGCGAATTGTGATGCAGGGACGGAGTTGAATAACAACGGGAGAGGGGTCTTCCCCCAGTAGCCCTACTTCAACTTTCGGTTTCGTTTTTGGGTCCTGGCATGGTCTGATTGTGAGAAGGTTCCGCTTGGTCGGGGATCTGTCCAGCCTCTGTTCAGTTTGAGTGAGACTCTATCCTCTACACAGTTGGGTCAAGTCGTGTCTCTGTCTTGGCCGCACGAGCCTGTTTTTGTGGACTGTTGGTGGCTTGCCCGCAGGCGGCCATTTTCACTAGGTCGCGCGGGCCCCTCCGGGGCGCATCTTCTAGCATGGCAGCCAGGGAGACCATCGGTCAACAGTATGAGGCTCTTGCTCTTAAAATCGACACGGTTGCCATCAATGTCACCCTGATCAGAGCCGACCTGTCTAAAACCAACGAAAAGGTGAAATCACTTAACCTGAAGACTTCTAGCCTCACGGCCGATGTGTCGGAACTTCAAACCGAACTTGGTAATTTGAAATCAGCTAATGATCTAATGTCTCATCTGCTGGAGGACTTTGAGAATAGGGCAAGACACAACAACATACGCCTCATAGGTGTTCTGGAAAATCCCGAGACTCGCTCGATAGATCTCCTGGTGGAGGATCTTGTCCTGAACCATCTTGCCCCTTCCGGACTGAGCAAGTTCTTCGCAGTGGAGTGCGCCCATCGCGTTCCGGGTGGAAAGCCTAAACCGGGCGCACCTCCGAGGCCTATCATCGCCAAACTTTTCATTTCAGGGACCGTGATGCTATCCTGCAGGCATCGAGGGTGAGCGACCCGGTGAAATTTGAGAACTTCACAGTTAACTTTTACCCGGACTTTACTCAGCTCGTCCAGAGGCAAAGGATGGGCTTTCAGGGTGTAAAGCGACGTCTTCGAGACTTAGGACTTAAGTACGCGATGCTTTTCCCTACCAGGCTTCGTGTGGAGCACGAGGAACGGACATTTTTCTTCGACCGACCAGAGAATGTGAGTGACTGGCTAGATTCCCTGCCTGCCCGGAATGACCGGACTGGGCACCATGGTGGTGCCGAAGGTGGTGAGCCTGAACAGAAATGATGCTTCGGCCCCTGATCTCCGAATACTAGACATTGTTCAACTGGGTTCTATTCCTTTTGTATGCACATGTTTCACTGGTGTTCCCTTCAGGGTGGCGGGGGGGATGGGCCTCTTTCCTCCTCCAGGGTCTTTTTGTAGAGTGGGAAATGTTAGGGCGACAGGCACACTGCATGTTGGGGTGGCTTTTTAGTCTACTGCAGGGGTGCAGGGAGGGGGGAGTTATAACAGGAGTTGGTTGGGGGGGTGGGAAGGGGTGTTTGTGAGTTTGTTTTTCTTTCTCAAGGTGACGTATTGGTTTCTTCTATGCTTCGAGTGTTCTGCTCTTTGTGGGGTGACTTCTGTATCAGTTGTTGGGATGGGGTAGTGGGTTGAGGTTATATCTTGGAATGTCAATGGATTGGGTGATCGCATAAAACGGGGAGTGGTACTGCAGTATTTGCGTCGCTTGTCTCCTGATCTGGTACTTTTGCAGGAGACGCATCTGGTGGGAAATATGTGTCAGGCCATGAATAGGTGGGGTTATCACCTGGTTGCACACTCCGGGTTCACTACTGGTTCTAGGGGGGTGGGTATTCTGGTTCGGTCCTCTCTCCCCCTGGAGATTGATGATGTAATCCTCGATGACAGAGGGCATTATGCCGCCCTCACTGGTAGGTGGGAGGGTAAGACTCTTTCTCTGCTTACTGTATATGTTCCCCCGGGTCTCCAGACCTCCACCTTTTCAGATATCGGCTGTGTAATGCTAGAGCTCCCTGATTGCACTTGCCTTATGTGCGGGGATTTTAATTCTGAGCCCTCTGGTACTGTAGATCGTCACCCCCCCAGGGACCTTCCTAAGTCCCAGTCATGGCTTTGTGGGTTCTTGGACACCTTTGGTCTGGTGGACTGATGGAGGATGCTGCATCCGACACAGAGTCAGTACACCTTTCACTCTGGGGCCCATGGGAGTCTCTCCAGACTTGATTACATTCTCATGCCCGCTGCCCAGTCTCCTTCTGTTAGAGAGATCAGACACCTGGTCCGTGGCATTTCGGACCATTCGCTATTGTGGCTTTGTATGGACACGGGGGTGAACGCTGCGGCCCCTGTATTTGCGTAATCCCAAGACCTGTAACAGTTTGATAAAGTCCCTAGACCACTATTTCCTGGAAAACGAGGGGTCTGTTTCCTCTTCTGTGTCCCTGTGGGAAGCTTTCAAGACTGTTATTTGTGGACAGGCCTTATCCTTAATTGCTGAAACCAAGAAAGCCAGGAATCAAGAGGTTGTGCGTCTTGAGGCGGAAATATTGGAACTAGAGACTGACCTAGAATCAGGCATTACCAATGATGGACTCCACGCCCTTGGTTTGAAGCAACTGGACTATAAAACCCTGGTCACGGATGCTGCCAAGACAATGTGCAGGGAGCAGCAGGGTAGACTTATTATGTTGGGGATAAGGCGGGTAAATTGATTGCGTGGCTTGACAAAAAAGAAAGGGCGAATCGAGTGGTCCCCGTGATTCAGACTTTAGATGGTGAGTGTGTGACTGACCCAAGTGAGATTGTGGAGTGTTTTGCTGATTATTTTCATACTGTGTACTCCCCGGTGTCTGATAGAGATGAGGAAGACTCCCATTCATTGCTGCGTGATATTGAGCTGCCCTGCCTATCCGAGGAGGACCGAGAGTGCATGGAGGCTCCGTTGTCTGCAGATGAGATTGCGATCGCAATTCGTTCTGTCCGTTCGGGCAAGGCTATGGGCCCGAACGGCTTGCCTATTGAGCTGTACAAGATGTGCCCCGATATAGTCGCACTGTATCTTCGCGATATGTTCATAGAGTCACGTGACCTTGGCACCCTCCCTTGTGATCAGCGTTTGGCAACAATCGTGGTAATTCCTAAGGAGGGCAAGCCTCTGGATCGCTGCGCATCGTACAGGCCCATCTCCCTGTTGAATGCTGAGCCTAAAGTCTTAGCCAAAGTTCTCGACAATCGTCTGCCTACAGTGATTTGTGACCTGATCCATCCGGATCAATCCGGTTTCATCCCACATCGGAACACCGCTCTCAACTTGCGGCGCTTACATGGTGTTCTTGCGAAGGCGGGGTCTTTTCTGGAGCCGGCCATCTTGGCTTCCTTGGACGCCACGATGGCCTTTGATACGATAGAATGGCCTTATCTCTGGGCCGCCCTCGCGAAATTTGGCTTCGGTTTGGAATTTATCGGGTGGGTGAAGCTGTTATATAGGGAACCGCTGGCTCAGGTGGTCGTCAACGGTCGAGTGTCCAAGTCCTTCACTCTTGGGAGGGGTACGAGACAAGGGTGCCCGCTGTCCCCCCTGCTTTTTGCTCTTGCTTTAGAGCCCCTTGCAGCATGGCTCCGATGGGAGCCGTCGATAAAGGGCATTCAGTGGGCTCCCGATTTTGAGGACCGAATCTCGCTGTATGCTGACAATATTCTCTTGTATCTTACCTCCCCTCGTAAATCCCTTGACGTCCTGTTTGACGTTCTCACTTCGTTCGGCAAGAATTCTGGTCTGGTCATAAGCTGGTCTTGTGTATATGTCATTTCGGGTGGCCTCCCTCCCTTGCCAAGTAGATTTCCTATTCAGGTTTCCCAATCCGGCTTTAAATATTTGGGGATTTTTATATCGCTAGATCCAGTTGCCCGCTATGAGCACAATCTTCTTCCCCCTCTCCAGAAGGTTGAAACTTGGCGCGGTTCGGTGGCGTAGATTGCCGTTGTCGCCGCTCGGCCACGCCGCGCTCTTTAAAATGATGTCCCTGCCTCGGTTTTTATACGCACTCCAGAATTCGTTTGACATCATCCCTGCAGGTTACTTTCGGGAGGTGGAAGGCATGCAGAGGCGGCTCATTTGGGATGGCCACGCACGAATTGCTCTTGCTAAGATGACTCTCCACTGGTATGAAGGGTGCATAGTGCTCCTGGGATATCAGGCGGTACTATTGGGCCTCCCAACTGTGCGCGATCAATCACGCAATGTATGCACCCAGCCCAAATCCGGCTTTTGAGATGGACAAGCATCAGTTGCCGGGTGGTAATTACAATAGGGCGCTTTACTCTAGGGCAGCAGGGAGGAATCTAACGGGACCCACTAAGATTGCTGTGCATTGTGGAATGATAGAAATGTGGCCCTGGGATGGATGGATCGATTGACACGAGCGACCCCTCTGTATGCGTCGGAAAGATTGGGATGCCTCTGGACAACGAAAGGTTTTGAGAAATGGGATATGATCGGTATAAGCAAAGTGGGTGACCTTTGGGTGAAGGGTGCGGTTAAGACTTTTGAGGCACTGAAGAATGAGTATGAGCTGAGTGACAGGGAGTTCTTCCGGTACGCACAGGTCCGCCATGCCTTGACATCGGTCTTCGCTGCCGATACCAATGTTCCCGAGTCCTCCCCACTGGAGGACCGAATACTCGATGGTCATCTGCCCGATAGTACGATTTCATTATTATATAAGAAGTTAATCAACAATCGGGCAGATCTCCTCGTGCGTCTCAGGGAGGCCTGGACTGGGGATGGGCTGGAACTGGATGATGAAGACTAGCAGTCAGCACTGTCTTCCCCGAAAGAGGTAGCCATTCCCGCCCGTCTCCGTCTCGTCCAACTCAAAATTCTTCATCGGGTGTATGTTACCGGTCCTCGTTTGGTTGCCATGGGTTTCTCCTGGGATGGGTTATGTAAGCGCGGATGTGGTTTGAGTGCTACTTTCCTCCATATCATTTGGGAATGCCCGGAGGTGGCTGCGTATTGGACTCGGGTGCATGCTGTAATGGATTGTGTCACCGGGGTTGCTCTGCTGCCTGAGGCCCGGAGATGTTTGTTGAATGTGCGGGAGCCAAATGATTATAACGTCGCTCAGGCCCAGTTGTCAGTCCTTGGGAACATGATTGCAAAGAGAGATATTGCACAGTTGTGGGGTTCCCAACGGCCCCCCACCGTGTCAGTATGGAAGGCGAATATGGACTGGTGCATGTTTAGAGAGAAGACTGTGTATTTGGCTAGGGGCAAACCTGGGCCGTGGAATAGAATCTGGAGTCAATGAAACACCTATCGTGGAAATATTTGTACACCCCCGTTTGAGGAGAATCCGGACATTTCCCTATCCTCCTGAACCGACATTCCTGGTATAGTCTACTCTTTTTCCTGATTTTTTGACTTCCCCACTGACTCCCCCCCCTGACCATCTCTATTGCTCACTTAGTTGTTCATCTTGTATTGAGGGTCCCTCCGTTGGAGCAAGTCTTCGTCCATAATGTTTACCGCCTTGAGACTTATTTGTTCTTTTCTCTGTTCTTTAAAAAAATAATAATAGTATCTATATCCTGATTCCCTCCTGTGTTGCTGAGAATTGTATCCTGTGTTATTGCCGGACCTCTAGGAGATCGGCCACAGTTTTGTGATATTCAATGATTGCTTTTCAGTGCTCTAGCGGCCGCCCCTGTGGTTGTAGGCCCATAGTTGTAACTGTGTTTGAATTGCAAAATAAAGTTTTTATAAAAAAAAAAAAAATAACATCACCAAGCATCCTAATTCCCTTCCTCCCCCACTCATCAAAGACTGGCCCAGAGAAGACCTCACTCGGAAAAGTAGGGTTACCATTCATCCTTGTATAGGCATTATATTTCCCCCAAACCTCTTACCAAATGCTTTCCAGACGGTATGTGCAGCCAGGATCGTCTTGAATCTTGTCCTTTTAAAATAGCTTGTATTGGTAAACTTCAAAAATAGATTTTCTGCTTCTGTCCCCATGATCAAACCGTATATGGCTAATATGCCGAGCTCATCCTGCCCCTCTGCCTCTGCTCCCCCCAGCAGGCCCGCCATATACTGTAGTGCTGCTGCCCAATAGTAGAGTTTTAAATCTGGCAGCACCCACCCTCCCCTTTCCTGAGGGAGTGCCATAAATCGGAGAGCTCTCCTTGTTTTCCCCTTTGCCCATATAAACTTGCTAATCATATGCTCCCAACCTTTGAACCACTTAGCTTCGAAGAGAAGTGGAATCGCTCTAAAAATATATAAAAACTTAGGTACTATCATCATCTTTACAATGTTGGTGCGGCCCACAATTGATAGATGCAGATTATCAAGCCTATCTAGCTCCTTCCATACTTTAGCTATTATAGGAGTAATATATTTTTCCACTAAGATATTAAGATCGGCGGTAATAGTCACTCCCAAATATATTCCTGTCTGAACCACTCGGTTGGCTGAGCAATCTGCCTGGCGATTTTTAATTATCTGCATCTTAGAGGTATTTAACACATACCCTGAAATATTAGTAAACCTCCGGGCCTCAATCTCTGCCTGCCCTATAGCCTATCAAGTAATTACTTGATAGGATACTTCAATAACTACTAACAATTAACAATAACATTAACAACCATCAAATATAAATTGATTCACACAATTAACACTATAAAATACATTTAAATAAATATTATAAAAAAAATATGAATATTTTTAATAAAAAGGTAATTACTTCCCACCCTACTCCCTTATCAACCCTCAACCCACTCCTAAAAAAAAGTACACAATTAACACATTAACTAATTAATTAGTAATAATTAATATCAAATTAATAACTAGTTAATAACCTTTTAAACAATTAACATAATTACCAATATAGTATTAATTATTATTAATCAATTACTAATTAATTAGTAATTAATTAACACAATTAACAATATAAATTATTAAATATAAGAATATTAAGTAATTTTTGTATTCATTATTTATTTTAAATTAAATGACTTTCCACCCTAATCCCTTATAAACCCACAACCCGCTATGGAATAAAATTACGCAAAAATTAATTGACATATAATTAATTCATTCAAAGAAATTCCTTATTAATATATTATAATTAAATTACTCCTACCCTATTCCCCAATAAACCCACAACCCGCTATGGAACTAAAATATGCTAAACTAATTTAACATAAAATTAATTACTATAAAAAAACTTCAAACATACATTAAAAAAATTATATATACTTTTAACACATATACCAACACTTAAAACACAAACAAAATGATATTTTTAACAACGATATTATGACTGACAATATTACTAACTTCGATAATATAAAAAACAATATTTCTTACCTGCATATCGATTTTCTGCATCACTAAATTTTGTAAAGTCGATATTCTGTCCTCTCGATATTTAAAACTCGATATTTTGTCATCTCAATATTTTAAATTCAATATTTTGACTGTTTACCCCTCTAAATACCAATCTGGGTGTCACGGGACTCTTTGCAAAATGTACTTCACTTTAGTGCACTATATAGACAGCCAACATCCTACATTGGTGGATCAGCGGTGGGATGTACAACTTTACATTTGCTGATACCACTCTGTCAATAAGTGACCACACAAGTAAATCAAAAAATTGCTTTTAGTCAGTTATATTTTTTTGATTGGTCTATTTATCAACATTTTACAATTAACTGTTAGGGCCTTGTTTAAGTCCCTCTATCCAGTGGTTAGACTTTTGTTTTAACAATCCTGCCTTAGTTAAGACAAGGAAAGTGTTACTTTGTTTGTTTGTAACTCTATAAAAAGTTCCCAATATTAGTAACAATAATGGGTGATACTGATAGCCAGGCTCAGCAGCTCGACCTGACCCCTTACATGGACATGTCCTATGCCATGTGCAGACCCTCTGTAAAGGTTAAGGTATCAAGACTGGCTCTCAAGATCACCCAGAGCTAGTAGCTCAGTCTGACAAAGATGTGGCTACTGAAGACAATCCTTATAAGGAGGTGACTGAGTCCCTTCACTCAGATACAGATGAGGAACCGTCAGAGGAGGAACTCTTGCTGCAAACGTTGGCCAGGAGATTTAACTTAGAAGCTCAACTCCTGGATATAGGAAGACAAGGAAAAGAGATGGGCCTAGGACCTATCTCTGGTGGCAGCAATGTTGTAACTAGGGAGAGAGAAAATTATTTTGACTCAAAAATCCCAAAGGGATTCTCCCTAAATATGCAGATGGTGATGACATCATTAAGTGGTTTACTGCTTTCAAGAGCGCATGCATAGCCAGCAGGGTAGCCGAAAAGAACTGAGTCACTCTCTCGTTGGAACTATTCTCAGGAAAAGGCAGGTATAGACTCCTGACACTGAATGAGAAAGATGCTGAATCTTATGATCTCATGAAGGGTACCCTGATTGAGGGCTTAGGACTCACCAGTGAGGAGTACAGAATACAATTCAGGCAGATTAAAAAAATGCATAGTCAGTCCTTGTTTGAATTTATTCATTTTTCAGTGAAAACACTAGGTAGTTGGTTAACAGGTAACAATGTGGATTACAACAAAGGGTTTTACAATTTAGTCACGAAATAGCATATGTTGTAATTGTTACAATGAGAAGTTACATCAGCATCTGGTAGACCTAGGCCCCCTGAAAGTATGGACCAACCTTTCAAGAGAAAGGGCAAGAAGTCTGGGAAGGCAGCTTGTATTCAGACACAAGATCAAGACCCTTCTCCTAGGGAGAAGGGCACTGTGATCAGGGAAGGCCTTTAAGGGCTATAGCACATATTCTGCCACCCTTAGAGGCCCTGTACCTTAACACATACACATTGCCATTGAAGGCTGCATGTTTTGGTGCAGATAAAAGTGAAGAGTCGACATGGCACACATTCATGTGTGCCATACCTGCATCCCACTGCCTATGGTATAGGTAAGACACCCCTCCTGCTGGGTGCACTATACCATTGGTGAGGGTACAGTTGCATGAGCACTGTACCCCTACAGTGTCTAAGTCCATTCTTGGGCATTGTAAGTTCAGAAAGCCATGAAGAGTATATGGTCTGGGAGTTTGTCTTTACATACTCCACAGCACCATAACAGCTTTACTGAATTCTGGGAAGTTTGGTATCAAACTTCTTAGCATAATAAACCCACATTGATGCCAGTGTGGGACTTATTATACTATGTACTAATAGGGCATCTTAGAGATGCCCCCTGAAAAACAACCAGCCCCTGGTGGGTTCCCTGACTGGTACACACCAGCCTGCCACCACAAGACATGTTTCTGGACCCCTGGGGTTGGAGCATTCGCTCCCTGAGCCCAGAAACAATGTCTTTTCAATTCAGAGGTGGTCTCACCTCCCCCAGGTCAGGAAGAGCCATCTGTGGCAGGGGAGCTTCAAAGACCTTGCCTTCTTTGTAATGCGACCCCAGCCTCTCCTGCTATCAGGTGCAGGACACCTTCCTGTCTCCTCTCCTTTTCGGTGGGAAGACAGGCAGGGAAAATGAACACAGTCCAGAAGGTGTCCACCTTTGCCAATCCCACCTCTCAGGCGGGGGAGGTGAGGTGAAGCCCACTCTTCAGTGCCCACCATCTTGAAGATGGCAGGCACTCTCCAATCCAGATTAGGGATTGTGCCACCTCCTCCATGTGAAGTGAGCACATCAAAGGTGTAGTCACCCTAAGGTTAGAACCCATTAGCTACTGACCTCTAGACCCCTAAAACACCCCGCAAATACAGTATTAGGGGACAGCAATGAACAAAGAAGGGAGATTCCCATAACCTATGAAGAAGGACAAAAGAAGACGCTCAGTAGAGGAGATTATATAGAAGAACTGATTTGGCCCCAGCCCTACCGGCCTGTCTGCAGTTTATAGAGATCCTGCACCTAAAGTCGCCTTGTTCTGCAGCCAGCGACCTCCAGAAACCCAGGGATGACTGACTGCCTTCGAGAAAGACCGAATGTTCTGTGAACAGCAGCTCTGTTAAAAATAACTGCCAAGAAAGACTTTGAGCCTGCTTAGGACAATGCCTGGAACCACCACTGCACCCGACGCCTATGGCTTGAGTCTGAATGGCCCACTGGTCCTAGAGAGGTCAGTCAGTGCTCCGGAGTCTGAGTCCACCATGGGTTGACCCCTCCAGGACTCTCCCACTTCACCTGCAACCTCTACAAAGAGACCCCACAACAGCGAGTGGCCTGGTAAGGTAAAATCCGACCTCAAAAGACACCCCAGCATCGTGTACAGTAATATACAAAGTAACTTGTAAATACTTAAAAAGAATGATGTCGGAGCCTATATTCCTCTTGCAATGAATGAAACGTACAAAACCCCTGATTATCATACAGATGGCCTAGGTTATTAATATCCTGACGTTCTCCTACAATCTAATATTATTATGCAATGTAGCTAAGGAGTATTTCTAGCGGTTTTCATGCAATACCCATGCTATGTACCTAACTATCTTCAACCTAATCCTCTTATAATATTTTGCATATGTGAGTTTATGGAGTACAAATCCCATTGAGAGACCACACACAATTGATAACCCAATGAGGACAATCCAACTTCACACCCTGTTAATAAGCTCTGGATCCGTCCAGCAAACTACGCCTAATAGTATAACTTAAAATCTGGAAGCTTAAACCCACCTTGTTTATATGTTAGTATGATAAAACGTAAAGCTTGTGTGGCCTTCCTATACCCTAAATAAAGCTTCCAATCAAACTTTCAAGGCATTAAAAAAAGAACAAGGTACACATAGCTGCATTAAACGAAACAAATAGAGACATTTGGTTAGTATATTTATTTTTATGATATTACAACTACCGAGTATACTGAGAGGAAGCTAATGCCGCAATTTGGCCATCAGAAGTTTTAATGATGGCTCATAATTAAGAGATACAACATCTTCTATACAGCTACGCAGCAGTATGCCTAAGTATATGGCTGTATCTGTGACGTATCGGACTGAGACCAAAATGCATGGTTGATAAATTAGGAATATCTGTGTTTTGGACAAATTTAATTTATATCCGGAAAAGGCTATAAAAAGCTCAGATTCTTCTGAGATATAAGATAAGGCCTCTACTGGAATGCTAGAAAATACTGCGATATCATCAGCATAAGCAGGTAGCTTAAGATTCATATCATTTAGGTTTCCTGGAAGGATACACTCATTCTGCAATAGACGACTGATAAAAGGCTAAATATATAGAGTGAATAATAGTGGAGAGAATGGGCACTCCTGTCGAGTGCCCATATGTACCAAGAGCAAAGATGACAAAATGCCACTCAGCAAAACCTAAGCTGCAGGTTTCTTATACAGTGTCTGAACAAGTGATATAGGCTGACTTCCAAGCTCGAATACACTCATTGTTGACCATAATACTTCCCATGTTACTCTGTCCAAAGACTTCTCGGCTTCTAGCATTATCATGCCAATCTGTTTCTTCATCTTCACTGAGACATCGAAGACCACTATAGCAGTGTTGACATGAGTCGTAGTGTCTCTGTCCGGGACGAAACCATGCTGTTTGTCCGAGACTAAGCCTTGCATAAGAGGGTCCAAGTGATTTGCAAGTAATTTAGATTTTATTTTAGCATCTGTGGTAATTAGTGAGATTGTTCTGAATGAGCTTCTCTTCCCCGATGGTTTGCCCTTTTTGGGAAATACTACTATATTAGTTGTTCCCCAAGATACACGGGCATCTCTTCCCCCGTGATGTGTGTAATTAAGTCAGTAAATTCTGGTGCTCGGATTTCCTCTAAGATTTTATAAAACTTGAGGGGGATTGTATCCTCACCCGTTGCCTTACCTGAATAGCATCCTCAAACTCGCCTTGCACTGTGTCCCCTTGAAGCAGCAGCATCTACTGAGAGTCCAATCTGGGTATATGACTCTCCTGTAGATATTCCCACATGCTGGAATTAGAGGTGGCAGCTGGTTCGTTATACACTCCTTCATAGAAAAATTCTAAATTGTGCTGCAATAAATTGAGGTTGCATATATATCACCCCTCCTTCCATGCCCTCGATGTTAGATCTAGCATTGTTGTCAGAAATTTGGTTAGCAATAAGACAACCCACTTTCTTGCCATATTCATATTGTAAAATGTTAGTCTTATTATAACTAGCAGTTACTTTTTTAGTTAATCATCGATTGAGCCTGTGCAGCTTCTCTATCAACCTAAGATATATCGATTGCTCACTAGAATCCCTTGCAATGATTGCCTGTGAATGCTGGGATTCTAAATATAAACAATTCTGGCAGTATTGTCCCGCTACCTCATGCATATGCATATTTTGATTCAAGATAAACTGGAGAGTCACTCCCCTGACATATGTCTTTACACAGTCCCAGATTACAGTTGCCATAGCAGAACCTGTATTATTTTTTATGCATTTCCCCAGTGCCCCTCTAAGGTGTAAGCGATACTCAGGATTACTAAGGAGAAAGTGAGGAAAAGAGAATGGGCAGTGACCATCCCTGCCTCCAATTCCTACCTGTATTTTTAACATGATATGGGTATGTTCCAATGCCTTCATGCAGTCCCAGATTATAGTTGCCATGGCAGAACCTTTATTATTATTTATGAATTCCCCCAGTGGCCCTCTAAGCTGTAACCGATACTCCAGATTAATAAGTAGGTAGCAAGGAAAAGAGAATGGACAGTGACCATCCCTGCCTACCTGTATCGTTAACATGATATAGTTATGGTACTATGTGATCTTAGGACAGACCTCAATGTGAGGATTTCTCTAGAGTCGTGCCTTTAATAAATATCATGCCAATATGTGAGTACTATTTGTTGGCGGATGAGTGATATGTAAACCCTTGTACAGTTGAAAATACTGTCCTCCAAGCATCATCTAGCTGATGGATATGCAATGAGTGTTCATATAGAGGCACAAGTCTTGCCTTCCTTACCAGTACCTTTCAGTTTGTCGTGTCAATCCTATGTTCAATTAAACAGCTAAAATCCCCATTATTATGACAGCTCCCACCCAATCTAGTTACTCTGAGCACAGATGATCATATATCTCAGGGTTGTCGAGGTTTGGACCATACACTACACATATAGTTACCTTCTGTCCTAGGGTAGTTAGCTACACTATAGCCTATTTTCTTTGAGAATCTGCATAGGTCTTAAGTATGTTTAGAACTAGATTTTTAGATTGCACTGTAGCTACCACCGGATCGAGACTGTCTGGGAGGTAAATGCTAAAATATCATATCCCAATTGCTTGAACGTGTGCCAATCTTTATAGGCAAATTGGGTTTCAGTTAAACTAAGTATATGTGGTTTGAACACTTCAAGCTCCTCATGTATCACTTGACGCTTCCTGGCTTGATTCAGTCCTGCAAGATTCCAGCACATATACTTCAATTTAGACATTAAATAATCTTATTCTTACTATATTTCCTTTTTTTATGCTACAATCACTAAGCACTTCAGAAAGCAATATTTGAAAATAATGTAGTACTTTGGGTGGCTTCTTTGCCCCCCTCCGTTACTTCCAACCCCATCCGACACTGCCAATAAAATAAAAGAGCACCACCCTCTGTGTGTTCCCTAAACCACCCAGACCTTACCCCCTTGTATCTAATATAAAGGAATCAGCCTACCTCCTTGCTGTCATTGACTGACAGCCTTAAGGGAGCACTCCTCCTGATCCCCACTCCACCACCCCACCCCCAACTGCCACCAAGGAGAAGAAAACAATGGAAAGAAAATGAAAGGACATGCAAAATAAAACATTCCCAGTCCGCAAAACATAAAGAAAAGATTGGGGGCGACAGGCACACTGCGAGTTGGGGATGTGCATTTGCTACATGCAGGGGTGCAGGGTGGGGGGTTGGGGGTTTGGCCGTTGGGGATTTTTGTGTGTTGATTTGTTTGTTGTAAGTGACCAGGGATTGCTAAGGGTGCCTTCGGATCTCCTGTTCTCTCTTAGAAGGATGCATGGCTTCCGCTAGACAGGGCCTGGGGTTCTCCGTCCTCAGCTGGAATGTGAATGGATTGGGTGATAAGATAAAACACACAATGGTGAGTCAGTTCATCAGACAGCACATGCCGGATGTCGCTTTGCTACAGGAAAAACATCTAATGGGAAAACGATGTATGGCGCTGCATAGGGGAGGGTATAAACTTGTTGCTCATGCTGGTTTCACTTCTGGTTCTAGGGGAGTGGGCATCTTAGTGAAGAACTCCTTTACCTTTACGATCCGATCGACCTGGTCTGACAATCGTGGTCATTATGTAGGCATATCAGGTCTCTGGGAGGGTAAGACGATTACTTTTGTGTCTAACTATGTTCCCCCGACGTTGCAGACCGATACATTTTGTGACCTAGGTCGGTTATTTCTCATGCTGCCCACTGGCATTATGGTGCTGCCGGAGGACTTTAATGCAGTCATGGATGGCAAACTAGATAGGTGCCCCTCCCGTGTGTTGTTGCCCTCTCATAGGTGGCTACCCGATTTTATTTCCACTACAGGGTTGTTAGATGCTTGGCGTCTCAGACATCCGAGTGCAACTGAGTATACACATGCCTCTGCGGAACACCATTCTCTCTCCAGAATTGATCATGTGCTTTTGCCGGCGGCCCAGGCGAACTTAGTTAGTGAAGTGGCCCACCTGGCGAGGGGGGTTTCAGACCATTCGCCGGCCTGGCTTCGGCTGTGTCTGGGGCAGGGCGATATTGTTAGAATAGCTCCCATAAGTGCGTGGCGTCTGAAAGACCCTGTTGTGAAAAAGGAACGTATGCGGGTCACAGATAGTTTTTTCCGCGAAAACGAAGGTTCGGTTAATTCGAGGTGTTCCCTCTGGGAAGTGTATAAATGTTAAATGACGTATACTTGTAAAGCGCACAGCTGCCCCAGCAAAGGGGCGTCCCGGCGCTGTATACCGCTGGGGAACCCATCCTGGCTTTCCCTGTGAGATGGTCCCTCCTGGGCATCTCCAAGGTGAAGACAAGCATCCCCGGCGCTGATGGGGCCATTAGTAGAGATTAAGCAAGCTATTGCCCAGAGTTGCTGAGTGGGACCCATGGTTGGAGTAGGCACCGAGGTGAGAATTATCAAGTCCGCTGACCATGGCCCAAGACCCTGCCGCATCGGGAATCGAACCCTGGTCCCGGGCCGACCTCTGCTTCCGGGTCTGCCGCCTCTAACCAGTGAGCCACACCACTCCACCTAAGACCGTAATAAGAGGGGAAGCCCTCTCCCTTGTATCTGGGCAGAAGAAGAAGAGGAGGGAGCAATTGGATAGAGTGGAGGCGGAGCTTGTGGCCTTGGAAATAGCAGCTTCCTCCGGGAGTGACCCTGAGGCGAGTCATCGCCTCGGCTGCTCTGGGATGAATACAAGTCAATGACGCATGACGGTGCGAAGGGGCAGCACGCCTCAACGCAGAGCAGGATCTATGAGCACGGTGACAAGGCAGGAAAACTGATCGCCTGGCTGGAAAAGGGTGACTGGGGGTCTCGTTTGGTGCCGGAACTGAACGTGGGTCCCGCGGTCACGACGAGCCTCAGTCTATAGTTCAGGAATTTGCGCGATATTATGAGGAGGTATATACCGCAGCTGGAACTTTTACCGAGGTCGACAACTAAGATATGATTCGTGATATACCAATGCCTGTCTTGTCGGACGATCATAGGAAATTGTTAGACTCCACCCTCACCAATGACGAGGTGGCAATGGCTATAAGGGGGGTCCATTCTGGTAAGGCCTCAGGCCCCAATGGCCTCCCCATCGAGTTGTTTAAGCCACATGCAGACCGATTGGCACCGTATTTCAAGGATATGTACATGGAAAGCCGGGATCGGGGGTGCTGCCCTATGACCAACGAGTTGCCAACATTGTGGTCATCTATAAGGAGGGCAAGCCCAGACTAGGCTGCTCCTCGTACCGTCCTATTTCTTTGTTGAACACGGATAAGATGTTGGCCAAACTGCTGGCCACCCGTTTGGTGAAAGTTATCTCGACCTTGATCCACCCAGATTAGTCCGGCTTTATGCCTCGGCGTAACACTGCACTTAATCTCCATTGGTTGCATGATGTGGTGGCGGGCGTGTCTCACATCCATGAGCCAGCAGTCTTATTGTCTCTTGACGCCACTATGGCCTTTGACCGGGTGGAGTGGCCTTACCTTTCTGCGGTTCTGACGAAGCTGGGCTTTGGCCCTGTATTTCTTGGCTGGGTCCGTCTTCTGTATTCGGCCCCCATGTCTCACGTGGTCGTGAACAATCATAAATCGCAAGACTTTTTTCTCAGACGGGGAACGCAACAGGGATGCCCCCTCTCGCCTCTTTTGTTTGCTTTGGCTTTGGAGCCTTTAGCGGCATGGGTGGGGTGTGACCGCTCGATCAGAGGGCTGCACTGGACTGCAGAATGGGAGGACAAGATTTTGCTTTAAGCGGATGATATTTTGCTATACTTGACCTCCCCAAGCAGTTCGCTTATTGTTTTCATAGACGTCCTGGCCATCTTTGGCAGGTATTCGGGATTTGCGATTAATTGGGCGAAGTCAGTCCATTTTGTGTTGAGCGGTGACCCCCCTAGAGTGCCTGATAATTGCCCTGTGAGATTGGAGTCGGTTAGCTTTCGCTATCTCGGGATTCAGATTTCTGGTGATCCAAAGGTGCGCTTCCGGTTGAACCTGTTGCCCCCCTTAGCTAGACTCCGGTCGGATGTTGCGCAGTGGAAGACACTCCCACTCTCTCTCTTGGGCCAGGCTGTCCTTTTCAAAATGATGGCTCTACCGTGATTCCTATGCGCACTGCAGAACTCCTTTGACCCCGTGCCACAGTCTTATTTTAGCGAGATTGAGTCTCTACAGTGTAGCCTTTTGTGGGAAGGGAGGCCGCGCATTGCTCTGTCAAAATTGATTCTGCCTTGGTACGACGGAGGCATCGGTCTGCCTAATATCCGGAAATACTACTGGGCGTCTCAGTTGGCCCCTATAAACCATGCTCTATACGGCTCACAGGTAGACCCCAGATGTGCGATGGACCGCGGCCAAGTGCCGGGGGGGGAGTGAACCTGTGTTATTTATGCTAAACGTGGTCAGTTCCCGCTGGTGGGGCCTCCCTCGATCTCTACAAGAGTGTGGCATGAAGCCAACAGAGACCTCAAATGGGCTGGTCGCTTGAGATTGTCCACCCCCTTATGGAGTTCTGAAATGCTGGGGATGCTCTGGAAAACTAAAGGGTTTGGGACCTGATTGGTGTACGCAAGTCCGCGATATATGGGGTAAGGATAGGGTGGTGGCGTTTGAGGAATTGCAGGCTAAGTATCAACTGAATGAGACAGAATGGTTTAGGTACCTCCAGATCAGTCATACTTTGAACGCTGTTGTCCCCAGAGGTGAGACGCCTCCAGTGGCCTCCCCACTGGATAGTTTGCTTGATGGTATAGTGCCTATTAGGGCGATCTCCTTAACATGTAGCAAGTTGATCAACCATACTGAGGACCCCTTGGTTTTGTTGCGCAGACAGTGGGTTGCCGATGGCTTTGTTCTTGATGACGAGGACTGGAGGGAGGCAGTGGAATCCCCCAAGGAATTAGTGGTCTCCATGAGGCTCCGTTTGGTTGAACTTAGTATTTTGCATCGCTCCTACGTCACGGGTCCGGGATTGCAGAGGATGGGCTTGGCTGGGTCTGCTGACTGCCGAAGAGGGTGTGGGCTACCAGGAACGTTCCTGCACATATTGTGAGAGTGTGAATGGGTGCGTGACTTCTGGACCAAGATACATTAAAAAATGAGCGAAGTATGGGGAGTGAGGGTCGAGCTGGAGGCCAGGAAATGCTTATTGAATGTGAGGGAGCCTACGGACCTGCCGAGTCACAGCAAGGTCTGGGTGGCTCTCACGTGTGTGATAGCTAAACGAAATATAACGCAGCTCTGGGGTGCCTCTCGGGCTCCTCGGGTACAGAAATGGATGGAAGATCTTGACTGGTACATGTTTCGTGAGAAGTCAGTGTATGTATCCAGGAGGAGACCCCGCAAATGGGCCAAGATCTGGGGCACCTGGAATGCTTATTGTGGTGATATCTGTGAACCGCCAGAACTGGAACCTACAGACATGGACCGGGAAGACGCCTAGGACAAAGAAGAACTGCTGACCCGAGGACTGAAGCCCAGCTGCAGATTATGGCCCCCAACCCTGCTGACTTAAGGACTTACAAATCATGTGTGCTGTTTTTTCCTGCAACTATGAGGTCTCTAAGAACCACGGAGCACCTCCAGCCTTTGACAAAATGACAAAGAACCTCGCTAGGAGTAAAGCATCTACTCCCCTGTGATAGCAGGCATCAAACCACTTACTCCGGTTTCACCTACTTGCTGCTCCCTGGCGACTGTGACTCAGCACCCGGACCAAAAGTCGTACTCTAGCTCCGATGGATTAGTTCTGTCCTCTCATCAAGTTTGGAACACCTGGGCTTACACACACAGAAGCCAAAGAGAATGCATCTACTGCATACTTGCCATCACAAGTTTCCTAGCTGCATGATGGCTTCAATGTACCCTAAGATATTTGGTACCAAATATCTCATCTTCATAAATCCTCACTGATGCCATTGTTGTATTTTCCAATCACCACATGAGTATTTCCATTCTGGAAGCATCCAATTTGAGGTGGCTCCATGTTATCCACTGATCAATGGCTCTAAAGCAACTGAAGATTTTTCAGTTTACAATATCGTTGGGGCTTGCATGCATTGTAAGCCATCCCTGCAGTGCTGTGTGGTGTTGAGTGCTGTGTCAGAAAGAATGAAAAGTATACTTAGTGGTGCACTGGCACAGCCCACTTTACAAAGAAGATTGTTCCTTGGCATTAAAACCATGTATACCTACTGTCTATGTGACTGACAATTGTGGTGATGGTTTTGGATAGTTGACACTTTTATTTAAAACTCTGTTGTTGCTGCTGACATAAAGCATTTGCTCTGCATCTGACTGATGCAGAGAAAATCACTAAAGCTGGTTTGCATGATTTGGTTGCCAAATTGTTGAAGATGAGATACACTCTCCTGAGCCATGATGTTATAGATACTGGAATGGTTGAAAAGAGTGTGTGTGTTGATACTGTAAAGTACAATACCCTGTTGTCCCATCCCTGGGTCAAAGCAGTGATTTTGTCGACGCTTAACAGTGATCAAGTGAAAATCTAGTTCATAGAACACTGCTATGAAGGTACATTTTTCAATTACTAGACAGGCACCTCTTATCTTGTCATAACTGACATATCGAAAGGCTGAAGTAGCAAAATGTTGTCTGAATACAGATACTGGTTCTAACAGATATTGCATCCAAGGAAATGGGCAGTAGTAATAGTAGTGTTTTGCCGATAGAAAGTTTCAACCAATTACACATTTTAAAGGTCTTTGCACTGCATTTGTCAAGAAGTGCTTCAGTCTCTCTTTCCTTTTTGTGTAGGAGTAACTAGCTACAATTGAGATACTGTGCTGCTTCTTATAATCCCATTAAGTGCTATTTTCCTTTCTGTGATCAATTGATAGGGTTGAGTGCGCTCAAAATAGGAGACAACTATGAATTTAACTCACTTACATCTAATGTATTACACAGTAAGTTTGTAATATCAGGCATTCATTCATATCAGCACACCAGTCGTCACATTAGTGGAGTGAAACAGCTAGTGTTTGTTGACAATGAAGAGACATTTTAAAGCCTATCGTATTCTCCTCATACAGCACATGAGGCCTGATTCACAAAGGTAAGTTACACTTTTAAGCAAGTTTGCAAATTTGATACTTCCAGTATTCACAAGCTGCACTTTTGTATTAACTTACACTTTTGTTATAAGTGCAGCACTACACATGCACAACCAATGGTACTGCAACACCCTCTCATTGAAAATAATAGGCTTGATTCACAAAGGTAAACATAGATCAAAAGTTTAAGTTTACGACTTTCAGTATTTACAAAAAATAAACTACAAGTAGTATCTTTATATGGGCAATCAGGGTGGAATCTCTGACCATGGGGTGGAGTGTTCACATTAGGTGCGTAGATTCCGTATGTGTGGTGGAATCTACGCATTCGGGGTGGAGTAAGTGTAATTGTATACACCTGTAGACAGTTAATACCACCTGCAACCCTTGCACTATAAGCCACATAAAAGCAGCACAAAGTCAAGGCTCTGGTTTTTCCACACCGGCACTGTGCCTGCCCGCCCTGCACCTTGCAACCTTTCACCAAGCTACCTTTGACGAGGAAAAGGAACTATACAGAGGAGACAAATATGATTGTCACTTTTGTACTGAGAAACTACAAAAAGTTGCAGGGCCTTCCACACTAACTCACTAGTACAACACAGAAGGCAGCCCAGTGGAAGCAGTTGGCTACTGCAGTTACTGTATTGAGGGAGGATGTCCGAACTGTCACAGACATTAGGAAGAAATGGCAGAATGAGAAGAGGCTGTTGAAGGATACCTTAACCAGGATAGAGGATGCCAGAGCTCTCACTGGTGGACCTACTGGAGCCCACCTCCAACACACCACACTAGAGAGGGAGTCCTCTTCACCATGCAACCCCACCTGCTCCTTGGGCTACCTGTGACTGACCACCTTAATGCAGTGCCAAGTAATATGTGATAATTGTACAATGCCTTTCAACGATAAATGTGTATGACACACAAGAAATGAGACTAAGGAAGTGGCTCCCAAGATTGTTCAAATATACATGTTGAGTCCAACTTTCATGTGTCCCATTTTGTTCATTGCACTACAAATTCCAGAATCCCCTTGTGATGGAAATGGTAACTTCCAATTCATCATTCACAACCATGGGCCATCACTGCTGTTGTATTCATCTTACACTGGTACATGGCAATAGAAAAGGTCTCTGATTCAGTAACCATCACTGTTGTCTTTTAAATGCCATTGAGGCAATATGTGACAAGTTGTACATAATTATAATTTCTTGGTATTGTCCGGTGACTTCTCCTTTTTATTGCCAAAACATTCAGAGTACATTCATCCAATGGAGTAGAGGTCCCTGCACTTGCAGGGAGGGAATTTCATGGAGCACATCAACTCATACTAGCAGCAAAAATTGGTACACAAATATGACTAGAAGAGGTACTACACTGTGATTAGACAACACAAAGATATTTGACATAGAATCCATCAACAGTCTCAGACATGTGAACTGAATTAGGAAATGTTGTTAATTATATGTTTCAACTGGAATATAAACTAAACACAGATATATCATTTTAGGCCCAGTGACTTAGGCCAGAAAAACACAGCTCACAGCGATCTCTGCTACACGTATGGGTGTGACATCTATTCAGGTACCATACAGTGAGTGGATGGTAGACTATGGTATTTACACTTAATAATGACATCACAAAAGGCTCATGCTCCTAAAAACTGGATATGTCAGCAGTATGTAGTGTGTGTCTAATATCCCTGTTGTCACTCATCTACGTATGCTTTGACATGGCTCATAAGAGAATACTACTTCATAACATATTGCATAATAAAGGGACGGCTCTAAATGTTGTCAAGTGAAACAGCACCTACCAAATTGCTAATAGTTTCTCTTCTAAAGAGGAGTAGGCACAACTGGGTTGAAAGTCCATACCATGGATACTTGAGAACAAATTCCTGGGGCAAAATGTATGGTCATTGATGCAGCTGTATGCTGCACTGATGCCAGCCGGGTGCCAGTTGGAGATGGGGGGGCATTGGCTGGTAAGGTGGATGTAGAGGAAGCAAAGTATATACATCTGGTGGCTGAAATGAACAACTTGAAACCTGAAGCCCTCCACTTGACCAACATTTTGTCATCCTAGCATTTTGTTTATTTTCACCTTCCCTCCTTTTTCTTCATTAATAAATATAGGCAAACCGTGAAATACATGACCTCAGGATGTGTGCTCTACATAATCTTCTCCGGTGTTAGATTAAATAAACTATAATGTTCTTTATGTATAATAGGAACACAGGCCACCCAAAGAGTACACATCAAAAATGATTTACCTCTTAGTTCACCATGGGCATTGTGTAGGGGGTGTGGAAGAATAAATGTTACCAAATTATTGTTTGAAAAATATCCCTAGTAAAAATTACTCTGTAATCCACTATTATGAACTGATGCCCAATGGGGAAAAAGGTCTGCATGTTGATAAACAAACTTTAAGAATTTTGAAGAGACTTTATCATACTTTTGCTCTTATGCTACAAGATGTCTTTAAAAATGTAGGTGTTTCGAAAGTTGTGCAGTGCAGGACACCCTAGTGACTTCCTTTCTTTAATGTTCATCAACCTTCAAATACACCGTTGCCTATTAGTTTAAAATGTTAGTTTTGTATTGAGCCTAGTCCTGCAGTTGACTAAGTGGCCGCATGTAAAGGTCAGGAGAACCACATGCGGCCCTCGGGCTGAACATTGAATATCACTGGTCGATATCTATGACATACACATGTAAAATTATTACCTTCATCCTTTGAATTGAAATATGGGTATGTTTGGCACATTACAACTGTTAGCAGGACTTCCCCAGTGATCGAAGCAACACCATCCAGGGGTTTGGAGATATCCTGGCTGCAGCAGTCAAACCCACTACTATCCGTCTGTCAGGTAAGTTTGCCATATTGTTTTGTAAACTATTGATTCACAAATTGTGCACAGTAAGCAAATCCTTCTGAAAAGATGTTAGCAGATATTGCCACTTTTTGTAGCATCTGAAGTTGGTGTGTAGTATGATACCAACATAATCAGTGATCTCTGTGTTAATTTTGCATGTTCACATATAAATCATGCTGAACATAAAACATGATGTCACTTCCTTCTGCAGCTGCTGGATCGAAAGCCATGTCTTCTGCAACACACTAAATTGGGCAGGCTCAGCAACGGGCATCACAAGGGATCTCAATATCAATCTCACAGAGAGATGTGTTTGGAGCTGGTGATCTTTAATTTTTTTTGCACATCTGTATTGAACACCTCAATGGTACACTGTGAGCTCTCACGTGTAGGTGTGCACAAACCAGGTCACATGTGAAACATCAGTTGATACAATAATAATATGACCCAAGCTTGTGCTGTACCACATGATATACTGAAGCTAATACAAATCCTATTGCAACCTCTGTCTTTCAGGTGCTGAGGACAATGAGTCGCAAAAGGAAGCTGCACCATCCGCTAGTGGAAGGCGATGGGCAATCTGAGGAGAGGACCCAATCCTCCTCCAAGCAGCTATGTCAGCTGGCAGAAATGCATAGGAAGAGGAGGATGAAGAGGAAGAAGAGGAGGATGAGGAGGAAGTAAAGGAGTATGAAATAGATGATCTGGTGCTGCTCACAGAGGATGAGTCTGATCCCCTGTAGTCCAATGTTTGCCAATTGAGAAAAAAACTAAATCCCTTACCAGCTACGGCCAGCCCATTTCCAGTAGTCAGCCAGCCAGACACAGCATTGACCTACCCGAATACAACCATCAACTCTCTCAGTCCTCCCATCCAAGTCAGATGTGTTGTATCCACTTTACACTCCTCCCATGACAGTGCCTCCTAGGCCTTTCATCAAGCATCTGATGGTATTAACACCCATCGTGAGGAGTAGGTATCCCCTAGGCCCCAATCTACTCCCTACAGCCTCCCACCTGCCTCCCCCACTGGTAGACCTGATGGTTGTATCAGAGGCCGTCCCATGTGGAGGGGGCTGGCAGATGGGCATGGTGGCCAGTGGGAGTTGGCAAAAAACCAAGGAGTCATTTTTGACACCAAATGCTGCTTCTCTGCTCAAATTAACACAATTACTTCTGGTTTTCCTATGCTACGAGTTCTCCAAAAAGACCTCCCATATGTTCCATTCCACTTACAGAACATTGTTTTCATGGCCTCATCACTTCTAAAATGCATTACTGTAACACACTTTATCTTGGCACCTCCAAATATCTGTTAAAAATGACAGTCTCTTCGGAACGCTGCAGCTCGCACACTTCTGAAAATTCCCAAGTTTTAACTGGTGTCCCATTTACTACATGAATTGCACTGGTTGCCAGTAGAGAACAGGGTCTCTTTTAAGGCAATGCGCCTTACGCACAAGGCTCGTCACAAGACAGGCCTTTCTTACTTTCAAGAACGGTTCTCGTGGTACAGGCCTAGCAGAAGTCTTAGATCCTTTTCTGCTTTCATGGTCAGGGTTGCAAGAATCAACAGAGTAAAGTGGGGAAGCAGATCACTAGCATATCAGGGGGAAAATTATTGAACTCCCTTCCCCTGTCTCCCTGTTCACAGCCTGCACTGCCGATATTTAGAAAGCAGCGTAAGACTTGGCTGTTTCCACTTTAAGTAGCATGATTACCCAGGTTCAAGTTCTCTCTAAACCTGTGGTACCTTTGTCTCGGTCTGGATCTGCTAAGCGCTAAGACACCCTCGGGTAAACCACGCTTTATAAAACTACCTCATTCATTCATGTGAGATAGGAGATTTGTGCCATAGGGGCTACTCTGTCTGACATTTCATGCTCTCTACAGGAACTACAGAACATGTGCTAAATCCCTCAGATAATTGACAGACAGACTTGTGTTTTGGACAGGAGTGAAAAAACTTACCAAAACATGTCAAGGGGACAACTTGACATCATAGCTATCTACAGTGAGTAGAGTACAAGACATGATGCCTTGGCTATAAAGACAACAGAAGGCATGTTGAAACTGTACCAAAGTCTACCTTCACAGTTAACACATGGAGAGGACCCAACCCACCTACCTGCACCATGCCACCTGCACTGTACCATGAACTGCACAGGTACCCCACCTACATACACAGGCACCACCACCCCTGCACATGATCCTCCATGTCCAGTCACATCTCCCACCTGTACAGGTACCTGCCCTATCCGTAGAGCCACCCTTACCCACTGGACAGGCACCTACCCAACCTGTACTGTTACCAAATCCAAATCCAAAAATTCTTTATTTCGGTCATTTAGACCATAAAAATTACAATTAAAACATTCAACATTAAAAAGAACATTCTCTTGTATAAAAAACATTACATAGAAGTTAAATTCTTTGGAAATCTGTTCCTGGGAGGGAGTACTTTACAGTTCATATCAATGATCAGTCTTTTAGGAGTTTATTTCTTATCTGCCACATGGCCAGTATGTATTTGGCAACTGCAAAGACTATGTGGGGCAGAGTGCTGGTTTTCAGTATTCTATAAGAGTACAGATGGCTCCTTATGCCCAAGTTCCTATATAGTGGCACAAGCCAATAGTTCCTTGGTCTAATGTAGGCTGGGCAAAAGAACAGAACATGAATTTCCTCCTCATCATGATTAGCGCACCCCGGACAGATTTTATCATCATTCTTTGTCCATTTACAGGTAAAAGTTTTGATAGGCAGGGTGCCCAACCTCCATTGGATGAACAGTTTCCATGCTAAAATGGGGAAAATGATGTCCATAAAACCTTCAAAATTATAAGAATTTTTGGAATCCAAAAATCGATCCGTTAAGGTGCCGTTAATGGGTGCAGATACCTGAGTAGATAAACTTTTTTCCTTATGTATTTCCACCAGTCTTTTGCGAGAGACCCTTTGGCAACCTTGTTCAGGAACATCCCATAACTCCTGGAGTCTCAGGCGATACAGTTCTTTCTTAATGAAAACCAACCAAGGAATTCTGTTTCGCTTGTTCAAATTCATTACATGTATGAGGTCTTGCCTGTAGTGAGCAAGCTCGCTAGTGGTCCAAAGCCTGTGCCAGAATCTTAAAGGCTTTAATTCGAGATCCACCGCTATAGAGGGAAGACCCACATCAAGTCTCAAGGGAAGCAGGGGTGTGCCACGGGGGAGGGCTAGGAGGCGTCTGAGGAAATTTCTTTCTACACTGAGAAGTTCTGCCCCAGCTTTATGCCCCATAACTCAATACCATAAGAAGCGGCCGCTTTGGCTTGAGTTTTGTACATTTCTATTGCCGGGTTAATGGGTTTAAAAGTAGAAGTATTTGCAACCTTCAAAATTGCACCGGACAATTGACTAAGCTTGATCCGGGATCTTGCTATTTGGGGCTCCCAGGATAGGTTCTCATGTAGGGTTACACCCAAATACTGGAAGGTTTTTACCCTTTCCAGTTTCGCTGAGCCCAGGGATGGGTTAGGTCTGGTTTTAGGGGAGGGGTTAAATATCATGAATTTGGTCTTCTCTGTATTGATCTCTAGACTATGTTGTCTACAGAAAAGACCAAAACCATCTAGGATCCGCTGGATCCCCATCGGTGATTTGGAAAGCAGGAGTGTATCATCGGCAAACATGATAGCCGGTACCCTCCTGCCTGCCAAAAAGGGAGTGTCGTTGTCCCTAACACTGTCGAGATGGGATATGACACTGTTAACGTAGAGGCAAAACAGGGTCGGCGCCAAAACGCAACCCTGTCTTACCCCTCTATGGACTGGGAACCTGGATGACAACGCTCCATCCCTCCCACACCTGACCTTTGCAAAATTATTAGTGTGGAGCCTGACTATAGCGTGTAGTAAATGGGTAGGAACACCCAGCTCCTTTAGGACCTCCCACAATTTCTTGCGGGGGACCAGGTCAAAGGCTGACCTCAGGTCCACGAACACCATGTACAGCCTCCCCCCCTCGATCCTCACAGTTTTCCAGTAGAGGAGAACGAGGCGGAAAATCTGATCCATGGCGGACGTGTTTTTCCTGAAGCCAGCCTAGAGGGGACTCAGAATTTCATTTTCCTCCATCCAGTCCAGAAGCTGGTCCAAGAGAAGGCGGGAAAATAATTTTTGGGGGACATCTATGAGGCTGATCGGCCTGTAGTTGGCTGGGAGAAGAGGAGAGCCCCTTTTAAAAATGGGCACTATCTCCGCCCCCATCCAAGTACTAGGGATCTCCATACCTCCCTCGATGGAATTAAACAAAATGAGGAAGTACGGGCCCCATATCTCTGGATGATGTCTAAAAAGGTCACCAGGCAATCTGTCTAATCCCGGGGCCTTCCCCTTCGCCAATCTCTCTATTGCACTAACCACCTCACCGAGGGTAAATTCTAGTCCAGCACAGGATTGGATGTAACATCCGGGTCCACATCGTTGGCAAATTCAGTGGTATCTTGGTACAATTTGCCAAAGTGGTCTTCCCAGACGGAAGATGCAATGTTCAGCTCCACTGCAGCCTTTGGTTCTCCTGTGCCTGTGTTTACCAAAGACCAACATTTTCTAGAGTCCCTCGCTTCTAGCGCTAGGGAGAGATCCTGCCATCTGTTCCAATCCCATTCCGACCTTGCCTCTGCCATGGCTTCCCTATAATTCCGCCTAAGCTCAGCGACCTTACCCTTATCAGAACCTACCTTTATTGTAGCTATTAGCTCTGTCTTAATCTTTCTACAGGAAGAATTGTACCAGTTTGAAGTTCGGGTCTTTTTCTTCCGTGGGACTACCACTGAATAAAAAACCTCACCAAGATCTCCCACTAGGTCTACATGAATTTGGGCTACTTTCTCATTGTAGTTTGGTGGTCTGGGCTGATTAATTAATATGTCCAGATCTTTTAACTTAGAACTTAGGGAGTGCTAATTCATAGATTTTAGTTATGCTCTATTCTGAATTAACCATTTTCCCCCATTTGACCCTACGCCTATTAGAGCTCAGAATCAGATTCCCTGGATCGTCACTGGGATTTTCGGGTAGTAATCCACTAACAGGTACAGGATGCAACATATCTAATAAAAGTGCGTTATGGTCACTGCCTGTTCTTACAATTACCTTAAAATCTTGAACCTTAGACCACAGACCAATATCCACAAAAATATAGTCCAGCCTCGATTCATGGTCCTTCCTATTGAAGGTGCACAATGAAGGGATGTCAGACGGGGTACGTCCATTACAAGCCCTTAGTGCAAAATTTAATGTTAGGGACATAAGTTGCACTGCAAGAGGGGACCAGGATTTAAGGTAAGGGGATTGACATGGCGGTACACCCCAGAAATCATCTTCAGCAGTAAGAGCACCCTCCCTTAGACCTTCCAGTGGATCAAAGTGGCAGTTGAAATCTGCGCCCATCACTATCTTACAATCAGTGGGAAGTTGGCCCAGGAATGACGATAGTTTTTCTAAAGTTAGTGACTCCGTGGCCACACTGACAGGGCGAGAGTAAACATTAATGATTGCCAGATTTAGCACATTAGGCCACCTGAGTAGGACACACTGTATGTCTTGCGAAGATGTCGGTACATTCTCCGCATTACACCCAATGTGACTAGCTACCCAAATCACCAAACCACCCAAGGGCCTCCCTTTGCCATTCCACCTGGCTTTAATTTCAAAAACTGCATACCCTACTCTACACAGGGGTTCCCTGGCCCATGTCTCTTGGAATAGACAAACATCACTACTACCGACTAAAGAATCCCAGTCATTTGTGTGTAATTTATTAACAATACCCGCCACATTCCAAGAGAGTACTTTTAGGGTTTCGGCTGTAGGTTTTATTCCCATCCCCCCAGTTTTCTCTGGTTCGATTTCTGGTAGAGGAACTGCGGGCCCTTGCAGTGTTGTTTCCGAAAGGGATGAGGCAGCAGGTGTTAGGTTAGGACCAGGTGGAACTAAGGATGATTGGCTATGTCCAGGTGGATTTCATGGTAGATTACTTGCTCGGCCCGGGGAACAGGAAGGAGTTAAGTCTTCCTGGGGGATTAGGTCAATTTCTTGAATGATGACATCGGTATCGCCTACAGATTCACTGGCGATACTTCGGGTACATCGTAAGGATGCACGCTTTCGGAGTCAATCAACCTGATCAAGGCAGTTGAATCTATTCGGGTGTACATAGGTGCCATAAGCAGGAATGACATTACGGGCGGGCCTGTATCTTGACCCATCAACAGCAAAGCCGACCCTTGTCCAGCCATCGTCCCTCCTCACAGTCAAATCACGTACATTAGGGTGAAAGTATGACAGTGGGACCAGTTCTATAGAGGTATTTCCTGAACCCCCTAGCCAGTTACAGATATAAGTAGCAACCTGGGGACTCTTGAAACTTGCAATTATGCAGTCCCCCACACTTTTCTTGGCGGTGTACCCAACCCACGGGACCCTTCTTACCATAAGAAACTCTCCTCTGAGATTAGGCGGTAAGGGCCTTTGAATATTTAACCAGCTGATAACCTTATTGCGTAGAGAATCATAAGATTCTACTGCGTCACTGGGAAGCTCTGGTACCCCCATCAAAATCCCAGTGTAGGTTGCCGCCTCTGGAGGCAGATTAACTGCTTTACGCCGGTTATTGTAACTAGCTGACCGAATTGGGCAGCTAGCTGTTTCATTCGTTGGTCTCTCCCGGCCAAGTGAGCTGGCCGAAGCAGGTAGCTTCGACCTCCGTGCAGTTGGTACCGGAGGCAGTTGCCTAGGAAGGGGTACAGGGACAGACTGTGGCACCCGGGCTGTACTCATATTTTCCCTAGTGGGAGCTATTGATGGAATAGGGGCCATGATAGTTGTAACAATAGGGGAATGAGAAGTCCCAGCATTATCCACATGTCCTCCATGTGAGCTTACTCTTGGCCCTATCTGGTCACCACCACTACCACCTAGTCTTTCTATAGCTAGAAGTCTAGCCTCTATAGAGTCTAATTTAAGGAAAAGAGGTTCTAGAAGACTTTTAAAGATGCCAGTGAGTGAGCCTATAATGTGCTCTGAGGTACTGGAAACTACCCCGCCAAAAACAAAAGGGCCAGTCTGAGTGGGAATAAGTGTGGGGGTGGAGTGCATGCCGTTTCCAAATCGTTCCCCATTGCAGATGTTCCAGGGGTAACCATGCTGTCCTCAACAGTGTTCACTAGGGGGTCAACTTTAGCCCTTTTAGCGCCTTTGGACTTTCCAGATCTTTTCCTTTTCGGGGCTGCATCTTCTCTATTACCCATGTGTTCAGTTGATGTGAGACCATCCCCCTGAGCCCTAGATGGTACTAACTCCACAATAGGGGAAGATTCCACCACAACAGTGTTACGTAGTGAATCTCTATCCCTATGAGAGTTAGATGGTGTCCTTAGCTGTTGTAGGACAGACTCTATGGTTTGGTCAATACTGTCCATGAGTGATAAATTCGTGGCGTCAAGTGATATTGATGACCTAACATTAGATGATGACCCCGGTGAAGCCAAATATGAATGCTCTATACCCTCTGCTTCTCCAACACAGTAAGACCCTTGTTGACCACTTTGTTTGCCTTAGCTAGAAAGTTATCCAAAGTACCTGAGGCCATGATGTTGGCCTTGCTTCTTGTTTCTCTAGTGGCCATTTTACTAGCACCAAGTGTCTCAGCAGCCAGACGGGTCGGTAAGTAAACCTGGGAATCAGGCGTTAGGGGGGTAGCCCGGTCCGGTCTCTACCCTTCTCTAACGGCCTCAAACGGCCCGCCCTTTGCCCGGGCTTAGCCCTGTGCTTTGTCCTACGCACGTCCCACGATGCGCGTTGGGATTCCGATTATGTACCAGCAGGGGGAGTGGGCGGAGCACGCCCGGGAAGAGGCACCAGCTGTGGATGGTGGAAAGAATGCTGGTCCTCGCAGTCCCGGGCGTCCGCACTGCTTCCTCGTGGATCAGGAACTTTCCCCAGGTATTCGCTGCAAAATGACGGTGACTGCACAGGATTCTCTTTTGCCCCAGGTAGGACGACACAATCTGCGTATCGACTACTGCTGCGAGCGGCACCCTTACCCACTGTACAGGAACCTACCACAACCTCCACCCAGTACATACACCTGCTCAACCGGTATGCCACGATCACCCCCTGTACATACACCTCCCTACTTGTACAGCCACCCTCACCCCTTGTACAGGCAGCTGCCCCAACTGCACGGCCATCCTCACCCCCTATACAGGCACACCCACCAGCTCTGCATGCAGGTGTGCCACACCCATCCACACATCAGCACCAGCACAATTAGTGCAATTACTCACAGAAATTTGCCCCACCACAATTACGAAATCACAAGAGGGTTCCCCTATGATCACTGTAAAAGATGTATACCCCAATGTATATGAATAAACAGATATTAGTCACAAGTTGATACAGAGTTGTTTCATAGTTGATGATGGTCAATTGGTTACTCTGGATGTAGGCTACATATGTGATGATAAATGTCTGTGTAAGGCGTGTAGAATAGTAGGGCCATCAAGGTATCATGCTGACAGCATAGGTAAATATGTACCAATGTTGACTTTCATACTTTGAGTCCAGCATATGTAATAAACAAAAACAAAAATATTTATATATCACTATCTTACCCATCGCGCGTTGCTGCGATCTCAGAAGAAAGGAAATCTAAGGAAACTTGTTATGATAACATTCTATTTACATTGTGTCATTTTTATTGAAACTTATTCATTTTAATATGGAAAACATTTTAAAGTGTTGTTTTAATTCGGTTTATTTATTCAAGTGCTTTTGGATACACAGTATTTTTTGTTTTTCCGTCTGGTGCATACACAAATAAATCGGACGGTTTTCCGAAGCATGAGCTGGCCACATACAGTTGTCCATGTGAGAAGCACGGATTGTCCAAATCTAGTCCACACACTTGTAGCGATTGTCCTTGTGCTTTGTTGATGGTCATTGCAAAAGCGAGTCACACCGTAAACTGTAAATGTTCAGTATTGGAAAGATTATGAGGGCCCTGGGGGGCCGGGGGGCCGACATTTAACAATTTTTTTTCCAGAAACCTTCGCGGGAGTGTACTTAATAACTTCCCAAAGTTTCATGCCGATCCGATGAATGGTGTAGTAATGCATAAAGGACAAACAGACAGTCATACATTCGTTTTTATATATATAGATGAAATGAATGGGTAAAACAATGTCCATGGGAAAGGGAGAAAAAGTAAGGGTGGGCGTAGTTCGCGAAGTAGCGCTATGCGAAGCTACGCGAAGTGCACTTCGCGCTACGCGAACTTCACGTAGCATTACGCGAGCTGCGTAGTAGCATGTTCGCACTGTGCAACATGTGTTTTCAATGATTGCACAGTGCGGACAAGCATCCGGCACTGTGCAATCATTGAAAACGGCATCTTGCACAGTGTGAGCTGTAGTTTTCTGCTGCTCGAGTAGATTATTACTCGAGCTGCAGCTTTCTCAACGTGAACTGGTAGTTTCTCATTGAGAGCGGTAGCGAGCATGCGCAACCACTGACAATGAGAAACCTTACCTTCCCGCGTTGAGAATCTCGCTGGGATGTCAATTTGCTTGCTCGCGGTCGCGAACATGACGTTCAGGACCGCGAACAAGCAAAAAATGAGCGCTGCACTACGCTACGCGTCACTACGCGTGTTCGCACTGTGCTACGTGCAGCTCGCGTAGTGCGAAGTTGCGCAAACTTCGCAAACTCCGCGAGCGTAGCGTAGTGCTTCGCCCAGGGTTAGGAGAAAGGAAATCAAATTATGGTCTTCAGCAAGAGTGATCAAGGGGACTTAGAGGTGATCCTGCAAAATAAATTAAACAAGCCAGGAATCATCAGGGGAACCAGTCTATGTACATAGGAAAAACAAAAAGTCCACAATCCAAACATAGTCCAGTCACTGGTCTTCCTCAATGTCCTTTTCTACAATGTTTTTTGCTTCCTTGTCTCTTATGTTCTGTTGACCCTGCCTTCTTTTGTTGTGTTGTGTCTGTCTTCTTAGGTTGTCAATAAAGCGCCGGGCCACTCTTCTGAGTAGCCGAGCGCTATAAAAGACACAATATAACATAACATAACATGTTGAGAATGAGATCCTCAGCTGTTGTGGACTCATCCTGGCTGGCCGATGCAGGACCTTAACCCCCACGGGGAACTGCAATGGTACGAGGGGTAGTGGGGGAAACAGTGAGGGAAGACGGACAGGGAGACACATCGACAGTGGTCTGGGCGGAATGCTGAGTAAACACGGACAATATGGCTGCACCTGAGAAAGTGACAGAGACATTGAGGGTGACCTTTTCTCTGAAATGTGCCTCTCGGAAACTACAGATTTCATCACTTATCTCCTGTAGGGTCTACTGTAGGATCTGTGAGGACACATTTGGGTCTCAATCTGGTGCCACCATCACTTCCTGGGATGCAGCCACAGGAGTGATAATGCATTGAGGGTTTTGGATATCAGGGGCAAAGCTTTCACTCAGCTCTTTTGAGTAGGCACTTAAAGAGGGACTAGTGGCAGGGGTTGCTGCTGGAGGCCCAGATGGAACGGGGGGATCACGAGTTAGGGAGGGGTAGGCCCAGATGGTGATGGCACCTGCTCTGGAGACACCACATCTAAGTCCAGTTATTTTGTGTCAGAAGTAGAGTCACATTCCTCCCCCCACCAGAGGTGCCCCACTGATGTTCAACCATTCAGTATCTTCAGCCTCCACCCGGCTGTTGCTGCTGATACAGTAGGCTCCACCTGGGTGTGTGCACTACCCCGCCTGATGTGTCTTGTCCCTCCTCCTCCTCGCTGGTGAACTCCACATGCCCTACCCACCAAAGAGCCAAGGATGTCCACTCTGCCCCTGGTCCTGTTCAGTTTGGTCTTTGCCAGCCTGCTCCACTGGTATACAAGGCAAAACATCATGTATTTGATGTACAATTCAGAATAAAGCATGTGAATACATAAAGCAGTCTTTGTATTTCTTTGATCTCACTAACCAATTACATAGTCCCAAAAGTATGTATACTACCATTGTGATGCCCACAATTTATTCACACATTGACATCATACACAATTTAGGTAAGTATATTCTCCTGTGCTTACTAACCCTCACCTTCAGCATTAATGCAATGTTTCCTGGCACTGAAACATAGTTATCTTCTAATGAAAGTCTACAAGTTGAAATGGGATACAGTCTGGACAGATATATCCACGCCTAAACACAGATCTAGAATTATCCTGTAATGTGCAGTCTCTCAACAGTCTTACACCTACTATCAAACGTCATCTGTTTTTTTAGCATTGTATAACACAACAGAAATACTAGATATGGTGTACATATGTAATGTAATGTAATGTAAGCAGATTTATAGAGCGCATGGTTACCCAGAGGCATCCCAGACATACAAGTCCTTGGATATGACCTTTGCAAAGATGTAATTCTAAGTTTAGGAATATCTCTTTACAACATCAGACACTCTACATTGCAAGTGCTACAATAAGCATGTGAATACTGCTTTGTTTGTGCTGTATGCCGATAAGCACACGTGCAGAGTTAATAAAGCTTGCAAGACATTACAAAAGATACATATTCCACTGTTCAGAAAATGTGTGTAATTCGTCCCTCTCAGATATGTTTGTAAAATTTTGAGTGAGAACAGTATCACAAAGTCAGTCTTTACTTCATGGCACCTTAATATAATATTTTACCCTGAAAATACACACACATAATGCATGCATGATATAGCATCCATCACCCAAATACCTCTCATTCCCAAACTAGACATTGTCTCTGCCATTTCTTCACCATTGCATACAACAGTTATAAAGCTCTTTTTTCATTTAAATTCAACTGTAAGGGTCATTCATTAGTAGAGTTTAGACCACTACAAGTCCTAGAATGTACTCATGAAACTGCATTTAATGTGCTCCATTGATGCATTGGCCTTATAATTACTGCAACCATTACACTGATTATGTGAACGGACATACAATGGCACATCTCTTTCACCACTAACATCATACGAGACACATGATGCAGTTCATGCACTTACCAGGTCTACGCTGCACACACTCCTCCAATTAAGCATGGAGGATCGGCCAGGTTTCCCTCAGGACCCTCCTGTACAGTGGGCACAGGTGGAGCCTCCATAAGTTGGGCTGGGCGGACAGGCCCATAAAGTCTAGGGCCTTAATTTGGGCCCAGAGTCGCAGGTCCTCCCATTGTTTATGAAAGGTTTTGACCCGCCGTTGGTATACACCCACTGTACTGCAGCAATGTCTCCCAGATTCCGGTGTGGCCTGATTTGCTCAGATGTTCCTCTGGGCCCTCATAAAGCAGAGGGTACTCATCAAGCACCCCCTTAACTAGAACACACAGCTCACCTTCTCTGACAGGGGGTGCTTTGTCATCAAGTCCCTGTGCCATGTTGGGGGCAGGTGAGTTAAACCGAGCATCAGGATGGCAGAGGATCTTGCTTGGAGGTGAAGATGACTCAGAATGACCATGACATGGCTGCCTGCAACTTCCTGTATTGAACTTCCTGAATTTCACTTCCTGATTGTCATTTCCTATATGAAAACTTTGTGTTCCTGTCCGACTGCGAAGTGTCCGCCCTGGGAGCAGTGTTTCTGCACCCAGGGCAGAGACTTCCCACCTAAGGCGGAGATTGCCCAATCGGGTCGGAAAAGAAAGAATTAAGATAGAAAATGACAAACGGAAAAAGAAAAAGGCAGTAATATATATTCACTGAAAAAACCATAGGTTTCACACCAGTTTTGCCTCCTCTTGTGTCTCGATCCTACCGAGACACAAGATGGCGGCCGCTCTGGACTGTTTGGAAAGTTGGCAGACACCTGAGAGCCAATCAGCTTTCCACTCGCGAGCTCGCGTAGCGCGCTGGAGCGCGCCCCGTTGCGCATACCGAGGCGCGCTTATAGATATATATATATTTTTTAATCTAAATTACTCAAAATCCACTGGAGCACATATCTTGAGACATAGCAAAGGCACATCGGGCTACCAGTCCCTACAATTTTGCCAAGTTTGGTGGAAATCCATTCAGCCGTTCGGGCTAAAAGTGAGTCCAACCGCCCTATGGAAATTAACATGGGGAAAACACGTTTTGGGACCCCCCTTTTATCTTGGCCCCCGCTTGACGAATCCCCCCCAAACATTCAGGGAGGCAGCGGAGCGCAGCGAGGCAAATTTAGGGAAAATTACAGGCAGATCCCTAAATCGGCGCCAAAGGTATTCTCAAAAGAATGTTGCGTATTTCCTATGGAAAACAATCCTAACTATAACTACCTACTGGCGACCGCCAGTAGGTAATATATATATATATAGGTAGTCATAGTTAGGACCTAGTTTCCATAGGAAATCTGCAACATTCTATTGGGAATAACTTTGGCGCTTTTTGATGAATCTTCATGAATTTCTCAAAGAAGATGGCCCGTTCGCTCCACTCCTTCCCTGAATGTTTTAGGGTGATTTGTGAAATGGGGGCCGAGAAAAAATGGGGGTCCCAAAACGTGTTTTCCCCATGTTATTTTTCATAGGACAATTAGACACGGCTACAGCCCGAACGGCTGAACGGAATTACATGAAATTTGGAAAAATGGTAGAGTCTGATTCACAGATCACGCTTTTGGTTAAATGGTGTAAAACCCTCCAGTAGTTCCTGAGAAAATCAAAGGAGAAAAAATATATATATCTATAAGCGCGCACCGTGCGCACACCCATGCGCGCGACCGTGTGTCCGCGAGCCGAATTTTGATTTGCTGTTAGACGTCTGTCAATATTCCAATCGCTAGGAATTAGGAAGTGTTGGCTGCCATTTTGTATCTGAGGCAGAAGCGAGCCAAAAAAAAAGTGGAAAACATGAAAAGGGGGCAGGGTAGAGACCCCCTGACCCCCTAGGCCTTCTCATGGGGTCCCTGAAGGACCACAAAGGGCAAAAAACCCCTTTTTTTAAAAAAAAGTCGTGAGGTGCACGCATGGTGCCCGCACCCCCGAGGAACAAGAGTGTGAAAAACAATAGTGGAGAACATGGAGAAGGGGCAGGGTAGAGACTCCCTGACCTCCTAGGCTTTCTCAGGGGGTCACTGAAGGACTCCGAAGGGCACAAAAAACATTTTCTTTTAAACGCGGGTGCGCGCACATTGGAAAAAAATTAATAAATAAAAAATTAACAAATTTGACTGTTTATATTTTGATTGAAGATGTAGACTATACAATTCAACTTTATACAAATCATAAAAAATAACTGTGCTGTTGCATATTATAGGATACAGTCAATGTATTTCAATATACAAGGGCAGTTTGTTGAAATATAAATATTTAAAAAATTTAAATATTGATACTGAAATTAGCATTTTTAAAAACCTTTGAAATTCACTGGAAAAACCATAGGTTTAACACACGTTATAGTTAGGAATTAGCATTAAAAAAACTTTAGAAATTCACTGAAAAAACCATAGGATTGACAGACGTTATAGTTAGGAATTAGCATTTAAAAAACCTCTGAAATTCACTGAAAAAACCATAGGTTTGACACACGTTATAGTTAGGAATTAGCATTGAAAAAACCTTAAAAATGTATTGAAAAAAAACATAGGATTTACACCAGTTATGGTTAGCTCTACATTTTACTCCTACAAAACCATTGAAATTCCACCGTTATAGTTAGTCGTACTCACTATAACTCGCGCGCCCGCAATCCACTGCTGATGATTTCACATAATACATCATTCATGACATGGTCAGTGACATCACTGATGACATTACTGATGACATCATCCAGTGAATGTGGTTTGCTTTGATATTTAAATATGTATTATAAATACACTACTTTGCATTGAAGAATGAGGATATGGCATTCCTCGTGAATTCTTTAAGATGTTTAGAAATGTTATGAAAGAAGACTTACTAATTACATTCCAGGAAGCTCAGAGAGGGTCTCCACCAGCATCGTGGAGTCAATCCACATTAATTGCATTTCTCAAAAAGGATAAGCCTCCCCTTAATCCGGCGTCATTTAGACCGATATCCTTGATAAATGCTGATACCAAGGTCTTTTCAAAGACACTTGCCACCCGTATGTCAATCGTGATATCCTCTATTGCATGGCAACATGGGTTCAGCCCTAATAGGGATACTGCGGATCGTTTCTGAAGAGTAATTGCTATGATGGACTGGGCGCCGGCTACCAATACACCAATTGGAATCACCCTGTTGGATGCCGAGAAGGCATTCGACAGGGTGGCATGGCCTTCTCTTTGGGATGTTTTGGCTTTGAAAGGCTTTGGACTAAAAATGATTGTGGCACTGAAAGCCTTATATCTGTCACCAACGTCATGTGTTAAAATCGTGTCCTGTAATTTTTCGGGGTAATCGGCAAGGGTGCCCGTATCTCCACTACTATTCTCTATATACATTGATATTTACCTTCATCAATTAAATCAAGAGGAGGAAATAAATCCGATGGAGGTTGCAGGGACTCCTTATAGAGCATTGACATATGCTGATGATGTGGTGGTGACCACCACAGACATTGTAAGGGAAATCCCGAAGATTGAAAAGATAGCGGAGGAGTTTGGTGCCTTTTCGGGCTATAAATTAAATTCCTCAAAAACTCAAATTTTATTTGTTGCTCAGAATCCACCCACACACCTTAACATAGTATCCACCGCAACATATTTAGGAATTAAGTTTACAACCCCGATTTCTGATATTCCCAAGCTTAATTTTATCCCCATCCTTAAGAAAGCAAATACCACTCTAGAACGTATTAACCACTTCCATCTGTCACTATATGGCAGAAATAATGTATTAAAAATGTTAATAGTTCAGCGATTTCTGTATCTTTTTCGAACCATACCTCATGATTTTCAAATGTAATTTTTTAGACCACTGGAGAGAATGGCCGGAAGATTTCTATGGGGATACAAACATCACCGCAGAGCTTTTAAAAAGCTGACTCTCCCAAAGGAAAGAGGAGGATGGAGCACACCACATTTCTTATTTTATTACCTAGCATCAATGTTGCAGTTCATTAATCCTTTAATTATAGGAATCAAAGCCCCAATTCACGAAGCACATTTCCCCTCCATTTATGAATTCTCTTTAGGGGTAGAAGCTCGTGGTTGCTTTCTAAAAAATATAGAACCAAGCTACTTCAAGAAAATTAAATTTAAGATTGTAACTGCAGCATACCGGGCATGGAGGACTATTAAGCAACATCTAGGGATTCCAAAATTTTTGAGATATACCCCCCTGTCATCCAAGCATATATTGCCTGCTATTTTTAGGGACCATATTATGTTAAAATGGAGCAAACAAGGAATTAACTGTATCAGTGATTTATGGTATAGCGATGAAATGATCTCTGTTCAGACTCTTAAGCTAAGTTTAATATTTTAACTCTGGATTACTTCAAATATTTTCAATTACATAGTTATTTAAACACCTTATCATCTGAGCAACGATTAGTGCTCGAGAAAATATCTTTGATTGAATCTTTATACATTAAAAGAAAGATAGGCTTTTTTTTATAATTTATTGATTTTATTTTATTCAGATGACCTATCATTAGTACAAGACCGATGGGCAACGAAGCTCGGGGTGACAAATGTGTTGATAGAATACTCCATTCTGATGTCTGACACCATTTTATTAATGGGTAGATCCCGTACTCAACATTATATGGTCCTCTTTGATTTATATCATACTCCCGAAAACATTTCTAAATGGGGAACATCCTCAGGCACAGCCTGTAAGAGATGCTTGCTGGAAGCAGCGGATGCAACGCACATGTTTTTTTTATGCCCGCTGCTTTCATCAGTACTTACTGAGATACAGACTTTCTTGTCCTTAATGCTCGGCTGTAATATTACCCTGACAGCAGAGCTGGTTTTAGTAGGTACATCCTCTGATAACATTGCTGAAGATAAGAAAAAGCTGATATTCATTGGTATGTTTTTGTATGTCTGTTTATCGTGCCTGTGTCACTCAGGAATGGATAAGCCCAGATCCGTGGCAATTTCATACTTGGAGGGCCCGGATCCTAGCGAAATATAATCTAGAACAGGCAATCTATGCTGTGAAGATTAGAAGATTAGTGGGGGGGGGATATGGGCTCCAGTTCACCAATGGATACGGGCAGAATTGGGGAGCTAGAACACTTTTGTCTAATTGTAACTAAAAAGATTATTTTTTTTTTCTCGATATGAGTACCTGTAGAACTGCAATGTAGTTCTTTTTCTACTTTCTGTTTACTATGTATGTCTATCTACTATCAAGTATGAAATATGTATCTGATTTGCTTGCAATAAAAAAAGTTAAAAAAAAGGAATTATCATTTATAAAACCTTGACAATTTACTGAAAAAACCATAGGTTTCAGGGGTGTTATAGTTAGCTTGACATTTCACTCATACAAAACCAGTGAAATTCCTCTGTTATAGTAAGTTGCACTAACTGTAACTCGTACGCCCGCAATCCACTGCTGAAGATGTCACATATTACATAATCATGACATGGTCAGTGACATCACTGATGACATCACTGATGGCATCATCCAGTGAATGTGATTTGGTTCGTTATTGATATATGTATTATATATATAGCAATCTTCATTGAAGAATGAGTGGATATATACATATCTAGATGGAGGATTTAGTAGCAGTGTGATTGACTGTTTACTTGACTATTTATAGTGTCTCACTAAATATATTGGATAGTGACTAAACTGTGTGAATATCTGTCCCACTTTGTCAGTTGTTGTTTAAACTGTTGTACCAGTTGGTTACTAGCTATGTGAAAATCTACATTATTTATTGATTATTTAACCGAGTATTTTTATGGGAGAGTGAATGTGCGTGTGGTTGGGTGGGAGGTGTGTGACTGTCCAAAAATGTGTAAATAGTTGATTTAGTAGGTATACGAGGTTAAGACTGCATGTGGAAACAGTTGTTTGGGTGAGTGAATGTCTTTATGGGTGTAGTGATGAGTAAATATATTTCTCAATGATACATGCCCAACAAAGTAGAAATATAAAAGGCAGTTTAATTGACAGTTGTTGTATATAAATAAGTATACATAAGACTCAGTGATTGTATGAGTGACTGTGTGGATAAGTGTACACGTGTAATAGTGATGTTATAAACCACTAAGTATGAGTTACTATCCATATTAATAAATAAAGTGGTGCCTGCCTAAGTGTGTAGCTGAGTAAATGTAAGTATGATTCATTGTTTGCATACGTGAGTAGGATGACTGCATAACTGAATAGGATGTGTGCTGGTGTGTAATGTTGCTATTGGTGTATAAGTATATTGGATAGTGTTCTATTGATCATTGATAGCATGTATGAGTGAATCTATTGGTAAGTGATTAGATGTGTGTGTAGATCTAGGAATCACTGAGTGGGTTTTTAGAAACTTGTATTGGTGTGTCAATATTTTCAAATATAGTACTCTGTATTTTACAGTGAGTGATGAAAGGTTATACTAGTGTATGATGAGGTGTATCTGATTGTCTCGTGGATGATGTCATCAGTAATGTCATTTTTGGGATAGCAAGATGGCGTCAGCGTGAGCGGTCGCAGCAGCAGTGCTCTGTGACACTGGGCAGTTCTGACACTGAAAAATGCTTTTCTACACTTCTACACTTTCTTCATAGACCATGACACAGTGATCAAGGCTCGAGACTCCTGTACCGCTATCCTTAAATGGCTCTGCACATTGGATTTAAAACTACTCTCTCACCGCTGCCGCCATCTATTGAGTTACTGTTGCGGCCTGACCTCAGTGAGCTGTGCCGTGCCGTGCCGCACCAAGTTGCCCCGAGGGTATCAAGGAGGAGAGGAGAGGAGCGTATCACCGTTTGCAAGGTACTACACTGGGCACTGGGCTACACGGACAACACGGGCGATTGGATTACTTGATTGGACTGTGAGCTGTCAGAGCAGTCGGGGAGAGAACCTCCCTCAGCAGCTAATTAAATTAACTTGACATTGACATCGACATTATGGCACTGCATTACGCCGTACATATGCTGTACTGAGCACGGAGAGTACTGAACACACCCAAAAGATTTGCAGTACTAGCTAGGGGAAGAGACAGTGAGCGGCAGCGAGCGGCAGCTGCAGCTGACATAGGCACCGACTGGAACTCTGCAAAACTGTTTAATAGCGCTATGCTGCATTACTCATCTCCATCTCCACGTTACGCCCTCTGATTTGTCTTGATGCTTCATTTCTCTTGCCTCTTACTTCTTGCTTCATCGTCCCTTCTGCCCCACGTAATCACAGGAGTTTCTGTTGCAGTTGGAGTTTCTGTTGGAGACGGGTTTCTTTTTCCTCCTCTTTGAAAAACTACTGATTACCCGCCTTTCTTCTTTGAATCTGAGCATTGCAGGGGGAAAAATTGAGGGAGATTCGAGGGTTGTGGACGGCTCTAAGGATCTAAGGATCTCTCCCTCTCCAACTGCAAAAGCAGTCTACAGTTGTCCACACAGTTTTTCCCTTCTCTTCACTTGCCTCACCTCCTCTAAGGCTACCTAACAAAAACCCTCGCTTATGCCGATGACATTGCCATCGCTACGTCCAATCCAAACTTGGCTATGCCTACTATTGAGTCAGAGGCCAAAATATTCGGAAAAATTTCAGGGTATGCACTAAACAAAGGGAAAACGCAGATTATTATTAATAATAACTGTGATATGACGGACTCGCGTATAACAGAATCTGCTACCTACCTAGGGGTGACCATCACATCTGACTTAGAAAAACTTGTCGACTTAAATCTGAAACCCGCATTGAATAAAATGCAGAAAGATCTCCTCCGTATTAATAATTTACACCTCTCATTGATTGGAAGGGTCAACGCACTAAAAATGGTCTATTCTCCAAAGCTACTGTATATATTTAGAGCCATTAATCTTGAAATTTCAGACCGTTGGTTTAAGACAATGGATCGTATCTTTACAAACTTTATCTGGTCATACAAACAACCCCGCCGTTCATACAAATTGCTGACGCTCCCCAAAGAAAGAGGAGGTCTAGCGCTCCCAAATCTTAAAACATACTATTGGGCAACAGTCCTGTTATATAATCAGGAACTCGTCCACCTTGAGGGGATAGAGGTAGGGGAAGTTATTGAGACCCCATCAATTCACCGGATAATACTGGGGGATAACAGCACAGGCTATCTGTGGAGATATCTATTCGATAGCTATCACAAAAAAGTGAGATTAAAAACGCTTATAGGAGCGTTTAAGGTATGGAAATCTGTCAGGAAGATAGTAGGTTTAGGCCGTTTATCCTATTATACACCAATTCAAAACAATCCCTCCCTACCGGAAATCTTCAAAGATAGCTGTATTAATAGGTAGTATGCGGTTGGAATCACTCATCTGGGATGCTTTTTCTCCTCAGAGGGGCTACACTCCTTTGGAACCTTGAGGGATAAGTTTCATCTGGAATGGAAATACTTCTTTAAGTATCTTCAGATTAGAGACTTTTTGTCAAGACATACAATGGGAGAGGGTATCATGCGTAAAATAGACATAGCTGATATTTTAAGCCACTCAAAGAAAAAATTCAAGATCGGGGAGATATATTCTCTATTACTGAGATATCTTACGGATGATATTCAAAAAATCACCCAGAAGTGACAAAGTAAAATCTCAATCTCCTCTGAGGAATTTGAACACTCATATGGGTTTATCTCAAACGATCCTCATGTCTACTAAACTTCAAACCCAATTCTATAAAATATGTTTTTTTATGTATTATACCCCGGACAAAATATCCAAATGGGGTAGTCAGAGAGGTAAATGTTGTTTTCGATGCAATTTACAAAATGCGGACTGTATACATATTTTTTCTGCCTGTCCCGTTTTAATTCCTCTTAAAACAAATATTGCACGTTTTCCGACTTTGATCCTCGGAATAACGATTAATCTATTAGATGAAACCGTAGTTCTGGGTGTTACAAACCCTGCTAACCATAAAGCTGGTCGCGAATTGATTGTTATCTCGATGGCCGTAATGAGAATATGTATAGCCTCGGCTTGGCTAGATCCTATAGCCCCATCATATCAACAATGGTTTGCAAGATTGTTAGCAATTTTTAATTTAGAGATGGTGATATACAAAAACAAAGGCAGGAAGAGTCAGATTAAAGGACAAAAAATCTGGTCTCCCTTAATAGAATGGTCTAAAATGCAATGATATATACAGTAGTAACCAGTATGTTTTGCTTAAACCGCAACTCAACTTTGCAATCTCACGAAATTGAATGTTAATGCATCAACTTAACTTGTAAATTTTCCTTTTCAATATTGTTTTGTATAGCTTCCAATGATTTTCAATTGGCCAATTTCTTGCTTTTCTGATCTGCTCGACCGGGGACGGAGGGGCGGGGTCTGTGTTATCTGTTGTATTGTCTTTTTGTTGTAAAATCAAATAAAAATATTTAAAAAGAGTAATGTCATTTGAGATGTCATTAGTGATGTAATCAGGGATGTCACTGACCATGTCATGAATAATGTAATATGTGACATCATTGGCAGTGGATTGCAGGCGCGCAAGTTACAGTTAGTGCGACTAACTATGACGGAGGAATTTCAATGGTTTTGATTGAGTGTAATATCCAGCTAACCATAACATCCCTGAAACCTATGTTTTTTTCTGTGAATTTCTAAGGTTTTTTAAATGATAATTACTAACTATAACATACCTGAAACCTATGTTTTCCTAATTATAAAGTTCATTAAGCATATCTGTTTTTTTCAATCTTTTTTAATTATCATCCATTCTCAAACTAGTAAAAACTGCAAATATTACCACTCTACAATAAATCCTTCCTCCAACAAAATTGCCACAAACCAGAACCACAACTAACGTTAATAATATATAAACTAGGAGTTCCCGTAGAAACCCCCCCAAAAAAACACTTCCCCATATTTTCAACAACAAGCCAAATCTGCAATGCTACCTAAAAAAACATTTAACTAGTGTAAGGAGGTCGACTATGTACTGCTTGAATTACATCCAACTCACGCTCACTTTTAAAGATGAATATGTGATAGAGGTACTAATTATGCACTTCAGACACCCAACAAAATCACAACACCCAGGCCACCACCACCACCACCACCACCCCTCCTGACCCCTCCTCATCTACTACCTCAGAGACAGCACAAAACAGGTGAATGGACCTTCCCGAAATAATATATCCCCTCAACAGCACACTAGCTGAATGGTAAGAGATTTGGCAACAAACTATGTATAGCTAGGGCAATAGTCGGCCTTTCCAGAAGGTGCTCTGCTAGAGCCACCATACATAGACTCCACTGGCTTCCTGTGGAAGCCCGCATTCAATTTAAGGCCCTTACCACTGCTTTCAAAATCCTTAAAACTGAGGGCCCCGAACTCCTCCGTCCGCTTCTAACACCCTACAGCCCCCAACGCAATCTCCGTTCCATGGGTCAACACTTAGTAGTGGTCCCCCGCACGAAACTCTGCCGTATCGGGGGTCGCTCCTTCAGACTATTGGGAGCAAAACTCTGGAACGCCCTTCCCCTGTACATCCGCTGCCTTGACAACTTGTCCATTTTTCGCAAAGCAATAAAAACTCACCTCTTCCTACTTCTGTAAACTTCTACTCTACTCTACTCTACTTCTACTCTCCCTCCCCCCCAGTAGGTTGTGCTATGGTTCTTAGCGCCGGGACGCCCCGTTGCTGGGGCAGCTGTCGCGCTCAACAAACCTATAACATAACATAACATATAAGGGATGGAACTCGCACATCAACAATAATTTACACAGTGCCAAGACTACTGGTGATACTGGTGATATGCCATACACAACAAACGATACACACCAAAACCTTTTCCGTGTGTTGAAATAGTACTGATCTGTGTAGTGTACTGCACAGTGGACGCAACCATATTATCTGAAATACTGGGGAATATCTTGGTCATGAAGCTGTGTTGTCCCCCCTTGAAGCAGAAGCAGAGTGGGCTGGTCCAATATAAACAACTCTAGCATAAGAGTATAAATAATTACGCTACGCCTTGGGCATGGTTCACTTGTGCAAAGATAAAAGACTCTGCCACTGCAAAGGTCCTCACCCTGCCACATGGCTGCCACCATGACCAAGTGCCTCCTCGATACAGCCCATTGCGAACTCAGCACCACAGCACTAGAGACTTATGTCTGTATCGATTACTGCCTTCGATCTACACTGTGGACAGCAGGGTTCACAACTTGAATTCAGCTTTGGATCTACACTACGGACAGCATTGAATGTAGTCTTGCTTTATTTAGGGCAGAAAAAATTGTACTGGATGTTTTCAGATTTAGCTAAAATAAGTGACAAAACGCATTCCTCGATGTCTGTGTCGACTACTGCTTTCGATCTACACTGTGAACAGCAGGGTTCACAACTTAAATTCAGCTTTGCATCTACACTATGGACCATAGGGAATTCAGCCTTGATTTATTTAATGCAGAGACAATTGTACTGTATGTCTTCAGATTTTGTTCAACTAAGTGACAAAAAGCATTTGTTGATATCTGTGCTGACTATTGCTTCGATGTTCACTGCGGACAGCAGGGTTCACAACTTGAATTCAGGTTTCGATCTACACTACGGACAACATTGAATCAAGCCTTGCTTTATTTAATGCAGAGACAATTGTACTATATGTCTTCAGATTTTGTTAAAGGATGTGACAAAAAGCATTCCTCGATGTCTGTGCTGACTACTACCTTCGATCTACACTGCGGACAGCAGGGTTCACAACTTGAATTCAGCTTTGGATCTACACTACGGACAGCATGAAATTCAGCCTTTATTTATTTAAGGCAGAGACAATTGTATTATATGTCTTCAGATTTTGTTAAAGGATGTGACAAAAAGCATTCTTCGATGTCTGTCCTGACTACTGCCTTCGAGCTACACTGTGGACAGCAGAGTTCACAATTTGAATTCAGCTTTAGATCTACATTACGGACAGCATGAAATTCAGCCTTGCTTTATTTAAGGCAGAGACAATTATCCTCTATTTCCCCAGATTTTGTTAAAGGATGTGACAAAAACATTCCTCAGTGTCTCTACGGACTACTGCCTTCGATCTACATTGTGAGGGCTCACGATTCAGGTGGAATGGCGATTGCACATGACGCATTCTAGTAAGAAAGAGACATTGTACCAGTGTTACCCGCCAGAACCATGAATCATCACAGGGTATGCACACATTGAGTTCTTCGGGTACCACTAACTCAATGCACCACAAGTCATCTATACGTGGCCTTATTAAGGCAGAATTCACAAGGCAAAAAACATTGCTACCAGTGCGGCCCCCCAGGACCACGCATCATTGCAGGTTACGTACACGCTCAGAGCCAAAGGTACTACTAACTCAACGCATCATAAGTCATTACCACATGGCCGTATTCAGGCAGAATTCAACAGACAAAAGACATTGGTCCAAATGCGACCCTCCCTGGACCACACATTATCACAGGGTACGTACAAGCTCAGCGCCAAAGATTCTACTAAGTCAGTGCATCATAAATCATCGCATAGAAGAGTGAACAGTTGTATGTCAGCAATGACGCATACTATCACTTTTAAATCGAATTGATGCAGAGTTCAATAGACAAAAGACATTAGTCCAATTACTGTGCCCCCCCGACCACGCATCATTGCAGGGTACGTACATGTTAAGCGCCAAAGGTGCTACTTACTCAGTGCACCATAAATCATCGCCACATAGCCTTCTTATTCCACAAATATGAACGTACAAACTGGATAATTACAATACTGCAAGAAAAGTGTATAGTAAATTTATAAGTGTGTGCTATTGTTTAAATTTTATTTTTTTGTAGCGTATTTATATAGCACGAAGTTGACCGAAAACTCTGTAAGCGATTTACATGAGCAGTGTACTTACAGTACATTTTCAGGCATGTGTGGATTACGTGATTTGTCTACAATAACAGGATGTGGAAGCAACTCCGAGGCTCGAACACTGATTTCCAGCACCAAGTTTGACAGTATACCCGAATGGCAACATACGTATATATATTAGCTGCCCTTCATGTGCGAAAACCTGCAACCTAAAGCTTTCATAGCCCTGTATTACTACAGCTACAACACTCCACAGAATGTACAACAAACATTCATATTCGCAGAAATGCATCATGTCCACCATCTTTTATGTGTGGAACTATGGATAAATGTAGGGTCAGTGATTCCCGTACCTTCCATGTTGGGTATGTTGTGGGACTTCACAGACATAATAGCACATTTACGTTTAAGAACCGGGTGATGGCAGCACAACACAGACACCCGAATCAGGTGATTTCTGATATAGCTCACGAAGGAGCCACGCCCATTTCTTCAGAGTCATTGTTCACAGCCATGCACAGCACTGGCATACGTCAGGACAGCCCACTCCGCTTACGCTTACGCTTACAGGTAAACACAACAACGCTACATATCCCAGATTTTCATTGTAGTGATTTGCTAGTTCCAGTTCTAGTTGTCAGAACGGGACACACACACACACTCCCTCATGGCTGGTATACACCCGCACCACACCCATCCAGCACAGGCGTCACAACACATGTGACCCTACCAATAGAAAAGAATGGGCGCACGTGCTCTACGCCATTTTAGAGTTGCTCCCATCACAAGCGCTGTGATGGCCCCTCCTGGTGGTTCAGACACCTCATGTAGGCCCAAGCTACCGAACAAGGTCACTGAGTTAGTGGTACCGGAAGGACTGAGTGGGTGAGGACCTGCGATGATCATGGCTTCACGAGTATGTCCTTTGCCATAGCGATATCAAGATTCAATTGTGAGACTTCTTGGTGGCAGTGCGGGACTGCATGATGTAGAAGGTGTTCTGTCTGCAAAAAGGTGAGCAGTGAGGCATGGGTGCGCACCAGAGGGAGTAGATGCAATACAGCAGACTGGATACAAAATGGCAACACAGATGTTTAGGCGTATGCTGTCCTACATACCCTATCTTATTGCATTTGTATTTTTTTTCCAATAGCAGGAAAGTTTTTATAGTCGGTCAAATGTCCGTAGCTCCCACATGCGTAGCGAAGAAGATGAGTAGTTAGCTTTAATACTATGTACACCTAACTTTACCATCTTATTTTGACAACCTTTCCTTTCTCAATTCATTTAGGACTAGTGCCTCCAGCTCGCAGTACAGCTCGTGTCTTCGTTGGAGTGCACAGCACTGCTCATGCAGCGCAAGATAATTTCTTTTTTTTTATGCAAGGAACAGAGGATAGACAGAGACCATAAACAATAAATAAAAACTGCAACAACGGGAATGCAGTTTGAACAAGTAAACAAATAATAGATAACATCCACGAGGATTTACATGAGTCTAAACTTCATATCAGCCAAGAGAAAAAAAAGGAGAGAAAAATTGTATATATAGAAAGAAAAGTACAATTAATATTCTTATCAAAATACGCAAACAAGGAAAGAAACAATTCTTCTGCGGTACATTAAATCCAATCAGTTATGGGAGCCCATATTTTTAACTCTCTTATCCTCTTGTGAATATTCTTAGTTTTGAGTATAGAAACTTCACTATTATACATGGATAATAACTGTGCTCTCCAAGAGGAAAATAACGGGGGGGGTCTGGAGATATCCAATCCTTGGTAATACAGGCGTGTAGGACCGCCATACAAATAAAGATAAAAGCAACACATGCCTTCGATCTGTTTGGCACCTTAGAATCAATACCTAACATCACTAACTCTGCTGAAATGTGAATTGGAGAACCAAGTATCTCTATAAAAAATTGGTCAATAGACATTAAAAGAACTGACAGCTTAGGACATTAAAAAAACATATGCTGCGCATCTGCAGCGTAGCAAGCGCATCTACTACACCTAGCTCCAGCACCAGTACACCATTTAGAAACTTTCCTAGGAGAATAAAATAAGTCATACAAAACCATATAGTGTTGTGCCCGCATCCTGCCGGAGATCAATACTTCATTCACCAAAATGATAGATGAGTGGAGATCAATTGTCCCTGAATTGAGATTAGTTCTCCTTTTATCTTGACATTGATCTAAGTCTTCTGGCAATATCTGTATTAAATTTACATAAAAAAAGCCAATGGACATTCCTTTCCCCATCCCCTCTATGAAAGGATTTTTCATAAACCGAGAGTTATATTGCCCGAGTGACCCATAGTAGCTACCAATTTGTAAAAAAAAATTTAAATCCTTCTTTTGCACCCCATATTTACATAGTATATCAATAAAAGACAGAGGTTGGAGATCTTGAAACATATCTCCTAAACTCCTAATACATAGCTGATGCCAGTTCCTGGTTGTTACATCTCGAAGAACAATGGGGAGAAGGCCAGCTGAATCAAAAGGGGTATAACGGTTTATTTGAGGAAGCCCTAGATGACGCCTAATTTGTCTCCAAATCAAAAAAGCTGAGATCAGCACTTTAAACCTAGTTTTTTTTATAATAACTGGGTTCCAGAATTTTCAAGAAACAACTGTTGGCCCCTTCACCAATTGCAAATGTATATATTGAAGGGTTGTGACACGGCGATAGTTTGTTTTTTTCTCCTACAACTAGAGGGGAGATAAATTGCAAAACCAATGCGAATAATAAAATAAAAAATACGGAATACCCCACCCGCCACTAGCTCTTGGGAGGGCCATTTTTTTGAGAGCCCTTCTATGGCGTTTATACCCCCACAAAAATCTAGAGGAAATATTTTTGAGTTTTTTTAAACAACTTAAAGGAAATTCTACTTAGATTGATCTAAATAAATAAAGAAATTTTGGGAGAACCATCATTTTTAAGACATTTGCTCTGTCGTGTAATGATAAATGAAGGTGATTAAGTCACTCTAAGGTGGAATTGACTTTATCTAAAACTGGGTTGATGTTGATCCTAGGAATCTCATTAAAGGGTGAAGTAATTTTGATCCATAAATATGTTGCCTCTGTTACAACTGATATATCCTTCGGGGGCTGACTCCCCACATATAAGATCTGAGTCTTACTTATAGTAAGCTTATAGCCTGAGAATTGACCAAACTGCCCAGCTAGATCTTCTATAGTTACTAAGGCCAGCGGTAGATCAGTGGTTAAGACAACAATATTGTCTGCATAGGCGAGTGCTCTATACTCCACATCACCAATATTTACTGGTTTAATATGTATACCTGTAGTTAACTTTGACAAAAAAAGTCAATATATAATGCAAATAATAACGGTGATGAGGGGCAACCTTGCCTTGTACCAAGAAAGATAGGAAAAAAATCGGAGACTCTTCCAGCTAGACAAATTGATACCTCAGGAGCCAGGTACAAAGTTCTAATTGCATGGAGGATTCCTGGCCCAAAACCCCTCAAACAGAGCACCTCCCATAAATAGGGCCAGGCAACCCTGTCGAATGCCTTTTCAGCATCCAGCAGGGTAACGCCTATAGGGGTTTTGTGGCCTCAGCCCAGTCCATCAAAGTAATAACGCACCGCACATGATCTGTCGTATCGCGACCTGGAATAAAACCATGTTGTAAATGTGATACCAGAGAGGAGATAATTAAGGAGAGGCGCTTGGCTAAAATTTTTGAGTAAAGCTTACTATCAGCTTAGATGAGTGAGATTGGCCTGTACGAGGAAGGAGATAGAGGGGTTTATCCTTTTTTAGAAACATGGTTATTATAGATTTTTGCCAAGACGCCGGGGGAGAGCCCCTTTGTGCAGTTACACAGACTTTCAGCAGATGTTCCTTCAGGATTGAAAAGAAAGTACGGAAAAACTCCAAAGGGATCCCATCAGGACCGACCGCTTTCCCTTATGCTAAGGATAAGATCGCAGACTCAAGTTCCTGTGCTGTAAAATTGTCCTCTAAAGCTTCGCTCTGGGTGGAGGAGAGTTTAGGGAACTCCTGATCAGCCACAAACTCTGTGACCTGGTCTGTAGTATCCGGAGAATCTTCATTTAAATAAATATTGCTATAAAACTCCTTAAACGGTCTCATTTTTTTTATTTTCCGAATCTGTGTGTATCAGACAATTTGCATCTTGTATTGTATCTACATTCCTTGCCACTGCCCTCTGCCTCAACCTTTTGGCTAATAGACGTCCCAAGTTTTCACCCACCTCATACATGTCAGCACAATGGATAGCTATTTGGGCAGCTAATTTATCAGCGAAACATTCATATATTTTCATTTTTTGAATAACAAGATCACAAACCATCTGTTCATGTGCTTCATTAGTGCTATCTATTTGGATCAGTCCAATTTCTTAATCATGCAGTTTGGCCAACTCTAAATCTTGTTTAGCCCTCATCTTGTACTGCTTCTTGATAGAAAAGCGGAGTGTTTCTCCACGGAGTCCGGCTTTAAAAGCGTCCCAAAGTAAGCCATCTGAGGCAGAACCAACATTAAACTTAAAAAACTCAGGTATCCAATTGGACATATGTTGTAAATAAGACTGATCCAATAATAGGTGACGCTCGAAAGTTCAAGAACTCCTGTTTGGACAAGGCGGGGTATCTACTCCAAATTCAAGGTTAATGGGATTGTGGTCCGATATAATTTTGTGAAAAATGTCAGTCTTGGCATTGGTCAATAGTTCTAAGGGGGCAAAAAAGTAGTCAATATGAACGTGCTTTTGGTGTGGAGCAGAAAAAAATGTGTAACCGGGGACTCCAGATTTTTTGAGCCAGCACGCGTCCACTAACCCAAACTCCTTAATAATACCTCTAGTAGCTTTAAAGGTCTTTTTCTTTATGCCCACATAACAGACATTGTTGCGAATATCAAAATCTGCTGGTAAATGCAGATTGAAATCTCCACAAATCACAAGGAGTAAAAGCCAGGAAGCCAGTTCGATACTGATGATGATCTGATTTTGCACGTTTGCACACCCCCAACCATGTTTTTTTTAAGCTGGATACCCCTCTTGTTGTAGAACCCTGTCGTGTACATGCCAAAACTTCATAACCCAAGTCCTTCAAACAAGCCCTATTCTTCCAGACAATATGTCTCTTGAATACATAAGAGCTGAACCCCCATAGTTTTAAGGATTTGTGCCATTACCCCCCTTTTCTTCCTGTTGTACAACCCACAGACATTCCAAGAACAAATAGAAAATGTATCCATTGTCATACAAAAAAAAGCAAACAATTGACATTAAAGATTTATTGTTACACCACTGCGGTTGCACGTTTAAATAACTGATTTTCACACCTCTGCTCCTTCTGCTCCTTGCCCCCCAGCCCTGATCCGCCCCATCCACCCCCAACACCCCTCCACCCCCCAACCCCTCACACCCCCACAACCCACCAAACCCACCCCTGTGAGGCAAAGGGACCATCCGGTCCCTTTGGCGTGAGATATGTTCTATGTGAAAAAGCTGGGATATTAACCTACCCTTCGATTCGCACACGCTCGTGCATGTCTGTTTCCTTCCGTGCTAAACCATTGGCCTTTGCGTGTGACTTATTCTAAAAGAACTGTTATCAAGGGGGGTTCTGTCCAAAGGGTGTGGCCGGGTAGGACAATTATAATTATGAGAAAAAAGAAGAAGACCCGGTCACTCGTTTGATAGTTCTGCTCAATTTTTATTTAGGGCAGAATCTTGCACTCAGGTGTTTAATCCTTCTGTGCAATCTATATGTTTTTTTTGAGTGTTGAAGAAAAGTAAGTGCAGTGATTTTTACAAATGCTGTGACTGTCCGAAGAGTTACTTACTGTCCTGCACATGGACACATATATTTACATGTATTTACAAGCACAATTTACACATCACTTAGAAAAACACAAAGACAGAATTTGTACATTTAAATAATAAATACAAAACAAACATTTGAGAGAATATGACTCATTGAGATTGACAGTACCCTGTCCATATACTTTCTGTCAGGCCACTAAGGCTGAATATTTTTTCTTTTTCTTGTGGCCTGATAGCGCAAGAGGCTATTAATGTAATCAATGTTCTATATATTTATCAAAACATAAAAAGAGCCTTATGCGCCAAAAAACATTCGGACTTAAGACGAATGAAGGTCAAGAGCCTGTAAGCCGACGCGTTTCTGAGCCTGTCTGTGTACTTGGCAGGCTCGTCTTCAGGGCTTTGGGGCTGGGTACCTATGTAAGTACAAATATAGGGCTCGTTTTACCTGTCGATGAGTCGCTAGGCACTGCTGTTTGATTACTAAAAACGTCCCTGTTGACTTTGTAGCTCCAGCAGTAATTACCGCTCATATCGGAGACCGACAACCTGCTGGAAAACATCCTGGCTGTTAAACACGTGAGTGCTAAAAAAGATCGAGTATAAATCACTAGCAGAAAAATAAGAGCCTGGGAAACATACCATGTTATTGTTTCCATTTCAGAAGTTAAAGAGTCCCCATTAAAAGAAATCGATCGGAAGATCTGATAATAGAGACTGCACAACAAAAAGGTAATAATAACGTCAGTTGAACAGTTTTTGGTGACGCATCAAAGAGGGTCAAAAAACTCATTATGCCCTATATTTGTACTTACATAGGTACCCAGCCCCAAAGCCCTGAAGACGAGCCTGCCAAGTACACAGACAGGCTCAGAAACGCGTCGGCTTACAGGCTCTTGACCTTCATTCGTCTTAAGTCCGAATGTTTTTTGGCGCATAAGGCTCTTTTTATGTTTTGATAAATATATAGAACATTGATTACATTAATAGCCTCTTGCGCTATCAGGCCACAAGAAAAAGAAAAAATATTCAGCCTTAGTGGCCTGACAGAAAGTATATGGACAGGGTACTGTCAATCTCAATGAGTCATATTCTCTCAAATGTTTGTTTTGTATTTATTATTTAAATGTACAAATTCTGTCTTTGTGTTTTTCTAAGTGATGTGTAAATTGTGCTTGTAAATACATGTAAATATATGTGTCCATGTGCAGGACAGTAAGTAACTCTTCGGACAGTCACAGCATTTGTAAAAATCACTGCACTTACTTTTCTTCAACACTCAAAAAAAACATATAGATTGCACAGAAGGATTAAACACCTGAGTGCAAGATTCTGCCCTAAATAAAAATTGAGCAGAACTATCAAACGAGTGACCGGGTCTTCTTCTTTTTTCTCATAATTATTCTAAAAGAATGCACGTAATTGGCCAGAGGCAGACGCATTGCTCCGTCCATGGCCTATTGGTATCGTTCGTTAATCTTTATTTCGGCAATTTTGCCATGAAAGATACAGCATAAAATCAATACAGATGAAAAATCAGACATCACTGCTACATCAATAGCGGGGTAGCACACAGGTACAGGCTAGTGGTTCTCAAACACAAGGCCCCAATACACAACAATCTATACAGTTAAAAACAGTTGAATGACTCAGGACTAATTGATTATTTAACAACAATCTATAATATTATGTAATATATATAAAAAAATAGAAGCAATTTAACACTAACAGCTAAAAATCTTGCATAAAATGACATAATACATACAAAGTTGTTACACTAACTGTTGCATGGTCTGAATCAAGATTGGAGTGCCCTAGGAATTCTCTTGTGCCATGCTGCTTTGAGAAATTTGGCCTCTGCAAAGACGTTTGCACTTGAGAGGTCAGTCTTAAGTATTCTGAAGGCCTCGGAGCAGTTAGCAAACCCTAGATTTTTACAAAGTGGAATTATCCAAAACTTTTTAGCAGCAATGTAGGCAGGGCAAAAGAAAACTAAATGCAATTCATCTTCTAGCCTACAATTGCAGCCGGTACAATTTTCCAGGGAGTGCAGTTTCCATTTACTGGTGAAGGCTCTTAGCGGAAGAGTGCTATATGCCATTGCAGGTATAATTTCCTAGCAAAATTCAGGAAAATGTCATCTAGAACAGTCTCAAACTTGTAGCAATCTTTGACCCTGAGGAAAGTGTTAGTTATGGAATCAGGGCGTGTACCCTGTGTGTGGGATGCAAGATTGCATGCGTGGAAAGTTGCCACCAGATGTTTGCAAGATAGTCCCTGACACGCCGATTCAGGATCGCTCCACAGGGTCGGAAGACCCAGCCGGGCATACTCAGTTTTTAGATATTTAAACCACGGGACGTTCTCTATAGTAGGAAAAGCAAGAATTTCCTGCAGTTCCTGCCTATAGTTGGCTAACTCAGGAGTGGACCATAACCTTCGCCAAGAAAGTTAAGGGCTTTACATCCGGTAATTCATCCAGAGGTTTCAAACCCAGATCCAACCTAAGGGGCAAAAGGGGGGTTCTAGCCGGTAACTTTAGGAGTTGTCTGAGAAACTTATTTTCAGCAATGACTAGGTCTTTTTTGCACACGTGGCCCCAGAGTTCACTACCATAAAGAATCGCACCTCTGGCCTGGAGTCTATAGATCTCCAGCGGGGGGCCTATCGGTCTAACAGATGATTTATTAGAATTAACTAGCCTGATTATTCCCCCCTGCTATTTGAACTAGTTTGAGCTGGGACTTAGCTTGATGATCGCCCCATTCCAATTTGTCGTTCATGGTCACACCCAGATACTCAAACGTGTAGACTCTTTCTAACCTGTTCAGGCCTATAGAGGGTTTAGGGCGTGTTTTTTTGGGGGGGGTTAAAAATCATATACTTGGTTTTGAGAGCATTCATTTCGAGACCGTGCTCTCCACATAATGCCTCAAAACCCTCCAAGATACGCTGAATCTCCATTGGGGATTTCGACAGCAGCAGGGTGTCGTCCGCAAACATAATTGCGGGCACCCTGCTGCCACGGAGCCTTGGTACGTCTGTGTTGGGGACCTTATTTAGGTGATCGATTACCCGTTGACAAAGAGGCAAAACAGGGTGGGTGCTAGGACACATCCCTGCCTTACCCCTCTGCCAACCGGAAATCTTTTTGAGAGGCTGTCCATCCTCCCGCACCTAACCTGTGCATAGTTGTGTGTGTGCAAACGAACAATGATATCTAAAAGATCGGGGGGGATACCCAGGTTGGAGAGTACCATCCATAGATTACTCCGCGGAACCAAATCAAAGACTGCCCGGAGGTCAACAAAGACGGTGTAGAGCGTACCGCCCCTCCACCCGCACCGTCTTCCAAAAGAGGAGGGCCAAACAAAAAATTTGGTCCGTAGTTGAAACCGTACTCCTGAACCCAGCCTGGAACGTACTTAGGATTGAATGGTCTACCATCCATTCCTGCAGGCGGTCAGGTATCAGCCTCGTGAAGACTTTTTGTGAAACGTCGATGAGGCTGATCGGCCTGTAATTGCCTGGGAGCAGAGAGCCCTTCTTAAAGATAGGGACAATCTCTGCCCCCAGCCAAGTACTAGGGACCGCCATTCCCCCAAGGATTGCATTAAAAATTTCCAGAGGGTAGGGGGCCCAAACCCTGGGTTGATGCTTAAATAGATCTCCCGGGATTTTATCTAACCCGGGAGCTTTACCTGATGGGAGCTTAGATATTAACATTAAGAACCTCCTCCAGCAAAATTTCATTGCCTCGGCACCCTCCATAATGTTGGAGTGCGCGGTTGGCCCACCAGAAGATGGGAGGTGATCAATCGGTAGCCCATCATGGAGCTTAGCCAAAGCAGGGATAACCTCTTCATAAAGGCTGCGAAAGTGGTCCTCCCACACCCCAGCCGCTATATTGGCCTCCATTGCCTGAGTCGGCTCGGCAGACCCTGTTCTCACTATCTGCCAGAATTTATGAGCATCTCTGGTCTGAAGAGAGGCCAGCATGTTTTCTCAGTTGGAATGGCCCCATTCTACCTTTGCATGGTGGATTACTTGCTTCAATTCCGCCCTCCTAATCTTGATTAGCCCTGTGTCCCTAGGGTGCTTCAATACAGCGAGGAGGTCAGCCTTTGTCCTCCTACAAGCTGAGTTGAACCAGGAAGCTCTTTGCCCCCTGCAGGGCCCTTTCCGAGCAATTGGATTTAGAAGTTCCGCAAGGGTGTCCACCAGCTCCGTGTGGAGGGTGCCCAACTTGGGAAACAATTCTGCTGGAGAGGGTTGAGAAATAAGGGCCCGACGCGTTCGAATGTGGGGAGGATCCGTGCATAGAGCTCGGAAATGTGGGCGGGATTGTCCAGGAGCTTGGCCCACCTCACTCTGCGCCTGTCATTAGTTAAAATTAGTTTTGGATCCAGAGATGCCTCCGACGGCAGATCACCCGTGGGACCATCAGGCGAGACCAACGAAAGAATCAGCGCATTGTGATCACTGTCAGTTCTTTGCACTACCGCAAAAAGTCAGAAACCTTGTTCCAGTCAGATGTCTGAACAAGGATATAGTCCAGATGAGACTCCTACCCTGGTTTATTAAAGGTGGGTTTCGAAGGAATGTAACACTTAGTTCGGCCATTGCAACCCCTCAGGGAATTGCTGAGGGTGAGTGCCAAGATTTGGGTTGCTAAGGGTGACCTTGGCTTTGCTGGGGGGGCCCTCTAATTGCGGAATTCCCCACTGGTCATCCTCCTCCAGAAGTGCTCCCTCCAGAGTTAGGGTTAGCGGCTCATACTGACAGTTGAAATCACCCCCCAGGAGGATCCTAGCACCCTGAGGTATTGTGGGCAGAAATAGAGAAAGCTCATCGAAGGTGGGTGAGGGCTTCATTATTCCCATCGGTCTGGAATACACATTTATCAGCACGAGTTGAGTATTGTTTGGCCATTTCAATAACACGCACTGAACATCCAGAGAGTTAGTTTTAAGGACCCTAGCCTTACATCCCAAATGGGATGCCACCCATATGCAGAGACCCCCCGAAGGCCGTCCCTTCCCCTCCCACTTAGCTGGAATTAAGAAGGCTGCATAGCCGGATCGCCATTTATCCTCCCTTGCCCATGTCTCCTGGAACAGCCATACATCCTGTTTGTTGATAAAAGACCCCCACTCGGGGGAGTCTAATTTGCCCTGAAGTCCCGCCAAATTCCAGGAGAGAATGGACAAGCAAGATATATGCTCATTAAGAGTGATACCAGGGAAATCATGCATGGTAGCAGCAGTGGTGTCCATCAGCTCGGTGGGAGGTTCAATAGATTGGGGTTCCGCACAGGTACCATCCTCAGGTTGGAGAGAAGGGAGACAATATGAGGTTCCCTGTGTAGATATAGTTGCCATATTTGGCCCCCGGGGCAAGGATGACATCGTTTGTTTTGTAACTACTTTGGGACTGTCATAATCTGTGCCTTCAGGGCCAATGGCGTTTGGTTGGCCAGCCGTGCCCTGTTTAGACTGTAATCTTCAATCACAATCATTCACACTTGTGAACACATCAAACCTATTTACTGTCTCCAGGGGTGTAAAGGGTCTCAGGTGATCAATTCTCCTATTGGTATTTCTATTAAACCTAGGAGGTACAATGTTCCACCCAAGGGGATCAACAACAGGTGAAGGGTGTAGTACATGTGACACGTGCCTGGTGTTGTACGGTATTGAAAGGTTAGTCTGATTGGGTGCCCGACCACCGGTATAGATGGGGGGGAACACTAGGGATCTGGGGTAGAAATGGGTCAGAGGACAAGGGACGATGCAATTGTTGCCACTACCTAGAGGCCAGTTTAGTATATAGTTCACCACTCGTGGGTCTCTGAAATTTACAACAACTAGGTCTCCCTCAATGTCTTTGACCCTACTACCCAGCCAAGGGAGTCGCCGAACCTGCACGATCTCACCGTTGATGTTGTGTGTGAGTGGTCTGAATTGGCTGAGCCAGTGCATAATTTTATTTTTCAGCTGGGGGAACCCTTCCCTCTTGTTATCTGGAAATGTAGGGACCCCTGACAGAACAACCACGAAGGGTACAGCTTCAGGGGGTAGTTCTGCTTGGGGCCCTTTGTGCGTTGGTGCCCTGGCATGTCTAGTGCTTCCCCACTCCTCCCGTGTGTTTCCTACAGATACCTTTTCAGGTCCCCTCGGAGCTTCCCTAGCTGCATTTACAACTGGTTTGTTTGCCTGCTTAGGTGTAGAGCCCTCTGCTGCTTGGGGTTTGTGAATTTAGTGGGTCGGAATGTAACTTTTGGGGCATTGGGAGTACGCGATGTCACCAAGGCTGTGGGTGGCACAACCCCACTCACCAGTGCCTTAGTTGGTCCATCGTTATTACAAATTGCAGACTGAATGTCCTCAAGCCTGTTCTCGACCCTCTTCAGCCTCTCTATTATGGGTAGGATAAAATACCTTATTAGGTGTTCCATAGTATCCAGTGAGATGGCAGAAGGTACTTCCTTTAGCCGGGAGTCAGCAGGGATAACAGTTGAGACAATAGTGTTCGCAGCCTTTGCAATTGGTGCCGATGGTAGGGGAAGTGCCGAGTTTAACATATTAACTGGTGGGGCCACTGGGGCCGGGGCAATTCTGGTACTATACTTTGAAGATTTGCCAAAGTCAGAATGACTGATCTTGGACTTTTGCAGGTCCCCCCCCTTCCGTCTTCGTTTGCTTGGTGGTGGACCATGGACCTTGGCAGGCAACGGTTTCTTTGGCTTGTTTTGAAAAGGTGTGCCCCGGGCAGGGATCTGGGTGGTCGGGTCGACATCCATGCTAATGGGACTGGGAAGAAGAGTATCACTTATAGGCTGGTCAGTGAGGACCAGGGGTGTGGGAGTGCAGTCTCGTAACAGGAGTGGGACACTCTCTAGGGATAGAAGGTCTTCATTGCTAGCAGGACATCCTACACTGGGGGAAAGGGCGTGGAGCGGGAGGTCTGTGGGAGCCCTGTTTTTCATGCATTAGACAGAGCGACGGCGCTCTGCCCGGTGCTCTGGCAGAGAATTTTCCCTGTCTAGGTCAGTGGGGACCCTTGTAAAATATTGTCAAGTGTGCCATAATTCGTCCCCCCCGGTCTTTTCTGAGAAAGCTTTGTCGGGACTCTGGGCCATAACAGACAAGTACACCTACTGGTAAGGTCAGTAAATGAGGTGAAAGAGCGTGGGCCCAGCCCGGCCTCACTCGGCCTATGAGGGCCCGCCCTTTGTCCGGGCTTAGCCCCACGCTTCGGCCCGCGCACGTCCCGCGTGCGCGTGGCCCAGCCCAATTATGTAGGGTGAGGAGGTGGGGGCGGGAAGAGGACCAGCTGTTGCAGGTTGATGACCGCACTGCCCGCTGGTCCTCGCAGTACCGCAGAGGTCCAGTGTTCAAATCCGCTAGCCCACAAGAGTCTCCTCTGGAGAGCGGCTCCCGCGGAGAGGGGGCCGCGAGAGGTGGGGCGAGTTCAGGGAACAGGAGCAAGAACACAGCACTCCCGCAAATGGAGCACTGCAGCAACCCTCAGGACAGAGCAAAAGATCCAACGACGCTCACTCCCCTCGGTGAATTAGTAGAGCCGGGAGGTGGGGGCGGGAAGCTCAACATTTGAAAACATGCAATGATGCGTGGCCATTGTAACAACGTCTAAGAAGGTTGCTTGGACACGTGATGTACCCTGTTTGGAACACGCCGGTGGCACAAGGTGAGCAGTGAAGCTTGTTTTCACAGCAACGAGAATTCAGCTGTGGGCGGGGAGAATGGATACTGTGCAGCAACTTGAGCGCATAGGATTGTACAATCACCTCAGGGCAGTGGGAGTGGATTGATTGCAACAGTCTGGGTGCGCAGGAATGGGCAATCACCTCCAGACACCGGGAGTGGATTGGGTGCAGCAGTCTGGGAGCGCAGTAATGAAAACTCACCGCTATGCAGTGGGAGCAGGCGTGCAACGGCCATTGGGCTCAAAGGGCTTCAGCCTCCCCCATTATGTGTGGCAGCCCGGGGTGACACAGTTTCCTGGGAATACAAACAGCCGCACCTGAGTACATCAGATGTCTTTTAAAGACATTTTGCTTAGTAACGAGGCGTTGATGTCCCCCCTGCTTAGAGCCCCTGCAGCTCCAATCTGCATTTTGCTTGTAGAATCAGCCCAGCAAAGTTTTTTCTTAGCCCCCCCGAAATTTCAGAACAGCAACAACAGCAGTTAGCTTCTATGCAGCAGAATCAAGGCAAATTTAGGAATAATTGTAATAATAATAACAAGCACATGATTTGTTGCCTGGAGACTGGGTGAGGACTAAAGTTCATCGAAGAAGAAATTGTTTAGTACCAAGGTGGCAAAAAGCAAGACAAGTCATTTTGGTCACAACAAATGCGGTCAAGTGTAAAGGGCTGAAAAGGTGGGTGCATGCGAGCCATAAAATTTGTGTACCACCTCCTGAGAATTCTGATGAAGATAATGAAGCAACAACTGATTCAGATTCAGAAGGAGATCCAGAAGATCCCGAGTCTGATGATCAGCAAGAAAATCAACATCAGGAGAATCTAGATGAGAATCAGAACTTGAATGAAGAAGATCTGGGTATCGAAACTGGAGATCAAGGTGTTGATGAAGACTTGCTAGAAAAAGAATCTCAAAAAGAAAAAGAAGATTCAGGAGCAGAAGATTCTGAGCAAGACGGAAATCTAATCCAGGAGAGTATTGAAAGGCAAAGAAGTAACTCTGTGTGCAGGAGCAAGAAACCTGAAACTGGGAAGTTAAAGGTGATCCCTGAAGAAGAGGAAGAATTACCAAGTACCAGCTGTAAGGATGATGCTGTTCCTAATGGAGTGAAGCTGCCGAGTAAAGAAGTTCCTAGGTACAGATTTGAAGTCTCAGATACAGACACTGATGTGAGTGATGAAGAATCAGAAATAAAAAAATTCAGAAAAAGAGCTTGGAAAACTGAATGTAACGAAAACGTGCCAAAGAAGAAAATCCTGAGGAAAGGAGATATTTGGCCTGAAGATAATTTGAAATTCAATCTGGTGAAGAAATCAAAAGAGCAGATCAACGAAGTATCTAGTCAGGGAGGTGACTTTGAAAAGAAAACAAAAACAAGAAAATAGAAGTGTTCACTAGAAAGACAAAAAGAATAATTAAGCCAAATCAGAAGTATAAGTCCCCAGAGTGGACTTACATTATTATCCCGCCAATTGTTGAAGTGGAAAGCAGTAGCCAAGAAGATTTGGAAGAAGCTAGTGACAAAGATTGATGTTGTTTAAATAAGATAAGGGTTTTGTTTCCTGGCATAAGGCTGAAGAAAATGTGTTAGGTGACTTTAGGTCGAAGAAATTGTGATTAGCTGAAGAGCACATATTCATGTGACGCAAGGTCGAAGAAAAGCTGTTTAGGGTTTATTTTTAAAAAAAAATTAAAAGGGGTGATATAGTTTAGTTTTACACTTACATTTTAGTTAACTTACATTATTTAAAATTTTTGTTTTTCAATTTTGATCGTTTTTCAAAATGCCTAGTTCAGATACTTCATGGTGTTCGATCTTGAGAAGATGTTGCAAAATGTCTTCAATTTGTGTGGTTTTATTAATTTTAGTTTGGTTAATATTAGCTGTAGTATACCCTTTTGGTATTGACAAACAGAAACTCAAGACTAACATAACAAGTAAGGTAGAGACTAAACATGGGAAACATGCTGGCAAGTCTAGCAGAGTTATTGAGCATAATCCAGAGATCCATCAAGATAGATCTGTTGGAGATTTCTCAAGCAATTCATTTTCAAGGCTTCTGTCTGAATATGTTAAAGTAATGAATGTTAAAGATTGTTATGTCTGTGTGAAGCTGCCTGCTTCTGTTTCAGAGGGGGTTACTTATAACATGTTACCTCTCACCTATTGCATTACTTGCAGTGTAATTGCTAGCTTGCCTGAGGCAGCAGGTTGCAGGATTGTGGACCACAGCGGATTGCGGACTCTGACCCCACCCAAGAGGATCCCTCGCTCCTGAGGTCGCTGTAGCTGCAAGTGTTGGAAGCGCAGCCAGCGCTTCGAACCTCGCCGGACCCGCTTCGCGGGTCCCGCAGCGCCGCGCCCGTGGAGGTGCCTGACAGCGTGGGTCTGCTGTGTTGTGGAGGAGGAGCAGGCAGGGCAGAGCGTTGGCGGGGCTGCGAGCAGGCAGGGACTCCAATCTCCAGGAGCCCCTGCGCGCCCATTTAACACACCTGGGCTGCTCTCCCCGCTGGACCCGCCCCCCGCCTGATAGTTTGAAAAAGCGGGCAGTCGAAGCACTCCTTGGAAACCTTACCCTGAGGCAGCAGGTTGCAGGATTGTGGACCACAGCGGATTGCGGACTCTGACCCCACCCAAGAGGATCCCTCGCTCCTGAGGTCGCTGTAGCTGCAAGTGTTGGAAGCGCAGCCAGCGCTTCAAACCTCGCCGGACCCGCTTCGCGGGTTCCGCAGCGCCGCGCCCGTGGAGGTGCCTGACAGCGTGGGTCTGCTGTGTTGTGGAGGAGGAGCAGGCAGGGCAGAGCGTCGGCGGGGCTGCGAGCAGGCAGGGACTCCAATCTCCAGGAGCCCCTGCGCGCCCATTTAACACGCCTGGGCTGCTCTCCCCGCTGGACACACCCCCCTGTCCTCCTACCAAAGGGATAGCTGCACCATAGTATAAAGCTGAGTACACTCCCCGCTAAGCGGGAGCGTGCCGGGAGAAGCCCGGGACAAGGGCGGGACCGTCTGTGGCCGTCAGAGGCCGAAAGAGGCTGGGCTGGGCCAACCCTCTTTCATTTGATTTCTTACAACATCAGCTGAACCGAGGAACTGAAGACGGTGATGCCTTCACCGGCACCATGTGAAACCCCATCAAGGGCGGGGGGGAAGCAACACAGGGACGCTGGACAATTATTTTAAATCCGCCAACGGTGAGGGGGGCAAAGAAAACTCCTTGGAGAGGCGTAGGGTGGAGCGTCGTCGCTCCATCGAATCTATGAAGAATAGACCCCTGACCGAGATAATCCCGTATCCCATTTCCCAAGAGGAGGGTACCCCCACTGATAGCCCACATCTACCGGCTCTAGAGGACTTTCCTCTACTATTACGGGAAACCCCAAGCACCCCTGGTATCCTGCCCGAAAAGATCACAGAGTTCACCCCATCCTTATCATCCAATATGACAGTGGACTTGGTTACTCAAACCCCTCCACCGAACAAAAATAAGAAAAACAAGCCAAAGCAAAGTGTTGTGGTGGAGCTGCATGGGCCTCCACCCAGCAAACGCAGAAGGAAGACAAGGGGGGGGCAGGGGAAAACCAAACTATCCCATCTAGATTTCGGAAAAAAACATAAAACCGCACACCCCCCTGGCAGGGATAATGATATTACGCCTATCGCTACCCCCTCTAAGGATTCAAGCCCTAACACAGCTGCTACTAATAGTGACCTAGCGGCTAACACGCCTAACATAGCCCCCTCTCTTACATCTTTAGGGAGTATAGAATTCTTATTTCGTTCACTATTGCAGCCCATTAGTGATAGCCTGAAAAAAGTCGAGATCAGGCTTACTATTTTAGAGGCATCCCTTACTACCTTGTACACTTTAGTTAGTAAGCAATCCAAAAATGCGGGGTCTAATCCTCCTGCAGGTAGCCTTCCTAAAACAGGAGTCTCACAGGGTGCCATCAAAGTCCCTCCTCAGGGCACTCCCACTGCTCCCCCCTTGCAGCCACTCATGGCTATTCCAGTCCAGGCACCACACAATAACCCAACCAATATGCCTTTACAACTGACAGACCCTGCCCCTCATGGTTTACACACAGGGACCAACTCTGGCTTCCCCCAAGTTGTCAGTACTTCCTCTCCCTCTCCGGCCCAGCCCGCCCCAAGACCACGGAGACCAGATTTGCCTCCAGAAGCCAATAGGCTAACGGTGGTATTAGCAGGCGCCCCCCAACTACAAAGAGGAGAAAACGAAGATTTCCAATCCCTGAAGAAAAAGGTCATTAAATGGCTGAATTGGAATCGGCCCCTAGCACCACACTTCAACAATGAGATTATTATGGTCAGAAGGGTTCCCTGGCTAGGGAAGACTAGAAAAACAATAATAGGGGACTGTATTTTGGCAACTTTCAAAGACCGGGGTACTGTTTTGCATATCTGTGAAGGGGTGAATCGTTCATTGGATTCTACTATCCAGACCTTGCCAGTATCCTTTTTCTTCCCTCCTATTCGCATGCATTATGATCCACCGCATGAAGAATGGACAAGGGTGGAACGTAGACGTAGACCCAAAGATTATGCACAACGCCCAAATTTCCAATTGCCTGACACACCCTATTTTCATTTTAACCGCTTTAATTGCTTGAATGGTCTGGACGCGGTCGACTGACTGTCCACTTACAACCCAGCGACTTTGGACAAAGGCTCCTGCAGACTCCCTGAGCCATCCGCCCCCACTGTTGGTAATGCTCTTGAACCACTGACTGACCCAGTGTCTGAAACCGTCTTCGCCCACCTCTCTGGCACGGCAACTGACACCCCTGAACACTTGAGACTAATCTGGTGGAATGTTGCCGGATTGGCTAACAAATTGGCCGACCCTGACTGGGCAAACTACATTGAGACTGGAGACGTTTGTATGTTCCAGGAAACCTGGGCAAGAGAAGACTATGGGCATCAAGGTTATCAGTCATTTTTCATTCCAGCAAGGTGGGAGGGTAAAGGCCGCCCATCAGGGGGGCTTACGACCTGGGTTGCATCTCACCTAGGCTGTGAGGCAATACGGTTACCGGTCACCTCTGATGATATTCTTGTGGTCTTACTATCCTGGCCAAACCAAGCTAAACTTGCTTTAATTAACATCTATTCCAGGCCAGTGGGAATTGCCAAGGAATCACCGACCATAGATGAACTCACGAACTATCTATCTGAGCTACCGAGTGACTTATTCTATGTGGTGGGAGGGGATTTTAATTCTCACTTTGAACCACTGCCAGGTCTTCTAGAGGGGTTCCCAATGGAGGAAGATGCTAGATGGGCAGTGCCCACGGTAGAAGCTCCCCCCCGAAGGCATGGACCCCACTTGCATTACAAATCACAGCCCTCCCCCTAAAGTTCGGAATTAGAGCCTGTAATGGGCGAATGAGATCTGACATACCCAGCAGAACCACCTATAATAGAGTGGGAAGAGAGTCTCGCTTGGATTATGTCTTGGCCCAAATAGTGAAGTGGCCAACCATCCGGGACTTTAGGGTAACGGAAAGGGCAGATAGTGACCATAATGCACTTGAGCTCGACCTTGTCCACCCTGGCCTCCAGACTCCCATGACCGTTTTGGATGGAAACAAACCTGCACTTCTCCTGGAAAATAGCAGGAGAAGAATCAGGTGGGAGCATCTGGTTACAAGTAAGAAGAAACTTCCCAAACTCTATGACTGTGGGGAACTTGGATAACCGAGGTGAAAAATAAAGACTCCCAGGCTAAGTTATATAAGGCTCATGAGGACCTCATAAAAGCTGCGGCCCCTAACCTCTTCAGTAGCACACGGAAACCAAGCAGGGGGCGGCAATGCAAATCATCATGGTATAACTCAGCATGCAGACGGGCAAAAAGGGAACTCCTTAGTTTTATCAAGGAGGGTCTAGGGGGGGACAACCTAAGAGAAAGCAGACGGGCCTATAAGAAACTCGTTGCCCACGCTAAAGCGGAATGGGAGGAAAACCAGTGGGAAGACTTACTAAGGCCCTAGCGACCAAAGACCACCGCCTGTTCTGGAGGATAGTGAGTGGGGGGTCGGGAAATCTCCATTCGGCAATTGAGCCAAACATCGCTCAAGGGGTGTGGCAGGCACATTTCCAGTCCCTATACAGCTCTGAGCCGGGAGAATTCATCGCTGACACCGGGGTTGGTTGGCCAGAGTATGAAGGGGATCCAATAACACTGGGCGAGGTTACTGCTGCCATAGCAGGACTCGCCTCGGGAAAGGCGCCGGGATTGGATGGCCTACCCGGGGACCTGTTTAAACAGGAGCCCATTGTCTGGGCCCCCTACCTTACCGCTCTCTTTAACGGAGTTCTTAGCGGCATGGAAATCCCTAGTACTTGGCTGGGGGCGGAGGTGGTGCCCATTTTCAAAAAGGGCTCGCCTCTCCTCCCAGCCAACTACAGACCCATCAGTTTAATTGATGTAGCACAGAAACTGTTTGGCAGGGTCTTGTTCAATCGGCTCCAGGACTGGGTGGAAGAGGTGGGTGTCCTTAGTCCCTATCAGGCGGGATTTAGGAAGGGAGTTCCCACAGTGGACCAGGTTTTTAGATTGAACATCATCTATTGGAGGGCAGCAATATTCAAGGGCGGCAGTCTCTAAACATTTTTGTGGACTTACGGGCCGCCTTCGATCTGGTGCCCAGAGGGAAACTTTGGAGCGTCCTGGCAGAGATGGGCGTCCCTCCGGACATCCTATTAATCTTGCAGAGGCTACACCAAAATAATTATGCCCGAGTGAGGTGTGGGAGGTCCGGGGAACTTACTGAAAGATTCCTCGTTGACCGAGGGGTAAGACAGGGTTGTGTGTTGGCACCGACCCTGTTTTGCCTCTTCGTTAACGGGGTAATCGCCTACCTGAATGCCATAGATTATACCGACGCCCCCAAACTGAATGGCAGCAGGGTGCCTGCAATTATGTTTGCAGATGACACCCTGCTGCTATCTAAAACCCCTATGGGGATACAGAAGATCCTAGATTCATTTGTGGCATTTTGCACTGACAGGGGGTTAGAAATTAATGCGGCCAAAACCAAGTTTATGGTTTTGAATCCGAGCCAAAAACTGCGGCCGAACCCGATATTGGGAGGAGCGCGGCTCGAGAGAGTCTCCACCTTCGATTATCTCGGTGTGACCCTTAATGAAACCATGTCTTGGGGATCCCACCAGAGCAGGGCGAACCTCAAATTGATACAAACTACCGGGGGCATCGCCCGGATGATGAATGGCTCCTCATACCGTCCGCTGGGGTCGCTCATCCAGATATACAAGGTCCAGCCAGGGGAGCGACTATGTACGGGGCGGAACTGTGGGGACACACACCTTGCCGTAGTCTGTCACTAACGGAGAATAAATTCATTAGACAGATAGCCGCGCTTCCGCCCAGCACCCCGCTCCTCCCCTTGAGGCTTGATCTGGGTCTACGACCAATAGCCGATGAAATAGGTTTGAGACCCATAGCCTTCTGGCGGAGGCTGTGGAGTAGTAACGATCTTGCAGCCTATAGGGTGGAATTGGTGGAACTACTGACCCACCCGAAAGCGCTCCGGATCCCCTGGATTAAACATATCCAATGTATTTGTATGAAAATGGGGCTCCCTGATTTATGGACTGATCCTGCCAGTGCCTCACTAAACATTTTCAAAAGGTCCTTGGCCAATGTGTACCATGAACATAAACTAGCTAGGGTCCTAGATAGCCAGGCCGAAGGGTCATTATCCTCTGTATTTGTACAAAGTAAGGACCTATACAGGTTTGAGGGGGTTTTGGATGCTATTTCCCCTGTGCTTGCCAGAAAGCTGTTTCTCCAATGGAGATACGGCACATTGCCCTTTCGGTCTTTCACCAGCTCCTGGTCATCACCTCCCACCTCAAAGCAGTGTCCGGCCTGTGACGCCACGGAGGAAACTGATTTACACGTGGCCCTCTTTTGCCCAGCTTATAGGGCTGCAAGGAAATATTGGCTTCTTCCACTGATTAGAAACATGGGCTGTAGGGAATATGCCCCTATGTACAGGATTTTAAAATCTGATGTCTCAGGCCCAACTGTGTTTGCACTGACAAAATTTTTTACCAATGTCTGGCACACCCACAATCGCATTTTAAAGACGCTGGTTTCCTCCTAATTTTAAGATTCATAGTTTTTAAGGTATTTTTAGCAACATGCAATCCCAATGTTTTATATTGTTTAAATGTGCAGATCTATTGTGATTGTATATGTGTACTGTTTATCTTTTATGGCCAATGGCCGAAATAAAGATTGGAAATGAAAAATTGCTAGCTTGTTTTATCAAACTGGTCGTCTGGAGTATTATTATTCAGACTTTGATGAGGTTTTTGCAAATCTCAAATTTGTAAATAGCTTGAACAAAGTAAAACCTGCGAAACAGATGAGGGAATTCTTTTTGGTAACGAATGAACTTAATCACGAGTATGCTTATAGAAATAATTTAACATGCAAAATGAGAGTAGAAGAAAAGACTTTCCTGAACATGGTTGAGGAGAGAAGGGCTGTTTACAAGAGAAATGAGATGCTTAAACATGCTAAGTCAAAATACTGGCGAATGGAGGACGCTAAGTTTAACGGTGTTAACACAAATGCAGCTATTCATATAGATGAACCAGTTAGTGGTAAATTTTGCATTAGAAGAGATAACACACTTTATGATAACTTTTTTGTGGGTGCTAGTCAATGTGAGGATACCTATCGTATCATATGGGGATGGTGATTTAAAGGTGGTAAGGATCCAATTTTTCCTGGGATTTATTTTATTTGTGGCAATAAGGCATATTTTAGCCTCCCAGACCATTGGTATGGGACATGCTATCTTGGATTAGTTTTTCCAAAAAATTTCGATGTTGACAGAAATGAAAAGGGTACTTTTGAATTTGGTGAACGCCTGAATAGGTACAAAAGAGAAAGTTTTACAGAAGTCCTGGGAGACATCTTTGGTGCTGTCATTCCTATGGTAGGAATTACCATGAATTAAATCAAAATCAGAAAGGTTTCTACAATCGTAGATAGATTGTCAACAGATACTGCAAGTGGTTTCCAATTAGTCAATACAGAACTTGTTGCTACAAGAAGCATGGTTATGCAGAATCGTCTTGCATTAGACATTCTGCTTGCAAAAGAGGGAGGAGTCTGTGGGGTCTTACATGTCCAGCATTGTTGTACTTATATTCTTGACAAGAGTCGGAATATAGAGTCGCTTATTAAGAATATTACACAGTTTCATGAAGAAATAGAACCCCTGGAAGAGGAAAGTTTCACAGAACGAATAGGCAAAAGAATGGAGGCAATAAAAGAATGGTTTTCAGAAATTGGTGGCTCCATCATTGGCAAAGTGCTCTATCCAGTAATTGTCATCATTATAGTGATATTGCTGCTAAAAATTAGTTGCATGATTCACAAGAGAAAGAAGCATCAGAGAGAAAAGAGGAGGATTTACAAACTCAGAAAGGAACAGGAGAAGGAATATAAGTTAGAAGAAATGCGAAGGGCTCAGTTTGAAAGTGTTGAGCAGACAGCAGAAACAGGGGTTTAGGGAGACTAATACTGAAAGAATTCAAAGTGTGACGTCTCTAAATTGGGTTCAAAATTTTCTAAATTTTGGGTGTTGTTTGGTGATTTTTAACTCACCAGATGAGGGAGTTGATGGAGCGAGTTTCAGAATTCATTTTATTCTGGCTCGTGAAATTAATTCTCTGTAACATGAACTAATTTATTAATGAAATTGTTGCATGATTTATATTATTAAACCAACTTAGAGTAAAATTGCATTCACAAACACGCGAGACTAACATTTATGTGCTCATGTTGCATTTGCAAGTTTGTTTTTTAACACATAATTAATATTGTCTTGTTCGTCCTATTGTCTTTGTCACTATTAATGCGGCTGATTATCTAGTGGCATGTGCTTTCATTATGTGTGCTTATGTGTTTGTCTATGTTGTGCCTGTTTATCCATGTTTTGTTCGTCTATCTTTTTACTCTTTCAGATATATAAAGAATCCAGCTGGACTTTAAGAAGAATGGTAGATATTAAATGTGCTGCTTTATTTGTTTGCTTCTGCTAGGTGACATATGCTAATGGGTAAAATATTAGCAATGGAGGGTGGTGAACAGAAGGGTTTATTTTACTTGAATTAATCACCTTTTTGTATTTGTTTAAATACTAGCTCGAGTGAAAGGTTTGAGGCCTAGTTCTAATGAAAGTTGGTTGGCCTGACTAAAAGGAGCTGAGCACGGCAGTGATGGTGCTTTCGTTGAAAAACTTCCACGGAAACGTGCAGAAGCTCAAACAATGGACGATGTGTGTATCAAGCTCCGAAAGCAAAAGCGTCAAGGTCAAGAAAGCGTGTTGAGGCAGCTTGGCTAAAATCCTGGAGGAAATAAATGTGAACATTTAGTTTAATGTTGCAACTCTGGGAAGTCAGTGTTGCTTCGTGTCAATGGACAATGACATAATGATGTCACCAGTACTGATGCGTTGGCCTCTCGGTGGTCTGATGGATGACAACCAATTAGGTTGCTGCTTTTTGCTAAAATATCCTTTTTAGTTAGATTAGTGAGTAAAAAAGGTATAAAAACCTGGCCTCTTGAGGGGAGCGGGGCTGACTGTTTCCTGAGGGCGAAGTGCTGTCCGTTTTCCTTTGGACACATAAGACTTGATTGCTCAATAAATGTTATTTCCTTTTCAGGTCAGAAAGCTTAACATGTTTTCTTTAATTTGATATTTCTGTGCAATGTTGAAGTGCCAGACCTTTTGAGCCAATAATCTAATGATTAAAACTGATTTAAGTAAAATGTTTAAAATTAATAAATGAGCTAATAAAGATTTGAAACTTTGAAACTTTAAAAATAAAAGACTTAAAACGTCAAGCTGGTCTTGATTATTTAGTCGTTACCATTAGCTTATTTCATTGGCCTCAGTGGTCTAATTAAATGTTTTCTTGATAAACTATGCAGGGTGGGGGGTATGTTGGGGAGAGTTATCTTGTTTGTTGGTTTTTTCTTTTTTTCTTTTGTGTGGCAATGGGTCATTTGTGCTCCTGAACTGTATTTGATACAGGTGTCTTGTGGGACTGGGTGGGGCGGGCAGTGGGGGGATGGGGGGTAGAAAGTTACGAATTCTCAGTTGGAATGTTAACGGGTTGGGTGACCGAATTAAGAGAGGGGTGGTGATACAACTGATCAAACGTCACATGCCTGATGTTGTCCTCCTTCAAGAGACACACCTGGTGGGCAATGCTTGTAAAGCTTTGAATCGCAAAGGCTACAAAATGGTGGCACATTCGGGGTTCTCTTCCGGTTCCCGGGGGGCGGGTATCCTCGTGCGCGCGTCCCTTCCCCTAGAGATAGATGTCACCTTGATTGATGACAGGGGGCGTTACGCTGCCGTGGCTGGTAGATGGGAAGGGCGTTCCCTCACGTTGTTTTCTGTATACGTCCCCCCGGGGCTTCAATCCAGTACCTTTCAGGACCTTGGTGGTGCCATCTTGTCTATGCCGGCTGGCCGGTTAATAGTGGGGGGTGACTTTAACTCGGTTTGCTCTGGTCTGCTTGATCGCCAACCGCCCCGGGACCTACGTAACCCACAGATGTGGCTGCCCTCCTTTCTCGAGTCTATGGGCCTGGTAGATGGCTGGCGTCTTCTACATCCTACGCTCCGTCAATTTTCCTTTCTTTCGGGTGCACATGGGAGTCTTTCCCGCATCGATTATGTCCTCACATTGGCGTCGGACGCATTGGCCATTTCCGAAGCCCGCTTCTTGGCGCGGGGCATTCCTGATCACTCCCCGTTATGGGTCTCTTTCGACTTTGGGGTGGTCTTGTCGGAGCGACCGGCCGCGGTCAATCCGTGGTATTTTCGTAACATCAAGACCCGCTCTCTCCTGGCCAAAGCCATTGATCTTTATTTTTCCGAAAACGTGGGCTCGGTTAGGTCGGCCGTTACGTTGTGGGAGGCCTTTAAGACGGTGCTCCGAGGTGAGGCCCAGGCGCTCATCGCGGAGGCCCGCCGGACTAGAGATTCTGACCTGCTGTTTGTTGAGCAAGAGGTCCTGCTTCTCGAGTCCCAGTTAGGGCCCGAGCCGGACCCCTCCGTCTTGCATACCCTCTCGCTGAAACAGGCGGAGTACCACGATTTGGCCGCGAGTGCCACACTCACTCTGGCCAAGGAACAGCAGGGCCGCGTGTATGATGTGGGCGATAAGGCTGGGAAGTTGCTGGCTTGGTTAGACAGGAGGGAGATGGCCAGTCGGGTGGTACCTGAACTCCTGGGAGACGACGGTGTGGTCCTTACGGACCCGAGTGCCATTGTCGACTCATTCGCTGGTTATTTTCGGGGAGTCTATGAGTCTGCTTCGGACTTTTCGGAGGCGGATTCGTCGGCTTTCCTTTCGGAGATTGACCTTCCCTGCCTTTCTGAGGACGAGAGAGCGGACTTGGATAGGGACATCACCGCTGACGAGATTGCTTTGGCGATCCGCTCCCTACGGACCGGAAAGGCCTCTGGGCCTAACGGCATACCGGTTGAACTGTATAAAATCCGCCCGGATGCGGTGTCTCCGCACTTGCAGAAAATGTTCCTGGAATCCTTTGAGAGGGGCTGTCTCCCCCTTGATCAGCGGCTGGCTACCATTGTGGTCATCCACAAGGAGGGTAAACCACGTGACGTCTGTCGATCATACCGTCCCATCTCTCTCCTCAACGTGGAACCCAAGGTCCTCGCTAAGTTGCTCGCCAACCGGCTGATTGGTGTTATTGGCGACCTCGTACACCCTGACCAGTCGGGATTCATCCCCCACCGAAACACTGCTCTCAATCTACGTCGCCTCCACGGTGTCATGGCTAGAGCCCACACCCTCGAAGAGCCGGCTGTCCTCACGTCCCTCGACGCCACGATGGCTTTCGATTCTCTCGAGTGGCCATACCTCTGGGCAGTGCTGTCCAAACTTGGATTTGGGCCGATCTTTGTGAGCTGGGTGAAGCTACTGTATGCGGATCCGATGGCTAATGTCACGGTCAACGGCCGCCTATCGACTCCATTCCCCCTACATCTGGGTACTAGACAGGGCTGTCCCCTGTCGCCCCTTTTGTTCGCCTTGGCCCTTGAACCGCTCGCAGCCCTACTGCGTGTACATCCTGACCTACGCGGCATTACGTGGGCCCCTGGCTTCGAAGACAGGGTATCCTTGTACGCCGATGATATCTTGCTTTATTTGACTTCCCCCTGCAGGTCCCTCATTGTGGCCTGTGATGTGATCAGACTTTTCGGACGGTACTCTGGTCTGATTATAAACTGGGCCAAATCGTCCTTATATGTCCTTAAGGGAGATACTCCACGACTTCCCAGAGGCTGCAACATTCAGATTGCCACACGCGGCTTCAAGTACTTGGGCATCTACATCTCTGGTAACCCCAAGTTGCGATACGACCACAACTTACTCCCTCCTCTCCAGCGTCTGCAGCGTGATGTAGACAGCTGGCGTAAGCTACCGCTCTCCCTCCTTGGCTGTGCCGCTCTGTTTAAGATGATGTCCCTGCCCAGGTTCTTGTACGCCCTGCAAAACGCCCAGGACCCTGTCCCGGCGCGCTACTTTCGAGACCTTGAGGGCCTCCTTCGGACCCTCCTCTGGGATGGTCCACCCCGCGTTGCCATCCACAAACTCACGCTCCCCTGGTACGATGGTGGCATTGCTCTCCCAGACGTACGCCGCTACTATTGGTCTTCTCAATTTGCTGCCCTCAACCAGGGGTTCTATGGCCCTGTGGGTAGTCCCGGTTATGCCATGGATAAATGGCTGATGGGCGATGGTAACTATTATCGGGCCCTATACTCGAAGTCTTTCGACCGGCGGTTGACGGGCCCCACTCGTACGGCGGTCCACACTTGGCGGGCGGTCACTAAGGCACAAGGTTGGCAAGGCAGACTCACAAGGTTCACTCCCCTCTTTGATTCGGACATCCTGGGTAGACTGTGGCACACCAAGGGGTTTGATAAGTGGGACCTCATCGGCATCAGCAGGGTTGAAGACATGCTCTCCAGAGGCTCAATTAAGACCTTCCCCCAGTTACAAACCGAATACCAGCTGGGCGCGACGGAGTTTTTCCGTTACGCTCAACTGAGACATGCGCTGCTCTCGGCCTCACCGCCGGACGGCGTCATTCCTGAGAGTTCCCCTCTGGAGGACAGGATACTGGATGGGCACATGCCGGTCAGCGCGATCTCCCTTTCATATAAAAAATTGATTAACGTGCGCACAGATCTCCTCCTTAGCTTGCGGGACCAGTGGGTGGCGGATGGCCTTGAACTTGATGATGAAGATTGGCAGAGTGCGGTTTCCTCCCCTAAGGAGGTTGCAATTTCCTCCCGTCTTCGCCTTGTGCAATTTAAGATCCTGCACCGGGTGTATATGACAGGGCCTCGATTAATGCGCATGGGATTCTCGCCTGACGGTCTCTGTCGTAGAGGCTGCGGAGCTCTCGCCACTTTCTTACACATCCTTTGGGAATGCCCAGCGATAGCCTCCTACTGGAGGAGAGTGCACCGAGTCATGGAGGAGGTTACTGGCGTGGCTGCCCACGCGGAAGCTCGTAGATGCCTCCTGAACGTATGGGAGCCTTCCGACCACAGCGCTGCGCAGACTAGGTGGGTGACCCTTGGGAACATGGTGGCCAAGAGGGACATAGCTCAGAAGTGGGGTGCGTCCGCGGCCCCCCTGCTGGTACAGTGGAAAGCCAACATGGACTGGTGCATGTTCCGGGAGAAGACAGTCTATGTGGCAAGAGGGAGACCTCAAACCTGGAATAAAATTTGGGGGGCATGGAATGAGTACAGGGGAGACGTGTGCTTGCCGCCTGAATCAGTCAGCCTGCATGATAATGTGTCACCCTGACCTGTGACGCCGACTGAGCTCTGATGTACTGTATTCTCCTGGTTCTTCCCCCCCTCCTCCTTCCCACTCTGGAATCTTATCCTTGATGTTCACTTCCCTGCCTTTCCTCCCCTACCCATCCCTGACGCCCAGCTTCACATTGCCTCTATTGCCATTTTCGCGCCCTCGGGCGCCCTCTTGTTGACCTTCATCTTATATATAAAAATAACCTTCGATGATTATGTCTAAATCATTTGGCACTATTTCTCTCCTGTTGCCCCTGCTGCCTTGCCTCCGGGATGTCAGGCTGAATAACTGTGTGCTCTGTTTTGAATAAAGGTTTTCAAAAATTTAAAAAAAAAAAAAAAAATCTTCTGGCAGCTATATTAGTTAAGTTAAAATGATTATTCCTCCTAAAAATATAGTTTGGACAGTGTTAGCGTCTAGCAAGCAAAAGGTAGATGAATCAGTTTCTGACTTCTTCTCACGCTTTAATGAAGCATTCCACGATTTTAGTGGCCAGTCATTGACAGATGACACGGGTAGACATCTGTTTGTCGATAAATATGTCGCAAACCTTTTGCCAGGAATAGCTAGTCGCCTGAAGGCCGTGAGAGTTCATGGACTCCCTCTTCTCCGGTTTCTCTCTTAACCATGGCTCAGTATTATGAGCGACAAGAATTAGAAGCTAAAAGTAATGCGGATAAAAAGTCTAAAGAGTTGAAAACAAAGGTTATGTTAGCTCAAGCTTATGGCCCACCTTCTAGAGATAATGATAGAGGTGGACGTGGATCTTATGGTTCATCTTTTCCTTCTTATATTCTTTTGAATTTGTCTGTTGACCAGTGTGCGTACTGCAAGAAATTTGGACATTGGCTTTCTGATTGTCCAGTACTGCGTGCTCAGCAGTGTCCACATGGTCGGGGACAAATGAGAAATCGCTCAGGATATTCAGGGCCTAGAGGAAGCATGAATGATCGCGCTAGGTTTGATGCTAATACACGTGGACAAGATGGGTTTAACACTTTTGATAGACGTAGCCAATATCAAATGTCTAACTATGTGCCATCTGATTTGCAAGATTCTGCTTATGCATAGGATTGCCTAGGATGGGGTAAGGAATCAGTTGAAGATCCAGTAGATCAGAGGGGTTCCTATGTTACAGCACATGTTTTGGATTTTACTGATCAGTTTCTGGTTGATGCAGGAGCTATTCTTAGCGCCTTGTCTAAACACTTGGTTCCAAAGGCTCCCCTGTCTGGCTTAACCATTAAATCAATAGGTTTCGATGGAACACCTTCCCATAGCCCATTGTCACAACCACTTGCATTCCATGTTGATAAGTTTACTGCTCCATGTCCATTTTTGCTTTCTCCAACTACACCAGACAATATTGTGGGTCTTGATATGCTCAAATATTTCAGGGCTACGATACGATGTTCCCCGGAAGGAATACAGGTTATTTTGAATGACAACTACCCTGTGATTGAGAGAGCCTGTAGTATTAAAGAGGACATTGCATTAGCTTCACTCCCTAGTACTTTGTGGGCTACTTCAGACACTGATTTAGGGCAAATGGTTATTCTGCCAGTGCATATTACTGTAAAGGAGGGTGCTTCATTGCCGAGACAGCCTCAGTATAAAATTTCTCGAGAAGGAGAAGAAGCACTCACACGCATTGTACATGATTTAATTGAAGTAGGGGTCTTGGAAGAAGTCCCTTACAATATTTGCAATAGTCCGATTCTTCCCATTTTGAAAAAAGATACTGACACTAGGATTTACAGATTTATCATTGATTTGAGAGAAGTCAACAAGATTGTAGTACAGCAATACCCTATGGTTTCTGACATAACGACACTACTTACTTTGGTTCTTCCGACAGCAACTACATTCTCTGTGATAGACTTGAAGAATGCTTTCTTTTCGATCCCTATTCATCCGGAAAGCCGATATTTGTTCGGTTTCACTTTGGATAATCGATCGTGTAGATTTTGTAGAGTTCCTCAAGGCTATACTGAGAGTCCTAGTATTTATAGTCAAGCATTGAAGAGACAGCTTGATACCTTTACTTTGCCTGAAGGGGTGCCTCTCATACAATATCTTGTTGGGAGCCGATACGCCTGAACTATGTGAAGAGTGTACTTTGTCTTTGCTTTCTTTTCTTGCTACACACCATCACAAAGTATCACAAAAAAAATTGCAATATTGTAGACCGAAGGTCTACTTAGGTCACCTTCTGTCTAAGGAGGGCCGTGCATTGACACCAGATCGCATTCAAGCAATTTTAGACACCCCAGTACCTTTCACACAGAAAGATGCCAGTGCATTCATTGGTTTGACTTCATTTTGTAGGCAATGTATATTGGGCTTTTCACACATTGTTAAACCCCTGCTAGCGCTTCAGACTAAAAACACTCCGATACCCCTTCCATGGACAGATGAATGTCAAAATGCTTTTTGTCAGTTGAGACAAGCTCTTTGCTCTGCACCAGTGTTAGGCACACCAGATTACATGAAGGTTTTTACACTTATGTACATGAGAAAGATGGATGTGCATTGTCAGTTTTAGTACAGACACACGGGGACAAACAGCATCTTTGCGCATACTTTTCTGCAGTTCTTGATCCTGTTGCTCGTGCATTGCCTGGGTGCTTCTGTTCAGTTGCAGCGACAGCTGTGTCCATACTTCAGAGTAAAGGGATAGTTTTGTCACACAAACTGTTGGTGCTAGTACCTCATGCAGTAGATGCCCTTTTGAATCAGACTAAGACACAACACTTAACTGGTGCTCGCCTGACAGGATACGAATTGACACTGTTAGCACCTCATATTACCTTGAAGAGGTGTGCGACACTGAACCCAGCCACTTTGTTGCCATATCCTGCGATTCAGTCTCAGTCAAAGGAGCCTCACGATTGTTTATTCCTTACTGAGGAACAGACAAAGGGTTGCATCAATTTGCAAGATACACCCCTTCCAGATGTACATGGGGAACTGTGGGTTGATGGGTCCTGTTTGAAGTTACCAGATGGCACAACTTCAGCTGCTTATGCAATTACCACGCTTGAGACAGTAGTGGAAACTGCTCGCATACCTCAAAAGTTTGCTCAAGCAGCTGAACTAATAGCTTTGACACAAGCGTGTGAACTTAGCACTGATTTGTGTATGAACATTTACACTGATAGCCGCTATGCTTTTGGAGTGGTTCCTGATTTTGGCCTACTCTGGAAGGAAAAATGCTTTCTTACATCCCTCGGGATGCAGATAATGCACAGGGAATTAGTACATAATATCTTGACTGCATTTACGTACCTAAAGAGAGTTGCTATTATGAAGTGTAGCGCACTTAAGAAAATAATTGACAAAATAGGACAAGGCAATGCCTTTGCAGATTGTGTAGCTCGTTAGACTGCGGTGCAGCGAAGCACTACATCCATGTACATAGTGAAATCACAAGCTGAGCGTTGGCATGATGCTAGAGAGAAAGTATTGGAGATACAGAGATCTGCCTCTGTGAAAGAACTTGAGCAATGGTCTAAAGAAGGAATGTTAGACGATGAATGCTGTTGGCATAACAAAGATATGTATAAGTGGAAATTGCCTGCAGCCTATTTACAACCTATGGTTCAAATGGCACATGGGCTGGCACATGTTGGAGCTAAAGCAATAACTAAATTGCTTACGCAAGTTTGGGAGCATCCTGAAATTGCCAGCCCAGTTTAAAGAGTAGTACAGTCCTGTTTGATCTGTTGGCAGTATATTCCTGGAAAAAAGACACGGACTTCTACAGAAGGTTTTGCTACACCAACCGCACATTTTGAAGTTTTGCAGATGGATTACATCCAACTCGAACGCTGCAATAATCTGAAATATGTCCTAGTAGTGGTATGTGCCTTTAGCAAATAGATAGAGGCATGCCCTACAAAGGATAATACTGCTCTCACCACAGCAAAGGTGCTTCTAAAGGAGTTTTTCCCTACATATGGTGTTTGTAAGCTTTTGTGGAGTGACAACGGGCCTCATTTTATTGGGCAAGTTGTTGAGCATATCCTGAAAGGATTAGGGATTAAACAGAAATTCCATACAGTCTTCCACCCACAATCAGCAGGATTAGTAGAGAGGTACAACGCTACTTTGAAATTGAAGTTGGCAAAAATACTGACTTCCACGTCTTTGAAGTGGCCAGATGCATTACTCTTGGCATTGTTGTCCATATGATCTGTGCCACATTCACGATCTGGTCTCACCCCGTACAAAGTGGTCTTTGGGAGACCAATGAATATTTGGGGAGTTCCTAAGCCACGCCCCATACATGATGTTCCTTGTGTTCTGTTGAATGATTATTTGGCACAGTTAACCGACAGTTGGATCTCTATTCATCAACAGGTTCGAGAAGCGCTTCCTGACAGATCTACAGGTGAGGCCCATGAACTTCGTCCCAGCGACTATGTGATGGTCAAGGTCTTCGACAGATCGAACAGTCTGGAGCCGAGGTGGCGAGGACCAGAGCAAGTGCTCCTTGCGACAAGGACAGAAGTTCGAGTGACGAACACGAAAAACTGGGTCCATAGCACGCACTTTAAGCGTGTGTCACTTGCCTTGGTAGAACCTGCTGTGCTGACCGACCATCGAGAGATTCTGGAGACGGAGAAAGGTCAAGCTATCTCACCTGACAAACCTGCGGAAGTCTTACCGGACCACACGATTCCGGGAGCATCGTGATACCACTTGAGACAGAGGAAAAAATCTGTAGTGTTGAAAAAGACTGGTTGAGCGACCGCCCTGGGTTAGTCAAACGGAGAGCCGATGTGGCAAGGGGGGGGATCAATCCTGCGTTAGTGTAGTGACACCCGTCTTGGCCCGTGGTGAAGAAATCAGCGGCTGCCCAGGGATAAGAGCTCCAATGATTTGTTCCCACGAGTTTTTAGAAAAATCAATTATCGCTGTTGCTGAAATGAATACCAAAAGAATCATTTGTGCTGTAGGGTTTGTTGTTACTCTGGTGGTTAAGGCGATAATCACCTGGTTTGTTGAGAAAGTAGCTCCTGCTCGACAGCTTTTCTTTGCCACTACTCCAGCTTCAGTGGAACATCAGTATTTTACGTTTCCCTACCATGAGCAGAAGCATCGACAATCTTACTTAAATAACACATTCATCCAGATGTTGCATCATACACACAATGCTACGAATGCTACCAACTGTTGGGTGTGTGGAATGATACCTGCACACCAAAAGAAAGGAGGAGCACCTTTTATTCCTCTACCATGTTTCCATAATGGTTCTTGTCAAGCTTGGTATGCTCTTTTGTTTGCTTTCCGAATGCCTTCAGTAAGAGTAATTATCTTTCATCTGAATAAAGTATGCTATCAAGATGAAGATGGTTATCCTCAAGCTAAAGGGACTAAATGGGAATGGGAAGAATACCAACCGGACAATATTTCAACACCATATGTCTTCACAAATATGAGGACTATCAAAGACAATGGACCTTTTGTAATTTCGGTGACTAGAGCTACAGCAGAATTGTGTATAAGTAGTGTTGGGAGAATTCCAGTAGGACGGAGTGAATGTATTTTAACATGGACTATTGAAGGTGCTAATAACAGTAGTTTTACGTCTTCACATAATTCGTATTTTGTGTATGGTAAAAAAGGATACTACCAATTACCTGTTGGGTGATCCGGGGTATGTTACCACCTGTGTTCTTGGCCCCTCCATCATATCACCTGAATTTAAAGTTGTATAATGACATTTCTAACAATATATACAAACGAACAATAAGTACAGATGAGGTTGATCAGACTGATACCAGTTTGCAACAATATGTCGATTTCAATTTGGGTTTGTTCTTCTTTGTGGGTGCTGCATTGAATAGCAAAAAGATAAGGCGATTAACTTGTGTTGTGGAAGCTGTTACCAATCAAACAGCAATGGCACTTGGAAACATTACAGAGGAACTACAAATTGTGAGGATTGTAGCTCTCCAAAATAGGATGGTGTTAGACGTGATTTTGGCTGATCAAGGTGGTGCATGTCGCATCATCGGTAGTAGTTGTTGTGTGTTTATACCAGATCACTCACCTTCAGTATATGATGCAATCTCAAACATGCATAAGATTGCTGCAGAAATTTACACAGTGACTGGTACAAGGACATTTTCAAACTGGATATGGACACTCTTTGCTACTTGGGGCTGGAAGCTACTGACTATTCTATGTATACTACTGGTGATACTATTTACATGCTGTACTTGTATACAATGTGGTCCTATGCTTTGCTCCATGTGCATCACTGCTTGTACACCTGCCAAAAGAAATATTGCAGATATAAAAGCACAGCAAATGTTAAATAAAGAAGTAGCTGAGATGATGAGCATCAATGTACAGGATGCATATCTAGATTACCCCAGATAATCAAATGTCTTCAGCTAATGCTGAAAGGGTCATCTGTTGTAATTTAGCAGCGATTAGGTTAAGCATTAGCAGAAGACATCTTGTATTCAGAGACTATCTTGTCCATTTTGCGGAATCCATTTTGTATTTCTGGCAGCCATTTTGTTTGCCATGTGCTCACCATGTGCTCTGTCCTACCGCCCTGTTAACTGCTCTTGAAATCTGCCTAGAGACAAGATATATTTAGCCTCTTCTGCTTCGCACATCCTCAGTTGAGCTTACAGCTGTCCTCAACTTGTAACTGTCAGGATGTGTCCACCAGAATTAGCTAACTGTTAGCTCCTCCCACTTGTTGCTTGTACACTTTCTGTATGACCTTATATGTACTTACAACTAGCATTCTCTACTTGTACCGCCTTCATTTGAGCCCCTGTGTGGGTATAAAAGGACCAAGCTCCTTCCATTCAGTGTGCTACTTCATGCATTACTGAAGGGTGCTGTGTTAATGTAGTTCCACTTCATGAGGTTTAATAAACTCTGTCTTTTCTATTCCAGTTTCTATGCCAACTTCTTCCTATTGGTTTGAGGACTCTGTGCAGAGAAGGGTGAATCCCTTGCACGGGTAGGCCTTGCTGAGGCTCACCACCGCACTACCACTCAAAAATCAAATTGATACAGAATTCAATAGACAAAAGACGTTGGTCCGAGTACGGCCCCCCGGACCACGCATCATCGCAGGCTACATACACGTTAAGCGCCGAAGGTACTACTAACTCAGAGCACCATAAATCTTCATCATGTGGCCTTATTAAGCCAGAATTCACAAGGCAAAAAACATTGCTACCAGTGCGGCCTGCCTGGACCACGCATATTCGCAGGCTCCACAGAACCTTGCTTCAGGTGCCACTAACTCAGTGAACCACCTATCATCGCTGGCTGCACACATAGTAAATTACCAATACTGTGCAGCTCTATTCAACGCCACATGGTCGTGGGCCCTTGCTATCCGCTACCTCCTGCCTACACTGTGGTCATCAGAGCTCACAATTAAATTGACTCTTCATTCATTATTTACAAAGTGCAGTACCAAACTAAGTATAACGCCCCTCAAACATACACAGTATCCCTTTAGTATCTTTCCTTCAAGAACTTCTTTTATATCCGTTATAGGTTTAGAACTATATCCAAATTCATCCTGCAAGTCCAAAGGAACACTGAATGGCAGTCTACTCTGCAGACAGCACAGCTCACAATTTGACCTATAATGTCTTTGAAACCTACATATTTTGACAATGTATTCCATACATGTTTCATCTTTTATTTGAATCGGAATTACAAAAAAATGATGCAGTCCAGTAGGTAACAAACAATGCTTCCAGTGCAGCCCGCTCGGATCACGCATCGTCACATGTTGTGTGCACCCTGAACAGCAGACATACGACTAACTAGGTGCACCATAAATAATTGCCATGTGGTATTTTTAAGGCAAAATTCAGTAGGCAAAATACATTGCTAGCAGTGCAGCCTGCTCTGTTCAGGCATCATCGCAACCTCCACACAAGCTGCCCCTACCTCAGCACACTACAAGTCATGAACCCTTTATGATAGAATCTGTTGTGTATTATTTCACATGCAGTGCTCCTACCTTTGTGCAGCACAAGTCATAAGCCATTTATGATGGAATATCTGTGTATGATACGATGATTACTATTGTCCTTTTTACCAAACGCAATGATTTACGGAGGGCTGTCTTACACTCACCTACCATTCACCCAGCACAGACATCACTAGACATGTAACCCTGGTAATGAAATAGAGTTGAACGCATGTGCCCGTACCCAGTTCATCTATCTATCTGTGTCTGTGTATTCATTATGTTTGTAAAATGCTGCCCCTGGGCCCTACCACATTACATTGTGCTGTAAAAAGCGTATGCAACCATCTTACCTCTGGCAGTAGGAAAAACGTTGGTTATGTAACTTTCTCTCGCTCATTCTACAAGTGCGAACGTAGAGACAGAATCATTAGAGTACTGCAACCAAAGGTTTTTTTTGTTGCATATTTACATAGCGCGAAGTCGACCCAAAACTATTTCAGCGGTTTACATGAGCACCGTATTTACAGTACATTTTCAGGCATGCCGAGGTTATGGAATTTACTTGCATCAAACAAGGGCTCCCTGTTTACTTACATAAAACATATACCCCTAGGTCAGGGAAATCGACACTGGAAGGTAACAACCTAGGCGGGGATTTTTATACAATTGCCTACCCAATGGACACAGGACAAAAATGAAGAAAAGTACAGTTTCCAATAAACGTTATACTATTTAAATATATACTGAATAAATTTTATTTTTAAACAAAACAATATAAAATATACATAAATTTCAATAAAATTGCAATTCATAAACAACAATTTAACAATAAAAAGATCACATAATGTTTTCTTTTACAAATTACGAGAAATGGTGTGTCTAGTTGTATGTTGCAATTTTATTGAAATTTATGTATATTTTATATTGTTTTGTTTAAAAATAAAATTTATTCAGTATATATTTAAATAGTATAACGTTTATTGGAAACTGTACTTTTCTTCATTTTTGTCCTGTGTCCATTGGGTAGGCAATTGTATAAAAATCCCCGCCTAGGTTGTTACCTTCCAGTGTGGAGGTTATGGAATTTGCCTACAATAACAGGACGTGGACACGACTCCGAGGCTTGAACAGTGATTTCCAGCACCAAGTTCGACAGTATACCCGAAGGACCACATAAGTATATATAATAGCTTCCCTTAATGTGCCAAAAATTGCAACCTAAAGCTTTCATAGCCCTGTATTACTACAGCTACACCACTCCACTGAATGTACAACAAACATTCATATACGCAGAAATGCGTCATGTCCATCATCTGCTATGTATGAAACTATGGATGAATATAGGGTCAGCGATACCCGTACCTTCCATGTTGAGGGACTTCACAGACATAGTGACACATTTGCGGTTAAGACTCGGTGACGGCAGCACTACAACACAGACACCTGAATCAGTTGATTTCTCATATAGCTCATGACAGAGCCATGTCCATAGCTCTGAAGTCATTGTTCACAGCCTCATGCAGCACTGGCATACATCAGGCCAGCCCACAAAAGCTACATGGCCCGGATTTTCATAGTAGTGATGTTCTAGTTCCAGGTCTAGTTGTCAGAATATTGAGAAGTGGTCCCAGTACAAATTTCAATTGGAATAAAAATGAGAAAAAGTGACAGCCTGATATTTACAAACTGAATTATAAAGCTGTGGGCAAAAGAAATCTGAAAAATGAGCAAATCAATAGATTCATGCAGGTACACTGTTATTTAATCACAATGGATCTTGCATATAATACAATGCATTTGTACATTCAGCATACATAAATAGGTGCCCCGTGGAGTGAAGGAAGGAGAGGAGGGGGGAAGAAAAGGTTGGTGCAATGGCGTGCAGATTTGAAAGAGTAGATCAGATCAAAGGGTGCAATCACAATGGCCTAGATTGACCACATTTCAAATATCCATGTTTTTGCTTTCTTGTGGGCTTGCGAAAAATTCAAAATGAATGTCATACAGTATACATAATGTCATGCACATAAGGTGCCCACTTAAATCTATTGGGACTGAGACACATGCTCACAAGGTTGTAGGTTGTCGACGTTTTGACCCCACAGTCTTGAAGGATCACTGGAAACCTTGCAGGGGGTCTTCTTTAGGACAGGTGGTGGGTGGTGGGGGTGTAGGGGCTGTGAATGCTTGAGTCACAGTGACAATTTCATGCTAATGCGGGCTTGGCTAGCTCCGCGTGTGCACAAGAGAGAGTAGTGGGCTGGTTCAAGTATTGAGGAGCAACTGTTTAAATTCCTCGTGTGTCGGAAAAATCAAAGGAAGCCGCCAAAGTCAAACATCCTGCCGGATATTATTTTCTAAAAGAAAAACACCAGTCCACTCGCCTTCTACGTGAGAGTAGGTAGAAGGCGAGCGGACTGCTGTTTTTTTTCTAGGACATCATTCTCAGCCATACAACCATACCCGGCAGGATGTCCGACTTCAGTGGCGTCCTTCCTTTAGTCCAGCATGATGTTCTATACTGGTGTAAAGGGATTCAATATCCAAAGTGATGAATATCAAATCTTCAGCCCAAGGAATATTTCGGATCTTTCTTAAGAAATCACCGGTGTCTTTAATGTAAGTTGGCAAACTTGTTACTAGGTCCTTTAAAAAATAGTCAATATATTCAGTGATGTGTTCTGCAACGCTTTGTATGGCTGATAAAATAGGACGCCCCGGAACTGGAAATATCTCTTTTTGCACCTTGGGTATTAGATATAACATTGGTATCACAGGATTATCCACATGTAGGAATTGAAATTCTTGCATTGAAATGATTTCCTCTCTTTTCCATTTAAAAAGGAGTTTTTTTGAGTTAGTCTCTGTCAATGTGGTATTGTTTCACAGGTAGATTTGGCATAGCAGAAAGGATCGCTTAGTTGTTTTTGAGCTTCTGCAATATATTCTTTTTGCGGCCAAATGACAATGTTGCCACCCTTGTCTGATAATTTGATGGTCATTATTTAGTCTTTTGATTAGGGATGCATATTCCTTCTCCTGTTCACTTTTATATCATTTCTGATGTTTGATTTTATATTGCAATTTTTTCTAATCCTCCACAATGATATTAAGGAAGGTATCAATAGCGCCCCTGGGCATATTGGGCATGAAATTTGACTTGGGCTTTGAAAGGCTTGTATTGGCTCCAATCTGTGCAATGGCTGCATCTGTTAGTTCCTGTTGATTTGATGTTTGTTCCCAATTCACAGCTGCTGTGCTCCGCCCTAGCTGATGCATTGTAAGAAACATTTTGGTCTCCGCAGCTGGTATCTCAAGATTAGATTGATTATCTGTGTTAGATTCAATTTCCTTGAGTGCATCAGTAGGGAAAGTGTTTGATAGCAGAGGGGTAAAAATTACTATTCCCACTCCAGTGAGCGCAACAGTAGGGAGAGTGTTTGGTAGCGTATGGGTAAAAAATTACGATTCCCACTCCAGTGAGGGTAACAGTAGGGAAAGTTTTGGATAGCGGAGGGGTAAAAATTACTTCTCCCACTCCAGTGAGTGCAACAGTAGGGAAAGTGTTGGATAGCAATGTTGTACAAATTTCTATTCTCACACCAGTCAGTGTAACAGAAGGGAATGTGTTGGATAGTGGAGGGGTAAAAATTATCATTCCCACTCCAGTGAGTACAACAGTAGGGAAAGTGTTGTATAGTGGCGGGATAAAATGTATCATTGCCACTGCAATCAGTGAAACAGTAGAGAAATTGTTGGATAGTGGAGGGGTAAAAATGCCTATTCCAACTCCAATAATTGTAACAGTAGGGAAAGTGTTGGATAGTGGACGGATAAAAATTACTATTCCCACACTAGTCAGTGCAACAGTAGGGAAAGTGTTGGAAAACAGAGGGGTAAAAATTACTATTCCCACTCCAGTGAGTGCAACAGTAGGGAAAGTTTTGGATAGTGGTGGGATAAAAATGCTATTCCCACTCCAATAATTGTAACAGTAGGGAAAGTGTTGGATAGAGGAGGGATAACAATTACTATACCCACTCCAGTCAGTGCAACAGTATTATTATTATTTATTATTTGGAATCTTATATAGCGCACGGTTACCCTCGGGCATCCCAGCGCTCAAGGAAAGTGTTGGATTGTGGAGCAGTAACAATTAATATTCTCACTCCAGTCAGTTAAAAAAAACAATGTTGAATACATATGACAAATACCTACAAGTATTATATTAAATAGAATTAAAAAATAAAATTCGAACACAAACTTTTAATTAAAAATTATTGAGAAATAAAAAAATAATGATTTCATAAATTTACTTTTTTTATTTCCTACCCTATCACACCACACAATTCACAACCCACATCTAAATTAAAGAAATGTACTTCCTTAATTAACATAATTTATTGCCAAGTAAAGAAATATTATTCATTTAAAAACAAATTAAAACTCATAAAAATTCCTTAACTTGCCACACTTTACCCCTATAATCCCCACAACCCACAGTTAAAATTAAACTGTACAAAATAATTACACAATCAAAACGTATTTTCAATTAAAAAACTAATAGTATTTAACAACTTATTAAAAAATGTAAGTACAATGATCAATTAATTGATTAATATCAATAATCAACGAATTATTAATTAAGTAAACATAAATTACTTTTCACACTTTACCCCTATAAACCCCCCAACCTGCCCCTAAAATGAATTGCACAATTTCCATAAATAATTTTCCATCAATGAATTAATATAAATTAATAACTCATTTTTTTATTCATCAAAAATTACTTTTCCCCCTTTACCCTATAACCCCCACAACCTGCACATAAACTTTTTTCACAATTCCCATAATTAGTTGCCAATTAATAAAGATTTAATTAATAAATAATGGCAAATGCATTACTTCCCACCATTTACTCCTATAAACCCCACAACCTGCACCTAAAAGAAAATACACAATTAACATAATTAACTACCAATTAATTAATTATTATTAATTATCAACCAATCAATAATTAATTACAAATACATTATTTCCCACTAGTAACAATATAAAGTCGCAATTAAATAAATATGAATAAATAAAAAATAATCATTCCTTTATTAAAATTATTTTAATTCCCACCTTATTCCCTTATAAACCCACACACCTGCTATGAAAGTAAAAAATGCAACATGTTATTAAAATAAAATGTATATGTAGTAAAAATGTAATACATAAATTAAATGACATAAACAATACTTATACAAAAAAACATACATCACATACATTTAAATATAAAGTAAAATACAGAACACTAAATGAAAAAGTCGATATTTTAAACAACTATATTTTTGCAAACAATATTAATGACTATTTTTTTTCAAACTATATTTTTTACCTTAAATTCAATATTTTTGACATTTCCAACTCGAAATTGTGTCTGAACACCTCGGATTTGCACATACTAACTGTGGAGGTGCTTGACGGGTATTGTCTTCTTCATGGGGACCAGAGGAACAGCTGAGTGATACAGCAGACAACAAATTCTTGAGTGACCTCGCTGTGTGATGCAGACAGTGTGTCTGTACACCTGCTATGGGCCTGAATGTGCCATAAGCGCATGGGGAGGTGTTAGTACAACAATAACAGCTCTGACAGTGGGAGCCACTCTGTGTAAAATATCTCTCAAGGTACCTGTAAATTTATCAGGAAACAGTCACACATGACCTTAGTTGAACATCATACCTGCATGTGTGATGCATTCAGCAATACACAAAATACAGTCTTTTTGAATGATGCCAATAGATGCTAGGTGTATGCATGAGGGAGTCTGTTACTAAGCACACAGCCCTGCCATGTTTCCCAGGTCCCCTCATGATGTGCTGCTCCAGTCCAGGTTTTCACTTTGAAATCTGGGACTTTTAGACTTTTTCATTCCGTAGTAAAACAGGACCCCAGAATTCTCATTGGGGAGATTCCCCACTGTGTGCAGAGACTCCTCCAGAAGTGCGGGCCTCTGCCACGAAGGCAGAGGTCCGGTGTGAATGGGGCCCCTATTGTTATACTGTCCAGGGCGATCTCACACATGCACTGATATTAAATCCCCTAAGGCAATACATTCCTTTGAGGCGTTGTCCACACTAATCACTAACAAGTGCATATAATGTGCTGCATGTCCAATCTTTTCACTCTTGACAACAGCTCAGTATCTGACACAAACATCAGGACTGGCTTGCCTGAGAGAGGTCCACAAGGTCACCAGACACCCTCTGGAACGACCCCATCGAAAAAAAGGAAGAGCTGCTTGGATCTAGACATCGGCTGGGATGTCGTTAGAGTAGAGATCCTGATCCCACTCACAAACCATTTCCAAGATGACATCAGGGGGCAAACGGTATCTGGCCCTGACCTCTTTGTTGGACATCCCTAAGAGGTTTATCCATTTTTTTTAAATCCTCTCTGCTCTCCTTCTCCTCTTCCTCGTTCTTTTCAAATCATTCTGTTGTATGGCAAGCGGCAAACCAACAAATACATTCACTCTCATGTTATAGGTGTGCAAGTATGAAAGCAAACTCCCTCCACCCTGAATGCAAAATCTCCACCCCGAGTGCGGAATCTCTACCCTGAGTGCAGGGATTCTGCCTCAATGGTGGACATAAGGATACTACTCCTAACTTACCTTTGTGAAAATCGAAAGTCATAAAATTAACCTTTAGGTCTAAGTTTACATTTGTTAATCAGCCCTAATGATGGTAGAGACTTACTAAAGAAGTGTAAGTTACCTCAAATGTGTAAGTTACTACAAAAGCACAGTTTGAGAGTATTGAAAAGTAGTCTCAACATATGTAAAAGTGCAAATTACCACAAAACTGTAGTAATCTTTTTAGTACTCTTGTAGTACCATGAAACATACTGTTATGTGCAGTTTGTGAATCAGGCCCTCCAAGTGTAAACTTATGACAAAAGTGTAAGCAACATGTCCATCTACAGAGTAACACAGCTGGCTTACTCTTGTGTGGAAGGGTGATGTCCCTCCGTAAACACTTTCATGACAATCCATAAACAACTTTAACTCCTACCTAATCTCATTCACTTTAGTGGTATGTCAGCCACTTTACCCTCTAACTCTATTGTGTGCCTCCCACAACTAGGACTAAAAGCATTACAAGGGCAGAGACTTTGCAGTTAGGACCGAGAATTCCACACATATATATAGGCAAAACTTACACTTGGTAGTACATTTTTTAGTACTACAATACATACTGCAAAGTGTAGTTTGACAATCAGGCCCACGTTGTTAACCATTCTAGGACAATAATATTCATAGACCTTTAGCACCTTAAATATTGTATTTTATGTACCTATATTTGAAATAGTTCTAATATCTGGCACTCACCCATGGATAAAATAAATCAGCAGGTTTTTTAATTTTCATCTGCGTTAAAACAATGTTTCCGAGTGCCAAATAGTAAACACTAAACAAATACCAAATATAACTTGTAATAAATTTAGCAAATCAGTAGGGCAGTCATGAAAATTTTTATAGTTTTATGTAGTGTAGGTGAAAATGACATTGATACATAGATTTAAAAAGCTCTTAAGAAACATTACAATGAACAGCCATTAAAGCATCCAACAAAAAACTGTCAAGACAGATCAATCAAGGCAGAAACTTTCAGAGGCAAGTTGTAACATGTTAAAAAATATATCTTTACTGATATTCACTTTTGGTAAAAAATGTATCTAAACTTTCTTTTCTTCTGTATTTTAAGACTGGTTTTAACTTTTCCTCTTCATTGGGGCCAAAGATAGCACTCAATACAGAAACATGCTGCTTTTACACCACATTCCATTTTGATTGGTGGTAAACACAATACTGATCCCTTTAGAAATTCTGAATGTGCTCCTAGAAGATCCCTTTTTTTTTTTACAATTGCTCTTTATTGAAATGTACTACATTTGAGATGCACTTGCACAAGAGCTGAGTGACAAAAGCTGTTGTGTGACTATCCACACACTGGTACTACTGTGGCAGAAGGGGTCCAGTCTAAATTGACATAATCTATTGGGAGCGTGAACAAAATCCAACGTTCCTTATTTGTAACGTGTATATTGTGTCATTTCTTCACTTCATGTATATTATATATATACTGTGTTAAAACTGTAACTTTGTGTTGGAACATGGTGTACCCCTTTCATTAACATGGAATCCAGATCTAAGATCATTTCTTTTTTAATAGCTGGAATAATAATAATAGAGTATGGGTAAGAGAATAGCTCTCTGAGACAGCCATTAATGGAATTCACGCTGCCTGGTGTGAGTGAGATAATTTTTCTGCATCACATCCTGGCATAACAAAGGCCCCAATATGTAACAAGTCTACTCATGGGGATTCAAATCTCCGCCTGGAGGAAGATAGAGCAAGGTTGCGATGTATATAGCCGTCAACAGCAACTGTGTAATAATTAGGAGGAAAGAATGTCCAAACCATGAGGTAGGATTAGACTTCTGTTTCGGCTGTCCATTTGTTTACCTATTTGAAGATGTTTGGAGGGAAGCGGTCAGCCTTTAAATTGTGCAAATACGCAAAATGCTGCTTAGGGGTGGGCCAGGTATTGAACCAGTTCCTTTGGCAACAGTAGAATATCTGATGTGGCACCACTGACTGAGTGGGTACTTCACGAATCACAGATATCTTCACCACTCATTCATAAGCTCCTATGTGTGCATGAAAAGCTGAGAAAGAGTCCTGAAAGGATGGAGGAAGGCCAATCACAGCTGTGCACCCTTGTCAGGAGCTTTGAGTGCACAAACTCTTGGTTTGTAGTCTGGACATTTGGCCACTCTTGAGGCTTGATTGCTTCTAGCACCAGCTTCCTGACTTGCTAACTGAAGAGTGGACTTGCTTAGCTCTCTGATGGAAGGGCTTTTGTGGACTTCTGTTGGAATGGTTCTTCTATAGAACCTGGAGAACTTGGTACACGTGAGACTTACTGATGCACATAGTAACCATAAAGAGAAGTCACAATACATTGGTTGGAGAGTACAGACAGAGAATGTGGTTTCCTGTAGAGGATATGCTAGGTGCTGATGGGCATGCCCAAGAATCACAGAACCCTTACTACAAAAGCAAAGGAAGCTGGGATGCTAGATGTTGTGAAAAGGCTGAAGAAAACTCTTGAGAAAATCCCTGGGCAAGAAGCCCTAGCTGCTTACACATCTTGCTTAAACTGGCCCTGTGTAGTCCAACTCACCAAAGACCACTGAAATCTGCTGAGTGGGAAGGAGAAATATTATTGTTTGTGTAGTGAAGACAGGGCACTGCCGGCACACATTGTTATGTTAGCATGGCCTTATTAGATATTTAAATGCCATATTTCCACTTGGCAGCTTTTGCACATGACATTACATGTAACTGTTGTTGTAAGTTAGACTGCTTGGTTTCCTCGCATGAGAATGGTGGAGAGAAAACCTTTTCCAGATACAGAGAGCTTTGCTGATCCTGAGATGTGATTCACCTCTGCTGATCTTGGAGGTGTGAAGTTCCCCATTCAAGCCTAAGAGACCTTCTATTATTATAAAACCTAGCTCTTAGCTGGGGAGGGTGGTTCACAAGGCGCTATAAGACCTGTTTCCACTATCATTGTAACATGATTTCTCCCTTTGTGTTTTATGGAATTGTAGCAATGCGGATTGTTTTATTTCTAATCATAAGCTTGCTTATGTTAGCCAAAATACTGCATGTTAGAGCACGTCGTTAAAAATAAGCATGTTAAACTTTTCCGTGTCTCCGATTACTCACTTTGTGGACTGGTATGAGAATAAAAATGAAAGAGTGTTCTTGATCTCCACCATTCCTGAGAGTACCCTAAGTCACATGTTCTGGGTTTCTAATCATTGGTAGCTTCGCTGTAGGACCGAGAGCTAATGAGACACTGATGCTAGTCGAATAGGGGTTCTGGGTACTGAGGTGAGTTTTTGGTACACCACAATTCACTGAGGTCCTGGTTTCCTGTGCATAGTTCTGTGCATGAGCAAAATCCATGCTACATTTGTTGGCAAAGGATGTATAGTCTTCGTCTCTGGACACTCACCATTGATGAGACATTCTGAGAACAGTTGTTCATTTCAATAAAAAAGTACCTTTGTATTGGTCCTTCTGTTACAACTTTGATCTCAACTCTGAAAATCTTCCCCTTAGCGACGGTTCAACACTCATATGCTTTGGGAACCATAACAGATGGCCTCCTTATCCCAGTGTAGCCCAAGAGCTTCCCATGTGGCCCTCGTCGTAGGGGATTCCTCATAGTTCCAGACATGCTTTCTGTCTCTTGTCCTGCTTCTCCAAACCAGGAAAGTATCCAGGAATGCAACACAAATAAAGGAAGCACCCGGAGAGAGAGGGAACACCTAAATAGTCCACTGAGAACAAAGTGAAGAATGTGGGTCAAGTAGTGTAGAAGGCAGAGGCTGCACAACTTAATGATCCTTCACATAATCTGCCAGTGTGCTGTGTCAGATTCCCCATGTCGGTGGATTCACCCATCCTTTGAAAAATTAAAACCCCATAGTGGAACTCTAAGGGAAAGAAAGAAACACTGCATCATATGAGCAGCATATGTTTTCTTCCTTTCAAGTTGCTTGGTGGCTAGCTGACAAGGACAGCAACAGAGCCTCTTGCGCTTTAAGCACTTTGTGATAAATGAAATCTGGTTGTTCTTAGGAGTTCTCACTACAGATTGATTTTATGATGGCATTTAAGTTTACCTGTTTTGTATACATTTCTAGCCAAAGGGTATATGTATGTCTCCCCCTGTAGAGTTTATAACAATATTTTATTTTTATTCTGTTTTAGGCCTGCTTAAGAAAATGCATGGTAACTTGTGGGAATATTCACATGTAGGCCAAATACATTAGGACTGTTTTCCTGAATGAGAACTGATTGCTGAAATACTGACAATGTTTGTTGGCCAACCTATTTGATTTTGAAAAGCCATACATTGCTGCGATACTCCTATATGGGGCAGTTGCTGGTTTTTGAGAACAGAGCCTGCTTGTGTGCAGATTGGCACATGCTATCCTCCCTCTTTTTGGGTGAGTAGTGGGGGGTGTACGTATTTGGGTTGCTGCTCAAATAGTTTATGCATTCGTTTATTTGTGCAAAATAATTAGTATTGTGTGCATTGAAGTATTTGCCAATTTAAAGTAGACACACTGGCATGGCACTGTTTTAATGGTTGTTGCGTTAGGTATACAAAAGGTAATGCATGAAATGCTTGAATTAATGTCAATCACTGGTAACTACTTGGGCCGCATCCCAATCTATTGTTATTTTGTACACTATGTTACTTATTTTGCACACTATGCATCCTCAGTTTAGAGCCAGCTGTATGTAAAATCAGTCTTACCTTGCTCTACTGGGAACAGCCCAGTCCCAAACTGCCAAGCCAGATCCTCCCTGAACTGAAACACACGCAACCCAGGATTAGTTTGACCAAAATAGGGTTTATCAGCTAGGTATAGCTTGATTCCAATGCACAGTACCCACACCTGGGCATACCCATCCCACTAGGGGTGACACATTAGATGTACAAAAAAGGGATGGTTGGGATGTTTGAATTAATCTCAGCCACTGGTAATTATTTGGGACAGTATCCCACACAACTGTTATTTTTCATACCATGCCACCTCAGTTTGGACCCAAGTATATGCAAATCAGTCTTGACCCCGCTCCAATGGAAACAGTCTAGCCCGAAATGCTAATTCAGGTCCTCCCTGATCCGGAATGCTTTCAGAGCCATGTATTTTTAGCAGATTTATGTGAATGATTTGCTTTAAAATGCACAATTTCACCCCATTGTTTCAAAATGTTCTTGGTGAAGAACACCAACATTTTTTTAAATGAGTCCTAGATCTCTTGCTTTGCTCTCTCATCATTTAAAGCAAGTATTTTTTCCACCCCACCATTTTTAAAGATGCAGGGCCTCATTTATGAGGTTGTGCGTCACTTTTACGCCGCTGGTGCGTCACTTTTTGTGACGCACCAGTGGCATAAAAAATGTGCCTTGTTGCGCCATATTTACAAAGTGACACATCTAGGTAGATGCTTCACTTTGTAAACCCTTGCGCCACATTATACCTACGCCAGGTATAATGTATGCAAGGGGGGTGTTTTTACGCAAGAAAGGGTCATGGAAGTGAAGCAGTTAAATCTATAAGATTTCACTGCGCCATTTCTTGGCCGCTAATGCGTCAAAATCTTACGCCTGCTTTATGGCAGGCGTAAGACAGACGCAGGCACTAACAACATGGGACTTGCCCATGTGAAAGTAGACATTGCTGGAGTTGCGTCACTTTTGTGACACACTCCAGCAATGCGTCACTTTTGCGCCTACAGATACGTCTGAAATACTGACGTATCTGTAACTCCTTGTGACATGATGCGTCATATTATAAATATGACGCATCAATCATGACGCAAGGAATGCGCACTGAGAAGTGATGCATCGCTGTTTTCACGCAGCGATGCGTCATTTCTCATAAATGAGACCCCATATCGGCAACATAACATACATGGTAGCTAAAATAGACACATCTTGCATTGTTATATTAATCATACACTTAATATCGCAACTCAGCAAGGCCAATTACTGTGATGTGAAACCCACAAAATGTGATGGGGGAATTCTTGCTAACAAGCTAAACACTTGCAATTGCTTGGAGTAGCATTTCAACCAATTGTGTTTTTTTGCCCTTCCGTGTCACCTCAAATTAGACCCACCTGTAAGAAATTGGAATAATAATTGCAATCATCACAATCTTCATCAGGGTGTTTGGAGGAGAGCACTGAGGACTCCACATTTCAGTCTGGAAATCAGCTTGTGGGTTCAGCTAACTCTAGCATCATTACCTATGTGCCCTATAACAAACAATCCCACAGTGACCCCTCTCTGACTAAATTCAAGAAGGTGACACCTTTCTTCCCCTGTGCAAAGCTTATGTGTTCATCTGAAACTGTGGATGCATGCAGACAGAGTGCACACCATGTGTCCCCTGCATGCATCCCTAGGTCCTGAGGGAACAGGGGGCCGTGCAAGGCCCCCTGAGTTTCCTCACCACCAGCATTTTCATATCATGAGAACGGGAAAGTACCTCATCAACGTGGTCAAAACACCGTAATACATTTACGTTGCTGCTTTTACAACGCAAGGCATTACCATGACTTGCACTGGAGGGCATCTTTAGACTAAGGAATGGTGTGATTTACAATTCCAACACCTTCCCAACTGTACGTAGGCTGGAGTTGGAATAGTAAATCATACTATTCCTAAGTCCAGCACCCTACAGCGCAAGTCGTTGTAACAACTTGCGTTGTAAAAACAGCGATGTAATGTACCGCGATCTAAATGATTGCCATGTAACATCATACCTCCGTGAGAACCATCATTAGACTGCTGGTGGTGAGGAAACTCGTAATATACTTGGCGGTACTGTAGTTGCACCACCAAGCATATTGTGGCCCTCAGACCACCGCACCAACATCAGGGATCTCGTATCCCTGTCAGTGGCAGCGTTCCCATGGAGGTCCAACTGCCATACTTGTAATACGGCAGTCGGACATCTGTTGCAGCAGTTCCCAGCTGCGACCACAGCTCCACTGCTAGTTTGTTTGTCCTATGAACCGGCAAACTTGCATTTATGCCCTAAATGTTATGACAAAAGCAGTAAGCAAGATTTTGTTTTTTTCACAAACTTTGAAGGGTTGAAGGTTTGCACTGTCATAATCATTGCGAGACCTTCACAGGATGGCCCAGTATGTGCAGTTGTCTGTGAGACCCATGTAAATGTTTTTTTTAACTCTGCATACCTACACAGAGTGCCTTTGGATAAGCTGTCTTCTCACTGTTTGAATGTCATTCGTATTACGGACGGGGCATTGCAGTAGCCCATTTCTTCTCATTTTTGCTTTTGCCTCTATTGTCTTTCGAGAAACAGCATATTCCTTGATCCATCCACCAACAAATTAGTGTGCTTTAGTTGCTGTTCTTTAGTTGCTGGGGTGGTGGGCCAGTCCTTTAATTCTTAAGTTTTACCTTTTAGGTCTCCTACTTCCTCCAGTCTTCTTCTCCTTTGTAGAGCATACTGCAGCTCCCCAGAGAGTCCACTTGCTCACTGCTCATTTAGTTTTTAGTGTGCTGCTTTCTGTGTGGCAACTACTTCCAAACTGGAGGCAATCTTGCAGTGGCTTGTTTCATACTGTATCATTGTTTTACCAATCAAAAATTGCCACCATATTCAGAAGCATTTTATTAGCCTCCTTGAATCAATAAAACAATGATGAATGTCCTGTGCAAAGTTTAATGAGTGGCAATCTTGGAATGTTATTGTGCATAGTGTATAGTGTATCATTGATTTTGCTGGTTCAAGATAGCCAACACATTGCTGTCAAACATGACAGCCATGATGAAACTTTAAAACAATGATCGCTATGCACAATACCATTGAAAGGAGGACACCTGCTGCCATAGATAACTTTTTATTTTTGTATCACAAATAAATGTCCGCCAAGTTTGGCATCAATATTTTTTTCTTTACTTGTTTTATTTAAATGTATCTTGCATATGCTTGTTGAGTTTGTTGAAGTGTTTTATTGAGGATGGGTAGGTCAGTAAAAGCAAGAGTGAGTCGGTAGGTTGAAGACTGGTTGGAGGGCAAGGATGAGTGAAAAAGTGAACATATGATTCCTTAAAGAGTGCCTTAACCCATCAGGGACTGTAGAGGCACTTTCAATGAGAATCCACATCTATAGAACTTGTTTAGATGTATATTTATTCGGGAACAAAAATTAAACATTCCGACCTTACATTATATGACGTAAAACATATTTGTGTCTTTGAATACAAAAATGCAAGTAATGTCATTATGAAATTTAAAGTACCATTCTGGTTTAACAAAAACATGTGGAAAAGAAGACATTAAGACAAACACTATGGGTATGGGGAATAGAGAAATGCTGGAAGACGATGAGTTGGGTTTCTCAACATGTAGAAAATAGAAACCTTCTCAGGGGTCCCACTGATACTTGGTCCTTTTAAACCAACAAAGAATAAATTGGCACAGAAGCTGAAATATAAAAGTAACATCTTTATTAACCTCAAATGAGGGAGACTACGTCAAACAGAAGCCTTAGCAACTGAATGAGGCAGTCTGAGGAGTACAGAAAACAGAGGCCTTATATATGCTTAGGGTTACATAGTCAGCATAAGACTTTGGGGCAGTCCTGGCACATGTAAGCATGCAAAATTACTAATATGGACATGCAAGATCTGCTTGCTCAACAAAGTGGGAGGAGCTAACAGTTGCAAATTCTGGTGAACACATCCTGACAATTACAGACTAGGAACAGTTGCAAGGACAGCTGAAAGCTCAACTGAGCATGTGCGAAGGTGGAAGATGCTAAATATAGTTAGTTTCTAGGCAGATTACAAGAGCAGTCAACACTGAGGGAGGACAGAGCACATGGCGAGCACGTGGTAGCACATGGCAAACAAGATGGCTGCCAGAAATACAAAATGGCTTCCAGCTCATGCTACCAAATCCCTGCAATATTTAACAAACAAACTAGTATTTTTCAAACACGTTATATAAAATGATATCCTGAAAATATACTCCTGTCCATTATGTTTCAAAAATGTATTAACATTTTTTTTTATATTTTTTAAGTTGACCTCTTAAATCCAGCCAATTTGGTTAAGTCGTTGATGCTGTCTTCAAACTAAATTTAATTAGATAATTTCCATATTTATAAAATCACTCTTTTGGCTATCACTAATACTTTCAGTAAAAAATCTTTATATTTCCAGAGAGCCAAGAAAGGGGACCAAAGGCGCCTTTTCCTTAGTAAAGAACCAATATATATTATTCTTCTACAAACCTCGACAAAGGTCTGGAATATCAGAAAAATAATAGGAGCTGCTAGGATAATTTTAGATTGGAGACCCATCTATACTCAACTAGTTTTCATAATATTTTTCGACCACTTTAAATTACAGCGGACAAAAGCATCCAATTGCAGGAGTCCGTTTTTTTTACTTATGGGAAAAAAGTGCATCCCTACAGGTCGATTGAGGCCTTCATCCTTTCGAGGTTGTTAAAATGAGCATAGTTGAAAATAGCTGTGTGTTGTTCTCTGCCCAGAACCCTCTCGAGAAGAACTTGTGATTTCCAAATACTATGTTACTTTTCAAAATGACTGCAGGAATGCATGCATTTATTTGTTCTAGATTTTTATAAAGAGCTGCACACTAGGTAAGTGCTACCTTGGAACACTAGTGGGAAAAAGAGATTCAATGTATATGAGTGAGAAAAAATGTGCTGCTAATATACATTTATAGGAAGTGGTAGCTATAGGTCAGATGCGTGTGAGATCACACAATGTATGTAGCATGGAATGCAATCTTGTACATGTAGGATGGATGGAAAAGCTGTCAATATTTTCTATATCTGCCCTGTATATGGAAGGAACTGTTGGTGACAGTGGAGCAGTAGAAGTGTTTCAGGGCCTGATTTAGAGTTTGTTGGATGGGTTACTCCATCACAAATGTGACTTATATCCCATCTGCCTCATTATGAGCACATAATATGCTAAGGCACCTGAAATAAGGCTGTTGGGATATCAGTCATGCTTGTGATGGAGTAACACTCTTCTAAATAATTTCAGTCCCTAAATGTTTATTTTGTATGGAAGAGCTGGGTTTTCAGCTTAGGCCTGCAGCGAATGATGTTCTCTGCAGATGTTAAGGATATAGGTAAGGCATTCCTGTGGACTGATCCAAGTTCTTCACTCAAATGTTTTAAATTTATATGGAAACAACAACAGTAGGTTTGTGGAGGCAGATGTGAGGTACTTGAAAGGTGAGGGTATATGAAGTATCTTAGTGAGAGATGTTGAAGTGGGTCACTACAGTGATTTGTAGACTATACAAAGGGTTTTTCAATTATGATGTGTGCTGCCTTACCAGACCAATTGAAGTACCTTGAGGTGGAGCATGATATGGTTGAGTTGTTTTATCCTAAATGTGTGTTGCTCAGCATCATTTTGGTCTCCTTATAGTTTGCCCAGACACTTCTTGGGGGAAGAAAGAGAGGCGGTGTCGCTTGAAGAAGACACAATATATAGAAAATATTCGTGATGACAGCATTCTTTGGTAGTCGAAGGTAAGATAACTGCTTAGTGCAGTTGGAGATCCTAAAGTGTCAAACAACACAAGTGAGAAATTAGATGGGTTTATGTGATCCTTAAGGATAATCTTAGAATTGGGCATCAATCAAAGCAAGTTTAATTGCACCCAGGACTGAACATGTTTTAAGAAACTGGCTGCTTGCAAAGGAGAGCTTTCTTACAGTTTGAGGTTGGTCTGAGCATCATCTTCTTATATCTGTTATGTGGAACAGGCAAAGCATAAACATATTCAAAAAGTTTGGTGAAAGGGTAGATTCCTGGGGAGTTCACAAAAATGTTGCTAGTGGCCAAGAAAAATGAGATGAATATGCCTAGATGAGTGGGGTGGCCAAGGAACAATATGAACACAATTTCAAGTATTTCAGCATAGCCTTAAGTGATATTAATTGTCAATATCAGAAATGCTAATTATAGGTCTAACATTGCAAGAGTACAAAAACAACCTTTGACTTGGCACTGAGAATCACTCCTTTGATACCAAGGGGGAGTTTTAGTACTACATTAAAGGTGATAGCCAGATTAAAAATAATTCAGGATTGTGTTCTTCTCAAAGTGAGTGGGTAGGTGATTGGTAAGGTTTGTTTCTAGTGCCTTGGAAATATGGGTTGTCCCGAGATGTGTCTTGATTGAGAGGTAATATCATAGTCAACCACCTCTTTAGGGTGAGTTGTTAATGGGCCTGGGTTCATATGTTCATTTCCAATCCAATGTCGGTCTTCCGATGGTTCTTTTTAGCAGCATAAAAGTGTAGAGGGAGTAAAATGTAGTAAATCAATTGAAATACATTGTAACACAAAACGGCTACACAGGAACCCAAGTCAACACCTAATTGAAGGTTAGCTTCTACGCCCACCCTTGTAATAACACCATCATCCTCTTTAAACAAATCTCATAGAACCCTAAAACACTGCATGACTTTTCGATTTCTGAAAATCAACAATCCAAATACAGTTTAAATCAGACAGTACAATGATGTGATCACAAACACCTCAGGTGTAATGAACAGTCATCAACCAATCCCAGTGAGGTGTTACACCACCGCCTTATCCCAGCGTAGCGTAATCTGATATCACCCAAATTCCTTGTAGTGGCTCACCCTCCTTCACAATTTCTCCATACGCATTCACTCACACAATCATATTATAATTTGAAATGTTCTACCTTTATAAAAGAAATTAAAGACACACTCATACAAGAATGCACACTTAGAGAAACCTTGACCAGCGAGGATTTACCCAAATCAATACATTTAACCTTCTGCGCATAAGGTCTACTACACCATTCACAATCGTTCCATTTACAAAAAGCTCCATGTCTCAGGTAGATTCAGCGATGACATCTCATGATGACCCCTCAACTCTTCAGCAGCCAATCACTATTTCCGTGTCTTTCGTACCCTAAATATCCCGGGATCTTAAGCCACTTCGAGGGCCGATAACCATAAGTCAACTCTTTGGATCATGTCAGACCCGACAACAACATTTGCTCAGTACTTGTGACAACTCCACAAGACATCACACAATCAAATCATCATCACAGCAATCTAACATGCTCCACACATATCCTATTAATACTCTCTCTTCCTTACCTCGCTGTTCTCGTCACACTTTTCCAGACTTGGCCTTCTCCAGTTCTCAATCATTAGAGCTCTACCTGGGGACTTAAAGAGTTAGGGTTCTAGACTAGTCTAGAGTTAGGTTCTAGATTCCCCCCTCTCTTCCTGTGCTAACCATCCTCTGCTACCAACTGAAAGGGCCTGGGCCTATATGTTCTGTTCCAATCCAATGTCGGTCTTCTAATGGTTCTTTTTAGTAGCATAAAATGATAGAGGGGAGTAAATATAGTAAACCAAATGAAATACAGTGTAACACAAAACAGCTACACAGGAATCCAAGTCAACAACCAATTGAAGGTTAGTCAAATGTATCACAAATTCAAAAATAGTTGGACACATACAAATCTTAGCAGGAGAGTAGAAAAGTACAGGGAAAACAGAAGCAATCCACATTTTTGGGAAAGGTTCACTCGATGAAGCATGAAAAGAACAATAAGTTCTATGATAATTATGCATGAAATGAGAAAGTAAACGTTCAAGTCTCCCTGCATCAGCACTTCTTCAGTATACTGCCTTTAGCTTTAAACTATCCCTACTCTCACTCTAGAATGGGCATCCCTAAATTACCAATAAGCAAAGGATTTGCAAGACAATAGGTGTCAGTAGGTTGAGCCTTCCTAAGAAGTTACTCCACCTCAAAATGGGTCTGAGGCATGAAGCCACAAACAAGGGAAGGAATGCAAGTTAGCCCTCAGGTGCAATCTGTCAGGTTGGCAAGAAGGAATGGGGCCCTATCCCTATCTGCAATGCTTCATATACTCAAAGTCATGGTCTAAAAATGGCCATGATGCTTTTCTCACATGTACTCTATGATGGGTCGGCCACAATCTTTTCAATGACCTTGACTCATTTCCAGGTCTTCTCCATGTATTTCCCTCTGTAGCACTTCCTCCTTGGCCGTCTCTTCTTCTCCCATGTGAGCACACCTCCCTTCACCATATCTTTCATAGCGAGGATAACTGTAACTCCTTCATTCTGCAACTTTATCTAATAGAAAAATATCTCTACTATTCACTAGCAAAAATTGTTCACCTGAAGTGCAAATGTAAGACAGGAAGCATTCTACGGAACTTGCTTGAGAATTTAAACATTAATTTCAGAAACTAGTCACCTGTACCTACAAGTATGACAAGCACACACCCCGATCAAGCGACGGCGAACCCCCCCACCCCCCAACGGCCCATATAAGCCAGCCGCACGTACAAGTACGAACCGCACACACCCCGATCAAGCCACCGCAAACCCCCCCACCCCCCAACGGCCTGTATGAGTCACCCGCACCTACAAGTACGACCCGCACACACCCCGATCAAGCCTACGCAAACCCCCCCACTCCCAACGGCCCGTATAAGTCAGCCGCACGTACAAGTATGACCCGCATACACCCCGATCAAGCGACCGCGAACCCCCCCACCCCCAATGGCCCGTATAAGTCACCTGCACCTACAAATACGACCCGCACACACCCCGATCAAGCCTACGCTAAGCCCCCATCCCCCAACGGCACATATAAGTCACCCGCACCTACAAGTACAACCCACACACACCCCGATCAAGCGACCGCGAAACCCCCCACCCCCCAACGGCCCGTATAAGTCACCCGCACGTACAAGTACGACCTGCATACACCCCGATCAAGCGACCGGGAACCCCCCCACCCCCCAACAGCCTGAATAAGTCACCTGCACCTACGATTACGACCCTCACACACCCCGATCAAGCCTACGCGAACCCCCCCACCCCCCCAACGGCCCATATAAGTCAGCCGCACGTACAAGTACGACCCGCACACACCCCGATCAAGCGACCGCGAACCCCCCACCCCGCAACGGACCATATAAGCCATATAAGACCGCAACCCCCCCAACGGCCCGTATAAGTCACCCGCACCTACAAGTATGACCCGCACACACCCCGATCAAGCAACCGTGAAACCCCTATCCCCCAACGGCATGTATAAGTCACTCGCACCTACAAGTACAACCCACACACACCCCGATCAAGCCTACGCGAACCCCCCCACGGCCCGTATAAGTCACCCGCACCTACAAGTATGACCCACACACACCCCGATCAAGTGACCGCGAAGCCCCCCACCCCCAACAGCACGTATAATTCACCCACACCTACAAGTACGACACGCACACACCCGGATCACGCCTACGCGAAGCCCCCCAACGGCCCGTATAAGTCACCAGCACCTACAAGTACAAGCCACACACACCCCGATCAAGTCTACGCAAAGCCCCCTACCCCCCAACGACAGGTACAAGTCACCCGCACCTACAAGTATGACCCGCACACACCCCGATCAAGCGACCACGAACCTCCCCACCCACAACGGCCTGTATAAGTCACCCGCACCTACAAGTATGACCCGCATACACCCCGATCAAACGACTGCGAACACCTCCACCCCCCAACGGCACGTATAAGTCAACCGCACGTACAAGTACGACCCGCACACACCCCGATCAAGCGACCGCGAAGCCCCCCACCGCCCAACGGCCCGTATAAGTCGCCCGCACCTACAAGTACGACACATACACACCCCGATCAAGTGACCGCGAACCCCCATCCCCCAACGGCCTGTATAAGTCACCCGCACCTACAAGTACGACCCGCACACACCCCGATCAAGCCTACGCGTAGCCCCCCACCCCCCAACCGCACGTATAAGTCACCCGCACCTACAAGTACAACCCGCACACATAATGCGAACCCCTAAACCAGCACAAGGAGGTTGCAAACGACTCGCACAACACCACAAAACATGTCTCCTGTGTACATACCATTGGGAAACAATGTCCTGGCCACATACAAACAGGCAAACAGAGGGCCAAAGTAACACCCACCCCATAGAACACCCACCCCACTAATTCAAAATAAGCCACACCTACAAATGGACCAATAAAATGGTCCACACATACAACCCAACATGCTTTGCAACATACCTATTTGCAAAAAGAAGACCCTGCCAGCACATCAACAACTGCACCCATTAACCTTCACACATAAACCCTATCTCATCTACACCCACATCACCCATTCACAATCAGACCCACACACCCTCATCCATACACACCATCACCCCCTCAATCACATACACCCCACACCATGACTACACAAAAGAATTTATAGTTCACTAACCCGGAGATGGAGACCCTTACAGATGAAGTCATCAGAGTCGAGCCACAGCTGTTTGGCGCATTGGTCAGACAGACCAGCATAGCAGAAAGAACACGCCTGTGGGAGAGGATCGTAGACAGGGTCAATGCTGTTGCACCCATCAAGTGCACCAGGCAGGAATGCCAGGCCAGGTGGTAAGATCTGCGGAAGATGGTCAAGAAGAAGATGGACCAGGACTACGCCTGTGCACAACTCACTGGAGGTGGTGGTGCCCGCAGACCTCCACAATACCAGCCCAGGGAGGAGAAAGTCATGACCCTGCTACCACCGGTGGGAGTTCAGGGAATACAAGGAGCCGTTGAGCCTGGTGAGTATACAAACAACTCATGTAATATGGGGGGACTCCCAACAGTATGGGGGTGGGTGGCCATGTGTCCCAGCAGTGCCCAACAGTATGGGGGTAGTTGCAAGGGGGAGGCTGAAAGAGTGTAAGGTGTAAGGTAGGAGGCTGCGCTCATCCCATATGTCCCAGGTACACACCCAAGCACCATGCTCAATGCACAGGGAGTGTGAAATGATGGACAAGATAGTAGACAATGGGCCCTGGTGTAGGCAGCACAAGGCCCTCCTGTGATCATTGCAAACACAAACACCAGGAAAAGGGCAGACATCCTGTGCAGGAACCCACAACCACGATCATGGCAGCATGCTTCATGGGGGCACAGCCAAACCACAAAGGATGGATGCTTGCAAATCACACTCAAACTACTAGCATGGCCTGTCACACACACCCCTTACATAAACTTATCCCCTGGGGACAGGCAATGGAGTGAAACCCTGTCACAATTGTCATGTAGCACAACAAAACAAATACTCATATGATTACACATCCAACTTTAACATGCACTGTGCTGATTCTCAAGTCCATTGTGCCTCTCACACAATGCACTTGACCCATCTTATGAACGTTGTGGATGCACTTAAGAAGCGTCATGGACATGGGTATTGACAAGGGGATGCGTCTTGGAGAAGTGCCACGTTCTAAAGCCATGAGCTAGAAGTGGGTGTACAGGTCCAGGGGGTTGGCATCGGTTGGCCATCATGGAACAGCAACACCTATCAAAAGTAGCTGAATTGAATCTTAAAAATTCCGCTTTGTCTCTTACATGGACATGGTGCATCTAAACCGTGTGCATGCTTGACGCAGGCATAAGGATTGACACTGTATCGTGAATATTGCGTCAAATAGAGCACTGCTGTATCTGTGTTGTGCCGGCAACACAAGCCACAGCAATGGCTGTGTCAGTTATTGTCAAGAGAATGGAACATGGAAAATACCCCTGAGTACATGTTAATTTGATCCCATTACATACACATACACAAGTGAACAATGACAACTGTAAAGCAGGTGGAACTGTGATGCTGACAATGGATAACAAAAAAATATGTTTCATGATAGTGCATTAACAGTGTCTGTCTCTCACACCCACAGGGCAACGTGTGGAAACCACCCCTAACCAGGGGGGGGAGAAGGATCCCAGTCCCAGGCTCAGCAGGACTCTGACCCCAACGACAGCGATGCCACTCAACACACCGTGGATGACCCCAACCAACCTGGCCCCTCTTGATCCCAAACCCCTGCAGCAACTGGATCAGATACATCTGTGCCAACCACCAGACCCATTCCCACCACATCCCAGCGGACAGGTCAGAGCCCTGCCCATGATCCACCAGAGAGCCAGTCTGAAAATGAGGGACACCCTTTGCCGGGCACCCTGGAGGTGGCAGACAAGATCCACCCTGCCAACACTCGGGGGTCCCGTCGATCCGATGTGCCCACAAGCGCAGGGCGTGCTCGTGTGGGTCAGGGTGGTGGGAGTGGCGCAAGGTGGAGGCGAGATTCTGGCCAGTCAGCTACAGGTCCCGGTATGACTGAATTGAGTACCATCCTGGAGGCATACCGGAGGGACACCAGCGAGGTCAGCCAGGTAGTGGAGGCCCTCACGAACTGAAACAATAGCAGGCCGAGCAACTTGCCAGGCTAGTATGACATCATGGACGGGTGGAGGTAACACTGGCTGAGCTCTTGACGGTGCATCGGGATATGAGCCAATCACTCCGTCAGATTGCTGGCAACATGCTGCACCCTCCCTGTGTCACCAGGTCACAAACGCCAAGGCAAAGTTCAACACCAGCCACAGGGAGGGAGGAGCAGGAGGAACTGTCTGACAGTGTGCCCCATGCATCGTCAAGGCCTGCACGTGAGGGTCCCCCAAGGAAGAAGGGTCGTCCTCGGCTAAGACGTTGAGAGGCAGTGGGCCATGCACAACTCCCAGGACACAAGATCTGAAATATTGCCCTTGGGTGCAACAGCATCACCTATTAGACTCTCCCACATGGAATTGCTGGTCACAGTCTGCCCAATGATGCCAAGCACTGTGGCCTGGACTCTGTTGGCTGAAACGGTAAGGAATCTCATCTCCAGCAGTGAACTTTGTATTCCCCCCCTTTCTGTACAGCACCTACTCAAGTTTCCTGCACAAGATCACCAAATAAATATAAGAAACATCATACGCATTGGTGTAGTAATCTTGTACCCAGAATCTAAAACATATGCGTGTGGAAATGTATGAAATGCCAGAGTATTTAACAAACTGCAGCCATCCACACACTTGGATCTGAGTCCGGGTGAGGACACACATAGGTCACAATGGGCTGTAGCACTCTCTACAAGCTCACCTGATTACATGACCGCCCCCTATGCAGCTACAACAACATTACTCCTGTGACGGGTGCAACGCATCCAGAACACCTTGCCACATCTGATAATTCTCTTCACCAGAACGGGCACATTACACCACACCCAAGAGACATGGTTTTGGTGTGTGTTCCCGGTAGCTTTTTGACTGTCTGTGATGGCTATGTCCAAGTGGTGTGCCGAGGTTGCGTACTGCCACGTTACTGTAAGGAAGGCGAGGTGTGCTGCTGTGGTGTTGACAAGGTAACACAGTACAATACTGTGCTGCTGGAATGTGTGTGTGTGCTGTACGAGGCTCATGACCTGGTGGTACGTAGACACACTGTCATGTGGGGAAGCATAGTATTGCCAGTATGTGTTGCACACACAGGCAGAGAAGCTGTTATGGGTGAGTTTGAGGTATCGTGATAACAGGTGGATGATTGTCTGGTGTTCTCTGTGTGGTTCCATGTTCAAATATCGTTAACATAAATATCGTCTGATAATAATATCGTCACTAAAACATCGCTTACATAAATATCGTCATCCTATACTTAAACTAAAATTCACACAAATATCGATATTTTTTTTTCGACAACACTAATATCGTTCACACTAATATCGACTACTTAAATATCGACTACTACATTATCGACTTTTTTTAAAATAACATTACCTTTGACATATATATCGACTACACTAACATCGACGACCTATGTGCTCTAAAAAAAGACAAAAAATATCGTCTTTTTTTTTAAAACTCGAAATGCACTATTCTTGAATTTACTCACTTTTTTTTGGTATTTAATTTACAAAACTATTAACACATATTATTTTTTGGTTTTCCTATTACTTATTTGTAACATAAAATATTTATATAGGGAAACATTTTTTACTTTTACTGATACTATATTACACTCCGATGGCCTAAATATAAAAAACATTTCTTTATTTTCAAAATATAAACGATTTAAATATTACACAAAAATGTAACTTATAAAACATTTTACTATATTCTATTACAAACAAATAGTGAAACAACATAGTCTTACTAAAATAACGGTTTTCCCATGCCAAATAACGTTTTCAACCAATGAATTTGAATTTTCACTAATTGAACCAATCAAAAAGTACCATTAATTAACTCACTAATATAAATACAATGACACACTTAACGTAATTTACCATTTTTGGCCCAACCTTGGAGAAAAACGGTTACCTTGCTGAGAGAAGAGAATACAAACCAACGACTACAACTACAATACATCACACTACACTTCAAGTAAGTTAAATACCATTTTTCCTTCGAAGTTACTATAAGTAGATGAAGTCCCTATTTTTAAAACTGTTGATCTTTAGAGTGAAAACTAAACATTTGGAACCTATCAACAACGACAATACAATTATATGTAAAAACATTTCTAAAATACCTTATCCATGTCTATTTAGATACCTGATAAAAATTATTTAAACTTGCTAAGTAAATGTACAATGTAAATAATATGTATCCAACTACTATCATCCAAATGCTACAAGTAACACAATGCAAATTTTTTCCACAGACTCTACAAAATTATTTGCCTATCTACAACTACACTACCAACATCCTCTACTACATCAAGTAAGTATAGTCACTATATGTATAGCAATTCAGAAAGTAAAATGATACACCTATTACACTAAAGTATTTATTTCTATTATTCTTTAACACTACTACAGAACTTAAAAGGGAGACAATTCTGAAAAAGAAATAAGAATAAAAGGTTTACCAGTGAAGCCACATAGTAAGTATATGTTCACACTTTTGCCTAGTCTTATACACACCTCTAAAATGGTGTTCAATGTTCTAAAAAAGACATATATATATTTCCACAGATCTACCTTAGACATGGCAACTGGAGCTACTTTCATTACTTCGCAAAAAGGAAAACTAATGCTGAGCTACATGGGTTACACCTACACCCAAGAAAGAGTGAAAGCTAATAAAACCCATTGGAAATGTAGTAAATATTACTCAAATGCATGCTATGGTAGAGCAACAACTGTTGATAACAATGTGATAAATGTACGTGAGCATAACCACCCACCAAATGTAACTGAAGTGGAAGTGAGAGAAGCACTAGAAACATTGAAAGATGCTAGTACAGGATCACAAGAAACAAGCACTAGCATTTTGAAAAATGTTTTAAGCAAAGTGCCTGAACATGTAACAGGACAGCTACCTTCTATTCCCAACTTAAAGAGATTAATTGCAAAAACTAAACGTGCTTCTGATCCAACTCCACCAACACCAGAAAGTTTTCAGGATATAAAAATATATCCAGAATATACCATTACACATAATGAAGATAAATTCTTAATGTATGACAACAACAGTCATGACAAAAGAATTTTACTTTTTGCTACTAATAGTAATTTGCAAAAGCTTAAATCATGTGAAACATGGATGATGGACGGGACTTTTAAAGTTTGTCCCAAACCTTTCTATCAACTTTACACCATTCATGGGGAATACCAAGATATAAATATCCCTCTAATTTATACTCTGCTGCCAAACAAAACAAATACTACCTACGTTGAAATTTTAACAACGATCAAAGAATTAACTGATAATTACTATCCTCAAAGAATTGTAATAGACTTTGAAATGGCCATGATTCAAGCTATCCTTAAAATATATCCCCATACCTCCATACAAGGTTGTTATTATCACTACAGCCAAAGCATATGGAGGCACTTACAAAAATCAACTTTAAGCATTGAATATTGTACAAACAGTAACTTTGCTTATCAAATAAAGAAGTTGATTGCATTAGCATATGTACCAACAACAGAAGTAGCTAACTACTACAATTTATTAATTGACAGCCCTTTCTACCGCACCAATGAAAAAAAACTAACTCCCTTCTTAGACTACTTTGAAGATACCTGGGTTGGAAGATTACATCGTTCAGGCCACCGTAGACAACCTAAATTTCAAATTCCATGGTGGAATGTATATGCTAGTACAATAGCCCAGAAAGCTAAAACTAATAATGCAGTTGAAGGATGGCATAATGCCTTCCAAGCCACTTTAGGAAGAGGTCAACCAACACTTCACAAACTGATCCAAAGCATTAAAAAGGAGCAAAGCTACCAAGAACTCAGAATAGAGCAATCCCTTTCTAAAACTGGCCCTAAACTAAGTAAACAAACATTAAACATGTACGAATATCTGCAGCAAAAAACTAGAATGTACCCAAGTATAGAAGGTCTAGCATACTTAGATCTAATAGCTAAATCAATCCTTTAAATATAAATTCCCAAAAAGTGAGCAAAGCATAATTAAAGATAATATGTAGTTAAATATCGTAATATTATGTCATGTAAAATTATCAATAATATATTTTTACAAGACATAATAACATAACATTTAACTAAATAGTACACTATACCACAATGCAACCCAAAATTAAATATCACTTTTACTTACGGTTCTGCTGCTGTAGAATATGTTCCATGGTGATGATTTCCACAGGAATAATACCAAAAGCTATCCATATCCAATATCGAAAAATCCCAACAAAATGCAAAAAATACAACTGTTTGATAATACTCCCGTTGCAATCCTCTCGAATTTGAAACCATAAAAAAGGTGATAAATCTTCACGAATAAAAAAAATAGAGACCCCGAAAAAGCAGGACATTATTAAAAATATGTACCTGCTTAAAAAAAAACGTCACAGTCCATCTGGTCACCAAAACGAAGACCTGTAAATTATAGAAATAAAAAACAACCTCAAAACATTGGAAATACGCATAGCCTACACATAGCATATAACACATAAAAACAATCTGAATTCATCCATTAATACAACAGTAAACGTTACATTTGTTCGAAATACCTCACAAAGTACGTTCTCCATAACGACGCTAAATAACACGTAATTCGCACATAATATGTAAAGTACTACACATATCGACACGTACACACTACAACTATCACTAAACTTAAGTTAAATATCTTTAAAAGTAATGTGAAACAAACTTACCTTCACCAACAAGAAACAGCTCCCAACCGCGAGCTTCCGTTTTCTAAAATGACCCAAACAACGATGTTGATAGAATAAAAAGTGAAGTTCCAAAAACAAAATGGCTGCATAATAAAAACTAAAATAGGACAAAATAGCCTTTAAATAAAAAATAAATTCTATTAAATAGCATAATATATGCAATATGTATTAATAAATATTTTTTCCTTGTTAAAAAACATATGAATATTGTAAAAGATACATTAATATGTTTAAAAGAGTTATGTATTAATTGTTATTTATTAAAAAAAATGTATTTCATTGTTAAATATTTTTCTCTGATGTTACAAAATGTAAATTTATGTTATGTACATATCTTGATAAAAACAATGCCATAATAAATATGTAATATATTAAATTTTAATAATAATTATTAAAATTTAATATAATAATTTATGTATAATACAAACTGTATTTATGTAAAAAAATGCTATATAATTTGTGACCAAAAATTATGTAAAATGTTTTATGAAAAAGTGTAAAATCTTTGCAATACCAAATTAAACTCTCAATAAAATAAATTTTTAAAAAATTTGTTTCTTAATTTAGACTTCTCATATTAATGTAAAAATGTTATAAAAATGTTTTTAATGTATATTTATGAAATGAATATTACTACATAACATATATGATTCTTATTAAAAATAATAAATAGATACTGCTGAATAAAAAATATTAATAATTGTGCTGGATAGTAAACCATAATAAATTACTATTCTAACTCCAATTCAACATAACTCAGGGAAAGTCCTGGATAATAAACCATAATAAATTACTATTCTAACTCCAATTCAACATAACTCAGAGAAAGTCCTGGATAATAAACCATAATAAATTACTATTCTAACTCCAATCCAACATAAGTCAGGAAAAGTGCTGGATAGTAAACCATATTAAATTACTATTCTAACTCCAAACATAACTTAACTCAGGGAATGTGCTGGATAGTAAACCATAATAAATTACTATTCTAACTCCAATCCAACATAAGTCAGGGAAAGTGCTGGATAATAAACCATAATAATTTACTATTCTAACTCCAATCCAACATAAGTCAGGGAAAGTGCTGGATAATAAACCATAATAATTTACTATTCTAACTCCAATCCAACATAAGTCAGGGAAAGTGCTGGATAGTAAACCATAATAAATTACTATAGTAACTCCAAGCCAACATAAGTCAGGGAAAGTGCTGGATAATAAACCATAATAATTTACTATTCTAACTCCAATCCAACATAAGTCAGGGAAAGTGCTGGATAGTAAACCATAATAAATACCTATAGTAACTCCAATCCAACATAAGTCAGGGAAAGTGCTGGATAATAAACCATAATAATTTACTATTCTAACTCCAATCCAACATAAGTCAGGGAAAGTGCTGGATAGTAAACCATAATAAATTACTATAGTAACTCCAATCCAACATAAGTCTGGGAAAGTGCTGGATAATAAACCATAATAAATTACTATTCTAACTCATATCCAACATAAGTCAGGGAAAGTGCTGGATAATAAACAATTATAATTTACTATTCTAACTCCAATCCAACATAAGTCAGGAAAAGTACTGGATAATAAACCATAAGTATTTACTAATCTAACTCCAATCCTACATAAGTCAAAGAAAGTGCTGGATAGTAAACCATAATAAATTACTATTCTAACTCCAATCCAACATAAGTCAGGGAAAGTGCTGGATAGTAAACAATAATAAATTACTATTCTAACGCCAAACATAACTTAACTCAGGGAATGTGCTGGACAATAAAATTAAAATAATTACTATTCTAACTCCAACAAAACTTAAATCAGGGAATTTGCAGGATAGTAAACAATATACATATTACAATTAAAATTTCGTGACAAATGCAAAATTTGATTTTTATATTTCGAATTCTGCTTAAAATTCTAATTTGTTCTTAATTTTCAATTTTTTTAATACATAATGTTTAATTTACTACCCACCCTTATCCCCTATTATACCAATAACCCGCTACTAAAATATTAATATGAAATTTTACACTATCATTACAAAAATAATTTCGTTTACATTTTTATATTTTATTGTTAAATTTCTATTTCTGATTTATTTTCGATTTATTATATTTTTAACTTATTTTTTTTTTAATAAATTTCAAATTACTACCCACCCTTAGCCCCTAATATACCAATTACCCACTACTAAAATTTAAATATGACTTATTAATTAATGAATAAAAATAAAATTTCGTGAAAAATTCTATTTTGAAATTTTATATTTCGAATTCTGATTAAATTTCTAATTTGTTTATTTTTTATAAATTTGTAAAATTAAATTTTAAATTACTACCCACCCTTATCCCCTATAATACCAATTACCCACTACTAAAATTTAAATATGACTTATTAATTAATGAATAAAAATAAAATTTCGTGAAAAATTCTATTTTGAAATTTTAATTTTCGAATTCTGATTAAATTTCTAATTTGTTCATTTTTTATAAATTTTTAAAATTAAATTTTAAATTACTACTTACCCTTATCCCCTATAATACCAATAACCCGCTACTAAAATTTTAACAAATCTTTTGTACAAAACATTTTTTTTTATTATTATTACTAAGAGTATTTTTCTACGTTTTTTAAACACATAATACTTAATTTTTTTATTTTTTTAAACACATTATATTTTTTTGTCGATATTATATACAACGACCTTTTTAGTCAACGATATTCTATTCATCGATATTTTTGTTTGACGATATTTATGTCATTCTAACAAAACGATATTTTTTTCAACGATATTTACTAAGACGATATTTTTTTCGCTCGATATTCTTACCACGATATTAATGCTAGTCGATATTTTCCCGTCGATATTCTATCTTAATACCCTCTGTGTGTAGGGTGGCTGGAGCATGCTCTACAAATGGATGGAAGGAGGAGTATCCTGTAGGCGTGTGTGGTCCAGGATCTGGCCACTCTGCACTGCATTGTGGCTGTGGATACAGCAGCAGGAATGAGTGAACACATGACGGCAGAAGGGGTGAGACAACATGCAAAACAAGAACATACCACAAGGGCATTTGCAAGCCACAAAGTGATATGTGTATGTGAATGCAGGAGTGTGTGGTTGACTCAGGGTCACTGCAAGCAAAATGGCAGAGTAATCACCAAAGATCACGGTCACAGGATCAGGCCCCTTAGTTCCAAGTGGGACACAGAACACACAGCGTCAGCAGGTGTAGTCTGCAAGTAGTGGGTAGCAAGCTAAACAGCACCTACACAGCCATCTACCTCACACACAATATAGTACTTTTGTCTTTACTAACACCATGCATGTTGTCACTGTACACGTAACCACATATGAACAATGAACTTACATTAGGCCATATTGAATACATGCACATTAGAAATACATGTGTGTTGACAGCAAGGAGGCACAATGTTCTGTGGGAATCACACGTCATACACAACATGATGAATTACCTTGGGAGGCCATGCAGCATTATCCAATGTACATGGTCAGTGGCATTGCCCTGAAGACAAAAACAGTCATGCAATGATGTCACCTGTAATGCAGTAGAAAGATTCTCCACACAACTGCCAGGGACTGGTTGTACCTCTCATCATCAGAGTAGTGAGATGCTCAAATGGTTCCACCTCCAAATAGCCCCTTGGTCCGAGTACAAATGACAGACACAAAAGGGTGATCAGGCGAGGGAAGGAGAGGATGGTAACTGCAGGGAGGGAGATCTGAAACAGAGGCAAACAAGCATTAGGATTACATTCTTATGTCACTGATTCAACAAATACCTCATGAGATACACTGTAGCAGTCACACCTGTGAAGTGTAACCACTGTACCCAATTTGAGATCACAGATAAAGCTATGACATAAGATCAGATCCTTGAACACGGACACATAAAACCTAGGACAGTCTGTCACCTATTTGATTCTTGTGTAATGCTCACAAGTCTGCTACTATGCAAAGAGATCAATGTGGAAAAAAACTAAGTCACAGTGTATGATGATGTGTTCCAAACCAAGAAATCAAAATGTATGGCAGTGCTACTTACGCAAACTGTAATAACTGTATTTGCCCCTGTGAATCCGTAAGGGCCATGAAGGCAAACATGAAATCACCCACAACAGCAGTAAGCATAACATATGATGAGGAAGCTAATGAACTAAATGGAATGAAGCCCCTCTGTAGCCAGTCTTTTGCTCTTGCAACTGAGCCTCACTATGCTAAACATGACAAGCAGGTGGAAATTAAGTCAACAGCAAGTAGTGAGGAGCCAAGCCACATAAAGAACCCTAACGTCACCATGAAATGCTGCATGGGACAAGAGAATCAAGCGAATAACCTCACTACACTGGTGCCACAGAATAATTTACATGTGCTTCAGCCCACCATTGTGATGTCATCAGCGCAACATACCTGGCATCATGTGAATGGAAGCTGAACTTCAACTCACTGTGAAGGCTGGCGTAGCAGTATTCTCAACCTGCGCTGAGGTAACGACATGACAGTGACATGACATACTGGCACAAGGGGCAATGCATCCATGCAAACAGACTCACAGGACAGCTGTCTTAACATGTGGGACATACAACGGCCCACACCTACACAACATGGTTTTTGGGAAACCAAAATGTACTGGCCCACAAGGTTGAGGGGATGATCCAGACACATCCTGTTGCTCACAGTGAGGCTGCAATCCCCCACAGAGTCCGTGGTTGTGATCTCCCACACAATGTCAAACCATGGTATATGCAATGTTTCAGTGTCAATGTTTACACACATTGATACATTCACCAGAGTCAAAACTCAACAACAGATGACTGTCAGATAGGCTGACTATCCATTCATGGGAGTTGGGCTACATGGAATCAGAAACATCACGTTGTTGCATGTATGCATGGTCCAACAACATGCGCAAGAACATGTACCACACAATTGAAACCATATCAACGCAAAACAGCCTTATATGAGTCCTTACCCAAACTGACATTTCCACATGTCCGTGCACGCTCCGTTGATTCAGCTGACATTGCTATCATCATGAGCAATAGCAGGCTGACCAAGATGACACCAACGGACAACAGGCAGGGCGACCTGGGAATGAGAGGCACACAAGGGGTCAAGTTCAGAATAATGTCATTCAGACATGGTCGTGTTGAACAGAGTGAGGTTGTACTACACTTGTACATTCCAAGTTCACACGTAGCATGTATGTGTGTGGCATTACATCAGCACCTGTGTGACACTGCACAACAAACATCAAAGTGACATTGCATACAGTCAGCTGGACACACAGCATGCTACCCATGCAACTCTATGGTACACACTTGAACAAAATGCACCTAGGACTCAACATTATGAAAACAAGTTGCGGATGAGGTAACTCCGGATATCATTTTCAACCTCCTCATCACTGGCATCCTGGCCAAGGCCTTCATCCTCAACGGGCGGATGTTCCAGCTCATCAGGAGCTAGGAGGAGTTGCACGGGCTTCTCCACTGCCATGTTGTGTAGCATGCAGCACACCATGAAGATGTTACACACCTTGAGTGGGGTGTATTGGAGGGCTCCGCCTGTCTTGTCGAGGCACCTGAACCGGCTCTTCAGGAGTCCAAATGTTCTCTCTATCACCCGCCTGGTCTGCCCATGAGCATTGTTGTACCGCTGGTCTGCAGCTGTCCTGGGGTTGCGTAGCGGAGTCATGAGCCACGGCATGTTTGGATATCCTGCGTCTCCTGCAAATTGACATCATGGAAATGAGTGTGTAATATGATGCAGTTAAGGAAATAATGACATACACACATACATGAGTAACAGAGTTTACCCACCGACAAGACATTCCCGATGGTTGTGCAGCTGCAGCATCATCTGTGGTAACCTGCTACGCCTCATGATGAATGCATCGTGGCACGATCCTGGAAAACGTGCACTAATATGGGAGATCAGCATGTTGGCAAGACACACCACCAGAGCATTTATCGAGTGGTAATGTTTTCTGTCGCGGTACGCTTGCTCCTGAGCCTGTGGTGGCACCAGAGAAACATGTGTTCCATCAATCGCACCAATTACATGTGGCATGCGTCCCGGGGCATAGAATTCCCCCTTGACATCTGTCAACTGTTCAGGAGTAGGGAATGTTATGAATTCATCTATGTGCAGCAACATTGCAGCCAATACATGACGTAAAACTCGGCTGAACATGGTTTGGGACATCCCCCAACATCACCTATGGTAAATTGGAACGTACCTGTGGCAAAGAAATATAGGTGTCAGCTCAGTTGGATACCTGTGTCGTGGTTGGAGATGTGGTTCCAGCCTGTCTGTCAGGTCCTGAATCAACGGTTGTGTGAAGCGGTAACGCCGTATGCAATCACGTTCCCTCATGACATCCAAGTCTGGCAACGGCCTTGGCAGAGGGGGTGCCCTGCACAACATATTTTGGAAAAAATGTGTACAACTGTCAGACAAAGACAATTACAATGTACACGGCACAAGCAACACTGCTTTAACAAATATAATCAATTTTGAGTCTGGCGTTGGCTACACATTGGGGACATATGTGCCAGCTGGCTGCCACTCCTCCATGATAACTGATAGACCTGTTGTCTGTGGAATGGACATGACATGCATACAAATGATCTGCTGGGCTGGTCTGAGTGTGCAGGACAAAGTATCACATCAGTGACACATGTCACGTAAACTGCATGAGGAGGTTGTCTGCACATCCAGACAGCTGTCAGCAATGCACATACCCACTTCACATGTGCCATCATTTGCACATATCAGACATATTGTGATTGAGGTGTGCATTTTCTAAAACTACTACATGGACATCATCAGACTGCAGAAATGTATGTTTGGGGAAAAATGGTCTATGACACCATCACACATATGAGCGGTTCATTTGCACAAGTGGCATGGTGTGCGTACATGTGAAACCCTGTCATCAGGTCAAAGACCCATCATAGATTCTCCTACAGCAGAAAAACTTGAGAGTATACAAACAGCATGCACAATCTCGCACGTGGCACACACATGACGTGGTCACACAGGGTCATGCTGGGCGTAAATTTGACATCTGTGACGGTGGGCATGTTGCTGTCATCATGTGACAGTTGTATGTACTGAATGGTGTGCTATACCAGTGTTGATGCGCATCACAAAATGTTCAAGACGTAACTCAGGTGCGAAGTGTTGAATGTATGTAAAACACATGTGCACCATGATTAATGACATGTCTCAACAGCTCTTCACACATCAACTGTGCCACAAGATCACATTTCCTGTGCTATTTCACTGTCTAACAGTATGTTATCTCTGTGCACTCGATTGATACTGTTGTTCAACTGTTTGTGGTTGGCACTATTCTTGTTGCACTGTGTCAGGCAGTGCCCTCAAAACATCCATCATGTTGTGATTTATAAATCACTGAAGAATGCGCTCGTTCAACTTGAAACGCGAAGTTTCTGCTCTTAATTCAAATAATTTCATAGATCACAAGTAGTCTGATGATCAATATGATTGTCTTCTTTAATTTCCTAAAGGCAATCTTATATACATTTTTCTTTAACTTCAATATTTTTGTCTTATATCACTGTGGTTTAACATTCCCAATGCATTTCGGGTCTTGCAGAATGACCCTTCATCAGGGGTCTGTGGAATAAGAACAACATACAGGACCTTAGCATTCCATAGTCTGTCCATTACCCGTGTTCACAATAGAAAAAGAATCTGAAACTGGTCTAAGTACAATTAAAACAGAGTTCATGACATATTCCTACCGCGGGGGCGCATCATTGTCATCAATGATGAAACTGAAAGGTGTTCAAAGATAAAAAGATGTTCAAAAATAAATAAAAAGCCCATTAACAAGTGCAGTGTACGACAATGAGTGAAAAATGCTGTGGTGACCATGAAGTGTAATTTAACGCTACTGGGTAGCTGGATACGTTCTCCTGATAATGTGTACGTCATGTTCCACCACCCGACAAAGCCCATGACAGAGCAGACTTTTTAAGTCCACTGGTTCGATCAGACTCACTCCGTGAACACGGGAAAGTTCAACAATGCTCGCTAGGAGCCTAAAAAAATGGATCCTGCTGTCAACAAACAGGCTCAAGGCGTGCACCCTAACCGGACAGAGTCAGTGTAGGTACTTACTTAGTGTTGACCATAGTTGTCAGCGTATTCGATCCCTCCGGTGGCTTGGGTGCAAACGCAACTAGCGTTGGTTAATGGGCGTGTCGATACTAATGAGTGCTGGAGTCATGTGATGTGAGTAGAACGGCTTCATCATGGCAGACTAAGCCAGCGATGTTCAAAAACATACCAATAAAGGGCGGGATCGGATTTAAATGGAAATAAAAAATAAAACCAACAGTGCACCTTAAATAAAATTGTACACACTATAAGTGAATCGAGATTGTGTTGAATGTAGAATAAATCGAGCGCAGTTGGTGAACACATGAACATTCATAGGTATGCATAATCAAAATGTTTTCATCTCAATAACATTCAATTCGATAAGCAATAAACAATATACAAATTATACAAGGGGGTTCAGATAGACCGTCCTGCAATGCTATTTAGGTTCATAACAAACATGAAAGTTCAATCCTGTCATTCATCCCCATGGGATGTTGAGAATGCAATTTTTTTATCCAAAAGAATTCAGCCTTTAAACGCTGTTTAGCAGGATCCATGTCACAGCGTTGTGGTAGTATCTCAAGAATCGTGAATTTGATTTGTGAAATTTGGTGTTTTGCTTCAAGCTAATGTGTGGCTACCGTTGATTCCGAATTTTGGAGACGAATGTTACTTTTGTGTTCCGTCATGCGGACCTTGATTTTCCTCTCTGTTTGGCCCACATAAATCTTGCCACAGGGGCATTTAATTGCATACACAACGTTTTTAGTGTCACACGTTCCAGAGTAATGTAGATTGATTTTACCACCTTTCGTGGGATGCATAAAAGTATTGCCTGTCAGCACATTATTACAGTGTATACATTCTGGCATTTGGCCATGCATTTGGCCATCCATAGTTAATATTTCTTTATGATTTTTGGATCTCTGAAAAGCAAAAGTGATACGGTCACTGTACAAATGTTGTAAGTCTGGTTCAGTTGTTATCAATGACCAATGTGGATTAATGATACTTTTAATCATTTTGGCTTCTGTCGAAAATTTGAGTACACAAACTGTTTTCTTTGACTCTGTTTGTGTAGATGGTTTCAGTACTTGGTCTTGGGAAGTTTATTCACCTTTTTAATGGATTCATCCAGTATTCCTTGAGAGTAACCTCTCTGGATATATTTCTCCAATTGATCTTTAAAGGATTCTTGTAATATCTGGGAGTCTGAGGTAATTCTTTTCAGTCTGATGAGTTAAGATGTGGGGAGGTGCTTTCTTAATTACTCCGGGTGAAAACTCTGGTATAGAAGACTCGCGCTTCTATCAGTGGCTTTTCAATACACTTTAGTGTGTAGCTGGTGATCTTTTATGCTGACGAATACATCCAGAAATGCAATTGATTCCTTATTGATGGTATAGGTAAATTTTATTCGCTCATTGTGAGTGTTCATCTTCATGATATTCTTTTCTAACTAATCTTTATCACCTTTCCAAATCAGGAATTTGTCGTCAATAAAACATTTAAACATGACCAGTTGGTCTGTCCATTCTTGATTTTGCAATACATGTTCTGTTTCAAATTTTGACCTGAACATATTGGCGTACAAGGGGCCCCCCCGAAGCCCATAGATGTACCGTTGAATTGGTTGTAAAATTTGTTTTTCCATTCAAAATAACTATGGTATAGTGAAAATTGCATCAACTCGATCAGAAATATTTTTTAGACTCCAATTCTTCTTCTTTCAAAAGACTCCACTCTAGGGCTTCTAGCCCCTCGTTGTGGGGAATCGAGGTATACACGGCTATGACATCAATGGTACATAGCCAATATTCTGAATTTTCATCCAATTTCATGTTGTTCCACAAGTTCAAAAAAGCTGTGGTGTCTTTAATGTAGGTCTTGCATTTTGTACCATGGGTTGAAAATAGTAGTCTACATATTTTCCTATGGATTCTGAGATAGAACCGCAAGCTGTTACGATGGGTCTAACAGGTGGTTTTTAGCATCCTTATGAATCTTAGGTAGCATGTACAATTTAGGTCTGTGTGGAAATTTGGTTTCGAGGAATTTATATGTTTTTTCATTGATCCACTGCATTTCTAAAGCATGGTTGAGTATTTGAGATAAGATTAGTTGGTAGTCCAACGTTGGGTCACTGTTGAGTGCCATGTATCTGTCTTGATTGTTTACATGTTCGTCAACGCTGGTTTCATAAAATTTTCTGTCCATTTACTATGAGAGCTCCTCCTTTATCTGCTCTTTGGAAGGTTAACTCTTGTTCCTTAGCCAAGTTTTTAAGAGTACTCCATTCTGGAACTTTTTTAAGGATGTACAGCCCACAATTGAAGAACCAACTCAAATATTTAAACCCAAAAGTACTTTTTGCGCTCCCTATTCTCACAAAACGATAGAAGCATTTGAAAGATCAGTACTATCCGAGATACAGAAGATTCAGGTTGCCAATCCCAAGAAAAGAACTTTGTCAGCCACAGAATGGAGTACTCTTAAAAACTTAGCTAAGGAACAAGAGTTAAACTTCCAAAGAGCAGATAAAGGAGGAGCTCTTATAGTAATGGACAGAACATTTTATGAAACCAGCGTTGACGAACATGTAAACAATTAAGACATATACATAGCACTGGACAGTGACCCAATGGAGGAATACCAACTCATTTTATCTCAAATACTCAACCATGCTTTAGAAATGCAGTGGATCAATGAAAAAATGTATAAATTCCTCAAAACCAAATTTTCACGCACAACCAAATTGTACATGCTACCTAAGATTCATAAGGATACTAAAAAAACACCTTTTAGACCCATCGTATCAGCTTGCGGTTCTATCTCAGAACCCTTAGGAAAATATGTAGACTACTATTGTCAACCTATGGTACAAAAATGCAAGACCTACATTAAAGACACCACAGCTTTTTTGAACTTGTTGAACAACATGAAATTGGATGAAAATTCAGAATATTGGCTATGTACCATTGATGTCATAGCCCTGTACACCTCGATTCCCCACAACGAGGGGCTAGAAGCCCTCGAGTGGAGTCTATTGAAAGAAGAAGAATTGGAGTCTAACAAAATATTTCTGATCGAGTTGATGCAATTTTCAGTATACCATAGTTATTTTGAATGGAAAAACACATTTTACAGCCAATGCAACGGTACATCTATGGGCTTCTGGGGGGCCCCCTCGTACACCAATATATTCATGTCAAAATTTGAAACAGAACTTGTATTGCAAAATCAAGAATGGACAGACCAACTGGTCATGTTTAAACGTTTTATTGACAGCATATTCCTGATTTGGAAAGGTGATAAAGATTGGTTAGAAAAGAATATTATGAAGATGAACACTCACAATGAGCGAATAAAATTTACCTATACCATCAAGAAGAAATCGATTGCATTTCTGGATGTATTTGTCAGCATAAAAGATCACCAACTACACACTAAAGTGTATAGAAAAGCCACTGACAGAAACGCGAGTCTTCTATACCAGAGTTTTCACCCGAAGTCATTAAGAAAGCACCTCCCCACATCTCAACTCTTCGGACTGAAAAGAATTACTTCAGACTCTCAGATATTACAAGAATCCTTCAAAGATCAATTGGAGAAATATACCCAGAGAGGTTACCCTCAAGGAATACTGGATGAATATATTAAAAAGGTGAATAAACTTCCCAGAGACCAACTACTGAAACCATCTACACAAACAGAGTTAAGAAAAACAGTTTGTGTACTCAAATTTTCAACAGAAGCCAAAACGATTAAAAGTATCATTAATCGAAATTGATCATTGATTACAACAGAACCAGACTTGCAACATTTATACAGTGACCGTATCACTTTTGCTTTTCAGAGATCCAAAAATCTCAAAGAAATATTAACCACGCCCAACGTTGAAGTCTAGAACCATAAAGGCATGGCCAAATGCCAGAATTGTATACACTGTAATAATGTTATGACAGGCAATACTTTTATGCATCCCACGAAAGGTGGTAAAATCAATCTGCAATACTCTGGATCGTGTGACACTAAACGTTGTGTATGCAATTAAATGTCCCTGCGGCAAGATTTATGTGGCCCAAACAGAGGAAAATCAAGGTCCGCATGACGGAACACAAAAGTAACATTCGTCTCCAAAATTCGAAATCAACGTAGCCACACATTGGCTTGAAGCAAAACACCAAATTTCACAAATCAAATTCAAGATTCTGGAGGTACAACCACAACGTTGTGACATGGATCCTGCTAAACAGCGTTTAAAGGCTGAATTCTTTTGGATCAAAAAATTGCATTCTCAACATCCCATAGGGATGAATGACAGGATTGAACTTTCATGTTTTTTATGAGCCTAAATAGCATTGCAGGACGGTCTATCTGAACCCCCTTGTATAATTTGTATATTGTTTATTGCTTATCGAATTGAATGTTATTGAGATGAAAACATTTTGATTATGCATACCTATGAATGTTCATGTGTTCACCAACCACGCTCGACATATTCTACATTCAACCACAATCTCGATTCACTTATAGTGTGTACAATTTTATTTAAGGTGCACTGTTCGTTTTATTTTTTCTTTCCATTTAAATCCGATCACGTACTTTACTGGTATGTTTTTGAACATCGTGGGCTTCGTCCGCCATGATGAAGCCGTTCTATTCACATCACATGACTCCAGCACTCATTAGTATCGACAAGCCCACTAACCAACGCTAGTTGCATTTGCACCCGAGCCACCGAATTGATCGAATACGCTGACAACTATGGTCAACACTAAGTAAGTACCTACACTGACTCTGTCCGGTTAGGGTGCACGCCTTGAGCATGTACAACTGTCTGTTTGTTAACAGCGTGATCCGTTCTTTTTAAGCTCCTAGCAAGCATTGTTGAACTTTCCCGTGTTCACGGAGTGAGTCTGATTGAACCAGTGGACTTAAGAAGTCTGCACTGTCACAGGCTTTGTCGGGTGGTAGAACATGACGTACACATTATCACAAGAAAGTATCCAGCTACCCAGTAGCGTTAAATTACACTTCATGGTTACCACAGCATTTTTCACTCATTGTCGTACACTACACTTGTTAATGGGCTTTTTATATATTTTTGAACACCTTTTTATCTTTGAACACCTTTCAGTTTCATCATTGATGACAATGTTGCGCCTACGCGGTAGGAATATTTCATGAACTCTGTTTTAATTGTGCTTAGGCCAGTTACAGATTCTTTTTCTATTGTGAACACGGGTAATGGCCAGAATATAGAATGCTAAGGTCCTGTGTGTTGTTCTCATTCCACAATACCCTGATGAAGGGTCATTCTGCAAGACCCGAAATGCATTGGGAATGTTGAACCACAGTGATATAAGACAAAAATATTGAAGTTAAAGAAAAATGCATGCAAGATTGCCTTTTAGAAATTAAAGAAGACAATCATATGGATCATCAGACTACGTGTGACCTATGAAATTATTTGAATTAAGAGCAGAAACTTCGCGTTTCAAGTTGAACGAGTCCATTCTTCAGTGATTTATAATTCACAACATAATGACTATTTCACTGTCTGCTACACCTAGGGCCTGCTGATGGAAGGATGCCATGCCCATGTATACATCCACATCCTCAACATGAGCCTACACCTACATCCCTGCCATGTGATTTCCTGGTGTCACTCTCCCAATGGTGCCATGAATGAGCTTATGAACGCAGCCTACACATGCATTTACTTGAGCATGACAAACGCACAGTACCCCAATTGTACATGTGTGTGTAGGGCTTGTTTCCCTATTGCATTGTAGCCATATGCGAGCAGAGCGTACCCCAAGTGAAAGTGCGCATGTACGGCTCGTTTCCCTATTGTATTGTAGCCATATGTGAGCAGAGCATACCCCAAGTGAACGTGCGTGTGTACGGCTCGTTTCCCTGTTGCATTGTAGCCATACGAGAGCAGAGCGTACCCCAAGTGAACGTGCGTCTGTACGGCTTGTTTCACCATTGAATGAGTTGCATTTGCGACGGCAAACGCACCGTACTTGTGTGGGGATTCCAGAAAATACATAGGAAACATCTAGGGGAACAGTGGAATGGTTAGAATGCAGCCAGGTTGTCAAGGAACAGAGATTTTAGAGTGTTCTACAGGTGTTCTGGAAAATTCAATTGGACAAAACCTATACAATGTTGCAAAAGTTTTTGTTGAGCTCAGGCTCAGTTTTCAAACCATGCAAATGTGTGTCATGGCCTTATGTGTCATGGGATTGGATGAAACATAGGATGCAAACTATTCTGGCCTATCACACAGTACTCCTTGGACTCACAGACCCTCTGCAGCACAGTTATAAGGCAGCATGTGGCTGTGAGAGGGCACTTGCCTGCACAACATTGGAGTGGACAACACAGCTGCTATTTCTGTATCCTCAGGACCCCGATTAGCTGAGCATGCAGAGGGCACCTGCATTCAGTGAGGGGGAGAACAAGGCCCTGCTGGATGCCCTCCTGCCTAACTACAGCAAGCTGTATGGGAGACCAGAGGAGCAGGTGAGTGATGTGTGCACTACATTGGACTGTGCACCTGTCGTGTGTATGACACTACAGCCATTGTGTATGTATTGTTAAGAGATGCTATGTTGTTTGGAGTGAGTGCCGGTGTGTACAGTGTGGTCTCTCACATGCAGTTAATGATGTGGTGTAATACTGTTTACTGCTCCTCAGCATTGTGCTTTCTGTGACATTAACTGCAATGTGAATCACACTTTCTGCTGTGCCACACCTTGCATGTTGTTCCTGGATGGTTTCCTGAGCTGTTGCAGTATTCCCCCATGAATGACAGATGAATGTACTCACTGTAGATGGATTTGTTCATGACCTGTCTGCTTGTTGGACAAAAGCATGCTTTGAAGTGATGTACATTGAAGAGTGTGATTGATCTTTGTCACCTGGCAAATTGTGTCGGTGATGTTTTGCAAGACTGGTGCATGACGTATGCCACAGCTATACTCATGTGATGAGACAAGTATGCTGCGCCTTGTGCATGGCTTGGACAGTTAGCTTGAGGCCTGTGTCACATCTTTCGCAGGTGTGACATGTGCTAAGTGATGTTGTATCCATTGTTTACAATGACAAGCAGCTGAGCTGTGCCAGGGTGTGCATGTGTGGTGTGAAGAGAGTTATTTGGTGTAGTGGGGTGTGTGACAGCATGTCATGTGCTGCAGTGCACCCTGATGTAGCATATATTGCTCAGTGTGTGCCATGCTCATAGAGTGGTTTGCACCCCTTATGGCATCTGTAGCCTTTCAATGGCATGTAATGCATTGTTGTTTGCTCACAGGCCACATACACATGGACAATAATGCAAGTGTGGTAAGCATCCTATGCCCTGTTGTCATCATCTATTTGGTACAAGTGTGTGTCTTTGGAACATGGACCAGGTGCACTGATGTTGTCTCACTTTATATTCGTGACAGGTATCTGCCTATGAGAAGGGTGACATCTGGCTGGACATCGCCAGGACTGTCAGGAGTGAGGGGGGCCTCGCAGGAGGCTCAGTAATATCAGGAAGAGGTGTCAGGACATTCGGTGCTGGACCCGCCGCATCGCCAGGGAACAGCTCAAGCTCGAAGCTCCACGCCGGCATGACGGCACCCACCACCTCACCCCCACATGCTCCGGGTCCTGGAAGTGGTGTTCCCAGACCTTCATAGGCAGTTGCAGGAGGGACAGCAGCAAGAAGGGGGTAGGTACATGTCTGTTTGTTGTCATGTGTGGCACATGCTACCTGCAGTGCTCCGAGGCATGGTAACACTCCCACAGTTGAAGTGGTGTGGTCAGACAGGCACTTTATGCATTGGCATAAGAATGGCCCTTTTTCAGCAGATGCTTGTTTACATGCCTTGCCCTACTCCACATTTGACCAGCGCTTTGGCTATTAATTGTTTTTCACATGTACTACTAAGGTGCAATGTCTTAGTATGCATATTCCTTAGCACATCATCATGTTGGAGTGAGGTCGGTGACACCTGTTGGTACCTTACATGTTGCACCACCTGTGCACCGTGTCTGTCCTTTTTAATATTTGGGCACTGATCAGGAGTCTCAACATGTGTTTTCTGCACGAGTCAGCCTCCGTGGCCTTTGTCCATGGTAAACTTTCTAATTGTCATGTGTTAGCTGCAGGTTTACAATGGACATGTATACTAATTTTGGCTTGTGCATACTCACACTGGGCAGTGCGTGTGTGCATAGTCTCAAAATATGTTGCATGTTGTTTGGAAATAATATTGATGGCCAGCCACACAATGTGACTTTGGGTGTAGACAGCTGTGATGCCAGTGTGAGGTGATGGAACACTTGGTTCAGGTTCCAGGATGGCATCACATGGCAGTTCCGGCAGGACTTTTCCCATGTGGCACACGGTCAAAGTGATTGAAACATGACCAGGTCTGGATTTGGGTGGCAGGGTGGGCAAATGAACATTGATTCATCATCAGCTATCCTGGTGACAGGCAGTAGCTCATCATTGTGACTCTCATACAAGTTGTTGCCTTGCCTGTTACTTGTATCCTACTATACATTGAGCGTTGTGTCTCTTACAATTGCGCAATACTAGGCTTAGAATTGTGCAGAGTTCAGTGGCATGTGACTCATGATGCAGGCCATGTTTAGAAATGTTCCCAAATGATTTGTAGCTGATATATCTAATGTGTACAGGTGACTGATATGTTTTTCTTATTCTCCTTGCCAGCAGCATCATCACCACAATCTGGAGGAGACACAGTCGCGGACCCGACAGAAGGACCCAGCAACAGTGCCACCAGCTTTGAGGTGTGAGAGGGAAGCAGTGGCACGGAGGGTGAGGAGAGTCAGACGGCCGGACCTCATGAGCACGATACCTCCTACCATGCGGACGGCTCGGATTCAGACTCTCCGGAGGAGGGGGAATATGCAGCTATGCCATCTTCTACATCTTTGGCTGTACCCTCCTCCTGCAGTACCATCTCCACTCTCACAGTTGTTACGGTCCCTAGGGTCTGTGCTAGCCCTGTGTCTCCTTTTTTCCCGGCATTGCTGCCCCTGCCCCTGTCTCCCCTGCTGCCCTCAGTGCTGAGTCTGTGGACCTCCTCTGGCAGATTCAAGGAGGTCAGACATCCATGTTGACTGTCCTCCATGGACATACACAAATCATGGCACAGTTGTTGTCGTTCATGGAGGGCATGTTATCTGCCATGTCTGATCTACGTCGGAGTGTGGCTGCCATAGAGTCATCACTGACGGCAGCACTGTCCACCCTGCAGCATCTGCCCCCCCTCCTTCAGACCCATCCACCTCAGCCTCTCCCATATCTGCCCAACGTACACGCAGACGCCACATGTTAGACACCACAACAGACACACCCAGCACACCCACACGGCAGACAAAGCGCAAATCTCCACGCACCCAATCTCAAGGGGATGTAGGCACACCCACAGGGAGAGGGGACAGACATCACACACGCATCCACAGACCCACGACAACAGACTCACAGCCCTCTACCTCCAACCCCAATGTGTCCCCGGGTTCAGGTGGTAGTTTTTCTGAACTGGCTGAAGTGGGCAGCCGAGTATATTTAGCCACATTCAGCGAGGCACCGGCCAGTATGGAGGAATCCACACCACCTGCACCCACTACACCTGCCCTTCCCTCTCCTGTCCCTGCGGTGCCGGAGGATTCCCCAGATGATGCCCCCACTGTTTCCACAGACGATTGAACTCCATGTGCAGGCAAGTTTGGGTGTGACAACATCCAGGATGCCACAAACTTTTTTCTACGTTATTTGGACTGGCCATTGGCCTTCTGTGAGCATGGACTCATATTTACGTTTTATCTTTTGGTGCGGCTGAATAAAGCTTTTGATTTTTGGTTCTGTACTTTTGGTTTTCTGATAATGGCTTTGACTGCTGTGTGCCTGGGAGCTGGTGTGATGTTCAGATTTGGGTATTGTAACATGTGTCTATTTCCTGATGGTAATGAGGTTCACCATGGTATGTTTCTGCTTTAACTGCTGGGCACTGCTGGGCACTGCTGAGCACTGCCGGGGGTCCTAACCACACACACCCTCTACTGCTGGGCACTGCTGGGGGTCTTAGCCACACACACCCTCTACTGCTGGGCACTGCTGGGGGTCTTAGCCTCACATACCCTCTACTGCTGGGCACTGCTGGGCACTGCTGGGGGTCTTAGCCACACACACCCTCTACTGCTAGGCACTGCTGGGGGTCTTAGCCACACACACCCTATGCTGGTGGTCACTGCTGGGCATTGCTGGGGGTCTTAGCCACACACACCCTCTACTGCTGGGCACTGCTGGACATGGCTGGGTGTCTTAGCCACAAACACCCTCTACTGCTGGGGGTCTTAGCCACACACACCCTATGCTGGTGGGCACTGCTGGGCACTGCTGGGGGTCTTATCCACACACACCCTCTACTGCTGGGCACTTCTGGGCACTGCTGGGGGTCTTAGCCACACACACCCTCTACTGCTGGGCACTGATGGGGGTCTTAGCCACACACACCCTCTACTGCTGGGCACTGCTGGACACTGCCGGGGGTCTTAGCCACACACACCCTCTACTGCTGGCCACTGCTGGGGGTCTTAACCACACACACCCTCTGCTGGTGGGCACTGCTGGGCACTGCTGGGGGTCTTAGCCAAACACACCCTATGCTGCTTGGCACTGCTGGGCACTGCTGGGGGTCTTAGCCACACACACCCTCTACTGCTGGGCACTGCTGGGCACTGCTGGGGGTCTTAGCCACACACACCCTCTACTGCTGGGCACTGCTGGGGGTCTTAGCCACACACACCCTCTACTGCTGGGCACTGCTGGGGATCTTAGCCACACACACCCTATGCTGGTAGGCACTGCTGGGGGTCTTAGCCACACACACACCCTCTACTGCTGGGCACTGCTGAGCACTGCTGGGGGTCTTAGCCACACACACCCTATGCTGGTGGGCACTGCTGTGCACTGCTGGGGGTCTTAGCCACACACACCCTATGCTGCTTGGCACTGCTGGGCAATGCTGGGGGTCTTAGCCCCACACACCCTCTACTGCTGGGCACTGCTGGGGGTGTTAGCCACACACACCCTCTACTACTGGGCACTGCTGGGAGTCTTAGCCACACACACCCTCTACTGTGGGGCACTGTTGAGCACTGCTGGGGGTCTTAGCCACACACACCCCATGCTGGTGGGAACTGCTGGGGGTCTTAGCCACACACACCCTCTACTGCTGGGCACTGCTGGGGGTCTTAGCCACACACAACCTCTAATGCTGGGCACTGCTGGGGGTCTTAGCCACACACACCATATGCTGCTGGGCACTGCTGGGCACTGCTGGGGGTTGTATCCACACATGGACTCTCCTGCTGGGCACTGCTGGGTACTGCTGGGGGTCTTAGCCACACACACACTTTACTGCTGGGCACTGCTGGGCACTGCTGGGGGTCTTAGCCACACACACCCCATGCTGTTGGGAACTGCTGGGCTCTGCTGGGGGTCATAGCCACACACACCCGCTACTGCTGGGCACTGCTGGGGGTCTTAGCCACACACACCCTCTAATGCTGGGCACTGCTAGGCACTGCTGGGCACTGCTGGGTGTGTTTTCCACACATGACTTAGATGTGATGCAACATACACATACATTTCTGACATATGTCCCACACGTCTCACCATTCCACTGGTGATATGCGCTAGAGTACCGTACCCCGAGGTTGTTGACGTAGGTGCGGCACGTCTTACTATTACACTGGTGATATGTGGTAGCGCACCGTACCCGAGGTTGATGACGTAGGTGCGGCACGTCTCACTATTACACTGGTGATATGCGGTAGTGCACCGTTTCCCAGGTTGATGGCGTAGGTGCGGCATGTCTCACTATTACACTGGTGATATGCGGTAGCGTACCGTACCCCGAGGTTGATGGCGTAGGTGCGGCACGTCTCACTATTACGCTGGTGATATGCGGTAGCGTACCTTACCCCGAGGTTGATGACGTAGGTGCGGCACGTCTCACTATTACACTGGTGATATGCGGTAGCATACTGTACACCGAGGTTGATGACGTAGGTGCGGCACGTCTCAGTATTACACTGGTGATATGCGGTAGCGTACCGTACCCTGAGGTTGATGGCGTAGGTGCGGCACATCTCACTATTACTCTGGGTATATGCGGTAGCGTACCGTACCCCGAGGTTGATGACGTAGGTGCGGCATGTCTCACTATTACACTGGTGATATGTGGTAGCATACCATACCCCGAGGTTGATGGCGTAGGTGCGGCACGTCTCACTATTACACTGGTGATATATGGTAGTGTGTGGCGCAACGGACCCCGACATTACAGGCGTGCAATAGTGATGTGCGCGTGTGGCGCCACGTACAGGTATACTTCAGTTGTTGGGGTTCGTTGTACTCACCCTCTACGCCGTCGTCGGTTTCTATGTACGAGGTGGTGGGCGTACAGGACTGGGATGACACGGATGATGGGGTTCATGTCTTCTTTGTCGCGTACCGGGGTGCGGTTCGGGCCGGACTCTGCTTTTACGGCAGTTTTCAGCTCTCGTAGCAAAAGAGCCGTACGGAGTGTCTTCAACACGGATCGTACTTCCTGGTATGGATGACGCAGTCTATTTATGTTCGGACATAGCGTGAAGAGTCAGCCGAATGCAAATCGTATGGACTTGCGATTTGTACGAAGTTTGTTACGAGTCGCACGGAGTGACGCTTTGGGTTGGGATCGTACTTGCAGAATCGTACGGGGACGATTACGAGTACGATTCGTATGGGAAAAAGCGCTCAGTACGAAGATTCGGAGTGCTTTTTACCCGATCGGAATCGACCCCTAAGTGTGAGATAAATAGGGATTGAACTGTAGCCTGAATGTCTTAAGAAGGCAAGAATGGCTTAATTTTCCTTCATGTGTAGAGCAGATGATTGGCTCCCCTTGTAGTTGGACTGTTGTTATCTTGCATATTCATGTATTTGTCCAGAGTTATGCCTAAAGATCTCGCAGAGTCAACAACATGAGGAGTGCAGTAGAGAGCTGTAAGTTGTTTCAACCAATCTTGAGTGGGTGCAGAATGATTCTAGGGGTTATCAGGAGGAATTCTGTCTTGAAAATATTTAGCAAAAGATGATTGTGAGTTAACCATTGTTGAGTTTTCGGCAGCGCACAGTTTAGAATTTTTATGTTATCTGGAGAAGAAATGTTCAAACACAATTAGGTATCATCGGCATACATGTGGTATTGGATGTAAGATCAGTGCAGAATTTCAGAAAGTAGTTCCATAAAGAGGTTGAAAGGCATGGGCGAGAGTGTGGATCCTTGGGGCACTTCAATTGAGACGGGTTACTGGTTGCAAGGGAGTGGTTAACTTCAATTCTTTGTGTTCTGTTGCATAGGAGCGTGGCAAACCAATTTAAGACAGGGCCGATAGCCCCATCCTTTTTTGAAGAACAATCCGGTTTTCATGTTAGATCATGTCAAATGCCGAGAACGGGTCAAGAGATCTCAAAGTGTGATCAACAATTTGTGTTGGAGCCATTTCAGTATTATGACTCACTCTGTAACCCTATTGGTATAGTTCAAGGAGCCGGAACTTCTCAATGTGGTTGCAGAGCTGTGTGTGAATGCAAATTTCAAGCAGTTTGAAAAATTCATGATATTAGTAATTGGACGGAAGTTGTTAGGATCTGCTAAGTCTGTATTTGGCTTATTTGGGGTGGGGGTGACTTGTCTAATCTTGTGGCTATCTGGACTCCTTCCCTGCACAAGAGATTCATGGATACTCTAGTACCAGAGTGTAAGAATAGCAGATTTGACTTCATTGAAAAACTTGGTGGGTAGCGGATCGTTGAAGTGATTGGAGTGTTTTAAAGAAGTCATGATTTGAGCAGCTCAGCAGTGTCTTATAGTAAAAAGGAGTTCCATGATGCATTGTACTTTGGAAAGTAAATAATGAAGTAGGAAATAGGGGCTCTCACAGAGATTAATCAAGATAATGGTGTGGGCAGGGTCTGAAGCTGCACATTTGGTAAAGCAATTTGCAGTTTAAGTTACATTTTTTGTGTCTTTTCAATGAAGTGTGTTGAGAAGTCCTTCCCAATCTTGGCTGCACAGTGTTGGTTGGTTAAGTGGTTAGTTTGTTGTTTGATGATTTCAAACAGTTTTTTGGGTCTGTTTTTGTCATTGTCAAGCTGTGCCCTCAGATGATCAGTTTTCGCACTACAGATATGTTCGCTATCTGAATTCTAGTCATCCTCAACTGTTTGAGGTTTGTAATGGAGGGAAAGTTGCACCATAATCTCTCTGTAAGCCTTAGATTCCATTGTTTCTAATTTAGGGAGCAATTTAACCAGGGTTTGGACTGTTTGATTGACATCCTTTTGAGTGACTTTGGTGCGATTGTGGCAAAAAAATTTGTCATGGTGTGTATGTAATGATCAGTAATGTCATCCAGGTTAGTCATTTTAGAGGGTGGAGGAAGTAGATTATTACTAATGGAGGTTAGATCCTTTTTGTTGATGTTTCTTAGATTTCATGACCACTGTTTGATTTTGTGAGGTTGATCTTGTCTGACCAATAACTTTTCCAGGATCTGAAAAGAGATTTGCTAGTGATCCGACCAGTCACAAGGTGATAGGTTATCAAGTTGTATGATGTTATCTTTAGCTATGATCAGATCAATGGTGGAGTCCTTGTTGTGGGTAGGTCCATTTCAGGCCTGGGTGAAGTTTAGGTCAGAGAGGAAAGCCTCGAAAGAGCCTAAGAAGGGTTCAGTTGTGTCATTCCAGTGTAAGTTAAATTCCCCAAGGAAGATATGGATGGGGTGTTGGTCAGAGTTTGAGGCAATAGACTTGTCACATGGGGTAATGTGAGCTACAGATGCAAGCAATGCCACCCCCAACGTTAACAGGTCTATCGAGTTGAATATTGTCATATTCAGGAGGGACTAAGATGACTAGAATTGGAGAGGAGGTGTCATTAGGCCAGCTTTCAGTTAGGTTCAGGAGGTCTAGTTTTTGCTTGAGGATGAGGTCAGAAATATCCAATGCATGTTTCACTGCTGACTTGCAGTTGAGAAGCATCGATTTGATGTGCAAGTTAGTTTCTACCGCTTCTAGGTGTGAAGTGGCGACAAATAGTAGGTTATCCTTGTGCACCGCCTGCCATGATGTCAGGAAGGTAGAATGCTCCTGCCACTGTTGCAGGCACATCCTAATTGCCCCCACGGGACCCCCACCCTTATGGCCGGTGGTTTCCAGATAGGGTGGCAGGCGGATAAAGTCTGCCCGCCATCCTAATGACCCCCTAAGTCTTCAGAAACTCCAAGCACAACAAAAGATTGGCCAAACTAAAACTTATTTCCTAATCACATAAATCTGGTCAAAATAGACAAAAAACAGTTTTAAAAATAGTTACGTAATTGTATTTTACATTTCTAAGATCCTCAACAAGGTGGCTCTTGAAATGTCTTTGGATGCTTTTAGTCCTGTCATTTGTAAGTAGGATAACCGTGAAAAAGGAGAGAGATGGTGGTCTGTTTCCCCTTTTCACTACTCTTAAAGAGGGCTCCATTCCAGAAGGCGACAGCATCCCATCAGGATAAGTTAGTTAGTTTAAAGTACAATACGCTTATGATAGCATGCAGAATACATTTTTAGAAATAATTTAAAACCTTTATATAGGCACATTCTGAGTCAAACATTATAGCCTCATTTCTCTTTTTAGTGGAGTTTAGTTCATTCAAATACTTAGGGGCTGATTCCGATTTCGGGCGGAAGGGCTCCGAACGATGGTCGGAGCCCTTCCGACCGACCCAGAATGTGTGTGCTGGATTCCTTTCCGACCCAGCCATTCTGATGGGCTCGGTCGGAAAGGAATCGGATTTCAAGATTACGGCTGGCAGGCTCGGAGAGCCTGTTCACAGTCTGGAAATCCCTCAGTACTCCCCCAGTCGCCTCTTTACGACCGAGGGAGTACAATGGCAGCTATTCACTGCCTTTTCGTGCAGGTGTGTCCAGCACAAAAAGGCAGTCGGAAGCTGTCTCTGGGGGCCCCCAGCAGGGCCCCATTGGGTGTGAGGCTGCCGGATGGCAGCTGGGGGCACCTATGGTGCCCCTCCATTGATCCCTGCACCCGGTGGCAGGCACCTAATGGTGCCGGCCACAGGGTGCAGGGATGAACTGCACCCCTGCTTTCAGCAATGCAGGCATGCATTGCGCTCGGAATGCATGCTTGTATTGCAAAGTATACGAATGCGACCAAACCCTGTTCGGTTGCATCGTGCTAGCAGCGCTGTAACCGACGACAGCAGGTCGGTCGGTTACAGCTCCTGGCCGATGTCAGACGGACTCAGGTCCGTCCGACATCAGAATCGGCCCCTTAATGTTCCCCCTTAATGTTCTTTGAGCGATTAAAAAGGTCATCAGCGGTGCTCTCATATGGTAGTTAATAATAACGGGAAGTATTTTCAAAGCACTTTAATCATCTGTCATACAGGTTTTTTTCAATGCATATGGCCTCCATGTTTTTTTGACATATTTTGGCTGTTTGAGTTATTTAACTGGCTTTTGCCGGACAACAAAGACATAGGAAAAAATGACATGGGCCACATTTAAAAATGTGGTGTTGCCCACAGACTTCAAAATGATGGGAAGCCCAGACATTTTCTCAATCGATCAAGGTCTTAGTGTGAAAATGAATACAAATCCATCCACATCAGAAAGTTCAATAACAAGCGCCGTTAAAGTAGCAGCACTATTTATTTTGCTTTGACCCTCATTGAAGGCAGTGTATGAGATTCCATGGCATAGGAGGTAAGTTGTGAATGTTGCTTTATTTTAATTCAGCAGCCACTGTATAGTGCATTTCTGCCATGTTTATTGCCTTGTCAAATTTCTGTCATTTTCAGGGTTTCTTTCCACATGGTTGTTGACTTTCTCCTTCACTGAGTCAAAATACCCAGATATCTTTAAGTCTGGAATTTGAATTAGTGAGCTTGTTCACTGTAGTGCTTAGTGATGGTACTGCGGGAATGGCAGTAATTTGCCCAAGAGGTGCTTAGGGTGGTAATTTTTGTGGAATCTATTTGTCAAGATTATGACAATCTTGCTGTGTTGCATGTCTGATATTGCAGGAAGTTCTGTTTAGAGTCTTGTTGTCTTTTCTGAAATATACTTTTGAAAAAAGGTAGATAATGCTGTAAGAAATATTAACTCAGTGGTTTAGGTGCGTAGGTAAGCAGATTAGTATTGGCTCCTCTGCTCCACTGGACATTACATTGACTGCATTGCATAAATAAACAATACAGAAGATGCAAGAGTCCATGTGCCGAAGGCAACAGGGAGAGAGAGTAAAGATGGCTACCTCCATTAAAGAAAAACAGTAGCGCAGCTAGAGGGCCACAGCCCCTATTAAAAATAGCAATTGAAAATTAAAAAAGGCAGCACATTTACAATACAGAAGAGTACAAGGGAGACTCATGAAGGGGGTGAATATGAAAACAATGCCATATGGAGAAGCCACCATGAGTCACGGTTCTGTGACTAAATATCAAGGGACCAAGTATCGACTGCCCAAAATATCGACTCCAAAATATCGAGGGACAGAATATAGAATGCCTATCTACAAACTAAGTACTAAAATATTGATTCCAAAATATAGAAAGTTAAAATATAGTTAACTAAAAGATAGAATTTTTTAAATGTATTAAAAATATTATAAAAGTAATTAAATAATAAACACAAATAAATAAAAAAATTAGTTAAAATAATGTAAAAAATGCTTAAAATGTAAAAATAAGAAATGTCATGTAAATTATTTTTTTAAATATATGTTTACTTAATAATATTATAATAATAATACGTAATCTTAATTTTAAAATATTTAGAACATTATAAAAAATATATTGACATATGTATATGAATAAACATATTATCTAAATATAAAAAGAAATAATATATAATAATTTAAATAATGAAACTAATAATTTTCATGTTAATTAATAATGAGTGCAACAGTAGGAAAGCGTTGGATAGCGTAGGGGTAAACATTACTATTCACACTCCAATGAGTGCAACAGGAGGGAAAGCATTGGATAGAGTGGGGGTACAAATTACTATTCCCACTCGAGAGAGTGCAACAGTAGGGAAGGCATTGGATAGCGTAGCGGAAAAAAATACTATTCCCACTCCAGTGAGTGCAACAGTAGGGAAAGCATTGGATAGCGTAGGGGTAAAAATTACTATTCCCACTCCAGTGAGTAAAACAGTGGGGAAAGCGTTGGATAGCGTAGGGGTAAAAATTACTATTCCCACTCCAAGGAGAGCATCATAGGGAAAGCATTGGATGGCGTAGGGGTAAAAATTACTATTCCCACACCAGTGAGTGCAACAATAGGGACAGCATTGGATAGCGTAGGGGTAACACTTACTATTCCCACTCCAGTGAGTGCAAAAGTCAGGAAAGCGTTGGATAGCAAGAGGGTAAAAAATAATATTCCCATTCCAGAGAGTGCAACAGTAGGGAAAGCATTGGATAGCGTAGGGGTAAAAAGTACTATTCCCACTCCAGAGAGTGCAACAGTAGAGAAAGCATTGGATAGCGGTAGGGTAAAAATGACTATTTCCACTCCAGAAAGTGCAAGAGTAGGGAAAGCATTGGATAGCAGGACGGTAAAAATTACTATTCCCACTCCAGAGAGTGCAACAGTAGGGAAAGCGTTGGATAGCGGGAGGGTAAAAATTACTGTTCCCACTCCAAAGAGTGCAACAGTAGGGAAAGCATTGGATAGCGGGAGGGTACAAATTACTATTCCCACTCCAGAGAGTGCAAAAGTAGGGAAAGTAATGATGTAATATTTAAATATGAATAAATTAATTATCGATACCAATTTAAAATTATTTAAAATTAATGACCAATTACAAAATATTTAATAACTAATTAATTCTAAGTACCAATACGTCATTTATTAAAAATGTATTACCTAATAATAATTAATTAACAACCTATTAATTTTTAAAACCAAAAATGTAATAAGATAAATAAAATTTGCAATTATTAATTAATTAACAATAATTATTTATCAATACACAAAAATAATTTAAATAATTATTTAATTACAATCAGAATCCATCCCACCCTATTCCCCTATAACCCACAACCCACTCCAAATAAAAAATGAAAACAATTAACATAATTATCAATTAAACGATGATTTGAAAATAATTACCAATCAATAAAAATGAATTACCAATTAATAATTAATTAACAATGAATTAATTATCAATATATATAAATATAAATAAATATTTACTTAATTACAATTAACCCCTTGGGCGCGGCCGTGATTCTGCGCCAGTGCGGCGTTTTTTTAAGTGGGCGGGTTTATGACGGCCCCCAGCCGTCATCAGCACACGCCCACCGTAGTGCATGACGGCCGTCATCAGCATCGAAGGGGTTAAATTACTACCCACCCTTATCCCCTATAACCCACAGCCCACTCCAAATAATAAGTTAAAACAATTAAAATAATTATCAATTCATCAATTAATTATAACTTATTTACCAATTAATAAAAAATAATTACCAATTATTAATTCATTATTAATTTTTTAAGTGTCAATACATACAAATAAAAATACATATTTAATTAATTACAATTAAATTACTTCCCAACCTATTCCCCTATAAACCCACAACCCGCTACGGAATTCAATTACGCAAAAAATAATAACATAACATTCATTATTTCAAAAAAATTAAACATACATTACAAATATAATGTATCTTTTTATTAGATGCATTAAAATACATAACATTAAACAATATATATCTGATAATGTGCAAAACGATATTTTAAATTTGATATTATGGAAATCGATATTTCTTCCCTTAATTTCGATATTCTAACCCACTATATTTTGGTAATTCGATATTCTTTCCTCTCTATATTTTTAGTTCAATATTCCGGTCAGTCGGTATTTCTGAATCAATATTTAGGGTGTTCACCATGAGGCACACATCCACGTATAGGTTGTGTCACTGTCTGTCCCAGGGAGAAGAGTCCATATTTCAGGTGCATGTTATCTTAGCCTGGGTGGAATTCGCAGAATTCTGCTATGCAGAACTCCATGAAGTGCATAAAAAAAAATGCTGCATTATGCGTTTTCCTATACACACGTTATATTATAAACATGCTTTCCTTTGTGCCACATTGTATTTTCACACGGAACGTGCATATGTTTTCATGTTCTGTTATTTTCCTGGAATTTAGTCTACACACCACAGACAAGGTCAAACAACAAAGCCCCCTGTTACTTTTTCAGGAACTACCACCTAGAAATAACAAGAGCACTGCGTCAACTGAGATATGGAGCATCCATCTGTGTATCCTAAGGTACGGGGTCTGCCACTAATCCCAGAGATCTTTGCAATATAATCATTTAACTTCAGCAGAAGGGGGGTAGACAGCTCTGTCTTATAACATGACAGGACTTTTCATGGTATATGTTTTATTGACCTTGCTAACAGTATTTTTAGTATGCATTTGTTTTCAAATTATGACACGAATACTGCATTTTAGAGCACAATAATTTAAATAAATATTTTAAACTTCGTTTGTGTCTCTCCTTTGTTGTGGACAAGTAAAACTGTGAGGGCGAAATGGTGTGTCCTTTTACCGTGATCTCTGAAGAGGTCGAGAGTGGTATGTTCTGGGGTGCAAATTCACTTGTCTCTCTGGTAAGGTTAGGAGGGGAAGTGAGGCTCTATAACTAGTCAAACTCGGGCTCAAAGATACCATAGCGGTATGGTGACTCAGTCCCTACATGCCAAGGTTCAGTGCTGGCAGGATCCATTAGGAGCGGCGTAACCATCAATTTTGATTCTTGATTTGATCTCTCGTTTGCGCATGAAAGGGGTTGTTAATTTCAGCGTTCTGTAGCTAGAGCTGCTGCTCTGTGCTGCTGGAGTCGAATTTTTTCTCAGAGAAATTTGAATCAAGAATCAAAATTGTTGTGATAAAAATGTTTGTATTATTTTTTCAAAAATTGTTTTATTTAATGTCTGATGTGAGAATACTTTCTAATGTGTGACAAAATGGTTTCTAAATGTGTAAATAATCTTTGCCTTTAATGTTTGTTAAAGTTTGTTTAGCCTTGTAAATATTTGCAATCAATGTCTTTTTCTGTCAGCAATTCTTTGAAAATATAAAAAATACAAAATGATTGACACAAAATAATGGTGTCTAGGGAAGCGACAATAAATTGGTTTCTTACCCTGTATCAAAAAAACGTATTGAGTCACTGTGGTTTGGGTACTTTGTGCTGTTCACTATTGATATTAGGTCTAGCCCTCACCACATAAAGGACCTAACCCCTTTTGTTCCCAATTAATATAAAGTACGACATTGCACATATTTGTGGTGGCAATTTTACTTTGCTCAAAGTTTTCTTAGAAGCTTTTAAACCTTTCAGATTAAGAGTGGTTTTCTCCCACACTTTTTCCTTTCACTCTCCTTTTTTCTGAATTTGTTTTTGTTGGCCTAAGGCCTCTGTGCACTTTACCACTGCTAAAGTGCTTGTGCTCACTCGCTCAAACATGGTAAAATTATTTTACACTTATTTGACATAATAATTGTGAAGTCACCGACCATGTTATGAGTGATGTAATATATGAGTCGTGTAATATGTGAGTTCATTAGCAGTGCATTGCGGGGATATAATTTATAGTTAGTTCACCTAACTATAACATCTGAATTTCTCTGGTTTTGTATGAGTAAAATGTGAGGCTAACTATAACGTCCCTGCAAGCTTTGTTTTTTTCAGTGTATTTCTAAGTTTTTTAATTCCATTTCCTAACTATAACTTCCTTGAATCCTTGTGTTTGTTTTTTTCTAGGAATTTCTAAGGTTTTTTAAATTCTATTCCCTAACTATAACAACCCTGTAACCTTTAGTTTTGTCAGGGAATTGCTAAGGTTTTAATTTTATTTCCTCCTAGCTATAAAGTCCCTGTGTTCTTTGTTTTTTTAGTAAATTTCAACAAAAAAATTAAAATTTTATTTCCTAACTGTAGCCTGTTAAGTTTTTATTTCTATGAGATGCGCGTCATGCCAGAATGAATCCTGGCCTGTGTTTTTATCCAAGAAGAGGTCACCATTCTGTGCAAAACCTCTATCCAACTAGAGTACTTTCTACTGGCTAATTAGTAAGCACTAGCCAGTTGGGTAAATACATAGTGCATCTCCTACACTACAGCTGTGTAAAGAGCACCAAGGAAATGTCTTCAGTGGCCTTGTGTGTCTGTATCATTGCAATTGTGATTGTTGCTCTAGCATCTTCATCGCAAGCATCTTCATACAAGGTGGAACCTCAGAGAAAAAACACTTGGATGATTTGTACTTTACAGAAGTAAGTGATTCTTTGTTTGGTACGGTACAAAAACAAAAGGCCCTAGTTGACATAGTACATTGAAGCAAATATCTTAACATCACTAACCCTGGGCGAAGTACTACGCTACGCTCGTGTAGTTTGCGAAGTTTACGCTACTTCGCACAATGCAAATTGCACGTAGCACAGTAGCACAGTAGCACAGTGCAAACACGCGTAGCGTAGCGAAGCGGTCATTTTTTGCTTGCTCGCGGTCCTCTACATCAAGTTGGCGACAGCGAGTGAGCAAAAGACATCCCGGCGAGACTTTTTCCTTGTTAGCGATCAGCAACATCAAGTTGCCGATCGTGAGCGTAGAAAGTAAACCTCCTGGCAATATTCTTAATGTGGGGAGGTCAGGTTTCTCATTGCGAGTGGTCGCGTTTGCTCGCAACCGCTCGCGATGAGAAACTACCAGTCCACGTTGAGAAAGCTGCTGCTCGAGTAGAAAATCACTTGAGCGGCAGAAAATGACTGCTTGCACTGTCCCTTTTTCTCAACCCCCGATTGATGGATCACCCCGAAACGTTCAATGCGCAACAATAATCACTGGCACACTCTTTGTTTTTTAAATTTCGTGAAGATTCATGAAACGGGACCAAGAAAAAAGGGGGCACAAAACAAATTTTCCATATGTTGATTTCCATAGGAACTTTGGACATGGCTACAGGCTGAACTACTGAAGAGAATTGCACCAAATTTGGCAGAAAGATAAATGTTAGTTCAGGGAAATGCCTTTTTGTAATTTGGTGTAAATCATTCAGGAGTTATTTTAATAAATTTCCAATTGTAAATACAGTGACATGGAGGATTTGCAACCCTTTCTGATCGTGTGCTGAGATCTGATTGACTGCCAACACTTCAAACCAGTAAGTATTGGCAGCCATCAATTAGCACTATTCCTTCTTTTTACATTACTTAGCACAAAGACTGTGTGTGAACTAGAGACAAAATTTACATTTGAAGGTGAATCACCACTACTTATTTTTGAAACCTCTTCACTGGGTCCATGTCCACTGCTATGGGGCCTATTAGGAATACGGGCAGATCGCCCACCAGATGTCCCTGTTTCAGCCCCACCATATTAGTATGTTGAGGGGTACCACGGTGGAAAGACCGTCCGCTGCTTTACTGCTGGTCGGATTGCGAGCTGGGCAGAAATGGCACACAATATAGTGGCGGTGCCTTGCAGGCACCACCATCCATATTAAGATGCCTGCTGTGGAATGCCTTTCCATGGCGGAGACTCTGCCATGGAAAGGCATGCGGGAAATCACAGTGGGGGACCATTGCGGGCACCTGGGGGGTTGGAGGGGTGGGTGGGTGTACTGGGGGGTAACTATGTTACTCTACATCATTGCCATGCACAAGGTGGCAGGCACCGTGCGGTGGTGCACAACATGGGCTTTCAGCATTGCGGCGGGTGCTGTTTACAGCACCGCCCGCCGCAATGTTGAAGGCAGGAATGCGCCCGCCAGTGTGGCGGGCGCATCCTAATGAGCCTGGCAGGATTGCCGCACCTCTGGCGGTCGGTCCTCTGTTCTGTTATGGTGGCTGGCAGTCAAAGACCGCCCGCCATTGTAATAGGCCCCTAAGTTTATTTTCTTCTGTGGCTTTGATGTCTATGTCTTTCTATACCTTACTGGGAATATTCTTTCTTATTCCAATTACATTCAATACAATTATAGTCCCATTCCTTTGCTTCTAGCACCGCTATGGAACCATTTATCTGGCGGGCTAACAAAATTTGGGACAATAAAAGATGGGCTTTACACCATCCATCTTATTTAGGGTAAAAACCTGGCTGTAAAGGACAGGATCCTGACATCCTGGGAGAAAACTCAAAAGGGAATGGGGGTTATTTTTTTTTTTTTCTAAAGCAAACTCCCACTATAGGAGTCTGTTAATAAAAACAAAAAAAATTTGAAATGTTTGCCTGTCAACATAGGGACTTGTCAAAACGCCCGGTGGACAACCCTAAATATAGCAGTTGTTCGTCCTTCAGGATACCTGTGGTATTATCGTCCGACTTCTGATGGAATGAACTCCATCCCCCAAACTCAATATCAGGCCCACAGTTTTTCTTTCTTTCATCATGAGATTGTAGGGCAGCTTCTCAAGTGTACTGTGTTGGTGAATTTATAAGGCGCAATTGTTGCTATTGTTTTAAGATTACACTAAAAATCAGATAGCACTGTGTCACTGGGGTACAATGTTTTCACTTCTGGCCTTTGTTTTCACAAAAAATGGTGTTCAGGTGTTTAGTCTGATTTGTTTACTTGAACTGACTCAAAATTGAATAATTACAGAAGGCCCTGATCAGCAGTAGGAAAAGAGGAGTTCTGATTATATGGAACCTTGTATTAATCCTATATCTGGTCCTGGACATTTCCTTTGCTTGTGAGTAAGGGGGAATATAGCTGTAGAAAGGTAACAAGCTTCAACTAGTCTTGCAAAGGTTCTAATCATCTATATTGTTAGCCACCTCTGCAGGAAAACGCAAAGGAATAGGAGCATTGTGGAGCATGAGGCAGCTCCATAAAGGGCCCCCCAAGTTACTGAGTCTTGGCCCATGGTGCAATGGAGTAGCATTCTGTGCGATGTCTCTCAAAATAACTTAGAAACATTCAAACATTTGGGACCCCTATACATATAAGTGGGGGTAACTTGTGCAATTTGTTGTAGCATAATTACATAGAATGACAGCAAAATTACATGGAATTATATGACCTAGCTTTTATAACTGTTATCCTCATTCGAAATGCACCCACTCATGTCACAAAATTACAGGGTTTGTGACCACAAAAGGTTTTATCATTATTCATAAAACCATTGCAACAATTGTAATATTCTTTTGACTTATAAAAGGTCTTTTGCTATTGCTTCTGTATTGTAAATAGGAGAGGTCAAGACAGAGGGTTTCCTTCCGTTTTCCAATTTGAAAGGAATTTGTTGATAGTTTATGACTGCAATTGCTGTTACAGGGCATTGATGAACTAATGGTCTCTGAGTTGGGGTGATTACTATATTGCAAAGTGTAAGAGGTCTCTTTAGGAGCCCTTTCCCATGGGAAATCCTGGTTGCAACCTTTCTGGAAAGAAATTTCCCAGGTCGGACTGGGAACCACAACCATCCCTGGCAAAGTGCTCGACCGGTCCCCCCCTCCCCACTCGGGGAGGTTGGAGGTGCCGCCGAGCTCTTTGCTATGGCCGGTTTTCGGCCGATTTTGGTACACGGCCGATTTTGCAGCTATGTTGCAAAAACAGCCCTGTGACAAAAACAGCCCCCAGGGGCCCAAAACCGGACCCCACCCGTGCGGCGCACTGGGGAATTGCCTGGTGCCCGCTATGGCCAGTCCGGCCCTGAAGTTTCCCAAAACAGAAACTTTTTTTATGTAAAGCCGCACTGGTTACATTTAGAAACATGAGATGCCCAATGCAGTCATGGGGAAGGTGGTGAGTTGTCCCTTGCAGGCCACCATCCCTGTGATTGTAGCAATTACAGAGGGTTAGTATTTGACACCAACGGAATATGTGGGGCCGGATCACAAAAGTAATCTGAGACAAAATCCTAACTTTATGACTTTCGCTATCCACAAAATGGATTCAGTAGTAGTAAAGTTAGGATTCCTAACTTTACTACTACTAAACTGAGACAAAATCCTAACTTTACTACTTTCGGTATTCACAAAGAGCATTTAGTAGTAGTAAAGTTAGGAATCCTGACTTTACTACTACTAAATTCCCTTTGTGAATACCGAAAGTCGTAAAGTTAGGATTTTGTCTCAGATTGGTTTTGTGAATCGGGCCAATAGAAGTAGGCAGGTTAGTCTGGAACCTCTGCAAATAAGTATTTGGTAACCCCAGCTAATCGTTCATGGGTCAGTTTGTAAAATGCTATTCCATTCTCAAAATATATGGGTTTAATTTGTGACCACATTTTTGGGAATCAGGACCCTAACTTTCATGGGGAGATGGATGCTAATTATATTCACTCCTTCTTTGAAGTTCTACCTGGTGGTAAACATCATTTGAAAGCTGGATTAGGAATATTAACACACAATTTAAGCAGTTTAGACAACATCTAGGTAAATAGTGATGTTCCCCTGCTATCTGCATGGCTTCTGACAACGTTGGGCATACTGTCTTTTATTTTGAAAGCCCCTCGGTGAATAGTGAAGTTTATTTTCTATTAGCAAGACCACAGTCGAAACACCACCTGAGTTCTGCGATTTTGCCAGCAGACAGGTAAAAAGGATTTTTTTTGCTATTTGCCAGGCTAAATGTGAATAAGTATACACTGTCTGCAATTTAACCAGCGACTAGGAAAATGATGACGTTTATTTCTGAGTTGTATGGCTAAATTGAAAACAATATCTGCTGTTTTGCCACCAGCTGGGTAATGAGTGAAGTTTCTTTACTGTTTGCTTTACAACTGGCCAAATATGTAAATAGCACATAATCACTGTTAATTAGCCAGTAGCAAGGTAAATTGTGTTTATTTCTTTATTATGTGTATGGCTGCTGTCCAAGCAGTGCAGAATACTTACTATTTAGCCTGCGGTCTGGGAAATAGTTAATGTTTTCTGCAATTAAATGGTCGACGGCCAACAAAGCAGTGTCTAATATTTAGCCAGAGGCAAGGTAGAAACAAACGTTTTCTTGCTTTTTTCAAGGGTGCCAGCCAAATACAAATTCATTTCTACTATTTTTGCAACAATCAAGCAAAAGGCAATGAAAATGCACTATTTACCCAGTGGCTGGTTAAATCAAATAGCTGCTACAGATTGTTTTACATAACCGGTGTTACTACCAAGCTCAAATTAATGTTCTAGGGAGAATGAAAGACCGAAGCAACTTTTTGGGCTAGCAATTGGCCTGCAGTGATTGTCGTATCCTTCTTCAATGAGCCCAAGGCTGAAGGTTTTGTGCATCATGCCCCAACATGTTAAGGGCCATCACCAAGTCACCAAGTGCGCCTAACCACAGTGATACTTCAGTCACTATCTGTTACAAGATAATGACGGAAGTTTCACTGTAGATTAGGTCCACTTGGTGACTATAGTAGTAAAAAATGGGGCAAGGAAGAACGCTGTGAAAGTCACCCAGGGATGGTATTTGTTCAGAATGTCTGCTATTTAATCAATGGCACCATAAATTGAAAGGTTTATTTACCTAATCCTACTTAATCTCCGCTATTTTGTCGGTTTCCTGGTAAATGGTACAGCTTCTTTTCTATTTGTATGGCCACTACCTATATAGTACATACACTCTGCCATTTAGTCGGTGGCCAGTAAAATAGTCAATTCAATTTTTGCTATGTGCATGAATGCAGCCAAATAGTACTTGATGTCTGCAGTCTAGTTTGAGGCTGGGTAAATAATGTAGCTTCTTTGCTGTTTGCCCGGGTGCTAGCTAAGTGTATGATCTCTGCTATTTAGTCGGCAGCTGGATAAATTGTGCAGCTTTTTGCTGTTTGCATGGCTGCTGGCCAAATAGTACATGTTATCTGCCATTAGTTGATGGTCGAGTAAATAGTGAACTTTAATTGCTATTTGCACAGCCATTGGCTACATTTTACATAATTTCTGCTATTTAGTCAGCGATCGAATAAATGGTAAAGTGTTTCTGCAGTTGGCATGGCTGTGGGCTAATAGTACAAAATATCTGCTATTTATTCAGAGACCAGGCAAATTGTGAAGCTTCTTTCTTTTTTTCATGGTCACTGGTGAAGTAGTCCTTGTTCTCTTCTATTTTAGTCAGCAGCCGGATAATACTTAAGTCTCTTTGTAGTTTGTATGGCCACTGGCCGAAAAGTAAATAAGCACTGTTTTCTAGTCAATAGCGCAGATAGTACATGTTCTTTGCTATCTAGCAGCATGAAGTTTCTGTACTGTTTGAATGGCCATTCATCATATTGTACATATTCGCTGCTATCTAGTCAGCGCCCAAGTGAATAGTAATGATCATGTATGGTTTGCACAGCTGCTGGCCAAATAGTAGATAATCTGTGCTATTTAGTCAGTGGCTGAATATATAATAACATTTGCTACCTATTTACATGGCTGCCTGTAAAATAGTGCATAATCTCTGCTTTTTAGCCAGAGGTCTTGTGAATAGCAGAGGAAATCGACTATTTACCACCAACTGGGGTAAATGGCCACTAGCTTCAAATTAAGTGAGTGTTTAAGAAAATCAATCGCATGATCTGGTAAATGTAGGGGCATATTTACAAGCTAGTGGCGGAACAGGGGTTAGCTCCACAATTGCCAATGCAGTGCTCCGTCACTATAGAAAAGCAGGCATGCACTGTATTTATAATAATATAGCTCACCCCTGCTTTTCGCCCTAAAATCAGCTGCCTAGCACCAATGCAGGCCCCATAGCGCCAGGGTGCCTTCATTGAGGGAATGCAATGCAGGCATTTGTGGGAAACAATCCAGAAGGGCGATTTGTAACTCCTATGTATACTGCATTGTGCAGCACACAGAAGTTGCAAATTGTCATTTTTAAATTATTTTTTTATGTGCAAGAAGGGACACCTTCCTGCACATAAACAATCATTTATGGTCTTTAGCTGCTTTCTATGTGTGCTGTACAATGCAACACACATAGAAACAGCAACAACAAGGAAAATTAAAGCATTTCTCCTTGTCCTTGTTTCGCCATGTTAAGTCTAGGTTTTCCCTGGTCTTAATTTTGGCGCTGCCTCCTATTTACGCCACCCTTGTAAATAGGGGGCAGCATCAAAAATAACGGGTGTAGCGGCAGAACGCCAAACATTGTTATGCTAAGTGTTGCGTGAAAGGAGGCCTTATTTCCAAGGCAGCATTAAGCCACGTTAAGTGGCCTGACGCTGCCTTGTAAATATGGGGAAGCCCCTATTGCCACAGTAATATCGTTAAAAGTGACAGTACCTTGTAAATATGCCCACATAATTTATTTGTATCATTGCACATCTGTTACCCTTTCCAAATGAATTTTGTTCAATTCAGACAAAGAGTTTAGTGGAGATATTCAGCAGGTGAATAAACAATACAATGTTAATCTATTCAGAATCATGCCAGTTTGTTCAAGTACAGTGACTTAATATCGTGTCAAAAAAGCTTTAAAGCTAGAAGCGCCATAGATCTTTCCTAAATGAATTGCAAAATGAGAGAGCAAGACTAATGCACACACATTATCATTTTACATCTAATCTCTTATTACCAAGATTTATTTTTGCCTAAGAAGCCCTTCACTTAATTACAATCCTGTAAATTCACGAGCACGCCTTTTGAAAATGGCAAGCTGGAAGGAACACATTGCATAGTGCAAGATGGCTGCCCCTGAAAAAAGACGGCTTAGCTTACTTTCCTTTCCGAATGCACTACTGTTTTACAATTATTTTCAGTTTCCTTCAAGAAGGTGACTTCCCCGAGACTCTCCATTCTCCTAATGTGCATGTGTCCGGTCATTATTATAATTCACTTGCAAGTGGAAAGGAGGTTGACTATTAAAAGACACAGCCGAATTTGTAATCAAACGCATAATGAGCCTCTGACTTCAGAGCATTCCACTATGAACTACTGAATGCAGAACAGCTGGTAATGGATGGGGGATGCTGCACGTTCAGCCATTAATGAATATTTAGTGAGGCATAAAAATCCTCACGTGTTTAAGTGCACCCAGGAGGACAACTGTAATCCATTGAAGGCTTACAAGACTTAGGAAACTATCTTTGGTTTTTGATGTTTATTACAAATTACATTTCATAACAATTCATAACTTAGTGGACTGTTTCAGCAACCTATATGTATGTGTTCATCCTTTTTTTTCATTGTAATCAACCGAAATTTGACACAAAAGCAGCACTGTTTTGAGATCAGTTGGTAAATATGACACTGTCTACTTCTTCCAAACAGAGGTGGGATTTTACTTTGTTGATGGATCAGAAAAAGCAGTTTTCAAACACAGACACGCTAAAAATGTGCAACTGTTTAAAATATTCATGTGTAAAACTCTAACACTGTGTAGGTAAGTGCCATTTTTCGTGAAGGGTCGTTACAATAAAGAAAAAAATATGTTCTCAATTAAACAAGAAAATGCTTTAAAAACTCGTTTAAATGTTCTTACTCTTTATCAAAAATCTAGTTAAAAGAAGGAACTTGATGCTGAGGGTAACTTTGAATAAAAAACAAAATTTATGGCTGCAAATATCAACTCCTGGCAGTAAAAAAAACTGTTTTGCAAGTTTTACCTTCCCTTTGCACCCCTGTGAGATGCGAAAAGTTGCAGTGCAACAACAGAATAGAAATATTGAACAGGCAGTCACAGAAATCTATCTCGCATGTGCCATTGTAAGTGTGAAGGAACATAAGATAGCACACAGGGGCCTGGCGGATTTTGACATGAGGTTGTTAAAAGGCTGCTTAAGTAACAGCAGCCTTTTATCAGGGGAGCTCTTTCAGACCTTTGATTGGTGAGAGATAAAGTGTCCCAGATCAGAAAGAGGGGATGGTTCCTCATTTCCAAATGGCTAGACTGGGAGAGGACTAGTGGCTCCTGAGAGGGAAGTCTGACCTCAGCCATTTTCAACTAAGTTTTCTGTGATAGTTGACAGTCACGTGAGGGAGGAAGAGCTGTAAATGTAGGATGCCTAGTAGTAGAAAAATTACAGAGACTGGATAAAACTGTCACCTCACTGCTAGCTCCTCAGAACATTCGTCAACACCAAACAAAGGAAGACTTCCACCTCACCTGATCTGTAAAGATGCCTGAGGTGTTGTCTTCTCTTCACTTGATGCCAGCCCTCAGAAATGTCCTACAGTCAGGCTTCTATTATCAACTCCTGCTTCACTGCTTCTGAACAATCTGTCCAGTAGAGAGTAGACTGCAGTAGGATCCTGGCAAAGATCCTCTTAGGAGGTGCACTGACAGTGCGCCACCTAAAAGGTGGCACATTGTCAATGCGCCACCTGATTGCACTACTTTGAAGGGGGCGAGGGGATCACATGGACCCCTCGGACATCCCCTTCCAGGCGGGGGCAGTCACTCCCAGGACCCACCTGAAAGAGGATCTCTAATCCCCTTTAAAAATGCAGGCGGGTTGCTGCCTGTGCTGTGAAAACACGGAGCGGCTTCAAACCATAAGGTGGTGCATTTTCATTGTTTGCACTCGGTGCACCTTTTAAAAGGTGCACCAAGCACAAACAATGAAAACGAACTGTTAGACCTGACATCATTGGCTTGAGTCTCTCCTCCATTTTTTCTGTTTGCCTCCACTGTTTTTCGATGTTTTGCTGGTATATGCTTTGGGCGCTGTGCCGCTGCTGATCAGTGCCACAGCGCAAGTGCTCCCTATGTTAAATTGATGTATCGATTGTATCCATGTTTGGCTTATTTGGTTCACTGTCAGTCCCTCGTCTAGTGCACCAGGAGTGCCGGGGCTTGTAAATCCAAATGCCGCTCGTGGGCTTGCAGCACGTGTTGTGCCACCCACAAGAGCGGCCTCGTAAAAGAATGTCTACGGGTCGGTCATTGCGAGACCCACGTGCAGTCTAGTACTGTCGCGCGGACTGTGCAAGTATACCTACTTGCCAGCCCTTCAAACCTTCCCTTAACCTCATGTTAGTCACCCCTATGGTAGGCCCACGGGCAGGGTGCGTTGTAAGTATAAGGTAGGACACGCCTGACCAAGTTGGCATGTCCTGATAGTGAACAACCGCCATCTTCGTTCTTCACTATTGCGAGGTAGCCTGCTCTCCATTAGTTAGAATGGGTCGCCGGGGTTATTAATGCTATGATCCTAGCTGGCTCGGGGAGCATGGTGCAATGTCGAGTTTGGTATCCCTGAACTCGGGGTTTAATTACGCATCCGTTGGTGTGGATGGTTTTTGGACTCTGGGTTTGAAAATAGCACTTTTAGAAAGTGCCTATTTTCTTGTCTAACCATATCTGGTTTCTGCTGGTCTTGCGTGTGTGTGACAGGAGCTGGGTGGCTCTGCAGGTCTGGATGAGTCAGTGTGGGATGAGTGGGACTTTGCGTTGAGAGTAGGGGAAGAGTAGTTGCTGATAGCCTGCCCTGCCTGATACAATGCTGGCTCCACCTCCTGCCAAGCGGCTGATGGCTCTGTGCCTGCCATGGACGATCCTAGCCCCACCTCCTGCCAGGAGGCCGATAGCTCTGCTCCTGCCAGTGTCAATGCTGGCTCCACCTCCTGCTGGGCGTCTGAGGACCCAGCCCTGCTCAGTGAATAAGCCAGGTGCTTCTGCCTGGCTCCACCCACAACAGACCCAGGATGTTGGGAAAGTCCCCTGCATGGACAAAGGGATCAAAGCCAGAAAGGGGTATAAGAGAAGGACCCCTGAACCAAGAATTTAGATCACTTCTGACAAGGAACCCTGTAACCAAGGACAAGAGGCCTGCTGATCTCAGGACTTGCCTACCCCTTCTGCCAGTGTGCTGTTTGCTGGGGGGAATCCTGCAGTGCTTCTTTATTTTTGCCAAGGAAACCAGGAGAGAGGAACTGGGTGTGTACTCTCACGCTTGCTAAGAAAATCTCCAAGGACTGGAAGAGTGCCAGTCTCCTGCTGAAGTCACAGGGCTAAAGGACTTCATCTGCTTAAAGTGCTATTTGCTGGAACCGTGAATCCAGCACCTCTGAAAGAACCAGCAATCTCGACGCCAACGGACGTTGCCGAATCCAGCTCGACATAGTGGGTAACGGCCCCAGTGTTCCGCTTCCTCGACGACCGGCCGCCGGGCCCGACCGACGCCAGCAGCAACGCCAGTGAGTGGGAGTACGGCTCCAGCTCCAAAGGACCTCGTGTCTGCACCACTGCTGATCGCATCGCCCTCGTGCCCTCTCGACGCCGTGAGCGCTGCTCACTCTGTGCAACCGCATCATCGACGACGAAGCCTGCTGAGGCCTGATCGACACCGAAGACGCGACGCCGGATTGCTCGACGTCGCTGATCATCGTGTGCTTCATTATCCAAAGGTACTGTGTTGTTGGGGGTCCGTGTGACTCCGGGCTCGACGTAGCGCTCCTCGCGGTCGACGCCGAACCCTTGGATTAACTTTGCCTCGACGTCGTGTAGCCCCCGTGTGGGTTACCCTGTTGCTAAGAACTGTGTTCCCAAGAAGAAGATTTGCTTTTGATACGAAAAGACTTTGTGCTAAAGAAGAAACTACCTTTTAACTATTTTTCCCTTCCCAGAGTATTTATTAAGATTGTGTACATTTTTTTCGTTATTTGGTCTTGTGCTAAGCCTTATATAAAAATACTTATTTTTATAATACTACTGTGTCGTGTCCATTTGTAGTGTATTCACTTGGTTACTGTATGTGGTCATAAATGCTTAACACACAGCCTCTGAGATAAGCCTGTTCTGCTCTGCCAAGCTACCAAGGGGGTGAGCAGGGGTTATCAAAGGGTGATCCCCTTGCCCTGACTAGAAAAGGTGTGTCCCTATTTATCAGAAGTGCATACCTCTGCCAACTAGAGACAGCCGGTTCTAACACGAACTGTTTGCATAACATGGACCATAGTGGGCATGCTGTCCACCATGATCTAAATTACTCCACAAATTCCAAGACCTTTGGCCAGTGTGGCCCTCAATGCTTACACAGCCCCTCATCCATCACGTCTGCTGAAAATATCACTCAGGTCCACAAACATTAACACTGATAGGTGATTTTTATATTGTTGGCACTTCGTGTCATAACATTTTGAAAAAGCTATATCTCGCGACCCATTCATCTTTTGCTCACTTTTTCTATTTGAATTTTCCAGACTTTTTCTAAGCTGGATTTAGGATTTTACTGTGCTGTTTACTTAACTTTTGCTATATGGTGCAGCTTGAAGCTATCACACAACTCTCAGAGGAAAATCCCACTGCTACTGTCATAGCTATCACAGGGTAAAACTAATACCCAGTTCTTGACGTATGATCTCCGATTGGGAACCCTGTCCCACTAACAAAAGGCCCCTGATAAACCTATTTTCTGGCACCTGAATTGGAGCGATAGAGGCATAACCGCAGCTCTCACATCCAAAGGTGGCTATGTGGATGCACTTTTCTTTATATGCATCTATCAATACTTGAGTTGGCTTGTGTTCTAAGCGACAAGCAAAATAATTTAAAAGAAAAATAGCTCCCTTTAGAGACCCTGCATTTTTCTTAATCAAAGAGGGACAGCTAAGACCAGAGTCTAGTAAAATTCCCAAATATGGAAAGTTATCTACCCTACTTAAGTTCTGTCCATGGGCTGAAAAGCTAGATGTTTTGGTATTCTTGAGACTGACTATTGTAAAATAAGATTTTTTTGAATGAGTGGATAGGCCCAAACAGTCCATTAAAACAAAAGAAAGATTTAAATGTGCTAGAGACTTCTAGCTGTATGAGCGATCAGAACAGTGTCATCAGTGTATAAAAGTGTGGTGATTGCCCTCCCACCAACTCTTGGGACGTCAAGAACACACGCAGATATCACCACCTCCAGCCAGGTAATATACATTATAAAAATGAAAGGTGTAAGATTACAACCCTAAATTAAAGTTCTGAGTGCATTACCTATCAATCTCGAATCTTACTGATCCTGTGAGACCATTAAGGTCTCTCAGAAAAGTGATGTGAGCAGATTCAACCCCATGGACCCTTGCCCTACCCAGAACTTATCTCTATTAACTTTATCAAAGGCTATCTTGAGGTCCATGAAAGTCAGATGTACCAAGTCCCTATGTGCCTTTGTATATGTAGGTATTAATAGGTATATAGTTAAATTCTGCCCCACTGTTCCCTACCAGGTCTGAACCAGTACTGTATCTCAAACAGGATGTCGTGCTCATCCGTCCAGTGGGTCAATCTCTCCAGGATAACGCTTCCTATGATTTTGACCTCTCCATAAACTAATACAATTTGTCTGTAACAAGCAGGGTCAGCGCTATCTCCCTTTTTAAACACTGGCACTATTATAGAATGACACTAGACTTCTGGTAAGGGACCACAAGTGTACACATTCACAGGTATGGTGAAAAGAAGTCCCCAGAGATTCACAAGGAACTTCATAAAGTCCCCAGGTTCCACATTGGCTCCCAGAGCCTTACCCAAGGGTAGGATAACATTGCATGTCCTACTTCATCCCACTGTATTATTAACCTGTCACCCTCTTCGTAGCCGAGGTAAGGGGCTCAGTGCACTCATAATCATATAGGACTGGGAAATGATTCACCCAAACCTGGGCTGGCACTGTGGCAACCTGATATGCTGACTGTTCCACATTAAAATATAGTGCTATCCCTCAGGTGACTAGCTATCACGATTTTCTCACACTTGTTTCTTTAGTTGGCCCTTCCAGCCCTATGTGCCTCTCAAAAAGAAGCCCTGCACCTTTTTACCTCTGTTCTATCTTGGAGTGATTTTTTTTTAGCACCGCTAAAAGCTCCTTCCGAGACCTTGTACAGTTCTTGTCAAACCATCTACAAGACAGTGAAGGGGCCACCTGCCCTGGTTTAGTGAGGACTGATTTGATATACCTATATATCAAGTTGACTGCTTTCAGAATATTGCCTCACTTGGCCTCTTCATCCAAACGAATCTGAAAGTTAGATTAACAGGCAGATACTACTGACCTTATTCCATTTTAGTCTACGTCCTTGTTCTCTAGTAATAGTTTGAGCTTTTAAAAAGGATTGTGTTTGGCTGCTTCATTTGCCTTTGAAAGGTGATAAAAAGGGGATTGTGATTGCGTTGGATATTCCAGCCCACTGTGAAACTGATCAAAGTATGGATAAGCTGGCTGAAACAAAAATATAATCAATGGAGCTCCCTGTCCTTACACCTTTAAAAGTCGGTAGACCATCTCCCCAATCCAGCGTTGTTTTGCTATGCAAGTTAACCAAGTTGTTCATCAAATTTCCCTGTACAGTATTTTTAATATGGACTTGTTCATCATTGACCCCCTCATTTTCTGGACTGTCAATGAAAAAACAGTCCCTGCTGGGTGAAGATGATTGAAATCCGAGGTTATCATTAGTGCTGTGTATTGTGAATGGTGGGTAATGAAAAAGGTATTTAAAAACTGGTCAAGGTCTACCAAGACATCATTTGTCCCTGTCCCATGTATACAATTATAAACATTAGTACTTATGATGCTAAGGTTAATTTCAAAGGAAAAAATAATGGCAAGAAAAAAGAGGTAATTGGTAGGCCCCTCTTCAGGTTTACATTCCACGTTCAGTGATATGAAAGTGGCCGGGTCCCCTCTAGCCTCACACCCATGGATGGAATGCCCTTAATAGTGAAGGAGGCATAACCTTCTAAGTATAGATTCTTCTGTGTGTTCCCCGTCTCTTAGAGACTAATGATGTCTTAGGAGTTAAGTGTCTTGATCCAGTCTGCATCTTCAAATTTCCACTGCATGCCTGAAATATTCAAGTTTAGTAATCTCAGCTCCCTAGTCAGGGTACTAACTCTAGTGGGAGCAATGTAGCCAATTGTATTGCCCAGTCAGTCTGGATTGTTACATTTGCTCAGTAATTCATACTGATTACTCAAGTGTAAGGTGAGTCTCTGCATTTGAAAAATAAGGCGATCAGGGCCCTGTCTTCGATCTTGGTACGGCCCCCTCGGCCAATACCCCCCCCCCCCCTCTCATCGGCTTATAAAAGAAAGCCAATGAAAGAGCTGTGATTCTACTAGAAATGGCTGAGTTGGCCATAAGGTTATTCAGACTAAGACACATCCAGTGGGCATTGCGAAATAAAAAAATAACCACACTGCAGTCCCCTTCATACGTTTTCAGAACATTCCCAATCCAACACACTCTTCCAACTATTATGATATCCTCCAAAAACTGTTAGCTGGGGATATTTAGGACCCCCCTCCCCCTGCCAGCCAATAAACCACCTTATTTTTGTGATGCTGATAAATTTCTGACTCAGCGTATTAGGAGTGGAACTTTGGCCAGAATCAAAATGATTGGAGTACATGCTGGGGGAATTTAAATAGTAACTTCACAAGGAGTGGGGCCCAAGGGAGACCTGGGTGGAACATGAAGGTCTCTCCTTTGTCCATCTTTTTCATGATTTGGGCCATACATATTTACTGAAGACCTATTCTCTATGTAAGGCCCTCTTGGGTTATAAATGGGCCACCTGTGCTGGAAATGTGGAGTGGGTAGGATTGCAGCAAACGCTATTACCAGGTATCTTCACGCCCAGAACCAGATCTAATGTTGTAAGTAGGAAATTCCCCTCATTACCAACTACAGCAGAGAGTGTATTATGCCCTGGAAGAGGGATCACGAGGACGAGTGCTTTTTTAATGTTGTTTCCTGACTACTGCCATAGGGACCCTACCGTTTTCCCTAAAATGTCTGCTAATTTCCCCCAACTTCGAAATTCTCATGTTGAGAGCTTCAATGCCAGTTAAACTATTCGTTTTAATTTTTAAGAGAAAAATCTGTGTCATACTGCTCTGTGATGTAACTGTCAATTGCCCTCTTTGGGCCTCTAGTGCTTTTGTTGCCGGTTATGAATCATGAAATGAAGTTCCCTTTTTGTTTTTGGGCCTGGCCCCACCTCCCACACCACTATTAATTTGTTGTGAAATTTTGCCCTGCCCTTGAAAATCAGAATGGGTTGTTATAACCTGTATGGCCAGTAGTCTGGATGGTACTGAATATGGGAAGATTTCTGTGAGTTACCACTCAGTGCTAAAGTGCTGTCCCCTGCTACCAATGACAAAACTGACTATTGGCATGTTTCCGTAAGTTGTTCTTCTACGCTGGAGATCTCTTCAGTGAGTGCACCCACTGCATTGTTTCAAAAGGAAAACATTTTTTGACTTGTACTGGATCACCTCTTGACCACATCTGACACCTCAATTTTTCTCTTTCCCATTTGTGCCAGTCTACAAGAATCACAGAATAGAAACAGGCATGGGGCCATAGATCCCTGGGATTAAAGTAGCCAGATAAGACAATGGTCAATAGCAATATCAATAACAGTTCCTGCTTTAGAAGGTATCATAAAAAGCAACCCGACAGCATCAAAGTCTTGGAGGTTAATGGAGAGGATGGAAGCACATGCTGGCAACAAAAGTTTGCTGAACACCTAGACCCACCACAAATGTTCAATGTCAATGTAAAAGAAGAGGGCACCTCTAAGCGAAAACCAAAGAGATGGCCCAGCCTCTCCCAAGCTCTTTCATGTGTGGACAGGCCCGCCTTTGGCTTGGGCTTCACCTCGGTGTGGCCCGCTTAAGTCCCTTGCAGCATGGCTAACAATGACACTGTAAGCACCAGGGGGCAAAGCTCCTCCCCTTTCATGTACTGCAGGATTTATGGCACTTCCAGGTGCAAAGACTGCTGGGACAGATAGTCCACCATTTCCGCAAGAACTGTATCCAGCGTGGCGAGACTAACAATAGTACTGGGGGCAAAGCTCCTCCCCTCTTAGGTGCTGAAGGGTTGGCGGTGCCTCTAGGTGCAAAGAATGCTGGGACAGATGGTCCCCCACTGCTTCAAGAACTGTGTGCCACGTTGTGGGACTAACAATGGTGCTATAAGCACTAGAACACAAATCTCCTCCCATCTCAGGTGCTGCAGGGTTGGTGATGTTATGTTATGTTATGTTAGGGATTACTTGTATAGCGCCTATCACCGCCAGTCTCTAAGCGCTTACCAGAAAGAACATAACACACTAATGACCCTAGAACCTCAGTTGTTTTACCTCCTATGATATCATAAAGGCCTTTCTGAAAAGATAAGTTTTTAGTTTCTTTCTGAAAGGTAGAAGCTGCGATTCCTCTTTCAAGGTAGGTGGAAGCTCGTTCCACAGTTGTGGAAGGAGCACAGACAAAGCCCTGCCTCCTTTGGTCTTTAATTTGAACCTAGGTTGAGACAGGTTGGAGGTTGTTCCTGAGCGCAATAGCCTCCCGGGAATGTACCTCTTTAGACGTTGCTTAATGTACTCTGGGGCTTTCCCAAAGAGTGCCTTATGGGCCACACAGAGACATTTAAACTGCACTCGGAATTTCACTGGGAGCCAGTGCAGCTTCTGAAGCAGTGGGGTTACATGTGAGTTTCTAGGCAAAGAATGGATCAGTCTGGCCGCATCGTTTTGTATTACCTGCAGCTTCCTCAGCAGCTTCTGTGGTAGGCCTAGGTATAAGGCATTACCATAATCAAGTCTCGAAATGACTGTGGCGGATACGATCGATTGCAGGGTGGAGGCAGATAAGATGGGGACTAGCTTTCGCAGTTGCCTCAACACACCTATGCAGTATCCTACCACAGCAGAAACTTGAGGGGCCATTGAGAGGTCTGCATCGATCCTTAACCCCAAGCTTTTTACCACAGAGCCAGGAGACGGAGTGGTTCCTAGCTCGGGGGGCCAGTACAAGTCACTCCAGGGATCCTCTTTGTTGCTAATCACCAGCACTTCCGTCTTGTCAGCATTCACTTTGATGCATCTAGGTGCAAAGATTGCTGGGAAAGGTAGTCCCCTACCACCTCAAGAACTGCATCCCTCTTACAAGTGACTGGATATACTTCTTGGTAGCGCCTACTTGATCTCCTCAAAGCTCTTATGAGGATTCAGGATAGCGGATCAGTACCTGGAAATTGTCCACAACAATGCAAATTCGCACATGCACAGCAATGTGTCATAAAACCAGGAAGTGGGAGATTTGTCTGCTTAAGTTTTTCTTTCCTTCTGGCCTTTTCAATGCTAAAACACTATTATCTGACTTTGTCCTCTATTTAGAAGTCCAGAAGAAGGCACAGGCGTACACAACATCTTCGTCACCATGGTCGAGCCTCCACCAATGATCCAAACTAGCAGGCAGCCAGTGGCAGATATTAATTCAAGCATTCCACTCACCACTTTTAATGCTGTCTTTGTGTCCCACATGCCAAAGCCTCATGGATCCGAAAAGTCTCAGATGGCTTGTTGTTTCAGTGTTATTTTGCTCTCCTCATACATGTTTTTTAAAGAACTTTATTTGTTCAATTTTATAACAAGTTTAGTGTGCATGGGCACAAACAGTTTTAGCAAATAACCAGTACGTATGTTTTCCATTTAGAGATATCAGTGACACATAGCATTATCAACTTATGTTTGTGTGCTTACACGTTCTACAATTGTATTCTTGCACAATTAACTTATTCCATGTGGGCCCAGCTCCAGCTGTATACAGGCATAACGCAGGCCATAACATTTGATTTGCTGCCACTTGTGTTAGTTTTGCTATGCATGTCTACATCCTCTGTTGGATTGAGTACTTCCCTACACAGCTCTCTCCATTCACTAACACCTTCCTTTAACTGTTCATCCTGTATACACCCCTTCATGTGTATCTCTTCTGTCAAAGAACATTCCTGAAAATCCCTCAACCAGCTTTCTATGATTGGAGCCTAAGTACTCATCTATACTATGGCTACCCTTGTTGGGCCAACACAATGGCTGGCTGCAGCAATTTCTACATTTGAGAAAAATAAGCCTAGGCAATTAATTGGTTATGTATTGGCCTATACTAGCCACATTGATATGAATAGTGACTCAGTGTACTCAACATTTATGTTACATATCTCATTTTATTAATATTAATTCCTGTTAAAAAAAGGTTTTTCTGACACAAACAAAACGTTGTTCCATCCCTATGCCACTATATTTTAACATGAAACAAACTTTTATACCTATGTTTTGTATTTTGTATTAACGTTTAATCGATTTGGATTTAATTGTTTTACATTTGTTTGGTTATGCATCTATGTCCATGTTATGCTGTTAAGTATAGTATGTTTTGTTTGTCTCACAAAAACCTTTTTAACATGAAATAATATTAATGAAATGAGATTTTATGTTGAGTACACTGAGTCACTTTTCATATCAATGTGTCTAGTATAGGTCAAATTATGACCAATTAATTGCCTAGGTTTCTTTTTCTCAAATGTATTCTTCCTGCCCTATGGTTTAGCATCCTTGCAGCAATTTATACGCCATTATATTCTTCTTTTCGGGTTTTGGAACCTGTCCCAGCAGACAATGTAAAGGAAAAACTTCGATCTGCATACCAACACTAGCACGCACTCTCAACTACCAGCTCCCCGTACTCATTTACCTCTACCCACTCCCCTTCATATATGTTAATTCTCCAGAATGGGTTGCATTACAACCAGCAAGTCAAAACAACGGCATTGTGGAGATATACTACAACTCATTCAAGCAAGTCCTGTTAATGATCTCAACACAGCATTTCTCACCTGTGTAGTGTAGCCTATTGCAGCCCTATACAACATCGCTAGTGCCAATTATTCTTTACACTGCACCCACCTCCTCAAGTTTTTGACTATGAAGGAACATGACATTGAGACTCTCCACATTTTTTAGATGACCAGTGTTGATCATCCAGATTCGTTGCAGGTGGCCAATTTTAGAAGATATACAAGAATAAATTACCCTTTGGCACTCCACTAATTGTACAAGATGTCATGGATATCATTTGGGACATGTCAAATTTCAAAACTACTATCCTATCTTTTTTTTTTTAAACATGTGCACTAGATTTGTGAACTGTATCAGATTACTTATGGCAGTGCAAGTGTGTAATGACCGTCATCTCTGATAACCTGTGCAGTTGTGTGGTGGTATCCACTTTTTTCTGTGCTCTCTGAATGTTTTACCGTCTTTTTTATTTTTGAAAAACAGTTGTGTGTCCACTAATTCTGAGAGACTTCTCAATATCTCAAAATGCAAAGCCATGATCCTCAGTTCATCCTTTTGCTCTTATAGGATAGACCCTCAATTGGTTTACCCATTGTATAGTGTCAAGAAGCCACCCCCTTTGAATTATTTTATGCAAGGCTTTGCTGGTGGTAGCACAATTATATTTTTTGGGATGCAAATAATAAACCTGGGGAAGCTCCCTAGGGATGCCGTTACATCACATCTGATATTATGGTGGTGGCATGGAATGATAGGTTTGCCAATGTCATGTAGTTCCTACAAATCCATAAGATCTGCACATTGTTTGGACGTCATAAACTAAGGGCATGGTTTCTAGACTGATTCTGGACACCCCCACAGGGTATGTTGGCCTATAGACAAACTAGCTCACAGTGCTACCGTAAGCTCCTCTAACCTATCAGGATGGTTTTCTGGCAACCACTGAACATGACAACCCTTACCCCTCAGGGATAGTGGAAACAGTACATAACTTTTCACTCAGTCACTCATGCTCACTTACTCTCAGAGAAATATAGGAAGACTACACAGTGGGATGTTTTCAATAATATGCATTGAACCAACGTTTTTCTTGCACAAAATATGTGTGCTGCCATGATTAGTAAACAGAAACAGATAAATATGATTACAAGCACCAAAAGTGTAAATAGTAAATATAGTTCTACCATGGTGCTAAAACGATGTATATATGCAGGCATTTCAAACAAGGCAGTAATTGAGCGTACTCCTACTATGTGAACCCTACTATAAGTGTAGCTAAAGTGTGTGTATGTGTAGAGCCAAGAGTCCCACCAAGGGACAATCCAACATGATTACCTGATGGGATAGAGTGAAGGACCCCTTCTTGATCACGAACAGGACACCCCTCATGAGATGTCAGACCGATATGTGGTGATTTCTCAGCATGCACGGACCTCTGGGTCAGCAGAAGAGCCTCCTCTGCTAATCTATCAGGATGGTCAATATCAACAAGAGAGGTAGGGCATAAATAGGTACTCCTATACCCCAATGAATCTATATTAACAACAAAGGAGTGACTGTGATGACAAAAATAAAATAGTGAGGTGTAATGATAACCCACTGTGTGCCGCAAATGCGATCAATGCTCACACACGTGCGTGCACACAGTGAATTCTCTCCATGTGTACGCCCTTTGGAGTCCTCCAATAGGGAAGAAACCTGGTGGGCTTGTTGGTCACCCAGTGTAAAAGGGAGGGAAATAACCTTACTTGTTAAAAGGACCCTCACTCACCACTAGTTGGTGACATGCTTCATCATTGGGTCCCCGCTGGGGTGACCGAGTGTCTCCCCAGCGTGCTACAACGCCTGGTTACAGTGGAGCAGAATGTGGTGAGTGCAACAGTGCCCAAATTAGGAGGTGAATACATGTGAATGTGTAAGTGTATTAAAAAATGCAGAAGTTGTGCCTTTACAAAAGTCTTTAATAATGGCCAACTTGCATTAGATTAAAAAAAAGTGGGCGGACTCCCCAGGTTCTAAGTTAAGGAACCGGAGTCCTAATTAGGATCAAACAATGGTCAACATGTTTCTGCTGTTGGATTGCATTTAGCTCAGCATTCTTCGGGACCTAAGCAAAAGTCCTCCGGTGGTGTGCGCGCGCTAAGGCGTACCCTCCCGGGAGGCTCTAAGTGTGAAAAATATATACAGTGTGGAATGATCGGATAAATTCCGTCAGTAACCCACTACGATTTCAGTAGGGTTATAAAAAATCCTGTGGGGAGAGAAAAGACAGACAAAAAACATACATGAGGAGAAGTTGCATGGTTACTCTCTTCAGTGAGATGCAGTTTTATATATGTGCAGGTACAGGCGTAATACTAAATTTATATCACACCAACTGAGAGGTGCTGCCCCAGACTCTGGTTATGGGTGCACCCAGATTGACTAGAATGACCGTTCACATAATAGGACCGATGTCAAGTAATTACTTGGATGTAAACTCGTAGTAAAAATTATGGTAATCGTTTCCCAGTCGTGAAACGTTAGATAGAGAGTGCAGTGCTTTAAAGATGTTGTGTATTGGTCTTTCACACAGGGTAAGATCAGCAAACATGGAGTTAACAGGGAACTCCCCTCAAAGACGGGAGAAATACAGAGCAAACACAGTTCTCACACAAATTCTTGGAAACTCACTTCATACGAGGCATAATCATGCCCCTTCAGAAAAGACAGCGTGGGAAATCTTCACGCGGTGCACATCTAATGGAAGAAAAGAGGGGGCCCGCCGGGGGTCAGTACGGGTCAAGTGTTCTAAAGTTCGAAGGTTCGCGGGGGGAGCGGCAGAGAGGACTTACTTGGACAACCGCGGCTCCCCTCAGTGTACCTGCTCTCTCGGCTGCTGTCTTCCGGGAGTCCCGGAGCTGGGGAGGAGTTGGTTTAAAAGCAAAAATGCTGATTGGTTGGGCGGGCCCTCGTGGGTGGGTGACGTTGTGTGCAAAATGATGCGCCCAAATGCCTTAAAGGTGCAAAGACCTGGAAGGTAATTGTAGATACTGGGTCGGACCCCGGTTCTAATCCAAATATATCACGGGTTAAATCGCCCTCATTAGTAGTACAAAAAATCAGATTATTGCTGCGAAACAGGTAAGGAGGAAAAGGCTAATTCCGAGCCCTATGACGCGCTAGACGTCTACAGACTCTTCAGACCCGAGACAGCATCTGATTGGCTGGGCGGGCCCTCGTGGGTTAATGACGTTGAGAGCGGAGTGATGCGCCCAGATGCCTAGCGAGTACGGGGACCCGGAAAGAGGTTATAAATGCCGGTTTGAACCCTGGTTCGGGCATAGATGTGGTACGAAATAGTTTGCCCACATTCATTCTAAAAAGCTGGGCTTTGTGCTGCTGAACGGGTGAAGGTGGAATAACTAATTTAGAACCCTGGGTAACGAACTCAGACGTCTCAGACCCGAAGGGATGTTAAGAAATGGCAAAATTTCAGCTAGACCCACCCTGATTGTTGGTACTTCGAAAGGTTGATATTACCAGGGGGAGTGAAATCACCAAAAATGGTTATGATTGCTTTCGAACTCGGGCAGACTTCAAAGAAGTGAGCAAGTAACATAGGGCATGCAATATAGTCTGGAAAAGACATTTCTACTTTTAGCGGAGGGTAATTGTCCCATAGTCTGATAATATTAAGACAATATTAAAACATAGACATCTGGGTTCGTCACATCTGAGAGAATATATGAAACCCAGATGGGTGTTATCATATGAGGACATATGTTAGCCTTTCCGATGTTGACTATGTCTCTATGGGTGGTAGGTTGGTTACTAAATGATCCCAGATTGGTATCCAGAACTAGTAATTGTAGGCGTAGAGAACCAGTAAACGGGGGGTGGGGATGCTGTAGAGTTTGAACTTCTCACTTTAACACACTGCCCCATGGTATCTCATCATTGAGGCCCGTTTTGTTAGTGCCTAGGCGATACACCCAGCGTTGCTCCTTCTCAAATATTGAAGATTCAGAACTATTTTCCAGGTGCTCCAGGATTGTCCATTCTAAGTCGTTTGGTGTATGATTGGTTTGTGGGAAGTGGGATGTCAATTTTGTTGTTGCTTTTTTACACTGTATGTTGCTACGATGTTAGCATATTCTGATTTTTATGCGTCTGGTTGTCATCCCCACGTATTGTAATCTACATCTACAAGTAATCAAATACACTACGTTCGAGGTATTACAATTAGTGTGACCGCATTGTTCCCAGCGTGTGCCATCTGTCAGATCGAGGAACTTGGTGTGTGAGGTGAGGTGGCAGATATTACAATTTCCACAAGGGTGGTGTCCTGTCACTGGTGGTAATCCCCATGCGTTGAGAACACTAGGTGTCTGGTTGTTATTTCTTTCTTCCCTCGGTCGCGTGTGGACCAGGGAGTCCTTGAGACTTGTAGCCCTTTTATATGAAAAAAGAGGCTTTTGCCAGTGTGTTTTATTGCTGGTAATGATTCTCCAGTTTCTGGATATGCACTTGCTCACTGCATTTGACAGTGGGTTGAACGTTGTCACACATGTTAGAGGGATTTCACCATTTTCTGTTGGGGGATTATCTTCCAACAAAACATCCCTTTGTTGGTTTCTGGCCCTCTTTTGACTTTTATTATCCCCTTCGGGTATCCTCTGTTTACCAATTTGGCAGTCAACGCACTTGCTTGTTGTTTGTAGGTGGACAAATTACTGCAATTTCGCCGTAGCCTCAAATATTGCCCATACGGAAGATTTTCACGTAGGGCTCGGGGGTGGTAACTGGTGAAATGCAGTAAATTATTTTTTGCAGTTGGCTTGTAAAAGGTTTCAGTCTCAAGCTGGTTGCCTTCCCTCTAGATGGTTACATCCAAAAATGTTAGTTCATCCTGGGAGTGCTCGTGGGTAAATCTCAGGTGGTCATTGCAAGTGTTAATCCAGGAAAAGAACTCTAGCAGTGTGGTCTCATCTCCTTGCCAAATCATAAACACGTCATCTATGTAACGTCGCCATATGGCGATGGTATTGCCGTATAGGTTCCTTGGGTTCAGGATGTGTTTTGTCTCAAAATCGAAAACGTAGAGCCCCGCCACTGATGGGGCAAACGTGCTGCCCATCGAAGTCCCTGTTGCTTGTAGATAGATCTTCCCATCATATTCGAAAAAATTGCGTTTCAGGGCAAGGGTGGCACAGTCAACTACGAAGTCGCGGGTGGTGTTAAAATTCCAGACCGCTCCATCCAATGCTTCCTTGACCACCTTAATGGTCTCGTCCTGCGGGATGCAGGTATACAAGCTCTCGATGTCCATCGAGACAAGGAAACAGGAGTCATTGGGCAAGGTGATTGTGCTGAGTAAGGATAAAAAACTCTTTGTGTCTTTAAGATAGGTACTGGTGGATTGCACAATGGGTCTTATTAATTAATGGTGTATATACTTCAATGTTATGGTTATATCCTCTGTGCTATTTCTTTTACTGCGTGCCCATCACTAATCTGCCAGGTGGAGTTCATACCCACTGCAAAGGTCAGAGCTATATTAATGAGGATTTCACACCAGTTGTACCAAAACAATATTCTGTAAACTGTGTTCATCTGCTCATTCTAATGATTCCTTAACTCGCTGGTTTTAGAAACAAGGTGTCCCATCTATGATAATGTCTTCCTGTCATTATTCTATAGTCCGTCCACAGGTCATTCTGCCATATACTGATTATTTAACAGCACAGACACTGCCTTGAACACATCTATTTTAATCTTTATTCTTCACCCTTTCCTCTGACAGCTCTCCTAGGGACCTCTAACCCAAAGACCTGTGGTTCCATTACAAGGCTCTTACACACCAAGGCTACAATACACAGGTCTTTATGGACCTCGCTTTACCTGTAGCGATGAGATTGCTGTAGGATTAGTGACAGGGACAGTGGTATTGGCTGTGTTAACTAGACGATGGTGGATAAACAGGAGTGCAGACACTTCAGCAGTGGCTAGTGGACCCAATGTCCCATGTAAAAGTGACTTTGAACCGCCACACTGCATTAGAATGTGTTCTTGATGAATATGCATGATATACCTAAGTTGTCAAGCTATGAGGAGTTTTATTTCTTGTAAGCTTGGATCTGCTGAACAGCGGTACCAAACAGCGGCAGGTGCTGGAAGGATTAGGCACATCACATTATACTTGTTGTGACGGGTGATTGAGGTGAAACCTATGCAGTCGGCCGCTTGCTTTATACTTTTGATATATCTCAGCTGTACTAAGGATTACAGATAATGTCCTTAAAAGGTGGACCAGGTAGATAAGGAACTTTCAGCTCTATGCAAGTCTGTTAAGTCTACCTTTAGAGCAACAGTCATCTTTTTCCCTGGATAAATCATCATTGACGTCTTGGACCCCAGGTGCAAAGGTAAATTTCATGACTATTGTGAATAGAACATTGTCTGCCAGCATATAGCACACTTTGGTGAAAATTCTGTCTGGTATAATAAGTGTTGCACTTTGTTGATATAATAGACATGGTGTGCAGTATATCAAAGAAAACTGTTCATGCATATGTTCTATCACTATCTCTAAAGGGAATTCAACTGGAAAACTGTGGGAAAGAAAGGTCAATTCAAAATGTGAGGTGCGAGTGAGCCCCTACCTTGCCATTTGTGAGTGAAGAATTATTTTCACAACACCCCAGCAGAGACCAAATCGAATAAAATGATACTAAAAAATCTAAATGCCACACATTTGGAAACAAATCAGATTATAAAAATCACGATATTTTGAGAAGAAGTGGGGCCAGTAATGTCAATGAATATATATCAAAGTGGTAGAAACCCTAATACAAACAAGTCCCTGCTAACAAATTGAGCGTTATTTAGTGATCTAGAGATTCAAAGTCATTAGTGGACACGGGGGCATATTATCAAGGCAGGCAAAATGAAATTATCACCTCTTTTACGGACGTTTTCGACCGCAAAGCGGTAATAATTTCATCGCCCTATGAGCAAACTGTCTCTAACATTAGTTAGCGACAGCTTTTAGGTGATAGCGAGCGGTTTGATAATGACGCTATCACCTTTTAGCAAGGCAGGCGTAGCGATAAATAAATTTGCTCTAAGCGCGAATATCGCTAAAAACTAACGCCTGCTCAGACCAGTGCTTAGCTATTATATCCAATGGGAGGTGGATATTCTGGCTAAGACCCTATTGGCGATGATGCGTGAATATCGCTGGATTTCCAGCGATATTCACACATTTCGCCGATATCGCCGGTTATTTTATCGCATTGAAGATAAACGTTGCTAATAGCACGTTATCTCTGCGATAAAATCCGGCGATGCTTGGCGATAAAAAAAATGTCGCTAAGCTTCTTTAACGATAAATATCGCTAGTTGTTGATAATATGCCCAATGGTTGCCAAATGTCTGCACCTCTGCTGCCAAAAATAGTTTCCCTCCCTTCCCAACAACTTTTACTTAAGTTATTTTTGTCTAGTAGGTAGACCTTGGATGCAGTATCCAATGAGGCGTTTGGGACAGTCACTTTAGCATTAAGGAATCCTTCTATTGCTAGATCAAAGTTTTGATTTATTAATTAACGTTGAGCTCGATTCTCCGACAGCAATTACTTTCCTGACCTACCAGATAAGCAACGAGCAAGAAAATAGAAGTCATGGAATAGGCATCTGTCAAAAGACGAGAGCATGAACTCCATTTGACCTTTGCTAGACAATCTCGTCTTCATCCATTAATCACATTGTCTACCAACCAAAAAGAGATGTTTCCATAAATCCCTTGGCCAGATAAAGTATAGACAATTTGCCTGGGCAAAACTTTTAACAATTTTTCCCCGTGAATGCCCCATTGATGTTACATAATTACACTGTAGCTGATTTGTTTAAAGAGTCATAAACCTCATACCTCTTAACCATAATGAAGTGCTTAATTAGTAAAAGAAATAGCGCTTGTGCTCAAAACTCTGCTCTGAAACACGCAGCTGGTGCAATTATATGTGAACGTACAGAATTCCAAGGTTGTGTATTCCTAAATCTACCTCATTCATCTTTAATTTGCTATAAGACAACCCGTTTGCCCGTATCTCACTTCTGCAGGTTCCTGTTTTCTCCCTTTGTGACCGTGTTTATGCCTTTCTCTTCCAACGTCGTTCTGCTTTTTACATTCTTTACACGCTTGCTCTCAGTAAACGTGTTGTGCAGATAAATAAGTGCCGGCCCCCAAAAATAAATGTGGGTGCCCCCCACCAGACACCACTTTCCCGAATTAAGCTCTGCATTTACATTTTTCTGCTCAGGATAGAAATACTGTGTTAGTTCATGGAAGGAAAATATCAGACGCTCATTTGCAGCATTTTATTGAAAGCAAACCAGTGCTTAATTTGAGCCAGAGGTTTCCGGTGCTCTGCACCCACACTTACTTGTCAACACCGACCCTTATTACAGTCTGCTACATGGGGGCGCTGTTTATTCAATATACAGATGCTCACAATAACAGTTGTTTATTAAGTCAATATACATTAAAAACGACTAATATCTGCCGCCCAAGCTATTCCTATAGCTTTGGGCCTTGAAATAGACTGAATTGTCAAACCTGTAGGCATGTGACGGTTAGTAGTTGTGTTGGTAGTGACATTGGCAGCACTGGTAGGGGCAACGGGTGGTAAAAGCTACAGTGGCCTCCTGACAAGTGCGCTAGCATTTACTTCTTTTTTTACAAATTAAGCAATGACTAAACAAACATTTTGGATACAAATTTGTGTAATGAATGTCTTGCTACATCCTTACCTCTTCGCTGTCTTAAGTGCAGTAAAAAAACTGAAGGAAAGGTAGTCACTGGGGGCCTCATTTATGAGGCTGTGCGTCACTTTTATGCCGCCGGTGCGTCACTTTTTTGTGACGCACCAGTGGTGTAAACAATGCGCCTTGTTGCGCCATATTTACAAAGTGACGCATCTAGGTAGATGCGTCACTTTGTAAATCCCTGCACCACATTATACCTGCTCCAGGTATAATGTATGCAAGTGGGGCGTTTTGACACAAGAAAGGGTCATGGAAGTGACGCAGTGAAATCTATAAGATTTCACTGTGCTATTTCTTGGTCGCTAATGCGTCAAAATCTTACGCCAGCTTCATGGCAGGCGTAAGACTGACGAAGGCACTAACAACTTGGGACTTGCCCATGTGAAAGTACACATTGCTGGAGTTGCGTCACTTTTGTGACACACTCCAGCAATGCATCACTTTTGCGCCTACAGATACGTCAGAAATACTGACGTATCTGTAACTCCTTGCTACATGATGCGTCATATTATAAATATGACGCATCAATCATGACGCAAGGAGTGCACACTGAGAAGTGACGCATCGCTGCTTTCACGCAGCGATGCGTCATTTCTCATAAATGAAGCCCTGGGTTTTTAAGGTTTTTCTGTATGAATGAAGATGTTACCAGAACTAAGACACATTTTATTATTTTGGAAGTAGGTGAAAAGGAATTATTGTGACTCATTTTAAAATTGATTAAATTACCCTATCATTTGGCCTTTTACAGGAGAGAGGACAAACTACTCAGAACCAAGCAACCCATCATTTACTTTATGTAGCAAGAAGTGCGTCAATAATGCTAAGAAGAAATGTCTTCTATTAAAATAACATGGACATAACGTACTTTCAATAATGTGTTTACCTACTACCTGGTTTCATTAGGACGTTGTTGGGATACCTCATCTGAACTTAATACTGAAATGTATTGTAAACCACTACATTTTCGTTTACTCTTATTTGTTCATTATTCACCCTGGAGTTTCATAACCAGAAGCTCACATTAGTCTCAGCCATAGAATCGATCACCTTACAATGTAGCAGGTTGTAATTGTTGATAAACATTGGGGCATATTTACCAACAAGTCGCGCAGGACAGTGCAGCAATATGGTCGGGTACTCCCTATGACCCCTCAATAACTTAAAAACCCCTGGTGCAAAGTTATTCCCGTCCCGGTCTCCCCCTGCCCCAGGGATTTGGACAAGCACACTAGATGTTTGGTAAGATCTTTGGATTAGGGGGGAGTGACCCCCCGGCCGTATTTATTAATATTACAAAACAATATTCAAACATTTCAAATTACAGAAAAATGTAACCCAGAAAGTACAGTTTACATTGATGGACACATGTTGTTGCAAGAGCTAACCTTAACACATTCTAATACAGAAGGCACTCCTACCGTAAATCTAACAATGCACAATATGACTTTCTGTGTGTACCTTTTGAGCCTGACGGCAAAGTCAACGTCTGGCGGGCTTCTCTACCCTCCCTCTTCTAGTCCCAGGGTACTGCCACTATTACTCCTGGAGCAAGGCTGCCCAGGGGGTCCAGCTTATCGGACGGATCTTTTCCCCCGGGCCCCCCTACGCCCTGGTCTTGAACTCCATAAGAGGGGGCCGCAGACAAAAGTCCTCCGGTGGTGTGCGCGCGCTAAGGCGTACCCTCCCGGGAGGCTCTAAGTGTGAAAAATATATACAGTGTGGAATGATCGGATAAATTCCGTCAGTAACCCACTACGATTTCAGTAGGGTTATAAAAAATCCTGTGGGGAGAGAAAAGACAGACAAAAAACATACATGAGGAGAAGTTGCATGGTTACTCTCTTCAGTGAGATGCAGTTTTATATATGTGCAGGTACAGGCGTAATACTAAATTTATATCACACCAACTGAGAGGTGCTGCCCCAGACTCTGGTTAAGGGTGCACCCAGATTGACTAGAATGACCGTTCACATAATAGGACCGGTGTCAAGTAATTACTTGGATGTAAACTCGTAGTAAAAATTATGGTAATCGTTTCCCAGTCGTGAAACGTTAGATAGAGAGTGCAGTGCTTTAAAGATGTTGTGTATTGGTCTTTCAAACAGGGTAAGATCAGCAAACATGGAGTTAACAGGGAACTCCCCTCAAAGACGGGAGAAAACAGAGCAAACACAGTTCTCACACAAATTCTTGGAAACTCACTTCATACGAGGCATAATCATGCCCCTTCGGAAAAGACAGCGTGGGAAATCTTCACGCGGTGCACATCTAATGGAAGAAAAGAGAGGGCCCGCCGGGGGTCAGTACGGGTCAAGTGTTCTAAAGTTCGAAAGTTCGCGGGGGGAGCGGCAGAGAGGACTTACTTGGACAACCGCGGCTCCCCTCAGTGTACCTGCTCTCTCGGCTGCTTTCTTCCGGGAGTCCCGGAGCTGGGGAGGAGTTGGTTTAAAAGCAAAAATGCTGATTGGTTGGGCGGGCCCTCGTGGGTGGGTGACGTTGTGTGCAAAATGATGCGCCCAAATGCCTTAAAGGTGCAAAGACCTGGAAGGTAATTGTAGATACCGGGTCGGACCCCGGTTCTAATCCAAATGTATCACGGGTTAAATCGCCCTCATTAGTAGTACAAAAAATCAGATTATTGCTGGGAAACAGGTAAGGAGGAAAAGGCTAATTCCGAGCCCTATGACGCGCTAGAGACGTCTACAGACGCTTCAGACCCGAGACAGCATCTGATTGGCTGGGCGGGCCCTCGTGGGTTAATGACGTTGAGAGCGGAGTGATGCGCCCAGATGCCTAGCGAGTACGGGGACCCGGCAAGAGGTTATAAATGCCGGTTCGAACCCTGGTTTGGGCATAGATGTGGTACGAAATAGTTTGCCCACATTCATTCTAAAAAGCTGGGCTTTGTGCTGCTGAACGGGTGAAGGTGGAATAACTAATTTAGAACCCTGGGTAACGCACTCAGACGTCTCAGACCCGAAGGGATGTTAAGAAATGGCAAAATTTCAGCTAGACCCACCCTGATTGTTGGTACTTCGAAAGGTTGATATTACCAGGGGGAGTGAAATCACCAAAAATGGTTATGATTGCTTTCGAACTCGGGCAGACTTCAAAGAAGTGAGCAAGTAACATAGGGCATGCAATATAGTCTGGAAAAGACATTTCTACTTTTAGCGGAGGGTAATTGTCCCATAGTCTGATAATATTAAGACAATATTAAAACATAGACATCTGGGTTCGTCACATCTGAGAGAATATATGAAACCCAGATGGGTGTTATCATATGAGGACATATGTTAGCCTTTCCGATGTTGACTATGTCTCTATGGGTGGTAGGTTGGTTACTAAATGATCCCAGATTGGTATCCATAACTAGTAATTGTAGGCGTAGAGAACCAGTAAACGGGGGGTGGGGATGCTGTAGAGTTTGAACTTCTCACTTTAACACACTGCCCCATGGTATCTCATCATTGAGGCCCGTTTTGTTAGTGCCTAGGCGATACACCCAGCGTTGCTGCTTCTCAAATATTGAAGATTCAGAACTATTTTCCAGGTGCTCCAGGATTGTCCATTCTACGTCGTTTGGTGTATGATTGGTTTGTAGGAAGTGGGATGTCAATTTTGTTGTTGCTTTTTTACACCGTATGTTGCTATGATGTTCGCATATTCTGATTTTTATGCGTCTGGTTGTCATCCCCACGTATTGTAATCTACATCTACAAGTAATCAAATACACTACGTTCGAGGTATTACAATTAGTGTGACCGCGTTGTTCCCAGCGTGTGCCATCTGTCAGATCGAGGAACTTGGTGTGTGAGGTGAGGTGGCAGATATTACAATTTCCACAAGGGTGGTGTCCTGTCACTGGTGGTAATCCCCATGCGTTGAGAACACTAGGTGTCTGGTTGTTATTTCTTTCTTCCCTCGGTCGCGTGTGGACCAGGGAGTCCTTGAGACTTGTAGCCCTTTTATATGAAAAAAGAGGCTTTTGCCAATGTGTTTTATTGCTGGTAATGATTCTCCAGTTTCTGGATATGCACTTGCTCACTGATCTTCCCATCATATTCGAAAAAATTGCGTTTCAGGGCAAGGGTGGCACAGTCAACTACGAAGTCGCGGGTGGTGTTAAAATTCCAGACCGCTCCATCCAATGCTTCCTTGACCACCTTAATGGTCTTGTCCTGCGGGATGCAGGTATACAAGCTCTCGATGTCCATCGAGACAAGGAAACAGGAGTCATTGGGCAAGGTGATTGTGCTGAGTGAGGATAAAAAACTCTTTGTGTCTTTAAGATAGGTACTGGTGGATTGCACAATGGGTCTTATTAATTAATGGTGTATATACTTCAATGTTATGGTTATATCCTCTGTGCTATTTCTTTTACTGCGTGCCCATCACTAATCTGCCAGGTGGAGTTCATACCCACTGCAAAGGTCAGAGCTATATTAATGAGGATTTCACACCAGTTGTACCAAAACAATATTCTTAGGTAAACTGTGTTCATCTGCTCATTCTAATGATTCCTTTAACTCGCTGGTTTTAGAAACAAGGTGTCCCATCTATGATAATGTCTTCCTGTCATTATTCTATAGTCCTTCCACAGGTCATTCTGCCATATACTGATTATTTAACAGCACAGACACTGCCTTGAACACATCTATTTTAATCTTTATTCTTCACCCTTTCCTCTGACAGCTCTCCTAGGGACCTCTAACCCAAAGACCTGTGGTTCCATTACAAGGCTCTTACACACCAAGGCTACAATACACAGGTCTTTATGGACCTCGCTTTACCTGTAGCGATGAGATTGCTGTAGGATTAGTGACAGGGACAGTGGTATTGGCTGTGTTAACTAGACGATGGTGGATAAACAGGAGTGCAGACACTTCAGCAGTGGCTAGTGGACCCAATGTCCCATGTAAAAGTGACTTTGAACCGCCACACTGCATTAGAATGTGTTCTTGATGAATATGCATGATATACCTAAGTTGTCAAGCTATGAGGAGTTTTATTTCTTGTAAGCTTGGATCTGCTGAACAGCGGTACCAAACAGCGGCAGGTGCTGGAAGGATTAGGCACATCACATTATACTTGTTGTGACGGGTGATTGAGGTGAAACCTATGCAGTCGGCCGCTTGCTTTATACTTTTGATATATCTCAGCTGTACTAAGGATTACAGATAATGTCCTTAAAAGGTGGACCAGGTAGATAAGGAACTTTCAGCTCTATGCAAGTCTGTTAAGTCTACCTTTAGAGCAACAGTCATCTTTTTCCCTGGATAAATCATCATTGACGTCTTGGACCCCAGGTGCAAAGGTAAATTTCATGACTGATGTGAATAGAACATTGTCTGCCAGCATATAGCACACTTTGGTGAAAATTCTGTCTGGTATAATAAGTGTTGCACTTTGTTGATATAATAGACATGGTGTGCAGTATATCAAAGAAAACTGTTCATGCATATGTTCTATCACTATCTCTAAAGGGAATTCAACTGGAAAACTGTGGGAAAGAAAGGTCAATTCAAAATGTGAGGTGCGAGTGAGCCCCTACCTTGCCATTTGTGAGTGAAGAATTATTTTCACAACACCCCAGCAGAGACCAAATCGAATAAAATGATACTAAAAAATCTAAATGCCACACATTTGGAAACAAATCAGATTATAAAAATCACGATATTTTGAGAAGAAGTGGGGCCAGTAATGTCAATGAATATATATCAAAGTGGTAGAAACCCTAATACAAACAAGTCCCTGCTAACAAATTGAGCGTTATTTAGTGATCTAGAGATTCAAAGTCATTAGTGGACACGGGGACATATTATCAAGGCAGGCAAAATGAAATTATCGCCGCTTTTACGGACGTTTTCGACCGCAAAGCGGTAATAATTTCATCGCCCTATGAGCAAACTGTCTCTAACATTAGTTAGCGACAGCTTTTAGGTGATAGCGAGCGGTTTGATAATGACGCTATCACCTTTTAGCAAGGCAGGCGTAGCGATAAATAAATTTGCTCTAAGCGCGAATATCACAAAAAACTAACGCCTGCTCAGACCAGTGCTTAACTATTATATCCAATGGGAGGTGGATATTCTGGCTAAGACCCTATTGGCGATGATGCGTGAATATCGCTGGATTTCCAGCGATATTCACACATTTCGCCGATATCGCCGGTTATTTTATCGCATTGAAGATAAACGTTGCTAATAGCACGTTATCTCTGCGATAAAATCCGGCGATGCTTGGCGATAAAAAAAATGTCGCTAAGCTTCTTTAACGATAAATATCGCTAGTTGTTGATAATATGCCCAATGGTTGCCAAATGACTGCACCTCTGCTGCCAAAAATAGTTTCCCTCCCTTCCCAACAACTTTTACTTAAGTTATTTTTGTCTAGTAGGTAGACCTTGGATGCAGTATCCAATGAGGCGTTTGGGACAGTCACTTTAGCATTAAGGAATCCTTCTATTGCTAGATCAAAGTTTTGATTTATTAATTAACTTTGAGCTCGATTCTCCGACAGCAATTACTTTCCTGACCTACCAGATAAGCAACGAGCAAGAAAATAGAAGTCATGGAATAGGCATCTGTCAAAAGACGAGAGCATGAACTCCATTTGACCTTTGCTAGACAATCTCGTCTTCATCCATTAATCACATTGTCTACCAACCAAAAAGAGATGTTTCCATAAATCCCTTGGCCAGATAAAGTATAGACAATTTGCCTGGGCAAAACTTTTAACAATTTTTCCCCGTGAATGCCACATTGATGTTACATAATTACACTGTATGAGGTTCTGTGACGATTTGAACCTGTGTTTTCAACATTGTCGTAAATACATAATATTGGTATCAGTGAACCGCAAATGATCCATTTAGCATATCCTGGTGTTTTCGCTATGCTACGAGCAACAGTACTCCTGTTACAAACACGTTTCTGATCTACCCATGGCATCCATCTTAGATTACGGCAGCCATTTTGTATTTCTTGCCCTCACATAGTCAATGGACACGCAATGACCTCTGATTACTTCATTTCAATTAAGGACACGTAAGCTTTAGCCGGCGATTCACCTTGCTAGTGACACGTGCACCTTAGGACAGAATACGCCATGGCTGCATGACTCGACAGAAGCTGCCCCCTCTGCCTGAGGCCAGTCCTGCTATACTGGTTCTCGTGTTCGTTGGCCTGATCATGATTAGGCGGCCGAAGCTGGTAGCCTTGCCCATTTACGACCCACAAACATCTCTTATCCTGTTTTTCTATCTTCTGCACCTGGCTCTGCTCCTTTCCTTCTGGGCCTTTATTAGGGGGAGGTAACGAAATTTACGATGAGGCGGTCCGGCTCTTCAATGAAAAGTTGACATGGGATTATGATGGAACAGTGGGAACCCCTAGTTCGTAATGTTTTGACATCAGATATTGTTGACGATTCCTGTGCAACGCCAAATATTTATTGTTTAGGAAGCAAAGGTTTAGGAATGTACCAACATGTAAAGAATTTGCCCGAAGCCTAATATTTAGTATATAAGGAGCAACCCTCTTTGTACAAATCGAACAGGCTCCTAGATACTGCCCGTGTGTAGTTTCTGTGACTTCTGTGTCCCTGCAGTAATAAACCTTTGGTCTTTGACGCCACCATCGAGAAGCCCGTGTTTCTGTTTATTTGTGCACCGAGACAGGTAGAACTCCGGGGTCTTCGGGTGTTATCCCTGACACCTCTGGACAGAACCAAAAAGTCCAGAACTCCAATTGGTGCCCAATGTGGGGCGACGTCATTCGGTACCGGTCCAAAAGCCTGAAGATTTCGAGAAGCTTCGTGTGAAGATTCCTGAGGGAGGCGCCCCACTTCATCGATCCCGGCATATCGCAAAAGTGGCCCGACGTTCTCTTCCACGAGGGTTCCCGTTCGGACGGCTGCAGTGGTCCGTTGCCTTGACCGTCGCCCTGTCTTGGACCCGAGGTGCAGACCTTAGTACGGCGAGACGTAGACGGGTTTCTCCTTGGTGACGTCTTCAGTGCCTCAGTTAAGTATTAAGTGGTTGCTAGTTGGTTACTTTGTAAGGGTTGCTCCTGTTTGGATAATCCTTTTTAGTTCTTGGTTTGGTTTGGTTTCGTAAGATTATCACTGGTTGTTCTGGTTACGATAATCTTTTGGTTTAGTTTGGGTATCGAAACATTTGTTCGCTTTGGTAGGCCTAAGTTCTTGGTTCGAGTGCACATTTTTATTTGTGTTTTGTCTGTTTTGTGTTCCGGATTATAAAATGGTAAGTCGGAAAAATTGTATGTTGTCGTGTTTTGGTTGCAACAGTGATTCCCGGTTGGAGGACTCATGTCTGGTTCCTCCGATCGGAACTCCTCTTTATGATCTGTATTGTAAGTTTGGTGTGGGTCCAATATCTTATAATGAGGTATGGATCCGATATACTGAAAAAGACGGTGTCCTTAGTTGGCCACTGCATGGTAGTTTTGAACCGGAAGTCCTTGATAATTTGGAAGTGAAATTGTTTAAGAAGAAAGCCCGGCCGGCAATGTTTGATTCTTTCTGTTATTGGCGAAAAGAATCTAAACAAAGAGAAATTAAAAAGTTAAAGAAAGAACAGAAAGAGCAAGAGTTGACTTTAGAACAGTCTGCTAAGCAGCTGCAACTCAATGAGTCTGAGAAAGCAATGGAGGTGGCTGTTAGAGAGCGTAATCTAGCGATAGACAAGTGCTACCCTGCCTTGCCATCGAGTACAGCTAAGACAGTAGAGGATCCCGAAAATGATCCTCTGTTGTCTTATTTGTTAAGGTCACCCCCACCGTATGCACAGGGTGCTACGGCTCCACCTTTACCGAATGTTCAATTGCCGGTTGCTGGACAACCTGGTATTCCTGCTCCCGCTCCCCTGAATCAAGCTCCTGTACCTCCTGTGGTCAATGTTAATGTTCCTTCGGCACCTCCTCTTCCAGGGTTGCCGGATTCTTTACCTATACCTGCATCACTTACGCCTGCTGTTTCACAAGCTACTTTGCCTGATACTCCTACTGTTCCTGTTCTATCCGTTCCAACTGCTTCTGTATTTTCTGCTTCTGCTAGTATTATGACTCCACTTTCTGTTCGTCGGAGAATCACTGATTCTGTCTCTAATATTCTGTCTCCCTTCTATAAAACTTTAATTAAGACTCCTGCCTCTGACTCTGTTCAGAGACAAAGTCAGCTTCCCAGTACTGAAGAACGGGGAATATTAGATTCCACCGCTCTTAGATGGATTTCAAAAAGTAGAAGATATAGTACAAGAGATGTATTAGATACATTCATGCAATGGAATGAACCGACACAACGATATGTGTTCGACGAAATGTGCTCCCTTTTGCGTGAGGAATTAGAGGAGGATGACTCCGAATCACATTTAGAAGAATTAATTAATATTCAGAAAGAGTTTGCTGCTGGTATGATAGTTGGTCAAAATATAAAAGAGGCGATGGAACTGATTTTAAGCTATAGGAATGATCCATCCCTTCGTTCACCGAGGGAGTTAGAGAAACGTAGTACGAAGCAGAATCGCCAATATCCAATGAGGGAGGTTCCTCCAATTTGGCGCGAAGCTGTGCAAGCTGATGCGGCCCATGGTATTGCTGCTGCTCCGGCCCAATTCCAGAGAGTGTGGATACACATTCCGTGGAAGCGAGCCGAAGTGTTAGCAGTGAAACAGGCCTTGCCTGATCCGCGTAAGAATCCCGCCGGATACTACAAAGAGTTAGCGCAGACAGTTGAAGCTTGTGTGATGAATTTAGCGGACATTGACATGTTATTTGGAAATGTAGTTCCGCAACCAATTTGGGCTAAAATTCGTAAAGAAAATCATCCAGTTGCCCTAGGTGGTGATTGGGCAGCTATAATTGCAGCAGATGGTCAACAAATAGGTCGTTCTAAACCCGAACCTCTAATTGCTAATTTACCAGGTAGAATAATTGACTTAATGAAGACTCTGATGCCAGCATTGCGCGTTAACTGGGACAAGTTGTCCGCATGCAGGCAGAAGAAAGACGAAAGTGTCTCCGACTTTTTCACAAGGTTTGAAGAGAGTTTTGTAGATCACAGTGGTCAGGATATGAGCACGGAAGGAGGACAGAGACTGTTTGTTGATAAATTTGTACACAATCTATTACCAGAGCTTAGTAATAAATTGAAAGATTCCGAGAGTGCGTGGGCTGTCTCTACAACTGCGCAAATACTTGCAACTGCACAGTATTATGAAAATAGGGATAAAGAAGAGAAGGAAAAGTCAGATAAGAAGACGAAAGACTTAAAAACTAAAGTTCTTTTGCAGCAAGCATATCCGCCTCGCACGAATCAGACTAATACACAGCAAGGGTCATATCAAAGGACAGATTATAATTCGCCGAGGCCACAATATCAGTGGAATCAGTGTGCGTACTGTAAGAAAGAAGGTCATTATAAGAATGACTGTCCAGTCTTAGCGCAAAATAATGCTGCAGCAGCTCAGAGAGGTCGTGGTGGTTCCATGCAAAATTCTAGAGGTCGAGGACGGGGTGCTATGCCTCCGCAAACGAATGATCGCCCTTCTAATCATTTTGATCAGCGGAATGGACAGTCTGCCCAACAAAATAGATCTCAACAATATCATGTTGAAGACTATTGTGAGGTTGATGAGGGATTTCAACAAACTGAGTACTAGGACAGCCATGGACAAAGAGAGGGAGTAGTATCAGTTCCAGTAGATCAGAGTGGGCCTTATGTCGCAGTAGCAACATCAGGTGTAGTCGAACCGTTTCTGTTGGATACTGGTGCATCAAAAAGTTCTATCATTCATGCAAAACTCCCTGGCGCACCTTTGTCTGGCTTAACAAATGTTTCAGTAGGTTTTTCAGGCGCCCCTGTTTACAACCCCATATCTGGTCCTTTGTCTATTTCTGTTGGACCGCGTCAACTGAAAGCACCCTTGATTTTGACGACAGGTTGTAATGAAAATCTGCTTGGTTTAGACTTGTTAAAACGCCTATATGCGACATTGTACTGTTCTCCTTCAGGAGTACAGCTTACATTGGGTAAAAGAATAACCTCTCCGATGTACTTGTCAATGGATGCACTTCCGCCAGAGCTGCGATCACTCCCTGATACTCTTTGGGCGACTGGTCCTAACGATGTAGGCCTTTTGGAAATACCACCATATGTAGTCACTTTGAAAGCAAATGTCAAATTTCCACGAATTCCACAATACAAGATTTCTAGTGAAAGTGAACGTGCACTTTTGTTGATTGTGCAAGACTTGATTAAAAAAGGCGTAGTTGAAGAAACTAGAGGAAATGTCTGTAACAGTCCCGTATTGCCAATTTTGAAACGTACTGATCCTTCAAAGCCTCCAGTGTATAGGTTTGTAATTGATCTTAGAGAGGTAAATAAAATTGTGGTTCCGCAGTTTCCTGTAGTTCCAGACATTACTGCATTGCTAACGTTGATTCCTGCTACAGCCACATGGTTTTCAGTTATCGACTTGAAGAATGCCTTTTTCAGCATTCCGATAGCCGAAGAAAGCAGAGATATTTTCGGCTTCTCTCTAGGAGGTCGAAGCTTCAGGTTTAAACGTGCTCCACAAGGCTATTGTGAGAGTCCGTCCATTTACAGTCAGGCATTAAAAAGTCAGTTAGATTCCTTTGTACTTCCTCCTGGTTCTGCCCTAGTGCAATATGTCGATGATCTTCTAGTGGCTGCCGATGACAAGGAAACTTGCAAAGCAGCTACAATTTCCTTATTGCATCATTTGTCTAGTTTGAATCACAAGGTGTCACCTTCGAAAATGCAATACTGTTGAGGGAAGGAAGTTGACCCCAGAGAGAATAAAAGCAATTACGCAGATGAATGTTCCCAGCACACAGAGAGAAGTACGTGCCTTTTTAGGTATTACCTCATACTGTAGGCAGTGGGTCCCAAATTTTTCCCTTTTGGCAAAACCATTGGTAGCCTTGACTGGGAAAAATGTTCCGAGTCCGGTGCCATGGTCTGCTGAATGTCAGGAGAGTTTTTCTGAGTACGAAATGCACTATGTTCAGCTCCTGTATTGGGTACACCCGATTACAGTAAGCCATTCACGCTCTATGTTCACGAGAGAGAAGGTTGCGCGTTGAGTGTTCTGACACAGAGATTTGGTGATAAACAACGCCCTTGTGCGTATTTTTCATCAACATTAGATCCGGTAGCGAGAGCGTTGCCTAGTTGTTTGAGAGCTACAGAGGCAGCTGCAGCTTCCATTCGACAATCTGCTGGTTTGGTGATGAACAACATGCTGGTGGTTATGGTTCCTCATGCTGTGGATACACTCATGAACCGAACCAAGACGCAACACCTTACCAGTGCTAGATTATCTGGCTATGAGCTGACATTACTAGCGAGTCATATTCAGATCAAAAGATGCAATGTATTGAATCCAGCAGCATTGTTGCCGACTAGTCAGGAGTTGAGTGATTCTGAGCCACATGATTGCTGTTTCAGAACCGAGGAAGAGACAAAAGGACGAATTGATTTAAAAGACACTCCGTTGTCAGATCCAGATGGCACGTTGTATGTTGATGGGTCATGTTTTAAATTGGAGAATGGTGATGTGACTGCTGCTTACGCAGTAACGACTTTGAGTACGATTGTGGAGACTGCGAGAGTGAGTCAGAATTCTGCCCAAGCTGCGGAATTAATTGCACTGACGAGAGCGTGTGTTTTAGCTAAGGGAAAGAGAGTGAATGTGTGCACAGATAGTCAGTACGCGTTCGGTGTGGCCCATAGTTTTGGCCATTTGTGGAGAGAGAGAGGTTTCATTACGTCCCATGGGACTAAGATTCAACATGGTCAGCTAGTTAATGACTTGTTGGAATCTCTAACCTTGCCGACTGAAGTTGCGATTGTGAAGTGCAGTGCTCATAAAGCAATCACGGATGATGTTGGTCGTGGGAATGCTTTTGCTGATGAGACCGCTAAACAGACAGCTAGAAACATGATGAGTAGAATGTATGTTGCTACGTCTGCAAGATGGATTTCTGAGTCTGGAATGTGTGAGGACACAGTGGAAAGTGTGAAAGAAATTCAGAAAGAGGCGACTGAGGAGGAAAAGTTTGCATGGAAAGAAAGCACAGGTAAATTGGACTCGAGTGGGTGTTGGATTGATCTGTCGGAACAACAGCGTTGGATGTTGCCTGATGCGTACGTGCTTGCAGTAGTAACAATGGCGCATGGAGCAGCGCACATCAGTTCTAAAGGGATTTGTAAGATGTTGGCTCCAGTCTGGAAGAATGATGGGATTAGTAAGTGTGCAGAGAGAGCGGTGAGAAATTGTATGGTATGCCTGATGCATAATCCTGGCAAGGGAATCCCCACACCCGCTGGTCACTTCGCTCCTCCTTCTTGCCCCTTTGAAGTGATTCAGTTAGACTTCATTCACATGGATCATTGCAACAATCTAAAGTACGTCCTAGTGGTAGTCTGTGCTTTTTCCAGATGGGTCGAAGCATATCCACTAAAGGACAATACTGCCTTGTCCACTGCCAAAATTCTTCTCAAAGAATATTTCCCCAGGTATGGCATGCCACGGATTGTATGGTCAGATAATGGAAGTGAGTTTGTAGGGAAAGTTATGCAGAGTGTGTGTGCCGGTTTAGGGATCAAACAGAAGTTCCACAGTGCAAATCATCCCCAGTCTGCTGGTTTAGTTGAGGGCTACAATGGCACCCTCAAACTAAAACTTGCTAAGATACAAGCATCCACTGGTTTGTCCTGGCCAGATGCACTACCTTTGGCTCTGTTATCCACAAGAGCGACTGTACATTCTAGAGTAGGGCTTAGTCCATACGAAATAGTATTTGGTCGTCCGCCCAATGTTTGGGGAGTACCTAGACCGAAGGAATTTAAACAGTTGGAATACCTAATGTTAATTGATTACCTTTTCGACTTGACTGCTAAATTGAGTCTTATTCACCAACAGGTTTTCGATGCATTGCCAAAGCCACCGGAGAGTCCAGGTCATCAGCTGAAACCAGGCGACCAAGTAGTCATCCGTAATTTTGCCCGGACGAAAAACCTCCAACCCAGATTCGTTGGCCCCTTCCAGGTGTTATTGGCGACGAGAACTGCTATTCGTGCGGCTGGACGGAAGAACTGGATTCATACAACACACGTCAAGCGTGTGCCTCTACCACTTCCTTATGATGATTGGATAAAGAAAGGAATCGGTGCCTCTGAATCTGAACAAATCCCCAGGTTTATCCCTTTCAGCGATGCAGAACTAATCACTGGTACTTCGAACTTTGACTCCCCTTCTGAAACTGCTCCTTTGAATTCTGAACATTTGCCCTCTGAATCGGAAGAAACTTTGCCATCTGCGAACTTGAACATTGCAACCTCTGCTGAAAATACACTGTTTCCAGATCAAACAGCTCCTGCAAAATTGAGATACAATTTACGATCACGAAATATGGACAAATAAAGCAGGAAACTGCCGATTTTACACATTTGAATTTTTGATATATTGCCTCCAGCCAGGAAGTTTGCTCATACTTTGTATTTCTTTGTTGTTTTAAAATTGCCTTGCCGTCTGGGTAGCCGTAGGGTCGTGGCTGTGTGCCTAGTTGAATCTGCGGGGGTCAGACACTAGGTCGATCTCTCTGTTAGTTCTGGGAACTCCCAGAGCTGATAGAGGCATTTTCATCTACGTACACATCATCAGTAGTCGCGAGCGGATTGTAGAAGATGGAGCTTCCTGAGCTGCAACGAGAAAATGTAATTTATGTTCGCAGAAATAGACTTTACAAAATTCTTCACAGCAAGTTCTTTCTAATGCAATGTGCAGTTACATTTTTGATTGTTTTAATAATGTTGGTGGGTGGAATCGTCTTAGGCGTGCATTTAATTTTTACACCGGTGACAACTACAGTACCTCCCCTTGATCCTGTTTCTTCTACTGTTTCTTCTGTGCATTCTTTTCACTCGTTTCCTGAACACGAACAAGCTCGACGCTCAGAATTCATTAATAACACATTTGTACAGCTCTTGCACCAACACCAACTGGTAGTTAACACTACAGACTGCTGGGTGTGTGGCTTGATACCCCACACTATGGATAAAGGCATTCCCTATCTAGTCTTGCCTTTTAGCTATAATGGATCGTTTCAGGCCTTTCAGACCATTTTTGCTTATGCCCTCGAGACCTATCCTCCGCGTCCACCACGTTCCACTAAATACAACTCTGCCAACAAAGCTTTAGTCCAGGGAATTATTGATATGATTAAAGACGTCAATAATACTCCGTCTTACCCTAGAGATGAATTACGGGTATATTTGAGTTGGAATTCTACAGAGTATCGCCTTAGTTTGGGAGAAAGCAAGCGTAAAAGCTCCACTCCAGTCTGGGTCGTACCTCACCGAGGTCAAGTCTGTTTGCAAGGAAATGGGAAAAATCCGAGAGCTCGGCTAGGGAAGAGTGAGTGCGTTGAAACTTACGTATTTCCGTCTAACTCTTCCCCTGCCTTTCTTACTGCTAGGGGTACCTACTTCATCTGTCAAGACAGAGCGTATACATGGTTGCCTGTTGACTTTTCAGGTTCATGTTATATTGCCCGACTGTTGTCTCCAACGTACACTGCTACTTCAGATTATCACAAGACCAGAGTCGCAAGAGGTGTCTTCAGCGAGGAAGATACCGCTGGTCAGGAAGCAGGAGACTTCTTCAAAGGTTTCCTTCCGTTCTGGGGGCCTATGGCCAATAGTAGAAATCTACGTCAGCTAACACGGGTAGTTGAATCTACTATTACGGAAACTGCTGGTGCCCTTAGTAACTTAACAGCTGAGCTTCAGGCGGATCGTCTCATGACGTTGCAGAACCGTATGGTTCTAGACGTAATACTTGCAGATCGAGGTGGGGTATGCAGAATGATCCAATCGAGCTGCTGTGTTTTTATTCCCAATAATGCTCCGACTGTTTATGAAGCGATCTCTAAGCTACACAAGATTTCCGACTCTATACACGTAGACAAGGGAAACTGGTCCCTAATGGAGTGGTTTTGGACTCTGCTATCAGCGTGGGGATGGAAGGTTCTGATGGTCATTGGTGTCATCCTAGTATTCCTGTTCTCGTGTTGCCTTATTATCCAATGTGGTCCCGCTTTGTGTAGTCTCTGTGCTGCAACCTGTTTCAGAAAACCACCTGCGTTTGGAGAAAAGGCGCGAGAAAGGATGATGATACAGCAACATGTCATTGACCTGATGAGCATAGAGTTAGACTCTGACATAGACTGAGTAATTGCCTATGTAAGGGCAAAAGGAGGGTCTGAGGTTCCGTGACGATTTGAACCCGTGTTTTCAACATTGTCGTAAATACATAATATTGGTATCAGTGAACCGCAAATGATCCATTTAGCATATCCTGGTGTTTTCGCTATGCTACGAGCAAGAGAACTCCTGTTACAAACACGTTTCTGATCTACCCATGGCATCCATCTTAGATTACGGCAGCCATTTTGTATTTCTTGCCCTCACATAGTCAATGGACACGCAATGACCTCTGATTACTTCATTTCAATTAAGGACACGTAAGCTTTAGCCGGCGATTCACCTTGCTAGTGACACGTGCACCTTAGGACAGAATACGCCATGGCTGCATGACTCGACAGAAGCTGCCCCCTCTGCCTGAGGCCAGTCCTGCTATACTGGTTCTCGTGTTCGTTGGCCTGATCATGATTAGGCGGCCGAAGCTGGTAGCCTTGCCCATTTACGACCCACAAACATCTCTTATCCTGTTTTTCTATCTTCTGCACCTGGCTCTGCTCCTTTCCTTCTGGGCCTTTATTAGGGGGAGGTAACGAAATTTACGATGAGGCGGTCCGGCTCTTGAATGAAAAGTTGACATGGGATTATGATGGAACAGTGGGAACCCCTCGTTCGTAATGTTTTGACATCAGATATTGTTGACGATTCCTGTGCAACGCCAAATATTTATTGTTTAGGACGCAAAGGTTTAGGAATGTACTAACATGTAAAGAATTTGCCCGAAGCCTAATATTTAGTATATAAGGAGCAACCCTCTTTGTACAAATCGAACAGGCTCCAAGATACTGCCCGTGTGTAGTTTCTGTGACTTCTGTGTCCCTGCAGTAATAAACCTTTGGTCTTTGACGCCACCATCGAGAAGCCCGTGTTTCTGTTTATTTGTGCACCGAGACAGGTAGAACTCCGGGGTCTTCGGGTGTTATCCCTGACACCTCTGGACGGAACCAAAAAGTCCAGAACTCCATGTAGCTGATTTGTTTAAAGAGTCATAAACCTCATACCTCTTAACCATAATTAAGTGCTTAATTAGTAAAAGAAATAGCGCTTGTGCTCAAAACTCTGCTCTGAAACACGCAGCTGGTGCAATTATATGTGAACGTACAGAATTCCAAGGTTGTGTATTCCTAAATCCACCTCATTCATCTTTAATTTGCTAAAAGACAACCCGTTTGCCCGTATCTCACTTCTGCAGGTTCCTGTTTTCTCCCTTTGTGACCGTGTTTATGCCTTTCTCTTCCAACGTCGTTCTGCTTTTTACATTCTTTACACGCTTGCTCTCAGTAAACGTGTTGTGCAGATAAATAAGTGCCGGCCCCCAAAAATAAATGTGGGTGCCCCCCACCAGACACCACTGTCCCGAATTAAGCTCTGCATTTACATTTTTCTGCTCAGGATAGAAATACTGTGTTAGTTCATGGAAGGAAAATATCAGACGCTCATTTGCAGCATTTTATTGAAAGCAAACCAGTGCTTAATTTGAGCCAGAGGTTTCCGGTGCTCTGCATCCACACTTACTTGTCAACACCGACCCTTATTACAGTCTGCTACATGGGGGCGCTGTTTATTCAATATACAGATGCTCACAATAACAGTTGTTTATTAAGTCAATATACATTAAAAACGACTAATATCTGCCGCCCAAGCTATTCCTATAGCTTTGGGCCTTGAAATAGACTGAATTGTCAAACCTGTAGGCATGTGACGGTTAGTAGTTGTGTTGGTAGTGACATTGGCAGCACTGGTAGGGGCAACGGGTGGTAAAAGCTACAGTGGCCTCCTGACAGTGCGCTAGCACTTACTTCTTTTTTTACAAATTAAGCAATGACTAAACAAACATTTTGGATACAAATTTGTGTAATGAATGTCTTGCTACATCCTTACCTCTTCGCTGTCTTAAGTGCAGTAAAAAAACTGAAGGAAAGGTAGTCACTGGGGGCCTCATTTATGAGGCTGTGCGTCACTTTTATGCCGCCGGTGCGTCACTTTTTTGTGACGCACTGGAGTTCTGGACTTTTTGGTTCCGTCCAGAGGTGTCAGGGTACAACACCCAAAGACCCCGGAGTCCCACCTGCCTTGGTGCACAAATGAACAGAAACACGGGCTTCTCGATGGTGGCGTCAAAGACCAAAGGTTTATTACTGCAGGGACACAGAAGTCACAGAATCTACACACGGGCAGAATCTAGGAGACTGTTCGATTTGTACAAAGTGGGTTGCTCCTTATATACTAAAAATTGTGCTCTAGGCAAATATTTCACATGTCGGTACATTCCCAAACCTTTGTGTCTCTAAACAATAAATATTTGGCGTTACACAGGAACTGTCGATAATATCTGATACCAAACATCACGAAGAGGGGTTCCCACCAGTCCATCACAATCCCTTGTCAATATTGTATTCAAGACCCGGACCGCCTCATCGTAAAGTTCGTTACCTCCCCCTAATAAAGGCCCAGAAGGAAAGGAGCAGAGCCAGGTGCAGAAGATAGAAAAGCGGGATAAGAGATGTTTGTGGGTTGTAAATGGGCAAGGCTACCGGCTTCGGCCGCCTAATCATGATCAGGTACAATGGACAGGAAAACCAGTTCAGGTGGGCTGGCCTCGGGCAGAGGAGGCAGCCTTTGTCGAGTCATGCAGCTTCAGCGTGATCTGGTTTAAGGTGCACGTGTCATGTAAGAGGTGAATCTCCGGCTAAGGCTACGTGTCCTTAATCAAAGTGAAGTGAATGGAATGATCAGAGGCTATTGCATATGTGAGGGCAAGGAACCACAAAATGGCGGCCATGATCTAAGATGGATGCCGTGTGTATATCAGAAATGTGTCAGTGGAAGGAGTGCTCTTGCTCGTAGCGTAGCGAAAACACTAGGATATACTAAATGGATCATTTGCGGTTCGCTGATACTAATTTTATGTATTTCCGACAAACTTGAAAACACGGGTTCAAGTCGTCACGGAACCGTCACGGAACCTCAGACCCTCCTTTTGCCCTTACATAGGCAATTACTCAATCTATGTCTGAATCTAGTTCTATGCTCATCAGGTCAGTGACATGCTGTTGTATCATCATCCTTTCTCGTGTCTTTTCTCCAAACGCAGGTGGTTTCCTAAAACAGGTTGTAGCACAAAGACTACACAGAGCAGGACCACACTGGATAATCAGACAACATGAGAATAGTAATATTAAGATGACACCAATGACCATTAGAACCTTCCATCCCCACGCTGAGATCAGAGTCCAAACCCACTCCATAAAGGACCAGTTTCCCTCATCTACATGTATGGAGTCCGAAATCTTGTGCAACTTAGAGATCGCCTCATAAACTGTTGGAGCATTATTAGGAATAAAGACACAGCAGCTCGATTGGATCATTCTGCATACCCCACCTCGATCTGCAAGTATAACATCTAGAACCATACGGTTCTGCAATGTCATGAGCCTATCCGCCTGAAGCTCAGCTGTCAGATTGCTAAGGGCACCAGCAGTTTCGGTAATAGTAGATTCAACTACCCGTGTTAGCTGACGTATGTTTCTACTATTGGCCATAGGCCCCCAGAACGGAAGGAAGCCTTTGAAGAAGTCTCCAGCTTCCTGACCAGCTGTATCTTCCTTGCTGAAGACACCTCTCGCTACTCTTGTTCTGTGGTAATCAGGTGAAGCAGTGTATGTCGGAGGCAACAATCGAGCAATATAACATGATCCTGAGAAGTCGGCAGGCAACCATGTATAAGCTCTGTCTCGACAAATGAAATAGGTACCCCTAGCAGTAAGAAAGGCAGGGGAAGAGTTAGCCGGAAACACATAAGTCTCTACGCACTCACTCCTCCCTAGCTGAGCTCTCGGATTTCTCCCATTACCTTGCAAACAGACCTGACCTCGGTGAGGTACGACCCAGATTGGAGTTGAGCTTTTACGCTTGCTTTCTCCTAAACTAAGGCGATACTCTGAAGTATTCCAACTTAAATATACTCGCAATTCGTCTCTAGGGTAAGATGGAGTATTATTGACGTCTTTGACCATGTCAATAATTCCCTGGACTAAAGCTTTGTTGGCAGAGTTATATTTAGTGGAACGTGGTGGACGTGGAGGATAGGTCTCAAGAGCATAAGCAAAGATGGTTTGAAGGGCCTGAAATGATCCATTGTAGCTGAAAGGCAAAACCAGATAGGGAATACCTTTATCCATAGTGTGGGGTATCAAGCCACACACCCAACAGTCTGTCGTGTTAACTACCAGTTGGTGTTGGTGCAAGAGCTGTACAAAAGTATTATTAATGAATTCTGAGCGTCGAGCTTGCTCATGTTCCGGAAACGAGTGAAAAGAGTGTATAGAAGAAACAGTAGAAATAGCAGGATCAAGGGGAGGTACTGTAGATACTGGCACAAAAATGAAATTTATGCTAAAGACAATTCCACCCACCAGTGTTGCTAAAACAATCAAAAATGTAATGGCACATTGCATCAAGAAACATTTGCTATGAAGAATTCTATTTAGTCTGTTTCTGCGAACGTAAATCACATTTTCTCGTTGCAGCGCAGGAAGTTCCATCTTCTACAATCCGCTCGCGACCACTGATGATGTGTACGTAGATGAAAATGCCTCTGTCAGCCCTGGGAGTTCCCAGTACTAACAGAAAGATCGACCTTGTGTCAGACCCCTGCAAATTCAAACTAGGCACACAGCCACGACCCTACGGCTACCCAGACGGCAAGGCAATTTATTAAAAACAATAAACAATAGCAAACTTCCTGGCTGAAAAGCAAAAAAAGTCCAATGTATATAAATATCAAAATCACAATATGCAGTTGCCTGCTTTATTTGTCCTTTTTATGGCTTCTAAGGTTGTATTTCTGCTTCGCTGGTACTGTCTGATCGGAGAATAGTGTATCACTAGCAGCTGTTGCAGAGTTTACGTTCGCAGATGGCAAAGTTTCTTCTGATGCTGGAGACAAATTTTCAATGTTCAAAGCAGTCTTTTCAAGAGGAGAGTCACGTTTCAAAGTGTCAGAAATCAAATCGGCATCGCTGAAAGGGACAAATTTCGGAGTTGTTTCAGCTTCGGAGGCACCAATTCCCTTCTTCACCCAGTCGTCGTAGGGCAGCGGCAGTGGAACACGCTTTACGTGAGAAGCGTGGATCCAGTGCTTGCGACCAGCAACACGTACAGCTGTCCTCGTCGCCAGCAGGATTTGGAAGGGGCCGATGTAGCGAGGCTGAAGATTCTTTGTCCTCGCAAAATTTCTGACCACCACGTGGTCGCCGGGTTTCAGCTGATGCCCTGGACTCTCCGGAGGTTTTGGCAAAGCATCAAAGACCTGTTGATGAATAAGACTTAATTTAGCAGTCAAGTCGTAAAGATAGTCTATCAACATAGGATATTCAATGGAGCAGAATTGTTTAGGCCTTGGCACACCCCAGACATTTGCCGGGCGGCCAAATACAATCTCATATGGAGAAAGCCCTATTCTAGAATGCACTGTTGCTCTCGTTGATAACAAGGCCAAAGGAAGTGCGTCTGGCCAAGCCAAACCTGTGGATGCTTGAATTTTGGCTATTTTAAGCTTGAGGGTGCCATTGTAACCCTCGACTAAACCAGCAGACTGGGGATGGTTCACACTATGAAATTTTTGTTTCAATCCTAGACCAGCACACACACTCTGCATAACTTTCCCTATAAACTCACTTCCGTTATCTGACCATACAATCCGTGGCATTCCAAACCTAGGGAAAAATTCTTTGAGAAGAATTTTGGCAGTTGATAAAGCAGTGTTGTCCTTTAGTGGGTATGCTTCTATCCACCTGGAAAAAGCACAAACCACCACCAGGACGTATTTTAAATTGTTGCAGCGTTCCATGTGAATGAAGTCTAACTGTATTACTTCAAAGGGACAGGAAGGAGGAGCAAAATGACCAGCTGGAGTTGGAGTTCCCTTGCCAGGATTATGCATCAAGCACACCATACAATTTTTCACCACTCTCTCTGCACACTTACTGATTCCCTCATTCTTCCAAACCGGAGCTAACATCTTACATATCCCTTTAGAACTTATGTGCGCCACTCCATGCGCCATCGTCACTACTGCAAGCACATACGCATCAGGCAACATCCAACGCTGCTGTTCTGTTAAATCGATCCAACATCCATTCGAGTCCAATTTGCCCGTACTTTCTCTCCATACGCGTTTCTCTTCCTCAGTCGCTTCTTTCTGAATCTCTTTCACACTTTCCATTGTGTCCTCACACATTCCAGACTCAGCAATCCATCTTGCAGACGTAGCAACATACATTCTACTCATCATGTCTCTAGCTGTCTGTTTAGCGGTTTCATCAGCAAAGGCATTTCCCCGACCAACATCATCCGTGATTGCTTTATGAGCACTGCACTTCACAATCGCAACTTCAGTCGGTAAGGTTAGAGATTCTAACAAGTCGTTAACTAGCTGACCATGTTGAATCTTAGTCCCATGGGACGTAATGAAACCCCTTTCTCTCCACAACCGGCCAAAACTATGGGCCACGCCAAATGCGTACTGACTATCTGTAAACACATTCACTCTCTTTCCCTCAGCTAAAACACACGCTCTTGTAAGAGCTATTAACTCTGCAGCTTGGGCAGAATTCTGACTCACTCTTGCAGTCTCCACAATCGTCTTCAAAGTCGTTACCGCGTAGGCAGCAGTCACATCACCATTCTCCAATTTAAAACATGACCCGTCCACATACAGCGTACCATCCGGGTCGGATAGAGGAGTATCCCTCAAGTCGATACGACCTTTTGTCTCTTCCTCCGTTTTGAAATAACAGTCATGTGGCTCAGAATCACTCGACTCTTGATCAGTCGGCAACAATGTTGCTGGATTCAATACATTGCATCTTTTGATCTGAATATGACTCGCTAATAACGTCAGCTCGTAACCAGATAATCTCGCACTAGTAAGGTGTTGTGTCTTCGTTCGGTTCATGAGTGTGTCCACTGCATGAGGAACCATGACCACTAGCATATTGTTCATCACCAAACCAGCAGATTGTCGAATGGAAGCTGCAGCTGCCGCTGTAGCCCTCAAACAACTAGGCAATGCTCTAGCTACCGGATCTAATGTTGATGAGAAATACGCACAAGGGCGTTGTTTATCACCAAACTTCTGTGTCAAGACACTCAACGCGCAACCTTCTCTTTCGTGAACGTAGAGCGTGAATGGCTTACTGTAATCAGGTGTGCCCAATACAGGAGCTGAACACAAAGCTTTTCGTAATTCAGCAAAACTCTCTTGACATTCATCAGACCATGGCACCGGACTCGGAACATTTTTCCCAGTCAAAGCTACCAACGGTTTTGCTAAAAGTGAAAAATTTGGGATCCATTGCCTACAGTAAGAGGTAATACCTAGAAAGGCACGTACTTCCCTCTGTGTGCGTGGAACACTCATTTGCATAATTGCTTTTATTCTCTCTGGGGTCAACTTCCTTCCCTCCTTTGACAAGAGATGACCTAAGTAGGTTACTTCTTGGCAGCAATATTGCATTTTGGAAGGTGACACCTTATGATTCAAATTAGACAAATGATGCAATAGTGAAATTGTAGCTGCTTTGCAAGTTTCCTTGTCATCGGCAGCCACCAAAAGATCGTCTACGTACTGTACTAGGGCAGAACCTGGAGGAAGGACAAAAGAATCTAACTGGCTTTTTAAAGCTTGACTGTAAATAGATGGACTTTCACAGTAGCCTTGTGGAGCGCGTTTAAATCTGAAACTACGACCTCCTAAACAGAAGCCGAAAATATCCCTACTTTCCTCGGCTATCGGAATGCTGAAAAAGGCATTCTTCAAGTCGATGACTGCTGTAGCGGGAATCAATGTTAACAAAGCAGTAATGTCTGGCACTACAGGAAACTGCGGAATTACAATTTTATTAACTTCTCTAAGGTCTATGACAAACCTATAGACTGGAGGCTTTGTAGGATCTGTTCGTTTCAAAATCGGCAATACAGGACTATTACAAACATTTCCTCGCGTTTCTTCAACCACACCTTTTTTAATCAAATCTTGCACAATCAATAAGAGTGCACGCTCACCTTCATTCGATATTTTATATTGAGGAATTCTTGGAAATTTCACATTCGCTTTCAAAGTTACTACATACGGTGGAATCTCTAGTAGACCTACATCATTGGGACCAGTCGCCCAAAGAGAATCAGGGAGTGAACGTAGCTCCGGCGGGAGTGCGTCCATTGACAAGTACATCGGAGAGGTGAGTCTTTTACCCAAAGTAAGCTGTACTCCTTCCGGAGAACAGTACAATGTCGCATATAGTCGTTTTAACAAATCTAAACCAAGCAGATTTTCATTACAACCTGTCGTCAAAATTAAGGGTGCTTTCAATTGACACGGTCCAACAGAAATAGACAAAGGACCAGATATCGGGTTGTACACAGGGGCGCCTGAAAAACCTACGGAAACATTTGTTGAGCCAGACAAAGGTGCGCCAGGGAGTTTCGCATGCATGATAGAACTTTTTGCGGCACCAGTATCCAACAGAAACGGTTCGACTACACCTGATGTTGCTACTGCGACATAAGGCCCACTCTGATCCACTGGAACTGATACTACTCCCTCTCTCTGTCCATGGCTGTCCTAGTACCCATTTTGTTGAAATCCCTCTTCAACTTCACAATAATCCTCAACAAGATATTGCTGAGATCTATTCTGTTGAGCTGACTGTACATTTCGCTGATCAAAGTGATTAGAAGGACGATCATTAGTTTGTGGAGGCATAGCACCTCGTCCCCGACCTCTAGAATTCTGTGCAAAACCACCACGACCTCTCTGAGCTGCTGCCGCATTATTTTGCGCTAAAATCTGACAATCATTTTTATAGTGACCCTCTTTCTTACAGTACGCGCACTGATTCCACTGGTATTGAGGCCTGGTCGAATTATAATCTGTCTTTTGATACGAATTCTGTTGCATATTAGTCTGATTCGTGCGAGGCGGATACGCCTGCTGTAAAAGAACTTTAGTCTTTAAATCTTTCGTTTTCTTCTCTGATTTCTCCTTTTCCTCTTTATCCCTATTTTCATAGTACTGTGCAGTCGCAAGTATTTGCGCTGTCGTAGATACAGCCCACGCACTTTCTGAGTCTTTCAATTTATTGCATAATTCGGGTAACAAATTATGCACAAATTTATCGACAAACAATCTCTGTCCTCCTTCAGTGCTCATATCCTGACCACTATGGTCTACAAAAGTCTCTTCGAACCTCGTGAAGAAGTCGGAGACACTTTCGTCTTTCTTCTGCTTGCATGCGGATAATTTATCCCAATTAACACGCAATGCTGGCATCAGAGTCTTCATTAAATCTATTATTCTGCCAGGAAGATTAGCAATTAGGGGTTCGGGTTTCGCACCACCTATTTGTTGAGCATCTGCTGCAGTGATAGCTGCCCAATCACCACCTAAAGCAGCCTGATGATCCTCTCTACGAATTTTAGCCCACACTGGTTGTGGAACTACATTACCAAACAACATATCAATGTCGGCTAAGTTCATTATACAAGCCTCAACTGTCTGTGTCAATTCCTTGTAATATCCGGCTGGATTCTTACGTGGATCTGGCAAGGCCTGTTTCACTGCTAACACTTCTGCTCGCTTCCACGGAATATGTATCCATACTCTTTGGAACTGTGCTGGAGCAGCTGCAATACCCGCATTATCATCACGTTGTACTGCTTCGCGCCAAATTGGAGGAACTTCCCTCATAGGATATTGGCGACTTAGCTTCATTCTACCTTTCTCTAAATCTCTCGGCGAACGAAGAGATGGATCATTCCTAAAACTCAAAATGAGTTCCATCGCTTCCTTTATATTATCGCCCACTATCATTCCAGCAGCAAACTCTTTTTGAATCTTAATTAAATCTTCCAAATCTGATTCGACATCGTCTTCTTCTATTTCCTCACGCAACAACGAGCACATCTCGTCGAAGACGTATCGCTGTGTTGGCTCTCCCCATTGCATAAATGTCTCTAACACATCTTTCGTACTATATCTTCTAACTTTTGTAATCCATCTGAGAGCTGTGGAGTCTAAAACTCCCCGTTCCTCAGTACTTGGAAGCTGACTCCGTCTCTGAACAGAGTCAGGAGTAGGAGTCTTAATCAAGGTTTTATATATAGGCGACAGCATATTAGTAACAGAATCAGTAATTCTTCGACGAACAGAAAGTGGAGTTAGTACACTCGCAGACATAGAGAACGCAGTAGAGGTAGGAATAGATGACGAAACAGTAGGAGTATCGAGGAAAATAGTTTGAGGACCAATAGGTACAGTGGTAGGTATAGGAGCGGGCAGTGCAGGAAGAGGAGGAGCTGTAGGAACATTTACATTCACCACAGGAGGTATAGGAACTTGATTCTGAGGAACAAGAACACCAGGTTGTCCAGCAACCGGCAATTGAACATTCGGGATCAGTGGAGCCGCAGCACCTTGTGCATACGGTGGAGGCGACCGTAACAGATAAGATAGCAGAGGATCGTTTTCGGAATCCTCCAGTATCTTAGCCATTTTCGATGGCAAGGCAGGATAGCACTTGTCAATCGCTAAGTTACGCTCTCTAATGGCTACATCTATGGCTTTCTCACACTCGTTAGCCTGCAACTGCTTAGTCGCTTGCTCTAGAGTTAACTCTTCTAGTTCTTTTTGCTCTTTTTTCAACCTTTTCATTTCTCTCTGTTTGGATTCTTTCCGCCAATAACGAAAAGAGTCAAACATTGCCGGCCGGGCTTTCTTCCTAAACAATTTCTCTTCTAAATTGTCGAGAATCTCTTGTTCAAAACTACCATGCAGTGGCCAACTAAGGACACCATCCTTCTTACAATAACGGACCCATATCTCATTATAAGTTATAGGACCCACACCATACTTACAATATAGGTCATATAGGGGAGTCCCAATCGGAGGAACCAGACAGGAATCCTCTAATTGTGAGTCACTGTTGCAACTAAAACAAGACAACATTTTCCGACTTACCATTCTCAGTCCGGAACACAAAACAAACAAAACACGAAACAAATTGTGCACTTGAACCAAGAACTTAGGCCTACCAAAACGAACTGATGTATCGATACCCAAAACTGAACCAAATAGATTATCGTAACCAGAACAACTAGTGATAATCTTACAAAACCAAACCAAACCAAGAACCGATCAAGGATTTTTAACAATCCTCACAAAAGTAACCAGCTAGCTATCACTAAATACTTAACTGAGGCACTGAAGACGTCACCAAGGAGAAACCCGTCACGTTTCGCCGTACTAAGGACTGCACCACTTCGGGTCCAAGACAGGGCGACGGTCAAGGCAACGGCCCACTGCAGCCGTCCTGAACGGGAACCCTCGTGGAAGAGAACTTCAGGGCCACTTTTGCGATATGCCGGGATCGATGAAGTGGGGCGCCTCCCTCAGGAATCTTCACACGAAGCTTCTCGAACTCTTCAGGCTTTTGGACCGGTACCGAATGACGTCGCCCCACGTTGGGCGCCAATTGGAGTTCTGGACTTTTTGGTTCCGTCCAGAGGTGTCAGGGTACAACACCCAAAGACCCCGGAGTCCCACCTGCCTTGGTGCACAAATGAACAGAAACACGGGCTTCTCGATGGTGGCGTCAAAGACCAAAGGTTTATTACTGCAGGGACACAGAAGTCACAGAATCTACACACGGGCAGAATCTAGGAGACTGTTCGATTTGTACAAAGTGGGTTGCTCCTTATATACTAAAAATTGTGCTCTAGGCAAATATTTCACATGTCGGTACATTCCCAAACCTTTGTGTCTCTAAACAATAAATATTTGGCGTTACACAGGAACTGTCGATAATATCTGATACCAAACATCACGAAGAGGGGTTCCCACCAGTCCATCACAATCCCTTGTCAATATTGTATTCAAGACCCGGACCGCCTCATCGTAAAGTTCGTTACCTCCCCCTAATAAAGGCCCAGAAGGAAAGGAGCAGAGCCAGGTGCAGAAGATAGAAAAGCGGGATAAGAGATGTTTGTGGGTTGTAAATGGGCAAGGCTACCGGCTTCGGCCGCCTAATCATGATCAGGTACAATGGACAGGAAAACCAGTTCAGGTGGGCTGGCCTCGGGCAGAGGAGGCAGCCTTTGTCGAGTCATGCAGCTTCAGCGTGATCTGGTTTAAGGTGCACGTGTCATGTAAGAGGTGAATCTCCGGCTAAGGCTACGTGTCCTTAATCAAAGTGAAGTGAATGGAATGATCAGAGGCTATTGCATATGTGAGGGCAAGGAACCACAAAATGGCGGCCATGATCTAAGATGGATGCCGTGTGTATATCAGAAATGTGTCAGTGGAAGGAGTGCTCTTGCTCGTAGCGTAGCGAAAACACTAGGATATACTAAATGGATCATTTGCGGTTCGCTGATACTAATTTTATGTATTTCCGACAAACTTGAAAACACGGGTTCAAGTCGTCACGGAACCGTCACGGAACCTCAGCACCAGTGGCGTAAACAATGCGCCTTGTTGCGCCATATTTATAAAGTGACGCATCTAGGTAGATGCGTCACTTTGTAAATCCCTGCACCACATTATACCTGCTCCAGGTATAATGTATGCAAGTGGGGCGTTTTGACACAAGAAAGGGTCATGGAAGTGACGCAGTGAAATCTATAAGATTTCACTGTGCCATTTCTTGGTCGCTAATGCGTCAAAATCTTACGCCTGCTTCATGGCAGGCGTAAGACTGACGAAGGCACTAACAACTTGGGACTTGCCCATGTGAAAGCACACATTGCTGGAGTTGCGTCACTTTTGTGACACACTCCAGCAATGCATCACTTTTGCGCCTACAGATACGTCAGAAATACTGACGTATCTGTAACTGCTTGCTACATGATGCGTCATATTATAAATATGACGCATCAATCATGACGCAAGGAGTGCACACTGAGAAGTGACGCATCGCTGCTTTCACGCAGCGATGCGCCATTTCTCATAAATGAAGCCCTGGGTTTTTAAGGTTTTTCTGTATGAATGAAGATGTTACCAGAACTAAGACACATTTTATTATTTTGGAAGTAGGTGAAAAGGAATTATTGTGACTCATTTTAAAATTTATTAAATTACCCTATCATTTGGCCTTTTACAGGAGAGAGGACAAACTACTCAGAACCAAGCAACCCATCATTTACTTTATGTAGCAAGAAGTGCGTCAATAATGCTAAGAAGAAATGTCTTCTATTAAAATAACATGGACATAACGTACTTTCATTAATGTGTTTACCTACTACCTGGTTTCATTAGGACGTTGTTGGGATACCTCATCTGAACTTAATACTGAAATGTATTGTAAACCACTACATTTTCGTTTAATCTTATTTGTTCATTATTCACCCTGGAGTTTCATAACCAGAAGCTCACATTAGTCTCAGCCATAGAATCGATCACCTTACAATGTAGCAGGTTGTAATTGTTGATAAACATTGGGGCATATTTACCAACAAGTCGCGCAGGACAGTGCAGCAATATGGTCGGGTACTCCCTATGACCCCTCAATAACTTAAAAACCCCTGGTGCAAAGTTATTCTCGTCCCGGTCTCCCCCTGCCCCAGGGATTTGGACAAGCACACTAGATGTTTGGTAAGATCTTTGGATTAGGGGGGAGTGACCCCCCCGGCCGTATTTATTAATATTACAAAACAATATTCAAACATTTCAAATCACAGAAAAATGTAACCCAGAAAGTACAGTTTACATTGATGGACACATGTTGTTGCAAGAGCTAACCTTAACACATTCTAATACAGAAGGCACTCCTACCGTAAATCTAAAAATGCACGATATGACTTTCTGCGTGTCCCTTTTGAGACCGACGGCAAAGTCAATGTGCGACCCTTGACCTTAGGGTAGGTCGCTCCCCTTGCTGCTGCAGCGCTACCTGTGACCTTCTGTAGGCGAGAGTCTGCCTGCTGGAGCGAAAGTCTGCCCCCTTTGCATTCTGTATCCCGTATGACTGTCTCCTGATTGAGTGACTGCCCCCCCTATTGCATTCTGTATCCCGCGTGACTGTCTCCCATTTTGAGTGTCTACCCCCTCTTGTTTGCCTTCTGTACCCTGGTTTGACTGGTTCAGGACCTGTGCCTATTACCCCTGTGCCTCGTTCTGTGCTTTTCTTGCCTCTCTCTTGCTTCCCGTTTTTTGCGCCGTTCTTTTTCACAGCGCCCTGCGCTCGTGGTTCTATCGCCGCTGTTTCCCTCCCAGCCTGCCCCCCGCTCCTCATTGGTTCCTATCCTCCCACCACCCACCTGCCAGCTGACCCGCCTCCCCGGCTACCCTTAAATGGCGGCCGCAGCACAACCGCGCAGCCCGTCTGCGCCCGTCCACGCCTGGCCCGCCCCCAGCACCAGGACCCCTGTTCCCCACCAATACAAGACCACCCGACAGACCTACGACGCCGCCACCCTCAACGCACTCAATGCCAGCCGGAATCCCGCCTGCTACCGAGCCATCCCAAAACGCACCCACGGACCCTTCACCTGCAAAGCCTGCAAGTTCACCTGCCTCCGAACCTGCACCACATCCGCAAAGCCGAGCACCAACAACAAACACCTCAAGTGCATCCTGCTTAACACCCGCTCCGTCCACCGACACGCCGTGGAACTCTGGAACCTCCTAGACACTACTTCACCAGACGTCGCCTTCCTCACAGAAACCTGGATGAACGCCTCCTCAGCCCCCGACATCGCCATAGCCATCCCGGACGGATACAAGATCACCCAGAGGGACTGCGCCAACCAGACCGGAGGAGGCATCGCCATCATACACAAGAACACCATCCGCATCCCAACCAACTCTGACGACACCCTCACCGCCGCCGAACACCTCCACTTCCAGATACACACCGACCCCAAGACGACCCTCAGAGGCACCCTCATCTACAGACCCCCGGGACCACACACACGATTCAGCGAAGACATCGCAGACTTCATCAGCCCGCTCGCCCTCTCCTCCACTGACTACATCCTCCTAGGGGACCTCAACTTCCACTTGGTAAACAACAATGACACCAACACCACCACCCTGCTGGACAACCGCGCCAACCTCGGACTCAAGCAACTGGTGAACACCCCCACCCACTACGCCGGCCACACGCTCGACCCCGATATCTCCTCCAGCAAGCATATCTCCTTCAGCCATTCCACCGGACTGCAATGGACGGATCACAGCTGGGGTTGTGAAAGTGCTTGATTCAAGATCACGACGGGCCCTCACTTTGCCCTGTCAGGGCTTTACATCTATCGACCCCCTGGACCTGCTTACAAGTTCATCGAAGCTCTCCTTGTGGTGGCAAACTCCTTGGTGGTGGGTTCGGCAAACTTCACCATACTAGGAGATCTTAATCTCCATTTTGACTTGACACAAGACCCTACCATCAAAAACCTCCTGGTGGACTTTGCGGCATTACAATTAAACTCTTTAATTCGCACTGCCACACACTCGGCTGGGCATGTATTAGACCCTGTCTTCACTAACATCCCGGAGGTTAGGACAGACTTGCCCAAACCTATGGGTTGGACAGATCATTATCTCATCAAAATTACTATGATGGTTAGGGAAACGTTCAACAAGGACGAGCCAATTTGACGCCTAAAAAGGCCTTGGCATAAACTTTTAACCAGCGACCTCCACTCTACTCTAGGAGAATTCCACAATGAGGCAAATATGGATATTAATATGACATATGCTGCCTTCCATGACTGGATTACTAGAGGACTAGACGCCCTCATTCCAGCAAATGGACTAAGGGGCGTTGCTCCCCCTCCAACCCATGGTATAATGATACTCTGAAATCCATGCGGAAAGAATGCAAAAAAGCCGAGCGAATCTGGAGAAGGGAGTATAATGATAGGGATAAAGCATCTTATCTGTCCAAACAAAAACTCTATCATAAAGCTATTTGCCCCGTGCGCGCCTCCTTCTATGCCGAAGAAATCAACTCTAGCCCGAATCCCACCAAAGTTATTTTTAAATTGGTGCAAGAACTGCAGAGTAGCAGAACCCCGGCCTCCAGTATCACCTCCACGCAGCAGTGTAAGGACCTTGCCATTTTCTTTATAGAAAAAGTGCAAAAAATTTACAGATCATCCCCGCAGCACCTTTCTGACCCGCCTAACTCCACTAACTCAATTACTAATGGCACCACACTGATACTTATACCAGAAATTTCATATGAGGATATAACTAAACTCTGCAGGAAAGTCAAGTCTGGCTCCCCAGCAGACCCCATGAGGCCGACTCAATTTCTTGAATCTTTAGAATTTTTTCTACCTTCCCTGGTCTCTATACTTAATCTTTCCTTTTCCTCGGCTTGTGTCCCAACTGTTTGGAAACAAGCATGGGTCTCCCCCATTATTAAGAAGCCCACTCTAGACCCTTCCAAACTAGAAAACTTCAGGCCCATCTCGTTGCTCCCATAGGTGTCTAAACTTGCGGAGGCCCATGTAAACAATGTTCTGTCCCAACATATGGATCAAAACAACATCTTGGACCATTCTCAAAATGGGTTCAGGCCGGGACATAGTACTGAGTCTGCTCTCCTGTCCACGACTAAACACCTCCGGACAATTCTCGATGCCGGTCAGAGTGCTGGGCTGATTTTGTTAGATCTCAGCGCAGCCTTTGATACGGTCTCTCATAACATCCTGTTAAATCGTCTGGAGACAGTAGGGATTACCGGTCTTGCCCTGGAATGCTTCCGCTCATTTCTGAAGGACAGATCCTTCCGTGTGTCAGCTCCCCCGTTTCTCTCCCAGTCCCATTCCATCGGTCAAGGAGTCCCTCAGGGCTCTGCACTTAGCCCATCCCTCTTTAACCTTTATGTGCAGCCACTTGCGGCAGTGGCTAAGGAGTGGCACCTAACGCTGGTGTCATATGCAGATGACACGCAGCTGGTTATCACTCTCACCGAAGGCCCTTCAACTTCGGCCTCGAGATTTAGGGAGGGCCTGGCTGCAGTAGCCCAGTGGATGACGGACAACTGCCTGCAGCTTAATGCAGGCAAGACGGAGGTGCTGCTCCTCGGGAAGAATACCAGCTATTGGAATGAGGACTGGTGGCCCTCTTCATTGGGCACCATTCCACCACCTAAATCCTTGGTGAAAAATCTGGGCTTCTGGATAGACTCCTCGCTTAGTTTCCAGACCCACACAAAAAAAGTGGCAGCTACTTGTGTGGGCCTGCTGAGGAGCCTTAACCCGATACTCGTTTTTTTTTACTCTAAAGTCCGCCAACTCATTGTTCAATCCATAATTCGCTCCCGTTTGGACTATGCCAGTGTTTTACTTCTGGGCGCCAACAAAGCGGAGATAGCGCGACTGCAACGCGTACAGAACTCTGTGGCTAGAGCCTTGGTGGGTCTTCCCCGCAGGTGTTCGGTCAGAGCTACCATTCAAAAATTGCATTGGCTGCCCATTGAATCTCGCATTCAGTTTAAAACCCTCACCATGGCATTTAAGATCCTCAAATCCGGATGTCCAGAACTTTTGTGCCCGCTCCCAACACCTTACGCGCCACAGCGCAACTTGCGCTCATTAGGCCAGCACCTAGTGACTGTACCCCGTACTAAGTTCTGCCGTATTGGCGGTCGCTCCTTTAGGGTTCTGGGAGCCAAGCTCTGGAACTCCTTGCCACTGAACATTCGTTCTTTGGAAAACCTGTCTGCCTTCCGGAAAGCTATTAAGACCTGTCTGTTCCCCTCTCCTTAGGATTCCCTGTCTTTCTTCCCTTTCCTTCTTTAGTACAGCTCCTGTGGTTCCCCAGCGCCGGGACGCCTCTTTGCTGGGGCAGCTGTTGCGCTTAATCAAAATGTTAACATAACATAACTTCAAGTGTATGGAAATGCACCCTGCATTCAGACAACTTGCTCCTCATTCTTGCCCTTCACTTTCAAGCTCACCGTGCACTCACACTGATCACCATGCACTCACATCATTCACCTGCTCACCCTGCACTCACAGTGATCACAATGCACTCAAACTGATCACATGCACTCACACCATTCACCTGCTCACCCTGCACTCACAGTGATCACTCTGCACTCACAATGCACTTGCGCTGTTCACCCTATACCTCACCCTGCAGTCACACAAGTACACTACTCATCCTGTACTCATGTGACACTTCACTCACCTGACCCCCTCACTGCTCAATAAGCAACTCACTCAAACATGCCCATCAGTAATCACACATTCGTTCGTCCCACTCTGAACTTGCATCCGCACCCAAATTCATATGCCACCTCACTCACCCTGCAGTCAATTCTCTTACCCTACTCTTGCACTGTTGCATCGCTCACAGTGCACTCACATGGGCACTCTTGTCACCCACACAGTGTGCAGAGGGTTAATGTGCCTGCTACAAAGAACGTGTACCATGCAGATCACAGAACTGAGTGTGAGTAAACTATGAGTAGCGCTATAAAAAAATAAAACGTTTGGCGGAAAGGTGCTATAGAGAGATGAGGTGCATTGTTAAAGTGAGAGGTTGAATGGGGAGAGTTCAGATGTCTTAAAAAGGGGTGAAAGAAAATGGCCTCCAAAGTGAGCGAAGGATCCAGGGTTAGGAGAGGAGAGAGGGATGGAAGGCAGGGGGTGAGAGGAAAGCTGCATGGGTAAACTGCTTAACTCTGCACAAAACCTCCAGGTTTTTAAGGGACTCCTGCCTCTCCTGGCCAGGGCCAGGTGAGCTTCTAACGTGGCAGCACGTATTCCTGCGGAGTGGAAGGCCCTTCTCAAAGGTTGACTAGAAATCTTTCTGATGTCAATTGCTGTATTTTGGTTATAAACGGGTAGTGATGGGGTGAAATCTTTCCTCAGTGTTACTGTGTGTAAAAAATGTCAAAATAATGAAGCAATGCTATCCCAAAATACACGGCATCACATAACATCACTTACATTTTCTTCCCACACAATTTAGTCAAGCCTGTCGCGTAATTTGGTCCTCACGTGCCTCATAATTCTAGTAGCCCTGCCTACAGGTTTAGACATTTTTGTCAGGAGGGGGTCCTTACGCTTGAAAATGTTGACAGGGGGGTCTCGGCATCCAAAGTTTGAAGACCTCTGATGTAGGGAATGTTTTCTGCATTTAATTGGGCTAATAAAGCACAGAGGTTGGCAATAAATATACTATATACACCAACGCAAGAAGGGGGAATAGACCTGCCAGGCAAGAAGGGCATATTAATTAGCAATTGAGAAGCAGAATGCTGAGTTTTTAAGAGGCCTCTTGGGAACGGTTGGTGTCTACTTGCACCACTAGGGACTCTAGGGTTTTTTGGGCAGTGGGTAATGGAAGGTAGCCTAATGTGGCCGCTCAGGATAACATTGGTTCTTCCATGTCTCCAGTTCACTGGGTGGATCACTATCATAGGTTCTATGCACTGGACACAGTTGTGCCCGTAGTTATGGATAAAGATTCTGGTTTGTACCCACTTGGGATTGGATTTGATCCAGGGGAGGTTTATGCAGCTAATATCCGCAGCCCCTTCAACAAACCCCCTGGTCCAGATGGGATACCTATGAATTTATATAAGGCAGAACTACATCTCTGGGCCTCAGTTTTGACTAATGTACTCAATGATGTGGCCCAGATAGATTTACCCCTGTCTTTGAAATCTGCTACCATTGTCCCAGTCTTCAAAAAGGGGAATAGGAAGGATCCAATATGTTAAAGTCCAATTCCCCTGTTAACACAGTTGTGAAGGTGGTAGGTCGTGTTGTTTTAAAGCATGTAGAAGCCTGGGCTCAAGCTAATGACATCATGTGTTCTCTCCAATATGGATTTAGAGAAGGGATTGGCACGTTGGAACAAAGCATGAATCTTAACCTTCTGATAGGTAAATATGTAGTGGTGAAACAGATGTCCATTTTTCTTGCATTCATGGACCTCATTAGCACCCATGACCGGGTAAACAGGTCTAAGCTCTTGGACATCCTGGGCATATTAGGACTCCCTTCCCACGCGGTCAATTTTCTAAGAGCCCTACAAATGGGCATAAATGCTTGTGTAACGTATGGCATGGAGGAAGTGTGCGCCCAATCATATAGCCTACCACGGGTGATAAGGCAGGGCTGTCTGAGGGCACCAATTTTGTTTTTGTTACACATAAATAGCTTGAATAACTGTCTGATTGAAAAAGTTAATGTCAGCTAGTGTGCCCACTCTGTGCTGATGATGCAATGTTGAGGGCCAGAACGTCAAATGGGCTAAAGCTATTCGTTGATCACTGTCAATTTTATGAATTACTTGGATCTCGACACAAACATCTCCAACCATCACTATATGGATTGATGGAGGAAGGCTGCAAACACTACCCTATTGACATAAAGTGGCGAATAACTACGAGGGTCTCTACTTTTCCATATTTGGGTGTATCATTTGACTATCAGAACATTTGGCTTAACTGTATAGCTAATCAATGCTCTAGATTCGGTCCAGCTTGCAGTTGTCTGTTTAGAAATTCCTTGTCGATAGGCAATAAGCCTATTCTGCCCCTACTGCAAATCTATAAAATGAAATGTTATCAGTACTGACATACAGTTCAGCAATTTGGAGGTACAGTAACTGCAAGGTGATTCAGCAGGTAGAGGACCGATTTTTTGGAAAACTATTGGACCTGGGTTTCAATAGTGCACCTTTTTTATTCATGAAGAACTGGGGTTGGATTATGTGGAAGGTCAAGTTAAATTGGAATGCAGAAAAAATGGGGACCCCTCTATTAGGCGTACTTAAGGTCAGGTAGAAGAGGGGAAACCAACAAACATACTAGTAGAGCTCCCTCATGACCTATAGTTCTTTTTATCATTACACATATAATTCATCATGGGCTGTAGATACATTTGAATAATTAAGCAATTTAATTACATAATTGTAGTTTATAACTTTATTTATTAATTTTCATTCTTTCATTTATCAAAATTACTTCTCTATTGGTTTTTTATACTCAGGTGAACATTTACAGTAAATTCTAGACATATCTATACTAATATAATAAAGAGAGAGCCCAAACCTTTGAGGCGGGTAATCTCAGGAACCACAGCACCAATCACAACACCCAATACAGCGTTGGAAAGGGCAGTTGCAGCAGAAGGACATAGGCTATGTAGATGCCCACCATATACATTTAAAAGGTAAAATCACTGTGGCAGCAAAGTAGTCCCTTGTGGGCGTGTCTGCGTTGTGGTGTGGGCGTGTGCTTGGGGCGTGACAAATGCTGGGGGCGTGTGGTACGTTCCGCCCTTCATGGCATGTCTCATATTGTGTGCTAATCCCACCCTGCTCCCTTTAAATACCACTGCACCCCATAATCATAACTACCCTTACTCCTTAAAATACCCCAACACCCTTAAACACTAACCCATCTTAACCCTATAAAAATACCCTGTACCCCAAAACCCAAACCTATCCCTAAACCCTAAAAATACCCCTTTACCCAAAAACCCAAACCCAGTCCTGAACCCTATAAATACCCCTGTACCTCAAAACCCAAACCTACAGTGAACCCTAAAAATAGCCCTGTACCCCAAAACCCAAACCTAGCCCTGAGCCCTAAAAATACCACTGTACCCCAAAACCCAAACCTACCCCTGAACCCTAAAATACCCCTGTACCTCAAAACCCAAATCTAGCCCTGAACCCTTAAAATACGCCTGTACCCCAAAACCCAAACCTACCCCTGAACCCTAAAAATACCTCTGTACCCCAAAACCCAAACCTAGCCATGAACCCTAAAAATAACCCTCTACCCCAAAACCCAAACCTACCCCTGAACCCTAAAATACCCCTGTACCCAAAACCAAACCTAGCCCTCAACCCTAAAAATACCCCTGTACCCAAAACCAAACCTAGCCCTCAACCCTAAAAATACCCCTGTACCCCAAAACCCAAACCTAGCCCTGAACCCTTAAAATACCCCTGTACCCCAAAACCCAAACCTACCCCTGAACCCTAAAAATACCCCTATACCCCAAATTCCAAACCTAGCCCTGAAGCCTAAAAGTACCCCTGTACCCCAAAACCCATACCTATCCCCAAACCTTAAAACTACCACTGCCCGTCCGCGCCTGGACCGATAACCCAAAACTATATCTGAACCCTTAAAATACCCAAACACCCCAAAACATATACCTCAGTACCCCAAAACATATATCCCTATACCCATACTTACCTTATCCAAACATTAAAAAAACAAGCTTTTACCATTCATGCATTTACAACGAATTTCGTTGTAAATGTATGCGTGGTAAAAGCATAGAAAATGTAATGCCATGCGTTATAATGGCATTGCGGAGTCATGGTACTTTCGTAATGAAAGTATGCGGAGTGATGATATGCGGAAAGAAAGTTGCGGAATAATGGGTGTTTACCCTCCCCCGGTAAGTACATTGGTGGCACGGCGGCCCACATCTCCAGCAACATACTCATATGTTTTCAATACCCATTTGAAAAATGCACAGGTCTCTCTCCTTGATGGCCAGCACTGACATACACTTTTAGACACACCTCCCGCCACAATGTGATTCCAGGCAAATCACTTTGTCTCCCCGTGCCTACCACAAATGAATGTGTTCTTCTGTAATGTAAATTGTGCTCATGCCATGTTGTGGAGTTCGCACTATATAATATTGCAAGGAAAAATAAAGTAGGGAAACTCCAGTTCACACACTACTGAACGCGCACTCTTAAGTGCATCAGCAATGCACTGTGCATCGGAGTGTTTCACAGGCCTGTCATAGATAAGAAATGCTATCAAAACGAAATCCTACAAAACAATATACTACTGGCCGGCAGCAATTCATACCCGGACAACGTCGGGACGGGCTGCTAGTATACATATAAAAGATTTTTCACATCTCATCTCAACATCTTGTAACCCCCAGGTAGAGAAACAACAACAAAAGCATTAACACAATCTCACATGCACTCATACCTCTTCAGCTACACTCATACTCCATTCACAAACACATAATTCTGGAAAGACGGAGATATAGACATGGTAACAAACTCCTTTGACCACTATAGCATCTGCAATAAGTAGGATCTAAATGGCAATGGTCAATGCGTTTCAGTGGCATAAAAAAAGTATGGGCACCACTTGCATCAGGACTTCTGCTGCAGTCAACATCCAACTCAGTCCAGCTGTGACATCGAATGAATGCAGAAGCCATCAAAGTTAAATTGGCCCCTTTGTTACTTTGGATATCAGTATGGGGCGAAAAGAGATTGAATTTTAACAATATTGTGATTGGGGATTGTCTCTGGTGTATGAATTGTCACAAGATACTGTTGTTAAATTACATTAAAACTGTTGCTTGTTCCCTAGATTGAATGGACCTTTTTAATAAAGCCAGAGTTTCTTAAACAAGGAGAACAGAGCAACCGTTGGGAATGTTTTTTAAACAGACTGAAGAGTGAGAGGGAAGCCAGGGTACTAAAGAAAAAAAAACAATAGATCCTGACTGCTCCTGAAAACTGTAACAGGCATTGAATCATACCTTGAGGCAGCGAGACATCCTTGGGACAGATCATTGCTTACAAAAGTTCATTGGGATTCTATCTGTACAATTATCTGTTTTGCTGAGTGTCAGTATGATCCCCATGTACATTCAACTTGTCCTTGTGGTGATTGCTACCCCCAAACCCTAGTACATCTGGTCTTATTCTGTAAATTTTATGAAAAAAGTATTTAATACTGCTTCAAAAATCCAGGGGTTTCTTCCAATTTCCACCTGCCTTTTTACATTCATAGCTATTACCTTTTTACATTCTCAGCTATTAGGTGATGTTTCAAGGTCTAATAGGGGCTACATAATAATTCCTAAGTTGGAATTAACTACAGACGTAATCAATGTTGGAGTTAGAAGGTTGCACCACTTCACCCTGATCCCCCCATCTTTTACAGTTAACTCGGTCAGGCCTGGATCGGGGTGTGCTACCAACTGATCTTTGTTCCTAACCTAATTTCTATTGGGTATGTTGGTATGCAGACAAAATATCTATATACAATAATATCGAAGTTTAAATATCGAAGGGACATAATATAGAATGTAAGTTATATCGATAGATTTAATATCGATATTAGTAATATCGATGTTTTAAATATCGATGTTAGTAATATCGACGTTAATAATTTCGATGCTACTAATATAGGTGTTTAGATTATTTTTATGTATATTATTATGTATTTATCATGTTTTTAATTTATTTTTATGCAATTTAATTAAATTTTGTACTTTAGTACTGTAGCGGGTTGTGGGTTTATAGGGGAATAGGGTGGGAAGTAATTTAATTATACTAAATTAATTATTAATTAGTAGAAATTATAAAATTAATTTTAATTAATTGGTAATTTATTTTAATTAATTGGTAATTAATGTTTGTTAATTGATTAATTGATAATTATGTTCTGTAGTGGGTTGTGAGTTTATAGGGGAATAGGGTGGGAAGTAATTTAAATGTAATTAAGTAATAATGTTTTTTAATTAATTGTTTTGTTTATTATATAATTGTTAATTAATTATTAATTGTTAATTAAATATTATTAAATGGTATTTATTATTAATTTTTTAAGTGAATTATGTATTGATAATTATGTTGTTAATAATTATATATTGGTATTTGTAAATGGTTTATATTTATTTAATAGTTACGTTTTTTATTATTTAAAAAAATTAATTTATTTGTAAGTATGTTATTTTTACCCGTACGCTATCCAACACTTTATTTACTGTTGCATTCTTTGGAGTGGGAATAGTAATTTTTACCTCTACGCTATCCAACACTTTCCCTACTGTTGCACTCAATGGAGTTGGAATAGTAATTGTTACCCCGACGCTATCCAACAATTTCCCTACTGTTGAACTCTCTGGAGTTGGAATAGTAATTTTTACCCCTACGATATCTAACACTTTCCCTACTGTTGCACTCTCTGGGGTTAGAATAGTAATTTCTACCTCTACGCTATCCAACACTTTCCCTACTGTTGCACTCTCTGGAGTGGGAATAGTAATTGTTACCCCTACGCTTTCCAACACTTTCCCTACTGTTGCACTCTCTGGAGTTGGAATAATAATTGTTACCCCCATGCTATCCAACTCTTTTCCTACTGTTGCACTCTCTGGAGTGGGAATAGTAATTTTTACCCGCACGCTATCCATCATTCATTTCCTTTTTTAAATTTGTTTTACATTTTTATTAATTGTTATTTATTTTATGTATATAAATGTAATTGTAAATTATTATATTTTCATTTATTTATAAGTTATTAAACTAATTTTTTAGAGTTATTATTAATGAAGTATATACTATGTATTATATCTTTATTATTATTTGTTTTTATTACATTATTTATTATTTTAAATATTATAATATATTTTAACTATGTTTATTACATTTATAAGTATTATTTTGTTAACATTACATTTTTTTTATTTAAAAAAAGATATTTTTTTAAAAAACTATATTTTTGACATCGATATATTTTTTTCGTTATTTTTGTACTTACCTTGTTAGAGATAGGATGTCGATGTTATTGTTATCAATTTTTTTGTTACAATATTTTTGTAGGTAGATATTTTTGTATTCAATATTTTGTCACGGAAAGGCATCACCCTCAGCCCATCATAATATGGCTGGCGGTGTCTGCTTGACACCGCCACCAAAAATAATCATTTTCCACCCTGGCCGCAATGCGACCGGGGCGGAAAAGTGGTGGGCGGTGTTTTGCTCCGCTGTGGTCCCCCCGCCATTCTAATATGGTGGGGGGGGAATACAGGGAAGGATGGCGGGCGGATTGCCCCCGCCAGGCTGGCGGTGGCTACCGCCAGCCTGGCGGGGGCAATCCACCCGCCATCCTAATGGACCCCTATGTGCTAGAATCCCCACCTATTATGATGTTAAAAGATTTAAAATAGGCATATGATCTGGATTCCAGGATTGTTACTGCTTCAAGAAGAGCCTCAATCGGACACCCAGGATCACTAATAGAAATATAGAAATTTACCAGAAAAAAAATGAAAAACTTTAGGGAGAATCACCCATAATATATGTATCCCATTGTGCCTCAGGGAAACTGGAAAAACCCTAATTGCTTGGAAAGACGAACCAGGGTGGTTAGCCAACCTCACGATCTATGACCAGGGGAGGGGATTGCTGCCACGTTAAAGCTTTTACAGCCATCTGAGCCAACGGGCCAGGTTTTCTTGAGCATATTAATGTCAAATTCAGTGACAAAATTAAACCAATCTGGGTCCACCAGCTTATCTATTATGCCAGCAACATTCCAGCTAAGAACTCTCAACAATGGTCACACCATAGTACAGGGTGTAGACTCAATAGGTAATTTACTAGCGCAACATTCAGCCAAACTATCAGGCCTATAGTTTGGGGGGCAGGCTGTGGTGCCCTGGAGTCAGTCAGTTTGATCCAAGTCAGACAAGGGAATGTATCTATTAGCTGTAGAAATAGCTGGTTGCCTGGAAGGGTAATGTCTTGTGCTGACCTTCATTGGAAGTTTAGGTTGTAAGCAATGATAAAAACAACACACACACAGAATAACTAATACTCACAGTTACATATCTTCATGGGAAAATGGGCAGCCACTCCTTAATATATGTATTTTAAGTTTGATAGATGAGCAAAGGGATCTGCATCATGTTGGGCAATGTCAGTGTTGGGTTTTCCGAGATTAGCATGACTTGAGGGACAGCAACCTATCACTTTAAAACTTTGAAATGGTCCTTCATTCTAATCATTTCTCCCCCCCCACATCATGCAGGGAATATGAATACAGTGATTACCATGCACCTAGACCAGATGGCTCTGCAAGAGTTGATACAAATAAACAATTCTACATTAAAAACCATGGTTTTCAACATTTCTTTTTTTTAGAGAAGATATTTCACTTTGTTTTTATCACTTGGATGATTAGTTCACAGGTAGAGAGAAGAAGTGACTAGGACCACAACCTGCCCCCATTGTCTTCTCATAGCATTGAGGTGCAATTTACATTGACAGTAACCCACAAATTCACTAGGATATTTCAATGAAAGTAAAGAAATTTTGACATTGCAACCGGCAACTGAATAATGGTGTCAGACTTGATTCTGTGCAGGATCTAACTCGGATAGTTATTGTTGCATTGTTAGCTTCTCTCCTTCCTTTTGTTTTTTCTCAACATCCCCACGAACACTTCCATCTCCAAATCTTCCACCTGATTGTTTTATTAAGGATCAAGTGATCATCTTCATTCACCTGTATTACCTTTGTTCTCATTGTGTCCAGCCGAGTCATACAAATGAATGGCTGTAAGGTAATGGCATCTTTCGCATGCAACTTACCTGCTTGGACCTCTTATGTTATGATAGAGACTAGAACCAGACCCCTGACTAATTTTTCTTCCTCTTACCCTAAATTCCCCTCCACCTTATCTAACCTAGTAATCATATTCTGGACACTGCATTGTATATTGCCAACACTGTTATCCTGCTTGGACTCTTCAGGTACTTAGCTGTGCTGTTTGTATCTTGTGCATGCCAGGGTTGCCCCATATTGCTTATGGGCAGGCCTGAAAAAGCACTTACCATGACTGCCTGTAAACTTCTGCATTACTATGTTTACTCCTTTGTCACTCCTGAGGTGTTGTTTCGGCCCATTCATTTGATTCCCTGTATCCATTGCATGCCATTAGGGTTTGCCTTTTTTGCTTTTCAGGAGACTAGAAAAGGCCCTAACTATGGCTGCACTGTACTCCTTTGAGTTTCTCCTCTGCTGCTGAAACCGAACCAAGAACTGTAATGCTTGCTCTGACTAGGATGGTAGGAGAGTCCACGTGTGCATCTATGTTTGAAACTACTTTTTTCCACTTCATGGATAGGAACAGGAACATGAACATGAGGAAGGTTTTCAGTGACTCTTCAAGCACAACAACAAAACACTTCTGACCAAAGCCAAACTCTGTTGAAACACTTTCAAGCAGCTAAACTTATAAATGAATGCAAAGCACAAGTGTACCATCCCACAGTGGTCTCCCCTCCTCTATGAAATTAGGTCAGATTAGGATAATTCATTTGGTCAATCACACACAACTATAGCACTACTCACATGAGTGACATTGCAATTCAACAAGCTTCCAATCAGACACTTCCCAACAGCGCACTGTACTGTCTGTCTGCCAATGTGCTTTGGTGTCTCATCAATGGTTTTAAGTACTATTTAAATTCAATTACAATACAGTATCAAAATATATCCGCCATTGGGGTTGGGATGTTTCTACTGACATAAAAATGGTCCCTGGAGGGGAGCTGAGCCAGACAGTGTGCTAAATTGTTGCTTTTTTACCTCCTTACATCACTCCCATTGTTTGGCTACACGAAATCTCACAGCGATAACTGTTGTCACATGGAGTGATTGACTGCTAAATCTGCAGCTTTGAAAGTGCACTGTCTTGAAGTTGGTGAGGATGGCTCGATTGAACTTGTGAGAAGTGGACATTGCTGGAGGCACCAGTAGCACCTGTGAGACAGAAGGGCTGGTGCAGCCTCAGGTGTAGATGCTCTGCTAGTCTCAAATAGAGGAGGGGTCAATTCCAAAAATGTCTGGTGGATACAGCTTTAATTGGGATCAGTTCAGACCTCTACAGCTTGACGGGCTGAAGGTGGGAGAAAGGAAGGAGCTTACTAATGTCCTTTTGACAGCAGTATACACCATCTACAGTGGCACCATATTGACAAAATCCAATGGAGGAATGACCCCATACACTACCTTTCCTTTGCAGGAAGAAAGGGATGGCAGATGTTGATAGCAGTAAGACAACTGTCAGACATTATCTTTAAAAAGCTGGACACCATTGATAAATCGTTTGTTTGATGCTGCCTAGGTACAACTCATTGTGTTGAGGATCAAGAGAATGGTATGGGAACCACACAGCAGCAGCTCCTGCGCTATCGCTGAGTTGTACCGCCCCCCTGCTTAAGTATCAGGCAGCAAACCATGTCATTATCATTTTCTTTTTCTTTCTGCTGCAGGGAACCAAGTCTCGGTGGTGCTGGCCATGAGGAGTTCAGTGGGAGTAGTGCACACTGTAAAGTGCGCATGACGGTTTGTCCAGCTGTTAAATGCCGTCCAAACTATCATTCACACTTTAATGTGTTATACAGTTGGGTGAAGTGAGGCACAGACTCCTGGACCGTGAGGGCATTAAACAAGCCCGCTCAGGCCAATTATGACGCTGCTGTCATGAGAGCAGCGTCTTGATTGATTGATGTTTAGGAGCCTGCCCAGGGTGCAGGGACCCCGAGGAGAAGAATCCTGAGACGGCGGACAGCGGATGGCAGAGCAACCGCAGGTAAGTATTTTTTATTTATTTCTTTTATTCCCCTACCCCCTCACATCACCCATTCCCCCTGTCTCACCACTTGTTAAGAAAGCTGGCCGCTACTGGTACCACAGTGAAGGATATGAGAACGAAAACATCAAAGAGGAGCAGTAGGACAGGCTAGAGAAAGACGTGGGTGTCTGTGGCAATGTTGGTGGTAGAAGAATTTATTGAGGCACTGTATGACAAACACCAATCCAACATTAGGGTTTTGGGATATCATGGTAGAGGATCAGTGATAGAAGAGATGTAAATATTGTTTTCTGAGTACCTTTCCCACACTGGATACTGTAATCTAGAAAAGTTTACAGACTCCCCTCTGGGTGAGGGCGCTTCCCATAAGAAAACGGTAGCAGTACTGTCATTGTGTTCCACTGTGAACTGAATGTTCACTAACTCATTATTAAAAAAGTGGGCCTTCAGATTAATACTTTGCAAGTGGCAGGTGGAAGTATCCTCTTATTCCAGTATATCAGCCTGAGGCTGAAGACCAATACAAAGACACACCAGACTGTGGCACTAAAATTACTTGCTTAGCGGACATAGGGCCAGATGCATCAAAGGGTTTTGTCCATTCTGTGTCTATGGGAAAATGTGTTCATGCATGTGGCCCATACTTCCTAATGTTACTGGGAAGACTGAAGGTCATAACGAGGACAGAAAGCATCATTTTACAGTAGAGGTTCTACTTTTGAGTTAGACGATGCAATTTGATTTCCCTTCTAGGCATATGGGTCTATTTGGGGGAGGGATGTAGGTTTATAGCACTAGCAAATTGGTAATATATTGATGTGGTTTCTCTGACCTTTTACAATCCCTGCATGACGCAGCCTTTTTTTTTGTATTTTCCCTTATTCTATTTTAAATTCAAATAAAAATGACTTGACACAAAAAATCTTTTCTGTAGTGCTTCATCTCTCCTTTGAATTGGCTTTACACTGTATGAAATACGTAACATAATAAAAAAGAGAGCTTGATATTCCAGATACTCAAATCCATGCAGTGTGTGCACAAACCCACCAAACACTATTAGTGATATTGTAAATGATGGCCTGTAGGTTACTCACGGATTACAGCAGAAGACATACAAGCTCCTAAATTTCCTCATTGAGACTGGTGTTTGTATTGTTAATGCGACAGTTTTCATGGCATTTGTTAAAGACATCGATTTGTAAGATGCATTTCTCAATTTATTTTTGTGCAACACACTGACTTCTTTATGTTTAAATGTTTTATTAACATTTTCAAAAACAGAAAATATTCCATCAACAGTGGCAGTAATAGGCAATAGACTCTGTCATACATCCATTTTTGCAAAGTAAAAAAAGTATATGGCTTTCAAATAAACTCGCACATTCGTATCACTGTCAAGGCTAGGAGAGCATTGCATTGCAAAAGACTGCACTGTTTATGTGAAACAAAAAAAAACTGAAACAACCCTCCTCGACCCCGTCCGATATCCCTCAGCCCCTGACTAATCAAATCTTGTCTCACCACACTACAATTCCCTTCATACAGTGGAAGCAGGTGGCAGCTCTGTCCCCAGGTCGGAGAGTCGCAACACCCTCAAGTATTTGGGCTGCATGATTTCATTGAATTCTGCTAGAAGCAATTTTAAAAATGGGCTCTATGTTTTCTGGACTGAGGCAGCTGAGCCACTCAGTGTGGCAGAAATGCGTTCCATACCAATGATGTGCCATATGCAATGAAGTCACCCCACATATGTGGGGGAAATGTTCGTCCCCCAATGCAGCAAGATATTCTGTAAAGCTGCACCCATTGCAAACCCCATCTGTCACCCTTTCCTGCTCTTCAGGGGAAATGAAATGGGGTTAGGTAGGCCCAGGACCACATACACCGGGAGTCACGGGATTTCAGTATCGAATAGATCATCTATCTCGTCTAGAATTTTGGACCAATGGAGGGACAGCATTGGGCATTCCCACAGTTTGTGAAGTAGGGTGCCCTCTTTGTCACAGACTCGCCAGAAGGTGGGACTCCTTTGAGGATTGCCCCTGTGAAGACGCACTGGTTTTAGATACCAATGTGTCGATATTTTCATAGAAATTTCAATGCTAGCTACATTGCGGGTAGTGTGCTTTCCTCTGTAATAAATGCCCTCCCAATCCGTCACAGGGAGATCCCCTCCCAACTCTATCACTCATCGCTGCTGACTCGGGTCGGGAACACCCTGGAGCATGTCGTACATTTCTGATATCATCTATTTGTCTGTAGGTTTAGTGAATAGCCATTTGTCATATTTGGTCAATTTGCGACCCCTCTGTTCCCGCATCCCGGGCTGTAGGACCCAGTGTCATATCTGCAAATACCCCAGTCTCTCAGACTCAGGGATCCCATACACTAGCTTCAACTGGGTAAACGAGATCACCCAAGAAAAGAACAAATAAGTGACCCACCGAACGGCACGAGGTGTCACGCCAGTCCCGAAATGATTTGTCAGGCATGCCGGGGGTAAATTCCCTTTTGCCGTACAGAGGGGTCAGTGGAGAGGAAAAAGTTGTGAGTTTCTTGGATGTCATCACCCCATCCCAGACCACCATTACCGACTTAGTGACGGGAGAGCCCTTCAGGCCCCGCGGCCGTTGTGACCTCCGGAGAAAGGGGACCTCCCTCAAGGGAGTGCCAGCTAGAGCTCTATCCTGAAAAAGCCACCGCTTTTCGACTCCAGCCTTTCTCACTCACTACATACCGCAGATGGGCTGCTTTATACTAGTTAATGAGATCCGGTATCCCGAGGCCCCCATGTTCGGAGCGCATGTATCCGAGGGCCTTGCTCATCCGTGGTCTCTTCCCCGCCCATATAAACTGAATAATGCTGTGCTGCAGTTACGCAAGCACTCCAGCGGGGGGCTAAACCTGCAAGGTTTGGAACAAGTAGAGTGCTCTAGGAAGTAGCGACATTTTTACTGCAGATTCCCGCCCGAGGATAAATAAGTGATGCTTGCTGTAAGAGCCCAAGTCTTTCCCAGCTTGACGCAACAACCTGCCGTAATTCAGCCAGGCCGTTTGTTGAACCGTTGCCGCCAACTCCAGGCTGAGATACGAAATTTTATCCACAACTTCTATACCAGTTAGCCAGTCACCCGCGGATGTCGTCGAGGGGAATGGGGAGTACACAGCCGGGCCTAGAATCAGTGCCAGGGATTTACCCACATTGACCCGAAAGCCGGAGACCTGTCTGAGTGCATCTAACTCCTCCATGAAGGCGGGAAGGGAAAGACTCGGTTCAGACAAAGCCGCCAGTACATTGTCAGAGTAAAGGCTGATGGAATGAGTTTCCCCTCCAAAGGGGATCACACTAATTCTCAGATTATCTCTAACCCGCTGCACCAAAGGTTCAATGTATAGAGCGAATAATACCTGTGACAGCGCGCATCCCTGCCTGGTCCCTCTTTGAATAGCAAAGTGTGAGGAGGAGATGCCTTTGACTCTGATGCATGCCATAGGCTTGGCATAGCAGCAACGCTCCCATTCACAGAAACATTAACAAAGGCCAAATCTTAACATTATGTGTCCCAGGAAACTCCAAGCCCCCCCCCCCCCCCGATCAAATGCTTTTTCGGCATCAATCGTCAACAGGAGGGCGTCCATTTGCGTTTGGTGAGCCTTATCTACAAGATGGAGTATTCTCTTCGTGTTGTCGCTGCTTTAACGGGACTGGATAAACCCCGCCTGGTTTTGTTCTATCAAATTTGGCATATAGGGGCTCAAACGCGACACGAGGATTCCTGAAAAGATTTAAAAATTTACTTTTAGTAGAGAAATTGGGCGATAAGAGCCGCATTGTTTCTTATCCTTTCCTGGCTTAGACAATACAACTATTGCTAACGCTAGTATGGTGTCTGCAATCTGGGTATGGCCTCCGAATGTATTAAAATGCCTAGTCAGTATCAGCGCTAGGATAGAGCAGAATTTCTTGTAAAAAAGGGAATGGGTGCGTCCAAAGATGCCGCCTGAGTAGGGGACAATGCTGACATAGAGACATATTGTAGATGAGCCACTGTGTCGCGGCCAGGCTGGGATACCGCTTTGTAAAGCTTCTGATAGAAGTCCCAGAATGCCCATGCTATCTCTGCATCCCCACTATTTTCTCCCCGCCCTCCCTCTGTAGCAAGGAAACCTGCGTGCGCGGTCCCTGCAAAAATCACTCCAAACTTTTGCTTAAAAAGGGAAAAGATGGTGCATTGCCACACATACAGAGCCACAGGATGTGTCATAAGGCAGGTTTATCATGTCAGATATACACACCTTGACATGAATTGGTTACACAAGCAAGTACACTTCGGCTTTGGATAAGCACAGGACATTAACGGTGGTACCAATATGAGATTTCACAAAAGATTCTCAACTGGAGTTCTGTTTGTAGGGTGGTGAAATATTGGGCGCCTATACAAGATTGAATACCTGGGGATGCATGCAGGGTGGCACGTGTTATGCCCCCTATATGAATGCATCCCTCAGTTCCTGCATGGCATGAACTTAACAGTACATGCCCTGCAGGAATATGCTTTAGCATTCCCATTGTGGTGCCTTTTTTCTAGGCACCGCCATGGGACAGTCTGCTAGTGATGAAAAAAGTAAACATCTGGTAGGAGGTGCTCAAATGGGCTTGGTGGTGCGGGCCGGTCCCATACCGCCTAACTCATAATAAGGCCCTAAATCAGCATGGTACTCATAGCATTTGTAGCAAGACCAGCAAACCTGCCAGAAGCAAGAACTAACAGTAGTCCTTGGATAGTAGACAGAGCAGCAGGAACACAGAATGCATTGCAGCAGCAATTTCTGATGTTTCCCTCGTCTTCATTGCTCGATTTTGCTCCTGAGAAAGTTTCACTCATAGTCATTGAATCTCACTCATACTTTCACTGAAATTATGAAAATGTCACACATAGGCAATCTGAAATCTTGCCAGCTATGGTTATGAAGTCTACAAGCAGGACGTGTGCTTTCAGGTGATTCTGAAAGCACACATTGTGCTTGTAGACTTGCTGCATTTCTTTTAATAATAGGGCACAGCTGCAGGGCAGAGAGTGTGCCTTTGTGAAAGTACTCATGTTAATTGCAGCGCATGACGTGCGCTGAGATTAACATGATTACTTTCAAAAAGGCACACAATCTGACCCTTTTCGCGCCGCATTCATTTTAAAAGTGGTAGTTGAACGGTCCTCAGCTGCCTGTGCGCGCTTCACATTTTACAATGCGCGCTCCGGGAGACTATGGTGTGCATGCACCATACGGGGAACAGTGATTGTAATAACTTCACCCTGTGGAATGACTTATAATCTGGGCTACTATGCAAATTCGTAGTTGCAGGGTAATTTTGGAACCATGGACATCTGCCACATAATTCATCATCTGCTGATTAAAAATTGTAGCTCAAACGGATCAAAAGTTGCCAAATCCGCAGTGACGCATGCTGCAGCGCAGTGCAAGCCCTTTTCAAAGTTTGACTAGTCACCTTTCTGTTGATTATTGCTGTATTTGGGTATTAAGCTAGTGATGGAATGTTTGCCTAAATATTGTTAAACTGTAAAAATGACAACATAACGAAGAAAGACTATCACAAACTATGCAGCAATAAGCCACTTAATTTGCTATTTTTGCCACATAAATTTAGTCAATCCTGTTCCATAATTCCAGTCACCCAGGTAATACCAGATGAAGAATTGCCACATAACTTTAGAGAGGAACTCATTATAACGACCTAAATATTTTATCTTCACTCTGGACTTCAAAGATAATTAATTAAATCTGCTCAGAATGGGTGAGAAGTGTATATGTTAAGTTAAGGATCATTAGGCATACCAGAAAATATTGTTGTATCATCTGAGGCTTTCGAATGCTCAATTTTTGAGGTGCCTGTCAGTTACAAGCTAGAATTGTGTATATTAAAACCAATTGTTTGTCTAGCGCTGCCAAACAGACAAAGATTGTGCATCTCTTTTTAAATAGTAATTAAAATAAGCCCGTACAAGATTTAGTTTAGGCCAGCGTCATTACCTGTAATTTTCATCATTATAGTTATTAAATGAAATGTCTGAGACTGTGCCATTAGACCATGCTGTATAATTGAGATTGAGTAAAAATCGAATTGTGGTAACATGAGGGCAAAGCAAATAAACCAAATGTGAGCAGATGCTTTTTGCAACCTGGCCTACCAGTGGCCGCAATCAGCATTGGGTAAGCCTCAGAGTGAGGCTGAGGTGCGCACACAGGTTACAGCCAGCCAGGGTGCATCCTATTTATTATAACAGAAGGAGGACTGGACATTGACCTTTCACAAGTAATTTTTCGTTGCATACTTTATTTTAGTTGGAACCTCCGCACCTCCTGCAGAAAGAAGTGTTGGCAGCTCGCTATCCTTGAAGAATTGGTGTACTGACCAACCAGCTTGATTATATCATTAGAAGACAGTAACCTTTATGGCCATGAGACCACCATATGAGGTCTCACTAGTGGGAGGATGGCAAAAAAATGCAAAATCTCGTAAGTGACCAGGGTGGTCCCCGCCACCTGTAGAGCGTCAATAGCTGCCTGCGGGGAGAGCATTGAAGTCTCTAAACATTTGACCAGTGTGTGGCAAGTTTTTTGTTAATTAGCAACTTTAAGTGGAGTTTGCTGCTACACATGAGGGCTGTGAAACATTAGTCACACTTCACACAGTCCGCAGCCCAGCACTAATAATAGAAATGGATTCTCAAACATGATGTGTGCTTTCATATTCCTGAAAACACAAGTCGTGCTTGTTCACTGTCTGCCCAAGGGCGATGCAATTAACATGAATGCTATCTCAAAGGCCCCCATCAGCCCGCAGCAGCGCACTATTAAGAAAAGAATAAGCAAGACATGTGTTTTCAGAATCATTGGGAAGACTGCTGCACGAGTCCTCAGGCGCCCACCTTATCGGGAAGAGTGGTTGTGACTGGTCAAAAGTCCCTATATTTCTGGAGGGTGGTGGCCGCCAAGTCCTGATATAAAGCGACGTTATGACCTCTGAAAACCAAGGGTTGGGCATCTCTGCTCTGTGCAAGATAAACTCTTTGAGCTGGAAATCCTGTAGAAAGGCCAACATATCCGGAGGAGGTGCCGGGGCCCTCCACTGCAAGCCAACTCTGTGAGCCCTGTCTATTTTAATAGCAAAGTCTGGGGATTCTTGCAGCATATGGTGGAACAGCTCTTGGAGGTACCCAGTGATATTTTTATCCTCTTCGTTGGAACGAACACCCCTCACCTATATGTTGTTACTACGGGAGCGGTTTTACAAGTTCTCCCGTTGGGCCTGGAGATAGATTTGTGTGCCAGCAAACGGATCACTTCTTGCTGCAGTTGTTTGACTTCCTCATTCTGAGATTGTTCGGGGTCCTCTATAGTCGACACCCTTTTGCAAACTGCGTCCAGGTTCCTAAGCACCTCCTTCTTCTCATCAGGTGAAGTCTTTTTAAGGGTATGGAGATCTTCTCTCATGGCCAAAAATAGCTTGGAAAAGAAGGCTCTTGTGACTGGTTCATCTGCTTGCACCATCTCCTGCCCCCCAAGAGTGAGCTGGGGAGATGAGGCCCCCACCACCAGTTGCACCCAACATCTTGGAGAAAAGGTCCTTTCCGGTCCTATCCTCCTTCCCCTTTTCCTTCTCCTTCTTTCCCCGTGTGGTGGACATATCTGGGCCTCATCTGTGGGGACAAGGCAGCCGGTGATACGCAGGATCACCTCTTAATCAGATAATTGATGCCCGGGGACTAGTTCTCTCCTCGCGGTGCGGGGGTCGGATGGCCTTTTGCCTCACCTCCAGCTTCTGTGATGCTTGTAGATTAGGTGTGCTGTGGGGCTGAACCAGGGTGGATGATCTGGGGGAGATACCCCCTACCACAGAGAGAGGGTGAGGCAATGCTTTTCGAGGGTGCCGGCAGCAGAAGGGTCAAGGCAGTAGTGCACCTAGTCAGAGGGGTGGACTCTCAGCTCACCCCCCTCTGGGATCGTTTAGTTGCAATGGTGCCTCCCGTAGAGCAAGTCTCACCACTCAGGAAGCATCCTTCTCGTCAAGCCTGCCGGCGCCGGACAGCCCAAGTTGTGCCGATGCTAGACCTGGAGGCGGTGCCAACTGGGCTTGTAACAATGCTCTACTTCAGGAATGGTGTAGTGTTGGATGTGTCTCTGCCCCAAATGTGCTATTGCCGCACCTCCCCTGTTCCCCGAGGTATCAAGCGACAGACAGTTCCATGTGAGGCCACAATCCGGCTCCTTACAATGAGTCCCAGGCCTCTTGCTATTGGGAATGTCTGAAATCAGTGCGGGCCCCCCCCCACTGTGCCCCATGGGGTCCTGAGCTTGACCGACAGGGCCAACACTAGTCCTCTTCCAGGGGCGGCGGTATGAAGAGGCACCTGGACTGCGAACCGGCCCCCGCCGGCGGGAGGAGTATGCATGAATGGCTGCGCCTCTCACCTCGGGCCTTACATCCGCAGTCTTCATTTGTTGCAGCAGTGGCCCTGCCGACCCAGGCGCCCCAGACGTCACCAGGCAGGCCCCTCCTGGGGATACCGGAGCCTCCGCTCTGCAGCAGCTGCTCTCACCTCGCTCGCCTGATCAACTAAGGTTGTCTGCCGTGCTGCCCCAGTCAGATTAAAGTGCCAACAGGTCTCCATACTCCTCAGGCGTCTCTTGTGGGCTCCTCCAGTGTGTCAGCCATCTCTCTGAGCCTGCAATGAGGGCCAGGCCGCCATCTTGAGTCCGGGTTCCCGGCACCCGTGGATGCCATTTCTTGGGTGAATGGAGTTAAGAGTCGGTTTAATAACTTGCCAAAATGTTCCTGCTGCCTGTCTCTATGGTCTGGGGGTCCGCTGCTCATGAACTGTGCCGGGAAGCATCCAGTCCGGCAGACAGGGATTGGGAGACAAGCGGGCTGCGTCCTACCTGCTCGCCATCTTGGCCACACCCACCACACTGACTGCTTCAGGCAGATACAAAGGGCTTCTACAATGTTTTTCTTTTTACTTTTCATAATTTCTTCCTGCCACTGATGGCACCCCACTACTCACCCCCCTTTCAGCTAATACCAGCACCTCAATCACCTCACAGACGATTTGTTGCACTATACGACAATGCTAGTTTAGAATTAATCTTGGATTTGCATTTCTGCTCATATGTAACAGACTCCCATTCTCATACCTTTCTGCATGCTCTTTCTTGTAGTCTGGCTATAGAGCGCTACTAGAAGAGGCAGTGGCACCAACTTTACTCTGACTTCTGTAAATGACTGCTGAAATGGTCGAGGAAAAGAAGATAATATGGCCAACCAACTAACTCCAGCACAGCGCTCCACAGATACACTGCTTCTGACCTCTCCCTGCATTTTTTGTGGGAGGTGGGAACTGTGATCTGATTATAACTAGCACCAAGCCGAGTTGAACAGAGCTACCACAATGTTCCCCTACCCTTATTGCTTAAGAGAAGGCATGGCGCCTCCGCCATTGGTAGGGTTTGTCAGTCACTGCAACATGTAGATCAATGGACGCGGCGTGCAGGACGGCCTCGCTGGAGAAATTAATTTTAAACAGCAAACAGATACCTATTTAAACCCCATAAAGTATTATTTAGCAACATTCAGATTTAGGGGTGGCATGCACAAATATAGGGATGCTGGATCCAGCTGGGCCCCCTGTGGCTATAGCCCTGTCCTGAACGTGGCTTCTGACTGTGTGTGCTGCAAATATGTATATATTCAATCCTAAATGGATTCTGCAGAATAAATCTGAAAAAAACAAACAGCTTTTTGTTCAAATGCACTTTTGCAATATTGCTTTGCTGCATTCCCATGTAATGAATGTCTTTCACAGACTCCCGTTGAGACAAGTCTTCCGTAAAGTAGGCTTATGCACCTGATGTGAAAACAGTCAAATTGTTTCTGAGTGGGAAGGATCTGAGGGTGGCAGTTTACTTAGGGCAATGAATGGATGTTGCAATCAATTAGTGTAGAGACGAAGGTTATATTGTAAAAGTATTTCATAATGACTAAGCAAGTAGGGAAAAGAAAGCTCACTGCAACACATGTACTCTATTTTATTTAGACTTTGTAGCTTACTTCAATTTCACATACTCTGACAAAGCTTAGATAGAGATTGATTTCTGAACGAGAGAAATTGTGTGTTAATATGCAGACCAGAATGCATTAATGGTCTGTAATATATTCATATGATTGTTTTTTTAAATGATTGTTGTAAGAAATCGTAATTATTGATTGAGGGGATTGTAAACTCTTCTCAAGCAACAACCACAGTTCTTGTCAGGGTGAACTACAAAAAGTAACTAAATTAACCTGTGTTTAACCCGTGGTTAGATTGGCTTAAATTGAAGGTGATGTGTAAACTATTTTTGCAGCACACTATTAGAAAGAACATGAAAACACAACACAAGAAAAAATCTCAAACCAATTTAGACAAATAGGATGCTTTAAAATAAATAAAATGACACCAAAATGAAATAAATCCAATCAAGACTAAGAATATATGTAACCAGGACAAAGTTAAGAAATTAAGGCTGACTGTGTTGGTGCACAAGGTGGATTGGGCCTGGTCTTAGCTTACCTTCTGACTTGAAAGACATTTTGAAGAGAAGGTAGAGCTTAGCAGGGAAAAGCAGCCTGCGGTGTCCAAGGGGGAGGCATCATTTTCAGGGAGCCACTGGATGGAGTCCCAGTGACGATTTTTATCGTCAGACGGTGTCACTTTTTTGGAAGTCAAAAATCTCCACTGGAATGAAGAAGCAGGCTGTAGCAGGAAACGGGCTCCACGAGTCTGAAAACCTTCGATGAGAGATCGAGCTGAACAAGATTTGCTACTGCTCTGGAAAAAAACATAACGGAAGCTGCAGTGGAGTCAGGTGACCAGCGATGCACCTTAGGCAGAAAGGCAGGCAGATAGATCTTGGTCTTCGGTCAATTCTAAGGCCACTTTTTGGTGAAAATGTTTCTAAGTCTGAACTTGTGCCACTAGGCAAAAGCAGCACCTTCAACACCACAACCAAGTGTCCTGGACTGCATAGGTACCACTTGGGGTGTTAGGACTCACTCCATCTGAGGCCAGGTGCAGGGTTCAAGGTCTCTGGAACTTATTATGTCCCGGTGGCTCATACAGGAGGCCAGCCAACTAGCCCTTGGAGTGACTTTGGTAGTCCTTTGGTCAAACAGCAAGGAGGGTCCTAAGCAGCAGGGCAGTCCTCTGGAGAGCAAATTAAACCTCAAGTAGCTAGGCAGTCCTTGGGTAGCACCAGGGCAGTCCTCTGAGATACAAGGCAGGCCTTAAGCAGTAGGGCAGTCATCTGTGGGTTGAATACAGTCCTTCTGAAGTCCACCATTGACCCAGGAGTGTAATGAAGACTTTTTCTGAGTTTCCAATGTTTAGACTTGGTGCCAGCCTTTGAAGTGGAGAATCGTCTAGAGTAATAAGGTAAAACAAGCCTATCCTATGGGAGAAGTGGGACTTACAGTAGTGAAAAATGAATATATCCATTTTTTCTACCAGGACATGCAAAACGTATAATCAGAAGCCAAGCGTTTAATATACAATGCACCCTACCCAGGGGGTTATTTAGGGCCTATCTTAGAATTGACTTTTATGTATTAATCAGGCCTTGCAAAAGGTTTATTTTGCAATCTGGAACTGGCAGTTTAATTCTGCAGTACAGACTACAACTTGAGGCATGTTTTAAAGTTATACTTTAGCAGGTAGCTCAGTAAATGCTGCCGGCCTACTACCAGTATTTTATTTACTGGACCTGGGAAGATATGGTTCCATATTCTAGGGATTAAAAAAGTAAATTAAATGTGCCCTTCAGGTGTACACTTAATTCACCACTGTAGTGTAGTTCCTATTTTCCCTATAGGCCCTGCGCATTGGAATAACATAAACAGCAGTGTAGACGTAGGACTGAGGGCTTCCAGTTCTCTACTGACTATATTAGACTTAATTTAGGTTTGCGCCAGCTAGCTCAGAGGTCACTGGAAACTTTCTTGACTGAATAGGAAGTGATCAGCTTCCCTGGCTCAGACAAGAAGGGATTCAGCTTCCGACAACCGCATAAACATGACAACTTTGCTCCCCAGAATAAGAGTCAATCTCTAGAATCGTGTGAAAACAATAGACAATTATTTCACTCAGTCAGACGTGCGTTCTTAGTTTCACCAGAGTGCAGAGAAGAGAGAGACAGGCGTTTTCAATAAAGGGTATGATTTATTGAACAGTCTTTCTTCTCATGCAAGAGAAATGGATTGCCACAATTGCAATACTTAATATAAAGTAAATTACGTACAGTAAAAGGAGTATTATGAAATAATACTGTAAAAGCATTGATATGGTTTCTTAGCCATAAGATAGTTAAAATGAATAAAATATATACAATATATACATTCATATATACATTGGCTAACGACCTCAACTGGTGCTTCTAACTACGCCTACCCCGGTGTACCTGACCTAAGCCTAATACGTGGGAGGGAGTAAGTAAGTAGCAGTTTAAGTTAAGTTGGTTTTGCCAAGAGTTTTACACAAGAATTCTCTCTAAGGGTTTAGTCAGCACCGTACCTTTGGAATAGAATGTAGGAGGTCTGGTATCTCCCTCTCAGGACCCGATATCCCAGTCACCCGCAATGGTAGGCTGGAAACGCCGGAGCTGGATTTTCTCGGCAGGAGAAAAGACAGCGTCTTTCTCAACGCGTCAAAAGAGGAGGGGCAGCGTCCGTGGGCTTCTCGCATCTGCTCATCTCTCTGCAAGGGGACAGCTGTTCTGCTCCAGAGTTCACCACCACCGTGTGTTTGCTTAAGGCAACCTTGGTATATTTATACCTGAAAGGTGCCGAGTTTGACGTAGGTTTTGGACATAAGACATCAATAAAGATGTCACTAAGAACTGGTCGTTCTTACAGCGTTCGCAGGAGTTCTATTACAAATCAAAACAAAGCAAGCGGGGCTATCCCAGGTTGCTGGGGGTTTGGTGTGTCGAAATAACTCGGTGTGCTCTATAGGAATCTAAGGAAGTAGCTTCTGCTGTGTCATGGACTGCAGAGGCGATTTACTGAAAATATTGCTCCAATTATTATGCCATTATAGGGATATGTATTGATTATAGCCGTATAGGGGCATACTGTCACAATATAGATTGTGTTCCTAGATAAAACACATCACCACATTTAAAGGCAGTGCACAAGCATTTTAGCACTGGTTAGCAGTGGTGAAGTGCTCAGAGCCCTAATGACAATAAGCATAAATGTCAGAAAACAAATGGGGTGAAGACAAAATGTTTGGGGACAGACCACCCAAGGCTGTTGGGTCTATCAATTGTTATACCAATTTCTGTAAATTTAAAGAGATGAGTCAACAGTCAGATAATTAGATTTCATGACACAGGATTGGTTAGAATAACATAGTTCATATTTCTCTATTGTAGGACAACAATATACTGGACGGCATTTCACTATGGTTCTGGTTATAAATTAGTATCCCAAATATAGAGGCACATCTATTATATTTTACTCTATTTGAGATGGTTTTAGTTGCAGTGAAAATAAAGATTATCTAATGGGATATGTCAGTTGTATTTTACATTTGATCTTATTTTTCTACAGAAATGTGGATGTGTTTTTAACTTGCTCTTACTAGATATATCTGGCAGCTCCAAGCTGCCACGCCATCAGTTAAAGAAGATGGTATAATCTGGATTTCAGATACATGCTGAAGAGTTGATTCTGGAGGGCCATGATGAAAAATTAATCTATATTTATTATTCATTTGGACAATTAGGTTCTCTTTCTACCTTTGGTTGTAAAATCCATCCGATCCCTTAATCTAAAGATACAATGTTCCTATGAGAGTATACCTAAATAATAGGGCTGATTTTTACATTGGGGAGAAGAGTTTGCCGAACGTCTAGGGCTGTCGACCTCGAATCTGGGATACTGTGTTCGAGTCTCAGCAATGACGCTGAACATCCTGTGATTCTGGGCAAATCACTTAAGGGCATATTAGCAAGAACCTCGTTAAAATTATCCACATTTTAGCGGCAAGAAACTGCCGCTAAAACAGTTATAATGGGCTTGCTAGTATGCGTTATAGAATTCCAATAAAAGCCCAGTTTAGATGTGCAGGACATCTAACCTGGGTTTCTACTGGAATTCAATAACGCATATTAGCAAGTCCATTATCGCCGTTTTAGCGGCAGTTTCCAGCCACTAAAACAGCGATAATTGTAAAGAGGCTCTTGCTAATATGCCCCCAAATCTCCCTCTGCCAAACAAAAATGAATCTGTCCTCATGTAACACAACTGGTGCTATGAAAGTGCTCCAATACCTTTGGGTCAAGTTCACGCTATATAAATCTCTGTGTAATTATGCTGAAGCACTGCCTGGCGTATTTTAGCAGTGATTGACTTTGTAAAAGACCATCACTTTATATGATGCTCATTACAAATTAATTGTGTGCTTTTTCACTTTAAAATTGATGTATGTGATTTCCAACCTACTCACAAGATGCCATGCTTGCTAAGCAACTATCTTGGTCCAACTGATTTCATTTCCATAAACTAGAAGTATTATGTTCAATATCCAGATGAAAACTATTGGCGGCATGAATCCCCCTTGCCATCGCCCCTGGGAGGACCAACGAAGAATAGGGATTTGGTATGATGAAAAGTTGTGTTTTTGCTCTCAGACTAATAAACTCTCTGGAATGTGCTTCGACATTTTGAAGGCACTACAAAAACTCCTACCACTACTCACGATTTTGGCAAGGAAAACGGTCATCCAAGCCCTGATCACATCTCTCAGTGACTATGCTAATGCTCTGTAGGTTGGTCTGCCTGGCTATCTATTGAATACACTTCAGGTTGTTCAAAATGCTGTGGACAGAGTACTTTTGAATCTACTTAAGAGGGGTAGCGTTAGGCAGCACCTGCACAGCTTGCACTGGTTGTCGGTGAAAGAGAGGCTGAATTTAAATCCCTGGTAATTGCAGCTCTCTATGGGCTTGGCCCTGCTTATCTGAGAACACGATTTAGGTTCTCTGCTCCCGATAGGCAGTTGCGCTCTTCTACCAAATTTATGGAAGCCGTTCCGAGGTTCTGCAGACAAAGGATCAGTGGCAGCTCCCTCACACAAATGGCGGCTGTAGCTTGCAACCAACTCCCAGTGTAGTTAAGTCTTCTTCAGGATCCTAAGATTTTCAGGAAAAGTTTAAAGACCCTTCTTTTAAGTTAGCTCTATTTTCTGTCTAACCACCTAGCTGGGCATGCACCGGGACACTCCATTGGAGTAGCTCTGTGCAATACAAATGCTGTTAACATACCATGAAATAACATAACATAACTAAAGTAAAATCTACTTATTATAGTTTTAAATTGAAGTAAAATAATAGGTTACGAGACAGATGTTGACTGTTGGTTATACCCAAATTAAGATACATTTTGATAAATGATCTAGGTATGAATTATGTGAATACAGTTATAGCTTTCATAAATATTGTGGAACCCAGTCACAGTGAAGAGTTAATCGTTTAGGTATTTTTGTAAGAAAGAATGATTGAAATATTATGTAGAACTAAATAGGTACATGCATCCTGATAGGGCTTGTAATGCAAGATTTGACAAAATAGTTAAGACACATGGGGGCATATGTACAAGCCCCTAACGCCATCACAACATCACTTTTTATGATGTTGTGTTGGTGATAGGGCCAATGCCTTATTTACAAGGCAGCTTTAAGCCACTTAAGGTGGCTTAACGCTGCCTTGTAAGTAAAGTCCCCTTTCACGCTATGCTTAGCATGAAAGGGGTGGGTAGTGGGTGTTGTGGTGTGCTTTCCACTAAAATACCCATTGATTCCGACTCTGCCTTCTATGTACAAGGGCAGAGTACATAGGAGGCATTGCCAAAATTAATTATTTCTCCTCGTTTTTGCTTTTTTCATGTGTGCTGCCTTGTGCAGAATACATGGAAAAAGGAAATTGCCATTGATTGTATGTGTAAAGGAAGGTCCCCCATTTGGTGACTTTCATGTGTGCTGTGTGGCATTTTAGGATTGTTTATGTGCAGGAAGGGACATCTTCCTTCCCATAAACAATCCTTCCCTGGACTCAGAAACCCTTTCACTATGGTGCAAGGGTGCCTGCGTTTTTGCTGCACTGTTAAGTGGAGCGCCAGTGCAGGGGGAAAGCAAGGCTGCACCATATTCTCAGAATGATGCAGCCTTATGTTTCAGAAGTGGTGGAGTTAGGCGTTAAGCCATGACAGCTAAAGCCTCACTCTGCCACTTCACTTGTACATATCCTTCATAATGATAAATGGAAAGCTAATGAATGATATATCAGAGAAAGTCAAAAAATTAATGGAAAAGCTATCATGTAGTAATACTGTAGAAAGACAGCAAATCATACCTGTGCAACTAATTGCTGTGATGAATATTGGAGGTTAATAATAAAGAATATGCAAAACTCTTAAACTTAACTCAATTAGCCATTGGAAGGTATGTAGAGAAGTAAATACATTAAAATGTGAGGTAATAACTGTGGTATCCAACATGTTGTGATAAAAATGATATATTTAACTTGGGATTCTACTGTAAAAAAGAAAATATTATTAGTATACATTTGTTTGCATAAACATGCCTTTTTTAACATCAAAATATACCACTGACAGCATTGTTGACTTCTTTCTTTGGGGGAACGCGCTGTAACTACCTTTAATACATACTTCTTTTTGACTTACCCACACTCATCAGTTTGCTTCTGTTAGATATTCAGTTGTATATTCTTGTTTAGGGTTGCAGTGGCTAAGAATGGGGAATGGTTGTCTAGTTCATGTTGTCTTCACTTCTCCATAGAACTATTTGATACATTCCCCACTTGAGTTAAAGGAGGAACTTCGTGTCCCACTATTCATGTAGTTCGCCTGCCTTTTAGTTTTTTCTGGAGAACAAATATGGAAAAGTAACACTGAAATAAAATGTCATCTGAAACCTAAGGGATCAAAACTAAATTGGCATGTGAGGATAGCAGGATTGGAGGGGAACCAACAGCAAAGAAGGTAAAAAAAAAAGATAAAAGAGACATTATGGTCCTGCCTGGCAACTTTCATGTTGTGTTGTCTCTTTATTTGTCCCTAGTTCACTCACAGTTTCCTGTCTCTCACCTTTTTTATTTTCTTCCTTCATGGTTCTTTGGTATTCTAACCTCCTTCCCTGTTACCCTAACTTTGCACTTCAGATTTAGTTTTGGCTTTGGCGTATTGCTGGTATTTCCCCAATCTAATTCCCTGCTCAAACGAGCCTTGATCCATTCCTGAGCTTGAGGTCTACCAGCTTTGGCTCCACTTGGCTTAGGATCACTGTGGTCTGCCTTTCTGTAACCAGTGAATACACATTGGTATTTTATGTGTTCATTAATACTAATATGGCAGATGCACCTTCTGTGATTAGTAAGTTGTTTTAGCACCGAAGAATCTCTGCACATTCGTACTGTAATTTGAGACTTACCAGAGAGAGCTATGCTAGAGGAGACTTGGACATGTTGCTTGTGCCTCTCTTAAATCCCTCCTTATCCCCTCTGGTATTTGACACTGTCTGTTATGCCCACCTTGGTATAAATAAACTGAACTGAAACCAAATGGCATATACCTTTTAAAAATCAGTTTGATGTCTACCATCAGGCCTAAGTTAATATTTTACATCACACATGAACTTGCACAGTTGAGGCAGGAAATGGAGGATGGTGTTTGGTCTGAAAAGAAAGAGTGAGACAACCTGGAAAATAGTTTGGCTTTTAACCACTTGAAAAAGGTAATAAGGAAATCCCAATGTTATCTATCCCATGGGAGAGATAGGCATTGTAGAAGTGAAAAGCGAAAGTGGGAATTTTGCAATACCAAGACATGCAAAACTTTAAAGTACATGCCCTGTCTTTAAAACAAATTGCACCCTGACCTGTGGGCCATACAGGGCCTACCATAGCGGTGCGGAGGGTTTAGGCATGGCAAGTGGTTTATTTTGCCAGTTTGAAGTCATAGTGTAAATTGCACATACAGGCCGGGCATGGTTAGAGGGCTATTTACCGGGGTGGCTGCAAGTCCATTAGTTGCATTTACTTTACAGGCCTAGGGCACATGTAGGGACTTATAAGTAAATTAAATATGCCAATCAGGGATAGACCAATGTTACTATGTTTAGGGGAGAGAGCCCGAGCGCTTTAGCACCGATTAGAGGTGGTAAAGTGCACAGAGTCCAAAAGCCAGCAAGCACGAGGTCAGAAAGTGTGGAGGAGAAAGGAACAACGTTGGGGGGAAGACCACCCTTAATATGTCAGATCTAACAGTTTCTGAAAGCAAAATGTCAGACAGTAGTTTTCAGCACTTCATTCAAAACAAAAAAAAGCACACTTTGGGTACACAACGGAATGTATGGATTTCTAAATCCTTAAATCTTCTGTCTTCTAATTTTAAATGCCATAAAATAGAGCAATGGCAGTTACTGGGATCAATATGCTTTTGCAGTATGAATTATGATGTTTTCGGAACTAAAACACATTTTATTCTTTCCGAAGTAGGAGAAAATGAATTGATTGTGACTCATTTTCCAATTTGTTATTCGTCCTCTTATATCAGAGAGGACAACCCAGTCAGACTCAATCAAACCAACTTTTCCTCATTGTACCAAGTAGAGTGCCAAGGCTGTTTATAAGAAACATTAACACAATGTTCTTTCACAAATGTGTGTAAAAACGATCTGTTTTCATCAGGATATTAGAGGCTTACCTCAGCTGGACGTATTTCATGTGTAGAGCATTTATCTGCTAGACATTATTTAAGGCCTGTGAGAAAATTGTGTATGACTTAGTAGGGTTTGTATTACTTTACAGCATCATTTCTGTTTTAATTTCCTATATCAAAAAAATCAAAGAGATGTTCATTGCCTTCCGTTAAACGAGGTCACTAGCGCTTTCATAATTCATAGAGCTCCTTACTTGTTGAGATTCCAAGTCCCAGTTTAATCAAAAAATGTGAGAATATAGCATTGTCTTCATCCTTACAACATATAAGTCGATAACTTTATTTCGGCCTCAAAGGACGATAATAGCGCATAAAAATGTGTACAATACAGATATTAAGACAATAAATATAAAATGATTTTAAAATACGTTAAACATGCAATAAAATGAAAGACATGCTAAAAATATTATCGAACTAACATTTGATTGGGACGGGAGTACATGCTAGGCACTAATCAATTTCCGATGCCACATTGAATTCAGGAAGTGCAAAACAGCAAAAACAACAGGGGGGTGGATGTCATATTTTAGAACTCTCATTGCACGTGAGCACTGGCAAAATCCCAAGGGCCTTATTTATGAAGGACTTGCGCCGCCGGTGCGTCACTTTTTCCCATGTTAAAAGTGGCGCACCGGCGGCGCAAGTCCTTCATAAATAAGGCCCCAAGTTTCTACAAATATGGATTAGCCAGTACTTATGTGCGCCCTGATACTCTGGGCAAAAGAAAAGAACATGCATGTCATTTTCTAGAAAATATCCACAGACGGGGCATTCTTTCTGGTTGCTTTTGTCCCATTTACTAGAGAAAATTCTAAGAGGCAAACTGCCCAATCTAAATTGCATATAGAGTTTTCTTGCTAGTGCAGGGAATACCACTTCCAAGAATTGTTCCCTTTTATATTCTGCCTTGACCTCAAGGATCCCTTTGGTCACTCTTCCCACCCCAGAGCTCTCCTGGAGGATGGCTAAGTTGTACTTCTTATAATGGCGGATCACCTCAGCCTTGGTGATCCCTGGGCAGGCAACATCCGGGGTCTCCCAAAGCTCAGGTAAGCCTATCCTACTACGAATTAGCTTTATATGTGACAGGCACCTAATGTTCTTGCCTCTCGGGGCATGCCATATATCCCTGAATTAATTTCTATAGGACATAAGTTCCGGCACGGATCACAATCTTTTCCAAAACATTAGAGGGCGTGATGACATAACCTCTTCAATTGGGAGCAGCCCTAGGTCCAGACGCAGTGGGACGAGTGCGGTACTCACAGGGAGGCCCAATATGTTCCTTAGAAAGGTGTGTTCAACCTTCGCCAGACTGGGGGAGTTTTGATGCCCCCAGAGTTCGGCCCCATTAAGGGCTGCTGCTCTGGCCTGCACACGGTAAATTTCTATAACTGGGGCTGCCGGACTGAACTCAGACTTTCTGTGGAGCTTCTGCATCCCCCCCACCACTCTTGTTAGTTTAAGTGTAGCTTTGGCCAACTGCGGATCCCATTGGAAGTGTTCACCCAGGTTAATACTCAAATATTCAAAGGTTTTAACTCTCTCTAGAGGAGTTCCTCCAAACAGTGGATTCAGGCGTGACTACCTCGGGGTATTGAAGATCATGAACTTGGTTTTGTCCAGGTTTATCTCCAATCCCCGCGAGACATAAAAGTCCGCGAAGCCATCCAGGATGCGCTGGATGCCAGGTGATGTCTTGGACAACAACAGAGTGTTGTCCGCGAACATCAAAGCGGGCACCCGGCCCGTAACTAGCCTCGGGCCATCTATGTTTCCGGTCCCAAGCAGGTGATCTACCAGGCCGTTGATGTACAGACAAAAAAGGGTGGGCGCCAGTACACAGCCCTAATGGACCCCAGCCCGACCGGGAAACGTGGAGACAGTTCACCCTGCCTTTCGCACCTTACCTGGGCAAAGTTATCGGAATGGAGCCTAACTAGAATATTGAGGAGGTAACCTGGTAGACCCAACTCATGTAGCACCTTCCAAAGTTTAGCTCTGGGCACCAGGTCAAACGCTGACCGCAGATTTACAAAGATCATGTAGAGGCTGCCATCCTCTACAGTCACTGTTCTCCAGTATAGAACCTGGAGTCTAAATAGCTGGTCCACAGTTGATGTTCCCTGCCTGAAGCCAACCTGGAAAGTAGACAGGATCTCATGTTCCTCCATCCAGATATGTATTCTGCCCAGGATGATGTGTCCCATCAATTTTTGCGTGACGTCTATAAGGCTAATTGGCCTATAGTTGGACAGTTTCAAAGGGCATCCTTTTTTATAAATAGGGACAATTTTGGCACCCCACCATGAATCCGGAGGATCCATGCATTTTAGAATAGCATTATACAGAACACAGAGATAGGGGGCCCATATATTCGGCTCTGAGCGGTACAAGTCCCCCGGTAGCTTGTCCAAACCAGGGGCTTTATTCGGGGACAGGTTTAGAATGGCAGACTCAACCTCCGCAGGTGTTATCTCCCAGGCCCCCTCCAGTTGACACTCGTGGGGGGGGGCATGGGAGAGGGGTCTCTGGTCCATTACTGCTCGGGAGGGAGTACAACCCCCTAAAATGTAACTCCTAAGCCGAAGCAGCTATGTTGGGTTCATTCGTCAGTTTTCCTTCCTTGCTCCCACAACTAACAATTGACCAAAAGGATTCTTTGGTCTTGAGTGCAGTTCTTAAATCTTCCCAATTATCTGCCTCCCACTTCTTCCTAGCCCTCTTCGTGGCCAACTTGTACAAACGCCGGTGAAGCTTAATCTTGTCTTTATCCTGGTGCCTGACTTCACAGACCAGTCCTTTTTTGGCTTTCCTACAGTAGGCGTAGTACCATGGTTGGACTGTGGCTGTTTTTGCCTTAGGTCTCTCCTCTGGGTAGAACACATCACCAAGGTCCTGCACGAGCCGCTGGTGGATAATAGGGGGCTCCTTGCTGACTACTGGGATTTTCTCCACCTCAGCCATACCACAAAGGTGGGGCAGGGCCCTTTGATAGACATCAGCCAATTTTTTAGGAGAACCCAATATGTATGGCCACTTAACTCTCCACCTGTTATTGATTAAAGATAGCAGAGGGGCGATTAAATTTGGATCGGAAGCTGAGTTAGACAGACCCAGGCTCCCAGGTTTCAGAAACATGACCAGGGGATTGTGGTCACTGTCTTTCCTAGGAAAGATTTTGAAGTCTGAGACTATACCCCAGGTTCTAGCTTCCACCCGGATATTACCCAAGATGGAGTTTTGGCCACCCTCATTAAATGTCATTTAGGCTGGTCTGTCTGAGTTTTTCCTCCCATTACCGGCTCTGAGAGAGGTGGAAAGAGTGAGGGAATCAATTTGTAAGACCAAAGGGTTCCATGCTCTCACCACCGGAACCTGCGGTTCCGGGATGAGCCAGAGCTGGTCCTCTTTGTCTGGGCAGCCGAGGGATGGGTCAGTGAGTGGCTCAAACTGGCAATTAAAATCACCACCCACAATTACCGTAACTGCTGGGTCCAGAGTTGGAATGAACTGCACAAGTTGGTCTATAGTTGGAGACTCCTTCCCACTTACAGTAGGTCTCGAGTAGATATTAATTAGCGCAGCTTACCTGTTTCAAGGGAATGTAAGTAACACACACTTCGCATCTCGGGACTCAGTGGGAACCTGGACAGCCTGTGCCCCCAAGTGTGTGCCAACCCAAATACTAAGGCCCCTAGAAGGTCTACCCCTCCCCTTCTTAATTGCCGGTTCGCTAAAGGTTGAGTACCCACACCTTTGTTTTCCTACCAGTGTCCACGTTTCCTGGAATAGGCAAAAATCATTACTTTCCAAAATTGCTCCCCAGTCTGGGCACAACAGTTTGTTTTTAATTCCAGCCACATTCCAGGAGAGAATTTTAATAGAATCCTTTCCCATCCCCACCCTGTTTTCAGAAACCACTGGGTTCATGCTGTCCCTCCGAACAGGCCCCTCCTCTGGTGTGTTTGTAGGGAGTTATTGCCCTGCCTTGAGTGGCTCACTATCTATGGGCCCATCCTCAACCTCCAAGGCGGCCATAGTCTGCCCCTCCACTCCACCCGAAGGGGGCCAAACTGGGCCCCCAAAAGGGCATCAATCAAGTTGGTCTAACACACTGAATCTATTGGTAAGGGCAAGCAAATTGCTCCTAGGGCCGGTATTATTATTCCTCATCAAGGGGATTCGGGTAATCATGTGGTCTGGGGTCCAGAATACCATGGTCACCCCTGTTCTGTAACCCTCTCACCCTGTTTGACGTGGGATAAAAATAAGTCAAGGGTAGAGATTGAACTTGTGATCCGGAACGCCCTGGGGCCCAGTTAGATATATAGTCCACCACCCTACTATCCCTAAAATGTATGACTATACAGTCTCCTTTGATGTTTTTCACCTGTGGCCCTACCCAACTTACACGCCGAGCAAAAAGAATTTCACTTGATACGTGCAGTGGCAGTGGAGTATTATAGTTAAGCCAGTGGATACATTTATTCTTAAGGATGCCATAATCCTCCCTGCTCTCTTGGTCCAGGGCTGGCATTCCAGCAAGGACAACCACATACGGGGTGTAGTCAGGTGGAAGACTCAGACAATTATTTTCTATTATAGAGGATGGGGGATTCAGAGTTACACTCCTGGAAAAACTAGTGTGAGGTTTGGCCGGCCCACCACCCCTCGCCAGCTCAAGGGGTCTATGCCCCACGGTGTGCCCAGCGGTGCCCTCCCCTGCTAGATCCTCCTGACTCCGGGCTGGGAGTCTCTGGGGTAGCGGGTCTATGGGCTTGTCTGTTGGCAATACCGGTGGTTTACAGAACACATTAACATTATCCAACCCAGGTGGCCTCACTGGAATGTCGTTAGTACTAATAAATCAGACACCACCCCCTCCCCTAGGACAACAGAGTGCAATTGTTCCAAACATGTAAGTCTATTTTCAATGGCATTCAGTCTATCATGCAAAGGGCCGCAAGTCTTAACAAAAATATTTTCCATTTTGACCAAGAAATCTTCACCCAGGTCCGTGTGGCAGACATTATTAGAGACTGGGAATGCCCTAGATGCATGATCTGGCCGCTGGTCCACTGGTGGACTCATGACGTCTGTAGGTAATTGGTCCTTTCCCCCGCCATTACATTTTAGCATTTTGGCCTTCCTCTTGTTCATGGGTGCGCCCCCCCCACTTCCTTTTAGCTGATGCTACCACAGCCTCTACACCTCTCTTTAAACTAGTCGCGGAGCGAGTTTGGGGGTTCCTTGAGGTACGGCCCGGGGCTTCAATCCTGGTTGCCGATGTATCCTGCACAGGATACATCAAGGTCTTATTTCTGAGGTCTTATTTCTATTTGCACCTGATGAGGAGGACCCTCTCCAGCGCCCCCCCTGTTAGATGTTTCAGGTGATGCCAGCCTAATAGGTGACGGGACCTGTGCCAACCGACCTAAAGAAGACCGGTTGTCAAAATTAGGATCCAGGGATAGCCTTTTTCGAGTGTTGACTCTTTGGTGGGCCAGCATAGAGGATGCCCAAGTGAGAAATTGGTCGAGAGTTCCAGTAAACGACCCCCCAGGGATCGATTTTCTACCCTTTCCCACTTTTGCGCCCGCCATATCGGAATTGGAAGCCACAGTACCTTTAATCAAGGGCAGCAAGATAAAGCGAGCACTACAAAGCTCTGCCGAAGGTAGAGGGCTGAAATAGTCAAAATTAAATCACACCAACCTTGGCTTGGTCCTTTGCGATGAAGACGAAAGAGGGTGGCCCCGTCCTGTCCTCACCCGGCCTCGAACGGGCTCAAACGGGCCCGCCCTTGGCCCGTGCTTCGCCCGGTGCGCGCCCCGCGGGACGAGAATAGGACGCTGATTAAATACACCTGTGCGTGGGTGTGGTGGTGGAGCTGCTCATGGCCCCGCTGTCTTCTGGGGAGGGTGGTTCTCCCGGATACGTGTGCCCCTCTGCTGCTTCAGAACACCAGTGCTGCCTCCAGTTCTACGAGCATTTCCCGCGGAGAGGGAAACGCGAGAGGTAATAGAGCACCTGTGCGTGGGCGTAGAGGTGGAGCTGCTCGTGGCCCCGCTGTCTTCTGGGGAGCGTGGTTCTCTCGGATTCGTGTGCCCCTCTGCTGCTTCAGAACACCAAAGATTCCTCCAGTTCTACGAGCGTTTCCCGCAGAGCGGGAAACACAAGAGGTATTAGAGCACCTGTGGGTGTGCGTGGGCGTGGGGGTGGAACTGCTCGTGGCCCGCTGTCTTCTGGGTAGCGTGGTTCTCCCGGATTCGTGTGCCTCTCTGCTGCTTCAGAACACCAATGCTGCCTCCAGTTCTACGAGCTTTACAACATATACTTACCAACCTCGCCTGCAGCCCCTTTGAATGTGCATCATTAATGAAAAATGTTTCACTTAATTTGTTTCTTGTCCACATTTTTTTACAGAACAGATCAACACTGTCAGAAAGTGAGTAAAAATCTCTACAGAGGGCAAATATGTCTAGTTAGGAACGTTAACTCCATCCTTCCCTCTGTGCAGTTACTTTTCGATAGTTACCCCTCCATATTTTGACAATGATATTAGTGTGATGCAATTTTCTTGTATTCTTGTACGCAATACTCAAGAGTAAAGTCCTAGTGCCGAGTATGAATGAGTGGTAATCCACACTAAGACAACTAGCTACATTATCATGTTAATATCGTTTTTGGGCTCCATTTGGTGTATATTAGTACCTTTTCAATGACCACTTGGTTGGGCGTCAAGTTCTGGTACTAAGTATATCTCGATAAGTGCATTAATAGTTGTACACGTTTGGTGGAATTTGGCTTCCTTGAGCTCATACTAAGGGACAGATGTACTAATTTTTAATGCAATGTAGTGCAGCAATCATATTCACTGTGCTGCAGTGTGAAAGAGGGAACGCACAACGCAGAGCCATATCTAATTGGATGAACGTGCTTCTTCTGTTTTCCCATGCTTTGGTGCACAAATAGGCTGCCTTGCATGATACACAGCTTCACAGAGGTGAGTAAGCACTGTCTTGCACAAGATTTTCACTGGAAAAATCCCCGTCAATACAAATGTCTAGACAAGCGCAGAAGGATCCATCACATAGAACAGTGGTTCCCAAACTTTTGACTCACGAGGACCCCCATTGAGTCACCACTGGAAGCCGGGGACCCCCAAGCAATTTGTAGGATTTAAATTCCAAACATTAAAACAGTAATTTGGAAGAAATGAACACACGTGTGCACATGAAACAAATACTCGAATTACTAATGATTTAGGGTCATATTTACAAGCCCCTATCACCATGGGAACATCACATGTTGATATGTTCCCGTGGAGATAGGGGCTTTGCCTTATTTACAAGGCAACGTTAAGCCACTTAACGTGGCTTAACGGTGCCTTGTAAATAAGGCCCCCTTTCATCCAATGCTTAGCTTGAAAGATGAGGGCAGTGGGTCTTGCGGTGGGCGTTTCCCCTGCAACACCCATTGATTTTGACGTTGTCCCCTATTAGAAGGACAGCGTAAATGGGAAGCAGCGCCAAAATTAAGACCAGGGAAAACCTGGTCTGAACTTGCTGAAACAGGGAGAAATGCTTCATTTCTCTTTGTTTTTGCAAAACGCATAGGATTGTTTATGTTCAGGAAGGTGACCCTTCCTGCACATCAACAAACTTTAAAAAAATGACATTTTGTAACTTCCATTGAGCAGCACACATAGAAGTGACAACATTACATATCAAGATTGTTTATGTGCAGGAAGGGGGCCCTTCCTGTACATAAACTATCTTTCCATGTTAAGTGTAGCGCCAGCCCAGGCGAAACGCAGGGCTGCACCAGATTCTTGTAAATATGGTGCAGCCCTGCGTTTCTGAAGTGGCGAAGTGTGCTGTTAAGTCAAGGAGGATAGTGACACTCTCCACCCCTACTGTTGTATTTTAAATTAAAAGAATTTGCAAGAAAACAAAAAAAGTTAATGGGAAGGTTGGTGCTGCATCTCTGTGACTTTTCAATGCTTGGCTTTATTTCGCAGTACAAGGCTCCTGCCAGGACCAGACTGGACACTGAAAGCCGCCCTGGCAAATGATTTCAAACCAGTGCCCATACGGTGCACACCAAGTGCAGTGATTGAGCCTGACGCCTACAAAGGGGTCTTTGGGAGGCTCTCCCCTTAAGAAATTTAGGAAACAATGGTGCATTCTACAACACATTTATCATTATATATTGAATTGTATTAGCTTTTAAAGAATAGTAAATGAAGACCTGACTATGCACAAGAATACGACAATCTTTCTGAGGGTTCTTCAATGATTCCCCCACTATCACCCTCCAACAGTGCCTCTCATTGCTCCATAGCCCCTCTGTCACATGTATTTAATTTCTTGTAGCATCTCTCATACCATTGTAGGATGTCAGAGCACTTTACATCACACACATATAGAGACAGTAAGTCATATGTGTCAAACAGTGTATAGAAAATGTTATATATGGCAAAGGGGACTAAAGGTTGTGTAGAATTCACACGTCATTCATACTAGTAAGCATTTTTAAAGAGTGCTAGTCTGGAGAAAAACAAACTCAGGATTCAGAACATAACACAGTGGTAAGCACTGGCTTTAACAATTAAAATGTTTTTCAACCCAAATAAACCTTTCTAGAAACATCAGGATAATGAAAGACTGAGGAAAAACATAAATCACTAACTTGTACCTTGCAGTTTGCAAGCAGCTGTTTGATGAGTTATTATTGGTCACTGTGCTAGATTACGATTCTCTCTTATGAACTGCACTGTAACAAAAGAATCTCTCTGACAAAAGCAGTAACCCACTGACCTATGCATATAAAATACTGTTTTTGAAAATGCATGGTACACATTCTTTGCAGTAGGCATATAAACCCTCTGTGCTACATTTCTTCAGTCAAAGCTGCCACCAGACAAAACTCTCATGTCTCTCCAGCAGGTACATTAATCACTGTTATCTTGACACTTTAATTGTTCTTTGAACACTGCTAATTAAACAAGATGCTTTGCAGTGCTGCTGCCTGCGGACCCCCTGGGAATGTGTCAGGGACCCCTGGGGGTCCGCGGACCACAGTTTGGGAAACACTGACATAGAACGTGTGCTGTGAACGTAATCACACATGCGATCAGGGGCGGCTCCTCTGCTAAGGTGGGGGAGCATCGCTCCACCACTTTAAAGCAGCGCAAAGGAAAACTAAAATGATAACAACAGAACATTACTATCATTTTTTTTCTTTAAGTTTCAAGTTTATTAAAATAAATAGAATACCAAATATAAAAATATTGTCAGAATAGATATTTCAAAAAGGAATCATGATAATGCATAATATCAAAACAGGTTACAACCATGTCTAAGAAAGTGGGGAGGGGGGGAAAGGGAGAGGTGTGAGAACCTCGGAGAGGAGTAAAGGGTAAATTACAACCTGAATCATATTACTAATCTAACAACCGAGCCAACATCAAATATAATATAAAAAACAGAAAAAATCAATGAGGAGTAAATACGAGAGAAAAGGAGAAAGGAGCAATACTATTATATATAAAGCTGATAAGAAAATAGATAGACAACATGAGTTCATGGAGGTTTGTTAACATCATCCGCAGAATTAAGTGTCGTAGAAGAATTTGACGCTACATCTGTTAGGTAGGAGGATAAAGGTAGCCATAAGAGATCTCTTTTGATACACAGAGTTATAGGGTTAACATTGTGAGTATCCAATCTATGATGAAAACAAACAGCATTCCACCAAGCTCGAAAGGTAACTTTCTCAGCATGTTTCCAATTAGATGTGATTAAGTGTAGGGCGATTGCTATTAGCAAATCTAGTAAAGAGGGACAAGGAGTGGGGTAAGGCCAAGCCGGTGATAGGGAGCCTAAAAAGATATTGGAGATAGAGAAAGGAATTTGGGTATGGAAAATCGTGTTAAATTGGGACCAGACAGATAACCAGCAACAGGAAAGAGAGGGACATTCAAAAAGCATGTGTTTTAAATCAGCTGAGGTACTATTGCAAGACCAACAAGCTGAAGAGAGGTCTGAAGAAAATGAGGCTAATGTTTTAGGAGTGAAGAGAAGGCGCTTGTAGATTAAAAATAGAGTTTGGGATGTGTTAGCTGCTCTTGAGGTTTTATGAATTTTTAACCATAACTTATCCAACATTCTGCTAGATCCTTTTCCCAGGCCAACTCAGATTTCCACTTGGATCTGGCCGAGGAGAAAAATAAATGTTTGTAAAGAGAAGAAGCAGACATGGTGATAGATAGTAAATGAAAGAAATTAGAACATCTTGGAGAAATATTAGGAGAAGTCAGTAAGGAAAGTAGATATTGTGGGAGAAAAGGAAGAAGTGAGTCATATTGACTTTTACAAGAAGAGGATAAGGAAAAGGTTGTCGAAGTTCTGAGAAAGAGAGAGGGATAGAGTTAGAAACCAGTTGTGAGATCCAGAGTAAACCTTTGAGTCTCCACGATTTCCAGTATATGGTACGACCCTTAATACGTAATAAATGATTATGCCATATAGGTTGTCGATCTAGAGAAGTAAGAGCAGTAGAAGAAGTCGGAAGGAGAGGTCTCAATATTTTGCGGGTATGAGAGATCACTTGGGGACAAAAGGAAGAAATATTGTTAGTAAAAGCTAGAGATTCGTCGAAGGTAAAAGGAGTGATAAAATATTTTTCAATATTCCGCGAAAGAGGAGAATAACCAACGAGAAGATTGGCTCAAAGAGAAATCGTGATGATAGGATTTAAAATCTGGAAATGTAAGTCCACCAGAAGTTTTATCAACTTTGAGAGAATTTAGAGCTATACTAGGAGATGTATTTGTCCAGAGAAACTTGTTTAGTATGAAATCAATTTAAAAAAAATAGAAATTAGGAATGTGGACTGGAATCATAGCTACAAGGTAAAGAATAAGTGGGGAGAGCATCATCTTAATAGAGTCTAGGCGACCCCACCAGGAGAGAAAGAGAGGATGCCATCGGTCTATAGATGGAGACAATGATTTGGAAAAGGTGTCAAAATTCTCTTTCAGAGTCTCAGGAATAGTAGGGGAGAACCATAAACCCAAGTATTTAATTTTATAAGTCTTCCAGGAGAAGCCAGTAGAGATAAAGTCCTCTTTCTGACAAAGGGTGTTCAAAGGAAGAACTTCACATTTATCTGAATTAAGTCGATAACCGGATAGCTGAGAGAAAGTATTAACTTGGGAGAGAAAGGTAGGAAGAGAAGTAGAAGGATTAGAGCAATATAAAAGAATGTCATCAGCATAAACAGATAATTTAACATGAGAAGAATCAAGCTTAAAACCAGAGATTCTATCGTCTAGTCTAATTTTATTTAAAAAAGGTTCTAGGGCAATTATAAATAAAAGTGGTGAGAGAGGGCAACCCTGACGAGCACCTCTAGAAAGAGAAAAATAATCGAAAGATTTTCCATTAACAAAAATAGAGGCTTTAGGATAAGAATATAATAAGGAAATCTAAGAAATTAATTGAGCAGGAAAGCCAATCCATTTAAGTGCTTGAAACATAAAATCCCAACCAATTCTATCAAACGATTTTTCAGCATCTAATGCAATGGCAGCAATAGGATAATTAAGAGAAGAAGCTTTACTTAAAATATTGAAAAAAAACCCTGGAGTTATCAGAAGATAAGCGGCCTTTAACAAACCCAGATTGTTCCGGGCCCGTGATATTGGACAGGATAGGATCAATACGAAGAGAAATAATTTTTGCAAAGATCTTGTAATCTAAATTAACTAAGGAAATCGGTCTATAGTTTTTACAGAGGGAGGGATCTTTATTTTCTTTGGGAGTCAAACAAATTACCGCTTCTTGAAAAGACCCTGAGGAGGAGCCTGATTGTATAAAAAATTGATAAAGTAATAAAAGATGGGGAAGTAACAAGGGAGCAAATTTACCAAAAAATTTAATAGTAAAGCCATCAGGGCCAGGAGCCTTACCTCTTTTCAATTTTGAAACAGCAGATTGAAGTTCAGATAAGGTGATGTCGGAGTCTAATGAGTTACAGTCAGCGTTGTATGCAGGAGGAGAATGAATTGAATGGAAGAGGAGGAAAGTGTAGCGGTAGAAGGTTGTTGTTCTGGTGTATATAAAGTCTTATAAAGAGAGATAAATTCATTGAGAATATCATTATCCTTTAATAATAAATCACCAGTATTATTACTTATGGATTCAATCTTAGTTCTTTCATGACAGATTTTTAAGTAATTAGCAAGAAGTTTACCCATCTTGTTCTGACCCCCATAATAACGAGCACTACTGCGCAAAAGATAAGAGGATGCTGCTTCTGTGGAAGATTTATTAAAAGTGATTTTTGCCGCAATAAGAGTCTTTAAGGAAGATTCAGAATTAGAACGGTAATAAGAATATTCAAGGCGTTTAATTTCAGATAACAGTTGGGTATTTTTGGCTTCAAAAAGTTTCCTTTTCCTTGAAACATGACGAATCCTCTAGCCGCTGCCTTGAAAGAATCCCATACCATTACCAGAGAGGAGTCAGGAGTACAATTAATAGAAAAGAATTCAGATGCAAAAGAAGTGAATTGACCCGTGAAATTAGGATTGGACATTAAAGTATTATTAAATTGCCACCTACCAGAATTCGGGGAAAAAGGTAAAAGATCAAAATCAACAAAAACTTGGGCATGATCTGATATTAAAATAAAGCCAATATCAGCATGTGAGACAAGTTGGGACAAGGGTTTGCTGAGAAAGAGGTCATCTATTCTGGATTGTGCATTGTGAGGAGGGGAATAAAATGTATATTCCTGCAAATCTGGATTGCATAGTCTCCAAACGTCAGTTAAAGTTTTGTGTCTTATAGTTGAGACGAATCGGGAATGCATTTTGGTATTGGAAAATTTAACAGAGGAGGGTCTATCCAAAATAGTGTTGAGGACTTGATTACAATCACCTCCAAAAATAACACAGTCATCATTAAATAAAACAAGTTTATCAGAAACATGAGTCCAAAAGGAATTATCAAGACCAACTGGAGCATAAACATTAAACAATACTAAAGGAATGTGATCGATAAGTAATTTGATAATCACACAGCGACCTTCAAGGTCATTCTCTTGATGAGTGATTGAAAGTTGGTGTTTCTTATGACTTAAAATAGATAGGCCATTCTTCTTCCCTAAAGAGGGGGAGGAAAAAACATGATCCACCCAACCTCTTTTCAGTTTAATTCCCTCGTTCTCAGATAAGTGAGTTTCTCGAATAAAGGCAATATCCACATTTAATCTAGCCAGGTGAGTTAACACTCAACTTTTTATGGGGTTATTAACTGCTTTAACATTCCAAGTTAAAACACTAAATGAACATTATGTAGAGAAAACATGCACAAATGATGTGAAAGTGTAGAAAAGTTAACTATCAAGTGAAGCACAGTGAATATTCATTGAAAGTTAAACAATAGAAAACATTTAAGACTCTGCTATCTACAAGAATAAGCATAATATTAATAAAAATAGTTAAAAATGAATCAGTACATGTACTATTATTAGCTAACACAGAAACATTGTAATGAAACAAAACTATAGTATCCAGGGGAGAGAATTTAAAGAAAGGAAGAAAAAAGAGGAGATTCAGGATCAAGCAGAAAGACAGGAAATGAATAAAGGGTGTATTGAAAATAGTAGCAATGTAAAGTAAATAAATGGGGGAAAAACCATAAGGAGAGGAAAAGGAGTAGGAAGGGAGTAATTGAGAAAGAGAGGGACAGATAGTAAAGAAGTAGAACAATAAAAACATATAACAATAGAAAATGGTAACAAGGAGAAATACCACAAGAGAACAAGAAGAACAGGAAGAATGGGGGTGCTGGAACCACATGAGGAAAGTCGCACACCAAACCGGAGAGACCACAGGGACATATGCAGGGAGAAACGAGTTCCAGTGAGTGTGAAGGATAAATATATCATGGGTCACAAAATGGTATCTAGAAAAAGACAAAAAGAGTAAAGATTAACAAGTCAAATCGAGCAAATTCAGCAATTTAAAGTATAACACAGGGGTAGAGTTAAGAGAAGAACAACATAGAGAAGTATCACTGCAATACAGAAGGAACATTTCAATACAAATAGTGACAATAAGTATCACTTAGGGACGAGGAATTTCCATTGAGTCAGTTGCGCAGGAATCAATAAATTGCTGTAACAAAACCGGATCCTCATAGGTCGTTGTCTTATTATTATAAGTCTCTTTAAAGACGCAAGGGTGAAATAAACCATATCGGGCGTTCAATGAACGGAGAGCTGGTCTCATCTCCAGAAATTTCTTGAGGCGATCAGCAGTATTTTTGGCGTAGTCCTGTGCAAAGAAGAGATTAGAGCCATTCCAGATGATCCTACCCTTCTGTTTGGCAGCCTGAAAAACTTTGAGTAAATCAGTACATTTCAGAAAATACAAAATGACACCTCTGGGTTTAACTGTAGAAGAGGAAGAAGTAGATGGTCTAGAAGGTGGACCCAGAAAATGAGCACGTTGAATGTTTAAAACTGGTGAATTTGGGAGGTTGAGAAGTTGAGGTAAAAATGATTGAAAAAAGGTTATGGGATTTGACCCTTCAAGGTTTTCCGCAAGGCCATAAATGCGTAAGTTGTTGGGCCTGTTACGATTTTCTAAATTTTCGACTTGGTATTTAAGACTTTGAATTTCTTTCTGAAGATGAGGAACCTGGTCTGTAAGAGATTTAACCGAAGTGATGTTTTTTTTCAAGATGGTCAACCTTACATTCCGTATGAGTCCAGTTGTCTTCAAGACTTTGGAGTCGTGCATTCGTGTCTGCCATATAAAGTTTAAGTGAGCGAATTCTTTCCATATATGGTTTAAGAGAACAGATCTCTTCTAGCAAAAGTTCGAAAGAGATGGAAGAAGCATTGGTAGGAGATGGAGGATTCGTCTTAACTCGTTTTCCGGAAGCAGAAGCACACGTGTTTAATTTAGAGGTAATTTTAGTGTTGGAACGAGAAGTATACGGGAAGAGCCTTTTGTGGAAAAAGAGTCTGTAGCTGCGGCATCCATATTGTCCTGTAGGACATTAAAGGGATTGATATCCTCTAGAGCAGAGGTCTTCAAACTTTTTGATGCCGAGACCCCCTTGTAAAACCTTTTTAGGCGTAAGGACCCCCTTCCGACAAAGGTTTCTAGAAACTGGTACTCCTCATCATCAACTTTTGACAACCATAAATGAGCCTGTTAGACCTCATCACATCCCTCCATCATTCATCCACCCACACTTTCACACATCCATCCATCCACCCTTTCATCCTTCCATCCATACATCCATCCTTCATCCATCCACCCTTTCATCCTTCCATCCATACATCCATCTTTTACCCATCCACCCTTCCTTCCATCCACCCATCATTCATCCACCCACCTTTTCACACATCCATCCATCATTCATCCATGCAACCTTTTATCCATTCATACATCCATCCACCCTTTCATCTTCCCATCCTTCATCCACCCACCCTTTCATCCTCCCATCCATACATCCATCCTTCACCTATCCACCCTTTCATCCATCTATCCACCCACCCTTTCATCCATCCATCTACCCATCATTCATTCCCCCAACTTTTCACACATCCATCCATCCATCATTCATCTATCCACCCTTTCATCCATCCATCCTTCATCTGTCCACTCTTTCATTCTTCCATCCATACATCTATCCTTCACCAATCTATCCTTCATCCATCCACCCTTTCATCCTTCCATCCATACATCCATCATTCATCCATCCACCCATTCATCCATCCATTCACCCTTCTTTCATCCACCCATCTTTTTACACATCCATCCATCATTCATCCATCCACCCTTTCATCCATCCATCCTTCCGCCCATGCTTTCATTCTTCCATCCATACATCTATCCTTCACCAATCTATCCTTTATCCATCCACCCTTTCATCCTTCCATCCATACATCCATCATTCATCCATCCACCCTTTCATTCATCCATCCACTCATCATTCATCCACCCACCTTTTCACACATCCATCCATCCTTCAGCCTTTCATCCATCCATCCACCCATCATTCATCCACCCACCTTTTATGTGCCTCTCTCATGGGGGGGGGGATCAGTATCTCTCTGCATCGTCTTCCTTCTTCTTTCCCACTCATGGGAGGGCATCTCTGTGCCTCCCTGCTGGGGGCGGGGACGTATCACGGGACCCACAGCTCCAGGTGCGCAACATCCATTGAACTCAAAGGGCTACACTACAGCCACTTCCCCAGCACCCCCTCCCTCAGCTCCCCCCCAGCTCGTGTATGTGAGCCCGGCTGTAACAGCGTCAGGGACACACACACAGTCACACCCAAGTACTTGACAGGTCTTTAAAAGACCTTTTACTTGTTAATGAGGCGTTGATGTTTTTCACACCTCGGTGTGAATTAGGCCTCCGCCGTGAGCACCCTCAGCCCAATGCCAGGAACTGCACTCTGCAGAATCTGCGACCCCCTTCCCAGGACTCCACGACCCCCCTGGGGGTCGCGCCCCACAGATTGAAGACCGCTGCTCTAGACTCAGTGCTGACGCAACATTTTGTGAAGGAGAATTGCGATTGTGGTGAGCCATGGCCATTGGGAGAATAAAAGGTAGAGGTGAAGAAAGAAAATCTCAATATAAGGCAGCTCTATGTCAAAACAGGTCCAAAAACACAATGTGGTAGAAGAGCAAGCCTGGTAAAGTCAGTACATATAAGTGCAAGCCTCTTGATAAACAGACTCTGTTGTTGACATTAAGTATGGCAGTATCTTAATATAAAAACCAAAATTGTAGGAAACAAGTTATTGATGGACTGTCTCTGAATATGGTGAGGAACATGAAGAGAAAAAATGGTGAGGTTAAGTTCCACATAAAATGGCGGCAGATATTATTGTACTATTGAAAGCTGAAAGGTAGTCCGTCAATAATGAGCTAAGCAAAATATTGGAACGAAGGTACAGCCATGGGAAGAAAAAATAGCCAAGTTCTAAGGGTAAATGCTACAATATAGGGGCTGAAAACTAACGAGAATAGGTAGCGCTTACCGGAACGGTAGTGGAGGTAAAATGGCGGCTGCGGGATGTACGCAGCTCCTCAGAAGCAAGAGAGCATCAAAAAGCGTGTTGCCGATAGTTCCATGTGGCGCGAAGGACACCAGAAGGTGCCGCTGACGTTCCCGCGGAAAGAAGAAGCAGATTGTGGAACCGTATAGGCGTTGGGAGCACTTGAGAAATTCCTGTCGCGCCTACATCCCAGCGGAGCTCCTCAACAAGGCGGACATTTCCAGTGGCGCCGAAGCCACCAATCTTCACTATCATTTTATTGTGAGTATTGCAGTTGCAGTGCAGCTGGGTTGTTAGGGCAGGGTGGGCAGGGCTCCGCTACATCGAGGGAGGGGGGGTGGTGGCTGCACCTTAAGTGTGCATGACAGTTTTGATGCCATCTCTGGCAGACCATGCCCAGCCTTTCATTCCCTCTCTGAGCGCTAAATCACGGCACACAGAAGAGTCACAACACTGCTCTAAGGCAGCGTTGTGATTGGTCAGGGGATTCTGGGAGGCTGTGTGCTTCCTGGCTCCTGCTAAAGGAGAGGTGGTGGCTGAGGACCACCAGATAAGTTTTTTCTTTCTTCTTTTTTATCCTAATTCCCCCACCCAAATCTCTCCTCACCACCATTCCCTACCAGCCGCCACTGCATGCAAGGAGTGGGGTTTTTGAGAAAGGAAAGCATTTCTCTTTGTCAGTATCTGATTCAATGATGCACCAAGATTTGCACAGTTATGCCTCAGTAAAAGCTCTTCACAAAGTGATGGAGAGATAATAAAGTATATGTTTTGCTGAAAAAGGGCACATTTTTAATGCAAAATGTTTTTTGTACTGGAAAGAAAACACTAGTGTGTTGCTTTGTACATCTTTGCATTACTTCAAGTGAGTGAGTGGGTCGAAATATCCCAACATAAAAGCACTGAAATAGCAAATCATCACACCACGGCAAAAATCACCACTAAAATGTATCTTAAACCCAGATCGCAGTTTGTTTGGCTCCTTACTGGTCAATATCCACCTAGGAGTTTGTAGCCAGAAGCTTGCAATAGTCTCAATCATAGAAATATTTATCTTCCTGCACCGCATGTTGAGTGCATTGAGTACGTTGATGAACATTGCTCTTATCTCTGCTGCTAATGGTTCTAGACCTACAGGAGAACCTTTTTGTTTCAATGGATTTCTGGTTTTAAAAGAGTGTTTCCTATCTGTGCAGGTTGTTTTAAACTGCAGTCTATTACAGTATTTACTCTGTTTCAAAGTAATGGCTTAAAGTAGGCACATATAGGGTGAAGTTATGGTCTTAACAATTGCTTATTTGCTTTTATTTTACTCATCATTATTTTCCTTTGTTTATTTAAACTTGCTACTGCTTGGGAAAGAAGAAGTAAGTAAAGCCATAACCATGTACCTTTATTGCTCATAAGCTGTAATATTTTCTCTGTTTAGCAACCAGAGACAGTTTGATATGTACAGTGTATGCAGTAGTGTAAGACAACACAACTGCATGATTTCAAATATTACAAAGAACATTGCAATGGGCATGGCATACTAAGTATGTTACAAATTAGAAGAACTATTTTCAATAGGCACTGGAGCATAAGTTTAAATCTCTAATTTTGTGTTTATTTTTGCTGTGAACCCGCAACTGAGCTAAATCTTTTCCTGCATCTCCCCTCCCATCCGACCCCTGCCCACACCACATCTTCAACAAAGCCAGCACAACCATCGCACCCCACCTCCGGAAAACAATCAACTGCTCCTTAGAGACAGCAACCTTCCCGGGAAGCTGGAAGCACGCCGAGATCAACGCCCTGCTGAAGAAGCCCAAGGCGGACCCCAAGGACCTCAAGAACTTCCGGCCCATCTCCCTGCTCCCGTTCCCAGCGAAAGTCACGGAGAAGATCGTCAACAGACAGCTGACCCGCTACCTCAAAGACAACAACATCCTGGACCCATCCCAATCGGGCTTCCGCAGCAACCACAGCACCGAGACCGCCCTCATCGCCGCCAACGACGACATCAGGATCCTGATGGACAAAGGAGAAACAGCCACCCTCATCCTTGGACCTATCAGCTGCCTTCAATATGGTCTGCCACCGCACCCTATCAGCGCGCCTCCATGATGCCGGAATTCAAGAAAAGGCCCTGGCTTGGACAACATCCTTCGTCTCCGGCAGAACCCAGAGCATCCGCCTCCCTCCCTTCCGCTCAAGTACCACCGAGATCATCTGCGGCGTCCCACAGGGATCCTCCCTCAGCCCGACGCTGTTCAATATCTACATGGCTCCACTCGCCCACTTCGCACGACAACACAGCCTAAACATCATCTTCTACGCCGACGCCACCCAGCTGATCATATCCCTCACCAAAGACCCCAACACCGCCAAAGCCAACCTCCACAGAGTAATGAAGGCCATCGCCGACTGGATGAAGGACAGCAGACTGAAGCTGAACTCAGACAAAACGGAGGTCCTCATCCACGGACCCACCCCATTAGTCTGGGATGACTCCTGGTGGCCCACGTCGCTAGGCACACCCCCTGAACCCACCGACCACGCACGCAACCTGGGCTTCATCCTCGACTCTTCCCTCTCAATGATCAAGCAAGTCAACGCCGTCTCCGCGTCCTGCTTCAACACCCTCCGAATACTCCGCAGGATCTTCAAGTGGATCTCCCCCGACACGAGAAAAACAGTCACCCAGGCCCTCATCACCAACATACTCAACTACGGAAATGCCCTCTACTCAGGAACAACAGCCAAGCTCCTGAGACGACTACAACGAATCCAGAACGCCTCAGGACGACTGATCCTCGACGTTCCCCGACGCAGCCACATCACACCCCACCTGAGAGGCTTGCACTGGCTACCAGTCAACAAGAGGATCACCTTCAAACTCCACATCCATGCACACAAGGCACTACACAACACTGGACCATCCTACCTCAACAACCGACTCAGCTTCCACACCCCCACCCGCAACCTCTGCTCTGCCACCCTCGCCCTCACCACAGTTCCTCGTATCCGGAAAAACACCGCCGGCGGCAGATCCTTCTCCTACCTCGCCGCCAAGACCTGGAACGATCTCCCCACCATCCTGCGACAGACCCAGGACCTGCTGGCCTTCAGAAGACATCTCAAGACCTGGCTCTTCGATCAGTAGCAGCCCCCCCTCCCAGCGCCTTGAGACCCTCACAGGTATGTAGTGCGCTTTATAAATGCTTGATTGATAGATTGATCTTTGGTCCAAACTTTTTGACAAAAAACTGGTCTATTGCGAAATATTTTTGAATGATTTTTCTTTTAAATTTGTCAATTGATAAGGTACATACAATGGCACATGATTTAGAGACAAAAATAAAAGGACCCAATTCTCACAAGTATTTTCAACCGTAAACGTAAAAAGAAAATACAACATGTAGGTCATCCAGGAATTTGTAAAAGCATTCCTAGCAGGGATAAGTGGATCTACTATGGATGATTACTTCTCCATGAGTGAGGCTAGATTCACTGCAGTAGATTCCATTCAAGAGGTGGGAAGTGGGAGTTACGAGGCGAGGTTTGCCTTGCAAGATTGTGAACTCCTAATCACAAACCAGGGGGCATATTATCAAGCACAGCATTAACATTATTGCCGCTTTAGCGCTAGAAAACTGCAGCTAAAGCGAAGATAATGGGCTTGATAATACACCGTAGAGAATGCCCATAGAAAACCATGTTCACACCAGAACATGGGCTTGTATTGGAATTCACAAGGGCGTATTATCAAGCCCATTATCACCACTTTAGCTGCAGTTTTCTGCCGCTAAAGCGGCCATAATGTTAACGCTGTTTCTTGATAATTTGCCCCCAAAATCCTACACTTCTCCTCCCTAGAAAGTGTACAAAGAAGTCCAGAATTACTAACACTTCACACTTGGCCTGCATCACAAAAGTTGCCCAATTCAGTGCAAAGTGTTGAATGTGCAATTACTTTGTAATGAAAAAAGTAGCCCTAAAGTACCGGAAAATAGCGCTATTGTGATTCTTTTCTTAAAGGGGGCAGAACGTAAGTGCTGAATGTGTGTTCTCATGTAACTTCCCATGGATTTCGACTGAAACCCATGTCTACTAATAAACATAGATAGGCTCTGCACCAAAAATGTATGGCCCCTCAAGATTAGTTTAACGTTTTATTTTCTCTAGTGTTTTCCAACTTTGCATGAATGCTGTACTATACAGCACGTGTACAAGCATGGGAACGTTTTAAAGTATTTCTTAGCATAGTATTTTGTACCGGAAGGGCATAATTTGAGTAAAAAATCTATGCTAGACATCAAGTTTTGCACTTGTGTGCTTGGGCATGTGCCTAGCGCAAGGCTCCTTAAAGTGCACCTGTGCAGAGCTAGAGAGACACAATGGCATATCTTGGTATAGGGTTCCTCCGAATTTAGTAGGACTGTATATCTGGACAGCATAGACTTCAAAATACTGGAGCTTAGGTCATGAGTATTTATCAGAGACTGCTGGCCTGCATCCCAGCTATCTCACAGTGCCTCAGTTGGACCACTAAACTTACCAGAATGACAGATGGTATCTGACCTTGAACATGACCACCCTATAATTCACCAAGGAATTGTGGCAACATGTCAACCGTTTCATTGTTTTACTCTTGCATGCCCAGGGTAACAGAAAAAAATATACGAATGGAAGATTAAAATATTTATTAAAGCAATCCCATTCTTGCATTGACAGAGAGGGTCGCAATTATAATGCAGAAGAAACAGAAATAGAGCCACCATTATTAGCCTTACTATTATTATATTTTATATTCCTACCTAACTTCATCTTCACTATTAGGAACAAAGTGGGAGTACTCTTCTGCTAAATCCCTTAGGGATGCCTAACCACCCCCGTATCTGAGTGTGTAGAACAGGCTTATGTCTGGAGCAGAATATGGGTCAGGGTCTGAAGGACTGCATCTCAGTCACAGCTCGTTACATCCAAGAAAATCTAAGCTAAAGTGCTCTCCTGCCAATTGTGTCAAAGAATGGTTCAAATCCACTGTGTCAGGTGTGAAATATCTGAAGCTAGGGTCAGATTGGAACTGAAGAGATGTCTCCAGCCGGTCAAGGGTATCTCACTCCATTCCATGTGCTTCTAGCATTGAACAGAATGCACAAATAAACATGATAATGATGTTTGCTAAGAAATGAACAATGTATATAATTTCAATTTCAATACACTATTGTGTAAGCACAAAGGGGTATACGTCCAAGAAAAAACCGGAGCATGGTGCTATGCCAAATTTGGCAGTGCCGTACTCTGACTTTTTTAAATGCAGGGATGCACCATATTTACAAAAATGACTGTGTTTCCCCTAGCTGTGATGCAAAAAAAAGCTGCCTAGCACCAGCTCAGGCACCCTGTCGCCATTTTGCAAGACCAGGTATTACCTGTATTTAGTGTTAGGAGCTGCCCCAGCCTTGTAAATCTAGGGCAGCATCAAAAAGTCATGGGAGTTGCGGTGGAACACCCACAGTAAAATCCATTGTGCGCCCGTTTGCCACGGAGGACAAGGGAGGAAAGGGGCATAATTTCTAGGCGGCGTAAAGCCATGTTAAGTGGCTTAGTGCTACCTTGTAAATATGAGGAATGGTGCAGAGCCACTGGACAGTCAAATAAACAGATGCTTTGGTGTCTAAAAGGGATTGTATATATGCCCCTAAACATGATAAAAGTCACAACAGAAAAACGATATGAAGTTGAAAACATTGAGCTAAAATCAAGACTTACCACAGGCTTTGCCATGCTTCACTACAATCTCAGTAAGTTTGCTGCTATTCTGCTCTGTCCCTTTCTTGCAACTAAATGCAGCAAAGGTGCTGCGCTGCACTGCATTAAAATCAGTGAATTTGGCCCAAAGTTACTCTAGGACTGTAGTATCCCTCCTTGTAGGTTGAGAACAGGGGCTTAGCCTAGATTTGATGGGGATGGAGGATGAAGGCTTACTTTAGTCGAGAAAATGTTTTCCTTGGAGAGGCAAAAAAGAAAAAAACATGTTTTTTTACATATTTTGACAGGTGAAATAGTACGCCTGGAAACGTGCACTTGACATAACTTTCCTTGTGTACTTCTGTGGGTGTTTTCTTTATTCCAAAAAAGTGTAAATGTGCTTTCAGGGTGAGTCGTAACAGCCTATCCATGCTTTAATGCTTTAGGACTTGATTTTGACACTACATTTATTGAATAAAATGTAAGATAATTTCCTTACCTTTTACTAACACTGAATATCATTTTAAAGCTATTTCACTTTCATGCAAAGAGATGCAAAAGAAAAGAATGGAAAAAAATGGGAAATGGAAAGAATGAAAAATGCAATTGGCAGGTCTTTTGCATTATTTAAGTACCCACTTACTGGAGAGAGCGCTTCTATATAATGAGGCGCACAGTCAAAATGTGCACGGGTCTCATCCTATGAGGTAGACACCAGGTCTGTCAAGCCTATTATGTAACCTGTCTCTAGTTATTCATTAGGACTATGCGTTGAAGCCGTAGTAAAACACTGTTTAATCAACTAACAGGGAGCAGGAAGCTGCTTTTGGAGTTGTACATTTTACTCAACGTGTCAGACTTCCTCTGAGATGGATGAGGAAGATATTTGTTCTTTAACACAAAATATGCCCTATATCATCTCTCGATACCACTTTCCATAACTTCTGTTAGTGAATCATGATAAAAGGGTGTTTTCTAGCAAAGATGGGGCATCAAATAAAGGAAAATATCAACATGATTCAAGTTGTGATATCAGTGGATCATTTAAATCAGTTATCACCCTTTTTAAATGTTCCACTGTCATGACCCTCAAAATAGTACTTGGGTCCATGTATTTAACACAATGCACATTTTCCTTCAGAGAATAAAATTATGCAACGTGATCACTTAAAGAATGTATAAGCACATGTTCTCCCTTACAGTACTAGGAGGAAACACACTGATTGATAAATAATTTTGGAAAGTTAGTGGCATATGTATCAAGCCCATTTCCCATTCGCAAACGGGGCGATTCTCAGAATCGGCCCGTTTGCGAACAGGAAAAGGCCTTTTGGGATGTATCATCCCAAAAGTTTATCGTAAATTAGAGAATCACAAAATGTGCGATTCCCTATTTTACAATTACATTTAAGGAATCGCAAATTGTGATTCCTTAAATGAAATGTATGAAGCACCTAAGCTGTGCGATTTCTCCTTAAGAAATCGCAAATTACCACCAACTTCAAGTTGGTGGTAATATGCGATTTCTTTGAAAAATTCACTATTTTGGCATTTTTCTAAGTGCCATGTGGCACATATACATGCCCTAAAGGCATGTATGTGAGTCACATGCGCTCAAATGCTCATTTTGGGGGTGCATCAGAGTGTCCTTTGGACAACCTGGCACTTTTCAAATTGCATTCTCAATTTGTGATTCTCAAATTGCAAATCGCAAATTGAGAATGTCTTCCCATTCAGTCCTATGGGCCTCCTAGCCCTTAGGAATGAATGGGAAGGTATTCCTTAATTGCAATTCGCACTTTGCTAATCGCAATTAAGGAATGCCAAGAAAACGCTAACTATTTGCGAATTTTTAAATACATCTCGTTTGCGGTTCTCAAATAGCAATATTTTCTCAAATAGGGATTCTTAAAATATCGCTATTTGAGACTCGCAAATAGAGTATTTGATACATATGTCCCTAGTTCACAAATGTAATGGGTGTGTGTGTTAAAGGGAATATTATCCAAAGTGAAGGGGCACAATTGACCAGAGAGTGACACTGAATCATTTAATACCTGGTAGCACCTCACCTTTCTAATTAAGGGAAACCTACCAAACCCCTACATTTTTGAAAACTAGACACTGGGGGAGTCCAGTCAGGTATGGTTTGCGTGGACCCACCAACGTTTTCCTACCCAGAATCCCCTGCAAACGTCAAATGTAGCTGCAAAAATCACTTTTTTCTCAAATTTCTGTGTGGGAAAGTTCAGGAATCTGTGTGGATCCACAAATTTCCTCCCACTCAGCGTTCCCTAATGTCTCCCGACAAAAATGGTACCTCAATTGTGTGGGTAGGCATGGTGGCTGAAACAGGAAATGGCCCAAATCGTATTGTTGAAACTTCCAAATTACCTATAACAAAACTACCTTGTTTTGGGGGGGCACCTGGTTTTTTGGCCCCGGGCTTGCCACCATCTAGGGAAACTTACTAAACCCCAAACATTTCTGAGAACTAGACAACCTGGGGAGTAACCACCCCCGTATCTGAGTGTGATGAATCATGAAGCCGGCCCTGTGTAGAACAGGCTTATGTCTGGAGCAGAATATGGGTCAGGGTCTGAAGGACTGCATCTCAGTCACAGCTCGTTACATCCAAGAAAATCTAAGCTAAAGTGCCCTCCTGCCAATTGTGTCAAAGAATGGTTCAAATCCACTGTGTCAGGGGTGAAATATCTGAAGCTATGGTCAGATTGGAACTGAAGAGATGTCTCCAGCCGGACAAGGGTATCTCACTCCATTCCATGTGCTTCTAGCATTGAACAGAATGCACAAATAAACATGATAATGATGTTTGCTAAGAAATGAACAATGTATATAATTTCAATTTCAATACACTATTGTGTAAGCACAAAGGGGTATACGTCCAAGAAAAAACCGGAGCATGGTGCTATGCCAAATTTGGCAGTGCCGCACTCTGACTTTTTTAAATGCAGGGATGCACCATATTTACAAAAATGACTGTGTTTCCCCTAGCTGTGATGCAAAAAAAAGCTGCCTAGCACTAGCGCAGTCACCCTGTCGCCATTTTGCAAGGGTGCCTGCACTGCAGAGGTGATTGTTTATGTGCTGTGAAGGACACCTTCCCTCACATAAAAACAACCAATAATGCTGATTTGCTCTATCTATGTGTGCTGCAGAATGCAGCATACATCAAAAGAGCAAAAAACTAGGAGAAATGTATAATTTCTCTTTATATCGCCATTCTAAGACCAGGTATTACCTGTACTTAGTGTTAGGAGCTGCCCCAGCCTTGTAAATCTAGGGCAGCATCAAACAGTAATGGGTGTTGCAGTGGAACACCCACAGTAAATTCTATTGCGCCCCCATTTGCCACAGAGGACAAGAGCGGAAAGGGGCATAATTTCTAGGCGACGTAAAGCCATGTTAAGTGGCTTAGTGCCACCTTGTAAATATGAGGAATGGTGCAGAGCCACCGGACAGTCAAATAAACAGATTCTTTGGTGTTTTAAAAGGGATTGTATATATGCCCCTAAACATGATAAAAGTCACAACAGAAAAACGATATAAACTTGAAAACATTGAGATAAAATCAAGACTTTTCACAGACCTTGCCATGCTTCACTACAATCTCAGTAAGTTTGCTGCTATTCTGCTCTGTCCCTTTCTTGCAACTAAATGCAGCAAAGGTGCCTCGCTGCACTGCATTAAAATCAATGAATTTGGCCCAAAGTTACTCTAGGACTGTAGTATCCCTCCTTGTTGGTTGAGAACAGGGGCTTAGCCTACATTTGCTGGGGATGGAGGATGAGGGCTTACTTTAATCGAGAAAATGTTTTCCTTGGAGAGGCAAAAAAGATTTTTTTTTTTTTTTTACACATTTTGACAGGTGAAATAGTACGCCTGGAAACGTGCACTTGACATAACTTTCCTTGTGTACTTCTGCGGGTGTTTTCTTTATTCCAAAAAAGTGTAAATGTGCTTTCAGGGTGAGTCGTACCAGCCTATCCATGATTTTAATGCTTTAGGACTTGATTTTGGCCCTACATTTATTGAATAAAATGTAAGATAATTTCCTTACCTTTTACTAACAATGAATATCATTTTAAAGCTATTTCACTTTCATGCAAAGAGATGCAAAAGAAAAGAATGGAAAGAAATGGGAAATGGAAAGAATGAAAAATGCAATTGACAGGTCTTTTGCATTATTTAAGTACCCACTTACTGGAGAGAGCGCTTCTATATAATGAGGCGCACAGTCATAATTTGCACGGGTCTCATCCTATGAGGTAGACACCAGGTCTGTCAAGCTTATTATGTAACCTGTCACTAGTTATTCATTAGGACTATGCGTTGAAGCCGTAGTAAAACTCTGTTTAATCAACTAACAGGGAGCTGGAAGCTGCTTTTGGAGTTGTACATTTTACTCAACGTGTCAGACTTTCCTCTGAGATGGATGATGAAGATATTTGTTCTTTAACACAAAATATGCCCTATATCATCTCTCGATACCACTTTCCATATCTTCTGTTAGTGAATCATGATAAAAGAGTGTTTTCTAGCAAAGATGGGCCATCAAATAAAGGAAAATATCAACATTATTCAAGTTATGATATCAGTGGATCATTTAAATCAGTTATCACCCTTTTTAAATGTTCCTCTGTCATGACCCTCAAAATAGTACTTGGGTCCATGTATTTAACAAAATGCACATTTTCCTTCAGAGAATAAAATTATGCAACGTGATCACTTAAAAGAATGTATAAGCACATGTTCTCCCTTACAGTACTAGGAGGAAACACACTGATTGATAAATAATTTTGGAAAGTTAGGGGCATATGTATCAAGCCCATTTCCCATTCGCAATCGGGCCGATTCTCAGAATCGGCCCGTTTGCGAACAGGAAAATGCCTTTTGGGATGTATCATCCCAAAAGTGTATCGCAAATTAGAGAATCACAAAATTTGCGATTCCCTATTTTACAATTACATTTAAGGAATCGCAAATTGTGATTCCTTAAATGAAATGTATGAAGCACCTAAGCTGTGCGATTTCTCCTTAAGAAATCGCAAATTACCACCAACTTCAAGTTGGTGGTAATTTGCGATTTCTTAGAAAAATTCACTTTTTGGCATTTTTCTAAGTGCCATGTGGCGCACATACATGCCCTAAAGGCATGTATGTGAGCCACATGTGCACAAATGCTCATTTTGGGGGTGCATCAGAGTGTCCTTTGGACACCCTGGCACCTTTGAAATTGCATTCTCAATTTGTGATTCTCAAATTGCAAATCGCAAATTGAGAATGTCTTCCCATTCAGTCCGTTGGGGCCTCCTAGCCCTTAGGAATGAATGGGAAGTTATTCCTTAATTGCGATTCGCAATTTCCTAATCGCAATTAAGGAATGCCAAGAAAACGCTAACTATTTGCAAATTTTTAAATACATCTCGTTTGCGATTCTCAAATAGCAATATTTTCTCAAAAAGCGATTCTTAAAATATCGCTATTTGAGACTCGCAAATAGAGTATTTGATACATATTTCCCTAGATCACAAATGTAATGGGTGTGTGTGTTAAAGGAAATATTATCCAAAGTGAAGGGGCACCCCTTGGTTACAATTGACCAGAGAGTGACACTGAATCATTTAATACCTGGTAGCACCTCACCTTTCTAATGTAGGGAAACCTACCAAACCCCTACATTTTTGAAAACTAGGCACCGGGGGAGTCCAGTCAGGTATTGTTTGCTTGGACCCACCAACGTTTTCCTACCCAGAATCCCCTGCAAACGTCAAATTTAGCTGCAAAAATCACTTTTTTCTCAAATTTCTGTGTCGGAAAGTTCAGGAATCTGTGTGGATCCACAAATTTCCTCCCACTCAGCGTTCCCTAATGTCTCCCGACAAAAATGGTACCTCAATTGTGTGGGTAGGCATGGTGGCTGAAACAGGAAAAGGCCCAAATCGTATTGTGGAGACTTCCAAATTACCTATAACAAAACTACCTTGTTTTGGGGGGGCACCTGGTTTTTTGGCCCCGGGCTTGTCACCATCTAGGGAAACCTACTAAACCCCACACATTTCTGAGAACTAGACAACCTGGAGAGTTCAATAAGTTATGGCTTGCATGGATCCTCCAATGTTTCCCTACCCAGAATCCCCTGCAAACCTCAAATTTTGCTGAAAAAAATCATGTTTTCCTTACATTTTTGCTTGGGAACACAGTGCCGGGGCAAATGTCCTACCACCCAGTGTCCCCCTTGTTCACCCAAGTAAAATTCTGCCTCCCTCTATCAGAACCCATTCCCCTTACCCTGTGGAATTTTCACCTGTCTGGCATGTCCATCTTGCTACAGACAGGGACACCCTATAGGAAGTGAGGCGGATTTTTGGCCAAACGCATTGGATATCATTTGCGAAACCTGACATTTTGCCATGCCCAACCAACATCAACATGACTTCACATTCCTCTATATTCCAGACCATTTTGGTGATCCTCTAGGAGATAAATAGTGATAACAGTGAGTGAATTTGTTTCTTAAATTATTTGAATCATGTTTCCTGAAATACAGCAGAAACATGTCATACCTATCTGGTTCTTGCCGCTGGTGAATGCAGGCGCCATTCCAAACGCATTCCCTGTAGCAATAGCTCTACTAAAGAAACCTGTTGTGCATTCACAATCTTTTCAATCATTTCTAGCGTAACGTAGCTTGCCTTTTCTATTTCATTGGAAAGCAAAAAAATGTCAGTCAGGGAATAATTTAAAGAGCACAGGGCAAGTCTCCCACTAATAAACACAAACTTGAAAGATTCACCTGGTCTGTTGATGAGATCAACTCCTCATTGGGAGGATTGTTAGGGTTTCTATCTTGTTCTACCTGTAACGGGTTTGTCTGTTAAGTACAAGAACTATGACCAAATCCTAGGTGGAATGCTTCAACATCGGGTTCCTCCCCCACACCTTTAATGGTGTCTGATGGCGTGGGCTACTATTTGCTCACAAAAGGCAATGAGCTCCTTGAGGGATGTGTCTTTAAAAAAAGGAAGGACCCTATTTGAGAACTGGTGTGGGTGAATGAGTGGGGCAAAAACAGTGGACTAAAAACAATTTTACTCTGTGTTCCCAGTTGTAGAGTTTAAAAAAACAGGGACATTTTGTGAACCCTGTCTTGATACAGTGGTCAATATCTTTCTGTCTTGTTAAACCCTATGAGGAGGTATAAGGCATTTACCAGGACCAAAAGTGTTGCAGTCACTCCGCTCTAGAAGGGTTATATCTAATATGGTAAAACAAGTACAACCAGGTGAGTCCGCCATACATAGATCAGGTTTTTTGCATCCACTTGAGTCAAGAAGGTAGGTCGGCAAAGGACTATTACTTAGTCATCCATTAACACACTGGAAAGCCTGCCTGGTCAAAGTCAACTAACTCTGCTGTTAGGGCTTTTAGGGCACATACGAAACATTGCAAATTTGAATAGGGTTACCCCTGGGAACCTTTACCCCTTTGTTTAGGGAATGGTAAAATGCTTCCCTCACCTACAGGCTGGTGCTAGGCATCAATGTGGCATCTCCAATACCCTCCTAAGAATACTTTCTGGACCTATGGAAGAACACAAGAGAATTGAACCTGCTGTCTGGAACCTAAGAAGAGCCTGGAAGACCGGACCTACTCCCCTCCTTGTGCCCAGGACAAAGAAGTGGGCTCCAATGGTCATAAGAAGGACCTTCTATTTAAGCTACAGGGACACAACAAGCTGCAAGAGGACTTTTCTGCAAATGCCTCAGTTCACTTGTTAAAGCTGGACCTGTCCTAGACCTTGCTATTAACCTCCATTGGAGTTAGTCTTGATCCTCAAGTGCTACCCCCAAAGTCCTGGACTCTTGGCTGGTTTCAAAGTGCACTCCTCCTTTCATCTCGTAGAACCTGGAACTGGGAAGCTTTTTGTCTTCAAGAACGTCTAGAGGACTGGGACCAACTTAATAAATTGATCTGAAGAAATGCATTGACATTGGCCCAAATATTCAGGTTAATACCAATCTGATCTGTTCCACAGCAATAAATCTGATTTATCTAGACGTCTTGGAGAAGGTATCTATCTTGTGGAGCCCTCTTCAGCTAGAGCCTAAAGGTTTGCTCTGTGACTAATTTCAAAGCTAAAATTCTTCACTGGGCGAAGTGGTCAAAAGTATTCAAATGGGGAGGTATCATCCGTGAAGAATTTAGCTTTGAAATTAGTCACGTTTTGGAGATTGGGATTCTTCGAGCAGAGCAAATCTTTTCTGGAGCGTTTGGGTGGTCAGATTGGTGAAAAAAAAATGGGAAAATGCATCAGCATTCCCATAGCTCAACCGGGCTCTGTGCTGCACCACAAAGTCCAACAATTGCAAAGAAATAAACTCTTAACAACTCAGGATTTTCTCCCTTCAAAGTTATCAACCATAGCAGGAAGCCTTTAGTCACATCAGGAGTGAAAGTGAGAGTCTGAAACTGCAAATCATCTTGTAAATAGGTGCCTTAGTCTCTGAAATGGAAGTAAAGAATCCTCAGTGGAGCAGGGCAGCAGGCTAAGGCCAAAGAAGGTTCCTTGATGTTGGATAGCCACTGGATGACATCCTGGTGAAGCTACTGACCTTTGGCAGGTAAGCTCCGAGTGGGAGAAATCTGGATTTTATGCCCAAGGAAGATCCGTTTGCACTGCAAACTTAGTGGCAAACATATAAGGTTGGAATTTACGCAAAGCCCACACTATGACAAAGCACTCCTTCTCTTTGGCTGCCCAGTTCTTTTCTCTGGGTAGTAATCTCGCAACGGTGGGCTGCACTTGCAGAGTTTCACTCTACAGAAATCAGTGGAGTTTCTGAAATACTCCACGAGATTTCATGGAATTTCACCAATGGGTGGAGAAAAACAGGTTGTGCTGCTAGTGATGCAATTTAGCACCAGTAGTGTGATCAGCAGTGGACAATTAGAACTAACAACAGCATGCATTGCAAAAGAGTGCACAGCCATTTAAGTTGAAAATCCACTTGAGCGGCAACAAATCTCCTTGAATTGCAGCCCTCTGACTGTGATTGTTCATGAATGCTGGTGACAGCCCACGTTATAAAATTGTGCCTCATGAAAATTAGCGGAATTTGCCCTGAAACAGCATTGAGTAATGCGGAGTAGCCACAATTATGCCAATTCCGCAGGTAGAATGGAACATTCCACCCACCCCTATAATGTCTTACTAATAATGGCTACCAGATGCTCTCTACCTTTGTCATCCAGTTGAGCTAACACTGCTCCAACTGCTTTGTCAGAGGCAACTGTCTGTACAAAGAAAGGTTGACTCTAGTGCGATGCTTCAAACACAAGTGCAGTGCATAGCGCCTTCTTCAGTTCATAAAATGCTTTCTATTACTCTGCAGTTCATATCAATTTTCTTGGCTGTGTCCTAATGGTCAAAGGAGTCAATAAGCAACTATACATCCATTGTTCACCACCAGGTGTGGGTGGAACTCCCAGAGGTGCACTATGCAAAATTCTGTGGAGTTGCATAAAAACTCAGTGGAATTCTGCATTGTTCCGTGAGCAGGCAGAGTTGCTCCACTCACCCACCCCTAAAAGATGAACAGTTGTCACAATAAAGGGAATGTAATCATATACAATAAAATACAACACTACTTGGAGGTTTTCCCTAAACAAGGTGTTGATTTTGCCAATATTATAAATCCCTAAACATGAAGTCTATTTTCCAGGTTTTCATTCTGCCTTACTTTTAGCATCTCATTTCCTCCTTGGCCGGCCAGCTGGGACTCCCCTTTTGCCCTACAAGGTCATCTTGGAATTACACACTTAAAATGGAATGGAGGCAGTGTCAAGCTTCAGCGAGTGCTGCTTGTTTTACATAAAATTCAGGTTAGAAAATGGCCTGTTCACATTAGCACTTCAATTTAATTTTCTCAGCAGCTGTCTAATTGAAGTGTAGCGGCAAAACTGCTTTGTTCTTAGCCTTTTACAAACAGGTTCACTTATCAATGCGTAGTTAGCAGTTGCCTCTAGGCCAAAGTAACAGGGGCGTACCTGGGCCCACCCCATACAATGTGATGACACTTACCGGTGCATAGAAGTGAACTTACCCTGAGTGCTGCTCACTGGCCTCCTGCCCTCCCAGGCATGCCCATTTCTCCTTATATAAGCATGTTGGTGACTGAGCCTCTGGCCCCTAGGGGGTGCTGCTCAGTCTCAGCAGGAGTACCAGGTTCTGCCTGCAGGGTGTGCCAGTACAATTCTTCCAACACTGAGTGCTGCTGCAGGTCCCAGGTGCTATTGGCATGCTGCGACTGCATCTGGTCCCAGACTGGCCCTGGGCGCTCCTAGTGCTCTGTTCTCGCAGAGTGCTGTTCACTCACAAGATGCTCTGATGCACTGCCACTTGGAGCTTGTAATGCTTCCAAACTTGTGGTAGCTTTGACCCCACCTGTGTCATCTCCGCTAGTGATGTCACAGCTTGGAGCTGCATCTGTAGCCGGTGCTGAGAGCATGCTCTTAAAAGACCCGTATGAGGCACTCAGACCCTGCCGTTCCCTGGAGCCCTGGGATGAGAGGGTGAATCAGACTAGCTTTCGAACACCCCTTCTCATGTTTTGTTTCTTTCCAGAGCAATAGTTAATGGTGGGCGGTAGGGGCAAAATCCAATACACAGCGGAATCGAGTGGCGCGCGGAGTCGCAAAATTCTACAAACTCCATCCCCAGAGCAGAAATTAAACGCCCACCCTTATTTGCTTTAACGCATCTGTAATACTCGTTGAGTCCTAAACATGCACTCACTTAATTTCAGGTAGTAGGCACTTCCTACTCCATCACCGTCTGATATTGGCATCCAACGGACAAATGTTCCTCTTCCCCACCGCATTCCCAGATTTACTACAAAGAACTGCCCCACCTGACAGTAGAAACTTTTATCTTTTGGCAGATTTCACATTCCAAAACATAGTTTCTGGTTTGTTTCCTCATGCGTGGTTTGTTTTAATAATGACACTGTGGTGGAAACACCTGCGTGTGCAGAGGCGAGCCCTTCATGTGCTGCTAAAATTAGTCCTAATCTATGTTCCATGATTGGAATTACTCTAGCCCCCACTCCAGGGATTCGAGTAAACGGAACATTATTTTGCATCAGTTATATATGAGTATTTGAGTGGAAAGCCTTTTGGTAATGTTTTACCACTGTCTTTGCTTGAAGCATTGACAGCTTGCATTATTTCGCTATCTATTTTCGTTTTTGAACTAGTAATTACAGCTACTGAAGACGTTTGAACAGCTGCCTTCGCTGCTTCATCCGCCAATGAATTCCCTGCAACGTGAATGCCATCACGTTGATGACTCAGTGAGCTTTTTGTAGTTCTTGTCGTAACTGAACTACTTGTTCCCATAGCAACTTATGCTTGATTGTGCCACCTTTTGCATCTTTGAAACCGTTTTCAATCCAGTTCTGCAAGTATTCTTTATAAGATTGAACGCAATAATATGAATCGCACACTATAAGTGTGGGGAATTCGCAATCAGTATTTTCAAGCGCCATCTTGAATGCTTTTAGTAGGGCTCGCTGAGCTGTAAAATCTCCTAGAGATTGAGTTTTAGTAACCATTGGTCGGAATTTGCCATTTCGCCAGCGACCTCTAACGATTGCGCATACATCACTATAAGCTTGTTTACCCCCAATCGCGGGCTGTGCTGATCCGTCAGTACAATCATTGTTTGCAGCCGTCACATGAACAGTCGTGCCGTATTAGCAAACCGCAATCCTTACACAGCTCCTGATTTAAAGGACTCTGTGCCATTCCGGTCCAGGCGAATTGTACTCCCTTGGATTCGAGGACTGTCGTAGCTTGTACATTTGTCTTGAAAAAGACCAGCCGTGACCTTAGACACTGGCGCCGAAGGGTCGAAACGTCGACATTTCTTCACAGGCCCAACAATTCTAGAATTCTCGCGAACTAAAAGAAATATATAGGATTCTGGAAAATCGCATTAGCGGATGTCCTTCAGGAAATAAACTTGTATATATTTGTATATACTGATTGTATTGAAATACATCATTATTGTACATACTGTTTTGTATCACATGATCACTATTCACTATTGTCACTTCTTTGCACTTGAATAATTGTGTTGACAGTCATCATATTAAATGTATAGAGAATTTTTTGAATGAATATATAAAAATACAACAAGTCAAGTACAGGTCTTCTTTTCATTCATTGTAAGAACCTGATTCTATTTTGCTTTTGTCAGAGGGTGGTTCCTTTTTTGTTGTAAATTGAATTGAATAGCATTTGCAAATCATTGGTGTTGCTACCCGACAGAACCATTTTTATTTAACCATTGATTACCCAGGTTCTGAGAGACACAGGGTTACCCCTGTTTTCTTAATACTTGTCCTGGTCCAGCGTGACCCAATATATGTTCATAGTTGGTGCTTTATGCCTTTAGGCGCTATTTGTACTAAAACATTTACAAGTGAATATCTCTGGTTCTACTAATTGGGTTTTTGTCATTGTAGTCTTGTTTTATTTACTCAAATGACTCTACTGTTCTTAACTGGTGTGGGATCCTTTTTGTGGCATGTTTTCACTGTGTTACTGTCTGAAGTGTTGCAGAAACTTTTACACATTGCCTCTGAGTTAAGCCTGACTGATCTGTGCCAAGCTTCCCAAGGGTTGAGCACAGGTTAATGTAGAGTGTGCTTGTGACTTTACCCTGAGATGAATTGTGGTTGATTATTAAGAAGTGTTTTACACCCCTCAAACAGGAAATCATTTTTTTACACAATGAACCCTTCAGTTTGAAGGTCAAAGATTTTCTTTACCAATTTACTCTGATTTTATGTCTACTCTAGCTCCCACACAACAATAACATTTCTCACCTACTAGGTACTAGGTGAGAGATTCCAAGTCAAGGAATTACTAGTTTTCAAAATAAGAGTACACACTCTATTAAACAGCTACTGGACAGGCTGGCCTTTATACATGAATCAGACTGTTTACCATCCCAGAGGAGATTTTGGCATAAATGTCTCGCTCAGATAAAGTAACAACAATTTGTCCTGATAAAACATTTAACGAGATTATAATAAACGGAAATTAGACTAATTCATGTTCACCTTCTAAAAATCAGCCCAATTGTGAGCATCAGGCCTAAGTAATTTATTTAGATTATAAGTCATCACAAATGCATTTGTGAAGGCAGGCAGGGCATGGAGGCTGGTTGTTCAACAATTTTGATTGAGTTTTATCAACTATAGACATTAGCAGTTACAGCAGGATAAGAACAAAAGCAGGTAGTATTCTTAAGGTACATTTACTTGTTTACATTTTTATACATAAATGAAACCAGGACATTTTTCATTATCTGCCCAAATAGCATGTGAAACAAATAGCTGATAACAACAGAATTTGAATTTCAGCTTGCGCAACACCATGCAGTCTGGAAATAAAATGCACAGGCTCGTAATAATAAGAAATATTGGAATCGTTCAGCTATGTGCTTTTGTGTCTCTTTATGTCTTCGAGAAGGATAAGGGGAACCCAATGAATAATGGTGATAGGTTACAGAACTTAGAAGAAGAAACTAGGGGGAGCACGAGCGACAACCGTATAATGTTGTGAAACAGAAATTAGAGAGTATGTAGAGCAGGTATGAACTCTGACATATTGTGATGGGGGAGGGTATCTGGGGACCAAATGCCTTTCAATAGGATATAAGGAGGAAAGGGGGTCCTTTTATGTATGTATGGCATTCGAAAAGCTTGCTACGTTAGGGCAGGATCAGAACATATGCTGAAGGTCAGCAACCAAGAAGAGACATCTGGTGCAAGTGAAATTTGCTGCGGGGAACATACAATTCAATTTAGATGGTATAAGATACGCCCTATGAACGATTATATACTGGATGTTTTTCAAATGAGTGTTCCTCGAAACAGTCTCAGGGCACTAAAGGGATCTATACCATTTGGTTCTGTGAAGAGGTCTTGTTGTTAGGTCTTCCTCCCAAAGGTGTTGAAAGTGAACCAGAGAAATGCCTGTGTGTTCCCTTATAACTTTGTATAGCAATGTGATGAAGTGTCAACCTTCTCCCATAAGGTATAAAGTATGTATCGCTGCGTGGGATGGTGCTTCTTCGTTCGGTGCTCCCCATAATGAATGGAGTGGCACCTGCAATTGTCCATATGTTGGTAACTTTCCCAAGGGAAATAGAATAGTCCTGGTGAATTTGCTTAATTGTAAGGAACTGTGTGTCTTGGGAGTGATCTTCCACAGTTTCTAAGGAGTGTGTGTGCCATTCCAATAGCTGGTCTGCTGTAAGAAAATCCTAAAGGCCCAGTAGACCCTGGAGAAGGATTTTGGGTGAATATAGAGTTATTTTACCAGTGAGCTGGAAAACGTTATTTAGACATTTTTCTGTAATCTGCCTATGTAGGGACCAGGAGTAATGTATCTTATTGGTGGGGTGTAGAAGCTGGTGTATTATGTGGCTGAAAATGACCATCTCCTGTGCTTGTCTCATAGAGGTTAGTTCCTGCCAGCCATCGGTATACCCATTGGAGCTGTGCTGCTAAGTAATACATTTGAAAAGGATGGCACCCCTAGCCCTCCTTGACCCGTCAGCAGTTAAAGTTTTTGAAGAGCCACACAATGACTCCCATTCTGCCACAATAAGTCCCTCAACAATTGATCCAAATTGTGGAAAAAGTAACGCTTTGGGAACACAGGAACATTTATGAGATAATAAAAGAGGCAGGAGAGGACTATAATTTTAGAAAATGTTGTCCTACCTGTGAGTGCAAGGGAGAGCCACTGTCAGAAGCGGGCTTGAAATTTAAGAGCTAAGTAGGCTTGTTTCACGTTGCCTTCAAACAGGTCATTTTGGGAGGGATATAGACGAACCCCTTGATAACTTACTGCAATTGTATTCCAGGTTAGCAGTTTATCTCCCATTTGGATTACCTGTGGGGGTGCATCGCTGCAAAATGGAAAGGCACATGATTTTCCCCAGTTCACCTAGAGGCAAGAAACTTCCTAAAAGTCCCCAAAAATAGTTGATATCTAAGACTGAAGTGTTTCATATATATATTAACAAGTCATCCACATGGAGCAACACCGCATGTGTGGCAACACCACATGTGTGGTTCTGTCTAGGGGAATCCCCCACTGCTGCCACTCCGAATGAAGGCGATGAGCCAGGTGCTACATGACAATTGTCAATAGGATAGAGGAGAGAGGGCAGCCCGATGTGTACCTTGGCCTATTGGAAAGGAGCATAATATCAAGCAACCAATGCGTGCCCTAAATTTCGGATTTGTATACAACAGCTTTGTATAGGTCAGCAGACGATGACCCAGGCCTGCTGCCTGTGGGATCTCAAAGAACTACACCTAAGACAAAGAATCAAAGTCCTTCTCGAGATCCAATATGAGACATGCTGCCTGTGGGTATCGCAGTGAGGCCTGATCCATCACATGGAAGAACTGTCCTAAATTATTAGATGTGTTGCGTCCTGGTAAAATCCATTTTGATTGAGTTGAATGTGGATAAGAGGTACTCTCAAGTACCGATCCACAAGGACTTTGTGAGTAGTTTATAATCGGTGCCCAATATGGCCACAGGGTGATAGGAGGATAGGCTAGTAGACTCCCTATAAGCCTTCAGTAAGGATACTTTAAGAGACTCTTGGAGAGAAGCTGGAAGCACACCGTTGGTGAGGGCTTCATTGTACACCTCAACTAGACATGGAGCCAGGCTGATAAAAAACTGATCATAATATTCAGGCGAAAGCCCGTCTAATCCCAGGGCTTTCTTAACCTTATCCAGAGAGATGAGTTAATCTAGATCCTCTCGTAGCAAAGCATTGATGGTGGGAAGAGGAAGGGGGTTAGGAAATGCCTAATTATTCCAGGGGATGGAGCAGGAGGTGCCTTACATAGCCTTGCATTTTATGATCTAAATGATTATAGTATAACTGATTGGGATCTCAAAATTAGGCCAGTGGCTGGGGCAGTTTCCATAATTAAGGAACTATGTGTTTCCTGTCAGGCCAGACATGCCAATAGACTACTGGGCTTATCCCCTGCAGTGTGTACATGAGCTGTGTATTCAGTGTAATTATAACAGTGAAGGCATTCTACTAAGGCAGCTTGTTGTTTCTTGGCATCTATCAGGGATTGGCACATCATATCATCAAGAAGGGGGCGGTTATCAAATATAGTCACTGCCTTACCTGTTTTTGGGAGGACCCCCTAAACTCCCTGTAAACCCCAATGGCCACTTTAAAGGAATCCCATTCAACAGCACGACTGGTGGCTATGCCAGGTATAAAAAAATATAGGATTATCCAATGTATCTTTGGACAACCTCCAAGTAGGAAGAGGTGGGTAAAGAGCACCCCGCTCAATGTCCACTGTATGTGTGGCATGATCTGATAATATACAAACTGAATAATCAGAGTGGAGAAGTCTTGGAACTATTTCCTGGGAGCACATGAATGGACATAAAGAGTGTGTAGGGTTGCGTAATAAGAGGAAAGAGATAGGTGTGGATTATGTTTTCTCTACATATTGTGAAGGGACTACTGTTTTTTCCAATCAGAGAACTGTTTGGAATGTTGAAGAGCTAGGGAGTGAGGGACTGTGGGGTGGGAACATCCAAGAGAGACACCCAGTAAGTTATTATAATCACAACCAAGTATCCTAGCAATACCTACCCATTGGGCTAGGACTCTTGATATAGTTGTCCAGAATTCCTTTTGTTCGGAGTTTGGTGCGTAAATACAACCTAGAAGGACAGGCTCCCCGTCTAACCATCCCTCAACAAGAACAATCTGCCCTCTTTATTGATGACTATGTATTAGGTTCGAAATGGGGTACCAGTGCGCATCCAGAGCAGTGCACTCCCGAGAATGCGGAATACATTGTGCTGTGGCTTGTACCTCTCCATCACATACAAAGGCATTGGAGGTCATCGCTATTGAGATGTGTTTCCTGTAGGAAACTAAACTGTGCCTGCTGTCTTCTAATGTAAGCATATACTGAGTAACAGTGGTGTGCTGAATGTATCCCCTGTACATTAAGGGGGTCGCCCGTCATCCTTTCGGGGATTGGGACCCCCCACTATTGGTGTGGGGGTCCCGTTGCAGAAATTAGGATGCGCCCGCCACACTGGCGGGCGCATTCTGCATTCCTGACATTGCGGCGGGTGGTGCTCTCAGCACCCCCCGCCACAATGCCAGAAAGACATGTTGTGCACTTCCATGCACAACGTGGCAGGCACCGCTCAGTGCCTGCCATGTTGTGCATGGAACTGCAGGGGGTACCATAGGTACCATAGGTACCCCCCATGTGCAACCCCCCACCCCCCTGAATCCCTGGGGGCCCATTACGGGGCCCCAATTGCAAAACCTGCATGCCTTTCCATGGCGGGGCTCAAACCCGCATTTATGCTAATATGGATGGAGGTGTCTCCTAGACACTGCCACCATGTTAGCTGCTTTTCCGCCCGGTCGACCGGGCCTAAAACAGGCGGACGGTCTTTCCGTCCACCGGGGTCCCCCCCGCCATGGTAATGTGGTGGAATTGAAATGCAGAGCGGGCAGTGGTTATTAGCGGGCAGACCACCACCGTCATAGGTGCGTTGGCGATCCGCCCGCAACCTAATGGACCCCTAAGTGTGAGAAATAATATGGTGCGTTTAGTGGACTTAGGGAAATGTCATATTTGTGTGGGGAAGGCAGGGGGAGTTGTAGTCGTGTACCCTTACCATTTATCCTTTCCGGCCTACAAGAAAAGTAAACAACTGTCGCTTGTTCATTGGGAATGAAAACAACTGATATCTGTGTGACTGGAAAGGATAGAAGGCGACCCTGCGGCTATGGGGAACATTTACATTACATCATAGCTGTTTTGTTCAAAGCGTCAGATAGCTGCATGTCCCAGTCTTCGAATCTTAAGTGCAATAACAAAAGAAGGAAAATATGAAGCACAGTATGAATTCAAATGGTTTCTGACCTAAAACACATTTTAATATTTTGGAAGTGGAAGGAAAGTAATTACAGTGACTCATTTTCCAGACCTCTTACACCAGATAATACAAACGAATCAGGCACAATCAAACCAGCATTTCGTTTCTGTAGGGAGCAGTTGATTGTTGGTTGGTAAAGAATGTCTTATTTCAAACAATGTGGTTTTACGTGTCTAAAAACTACCGGTTTTTGCTTGACATTCCTCAACTGGACTTATTTCATGTGTTCAGAGATTATCTGTTTGGCATTATTGGAGACTTGTGACAAAATGGAGAAAGACTCGGCATGGTTCATATTACTCTGAAGCAGTTACATTGTCTATAACACAACGATTTTTTTAAATAATCATTTGCCTTCAGTTTAACAAGGTTGCTGGTGCTTAAACAATTCAGGAAGCGAATTAATCATTGAGATCCCAAGTCCCAGTTCAGTCATATAGATAAATGTGAGAACAACGCATTGCCTTCAATCTTACAACCATTTACTCACCAGCTTCGCCACCAGCCCCATCAAAGGTATATCATTAGCATAGGAAGTTTAGCATAATTCCTTGCTTTTCACATTTTTTAATGGAACAGATTGACGCTATCAGTCAAGATGGCATCTTATTGCGGTTTTGTTAATGACATTATGATTGCCCCTTGTTTGCCCCTTAACCTTCTCACATGATTGTTAATGCTGAGAATGGATGAGTGGTAAACAAGTACGCACTAGAGACAAATAGTGACATTAGCATGTGTTGGGGCTCCATTTTGTGTATGCTAGTACCTGTCCAATGACCACTTGCTTGGGCATTTACTTCTGATATTAAGTAGATTTTAGTATGTGCATCGATAGCTCTGTCTGTTTGGTGGATTGTGGCTTCCTGCCACTCAGTCTAGTGGACAGATTTACTAATTTTCAACACAATGTAGTGCAGCAACCAGATTTACTGCGCTGCGTTGTGCAAGGAGGAATGCGATCAGATTTGCTGGGCTGCGTTGCGCAAGGAGGAACAAATATCCCATAGACATATGAATTAAGATGATCCTGCTGCTTTTGTCATCCCCAGTGGTGGTTCTCAATTAGGCTGCCTTTTGCAACGCATAACCTCACATAAGTGAGTAAGTGAGTGATGTCCAGCATAATACTTGTACTGCATACATTTCCAATGCAAATTCCGAAGTTGAGACACACATAGAAGAATCCTATGCACTGAACGTGAGCTGTGAACATCACGCAACCTATGCATGGGTTGTTTGAGAAATTAAAAAATCTGCTTATAGCGACTACTTTGAGGAGGCACTCACTTTTGCTGCACCAATAACAGGTCCATGAGGCAAAGTAATGCAAAAGTTTGCAACCCACTTGATGCTCTGAAAAAAGGGCACTTTTATTAAGCAAATGACTTTTGTGCTGTAGAGTAAATGTAGGAAAACAAAGCTATGCAGTTCCTAGGTAATATTGAACAGAAAAGTAGATGGCTAGTCGGTGTAGATAAATGTCCAGAAAGGGCAGATGGTTTCTCCCACTTCCGGAACTCACGCCCTCACACCCGGCTGGGTGTCACACTTCATCATAAGGCATGCTCCTCATCAGCCCGGTGCTGCAATGCCTGATGGGCACCCTATGAGTGGCTCTTCGTGAGAGAACTTTTATTCCCAAAGCCGTAAGGTGCGGTGCGTGTATAGTGCCTTGTGGTGTAGATGAGTGTCAAAGATGTGGGTGCAAAGTGAGAGGAATTGTAAAATAGTACCCAGTGGTACACACAATTAATTTTAATCATTGAGTCCACTTGTCCCAGTTAAAAATCATAATGGCACACTAGTGATGTAATGTTCAGTGGTGGCTACAGTCTAGAGGTCTAAAGTAAATATCAATATGTTATTTGGTGCTGAAGTCATTTTCTATCAGTTTGCTATTCTTGTACATCTGAGCTAAAGTAGTCCATTATAAAAGTACTGAAAATCTAATCGCCACAGCAAGAAGCATTCCTGAAATATATTCTATGTCCACACTACATTTTTACTTTGTTGGTCAATTTCTACCAGGAAGTTTCATAGCCAAAAGCTTATTAGTCTCAGTCATAGAACCCTTCAGCTTCTTGTGAAGCAGGTTGAGTATGTTGATGAGCGTGGTTCCCATCACTGCTGTTTTACTAGTTGTTCCTAGTCCTACAGGAGAACATTTCTGTGTCCATGGTTTGTGGTACATAATAAAATTAAAAGTGTTTCCGGTCTGTGTAGGTTGTTCCAAACAGTATAATTCGTTACAGTATTCACTCTGTTTCAAAGTAACTGCCTCGGGTAAGCACATGTAGGGTGAGCATGTTGGCCCTAGGAATTGAATACTTACTTTTCTTTTATTAGTCAGTGTTTCCCTTTGTTTATTTAAATGTTGAGCTCAATACATATGATAGCAAATTCGGATATATGTGTGCATAGCAGTGACAGTATAAATAAATTCAATCTTGAAGTATGCTGTAATCTATTCATGCACAATGATGTCAATACCAGTAAATGCAATATTGATGTACACTGTAACCTATGCATGCACAGTGATGTCAATATCAGTAAATCCAATGTCAATGCACACCATACCTTATGCTTGTTTAATGACGTCAATATCAGTAGATGCAATGTTGATGTACGATGTAACTGTACGTCCTGATTCACTATTCAAAAACTTTATACAGCACTAAGCAATAAAAGTATAAATATCATACATAATGTACGTATAATAATGAGGATATAGGTAAATATGATATCAGTGACTGCCATGTTACACATGCTCACACTTACCCACATGTATCATTGCTGTTGGGTTCATCCAAGATGACCTCCTCATCGACCCCGTCAGAGATACATGGTCAGACAGGCCCTGTGACTCAAACCAGACTCAAACTCTCGGGGAGAGGATGTAGCTTTACGGCCAGAGTGGTCGACCTCGAAACTGGAGAACTGGGGTCAAGTCTCGGCATCACCGCTCAATATCCTGTAATTCTGGGTGAAGCACGTAATCTCTCCGCACCTAACAAAAATTAATTGGACCTTCTGTAATGAAACTGGTGCTCATGTAAAGCGCTCTGATACCCAATGTCTCGGGTCTAATTCGCGCTATTTAAAACTCCAAAAAAACGAAAATGAAAAAAACCCACAGCCTGATGCACTCTATGAATTGTCACACAATGAGGCCGTAGTGATAAAAGCAGCGGATAAAGGGGGAGCAATAGTTGTACAAAATACACATGACTACACCTGTGAAATCAATGGACAACTCCAAGTACAAGAGAGCTACAGAAAGATAAGAAGTGACCCTACACTGGAAATAAAGACACTGATTGAGATGGTAACGGGTCATGGAAGAGACAATGGCTTTCTAAGCCAAAATGAACATGATTTTCTCAATCAACGGGAGCCAAGAATTCCAACAATATATGCACTACCTAAGGTGCACAAACGACTTGAGAAGCCACCAGGTAGGCCGATAGTATCGGGCTGTGGCTCGATACTAGAGCCTCTCAACAAGTTTATAGACCACTTTTTGCAACCGTGGGTCTCCCATACCAAATCTTATGTGCGTGACAGTATGCATATTATTCATCTTTTGGAAGGTCAACCATTTGATAATAAGAAACAGATGTTGGTTACACTTGATTTGTCATCTCTGTACACGTCAATCCCGCAGACTACAGCCATAGAAGTCATCAGGACAACACTTGATAGAAGAGAAAGACCCCATTGGATACCTACCGACTTTTTGTTGGATCTCCTGGAAATAGCTATGAAGAAAAAAAAAATTATTTTTAAAAATCAGTTTTATTACCAATGTAAAGGTGTCGCCATGGGGGCTACATATGCCCCAAGCCTGGCTAATATATTTATGGATTACTACGAGGAAGAGCACCTCTATGATCTATCCAACCCGTACCTGCACAACATAGATGTATGGAAAAGGTACATCGACGATGTGCTGATGATCTGGTCTGGAACAGAAATTGAACTGAATGACTTCTACTCCTGGCTAAATGCCAGAGACAACGATATCCAATTCACAATGTCTTACAATTCAGAATCCATTGATTTCCTGGATCTGACATTCAAGGTTGAAGATGGTCAATTGTATACTGACCTATTCCGTAAGCCGATGGGACGGAATACGCTTTTGATGTATGGATCTCATCATCCCAGGAATTTAAGGGATAACCTGCCCTATGGTCAGTATTTGAGAGTAAGAAGGAATTGTTATAGACAACAGGACTTCTTTAAGGCGGCTGAAGATTTGACATCACGACTGAGGAAACCTGGATATCCATCGAGTCTGCTTAAAAAATAAAAAAAAACGAGCATGGTATCAACCACGTGAACAACTGCTGGAACCAAAGGAAAAGACAAATGACACAAAGAATCTTGTGTGTGTAACCACTTACAACACCAGGAGTGCGGACATCAAAAAGACAATAAAAAAGTACTGGAACCTTGTGGCGAGTGATTTACAGATGGAGGAACAGCCGCTGTTTGCATTCAAACGAGGAAGAAACATCAAGGATGTAGTAGTGAGGGCTTTCCTTGACCCACCAAAACAACAAGACCTGAGAAGTATGTTGAATCTACCACCCCTGACGGGCAATCACAAGTATGGTAATTGTAAGGTATGTGATTATTGCCAGGAAGGATCAAGCTTCACACACAACTCAAAAACATACAGACTAGCACAGTTTACCAACTGTAACAGTACACATGTGATATACACCATCAGCTGTCCATGTGGATTGATATATGTAGGGCAAACTACCCAAAAGGTTAAAACATGAATCTTGCAACATATGAGTAGGCTGAGATGTAATGCAGTTGGGGCCCCACTAGTTGAGAATTATAATAACTATAAACACAAACCAGAAGAGATAGTTTGGAGAGTTGTAGAAAAGGTAACTGTGGGCCCGAGAGGCGGATCCTTACCAAGGGCTATGAATTACAAGGAATGCAGATGGATACATTCGCTTAATAGTGTCTCACATGGTCTGAATGAGAGGGAAGAAACAGCGAGTCAAATGGGTCAACTCTGAATGTATAGTCATTCAGTCATCTCTGCATTGGTCCTTTGAAATTGTCTTATAACAATGTCTGTAAACAAACACTTCTCCTACATATTTGAAAATCACTTGTTATGGAAATACAATGATCACGTTTTTGCTATATGTATGCCAGATTTGAATTGATGAATTGATATATAATCATATGCAGTGACTAAGTTCTTGATTATATGGTTGAATGTATTGTGTATCTCTAACCCATCCCCATGCCTTCTAAATTTTGCCCCAAATAATCCTTTCAACCTTTAAATGGTCAGATTTCACGTAATAAATAGGAATTCTTCTGACCACTTAGCAACGAAAAGCCATATGGGAGCATTCTCATAATCATGGCCGAGTCATTTCGCTATTAAGGGGAGGGACCATGTTGTCTAGTTTTGGTTGTTAGGCAATATGCAGGGCTTGGAGTTAACATATATCGTATCCCTTGACCTTTATTCTAAATAAATCCCAAGTTGGTAACACTGTAATTGTGTATAACCATCAAATTGGCATTTTTGAATACTTGTCTTAAGTTGTGTAAAATCCCTTTTACTGAGCAGGCGGGACCACGCTGCCTAGCGTTGGGTCGCTAGGCAACAACCACGACCTCGAGACCGAACACGGAAGTGAACGCACATCGCGTTTTCGGATCCGTGATTTAAATAAATGTCTAAACTTGATGTCTATCCAGTTTGTAAATAAAAAGTTCTAACAAAGTGAGACATAAGATATCTTCTTTTAATCAGTAGGAGTCATGGTGCATGTATAAAGTAGGCGTGACCACGTTGCTAGGTTACGTCAACGTCCTTGAGGTGGAACGCGGAAGTTAATATACTTCGCGTTCACATACTCGCCTGCATTCATGAAAGATCGCCTAGCCGAGCAGACATCGGACAAAGAATCCACGATTGAGGAATGCAATCATTCCAGCCTTGGTGAGTGTAGCGACTCCTTAATATGACTTTTGAACAAGAACCAACACGAATGGGTTCATGTGTTCTTACGAGCTTTTCCGTTTTAAAATTGCAGAATATTGAATCTGGGCTGAATTTAAACAAACGGAAATTATGCCATACCCACGAAGGTACTGAGAATCGCTTATACCTACTGGTGAGTGTCATTAACAGAATGTAAAAGTTATAATACTCACCTCCTGCCCATAAATACCAAAAACTGATTAGTTTCCCGCATATATTAATCCACAGAGGTTTGGAAGTAAAGATAAAGAGAAACGCCCTCATTGCTTAGGAAGATACCTGATTGAGATAACAGGATATCAACAATAGGTGAGTGTTCGGCACTCGTGTGTTGCAAATCCTTAATCCCTGGCAGGATTAACATAGAATAATCAGCATACCTTTGTAAATTGTGTTTAATTATACAGATTCAAGATTACAGAGGACACCCCCAGCGAATAGAATATTGGGTTGTTCCATGAAGAACTGGTATAGTTGCTGAAATATTTCCAAAACAGTTCTTTTTGATACAAATGTGCAAAAATCCAAACCTGATGGTTTTTTAAAAATCTTTTAAATCTACAGGCGCCGTAATCCTCTTCATAGCCCCCTTCCTGAAGAAGACCCGCTAGTGACCCGCAAATAAGGTGTCCACAGGGTCGAAACGTCGACAAACCTATTGGAAGGACCAGCCTACCATGCCCAACAATAATTAGCTAATATAGCATATTGCGTTCTGAGTAACAATCAAATAGGAATCGGCCTTTTAAAAATTCCCTTTTTCTTTAGTACTTGTCTCATTCACATGTATATAGAATATCACTTGTTTATCACATTGTCACGATATTGTCACATTATGTCACCTTCACAGTGATTTGCACTATTGCGCCGTATCTTGTATTTAGGAATACGTTTTTTAATGCATATATCTGAGGTGTCAGTTGGAAACTTAACGAAAAAATGAAAAATAATTGAATAATTAAAATATTCCTGACCCTCTTCCCTGTTTGGTTTTTGCATGATAATGTTAATTAAAGTAGCATAACAAGTAATGAAGTTTTTGAAATGATTGAAAGCAATTTTTCTGTTTACCCGAAAGAACCATTGTTGAGATTTTCACTGATTATAGACACGTCACAGGTAAGGTTGCAGCCGAAAGACAAACGCGCACCCAGGAAAAACCCTGATCGATCCCACTGATATGTGGGAACATTTGTGACCAACATCATAGAGCACACAAAAACGCACATACAGACCGTATAAAGAGGTCTGAAGAGAGTTAAACAAGAGGCTCTACTTTAACTATTGCAAACAAAACAGGTGATGGACCGAATGTGGATCAATGTCACACATTCACCCCAGTCCAAAGATCTGGGCCCAAATCCATCGTTTTTTTGCACTCCACACCACCCTGGGTTAGACAATGGCGATATGCAAATCAGCTCTGACCCTGTGCCCCATGGGAACAGTCCAGTCCGAACTACAAAAGCCATGTCCTTCCCAGAACGGAATCAAGCATCCGAGGACCGGACCGGTTTCGAGGTAACACCTCTCATCAGCCCGGCTAGCTTGACTCCAAGTGGTGTGGAGTGCCTGGGACCCACGTCTGAGCATCCCCAGCGCACTTATGGCAGCAATTGCAAACAAAACAGGTGATGAGAGGTGTTACCTCGAAACCGGTCCGGTCCTCGGATGCTTGATTTCGTTCTGGGAAGGACATGGCTTTTGTAGTTCGGACTGGACTGTTCCCATGGGGCACAGGGTCAGAGCTGATTTGCATATCGCCATTGTCTAACCCAGGGTGGTGTGGAGTGCAAAAAAACGATGGATTTGGGCCCAGATCTTTGGACTGGGGTGAATGTGTGACATTGATCCACATTCGGTCCATCACCTGTTTTGTTTGTTACATTAACTTTTGGCCGTCTTTGAGGTGGCCCTGGTCTATAAGACTATCCTTGAGTCTGTAAATTGAGGCATCTGCACCTCCCCCACCAAACACTGGCAGGGATGTGCTCTTGCTGATGCCGCCCATCCTAGTTGCCCATGCGCTGGATTACACCAATCTATCAGTCAAGGAGGCTTGTGGTCCTTCCGTTGGTCAGCAAGCCACCAGACCCGGGGGAGGGAGATCACCTGATCAGCCAGCCGAGACGAAGTCAGCCCTGGCTCAGTCCAGTGCCGGGACCCTCGGGGGTCCTAACCGCCCCACAGGGTGCCCTAAGGGAAGTTTGTGGCAATCCTTAATGGTGATTTCACCAGTGCAGGGGAAGAAAGGGGCCCCAGTCTTCTGTAATCCAACTCTGAAGCGGGAGCTATGGACTATACTCCCTAGGGTATGCTCATGGTGTGGAGGAAGCCTCAGGGAGTGAGTTTAAAGCCAAGGTATTACCTAGAAGAAAAGCACAGGGCACTGAGCAAAGGAGGCAGCCCAGGTGGGAAGTACAGGAGAGGTGTAAGCTCAGGTTAGAAAGAGAGAGAGCTCATACCTGGAAAGCCCAGCAGGGAACATGTATCTCATTAGAGACCAAATATGGACTGCCCTGAGTGAAATATTTCCTGACCGCCCAGATGTAGGAGGACTGAAGGCATTAAGCATGAAGACTGGGAAGATGATAATGGATTTCCAAGATAGGGTAAGAGAGCGATGGGGGCAAGAGACAGGAAAGCCCTGGAACAATGCAGCTCGCCAGGCTGCATTCTTTTACAACATCCTCAAAACGGGACTACATTCTGAGGTCGAAACTGGATCAGATGGTGAAATTAGACATCACACTAGAGGAGGTCATGTTCCCCGCTAGCGCACAGATGGCACCAGCTTTCAAGGGAGCTCTCCAACCGGACCCTATGGGCTATTTGCCCAATCCTAGCAGCAGACACCAGGGAGACTGGCCACAAGAAAGCCTTATGGAATGCCACTATTGACACAGACCAGGTCACATGGAAAATTGATGTCACCTGGAATCATACCAAAAACAAAAAAGTCATAATCACAGGACAGCCCACACAGAATACCTGTCCACAAAATCAAGTCCAGAGCAATGCCATTGCAGGTTCCAATCAGCTCCAGGGAAATCAGGCAACTGGTTCCCCACCACAGCAGGGCCTGAGCAGTTGGCTGCACGGGTGGCAAAATTCAACTCAAACAGGGAGTACAGCCAGGGCCAGGGCCACAACTGTGGCAGGGAGTGGTAACTGGGAAAGCAATGTCTTTACACAATCACAAAATATGAACACACAGTAGCATAATATCACTCCCAACAGTACACCTCCCCCTCAAACAATCATGCAGCAATTGTGGAGGCCTACCATACACTAGACTGATCAGGATGTCATGTCAGACTTCGCCATCCAGGTACACATAGGGGCTTGGCCTTCCTCCACTGTTGGTACCCCAGGGCTGGGTTAGCTGACCACACTCTGGGGAAGGACAGGCTGATGAGGGAGCAGGGCATCCCCCAGCTGGTGCATTAAAACAGGCACCAAGGAGCGCTCACCCAAGTCCAACGTTGGGTGGGCTATGTAATTCTCACCAAATGAGGCCCCCCTTCAGTTCGAAAACAAGGTGAATGCTCCGGTGTAAAGATCTGTGTTCCTCACATGAGAAGCGCAAAAGTTCTCAAACCTCCAAAGAAACGCAATCACATGACCCCAGTTTGTAGTCCATTGAGTCCATTGCCACCACCCACATGGAGCTGAGCATGACGAACTTCAGCAGCACACCTGACCCTCGTCGACAAACACAGCAAACAAACTTGACCCCATTCATTTCCCTTCAGGGCCCTAATGGGTGGACAATAAACCACACCCCGACCATGTGTGGTATTCCTTGTTAAAAGCAACAACGCCCAGACCGGAGGTATATGTTCACTAGAACTTGTACAAGACAGCAAAGGACCAACCCAAAATTCTCAAACCATCCAGAAAGAAGGCATATCCTAACAGCCCAACGCTGTTCAGAGTGAAGATCATTGTGTGCCTTTTTACGGAGCAGCCCATAGAGAAAAACACTGTCCCCATCATAGCAAGCAGAAGGGGTAGCAAAACTACAAATAAAACTTAAAGTGCTACCACCAGTCTTCCCCACAGAGTTAGGTGGCTTAATACTCCAGTAAATCCATAGAATGTACCTGTATAAAGAAAACCAGGAATTGTTCTAACAACTGTCTAACAATGTTCTTTTTCCAAGCTAACACACAACCCACAGCCCTTATCCTACAGGTCAGCGATCCAACCACATGTGCAGCGTAATTGCAGGATCTGCCACCTCTACAGCCGAAGCCTCCAAAAGCAATTTCGATCACAGCCTTCAAAAGGACTTCCCCAAGCCAACCACTCAGGAGTATAGACTGCAAATTGACTTTCCAGCAGTTTTGTTTGATAACTAACTCTTTTTTTTTTTGCTCTTTATCAAGACAAGCCACCTATGGGCACCCAGACGACAGGCATCTACTCAGAAGACCATCCATAAGCCTTCTAATGTTTTTTTAAATATGTACCCCTGTATTTTTGTACACGCTTTGCTTATCTGGGGTTCTTGCATGCCCTGTTAATCCCCGAAATGTGACTAGTCTCACAAAACCCGCTTTGACATGCTTGCAAAGAATGCACAGAGACCACTTGCACCTCATGTACAGAGACACTGAACCCAATGCTAGCATGCCATACTCACTACACAGTGCGCTCCTACACAACACATGGTATAAACACATGACCACCGGGGGCACTCAAACCACAAACACATCATGTTACATATGCTCAGCGACACTTACAACTTAATCTCATGAGTTCACAATTGTTTGCACGATTGTGTACACTAGTTTATCGTAAACACTTGATTTAAGGATCTATCACTCCTAAAGAAAGCTGTTTGACCCTGAGTGGGTAAAGGTTCTTCTATAAATAATTAAGAGAACACATTTACCAGACATGAGTTTCCAGTTGGTACTGCTACGTCTGTTTTGGTAATGCGAAAAAGTGTAGAAGTACTTTCAGATAGAGTCATAAGTCTTCATCAATGCAATTACAGTTTATGACTTGGATTGGGCCTCATAATGTATTTTAATGTTTTATATAATTTCCTTACATTTTTCTTATAATAACAATTGTTTTGAAGTAAGCTCACATTCACACATAGATGTGTAAAAGAAAGAACCTGAATTTGAAAATTAGAGATGGAAAAAAATATAACTGGTAGGAATTTTCCACAATTTAACCACCCACTCACTGGAGAGCGGACTTTCTTCTATAATAAGACACTCAGCCCCAGTTTGCACTCTGTTCTCCTGATGAGGTGTGGGCTGGGACTGTGCAATCTATTATGTAATCTTCCATCAGTTGTTCTTTATTGCTCTGTGTTGAAGCAATTGTAAAATTCTGTGGAATCAAATCACATAGTTTTTCTGTTGCATTTGTACACTTCACTCAACATTTCAGATGTCCCTCTGAGGTTGATGCTGGGCTTAAATTGAACCAGTGGTTGCAGGTAGGGCACACTGACACTGATTTCTGAGTATCAAGATCTATTTTTCATGGTCAGACCAGAAAAAGCGAGAGAAAGGCAGGAACAGTGAAAGAAGGAAAAAGAGAAAGAGAAACAATGACACTGGGAGCAAGCAGGGGTAACAAAGAAGCTGCAGGAATGAGACAAAGGGGCAATGAGTGTATGGTGGTTGATGAAAGAGGCATGGGGTTGAATCAAGACTAGACAGCTTTGGTACTAAGCAATCCCACTATTTAGCACCATCAGCAGGTTTCTGGTAATACTTTGGGACTAGGCACTTATTTCTTTACAAATTTAACACTGAATGAATGAGGAAGCTAATTGTGAGTTTGTCCAAAATGTGTCCCACAGTCATCTTTCTATACCACTTTCCTTTCCTCTGTTACTTTATCATGGGATGCTATCAAATTAAAGTAAAATATCAACATAATACAAATGGTAACATCATTTGAGAACACACAGAAAGTACTAAAATAAAAACACCAGCACAATAAATCATTCAATTCTGTTTTCACACTTTTTTGGGATCATTTAAGACCCTCAAAATATCAGTTCCTCCTAGTACCACTAGGAAACACACCATTTTGTGAATTTATGCCCAAACCTCAAATATATATTCTTAAATGTGAATAATATCCAAAGGAGTAGGCACTCCTAGGTAGCAAATAAATAGAATCTGTCTCTGTCTCATCGAATAAACTAAAGTGGCTAATGTTGCATAGTTACTAAAATATTGCCATGGAAGTGTTCTTCTTCAACTTTGTCATAGGAGAATGCATAACACTACTGTAACAGAAATGCTCAGTTTCAAGAGAATTTTCAAATACCAGTCAATACCACACCTGGATGGCTATAATAACTTAATTTACTTTGGCATTTGCAAAAAGCTCAAGTATTTTGAATAAATCCCTCTAAGTTCTTACCATCTGTGGCTGGGACTAAGGGAGTGGGAATCTCCTGCCGAGTTGTTTTTAGAGATTTATATTTCACAATCTTACAAAAGTGCCAAAATGTCTGTGGGCAATGTTGAAAATGTAGGCAAGCTCCGAAAAAAATCCCAAACCACTCGAGTATTGGAGGAAGGGTCAGCTATAAAGTTCAAAGGTAACATTCGAAAAATCATTCATAATTACTAAGCCAGCACGAAAAGGAGAGTTGATTGAGGCGCATTAAATCCATTTCCATTACAGACTTGTGGGCATATTTACGAAGGGGTTATCGCCATCAGAAAGTCATTTTTAGCAACGTTCTGTTGGCAATATGCCCTTCTCCATATTTACAAAGCGCCATTAAGCCACTTTTTGTGGCTTAACGCCACCTTATGAATAAGGCCCCTATACACACATCACCTAGAAGGAAAGAGGCATACAATGGGTATTGTTGAAAGCATTGCTTTTGAAGCTGCCCCAGACTTGCAAGGAGGTGTAAATCTTAGGCAGCAACAAAAAATAAAGCCATGCAAGAGCAGGCTCTAGAATGTCAAAAAGGAGAACTGCTTTTATTTCTCCTTCTTTCTGTTTTTCTGTGTGTGCTGCATTCTGTAGCGCACATATAAGTAACAGATCACCATTAATTAATGATTGTTAATGTGCAGGAAGGGACACCCTCTTACACATAAACAATCATTCCCTGCATTCCCTTCATTCCCTGGAATTGCAGGCACCCTTGCACTATGGTGTAAGGGGGTCTGTATTAACGTGAAACAGTAATTTTAGTGCCAGGGCTAGGGAAAACATAGGGTTGTGCCAGATTTTTGTGAGTACAGCGCATTCCTGCGTTTTACAAATGTCAGAGCATGGCGCTGTCAAATATGGCGCAAATCTGACATTTCATTGTGAACATGCCGTCTTATGACTTAGTTCAAGTCAACATATTGTAACAAAGATTAGACAGACGATACATTTGTACAAGTAAAATCAGTAATGGGAGAACTGGTGCATTAAAAGGGATATCTGATTGCAGAGCTAATAATACTGGTACGAAGACAGCAAAAGATCAGTACATATAAATTCTTGTAGCAATGTTGATGGTCAATTTTTCAAAATATACAGAAACTCTTACACTAAATTAAGTTTGCCAAGGGAGCTATGTGAAATGTTCTCAAATGAAAATGTGTTGCCATAAAGGTGATATCAAATGTTATGCGACTAAAATGTTATATATAACATGGTACTGTAAATTCTAAAATGTCTTTTCCAACCTCACCCTTTTCACATCTGATTGTAGGCTCTACTATTGTAGATTACTCATTTGTTATCTTGTTATCAAGGCAAAGACTAGGAAACCCTCATCCCTAATATGCTCTATAAACATCTACGACGTCCAGGTAATAGGAGCTACCTAATGTTAAACCTAGGTAATAAACGTCAATGTAGTGAACATAATTCTCTTACCAGACTATGAGCTTAGTTTTGTGTTGATGCCCAAACATCACTACACCCTGAAATCCAAATCCAAATTGTGTCAAGGTGGCATCAAGGGTCACCCTTTAGATATTGTGACACACAATACCAAAATATTCTTCTGCCTCATTTAAAATAGCTGCGTTTGTGGAGATTGATTCATGCCCATGGCATCTGATATTTATTTCCCTATGTCAGTCAGTTAGCCTAGATGTAACCTTTCTAGCTTCGTAGTAAAGGTCCTACATGTCAAACATCTATTCACTTAAAAGACATAAACAACATTCCCTACATTTGGAAGGAATAGTGGGTGTCTCATAGATCTTGTCTCTCTCTTGGTGTATAATGCAAAAAAAGAAAATAAAGAGAAGAAAGACAATGTCGAGCATTACCTTCTGATCTGATGAGGTGGTCCTTGATGGATCTGAGCCTATAGTGGTGTTATAATTGTGCAACCTCTTTTGATATTCTGTCCCTTGCTTAGGCGAGGAGTACCCAGTTCATAGAATACTGGAGGTTTTCATTCTCACACCAGTGTATGTTGGCCACATATGGAGAAGCTAGCTGGGTGTGCTAAAGGGAGGTCACTAAGAAGCACTCAATAAATCTAAAAATTGGACACACAGGTTTGTGTAACATTCAACTGGTTTGCAGGAGCCCAATTAAAAAGGTAGCCAAACACATATGAATCTCCTCTTTCAGAGGACTAATTTAATTAAATGATCTTGATCAACTAGGTGTAGGGGATTTTTAGAAACATGAGCAGATGGAATTCCAAATTATAAAAGAAAAAATTGGGTGTTTAAAACCAACTGTTGTGTACTGCTAATAACAGATAAACGATGATGGACGGAGCGTTGAAACTTTTCTGACACTCACCCCAGTCATAGATCTGTGATTAATCCATCATCGTTCTTTAGCTCACTTGCCACCCCAGTTCAGACCTAGCAATATGCAAATCAGTCTTGTCCCTGTGCCTCATGGGAACAGTACAGCCTGTACTGCCAAGCCAGGTCTTCCAGGGATGCGTGTTTCCGGTCCAGGGAAGACCTGGTCTGGCAGTTCGGGCTGACCAGGCCACATTCGGGTAACAGCAGCAAAACCTACGCGTATGATCACAATAGTATGGTCCGTGGTTAGAGTTAGGCATTCAGAGCCATGTGCACACTGTGGCATCAGTGGGGTGGAGTGGTAGATTAAACTAGCTCAATAGGGCCCCAAAGACATTTGGGATATGAGAGCTAAAAGGTGTATGTTTACTCTTTTCTGGAAAAGCGCATTTATTGAACGAAACACATTTTGCACAGATGGTATGAGCAGCTATAAAAACGCACATCCAGACCATACATAAACAGGGATTTGCAATGCAAAAGGTCTTGCATTTTCAAAACTTTGACCTATTGGTTTTGTAAATGACGTCCTTTAATATTGCAGGTTTTTTAAACGCATAAATAAAAGGCATTGTCATTAAAATGCCAAAAGCTCAAAATCCCTTAAATGCGAGACCTATTGCATTGCAAATGTTGTATTTAAGTTTAAAGCAACCCCTTTGACCCTTCCAGAAAACTCACTGACCCCAGGCCCCTTGGCACTCCAAGTAAATGAAATGCAGAAAGTAAACATTGCTGCACTTTCAGGCCATATCCATTTGCATGTAATGACAGACGTGTTTGTGCCTCCCCGGGAACACATCCACTCCCCCAGAGGAGCGAGCCCCACAGTCTGAATACCTCTGCCTTAAGGTTACAATTGGTTGGTGAAATATTAGTATAGACTGAACAGAGCAAAATGAGAAGACAGCAAGGAGAGGAAGATAAACAGCAGATACTTATGTATTAACAGCTCACATTAGCAACCTCATAATATCCGTAAACAGTTTGAAATGGTACCCCTGGTAGATAAACGTTTTCACAGTAGACGCCTTTGTCTGCATGGCTTAGATGTGTCATAAAAACTTACTATAACAATTTTCACTAACAGCCACACAACTCTGCCCTTATGTATGCCGAAATAGGAAAGACATGGGTGAGTTTAGCATGGACACTTCTGGCTATGTATTCGGATGAGGCAGACATAGGTACGTCAAGATGATATGTGTAGGGAAAGTGTGTTACACAACTCATCATTAGCTAAACATTGTCCATGCAAGCCATGTTTGACTACAGTGTAGTCAAACATGGCTCAGGTGAAGCATGAGTCTACAGGTTATTTATAAACATTCAGACCAAAGGTTTATGTGCACTGGCCTAATTCTGAGAGCTATAATGCAGCACAGTGCAGGGCCAAGGCATGTGAACATGCACAATTGCAAGGTGATATTGCGCAATACGTAGCAGACAAATATTATTTGGCATTTATTCCGCTGGGAATACTGCAACAGCACCCCTTGTGTGATAAACGCATGTGAAGTGTGACCTTAAGATACCAAATTGTTTTCTATGATACGTTGGATCAGTGTGTATGGCCTGTTATACATTGTGAGAAACAGAGGTTGTGGGTCTGAAAAAAGATGAATAAAGGTGGAACAGGAGGACTTAAAACACCTGGGAAATATAAAAAAGATTGAATTAGTGATTGTCTTCATTCACATTTATTTATATTTAATGCATGCATACATTTTCAATGTGCATCAGGTTTTATTTAGAGATGAGTGTTGTGATGTGTGTTCGTGACCTTGATGTAATGGCCTAAATAAACCTCTAAATTTACTTAGGCTTAGGTTTACCTCCAAGTAAATCTCCATATTTGTTGTACTAATCAAGCACTCACATTTAACTATAATTGACACATTTTGAGTGACATGAAATAATCAACTAACTCACACATGGTGAAGCTAGCAAGTGTTGCTCAAGAAAACTGACATATGTATGTGGAGAGAGGTCCCAGGCATCACAGACTGTTTGCACATAGGTCGCATGATAAAACTGATGTTGTCATTGTGGAAAATGTGCTGTGTTGTGATGTCTCACATATGGTGCATAACTGGTGTGCCTTATTTCTGGGAAATTTTGTAGTTGAGTTGGGGTGTGGAGTAAGTGTTCATTTTGGGGCTACATTTCGGTCTTGGATTAGCGGTTGTATGTGCTTGTACTTTTAAATGCACCTTTTCTGCAGCATTTCTGTTTTTTTGTGCATATTTTGCAGTGTCATAATGAGTTTATGTAGCATTGTTGTATTCATATGGCCAATTACATATGTTCTGTTCTGATTCACGATACACATTGTTTTCTCATGCTGTCTTATCAAATTCATTTTTAAATTACATTAACTGTGTTCAGTGGCGGCTGGTGACATTTGAAAGTGGTTAGGGCGTAAAATCTGGGTATATATTTTATGTAGTGAGGGTAGTGGGCAATTTTAATGGACAAACGTGGAGCCCAGGGGGTCTTTCTCCTCAAATCTTTTATTAAAGAATGGAAAATTGTGCATTTTAGAACAATTGATTTTAGTGAGAAAGCTAGGTTAATAAAGCAGTGGGAACATATAGTCTTGAAATAATAAATGCATTAAAACTGCCTCACATCTTGCGGCATTAATATGTTCAACAGTTACTGGCATTTGCAATCTGTACAGCGCAACAACTTCAGGCCCTTTAAAGTGTGTACTTTCACAGTGTCTTGCACTGCATGCAGCATCGACTTTGAAGGAAAATGCTCTGACCAGGCGTCAACAAGTACTCACAGCTGCAGACTGCAATCACTCATATAGAAATATGTGCAGACAAATCTTTAAGTGGGATGAAAAAAGTGGAAGCTTTCTAAAAGGGAATATGTAATACATTTCTTTAAAACCCATAGAGTGCCAGCCAACCAGTATTTTGATTTCTCTCTGAGTTGTTATTGCATCCCGATTAAAAAGCTCAACAACTGATATACACCTAAAACCTAAAACTACTATTTCCATTGTCAATGGTTGTTAGCTGTTTAAGATAATTAAGCAACAAACAATGGGGCATATTATCAAGGGGGTTTATCTCCTCTTTTTTGGCTTTAAAAGCCAAGATACGGAGATAAAATTATCTCCCTATTACCTAGCTGTCGCTAACACCAGTTAGCGACAGCTAGTAGGAGATAGCGACCATCTTGGGCCTCACTTTGCATGTCAGTGATATTTATCACTAATGACATGCAAAGTGGGCGTGCCAAGATGTTAGAGACTGAAAACAGTCGCTAACATCGCTATCTCCTATTACCAACTTTTGGAGATATTCGCGCTAAGCGCGAATATCTCCAAAAGCTAACACCTGCCCTGAGCAGTTCTTAGCCATGTTATCCAATGGGAGGTGGATAACATGGCTAAGACCATTAGCTCGGTAATGCATGAATATCGCTGACTTTTCAGCGATATTCATGCATTGCGGCGATTTTTGTCGCATTTGCGATAAACCTTAGTAATACCAAGGTTTATTTGCGGTAAAAATCGCCGCAGCTCAGCGGTAAATTTTTGTCCCTAACCAAGCAATAGCGATAATTATCGCTATTGCTTGGTAATATGCCCCAATGATTTGTTAAAATAATGAACATTGGAATTGTTTCAATTCTTAAATTGTGAGACTGTGAAGAAAATGTTATTGAGGCCTGTGGAAGTCACATCAAGTCAACCTGCACATCTTTAATCTCATCTCTTTCCTCTTCAGCACTCTCCTTACACTCTCCTTGAAACGCACTTTCGCCCATCTCCCTCGCTTCACCCCTAAACATACACTGCACTCCGTCACATTTAATCACTTTATTTTTTTTTCTTTTGCCTTGTAAATATTTTGCCCCTGTGTACCTCTACACATACATTTACACAGAATTTCAATTGCCATTGAAATGCATGGCCATTGTTCTGTCTGGTCTGCAGAGGCCAACCCACTGACAGGCACTTTGCTTTGCCTACAGCCTGAATCCCAGAGGTCTCCATCAAAGCCCTTCACGAACTTCTGGCATGACTCAAAGCATGCACTATACAAGAGTAATAAGGTGCACACAAAAAGTACAGAAACACAACATGCTGAAAAAGCTATCACTCTTGGGGAATGCAAGATTATGTAAAACATGTCAAATGAAATAGGAACTGAATCACTGACATACATTACCTTAACGTTTTTAACTTGCATTGTTTGTAATTCAAGCCATGATTTTGGCATTAATGTTAAGGGCATGAAGATAGGGCCAGTTTAAAGCCATTTAATTGCCTTTACTATAAGCACATATTTCTCCCTTTGCGCTTAAATCGGATGGCTGAATCAATTTAACAAGTGAGCCAAACCCCTGCTTGTCTTTTGGAACAATTTTTCGGGGGAACAAATACAGCAGCTTCAATATTAAAGGGGCCAGCGACCTGCAGCCAGGGCCTGGTGTGTGACAGTGGGGGAGATTAACATTACAAGGGGTCTCAGCACAATATAAATACCACAAGATGAGCATTATAACAGTTTCATTACTGAGGGCAAGGCGTCAAACCAGACGTACCTGCATCCAGTCGTACCATGTGACAAATGGGAAAGGGAAGTGTTGGACCTAGATTACCCCAAGTCTACATAAGGTAGCTTGGCACAGTAGTGGCTACAGCTAACTCAAGGCGTTGGTTAAGTACTTACAAGTCTCACTCACAGTAACTCAGTGATGAACCACTAAAATAAAGACACAATACCACTGTTTGGAAAAATACCGTTACCTTTTATAAAAATAATATTACTCTTTGGATTCAATTTATACAGGATACGACATCAGTTACTCTTAGAAATACTCATTACACTTTTGTCTGCGAAGAAAAATACATGTCACTCCTCTTTGCTGTGGAGAAATTACAGTATAACACATCTATTGTCAAGGATTCAGTAATGAGTAAAGGAAACTCTTTTGGAATTAACAGGATCCTATAAGGTTCACACTATGCAGGGTTACTTTACATTAATACACAATGTCAGCAATACTTCACCAATTGAACCTGCCAATTCACTGGTTATTCTATCACATACAGGGCTATGACCTCTATCCCCTTATCTACTATGTGATAGTTTAGAATTAAAGATGACCAAAAATGATCAGGGCACCCTGTTTGACGCTAGAACTGGTAAGGTTTCTTTTAACTTTACTCACTAGTGCCCAGAACTTTCCTTCCTCACCCCCACTCTCCTTACTGTCTTGGTGGCAGGTACGCCACAGTCCACAGGTCTCTAGATGGTACCCGCCTCCTGGGCTTCCCCAACCAGCTGCTTTCCTGTTGCTGGCGTGGGGGAAAAACTTGTTGTCTTCCTCGGCCCAAGCGCGCTCCCACTTAACAGCGCTGGGCAAGGGGGCCTTGGTACAGCTCAGCGCGATGACTCGTTTATCAGCAGGGCGCTAGGGGGGGGGGGGGCGGTCAGTCTTCTTCTCAGGCGCTGGCTCCACAGTTAGCGCTCGAGCGCGGGGGATTACTGCAGCCGAGGCGGCGCTTCGGGAATCCTTCCGGCGCCTCCTCAGACAAGCCGATGAACGCGCTGAACCTCTGGGCATGCGCGATGCTCCCCGATGGCTCCGCCTCCGCTCCCGCCTTCTCTAGCGGCCGCTCCCAGGAAGGACGCTGCTCACCTTAGGGTCGCTACTCTTCTGGGCCTGCCTCCGCAGCAGTGAACTCGCGGGGGACATGCGCAGAAGCGCTTTCTTAGTCAATTACCGCGGCCGGTGCCCCCGGGGTCCCACAGCCGATCGTAGCAGCGCCGCTGCTCCTCCTCAGTCACTTCCCACTCCGGCTTCTCAGGAAGGATGTGCACACACGGCGCCCTCGCTCCTCAGGTCACAACAGGTCCCACAGTCCCCCGACCTCACCAGGGCACGTCAAGGGGTCCACAGCTGTTTCGTCACACTGGTAGGTGCAGCGCTGGGCAGGGGATGTGAAAATGATCTTCAGACAGAGTGTCCTGTCAGCTTCCACTGGGGTGCAGGTTAAGTAGGGTTTCCCTTCACACTCAGGTGGCTGTTCTTCTCAGCAATTGTTGTATGGGGAGGGATTGGTCTGAGGCTGAAGGGGGAACAACCCTCTGAAGAAACTGTCAGCCTCAGAGACAAACTAGCTGCTCTCAGTGTGTCCACCTCCTCTCACCACTGCCTCACTCCTCCAATCTCGGGTCAGCACAAAATGGCTGCTGGTCACTGGCCTTATATAGGGTGGCCTGAGACCTGCAGAAGTCTCTAGTCAATTCTAGAAAGTTCCCTAATGTTAGCCTATGGACCTGTCCTCCAGTAGTGTCCGTTATGGCAGTTGGTGGACACCATTTTAGGTCTCTGGAGATCCCTAGATTTTCAAGGGGGCTGACTAGGCCTCACAGGTTATGAGGGAAAAATGGCGTCATCGCCAAGGAACACCTAGCCCCCTGACAGCATTAAAAAATTCCTGATGGACATATGTAAAAATAAAAATAGAAACTCTGGGAGGCTAAGGGGGACAAAAATAAATAATAATGGTTAGAGTCTCCCCAGAAGCAGACAGGTCTAACACGCGTCCCCCCCAGCTGAAAGTGGGGAGAACTACCCAACCCCTTGGGAGTCCTCATCACTAAGGCGGAAGTACCTGGATAGACCGTCTGCGTTGGCATGGTCCGTCCCAGGTCGGTGTTCCACCCTAAAGTCCATTCCCTATAGGGAGATGGACCACCTTAGCAACTTGGGATTCTCCCCCTTCATTTGCATCAGCCAACGAAGGGGGCGATGGTCAGTCTGAACTAGGAAGTGCGAGCCAAACAAGTATGGCCGCAGCTTCTTCAGAGCCCAAACCACCGCAAAGGCTTCTCTCTCAATTGTACTCCACCTCCTTTCCCTGGGGAGTAGCCTCCTGGACAGGAAGACCACTGGTTGATCCAAGCCCTCATCATTTAGCTGCGATAACACTGCCCCAATGCCATGTTCTGACGCATCTGTTTGGACAATGAATTCTCTAGCAAAATCAGGGGCCTTGAGAATGGGAGCGGAACACAATGCTTGTTTCAAGGTCATGAAGGCTCGCTGGCAAGCCTCCGTCCAGACTACCCGTCGGGGTTGCTTCTTGGAAGTAAGTTCAGTGAGGGGTGCCACGATAGTGCCATACCCCTTCACGAAGCGACGGTAGTATCCAGTGAGGCCCAGGAAGGCTCGGACCTCTGTTTGAGTCTTGGGAGGCTCCCAGGCGATGATAGCCTCAATCTTTGCCTGGAGGGGCTGCACCGTCCCTCTGCCCACCAAGTGACCTAGGTACACCACCGACCCCTGTCCGATCTGACACTTGTTGGCCTTGACTGTCAAGCCAGCCTGTTGCAGGGCATGAAGAACAGCTTGCAGATGCTGCAAATGGTCCTCCCAGCTGCTACTGAAGACAGCAATGTCGTCCAGGTATGCAGCAGAAAAAGCTTCCATTCCAGAAAGGACCCTGTTCACCAGCCGCTGAAAAGTGGCAGGGGCATTCTTGAGCCCAAAGGGCATCACACGAAATTGGTAGTGTCCCTGAGGTGTAGAGAAGGCTGACCTTTCCTTCGCCTCCTCGGTAAGGGAAATCTGCCAGTACCCTGAAGTTAGGTCAAAGGTACTTAAGTATTGAGCAGCTCCCAGCCGGTCAATAAGCTCATCCGCCCGTGGGATGGGATGTGCATCTGTTTTGGTTACTGAGTTCAAGCCTCGGTAATCCACACAGAATCTCAATTCAGGTGTGGTGCCTGGTGGGGCAGCTTTTGGTACCAGAACCACCGGGCTAGACCAAGGGCTTCCAGAAGGTTCAATTACTCCCAGCTCCAGCATCTTGGCAACTTCACTCTTGATGCTGGCCTTCACCTTGTCCGACAGCCGGTAGATTTTAGACTTCACAGGTGGGCTGTCTCCTGTGTCCACGTCATGGGTACACAGGTGGGTCCTACCCGGGACAAGGGAGAACAGAGAAGAAAATTGCTCCAGGATCTGGCGGCAATCACTCTGCTGTTCAGGAGTTAGGGATGGCGAGAGAATTACTCCCTCCACCGACCCATCCTTTTCTTGGGACGAGAGAAGATCAGGGAGAGGTTCGCTTTCTTCTTCCTCTGCTCCATCGGTTACCATCATTAAGACAACCTCGGGCCTCTCATGATGTGGCTTGGGGCAATTGGCATGCAGCACCCTGTGGGGCTGCCTCGGGGTCTTAAGATCCACCAAGTAGGTGGACTTCCCCTTCTTCTCCAAAACCTCAAAGGGGCCTGTCCAACAGTCCTGGAGGGCATTTAGCTCTCCAGGTTCCATCACCCACACTTTCTGTCCAGGCTCCAGTTCCACTGGGTGAGCGTTGTGGTCATACCACTCTTTCATAACTGCTTGGCTGGCCTCCAAGTTGTCTGAAGCTTGCTTCCACAACTTAGCCATTTGGCTCCGGAAGGCCAGCATGTAGCTCACCACGTCCTGGGGAAGCTTCCTGGGAGTCCGTTCCCATCCGTCTTTCACCAGGCTGAGAGGTCCCCGTACAGGGTGCCCGTACAAAAGTTCGAAGGGGCTGAAGCCCACTCCCTTTTGTGGCACTTCCCTGTAGGAAAACAAGAGACAGGGTAGGAGGACGTCCCATTTCCTCCGCAGGCTCTCAGGTAGACTCCGTATCATACCTTTCAAGGTTTTGTTAAACCTTTCCACAAGACCATTGGTTTGTGGGTGATAAGGAGTGGTAAACCGATAGGTAACTCCGCACTCCTTCCACATAGCCCACATGTACGCTGAAAGGAAGTTAGTCCCCCTGTCGGACACAACCTCCTTGGGGAAACCCACTCGGGTGAAGATCCCCATCAGGGCCCTTGCCACCACAGGTGCAGTGATGGTCCTCAGAGGTATTGCCTCTGGGTACCGTGTGGCATGGTCCACCAAAACCAGTATGAACCGGTGACCAGCTGAAGTTGGTGGATCCAATGGCCCTACAATGTTGATGCCCACCCTTTCAAAGGGGGTGCTAACGACAGGTAGTGGTTCCAGGGGAGCTTTTAGCTTCACACCTGTTTTCCCACTGGCTTGGCAAGACACACACGTCCGACAATATGTATCAGACGCCACTTTCATTCGAGGCCAGTAGAAGTGGGGGACAAGCCGGGCAAAGGTCTTGTCCTGTCCTAGATGTCCTGCCAATGGTATCTCATGAGCCAGTTCCAGTAGAAAGGCTCTAAAGCATTGAGGGACCACCAAGGCTCTGGCTGAACCATGGCCAGGTGCCTTGGGCTCACTGTAGAGGAGTCCATCCTCCCAGTAAATCCGGTAGCTCCCTACAATGTTTCCTGCTGCCTGGGCGTTGGCCTGTTGCCGCAGCCCCTCGAGAGTAGGACACTCTTTCTGAGCTTCACAGAATTCTTCCCGGGAAGGACCTCCCTCCACATGCCATTCAGTAGGGATGGGTAGGTTTTCCAGGGAAGCAACATTCTCCCCTGTGGACTCCGGATCCACCTCCGCAGGTGGTCCATCTGTCTCACGAGGTGGAGATGTCGAGGCAGGGTCCTCCAGCCTCCTGTCCTTCTCCTCTCTGGCAGCCGGCTGGGCCATTGTTCCAGGCTCCAGCGCAAGTGAACTCCCCCTTCGGGCAGTCGAGGACCTTGTGCTGACACAAGTCCAGTCAGGGGGTCCCAGCATCTCAGAGTGAGTCTGGTACTCCACCCTCCTCCAAGCATTGTGCTCCATATCATTCCCTAACAGGCAGTCAACAGGCACGGCAGGGCTTACGGCAACTCGAAGTGGACCTGCAACCCCTCCCCACTCAAAGGGAACTTCAGCCACAGGGTAGTGGCCCAATCTGCCGTCAGCCATTACGGCGGGATGGAGTACATCTGGGATGACCTGCTCTGGAGACACCAGCTGACTCCTTACCATAGTCATGCTGGCTCCTGTGTCTCTCAGAGCCTCCCCTCTACGGCCATTGATGGTGACCCACTGCTCATACTTAGTAGTATTAGAGGGCAGTTGGGTCTTTGGAACCATCTCCTTATCTCCCAGGGACACTAAAGTGACACCCGCCCGCTCCCCTCCATTAACCAAAGGCATCTCCTCCCCGAGCACTACACTAGTGATTCCCGGGGCTTTTCCTCCAGTGGGAGGGGGTGGTCTTTTTGGGCATCTCACATCTCCTTTATAGTGTCCCACACCACCACACTCAAAACAATGAACAACCCTTGGCTGCTGGCTTTGGCCAGGGGTAGGGTTGCGAGGGGGGTTACTCTTAGGGATGAATCCTCTGCCCCTTCCTTGCGAAGTATTTTGTGGCCCTTTTGAGAACTCCCTCTTAGTTTCCCCTCCCTCTTTCTTCTGGGGGGCGCCCTGTCCATGCTTCTGGGAATCCCCTCCAGTCCCCTTAGTCGACACCCGGGTACTAACCCAGATGTCCGCCTCCTCAGCAAGCTTCCTGGGGCTGGTCAGCTTGCTGTCCACCAGATGCTGTCTTAGTTCGGGAAGACACTTCTCGAGTAGGTGTTCCTTGAGTATGAGGTCATATAGTCCCTCATAGTCCCCTACTTCGCTGCCTCTTACCCAACCCTCCAGGGCCTTCCTGGAGTAGTCCAAAAAATCTACCCAGTTTTGCGTGCCTAGCTTGTGGCTGCCCCGGAACTTTTGTCTATATTTCTCAGGGGTCAACCCAAACTTCCTTAGCAGCGCTGACTTCATAGCCGGGTAGTAGGTCTGTTCACTCTGATCAAGGGCCAACAAAGTATCCCTGCCAGTGGGGGGCATGTATTTATATAACCCACCCCCCCAGTGGACTTCCAGAATCCCATGGGCCCTCAGTGAGACCTCGTAGGCGGCTAGCCATTTGGCAATGTCATCACTGGGTACATAGCATGCCATAATATCTTTTGGTAGGTACGGTCTGGGTTCCCTGGTGTTGGTCTGGATATCGCTGCCACCATTCTCTGGTTTGGGGGTCCGTAGATTTAGGGCTTGTAAATCCATTTCTTTGATGGTCCGCTCATGCTCCAACCTCTTTTCCTCCCTCACCATGTCCATCCTGGCTAGTTCTATTCTCATCCTCCTCTCCTCCCTCCTATCTTCTAACTCGGCGTCGGTCAGGCCCCTCTCTGAGACACTACTGCCCACTCTGGAAGGTGTCCTAGGACCTGTTACAAGGTTCTCCCCCCCGCCTGGTACAGTGTTGCGGTCTCCAGGACAGTGTCCTTGTCACTCCCCTCAGGGTCTACCTCCTCCCCGGAATGAGCCTCTACCCATGCCCGGATACTGGTCAGCAGCTCAACTTTCCTGGCGCCTTTCTTGGAAAACACCCCCTGCTGCTGACACCATTCCTTCAATTGGGTCACAGTATAATTTTCCAGCTCTTCCACATTTATCTCCATTTCTATTTGGAGTATAAACTGCTACACAGGAGAAATCCACAAAGTGACCTGGGGTCAACCTCCACCCACCGCCAGAAGTCAATTTAGAAAAATCAAAATTTAAATTAGGAGGGCCGCAGGGAGAAAACTCCAGGTGAGGTCTCGTGGTTGGCACTGCGTTACTAATAAGTGAGTGTAAGTACAAATCCGAGATCCCACCGCTGAAACACCAATTATGTTGGACCTAGATTACCCCAAGTCTACATAAGGTAGCTTGGCACAGTAGTGGCTACAGCTAACTCAAGGCGTTGGTTAAGTACTTACAAGTCTCACTCACAGTAACTCAGTGATGAACCACTAAAATAAAGACACAACACCACTGTTTGGAAAAATACCGTTACCTTTTATAAAAATAATATTACTCTTTGGATTCAATTTATACAGGATACGACATCAGTTACTCTTAGAAATACTCATTACACTTTTGTCTGCGAAGAAAAATACATGTCACTCCTCTTTGCTGTGGAGAAATTACAGTATAACACATCTATTGTCAAGGATTCAGTAATGAGTAAAGGAAACTCTTTTGGAATTAACAGGATCCTATAAGGTTCACACTATGCAGGGTTACTTTACATTAATACACAATGTCAGCAATACTTCACCAATTGAACCTGCCAATTCACTGGTTATTCTATCACATACAGGGCTATGACCTCTATCCCCTTATCTACTATGTCATAGTTTAGAATTAAAGATGACCAAAAATGATCAGGGCACCCTGTTTGACGCTAGAACTGGTAAGGTTTCTTTTAACTTTACTCACTAGTGCCCAGAACTTTCCTTCCTCACCCCCACTCTCCTTACTGTCTTGGTGGCAGGTACGCCACAGTCCACAGGTCTCTAGATGGTACCCGCCTCCTGGGCTTCCCCAACCAGCTGCTTTCCTGTTGCTGGCGTGGGGGAAAAACTTGTTGTCTTCCTCGGCCCAAGCGCGCTCCCACTTAACAGCGCTGGGCAAGGGGGCCTTGGTACAGCTCAGCGCGATAACTCGTTTATCAGCAGGGCGCTAGGGGGGGGGGCCGGTCAGTCTTCTTCTCAGGTGCTGGCTCCACAGTTAGCGCTCGAGCGCGGGGGATTACTGCAGCCGAGGCGGCGCTTCAGGAATCCTTCCGGCGCCTCCTTAGACAAGCCGATGAACGCGCTGAACCTCTGGGCATGCGCGATGCTCCTCGATGGCTCCGCCTCCGCTCCCGCCTTCTCTAGCGGCCGCTCCCAGGAAGGACGATGCTCACCTTAGGGTCGCTACTCTTCTGGGCCTGCCTCCGCAGCAGTGAACTCGCGGGGGACATGCGCGGAAGCGCTTTCTTAGTCAATTACCGCGGCCGGTGCCCCCGGGGTCCCACAGCCGATCGTAGCAGCGCCGCTGCTCCTCCTCAGTCACTTCCCACTCCGGCTTCTCAGGAAGGATGTGCACACACGGCACCCTCGCTCCTCAGGTCACAACAGGTCCCACAGTCCCCCGACCTCACCAGGGCACGTCAAGGGGTCCACAGCTGTTTCGTCACACTGGTAGGTGCAGCGCTGGGCAGGGGATGTGAAAATGATCTTCAGACAGAGTGTCCTGTCAGCTTCCACTGGGGTGCAGGTTAAGTAGGGTTTCCCTTCACACTCAGGTGGCTGTTCTTCTCAGCAATTGTTGTATGGGGAGGCATTGGTCAGAGGCTGAAGGGGGAACAACCCTCTGAAGAAACTGTCAGCCTCAGAGACAAACTAGCTGCTCTCAGTGTGTCCACCTCCTCTCACCACTGCCTCACTCCTCCACTCTCGGGTCAGCACAAAATGGCTGCTGGTCACTGGCCTTATATAGGGTGGCCTGAGACCTGCAGAAGTCTCTAGTCAATTCTAGAAAGTTCCCTAATGTTATCCTATGGACCTGTCCTCCAGTAGTGTCCGTTATGGCAGTTGGTGGACACCATTTTAGGTCTCTGGAGATCCCTAGATTTTCAAGGGGGCTGACTAGGCCTCACAGGTTATGAGGGAAAAATGGCGTCATCGCCAAGGAACACCTAGCCCCCTGACAGCATTAAAAAATTCCTGATGGACATATGTAAAAATAAAAATAGAAACTCTGGGAGGCTAAGGGGGACAAAAATAAATAATAATGGTTAGAGTCTCCCCAGAAGCAAACAGGTCTAACAGGAAGGATCTACGCCTGTGATTGACAGACATCTGTCCTCACACAGGGATGCAAACTCAGACTCCCGAAACCGTGACGCTGACAGCGTTACTCGCCTACAGTGGATACCGCCATAGAATACAATAGCAATGAGGGCATTAGATTGGTAAGCCCTGCGTGTGCATCACATTTCAGAACATTGATTTACTGCCTCGTTTTCTTCTCTTGCTACAGAATGAGGCAGGGCAGCAGTTTGGAACAGACAGCTAAGACTTAAATACATCAATTTTTTGGGAGATACTTTCATATTTTCTAAATAAATCGATCTTCTTAACATTTTGTGAGGTAAACCTTTGTGAATTTTAAAGGGGCACAGCCCCAGAGGCCTAATGGAGAAACCCCCACTGACTTCAATATTATACTCTCCCACCTTTGTGGATATCTTGGTATATATAGTATATACCCTTGCTGTGTCTGCGTACCGTTTAATTTCTATTTCATTCATTTTATCCTTCTTTCTTTTATCATGATGATTGTATTCTTGGCTTTCATTGTTTTTTGTGTGATTCCATTGCAGTCTCTATGATAGATCTGTGTGCAGTTTGGGATTACTGCAAGGCCAGAGTGAGAATAATTTTTAACCTGATTACCTGTCAAAACAGCTCAGGTAGGTATTGTGTTACCTTTTTGTGAATTCTGCTTCATGCCGCTTGACTTATGCTTTTGCAGGCATATCAATGTTTTTAATTGCCTTCCCAATGACCCTTGATCGAGTATTTTATGGCACATGCATTTTCATGTCCAACCCTTTGTACACATCCACAGTTTACGTTGATAGCATTTTGTTGACTATCTAAAATTGCACTAATTTGGCCAACATTTATGCTGGTGGATATCAGGCTGTTTCTTCATTCATAGGATTTCCTCCCTTCCAGCTGGAATGAGCCTTCCCTCTACATTCACAAAGGCATGCCTTCAAGTAGATTGTTGCTTTGAACTTAGGGCCTTTGACGAGTTTGAAGGACAGGAGACTGTCAAAATGTGGTGGATACCCTGTTAATTGAATTTAGAATGTCATTGATGGGTGCTTGGCTTGGCGCCTACGGAGCATGGAAGCGCCTGGGTGAGCGCTCCGGTGGAGGCTCCTGAAACACACGGTTTGCGATATTACCTGACCCTACTGGAGGCAGATTCAGGCAGCGGAAGATGGCGAGCACACGTTGGTGTTTGTTTGGGCGCACGCACTGGCTGTCTTCATCACTTTTCGGCTGGAGTAAGTCTTTCACGGTTGATTGCCGGGCGCGGCCGCCATCTTGATTTTTACTGCGCAACGCGCGCGACGCTGTCTTCACTTCCAAATCTCCTCAACCCTTAACTGCACATCTACCATGCTCTGCATTGTGGGTTTTTTGCCCATTCCCACATTTTAACCCCAAAAATGGGCACTTCCTTCTTTTTGCCGTTTTCCTGCATACCACAGGTGCTGTAATCTCCTCACAGTTGCAGCATCCATTTTATGACTCTCTCCAGCTCCACCTCATTTTTACACAGTGCTGCTCCTTTTTGGCGTAGCTGAAGGCTTGTTGTTGTTGCTATTCCTTATTTTCTTTTTTGGAATATGCTTGATTTGTACCACTTGCAATTTATCTCCTGCTTTCCCTGCTGGTATTTGGATTCCCATTGAATTAGCCTGGTTTCTTTCTCCATCATACTGAACACGACGTTCCAGCTGCCTGTTTCCTCTACAACGCAGTTTTTTCTACTCCTTCACTCCTGGCATCTTTACAGGGGTTCATATATTAATTGGAGCTTGTATTTCTGAAACTGCATTTCAATCTTGCTTGTGTTAAGAGATTCTCTTCGCTGTGTGTTTCCTATGGGCAGAAATAGAGGTCATATTCCCTCTCACAATTTAAAACACAATTTCATTAAGAACTCTGAACTATTCTCCGCTCTAGCCCAACTTGAAACCTCAAATTTGCCATCCTCTCAAGATAAACAGTTTGTGATGGAAAAGTCATTGTCAGCTCCAGGGAAAGCTATACCAAACGGCTGAAAAAGATCCTCCCTCACCACCTAAGTCAGTTCCGTCAGTCTCTATGGAACTTTTATTGGAGAAAATAAGGGCTCTTCGCCCCTTCATGGAGGAAACGAATGCCAAATTGCAGGTTTTGACAGACAACTAGAAGCAAATGGACGTTAGGGTCACGTCAGTTGAACAAAGTGTCAATTCCTTTCAAGAAACCACAACCAAAGTCTCTCACTTGCACTCACAGGTTACTTCTCTTCAGCGAGAGGTGGAAGAGCTTGAAAATTGCAACATACGCAATAATTTACGCATCTACGGTCTGGTGGAAGGATGCGAAGGGAGTGACTTGATTGCCTTCTTCAAATCTTTCTTACCTAAATTTCTACATTTACTGGATGATACTGTGCTCAATATTCAACGGGCTCACAGACTTGGGCGGATTTCTTCTTCGGTTTCCACTCCGTCATGACCAAGAGGGTTCATCATGTATTTCTTGGAATATAGAGGTCTCTTGAAAGTTTTGTCAGCAGCTAGAGCTTCTCCCCGGCTTACTTGGTCGGGATCCTCTTTGTTCTTCATGCAAGATTATGCTAAGGCCACAGCAAGTCGACGCAAAGCCTTCCTGGATATGAGAGCTGATTTACGATCTATTGGTGCCCCTTATGGATTTTTCCATCCATGCCTTTTCAAAGTCACCTATAACAACAGAACGACAACGTACAAAGATCCTGTATGCCTTCAAAACTTCCTGAACTCTTGCAAGACGGCCAACGTGGACCTGTCTGGTCCTTCTTCTTCTTCCTCTCCTCCTTGATTGTCTTGTTATTCACGTGACTCTTTTCCACAATCTTCCTTTGCTTGCATCTTCTTTAACTTTTTTGCTAATCCCTTTGGTTACCCTGTTGGTGAATATTCATGGTTTGTCCACGATATACCTATAAATTCCCCAGTTCATCCTCTGTGTTTTCAACACTTATGAATTATTGGTTTTCATGTTCTGTTTTCTGTTATCCTATTTCATGTCTGTCCTCCTGTTTTTGTAGATTCCAAACAGCATTCCGAGGTCTCCCTCAGGCTGCATGCCTCGCTGACCCTACAGGTTCCTCCTGCTCCATGTGGTTCCACCCTCCCTCCCTTCTCCTGTTCCTGGTTTCGTTCCTGGTTGCTCGTCCCGCCCTACCCTTTTGTGTAGGTATGTTTTTCCTCTAATGTCTTACATGTTTGACTTTTCATGTGTTCTCTTTCGCTTCCTATTTTCCCTTCATCTTCTTTTATTCATGGGTGTCATCTCTTTTTCTCTTACTCTTCCTCCTCTACTATTTTCTCCTTCCTACTATCCTGCTTATTTATCAATGATATGGCTCCTCATTTTACTTACTTTTCGATTCTTACCTGATCCTTCTCGTTCTCCTTCCTGGTTCTTCTTATTCTTTTTCACTCTGTTCTCAACTTTGTTGAATTTCTCTTATTTCCTTTTCTTCTTCTCTTACTATATGGCTTTCCTGATCTTGGGCTCTCCTTCTCGCATGGGTTTATATTGTATTTTTCATCAACTTTTTTATCAGATTCTGTATTTAATTGAATGTCGTTAAGAATTGTCTCTTGGAACGTTAAGGGTCTCCATTCTCCCATTAACAGACAAAGAATTCTATCCCATTTGGCTAGATTGAATGTTGACTTTACATTTTTTGCAGGAAACTCACCTTTCTGATGTTGAATCTGCTAAACTTAAAAGAGGCTGGGTAAGTGAGGTATTTGATTCTCCTGGTGATGGAAAACGTAATGGTGTAGCAATGTTATGTCGCAAATCCCTTTCATGTTCACTGATATCTCAAGACTCTGATACTGATGGCAGGTGGCTTTATGTTAATTTGTCCTTAAAGGGTGTTCCAATTTCTTTTCTTAATGTTTATGCTCCCACTGGAGGAGATCCTGGATTTTGGCACTTGATGGCTACACACGTCACCAAATTTATGGATGATAATTTCATTCCAGCAGGAGACTGATACCAACCTCTTGACCCCTTTCTTGACAGGAACTCTAAAGTCTCCTTTATCCCGAATAAGCCTCATAAACTTTTTGCTCAGGCTGTCGCACAACATAAACTTATCGATGCCTGGCGCCTCTGCAATCCGACCACTAAAGAGTTTACCTTTTACTCACCTTCTCATCATTCCCAATCTAGAAAAGATTATATTTTTGTTTCCCACAAAATTGCACAAACTCTCACCAATTCAGAAATTGGTCCTATAAAACTGTCAGATCATGCCCCTGTTTTGATTAATGTCGATATTTTGCCTAAAATTGAAGGACCCAAGAGGTGGAGTTTTAACAATACTCTCCTGTTAGATTCTAAATTTACCACATCTTTTACCTATTTTTTCAATGAATTTTTTTAGATTAATGATACTCACTCTTTACCAAAACATACTATTTGAGATGCCTTCAAGGCTGCAGCTAGAGATGCTATAATTAATTTTTTGGCAAACAAAAGGAAGATAGCTCGAAAATCCACTGGTGTTCTTCTTCAGAAAATTAAGAGATTAGAACAATCTTATTATACCTCCCGATCTGAGGAAAGTTTGACATCTCCCTTTTGAAGCTAAGATGCAATTCAATAAGAAATCTACGGAAGATGCTTCCCTTTTTTTGTTAAAATCTAGTACTAAGTTTTATGGAGGTAAAAATGAGGCCGGGAAAATTTTGGCTAACTACTTGAAAGTCAAACATAACAAGTTAAATATTGAATCTATCTATGATGATGACTTAGATCTTCAACACAAGGATGCCGATATTCTGACTGAATTCTCTCGCTTTTATAACACTCTCTACTTCTCAGACACTCAACCCTTCACTCAATCACTTTTGAATTTCTTCTCCAGTATACAGGCACCACCTCATTTCCCTCTAGACCTATCTTCTTTAGAATCAGACATATCCCAGCAAGAACTTCTTACTGCACTTCAACATCCTAAAAAGGGCAAGGCTCCTGGACCAGACAGTTTCAAGTTTGAATTTTACCATTACTTCTCTAAATTATTAATACCAAAATTGCATTCTCTTATTGATTCCTTCGTCACCCTGGGAAATTCCTCAGGTTTTTTCTCTGATGCCCACATTTGCCTTATACCCAAAGAAGGGAAAGGATCCCAAATATTGTAAAAATTATAGACCCATATCCTTAGTCAACATTGATTATAAATTATTTGCCAAATCACTTGCTGCACAATTAGATCCCTATTTACCGGATCTTTTAGAGACAGAACAATCCGGTTTTGTTAAAGGACGTTTAATTACTGACAACACTAGACTTTTGTTCAATGTCCTTTCTAAATCTTCCCGCCTACAATACTCTCTTGCAGCGATTGACTTAGATGCCGAAAAGGCATTTGATAAGGTTGAATGGAAATACCTATTCCACGCCCCTAAATGGTTTGGATTTGGCCCTAAATGTATTTCTTTGATTTCTCTTCTTTATTCCAATCCACGCGCAACAGTTTGTGCTAATGGTTTAGTTTCCTCTTTTTTTGACTTAGGTGGGGGCGTTCGTCAAGGTTGTCCCTTAACTCCGTTTCTTTTTAATTTGGCCTTAGAGCCTTTTCTCTCCAAGCTTCATTAAAATTCTAATATTCATGGCCTACAAACAATGCATTCCCACATCAAATTGGCCTCTTATGCTGATGACATTCTGCTTTTTATATCTAACTCACCCCCTCAATTTCGGACACAGTTTCACTATGGAGACCAGGTGGCATCCTCTTTACTTATCATGGTGGGGTTGACTAGACACTATTAAAATGATGTTATCCCCCATATTCCTATACACGATCTCTAACATCCCAGTCCCTATTCCCCCAAAAAATTTCAGGAAAATTAATTCAATTCTTTCTGCCTTTCTTTGGAATGGCAAGAAAGCTCGGATGTCCATTTTTAGATTAATACGCCCTAAGTCGGAAGGTGGGGTTAATTTCCCGGATTTTCCAGCATATCAAAAAGCATTCCATTTGCGGCAGGCATCCTTTTGGTTATATGAACCCGATGCTATTTGTACCCTATGGGTGACGATTGTACGTCTAGCACTATACCCTTTCTCCTTTGCTGAATATCTCTCTTTTACCCGCAAACCTCAGGTATTATCTAGTCCCATACACAAATTCACTACCAAATTACTTGTATCTACCAATCCTGCCCCTCCTACTACAATTGCTGACTTTCTCGCTTCCGCCATCTGGCATAATAAAAATCTGCTAATCAAGAATAAACCTTTTTATTGGAAGTCTTGGAGGCACAAAGGTTTGCTATGGGTATCTCAATTATTCTCCTGCTCCACCTTCATACCCTTCCCAACTTTTAGCTAATCTTTTGACTTACCTGCATCTTTTGCTCATAAATATTCTTCACTCAAGGAGGCAGTGATGTTTACTTACAATCGTCTCTTACATTCCCATACACCTTCACTCCCCCTCAACCCTACTGCACAACTCTACTCTTTTTTACGCACTACATCTAAAGCATCCTCTATTTACAAATTTCTTCATAACATAAATTTCACACGATCGAAGTCAAAAGTAGAAGAGCAATGGGAGCATGATTTTAACACAACCTGGCCACTTCCTCTGTGGGATAAGCTGTTGACTAAATTACGTAAATCATCTAGAGCAGCGAATAGCATGCAAACGTTGATCTTTGTTTATAATAGGCTTCTTTTTACACCACATGATCTCAACAAAAAATTTCCTGCAACTCCAGACCTTTGCTGGTCTTGTTCTTCCCCACAAGCCAATCTATTTAATATGTTATTTACCTGCACTGCTGTTCATGTGTTTTGGAAGCAAGTCTGGTCCCAAATGTATACGATTTTTCACACCCAAATCCCTTTTTCCTTTGTTCATATTTTTTTGGGTAGCCTTTCTTCCTGCTGGGATAATACCGCACTTAATGTTCGAATTCTTGATCTATTGCTGGCTGTTGCTTTCCAACAGATTACAGGCAACTGGAAAAAGTTTTCGGACATTTGTTTTCGTGCATGGTGGTACAATGTTTGCCACAATCATAGACTGGATACTGTTTTTGTTTATCCTCTTCAGATGGCAAGAAAAAGCATGGACTTATGGCTTCCCATTACCTCATACCTTGATACATCTGCTAAACGTTTCTTTAAGTTACGATCTGACCAACAGGAAGTTTCGAAACCCCCCTAATTGATTGCCTTGATGTTCCTTGCTTCTTTTTTCTTTTTCTTTATTAGCTCCCATCATGATTTGCATTACAACATGTTTATGATGTATTATCCTATTTGTTTTACCTTGCAGCCCTTTTCGATTGATACTACTGATGTACTGCTATATTTGACTGGTTTCTTTTTTTGACTTCCTCTTTATATTTTTTATGTTCCATGTATTGACACCCTTCTTTTTTGAACAATAAAATCTTCTTTAAAACTAAAAGAATGTCATTGACTATAATAAATGTGTAATACTTGGATATGACAACTACCATGTTTTTCATAGAGTACCCTGCACACTAAGCTTCAAATAAGCTCTTAGTATATTATGTGTTAGGCTTCACCATACACAATTCTACACTGCGTTGCCCAAAAAGGCTTATGCAATTTGGTCGAAGCTGGAAGGGAATCAAGGAATAGAACTATCCTCTTAAGATATATCCTTCTAAAGACTACTCCCATATTTTTTCAATGGTATCCATATTGCTATAGAAAATGACTTGCAAATATGTTAGGTAATGCACAAATCAAATAAATTGGGAGCACCGTGTGTGGTGCTATAGTTTTCCTGATTGCTATATTGTATCCCTCTAAAATGTAAACTGCCCTTCTCCCAAGAGCCTACTGCTGCACACATGCCTCTTGTATCTCATCATTACTGTGCGCCAGCCTAATTCAGCAAATCAGTTATTAGCGCTGATTTTGTCGGAAGGACCTACTTCTCCGAGTAACATTTCTACAGCAGCCGTGGAAGATGCCCTTTCTCGTGCATTTCCTTCCATGGCACCCTCTATTCTCCCACCCATCTGTGTGCACTGTTCAATCTCTCTCTCTCTCTCTCTCTCTCTCTCTCTTTCTCTCTCTCTATACTCTCTCTTCCTCCGCTCTGTCCTAGGGTGGTAGGCTGTAGCAAGGCTATCGACTGAAGATTCAAATCGCAATGTTAAGCTGCCGTAATTACGAGATAAAAACACAAGTAAAGCAAATGTTTTGTATAGAGGTTTTTTTTTTTGCTACGAACCCTATGAGAAACCCTATACCCTGTATTTGAAAGCCAGCCTGTTAAATAACTCAAACGCAGGAATAAAGGAAAATCAAAAGTGTTGACATATCTCCTGAGGCACAGCCAGGAGCACTCCGTTTTATTGCTAATACTTGATTTTAAAAAACTTTCTGTGTGATAATGTGTTTACCTTGATCTCGCTCTCCGCCTACTTTGATCGAAGCTCAGGACTTCCCCGCGCAGCTGATTGAGCGCTGCAGCGGGTTCTAAACTGCCGCCATTTCGCCAGCCAGGCGACGCCCACTGCTCTATACACGCCCCCCGCCGACACCTGATAAAAGCGCTGAATGCAAGCGCGACTTGAAAGTGTTGACATATCTCCTGAGGCACAGCCGGGAGAACCCCGTTTTATTGCTAATACTTGATTTTAAAAAACTTTCTGAGTGATAATGTGTTTACCTTGATCTCGCTCTCCGCCCACTTTGATCGAAGCTCAGGACTTCCCCGCGCAGCTGATTGAGTGCTGCAGCGGGTTCTAAACTGCCGCCATTTTGCCAGCCAGGCGACGCCCACCGCTCTAGACACGCCCCCGCCGACACCTGATAAAAGCGCTGAATACAAGCGCGATTTGAAAGTGTTGACATATCTTCTGAGGCACCGCCGGGAGCACTCCGTTTTATTGCTAATACTTGATTTTAAAAAACTTTCTGTGTGATAATGTGTTTACCTTGATCTCGCTCTCCGCCCACTTTGATCGAAGCTCAGGACTTCCCTGCGCAACTGATTGAGCGCTGCAGCGGGTTCTAAACTGCCGCCATTTCGCCAGCCAGGCGACGCCCACCACTCTAGACATGCCCCCCGCCGACACCTGATAAAAGCGCTGAATACGAGCGCGATTTGAAAGTGTTGACATATCTCCTGAGGCACAGCCGGGAGCACTCCGTTTTATTGCTAATACTTGATTTTAAAAAACTTTCTGTGTGATAATGTGTTTACCTTGATCTCGCTCTCCGCCCACTTTGATCGAAGCTCAGGACTTCCCCGCGCAGCTGATTGAGCGCTGCAGCGGGTTCTAAACTGCCGCCATTTCGCCAGCCAGGCAACGCCCACCGCTCTAGACACGCCTCCTCGCCTCCCCTATATAATATGTGCAACCCTCGGCCGCGCAGCGGACGGGCGCAGCGGGCGCGCCTGAGGCAAGCCCGACTGCGCCCGTCCGCGCCTGGACCGGGCCCAGGGCCACCCCCCTGCCCGTTTTACCACTAACCCAGCAACTACCACCAAGTACAACTCCGACTATCTACATTAGCTAAATACCACTTCCCATCAATGCCAGCGTCTCAATTTGGCTAAACAGCCATTCCATCTTCCTTACACTTGCCCTAAATGCTCCTTCATCACTAATAATTACCGACTCTTACCAACAACGATCACAAACAAAAATGTACTACCTAAACCATGTATAGCTGCACTTATAAATGTACGCTCCCTCCCTAAGCACAAATATGAGATCTCCAATTTCATTGAGATCCACAATATCGACCTCCTCTTCATTACCGAAACGTGGGGCGATCTCTCCTGCGGACCCGATTTCGCTACAGCTACCCCTGAAGGATACTCAAATGTCAGATTGGACAGACCGCCTCCAAAAAAAGGAGGCGGACTAGCCATCATATACCGTGGAAACCTAACAGTACGAACAGAAATTATTCCCTCCCCATGCTGCGAAGCATTGTCTTTCACTATCTCTGTTCCAAATGCGCCCCCTTTCAAAGGTATACTCATCTACCGCCCCCCTGGACCTCGCAGTCCTTTCCTCGCTAGTTTACCCATGCTTTTAGAACCACTGGCAGGTGAAAGCCAGTACACCATTCTGGGTGATTTTAACTTCCACCTTGAGCTGCTGGATAATCCCGATACCACAGCCCTGCTATCTGAATTAGATGCAATAGGACTCCCACAACTGGTCACCGGATCCTCGCATACTGTGGGCCATCTCCTGGATGGTCTTTTTTCTAGCGAGAAATCTCTAGTGATAAAGGATCTCCTTCCCTTCACCTGGACGGACCATTCTGCTATCCTTTTTGATTTTTCACTACAACCTACTCCCCCCCGAGTTAACACTCCCCCACCTTGAATCAATTTAGAGCTTGGAAAAGTATCGACATTCCTGCTTCTCAGTCCTCACTTTTAACCTCCCTGCCACCCACTGCGACTGACCCTGAACTAGGTGCCAATAACTATACTAATTGGATACGAAACACTGTCAACCTGACAGTCCCACTAAAGAAACTATCCTCCAATAGAACCATTAAGTCCTCACCCTGGTTCAATGACACTCTTAGACAGGAAAGACAACAATGTAGGCGCCAAGAATGCAAATGGAGACTTGACTACGACCCAGAGCAAAAAGCCCTCTATAAAATCATGTTGTTTAATTACAAGCAATTAATCATCAAGGAGAAAAGTAACTTCTATAGCAATCAAATCAATCTTGCACAAGATTCGACCAAACAACTTTTCCAGGTAGCGACGCGTCTCTCTGGACAAGCAGCTACCACCCCTATCACATACACCCAAGAATTATGTAACTCTTTGGCAAATCATTTCCAAAAAAAAGTCACTGACATTTTCTCCCAATTTAAAGCTCATGCTAGTGGCACTGAAAATTCTCATTCCGTTTCTAATGCCCATATTCCATCGGCCCGGAACTGTACTAGCCCCCCTCGAACAAGCACTTCTGGTTCCTTCCATGAATTTACTCAGATCTCCTCAGAGCTGGTATCTCATCTCTTATGTACCACGAACTCCGGATCTCCGGAAGACCCATGCCCCCCCTCCATTCTCAAAAACTTCCCTGAAATTATAGGCCCTAAACTTACTGAAATTTTTAATGCCATGTTCTTGTCCACTACTTTTCCCTCCATCTGGAAAAAAGCCATCGTCAAACCACTTATCAAGAAAAGCTCACTTGATCCGACGATAGTCGCTAATTATCGTCCAATTGCTTGCCTCCCACTCCCCGCCAAAATTGTGGAAAAAATTATGAACACGCAAATCTCAGACTTTATAGATCAAAACAACTGTCTGGATGAAACACAATTTGGCTTCCGGAGGGGACACGGAACGGAAACTGCGCTCATTAAAGCCACAGAGGAAATTAGAAAGTCTCTCGATAATGGAGGATCAGCAGTGCTCATTTTACTGGACCTATCTGCAGCCTTTGAAACGGTCGATCACTCCACCTTGATCGACCGTGTCAAAGCGGCAGGCATCACAGGTGCGGCGAAAGACCTTATTGCCTCATTCCTTACCGATCGAGTTCAATCCGTTGCCTTCGGCAATTTCAACTCACCTCCTTTCACTCTTCCTTGTGGTGTTCCCCAGGGATCCTCGCTAAGTCCCACACTATTTAACATTTATGTTTCAGACTTAGCGAGGATCACAAAAATCCATCACCTGGCGGTTACATCCGACGACACCCAGATTGTCTTAGCCATAAACAAAAATGGAGATGAAGTGGCCTCCAACTTTAATCTGGGAATGCTGGCAATAAGTAATTGGATGGCCAGAAATTGCTTGAAACTGAACTTCGATAAAACGGAGGTGATGTTGTTTGGCAATCTCCCCTGCCTGGTCTCCCACATGGTGGCCTGATGCCCTAGGACCACCCCCTCCCCCAGTGACCAAGGCAAGAAATCTCAGAGTTATACTGGACACCAAACTCACCTTTATACACCACGTCAATGCGGTAGTATCCTCCTCATTCTATACCTTGAGAATGATAAAAAAACTTCTACCCTATCTTCCCATGAATATGGCAAAAACTCTGATCAGCGCACTTGTCATGGCCCGCATTGACTACTGCAATGGTCTGCTAGTCAATGCTCAAGAAGGTGTTTTAAAGAAATTACAACTGGTGCAGAATGCTGCGGCCAGATTGATTACCGGATGCCCCAAGTATGCCTCCATATCTGGCACACTTCGAGAGCTTCATTGGCTGCCTGTAAAGAAGAGAACTAAGTTTAAAGCTCTTTGCATTGCTTACAAGGCAATTCACGCTCAAGGTCCAGCATTTCTGAAAGATCCATTTTGCCTGTACAAACCTGCTAGATCCCTTCGATCCTCAACCGCTGGTCTCATGCAGGTCCCCAGGACTAAGAAAGTCTCCTGGGGAGAAAGATCCTTCATAGTTACCACCACTAAACTATGGAACAGTCTTCCACCTCACATCAAAACCTCTACATCCCTTCTTTCTTTCCGCAGACAGATAAAATCCTGGCTGTTCACGCAATAACTCCTCATGGACTAGTTCATTCACTCAGCACTGAGACACCCACGGGTATTTGAGCGCTTAACAAATCGCCTAAATAAATAAATAAATAAATTGAAGTGTGCAGCTGTTGCTAACATAGATGTTTTAAGGAGTTACGCATGTATAGGCAAATAATAAACTGCATAACACATTCAATATTATAAGTACATAAAATTACACATGAATAAAGGAGTATACTTTTAAGAAACCATAAATAAAGTATATGTCCAGGGACATAGGGTTAAAGTTTTCAGCAAATCTACTAATCCACACAGATTTCCTAATTGTTTTTTCTGAAGAGCAGACATTCCCGCTGATATATGTTGCAGGGTGCACAGATATTATATCGAGTTTTTTATTTTGGCCTACATACTTATCGAGTTTTAAATATCGTAGGGACAGAATATCGACATCAAGCATATCGGTGACCAAAATATCGACCTTAAGGTAAGAAAAATAATGTTTGTTAATATCGAGGTTAGTAATATCGATAGCAAAAATATTGATGTTAATATTATCGATGTTTATGTTAGTGTTATGTATTTTAGTATGTATTTTATATATATATGTGTTTCACATATTTTGTTATGTTTTGTATTTTTTTAAATACATGAATTAAATGTTTAGAAATTAGTTATTTTTTTAAATGTACAATTTGCATTTTAGTACTGTAGCAAGTTGTGGGTTTATAGGGGAATATGGTAGGAGGTAATTTAATTATAGTAAATTAAATCATGATTTTCAGAAATTGTTAATTAATTTTAATTAAATTTTGCATTTTAGTTCCGTAGTGGCTTGTGGGTTTATAGGGGAATAGGGTGGGAATTAATTTAATTGTAATTAAGTAATGATTCATTTTTATTTATTGGGATTGATAATGAAGTTATTGTTAATGCATCGTTAATCTGTAGTTATTTTTTTTATAATTGATAATTATATTAATTGTGTTAATTGTTTATTGGAGCGGGTTGTGAGTTTATAGGGGAATAGGGTGGGAAGAAAATGAATTATAATAAATTAATTATTAATTTTTATTTTTTGGTAATGGTAATTAATTAATTGTTTATTAATTGTTAATACATTTTTATTATTAATTACTTGATACATATATCAATTGTGTTAATTTAGTTCAGGAGCGGGCTGTGTTTTTACAGGGGAATACGGTGGGAAGTAAAGGGTCTATTAGAATGGCAGTCGGAAAACCACCCGACCGCCATGGTAGCGGAAACCAACCGTCCGCTGGTACAAACCGGCATGCAAGATGGGCCAGCTTTTTGCTCCGCATCCTTGAAATTCAGGGAGCGGACAGAGCAGAAAATCTGAGAGTGGCGGTTGGATTCACGGTGGAAACTCACAAAACATCCGCGAGGCCAGCGGAGTGACCGCACGTAAAATTAGGATACCATTGAGGTGACAGCGGAACGATCTGCTGTTTCGGACTGCTGCAATCGCAAACAGTGATTAATGGGAGAACCGAAGGAAGGGCAGTTGCATAGCCTCTGCCGCAGAAGCTCCACGACAAATATGGCGGTCAACCAAAAAACACACAACTATGCCACCAAGTGCACACATCAAACTAGCTCTGCCCCCAAGAACACCTAACACACCCCAATGACACACACCCATGGCAACCTCAAAAATACAAATACCAGGACAACCCACACAACACACCTGACAGCAATACTCAATTTTTATACACCCACATAGCTGAGTTTAAAACCAGCCCCTTCCCTGGCCAGAATTAATTGCACTACTCCAGCCCTGAAGGAAATAAACCCTGCAGGACATAGGCTAGGCAAAACACTACATATCACACCAGCACAACAACGCACACACCACCTATGATACCCCATCACCCTCACAACTGCACCTCAAACCATTTGCACATCACACACCATGGCACAAAAGAAAATGCCCAAATTCACTGACAGTGAGTTGTCAGTCATGGTAGATGAGATACTCAGCGTAGAACCACAATTGTTTGGTTCCAGCCACCAGAGAACAAATGTGGACAAGGATAGTCAACAAGGTCAATGCAGTAGGGACTGTCCCGCGCAACAAGAAGGAGATCATGAAGCGATGGCATTACCTCAAGAGCAAGGTGAAAGAGAAGAATAACAAGAACCGTCAGCTAGCTCAGAAGACTGGCGGTGGCCCTCCCATTCCACCAAGAACATTCACTGCATGGGAGTAGAAGGTGCATGCCATACTGCATCCAGAGAGTCTCACAGGAATACCCTGGGGAGTGCAGGCTGGTAAGTACAAACAAATGTATACCATTACACTGCTATGTACAGTCTCACACAACTACAAAGCTACACCTCCTAGTCCCAATCCCATCCAACTGCACCACAATACCCGAAACAGGTCACACAAATGTAACATTCACCCCATCTGAGTCATCTCAAAGGTAGCCAGCTACATCCCAGAGTTAAATGTGTACAGGCAGCCAGCACTACAGCTCCCACGAGGCCCCCTTCTTCCACAGCTCAGCAAGATGGAGCACTCTACCCCACCCAGAAGCATGTGGCAGCCATTGTATAGTTCACCTTCACCTAACAGGTAGGTAGCCATCTTCCAAGGGAGGGCTGCTCGGGGGTGGGAGGCCTACACTACAACTCCCATTGGCCCCCTGTCCCACCCCTGAGTAGGATAGAGAACCCCCACCCAGCCAGAAGCATGTGGCAGCCATTGTATCTCACCAACAAAACGTACAGGTAGGTAGCTGTAATGGCAGAGTTTTTGGCTTTATTTAGCAGTGATATAGATCATTAATCTTGCTCGCATCTAGTATAGGTATTCTTAGCCTGTGTTGGCCCTTTTAAGCCCTTTTTCCAGACCTAGAAGAGGATAGCTGCTTAATATGCCTTTATTCTTGACTTTAACCTGTCTATTGCCTATTGGCTTTGACATATTAGACACATTGGTATGGTTTATGTAGGTATTCTGACAGAGCTAAGGAGCATTTCACCCCTTTCAGGCCTACAGGCCTAGAGCTAGAGGGACTCCATCTTGATGAAGCTGAGAGGCTTTTCAGGGCAAAGGCAAAGTTTATAGTTAAGGCTGTTGTGTGCTAGAGGAAGATCCAGTTAGGACCGCTTCTTATCCGAAGAATGTGTTTTTCTCTTGGGCCCAGACGTAACAAGCAGATGGCCACTGCGGTTGCGTGGAAGCCTGGGAGCTGGCACAGGAATTCGGTAAGAGACAGCCCTCTGCTGGAAATTTCCATGAGGGGAGAGGAATCCATATTAGCGAGCTACAGGAGAGGAGGAGTGTTCATTCCAGCTTGTGTGCAGTTCAGTTCAGTTTGGAGTGCAGTGCAGCGTGGTGCTCAGAACAGCTTGGAGCACAGAACAGCTTGCAGAGAGAGAGAGGATGTCTGCTGGAGCTGCAGAATAGAGTGCAGTTCTTAAATGGAGAAAGAAGGCAGACGATTGCTGAAGATGAGGAGAGAGAAAGCAGTGCAGAGAGCATCAAAGAAGGCTGTCAGCTGGAGCAATTGGACCAGAGGCGTGGTGATGTGGTGAAGGAGGGAGAGACAGAGAGAGCCCTAATCCCACCAGAGGCAGAGAGAAATCTTCCTTCTAATAGGTGAGGTAGTCTGAACCAATCACACTTACATCTTAATCTTATCTTTATTCCCTAGGCTTTTGCATTGCTAATCTTTTCCCTTTCAGCGGAGTGTTCCTGTTATGTTTAATCTTTTCTCTTTCAGCGGTGTGTTCTACCTATAGTCTTTGTCAGTTCTGTGTAAAGGTTTATATTGTACTAATAATAAATGACCCCATTAATTAGTGAATTAGTGTGCCTGAGTTCTTTTATGATAAAGTTATCCTGGCTTCTAGCCAGTTGCTGTTGAGCCACTGATGAATCAGAAGGGAGTAGGAGCGCTTAAATCAAGAAATAACTCAATCACATAGTGTGTATATCTTTGTTCCCATACCGTGAGGGTAATCTTTCCTGGTAGGTATTGCTGTTTGAACAGATGCTACCCCTGATCAGGTAAGTAATAGTGAGGGAGAGAGGAGACTTGCAACTAAGGGACTAAGTTAGTACACCATCCCATAATATTATTGTAGTAGCAGACCCTTAGTGAAGAGACTTCCCAATATATATATATATATGTATAGGTGTTCATAGGAATGTGGTCGTCGTTGATATGCGGCGTTAGTGAGAACACTGGGTGGGAGACCAGTGTGGATACCCACAAGATTGTGGCTTGAATAAGTGAGAGCGCTAGGAGGTTGAACTAGCGTGGAGATCGACAGGATTGTTGATCGTTTGGAAAAGGGAGCATTGGGTTCTGCAGGCCCATGTGTAGTCGCACCGGATTGTGCGCAATATCTGCCCTAGGGTAGACCGGTCTGGGTCTGAGTGGCCGCGAGACCAACTGATGTGAATATAAGTGTGGTGTAGGGTATGGATATCCCTAGTAATCAGTGAGTATTCTTAGTATCCCTATAGATTTAGTGGTGTTTTTAATAATATGAGCTTGTATATTGCGAGTTCCCCATCCTCAGGTAGGTACCAGGTGCCTGGATAGTTGGTCCTGAGGAGGGATGTGATTACGTTCTGGCTGGGTTGGAGGGGCCCCTAGGGGCTGATCCCACCTACTCAGAAAATCCAGCCATAACATCTGGCGTCACGAACTGTTTACCTATCCTGTGTGTCCTGGCCATGTGCTTAGAGAGGTTCCCATGTGTTGTGAGTGAGTGCCATGAACGCCATAACATCTGGCGTAGTGGAACGGTTTACCTATCCTGTGTGATCTGGCCATGTGCTTGGAGAGTTTCCCATGTGTTCTGAGGGAGTGCCCTGAACGCCGGTTCCATCTGGCGTAATGTTGCAGTTTATGTAGCATGTGTGACCTATGGGCTTGAACAGTTGCAGCGTGAGGAGATTGCATTACATCATGGCATTTGGTTTATTCAGGGTGGAAGGAATGGTTTTCATCTTGGTGTTTAAACTGTCAGAGTTGAAGGATGGCATTACATGAGGAAGCCAGTTACATCTTTGTGATGGTCCAATTATATAAATGTGTGTAAAAAATGCTTTTAAATTGCCCATTAAATTGCTTGCTGCATCTGCTTATGCTGTGCAATGTGAAATGTGTTCATTGTAATATGATCTGTGAAGTTCTTTGAATATAGCTCCTTGTAAATATGACTTGTGAATAGCGCCATATTAATGTGGCTTGTGAGGTGCATGTTCTCATGTTAATCTGCTGTGTTCCTTGTGCATTGCGCCTTGGATATATTGTTTGTGAAAAGCTTGTCTTGTAAATATGGCTTGTGAATAGTGCCATATTATTGTGGCTTGTGAGGTGCATGTTCTCATGTTGATCTGCTGTGTTCCTTGTGCATTGCGCCTTGGAAATATTGTTTGTGAAAAGTTTGTCTTGTAAATATGGCTTGTGAATAGCGCCATGTGGTCATGGCTTGGACAGGGCATGTTATCATTACGTTAGGCAGGAGAGAGCTGGATCTCTCTCGGGTGCTTGGGGATAACGTTTTTGAAAATATGTGTACGTGTTATCTGTAAACGTGAAGAAATGTGCTCATGATTTTCCCATGTATCCATGGACATTGGGGAATGATTGTGCTTGAGCTGCCAAAGGGTTAATATCTTGAGTTGAGATGGCAGTCTTTATTTTTTACATGCTGTCAACATGCATGGTTATTTGACCTGACTATAAAAGTCAGTGGATTATTTGATGGTTTGATTTTGACTTTTTTTTTTGGTTCCTTGGTCTGCCTATGTGCTTTGTCAACCTCTTGACGGGAAGGTAACATCTTGTGCTTTGCAAAGGGTTTTGTTCATTTCACATTCTTTTTGAAATGCGTCTACGAATTTGTGTGGGTTTGCCTTGGAACTGATGTGGTTATAAATCAACCAGTCGGATTACGGAGAGAGCTGTGTTCTTTTAAAATGAGTGAAATGTTAAAAAGATGGCCCGTTAGAATGCATGCTACGGAGCTGTTTTCATTAATTATTTCTTTGAGGGTTTTCCATCTAGACAGGAATGTGCTGGTTGCAATGATCACAGGTTGAGAATAATCAATCTTGCCCGACAGTGCATGGTAACATGTGCTTTTAATTAGTGGAAGGCAACCAGGTGCCTTTGAAAAAATGTTAAATGTAACATTATTATTTTCCCAAATGTAAATTAAAATGTATTCTTTTATAAATGTGTCAGCAAAATCTTTTTTATTAAGTGAACCAATTCAGTTAGGAAATAATATGTTGTTTCTTAGTGTATGAATGTGGCCCTTTTATTAGGCTAGCTTGAATGGCTTGCATGTTAAATTACACTGTAATGTAAAATGATATAATGCCCCTGGTTAAATTAAATACAATGTTGAAATGTATCTGCATTTTATGTTGTTTTACAAATTATTTCTCCTTCAGCAGCTGACAATGGACCATGTTAATTCGTTTTTTTCCCCAAATGCAGAATGTATAATCTTGTGTGCAAAAGTTAGTTGCCACTTTCTAAATAAGTGCCCATATTTTAAATGTCTTGCCTTTAGCTGAATTAGTTAGACAAAAGTCTTTTTAGAAACTGGAGCTTTTAATTAGCAGTACACTGTAACAGAATTGTTTTTTTTTAAATGCTAGCTTCCGTTAGTTAGAAAATCAGGCCTGAGAACAGGCAAAGGAATTTGTTTGTCGACCTTGGCAGACCAGCTGGTTTGTGCAGATGAGTTTTTTCCTTCATTCTGCAGGTTTCGATCACGTCCCTGTTCGTTATGATTGGCTACAATCCAATTTTCTTCCGCGGATGGCTTGTTTATTTAAGGGAGGGGCTGGCTTAGAGAGGCTCATCATTTGGCGGTAGTCCAAAGTAGCTTCACACTGTAGCCTGGCTCCTGCTCTGAAGGGAGGGGCTGGCTTAGAGAGGATTAGGGTATGTTAGGCCCTGCTAAATATTATTAAAAGTTAAATTTTGAATGTTTTTAATTAATTAGGATATTTTCTTTTCAATAATGAAAGGCACCCGGGGTGCTTTTTAAATGGAAAACTTTATTTTGCAAGAATAATGATACTTGTTCTCTTGTTCCTAGGATTGCTGAGTTGTGGTTGTGCGTGGGTCCCTCCCCCTTCCACTTCCTTTCTTGTTTTAGCTTTTTACTTTCATGTTTTTATTTTAGTTTATTATTTTTGGATGATGGAACCAGACCAGACCAGACCAGACCAGACCGGAAGGGTGATGGATGGCCGCATCGGAGGAAGTGTCCGGATACCGAGGATGCAGGGTGGTGGCCTACACTGAAGAATTTGGACTGAGTTACATAATTCCTTGGCCTGCATTTTTTTGTTCACATCACTACGAGCAGGCCCCACTTTAAAAAAAAAAAAAAACCACAAACATGTTTTATTTGGGACAGAATTATAAATGGATTTCGTTGCATAATCCCTTGGACAAGCAGGCCCCACTTTTAAAGCATAAAACATGTCACCTATTATAGTTTTTCTGTTTTCTTCAAAACAGTTTTTGCCAATGAAGGACTTTTTTTTTGAATGGTGGTGCACACATGTGTTCCACAATGTGATTTAAAATGGTTGTTTGGTTGTTTTAGGCTTGGTGTTACACCAGCTATCTTGTAGAAATGGGGTTGTTTCTTTACTGTTCTTACATTTTCACCTTGATTGATCAAAGGGTGGTTACCTTGAACTTTGAATTGTTCTGGGTGGTGTGTCTTTTAGTATGATTATGTATTAATGTTTGCCCAGACCTTGAAACAGTTTGTCATGTCTATTTCTCAGATTTCACTTTAAATTGACAAATGTCAGTAGGTAGGCCTCATTTAGGCCCATTGTTATTTTCATCCCACAAACAAGCCCCTACACCAATAGATTTCATGAGTCATCATTAGCTTAAGTTGCCTATAGTAGGTAGGGCTCATTTAGGCCCTTTGTTGTTTTCTCATTAGGAGTTGAAACACATTTAGTTCTTAAGTTGACAATAGTAGGTAGGCCTCATTTAGGCTTAAGTTGTCCGAAGTAGGCCCCATTTAGGCCCCTTGCTGTTTTCATTCAACACATAAGTCCCTACATCACTAGATTTCACTAGTTATTATTAGAAGTTGAGGCACATTTAGTTTAAGGATGCTTTGGTTAGTTTCTGTTGTTATTAGATCCAATCTCAGATATGTTTCAGCATTCAAGTCAAGGGTGCTTTGATTTGTTTTCAGTTGGTTGTTAGGTTTCTATTCCCTACAATTGAGTTTCAGGTGGAATTTCCTTGAGTTGTCATTGTTTTTAGGGAGTTTTTTAGGTTTTGATTTGTGGATAGATTATGTTGATGTTTGTTTAGATGGTTGTTGTTGTTTACTGATGCTCGCAAGATAAGGATCTAAGGGTGGAGTGTAATGGCAGAGTTTTTGGCTTTATTTAGCAGTGATATAGATCATTAATCTTGCTCGCATCTAGTATAGGTATTCTTAGCCTGTGTTGGCCCTTTTAAGCCCTTTTTCCAGACCTAGAAGAGGATAGCTGCTTAATATGCCTTTATTCTTGACTTTAACCTGTCTATTGCCTATTGGCTTTGACATATTAGACACATTGGTATGGTTTATGTAGGTATTCTGACAGAGCTAAGGAGCATTTCACCCCTTTCAGGCCTACAGGCCTAGAGCTAGAGGGACTCCATCTTGATGAAGCTGAGAGGCTTTTCAGGGCAAAGGCAAAGTTTATAGTTAAGGCTGTTGTGTGCTAGAGGAAGATCCAGTTAGGACCGCTTCTTATCCGAAGAATGTGTTTTTCTCTTGGGCCCAGACGTAACAAGCAGATGGCCACTGCGGTTGCGTGGAAGCCTGGGAGCTGGCACAGGAATTCGGTAAGAGACAGCCCTCTGCTGGAAATTTCCATGAGGGGAGAGGAATCCATATTAGCGAGCTACAGGAGAGGAGGAGTGTTCATTCCAGCTTGTGTGCAGTTCAGTTCAGTTTGGAGTGCAGTGCAGCGTGGTGCTCAGAACAGCTTGGAGCACAGAACAGCTTGCAGAGAGAGAGAGGATGTCTGCTGGAGCTGCAGAATAGAGTGCAGTTCTTAAATGGAGAAAGAAGGCAGACGATTGCTGAAGATGAGGAGAGAGAAAGCAGTGCAGAGAGCATCAAAGAAGGCTGTCAGCTGAAGCAATTGGACCAGAGGCGTGGTGATGTGGTGAAGGAGGGAGAGACAGAGAGAGCCCTAATCCCACCAGAGGCAGAGAGAGAGCCCTAATCCCACCAGAGGCAGAGAGAAATCTTCCTTCTAATAGGTGAGGTAGTCTGAACCAATCACACTTACATCTTAATCTTATCTTCATTCCCTAGGCTTTTGCATTGCTAATCTTTTCCCTTTCAGCGGAGTGTTCCTGTTATGTTTAATCTTTTCTCTTTCAGCGGTGTGTTCTACCTATAGTCTTTGTCAGTTCTGTGTAAAGGTTTATATTGTACTAATAATAAATGACCCCATTAATTAGTGAATTAGTGTGCCTGAGTTCTTTTATGATAAAGTTATCCTGGCTTCTAGCCAGTTGCTGTTGAGCCACTGATGAATCAGAAGGGAGTAGGAGCGCTTAAATCAAGAAATAACTCAATCACATAGTGTGTATATCTTTGTTCCCATACCGTGAGGGTAATCTTTCCTGGTAGGTATTGCTGTTTGAACAGATGCTACCCCTGATCAGGTAAGTAATAGTGAGGGAGAGAGGAGACTTGCAACTAAGGGACTAAGTTAGTACACCATCCCATAATATTATTGTAGTAGCAGACCCTTAGTGAAGAGACTTCCCAATATATATATATATATGTATAGGTGTTCATAGGAATGTGGTCGTCGTTGATATGCGGCGTTAGTGAGAACACTGGGTGGGAGACCAGTGTGGATACCCACAAGATTGTGGCTTGAATAAGTGAGAGCGCTAGGAGGTTGAACTAGCGTGGAGATCGACAGGATTGTTGATCGTTTGGAAAAGGGAGCATTGGGTTCTGCAGGCCCATGTGTAGTCGCACCGGATTGTGCGCAATATCTGCCCTAGGGTAGACCGGTCTGGGTCTGAGTGGCCGCGAGACCAACTGATGTGAATATAAGTGTGGTGTAGGGTATGGATATCCCTAGTAATCAGTGAGTATTCTTAGTATCCCTATAGATTTAGTGGTGTTTTTAATAATATGAGCTTGTATATTGCGAGTTCCCCATCCTCAGGTAGGTACCAGGTGCCTGGATAGTTGGTCCTGAGGAGGGATGTGATTACGTTCTGGCTGGGTTGGAGGGGCCCCTAGGGGCTGATCCCACCTACTCAGAAAATCCAGCCATAACATCTGGCGTCACGAACTGTTTACCTATCCTGTGTGTCCTGGCCATGTGCTTAGAGAGGTTCCCATGTGTTGTGAGTGAGTGCCATGAACGCCATAACATCTGGCGTAGTGGAACGGTTTACCTATCCTGTGTGATCTGGCCATGTGCTTGGAGAGTTTCCCATGTGTTCTGAGGGAGTGCCCTGAACGCCGGTTCCATCTGGCGTAATGTTGCAGTTTATGTAGCATGTGTGACCTATGGGCTTGAACAGTTGCAGCGTGAGGAGATTGCATTACATCATGGCATTTGGTTTATTCAGGGTGGAAGGAATGGTTTTCATCTTGGTGTTTAAACTGTCAGAGTTGAAGGATGGCATTACATGAGGAAGCCAGTTACATCTTTGTGATGGTCCAATTATATAAATGTGTGTAAAAAATGCTTTTAAATTGCCCATTAAATTGCTTGCTGCATCTGCTTATGCTGTGCAATGTGAAATGTGTTCATTGTAATATGATCTGTGAAGTTCTTTGAATATAGCTCCTTGTAAATATGACTTGTGAATAGCGCCATATTAATGTGGCTTGTGAGGTGCATGTTCTCATGTTAATCTGCTGTGTTCCTTGTGCATTGCGCCTTGGATATATTGTTTGTGAAAAGCTTGTCTTGTAAATATGGCTTGTGAATAGTGCCATATTATTGTGGCTTGTGAGGTGCATGTTCTCATGTTGATCTGCTGTGTTCCTTGTGCATTGCGCCTTGGAAATATTGTTTGTGAAAAGTTTGTCTTGTAAATATGGCTTGTGAATAGCGCCATGTGGTCATGGCTTGGACAGGGCATGTTATCATTACGTTAGGCAGGAGAGAGCTGGATCTCTCTCGGGTGCTTGGGGATAACGTTTTTGAAAATATGTGTACGTGTTATCTGTAAACGTGAAGAAATGTGCTCATGATTTTCCCATGTATCCATGGACATTGGGGAATGATTGTGCTTGAGCTGCCAAAGGGTTAATATCTTGAGTTGAGATGGCAGTCTTTATTTTTTACATGCTGTCAACATGCATGGTTATTTGACCTGACTATAAAAGTCAGTGGATTATTTGATGGTTTGATTTTGACTTTTTTTTTTGGTTCCTTGGTCTGCCTATGTGCTTTGTCAACCTCTTGACGGGAAGGTAACATCTTGTGCTTTGCAAAGGGTTTTGTTCATTTCACATTCTTTTTGAAATGCGTCTACGAATTTGTGTGGGTTTGCCTTGGAACTGATGTGGTTATAAATCAACCAGTCGGATTACGGAGAGAGCTGTGTTCTTTTAAAATGAGTGAAATGTTAAAAAGATGGCCCGTTAGAATGCATGCTACGGAGCTGTTTTCATTAATTATTTCTTTGAGGGTTTTCCATCTAGACAGGAATGTGCTGGTTGCAATGATCACAGGTTGAGAATAATCAATCTTGCCCGACAGTGCATGGTAACATGTGCTTTTAATTAGTGGAAGGCAACCAGGTGCCTTTGAAAAAATGTTAAATGTAACATTATTATTTTCCCAAATGTAAATTAAAATGTATTCTTTTATAAATGTGTCAGCAAAATCTTTTTTATTAAGTGAACCAATTCAGTTAGGAAATAATATGTTGTTTCTTAGTGTATGAATGTGGCCCTTTTATTAGGCTAGCTTGAATGGCTTGCATGTTAAATTACACTGTAATGTAAAATGATATAATGCCCCTGGTTAAATTAAATACAAGCGTGGAGATCGACAGGATTGTTGATCGTTTGGAAAAGGGAGCATTGGGTTCTGCAGGCCCATGTGTAGTCGCACCGGATTGTGCGCAATATCTGCCCTAGGGTAGACCGGTCTGGGTCTGAGTGGCCGCGAGACCAACTGATGTGAATATAAGTGTGGTGTAGGGTATGGATATCCCTAGTAATCAGTGAGTATTCTTAGTATCCCTATAGATTTAGTGGTGTTTTTAATAATATGAGCTTGTATATTGCGAGTTCCCCATCCTCAGGTAGGTACCAGGTGCCTGGATAGTTGGTCCTGAGGAGGGATGTGATTACGTTCTGGCTGGGTTGGAGGGGCCCCTAGGGGCTGATCCCACCTACTCAGAAAATCCAGCCATAACAGTAGCCATGTTTCCAGGGAGTGCTGCTGGGGGGTGCTAGGCCTGAACTACAACTCCCACTGGGCCCCCGTCCCACCCCTGAGCAGGATGGGGCACTCCCCCCACCCAAAAGCATGTGGCAGCCTTTGTATCACAACAAAGAAACTTACGGGTAGGTAGCCACCTTCACAGGGAGGCTTCTGTGGGGGTGGGAAGTCTGCACTACAACTCCCACTATGCCCCCTGTCCCACTGATAAGCAGGATAGAGCACTCAAAACACACACCCATAGAGATGTGTCAGAAATCCCACCCCAATGTGACAACAGAACAGGTGAGCAGACAGTGTTGCACCCCAGCATTCCTCTTGCAAAGCATGAAGCCATATGACAATGCCAGACCTCACATCCCTCCAAAATTAACACAGATCAAATATCCAATTACATTGTGCAGACAGCTAAGTGTATGTAACTGTCACAGAAACCAAAGTGTGACTCACCAAATCACAAGTTGAAGAAATTCAGGGCACAATCATGTTCAACACTGAATGCAATCTGTAAGTTCCACTGGGGCAGAGCTTGAAGGATCACATGAAAACAAAGCAAGCATGGTCTGTAGAACAAATAAAGATAAGCACAGGACATGACAAAGGTATGCATGAAATAACAATGGCTAGTTCTTGCGCAGATGTAACACCTGGCAGGCAGAGTAATCAGCAAAGATGCGTCACATCAAGTCGTAGTGCCGCTAGTCATTAGATGACAACATGTCCTCGTAATCACAAAATCTGCACATGGGGCATGGTATCCATTGATGTGTCACACCATGGACAAGTAATTTATCTACCTCAACATCATGTCATGATGCACATCACTGTGCAGACATACAGTGTGAGAACTAGTAAACGATGTATTGCATAGCCTGTAAATAAGATACATCGAACATCAAGCTTGAAGGGTGCATGTCAATGACCATTTTCCCTCTGTCCCACAGGTGACCAAGAACTGACTGCAGAGGATGACAAAACCACCCAGCAGAACCAATCCCCACCCCTGGAACGTGGACTCTCTGATGATGACTCCCTGAATTTCAAGGATGCAGAGCAAAAAGCCGGCCCATCTTGCATGCCAGGGCGCTACAGGTCCCAGGACTCCACTGTCCCCCCACCACCACATCTGTAACAAAAACAACTATGCTGACCCCTTCTGTAATGACCTGGGCGGCCTCCACCACCACCACTACCAGTGCTGCCTGCAACATCTCTCTGCCCCAGAGGATGATCACCCCACCAACTGAGGAGGGCAGGGAGAGTAGGCGGGTGCATACAGTGGTGATGCAACAGGTCTGTGATAGCAGGGCAGGTGGGAGTCAAAGCCAACTGGACATTGAGACCAAAGCCATGGACAACATCACCAGAGTCCTTGGGGCCGATGAATGGGCCCAGGGACAAATGGGCCAGGCTCAGGAAGATTCCCGTAAGCTCCGCCTGCTGCTGAGGTCCATGACCTCTTGGCCAGCTAGTGGTGGATCTGAGGGACAGGCCTGCAGCCCAAGAAACACCTCCCCCTCCCTAGGGTATGGCAGTTCCACATCCTCCCCTGTGGCCAGGGAGAGAGGGAACTCCTCAGATGCCACTCGTCCCACAGCAGAGGTCCCCGTGCTGAACGATTAATGGGCCGTCTTAAGAAATCCAAGGGAGGATCTCGTAGCAAAGCATCTGCCAAACACCAGTCAAGGAGCCAGCCATAATGGCACATCTCTTCACCATTGTTGCATTGACTTTGTTGACTGACCTTCCCCACATTGCCATGTTAATGGAATATGTCTGTTGGACTGGGTCACCACATCAATGTGTAGACTACTCGATTATCTAATCTTACATCACTGACATCTCATTGCTTCACTAATCACTGTTTTGTAAATATTCACTTCCCTGTCACATGTACCCATTCTAAATACACACTCTTTACACACCCATGTAGTTGAGTCTGCTCTATATTTATCACAGGAGGTACAATGTTCATCATTATTAGAATGTAGCAGGAGCCCGGATTGTTTGTAGGGAAAGAGAGGCTAAAGGGACCTAAGAAAACACAACAGAACAATATTCATTAGTCAGGCGGTGGCATCACAGCCATCACACAACACTTGTCATGAAGGTACTCAAATATGCACACATTACAATGAGCAACACTACCAACATAGACATCTTGTATATGTGCTAAACTACCTTGTCCCAGAACCATTAGCAGCCAGTACAGAGTCAACTACAGGCTGCAGTCACAAAACTCACCTAGACCTTTACACCAACAACAACGTCAGCAGACAATGGCACCGTTGTATGTTGCCACTCACCTTCAAGAGAAATAGCCGTTGATGAGCTGTTGATGCAGGTCAACAGCTTCCTCCTTTCCACTACCCTCGTCACTGGACATGGGTTGGTTAGCATGCGGGGGCCTTGGCTGCTCATCAGCGTCCAGGAGCAGTGGGATCTCCTTGCGCAAGGCCAGGTTGTGGAGCATGCAGCATGCAACTACAATCTGACACACCTTTTTGGGCGAGTATATCAGTTGACCTCAGTCTTGTCCAAGCAGCGAAATCGTGACTTCAGGAGACCAAAAGTACGCACCACCACACGACTCATCCTCCCATGGGCATCATTGTAGCGGACTTCACTTGGGGTCCTGGGATTGCGCAGTGGGCTCAGCAACCAAGGACAGTTGGGATATGCATAGTCACCTATATGTTAAATACACAGACCAACTTTGTAATATAACTGTGGCAGAGGACAGCATATCACACACACCGCACACTACTTGACTCTGCGTACTCACCCACAATCCATGCACACTCCAGAAGCAGATTAGCCATCAGCCGTGGCATAATGTTGTTACACAGGATGTACGAGTCATGGGCTGAGCCAGGAAATTTGGCACAGACTTGTGAGATGGTCAATCTGCCTGGCATACCACTTGCACATTGATGGAATGGAAATGCTTCCTGTTCCTGTAGATGTGCTCATGTGCCTGTGGAGGAACCAGGCCAACATGTGTGCATTCAATGGCACCAAAACATTAGGGATGTGGTCAAGGGATTAAAAATTAGCCTTCACAGCCACCAATTCATGCCTCCCGGGGAAATGGATGTATCTGTAGGTCATCATAGCTAACAGGACATCATATAGCACCATGCTGAACATAGGTTGCGACATCCCACCTACCCTGGACACTGTGTACTGAAATGAACCAATAGCAAAGAAATGCAGGGCCGCCATCACCTTACACCTTGGTGTCAAAGCAGTCAGATACATTCTGTGAGGCCGCAGGTGGGGTGCCAACAGAGCACATAGGTCTTGTAGGGTGGGTTGATCCAGACGGAACGTCCGTATGATGTCCTCATCCTCCATGTCTGCCAGCAATGTGAAAGGACGATGCACATTTGGTTGCCTCCTATGTGAAATGAAAGGGGACACATGTCATTGTAATCCACCATGTGATTTGTCTAACATCTTACGTTTTGACTGACACAATGCCAACAATGTCTGGCATCAAATCTTAGCTAACAGCACAACTTACATGTCGGGACACCTTCAGCTACAGCAGTTGTACACGTGTCCACTGTAAACACAGTGAGTTCCTCAAAAACAATATCTGACTATGTGAATGCCCAAAGGTATATGGCCACATATTGCATAAGCAGCACTGACAGTAGTTCATACAGCATATGTGTGAAACAGCAACACTACTCTCTCCTACCTAGCTGCTGTGCTTGTCACCCCTTTTTGCGTATGTCGAACAGGACACACATCAATAACACAATGAGCCCAGTCTTTGTGTTAAGGACACGTATGTGTATGAGCCAAACAAAATAGACAGTCACATATGCACATTGTGTAGTCAGACATTCCTCACTGTGAGTTGCTCAGCCCTATCGCACATTGACATGTGTACCCATTGGCGAGTCCATCACGCCACTGTTCTGTGTACATGCCCAGCAATATCACAAGTGGCATGTCAGGGAGTACATGCCAATGTTTGCAATCATATACACCAACTTGGCATGTGTAGTCAGCAGTGGGTTAAATGTTACATTGGCATTGTGTGCACTATCTTGTGCCATGAATCAGGTGTGTACTGTGCACCGTTGGGAACTGGCCATTGCCATTGACACATCATGATGTGTCCATAGGTGCTGTCAACGTCCTCCGCCACCCAAATCACGGTAATAGGCATAAATGTATAGCAGCCACATCGTGGTAGCGACCGCCTGGCCCCTGCGGTGTGTCACTGCCAATGCCAAAGCCACACTCGCGGTAGTGAAATACATACAGTAAAATGGCGGTTGGCATGCTCCGCCATCCAAATCACGGTCATTGGCACCAATGGTAGCAGTCACATCATGATAGAGACCGCCTGACCCCTGCGGAGTCACTGCCAATGCCAAAGCCACACTCTCAGTAGTGAAATACATATAGTAAAATAGCGCTAGGCGTGCTCCGCCACTGAAGGGCCGGTCATTGGATGCATTTGACAAAAGCGGACCTGGAACACCAATTGCAGCAGCGTAGAACCACTGAAACTACCCTAGGGGCCTATATATGTGTGGGAGAGAGCCTCACATTTCCACAGCTTCCAGACACTGCTGCTTGACACTCCTCACCGCCAACTGCTGCAGCTCCTGTCTCCTGTCTCCAGACTCGGGGTGGGCGGAATTTGCATAGTCGCGCTGCACAAAGTTTCACGAAACGGTAAAAATCTCCCTGAACACGCAGAAATCCGCAAACACCCGGAATTGCTTGTTCGCAATGCTTTTTTCTGTTCGCGATTGCTGTTTGCGTGCTCGGGGTGAAACATCTTGCGAACACGCATTATTAGAACGCAAACAAGCAAAAAATCCGCGAAGCCGCTGAACGCAAAATTTTGGGCCATTCGCTTTCTCCGCAGAACACAAAATTACCCAAATTCCGTGAGCGGAATGGAATTTACCTCCCAGGCCTACTCCAGACACTGCTGCCTGACACTCCTCACCACCAACTGCTGCTGCTTCTGTCACCAGACACTGCTGCCGACACTCCTCACCACCAACTGCTACTGCTCCTGTCTCCTGTCTCCAGACACTGCTGACTGACACTCTTCACCACCAACTGCTGCTGCTCCTGTCTCCTGGATCCAATGATGGCAAGGACTGAGAACATTAGGGCCCGTCCCTTCACCACATAGGAGCTGGAGGTCCTGGTGGACGAGGTGCTCACACACTATGGGAGGTTATATGCTGCTCCTGATGTCATTGTAGGTGTTGCAGAGCGAGAGTGAGAGTACAGAGAGTACACACATGAAGTTGGTCTAGGAGTGTAGGTTTGTGTCTTACACTGACTAGCATGCTGACTCCAGGGGAAAGGAGTTTGTAGCCTATTTGGGACATGTTCCTGACTGCAAATCAGGATGGGAGGGACATGCATTGTTTTTACAGCCATACAGTGACGCAGAAAGTGAGTTAAGCTGAAGAAATTGCCTGTGTGAATGGATGTGTGGGTCCATCATGTTCTTCACAAGCTCATCTGTGCCATTACCAAGGGTTTATGCCCAGAGGGTACTAATGGAAGTTTGCCTGACTTAATATTTCCACCTTGTATAGGTTAGCATTAAGCACAAGAATGAAATAACAAAGGGTGACACTCTTGGTGGAAATTCACCTCTGACACAGAAGATTGTTGTACTTTTGAACTGACCCCCTTCCATTTTCTTCATCATGTGTACTGACATGCATGCACAGGCACTGTTTACCCTTTCAATATGTCCCTGCATGTGATATCTCTGATGCCCCACAATGAATCTCAGTGTGAGCCCCCCTGGCCTGCAGTCACTGCCCAATTTGACAAAGGCACACAGTGAATGTACAGAGTGAGGCATAAGGGTTGTCTGCTACCCTATCCATCAAAGAGCGATCTCAGCCCTGTAGATTGCACACAATAACTACAACACATACAATTATGGGGGACCCTAGGGCTAATTTAATGACCAGCTCTGAGTACATGCCCTATCAAATACTCATCACAAAAAGGGTATCAGAGGGTCAGAATTTCTACAAGTGATTATTGGAGACAATAGTAGTGATTTATTACCACTAGCCATACAACAGGTCTTTTTAGTGAAAATGACAAGAGCCAGGTCAGGTCAGTGTCTGGTCTCTAGCACCCATCAGTCACCACTCGGAACCGCCCTTCATCATTTGGGGCTCCGAGGACCAACACAGAACCTGATCTTATCTCTAGCAGGAAAGGGCTAACCTTCCTGTAGGCAGGGCGCGGTCGCTTTCAGTTGGAAAGATATGTATGAGTGATGTAACTGACGGGGTGAAAAGTGCAGTGCAAAGAACAAAGTGATATCAAAGGATAAAGAAAAGGTGAATAAAATTGGTTTAGGAAGCAAAACATTTTGTAATTGGATATAGCTCCCAATACCAATATTAAAAATAGCCAAGACAGGGAAAAATATATAAACTGTCTAGTGGTGGAACGTGGTCAACATGTTTCAGCAAATATTGGCCAAGTGGCCTTGCTTTCTTCAGGACCTTAAAATGACGCTACTGCAAACAAAAAAACCCCAAAATGTGAAGAAGTGTTTTTTTTTTTTTTTTTTTTTTTAAAAAGGATTATTGGAACAACTTAGATACTGGTATATATGTCACCTGGACCTCCTAGGTGTACTTGTGCCATATCTTCTCACAAATTCAGTTGTCCACTGAAAAAGAAATGTATGGCATGAGTACGTCACGCACAACTTATCCCCAAAAAACCTTGTTTCTATCACCATTGATAAATACCGACATTGGTGAAGCCTATATCTAAAAATGAGGCCCAATGCACTGTATGTACTAATGCCTTCCAGTTCTTATAGAACTTGAAACTTTTCAAATTTCACATGCTACATCTTACCTGATTTGTAAGAAGTAGAGACCTCACCCCACCTGGCTGCGGCTCAGGACATAGGTGAAGCACCGCTCTGTAAGGGTGAATAAATTCAAACCATTTAATCATTCACCTTAAACATGCCAACACACAACACAGATTTAATTATTGACGGGAAATTCGGTCATGATATGAAGCTAGTGCATAAGTGGATTTCGTTATTCCTAATGTACTAGCATGGTAAGTAGAGCGATATAGGTGTTATTATATCAGCTCTTCGCAGTCTCTTGCCTGAAACTATTAAGCTCATTTGCCCACAAGGATCAATAGGAGTAAGGCGTGATAGCAAACCCACCTCTCGAACCTGGTGGCGGGAGGTGTGTGCCCAAAAGCGATATTAATGTCATTCTATCAGCTCTTCAAAATCAATTGCCTTGACCCGTTATGCTCATGTGCCCAGAAAGAACCATCTAAGTATAGAGGTATGGCGTGATGGAAATCCCGCCTTTCAAAACCGGCAGCGGAGGGTATGTGCCCCAGAAAGTTACACGCTACTGCCGGATAAGGTAAATATAATTAAAAAGAAGAAAACGTTGAAAACGTTGTCGAGGACCTTACCTCTCCGTCGGTACTTCAACGCGGCATCTGTGCCGTCTGGGGAGGTACCGGCGGTCTGTTTACTTGCAGTTTTATAACAAGTTGCTCGTGATAGGCTGAAGCCGTCACCTGATGCGCGAACAGGCCGCGTCATGCGGTTGTAATGTCACAAGCGCCACGATTGGTTGGGCCCAGAGGGGGTTTGACCAATCGCGCTCACATCGCGCGTAGTCATGGCAATGATTTGTAAATACACGACGATACTTTTAGACCTTCAGTGTGCGCTAGAGTGTTTAATGTGCTAACTTTGATGATGTAAGTGAAATAAATCCTCAAAAAGGCCCACTCAGTCATAATGCACTAGAGAACTGGAGGATGTTAGTAAATCACCTGAGACTGATACAGATACAACCTGAACCTAAAAATCCTGTGGGTTATGTTGCATACTGAAGTCACCACTTTCATAAGGATGGTCTTATTGGTCATTAGTATGTTGCTGTTGGTCATCAGAATAAACATTAGTCAGGTAGTGATTTCAAACCGAGGACCAAGGTATGTCGTCATTCAGCCCTGTTTGATCAGTACCAAGTTTCAAAACCCATTTTTGTTCTTTCACTAGCAGAAAATTTCCCACATTCGTAACGTGTGATGGAATGAACGGTTTCTCTAGGACCGTCCATTTAAATGAAGTGGGTGAGTGATTCAAGGTAATGAAATGGGTGGTAAGTCTAGTAGCCTGCCTCTTACAGTTGATGGTACTTCTGTGTTCAGACAGCCTCACCTTGATCTTTTTTAATATTGGTATTGGGAGCTATATTCAATTAAAACATTTTTTGCTTCCTAAACCAATTTTATTCACCTTTTCTTTATCCTTTGATATCACTTTGTTCTTTGCACTGCACTTTTCACCCCGTCAGTTACATCACTCATACATATCTTTCCAACTGAAAGCGACCGCGCCCTGCCTACAGGAAGGTTAGCCCTTTCCTGCTAGAGATAAGATCAGGTACTGTGCTGGTCCTCGGAGCCCCAAATGATGAAGGGCGGTTCCGAATGGTGACTGATGGGTCCGGGGATTGCACACAATAGACATTTTGATAAGGGCCTGAGATTGTAAGATCATGTCTCTAAATGTGACCTCCATGGCACAGTGAGCAATTCAGAGGGCCAGTACATTGAGGGCTTTGCACTGTTGGACATAGTGATTCTGTACCCACATATCATTTCCAATGTAATGTATGCCTTGCTCAACCACAAACTGGATAGGAAATGTTGGCCTCATACACATAGCTTTCAGTGCTGTCAAACTGCATGTGTATGAGATGGGCAGGTACTGTGTCCACCCTCATACCTGCATGCTTTTTGGTATGATTATTCCATGCTTATGTACTAGGTGTCATGCTGTATTATCTCTGCTCAACATATCTGTGAAGTAGTGCTGAGTTAGTATCATGCTCCTGTACTGAGAGATAGTGGTATATAACCCAGTGTCACTGCAATTTCTCCCTCTTGTCTCCCATGCCTGCAGCTCAATGTCCACCAGTGTAAGGCCGTGTAGAGGGCTGTTACACATAAGGTGCGGGCTCTGGCTGAGCAAAAACGTGGCAGAGATGATGCTGGGGCTGCCCCCTTGGGCTGGCAGGTTGTCTCCCAGGTGCCTGACACCACTAATGGCCCGTATCTTCGCTGTGACACAGCCTGAGATGGATACACATTTGAGGGACCATCAGCAGCAAGCTGGGGGTTAGTATTCTGGGAAAGGTGACTTTAGTTGTGAGTGACTTCATGTATTCCACCCCTGAGCCAGTGCTGAGGTTTGTGATGTTACTACTGTGATGCAATGGCTTGTAAGTGGAATCTGTGTTGGGTGCAGCTGTCATGCATTTTACCTACCTATACTTTCTTATGTCTTTGACATAATGGCCCTTGACATTGTATTCTTAGTTGTGGCCTAATGGCATCGGCTGCATTGGGGGAGTCAGGGACATCCCACTCAGGAACATCAAGCCAAAAACCAGACCTCTGGGTCACATGCCTCAAAGACATCCCCAGTTAAGGACACCCCTGTTCAAAAGCATCTTGCAGATAAAGGCATTCAGTGACCGTGCCGGCTGTAAAGCTGGTGCCTGCTAATAGTCAAAAAAGTGGAACAGTGTGGCGAGCCACTGCCAAAAATTGACAAAGCTATCAACACAGAACCAATGGCTATGCACCACAGCAATAACTGAGGGCACTTCCCTTTTCAGGACAAAATTCCTCACTCACCAACGGTGACATGCCACATCATATGGGATGCCACCCCACCACCCGATCCACGCAGGCCTCCGGCTCTTAAAGCCACTAATGCACCTTCCTCAGTTGGCCCTATCTCTACCAGGTCCAGTCCTCCAACTGGCCCCGACACTCAGCCATCTCCCAGTCCGACTGACAGCCAAGTCTCAGTCAAAGGTGCCCTCACACACCTGTCTCTCCCACAGCAGTGCCTGGATTGTCCCTTGTGATCCCCCTAACTGTGTTGCTGACCAATACAGTGTACAGTCTCACCCAGTCCCTGGGCAGTCTCTTCAGAGTACTAGCGTCCACAGGTTATGGAGGGTCTGAGTGAGATTGATTTGGAGCTTGGGTCGTTGCACAGCCTAACCATACTACTCTGGAATATAAATGGTTATAATAGAATCGCGAACCAGGATAGCTTTAAAAAGTTCATCAACAGCAATGAGATTATTTGTTTGCAGGAGACCTGGCTGTGCAACGAAACCCTAGTAATTGAGGGGTTTGCCCATCAGACGAAGGTTGCAAAAAAGAATTGTTTTGGTAGACCCTCAGGGCGGCAACTGACGCTGGCCTCACCTAAGATCGCCAGGAAGGTGGTACTGTTAGAGGTAAAATGTAAATGGACAATAGGTTGTAGAGTACTGTTATTGAACCCAGACCAGAGATTTAAAGGCATAATAATCGTAAATGTATATATCCAGAGGGGGGATGGAAATGCACATAAAGCTGAAATGGAAAAATTAAATGAGGATTTGTTAAAGCTAGCTGAAAATGATCAAAACAATGCAATGTCTTTGCTGGGTAATTTCAACCACAAGCTAAACCCTTGTAGGATCGATCAATGGTGTAAGGAATTGCTAATTTCACATAAAATTAGGGAAGCCTTATCCCCAAAGGGGGTTATGTCAGTATATAATGCGTCTCTAGGTCAAATGCTTGACACCTTGGGCTTGGTCTGCATGAACGGCAGAGTGGACAAGGATAGACCAGCAAAGCGCACCTTCAGGACAGGTCAGCAACTTTGCCTATAGACTATGCATTTGTGCATGCCTGGAACTTTGATCTAATTATGCGCTTTGATGTGGTAAACGCAGAAGGAAACGATCATTGACCCCTCAAGTTTAAAGTATTTGGCATAAAGCAAAAACAAAGAGAAACTGTGTTACAGGTGCAGGTCGATTATCCAAGAGGCCTTACAACTCGGATATCAGATGATTTTATAGGAAAGCTAAAAGCCTTACAGCAGACACTTTCGTTGGATAATGTTCCGAATTCTTATGATATTGGCTGGTTCGAAAATACTATTGGACAACTAGTGGAATGTATTAGGGTTGAAATAAAATCAAGAAAAGCAGGGTGTGGAAGGAAAAACCAGCCACAAAAAAAATGAGAGGAAATGGTTCAAGAGGAATGTCACAAAGCTAAAGCAATTATCAGACAGCGAGAAAGAAAATTCAGGGCAAAGTACAACTGCTTCTCAGCCTCAAGAAACAAAGGCAACATTATAAAATGTTAATAAGAAATAAAAAATGATCCTACAAAGAGAGCTGCTGGGTTAAATTGCTAACGGTAATAGAAGCTAAAGATTTGAAAGGCTTTTGGAAATTGGTCCAAGAAAGCTCAGGGAAATGTTTGGGTTCTTTGAACTGTGTGGTACCAGAAGATGACAGGAATACTAACCTGGGGGTAATTTATGGTAATTGGAATGAAAATCAGAGATCAACCTCAAATGTATGGCCAGGAGTGAGAAAGGACGTTAACCTCTTTAATGCTAATGACAAGGGTAACTCGTCATGCACTGCCCATTCATTTCAATGGAAATCTCATTAAATGGACCTGATTCCCTTAGCGTCCAAGTGGTTAAGGAGCAGTTTAGTGCTAGCAAGATCAAAAAAATTATATCTAATATAACATTGACTCAAGCAGCAGGCCCGGATAACCTCCCAGCAGTAATTATAAAAAAATAGGCGGAGTGGTGGGCAGACTTCTTTTCAAAAATGTTCCTGGGAATCCTAAATAAAGGTATCATACCAGATAATTGTAAAGATGCAATAATAAGACCCATCAAAAAAAGGAGACATAAATGCACCCAAAAACTATAGATTAATCAATCTTTTAGACATAGGTGAAAAAGTATTAGCCAAATTAATCTTGGAGAGGCTTAAAGAGTAGGCAGAAGAGAACCAGTTTGTGCCCACAGAGCAGGGGGGATTTAAGGATGGACATTCAACGGTCAACCACTGCTTTGTGCTCTGGTCCATTGCGTGGAAGTCAATGAAGCAGACTGGAAGTCTGTATTGCTGCTTCGTTGACTTCCTTGCAGCATTTGACTTAGTGGACAGAGAGAAGCTGTTGGAGTCGTTGATTGGGTATAACATCCCAAGAGACTTACTAAGGATGAATCAAGAACTTCATACTTTGAACTGGGCGCAAGTCATTTTAGATACAGCGGGGGCCTGTCGCAGAAAATACAGATTGGAAATGGGCTGAGAGAGGGGTGTGTATTGGCCCCTCTATTATTTTCCCTATTCATTGCAGATCTACCATCAGTCTTAGGCAGAGAAAGGGGGGCCAGCCCAAAGGTAGATGGAAAACTTATCTCCTGCCTTTCACATGCAGATGACCTGGTAATAGTAGACCAAACAGAGATTGGTCTACAAATAAAGTTGAACAGCTTTAACAAATACTGTGGGTATAAAAAACTTGTAGTACACATGGACAAAACAAATACCATGAGATGTGGAAGAAGGAGCATGAGGTTCAGTTGGTACTTGGGTCCCACGAAGCTGGAAATAGTAGACGAATATAGGTACTTGAGCATGTGGTTTCAGAAAAATATGAACTGGTCTACCCACCTCGAGGAGTTGAAAATAAGGACATCAGCTTCTGTTGGGGGTTTAAAGAAATTTAATGGAGTATATGAAAAAAAGTCAGACAGACCGGTGTTAAAAGCATATATAGCAATGGTGCCACCGCAGTTCCTATATGGAGCTGAACTACTTTACCTGAGTGGGAAAACTGGATGGGACGTAGAAGAGGGGAAGGCCCTAAACAATGTATTATCTTTGCCCAAATCCTCAATGGTGCAAAAGGTGAGGTTATAAACAGATATCACCTCTTGGAACATAATGGTGTGCATGGCTATCACTTTCCAGAGCGAGGCAACGACGGAGAGTGCGTGGCCTCCTTCACTGTGAGCCAGTGCCAGGTGAGGTGAGGTTATTCCTCCCTACAATTTGGGAGAAGACACCCGACTCTCTAATATTGAGGAGTTGGAACCACTTATTAGTTTCCTTGACACAGTAAGTTGATGTTGCAGTAGTGCATCATAGGTCCTGAAGAAAGCCTATCTAGGCTGAAACATGTCGACCAAATAAGATTCATGGTGAATAGCAATTCCTTGCATGCTATTTTTCACTCTGCTTTTAACCATACCACCTTGATGGTCAGACCCAATAAAGTTTTTCCAATGACATCAAGGTAGGTATTTTTAGAACACTTGGATTTAAAGTTTTTTCCTTTCCTTTTTCACAACTTTTTGAGCACTGCAACTTAACCCTTTCAGTCTGCATCTCTATTGGTTGAGGGTCAACATGATGGTCCAAGTTTTGCTAGCCGTAGGTTGTTCCTAAGGAAGGGCACACTGGTTACCACAATTGTCAACCATACTACCCAGATGACGATGCTCCGCTATTGAGCGGGCTGATGGGGATTTTTCTAGCACCTTTGAGGCTATCTTTCTAGTTTTTCATTTTCCCCTTCTCCTGCGGTCACACATCAATTAGGATTGTTATGACCTATACATTAACCTGTTGGTTTTGTTTTACAGAGTGAACACTATTTAGGTTCCTGTATGCAGACTTCTGGTATCTCTCGTGTTGTTTATTACTAAGTTGGGGGACAAGGTACCAAAGTAGTCTATAAATACGATTCCCCTCAGGCCCTCCCCTACCTTGTGTGTTTTGATATATTAGGATTCCGACAGCACCAGGGACTAGGTGAAGACAATAAAGTCTCACAGTGGTGCAGGAACGAGATAGTGAGGAGTTATCTAACATGGGCAAAAGGGGTAAGAAAAACTCTGATAAAATGTTGAGGCTTAAGATTAGTCCCCTGACCCTACAAATTGAGGGTGAAAGGAGAAAACTTAGGTCTCTGGGCAAAGAAACCTCTTGAGTCAAGGACCAGGAGTACCTCAGGGAGAAAATATCAGTATGCTGTATGGCTTCTTCATGGCAAAAAGAAGCCAACTTCCCGTACATCGATAGATTACCATGCCAAAGTCTGAGAAGAGAAGTTTTAAAACTGAGAATTGGCGTTAACCCCTGTTATACCAACTATGAAGTAAAAAGAGTAATGATCAATCGTAATGGGAAATGAAACTGTTCTCTGGGAACAACATGTGATTTAGTACACATTTTATTAGATTGCCAAATGGTTTTAGATATACGGAAATACATTTTACGTCCAATTTTTATCAAGTATAGATTAAAAAATAGGGCACAGGGTGCAGGACCTTTACTGGAAATGAAGGCTTTAGATATAGCCTGTGCTTTGGGAAGGTTTATACAAAAAGTAAAAGAATTTCTGAAATGTGAATACCATCTCAAGCACGCTTGACCACAGGATATGGGTAGGATTCATGGTTGAAAAAGGATTATTGCTCTCACCTTGGAAGTGCAGGTTTATGCATTTAAAGCTGTGCCCAATGGGAATGTTTTGAAATAAGATAAAAGTGATTTGAAATGGGCCCAATAATGTATTTTATTTTAAACTTATGATACTTTTAGGATGTTTTAGGGATGGAAGTTAATAATGAATACTTTTAGCGTGAATCTTATGATGTGGTTTTATGGTGTAATTTGTGATTTTTATGAATCGTACTTTATAAAGATTTGTTTGTTTAACCACATGACTGCTGAGGCTATTCCCCTCCTGTGCTGGAAATTGTTATAGTCCATGTATCATGACGAGCTCAGCTCGTCATGAGCACACGACCAGTGTACTGCATGACGAGCTGAGCTCGTCATGAGCAGGGAAGGGGTTAAGGACTATATAGTCCAAATAAACTTTGTTTTGAACTGAACTGAACTGTGCAGCCTCTGATGCACACAAGTGCCAACTCTGCACTTTGGACTGGCCACTGGCCTTGTTGTTCTTTACCGTGTTTGCCCATTCCCTGTGCAGCCTCTAATGTACCTACTCTGCACTTTCTTATTGTTTGTTTTTTCCCTCTCATGTACCTACTCTGCATGTTGGTCTTGCCACAAGTCTTGCTCTTGTCTACTTATGATGCCTATCAGTGTAATATGTAATAAAGACAGTTACTCCTGTTGTCTGCTTCGTCAGTGTCCTTTGAAAAAAAAATATTTTCTGTGTGGGCATGGTTTAATGTGGCACATGCTAGGTATGTAACTTTATCATTGCCAATGGCTTGCTTCACTTTTTCAGGGTTTTGCAGAGGTGACAGGCACTTCAGTTCTTCTTGACTCTGAGGTTTGGGGGTGCAGTGATGGATGGTTGTTTGTGATGTACTACTTTTATCCTAATCAATCTATGCTCAGGTTAGCCAAATTGTACACCTCATGTTTGGATGCACTGGCAGCCCAGAGTGGGATTCTAGCCACAGGATTGCAGGCAGGCTGGTCAGGGTCCATCATGTCTGTGTGAATCTTTCTTTATGTCTGAACAGCAGTGTTGGTGTATGGTCAACTTGTGATAGCCAGTCACCCTAGTCACGTCACATGGGTAAATTTCAATGTGTGCACTTGGGTGGTCATGAAGTGTGCAGGGGGGGAAGGGGGTGACTTTGTCTGTAGTGTTGATGTGTATGTGCCCCTGCAATGGCAACTGCACACATGTGTCACCCAGGAGTTGAGTGCCTGTTAGTTTGATTAATCAGCCCTGTGCTTGTGATTGTGTGCGCATGTGGGAGTTGTAGGTTGTGCACTGTGCAGTGTGTTGGTTTGTCCTTGCACTTCTGTGAGACACCTACTTGTTGGTGCCAATTGTGTGTATGCAGAATGCGAATGTGTGACTTGCAAGTCAGTGTTGTGTTTTGTTGATCAGCCATGTGTCTTGATACTGTTTGTGCTCACTGTGCAGACCTTCTCAGCCACACTGTCATTGTGGGTGTGTTTTCTCATGCATTTCTGCCCTTGAGGCTTTTTTGGCTCCAGTATGGCAAGTGGGATGTGGTGTTATAAAACCCCCTCTCTGTGCCTCTGATGCCTACCCAGTGTGAGTGAGCACTTCATTTATTTGTGTATGGTGCACTCCTGCCATGTCCACTACTGATGTACACACCACTTCACTCTCATGTCAGCTATCCCAATGGGTTGCCAGTGTGTGTGCCTCCCCACCACTTGATTTGTTACACTATCATTTGTGGTGCTGGTATGTGCACAGGAGCAATGGGCCACTCAGGACAGTTTCCCAATTAGTTATGTGTGATTTTCTTGTACTGGTTTGCAGTCAGGGTTGCTCATATGCAGTGCATCTGTTTGTGCTGCCCAGTCCTCTCGCCATGTTGTTTGCACCTGGGTGTCCATGAGTTGTACATCTGTGAGTGATGTGTGAGCTGTATTTGTGTTTGCTGAGAGACTGCTGCCCTTCCTGAGTGTGACGTTGTCTGTGTGCTGTGGTGATTTGTGTTGTGGGGGTTCATGTTGAGGCACTCAGATATGTGTTGTTTTGAGATGATGCACTTCTTGTCTGTGTTGAGGTATGGTGTCTGTGCATTTGTCCTGAGTGATGATGTTGTGTCCTCTTGTTCTGTCCGGGCTCCCATTGCTTTTCCACGGTGTGTCTGCACATGTATAGGCTTGTTGGACTTCTGTATATTTTGTTTGTGAGTTTTGTGTTTGGCTAATGTTTTAGTGCCAGCATTGGTTCAGGCATCCCTGAGTGTGCGTGTGTGATGTTTGTGGATGCCCTCCAGGGAGTGTGCTTGTTTGTCAGTACACTACCAAGACATTATTTGCACCATTCTGTGTATTTGCAGGTGTGAGGTTGGTGGAGGAGAGGTATGTGTGAAGGATCCAGCTTGTGTTTGACAGTCATGGAGTGTGTCAATGGGCCCTGTGTGTTGTGCTGATGACATACACATGTCAGGTAAGGAGATACAGATGTGTGGCTGATCACTGTTTGACTTCAGGCGCTTCCTATCATACCAATGCCTATGTATGGCTTGCCCTGCTATCTCCCTGAGTTGTGGCACAGACTGTCAGGATTAGAGATCGTCATGCCTGCCTAGTCTACAACCCCCAGAATGCACCACGATGAGGGGGCGGAGCCACATCCTGAAAGGACACAACGCGCATGGTGAAGCGTGCAATAATCCTGATCCGAGTCCGCCGCATCCTTGAACCCGTTTTGCAGAGGAGAAGACGTGGATGTGTGCTCTCCGATTATTCCGTGTCTCGGAAGAACGAGACAACTCTAGACTTGCTGCTTAGCCCAGAAGTGCTTTGCTTCCCCAGAGAAAGCCACCATAAGGCGACTCTCCACAGTATTTCTTACAACCCCGCCAGGAATTGAGAGGAGCCGTGATTGCTGGCAAAGAAGCGTCGGCCCGGTAAACCCTACTTCCAGCAAGGAATGCCGGGAGTGAAAAATAAGTAAAAAATGCTCCCAAGCAGGAGCAGATACAGGCACAAGCAAGGCAGAGACATTTGCCTGTATTATTTGTCTTGATAAACAGGCTCCGAGGCAGGGGCCATTACAAATACTGGAGCCCCCATAACTTTGTGCTAAATTATAGTTTGAATACTGCTTAGAGGTGGGAACCTTGACCTGCTAACATTTGGTATTTCTCCACGGAGGAGATGAACTGTAGGCGGCTATAGCATGCTCTGAGCAAAGAAGTAGAACATTGACTCTTCTTTATTACCTAAATTCTGGTTTTGTTTGGAACAGCAATGCTATGGTGATTAAACGAAGAAGGACTTCAACTTGTGTCAAGAACAAGGAGGCTTTGTGATTGTTATATATTCATTACATGACTTCTCATTCCTTTTCTGCAATCTGTGGCACAGGTTCCAATAGCTAAAGAATCCCAGACACTTCCCTTGCTATTTGTTGTTTATTCCGGTACGAATGAATACCACCTTATCAGGAAAAGAGGAAGCCTGAACGTATGTGATAAAGCCAAAGGTAATTGACCTATTTAGCGAGACTATATGAGAGTAGTGTTGCATGCCTGTGTTTTTCATTACTGTGTTCTTTGTGTTTCAGATCCTAATCCCTGCTGTTCCCTTCCTACCCTTCCCTCACTTGATCGCTCTAATACTCTACGGGAAGAAATTGTAGGAGTTGGGGATATGAAGGGGTGGATACCTTATTGCAGCACACGAATCCTGAGGAGTACTGGACTCCAGATGGAATCGTTACAGAGGTCACAGTGGTTTAATTTCACTCACTGTGCCAGCCATGTGTGATTTGTTGCCCTACCGGTGTTGTGATATGTTCCTTCTCTTGCATGTGATGTACACATGCTTTGTGGCTGCTCCTTGTCTTCACATCACTGTCCACCTCACTTTTGTCTTGCCCATTTCTTGTCCTCCATTGCTGCTGAATTCTGGTATCTGTATGTGGCTGTGTGTCAGTGCGCGGTGTGTCTGGGTGACTTGATAAACAGTGTGTACAGTTAGGTGATTGTTCATATTCAGGGTGATTGTTCATTTTGTGATTAGACTCAGTTTGCTCGACATGAGTGGAGTGTGGGTGTGGGGAGGAGGGATGCCCTGGCCCTGAGCTTTTGTTCTGTGTGTTCCTCTGCACCCCCCACCTGCTGGGACTGGCTCCCTGGCTGTTCAGTATGTGTGATGCAGGGTTTGGGTTCACGTGGCTGGTTAGTTGTGCAGGGGGTACAGGAGAGTCAATCATCATGTCCCCTAATGGGTGTGGAGTCATAGAGTGTAAAGGGTGGAGGTGGGGCCATGTTACTCTTTGTGAACTGCCCATGCCTGGGGCCGGTCCTGCCTACCACATTGTGCACATGTTATCGCACGTCTTCACCACTGCCGTGAAGTGACTGGGGGATTGCATAGATTTTGCAGTTGATGGGTGACCTGGATGCGAAGGAGTGATTTTGTGACAGGTAGGACATGTGTGGGTACACTTGTGGATGTGTTCTTGTCCCCACCAGAGTGTCTGATGTGGACAGGAACCGTCTATCAGCCCTGGAGTTGTGTGCTGTGGTTGTGTGCAGGATTCTGTACTAGCTTACTTGCAGCATTGTCCACAACGGTGCATTACTTGCTGGTAGTCTATCAGGTACAGCACCAGAAAGACGTGTAAACTGGATCCATTGCGGTCAGGATAGGGTGGAGGGGACCAGGAGTCTGGTTTCACGCTCTGTGGTCGTGCTTCCGCCGTCTCTGGTTGGGTGGTTTCTCCGCTGTGGAGTGACTTGCTGTTTGAGGCATCTTGATCTTTGCAGCGGTCGGGACATCATTCCGCACGCCGTTGGGTCTCTATTCGCTCCCACCGCCACAGTGGCGCGCGCATTTTTATGACGATTCACATGGCACTGCAGCGGCCGGGAAATGGGCTATGTTTGGACATTGTAATATGGCGGACAGGCGTGCGGAAAATGACATTTACTGCCCATGCCGGGCACCACGGAAGGTGCCTCCGCCCGCCATCATAATGGGCCCCTAATTTAATATAATTAAGTCATGATTAATTAATATTTGTTGGTATTGATAATTAGTGTATTGTTCATTAATGGTAATTATTTTTTTCTAATTAATATTTATTGCCATTGGTACTTAATTTATTGTTAATTAAATATTAATTGGTGATTAATTTTTATTAATTGATAATTATATTAATTGTATTAATTTTTATGCGGGTGGGTTGGGGGTTGATTGGAGAATAGGTTGGGAAGTAATTTAATGTTATTAAACTAATTATTAATTTTCTTTTATTTGTATTTATAAATAATTATTTTAATGTATTATTAATTCATTATTTAATTAAATAAAATAATTGATAAGCATGTTATTTTTAACCCCAACGCTATCCACCACTTTCCTTACTGTTGCACTCTCCGGAGTGGGAATAGTAATTTTTACCCCTTCTCTATCCAACACTTACCCTATTGTTGCACTCTCTGGAGTTGGAATAACAATTATAATCCCTAAGCTATCCAACACTTTCCCTTCTGTTACACTCACTGGAGTGGGAATAGTAATATTTACCCCTACGCTATCCAACACTTTCCCTACTGTTGCACTCTCTGGAGTTGGAATAGCAATTATAAACTTTAGGCTATCCAACAGTGTCCCTACTGTTGCACTCGCTGGAGTAGGAATTGTAATTTTTTACCGCTACACTATCACACACTTTCCCTACTGTTGCACTCACTGGAGTGGGAATAGTAATTTTTACCCCTACACTATCCAACACTTTCCCTACCGTTGCACTCTCTGGAGTTGGAATAGTTACTTTTACCCCTGCTCTATCAATCACTTTCCATACTGTTGCACTCTCTGGAGTTGGAATAGTAATTTTATTCCCTCCACTATCCAATATTTTCTGTATTCTTTTAGTTAATGTTGTGTTTAATTTATTTTAAAAAGTTTTAAAACATTGTAGTTTTTTAATTTTTGTTATATATATATTTATATATATATACATATTTTTTTAATTGATATTATTTTTGCATGTGTATATACGTATTTATAATTTAAAAATATGTTTTTAACAATTTATAAGTTATTAAAATAGTTGTTTATGAATATTATTAAGTATATGTATTATATCTTATATGTATGTTTTATTTTATTTTAACATTATATGTATTAGTTATGCTTTTAAACATTTTTGAATATTATATATTATATGTATTATTTACTTTATTTTACATTATTTTTTTAACATTTAAAAAAATACGATATTTCTAACAACAATATTTTAGACATTGATATTTTTTTTGATATTTTTGTACTTACCATGATGTAGATAGGATGTTGATATTCTTGACTTCTATTTTTTTGTCACAATATTTTTGTACCTCAATATTGTGGTACTCGCTATTTTGTCAGTGATTCATGTTGCCGATATCAGCACATTGTACTAGTAAACATTGTCATAAATCAGTTTGTGAATCGGCCATATATTTATAAGTATAAAAAGATTTTCGCTCATTCTTTATCCATTTCACTGATGTGAATGGGTCTTGCAATAGAGCAGAGGTCTTCAAACATTTTGATGCCAAGATAACGTGTCAAACCTTTTTAGGCGTAAGGACCCTCTACTGACAAAAAGTTCTAGAACGTGTGACTTCTCATCATTGACAGCTTTCGACAACCATAAACGCTGCCTATTCCCACAGCAAATAATTTTTACAGTGGGGAAATAATATTAAACAATGTTTAGCAAACCAAAGGTCAGTGAGTGTGGGTGTGGGTGTGGTGAAAGGTGTAGCTAAAAACAAATCACCTCATTTATGAGGAATTGGCATAGGGTAGCGCCAATATGAAAGTGCATTCCTGCCCTTTCCCCCTACGTTGGCACACATATTGCTGCCTAGTGCTAACATAGGCAGGATTGTTTTTGTGCAGGAAGAAGCACCTTTCTGCACAAAAACAATCCTGAGCAGGGTTTTTCTCTTTCTAAGTGTGCTGCAGAATGCAACACAGATAGAAGGCGGAAAAAATGAGGAGAAATGAAAACATTTCTCCTTCTTATGCCTGCTGTGGGGAGGCGTAAGGCTGTGGAGCTGCCCCAGGTTCACATGGCTTTGTAGTCTGGGGCAGCATCAAAATCCATGGGCTTTGCATCTGAACACCCACAGCTATGCCCAGCTTGTGCTGCTGGAGCTTAAAAAAAAAGTGATGCTCAGGCTGGGCAAGCCTCCCATATATCAGCCTGAACACATTTTGTTTGTTTTTTATGTCTTTCATCATCAGGTAGGTACATTTAAAATAACGCGTAGATTAAATGAAATATACCTTTTAAAAAGATGTTACTCAGTGGGAAATGCACTGTAGTACATTATGAAGCCTCTATTAGTTAATGCACTGCAGAGGTCTGTATCTAACCCGAGAGCCACAGAATTACATTTGGTTGGTGAAGTGGAGAATAGTGACTTGTTTATTTTTCGTGTTACAAGTCACATCCTGTGACAGAAAGCACTGGGAATGTGGAAGTCATTATTTTATACTTGCATTACACACAATGTAATATAGACCGCCCCATATCCCTCCTCCCTTTCCCCGCCAAAGTCATTGAGAAAGCTGTCAACAGCCAGCTCGCCGCCTTCCTTGAATCCAACAACTCCCAGGAACCCTCTCAATCAGGATTTTGAGCCAAACACAGCACCGAAACCACCCTCATTGCAGCAACAGACGACATCCGAACACTACTGGACAACGGAGAAACAGCGGCCCTCATTCTACTCGACCTCTCCGCCGCTTTCGACACAGTCTGTCACAGCACACTTATACAACGCCTCAGCAACATCGGCATACAAGGAAAAGCCTTGGACTGGATCATCTCATTCCTCGCCGGGAGAACTCAAAGAGTCCGACTTCCCCCATTCACCTCAGAGGCCACTGAAGTCATCTGTGGCGTACCACAAGGATCGTCACTCAGTCCCACACTCTTCAACGTTTACATGAGCCCACTAGCATCCATCGCGCGCCAACACAACCTCAACATCATCTCTTACGCCGACGACACCCAGTTAATCCTTTCCCTCACCAAAGACCCTAACACCGCCAAAACCAATCTTCACGAAGGCATGAAAGAAGTAGCAGAATGGATGAAACAGAGCCGCCTAAAACTCAACTCAGACAAAACGGAGGTGCTCATCCTAGGATCTTCCCCCTCTGCCTGGGACGACACTTGGTGGCCTTCCGCTCTGGGCACAGCGCCCACACCCACAGACCACGCACGTAACCTTGGCTTCATCCTAGACTCCTCTCTCTCGATGTCCAGACAAGTCAACGCTGTCTCATCCTCCTGCTTCAACGTACTTCACATTCTCAAAAAGATCTTCCGCTGGATCCCCCTTGAGACAAGAAAGACTGTCACCCACGCACTGGTCACGAGTCGACTGGATTATGGTAACACACTATACGCCGGAATCACAGCAAAATTACAAAAATACTCCAACGCATCCAAAACGCATCAGCGAGACTTATATTGGACATCCCTCGCCAAGACCACATCACCGGACACCTAAAAGACCTCCACTGGCTTCCCGTCAACAAGAGAATTACGTTCCGTCTTCTCACCCACGCACACAAAGCCCTCTACAATCTAGGACCTGAATGCCTCAACACTCGACTGTCCTTCTACACACCAACCCGCCAAATAGGATCGTCCAATCAAGCCCTCGCCGCAGTCCCGCGCATCCGAAAATCCACCATGGGTGGCAGGTCCTTCTCCTTCCTGGCTGCCAAGACCTGGAACTCACTCCCCACTTTCCTCCGCCTTCCTCAAAACCACACCTCCTTCAGAAAAGAACTTAAAACCTGGCTATTCGGCAAATAATGTACCCCTTCCCCAAGTGCCTTGAGACCCTCTTGGTGAGTAGTGCGCTATACAAGTGACCGAACTTGAACTTGAACTATAAACTGTGCACGTAGTTTTAGGATAAAATGGAGCTTCCAAAATGTAGATTTTAGTAACACTGGACCATAAGTAATGCAACTTTTTTTTTTAATAACTGCACTCAGTTATGTGGTTCTAAGGGGTACTATGCACTGTGTAAAAAACAATTACGAATAAAAGCACACATTTCAAAGCCCAGTTGTTAACTCTTCCTACTACCACTAAAAACAAAAACAAATCTTTGCCATCACAATGCTTGAAGCGATTCAACTAATTGAAGCCAGAACTGCTCACTGCTCCGAAGCATCCTTTACATTACATTTACATTTGCAGATTAACTCCTAGCACACATTTGCATGTCATTCAGGCAAGCAGGCACCCTGGCACTAAGGATTGATTTACCTGTCTGCTCGGCCTCTTCGTTTCACAGCACAGGAGATTCAATTGAATTCAGCAGTAGCATTTTACGAATGGAATGAAGCGTCCTAGTCCGTTGTCTTTTTCCAAAAGGAAGAGCACATGTTATGTATTCCAGGCAGAAGTGAGTCCTGGAAATCTGAGACCCTTCCCAGGACTCCACAGCCCCACCTGAGGTTCGTGCCCCACAGATTAAAGACCTCTGCACTAGAGGGTGTAACACTAATTTATGCAATTTTTCATAATGTGCAATGAATAGAACAATGACACTTCAGTAACTTTCCAAATATTGGGGCATATTACCAAGCAATCGCTATTGCTTGGTTAGAGAAAACAATTTATCGCTGACCTGCGGCGATTGTTATCGCAGATAAACCTTGGTATTACCAAGGTTTATCGCAAATGCGATAAAAAACGGCCGCAATGCATGAATATCGCTGAAAAGTCAACGATATTCATGCATTACCGAACTAATGCTCTTAGCCATGTTATCCCATTGGATAACATGGCTAAGAACTACTGAGGGCAGGTGTTAGCTTTTGGAGATATTCGCGCTTAGCGCGAATATCTCCAAAAGTTGGTAATAGGAGATAGCGATGTTAGCGACTGTTTCCAGTCGCTAACATCTTGGCACGCCCACTTTGCATGTCATTAGTGATACATTTCTCTGACATGCAAAGTGGGGCCCAAGATGGTCGCTATCTCCTACTAGCTGTCGCTAACTGGTGTTAGCAACAGCTAGGTAATAGGGTGATCATTTTATCTCCGCTTTCTTGGCTTTTAAAGCCAAAAAAGCGGAGATAAATACCCTTGATAATATGCCCCATTGTTTTTAGTCACCACAGTGCATTGGGAATTACCAGCCTGCTCTAAATGTCAGTGAAACACAACCAAGATCATGGCTCTGAAAATATACACTATGGGCTATATGTGTTTGGAAAAATGGCAACTCAGGAAGGGCAGGCAGGGGACTGCACAAGAAAGCGGAAGCAATTGTTCTCAGATGACGAGATTGGTACATGGGTGGAGGAGTGTGTAGCAAACAATTGCCATCTTTTTTGATAAATCCTCCCTATCTGTGCCTTAAGCGAAAAAAAGTGAATTTGGAGCCATAGCCAAGAAAAGATAAATGCTGCAGAAATAACAATTTGTAGTATTCTGGAAATTTGAAAGCGGTGGTACTACCTTCGCTCATGCATGAAGGAAAAGCTGGCCAGTAGAAGGAAGGAAGCTGCTGACACTGGAGAGGGGGCCCTTTACCCAGCCACCACTAACAGCAATAAATGAGGCCACTCAAAGCACCCTCGTTACAGAGCCTATTTTGTGCCTATCTAATAATGATACCTCAGAACCTCCATAAAATCACACAGGTTAATGCTTTTTTTAAATTAACACATTGCAAATGTTGGAGTTTAAAATGTTCTCATTATAACTGTAATTAAATAATGTATTAACAAAAAAAATTTGATTAGGGCTTGCGTAACTGCTCAATCCATTAACCTTTGTTATGTTCACTAAATGGAATTGGGAGAATTATAGTTCAATGAAAGTCTTAGTAGTTCAAAACAAAACAAATGTAACTATTGTGTTGCAGTCTAATTACTTAACTGAATAAAATATGTAAATAAAAAAAAATTATCATAGATTTTAAAGGCTTACACTTCCAAATAGGCTGTTTTGTATCATTCAAAATAACATTCATATTAATTTGAATTAAATAACATTTTATATACAGAGAGAGAAGACAATAAGGAACATATTGCTACAATATGGAAAATGTAGCAAATCAGAGGTCTAACAACAATGATATGCTTCAAGCAATGACATCACACCAACATCAATATTGTCTGAAACAACGTTACCTACAATTAGAGATACACCAAGACCTAGTAGAAATGTCCAGCGAACTACACGATGTAGTACAAACTCTTTTATTCAGAGGCTGGTGAGTCAAAGATTCTTACCACTCCGATACCTGCTGATGCAGGCACCACATCATCTAGATCAGTATTTGTGAAAATTAAAAAAATTATATTAGGCATTCAAACAAAACAATTGGATGTCTGTACGATACTTGCAAGAAACATTGATGAAGACATACCTGCTATGATTAATAGTATTGACAATCTAAATGAAAAAATGAAGTCATAATAAGATATAGACATAGAAGCAAAATAAAAGTCATTGGCACGTTGTATTCCAAATGCATCATTTTGGAAAAGTGAAGAAAAGTTGGCAACTGCAACAGGTGCTGTGTAGTTCCTATATAACACATCCAGGATCTGCATCTTTGGATACCATAAACTGTGAGTTTTGTGGCAGACTGATTCCGTGGACCACCACCAGATACGTAAGCATGTCTGTATCAGCTAGCTCACAGTGCCACTGTAATTTCCTCTTATTGGGAGTGAATAGTTTCTGGCAACTCGTACAAAGCTCACTCTGTTGAGAGGGATTGGTGTCACTACAACGCATGCTTTTACATCGCATGCCTTTACAACGCGTTTTTTACCACGCAGTCCATTACAACGCATAATGCTTTTAGGCGCTGGATAGTGAATTATTTAAATTACTATTCCAACTCCAGTCCCCGTGGATAGCAGGGAAGGTGTTGGATAGTAAATTAAATATATTCCCTATCCTAGAGCGCCCCCCAGCGCAATGCGTTGTAATGGTATGCGTTGTAATGGTTGCGATGTAATGGTAGTGCGTTGTAAAAAATGCGTTATAAGTGATGTTCCCCGTTGGGAGAGAGCACCTCTGTGCACAGAGGTGCTCTCTCTCAACAGAGTGAGCTTTGTACGAGTTCCTTGGATTGCACACTGCTTGGCCAGACAGTGTTTCCTCTCGTAGCACACCACACATTTACAAAATGGATTACTTGTAAAACTCTAAGCTGTGCGAGCTCCCCCTTCACTCCAGTAGTTTCTGGCAACCTCAGAACATGACAACCCTGATCCCTCAGAATCGTGGAAACAATATACTACCTTTTGCTCAGTCACTTGTGCTCACTTAGTTTCAATCAGAGATACACAGAATAAACATACTGGGAGTTTGTCAATAAGGATTTATAAAATACCTCTGTTCTGTTTGATTCGTGTGCCTCAATCACAAATACTACTATGCCACCCCTAGGTGTTAAACCATGTTCTAGCAGTTTCAAGGTTACTGTATTTCTAAAATGTTCTGCAAATTTGTATTGCGTCTGCATCTTCTTCTCCTGCTGAGAGGTGTAGATCTACTCCTATGTTATCTCTGTCCTCAGTCATAAAGAAGAGTTTTTCAAGGGAACTAAGATAAGGTGTTTTTGCACAATTTAGGAACAATGAGTCCTTCAACCTTGATTATTCAACAGCCAATAAATAGGATTTTTCACCTACTTAGCTGTGGCGGAGTTTCCGCCCACCCACTCCAGACATCTCTGGTATTTTGTCAGTAGGGTTTTTTGAGAATAGCATGACTGAACTCCTCATATTCCACTGTTAAATAAGTACCCAACCAACATTGGCAGGTCCATGTCATGTCGTTTCAATATTACCAATACAGGATCTGCGCATTTGGATAACATAAACTGTGGGTTTGGTGGCAGTCTTATTCACTGCACCCCCACCAGATATGTTAGCCTGTCTGTATCAACTAACTCACAGTGCCACTATAATTTCTTCTTATTGGGGAGAGAAAGGTTTCTGTCAACCTCAGAACATGACAACCCTGATCCCTCCTAATCATGGAAACTATATACTACCTTTCACTCAGTCACTCGTGCTAACTTAGTTTGTCTCAGAGATACACAGAATAAACATACCCGGCATTTGTCAATAAGTATATATTACACCGTAGTTATTCTAGTGTAGAATAGATGAGCTGCAACAACCATTAGACAGTAGCAGAGATATATGATTAGAAGCAGTAAGAATATGGTATAGCTCTACCATATTGCAATAATCATGAATACATACAAGAATATAGAACATATGATAAAAAGTGCATACTCCTACAATGGCTCCCTAACTTGATGTACCTAAATGTACCTAGCATCTGAGCAGGTAATATGCCAAGAATCCCTCTAGGATCTAGTCAACCCCATAACCTGAGAATGAGAGAATATGGGACCCGGTCCTGGTCTGGAGTTGGACACCCCACGAATGATGTTAGACCACTGCGAGCTAGAGTGTCTTCATGCAGAAACCTCAGCGTCTCTGATCAGTGTGTCAGGCGGGAAGTCTCTGTCTCCTCTGTCTTTCTAAGCAAAACATTATGTATATATTCCCATAGGTCTCCCAAGGGGTCCTACCTTGCTGTGTTACTCTGTCGGCCTGAAGGATGCCGTCAGGCCTGAACTTTATACAGAGATTTTATACCGGATGATGTTCGTCCTGCTGTCAGTCTTGCTGTGCTTCCAAGAAGCCTCATGCATAATGTATGAGATTTGAACTAGGGGAAAACCTGAGTTCTTAATGAAGTGTTGTATCTAGGTAAAAGGTCAGTCCCTATGAACCGTTATGTATGTAATGTAGGAAATAATATAGGTGAAAGGTTGCAATGTTATCTGCGCCTATTTTGGGTACCTATATGGAATATAACACAGGGCTACTCAGTCGTCATACCTTAACCACATCAATGCTTATGACATTCATCGTCAATGCTGACTTTTTTAAAATCCCATTGTTCATGACGAGCTGAGCTCGTCATGAGTGTATGGAGGTGTACATCATGACGAGCTCAGCTCGTCATGAGCGTCCAAGGAGATAATATCCAGCGAGAAATATATCACTGGTGCAAATATGTCGAAAAATATTTAGTGCAGATTACTAGATTTTTTTTTTACAAACTACTCTAATACATTCTAGTTTTATGGCTACTCCTGCTGTGGAGAGTGAGGAGGCTTCCAGTCACAATAGGATGCCAATCTCTGGTGGTAGAGGGTCTAGAGTGCATGACATTATGCTTCTGATTTAGAAATAGATTTTCTGGCAACAAATCTAGAGAGACCAACTCCCATCAAATGGAGATATTTTTAATGCATGTTTTGTTAAATCCAGAAGAGAAATGTATTTTGTTATGGAAATGTACATTTAAAAATTCAATATTGTGAGTAAAAAAATTACACAGTCCATGTAGTGACTCTTCACATTTCCCGTCAAAAAACATTGACATAAAATTACTTTTTTTCTATTTGACTTCAACTACCTCATTATACATTGCATGATTTATTTAAAATACATGTACCTTAGATATAAATGATTGTAATGTAACTGCATCTCTCCCCTCTATCTGCTGCTGGTGCTCTTCAGTTGTATAGCATTTTAGGACCCTAGTGTAATTTTCCCAATCCATGCCCTATATAGGAATAAATCACCTTGTCCTTATATAGGCATAGAAATCATAACCATATTTAGACATAGCCCATGCAGTCCAAATACGGCATGGCTACTTCCACTTCCGATTTCTTGGAAAACTCTGCTTCAGCAGTTAGGGACTTCCCCTTGCTTTAATATTGATTTGTCCACGAACTCTTGGAGTTTTCAAAGAACTAAGACTCTTTGATTACATTATTATGTCCAACTTTACGTCAAAATCAGCACCTTCAAGGTGTAAATATGCCCACACTTGCCATAGCAAACACACAGTAGTTTCGAGAAGTTTGACTATCTACTTGCACGACGCAGCTCGCTATAGCAAGTGCCGAAGGAAGCCAACCCTCCAGCAGACGCACTGAGAGAGACGCTGTCTTTTCTCTTGCCAAGAAATCCAGCTCCAGTGTTTGCAGGCTCCCCTTGCGGGGTGTTGGGAAATCGAGTCCTGAGATAGAGAGATAACAGACTGCCATCATTCTAAACCAAGGGTTTAGAGCTGATTAAACCCTAAGAGAAATCTTGGATAGATTCTTTGCAAAAGAATACTAAACTTATGCTACACCACACTTACTTCTTCCCTCGTTCTAGTTTAGGTTAGGTACATCGGGGTAGGTGTATTTTAGAAGCACCAGTTGAGTACTTTTAGTCTTTATTTATATATGAATGTATTTAATGGCTTAGAAACCATACCATGCTTCTACTGTATTATTTTATAATACTCTTCTTGCTGTACGCATTATACTTTACAGCCAGTATTATGATTGTGAATAAACACCACTGGGTATGGGCTCCCAAGCAGCAAGGCCAAGCCACAGCCTAATGTATCAACAATAGAAAAACGCCAATGCTGCCATTAATTGTTTATCCTAGTATCATCATCTCACAATTGATTAAAAGATAAAGTGAGGGGATCTAAGTCTCTTGAATAAATCTTCAATTTTATTGACTTTTTACTTCATTTGAGTTTTTTTGATTTTTTCTAAATAATTTCTCAATTCGACAAAACATATAACATACAAAATATGGAACACATTATGTACATTTAAAATACTCCCCTTCCAACACTCACACATACACTCACTTGTGAATCACAGTCAAACACTCTCAAGCACACTCAACATTACATGATACACATTAACAGTTGTTCAAAATCAAAATTGACTGTTTATCTATAATGCCATAGATATTACTTTCAGCCTATTTGTAAATGTTCACAGGAAATTTATATATTCTTTGACATTCTTATGGCATGAAAAACACAAGGTCTACGCGTTTCGAACTCTTCACATTATCGAGTTCTCATCAGGAACACACACTGTGAAATGAAAAAGAGGAAGGGAGGCCTAGGTTAGATTTTTATTTTCAACCAAATGCCGAACTTACTATGTGGCTCAACAGCCGCCTCTCCACCTCTTACCTCTATAGGAATGTAACCAAATCAATTAGTAGAAGTCCTCAGGCACACGGCGCGGGACAACCTAAACAACATTAAAACATAAATTCTAGGAGGATTGCAAATAAAAAATATACCTGTGATTTTCACAGAGGACATCTACAAAAAGGGTTACAGTTATATAGAAACCAAATGCAGCAGGGACCTGATGGTCCTAACAATAGAAACTGCACAAAGACTGTCAAAAACCCAACTTGAGGAAATTGAAACCCTGACATCAAGCATTTTAGCAAATCAACAAATAACAGATGCAAAATCATTGTTAGAAAAGGTAGATAAAGACATTTGTGAGTTTAAAGACTACACTGTCAATCAGAAGACCAATCAATTTGAAAAGGACCAACAATTCTTCAATTTGGAAAAGGTCTACCCTTACCTTCAATCTGACTTTTACACTCGTCCAGAATCTCGGAAATACCTACAGGACTACCAAGGACGATCAGCAAATAAATTGCATATTTTGTATGTTATATGTTTTGTCTAATTGAGAAATTATTTAGAAAAAATCCAAAAAACTCAAATGAAGTAAAAATTCAATAAAATTGAAGATTTATTCAAGAGACTTAGATCCCCTCACTTTATGTTTTAATCAATTGTGAGATGATGATACTAGGATAAACAATTAATGGCAGTATTATGATTGTAGCAGTTAATTTCTTCTGCATGATAAAGAAGACAGTTCAATAAATACTTTTATTGAAACCGCCTGTCTTTGTATTTCTCTGCACCTCTGATGAAACGAAGCATGCACGATTGACTGAGTAAAATACCTATCTATTGTTTCCACGACTCTGAAGATCAGTTTTATCTTGGGGAAACAAAGTTGTCATGTTTATGCGGTTGTCAGAAACTAATCCCTTCTTGTTTTTTTAAGAAAGTTTCTAGTGACCTCTGAGCTAGCTGGCACTCACAATTAAGTTTAATATATTTGATAGAGGCCTAGTCGACTTAAGTCCTATGTCACATCTATAGGATATATTATTCCAATGCGCAGAGCCTTTTGGGAATATAGGAACTACACTACACTTCCACTTCATCAAAGATGTCCTTTGTCTGGCTGCATTGGACGTTCCTTATTGTTGCTATATTGTGCAGCATAGCACACCCTGCAATATGCACATTTTGCCACAAGGTCAGTAATTAAACATCCAGCATCGCAAACTATTTGGATGGTTAAGCAGTGCTGGCTCTTCTTCTTCTTATACAAAAACAAAGCATTGGGAAGGCAAATTAGGACATGCGTCCCATCAACACAATCGATAACCTGTGGGAAATGTGCCACATGAAAAATGTGCTTCGAGGCTTATTATAAGCTGGGAAAAAATGTATCCTTAATGAATGGCAGCATGGAATCTAAAAATTGTAAAAAGTAAAAAAAAGCATGAACCATCACATTGGGAAACCTCTCTCTCTGTGGCACAAACTCTTGATGGCTTCCTGGGACTAAAATGTGAAGGGAGCAAAGTAATTGAAAGTGGGTTGGTATAGAAACACTCTAGTATGTGTCCTTACATCTTGAATCTAAAATAACAGAGCTACTGAACATATACTTGCTACATATCTCCTCTTTATTCTACTTTAAAAAGTCTTACACTAAAAATGCACTTCTGTCTGTCTTTTTGTGTGGTGGTGTGGAACAATCAAACTCATCCTCCTCGCTTTTGCATACAGAGCAGTCATTGTAGAAATAAAATATAAAAGTTGCCAACCCTTCTACAATCTGCACCTGATTACCATGTGCTCCCACTTAATTCTAATGCATAAGTGCAAAAACCTGTTTCTGCGACTGTCAGAAAATAGTAAGTCAATAGCAAATTTCAAATAAGAAACATCAATTGCATATAACAAATTCCAGTCACAAAAATAGCGAGTCATCAGATTGGTTCTGCTAGAAACTGGGGTTTCTGGTTGTCAGGGTTATACACCCTGTCCAAGCAGGAACCAGAATACTAGTCAGGGTACTTCAAAACACAGCCTAAAATATCTTGTGCTCACCCTCTGGTAGCTTGGCACAGAGTAGTTAGGCTTGCGAGGCAATGTGTAAAGTATAAGTGCAACACCTCATACAACAACACAGTGAAAACACCACAAAAAGACTCCACACTAGGTTAGAAAAATAGATTATGATTTTTATAAATATAATAAGAACAAAATAACAAAAATCCATCAAGTAGAAGTGGAGATAAGAATTTTTGTAGAATAGATGTCAAAATAGTGCCTGGAAGCAATAAGCGCTTTAGAGGGTAATCTGGTTGCACTAGATCAGGGCAAAGTCAAAAGATCAGGCCAACTGTGATGGAGCATGAGCCGGATACAGGGAACCACTTGGGCGCTTCGAACCAAAAAACTGTGATCTGGGATGCATCATCTTCGACGAGGATGCATGGTGCAGCTGAGGCAATACGCCAGTGTCAAGTGACGCAGTGGTTGAGATGCGTCAATTTTTCTCTGTGTAACACTGGTGATGCGTTGCTTCCGAGTGCGTGTGCTGGTTCCGTATGTGATGCGCGACTGCTTTGCCTGCAGTAGGTGATGTGTCAATGCTGAGGGCAGGGCCTTGGTTCTTATTGTGATGTGTCAGGTTCACACCCTGCACCAATGAGGATGTGCCGGCTCCAACTCAAGCTAAGGTGAACATGCTGAGTTTCTGATGAGGATGCATGGCTTCTATATGTAGAGCACCTGCGACCTCACTTCCAAGGGCCCAGGACCCGGGTGACACCACTTGTCAGGGCAGACTCACAGTTTACAGAGACCAGGTGCAGATGCAGGTAGTTTAAGTCTTTGATATACCTGAGAATTGGGGACAGGAGGTAAGCTCTTGGAGTCACTCTGAGTTCAAGTGAAGCATGTCCAGTCCATCTCACCCAGGTATGAGAACAGCAGGCAGCACAGTAGCTCAGCAAGGGACAGTTCAGAAAAGCATCATTCCAGCAGAATAGCAGTCCCTTCTGCAGTACAGTAGCTCTTCTTCCTGGCAGAGTAGTCACAGGTCCAGAAGTGTACTGATTTGACAGTGGCAGAGGTCCAGTATATATACCCAGTGATGCCTTTGACGTGGGGGAGACTTCAAAGAAAGCTTTGCAGTACACAGAGGTTCCCCCTTACTGCCCTGCTCTAGACACATTACAGGGGGGTAATCCATCCTTTGTACGGGGACAGGACACAGCCCTTTCAGGTCTGCATATCAGTTCATCCCTCCCATGCTGCTCAGGATAGCCAGGTTGCATGCAGATGATCGCTTAGGCACACCTATCCTTCCGTTGCGTGTGACTGTCTAGAGGGAATGCAGGAAGCCAGCTGTCACCCACCCCAGATGTGTATTCCATAGATAGCCTGAAGGCACTAAATGGCTAAAGTAAGTAAATGTCAACGTTCTAAAAATGGGAAATTGTATAGCTGTGTTGCACACCTGAATGTTAGTTATGACTTCACAATATGAAATTTAATTGGCTGTTTTTGGGTGCCTCTAGGTGTGATCCCCTCTGACCCTGGGGGATCCTAAATTATAAATACACGACGATTGCAGCACCAAAAAAATGGCGCATTACCCACGGGCACTCCTCAGGAGTGCCCGTGGGTACAGTGCGATTTGTTTGGTGCTGCAATCGTCGTGTATTAACGTTCTAAAAATGGCATTTGCTATACTGAAATTTGAAATCCAACTTCACCATAAATTGTGATTTTAAATTGTGAGTTAAGCGACAGTACATCTGAAATGTCTATCTCTTCACAATTGGGAGTTACAATTAAAAGTTGTAATAAGTTAATCCCAATGTTATCCCATGGGAGACATAGGCCTTGCAGTAGTGAAAAACGAAACAGAGGACCCGATTCACAGAACTAACTTAAGACAACATTTTAAACTTACTACTTTTGGCATTCACAGAATGCTCTTACCACTTCTGGTATTCACAGAATGAACTTACAACTTTTGGTATTCACAGAAGGAACTTACTTCTTTTGGTATTCACAGAATGGATTTATGACTACTAACTTTACGTCCACACTCGGGCCGGAACTTCCGCCCCCGAGCGGAATTTCCGCTTACGGGTCGGAATCACTGCTTACGGGCCCGAATCTCCGCTTACCGCCCAGAATCTCTGCTTAAGGGCCGATATATCCGATTTTGGGCCGTAATATATGCCCTGTGGTCGTTGATCATTATCCTCCAGGGTAAACACGTGTCCAAGTGCCTACCATCCCCCACCATGCATAAGCTGACACACTGCAGCCAACCCCAGCCCAGCAAGATGTATAAATGCAGAGCAGACACACACAAACTCTTTCAACATGTCGCTAAATGTGTTTGTTGCTCTGCCTCTTGCCATGCAGCAAAACTACTTGAGGAGGATGAGGGGAGCAGAGATGATCTTCAGACAGAGGATCAACCTATTTGGAATGTCCAGTCAAGATGTAAGGGCCAGGTACCATTTCCCTCCAGAAGTCATCATGGATATGGTATGTGAGTGGGAGCAGGATCTTGACTCTGTGACCTGCTGCTCCCATGCAATACCAGCCTATCTCAAGATCCTTTCTGCTCTCCGTTTCTTTGCCACAGTGTCTTTCCAAAGGGTCCCCAGTGACCATGTGGGTATTTCCCAGGCACATCATTCACGGTGACTGCATCAGGTAATGGGATGCATCACTGCTAGAGCCCACAACCACATACAAATGCCCCATACACTTGCCAGGAGACAAAGGGCAGCACAAGATTTCTATTTCATTGCACACCTCCCACGTGTGCTGGGTGCAATTGATTGTACACATGTGGCCCTTCCGCCACCCTGCAGCATTGCACACATCTTCTGCAACAGACACTGATGGTTTTCCATCAATGTGCAAGCTGTGATGCCAGTGGGAGGTTAATTAATGTGCATGCAGTGTTCCCAGGCAGTACCCATGACAGCTTCATATTCCGCATGTCATCTATTGCCCGGCGGATGGCTGCAGGAGAATTTGGCAACATGTGGCTACTGGGTAAGTACCAAGCACTAAAAATGAGTGAAATGTGTCATTGAAATGTCTGAATGCCCCCCAATATTAACCATTGTACAATAAGAATCATGGCCCAATAGACACTGCATGTACTAAAGTATAGATCATGCCCAGTTAAAATCAAAGAGGGAAAGTAACCAACTGCCCTTTCTTCCCTCCTCAGGCGATGCTGGGTATGCACTCTCCTCACATCTCCTCACCCCTTACAGGCGTGCAAACACTTTTGGTCTGTTGAAGTCACAATTCAGATGTCTTGACCGTACAGGGTGTGTGCTGCTGTACTCCCCTGATGTCGTGTGCAAGATCATTTTAACCCATTGTGTTTTGCACAACATTGCTTTAACGCATGGCTTATACATACCTCTGGAACCTTGGCTAGCTCTGAATCTGGGAAACTAGGCCCTTCCACATAACCAAGGTCAGGGTATGCAAGTCCGTGATCAGCTCATTGCTGAGTTTTTCACAGGAGCAAACTGTAGTGTCATGGACAAAATGTGGTTTGCTGTCTGTTGTCAATGTTGAAACTTGGTTAGACACGACTGTGTCAATATAATCCATCCTGAGACTACTTTGCAAGCCACACTCACTGAATGTAAATCACAGCTGTTGAACAGTAGTGAAAAGGTTGTGCGTGCCTCAGGTCATGTGCCCATGTTAGCGATCAGTGTAGTGGATGTCCCTTAACAATTTATTCACACAGATGTAATGCTATACATGTACTGAGAGACCTACCCGATCCTTATGAGGATGGGTCACTCCCAAACACAAAAGGCCACAACCATTGCAGTCTCAGGCCTGTGCAATCAACAGATTTGACTCGCCCACCAATGATGGGCCCACAATGTGAGTGATGATGTCATGGGTGAATCAGGCACCATGTGTCCATGATATACAGCACTGCTCCACCCCATTGTTATGTAACACATTACACATTTCTTGTAATGAGCACTCAATATGGACTACATGTACCATAATGCAAAGTAGGAGAAAACGAAACTGGGGTTTGATGTTGTGTCACCCCACCCCTGTCCGCAAAGAAATTTAATTAAATGGTCTGTTGCCCCTTTTGTTACATGTTTATGATTTTAACCTGCACTGTCATTTAAGGTTTTTCCACAACATACCTGCAGGATGGCAGTGGATTTAATTAGTGATTGTGGATCTATCAGGATGAACTTAATATGGCTTCCATCAACTTCCTGTGATGCATTTCCTGTCTCCCACTTCCTGTATAACATTTCCTGTATGAAATAATGTGTTCCTGGTCCATTTCATAGGTTACGGCCCAAAAACGTAATTTCCAGTTTCAGACAAGAATCCTGCAACATTGCAGTCGTATTCGATGTAACACCCCGGGAGCACCACTGGTAGAACATTTTGCACAACATTCTCATATTCCTGAATCCATGAAATGGGTGGTCTTAGAGAAAGTTACACTGGGACCCAGGGGGGTGACATAGGTTCACTTCTCAATGTCAGGGAATGTAAAATTATGTATCTACTGGACACAGTTAAGAATGGACTAAATGAGTTGGAAGGTACTATCACACAAATGGCTAGTCTGTTAATAGAGTGAGCTAGTAGATCCTGTAACTTCTGATACATTGAGGTTTGCACTCATGGTTGCTGGGTCATATTCACATGACATATTAGAGTTACATGAATGTTCAGCCACATTGTATTGTGAGGCATGGCAGATAACAATCTGTAAATAGTTTTATATGGACTGTGATTACCAATCGGTTTTGTCCGGAGTGAAGTCTTTCTTTCATTTTTTTTCCATCTTTTCCTGTGTTCTGCAAATGGTACATGTAAAATACGGTTATTATTATGTATGCACCTTTATTACTATAACTATTGTGATTATCCCAGATTCGAGTCTACAATTGAATATGGCATTTACATCTCGGGTTACTTGTAGTCCCTGGATCGCTTTCGACAAACCGACATGTGCTGTCCCTGCCTTTCGCTCCAATCACGTGTTTACCTGTCTTGGCGTCCTCGCGGACGTCTCCTTCTTAATGGAGTATTCTGGCACTGATCCGGTTTCCCTATTGTGAAGCGATACGATTATTCAAGCTGAGCGCTCCTCTTGTTTTACCGTTACTAGTTTAAATCGCCTCTTGGCAATCCTAGTCGATATTGACTTTTACAGCATTACGTATAATAGGAGTGATGTGAGTTTTAAATGTTTTAATATTTTCTATCGTGACACCCCTTTGAATTCATGGTGTTAGAGCCTACTACTGTTTATTGAACGGTGTCCATTTGGGCCAGTATACATTTACATCCACCTAGGCCTTCAAGTAATTTGTGTCGGCCTTCTGAACCCTGTGTTGGATTCACCAACACAACTACTAGTAACCCTTTACCACCCTCTCAGTTTGTCCTTCCAGACTTAGTACATTAATGTTACCTGCAACTGCGGTCACATTGTAAATACATAACGCCTGTGTGATACCGCATGATGTATCTCCTGTACTACATGACCATTCTGGTTATTTACCTTATGAATATTGTGCATCTTTTCCTTTTCTTAAAGGTGCTGTTGAATGGATCACTCTGACTGTAAGCAGAACAAGCTGCAGTTACTCCTCCACAATTGTGACTCTGATTGCTTCGAGTACCCTGTTGTTGATCGCTCTTCGAGTGTGTCAACCGAAAAGGAGTAAGTTATATATCCATTAATGTTAACTACGACTGTAAGTCTGCCAGTCTACCACCGGTACTTAGGATCTCTTTCCTTCTCCACAGGAGCGTTATTGAAGCCCCAATGTCTTATTGAATACGGCAGATTGGTCCTCCGTTACCTCTACATACGTAGGTATTCTTACCTCAGCCTTTGGCAGCACACTCATATTTGTAAATATTTCCTTCACATATCGCTTGTCCCCCACAGGTGCTCGTAAAGTCCTGATAAAGACCCCACCTCAAGAACCATAACCATCCTGAAATCTAGGGATCTAAACGTCGACTACAATCCTAGTACAGACTCTAGGGACACAACATATGCTACATAAACTTTGGTTCCGTTGGAGTCATGTACTGTTTTAGGAACAGCTCTATTATGTATGGAAATGTACATAGGAATTTATTTTGATGTATTTATGTCACTTCTTTCCATGTCCCCTCTCCCACACTAATGCACTCTATATCCATCTTTCCATTCTTCTTAACACCGAGAGCTCTGTGAATATTATTACACTTTTGTATAACTGTGCAGATACAAAGTTCATATCTGTGGAATATTATAATTTGTTTTATTCCAGACATTACATGGTCAATATAAAATTAATTTTGAATAGTGGATATCAACCGCATACTCACTTGGGTTGTTTGTTTTGATCTGTGCTGATATGATATTTGTTTACATTATTTGTTCCACTGCCAAGACCACACTTTTTTGGTACTACAATTTACTGACCCTGGTCAGGTAGTATATATGGGTCAAACCCCTTTGTATCCAAGACCCTCCATGCTCAGCAGGAGGAACATGAGCAGGAGAGACCTGGTAAGTGCATCCTATGCATAATATGTCTAGGAGTATGATGTGATTGAAGACAGCGCTGTACCATTGTGTGTTTCATGCCTTCATTCACCTATACCATGTCCATGCAGCAGGCATCAAGAATAAAAAGGCAAACTGCTGCATATGGACTGTACAAGGCAGAGTGCATTTTAGGAGTTGTAGTTTCTTCCTGACAACTGGGTATATGAGCCACACTTGTGCATTTGTGTCGTAATTTCCTCTGCCACCACCACTACCAGTGAACCAAAGGAATCATAACTGATGTATGCATTGGATGAGCAATGGTACAGACACTGTCCAGTGTGTGTATGGCAGGCCAAACGGTATTGGGTGCTGTGACTTGCATTGCATTAGTTGAGCTTGGGTTCCAATTGAGACAGATCATCATGTGCCATGGAGTCAAGACAGACTTTGAGATCCTTGCCTCACTCCTAAGTGTTTCTAAATTTGCAAATTGTGTCCACTGACACATGTCTTACCCTCAGTTGCTTATATGCCATTTCACATGTACAGGTAGCTGTCACAACAAACCACCACCGGTGTAGTGCAGTCACCAAAGCCAATATGTGGCACTGCATTGTCAGATTTCGTGAGGGGAAATCAAAAGTCTGGACTCACAATGTAGAAAAACAAATAGCCCAGACCCATGTGGATGTGTGACACACATTCAGCATTTGACTTGTCCCATACAATGCTATACAGCAGACGACATTTGTCCAGACGTCAAAGAGCTGCGACTATATATCACTGGGCAATTTTGATTAAATCTGGACTCTCTTGGTTCCCCTTTGGTGGACTGGTTTTGAAACCTGCATATGTAGCACTCACAGGACACACCAATTACAAGAATGCCAAAGTTGAGGGTTGGCCAATACTGTTGTGTAAGCCACAAATATCCATGTGAGATGTCCATGTCAGACTCAATTCAGGAGATGACAGTGAACATACACGTAATGTAATCTCATAAACACTGACAACTGTATAGTGTGGTCAGAGGAAAACAAAGTCTGACCTTGGCTCATCTATCAATCAATATTAGCTTTATTTCGATACAAGAAATATACATAATAGCAGGAAGTATTAAAAAATTCATAGATACATTTTGGGCACAGTATGCAATAAAAACAATTGATTATAGAAACATTTAAGAACATAAAAGGATTAAAAAGTTGAACAGGCATTATACTTAAAAGTGAGAAAGTGCTTGTGCTAGAGGGCAAACGCCACTTGAACATTGTAATTATGTAGGAATTAAAGCTCAAGTTTCTCGCTCTGGCTCATCTATGTCTTTGTCCCGTCCTGAATAAAACAACCACTACATCATGATTTTGCCTACATTTCAGCAGGCACAGCTGGCCAAATGGCCGAACAGCAGGACCAGGTTTGGAGAGGGAGGCTATGAGTGCGCCAGCGGCTACAAACTCTTTCAACCAGTGAGGAAGAAGAGGATGAGGAGGGACCCTTAACATCTAGAGGCAAGGGGATAGCGCCCACCAGGACTGACAAGGAACACGGATCTGGTGCTGTGGAGGCTTTGGACATTGAAGTGGGGGGGAGAACCCAACACCTCTGGCCATGGGAGTGCTACTCTCCCCCAGAATAGTCACCTTTAGGTTCGGTCGAGGTGTCCTCTGGCCGGCAAATCCACAGCCTTGGCCTGCCATCTGCCCCTCCCTAACTCGAAGCCCCCATTCCATTGTGGACTCCAGCTGCATTCCCTGATATTAGTCCCCCTCAGCGTAGCTGCCTACTCGACCACAACATCGGCTACAGACCTGAGGCACCACATCCCTCCACTCCCACCCAGGCCCCTCCCTGTGTTGATCCTCCTGTGGATGTCCCAGAGGACTTGAGGTTGATGTATGAGGGTCAGCCAGACATGTCCACTCGCAGCATGCTGCAGATCTGTCTGGAGATACGCATGATGCGAGCGGAGCTTGTCAGAACTCTGGCCACCCTCATCACCAGCATCAATTCCTTGGCCACAGCCAGGTCATCTGTTGGTTCCCCACTCCCTTCCCATACCACTGTCAATGTCGCCCCCTGTCCATTGGCCCAACTGTTTCCCCCTGTACCCCTCGTGTGTCACAAAACCTTGTGGCGCCTGTTCCTTTACCGACCAGCCGTGTGCCTGCATCAGACTCGGAGGATCTGGACATTTTGGGTTTAGAGGATGACCAGAAGGACACTTGACTTTTTGATTGATGGATCTTTGTGGACAAAAATGTATTTCCCCTTGTAAAAAGACTGGTTTCCCTGACGCTTCCTGACGTGTTATATTTTTGTTGCCCAACCCCAATCCAAGTTCCGCTCTCCATCTGCATTACGATCATCATTTGTTTTCCTTTCTCCCTTCCAAAAGGCTGCTTTTTCTAATGATCTAACATAATTATGTTTGAGGAATCCTACTTTAACTTGTAACTGTGTCACACACCCATATACGTCCTCACACCTCCAGGCCACCTAAATCGTTATAAGGACATGGTACACACAATCTTACTTGGGAAGATCTTGACTTTTTCTGTACACATATTCACAGTGGTCAATTTAATTTTGGGATGTTTTGAATGGGGATCGTGCTTGCGACATCACAATTTCGGAAGTGATGATCGATGTGCTTGTCGCCTACGTGTATGTGGGTGTTGTCCATGTGCCTGTACAGGGTGACCTACATGTACAGGGGCCAATGGTGTATGCACAAATGGTGTTTATGCCTGGACAAGAGCTGATTTTGCAGGTGGTCGGAGTGCCTGTACAGGGTTTGCTGGTGGTTGTGCAGGTGGTGGGAGTGCCTGTACAGGGGTTGCTGGTGGTTGTGCAGACAGTAGGAGTGTTTGTACAGGGGTTGCTTGTGGTTGTGCAGGTGGTGGGAGTGCCTATAAAGGGCTTGCTGGTGGTTGTGCAGGTGGTGTGAGTGCCTGTTCATGGTGCCGGTGTGGATGTGTACCTTTGCTGCAATCCTGGGCAATTGGTGATACAGGTGTGTGGATGTGCTGTCTTGCATGCAGATATGATGGCTTCCCTCCCTGTGTGGACCATGAAGGGAGACTTTGGATCACTTTCAACATGCCCTCCATCATCTTCATGGCCAAGGTATGTTGTCTTGCACTCTCCTCCCTTTGGATGGATATCATGTCTCTCATATTCCTGGATATGCCCTGCCAAGTTCTATTGATCCTATCTAAAACATGGCTCAGTCTGTCCACCACCTGAGGGAATTGGACCATGTCCTGCAGGGAGTCAGACATGTCTGACAAGGTAGCCCCTATGGCATGAATGTCCTGCCTCACATCTGTCTGCTGTTGAAAGAAGAAGTCCTGCTCCCACTGGCCACCATAGCTAGGTGCAGGCCCCCTCTGCAGGTGTCTGCCTTGGATGGGACCAGCAGGTCCAACGGCAGGGGGGTGGCAGGAGAATGGTGCCCAGGGGGTATCTGCCCCACAACAGGGTTGGTTCTTCCCCCAGATGGTAGAGAGGATACCGGGATTACACTGTATAGGGAAGAGCATGTAGGGGAACGCCCTATGCTGGGGATAGGCAATTGTTTGTTTTGGAGGAGGCTGATGGATATTGTTGGGCGGAGGATGTGATGCCGTGAATGATATTTGCGATGTGGTATGATTGCTGTTGATGGCATCCGAATCGTCATCCCCAGAGTGGGTGTACATATAGTCGGCATTCTCTTCCAAGTCTTCGTCCTCAGTGACTTCCTCCTCCTCCTCTTGCACAGTACTTGCTGCTGACATAACTGCCTGAAGGGTTAGTGGATTTTCCCCTTTGATTGCCCGTTGTTCTACACTGGTTGTAGGTCTTCATCCCCTGGAACACAGAGGTTGCAACTGTGTTAGTATTGACCTGGTATTACATGTGATGCAACACAAGGGTTGGATGAACTGTACTTTGCATCAACAGATGAGGATTATTTGACCTGGTTAGTGTATCAGAAAGAGTGTAACTTTGGTTGAGAAATACACAAGGAATGGAGCACAAGAGAGAAAACAACACCAATTAGGTTTGTTTGGAAAGCCCTCACTCACCAACCTGGTCGGTGACATGCTTCTTCATCGGGCCCCACTGGGTGTGACCGAATGTCACCCCAGTGTGCTTTAACAGCAGATTTTACTGCGGAGCGGGTAATGTGAAGTAGTGAGGGCTAAGTGAGAGTTACGTGATAAGAGTGTCGTGGTGAGGTTAAAAATGCCTCGATTGTATCAAAAATTGATTTAATAACTGATCAACAAAGACATATTAAAAATGTGTTGGTAAACACGGCCAACTAAATTAAATGGTCTGTTACCATTACCATTATCATTAGGTGATGGTCAACATGTTTCTGCCAAATGTTGGTATAATTAACCTGGCATTCGTCAGGACCTATGGTGAATAAACCCCGGCGTTATGGGTGCGCTAAGGCCCACCCTACCAAGGGACGTGAAAGTAAAAATTCGTCTGTGCAAGTGCAAATAAGGAGGGGGCCACACTGAACAAAAAAAGCGGGAGGCACGCACCCTGCTTGTCTCTGGGTTAGAGACTTCAAAAATAAAATGCATATATGGAAGCAAAAGGTACAGACAAACATAGAGAGACAAACAATTAGTTCTTGTTCTTAGGTATTACATTGTAAAAACTGTGCCTTGTGCTCATGTGAACCAGCAAGTGCACAACACTAAACTAGTTGTAAAGTTAAGTGACACCGCCTATAGGAATGTATTGAGTTATAATACAAGATAGCAGTTCCGTGTACTGCCGATCTATCACAAAGTGTCAGTCCCAAAGGGCAAGAGCGAATGTAGCCCCTGGTGCGCGTGTACGATTTCATGCGCCAAGAAAGGAATACGTGACACTATGGAGGATGGAAGCTTGGGTAGTGAGACTTTAAGGAACATGAGTATGTTCACTCTGTGTGACTACCGGATCAATGGGCCAAGGGCCAGTGACCATTATCCCCATAATTACGGAATAACAATGCAATGGTTCTCACTTGGAAGGTGAGAAAATGTCACCACATAGACCGCGGGAGGGGGGTGATGGCGTATTTGGCACATCCTGCAAGAAAACAAACAAAGGGACGAACTGTTAAAAGAAGCCAGAAAAGTACTTCGCTTGTGCTGGTTATGTGGACAAGGAAACACTCAAGCCCTCGACGCCAGGCACCCGTGTCGAAACTTGTTCGAACCCTCTGAACCGAGTCTCAACGATACAGACCCGGTGGAAGAGGGACGGTAAAAGTAGCGGGAGCTGAGTCAACAGCGCTCACATTTCCGGGTTTGGACGTGGTCTGGGCGCTCATGCGTAGAGTATACCAGTGGGTGTGGCCAGCCGATGTCAATACACCCGTCACTGTTTAGAAACTAGAGCGCTGTGGCGCTCGTTACGATGCCCAATGTATACAGAATCCATGGGAGTATACAGTTATCAGAGGAAGACAACAAATGTTTCACTTCAGGATTGAACCCCATGGTATGTCATCGTTTAGACCATTTACGTGGGTACCAAGGCGATAAACCCATCTCTGCTCCTTCTCAAAGAGTCTGTCAGCAATATTAGGGCCATCGCTGAGTTGTTCGATGATTGTCCATCGTAGATCGTTAGAGGTATGGTTTGCTTGTAAAATGTGATAGCTCATCTTGGTTGTGGCTTTATGGCACCTAATGTTGCTCCTGTGTTCACACACCCTTTGTTTGACCTTCCTAGTTGTCATACCCACATATCGGTGCAAACAGGGGCATGTGATCAGGTAGATAACATTGGCAGAGTTACAGTTAGTGTGTGATTTTTGCCACCATGTTTTGCCTGGCTCCAAAGACAAGGATTTTGTATCCGTCGTCAAGTGACAGACAGAGCAGTGTGAGCAAGGATAATGTCCAGTAACCCTTGGTAAATTCCACGCATCAGTGATGCTGCGTATTGGTGCTGCAATGGGTTCTTTCGGCCTGGTGTGCACCAACGAGTCTTTCAAACTGCGACCTTTTCTGAACAAAAAGAGTGGTTTTTTTCCAGTCCTTTTTGATGCTGGTGATAATTTTCCAGTTTTTGTTAATGGATTTTTTCATCAGATTGGACAAGGTACTGTAGGTAGTGACACAAGTGAGGGGAGGTTGCTCCAGGGTTCTCACAGGTGGTTAGAGTAGGACTTCCCTGGGTTGGTTGCGGCCCGTTTAAATCCTTTGTTTAGGATGTGGTTGGGATAACCTCTTTGTTGAAGTTTGGCGGTTAGGTCAGTTGATTGCTGTCTGAAGTCGTCAGTACTGCTGCAGTTGCGCTGGATCCTTAGATATTGGCCGTAAGGCAGATTTTCCCTCAGTGGGCGCGGGTGAAAGCTAGTAAATTGGAGCAGGTTATTTTTTGCAGTGGCTTTTTAATGAGTTTTTGTGGTTAGAGATGTGCCTGTGTTGGATATCACTATGTCAAGGTATACCACTTCACTGGTACTTACGGTGTGAATGAATCTCAAGTATCTGTCAATGGTATTAATCCTGTATGGAAAGTTTCCAGTGAACGGGAATAAACATGAACTGATGTACCAAAAATAACAACTCCTCGTGATTGTATCAGAAGAAATGTGGAAACACTTGTATATATGACATTACTGTGACTTACGTGTGCTAAGGAGTGTTATAGCTTTTGTAAGGCTTGTGCTGCGTTTGGAAGGATTAAAGTGGTTCCTTCTACCTTTTAGCACCGTCAAATATAGCCTCTAAAGTCAAATCAATTGTGAGATTTTCTAAGTGGCGCCAGCTAACCTATACCAAACCACTGCTTGTGTTTAAAAATGGTATTAACCCATCTTAGAAATTCCATCAGGCGTTCCATACTCCTTGCCAGATGAGGAGCACATCATCGATGTAGCGCTTCCAAAAGAAGATGTTACTGGCAAAGGGATTCGTGATGGGTAGAATATTCTTGGCCTCAAAGTCAGACACATACCGCCCCGCCACGCTTGGGCAAAAGTGCTGCCCATCGAAGTACCAGAACATTGCAAAAACAGTTGTCCCTTGTATGCAAAAAAGTTCTCTTTGAGCGCAATAGTGGCGCAGTTTATTATAAATTCTTTGGGAGTTGTGCATTCCCAGGTGACTGAGTTGAGAGCCGAACTCAATACCTTGATGGTCTCATCTTGAGGAATACTCGTATAAAGGCTCTCTATGTCGAGAGTAGCCAAAATTACTGAATTTGCTTCAAAGGACATAGTTTGAAGTTGGTGGAGCAAGCTCTTGGTATCCTTCAGATATGTGGGTGTTTTTTGAACGATGGGTTTCAAAAATTGATCACAAAAGGTTGACAAGGGTTCTAATAGGGACCCAATGCCTGACACAATTGGCCGTCACGGTGGTGGCAGTTTGTTTTTGTGGGTTTTTGGGAGAGTGTAAAAATAAGGGACAGTACATTTGCTGGTGGAAAGGAAGTCTGCCTCATTTTTAGACAGGTGCCCATTTTGTTCAGCTTCCTTGACCATGATGGTAATTCGATTTTGGAGATCGGTAGAGGGATCCTGAGTGAGAGGAGTGTAGTTGTTGGTGTCATTCAGCAGATTCTCACATACTTTCTCATAGTCTGTGGTGTTCTGGATGACAATACCTCCACCCTTGTCGGCTGGTTTGATTGTGATCTTGGTGTTGTTCTTGAGGTTCTCAAGTGCTTTATATTCTTCAGTGCTGAAGTTCCCGTATGTTGAGCGGTCTTGGCAGGTCTCCAAGTCTTGAAACACTGCTTGTTCAAAGGCTGTGATAGCCCCCGGTACTGTATGCGTGGGCGGTGTGAATGTAGATTTTAGTCTGAGACCAGTATCGCCTTTCCGTAGGTCGGCATTGGGTCCTCTTTGCCTTCGAAAAAGGCCTTAAATTTCAATTTTCTGAAGAAGTCAGTTAATTCGCAGTGCAATCTGAATTTATCTGGGCGGGCTGTCGGAACAAAACTCAGTCCTTTTTCAAGTACCTGCTGTTCAATACTTGTCAGTTATATGTCTGACAGGTTAGTGATCAGACTTGGTGGTTGCTTGGCCCGGGTTGTGGTGTTTTGCTCCGGGTGTGGTTGCCCACCGGGTCGTCTGTCTGCCAGGACACTTGGTTCGGTGTTCTTCTGCTCTTGCCTCTTCCTGTTCGGCCCCTCTCTAAAAAAGGCTGTTGGTACTGATTCTGGAAGTGTGGTTGATGCCACGCAGGGTTCCAGCCCATCATTGGGAAGTGTGGAACTACAAATGACAGCTCACACCATAGTACTGAGGTGTTAAACCGAGATGTACATTGTACAAGCAAACTCACCAACCCCAGCCACAACTTTCTGTCCCTTCACAATCACCCCTGTTCTCAAATGCTGAACCTGTCTGCTCATTAATGTTGTTGACATGGCTGTCCACGATCCAGCAGCTGTAGAGGGAAGCGACAACATTCTCAATGATCAGCATTGCTAGTTGACAAATAGGCACATGTAACACTCATAATATGTATGTCACTTTGTAAACAACAACTGCTGATTCCATATAGAAGGGGATCCTGATCTCTGTCATGGTTTAGTAATCTAAGCTAGTGACACCCTTTATGCCTGACTTACCTGATGGATGCGTGCCAGAGGGTTACACTGTGGCATCCAGGATGTCATGAATTCCCCGGGATGGTGTACGCTGCACTGATGTCATCCTGTCAGCAGCGGTGATGAGACATAAATGTAAATATTTCAGTGCTACAGATGGTAGCAATGTGCGGCATGTTTCCCTCATGGACTTTACATGTGGGCCCCTGCTCACATTCAGCAGTTGCCAGCTGTTACCTTTACACAGCACTGACATCAATAGGATGACACATCAACAGACAAACTTTTATGAGAAGGTTACTGAAAGTTTCAAGGAAGGGGATAAATGACCCGGACTCCTCTGCATTACACTGATTTCACATTAACCATTAAAACCAAGAGGTTTCATGAGTGTAATGTTGTCTGTTGACAAGTTAAAAGGTGTTCATGTGTGAGATGTGCAAAAGACAGGTACATAATGTTAATCTTTTGTGCTTTCCTACCCAAGCAGTCACAAAGCTAATTTCTGACTGAGAGAACACAGATTTCTTATGTCCATCCTTTGAGTGTCTTCTGTTTGCATATCCTAATTCTAACATCAAGGTAGTATTTAGCTGACAATGGATGGTGTCTTGTACAGCAGACATCCTAACCTCATATGTCAACCACTCACCTATATCAAAATATGGTAGAAGAGGATGCAAGCAGAATGCAACATTTGGTAATGATCCCACATTGAGGCTAAGTTGAGAAGCTGTAATGCTTTCCGCCTGCACTGGATTAGTGTGTAGCTTTTCAGCCAAATGATTTGAAAATGGAACTGCATGGAGATTCAGCTTTGCAGCTCATATACCCATCTCAAAGGTACATAACTGGCATCAGTGTGAGCCTCATCCATATCAATTTCAGTATGATTTTGCCATTTACATTTTGCTAGGGAGTTTTTATATAATTGAATTGCACGCCAGTTGTGTTTTAGACACTTCATATGACACATTGTACTATTTTATGTCCATTCTGCACTCACTTGGCATACATTTTGTGTCATACTTTTATTAGCCACCAAAGTCTGATCTGGTATGTGATTAAAGGCCATATATGAGCATATTGTGATACAGGACAAGAGTGTTGTACAACACATACAACATACAGTGGAGATCAAAGGCACATTTAATGAGCATTCAGGACATTAATATTGGCTTTAATGGCCCAGCACCGGTCCAGTATGTGGTCCTGGACCAGATGTCATAGTCAACCTTGTAGCAGAAGTCAGTGTGTGTCTCTGATTCTGGGAGGACCTCATTGTACCTACAATGATAAGTGTGTTTATAACTTTACATTTCTGCTGGCACATGTGATGCACTCAAATTCAGGCACAAAGGATAAGCACAAGAAATTGTGGGCACCACCGTTGCAGAAGTGTGTGTCACTTAATATAATGAGTGATCCCACAAATAACTTATAATGGGACCACTACCTAGAAGCGAAATATATCAGAATGACATGACTCCGAATCCGGAAATAAGGTCAACTATTGTGTTTTGTTGTTGGCCAACAAACTAGCCATCCAATGTGAGTAGTACATGACCAGCTGGGTGGACCGGGCGATTTCATGTATAGTGAAAACATTCTGAGTTGGACAGTGGATGCATTGTCATTACTACTGACAATGGTAGCTCACTTCCTGTTCCTCATAGTCATATTTGTTAACATTTGAATTCTTGATTATGTCTATAGACACTGTTACTATATAGTGGGGACACGCATTTGACCTGTTGTGGCACTTGATTGCAGGATTGAATTCCCAGGTCTGGGACTGTTGGTGGAATACATGTGATATTCACCAATTACAAAGGTATGATGAGCCAAGACATATTATATTTATCTTTAGCTATTCACATATGTAATTTGCTAAAGTTGAATGTCCACTGACAAATCCAATAGTTGTTAAGCTAGTTTTTCATCTCTGGTTACCTTTCACATTCGGGCAATACATGTCCCTCCGTTGTCTCCTGACAATGTATGCCTTTTGATCATATCCTGACCAGTTTGACTTACCAGTTTTTGAGGCTGGTATGCCTTGCTCTGGACGATGTTGTTTCCGCCCCGAAGATGCAGGGACCTCTGCTACCGCGGCTGTCTGTGCTCTGGCTGAATATATTAAGAGGTGAGAAGAGAGAAAAGTAACCAAGTGGGAAATGTACATGTGGAATTTTTCAGGCATTACCCCACATCTTCTGCATGTTAACATTGTTGTGAAGTTCTGCAGCAGACGGGGCAGGTAGATGCAGTGGGGCGTTGAGGATGTAATGGTGTGGCAGGTTGGGAAATTAACAACGGAATCTTTGATCTGAGGATTCTCTCACCTCCTGCTTTGTGATTTTTGCTGGTACAGGGTGAGGTACTTCTTGAATATTTCTTAAATAATTTGTGGCAGATTTACAGGCCCCTTGCTAGATATTTAGGCCACTGTTGCGTCACTTCTGTGACACAGCGGTGGCGGAAACCATGTGCCATGTTGCAACTTAGTTTCAATGTGAAGCAGGGAGATGCGTCAAGTTGTGTACCCTTGCTCAATATTAAACCTGCATCAGGTTTATTGTAAGCAGGGTGGGAATTCCTTTATGAAATGCCTTGTGAAAGTGATGCAGTAAAATCTAAAAGATTCCACTGTGTCACTTTTCATACTTTTTTTCATGCTGCGACTAAACCTTACGCATTCCTTGAAGCAGATGTAACCAGTGGCGCAGCACGTTAGGTATGGGCGGTCCATGAACATTGTTGGAGTTGCATGCACTTGAGACACTACTCCAGCAAAGTGATGCCTTTATGCCATCAGAAGAGACACACATCTGTCTATCCCTGTGCCACAGTGCGCAGCATTGTTAATGCGATGCATCCGTGGAGATGCAAGGGTAGAATTGCGTGTTGCATTGGTGCTGGCGCATCCCTGCTAATATGCAGGGATGCGTCAGTCCCTGTAAATCTGCCATCTTGTATTGTCCCAATTCCTTTGTCTGTTGATTTTCATATGCTCCTCAACCCCTTACATTTTTGAATGGCTCAGGCACATCTGGATGAGTGGTAAGGGCACTTTGTCAAATGCTACTTAGCAGGGTTAGGTATATTCGGCAGCAGTACTGTGCCCATGTTTTCAATAGTGTGAGAGGGATTTGCCATATATATTACAAAGGATTCTGGGACTTGTGGTGCAACATACAGAGGAATATTTTTAAGGAGGCCCCCTTTAGGTAGTTGTCTGGGACTCGAGGGAATGTATGTAGGAAATATGGGATGTCCCACGTTTACAGATCCGCAGGACCTGTTGTCCAATGGAACAGTTCTGTATATGTATGAGTCTTGGGCGGTCTAGTCCAGACTTGGCAGCAATATGCAGCTAATATTTGATATACACCTTCTACACAGACAATCAAAAAACATGAAATACTTCAAAAGTAGGGTGACATTAATATGAACTAATTCAAATACAAAGTAAATTCTGGTAAAAAAGTGCAAGTTGTATTCTTTCGGTACAAATAAAAAACATATTGTGATATTAAAAACAGCAGTAAAAACAGGCATGGATATCAGTAAACATAATGTTATACAAATAAATTCAAGAGATTTTTTTTAAAAATCCGATACATAACAACAAGAATCGAAGATTTTAAGTCGACGCGGCGTTTCGGTTTTCTGTATAAGACACCTTCTTCAGGAACGATTCTAAACGGTTATTTAAAAAATATGAAATTACCCACTGTTTATTGATTTAAACATTATACACATTTAAAAACCTAATTTACTTTTCCTACCAGTTAGCTCTATGTCACCCTAACCTTATGCATTTATACAATTTAAATAGAAACATGATCTGCCAATTATGTTATGTAGGGGAAACATCCAGAGAGGTACGGGTGCGCATCAATGAACATAAATCAGCCATCAGAAATAATAAGAAGGGCGCCCCTCTGACTGATCATTGGCGGTCAGCAGGCCATAAAGTCGAAGATCTTAGATGGTGTGGCGTTGAAATTGTAACTCTGAACACCAGAGGGGGCAATACAAACGCCAAGAGAAAAAAGAGAGAACAGTTCTATAGACCGCCCAAGACTCATACATATACAGAACTGTTCCATTGGACAACAGGTCCTGTGGATCTGTAAACGTGGGCAACATACAGAGGGTAATACATGAGTCTCTGACCAATTATATTCTTATATACAAATAAACAAATTGGAATGCACTTGGGGGTTAGTGGTGGTCCCTACTGTGGTGGGGAGCACACCGTGTTGTTTGAATACCCCTCACACACCAACAGGCCCCTTGGTGTCATGCTTCATCATTGGGGTCTTTGCACCTCTCAACGGGATGCGGCGTGCTGCGACCTACGGCTTTGTGGGAGCACTTCCTGTGAACTAAGTGTTAAAGTGTGTGGGGTATGATATGTGAGTGGTGGAGTGGTGATGGTGATAGTTAAAAGAATACCTGGCACATGGACAGAAAAAACCTTTTAATTAGGCCCCGTCTGGTATTGTTTAAAGGGGTGCAGTGTGAGGTTAAAGTTGTAGTATTATGTACAATAACCTCTAAAGTGCGTCAACATGAGTCATGTTTCGGTGTACAGGACTACTTCTTCAGGACAGGATTCGCACAAGTATATCCCACCTTACTCACATGAAAGAATGTATATATTAAAGTGTATTATACAAAAATAAGTGAACTATAAGTGTGTATGTTCCTAATTGGTAACTCGAACACGTGGTCTTATCGCCCCATTGGCGTTTTAATGAAGAGCTGGAGGGAGAAAAATATATAATCATTATCTTTCTCGATATGCATTTACAACTTTCTAGTTGGTTTCAGTGACCTTATGGACAAAGAATATGCATAGATATGTATATAAAGGGTTGTAGATTGCCTCCTTGATCATACACCCTGTGGAAAAAGACATAGACACACATAGACACAAAGACTTCACACATATGTTTGGAAGGATGTTGTTTCAAAAAGATTCCTTTTTTATGATGAGGTAAATAGATATAACCATAGTCTTACTTTCTGTGTTTGATGACATTGCCTCATGAGCTTTTGCACTTTGTTGGGGGTTTTCTCATGCTGAATTCAGCAATCTGTTGGCATGAGGAAACCTAGTTTTAGGATCTGCTCCTTACAAATGTAAGAAAAGACCTTGTTTTCAGCGTTGTCTGGCCAAAACGCACGATTTTACAGGAGACGATGTGTCCTCTTCCCCTCAGCGCTGCTCCAGTGGTTGTGCCGTTGAGCTGAGGGCCAGATCAATTTATATCCCTTTCTTGTCGAGAAATAGGATAATTGACTAGCAATAACCGGTGGAAGTAAGGCATGTATGGACTGGTTGCTTAAATGGTTTGGTAGCTTCCCTGTTCGTGTGCGGAGGAGCGGTGTCCCGCCGACCACCCATGCGCATTTGTGATGTAATCCAATGCGCATGTGCCAGAGGAAAAGCGGGTCAGCGCCGCACATGCGCAGTCCGATTTCAAGGATGTTGTTAATTCGCTATGGTTACAGGTTCCAGAACTCCGTGTGTTTTAAAACACGGATGGGATGGGCTTAGGTATTCACGTTTATCAACCTGGGAACAATGCTCCTGAAAACAAGGGCTGACCGAATGTTCAAAATACACGGCCAGGGTGGCATTAGGTTGTGTATTACATATAGTCAATTGCAGACAGGATAAAATGCAGAGAAAATAACATTTACAGAGAGGAAGCCAAACGAGTGTGTACAGCAAAGTTAGGGGAAAATTACTTGGCACAATTAGTACATGGAGAGTTCATTGTAATTAACCCCAAGGTATGGCATCATTTAGGCCTGTCGTGCTGGTCCCCAGACAAAACACCCACCTCTGTTCTTTCTCAAAAAGGCCAGTGTCCATGGGTAGCTGTTCTATCACAGACCAGATGAGTTCATTGACACAATGCTGCCTTTCCAAATAATGCGCAGCCATCTTTGTGGTGGCTTTTTTGCATCTAACCTTGCTTTTGGGTTCATTTATCCTGATCTTTACGGGTCTGGTGGTCATGCCCACATATTCCAATCTGCAGAGGCAAGTGATAAGGTACACCATGTTTTTGCTATTACAGTTTGTAAATTTTCGTTGATCCCATTTGCTCCCATTGCTGAAGGTGAGGGACAGACTTTTCTTTGTCAAGTGGCAGCTGTTGCAGTTGCCACAGGGATGGTGTCCCTGTAATCCTTGGAGCCTGGTTTGTTGCTCGGGTGGTTTAGGTGGTCTCGTGTGTACCAGGATGTCCTTTAGCTTTCTACCTCTCCTGTGTGCAAATAAAGGTTGTTCTAGTTGTAGCGTCCCACTGGTCAATATCCTCCAGTGTTTGTTGACCATTTTGGACACTTGGTTCGAATGCGTGCTGTATGTAGTGACACACACTGTTCTGATTTGTGAGTTGTCTTTTGGAATTTTTTCTTCCAACAAGGCGTCCCGGTTGTTGTTTCGGGCCCTCTTCATAGCTGAGTCTATGATTTTGTAGGGGTAACATCAGTCTTGTAATTTCTTTTCGAGGTCTTGGGCCTGGACCTTGTATTTGCTTATGTCACTACAGTTACGGCGCAGGCGGAGGAACTGCCCGTAGGGCAGGTTCTCTCTCAGGTGGCCTGGATGGAAGCTGTCAAAGCGTAGTAAGCAGTTCCTCGCGTGGGTTTGAAATGGGTTTCGGTTTTTAGGCTCCCTGAGTCGTGATAAATGTTAAGGTCTAGAAAGACCATGGATTTGTTGGACTTGGAGTGGGTGAATTTCAAAAAGGCATTTTGATTGTTAAGCCACTGCATGAAGGCCATGACTGACTGGTTGTCACCTGTCCAAATGACTAAGACGTCATCTATGTATCTCTTCCATGTCTGGATGTTGGTCCTGAAGGGGTTATTTGGGTTTAGAATTTTTGTGGTCTCCAAATGGTGCACGTATAGACCCGCCAGGCTCTGCGCGAAAGTGCTGCCCATGCTGGTACCATGGCATTATAGGTACAGGGTGCCCTCATATTCAAAGAAGTTTTTGTTAGTGCTGTCGAGATGCACTCCATTATCACTCATCGTGGGGTTTGGTATTTCCAAGATGTTGAATGCAGTACTTACTCTATGATGTGGAGAGTCTCGTCGTGTGGGACACTCGTGTATAGACTCTCCACATCCAGACTCAGCAGAATCTGCGTGCCTGGATCAAAAGGGATGTTCTTCAATAATTGGAGGACAGCTTTAGTGTCCTTCTGGTAAGTGTCGGTGGCTTGGACCAATGGTCTCAGAAAAGCGTCGGCAAACTTTGAAAGGGGCTCCAGTACAGACGATATGCCTGATACTATTGGTCTACCAGGGGGTTGGGTAAGGCTCTTATGTATTTTGGGTATGCTGTAAAAGTAAGGGGTACGTGAATAAAGAAAGTAAGACTATGGTTATATCTGTTTACCTCCTCATAGAAAAGGAATCTTTTGGAAACAACATCCTTCCAAACATATGTGTGAAGTCTTTGTGTCTATGTGTGTCTACGTCTTTTATCACTTTTTTCCACAGGGTGTATGATCCAGGAGGCAATCTACAACCCTTTATATACATATCTATGCATATTCTTTGTCCTTAAGGTCACTGAAACCAACTAGAAAGTTGTAAATGCATATCGAGAAAGATAATGATTATGTATTTTTCTCCCACCAGGTCTTCATTAAAAGGCCAATGGGGCGATAAGACCACGTGTTCGAGTTACCAATTAGGAACATACACACTTATAGTTCACTTATTTTTGTATAATACACTTTAATATATACATTCTTTCATGTGAGTAAGGTGGGATATACTTGTACGAATCCTGTCCTGAAGAAGGAGTCCTGTACTCCGAAACATGACTCATGTCGACGCACTTTAGAGGTTATTGTACATAATACTACAACTTTAACCTCACACTGCACCCCTTTTACCAATACCAGCCGGGGCCTAATTAAAAGTTTTTTTCCGGCCACGTGCCAGGTATTCTTTTAACTATCACCATCACCACTCACATATCATACCCCACACACTTGAACACATAGTTCACAGGAAGTGCTCCCACGTAGCAGTAGGTCGCAGCACGCCGCATCCCGTAGAGAGGTGCGAAGACCCCAAAGATGAAGCATGACACCAAGGGGCCTATTGGTGTGTGAGGGGTATTCAAACAACACGGTGTGCTCCCCACCACAGTAGGGACCACCACTAACCCCCGAGTGGATTCCAATGTATTTATTTGTATACGCCCAGGGAGACTGAATCCACTGTTTCTCTCCCTCCCCCCTTTGTTATATAGTTATATTTTTATATACACTTTGTACAACTTCTTTACTCAAAATGCCAGTGCAACACAGACTATCTTCTCATACACTTTTTCTTGTCATCCCATTTACCTGGTACCATGTTGCGGGCATCACTCAAAGGCAGTCCATTGGGCATGGATTGTGGTGAGGATATCCTCCTTTAGTGGGGTGAGATTGAGGCGGGTTCTGGAGTGTGGGGCAGGAAGGATCCTGTTCAGTTCGATCCTGGAGTACTTCTCCTTCACCTTCTGCTTTTCATCCTGCCACTTCTTCTTAATATACTGGACTGTGCACCTCTCTTCCCCCAAAGCTGTGACAGCAGTTCGTAATTGCTGCCATAGAGCTGCCTTCTGTGTGCCACAAATGCAGTATGGTGGGAGACCATATAAGTGTTTGTTGTGCCTCACTATGTACTACACAAGCATGGTGGCCTTCTCAGTGGTAAAGTTCTTCTTCCTCCTCACTTGTTCCACTTTCCTCTGGTGATGTACATCGATTGTAAACACAAACTCCCTGTGGCCAAAACTGTTCCTTCAATGTGTGCTGCTTTTAGGTTGTGGTGCTGGTCTTGCAGATATTGTTAATTGACTTCAGCTGGAGCGTGGTGGGGGATGGTAGGCACGTGAAACGTTCACCAGGCTAAAATGGTTGGATTCCGGCACAAAATCAGGAATTAAGGCCCAGAAGCGGAAATTCCGGCCCAAAAGCGGAGATTCCATCCCATATGGGGAATTCACGCTCTGGGTGCGGAAAGTCCGGCCCGAGTGCGGATGTAAAGTTAGTAGTCTTAAATCCATTCTGTGAATACCGAAAGTAGTAAGTTCATTCTGTGAATAACAAAAGTAGTAAGTTCATTCTGCGAATACCAAAAGTAGTAAGTTCATTCTGTGAATAGTAAAATGGTAGTAAGTTTAGGATTTTGTCTTAAGTTCATTCTGTGAATCGGGCCCTGGGAGTTTTTCACTGCCAAGACATGTACAGTTTAAAAGTACATGTCCTGCCTTTTAAATAAACTGCATCCTGCCTGTGGGTTATCCAGAGCCTACTTTAAGGGTGATATATTTATTTATGAGAAGGGGAGGTTTTGAGCTAGCAAGGGGGTGTAATTGCCGGCTCAACATCTCACTGAGAAACTGCACACACAAGCTCTTCAGTGGCAGGCCCGAGACATGGTTACAGAGCTACTTAAGTGGGTAGCACAATCAGTGCTGCAGTCCCACTAATAGCATTTAATGTATAGACTCTGGGCACAGGTTATGCTGTTTACTAAGGACTTAAGTATGCCAATTGGGGATGAACCAATATTACCATGTCAAGAGGAGAGAGCACAAGAACTTAAACACTGGTTAACAGTGGTATAGTGCACAGAGTTCTAAAGCCAGCAAAAGCAAGGTCAGAAATATGGAGGGAGGGTTTAAAAAGATGCCACCCTCCAAACGATGATAGTAGGTGGAATGGACCTACTTTATTATGCTCCGGTACCAGCAATCAACCCCTGGCAAGATACACCTTGAAACTCCCACTTGTGGAACACTCCTGTCCTGATGTCACTTGATGACCATGTTCCGGTGACCTCACAATGTAGTACCCATTGCAACATATCTCCATATTATACCACAACTAAAAGAAAATAACATGAACATAACATACCTAACTAAAACTCAGCACAATGTTAAAACACATGAATATATACATGAACGATAAAGTAAATTAAATCACAAAACTGCCCAGAAAAAAACCCAGAAAAATTAAACATAATAATAACTCTGTCAGGACTAAATGCAAATCCCCATTACAGCATCAACCAGTCAGGGACCCACAAAATCTGCCAGCTGCTTATGTGCTCTTCTGATTAGCAGAGAAGCCCCCCTGGACCCACAATGATGGGAGATCAGCCAACATCCAGATGGACAGTCAACTTGATTGGAAATCAAAAAAACTGTCATCACTCCACACACCATTCTTATTCTGAGAGTGCAGATTCCACAACTCTGGTTATACTTGAATGGCACTTGGCCAACCTCCTAGCATTCCACCATCTCCCTTCTAATAAACCTTTGTTCCCCTTTACATCACTAAAGGGTTTGGAACAGGAACACCTGGAAGACCTCTTCTTATGGCTTTTCCTAAATGTTCTAGCCCAGTCTCCCTTCCTAAAGTCCATTGACTTTGACACTCTCAAATCGTGTCTGTGAACATACTGATCCTTGTATACACTAACTCTCTTTTCCAAAGCTTCGAGATCCACCTTATCCTTCACAGTCATTTCCATCCACACAGAGACAGCTGTATTACATGTGACTCTGCCTGCAACAGGAAAAAGGAGACTCACCTATAACCAAATGTTGTGTGGTTCTATACATCCACAACATGTTTTGAAATTCTTTTTTCCAATCCAACCCTGCACACAATGTTAACGGTACACACTCACCTAAAACACGGTTGAATCTATCTACTAAAACGTTTTCCCTGGGATGATATACAGCCATGTGGTACTTTTTAATGCCTTCTCTTCTATGAAAACTAGTGAATTACACATATGTAAATTCCAGACCATTGTCCGATACCAAAGTTCTAACACAACATACTCTCCTGACATTCTCTTTTCAAAATTAAATCCATGGTTACCTTTGATCTCCCTCATGAATGCCTCCACCAGCCATTTAGAAAAATAGTCAAATAACACCATGGCATATCTGTTTCCCTGTTCTAATTAACCAAAGGTCCAGAAATGTCCATGGCCACCTTTTCCCAGGTTCGCTTGAGGAACGCAGTAGGAACTATGGGAGTTTCTGTGGCACTATGGTACCTATTGATGCAGGTACCCGTTACACAAAATCCCTCACCAATATACCAACATCCCCATCCATTCCTGGCCACCAAAATCAATGTATGAACTGCGTTTCAAATACCTCCGTGATCTTCATGCGGAAGTTGCAACAATCAACCATGCAACCCCTCAGGAACGACTAAGCTGTCTCTCCTCCTGACAATCCCATTTAAGACTGAGATCCCACCTCATACCTGTAAGTATTCACACAGATTTTCTCTTTAATCCATACGTACACCTAAAATGCTCTGAATGTTTTCCACTACCACTTTCATGTGTTAGTCTTCCACCAACTTCAGTTTCCAATCATCCTCCCTGGCATGTCTTGATAACCTCAACTACAAACCACTCCTCATCTTCAACATCTGATTAGCAGTCCAGTGGTAACCTGGACAAACAATCCTCCCTTAAATGTTTGCTCCCCGGTACAAGACACATGTTGAATGTGAATTCTTGCACTCTATACAACAACTTGGCCATACGGGTTATGGCTCTCCCAGCACCATTAGTGACGGTTTGTGATCAGTCTGCAATTTCCCCACACATACGTTAAAAAAATACTGTATACCCCACCAGCATGCTAAGACCTCTTTTTCAATTGTGGAATAAGTGAGCTCGGCTCCTTTTAACGTGAGTAATGCAAATGGTACAGTCCCTCATTTGCTTGCACTAAGACAGCGCCCAAACCATGCACTAGCATCAGTGACAATTATCGTTTTGTCATTTGGATCAAACAGTTTTAACATATTAGCTTCTCTGATGGATTTCTCAACAATAGCAAAAGCTTCCTTCTTCAACAAAGTTCCCAGACCATGTGCATTCTTCACAAAGTTTCTGACAAGCTTAGCATACTATTCTACTAATCCTAAAAAGGACCTTAATTGTTCCTTGTCTCGTAGGTCAGGCACTTTTTTCAATTGCCTCAACCAATTTCATTTTTGGTCATTACACGATAATGCATGCCGATCACTTTTCCAGAGTAACAGTTAGACCTGCTTGCTCCAACCTCAACAATACCTCATTAAACTTGGCATCATGCTCTACCTTGTCCTCTCTCCTCACCAAAAAATCATCTTGGAAGAACTACATGTTTGTCAACCTTTTCAGTACAATATGCATGACCCTCTGGAACACCGAGGATGCCGATGGCAGACCGGAACGCATGTGTACAAACTCATAGGCCTCCTCTGGTGTAATTGACATTGGATCTTTATCAATTTCCTTTTTATTGTTTTTCAGCACAGCATCTTTTTCTGGCCGCTGATTGTGTCCTACACTCCCAAGATGTGTAATCACACACAGCAGCTCCTCCGTGTAAGGCATGCCTGTGACTGAGAAGGGAAATGAGAAACAAAAATGCCTCTCATGCACTTTGTGTGCCTCGCAGCCTCACCAACCATCACAATACTTCTAGTTGTGCACTCACACACGCTCGTTCCTGTTCTGACTGCGCACTCCCAGGGCCCACAAGTCTGCTTTTCAGTGGAGAAAATAACCACACATGCTTGACGTAAAGAAAAACTTTACCTCTACAGTGTCACCAACATGGACAGTTCCCTACTTCCCTGTCAACCTCTGAGACAAGGATGACACTCAGGGGTTGATTACAATGGGGAAACAGCAGTCCCCAAACCAGATTGCCGCTCCTCCTCAGATACAGCATTGTAAATATCCCATCCTGCATCGCCAATTTTAAAAATATGCAATACTCCAGAAGATTATAGTAGGTGGTTTTATTAAAATGAGTATAAAGGAATGAGAGGTACCCCTTAACGAAATCAAGGGAAATGAGGTTCAAAAACCTAAAACAGCGTAATCCCCTTGATCAAATTATACAATACAATAGAATAGAAGTAAGGCAATTAGATGGTGACCCACTGTTTAAAAAACTAGTACTTTTATTCAATGGAAAAAGGTTTATACAAAAATATTAAAAACACAGTAAAATATACAACATAGAATCACAGAGAGATACACAAAATTGCAATTAAAATAAGGCTAATACATAGTTGATTATGACCCGCATAATCACAAAACAGACAGAAACATGAAAGACATGTGAATTGTTCAATACAGTTAGTACATTCAATATCCTGTGAGCTCACTCGGTTGTATACATAGGTATAATCTGTATTTTCAACAAAAGTGCTGGAATCTTGAGTTGTACATGGGTCGGCGCGTTTCGATGGTTACAGCAAATTACACCATCTTTTTCAAGACTATATATTTTTCTGTCATGTAAGCGGAGTCAAATACATTTTTCACCCTATAATAAACATATACATCATTAATACATTAAAATGATGAAACACATACTGCACCAATCTCAATCAATAGACTAACTAGTGGGCTTTTAAGCATAACAGTAATAACAATCTATGAGAGCAAAGCCTCTTAGAGACCTTGTGTAAATGTCACTAACTTTCCACAGATAAGTGTACAATGATCTACGTCTTCCAAACATCACAATACCAGCTCCTAATGTTTTCACTAGTGTATTCTCAACATAAACATAATGATATTGTGATTGCTAGATCATATAAGTCCTATTATATCTAACAAAGGGAGTGGGTAAGATAGCTCGCGGTGGAACTCAGCTTCCTTAAAGGTTGCAATAATTTTCTGTTTGAGTTATCATACGGTCCATATAAAACTTATGGAAATCTTACCCTTGCCACTGATATGGCTGCGATTGTAGTCCGGTAATTCCTAATTCGTTATACCTTTAGTCGTATGCATGGAGAGGTGGTTATACAGCTAAGTGGCGATCAAGCCTTACGCTCTAGAACAAGAATAGAAAATCTACATTTTAAATAAAGCCATCGCTCCCATTTCCTAATCGAAATACAATAATTAGTTCCTGACTATTAAACTCAATTAAAATCCGTACCTGTTTTGGGAAAAGTGTGATAGGATGCCCAGAATTATTTGGGACCTTGAGTATAAACACTATCTGTGGCGCTGCAACAAGGCCCAACACGTGGGTGAGTGGGACACACAATAAGGACACGGACACTGGTAGTATGGTTAGCCGGAAAGACCACGAGCGGTCTTGCGCATGTTTATTTATACCCCCGGCGCGAGCCCGCCCCGGGGTGTGCGTGCGTGCGTGGAGGCAATAGATACAATGTAGGAGAGAGCCTGAGTGGCTCTCTACATCCCTCCTTCAATTTAGTTCTGTTCATGCTGCAGACGCCAGACCTCGCTTCACGGAGATGCCCAGGCAAAGTCTCTCAGATGCAGGTTAGGTCTCGGGTTGGGCCTCAGACTGTATCTTAGGTTTCGGGCACATGGTGGCTCAACAACCCCGGCTGGGGTTGCCCCAGTACTTTCACCCGCGCCGGTCGCCCAAGGCCGAACTTGCTCTGCGATGAGATTCTGTGGTGTCGTTCTATGTGGACTCGCACCACGTTGCTGGCTCACTGTTGACCTTGGCGGACTCCTGCCGAGGTCCAGGTCTTCACACTCCACAGCTTACGTTTCCTCTTCGGCTCTATGTCCTCCAGTTGTCTCGGCTACTTTCTTAAAGCATGACACATTTCGCGTCACTACTTGTCCATTACGCTTCGCCGTTACCATTGTCCCTTGGATCTTGTCCACTCTCCACACTTCCGACTCGTACGGTGTTCGGAATTTCCATCCCGGATGGCGGTCTTTGACGACTACCAAGTCTCCTTCTTTCAAATTGGGTTCTTTGGCATGACGATGTTCACTCGCCTTCGTGTTGGTGCTCTGTCTCCTGGCTTGAATGGTCTCAGCATCTCTCTCTACCGGCACCTAAGTGCTATCGGTCAGGATACTGTCCCTTGGTGCCCGCTTGAACAGCACGTGGGCAGGAGCACACTTTGTCGTTGAGTGAGGCGTCTGTCGGTATGCTCCTAGGAATTGGTCGAGGGCTATATCCAGATCCTCCCCGTTGTCCACCGCAATCCGGAGTGCTCTGTTCAGTGTTCGCATTAGTCTTTCAACTTCCCCGTTTGCCTGGGGCCACAGCGGGGTGATTTTTCTGTGCTTGATCCGAAGGTTCTCCAGGTATGACTGAAATTGTCTCCCTTGAAAGGGGGGTCCGTTATCTGACTTTCCTCAGGGAGCCCCATCGTTGCAAAGACGCGGCTCAGCACCCTTTTGACTTGAGGGAATGCGGTTAATGACACAACTTCAACTATTGGAAATTTTGAAAACGAGTCGACCAGGACTAGCATGTGTCTCCCGTCCGGGAAACTGCCAAAATCTATGCTGAGGTGTGTCCAGGGTGTCTGAGGTGCTTCCTCCGTGATCACAGGTGCTGGGGTCGGATCTCCGCCTGTGATTGTGCAGGCATGTCAGGACCGTATCATGGCGTCTACTTGGCTGTCCATGACGGGAAACCACACTTTGCTCCTTAGGCGTGCTTTTGTCTTGGCCATGCCTTGATGTCCTATGTGCGCTAGACTTAAGGCTCTCTGTTGGAGATTTTCCGGTATGACGATGAGGTGCCCTCGAAGGATGATTCCTTCATCCCCCACGCTAAGTTCGTTGCGTATCTGCCACAATTGTTGTCGTGCGTGGCTCACCTCCGGCCGGAGGCTCGAGGCACCATCGAGGGAATGGGCCCACCGGTTTCCTTCTAGGGCCTTGCGAACTTTCACCAGTGTCTCGTCCATGGCGGTTGCTTCTCCGATTTCTTTGAGTGACATATTCTCTGGGCATGCAGCTTGCGAGATCATATGGACAAACTCCTCGGCTTCCACACCTTCTTCTTTGGGCGGATACTGGTTGATGACGTCCGGGTGCCGGGACAGGTAGTCGGCCGAGTTGTGGGCCCCCGGGCGGAACACGATTTTGAAATGGTACCCCTGTAGCTGAACTGCCCAGCATTCGATGCATGGGGGTGCCAGCCGGGATGACCCTGCAAAGAGGGGCAGCAGTGGCTTTTGATTTGTTACCACCGTGAATTCTTGCCCCCAAAGGTACAGGTGAAAATGCTGGCATGCCCACTTGATGGCCAGGGCTTCTCTCTCGATTTGTGCATATCTGGTCTCAGTGTCTGACAGTGCCTTACTAGCATATGCGACTGGTTTCCACTCTTCGGGTCCGTACTCTTGCAAGAGCACCGCTCCCAGACCTACGGGGCTGGCGTCGACGATTAGTTCAGTCCGGCGTCGTGGTTAGAAGTAAGCCATGGTGGTGTCATCGAGAAGGCTAGCCTTGATAGCTTGAAAGGCTTTGTTTGCGGTTCCTGTCCAGTCCCATTTGTGGTCGGCTCTGGTGAGGGCTCTGAGGGGTTCTGCGATCGTGGCTAGGTTGGGTATGAACCGACCACAGTAAGTGGCCATGCCCAAGAAGCTGCGCACTTCGGTGGTGTTTCTGGGAGTGCTGGCTGCCTTGATCGCCTCCGCCTTCTTGGGGTCTACTTTCAGGCCTTCCCTCGTGAAGATGTATCCAAAAAAGTCTATTGACTCCTGGTAGAAGGAGCACTTTGCTCGGTGTAGGGTCAGTCCGCTGTCTGCAAGTTTTTGAAGGGCTGCCCTCAGATTGGTGTGATGTTCTTCTAGGGTTGCAGAGTACACCAAGATATCATTGCTGAGGTTGATCACCCCCCTCAGTCCCGATAGTACTTCTCGTATGGCATTTTGGAAGACCTCCGCTGCGGGGGAGACTCCAAAGCTGAGTTGGGTGTAGCGTCGCAACCCTACGTGGGTCGAAAAGGTGGTGATGTACCTGCTGGCTGGTTCCAACTCGAGCTGGTGGTAACCTGAGTTGAGGTCTAACTTTTAAAACCATTTTGCCCCGTTGAGATCTGCTACTATATCATCCATGGTGGGAGTGATATGTCGTTCGCGTTTGACGGCAGTATTGGGCAGCCTCATGTCCACACATAGTTGGATCGCCTCTGGTTGCTTCGGCTTTGGTGCGACTACCAGCGGGGAAACCCAGGGCGTCGGGCCTGACACTTTCTCGATTACTCCCAGATCTTCGAGCTTCCGGAGCTCCTCCTCGACTTGTGGCCTTAAGTTGAAGGGCACCCTCCTGTGCTGGAGTGCTACGGGTCTGACTGACGTGTCTATGTGTAGCTTGAATTTCCGCCCCTTTAGTTTTCCTAGGCCCTGGAATAGCTCCGGAAAGTCCTTCAGCATGAAATCCGTATGAGCCTGATGCACCTGATTGGCAAAGAATACCAGGCCAAGGTCCTCTGCCGTGTGGCAGCTCAGAAGCGTACCTTTCTTTCCCTCGGTGATGTGGAACTTGGTCTCAGTGGAATACTCGCCGTTGACCACCGTTGTTTGAATTACTCCTCTGAGTGGTAGTGGTTCCGTGCCCCCGTAGGTGTAGATCCTCGCTACGAAGGGTGTCAGTATGGGCTTTGGAGACATCTTCTCGTATTGGTCCGAATCCATGACGTTCACGGACGCCCCCGTGTCTTTATGGGCTTTGACTTCGGTGCCGTCTACTGCTATGGAGCACATGGGCGGCGGTCTCCTTCTTGTGGAGGCTCTGCTTACGTAGGAGACAGCGTACACCTCGTCGTCCTCATCGTCCTCATACCTTGGCCGTCTTTCCTGGGCCTGATTGTCCGGAGGAGGCGGTTCGTGGTCGAGGGATAGCTGTCGGATGCGCTGCGTTACTGCCCTGGCGCGCGGACCGGCTGACCTGAACTTCCCTCCCCGACAGACGGCAGCAAAGTGGTTCATGCGCCCACACTTGAGGCATGTTTTTCCTTTCGCGCCACATGTGGCAGTGGCCGGGTGATCTTCCCCGCAATATCCGCACTGGATCCCTCTCGGCGGGGTGTTCCATGGTCGCGCTAGCGGGAATCTCCTTTGTACCGCGTCGACTCTCTCTTCTTTGATCGGCGTTGTCCTCACGGTAGGCGGGGCAATCACCGGCGTGCGTAACGCTACTTCCATCTCCTCCGCCCTTGTGTCAGACAACTCATGCGACCTGGCTAGAATTAGTATCTCGTCGAGCGATATGCCCGGTTGTCTGAGGATGAGCTTTCTCAGCAGCTTTGACTTGCACCCCACTATGATCTGGTCCCTTATTTCTTCCCGTGGGTTGGTGAACGGGCATGTGCTTGCAAGCCGGCGGAGCCGGGCATAGTACATATCCACTGACTCGGAGTCAGTCTTCCAGGCTCGTTTGAATTTAAACTTTTCAAAGTCATTATTGAGTTGGGGGTCAAAGTGCGCGTTTAAAGCTGCGACCGCAGCATCGTAGTCGTGCTCAGGTCCCGTGTTGGGGAGTGATTCAAATAGTTCGTAAATTTCAGGTCCCCCATATAAGATAAGGAGTGACCTTTTCACTGTTCCATCCGTTTCCCTTGTGCCTTTAAAGTAGAGGTTGAGCCTCCCGACCCACGCTTTCCATCTGAGCGCCGCCGTTGCCGGGTCCGCCGTCTCGCTGAATGGTGGAATGGGCGCTGCGCCGGAGTGAAGGTGGGCGGGCGCCGCTAGCATGGGGGCCCCTGCTTGGGCTTGGGCCTGTGGCTGTGGTGCAGGTACAACTGGTGGTGGCAGGACTGCTGGAGGTGGGTTTTGACCTGCCCCATCTTGGGCCGCTCCTGTTGCCACTACGGACATTGTGTGGCCTTCTGTTTACTGTTCTGGAACTTTCCGGTGTCGTGTTGCTATGGGTAGCGAGGGTGACTGTTCCATGGTCCCCAATGTGGTGGATCCGCTCTGCTGACTGTTCTCTTTTTTTTTTTTTGTTTTGCCACTTGGCTTTGCCAATGCTTGTTGTGGTATGATCCACTGGGCGTGGTACGTGGCCCTTGTCCCTTATGGTTGTGTTTGTTGCAGGCAGTGAGCTTAGGAAGCTCGGTGTGTCCAGGAGGCAATTTGCATTTGCATGTGCTTGTTTGACTGGGAGCAGGCAGGGCCGACTGTGGGCGCTGCAGCTCCGCACGGTACCGCTGTGCCTCTGGGTCGTTGTGGGGAGAGGTGAGGCTGGGAATCGACGCTGTCCCCTGCGAGCTGTGCACTCGCTCGCCACAAAGGAGGCGGGGCTGCGATAGGCCTCGCCGGGCCACGTGGTGCTGCCGCGTGTGGAGTTTCTGCCTCCCGGCGGCTGGAGGACCAGTCCCTGGGTGTGCGCCTCTGCGCAGGCCGGGGGAGGGACACACAGGGGTGTCTTGCAGGCGGGGCAGAGGGAAGACTCACCCGCCGGATCTCTGGATCTCCGGACAGCACGCAGACTCCCCGCGAGTCCCGCCAGCTGAAGGCGCTCCCTCGCAGGAGACGCGTGGGCGGGCCTCGGGAGCCGGGGTCGGCACAGCAATGCGGGTGGGCACCGCAGCTGGAAGCAGGTGACACGATGCCGCCGGGACACTGCAGGGCACGCGTGGCGGTAATCCCACCCTTGTCGCCAATGTGGCGCTGCAACAAGGCCCAACACGTGGGTGAGTGGGACACACAATAAGGACACGGACACTGGTAGTATGGTTAGCCGGAAAGACCAAGAGCGGTCTTCCGCATGTTTATTTATACCCCCGGCGCGAGCCCGCCCCGGGGTGTGCGTGCGTGCGTGGAGGCAATAGATACAAAGTAGGAGAGAGCCCGAGTGGCTCTCTACACTATCCTACATGTGAAGGCTTCGTACCGGAAACCGTGATTGTCAAAATCTGTTGGAAGAAGTGTTGGATAACATGTATAAGAATGGCTGGTAAAGGGGCTCCATTTATATTATATTATAAATATGGGACTGGGAGATCATTATTTACCTCTAAGATGGCAATCTCCTATTTTCGCCTAAATCCCTGTGAAATTATGATTCAATTCGGAGCTCTCATAAACTTTCAAGAATTGTGGCGAGGCTACTGCAAAACAATAGGAAAAAGAACATACTACCTAGTAAAAGCTATCCCCATTATACCAGTTACTATTATCACGCGTCTAAACAGCGTCTAAATGGCAATTCCCTGTGTGGTACCTTAATGGTGCCTGGCGTGTCCTGTATGGTGGGGTTCCGCGTTGAATCGCAAAGGCTAGTGGAACCACGGGAGTTCATAACTGGTGTGTCATGCAGTCTAATTGGTTACCTCAAAAATTTTTCGGCCCAATGTCTGCACGAGGCAGCTATGCTAGATGCTGATACCAGCCTGCTAGAGAATACCTGTCCCCATTGGTTAAGAGGATCCCGGAAAGCGGAAGCGAATGGTAACGGTTTCCCATCAAGTCCGCACTGAGCTAAAGCCACGAGGCTACAAAGCGAAGGAAGGTGTCTATTACGCGTGCAATTAAAATGGTACACGTGGAAAGGGTGGAAGAGGCGGCATGGACCAATAGCCTCCATCCAGCCCACAAATCGGCTAAAATCACTGCATCACGCGTGGTGATTACTTACAGTCTTAAATCGGTTCACGCTGAGGCAGGTGTAGCTGCGCGAATGTCCGCGTTAACCTATTTAATTGTTCTGGGAAAGGGGATGCAGATCCCTATACTGGGACAGTAGTGAGATACTAATTCATGAGAGTTTGATAATAATACTACTATCAGCCCACGCTCCCTGTTTATACAACTCCTAGATGGAAGAAGAATGGGCCGAACCTAAGACATGGTTGTGCTTAATTTATAGTATACAGTCCATGTACCCTGATCTTACAGTCACTGGAGGGGGAATGATAAAACCCACCCGCCATTGACAGCATCCTAATGGTGTATTATGAGGTTGCTGCCTCATGTTGTTTGCCAACCCAAGAGATTGGTTGTGGTTGTGCTTAATTTACATTATACAGTACACGTGCCCGGATCTTATAGTTACTGGGGTGAAGATGATTGTGCCACCCCGCTATTGACAAAATCCTAATGGTGTATTATAAGGTCTCTATCTCATGTTGTTTACCAACCCAAGAGATTGGGAAACTCAGTAAAAGCATCTCAACCTTACTATGCCTCCACTTAAATGCATTTAGACCAGTCTTCTTTAGAATTAAGTCCCTTATTCACTGTATTTAAATAACATATAAACCACTGCTCCTTGTTTTTCCTGAGGTTATATACATCGCCTCCTCCTCTGTTGACCCTAATTTTTTCTAAAATAAACCATTTTTGATCATTACAGTCGTGATTTTTATTGTTGTTATGTTCTGTTATTTGGGCATTCTAATACATGTTATCCAATACTTCTTCCAACATATTTTGACAATCACGGATTCACGTATGAAGCCTCTACATGTAGGATAGTGCTTTATACTCAAGGTCCCAAATAATTCTGGGCATCCTATCACACTTTTCCCAAAACAGGTACGGATTTTATTTGAGTTTAATAGTCAGGAACTAATTATTGTATTTCGAATAGGAAATGGGAGCGATGGCTTTATTTAAAATGTAGATTTTCCAACCTTGTTCTAGAGCGTAAGGCTTAATCGCCACTTAGCTGTATAACCACCGCTCCATGCATACGACTAAAGGTATAACGAATTAGGAATTACCGGACTACAATCGCAGCCATATTAGTGGCAAGGGTAAGGTTTCCATAAGTTTTATATGGACCGTATGATAACGCAAACAGAAAATTATTGCAACCTTTAAGGAAGCTGAGTTCCACCGCAAGCTATCTTACCCACTCCCTTTGTTAGATATAATGGGACTTATATGATCTAGCAATCACAATATCATTATGTTTATGTTGAGATTACACTAGTGACAACATTAGAAGCTGGTATTGTGATGTATGGAAGACGTAGATCATTGTACACTTATCTGTGGAAAGTTAGAGTGACATTTGCACAAGGTCTCTAAGAGGCTTTGCTCTCATAGATTGTTATTACTGTTATGCTTAAAAGCCCACTAGTTAGTCTATTGATTGAGATTGGTGCAGTATGTGTTTCATCATTTTAATGTATTAATGATGTATATGTTTATTATTTTCCATTGAATAAAAGTACTAGTTTTTTAAACAGTGGGTCACCATTTAATTGCCTTACTTGTATTGTATTGTATAATTTGATCAAGGGGATTACGCGGTTTTATGTTTTATTAAAATGTCAGTACAAGTGATCAACTCCTGGCTAGATACGCCTCCAACTCCCACTTGTAGAACACTCCTGCCATGATGTCACCTAATGACTATTGCCCGGTGAATTCACAAGGTAATGTCCATTACAACAGGAGCCAGGCAACAAGTTGGAGGAAGACCAACGTAAGTCTGTCAGGTGTAGCAGGTTTACATCACTATTTAGATATTAGATAGGGTCAAAAAAACACTTTTATATATTTCAAACTTAGCTTGTTACTATTTGCGGCCAAGGACCGAATCACAAAAAAGTTTTGTACATCAGGGCCCCTGTATTCTTCTGAATCCTCTGACCCTAAATACGAGATGTGTGGTACTGGCATGGATTACTGCACTGCAAATGTGCATTCAAACTTAATATTACTAATACTTTCCTGTATTTTCCCTGCCAGCTATACCGGCAGAAACATTGGTGTAGGGTTTTACACACCCTGTAATAACAGGATCAGAAAAACCTAACCAGTAGTAATCAGGAAGAGCAGCATTAGTCCATAATGCAAGGCCCTTCGAGAGCTCTGCAGTAAGCAAAGTACCTATTTATATTTTCATATTTTTATGTAATGCAGTTTCCATGCCATGTGCACATTGTATATTGTTTATTGTGCAGTATGAACCACAACCACTTGAAAATTTAGAGATAATTTGGAATGGTATAGATTTTTATGTGTTCATTTCAATTCCTCACCTCTCAAAGTGTCACTCAGCTAAGATTGCACACCTTGCCACTTATACATTAGCAAATGACAGTGGCCGTGATTCTATGGCCCATTTCTTGATACACACCTCTGCCAGAAAATGTGGGGGCGTATGATTGCTTTGAAGGCTAGGGCAATTACAATCACTCAAAAACTCATCTGCCATAAATAATGAAACATTAGGACTAGGGACAGCTCCTCAACTAAGGCAGAGGGGCGCTGACTCAATGCTTTTTTTCCAGCACGGCAAAAAAGGAAAAATTAGATGATAATAAAAAGATGGTTTTATCATTTTATTTTTCTGAGCTAGGGAAGTTTTGTGGGGCGGGGATAGGCTGTACAGGGGAGAGGAATGGTGGCACCTTCCTAAGCACTTTGCATGTTCTCCACCCAGGCTGCTTGCCTGGGTGGAAAACATGCCCAGGCTTCCATTCCCCATCTGAGCCCCCAACCACAGCACCCAGACCAATCACAACGCTGACGGAAGGAAGACGGTGTCCAGCCAGCTGGCCGGACAGCAGGTAAGGGAATTTGTTTATTTTAATTCCCCTTGCCCCCACTACTGATTCACGGGAGAAGCCTCGACCAATTACGACTGAATACGTTAACAATATAGATATAAAAGATATGAAAATAAAATAAATTGGATCAAAAGTGGTGGGCAAAGGCATTTGAAAATGCCACAGTCTGCAGTGGAGGCAAGCAGCATACTAGGGAATATTCACAAAATTATAAAGCTTTTAGTAGAACTTAAATAAGCAGAAACAGAATAAGCACTATCAGCCCGATTCATGAAACAAAATTGCGCTCGCAAAGGGCCAGATTCTGAGAATCTGGCCCTTTGCGAGTGCGATTTTTGCATTTGGGATTCATCATCCCAAATGCAAAATTCGCTATTTGCGAAATCGCATATTTGCGAGGAATTGGATTCAAGGAATCTCTATTAGAGATTCCTTAAATGCAATTCATAAACCAATTTCAAATTGCGAATTCGCAATATTTGGTCGCTATTTACCACGAAGTCTGACTTCGTGGTAAATAGCGAAAAAGTAGAAAAAAGCACTTCAGTACATTTTTCTCTGTTGCACGTTACACACACACATGTCCTTTGGACATGTGTGTGCGCAACACCTGTTTAAATTTGCATTTCAGGGGTGCTACAGGGTGTCCTTTGGACACCCTTGGCACCCTTGAAATCGCTACCTTATTTGCGATTAGCTAATTGCTAATCGCAAATAAGGAATACTCCCCATTCATTTCTATGGGCCAGGCCCATAGGAATGAATGGGGAGTAATTCCTTATTTGCGATTAGCAATTTGCTAATCGCAAATAAGGAATGTGTAGGAATCGCAATTTATTTTGCGATTCCTACATGAATCCCGTTTTGCGAGTCTGTAATAGCGATTCCTCATGAATCGCTATTAGAGACTTGCAAAACGGGTCTTTGATGAATCTACCTGAATGTCTTATGTGGTATCTACCTTAAACAGATAGTTGCCAAGGTTCCAGTAATGACTAGTAAGAACATTTATCTCACATAATTCAAGTGGGCATGTTGCCCCAAAGATCTGCTGTCAGTATAGAACCGAACAATTCCTACAATAATTTTTTAGCATAGAGGAATATTGATTTGTGGTAATGTCATCAAAAACAATGATTTTCATGATTGTCACATAACATCTATACTAGTAGTAGGCATTGACATGCTTTCCATTGACTGTGTTACAAATGCACTTTTCATTGCATCACTCTTTTCCTAAATTGCATATCCGAAACTGTTTACCTTTTGTTGGTGAATAATCATGATTCTCCTTAATTTAAGATCCAGACATATTGTCTTGGACTTTTTTTTCAACTCGAGTGCCCAATAAATGATCATTTCAGGCATGAGGAATGCTGTTTCTATAATTCATCTCATGAGAAATACACACTCTTTTCAATCCAGTGTACCTGGGGAGGTGGTGGAGGGGGCATCATACATCGTTGCAATCCCCCAAAATGGTTTGTAAACTCTTTCCCAATCGTTTTTGACAACTTCTGTGACAAGTGTTTTTTATATTGCTTGTGGATGAGTTAAACGTAATTAACTTTTCATTGTAAGAAAAATAGAATGCACTGCTAACTAGAATAATTTTCATGTAAATATGCTAGAAACATCCAGAACACATACAGAATGTAAAGGTTTTCATACAGAAGTTGGCATACCTCTCCCCTGCTCTGCTTGGCTGCAGTTTTGAATGGCACTCTTTTCGGCTGATACCCTCACCCACGCGGGTTCACCAACAGACAAATAAAATGTAGCGAAGTCAGTGCAAGACATTTTCTCTGCTGCTTTCTTTGCAACATAATTATAGAGCTAATTAATGAATAAGGAAGGACAGCTGGCACATACTTAAATATTTTACACTCTATTACAAAAGGTGAAATATAGAAACTGTGCATCCATAAACTTTGAATATTTGCTGAACATAATTTATTTCTACGTTTTGCTACCACACCGACCGCTTAGCTACGACAAATTAATGAGGACTTCCTAAATGCCCCCTCGTAGAATGCTGATGTGATGAATCTCTGACATTGTTCAGGGATAAAAGGGCATGGTAACATTGTGGACAGGTTTTGAAACTGTAGACCACAGCTTTGCACATGATACTCTACGTCTATGTCATACCAATGAGGACCAGGGGACTTATTTGCAAGGAGCTTGCGCCACCGATGAGTCATATTTTTTGGCGCATTGACGGCACTGTCAGTGCTCCGCATTTACAAGGTGACCCATCAAGCCTGATGCGTCAGTTTTTGAAGTCCTGAGTCAAAAAGTACCAGCCTCCGAACCTGCTGCGCTACACATGTATTAATAAAAGCAAGGTAGGCGTTCCATCATAATTTCCTCCGTAAAACCAAGCAAATTTGGAAATTGACGCATAGCAAGCGAGTGTCAAGCAGGGGCCAGATTTACCAAAATTCCTGCTTCCCAGTACACACAGATAGCAAATCACACATTGGCATGTAAAGAGATGCCTGACAGAACAGTGTGGCAAGCACAGCTATTTAATGGAGATGCTGATTTTGCAGCTAAGAGTCCCAAGGAGTTGACCAACCCCCCCCCCCCCACCCCCTCCCCCCAACTCCAACCACCCACCCCCACCCCTCCTCATTACCACAAAGGCAGTGCAGGACAAGGGAAAACATTTATCGGCAGCGGATGTCCCTCATTGATCTAAGGGTGAGGTCATCACCTACTACCGGCTCAGGAGGGAGTGCAACTGCTACACCAGGTAGTGCCAAGGCTCCAGTGACCAACTCCAATGGGCCACCAACATCCTTCTACAGGTCACGCTCATGGCCTTCCTTCACATGTTGGCATCTGGTTCATTCCAGATTGGCAGGAATCTTCCAGCAATCTATCTTGGCTTTCCTACCCTCTGTCCCGGATGCCATCATCCACCTAACGCCTCTCTACCTCCTCTTCCCCCATTACACAACAACTGCAGGTGAAGAGCAAGCACGGCTTCTTTGCCATCGCTGGTTTCCCACATGTGCTGGGTGCATTGGGCTGCACACATGTGTAACTGGTACCCCCGTGCAGCTTCATCCCACGCTCAATGAATGTCCAGGCCATTGTGGACCGTCCAATGTGTTGGCAAAATACCCCTGGAGTGTAGAGGATGCATAAATCTTCAGGCACTCCATCATCAATGAGCACTCCCAGAAGGGCACATATGGGAATGGCCTACTTGTGGGTAAGTCCATCTGCAGAACATGTCAAACCTAATAGCAGTGAAAAAGCAATTACATAATTGACATATCTCTGAGTGCTACCTGAGACAGTGCATATATAGGGGGGTGGATCTCATACTTGCTCCATTCATCAGGGCACATGTGCAATGCAAATCTGCAAGACACATGTATCAAGACATGCTAAGCGACTGCGTGTCTATCAATAGTGGGAAACCCTGAGCAATGCAATGCTTGGGCAAATGTTGTATTGCAACACTGTGTGCAAGGAAGGGCTGCCATGGCTGTTGTCTGTGTGCCCACATGTAACATGCACCACATGTACTCATCACATTACACTTCCCAAAAGGTCACAATGCTACCTGCTCCACAAATGGAGTATGAAAGGTAGCCCCTGAAGGAGAAAGAGGACATTAAGTTGAGGCCTGCAGACTTAGAACTTCAGGTGGCCTAACTGATGAAAATGATGCACACCTTGCAACAATCTGTGGACAAGATTGAGCACCAAATCTAGGCCCTCCTTCCAGTTTTCTGCCCCTCCACAGTTCATTTTGGTTATTTTTACTGTATATAGTTTTAGCATAGGTTAGGTTAAGTTTTAGCATAGTGATAGATTAGTTTGCTTTCAGTGTTTTAGTAGATTTTAATATTTATCTTTTGTCAGGTCGGGATATGGTAGGGAACAAAAAAGATATTTATTTGTTTAGGTTTTAATGTTTCGGCTTTAGTGTATAGGCGTATTTTATGTTTGTATCACATGCAAATGTGAATTAAGGTGGTTGGGGAATGATGTTTAACCTGTCTATGTGGTGTATGTGTAGAGTAGGATAAGGAAAGATTAACTAGGGTAGGTTAGTTTTAAGTAAGGATAGTGTAGGTAAGGTAGCATTGGTTAGGTTAGGGATAGTTTAGATCGGAATAGTTAGTGTAGTTTGGTTACTTTTAGATTTTTTAAATGTTATGGTGTTTTAAATAGGGGCAGGTATGCACTTCCACAACTGCTAACATATTGACTATGTGTCAATTGTCATATATGCTTTGGTTGGGAAGAGCACATGCTGTAGGATTTGCTGGCAGTGTTTGTATACATGCGTAACTAGGTGAAGCACCTGAGGAGTGGATCAAGTTTGCAATGGAGTCAGCTAATGTGATTGTGCAGTGTAAGTGGCACTCTTGCTGTAAATGGACAAACAGCCCTACACAAGTATTCCCCTACTGTTGTACTGTCGGTAAGTGATGCTACATGCATTATATGGATGTTTAAGTCAGACCATTGTAACTAACCATTGTAACTAATCATGGATGTGATGGGTCACACACTGATGACAACCACTTATGCACTCTCACTTGCGCCATTTAATTGTCACATCACTGTTGAATGCTGGCTAGTATGCATGGAAGTATTGACCACCTCGGCCGAAACTTCCTTCAGTCTTTCTATTGGTTGATTGCAAATTGTAGCACTTCATGCTGGGACCTTGGTTAACTACTTGCAAGTTGAGATCCACATATAGATCACACAAACTATTTCCCTTGGCTTGTGCAGATTATCCCATGGGTCCATGAAACACAATTCCCTTTAGATGGTAAGCAGTGTCATAAGGGTTAGCGGATACATATCGATCTAGTTAGTCCAATCATGAACAGACATACAACTGGCTGGTTACGGTAAGTCAATTTATTAGCATGTGACCCAAGGAGCAAAGAGCAAATGGTAGTCCTTGCGGCAACAACCCCAACATAGTTTGTGAGCCATTGTATGTCATGGTGGGGAGGTGTTCCAGTCAGGAGGAGGACTAAATTGTGATTATGGAAGATAGTCCCCAAATGGGTGAGATCAACAGGTGGGAAAGCAAATAGAGGGTACTACCAGTTGAGACGTACCCTGGTATGCTAATTAGCATAGATCAAAAGAAAAACTGGCCATGTAGTACAGAGACATGCTACTGTCCATTTCTTTTGATGGAAAGGGTGATGTCCACATCTTTGTCCTCTGATGTGTGTGGTGCCTCCCCTGAAGGGGCTGTTGTCGGTGTCAGAGGAGACAGAGGCTCACACACATCAGGGATTGAAGATCTGGATCCACTGTCTGCAGTAACATTTTTCTCTGCAAAATGAAAGGCAGCACAGCACTAAGAAGGGTCTGCTGGTTTGTCAACACAGCAACAATGTCACAGTGTTGCTATGTAGGGGTCCTCTGTAAGAGTCCTGCTTCTGCTCCATGGACTCCAAGATGTTGCAGCTCACTCCTAGCTGTTTGGCAACCTCGCTGTTGCCACTGTCGGCAGGGCAGTTGTTTGTGCCTCTGAATCATTAAAACACCAGCAATGTTAGCCAGGGACTGATGCAACCCAGGGAGTGGAAGATAGGTGCCTCTTATAGCCACTGCAGAGTCCTTATTGGGACTGAGGCACCTACATACTTCCTCTAGGGTGCCTACCTCCCCACCCATATCTCATCTACTAGCTCCCACTGGATTGCTACAGCACAACATTGGAAATCAACTTGTGGGTCCTTGGAGTTCAGGGCTAGTGTGTGGGCTGGCAGTTGGTGTTTGTTGGGTTCTAGGCGGATCCTCTGGATAGCCTGCATTGCTCTCTGCCCTTTCTGCAACCCTCAATGGTGTTTGAATGGAGGCTAGGATTTGCTGGAGGGTGTCTGGTCAAGGGTTTGAAGACTGTCATCTCCAACAAGATCCTCATTCAGGATAGGCAGTTGGTCAGGATGTTTTGATTTATCCTCTGTAATGATATATATATATGTTAAAGGTAATCTATCTTAGATGTTGACTAGAGTAATCCAGTTGACATTTAGACTTTCTTCTAATTCATTGCTATACCTTATTTCAGTTGTGTGCCATAAAAGTAGACAAAGAATAACACAATTTGCGTGCAATCACATCAGATATAGTAGAAAAGTTTAAAAAACTGTCAATTAAATAACTTAACATCGACCTCATCCTTCAACCATCCCTGACTCCTGCCCTTTGTGGTAGCAAAGTACTTCACCCTATACCTTGATATATCCCTGTTGACTATATGTGGCAAGGTGAGCCCATTTGCCCTCAGACTCCATGATGTCACACTCTACATCGTCAACAAGGGCCACATCACATGTAGGATGTACTACCCCTTGGACTCTTCTCTGCCATACTTTTCCAGATATGACACAAATGTGACACTCTCAGACACAGCAGTGCATGTGTATTGGGAAGGATACCTTGCTGTACACATATCCATTCTCCCCTCTTTGCTATTCAATGTCTCCCCATTCAGACATAGTAGCCTTTTGGTGCAATGTTGCCTGCCTTGTCACAGTCAGGTTGGACAGGGTTCTTGTGTCCATGCATGATGAGTCGTTCCAGTCCATGTTTTTGGCTTTGTGTTGTGGGACTTGTATTTCTGGTGACTCATGTTATACATTCCACTACAAGTGGCAGCATACTAAGGTGAAGCTTGACTGGTGCTGCACTTCACACATGAAACGGAGAAACGTGATGGAGCTGGACTGAGCTGAGCGACATGCAGCTGGGCAGTGTGACTTACATCTGTGTGATGGTTAACGGTACATGACCCAGATTCCTGCCCCTTGCCTACACACAGCTTAGTGGAGCACTGGGACATAGCTAGCAGCACTGTACTACATTACTTTTTTCCCCACATTATCCCCTGTTGCCACTTACCCCGTAGGTCTTGTTCTTCCTCAACGCCTGCACTGTCTTGTTCCGGAACTCCTGCCACCAACTCCTCAGGAACGACAGCTGCCACCCACTCCTCCAAGGAATCCAGCTCCTCCTGAGGTGCTGGTCTAACTCCTCCAGTCTACATAGCTGCCTCTATGTTCTTGGCCAGTTTCTCCTTCGCCCTGCTCTTATAGCCATGCCAACGCTTTTTACAGTCATTGCCTGTTCTCTTCACTTGTCCCACACTTTTGATTTGTCCACTATGGACTTCCAAATTGCCACTTTCTTCCCTAATGGCAATTCTGAGGTGACAAAGAGCTGATGTTGGTGCTCTGTCACCTCAGTGATCAAGATGTCATTCTCCTCCTCACTGAAATTGCACTTCCTCTTCCCTTGGAGGTCTATCTGGATATCCTGGATGGTGCTGGGGTTGTTAGGGTTGTTGTCCTGGCTGTGCTGTCTGGTCCCTGCTCCACGACTGCCTTCTTTGAGGTATGCCAATAGTTTTTTCACAAAAGCATACATTTCTATATGTTTTTTAACACTTCACGTACTGAAAAGTGATGCTAAGGTGGTTTGCGATGCATTACATGCCATAAACCAGCCTTATGTCAATTTTTGCACCCAATGCGTCAGTTTTCGCAGCAACATCAGCATCAGGCCTGCATTTTATTTTTTGCTGTAACCTGGACCTCACATCATGGTGTGCAGTACCGTTAATACGGTGCATCAATGGGTTTTAAATATAATGTAGAGAAACGTAAGTCATTTTGATGAATCACTGTCACAATGCTGCGAAGCATCAGTACTTGTGAATGCGTCCCCAGATATATCATACTTTTAGGTGACGCAAAACTTCAAGACACCATGCTGCAGGGAGGGAATGTGGAATATTTAACATTATATGAAACTTCGCTGTCCTCTTCTTGCACTGGCATACAATGTGCTGCTTCAAGCCACTGTAGGCACCCTAGCACGTTGGTGCAAGGGTGCCTGCATTGTAGGCAGGAGTGGTTTTTTGCAGGCAGAAATACCTTCCTGCACAAAAACATTTCTCAGAGGCATTACCCTCTCTCCACATGTTCTGCAGAATATAGCACACTTAGAAAGAGTATCTATTGTATCTCCCCTGGGAAGGCGTAGTTTTTGATGCATTCCAAAGACATTCCTGTCTTGGAAAATCTGGGAATGAGCCAAAATCCATGGTTGTATGGATGGAAACACCCATGTTCCACCAATGTAACACCTTCTCAGGCAGTGTTACGCAAAGTGGGGCATCTTCCTTCACAAAAAATATCTAGAGAGCCATATTCCTTGTTCTATATGTGCTGCAGAATGCAGTAAACGCAAAAAAAGGAAGAAACAAGGAGAAATTAAAACATTTCTCCTCGTTACACCTGTTCTGGGGAGGCATAAGGTTTTGACGCTGACCTAGGTTTACATGATTTTCTAACACATTTCTAACAATACCTGCAGTCTATTGAAAATTCTCACTGCAAAACAGCCGTGGAATATTTAAAAGTATAAAGTGAAAGAACCGTTTGGACTCAGTATGGATAAAACTTTTGCAAATAGGAAAAGGGCAGCAGAGGAACTTTTCCTGAATCTATCAGCTATTGACGTACGTGCAAGTCGAAATGAGGAACCGAAGGCACAGAGTGTGGATTTGAGAAGCTTACTGAAACAGTTAGAAAAGCATCACAAAATCGAACTCACAAAATGGTGGGAGGTGAAGTCGCTAGAGAAATACCACGAAGCAGGACGGGTGCTGAGGGGCTTAAGAATCATGTTGGTGCCTAGTTTCAATAATCCGAATCCACAGCTCCTAAAAGAATGGGGGGAAAACAATTTGGATGCGTCAATGCGCCTGGTGTGCCTGCCTATCAAGTATGCAAGAATAGATCGCGAAAATGATCTCAAAGAAATAACACGCCTGCAACAGGAAATAGATGCACTAACTAACGATAACAACAAAGACTCCGTGGATAAACCAATCAAGGAAATGCTGGATAGAAAAAATAAACAAGAGGAAGTTATTAAAACCCAGAAAATATGGATATTTGCATGGGATAAAAATGACTACGAGTGAGGGCAGGTTTTTACCTTTGCTCGGAAATACGACACAGTTAAGAAACAAAAAGCGTTGATAAGGTCTAATACGCTGCCAGCCAGTTCCAATACGACGAGCCAAGCCACAGGTTTGAGAAATGTGACCTTGAGTTCTGAATCAAGCACAGTTCTGAGGTATTTGGACTCCGACAATGGCAGTGGCTCAGGCGATTCAACTACCTCACTCTCAGTCTTGGGCCCAATTTCTTATGCAGAAGAGTTGGATTTCATCAGGGAACAGAGACTGCATTCCTTACGACTGAGGAACCGTCAAGGACCACAAACAAGGAAAGGAACCGACGGAGGAGAGAAAGGAGGAAATGTGCAAAGACGGACACAGATTTAAATGAAGCCGAGAAACAACTTTTGGCCTTGGGCTTAAGTTTTTGCCCAGAAAGCAATTTCGTGTTTGTACAAACTCGAGTGGATGTGTACAAATTCATTCGAAAATTAAAATTGAAGAAGTATTTCATGATCAAGAACCAGGGTCCAACTAGGGAAAAGAACTCAACAACGGCACAGACACCTAAAGGGACATTTTATGCGGGCGATATCCCAGTATTAACAACCCTCCACGCATTTCTGGATAACACTACAGAAACTGCAACCAATAACTCGCAAATGGTAGCACAACATGAAAATATCAATATATCTTTACCTGGCAACAGTCCCTTTAGAGCACCATCAACCTTTGAGCCTGTAATGCCTAGAGACGCGTTAGACATCTTCCACGAACGAGTAACAGATGAACTCGAATCACTCTATAGGAACACGTGTAAATCGGAGACCAAGACCAAGGGCAAGAAAAAAGAGTATTTCCAGTTAATAAAGAAACTCAAAGAAAATGATACACTGGTTATTAATAATGCGGACAAAGGTGGAAACATAGTCCTGTGGGACAACAAACTATATAGACCAGAAGCCTTCAAAGAGTCAAGTGATTCTAATTGTTATGAGCTGAGTAATGGTGTAAAAGTCCTTAAAATCAACAGTGACTACAAGAATGATCTTGTGAGGTGGCAAAGGGAGGGTTTGATTTCTAAAGATGAATACAGGTTTCTGTACAAAGAACATCCAGTCTTACCTACGTTTACCTTATCCCGAAGGTTCATAAAGGCCTTAGTCCACTACAAGGAAGACCTGAAGGAATTTGTCACCACTTTGCCAACTTTTTTACAGGACTCTAGAGACTTTTTATCTAAATTAAGCACTGTGCAATGGACTGAGGACTTGATGTTTTTAACACTTGAAATTTCCTCACTGTATACCAGCATCAAACATGATGATGGCCTCCATGCAGTAGAATATTTTCTCCAACGGAGAGAAGTTGGTATGTACCAACACAATAAGATGTTTATGGGGATGATCAAGAAATGTTTATTTAACAATGTCTTTATGTTTGACGGCAAGGTATACAAACAAAAACAGGGTGTGGCTATGGGGGCATGCTTCTCCCCCAGCTATGCATGTTTACATGGTGGCTGGTGGGAGGATCATGTCCTCCGGCACAAGCGCAGGGCACTTTATGATTTGCATGTGATGCACATATGGCGTTATATAGATGACGTATTTATTGTGTGGAAGGGAAGTGAGGAGGAGGCTAGGAGATTTGTTGAGCTCATTAATGTTAATAGGCTCAACCTTACATTCACTTCCAATATTGATTCTGTTTCCACCAACTTTCTGGATATTCAAATTATTGTCCAGAATGATAACTTAGAAACTAGCCTGTATCAAAAACCTACAGCAGGTAACACGTTACTTCACGCATCTAGTTTCCATCCGCATCATACGATAGCCAGTCTTCCTTATGGGGAATTTTTGAGAATACGTAGAGCCTGTAGCTCCGAGAAGGAATTAAAAGAATCTCAGGAGAATGCCAAGTGTAGACTATTGGAATGGGGATACAATGCACACAAGTTAGATCTAGCCATGAAAAAAGCCAATGAGAAGGATAGATCGACATTGTTAAAGAAAACCCCAATTATCTCTACAGAATTGAGTGTTACTTCCAGAATTGATACCACTGATCTAGGGACCAATATGTCTGAGACACAATGTAGATTCATATCTACATATAGTAGGCAATCTCATACCATAAGGAAGATAATCAATTCTCAATGGCCCTTAGTTTTAACTGATGGAGTGCTTAATGCGGTTTTACCATCTAAACCCAATTTTACGTACCGAAAGCCGCATTCTATGAGGAGTGATTTGGTAAAGACATGTCCTGAGCTCTATAATAAGGACAATTGGCTTTCTCCAAAGAAAGGCTTTTTTCAAGTGCAGTACGTGCAGAGCGTGTAAATTTGGGATTAAAACTAATTCCTATAAAAATGCATTTTCTGATGAGTTGATTAAGATAAGAGGACATTTCACGTGCAAAACAGATCTTGTGGTGTATGTCCTCTAATGTGTATGTGGTCTCCAATATGTGGGGAACACGAAACTCCAGGTACACGCTCGCATTTTACAGCACTTGAGAGCAACTGTGAATTCAGATCCCTCCTAGCCGGTGGCTAGACATGTCAAGACAGAACATGATAATGATCACAATGTCTTACAGTATTTTGTAATCAATAGTGTCCCTCCAAATAAAAGAGTGGGGACTAGGGAGAAGTTGCTCAGACAATTGGAAACTAGATATATTTTAGAGCTCAATACTAAGACCCCTAGAGGACTAAACATTTGTGAGGATTTACATCATTACCTCTAAATAGTTTATGACCTCTTCCATTACTAGAATATGCCATATACACACATTTTGTCTAGGTACATTATAAGAACAGTTAGAATATCATATATATCTGGTTTAATACTATTTCTAGATAATTTTTGTACTGTGGTTTTAAGCTATTTATTCTGGGTTTAGTTTTATATCTCCATCTGGTGTTATTGTTATTGTTATTGTTAATTGAGATTTGTATAGCGCTAAATCACCGACAGGTCTCTTAGCGCTCGGGACAGGGTGGGGGAGACGACTTACTGCATGGGTGGGAGAGGAGAGGGTCTAGAGGCAAATTAATCTATATTTAATGATTCTCTAAAGAGGACAGTTTTGAGTAATTTCTGAAAGTGAAGCAAGTTGGGTTCTTTGCGGAGCTGGTCAGGTAACTTGTTCCAAAGCTGAGGAACCAGTACTGAAAAGGATCTCCCTCCTTTAGAGTAGAGTCTGTACCGAGGGCATGACAGGAGTTGTGCCTCTGAGGATCGCAATGAGCGTCCCGGCGAATAAACCGCCAGGCGTTCTTTTACGTAGACAGGGGCTAGGCCATATATAGCTTTATAAGCTATGCAGAGGCTCTTGAATTTCACTCTTTGTTTGTGTCCGGTATTTGTGTGTTTTATCATGACTTTATATTTTATGAATTTATGGTTTTATACTATTTATTGGTGCCATTTGCACAGGTATTGTTTGACCCTTTATAGTCTTGTAACTTAGCAGTCCAATATGAAATCTACAATGAATAAAAAAACTTTTTGTCTTTGTAGATGGTCTTTGCTTTGAACCTAAGTTTGGACGGCTGTCCAGACTTTACACTGGTATGATTGCAGGAGAATTAAGGATAGGATAATAATATTTTTCTCTGCTGCCTGCTCCTAATTTTTCCAAACCAGTTCTAGTTGAGAACTGAGAGTTCCCGGCTGGGAACATTTTATGCACTTTATTGTTAGCACTATACACTTAGCACTTTAGATTGTCATGAATATGACTGGGGCGTATGGGATTCAAATTAGAACATAGATCAACAAGATATTTGCACAATGGTATTTTTAGACATTAAGGCTGATAATCATACTCTTAGAAGAATAGAATCAATCTGAATTATGCTGAGATATTTAATTGACTTCTTCTTATTGTGTGTTTCAGAGGCATATTAAACAAGCATTTACAATGCAACGGTTTCGTCTTTGGAAAAGTTAGAGCTATTGGCAATGTAAATGACAATGCCATTTATTTATCTGTTTTCAAAACCAACACATAAATAGAAATATATTGTCATTTACAATGCCAATAGCTCAAACTTTTCCAAAGGCGAAACCGTTGCATTGTAAATGCTTGTTTAGTCATGCTGTACAGCAGAGCAGGTGCTATGCAGCAAGGCTAAAACTAATTTTAAAAAATGAAAAACAATGCTGACTGAGATATAGCGCTTTTAAAAAAAATTATAAACAAGTGCGGATTAAGCAAAACAAAGGGAGGGAAGGAGGGGGAAGGACTGGCAAGAGGGGATGGGGAGCACCTGGACAAAGGAGGGTGAAAGGTAAGGGCTGGTGGGAAGCACACCGACTACAGAGGGTTGGTGAGACAGTATGTGTTATGTTATTTCAACTTTTAGAGCGCTCGGCTGCCCCAGCAAAGGGACGTCCCGGCGCTTTATCTGGAAGAAGGAACACAACCGAAAGGCAAGCAGAGAAGATGAATGTGGACAAGTACAGCAGCAATGGAGAGTGGGTGAGGTGCTGCAGACAAGCACATTGACAGAGTTGAGCGAGTGCTGCTGCAGACCAGCAGTCAGACAACAGAGAGTTGGGTAGGGAGCTAGGGCAAGTAGAGGTTGGGCGGGAGGGACTTGGGGAGAACATGAAGCAGGGAGAAGTACACAAGGAGCCAGCTGAAAAACACTGGTACTCTTGTAGAGTGCTTAAACAAAAAGAAAAAAGTAGCGCCTGAAAAAGCAAATAAAGGAAGGACCAAGTAATGTGTCCATGCTTCAGGAGAGCGAGAAACCCACAAAGAGGAAGGAACCCTAGGAAAGCTGACTAATAAGAAGCATGCAAATGAGCAGGACAGTGAGGCCAACCAAAAGGTAATCACTGGGCCCCTTTCTAAACCCCCTGTAAGTTAATAAAAAGTTATTGTAGGAGACAATGCATGCACTGCCTTAGGTAATACCTAAAACTATGCTACTGACTATCGTACACTCAGGAGCATAATGCCATATATAAGGGAAACAAGAAGGAGATATATCACTCGACTTAAATAACTCCTTTTACAAACACAGAAAAGACACCCCAGCTGCCATGAAGACTATAATGCCCAATCCTTTAAAACGAAAACAGTGGGACAAAAGACCTCTTCAAAGCTTTGTGATGGCACAACAATCAGATGCCTGAATCTCTGGCACCATCCGAAAGAAAAATATATGCAATCTAAACATTCTTCATGTAGCAAAATTGGCACAGTAACGCACTCTAACAATTTAGTATTTTGAGAGCTCTACTGAATTCTACTGAAAACCTTCAACATCCACATTCCCATGTTAATGTCTGCCCCCACCGGTTAGTCCAAAACAATTCCACCTTAGTGAGTGGAATGTTGTAAAACATTAGCCCTTCTGCCTCGGGTTTTATTAGTAAATAAAGAACCTGTCCTCCGTTACAAGTTCTCACCTGCAGCTCGAGTATATACCTAGTATAGAGGGTTTTTAACAACCTTGGCACCCGGATATTATGCTTTGATAGAGAAAACCTAAATGTGGACCATTTCCTCTATCACATTCAGCTATGCTTCCAAACTTAACTTTGGCTGTCCAATTCTCAAAGACCACTTAGAAATTCCGCCCTCACTCTGCACCGCCACAGAAGAGGTTGAAATCCTCTGCAAAACACCTGCTGACCTCTCCTAGTGAGCACTGACAATGTCTCAGAGCAACAAGGTGTTTTCCACACATCCTTAAAATCAGGCATGTTTCGCTCTTACAAAAGACATCTACCTTAACTAGCAACCACCACCCTTCACCCACTCCTTGGGAGAAAATAAACCTGAAAAAATGAAAATTACATAACCCCAGGGTCACCATGTAACCATAAAAAGCCGCACAACTATATTTTGCTAATTAGCCCCTTTTCAGCCTGGCTGATACACAAATGAAGAACACTGAGTGTTAATGTCCAAGTCGTGGATTACATTCTAGCCTTCAGGCAGTGACAACTCTTTCTGACCTGTTCTCTGTATTGGATAGGAGGGGAATACAATATCGGCCAGGCAACACTCTGCGAAGGAATGGGGATCAATGGGACTGGTTGTTATTGCTTTCTTCCTTACTAATAGACAGGCATCAATACAAGCAGCTAACCACAGATCATATTTCTCTGTGTTAACTGCTGGGTCTCTTAAGGCTCAAGTGTGGTACAGCTTAATTCTATCTTTTATAGTTTTGAACTCGGACATGGAACCATCAGGCCCCCTTCTGTAAAATCAAGGAATTGCCATTCAGCCATAGCTGAAGCGTCATCTAAGAATGACAACCTTCAACTCCAATCATGTCTGTGATACAATGCAAGTATAAGAGACTATAGACAACTGAACCTATTTAAGAAGAGGTGGTCCTCATGTTTAGTGGCATCCCGGAATGAAATGTAACACCATGACTCAACAGATGCAATCCTGAATGTTTCTCACAAACCAATCCTCCCTATGCAAAATCCATGGGCTACCACTTTGACATTCACTGTAGCTTCAAGGCGCAAGTGACAAAAATGGCACTGACAGCTTGATTTAGCCCCCAAGGGTGCAGCTAGGCTTATTTCAGACCAGTCTACAAGCGCTTGTTACCATCACATACATCTACGTAACATTGAGGGTAAACACTTCTTGCTGCTTTTGGAACCTCCACAACCCCGCCAGCCATCAACACTACAAGCAGAATCACATTCTGTCTCCATAGTCAAAGAACAAAGCAATCAGGCTTATACACCTGGGCTCACAATTCAAACCTGCTCCATGATCAATGTGACCGGGACAACGTAGAAGCCCCATACTCTCGGATGAGCACTTGATCTCTGAAACCTCCTGTAGCACTAGAAACTAAGGCACAGCAGGTCCCTCCCCATCGCCAGAAACTACAAGAAGAAAACTCACCAACAGGCTCTGTCGAGCTACATCCCAAAAGTCTACATATGGCTGCCCTATCACTTTGCCTTTTCCTTCTCTCTGCGACTCATGACAAAGCTAGAAATGGATCCTCGCACAACATGTATTGCCCTCGCCATTATTTTGATCTTCACCCTGGTGTAAACACCGCTTTGCAGCTGCCAATAATGACTATTCCTTGAGTATCGAGCATATCTACTCTTTGTCTATTAAATATGAACTCCGCCTTCTCAAGAACGTAAACCCTTCACAGCATAGAGCCATATCCCCACCCGAAGCCCAGGACACCGCTTGCTCCCATTCAATAAATTCAATGTAATCTGATGATGCATTATATATCTTGTTTCAACAGACCTATATTTCCGAGCACTGTATAAAAAGTGTGCTTTTATTTCTTAGTACTAATTAGATTGACCCCAGAAGGATTAATGGCTGTCTCAAGCTCCTTACGCATGCATACAAGGCCCTCCACAACATTGGACCAGCATACCTAAACAACCACCTTTCCTTCCACGCACCTAAGAGACACCTCCTGTCAGCTGATGTCTTTCTGTCCACAATCCCACTCATCTACAAGACCAAAGCGAGGAGGAATTTTCTTCTCCTACCTCGCAGGCAAGGCCTGGAACGACCTCCCCCTCCACCTGCGGCAAGTCCCTACATTGCTCCAGTTCAGGAAGGACCTCAAGACCTGGGTCTTAGGATGACCCCAGCACTCAACAGAGCCGCCCCCACCCCCTCCTCCCTAGCGCCTTGAGACCCTTGCGAGTGAGTAGCTGCGCTTTACCAACCCTGAATGATTGATTGTTTTCCTGGCGATGCAGGTTACACACAATTCTCAGGAGCAGAAGAATAATCAGCTAATTTGTTGCCCTGCAATTTGAATCCATCACTTGGCGAGACATCTCTGCAACAGAAGCATAGCCCGCTGAGCTACCCCGCTGGAACTGCAACCTGTGACTAAAGCTGCACACAGGCCTCTACAGTCATCACACCGGGCTACCTTACAAATGTGCAGTGGCAAAAGCTCTCCCTGTGAGAGCTTCACAAGCTTTTAGCGCTCCTCGTCAACCGCTGACTCACAGTTCCCCACTTCCTCTGCTGCCTCCAAGGCATTTCATGTTGGCCACAATTTCATCACAGTCTACAAATGCAACTTCTTGATAGGCTGCAGTTCCGCGTTAAAGAAATGAGAAGAAAATAGCAATCCGATTACGGGGAGCTATGATTAAATTCGCACAGATCATTCTATATTTCATAATCAGTGCTGCATGAAGCACCGTACAATACACCGAACTTTAGGAGGGCCCACTCAACCTTTCATGCTTCTGAAATGAAGAAATAAAAAAAATAAAAAGAAGGATCAATGAGGTGGGAAGTAGGGACTACAAACTCATCGTGTGAAAGTGACAATGGAAGAGTTAGCTTGTGGGCTGTGCCATTTTTCCTGGATTTCGTTTCAAGTCAAACCAAAAGTGTGTTCTTCCCTGTAGGGTACTTTCCCTCAAGTTAAATCCCACAAATATTTGGGTGAACTGGGTAATAGGAGAAAAATACATTCAGGGCAAAAGGACTGCAACGTGAAGCGACTTCAGCGTGTCATTCAGGTAAAAAGAGTGGAATCTGGGATAGTTCGGACAACGGGCAGAAAAGCACTCTGGGAACATTCCTAGCTCTCGGACCAAAACACCATTTCCGGGTTACAGGGAGGCGGTGAAACCTTCGCTTCGACGTTTCGCAAGGGGGGAAAGGGGTATTTCTGCTGATCTAGTATTTTATAGAGGTTGTGTTGTGTGTGGGGGAGTACTTAACCCTGAATTATTAACACCTCGGCACTATTTTACAACTTGTGGATAGACTCCAACTCCACCCTTGCCGGCACCTGCACGCTCTCAGATGGAATGTTCCTGAATTCACCGGCTCGTGGAATACCTTTCGTTCTCCCTCTCGGTCGAGAAGAGGTCCACCCTTCAGAAAAGCGAGAGGGGCCCGCCTCACTGAGGGAAATGGAGTAAGATGCTCTTCGCTCACCTGGCGAGGAGGCAGCTCTCTCTCTGGTGAGACCCACTCTCCTTCAGGTGAGATATTTTGCACACCTGAGGTAGCTCGCCATCCACATAGGCACCTAAACTGTCTGCAGGGTGACACTTTCCTACCCATCTGGAAACAGGGGGTCCGCCGGTGCGCTGACAGACAGACCTCCCCCTTCTCAAATTATTGCACACACCCTTTAAACCTTTATTTTTTTCAATTCCTTCTAAACCGTGCCAATAACATTAAATACAGATGGAACTGTCCGAAATCTCCTGCTGCAAAGGATCGATAAATTATTTAGGAAGGCGAATTTCCGATTAGACGCGGTGCAGAAAGCTTCCTCAAAACTATCTTTTTTTTCAAATGACTTGACGTTTCCTTTTTAGGAAGAAACGTGCACGTATATCGCATTTTAGCAATTGATTCGACTTTAATTCAGCAATGATTGCTCTGAATCAGAAAGTAATCCCAGTTATCCCATTTCAGTCGGACGTGTATGACGTCCAGCCCGGCACTCCATCTCAAATCTTGAGCTCTAACTTAAATATGTGGCCTCCTGCTGCAAAACACTTTTAGTTTTGGGATCTTACAACCACTCTACGTATAGAGTACGCTAAGATTCCTGAACGTAAATACAAAAAGCATGCTTTTATTGATGTTGACGTTGGTTATTCTAAATGTGTTGTCATATAGTCTTTAAATTAAGCCAAATAAGATTTTAATAATACATCGAGTCGAAATAAGGGGCAACTCACAAGCTGACTACGGTTGAAAGAGTTAAAGTTTTGTAAGTTAAGTCATCAAAGTTAAACACACACACACACTCTCATTAGTGTTAAGTGCACAAGTCCCACACAATTTCAGACCGTGAGCAGTCTGCTCGTTACAGGTTGGAATCACAGCAGTACTGATTCACCCTTTCATCAACCCCACAGTTGAAAGACTCACTTCACAACCCGAACGGTATTTTGCACAAACAGGTGGTAAAAAATGTCAGCTCAGTGAGCAGTCTGCAAGTCACCGGTTCGAATCCTTGTAGGGCAGATTCTCCCTTTCGACAGCACAGTCAAGAGGCTGACTACAAAAGCAAAACAACATGTTGCACAATGGGAAGGTGACAGCAATATATTTGACAGCAGCCTGTACATCACAGTTATAGCCCCAACAGATGCTCCCTTTCAACGTCCACGGTGGGGTAAATACGAGTAACAACTAAGGTGAGTGGGAACATAGTTACACCTTTTATTTAAGAAGCAAAAAAAGCTTACACGAGGCAGAAAGTACTGTAAAAATATACAATTCTTTCTCAATAAAGAGCACATAACCCAGTTGCAATGTATGATCTTGGCAACTCATTTTACGCTCAGCCGTGGTTCCTTACATAACGTTATCTGCCTACATCGGTAAAGATTGAGTTAAGCAAAAATTCAACATAAAGCGCTTAAAAAACTGGAAATCAACAGTATATGAAGTGAGCAGGAAGATACAGTGAGGCTAAAGCAGGAGGCGAGATGAAGAAAGGTAAGAAAGAAAAGAGGGACGAAAACGGATAAAATGAGATGAAAACATGTATTTCCGGTAGTTGTGCATTGCAATGCTTTTTAAACAGCACCTGCTATTTACTTCGAAACAAACTGGTTCAGAATATTTGAGAAATGTAGGAGGGAGGAAACCGGGTGGTGGCACCCTGATTATAAATGCACAAACAGGCACCAGCCTCTGCACTTCCTGCTTCTGCTTTTTTCCAAGTAAAGTTGCAAAGCTTCACTAGGCTAGGCACTGTGACCCGACAGCCCTCTCCGGACACTTACCCCAGTGCCATTGTCGCAGACAATCACTTTCCTTCCCTGGCTGTCCATGCTCTGCTTGCCCCCTTGATCACCGCTGGCGCCTCTTCTAAGCTGGTTGCCTCGCCCTGGTCCTGGCAGAGCTGCTTCCTCCCTGCCTGCCACAGGAGGAAATGAGGTGGGCGGGGCCGAGTCAGGCAGCTCGAGGCCGAGGCTAGTCGTAACATCCTGGGCTGGGCTCAGATGGTAAGGGAACAGGAAACTGAGCTAGAAAACACGGTGCGCGCGTAACAAAAACCAGAGAAATATTGCGACGTCCGCATCTGGTTTTTTTGCAAAGTAGACTTTAAAGCTTTAACAGATGGGAGGGCGAAAAAGTAAACAAGCGGCAGTGGAAAATCGGCGTAGCTAGCAATTTAGAATAATATTCCGGGCAAAGCCAATAAGTCTGGCTTGCATTTTTATTCCTTGCCAAAACATAAACAAGTCCGTGTTTTATTTGGGGTGGGGTGGGGGTGCTACTGTCTTTAGGTGTGGTGCTCACATCATGCGAAAGGAACGTGAAACAACGGCACAAACAGGGGGGCAGAGGCTTACCTCACGGCCTCGGTAGACGCTGCTCGGAAAGCACAGCGTCCTGTAGGGATTCGGGGGCGTGCTCTCCCCTTCCCATTGGCTGGAAGGTAAAATTCCAGCCAATGGGAAGAGGAGAGGGCGGGACTTAAAAAAAGACCCAGAAACGCCCCCGAATTGCGTCAAGGCGGGCCCTGAACTGAGTGACGCTCCTCTCCTCCAATGGCTGGCCAGCATTTACGAGGCCAGCCAATGAAGAAGAGGGACGTGTTCAGGCCCCCATACTACTAACAAAAGATTTCGGCTCCGCCCACTGCTCACGCAGTGGGACGGTAGCCGAAACCTAAAAATAGTCCATGCCAAAGGGACATTTACAATGTTTATTTATTTACTGTTGAATTCTTGCCGTATTTGCACAGTAATATGAATTTCTTTGACCATCATTTTAAAATCAATTGCAAATGTAATCATATATTTGAACAATTTTTAAATGCATCAGAATGTTCAAGAATTATGTTTGTTTCTACATTATATGCGCCAGTCTGTTTTCTCACAATTGACCCGAGGTTTAAGTCTTTTAACCATGAGCATTAAGGGTCACATGACATCCGCTTTATTCTATTGGTGGTTAGTTATTTAAATTTTGTTTGCTAATGATCACTTTCAATGAAGATAAGAAGGATGACTAATCTTGGTGGAATTGGCGCTTCACAGTTTATAGGCTAATATCTACAGTGATGAGTATATATGTCGTTGGGTGCCTAGGCATGGGTTGTCATCCTAACCCACCAGTAATCCACAGATTAAAGTTTTTCAGTATAGAACCTATCACACCAACAAAATGATTCAACAAGGACTTATAATACAGTTTTCATGAAATTCAACACAATTACGCCAATGAAGAAAATTAAGGTTCTTTTAATCTCAAAGGCTTTCCCTCAGTCCAGCCAACACGTGTTTCGTCGATTGGGCGGAAACCCACGACTTCATCAGGGCTGATATCAATTTCTTCTGGACTTATGTGCCTTCTGGCTGGTTATATTTCCGGCCCAGCCTTATGTGGCGTGGGCAATCCTTTCTTGTCAGATCTTGGTCTGTGTTAATGCGGACGCTTCAGATCGGTAACTCTTAATGTTCTCCGTATATCGGTAATAATGATATGATTCCGGAGTATATATAAACAATAGTAGTGTCCTTCCTCCAGTGATATTAGTGGAGTGAAGTTGCTTCCCGCTCCCAATATTATGGAGTCCTGGAGCGGCAAAATCCCACCAGTGTATCGAGCGGTCTTCCGTATTTTCCAAAATACGGAAGACCGCTCGATCTTGTTCAATATTCATGGTCTGTACATTAGCCTTCCACGTGTGATTGCCATTCATCTCAAACGTTCCATCAAAAAACAAATGTGTGTTGTACACAATCCCCCTGGTGTGTGTGTGCACATTATTGTGCTCCCTTTAGGCCTGGGTATTCGTGGCTCTAAAAAGTATAAGGAGCCACAGGCAGAGTGCACATCCTAGATCACATGTGACAAACAGTGATCAGCAATGTGTAGATTTCTTTTGCTGTACGCTCTGTTGTCAGGCTTTGTATAAGTGAGACTTTCAGATTCACATTTGACATGCATTTCTTGACTGTAATGAGTGTTATCACTTTGTATGACATAGCCTCACTGCTGATCCTCCCGCCATCTGAGCACATTCACATGTGTACGCTTCACGATAGCAACACTTTCAATAATACCGCACACCATTGACATGCATGTCTGCGCATATCCACAACCTTGACAACTACATGTGATGTTTCCCATTCACTCTTTTCAAACACCATCTCATTAGCGATAGTTGCCACTCTCTCGACACATGCTACACTAACTTAAATTGCACGCTCTGTGAGGTCAAAACTACAAAAGAAACACACATAAGTACACTTCCTGGCCAGGCAGGAACTGAACAACGCCCAGGTCCCATAATAATTATTCACACCCCTACGCTGGCCTGGCGTTCGCAAGACAGCCCACTTTGCATACGTATAAATAAGATAACCATGACGCCACATGTCCCTCTTCTTCCACACTGCCTCAGGTGATATGTCCACATCCACCCCACTTATCACAATGCGCAATCAAAGAAAAGGGATCCATGAGGTGTACACCATTCTGGCAATCAACGCTGGCTCTAAATTGTGAGCCCTACTGCCCGTCATCTTCAAAAGGGATCCAATAGGTGTACACCATCATTAAATCATCACTCCAGCTGAATTCTGAGCACTGCTGCCGTAGTGTTTGCTCACACTACAATGACAGCAGGTGAGCAGAGCGGCCTGGGTGCACAGGGCCTCCAATTGAGCACGGTGCAACAGGAGGGGTGGGGTACATCAGCCTGGCTGCGCAGGTGCGAACAAGCGATGTTGCTGTGCGTAATGATGTGATCTCTGACCTGATTCAGTCTCATCTCTGTTTCATTTTAAAGACCTGCTGGACTGTACTGTAGGCCTGAGCCAGCGGGCAGCACTGCCTTTGGACACCTGTTGGGCACAGTGCTGCAGGAGGGGTGGGGGCATCAGCCTGAGTGCGTACAGGCGAATAAGCAATGTTGCCGTGCGTAATGACGTGATCTCTGACCTCATTCAGTCACATCTCTGTCTCATTTCAAGGACCTGCTGGAACATACTGTAGGCTTGAGCCAGTGGGGAGCGCTGCCCTACAGACATGTGGCGTTGGCGTTTAGGGCACTGTACTGAGCTTGTTACTAAGTTTACATGCACACAGCCTTCCGCCCCTGCATTACACGTGCACAACATGCTTCTACCATGCGCTCTGTTCCTTTCTATGTGAACCTTTGTATAACGTATTATTATTTAACCTTGTGAATTCTCGTGCACTCCAATTCCTCTTTGAACCACGATTACCACTAACAGTTGGTAGATCGTATTTCAAAAGAAAGGATGCACTTAACTCCTGTTTTCTATCAAGCTTGAAATAAACCTTCATTTACTTCCAGAAGTTTACACCATTAAATTATTTCTTTCTTTTCAGACACTGAATTGATTGGCTCAAGATGAGGGGAGCAGCAGCACACCCCGCGATGATGCCCTGAGCATTCTGACACTTTCCATTGCGGTATCAAGACACCGTCCACGACCAGAGACCTGCTCGCCTACCGTACAAACGTACCGCGGACTCGCAGCTTGCACCAACACGTCGTGGGACACACCGGTGGTGGCAGGTGAGCAATGAAACCTTGGTGTGCAGGACCTACAATTGAGCACAGTGCGGGAGCAGGGGCTTGGGTGCAGCACCCTGGGTGCATAGGTGCATGCAAGCGATTTTCCCATAGCTAATAATGTAGGATTATATCATGAAAGAACGGCGATAACATTATCACCGCCTTCGCGGCAGGAAACTACTGCTAAAGCGGCGATAATGGGCTTGATAATATGCCCTTGTGAATTCCCATAGAAGCCCAGGTTCACACCAGAACCTGGGCTTCTATGGAAATTCACAAGGGCATATTATCAAGCTCCTTATCGCCGCTGTAGCGGCAGTTTCCTGCTGCTAAAGCGGCAATAATGTTATTGCGGTTCCTTGATAATATGGCCCCTAATCTCTGGCCTCATATGTTTCATTTTAAGGACTTGCTGGACCACACTCTTTCTGGCGGACCCCAGCATCCTAGACAAATGGGTGACGGGAGGGTAAACACTAAGGGCTGGGTGCAGTAGACCGACGCTCTGTTTCCTCCTCCCTCTCTTCTTTTCACTCTTCCTCCCCTTCTCCCTTCCACCTACTCCCCCTCCCTCCCATTCTCACTATCCACCTTTCATTCAGACTACTTTTCTTTACCTCTTCCACATAGCACACATACTTATGTTTCATTTTTGTCTTGCAGGTTTTCTACGCTGCTTATACTGGAGTCCAACCCACGTTTTTTATATTATACTGTTTGTTCTATTAAACTTACGTTTCTATATATTTCTGTTTTAATAAAGGTTACTTTTTTTCAAATAAATAACTGAATGTATAGGTCTTGTTTTTCTGACAACACTTGTCTATAGTTTATTGTGAAAATCATCTGTTTATAGGAGATTATAATGGCAAACCTTTCTAATATTACAGTGCACATACCAAACAAAATCTACTGACTATTACACAAATGCAGCCTAGGTAATTCTACAATGCAAGAGTTCTATGAGTGTGTCACTTTATAACACCATTAGTACTGCTCGTTTGATTACAGAACCAATAAGGCACTGCTTAGGACCACCGAGGCTTCATGGACTGCCGTGACCCACCCTGTATATTTAAGTAAAGCCCCGCCGCTTGGCGATCCAAGGACTTCAGTTGGCCTCAAACCCCCCGAACAATTAGTAAATAATACCCGGGAAGGTGGCGGTCCCCTAGGCTGCGAAACGTCTCTGTGCCCTGCCGCGCCTAATTTATATGTGACATTAAGATCCTCAGTCCCACAGAAACCCCGCAATTTAATAATTGTATTGGCCATGAAACATTACTCACCAGGGGCCTCATTTAAATGAACTGGTGAGACCCCGCTTTTTTTGTTTTTGTTTTTCTTTCTCTTAATTGTTACCATCCGCATCCCCCTCAATTAAAGCGATACAAGATTTTCCTCCTTTCCCTTCAAGAAGTCAAACAAGGATTTGCTATCACAGGGTGGAAGTCATGCACCCGCCCTCTAATAGCAAACACAAATGTCCCATGAATACCTACCCCGGGACATTGTATGCATTGCGCCTGAGACGTCGCTCTCCCTAGGACCATGATGCATTTGTTAGTATAAACGCATACTAACAATACCTACACACATGTAGTACAGCGACCAGAATGTAGTGAATAAGCAGAGGAGGCGCAAAATATAAATCCTACAAGAAGTAGGATGACATAGTTCAATGAGCCGATGACCCTGGCATGAGTAGAAACAGCTACACAAAGAAAACGGGTCTTCAGCACAACGCAAGCAACTTTGAAATATTGGTGAGTGCTGCCTTCTTTTCACCTTCTCCTGCTTGTCACCAAATGTATGTAGTGAAGAGGCAGACAGCAGTGGATCCCATAAGTAGATTTATTACAGGAAAACAAGACACCTGAAACAGCCACCAACGGGAGCAGACAGTAAGGCAACCGTCTTCACCAGCACTGTGTACAAACTCTGCAAGGTACCCCTCATGACAGCCCTACATTCTAACATTGCATACTTAGATTCTAGTAGAATTACAGACTAACATTCTACTATGACTTAGTTTGGAATACTACACAGAGTACAGGACTTTACAGCAATGAGCTCATGGTTTTATCCACAATTCTTGACACCGGTAGGGGTGAGTAGTTCGCTTCCCACTCCCTGTATTGTATAAACGCAAACTAACACTACTTCCACAGGTATGCTAAAGCAAGCAGAGCATATCACTTTACAGCAATGAGCTCACAATTTAGGCTCACGGTTTAATCCCTGAGTCTTCACACCAGTAGGGGTGAGTAGTTCGCTTCCCACTCCCTATATAATAGAAATGCATACTAACACTACTTATACACTTGTACTACAGCATCAAGTATCCTACAGTGCCCAGAGCCCATCAATTTACACCAATCAGCTTGGTTTGATCCCCGACTCTTCACCCCTGTAGGCGTGAGTTCTTCGCTTCCCACTTTCGGGACAGTATAAACGCACAGTACCGGTCAGTAGTTCACCTCCCACTTCATGTAAGTATAAACGCCTAATAACTCTACTTGCACACGTATACTACAGCGCCCAGAGCCCATCCCATTATAGCAATCATCTGGGTTTCATCCCCAAATCTTCACACCGGTAGGCGTGAGTACTTCGCTTCCCGCTTCGGGTATAGAATAAACACACATTAGCGGTCAGTAGTTTGCTTCCCACTCCCTGTCTGGTATAAATGCCTACTAACACACATATGCTACAAAGACCAGACCACATCACTTTACAGGAATGACCTCACGGTTTAGGCTCTCAGTGTCATCCCCAAGTGTAGCACCATATTATATCAGCACCATGTCACTCTTAGTACCACCGCACTTTCAGTAACAGTGACTAATTCACTTCGCACTCCCCCACCGAGGTTACAGTGCTCCTACCCTCCTTTCCAACTTTTTTCACCCTTTTTTCACCATACTCGCTTCAATGGAATCACAAAATGGTGGCCAACACTTCCTAATTGCAACCGCTTGCAGCCAATGAGCAGCAAGCGTGTGCTCATAACGCCTCAGCCAATCAGATGGCAGAATTCCCAAATATTGATATCTGTAAATTTTGATATTTCTCAAAAACTATTGAACGGATTTACACCAAATAAACAAAAGCGTGCTTTCTAGACCAAAACCCTTCTCCCAGCCACATTTGGGGTAATTCCGTTCACCTGTTCGACCTATAGCCTTGTCTAAAGTTTCCTATGGAAATTAACATGGAGAAAACACACACTTTCTAGAACATTCTACAACACGCAGAGGTTAAAAGTTCATGAATTTTTTTAAACCTAAAGATATTTTTTTGCAACATTTTCTCAAACATTTAACGGCACGTGCAGGTTAAAAGTGAACGATTGTTTTAAGTTCGAACGCTGCATTCCAAATGCAAGTAGCAGGTGTGGTTGAGTTGATCAAATTTTATGCTATAATATGTAGTCCACTTTCAAACAGCTTTTTCCTAACCAATCACAAAGATGCTTTTCCACAAAACGAATGTGCACCCCACTTTTAAAAAACAAAGCTTTTCATCTCCCACTTAGGGACCGTTTTTTATTTGAAAATAAACTAGTTCCCCATCTTTCAACATATCTCCTATTCTACGAAGGGACTGCATGAGCTACAGACATCTTTCCATACCTTCCAGCTTTACCTTCAAAAACCTAGTGTGGATCGTAGGATATAGCTATGTTTTCTGGTGCAAGAGGTATGCAGAACAGAGACATATTGACTTAGACCTCGGTTTACAAAATGTGGACATTAAATGGTTTGGACAGAGAGGATTGAAGTGGCAACAATTGTTACCTTTAGTTCAAACCTGTTTGCATCTACAACATCTGACCTCGTGATTGTGCACTGTGGTGGAAACGACCTAGGCACATTCACTGGGGTAAGTTAGGAAATGCTATGAACGACATCTTTGGACAATTGATGTTACTTTTGCCTCAAACTATCATTGTATATTCCAATATATGCCAAAGACAGAAGTGGAAATGATCCAAACAATTTTGTCCTCAGATTGAAAAATCTCGGAAGAAAGTCAAGAAAAGCTGTATCTGCATTCCTCAGAGATCACAAAATGGGATCCATCTACAACAATAACATACGTTTTGATATGGCAGATATCTACAGATACACTTCACAGATCAGGAAACTGTGTTTTCCTGAATACCTTGAAGCTGTGCATCGGCACTTATATGTAGCTTCAACTAATGAACACAAGGGCTCTTTTTAGAGCCACCCTATAACTTACAACTTAGGCCCGCTATTTTAGGGCCAAGTAACAGCAATTCCGGTCCCTCGCCAAAATGTATTCTCCACACAGCTGTGGCGCAGTGACCAGACCATCTCACTTTGCAGCACTGTGCTCTCGCTTTAATTCTTGGCTCTACTCACCCATAGAAGTGAGTAGTTTGCGCTTTACAAATATTGTATTGAGTTACCTTCGCCTACCCTATACAACACCACCCAAGCACCATATACAAGTTGGACAGGTGTGGCACAGCGCCCAGAGCACATGACTTCACAGCATAGCACACACACTTTAGGCTCACAGTTTCATCCCGGAGTCCAGCAGCACCTCAAATTAACAGCATGACACTCTAGGCAATACCTCACTTAATTTCCGTACCCCGCACTTTCAGACCGATTGAGGGCAGTAGTTCAACGGCTTTGCCCCGAGTCCGTCAGCAGCTCAGCTTATGCCCCCAACGCCATCAGATCCATAGGAGTGAGTAGTTAGCAGTTCACAAATACTGAATTTATTTGATACAGACGAATTTACCTTCGCACTCACTCTATAACACCCACTAAGCACCATACACAAGCTACAATGTTCGAAACAAAAGTTCATCCAAATAGCTATAACTACATGCTCATACTACTTAGAAAGGTATGGCACAGCGCCTAGAGCACATGACTTCACATCATATGACACACAGTTTGGGCTCACGCTTTCATCCCTGAGTCCGCCAGCAGCTCAGCTTAGCAGCATGAGACTCTAGACAGGACCTCACATATATTCCGTACCCCAGGACTTTCAGACCAGTACGAGTCAGTAGTTCATCCTACTAGATATAAATATTTGCTGACACTACTTTCACAGATGTACTGCAGCGGCCACGGCACATGTCTTCACAGCATAACACACACCATTTGCTCTCACGCTTTCATCCCCGAGTCCCGCAACAGCTCACCTTGGCAGCATCAGACTCTAGGCAGTACCTCATTTAATTTCCGTAGTCCAGTACTTTCAGACCGGAAGGTATGAGTAGTTCACTTTGCACCCCCTATATAGCATATTCTAAACACCCCACAGAGGTTACAGTGCTCCTAACCTCCTCTCTCCTACATTTTTCACCCTTTTTTCCCTTACTCGCTTCAATTGAATCACAAAATGGCAGCCAACACACCCAATGCCTCACATGTTTTCTGTACCACAGGACTTTCAGACCAGTACGGGTCAGTAGTTCATCCTAATAGATATAAACAGATGCTGACACTACTTCCACAGCTGTGACTTCACAGAATAAGACACACAGTTTGGGCTCAGGCTTTAATCCCGAGTCCCACAACCCCTAACCTTAGCAGTATCACACTCTAGGCAATTCCTCACTTAATTTCCGTAGCCCAGCACTTTAACACCGGTAGGTAAGAATTTGTTTCAACAATTTCATGAAGATTCATCAAACGCCGCTAAAGTTATAAGCAAAAAAAAAATTGTTCTTCCTTCAGGAACCAAAAAGGAGAGAACACATGGATAGATAGTTTTGCTGAATGCTTTTATTGTGCAGACCCCCCTGACAGACGCGTTTAGCATTACAGCTTCCTCAATGTCTGTTTCACTGGTGTTTCACATGATTATTTCCAATTTGCCATATATGACATGTATTTGCACTAACCATAAAAATAGGACTTACTCAACATTTGGTGTAAAATTTCATGGTGGCAATCTTATAAAGTGTTATTTACAAAAAGTGCTATGACCCAAAGTGCTGAATCCTGTCATAATTAAAAACAACATGGTTGTAAAGATTACATATTAATTCCTATGTACACATAAAAAACAGGATTTAGCATTTCTAAAAATTTTGAAAATTCCACTAAAAAACCTTAAAATAGGGTTTAGTCTATGAGTACAGCGCTGAAAGTTTCGTGAAATTAGATATTTTGCATCCTGGTCTGGGGCCCACTGGAGGTCTACATAAACTTATCCTGAATTGTGGAAAGGTGACTGGACCCACTGGAGGATTAGAAATGATAGAATTTACTACATCCCCCAGCTTGCATTGTTACAACAAAACGTGATGTCACAAGCATACCAGAGGCTATTTTGAAATAAATTAAGCATTCCAGAAGGGGCTGTTTAACGGGAAAGAAACCTCTCCCCATGTCGGTCTCTGAAGAGATGCACAAAAGCATCGAAACGCGTCAGGCCAAAGGATTGAATTGCTAGAGGGGATGCAAAAGGCCTGGAAAATAAAGGTTGTTTTACCTACTTTTCAGCACAGTGCGGCTTCAAGCACAGAGCAACTTTGGATACATGATGGTCCCAGGATGAGGACTTTCGTCTTGTCTGAGTTCAGTTTCAAGCGGCTGTTCTTCATCCACTTGGCTACTTTCATCCCTTCATGTAGGTTGGTTCTGGCGGTGGCTGGGTCTTTGGGGAGGGAGAGGATCAGCTGAGTGTCGTCGGCATAGGAGACGATGTTGAGGTTGTGTTGGCGTGGGATGGCCGCGAGGGGGCTAATGTAGATGTTGAAGAGGGTGCGGCTGAGTGAAGATCCTTGTGGTACGCCGCAGATTACTTCGGTGGCCTCGGATCTGAATGGGAGGAGGTGGACTCTCTAGGTTCTTCCGGTGGGGAACGAGATGATCCACTCCACAGCCTTCTCTGGGATTCCGATGTTGCTGAGGCGTTGTACTAGGGTCCGGTGGCAGACAGTGTCGAACGCTGCGGAGAGGTCCAGGAGGATGAGGGCAGCTGTTTCCCCGTTGTCAAGCAGGGCTGGGATGTCGTCAGTGGCTGCGATGAGGGCGGTCTCGGTGCTGTGGTTGGCTCGGAAGCCGAACTGTGAGGGGTCGAGGGAACCGTTCGTCTCGAGGAAGGCGGCAAGCTGTCGGTTGACGGTCTTCTCGATGACTTTAGCAGGAAACGGGAGGAGCAAGATGGGGGCGGTAGTTCTTGAGGTCGGTGGGGTCTGCTGATGGTTTCTTCAGGAGGGCGCTGAGTTCGGCATGCTTCCAGGTCTCCGGGAAGGTGGCGGTATTGAAGGAGCAGTTGATGACGTCTCGGAGTTGGGGTGCGATGACGGAGGGGCCTTGTTGAAGACGTGGTGGGGGCATTGGTCGGTTGGTGATCCGGCGTGGATGGTGTTCATTGTGTGGATGGTGTCTTCGGTGCTGACCGGGGTCCAGGTGCTGAGGGTGGTGGTGGGGGGCGTTGGTTCGGTGGTTGGGTGCGTGGGCTGTGTGTCGAAGCTGTTGTGTATGTCGGCGATCTTGCTGTGGAAGAACGAGGCGAGTGAGTCACAGAGTTCTTGCGAGGGGTGATGTGGTTGGTTCCGGCGCAGGGGTTTAAGAGCTCTTTGACGATGCTGAAGAGTTCTTTGCTGTTGTGTGCGTTGTTGTCTAGTCGTTCCTTGAATGCTGTCTTCTTGGTGGCGTGGATCAGCTGGTGGTGTTTGCGGGTGGCGTGCTTGAGGGCAGCCATGTTGTCTGTAGTCGGGTCTTTGCGCCAGACTTTCTCGAGGGTGCGGCAGTTCTTCTTGGAGATCATGAGGTCGTCGTTGAACCAGGAAGCCTTCTTGCTGCTGGGTCTGCTGGGAAGGTTTTTCAGGGGTGCAAGGTCGTCAGCGCAGTTGGTGATCCACTGTGTGAGGTTGTTGGCTGCCTGGTTGGGGTCCATTGAGCTGGTGGGAGGATTCGGGTTCAGGGATGTGGAGAGCTGGTCGGAGGTGATCTTGTTCCAGCTCCTGCGGGGAACCTGTTGCGGGTGATGGTGAGTCGTGGGCCTTCTGAAGCTGAAGTGGACGCAGCTGTGGTCTGTCCAGTGGAGTCCGGTGGAGTGGCTGAAGGAGATGTCCTTGCTGGAGGAGAAGACGGGGTCAAGCGTGTGTCCGGCGCAGTGGGTGGGGGTGTTCACCAGTTGCTTGAGTCTGAGGTTGGTAAGGTTGTCCAGCAGGGTGGTGCTGTTGCTGTCCTTGTTGTTCTCCAGGTGGAAGTTGAGGTCCCCTAGGAGGATGTAGTCAGCGGAGGAGAGGGCGTGCAAGCTGATGAAGTCTGCGATGTCTTCGCTGAATTGTGTGCGGGGCCCTGGGGGTCTGTAGATGAGGGTGCCTCTGGGGGTGGTCTTGGAGTTGGTGTGTATCTGGAAGTGGAGATGTTCAGCGGCTGTGAGGGTGTCGTCGGAGTTGGTTGTGATGCAGATGGTGTTCTTGTGGACGATGGCGATGCCTCCTCCTGTCTGGTTGACGCGGTCCCTCCGGGTGATCTTATATCCGTCCGGGATGGCGATGGCGATGTCAGGCGCTGAGGAGGTGTTCATCCATGTTTTAGTGAGGAAGGCGACGTCTGGAGATGTGGTGTCGAGCAGGTTCCAGAGTTCCACGGCGTGTCTGTGGACGGAGCGGGTGTTGAGCAGGATCCACTTCCGGTGGTTGCTGCTGGTGCTCGGCTTGGCGGGTGCGGTGCAGGTCCGGATGCAGGAGAAGTTGCAGGATCAGCAGCAGAAGGGTCCGTGGGTGCGTCGCGGGGTGACTCGGTAGCATCCGGGGATCCGGCCGGAGTTGAGTGCGTTGAGTGTGGCGGCGTCATAAGTCCGGCGGGTGGGCTGGCGTCTGCGGGGGCCAGGGGTTCTGGCGCTGGGCGCGGTCCAGGCATGGACGGGCGCAGACGGGCTTGCCTTTGGCATGCCTTCGGCGCACAATCGGCGCGTACGCTGTGCGTCAATGCTGCGCGTGCGTGGCGGTGTCATAAGAAGGGAGCCGGGAGGGAGGGTCCGCTGGCTGGCGGGAGCGGGGGGGTCCAATCGGCTGGCGCCTGGAGACGGGGGGCGGGGCCGCAGGGAGGCAGCGGCGGGAAAGTCGAGTTGGGTGCGGACAGGCGGGCGGCTCAGCGGCGGCTGGGTCACCTGCAGCGGGGCTGGTCACCTCGCAGCAGGAAGTAGCAGGAGGAGCGTGGGGGCGACCAGGCCTAGGCAAGGCTCAGTGGTCACCAAGCATGCATTGTTATGACAAAACGTGATGTCACGAGCACAACGGAGGCTATTTTTAAATAAATTAAATATAGCAGAAGGGGCTGTTTAGTGGCGAATAAACCTTTCCCCCTGTCGGTCTCTGAAGAGATGCACAAAAGCATCGAAACGCGTCAGGCCAAAGGATTGAATTGCTAGAGGGGACGCAAAATGCCTCGAAAATAACGTTTTTTTTAACTACTTTTCAGCGAAGTGCGGCTTCAAGCTCTGAGCAACTTTGGTTACATGTTTTACACAACGGCTTCAGCCATGAAAGATACGCACCACCTGTAGAGCAAAGGAAGGACCGGCAGGGGGATAACGTTCCCTTTGCAACGGCACTGAAAGTTTCGTGTATTGAGGTATTTTGCATTCTAGTCTGGAGCCCACTGGAGGACTACATGAACTTATCCTGAATTGTGGCATGGCGACTGGACCCACTGGAGGGTTAGAAATGCCAGAATTGACTAAATAACCCCAGCATGCATTGTTACAACAAAACGTGATGTCACCAGCACACCGGAGGCTATTTTGAAATAAATTAAGCATTGCAGAAGGGGCTGTTTAGGGGCGAAGAAACCTCTCACCATGTTGATGTCTGAATAGATAAACAAAAGCATCGGAACACGTCAGGCCAAAGGATTGATTTGCTACAGGGGATGCAAAATGCCTGGAAAACAATCTTTGTTTTAACTACTTTTCAGCGGAGTGCGACTTCAAACTCTGAGCAACTTTGGATACATATTTGACACGGGGGCTTTGGCCGTGGAAACTACCCACCACTTGTAGAGCAAAGGAATGACCTGCCGGGGAATAACTTTCCCTCTGCAACGGCATTGAAAGTTTCGTGAAATGAGGTATTTTGCATCCAGGTCTGGGTCCCACTGGAGGGCTACAGTAACTTATCCTGAATTGTGGCATGGGGACTGGACCTACTGGAGGGTTAGAAATTCCAGAATTGACAACATCATCCAGAATGCATTGTTACAACAAAACGTGATGTCACGTGAACACAGGAGGCTATTTTGAAATATATTAAGCATTGCAGAAGGGGCTGTTTAGCGTCAAAGAAACCTCTCCCCATGTCGGCCTCTGAAGAGATGCACAAAAGCATCGAAACGCGTCAGGCCAAACGTTGTTTTAACTACTTTTCAGCGGAGTGTCGCTTCAAGCACTGAGCAACTTTGGATACATATATATACATATATCTGCAAATACCTCGCAGCAGCGGCGCTTCCTTAGCGAAACACGAGGCAAGGACCAACTTTTTTCAGCATTCTTGTTTATTTAGCCATTAGACAGGTAGTCATAACGCGTTTCGGCCGTCCCAGCGGCCTTGGTCACATGGCGTTACAGATTGCTTTTGCCCTTTTTAAAGTGATATCGTGCAGTCACATGTTCCATTGATGGACATAAACAAAATACTACATGTATGAATACATTTGCTGTTTCTTTCTCATCATTGCCATTGCAAATGATAGTTAATAACGGTATGAATACATAAGTTAATCCTGTAGTTTTCTTATATAAAAGAATATATACATTTGCAATTTGAATTCTCCTATGGCAATATATTTTTAACTTTTCAATCATATACATAGCAGCATAAATGCCTTTTCACTGAGAAAATTATATCAACGTTGTCCATCAAGTAGATTAATAACTACTGTGCATAGTCAGTGCTCACCAACGTGTATTAAATCATAATACCAAAGAATAATAATAATCACTACTATTTCATAATAATAGAGAAAAAAGAAGATCCAAAAAAGAGAATAACTTTATCTATAAGGACCATACAACAGAAGATGAATCCATAATGAACATATGTCCAGCCACTAAATACTTGGATGAAGTGAATATAATACCACTTGATATTATTAGGTTCTGTAGATACATTCTCACCTTCAACCATATTATTGCACATATTATTAAAGTGACTTCGTGTCAATCAGAAAAAATATATATATTTTTTCCATAAAGTGACATCGTGTGAAAAAAGTGCAAATACAAGTAAAGTGACTGGTGCTAGGAGGATATAATGGGATGAACTAGTTTAAGGAGGGAAAACCTTGACACTATTCGACAAGAATTATAATCATTAAATTCAAGACAAGATATAATCATACAATACCAATGGAGCACATATAGAAAAAATCACACCATAAAACCAATCTATAAAATAGGGAATCGGTGACATGACTAAAATCAGCTATCGTAAAAAAAAATAGGATAAAAAAGCTACCCCAATATTTAAAAAGACGGCTAAAATCAATCAGTTCATATATATACACATACTTCACACTATATATATAGATTATACACAATATATCACAGTATAAATACATATGTGCAAAAAGTGCAAGGTACGATCCAACTCCTCTTTTACTATGGTATACTATGGTGTATTGATGTTAACTGTATGGCTGTAATATGGCATTTGCATGGGCTGATCATAGGTATGTGTGGAGGTCCTCCGTGGTGTTAAGACCTCCCGGCCACTTTGAATTAAACTCGAGAATATATTTGGTTTCAAGCCTGCGCATACACGCCTCTCTGTCACCTCCTCTTTTTGTAAGAGGGATAGATTCTATGGCAAAGTATTTGAGACACTGAGGCTTACTGTTGTGACATGCCTCAAAGTGTCTGGCCACCGGGTAACTCTGATCTCTGTTAACAATGGCGCGGAGGTGCTGTAAGATACGCTTGTGGATTTGTAATTTACTGCTACCAATATATTTGAGTTTGCAGTCACATTCCAGTATATACACACAGTATTCAGTTCTGCAGGTTAAATGCTGTTTTATCTCCCTGGTAGTTCTTGGAATTACTGTAGTGTATTTTTTGGTATTGACACCATGTTGACAAGCCTTACATGCCAGGCATTTGTAGAAGCCCCTGCTAGTAGGTCGCCACGGCTCTTTACCTATGTGTTCCTCACTGTTTTTTGAGAGGATGGAGCCCATGCTTAAACTTTTACGAAAAGTTATAGAAGGATTTGGGGGCATCACATCACCAATCGTGGGATCATCTTTAACAAAGTGCCAGTTTCTTCTGACTATACTCCTGATTTCTTTTTCTTGCTTGGAGTATGTCAGTACTAGTCTGACTTCATTGGTTTTGTCACATTGTTTTACTTTCTCAGTCAACAATTCACCTCTTTCTTTAAGCCTGGATTTCCTTATAGCAGTATTCAGTATCTTGGCATTGTATCCCCTATCTACAAATCTCAGAAAACTTTCATGTTGTTTAACAATCATGTCATCATTGTCGCTACAAATACGGCGGATGCGTAGCATCTCGCCGTAAGGTATTGATTTGATTAGATGTTGGGGATGGGCACTCGTAGCATGTAAAAGAGTGTTACCTGCCGTCGGTTTCCTAAAAAGGGTACTGGTAAGAACATTGTTAGATATAAAAACCTGTACATCTAAAAATGTCACCGTTTCCCTGCTTACATCAGAGGTAAAATGCAAATTAAGATCATTTTCATTGATTTCATGTATGAAGTTTAAGACACTTTCCTCAGAACCACGCCATACAATAAATAAGTCATCAATAAAACGAAGCCAACAGGTAATGTTAGTGGTGCAGTATTTTTCAAATTTACGCTTGAGGACCAGTTCCTCCCACCACCCCATAAACAGGCACGCGTAACTGGGGGAGAAACTGGCCCCCATTGCTACACCCTGAACCTGTTGGTACATTTGTCCGTTAAACATTAAGAAGTTGTTATTAAGGTAGAATGTTAGCATTTCTAAAAGCATTTTAGTATGTTGGGCCAGTTCGATGGGCCTGCGGCTCAGATAGTACTCACATGCACGCAGACCATCCCTATGCTTTATACACGTATATAACGAGCTAACGTCCAATGTTACCAACAGCAGATCTGGGGTCCACACTACATCCTCTAGTTTTCGCAGAAAGTCACTTGAATCTTGTACATATGACTTTAAAGATTTCATATGTGGCTGCAAAAAATAGTCAATGTACCGTGAGAGGTTTTCCAGTGGGCCACCACAAGCTGCAATTATTGGCCAGCCTGGCGGCTTGGTAATACTTTTGTGGACCTTTGGTATGAAATATATATATGGAGTGAGTGGATGGTCTTTCTTCACATACTTAAACTCATCTCCACTTAGCATGCCAAGGCCCTTCCATGCCACCAGGTTCTTACACAGGGCCTCTAGCATTGCCCTGTATTTCTGGGGGTTGCTCTTGATATAACATTGTATATCATCCAATTGTCTATGCGCCTCCTCAAGGTATTCCGCGGTAGGCCATAAAACAATATTTCCGCCTTTGTCCGAATTCCGAACTATAACTTCAGCATTTTTAAACTTGATAGACAGTTGATTTAATTTTCTCTCCTGATTCGTGTATTGTCGCTTATTATTTTTGGTCTTTAGGGCCATCTTTTTTACTTGTTGCACCACTGCGTCGCTAAAAGAGTCAAGACCATCACGTGCCGCCAGAGGAATATATTTAGACTTTGGCTTAAATGGGGTAGTTGGTTTCATCTGACCACTGGATGCCACTATCTCCTGTGTCCCCATAGTCTCATCAATCCCCAACTGGCACATATCACAATATAGATTTAGGTCACTGACTGCCAGTTCAGAGGTGCTTGTCACTGGTCTTGTCGGAGCATTTTCTGTGCTGACTGTTTTATTTAGGAATTGTTTCTTTAGTTTCAATTTCCTTATGAATCTGTAGATATCAGCCCTCGTTGTGGTATAAGAGAAGTTGGACTCAGGGCAGAAGCTTAGACCTAAGCTTAAAAGTTGCTGTTCTGCAGCTGATAGTTGTACTGAGCTTAGGTTAAATATAGATTTTGCTTGTTTCTCCTTGCTGGCTTGATGTCCATCACAGCTCTCATTATTTAAAGGATCCATTATGTTGTCTCTGACTAGGCCTGGGGTTTCTTGTTCCTCCCCAGTCCTCGGCCTCGTCCCCGCTTGGTTGTCTCGCCTTTGTTTGGCAGCTTTTCTTCTGCCCCTCCTGCGTTGGGATTTGGTTGGGACAATTTTCCCTGGAAGTGCGATCTTAGGGTTGCCTTTCTGCTGTCTTTCAAGACCGCCAACTCTTCCCCCATTGTCAGAACAACATTGCTTTTGCCTCTTGCACCTTCATTATCAGAGCCACTTTCTGCGGCAGAGCTGTATATAGATATATCCTCAGATTCAGCTGGTAATGCCCCCGTGCTGGCTGCTCCTCTTTTACTTGCTGTTGCTCTTCTTAAGTTATCATAGCGACGTGCAAAGGTGAATATTTGGCCATTTGCGTAGCCGTCCCGGTCTCTTTTACATTTATATATTTTCCTTGTCTTGATTTTTTCCTCCTCCTTAGATAATTTTGTTACCATTTCATTCCTCATTTTGGTGGTTAGTGGGATTTCCTTCTCACCTTGAAGTGTTTTTATTTTCTCCTCAAGAATGTCTATCTTTTTTTGGAGTTCCTCACCATCGATTTCAGCAAACTTCACCAAAATCTGCATTAGTTTCCGTGAGGATTCAAGGTTACACTGACCCCATTCTTCCATCATTAGGGGGTTGGGTGTCTCGTAACTGGGGGCCAGCATGATGCAAAGTCCTCTGGGGACTCTCCCTACATCCAGATATCTTTTAAGGGAGCGAGCTTCCCACCATTTAGACTGTTCATTTCTTTTCAGTTTTTCTAATTCCCTGAACAAGTCTCTGGCGGTACTGTTAGCTGCACCATCTGGCCCCCCTGTCCCCACCTCCTTCTCAGTAGCCACCTCCTGCTCAATGCCATCAGAAAACATCTCTTGCACAGCGAGCTCACGGGCCCTCCGTACATCGCCTGACATTTTCTGGCTAAATGGCTGTCAACTATTAAAGCGCTGAATAACGTGTTTAGCACAAAACCGCTTTTATTGCCTCAATAGTCTCTGTCAGCAGCAGCTGACTCTAGCGGTAATACACGTACCTCCTCAATCCGATAGTCACCGCATGCGCTTCTCTTCTCCGTGCCTCGGGCTATACTTCCATCAAGACGCATATGGGGATCAGCTGCTTGCTCTCATATCGGCACCACACGGTGCCCACAAAACGCGCTGATCTCCTTTCCGCGCCCGGTATGTTGTAGCCTCAGGGTGAGAGATTACTCTGGCGTTCTCCAGCGTTTCCGGTGTTCGGACGGTGCACAATCGGATGGCTCCACTCCTTCCCTTGAGTGGGATTCTCAAAGTGCCCCCGGGGTCCCTGCCAACTCTCCTCCACGAAGAAGGAGCTCGGAAGGTACCGGGTGACGATAGACTGCTTGCTGTGAAGCCGGCTTTCAGAGGAGGGGGTCCAACATCGGCAGCAATCCAATGCCGATTTTTATCTGCAAATACCTCGCAGCAGCGGCGCTTCCTTAGCGAAACACGAGGCAAGGACCAACTTTTTTCAGCATTCTTGTTTATTTAGCCATTAGACAGGTAGTCATAACGCGTTTCGGCCGTCCCAGCGGCCTTGGTCACATGGCGTTACAGATTGCTTTTGCCCTTTTTAAAGTGATATCGTGCAGTCACATGTTCCATTGATGGACATAAACAAAATACTACATGTATGAATACATTTGCTGTTTCTTTCTCATCATTGCCATTGCAAATGATAGTTAATAACTGTATGAATACATAAGTTAATCCTGTAGTTTTCTTATATAAAAGAATATATACATTTGCAATTTGAATTCTCCTATGGCAATATATTTTTAACTTTTCAATCATATACATATATATACATATATTTATATGTCCTTCCCTGAAAGTTTGATTCTTCAAGTGGGGGCCGAGAAAAAACGGGGGTCCCAAAACGTGTTTTCCCCATGCAATTTTCCATACGGACCTTTAGCCAGGGCTACAGCCCGAACGGCTGAACGTAATTACACAAAATTCGGCAGAGAGGTAGAGTTCTGTTTGCAGATTGTGCTTTTTGTTAAATGGTGTAAATCCGTTCAGTAGTGTCTGAGAAAATTGCAAGTAAAATCATAGCGATATCTAGAGACGGAGTTCAGCACACGTATGGAAATCTGTTCAATTACGAGCGCGAGCTGCATGCTGATTGGCTGTGAACTGTCTGTCAACACTCAAAACCAGGAAGTGTTGGCGGCCATCTTGTGCCTCGCTAGAACCGAGTCACAAGAAAACAGTAAAGCAAAGTTGAGAAATAAGGGAAAGGGGTAGGCTAGAAATATTCTGACCCTCTAGGCTTGCTCAGGGGGTCGTACATGGATGTTTAGGCTCTATGTTTTATTTTTATTTTTTAAAGGAAAATCGAGGTGTACGTGTATGGAAATACGTATAATTACGAGCAAGAGCTGCATGCTGATTGGTTGTCAATACTCCAAAACAGGAAATGTTGGCAGCCATCTTGTTTGTCGCGAGAGCTGAGTCACAAGAAAACAGTAAAACAAAGTTGACCCTATAGTCTTGGTCAGGGGGGTGGTACATGGACCTTTTGGCTCAATTTTTATTTAAAAAAAAATGGAAAATGTCGGGGTACTCGTGCAGTAGGTGTACGCGGTGGAAAAGGTGAAAAAAAACGAGAAGTCTGTTTTGTTTATTAGGTCTTGGGGGCAAATTATGGGGGCAATTTTTAGAGCTATATTTCTATGACAGTATGTAAAAATTTCTGTGTTTTTTTTTTGCTGCATCAGTTGTACTCTCTACGCATGCGAGCCTTGTTTGCAAGCACACTTTTTTTTTTCAAGTTTGCCAAGCAAACCTCTCCTGATTTTAGGTATTAAATTTGCTGCTTTCTTTTCCCGGGTCATGTGTGTTATCCGGTGCTATACTTTTGTAATATATTAATAAACATATTGTATGTAAATTTATTTGAAATGTAGTGTCGAGGCGCCAAACGTTGATTACATACTCCGTCCAACCGCCATTTTAGTAGTTTTACTCCGTTCTTTTTATGATACCTGTTACTTTCATTTTACCCTGCGCATATTTTCTCTGTGATCGCTGAAATTTCGTGCCACAGATACCACGGTGTTTGTCCTTGGCATCCAATCTTATCAGACTTAGTCACACGTATACCTAGAAACTAATTTGCAGGATGTAAGGCACAGGCATTACAACACATGTTGGTCACCAAAAAAAACATTATTAAGAATATGCATTTATCATGTGTGGTAAATGCATACTAGTTGTAAAAGCATGTGTGGAAAAGCGATATGCGTGCTAATGGTTTTGTGGTGACTTTCACGCGTGCTTATGAACCGGGTCTGGGCGTGGTAGAGTCTAGGGTACCTGGCAGAGGGGCACGCAGCTGCACTCCTGCAATATAGAAGTATTATAGGATTTTTAAAACTTAAAAAATATTATTCCATAATTATCCTAGATTAAGTCTTCTGTTAGTATGTTCATTAAATACATGAAGATATGTTTTTAAACAATTAAAAACATTTGCGTCTTTTTTGTAGGGGGCGCCGTACATGACGTCACACGGAAGCTTTGATGCAACGCGTAACCTCGAAGCGTATTCGTAGCGTATGCTGAGAATGATTAGCAGTACAAACTATGGTGCAATCACTCTCACTGTCAAATCAGAGCACAGGGCGTGCTATGAGAATGGTTAGAAGTGGTCACTCATTGGAGATCCAATTCAGGTGTGTGGCTTATCCACAGTATCATAACGTTATTTTTTAACCTGGTTAAGTTTGACGTTTGCATGAAATACTATGCTATAGGCAGATATGGATGTTTAGGGAGTGGTTATCTGCATGAAGCTTGGTTATTACTATTTACATATAGGTGTCTGAGGGAGGGAAAAGAAGTCTATGTGAATGGGGAGGATTGCACAATAGTACCAGATCACTCCTTAATTTGTAGAAACATACAATTGCATGGCTCTTGTATACAAGATGCGCCAAATTTGGACTGAGTTTTGTAAGGTAGTCCGACACATGCTATCACAACAACGTCAGTTTACTGGAAACGTGAGTTATTTACTTTGAAGTAATGGAGATTGTTGTGCAATGTTAGCAGGCATCGCTTACATGATTACGGTAACTGAGCGTGTGGTTTGATTAAAAATAAGTTGTGTTAAACTCCTCTGCATGGGAAGCGGGATGTTTTCATCTGGCTGTCGATTTCGACCTTGAAAGCAGAGTCAACCAAATGAGTCGTATAAGAGCGCTATTGTCTCAAAAAGAGGTCGCTCTTATATCTGGTACAGAAACATTTGTCCTTTATGTAGCAAACACCCGCACATAAGTGCATGATTTATTAAATACAGACATGCTCTTGAATTTTGGGGAGTTAATTTAGAGTGTCTTTAATGTATCCTTGACTACTGGGTTACCTTACTTTTTTAAAGTTAGAAGCAGTGGCCTTGTGTAGAAAGTATATTTGGTGTCTTTTTGGGATTTTTTCATTCGATTTTTTCCAGCATCGTTGGTGGATTGCGCTTAATACTCGCATTAGTTGCTGGTGTGCTTTTATTCATTTGTTTACATAAATATGGATGCACATCCTACAGCAGACGATGATATGTCCCAGCTGTTGCTGCTCTGCAACCGAATGCTTTGTTACTATGGAGCGCTGCCTTTGGCTACATTGAGTGCAGCTTATGGATTATCGTTTTGATTTTCCTATTTTCCTTTTTCACATGTGTTCAACCTGTGTTCCATTGCCTGAGCTGTGATTTCGACTGGGCCCTGGATTTGTGTCTCTGCCGTACGGTGTCTCCCAACGCGGATTATGACCAGCTGATGAGCCAGTTACTGGTTCATGGCATGCTCTGTTCTAGCGGTGGGATTATGGCCTTAGCAGCGACACATGGAATAATGGGATGTTGGAATGTTTTTGCAGCGGCGCTTGAGTTCTTGGCACGCAGTTACATTGAAGATGACCCGAGTTTTCCTCCGATGGTGATAGAGGCTCCGGTTCTTGAAGAACATGTATGTTCATTCCCACTATTGAATTGGATGGCTGAAATGTTTTCGGATGAGAACAATGACTTCCTCTTGGAGGCTGTTGCTACATACTGTGCTTACACGCTGTTGGATTAAGACTCTTTGATTTTTCTACGTATTCTTTATTATTTAGTTACTGTTTTCTATCAAAGAGCGAATAACTTTATTTTGGGAATGTGAACTTGACTCTGCTTTTTAGGCTTGGACTCTGCGTTCCTAATTCGCCCACGTTTAAATCACGTGCTTTGATCAAAAAAGGGTGCCGTGGGGCTGAGCGTTGCACTCACACCCTGTTAAGTTAGCATGGGTTTATTAGAAGATTACACGCTATTTTTGCTTTCCTGCTCTGCTTTGCACACGACACGTACTTGTGATATTGTTTAGAGAAGGCTGAGTATTTTGCTTTATATGTGAATATTATAGTATGCTAGATTTGCAAACTGTATCGCTAGTTTTGTGTGTATAGTGAGAGCATGGAACATCAAGGTTATCTTGAATACTGTGTCTGTTATTCAGAATGATCCTCGCACATTCGAGCCATAATACATATGGAGCTGTGGCCACCTCTGATGCTTGCGCGTTTCATAATCCATTGTGGAGGCAAAGTAACACACAGATGGAGAACATTCTTATCTTGACAGTTTGTGGAGCACTGAATGTGATCCACTACTGCTGAGTACCAGAGGTATGGGTCTGCCCATGTAATCCTATGAGACTTTCTGTAGTTATAAACTAATCTTCTCGGTAGGGAGGGTGAAATGTAGGTATTTTAAATTTGTTTACCTTTAGCATTATAGGATGCTTTTTCCATCTGTATTTCATAGAATAGTAACAATGCTGACAACCTTGTTTCTGATAATATGTTTGGTTGTATTTTCTAAGGTACTGTGCATGAGCTTATGGCGTTAGAAATAAACATTTTTTGACTGGTGTAAGAGTATTTTGAAAGAGTGTTTTTATTATCCACTTTACTTTATGTAATCTAAGTCGCATGTTCTGGGTTGACTAGTCATTAGTGTTTTTGCTCTAGGGCGAAGAGCAAATAAGTCACTGATTGCTAGTTTGGTAGGGGGTTTGTGTTATGTTATGTTAGTATGAATCTGTAGAGCACACGTTCACCCCAGGGTTTCTTGGTGCTGTGTGCCGCTGGGGAACCCGTCCTGGCTTTCCCTGTGAGATGGTCCCTATTGGGCATCCCCAAGGTGAAGCCAGGCATCCCCGGCAGCAAGGGGGCCGTTGTGGAGATTAAGCAAGCTATTGCCCAGAGTTGCAGCGTGGGAGCCATCGTTAGAAAGGCACCGAGGCGAGATTTATCGAGCCCGCTGACATTGGTTCCGTACCCTGCCGCATCGGGAATTGAACCCTGGTCCCAGGCCGACCTCTGCTTCTGGGTCTGCCGCCTCTAACCGGTGAGCCACACTTCTCCACATGCACTCTTTATGCACAGTTCTGTGTATGAGCAGAATTCCTGGAACAGTAGTTACAACAAAAAGGCTTGATAAAGGGCTTGCACTTTGAATATGAATATAAAATAGAAGAATAGTTGATAATCACAGCTAAGGAATGCAGCAATTAGATGTGTGTATGTGTGGATGATGTGTAGATTGAATGGAAGATGAAAAACGTGAAAAATAAGAAAGGTTGGAGAGACGCAAACTACCCACTGCATTGTCAGTGAAGTGGATCTTTGGATTTCCAGGTCATTACACATATTGGTTGGATTCCGCAGTTGGAGCAAGAGAAACTAGTACAACAACTAAGGAAGAAAGCTAGTGCATAAAGTACACACATTTGGGCAGATTTACAAGGTTGTGGGAAAAATGATGCAAAAGTGTGCAAGGGGCTTGTAAACCTGCCTTAGTGTGTGGTAGAAAAGAAGCAAGAAAGGACAGAAGTGTGCAAATTACCCACTGCTATTCACGGGTAGTAGTTACCAAGAAGGCTGAATAAAAGGCCTGCACTTTGAATTTGAATTAAAGAAGAATAATTGATAAGCTTAGGCAAGAATGGTAGCAAGTAGGTTTGTGTATTTGTGGTTGTTGTGTTGATTGAGCGGAAGATGACTAAGGTGAAAAATTAGAGAGGTTGCAGAGATGCAAACTTTCCATTTCTTTGTAAAGGAAGTGGGTGTTTAGTTTTCCAGTGCATATCTATAAATATTCACTGAAAAAACCATAGGTTTCAGGCACATTATAGTTAGAAATCAGCATTTAAAAAACCTTAGGAATTCAGTGAAAAAACCATAGGTTTCACCCATGTTATAGTTAGCTGGGCATTTCTTTCATGCAAAACCATTGAAATCCCCCCGTTATAGTTAGTTCAGCTAACTATAACTCGTGCGTCCACAATGCACTGCTGATGACATCACATATTACATCATTCATGACATGGTCAGTGACATCACTCATCATATCACTGATGACATCTCAGATTAGGTATTACTGTTGAAGAATCTTGCACATGGAATCAACAAGGGGCATATCTTTCATTGAACATCCATAACAGGGGCACCCACTGTGATGAGGGAAGGCTGGCAGAAATAACTCTTTCTCTAACAAAAGCCATGGTGGTTCTAAAGTGATCTCTTTTAGAGATATACAGCCCAATTCATGAAACTAAATTGCGCTCGCAAAGGCCCAGATTCTGAGAATCTGACCCTTTGCGAGTGCGATTTTTGCATTTGGGATTCATCATCCCAAATGCAAAAATCGCTATTTGCGAAATCGCATATTTGCGAGGAATTGGATTTAAGGAATCTCAATTAGAGATTCCTTAAATGCAATTCATGAACCAATTCTAAATTGCGAATTCGCAATATTTGGTTGCTATTTACCACGAAGTCTGACTTCGTGGTAAATAGAGAAAAAATAGTAAAAAGCACTTTAGTGCATATTTTTCTGTTGCATTTTACACACACACATGTCCTTTGGACATGTGTGTGCGCAACACCTGTTTAAAATTGCATTTCAGGGGTGCTACAGGGTGTCCTTTGGACACCCCTGGCACCCTTGAAATCGCTATCTTATTTGCGATTAGCTAATTGCTAATCGCAAATAAGGAATACTCCCCATTCATTCCTATGGGCCTTTAGGCCCATAGGACTGAATGGGGAGTTATTCCTTATTTGCGATTAGCAATTAGCTAATCGCAAATAAGGAATGTGTAGGAATCGTAATTTATTTTGCGATTCCTACATGAATCCCATTTCGCGAGTCTGTAATAGCGATTCCTTATGAATCGCTATTAAAGACTCGCAAAACGGGTCTTTGATTAATCTAGCTGATATAAACATTGAACAGGAATCTTTATAAAACATATAAACGATCATACAAAGTCATGCCAGGAAAGCACAATAATGTGGAAAATCAATTTGAAAATGACTCCAAACCAGTTAGGAAAATATCTAAAATTGTAAATCGACTGACCAGGTGCCATATTCTTCATCATCCTCATGTAAGAGACAAAATAATTAGGAACTTGGAAAAGAAAAGGAAAATATACAGATTAACTTTTAAGCAACATCATGCTGACTAGAAATGGATATCCCTCAGAGAATCTGCGGTTACTATGACTCAAAGAAGGTCTTGGCTTTGATTGCAGAAACGAGTGTAACCAGAAAGGGTTTGTGCCTTGTTCGATTAGTAGTGACACCTGGGCCATTATTTAAAGGAAGTGTATGCAGTTAAGAGTGTGAGCTAATTTGCAGATTTCTTAGAAACTTCCAAGGCTAATGTCAAAGGCGAATATGGTCCTCCCTCCCCTGAAAAGAATAAGGACCAAATTATGAGTTTAGAGGACAGCCGAACCCGTGGTGGCGGTCCGGCTAAAACCACACTGCCAGACGGCCCACCGTATTACGGCGGGTCCAGCCACCACGAGACCCAGGCACCGCCAGCATCTCTGGGATTAAAGATCCAGCTGGGCTAGCGGTCTTTTACTAGCAGGAATATACTGGCAGTGCCGCAGCTGGCACACAGAGCATATTCTGAGTTGCCATTTCACCGTGCTTTTCATAGAGATGAACCTGCCATGAAAAGGGTAGCGGAATGGCAACATCTGCTCGATTTGGTCGCAGTAATGCATGCTGGGTGACACATGTAGTGCCCATAGATTTGCACCCCCCTTCCCACATTGTGTGGCAGGTGCAGTCTGCGCTCTGAATGTGGCAGTCTGCATGATAGGCTCTTTTATTGGTCTTGCAGTCCACTGCAGTAAAACCACCGGAGGACCACCTGCAAGACCAAGATTTAACTCCTAATCCGTCAATTTGCAGCACTACAGCTTTGAGGGACCTACAACAGGCGGTACATTGCACCATCCACTATAGGACCGGCAAAGTCGTAATCAAGGTCTTAGTCCTATATTTTGAAATCGAGGTGTTTGAGTGCTAAGATGCCTGATGAGTTTCAATTCTGGTTTCAAAGAAAGAGCTGGTATTTGGGACCCGGTATCTTGTTCCTATTTTTCAGTATTGCTATGAGAAGGGAGTAGTTCCCCCTCATGAATAGGTAATATTATTTAATCCCTTTTTAAGAAGGGCGACAGAGGATCCCATAGTAGTTTTCATCAAATAGCTCTTTTGAGTGAGGTGGGGAAACATTTTGCTAAGAACTTAATTGAACATATCCAAGAATGGGTAGCTGACAAGGAAATTCATCCTGGAGAGCAGGCTTGCTTTAGGGCCAATTGTTCTACGGTTGATAACACCTCAATGATGCAGTCAATCATAGAAACATATCTGAAAACAAAAGGCCAATTTGTATATGCATCTTTTATCGACTCATCACTGCCTTCAAGTGGGTCAAAAGGTTGACTTTATGGAGAAAGTTCTATACTCTGTGGGGCAGATTTATGTTGCCTGACGCATCTCTGCAAACCAGCAGAGATGCGCCAGGAAATAAACGGCACGCAAGTTTATCCTTGCGCCACCCATGATGCGCCTCATTTACAATGCGGCGCCGCATGGAGCAGGCATAAACAGATGTGTGTTGCATCTAGGGCATGAAGTTGGCGCAGTGCTGAAGTTGTGTTGCGTGCGGCACGCAACTCCACCACTATTCCAACTTGCCCTATCTCTAACGTGGTGCGTCAAGCCTTACGCCTGCTTCAAGCAGGCGCAGGGTTTTGACGCATCAGCTTTGGGAAAGTGACTTAGTGAAATCTTGTAGATTTCACTGAGTCACTTTTCAGGGGCGTTCCTGTGACGGAATGTCCCCCTGCGTGGAAACGCCCACATGAAACCTGACGCAGGTTTCATGTGGGGCAAGGCCTTACACCGTGACGCATCTTCATAGATGCGTCACGATGTAAGTATGTCACAACGTGGCGAAGGGTTTACGCCGCCGCTGTGTCACAGAAGTGACGCAACGGCGGCGCAAAAGTGCTGCAAGTCCGACATAAATCTGCCCCTAGGTATTCTCCAACCGTTGCTCCAATTATTAAGAGTCCTTCGTTCATCTACATGGTGCCAGGTCGTATTGGGAGGAACCCAAGGCCTTTCTACAAATATCTCAGCAAACAATTGTTTTAAACAAGATTGCCTTCATTTCCATTGACTCTTTTCTCTATATGTCTATGACCTCCCCGAGGCAATCTCACTCTATAAAAGTGACGCTCCTAAGGTAGGGGGAGCAGGTGTGTTGTTTGCTGTATGTAAGTGATATCATTGTATAAGACCCAACCCTCAGGCCAGGGCCTACAAAAAAGGCTAGATATACTGAACTCGCATGCAAGTGCTCATTCATTAAAAATATATAAAAAGTAAAAGTCAAATTTTCGTATTTAAAGACAATCTTCAATTAAAGAAAGTAAATGTCACTTGGCACCCGGGGACTGAAGTACCATAGAAAGTAAAGTTATATTTATATCTAGGAAAATAGTGCATTTCAAATGTATCCAAGAGCTATCATATAAGCCATGCGTGCACCAAAATCATGAATCCATGCTAATGGGTTAAGTTTGTTTTATAATGTTCTTGGCCGTAGGCACTTTTTCTGTTTTCTTCAGCTATATTGTTTCTAAATTCCTTGCTATTTATTCTTTGCCTTAGAGGATGTGAGCATTGCTAGTTGGTCATTCCTACACTCCACTGAAGGGAAAATTCTTTGTAGAATTTTCATTTGAATACATTAGCCTCGTTAGTGGCTCTTCCTTTAGACAGGTATCTGGTGAGTTAATTTGTACTGGGCCTGGCGGCTAGTCTACAGTGGGTGTTTCGGTTGATACATTTCAACAATAACTTTCTAAGGAGACTATTGTGGAAACAGGGGGCCTTATTTATGAGAAATGACACATCGCTGCGTGAAAGCAGTGATGCGTCCCTTCTCAGTGCCCACTCCTTGCGACATACCTGATGGATCATATTTAATGTATGACGCATCATGTTGCAAGGAGTTACAGATACGTCAGTATTTCTGACGTATCTGTAAGCGCAGAAGTGACGCATTGCTGGAGTGTGTCACAAAAGGGATGCAGCTCCAGCAATGCATCCTTTCACATGGGGCAAGCCCCATGTGAAAGGGCCCTCGTCAGTCTTATGCCTGCTGTGAGGCAGCCGCAAGATTTTGATGCAACGGCATCCTAGAAGTGACGCAGTGAAATCTCATAGATTTCACGGCATCACTTCTACGAGGCTTTTTACCGGGGAACATACATTATACCTGACGCAGGTATAATGTAGCGCAGGGGTTTACAAAGTGACGCATCTACTTAGATGCGTCACTTTGTAAATAGTGCGCAACAGGAGGCATGTTTTATGCAGCCGATGCGTCACAAAAAGTGACGCATCGGAAGCGCAAAAATGAGGCCCAGGGTGTCTATTGATCAGAGGCATGACAATACCTTTGGGAAAAAATGTCATTCTGACTTAGCCTTCTTTAACATTATCATATGGAAACCAGCATCCATTTCTTAAACATTGTAGCCCTATGTTGAGTCTGGAATTAGACAATACTTCTTCCCAACTAAATTCTAGAAGTACGTGGGTGTCTGCCTCTTTCAGTATTAAAAGAATGCATCGCTGTCTGAGTTTGACGATTGCCCAAATTGTGCATTGTTTCATTCTTCTAATTAGATTGCAAATGTTACCATTAAGAAATATAACAGGAGCTTCATAGAGAATTAAGAAAAACGATCAAGCTTCTAATATATGTTCGAATGAAATTCAGGATTTTGATGATCTGGTTTATGTGTGTCCTGTATTGCGAAAACCCTGCATGAGAATTTTAAAGTCGCTGTTTACACCTAATGGTACTTTTACTATTGATAATGGGAACTAAAATGATCTTTCTTCTGTTGTTATATGTAACTGTAAGGAGATAGGAAAGTTTTTGGGAAATGCTGTAACCTAGATGGAATTTATTTTTTTACTAAATTAATGAACTATGAACTACTTAGGGTGAGATGTTTATTTTATTAAAATATCCCATCAAATGTTTCCTTCCATAAATGGGACAAAAAGAATACATGATTTTTTCTTTCTGTCTGCCTTTTTGTGGCCACTCCAACCAGAGGCAGCTGATCCCCCCTGCAGGCGGTCAACCTCAGGGTGCACATGGCCTTTCATCATGTACAGCTTGGGCATGGGGGCTGGGCCTCGCTTCCAGCCAGGCCCTGCGTCCAACTACTTGCAAGAAGCCACATGGAGGGAGCAACTGCCACATTGAGCATGGTCATTGCTTGTGTGTGGTGTGGGGTTTGCTGCCAGGCCTGTGTTGCAGCTAGACCCTGCTTCCAACTCCCCACAGGCACAACCCCACGCTGTGCACACCATTTGGCTGTGCATAGGGGAGATTTGATCACAGGGAAGCTGACCCAACCAATGTCACCAAGGAGGAGGAGGAGGAGGAAGTTGCCTCCTGCATTGTTTCCGGTGTCAGCTATGTAATTCCAGATGGTGAGGGTAGGGCAGGGTCCACTACTCAGGAACCACCACTGTCCCTTGCAGTGAGGCAGCTTGACACCCAATTAGCATTAATAGCTTTGGAGCAGAGGAAACTGGAACAAGCTAAGGAACCGTGGGAGGAGAAAAAGGCTAGAAGAAATCGTGCAGGGATAACGCGGTAGGGTTTGAGATGGCCGTGGGTTGTGGATTTGAACACAAACCTCCCAAGGGTACCTGGTACCCAGGTACACAGAGGGGGGTGACATTGACAAATGGCTGACTGCATTTGAGAGGGCCATTAAGATGTGGGGCATTCGCTCTAAGGATTAGGGTTCACTCTTGTGGGAAATGATTCAATTACCTGGGATGAATAGGCTCCGGACCCTGAAAGGGGAAGAGGCAAAGTCCTATTCTCACATGAGGCAATGCTTATACAAGATATTTGGTCTGACTCAAGAGCAGTACAGGGTGAAGTTCAGAGACACCCAGAAAGTGAACACACAGTCCTGGGTGGACTTTGTGGATATTTCAGTGACGGCACTATAAGGGTGGATTGTTGGTAACGATGTGAACACATATGAGAGATTGTATAGTTTCTTTTTGAAAAAACACATTCTGACTCATTCTGCTTAGGAGAAGTTACACCAGTACCTAGTGGAATCTAAGCTGGCAGACCTCATAGAGCTGGGGGAAGCAGCTGAAGAGTGGGTGAGAATACAGGTTTGCAATCAGTACCAGGGGGGTGGCCAGAAGAAACAAGGATAGATCCCTCCCCAGGAGAAAGCAAGGGGGAAAGAAGGTCAGAAACAGAAGTAGTCCTCCAAAGACCCACAAAAACCTAAACACAGAGGGGTGGGCCCGATCCAGCACAAATTCAAAAGGCAGTGGTGTCGGGGAAAGAATAGTAGGTACTTTTATTGCTCCAAGGTGGGAAAGTCCTTTGACTGTAATCAGCCAGGACACAAAAAGGGAGATGCTGTCTGTTGAAAGAAGCCTCCCAATAGTGGGCCACACCCAGGAATTGCTAGTGTAAGTGTGAGGGTGGAAAGTGCCCCAGAGAGTTGTAGGCTGGTGGTAGAGGCAACCTTAGTGTCCCTGGGTGGGGTGAATATCGCAACCCTTGCTGCCTTACCTCCAAACATGAATAAGTAAAGGCAGAGACCTAAAGTTATTTTGACTGAGGTGGAGGCTATAAGAGACACAGGGACTAGTGTGACTATGGTCCTGGACAGGCTTGTGCCTCAGGAGAGGTTGCTACATGGTGAATTTAAGACATCAGCCATCAGTACAAAACCTCCATCCTATGGCTATGGTAGATTTGGAATGGGGAGGTGTGACAGGTTCTGTGAAGGTAGCTGTGTCTCCTGTGCTCCTATCCCAGTGTTTACTGAGCAATGATCTAAAAGCGTCTGAATGGTCAGAGGTGGAGAGAGGTCTCCATATGAAAATATTGGAGCTTCCTGAGTAGGTTTGTGCTATGACTCGGTCACAGACAATCCAGAAGGGAAAGACTGGACATTAGGATCCTGAGCAAAGAAATAACCATTCAAGGACAAGGGCACTGGGCCTGGTGAGCCAGTCCAGGGAACTCCGGAGGTGCAGAATGAATCTAACCCTGGTGGGGCGGACCTGGCCTCCGGGGTAGGGCCATAATACCTGCCAGAGGTGACAGATTTGGCAGAACTGGCAGGAGCAGGTGGACCCTCCGGACAGAAGTAATATAAGGCACAGAGAGACTGTCCCAATCTTGAGAGCTTGAGGCGGATTGTCTCTAAGCAGGAAGTAGGGGATGACTGTGGATTTCACAAAATCTACTGGAAATCTGGACTGCTTTATACTGAGGCCAGAAACCTCAGGTAGGGGGCCGCGATGAGGTTGGTGGTGCCTCAGAAGTACAGAGTTTTCATCCTGATGCTGGGCCGCGATTTCTTCTTGGCAGGACATATGGGACAGACTACGACTTGTCACTGGTTGGTAAACCATTTCTATGTTCTCCATATGCCTGAAAGGGTTAATGAGTTTTGCAGCTCATGTGTCACCTGTCAGGCCAGTGGTAATGCAGGGGGCAGGAGAAAGGCTTCATTGACACCACTGCCAGCGATTGGGGTTCTCTTTGAAAGGGTTGGGTTGGACATTGTTGGTCCCCTGGACCCACCTACTGCATTAGGGAATATGAATATCTTGGTGGTAGTGGACCCTGCAACCGGGTGCCCTGAGGCAATACTTCTTAAAACCACAGATGTCCTACAGTGGCTAGGGCACTGCTTGGTGCTTTTACCAGTGTGGGTTTTCTAAAAGAGGTTGTGGCATAGAGGGGCACAAACTTTCTGTTAAGCTATCAGATTGTGATGTGGGATGATGTGATGGTAACTACACCACCCCATATCATCCCAAGAAATATGGTCTGGTGGAGCGGTTCAACATGACCCTGAAGGGCATGATCAGTGGATTGTCTGAGAAACTCAGGAGGAGATAGGATGTTCTTCTCCCATGCTAACTGTTTGCATACAGGGAGGTCCCACAGAAAGGAATTGGTTTCAGTCCCTTTGAGTTGTTGTTTGCACACCCTAAGAGGGGGTCTGTTAGAAATGGGGTAGCTTGGCGCAGACAGGGTAGGCTAAACTCCGGAGCAATGTGTAAAGCATCTGCACAGCCCACACTCACAGGCAACACACTAGACACACTACAGAGGAGTCTCCACACCAGGTACGTAAACAATTACTTGTGTATTAGGTACAACACCTTACAGAACTATCAACATTATAGAACCATCACAGATACACATACCCTGTGCCAACCGGCACCGGGTAGCAATTTACAGGGGACTATGTACAAGGCAGGGCAATCGGGCCACTGCCAGAACCAACACAAGGCACAAGGGATACATGTAAGACCATCAGCAATACATGTGTAACAGCCAGTACCTACTGGCCAGACCATGCACTTAGCAATATTGCAATAAGCATTAGACCTAATCATGAGGCATCATCACATTAGTCATATACATAAAAACGTAATCAGGCATGAACCTGGAACATCATAGGAAAATATTAGGTCAGGCATAGAAATGCATTATGCATAACCATTTTAGCATCTTATGGGCCTAAACAACACTGTATGCATAACATTAGGCATAAAAACCTCATTGGCATAAATGCATTAGGCATAGAACCAGTAGGCATAAAGTATAAAACATATTCTGTATCATATTAGCATTGGCATAAACATGTGAACATAGGGCATATTCATTATCCTAAAAGCATGAGCAGCCCAATGGGCATACCTCATTAGCCCGAATCACATTATACATAAACATGTGAGCATCGAGGCATCATCAGCACAAAAGTTTTAGGTGTACCCACATTAGCTCAGGTGTGGAATGAAAACATCATTGTATGACATTAAGCCTCACCTTAGGCATAAATGCAACACCATCAGCATGGGGCATAACACATGAGGCATTTCAATAGGCACATGAGCATGAAGTGTAAAACATATTATGCATAAAATCAGCACTTTATGGGCATCAACAACATTAGCAGGGTGCCCCCTAGATCAAAGCCCTCACCATAGGGCAGAGGCACAACCTGGCATTCAAAGTAAACATGCCACTGCTGCAGATTAGTCTCTTGCGCTACTGTGCCACTGCGCCTGGGCAGCCCCTACCCTGGGACTGTGAAACCAAGAGTTATGCCCACAATGTAGCAACTGCCCACTGTCCAGCGAGACAGTTGTATAAAGTAAAGTCAGTCCTGCCCAATTTGGAGTGTGGGGGCCCCTCTTCTGGGACTCCCAAATTAACATTGCCCCAAAACGGTGTAGCTGCCTGCAACTGCGGCACAGCTGAGGAGAGTAAACTAGCACTGGGCATGTTGGGGTCCCACTCTGGGGCTCTGAAAATAGTTTTGCCACACATGTTGCAGCAGCCCGCTTTTGCGGTGCCGCTTTTGCGGTGCCGCTGTGGAGCCCATGGGACTCTGTGTCCCAGTTCATGCTGGAGCCCCATGTGGACTCCCACATAAAACTGGCCACACGTCACAGCTGCCACTGCTAAGTGGGGCAGCTGGGAATGCCTGCACGACCACTCTGGTCCTCTGGTAGGTACCACCGGCTGCAGGACCGATAATATGCCAGGTTGCCACCTCCACCACCAGTTCCCTAATGCCCCACTCACTGGGCTCTCGGGGCAGGCCCCGGACTTCTCCGCAGGAAGGGAAGGCACCGACAATGTGCCTCGGCAGTCCTATGCCCGACCGGAACCTCACCTGACCTCTCGAGGCTGCGGGCATCTCGCGGCCTCCCTGCAGCAGGCTCAGCACATAACGGGGCTCTCAGCTGCTAATGATAGCCCCGCCAACAGCGGCGCCTCTCCTGACTTCATCCAGGCCCCCTCCTGGTACCCGGGACCTCAATAGGGAGGGCGCGAGGCCCCAGAGGGATTCCGGATGGTGCTCCTGCTGGCACCAATCCCAGCATGGCTTCCCTGACGTCACGGAGGGAGTCCTCGTCCCCGGTCACCAGTTGACGCTCTCTCCCTGCCACGCCTATCCCCGCGTGGCGCACCTCGGCTGTCACGGGGGATTCCCTCGAGCATGTTCTTACGCCCAGACCGCAGCAGTGATTTCCTCAGCGATTTCGGAGTGCGGGATAGGCTCCCGCTGTCAAGGCCATGCCAATGCGGGGTGGGCTCCCACTGGATACAGCACAAGAGCGGGTTGGTCTCCCGCTCTTAAAATGAATACACGCTGAAGAAATAACACGGGGTGGGCATCCGCAAAGGATGGCAATGCTGGGTAGGCTCCCGCTATGTTGAAGTAGAAAGCAGGGTGGGCAGCTGCTCATTCCTTGTGCAACGCAGGGTGGGCACCTGCTCCTCGATCCCCAGCACAGGGGGAATCCCACACGCCGGGATTCCCTTGTGGTGCTTCGGTAGCCCAGGGCTGCAGGCGTCCGCTCTTCTTTCTCCTGGCTCAGGGCTCAGCACGCAGCCCCTTGCAGTGGTAACTCCTGGCAGAGTGTCCCCTCCAGCTCAGAGTCCAAGCAAGCACACTCACAGGGAGTCTCAGCTCCTCTATATGTACACCCCCCCACCCCACCTACCAGAAAGGGCCAGAAGCTTCTGGAAGGGTCTCTGGGGAAACGGGTCCCAACTGGTTTTGGGGAAGGTGTAGAGCACCCTGTATGACAGACTTCCCTCCTCCATTCATGAGCTGGGCTCTGGGAGACAGACACACCCCAGGGGGCGGAGCCAACCCTTCACTAGACAGGCACACAGCACACTGAAAAGCCAAGGTTTAAAAGTAGCATTTCCGCAATGGTGAAAATAAATCCGTGCACACCATTGCGCAGCATTTAATATTCCCATCTCCCACATACCAAACATGGCATATATATTTTCTACCATGGGGGAGATATCCCATAAGGGGGGGTTCCTAATGTAAGCCTATAGATGGCAGAAAGCACATGCACTGCTAACCAGCGATAAAGTGCCCAGAGCCCTGAAACCACCAACCTTATGTCAGGAAAAAAAAACTAGGGGGTGGCAAAAGCAGGGCCAAGTCCAACAGGGTCATTGTGCTTGCTGAGGGAGGCTTGGGATAAGCCTCTCAAAGAAGCAAAAGACAATGTGCTGGACTATGTGCTGGGCATGAGATCTAGAATGGCAGAGTACATGTACAAGGCAAGAAGAAAACTGATTGCTAGACAGGAGCTCATGAAGCACCTGCATGCCTAGAAGGCTATTATGCCTGAGTGTACTCCAGGACAGTTGAATTGGGTGTTGGAGCCTGTGGCACCTAGGGCTCTCCATGACACATAGAGTGGGCCCTATCCAATCTTAAAAAAGAAGGATGAGGTTATCTACCTGGTAGACCTTGCCACTCACAGGAGTCCGCATGTGAATATATTAAAACCCCACCACGACAGGGCAGATATGACCATGTTACTGGTCACTGATGAGGGGGAGGAGAAAGAGACTGAACCAGTGCCAAACCTCCTCTCCAATAATGTGCAAAATGGATCAATGGAGGGGGTTGTACTCCCTTCCAAATTGATTGACCAGCAGCACCGAAACTGCAAGCAGCTGCTGGAGCAGTTTTCTGGCCTGTTCTCTATGACCCTAGGCATCACTGAGTGGTGTGCGTACCACATTGACACTGATGACAGCCCACCTGTCAAAAATGAACTGCACAGGTTGTCTCACCATGTCAGAGCCAGCATCACGGCTGAGGAAGCTAAGATGCTACAGTTGGGGGTAATTGAACCATGGAACAGTCCTGTGGTGCTGGTGCCCAAACCTAATCCCCAGGGGGACCAAATGAATTAAGGTTCTGTGTGGACTACAGAGGACTTAATACAGTTACTAAAACTGATGTTCACCCTATACCTAGATCTGATGACCTCATTGACACGTTAGCAGCTGCTGTGTACCTGAGTACTTTTGATTTGACTCCAGGCAACTGGCAGATTACCCTTACATATGGAGCAAAGGAGAGGTCAGCATTCGCCACACCAGAGGGACATTATCAGTTCAAGGCAATGCCCTTTGGCTTAAAGAATGCACACGCCACCTTCCAAAGGTTAGTGAACAGGGTCTTCTCTGGAGTAGAGCAGGTTAGTGCAGCATATCTGGATGATATAGCTGTATAAAGTTCTACCTGGGAGGATCACTTAAGCCACCTAAGGGACGTGCTGCAGGCCATGCAGCTGGCAGGCTTGACTATTAAGGCAAGTAAGTGCCAAATAGGGAAGAGGTCTGTAGTGTATCTATGCCAACAGGTAGGTGGAGGCCATGTAAACCTATCCAAGCCAAAATGTAAACTATTTTGAATTGGACAGCTCCTGTTACCCAGACTCAGGCCAGGGCATTCCTAGGACTGACTGGGTACTATAGATTGGTTCAAAATTATGGGAACATTGTGGGGCCCATAACAGAGCTGATTTCTAAGAAGAGGCCCCAGAAGGGGATTGGACTCCAGAGTGTCAGAAAGCTTTTGACACTCTGAAAGCTGTGATGTGTTCAGCACCAGTGTTACTTGCCCCTCACTACACAAAGAAATTTATGATTAGACAGATGCTGCAGAATGAGGGATTGGTGCAGTTTTGTCAGTCAAATGATGAGTTAGTTGCCTTCATTATCAGGTGACTTCTTCCTAGAGAGCAGAGGTGGAGTGCCATTAAGAGAGAAGCTTTTGCTGTGGTTTGGTCCCAGAAATAGCTGAGAACCTATTTGTTTGGGACTCACCTTTATGTTCAAACTGACTACAGGCATCTCAGGTGGGTCATGCAGATGAGAGCGGAGAATCCAAAGCTATTGAGGAGGTTCATTTCCTTACAGGGAATGGACTTTACAGTGGAACACAGTCTTGTGGTGGCCCATGCAAATGCTGATGGACCTTCCAGGTTTTTCCACTTAGCTGTTGAGGACTACTAGGGTCTAGGTTAGTAACACATCCCCTTTTTTCAGGGGGCTATGCTGCAAAGTCATCATGTTCCCAGGGCAGCCCCATTTGTTTCTGACTGGTACTGTTGGTAAATGACTCTAACTGTCCCTGGACGCTGCCTAGCCAGGCCCACAGCCAGTGCTATGCTATAAATACTTAGGAAACATTAGAAACACCTACATACACTAGGGTACACTATGGAGTAGTGTACCCCTATGATTGGCATGACCTCCCCCATAAGAACCTAGTACAGCAGGGGGATTAAAACTAATGCTAAGTCCCTTGTATATAATAGGGCATGGCAGTTTAGAGTTCAGCAGCCCTTTCAACACTTGCATGTCTGCACTGCTGGGAGCCTGGGGACATTTTAAAAGCACACCTGTGTTGTAGAACTGCTTTTAAGTGTAACTTGTGCCCAAACATGACTTTGGTGTTAGGGGCACTTAGTAAATTGATAAACTTTAATATGTTGGCATATTAGATATCCCCGGGGTCTCCCCTTGGTGTTCCAGGGGTGGGGGGGTATTTAGAAGGTGAACCCTTATAAAAGTTATTTTTTATGCCCCGGGGACAGGGGAATTAAACATTTCACTTCCCTCATTGTGGTAAAGTGCCTCCCAAAATAAACTTTTGTGCTAGGAGCACTGCGGAGTAGAGATCTACATTATTTTGGTATATTTAGGACCCCTAAAATCTCCCCTGGTTATCCCAAGGGTGGGGGCCATGTAGCTATGAGCAGAGGTCTTACAATAGCAGTATTATGGGCCCTAGTGGTGGAGAAATTGGACATTTCAATTACCCTATTATAGATCCCCAGCCACATAGTTTAACATTGCAATAGTTTATGATTCATAACTACCACAAGGGCAAAATGAAAAATGTGATTCAAGGATGTAGGAGAATGGTATTGATAAATCCAGCAATATACTGTTATTGAATTTATCCTAAAATGTACGGCAAATAATTTATATGAATATGTTCTATGTAAGCCAAAATGTAGCCTTTTAGTGGTCTTCCCTGATTGGCCAGAGTTAAGTGGATTAGCCAGGCTGATTTGATGAAATGATACAGGACACCCAGGGAGAAAAGGCTATCTCTTGTAAGAAGACCCTGCTCCACAGGAATGCCAGAGCAGGGGAGGGGTTGCAAAGCATCAGCTTCAAAGGTAGCAAGGGGAAAGGCAGAGACAGCGAGGTCCATCTACTCTCTTCCACTCTGAACTCAGCAATATGGTAGGCTTAAGGAAGGAATTTGCAGATTTAGGAGGAAAGGAGCTATGGAAATAAGGCATCCTAGAGGTTGGTTTAGCTAGCTCTTGCCTCTCTGCTGGGACTTCAGCCATATTGAATTTTGGAAGCATGGTGCTTATTGGGACAACATTGTACCACACTTTAGAGGAGATAGTCATGCTCTGGGGTGTTGCTCTGCACCTCATTAGACAGGAGTGCCCTTGTGCTTGACCCGGAGAACATTGAATAAGTATCTTAGAGGGGCATCACCTCTCAGCTCTGCTACTTGAAACTGAGAGAAGAAGAAAGATTTCCAAGCTGGAATCTTGGTTTGCACAATCCGGCCATGCATTCTGACTGACTGTGCTTGCTGCATTATCCAGAACTACAGCCTTTTGGATGTACCTTGCTTCAAGAGGAATAAAGAGTGGATGAAAAGCTGGAAACTTGATTTGGACCTTTAGGCCCTGCATTCTGACTGACTGTGCCTGCTGCATTATCTGAACTACAGCCCTTTCGATGTACCTTGTTTCAAATGTAATAACGAGTGGGCTCGCTTCAAGCTTCAGGTTAACAGAGCTCACCTGCATCAACTCTGCCAAGAGTCCCCTGCCTGGAGTGCATCCAGTGGACTTTTAAGGGTTTTGGCCAGGTACATTGTGGGGATTTGGGTCCCAAACTTTACAGGACCATCTTGGAGCATCCACAGCCTTGGATAGTGTTTTGTACACTTTGGACGCTCAAGAGGACCTTCAGGAAGATGTTCCAGAAATTTGGAAAAGTTTGGAGCAACTTTGGAAAAAAACTCAACAAGGTGACTAAGTGCTAGAAAGTGCTAATTCTTTAAAAAAAAAAAAGAATCACATCCTAGGTTCCCTGAATTTGATTTCTTTTGTTTTGGTGTCATTTTAAAGACAAAAATATTTTCAATTTTTGTGAATTGGTGTTGGATTTTTATTATGTGTTTGCCTTCATTGTTTACTGAATTCGTGTTTTTAAATGCTCTACATACCTGTCTCCGAAGTTAAGCCTGTCTGCTTGCAGGGTTAAGCATGGGAATAATCTTCTGATACCTATTCTGAGACCTAGACTGTGTTAGTGGCCTTATTGCCAGTAGTAGATACATATTTACTACTACTAATAGTCCAATTTCCAACTGGTTATATGACACTACAGCAGAGTATAGCTATAGGACACTACATTGGACACTTCATCATATTTTGTGGGATAGTTTTAGGCTGCAGAATGTGACATGGAATCACTCTAATGCACATATATATACATTTATATATATATATATATATATATATATATATATATATATATATATATATATATATATATATATATATATATATATTACCTACTGGCGATAGCCAGTAGGTATATATAGTTAGGATTTTTTCTCTATGGAACTTTTGAAAATTCTATGCCTAATAACTTTGGCGTTTGTGGACGGAATTGGCTGAAATTTTCAGGAAAATGGCACATTTTGTTTCTGAGCAGCTCCTGGAAATTTGGGGGGGGTTCGTCAAGGGGGGGCCGAGAAAAAAGGGGGGTCCCAAAACGCGTTTTTCCCATGTTAATTTCCATAGGGCGGTTGGACTCACTTTTAGCCCGAACGGCTGAATGGATTTCCACGAAACTTGGCAAAATTGTAGGGACTGTTAGCCCGATGTGCCTTTGCTAGGTCTCAATATATGTGCTTCAGTGAATTTTGAGAAATTAACGTTTAAAACAAGATATATATCTGTAACAGCGCTCCGGGCAGCGCTCTGGTTCGCGTACTTTTCGCGTATCGGAACTTTGCGAAGCGAAGCTGATTGGCTCTCCGGTGTCTGTCAACATTCTAAACAGTCCGGTGCGGCCGCCATCTTGTCTCTCGGTAGGATCGAGAGACAAGAGGAGGCCAAAACAAAGGGGGAAATGAAGGAAAGGGGGCAAGGTAGACCCCTTCTGACCCCCTAGGATTGATGAGGGGATATTATAGAGCCACGCTGGGCCCAAAAAAAAAAAAAAAAAAAAATCCGATTTTTTCGCCGTAGAGACGCGTCTTGGTACGCGAACCGGGCAGCTAACCGGGCAGCTAACCGGGAAGCTAACCGGCAGTGTAACGGGAGTCTGCGAGTAGCTGATTGGCTGTCAACATTGTAAACAGTCCGGAGCGGCCGCCATCTTGTCTCTCGGTAGGATCGAGAGACAAGAGGAGGCCAAAACAAATGGGGAAATGAAGGAAAGAGGGCAAGGTAGACCCCTTCTGACCCCCTAGGATTGATGAGGGGATATTATAGAGCCACGCTGGGCCCAAAAACAAAACAAAAAAATCCGATTTTTTCGCCGTAGAGACGCGTCTTGGTACGCGAACCGGGCAGCTAACCGGGCAGCTAACCGGGAAGCTAACCGGCAGTGTAACGGGAGTCTGAGGAGAAGCTGATTGGCTGTTATCATTGTAAACAGTCTGGAGCGGCCGCCATCTTGTCTCTCTGTGGGATCGAGAGACAAGAGGTGGAAAAAAAAAAGGTGTAAATGAATGAAAGGGGTAAGGCAAACCCCTCCTGAACCCCTAGGATTGATGAGGGGGCTATTAAAGTTCCCTGGGGGGTGAAAAAAAAATTGCGATTTTTCGCGGTAAAGGTGCTTCCTGGTACGTTAACCGGGCAGCTAACCGGCAGCGTAACGGGAGTCCGACATATTGTGTTTTTTGAACATTTGTGATATGTGCACGTGTGGATTTTGTCTAATTAAGGTTAAAAAAATATATATATATCTTTAAGCGTGTTCTGGCGCGCTTACGTTTTGGGTTTGGTTTGCGCTGCAGAGACAATACGTCACGGTTATGCGATGCATCATTAGGCGTCTCACGGGCTACGTGATACGTCACTTAATAAAGAATATATTTTACAGCTATAGATATTAGCTTTTAAAAAACCAATGAAATTCACAGAAAAAACCATAGGTTATAGACCATATATAGTTAGGAATTTGCATTTACAAAACCTTGAAAATTCACTGAAAAAACCATAGGTTATAGACCATATATAGTTAGGGATTAGCATTTAAAAAACCTTATTTTATTTGCACAAAACCATTGAAATTCCATATATAGTTAGTTGCACTAACTATATATCGCGGACCCGCAATCCACTGCTAATGATGTCACATATTACATCATTCATGACATGGTCAGTGACATCACTGATGACATCACTGATGACATCTCAAATGACATCACTGATGACATCACTGATGACATCTCAAATGACATCACTGATGACATCACTGACATCTCATTTGACATTACTGATTACATCACTGATGATATCATTTATGTGATAATACATCTTCAGACTCTAATATAACCTTAGATACACTCAGTGTAAACAGGCACTCACAGACTGTCACACATCCATGGAGTTACCCACACACCTAGTCAGTCATGCAAAGAATCAATCACACCTCCATTTCCTCAACTATACAGTTATACACACCTTACTTATTCAAACATATACTAACACATATTTACTCTCTTATACAATCCTTGATACAAGTTCACAATGATTCATACAGCCACTCTCACATTCACTGGCTCTTATGTTCAGTTATTTATATATGTCAACTCTCACATGGAGTGTGTTTTACATATGTACTTACTTTGACATGTAGAACTGAGATATCCATTCACTCACCAATATACTCATGCACACAGTCAACTGTCCATACAGCTGTTTCTAAATGCACTTTTGAACCCATACACCTAGGGAATCAACTGCTCACACATCTATGCACAGAGTTATACACCTCCCAGCCACCCACACACATACTCAGTCTCCCATACAAATACTTGGGCAACCAATCAATAACCCATATAGTTACTCATATAGCTACTGATTTAAACATGCAGCAGTTTACAGAAGAACATAAATAATGATTGCCAAATTAAGACACTTTAATCACTAACCCATGCACTCAGTGAGACACATTTAATCACTCACTCATACAGTCAGTCATGCACCTACTAAATCCTTCATCCAGACACTTATACATCCACTCATTCTTCAATATGTAAGACATATTTTAACTTTACAGAAACATACAGTCACTGGGTGTTGTCATCAGTGATGTCATCAGTGATGTCATTTGAGATGTCATCAGTGATGTCATCAGTGATGTCACTGACCATGTCATGAATGATGTAATATGTGACATCATTAGCAGTGGATTGCGGGTCCGCGATATATAGTTAGTGCAACTAACTATATATGGAATTTCAATGGTTTTGTGCAAATAAAATAAGGTTTTTTAAATGCTAATCCCTAACTATATATGGTCTATAACCTATGTTTTTTTCAGTGAATTTTCAAGGTTTTGTAAATGCAAATTCCTAACTATATATGGTCTATAACCTATGGTTTTTTCTGTGAATATATATATATATATAAGGAATAACGAGAGTGAGCCCAGAATACGTGCAAATTCTTCTGTGATTTATTTTTCAATTACACAAGCCATCCGTCATAATGCGTTTCACCTCTCAAACGAGGCTTGATCACATGACGTGGGATGAAACAAAAGAGGGTCTTAAATACTTTCCAATATGGGCGTGGCATATCAGATTCATTTAAAGTGACCAATGCATGGATTTCTTGTCAAGTTAAAACATAAATACAATTGAGGGCCAGTGCCCAATGCATTCAATTCCATATGTCATCACTTGTTCAATTTCATACATGTAGGTTAATTCCCACTTTATGTACACAATTAATTATTTCTGTAAATGACTTAAAATATCAATCATCAACAATTCATTCATAATTAACTACCTATATATACACTATTATCCCAAAAAATATTCATTATATCTACGTCACAAGTATAAAAAATATCAAAAATATATATATATATGAAAAAATATATACATATATATAAATATATATCTCTCTCTATATACACATCATACCAATATTTACATATATACACATTAAAACTAGTCATGTATACATATCTTTTGGGAATACACTATATATCTGTACAGTCATGTTTAACTTAGATTTAGTAATCCACTGGTTGGTATGATTCTTGTTGGATAAATGTGCAAAACATTGTTTTCGTTGCATTTCGTAGATATGCCTGCATTATCAATATAATGTTATAAAAAACGAAGACCCTCAAGAGCAGCTGTGAAATATACCTAATACAAAAATTAATATAAAGTGCTTGTGCTACCTAATTAATTCAAACAAAGAAAAATAGTTTCATTTTAAAAGAAGAGTTGTTTCACAGGGGAGATGGAAGTTGTGGATACCAGAATATTTAGACAAACTCTATAGTCATTTCAAATGCTGTAGTAAGATAGATCTCATGTGTCAGCTGGGGTATGTTTAACATCACTAACCAGGAAATGGCCAAGAGCGACTGCCAGTACCCAACAGAAGGAAAGGGAAACAACGCAAGGTCTAAAGTGAGATGAGATGGAATCTAATGAAAGAGCCAATTGTGGATACAGGCAGTTTGATAGACATAAAGAAAGTCCTATTCAACATATCATGTTGGCTGGGTCTCATAGTTCTTTTAAACAGGTATATAAATCCTACCGGTCATTAAGTCCAGCCGGACTTTTACTATTCATTTCCAGGATATACCTTGTTTCTAGGAGACGGAGCTTTCCTTCCCTATCACCTCCCCGTTTCAAAGGCAGAATCGTATCCACTAAATAGTACTGAAGGCCACTAGGGTCACTATTATGCATGGCTTCAAAGTGGCGCGCCACCGGATACGATTGGTCCTTGCTGGTTATGGCTCTGATATGCTGGAGAATGCGTTTATGTGCCAAAGGTCGTGTGCTGCCCACATAGTTAAGGCCACACGGGCACTGTAGAACATAGACAACAAACTCCATTTTGCACGTCAGTCTCTTGGTGATGGGTATGGGACACTCTCTAAAAGGACTTGTGTAGTGGGTTTTGTTCACTCCATATTTACAAGCTTTACAAAAAGCACATTTTCTGAAACCTTTGCTCAGGGCCTCCCACGTCCCTGATATGGTCGTCTCTAGGTTATTGCTAACCAGGGCATTTTCCATCGATGGGGATGTGCGAAAGGTGATCTAATCACTGAAAAAAACATAGGTTTCTCACCAGTTATAGTTAGCTGGAAATTTTACTGACATAAAACCATTGAAATTCCCACGTTATACTTAGTTGGACTCACTATAACTTGCGCGCCTGCAATGCACTGCTGATGACGTCACATATTACATCACTCATGACATGGTCAGTGACATCACTCATGACATCACTGATGACACCATCCAATTCCCACGTTATAGTTAGTTAGACTCACTATAACTTGCGCGCCTGCAATGCACTGCTGATGACGTCACATATTACATCACTCATGACATGGTCAGTGACATCACTCATGACATCACTGATGACACCATCCAGTGAATGTGTGTCTTTCTGAATATAAATATGTTTTATATGTGTATATGTAAAGGTCGATGGAAGAATAAATGTTTAAAAAAGTGTCTTAATGAATGTTTTTTTAAAAAAAAATTGATTGGTTATCTGGCTTATTAACCACTTCGCTGCGGCGGCTATTCCGCCGCAGTGCTAACGGGGGGGGGGGGTTGGTCGCGCGGCGGTCCCGTGCTTGTGACGGAACCGCTCTGTCACGGTTCGCGGGTGAGCTGTGCTTGTGATGGAACGGTTCCGTCACGAACCCGCCCGCCCATTAATTAGTCAGCGCAGTCACGGAATTCGCGCCGCACAGGCGCGGTGAGCGGGCCGTGACGGAACCGTTCCGTCACAAGCACAGCTCACCCGTGGCTTGTGACGGAGCGGTTCCGTCACAAGCATGCAACGGGTTAAGTATATCTTAGTGAATACATATATTAGCGAGTAACTTTTAAATATTGAAATGTATGTATCAGTGTTTCACTTTGTGTATAAGTGGCTGCATGGGTTCGTGACTGACTCACTGTTTGTATATGTTTTGAAGACAGCATATGTACAGGACTGTATGGATGGATGATTGTGTATATGTGTGTGTTAGTGAGTAAACGACTGTCTCACTATTGTCTTTATCAGTAACGACATACGTTTTAATCTAGTATATGTGAGTATTGATATATATAAGTGAGTATATGTGAGAATGAGAGATTGTCAGAGTTCCTGTTTAATTATTATGTGTTTATATAAGTTATTGTTTAAGAGAGTAAGTATGTGTAAGTTTCCTTAGAAGTAAAGTGGTAGTGTGTGTACAGCTGTATATGCAAATAAATGGATGTTCAATAGTTTATTTGCATGTGTGAATATGTGTGTGAATAACTTTTGGATGACTGTCGGTGTGTAACAGGATGTATAGGTGTATCACTACATATGATGAGTGAATATATGTATAAGTGACTATATAGAACTGTTGGTGAATGAGTGGATGCGTATTAAATGGTGGTATTACTAAATTGGTTGTTGTAACTGGTATGGGTATTTCCACTTTTTTGAAAATGTTTGTTACTATTTTTGAATATGTGTTTCAAGGGTTACTTTACAGTGAAAGGAGGTCTGTCACAAGGATGGTGTCATCAGTGATGTCATGAGTGATGTCACTGACCATGTCATGAGTGATGTAATATGTGACGTCATCAGCAGTGCATTGCAGGCGCGCAAGTTATAGTGAGTCCAACTAACTATAACGGTGGAATTTCAATAGTTTTATGTGAGTAAAATTTCCAGCTAACTATAACTGGTGTGAAACCTTTGTTTTTTTCAGTGAATTTAATAGGTTTTTTTAAATGCTAATCCCTAACTATAACTGGTGTGAAACCTATGGTTTTTTCAGTGAATTTCATAGGTTTTTTAAATGCTAATTCCTAACTATAACTGGTGTGAAACCTATGGTTTTTTCAGTGAATATATATATATGTATATTAATATAATACCTTTTTTTTAAAGTATATTCATTTTTTTTAATGTTTCACCCTGGAGCGTTCCCGGTGCGCGCCCCGGTGCACGTACCGGGGCGTGTACCGGGGCGCGTCCCGGGAGCGTACCCAAAAAAAAAAAGAATGAAGGAGTGAGCATGAGCAAAGGGGACAGAGACAGTGGTGTAAAGAGAAAGAAAGCTAGAGAGAAGAACACAGAGGGACTGTGTAATAGATAGAAAAACAGAGAAAAGGTATAAGTGGAAGTAATTGAGAAAAGGAAAATGAATAAGGGAGCAAAAGAAGAGAAGAAAGAGGAAGAAGACTAAAGCAGAGGTTCTGGGAGAATGTGAATGGGTGATGAAAGTAAAAGAAAGGAAAGTAAAGGATGGGGAATGACTGGTAGTGAGGGAACCTGGGAAAAGGAACAGCGGTGACGGAGGGAAAGAAAAGAGCAGTGGTGAGTGTAAGTAAAGAGAGGTGAAAGAGGGTGGATAAAAGTGAATAAGGGTAAGACATGGGGAGTGACAGAGAGAAAGAACAGAGAGAGTAAAGGAAGGAGTGATAGAAAGGGACTGAGTGAACCAGAAAAGAAAGGAAAGTGAGGGAGTGTGGGTGAGCAGGAAGACTGAAAGAAGTTGAATGTGGTAGGAAAGTAAGGAAAAGGGAAATAAACATGGAGGATAAGAATAAGTGAGGGAAGCAGAGTAAGGACACAGGGGTGAGGTAGGGTGAGAGAAAAAAAAGTGAGGTTAAAGCAAAGGGTGATGACAAACTACATTTTTTAGTCACACTTACCATATAATTAATGAAAACTTAATTGCATGTTAAAACTACACTTTATATCTGTGAAAGACAAAAGAAAAAAAAGCTATAATTAGTAAAATATATATTTTAAAATAGAAGAAACAGGTCAAGAGGTAAAAATTCTAAGAAAGTGTACTAAGAAATAAAGCAAGAGTGAAGGATACAGAAACGGAAATAAAGTAATGTAGAAAGACAAAAAAGAGGGAAAAGGAAATAGAAGGAGAACAAATTACTGAAGGTAAGTAAGATATTAAAAGAATGTGAGATACCAAAACAAAATCAGGAAAGAGAAGTAAGTAAAAGGAAAATGAGTGAAAGGGAAAGGAGTCTAAACGAGGATCCATTTACAAGAAAGAGGAATGGAAGATGACTTAGAGTGAGTGAAGGGGAGTCACAGAGTGAAGGGATGAAAGGAATGAGGTTAATATAGAACGATAGAGCAAAAAGGAGTAAGGAAGTAAGTACACAGAAAGATAAAGGGAAGGACTGAGTGAAGTGCAGTACAATGAGTGAAGAAAGGAAAAAGAGTAAAGGAGTAAATGAAGGAAAGAGAGGGGAAGAGAACTAAATCAGTGGTACTGAGAGAATGTGAGAAAGCTGAAAAGTGGTGCAAGGGAGAGAGGAAATGCAGACAGTTGAAATTGGATTGAGGAGTTGTGAAAGAAGTGGAGTAAAGGAACAGCGATGAAACAAAGTGAAAGAAAGGCAGTGTAAGTGAGTAAAGAGAGCTGAAAAAGGGTAGAAAAAGGAAAATGAGTGTGAGACAATGGGAATACAATATAAATTACACAATGCAAACTATAGAATAACTTATACAACATGTTACATAGTTTATTTTTGCTGTTCTCAGAATATATTGAATTTCACTTAAAACAGTGAGTTCAAACTTTTCATCATATAACAGCGGGAAAAAAACCCCACAATCTAAAAGATTTTCTTTAAAAAAAAACATATAAACTTACAAATAATATATGCACACTAATCTTTGATTCACTTACTTTTCCTTGAGGCCAAATAGTAGATAGTGAAGGTCCTTTTCGTAGGAAAATACTCTGCTGTTCTCTAAAACTTCCATTTCATCGACTTTCTATGAAAAAAGATCTAAGAACATCTGAAATAATTCTCAACATTTTCATTTTCCTCCTTGTGTTAAGTTATGACTTATTACTCATACCTTGAACTTTCCTTACGGCCAAATAGTGTCAGATATATGAGTATATTTTGAATTTTCTCTAATTAAACTCTGAAATTACCATTTACCCAAAGTTTTCAAAGAAAAGCTCATATGACATTTTCACAATGTTTACAAATTCATATTCTCTTTTTTGATCACTCATGTACAGCATTTCCTATAAAACTGAAATCACTTACTATGAGATCCACTTACAGTACCTATATGAGATAAATCATTTTAAACATTAGACTAACTAACTTTTATTAACTGCTCCCGTCTTCAAAGGCCAAATACCTTTACTAAAACTTTGGTTCTAAAAACACTAGGTAGGAATTTTTTAAGTCAAAAGGCAAACATTATTTATAAGTCAAATGAGAATCATTGCAGTAACTCCAACCTTTTTGACATTTTAAGTAGCATGTATAATGTCCTGATGTTGTCGAAGGACCGTCATGATAAATAATAGCTACAGTTGTAAAGGTTCTTCCTGAAGTTGATAGCTGAGAAGCCTCAACATTTTTGATATAAGTTGTCAATTTAGTTCCATCAGGTCTACATTGTTGGAAAACTAAAATGACATACTGACCATAAGTTTGTATAAATAATGTGGACAGCATTGGACACTTACATTGGGTACACACCATATTATGATCAGCTGCTTTAACTAGATTATTAAATGACACTGATTTGCAGTCTGGTAAAGTCAAATATATAAATCTTTCAGTGTCTATTCTAGTAGTACTTGATAAACTACAATTGTCGCAGTCATGCTGCCATTGATAAGAAAGGCTAAAAAGATTTTCTACATCTATACCTTCATCTTCCAAAACACCAAACATATACATTAAAAAATCCTGACAAGCCTGCTGAATGTTCTGTGAAAATTTATCTGGACCAGAACACATGTCTAAAATATTTCGAATTTCTGTTACACTTTCTATTTTTGCTCTATCACTGCTACATTTCTCAAACACAGAATTCAATAAACCGCACAATCTTTGATCCCGATTTTCAAAAATCTGTTCTTGTAAAGTTTGAAGAAAAAAAACAACATTAACCACTACATTAGTATAGCAGTTGACACCAGAACTGTTTTCAAATTGAAATCCAACAACATTTTCATCAGAATCCTTTTTCTTTCTGTTTTCAATTACATTTTCATCTACTTTTTTTCTTTTTGCTACTACCTCACTGCAATTATTCTCATTTCTTCTTTTTTGGCCTACCACACGTTTTTCAAACAGAGGATATTGAGGCAAATGTGGAGCATACTCTATTCTTAACCTATTGTATTCTTTAACATAATCTAGATCTGCACAAATCGTTGTCTCATCACACTCAATCAAGTACAATCCTGATAAAGTTCTGACTCGTGATAATGCCACATATGCCATACCCTCTTTAAACACAGAACTTCCAATGTTCACCAAAGCACTATCTACACTTAAACCTTGAGATTTATGAATTGTCACCGCATATGCCAAACAAACAGGAAACTGTTTTCGGCGAACATATAAGTCTTTTTCATAAGCAACAATCTAGCAGAACAACGACTGATTTGTTGTACTTGCTCAATGCCATCAAATTTTATTTTTAAAAATTCAATTCCATCTCTATTTCTATAATTCACAAAATCAACAACATGACCCATTGCTCCATTTACCAGACCTCTTTCAACATTTAAATTCCTTCTCAAAATGATACAAAAATGTAAACACACATTCAGAGTCTTTTCAAAACCAGCTGTTTTAGATATACTTTTCTCTAATGAATCCAATTTTGTTTTCAAATTTTCTGACAAAACAATTGTTTCACCCATATGCTCTATTTTATCTATTGCTTCCCGTTTCACAATCTCTTCAATTTCTAACTTTAACATTTTGTTGTTGAAGATGGAACATTCTTGCAGAGTTGGCATCAAACATATCCCAGATTTCTTCTCAGTGATTTTTTAAAAAATATTCTCTGGAAGAATGTTTTCATTTGGATACAAATTTGAAATTAATCGAGCATGTAAAGCTTCTTTCCCATGCTCACTTACTTTTCCGATTCTTACATCTTGTAGAATATTTTTATAATCTTCATCCTTTGCCTGTCGCATATTTTGAAGCAGTTTTGCATATTTAAAATGTAACCATATATTAACATTTCCAATGCTTCCAAGGGACTTCCTGGTATCTTCATGCGTGAGCATTTTAAACACTGGTTGTCCTTTTACTGGAGTCAACTGCAGTTGATCTCCAAAAAAAATAATGTGTTTTCCTCCAAATAACACATCATACTCTGTTCTAAGAATTTCTTGCATTCTCAAATGCACAAAAGCAAGCATTAGATTTGAGACCATGCTTACTTCATCAATGATAAGAAGTTTCATTTTCTTCAGGACTCTGGAAACTTCAGAACACGCATCTCCAGATAGCTTGTTGTAATGCAATTTATTATCATGCTCAGCTGGCAGCATCAGTAAATGATGTAGAGTAATCCCTTTAATGTTATGTGCTGCCAGTCCAGTTGGAGCTGTTACAACACAAGACAGCAGTGATTCAGTCCTTTTCTGCAAATAAGTTGCAATGGCTTTAATCAGAAAACTTTTTCCTGATCCCGCTTCTCCACTTACGTACAGTCGGACAGGCTTAAATGATGTGCATGAGCACACTTTTTTCTCATGTCTGAATCCATGTTCAATCTGTTCTGTGACTTCGTCATATATCTTTTTCTGCTCAGCGTTTAGTTGCTTTACCAAATCTTTTAAGTTAACTACATCCTCTTTTGCTTGTTCCATAGCTCTTTCCACCTCATCAATGGCAGTTGCAGCTTCATTTTGGATAATTGGTCCTCCTAGTGGATCCTGACTCAATGAAGTAGAATTCTGACTGTCTTGAGAACTGTCTCTAGTAATCTCTTCAGCAATTGTGGTTTCTTGCTCTATTTCTTCGTTCAACATTTGCAGATAATTTGGAAAAACAGGACATTCTATGGTATCCTTGGTTGCATTAAAAGAGTCTTCATAACAGAGAAAATCTCCAAGTAGTTCCTCTTCTGTACGCCATGGCTTAAAGAGTTTGCAAAAGAGCTAAATAGTAAGATTCTCTTTTTTCTTGAGCTTCGCAACTGAATTTTCGATGATTAATCAAATGGCCTTTTCTCTGCTTCACTAGACATCCTTCATACCCAATGACAGCATATTGTCCATTATTGATATCTTCTGTGATGTTCCTCTTATAACTGTAGGTATGCAGAACTTCATACAAACAAGTGTTCTCAAGGTAAGTACTTCTGTTTGGATAGTATGTATCCAACATGTTTGTCTTCAAAATATCTGTACTGTTTGGTTATTTCTCTGCGAAATATTCAATTTCTTGTACAGATTTCACAACTCAGTTTCGTGTTGCAGCAAGACCTAGACTCACCCAAATGATTGTTCTTGATTTGGCATAGAGACTTGCTGATGATAACCGATCAGTACATTCGTATGCTCCAATTTCTCGATGCGACAACATCTTCAGACTGAAACTGTATACATTTTTTACTTATACTCTTTTCATGTGAAATGTCTTCCCACATTTCCTTCAGTTCAGTCTTTTCTTTTTTTGTGATGTAAGACGTCACATATCGAGCCACAGCAATAGAGTTGTCAGCAACAAACTGAATATCCATGTTAGCATTCCACATGGATAAAATCACTGGGTTGTAGTCGTTGATATACTCTTCGTTTCTTTTTAAATTGTATGTATTTTTTTGTGATTTCCTTGTCACAGTATGTTGCAGAGAAGACATCAAATTATTTACTCTTCCTTTAGAAATCACTGGTCGTGGAAATGCGAAACGACATTTTGTGTAGAATTTCTCCTTGTTTTTAAATTTTCGACGTCAGTACTTTCCACAATGATGAGATTGAAAACGTAAAACTTGTTGCCTTAAACTGTTTTCTTCAGTAGTTTTCGGAACAGCACATGTTAAATATTCTTCAATGAAACTCATCACTGTGTCATCCGAATCAGTTCCAAATTTGGGTGCATCTTTAATCCATAACAACATATGTATATGAGGAGCACCTCTCGCTTGATACTCCTTCCTCCAAAAGAAATCCAGAACCTCTCCAAGGGGAGGATTTTTTTGTTGGTAATAAAAGACATCATAGCTTCAAATCTATGATTAAAATATTTGCAAACATTCATTAGATCCAAAGAACACAGTTCTCCAGGTGTTTTCAATTCTATATTTTGTATGTTTCCATTTGCCTCTCGTAGAAATTGAAGTAAGTCGTCCCATGCATACTCAGCACAGCTAAGAGTGAGGAACCATGTAGGAGTTCCTAAGTTTCTTAGCATACATTTCAATTCCCCATGACGACGGAACCAATACTCGTTTGTTCCACGCTGACATGCCATGAGATTGATTAGCTGAGATTCCAAAATACTGTCTTGCAGATTGACTTTCTCCATAAAGTCCTTCGCCGAAACATTTTGCAGATGAGCTCTACTTTTCAGTATAGGATTAACTGCATAAGAAAGCCCAGACAAATCACTTTCATACAGTAGATGAAACAAACACGGAATGCATTGACGAAACCTTGGATCGTCAGCATATAATCTTAAAGTCCGGTATTCAGCTGCAGGAATTTGAACTGGTCAATCGTCATATCGTCCACCTCGACCTGTTGGAAATAACTGTGGAAAACAACGAGCTTCCAAACTTTCTTCCCATACACTAATAGGACTTCCTTTTGCTGCTTTCATATGAAACAAGTCAATGCATTTCCCATTACTTCTTTGGAATGCAAAGGATGAACAGTATAATGTTCATATATTTCTTCACTTCTAGACATATCAACTTTTTCAATTTGGCCAACTGAACAATCACTGTCTTCTTCTGTAGCTGTTTCCTCTGCTCCAACACTTACATCTTGGTAGTACTCATTGTTTTTGACCAAATACAACGTTGCCTTTTTGACTTTCCTAACATCTACTAAATCTTGCCAGATTTTCTTACTCTTTGTCGGAACCCCATTAACTAGAATAGCCAGAGGATCCTCTTCTACTCTTTCTACACCAATTGTATCAATATTTTTCTTGACATCTAGAGGCAAATAAACAACTCTTCCCTTTAATCCTCTTTGTAAATCTGTAGGAGGTAATTTCCCTATCTTGGGCTCCATGCGAACAATAGCTTGAAAAGGATGGACACATTGAATCAAAATTGATTCATAAGTATTTAAATCCATCAATTCAGAAGGAATATCTATCAACTGAAGATTATTATGAACAGCTCTAGCAGGCATTCTATTTTCATTTAATTTTTTCAAACAATAATTACAAATATGCTGATCAAAACTCAAATCAAAAGAATTCTCCACCAACAAATAACTTACAAAATCCTTCCATTCACTATTAATCTCCAATTCACATTTTGCATATAAATCAACTAACCTAGTCTGAATCTTATAATGAGTCCGTCGACAACACACACAAGTTAAATTAGGCCTTTCACTTGATTTCACCTTAAACTTGGTAATTTCCTCGTCAAACTTTTCTATACTTGAAATCTGTACATTGTCTTCCACATTACCATCCATTACTATATCCATTTCTACACTGTCCTCTTTGTTCCCAAAATAACAAAACTCAATTTCTTCACAAATAGTCTTTACATCTACTTCAGATCCATGCAAAAGAGCACTGTTTATCTATTTAAGCTTAAGTGCTGGACTTTTTGCATAATACAACCTTCTCACTAATTTCCTCACCTTATTATGATGCACTGCTAACATCCTAAAATGATGAAAAACACTCGGACATACTTTTCTAGAAAGACAAGCCAGTGAATGCCCATGCAAACCTGTGTTTTCTCTCACTCTGCAAGGATCTAACTCTTGCAAGATCTTCACTTTCTGTTTAACACTTTTCTTACTATATGTATGTAAGAAATTTCGAAGCAAATCGATTGAATCCTGTCGCACACTACAAATACTACTGCACTACCATGTGTACACTGGACCCTTAGTACGTCTCCCTAAAACTTCCTCAGCTAACACCTCTTCTGCATCTCTAGACACAAGTTTATCTTTTTCCATCGGACAACCATCTTTCACCTCATATGCTCGACCACTGGTGTCAACTGCATGCACCAAATCATTTTCCTGAAAGTAACTCTCCTCATTAAAAAATGGCTCAGAACTTGAACTATGCATCCATTCTCCAGAAAATACTTCAAAAACATTAGTCTGATTAATTATTCTTTTCCATCTACTGTTCAATTTGAAAACATCAATTGCCTTGTTAAGTATCCTAATTCTATTGATTACTAAAATACATAATGTTTTCTTAACTTCAAAAGCCTGATCAACAATCTTCTCTACACTTTTCTTTTTCTTGTAAAAAGCAGCTCTCTGTTTACCTTTCTTTTCATTTTTTAGCAAATTTAAAACTACCCTATTGCGAAACATTCGTCTACGAATGTCCCTAAATTGATTTTGCCTTCTATTGCCATCCATACTCTTCTCTCCTGCTCCAGTAGAGACATTTTTTGAGGGCCTCTACTTCCTTTTCAAATTTGCTCTCTCCTTCTGGATCTTCACATTACCGTTAACATTTGTTTTTGTTCTACATATGTTGCGAAAAAAAGACTTAGTTGTCTTACCAGGAACTTTTTTGGTGTTTTTTGAAGTACTTGTTGTAGAGGATTCCTTTAATTCCGTTGCTGATTTTGTTCTTTTCCGTATGGTATATTTTCTTCTCCTTTGCCTTGGCGGCATTTTTGCTTACTTTTGAAATATAAATTTCAATCTGTTGTAAAGAAAAAAATAACACATTATAGACCACTATTAGCAAACATCAAAGCAATGACAATAAGCAGACAATATAAACACTAATTTGCAACATATCTAAGTTTATACCACAGCAACTATATAACTAGGAGTAAGACAAAGAAAAACAGCTAGCGGGAGTAACACAAAAACACAGAGAGACTCAGACAAAGGAACAGGTAGAGGGAGTAAAACATACAAAAGGACTAAGACAAAGAGAGTGTATAATATGTTGAAAGACAGAAAAAGGATGTAATAGGGAGAGGGAGTAAGTCAAAAAAGGGAGTAAGTCAGAAAAAGGATGTAACAGGGTGTAAAACAGAGAGAGGGTGTAACAGGAAGTAACACAGAGAGAGGGTGTTAGAAGAGAAAAGGTTGTAAAAGAGACTAAAACAGAGAGAGCCTGTAAAGGAAGAGACAGAGAGTAAGTTTGAGAGAGGGTGTAAGAGGAAGTAAATCAGAGACAGGACGTTACAAGAAGTAGGTCAGACAGAGGGTGCAACAAGAAGAGAGAAAAAAAGTCAGAAAGAGAAAGAGAGACGGTATAAAACAGACAAAAGGTGTAATAGGGAGTAACTCAATTCTAGAATATTACAAAAAAAAGGTTGATTAGATAGTATCTGCATGATTCAAAAAATATATTAGCACATTTCACAATCATGTCATCTATGTTTCCTCAGATTAGTCATATTTTTGGCTAATGCTTGGTTAAAACATTTTGCTGCATAGAGAAATTGTCTTTTGTGAAATAGTGAAGTTTCAGTAGTGAAATTGAATGCTTGTACATAGGACCTGTGCTGTGTTTCTAAAATGTAATTTTAAAAACGACTTTGGGGTAATTGAATGGCTTTTATATTTTTGACAAGTAATGAATAGTGTCTTCCTCATTAAATAAATATATTTGAACCTTTTACAATGATGTCATCTGCATTACCTCAGATTAGGAAACAGATTGAGCTTCTTTCTTGTTGGTTTGTGTTATGTTTTTTGATAATGCTTGGTAAAAAGATTTTGCTGCATAGAGGAATTGTATTATGTAAAATTGAGAAGTTTCACTAGTGACCTGGAATGCTTGTACATAGGACCTGTGCTGTGTTTGAAAAATCCTCTATCTTGCAAATCTCGATAGCAAGCATTATCAAAAAGCAAGACACAAACCAACAGCAAAGAAACTCAGGGCCTTATTTATGAAGGCCTTGTCCCACTGGTGCGTCACTTTTTTCCCATGTTAAAAGTGATGTACCGGCGGCACAAGGCAATCATAAATAAGACCCAAATGTAAATACCATTGATTTGCCCCCAAAATCGTTTTATGAATAACATTTTAAAAACACAGTGCAGGTCCTATGTATAAGCATTCAATTTCACTACTGAAACCTCACTGTTTCACAAAATACAAATCCTCTATCTTGCAAATCTTGATAGCAAGCATTATTAAAAAGCAAGACACAAACCAACAGCAAAGAAACTAAGGGCCTTATATATGAAGCCCTTGCGCCACCGGTGCGTCACTTTTTTCCCATGTTAAAAGTGACGCACCGGCAGACATAAGGCAATCATAAATAAGACCCAAATGTAAATACCATTGATTTGCCCCCAAAATCGTTTTTTGAATAACATTTTAGAAACACAGCGCAGGTCCTATGTACAAGCATTCAATTTCACTACTGAAACCTCACTCTTTCACAAAATACAAATCCTCTATCTTGCAAATCTTGATAGCAAGCATTATCAAAAAGCAAGACACAAACCAACAGCAAAGAAACTCAGGGCCTTATTTATGAAGGCCTTGCGCCACCGGTGCGTCACTTTTTTCCCATGTTAAAACTGACGCACCGGCGGCACAAGGCAATCATAAATAAGGCCCAAATGTAAATACCATTGATTTGCCCCCAAAATCGTTTTTTGAATAACATTTTAGAAACACAGCGCAGGTCCTATGTACAAGCATTCAATTTCACTACTGAAACCTCACTGTTTCACAAAATACAAATCCTCTATCTTGCAAATGTTGATAGCAAGCATTATCAAAAAGCAAGACACAAACCAACAGCAAAGAAACTCAGGGCCTCATTTATGAAGGCCTTGCGCCACCGGTGCGTCATGTTTTCCCATGTTAAAAGTGACGCACCGGCGGCACAAGGCAATCATAAATAAGGCTCAAATGTAAATACCATTGATTTGGCCCTAAAATCGTTTTTTGAATAACATTTTAGAAACACACCGCTGGTCCTATGTACAAGTATTCAATTTCACTACTGAAACCTCACTGTTTCACAAAATACAAATCCTCTATCTTGCAAATGTTAATAGCAAGCATTATTAAAAAGCAAGACACAAACCAACAGTAAAGAAACTCAGGGCCTTATTTATGAAGGCCTTGCGCCACCGGTGCGTCACTTTTTTCCCATGTTAAAAGTGACGCACCAGCAGCACAAGGCAATCATAAATAAGGCCCAAATGTAAATACCATTGATTTGACCCCAAAATCGTTTTTTGAATAACATTTTAGAAACACAGCGCAGGTCCTATGTACAAGCATTCAATTTCACTACTGAAACCTCACTGTTTCACAAAATACAAATCCTCTATCTTGCAAATCTTGATAGCAAGCATTATCAAAAAGCAAGACACAAACCAACAGCAAAGAAACTCAGGGCCTTATTTATGAAGGCCTTGCGCCACCGGTGCGTCACTTTTTTCCCATGTTAAAAGTGACGCACCGGCGGCACAAGGCAATCATAAATAAGGCCCAAATGTAAATACCATTGATTTGACCCAAAAATCGTTTTTTGAATAACATTTTAGAAACACAGCGCAGGTCCTATGTACAAGCATTCAATTTCACTACTGAAACCTCACTGTTTCACAAAATACAAATCCTCTATCTTGCAAATATTGATAGCAAGCATTATCAAAAAGCAAGACACAAACCAACAGCAAAGAAACTCAGGGCCTCATTTATGAAGGCCTTGCTCCACAGGTGCGTCACATTTTCCCATGTTAAAAGTGACGCACCGGCGGCACAAGGCAATCATAAATAAGGCTCAAATGTAAATACCATTGATTTGCCCCTAAAATCGTTTTTTGAATAACATTTTAGACACACACCGCAGGTCCTATGTACAAGTATTCAATTTCACTACTGAAACCTCACTGTTTCACAAAATACAAATCCTCTATCTTGCAAATGTTGATAGCAAGCATTATTAAAAAGCAAGACACAAACCAACAGTAAAGAAACTCAGGGCCTTATTTATGAAGGCCTTGCGCCACCGGTGCGTCACTTTTTTCCCATGTTAAAACTGACGCACCGGCGGCACAAGGCAATCATAAATAAGGCCCAAATGTAAATACCATTGATTTGCCCCCAAAATCGTTTTTTGAATAACATTTTAGAAACACAGCGCAGGTCCTATGTACAAGCATTCAATTTCACTACTGAAACCTCACTGTTTCACAAAATACAAATCCTCTATCTTGCAAATGTTGATAGCAAGCATTATCAAAAAGCAAGACACAAACCAACAGCAAAGAAACTCAGGGCCTCATTTATGAAGGCCTTGCGCCACCGGTGCGTCATGTTTTCCCATGTTAAAAGTGACGCACCGGCGGCACAAGGCAATCATAAATAAGGCTCAAATGTAAATACCATTGATTTGGCCCTAAAATCGTTTTTTGAATAACATTTTAGAAACACACCGCTGGTCCTATGTACAAGTATTCAATTTCACTACTGAAACCTCACTGTTTCACAAAATACAAATCCTCTATCTTGCAAATGTTAATAGCAAGCATTATTAAAAAGCAAGACACAAACCAACAGTAAAGAAACTCAGGGCCTTATTTATGAAGGCCTTGCGCCACCGGTGCGTCACTTTTTTCCCATGTTAAAAGTGACGCACCAGCAGCACAAGGCAATCATAAATAAGGCCCAAATGTAAATACCATTGATTTGACCCCAAAATCGTTTTTTGAATAACATTTTAGAAACACAGCGCAGGTCCTATGTACAAGCATTCAATTTCACTACTGAAACCTCACTGTTTCACAAAATACAAATCCTCTATCTTGCAAATCTTGATAGCAAGCATTATCAAAAAGCAAGACACAAACCAACAGCAAAGAAACTCAGGGCCTTATTTATGAAGGCCTTGCGCCACCGGTGCGTCACTTTTTTCCCATGTTAAAAGTGACGCACCGGCGGCACAAGGCAATCATAAATAAGGCCCAAATGTAAATACCATTGATTTGACCCAAAAATCGTTTTTTGAATAACATTTTAGAAACACAGCGCAGGTCCTATGTACAAGCATTCAATTTCACTACTGAAACCTCACTGTTTCACAAAATACAAATCCTCTATCTTGCAAATATTGATAGCAAGCATTATCAAAAAGCAAGACACAAACCAACAGCAAAGAAACTCAGGGCCTCATTTATGAAGGCCTTGCTCCACAGGTGCGTCACATTTTCCCATGTTAAAAGTGACGCACCGGCGGCACAAGGCAATCATAAATAAGGCTCAAATGTAAATACCATTGATTTGCCCCTAAAATCGTTTTTTGAATAACATTTTAGACACACACCGCAGGTCCTATGTACAAGTATTCAATTTCACTACTGAAACCTCACTGTTTCACAAAATACAAATCCTCTATCTTGCAAATGTTGATAGCAAGCATTATTAAAAAGCAAGACACAAACCAACAGTAAAGAAACTCAGGGCCTTATTTATGAAGGCCTTGCGCCACCGGTGCGTCACTTTTTTCCCATGTTAAAAGTGACGCACCGGCAGCACAAGGCAATCATTAATAAGGCCCAAATGTAAATACCATTGATTTTCCCCTAAAATCGTTTTTTGAATAACATTTTAGAAACACACCGCAGGTCCTATGTACAAGTATTCAATTTCACTACTGAAACCTCACTGTTTCACAAAATACAAATCCTCTATCTTGCAAATCTTGATAGCAAGCATTATCAAAAAGCAAGACACAAACCAACAGCAGAGAAACTCAAGGCCTTATTTATGAAGGCCTTGCTCCGCCGGTGCGTCACTTATTTTCCCCATGTTAAAAGTGACGCACCGGTGGCACAAGGCAATCATAAATAAGGCCCAAATGTAAATACCATTGATTTGCCCCCAAAATCGTTTTTTGAATAACATTTTAGAAACACAGTGCAGGTCCTATGTACAAGCATTCAATTTCACTACTGAAACCTCACTGTTTCACAAAATACAGATTCTCTATCTTGCAAATGTTGATAGCAAGCATTATCAAAAAGCAAGACACAAACCAACAGCAAAGAAACTATTCCAACTGCCATTTCATTCCCACACTTCATCTGACTGCACCAGAACCTTCTCTTATCATGTATTCTGTGTGGATTATTGGACATAGCTACACCCACTGGGCTCAAAGGTATGCAGCTAGCAGAAATTTTCACAACCTTGATTTAACAAATGTGGAAATCAAGTGGATTGGCCAGAGAAGATTGAGATGTCACCAATTGATACCATTAGTGAAAACCTGTTTGCATCTGCCAAACCCTAACCTCTTAATAGTGCACTGTGGAGGAAATGGCTTGGGCACTTTGACTGGGGTAGGTCTGGAAATGCTTTTAAAGGACACCTTTGGTCAATTGATGACACTTTTTCCACAAACTGCCTTGGTATATTCCAATATATGTCAAAGACCGAAATGGAACTGGTCCAACCAATTTTGTCCACAATTTGAGAAAGCACGGAAACATGTGAATAAATCTGTTTCTGCTTACATGAGAGACTATGGAATGGGTTCAATATACAACAATAACTTGCGTTTCAACATGCAAGATATCTACAGAGGAGATGGTGTGCACTTCTCAGATGAGGGGAATAGAATATTCCTCCTGAATTTAAGACTGTGCATTGGAACCTACTTGTAGGTACCTAAATCAGCCACAGAACCCAAAAGCTCTTTTCAGAGCTACCCTACCTCTGATCACTCAAAATGATTATCTTTCTCTAACTTTTTCACTATTTTTCACCAGAGTACGCTCCACGGTGCGCGTACCGGGCGCTCCCCCTGCAAAAGTTTTAAAAAAATATATATTTTTTTGGCATATATGCCCCTCGGAAATTCCCCTCCGCAAACCTAGAGAGTCAAGGGCTGTCTACTGTGCTCCTTTTTACCCATTCCCAACGTTGTTTGTCCTCCATCTTGTGTCTCAATTCGACTGAAACACAAAATGGCGGAGTCCCGTAGCGCTCCCGGTACGAATACCGGGGCGCGCACCGGTGAGCGCTCCCCAAAAAAATGTGGGAAACGAAATTACATAAAAACTACTGGACATACTTTCACCAAATATAGCATAGACCCTACTATGTACCACTCCCTACCATTATCCCACATTTGATAGTATTCCTTTCAGCCATTTGGGCTGTAGCCCTGTCTAAATATCCTGAGGTAAATTACATGACAAAAACACATATGAAAGTGTTGGAATTTACAACCAATTAAAATGTTACTTTCATTTCCTACTTTTTTTTCCTGACATTTGATTGGTTATGTACATGAATATAAATGAAAAATGAGAGGGAAACACTGCCATTGTGACTACAACTACCTGAGATACATCTTTAAAAGATTTACTCATTTATCTTCATCACCTTTCTATAAGGTAAGTTATAAATTTGTGAAGAGCCACTTTAAGTTCATTTGTAAAAACGTTTTCTGACAGTTATAATATTATAAATTATTATAATTACAGATTGAGATAGGCTTCTCTGTTATAGTTATAGATTGTATTAGGCTTCTCTGGTATAATTATGAAATATATTAGGCTTTTTCACATACACTTTTTTATATTTCTACTTCCTACCTCATACCATACACTGCCCAAAGATAACTTCGCTGTTAAAAACTCACAAGTACCTGTCTGAACTTAGACCCAACAGTGCCCTATCTCTACTGATATATTTATTTTTTATGCAATTTACAGCAAGAAAATGGAAGGAGAAGAAAATAAAATTAATATTTCATTTGAAATTGATATGGAGAACAATCCTAAGGAAGACATTGATGAATTAGATTTTTTGGATCAGTCTCTGGACCAAGACTTACTTAATTGTGTAGAAGAAATTGAATCATGGAATCCAAATGAGGACATTCCTGATGAAATAATGTTGGAAATTCTTTTAGATTTTGAAAAATCACAGCAATACATGTTTATTTAAAAATTAAAAATTGTTTGAGACATTATTCTTTTTTATATGTAAATTATGAAATAGTACCAAAATAGACCTAATATAAAGTGAGACTTAAAATATACTGTGCAACTTTTTTATGTTACATAGTAATTTTGCTCATAGTTACTTCCTTTCTCCCACTATATTATCTCTAATGTGTATTTAACATCTCTTTATCATCTCCTGCTTCCATGTTGTTTCTGCTTTCCTGACAGACTATGGTATGAATTCCATATACCACAATAACTTCTGTAACAACATGCAAGATATCTACAAAGGAGACGGTGTATATTAAATTTTAGACTCTGCATTGGTACCTACATGTTGGTACTTAAATAAAAAAAAACAACAAAAAGAACAATTAATAAACCTACAATTTTTGAAAAGTCTGTCATTCTCTTTTTCCCCTGGTACGCTCCCTGGTGCGAGTACCGGGCGCTCCCCCCGCAAAAAATCGAAAAAAATATATATATTTCTTTGCCCCGTGGGCCCCTTTTATAGCCCCACATCAAACCTAGGGGGTCAGTCGGGGTCTACTCTGCCCCCTTATGGTCAATTCCCCCTTTGTTTTTGCCACCTCTTGTGTCTCGATCCTACCGAGACACAAGATGGCGGCCGCTCCGGACTGTTTAGAATGTTTACAGACACCCGACAGCCAATCAGATTTCAGCGCGCAAGTCGCGTAGAGCGCCCGGTGCGCGTACCGGGGCGCGGCCATAGATATATATATTTTTTGAACCTAAATTACTCAAAAACCACTGGAGCACATATCTTGAGACCTAGCAAAAGCACATCGGGCTACCAGTCCCTACAATGTTGCCAAGTTTGGTGGAAATCCATTCAGCCGTTCGGGCTAAAAGTGAGTTTGACCGCCCTATGGAAATTAACATGGGGAAAACACGTTTTGGGACCCCCCTTTTATCTCGGCCCCCGCTTGACGAATCCCCCCAAACTTTCTAGGAAGGACCGAAGCTCCGCGAGGCAAACTTGAGGAAATTTTCAGGCAGATTCGTCAACCGGCGCCAAAGTTATTCACAATAGAATTTTGAGATTTTGTATATGTATATGTATATATATATGAAACATTTCAAAATTCCTTCTTTTCAATCATTGCTCCTACATTTCAATTACTGTGGTTGTATTTCTATACTGCTGAAATCTCCGTCCTCCAGTGAGTCTTATGTTATGGGATAGTGCATTGAGAGCATTCTGTTTAGCCTGCATGTCACAGCTTCAGTTCAAAGTTGGGCGGATTCCACCTTCGTACGAAAAAGGGAGTCTGAGCAGGTCTCATTGCGAGCGTTTCTCAGGAGAAAAAAGCATATTATTGGGATTTATCAAGATCCAAATGGATAATACCATCCCACCAATGATGGGGCTTGGATTCTAAAATGGAATGACGAATGTCTAAAAGGACGGGATTTTATATATTGGGGCCACAACTACTACGATGTTGAAGGACATTAGGAGCGCAAACTTTCAATATTGACCTGCAAATGTGCTGCTAAACATCCAGGCTATCATCCGTTCGTCACTGAGAAGTGCTATCCTAGAGAATATCTATAATCATATAACTTTGGAATAAATTAACAATAAGCCTTGAGAAAGCCCTGCGAGCGAAACGCGCGTCGGTTGCTGTTTACCGCTTGTGAATTGTGGAAATTAAAACACAGATCCCAATCCAAGAAGATTTGTTTGGACTATTTGACTCTCTATTCGAAGACAGTATGGACCTAGAATACATAATGTGCTGAGACGTCATTGGATTGTTTGGAGAAATACCTATACATTTGATTGACTTTTTGGAAATAATGATATTGGTGTGCTCAGGTGTTTTGTATATACTGACCTCATCAATGCTGCACTGGCAATTGCTAATGCCAAAATGACGGCCAGTGTTTCCCAAAGCACACACACACATATCCAAAAGCCTGTGAGGTCATTTTGTAAGAGATTTCTTTTAAAGAATATTTATTTTAGGAATGTGAGCTATGTCTATGCATACAGGCAGTCATTTTACTTTACCATCCAGTGGTAAATTTGAAGTCAACTACCACAGCAACACTCATGGAATGCCCCTTTCACAAGGGGGTCATATTTTCAAGGCCATGAAAAGCCAGTGATGTTTTGGTGTTGCAGGGGCCTTGTAAATATGCCCATAAATGTTGTAGCACTTGTTCAAGGGAAACACTACAATACCCAGACAAAATGTAAACAGATTTCTTAGGTTGGTTGATGTGTTTTGCTTACCGAATCTAATTATGTTTCTCAGATGTAAAAAAATGGCATCTTCTACATTAACACATCCTAAATGGAACACCTCTAGGTCCCAAACCAATGGCACGGCCATACACTGCATTTAGCAGTCTATTTTTCCTTCATATTTTTTCTGCTTCTTTACTTTTTACCCTTTTTAGTTCTTTGATTGTCCAAGTACACATACAATGGCCCAATCCACATGCAGCGTAAAAGCCATTTCCCAGGTTTCTTGTGTTAAAGATGGGCCTTCCGAACCTCCTTCAAAAACACGTGCTAGAGCCAGATCCGTAAAAAGCAGTTTATTCACACCCAATGCATTTCAAGCCAATCAGGCTCTTCGTCAGGGGTAACTGAAAATTACAATATGCATATGCATTAATATAGCGTCCACTTTATTCATACACAATTTGTTATTTATGAAATACTCACATTGCCCCTATGACTTATGCGCATAAACTGAATTGTTTGCATTTATTACGCTGTCCATCTTCGAAAAACTTGTTATGCCTCGAAGCAAACTCATTTCATGTTACATACGATCGGTATTTGCATTTCATTTGCTCGCACTTCTACATTAAGGCATTTGAGAATATGTTTGAGAGGCTGTTTACAAAGCCCAGCCTACAAAAAGGCTTATGTGTGGAGTACATTTTCAGAGTCAATGTATACATAGTTTCAAAATCCTGCCTCTTGAATAGAGGGAGTAGGCCTGCAGAGTCAACTCATACCTCGAGTTAGAAAAAGGTTAAATGAAGGGGTTTTCAATGATAGAACATCAATTGCTTTTACATAGACTGCAAAACCATTTTTTTCATAACCAACTCAATGTTCTTCTTGTAGATCTGGAATAAGGTGGAATCCGCCCAACTTTGAACTGAAGCTGTGACATGCAGGCTAAACAGAATGCTCTCAATGCACTATCCCATAACATAAGACTCACTGGAGGACGGAGATTTCAGCAGTATAGAAATACACCCACAGTAATTGAAATGTAGGAGCAATCATTGAAAAGAAGGAATGTTGAAATGTTTCATGTCCCTTTTATTGAAAAATACATATTTAGTCGGATGCTGCTGTACTTTCTGCCTTGTGGATGTCTGCATAATCAATAATAGCTGTCGGGTGAGGGAGAGGTGGACAGATGCTAAAGAGGGTGAGGCAGGGGTAGGAGGAAGGCAGAAAGGAAAACAGCAGTTGGACCCTTCCCTACCTACAGTAGCCGTCCCTGCTGGATGGTTGCACATTCCATGCATTTTACCATGACCTGGTTTACATATGCATGTGATCAGGGAGGCATCCTCATACCGAGTGGAGTTGGGGAGCAGGTTTAAACAAGCATTGCCAAAGCCAATAGCACTCAGTAACCAGAGCTCTAATGGAGTTGTCATTGTCAATGTCTTTCAGCCATGTGTTATGAAGTGATGTATGTGGTGTGCTGTTGAAATATGTGTAGTGTAAATATGTGTCAAGGTGGGTTTATGTGGAGTGTGATTATGTTGTATGGTGTGGATTTACCTGGAGTGACATTGTGTGGCGTGGAGTGGCATGTAGTGGAGTTGAATTATGTGGCATGATGCTGAATTATAATTATATTGCGCGGATTGCAAATCTATGGTGTGAAATGATGTGGGTTGTAGTGGAATTGTTCATGGAATTATGTGGCATGGAATTGTGTGGTGTTGAGTGGAGTAATGTGTAGTGGAATCATGTGGCATGATGTGCAGTGGAATTATGTGGATATTAATTATGTGGTATTAAGTTTAGTGTAATTATGTGGAGTGGTATTCTGTGTTGTGGAGTGGCATATAGTGGATTAAAATGACGAGGCATGGTGTTTAATTATTTCTATGGTGTGGATTAGATGTATGGGGTGTTTGGTGGAATTATGTGTTGTAGAGTAGAATTATGTGGCTTGCTGTAGAATTATGTGGTGTGGAATGGAAATGTGTGCATTTGAATTGTGTGGCATTGAACTGTGTAGCATTGAGTGAAATTCTGTTGAGTGGAGCTATTTGACATGTTGTGGGGTGTATTTACTTGGGGTGCTGCCATATGGCATTGAGTGGATTTACAAGAAGTGCAATTACGGGGTATGGAGTTGAGTATAATTGTGTGGAGTTGAAGTATGTTGTGTTGAGTGTTTTGTGAAGTGTAATTAATTATGTTGCATGGTGCGGAATAGTCTGCTGTGGAATTGTGTGCATCGTGTGGAATTATGTGGCATGGTGTGGAGTGGAATTCTGTGATATGGTGTGGAGTTGGATTTTAAACGGTGTAATCATGTGTTTTGAAGCTCAGTGGATATATGTGGAGTGCATTTATGTTGCTTGAAGTGTATTTATGTATCTTGGAGTGGAATGATGTGTAGTGGAATTATCTCGATTTGAAAATGTGATGTGTGGAGTACAGTTATGTTGCATGGAGTGGATTTATATGGAGTGGCATTGGGTGGCGTGGTGTGGCTTCTGGTGGAGTGGAATTATGTGGCATGGTGTTAAATTATGTTACATGCTGTGGAATTCTGTGTTGTGGATTGGATGTATGGGGAGCGTAGTGACATTATGTGTTGTGGTGTGGAATTACGTGGTTTGGTGTGGAATTATGGCTGTGGAATGGAACTATGTGGAGTTGAATTATATGACATGGAATAGTGTGGCATTGTGTCAAATTATGTCACATGGTGTGGAGTGGAATTAGGTGGCGTGGTGGTATGTGACACAGTGCAGAGTTGTATTTTGTGCAGCGTACTTATGTGTTGGAGCTGACTGAATTAAGTGGAGTGTATTTATGTAGCATGAAGTATAATTATACAGGTTAGCATGGAATATTGTGTAGTAGAATTATCTGGAGTAGAATTGTCTTGCATGGAGTGGAATTATAGAGTTCGGAATGGAGTGGAATTAGCCTGCATGGAGTGATATTATGTGAAGTGGAATTACGTGACATGGATTGTAATGGAAATATATGGAGTTGAATTTGTTGTTTTGAAATTATGTGGTGTGGAGTGGAATGGTGTGGATTTGGATCGTATGGCGTGGAATTGTGGAATGTTTAAATGTGTTGTTTGCAGTGAAATTGTGCACTGTGGATTTGTGTACTGTGGAATTGCATAGCACCTAATTGTGTGGTTTTGTGTTGAATTATGTGGAGTTGAATGCTTGTTGTCTTCATGGTCCAGCTGAGTGTGCTGCACAGTGTGCATTGGTTGGCTATATTGTCCAGTGATCTCTGCAGGCAAAATATCTACTCCAGTGCTGAGGGAGCCACCTTCATCGGAGGTGAGACAATACTGTTTCTGTTTTCTGTCCTCTAACCACTGAAATTGGCTAAGCGGTGTGAATGGCATCAAGCAGCTGTGTCTACCCTCCCTGCAAGCGCTGGAGTCTTGAGATGACTCCTGCTTCGGGTTGTTGGATGTATAACTCTTTGAAGTTTCAATGTGGGCTCTGCCGAGGGGAATGGGGCATAGTGATTGAAGACGGCTCGCAGATTCCTCGTATTTACTCAGTTAACCAGTGGCGTTCATGCAACTATTCTCTCTGGTAGCATGTTTATTTTGAATGTGCATTGGCATGAGGAACAGAAATGCATCTACTCCTCCTGCTAGACCATGGCAGCAGCAGCTTGTCTGCAGTGGTTTCCTTTAAATTACGAGCATCTGCAGCCATGAAAGCAAGAAGCTAACTTTGTCTTCAGTTTCCTGTCCAGAAACGGCACATGGGTGAGTGGGGGAAATAAAGAAATACAACCAACGGTGATCGGGGAGGAGGGGGATAAAGAAACACAAACATTAAGGGATGGGGAACAAAGCAACGGGGATAGGGCGGGTGGAAAGAGATGATCTTGATGGAAAATAATTGTTTCAGTTCAAAATGTTTACAAAAAAAGTACAAAAAATGTCTGATTGCTCCCAAATAAGCGATCGATTTTTGATTGGTATGTGTTAGCTTGCCAAGAACAGTTGTACAAAATACATTTTATGAAACTAACTGAAAATATTAAAAGCACGATCATCCAGAACTATCTTCAAAGGAAATCGATCATTTGCACATAGATATAAAATGGACCAACTGCTTGAAAAGTACATACACAGACCCTGTTGACGTATGCTGAGCATGCAACTTGCAACTTGCAACTTCAAAGGCAGCTCGAAGCAGTGGGCAGGGATTGAAAGCCAGAAGAAAGCATGTGCCTCGGATTCTCCAGCGATATGGGATAACGATGGTCCTCAGACCAATAGATCAATAAGGTAAAATTATTTTACAGTTTCATTTTCCAATATGAGCTCAAATTAATTCTGCGCTCCCAGGGAGAACTATGCTTTCACAAAATTAGAGTAAAAAGGATGTGTAGCCACTGTATTTGTTATGAAAAACATGGTAAATGTATTACAATTCATACATGTCTGTCAATAACGTTATTAAAAAAATGATTGCTCCCGAGGAGGAACCTGCAAAAAGAGAGAAAGTGCTCAAGATGAAGTGAGCGAGTGGCAAGATAATCCCAAAATTTGAGATAAAGGAAAAAGTTGAAAAGTTTTGTGTGTTATTGATTTAAAGTATCATTCATTCAAATAACTTTATTTCGATTCCAAAAAAGGAGTCATAAAAGTATACACCAATATAAAACATACATAATTTGTCATAAAAGTCCACAATACATATTTACATATTAGGCTTTACAGTGCATTAAAAAATAACCTGGTCATATATATGGACAGGACATAAAGTGCTAAAATGCATTTCATTAACAGGCCAACAGGGGAAACATTTATAAAAATTTCCACCAATAACTTATTTCAGTATCGATTTCTAATAGCAAGGGCCAATCTAATAAAACTAAGTACAGCATTACATATCCTTGGAGTTGACAAGGACAATAAATGTTCATAGCCCTCTTTGTAGTAGTGTCATCCAAGAGATAATAAAACAGGTCTAATGAATGTATTTCTTGGGACCTTATACAAAGCACAGAAAAGGATAAGGTGCAAAGTACTTTGCGAAACCCTATCATTACAGGGGCAAGGGGGTAAACTCTCACACCACCCCCCTTACTTTGGGAAAGCAAAAAGGAAGTGTAATGTACAATGCGAAACCTTGTCAAATAAAAACGCCATTGCGTATGGATGATATACGATAAATAAAAAGGCAGCTGCAATTTACCCCTCAAATACAGTGCATGCTCACTATTCCTTAAGGTACCCAAATTAAAACAATAGGCATTTTTAATAGTTAACTTAGAATCCTTGCCAATCATGTCAGGGTTTTCAAATATATTACCTAACCCAATCTTGTAGAAGGTATCCCTAACACATAGCAGCCATGGAATCTCCATACAATGGTCTTGTAAAATTTCCTTTGTCAATTTCAGTTCTTCAGATTGCCAATCTTTAGACCATAGCAATAGAGGAGACACATGTATAATGTCACTTACAAACACCATACCCACCTCCCCATGACAGAAACTGTTCGAAGTACCAGATGGGACAGCTAGGAGACGCTTTATAAATTTGTTCTCCATAACCTGTAACTTTTCACTATTTTGTGACCCCCAGACTCCAGCCCCGAAAGTTGTAACGGAGACACACTTGGCTTTATATAGGGATATTAATTCTGCTATTGGCCTTTGACCCAGTTTGCTGGCAAAACGAAAAAGGACATCAATTGATTGTGTAACCTTTTGGACCCTAGCTGATATCAGAGCGTCCCAATTCAGTTTCTTGTTAAAATGTTACCCAGGTAATTAAAGTTGTCAACTTTCACAATAATTGAGTCTTTCACCATATACCTGCAGGTTTTTACACCTTTCGGGCCGCAGGTCATGGCAAAAGATTTAGTGAAATTGACCCTAAGATCTAAGCTTTCCATAAATCTATCAAAAGCATTCAAACAAATCTGCATGCTATTGGCAGTGAGGGTCATGAACTGTGTCGTCTGCGTATGACAACATTGGTATCCTTTTACCATTAGCATGTGGAAAGTCAGCACCACATTCCAACAAGAAGCTTTCTAATCCATTGGTATAAACCAAAAATAAAAAGGGAGCTAAGATGCATCCCTGGCGGACACGGTCAGTGGATGGTATAGGTTTAGTTTTCTCCTTACCAGGGCCATATCTAATTCTCACTGTTGTGGCAGCATGGAGTCTACGAAGCAAGGTGACCAATGGTTCCTCAAACCCCATGGACTCCATCATCTGCCACAGCTTACCCCTGGATACAGTGTCAAAGGCACTGGACAAGTCCATGAATGCCAAGTGGATAGAACTATACTTGGCACCCATGTATTTGCCCATAATTAGTGCCAAAATGAGACACTGCTCGGTGGTTCCTTTACCTCTTCTAAACCCATACTGGGAATCCACAATAATGCCTACTGACTCCGCCCATGTTTCGAGGCGTGCCAATATCACTCTGCCCATTAGTTTGCAGGACGCATCTATTAGTGATATCGGTCTATAGCAGCACGGGTCAGACGTGTCACCCTTTTTAAAAATAGGTACCACTACAGCCTCTTTCCAGGAAATTGGAATAAACCCCACCACTATTGCCTTAAATACATTTAATAGGAGTGGTGACCAAACCTCCAAGTTATGTTTAAAATGATCCAAGGGTACTGCATCTGGCCCTGGGGCCTTTAATGCAGTACCCTTACTCAAGGCAATCTTTACCTCTGAAAGGGTTAACGAGGCACTAAATAGTTTGGCTGACTCCATATTGAAGTCACCAACTCCCACAGTAGTAGTTAGCAATACATCATTTGGATGATTAAAGATTTTACTATAATGAGCTACCCAGGAGTCCTCTGGTATGTGCACTTGCATGGTACCCTTTTCTTCACATTTTAAAAATGGTTGGTTTATTACCTCCCAAAAAAGACTAGTATCCCCCCGTTCAGCCGCTTTCTCCAGATCTTCCCAGGCCTTAGTCCTTAACTCAGTTTTCCGTCTACTAATTGCGTCTCTATACCTTTTCCTAGCCGATCTAACCAAGTCTCTATCGTGTGGTACTTGGCGTAAAGCCTTTGTTAAACTTGTTTGCGCAGCAGAGCATTCTGCGTCGAACCATTTAGGTCCCCTATCTTGTCTCCCCCTCACTGTTTCTACAAGGTGTGATGCCACATTTCCTAGCAGGGATTCAAAATTCTTAATTATAAAGTCTGGTTCGGACGTAGGCGTCAAACAGATTTCTACGCTGTTTGTAACCTTAACAATTTCATCCTGTAATTTTTCAATAACAGAGGTTGCATGGGAATTAAATATATTGTAATACCAATTTATTAGAAGCAGGGGTACTGGAAATAAGTCCTTGATCATAAGTAATTGGTACCAAGGAGATTCCACCAATCGAACCACAAGTGTTAGATTATACTTTACAGAGATAGCTATCACAAGCCCACCTTTAGCTCTCCCCGCTTATGAAGGCTCAGCAAGAACATTAAACGTTTGGTAACCATCCAAGCTATGATCCACTATACTCCATGTCTCCTGGAGGCAGATAATGTCAAAGTATTCGATGAATTTTAACCACGCCGGATCCTCTAGCCTCCGCAAAAGGCCAGCTATGTTCCAGGAAATCAAACGAAAGTAGCTGTCCTCAGCCCAGTTACCATCTTTACCCCGTGGTGCTTTTCCATTAAGCTGGACTATATCACTCTCACCCACTGTTGTTTCTATGACATTACTTGCTACATCAACATAAGGGGAGTTTATACTTCTAACATTATTGGAGTTTTCTCTACTCTGCTGATTTAAGACAAAGTTGACATTTTCTTTACCTGCAGGTCCCATATTCAATTGAGCAACATCATCCTCATCTCCACTGTGGGATACCGGTTAGCCCATCTAGGGTTCGGGTTATATTGCTAACCATCTTTACCCAAGGACCGCTACTTCATCCTGTCTTTTCTTGGTAAAACTAGATAGAATAACGTTTTCCACATATTCAATCGTCCCCCCATTAAAAGTACAATCCTTTGGGAGTTAGTCCACTCCCTCCAGACCCATAAGGGGTTCAAACCTATTTCTTACGGACAAAAAATGTTGAAAATGTGAAAATTGAGGAACCCCACCAGGTCTATTTATCCCGAATGGTCTACCCCAAGTAGGGTTCTTTGGCATAGATGGGAGATCATATTTGAATGGGGGTAAAAATAATGTAGACCAATTGATTGTATATCGCCTAAACGGCCAAACCGTGGCTTCCTGCAAATATATTCAACAGCCCAGGGATCTCTGAGGTTAACAATTACACAGTCACCCTCGAGATCCTTAGTGCTATGGCCTAACCAAGACACCCTCCTTACGCCTAAAATCTCTGCGTTGGAACCCGAGGGTAATCTTCTGTTCCTACTAAGCCAGAAAATAACTTTATTTTTTAATTCCCTATCAGATTTCTTGGAATCTTGACTAAGTTCTGGTACCCCTGTTAAAATAACTGTGAAAGGGATTGATTCTGGGGGGAGATTTACACATAGGGGCCTCTTTTTAATCAGTTGTCTGCCCTGTGGTGCGGCGCTAAAAGACTCGGTTTGCCCTTGCTTTGGGATGGACGCCTTTTTCAAGGGTGCCATCCTGGTTACGTTGGGTGCTGAAGTTTTCCGCTGTGCCACACCATTAACCTCTAAGGACGATGAAGCATTCTGTTCTGCAGTAATTACGGAAGTTACTGCTTGAGTAGCATTTGCTGATTGTGTAACAGAATCAACTCTGACCTCCTTCTTATTCCTGCTTTTAATCACTAAGTCCATTTTTGACATGTTCCCTTTAGCAATTATCTCTAGCCTATCTAGTTTTTCTATAATTACTTTCGTTCGATTAATCAGAGGCAATATTAATGACCTTACTAGTATTTCCATTTTGGCAAGAAGGTCATCACTAGAGGTCTCTTGAGTCTGGGAGAAGATTTTGTCATCCAAAACACCGTTTTGGCTTACAATCTCAACTACTGGCTCTAGAGGAACCCGAGGATTTTGCATTTTAGGTTGTCTCTTTGTCCTCTTATTCCTGACATCCCCACTCTTTCTTTGTCCTCCCCCTCTCTTCTTTTTCGCTGGTTTGGGAGTTACTAAACTCACTACATTCCCATCATCCGATCCCTGATCTAATACTTGCTGTGGTTGGGGAGCATGAGTGGGGGTAATAGGTAAGTTAGGTGTTGAGGTTCTACAGCTTAGTTCACTAGAAGGTGGACTAAGTGCAATTAGACTTGGTGCATTGCCAGTAGGAGAACCTTCTAACCCTGCCTCTAATATGCATGGGATTGGGTTAGTAATTACCAAAGGGGCCAACTCATTACATTCAGCCGGAGTTATAGCAACCCCAATTACACCGAAGGAAGATCGCTTACCCGTCAGAATATCTAATGATAAACACTTTTCTGCAAGGGCTATTTCTTTCTCTATAATTCTCATAGTCCTTGTGAAAAAGTCATCCAGAGTACCAGTGACTAACCCAATGTTTGTTTTTATAGCTACCAATCTATTTTTCCCTGAACGTAAAGCCATTATAACAAAAGCACCCAAGTCCTTTGGTAGATCTAACAAAATCTGATATATTTCCTATACAAGGTTGACAAACATGTAGAATTAATACCTTAGAACCAAAAGCCAAAAGGGGTGGCCCTGCCCAGCCTCTTCCAGCCCCGGACCGCCACAGACGGCCCGCCCTTTGCTCGGGCTTAGCCCGGCGCCTGCCCGCGCGCGTTGTGGGAAATTGATAAGATTATAAGGACCTCCCAGGAGGGGGGGTGTCCAATGAGGGAAGAGGCAGCAGGTGTGTGGCGCTATGCCTGCTGGGCCTCTCAGTCCCTCAATGTCAAGATACTCGGCCCCACAGTTCCGTGAACGGCTCCCGCGAAGCGGGGGGCATGAAAGGTGAGAGCAGATACCCTTAGAATCCTCGTGGTCAGGAGCAGGGTTGAAGCGGCAAGGTAACACTCAGTAGCGGCACCCATGGAGCGGAGGCCGTGCTTCGATGATGTAGAGCCAGGAGGGGGCGTGTCCAATGAGGGAAGAGGCAGCAGGTGTGTGGCGCTATGCCTGCTGGGCCTCGCAGTCCCTCAATGTCAAGATACTCTGCCCCACAGTTCCGTGAACGGCTCCCGCGAAGCGGGGGCCGTGAAAGGTGACAGCAGATACCCTTAGAATCCTCGTGGTCAGGAGCAGGGTTGAAGCGGCAAGGTAACACTCAGTAGCGGCAGTATCACTCTTGATGGTCTCGCCCAGCAGTAGTTTACATGGTCTATTTTACATCATTTCTTTACAATCGCAGATTGTATTTTTGCTGCACGTAAAACTGAAGTGGTGGATGGGTCCAGGTGTTTAGTTATATAGCCGTCAATGTTTCTACTCGGCTTGTGGCACATAGGGTAGTAGGGCCTTGACCTGCGAGTCTTCCTCAGGACAGGAATGCGGAGGCAACCAACAAGTGGTTTGAAAACCTCATCCGCACATGTGCTGGCGGGGGTAGCAGTTTAAAATGGTAGAGCCGGAGTGGTATTTTCACTGTCCAACAACTCTTTTTTTACTTGAGTATTTATTCATGCACTTCGGAAGCCCCAGGGTCAATCCATAAACAAATGAATTGTGCAGTATCTGATTGTCTTCTACGCTGCAGCCGTGCGTCCTCGCTGTAGATTCTCCTGCGGCCTCATATGCACTCACAGTCCCTCTCTGTAATCCTGACAGGGGAAAAGCACTCTGCTCCCGCTTGTGCATGCATGCGTGTTAAAATGGTTGTTAGCCACTGTTTCTCCTGGCAGTCACCTGAAACTTCTGTGAAACTTGAGGATTAGAGTAAATGACCGAGCTTCTCTTGCAAGCTCCCTGCTCTCAGTGGCAGCTGCTAGCTAGGGAGAGGGGAGAGGCTGGCAAATGGGGGCAAAAATACAGTGGTGGTCCCTGCCTACCTAAAGTTGTAGGGTGGTTGCAGGTGGAGAGGACGGCAGGTTGGGGACAGGGGAGAAATAAAATATAGGAGTACATTTAAAAAAAATCTTGCCTGCTGCCTACACTCCAGATGATGCCTGCATCGCTGTTCCTCTCGGTGGCCGGAAAGGAATGGGCCCTCAGGGCACAGGCTCCGTGCCCAATTCAGGCACTGCTCTCACTAGATAGCAGCACCCGGATTGGTCTGAGCCAGTTTGGAGAAACATACGTGCTGGCAGGCCAAACACACATGGTCACTTATGAGTGCAATTTACTCCTCCCTGACATGCCCGGCCCGCTCCTCCCTGCACTTTTGTATTTCGGGGCCCAGATAGCATAAATAAAATGAAAATAGCATTGCGTTATATTTGTATTGATTGTCTGCTGGCACGGGCTGAGGGGTGACCCTCCTCCGCCATTACGGAGGAGCCACTCCTGAAAAAAAATATACACTAAATTCATGCTGACATGTATTATATGATCGTTTTTAAGTTAAAATGTTCAACTTTAAAACGGTAATGTAATGCATGTCGCCACTTTAAGGCATAATAAGCATTAAGCGGCTTATTTACAAGGCCATTGCACCGCTTGTAGATATGTTTCCCTTTCACGGATAACCCTACGTGAAAGGGGCATTTCATCGGTGGTGCTGTGGGTGTTCCCTCACAACATCCATAGAACTTGACGCATTCCCAGATTTATACCATTTTGTAAACATGGGAATGCATCAGAATCATACGCCTTCCCAGGGGAGCCTTGAGGAGGCCAAGGTCAAATACTTTAATTTCTCCTAATTTTTTCCTCTTTCTATGTATGCTGCATTCTGCATCATGTATAGAAAGATGAAAATGCCTTTAATGACACCTTTCCGCAAAAAAACAATCATCGCTTTAGAGCAGGCACCCTTACAAAATGACGCAAGTGTGTCTACGCTAGCAAACGGCTGCTGTTTGTGCACCAGCACAGGGAAGAAGGACAGTAATGAAACATATCTTGTGGATACAGCGCATCCCTGCCATTTTATTTTGATGCATGGCGGTGTAGGACGAAGGATTGCTATGCTGTTGTGCATCAAAAGATTGCAAATGAGGCCCTAAATAAATTTAAAAAATGAACTAAAACACACTTACCTTGCAGCATGTCCTCGCTGCATCCCAGTATTCTTCTCTCCCTGGGCCCAGCAACTCCCCAAAGCCAATCCAGGCACTGCTCTCAAGCCATTAGCCAGCATGAGCAGTGCCAGGATTGGATGCAGCAGTCTCTCTCCACTCTCCAAAGAGCACTGGAGGCCTTTGCTTGGTCAAAACCCATCTGTCCAAGACAGCTGGGTTGAGAGGTTTAAAGTGTGCATGTCTGGCTGCCCCTCACAAGAAGGCCATCCAAAAAGACATGCATACTTTAAAGTGCCCAGCTCATCACTTCTCTATACTGCTGTCTGGCAGCTGCGGCCCCGGCCCCATCCTCAGACTTGACTTGGGCCTGGGGTTTGCAGAATCCATGGAAATTAAATGGTAATATTGTGTATACCATTTTAGTTTTTATCCGGAGGCATTTTAACTAGCTGGGCAGTGCTCCTCCACCTTAGCAGAAAAGCCACCCCTGCCTGGTCTTTCAGTGCAGCAGTTTGGGAGAGGTGTGGGCCGCCCTTGCAGACCGCCCTGGTGTTGCAGGCCAACTATATTATGTCCATCTTAGGCAGGGGTGAAGTGCTCTTGCTTGCATGCATGCACTCGCGCAACCTAATTGGAGCAGCTGCGCTGACTATTCCCTAGGATCTCCTGCTCCAGTGACTACCTCTGGCCCCTCATTAGTGTGCGTACAGAGGGTCAGGCAATTGACCTACGCCTACAGTAACTCCCATTGCAAGTTAAACAGCTATTGTAGCCTTTGTTCAATAGCTTGTCAACTCAGCCCCATCTTAGCTGACAGGAAACCAATTTCAGCAAATTATATTTCTGTATTCTGAAATGTTTCCCTCTTGCTTGCCAGTGTATCATTGCATTTTAATGTGATGGACATATTAAGTACGAGGTAGTGCCATAACGGGACTTGAGGGATCGCCCTGAAGAGTTCATGGATGGGTCCTCCATTCTCCAAGACCAGTCAAGAGCTATCAGCCAGGGGCTCGCCCCATGCACAGTGACGGCAGGGGTCCCTTGGAGCTCATGTGACCTCTACAATCTAATAGGCGTACAGAAGTGCACTACTTCTGGCCAAATACTATATTCAAGGTCATCAATAGGTGAGCTGAGCCACATGCCCTAAGTAGTGCGTCTTGAAGCTCTTTTTTCTGTTGATAACATAATGTATTGTTAAAGTTGTGCAGTACACCAACTCATTGATCTCCACATGTTAAGGCTCATCAAACCACTTCAGGAAGCAGCCCTCAAAGGGTTATTTGAACAGTAAACCTAAACAAGAACATAGATCTTGATAATGCCATGATTAGGAATCCATATGTGGAGGTGAAATAAGGGTTAGAGAAATTGCATAAGTCTTTTCATGAAATTGAATACAAATTTCACATAATTATGGAAAATCATGGTTTTACTTCTAGGTTTTGTTTGCCAGTATCACTGATGATTGTTTTTATATGAGGGCCACCGCCCACGCAGACACCTCCACTTCGCAGGACTCCCAGTCACACACCCAGCGCATATACAGAACCAGATCAGTAGGACGAGCATTCTCCTATATTGCTCCTATAGCGTGGAACAACCTCTCCCTCCACATCAGACTTTCCTCCTCTGTTCTTGCGTTCCGCAAGAAGCTGAAAGCCTGCCTTTTCAATTACCCAAACTACCATAGTCAAGGCTAGGCACAAACACCTGCTCAGCGCCAAGATACCCACGCGGGTGGTTATGCACTTTACATTACCATACACATAACATAAAATAACATAACATAACAGGGCATACATCACATCAAAAAAATCACGTATTTATTTGAAAAGTTTTATATAGAGTGAACATGACATGTCAGGGTATCAGAGCGCTGTACATAGAAGCATGTAGGATAATCAGGAAAAGGTATAAATACTAACCAAGTAAGTAATTAAGCAAAAAAATGCGAAAAAAGAACAACTAACATCATAGTAGATATAAAGCAGTACAAATTGCATAATTTAATTTTGAATCGGTGCTTTAAACAAGAAGTAAATGTTAGTTTGATCTGCTAAACATATGAGCTTACTTAGATATTTATAATGCATACTCACTCTTCGACATGTCCTTTAGACCTTCTTGATAAACTTTGGTGCCAGGATTACATGAGAGACGGGAACGGAGGAGAGCTCGCCTACGAGCTCCTTCTTTGCACTAAGGATGTGGGGCCATATTATCAAGAAAGGGTGATACATTATCGCCGCTTTTATCGGCAGGAAACTGCAGCTAAAACGGCGATAATGGGCTTGATAACATGCCCTTGCGAATTCCCATAGAAGCCCAGGTTCTGGTGTTAACCTAGGCTTCTATGGAAATTCACAAGATATAATGTATCGCCCTTTCATGATAATATGGGCCCTGATCCTTGCTAATTTTTCAGGAGAATCATGGACGCTGATTTTGGTTGGAGACAGTTATTTTTTTAAGCCAGATAAACAATTCAGATCCCCACTATACGAGTCAGACCCAACTTATTTTAGCCTTGTAGGTTGTAAGTCGAGCGATAAAAAAAGCAGTCCACTAAATTTTTAAACAGAATATATATTGTTGTGGATAGTATGAAACAGTATTTCTTTACGTGTGTGCTCCAGTTACATGGTTTATTCAACCTTTCAAAATAATGAAATTCTCCTCAGAACACAAACTTTAATGTATTATTTTCGAAACTTAGGGGCACATGCATCAAGCGATTTTGGAATCGCAAACGGTGCAAATATCAAAATTCGGCCGTTTGCGACTCCAAAATCCCTTTTTGGGATGCATCATTCATTTTTCATGTTTCGCAATTTAAGAAATCGCAATTTTTTGCGATTTCTCAAATTGGGATATCATTTAAGAAATCGCAATGGAAGTAGTATGCCTAACACACTGTGCTGGCATCCCCCCCCCACTCCCCCCACCCCCACGCTGAGATATCTCAGAGGTCAGAGAATCCTCAGAAGCTATTAGGGACCTCCTTGCCAGTCTAAAGTCTGGAAGCGAGGCCTGGCAAAGGTCCACGACTGGGGCCTGCCTCTTGACACTGACAGCTGTCAGTGGCCTCTGTTGGTTGCTATGCTTATTGGCAGAGTTTTCCTTGGGTTGGGAACAGAAGTCAGATCCTAGGAGTGGAATGGGCCAAATCACTTTGTTGGCTATGGTGGTACTGTCTGCCTACTGGGATGCATCTGTGAGCAAGTTAAGCTTAGATACTTCACAGATGGATCCACAAGTTAGAAGAAGGGTTCCCCATGTTATGTTATGCTATGTTATGTTATGTTATACCAATTTATTATGCACACTACTACCCAGAGGTGTCTAGGCACTCAAGGTCTGCCATACTGTGTCAGTAAAGAGCTAATTTCTAAAAAGCCATGTCTTAAGCAGTTTCCTGAACTCAAACAGGGATGAAGTCTTCCTAAGGGAGAGTGGAAGGGCGTCCCATTCCTTTATAGTTTTGTAGCTGAAACTCCTTCCCCCCAATTAGTCCTTTTGATTCTGGGGGTGGGCATCAGGTAGGCACTAGCTGAACGAAGCGATCTGTTGGGAGAATACCAGCTAAAAAGGTCCTAAAGGAATCTTGGTCCTTCTCCATGCAGTGCCTTGTACGCAGTGCAAAGAGCCTTACATTTGATCCGCTGACCAACTGGTAACCAGTGCAATTCCTGAATGCCTGCTCTGATAGACTGGCATTTAGGAACATCCTAAACGTAGCGTTTTGTACTGCCTGCAACCTTCTAGGTAAATTGTATTGTAAGTTAATATACAATCCATTACAGTAATCCAATTTGGATAAGACAAGGGAGGTCAGTACTTTTTTTCCTGCATTTATGGGGATAAAAGGCAGAATTTTGCGTACAATTCTGATATTGATGAAGGAGGAGGAGACCACCTTGGAAACTTGGGATTTCATGTTGAGTTTCTCATCAATGATGACCCCCAAATTCTTTGCAGTGGGTACTGCTGTAGGAGTAGGGCCCAGTGTGCATGGCCACCAAACTGATAACCACTGGGGGAAAAGGTTTTCAAATAACAAAATAATACCACCTCAGTTTTTCCTGAGTTCAACTTCAGACAGTGCCTATCCATCCAGTTGCTCAGGGTGACCATACAGTCATGAAGTTTGATGGAGTAGTTGATGTCCTTGTCTACTGCTGAAATAACCAACTGAGTGTTGTCGGCATAAGAGGTGGGAAATAAATCAAAACTTCTAATCGAAGAAGCTAATTCAGAAACATAAATTTGGGGTCTGGGTCAGTCCAGTGGCTTGGGAGAAGGTAGACAGAGGAATCCAGCTGAGTCCAGAGAGGCATAGAACTGACAAGTACCTCTGCAGTAGCAGGCCATTGTCCATGTTCTATCACCTAAGCAGGGAAACCCATCAGGGTATTGATTAGTCTACCTTGGTTTTGGCTGGAGGGGGTTGTGGTGTAGTTGTCCCTCTCAGCAGTGCCATTCCCACATGTTTTGCCTTAACCCTCTTGGTTGTTGAACCATTTTTTTGTTGGTCTTTAGTATCTCCACACTTTACCACTGATTACCATTGCTAAAGTGAGTGTGCGCTCTCCTTTAAACTTGGTACAATTGGCCCATTCAATTTTCTTATAGGTGCCAAGTGCAAGTATGCAGGGCCTGTAAATTAAATGCTACTAGTGGGCCTGAAATACTGTTGTGCCGCCCACTTAAGTAGCCCTTTTAAACATGTCTCATGTCTGCCATTTCAGCCTGTGTGTTCCGTTTTTAAACTGCACACACTCAACTTGCCAAAATAAATGTTTTTCCAGGCCTAAGCATTTCTCTTCAATACATGTAAGTCACCCCTAGGTAGGCCCTAGACACTCCATAGGGCAGGTTGCATTGTATTTAAAAAGTTGGACATGCACTTTTACATTTTACATACCTTGGTCTCAACTTAGTTTTTCACTAGTGCAAGGCCTACTTCTCCCTTTGAATAACATTGGGTTACCTAGTTACATTTAATAAAAGATAACATTAGTGTGGAAAAGGGTAGTAATGTCATGTTTGGTGTCTGTGGAATTGTAGTTTTAAAACTTCTTCAATGGTAAAGTCAGATTTTAAATCACAATTGTAAAAATGCCACTTGAAAAAGAAAATCCTGTTTCTGGTGCTACCCATTTGGTGCCTGCAGCCTGTTCACGGCTCACATGACTAGGTGTTGTTACCTTTGCCGTAACAGTACTGCTAAGGGAAACAAACCCAGTAGGGTCGTCTCTCCCTTAACAGTGGATTATAGCTCAATGGAATGGGCCCTATTTTGGGACTGGCATATCTTTCTTGAGTACACTTCCCCCAAACCCTTGCCCTCCTATCGTCATATAATCTAGGGGAACTGGTGGAGTATACAAGTATATTGTGAAGAAAACAATGAATTACCTGTGCATTCATTATCTCAAGGGTACCTGAGGGAGGCGTCCTATGGACCATACCTGTAATAAGAAGAGAAAGACATCTTGGTCTGCTGCGTTGCCTTTGCTACCTGCTAACTCCTGAATGGGACTCAGTTCAGTTCTTAAATTTTATTTGATTGTTCATAAAAAACATCATAAAAGCATACCGATTAAAAAGGCACATATGAGTTGGTACAAAATAGGGGAATACAGTACATTAAAATAGCAGAACTCAGATACGTAGGATCATGGACTAGCAGCAACAAGATTAGACTAACACAATGTTAAAAAACCAAACTTTTTCTGACCGATACTGATTTTAGAATAAAGGTTGCGATAAAAAAACAAATATCAGGGGTGGCAAGTGCAAATAGAAATCTCATGGCATTAACAGTTGTGGACACAGAGTATTTCTTAAACAGTGGTTTGAGGTAGAGAATACCCAAAGGTTTGTACAGAGGGCATATTAGCATAAAGTGCAACGTGCATTGTTTAGTGATTCCGTCACACGGACAGGAGGTGGCAGAATAAATGTTCATCCTCTGGAATGCCACCAGGTTATGCACGATACCTAATCTCAGCCTTGTGAGTACGTACTGATGAGGCTGTCTGGTGATAACTTTTAGGTACATAGGAATACCAATCCCTTCTTCCTTGTTTGAAAAATAGAAAGCATGGGTTGAATAATGGCTACATTGTTCTTTACGCCTATTATATTTATGCCCCCAAAAAACTCCTTTAACCTCCTGCTTTGGTAAGACAATGGCACACTGAGGGTCACCGTGGACATCCAGATCGAAAAGTTCCTTAAAAGATGAGACGACATATTTTAGCCACGGAATCTGGTAGACATTATCCAGGCGTAAACAGTCTTGAATTATTCCCCTGGTAAAGCCAGTTTCATCTTTAGACCAAATAGACCTCCAGGTCATGAGGGGTCTCAATCCGATTAAGTCAGTTATATAATCCAGCCCTAGTTCTTTATGGGTCAGTTCAATAGATGCAGAGGATGGGAGGCAAAGGAGTCTCTTAAGAAATATGTTTTCAACTATTTGCAAATCCCTTTGGGTCCTGTGTCCCCAGACCCCTGAGCCATAAAGGGCAATAGATGCACACCTGTGTCGATAAACATTCAGCATGTCAGGGATGCGGCGACTTCCCAATTTAGCAGCAAAACGAAATACACTTGAGGAAGCCTTGCCCATCCTAGCTTTAACATTATGTAGTTCTGGGGCCCAAGACCCACCGTTATTAAAAGTAATACCCAGATAGCAGAAATTGTTCACAACCTCGATTCGGTTTTCCTTAAAATAAAATGATTTAAGTTGGTTCACCTTTTTCCCGCAAGCCATGATGAAGGTTTTAGAGTTATTAATTTTTAATTACTTCCCCTGTATAAAATCATAAAAATGGTTCATAAGTTTCTTGAGGCCTATCTGGGTTCTTGAAAGTAAGACCGTGTCGTCTGCATAAAGCAGCACCGGGATTGGTTGTCCCTCGACTTGTGGAGCGTCAGCTTGCATATTTTTCAGTTCCAGCTCCATGGAGTTTATAAAAAGGGAAAAAAGAAGCGGGGCCAAGACACAACCCTGTCTAATGCCAGATTTAACCCTGATCTTCCTCGTGCATTCCCCCTCATGACCGTAGCGAATCTGGGCAGATAGATTGTTATAAAGTCTAGCCAGAAAATGGATTATCGCAGCCGGTGCTCCCATTTTGAGTAGGGTTGACAACAACAAAGTATGGTCAACCAGATCGAAGGCACTAATGAGGTCCGCAAAACAAAGGAACAAAGAACCCTGTTTAGCTTTAGTGTATTTTCCTATTAAAAGATCTAAATTGATACACTGCTCAATAGTGCCAAGGCCTTTCCTAAAACCGTATTGGGAGACCGCAAGGATGTTGTTAGTTTCAGCCCATTCCTCCAGATGTAGCAGTAAAACCCTGCTCATGATTTTTAACGAGGAGTCCAGGAGGGAGATAGGGCGGTAGTTCTTAGCCTCTCCTCTATTTCCCTTCTTATAGATTGGCAGGATTACAGATTCACTCCAGGTAGAGGGGGTAGTATCGTTGACAGCAGCGTTAAACACCTGGGTCAGTAGGGGGCTCCACAGGGCCAGATCAGTTTTGTATAGGTCGATCAGCACCCCATCTGGTCCTGGAGCTTTCCCCCCTTTGCTGTTTCGGATTGCCATGTCAACTTCTTGGAGGGTAATCCCCAATGGTTGATTGAGTCTGGTGGAGTTAACACAGGGACTATCCTGTACCTCACAGATTGGGTCAAAAATTCCTGTAAAGTATTGCACCCAACTGTCTTCACTAACCTGTGCGGTTAAAACTGGGAATTCCTCCTTCTGGAGGAATGAGCTGTTGACAGTGCTCCAAAATAACTTACTATCCCGCAGTGCTGCCGCCTTAGTCAGGTCCTCCCAGGCTTGTTCTCTTAATTCCTGTTTCCTACACTTCAACTTATGTTTATATGTAGCCCTCAAAAGTATTACAGCTTCCCTATCTCTAGGGTGGTTGGATAGTGCCCTCTTAAGATCTTGTAGTGCAGACTTACAGGCTCTATCAAACCAACCTAGCGTGGCCCGCTTGGTTATGCGCTTAGTGATGGTGAGGGATTTTTTAATTATATTGCCAAGTTCCTCGAAATCGGCAATAATGCAACTTGGGGCGGCATCAGCTTCAAGACAACGGAATAGCACTTCAGAGCCTGCTCCCACAATTTTTCGTAATAATTTATCGGAATTTTCTCCACACCATTTAATTTGGATGCCGTTTTGCCTGCAAGGTGTAATCTCATCAACAATCCTACCGTTAAAACGGGTTATAGGACCCCAGATGAGAATTGACATAGTAATGTCATTGTGGTCGCTAATTCCAAAATCCACAATAATGGGGACCGTGCAAAGGGGGGCCGTATGTGCCAATATCAACAAATAGTCAATAACGGATGCAGAATTCCTCCCTGTGAATGTCGGGACGATATTACCCTCATTATCCAAAGCAGGTTAATGGATGACCAGATCAAATTTTAACAGGAGGGTATTAAGGGAGTCACCATAAGGGGTGTGGGTAAAATGAGCCCGGTTCTCCCCATTGGCCCCGTCGTACCCACATACATTAGTATATGAGTAGTGACAAGATCTAATATTAAAATCCCCCCCCCAGATGATGTCATATGGCTTATGGATGTCACTACAAATTTTGTTTATAGCTGACTCAAGCTCATCTACAACAAGGGTACTCGTAGGGTCGAATATATTGTTATAATGATTGATCAACAGAGTGTCCCGGCCCCCTCTATGTTCTAACCTAAGTATTTGTGAGTGTGAACCTACAGTGGAATGGGATCTCACACGTACTGGAAAATGCACAGACAATAATATTAACAGCCCACCTTTTACCCTACCCATGGAAGATTCTTGCGCTGGGCAATTATAAGAAACAAAGCCAACGTAATGAATATCAGTCGTAGACCATGTCTCCTGTAAGCAGAGGATGTCAAAGCCAGAGATAGATTCCCTCCAGCCCAGGGCTGACATCCTCTGCCGCCAACCGGAAATGTTCCAGCTCGCCATTTTAAAACCAGGGGAACTATATACCCGTACCGGCTCTGCCAGCACATGGTTAGTTGAAGACACCGGAGTAGTTAGCAACTCATCTGACATATCCAAAGCAATTGGCGGATGATGGGTGTCTGCTATGTCAACTTGCAGAGGGGGTACCATGGGCAACCTTTTGGGTGTTAAGGGGGTTAACAAGCCCTCCTCTGGACGCATTGCATTGGCCACAACTTCCCCGTCCAATAAACCATTAACCAACTCAGGCGTAGAAGACCTTAAATCACATTTTGGGAATAGTCAGTCAACTCCCTATAGACCACCTAGACAGCTATACCGATTAGTGTCAAAAAAGGGATTATACTGGGGGATATACTGGGATAGCCGGTCTAGTATCATATCTTCTTTGCCTGCCCCTCCGTTTAACCCTTGTCCAGTCAGACCTTCCTCTACCATGGGTTACATAGTTAGGTGGAAAGAAGAAGGACACTGGGAGGGTCTGGATGGTTGATTCAAAAGACCTGTTAAAACCCGCACAAATATGGGATACAGTTCTAGGGTCTCTGAAGCTGACCGTAATGCAATCCCCATTAATGGACTTGGCCGTCTTACCTAGCCAGTTCACCCTCCTTACCATAATGATTTCATTGTGGAGATGGGCCGGAAGGGGTCTATTCCAGTTAAGTCACTTAACAACTTTGCCTTTCAGGGAACTAAAGGTTTCAGTTTCTCCTGTTTCCAGCTAAAACTACCATATAGCGGTTTGCTTCCGGGGGAAGGTCAGGCAGACGTGGTCTATGGGCTCTAGGTGCTTTAAATGGAGACCCTTGTATGCCATCAACCGTTGGTCCATATGTGTTAGTATTACAGGGTTGCAGTCCAGGTAGATGTTCTGGGGTTACATTATAACCCTGGGTGGAATCTTGGTGGACTACAGAGGGACCTATGGAGGGACAGGTAAGGTGTTGGGCCTCATTAGCTTGTTGAGTGCCTGGGATGGTAGGAGTGATTTGTGAGGTAGTGTGGCTCACTGGTTAGAGGCGGCAGACCCGAGAGCAGAGGACGGCCCGGGACCAGGGTTCGATTCCCGGCGCGGCAGGTTTGTGGACCAGGGTCAGCGGACTCGATAATTCTCTCGCCTCGGTGCCCACTCTGATCAGCGATCACACTCGGCAACTCTGGGCATTAGCTTGCCTCATCCTCACTAACGGCCCCACCAGACCGCCGGGGATGCCTGGTCCCACCCTGGAGATACCCATTAAGGGACCATCTCTCAGGGAAGCCAGGAAGGGTTTCGCAGCGGTCGAAGCGCCTTGGGACCCTACGGGTAAGTAGTGCGCTATATAAATGCCTATACATTTACATACATACATTTACAACGTATTCGAGCTACTGGGTTTGTTGGAGTTGGCTAAAATAGAGGCAGTGGCCTTCTCTATAATAGACAATCTAAGTTCTATCATTTCCATTTTGGCCTGTAGAGGGAATAGAATCGATTTAAATAGGGCGCCCAAACTTTCAATAGAGACCTCTCTACTAGACAGGGTTGTTGTTAAATTCGTGGGAGGTGGGGTGGGGTCATGTTGTAACTTAGCTGTTTTCGATTTCTTACCAACTTTCTTATTATACAATCTTTTCCGTTTAGCAGTAGCCCCTTCCTTAACCCCCTGGGACATTGTATTATTAAAGGTATCTTCATGTTCAGAAACAATGGAAACATTATTTATATCAAGAACTTGATTGATTTCAGGTAAAATTTCGTTCCCCCAAATGTCCAGGTCCACTGAAGCCTGATGATCAGCTTCAGGGAGAGGGGGTTGGTCAGCCACGACGGTGGTAACAGTATCAACAAGTCTTTCGGGTGTTTTGGCATTAGCTAATGTCCCCAGGGAAGATCTCTTGATAGACAACAGTTCTTTGGACAAACGTTTCTCAAGGATATTAATTTCAGTGTCAATTATAGTATTCGCCCTGATGAGAAATGTTTCCATACCTCCAGTTGCAGGTCCTCCGGCAAGCGAGGACGTACTCCGTGTTTCCCGACCAGCCATGGAATCCCAATGGAGCGTGCAGATGGTTTTGGAGGGAAGTAAGAGGGGTGGCCCAGTCTGGTCACTACTGGTCACGAACGGGCACAAATGGGCCCGCCCTTGGCCCAGGCTTCGCCCTGCGCTGTCCCGCGCGCGTTCCGCGTGCGCGGTTGTTGGACTGGATATGTACGTGTGCACTGTGGGCATGGATTACAGGGAGAGCGGGCCAGGTGTCAGCTATTAGAGACGCAGGGACTCCTGGTAGATGGAGTCCCTGCCATCACGCTCGCAGCCCTGTGTCTCTGCCACAGACCCCGCAGAGTGTCCTGGTGATGCGGGACCCGCGAAGCGGGTACCGCGAACAGTAGTCGTGGGCTCAGGAGGCAAAGAACAACAGGTTGGTCGCAGTCCTAGGGTCCACTTAATCCAGGGTGCAGGCAATGAAGAAACCCACCAGGGCAGGAAGAAAGGGCTGATTTAACCGTCAGCTGGTGAGCTGTGGGTGTGGCTTACAGGGAGAGCGGGCCAGGTGTCAGCTATTGGTCACACAGGGACTCCTGGTAGATGGAGTCCCTGCCATCATGCTCGCAGCCCTGTGTCGCTGCCACAGACCCCACAGAGTGTCCTGGTGATGCGGGACCGGCGAACAGTAGCCGTGGGCTCAGGAGGCAAAGCACAACAGGTTGGTCGCAGTCCTAGGGTCCGCTTAATCCAGGGTGCAGGCAATGAAGAAACCCCGATGGAACTCAAAGTCCCAAGGAGCTACAACACCAAAAGGGAGAGGGGACTTACCCCATGCACTTATAGCGCCACATCATCTCGCGCAGCGGGCCCATCTGCGCCCGTCCACGGCTGTTTGAGTCCAGACCCACTCTCTGAGGCCTTTGTGGTGATGCCTCTAATGCCCTCAATGCCCCCAAATTAAATTGAAGTTGCTGAAGTCACTAAGCCACTCACTGGAAGTTGGCCCTACAACTGAGAGGTACTGTTGATTGTTTAAAATGTATTATTCTAATTAGTGGCAACCGTTCAGAGCCAGGTACCTTGTTTAAGTAGGTTCACTGCCTGCCTTTTTATCCCTCAGTATAAAGGCCATCTGCCCTGATTGTGAACGTGGACAGGAAAAAAGAAGGTGATAGCAGTAAAGTTTTATCCCCACTGGTGAAACCTACCTCAATTCAGCGGATGCTAGAATGGGCTGTTAGTGCCACTGTACATTTTTGAAGCATAGAAATCATTCAAAAATTATAGCCTATGAAATCAATGAACGATTATGCAAAAAGAATTACACATGAAATATCTCTGAATACAGAAGAAGGGCGAGATAATTTCATCACATATAAATGCATTGCAATAAAATGTGCTAGAGGATTATTTCTCTAGATGTATTTAGAAATAGAAGTTTAAGCTTCTGTTCTCTATGAATAGTTTTACTTTAAGCAAAGAAATTTTCGTGCCAAAAAGGATGAATATTAAAAAGTGTTCAATTCAAAAGAATTATTGCTTGAACGGGGAAAATAGAGTTCCAACGCTTTTAGCAGTTTTTGTTGTTCAAAACTGAAGGCCGAATTCAGAGTTCATGGGAACGCTGTGTGTCGGAATGCTTCTCAAAAGTTATTGTTTCTGTTCGGGTGAGAACATCATATCAGACAGGCTCTCAAAGAATCGGTCTACAAAATCAGGTGACAGTTCGACCAAATTCGATAGTGCTGTAACTTGGCAGGTGTGAGAATAATTGCTGTCATCAAAGGCTGGATCAGCAACGCTCAAAGAAGGTCGTACCTGGGTGATGTTGCTTTTGTCACTTGCTCCACTGTTACCACCTAGTCGTAGCACAGGAGTCTCAACGAATGCCGTCATCAGGATTGGTAGCCGCTGGGGACAACACAATCCGTGAGCCGTTATCGGACTGAGCAAAGTATCGATATCCATTGGTACTGCTGATGGAAGTGAAAGACAGGTGTCCAACACGCACTCATCTCCGCATAGCATACATCGTAGTACAGGTAAGATGCAATTTTGCCATATCGGTCTGAATGAAAGGAACCAGGTCATGTTTAGATCTCTCAGCCTGGCCAATCCAAGGACTCTAGTTATTCTGTCCCGGTAGCGTACTGCTAGGATTGTTTCTTCCATTCCCATAGGAGTCATGTCTGAGCTGTGGCTTGCCATAACGAAGCAGGAGGGTCAAAAATAAAATCCCTGCTACAAGTCCCAAAAATAGGGGTATGCCGCCAAAAACAGAGTGGACAAAATTTGGAACGATTCCCAGAATTGCTTGAAATGGTGTAAACAGTCCCGTAAAAATCGTCTTAAATATGCCTGGGATGTCTGTGGCACTAGACATGTTAAGGAGTTGGCTCAACATTTCTACGAAATGCACGGGGCAATTTGTTGATAAAAGGTCATGAACCTCCGTAGCTGTCCTTGCAACTAGGAGATCATACGTCTCTTTTGATGACGTTATGGGCACTGTTGTCTGCAAAAGCACATACTTCATTTTGCTTAAAGTATCAATTCGTATAGAAGAGAAATTCAGACGAGGCCAGATGGGAGTCTCTATGTCTCCAGGCCCGCTCGGGAACAATGCTTGCATACAGCATTTGACCATGGAAGTTACGCTTACGAGATAACTTTTCCCTGGAACAAGGCCACAACATCTGTGATCCGTTCTTAGAATGTAACTCCCATTCGCGAGTTGCATAAAGAAAGGCTCTCTCTGCGTTGCAGGTGTGACAAGCTGGTGGCATGAAAGGTTGTTAGAATTACCTTCACAGGCTCCGTGTAAATTAATACCCTGGCACATAGTATACCACTTAGTGAACGTTTACAGTTTTCACCACTAAGAAATACATTTTTGTCGCTGTCACTATAGCATGAATGTGTGTATGGTAATTTCCATGCTGACTTAACATATCCTTTACCCAATCATTCATACTGGCCAGTAGGTATGTATTCAAGGCACTTTTTAAATCGGAAAGTTGTTATCGGAATACTGATAATTCCGTGTATTATCCATTCAATGACAGGACTTTCTGACATTGTCAATGGTAATCTCTCAAGTTTTTCGATGCTCAGGATTGTATAGTCTGCTCCTTTCTGTGCCAAGCTGATTTGTTTATCAGTAAGGTTAAAAATGGAAAACAATGACGTTGTGTTGATTAAACGCCAAGGCACATAGCCTGAACGAAGATTTTGCAGCGTCCAGCCTAATTGTACAATAGAACGTAATTGCGACTGGCCATGCTGTAACATTAGCAAGTCTCTGTCTATTATATCAAAGGCAGAGGATACAATATTGTCCAACGAATATATTCTGGAGGACAGAGTCATTAACCCATCGTCCACTACAGAAAGTGATTTTTCCAAATTAATACGATCAATTTCTCGTATTTTTTCAGCTGTTTCAATTTGTGTGACTTTCCAAGCCTCGTTGTACGCAGCATAGATGCTGGCCGCTATGAAACGCTTTTGACGCTGTTTGCGTGGTCCCATAATAAAATCGCGCAAATCAGCACCATCTTTAAGTAAAGACAAGTGTTGCTTGATTTCAGCCAGTGTGGATGATCCTAGCCATTCGAGGCAGAGTTTCCCTACACTGTATGTTGTTACTATCCCTGGACGTTGTCTCTGGGAGTATCTAGGGTCTTGTCTGGCCATTTTTAACCCCTGTGTTTTATTCAGGAATCTATCTTGACAGTTGTCTGTGTCAGTCGGCCAGATTAACCACTTTTTCCAATCAGGATGTGTTCTGTTAAAATGTAAAATTTCAGTTACGTCTATCTCAATATCTGTTGTTGCATTTTCAGGTATTGGCTTTGGAATAGACGGTTTGTTAAGGTCTTTGATCTTAGCTAGGCCAAGACAGGATGTTTGGTGAATTGTGTCATTTAAAAACATCATTTGTTCTGGTATCATGCAGGTTCTGAATAGTGCTTCTAGGCCTTGTACCTGCCAATCTTTTGTACCCCAAATAGTTTTTGTTTCAATGTTATTTTTCCAATAATCAAAACCAAATGTCATCATTTTTTCATAGAATGCTTCTGAATATATGAATTTAGTGTTTGTCAGCATTGTTTTCATTCCTGTTTTATCTCACAGTTTGTAATAAAACGTTTCTGCATCACTGGTTTTAAACCCTGAGAAGTACTTGAATTTCTCAGAGAATGTTTCAGAACTGCTTTTAGGTGGTGTAGCACAATGTTCCCATTGATTATACTTACAATCATTTCTAGGCTGTGCAGATTTATGCAAATAATGATCGCCATAATGTGTATAACAGAACAACTGTTCATAACTAGACGAACCTTGTAAATAATCATGTTCTGTGAATCTAGCTGACATTACTAAATCAGACATCATGTTATTAATACTGTCAAAGTCCCAATAATCAGAGAATGTACTAGGTTTTACAAAGTCACTTAAAGAAACCTTCAGTTGATGAGGATACTTCAGGATCTCGACCGGACCATAGATCTCATAGTCAGTTTTCTCCCATACTACCCCACCGGGTATTGGAATGGCTGTGACATTTACTGTTGACAGTTCTCTTTTCTTCACGTGGGATGATCTGTGTGGTTTGAGGACTAGGTTGATGTTCTGACTTGCTGTGTCCATTGTACTATATTTTCCCTCAATGAATTTTCCCAAACAAAGTACCATGATGAGCCAAAGCAGGAGGAAAAATACACCTAGACCGAACCAGAACTCTAGCGAAGGGGAACTAAGGTAGATTTCCTTCAGTTGATGAAAGAGATCCGTTGCTTTTTCTTTAAAAGTCATTTTTGTTTCTGGCATCACTTCGGGGTTACTTTGATCCTCAGAAAAGTTGTCGAAGTCGATGAAATAACCAGAGGCAGTTCTGTCAATTGTTGGGATTGTTCTTTCAATCTGTCTTTCGGTAGCACTTTCTGATGCCACATTATTGTAGACTGGTGTTTCTTGACGACCTGTTTCAATCTGTATTTCAAGAGGCACGAGTTCCATGGCATTATTGCATAGTCCTTCTCTGTGCACTGCAGGCTGATCGAATGGGATTAGTCTTTCAGTTTGAACCTCTTGGATTGTTGCAAGTTTGGGTATTCTGTTGTTTCTTGGGAGTCCACTGGGCCTACTGTTGATTATAGGCCACATGCTTGTGGTTTTACCAGGTCGATAGATACAACTCTGTTCTCCTTTTTACCAGCAAGGGGCGGTAGTACTACTGATCTTGTTCTGGTGACTGCCAAGACAGGTACTGCTTTTCTGTTAAAGGCCCAAATTCCTTCTTCACCACTATTTTTTCTCTGACTAGATCCCCAATCTTTGGAATCCAGACAGGCCTTGCTGGGGCTGTTGCTTGTGGTGCCTCGTCAGTGGTATCTGGCTGTTGCTTTAACTTTATGTTGCTTAAGGATTTTCTTGTTTCATTCAAGTCCTGTAAAACAGCCAAACAATCTTTGATGTCAAAGTCTGTTTTCTTATCTTGTACCACTGATACTTGACTATCTAAGTCCTGAACTCTCATTCTAATTCCGAACAATGGTTCATATGGGCTGAAACCTTTTAGAGAATTTCTTGGCAAATTGTTAAGACTGGTCTGGACACTTATTAGATGTTTGACCCACCCAGCATCCGAACCTAATACCTTCGCTGTTATAGATCGCTTTATGTCCCGGTTTTTTCTTTCTACCACACTATTCCCTTCGGGGTGTGACGGACAAGAATACCGCAACCCAATTCCCATGCTGGCCATGGCCTCCTTATAAGCTCGAGAGCTTAAAGCAGGACCCTGGTCAGAATGGAACGTGGCAATTGCGTATGTGCCGATAACGACTCGCAGATCTTTTATAACCGTTCTGGCGTCAGCCGAACGCTGGGGCCACATTATTTAAGTGTGTTTAGCCTTAATGATGTACAATGGGATGCGTTTCTCTTTTTTGATAGCGCGGATAGATTGCCTGATGCTTTCTATTAGGGCTTCTGACACTACACTGGCCGGTTCTTCACTGCGATCTCTGTTGCAGTCTTCACAGTTCTTTGCATATATTTGGTGTTGCACACTCATTCCTGGCCACCAGTATACCGATTGTAATTCAGTCAGGGATTCCTTGATCTTTCTGTGTCTAGGACCCAAACCCATGTGTGCGTCTGCTATTACAAATATTCTCCTGTTCATGTTTGGAATTACCCTATCCCCCACTCCAGGGATTTGAGCAAAAGGAACGGAGTTTGCATTGATTACGTATGCATAATTGAGTTGATAGTTCACGGGCAGTGCTGCACAGTCGCCTTTTACGGTCGTTTTTACTGCCAGCATGGTTTCCCCGTCTATGTATTTTTCTGTACGCTTTTTTGTGGCTACGGAAGCCGGTTTAGTTGCTTCCGCTGTGGCTGTATTAGCCAATGAATTCCCTGCAACGTGAACGCCATCACGTTGAAGACTCTGTGCGTGCATCACGTGAGTCTTTTGTAGTTCTTTCTGAAAAAGAGCTACCTGTTTCCAGAGCAATTTAAGCTTTATTGTGGCACCTGTGTCATCTTTGTAATCGTTTTCAATCCAGCTCTGCAGTTTATTATTGTAAGAGTTGACGCAAAAATGAGAATCGCACACGATTAGTGTCGGGAATTCACGTTCTGCATTTTCAAGCGCCATCTTTAAAGATCTGATTTCAGCTCTCTGAGCCGAACAGTTTCTTACTGATTCAGTTTTTGTTACTTTCGGTCTGAATTTACCGCACAGCCAACGACCTTTAGCAATCGCACAGGCTGCATCGTAGGATTTGCTCTCTACGTTGAAATGCTGTACAAATCTATCTGTATAGATTATACAGGCGTACTGTGGGAGAGGCAGAAGTTCGATTGGCAGAGGATATTCTTCTTCATATTCTAAATCATTCAGTTCTTCGAAATGCGGGGCGAAATAGTATTTCACAACTTCCGCTCCTAGAGAATCTACATACTGTATCCATTTCGGATCGAGTGACACTGTAGGCAGGTTTACTGGGATGAATAGCGCCTCGAAGGCGGATTCCGCTGTGAAGATATTAATCCGTTTACCATGTGCTAATTCTCGTTCATTTGCCAATGCAATTTGCACTGCTTTCACAGTTCTTTCTGTGTGACTGAATGTTTTTTCTGCTTGTGGGTACAAGTGAGATTTAATTGAAATTGGTACCTTTTCTCCCTCATTAGAGGTCAGGTACGTGAATCCGCATCCTCCTTGGATGACTCGGATTACAAGATCGCGTGTGTTGTCACATGTATCTAATTGTGTTTTTGCTAACATGTCTGTTTGCAGTGATCTCAAAATCTCTGTGTGTTTTTGAGTCTAATTGATTTGTTTAAAATCAGGTTTTATTAGTTCGTATAGAGGTATAACCCTCTCTGCGTAATTTAGAATGTATGTTCTTCCGAAATTCAGAAAACCTAGTATGGATTGTAAATTCTTCAGCGTTTTTGGAGCTTGGAGTACAGCGCACTTCTCTAAGAAGTTGTCCGCTAGGCTTTTTCCTTCACTTGATAATTTGTATCCCAAAAATAATACTGTCAGATGGGCAATTCGGGACTTTTTAAAGTTGAATTTGTAACTCTCTGCTGCGAACCCAAGTATAATGGTGTTCACTCTTTTCAAGTGAGTATCCAAGTCGTCGTCTGTGAGATAGATATCATCTACGTAAGATAATGCCTCATCATCATATATTTGTAGTAACTCTGTTACTCTAGCTGAGAATAGTCCTGGGCTGTTCTTGAACCCCTGTGGGAGTCGACAGAAATTTTTCTGAGACCCCATTACGGAGAAAGCGGTCAAATACCTGCTTTCTGGTGCAATGTTTTGACAAAAGAAACCATTAGATATGTCTAATGTCGTTTTATATTTTTTCCTAACTATGTTGTTCATTAGGGCTGCACTATGCGAGTTTTGTACCGCAAAAGTTTTGCAACATGCATTAAGGTGTCTGTAGTCCAAAACTAGACAATATGAATTGTCTGGCTTGGAGACAGGAAACAAAGGATTGTTCATTTGAGAGGTGCATGTTTCAATCACCCCCTGGTATTCAAGTTGATCTAAGATCTCCCTGACTTGTTTTTTAGCTTCTTGCCTAATGGGATACTGCCGTTGGGCAGTTGGTTCACTTTTTAACTGGATTTTGTGAGGAGGTGAGTCCTCATCCCATCCTACATGATTTTTATATAATGCCGGTGCCTGGGCTACTGCCATTTCCTTGCATAAGTATATTTTTTGTGAATCGGAATGTGGTTCGAGAAGGCAGACATAATCATTTCCTCGCCACAAGGGCACTCCCTGACAAACTCTGGGGACCAATCTTTTTCAGCTAACAGAATATCATAGCCTTTTGAGAGCTTATCCCAAAATAGACCTCTTATTTTCCTAGTTTTATCACCCTCTATACGCAATGTTATTTCGTATATCTTATGGGGCTCGCTAAGTCTGGTGTCGGCAGTTTCAACCTGAATGTATTCATTCGTGTCCACTGTCTCCAGATGACTCATCAAGATCCTGCGGGCTATACTGATTTCTGCTGCTCTAACATTGTCTGTGCCCACTCCCCGTTTTTCAACTGTGTCCTCAGTATTTTCGGCATGGTTGATTACTCTAATACTGGCTACCTTCTTTTTTGGAAATTGAGATTTTTTACTCTGAGCAGGTTCCTTGTCTTTGGACTTGGTGTGCTCTCCTGGGTCTGACCGTCCTCTTCTTTCCGATTTCTGCGAAAAAGATCATGAGGGAAGTGTATCAATACTTTGATATCTATCAGGTTTTTTCAAATTATCCCTATTTCTAAGGTTATATCTTTTCTCAGAGGGCTCCCTCTGGGGAGACTGTTGTTCTCGAGTCGGAGTTCTTTCCCTCCGTCGAGGAGACCTTCCTCTGGCTTGGAAAACTTTTTCCTTGGGAGTGGAATGTTTATTTCCATCCCAGTTCTTTTTAGGAGTGTTTGAATTATTTTTAATAAATAATTTTTCAGGATTTTCGAGCAGTTGGGGCTTTACTGACTTCCCACCCAAGCTGTCTCTACCTAGTTCTTCATAGCATTTCTCTATGATTTTGGCAAGCTCAACTGGCTGATCTGTTATATCTGTTTCCTTCAACTTCTGGCGGATCACCACAGATGCTGCTTCTCCCTTTATATTGGCTAATAATATAGCCGAGACCTGCTTGAAGTCTTTCAGTAATTTCATACCAAGAGTTAAAGCAGGTTCTGGACCGTATTCATTTTGAATCTGTCTTAGTACATCGGGTATTACCGCCATAGATGGAACACCATGTGTTTTTGTGTAAATGGAAGCATAGACTGTACCCCAAGTGTCACAGTCTTCCACGTGTGGTGCGATTCCCATAGGAAGGCAGATGGTCAAGATTCTGTGTTTCTCGATAGGGGTAGTATCCGGAAATACTGCCTCTATTTGAGTGATTTTTTGTGCTAACCAAAAAGGAATTTGTTCCCGTTTTACGGGTGTTTTACCAAGACATGACTGTATGTTCTGTGGTGTAATTTTATTAGTGTTCCCCTGATGAGGGGTCAGCTGTGGTACATTAACAGCTGGTTGGACTGTTGCAGTCCGCATTACATATTGGACTAATTGCCTAAGTATTTTTATAAGTGTTTTTAGCTGTACTAACAGCTCTTCTTTAGACATTTTTGCAATGTCCGGGTGTGGTGTGTAGCTGGCTAGAACCGGCCACGTTGCTCCTGGTCTACCTAGTGGACCGAGCCTGGTAATATGATCATTATGTTTTAGGGCGCCATTAAACCAGAGCAGGTGCTCTTGGAATTTTAGTGGGATTTCAGTCTCCTCGAAAGGAGCGTACTCTTCCGGTGGTTTCTCTGTTTTGTAATAGTGAAACTCTTTTGTTCTAGCGTTTGCCGCTGGAAAGTTTATCCATGAATAGAATACCTCTGTCTGCCGATATTCGTGTGCCTCTATCATGAAAATTACTGTACCACCTTGTGGTGTCTGTCCGTTTTCTATAAGTTTTAAAGTTATAGACTTTCTTAAATGTGCCGGGATGATTATTGCACCCGGTTCAGTAGTAGTGTTGGGACCCTGCTGAGTCGCTTCTGATGCGGCCCCAGTGGTTCCGTTTTCTCCTGGCATTGTATAAATGCAAGGTTTGCAGAGTAGGTCTCCAAGGAGACAAAGATTAGGTGCACAATATTTTGGAACACTGTATCCTTCAACGTTGAATAAACCAGAACTTTACATTGGAATCTTTTCCTACTGAGTTCGGGCGGATTTTAACCTTTCACCCACTCCAGACGTCTATTGGAGTATTTACGGGAGAAAGGGGTCTGTGTGAAATATGCACGACTGAGCCTTGTTTGACGTAAGTTTTTGGACATAAGACGTCAATAAAGATGTCACTAGGAAGTGATCGTCTATCAGTGCTCATTAGAGTTCTATTACTAATCAAAACATAGCAAGCGGGGATTTCCCATTTTGCTGAGTTTTTATCTTGTTGAAGAACTCGGAGTGTTAATCTAGGAATCTTAGATAGTAACTTCTGCTATGTCATTGCACTAATTGGTTGCAAAGGAAGTGGCAGAGAAAGCGATTCTGAAATGTGTCTCTGTTCGTGTGAGGCCAGAGACGAGTTTCTGAATATTGAACTTGAACGGTTATGCCAATATAGGGAATAAATGGATTTATAGCCGAATAGGGGCATAAGGTCACAGTATCGATCAGGGTCCTAGATTATAACGCAACAAAGTCCTGCTATTCCTTCTCTGCATGGCTGTGTGGCCAGAGGGTTAGCCATTTTGGTAAGCCTAAGTCTTCAGCTGGAGGTATCACAGGTTAAATCTGGTTCCTCTCCCTTTTTAGGGCTAATAATTTGCATCTTAAAGACTAACAAGGTTTTTATCTGATACATTTCTATAACAATGGGGCATATTATCAAGAACTGCGATAAAATTATCGCTGTTTTAGCGGCAGGAAACTGCTGCTAAAACACAATAATGGACTTGATAATATGTCCTTGTGAATTCCCATAGCAGCACAGGTTCTGGTGTTAACCTGGGCTGCTATGGGAATTCAAAAGGGCATATTATCAAGCCCATTATCGCCGTTTTAGCAGCAGTTTCCTGCCGCTAAAAAATGGCGATAATTTTATCGCAGTTCTTGATAATATGCCCCAATGATTTTATTAACGCTATTTGCACACACTATAATATCCTGTTTAATTGTATATCTCATTTACTAACTAAGGTTGAAAATCACACTTTTTAGTAATTCTTTCCCTCTGTGGTGATTTTAATGCGAAGCTTAGAGTTGGCCTCAGGACACAAGACATTAATATGGAAGGACACTCCATTATGCAGGATAAAAGGGGGGCAAAGATTCTTAAGTATTTTACTGCTCACTGTCTGGCTGACTTGCTTGGTACCTTAGTGGGAGCGAGCAACATGTTAATATCATTCAGCGGGGAAAACCTTCCCTTATAGGATATAAGTTCGTAAACCATGATTTTTTTACCTTGGTTTTCCAAAGGAGAGATTTTGCCCTCAGACTGGGGCGATCACAATGCCTTGAGCGCTGCTATGTTTTTACCACTCAAGAGATTAGCCTGTGATAGTAATCTGGTCTCTGTGACACAACATTCTTCAGATGGCTTAAGATTAATTTAGAGCCTGAAAAAGCCCAAAGACATATTAGCAGCCTTACTTAAGTCACACCTTATTATATTCTTTTACTGTCTAGCGGAGAATGAACAAGACTTAATGTCCTTACACTATAAAAGTCTAATATGCATAATTAGTGAGTCCATGCTCAAACCATTTCGTACATTGAATATGGATCCAAGATGGTTCAATGGGCCTGTTCGCAGGCAAATAGAAAGCTGAGGAAATCTCTAAATGCACACACAAGGATCAGGAGTGAAACTCCCTGGCACATTCTAAGTATAAAATCAACCTCATAAACAGAAAGGGGGAAATAGACAAACAAGATTGGGAGCATTAGGAACTTGCTTCCCGGGGAAAGGATAGAATTTCCTTTTGGGACTTAGTAAATCATACCAGAGCTAGGAATTCCCCTTCTCACCCTTCCATGCAAAACAACTTGTGTGCGGATTGGGTCACACACTTTGCTTCAATCTACCACATTGAGGACACACCAAATATGTTAGCTATCCTCCACAATAGATTGCAGAATCCCCCCCCACCTTTATTAACAGTACAGAATGTGGAGCTGCTATTAACATAGCAAAGTTGAGAAAGCACCAGGCCCAGATGGGGTACCTATCGATCTGTGGAAATCCATGCTCCAAATATGTGGTCTCCTTATTAATAATGCATTCAATACCTGTCTATCAGTTACTATTCCCCCCTCATGCACTACAGCAACAATTATGCCTATATTTAAAAAGGGGATCGTATGTCACCTATTTGCTATCCGCTGATTTCTCTTATCAATTTTACTATTAAAAGTACTATTAAAATAAATAGAAGAGTCATCTATGACAGCCTTGTTAAATGGGCAGCTGATAAGGATATCCTCTCCCCCTTACAATTGGGTTTTCAGCTGAAATTAAGGACTAACAAACAGTGTTTCAATTTTGTGTTGACTATGTCTAAATACGCTAAGGCCAGACACACTCCTATCTATTTAGCATTTATGGACTTATCCACAGAATTTTTTTTTTAGTGAACAGAACCAAACTCTGGTTAATGTTGCTTGATCAAGGCATGGACCCCCATTAGTAAACTTTCTGTATTCTCTACACTCAGATCTCCCAGCTAAAGTCTGTTTAAATTCTCATGGGGAGCGCTCATATATCATGTCTTGTGGTCCGGGCAAACTAAGGTTAAACAAAATCAGTATCAATGGGCATAATTTGATGCGTGTTGATTGCTTCTGTTATCGAGTGTGAACCTTTAGTTCATCAGGGTCATGGTAGACTAAATAAAATTGCCGTCTCATTTTGTAATCTCATTAAACCAGACATTCGGTGGACTGTGTTCCCTCCACTGAAGGCATAAACTGCACATTGCATTAGCGCAGCACCTATGGTGCAGGAGTTTGTGGTTTTTCTAAATGCTGCCTTTTAGAGGCTGTGGAAAACCGCTTTTTGTGACTGTTGCTGAGCTTACCGCCGTCCACTTCTAGTCTCATTACCCACTTCGAGTCGAACCAGGGTTTTAGGGAAGACAAGATTCAGCTGGCACCATTTTTAGGTCGAGGCTACCGTCCCACTGCGAAGCAGTGGGGGGGCGGAGCCGAAGATTTATTGACTTCAACAGTGTGCTTTATCCTGCCTCTCTCATCCATTGGCTAGCTTCGTAAATAAAAGCTAGCCATTGGAAGAGATGTGTGTCATTTACTATTTTCCCCGCCTTGATGCGATCCGTGGGCGTTTCTGTCTCTTTTTTTAAGTCCCGCCCCCACACCCTCCCTCTCGCCGAGGTCCCATACTCTTTTCCCCGGCTTGATGCGATCCGTGGGCGTTGCTTCTGTGTCTGTGCCTGTCTCTCGCCTTCAGCTCTTTCTGGAGCTGCTCGGCTCCGCTCACCCCCCCCCCTTCCCTCTGCTCGCAGCCCTCCTCCGTCCTGCTCTCGCCGCCTCTACCCACAGCCCTCCTCCGTCCTGCTGTCGCCCCCTCTGCCTCCAGCCCTCCTCCGTTGTCTGAGGGTACAGCTCTGGACAGGAAACGTGATGATTGGCCGGAGTTTCGTGCAGGTGGGGAGAGGGAGCACTGCAGACTGGAGCTCAGCCGAGGCTTTTAGTGCTTATGATATATGATACTAATATTCCAGGTGTATTAGTGAAGCTTGTTATTCTGCAGTACTCCAATCGAGCGGTTTTCTCGGTTGCCTCGTGTTTCTTTAGAAGCAGACGGGCTCCCTGGTCAGGATGATTAAACGGGCACTTCTCAGACCTGCTCCCTCTGATTTATGATTAAAAAAAACACGCACGTTTTCCTACTCCATCACACACTGAGGCCTGCGGTTAGGGGATGAATTTGTGATGGGTGACGGAAGGGGACAGACACATAAAAGCACCAATAACAGCGCTTCCCACCCAAGACCACCGACAAGCTGGCAATACAGAAAAATAAATGATGGACATATATTTTAAAGTGGCAGTTTCCATTGTAAACGCAAGAGGCACACATCTACCACCAGTGTACACGACTCCCAGGGCCTGTAAGCCACAGGAGGGTTTTGTGAAGTTAAACGCTCGCTGCTGAAACATGCGGCAACTCCTACCCAGCCTCCCATCCTCTCAAAACTGTTAAATTGAGCAAAACTACATTGGCCAAAATCAATACTTGCTTTTTATAGCGCTGAGAAACGGCAGATGTGCGGTGTGACGCACTATCGACAAAACATTCCATTATTATTTAAAAATAGGATACACTGGAGCCTTGGGCGCACTTTGAAAAGAGGATTGTAAAAATGCGCCTGAGATTTTACATTAAATGTGATGTTTTGCCAGAACCGGGTGACTCGTAACTTATCTTTGGAAAGGTCCATAACTAGGCTGTCCCAGTACACATTTTGACGTCTGTGCATTTCTTGTACCCTGCGTTTGTTTAACGTTGGGGTGGGTGACGGTACGTGTTTTTACTGCTCTTGTCATTGGATGTTTGTGGATAGGCCGCATCACCTCACACTGCCCCCACCCTCAAGCTCGACCTCTGTTGAATCTCTTCAGGCCCACATCCCCGACAAACAGGGCGAAGGTGGTCTCTTGTTATTAGTGAATGTTGAGACAAGCCTGATTTTCCCTAGCCAAGTCATGCTCAAATGGGACGACCATTAGGGCATTAATTCTAGATTTGCATATATTCCCTCTAGATAACTGTATGCCCCTTCAGTGGCTATGTGCACCCCGTTGCTTCTGCTTGCATTGCACCACCCCCCTCTATATAATAGCATAGATATTAAAGGGGTACCATGCTTATCTCATGCATCAGACTGTGGGTCATGGGGGAGGGTGTTTTTTGTTTTATTTATTTATTTGTGGGGTTCTATATAGCGCGTACTTTACCCAGAGGTTTCAGGGAGCTTTGTTTCTCCCACTATAGCACTGCTCTCCTTGGAGGTGCACGTGTGAGTGAGAAAGGTGTCTAGAGACCCGCAGTGCCTGCCTGTCTCTTCACGGAAGTGTGGGTATGAGCGCCTGGGAGACCCTTGTGGCGCTACCTCAATCCCAGGCACCCCCCACCACACCTGAGCGGCCAGTCCACCTGCCACTTAACTCCTTCGCTGCGGCGGCTATTCCGCGGCAGCGCTAACGGTCGCGGGCGGGCGTGCAGCTCACCTGCGCTGGTGACAGAACCGTTCCGTCACGGCTCGCGGGTGAGCTGTGCTTGTGACGGAACGGTTCCGTCACGGCCCCGCCCGCTTAATGAAACCCACCGCGCAGGCACGAAATCAGCGCCGCGCAGGCGCGGGGGCGGGCCGTGATGGAACCGTTCCGTCATGAGCACAGCCCACCCGAGGGGCGTGACGGAATGGTTCCGTCAGTAGCGTTGAAGTAGTTAAAGTGCAATAAACATGATCCAGCAGTGTCTCTCTGTCTCCGGCCTGGTGCGGGGTGACCCATGATTCATGGTTGAGGGAGGGGGGCCGGTCTGTGCGAGCTGCCAGGACTGCGGGGAAGGCGGCCAGGGAGACGCACTAATCTCCGGGCGGGGACGGAGGCTCCCGTCTCATGGCCCCCGCCCGGCCAGGGGCTCTGGCTTTCATTGCCGACTGTCACCTCTATCTCCCGCGGGCCAGCCTGCCCCACCTCGACTCTCGCCTGGGGAGTGGGGAAGGGGGGTGGGGGGGGGCGGCCCTCCCACAAAATGAGCCCTCGCCCCGCTCAAGATAACACTCGCCCCGGGTGCTGCACCACAGACACACTCACTCTCCACCTCTGGGTGTCAACATACGGGCAATACTCACACGTTTATTCGGTCTCTGGAGCACTCCTGAGTAACATGTGGCATGGGGGCTTATTTACAAGCCCCTTGCGCCGCCAGTGCGTCACTTTTAACATGGAAAAAAGTGATGTACGGGCGGTGCAAGAGGCTTGTAAATAAGCCCTGTAATATTTTGATTGTTTTGATTTTATTTTATTAAATGCGATTTTCTATAGCGCGAACATTACCCGAAGGTGTCAGAGTGCTTTACAAAAGAACCAGTTCCGATACATAAGGACTTAGGATTACATGAGTTACATAAAAGATGCAAACAGGAAAACAACTTGCAAATGTACAAGTTGTAAAGTCACACAGGGAAGAGATACAAATAGAAAAAAATGCAAATGTACAAGTTGTAAAGTCACTCAAGGAAGAGATACAAATGGATAAACTCTAAGAATCACAAGAATGGTAGTGAGTACAAAGGTCTACTACATATAATAGTGGTTGGAGTTATCTGTATATACATATATATACAAATAGTAGATTTTGTGTTTGTGTGGCTGTGTTTTTGATTGTGTCTGCATGCATGTGGGCTTATGAGCGTGACTTTGTGGTTGTGCCCGTGTGTTTGTGTGTCTGTCTCTTTGTATGGGTTTGTGGGTATTTGTGTCTGACTGTGTTTGTGTGCGTCTCTCTGTGTCGATATGTCTGTTAAAGGGAATGTGTCAATGTGTTTTTGGTGTCTTTTGCGCGTCTGTCTCACTTTGTGCTCTGTGTATCCGTGTCTGTTTGTGTGCCCCATAACCATGTTTCTGTTTCAAGTGGGCTGAGTTTTACCCTTCAACAAAATAGCTACAAGAACGCACAGTGCGCTAAAGTAACATCTTTAACTACAGACGCGCACTAAAGACCAGATCAACACCGAGGAAAACAATTGCCCCTTGCCCTTAATAGTCTCGTAACTTTATTTGGTATAAAAATAAAAGTCTTCGACTAGACACAACATTTAATGTAGGGTTAGGCAAAACTAGCAGATTTTCACTCTGTGGAATTCCACAAAATTACAGAAAAAACCTCTGCAAGATTTTGTGGAATTCCACCAATGGGCGTAAAATATGAAGCTTGTGCTGCAATTCGGTGGCGGTAGCACCAGCTGTGCTAAAACGCAGCATAAACGGCCCCATGTGTTGCACAAGAGTATGCAGCCATTCAAATCGATTTCTCAGCCGCTCGAGTGGAAAATCTACTCGGCTTCAACAAATCTACTCGAACTAGGCTTCTGACCACAGTTGTTTGTGAACTCTGTCAACCACCGGCGTTATAAAATCGCGCGAGGAGATGTCAAATCGCGTTAGCCATCCGCATATTGTGGAGCATCCCAGGTGAAAAATTCCGCCACACAGCGATTGGCGAAATTTGCCGAGAAAACTGTGTTAAAGAGTAACAAAGTGGCGAAAATTCTGCCAATTTCGCGGGTGGAACTGAAGCATTCTGACCATCCCTAATTTAATGGTAGCATATTTTGCGTTCAGCAACACTGTGTGATTTGCAGAGGGGTGTTTAGCAGCCAATTAAGGTCTTCAGGGGTTATATTCTTATGTTTTTCACTTACACTTCATAAAGATGTGTTCACTATGTTGTAACATTTTAGAGGTGACAAACCTCCCCAGAAGCAGAATGCACGACAAATATATATATATATATATATATATATACACACACACAAAATGCATGGAATGTTCTACCATTTTGTATGGGTATTTGGAAAATAATAAAATCATTTTTATACTGTATCTCCTGCTGGTTACATGACTGCATCCTAAATAATTTTAGGAGGTTGAAGTGACTAGGAACCGAGTACCAGTACTTTTATTATGAACTATCAGAGAGTCACAAGACTTTTCACAACGAGAAAATGGGTACTTTTCAAAAATAGCTATTTTATTCCACTTCTGTACACTCTTTGGGGGTCGTTGTTTCACTGATACTCTTGCAGAGATGGTGAGTAGGGTGGATCAAAGGGGTCACGTGTGCCAATGACAGAGGAGGCAATGAGGACAGATGGAGGGGGCGCTGACTTTGCACTCCTAGCACCCCTCCAATGGCCTTCCAACTTCTTGGAGCTGGAACACCAACTATACTCCTCCCCCTGCGCAACCACCAGTCCTATCACCCTTCGTGCTGCATTTCGGCCCCTGTAGACAAGTGGGCGCGGAAATGCGAGAACACTTCCATGCTGGTGCCCACGTGGGCACATACTCTCTACCAGCCAACCTCAGCGAAAGCCACCGGAATCAACTGCATGCTGGCCACAAAGCGCTGCGACTGTCCGTCTTGAAGCGCAGCACTAGGCGCTCTAGCCTGAGTACAATCGTGAGATTCTGGGCAAATCGCTTTGCCTCGATGCCTTACAGCATAAAAGTGTTGTATGTAAATATGCAAAAATTCGCTGTAGATTCTGTGGTGTGGTGCAGTTCCAAGTATGTTCCCCATGCCCCACCCACCCCTCCATCCTGTGGACATCACAGAGGCCAGGCCTCGAGGTGCGTCCGCTGCAGGAATAGTGAGTGTCATCTGAGGAGATATAGCGCCTTGTGAAGGACGCGTGACTCGGTGAACAGAAGCACACAGCACGACGGCGCTGGATTCCTATAGAGAGGCGTGTAGAGGTTGGTGACCGCAGTGGTAATACAGCGTCACATGCGGCATTTCATCCGCCCTGAGACAGAACCATAGGACTATAGTGGGGAGGAGGCAGGGGTTTCTATAGCTCCCAAAGCCGTGACAAGCTGCACATATACACTGTAATATGGTAGTGATAATAGAGGTAGCAGTAACACAGCATCTCAGCCTCCTTCGGAGCCACGGAGGAAAGGGGGCTGCACAGCCTATAGCACGCCGAATCCGTACCAAAGTGCATCTGGGCGCTGCAGAAACATGTCTAGCAGAAGCAGTGATGCTAGGGGTAGCAGTAACAAAGCATAAGAAGGAGCATGACATACTTCAGAACCATGGAGGAAAGGAACATTGACTTCTTAGAGAGCCCAGAAGCCACGTCACAGTGAGTATAGGCGCTGTAGAAACATGTCTAGCGAGAGTTTTGATACTAGGGGGTAGCAGTAACAAAGCATCAGAAGGAACATAACAGTCTTCAGAACCATGGTGGAAAGGAGACTAAACTTCTCAGAGCACCTCGAAGTCAGGCCACAGTGAGCATGGGCGCTGTAGAGACATCTGTAGCACAAGTAGTGATACTGGGGTTAGCAAGATCAAACCATCAGAAGGAGCATTTCAACCTCCCTCAGTACACAGTATGAACGGGTGGTCTTTCAATTGCGCCCCGAAGTAGTCCCAAAAGTGAGTATGTGCGCTCTGGAAACCTCTCTGACATAAAGAAGCAGTAGTGGTAGTGATAGCAGTGGTAGAAGTAACATCAGGTAGCAATAGTAGTTATAGCACTGATAGTAAGAAAAGCAACAATACTAGTGTAAGTAGAGTTGATTTCAACAATACTGGTTGTGGTAATAGCAGTAGTACTGATAATCAGGGCTAGAATCGGGGTACCGCGTGGGTGGACGGCGTCCCCCAACTTATTTTACCTGGGGGACGCCATCCCTCCTTCCACACAGCTGGACTTCAGTCTTTGGCCTCTCTGGGACGAGGAGCTAGGCACCTTTCGTGACGTCACTTCCTGTGGTGACGTCACTTTCGGTGACGGCGTCCCCCCACTTGTTTTTTTACGACTTGTGACCTGCTGATAATAATAGAATCATAGTGACAGTAATTATACTACTTTCCTGCTGGTCACAGGACGTTTTCCCGGACACGGCTCCCCGAATGCTCACAGCTAATACCGCTTGAAGTACACTTTATCACGTATAATCATAGGACAACGCTCTACCATGAGCTTCACCTATTTGCCCTAGGATTCGTTTTTAGGTCTTGGACTTGAAGGCTGCGCTTGCGCAGTCTCGTCTGAGACTTTATGTTTACAGTATGGGGGCTTAAACCCACCCCTCTTCTCCATTTGCTAGCCTCGTAAATGCTGTCCAGCCATTGAAGGAGAGGGGCGTCACTCTGTTTAAGCCCCGTCCGTTTCGGATTGAGGGGCGTGTTTTTTTGCAGTTTTCTCCCTGTGACGTCATCCGTCACTAAAAAAAACATACCCCCCAGTCTGAAAAGGACAGGGCTTGGATAAAATAAGCAGGTAAAAATAAACTCTGTACTTGAACAAGAGCCCAAAAGCAGTTAATTATATCCCGGTCTCTCCGACCCCCGCTCTCGCCTCCCCTCTTCCCTCTGCCGCAGCTCTCATCCGTCCCCGGCGAGTTTGTTATACTGCTTCAAAGCCTTTATGTCTCACCCCTCAACACAATACTGTGTGCGCATAAAGGGCAGGGCTGGGCACACACAGGAGAGGGCACCTGGCAGCGCCGCCTCGCACTGGCCCAGCCAGAGGAGAGTGGGAGGCAGAGAGGGGAAGCGCAGTGGGAAGCACTTCAGGAGATGCCCAATACGGTGGTAAACTTTGCACGGAGCCATCTGGCCAAAGGTGAGGAGGAGGGGGGCACAGGTACCGCTGCGGTGGAGAACGCGACTCCTCCGCGGCACGTGCCAATTTCGATGACAGCCCCCTTTCCTCAATTCTTCAATTGAAACACTGAACTAAATAACCACTTTAAATCAACCATTATCCTTTCTACTCCGCAGCCATCATCACTGTCCTCTCCCTGTACCTGGTCATCGGCTATGGCGCCTCCTTGCTCTGCTCGTTGTGCTTGCTCCCCTGCCCCCTCGCTGTGCTTGCTCCCCTGCCCCCTCGCTGTGCTTGCTCCCCTGCCCCCTCACTGTGCTTGCTCCTCTGCCCCCTCGCTGTGCTTGCTCCCCTGCCCCCTCGCTATGCTTGCTCCCCTGCCTCCTCGCTATGCTGGCTCCCTTGCCTCCTCGCTGTGCTTGCTCCCCTGCCCCCTTGCTGTGCTTGCCCCCCTGCCCCCTTGCTGTGCTTGCTCTCCTGCCCCCTTGCTGTGCTTGCTCCCCTACCCCCTGGCTGTGCTTGCTCTCCTGCCCCCTCGTTGTGCTTGCTCCCCTGCCCCCTTGCTGTGCTTGCCCTCCTGCCCCCTCACTGTGCTTGCTCTCCTGCCCCCTGGCTGTGCTTGCTGCCCTCCTGCCCCCTCACTGTGCTTGCTCTCCTGCCCCCTGGCTGTGCTTGCTCCCCTGCCCCCTGGCTGTGCTTGCTCCCCTGCCCCCTGTTCCCTCGTTGTGAGCTTTTTTTCTGCCCTCTGTTCCCTGTGTGTGGCTCTGTGTGTGCGGCTGTGTGTGTGCGGCTGTGTGTGTGTGGGGCTCTGTGTGTGTGGGGTGCTCTGTGTGTGTGTGGGGCTCTGTGTGTGTGTGTGGGGCTCTGTGTGTGTGGGGGGCTCTGTGTGTGTGGGGGGCTCTGTTTGTGTGTGGGGGGGCTCTGTGTGTGTGGGGGGGGCTCTGTGTGTGTGTGTGGGGGGGCTCTGTGTGTGTGTGTGGGTGTCTCTGTGTGGGTGTCTGTGTGTGTGGGTGTCTCTGTGTGTGTGTGGGTGTCTCTGTGTGAGTGGGGGGTGTCTGTGTGTGGGTGGCTCTGTGTGTGTGTGTGGGTGGCTCTGTGTGGGTAGCTCTATGTGAATGACTCTGTGTGGGTGGCTCTGTATGTGTGTGTGTGTGGCTCTGTGTGGGTGCAAATGCAATAGGCCTCGCATTTGCGAGCGATTAAGCTATTGGCATGCCATTTATTTATGTTTTTAAAAAAAAACATAAATAAAAATGTCATGAGCAATGCCAATAGCTCTAACTTTAATGCTCTTAGGGAGGTAGGAGCGCACCAGACACGCCCCAACAAAATTACCTTTAGCATGATGGTTCATGTAGTTCATTACTTCTCGCTCAGTTTAATTCAAAGTGTTCATAGCCAGTGCTGTATTATTAGTTTCAATTCGTATCCCTAGACACGTGTTTCATGATTCCTCAATCGTCAGTAGGGAAAAAAAGCAAAGTTCATAGGTTGCAGGGCATGCTGCCTTATCTCTCAGGACCAGTTCCACTCACAGCATTGTGTGTGTGGGTGGCTCTGTGTGGGTGGCTCTATGTGAATGACTCTGTGTGGGTGGCTCTGTATGTGTGTGTCGGTGGCTTTGTGTGTGTGGCTCTGTGTGGGTGCAAATGCAATAGGTCTCGCATTTGCGAGCGATTAAGCTATTGGCCTGCCATTTATTTATGTTTTAAAAAAAAAATAATAATAATAATGTCATGAGCAATGCCAATAGCTCTAACTTTAAGAATGCCGAGACCATTGCATTGTAAATGCTTGTTATTATGAGTCAGTAACTGGTCGAACCCAGCAGCTAAGCTTTGTAAAGATATTCTACCTGATTGCCTGACTTTGGATAAGGCCTATTCCATACTGTGGCTGAGTTACACATGAGACACTTTTTGATCCCTCAGTATATCCCCTTGGTTTACTAATCCCAATTGTATCCTCAAAAATGCCAAGAAGGAGGTGAATATTAAGGACTATTGTGCAAACATTAGACTGAAAAACAACATATCCAAACCCTTTGTGTTGCAATACTGTATTCTCCTACATACAGACAAATCCAGCTTACATTTATCTTTGGACTTGTCTAGATGGGAGTGGTCACTTCTCTTTTGCTTCAGAGCAGGGTCAAGTCAATGGTCTTGTTCTTCAAAAACGTTCTGGGCTCAGAGGGAAATATAGTTTACACTTGTCCTTGTCACAATAATTCTGCACAATCACTATTGCACTTTATGTTCTTCTGCAATTTGCACAGCCTAGCACTAAAGCACTTTTTAACACCTTTGTTACGAAGGCTAGGTTTTCCACTCTGTAGGCCATCCCCCCTTTATGTCCAAACTTTGAGTTTACCTGAAGTTGTTTTCAGTGTCTGTGCCTTTTTGAAAAAAGCTATTAGGGCTAGAAACACCATGTTAGGCTAATTCGCTAGAATTATGGTTTAATACAGGAATATCAGCAGCAAAATGTTCGCTTAATTTAGGGGGATAGTAGGAGCACATAGCGGACCTGCTAAGAAAGTTGTGTTCTCTCTCCTTTCCCATTATTCATTTTAAATCTCAGCTATTCTCAGTATCAGTTTAATGGTGTTTTATAAATTTGATTACGGCTTGTACTCAAGGAATTTTAAAGCTGTGTTTGTACATATATCTTTTAACGCGTTTTTAATGCAAGATATTTTAAAAAAATGTTATGTGTGAATATATTTATGTGCAATATTTCTATGTACTTTTATAGTCTATTTCCTTTCAGACCGAATAAAGTTACATTTCATTTCAGTAAAATATCAACATTCAAACTTCTAGTGCTGAGCTGGGAACAAGGTGGTTAGATGTTTCCATTTCAACATAGCTTCTTAAAGTATGACTTCACATATTGTCAGGAGCGGCTACTACGTAATGGCGTAGGAGTGTCGCCCACTCGTGAGAGTCAGTCACAGAAAAATAAAATAATAAGGAAACAATATAATTTAATTTTTCCTTGACTGATTCTGACATATGTGCAGGGCACGGTGAGGCTGGGTCATGACAGGCAGGTGGTGGCACTCAGAAGTGTGCATGTATGTTTGGCCGGACATCCTAGGCCGGCCAAACATACCATGCGCACATCTATTTCTCCAACTCAGCTGTGTTTACAGCTGGTTTGAAGAAATGTTGCAGGCTCACAGGCAGTGTCTGAGCAGCAGAGCAAACAGCTCCGACCAATCCTGGCGCTGCAGAGCAGCGTCAGGAATGGCTGGGCAGCCTGTGCCTTCCCAGAGACTGTTGGGAGAGCTCCGATTTTGCAGTACCTATCGACTTTAGAGGCTGCGGGGAAAAGATACACTTTTAAAAAACATATATCCCCTTATCCGTCTGTCCTTCTATCCCTGCCTCCCCACTAACGTGGTATAGTGCCCACCACTGCATAGTGTTACCAAAAAGATAGGAATCAATGTTCTGCAAAATGTATTAAAGAATATTAACGTCTTGCAATTTCTGAAAATGCATTTTAGAGCTCCAGGGATATTGAATACTAAGGGCTCAATTCACAAAGGTAAATCTACACTTGTATATTTACTCACATGTGCACTTACTCTTACACCTATATGAAACTCTCCACTGTTTTGCTATTCTCCATTCTCCAGAATTATACCTAGATGTAGACTTTCATAAGAGGCTCTAGCCCATCCAGACAGCGGGGATATGACTCTTAGAATTGTATTTACGACTGTCAAATTACTGCAAGTAACTATAAAAACTGTATTTTGTGTTCCACCTAGTTGGCAGACAATTGTGCCACCGAGTTGGAAAACTCCAAAAAGATTTAGATATGCCTATGGGAAAACTATAGGGAAATTAATAATGTAAAAAATAGCTAAAATTATGTTATTGTAAAATATAAATGCAAAATAATTTAAAACAGTTGTTAATCGCCTAGAGCTCAATATCTTATGGCGTTTGTACACGCAGGTGCCATCTAAGCGGGTACTGCACGGCCTTAGGGTAATCCGTAGTATGGTTTTTTCCTGCTGAATAATTCGGGAAGCAAGCAGGTAGTTTGTAAAGGGAGATGTTCATTCAGAGCCTATCCCAGAACCTAGTGGGTAGGCGTGCGTCTTCACGTTCCTTGGCTATGTTTCTGGAAGATCTTGGGGCCTGTGGAGCACTGCCGGTGTAGTCTTCCAATTTGTTCTATTTCCAGGATCAGCCGCTTATTCTGGTATGGCACCAACCCTGTTGAGGTGTGTGTAGGTATACTAACAACCAGTGTCATGGCTGGTGCTACGTCTCTGCCTGGTGCATCGTGTCTCTATCAATTGAAGCCATTTATTGGGTCCCGCTAATATTTCAATTTAATATTAACGTAATCAAGCCAAAGGTTATATATCTGTTTAAAATGTTTCTAAAAAAGGGAATGTATTTGTTTAAAAAGTAATGATTATTTTGTATTAGTATTATTATACACTAGCTGTACCCGGCCTCGCGATATGGTCTGTTCTGCCTTTCGATAAAATTCATGCGCGTATTGGACACGCTCGTATCTGAAACCAACGGTGTGTATATATAAGTACAAGCTAATGTTGCAAAGTAAACCAACTCCTCCCCCCTCCCTCCACCCACTTCCCAGTCTGCCATCCTTACACCAACTGTCCATCCTTATATATATAGACTATTGTCTCTATGCGTCCTTTCTTAATGTTGCAAAGTGAACCAATTTCTCCCCCTCCCTCCACCGACTTCCCGGTTTGCCATCCTGACACCAACTTTCCATCCTAATATATAGACTATTGTCTCTATGCGTCCATTGTAGTTGGTGCGCAGCAACCCAATCAATAGGGTCTGTTCGGCCTTTCGATGAAAAACACATGCGTATCGGACACGCGCTTTATTCGAATCCAACATTGTGTTTATATAAACATGAGCTTAATCGAATCCAACGTTGTGTTCAAAGCAATCAGTGAAGAACTTTCAGAGATTTAAGATTTTCAACAAATGAACATTGACATTTTTATGTATCTGTTCGGGTTTTCGATTAAAAGCATGCACGTATTCGACACAAGCGTATTCAAATCCAATGTTGTGTATATAAAAACACACGCGTATTCAAATCCAACGTTGTGTCAAAATTTCAAAGGAATCGGTGAAGAACTTTCAGAGATTTACGACTGCGCAACCCAATCGATAGGGTCTGTTCGGCCTTTCGATTAAAAACATGAGCGTATTGGACACATGCGTATTTGAATCCAACGTTGTGTATATATAAACACGCGCTTAATCAAATCCAAAGTTGTGTCAATATTTCAAAGCAATCGGTGAAAAACTTTCGGAGATTTACAATTTTGAACAAACGAACATTTACATTTTTATTTATATAGATTTTAAGATATATTATAATATTGACACCTACTTTTTTATTCCTGCAAAAAAAATATGTAATTATATATTCGTGGGTGCTATCTTATACATTTGTCAGTGTTATTTTTATTTTCTGCCTCCACTGATTTCTATGAAATTGTGTTGTAGTACCAGGTATGGTGCTTGACTTACTTGACTTACTTCAAAGCAGGGCTGGGTACATTTACACCAGGTTTGATACCTCGAGTGCTGCTATGAATTTGAAGCGCATTTTGTGAGTTGAATTTGATTTCATTTTTTGTGGGTTTGTGTTTTGTTTTAGCAAGTCCCTCCCTCTTCATCCTTAAGTTTCACTAACCGTTCATATTTAGTAGAAAATGCTCCTCATTTTTTCATCACTCCCTCGAAACCTGCCACATTTACTTTAAATTTGAATAACTGCACATGCAGAGATCTTTGACACCTTTGTGCCGATCGCCCCATAGAAATGATAGGAGAGGGTGGATGTCTCCGGCTGTAGCTTTGTGAAATGCATTTCTGTAGCAAGAGCCCTACTTTAGTGGTAGTACTTTACATTCCACAAAACTTGTAGTTTGTGAGTCAGGGTCCAAATGAACAATACTGATTCCAGTCCCATTAACCTTGCAGCAGTTTGTGCACTTAATGAACAAAGAGCATGGGCCACAGGGGTATTGCGATAGCAGATGGTTGAGGGAGCTATGCTATGTACTTAGGGTGCTTAATAGGGGCATGAGGAGGCAGTGGCTTGCACCTTGGGGAAAAAATGCCTGATGTATGATGACAAGAGGAAGGGTTGGAGCACGGTTAGGTGGGATGCATAAGTATAACTAACTTGCAAAAGAAGAGAAGCAGAATCCCAGCACTGTACCAGCCAAACTGTTAAGTGCCTCTTTCAAGAAGATATCTGGAAGAACTGTGAGCCACCAATCCTTTAATCATTCACTCATTAGGCTCTGTATTACTTGTTTGTACTGCTGGTGAAAGTAATGAACAGGAACGCCTGGTACTGGTCGGAATATTGGTGTCACAATCAGTGGTGGCTGGCATTGATAGGGGAAAGGCTGCGTGCTCAAATATTATCTAAAAAAAGGTTTGCGCAATAATATATATGAAGAAGAACACTTATCTTACTGAACAGGGCGGCCTCTGGTCCAGACCTTCTCTTTCACTGGAACTGGATGCAGCAACTTCCTTTGCTAATCCTGGTGCTGCTCTCACCAACATGAGTGCAGCACTAGGAGTGGTTGTAGCAGCCTCATTCAGTGCTCAACAGCGCTCTGGAGGCTTCGGCTTGCTCCAACCCAGCTCGCTTAAGACAGCTGGGTTAGGGCTGTTTAAAGTGTGCATGAGTGCCTGGTCATTGCAAGATATTTACAACAAGGGGTGGTGAGGGACAGAGTCTCTGAATTAAGCAGAAAGCTCTCACCCAGTCAAGAGATCAGGGCTAGATCCAACACCGTTTTTTAGCTCACTGCACCATCCCAGTTTCAGAACCTGGCTGTATGCAAATTAGTCTGTTCCTGTCCCAGTGCATGATGGGAACAGGGCAAACCAAACTACAAAAGCCAATTCTTACACTGGGAAGGAAATAAGCTCCCGGGGACCGGTTTCTGGCATTACAGCCGTCTTCGGCCCGGTTTGCTCAAATCCTGATGGTGCAATGAGCAAGGGTCTCACATCTGAGAATACCCTTCCACGCTTAGGGTGGACAAAAATATTTACAACAAGGGGTGGTGAGGGACAGAGTCTCTGAATTAAGCAGAAAGCTCTCACCCAGTCAAGAGATCAGGGCTAGATCCAACACCGTTTTTTAGCTCACTGCACCATCCCAGTTTCAGAACCTGGCTGTATGCAAATTAGTCTGTTCCTGTCCCAGTGCATGATGGGAACAGGGCAAACCAAACTACAAAAGCCAATTCTTACACTGGGAAGGAAACAAGCTCCCGGGGACCGGTTTCTGGCATTACAGCCGTCTTCGGCCCGGTTTGCTCGAATCCTGATGGTGCAATGAGCAAGGGTCTCACATCTGAGAATACCCTTCCACGCTTAGGGTGGACAAAAATATTTACAACAAGGGGTGGTGAGGGACAGAGTCTCTGAATTAAGCAGAAAGCTCTCACCCAGTCAAGAGATCAGGGCTAGCTCCAACACCGTTTTTTAGCTCACTGCACCATCCCAGTTTCAGAACCTGGCTGTATGCAAATTAGTCTGTTCCTGTCCCAGTGCATGATGGGAACAGGGCAAACCAAACTACAAAAGCCAATTCTTACACTGGGAAGGAAACAAGCTCCCGGGGACCGGTTTCTGGCATTACAGCCGTCTTCGGCCCGGTTTGCTCGAATCCTGATGGTGCAATGAGCAAGGGTCTCACATCTGAGAATACCCTTCCACGCTTAGGGTGGACAAAAATATTTACAACAAGGGGTGGTGAGGGACAGAGTCTCTGAATTAAGCAGAAAGCTCTCACCCAGTCAAGAGATCAGGGCTAGATCCAACACCGTTTTTTAGCTCACTGCACCATCCCAGTTTCAGAACCTGGCTGTATGCAAATTAGTCTGTTCCTGTCCCAGTGCATGATGGGAACAGGGCAAACCAAACTACAAAAGCCAATTCTTACACTGGGAAGGAAACAAGCTCCCGGGGACCGGTTTCTGGCATTACAGCCGTCTTCGGCCCGGTTTGCTCGAATCCTGATGGTGCAATGAGCAAGGGTCTCACATCTGAGAATACCCTTCCACGCTTAGGGTGGACAACAATATTTACAACAAGGGGTGGTGAGGGACAGAGTCTCTGAATTAAGCAGAAAGCTCTCACCCAGTCAAGAGATCAGGGCTAGATCCAACACCGTTTTTTAGCTCACTGCACCATCCCAGTTTCAGAACCTGGCTGTATGCAAATTAGTCTGTTCCTGTCCCAGTGCATGATGGGAACAGGGCAAACCAAACTACAAAAGCCAATTCTTACACTGGGAAGGAAACAAGCTCCCGGGGACCGGTTTCTGGCATTACAGCCGTCTTCGGCCCGGTTTGCTCGAATCCTGATGGTGCAATGAGCAAGGGTCTCACATCTGAGAATACCCTTCCACGCTTAGGGTGGACAAAAATATTTACAACAAGGGGTGGTGAGGGACAGAGTCTCTGAATTAAGCAGAAAGCTCTCACCCAGTCAAGAGATCAGGGCTAGATCCAACACCGTTTTTTAGCTCACTGCACCATCCCAGTTTCAGAACCTGGCTGTATGCAAATTAGTCTGTTCCTGTCCCAGTGCATGATGGGAACAGGGCAAACCAAACTACAAAAGCCAATTCTTACACTGGGAAGGAAACAAGCTCCCGGGGACCGGTTTCTAGCATTACAGCCGTCTTCGGCCCGGTTTGCTCGAATCCTGATGGTGCAATGAGCAAGGGCCTCACATCTGAGAATACCCTTCCACGCTTAGGGTGGACAAAAATATTTACAACAAGGGTGGTGAGGGACAGAGTCTCTGAATTAAGCAGAAAGCTCTCACCCAGTCAAGAGATCAGGGCTAGATCCAACACCGTTTTTTAGCTCACTGCACCATCCCAGTTTCAGAACCTGGCTGTATGCAAATTAGTCTGTTCCTGTCCCAGTGCATGATGGGAACAGGGCAAACCAAACTACAAAAGCCAATTCTTACACTGGGAAGGAAACAAGCTCCAGGGGACCGGTTTCTGGCATTACAGCCGTCTTCGGCCCGGTTTGCTCGAATCCTGATGGTGCAATGAGCAAGGGTCTCACATCTGAGAATACCCTTCCACGCTTAGGGTGGACAAAAATATTTACAACAAGGGGTGGTGAGGTTCTGAGCTGGGATGGGGCAGTGAGATAAATAACGGTGATGGATCAAGCCCTGATCTTTGGACTGGGTAAGAGTGGTCTGCTCAATTCAGACACTCTGTTCATCACCACCCCCTTTTCTGAATCGTTGGTCATTGCAAGATGGCGGTCAAAAACCCATGCGCACTTTAAACAGGCACAGCTAGCCCACCCTCCTCCCTGCTGCTGGCCCTCAGCCGCAGCCCACCCCAGTCCCAATACTCTGTTTGAGACTGAGCATAACAAATAAAATGGTAATAAATTATCATTGCATTTGTTATCTCTGGGGCTTTGGGGGGCTTTTAAGTGGGTGAAGCTCCTCCTCTCCAACAGAGGAGCCGCCCCTGGTCGCAATACTGCAAAAGCAGCAGAGTGAAACATCACACTCAGCACCAAGCATAAAACTCCTTCACTGGCTTCCTGTAAGGAAGAAAATCAGGTTTAAAATGCTATACCTTGCACACAAGATTATCTACAGTAGGTGCCTCAGCTACTTGGAAAAGGGACTCAGCTGGTACCAGCCTCGCAGGCCATCAAGTTCCAGTAATACATTTTTCCTCACCCCTCTCAGAGTCCGTCCTGCCAAAAATGGCAGAAATTCATTTTCCTTCTTGGGGCTCACCCTCTGGAACAAATTGCCCCCCCCCACCAACTGCTTCAATAGGGAGTTAAAAACATGGCTGTTCGATTACTAAACCAGCAAGATCTTCTCTCTAGTCGGAAAGTCAGAGTTGTCCATCAACGCCATGATGTGTGTGCTCAATAAATATCCCTCATTTGATTTGTTTTGAAAGTAGGGTGGTGAGCTTGAGCTGTTTGCCAGCAGAAGGCGGCTTCCAAAAATGCACGCCTCTACTACTGATGAAGAAAAGACATGACTGCAAGCTCAGTACTGGTAAGCATGTGCAACAAACATGAAACTATTTCATAGTATATAGATGTGATGAAGTGCTGCAACCCCTGAAGTCACACAATTGAATGATCACTAAATCTTTGAAGGAAAATCAAGTAGCAGAATGTAAATAATGGCATAATATCATGGGCCTAACTCAATGCTGTAATGCAAAAAGAGGCCTCCCCCTATAGAACGTGATGAGTGACCCCATGGTCTCCCAGATTGCACAGATATTCATTGGGCATGGGCGTATTTGGGATCCCTCAGGGGCTGAGGGCCCGCTAAAAGGCTGTTGGGAGCTGCATTACACCCCTGGTCTGCCTGACAGCACATCCAAGGAATAGATACCATGGAAAAAAGCAAGAAAGCTTTTAGCTGAAGGGAGCTGACGCAGCATCCACTGTATATATTAATTTTTGCAGTTGTTTGGAGAACTTGTGACATGAGCTCTGGCAGACAGAGGTAAGATGACTTTAGCCAGGCTTAAAACACTTTGAGAGGCTTTACCTCATAGATAATTTTTATGTACTAGATGTAAATATTTAACATTATTTGCAAATCATCTCCATATGAGAGTTGCTCACAATTTCTGGTGCAGTTTTTTTCATATTTTCCTTTCTTTATTCTAATCAAATATTTAGATGGCGATATGCAGTGTGCGATTGAGTTTGGATTTATTTAGCTCATTATTGTATGTTTTGAAGCAATATCTGTCAATCTGTAAATTATATAATACATGAAATGAACGCAACAAATTTAGGATTAGATAATCTTGTGCATTTCTGTTTGTCATGCACATTATTAGTTTGCTTGATGTCTTTGCTTAAATATCTTTTGAGTATTTTATTTTTAAAATCTCTGTAATAATATTTATTCAACATGACTGTGAATAAGGACCACATTCCACAAAACCACTCAAACAAGCCAGTAATCTCATTGCAATCTATCTTTTTTGTAAATATAAAACATCAGTATAAATAATTTCTTGAGGTAGATAGCCCTTAAACATTAAACCAGGTGCCACACACTACAGGGCTTCATTAAAAGCCTTCAGAAAAGCGACATACAGGTGGCACAGTTAGGTGCTCCCTATTTACAAGGCTTGTAAAGCCTCCCTCTGTGTCTTTTAATGGCCTTGTAACTATGACCCCTTTTTACGCAGCACTTTGCATGAAACAGGGTTGCCATGAGTGTTGCTGTGGGTGTTCCAATACTACACCCATGGATCCTGCCGCATTCCCAGATTTACCACCTTTTGTAAACATAGGAATGCAAAAATGCAAAAACATTCTACGCCTCCCCAGGGGAGTATTGAGGAGGTGCGAAGAGGAGAAATACTTTGATTTTTCCTTGTTTCTTTCCGCAGCACTGCACTACTTTTTTGTAAATAGGACCCTATGGGCCCTATGGGCCATATTTACAAGCAAGTACAGCAGTGAGCACTGTGCTGCAAGCAATTTGGCTGTGCCATGCTGCATCACAAGCAGCATGACACAACCATGCTGTACCCCTGCACTACAGCACAATTGGCTGCCAGCTAAACCTCTTGGGTTCCTGCTCTCCCAGTGTGCAGCTCCGTAGCTCCGACAGTGCTCTGCCTCTGCTGTCTGCCCAACACAGACAACAGTTCTTGCCCCTGGATGGGACTAGACTGCTCCCGCCCTAGTCCTTGCCAGCTGCTTGCTTAGTATTTCCTTTTCTTTTTTAGTTTAGATTGCTTGCTTAGATTTTTCCCTAATTTTTACTTTTAGATTGATTCAGTCTTCATATTGACATTCTCCCCTCCTTCTGCCGCTTCCTGCCGCTGCTGCCCCGGCGGGCCCTCCGGGTCCCGCATTTTCCCCCATTCCTGCCTCGCAGCTGTCCCGCCCTCCCCGACCTCTACTAAGTGGAGGCCACTGCGTCGCAGCGTGTAGCGAGTACGCCGCTGGCACGCCAAAGGTGAGCCCATCTGTGCCTGTCTGCGACCCAACCCGACCTGAACCAGGAACCCTGTCCTCCGACCTACCAATGCTAAAGTTGACCGGCTCTCCAGGCACTCAACAAAGGCAAAAACGATAACTGCAAGCTCCCCTCACCTGTCGATACCTACAGCCCTTTCACCTGCCGAAATTGCATCCACTCCTTCAATATTCAATCAATCAATCAATCAAGGCATTTATAGAGCGCACTACTTACCCGGAGGGTCTCAAGGCGCTTAGGGGAGGGGGGGGGGTGCTGCTACTGCTCGAACAGCCAGGTCTTGAGCTTCTTCCTGAAGGAGAGGTGGTCTTGGGTCAGGCGCAGGTCGGGAGGGAGGGAGTTCCAGGTCTTGGCGGCCAGGTAGGAGAAGGACCTTCCTCCTGTAGTCGTTCTTCGGATGCGGGGGACGGCGGCGAGGGCGTGGCTGGCTGATCGGAGGTGGCGTTTGGGAGCGTAGAAGTTGATACGGTTGTTGAGGTAGCTCGGGCCTTGATCGTGTAGGGCTTTGTGTGCGTGGGTGAGGAGACGGAAGGTGATTCTTTTGTTGACGGGGAGCCAATGCAGGTCTCTCAGATGTCCGGAGATGTGGCTGTGTCGTGGGATGTCGAGGATGAGTCTGGCTGAGGTGTTCTGGATCCGCTGGAGTCTCTTCTGGAGCTTGGCAGTGGTTCCGGCGTAGAGGGCGTTGCCGTAGTCCAGTCGGGTGGTGACGAGGGCCTGGGTGACCGTCTTCCTGGTCTCGGTGGGGATCCACCGGAAGATCTTCCGTAGCATGCGCAGGATGTTGAAGCACGACGAGGAGACGGCGTTGACTTGTCTGGTCATGGAGAGGGAGGAGTCCAGGATGAAGCCCAGGTTGCGTGCGTGGTCCGTCGGTTTGGATGCGGTGCCCAGGGCGGGGGGCCACCAGGAGTCGTCCCAGGTGGAGGGCGAGGAGCCCAGGATGAGGACTTCCGTCTTGTCTGAGTTCAGTTTCAGGCGGCTGGTCGTCATCCATTCGGCTACGTCTTTCATCCCTTCGTGAAGGTTGGCTCTGGCGGCGGCGGGGTCGTTGGTCAGGGAGAGGATCAGCTGGGTGTCGTCTGCGTAGGAGATGATGTTGAGGTTGTGTTGGTTGGTTGTGTTGCCAAAACCTAGGACCCACTCCGCCGACCACCAACATCCCCACCGCAGCCCAAACCCTGCAATGTCCTCCTCAATGTCCGCTCCTACCACAGACACGCCACGGAAATCTGGGAGCTCCTCAACAGCACCTCCCTTGGCGTTGCTTTTCTCACTGAAACCTGGACAAGCACCACAACGGGACCTGACATTGTGATCACCATCTCTGAAAGATACAAAATCACCCAGAAGGACAGCCCAAACCACCCTTAGGGAAGCATCACCATCGCCTACAAGGCCAACCTCTGCCTGAGCACCTACACCAACTGGCCTATGGACCTCATGGAACTCCTCCACTTCAAGATACAGGTCAACCCAACCACCACCCTACGTGGCACCCTCATCTACTAACCTCCCTGACTACGCGCACCTTTATCTGACCCCATCACCAACATAATCACCCCCCATGCCATCACCTCCACATACTACATTTTGCTGGGTGACCTCAACTTCCACCTCAATAGCTGCCAAGACCCCAACTCTATCTCCCTGCTAGAAAACTTCCACATCATCAGACTCAATCAGATGATACCAGGACCCACGCACTCAGCAGGACAAACCCACAACCCCATCTTCACAGCAGGAAACTCCTCCTCCTTCTGCCACACCTCTGAACTCCCATGGAGGGACCACAGCTGCGTCTATTCCACCTACAGAGTGATACCCCCCACAGATGCCACCACAACTCCAACACGGGAACTGGAAGAGGAATTCTGACTAGCAACTCACCACCACCTTCAGTGGCTCCACTCCCACCTCCTCAGACAATGACCCCACTACCGCCGACCGTACCCTACACAAATGGATCACCGGCTGTGACAACACCATCGCCCCCTCAAGAAATCTTCCAACCCTCACACCAAGAAGGCTAGCTAGTTCTCCACCAAACTCTGGGAAACCAGACAAACCTGCAGACGTCCGGAGAAACTATGGAGCAACCCCAAAATCCCAGCAAACCTCGACAACTACAAAACAGCCACCACTGCCCACCACAAACTCATCAGACATTCAAGGAAGAAATCACTCCAGGACAGAATCTCCACCCACGCTCACAAGAGCAAGGAACTCTTGGGGATCTTCGAAGAGTTGGCCCAACAACAAGTCCACTGCATTCCACCCTCCCAGGACCTTTGCAACAAACTCAGCGCCTTCTTCCATCACAAAATCAAGGCCATCTATGACAACTTCGACAACAACACCCTCTGCATCCTGCACCACACAGCTGACACTGGACAGCTGGACCACCCTCTGCATTACAGGCACCCTAAAGGCCACAAGGACCACCCACTCAGAGGCCCCCATGAACCCCTACCCCCACCACATCTACCACAGTGCTGCAGACATCATCGCCCCTGAACTACAAAGAATTATCAACTGATTCTTCAAGACCACCTCCTTCCCTGATGACTGGAAACACGCAGAGATCAACCCTCCTCTAAAGAAACCATTGGCAGACCCCACTCACCTCTAGAACTTCAGACCAATCTCACTACTTCCCTACCCAGTGAAAGTCATTGAAAAAGCTGACAACAGCCAACTCGCCTCCTTCATCGATGAGAACAATATCCTGGACTCCTCCCAATCAGGCTTCAGGAACACCCACAGCACAGAGACCGTACTCATCGCCGCAACAGACAACATCTGCTCTCTCCTAGACAGAGGAGAGACTGTGGCCCTCATCCTCCTGGACCTCTCTGCAGCCTTTGCCACAGTCTCACATCCCACCCTAGCCAGCACACTCCACAATGCAGGAATCTATAACAAAGCCCTTGACTGGATCAGCTCATTCCTCTCCGGCAGAACGCAGTGGGTCAGACTTCTTCCCTTCATCTTGAAGCCCATGACAACAACCTGCGGAGTCCCCCAACGATCCTCCATCAGCCCCACCCTGTTCAACATCTACATGGCCCCTCTCACTTCCATCATCAGAGCACACTGATTCAACATCGCATCGTATGCAGACAACATATAACTCATCCTCTAACTATCCAACAAACCCAACATCTCAAAACACATCTTTCAAGAAGGAATGGAAGCAGTGGCCAGGTGGATAAAGAACAGCTGCCTACAACTAAACACAAACAAAACTGAAGTACTCATCATAGGCACACATCCTGATGCCTGGAATGACACCTGGTGGCCCCCCACCCTCGGGAACCCACCCCCATCGACGGACCACACACGCAACCTCGGAATCATCCTGGACTCTGAATTCAAAATGGACCATCAGATCAATGCCATCACCTCTTCCTGTTTTCACACCCTCTGTCTCCTATGTAAAACTTTCAAATGGATCCCCCTCGAACACAGGAAAACCATCACCCACACCCTCATCAGCAGCAGACTGAACTAGGGCAACACATTCTTCGCCGGGGTCAACAAGCACCTCACCTGAAAACTCCTAAGCATCCAAAACACTGCCGCCAAACTAGTCCTTAACCTACCGCACCATTGCCACATCACCCAAAACCTGTGGGTACTACACTGGCTCTGCGTCGAGGAGAGAAACACCTACAACATTATCACCCATGCCCACAAAGCCCTCCACAACACTGGCAATGCCTCCATGAACCACCACCTCTCGTTCCATGCACCCCAAAGATCCTACCACTCAGCCCAGCTCTCTCTCACCACAGTACCATGCATCAAGAAAACCAGAACAGGAGGTCGCTCCTTCTCCTTCCTGGTGGCCAAAGCATGGAACACCCTCCCGCTCCACCTCTGCCAGACACCAATTCTCTCCAAGTTCCTGAAAGACCTCAAGCCCTGGCTTTTCGATGAATCACCATGAGCGTTCGGCACCACACGCACCCGGATGGGTTATGGTAGCCTTATCATGATTCTCTTCGAGGGCATAGGAGCCGCGCACCTCCCCCCTCCCCCCAGCACTATGAGACCCTCCTGGGTGAGTAGCGGCACTTCACAAACCCCGATTGATTGATTCTTTGAAGCCATGTGCCAATGAAGGCACTCTTGCACCATGGTGCAAAGGTGTCTATATTGCAGGGATGGTTGTTTTTGTGCAGGAACGGACTGCTTCCTGAAAAAAAATCACAAGAAGGGTTTTCCTCATTCTATGAGCTGCAGATCAGCATGCATAGAAAGAGGAAAAACGAGGTGAAACAAAAGTATTTCTCCTCGTTGTGTCCCTTATGTCTCCACTGGGGAGGTGTAGGAGTCTGACAAATTCCCAGGTTTATAAAAGGTTGTCTATGCATTTTGGGCAACACGCCCTTCATCAGGGTGTTTTTCCCAAGGAATACATATGTTCAAAAAACTTAGGAAAACTAAAACATCAAAATAATCAATGGTTATCCGGCATACACTGGTGTGGTGAACGACGCTTATGGGATAAAGGTAGTGCTGTGATTGCAAGTCTAGAATGTTAAGCATAATGGCCTGCTTCATGCGGTAAACATATTGATCGGTCCAAGTCAAAACTGTAATGAATACAGTGACTCAATCATGCCATCACCTGAATGTTGCAGCCAAGTATGTGATCATGACCATGCAAAAAAGTGTCACATGAATCAATCAAGCAGGTTATCCTTATGGCCAGGTGAATAATATGGAACTAAAGTATTTAACAAGGGCCTGTAGTTTCAGAATGCTATCAGCCCTCACTATGGTGAAATACAACATCAGTGTGCAACCATGTACTGAGTTTACATATACAAAAAAAGAACCATCTCTGTTTTTGGGACAGGATTTGGACCATGACAAAAGTTTGCTTTAAAACTGAAACACATTAGCATTTATATGTGACACAGTGACAAGCAACTTATGTGATTCATTCCTTGAGGTATCACTCCAAAGCACTACATAGTGCAATTTGTTAATATATTATGTAACTCTATTTACTTATGTGGTGCCTCAAACTGAAGGTTGTAGGGCACTGTAAATGAAACATAATACTGTATAACAATCTCACCTAACTTTCTTTAAAACATAAATACATTTTACACATTGTGATTGCACTTTTGCATGCCATTTCCAGGTAAGGGCATGTGTGGGCGAGGGAAACTATTTTAAGAATTGTCAGAAGTGAAAAGTTCTAAGTTGTTTTCTGCAGTTGTAGATTAGGGTGAGTTTTTTAGGTTTTGATGGTAGAGATGTCTCTGCTGAGACTGATGCTCTTGTGATGGATTTCCTATGTGCCACTTCAGATTTGAAATTGGGTACTTCCAGAGCAATGAAGCTTGCCTCTCAATCCTCTTTTTCCTTCAAAGAAGTTTAGTACTTTAGCCAAGTAGCAGGGGATGTTTTCTCGAATGGCCCTGTGTCTTGCGTAGCACAGTTTCAAAGTTTTCTTATATTTTATTCAGAACCATTGTAGTTCTCTTAATAGCTTAGTTATGTGGTCAAATCCCTTTACTGAGGTTAAGTGGTCTTTAATGAAGCTAAGGTTGATAGTGGTGCCTATGCCAGAATGTCACTTTCAAGGTCCGATCGGCATAGGAAAAAAAGGGGCATTGCTGTTTTGAGATGGTTATGACAGGTCAATCATTAAGAAGATTTTCTCTAATGCTTTTGAGTGGACTTTGGCTGCTGTGGCAATTTTATTTAAGTGTGGCATAATTGTGACTGTGAGTGTGGTGCTGATGGTAAGCCTAAGGATTTAGCTGAAGGAGATGGGGAAAAGCCATCCAGGTTTTTTGTAACTCACATCAGGAAAAATTCTGTCTTGTTTGTCTTTAAAAGTAGGACGTTGTTTGTCCTCCACATTTTCAGAAATGTTTATGCAATTACTTAGAATGAGCTGCCATGTATTGATGAGGTTTTTAAATAGATTTATGCACCATCCTCATATTGGTTTAACCTGAACAGATCCCTGGGTATTATGTAGGTATTAAATAACGTTGGGGATCAAAATGGTCCTTGTTGGACTCTAAAATTAGAACTCTCTAGGTTAGAAAACTTATCTGTAATTTTTGTAACAGGACTTTTGTTTTCCTGGAATGACTGAAATCATTTCCAGGAATAACTCAAGAAGTCTATCTGATAGTAGAATGGGGCTACCAGTCTGCATGGTTGATATTATCCAAGTCGTAAATAATCAATAAAGAAAAGCATGGTATCTATCTCACATGGGTATTTCCAATGTGGGCAGTGTGTTGTGTCATGTGGTGTGGTCACGAGCACCTCTCCAGCTGACAGCTCGAGCGGCGTGACAGGATGCTCTGACCATAAACGCTGTGCAGTGTCTGTGGGATGATACTTGCTGTTTTGTCTTAATAAACAAAGCCATCTACGTATGCCTCAAGCCTGGTCATTACATAAATAATGTGGCGATGCTTTAAGCCATCATCACACAAAGAACTCATGGATAATATGAACTCTGCCGTCTTGAGGATCCCTCCAACGTCAGATCGTAGTAGAATTTGCTTGTCTTCTCTGAAAAGTTGGTAGGCAGCTGTGCAGTGTCAACGTTTTATGATTGAAGCCACGTGGGATGTCATTTCAAGGCTCCGCCTGCAGAGGAGGGTCCAAGAAGTTGACGGGATAGTCTATTGGAAATGAGTCACATGGCTTCTCTGTACTCCTCCTACAGAGGGTGGTTTTCGGAGTTAACGAGCCTGCGGTTGAAAGTGGTTTGTTACGACTACAGAGGGTGAACCAGCAAGTTGCAGCAATAGCGACTCCTTCAGCACACCCGTTTTGTGATATGCTGCCTGGTTGGTACAGTGTGATTTTTTAAATAGTTAATTATGGCTTACAGTGCCTAGTGAGTGTTTGAACAGTTATCACAGTAGGAAATTGTACTCAACTCGAAATATGTGGTCTTCAGCGTCAGCTCTATATTTTACTAGTATGTGATCTTTATGGCATTGATGTTTTTGTGCACTCCGCACTTTGTCAAACATTATGCATGGCAAGAGAAAGTTGGGATCATAAGCACGTTCATACTGTTTTGTACTTCTGATAATCTACGACATACACACACAAAGATAAAGCGATGCTTACCAGCCTGATGATGCGCACTCCAAAGCATTTTTATAGAAACTCATTAGTGACATGCACACCTTATGGTTGTCAGCACACACCAATATTTTCGCTTGTCAAAACATACTCAGATTATACTGGGTGCATTTGATTCTGAATTTGAATGAACATTTTCGTTACTTTATAGAAATTGGGTTGGTACATCCTATTCAAAGGTGCTTTAGTTTGTGTTTTATTCTTCGTTTTAATTTTATCCATTTTTTATTTTTCTTTCTTCACATTTTATTAATAAAAATGTTTGGGAAATGTGGTTTTATTGTAGTATATAGTTCTTCCGGTTTGGAGAGTGCATGATCTAGGACATTTATTGGATTAAAACAATCCAGGCAGAAAATCCACCACCACCATTTTTGGAGGCACCAGGCGACCCCATTTATTATGACGTCAGTGGTTCGATGCATTTGAAACATTCTTTGGTGTTACTGGGGCACAAAGTTTTAGACCAGAAAGGAAAAAGTTTATTTTACTCCATTCTTTTGGATTTGATGGAAGAGAAACATTTTAACATTTACCTGCACTGGTATTGGCAGATGATGAGGAGTTAAATAAATACCAGGAGACAATAAAAAAACTAGCTAATAGGTATGACGTGCAACCAAGTCTGGTTTTTTTCCATCATAAGGTCTTCAAAAGAGAGCAGAAAGGAGGCGAAGATGTTGACACTTACATAACTGCATTAAGAAAGTTGGTTGTTGGATGTGAGTATTAAAATGTTTGTGATCAATTAGTCAGGGATCAATTTATAAGTCACTGCTCAGACAGAGCTATACGAAAAAAGTTGTTAACATTATGTAATCCTTCGTTAGAAGAGAGTGAGAGGAGTGGCCAAGAGTATTGAAATGGATCAGAAATCCATAAAAGACTTAGGGAACAGAACATTAGAATTAGTGAATCCTGTACGTTTGTGTACTGATGTCGCCAAAGGGAGGAGAGAATTTTCAAAGAAGAATTTCTTCAAATGCACTGATTTGTTTCAGATGTGGCAATCCTTGTCACGACCGGGGTGGAAAAATGTGTTCAGCTAAACATGTAGGGGCAGATTTACAATCCCCTTGCGACACTTTTATGCCACTGTTGTGTCACTTTTGTGATGCAGCGGTGTGGTAAACAATGTGCCACTTTGCACACATTTACAACGTGAAACATCTAGGGAGATGCGTCACGTTGTAAAGCCCTGCGCTACATTATACCTGCGCCAGGTATAATGTGTGCAGGGTGGGTGTTCCAATGCTAGAAAGCCTTGTAAAAGTGATGTAGTGAAATCTACAAGATTTCAGTGCTTCACTTCTACAACACCACTGAGTCAAAACCTTATGCCTGCTTGAAGCAGGCGTGAGGAGTGACACAGCACAATAGGAATGGGCATTCCTCAGCATTGCTGAAATTACGTCGTGCTTGTGACACGATTCCAGCAATGTGTTGCCTTTACGTCAACCGATGCCTCACGCATCTTTCAATCCTTGCCCATGGTGAGCCGCATTGCAAATGCAACGCATCCATGGTGGCAAAAGGGTGTTTTTGGTGACGCAATTGAACTGACACATCTCTGCTTATATGCAGAGATATGTCAGTTCTCGTAAATGTGCCCTGTTGTACATGGGTCTTGTGGCAAGACTTGACATTTTGCAAATGTATGTCAGGGTCATAAGAAAGGTGAAACAAAGGTAGGGAATGTCAAGGACAATAGTGCTGATGAGGTGAATGACATGATATCAAATTTGAGGGTTCTGGTTCTGGTTGTAAGCAATGACAATGTGAGAACCGGTCACCCATTGGATTGTGTTGACCCTTATGTGGATATATCAGTGAGTGAAGGGCAAATTATGCCTATTGGTTGGCTCTGATGCACTCATTGGAATAATCAATGACACAAGCTTTATTCTTAAGCAACTGGGGAAAAAGACAATTATTTCAAATGTGGCAATTCTTGTCACAACAGGGGTAAAAAAATGTGTTCAGCTAAAAATGTAGGGGCATATTTAACAGATCCTTGCAACAGTTTCACGAAGCCGGTGTGTCACTTTTGTGACGCAGCGGCGTCGTAAACGATGTGCCACATTGCAACACATTTACAACGTGATGCATCTAGGGAGATGCGTCACGGAATAAAGCCCTGCGCTACATTACACCTCCCTCAGGCATAATGTATGATGGGTGGGTGTTTTGATGCAAGAAAGCCTCGTAAAAGTGACGTTGTGATATCTACAAGATTTCACTGCTTCACTTCTACAATTCCACTGTGTCAAAACCTTACACCTGCTTGAAGCAGGCGTAAGGAGTGACGCAGCACAATAGGAATGGGCATTCCTAAGCATCACTGGAGTTGCGTTGTGCTTGTAACACAACTCCAGCAATGCGTTGCCTTTACACCAACAGATGCGTCACGCATCTATCAATCCTTGTGCCATGGTGCGCCATATTGTAAATGCAATGCATCCATGGTGGCACAAGGGTGTTTTGCGTGATGCAATTGAACTGTCGCATCTCTGCCAATATGCAGAGATGCATCAGTTCTTGTAAAAGTGCCCCATAGTGTGGTCTTGTGGCAAGACTGGGCATTTTGCAAATGTATGTCAGGGTCCTAAGAAATGTGAAAGATAGGTAGGGTATGTCAAGGACAACAGTGATTGTGAGGTGGAGGACACAATATCAAATTTGAGCGTTCTGATTGTAAGCGATGACAATGTGAGAACCTGGCATCCATCGGATTGTGTTGATCCTTATGCGGATATGTCAGTGGGTGACAAGAAAATTACGCTTATTAGTTGGCTGTGGTGCACTCATCACAATGATCAATGACACAAGCTTTATTCTTAAGCAACTGGGGAAACAGACACATATTGCCACCAGATGATTTTCTGGTGAGTTGTGCAAAATAAAAGCCATTCAGCATAGCAAATGAATTAAAAAGATGGTGCTATACCCATCAAACTCAAAATGAGAAGCATTCCATTTAGTGAGAGGGACGACCTAGAAAAGGAGCTCACATTAATGTGTAATAAAGTTATAATTGAACCAATGGAGTCTTTCATGTGGCTTTCTCTAATGGTGGTGGATGACAAGAAAAACAATGATCTCAGGAATTGTGTAGATCTTTGCAGCCTCAACAAAGAAATCTGGATTGACTCTCATCTACTTCCCAACATTACCCCAGGATGGCTATGGCTGCTGGAGCAAAATTATTTTCGAAACTTGATTTTGCGGCTGCGTTTAACCAAGTAGAATTAGTTTCTGAATCAAGACATTTCATAGCCTTTGTTTTACATTCACGAACATTCTACTGCTACATTGCATTTGGTGCTGCTCTGTCTGCATCAGTATTTTAATGTCTTATGGTTAATCTCTTGAAGGGTGTAAAGAATGTGGCCATTTCCAAGATGATGTCTTTATTTATGCTCTAGAAAAAAATGATCCATGATGAAATTTTAAAGAGCTAGAGCTAGTTTTGAAACTCAAAAAAGCATTCAGAAAAGGGTCAGTAGAATACTCAGGACATGTTATCTCTAAAAAGCAAGTACAACCAAGTCCAGGCTTAGTGAAAACAGTTCTAGAAGCACCTGTGCCACAAGATAACACTGGTGTGAAATCTTTTTAAGGCTTAAGCTAATTTCATTCAAGATTTATAACTGACTGTGTGACTAAAGTCAGCTCAATTTCTAATTTGTTGAAAAGAAACACAGATTTAAAATGAGATGAGATGTGTGAAATAGCTTTGCCATGGTTAGGGAAACAGCTGAGTGAAGTTAAGTCTTTGAAACCTTATGATCCTGCTGTTCTTCGTGTTTTGAAAGTTGATGCACGTAACCTATGTTTGGGCGCAATTCTTACACAACATATTGATGAGGAAGAATGTCAACATTAGGGAGATAATGTGGCCTAATGGCATAGAGCTGGGGAACTGGGTTCAAGTCTCGGCAGGGATGCTCAACATTCTGTGGTTCTGGCAAATCACTCAATCTCCCCGTGCCTATCAAAAAATGAATGTATCCATCTTTAATCTAACTGGTGCTCATGTAAAGCACTCGGGTCTAGTTTGTGGTATATAAAACTCCACCAAAAAACTATTGGGTTTGCATCTAGGGTGCTTCAGGAATGCGGAATTGCATTATTCAGTAGTTTAAAAAGAACTTCTAGCGTGCGGGTGGGCTATTGAAAAATATGAAAGTTACCTTTCGGATTGAAGATTTTTCTTACAAACATGTCATAAACCTTTGGTATACATTTTAGGAGAAGCCTTTAACAGAAACTATACTCCCTGTATAGCTAAATTGACCACTTGGCTACTTCAATATCAGTTTAGTATTGAACACATTGCAGGTGGGAAAAACGTGTGTGATGACTTTCTCTCACAATTTCCTAAGAACATTGATGAAACAGAAAATGCTAACATTTTTACTGGTTCATGTGATGGTGAGGATCTTGATGATTGTATAATAGCAGCCGTTAGAGTTGATAATGCTTGTGCTGTTTCAGAGGAAGGTTGGAAAAACTCTGCTGAGCAGGACAGTATTTTGAAGTCTATACCCAAGTATATTGTTGAAGGCTGCCTGAAAAAAAGGAATGTTGATGTAACCATGCAACCTTTTGTTAAGATTTGTGATGAGTTGTCTGTAGAAAATGGCTTAAAGATGAGATCAGAGAAGATTGTTCCACCAGAAAATGTGAAAAGCAGTTTATCCAAAGTTCACGAAGAACAACTGGGGCCACCCTCACAAAGCTGCTTTTTCATGAAAATTTTCGGTGACCACAGAAAGAGATATTGAGAGTCTTGTACATGATTGTGTAATTTGTTCCAGAAGCAACAAGTATATTACCACTAGCTACACCCCCTTTAACTCCCATTCCACTACCTTCAATACCTTGGGTAAAGCTGGGGATTGATCTTATCTTACCATTCTAGTCTTTACCCCATCATTCTCGGTTTGCGCTGGTCAAGGTTGATTTTTATTCTAGATGGCCGGAAGCAAAATTTATAGGAGAGCTTTATTCCAAAGCAGTGATAGGATTTTTGAAGGAATTTTTCATGCAAGAGGTTTCCAGGGCAAATTGTTTCGACAATGGAGTTCAGTTTGTCTCTACACAGATGGAAACATTTTTCGAAGAGAGTGGAGTAAAACACCTCAAGAGTTTGCTTTACCATCCTCAAACCTATGGTATAGTTGAATGTATAACCTGAGCAATTGCAAAATGTGTGATACCCTTATCTTTGAGAACCATGTTGTTGTTTTATAGATCAGCACCACATTCCTCTACTGGTGTTTCTCCTTTTGAGTGATTAAGGGGTAGAAAGACTGCAACTGAGTTTAGCCACCCCGGCTGAGCAAATGTCCTAAACAGAATTCATCATTAGCTGATTTAGGCAGTATTGTGCGGAACAAAGTGGACAATGCCCAAATGAAGAAAAAAAACAGTTAGGAAAAAAGCAGAGTGTATTGAGTTAAAGTTTTGGACTGGGAGATATTGTTTGCATTAAGAAAGGTAAGTTTGTTAAGAAAATGTATACAAATACTCTGAGCCGATGAGAATTAATAAGCTTTGCGGTAGTGCAGGATGTGTATATGGTTGAAATTGGTGGAATATATAGTAAAATTGTCAAAGTTGACCCTAAAATGTTAGATGGAGGGGTTCATGACCTTGGTTTGGCCAGTAGGAACAAATGCACTCGACAACAGGGTTCCACTGATTTGGATTAGGTATCCTCAGAACCTTTACATAGAAGTGAAACACAGAGAAATGCCTCTGATGTATGGATAATGTTTATTATTTTTCAAAACCTTAACGTTTAGTGTTAGACATGTAGGAATGCCTTTGAGATATAGATAATGTTTTTTGTAGGGCTTTTATCTGTACTGTGTTCTGGTTTATTGTACATAATATGTTTGATTTTGTTTTTTATTTTTTTGTGTTTTTGTATAGTCACTAATGTATCTATCAGAACTGTTGTATTGTATAACAATATATCGCAATCAACATGTGTGAAGCTTTAGTTTGCTTCTGTTATCTTCATATTTTGTAGAGACTGTACCTATGGTGTTGTTTATTTTATATGTGTTTGTTATTGATTTTTATAAGGAAAAGAGATATGTTGTATCTGCCCAGCGTGGGTATTCTCCGTAAGGGCAGTGTATTGCGTCATGTGGTTGGTCGCGAGCACCTTGCCAGCTGACACTTTGAGAGGCAAGACGGGACGGTCAGACGGATGCTGTGGGTATCTATTGGATGAAATTTGCAGTTTTGTCTTAATAACCAACGTTGTTTACATATGCCTCAAGCCTTACAAAAAGTCAATTAATCCTTGTTGTCAGTACAATCCATCAACTGTATGCAGCATTTTAAATTAATCAAGAAGGCATGAACTGTGTTGCATATTCTTTAGAAGGGATGGTGGAAACTTCCTGCTTTATGCAGAAATGGCCCACTCATGACCCTCACCTCCTACGACCTCTAAAGTAATTCTCTGTTGTAGCCCATTCCCATATGTAAGAATTCTGAGCAGCAAAAGTTGTCATATTCAGGGATTTATACAGCTGCGATGCTATGGAAATGTACTTCTCGTAGGGGCGCCTGACTGTGCTGCCTATGAAAGCCCCGTTTCCTTTAGCGGCAAAATGGATGGCGAGCTCCAAAAAAAGTACTACCTGATTTACATTTCCCAGATCCCATCCACCATATTATAAGTGCCTTACATCCTATGGCACTTGTAATAATGCAGACAGAAAATCCGTCACTTTTGTGATGGAGTATCCCTTCCACCGAACTCTAAATCACTCCCCTAATCCCATAACGCCAAGTTTGAGAGACTTGCACTGGTGACAAGTATTACATTCAAAGTAGCAGGCTTTGCAGCGTTAAGCCACTTATCTGAATTCTAGCCCTAAAGCTACAACAATCGATTTATTGTCACTCATGCCTCAGTATCTCTGGAAGAGCACAACGTATCAGAAGTGAGAAGACTCACGGGCTTGGGCAAAGAAAATCGAAACTGACTCAACCATTTCAAAGTCAATTTGTATCTCTGGTCTAAGTTAAAACTTCCACTGGTTACAGTTTGTTTACAGTAAATGCACACAGGTTTCTTCTTGGCTGTGAACAGTGATAAGGAAGCATAGGCGGATTTAAGTCATACCTAACGGTTTCTGTTCAGTTTCATGTTAACAATCTAACCCGAAATGTGTCCTTCACTGGCAAAAAAGGCGAGTTAAAATGTTTGACAGAAATGGTAATGATGTCAAAAGATAAGCTTGTTAAATATGCACCTTAAAGATGGTAACCAGTTGCGGTTAAAGTCACATTTTCCAGTGATGTCTTTTCAGAACTAGCATGTGACCTCAGAATGTGCTCTGTCCTTCCTCTCTTTCCACCATATCCAGTACTTGCTATTGTAAACCACGCAGGATACAGTACAGCATCACGTTTAACACCGAAGTTGACCATGCATTTCTTTTTTAAAACATGTGGAGGCCTTGGGAATATGTATTACATGATAAACCATCTACTATATTAAATGTGCTCATGTATCGCCCAGATAAAGCCGTTCAAAGATCTTCGTGGAGTGTGATTTCCAGTGAGTCACTTGCAAATGTTATATGTGGCCCGAGTGCTGTGAGCATATATTTAAAGACTGTACTAGAATGAGCGTGTTCAGAGTGAAGTGTTTACAGCGCTGCTCCCCTGAAAAATGTATGGATCCACTTCTTATAGTCAGCCGATCATCTGTTTGAAACAAAGGGGATATATACAATAAAATGACGGAGAGTGGTTTTACTCCAAAATTGGTACTGCTACGCTCCATCATTTTTTAAATGCAGTGTTGCGTATTTACATAAATATGTTGCACACCTGCATTTCACCTAGTGCTAAAAAAGTTGCCTAGCACCAGGACAGGCACTCTTGCACCCTGTTGACACCCTCCTGCACATAAACAATCTTTAAAGGCGGTTTGCTGTTTCTATGTGTGCTGCAAAATGCAGCACACAAAGAAAGAGCAAAATACGAGGAGAAACAAATAACTTCTCCTAGTATTGGCATCCTAAGTTCAGGTTTTACCTGCCCTTAGTTTATCGCCCTGCATCATCCTTGTAAATATAGGGCAGTGTCCAAAAGTAATGGGTGCTGCAGCGGAACGCAACTCCCATTGCACGCCCCTTTCACTCTAAGCGGAGTGTAAAAGGGAGCCTTATTTACAAGGCAGCGGTAAGCCACGTATCCTGTGAAAGAATCCTGTTTGGGGGGGAAAAGATTTTTGGTCGTTTTTAAGTAATATAGTACTTTAGAACTTTTTGTACTTTATTATGCTAGATTTGCACGTCTCTAAAAAAGTAGGGACAATGACCTAAGCACTTTTGAAAACTAAGGATGCTGCCAGATTATTGTTGCAATTTTATATTGATTTTTTGCTGTACTGTTCTTAATCTGTGCTGGTTTTATGTCGGGTGAAGGACAACTTATTATGGATGTTTTCCGATACTTCAGCAATTTAGTACTTTAGCACTTTAATATGTATAGCACTTTAGTACTTTAGCCCTCTAGCACTTTATTATGCTTGGCACTTTAATATGCCAGATTCGCACATCTGTAAAAAGTAGGGACTTTGACCAAAGTACTTTTGAAAATCAAGGATGTTGTAAGATTATTGTTGCAATATTGTTGCTTTTTCGCTTTCTTCTTGTATTTATTCCTTGCAGGTTTAGGCATAATGTGCGGGTTTTGATCAGAGAATACTACTTAAACTCCCTGTTATCGATTTTTCTTGCTATGTCTCATTTGCTCTGCTCAATAAAAAAAAAGGATATGGCGCATTTCTGTTTTTCCCCCCTGTACCGCCGCACAAGCAGCAGCCCTGAGTTAACTGAGACATTCTAGTGTCATGTTGCAAGTTTGCCTGCGTTGCAGGGATGGATGTTTTTGTGCAGGAAGGGACATATTCCTGCACAAAAACAATAATTTATGACATTTTCCTCTTTAAATGCAGAATGCAGCACACATTAAAGGAGGAAAAACAAGAACTCATAAAAGTATTTCTCCTTGTTTCTCCACTCCTGCATCTCCCCTATGAGTCCTTGTAAATCTAGGAATGCTTCAGATTCAATGGGTGTTGCGTGGGAACACCTAAAACAAAACCAATGGAATGCACCTTTCACCCAGTTTACTTTGTGAAAGGGGCACATATTTACAATGCCATGAAAAAGCCATTATAGTGGATTTGCTTGTCTTTGTCAATATACTGCAGCAAATTGCACCAACGGAGGCACAAAAGTACTGCTAGGGCCTCATAAATGGGGCCCTTTGTCTATAACTTTTGAACCTGATTTAATTCATGAGACCTTAGGCTTCGAATTGAAATGATGTATCTTGATTCCAGTTGTCTTAAGAACTGTCCCCACCTCTTTCTGCTTTCGGTACATGATGATTTGCACAATATTTTATTTGTTTCAGTAGGATGTCAGTAGGAAAACAACAAATGTGCTCCTGCAGGTGATGTGATATTTGGTGGTGTGGTATTAGCCCTTTTTTTATTTCAAATAATTTCATGTTTCTACCAAATTTACATGTTTGCATTGTGCACATTTCGAAAAGCCATGTGTTGACACTAGGCCTGGGCAGTAAATTCCTTTCCGCTTGCGGAATTTGGGTAATTTTCGTGTTCAGCGGAGGGTGCAGAAATGCCAAAAATTCTGCGATCCGCTGCTTCACATTATTTTTTGCTTGTTCGCGCTTTCAAAATGTGTGTTCGCAAGATATTTCCCCCCAAGCACGCAAACAGTATTCACGAACAGGAATTTTTGCTTGCTCACGGAGATTTTTTACCATTTCGCAGAGCTTTGCGAAGCGCGACTATGCCAATTCCGCCCACCCCTAGTTGACACCCATCCAATAACGGGCGATTTTCCGCCTCTATATGATTACTTTTGATCATGATAATAATATTGCCGCACTTGGCTTCAATTTTTATTTCAATCATTTTCTCTTCTGCCAAGGTTGTAGTTGATTTTTTTTCTTAGTTAGATTCCAATTTATTTGGGACTTTTTTTTGTTTGTTTAAATCATGTATCACTAGCTTAAGAAACAGATACATTTTTATTACTCGGCTGTAAGTTTGGCTAGTAATTTAACTTTGATCTTTTTCCAATTAGACCTGCTCTACTATTTGTGACTTCTTAAATATGAGCATTTGAATTTCAATTATTTCCTCCTCATTTGAAATGCCTCTTTCTAGATCTATGAAGGTGACAAGCAGGTTGATGTCCTTCCCTGGTAATTTGATTTAAGAGTTCCTTTTTCCACATGTGTAAATCGATTCATCATTTTCCTTTTTTGCAAAGATTTTCAACAATAATTTCACATTTAGGATGGAAAGCCCCTTTCGCCGCCATTCCAAATTGTAACTCACAGTGGCAGCCAAGATTATTGCTTAGTGGTGGGCCGAGGGGATGGGGGGACGATTACAACCAAAAATTAAACACATAAAATAACTAAAATCCCAACTAACCTTCTGAATGGCCGGCCTCCAACTTCCTTCTCTCCTCCGATCCTGGACTCCAACTGTGCAGGCTTCTAGATGCAGAATCCTAGCCCTGCTATTCCCAGCATGAGAGAAGCAATGGGATTGGTCACAGCTCCTTTATTTGCCGCTCAGACAGTGCATTGGAGCCTGGGATATTTCCAGGGTTAGAGAAACTTAGGTGTACATGTGTGTTTGGCTGGCCTAGGACGGCCAGCCAAACACACATGCACACTTAAAGAGCTCACCACTCCTCCCCCTGCCATGCCTCTATGACAGGATAGCCTGCCCCTGCCCTGCACCCCTGAAGACTCAGCAGTTAGGTAAAAATAATGTGGTAATAAAATGCTTTTATTATCATTTTATTTTTCCTCTTTTAGAATGGGGTGGCAGGACTTCACCGCCATTGTGGAGGAGCCGCCCCTGGTGACTCGTTATGGGCCAGTAAGTCCATTTTGCAAGTCAGAAATGCCTTTCCAACTATGATTTTATGAACCACAGGATTTCCAGCTGCAAACTACTTTTGATCATCAGGCCCCAATTGTTCTGCATCAGAACAGGTGCTGATAGAGGGCGAAGTAGAATATAAGTTCCTTGGGTTGATGCACAATTTGTTCCTGAATGCATATTGTTGTGATCTAAGAATGTATCAGGAAAATGAGTTTATTTGATAAGGTCCAGCTGCCTTTTTAACTGATTTTATTGATCTCGCTCATGGAGTTTAAGAAATGTAGGACTACAGTTACATTAGATATCGCTGTCAAATGACAGAGTCCTACATTGTACTCCTTTGTAAGTGCACAATCAAAAAACAAAAAAACAAAAGGCTTTTTAGAGTTGTGGTGCTGATATATTCCTGAGGCCCTTCTCTGGTTGAGCTGGCCTATTTAATGCAACCTCATGGCTGTAGTGCCGAAGGATTCCAAGGATGGCAAGCCCTTAGACATATTGCTTCAGTCCACTCAGATTCCAGTGGACATATCTGTGTGGCAAAACAATATGTTTTCTGAAAGCTTAAAATTATCCACTTATGTAGAGAGCCTATTACTCAAAATTTTAAATTGATGGGAAAAGCACATTTTACCCTATGTTTAATAATATTTAAGGGCCTGATGCACTAAGCATTTTTTGGTCTCATTCGCTCTGATTCAGCATTTGCAACCATAAAAAAGCGCTTTCAGTGGCACCATTTCCCTTTTAGGGTTTGTAAAAATGTTTCTGACTCCTAAAATGAGATGGTGAATGATGCAGATTTGATACCTGGAAGGAGAGATGTTAGACTTGGCATCTTTGGAGTGGTTTCCCCAGACTTTTTGCCTCTACCTCCTGTATTTTTTCTGGTATGCCGCATTTTGTTTTACTGGCTTAGATGCTTTAGGAACTTTGCCACAGCTAATCAGTGTCAATGTGTAATTGCTTCCTGTATAAATTATTACAATGATTGGCAACCCATGATTGCCATATTTAATTTACTGGTAAGTCCCTAGTAAAGTGTACTGAGTGTGCCAGGGCCTCTAAATCAAATGCTACTAGTGGGTCTGCTGCACTGATTGTGCCATCCACATGAGTAGCCCTGGAAAGGTATCTCATGCCTGCCACTGCCTAACCTTCCCTTTATTCACATGTAAGCCACCCTTTAGGTAGGCCCAAGGTACCCCTATGTCCTGGGTGCAGTGTATGTGAAAGGTTTGACAAGTACTTGTGTGTTTTACATGTCCCGAAAGTGAAATGCTGCTAATTTCGTTTTTCACTATTGAAAGGCTATCTGCCCCGTAGGCTAACATAAGAGTTGCTTTGTAACGTCTTACAAGTATAACTTTTCATAGCGACAAGATAGAGAAATTAAGTTTAGGCTCTCTGAACTCATAGTTTATTAACGTATCTTTTTAGGGCGATTAGGTTTTTAAATTGTGTGTTTGAAAATGCCACTTTTAGAAAATAAAAAAGAGAACTAGGACAGAAGTCTTATACAGAAAGTGCACTACTTCCTGCCCTCAATGGAGTTTCTCACAATTGTTAAACTTCAAGTTAGACCAGTTTATGAACTATACACATCATTTGAGTTCCAATATAAGCAACCAATTTGTAAATAGGAGTCCAAAACAATAGCCCATGACACTGTCAATTCACTACTTCATGAATTTGGGTTTATTCAAAATTGGATTTTTCCAAAACCAAAGTTCCTTTATATAACGATCATACATGTCAGGCATGGATCACATAAATCCCGATGCATTTCGGGTGTTAAGACCACCCTTCCTCAGGGAAATCTACAAACAAATAATGATACCAATAAATATATATCTAATACAGTCACATTGGTGCATGTGGTTAATCAAAGGCCTTTTGAGGTATTTGTGTGAAGGAAATTTCAAATCTGTGAGAAAAGCCCAAGTTTTGCACTAGGCTGTAGGAAAAAAGATCAAAGCAAAGAAAACGACTCAACATGAAAGAAAAAAGAGAGAAGTGTGAAAGGAAGAAAGAAAAAGAACAGAATGAAATATGAAAAAAGGAAAACCTGATAGAAATATTGTGCTATACTTATCCAAGGAAGAGTAACACACTCTCAGTGAACATGCTTACCCCAACGCAAGACAATATTCCACCCTGTATTTCCGAGGTTTTTTAACTTGTTGGGTATTGTCCATTAAAAGGTAACTGTGCATCATGCATTACTGTAACAGGGCATGCAACCATCATAAAGGTGTCCTACAACTATCCATAAGTACCTCCACACTAGATATCCTCTAGTGGAACAACTGAGGATTATCTCCTAATGGTGCACAATGATGTTGGAGACAATTCTCATGCCACAAGAAGAAGTTTATATCACACGTAAAAAAGCTGGTGATAAGCTGATCATCAAAACTACTTCCGGTGTATACTGAAAATACTAAAATAACTCTTAAACTGCAATCTTAGCTTTAGGGTTAAACTGCCACTTGATGTCAAAGCAAATGCCACTCACCGATAATCTGATATCAAGTACGCCATGACAACCGCTTGGCCCTGAGTGCCTTGCACATCAATTTAATGTCTGGGCGAATTGCACCAAACCAAGTTCTCCTCAGCAACTGTACCACCGTCAAATGTGAATTCAACGATATGACGTCACTAACTTTCCGCATCTAAATGTGTAAATTTTATTTATTTATTTTATTTATTTATGGAATTTTTAGTGCGCAACTAATACCCTAAGGTGTCTAGGCGCAGCAAATACTCGGAATTACAGCACCAATCAGAGCACGTTCTCATTGATTGAAAAGCCAAGTCTTCAGTGATTTGCGGAAATTAATAAGGGTGGGAGCAGTTTTAATGTGCAAAGGAAGTGAGTTCCAAAGCACGGGAGCTGTTACCAAGAATCGTCTATCACCCCAAGTAGCCGTTCTTGTCCGGGGGACGGTCAAAAGATAGCTAGCTGCTGATCTTAGATTTTTTTGGGGGATGTACACCTGGAAAGCCTCTTTTAAAAACTTCGGTCCGGTCTGGTGGATGGCCTTATAGGCTATGCAAAGAGCTTTAAATTTGATCCTGCTTTCGACCCTTAACCAATGGAGATGGCGAATGGCTACAGAGGTGGAATGTCGTCTAGGGATGTTAAGCAGGATCCGTGCTGCCATATTTTGAATGGACTGAAGTTTGTTTAAGAGATATTTGTGTGTACCAAGAAAGAGAGCATTTCCATAATCTAATTTTGAAAATACTAAGGTGGTAACTAGCGTTTTTCCTGCAGATAGTGGTAGATACGGCAGGAGTTTTTTTATTTTCTTCAGTATAAAGAAAGCCGCCGAAACCACCTTGTTAACATGGCATCCAAAAGATAACCTGTTATCAAAAATCACTCCAAGATTTCTGACCTTAGTGACTGGCACCGGAGGGGGGCCCATCTGACTGGGCCACCATATGTTTGACCATTCTGGGGAGATCGTGCCAAAGGTCATAACCTCAGTCTTCTCCGCATTAAGTTTCAGGCAATTACTGTGCATCCATGATTGTACATCCAGTAGTCCCTCCTGAAACTTGGCTGCTACCACAGGGCCATTTTTGTGCACCGCCAACACAAGCTGGGTATCATCGGCGTAGGTTGTTACACGCATCCCATGAGATTTAATGACCCTCGCCAAGTCCGAAACATAAATGTTAAAAAGTGTAGGACTTAACGAGGATCCTTGTGGAACCCCACAAGGCAAATCTGTGGTGGGCGAGTAGTAATTGCCCAGCTTTACTGCCTGTCTACGGTTGGCTAGAAAAGAGGCTATAAGGTCTTTGGCCCGATGATTGATTCCAAGGGTCGCGACACGGTCGACCAAGATGGTGTGGTCGACCGTGTCAAAGGCCGCCGACAGGTCCAATAATATGAGAACTGCAGCTCCTCCTGAGTCCATAATCTCTCTAATTTCGTCCGAGGCTTTTATTAATGCTGTCTCAGTTCCGTGTTCCCTCCGGAACCCGAACTGTGTGTCATCTAAGAGTTTATGATGTTCAATAAACTCTGAGAGCTGTTTATTCATGATTGCCTCTATGACTTTGGACGTGAAGGGAAGACAGGCAATAGGCCTGTAGTTGGACGAGATGGTGGGGTCTAAAGAAGGCTTTTTAATTAAAGGTTTAACAATGGCCTTCTTCCAGCTTGCTGGGTAGACACCTGATTTAAATATGGAGTTGCATATTTCAGTTAGCGGCTGTGTAATAACATTCTGTAGTTTATTCATTATAGTGGGGGGGCAAGGATCAAGAGGGGAACCTGATTTGATCTTACAAATCAGTGTACTGATCTGATCTTCAGTGGCTGGTTGAAACTGATCAAAGGAGGGATGATTGAGTACTGGATAAATGATGGGTATGGCATCAGTTTTTCCTGCCTGTTCAGTAGAAAAGGTAGAGTAGATGTCCATCACCTTGGTTTTGAAAAAAGTGGCTAATGAGTCACATAATTCCTGTGAGTTCTCAATCACGGGTCCACTTGGGTTGGAAAGAGAATTGACCACTTGAAAGAGCATCCTGGCTGAGTTGTGTGCTTGCTCAATTTGGCCAGTGTAAAAGAGATTTTTTTGCGTGTTAATAGCTTTTTTGTAAATTGCTAGAGTGCTCTTATACTCTTGCTTAGCAGAGGGACTGTAGTGTTTCCTCCATCGTCTTTCAAGGTTTCTACAGTACTGACGCTGGAGGCGCAGTTCCTCTGTATACCATTGAGCAGATGGAGTAGCTCTATTGGGGCGATAACATTTTTCAGGTGCAACTTGGTTAGCTGCCTTTAAAATCCATTCCTGAAAAGTCGTGGACATGGTTTCAGTATCACCTATGTTTTCTGGAATAGATGATATCAAGAGATTAGTAAAATGCGGCATATCTGCCTTATTCCACATCCGTGCTCCCACCAACGGGCAGACTTTAGTCTGAGAAGGTTTAAGAGGTAACAGTGTAATCCTAAAAATAATGGCTTGATGGTCAGACCATATCAAAGGAAGTACTACTGGTGTCTCAATGTTGGGGTCGTTGGTAAATAATCCATCCAGTGTGTGCCCAGCATTGTGCGTTGGGCCCCTCACTAGCTGCTGCAGTCCTATTGCCTGCATGTCAGCGATAAGTTGGGCTGTATCATGATTTTCCATGTTTTCAAGCGGAAAATTAAAGTCCCCAAGAATGGTATATTTTGGTGAACCTATTACTGATTCTGTAATATCAGGAAGAGTGGCTATGAATTTAGTGCGTGTTCCTGGGGGTCTATACACAAGTGTCCCTTTAAAAGCTTGTTTCTGGGTAAGATTAATAGTAAATGTAACAGCTTCACAGTTATTGCTGTGGCTAGGATCACATTTTATTCGATAAATGTCCCTGTAAATGATGGCTAAACCTCCACCTCGGCCTGAAATCCTATCTTGTCTAGCTACACAGTAGCCTTCTGGGGTGGCTAGTACAAAATCAGGGCCAGATGCTTCATTTCCCCATGACTCGGTAATAAGAAGTATATCCAGTTCTTGGTTAGTAATAGTCTCCCTTATTTCCAGACTGTGTTGGGGGAGGGAGCGTACATTAATTAATGCAGCTTTCACATATTGGTTAGTCGATAGAGAAGCGCTGGGGGTTTCCTGGAAGTAGGATGTGGTGTTTATCGCGTGCTGTGGGGGTGGCAAGGAAAAAGTACAACCTACACAAGATATAGATGAAGTATGCAGGTGTTTACATGACAATGGTAAATTACAAGACCTACCGACACCTGTGTTCCACTGTTTCAGTTGTGCGGAGGTGTAGCATATAATAGATGGAGGATTGTGAATGGCAGCAGGACCAGGGGGGGTGGCCCTGGGCCCGGATCTGGCTCGGACGGGCACAGACGGGCTTGTCTTAAGCGCGTCTTCGGCGCGCGCCCGCTGCGCACGTCCGCTGCGCATCCTGGGTGAGCGAGGCCTATATAGCTCTCTCCCGGAAGTGGAGAAGAGCTACAACGCGTCCCGAGCCAGCCCTAAGATGGCGGCTGGTACTCGTGGCCGAGTTCGAGTGCCCTGTTCCCCCCGCTCTAATGAGTCGGGAAGGTGCCGATTTCTGCTTCAAAATACAGGGTGAAGGTGCAGAGGATATTATGAAGTGCACAATGAATTAAACAGTAAGATTTTTAAAATGTCTAAAATTTTATAAAAACGCTCCAATAGCAGTCTAAAATATCTACATCACAACTAATAGCAGCGCTAATCAATCTCAGCGTCATTCGTGCTCTGTGAGAGTGCAAATGAGTATCTCAGAGCGGCAGGCTCGCTCGCTCTATATAGCTCTCTCCTGGAAGTGGAGAAGAGCTACAACGCGTCCCGAGCCAGCCCTAAGATGGCGGCTGGTACTCGTGGCCGAGTTCGAGTGCCCTGTTCCCCCCGCTCTAATGAGTCGGGAAGGTGCCGATTTCTGCTTCAAAATACAGGATGAAGGTGCAGAGGATATTATGAAGTGCACAATGAATTAAACAGTAAGATTTTTAAAATTTCTAAAATTTTATAAAAACGCTCCAGTAGCAGTCTAAAATATCTACATCACAACTAATAGCAGCGCTAATCAATCTCAGCGTCGTTCGTGCTCTGTGAGAGTGCAAATGAGTATCTCATTCCGCCCACTCTCCTAAAAACGACTTACTTCTCTGATGACTTGAGAGTGTAGCCCAAGCCACCACCATGTAATCACTATGCATCCCCTTAGTAGTGATCCTGCGTGGTTTTATAAGTAACTTGTCTCCTTTCTCAAAACGCTTCCCGTTGGTACGTAACGCGCCTTCACCAGTGGTAGAAATAGGCAAAATAAGGGTCTTGAGCAGATTCAAGTCAAAGCAATATGTCTGCCAAGGTGACGTCTGATACCCATAATGTGATATACTTTACTAATGCGCATTACTAAAATTCCTAATTCCATGATTACTTCTGCTAATGTGTAACAAGTATTTTCACTTGCAATATTAATGTACCACATTTGAAGAAGTACTACAGCAACATTCGTTTTACAAATGCAAGTCAAGTAGTTTTAACTGCAATATAATTGAACAAATATTTCAATAAAGTGTTACAGCGACTAGACATAAAAGTAATACTTTCATAATAAACATACTGTGAATCCGCATCAGATTTACTTGGTTATATGTTGCAGTGTTCTGATCCCAGTAGCTCAGGTGAGACTACTGATACAATAAAAGTACTCAAGGTTCTTTGCAGCTTTTTGTGCCTTAACAGTAAACCCACCAATTTTAAAATGCATGTATTGACACTCCAATTTATACAACACTACTGATCTGGAAATAACCTTGTGGTTAATCATCAATAAGTTTGAATTGATATGCACTGAATGTTCCATGTAAGAAATTAAAGCTATGCTCTCTAACACTTCAAATATATAACAGAGTGAATAATAATTATGTTACAGATTACAATATGCCCAATTCTGTACATATCACCATTCATAATAAGATGTGTATCCCTGAGAACTCCTGAAATGATGACTGTACTTCTGCTGTACAATAGTCTGCTTGAAACCTCTGGGATTCTGATGTCTAAGGTATGAGGTCTTGCTAGGGAGTAATGTTAATAGCCATGCTATGTAATGCACTACCGTGTAAATAGTGGAACTAAAATGTAGCTATAGAAAACCCCAAAAAAGAAACTAGAGAAAATAATTTAAAAAAATGCCTATTCAAGCTTGTCGGTGAGACCCTTGGGCATTAGAGTATCCAGAAATCAAATTTAAAAATGTTCTCGCTGGATAAGAAACTTGGACGTGTCCCTGTCATTTCTAATCTTTACTACTTCCAACACCCTAAACCTGAGTTGGGCGATGGTGTGATGACTGTCGGCCCAGTGGGTAGCTAAGGCTGAATTTGTGTCCTAGTTCTGATCCTGCTCTCGTGCTCTGTGATCCGGATTCGCAAAGATCTCTCCTCCTTGACCACATAATACAGGCCGTATGGACACTTGATAGTGTAGAACACGTTTTGCTCATTGCAATTAGCTGTGAAATGTAAATTAACAGGTTTTTCTGTCCACGGATGAGAAAATGGAAGAGCCGATTAATACGTTATTACAATGTGAGTATTTATAGCACTTTTGCATCCCTCTGGGTTCCATCTTCTTGTCTGATTCCATTGGAATCTCTCTGAGATTGCGTGATCTTTTGTAAGCAAAAAACGGGGGGACACGGAATAGATTGTAAAAATCAGGCTTGGATTGCAATACCTCCCATTGATTCAGGATCACATGTTTGATTGCTGATGACTATGTGGAGAATGTGGATACAAAAACCTCTCTTTTATCTGTCGTCTTTTCCTTCTTCCTTAAAAGATCTGTTCTAGGTATCCCATGTGCCCTTCTTGCTCTTCACTCTAAGAAACTGGGAAAATGGAAGGTGTTTCTTCAAAGATGTAGGATGGAAACTACTATATGGTAGTGTGTTGTTACAATCTGCAGGTTTTCTGAAAACTGTAGTAGTGATTGTGGTACCAACCAACTCTATCATGACATCCAAGTAGGAGATGCTCCCGCGATCAATGCCTGTTTCTATTATGTACATTTACAAAAACAGAAAAAGCCACCCTGGATGGCTTTTCCTGTCCTTGTAACTACAGCCCCTTTCCACGCAGCACTTTTTGCGTGAAAGAGGTGTTTGATGGGTGTTGCTGCAGGTGTTCTCATGCAACACCCATGGAACCTGACACATTTCCAGATTTACCAGAAATCGTAAATCTGAAATTACATCTGAATGCTACACCTCCCCAGGGGAGGCATAGAGAGGTGCAACGAGGAGAAATGTATTATTTTCCTCCTCGTTTTTTTCCTCTTTTTGTGGGTGCTGCATTCTGCAGCACATATAGAACAAGGAAATCACCTCTGGTGATTGTTTATGTGCAAGAAGGTGTACCTTCCTGCACATAAAAAATCATTAAAAAAATTAGGTTTTGCAAGTTCTATATGTGCTACTGCAGCACACATAGGAGTTGAAAGAAAGCCATTTCAGAGTGTTTATATGCAGGAAGGGACACCTTCCTGCACATAAACAATCATCCCCGTGATGCAGGCATCCTTGCACCATGGTTCAGGGGTGCCTGTGTCGGTGCATGCCAGTAAATTGTGCGCCAGCGCAGGGGAGAGGAAAGGGATCTGTCATATCCTTGTAGATATTACACATTCCTCTGCTTTGAAAGGGCTGCAGCGTGGTGCAACCAAAGGGCTTGTGGTGCTGCGTCGCAGCACTTTCTTGTAAGTGAGGCCCAATGTATCTCTTGAATAAATATCATGTGACATGGATACGACTCACACAGCCTGTTTTGCCAGTGCCAACTTTGTGTATTTGCTGTGGTGGTCAGACCACGCTTCCACACACCTCAAACAACCTTGGATTTTCTGCCCTAGCATCTTCGACCATGTTGCCTTTTTGTAAAGGTCTAAAACTTGTTTTTTTTCTAAAATTACTCACTTGACCCCAATCTAATTGTTCTTATTACCTCGAGCCAGGATACCGCTTCTGGCATCAGCGTGCTCTATAAGTCAATTTTATATTGCATTTACATTATATTTCATTAAAGTGGCAATGGTGCTCTACAGCTGAAATAAATGTCACATTCTCATTGTCGACTGTCATGCGCCAGGCATCATTTGAACTTTTGAATGCATGAAATATTTTGATGCAGTCTAAAATAGGCAGTGCCACTATTTCTGAGCAAACTTTTGAAAACTCAGCTCAGTAAACATTCCTGATTGCTCTGTTTTTACAGCAGGTGGCATTTGCTTCCGGACTTGCACAGCACCGCTAGCTTGTGTCTCTTCCCGCTGTCACTCTGCGAGGCTGGTCTCTGACGGAGACCTGCAAATGTTGATTCTGCTTCTTTGTAATCATCCCACGGTTATTGCGAGTCAGTGAGGGTTGGTTCCGGGTAGCGCCACCGCGCCTGAGGCGTAGCGCTAATGACTGCGAGAAAATTCCACGTACGCGGTATATGTTTGAATAACATGCCCTCCTCATTGCAGTCTTCAAGCATCATTTCCCGAAATACAATCCCCCACTTAAAAGTGAATTTGCAGCATTACATGTTTTTGAGTTTCTGTGAAATCCTCACAAATAAAACATTTCAGTACAATCGTATGTATTGTTTCAAGGTGGAAGAATCTACCGACTCATCTCTGATGTTCTTCTATATACGTCCAGTTCATTCTAAGGCTCTGAAAGACTATTATCTGCTTTCTTTTGTGCTTATAGTTATATGCAACAACAACAAAAAATCCCAGGGTAAGGTTCCTATATTAGAAAATATAAGATGAAATTTTGATTTATAAGTGTCATTGAATGCCATAACGCTTTCTGTAGCTTCAGCTTTCTCTTTTGTCACTTTAAATTTCCGAATATATAAAATAAAGGGATGGATGGATTAAAATTGTTAGAGCTTTGACTGTTACACCTGGGAAGCATCTATCCAAAAGCAGAGAATGTGTATTCAATGCTCAGTGGTATTAAGAATGCCTGGCAGATTTACTTAGAATTCACGCAGCGGCGCAGTGCACCAAGTCAAGTTGACAGGCTGCGTTGTTTGCACCCGAGAGCTGAACAGTGCCAAATCTACTAAGATATGCCACCCATCATCTCTCTTCTTGCACCGCTGTGCTTGAGGCTCCCTACAACCAACGCAGGAACCCTTGCACCAAGTTACTTCTAATGCTTGGACTGCCATTCAGGTAGAGCATGCCCAGGCCCCTTTATTCTTTCTGCTAAAGAAATTGCCAAGCATTCGCTTTTTATCCAGATGGCACTCACTTTCTTCATTTGAAAAAAATAAAGTACCTGGAAGGCACAGGCTAAGCCTTCTAGAAGCTGTGAGGACACATTTGGTATGCCTTTAGACCCTCCATAATTCCCCCCACTACTTATAAACATATTTCTTTTCTACCTACCAGTGTTTGTTGTATTACACTTGTCCAGCATGTTGTTGTAACACTTCTGGGTAGTCATTACCTTTGTATTCTAAAGTATCGTGGATTGATTGTGTACTATGTAGCAAGTCAAATTTATAACAGAGGGAGCACAGTAGAGATGGTGCTCAAAGAACACAGAGGCTACCGATTATTGACTTGGTGCCAACAGTAGCAGTTCTCTCTGGGTTGTATTGTCCTGGGAGAAAGTGGGGGGAGGGGTGGAATGGTATGCTGGATAAAAAAAATACACAAAACCAAGTTCTTCAGTGATCTCAGAATATAAATTCAGGAAAACTCTTCACTGGTAGCAGCAGTGAGCCTCTGGCAGGTGACAGCAATGGATTCAGCTTTCCTTTTTCACAATAGCCATATCAAGAATTTCCAGCCCAAACGTCGGCATCTGGGTGTGTCTGTGTGACAGAGTAGGTGGGGCGGTGGATTGCTTGCATGTGTTCCACGGCCAGAGCAGAGACAGACTACCAGAGTTACAAACTGGAAGCACTCCATAGGGCATTGATTTTTGTGGGTTGTAAGAGGTGTTAGTGAGTTAAAACATGTAAACACTAATTAAATGTCACAAATGTATCTATTTCCAGTGATGTCATATTTGTAGGGCTTCCTTAGGAGTCATGTGGCAATCCTGGCTGGTCCCAGGAGTTTTGGACCATATTGTGATGAAGAGATCCAGTGTAACTCTTCTGAAAGAACTGAAGGACTGGGCCGTCTAGGGCCATGTGGGTCCTTATGACCACCTGCTATGCCTTCCCAAAATGAAGAGTCGGTCGAGCAGTAGAGAATGAAAACTTACATTTATTCAGGTATGTACCCTGCAGAGCAGCCCAGTCAGACCTTCACCCTAAGATGTCTGTCGAGGGGACTGACTCCCATGGGTACGCTAGTACATAATAAAACTTTCTGGAGACTTCGGCCACGCCTCTGGTGGGAAATTACCGGCTTGAGCAGGGCATGAACAAAGGAGGTACACAGAGATGAGTTTGCACCTGCCAGAGGGATACACTATCAGTATTTAAAGGCCACTGTGCCGAATCTCAGCGTCTCCTAATTTGGGAACAGGAATATATGGAGAGATTGGAATGTGCAAACAGAATAACAGTTCATTAGCAAGTCAAGTTAACACCTTGAACAAAAGAGAATAATAATGAAGTAGAGTTTTCTGCTGAGGCAAGCTTGTTATGGAAGTAAGGCCTGATGTGAGCACAACCTAAGCAGTCTTCTACTAGTTACGAAATGCAAAATGGAGTCACATGGGCAAACTAAGGCCTACATGCAATATTGATAATTCAGTGGGTTACATAATGTGAATACAAATGGCGTCCATTTTAGCCACACATCGCTAACCTAACATAGCATAACAAGTGCACTGTATGAAAGGGAATTTCAAATCTAACAGAAGGTGAAATGTCTGGGGGAATATTCAGCGGGAAATGCAGAATTACCGAAATTGGGTGCCATTCCAAAGTCCCTTGATAATTCATCACCTGACCTACATCACTTGGGTCCAGCGTCTCAGGAAAGCATTGTTCCCTGGAGTTTGGATGTAGTGACACCACATAACTAATTCCCATTTTTTTTCTTAGATAGCATGGTGCGAACAGTACAACTAAAGGACTTTCCTATATAGCACCATTTTGAGAGTCTAAATGTGGTCAGCAGCAGAAAACATATTGAGCTATTGCATTAAGGGTGGTCCCAAACATGTTTTCTTTGAAATACCCACAACTTATCAAAAAACAATTAGACATTTCTACTAATGATTGCTTACAAAATAACTCATAAATGGTACCACTGGTTGTGTATGTGCGATCTTTATGTGCATGTTCATTATGGAAGGATGCCAATGATTTAAATTGTCTGTGATGACACCTGCATGTATCGTCATTGAGAATGCCTAATCTGATCACTAAAGCTAAATTTCGTCTATTATCAAACAATCACCAGTGGGAGATCCCACTTGTCAATGAGCAGAGGAGCACAGTACTTTATCCTAATATACCTGTGCCTTTCCAGGTCCATGCAAATCCTACACTATTCCCATCACAACATCAAAATGTTCTTCCCTAGCATGCATGCTGCCTACATTCCTACCATAGACCACCAGCTAATTTTCTCCATTGAAAAATATTTTAGATTGGGCTCTTCATGATTGGTGCAGAAGAATATCAGATATTTGTGGTAATGAAGGTTCAGAAGTTAGAAATTAAAATCCCCATTGAAACGTGAATTTCTAGATGAAACAGGAGATTACGCAATTTACAATCACTTGAAAAAAGATGATTCAAGAAAACAGACAAAGACAGAACAAAGAGTCAAAACAAAGATATACTTTCTTACTCTTATATTTGCCTCGGGAAACAACCAAGTATATTAAAACAATATCTTTAACAGATCACTGGAGAAGCTTCCATGTGAGGTTAGGTTTCGTGCAGAATTTTATAATTCTTTTGTTGCTTCTTAAAGGGTTCCAATAGCCAACCTTTTTAATAGCATACTAGCTGGAGGACAGGTCCTGGATTCATTTCAGAAAGGGGTTCTGTTAAAGTCTGGGAAAGATCCTGCAGATCAAAAATCATATAGACCAATAAACATTTACATTCTGACTATAAGGTCTATACTAATATTTTAGCCAATGAAATTGATATGGTAGCCTCATTTCTCATATTAGGGGATCACTCCTTAGCTCTTTTAAATTCTGACAATAAGGTCTATACTAATATTTTAGCCAATGGAATTGATGAGGTGGTCTCCTTACTCATAGTGGGGCATCAGAATGGCTTCAGTAATGGTCAGAATTTAAACTCTAATAGTCATTTTATGAGTACATTTATTCATGTTGTGACGGTGGATGCCATCCCAGTGGTGATTGTTTTGTTAGATGCCAAGAAGGAGTTCGCACCCCAGTTTACAAGATGAATTCAGATATTATATCCAGGGGCCATGATACAGCTAATAATTAATAACTCTCTGGCAGACCAAATTATTTTGAATCACGGCACCTGACAAGGCTTCCCTTTTTCTCCATTACTATGAACCTTTTTTTATCGAACCCTTGGCACAGCACATTTGGCAGAATATAAATATTGTATCACCCTTACCTTCTGGGTCCAAAATAATGCTATGCACAGATGTAATGTCTTTATTTTTAACCACAATTACTCTCTCATTAGGGCTCTGCAACTGATTAAATCCTTTACAAATTTCAGGAGTGGGGGGTATAAAATGAATCAAGCAAAAGTGCTTATTATTTAACACCTCTTCGGAAGTCCTCCTATTAGCTGTGAAGAAAAATTATAGAGCAGATCAGAAATGTAACTTGTATTTTTTCTTTTAATTCAGATGAGCAAGAGTAAGTGTTTATTAATAATAACATTTAGACCCATGTGGAGAAAGGTTTTTAACTTATTTAAAATATGTAGAGGCTTCTCCCTATCCATTGTAGGCTGTATTGCATTGATGAAAATGCCAGTTCTGTTCAGTTCAAAAAGCTTTATTGAAACATTATACAATTATTATAAAAGCAAAAAATATGGCAATTATATATCATGTTAATGTTAACCTCTTCAATGCTTGTGACGGAACCATTCCGTCATCAGTCACGGTTGAGATGTGCTGATGACGGAATGGTTCCGTCACGACCACACCCAGTTAAGGAATGTTCAGCACGGGAGGGAAATCGGGGCAGCATCCATGGTGTAAATGTTAATGACATTTATAGAGCGCGCTGCTGCCCAAGGGCGTCTTGGCGCTATGTAAGATGTCCACCTAAGGCCTGGTCACAGGATTACTTTAAGGATTATGAGTTGAATAACCAGGTTTTCAAGGCCTTCCTAAAAACGATGAGCTCTGTAATGCCTCTAAGAGAGAGAGGAAGGGAATTCCATGCTTTAGCGGCACCTACAAAAAAACTCCTCCCTCCCCAATCGGCTTTTTTGGACCAAGTATACATATGAGTTTAGCTTCTGAAGAGCGCAGGGATATTGTAGGAACATACTAATTGGTGTTTTGGATCAGATGGTTTGGACCAGTAGAATGAATTGATTTATGAGTAAATCATAAGGCCTTAAACAAGACTCGATTCTTAACAGGCAGCCAATGCAGCTTTCAAGGCAATAACCACATTAAAACATCAAAATCATGTAAGCCCCTGAGTGCATGAAAACAATAAATTACATCAACCTAACATACAATCATATGCATTCCTAAATATATATAAAAAATAAATACATCACACTGTAGTGTAGTTCCTAGTTTCCCACTAGGCCCTGCGCATTGGAATAACATAAACAGTAGTATCGACGTGGAACTGCAGATATTCCAGGCCTCCACTGACTATGCTAAACTTAATTGGGTTGTGTTACCAACTAGCTCAGAGGTCACTGGAAACTTTCTTCTCTGCATGGGAAGTGATCAGCTTCCTTGGCACAGACAAGAAGGGATTCAGCTTTCCAACAACCGTGCAACATGACAACTTTGCTCCTCAGATCAAGAGTCAATCTCTAGGGTCGTGTGAAACAATAGACATGTATTTCACTCAGTCAGTTTAGTGCAGTTTACTTTCACGAGATGTAGAGAATAGAGAGACGGGCGTTTGTCAATAAAGGGTTAACATTTATTGAACAGTCTTTCTTCTCGTACAAGAGAAATGTATTGCCACAATTGCAAGACTTGTTATGATAAAAAGTACGTACAGTAAGTTAAGTTTTGCGAAATAGAACTGTAAAAGCATTGATATGGTTTCTTAGCCATACAATGGTTTAAAAGTAATAAAACATATATACAGTCATATATACAGTAGGCTAACATACTCAACTGGTGCTTCTAACTAAGCCTACCCCAGTGTGCCTGACCTAAGCCTAACACGTGGAAGGGGAGTAAGGAAGTAGCTTTAAGTTAAGTTGGTTTTGCCAAGGTTTGTTTCAAGAATTCTCGTCTAAGGGTTTAGTCAACACCATACCTCTGAATAGAATGATGGAGGATTGGTATCTCCTTCAGGGGTCACTCTCGATATCCCAGTCACCCGCAAGGTTAGACCGGAAACGCCGGAGCTGGATTTCTCTGCACGAGAAAGGCAGCGGCTCTTCTTCAGCACGTCGAAGAAGGAGGGGGGACAGCGTCCGCGGGCAGCTGGAATCTGCTGGATGTCTTCGCAGAGGGACGGCTGTTCAACTCCTAAGCGTACTGCACCATCGTTCGCGCTTTAGCAGCGATAATGGTATCAGCAGCTTCACCACCAAGGGGACAGCAGTCTGCAGCGACAGGGTGCTAGCTTCACCAACATGGGGTCTTGCAGACAGCTAACATCAGGCAACGAGCAACGAGCTATTGCTTAAGGCAACGTTGGTAATATTTATACCTGACAGGTGCCGGGTTTGACGCAAGTTTGCTGGACATAAGACGTCAATTAAAGATGTCACTAGGAAGTGATAGTTATCAGTTGCTCATTAGAGTTCCATTACTAATCAAAACAAAGCAAGCGGGGATTTCCAGGTTTGCTGAGTTTTTATCTTGTTGAAGAACTCGGAGTGTTAATCTAGGAATATCAGATAGTGACTTCTGCTCTGTCATTGCACTAATTGGTCGCAAAGGAAGTGGCAGAGAGTTATGCTGGAATGTGGCTCTGTTCGTGTGAGGCCAGAGATGACATTTCAGAAAATCGCACTTGAACGGTTATGCCAATATAGGGAATAAATGGATTTATAGCCGAATAGGGGCATAAGGTCACAGTATCGATCAGGAACCTAGATAAACACATAACAACACTAACAGTGTTAAAACACCATTTCATTCCTAACACATAAAGCTTTCATGAGAAACAAACAGACATCAGCACAGGTCACAGGAGTGCTCAGCTTCTGCAAATATAGCACTGCCAGTTTAAGGTTGAAAAGACTTGATCCTCTTAAAACAAGGATTACAAAATGCTTGGTAAAGCACAAATAAACCCCACAATAGAGACAAAGTGTAGCAGGAATCGCAGGGAACTTTCATCACAGGGACAAAGAATGAAGCCTACATTATCAGACTGGCCAAGGGGGAAGCATAAATGTCAATTTATAATCCCTAAACCTAATCTGATAAGAAAGGACCTGTCCCAAGAGTGTGAAATAAAGTCAAGATATGACTCGAATCCTGGAGTATCTTAGATCAAAATATAATCCTTATTCTAGGTTTTCACTAACTCAACCGACACCCGCCTGCACTGCCTTTAGGCCACACATATTTTTTACCCATAGGATTTCCCCTTTGGGCAGACCTGCAGGTTTGAAAAAGATAGATCATCTTCCCAAGTTAATAGATGTATTTCTAAAATATTCTGGCCAAGGAATAAGCAATTTTGAATGATTTCTCTATTGAGTAAAGACAGAGAATTACTCAGATAGAACACCAAAACATCGAGGTGGCGATATTCATGACATCATCAGAATACTCAAGACTCAGTTCCTAATGCAGTACATAGGAGGGGCAGCTAGGTGGAAGCCCAAGAAGTCTTCTGCAGACTCAATTCGTTTCAGCCTGGAACCTCAGGGTTTTCTTAATGCCCCATAAGCCATACTCATACATTAAAAAGGAATAGACTTGCTCCTGTAAAACTCTAAAAAGGCATTATTCGGCTTCTTCCAATGTTAGATGCAAAATTGACTAGAAACCAAACACTACGCACAAAATGTTCACTAGCCATTGTGAAACAAGGGGCACCAGGTTCCTAACGAGTCGAAGGTGACCCACAAATAGATTTCATAGAAAAGCATTTTTAGCTTTGCCAATATAACTTTGGCTCCATTTAATGAAACTTCAAGAATTTTTTAGAAATTTTAACAATGCTCAGGTCAGCTACTGTTTTAAAGGTTTTAGAGTAATCCGTCAAGTGGGGCATGAGAAAAAGGAGCGGTACCAAAACACATTTTCCCCATGTTAATTCCCATAGAGATTTTGAACACGGCTGCAGCCTGAACTGCTAAACGAATTACATCAAATTTGGCAAAAAGCTGGCTCTTTATCCAGAAAGCATGCTTTTTGTTATTTCATGTAAATCCATTCAGTAGTTTTAGAGCTATTAACTGAAATCCTAATTTTTATATTTCAGGACGCAGACCTTCTGTGCGCATGGAATCCGTGGACCCTCACACTAAACTAAGATTCGGATTGGCTGGCAACACTTTCACAGAAAGGTTGCGTTCACCATGGGGCTGAAAAGTTGCATGTACAATAAAGGAAAAGGTCAGGAGAGGGCTTTCCTGACCACTTGTGTATGTTAAAATGAGGAGAAGCATGTGTACTGGACAGTGAAGCGCCTAAAAATAGTTTTTGGGCCCAGCGTGAGATTCACTGAGCTGTCGCGGGATTCAGGCTGACCACCCCGTGTAAATCTGTGACAGACTCTTGGATCTCATGTAAATGACAAAAAATATATAAATATACTTTCACACCCACTCTTATAGTCATACATACACTCTCACATCCTTTCAAATATCCATGCAGACACTCTCATACCCACAATTACACCCAAAAAGACACTCTCAGATGGATTCACATACTTATATAGACACTGTCACTTCCACTCTTACAGGCACTTTTTTCACCCAGTCATATCCCCATACAGGTACTCTCACACCCACTATACATACCCGTGCAGATATTGACACCTCCACAATAACACCTATGCAGACATGCAGACACTCATACACATACCATAGAAAGACTCACACACACCCAATCAGATACCCATAGAACCCACACCCACGCATATACCTACATACATATTCACACACCCACTCACACACCCATACAGACACTCTCATACCCACTCACTCACACATAGAGCAGATCTTGCACAAATAATATATATATTATATGTAAAATTACCTTTCAGCCTCGGGGACCTGCAAACCCCAGGGCTTTTTCATGTTGGGAGGGGGTCGCGCGGCCCCCCTCCTGGAGCCCTTGATGGCCCTGGGGACCATGGCTTCCAGGGCCGTCTCCTGCAGTGTCTCGGGGTGCCTACCCCTGGGACACTGCTGTTTGCTATGGTAGGGCGGGAGTGTCGCAATTCCCATTTTACCACAGCAAACCGCTTTCCTATTTGAAAGGGAGAGCAAGTTAATCTGCTCTCTCTTTCAAGTAGGAAAGCAGATTGCTTTTCGTTAGAGAGAGCAGCATGTAATCTGCTCTCTCTGACAAAGCAATGCCGGCTCTCTAAGGACGCGGGGAGCCGTTGTGGCTTGTGGGGGCATTGGGGCTAAAAAAAAAACAGTTATTTTTGTGAACTAACTTGACTGGTGAAAAAAAGCTATATTTCTATGATAGTGTGTGAAACTTTCCATTTTTTGTGTACCAGTTGTACTCTCTATGCATGAGCAGCCTCGTTTCCAATCCCATGTTTCTTTCTTTTTCTTCAAGTTCACCAAGAAAAGCTGTGCTCCTTTCAGGTTTTAAATTTGCCGCTTTCTTTTCACGGGCAGTGTGTGTCATTCGTTGCTATACTTTTGTAATATATTAATTATTATTTTCTATCTATATTTATTTGAAACGTATTGCCGAGCCGCCAAACGTTGATTACATAATCCATGCACCGCCATTTTAGTAGTTTTCCTCCGTTATTTTTATTATACCTGTTACTGTCATTTTTCCCTCCGCCTCTCTTCTCTGTGATCGATGAGATTTCCTGCCACAGACACCACGGTGTTTTTCCTTGGCCTCCGATGTTATCAGACTTGGTCACACGCATACCTAAAAAATAATTTGAAGCACGTAAGCCACAGCCATTACAACGCGTGTCCATTACCAGAAAGCCATTATCATGCTTATGCCTTTTTCATGGGTGGTAAATGTTTACTAATTGTAAAAGCATGCTGGTAAAGCCATATGCGTGCTAATGGGTTTGTGGTGACGATGACGCGTGCTTATGACCGCGTTGTAATGGCTGTTTTCCCCCAATGGACACTGCAGCAACCGGATCTGGGCGTTGTGGACTCCAGGGCACTATGCGGAGGGCCTCGCAGCCCCTCTCATACAATATAGAAATCTTTGGGGGTTGATTGTTTCCGTGTTTTGAAAGGCGTTTTTGAGGCCCACACACTTAATTTTGTAAGGGGGTAGGTTTGCACGGGAAAACGTCACAAGAATTTTGTAAATGTTGTACACATTGCTTTGTTTTAGTTTGATTTCTTTTCTATGTTGTAGTCCATCCAGAATATAAATAACTTATTGTACAGTTAGTACTTTTCAACCCTACTCTTGAACCTCTTACTATAGTACTTCAAATTATAAATATGATTTTTATTGTGGACCGTCACCCCCCTGCCCCCCAAAAAAGAAGTATGTAGTTTTTTTATTAACTTTTATTAAAACAACAATAACTGTAAATGTAACTTAATGATAACAATATAATAAACAAGTACACAAATAACTTTAAAAAAACATTATAAACAAATTGTGATGTGGACTCCAAAAGACGTACAATCGGTAATCTGCAAAACAAAAAAGAAAATTAGAGTTTAAAATGATGTAGATGTGAGTAAATGAGGTGAAACATTACAAGTCAAGGTAACACTATGATTTTACGTGTGCAGTGTGCCTAGTACATTTCAGTTCTGTTATAGTCCTAAGTTCAATTGGTGGCTATATGGAAGTGCCTGTTGTGTTACTGACACAAAAGTGGCAAAACGGGATTGTAAATACGCCAATTTATTTCTAATGCATTGCAATGGAGGCATTGTATATCTAGGCCGCTGTGCTTACCTTGTGTAACCATTACGGCCACCAGAGTTCACAACTTCAATTCAACTCTGCTTCTACACGTCAAAGTAGACAGCAGTGTCTATAACTTTAAAAGAGAAAGAGAAATGATGTCACAGAGAGTGAGAGAGAGAAAGAGAGAGAGAGAAAACAACATTAAAACTGTCTCGCAGAGTATGGACTTAAGAGATTTTTTTTAAGTTAGACGCAGATTTACAAGCTCCTTGCACCACTTTTCCCATGTTGAAAGTGACACAAAACTGGCACAATAAGCTTGTAGATCTGTTCCTCAGACTGTTGTAACCTATCTATTGTCACTGCTCTGTGGTAATTATACATTTCTACACAGTCAAGCTGCTGCACACTATCGACTCTCTTGTTTCACAGATAATTTGTTGTTGTTTTGGAAACAAGTTTGTTTGCTCACCTAGTGCCATAGACATGATTAAAAGAGGGTTGGAGCAGGCTTCACTGTAGCCAAAAGAGTTCATCACTTAAACTCGGGGAAGGTTTTATACGGCACAGTGAAGACAGCAGCGTCCATAACTGTAAAAAAAAAAAACGATGTAAGAGACAGTAAGAAAGAGTGAAATAAATGGACATTAAAACATGGAAGAGACACAGTTGTTGGGTGGGGGGCTGAAGCCCCATTAGCCTAATAGGTATTGCAAGTCTCCTGCATATTACATATTCTGTCCTTTGACGGGTAACTTGTCGTTGTTTCGGAAACAAGCTTTACGTTCAACCATATACGATCAATTAGAATAGAGGCCTGGGAAGGCCACGTGAGACAGCAATAAACATTAAAAGTCACGGGAGGATTAGGAGGGAGCAAATACGATGAAGCACAAAGCATGTACCCCACAAAAATAAAGTGAAACAGAGCTGGGAGGGGCACGTGACGCAGTAAAAAAAAATACTATTATGAATGCACAATTTATAACAATACAGGCTAAATCAGGTGACACCGTTCAAAAATACGACACAGAAATTCATGCACACACAAATTATTTAAAAAAGGCCTAGGAGGGCCCCGTGACGCAGTTGGAAATATTCCATTCAGCAATATAAATCAATTAGAATAGAGGCCTGGGAAGGCCATATGAGGCAGTAATAAATATTAAAAGTCGCGGGAGGATTAGGGGGGAGCAAATACGAAGAAGCACAAAGCATGTTGCGCACAAAAATAAAGTAAAACAGAGCTGGGTGGGGAACGTGACGCAGTAAAAAAATAATACTATTATGAATGCACAATTTATAACAATACAGACAAAATCACGTGACACCGTTAAAAAATACGACACAGAAATTTCTGCACGCACAATTTATTGTAAAAAGGCCTAGGAGGGCCCCGTGACGCAGATGGAAATATTCCGATCAGCAAAATATGATTGATAAGAATAGAGGCCTGGGAATGCCACGTGAGGGAAAAATAAATATTAAAAGTCATGGAAGGATTAGGAGAGAGCAAATACGATGAAGCACAAAGCATGTTGCACACAAAAATAAAGCAAAACGGAGCTGAGACGGACACGTGACGCAGTAAAAAAAAATACTATCATGCAGGTACAATTTACAGTGGAGGCTGATGTTATGACGGCTTTTCTTACCTTTGCTTCTGTTGTCTCTTGTCTTGTCTTCAAAGGTTGGGACTTTGGCTGGGCCTGGGGTGAGCTGGGCGCGGGCGCGCCGCCACCGTGCCTATGGTGGCCTGGCTGGGCAGCAGCAGCAGTGACCCCATGCCGAGTGTCACGAGTCCTCCTCCGTTTGAGCAAACAGTTCGTAGTACAATCGGCGACGACAGTCTTTCTGTCGTCACAGCACAGGCAGGCAAAAGAGAGCATGCTCACGTCACTGCCCGCATTATATAGGAACCACAGGGGCTGACCAAACCAAGCCCAGCACCGTCATTGGTAACGTTTTTGCGCTCTACAAGAATGATGGCCCTGGGGGACCTCCCATTGGCTAATGTATTGGCTTCCAGGCTTAGTAATAGCAAAAAAGCTAGGTGGTGACATCTGGGGAGTGTGGGTGGGCATGCACCGCGCATGTGCAAGTGTGAGTGTTTGCACCAACAATTAACAGCAGAGACAGACGGGGTGGGTTTTTCATGTGCGCAGAGTAAGGCCCAGAAATTGGATCTCCAATGAGTGACCACTTGTAATCATTCTCGTAGTGCGCCCTGTGCTCTGATTTGACACTGAGAGGGTGATCGCACCATACTTTGTACTGCTAATCATACTCAGCGCATACTCGCGTATATGCTACAAATACGCTTTGACGTTACGTGTCGCATCAAAACTTCCGTGTGACGCCTGTACGCGAAAGGCGCCAATGTTTTTAATTGTTTAAAAACATATATTTATGTATTTAATGTACATACTAAGGGTAGAAATTATCTGGGATAATTATGAAAACAGTTTTTTAAAACTTTAAACAATTGTATATTACTTTCAAAAGCAATTACACAAATCGTGGCGGAACATCATGCGTACTCGCATCGTAACAGAATCGTAAGAGCACTGTAAGCACGCCGTAAGCGTTTGCAAAGCCATGTGACTTTAAAAGAAGAGATTTGATTGGTTCATAACACTTCCTATTCCAACTATTGAAAGTTCCATCCCAATTTAATCATTCCATTTTGACTTTCTAAGTAAAAGCATCTCTTCTGAGAATCCTGTCAAATAGAATGCAGATCACCATAATAACAGCAATGGACTCATCTTCCAGCCTTTCTTCAGAGGGAGATTTAATTCCTGAATAACCTCCAAAGAAGTGGAAAGAAGCTGTAATTTGGAGGTTTTTTGCTTTTCCAGAAGGACAAAAAAGGTTAATGCTCCAAAAGTAACCTGTACAATTTGCCAAACAATTCTTTTAAGGGGTGATCCATCTAAAAAATACTCCTTTGGCACAGCAAATATGCTGTGACACGTGAAGAACTTGCACCCCAACAACTTTGTTCGAGCTGCAAGACGAGGTTGAGGGACTACACACCTGCTACTACACCAAGCACATCAACTGCATTTTCAGCAATCAGTCCACACCCACAAATTGATGCTGATTTTGGTGAAGTTAAATTTCTATGCTTTTATTTGTGTTATGGGGAACAATCTGTCGACCTGATAAAATGCACAAAGCAGGAGCATCGCTGTCCTCGACATTAGTTGTTTTTTTCATTCTTTTGTTCCTGTTGGACACTTTTTGGGTTCCAGTTTCATTTTTTTGGTTTTAAAAAACAAATGTTGAAAAAAAAATAGAAAACTAAAAACACAAAAAACAGTTCTTCCCAGAACTACCTCCACTGGTCAAAGAAAGAGCTATATTTCTATGATAGTGTGTAAAACATTGTCTGAATAAATGTGTAGTGCATAAATAAATGAATGAATACATTAATAGTGTATGGTGAATGTTAAAGTGCAGAACTATAAGGAACTGCTACAGCATAAATCTATAAGCAGTTTACCTATAGTATACTGTAGTACCTCCGAAGCACTTGAATGTAACATATGTACATAAATATGTTTCAAGTCTATGCTTCAATTTGCACTGCTTGTGAAACTGCCTGGATGAATTTCTATGTGTTACGGGTGGATTTACAACCCCCTTGTGCCTCTTTTAACACAGCTGCTGCGTCACTTTTGTGATGCACTGGTGGTGCAAAAGATGTGCCATGGTGTGTAGTATTTACAATGTGACACACCTGGAAGGTGCATCACACTATAAAGCCCTATGCCAGAAGGAGGTGATATCACAATACACAATAACTTGCATATCTCTGGGGATGTACCACTTATTGTACACCTGCAGATTTGAGTTTTAATGTATTGAATGGATTCTTTTACAACAGTGTATAGATAAGCACATAGTGCCATATGGACTCTACAATACTGAAACAGAAGTGTGAATGTGTTTACTGGAAGTGTAAGGATACAGATTGGGGAATTGAAGATATAAAAGACAAGTTTCCCGGTGCATAGAACACTACATGCATAGTCTATAGGGGTTTTCTCAGGAACTACTGAACGGATTTACACCATTTAACAAAAAGCACAATCTGCGAACTGAACTCTACCTCTATGCCAAATTTGTTTTAATTCCGTTACCGTACGTGTACGGTACGATTACCAAAAAAACGATGAAAAAGAAATTATATAGAATTCAATTTTAATATATTGGGGAAATAAATAATCCCAAAAATATTTTGGAATTTAGTTTTGTTATTATTTTACAATAAGAATATGAAATATAATTTCAAAAATAAAATAAATATAAATATTTATATAAAAAATGTAAGAAATTAGTATAAAAAGAAAGAAATATAATAATTAATACATTTAAACATTTTCATTTACAAAGCCTTTGAAATTCACTGAAAAAAAACATAGGTTTCACATACGTTATAGTTAGCTGGACATTTCACTCATACAAAACCATTGAAATTCCCCCATTATAGTTAGTTCAGCTAACTATAACTCGCGCGCCCGCAATGCACTGCTGATGATGTCACATATTACATCACTCATGACATGGTCAGTGACATCACTCAAGACATTACTGATGACATCTCAAATGATATCACTGATGACATCACTGATGACATCATCCTTGTGAAAGAGTGGCAGACCTCCTCTCACCGTAATATAACCTATGATACACACATTGAAAAACATAAACTCAAATTTTCAAAAATATGGAGATACCAATACCAGTTAGAACAACCTTTTACTCGCAAACATACTCACACATGCAAATAAACATCCATTTACTTGCATATACAGCTATACACACACCACTACACTTACTTCTACAGAAACATACACATACTTACTCTCTTAAACAATCAGTTATAGAAACACATACTTATTTATACAGGAACTCTTCCAATCTGTCACTGTCATATATCCTTACTTCTATACATCAATACTCACATATACTAGTTTAAAACATATGTACTTACTCATAAAGACACGATTGAGGCAGTCATTCACTGACTAACACACCCATACACACACTCAACCCCCCATACAGTCCTGGACACATGCTGTCTTCAAAACACATACAAACAGTGAGTCAGTTATTCATGCATCTTGCGCTAATTAATACCCCCCACCAAACCATACAGACACTCATTCTGATACTCAAAAAAACAACTAATAACCCATATAGACACTCATGTAGCTACTCACTAACCCATGCAGCCACTTATACACAAAGTGAGACACTGATACGGATATTTACATATTTAAACATTACTCGCTAATACATGTATTCACTAGGATATACTTAATAAGTCAGTTATACAATCAATTTTACAAAAGAAAAAAAAATTAGACACTTATTTACCCATTTATTCTTCCATCAACCTTTAGATATACATATATAAAAATATTTATTTTTCAGAAAGACACACATTCACTGGATGATGTCATCAGTGATGTCATCAGTCATGTCATTTGAGATGTCATCAGTGATGTCATGAGTGATGTCACTGACCATGTCATGAGAGATGTAATATGTGACGTCATCAGCAGTGCATTGCGGGTGCGCGAGTTATAGTTAGCTGAACTAACTATAACGGGGTAATTTCAATGGTTTTGTATGAGTGAAATGTTCGGTCCACTAGGTAGACCAGGAGCAATGTGGCCGGTTCTAGCCAGCTACACACCACATTCGGACATTGAGAAAATGTCAAAAGAAGAGCTGTTAGCACAGCTAAAAACATTAATTAAAATTCATAGGCAATTAGTCCAATATGTAATGCGGACTGCAACAGTCCAACCAGCTGTTAATGTACCACAGCTGACCCCTCATCAGGGGAACACCAATAAATTTACACCACATGGTTTTTTTCAATGAATTTGCAAGGTTTTTTAAATGACAATTCCTCCTATATAGTTAGTTGTACTTACTATATTTCGCGCACCCGCAATCCACTGCTGATGATGTCACATATTACATCATTCATGACATGGTCAGTGACATCACTGATGAGATTACTGATGACATCTCAAATGAAGTTTTTTTTTTTTTTTTTCACGGGGTAAGCGCTGGGTGCGTTCCCAGGTGCGCGCTCCGGTATGCGCACCTTGAGCGCACCACGGGGAAAACAGAATTGTAAAATATGTAAAGAATACAGCTCTTTTTTGAGAATTGGAGGTAGTTCTGAAAATAATTTTTTTTTCTTCTTTTTTCCTTTTTTAGAACAAAAACAAAAACAGGGAATAGAAACTGCTCAACAGGAGCAAAAAAAAAAACAAATTTAGGGCTGGGAACGGCAGCGATGGTTCTCCAATGCTCGAACCATGAGCAGAACACTTTGTTCACCATAGCAAAGTAGCTGATCACAGTCTCTGCATTTAAGAACGCCTTTATTAAAAGCAGGCTGAATGTTAGGAATCAGCTCTGGCGATCGCCCCCTCACTGAAGTAGTTGCTCCTCCGGTTGAAGTAGAGGCCCCATCACTGGGAACCTCTTGTGCCAGAGCCCTGACACTCTCCCGGGAAAAATTCTGGGGGTGCCTCCTCTCCACATGGCGAATCATTGTGGAGTTTCCAAAAGAATATTTCTTGGTGGGGTCACCCCGTGACAGGACAGTGTGACAAATCCTGCACTCCACTTTTGGAGCATTTACTTTTTTCTGGTCATTAGGAATGTAAAAAAACTTCCATATGAAGTGTTCTTTTACTTTCGGCTGGGGAACCTCTTCATCAAGAAATTCATTGGAGTCATCTTCACTGCTGGATGGTCTGGCAGCCATGGTAATCCAAGATATTATTCCAACAAAGATCCGACAGCAAAAAGGCAGGTCTTGCAGTCACAAAAGTGAAAGAAGAAGTGAAGGAAATGGGTTGGGATTTCATTTTTGTAAAAAAAAAATGTTAGCAACCAATGAAAAGAGTTATTTTAAGGTCACATGACTTGACGCACTTAAACTGCGCGCACCGAAGCGCTTCCAGGGGCGCTTACGCGGCACGAACGTAGGCGCTTCGGGGGGCGCTTATGCGGCGCGAACGTAGGCGCTTCCGGGGGCGCTTACGTGGCGCGCCTAAGTGACGTTTCGATAGCTTCACGGAAATGCAAAATCATTTTCATTTCGTAAATCAAAAATACTGCTTTTATAAGCAAGGTACGTAGGGCCCGATGTAGGTAATTTCATTTTACCACTTCTTAAATACCGAATGATACCGAATCAGTATTTAAGAAGTGGTAAAATAGAGGAGGGGGAGATGTAGGTAATACAGAATCGGTAAATACCGAATCATTAAGATTCGGTATTTACCGATTCTGTAAATACCGATTCGGTAATGCCCATTGATTCCAATGGGCATTGAAGCCCATAGGAATCAATGGGCATTACCGAATCGGTATTTACCGATTCGGTAAATACCGATTCCAGCAAGGGTGCAGGGGGTGTCTCTTTGACACCCTCTAGCACTCCAAATACAGGCATGTGTGCCACGTGGCACACAGACATGCCCTAAGGGCATGTCTGTCTGTCACATGGCATAGGTGTGCATGCACACATGTGCAAGCACACCTGGATTCGGTATTTTACCACCCAATTGGATTGGGTGTTAAAATACTGAATCTGAAAGGCCTGTAGCACTGGAAACAGTGCTACCTACATCAGGAATATTCCGAATTGGTAAAGTTACTGATTCAGTATTTTACAGAATCGGTAAATTTACCTAATCAGTAAATTTACTGATTCTGTAAAATATAGCCCCCTTACATCTCAATCACCAAATACCGGTCGGTAACGGCCAAATTCGGCCGTTACCAACCGGTATTTGGTGACCTACATCGGGCCCAAACTGTCTTGCGTTATTATTTACTTTTCATACTTTTTTTAACGAACGCAGAAATAGCGCTCTCGGTGCGCTCTCCGGAGAGCTTACCGGTGCGCGCACCCTGAGCGCCCCAGGAAAAAATGATGTAAAAAAATGGAAAAATATGATTTCAAAAATAAATTATTAATAATTAATACTTATACAAAACAGCAAATAAAAATAAATAAATCGTAGGTTACAAACTCGATATAGAAAGGAATTAGCTTTAAAAAAAACAAAGAAATTCAGTGAAAAAAACAGAGGTTTCACAATCGTTATAGTTAGGAATTAGCATTTAAAAAAACATTGAAATTCACTGAAAAAACCATAGGTTTCACATTTGTTATAGTTAGGAATTAGCATTTAAAAAACCTTTGAAATTCACTGAAAAAACCATAGGTTTAACACTAGTTATAGTTAGCTGGACATTTTACTCAAACAAAACCATTGAAATTCCCATGTCATGAATGATGTAATATGTGACATCATCAGCAGTGGATTGCGGGCACGCGAGTTATAGTGAGTCCAACTAACTATAACGTGGGAATTTCAATGGTTTTGTATGAGTAAAATGTCCAGCTAACTATAACTCTGAGCCTTTGTGTTTATTGTGTGTATATGGTAACCACAGATAAAACAGGATGCAGTCTTTTAAGTTGTTTGGGAACACCCTGCTGCCTTTCTCAGTGAAATGTACACCATCAGTTCTGTAGATACTGCCCATGTTAAACCATAGGTTGTTGTTGTCGATAGAGCACATGTTATGGTCTCTGGGGATTACAGAAACAGTTGTATTAACATGTTTCCTGGCTTTGTCTACCTGTGGACAGAATGTGTTTCACCATTTCCATTTCTGCTTTTGGCAAATATTGGAGACTACTATGGCAGTATAAAGGAAAAGCTTCCCAGACTTGTATTGGAGACAGGCAACAAAGCAAAAAGAGTTATAAGCACAGAGAAATGCCCACTTCTAAAAATGACATTTCCAAAATAGTAATGTGAAATCCAACCTCACCATAAATCGAATTTAGCACTACTATTCTAAACATATCAATGCCATGTTTTTCTGATCACAAAATACCACTTAAAAGTATATAAGAGAAAACCCAATGCTAGCCTATGAGGGAAGTAGGCCTCACAGCAGTGAAAAACGAAATAGACTGTTTGTCACTATCAGGACATGCAAAACATAAAGTTACATGTTCTACCTTTTACTTACACAGCACCCTGTCCACAGGGCTCTCTGGTGCCTACCTTAGGGGTGGCCTGTGTGCAATTCAAAAGGAGGAGTTTTAAGGCTCGGCAAGTAGTTTCAAATAGCAAGTCAAAATGATACTAAACTGCTCATACCGGGCCTGTAGTGGCAGGCCTGCCACATGTTTGAAAACGCTACTTTTCGGGTGGCAAAATCAGTGCTGAGGGCCCACTAGTACTGTTTAATTTATAGCCCCTGGGTACATGGTATACCACTTTAAAACAGACTTACAGTAAATCAGATATGCCAAACATGTGTAAACCAATCATACCTTGCTAGCAGTGGTAAAGTGCCCAGACTCCTAAAGCCAACAAAACGAGGGAAAGAAAAAGGGAGGAGGAAGACAACATGTTTGGGAATAACCCTGCAGTAAGGGTCACGTCCAACTGGGGGGTTTGTAGGAAATGCATTCTGGCAAGCAACTAAGTTCTCTGAGGGAGTGTCCTTCAAATATTTTCAGCAGTTGAGGAAGAAAATCACAAGTAACCACTCAATCCATGGATCCAGAAGCCCTTGTTATGCTGTAAAGTAGGTCTAGTAAATTTAATAGAATGGAACACCCCACAAGCAATCACAAAGCAGCAGATATGAGAGGAGGAAGGGCCAGCTAGCCACTACATAGTAAGTCAAAGTTGCACTGTCATCACTGTAACCTAAGCCCCATTGATGCACTGTTTGATAGGGACAATCACAGTTTAACTGTACAGCACACATATAAAGGATGAACAACGTTTTAACTTGTCTTTCCATAGTATTGTGTACAGGAAGGGTACCATTCCTGTACAAAACTTATGCTAGACTCAGGCACCAACCCTAGCATTATGGTGCTAAAGTGTGTGCCTGAGGCACGGCAGCTTAAATCCGTGCCGGTGCTAGGGAGAGGAGAATGCCATATTTCTATGAATATGGCGCTCTCTCCCTGTCACGCAACATAGTATCTTTGGGTGCTGCGCTGTGTTTCCAGACACCTTTCTGAATCAGGGCCAAAGTGTAATTTAAATTACGCATTTGTTGCCAGAAGATTCCAACCCATTGTCAGTCAGAAACTAAGACACAACATTATTCTAAAAATATAACAGATAATTCCATATGTAGTTAGATCGTTTACCTCAATAAAGAGTACCTACTTTATTTACTGGTATGTAAAATAGGGCAATGAAAATTAATAAAAAATAAAAATGTGGACAGCTGGAATAAGGGTCTCCGAGAAGGTTGTGCATGAAATGTGTTAACATGCATATATAATAATGCATGCAGAGTGAGAAACACTTCAATTTGCCTCATAACAGCATTTCTGCATAGATAGCATAGATGCAGCTATCCTCCAGTGTACATTTTGATAATTTAATCGGATACAGAAAGGAACAGCTTCAATCCTTTAGGGACATATGGATAATTCTATAATGAGTATTGTTTTACTTTATGCAACCTAGGGCGAACTTACTGAAGCATTGATGTATTTAGGGTAGCAGTACTATAGGAGTACACTTTACAGTACTTTTACAAGCCTTTGTGTGTCTGCTTTGAAATATACAACCCCCTATTCCAAGAAAAAAGGTGGCACAATACTTTTTAATTGTACTATCTGTATATGAATGTTCCCTGAATTTTCCAATTTCATTTCTGAAATGTTGTGGAAATTGGAATATTACTTTTGATGGATGTGAGTCCTTCACTAGTAATAGGTCCACAATTGTCTCCTTACTCTGAACTAAGAACCCCTTGTAGCACTTGACTCTCTCAGGGTAGCAGAAATAGGCCTACTCAAGCAGGTGGTGTAGACTAGTAATCTCCATCCGCTTGCACTCAACAACACACCACTCAATAAATGAATGTTCAGTCATTGCTTTTTCTTTGAAAAAGGAAAAGTACCTTTATGACTCACACTACAAAATACTACACATTAATTTTCAAATATCTATCTCAGGCATACCATTGATGATATTCTCACATTGCCATGTGGCCTCTAGTACGCCATGGTCCCCAAATTCATACTTTTTTTTTCTACACAACCCATTCGTGGGTTACAAGGTTTCAATACATCCAGGATCATTCCAGCACTCCCCTATTCAGACAACCAGTCCTGAAGATGATCCAAAATGCTCTGGATCGAAACGCCGTCGACCTAACAGCCTGACCAATAGGCGCACTTCTTCTATGTGGCTCTAGATTCAAATTAAATCAACTGTGCCCACTGTGATATCACAATGTCACATGCGCCGTTAAGCCACTCACTGTAAATAGTTTGCACTTCATGCACAGTGCGCCAACAACGCTCTCTTCTTTTCACTTGCGTCGCCACCTGCACTTTTTTCACGTTTGTGCACCAAGTTCTATGTGGTTGGCATACAATCTAATGCAGTGCTGTTTTTAACTGTATATGTCCGACCCTGAAACTAATGTTACCACATAAAGATGAATAATTATCTTTTGACTAAAAAATGAGTAATCTCCTTCTTGTCCACCCGAGTATTGCTATGTGCATGCTATCTAGAATTGTCTATTAACTTTTACCTTTCAGGACATTGTTTTCTAGTTGCACCCCAAATTCATACAGCAGCCCACCCATTCCAGATGGAAAATCCCGATAAGAGGGTGCCGTTTGAAATAAAGCTGGCCTATTGGCTTTGTCAAGGGCACTACATTAACCTATAAGGCAAGACTATTGGCTTTGTCAAGAGATCATCACATTCTAAGAACAATAATTACATGTAAAAAAAATCCATCGTACCAACAGAATTAATAACTATATATAAATACAATCATTATCAATAAACATTGCATTATTCATCAACAACATTGTTAATAAAGCATTTGTATTCAAGATACTCTTTTTGTATAAATATTTTTATTAAGACTTTAGGCACTGTTACAGCCTACATGCATATTACTGTTAAACATTGTACTGCTTTCTCCTGCCTCCCCCCGTACCCCCTGGTATTGCTCATCCAGTGCTCATTTTAAAGCTTGTTTTTCCCTCACCCGAATCCCACCCCTAAATGTTGGTCTTCATTTGTACATAGATTGCCCCTGTAGATATTCCAACTCGCCCAAATATACTCCCATTTTCCAGGGCACACCCAACTGTCCTAGACCACCTGCTCCTCCAACATATGCCATGGTGGCTGAGCAAATCCCCAAGCTTTAGTGATGCTCCTCCTTGCCACCACCAGAACATTTGTCATCCATATTCTGCATGTCCTTGTGGCATCTGTCCCACCCCAAATGTTCAAAATGCATTGCTCGGTTGATATGCTGATGCATTCACCCCCATGAATACATACATCAGTCAATCAATCACCACCACCTAGAACTTTTGTATAAGCGGACAGTCCCAAAGGATGTGGAAAAAGGTGCCTGTCTGCCTGTATCTGCGTCGACTTTGTTAATCTCTTGCACCATTGTTGTTCTAGCATACCAGGACCGGTGTATGATTCAAATGTGAAATTATTGAAATCTGGAGTGTATGGCCATCTATTTAGGGGCTGCCTGGGCCTCTTCCCACTCACCATCATTGAAAACCCCACATGTCGCTCCTATTTTCCCTTTAACTGTTTCTAAACATCTGGAGAGTGAGTAAACAACTTTTTTATATGTCACAAGGTGGTCTTCTGAGGCGTATATTCATCTCTAAGGGTGAGGATTCTGGTAGTTCTTTCCTCTTTGGAAGGATTGCCTGTAAGGCGTGTCTAACTTGCAAGGAGCAGTAAACTTTGGAGGGCACCAATTGATATTCCTGCTGTAGCTCCGGCCAGGTGATGACATCTACCTGCTTCGTAAAATAACCAACCACGGAGATCCCAATTTGGCCCCTTTTATAAAATACCGGCTGGTCCCGCGGAGGCTTCAGGATTTTGGCTTTTCATAGGGGAATTGCCTGTGTGACCTTGCCCTTCCCCCCACAAATGCTGTGGCTCTCTTCCAGAGCTCCATTACTGTCGTTGTGGGATCTGTTCAGTCTGTCTTCTCCTTTCCGCCATAAAAGACCCTTCTGTAGCCTCATTGTTCCAATACTGCCCTATCCATATGGAACACTGGTTCTGGCATTGGGAGAAAGACAAAGCAATTGATTGTGGCATGTTGTGCCACCTAATAGTATTTCTGGATGTCAGGCACCACAATGCCTCAGTTGTACCAAAACCTTGGACACTTGGAAAGGGCTATAGGCCCCCAGTCCATAGTAGTGTTCGCACCTCATCCTCAATTGCCCTGAGGTAGGAGCCGAGCACCTCATAGGCATTGTTTTGCAGGGTGTAGAGGAAATGAGGTAGCAACATTATTTTGAATAGGGTGGCTCTGCTCAATAGTGAGAGCGGTAACAGCTTCCCGTTCAAAACAATCTTAAACTTGAGTTTGGGGTCATTCTTTTACCACTTCAGGCGAGTCAATACAGATATAGGACCAACCACTTGAGACTCTGTACTCCCATACTGAAGAATGAAATGAATAAGCCTGCAATCTCTCCCAGGGTCAAGCTTTCTAAGTCCCCAGAAATGTAGGGATCATTTGCTTAAATAGTTTTTGGGAGGGCTGCTGCAACTCCTGCAGCCCCCTTCAAAAATGCTTTCAATACACTGCTGCTGCACTTTCCCATTTTGGGGCACCACAGTAGCCACAAGGACATTCAAATCAGCCCATGCAGGGCATTATTGAGTGCTCTTCAGCAGAGTTCCTGAATCTTTGAGGAGCAGATCACACGTTGTTTACTTGTTGATGCAGCAGCGCTCCATATGAGTTTTTTTCTTAATTTTGTTTAGTAGGGATGCCCCAATTCCACCTGGGACACCCCATGGTCAACTTACAAATGAGGGCCTTGGGGGGAGCTCAGAGTGCTCTGCGACCCCACCAGCTTCTTGCATGCGCTACCTTCCAGTGAGTTCGAGCCATCATCTGCCTTTCTGATACTGCCTTCCTTGAGCAATCTCCATGTGCTCCTGTGGTAGGAGCAAGTCTGTTCTGCTCCCCCGCCCATGGGAGAAGCACAACATTGTTCTTGGTGCCTCAGCTATCCCCTGGGTAATGGAGATGGGGTCTTGGAACCTACCCCTACTGTGCTAGACCTCAGGTATTGGGGCCCATGGGGCCAAGTGAGTGTCTGGGATGAGGGCTGTACACACACCTGTCCTTGATAACACTCCCATATGTTCCTTGCACCAACCTGAGGGCACTGGTCCACTCTGGGGGTAAGTTAGAGAGTTATGGCAGATCCCCACGCTCTCTGTTTTCAGGCATGTAAAAATGGGCAAAACTTCGCAGGTGCATAATTTGGTTCACGTTGGACCAATTTTCTTGATCTTGGGTTACTTTTACTCCTTGTGGCGAGCTCTGACCACCTGTAGCATTTTGAATAGCCCCCTGACCTCTAATGCAGTGCAATTTGTAAACAGCTGATTCAACTGACTGCCTGCACCAGCCTTCTCTCCTCTGCTTTACTACCACAGGTCACATTGCCTTCCGGTCATCTTGCTGAGTACCTGAAGGGAAGTGTAGTCCAAGACTTTCTCCAGCTGGTCCTCAGGGGGCATAAGGAGCCCAGAGATACTAACCCTGAAGAGAACCATCTAGTCATGGGTGTCAGCTACAGACAATGTTCTTAGTCCATCAGGGGCATCAAGTGACTTCTACTTCCAGCTGACCATGGTTTTGCTGGTGTCGCCTTCCAGGACTAGGGTCTTGCTCCCCAATGTTCCCTTGTGCACGGGTCTCTAGATGTGAGTGGAAAGTTATAGATGTCAGGCGACCTTGGCCAATCTTAGAATGCCACATCATCCCCCACCCCTGTGCCAACACTCCAGCACAGCATTCTGCAACAAATATGGCAGAGCCCTTCTTCCTCTGGTCGGAGTTTCCTATGCCCACCCAGAGGTATGACTATGGTAATGGGAAAACCTTCCCATGTGATCTCCATAAACTGGTTCTGGGGCAGCTCTCTCTCCCATTGGTTTTGGACCTAAGTTAGAGTGAGGGACAAAAGAAGGGGGCTGGCCTTAGGTCATGTTAATCTGCTTGTGAAAATGTAGGCCTCTTTGAAGTGTAACCAGTCTCTGAGCAGAGCCCCAAGGCCATAATATAAAGGGAAGCACAGGATTTTCCCACACCCAAGCCCTTTGTGTGGGAGCAATCCATATCTGACCACAGATGAGCCATCCAGCTGGCAAGTGACAGTTGAATGCTTACAAGCTTTAGGCAGGAATGTGTGAACTTTTTTAAAGTACTGGTTGCTTAATAGCTAGACAAAATTCGATTTTACCATTAAATTGAGTTTTTAATAATTCTACAAATTAGTCCTTGAATTATTTGCCTAGCTGCTACCCATCTAAAGTTATCATTAAGTAAATTTAACATTGCAGCTGAATGTTTCTGTATGAAAACAGCCAGGCTTGCTACAGTGAAAGTCGCTATTGGGGATATTTCCCTGTAAGGGCATGTTCAACATTAACTTTTAAATGGCCTACACTTAAAAACAAAGGGGCAGATTTATGTTGGGAATGCGCCACGTTTGCGTCACGCAACAGCGCGTAAATGTGGCGCATCCCTACGACCAAATTACAACGTGACGCATTTAGGCAGATGCGTCACGTAAAGCCCTGCGCCACTTGTGGGCGTTCCGGCGCAGGGTGGGCATTCGGGGCAGGTGCGCCTCGCAAAAGTGGCTGAGTGAAATCTATAAGATTTCACTCAGTCACTTTCAGGCCAATGCTGCATCAAAACTCTGCGCCTGCTTGAAGCAGGAGTAGGTCTTGACGCAGCATTGTAAAGATGGGGCACCCCCGAGCCTTGCTGGAGCTGCGTCACGCTTGCGACGCAACTCCAGCAATGTGCCGCCTTTACGGCACAGATGCGTCGCGCATCTGTGCCGTTTTTGCCCCATGGTGTGCCGCACACCATGGGTGGCGGAGCAGGGGACGCAAAATAACTGGCGCATCCTTCCATTATGGGCAATACAACCTACTTTGGCGTTTCTTAATTCTTTAAAAGGAAGATTTAGGCCTGTCAAAATGTTTTTGTTTTACAGGTCGAATTTTCACTTTAAACTGCCACCTCCATGCTACCTGTGGGCAGCTATCATTCACCCAGACCAATTGTATCCAATATGCTGCGCAGGGGATTGAGAGAACATGGCCTGGGTCCCTGAGTGTCAGTTAGAAGTCGATGTATGATTTGGTATCGCTGGATTGGGTGGGTGCCTCACCCACCACAAAACTCATTGGTTGGGAACATAAGGAAATGGTTGGACACGTACACAGAAAAAAATGGAGAGCTTTAGACTGAGCTTGAATAATGCAGTAACCTAATTTCTAAAACAATGTGGGAGATTCTGCAGATGCCAACGCGGATGTCTTCTGCCGTTTACCCTTAAAGTTTGTCTCATTGAGTTAGCTAGGTTTGGTTGGCGCGGATTAGAGGTGAGGACAGCTTCCCAGACCGAAGTGTAATGCCTGCAGTCCTGTAGCTCAAGGGAGGAGACCCAGACACCAGTTACATGTCTGCCCTTTGGAAAGTGCGCACGCTGTATCATGTTCCCATTCTTTACGCTACTCTAACACAGACTAGGTCTGCACATTTGTTTTTTTCGTCTTCAGCGCATATATTAACTCAAAAAATCTCGAAGCTACTGCATCTGCTGCTGTCTGCAGAGCTCGGAAACACGAAGAAGCAATTACCGCCCTGTGTTTCGGAGCAGTGCCGTCTGCAGCCTATAAAATTGACATGAAGATGTTTAGAGCTAATGTGTGCACTGAAGAAGATAAAAGGAAACACGCATAACCCTTCTGCATTGATACAGTGCAGAGAACGGAATGATATGATCCAAGGGGCATATGTACAAGGGAACTGCGCCACTGGAACCTCACTTTTCTTGATGTTGGTGGTGCAATGCCCTGCACCATATTTACAGAGTGGCGTTAAGCCACTTTTTGTGGCTTAACATCACTTTATAAATTTGGTACCCTTTCACGCAGTTACCGTGGGCATTCCACTGCAACACCCATTGCTTTTTGAAGCGCCCCAGATTTACAAGGAGGAGTAAATCTGAGGCAGCGCCAAAAACTAACGCCATGTATTGGCAGGCATTTGAGTGGCACAATAAGGTGAAATACTTTAATTTCTCCTCTTTTTTGTTTTTTTCTATGTGTGCTGCATTTCCCAGCAAAATTCCATTAATTATTGTTTATGTGCAGGAAGGTGTCAATTCCTGCACATAAACAATCATTAAATAATGGTGATGTGTTACTTCTTTGTGTGCAGCAGAATGCAATACACAGTGAAATAACATAGCGCCATTATTAATTGTTTATGTGCGGGAAGGAACACCTCCCTGCAAAAAATCAATTAGAATCAGTGCAGGGGGAAACACAGGGGTGCACCGTACTGTTGTAAATACCGCGCATCCCTTCGTTTTGGAAATGGTGGAGCATGGTGCTGCAAAATTTGCCGCAGCTCCATCCTCCATCTTTCCATGTCAATATGCATCCAAATATCTGAAAAAAAACAGACTTACATCATTGCTCTCCGCTAGCCGCACTTGTTCTTGATACAGCTCAGTTACAGCACACATGCAGACAAAAGTCTTTCTTAGCATACAGCGCATTAGTTCCCTATGTGCCTCTATATTGGCACAGAACGTGATCACAGTAAGCCTAGAACACGGTCATAATAGGGTTTCGGAGATTTAGACTGAAAGAAGCAGAAGCTTTCCTCCAGCAGGTTGTGACTCTCCAGTCGAGTGAGAAAACAAGCCTTATAATTTCAGATCCTTATATATGTTCCACAACAGTGATTTTAGTAAATATCTGAGTAGAAGGCAATTGCACCCATATCAAGCCAAAAACACACACAAGACCAGTAAAATAAGTTGTGCGGCAGAGAATAATGTGCAAGTTTAGTCGGCACTAATGAAAAAAAGCTCTTTTATTCCCTCCAATTAATCTTTCAATATAAATCAAGCGAAAGCTGTTGAAAGGTATTCTTTTATAATTCTACATTAAAACACAGGACAAGGCAACACAGCTAGAACTTAATGCAAATGATAATAATTGCTGCTGTCAATCAGTAGAATTCTATGAAAATGTTCCTCTGATTCGTGGTACGCTTGCTGACTGTCAATGACTGTTTTGTCAAAGATCATGTAAAAAAGAAAATTCCTCATCTTTCTTTATGAAGAACAATTATTTGACAATACACTATGGAGCTAAGTGGTTGTTTCTTTAATAAAAACAGCCTTTTGTGTCTTTTATCATGAATTTCTAATTGAATAGAAGAACTGGAATAAGTTCATGTAATAAAAACAATTTAGAAGGAAAAATTAGTAGCAGTTCCAAATGACTAATGCAGCCGTTGTAAATATAACATCAAATGCAACAGTTTAAAGCATTTCTTCCAAAAGTAGACAAAGGACCTAAAACCCAAAGAGAACATTTGTGAGTTGAGCACTGTTTGAAACTGGGGTTTTGGTTGGCATAGGTATGCATCCTGACCAAGCAGGACCGACAAAGTTAGTCAGGGTGTATCACAAACACACTCTTAATTAACCTGTGCTTACCCCTTAGTAGCTAGGCACAGAGACATCAGGCTTAACTTAAGACCGCATCTGGTTAGAAGAACAAAGTTTAATTTGATGAATAAAACAGGACCAAAAGGACAAAAATCCAAGAAGTAAAACCGAAGCTATGAATTTCTAAAGGTCATATCCAAAAGTTCAGGCCACCCGTGATGGAGCATGGATTGGATACAGGGCCCGCCCTTGTTCTTTGCAAAGTACCTTGTTTGCATTGATGCTGAAGATGAGATGTGAGGAGCAAAGAGGGTGAAGAAGATGCGTCATCGTCGAGCTGCACATATTCCTGGCTGATGAAGGGTGAAACCCTGAAACAGGTCCTAGGATGCTTGTTTCCAGTTCAGGGAGGATTAGACCTTGCAGTTTGGGATGAACTGTTCCCATTTGGCACAGGGTCAAGACTGATTTTATTATGGCTGGGTTTAAACGGGAATGGCATGGGGAGCAAAAAACGATAGTTTTAGGCCCAGATCTCTGTACTGGGGGGAATGTATGGCATTGTTCTGCCCTCTGTCCATCAATTATTCTTTTTGCCTTTGTCACCCCGAGTGGGATGGGTAAGCCCAGACAAGGTCCCATGCTCTCCGTGCCAATGAAGTCAAGCTCTCATGGTTGATGAGGGGGTGAAACCCTGAAACCGTTCCTAGGATGTTTTTCCGAGTCTAGGTAGGACCTGGCCTGGCAGTTCGGGCAGGACTGTTCTCAGTGGGCAGAGGGTCAAGACTGATTTGCATATTATTGGGTTCAAACTGGAATGGCATGGGGAGCACAAAAACAATGAATTTAGGCCCATATCTCTATGTTGGGGTGAATGTATGACATTGTTCTGCATACTGTCCATCAATTGTTCTTTTTGCATTTGTCAGCCCGAGTGGAACGGGTATGTCCAGACGTGGGTCCTCTGCTCTGCATGCCACTGGAGTCAAGCTATCATGGCTGATGAGGGGTGAAACCCCGAAACCGGTCCTAGGATGCTTGTTTGTAGTCCAGGGAGGACCTGACCTGGCATTTTTGGCTGGACTGTTCTCATTGGGCACATGGTCAAGACTGATTTGCATATGGCTGGGTTCATACTGGAATGGCATGGGGAGCAAAAAAACGATGGATTTAGGCCCAAATCTCTGTATTGGGGTGAATGTATGACATTGTTCTGCATTCTATCCATCAATTGTTCTTTTTGCATTTATCAGCCCGAGTGGGATGGGTATGCCCAGAAGTGGGTCTCGTGCTCTCCATGCCAATGAAGTCAAGCTCTCCTGGCTGATGAGGGGTGAAACACTGAAACCAGTCCTAGGATGCTTGTTTCCAGTCCGAGAAGGACCTGGCCTGGCAGTTCGGGATGGACTGCTCTCATTTGGCACAGGGTCAAGACTGATTTGCATATAGCCTGGCTTAAACTAGAATGGCATGGGGAGTGATATACCTGGTACCATTGGAGTGAGTCTCCCTTCCATTTTTTACTGATTGCCTCCCCTGTGTTTGATCTGTTTTGCTGGTTAGGTGCTTTGAGCACTGTGCCACTGCTATTCAGTGCCACAGTGCAAGTGCTTCCTATGTTAAATAGATTTATTGATTAGTGACTCCATGATTGGATTATTTGATTTACTTGTCAGACCCTAGTAGAGTGCACCATGCGTGCCCAGGGTTTGTAAATCAAATGCTATTGGTGGGCTTGCAGCACTGGTTGTGCCACCCACAGAAGCAGCTTGTAAAGTGTGTTCCAGGCCTGCCATTGCAGGGGCAGTGTGTAGTCTGTGACTTGGCAATTGAACTCACTTGCCAGTCCCTAAACCTTCCCTTTTCTTCATATCAGACACCCCTGTGGTATGCCCAAGGGCAGGGTGCATTGTAAGGATAAGGTGTACGGTAGGACATGCCCTGGTGTGTGTGGCATGCCCCAATAGTGAATTACAGCCATTTTCTTTTTTCACTATTGCAAGGCTATTTGTTCCCCCATAGGTCAAATGGGCAATTTGATTATTACATCTTCTAATACTAACTGTCTCAGGGAACTATGTTGAAATTAGAGTTTAGTATGTCTGAACTCAGAATGATAAAATACATATTTTAGTGAAGTTGGTTTTACCATTCTGTGTTTGAAAATACCACTTTTAGAAAGTAGGTATTTTCTTGCCTAACTATCCAAGCCTGCCTCTGCTAGGTTGTGTTTTGCTTGTCTGGAGTTTGAGTGATAGGGGCTGGGGGATTCCATGAGACAGGGTGAGTTAAGAGCTGAATAGAGAGATCTGCATGTAGATGGGTGGGAGGAGTTGCACATGGGACCTGAATAGGGCTGTGCCTTCCCTCCACAATGCTGGCTCCACCTCCTGTGGTGTGTCTGATGTCCTTGGCTTACACTGTGAAAGGAAAGAAGGAGTCTTGTCAACAAAGGGCTCCAGGACTGACCAAAACTGGTTTGGACTAGGTAAAGGCCTCTTTGCCTTCAGAGGACAAATGATTTTGCAGTACGAATATGGGTACCCAGACCACAAGATTTTAGATCACTTCTGAGACAAGACAAACCTTTTTCCAAGGAGAATAACCAAGGAAGCTGCAGGAGGTAGGACTGCCTCTCTGCCAGTGTGCTGTTTGCTGGGTTGGCCTGTCCTGGTCGCTTCATTGCCAAGCAAAGGAGAAGGAACTTTTAAAGAACGTTCATCATCTTGCAGAATATTACTCCAAGGGCTTGATTTGAGCTTGCCTCCTGACCGAAATCTCAGGGATACCAGACTTCAACCCTTCTATTTGTCTGCGCCTGGAACTTGCTGTTCTAGCTGCTACAGAAGGAATTCTGCAACACTGAAGCCAGCGAGTGATGCCGTCATCTACACCGAAGCTGTTAGCGCTGCTCCGACCTGCAATGTAGACCAAACGCAGGCCGCCGTGCCTCATCGACGCCAGTGAACAACATTGTAAGCCTGCCGTAGCTGTGAGCGCTGCTCCGACTTGCGACGCCAGCCCGACGCCTGCTGCTGTGCTGCATCGACTCCCATGCTGACATCATCGCAGAGCCGATCATCAACGTGGTTGGTCAAGAATCCATCGACATCGTGACATCGTACGGAACCATGGTTTCGGTGCCATCATTATGTCACCTCGTCTCCGGTCAGGAAGCGACGCCTCCACTGCCTGCACAAGCATCCAGGACACTGATGCATCATCTCCCTGAAGTTAGGAACCAACGCTGCAACGTGCCAATGACGCTGCACCTCCCCAATGCTGTGAGCTGTCTTTGTTTTCGCTTTTCCAAGGTACTGTTCGTTGTGGGTCTGTTTTGATTCCGGGCCAGACGCCGCACATCTTGCAGTCGCGCGGTACTGTTTTTAAGTGAATAACCTATTTTTGAACTATTTCTACCATCTTGAAGAATTTGTATTGAGTACAGTATTGTAGATTTTTGTCGTTTATGGTCTTGTGATAAGTCTATATAAAGAATACTTATTTTTATAAAACCTGTGTTGTGTCCATCTGTAGTGTTTTCACTGTATTGCTGTATGTGTTCACAAATGCTTAACACACTGCCTCTGAGATAAGCCTGTCTACTCATGCCAAGCTACCAAGGGGGTGAGCTGGGACTATCCAGTAGTGTAATCCCCTTTCCCTGACTTAGAAGCAAGGGTCCCTATTTGGTCAAAGGTGTATAACATTGCCAACTAGAGAGCCTCAGTTCTAACATTGGTGTGCAGTGGTGAGGATTTGGAACTGCATTTGTGACTCATATGCAGTAACTGGTGTACACTACTAGTGAGTGCAGACCAAATGCGACCAGATACATTTTTTTAAAGAATTATTTTTCCTTGGACTGTTATTTTTCCTGAGAACTGCCAATTCTTACTAAAATGAGTAGACCAGCATCTGTTGCATCTATGGATCTAGATTTAAGGAAGAGAGGTTGGAAACCTACACTTTGAAACAGCTCAAGCATCTCTGCAAGAAAATTAAAGGTGCTACACCAGGCATTTCTAAAAAGGATGACTATCAAAAAGCACTGAGGGCCTGGGTAGAAGCAAGAAATGCCCCTGAGATTGTGGTGGAGCCAGCTGGGGATGCAGATGGGCAGCTGGATGGGCCAGTGTTTCCAGCTAGGAGAGGGCTACCATCCCCACCTGGCAGTAGTACCTCCTCCAAAGACTTGTCCCCCAGAGAGCTGGAAGACATGGAGAGAAAGGGCACACAAGGTGGAGATGGCTAAGCTTAAGATGGAGAGTGAGAGGGAATTAGAGAATAACAGATTGTCTTTGGAGAGAGGGAGAATGAGAATGGAAAATGAGAGGATGGTGAGGGAGTTAGAGATCAAGGCAAATGGCTTAGAGATCAATCCCTCTGGTGGTAGCGCACCATCTGTACCTTCAGAAGGCAAGGTATATATCCCCAAGGATGTCATCAAAGATTTCCACAAGCATGAATATATTGGGCAGTGGTTTGCAGCCTATGAGATAGCAATGTTTGCCCACCAGGTCCCTGAGAAGGATTGGGGAGCTGGGTTGTGTGGCCAATTTGTGAGTGAAGGGAGGGATACTATGTTAGACCTACCCAGTGAACATAGGATGTCTTATGCCCACATGAAGGAAGCCCTGATGACAAGGTATGGTTTGACCCCCGAACTCTATAAACAGAGATTCAGGAATTGTAAGAAGCTGGAGGGAACCACTTGGGTAGAATATGTATCATTCTTTTGCAGAGCTATGGATGGTTGGGTGAAGAGTAGCAAAGTGGATACTTTTGAAGCGCTCTATGATTTGTTTGCAAGGAAGAACTTGTCTGCTAACTGTTTTCCAGAGCTACGCCAGCACATTATTGATAGCACGTTAACTAACCCTAGGAAGCTTGCTGAGGAAGTGGACTGTTGGGTCAGTACCAGGGTCTACAAGGGTCATGTAGGAGATTCCGCCAAGGGTGGGCAGGGTCCCCAGCAGAAGAGTGGGAGGGACAAGGGTAAACAGAGGGAGTTCCAGAAAGGTCCCCATAGCAATTCCCAAGGGAACCAAGGAAAGGGTTCCCAGCCTCCCCCTGAGAATAAGTCAGAGCCCCGACAGGTAAACCTGTTCACAGGGGTCCAGCAAACTGTTTTCAGTGTGAGCAGGTGGAACACCGTTGGTATGATCCCCAGTGTCCCCAAAAGTCAGTATGGGCCACCTTGTGCACCACCCCGTCAGATGGCCAGTGTAGCCCTGGGAGGGAAGGAGATTGGTGCCCAAGCCCGCAGAAATGTCCCTTGTTTCATTAGAAGAATTTGAGATGGTCCCTAAGATTCAGCTCCCTCATAACACTAAAAAGTACAGGCAGTGGGTGACCATCAATGGCCATAGAGTGGAGGCTCTGAGGAACACCTGGGCTGGTGTCACAGCTGTCAGCTGCCCATTGGTGATCAAGGAGCAGGTTATCCCTCATATATTCTTCCCTGTACTTGCAGCGGACAACTCACAGAGCAAGTGAGAGGTGGCTCAAGTCCCTTTGAGTGGGGGGTCTCTGGTACTTTTCAAGTAGCTGTGAGGCCTGCCATGCCTGTTGATTGTCTGTTGGGCAATGATTTAGAGAACTCCCCCTGGGCTACGGTGGAGAAAAAGTCTCATTTGGAGATGTTGGGTCTGCCTGAATGGGTGTGTGTGACCACTCGGTCTATGGCAGCCAATGTGTTCAAGAGATCCTGGAGCCTGAATGTATGGCCCAGGAACCTACCTTAAAGAGAAGAAGTAGAGGGCATGGGAAACCAGCACTCATTGTTTCCACGGTCCAGGAGGAGGCAGACCTTTAGGGGGATGCCCTGGAACCTACAGGGGAGCAAATTGCTGAACTAGGGGACCTATCTGATCCGACCCATTGTCAGCAAGAAGGAGGGCCCTCCAGGGAAGAATTTTGTGCAGACCAGAGGAAGTGCCCTTCTCTTGTGGGTTTGCAGCAACAGGCCACAAACCAGGCAGCAGGTGATCAGCCTGGATCACATTGGATCTACTGGGAGAACGACCTCTTGTACAGCAAGCCTAAAGTTGCTCAGCCTGGGTCAGCCCGTGTGCTGGTGGTACCCCAGCGCTTCAGAGCCTTCCTACTCTGGTTGGCTCATGATGTGCTTTTAGCTGGACATCTGGGACAATGCAAGACCATTGAAAGGTCTGTCACCCACTTTTACAGGTCCGAGTTGCGGAAGAGCTCAGATACTCATTGTAGGACTTGACACACTTGCCAGGCAAGTGGAAAAAGTGGAAGGAAGCACAAGGCTCCTCTCCAACCTTTCCCTATAGTCAGTACCCTTTTTGAATAGGTGGGAATTGACATTGTGAGGCCACTGGACCCCAAGACAGCCATGGGCAACAGGTTTATCCAGGTCTTGGTGGACTATGCTACCTGGTACCCGGAACCCATCCTGATCAGGACAGTGACGGTCCCCATGGTGGGAAGTGAACTGATGGGGATTCTCTGCCGTGTGGGTTCCCCTGAGAGGTGGTGCCTGAAAGAGGTACCAACTTAATTTCCAGTTATGTGAAGTCCCCGTGGAAGGAGTGTGGTGTTAGATACAAGTTCACCACCCCTTATCACCCCCAAGGTAATGGGCTGGTTGAGAGATTTAACCGGACCCTTAAAGGCATGATTATGGGTCTTGAGGAAACTATGAGGCGTAAGTCGGATGTCCTCTTTCCATGCCTTATTTTTGCTTACTGTGAGGTGCCACAAAAGTCCCTAGGGTTCAGCCCCTTTGAACTGTTGTATGGACACCCGGTAGGAGGACCTTTGATTCTGGTCAAGGAAGGCTGGGAGCAATATCCCATTAAACCTCCCCAGGATGTATACAGTTACATGCTGGCCTTCATGAACCAGACTCAGCGATTCTGAAAACTCGCTCAGGTGAATCTGGAAGCCAGCCAGGTGGACATGAAGCGGTGGTATGATCAGAATGCTACTCTGATTGAGCTTCAACCTGGACAGAAAGTTTGGACAATGGCCCCTGTAGAGCCTTGTGTGCTCCAGGACAGGTGGACCAGACCATTTGAGGTGGTGGAGCGCAAGAGTGATTTGGTGAACTTGCGGTCTCCAAGGAACCCTTTGTGGGTCCTGCATGTTAACCGCCTGAAGGTCCACTTAGAGAGGTCCAAAGTGGTCATGCTCCTAATGACAGATAATGGAATGGAGGAGAAGACTAGTTTCTTCCTTACCTCCTGTCTGCAATAGAGCAAGATGGGTCAGTGATTGGTGCGTGTAAGCCTCTCTCCCAAACTGATGCTTGATCAGCAGTAAGATTGTCGTCAACTGTTGGGGCAATTCTCTGATTTGTTTTCCTTGATCCCTGGTATCAAAGAGTGGTGTGTCCATGATGTGGACACTGGGGACAGTCCTCTTGTGAAGCACAAGGCTTACAGAGTGACTGACATGGTCAGAGTTTACATCAAGGAGGAAGTCTCCAAGATGTATGCCTTAGGGGTTATTTAGTCCTTTAACAGTCATTGGGCCAGCCCAGTGGTTTTGGTCCAAAAGGCTGCCGTGCCTGGCGCCACACCCAAACTCCAGTTCTGTGTGGACTACCGAGGACTTAATTCAGTCACCAGGACTGACGTGCACCCCTTCCCCAGAGCTGATGAGCTCATTGATCGGTTAGAGGCTGCATGGTACCTCAGCACATTTGATTGATGTCTGGATACTGGCAGATCGCCTTGACTGATGGGGCCAAAGAGAGGTCAGCATTCTCCACACCAGATGGGCACTACCAATTCTGGGTTATGCCCTTTGGGATGAAAAATGCCCCTGCCACCTTCCAGAGGTTGGACAGGAAGATTTCAATGCCGCCTACCTGGATGACATAGGAGCACCAGTTGGGAAGAACATCTGCGCCACCTGTGGGAAGTGTTGATGGCAGGCCTCACGATCAAGGCGAGTAATGCTAGATCGGGCAGGGTTCCGTGGTGTACTTGGGGCACCAGGTAGGGAGAGGCCAGGTGGCGCACCTACAACCCAAGATTGATAACATCCTTGCATTGGAACCCCCAAAGTCTCAGACACAGGTGAGAGCCTTTTTAGGACTCATGGAGTACTACAGGAGGGTTGTCAAGGGGTATGGCAACATTGTTGCACCCTTGACTGAGATGACTTCCAGGAAGCAGCCCAAGAAAGTGAACTGAATGCAAACCTGTCATAAGGCTTTTGACGCTGGGAAGACTGCCATGTGCACAGCACCCCTGCCTCAGGCGCCCAACTTCTCAAAGGAATTCATAGTTCATTGTTCAAACAGAAGCTTCAGAGCATGGTGTGGAGGGTGTTCTATCACAGATTAATGAAGATGGCTGAGTCCAACCTGTATCCTTCATCAGTAGGAGGTTACTTCCACGGGAACAAAGGTGGAGTGCATTTGAGCGTGAGTCATTTTCTGTGGTCTGGGCACTGAAGAAGTTGAGATCATACCTGTTTGGGACTCACTTCCGGGGTCAGACAGACCACAAGCCCCTCAGATGGTTAATGCAGATGAGGATGAGGAGTGAGAACCCAAAGTTGTTGAGGTGGTCGATTTCCCTACAGGGGATGGACTTTACGGTGGAAAACTGCCCTGGTACAGAACACACTAAAGCTGATGGTCTGCCCAGATTTTTCCACCCTAGTGAAGAGAACTCCCAAGGGGAAGGGTAGTTCTCCCCACATTTCAGCTGGCGGGCACACTTGTTAGACCTAGTACCATTGGTATGAGTCTCCCTTCCATTTTTTAATGATTATCTCCCCTGTTTTTGGTCTGTTTTGCTGGTTAGATGCTTCGGGCCCTGTTCCACTGCTATTCAGTGCCACAGTGCAAGTGCTCCCTATGTTAAATTGATATATTGATTAGTGACTCTATGATGGGGTTATATGATTTACTTGTCTCGCCCTAGTACAGTGCACCATGTATGCCCAGGGCTTGTAAATCAAATGCTGCTGGTGGGCTTGCAGCACTGGTTGTGCCACCCACAGAAGCAGCTTGTAAAATGTTTTTCTCAGGCCTGCCATTGCAGGGACTGTGTGCAGTCTGTGACTGCCATGTCGACTTAGCAAGTGCACCCACTTGACAGCCCCCAAACCTTCACTTTTCTTTATATCAGACACCTCTATGGTAGGCCCAAGGGCAAGGTGCATTGTAAGGATAAGGTAGGACATGCCCTGGTGTGTGTGGCATGTCCTAATAGTGAATTACAGCCATTTTCGGTTTTCAGTATTGTGAGGCTACCTGTTCCCATAGGCCAGAATGGTCAGTTTGATTATTACATCTTATAATCCTAACTGACTCAGGGAACTAGGTAGAAATTCGGGTTTAATATGTATGAACTCAGAACGGTAAAATACATCTTTTAGTGAAGTTGGTTTTACATTCTGTGTTGTAAAATACCACTTTTACAAAGTAGATATTTTATTGCCTAATTATCCAAGCCTGCCTCTGCTAGGTTGTGTATTCCTTGTCTGGAGTTTGAGTGACAGGGTCTGGGGGATTCCAAGAGACAGGGTGAGTCAGCACAGACCTGAATGGAGAGATCTGCATGTAGATGGGTGGGAGGAGTTGCACCTGGGACCTGAGTACCTCCACAATGCTGGCTCCACCTCCTGCGTCTGTGTCTGATGTCCCTGGCCTACACTGTGAAAGGAAAGAAGGAGTCTTGTCAACAAAGTGCTCAATGACTGACCAGAATTGGTTTGTAGAAGAAGGAACTTTTAAACTTTCATCATCTTCCAGAATATCACTCCAAGGGCTTGATTTGAGGTTGCCTCCAGACCGAAGTCTCAGGGATACCTACCTTCACCCCTTCTTATTGCCTGCATCTGGAACCTGCTGTTCTAGCTGCTACAGAAGGAATTCTGCAACACCGATGCCGAAGAGCGTGCCATCATCCGCACCGAAGCGGCGAGCGCTGCTCCGACTTGCAACATAGACCCGATGCCGGCCACCGTGCCACATCGACGCCAGTGAACGACATTGTAAACCTGCCATAGCCATGGGCGCTGCTCCTTCTTGTGATGCCGGCCCGACACCTGCTGCTGTGCGGCATCGACTCTGAAGCTGACATCATTGCGGAGCTGATCGTCGACATGGTTGGTCAAGAATCTATCGACATCGTGACATCATACAGAACCGTGGTTTTGGTGCCATCGTGACATCACCTCCTCTTTGGTCAGGAACTGACGTCTCCCCTGTCGGCGCAAGCATCCATGACACCAACGCATCATCTTCCCCGAAGTAAGGAACCAACGATGCAATGGGCCAATGACGCCACACCTCCCCGACGCCGTGAGCTGTCTTTGTTTTCGCTTTTCCACGGTACTGTTCTTTGTGGGTCTGTTTTGACTCTGGGCCCGACGCCACACATCTCGCAGTCGGCGCCGTATTTTGGGATTTCTGTGACCTTGACGTCCTGATAACTCCAGTTGGGGTTATCTGTTGCTAAAGACTGTTTTTAAGTGAATAACCTATTTTTTAACTATTTATACCATCTTAAAGAATTCGTATTGAGTACAGTATTGTGTTTTTTTTGTCATTTATGGTCTTGTGATAAGTCTATATAAAGAATACCTATTCATTTAAAACCTGTGTTGTGTCCATTTGTAGCTTTTTCACTGTATTGCTGTATGTGTTGACAAATGTTTAACACACTGCCTCCAAGATATGCCTGTCTGCCCGTGCCAAACTACCAAGGGGGTGAGCAGGGGTTATCCAGTAGTGTTATCCCCTTTCCCTGACTTAGAAGCAAGGGTCTCTATTTGGACAAAGGTGTATACCATTGCCAACTAGAGACCCCCAGTTCTAACAGGAGCAAACAAATGATGGATTTAGGCCCAGATCTCTGTATGGGGTGAATGTATGACATTTTTCCCAATTCTGTCCATCAATTGTTCTTTTTGCATTTGTCACCCGAGTGGGATGGGTATGCCCAGACGTGGATCCCGTGCTCTCCATGCCAATGAAGTGAAGTTCTCTTGGTTGATGAGGGGTGAAACCCCGAAACGGGTCCTAGGATGCTTGTTTCCAATCCAGGGTGGACCTGGCCTGTCAGTTCGGGCTGGACTGTTCTCTTTCTTTCTTTTTTAAAAATATTTTTATTTGAGAGTGAGACATATAAAACACACAATTTTTTCGTCCCGCCCTCATTTTTATCCCAGGCTCACCTGCTTCACCCCTCCACAGACCCACATTGGTCCAAGTTCTGGTCCCACAATGGTGCATTAACTCTAACAGGTTTAAAGTGCCATGTGCTAAGTTATGCTAATCATCATATTGATATTTTGATAACAAGCTTTGAACATATAGTGGCAAAATTTGTGGCAATTTGAGAGTATCCCCACAAATTCTTAATTTACAGTGCAAGGTGCAAAGGTATCAAAGTTTCAGGTGCCCAATTATTAGTACCATTTGATCCTCCCGTTTCTATCCTAGTTAAGATGCACCCTCCCTATTTATTTAATACTTTTGAGCAGATACCAGAATTTGCCACATTCATTACACAATTTAACAGGTTTAAAGTACCAGATACTGTAATCCATTAATTAGAATAATTGGGTTTCCGGCTACAGTCCTCCTTAGGGTAGCACAATATATATTAGCATTTGACCATATCTCTGTGAATACTTATTTCAAAGTGCAATAGTATAAAAGTGTTAGGTGCCTAGTAAAAAGCAGCAATCAGTTCTTACATTCCAGTCCTACCTTAAATAAATCCCCATTATTTGCTTAATACGCTGCACATGGGGAAATTACACATTGCTTCATTTAAAGTGCTCAATGCCAGCATCTTCTCTGGTATCAGGGAATGTACACATTATTCTATCCAATTTGAAACTGCCTTTCATATTTCCAGGCCCTTCTTATTTGCCTTGCGTCTATATATAGCGTTTTCTAGGTTGTATATATCCAACAGCCGAGCCACCCATTGCTGAATTGAACAACCCATACACCCCCATTGCTATTATTAAGATTGCACCTCCTTCTCTTTCTGTTAGTCTGGTTATTCCCAGCAGAATTGCTGGCGCATTCAGCTCTACCTGCAGCGATCATTTCTCCTTTGAAAACCTCTCTAGATCCTTAATCAGGGGAGCCAACTTGTCGCAAGTTGCAAACATATGGATACTATTCGCCTATTTAGAGTGTAATAAAGCCCAAAGCATGACTTGGAGTTTGGCTGGTATTAAAATTGTCTGGGTGTTTTGGAATATCTTTTGGAAAATTGCCCTCGTAATTTCTAATCTTTCTTGCCATTTAACAGAGCATATTTCCATGTCATCTTTAGCTTGCTCATTCAAAAGCTTATAGATGGTCCCAATTCTAGGGGGGTTGGGCACAATAATTCTGTCGATTAGTTCACTTCTCTCAGGTTCGTCCATTTTATCCAAATTGTTTTGTAAAAAGTTCCTAATCTGTAAATATTTAAAAATATCCCTAGTTGTAAGACCAAATTTGGTTACTAGTTCCATATATGATCGGATACCCTCCTGAGAGTAAAAACAGCCCAAATGTTTAATACCCAGTTCAACCCAGACCTTAAAAGTTGTATCATTAAAAAATATCTGGTAGATTCCCATTCTGCTCTAATGGAGTATAGTAATTGAGCCTTCCAATCACAGTTAGACTTCGTATTGCCCCTCAGATTTTAAAGGTCGTAAGTAGTGTCTAGAACCGGATCCTTTTGTAGTAGTCATAGCTTAGATGATGCCATAGGCCTCCCCACGCCTCTTGGACTAATACCTGTTCCCATATTTTGGGGGATTTAGATTCTCTTGCATATTAATCAGTATTTGAAAGAATAGAAAAATGTGCAAGTGATGTTGCCCACCAATATATCTTCAGATTGTGGAGGGCTAAGCCTCCACGCTTCCTCTTCGATTGCCCCCATAGCCTGCGCTGGGTGAGGAGTCAAAATGGCTATATCGTCTGCATGGTCTAATTCTATACTCTCATGGTTATTTCTCACTATTGGAGGAATATTATGGGCTGCAGCAAGTTGTTTGAGAAAAGAGTCTATATACAACGAGAATAAAAGTGGCGAACAGGGACAACCCTGTCTCGTCCTCCTTGTAACTTTCAGTGGTTGGATCATCTCGCTATTTGCTAGTACCCTAGATTCCAGGTCTTTATACAAGGCTTAACTGCTCTTATAAACCAATTGCTGATCCCTTTGTTTGAATTGTCAGCCATAAAAAAGGCCAGGAGACCCTATCAAAGGCCTTTCCCGCATCTAAAAAAATGGCTAAGATCAAACAGGGTGATGACTCTTCAAACATGTTCAATAGTTTCCTTTCCGGGTATAAAACCATGATGTCCCTCAAATACCATTTTACCGATAACCTGCAAAAGTCGTGTAGCCATTAATGTAGAATAGATCTTAACATCGCGATTAATTTAAGTTATTTACGATAAGAGCCCAACTCCTGTATGGGCTTGTCTTTTTGGGGGAAGACTATGATTTAAGCTAGTGCCCAGGTTTTTGATGGGGTAACCCCTTCTGATATTTGAAGAATCATAGCTGTCAAGATTTCTTTAAGTTCCTCCATAAAGGTTTTATAGAATTCTATAGGGATTTGGTCCGGCCATGCCGCCTTCCCCCTGGGAAGGTTTGACATTGACCCCTCTATTTCCCTCCAGACACTTCTAGTGTCTCCCTCTCATCTTGCTCCAAAACCTCCATCTCACAAGAGTCCAAGTATCTACCTATTTGATCTACCATATCCCCAACCATTCTACCCACATCCTCCATAGAAAGTGATTGGTAAAATCTAAAGAAGGATGCCCGTATATCCTTAGTCTCCGTTACTCGCCCCATTACTGGATCATTTATTGACAAGATCTCACTACGTGTCACCTCTGTTCTTGTTCTGATAGCCAATAAGTGGCCCACCCTCTCCCCACATTCATAGACTTCCTCCCTATGAACTGTTGCCTTGTCTAAAGCTTTCCTTAGTAGTAATCCTTGAATGTCTGCCTTTGCTAGGGCCATCTCCTTTTGTGCTTTATCTAGCTCCAGATTTTTACTTAAGGCTTCAACTACTCTTTCCTCTGCTTGGGCTAGTTTTTGCAGTCTGATGTTTCTAAGATTTCTTTCCTCTTTCCTTTTCCTGCTTGGATACTGTATTGCATGGCCCCTCACTCCTGCCTTTAGGGTGTCCCATACTACACTCAGTGATGCTGAACCTAACTTTCTCTGTAGGAAATTCGGTATCCAATCCTTCTTGTGCCCTTCATAGCCTTCGTCTAATAGTAGGGCCCTCTCAAAGGTCCATGCCAAGGATTTCTTGGTTTGCCCTCCCTGCTCCAGCTGCAGTACGGGTGGGCTATGATCGTATTATACTGTAGGGTGCCGATTAATACTGTTCTTCCCACCTGTGTAGAGGACGTAAACAAAATCCAGCCTAACATGCTTCTGGTGTGGGGCCGAGTAGTAAGTAACCCTGTGCTCCTCATGCCTCTGAAAAGACCATACAACCACCAGGCCATGTACCTGGCATAGATTACAGAGCGCTTGATACACATTTGGATTCCTGCCCCTATACCTTTGATCCTGTCCCCATTTGGAGTCTAGATTAATATTAAAATCGCCACACACGATTATTGGCAGTGGCCAGTGTGCTAATTCGTTAGTAAGCCATTCCAATAGGAATGGATCATCCACATTACTGCCATAAATCGAGCATAGGGTAAAGTCTTGCTGCTCTGAGGTCTTCCCATTTGTAATGACCCATCGTCCTAGCCCATCGGAGCGCATTTTCTCCTAAACTGAACTGAGGTTTTCTTAGATAGAATTGCGACCTCCCTTGTGTGAGTCCCCTGCATCGTGGCCCCAACCACAGAATAGCCAAGATATTTCATTAAATCTTTCTTTGACCCATCAAGCTGGGTCTCTTGCAAGCAGACAATGTCTGCCTGCAACAATTGAAGACCTTGCGCCACCACTTGTATTTTTTTTGCATCATTTAGTCTACAAATGTTCAGTGTGGCTATGCTTATTCTCCCCATCTGCCTAATTGGATTTGGTTGCCACCTTTTTCAACCTTCCTTCATATAGAGGATAAAATCTTTGCTGCCGCCTGTTTCAATACTGCTACCCATCCAGTGACCTTTTGTTGTGCACCTGCTTCGCCCTTTATGTGAGTCGCCCCCAAACTCCTGCCTTCCCCTTCCCCACCCTTTCCTAACAAAAATTCAATCAAACATAGCCTGATCGATGCACGGCTGCCCAGCTGCCACCCATCTCCCTCAAACCGTGAATACTCAGTAGTACAGTTAGGACTCCTAACTGTAGGACTCCTGAACTGAGAAAAATCCTAACTTTAAGACTTTCGATATTCACAGAAGGCAGTTAGGAGTAGTAAAGTTAGGACTCCTAACTTTACTACTCCTAAATTGAGAAAAATCCTAACTTTAAGACTTTCCGTGCTCACAGAAGGCATTTAGGAGTCTTAAAGTTAGGAGTCCTAACTTTACTACTGCTAATCCTAACTTTAAGACTTTCGGTATTCACAAAAGGCATTTAAGAGTCCTAATGTTAGGACTCCTAACTTCTGTGAATACCGAAATGAGTAAGGGCCTTCTGTGAATACCAAAATGGTAGTAAGTTTAGGATTTTGTCTTAAGTTGGTTCTGTGAATCGGGCCCTGTGTGTCTGCCCTGCCAAGTGGTGCCACTCCAGTGCTGGACCTTTGGAAGTAAGCCTAAGGTATTTTCTCCAGCGTATTTGACGTATACTCTGCCAAACCGACGCATCGCTGCAGCTGAACAGATAGGAACCATTGCATTGCTGATGCAGTGTGGTCTGACCAATGCATGGATCAGACTTGACACATCCCCTTCGGAACTCCCACTGCACAACATTTTTATGATGCAAAGTCCCCACATACTCATCAATGGCAACCTCAACAAAAACGCTAATACTGCGAATCGCAGCTTCCCCGCTCGTCGGAGACGACATATTGCCTCAACTGCACACTCATCCTTGACACCAGTCTTTGCAATGCAAGCCCAGTTAACATGATCCTCGAGGTTGATGCATCATGAGCTTGCACCACAGCCTCCCCACATCACAGAACTAGCGCATTGCCTCTGTTGCATGATGTATCCTCTACCTGAACCCACACTGCTCTCCGCAACTTTGAATTAAGGTACTTTTCTTCGGTGGGCCTAACTGGGTCCCTGGATCTCACCTGCGCTCCATCGTGTTCAGCCTCAACCATGGACATGGCCAAATCTAGCATAACTTTTAGTGCTTTACACTTCTTAGAGCTATTTTTACTTAATAAAATAAACAATCAATATCTCTTAAATATAACTTACTTGATTTTTTGTGTTTAGTTTGGTTTTTACCTATTAATGCCAGAACATTTTTTCTAACATGGTGTGATATGCCTTGTGTGATGTTTTCACTGTTTTGATGTTTGAAGTGTTGCACAAATACTTTACACACTGCCTCTAGGTTTAGCCTGACTGCTCTGTGCCAAGCTACCAGGGGGTGGGCAAAGTTTAATTTAGCGTTTGCTTCATACTTATCCTGACAAGGATTGTGATTGATGTTTGACTAAGCTTTACACCTCAGTCAAACAACAACCCAATTTCTAATAATTAATAAATGCCCTAGGGCACTATGGGGCTCTGCCTGGCGGAGCAGTGAATAATAAATTAGCTGCTCATTTAATATCCATTTTTTTTTATTTTTTTCTTTTGTGACTGCCCCATTGCCCCATTGCCCACAGCATCACCTGTGTGTCTGTGCCCCCTGCTGCCATTTCTGTAAGTTAATTAATTTAATTTAATTTAATTTAATTTAATTTAATTTAATTTAATTGTGGGTTTATATAGCGCTAGGAATCGACTCCCGGAGGAGTATCTCCGCGCTTCGACTGCTGGGGAACCCGTCCTGGCTCACCCTGAGAGATGGTCCCTAATGGGTATCTCTAAGGTGCGACCAGGCATCCCCGGCGGTCTGGGGGGGCCGCTGTGAAGATGAGGCAAGCTAATGCCCAGAGTTGCCGAGTGTGGTCCCTGACTGTAGTAGGCACCGAGGCGAGAATTATCAAGCCCGCTGACCATGGTCCACGACCCTGCCTCGTCGGGAATCGAACCCTGGTCCCGGGCCGTCCTCTGCTTACGGGTCTGCCGCCTCTAACCAGTGAGCCACACCACTCCACACCACTCCACCGCTCCCTCGGCTCTGTCAATTTTCTGTCTGCACCTGTCTATTGTTGGCTCTGTTAAATTGTTGCCTGCTAATTGTATTCCTGCCTCTTTGCTATTTCAGTTTTTATTGCCTTTTCTTCCCTCTTTTGTCTTCTGTAAACCGTTTTCCCGGTGCTGCACCCCTGCGGCCCTACCCCCCGCTCGCCCATTCATCGCCTCACTCCCACCTCCCAGCTGCTCCTAAACTCCAACCTCCCCTTTTATGGCTGCCACTGTGCGGCCACGGCAAAGGTGCGCCAACATCAAGCCCATCTGCGCCCTTCCGTGTCTGGACCGCCCCCTGCGCCAGAACCCCTGGCCCCCACGAACGCCACAATGCCTGTCTACAGACCCCCTGGACACCCAGCACAGTTCAGCGACTCCATCGCCGACCTCTTCAGTACGCACGCCCTCGCCTCCACAGACTCCATCCTCCTCGGGGACCTGAACTTCCACCTCAAGAACAACAACGACACCAACTCCACCACCTTGATTGCCAACCTTGCCAACCTTGGACTCAGACAGCTCATCACAACACCCACCCACTCAGCTGGCCACAGGCTTGATCCCATCTTCTCCGCAAGCTCCCACGTCGCCTTCATCCTCACCACCGTGCTCCATTGGACTGACCATCGCTGCATCCACTTCACCTTCCAGAAACCCACCACATACCACCACACTCAACAGATCCCCCGCTGCTGCTGGACCATAGTCACCGAAGACCAGCTCACCACCACCCTCGACTAGAGCCCACCCGCCAACCCCACCAATCCCAACACCGCTGCCCGCAACCTCAGACAGTGGATCGAAGACTGCACCAACACTCTCTCCCTGATCAAGTAACCCTCCAACAGACACACCAGCATGAAAGCCAGCTGGTTCATCAATGACCTCCAGGCCTCCAAGCAAGCCTGCCGAAATCTTGAGACGAAATGGCATCGCGAACCAACACCGGACAGCTACGCGGCCCACAAGAACGCCACCCCCAGACACATCAGCTCATCCGATCCGCCAAAAGGACCTCCTTCAAAGCCTGCCTAGACAACAACGCACACAACAGCAAAGAGCTCTTCAACATCTTGAAGGAACTCTCCAACCCCAGCTCCAACACCAACGACATCCCACCTTCGCAGGACCTGTGCGACTCCCTTGCCACCTTCTTCCACCTCAAGATCGCAGACATTCTCAACAGTTTCATCATCTCGACTACCCCGACAACCACTGAGACCTCCATCCCCACGTTCACCATCAGCACCAACCCCTTGCTCTCCTGGACCAACATATACGACGACAACACCATCCAAATCATGAGCACTATCCACTCCGGCTCTCCGTCAGACCCTTGCCCACACCACATCTTCAACAAAGCCAGCACCATCATCGCACCCCATTTCCGGAAAGCCATCTACATCTTCTTCAAGACGGCTACCTTCCCGGAGAGTTGGAAGCACGCCGAGATCAATGCCCTACTGAAGAAATGCAAGGCCGACTCTAAAGACCTCAGGAACTTCCGGCCCGTCTCCCTGCTTCCATTCACGGCATAGGTCATCGAGAAGCCCGTCAACAAACAGCTGACTCGCTACCTCGAGGAGAACAGCATCTTGCACCCATCCAAGTCCGGGTTCTGCAGCAACCACTGCACCGAAACTGCCCTCATCGCCACCACAGACGACATCAGGGCCCTGCTGGACAATGGCGAGACTGCGGCCCTCATCCTCCTGGACCTATCATACGCCTCTACACCGTCTGCCACTGTACCTTCCACGACGCTGGAATTCAGGACAAAGCTCTGGACTGGACCACTTCCTTCCTCTCCGTCAGAACCCAGAGCGTCTGTCTCCCCCCTCCCTCTCAGAAGCTACCGAGATCATCTGCGGCGTGCCCAAAGGCTCGTCCCTCAGCCTGACATTGTTCAACATCTACAGGGCACTGCTCGCCAACGTCGCCCGACTGCATGACCTCAACATCATCTCCTACGCTGAAGACACCCAGCTTATGCTCTCCCACACCAAGGTCCCCCTCACCGCCAAAAGCAACCTCCATGAACGAATGAAAGCCGTCGCCGAGTGGATGAAGAACAGCCGCCTGAAACTAAACTCGGACAAGATGAAAGTCCTCATCCTCGGCTCCACCCCCTCGGCCTGGGATGACTTCTGGTGGCCGACCACACTGGGAACAGCACCGACACCCACCGACCACACACGCAACCTGGGGGTCATCCTCAACGCCACCCTCTCGATGACTAAGCAGGTCAACGCCGTCTCATCCTCCTGCTTCAACACCCTCTGCATGCTCCCCAGGATCTACAGGTGGATCCCCAACGAAACAAGAAGAATGGTCACCCAGGCCCTCGTCAGCAGCAGGTTGGACCATTAAAACTCCCTCTACGCAGAAGCCCTGGCCAAACTCCTGAAACCACTACAACATATTCAAAACGCCTCTGCACGCCTGACCCTCGACATCCCTTGCCGCAGCCACATCACACTCCACCTGAGAGACCTGCACTGGCTGCCTGTCAACAAGAGGATCACTTTCAAGCTCCTCACCCACGCACACAAGGCACTTCACAACACCGGACCGGCGGACCTCAACAGACGTCTTGCCTTCTACATCCCTAGCCACCAACTCCGATCCGCTGACCTCGCCGTTGCCCCAGCATCTGAAGAATGAACGCCGGTGGCAGATCGTTCTCTCACCTCACTGCCAAGACCTGGAACACTCTCCCATCCTCCTACGACAGACCCAGGACTTGCTAACCTTCAGACGATTACCCAAGACCTGGCTTTTCGAGCAGTAGCAGCAGCACCCCCCCTCCCCCCCAGCGCCTTGAGACCCTCACGGGTAAGTAGTACGCTTTACAAATGTTCTGATTGATTGATTTTGGCATAAAAACTGTTTTTTAATTTTGGGGCCCCTGCCACCTCCCTGGCTAGCACCATATCAGGTGCTGTCAGTAGCCCACACCATTCCTTTTCTCTCGCCCAGGCAGCAGCAGCATTTTTCACTGCAGCTTCCCAGATGGTAGCAACGTTTTTTCCCTGACGATCAAAGTGTGGCAGGGAATAGATTTTTATTCCCTACAGACACTCACCTGGTGAGGGAATTACAGAGTTCCAGAGATTGGGGTTCCCAGGACTCTGTGATGGAGCTCCTGTGGATGAGTTCCTCAGAGTAAAATATGGGCTGATTGCGCCTTAAAGTAATTATAACTTATGCCCACAACATTCACGGTCATGCCATCAATGATGTTGTTGAATAGGTTGCTGTCAATTTCTAACTATAATGTCACCTTAACCTTTGGTTATCTTCAGTAAATGTTTAATATTTTTTAAGTAAAGTAATATTCTATTACAATATGTACAGCCCACCTTCAGTCATTCATGGAGTGGAATTGGATGGAGGTGATGTATCGAACCCAGTGAGTAGCCATCATCCTACCTACTGTGCACAGCCTTGGGCAATGCATGGCATGGTTTTGATCGCAGGGCTTTGCCTACCCCTTACTCCTTGGCTCTACGGATGAGTGAGTGGTTGTGTGAGCACTTGTTTATGTCTGTTGTGTGGATGTATGAGAGGTTGTATAGGGGTACAACTGGGTGTGTGAGTGGTTCTGTGGATGGTGTTATTAGTGATCTCATTTGAGATGTAATCTCTGATGCCACTGACCATGTCATTAGTAATGTAGTATGTGAGGTCATAAGCAGTGCATTGCGGTTCACATAAGTTATAGTTAGCTCAGATAACTATAACTGCTGAATTTCAACGATTTTGCATAAGTGAAATCTGAGGCTAACTGTAACGTCCCTGTAACCTTGGATTATTCAGTGAATTTTCCAAGGTTTTTTAAATTTGCTTTCCTATCTATAATGTGCCTGTAACCTTTGTTTTTTTCAGTAAACTAAAATACTGTCCTGGCACAGAATACGCCAATGCTGACGCTCTGTCTAGGTTCTTCCGCCTTAATAAAGAAAACTCCCACGAGGTTGGGTATTTCTCCCCACTTTCAGCTGGGATGGCCTGTGTGCGATGGAGTGCTTTTCCCCTTTTTTTGCCTCTGTCCTGTTTCTGACTGTGTTGAATTTCGTTTTTGCTGGTCTTAGCACTATGGGCTCGTTACCACTGCCTACCAGTGCTAAAGTGCAAGTGCTCCCTGTGTAAAGTGTATTGGTGATTCAGTAATCCATGATTGGCATATTTTATTTACTAGTAGTTCCCTAGTAAAGTGCACCACAGGTGTCCAAGGCCTGTAAATCAAATGCTACTCATGGGACTGCCACTAAAACAACGATAATGGGCTTGATAATATGCTCTATGGAATTCCAATTGAAGCACATGTTAAATGTCCTTCACATTTAAAATGGGCTTTAAGTGGAATCCCATAGAGCATATTATCAAGCCCATTATTGCTGTTTAAGCGGCAGTTTTCTGCCGCTAAAACGTCAATAATTTTATCGCCTGTCTTGATAATATGCCCCCTAGTTTTTTACTATTGCACAAACAAACTCTCCCGTAGGTTATTATTGGAGCTGACTTGTAACATCTTACAAGTGTAACTTCCAATTGGGAATATATAAGGGTTTGGAGTCTGGTGTCCCTGAACTCACAATTTAAAAATACATCTTTTAGTGCAGTTGGTTTTACAATAGCATTTTTTAAAATCCCACTTTTAGACAGTGGGCATTTTCTTGCTTTGCCGTTCTCTGCCTCTACCTGCCTGTGGAATCCCCTGCTGGGGGAGGGTGACAGTTAGGCTGTTTGTGTATTCAATCTAGACAGTCACACAAGGGGAGCTGAGGTGTGGCCTGCATATCCTGATGACCCAACACCAGGCTGATGGGTCTTCCTGAGCTAGAGCAGTGGGAGAAGTTGGCACTGCCACCTGAATAGGGCTGTGTCTGTCCTCACACAGAGCTGTCTCCACCCCATGTAGTGTGTCTTGGACCGGGTCAGGGAAAGGCAGGGTCTGGAGCACTACAAAGGCTTTCCTTTGAAGTTTATCTACTTCAAAGGCAGAAACTGGTATAAGTACTGTAGCTGTGACACCATAAGGACAGAACACTTCTGGGCTAAGAGGACATTCTGCCAAAAAGAAGAGCTCAAGAAGCTTTTAGGAGGGACTGCAACGTTGCTGTTTGCTTTGCTGTATTAGCCTGCTGCTTACTGCTTCTGTCTTGGGCAGTGAAAGAACTGAACTTTGCTTCCTACATCCTGCTTGCTTCAACAAGAGCATGTGTGTGCTTGCCTCCTGTTAAGAATTCTCAGGAACATCAAATATTTCAGCTGCAGCCCTGAACACCTCTGCGAGTTCTTACCTGCTAAGTGGTGCCATTTTCAGTTCTGGACCCTTGGAGGTGGCATGGCTGCTAAAGGACCAAGCAAATCCATACATTTACTCTCGGCACCTGTTTTTTCTGATGCAACACTGCTTGGCACCTGAAAAACCAACGCATTTCTGTGGTGGGCTGAAGAATGACCTCAGCGCCTGCTGTCCTGCTGATAAACTGCCGCAGCCTCAGTCCCGAATACTGTGTCACAGACTTCTGTGGTGCACGCTCTGTCTCTATTGCAGGCCCTGGTGTGCTGCTGAAGAAATCAACGTATCACCTACTTCGCAGCTGGGAAATCAACTCAGTGCCTGTTCATCTGCCACCACATCAAGCCAGCACATCTTGATTTTTGACACATCATCCCTGTGCACCAAGTTCTTCATCAACATTGCCCAGCAGTAAGATCAGCACTTCACCTCTCCTGCGCCTGTTTTCATCTTTTATTTTTTTGACACACCCCAGGTACTTAGTTCCGTATCGGCCAAACTATTTCAAACATTTTAAAAGTGATATCTTCACTTGTGTATGTTGTATTGTTGTTGTTTTGGTTTTGCTTATTCAGAGAATTATTGGCTATTGTTCTAAACTGGTGTGGTGTCCTTTTGTAGTGTTTTCACAGTGTTACTGTGTGTGTACTTCCACTTGATTTACACATTACCTCTGAGATAAGCCTGACTGCTTATGTCAAGCTACTACGGGTTTGAACAGCTGTTATCTTAGGTGTGTGACTCACTTACCCTGACTAGAATAAGGGTCCCTAATTGGCTAGCCTGCAAAGTACTGCCAACTAGAGACCCCCAGGTCTAACCACTATTTTGACCTCAAGTTACATACTGAGATTACAGTAGATGTGAACCAGGTGGGGCTGGGGGCAATCCTTCCTCAACACAATGGTCATCTGAATGGCCCGATACACATTGTGGACTATGCCAGTAGAAACCTGCCTGAAACAGAACGTGCCTAGTGAGAGACAGCCTGTAGTGTGGGCCTGCGAACATTTTCATGTGGGGAAATTTTCGCTATGATCACAGACCACCAGGTGTTGAGCACCATATTTGGAAACCTGAAAGCTAAGATGCCCCGTTCCTTCAAGGGGTAGGGGTTGTGACTCCAAGGGGATGACTGTGCCATTGTACACAAGCCGGGGAAAAACCAAAAGTGTGCAGAATAATTTCCATGTGCGCTGCTACATTGCCACATTTCGACATCCAACGTAGCTGAAAAATATCTCAACTTCATTATGGGGTTCAGCATGCCAGAAGCTCTACCCATTGGAGAGACTATTGCTGCCACCGATGCAGATAAAGACATGCTCACCCTCAAAGACCTCATTTCATTGCATTCTTGGAAGAAAAGTATTCAACCTTTTGCTGATAAGGTTGTCCAGAATGAGCTAATCATCACCCAAGATGGTATCATCTTGAGAAGCTCTAGAATTGTCATACCTGAGAGCCATTGAGTTAGCTCATGATTGACATTGTGGGATTGTAGCCACCAAAAGAGCACTATGAGACTAAGTGCGGTTCCCTCAACTAGATGAATGAGTTTAGAAGGAGCTGAAATGGTGCCACCATTGTAACTGATTATCCCCAATGTAATACAGCATCCCTGACAATGTCTGACCTTTGTGATCATGCTTCGGAGAGAGTTGCAGTTGATGTATTTGACCCTCTAGGAAATGGACATCATGTCATGGTAGTTATTGATGAATATTTGCATTTTCCTTTGGAGGAAGACTTTTCATCGACAATCCATAACAAAGTCATTGAGCAGGTTTGTAACATCTTTACAGCGTGGGGTATCCCCGCTATTCTCAAATCTGATAATGATCACCTTTCTATAGCTAAGTATTCAAGGAGTTTCTTGTTTGACTCAATTTCATGCATCAACAGAGTACACCTCTCTGGCCACAGGCCAATGGAGTTGTTTAACAATTTATGGGCACCCTCAAGAGGCTAATTCAGTGAGCATCGATGGAGGGAGTTGACCTGAACCAAGCCATGTGTCTAGCCATTCGTGCCTATCGATCAACTCCTCACTCCATGACAGGTGAGAGTCCTACCACCTTGCTGTTTGGGAGAGCCATTGGAGCAAACCACAACACTGGACATTGGATAGATGGATGAATACCAATATTGTTCATGTCACAGAGACGTCTCAAACTGGTAAAATTAAATCATATGCTGATCAGCACTTGTGCGCCGAAGAAAGAGTCTTTGATAAAGGGGACTGGGTCCTGGTCAAATTGAAATGGAAGCAGAAAACAGACACTCTGTTTACTGTTGACCCTTTCAGGGTTGTGACGTGCATAGGACACATGGTGACAGCGCACCATCCCGGAAAGTCTTTCACACAGGACTCGTTGCACTTTAAACATCTACCTCAATTTTCATCAGCCCCTAAGATCACGAGCAAGGCGACTCCGCCTGAAAGTCTACATTAAACCTCTGAGCCAATGTCCTTGGTGCCTGATCAAGGTGTATCTTAATTACCTCATACCACCTGATCTGGCAGACCAGTGTGAGCGCCTTGTTTCCTCATTGTGAAAAAAATATGCTAATGTTGCCTGTACCTTTTATTTTACAAAGGAGGGAATGTAGTGCCTTTGATATTATGCATCCCAGGACTCCCGTGGTTCTGGGCAAACTCTAAAGAGGAATATCATAGACTGCTGGAAGGTGTTAAGGTGTGGTCATGAAAGTTTTGACTCAATGCATATAGGCCCACAAGCATCAAGCTAATTTGCGATTGCAAATGCTGTGAATTGCAAAAAAAGGCAGCTTGTGATCGCAAAATGGCTTCTTCCAATGCATGAAGCAACTATGCAGAAAACCTTACAGTTCACAAATTTTGCGATTTCTAATTCACCTGATGAATAAGAAATTGCAAACGCCCATGAAACAAGAATTTGCAAATACAGAATTAGTCAAGAATCGCAAATTGCATCTCCTAAATAAGAACAAATCATTTCAGGTGGTAAAAATTTTGCATACATCAAATCAGGTGTGAGTAATCAGCAAACTACTTAAACAGTCCCAGAATGCATCAGAGTGTCTCACAATGGCAGCGTTTTTAGTCATGGTGAGGAGGATGAGGCTAAGAGTAGCAGAAGAAGGAGGATACAGGAGAGAATCTTCAGAGTGTGTGTCACTTTGCTAGGGTAGAAGAAGGAAGCAATGTATGATACATATAGGCTGAATGCTGCCACAGTCTTAGATCTCATTGCTGAGTTAGACCCATTACTGAATTGTCAGTCTCTCAGGTCACATGCCATCCCCACCCATGTGCAGGTCCTATGCTGTCTGCAATCCCTAGCTTCAGGGACCTTCCAGGAAGTAATCACAGCGTATGGCGCTGTCTCTCAAACTGCCCCATCACGCTTTTTCAACGCTTTCCTAAATTACATGTTGCAGAGGATACACCACCACATTAGGTGCACATGACTCCTACATCTTCAGGCATAGTGGCATACAAAGACGTCTGCTGGCGGGTGAATTTGGAGAAGGCTATTTCCCGGGTAAACAAATGTAATACTGTCTTGCACGCCTGTCCGCCATGGTGGCACATAGCAGTAACTAACTATATCTATTTTTCACATCCTGTAGGTGATAGTGCATACGCTGTGAGGTCTTTCATCCTCACTCCATATCTGAATCCTACGACACAAAGGGAGCAGCGATACAATCAAGTACACATTGCGACACACAATGTGATTGAGAGGACATTTGATGTACTAAAATCCAGGTTTCACATCCTGCACAAAACCGGTGGGGCTTTACAGTATAGGCCGGAGACATGCTGTAAAATTGTTGGGGAACATCCTTTACGACGCAACTATTACCCCGCACTACCATTACAACGCAGGGATTACAACGAAAGTCGTTACAACGACTTTTGCTAGAGGGCGCTGTTGGATAGGGAATAGTTTAATTTTCTATCCAACACCTTCCCTACTATCCACGGGGACTGGAGTTGGAATAGAAAATTAAACTATTCTACTATCCAACGCCCCCCAACGCAAGTCGTTGTAATGACTTGCGTTGTAATCCCCCCGTTGTAATGGCATGCGGGGTAAAAGCATGCGTTGTACTGACATAAATCCAAAATTGTTGCTACATGTTGCAAAACGAGGCCACTAATAGGGGCATACCCCTTGAAGACTCTGATAGCGAGCCAGAACAAGACATTCCCCCAAGACAACCACACCAATCAGCATGCGGTCCAAATGCATCAGAGGGGAGACAGAGATGGGCAGAAATCTTGCAACATTACTTCTAAGGTGAGTAATCACAACACAACACAGTATTTTTAATGAAGGTTTATTTCGTTACGTGGGTAGTTGTTTTGATGCACACATACCATTGTCAGAAAAGTGCAGTGTGGGTGCAGACAGTCAAATCTCATTGTCTTGGCACTGCAACATCAGTGTGGACAGGATACATATTTCTGGGTATGTCACCAGATTGGTACATGTCCAATTGTCTACTTCTTCCTGCCACACACTCCTGGGGCCCTGTCAGTGGGCTCTGCTACCCCCGTCAGTGCAGTCTGTAGTCCTTCCACAGCTCTGGTGCCCTGAATGGGGCCTTTGGCCACATCCCCGCAGCAGTGAGCCATCTCCACCTACATGCTGAAAAAGCTGCTTCTTCCTTCAGTTGGGATCATGGAGGGTTGACCTCTCCGTATTTGTGAGCCTTAAATCGCGAATCAGGCCTCCCTGCTACCACCTTGTCCGGATTCCAGTGTTACAGGAAGAAGCAGCTTTTTCGAAATTTATCAAAATCACTGCCAGCTCGCAAATTTGAAAACCAAAGGGGGCACTAATTTACTATTGCCTGCCCAAAAAAGAAAAAAACAGCCTTACAAACAGCATTAAGGTGGCTCCCCGTGTCCAGTATGAATGAGTCTGAGTTGAATTAAGAAACATCCGACCATTATATAAAGCAGTACTGATACCTGCATGACATCTTGAGGATGGAGACTTAAGGTGCCCAGACACTCCATCAAGATTCGAATCAATTGTGAAAAGTCAATTTGTCCTGAAGAAGGTGACTCCATTTCAAATCACCGAAATGCCGCGTCGACTGTTTTTGACTTCTTTTGTACTATCACTTGATTGTTTTTTTAAATGTTTATATCTATTAGAGTATTATGATACTTTTTAATATATTTTAGATTGTAACCCTGAAGGGAGGTACCCAATAAATTTTTGTTATATATCTTTTAACAAACATTTTTACATTTTTTTATTAATTATGAACTTTTACTGTTGACTTCCCTGTCCTGCACATCAATCAATGATCTTGTCCTGAATCAGAATCTGCACAAACCCTTACATTTAGGTGGTCTATCCCTCCTAGATTCCTCGCTTGATTAATCACCTTGGGACTTTTCCCACACAAAAGCACAGGGTCTAACTTTATGCATTGTCCGCTCCCCTCCCTGTGAAAAATACCAGGGGAACCTTCCAAACATTTTTTGAATATATCTGCCATATTTGCTACATAACACATCATCTGCTGCATTATCTGACGCTTTTAACTAATAAATTGTTTGTTGCTCAAACGGATGAAAAGTTACTAAAAATGTAACTTGTGTTGCAGCGAAGTGAAGGGCCCTTTGCAAAGTTTGAGTGGTTACCTTTATCACTGCTACATTTGTATGTTGAACTGGTGCTAACGAGTCAAAATATTTGCAGAGACTTTTAGTATATTTAAAAATGTAAAAATAATGAAGTATCAGGAAATATACCGCATTACACTGCAGCCTTGTTCTTACTGCATAATTTAGTTAACACTGCAGCATCATTTTATAGTCAATTGCTGCATATTTCCAGCGACTTCCCAATACATGTTAAAAGTCTTGTGCATGAAGCAAAGAGACTGTTAAGTATGTGAACTTATTTTGGTGTCAATGTTGCTCTAGGGTGTGCTTCTTCGTATGCCTGCCGACAAGACTGGAGGTGAACTTCAGTATGGATTGCCTTGGAGATTAACCCCCACTTGCCATTCCTAGACTTCTGGCCCCTGGATTCAGGGGAGTCATTAACCCCAGTGAAATCAGTGAGGAACTTCGGAGTCAGTTTTAACGACAGTCTGAGTCTAGAGACCAATGTTAATAAGCAGGTGAGTAGCTGTTTTGCTTTAATGCGTGGACTGCGAAAGCTGCTACCCCTCTTACCAACACAGGTCAGAGCCACCATAGTCAGGAGTACCATTCTCAGCCACCTGGATTACTGTAACGCTCTGCTTCTGGAATCCCCTGCCTATTTGATTTCCAGACTTCAAAGCATCCAGGCGGCAGCAGCAAAACTGGCACTCTCCCGAGAGCAAAGATCCTCCACTACCCTCGCTCTGGCCGACCTACACTGGCTACCTGTACATCAAAGGATCCGCTTCAAATCCCTATGCATTGTCTTTAGGGCAGTGCATGGGATGGGCCCTCAACCACTTCAAAACAAATTTAAATGGTATAAACCCACACGGTCCCTCCGATCTTCATCCTCCAATCTTATAAGCATACCCAGGATTAGGAAAGCCACTTATGGTGGCAGAGCCTTCAGCATAGCTGCAGCTCATCTGTGGAATAAATTACTCATCGACATCAGGAAAACAGATGAACTGATGGCCTTACGAAAAAAGGTGAAAACATGGCTCTTCCCAAAAACTTAATTTACCAGAATTTAATGCTATCCCTCCTCCTCTGATGCACAGTGTTTTTCAGCAATATGTACACAGCGCCAGGATGCCCGTAGGGTTGCAGAGCGCTATACAAATGCTATAAATAAATAAATAGGGTCCACCTGCTGATGCTAAAACACCAGGGCTTTTTAGCTCTAGCGGGGCCTTCTGAGGTATAGCAGGGGAATGTGCTCTCTCGCGAGAGTAGTCTGATGGACTGGTCATAAAGACTAAACCTGGTTCCCAGTTTCAAATTTGGCAACTCTGACCATAGTGCCATATCCTCTCCCCCACTGGACAACATACTGCTCCACTGAGAGAAACTCACACTGCCTTCAACTTCAACCTAATTGTGCCCCGCTATAAACACCTAGATGTGATTCAATTCAAATTATACAACAGACAAGAGTAATACGCTGGCTGAAAAAAGTAACAACATTCTGAAAAAAGCAAATCCTCATAGGGAATACAACTTAACACTTTAACACTCATTATTCAGCAAATCAATGAGCGTTTTTGCCTGAAAAGTTAAGCACATGACTACAGGGCCCGAAAGGGACCCGTTTCAGTGTCCATTTCTTATATGTTTGCAAAATATAGGCAGCATGGTTTAAAAAGACCACATCCCTGAACACAGAGCTGCGGTAAACATTTTCTGAACTAAAATAGGGAAAACAACTGATAAGAATCACATTAAACGTTTTCCAATCCGCTCCTCAAGCAGGTATTGCAGTACCTCCAGGAATGATGTTCAAAGAAAGATGAGAAAAGAAAAGTGGCGCTTCATTGGCAAATTCTGTAAAGTGCCGCTAAAGTGTTTGGGGGTGAATAAAATCAATCAGGCCAATTTGCTACCACTCTCTCTCGCTTTATTTAGTTATGTATTTGTTGTTCAAATTGTAAACCTTTTTTTCTCTCCTCCCGAGGCTGCATAAAAAAATTTCAGAGAAAGAAATTTGCAGAAAAAGTCTTTCCTCTTTTTTTGGATCCATTTTGCAGGGGAACGAATTAAAGAAAGCAGAGGAAAGAATAGTCACGGTTTTCAACAAGTGACCTGGAGCACGACAAAAATGTATAGAATAAGAGAACGAGAGGGGCGGCTGCTAGCGGTGAAGCAAGAGAAGTGGACACTGTCCTTGACTTCTCTGGGCAAGAAGGAAACAACAGCCCTTTTCCTTTTGTGCCCGCCCATTCTTGAACAGCCACGAACGGCCGGGCTATTTCGGCCGTTCTGGGACGCATCTCTAAATTAATAAAGTAGTGGAATGGACTGCATTAAATTAAAAAAGTAGGGGCACGCTGTGCCCTGCTGATCCCGGCCACTTCGACCACTGGGGGCAGATTATGATTACATTTGACATACACACATGTTTAGCTGTGCTCTTACCTTGGGAGGTACCTGCATGTCTGATGTGTCGATCTGTGTCACACCAACAACTAACTGCCTCTACAAATACAATGATAACGGAATGGTTGGACTAGCAAGCACAGAGAATACACCACAAATGTGTATGTATCACAGTCCATGAATCAAAAAAAAGGGTCTTGCGCTCAACCCTCTACAATCTACCGTTAGGAACCTAACTTGGAAATCACTCAAATATCTCAATAGCAGGAGAGTCGTGTTCAAAACATTTATTCTCATAGGTTCAACAGCGTTGATTCCAAATCTTCTTTTATTGAAGTTTTGATCATAAAATGATGGCGACACTTATTTTATCAATGTTCATTTCTGTATGTATGTGTATGTATAGACATTTATATAGCGCACTACTTACCCGTAGGGTCCCAAGGCGCTTCGACCGCTGCGAAACCCTTCCTGGCTTCCCTGAGAGATGGTCCCTTAATGGGTATCTCCAGGGTGAGACCAGGCATCCCCGGCGGTCTGGTGGGGATGTTAGTGAAGATGAGGCAAGCTAATGCCCAGAGTTGCCGAGTGTGAACGCTGATCAGAGTGGGCACCGAGGCGAGAGAATTATCGAGTCCGCTGACCCTGGTCCAGAAACCTGCCGCGCCGGGAATCGAACCCTGGTCCCGGGCCGTCCTCTGCTCTCGGGTCTGCCGCCTCTAACCAGTGAGCCACACTACTTCATATCACATCCACATCATATACAATCATTATATAACAAAACAGGTATAGTTAAACAGTTAAACAGCCAACGCATTTCGTCCGGGAACGGACATTTTTCGCTATTACGGAATCGCAACTACATATATATATATATATATTTTAAACTTTTTTTTAATTCAAATCGTTTTTATTTGGAAAGGAAATAGAAGGAGGACAGGACAATAAAATATAATAAAATACAATAAAGTACAATAAAATAAAATACAATGGAGCGAAAATAAAATGAAACATGTGACTACATTGAATCATGTACTAAGTTGCCATGAATTACACACATATTGGAAAAAAATTACAGATATACTCAATTCCAACGAAATCATACGAAATACAAATCAATAAACGCTGCACAGCTTATACATATACAGTTGCATACACAATGTGTGTATCTGTCTAGGGTCTCGTATCAATAGCATCTATAGACGTCTCATGATTCAGGGTATCTTTGGGAGTAATGACTTGAGGTTGGTGTTTGTCCACGGCACTCATGATGTGTGATGTGACTTCTACACAACTACCCTTCGGAGGGAAGCATATTGGTTTACCTACAGTGCCTATGGCGGGTCAAATGAGAAGGAGGAAGCATCAAGCGATTTCCATAGTTTTTTATGAGAACCGCACCCTGGAGAGGAGTTTAGGGCCGGGTTATCAGCCCCTCTTAAAAAGAACCACCATTCTTGCCACATTTTGTACGACACCTCAGAGGCGTTCTTCCACTTACATAACACAACTTTGCCAATTTCGGGTCTAGTACACCTAGTAGGACATAAACAAATTCCCTTGCAGGCTTGAGGTTGAAAATATGTTCTATGCATTCAAAAATTCTTCCCCAGTATTTCCCCAAAGAGGGAAAATTAAAAAGCATATGGGCCAGGTCCCCTACTCCTAAGTCGCAATTCCAACACTTAGGGCTGTCTCTTAGGTGAAGTTTAAAGAGCTTCTGTGGTGTCCAGTATGTTCTGTTAATTATCATGTATTTAGTTTGTGACAGTATAGGAGAGACTTTGTTCCTAAAGGCCGTGGTGTGAATTTGATCCCACTCAAAGGTCAGACCGGTTACGTTGGGCTCTGTTTCCCATCTTATCTCATTTCGCCTGTGTGTTTTCTGGGGTAGGGGAGGAGAAGTTTGTAAACCCTCAAGACAAAAAACCCTGCAGCTCTGATACGAGTAATGTTGCTCCAAAGCCATTGTGCAGAGGGTGTCAAGGAACGAGCAGACAGGACCGCTTTTAATTTCAGAAAGTCGTAAAAGTCTATTGGTGCGAGATCATGTGTGGCTTGAATTGAAGAGAACGGTAGTAGGTTGCTTCCCTCATAGAGATCACACACCAGGTTGATGCTTTTTTTAGACCAGTGTACCCATTGGAGAGGTTCTCCATTGATTTTTAGCACAGGGTTATGCCACAAGGCAATGGAGGTGGATTTTTTTAGCTTTAAGCCCGTGTGATGTGTTTGGTCGAGTTTCAGCAGGGCCCGTCTTGTGTTCAGCAAGATGTATTTCGAGTGGGGCAGATGTGCGAGGTCCATGGTGAGTAGGGCAGAGAGGGGAATGTTGCCAATGATGGCTCTTTCAACATCTATCAATAGTGGGGTGTAGGCTTAGTCGTCGCTTAGCCATTGTGGACCTTGCTTACATAGGAACACAGTTTAGTAATGTCTGAAGTTTGGGAGGCCCAGGCCGCCTTTTTCTTTAGCTAGTTGTAGCTTTTTTATGGATATCCTAGGCTTCTTCCCTTACCACAAAAATGTACCAAATAGTTTATCTATCGTTTGCAAGAAATCGTCTGAAAAGGTAATTGGTAACATACTTGCTAAGTAATTTACCAGGGGGGTTACCATCATCTTCAGGGTTTCAGCCCTACCCCACCAGGATAAATATTTAGGAGACCAACCGTTGAGTAATTTGGAAATTTTCTTCAGGAGTATGTGTTCGTTGGTTTGTAACGTAGATATTAGGTCCCTATCAAAGTGCAACCCAAAGTATTTACCCCTTCGCTGCTGATGACGAGCTCAGCTCGTCATCAGCCACGGTGGTCGTGTGCGGATGACGAGCTGAGCTCGTCATGTAACGCGGCTTTTTAAAAATTGCTGCACACAGCGGGAAAAGCCGCCGCAGCGATGCGGTTAAAGCAGCCTGGCTGCCAAGTTAGGCCAGAATCCCCTAAAATCTCCTTATTCCCTCGATTGTTTAGTAGTTTGACTTCTGTTTTGTCTTTGTTTAATTTATAGTCGGAGACCTTCGAAAACTCCTCAATGGTAGTGAGGAGGGCCAGTATAGCTTCATCAGCCTCCTCTGAGACGACTAAGACGTCATCCGCATAGGCCGTTTTTTTTATAGTACAGTCTTTAAAAGGAATGCCTGATATAACTTTATTGTGTCTAATATGGTGGAGAAATGGTTCAATAGCCAATAGGAACAGTGAGGGGGAGAGGGGGCATCCCTGCCTGGTTCCCTGATGTAGACGGAACGATGATGAGAACGATCCCCCTGCTCTAACCCTTGCTGATGGACAGAAATATGGCGACATGATCATCCTTATAAATGATGTACCCAGGTTAAATTTATTCAATACGGCCTCCAGATACGTCCAGTCCACTTTGTCAAATGCCTTTTCTGCATCGAGTGTGATAGCTGCAGTAGGAGTGGTTAGGAGCTTCGCTTTCTCCAGCACATGTGCTAGAGTCCTGGTGTTATCACTGGACAGCCTGTGCTTCAAGAACCCTGCTTGCGATGGATGTATGAGTTTGGGCAAGACTCTCTGCAGGCGATCAGCTAAAATCGAGGCTAAAAGCTTACAGTCTAGATTAATAAGTGAGATGGGCCTATAATTCTTGGGTAATGTTGGATCCTTCCCATCTTTGGGTAAGACCGCGATAATGGCTTCTGATAGTGTACCTTTTGTCTCTTCCGTTTCATTGATCTCCCGAAACATGTGGAGCAGTGGTTGTGATACTACAGAGGAGAAGCATTTATAGAACCTGGCAGTAAACCCATCCGGTCCGGAGGCCTTCCCACATTTTAGCGATTTTATGGCTTTCTCAACTTCCAGGCTCGTAATTGGGCCATTAATGTCTGCTTGTTCTTCCGAGGAGAGAGACGGCAGCATGCATTCTCCTAGATAATCTTTGATCTTGCTGCCTTCGACTTCCGTGTTTTTGGCGTAAAGACGTTTATAAAAAACGTTAAATATATCAGCAATTTTCTTAGGGTCGGAGTGGGCCACACCAAGCTGATCTACGATAGAATTTATCGTGTTTTTCTGTACTTTGAATTTAAGATAGGCTGCTAAGCTTTTCCCAGCTTTATTTGACTCACATAATTTAAACCGTTTTCTCATGTTTAGCCACACTCCTGCTCTCTCGCTCACTATTTTATTGTATTCGTACTTCTTGTTGGCCAGCTTATTAAGCGTCTCGTCCTTCCTATCCAGCAGATGTCTAGCTTCCAGAATAGAAATTTCTTTCTCTAGGTTCTCTAGCTTCTTAGTGTGGTGTTTTGGTTCATGGCAGATTGAATTTTAATGATGATCCCTCTAATTGTACTTTTTAATGCCTCCCACCGAGTCAAGTCAGAGGTGTCCCACCTGTTGTTGTGTTCCAGATATTCCTTGATGGCAGCTTCAATGGAAGTCCGATGTTGTCCTTGCTCAAGGACTTCATCATTAAGGCGCCAAAGAGATTGCAGGGTGGATGGTTTTACATCGGAGATGGATAGAGTTATGCAAGAGTGGTCGGATGAATCTCTCGGTTCTATCAACGTTTCCTCTATTCTGGGAATAACGTTCTTTGTAATAAATAAATATTCAATTCAAGAGAGTGAGTCGTGAGAGGAAGAGTAAAATGTATATTCCCTCCCATCAGGATTCTGTAGCCGCCATGGATCGATTAGATGGAATCGGTCGCAAAGGTTGAGGAAGGCCTTGTGTGATTTGTTGCTGCGAAAAGAGCATCGGGAGTCCCTATCAAGAATCAGATCAAAGGGGAAATTAAAGTCACCTGCAAGAATATGGACTGCCGAGTCCGGGATGCTGTCGGTTTGTTTCGTTAGGTCTGACCAGAATTTCAAGTCACATGTGTTTGGGGCATAGACGTTTGTGAAAAAAATTCTGTATCGTCTTTTAGTAATTTGGATGTGACCCACCTCCCTTTGGTGTCTGCCATGGAGGGAAGCAAATCAATGTTGGATTTTTTGGCTATCAGTGTTACTACCCCATTTTTTTTCCCAACGGCTTCCGAACCAGTACCCTCACTGAAGAATTTATTCCAGAGTTTATGGAATTGTTTTGCATCAAGTTTGGATTCCTGTAGTAATGCAATATCTCCCTTTTGTCTGCGTAGATAGTGTAGGATTTTCTGGCGTTTGACAGGCTTATTAGGACCTTTAACATTGAGGGAAAGCAATTTCAGGTTTCCTACCTTTAATACCCCAAGGGGTGTAATAATTGTGGACGTAGACATGGGCATGTATTAAATGATTCAATACAATAAGTTAAACCATGCTAACCAAGTTTCCGTGTGTATTGCCACCCTTCCAATCCAGAGTCTGAGAGTGCATGTATATGATAAGTTTGAGATCCCTCAGCTTTAATACCAAGATCTGGATAACATTCGTAGTGAGAACAACATGCCTTGCAGAGTAAGGGAAAATGACTTCAGAACATTTGAAATGTGAGCACCCTGACATTGTTATGCAGCAAACAATAAATATATAGACAAAGACAAGGAACAAAATAACAAACAGAACCCTCCTGCGCCTCTCCTTTCCCTCCCCCTCCCCACCCTCCCTACCCTTTCTACCCTCCCATCCCAACCCACCCGCCTTACCCCAAACGTTGTCGATAGGCATGGTGACTAGGAGAACAACAGCGTCATACCTCCCATGGCATTAGAAACAGAGTATATTAAGACTTTGGGATTAATTCAACGGTGTAACATTAGTTAACATATGTATATACATATATATGCCAGCGTTATCCTGTCCCATGGATATCTGTACCAAAGCGAGCACAAGCAGACCAACTCTACTGAACGTTCTGTCATCCATAGCGAACTTCTCTGCTTGTCATGTAAACTAATTGAACATCATTAGCTTTTAGTTTGCACTATGCACTGTATTATACACCATATTAGGTACTGTATTAGGCACATTTTAAGACAGGTTTGTAGTTGGTCAAGTTTCAAAAAACTAGCAACTTTCCAATTCAGTGCGAACTTTTCTAACTGTTAATTTAATTGCAATAATAACTTCAGTATAAGCTTCAGTGTGTTTAACTTCTGAGATAACTGCAACCAAGGACCAACATTACCCATGCAGTACGGCTTGAATGGATTAAATGGCTTAGATGAGACGGCTCAGTGACAATGAGTAGGATGAGGAGTATACTATGATTCATTAAAGTTTAATTAGAGCACCTTATAAGCTGGAACGCAGCAGAAAACACACATTTCAACAGTGAATACATTTTGAGCTTACCAACCCTGTATGTGGAACCTGATACCACAGAGCTATATCGCTAAACTATGCAGAAAAAGGATATTCATTTATAGCCAGAGGATGAGGCAGCCTCAGAGTTCACCGATGCTGTGTCCATATTTAGGTCCTCTTGTCGATCCAGGAGCTTTTTGAGCTTTTGCGGGTTGGTGAAGATCTGAGGCGCCCCCTTGATAAGGACTCGAAATTTTGCTGGACCTATGAACCCAAATTGGTGGCCCAATGACCGTAGCTGTGGGCGGAGAGCAAGGAAGGCCTTCCGTATGTCAACCATCTCTTTACTGTAGACCTGTGAAATATAGACCTTGTTCGACTTCCATAGTATGTGGTTGTTTTTCCTGACAAGGGATAATATCTGTTTCACCTGTCGGTATCCCAAGGGTTTGCAGACGATGGGTCGGGGGCCTTTCTGAGTCTTCGTGATCCTGCCCGAAACTCTGTGAGCTCTTTCAAATTCAAGCGGCTGATAAAAGGTATGGTTGGTCGCTTGAGAGAACCACGATTCTAGAAAGGAGATGCATGAACCTTGAGCTTCCTCTGATCTTTCCGGAATGCCAAATATGCGGAGATTGCCCCTTCGGTTCATGTCTTCCAACTCGGACAGCCTCCTTGTTGTTTTTTCTGAGGATATAGTAAGGCGTTTAAGAGCTCCGCAAGTTTTGACCTCTGTGTCTTCCAAATGGCTGATTCTTGATTCCGTTTCAGTGAGTCTAGAATTAAGTGTTCCGTATGTCCTGTCTGATGGCCGCAACTTCTTCTTTAGTGGATCTAGCCAGATCACGCACCTCTTCTAGCTTGCTCAGTATAATGTCCATAGTGTCATTGACATCCTTTCAATCATTGACACTTATAAAGCGCGCTACATACCCGTAGGGTCTCAAGGCGCTGGGGGGGGGGGGGGTGCCGCTACTGCTCGAACAGCCAGGTCTTTAGCTTCTTCCTGAAGGAGAGGTGGTCTTGGGTCAGGCGCAGGTCGGTCGGGAGGGAGTTCCAGGTCTTGGCGGCCAGGTAGGAGAAGGACCTTCCTCCTGTAGTCGCTCTTCGGATGCGGGGGACGGCGGCGAGGGCGTGGTTGGCTGATCGGAGGTGGCGTTTGGGAGCGTAGAAGTTGACTCGGCTGTTGAGGTAGCTCGGGCCTTGGTCGTGTAGGGCTTTGTGTGCGTGGGTGAGGAGGCGGTAGGTGATTCTTTTGTTGACGGGGAGCCAGTGAAGGTCTTTCAGATGTCCGGAGATGTGACTGGTTCGTGGGATGTCGAGGATGAGTCTGGCTGAGGCGTTCTGGATCCGCTGGAGTCTCTTCTGGAGCTTGGCGGTGGTACCGGCGTAGAGGGCGTTGCCGTAGTCCAGTCGGCTGGTGACGAGGGCCTGGGTGACGGTCTTCCTGGTCTCGGTGGGGATCCACCAGAAGATCTTCCGTAGCATGCGTAGGATGTTGAAGCACGCCGAGGAGACGTTGTTGACTTGCCTGGTCATGGAGAGGGAGGAGTCCAGGATGACGCCCAGGTTTCGTGCATGGTCAGTTGGTTTGGGTGCGGTGCCCAGGGCGGGGGGCCACCAGGAGTCGTCCCAGGCGGAGGGTGAGGAGCCCAGGATGAGGACCTCCGTCTTATCTGAGTTCAGTTTCAGGCGGCTGGTCGTCATCCACTCGGCTACCTCTTTCATCCCTTCGTGCAGGTTGGCTCTGGCGGCGGCGGGGTCGTTGGTCAGGGAGAGGATCAGCTGGGTGTCGTCGGCGTAGGAGATTATGCTGAGGTTGTGTTTGCGTACGATGGCCGCGAGGGGGCTCATGTAGACGTTGAAGAGGGTGGGGCTCAGAGATGATCCTTGGGGGACGCCGCAGATGACTTCGGAGGCCTCTGACTTATACGGTGGTAGGCGGACTCTCTGTGTTCTTCCGTCGAGGAAGGAGATGATCCATTCCAGCGCCTTGTCCTGGATGCCGATGTTGCTGAGGCGCCGTACTAGGGTGCGGTGGCAGACCGTGTCGAATGCCGCGGAGAGGTCTAGGAGGATGAGGGCCGCTGTTTCTCCATTGTCCATCAGGGCTCGGATGTCATCGGTGGCGGCGATGAGGGCGGTCTCGGTGCTGTGGTTGGCTCTGAAGCCTGACTGTGAGGGGTCGAGGGATCCGTTCGTCTCGAGGAAGGCGGCCATCTGCTTGTTGACGGTCTTCTCGATGACTTTGGCTGGAAACGGGAGGAGCGAGATGGGGCGGTAATTCTTGAGTTCGGTGGGGTCCGCTGTGGGTTTCTTGAGAAGAGCGCTGAGTTCGGCGTGCTTCCAACTCTCGGGGAAGGTGGCGGAGTCGAAGGATGTGTTGATGATGTCTCGCAGGTGGGGTGCGATGACAGCGTCGGCCTTGTTGAAGACGTGGTGAGGGCAGGGGTCGGTCGGTGATCCGGAGTGGATGGAGTTCATCGTGCGGATGGTGTCTTCGGTGCTGATCGGGGTCCAGGCGTGGAGGGTGGTGGTGGGGGGTGGTTGTTCGGTCATAGTGTGCGTTGGTTGGTTGTTGAAGCTGTTGTGTATGTCGGCGATCTTGTTGTGGAAGTATGAAGCGAGGGAGTTGCAGAGGTCTTGCGATGGGGTGATGTCGTTGTTTCCTGCGCTGGGGTTGGAAAGCTCTTTCACGATGTTGAAGAGTTCCTTGCAGTTGTGTGCGTTGTCCTTTCTGCCTTTGATAGGCGACACTGGATTCGGTGGTTCAGCCTTGAGCCTCTTGAGATTTTTTGTTGTTTCCTTGTCCCCCATGGTGAGACTTGTTGTGGTAACTCAGGTATGTAGACCTCTTGAGCGGTGCTTCCTCGTGTCAACTGGTGTTGTGGAGGTATTATGGGAGGCAGCCCAAGGATTGATACGTCGAGTTGCGTTTGCCCTGAGGGTATTATCGCACTGACTTGTAAGTAGCGTTAGGCTTGAGGCTGCGGTTCGCCCTTTTTGTGCGTTAACTCGAGGCTGTGTTAACAAAAGAGCCCAGGGGGTGACGAGTGCCGAAAATAGGCCAGTGGTAGAGGTACAATGCAGTAATAAAGGCTTGTCCTGGGCGAGTATGGTAATGGCAAGAACCAGTTGGATGAATAGGTCGTCGGACTATGCTTTTATGCTTTTATATCAGCGATTAGGGATTAGATTCATATTGTCACAGCATAACTCACCTTTGCATTCATACTTCCGCTGCAGGTGTAGTAAGTGGTGTAGTAAGTGGCCACTGAGGGTGTGTGGGGCAGCTGTCACAGGAGTATCAGTGTATTATGGCTTTATCACTTGGACTTTCATTTGTAAGCTCTGTGCTACACCATTAGATAATCGCCATTGGGTTGCACCATTAGTAATTTGCCTTACTCACACATCTCTTATATGGCCATTAGACATTTGTCATTGCGTTGCATCATTAGTTAATTGCTCTGCTCACAAACCTCTTATATGGCCCATTGTGCCATTGTGTTACGCCATTAGGCAGTTGCCCAGCTCACACCCTTCTTATGCGCCCAGACTTGCTTAACAAATGCCTTCGTCTTCTGGCAGTTTTAGCGCAATTACTTTATTTTATTTTGCCAGCAGGTTGAAGTTACATTCCATCGCCACTCCATAAGCATACTGTAAGCACTAAGGGCCAGATGTAGGTAAATCACATTTACCGATTTTGAAATACCGAATATTACCGAATTTTACCGATTCAGTATTTCAAAATCGATAAATGGGATGTAGGTACCAACATCTGGATTTATTACCGATTCCTTAAAAATTCGGTATTTACTGATTCGGTAAATACCGAATCTGTATTTGCTATTAAATCCTATGGGCCTTGAAGCCCATAGGATTCAATTCAAATACCGATTCGGTATTTACCGAATCAGTAAATACTGAATTTGTCAAGGGTGCAGGGGGTGTCACTTTGACACCCTCTAGCACCCCCAAAACGGGCATGTGTGCATTGTGGCACACAGACATGCCCTAAGGGCACGTCTGTCTGCCACATGGCACATGTGTACATGCACAGATGTGCATGTACACAGGAATCAGTATTTTATCATGGATTTGTATTCCATGGTAAAATACCGATTCTGAAAGCCATGTGCCAATGGAAAATTGGCTATCCACATTTCAATCTTGCATTTTCGGTAAAATTACCGAATCGGTAAAATTACCGAATCGGTAAGATAACCGATTCGGTAAAATTACTGAAAATGCAACATTTAAGGGCCCCTACATGTCAATGGCCATTTACCGGTCGGTAACGGCCGAATTCGGCCGTTACCGATCGGTAAATAGCTATTTTCGGCCACCTACATCTGGCCCTAAGTATCTAAACACTATGCATCAGCGAGCGTTAAATGTTAGGGGATAGTTCAGCATACTCAGTTTGTAGCTCATTCCAGCATTATGTCCAACAACACGCGTCTTATATTTCAGCTCCACGTGTATTACCATGCATAGATAGCACTCCTTCTTTATGCCCCGATATGCTTCTTATGTGCCTTCACTACCACATCGTAAAATTAATCGCTCAGGCATCGCAGTACATCGCAGTTCGCACGCAGTTATGATGCACTTATGATGCACTCTAGGTCACTTTCCTTACTCCCAACCGCCGACCGTTATACCTTTCATCTGTGCTTTCACAAATCCAGCGCGCCCGCCATTTTCTTTATACACGTCTGCCTCCGTGTGAGTGACCTTCACCGGCAACTACAAGCACCCAGCGTCGAAACCAACTGGCTATACAGGTGAGCGTTGCTAAAGCAGGGGGAGCGTTTGTGTAGATAAATAGCGTTTGTGTAGATAAGCCGATTGCAGAGTGTGTAGTGTATGCGGTTCACACGATGACATTCGGGTCTTCCCTTCTTGGTGTAGCCGCCATTACACCAGCACTAAAGTGCGGTTGGGAGGTTCCGATCCTGCAACCGTTGGGAAGAGTGGTGTGTGGTGAGGAGTGTTTCTTTTGCAACAAGCGCTCCACTTACTGGCCTTAAGGTTGTCCGGTTTGCAGCAGTCACTTTTTCTCGTCCGGCCCGCCGGGCTCAAACACCACGGGAGTCCCGCCGGTTCATCACTGCCGGCCGTGCTCCGGGAACTGTCGGGTCACAGTTTTCTCCATGAAGGGACCTCGTAATACCCTCAAAAGTCAGAAACTGGAAGGTTGCAGGTTCTGAGTGCCAAATCCGTCGTTTTTTGCTGCTCTGCACCAAGTTTACCCCACCAAAAGCATTGGGAACTCTTCACCACGGGAGGAGGTGAAGCCCTAAGCCGCCATTCTCCACGGCGTCCAAACCACGCAACTACATTTTTTGATGCATGTGGCCCATAGTGTGTGATCGTATGCTGAAGAATAAATACATCTGTCACAGGGATCCATGTTTGGCATTTCCATTTGCATGCTCCTGGGCTGGGGAAGATGCTACACTGGCAAAAGGCTCCTTTTCAAGTACTGTAAGAATTACTGCAGGATCTTCACTGTCAAGCCACTATTGATGCCGGCACCAGGTTCTGCTCTCTGAACAACCATATGCTACATCACTCTCCTGCTGTCTGTGCAGGATAAGCTACATGTGGTTCAGTGGCAGAAAGCTGCCACACATTTCTCAGGCATGCTTGGTGCACTAGGCTGCTCATATGTCTCTCACCAGCCTCCCTGGTCCACAGTTTATCTCTACCACAATTGCCACTGCTGACAATTCAGCGATGTGAAAGTCATCTGAGATGATAAGGGATATTTTATACAGTTCTATGACAATTTCTCAAGTACAGCAAATGAGAGGTATGCGGTCTAACAGATAGTACCAACTTCTGCAAGTCTATGTTGAAGAATTGAATATTGAACTAACTTATGCCTAGAACCATATCAGGACGAGATCACATACAATGAACACCATGTTTACTAATTTAAGGCAGGGTCTCTGTCAATTTTCAGCTTAAATAGTGCTGGAGCAGTGGCATGTTCTCACCTTAGAAAAACCGAAATGGTTGTTTGACATGTTAACTTTAAAGGAATGTGCAGCTTTGGATGCAAATTCAGTAGATTTGTTGACATCTCTAAACTAACAACAGAGCACAATTCACCATGATAACATCAAACTGAGTTAAAATAACAATACATTAGGGGTTTATATAATGATAATGATATTTATAGAGCTCGCAAATACAAAAAATGGTGTCCCGGCGCTAGAACCGTGAGCAGAACCCCAACCAACAATCCTCTCTGGAACAACCAGGCTTTCAAGTTTTTTCTAAAGCTCATAAGAGAGCTGCCTTCCTGATCTCAGGTGGCAGAAGATTCCACAATTTAGAAGTGCCATACTGGAAGCTTCGTCCTCCCCAATGCAAAGTCCAGATTTTTGGCACTGTTAGTAATTTTGCGCCCGTATAGCGGAGTGCTCTGCCTGGCTGGTACCACGTGAAAAGCTCCTGCAGGAAAAACGGACCCTTCTGTGTCAAGGCTTTAAAGGCCACGCAGAGCACCTTAAATTTGATCCGTTGCACCACTGGAAGCCAGTGCAGCTTCCGAATCTCTTCTGATGGATTTATGCCGGGGTAGGCTCAGCAGAAGGCGGGCGGCTGAATTTTGAACAGCCTGAAGTTTTTTCAGGCATTGCTTCTGGGCATTTAAATAAAGCCCATTGCAATAGTCCAACTTGGATTGTATAAGGGAAGTGATGACCAGTTTCCTGGTTTCCTCAGGGATATAGGCTAGTACCTTCTTGATTTTTTTTATCAAGAAGAAAGAGGCTGACACAATCGCATTGGTTTGTTGAATGAATGTCAGTCTGTTGTCGATCAAAAAGCCCCAATTTTTTGTCTTTGCCGTTGGAGTGGGCGGCTGGCCCATTTCTACAGGCCACTAGATGTTACTCCTGGAAGGTTGTAGATTGCCGAAAATCAACACTTCCGTATTCTCTTAGTTTAATTTAAGGCAGTGACTACTCATCCAGATGTTAATGGCGGCCATGCAGTTGTGAAATTGCACCGCTGGGGAGCTCTGTTTTTTATGAGCTGCAACCACAATCTGAGAGTCATCTGCGTATAATGTTAATGAAAAGCCGGAGTCCCTGACCAGTAACGCAAGTTGAGTGACATAGACATTGAACAGCAGTGGACTCAACGAGCTTCCCTGCGGAACCCCACAAGGCAGCACGTAAGGCTCTGAGTTAAACCCGTTGAGTGACACCGTTGATCTCCTCTCCTGCAAAAAAGAGGCCAGCAGGGCCAGCGCCATACCATCCACACCTAGACCTTTTAATCGGTGGGTCAGGAGAGTGTGATCAACGGTGTCAAACGTGGTGTAAAGGTCGAGTAAAATTAGAGCCGCGGTACCTCCACCGTCCATAACCGCTCTAATTTCTTAGGTCGCCGTAATGAGTGCTGTCTCGGTACTGTGCAAAAACCACAGTTGATAGACAGAATGCAGAACAATGTCATACATTCACCCCAGTACAGAGATCTGGGCCTAAATCCATCGTTTTTTGGCACTCCACACCACCCCAGTTCAGACATGGCCATATGCAAATCAGTCTGACCCTGTGCCTCATGGGAACAGTCCATCCCGAACTGCCATGCCATGCCTTCCCTGGACCGGAAACAAGCTTCCGAGGACCAGTTTCTGGCATTCCAGCCTTCTTCAGCCCGGCTTGCTTGAATCCAGTCGTGTGGAGAGCATGGGACTCACGTCTGAGCATACCGATCCCACTCGGGGTGACAAATGCAAAAACCACAGTTGATGGACAGAATGCAGAACAATGTCATACATTCCTCCCAGTACAGAGATCTGGGCCTAAATCCATCGTTTTTTTGCACTCAACACCACCCCAGTTCAGACATGGCCATATGCAAATCAGTCTGACCCTGTGCCTCATGGGAACAGTCTAGCCCGAACTGCCAAGCCATGCCTTCCCTGGACCGGAAACATGCTTCCGAGGACCGGTTACTGGCATTCCAGCCTTCTTCCGCCCGGCTTGCTTCAATCTAGTGGTGTGGAGAGCATGGGACTCACGTCTGAGCATACCCATCCCACTCAGGGTGACAAATGCAAAAATCACAGTTGATGGACAGAATGCAGAACAATGTCATACATTCACCCCAGTACAGAGATCTGGGCCCAAATCCATCATTTTTTTGCACTCCACACCATCCCAGTTCAGACATGGCCATATGCAAATCAGTCTGACCGTGTGCCTCATGGGAACAGTCCAGCCCAAACTGCCAAGCCATGCCTTCCCAGGACTGGAAACAAGCTTCCGAGGACCAGTTTCTGGCATTCCAGCCTTCTTCAGCCCGGATTGCTTGAATCCAAAGGTGTGGAGAGTATGGGACTCACGTCTGAGCATACCCATCCCACTCGGGGTGACAAATGCAAAAACCACAGTTGATGGACAGAATGCAGAACAATGTCATACATTCACCCCAGTACATAGATCTGGGCCTAAATCCATTGTTTTTTTGCACTCCACACCACCCCAGTTCAGACATGGCCATATGCAAATCAGTCTGACCGTGTGCCTCATGGGAACAGTCCAGCCCAAACTGCCAAGCCATGCCTTCCCCGGACCGGAAATAAGCTTCTGAGGACCGTTTTCTGGCATTCCAGCCTTCTTCAGCCCGGCTTGCTTGAATCCAGTGGTGTGGAGAGCATGGGACTCAAGTCTGAGCATACCCATCCCACTCGGGGTGACAAATGCAAAAACCACACTGGGTGTGAGTGTTTGATTGATTCAGATGCTCTGTCCATCACCACCCCCTTTTGTACCGCTTTTGGGCGCCATAAGTGTGGCAGGGTATGCACAGACGTGAGTCTCTTGCTCACTTTGCCACTGGATTCAAGCAAGCCGGGCTGCAGACGGCTGGAATGCCAGAAACCGGTCCTCGGAAGCTTGTTCCGGTCCAGGGAAGACATGGCTTGGCAGTTCGGGCTGGACTGTTCCCATGAGGCACAGGGTCAGACTGATGTGCATATAGCCATGTCTAAACTGGGGGGGCAGAGTGAGCTAAAGAACGGTGATGGATTAAACCCAGATCTTTTGACTGTGTGTGAGTGTATGATTGATTCAGATGCTCCGTCCATAACCACCCCCTTTTGTACCGCTTTTGGCCGCCATAAGTGTGCTGAGACGTGAGTCCCTTGCTCACTTTGCCACTGGATTGAAGTAAGCCGGGCTGAAGATGGCTGGAATGCCAGAAGCCGGTCCTTGGAAGCTTGTTTCCGGTCCAGGGAAGACAAGGCTTGGCAGTTCGGGCTGGACTGTTCCCATGAGGCACAGGGTCAGACTGATGTGCATATAGCCATGTCTAAACTGGGGGGGCAGAGTGAGCTAAAGAATGGTGATGGATTAAACCCAGTTCTTTTGCCTAGGTGTGAGTGTTTGATTGATTCAGATGCTCCGTCCATCACCACCCCCTTCAGTACCGCTTTTGGCCGCCATTAGTGTGGCAGGGTATGCTCAGACGTGAGTCCTTTGCTGACTTTGCCACTGGATTCAAGCAAGCCGGGCTGAAGATGGCTGGAATGCCAGAAACCAGTCCTCGGAAGCTTGTTTGCGGTCCAGGGAGACATGACTTGGCAGTTCGGGCTGGACTGTTCCCATGAGGCACAATGTCAGACTGATTTGCATATAGCCATGTCTGAACTGGGGTGGCAGAGTGGGCTAAGGAACGGTGATGGATTAAACCCAGATCTTTTGACTGGGTGTGAGTGCGTGATTGATTCAGATGCTCCGTCCATCACCACCCCCTTTAGTACCGCTTTTGGCCGCCATAAGTGTGACAGGGTATGCTCAGACGTGAGTCCCTTGATCACTTTGCCACTGGATTCAAGCAAGCCGGGCTGAAGACGTCTGGAATGCCAAAAAACGGTCCTCGGAAGCTTGTTTCTGGTCCAGGGAAGACATGGCTTGGCAGTTCGGGCTGGACTGTTCCCAAGAAGCACAGGGTCAGACTGATTTGCATATTGCCATGTCTGAACTGGGCTGGCAGAGTGGGCTAAAGAACGGTGATGGATTAAACCCAGATCTTTTGACTGGGTGTGAGTGTTTGATTGATTCAGATGCTCCGTCCATGACCACCCCCTTATGTACCGCTTTTGGCCGCCATAAGTGTGGCAGGGTATGCTCAGACGTGAGTCTCTTGCTCACTTTGCCAATGGATTCAAGCAAGCCGGGCTGAAGACGGCTGGAATGCCAGAAAATGGTCCTCGGAAGCTTGTTTCCGGTCCAGGGAAGACATGGCTTGGCAGTTCTGGCTGGACTGTTCCCATGAGGCACAGGGTCAGACTGATGTGCATATAGCCATGTCTGAACTGGGGGGCAGAGTGGGCTAAAGAACGGTGATGGATTAAACCCAGATCTTTTGACTGAGTGTGAGTGTTTGATTGATTAAGATGCTCCGTCCATCACCACCCGCTTTTGTACTGCTTTTGGCTGCCATAAGTGTGGCAGGGTATGCTCAGATGTGAGTCCTTTGTTCACTTTGCCACTGGATTCAAGAAAGCCGGGCTGAAGACAGCTGGAATGCCAGAAACCGGTCCTCGGAAGCTTATTTGCGGTCGAGGGAAGACATGACTTGGCAGTTCGGGCTGGGCTGTTCCCATGAGGCACAGTGTCAGACTGATTTGCATATAGCCATGTCTGAACTGGGGTGGCAGAGTGGGCTAAAGAACGGTGATGGATTAAACCCAGATCTTTTGACTGGGTGTGAGTGTTTGATTGATTCAGATGCTCTGTCCATTTCCACCCCCTTTTGTACCGGTTTTGGCCGCCATAAGTGTGGCAGGGTATGCTCAGACGTGAGTCCCTTGCTCACTTTGCCACTGGATTCAAGCAAGCCGGGCCGAAGACGGCTGGAATGCCACAAACCGCTCCTCGGAAGCTTGTTTCCGGTCCAGGGAAGACATGGCTTGGCAGTTCGGGCTGGACTTTTCCCATGAGGCACAGGGTCAGACTGATTTGCATATAGACATGTCTGAACTGGGGTGGCAGAGTGGGCCAGAGATCGGTGATGGATTAAAGCCAGATCTTTTGACTGGGTGTGAGTGTTTGATTGATTCAGATGCTCCGTCCATCACCACCCCCTTTTGTACCTCTTTTTGCTGCAATAAGTGTGGCAGGGTATGCTCAGACGTGAGTCCCTTGCTCACTTTGCCACTGGGTTCAAGCAAGCCGGGCTGATGACTGCTGGAATGCCAGAAACCGGTCCTCGGAAGCTTGTTTCCGGTCCAGGGAAGACATGGCTTGGCAGTTCGGGCTGGACTGTTCCCATGAGGCACTGGGTCAGACTAATTTGCATATAGCCATGTCTGAACTGGCGTGGCAGAGTGGGCTAAAGAACGGTGATGGATTAAAACCAGATCTTTTGACTGGGTGTGAGTGTTTGATTGATTCAGATGCTCCATCCATCACCACCCCCTTTTGTACCAGTCTCGGTTCTGTTTTCCTTGCGGAAGCCAAACTGAAAATGGTCCAACAACCCATTGTCATCAATAAACTGAGTCAATTGGACATTCATAATTTTGTCCGCAATTTTAGCTGGAAGGGGAAGGCGAGCAATGGGGCGGTAATTCGATGTAGTAGAAGCATCTAATGTAGGTTTCTTTAGGAGCGGGAGGACAGAGGTCTCCTTCCAGCTAGTAGGAAAGATTCCTGAGGAAAATATCCCATTGAAGATGTCTGCCAACACAGGACTCACCAAGTCAGCTAGTCCTATCAGAAAAGCTGGAGAACACAGGTCTGATGGAAAGCCTGACTTGGAGGCCAAAATATAATGGCTTACTGTATCAGCCAACACAGGGGAAAACTCAAGAATTCTACTCGTGCCGGCAGCTATCGCCTGCATGCTAGGGGCCGGCTGAGCACCTAAACTGTCTTTATAATTGCAAACAATATCCAGAACTTTGCTTTTAAAGTTGGAAGCCATATCGTGCACAAACTGTTGGCTGCCCAGTTTGTTCAAAGGCTTGGGGACCGTAAGCTTGTTTATAACTGAAAACAGCTCTTTGGAAGAATATTTCCTTTTCTCTGTAATTACTAATGCTTTGTAGGACCTGAGGGTAGTCCTGTAACTCTGTTTTTCAGAGTCAAGATAGTTCAGACGCCAACGACGTTCCATACGACGGCATTTCTGTTTTTCATTACGGAGAAGATCGGAGAACCAGGGCGCTGATGGCGCCGATAGTTTACCTGAAATATGTTGATAGGAACCGTAATGCTAACAGCGTAAGATAACCAGCTATTGTAGTTATTTACTGCTCTATCCACATTGGCAGAACCTGGGGGAATGGAACATACCAATCTAGACCGGAGAGCAGTTTTATCCACTTTACTCCAGGCTCTACAGGGGGCTGGTTGAAGCATGGCCTTATTCTCCTGCCGGTCAAAACTTATGGGGAGGGAGAAAATAATAAGTGAATGATGCGACCAAGGGAGTGGAATCCCTTCCTTAACTTTGAGTCCGTAAAAAGAAGAGAAAATCCCGTCCAGCGTGTGCCCAGCTTCATGGTTGGGAACACCAACCAGTTGAGCCAACCCTGCTGTACCCAGAGTGTCCAGGAGCGCAGTGGTCTCTTTATTTGCATGGTCCTCTAAATAAAAATTTAAATATCCCAAAACAGTAAATTCCTTGTTAACTAACACTGTTTCAAGCAATTCATCAAGATTGTTCAGGAACAAAGCTTTGGCTCCAGGTGGCCGATAAAGCGAAATACCTTTGAATGAAAGGTTTGCGCTAAGTTTGGCAGTGAAATGTAGTGCTTCACAACCAGAAAACTGAAACGGATGAACCATAACAGTGTAGCAATTTTTGAATATAATTGCTACCCTTCCTCCTCTCCTACCCAGAGGCCTATCCATCTTTACAAAACTGTAAACCGCTGGGGTTGCGGTAATAAAGTCAGGGTCCGAGGCAACATCGGACCATGTTTCTGTTATGAACAGCATGTCCAGCCGCATATTTTCAATAACTTGGGCTATTTCATACCTATGTTTCCCCAGTGAGCGGGCGTTGATAAGCCCTCCCTGCATTAACAACTTCGATTGCCGGCTGCCCTCTGCGGTAGGCAAAGAAGCTGCGTGACTTGTATCTGAAGTTGAAAATGCAAAGCCACAGCCACCGCATCTACAGTAGGCATTAAAAGGACAAACCTCACATCCCTCCTTTGTTTGATTGAGGGCGAGGAGTTCCACCTTAGAGTAAAATAGCCTATTTTTCTGTGAACTAGAAGGATCCCGAACACTCAGCACGGGCCAGGCGTGGGCGGGCTCAGACGGGCTTGCCTTAGGCACGCCCGCAGCACGCCCGCTGCGCGGATCCACTGCTCATCTGGTAAATGTGTGGCTAAGTACCTTCCTTCGGCGAACGACTAGACCGCATCCTGCCGGAAGTAGGGATTGTGTAAGGAATGGTGGCAACTACCCTGCGCACAAACGGCACAGCAGCCGCGGCGGACCAGGGTCAGTTCCAGAAGAAGCACAGAACAATGTTAAGGTGCGTTTTAAAATACCCCCGGAACACATTGCAATTCCTGATTTCCCCGATTCAATTAACCTAATGCGAAGTACAGATTACAACCTGCCCCAAACCCACGTATCAATATTTAAAAGAGCAACAGATTAAAATATGCACAGATTTTAAAAACTAATGAGAAACGCTCAAGAATTGCGGCGCCAGCAGGGCTACTCACAGTTTCATGCAACTCAGCTCTACAAGGGAAATTGCTTTGCTGTGCTGTGTTGTATTAAAGCGAGAGCGATGAACGTTGCCATACATACAAAGACATAGCTCAGTTCAGAACTCTTCTAGCATTGGTGCACTTGTGGATGCCTAGGTCCAATACCCTTGCACCTTGGCAGAAGGGTGTGTGCATTACAGGCAGGAAAGGACACCTTCCTGCACAAAAACAATCCTTAGAGTTTTCTTTTTATTTAGCCCACGTGGAAAGATGAACTAACAGGGAAAAATCTATATATTTCTGCTCGTTAATGCCTCTCTCTGGCAAGTGCTCCATTTCAGCACAAACTAAAGTTTAGTAACTTCAGTAAATCTAGGTTTATGTCAAAATTCATTACTAAATGCACAGGGTGCTCCATCAATGGAATGTCTCCCCTTGCAAAAGAAAACAAGGCAGTACTATGTGCTGTGTTTGCATTACATTTTTATTTACTAAGCCATGGAAAGCCACGCAAATCAGGCTTTTTGAATTCTGCGTCAAGGCTGCGTCTAAAATGTGAAGTAACCATGAAGCAAAATGTTTGGCAATCTGGGCACAAAAGTACAACATGGCACAACAAAACACAGATAATCAATCAAAACAGAAAGCAGCACAATCATAATGGTGTATCTCAATACCAACTCAATTCGCTAATGAAACGCAATAACCCCGGAGCACTTGCAATAGCACAGCACACCACTGCCACAATACCAGGGGTGGTTTTTGCATTAAAGCGTAAGGGTGTTGCCTCACCTGTGAGCCCCACAGTGCATTTGAAAAAATAAATAAACTTACCAGTTCTTTGTTTTTACAATACCCTGACCCCTTCTGTTGTGTCGGGTCACATGGTGTCTTTTAGGGCGGGTCCATTGCTTGCAGAATAGAGACTGTATCGAGCATGGTCGATTCACATGAAGAGCGCATGTCTGGTTAGATGATTGTTTTGGTATGTCCAGCCCGACATGCCCACTTGCAGCCTCTCAAAGCCATGCTGTATTAGGAGCCATGGAGAACACAGATGCAGCTCCCCAGTCTCCCAGGGAGCGTAGGATTAGCCTGACCAAACCCATCTTGGTGCTGCTCTCATGCTGTTTGCTGCAATAAACAGTATGATAGCAGCATCATGATTGGCTTTAGAAGTTGGCCTATACTCCCACGGCCCGGGCTCATGCGGCAATGTGTGGGCTGGAGAATTTCACAACATGGCCATTCACGATGTGGCTTTGTTTTGAAGCTACACAGCGATTGGCCATGTGCCTGTGTCAGTCTCTTTTTCTGTGGCAGCGTATTCCTCCCTTTGCATTGCACAGCAGATAACTCCACGTGAGGCCGAGAAGCAGTAATGTCCCTTGTACTTCTCCTCGCTGGCTCATTATTGAAGTCTCAATTTCCCGTCCTGCCCTGGTTGTAGCTGAGAGGACCTACCATGGCAGTGTTTGTATTTCAGCTGCTGAACCGTGGTGTGGAATTCTACAGGTAAGAGCTCCCGCAGCTTAAAATACTGTTCATTGATTATAGTGCCAACTAATCAGGATACTGCTGATTTAAATGTATTTACGGGATATGGCTGTCATACTGTTGGAGCAGACCGCTTGTGATGCGACGCCTCAAATCGGCTAATCCCAGGTAATAATGCTGGAGACTTCAGGGTGTCTTTTTACCATGTTGCACGCTTGGCATGATACCATCAGACCGGATGCTGGCTGAAGCCTTCTCTTGGACACATCCTAGTCTTTTCAGTATTCCAACAATTTAAAACTTGTAGTTGGAAAAAAACATTCTAGAAGTCAACCCGAGCGAAGAAAAGTTCTCACACAAAAAGTGCTGCACTGCAGACACATGTCTATGTCTATGTAGCGATTCTTGTTGAGCACATATTTCACCCAAAGGTCTCATAACTTTTTGCTGAGACTTAGAACAGACAAAGGAGAACTAGAGGCAAAGAGGTAAGTTGAAATAGCCACGTTTTGAGGGACTTACAGAACTTCTGGTGCGCAGTCTCAGTCCAAAGGTGAAGTGGCAAGGAGTTTCAAAGAGTAGGGGCTAGTTTTGAAAATTATCTGCCGCCGTTTCTGACTGTGCGAACCTTGGGAATTATTACAAGATGTTTATTTGCGGAACGAAGAGTTATAGCTGGTTGATATATTTTTTATTTATTTACCATATACTGAGGGCCCTATCCATTGAGAGTTTTATGGCCAAGACAACAGATTTTAAAATCAATCCGCTTCTTAATAGGTAGCCAGTGGAGGACTTTTAGGCTATGAGCAGAGGGGGAACGAAAGGGAAAGTTTAAAACCATTTTGCTGTGTTCTGGAGAACCTGGATCTTAGAGAGGTGTTCTTCTTTAATGGATGTGAGTAGGGCATTGTCATAGTCTAATGGTTAAGCCCTGGATCAGTGGCATATGGGATGGCAATGGGACCCATTTAAAAATGTTGTGGAGAGCACACATTAGCCCATAACAAGTGAGCGCAACATGATTGACATGCTCCTGCATGGAGAGTTTATTGTCAATAAATACTCCAAGGTTGAGAGCTGTTTCCTTCGGAGAGGGGCAAGTACCTAAGGTAGTGGGCCACTTGACGTTTTTCCATATCGATTGGGCATCGCCGAAAAGAACAATGTCTGTGTTATTTACGTTTAGTTGGAGGTTATTAGTTAGCATCCAGTTGTTTATGTCGAACATGCATTGCCTGAATCTATGTTTGGTATTAGCAATGTCTGGGCCGAGAGTAATCAACAACTGTGTATCATCGATGTAAGACGTAAGACGAAGTGTTGAAGCCATGGGCCTTAATGACTTTGGCCAGGATGGATACATATAAATTAAAGAGCGTGGGGCTCAGGATGGATCCCTGAGAGACATCCCTGTTGATGGATTGACTCTTGGAAGTATAGGCACTGATTTGAACTCGGGAGGTCACTTAGATAGCACCTGAGCCAGGCTAATGCGGAGCCTCCAACACTCGACTCCCGTAGGTGCTCTAAAAGGTGCCGTGGGAGATGGTGTCGAAGGCAGCCGACAAATCCAGGAGTACCAGGATGGCAGAAAAGTACGGTTATCGAGAGATAATCTGATGGTGTCCACCACTACTAGTAGGGCCGTTTTGGTGCTGTGAAAGGCAAAAAATCCCGACTGAGAGGGATCTAGCACATTGCTGTTCTCCAGGTGTTTGTTCAATTCCCCATTTATCAGTGACTCCAAGATTTTACCAAACAAAGGGAGGAGGGAAATTGGTTGATAATTATTTGCCTGTTCAGGGTCTGATGAGGGCTTCTTTAGAGTTGGCTTCCAGCTAACAGGTACCGAAGAATGTAATAACGAGAGATTGAAAAGTAAGGTTAAGCTAGGAATGATAGCTAGGTTAACTGATGATAAAACCTGAGGGAAGACTGGATCATTTGGGGAAACAGATTTCACCCTCTTGAATGGCAAATTAACTTCTTCCAGTGTAAATTCAGATAATTCATTAAGAGTAGAATCCAACATGGAACAAGTGTTACCTGGTCTCTGAATGGGTGGGTGACTGGTAGTATGGGAAAACTGACTACAAAAAAGTAGATAGGGAGTCAATCCACTCCTGTAAAGCCGGACTGAAGAGAAGCAGGATTTGTAAATTGTTTCAGAATCTTAAACAGCTCTTTTTGAAAGTTGGACACTTTGTTGATTCTTTCCCCAAGGAATGTTTTCTTAGCCAAGGCGATATGATCTAGATAACGCCTGTGTAGTAACTTAAAGTCATTACGATCAATAAGGCTTTTTGAGTGTCTCCATTTACGTTCCGCCTTCCTGGCCGCTGGTTTGTGAATTCTTAATTCTGGAGTGGACCAAGGTGAGTGTTTGTGAGAACGTTTGACTTGTTTCTTTGGGGCAATTTTGTCAAGGGCTTGACAGATAGTGGCCTCCAGCAGATTGGCGCTTCATTGAGATGGTTCAAATTAGACAGCAGAGGGGTTATAAAATGTGCGGTAAAAGATTCCAGATCCATTTTATTCCAAGGCCTGCGCCATATTAGTTCTGTAGCAGCGCCTTTTTGGCGGGTAGATATTATGGCTATATCAAATTTCAACAGGTAATGATCTGACCAGATAACAGGTAAAGGTGAAACATCCAGCCTTGATATTTTGCTATAGACCAGCACGGAGAGGAAAAGGCAGGTCGCCAACTCTGGAACCACTGAAGAGACCCTACCTGTATGTTTCACACACTCATCACTGGTGAAGTGAATATTAAAATAAAAACATTTCACATTTTAATGCTACCTTTTTTAGATTTCACTGGTAAAATGATGTGCTTTTATGTCTGTGATATCATCACAGTCACTGGCTTGTTGACACAAACCCATGGTTCTTAGCTGTCGCTGGATACGTGACGTGTCTTCAGCGGTCAATCCTCAGATATGGGAGCGGTGAGAATGAGTTATTTGCCTAAAAAAGTAACCTTCCACATGTGTCAGGTGCCTTTTTAATGTTGCTGGCACAAGAATGACATGTATCCTCTCTGTAAAAGACCATGGAGTGCTATGGGCAAGAGCATAGTTCTGTCTTAATGAAATAATAAAGCAGGCATTTTATCCTAAATTGATAACGTTTCTGGGGCACTATTGCCACACACCTGTCAATAGTGTTACAACGGAAAAAGTACAGTAGACAATGGTGTGTAAAAATAAGCATAGAGTGTCAGTTGATGCACAAGAGCAAAGTGTGCAGCGAGCATTAAAGTACGTAAGGAAAGCACCAAGTGGACATTGTACCAAGTGGACATTGATTCACATGAGAAACGTGTGCAGGGAACGATCAAGTACATAAGACAAGCAAAGAGCGGACATTGATTTACAAGAGAAAAATGTACAGTGGTGAACATCATAGCACACACGCCATTAAAATATCTCAGTGGACTAATGGGTCCATTTAAAAAATCCCATGCGTACCATAGTCCCTGCATGTTCAAATCTTAGCTACGGTCAAAGTGGATGTCCCGAATGGAGGACGGCATACCTAAACGACAGAATACCCATGGGGGATTATCATAGCCTGCAAGATTTACTATTTACATTAACAACACTGTATCCTGGAACTTTGACTACTACTTAGGAAATGGATCTTAAATATTCTTAAAGAGAGCTGCCCAAAGAATTGTCTTGTAGCCATTACTAGTTCTCATACAAATGATTATGGGCTTTATATATTCTTTAATACCAACATCAACGGTCGGCACGACTAGACCATCAACATACTGGTCATTCCAGGACCTGCAACGTTTTTGTAAACAGCCTTGAGGAAGTCACTGGATGTGACGAAACACGTGTCGGCTGTTTCTGTATTTGCTCACTTGGATTGATGCACGTCATTCTCAAAGAAATGTTATGCCATCTATATGGATGTTGGGATGGACCTTGAGTGTCTTAGATCCTGTTTAAAATTACTATAAGTGATGCTTTTAGCTTACATGTTTTACCTCTTTTGTATGAAATAAATTGACGAACTTTTGTTCTAAGAAATTCTGTCGCATTTTATCTCAGGGTGTTTACCTGTGAGTGAATAGATCCTTGCTGTATGGTTACAAAAACGTATTAAGGTCAAATATTTATAATTTCGAAATACTCTAGAGTGCCAGGATTCCTTTTTGTCACATGTTCAAATCTCCACAGGTTAACACAGCCTTTCATCCTTCTGAGACTGATAACATTAGAACATCTGAGTTGTTTAATAGTTTCAAAGTCTGTTATGAAGTTCTCTGGCTATACGGAATAAGCATCTAACTATGTCATTGTCATATGAAATCTCTTTATTGATGTCAATAACTACACTTTCACAATTGCTTTATTAACTTCCTAGCTTTTTCAAATTTGCTTGAAAATGCACCATTTGCCAACTCTTTTTTCTAAATGTGCCCTGGAGCGGTATACCCCTCCCCCCTCCCCCACCTGAACCACCCTTATGATGTTCAGGCGTGCTCGCTCGCAACAAGGCACTCTTTCCGAACATTTACGCCACACCACTTTTAAATGTCAGCAGCCACCACTGCACAACACAATGCAACACAATAACACAAAGAAACAACACACCACTAATATGGTAACATATCCTAAACCACAACACAGGAAAAACACAACACAAGAATACAACAAAATCACACAAAGGCACAATATAAATGACACAGGAACACATTTAAACAACAGAATAAAGTACAACCAAAAGACAGAGACACCACCACAATACCTCACAATAACACAATTGCATCACAACAATGTGATTTAAAGCCACACAAACATAAGATAACAAAATCTCAAGCACAACACAAAACTGTAACACTAGAAAACAAAAACACAACAACCCCAAGCACACTATAACTCCAAATATAAGCTATAGTGTTTTGTTGGAATGCAATTATGCTGTTTGGTGTGCTGAGTTGTACTGTGGCGTTAATACTATTATTATTATTATTATTATTAATATTATTATTACTATTATTATTATTATTATTATTATTATTATTATTATTGTCATTATGATGATGATGATTATGAATGATTATTTTTATTATGGTATTTTATTGTATTTATTTTATTTTATTCAGTGTTTTCAATAGTGTGAACATGACCCTGCAAAGGGTATCAGAGCGCTTTACAGAAGTATTTCAACATTAGAACCTTATAGACTGCAAATCAATAAATCTTTACAACAGTAAACTTTAGGAAAGCGTATAAACATATATAACAATCAACAATTTCAGTTAATATCAAAGCGCATAAAAACACACCACCACATGTACTACATATATGCACGCTCATGTTTGGGAAGTGAAAGGCTGGAGGATGCATGGAAGCAGACATGAAAAGTTTGTAGCCATAGGTACTGCTGTATGGTCTTATGGTAGAAATGTTCTCAGATAAAACTATTTTGCTTCTTTTTTGAATTCTGCGATGGATGGAATTCTTCTAATGCTAGGGGGGAGTGCATCCCAAATTCTTGGTGCTGCCCCGTAGAACGCTCAGTCATAAGTTCTTTTCTTAAGAAAACGAGCTGGTTTCAGAAGTAGATCGTCTTTGCTCCTGGAGATTCTGTGTTCTCCTGAAAGCTTGAGTTTCTGTGCAAGGTAAACTGGCATTTTCTGGTGCAATGCTTTATGAGTGATGCAAGCTAACTCGAAGTGAATTCTTGCTTCGAAGGGTAGCCAGTTGAACACTTTCAAGTGAGGGGAGATATGGTCGATTTTTTGGGATCCCAATATCAGTCTTGTGGCTGCATTAAGACATGCTTTCAATGGGGCTGTTGTGACCTTGGGAAGCACAGCCAGTGTAGTGCACTCATATTCGATCCTGGATATGACCAGTGCCTGGACTGCTGTTTTAAGATCTGTTTTATTTAGGAATGGTTTTAGTTTCCGCAGGTAGCTTAGATGGAAACGGGTGTTCTTTGCCATTGTGTTGATATGTGCAATCATGTTCCGATTTTTGTCAAGAATAATTCACCAAGATTTAGTGGAGTCGACAATCTTCGGGGTACATTTTATAGCAGTGATAAGGTTGGACCATTCTGCTATCTTAAATTTCCTTTTCCGAGGTGTAATCAGTAAGAATTCAGTTTTCTGCGGATTTAGCTTCCAGTGATTCATGGTTAGCCATTGGAGGGTTCTCGTTAGGGTTTGGTTCATAGTCTTTATATCTCCTGTTGATGCCACCTTGATATACAGCTGCGTGTCATCCGTGTACATATAGAATGAAATGTTTGCTTTTTGTAGTATAACCGTTAGTGGTTCTACATAAAGATTGAAAAGCGCCGGGATAACGTTGAACCTTGTGGAACTCCAATTGTATTTATGGTAGAACCTGATAGGGTTTGGTTGACAATTAATTTTTTTGATCTATTCTCCTGGAAGGAGCTGAACCACTGTACCATCTAGCCCCATTCTGTTTTTCAACCTATCCAGAATTTTGGCATTGTTTATTGTGTCGAAAGCAGATGACAAGTCCAACAATATTAGGAGACATGTGTCGTGGTCGAGAGCCAGTAACGCGTCATCTACTGTTTGCAGGATTGCAGTTTCTGTACTATGATTCGGTCTGAACCCAGATTGGCAATCATTAAGTAGACTGAAATCCGAAATGTGAAGACTCAATTGTTGTTGGACACATTTTTCCAGAACGTTGGCTAGCATGGGAATGTTAGTTACAGGTGTTTGGATCAGAAGGGTTCTCTGTTGGTTTTTTTAAGAGAGGAATGACTTGCCCTGTTTTTAGGCAGTCAGGTATTTGGCCTTGTGATAACGAGGCATTCATGATCTTAGTCCAAGACGGGATTAGGGAGTGGTTTAGAGAAGACCAGCACTTTGCTGGTAGGGCGTCGTTATAGTGGTAGTTAGTGGATGACATGATCTTTGAGATGTCTAATTCACTGATCGGTTTAAATCCTGACCATCGAGCATTGTTTTTTGGTTTGTCCAATTCTTGTTGGGACTGTGGTTCATCTGAGGTACCCTTCTCCCTTTCAAAGTCTTCAGCTGATTTTTTGAGTTCCCTCTCCTGCGCGTTAGCTTTGTCGGTAAAGAAGACAGAGAAATCCTCACTATTTAAGCTTGTTTTGGCGATGACTGGTGCTGATTAGGCAGATTTATTTGATTGTTCTTTAAGTATATCGAATAGTTCCCTTGGCCTATTTATTGCATTGTCCAGTTCTTTCCTAAAAAAGTCTTTTTTTTTTAGATTTAAGGATGCTTTTGTTATACGCTTTCCTGGATTGTCTCAGTTGTATTAAGTGGGGTAAGGTAGGGTATTGGGTATTGACGCTATTTGCACACTGAGAGTCTGAGTGATCGTTTTTCCTCATTGAGGGAACTATTGAACCACAGATTTTTGTCTTTGTCAGAGATCCTTTTCAGTTTTAGAGGGGCTAATTCCTTGATAATGCTTGACATTGACTTTTTATAATGCAAACTGAGGTCACTGATGTCAACCATGTTCTTGGGTGGCTGCAACTCTCTTTCACAGCAAGCAGCTACGTTTTCCATATTGATTCTTCTAGTGTCCCTGGTCCATTTTTTTGGCTTAATAGTTTGTGAGGTCGATTTTGTTCTTCTCAGGGGAATTTTGAATGTAATTATGTGATGAACAGACCAATCGCATGGTGTGATTATAATATTCTCTATTGCTTTTTCTTTGGCTATGATCCAGTCTAAGGTTGAACCTTTGGAGCGGGTGGGGAGATGACATCCCTGGACTAAAGATTGTTCTTCCAGAAAGGTATTAAGGATGGTGATTTGATTGTCAGCCTGATCCTCCCAGTGAATATTGAAGTTACCTAAGAAAATATCATTTGACTGAGGACTAGAGTTGACAGTAATGATTTCCATCAACTGGTCTTGGAACTTGGGGGCATATTACCAAGCAATAGCAATAATTATCGCTATTGCTTGGTTAGAGACAAAAATGTATCGCCGACCTGCAGCGATTTTTATCGCAGAATAACCTTGGTATTACCAAGGTTTATCGCAAATGCGATAAAAATCGCCCGCAGTGCATGAATATCGCTGAAAAGTCAGCGATATTCAGGCATTACTGAGCTAATGCTCTTATCCATGTTATCCACCTACCATTGGATAACATGGCTAAGAACTGCTCAGGGGCAGGTGTTCTCTTTTGGAGATATTTGCGCTTAGCGCGAATATCTCCAAAAGTTGGAAATAGGAGATAGCGATGTTAACGACTGTTTCCAGTAGCTAACATCTTGGCACGCCCACTTTTTATGTCATTAGTGTTAAATATCACTGACATGCAACGCGGGGCCCAAGATGGTCGCTATCTCCTACTAGCTGTCGCTAACTGGTGTTAGCGACAGCTAGGTATCAGGGAGATAAGGTTATCTTCGCTTTCTTGGCTTTTAAAGCCAAAAAAGTGGAGATAAACCCCCTCGATAATATGCCCCTTGGTCTTTGTACCAGGCGGGTGGAAGGATGAATGGAGTTTACAGTTTCGATTGGCTGCTGATCTTAAAGACATGCCTAGATATTCGCAAGACTCTAAAGGGTCTGAATTAATTTTAGTAATGGTAATGTCTGACCTAGGTATGCAAGTGATGCCTCCACCCAATCTGTCTTGTCTGTCCAGTCTCATAATCTGATAGTTCGGGGGGAGTAACAGGTCTAAGCATGGGGAAGACGAGTCGAAAAGTCAGGTTTCAGTTAAGATTGTTACGTCAATTTCATGATTTAGTATGAGGTCAGCTATGTCTGCTGCATGTTTGTTTGCTGAGCGACAGTTGAATAATATGCAACAAAAGAGTTTCTGGGAGTTGGTCATTGGCGGAACAAACATTTCAGGGATTAGTGTCAACATCTTTAGGTTGCTAGCATTAGTTCTGCTGTTGTCAGCCTGGGAAGCTCTATCCGTATTTGATACGATAGTTTGGATAACATTTTCGCCTATCTTAGTTTGCGAAGTGTGAATAGGATCATATGTAGACAGAATGGATTCTAACTCACTGTCTGTCAGATAGTTGAGTTGCGTGCGTGGGCGGCAGATTCTGTTTGAGGCCACCTTGGGGTGGAACAGCGATTAACATTTGTTAAAAAAGAGGAAGACTGACGAGCCCCCATTTTTGCCAGCCAATTTTCTGATAAGCACAGCAGGTTCTTCATATCTCTGATGGTGGAAAGCATGGCTTTGTAGGTCTTGCAAGATTGTGAACTAAGATAATTAAGATCCCCATTTGTTTGAGTGGTTCTAGTCTTTTCCGAGTCTAGTCTATAATGTATAGTCGTTGGGGGGTTCGTCCCTATTAGGGGGCTAGCTTTGCACATCTCTGCTGGATCTGTGCCAGTTTTATTGATACTGGAAACAGATCTGTAATTCCCTGTGCAGGTCGCATGCATTCCTCTCCAGTTAACTTGTTTGACTTGTGTGTTTTCCAAACTGCTTACAGATCCTGTCGGCTGGTCAGGTTTAAAGTCAGGCGTAGTCGGGGAGCTAGACTCTATGGGTGAAGTAACTAATGCTAGCTGAGGGTTGAGGCCCCTGTCTTATGGCTTATTGGTTTCATGATTCAATTTCTGGGGCTCATCATTAGTGGAAATGCCTTTTAATGCCACCTCCTGAACCGGCTGTTGGGATTCAATCGCCCTGGCAGTTCCTGTTTCGCCATCGTTCGGGGTGTTGGCTTCCAGAAGTAACAATTGGGGTTCAACATTGGGGCTTATGTAACCTAACACCCTATCTCTTCCATTTGTATTATCCTGCCCTTTCCTGTCTACCTGATTCAATGGATGGGGCTCTTCATTGGTGTTAATGCCATCCAGTGATATAGTTGTATTAGACTGTTGGGATTCGCTCGCACTGCCTAATTCCGACACAACCGGTCGGTTCCTCTGTGCAGCAATGACTTGATAGTTCATATTAGGTTGGTTACTTCCTGAGATGGGGCCGCTGCGGACAAGGTTTTTTAATGTAGCGAAAAATTTGTCAAAGCGCTCCAGATCTTTGTTGGCAGCTTGGATGAGAATCGTGCCATTTTTATAACATGTTATATTTAATGTTGCTCTCAGTTTTGGGGAAGGTGTAATGAGCAACTTTGTTCCATAGGGAATGTTTTTTGATTCCTGTACTTTCAGCGAGTTATTTAAAGTATTTCTCCATTTGGCCATTTTAGGAGTAAAGAAGATAAGGTCATTAATAATCATACCTTTTTTTAAATTGAAGGAAGAATCTAGTATTAGCATTTCTGGATTAGATCTGAGAAGGTTTTGTTTAAAAGCTTTGGATGCATTTTTAGTAAGTCTGGGAGGGTAAATTATTCAGAATGAATTAATTCCTTCAGGTTTAAGATGATGCCCTGCCATGGTTTAGAAAGCAGAATATTTGTTATTAGCAATGTTCTGCAACTACCAAGATGGCTGCCCCTATAGCAACAGACTGGAGTGTAGTCCTTTGTCACTGTTAATGGACCAGATTCCTTGAAGAAACAGTCCTCTTTTAGTTTCCACTCATTCTTCATTAGATAAAGTCCTCCGTTTACTCCTATTGCACAAAACCATTGAAGCAATTCACTGGAATTTACTAATTGCGCTAGTACAATCTCTATTTTAATCCAAGGCCATTTTGCACTTTACTAGATAAAGTTTCATACCAACAATTAGTCATATCCCCCAACATGGTGGCATCCCTTCAATGACCTGGAATAGAGCCCAAATGGAACATAGATGGGGTGCTCCTGTATGCAATTAGCCCTTTGCGGTGAGAAGGTGTGGTGAAAAATAGCCCCTCTCTTGCACCACTCCCACAGTGACAAACCAATTTACCTCACCTCTTCCAGTAGGTATAGCAAAAGCGCCTCACCGTTGATTCTGAAGGTGATGGCCATCTCTCCCAAAGTCCCCTGCCTCTGCGCTGCAAGAAGCTGTTGCCTCCTGCTCCTCGGCATGACCCTGTCCCTCTCCCACGTTGTCCTGCTTCTCATTAGCAAGACACTCGTAGAAAGGAGGGGTGAGCCAGCCGTTATGAAATTTAGCACATTCCAACCACTAAAACGTGCTCCTGCTACTGCAGAAGCCTGAAGGTCTCAGCACTGTTTTCCTTTCTGCAACCGGATCAGCGGACCCCGCTAACACTAGTAAGGAACGCATAGGGCTGAGGTGCGTTTCCTCCACACGACGTGCTTCTTCTCTTGCGGTGCCTGCGGCTTTCGGTGCAGGTTTCCGCCTTATCCCGCAATGGATGCCGCCATTACTGGTGCCTTGCGGTGCAGGGGACGTTCTCTGGTCGCACTTACTTGCTGCTCCTTTGTTCCTCATTGCAGTGGTAGACACGGGCGCTCCTTCGATCCTCCTTGCTGCAGCAGACACGGCCACTCCCTTCCAGGATAAACTCCACCGGACGAGCCCTCCTGTGAAGAGACTTCCCTCCGCCTCGCACCGCCCTACCCTCCGCCACTTTCTGGGCACAACCCTGATGCAAGAAGGGAGTGGCATGCAGGGAGACAGACGTTCTCCTCTCGTAACCCCCTCCAGGCTCCAGTGCTCCGCTCCTACACAGACGACTTCCAGAGCATGAGTAGTTAAATCCAGTTTCTTTAATTACCAGTTTCTTCTTGTATTATTATTATTATTGTTATTATTAGTAGTAGTATTGTAATAATATAATTTCTTTATTTATATGTCTTTTTTTAGATCACAACTAACATGCAGAGGTTCTTGCAGCGAAATTAACTAAAAGCAGTAGATGTGCTGGTTGCCAGGGGTAACTAAATAAAAACTTTTTAGAGCAGGTCTGAATGCTAAGTGAATATCCAGTGAGCTTCTGTTTTAGGGAACAAAGTTCCACAGATTAGGAACTATATGATTGAAAGAATGGTAGTCGTAATGGGCCTTCTTTGCATATGGAACTTTTAGGGAAAGTATTTGGAAGCAATGATTTCTTCACATCTCATTTTCAGCCTTACATGGTGTACAGTTCTCAACTGGAAGCCAGGGGACAGAGTTTGATTTGATCACACTTGTGAAGCTTACAGACATTGAGAACAGCAAAGTTTTTAGTAAACTTGAGTTTGGTGAAAGGACAGCCTTGAAAACCTCCAAAAGGGAATGAAAGGGAGAATCTTCCTCATTCACTCATCAAGAAAGAGGACACCATTTTGACATTTAGAATGAGGACTCAAAGTTCATATACACACCTAAAACACACCTAAATCCTTTGCTTTTTGGGAGGCAAATGAACCTTTTCCAAGCTCGGCAGGCACAATTTGTTGTGTTGTATTAAGTTGAAAAAAGTAGAGCCTATACACTGTTGTATAGTAATAAACTGTCTTTTTAACCTTAACACTGGCGCAGGAGCTAGATTGGTAACTCTGATTCTGATTTGTATGTCATCAGCATGTGATAGAGTTTTTAGTCTGAAAGATCTAATCAGCTAAGATAGGGAACGTAAGTAGGTGTTAAAAAAGCAGTCGTAATAACAGGACACTCTCTGGTAGGATTGGAAAGGATTGATTAGAACAAGGCGAGTCTGTGCCCTGTTTTCCATTTTCAGACACACATTCCATCAAGACTGTACGATCATCTATATCAAAGGCGACTGAAAAGTCCAATCGGATGAGGTCCAGAGTATCCCTTTCTTCCTCCATCACCTCTTTTTCCCATGACCAACAGAATGGCTTATTCAGTTTGCAACTGTGTCTAAAACATATTTATCAAAACCTAGAATGATATTTACCTAGCCCTGCAAGATCACCTTATGTGGCCCTGCACAGCTTGATAAATCTGGAGTAACGCAAGGCAGCATAAGTTGCTTCCTTGCCTAACTCTGCCCCATGGTGGCTTTCCATGGGTGGAACGTGGGTGTTCCCACGCATCCAGGCTTGGATTTTAACACATTCCCAGATTTACCCTGAATGGCAGACATGGGAGTGTGGGAAAATGCTACGCCTTACCAGCGCAGACATAATGAGCATGAATATGTTTATTTCACTTATTTCTTTCCTCTTTTTACATGTGCTGCAACCTGCAACACACATGGGAAAAAAGCCTCAGAGGATTATTTTTGTGCAGGCAGGTTTCCCTTCCTGCATTAAAACAGTCCAGCCTGCAAAACAGGCACTCTTGCACCATGGTGCTTGGTTGCCTGCATTGGCACTAGGTAGCACATCGTGCACCAGCTCAAGGAGAGGACAGGAGTATGTCGCATAATGTTAAATATGATGCATTCCTGCCCTAACCCTGTCACACAACACAGAGCACCAAAGTGCATGCTGTGCTGCATTGTGTAATATATTGATACATTTGCTCACTAATCTATTGGTTTATTCCAGTAATTTTGAAAGTTGAGAAGCTACCTCTCTTTGTAGAACTTTGTGGCGTTGATAAAAACCTAATGGGTACATAATGTATATGCTCATCAGCATTGACGTTGGATTTTATCAGAAGAGGAGATATCAAGCTCAACTAATATTTCTTTGGGAGAACCCCAGTTAAAGTTGGAAAATAGGAGTTAAAAAGATTGGTGATGTAGTTGCATTAACTAGAAAAAAAATGTAAAGGGCAAGGGTCCAAGAGAGAGCTAAGTTTAGCTTAGTCTGATAGATGCAGGGGCTTGAAGTCAGATTGTATATATAACACCATCCTTCAATCCTGGGCTGTGTCCACTGTGGAAAAGCGATATTTGCCATAATATTTTAAAAAATTGATTCAATATTGGGGATGAGAAATACTCCCACAAATATTTGTTGCCAATGTTTGCTTTTGTAGTATCCTTGTGCTATTGTTTTGTTGCAGCAATTTGGGTGCTCTGTTGTTGTGGTGCATAGTTGTTACTGTGCAATAGTTGTTTTTTTAATGCTGTTACATCATGCTATGTTTCATTGCTGTGTTGCTGTTATTGCTGTGTATTATTGTAATATGGGTAGAGTTGTCATTTTATTGCTGTGCCTAAACTGCAATCTTTCTGTTTTATTAAGGATTCATCTTATTGTGACACATTAGCACATCCACATTTTGGTATAGTAATTCTGTGGTAAAACGTGTTTGCATCAATCTTAGTGAAAAGCTCTCACCAAGAGTTCAGATGCAAAGAATGTTAGCGTTTCAACACTTGGGCCTCTTTTGTTGCGGCAGTGATGCGCCAAAATGACTTGCGATTTGTTACAACAGTTTTAAAAGCCAGGATTGTACAATATTTATGGTATGGCACATCATAGTATAAGGTACACGCAGCATAAAAAAATGATGTTTCCATGGATGTAATGTTGCAGTATTATCTGAGGCATTGGCAGCAAAATTGACGTAAGGCTGGCTTTCAGTGCATGAAGCATAAAAAAACATATGATGCATTGGAGAAACAAAAGAGCCACACTTCACAGAAGGCAGCCATGGTGGGGGGAGAAGAGAGCAGCAGCCAAGACAACAAACCCAACAACCTCAGCATCAGCCAGGATGCCCAGACTGACTTCTAGGGAAAAGGAAAGTGCAATTTCAGTGAGGACAAGAATGGGCCACATGTATCATTATTTCAAATAGCAATTACCTAATTGCAATTCTCTCCGAATCACAAATAGGTAATCGCTTTTTAAATGTATGAAATTCCATGAGTTTCATTTAGTGTCTCCTAATGCACCGCAAATAGACAAACCTCATTAATCTTAATTAGGCAGGTTGCAATATGCAACCCATTGGGAATCACAAAAATCACAGGGATGGTGACAAGCTGGGGTTGGCAGACCACCATGTCTGCAATTGCTTTTAAATAAAGTAATCATTTTTTAATAAATGCAGCCGGTTTTCCTTTATGGAAAACAGGCTGCATTTATTAAAAAAAGAGAAAAATAAAAAAATTATTTTCCTCATTGGGGCATTGGGGGCCTGTCCCATTTGAGAATGGGCTCCCACCTACTTGATGTAGATGGTAAAATACAGTTTTCGGTCACAATTAAATCCTACATACCGCTGCAAGTTAGTTTTAGGAAGGGACCCTAAACACGCCCCTTCCTAATACCAAATCAGCTTGTACTCACAATTCCAAACTGCGATTCGGTAACATGTTACCAAATCGCAAATTGGAATTCATACATACCAGAATGCATTTTGCCAGTTGCAAACGACCCAATTCGGTGAATGCATTAAAATGCATGATACATCTAGCCCAATTAAATTGTGATCACTGGGGTGGCAGACCACAACATCAGCTTTTTGTCACTTAAAAATTGCCATTTGCCAGTCCATAGTGGGGAAGGTCAACAGCGTGGGACAAGCAAAGAGGACAGTCACTGACTGTAAACAATGCTGACCTGACTATAATTGCAGGGCAAAGGAGAAACTGGCCAACAACCTGAAGGAAGCCATGCCCAGCACCCCAGGAAGAGTTGGATGCCTTGGAGGAATGGGTGACAGCTGTCATCCAATCGCAGCTGGGCACAGGAGTTCCGGGTCAGGACAGTGCTGGTCACGAGGAACAACAAGACCTACATGGTAAGCTGCAACATTACATAAATGTAAGTCACACTGCCAAGTTACTTGTGGCACAGCTCAGTCCAGGTCAGTCACATTTCTCCCTTCCATGTGTAAAGTGCAGTATCAGTCCAGGGTCACCTTGGTATACTGGCACTTGTAGTGGAATGTACAACATGAGTCACCAGATCTACCAGTCCCAGAATACAAAGCAAAAACATGGACTGGAGGAGCACATCATGCATGGACACATTAACCCTGCCCAACCTAACTGTGACAATGCAGGCCACCTTGCACCATGAGGCCACTGTGTCTAACTTAGGTCCATGCACACAAATATGTAATGTGGACCAATGCAATGGAATGGGCGTGTCAGAGAAAAAACTGCTGACCTGTGAGGGGGTCAGGTGTGGGGCATGTGAAGTATCAATCAATCAATCAATCAATCAATCACCACATTTGTAAAGCTCGCTACTCACCCATAAGTGTTTCAAGGCGCTGAGGGGGGGGGGGGGGGGAGAGTGGCTACTGCTCGAACAGCCAGGTCTTGAGTTGTTTCCTGAAGGAGAGATGGTCCGGGGTCAGCTGTAGGTGAGTGGGGAGGGAGTTCCATGTCTTGGCCGCCAGGTAGGAGAAGGATCTTCCTCCGGCGGTGGATCTGCGGATTCGTGGGACGGAATCGAGGGCGAGGCTAGCGGAACGGAGCAGACGGGTGGGTGTGTAGAATGTGAGGTGGCTATTGAGTATCAAGATATATCAACATGGCAAGAGAAATGTGTATAGTGAACTGCATGAAGGCACATTGCACACAGCTGTCCTGTCATGCGGGGGAGAGCACACAGTAATTAGCTGCCATGGTAGGGACCTGCTGAACTCCAGCTAAGTACTGAATCAGACTGGATGTGGGGATGAATGCAAGTGCTGCACACCAGAACACCATGTGTGTTGAAACAAAAGATGGTGTCTGGCCCTGGTGGACCCCTGGTAGTGCAGTGCATTGTAGGTGCTGGCTGAGCATGTTGAACTGCCACTGTGTCTTAATGGGGACACCTTGGATACCTAGGAGGTGTGAAGGGATATGTGTTTTGCAAGGTAGCCTAAACAAGACACATGCACTGCTGTGCCTGACAGTGTCACTGTTGTGTCGAAGCTGGAAAGGGATTGACAGAAAAGTGCCCATTGTGGTACTACATCCTTCATGTGATGCAGCTCTGGGCAAAATTTGTAGCACGTGGCACGAGGGAATCAGATGGAAAAATTGAATCAACATTACACACATGTCAAAGTCAGAGGATGTGAAACAGGGATCTTTCAAGGTAAATGAAGAACTAGCTTGCATCACAAAGGGCAGGAATAAGGGATGGTTTGAGGCTGATGTGGATGGACCCAGTTGTGTGTAAACCCAGGTAGGTACATGTCACCAATTCCAGTACTACTATGATGTAGGCTACAGCTTGACCCATAGCCCTCAAAAACTAATGAATTTGGTCATGCATATTGTTGATGTTGTAGGCACATTAGATTATCTGGGTTTCATCAGTGTGTGGCAGTAAGTCAAATATGTGGCCTAAAATGAGGATTGCTAGAGGCAGTATGTGCACATACAAGTGAGGGGGCCTAAGTCCAAAGATGTTTGATACTCTGCAGATGACAAACTCTGCCAATGATGAAATGAGGTGAGTATCAGTGCTAGCAATCTTTGTGAAAAACAGAACCCTTGACCATATGAAAGTACAATGTGCATGCAAGACAGCACAACAAGGCAGAGTGCTGTGGTATACTTTGTAGAAGGCAGACTGCAGGATCATAACTAATTCGTGACCAAGCCCATATCACCTTCACAGGAGATGTGGCCTGAGTACTGGCCACATGGGATGTAGGCACCCTGGGTATAAGGTGCAATGTGCACAGTAGTGGTGTCAATAAGTCAAAACACAATCAGTGTAGGCATCATGAAAAAGAAAGCAAATCACCAAGGCAGGTGTGGACCTTACTCCATATCACATGTGCAGAAATGGCAGTCCCCGCGACCTGTGTAACTGTGTTGCACTATGTGTCATTATAAAACAAGTGAGTTGTGTTACACAGTGTTTGTGTGAACAATGCAGAGATACTGCCACCTGAAAAGTAACTACAGGGCAATTTGGCCTCAAAACCTCAGAACAGCTGTCCTAAGCTTCAATGTTGAACTGAAAATAAATTACTAGACAGCTCGAATGTCAACCAGATTACTCAAGTCAACATCTAACATAGTGGTATGTGCCTGAGTAAGGCCAATGTAGCAACACAGCCCATTTTCTTACATTGTCCTCTTTTCTGTACAATAATATTATTCGCTGTGACCTTTGCACACATTCCTGTGTGTGAAAATGTTGGATTAGTTTCTCTGAAACTACCATTGTTTGCACATCTGGACTTGTGCAACATTATCACTATGTCTGAAAACCGTGTACAAACCGTCTACAAGGACTTCCAGAGCATGAGTACTTAAATCCAGTTTCTTTAATTACCAGTTTCTTCTTGTATTATTATTATTATTGTTATTAGTAGTAGTAGTATTGTAGTTTTATTATTTCTTTATTTATATGTCTTTTTTTTAGATCACAACTAACATGAAGAGGTTCTTGCAGCTAAATTACCTAAAAGCAGTAGATGTGCTGGTTGCCAGGGGTAACTAAATAAAAACGTTTTAGAGCATGTCTGAATGCTAAGTGAATATCCAGTGAGCTTATGTTTCAGGGAACAGGGTTCCATAGATTAGGAACTATATGATTGAAAGAATGGCACTCGTAATGGGCCTTCTTTGCATATGTAACTTTTAGGGAAAGTATTTGGAAGCAATGATTTCTTCACATCTCATTTTCAGCCTTACATGGCGTACAGTTCTCAACTGGAAGCCAGGGGACAGAGTTTGATTTGATCACACTTGTGAAGCTTACAGACATTGAGAACAGCAAAGTTTTCAATAAACTTGAGTTTGGTGAAAGGACAGCCTTGAAGACCTCCAAAAGGGAATGAAAGGGAGAATCTTCCTCATTCACAACATCAAGAAAGAGGACACCATTTTGACATTTCGAATGAGGACTCAAAGTTCATATACACACCTAAAACACCTAAAACCTTTGCTTTTTGGGAGGCAAATGAACCTTTTCCAAGCTCAGCAGGCACAAGTTGTTGTGTTGTATTAAGTTGAAAAAAGTAGAGTCTATCCACTGTTGTATGGTAATAAACCTTTTTTTTAACCTTAACACTGGCAAAGGAGCTAGATTGGTAACTCTGATTCTGATTTGTATGTCATCAGCATGTGATAGAGTTTTTAGTCTGAAAGATCTAATCAGCTAAGATAGGGGACGTAAGTAGGTGTTAAAAAAGCAGTCGTAATAACAGGACACTCTCTGGTAGGATTGGAAAGGATTGATTAGAACAAGGCGAGTCTTTGCCCTGTTTTCCATTTTCAGACACACATTCCATCAAGACTGTATGATCATCTATATCAAAGGCGACTAAAAAGTCCAAACGGATGAGGTCCAGAGTATCCCTTTCTTCCTCCATCACCTGTTTTTCCCATGACCAACGGAATGGCTTATTCAGTTTGCAACTGTGTCTAAAACCCAGTTCTAATTCATCCAGGGACATATTTATCAAAGGCTTTGCGTCACCCTTGTGTTTCTCAAGGTGATGCAGGGTGACGCAAAACCTAGAATGATATTTACCTAGCCCTGCAAGGTCACCTTGTGTGGCCCTGCACAGCTTGATAAATCTGGAGTAACGCAAGGCAGCGTAAGTTGCTTCCTTGCCTAACTCTGCCCCATGGTGGCTTTCCATGGGTGGAACGTGGGTGTTCCCACGCATCCAGCCTTGGATTTTAACACATTCCCAGATTTACCCCGAATGGCAGACATGGAGTGTGGGAAAATGCTACGCCTTACCAGCGGAGGCATAATGAGCATGAATATGTTTATTTCACTTATTTTTTTCCTCTTTTTACATGTGCTGCAACCTGCAACACACATGGGAAAAAAGCCTCAGAGGATTGTTTTTGTGCAGGCAGGTTTCCCTTCCTGCATTAAAACAGTCCAGCCTGCAAAACAGGCACTCTTGCACCATGGCGCTAGGTTGCCTGCATTGCCACTAGGTAGCACATAGTGCACCAGCTCAAGGAGAGGACAGGAGTATGTTGCATAATGTTAAATATGATGCATTCCTGCCCTAACCCTGTCACACAACACAGAGCACCAAGGGGCATGCTGTGCTGCATTGTGTAATATATTGATACATTTGCCCACTAATCTATTGGTTTATTCCAGTAATTTTGAAAGTTGAGAAGCTACCTCTCTATGTAGAACTTTGTGGCGGTTGATAAAAACCTAATGGGTACATAATGTATAGGCTCATCAGCATTGACGTTGGCTTTAATCAGAAGAGGAGATATCAATCTCAACTAATATTTCTTTGGGAGAACCCCAGTTAAAGTTGGAAAATAGGAGTTAAAAAGATTGGTGATGTAGTTGCATTAACTAGAAAAATAAATGTAAAGGGCAAAGGTCCAAGACAGCTAAGTTTAGTTTAGTCTGATAGATGCAGGGGCTTGAAGTCAGATTGTATATATAACACCATCCTTCAATCCTGGGCTGTGTCCACTGGGGAAAAGCAATATTTGCCATAATATTTTAAAAAATTGATTCAATATTGGGGATGAGAAATACTCCCACAAATATTTGTTGCCAATGTTTGTTTTTGTAGTATCCTTGTGCTATTGTTTTGTTGCAGCAATTTGGGTGCTCTGTTGTTGTGGCGCATAGTTGTTACTGTGCAATAGTTGTTTTTTTTAATGCTGTTACACCATGCTATGCTTCATTGCTGTGTTGCTGTTATTGCTGTGTATTATTGTAATATGGGTAGAGTTGTCATTTTATTGCTGTGCCTAAACTGCAATCTTTCTGTTTTATTAAGGATTCATCTTATTGTGACACATTAGCACTTCCACATTTTGGTATAGTAATTCTGTGGTAAAACATGTTTGCATCAATCTTAGTGAAAAGCTCTCACCAAGAGTTCAGATGCAAAGAATGTTAGCGTTTCAACACTTGGGGCCTCTTTTGTTGCGGCAGTGATGCACCAAAATGACTTGCGATTTGTTACATCAGTTTTAAAAGCCAGGATTGTACCGTATTTATGGTACGGCACACCATAGTATAAGGTTCACGGAGCATAAAAAAATGATGTTTCAATGGATGTAATGTTGCAGTATTACCTGAGGCATTGGCAGCAAAATTGACGTAAGGCTGGCTTTCAGTGCATGAAGCATTAAAAAACATATGATGCTTTTGAGAAACAAAAGAGCCACACTTCACAGAAGGCAGCCATGGTGGGGGGAGAAGAGAGCAGCAGCCAAGACAACAAACCCAGAAACCTCAGCATCAGCCAGGATGCCAAGACTGACTTCTAGGGAAAAGAAAAGTGCAATTTCTGTGAGGACAAGAATGGGCCACTTGTATCATTATTTCAAATAGCAATTACCTAATTGCAAATCTCTCCGAATCGCAAATAGGTAATCGCTTTTAAATGTATGAAATTCCATGAGTTTCATTTAGTGTCTCCTAATGCACTGCAAATAGACCTACCTCATTATTATTATTTAGGCAGGTTGCAATATGCAACCCATTGGGAATCACTAAAATCACAGGGATGGTGGCAAGCTGGGGTTGGCAGACCACCATGTCTGCAATTGCTTTTAAATAAAGTAATCATTTTTTAATAAATGCAGCCGGTTTTCCTTTATGGAAAACGGGCTGCATTTATTAAAAAAAGAGCAAAATTTAAAATGTATTTTTCTCATTGGGGCATTGGGGGCCTGTCCCATTTGAGAATGGGCTCCCACCTACTTGATGTAGATGGTAAAATACAGTTTTCTGTCACAATTAAATCCTACATACCGCTGTAAGTTGGTTTTAGGAAGGTACCCTAAACACACCCCTTCCTAATACCAAATCAGCTTGTACTCACAATTCCAAACTGCGATTCGGTAACATTTTACCAAATCGCAAATTGGAATTCATACATACCAGAATGCATTTTGCCAGTTGCAAACGACCCAATTCGGTGAATGCATTAAAATGCATGATACATCTAGCCCAATGAAATTGTGATCACTGGGGTGGCAGACCACCAAAATCAGCTTTTTGTCACTTAAAAATTGCCATTTGCCAGTCCATATTGGGGAAGGTCAACAGCGTGGGACAAGCGAAGAGGACAGTCACTGACTGTAAACAATGCTGACCTGACTATAAGTGCAGGACAAAGGAGAAACTGGCCAACAACCTGAAGGAAGCCATGCCCAGCACCCCAGGAAGAGTTGGATGCCTTGGAGGAATGGTTGACAGCTGTCATCCAATCGCAGGTGGGCACAGGAGTTCTGGGTCAGGACAGTGCTGGTCACGAGGAACAACAAGACCTACAGGGTAAGCTGCAACATTACATACATGTAAGTCACACTGCCAAGTTACATGTGGCACAGCTCAGTCCAGGTCAGTCACATTTCTCCCTTCCATGTGTAAAGTACAGTATCAGTCCAGGTTCACCTTGGAATACTGGCACTTGTAGTGGAATGTACAACATGAGTCGCCAGATCTACCAGTCCCAGAATACAAAGCAAAAACATGGACTGGAGGAGCACATCATGCATGGACACATTAACCCTGCCCAACCTAACTGTGACAATGCAGGCCACCTTGCACCATGAGGCCACTGTGTCTAACTTAGGTCCATGCACACAAATATGTAATGTGGACCAATGCAATGGAATGGGCATGTCAGAGAAAAAACTGCTCACCTGTGAGGGGGTCAGGTGTGGGGCATGTGAAGTATCAATCAATCAATCAATCAATCACCACATTTGTAAAGCGCGCTACTCAACCGTAAGGGTTTCAAGGTGCTGAGGGGTGGGGGGGGGGGGGGGGGGAGAGCCGCTACTGCTCGAACTGCCAGGTCTTGAGTTGTTTCCTGAAGGAGAGATGGTCCGGGGTCAGCCGTAGGTGAGTGGGGAGGGAGTTCCATGTCTTGGCCGCCAGGTAGGAGAAGGATCTTCCTCCGGCGGTGGATCTGCGGATTCGTGGGACGGAATCGAGGGCGAGGCTAGCGGAACGGAGCTGGCGGGTGGGTGTGTAGAGTGTGAGGCGGCTGTTGAGTATCAAGATATATCAACATAGCAAGAGAAATATGTATAGTGAACTGCATGAAGGCACATTGCACACAGCTGTCCTGTCATGCGGGTGGAGAGCACACAGTAATTATCTGCCATGGTAGGGACCTGCTGAACTCCAGTTAAGTACTGAATCAGACTGGATGTGGGGGTGAATGCAAGTGCTGCACACCAGAACACCATGTGTGTTGAAACAAAAGATGGTGTCTGGCCCTGGTGGACCCCTGGTAGTGCAGTGCATTGTAGGTACTGGCTGAGCATGTTGAACTGCCACTGTGTCTTAATGGAGACACATTGGATACCTAGGAGGTGGGAAGGATATGTGTTTTGCAAGGTAGCCTAAACAAGACAGTGAAGTAATGTGGCTCACCGGTTAGAGGCGGCAGACCCGAGAGCAGAGGACGGCCTGGGACCAGGGTTCGATTCCCGGCGCGGCAGGTTTCTGGACCAGGGTCAGCGGACTCGATAATTCTCTCGCCTCGGTGCCCACTCTGATCAGCGATCACACTCGGCAACTCTGGGCATTAGCTTGCCTCATCTTCACTAACGGCCCCACCAGACCGCCGGGGATGCCTGGTCTCACCCTGGAGATACCCATTAAGGGACCATCTCTCAGGGAAGCCAGGAAGGGTTTCGCAGCGGTCGAAGCGCCTTGGGACCCTCCGGGTAAGTAGTGCGCTATATAAATGCCTATACATATACATATACATACAGACACATGCACTGCTGTGCCTGACAGTGTCACTGTTGTGTCGAAGCTGGAAAGGGATTGACAGAAAAGTGCCCATTGTGGTACTACATCCTTCATGTGATGCAGCTCTGGGCAAAGTTGTAGCACGTGGCACGAGGGAATCAGATGGGAAAATTGACTCAACATTACAAACATGTCAAAGTCAGAGGATGTGAAACAGGGATCTTTCAAGGTAAAGGATGAACTAGCTTGCATCACAAAGGGCAGGAATAAGGGATGGTTTGAGGCTGAGGTGGATGGTCCCAGTTGTGTGTAAACCCAGGTAGGTAGAGGTCACCAATTCCAGTACTACTATGATGTAGGCTACAGCTTGACCCATAGCCCTCAAAAACTAATGAATTTGGTCATGCAGGAGGAGGAGCTTAGTGAGTATCCAAGATGGTTGCGTGAGCACAGGGCTCCCCGGACCCTCGCCACTCCTCGCAATTCATTCTGAGGATATCCTGATTTCTTGGACGGCTCTTCAAAGATGAACCTCGGCTAAGTCCATAACTCTTCTCAGAATTGAAATCGGACTTGGGTAACCGAAATTACGGCACTTTGAACTTTTGAGGCCCACCTGGAGGCTGTGCCGGGGCCTTGGCTACTTGCGGATCCGGGACGGAGTTGAACAACAACAGCAGTGGGGCCTCCTTGGTGGCCGCATCTCTAATTTCGGTTTCATTTCTGGATCACCGCATGGTCTGATTGAGAGACCGTTTCGCCTGGCTGGGGACCAATTCAGCCCCCACTTAGTGTCTGAGCTGCCTCCTCATTTCATCTCTTTGGATCACACTGTGACTTTTTCTTGGTTATACGAGCCAGCCCGTGTGGTTTTGTGTTGGCACCCAGATTGCCGGCAGCCATTTTCACCAGGTCTCGTGGGCCCCTCCGTGGAGCAGTCTCCAGTATGGCGGGCAGGGGTGACGCCGAGAAGCGGAAGACTAAGACGTCTCTCTGTGGTGGACCGGTACAGACAAATGTTATGGACCGGTATACTCAAGCCAAAGGCTCCCCCGGGCTTTCCAGTCGTACCCCGGAGGACGTCAGAGACGACCCTTCTGTTCCTGTTGAGCTGTCCCTGCATGATATTATGGGCCCTATCACCGGCATGAGGGAAACCATCGGCCCGCAATATGAGGCCCTGGCTAAGAAAATTGACACGGTGGCCGTGGATGTCACTCTGATCAGGGCCGACCTGTCTAAAACAAACGAAAAAGTAAAATCACTGGATCTGAAGACCTCCAGCCTCACGGCCGATGTGGTGGAACTCCAAACCGAACTTGGAAATTTGAAATCGGTGAATGACCAAATGTCCCATCGGCTGGAGGATTATGAAAACAGGACAAGACGCAATAACATCCGCATCATTGGCGTTCCGGAAAACCCTGAGACTCACTCGGTGGACCTCCTGGTCGAAGATCTGATCCTCACCCATCTTGCCCCTTCTGGCCAGAGTAAATTCTTTGCTGTGGAGCGTGCACATCGTGTCCCGGGCGGTCAACCCAAGCTGGGCGCCCCTCCGAGGCCTATCATTGTGAGACTTTTTCATTTTAGAGATCGTGATGCGATTTTGCAGGCATCGAGAGTGCATGGCCCGGTGAAATTTGAAAACTCCTCGGTTAACTTTTTCCCGGACTTCACCCAACTTGTGCAAAGACAAAGGATGGGTTTTCCCAGGGATTAAGTGACGTCTCCGGGACCTAGGCCTGAAATACGCCATGCTTTTCCCTACCAGGCTTCGAGTGGAATATGAGGAACGGACCTTCTTTTTTGATTGACCGGACAGTGTGAGTGACTGGTTGGATTCCCTGCCGGGCCGAGGCGATCGGACGGAGCATCCTGGCGGTGCCGAGGGTGGTGAGCCTACGCAAAAGTGACTTTTTGGTCCCTGATTTCTGAACATTGGACTTTGCTCAGCTGGGTGCTATTTCTCTTGTGTATGTTGTCCTGTAGTAGTCCACTTTTGGGTGGCGGGTGGGGACGGGCCTCTTTCCTCCTCCGGGGTCTTTTTGTAGAATGGGATTGTTAGGGCGACAGGCACACTGCATTTTGGGGTGGCTTTTTAGTCTTCTGCAGGGGTGCAGGGAGGGGGGAGTTGTAACGGGTTTTAGTTGGGGGGTGGGGAGGGGTGTTTCTGTATTCTTTTCTCAAGGCGGCATAGTGGTTCTTTCTCTGCTCCTGATGTTCTACTCTTCGTGGGGAGCCCCATGCAGCATGTTTGGGAATGGGGGGTAGTGGGCTGAAGCTCATATCTTGGAACGTCAATGGTTTGGGTGATCGTATAAAACGGGGTGCTGTACTGCAATATTTACGGCGTTTGTCCCCTGATGTTGTACTTCTGCAGGAGACACACCTAGTTGGCAATGTGTGTCACGCTATGAATAGGTGGGGTTACCGATTGGTTGCACACTACGGATTCACCACTGGTTCTAGAGGGGTTGGTATTCTGGTCCGGTCTTCCCTCCCTTTTGAGATTGATAATGTCACTCTTGATGACAGAGGGCGTTACGCCGCCCTCACCGGTAGGTGGGAGGGCAAGACTCTCTCCTTGGTCACTGTTTACGTACCCCCAGGCCTCCAGACCTCTACTTTCTCGGATGTTGGTCGGATGATGCTGGGGCTCCCTGATGGTCTTCTCCTTATGGGTGGGGACTTCAATTTGATACTTTCCGGCGATTTGGATCGTCAACCCCCCGGGACCTTCCCGCGTCTCAATCATAGCTTGGTGGGTTCCTGGACACTTTTGGTCAGGTGGACTGTTGGAGGTTAATGCACCCAACGTTACGTCACTACACCTTTCACTCCGGTGCTCATGGCATTCTCTCCAGGCTAGATTACTTCCTTATGCCCGCTGTCCAGTCCTCCTACATAGGGGAAGTTAGCCATTTGGCTCGGGGTATTTCGGATCATTCTCCTTTGTTGCTTCTTTTTGATATGGGTCTGCACTCTGAGGGGCAGGTCGCCCCTATCAATCCCTGGCACTTCCGTAACCCCAAGACCCGCACCAGCCTCATGAAGTCGCTTGACCACTACTTCCTGGAGAATGAGGGGTCGGTCTCGTCCTCAGTGTCCCTGTGGGAAGCCTTTAAGGCTGTTATTCATGGACATGCCCTATCTTTAATAGCAGAGAGTAAGAAAGCTAGGAATGGGGAGATTGAGAGTCTGGAGGCTGAAATACTGGATTTAGAGGATGACCTGGACACGGGTGTCACCCGGAACAAACTCCACGCCCTTAGCTTGAAACAGTTTGATTATAAATTCTTTGTGACGGAGGCCGACAAAACGATGTACAGAGAACAGCAAGGTAGATTGTATGATGTTGGGGATAAGGCGGGTAAACTGATTGCCTGGCTCGATAAGAAGGAGAGAGCGAATCGTGTTGTCCCTGTGATTCAGAATTCTGACGGTGTGGATGTGACTGACCCTGGTCAGATTGTGGAATGTTTTGCTGATTATTTTCGTGTGGTCTACTCCCCTGTGTCTGGCAGAGACGAGGATGACTCTCGCTTTTTGTTGAGAGACATCGCGCTGCCCTGCCTGTCTGAAGAGGACCGGGAGAGTATGGAGGCATGGTTGTCGGTTGACGAGATTGCGACTGCCATCCGTTCCCTCCGTTCCGGCAAAGCCATGGGGCCTAATGGCTTGCCCATTGAATTATACAAATTACGCTCTGACAAGGTTGCACCATATCTTCGTGATATGTTTACGGATTCGCGTGATCTTGGCTCCCTCCCTAGTGACCAGAGCCTGGCTACTATAGTGGTAATTCCCAAAGAGGGCAAACCTAGTGACCGCTGTGCTTCATACAGGCCTATCTCCTTACTGAATGCTGAGCCTAAGATTCTCGCTAAGGTCCTTGCTAACCGCCTCCTCACTGTTATTTGTGACCTGATCCATCTGGATCAATCTGGTTTCATTCCGCACCGGAACACTGCTTTAAACTTGCACCACCTTCATGGAGTCCTCGCCAGGGCGGAGCTTCTGTCTGAACCGGCCATCTTGGCTTCATTGGACGCCACGATGGCCTTTGACACGATAGAGTGGCCGTACCTTTGGGCCACTCTCGAAAAGTTTGGCTTTGGTGCGGGATTTATCAGTTGGGTGAGGCTTTTATATACGGACCCGCTGGCTCAGGTGGTTGTCAATGGTAGGGTCTCTCAGTCCTTCGCACTTGGGAGGGGTCCTATGCAGGGGTGTCCGCTGTCCCCCCTGCTCTTTGCTCTTGCCCTGGAGCCGCTCGCGGCCTGGCTCTGATAGGAACCCTCGATAAAGGGCATTCAGTGGACCCCTGACTTTGAAGACCGGGTTTCGTTGTACGCCGACGATATTCTTCTGTATCTCAGTTCCCCTCACAAGTCCCACAATGTCCTTTTTGATGTCCTAACTTCCTTTGGCAAAAACTCTGGTTTGATTATTAATTGGTCTAAGTCGTGTGTTTATGTCATCTCTGGTGGCCCTCCTCCCTTGCCGACTAGGTTCCCCATTCAAATTTCTCACTCTGGCTTCAAGTACTTGGGGGTTTACATATCGTTGGACTCGGCTGTCCGCTACGAGCATAATCTCCTTCCTCCTCTCCGACGCTTGAAGCTTGACGTAGCTCGTTGGCGTAGACTGCTGCTGTCCCCTCTTGGTCGAGCGGCGCTGTTTGAAATGATGTCCCTACCCCGATTTCTCTACGCACTTCAGAACTCCTTTGATATTATTCCGGCGAGCTACTTTCGGGAGGTGGAGGGTTTACAGAGGAGACTTGTTGGGACGGTCGAGCACGCATCGCTCTCTCAATCAATCAATCAATCAATCATAGACATTTATAGAGCGCTCTACTTACCCGGAGGGTCTCAAGGCGCTGGGGGGGGGGGGGGGTGCTGCTACTGCCCGAACAGCCAGGTCTTGAGCTTCTTCCTGAAGGCGAGGTGGTCTTGGGTCAGGCGCAGGTCGGTCGGGAGGGAGTTCCAGGTCTTGGCGGCCAGGTAGGAGAAGGACCTTCCTCCTGTTGTCGTTCTTCGGATGCGAGGACGGCGGCGAGGGCGTGACTGGCTGATCGGAGGTGTCGTTTGGGAGCGTAGAAGTTGATGCATTTGTTGAGGTAGCTCGGGCCTTGATCGTGTAGGGCTTTGTGTGCGTGGGTGAGGAGACGGAAGGTGATTCTCTTGTTGACCGGGAGCCAGTGCAGGTCTCTTAGGTGTCCGGAGATGTGGCTGTGTCGTGGGATGTCGAGGATGAGTCTGGCTGAGGCGTTCTGGATCCGTTGGAGTCTCTTCTGGAGCTTGGTGGTGGTTCCGGCGTAGAGGGCGTTGCCGTAGTCCAGTTGGCTGGTGACGAGGGCCTGGGTGACAGTCTTCCTGGTCTCGGTGGGGATCCACCGGAAGATCTTCCGTAGCATGCGCAGGATGTTGAAGCACGACGAGGAGACTGCGTTGACTTGCTTGGTCATGGAGAGGGAGGAGTCCAGGATGAAGCCCAGGTTGCGTGCGTGGTCTGTCGGTTTGGGTGCAGTTCCCAGGGCGGGGGGCCACCAGGAGTCGTCCCAGGCGGAGGGCGAGGATCCCAGGATGAGGACTTCCGTCTTGTCCGAGTTCAGCTTCAGGCGGCTGGTTGGCATCCACTCGGCTACTTCTTTCATTCCTTCTTGAAGGTTGACTCTGGCGGTGGCGGGGTCGTTGGTAAGGGAGAGGATCAGCTGGGTATCGTCGGCGTAGGAGATGATATTCAGGTTGTGTTGGCGTGCGATGGCCGCGAGGGGGCTCATGTAGATGTTGAAGAGGGTAGGACTCAGCGAGGATCCTTGGGGTACGCCGCAGATGACTTCGGTGGCCTTTGATTTGTACGGTGGTAGTCGGACTCTCAGGGTTCTTCCGTCGAGGAAGGAGATGATCCATTCCAGTGCCTTCTCCTGGATTCCGACGTTGTAGAGGCGCTGCACTAGGGTGCGGTGGCAGACGGTGTCGAAGGCCGCGGAGAGGTCTAGGAGGATGAGGGCCGCTGTTTCTCCGTTATCCATCAGGGTTCGGATGTCATCGGTGGCAGCGATGAGGGCGGTCTCGGTGCTGTGGTTGGCTCGGAAGCCAGACTGTGAGGGGTCGAGGGATCCGTTCGTCTCGAGGAAGGCGGCCAGTTGCTTGTTGACGGTCTTCTCGATGACTTTGGCTGGGAACGGGAGGAGCGAGATGGGGCGGTAATTCTTGAGTTCGGTGGGGTCCGCTGTTGGTTTCTTGAGTAGAGCGCTGAGTTCGGCGTGCTTCCAGCTCTCAGGGAAGGTGGCGGTGTCGAATGAGGTGTTGATGATGTCCCGCAGGTGGGGTGCGATGACAGCGTCGGCCTTGTTGAAGATGTGGTGGGGGCAGGGGTCGGTCGGAGATCCGGAGTGGATGGAGTTCATCATGCGGACGGTGTCATCGGTGCTGATAGGAGTCCAGGCGCGGAGGGTGGTGGTGGGGGGCGGTGGTTCGGTTGAGTCGGACGTGGCGTTCGTCGGTTGGGTGTTGAAGCTGTTGTGTATGTCCGCGATCTTGTTGTGGAAGGAGGAGGCGAGGGAGTTGCAGAGTTCTTGCGATGGGGTGATGTCGTTGTTTCCGGCGTTGGGGTTGGAGAGCTCTTTCACGATGTTGAAGAGTTCCTTGCAGTTGTGTGCGTTGTTGTCCAGTCGGTCCTTGAATGCAGTTTTCTTGGTGTCGCGGATCAGCTGGTGGTGCTTCCGGGTGGCAAGCTTGAGGGTGGTCATGTTGTCCGGTGTTGGCTCTCAAAACTAACTCTCCCCTGGTATGACGGGGGCATCGCACTCCCAGACATCAGGAGGTATTATTGGGCCTCCCAGTTGTCCGCCATTAACCATGCTACATATGCACCCGGTCTGAATCCAGCGTTTGCGATTGATAAATACCTGTTGCATGGTGGCGACTTCAACAGAGCACTCTACTCTCTGATGGCGGGGAGGAACTTAACGGGACCCACCAAGATTGCAGTGCGTGTATGGAAGGATGCCAATGTGGCCATGGGGTGGAATGATCGACTGACGCAAGCGACCCCTTTGTTTGCTTCGGAACGATTGGGATGCCTCTGGACGACGAAAGGTTTTGAGAACTGGGACACGATTGGCATTAGTAGAGTGGGTGATCTTTGGGTGAAAGGTGCGGTCAAACCATTCGCGGAGCTTCAGAGTGAGTATGAGTTGAGTGAGCGGGAGTTTTTCAGATATGCACAGGTGCGTTGCGCTTTACTGTTGGTCTTTACGGCCGGTACCACGGTCCCTGAATCTTCCCCGCTTGAGGACCGTATACTCGATGGTCATCTACCCGACAGTACAATTTCCCTGATTTATAAAAAGCTAATCAACCATTGGGCAGATCTCCTTGTGCATCTTAGGGAGGCCTGGACTGGAGACGGGTTGGAATTGGATGACGAGGACTGGCAGTCTGCACTATCCTCCCCAAAGGGGTTGCCATTCCGGCCCGTCTCCGCCTCGTCCAGCTTAAAATTCTCCACCGTGTGTATGTGACGGGTCCTCATTTGGTTGCTATGGGTTTTTCATCGGACGGATTGTTTAGGCGCGGTTGAGGAATGAGTGCCACTTTCCTTCATATCCTTAGGGAGTGCTGTGATGTCACTGCATATTGGCACCGCGTGCATGCAGTAATGGAGTGTGTCACTGGGGTCACTCTGTTGCCGGAGGCTCGAAGATGTTTGCTGAATGTGTGGGAGCCGAATGACTATAACGTTGCCCGGGCCCGGTGGGCGGCACTTGGGAACATGATTGCCAAAAGGGATATTGCGCAGCTCTGGGGTTCCCAACGGCCTCCCACCGTGTCGGTATGGAAGGAGAACATGGATTGGTGCATGTTCACGGAGAAGACCGTATATTTGGCTGGGGGCAAGCCTAGGGCATGGAGTAAAATTTGGGGCCAGTGGAACGCATACCGCAGGAACATCTGTACGCCCCCCTTCGCAGACATCCCGGACATTTCCTTGTCCCCCTGACTTCTGAGGTTCCTTGATTACTGTATTCCTTACCCGATTGTCCTGACTTCCCCACTGCCTCCCCCCACTGGTCATCTATATCGTCCTCCTGATTCTCTATCCTGGTATGGTAGGTCTCCCCCTTCTGAGCTAGACATCTTCTACAATGTTTCTGGCCTTGAGTTTTTTGTTCCTTTGTTCTTTTCTTTGTCCCTTTATAAAAACTTAAAAATACTTTGTATCCTGTATACCTCCTGTGTTGCCAAACGTGTATCCTGTACCTCTGCTGGACCTATTGGAGTCGACCGCTGCTTTTTGACTCTACTTAATTAATCTACAAACACTAGCGGCCGGCCCCTGTGGTTGTAGGCCCATACCTGTAATGATTTTGTTTTGCACAATAAAGTTTAAAAAAAAAAAAAAAGAATTTGGTCATGCATATTGTTGATGTTGTAGGTACATTAGATTCAGTGTATTATCTGGGTTCCATCAGTGTGTGGCAGTAAGTCAAATATGTGGCCTAAAATGAGGATTGCTAGAGGTAGTATGTACACATACAAGTGAGGGGGCCTGAGTCCAAAGATGTTTGATACTCTGCAGATGACAAACTCTGCCAATGATGAAATGGGGTGAGAATCAGTGCTAGCAATCTTTTTGAAAAACAGAACCCTTGACCATATGAAAGCACATGTGCATGCCAGACAACACAACAAGGCAGAGTGCTGTGGTATACTTTGTAAAAGGCAGACTGCAGGATCATAACTAATTCATGACCAAGCCCATATCACATTCACAGGAGATGTGGCCTGAGTACTGGCCACATGGGATGTAGGCACTCTGGGTACTAGGTGCAATGTGCACAGTAGTAGTGTCAATAAGTCAAAACACAATCAGTATAGGCATCATGAAAAAGAAAGCAAATCACCAAGGCAGATGTGGACCTTACTCCATATCACATGTGCAGAAATGGCAGTCCCCGCGACCTGTGTAACTGTGTTGCACTATGCGTCATGACAAAACAAGTTAGTTGTGTTACACAGTGGTTGTGTGAACAATGCAGAGATACTGCCACCTGAAAAGTTACTACAGGGCAATTTGGCCTCAAAACCTCAGAACAGCTGTCCTAAGCTTCAATGTTGACCTGAAAATAAATTACTATACAGTTCGAATGTCAACCAGATTACTCAAGTCAACATCTAACATAGTGGTATGTGCCTGAGTAAGGCCAATGTAGCAACACAGCCCATTTTCTTACATTGTCCTCTTTTCTGTACAATAATATTATTCGCTGTGACCTTTGCACACATTCCTGTGTGTGACAATGTTGGTGGATTAGTTTCTCTGAAACTACCATTGTTTGCACATCTGGACTTGTGCAACATTATCACTATGTCTGAAAACCTTGTACAAGGCCTTTACACATAATGTACAAATGTCATTCTATATTCATCCACGAGAATGCTATCTTTATATCCACAACAATGTGTGTACATCGCAAGGATGCGTTTTATCATAAATAAAGAAGCATTTCCAGGGGTTAGCAGAGGAACACTTCATCTGACACTGAGGGTCTATGCATGCTGAGGTTGCCTGACATCTCTGTGAGGGGTGTCCAATTCTTGACCAAGACGGGGTCCGACATTCTTTCCTGCCTGGTAATGGTGATGGATCAACTCTTGGGGGGTATCTTGGCGAATGTATGTGAATACTAATAGGTGTGGCAGCACCCAAAAAAGACAGAGGGTACATAGAAGTGCAATAGTATCTAACTTGTAATTAAACATTGCAGGTCTTGGTAAGGATCCAGGTGAGGACTCTGTGCTCCTCTGATGCTTGTGGTGCAAACAATCTGTGGTGCAGTTCCTATTTTTGATTCACACATATTAGATCTGTGTTTGTGTGTTGATGTGACAGCTGAAAAGGTGGTCCACTTGGAGGTGTGACCTGTTGGATTAGAGCTTGTTAAATTTGGTTAATTTAGAAAACATTACATGTGCCAACACAAATGATTTTTCTTCATGGTTCTGTATTTTCCTTTAGGGGTGTGTTCTTTGCACTCCATTTATAATAATTTTAGTGCACCATCGGATTGTGGCCCGATTGTGGTATCTTTTGATAGTTAAATCTTAAAGGTGCCTTCTTGGTGATCAGATGAATTATTTTATTTTATGAGCCATTTAGACCCCTCTTTCTCTTTGTGCCTAGCTGGGTGCTTCGATTAGTGAGAAATGTTTATGGAGTGGTCATGTGACTGTCGAGATGGATCCTTTATCTAGGGTTCTATGGGTGCAGCCAGTTTTGTGAGACCCTGTCTCTCCTGGTCCGTGCATGGGGACACCATTGGTGCAGGTGGCTTTCAACCCACATGCATGGGACTGTGCTAGGAGGGGACATGTCACTGTTAAGGGTGTTGATGGTGGCAACATGCCCCTAGGTCAGTTGAGGGTATTACTACAGTTCTCTGCATGTAGCATGCAACTATCCCCTCACCTGTGACACCAGATAGCACAACTCCACCCTTTCTCCAGAGACTTCTTTTTGGGCTAACTTTGGGCTCTCGTCACTTGAGTGCAGCTTAATTTTAGAACTGACAGGGGGCCTCCATTGAGTGGAGACCTCTGGTTTTGGAAGCACAGTTGGGGCAAAATGCCACAAAGGAAACATGGGTCCGGGGCTGGATGCTGGGAATGGGCAGCTTTTGATTTGGTAATTGTTAACCCATCCCCATTGACTCTGGACACAGGGACCTGGGTGCCTGTTTTTTAAGTACTTATCTGGGAGCCATCCAGCCCCCTCGTCAGACTGCCCTCCCCTGGGGTGTGGCAAACCAATCCCGCCCTGGGGAATCAGCAGCCCACTGGGGCCTTGACTCCTGCAGGTGCTCTTCTTGGTGATATTTAGTGAGGATACGCAAGCGACAGAACACATACAGCAGCCCTGAATCCCCAGATGCAAGTAAAAGTTTGTATTTCCAATGAGACTCATGGGTCATTCTTTTGGTTTTGGTACAGCTAGTTCTTGGGATGTGGGTAAATGGATGGCATTTTACTCAGTTTTTTTGTTTACTGTGAATTTAGACTCTGTCTTTGTGTGGAGGCATTACCTTCCCAGGCAGTTACCTCTCCCTGCTGAGGCGGTGGCCCAGGTCCATGTTGGACTGAGTTCCCTGTCTGTGGTTGCTTTTGCCACATGTTTGTCTGACCATCTGATTACTGTTGCTGTGGTGCGGCAGCTGTCTGACCTCCCTGCGGCTGAATGTATGGTTATTCGGAAAAGTCTAAGGTCGCACTCCGACTCCACCCACCAGCAGGTGAACCCCAGGAGCATCATGGTAGATGCAGTCTTTATAGCGTGCGCGCTATTCGAAGATAGTGTGTTCTTGCAAAGTTGCAGCACCAACTCTGGACACCGGTGTTTCGGAATAATTGCTCCTCATTAGCAGAGTGTAGGATGGTTATTCGGGTTTCCCTGGACTTGGTTTTGTGAATTAGGATTTTATGGTGGTTGACCTTGGCTATCGATCTCTATTCATGGTATGCTTTTAACGAGCATCTGTCTGCCTGCCTGCTTGCCCATCCATAGTGGTAGTAGCATTTACTATTGTCAAGTTGCTGCCTACCACCCTGGCCTCTGCTGCTATAGCTCAGTTGAAACCCTCTGGGTTTTTACAGTGGACCTAGCTTTACGATTGGTGCCATTTGCACCCTCGCAGTCAATGTGGCCCCATAAAGGGCGGTCTTTTTCAATTTGTGTTGGACCAATTCATCAGTATCTCGCTGAGCTCCTTCCTGTTTGGGGATCATCCTTCTGGGTCACTAAGTGGGGAGTGTGGGTGTCTGCCTGAACATCTCACACACAGCCTTCCTTTCCCTGTGATCAGTGGGCACATTTCTTCTGGGTGGGTCTCTATCTCCCCTACGTGAGCATTCTTTACAATAGATATGAGTTCAGGTGTTGTTTTTGACAGCGGAAAGGTGTCCTTAGGCAAGGAGAATGCACCTCATCACACCAGTTTTGTCTTCGCCACTCCCTGGTGCACAGAGCTGCCGAAGTGGTGGCATATTATGAGCTTGGCATATGAAAAGGCACGTGAAATCTAGCTGTTATGGCCATTGCTCCCACAAGCCTTGCCCGCGGGTCTTATTTTGTGCCAGGGGACCCAGTGGACACGTGTTTGGAGTAATCGTGACTCTCTTCCTCCTTAACTACAGTATTAACTATAAATGTTTTTTGTGCTTATAGCTGGCTCATCTAGGAGGCGGTGCATGCGATACGCCCACTACTGTACAAGTTCCTCTATACCCAAGTGCCCTCTTATGTATGCCAAGTACCCCTCAGTGAAGGTGGATTGGTTGGTAGGAGGTGTCTTGCCTGGTATAGTTGTGATGAGTCAGAGTGCAAGATAGAGTGCAAGATAGAACAACTGTTTTCAAAATTCGCTCTAAATACATGCATTATGAGGAATACCACATTCAGAACTGTACAATTAACCCTATTCCTAAACTCAGAATCTTGCTAACATTTAAAAAATTCACATCTTTCCTTCATACCAATTTTTAATTAATTAGATTTTACCATCCTAATTTGATGCTTGTTATTTGGCTTTGGGTGGTTTTTGTACAACCAACACGCTACTGTGCCTGGAAGAGTCTGACAGATGTAACAATATTTTACTTTTGTAGATCAGTCGTCAAGGCAAAAAATGGCACCTGAAAACATCGTCACCTCATTTTATCCTTTCCTATGTTCTTTATAATTTTGATTTCATAGATTGGTTTCTCTTGTCAAACCGCAAGGGATCTACATAATGACCGCTTCCTGAATTCCAAATTTTTTCTACTTTGCAGAAATGTATACCTTTGCTTCCTGGTCTCTCCAATAACCTTAAAAGCTGTTTCCATCAGAACCTGCAAGTAGGTAGAAACGGAAAAAATAGCAAATACTGACTGATGCAAATTTCAGAAAGCGTGGTGATTTTTTTTTACAACTCTTTGTTTTCCAGATGAAAATTCGGAAGAGGAAATTATTTGCATAGAAACATTTTGCTAATGCCATATGTAGAACAAACACACACCGTTGCTCAGCAGGTTCATTCCATTTTTCAAAATAAAATCCAAAATCTTTCTACATTATGGCTTTTTTCTCAGTTCTCTCCTGGGGCATTCACAAACCTTGAGCACCTGTAAAATCCCCACCATATGGGGAAAGAAAGATTCAAATTCAGCCTGGGTATCTTGTGTGGTAAAATAAAAAGTCATGAACGGCCTGGATGCAAACTCCCCCAAAAATCAACGGCAGGGGTCAGTAAGAGGGGGACAGTGGAGTTCGGAGGCGCCTCAGCACTCAAGGGGGTTAAATACAATAATACCTGTATGTATTTTACAGTCTCTTAAAAAAATATGGAAATATTTTGCACTTATACTTTGCACTTATATTAAGAAAGTGAGTGATATCCAGTGCAACTTAAGAAAAGTACTAATGAGAGATGAATTAGTCAATGCTGTTTAAGGAGAATTTGTGTCAATGGTTTGCCTGGTGTCTCATATCTCCCTTACAACATTGACATGACTTTTGATTGTCCTGCACTCACACAACCCCTAGAGTTAAGGGAATTCTTACAGCAATCCTTGATCAGAGCAGTGCACTGTCGGGACTGCAGATCATGTTAAAAAAAATGGAGGTTCTTTGCATATATGCATTTTCAAAATGCAATGATTTTCTGTCAACTATCATTTGAGTTACAATATGGCAGCATGAACGTGATGGCATATCTAATTAACGGAACCATGGCATTCCAATAGCATGATTTACTTTGATGAATAGTCCTTTTGAAGCAGCCTTCGGCTGACCTACATTGAATCACTTCGATCTGTCCCACTGAGTTAAAGACCAGTGTCAGTATGATTTAGAAGTGGAGCTATATAAAAGCCAAAGTTGGGCTGAGAAAAAAACTATATAGAACTTGAAAACTTCTAAATTCAAGTGTTGATTCCTCAAAAACATTGATTGCTTTCTTTCTCTTAAAAATAAAGGTAGAATTGATTACTCTTTTATGGCAAAATGTGTTATCCCTATTTAAGTTGTTTGTTCGAGATGAGGTGGTGACGTATCAAAAACTGAAACGGAGCACTTATCAGTGCTGAAGTACCTAACACATGATCACATGAGCCCATTCGTAAAAAAAAATAATATGGAAGTATTCTAAGTGGAGTTTTGCTTATTCCATCAATGCAATCGAGTTTCAATCCCATGAGAACATAAACAAACATTTGTCTATGAGTAGATGGAGCTTAATTTGGCAATTCCAAGGAATAGTAAAACGTGCTACACGGTGGCATACTCCTTAGAACTCAGGAGTAAGCCAGGGATACTACAAGAGTAAGTCTCAAAGCTGTTTATCATGCCCTATAACAGTACAAGAAAGGATGGTGACACTGACACCGAGAGAAAAAGCCTTGCAATCCTTTCAAAAACAGTCATAAAATCCAGTAACAAAACATCACATTGCAATCTCGGGTCTGGTAATAGGGCTTGGTAACATATTTTACATGTAAAATAAGACTACCATAACCTTATAAAGAATCTCGCCGTCAGCTTCACCACTCTATATGGTTATGGAACCCCACCATGACTTGCAGTATCCTTATAGTGTGCGCCAGGGTGTACTTTATCCCATATATATCGACGATGAAGATTGTTATATATAATAGAACGCATAGAGAATTTTGGGAACCCAAACCAAAGTCCAAATTTTAAAAAACGTAATAACAATCGTTGGCAAAGCCAATAAGTTTCGACTTGAAAAGGTAACGTGTTTGTCTTTGTCTTTGCTTTCTCCATGTTGTATAAACATATGCATCAAGTTATGGGTCTCGAGTCGAGTATGGGTCAAGCAGTTTGTCATACATGCAATGTTAAATTGCTGTCTACCGACTCTGAAATCACTTGTCTTGTGGCCAGTCCAGATTCCCACACTGGTTCTTCGCCCTTTCTGACACTGTGTTATTGTAGTCTTACAGTGCACGGCTTCTATACTTTCACTCTTTTTTCTCTCTCTTCCCGAATTCCCAGCTTTCCACCTGCTCCTTCCCCACCGCCCTTGAGGAAATATGACCATTCAGAGCTGTTATGATCCCTCTAATTTGGAAGTGTCAGAGCCGGATGGCGAGAGAGTGAGTACACCCTTGCTTTGCTTTGTTTTGCTTTCTAAGTGAACCTTTTCCGCTGAGTTCACAACAGTAGTACCTATGCAATTCTTCGGTTGTGAAGACATTATTTAGGAAGAAAAAGGAAGCTCCCAGCATGACTAGATATATTCAGTACTTACTGAGAGCTCGTGGTTGGTTGCCAGTGGGGGCTTTCAGCTCTCATTTTAGGGAACCCGCACATATTTTTCTGAATCAGACATTTAGCAAGTGCAAGAGAGGGAAAAACAAACAAAGCGGAAAGACAGAGTAAGAGAAAGACAGAAAACCGACATAAAGTCAGAATACAGTAATCTGCAAGAGTGAGATGTAGTTGTAGAAAGTGTCTGGTAGAGGATTAAAGAGTCATGAGGAGGATTCAAGACTATTCAGTCTTGGTATTGGGTGCACTTACTTTAATTGCGTTGGCTGCTGACTTCTGAGCTGAGCTTTGGGCACTTGCACTCATTCTTTCACAAACGAAGCTGTGAGTGTACTGTCCAAATGGCAATATTTCTTGGCTTCTCTTTTCAACTCTACCCTTCCCCCAGCTTTGCAAGCATCTCACAGGCCCTCCCGCAAATCCTTTCATTCTCATCAATTATGGAAACCAAGGGTCCCATTAGGATGGTGGGCGGATCGCCCCAGCCAGGCCGGTGGTGGCTACCGCTGGCCTGGCAGGGGCGATCCGCCTGCCATCCGTGCCGGATTGACCCCCCACCATATTAGTATGGCTGGGAGGTTCGCGGTGGACGGAAAGACTGTCCGCCGCTGTGTTAGGCAGTCTGAGGGCTATGGCTTCAGGGAACGGGTGACATAATTGACCAATATTAGAGCATACCAACATCTGCTACAGGACGGAAGAAGAGGTCCTATAATGTCCATCCCCACCCTGGAAAAGGGTCCGTCTATTATGGGTAGGGGCCTCAAAGGGTCCTTAGAAGGTAATGTTTGACTACTTTTCAAATAAATGGGACACTCCCTACAGAATTTCCGGACTTGGTGGTAAATCCCCAGCCAGTAAAAGATCGGGTTTATAAAAAGGTTTTTTGTGGTAGCGGTGTATATCAGACACGGCCAGCCATATTAGGATGGGCCATATTAGTTGTGGGCCCCCAAGGACTCCAGGGGGGGGAGAGGTGCACATGGGGGGTACCTATGGTATCCCCCAGCAGTTCCATGGACAACTTGGGAGGCACCGCGGGATAACTGCTATGTTTTGCATGGAAGTGCACAGCATGCCTTCCTGCAACTGTGGCGGGCGATTCTGAGTTCACCGCCCACCAAAATGGTAGGAATGATGGATGGGCCCGCCACTGTGGCGGGCACATCCTAATGCCACGATCGGGACCCCCGCCCTTATGGCGGGTGGTCCCTTTTTCCGATAGGATGGTGGGCGGACAAAGTCTGCCCGTCATCCTAATTGGGGCCAAGGCTGTTTAGTGGTGTTAGAATGCCCGCAGTTTATTCACATCCTAAGTTGGGGCATACTTATCAGGATGGCATCAGTCATTAACATGCTCAGCTCCTGCTTATCTTGCACTACAATGTAACACATCAGGTTGTAGAGCGTGCATCTTATCCTTATTGCATTTTAATACCCATAACTTGCTAAATCCTGCAATGCATAATCCATACAGACATAATGTCTCTTTAGTGGTTTTCGTAATTCACTTTTCTAACTTCCGTGACAATTCTGCTTCTGTTGATTACTTGGAAGAGAAAGTCACGGCTTCAAGGCTTCCCTTTCTACCAATGTCTGGAATTTGTGACGCTGTTGCCATGCCGGACTGCAAGTGACATGTCCACCCAGTGTTGATCATTTCTTATCCCTTTGTCTGCCCTTGAGTTTCCCTGTCATGAGGCATCCCAAGAACCTTGTACGGGCAATGGTCTTAAGTGTCCCTGCCATGAGGCATCTGTTATGATGTTACTTTGTTAATGTAACATTAAAACTTACCTTATTTTCCCTGCTCCTTGTTATGTATATTCTATTCTTACCCCGTGATGGAATTTCATGTATTCTATAGAATGTAAGGCTCACAACACTCGACCTTGGGCAGTTGCTGCTGGACCGTCGAGGGTGTTGGATGCCAGGTTTCCTTCTCCAAATAAACCAACTTGCCTTCATCACCAATTCTCTGAGTCGTACTTCTTAACAATTTTGGGGAAAATGGTTGGTCTTCCTCGATGATCCTGAAGGTCCCTTGGTGATCTTGTGCGATTCTCTATTGCTTGTGGTTGTTCCGTGAGTTCCTCGCTGAAGAAGTGCATCCGCCGCATCGTGACTTAACTGGCTATCTCTGAAGGTATTTTTCTTTTTGTTTCCTTGAAGAAAAGAAATATTGCCGAGAGGTTAACCATAACGTCATAACTGCGAGCACACACCAATCAATCAATCAATCAAGGCATTTATAGAGCGCGCTACTTACTCAGGGGGTCTCAAGGCGCTTGGGGGAGGGGGTGGGATGTCGCTACTGCTCGAACAGCCAGGTCTTGAGCTTCTTCCTGAAGGAGAGGTGGTCTTGGGTCAGGCGGAAGTCGGTAGGGAGGGTGTTTCAGGTCTTGGCGGCCAGGTAGGAGAAGGACCTTCCTCCTGTTGTCGCTCTTCGGATGCGGGGGACGGCGGCGAGGGTGTGGTTGGTCGATCGGAGGTGGCGTTTGGGAGCGTAGAAGTTGAGGCGGTTGTTGAGGTAGCTCGGGCCTTGGTCGTGTAAGGCTTTGTGTGCGTGGGTGAGGAGACGGAAGGTGATTCTCTTGTTGACGGGGAGCCAGTGCAGGTCTCTCAGGTGTCCGGAGATGTGGCTGCGTCGGGGGATGTCGAGGATGAGTCTGGCTGAGGCGTTCTGGATCCGCTGGAGTCTCTTCTGGAGTTTGGTGGTGGTTCCGGCGTAGAGGGCGTTGCCGTAGTCTAGTCGGCTGGTGACGAGGGCCTGGGTGACCGTCTTCCTGGTCTCGGTGGGGATCCACCGGAAGATCTTCCGTAGCATGCGCAGGATGTTGAAACAGGACGCGGAGATGGCGTTGACTTGTCTGGTCATGGAGAGGGAGGAGTCCAGGATGAAGCCCAGGTTGCGTGCGTGGGCTGTCGGTTTCAGTGCGGTACCCAGGGCGGGGGGCCACCAGGAGTCGTCCCAGGCTGAGGGCGAGGAGCCAAGGTTGAGGACTTCCGTCTTGTCTGAGTTCAGTTTCAGGCGGCTGGTCGTCATCCACTCGGCTACGTCTTTCATCCCTTCGTGGAGGTTGGTTCTGGCGGCGGCGGGGTCGTTGGTCAGGGAGAGGATCAGCTGGGTGTCGTCGGCGTAGGAGATGATGTTGAGGTTGTGCTGGCGTGCGATGGCCGCAAGGGGGCTCATGTAGACATTGAAGAGGGTGGGGCTGAGCGAGGAGCCCTGAGGAACGCCGCAGATGACTTCTGTGGCTGCAGATCTGAACAGTGGTAGGCGGATTCTCTGTGTCCTTCCAGCGAGGAAAGAGATGATCCACTCCAGTGCCTTCTCCTGGATTCCGATGTTGCTGAGGCGCTGCACTAGGGTGCGGTGGCAAACAGTGTCGAACGCCGCGGAGAGGTCTAGGAGGATGAGGGCCGCTGTTTCACCGTTGTCCAGCAGGGCTCGGATGTCATCGGTGGCAGCGATGAGGGCGGTCTCGGTGCTGTGGTTGGCTCGGAAGCCAGACTGTGAGGGGTCGAGGGATCCATTCATCTCGAGGAAGGCGGCCAGCTGCTTGTTGACGGTCTTCTCAATGACTTTGGCTGGGAACGGGAGGAGCGAGATGGGGCGGTAATTCTTGAGTTCGGTGGGGTCCGCTGGTGGTTTCTTTAGTAGAGCGCTGAGTTCGGCGTGCTTTCAGCTCTCAGGGAAGGTGGCGGTGTCGAAGGAGGTGTTGATGATGTCCCGCAGGTGGGGTGCGATGACAGCGTCGGCCTTGTTGAAGACGTGGTGGGGGCAGGGGTCGGTCGGAGATCCGGAGTGGATAGAGTTCATCGTGCAGATGGTGTCTTCTGTGTTGATCTGGGTCCAAGCGTTGAGGGTGGTGGTGGGGGGCGTTGGTGCGGTCGTTGGGAGCGTTGTTTGTGGGCTGAAGCTGTTGTGTATGTCAGCGATCTTGTTGTGGAAGTAGGAGGCGAGGGAGTTGCAGAGGTCTTGCGACGGGGTGATGTCGTTGTTTCCGGCGTTGTCGCCTGTTACATCATTGCAGTTGAAAGGCACCATGCTTGCTGCTGGAATGCACAACGTTTACAGTGCACACGCTCTGCAGACAATGTTGCACGTCACACGTCATCTACGTGCTGCCATTTTGTATGCTGGTGTTTGAATAACTGCATTTCCTTCCTGTTTGAAGTGTCAACTTTTATCTTCGAGACATTTCGGCACTTTCCCTGTTTGAGGTGTCAAGGATCGGAACTGTTCTCTTCACTTTGTTTTGACAGTTTTGGTGAGTTTATTTTTTTTGGTGCAGTTATTAAATACTAACTTGAAGTACTGTCCCTTATTTCTGTGACATCCTGTGACAGACTGCATCTACTAAGAGCATTTTTTGGACATACCTTCATTGTGAAACAACAATTTAAGCAATAGTTTATAAGTTTGGAGTACTTTGTGTAGCACTTTCACGGTGATCTACACACCTCGTTTTTCCTTTTAGTGACTTTCCTGCATTAGAGTGTTGGTTTAAAGAGGATTGTAGAAATTCAATACATTGTGTGCAATACTTCTACGGTGATTTGCACAACTTATTTAGTTTTGTGAGTTTCAGTGCATTCTTTCAAGATTTCTTTTATTCTGCTATATTTCAGGATGTGTGACCCGCATTCAAATGGTATTATGCCACGTTTATTTTTGCCTTCACCAAGTACCCCTAAAATTTTGTGGAGGATTGGTTAGAGATGTTGGAAAATGACATAGTAGCTCTTGATGGAGCTAATTGTTCACCTGGAAGGAAAAAAGCTTTATTGCTTAGTGCTTTGGGAAGTGAGGGTCAGCGTGTTTTTAAATATCTTCCTGTAGCAATGGGTCCAACTGGTCAACCAACGGATAATGAATACCATGAAGCCATCAAGAGGTTGGCAATCAGATTTGGAAAAGAGGTAAATGTAGTTATGGCCAGATATACATTTTATACACAACCGCAATCTAAAAATTAAAGTGTTAATGACTTTGTATCTAGATTGCGTGAATTATTTGAAAATTGCAAATTTGGAACAATGAGTGAAGAATTAATCCAGGACCAACTTGTTGTACAGTGTCAATACAAGAAAATCCAAGAAAGGCTGTGGGCAGCTAAAAATCATTCACTCAAAGAAGCTATTGATTTAGCTAAAGTTATTGAGGAGTCACAGAAGTGTATAAAAGAATTAAATAAGGAAGATAAGTTTCAAAATGAAATTGTAAGTACCAGTCAGAGTGAGGAGGTTGATGTTAATGCTGTTTCAAAAAAGACTGTAAAAAGGAAAACACATTCAGTAATGTGTCAAAGCAGAAAAATAGAGAATGTTTACGGTGTGGAAGCTAATATCACATGGCTGATTACAAAAAATGTTTTGCTTTTTAACAAAACTGTCATAAGTGTAGTCGTAAAGACACTACGCACAGATGTGTAAATCGTCTGATAATTCAGACAAGTTCAAATCTAAGGTTAAAGTTCAGCCAGGTGTTGATTCCAATCTAACTGTCAATCGTGTATTGGTCTTAGGTGAGGAATCTGATTTTAATTTGGTGGGCGAAATATACCAAGACTTACGAAGAGTAACAAGACCTTCTGCGATATTTAATGTGTGTGGTAAGGATGTTTCTCTTATGGTTGACTCTGGTTCGATGTTTACCATTATACCTGAGTCAATTTTCAAATCATTGTGGGAAGGTGTTCCCTTATCTAATAAGGATATTAATCCTGTTAGTTACCAAGGCAAACCAATTGACATTTTAGGTTTCATGCAATGTTCAATTAGATTTGGTTCAAGATGCATTGAAGGAAAAGTCTACATAGCAAAAGATGGACCACCAATTATTGGATGGATGCATCAATATGACTTGCATATTATCATTAATCCACGCTCACCTAATCCAATTATGGTTTTTGAAGATGATATAAAGAAAGGTCATATTTTACAAAATGCTCACAAAGTTTTTGAAGTTAAGTAAGGATATGTGAAAGGATATTTGCATAGAATAGTACTCAAACCTAATGCTTGTCCTGTTCAGCATAAACGTACCACTTGCTGTAAGAAATTGTCTCAAAGATTTACTGCAAGAATTATTAAAGTCAGGGGTAATTGAACCTGTGGATCCTCAGCATGGATTTCACCTGTAGTTTTGACTCAAAAATCGGACGGCCATTTGAGGTTTTGCATTGATTTGAGATCTCTCAACCGTGACATAGTTATGGATACTTTTCCATTGCCAAATATCAATGAGCTGTTACAATCCATTGGTGGTAGGAGGTATTTTTCAAAGATCGATTTAAGAAGTGCCTACCACCAAATTAAGCTTCATCCTGACTCTAAGCCACTCACCGCCTTCATCACTTCCGAGGGCACTTTTCAATTTACACGCATGCCGTTTGGCTTAGTGTCGGCGGCAAGTGTCTCCCAGAGAATGATGACTAATCTTTTCAAAGACCTCTCGGTGTGGTTTATTTTCAGGATGATGTTCTAGTTTCAGGTAATACAGTTGATGAGCATAATGCCATTTTAAGACAAGTCTTATGGAAGCTTGAACATATTGGATTGACAGTCAATAAAGACAAATGTAAATGTTTAACTGAAGAAGTAGAGTATTTGGGCTATACAATTTCCAGTGGGGGTTTTACTCCTAAACGTAACTTTTTGCAAGCTATTAAGGATGTGGCCTATCCTAAAGACAAGGATCAACTATGGTCTTTCTTAGGCCTTTTGGAATATTATTCCAAGTTTGTTAGATCTTTTGCAGCCATTGTTGAAACCTTAAGATTTATTTTGCGGAAAGGAGCTAAATATGTATGGAGTAGTATACAACAGGAAGCTTTTTCCAACACTAAAGACAAGATTTGCAGTGCTGGTATTTTGGCCCCATGATTTGCTCAATACAAATATATACCCACTGTGGATGCCACCCTCACTGGTATTGGGGTTGTTTTTTTCTCAAATTCAGAGAGGAGGTGAAAGAACAATTGATTTTGCTTCCCGCACTTTGACACAGGCAGAAAGGAACTATTCCGTTATTGAGAGAGAGGCGCTAGCTGCGGCTTGGGGCATTGAGCATTTCAGGGTGTATATTTGGGGTTCGAGATTTATTCTAAAAACAGACCATAAACCTCTCATAAAAATGTTATCTGCTGGAGGTTCTGGAAAGAGGTCTGCTCGTTTAGCTCGATTTTCTGCAAGGTTGCAAGAATACTTGTATGATATCGAATTTATTCATGGGTGGAAAAATTTACAAGCTGATGTTTTATCTAGAATGTCTTTAAATTGGGAAGCTGTTGACAAATATGTTGGCAACAAATTCGAATCTGAAGAAGCAGTGGCTGTAGTCAATGAGGTTTGTGATTGCAGCTTGGGTGCTTTCTCTAAAGAATAGTGGATCCAGGAGATGAAATCTAATAGTGTGTTGAGACAAGTTATGTCTTTAATCAGGAATGGTGCACCTCTGGAAAGTATGGTACCTGTTACCTTAAGACCATTTTGGAAGTTATTAGATGAGTTGTCTGTAAATGATCATGAAGTTGTTATGAGAGGTGATATATGTGTGCCTCCATTAGGACTTCGGTTGCATATCTTCAAGAATTTTGGTGGCCAGGGATGGATGATCAAATTCGAAAATGGATTGAAAATTGCATCTTGTGCAAGGAAAGTGAGAAAATACTTAAGGTAGTCAATCAGAAAAACTTGGGACATATTAGTGATCCCGGTGAACCTTGGCACACAATTTGCTTAGACTTCATTGGTCCTATTTCAGAACTTACTTTGGATTTCCGTTTTGCTGTTGTTATTATAGATGTTTATTCCAGATGGCTTGTGGTCAAATTTGTCAGGGACATCACTACACAATCAACTATTGAAGTATTAGAAAGGTTGTTTCTTGAGGAAGGTGTCCCACACGTCTTGCTGACAGATAATGGCACACAATTGACTTCAGGCGAGATGTGCTGTTTTCTAGAAAAGTGTGGAGTCAAACATTCTTGCACTACCCTGTATAATCCCATGGGAAATGGCATGGTAGAGAGGGCTAATAGGCTAGTGAAGGGTACTTTACAATTGGCTGTGGTCAATGGTCAGTCTCCTATGCGCTTGATTGAGGAAATGTTGTGGGCATATCGCACCACAGAGCACAGTGTAACTCATGTATCACCTTTTAAAAGCATGAGGTGATGCATATCTGGTTCCCGCTTGGTTGAAAGATTTGGTGTCATCTGATGGTATTTGTCCTGAGGACTACTTTGAATCAAAATTTTGAATTGGCGATTGGGTTAAATTGAAGTCTGGAAGAGTTAAAGGTGGATTGAGCAAATTTTCAGCTCCTTGTCGTGCTATCAATGTTGCCAAGCATTTTGTTGTGTAGAGGTGGGTCAGAAATGGAATTTGCGCAGAGTTGCTCTATATCAAAGGAAGGGAGCAGTTGTCAGACAGACTAGCCTTGATGAGGAGTGTTCTGGTGCTATGTTCATTCCTGATAATGATTCCACTGTGGAAATGGAGATGATGGGAAAAAGTATTGGAGGTACTTCACTTCAAAATCATGTTGAACCCAATAAGGTTGGTGATGATTCTGATGGTAGTGATTTTGGTAATCCTGCTGTTAACTCTGATGTTAGAAGCGATTCAGGTGTTACTAGTAGTAGAATGCGCCGACCACCCTCTTATTTACGTGACTATGTCACTGTTTAAGTTAGTTGTGGTATTTATTATAGGATCGTAGCAAAATGTAAGAAGGAGAATGTGTTATGATGTTAATTTGTTAATGTAACATTTAAACTTACCTTATTTTCCCTGCTCCTTGTTATGTGTATTCTATTCTTATCTCATACTGGAACTTCATGTATTCTATAGAATGTAAGGCTCACAACACTCGACCTTGGGCAGTTGCTGCTGGACCGTTGAGGGTGTTAGATGCCAGGTTTCCTTCTCCAAATAAACCAACTTGACTTCATCACCAATTTACTGAGTCATACTTCTGAACAGCATCCAAGGACCTTGCTTGGGCAATTGCCTTTTTTACGTCCTCTCGTGAAGATATGTACTGTGAAACCTTGTGACTCGCTGACCCTGTTGCTTTGGCATGCTCTATGCTGCTGCTGTGCTATTTATTTGCTGCCGGGGGGGGGGGGTGTAGGCAGCTTCTATCCCTCTAGGGCCGGATGCTCTGCCCAGTTCACGGTACAAGCCCCCCCAGCTGTGCGAGCATGTCATGAGCCCTCTCGCCATTCCTATCTTTTCCATCCATAATGGGCACGAGGACCTTTTTTTGTGTTAGAATTGCTGTAATTTAGTCACATCATATTTTGGCACATTCTTATCACAATAGCTTCAGTCATTAACATGCTCAATTCTTGCTTATCTTGCTCTACAATGTAATAAATTTTGGAGCTACTGCCCCTCGTTAGGTTGCCAGAGTTTTTTTACTCTCATTGTGTTGATTTCAAGTATGACAAAGAGAGCAAAAAGTTGCATTCAGAGATTGCTGATAAAAGTGATTATCAGAAGGTTGAGTATGGAAAGGGGCGACCATTCGGTCCCCCCGAACGTATGGTGGAGTACCCCGATCTCCCCGGGAAACCATTTTGGGCGGGAGGCGTGTCCCGGCTGGTATGCCCGAAGCGGCGTAGCTGGGGCGCGCCTTTTCCCGCCCAAGAGGGGGTTGTCCTAGACACCGACACCGCCAGCCACGCCGGGAGGCGGATTGGAGGAGGGTCTACGCCCACCCGAATAAGGATAAAAGGAGCGACAAGCCAAGGAAGCATCCTCTTGTTCCTGTGCTCTGAAGCTGCACCTCCTCGTTGCACGTGAGCTCGAGACGGAACGAAGAGCCAATTTTGAAATTTGTAATTTCTCTTTTTTCTCTTTTAGCACTAGAAGCCTTGTCCAGGACCTTTCATCTATCGTGAGCAAGATGCCGGGCAAAAGGGTCGCAAAGAAGGTTAGCACCGAGCAAATGCTCCGTATGCTGCTGAAAGACATGGCGGAGATGAAGAGGAAAATGGCGACCCTACGACGGTACGGGACGGCCTAAAAGAATCATCGAGCCAGCATTGCCAGGGGTGGTCCCTGCTGGGAGAGGAAAGAGGGCCAGGAACAGGGCAAATGACGAGGTTCCAGTTCCGGAGGCTCCCCCGGCGAGCCCTCCTAGACCGGTAGAGGCTCCCGTGCCGATTCCCGACGCAGGGCAGCTGATCCCTGTCGTAGTTACCCCTGTGAACAAAGGGGATATGCCACCGGAGTTGGCTGCCCAGCTGGCGGCATGGTTGGGCAGAAACAACGAGGCTTCTGTTGCTCCGGGGGACACGGCCGAGGAGGCCAAACGAATAATGAGGCAGTTGCGGCAATCCCGAGATGCCGCAAAAGCACCTTGTCCTTTTGTTTCCCCGCAGGCTCCCGTGGGTCAACCAGGATCGGGCGTTGGTACGGCGGGGTCTACAGTTACGACGGCAGGTTCAGGTAAGCAGCCATTGCCGATGGTGAGGGAAGGATCGGTACCTTCAAGGAGGGAAAAAATTGTTCAGCATATCCCGATCGAGGTGAAAGAGAGGATATGGGCAGACAAATATGTGAACATGTTTTCCTTGTTGACCGATCACTACGAGATCGAGCATGTAAAAAATCAAAAAGAGTTTTTACATCCAAGTGTATGGCGAGCCAGGATGGCCGGTTTTAGAGTCGATGAATCCATAGGCAATTGGGGCAGAGCGTTCGGAATGTTCATTGCAATTATGGGGGAACGTAGGCCCGAATTGTTGGGGGAATTGGCCGTGTACCAGACACGTATCATGGAATTTTATGAAACTTATGGAGGGAATCAATGGTTTTCTTATGATAATATATTTCGTAAATCCAAGGAGCATGATTCATCCCTGACGTGGGATTGTTTTGACTCCATTTCATGGCAAAAAATGGAAAAGCCAGGCGTGGGGAAGTCACCATCGTTGGGGGGTGATGTAGTTGAGTATTCCCGCCATTCGTCAGGGGCGCCCTTTCGGGCAGGTTCAAGTAATGACCGGAACTCAAAAAATAGTGGCAGCTCAGGGAAAAAAGGGGTCTGTTGGGGCTTTAACAGAGGGAAATGTACTAGGCCACAGGGTTCTTGTAAGTTCAGGCACGAATGTTCGGGGTGTGGGCAGTCCTCCCATCCTGAGAATATGTGCAGAGCCAAAGCTAGTGATACGGGGAGTAGAGGAAGCACCAAACAGGTCTGAAATAGTCCAAGGGGTGCCCCTACCTACCCCGGTTGATATCATGGCAATGATCCCTTGGCTAAACGAATACCCAGATCATCTCTCCGCTGGGGTGTTGTGAGATGGTTTCTCATATGGTTTCCGCATCCCGGCGGGGGATTTTCAGGGTGAAGCACAATGTAAGAATCAACTATCGGTGCAGCAGAATGCGGCGGTGGTACAAGCAAAGATTGGTAAAGAGGTGGCCCGAGGTCGGGTTGCGGGACCATATGACAACCCGCCAGTTGCTAATTTTGTTTGTTCACCCCTGGGTGTAGTCCCCAAAAAAGATCCGGGGGAATTCAGGTTGATACATAATTTGTCAGCTCCAAGGGGTCTTTCGGTGAACGATGCGATTGACCCGGGAGTTTGTTCGGTGCGGTACGCATCTTTCGATGAGGCCGTCGCCATTTTGAATCGCCTAGGGCCCGGAGCGCTGATGGCTAAATCAGATATCGAGTCAGCGTTCCGGTTGCTCCCGGTACACCCAGATGATCAGCGTCTCCTTGGTTTCATGTTTCAGGGTCGCTATTACATGGATAAATGTATGCCAATGGGTTGCTCCATCTCTTGTGCGTATTTTGAGAGATTCAGTTGTTTTTTGCAATGGGCTTTCACAAAAACAACAGGGTTTACACATGTGATGCATTATCTTGATGATTTTCTATTCCTGGGGGCAGCCGGGGACATAGAGTGTGCACAAGCTTTGAATGATTTTTGTGATCTCATGAGACGCTTTGGCGTGCCATTGGCACCCGGTAAGACAGTGGGGCCGTCTACTTCGCTCGAGTTTCTTGGAATAGAGCTCGATTCCGAAGAGGGGTGCTTCCGCTTGCCTAAGGAAAAGGTGACGAAATTTAAGGCATCGCTTGAAACATGTATTAGCGAGACGAAAGTAAGATTGCATCAGTTGCAGCGGGTTGTGGGTCAACTAAATTTTGCCCTGAGAGTAATGCCAATGGCGCGCCCATTTTCCCGCTCTATTGCTCAGGCCATGGTTGGCCTTAAGGAAGGCCACCACCGCACAAGGCTCTCGGCGGAGGTTCGCCAGGACATGCGCATATGGTTGGCATTCCTGGCGGATTTCAATGGTCGAGTTGTGTGGAGCAAACCCGCGGTTTCCTCTGAGGAGCTGGGGTTGTGGACGGACTCGGCAGGGAGTGTGGGATTTGGCGCAATTTTTGGTAATCATTGGTCAGCACAAACCTGGCCGGCATGGTGGCACGAGAATGGACTCACAGGTAACATTGGGTTTCTCGAGCTGTTCCCTATTCTGGTGGCCCTGACAACATGGCCTGAGGGGTTTTGTGACCGCTCTGTGGTGTTCTGGTCGGATAATATGACCGTTGTTGAGTGTATCAATAGTCAGGCTGCCCGCTGCAGATGGATCTTGAGATTGCTGAAGGAAATTGTGCTGCTGTGTATGAGGCTAAATGTCCACTTTAGGGCAAGACATGTGCCAGGGGTGTTAAATCAGGCAGCTGACGCGCTTTCTCGTTCCCGTATGCAGGCCTTCTGGGGTTTCCTACCCTCAGCGGACCCGGTGGCGGCACCATTCCCCGAAGCTCTCTGGTCTCTCGGTGCCCCGGACTACAAGACCTCGTGGGAGAGAGTTTAGCGCCCAGGACAAGGAAGGCATACGAAGGGGCGTTCCGTTCCTATTGGTCCTTTTTGGGTTCTGCTGGGGGGGGCTTTGGGGCCAAGAGGAGTATGTCCTGAAGTTTCTGTTGTCCTTACATCAGGCAGGCAAATCAGTGGCCACGGCACAGAGGCACCGGGCCGCCATTTCTTTCATGGCATGGGCCCATGGTATCCAGGACCCCACAGCGTCTTTTGTGGTACAGAAGGCGCTGCGAGGATGGCAACGCCTTGAGGGTCGCAGAATGGACGAAAGGCACCCGATAGGTCTGGAAAGGTTGGCCCTGTTAATGTCCGTACTCCCTGCAACTTGTTCGTCTCAATCAGAGACAGTACTATTTCGAGCCGCTTTTTCTTTAGCATTCCATGGGGCTATGCGGGTAAGCGAGCTGGTAGCACGGAACAAGCAGGATACGGGTGGGGGGCTGTGCCGAGAGCACATCCAAATTAGGGGGGAAACAATGGTAGTCTCGTTTGCCAGGTCCAAGACCGATCAGGGAGCGATTGGGGACTGTGTAGTAGTCCAGCGGATTCCCGGATCTCCCATGTGCCCGGTGGCATGCGTTGAGGAATATTTGGCGCAGAGGGCGGCAGCATGGGGGGGAAGCTTACTGAGGCACGCCGACGCCACCCCACTGACGAGGTTTCAGTTCCAACGGGTGCTTGCGATGGCAATTGCAGCCGCAGGCTTGAACCCGTGCGAGTTTGGAACCCATTCCTTCCCGATAGGGGCTGCTACTGAGGCCACAGCCAGGGGTCTGAGTGTCGAAAAAGTAAAACAGTTGGGGCGTTGGTCCTCGAATTGCTATAAACGGTACATGCGGTTGCACATGTTGTGAAGCCAATGTCATGCACTCACGCTTCTTGTTTTTGTTTGGTTTACAGTTTCGCAAGCTTACGAGGCGGGGCAGACTGTGCAGTTGACCCGACACCTGGGGACCAGCGGTCAGAGAACACCGGCTGAGGAAAGAGTGGTGTGGGTCGTGGGACACTCATACATGAGGCGTGCCGCAGGGATGTATGACGTTACTCCGCATACTTTTACTCCGCATACCGTTACAACGCGACTTTTACAACGCATACCATTACAACGCATAGCGCTTTGAGGTGCTGGATAGTGGTAAGTATAATTTACTATTCTAACTCCAGTCCCCGTGGACCCTAGGGAAGGTGTTGGATAGTAAATTATACTTATTCCCTATCCTAGAGCGCCCCCCAGCGCAATGCGTTGTAATGGGATGCGGAGTAAAAGTCGCGTTGTAATGGTAGTGCGGAGTAAAAGATGCGTTGTAACGGGTGTATACCGTGCTGCAGATGTATTCAAAGCAGGTGACATGATTCACATGGCTGGGGAATACGGGTACAGGGTGACCTTCTACGGAAGGGGCGGGCTCTGTATTGACCAGTTTCAGAAGTTTATGGAGGGTTTGTTAGGGCGGACGAGGTCACCGCCATCTATAATCATAGTGCATCTTGGGGGCAGAGATTTGGTGACCATTGGTCGACGAGTACTTCTCGAGGTGATATTATCCACTGTAAGTTGTTTGGCGAGAAGGGTCCCGGGGTGCACAATTGCATGGTCCCACATGATCCCACGGAAGGTGTGGCGGGGGGCTAATTCTGTGTCTGCTTTAAATCATTCTGTGAAGAAAGTGAATAACAAACTTGGTAGATTGTTTCGTACAAATACTTTGCATTCTATTCCGCATGGGTGTATTAGGGGGGATGAGATGTATCTAGAGGACGGGGTCCATTTGTCCCGGGTGGGGAATGCTTTACTCATAGGAGACTTCATAGCTTGGTTGAGGAATCTGTAGCCATGACCTTTAAGTAGGAGTTTTGTGGGGGGTCCGGATAGCCGGTCAACTATCCGGGCCTGTGGCGGTAAGGTCATGATCGGTGAGCAGTAATTGGAAGATCCCTAGAGGTTTGGGCGTCACCCATTATGGATGGGAGCGCCCGGGGGGAGGCGGCCATTGGCCCCTCAAATGGGAGGCGGTCCCCTCTAAGGATGGGGATGCCGAAAGGGAAGGCGGCCATAGGCCCCTCCCTGGGGAGGAGGGGCTACGGACCCCTCCTCGGAATTTCTCGGGGCCTGGACATCTGCGACGGCAGATGTGGTAAGTTTTGTGGGGTGGGAGGGGGGTCTACGCTACCTTCTAGACACCTCACACGAGTCCTCGGACGACCACTAAGATGGCATCGAGTTAACAGGGGGCTCCCGCTAAGACAAGGGAAATTGGAAGTAGGCACAGAGGTACAGTCCGCTGTGCGACCGCCCCTCACAAGTGAGGGGGGAATTGGTATTGGGGATCTGACACCGGTTACGACCTTGCCGTTGGCCCGTAACGTTAGGATGTACAATTTCAATGTTCAGAAATGCATTTGCAGGATGTTTAGTATCGGCTAGGAGAACCTTTGTATTAGAGATGTGTTAAGGTCAGCCAAGAACATCGTAATGTGTAAATGAAATTGTACATGATATGAAAACTGTTATTTTAATGTTTTAATTTTGTTTTCATATTTTAATAAATACGGCCGGGAGGGTAACTCCCTCCCGCCTTCTAAAAGTTCAGAACCGTTTCCGTCTTCCCATCCTTGGGGATTTGTGTTGAGAGGGGGTGGCAGGTATCTCAGCCATAAGTGGTATTGACATGCATGTACTTGAATAAAGATCTCACACAATTGGCATATACCAATTTTCTCTTGAATGTTGTCAGTTTTGTTCCATCACCTTAACATCATAGGTGCGGCGAACGTTCAGCGCCGAGTGCTTAACGTTCAAAGAACGAATGCTGGCACATCGGCCAATGGTCGTGCGCAGCACTGGCAAGTTAGTGCTCGCGACGACCGTTGGCAGCACTTAAGGGGCTAAAAAAGAGTACAGAAACTTGCTAAAAAGTAAACAAATAGAAGTCAAACAATAGCTGTGGCTAGCGCTGATGGATGTATGTGACAGGAAATATGCAAATACATTTTGGCAAATTGTTTCTAATGCTCTAAAATGCTATATTTATAGGCAGGACTGTCATATAGTCCCCAAGGACCTGGTGAGCCCCTTCAAGCAGCTATATACTAGTGAACGCTGTATAAATATAGAATTACAGAAAAAAGTGAGTTGTGTGTGTAAATGATAAACAGGCCCTAACAAATCTATTCCCTGAGGTGGAAAGACCTATTCTCAATATAAAAAGAAGAAAAATACCCTGGCGCAGACCAAATTTCCTTTTAACCTTTCCAGTGAGGAGCCTAAAGTTTGTTTTTGTTTTCGTGCTTAGGTGTTCAATGCTGTTATTTCAGTGGAAAGGATACTGACCTTGTGGCAGTCGGTGATCAAGGTGCCAATACACAAAAAAGGGAGTATGAAACAGCTTACCAATAACAGCCCAATCTCTCTTTTGAATGGTGCAGGGAATTTCTTAGGGAAGGTGATATTAAAAATACTCCAAGGTAGCAACGCCATACTGTTAGAGGCACAGGATAGCTTGAGGTCCAGGACTCACATGGTGTCTCAATATCTCAATAAATACACTTATATTTGAGGGTCTTTCAATGTAAAGTAGGTAGGAGCAGTGCCCTGTACATGATCTTTGACTTCAGCGTCTCCATCAAGAGATGGTATAGTAATCCATGTGTAAGATGGGTGTACATGACACGTTTTTGAAAGCTATCATTATGCTACACACAAGTAATTTGGCAAGGGACTGTTATGGGCCCCTAGGTGAGTGAAGTGTCTCTTTCCTGAATAAACAAGGTACTAGGCAGGACTGTGTGATGGCACAGATCCTTTTAAGTTTATTCACGAATTATATGTTTGGACATCTGCTAAATGCAAACCTAGATATACCCATTATTGCAGGGAGTAAAGTGTTGATCTTTTTGCAGATGATGTGGCCCTATTGGCGATATTTGAAAACACATCACATACTACTTGATGTGTTTTTGGACTACTGCTCTTGGAAGGATCTAACTATTAACACTATACAAACAAGGTGATGCTTATCAAGCCAACTGCTGATCTTAGAAGTAAACACAGAGTCGACGGTGCACCCTTGAAGTGGTTTTCTAAGGTACAATTAGTCGGGGATCCGTTTTGAGGAGAAGTTAAGTTGGAGAGGACAGATAGACTGGGCTACTACCAACCTAATATGAAGTTCGCCGGAACTACTTACTGTGAAACACAAAGTGAGTTTTCAAACCCTGAGTAGAATTCTGTAGATGTAGCAGCAGAAAGCTATGTAAGCAGCTTCAAAGGGGCCGAATTATGGGAAATGAGTACGTTAAAAAACCTTCAGGTTGAGGAAAATAACTTCTTCAGGCCCCTCCTGGTTTTAGGTCTTGGAGCTATATATATATATATATATATATATATATATATATATATATATATATATATATATATATATATATATATATATATATTTCCACCAAACGACTTCACCTTTAAAGAAGTTAACTCGAGCCCAGATCCTTTATGCGTGAAGTTTTTATTTCAACATAGAATGTCAAACAACACCCGACGCGTTTCGGTGCAGCCGCACCTTGGTCACGGGTAACAGTGTTTTCTCCCATCACAGTTTTTAAAGTAAAGTTACATTTAAAAAACATAAACATAGGACTACCCGTCCTCACACAAGTGTTTGTTATACCACAGTTTGGCGGCCATCTTAGAGTATGTTTTTGACCACAAGCGCAATATGCATCTTATACATGCAAAACTTATACCAAAGGGGCTACTCGGCCAAAGTGGTTGAGCAAGCCTGTAATAAGGTCAGAGACGTCAACAGGAAATATCTTCTCGTCCCTAAACCACCAGTGAACAGTGAGGAAGGACCCCTTAGATTCATTACCACATATTCTGACCAAACATGGCAGGTCAGAAGAAGTCTTAAGAAATTTTAGCACTTATTTCAGTTGGACGAGACACTTAAAAGTGCTGTAGGTAATCAGCCAATGATTACCTACAGAAAATGTTCGGCTTTGAAAGATGTGCTTTGCAGCAACATGGTAAAGGATAAGGAAGATACTAGGGGAGTAATTGGCTTCTTTACCTGTCGCTCTTGCAAGGCTTGCAAAAACAGTGTCAATAAGGAAGAAATAACCCTATCTAAAAATAACAAACCTTTCAAGATCCAGAAACATTTGACGTGCAAATCTGACTATTGTGTCTATGCATTGCAATGTCCATGCCCCTTGACGTACATTGGAAGTACAAAACATCCATGTAAAAAACGTGTATTAGAACACATGAGGGCCATAACCAATGAGGACAAAAATTACCCCATTGCAAAACACTTTAAAGACTTTCATGGTAAGAATCTAAGTCTATTCAAGTTTTGTGCTTTGGACAGGGTCTTACCATCGGAGCGAGGTGTTAATAGACTCAGACAATTACGACAACTTGAATCGAGGTTCATAATCAAATACAATACTGTACAATCTCTGGGGCTGAATAAGGACGAGGAGTTATCAGTCCACTTAACATAGGAGCCCATTTAATGCATTTACCTAACTGAAATACTCTAAGGAAGGGATCCCTGACACAACATTATCTTGAAGCTATCTTCGAAGTGTTTTTAAAATTATTTGTGTATATTTCAAAGTGATTATATTTGTTATGTTTGTAGGAGACACATATGTCGCCGCACAGTGAGGATGTGAAACCACTGGCTGCTGTCGATTTAATTGGATGAAATCACAAGAACAATGCATCTGGTTCCCTCATGATAAACTTTTTGAGCTTAAGGACACTTTGATGGAAGTATAATGAGGCCTTTATGCCCACTGGGGCTATATTCAACGCTTTGAATCAATGCCCACTGGGGCGGAATTGTAAAGTGTTATATATTTGGGCAAGATACTCTTGCCCACTCTGGCCAAACTTGAGAATCAGAGACTTGTTTAACCGGAACCAAAGGTTTTTTTTGCATTTAAACGTAATAATTTTATGAATTGCAAATAGTTACTTTGTTTATGTTTCACAGGATTTAAGTTGTCCTTATAAGTTTTGCATGTATAAGATGCATATTGCGCTTGTGGTCAAAAACATACTCTAAGATGGCCGCCAAACTGTGGTATAACAAACACTTGTGTGAGGACGGGTAGTCCTACGTTTATGTTGTTTAAATGTAACTTTACTTTAAAAACTGTGATGGGAGAAAACACTGTTACCCGTGACCAAGGTGCGGTTGCACCAAAACGCATCGGGTGTTGTTTGACATTCTATGTTGAAATAAAAACTTCACGCATAAAGGATCTGGGCTCGAGTTAACTTCTTTAAAGGTGAAGTCGTTTGGTGGAAATAATACGAGGGTCGCCTCCTCACTCGAGCCCGCCGCCGTGTGTGGCTGGGAGACTGGCGGACTTTTGTTGATTAATATATATATATACACCATCCTCTACCGCACCCGCCAGAAGAGTGCAGCAGCGCCATGATGGTAAACGAGCGAGCAGCGTCCCTGCACACACGCTGAGCACCGCCAAGCAGCCTCAGGGTGGGAGCCGACTAGGGTAAGCATCCAGCTTGCTAGCCTGACGGGCATATATCCGTCTGCTACTCCGCTACCGTGAGGTTGCCTGGCTGGCGAGGGGAGACCACTCGTCCGCCTTGATCCACAGATGGGGCGCCAAGACCAACCGGACTACCAGTCCCATCAGGCACTGGGACATTTGGACTGCCCATTAGGGGCGTGCCATGATCATTACCAGGGCTGGTACCTGTATTCCCATCATCAGTTCGCCAAATCCTCTGAAGAGAAGGCGGGAGCCTTCGAAACGCGCCAGGAATTCCACGGCGAAATGGGATTGAATCACTTTCTCTTGAGCTCCTCAGCTATTCAAGCATGCTGTGGCAAGATAGGCGAGTTCAAGTTTCTCCCCGCGAGTGTGGCTGTGTCTCTACACGCGAGCGTTCATATGTGGATGGAACCATCACCATCCTCTACCGCACCCGCCAGAAGAGTGCAGCAGCGCCATGATGGTAAACGAGCGAGCAGCGTCCCTGCACACACGCTGAGCACCGCCAAGCAGCCTCAGGGTGGGAGCCGACTAGGGTAAGCATCCAGCTTGCTAGCCTGACGGGCATATATCCGTCTGCTACTCCGCTACCGTGAGGTTGCCTGGCTGGCGAGGGGAGACCACTCGTCCGCCTTGATCCACAGATGGGGCGCCAAGACCAACAGGACTACCAGTCCCATCAGGCACTGGGACATTTGGACTGCCCATTAGGGGCGTGCCATGATCATTACCAGGGCTGGTACCTGTATTCCCATCATCAGTTCGCCAAATCCTCTGAAGAGAAGGCGGGAGCCTTCGAAACGCGTCAGGAATTCCACGGCGAAATGGGATTGAATCACTTTCTCTTGAGCTCCTCAGCTATTCAAGCATGCTGTGGCAAGATAGGCGAGTTCAAGTTTCTCCCCGCGAGTGTGGCTGTGTCTCTACACGCGAGCGTTCATATATATATATATATATATATATATATATATATATATATATATATATATATATATATATATATATATATATAATATGAGCATTAAGGATCTGGGCTCGAGTTAACTTCTTTAAAGGTGAAGTCGTTTGGTGGAAATAATACGAGGGTCGCCTCCTCACTCGAGCCCGCCGCCGTGTGTGGCTGGGAGACTGGCGGACTTTTGTTGATTAATATATATATATGCTCATATATATATATATATATATTCAATGAAAAAACCATAGGTTATAGGCCATATATAGTTAGGAATTAGCATTTACAAAACCTTATTTTACTCGCATAAAACCATTGAAATTCCATATATAGTTAGCTAACTATAAGCGCTAACTATATATCGCGCACCCGCAATCCACTGCTGATGATGTCACATATTACATCATTCATGACATGGTCAGTGACATCACTGATGACATCACTGATGACATCTCAAATGACATCACTGATGACATCACTGATGACAACATCCAGTGACTGTATGTTTCTGTAAAGTTAAAATATGTCTTACATATTGAAGAATGAGTGGATGTATAAGTGTCTGGATGAAGGATTTAGTAAGTGCATGACTGACTGTATGAGTGAGTGATTAAATGTGTCTCACTGAGTGCATGGGTTAGTGACTAAACTGTCTTAATTTGTGCATCATTATGTCTGTTGTTCTATAAACTGTTGCATGTGTTGATAAGTAGCTATATGAGTAACTATATGGGTTATTGATTGGTTGCCCAAGTATTTGTATGGGAGACTGTGTGTGTGTGTGGGTGGCTGGGAGGTGTATGACTCTGTGCATAGATGTGTGAGCAGTTGATTCACTAGATGTATGGTTTCAAAAGTGCATGTGGAAACAGCTGTATGGGCGGTTGACTGTGTGCATGAGTGTATTGGTGAGTGAATGGATATCTCAGTGCTACATGTCAAAGTAAGTACATATGTAAAACACAGTACATGTGAGAGTTGACATATATAAATAACTGTGCATAAGAGCCAGTGAATGTGTGAGTGGCTGTATGGATCATTGTGAACTTGTATCAGGGATTGTATAAGAGAGTAAATATGTGTTAGTATATGTTTGAATAAGTAAAGTTTGTATAACTGTATAGTTGAGGAAATGGAGGTGTGATTGATTCTTTGCATGACTGACTAGGTGTGTGAGTAACTCCATGGATGAGTGACAGTCTGTGAGTGTCTGTTTACACTGATTGTATCTAAGGTTATATTAGAGTCTGAAGAGGTTCATTGTATTATCACATGAGTGATGTGATCAGTGATGACAAATGAGATGTCATCAGTGATGTCATTTGAGTTGTCATCAGTGATGTCATTTGAGATGTCATCATTGATATCATTTGAGTTGTCATCAGTGATGTCATTTGAGATGTCATCAGTGATGTCATCAGTGATGTCACTGACCATGTCATGAATGATGTAATATGTGACATCATCAGCAGTGGATTGCGGGTGCGCGATATATAGTTAGCGCTTATAGTTAGCTAACTATATATGGAATTTCAATGGTTTTATGCGAGTAAAATAAGGTTTTGTAAATGCTAATTCCTAACTATATATGGCCTATAACCTATGGTTTTTTCATTGAATTTTCAAGGTTTTGTAAATGCAAATTCCTAACTATATATCCACTATAACCTATGGTTTTTTCTGTGAATTTCATTGGTTTTTTAATAGCAAATATGAAAAGCTTTAAAATGTCAAGTACGTGATAGATAAAAACATTTTCGTATTTATGCACGCTGATGTGCTTTGAACGCTGCCCCCCCCCTCCCCTCTTTTGCCTTTGTTAGTACTCTCTCTTTGCAGATACAGAAGGGCAGTTAACGCAGGCCTTTACCCCCGTTGTAATCCGTCGTACCTCCTTGTCTCTCCATTTGATTGATTGTTGTCCAAGCATTTACTGTTTTAGAATTGGTTCTCTTTGGATCATTCTCTATTTACAAACAAGCACAAAGTCGCAATACTCGGTTTAGTCTTTGCAGATAGTGAAAAATCGTGTAAAAAAATAAAAGTAATCGAGCAAAATCAGTAGGCCACTAATTGGATCTCTTTTTGACCTCGCTAAAATAGAAATATTAGGAACAACCCTTCTTGAGAAATACGAAAATAGTGAGATGAACTGAGCTCCACACCATGAGGGCTGCAAGACAGCTCGGCTCCATCACCCATCCCGCACAAAATAATGACAAACCCTATGCAAATATTAAAAATATAGACAACACACCAGCAAAGAAATAGGGTAAAACATTTTATTAAAAAACTATTTACATAACGTTGGTTTATAAGATGATGTCAGTAGTGGACCGATGTGTGAATAGATCGAAAACAGCACAAGGCTCCAAGATCCGGATAGCAAGCTCCTGGATGTTGGGTGCCATAGTTTAGAGTTCTGAATTTCAGCCTTTTTCAATGCCTGTGCTTTGTTGAATCAAAATGGCGGTTTGACACAAAGCTGACTCAAGCGTTGTTACTGATGCTATGCAGACCAAAACTGGTTTTCAGTTTGTACATTTTTCTAGATTTTTCAATCCAAGTTTGGTTGACTTTGTAGAACGATGGCTTCAGATTTTCAACATACGGTGTGGTGGCGCTGACTGGGAGGGGGCGCTTCGCTCCTGCCCCCTCCCCAAGTAAGATTTTCATACGTGAAAGTACGTTAATGGTTTTGGTCCCCGAGATGCTTCGATGTCACTACCATTCTCAAATAGCATAAGTTCTGGATGTTGGGTGCCATAGTTAAGAGTTCTGAGCAGCGCTTGTAACACTGTCTGAAGCTTATTTCCTCCTACTGCAGCTTCACTATTCTCAAAGTAAGTGAGTGTCGTTTGTGGACCTGACTGCATTAGAAAACAATATGATATGTTACCTTCCTAAACAGCTTGACGGAGGCCCCTGAGGGGCGCTGTGATGGCCATGGACTCGGAGAAGACGCTTGGCTCCGACACCCTCCCCAAGTCTTATAGCACTGGTGTAGCCTGAGATCGCCCCCGACATAGGCGGCCGGCTCCCGGGGTCCGGCGGTACTTTTTGCCTTTTGATGACTCTTCAATTCTGGACCTTGTCCCACAATCCGTTTGACCTGAAGACAAGCTGTAGTGAGGCGCCCCTTTATCGTTTTAGTTGCCATTCCGCCCGCTTTTGCTACACTGTGCCTCTTCCGCCATTCAGCTGTTTTCCGCCCGCTCTTGCGACTACAGCGTCTCGCTCACCATGTAGTTGAGATGCGCCCGCTCTAGCGGTGCAGCGATAGGCGGCTGCCACAGGACTCTCAAAATGGCGGCCGGCTCTTCGGTTTTGGGCCTGGTCCACTAAAATGGCCCTGGGACACCTTGGAACTCGGACGCTTGTCTGCTAGGGCTTGGATCCCATTCTCGAAAAGCGTCCCCTCAGCCGTGAAGATTCTACAAAAGTCATGGGGGCCTCCGACTCCCGCAGGCTTCTGGTGGGGAGCGGCTGCCATGATTGCTCGTGGAATGGCCACGACGGAGCTACGAGATGGTAGTGGTCTCATGCTGACGCCAGCTTTAGTCTGAAACATCCAGAAACACTGTAGACTACCAATTCGATCAGTTCCGGTAGCGCCCCAACATGACCCGGAAGAGAAGAACTTGCCCTCCCCTCTTTGACTGATGGTTCTTGTTGCCTGTCCCCTCTGTTGTCATTTAACAGAACTTTTTGGACTACTGAAAGGGGTTGTGTTCTGAACGCTGGTTGGTGGAGACATTTAGACTATATTCTTGACCTACGTTGTCGCGTAATGCGTTTTATGACACGCCGCGTTAGCGCACCCGGAAGTGATCTGAGGCGCGGCGCGCAGCGCGTAACGTAAGCATAACAGGTCATGTGACTTGTTAATAAAACTTTTCATTGGTTCATTTTACTTTTGTTAATTTAATGATGAAAAGCTTGGTCATATGACCTAAAAATTACGCTTTTTATTATTTTCGAACAATATTTTTTTTTCAAACATATGTTATAATATTCCAGGCTAATGTACTTTCCCGGAAAATTTACAACTGTCTGGCAAGTAAAATATATTCCTTTTTCGAGAAAAAGGGCGTTTCTTCCTTCCATGACGGAGCCGTTGAGTAAAAGAGATTCGGCCTGCTGTCTTAGTCGCCGATGCGCCTGATTATCAGATTCTTATCGATCACTTTATGTTGCAGACATGAAAAACACAACTGCCCTTGACCATTTATCTTTACTGCGTTCCTACATATTATACCTTTTATCCGTCATGTAATTGGACTGCTTTATTTCACTTGCCTTTTACTGATTCGAAAACAGTCACTAAAAGTAAAAACTTTACAAATGAAAATACTACTACCGTGTTTTGTTTTAAAAACCTTTATTGTGAAAATGTCAGTATACAAATACGGGCCTATAACCACGTGGGCCGGCCACGGAGCAAACTCAAATCGTATATGATGAGGAGACATTTACACTGTAGAAGAACGTAACGAGCGGGCCATTAGGTGACAAGAACAAAGGTGTCTAACAGTTGCGGAATCGGTGGACGTACATTTTGTAATTAAAATACGACAGGGCCACTTACAATAACATTTTCTAGATATACATTTGCGGGCAAAGAGTTACGAGTCCCATTTATACCGGCGCCATTTTGGGCGAGGCCGGGCAGGTCCAAGATATAGTCAAAATGTCTCCACCAACCATCGGCCAGACCAGAACCCCTTTCGGCCCTTTATGCTACAAGATGGTGTCTTCCATTCAGAAAATATTGGTGGCAGCATTTTGAAAGGAAACAGAAACAGCCGTTCTCCTAGTGAGTTTCACATTGTTACATTTAGGAAGAATGTTGAAGAGTAGTATGTGGAAAATCTGAAGCCATTTTTCTACAAACTCTCAATCAGACTTGGATGGAAAAAAAAACCTGAAGAATGTACAAACTGAAAACCAATTTTTGTCTGTATAGCACCAACAGTAACGCTTGAGTCAGCTTTGTGTCAAGCCGCCATTTTCATTCAATCAATAGCGTCCCCCTGCACACATTCAGGGACCTGGTCGTGTCTTTAGATGAAACGCATTGTAGGAAAAGAAGCAGAAAGGAAAAGGAAAAAAGTTCCGCCGGACCTAGTGAAGCTGCAGCAGGTGCAAATAAGCTTCAGACAGTCTTACAAGCACTGCTCAGAACTCTCAACTGAGGCACTCAACATCCAGGACTTGCCATTCGGATCTTAGCGCCTTGTATTTTTGTTTTGTTCTTGATGGAGGGGAAACAACAAAAAACAGGCATTGAAAACGGCTCAACTGGAGCAAAAAAAAAATTACTTCTTGGGTGCATTAGGGCATTTATGATTTTCGAATGCCGTATTCATCATGTTGATGCTCATGTTGCCATAGGACAGCATAGCACCACAGTGTATACAAGTTAACTTCATATGTTCAGATGAGGCAGGTGGCATATTTAGCATTCACCTTCTTTGATCCAGGAGGGATGGAGAAAAACTGCCAGATGAAACTTGAAACTTGGCCATCCAGATCTCGGCGCGTTCGACTCACTGTACCGCAACAGTGACCGCAACTCAGCTGGACACGCCGTCTTTCGGCGCAGCATTGTAGGATGGCCACACCAGTGCGGCAATTTGCTAGACACCACCTCGGTGCCATCCGGATCTCGGCGCGTTCGAGTCACTGTACCGCAACAGTGACCGCAATTCAGCTGGACACGCCGTCTTTCGGCGCAGCATTGTAGGATGGCCACACCAGTGCGGCAATTTGCTGGACACCACCTCGGTGCCATCCGGATCTCGGTGCGTTCGAGTCACTGTACCGCAACAGTGACCGCAACTCAGCTGGACACGCCGTCTTTCGGCGCAGCATTGTAGGATGGCCACACCAGTGCGGCAATTTGCTGGACACCACCTCGGTGCCATCCGGATCTCGACGCGTTGTGCTGCCTTCGGCCTATTCGCACATCGGTCCGCTACTGACAGTGACCGCAACTCAGCTGGACACGCCGTCTTTCGGCGCAGCATTGTAGGATGGCCACACCAGTGCGGCAATTTGCTGGACACCACATCGGTGCCATCCGCATCTCGACGCGTTGTGCTGCCTTCGGCCTATTCGCACATCGGTCCGCTACTGACAGTGACCGCAACTCAGCTGGACACGCCGTCTTTCGGCGCAGCATTGTAGGATGGCCACACCAGTGCGGCAATTTGCTGGACACCACCTCGGTGCCATCCGGATCTCGACGCGTTGTGCTGCCTTCGGCCTATTCGCACATCGGTCCGCTACTGACGCCGCCTCACGTGCCAACGGATTTTCTACGCTTTTTGTAGCCCTATGCCGCAGAACAGGTCATGTGACTTGTTTATAAAACTTTTCATTGGTTCATTTTACTTTTGGTTTCCTAAAGATGGAAGGCTTGGTCATATGACCTAAAAATAACACTTTTCATTGGTTTAGAACATTTTTTTTCCCAAACGATGAAAGCCCCACCTTGTTTCTGGATCATTCAGACTGAAGCTGGCGTCAGCATGAGAGCACCACCATCTCGTGGCTCCGTCGTGGTCATTCCGCGAGCAATCATGGCAGCCGCTCCCCACCGGAAGCCTGCGGGAGTCGGGGGCCCCCAAGACTTTTATACAATCTTCACGGCTGAGGGGACGCTTTTCGAGAATGGAGCCCAAGCCCTAGCAGGCAAGCGTCCGACTTCCAAGGTGTCCCAGGGCCATTTCAGTGGACCAGGCCCAAAACCGAAGAGCCGTCCGCCATTTTGACAGCCATGTGGCAGCCGCCTATCGCTGCACTGCAAGAGTGGGAGCAACTCCACAACATGGTGAGCGAGACGCTGTGGCCGCAAGAGCGAGCGCAACTCAGCTAGATGGCCGCCACCTGGGGAGGCCCGTTCACGCCGCCTCCCCCCCCCCCCCCGGGCCGCCGCACGCCAATTTTCGGAGCAGCATTGTAGGATACCAAAACCAGTGCGGCAGTTTACTGGACATCACCTGGGTGCCTGTCGTACATGTTGTGTCAGCCATGTGACACTGGACACAGACCGCTACTGACGAGGCCTCCCCCCGCACCACCCGGGACGCCCCACGCTGTTTTTCTGTGCTGCATTGTAGGATCCCTAAACCAGTGCGGCACCCAGGCGACATCACCTGGGTGCCGTCCAGAACTCTGCACGTTGTGCTGCCTTGGGACTATTCGCACAACAGACCGCTACTGACGAGGCCTCCCCCCGCCCCACCCGGGACACCCCACGCCAATTTTCGGAGCAGCATTGTAGGATCCCTAAACCAGTGCGGCACCCAGGCGACATCACCTGGGTGCCGTCCAGAACTCTGCACGTTGTGCTGCCTTGGGACTATTCGCACAAAAGACAGCTTCTAACCATTGTTGCTTTTTGTGTTAATAAATGTTTAAATGTTTTTAGTTTTTGTTCTGTTCATTATCGTTAAAAGTTAATAAAGTTTTATAACCTTACTTTGTTGGAGTGTTATCTATTTTTTGAAAAACGGGTGAATGGGGCCTTGAATCGGGTTATTGTCATGTGTGGGCTTTGGAAGTGTGCTGCTGCAGGATCGGACATTTCAAACTCAAATGCACGTTCTTTTTCTTACCTTTCCGAAGCATGGAGCGCAATAGCAAGCAGAGAAAGGGTGATGCACGTGTTGAACACTACCTGACCTGGCAAGTTGCTGGCAGTGCCCCCCCGCCCGCTCCTGAAAGAGGGCACACACACACCGCCGCCCCGAGTACTTCAGAAATCTTTAAAAGACCATGCGCTTGTTCATGAGGCTTAAATGGTTTATCACCTCTTCTAGAACCCCTACATCGACCCTCTGACGTTTCATGGAAAAATTACCATGTAACACAATACCAAGCCCTATCAGCTGAAACCCCCAAGGAATCGTGGGGCATATTAGCAAGGGGGTTTATCTCCGCTTTTTTGGCTTTAAAAACCATGAAAGCGGAGATAAAATTATTTCCCTATTATCAAGCTGTCGCTAACACCAGTTAGTGACACCTAAAAGGAGATAGCGACCATCTTGGGCCCGGCTTTGCATGTCAGTGATACTTATCACTAATGACATGCAAAGTGGCGTGCCAAGATGTTAGCGACTGGAAACAGTCCCTAACATCGCTACCTTCTATTACCAACTTTTGGAGATATTCGCACTAAGCGCGAATATCTCCAAAAGCTAACACCTGCCCTGAGCAGGTCTTAGCCATGTTATCCAATGGGAGGTGGATAACATGGCTAAGAGCATTAGGTCGATAATACATGAATATCGCTGACTTTTCTGCGATAATAGCAAGGTTTATCTGCGATAAAAATCGCCGATGTGCGGCGATAATTTTTGTCTCTAAACAAGTTATAGACAAAAATTATCGCTAGTTGTTAGTAATATGCCCCCGGGTTTTTGCTTGCAGAAATCGGGAGGCGGGAGACTAGCACTGAAATCAGTACTCACACGCCTGAATCAGGAGAATTGGCATGTCTGAATTCTCTACAGCTGGGGCCATAAACTACATCCGCAGGGGTAGGTGATAGCCTGGGACCAGCCTAGCATCTAAAATGGCTGCCGTGCACGACAAAATTGTGGCATTCGAAAAAAGGCAAGATGGCGCAGCCGCTGGAAGAGATATATCAACATATATCAGCCTCCTCAGCCACCCTCAGGAAACATAGGGGATTAGGATATGTCTCCCGCACCCCCTTATACCTAGTACTTTAATTAACGAAGCACAAAATGGCGAATTCCCGTTTCGCTACCAGTTTGCGGCCCAGTTCGCGGCCCGTGAAGCGCTTCTACCGTGAAAAATCATTTTTTTTTTATTTTCCCCACGGGACCCTTTAATAACCCCAACAACATTCCTAGGGGGTCAAGAGGGGGATACCTTGCCCCCTTTCATTAAATTCCCCCTTAGTTTTTCACCTTTTCTTCTCTCTCGATCCTACCGAGAGACAAGATGGCGGCCGCTCCGGACTGTCACGCAGCAAAAAAAAAAAAAAAGCTCACGCACAGCCGCTGGAAGAGATGTATCAACATATATCAGCCTCCTCACCCACCCTCAGGAAACATAGGGGATTAGGATACGTCTCCCGTACCCACTTATAACTAGTAATTTAATTTACGAAGCACAAAATGGCGAATTCCCGTTTCGCTACCAGTTCGCGGCCGCGCTTCTACCGTGAAAAATCATTTTTTTTTTATTTTCCCCACGGGACCCTTTAATAACCCCAACAACATTCCTAGGAGGTCAAGAGGGGGATACCTTGCCCCCTTTCATTAAATTCCCCCTTCGTTTTCCACCTCTTCTTCTCTCTCGATCCTACCGAGAGACAAGATGGCGTCCGCTCCGGACTGTTTAGAATGTTGACAGACACCGGAGAGCCAATCAGCTTTCTGCGCGCAAAGTTCCGATAAGCGAAAAGTAAGCGGACCGGATCGCTGCCCAGAGCGCTGTTACAGATATATATCTTGGTTTGAACGTTAATTTCTCAAAAACTACTGGAGCACATATATTGAGACCTAGCAAAGGCACATCGGGCTAACAGTCCCTACAATTTTGCCAAGTTTCGTGCAAATCCATTCAGCCGTTCGAGCTAAAAGTGAGTCCAACCGCCCTATGGAAAACTCAATGCAAAAAACGCGTTTTGGGACCCCCCTTTTTTCTCAGCCCCCCCTTGACGAAACCCCACCAAATTTTCAGGAGCTGCTCAGAAACAAAATGTGCCATTTTCCTGAAAATTTCAGCCGATTCCATCCACAAACGCCAAAGTTATTAGACATAGAATTTTCAAAAGTCCCATAGGGAATTTATCCTAACTATATATACCTACTGGCGAACGCCAGTAGGTAATATATGTATATATATATGTATATGTATATATATATATATATATATATATATATATATATATATATATATATATATATATATAAATATGAGCATTTCCCTCGTGCACCAATTTGCATAAAATGAATCCAAGAAAAGGATGCCCTCTCAGGCAGGGATGATGATACCTGGCTAACTTATGTTAGGAAAATTCTGACACTGTTCCAGCTAGAACATTTTTAGAAGGATGCAACTCAATTTTGTCCATGTTCAATTGAACTCGTCAAGAGGTGTTATGGGTTACACATAGAGATGAAATTGTTTACAAAAAGCACAAGTGAATGATGTAGCAGCAAAATGCCCTGCTTACACGTCACCACCTTGGTTTGAGAAGAACGTGAATGGTCTATATCCAGAGCTGAAACACGCCCCCTTAATAAGGGTTAGACTGGGGATTTTCCCCACCAGAGGCAACCAAAAGATGAGTGTTTACTGTGACTGCTTTCTAGAAAGCTCAGACACCACAATGCACTTTGTGCTTTTTATACTAAATATACACAGGTGTGAAGATGTTGGTTACTCCCATTATTAAGGCTAAAGGGTACCCGAGCAGCAGAGAAAGCAATGACACTTTATTTAAGGGCTGATTGTTACATCAGTTTCTGCCTATCAGTGGTCAGTGTGACTGAAAATCAGATATCGAATTACATCCTGACCCTCTGTTGAAGTACCCAAAGAGGATATAGACACACAGTATAACTGTCTTATTTGTCTAGAATTCATTGCTGGCAGTTAGTACTTAGGTCGGAAAGCAAGCAAAAATATTTGTCGTTTTTTCTATTTTTATCATTGGATTTTTTTAGTCATTATCTTTGCACAGACCACTCTCCTTCTTAGCCCCTTAGCTGATTGAAGCATTATGTGGAAAATTACTATAGGCTGTTTTAATCAATGTACACAGTGTTACTTATTGTGTATATGTTGTTGTTATGTGTCGCGCAGTGCAGATTTTTAATGTTCATTTTAACCTTGTGGTAAATGAAATGCACTTTGATTTTATAGTGTAGGGCTCTATGCTGACAACAATAAATAAATATTTTAATACATACAATGAGTTAATAATAGGGATCTCAGGAATAAAGTACTATCGTTTAGTGTGACTCCCCATGTGCAATATCGAGCTCAGTATGTGATAATGGATAAGTCACAAAAATAGCAATCATTTCCTGCAATGCAGGTGCCCTTGCACTATGGTGGAAGCGTGTCTTTGTTGAGGCTAAGCAGCTTTTTTAGCGTCAGCGCTAGGGAAAACACAGGGGAGCGCCATATTGTTGTAAATATGGCACATCCCTGCGTTTTGGAAATTAATCGCAGCACAGTGAAATTTGCTGCATTACCGCGCACTGCCATTTCCTTGTAAATATCCCCCTAATTTCTTCAAAATATCTACGCCCAATTCATGCCTGTATCAAAAAAGGAGTTGTGTATTATTTTCAATAAAGCAATTGCAAATCATGAGCACATAACCACGTGGCTAATGATTAACATATGAACTTCACTGTTTGTAGCCGAAGAGCACCCATTCTCTAACTCCATTGCTTTGATGTAGTTGTCTACATGATTTCATTCAGAACCCCTCAATGAAAGATATCCTCATTAATCATTTTTACTGTCTATAATTCTATATTTCTCCAATTTTCCAACACGAAAAAGTAGGGTTATGTCTGGGACAAGATGATACATTTTAAAATTCTGTCAAGTACACTGAAAAATAGCGTAAAATAAATGTGCTATTTTTACTAATGCAGTATTCATAGTCTACTATTTTTTTCTTTTGTAAATACTTTATCTCCATTTAAAAACGTAGACTCAGTATTCAAAATCGGTATCCTTCATCATACCCCGGTTCAAACATCTGTCTGTAATCTAATCGGAACTGGAACAGAACATTCTTTTTCCTCTGTGTTCCACACAAGCAGCAGACATGCTCAATATGGATTCACAAACTTTCTATACAATAGCCTTTATGAAAAGACTGACTTCTAACATTACATAATTTATACAAGAGAAGTACATCTGGGGGATGCGTTATGAATAAAAACTGCATTTATTTTGTTCTACAAATTGCAACATGTTGTCCCCTGAATAAAGTAATATCATAACACAACGCATTAGCATTGGAGTGACATTGGGAACTGGAGCATATTCGGAAATACATACCCGCCTGTAGGATACATTTGATTGGATGGTCATAAAGAACAGAAATTGCAAAGTGAACATGTCTTGTCACATTCGATTCTTCAAGCATGTCTCAGACTAATGGAGTTGTATTCGGCTGAAAAAAATAAACTTTTGGAAGTGCTGCAAGAACTAGCCTTGCAGAGCAATTTGTCAAAAACAAACAATATCATCCTAAGATTAGGAGGATATGTTCCTTCATCCCTTGCTATCTTTTCCATGCAGGCTCATTCTGTTTTCGTTTTGTGACCATGACTCAGAAACTGCTATATATAATTTAGACCCTATAGTGTTTGTGCTCTTAACTCTGATGAACTATACTGTGAGGGTATTCCAGTTTTTTTTTCTATTACTTCTTTTAGGACTTGAGAATTGTACAGTTGCTTTGCACTTGCATTTTGCACCAGCTTTTATTTAAAATGTGTATTTTTCTAAGATATGCAAAAGGGCATGCAAAAGGTATTTATTTATTCATGGAGAACCTCTGTTAAAATAAATCATCTTTTCTGGATTACAGTACTTACAATCAATGAAAATAAATAACAGTTAGCAAACAATTAAAGAATATTTGGATGGGTCAGGTCTGCTGGAGATCTGTTCAAAAAGGAAATAAAGGTGTGTGTTGGAAGTGGGGGTCCTTGTCCCTCACCGCCACCACAAAATGCTCTAGGCTGGAGTCCCTGACCCCTCGATTCAACGTAGGACTAAGTAAGGACACCGTCTGAGATAGCACTGCTCACCCCCTTAGTACTTGGCACGAGCAGCCAGGCTTATCTCCAAGGCACGAGTGTACAATATGGGCAACCACACTCACAGCAACCCAATGATGACACCAAAAATAGACTCTACACGAGTTTTTATAAAACAAGTATAAACTTTATATAAGCAGATATACGATATGACCACACAATACAAAATCAACATATAAGAATGGGTAGTATTTCTTCCAGTGGGTTGGTAGGTTCTAATCCCAACCACCGCTTCCCATCTTCAGTTAAGCTCACTTCTAACCATTTCCAAAAGACTAGGCAAGTCATATTGTTAGATTCACGCATGTTGCAAACGAAACAAATACTGCATTGAGTAACAATATTCTCTTGTACTGTGTAACAGAGAAATAATGCCATACTTAGCGCAAAGTCATGTACTTAACAATAGAAAGAATAATGCAATGCTATCACTACCAGCATGCCCTGTACCAGAAAGAAACAAAGCAATGCGTCACGCTACAATCATGTACTGTGCAATCTTCAGTTAAGCTCACTTCTAACCATTTCCAAAAGACTAGGCAAGTCATATTGTTAGATTCACGCATGTTGCAAACGAAACAAATACTGCATTGAGTAACAATATTCTCTTGTACTGTGTAACAGAGAAATAATGCCATACTTAGCGCAAAGTCATGTACTTAACAATAGAAAGAATAATGCAATGCTATCACTACCAGCATGCCCTGTACCAGAAAGAAACAAAGCAATGCGTCACGCTACAATCATGTACTGTGCAATGAAGAAATAATGCACTGTGCCACGTTATAATGAGATACTGTGCGATGAAGAAATAATGTAATGTGCCACGTCACAATCATGTATCCTGCAAAGGAAAAATAACGCAGTGCGTAGCGCACCAAGCATGTAGTTTGTCAGGAACAAATGAAGTCAGGTCGATCAATGAGGACACAAAAGTACTACTTCTAACTCTGGCCCAAGTTCTGCCCCTCCTTGGGCCAGCAGGGGCCGAGATCCAAGCCGAAGCAACAGGCTCGTGCAGCTGACAGAAGAGTGAGGCCAAGAGAGTGTCCCTCCAGGCCCGCACCCCACCCCAGGTGGTGATCCAAGTTACCTGGGGGTCATGATCCCACTCTCCTCACTTACTTCAGCAATTGGGCCTTGATCCAGAACTCCGTCACAGTGTGTGGCTAGCTCGGGCCAGCGGCTCAGCTCCTCAAAGGCTGCCGGACCGGGCCACTGTTGTTTCACTCTGAGGGCCCAATGACTTAGCCCTCCTCCCGGTGGTCTCAGTGAACACCGAGACCCACCTTCAGCACTGTGGAGACTTACTTCGAATTCGGTGCACACACTACCCAGGCACTTCTCACCAGCTCTGTAGGTTGCACCTTGACACACACTCTGTGCATCCGAGACTGCTCACGATGACCCGGCGCACTTCACCAACGCCTCTGCTTGCACCTCGACATGCACCCTGCACGTCCGATTCTCTCCTCTTCTCCCATTGCACACAATGTCCAGGCGCTCTTCACCAACACCCTGGCTGCACCACGACATGCACTCTGTGTGTCCGAGTCTCGCTTCTCCTCCTGGTGTACACAACGACCAGGTGCTCCTCACCAATGCCCTGGCTGCACCACTACATGCACTCTGCGCATCTGAGGCTCACTTCTTCTTTTGGTGCACACAATGACCAGGCGCTCCTCACAAATGCCCTGGACTGCACCTCGACACACACTCTGTGCGTCCGAGACTCACTTCTTCTCTCGGTGCACAATACGACCAGGCTCTTCTCACCAATGCCCTGGCCTGCACCATGACCTGCACTCTGCACGTCCGAGTCTCACTTCACCTCCCCGTGCACAAGACGACCAGGTACTCCTCACCAACGCCTTGGCCAGCACCATGACACGCACCCTGCGCATCCAAGACTTAGCTCACACCTGCGTGCCCACAATCAAAAGGCACGATTTCTGAGGCCCTCAAGCTGCAAAAGCACTTGCATCCAGCGTTGCTTGGGATTTCTCCAGAAACTTTTATGTTCCTTCATTTCCAAACAGGGAGCCAGCTCACCTCGGGCCCTTGGTGTTACAAGACACAGCACAAATCACAGTCTACTTCAAGCAGGGGGACCCAGCGCCTCCAAGCACAGTCCCAACAGCCTCTTCCTTGGTTAGAACAGCAAACTGCAGACCAGCCCCAGATCATGAAGCAAGGATTGGTCTTTCCACAGCAGTCTCTTCAGTTGCTCCTTCTTTAGCAGGGATTCCTCTTGACCACAGAATGGGTCCAAGCCTTTTCAGTCTCAATCCATCTCTGTGTCATTCGAACATTCAGGGGTTTCAGCTCTCATACATATACCCCTTAATGTCTTTGAAGGTCATTTGTGTTCAGGGGTCCCTGACCACTCCCTAAATCCGTTCTGGGTGTCTCCCTCCCAGAGTCACCTTTCTCCCTTTGATACAGGGGTTCTGGATCCTTAATCACTCATCATGAGATGGGTCAATTGGTTTAGAGAACCAGCCCAGGCCTTTTCACCTCCCGGGTTTCTCCTCCCCCTACTCTATAGATACAGGGCAGCCTGGTGCTATCTTAACCCCTCCCTGGGTCAAGACCTCGCCCAGCTCCTCTCACCTCTCAGATGCAGACAGACAATCCACATTTCAGCTGAGACACACAGAAATGCCTAAAGCACAACACTCAGCCACTTTCTAAATGAGTGGTTTCTGAACACACGGTGCCAAAACCACCTTCACAGAAAGATGTTTTATGACACTGTATGTTCATACATACTAAACTTCACCTCTCCATTATAAACTTAGAGGAAACTAGGCTAACAAACACAACACCCAGCCTTCCCCATTCTGTCCTATAGGCAGGATGGCCTTTCAGCAATGAAAAACGAAATGGTGTGTTTTTCACTTTCAGGACATAACACACCTTAGTATCTGTTCTGCCTTTTATCTACACTGCACCCTGCTCAGGGATTACCCGGGACCTACCACAGGGGTGCCCAATGTGTATGCAAAAGGGAAAGTCAGGCCTGACAAGTGGTTGCACTTGTCAGGACAACATGCTAACTTAGCAAACTGCCCGCAGGCCCTACACTGCAGGCCTGAGTTCCCTTCTCTGCGCACATTTGCATTACTAGCCCTGGCACACACAGTGCACATCACTAGGAACTTTAATAGTAAGGCAAACATACCAATCATGGGCAACCAATTCCCATTACATTTTACATAGGGAACACTTGTACTATGACACTGATTGGCAGTGGCAAAGTACCCAAAGCATCCAAATTGGCAACTCTATGTCAGGAAAACGGTCTAGGGGGAAAGCAAAAAGTTTAGGGAACTTTAGCCTAAAAGGCCAAGTCCTAAGGTGTGCTAAGTAGCTGTGTAGTAGAGCAGGCCTTCTTATGGATAGCCTTTTAATATCTAAGAAACCCCAGGAAAATATATTTTTTCAATATCTTTTCTACATTTCTCTAAGTTCTCCTTCCAGATAGGTAGGCCCATATTCAGAATACCAAACATGGCAACAAGTGGCATTTAACAGCTGTTGGCACAGTGCTCAAATATTTTGGGGCTCTGCTATTTGGTATGCATAGCATATGACCTCTTATGCAGAAACCTAGAATATTAATTCCTGGCCAGGTGGTGTTAGTTATTCTGTTCTTAATGTCTCGGAAAAGTTATAAAGAAATTGAAAGAGTGATGAACACTGACAAAGAGCAATGTGGGGAGCCCAATCGAAACCCTGTGACATCAGCCTTTGCTTCCATTTGCTTTGAGGACAATGTGCGCGAACAAAACAACTGAACTAGAAGAAAGACAAAATGAAAGGAATTTTTCAGCTCAGTCCAAATATCTGCTACATGATCACTGTGTCACCTTCTAATCCATTAAGTACCAGAACCTAGTCCAAGCAAGCATTTCCAAATCAGACTTTAATAATTTCTTGAATATGTTCATACTGGCATCGATCAAATCAACCATTAGAGCAAATGTTCAATATTAGACACTGAAGCCTAGATTTACTAAGGGCTTCCATTGCCCATGTGTCATGCAAGGTGACACAAGGGCAAAGCAAGCCCTTATGTGAGATTTACTATTCTATGCCGAGGCACTTCATGTGGCTCTGCATGACATAGTAAACATGGAGGTATTACCAAGATAACTGGAGTTGGGCTTTAGCATGAGGTGAATATTCTTTTTGTAATTTTTAGATGGTGTGCTGTGAAAACAGTGCTTCACCCCCCCTTTTTTGTAGTTGCTGTGCTTGTGATGCATGCATGCGAGTTGGATGATGTTTGACTGGTTTGGATGAGAAGTTGTCTGCTTCTGGTTCTTGGGATAGGGAGTTGGTTTAGTTTCATCGGGATGGGAAACAACCTTTACAATGCAGTCATTACATCGCACTACCTTTACATAGCAGCCATTACATCGCAACATCCATTACATCGCATGTCATTACAATGCAGCCATTACATCGCATGTCATTACAATGCAAAACATTACAACGCATAGTACCCTTACATTATCCGACACTTACCCTACTGTTGCACTCACTGGAGTAAAAATAGTAATTTTTACCCATACACTATCTAACACTTTCCCTACTGTTGCACTCACTGGAGTAAGAATAGTAATTTTTACCCATACACTATCTAACACTTTCCCTACTGTTGCACTCACTGGAGTTAGAATAGTCATTTTTACCCCTACACTATCCAAAACTTACCTTACTGTTGCACTCACTGGAGTTAGAATAGTAATTTGTACCCCTATAGTATCCAACACTTACCTTAAATGCAATGTAATGGTATGCATTGTAATGGTATGCATTGTAAAGGTATAATGCAAAGAAATGGAATGAGTTATAAAGGTAGTTTCTAAAAATGCGATGTAATGGCATGCTAAGTTAAAGAATGCGTTGTAAAGGATGTTGCGATGTAAAAACTGCGTTGTAAAGGCATGCATTGTAAATGTATGCATTGTAACATCATAAATTCATCAGGATTGGGTTTTAGGTACAGTAACACCTGTCTGCTGCTTTATGGTATCATTAGAACAAGTAAGTGTCACTGTCATGTGGGCTACAGTGACCACCATCTCTGCTATTCTACATGGCGACCTCCGTGAAATATAATATTGTATCCTGGAATATCCGGGGTCTAAACAGTATGTCTAAAAAGTATAAAGTGTATCCTTACCCTAAGAGACGGGGAATTCCCCCTTGCCCTACTGTAGGAAATCCATCTTAATAAACCTGAAAGATTGGCTATTCACAAGAGATGGTGGGGCCAAGTATATGCCACCACTTATTCGGCATTTGCTAGAGGAGTATTGATTTGGTGAGACCTAGGGTAGTCTTCCAAAAAACAAATGAACTTGTGCATTCTGAGGGTAGATTAATGGTTGTCTTTGGGAGGTTATCACGAGGTGGTCTTACTGTTGTGGGAATTTATGCACCTAAAGCAAACCAGAGTGAATTTCTTGCAGACCTGTCTAGGGTCTTGGCACCTTACTCGACTCAGTCCATTTTATAAGGTGGGTATTTTAACTTTGTTGCAGATCCGGCATTTGACCGTTCACATCCACCATTAGGGGATTCTCCCGTGAACTGGACAGTGTGGAATTTTAGGGCCTGGCAGCAACAATGGGGGCTTGTTGACTAGTGGAGGCGAAATCACCATATGACACGCAACTACTCATTTTGCTCAGGACTACACAAACTTCATGTTCAGCTAGATACCTTTTTCAAACTCTCTGACTGTCGATGGTGCAGTTCACAGTATTGAATATCTATGCCCAATTATTTTTGAGCACAGCCCTGTGTTAGTCTCTTTGAAAAGGGGGCGTGAGCACCCCTGCATTCCAATTTTACTTTTAAAGGTAGAGTGCCTGGATGATTCAATTTAAAAAAAAATATTGGAGGGTCTATAACTGCTTACTTTAATGAAAATGCTGGAACACCTACATCCTCTTTGATTGAATGGAATGCATTTAAGACTGTGATCAGGGGTCGATGCATCGCTGCGGTGGCTGGGGTGCGTGGAACTTTAGTTGGTGGGTTGGAAACTCAGATAAGGGCACTTAGAAGCCTTGACAAATGAAGTCAAGATAATCCTGCTCTTAAATATCCCATGGTTGAGGCAAAGGAATTACTAGCTGCCCAAGTTGAAAAATTAAGTTATTTTGAATATAAGGAATACTTAACTCATGCTCTTGCTCTTTGATTCTAGAGCTTGACTCTTCTGCAGGTGAAGCATTATATAATCAAGCTGTAATTAATGCTCGCTTCTGTGAATATTACACTTATCAACATGCTCCAGCGCCTAGAAAACCACCTCGAGATATTGAGGCTTTTTTATCAATAAGCCCTCTGCGGGTCCTCTTGCATGAGGGTGCAGATTACTTGGGGGTGATATAACTATACAAGAAATTAGAGCTGCCTTACAAAATATCAAAACACACAAGATGATGGCTGGAAAATTGCACGATGGCAAAACATTCACCCCCAGTCACAGATCTGGGTTTAATCCATCGTTATTTTACTCACCATGCCACCCCAGTTCAGACATGGCCATATGCAAATCAGTCTTGACCCTGTGCCTCCTGGGAACAGCCCAGCCCGAACTGCCAAGCCATGTTTTCCCTGGACTGTAATCAAGCATCCTAGGACTGGTTTCTGGCTATCAACTGTCTTCAGCCAGGATAGCTTGACTCCAGTGGCGTAGTGAGCACGGGACCCACGTCTGGGCATACCCTTCCCACATAGGGTGAACAGCAAAACACACAAGATGATGGACGGAATGTTGCACGATGGCAAAACATTCACCCCCAGTCACAGGCCTGTTTCTGTTTCCTGGTTTGATGATAAAGACACAACTATTTGAGTGTCATCGGCGTATGATGGTAGGGAGAAACCAAAAGATCTTCTCTGACTTCTTCCAAGGATTTAATCAGGGCTGATTCGTGCAAAAGCCTACTCTAAAGCCATTTTGTGTGGCATCTAACAGCTGGCAATCATGTAGAAATTGCAATAACTGAGTGTTCATGGCCCTTTCATCTAACTTTGCTGGGAAGGAAAACCGCAAAATGGGTCAAAAATGATTTGGGAAATAGATTAGGTTTTTTAAATAGATGATGGATAGATAACTTCTTCCATGCTTTAGGAGAATGCCCGGCTTTGAAAATAGAATTAAACAGTGCAGCGAGAATCTCAGCTTTTAGCTTTGGGTCCATTTTAATCAATGCTACTGGACAAGGATCCAGAGGGAATCCTGACTTAACAGCTTGGATTAAGTTTACAACTTGTTTTCTGTGAAAGTGGGTCAAATACTGAGAAAAAATTCAAAAGCATCGTAGGGCACAGTCGTTTGTGCTATTTCCTTTCCTACTAGAGGTTGGGCCTTGTAGGCCGCAACCATTGAGCATTTAAAGTGATAGAATAATCTGATATTACTTTAAGTAGTAGGGATTTATACATAGAGAGGCAAAGATTATAATTTATTTTTCAGAGTTATTGTAGGTCTCACTCCGTAAGCGTTCCTGGTGCTTGCAAATGTGTTTCTGCTCAAGTTCATCAGAAGACCATGGGGCAGGTGGATGATGGTGTTTGGGCAGTATTGTTTTTTCCGGCATGAGGGCACTGCACACAAAATTGAGCCAGTCCATTTCCCAGGCAGTGGCCAATTCAATATCGTTTGGTAATATTGAGAGAGAAGTGAAGAGCTGTTTTTCAAGTAGGTCTCATTCTATTCTATCCAGGCACAAGTTGTTAGAGGACTGTTAGAAGTAGAAGGGGCTTGGATGCTAGATGGAAAAGATAATTCAAATATGACCACTAAGTGATCTGACCTTATAAGCGGTTAGAAGCCTACATGTTTAAGGTAGAGGTGGTTAGAAAAGGTGCAATCTAGTGTGTTGCCAGGATCGTGTGTAGTACCCTGTACCAGTTGTGCGAGGCCGATACTAATCATGATATACGTTACACATGCCATGTCAGCTTCCCCTGGCCTGGAGTTTCCCAAAGGTGGCCGAATATTGGGCAGAAGTATTTAAAAACTATGACTGACATACTCAGGATACCCGTTCAGGGACTGACTGGGGTATTGGGATACGTAGGGGAGACACCAGTAGGGGGTTGGAGGTTGCTAGCCATGCTATTGTTATTAGCTAAATGTAGGATTGCTATGATGTGGGTTAGAGCACGCGCTCCCCGGACAAAAGACTGGTTGGTCGAAGAGACGCCAGTACTTGGTAACGTCGGACGATAGAAGACATGCGATTAGTACGCTGAACACAGGTAGTCGTGAAATTGGAAGGAACTTACATTTTGATAGCCGCATATTGGATCCAGAGAAGATAATGACCCTGTGCATAACATACTTTAATATAAACCGTGGCGCAGTGGATAAGTGAAGCCAAAGATATTACTCTGTAGAACACACCAGATGATATAGACTGGTGGAAAATATAGATGAGTGGAGAAATAAACGCTGTATACGAGTGCTGGATGGAATTAGATGAGAATACGAAGAATGATTAGTGTTTCACGCTGTGAGGACCATATTAGAGTGATAGAAAACTGTTAAATTCAGAGCCCTGAAGAAGTCGAGGTATTATTAGGTGCGCGACGAAACACGTGTTGGCTGGTGTAATCAACATTGGATATTCTATGAAATAAACTACAAGGACTTTTCATATTGGAAGTTGACTCTTTTTGACATTGACTTTTGGAAATTATACCTATTATTTCGACTCCGGAGGATTGGAGTTACTTGCCATATATACATTTGAATTATACGAGTGAACTGTTGGTGTGCTCAGAGGTTATTGTATATATTGCCGCTTCTCATGAAGCCAGTGATGCAGGATACGCATCATTTCTCTAGAAGCACCGTCTTATGTTTGTTAATTGTGTATAATTTTGTACCCTGAAGTTAAGGTAGTGCGCCCACTAAAAGGTTGGTATCCCCCATTTATTGTATGACCACTAAGTGATCTGACCTTATAAGCGGTTAGAAGCCTACATGTTTAAGGTAGAGGTGGTTAGAAAAGGTGCAATCTAGTGTGTTGCCAGGATCGTGTGTAGTACCCTGTACCAGTTGTGCGAGGCCGATACTAATCATGATATACGTTACACATGCCATGTCAGCTTCCCCTGGCCTGGAGTTTCCCAAAGGTGGCCGAATATTGGGCAGAAGTATTTAAAAACTATGACTGACATACTCAGGATACCCGTTCAGGGACTGACTGGGGTATTGGGATATGTAGGGGAGACACCAGTAGGGGGTTGGAGGTTGCTAGCCATGCTATTGTTATTAGCTAAATGTAGGATTGCTATGATGTGGGTTAGAGCACGCGCTCCCCGGACAAAAGACTGGATGGTCGAAGCCACATTTTGACAGGATCACCTGGCAGCATTTTGGGAGCTAATGCCTGTGGCATCTAGACCAAAGGATATTTGGGACCCTTTTATAAAGTGGTTACAATCAACAACTACAGACACTACTGAGCCTGCAGAGGTGTCACAAGATCAATAAAACTGACTATAAGTTTCCGCACATGGTACGCCCCATATAATCACATTGATGCCTGATCTATTTGTCCCCTGTATTAACTGACTGTAGACCTATAACGCAATATCTGTGTTGTTATCACAAAGTGTTAATCATGCAAGGATATGTATGTATCACTGTAAGTAACGATGTGCCTGCATTTGTGCAAAATGGACTTACAATTGTGTTTTTACTGCCAATAAAAAAAAGAATGCCATGTCAGAGTCAGTAAAGTGCTCTAGTGGAAATTAAAATCACCAAGCATGTTAAAAATTGTTTGAACATATACCATCTTCCAGTAAAGAGCCTACATTAGCAATGAAGGCATTTTTAGAGCCTTCGGGTCTGTAGAGTAGTATTCCCTTAAATGAAAGCTGTTTAGAGAGTAGAATGCTAAAGAAAAATGCTTCACAGATTGTAGAAGGTACTGTGGTAAAAGTGGCTGAAAGAGATTTGTGCTAGATAACAGCAAGACCACCTCCCCTCTTTAGAGGTCTATTTAATGTGTGACAAGCAAAGCTTACGGGGACTGCCTCAACAATATCTGGGCCAAATGCAGCATCGGTCCATGTCACAGTGACCAAAGCTATGTCTCTATTCTGGCTTTCTGTAAACTGAGCATACTCTACATTGTGCTTCACCAAGGATCTGGCTTTTAAAAGAATACAGCTTAGTGTAGGAGAGTAGGGTCTGCTTCCTATGGTCAACCCCACTTTTTGCTGTGATTCTCTGGTTTTTCGACTTTAGTGTGGCCGTGGGCCTGCTAATCAGACCCACATCCCAGCTGTTCTCTCTCTAAATTGATACCATGTACTTTAGGTACATTCCTGATTGGGGATTGGGTCACCTTTGTGAGCCCCTGTATAGTGTACCATAGGTACCCGGGGCATAGGTGCATCCAAGGCCTACCAGGGGCTGCAGCATGTATTATGCCACCCCTGGCTGGCCATCCAAACTGACACCACAGGCTGATTACTCAGCTTAGGCAAGGTGGTGTAATCACCCCTTACTTAGATATAGTATACCTATATCCACCCTTATATATAGACACATATATACCTTAAAGTCACTCCTATGGCAGGCCTTGACAATCCTGGTGGCAGAGTGCTTGGTTTTATGTGAGAGGGTGCCCTAACATGAACTGAGCACCTCTGCAGCTTTCGGAACCATCTTCTTATAGCTGTTCTATGATATAGCCATACCATATAATCTTAAGTGCATTATAATGTAAATGTACAGGAATTTATATAGCGCAAATCACCGAGCGGTTTCTATGCGCTTGCTTAGGGAACCCGTCCTGGTATTCCCCTGTGAGATAACCCCAGCAGGGTATCCGCAAGGTGAAAGCCAGGCATCCCGCCGCGAGGGGCCGTTGTGGAGATTAAGCAAGCTATTGCCCAGAGTCGCAGAGTGTGAACCCGTGAATCAAGTAGGCACCGGAGCGAGAATTGTCGAGTCCATGGACATTTTTTTAGGACTCAAGACCCCGCCGAGCCGGGAATTGAACCCTGGTCCAGGGCTGACCTCTGCTTCCAGGTCTGCCTCCTCTAACCAGTGAGCCACACTTCTCCACTGTAATCTCGACACTATAATCTTCGCGGTTAATGCTAACTTTGGTTTGGCTTTATCAAAACATGTCGTGTAAGGTGTCAAACACTTTGGAATACTACCCCCCTGCCAGTCCTGGCGGCGGGGGTAGCATTCCACCCTTCTAGAGGGAGAAGACATGTAGTTACTTCTTTACCCGGTTAATGTTTAACAGAGCCTCAGCATAACAAAATGGATGCTGCTGCCACAGACACGAGTCTGACCTCCTGCTGCTGGACGAAACTCCACAAGGGAGGCCTGGACAATAGGTTTCCTGTCAGGGGAGGTGCTAGCACCTCCCCAGACAGCCTGTAGTGTATTGGGGTAGGGTGGGTTGAATGGAAATATGCTTTTCCAGACACTGCCTGGGGCACACAAGGTGCTCCATGCATAGCCCGGTTCAAACCAGTTGCTGGGGCACTCCAGCCCCACTCTGGCGTGAAACTGGACAAAGGGAAAGGGGTGTAACAACCCCCTTCTCAGGGTCCACCCATAGGAGGGACCTAGCAGGTAATCCAGACCCTAAAATCAGTATAAGGATAGGAGCTGTGTCTAGAGACTTTAGATTAATCCTGGAAGAAACTTTGATACAAACTCTTGGACCTGCAACATTCTATATCAACTAGAAGACTGAAGACATCTCCCTTGTGGTCAAGGAGTGACCACCCTGTGCAAACAGGCACCACCAGTAACTTGCCAGTTTGCTTTATCGACGCTCCTGCTGGAACCTGAAGACTCAGCTACTCAGGAACTGGACTTCCACACTTCTCCGTCTCCAATCCACATATACAGCAAAGCTGAGACCCGTGGCAGACAAGAGAGATGTGGGACCAGACACCCTGGAAATCCTGCACTTTGATAACAGTGCAACTACCAAGGCACCCTCAAAGTTGTGCATTGGGGTTTGCGAAGCCCCAGACCAAAGCGCCATTTGCACCAAAGCTCAGCCCTCCACACTCTGCGAGTGCCGTGTGGTGTCTGGTCCTGCATTTCAGCTCAACGCGTCTTCCCGGTTGCTAGCCCCTTGGCTAGTGAGCCCTCTGAAGATGAACCTTTGAAACTAAACTGCTTTCCTGGTTGTTCCAGGCTTGCTTCAGCTTCCCTCCAAAGGAGAAGCTCCCCAGACCTTGCTGGTCTGACTCGAAGCCCATCTTCACTTCCTGCTTGGATAGTGGTTACCAAGGCTTGTTGGGTCCAATCCAGATACCAACACTGCAGTCAACTAGATCCTTTGTGGGACATCTCGAATCCAGCTCCTGGTTGTTGTTGACGCCTCCTGGGCTTCGTGGCTGCAGAGACAAGCTTCATCTCTTCGCCTGAATCAACTCGACATCGCCTGGTTCCTTCCTGGTCCCTGGCTAGTGACTCAGACTCTGTCCCCTCTGCTTTCAGGTTCTTATCATCTCCGATGCACCCTTGGATCCACCTGGACAATTTTCCTCTGGTCGCCTGAAGCACTTCTTTGCAGATCTCCATAGAAAATATCGACGAAACCCGACACGAAAAGACACCTATGCACCCGGCTTCCCTGGGTGAGGGAACTCGAGTACTCCGGTACTCCCGTGGGTGGTGACTCTAGAAGTATCCTAGTTCAAAATCGTTTTACCGTAGTCCATTCAGAAGTGTCTTAAAACTGTAACTTTGTAACTTCAGCGTTCTCCATTGTAAGTCAATGGTAACTCGCAACTGTGTTTCGACACTGTGCGTGTCTCCCGTGGGTCTCCTACTTCCTAACCTTTTGTTTTCTAGTGTAGCCCCAGTGATTCCCTAGGCCCTAGGCCTATTCCCTATTTCTGAAGTGGTTCTTATACCACTTACTTAGTATATGGTTTGTGAGGCCCCTAGGGCAGACCTGTATTCGTGCAACTTATAGTATGCTTAATGAGTAACTTGTGATTTATTTTGATCTCTTACCTCATAAAGAGTTCAGAGGGATTGTGTTAGAAATAAATACATATATATTTGATATATACCTTGTGTGGTGTCCTTTCATTTGGTGCTCAGGGGATTATAATTGATAAAACAGCTTGCTTCACATGCTCTCTGAGGTTTTAGCCTAAGACTGCTGGTCCATGCTACCACTAGGATAGCTTGTCTATAAGGTTGACTTTACAACCACCATCAATAAGGGTCGTTTAGACTGGTGCAAGGTGCCCACTAGAATATTGGACAACATATGCCAGGCTAACTTCTCACACTTAGCTGCCTGAACTCCAGTGAGGAATTGTCAATACACCTGGGGCTATCATGGCTGAAATATTGCTAAAGATGATACATTTGTATTCTCCTTCTGTTTTTAGTGCCTGCTTTCTGATTATTATTTTAATCCTCTAGGTAGCTTCTGTATGAAATTTACAGTTTTCTGGAGCTTGTTTTTAACTTAATCCAAATCGTTTTCACTTTTGTATTTTCACACAAGTTTTGATCACTGAATGACACAAAAGCGTAGCCAGCTGAGCACCGTGTCCTTTTTTATACAGCAATCTAGAAAATTTGTTTATACAGCAATCTAGAAAATTTGGAAAGAATTTGATATATAAACCCACATGCGCTACACTGACTTTTGGCAACTGGCACATAGACTAGTCCTCGCACAACAGACACTTGTGCCGGATGGTAAGAGCACATTTTTCACTTTTCTTATTGAATCAGCATTGACTGTACCTTTATGTAGGTAGCAGCGTTTGATTAAATATAAATCTATGCACATGCCCAGTTGGACAAGACAGCACTAATATTGCCACTTGTTATAAATTAACATGGATGGTTAGAGTCACTGTGGCGGGCCTAACATGCAACCGCTATCATATATCTAAGAAATGGAGACAACCTATATGTGTAGATAAGACAGTTTGTGCCACAACCAAAGCAATTTTTTCAATTATTTTTGAAATTCCAGTGCGTGGGACTCCCGTGTTTGTATGTACAAAATTTATGGAATACTAGTTTACCACTTAAGATTTTCTTTTCAAACTGCAAATATGCTTATGTATTTAATATCCATGTTAATCTTTTAAGCAAATTTGTTCTTAGATTTAATATGTCAATGCTGTTGGGACGTTTAAATGTTTAAATTCATCCTAAGATGGTGGCTGCTTTTCTGTGGCATTTTTGCACTGTGCACTAGTTAGTCATTTGTTTGTGCTAATAACTATGGCAATGTAAATGGTCAAGCCTGTCTGTCTCCATACTGTGAACAAGGCTATGACTGAAATGTGATGGAAAGGCAGCATTGCTTAAATAAATATTAGACGCATATCCTGGAATTGTCCTGGTGTTCCTTGAAGGTGGGGACAAAGGTGTGGTCATTTTTGGGCTTCAAGAGCCTGGCCAGAATCAATGCATCATACAGTACTGGGTCTCCAGGTTCGTTGTTGTGGGATCTATATTTATATATATTCACTGAAAAAACCATAGGTTTCACACATGTTATAGTTAACTGGATGTTTCAAGCATACAAAACCATTGAAATTCCCCCGTTATAGTTAGTTCAGCTAACTTTAACTCACGCGCTCGCAATGCACTGCTGATGACGTCACATATTACATCCCTCATGACATGGTCAGTGACATCCCTCATGACATCACTCATGGCATCTCCAATGACATCACTGATGACATCACTGATGACATCATCCAGTGCATGTGTGTCTTTCTGAAAAATAAATATTTTTTATATATGTATATCTAAAGGTTGATGGAAGAATAAATGGGTAAATAAGTGTCTAAATTTTTTTTTTGTAAACTTGATTGTATAACTGACTTATTAAGTATATCTTAGTGAATGCATGTGTTAGCGAGTAATGTTTAAATATGTAAATATCTGTATCAGTGGAGAAGTGTAGCTCACTGGTTAGAGGAGGCATACCCTGAAGCTGAGGTCAGACCCGGGACCAGGGTTTGATTCCCAACGCGGCAGGGTCCTGAACCCAATTGTCCACAGACTCGATAATTCTCGCTTCGGTGCCCACTCTAAGCACAAGTTCACACTATGCAGCTCTGGGCAACAAGCTTGCTTAATCTCCACAATGCCCCCCCCCCGCGGTGGGATGCCTGGCTTTCACCTTGGGGATGCCCAGCACGGGTGATCTCACAGGGAAAAACCAGGACGGGTTTCCAAGGCAAGCGCCGAGATGCCCAAGGGTAACATCGAGCGCTACATAAGAACACACATACATACATACAGTGTCTCATTTTGTGTATAAGTGGCTGCATGGGTTGGTCAGTAGCTACATAAGTGTGTATATGGGTTATTAGTTGGTTTTTTGAGTATCAGTGTCTTATGGTTCGATGGGGGTATTACTTAGCGCATAGATGCACGAATGAGTGACTCACAGTATGTGTTTTGAAGACAACATATGTGTAGGACTGTATGGGTGGATGAGTGTGTGTATGGGTGTGTTAGTGAGTGAATGACTGTCTAAATAGTATCTTTTTAAGTAACTATATACGTTTTAAACTAGTATATGTAAGTATTGATGTATATATTTTATTTATTTATTTATTAAAAGTTTTGTATAGCGCTGGCTGGACCCAAGGGTATCAGAGTGCTTTACAGCAGATACAGCAATGTGCCTTAGCGGCGAAGGAGGACTCCATATCTGGACAGCTTGAAGGCATTGTACAAAACATAGTCATACAGAATCTTAGGGACTCAAGGGGTGAGGGGTACTTTGTTCATCCTAATTCAGTTCAGGGGACTCAAGGAAGAGGGCTTTGAGTAAAGTCTTGAATTTCGGGAAATGGGAGGTCATTCTGATGTGGGGAGGGATGTTGTTCCAGATCCGGGGAGCATTGCCCGCAAAGGATTTATTTATAGTTTTGCGTTTCCGCGATTTCAAGGGAATGAGAAGAAGCGTGTTGGAGCTTCTGAGGTTTCTGGACTGGCCAGCCCTTTTGAGTTTCGCGGCCAGGTATTCTGGTTTGCCTGTGTGAAGGGCTTTGTGCATGAGACATGCTGTTCGGAAGTTGGCTCGTTGTTCAATGGGGAGCCATTTCAGTTCCTTGAGCGCAGGAGAAATGTGATCGAATTTCTTGGTTCCTGTGACCATTCTAGCCGCGGCATTGAGGGTGGTTTTCAATGGGTCTAGGTGTGATTTAGCTGATCCGGTCAGGGCTGCGATTCTGTAGTCCATTCTGGAAAGCACCAGTGCTTGAGTGGCCTGTTGAAGGTCCTTTTGGGGCAGGAAGGGTTTTATTTTGTAGAGACGTTTCAGATTGAGGAAGGTGCTTTTGGCGGGGCTCGCAATGTGTTTTTTCATGTCTAGTTTGATGTCTAGGGTGATACCTAGGGACTTGACCGTATCTTTCGGTTTGAGGGTGCCATTGTGGCCGTCGATGGCTTTGAGCCATTCTTCAATTTGGGGGGTTTTGTTTCTGTTGGAGATGATTAGAACTTCAGTATTTTCTTGATTCAGCTTCAAGTGGTTCTGTGTGAGCCAATGTTGAACATCTTTGAGCGTGTCGTTAAGTTTGAGAATGTCGTCCATAGAGGTAGTTTCCAGATAGAGCTGCGTGTCATCGGCGTAGAGGTGGAAGGTGATGTTTGCATTCCTGAGTATTGTGGTGAGGGGTTCCATGTAGATATTGAAGAGTTGGGGGGAGAGTACTGATCCTTGTGGGACTCCTCTACAGACTGGTAGGGGGTCAGATTCAATGTTTTTGATTTTTACTCTTTGCAAGCGATTGTGTAGAAAGGAGGAAAACAAGTTAAATACAGTCATTTCCAGACCTGCTCTTTATTGGAGGACTTTTAGGAGCAATGTGTGGTCAACAGTATCAAACGCGGCAGATAGGTCAAGGAGAATGAGAAAGGCAGCATTGATCTGAGTCAAGTGATTTGTGTAGATCATCTATGACGTTTATGATGGCAGTTTCCATGTTGCATCCCTTTCTAAAACCCAATTGGTGGGGGTCAAGGAGCTTGATGTTCTCTAAGTGTTGGGTTAACTGTGGGAGAACGCATTTTTCCAGTGTTTTGGATAAGAGAGAAAGGTTTGACATGGGTCTAAAGTTGTTCATGTCTTCCGAGTACAACCCTGTTTTTTTTAGCAACGGCCTGACTTGGCTGACCTTGAGGCAGTCAGGGATATTTCCCGAGCTCAGCGAGTTGTTGATGATTTTGCACCAAATTGGGGCTAGGGAGTGTTTTAGGATTTTGGTCAGATTAGTAGGAAGCTGATCCAAGGAGTGGGATGATGGTTTTGCGTTTGCGATCAGGGTGACGATCTCTGCTTCCCGAATTGGTGTGAAGACGGACCATTGAGTGGGTGGGATTGATAAGGTGTTATCAGTCAGTGATGGAGTCTTGATCTCCCTGAGAAGGGGGTTTGAAATGAGGGAGAGGTCGATCTTGGTGATTTTATTGTTAAAAAAGATGGCAAAGTTGTCGCATTGTTCTTTGGAGGACACTGAGTCGGATGTGATAGGTTTGGATGTTTGGCTTCTGATGATGTTGAAGAGCTCTTTGGGGCGGTTTTTAGCATTATCTAGTGCGGAGCAGAAGAAAGAAGATTGTTTGTCCTTGATAAGTTTGTTGTACTTTCTGCGAGCTGTCTTGAGTTGTTCGCGGTGGTGGGTGAAGGGATTGCTCCTCCAGATTCTTTCAAGGGATCTGAGAAGTCTTCTTTCATCATTGATGTCAGAAGTGAAGCAGGATCTCGATGGATTGTTTCTGTCTTCTTTTAGTTTCAAGGGCGCCAGGCGGTCAAGGGTGGCCTTCAGATTGGAGTGGTAGAGGGAGGTGAGGTCTGAGGTTGAGAGGTGTTCCGTTGTGTTTGGGAGAAGAGAGCTTCATTCTTCTTCTAGAATGTTCTGAGGGACTTGGGCAATATTCCTGATCCATTTGGAGGGAGCATGAATTATGTGTTGAGTTGGCGCTGGTTGGTTCATATGGAACAGAATTAAGTGGTGGTCTGACCAGTCTACTGAATGATATAGTCAATTGTGATTGTGTGTTTGTCCGCAATGATTGCGTCAAGTATCGCTCCTCTGTAGTGTATTTCTTAAGAGAAGTGTTGTGTGAGATCGTTTCCTACCAGAAGGCTGTTAAGGGATTGGATGAGTGGGTTGTCTGTTTCGTTCCATCTAATGTTGAGATCGCCCAGGATTATGTTGTTGGCGTTGTTGAGTGCGCATTGGGTGATTAGGTCAGAGAGTTGCAGACCGAATTCCTTGGAATTGCCAGGTGGGTGGTAGAGGAGATGGCAAAATATTGAGCTCTTTGCGCAGGATTTGATGTTGATAGAGAGGCATTCGAAGGAGCTATACAAGCATGATGAGCTTTCCGTGATAGTGAGGTTAGTCTTGTGGATGATAGCTACACCTCCGCCTCTCTGCTTGAGGTGGTCTTTTTGAGTGATTGAAAATACTGGTGGGACCAGCATGTCCATGATGGGGGCTGAGAGGGAGTTGAGCCAGGTTTCTGTGATAAAGGCTACATCAATATCATGAGAGAGGATAGCTTCTGCTAATTCTGTTGCATGTTTGGAGGCCGATCTTCTGTTGATGAGCAAGCATCTGATGCAGGGTTCTTCATCGGGCAATGACTTGCTGGGTTGGGCCCTGGTTAGAGAGGTTAGGTATGTCGGGGTCTGGGGAATCTAGAAGGGGGATGATCCCAGCCCATTCCTATAATTACTTGAATAGAGGACTTGGGTGAGGAGATCTACCTGGGGACCAGAGTAAGGGTGGGTGGAGTCCCTCTCTGTGAATGATGTGAGGTACTCTGATTGGGGGTCATGGGGTGGTCGTAGGATGAGGAGAGTGTGATCACTTCCTGGAGGGAGAGGGAGGGTTTACCTCTTCTAGGTCTGTCTGTTGACTTCTCTGCCTCTGGTATAGTTGCGTGAGGGAGCTATCTGGTGGGGGCGGGGGTCGGGCTGGGAAGAGGTGAATTGGATGATTTGTGCAGTCTGGGGGTGCGGGGGGTAGGTGGTGAGCGGGCTGATGGAAGGGCAAATCGATTCTGGCTAGGGAGGAAAGGGTATTGTTCATGCCTCGGACCAGCGTTTCGAGCTGGGCTTCCAGAAGGGTGAGGCGGTACGATATAATATTAGTGTCGGTGGGAGTGGGTGCGCCTGTAGCGATGTTACTGGTATGGGACGGCCGGCGTGGTGGAGATGACTCCCAGGTTTTGGTGTGAGCTGCCTGGGAGCTGTCACGATGCGATTGGTTAATGGAGTGGGTGGTGGAAGGGAGAATGTGGGTCATCTTAGGGGCGGAGTCTGCCGACTCATCCTGTGGGCTATGTGTGGGGGAACCATGGGTGAAGATATTTCTAGGGGGATCGAGGGAGGATGTGGAGAACTGTCTGGTTGGGAGGTAAGCTGCACTGAGAGTGGTTGGGTGTGGGGGCCAGGAAGCCATTGTGGATGGGAATGAGAGTGGGGCTCTTCTCTAGTGAACTGACTATCATAGTTAGGGATGTGTGGTATAGTGGCAGTGGGAGGACTCCCAAGGGGGAGTGGAAAGGGATCTACTCTAGAATGATAATTAAGCTTGGTGGTGGGGTGGAATTGGACGGTGGTGGGAGTAGTCTCTAGTATGGTGGTGGGTTGCGCTATCGGGGTGAAATGGGGCGTGTTTGGGTGACTTATTGGGAGTGGAAGGGAGTTGGGCCCGACTGTTGTGTGTTGAGTCTGAGTGGAGGGAGGGAAGATTTGAACGGCGGTAGGCATCTTCGGACCGGATGACAGTTGGTGTTGGTTGGCATTAGTAGGTGGGGGGGTGGGCAGGTGGGCGTGTTCGAGTTGGGTCCTGTGAATTGTTAGGGGTTGGAGTCTAGCCGGGCGAGCGTTCCCTGCTTGTGGTGGGGTGAGAGAGGGGGTCTTCTTTAGCGTGGGGAAAAGGGAGTCAAAGAACTCGAGGTTCTCATTTTTTGCCTGTATCAGGATGGTGCCGTTGTCAAAAATGGTTATGGAAATGGAGCCGGTGAGGGACTGGTGTTTTAGAAGGGAGATGGTAAGTTTGCGGCTGAGTGCTGTGAAGGTGGTTTTGGCGACTAGGAGGTGGGCATTAAGGCTGTTGATCCAGTGTTCCGGTCTGATTTTGTAAAAGATTAAGTCCATTTTAAGCTGCCCTCTAGTTGAGCAGTGGTATGTGTCTACAATAAGAGTTTCTGGGAATTGTCTGATAGTTTTGAGTTTCAGGAGTTGTTTTGCTTTGATAGAAAGTGTACGGGGGAAAGAAATAGCGAAAGTGTTTTGACTGTGGGGAGTTAGGAAGTTCGAGGTTAGGCTAGGGTTTCGACCGGATGTATGGCTGGGGGCATCTTGGTTAGGTTGAGGAAGGAGGTGGTACTGTCTAAAGTGAGGGGGTATTGAGGGCTTCAGTTGAGAGTGTAGTCAGTTAGTTCGGAACATCCTGGGTGGGGACCACCAGCCAGTGGGAGTGGAGACTGGAATATCAGTTGAGTGCTCGGGCTGCCCTCGAAGGATAATGTGGGTAGTGGGCTCTGCGGGGGGGGTCGTGCTGCAGTATTCTGCTGAACTAATGCAGTGGCACTCTAGCCTGGGGCTGAGAAGTCTTGGTAAGCATATACAGGAGGTAGGTAGACTGATCCTCTCCTGTTACAATCCTCTTCTGCATCTATGTAGGGGGAGAAAGTCAAATCGACTCCTGCTGTATAGGAGGTCCGGAAGAGTGGGCGTCTTTAGTTGCTACTAGCAGTCATAATTGGTGGCCATTTTGGGGTCAGGCAGCCCTGAACACTGATTGATGAAAGGGTGAGGCCACCCCTGTGGCATTAATGGATCTGTCTCCTTCTTTCACCCACTATGGGTGTTATGATCCAATCGGCAATTTGTTTGGGTTGATTAGTTGCTCTGAGCACTTTACAGTGCCGGGATTGCTGGGACTGGTGTGGGGTGGCAGCCATCTTGGGGACAGGCGTCCCGAGTGAAGTAGAGCATGGCGGTGGACGGGATCTTCTCTCGTTGGAACTCTTATTATTCTGGGGAGAAAGACCATTTAGGGTCGGTCTCCTCGTCTTGGTATGTCGACACACTGATGGCTGCCTTGGAAAACTGATTTTCAGAGCTTATTGAGTCGAGCCGTATTCCTGGGACCGGTCCTGGGCTTCATGCGTTAGAGGTAGGTGAGGTGGCGCCTTGATTCATGGGTTAATGGGGAGGGTGGGATATGTTCTCCGGTGCGCGTGGGGAACCAGCCATCGGTCAGATAGCCTATGCAGATTTGGTTAACACCGAGATTGTGGGGACTCCTGAGTCGGCAGCCTGCTGGTGAATGCTGTTGCTAACTACCGCTAGATGTGCTGGTCCGTAAAAGGGGGCTCGGTAGGTAACTCTGCGTCGGGAATTCGCCTCCTACCTTTCTCTGGGCTGCGGGGGAGGTAGGAGCGCTCCGGTTACTATACAGCCAGCTCTCAGTCAACTCTCCGGGGTGATCCGTAGTTTTGTCGTGTCTACGGGGACTCCTGTGTCCACTTCTTCCTAGTTGTCCCCTGTGTCGGCCTCCGCTAGTCAAGCTGGTCCAAGGAGGGGGTCCGGGGGGGTCGCTCTGGGTCGGGATTTACACTCTCGGTGATCCCACGTCCCCGGAGCTCATCCCAACAGCTCTCTCCTGCAGACAAGCACCACTAGAGTAAGTGATTATATATGAGAGTGAGAGATTAGAAGAGTTCCTGTATAAATAAGTATGTGTTTATATAAGTGATTGTTTAAGAGAGTAAGAATGTGTATGTTTCTGTAAAAGTAAGTGTAGTGGTGTGTGTATAGCTGTATATGCAAATAAATGAATGTTTGATAGTTTATTTGCATGTGTGAGTATGTGTGTGAGCAACTCTATGGATGAGTGTCGGTGTGTAACAGGATGTATAGGTGTATGAGTACATATGATGAGTGAGTACATGTATGAGTGACTAAATAGAACTGTTGGTGAATGAGTGGATTTGTATGTAGATTTTGGAATTACTGAATAGGTTCTGGTATTGGTATCTCAATTGTTTTGAAAATTTTAGTTTCTGTTTTTGAAGGTGTGTATCAAAGGTTATATTACACTGAGAGGAGTTCTGCCACTCTTTTAGAAGGATGATGTCATCAGTGATGTCAGCAGTTATGTCATTTGAGATGTCATCAGTGATGTCATGAGTGATGTCACTGACCATGTCATGAGTGATGTAATATGTTATGTCATCAACAGTGCATTGCGGGCGCGCAACTTATAGTTAGCTGAACTAACTATAAAGGGGGAATTTCAATGGTTTTGTATGAGTGAAACATCCAGCTAACTATAAAATTTGTGAAACATATGTTTTTTTCAGTGAATTTCTAAGGTTTTTTAAATGCTAATTCCTAACTACAACATGGCTGAAACCTATGGTTTTTTCAGTGAATTTCAAAGGTTTTTTAAATGCTAATTCCTAACTATAACGGGTGTGAAACCTTTTTTTTTTTGTGAATTTTAAAGGTTTTGTAAATGGTAATTTTTAATGGTATTCATTATTATATTTCTGTCCTTCTATACTAATTTCTTACTTTTTTATTATAATTATTTATAGTTATTTTATTGTTTAAGTTATATTTCATATTCTTAATGTAAAATAATAACAAAACAAAAGTCTAAAATAATTTGAATACATTTTTTTTTCTCCAATTTATGAAAATCTAATTCTATATATTTCCTTTTTCCTTTTTGAATAATCGTATTGTACGCGTACAGTGATCGCACATACTTTGTACAAGTAATCATAGACTGCCCGTACCAATGCATACGTTACGAATACGTTTCAACATTACGCGTCGCATCGACGCTTCCCTGTTCCGTCATGTACGATGCCCCATGCACGTACAGTGCGAAAGTTTCAAATTCTTTAAAAACATATATTTATGTATTTATTGTACATACTAAGGAAAGACATTATCTGGGATAATCATGAAAATACTTTTTTTAACTTTTAATAAGCGTATATTATTTTTGAAAGCAATTACGAAAAATGCAACTGTACGTCTAACGTATTCGCAACGTAAACACACAGTCAATGCACTGTAAGTGTATGCAAAGCCATGTGAGCACAAAAGGAACGTTTTGATTCGTTCATAATACTTAATATTTAAACTGTTGAAAGACCCTTCCTATTTTGATCATTCTGCTTGGACTTTCTCAAGAGAAGCATCTATTCTGTGGAGCTGTAGTCCTTTAGAACCAAACTATACAATGGCTGCTCTTTTTGAAACTTCATCAGAACATTCCTGTGAGGAAGAATTTGTTGCTGAGCATCTTCAGAAAAAGAGAAAAGGAGGTTTCATTTGCAAGTTTTTGTACATATCCTGAGAGACGGGAAAAAGCCAATGCACCGAAAGTAACTTGCAAGATCTGTGAGGTTACTCTTTCCAGGGTTGATCCCACTAAAAAGTACTCTTTCAATACAACCAGCATGGTTCACCATGTCAAAAATTTGCATCCAAATAACTATACAAGGACGGCAACACAAACGTTGCAGGAGAATCCTCAACCTGCAGTACCTACTACCTCAACTCCACCACCACCTCCTCCAAGCAGTCCGCATCCTATTATTGTGCCACAGTTTCCAGGTCTGACATTTCATTGTAAATATTGCAACAAATTACTTTGTTACAATCAGCAGTCTATTGATCTCCTTGTGAAGACTAAAGAAGAGCACCGTTGTCCAAAACATTGATTTTATTTTTAACTTTTTTGTTCCTGTTCCACACTTTTTTGTTTCCAGTTCCATTTTTTGTTTTTTGTAAAAAAATACTTGTTGAAAAAATACAAAAAAATAGAAAAATAAAAATAAAAATAAAACAGTTCCTTTCAGAACTACCTGCACTGGTCAAAGAAAGAACTATATTTCTATATTAGTCTTGAAAGTTTGTCAAAATGAAAGTATAGTTCATAAATTAATAAATGAATACGTTAGTAGTGTATGGTGAATGTGAAACTGCCAAGTGAGAGTGAAAGTGAGAGTGTCTGGCTGAATGTATAGCAGTTTCACTTTTAGAACAGTATATACATAAGCACACACTGCTGAATAACTAACTAGAACAATCAACCAGTAGTATGAGAGTGTTTGGTGAAAGTCTAATGATACACACTAGGGAATAGAACCTATAAAAGACAAGTTTGCCGGTGCATGAAAACAATACGTATGTTGTCTATAAGGGTTTGAAACAGTCCATACACTAAGGCCAACTTTGCACCAGGACTACTTGGGTAGTAGCTAAATGATTCTGGAAGCAGAGTGTCTCAAACCATTATTATTATATAATAATACATTTATTCTTGTAACATTTCACAAGTTAATGCAGCTTCCATTATAATTTCATCAGGAATTTCATTTTCCTAGATATCATTTTCAAAAGTCATCTGATGAATCTCAATCTCATCTAATGCTTCCACAAAAGCATCATCCAACGTTTCGTCAAGTAAATCATACCTGATATCTCCAACATTCATTTCTTCCACTTCAATAACGTTGCTCATAAATGCTATGTTCATCTCTTCTACGACAGTGTTACTATTTTCAAAATCATCTTCCATATTGTTTTCCTGATTTTTCACTGTAAATTTGTTATTCTTCTACAAAAACATAAACACTTTATTTGATCTTTTTTCCTAATACAGAACACAAAACTAGCTTTATCAACTAATTTGCCCTTTAATAAATATTATATAAATACCATTCCTAACTACTTTATAACATTATATAATTATAATTAGTTATATGATCGTTCCGTTTTAAAATGTCTTAAATTACCAAACCAGTCACTCCTTATCACTATCTGAAAAAAAACAGGCTGTTATTACAAAATACAATAGCAATAAAAGTACAATATCTCTATTCACCTTACCTGGTCCAAACTAGTACATGCGTTGTAGTGAAATGAAAAGAATACTGGAACACTCAGTATATTTATATTTTAAGATTTTCTAATCTATATAAAAGAAACAAACCATCTTTGTATCATTGACATGGATACATAACGGAAACTTACAAAGAACAATTATTTAATAACCTACCCTACTCTATCTCTATTCCTTATCTATAATGTAGTCTAATGCTACTAATTACCTACTCCTTGGTCTTTCGAACTAGCCTATACTCTAGTGTTTATCTGCAACCTTTGTGGTTTCTCTTCAGGAATATCTCTGAAGCATTTCAAAACGGGTCTGAACTCCGGAACGTCGTAGGTGAAGTGCGCACTCGTTAGGTAGCGCGCACCTCACCAAGGTTTCCACACAGGTATGTGGTAAATGACTAGACAGCCACTGTGTCTTTCCTCAACACGGCCATATTTGAATTCCTCTTTTGCACTAAAGCACTCCAAGTCTATTTCCTTGTGGATTATTCATCTCTCCTGCGCCAGCTAGGGTTTAGATAAGCCATTATTGTATCCACTGATTAATTAGGGGTTCTGACAGGTACACTAACTATATAATTTTTTGAAATGTCTTTAAAAAATACAAACCATCTCTACACACTTATGTTCTCCAATCCTTATTTTGTTACTTCAGCTCGGTTGAAGCACATTCCATCGACCATTTTCAACAGTTCTTTGTGCTTCTCTTAAGCATAATAAATATTTAAAAATATATATATTATAAAATTACCATTTGTAGAAGACACAAAAAATACAGTTACAATATATCTTTTACAATACAAAATATTTTGTAAAGTAATACATTTGCCTTTTTTGATGTTCTCAGAATATTTTGAATTTCACTAGAAACAGTGACTTCAACACTGCTCATCACATAACAGCGGGCAAAAAAAAGACAATCAGTAAGATTATCTTAAAAAAAACATTCAACATTCTCAATAACAATCTAAGAAATAGAAATAAAACTTATCTTAAATGTTTTTTCTAAGAGCAATTTCTTACGTAAATATGATAAATCTCAAACAATCATAAAATAACAAAGCATTCGCACTCGTTATTGCTTTCACATACTTTTCCGCATGGCGAAATAGTATGCGTCAAATTCTTACTTTTCAACCTGTCCAATAGTAATCCTGAGCAACTACCTCCCAGCCTTCTGATCCAAAACCACAACATAATTTGCTCCGTCCGCCAGTCTTCATCCCTCAACCCGACGCTATTCAACATCTACATGACCACCTTCACACAAGTAGACCACCATCACAATTTAACAACATCTCCTACGCAAACAACACCCAGCTCATCCTCTTCCTCACCAAAAAGCGACATACCACCAAAAGCAACCTCTACGACAAAATGAAGGACGTCACCAACTACATAAAGAGCAGCTCTCTAAACATGAACTCAAACAAAATGAAGTTCTCATCCTCAGACCCACCCCCTCAGCCTTGGACGACTCCTGCTAGCTGACTACACTGTGGACAGTACCAACACCTACCAACCATGTCCACAACCTAGGATTCATCCTCAACTCCTCCCTCTCCATGTGTAAGCAAGTCTACACCATCTCCTCGTACTGCTATAACACACTCCAAATACTCCGCAACATTTACAAGTGGATCCTAACCAAAAGAAGAAGAACAGTGACACAGGCCCTCATCAGCAGCAGACTACACTGTGACAAAACACTCTACACAGAAAATCCAGCCAAACACCTGCAACAACTACAACAAATCTAAAACACCTCCACCTGAGTGATCATCAATGTCCCCTGCTGCAGACACATCACCCACCACCTGATACACCTATACTGCCTCAATGTCAACAAGACGATCACCTTCAAGCTCCTTACCCTCACTTACAAAATACTCCACAACACCAGACTAATCTACCTTAACAGCAGTAATCCAGAAAGGCCAAACTTTAATCTTAAAATTTTGGGTTTAAAAATATTAGGTAATCATTTGGTAACTCTTTAAGCAAATGTTGCTTAAAAACTAATTGACTATCATTACAATGTATCCAACCTTTCAGACATCTTAAATAAACAGTGTAATGTCCGGATGTTGTAGAAAGTCCATCATGAAAAATAATTGCAACAGCTACAAAAGTTCTTCCTGATATTGAAACTTGACCGGCTACAACATTTTTTATTAAACTTTCCAATTTTCTTCCATCTCCTCTACAACTTTGCAGCATTTAAATTACATACTGTCCATATCTTTGTATAAATAATGTTGATGACATTTCTGATTTACATTGGCTCCACTCCATGTTTTGACTTGCTCCTCTGATTAGTGTGTGTGTGGTGTGGCTCACTGGTTAGAGGCGGCAGACCCGGAAGCAGAGAACGGCCCGGGACCAGGGTTCAATTCCCAACATGGCAGGGTTGTGGACCAGGGTCAGCAGATTCGATAATTCTCGCCTTGGTGCCTACTCCATCCAGGGATCACACTCGGCAACTCTGGGCATTAGCTTGCCTCATCTCTACAACGGCCCCCCACATTCGCCGGGGATGCCTGGTTTCACCTTGGAAATACCCAGTGGGGACCATCTCACAGGCATAGCCAGGACGGGTTCCCCAGCAGTCTACAGCGCCAAGACGCCTCAGGGCAGCAGTGTGCTTTACAAGACACATACATTTACATTTACATTACATTAGATTGTTAAAAGACACTGATTCACAGTCAGGTAAAATCAAATATATGAATCTTTTAGTGTCTATGTTAGCTACATGTAAACAAACAATTTTGACAGTCATGTAGCCATTTATAAGAAAGACCAAAAAGGTTTTCAATATCTATACCTTTATCTTCCAGTACAGCAAGCATAAACATTAAAAATTCCTGCCAATCTTGCTGAATATTCGACGTATATTGACTAGAACCAGAACATATGTCCAAAACATTTCGAATATCAGAAATGCTTTGTATTTTACTTTTATCACTACTACATTTCTCATAAACAGAATACAACAATGAACAGAATCATTTGTCCCGATTTTCAACAATTTGCTGTTGCAAATTTTCAAGAACCAAAACAACATTAACAACTACATTAGCATAGCAGTTGACACCACAACTATTTTCAAACCGATAACCAAAATTCTCTTCTACACTGTCCTTTTTCTTTTTGCTTGCAGGTGCAACTTCATCTTGTTTTTTTTCTTTCTCTACATTTTCACTACAGATATTCTCAAATCTTCTTTTTCTACCTACCACACGCTTTTCAAATACTGGATATTGACCAAAATTAGGTGCATAATCTCTTCTTAACCTATTATACTCTTTCACACAATTTACATCTGCACTAATCTTTGTCTCATCAAAGTACAAGCCAGATAAAGTTCTGGCTCGAGACAAAGCAACATATGCCATACCCTCCTTAAACACGGTACTTCCAATATTCACTAAAGCACTATCTACACTTAATCCTTGAGATTTATGAATGGTCACTGCATACGCCAAAGAAACAGGAAACTGTTTTTGGTGAACATACAAATCTTTTACAAGCAAAATCCAGGCTGAACAACGACTAAATTGTTTTGTAATTGCCCGAATTACTGAGCGGGTGAAGAACCTGCGATGATGATGATGGGAGCACGAATATGTTGTTAGCCATAGAGATATCAAGAGTCAGCACCATATATGAGACTTCTTTGTTGGAGTTCGGAACAACCTCATGAAAAAGGTGTCTTTTCCACGAAAAGGTGAGCAGTGAGGCTTGAGTATGCATCGGAAGGAGTCAAAGGGTTGTAGCTGACTACATACAAAAATGAGACTTAGTATTTTTAACAAACACACTCCTGCATAATGTATTAATTTACATGTTCAATTTTTTTCCCAATAGCAGTAATGTTTTTATAACCGCTGAAATGTCCGGAACATATTCACAATACAAACAGTTCATAGAAATCTGACAATCAATGTCTATAAAAGCGCGATATTATCTAACTCCAAATTAATATAGCAAGATTTTTCATCTTTCTTAATATCTTTCTTTCAATATCTTTTAGATGTACAGCTTAAAATGCATTATGTAACACGGACAACGGCAATAGCACAAGGTGAGCAAACAAGCTTGTTTCTGAAACAGCGACAAGTTATCTGTCAAAGGAGAGAATATGTAGTATGCAGCAGGAGCAAAAAAAACCTTGGGCTACCGGGGCTTCAGCTAGGATGAGATAGCTTCCTGGGCCCCCACACAGTCGCACCTGAGTACGTCACAGGTTTTAAAAAAATATTTTGCTTGTTAATGAGGCTTTGATAATCACCCCGCTTACAGGCCCTGCAGCTCCACTCTTCTTTTTGCTTGAACTAAAGCCCCCACGCCAAATTTTTTCTAGCCCCCCCACCCCCGATATTTTTGACTGTGGTTGAGCCTCTGGCTTCATGTATCTCTCCCCTGTCGTGTCTGTCTCTCCCACGTTTTAATGTCCCTTTCTCTTTCTTACTCTCTCACATTGTTTCTCTTTCTTTTTTAAAGATTTGGATGCTGCTATATCAACTTTCCACTATACAACCATATCTGAATTGAAATGATTAATTCTCTTGATTACCGTCAAGGATTCTTCCACACATAAAGCACCATCTTTCAATAACGCCAATGGCACTAGGTGACAAATAATTTTGCTTCCAAAACAACAAATTATCCATGAAAGGAGTGAGTGGGTAGTGTGCACCAGCTTCACTGTGTAAAATGTATAATTACCTCAGAGCAGTGACAACAGATAGGTTACAACAGTCTGACAAACAGATCTACAAGCTTATTATGCCACTTTTGTGTCACTTTTATATGGGAAAAGTGACTCAAGGAGCTTGTAAATCTACGTCTGACTTTTTAAGAAAAAATCTCAACTCCAGACTCTGCGAGACAGATTTAATGTTGTTTTCTCTCTCACTCTCTGTGACATTATTTCTCTTTCTCTTTTAAACTTATAGAAAATGCTGTCCTCTTTGACATGTAGAAAAGTGTCTTTAAGTTGTGAATTCCACTGGCCGCAGTGTTTGGCCGCAGTGTTTATACAACGGTAAGCACAGAGGTCTGGATATACAATGCCTTCATTACAATGCATTAGAAATAAGTCGGCATATTTACAATCCTGTTCTGCCACTTTTGTATCAGTAATGCCGTAGGCACTTCCATTTAGACACCACTTGAACACGGCACTATAACAGAACTGAAGTGTACTAGGCACACTGCACACGTAAAACTGTAGTTTTACCTTCATTTGAGAAAGGAGACAATGAGTAGTGTGCAGCAGCTTCACTGTGTAAAATGTATAATTACCTCGGAGCATTGACAGTCTGAAAAACAGATCTACAAGCTTATTACGCTACTTTTCTGTCACTTTTAACATGTAAAAAGTGATGCAAGGAACTTCTAAATCTACGTCTGACTTTTCAAGAAAAAATCTCAACTTCAGACTCTGCGAGACAGTTTTAATGTTCTTTCCTCTCTCTTCCTCTCTCTCACTCTCTGTGACCTCATTTCTCTTTCTCTTTTAAAGTTATAGACACTGCTGTCTACTTTGACGTGTAGAAGCAGAGGTGTATTGAAGTTGTGAACTTAGGTGGCGGCAGTGTTTGGCCGCAGTGAATACACAAGGTAAGCACAGCGGCCTAGATATACAATGCCTCCATTGAAATGCATTAGAAATAAGTTGGCGTATTTACAATCCCGTTGTGCCACTTTTGTGTCAGTAACGCAGTAGGCACTTCCACACAGACAGCACTTGAACGCGGGACTAGAACAGAAGTAAAATGTACTAGCACACTGCACACGTAAAATTCTAATTTTACTTTTATTTGTGAAAGGAGACAGTGGGTAGTGTGCAGTAGCTTGACTGTGTATAAATGTATAATTACCTCCAAGCCGTGACAACAGATAGGTTACAACTGTCTGAGAAACAGATCTACAAGCTTATTGTGCCACTTTTGTGCCACTTTTAACATGAGAAAACTGGCGCAATGAGCTGGTAAATCTGCATCTCACTTTTCAAGAAAAAATCTCAACTCCAGACTCTGCGAGACACTTTTAATGTTGTTTTCTCTCTCTTACTCTCTGTGACATCATTTCTCTTTCTCTTTCAAAGTTATAGACACTGCTGTCTACTTTGACGTGTAGAAGAGCAGTTGAATTCAAGTTGTGAATTCCGGTGGCCGCAGTATTTATACAAGGTAAGCATAGCTACCTAGATATACAATGCATCCATTGCAATGCATTAGAAATAAGTTGGCATATTTACAATCCCGTTGTGCCACTTTTGTGTCAGTAACACAGTAGGCACTTCCATATAGACACCACTTGAACGCGGCACTATAACAGAACTGAAACGTAATAGGCACACTGCACACGTAAAACTGTAGTGTTACCTTCATTTGTGAAAGGAGACAGTGGGTAGTGTACAGCAGCTTCACTGTGTGAAATGTATAATTACCTCCGAGCACTGACAACAGATAAGAAACAACAGTCTGACAAACAGATCTACAAGCTTATTACGCCACTTTTCTGTCACTTTTAACAAGTCAAAAGTGACGCAAGGAGCTTGTAAATCTACTTCTGACTTTTCAAGAAAAAATCTCAACTCCAAACTCTGCGAGACAGTTTTAATGTTCTTTTCTCTCGCTTTCTCTCTCTCACTCACTGTGACATCATGTATCTTTCTCTTTTAAACTTATAGAAAATGCTGTCTGCTTTCACATGTAAAAGCAAAGACGTCTTTAAGTTTTGAATTCCACTGGCTGCAGTGTTTGGCCACAGTGTTTATACAACGGTAAGCACAGAGGCCTAAATATACAATGCCTTCATTACAATGTATTAGAAATAAGTCAGCGTATTTACAATCCCGTTGTGCCACACAGGTGATCAAATTCCTAAACACAATACCTTCCTGACTTTGAAAAACAACCCCCTTATTCCATCAAAACGTAACTGTCATATGCCTCGTTTTGGCTAAAAAATGAAAGACCTACAAACACAACAGACCTCCCTTCTTTCTGCACCTCTCTTGCTTCTTTCTGCACCTATCTTATTTTTATCTTATGTACATTTCATGCCTCTTTCTGTACCTCTGTTGCTTCATTCTGCATTTCTCTTACCTCTTTCTGTACCCTCTTCCCTCTTTACGCACCGCTCTTGCCACTTCTGTACCTCTATTGCCTGTTTCTGCACTTCTCTTGCTTCTTTCTGCAGCTCACTTGATTCTTTATGCAGTTCCCTTACTTCTTTCTGCACCTCTCTTGCTTCTTTCTGTATCCCTTTTGCCTCTTTCTACACCTATGTTGCTTCTTTCTGCACCTTTCTTCCCTCTTTCTGCACCCATCTGCCCTCTTTTTGCACCTCTGTTGCCTATTTCTGTACCTCACTTGCTTCTTTCTACACCCTGTTTGCTTCTTTCTGCATCCCTCTGCCCCTTTCTGTACCTCTCTTGCCTCTTTCTGCACCCTTGTTCCCTCTTTCTGCACATCTGCTGCCTGTTTCCGTACCTCTCTTGCCTCTTTCTGCACCTCTGTTGCTACTTTCTGCATCCTTGTTTCCTCTTTCTGTACCTCTCCTGCCTTTTTCTGTACCTCTCTTGACTCTTTCTGTACCCCTCTACGCTCTTTTCCACAAATCTCTTGCTGATTTCTGTACGTCTCTCGCCTTTTTCTATACTTCTCTTGCCTCTCTCTGCAGTTCTCTTGCTTCTTTCTGCAGCTCTGTTGCTTCTTTCTGCACCTCTCTTCTATCTTTCTACACCCCTCTTGCCTCTGCACTTCTCTTGTTTTTTTCAGCACCTCTCTTGCTTCTTTCTGCACTCCTGTTTCCATCATTCAGTACTCGTCTTCCATCTTTCTGCACCTCTCATCTCTTTGTGTACCTCTGTTTTCTCTTTTTGTACCTCCCTTGCCTCTTTCTGCATTTCTTTTGCTTCTTTATGCACCTCTCTTGCATCTTTCTAGACTTGTCATGCCTCTTTCTGCATTTGTGTTTCCTTTCTGCATTACTCTTGCCTCTTTCACTATATCTGCTTGTTCTTTATGTACTTCTCTTGGCTCTTTCTGTACCTCTGTTACTTCTTTCAGCACTTCTCTTGCACCCCTGTTCCCCCTTTCTGCACCTGTCTTGCCTGTTTCTGCAACTCTTTTGCTTCTGACTTACCTGTTTCTATATTGAAATGGGAAGTGCAAGCTGTCAAGTTTAAAGGTCAGTCTGATCTTGTGACTTGATTATGTTTTCTCACATGTGTTATGCATCTGAAGATGGTATTTTAAAAAGCGGGTAGCTTCCCTTATAGGTGGTCAAATCTTCTTAGTTGTGCTCTGTCATTCGGTTGCACAGCCAGACATGCCTTATATATATATATATATATATATATATATATATATATATATGTGTGTTATAGAGCCCATCAATTATACTATTGAATACGCATGTGTCCTATATTATGAGCAGAAAGAAATACATGCAGCTTCTTGTACACTAATTTACAGAGTATACTGTTTGAAACACGGGTATTCAAGTATTTGTATTTTTTTTAAGTAACATGTCACCAGGTAAATGCAGAGACACACGCATGCATACCTTCAAAAACGTGGTCAGACTTACAACAGTGAAATGGTTAGGATTGCTCTTTTGCATTAGATAGGCCTAATATTCTGAGCAGTTGATGAATAGTAAACCTTCAAGAGAAAAGTGAGCTTTAAGACATCTTGGGAAAAGGATTAGTGATTATGCTACTTTGCATGAGTTTGTGGAAAGGTACAGTTGAAGTAGGCCTCTTTCTGCACCTTTGCTGCTTCTTTCTGCACTTCTTACTTCTTTTTGTACCTTTCTTCCTCTTTCTGGACTTCTTTTGCCTCTTTCTGCATGTTTCTTGCTTCTTTCTGCACCTTTCTTCTACTTTCTGCACCTCTCTTGCATCTTTCTGCACTTCTCTTGCTTCTTTGTGCTCCTTTCTTCCTATTTCTGTACATGTCCTACCTCTGTAGGCATATATAGAAATTAGCATTTAAAAAAACATAGAAATTCATTGGAAACAACACAGGTTTCAGCGACATTATTGTTGAGAATTAGCATTTTAAAAACCTTAGAAATTCACTGAAAAAACACAGGTTTCAGGGAGGTTATAGTTATGAATTAACATTTAAAAAACCTTAGATATACACAGAAATTATGGTTAGGCTGACACTTCACTCATACAAAACCAGAGAAATTCAGCCAGTATACTTAGCTGAGCTAAATATAACTTGTGCTCCTGCAATGCACTGCTGATGACATCACATTCATTAATCATGACATGGAAATATACATCACTGATGACATCACTGATTTCATCATCCTCTTAATATCTGATGCACCTCTTCACACCCAAATATAACCTTTCATACACCCATTCTAAAATAGAGACCACCATTTTCAAAACCTCAGACACACCAATACCAGTTATTACATACCCACTCAATGATTCATACATCTACATACACATCCAATTCCCACCCAACAGTCACTCCTACATGCAGTCACTTATCAGTACAGCCACTGATATATGCACTCATATACCCATACAGACTCTCAAACACTGTCACTCACCGACAAAGTTATTCACACACCTAGTCTGTCAACCAAAGAATGAACCACACTGCCAATTACTCACCTATGCAGTTATATACACACCACATCACTAATTCATACAGAAGTAACACATTCTCTCTTATAAGATCACTGGCACAAGCACACACTCCCCCACATACCCACTCTCACACTCACTCACACATAGTCACCTATATACTCCAACACTCACATATACTGCCATTCATATATACAGTTACTCACCCATATGCCACTGAGACATCCAGACACTCACGAACAAAGCCATACACACACTCCCTCCACCATACCATCCCTCACAGATGCAATCATGAACCGATTCACCCAGGGATTCACCCACTCATACATTCATGCAGGGAGTCACACGGCCCCTCACCCACGCACACAGACACTAAGGCACACATACAGGTACTCAGGAAACTAATCAATAACCCATATAAACACTCATGTACCTACTCACAAACCCATGCAGCCACTTAAAAACCAAATGACAGACTGATACACACAATTACACAGATTTTTAGAAACACTCACAGGATGATGTCATCAGTGATGTAATTTGCGATGTCATTTGAAATGTCATCAGTGATGTCACTGACCATGTCATGAGTGATGTAATATGTGACATCATCAGTAGTGCATTGCAGCGGGGGAGTTATAGTTAGCTCAGCTAAGTATAACGGCTGAATTTCTCTTTTTTTGTAAGATTAAAATGTCAGCCTAACTATAACATTCAATGCAATGCAATGATGATTTCCCATATATGTGTCTGATTGTTAATTTGAACTAAGCTACCTGTGAAGTGTATGGTATAGGGTCAATGTGGCACATAACCAATGCTTTCTGTGATGGCATTAGTGATGCCTCATATACTTCTGAGCTATTTTGTACTTACTTTCAGAGCTCTAAAGCTAGACTCATTCATAGAGCCATGTGTACAAAATTAATTTGGAGGATTTCATCAGTAATGCCATGACTTATGTTATTTGAGATGTAATCAGTGATGTCATAAATGATGCCATAGAACATGTCAGGAGTGATGTAATATGTGAAGTGATAGGTAGTGCATGGCTGGCGCAAGTTATTGTTAGGTCTGCTAGCTATAAATATTAAACTTCCGTGGCTTTTTTTAGTTCAAAACATAAATGTTCTCATTGACAAGTTCATCTTATTATAACTTTAGTTTAACCTTTGTTTTTTCAGTGAATTTTATAAGATTTTATTTTTAAACAAAAACAGATCTTTTCATCACATCTAAAATTTCTAACGTTATATTAACCTTTGTTTTTTTCAGTGAATTTCCAGGGTTATTTTAATGTAAACTAATGTTTTATTACTATACTTGCAGCCCGTCCCGACCTTGTCCGGGAGCATTCAGGCGTCCCCTACCCCCGCCTGCTCCAACATTGCCCAGCAGCCCGTGCACCCGCCCGCCCCGTCCCCCGCCTGCCCCGACCCCGCAGCAGCCCGTGCCCCCGCCCGCCCCTTCCCCCGCCTGCCCCGACCCCGCCCCTCTCTTCTCTGCTCCTCACCGCGGCCCGACACCCGCCTGCCCCGACATTGTCCCCGGAGGCTTACCTGATCCGCCACTTCTTAGTTTACCGCTCCTCGCCTCTCTGCTCCTCACCGCCTGTCCGCCGCCGCTCCTCCCCCGCACCATGTCCGCCTCTCCAGTGCTCCCACCGCCGCTGGCCTCACGTCACCGCTCCTCCCCTGCGCCATGTCTGCCGCTCCTTGGACGCCTCTCCTCCCTGTGGTGACGTGAGCACGCACGTCGCGGCCGGCGCTACTTTGGGGGGACTATTTTTTTAAAAATATCAATATTGTAAATAACGTTTTATTTTGACATTTATACAGCCTATAACCATCTACACACCCTGACGATTTCAACGGTGTATCGGGTGTGTAGATTAGCGCACTGGTTCCCGAGTTTACCCACCTCAAAGCTGAAAGTTCTTACTTTATTATAGTAGTGTAGATATAAAGCTACCCCCCTCCATGCACAGCGTTTGGCCATGCACAGCGGGGATTCAGCCTCAGGTTTTTTTTTTTAAAGGGGATGAAGGTCACATGGTGCCCCTCCCCAAGGCTAATGAAGCTCATTAGGCACTGGGAACCCCAGGGCCCAATGTGTTTTGAAGGGGAAGGGGACCAAAGGTTAAAGTAAAGTTATAGTTAGGTGCAAAAAAACATTTTTAAATTTTGTTTTAAATCCTTAGAAATTAGGCCTTATTAAGTCTTCCTGAACCTAATTATTCCCTGAATACCCCATCCCCTAGAGCTGTTTTTTTTAACTTAATCATTTGGGGAGCATGTGGTCACTCCCTCAAGCCTTATTAGGCCTGGGGACCCAATCCCCAGGGCCATTTTTTTTTAACTAAAGGGAACGGAGGCCATGTTCCTGCCCTATGAGCCTAATTAAGCCCTGGATACCCCACTCCTGGGGCCTTTTTTATGAACAGGGATGGGGACTGCATACCCCCACCTGAGCCTTTTTAGACCCTGGGGACCCTATCTCCAGTGCCTTTTTTTAATTAAAGGGAGAGGTCACTACTAAAATTAAGAAGAAGGGGCTGCACAGCCCTCCTCCCTGAGCCGTGTTAGACCCTGTGGATACCAACACCCAGGAATATTACTAAAATTAATGGGGAGGGGTGCATAGTCCCTCTCCCAAAGCCTTGTTAGGCCCTGGGTAGTCCAACCCCCAAGGCCATTTATTTTATTTAAAGTGGAGGGGCTTGCCTGGCCCCACCTCCCTGAGTCATGTTAAGGCCCTGGAGACGCCACTTCCCAGGGCCACTCCTTTAAGTAAAGGAGATTATGGCTGTGCGGCCCTCCTCCTCTTTCCCAAGGTAACAGCTACTAATGCTGCTCTCTCCAGTGGGAGCAATATTTTCATCTGTTTACCTGCCCACATCAGTGTGGACGGGTAAACAGATCAAAAGTCTGCTCTTGGCAGGCTGGAGAATTTTTAAAGCTCCCACCCACTGAGAGTGGATTTGGTGTGGGCTCACACTTGGTGGGAGATTAAAAAATGCTTCTGCCAAGTGGACAGGGAAACTTCTATGTCCCAGACTTGGGCTTCCCGGACATAAAATGTGAGCCAGCCCTGGGGGATGGGGTTACAGAGCCATTAATGGAGGGAGGCTGCATGGCTTCTCCCTTAAAGTAATGGAAAGCGCAGCCCTCTTCCCTGTTTTAAGCAATTCTGGCTCTGTGGGAGTGGGTACACAGGCCTTCCGGAGGTTGCCTCTGCTCTTTTCAATATTTTACCCCTGGGGAGGGCTCCCAGGGCCTTTAATGGCTAGTACAGGTACCATGCAGCCCCCATCCCTTATTAAACACAGCCCCGGGGTTGGGCTCCCCAGGCTTATAGTTAATGAATGCATCCTGGACGCCATTTTTTTTTCTGATCCCATGGGAGTCGCACAGGATTGCACCATTTTATGCTGATTTATCCTTGTTTTCGGCCCGAGGGTACCTCTCCGTCCTCTCCATGGGGTTTGCAGTGTATTTCTACCCTGCCCCTATATTATTGCTTGATTTTTACTTCAGGACAGGGAACTAAGACTCTGTGTCTTGCAGTTGCTGCCAGCAACATTTTTCACATTTTGCTGGCAGTCAGTTAGAGTTCTTGCTTTCGCAGGAGTCTGACTCCTGCGGGAGCGAGATGGCCAAAGGGAAATAAGCTCCCTGGCTAAATCATAATGCTCCATTTTTAAATTGGAGCTCTCGCCAGAGCCTCCTGAGCTTCTTGCAGACCCAACTGTCCAGACATACAATTATTTTGATCCTTCATTTCTCAAAAACTACTGAATAGATTCAAACCAAATCACATAAGCACATTCTGCGGACCAGGATCTAGAGTCCTGCTAAATTTGGTGTAAATCCACTTACCAGTTTTGGCTGTCTATGGAAAATGCATGGGGATTTTTCTTTTTCGACCCCCTTTTTTTCGGCCCCCATTTGAGGGATCACCCCGAAACTTTGAATGCACAAACTAATCAAAAAGTAGAACCTTTTTGTAAATGTTTGTGGAGATTTGTCAAATATTGCCAAAGTTATTAGCAAAATGCTAAACTTACTATACGTACCTAGTGGTATATAGGTAGTCATATAGATATAGTTATATACATATAGATATTTTTGTATTGTTATCTTTTGATGATATTCTGGCCCACATTACTTTTGGGGGATTTTTATTTAAAAGCCCATTGCCCCACTTTTGTGTCACTTTCATTGATGCACTGGCAGCAAAATGGGCTTCCTCATATTTACAAGGCCATTTAAAGTCACCCTGCTTGACTTTTCATGGCCTTGTAAATACGCTTCCCTTTCATGCATAATACTGTGTGGAAGGGGCATTCCATTAGTGTTGCTGTGAGTATTCCCACGCAACATCCATGGAACTTGACACATTCCCTGATTTACAACATTTTATAAACATGGCAATATACCTGAATCCTACACTTGCCCAGGTGAGGCATAAGGAGGCCAATCAGGAGAAATACTTTTATTTCTCCTCGTTCTTCTTTCTATGTGTGCTGTAGTCTGCAGCATGCATAGAAAGAGGAAAATGCCTTTAGTGATTGTTTTGTGCAGAAAGTTGTCCCTTCCTGCACAAAAACAGTCATTCCCTCAGCGCAGGCACCATTGTACCATGATATAAGGGTGTCTGCGGTGACACACGTCTGCTGCTTGTACGCAGGGTAGAAGAACAGGAATGCACCCTATCTTGTAGATAAGGCACATTTCTGCCCTGGTATTTTGATGCATGGCAATGCAGCAAGAAGGCTTGGTGATCAGCTGTCTGTCCAAATATTGTAAATGAGGCGGAAAGTATGTAAATTCAATATTTTTGTTCTCAATATCTTTGTCCCCAGTATATTGTAATACTTTCACAGTATTTGAACCATTACATAACAGAAAACTGCTTGCAATGTTGATCCAAGATTTTGCTTCTACTTCATCAAAGTTCATATCTGTTTCAATATTATGCGTGTATTTTTTTCATGAGACGCAAGTTAGACAGGCAATATATTGAGTATTTTAATTCAGATGTAGCACACATTTTAAAACTTGTAGTTTTTTTCAGAGGACTCATAAATAGTTTGGAGCACTATCTGTGTGATATTACATCTGAGTACAACATGTGCTTATAGTGTATAGAAAAAATATATATATACATTTTTTGAATGGTTGTAAAGAAAAAAAAAAAAAAAAAAAGAAAACCTAATCTAGTGAATAAACAATACAACAGATTTCTGCGAAAGAAGAAAATAAAAATACATTTTAGATTAAAGACATTGCTTCAGCACATGTTATGTAGTAATGACTGTTCGATTTATTTTGTTCAGATTCCTGGATCAATATTCACAAAAGTGTTCCATAACTCATGATCAATGTTGCAACACATTAACATCATTAATGATAGTTTTGTCTTTGATATTTCACATCAATGTGAACAAACATGTATTATCCTGTCATGGACAAACAAGGCAAAATTGAGTATGCTACAAATAGCGTAGACTAAGACTGCTTGAAGCATATTATTGTTAGTTGAATTTGTCATTTAAATTGACAAGCCCTTTTGAGACAGTAACATCAAACACATGTAAAAACATACATGTTCACTTTTCTTATGTAGATCTTTCAATAGAAAAGATACGATTAATGGCAGACTTGCATGCCAACACCTTCTCAAACCACCTTTCCTTTCCTTTTTTTGATTACCACATTCTTTATTTGAACATCTAGGTGTCACTCAAGTGTGACATTTTTATATGAATACTTAAACATATGTAAATGATTTTTAGTTTAACACAGTTTCTCTTTACATGTTAGTGCCCTACAAAGCTGTTACATTTTACTTTATCTCAATGTTGTTTTTTGTGTGGCTTACCAATTCTGAATGCATGGATGGGTATTAGAATCAGCAGAGTAGGGGTTCTCATGTCCCATTATGTCTGAGTGTTTTGCACGTGTGGCATTATAGTGTTTGAAACACTCTGTACAGTGATTATATCTGTTTTTTGGTAATGGTTCACAGACATTATCACATTCAGTACCTAATATATGATGTAGTATGCAGCTTTAGACTTCCATTGACTCACACAGAAAAACAGCACGTACACCATAATAAATATCCAGGGATGGTTTACGTTCCATATCCAGTTACCAAGTAGTAGGCCATCTCCATATATTTCACTCTCAAATCAATGATTGCTGATGGAGTGCTACAACGTGTCAGAGTTAAGTGCATTCCCAGAGTACTTTGTAACACCATTGCTGGAGTAGTATCTATACTCATCTATATTCAATGTATTGATTGAGTAGGTTGCAAGAAGTGAGTGGTCGTTGCTGGAAGGACAAAGTCACATAGTTGCAGTCCATTGCATCCAGTACATGGGAGAATCATGTTATGTTTGTAGAAGCCTTGCTTCACCACTACCTCTTCAGGTTCAGGTTTTTGAAAAGCATAGGAGATGGGATGTGAATTTCAGGATGGTGGTCAGGACAGATGGCATGCATGCATGCAGAAAGATCACTGAGAGATGCCTGCCTCTTTGGCACATGCAATCTGAAATTACCTAATGGAGTGCTGCCAAGAGCTTGACATGACATGACATGACATGTCACCTAGCTGTCCAATTAGTGTCCAGTCTGGTCCAACAAAGCATGTTTAGTGTCTTTGTTGAGTCTGTTAAATGTGATAATGTCCTCATCTTTCTGGTCAAGGAGTGTGACCTCTGCCTAAATAATTTCTCTTTTTCTGTCTCCCTGTGCTAGCTAGTTGATGTTTGTACTCGCTGTATTGCTGGATAAAAAATTCTCCATGGTTGATTCCCAGTGTGAGGAGTGTTATTTTCTGCTCCTTTATGATGCTGGTTACTTTCCCCCTGAATTTCGCCCCAGCTCTCCTAAACAAAATAGACCTTACCATAGCTTTGCATGAGAATAGTAGATTGCTTTGTGTTAATTGTGTATGTGTTTTGTGGTGGTTCCACACTGGCATGCTCAGCTTTCATACATTAAAAAACTCTTTGCCGCAGGATTATGCCATACAGTTTTTGCATCATACATATGTCAATAAAACATAACAGACTTTAGTACAGTACTGTGGACTGTAACAGGTTTGAGAGATGTAAAGGAATAGTACATTTGGGCCCTTCTGTTACTAACGTATAGCATGATGCGCAATGGGAGAATAAGCCTAAGAAGCTTTTCTTAGAGAGATTCCCTCTTGGTCTCATTGCAAGCGTGACTTTACAGCTTTGCCTATGCAAGGGCCACATACATCATAATGGATACCAAACCATAGAACATTAAAACATGTGAACCACATAAAAACATGTTTAACAGAGTGTGGCTTCGGCGCCGCTGAAGATGGCTGCCTGAGCCGAGAGCTCCGCCGCATAGGTACGAAATGCATGCCGCAGGGACATAAATCTTTACCTCTTGCAATGTGACAAAGTTGGATTTCAGCACCGGAGTATGCTGCGCATCTTGTGAGCACTTTCCCAACATGTAACGTGTTCCTATTGCCTTCATTTTCACTGCTACTGTGATTTCCTCAGCGCGTGCACCATTTTGAGTGCCACGCTGCTGCCTTCTGAGGAATTTTCATGGTCTATCCACACCTGCTCTCAAATAAGGGTCAACTCGGTATTGAGGATGGCTTCTTGCTAAATGTTTTGTTTATTATTAGCTTGTGGCAAGCTGTGCTGTTGGGAGCCCAGACCCAGTGGTGGTGTATCTTCTTGCTAAATGAAGCAATAGAACAACATAGTTATGTGCCAGTTGATATGGATGACTTTATTTTTATACCCTTGCACTGTTGCCTCTTTTTCCTCAGAGCGCCAATTATCATACCTGCATTGTTCTGTCAGATATATGTCTCAAAGGCAATTTGAGTAACATTTTAACAGAGCTGCACAATGTAACATGTCTACGTCAGCAACATTTAAAATTCACATTTTTTAGTCGATCTTCATGCTGAACCAGTTTTGTGATCCTCAAACAGTATCACAGTCTTTTGGAGCTTCCTCTCTTCTGATGACAGCTTTCCTTTTATTGGCAACAATTTCTTAGCACCGCTTTGATGTCAGATAACACTCATCTCTACTGTGTGACATACTTACATCGTCTGTTCATTGTTGCCTCTCCTCGTGTTGCTACTCAGAAACATATTTTCTACTTAATGTCTTATTCAGACTCACAATGAAATAAGCCTCTTCTCTTGTAAAGCTGTTTGATTTCTCAAGTGACTTTTTTCATTAATCTTTCTGTGAGGATTGGGAGCTGAGGTTATTTTACTGATCACTTTGACAAAAACAAGGACCCCCTGCTATGGATCAATATCCTGGGACAGGGCAAACAATATATGTGAAATACCAATCCCAGGCATACAGAAAAGGTAATGGCACACTAGATTAAGGCAAACACATAACTAATTCAATCTGAAAAATTACATTTTTAATATGATAAAGACATACAATAAAAATCAATACATTGATCCGAATTGATAAAATGACATTGTACTAATACATATGTTTCACAATAAAAAGATTCTTCTTTAAAAAGGTAGATGGTTTCCTGTTGACGCGTTTCGGCATACACACTATGCCTTCATCAGGACTTTTACCATCATGTTTCTGTAAAAAGAAATTTATAGAGATTTTTTTTAACTGCTTATATTTTAATAATATTAATACTTGTGACATTATAATTGAATCAGTTTCCGTTTGCCAAAAACATTCTATTGCCAATTTTTTATCCAAATCATGATGTACCGCTCAGTAATCAAAAACTCATATTCATATCAGATACCTATGCATTATATGTTTTCTGAAAGCATTATGAATCAAAACCAGAAATCTTCAACTTATTATCACACTTATTATAATACAAACAATGGTTAAGTTCTCATCTTCTTCTTACTGATATGTCAAGTTTACATTTCCTACTCGCTCATATTAGCTGGTTGCATTTTCTGCTACATTGGTCATTAGTTTTACATGATTCTATCTTGAGATTCTCATGATTCTATTTTGAGATTCTGATAATAATTCATGACTTAAGGATGTTTTGCTAAAGTTAGACACTAATCATAGGGTAGAGAATTTTAGCAAGAAAGGTAGTATTTTCTTTTAGCAGGAAAGGTAGTAAAAAGATAATAAAGACAAGAGAAAGAAATAGTAAGTAACAGGAAAGCTAGAGCAGCCTTTTCCTATGCTCTGTAAGTTTATTTTTATTTGAATGGAGGATCCTATTAAACCGATGTCTATCTAACTAAGTTTCAAACAATTCACCTATTCGGTTTCCTGCTAATTTTGTATTTGTTTCAGGCTAGATGGTTACATACTAGAAATCAGGCATGGACCACGATCACAGGTCTAGCCCATGAAAATAAACGTATTCGCATTTTATATTCAATTCAGATTCTTACCTTTATGAGAATATATATCTGGGCAGTTTGACTTCCTATAAAAATGGGTATTTCGATTTCAGATTTTCAAAAACAATTATTTTTCAGTGGTCTGAAAGTAGAGAAAGGTATAGTTTTTCAAGACCTGGCCTCTAAATTATTAATTTTGCAATATGGTGACTACTGTCACTTTATTACAAGCGGTAGTTCCAACACTGTTTTAATCACCATATATTATTCACATGTTTAATTTTTTGAAAAAATGTAAACTCCAAATACAGTTTATTACACAACGGTAGCCACAGAAACAAAGAGCATTGTTTTGTTGGGGACTCTTCTAAAGAAAAGATTTCAGTTCTAAAAAATCTTTAATTTAATGTGCCATATCAACAAGAGCATTACTTCTCTTACCCTAGAATTTTAGGACGATAATTTTCCTATAATTATAGATCCATGGAAGGGCGAAGCAGCGGAATCTTCGGGATTTAATTTTGTACGGATACAGTCTATAAGCGTAAAATAGTAGGTAGTATCAAATAAAATGTATGCGTTGCAACATTTAAACGTTTTTACTACATGCTGACGCTTACCTAAATTATAAAGCGTTGCGCCATAATGATTCAAGTCCAAGAGTATTGCTTGGTTTAAACATGGAAAGCGGCGGCGTGAAGGTATGATGACCGATCGTCCGCTATTTGTAAACACAATGCGCGATATATCTAAACAGATAAGAGAAGAAAAAGAACCTATACCTTAGGGGTAATCCACCAGTATTACATTAGATTTAATGATGCACTGCTGCCAGTTTCTTACCAAAAAGATGCACTTTAAAGTGGCGTTTCAGGCGGGAAAATATTTGATTCTACTTCAGTGTTCCCAGCCGGTAGTTACAGTATATCTAGTTTAAAGGAGGAAACCGTATACATTTAGGTATAAGATGACTTTATTTAGCTAAATTAGGTAGAAGATAGAGTAACGGACTCTTACCGATAGTTACACAATAACGGGACGTATACGGGTACACTGCTTCGCGGTCAGATTTCCAGTGGGATAACAACGCGCTCTTTTTTGACGATCCTTATATAAGAAGGATGCCAATTGGTCTAAATCTCACCTGGTTTCTTAAAGGGAAAGGTCCTATTTTTGAGCGACACGTGAATATAAGATGGCGACTGTTTATTTACTTTCATGTTGGAGACTATAATTACATTATTGTCCAGAGAACTAAATGCCCTGGAGAAAGGTTTTTTGTTCTATATATGGAAGCTCAATTATATGCTTGGTTTAAGAGCCTAATTCTTTAATTACTTTCGTAGTGCAGGTGTACACTTATGTTCTCATTGTATACATAAAGATGGTGATTTCATATGCTATATTTAAAGCGGACGTAGGGAATTTTACGGAGTCATTTATTCAGATTTTGAGCTAAATATAGATAGATTATATAATCGCATTTTCCCATGGCAAATCATTATTTAACCCATGAGTAAAGGTCTTTAAAGTAAAAATCCAGAAGACTTCTCTCTTTTTTCTAATTTTCTCACCTCCCTTGGCCTTAGGTGTTTGGATCTTTTCCAATATGCGCCATCTAATATCTTATGGGGCATGTTGGAATTCCACAAAATGGCTAACCAAAGGGGCTGTAAGTTTACGTGTTTTTATAGCTGATCTGTGCTCTGTCAAACGGATTTTGACTGCTCGAGATGTTTCACCCACGTACCCCTAATTGCATGGGCATACGATAAGATAGATTATATTACAGGTGTTACATGTCCAGAAGTCATTGGCTTGAATGTCACAATCATTGAGCCTAAATATTTCTCCTGGTATAATGCCATCACACGAATGACAAGAACCACATTTTGAGGTGCCTTTTATTGGGTTTAATCCTTGTATGGATTTTTGTATAAAAGGTGGATTGTTGGATGTTCCAATGTATCTTGACCTCACCACTAAATCTTTCAGATTTTTATTTCTACAATGCGCAAACATCGGTTTCTTCAGCTTAGGTTTAGAGGGCTCTATATTTAATAGATGCCAGTTGGCATTTATTATTTGTCTGACTGTTGCATTCAGAGTTGAGTGTTTTGTAATACACACCAGTTTTGGCTCCTGAACTTCTTTGTTTGATCTCAGCAGTACATCTCGATCATAATATCGAGCCCTTTTATATGCCTCACGGACAAGACGGTGCGGATATCCTCTATCAAGGAATCTCTGCTTCATTTTTACAGATTGAGCATCATAGTCCCGGATATTTGTACAGTTTCTCCTCACTCTGAGAAACTGTGAGAGGGGAATGCCATCCTTCTGGTTCCTAGGGTAAAAACTTGAGAAATGGAGCAGGGTATTCCTAGATGTGGGCTTTTAATACAGATCTACTTCCAACTTATTGGAGTTGTTTCGAATATATATGTCCAGAAACTCAACCCGGGTTGAATCAATATGAGCGGTGAAATGTAAGTTCTCATCCGCAAGGTTGATCCACTCCAAAAATTCTCCCAGAGTCTGTTCCCCATTGGTCCAGATGAAAAAAATATCATCGATGAACCTGCACCAATGGGAAACAGACTCATAGAATGGGGCCATTTCATTTTGGATATTGTGAGATTCAAAACGGGCCATGTATATATTAGCTATTGAGGGAGCCATGGCTGCCCCCATGCTTACGCCCTTTATCTGTTGGTACAATTGGTCCCCAAACTGGAAAACATTTTCATGCAAAACTATAGATAAACACTCAAAAATAAAGTGCTTGTTACAGGGTATTTGATGTAGGTCAATAAACCACATGGTGGCTTCTAAAGCTCCATCCTGTGGAATATTGCTGTACAAAGCTTCCACATCAAGTGTGACCAGTAAGTCATTATTGTCGTCAAATGGTAAGTTTTCTACCTTAGAGATCATAGCCCCCGTATCTTTAATATATGATGGAGTTAAAGAGATATATGGTCTGAGAATGTTGTCCACATATTTGGATAGGGCTTCTGTGGGGGTGCCAATCGTAGAAACGATAGGACGGTAAGGTGGGTCCTGTTGGTTTTTGTGCATCTTTGGAAGACCATAGATACAAGCTATCTTTCCTTGTGATTTGTTCAAAAATTCATATTCTTTTTTATTTATTATCTTTCGGTCTAGTGCTCTTTTTGTGATTTGATGAATTTTTTTAGTTACTCTGTCAGTTGGATTAGTAGTGACTTTTTTTATAAAAGAGGGGGTCATTTAACATACTCAACATGTTTGTTTCATATTCTTCGGAATCAATGAGGACAATACCACCTCCTTTGTTGCAGCTCTTTATTATCAAAGATTTGTTGTTCTTAAAATTCTGCAAGGAATTATGTTCTTCTTTGGAAATGTTATATCTGGGTTTTGGCACATATCTGAGTGCTTGTTCAAGTTTTGATAAGACAACTTCTTCAAACATGGCCATCTCTGGACCAAGTTGGTCCAATAATGGGGTGAATGTAGAAGGTAGAGCTACAATATTATTGTTAGTATTATCCTGATCTATGTCATCTTTGTTCATGAAGAACTTTTGGAGTCTTATTTTCCTAAAAAAGGAGTGCAAATCTTGATGGAGTTCAAATAAATTTACAGTCTCATGTGGAACGAAAGTTAAACCTCTAGAAAGCAAGGATATATCTGAAGCCTCTAGGTTATTTTTTTAAAGATTAAAGATGGGAATCACATCCACTGTCTCTGATATTGTCTGCTGCGAGTTTCTAGATTATGTTGGGGTTCCATGGGATGTTGATATATCTAGTGGTGACCCCGGGATGGCGGTTGGAATCGTACTCTTTGCTGTCCCCGTTTGGCTCCTCGGTATCCTAAAAAAGGCTGGCGCATATTTCTACGCCCATTTTGAGGATTATAATGGCCCTCCTCTTGGTAATTGGATTCACCATCAGATTCAGGGTCTGAGGAATCTGAAAAATTATTTACTCTTTGTTGATTATAGTTTGCTTCTCCCTGTAGGTTATCTGTTTTATAGAAGCTTTCTCCTAAATAAGGGTAAGTACGTTCCAAGGTATAGAATCTCCTGTCCTTAGTGAATTTTTCTTGTTTTCTTTTAGTAAGATATTCAGCAAAGGACAAAATATCTTTATTCAAAGCTTCAAGTTGTTTGTCAGCTTCTGCTACTACTGTAGATGATTTAACCTTGTTTTCTAATTCTTCAATTTCTTTCTTTATATCTGATGCTAACTCTTTTGATGTAGCTATGATGAGGATCATTAAATCCCTGGAGCATCTACTGGCTATCATGCTCCACTTATGTAAAAAAGATTTTATATCTACGAATAGACCTGGGATATTTCTAATTCGTAATCCTAATGGAATGATTCCAGCCTTTAAGTAATTGAGCATAAACTCACCATGAGCTTCTATCCTTATTAGTTTCTTTTTCAGATTAGATAATTTTGCCATATCACTATTCCCCTGTGGTTTTGACATAAAAGTGGAGCTAGAAGGTACCGTAGTACCTATCAGAGTCGCAAAATCCTCATCGGAGAAGCCAAATGTCTCCATCTGGGCCATATGGGCGTATTAAGGGGTAGAGAACGACTGAAAAAGGAGAATAGACAAGAATTGATAGAAGAGGACAGTATACTAGATAAATTCCTATAGCTAGGACAATGTTCTAACACATAGGTATAGAGGGCAGCGGTAAATTTATCAACAAGAAAAACCGTCCCACACGGATAACCGTGGGTGCAACTTTGACAAAAACAAGGACCCCCTGCTATGGATCAATATCCTGGGACAGGGCAAACAATATATGTGAAATAACAATCCCAGGCATACAGAAAAGGTAATGGCACACTAGATTAAGGCAAACACATAACTAATTCAATATGAAAAATTACATTTTTAATATGATAAAGACATACAATAAAAATCAATACATTGATCCGAATTGATAAAATGACATTGTACTAATACATATGTTTCACAATAAAAAGATTCTTCTTTAAAAAGGTAGATGGTTTCCTGTCGATGCGTTTCGACATACACACTATGCCTTCATCAGGACTATTACCATCATGTTTCTTTAAAAAGAAATTTATAGAGATTTTTTTTTATTTAACTGCTTATATTTTAATAATATTAATACTTGTGACATTATAATTGAATCAGTTTCCGTTTGCCAAAAACATTCTATTGCCAATTTTTTATCCAAATCATGATGTACCGCTCAGTACTGATCACACCTTACTTTATTTATGTTACCTGCATATTTTTTTTGTAAATCATTCTTCTCGGTCAAAACCAATTTTTTCTTTAAAACCTCTATCATCCCATCACAAAGAAAAGATGGGAGGTGTTACTTCTAATCGTTCTGCTGCTTCTTCACAATCGACTGCTACAAAAACCCCACCACCTTCATCAACTTCCAAACAACTAAAGCATGATCCTCCTTCTCCTGACAAACCCTCTTCTTCTATCTCCTTGGAAATATTATTGGAAGAAATTCTGGCTCTGCGCCCCTTGTAGAGGAAACCAACAGTAAAATGCAACTCATGGAGGAGAAATGGTCTACAATGGATAACAGAAAATCTGTAGTGGAGCAGCAACTTACCACACTACAAGATACTTCTCAAGACTCTCTTCTCTAGAGAAAGAAGTCCGTGACCTTCGGCATAACAGAGAAGATTTGGAAAACAGAAAGAGAAGGAATAATCTACGGACTACCTGAGGCTCTGGAAGGTGATGACCCTGTCTCCTTCTTTTCCTCTTTCTTGCCAAAACTCCTTGATATGCCTCCCTCCACATCTCTTAGTATTCAGAGAGCTCACAGATTGGGTCCATGGTTGTCATGCTCTGCATCCCAAGTAAAACCAAGAGGGGTCATTATTCTTTTTTTGAGGTTTACTGACCTGCTTTTTATTCTCTCAGCAGCTAGAGCCAAACCACAAATCTCTTGGCTTGATCAGAGAGTGTACATTTCTCAAGACGTATCCAATGCTACAGCAACAAGAAGGAAGGAGTTCCTTAATCTTCGAGCCCCTCTAGGAGCTCTTGGGGCTCGTTATGGTCTTTTTCATCCTTGTATTTTCAAGGTGACATTCCAAAATCAGACTCAGTCCTTTCAAGACCCTGCAGAACTTGAGACATTTATTCAATCTCATACTGCAAGTGCCATGGATACTACTGGTCTTTCCAATGGCTGACTCTCCTACGTTCCTCTTGTTCTAACTTCTTAGGCTTTTTTACAGTTATGACATAGTCTTATTCTTGGTTGTTTCTACTATTGACTCAGAATTTTTTTTATGTGGTTTATTTCTTTCTTCTAAAAAGTTATTCATTCTAAATAGCACAAGTGATCCGTATTTTTCATATTTATAGTTATATGTCTGCCAGTTGTTCAACTTTCTTTGTATCATTTCAATGTTAATTATCTCCTTTGTATTTCCCTACAGGTTTGTTTATGTCTTATCAACCAGTAAAGCCCTTATCATTTTCCTCCCCCGTCCTAATGCGACCCGGATGTCTTGGTTTTGGACAGTTTGTCTTGTCATGTGTCGTCCTTGCCCCGTTGTATCTCCCTTTGTTCCCCTCAGGTATGTTTTTTCAGTCATCCTTATATATGTACTGTCTCTACTTGTCTTTCACATATCTTTCCCTTTCCCTCGTCTTCCTTTTTCTTTCTATTCTCTATTAAACATATTTTTCTCTGCTATGCTGTAGCTTGATCCTCTCTATTTCATCGCTTATCATCACTTTCTTCACTGCTTTTTTATCTTTTTCCTACAGCTTTTACAGGAATTTGCTATGTTCTTAACTTTTCTTTGCCCTACACTTTTCTTCTTTCTTAAATTCATTCTATATTATATCATTGTATTCATTACATTTTGTTCTTCTTCAAGTTTTGAATGCTTGTTTATCATTCTATGTTTATATCCCTTTTCTCTCAAAATCGAACTGTTGTTTACCTAATATGAATTTCTTTCGTTCAGAGTAATTACATGGAATGTAAAAGGTTTCAATAATCCTATAAAGAAACAGAGAATGATCTCGCATCTAGCCTCATATAAACCAGATTTAGTTTTCTTACGAGAAACCCATTTATCTGAGGCTGAAGCTCTCAAACTTCTTGCGTTGGGTCAGTATTGATTTCCCCTACTATCACAACGAAGAATGGGGTTGTCATTTTATGTCATAAGAAATTAAAATGTGCTGTTGTTACACAAGATATTGACTCAGATGGTAGGTGGATTCTGGTTAAACTTTTAGGTAACAATATCCTTCTTACTGTGTTTAACCTCTATGATACAACTTTGCCAGATTCTTCTTTCGCAAATCCCAGGTACGTTTTATTCCCCACAAAACTCACAAACAATTTCTCAACACGATTACACAGACTCAATTGGCTGTTGCCCGGAGATTATGCAATCCAGACATTTCAGAATTTTTCTTTTTTTCTCCACCTCACAGAACCTTATCTCGGGTTGATTATATATTTCTTCCAAACCATTAGCTCAAAATCTTGTTTCCTCCTCGATTTAACCCATTTTGGTTTCAGATCATGCTCCAGTAGTTGTAGACTTTGACCTACTTCCCCCTCACTCCAAAATGTCTAGATGGAGATTTAATACCTATGTTTTACAAGAGCTAGGGCTAGATGTAGGTACATCATTTTTACCGATTCTAAAATACCAAATTTTACCGATTCGGTATTTTAGAATCGGTAACTCTGATGTAGGTACATTTTCGGTATTTTTTACCGAATCGGTAAGATTCGGTAATTACTGAATCGGTAATTGTGCCACATGGCACATGTGTACATGCACAGATTTGCATATACACAGGTATTCGTTATTTACCACCAACTAATAGTTGGTGGTAAATAACAAAACCTTAAAGCCCTGTGGCACTGTTTACAGTGCCACCTACATCTCAAAATACAGATTCGGTAATTTTACAGAATCAGTAATTTTACCGAATCAGTGAATTTACCGATTCGGTAACATTACTGATTCGGTAAAATTACCGAATCTGTATTTTAAGATGCCCTACATCTCAGTATCGAATTACCGGTCAGTAACGGCAAAAAATCAGTATTTTCGTCCGTTACTGACCGGTATTTGGATACCTACATCTGGCCCTAAGTCTTTTCCTCTTCTTTCATCTATTTTGCAGAAGAATTCTTCTCTATTAATGATAATACCTCTGTGTCTCCTGTTTTGGTATGGGATAGTTTCAAAGCCACTGCTCGTGGGTTTATTATAGATTTTGTGTCCATGGAAAAGAAATTATCTTCCAGTAAACATAAAGCTCTTTTATCTTCCATTAAACACTCAGAGAATGAATTTTACACATCTTCGTCAGAAGCTACCCTAAAACAATGAATCAAAGCTAAGATGGAATTTAACAACATTTCTACTGATAAGGACTCCTTCACTATGCTTCGCAGTAGTGCCAGATATTATGGTGGTCGCAATAAAATGGGCTCACTTCTTGCTAATTATTTAAAATCTAGAAGAAAAAAAAACATTAATTGAATCCATGCAATCTAATAATGGCAAACTCCTTTTCGAAGATAAAGATATACTAGCTGAATTATTTTTTTATAGCACTCTATATACTCCTGATTCCCCTCCTACTGACTCACTTATAAAAGATTATCTTAGCTCCATACCCCCTTCCCCCCTGATCTAGATTTTGCCTCTTTAGACACAGATCTCACACCACAGGAAATCTCCTCCTCCTTAAATTATTTAAAGAAAAATAAATCCCCAGACCTTGATGACTTTTCTGTAGAATTTTATCTTCATTTTTCCAATTTATTACTTCCAAAACGTTTTAATCTTTTTCAACATTTCTGCTCTACCAGTGCAGCGAGTGGTACCTTTTTAGAAGCTTCTATATATCTCATTCATAAGGAAGGCAAGGATCCCAAATTCTGCAAACTTTTAGCTATGCGTCTAGAAACCTTCCTCCCTCATTTAATAGCTCCCGAATAATATGGATTTGTAAAGGGTAGATTGATTGATTTCTGATAACTCACGTCTATTTTTTAATGTTCTTAAAAAAGCTCCTTCTTTATCTTTTCCTCTTGCGGCAATTTCCATTGACGCAGAAAAGGCCTTTGATAGGGTAGATTGGTCCTTTTTAATTAAATCTCTTCAATGGCATGGTTTTGGTACTAGATTAATTTCCCTTATCTCTCTTCTTTATTCTACTCCCTCTGCTTCTATCATTGTAAACGGCTAAACCTCGCAGTATTTTTCACTTCATCATGAAGTTACGCCATGTTGCCCATTATCCCTCCTTTTGTTTGTTCTTTCGCTTGAACCTTTTCTTTTCCGTTTCCGTCAAAATTCTTCTGTTTCTGGATTCCCATATGTGGATCATCATCTGAAATTGTCTGCATATGCAGATGATATTTTTCTTTTCATTTCAAATCCAGACTCTTCCATTCCTTCATTACTACAAGAAATCACCGATTTCTCAGCGGTATCAGGTTATAAGATCAATTCTGATAAAACTGAAGTTCTTCCAATAACAAAATGTTGTCTCAAACAACAATTTGATTTTACTGGTTTTCACTGGAACAGCTCTAAAATTAAATATCTTGGTGTTTGGTTCTTCAACTCTATCTATAATTTGGTTACATTGAACATGAATATAGCCTTAGATCGTATTTCCTCTCTTTCTTTCCTGGTGGGGTCGCCTCGACTCCATAAAGAGGATGATTACTCTTATTTTATTATACTATTTCTCCATGTTTCCTTTACGTATCCCTGTCACTTTTTGCAAAAGAATTGATTCTCTTCTTTTGAAATTTCTATGAAAAAACAAAAAATCCAGAATTTCTATATTTAATCTTAGGAAACCGAGACTTGTTGATGGGGTATATTTCCCAGACTTTCGTCTATATCATAAAGCTTTTACCTTAAAGCAAGCATCTGATTGGCTTCACGCGGAGTCCTCTCCCTTTACTCCTTTATGGGTCACCGTTGAACGGTGCTTGTTTACTTCTTTTTCAACTAAGGAAGTTCTTTCTTTCACTGCCAAAAATGACCTCACATCCCTCCTATTATTTAAACACAGTTTTTCTTGGCTTAGGCCTTATTTTCGGCCAAAACTTATAACTAGGACCGCCTTTTTAAATTCTCTCTTATAGTATAATAGTCGCATCACTATAAATTAAAGACCTCTGTACTGGGCCTCATGGAGAGCTAAAGGGATCACTTGGCTCACTGATCTATTCGATGGATCTTCTCCTTCTTCCTTTCCTGATTTTCAGGCTACATTTAATTGTCCTTGTTCCTTCCTACATACATCTTCCATACTAATGGAGCTACTGCTGAGTATTTTTTACTCCCTCCCTTCAGATGAAACTCCTATTATTCAAGATTAAATCCTTAAGATACTAGTTTTAATTCCAAAAGCTTCACTAATTTATAAATTCTTCTATGTTACAAACTCAGAACAAGACAAAACTAAGGAAGAACTCACTTGGGAATCAGATTTAGGTTTTCGATGGAGCATCGATGTTTGGAATAAGATTTGGGCTTGATCGTTGAGGATCTCAAGATCCACTTCTACCACTCAATCTGTGTTCTTTTTATATCATAGATTATATCTCACTCCCATTTCCATAGCTCAATTTACACACATAAATGATAAGAAATGCTGGTCCTGTTACTTTCCTTCAGCAGATCTCTCACATCTCTTCTTCTCATCTCCTCCTGTTATTTCTTTTTGGAAGCAAATTTGGGACCGTCTATCTAGCATCTTTCAGTACATGCACCTATGTCCAATGAACTTATATTTATGGGTAGCTTGTCTGAATCCATCCCTATCCCTGTCCATCAACAAGGATTTTTTGATCTTATGGTGGCTCTAGCGTTTTAGTAAATTACAATTAATTGGAAATGTTTATCTAAACTTTCACTTAAGCCATGGTGGAATACTGTATGTTAAATCAAATAAAATAAACTTTATTCGATTACCCAAAGGCAACCATGACAGTTGAAAATTTCCAGTACATAGAAAGATTCAGACATATTAAAAAACTGCATAAAAAACGAGCCCACTCCAAAATACTACTCGATATAAAGTGCATGATGCCAAAAATATCAAAATGTACAGAGCTACTAATTCATAAACAGCAAACACCCCATAAAACATCATAAAAGTTAAAAAAGTTAAGAATAGGCCTGTTTTCCTTTCACACCATGAAGAATGCTAGGTCAACGTACTGTGAAATGCCCGTGGATCAACAGCCCCCACATTATACATCGATACAAGCCCTTGATTTCATTGTAGATTTTAAAAACCCCACAACAAAGAACAAACAGCCATCATTCAACAGTTGTAGTTACAAGACGGCTGTGCGAACTTGTCTAAAATTCAACGTTTTCAAGAGAGGTACAAGGAAATGTTTCCGTGGAACAGAGTAAAATTTGCAGAAGAACATAAAGTGCAGCAAATCCTGTGGAGACAAGCCGTCGCAGCCACAGGACGCTTACACTTGACGTCGTGTGACAGCCCTTGGGTCTAGCCAGCAAAAAATGGAACAGATTCATCCTATACCTGGCTAGAAGAAACTTCTTGTGAGTGGACAGGGAGCCCATGAGGTAGGGCTCCATAAGTGGGGTTGATTTGAGCATTATTAACCTGCGGACACTTACTTTCTTGAGTTCATGCTCGTCCCTATCCAGTTTCTTTAAAGACTCCACATCCCGCTTACTGATTGTTTCAGGCTTATAAAATAGCTCTACATGTCCTATCTCTTCCAGGCTTCTTTTGATGTAATTAAGCCATGGCGGAATTTGGAGTGCTTTATGCAGAGTCAAACACTCCCTCATTATAGTGTGAGTAAAATTTAACTCAGGGTTCAGCCAGCATTTTAACAAAAATACAATAGGGCGCGAGGCTAAAGTATCACTCAAAAATGGAACCCCAAGTTCTTTGTGGGCTGGCAAATTGAAAAGACTTTGTGGGGCGCACATCAGGCGCTTTAAAATCGTGTTCTCTGCCACCTGTAAGGGGCTCACCATTGTTTGACCCCAGATTTTACTCCCGTAACTGGCTATAGCCAGGCTTTTAGCCTGATATACCATTAACATAGCGCATTTTGGTTTCCTCCCTATCTTTGTGGAAAAATGAAAAAATTGCCAGGTTAGCCCTGATCAGAGCCCCCTGTTCTTAATGATTTAGGGCCCCCATTGTAACTGATCATCCAGGCGAACCCCTAAGTATGAGAAAACATTTGTACTGGGATGGGGGAACAGCCAACTCTAAATTGGAAGCTTTTTTGGGGCACAGTCCCACTTGCATAACGTACGATTTTGAGTAGTTGATAGACAGATCCGGGTCGGACATAAAGCTAGAAGAAGCCTTCAATAAGGTTTGGAGACCTAATGCCGTCCTTGCTATCAGGACGGCATTGTTTGCTTACAGTAGAACAGATAGTCCACAACGCCCTACATATGGGAAATCTACCTCAAGGTTACTTAAGACTTTGTCCAAATCATGTATATATAAGTTGAATAGGAATAGGGCCATTTACAACACTGTCTAACTTCCCTTCTAATGGCCAGGTCCCTGGTCACCCTGAGGTCCTGCGAGACCCTGACATTGGCCTTAGATGACCTGTGCAGATCTTCCAGGAAGTTGACTAAGCTATTCTCTACCCTCATTGCCCTAATGGCCTGCCACAGCTTAGCCCTGTTCACACAGCCAAAAACTGAAGACAGGTCCAAGAAGGCAAGATATACAGTACCTGGACAAGCAACTGTATATTTACTCAGTATCAGGGAGAGATTGAGACATTGAGCCACCGTAGAACGCCCAGGACAGAAACCATACTGGACGTCTGAATGGATTTAATGCTCCTCTGCCCAGCTAGACAATCTGTCCAAGAGTACACGGCCCATGACCTTGACCACTGAATCAAGAAGGGGAATAGGCCTATAGCAAGAAGTGCTATTCTGGCCCCCCTTCTTGAAAACAGGGACAATGGTGAAGGTCGCCCAAGATTCAGGGCACCCATGTTTTGCGGCTGCAATAAACACTGCCACGTGTATAGGCGCCCAGAATTAAGGGTCTGACTTAAATAGGTCAGAAGGGATACCGTCAGGACCTAGGGCTTTATTACTTGTTAAGCCTAAAATACCTTCCACCACCTCACCCAATTAGAAGTTTACTACGGGGGCATTCACATCATGACCAACCTCTAGAGGGGGCTCCATAGGCTTTCAAACATTAATTTAAAATGGAGCACCCATTCCTGCTCCGTTATGTGAGAATCAAGGGCCCTCCCTGTATCCTGAATAAAAAGGGGACCGTTCACGATGCTCCAGAACCTGGAGCTGCTCCGCAAGGTACTAGAGTCTATCAACTCATTCCAGGCCTCTTCCTTCATATCTGCTTTCCTTTTTGCCAGGCACTCCTTATATTCCTTCCGGCAGGATCTCACAGTACAGTGTTTTGAGGGGTTGCTGACAATGATTCCCTTAGTTTTTTAGCAGCCTTAGAGCAGGCAGAATCAAACCATCTTGGTCCGTGCTGCGCCCGTCTGCCACCCAGGATCCTTAAGATCTTTCCCACTTTTTTTACAATAGATGTATAAGCATTGATCACCACACTTGGCAAAGAGCCCTCATTCAGACATAGCCCTTGCTCAGTAGTGCCTAGTTCTCTGACCTTCCAATGGAAATTTTCTGGGGTCATCTGTGACCATTTTAAACGACATGAGTTGTCAGTTTCTGTGAGATTGCCTGAGAGTGTTGCTCCTCAATCCGAGCTAGCAATGGTCCCTGCATGTACACATATAGAGGATTGTAATCGCTATATACACCGTCCTCAATATGAAAAGAGATTAAAAAAAATGTTTGTAAGGATGAGGAAATTAAAATATAGTCAATGAATGACCCCTCCCTCCTCCATTAAAAGTGGGTACAGGGAAAGTGCAAAGTGGATCAGAAATGGACATGGAGCACTTCATGTCCAGATCGCTCAAAAGATTATTTAGTGCTCCCTATTGTGTGGAATGTTCAAAATGAAAACCCATGAAACAAGGACATCCCAACTCTAAGACTTTAGTAAGCATAGGGTTACCACAAGGGTGGGTATTGAAGTCCCCGGCAATCATTAAATTATGTAAAGAGGAGCCATAAGGTTGATATATAAGGGGACTCAGGGTGGCAATGTTATTTGCGCCAGATGGGCAAGTCACCACGTTATAAAAGTTAATTAATCCCCAACTGTTTGCTCCCTTCTTTATTATCAATGGCAATATACCTGGGCTACGAGAAGGGATAACCTGGAACTGGCAATCGACTGTCAGGAAGATATAAGTTACAAGTCCCCACTTAGGTCTGCCCCCTGCAGAGGGAATAGCTGCCACAAAAACCCCTATATTACTCCAGGAAACGATTGCATTCTACCAACCAGGTTTCCTGGAGGTTAATAACAAGAAATTGCCTCACAAATTTTCCCCATAACAGATCCTTAAATTTGCTCGCTAGCCCTGCTATATTCCAGGATAAGAAGTTCTTATTTTTTACTGCAGTTACACCGACAATATCATTCTCTGTCTCTTGTGGTTGCAAAGTGTTTACATCAGGATTGGAGCCCGCACTTGAATCCTCTTTCTTGTCATTTCCCAGTCAGTCACAGCCCTCCATCCCTGATAATGATGAAAATCTGTTGTACAGATTTATCATAGAATTCACACCTTGCTGTACAGCTGGTAGAACTGGAGGATGAACCAAAGGTGCCCGCTGTTGTATGTGCGCAGGTATCGTGCCATTTGACCACCCACCTTGGGCTACTGGCATTATATCATTACCTGGTTTTACTCTTAATTGTTCGGGTTTATAGAAATAACCCAGCAGTAGAAAACAACATTGACATTTATTTTGTAGCTGGTATTATGATGATATGCCTATTTTATCTTTTTTTTCCTCCCCCTCACTCTTCTTACCCTTATTTCCCTAAAAAACGTAAATAGCTTTCTACTATGAATTTTTGCCTGTTATATTTTGTTTAAATCATTCTTTATACATTGTTGCTCATTAGGCCTTTATTGTATGTTATTGTCTTCTTTATGACTTAATAAAGCTTATTAAACTTAAAAAAACAAGTTAAACAAATAAATCTGTTAGTCAGTCAAAGAAACCTTTATTTGGTTATTCATAGACATAACTTGCCATGCATAAAAATATTTACTTTCCTCAACTGTTTTTTTAAAGTTACAAGGCTGTCTATCTTACCCTAAAATGTCTTTCATTTAAATTTACATGCTTACAATTGATAAAATCTCACAACCCAAGTTTTCTAATTAATAAATAATTACATTATAGTTAATGGAACTGACCATTTAATTTGCCGATTGCTGCTGTAAGTCCACTTTTTGCAGAAGGTCGCTTATTTGTAAGAAGAATTTTAATGCTTGAAATGTCAATTTGTGATATGCGCCTCCCATTTAGCAGGAAACAGCTTGCCTGCAGGAGAGGATGTTTAGTTCTAGGAAAATTGGTTTGAGGAATGTTTTTCTTAGATCCTTGACTGTTGTACATGTGCACATCAGATGGCTTATGGATTCTGTTCTATATCTGCATAAATGTCAGTTTATATTTTGATGCCTGCCTTGCCATTTTAGTAGATCTTTTGAATCATGGGATTCTAAATGATACCTTTTATGGATGCGCCAAAATTGCGCTGATAGGTAGTCTTGTGGCAGCAAATGGGTGGAGGAGTTTACTACTGTCCACCCGTGTTGCTGTTTAGCCAGGATGTTTTTATCTTCCAAAAGTGATTTTTCCTTTGCTGTAGCATTACTTAGCCCTGTGAATGCTGATCTCTCATCTTGGTATCCCATTCTTCTTGGATGCTTAATTCGGCTAAAGCTGTGATCAGATGCAAATCCCATAAATTGATTTGCTTTAACTTTATCTGAGCCTTAATTTCTGCCCTACATAAGTTATTCAATGTTCCACCTTCTGAAGCTGGAAGTTTCCAGAATCATTTTACAAAGGTACTAATTCTTTGAAATTTCTGATTTTGAAGCCCGAATTCTAGACGGACCTGGGTTGGAGATGCTGCTTTTGGGAGGCAGAATACTGCTTTGTACACCTTGATTTGTACCTCGTTCGGTATATCTATTACCTTTCCGTGCCATATTGCCAATCCATTTGTTAGGGAGGGTAGCGTTTGTACTGCCATTACTTTCATCAAGTGGCAATGTGAAGGGCAGCTCAATTTCTTTTATAGGAGTATTTAAGCAAAGAATAATGATTGAGCTTTGACTCTCATTGGCATTGTTTGGTTGGTTAATGACATGTGATGCCCCATTTTTATTCCCAGGTGCTTGTATGATCGGACCGATTCTACGTGTTCGCCTTTTGTGTACCATCTGTGCTTTCTCAACTGCGTATTTACTAAGCGTACCACTTTTGTTTTCCTCAGGTTAAGCTTCAGCCCTTGCAACACTTTAAAATGTATCAGGGCGTTGATAACTCATTGTAGGCCAATGGGGCTTTGGCTCAATACCACTACATCGTCTGCATATTGTAAGCATGTAATTGGCTCATTTGCCAATTCAGGCGGATGGCTCTTAGTGTTATTCAGATGGCTATTCATGTCAGCCAGATACAAATTAAATAGGCTTGGTGCCAGCATGCAACCTTGTTTCAGACCATTTTGATGTTTATCTTGGCTGTCACTCTGCTGCTGTCTTTAATTTTCACCTGGGCCCAAGTGTTGCTAAATAATGCTTTTATAGCATCAAAATATTGTTGGGGTAGCCCCAATCTTTCAATTTTGTCCAGAGACGGTCTTTTGGTACTCTGTCGAATGCCGATTTTGAAATAAAAAATACTTGCTTCTTTCTTATATTAATCTGGTGTTGATAGTCATATGTGCCAAAGATTATTCATGAATGTCTGATAACATATCCTAGATCTATAGCATCTAAGCACCTTACCATAACTTGCAGTCATGGTCCAAGATTTTATAACTAAAAAATATTTTTATAATTTGAAAGCATTGGTGTATATCAGTGGCTCTAAACTTTCTGTCTTCTTTGAACCCCCACTGAACCCTTATTGGAATCTGGATACACCCACTGAGTCATTAGTGGAAGTCAGCAATCCTTGCCGAAGCATTTTCGATGATTTGAACTAAAAAAGCAATAGAAAAAATACAAAATCAAGCATTCAGTAAACAATTGCACAGATGATTTAATAGTTAGTTTAATTTATAAACATACAACAATCACATTTTTTATTTTAGTGGGAAGGTAGGAGCTTTTCTAAATTAAAATGACCCCAATCATATTCTATACCAAATTCGGTTTGATGCACCTGCACTGCTCCCACAAAGCAGTCGTGGACCAGCACTGTAGGCTTCTTGGACCCCCAGGGGTCCACAGACCACAGGTTAAGAAGCACTGGTGTATATCATATCTCATATCTCATTATATTATTGTATTCTAATTTGTGGTTTACTAGGATTTGCTATGGTATGGAATGACATGTTAAGCTTTGAATGATATAATATTCAGGGAATTGGCAATAACCACGCAGACTTGCATATGCCTTTACCACGCATATGCCTTTACCACACATATGCCTTTACCACACATATTTATTTACCACACATGCCTTTACAACGATTTTCATTATAAAGGGCTGTAAAGGCATATGCATGGTAAAGGCAGCCAGCGCTCTGGACTCAGATGAAATGGCAGGTGGGAGAGGGAATTTCTTGCCCAGATGAGATTGGGAGTAATAGGACTGAACGGGATACGGCTTGGTGGGTAGTTTTCTGTTTTCCGGTTTTAGGGCTCAGGGTGTGGGGACTGGGGTAATTTTTATTGTCTGGTGGCCAGTTTTAGGACTCAGGGATGGGGGCTGAGATGTTTTAAGAATGGGGGTTGGGATTGTTTTTAGTGCTGAGGGCAGGAGGCTGTGGTGTAACCTTTACCACACATATGCCTTTACCAATCATGCCTTTACAACAAAATTCATTGGACGGCATTCGTGGTGGGAGGTTGGAGGGCAAGATGGCCGTGGACCAGTCGCAGGAGTAAGTCGCTACAAGCTCCCTCTCCCGACATGAAGGAAAATGACTACAGCTTTCAGGAATAATGCAGAAAATCATCTGGATTAGAAATATAATCTTTTAAACACTAGCATTGCTGCAGCATAAGACTCTTCGCAAGGCCCTGCAGACTGCGTGGTTCTTCACAAAAGACACTCGGAAGTATAGACACGCCAGAGGTGCCAGAGCAGAGATGACTTCATGTGTAGCAAAAAAGAAGGATGCGAAGGATGTGAATGAGGTAGACGAGCCCCTGAGACCACTCGATACTCACGCCGTGACCAGAAAACAGATGGCAGCGAAAAGCACAGACATAGCTATAGATTCAGCGTCTAAAAGGAAAGAGCTAAGAAAAAAAGCAAAGGAAAGGGATGCCGAGCTGAAAGCTGAATAAAGGGCGGGAAAAAATGCAGTAGCGGCGGCAGCCACAGAAAGGAGAACTGTAAAATCAACGGCACTTACACCGAGAGATGCAAACCCTAAGGCATCGAGGGTGAACAGTCTGAGGCAACCCACCTTGACAGAGGTATTCTTAGGGGCGCATGGAAGTACCGAAAGTCTGGTGATTCAAAGCAGCAGCCAAAGCAGTTTGGAGCAGTACGGCCGCACCACTAACACACTGGGATTTTCATCTTCGGCAGCTGCATCGGCATCAGTGGTGGCGGCGTGCACACAGGGAACGCCGAGCAGGGCGATTCCCGATCGGCAGACGTCAGACCTGACAGATCCGGGGAAATTGGAGAAGGAGAAGGAGAAGGAGCAGCCAACAAGGCAGCAGCATACTGGAGATACAGCGGCAGCTTCTAATGGGGGCACAGATGCGCGCAGCAAGGTAAGCCGCGCTGAAAATGAAGCTGAAACCAGAAGTTTGATTATGCAAGACGCTCAAATAGCGGAAAATACCGCAGAAGGGCAAGATATGCTTAAAGTCATGACGGGCTTTTCCGATGGCAGCGTTAGCAGGCAAAATGGAGGTGGACAACCCCTCCCACGGCCCAGTCCACCCGAGGGCCTCAGATCATTCTGGGTACTGACTCAAACCAAGAAGGTGGAATAGACCCGGCCTTGGAGGGGGATCTAGTAGAGAGAGGCCCACAAGAGGTTTCAAGTGCCCAGGAATCGCAGACTATGATAGAAAAGGGGCTACCAGTACCGGGTTCTCCCAATGATGAGCACTTTATCTCTGTGAATGAAGAAACAGGTATATCATCTGAGAGCGGTGGGTCTGACGGGGGTTCTGACGAGAGCTCAATAACAAAGTTACACTTCAGATACAGATCCAGCTCAGTCTACCTCAGAGGATACAATCCAACGGCCCTCCTCTAATCAAAAGAGTAAACGGCAGAGAAGCCGCCAGAGTCATAGGCAGCTTAAGCAGCAAACCCCGGTCAGCCCAATGCAATTAGAAATGGCTAAAAAATGGACATGGGATTACTCAGCCATATCTAATTTATATCTAGAAGAAGGGGCCACGAGAGACCAGCAGGCTTGTTCTTATAGCACACAAGCTCAAATTCAGGTTCAGGCTGAAACTCCCACAATGGATCTACTCTACACCACTCTAAAACAAATGCAGGGTGAAGCCAGGACAGAGAGTAAAAGAACAAAACAAGCTAATAAGAAAATCCAAGGGTCACTAAGTAAAACAAATAAGCTGTATGCTGAGATGGCAGGACGAGTAAAAGAAGTTGAAGAGAGAACAGGGAAACTGGAAGATGAGGTGACTCGTTGGCAGGAGTTTAGAACCGCTCAGGAGAAGACCACTGAAGATGTACAGTGGAAACTCGAGGATTTGGAGAACAGGCAAAGGCGCAATAACATCAGGCTACTTGGCATTCCAGAGGGGGCTGAAGAGCAGGACCCAAGATCTTTTGTGGTCACACTCCTGAAAGAGGCATTCCCGGAGGTTGTGAACTGGAACTGGGAGGTTGAGGTCCAACACAGGTATACCCTGACTCAAAAGAAAACTCACGGTGCCTCCCAGAATGATAGACCTAGAGCAATGTTGGTGTTTGTGGGAAACTATCTGGCTAGACAGAAGATCATGGACAAAGCTAAACCTCAGGACCGTCTGACTTTTAAAGGAATATCTTTTTTTGCACGACCGGACTTCTGTCATGTCACCGTGGAGAGGAGGTGGAGGTTAAGACAATTGATTGATCCTTTCCAGAAGATAGGATGTGAGGCATATCTTTTGTTCCCTGCTAGACTAAAAGTAATACTAGACGGTCATACAAGAATGTTTTTTTCTGAGGTTAATGCGCAGGGTTTCCTGGATGAGCGTAAAGAAAAAAGGAGTCGGGGAAATGCCAGGCTTGTTGTATAAAGTCCATGTTAAAAGCAGAATACATAGGAATGCACGACCAACTTCACGTTAAAACAAAATATGTATTACTGTATAACCAATGGCTTATCACTTATTATTTACTGTGTTAAAAGTATAACTAAAACTGTTTATTCTGCACTAGTAAGGTTGAAAATGCACAGGTTTACGGATTTTGGTTCAGACAAATAGGGAGGGGGACAGTTGCGACACTCTAGGCGCTAGGAAGCAGTCACACATGGGTCAGAATAGACCTATTTGCCTGTGAAGGGGGGGCTGGGGGAGGGATATGGGGGGAGGGAGGGGGGAAGCACAGGACATGGAATAAGGACATGGACACTACAGGACGGAGAGGTAAAACAGGAAGGTGGGTTGTTGCAAATAAGGGAAGCAAAGGAGGAAATGAAGTCAACCAGGGATAGACAAAAACTCGGGGCTAGGAACAATGATAAACAACTGTGGGGTGCCAAGAAAGGGTAGATGCCAGTTGAGGAAAATAAAAAAGTATGAATACGAACATTAAGATATTGACGATGAATGTCTGCGGGCCCAATGACAGGCTGAAAAGACAAAGGGTGGAGCTAGTATTGAAAAATTCACATGCTGATTTTATATGTCTCCAGGAGACTCACATAGAGGGCAATGAACCCTTCTTATTAGAACAACTAGGGTTGCATTTGTTAGCATACTCAAAACAAGGGGCAAAAACCAGGGGGGTGGCCATTCTAATGAAATTATATAATATCAGCACAAGGAAAAATCTGGTGGACCAGTGGGGGAGATGGGCCCTGATTGAATGTCTGATTGGAGAAGATTGGATCACACTTGGGTCGGTCTATGGTTCAATGAAGGATGACCCGGAGTTATTTGATTTTTTAGATATAGAACTGGCCACATGGGCACCAAGGGTTATCTTAGCTGGGGATTTCAATATCAACGGGGCTTCATGCCTAGGTTTGGAGTCTAAGGGCCAATATCAAGAAAGGAAAAGGAGGGTATGTAGAGCAATCCTGAACATGGCTGCCAATAACGCACTGGTGGATGATTGGGGGAACTGAAGCCAGATGAGGCTGGTTTTACCTATTACTCAGCATCACATAAAAAATGTGTCCGGCTAGATTATTTTTTTACCTCTAGATCACTGCTAGCTAACCTTAAGGTGGAAAGACTTCCAAGAATTGTGTCGGACCACAACCCTTTGACTTTAACAATAATGGGCAGTGAACTTAAAAGGAAGACAAGGTCTTGGAGGTTTGAAACGGAGTTATTGTCAGATGCGGAATTTGTTACTCACATGCACTCATGGATAAAGGAGTTTTGGGACATTAATAGGGGAGCACCAGTACAGAGAATGATTGGGACAATTTTAAGGCTGGGGTGCGTGGTGAGACTCTTAGTTTCAGTCTAGCTAAACAGATAAAAGAGAAGGTCAGGACAGATCCGCTAAGCACTGCTCTGCTGGAGGCAGAGCGGAGGTTAGCACAAGCCACTCTAGGGGGTCGCGATGTGGAACAGCGACTAATGGAGGTTATGTTGGCCAAAACAGATGCAGAGGAAAGTACAGCAACAAAAGAAGCCACAATTTTCACTGCCCAGAGGGAGAAATGCTATGAATACAGCAAAAGGGTTGGTCGCACGTTATCAGTACGAGCAAGACAGAGGGAAGCCAAAGGGGAAATTAAAGAAATACAGGATAGTAATGGTAATTTGATTTAAGATAGGGAGGGAATTTTGGAAGTCTTCGGGGAGTTTTACTGCAAGCTGTATGAGGTGGAGCAGGACAGAGATCAGGAGGAAATACAGAGGTATTTACAGGATACACCGAGTAAAGTATTAGAGGAGGAAGATAGAGATTAACTGGATGCTTATCTAGGTGTAGAGGAGATTAAGGAGGCTATGCTGAGCTTACCATCGGGCAAAGCGGCCGGGCCAGATTTGATTCCGGGGGAGTTTTATAAAGTTTTCTTCACATCTATCAATCTAGACCTAGTTAGAACAATCAGGGAGGCACAGATAGCGTCATCTATCCCAGCCAGTTGGGCAGGGGCTGACATTATAATAATTCTTAAAAAAGGAAAATCCCCAACGGAGCCAGGATCATATCGTCCAATAACCCTTATAAATGCTGACTTACAAAATGTTTTCAAAAGCATTAGCTACTAGATTCTTCAAGGTAATAGGGAAGTTGGTGAGCGCAAACCAACATGGTTTTATTCCGCAAAGTGGTACCACACTACATGTTAGGAAGATGATCACTTTATTTGATGCACAAGGGGTAGAGGGCAAGCCAATGGCAGCTATGTTACTGGATGCCGAAAAGGCCTTCAAACGCGTTTCGTGAGAATTTCTATGGGCCATACTAAGGAGAGGGGGTTTTGGGGCAGGATTTGTGAAGGTGATTCAGACATTGTATAAAAGTCCCACCGCTTGTGTCAGGGTGAATACAGGTAGTACTGTTCCCTTTGCAATCACTTGTGGTACACAGCATGGGTGTCCGTGTTTCCCCCTACTATTTAAGATGTATATAGACCCACTGATTTATAAACTAGTGCAAAATAATCAAATTCGGCCATTAGACACCAAAATGGGTTCCATAAAAGTTCTTGCGTATGCCGATGACATCGGGGTCATTACACCTTCACCCACAGAGGCTATTAGAGAAATAGAGCAGGAGTCTGAGCAGTTTGGACAGGTGGCAGGATACGCATTGAATAAAGCAAAGACGCAAATTATAAAGAATACGAATGTTGTATGTACAGATTCACAGGTGGTGGTGGAGGGGGTTTACTTGGGTGTGGTTATTACAGCGGATTTAGATAAGTTGGTGGAAATTAGCATATGCCCAATTATTAAGAAAGTAAAGAAAGATATAGATAGGGTGCACAATCTGCATATGTCAATAGTAGGTAGGGTAAATTTTGTTAAAATGAACCTACTGCCAAAATTCCTGTATCTGTTTAGAACAATGCCCCTGTTTTTTAGTTCCATATGGTTTAGCACGATAGAGCACATGATTAATCGTTTTGTTTGGTCACAGGGTAAAACAAGAAGAGCGATAAGATTTATGTCATTACCAAGAGATGGGGGGGTTAGGCGCTATCAGATCTGAGACTATATTATTGGGCAGCAGCCATACAGCAAATGACAGGTCTCATGGGTGGAGCCGAGATAGAAATAGAGCGTGTGGGTGACCACTGCGCCTCCCGGCCTGGCCACCCACACGCTCCTGAGGTTCCCGCCACCCCAGCCACCGAGGGCCGCCGAGCCCCCTGCCTCCCGCCACCCCAGCCACCAAGGGCCGCTGAGCCCCCTGCCTCCCGCCACCCCAGCCACCCGAGGACCGCGCCAGATTTTCCCGCCGCCCCTGCCCGAGGCCCCGCCCCCCGCCAGCCGATTGGCTCCCGCCCCCCCGCAGACCCTCCCTCCCAGCTCCCTCTTAAGGGGAGCCCGACCAGAGCCAGGGAGTGACCACTGCGCCTCCCGGCCTGGTCACCCACATGCTCCTGAGCTTCCCGCCACCCCAGCCACCGAGGGAAACCGAGCCCCCTGCCTCCGCCACCCCAGCCACCAAGGGCCGCCGAGCCTCCTGCCTCCCGCCACCCCAGCCACCGAGGACCGCACCAGATTTTCCTGCCACCCCTGCCCGAGGCCCCGCCCCCCTGCCAGCCGATTGGCTCCCGCCCCCCCCGCAGACCCTCCCTCCCAGCTCCCTCTTATGACGTCCCCAGAGCGACCCCGCAGCGGACGCGCGCAGCGGGCGCACCGTCTGAGCGCCGAAGGTGCGCCAAAGGTAAGCCCGTCTGTGCCCGTCCGCGCCAGGACCGCGCCCAGCGCCAGGACCCCTGGCCCTCGCAGACCCCAGCCCACCCGCCGAACGTACGACGCCACCACCCTCAACGCACTCAACGCCGGCCGAGTCCCGGGCTGCTACCGAGCCACCCCGAGACGCACCCACGGACCCTTCTGCTGCAACTCCTGCAAGTTCACCTGCATCCGGACCTGCTCTACAACTAAACCAACCAAGACGAGCAACAGCAGCAGCCACCTGAAATGCATCCTGCTCAACACCCGCTCCATTCACAGGCACGCCATCGAGGTCTGGAACCTGCTCGACACCACAGCCCCAGACGTCGCCTTCTTCACGGAAACCTGGATGAACGCCTCCTCAGCGCCTGACATCGCCATCGCCATCCCAGACGGCTACAAGATCATCCGAAGGGACCGCATCAACCACACCGGAGGAGGCATCGCCATCGTCCACAGGAACACCATCCGCATCACGACCAACACCGATGACACCCTCGCAACTGCCGAGCACCTGCAATTCCAAGTCCACATCAACCCCAAGACCACCCTCAGAGGCACCCTCATCTACAGACCCCCTGGACAACGCACACAACTCAGTGAAGACATCGCCGACTTCATCAGCCCACACGCCTTCTGCTCCGCTGACTACATCCTCCTAGGGGACCTCAACTTCCACCTGGAGAACAACAACGACCGCAACACCACCACCCTGCTGGACAACCTCGCCAACCTGGGACTCAAGCAACTGGTGACCACCCCCACCCACTACGCCGGACACACACTCCACCCCGTCTCCTCATCCAGCAAGGACATCGCCTTCAGCCACGCCACCGGACTCCACTGGACAGACCACAGCTGCGTCCACTTCAGCTTCGCAAGGACCACGATCCACCACCACTTGCAACAGGCTGCACGCAGGAACTGGAACAAGATCACAGCCGACCAGCTCGCGTCCTCCCTGAGCATGAACCCTCCCACCAGCACAACGAACCCTAGCCAGGCGGCCACCAACCTCACAAAGTGGATCAGTGACTGCGCAGACGAGCTCGCCCCCCTGAGGACCCCGCCCAGCAGACCCGGCAGAAAGAAAGCCCCATGGTTCAAGAGCTCCAAGAAGAACTGCAGAGCCCTCGAGAGAACCTGGCGCAGAGACCCAACACCGGACAACATGACTGCCCTCAAGCTCGCCACCCAAAAACACCACCAACTCATCCGCGCCACCAAGAAAACTGCATTCAAGGAACGACTGGACAACAACGCACACAGCAGCAAAGAACTCTTCAACATCGTCAAAGAACTCTCCAACCCCAACGCCGGAAACAACGACATCACCCCTTCGCAAGACCTCTGCAACTCCCTCGCCTCCTACTTCCACAACAAGATCGCGGACATACACAACAGCTTCAGCACTCAACCGACGAACACCAAGACCGAACCACCGCCCCCCACCACCACCCTCCGCGCCTGGACTCCGATCAGCACCGAAGACACCGTCCGCACGATGAACTCCATCCACTCCGGATCTCCGACCGACCCCTGCCCTCACCACGTCTTCAACATGGCCGACGCTGTCATCGCACCCCACCTGTGGGACATCATCAACACCTCCTTCGACACCGCTACCTTCCCGGAGAGCTGGAAGCACGCCGAACTCAGCGCTCTACTAAAGAAGCCATCAGCCGACCCCACCGACCTCAAGAACTACTGCCCCATCTTGCTGCTCCCGTTTCCTGCTAAAGTCATCGAGAAGACCGTCAACAAGTAGCTGGCCGCCTTCCTCGAGACGAACGGATCCCTCGACCCCTCGCAGTCTGGCTTCCGGGCCAACCACAGCACCGAGACCGCCCTGATCGCAGTCACCGATGACATCCGAGCGCTGCTCGACAACGGAGAAACAGCGGCCCTCATCCTCCTTGACCTCTACGCGGCCTTCGACACTGTCTGCCATCGTACCCTAGTACAACGCCTCAGCAACGTCGGAGTCCAGGAGAAGGCACTGGAGTGGATCATCTCCTTCCTCGCGGGTAGGACACAGAGGGTCCGCCTCCCTCCGTTCAGATCTGAAGCCACCGAAGTCATCTGCGGCGTCCCTCAAGGCTCCTCGCTCAGTCCAACCCTCTTCAACATCTAGATGAGCCCCCTCGCAGACATCGTACGCCAGCACCACCTCAACATCATCTCCTACGCCGACGACACCCAGCTGATCCTCTCCCTTATCAACGACCCCGCCACCGCCAGAGCCAACCTTCACGAAGGGATGAAAGAGGTAGCCGAATGGTTGAAGAACAGCCGCCTGAAACTGAACTCAGATAAGACGGAAGTCCTCATCCTGGGATCCTCACCCGCCGCTTGGGACGACTCCTGGTGGCCCCCCGCCCTAGGCAGCGCACCCAAACCAACAGACCACGCACGCAACCTGGGCTTCATCCTGGACTTCTCCCTCTCCATGACCAGACAAGTCAACGCGGTCTCCTCATCGTGCTTCAACATCCTGCGCATGCTACGTAAGATCTTCCGGTGGATCCCCACCGAGACCAGGAAGACGGTCACCCAGGCCCTCGTCACCAGCCGTCTGGACTACGGCAACACCCTCTACCCCGGAACCACCGCCAAACTCCAGAAGAGACTCCAGCGGATCCAGAACGCCTTAGCACGACTCATCCTGGACATCCCCCGTCGCAGCCACATCTCCGGACACCTGAGGGATCTGCATTGGCTCCCGGTCAACAAGAGAATCACCTTCCGTCTCCTCACCCAGGCACACAAAGCCCTACACAGCCAAGGCCCAGGATACCTCAACAGCCGCCTCAACTTCTACGCTCCCAAACGCCAGCTTCGATCGACCAGCCACGCCCTCGCCGCCGTCCCCCGCATCCGTAGAGCCACCACAGGGGGACGGTCCTTCTCCTACCTCGCCGCCAAGACATGGAACTCCCTCCCCACCCACCTCCGCCTGACCCAGGACCACCTCGCCTTCAGGAAGCAACTCAAGACCTGGTTGTTCGAGCAGTAGAAGATCCCCCCCCCCCCCAGCGCCTTGAGACCCTCTGGGTAAGTAGTGCGCTATATAAATGCAATGATTGATTGATTGATTGATTGAGACTCACGCAGGATCAACAGCAATATACGGATTGGTTCTAGGGGTGGAAGCTGAGAATGTATTTTTGAGATACACGGAACCAAGTTATTTCAAGAGAACCAGATTTAAAACAATAGAGGCGTTGTATCGGGTCTGGAAGGTATTTAAAAAAAGTTTCGGCCTGGGAAGATGGAATGCATATACTAGATTAGGTAGTAATCCTACACTGCCGCAAGAGATCTTTGCGGATTTGATATTTAAGGAATGGGGTCGACTCGGAGTGAAAAAAATGGGAGACTTGATAGGATCGACAGGGGTGCGCCAATTCTCGGAAATACAACGGGAATTCTGTATCAGCACAAGGAGCTTCTTCAAGTACCTTCATTCGAGAAGTTTCCTAGCTAGTAAGAAAGGAGTCCACGAGGGTTTGAGGAAAATGTAATACTACGAGTTATTGAGGGGGGGCACGGGGGTACGATAAAAATATTGTATGCAGAGCTCATAGTGAATAGAGGGGTGATGTAGGAAAGTTTGAATTAAAATGGATGGATAAACTAGGGGTACCACAGGGGGTGTTTTCTAAGTTTTTACTGCTAGGGCAGGAGGTTCTTTGTTCATCACCTCTACAAGCTCAACATTATAAAACCTTCTATCAGTTATATTATACGCCAGCCAGAATTGCGCAGTGGGGAGGTACACAGGGGATTAACTGCCCAAGGTGTGATAGCACAGAAGGAGATATATCGCACATCTTTGCTGAGGTACCCAAACCTGCTCCCCTTGATAGGAGATATCAAAGTTTTCTTTGATAGAAAAAGGGAAGAACATTAGGTTTGCGTGTATGGAGCCCGATAGCAGAGTGGAAAAATAGGACTGAGAGGACATAGGATTATTCTCCTATTCTGAGCCCTTTTTTTTCCTGTCGCGCCTTTTGGGTTATTTTTCTGGTCGTGTAGCTCTGGTTGTTTTAATAAGTTCGGGTAGGTTTGTTCACATTCTTTCTTTCTGCGGTAGTATATATTGTGTCCAAATATTTTTATATGTGTTAAAATGTCCTGTGTGGGGGGGTGGGGAGGGAATAAATGTTGTAAAAATTGATGAATAAAAATAATTTTTAAAAAGGAAAGACATGCATGGTAAAGGCATGCATGCTAAAGACGCAGTCATGGTAAAGACTGGGTTGTTAAGGTAGGCGAAGTAATTGCATGCATGGTTCCTTTATACAAACTAATGTTTTAGGCAACATTCTGATATGCTATGCTATGCTAAAGCATGTTATGGTGTTGAATGCTATGATATGTTACAATATTGCATGTTCTGGTGTACTTCTTATGACATGTTATACGTGTGCTGTGATATTTTATAATGTGTATTATTATTGTATGCTGTGCTGTAGCATTATTTATTATATGATGGCGTACCACTATATGTTATTATTATTATTATTATTATTATTATTATTCAGCATTTCTTAAGTGCATACCTACCCTAAGGCATCCCAGCGATAGCAGTCAAACCTCGTCAATGCTGATGACGGAGCGGTTCTGTCATCAGCATCGGTTGGATAGTGCTGATGACGGAACCGCTCCGTCATCAGCACAGCCCCCGGGGGGAGCGCTGGCGCTCCCCCCTGGGGCATTGATCATGGTCTTTTGAGCATGGATGGCAGTGGAAGAGTTTCTGCTGCAACCCCTGGGCCCCCTACGCTTCCTGATGACGTCAGCGCACACAGCACGCGCTGACGTCATCAGGAAGCGCTGGAAACCATTTGTTTCCAGCGCATCCAGGAGTAGGAAGGTAAGTTTGTGGCTCTGGTGGGGCGGGGGGCATTTTTCAGTGCCTTGAGACATCATGGGGGAGGAAACAGTGTTTCTCCTCTCCCCTGATGTCCCAATGCAGGACATTCCTGGTGCAAGATCGCACACAGCATTGTGATCGTGCACCAGATCAGCGTTTTTTGGCCGATTCTGGACCGGGGGGGGGGTATAAAAGCCCACTAGAGCCAGGGAACTTTGCTTTGGCCCACATTTTTGCAGAAAACCCCAATAGACACCAGGGAATTCTTTTATTTTTAAATGGAAGTGACCCCTTGGGAAAGGGTTGCTACCCCCCCCAATTTAAAAATAATTACTTTCTGCCCCCCCTGGGGACAGACAGCCTGATTTTTTTGGCGTTTCTGGCCCGGGGGGGGGGGGGCAGAAAAGCCCACTAGAGCCAGGGAGTTGTTGTTAGTACAATCGGGAGCGACACCTTGGGCTAAGGTTGCTTCCTTGGGCCCACATTTTTAAAAATATATATATTCTGCCCCCTCTGGGGGCAGATCGGTTGTGTAATTTGGCCTTTCTGCCCCCAGGGGGGAAGAAAACCCCACTAGACACTATGGAATTTTTTTTTTTTTAATGGAAAGCGACCTCTTGGGCAAGGGTCGCTTCCATGGGGCCCAATATTTTAAAATTAATATTCTGCCCCCCCTGGGGACAGATAGCCTGATTTTTGGGGTGTTTCTGGCCTGGGGGAGGGGGCAGAAAAGCCCACTAGAGCCGGGGAATAGTTTTTTTTTATTGGCAGGGACCAGTCGCTTCAATGGGGCCATTTTTTATTTTTTTGTATATTCTGCCCCCCGGGGCCAGATCAGTTTCTTTATATGGCATTTCTGCCCCCAGGGGAGGGCAGAAAACCCCACTAGACACCAGGGAGTGTTTTAAATTTGAAATGGAATGCGACCCTTGGGCAAGGGTCACTTCCTTATGGGCCTAATTATTTTGTTAGACTTTTCGGACCCCACTTGGGGATAGATTTTCTGAGAGAGAGAAGTTGTGAAGTTGAGAAGTTGTAATACTTTATTCGATGGAAAATCATCATAAAAGTAAAACATACAAATATATGAAAAGACAATCAATCCAAAGTACTACAATTTACATCCCATAAAAACAACAAAATAAAAACAATGGGCCCGATTCACAGACTGAACGTAAGACTCAATCCTAAACTTACTACTATTTTGGTATTCACAGAATGCACTTACTACTTTTGGCATTCACAGAATGCACTTACTACTTTTGGTATTCACAGAATGAACTTACTACTTTTGGTATTCACAGAAGTTAGGATTTTGTCTTAAGTTTGTCTTAAGACAAACTTAAGACAGACTTAAGACAGACTTAATTTAGGATTTTGTCCTAAGTCTGTCTTAAGTTTGTCTTAAGTCTGTCTTAAGTCTGTCTTAAGTTTGTCTTAAGTCTGTCTTAAGTCTGTGTCTGTGTCTTAAGTTTGTCTTAAGACAAACTTAAGACAAAATCCTAACTTCTGTGAATACCAAAAGTAGTAAGTTCATTCTGTGAATGCCAAAAATAGTAAGTGCATTCTGTGAATACCAAAATAGTAGTAAGGTTAGGATTGAGTCTTAAGTTCATTCTGTGAATCGGGCCCAATGTTTAAAACAATGTTGTAGTTATTAAAAAAGTTTTTAGGGTTTAAACATTTCCCAACAGTCTAGAACATATTATCCAGGCGCCCCCCAGGTATTTTGCCACCCCGCAAATAATATATATGGAGACAGTATTAGTTGTAATAATACGTAGGGCTGACCTATGATCTTTTACACCCAGCTCCCTGCATACAGGTTTCAGCCAATTAGCTCTAACAGATTTATAAGCTGAGCAGGCAAATAAAAAGTGGCCAAGGGTTTCCTCAGGACATTGGCAGCCTGGGCATTTTAATTCAATTCCCCCCTTAGACTTCCATCTTTCCCCAAAAATTTTAAGGGGCAGGGTGCCATATCTTAATTTCAGGAACAGAGATCTGTCACTGGCTACTTGGATAAAATCCAAGAAGGGTTCCAACTTCATAGAGGGTTTGTGAGTAAGGAAGTTCATCGTTAAAATCCCCACATTTGAGCTGTTGTTAATCTTGGCCTCAACCCAATCCCAATATAATTTCTTTACAATTTGCTATGGAGGAGGGACTTGTGACGCCCAGAACTCCCCCAGGCCTATTGATACTACAAGTTTCTTAAGGTTGTTAAGCCATTTTATTTGATTAGAAACATTTAGGGTTATTAACTCATCCAGCACTCGGGCATACCCAGCTAGTTCCTCGGTTCTGCTAAGGCGCACCCAAAATAGCAGCGGCCTTAGTTGGACTTTATCCGAAATAGTTTTTTTGCCCATATCAAAAAATAGAGGTAACAAGGGGGTAGAAGCTGGAAGTGAGACTAAATCTCTGATAAACTTGTTTTCCGCAGTTGCCAGAGACCTAGTATTTTCTGCACCCCATAATTCGGCGCCATAGACTGCCGAGGACAATGCCTTCCCTTCATAGACTATCAAGGCAGGGGCTATCGGCCTACTAGAAGAGAGACGCTGGTTCTTTAATATTGCACGGGACACCCTTTTTAGATTTAATGCCATTTTGTAAAATTGGGAATACGGTTAGACAATCTCACCCCGAGGTAATCAAATTCATTCACAACCTCCAAGGGGGATCCACACCAGGTAAGATGAATCTTCCTGGCCTTTCTATTGGAAGTGAGGACCATTAGCTTTGTCTTCAAGGTGTTGACCGTTAACCCACGATCATTACAAAATAGGGAAAAACGATCAAGCAACTTTTGAAGACCCTTAGGGGTCTTGGACATCAAGAGGGTATTGTCAGCAAAGAGGAGTGTCGGGGTTTTCTCCCCGGCAAGGATGGTGGCATCTGCCGAGTCCTCCCTCAAATGGTCTACCACCCCATTTATAAAGAGGGAGAACAGTGTCGGCGCCATCACACATCCTTGCCGTACCCCCCTGCTGACTGGTACCCTCTCTGTCATTTGGCCCTGACGCCCCCATCTTATCCTCGCGTAGTTGTCCTCATGCAATTTAATAACTAATTGGAGTAAGAGACTAGGAAACCTCATGGCTTGTAAAGTCTCCCATAGCTTGGCACGTGGAATGACATCAAACGCCGTTTTTAGATCAATGAAAGCCAGATACAAACAGCCCTTAATGATCGATACTGACTTCCAATAAACCGCGCAAAATCGGAAGACTTGGTCCATAGCACCAACATTCCACCTAAAACCGGCCTGAAAGTGGGTAAGAATATCATTGTCCATTAACCATGTCTCCACTCGATTTATGATGACCCTGCCAACTACCTTTTGGATGGTATCGATCAAACTAATCGGTCTGTAGTTGGCAGGGTCCTCTCTATTGCCTTTCTTAAAAATTGCAATCACCTCCGCCCCTTTCCATGATTCCGGGACGGGGTGACCTAGCTGAATAAGAGTCATTAAACTAGCTATATACTCTGCCCAGATTGGAGGATCATGTAGTAAAAGATCACCAGGCAGGCCATCTGGACCGGCCGCTTTGCCTGGAAGTATGTTTAGGATTGCGGCCTTAACTTCTTGCTGGGAGGATATTAATTCACTACCCATAAACTCCAGGCCAGGGGTAATGTAGCTACTCTCTGTTGGTGGAAGAAATGGGGTTTGAACGTCAACATCACAGTACAATTTTAAAAAATGAGCGTGCCATTGTTGATCAGTGATATGATTTAAAATAGGATCAACACCCCTCCGGTCTAGCATGTTAATCAATTTCCAAAAAATAGTGGAGTTCTTTTCGCTGGCAGCAATTTTAAGCTGCTGCCAATTCTCTTCCTCCCAATTTTTCTTTGCAAGGGCAATGGAACCACAATACTCTTTTCTAGCTAATTTTACTGCCATCGAGTCCTTTAGTTTTATCGCTACACCAATGGCTTTTCTCTTAGCTCTACACTCAGCTGTATACCATGGATTTGTCTTTGGCGGTCTTTTCACCACCGCGGACTTCCTTTGGGTATTTTTAAGGAAGTTTTCTCCTATTTTGTCTATGAGTGTTTTATACTGACCCAATAGTTTGTGTCCCATAGAGGAAACCTCACCCCAATCCACCGCAGCAGGGCTGGAGGTTTCTACTTTAACTAGTTCCCTAATATTATTAATTTTTTCCTCTCCGAACTTAACCACGTCCCACCTCAGTTTCCGATTACAATTAGAAGGGAGAACATCCTTCGTAGCCATCTCAGGACCCCCTTTGTTGCTAAATCTGTAACCCCAATTAATTTCCATACATAGTGGGTTATGATCGCTATCTGAGACTCCTTGACTTCCATATCTTTTAAACTAGCCCAAGAGTATACATCTAAAAAGATATAATCAATTCGCGATGGGCAGCTTACCCTATTATAGGTCATTGCCCCTTCGCGATCAGAAGTGGTCCGGCCCTTTAATGCCCGTAAGTTATGGTCCAGAGCTAATGCATTCAACTGTATGGCTCTGGCAGTCCACTTTTTAATAAGCGGCAGCATTAGGATTGGTACGCCTTGTCTCCAGTCATCTGAATTTAAACCCAAAACGTCCTCATCATCTAATGGTTCGAATGTACAATTAAAATCGCCCCCCAACAAGATTTTAGACCTTGGTGGAAGCTCAGACAATTTAGCATCTAATAACTCAATCGTTTGAGAAGTTGAACCTCCCTGAGTCCCTCTTGCATAAACACAAAGCAGATGAACGGTGCCCCATGTAAGTTTTTCAAAGAAATATGCAAAATATCACTTGACTGTATATTATGTGTGGTAACAGTGTAATTCAGGTTCACCTTTACCCAGATAAGCAGGCCACCAGAGGGGCGTCATTTTCCTATGGAAATTGCTTGGACAAATATGAAGAGTACCCATTTTTATATTGTGGGGACAAAGACCAGGTTTCCTGAAACATCCAGATATGGAAGGGATCAATAAAATCATTCCAGTCTGGATTTTCAAGATGTTTCCTTAATCCAGCTATATTCCAAGAAATTATGTTAATAGAAGAAAAAGCTGAGGTTGTTACAATAGTTGTGGGCGATGGTGTTGCAATAGTTGTGGGAGATGGTGTTGCAATAGTTGTGGGAGATGGAGTACAGACCAATTCAGTCGTTCTAATGACCACATTTTCCACAGACTCCTCAGTGTTTCCTCCAGGTATGGAGATGACCTGTGATAACCCTACCTCCTCCTTCAGAACCTTTGGTCCGGAAATATAGATTGGATGTCAATCAACTGCTTCCAGGGCACTGAAACGATTAAAGCAGGGTAAGGGGGGGGGGATAATGTTGATGGCCAATCCAGTCCCCCTGAACTGATTAAACCCAAAAGGGTGCCTACCTACTCTCCTTCGCACTGTGCACCATCCTCTGTCTTCGGCCCCATCCCAGTGGTTAGCATTGTAGTCCTGGAATGGCTCTTCTCTCATCCCTCTTCTTGTGTTGTTTGGTGCCCTTAGCCAGCTCCACCTATTACTACGGTGATCTGAAAACATATAGAAATAGGAGAGGGGTTTGGCTAGAATAGAGGAATTGTTGTCACATGCGACCCCTTGGGCAAGGGTCACTTCCTTATGGGCCTAATTATTTTGTTAGACTTTTCGGACCCCACTTGGGGATAGATTTTCTATATTTTTGACATTTCTGGCTCGGGGGGGGGGAGGGGGGAGAGAAAGGCCCACTACTGCCAGGGATGTAAAAATAAATAATGGGTTTGCTTCCAGGGGACATATATTTGTTTATGTGTATTTAGCCCTTTCTGCCCCCATTTGAGTAGTGACATATCCTTTGACATAGCCTGTTATAATGTGTATTGTTTTTATTTCTTGTGAATTATAATGTTTTATTTCCCCCTTTTTTGTTCTTGTTTAAGGCTTTTGCTCTTTAGACTGTTGCAGGTTGCAATTTCGTTACTGGTGGTTCTGCGCTTTGTGTAGTTGCATGTGCTTGGTAAGAGACCTTTTTTGTACAAAGTCAATGTAAATGTGTTTTTGCAAAGTGTGTAATAATACCTGTATGATTTGTTTCTACTTTTTGTGTGTCTAAAAAATGTTTTGCATTTTTGCTTGATATGTCTTTTTTTGTCTGTAGATTTTATTTATTTTCTTCTTTCTAGTGGGATATCGCTGACTATTTGCTGTGTCTTTGCGGAGTAGGTGCTGGTGAGTGTAGCTGTCCCTTGTAAGTTAATTGTATAGTTTGTCAGTATATAGATATTTGTGATAAAGGCACACATTTGTTTACTTACTTTGCACAGTGTTGGTTGTTGACTTGTTTGTGCAGTCTCCTTTCTTAATAAGGATAATAGCTAGCAGCCGGACTACAGCTCAGGAAGTTGTTGGCAAGCTTTTTGATTCTTCCTCGGACCATGGTCCAGAGACTGACTCTGATTCTGAGGCAGAGTTGGGAGGGGAAGATTCAGGCAGTGAGTTTTCTCTCCACTTGGCATCATCTGAGGATGGAGATACTCTGAGTGCTGATGAAGCTACTTTTGGTGTGGGTAAAGTGCCTGTGTTAGAGGAGGACATTGCTGTGCTGATAGTGCGGCAAGAGGCATCTGGGCTGCAGCATGGGGCTGCTACACTTCCCGTTGGTATAGTGAGACAAGAGGCATCAGGACTGCAGCCTGGGGCTGCAAGACTTCCCGTTGGTATAGTGAGATAAGAGGCATCTGGGCGGCAGCCTGGGGCTGCAAGGCTTCCGTTGAAAGTGCTGACCTCTGGGTTGCCCCGGGCATGGTGCAGCCGCCATTGCCAGACTTTACTGGTGTTCCAGGGTGTAGGGTGAACACTGAATACTTTTTGCAGATTGATTTTTTTCTGTTGTTTATGGATAATGTGTTTTTGGCAGAGATTGTTGAGTAGACTAATTTGTATGCAGAACAGTTTTTGAGGGAGAACAGTGCCAGACTTAAGCCCCACGCTAAGAAGCTACCCGTTGGACTCCCACAAATCTGGAAGAGATTAAGAAGTTCTTGGGTTTAACTTTTTTGATGGGCTTGCTTAGGAAGCCATCAATGGCTTCATATTGGTCTAATAGTCCCTTGATGGCAACTGGTATATTTCCGGCAGTCATGAGTAGTGATAGGTATTTGCTTCTGCTTCGGATGATGCATTTTGTCAATAATAGTTTAGCTTTGCCAAAGGATCACCCTGATTGTGACGGTCTTTTCAAGATTCGGCCTGTTATTGATCACTTTGTTGATCGATTTTCTGAGATCTATGCTCCAGGGAAAGTAATTGCAGTGGATGAGTCTTTGGTGTTGTTTAAGGGACGCTTGGTTTTTAGGCAATACATTCCTAGTAAGAGGGCACAATATGGAATTAAGCTGTATATGCTGTGTGACAGTCGGACTGGATATGTCTCTCATTTCAGGGTGTACACCGGTAAGGAATCCAGGATTAACCCCCCTAGTTGTCCTTCCACTTTTGGAGTGATTGAGAAAATTGTGTGGGAACTTGGTAGAGGATTATTTAACAAAGGCCATTATTTATATGTAGATAACTTCTACACTGGTGTGCGGTTGTTCAGGGAATTGGCCAAAGTGGACACTGTTGCTTGTGGCACAATCTGCTCTAACCGTAAAGTTTTTCCAAAAGAACTTGTTTGTCAAAAGCTTGTCCGGGGACAGTGCAGTGTATTGCGTTGCGAGGAGCTTCTAGCTGTGAAGTTTTCAGACAGGAGAGATGTCTACATGTTGACTACCATCCATGATGAACGCACTGAACCAGTGACTGTTTGGGGTGAAGTTGCTGAAGCGCGCAAACCAGTGTGCATTTTAGACTATAATAGGCACATGGGTGGTGTTGACAGAGTAGATCAGAGGTTGGAACCCTATACTGCTCTTCGTACGGCTTACATTTGGTACACAAAGTTGGCTATCTATATTTTCCACTTTATAACCTTTAATGATTTTGTTGTGTTCCAAGAATCTTGTCCTCAGTCAAAGATTACTTCTGTAAAGTTTCAGGAGTCTGTAATAGGCAGCCTTGTTTTAGTGGAACAGGCAAGTGATCCTAGAGTTGGAGTGGTAGAGGATGTTGTTAGATTGAAAGATCGCCACTTTCCTGATCACATTCCTCCTACATCCTCAAAAGACTTTACCAGTCAGAGATGTAGAGTCTGTTGGCGAAGAAGTTTGAGGAAGGAGGTTCGTATGTACTGCCCCAAGTGTCCTTCTAACGCTGGGCTGTGCGTGCCTGCTTGTTTTAGAATGTACCACATGCAAAATAATTTTTGGGAGCATCCATGAGTGGTAAAGTGAACTGCCTGGCCTCTATTCTTTAATAATTTTTGTTCAGTTTCAAATTTGGCATTTGTGTAGTGTATTTAGTTTTAGTTGAGGTGTTAGCAGATTTGTATCAATTTGCCATTTGTTTGTGTTTTTTTATTTATATTAAAAAAATCTTAAATATGATGTCGGTTTGCGTGTAGTGGCGATTGTCTGGCGGTGTGCGTGGTCTGGCGCTTGGCTGGCGGTGTGTGTGGACTGGAGCTTGGCTGGCCGTGTGTGTGGACTGATGCATGACTGGAGGTGTGCTTTGGCTTGCGCTTGCCTGGTGGTGTGTTTGGACTGGTGCTTGGCTGGTGGTGTGCCTGGACTGGTTGTAATTTTTTCAACTGGTACCCGAGAGATTATCCCGCAAGCAGCTACTGACGATTGCAGAGCGACCTTCTGCCCGCATTTAATATTGTGAGTATTCCTGATCATTTTGGATACCAAGCAACTTACTCCTATCTAATAAGCTCTAAAAATACAAAGAAGAGCTCTACAAGATCTGCCAGGCTAATTTCATTGTTGTGAAATCAATTGCTAGTACAATTGTATATACTGAACCATCACTCACCCTCATGCCAAATCCAACCAGTATGTGTGTGTGTTTGAGGAATTGATGGCTGTGTACTAATTGTTTTTCTTTGTATTTTTGAAGCAGGGTGCCCCTTGTCCCTTTTTTGTGAATGTTGGGATGTGTTGCTTTCGTGCCTGGTGGTGTGAATGGTCTTCTGTGTATCAAGTATGAAAGGTGTGTGAATGGCCTGTAAAGTGGTTGGTGCCTTGAAGTGGCTTTACAGCTCAAGAGCTGCGAGTCATTGGTTCAGTTTTCTTGTCCATGTAATTGACAGTGCATTTCATTTTTGTGAAATCTCTTGTTAATAAAATTTTATATATGGAACCATCACTCGCCCTCGTGCCAAATCCAACCAGTATGTGTGTTGGTTTGAGGAATAGATGGCTGTGCAGGAATATTTGTCTTTTTAGTCTCTCTGCCAAGGTGTACATTCCACCTACGAATAATCTACCAATTGTAGTTATTGTTTAAAACCCATGGGAGTACATGGTGATGTCTCTCTGGAGAATTCTAACAAGTTATTTTAACCACAATATCTTGCAAAACTCACAATGTCACATTTTCCTTGTAATATTGTGCTAAAATTGTCATGCCCGAGAACTAAACAACTAATTTTGTCAAAACGATCTGGTTGTGCTAGGGAGTTCACATGGGTTTTTCACTCCGTGCTCGGTGGCAATCTAGGGAAACCTAGCAAACCCACACAAGTAGACACCCGGGGGCGTCCAAGAAGGTATGGCTTGCGTGGATACCCCAATGTCCCCTTAACCAGAATCCCTTGCAAACCTCAATTTTAGCTGAACAAATCAGTTTTTTTACACATTTTTGTGTTTGACAGTGAGGCATCACATGGTATCTTCATCCTCTTGTAATAGTGCATAAATTATTTCTGAGTCCTCTGCTGTGAATGCTAAGGTTTCTGCTCTTAGATCAGTTATATATGCGATATCTTCGTATTGCATGATTGTAATTTGACGTTCGATGGTTGGTGCTGACACGTCACCCCATCCAGGATTCCCCAGTGTGTCTACTTTTAAAAAATGTATAGGTTTGCTAGGTGTCCCTAGGTGCCGGCAAAACCAGGGGGCATATTACCAAGCAATAGCGATAATTATCTCTATTGCTTGGTTAGAGACAAAAATTTACCGCTGAGCTGCGGCGATTTTTACCGCAAATAAACCTTGGTATTACCAAGGTTTATCACAAATGCGATAAAAATCGCCGCAATGCATGAATATCGCTGAAAAGTCAGCGATATTCATGCATTACTGAGCAAACGCTCTTAGCCATGTTATCCACCTCCCATTGGATAACATGGCTAGGAACTGCTCAGGGCAGGTGTTAGCTTTTGGAGATATTCGCGCTTAGCGCAAATATCTCCAAAAGTTGGTAATAGGAGATAGCGATGTTAGCGACTGTTTTCAGTCGCTAACATCTTGGCACGCCCACTTTGCATGTCATTAGTGATAAATATCACTGACATGCAAAGTGGGGCCCAAGATGGTCGCTATCTCCTACTAGCTGTCGCTAACTGGTGTTAGCGACAGCTAAGTAATAGGGAGATACTTTTATCTCCGCTGTCTTGGCTTTTAAAGCCAAAAAAGCAGAGATAAACCCCCTTGATAATATGCCCATAGGGTACTAAAATTACAGTTAGGCAATCTGCTAAAAAAGGGTCCTTTTTCACTGCGAGATTGAGGTGTGACCACGTTGCGTTTTGGGCTGTTTCCTGTCGCGGGCACAAGGCCGACCCACACACGTGAGGTACCATTTTTATTGGGAGACTTAGGGTAATTCAGATTTGTAAATCAACTGTTATTACTTATTGAGTTTTTATGCATTTCTCCCTTCGAGATGAAAGACATTTTGTAAAAAATAGGTAATTTTTAAAAATTTACCAATAATTCACATGCTAGTATGAGTGCTCCCAACTTTGAAAATGTGCAAATATGTACGGTTTCTAAACTCTATAATTTGTACCCATTTCAGAAATACATAGGTGTCTTTCATACCGATTTCATCCATGTATACATTTTCCAAGAATAATTGCACTATACCCGGTACATAATAAAATACGATTGCAAGTTGCTGCACAGTTTTTGACTCTGGGTTCTTCGGGTTCTTGGTGAACCTACAATTCCTATATATCCCCACAACCAGGAAGGTCCAGGAGATGTAACAGTATATTCCTTCCAAAGAGCAGTCATACTTACAAGAAGTTACAGGTGAAAACATTGACACAAAAGGCTGGCTTTTTCAACTATTTTTCCTTAATTTAACTGTAAATTTCTATAAAGAAACCTTCATGGATATAGCAAATGACCCCTTTATGAATTCAGAATGTTGTCTAATTTTCATTAATGTATAGCTTTCCAGGATCCATTATTGCTTTCACACTCCTTTTTACCATTAACTGGAAGGAGGTTGAAAGAACTAAAAATAGCAAAAACAGGCTATGTCCCAGACAAAATGCCAAAACTGTGTGAAAAATGTTGGTTCTCTGACAAAAGACTGTCATTCCCTAAAAGCTGGGAAAATGTTGATTTCAGCCCCACAAATCCTTTTTTGATACAATTTGCAGTAAAAAACCCAGAGGCTTTTATTTGCAGCCCGTTTTTCCCAATTTTCTGAAAAAAACAAAAATGTTCCTGTATTTTGCTTAATTTCTGGGACCCCTCCAAGGGAATCCAAAAACACTGTGTATCTTCAGAATCCCCATGATGTTGGAAGAAAAGGACGCAAAATTGACGTGGATACCTTATATGGTCTTAAAGTTACAGGGGCCTAAGCGTGCACTACCCCAAATAGCCAAAAAGAGGCTTAGCCCAGGAGGGGAAAAGGCCTAGCAGCGAAGGGGTTAAAAAAAACATGTTTTAAGAAGTTTTTGAAACAGGAGAAGGCACTGTTCGGAGCAAAGGTGAGGGTGCAGGGTGTTCCACAGTCTGGCTCTGTTGTAGGAAAAAGATCTTCCTCCACTTCTTACCCTCTTAATTTTGGGAATAGCTGTGAGGTTGAGATCAGCTGATTGAAGACGTTTCCTGGGGCAGTCGAGGGTGATGAGGGAACTGTTAATTACTGGTCCCTTCCCCATTGAGTCTTGTGGGCTATACACAGAAATTTGAATTTTACTCTTTCCAGAATTGGCAACCAGTGCAGGGTCCTCAGAGCTGGCTTAGCCAACTGAGTTTTAGGGATCCCGAGCAACAGCCGCACAGCACAATTCTGTGTGACCTGGAGTTTCCATATTGTTGCTTGTGGTGCTCCTAGGTACAGAGAATTGCCATAGTCCAGATGAGAGAGGACCAGAGCTTGGAAAAGGATTCTCCTAGCCCCCATAGGAAGGAGAGGAGGACTTTCTGAAGTAGTCTGAGAGTGCCGAAGCAGGCTCCTGCCACTTTTACTGCTTGGTGATCAAATTTAAAGGCGTTGTCCAGCCAGAAGCCCAGGTTTTTCATTTTAGTGTTAGGGATTGGGATGGGGTCAAAGCAGGCTGGCTATGTCTGTTAAAGATTAATGCTAGTCGCGTTGCCCAAAAACATTAGTTCATTTTTTTCTCCATTGAGCCAGAGACAGAAGTGTTCCATCCAGATGGCCACTTTCTCCAAACAGGATTCAAGGTCAGACTGGAGGTTAGTAGGATCATTGAGGACAATTACCAACTGTGTGTCATCAGCATACATGACAATCTTAATCCCATAAGGTAAGATAATATCAGCAAGTGGTCTCATGTACACATTGAACAGTGTGGGGCTCAGGAACGAGCCCTGGGGGAATCCACAGCTGAGTGATAGGCTCCTAGAAGTGAACTCCCCTTAGAAGACCAGGAATGGAATCTTATGTTATGATTTCTGGTATTATGATATGTTATGATATGGTAGTCTGTAATAATTTATATAATAGCATGTAAACGTATTTTAGGTTATGCTAATGGATATTATGGTATGCCAAGCCATGCCACTATGTAAAATCGTTCCTGCTACATTAGGTTGAATTGTGTCACTTTGTGTTATCTGGTGCCTTGTTCTGCTATTTTTTGGTTATTTGTAAGTATATATCATACCAAAAAGGACTCTGACTGTTACTATTGGCTGACCCAGGCTATGCTCTTATTGCTTTCTTCTTCTGGCCCTGTCATAATTTCCTTTGTATTAGCATTTGGATTACATGATGTAGCGTGCTATTTTCTGTCTATGTGCCTTTTGGATTAATACAGTAACATTGTAAAGAGATCTAGACAGCCCCATATTGCCTGAAGTGGTGTGTATTAAAGGTGATTAGAGGAACACTAAATCAGTAAGTTGTGTCAGCACAAGGTTAGTTCTGACTGACTGACAAAAGAAGATCAGAGAAGACTCAAGAGGATTAACAAACTGCCGCTGCTCTTCTGCCCCTCACCTTCTCCCCTATTCCTGGGCATCTGTACACAAAAATCATTCCAGTTCACCATAGATAAGCTCTCATTTTCAAATATGAGAGTCCTGACGAAACACATCTGAGGCAAACTAGTACACTGTGTAAGCCACAAATGGGATTGCTGTTCTTCGCTTAAATAAACTGTGTGATCTTGTATCAATGTCATTTTTTGTCTGCCAAAACAACACTACGAGCTTCATTAACAGGTTGGCAGTTGGGTAATCCATCACCAACCTGAAGAATATCCTCCCTACCGTATTACAGGTACCAAAGTTATAATGCACTTAGAGTACGGTGGGTGGGATATCCGTCATATTTGATAAGCAGTAACTCATGTGTCAAACAACAAATTCTTTTAAACTTTATGTGACAAACAACCATTTGCCACTGTCTAGCCTAGTGCTGCTCCCACTCTTCCACTATATATGACAGCAGTCAGCTTAAAGCCGTGGCAGAGGCTCGGTCTAAACTTAGTGCTCAGAGGGCCACATTACTACTGTATTAAGAGAACAGGATCATGGAGGTGGAATGTATGAAAAGAACTTTGATGCACATTACTTTGTGACATGTTATTATTCTGGTGATCTATTCTATTGTTTGACCATGCAACTGTCTTTTTATGCTGCATTAATCTAATGTAGTTTTATTGTACTTCAGTTTTGTGATGCATCTGTTTTTACTGTTGCATTGTAATGTGCCATATTATGTTTTAATTGTGATGTTATGCACCTCTTTGTTGTTATGGTGTTACGCTTAGTTGTTCACTCTAGATATGTCAACAAACAACCACTGCTATATTTCCAGCCAAAAGCAGCACATGATGTTAACCCCTTCAGCGCTGATGACAAGGCCAGCTCGTCATGGGTGTTACCTGCCCTGCGCTTATGACGAGCTGACCTTGTCATGAACAATGGGAAATGAGAGTAATCAGCGCCCAGCGGGAAAACCCTTAGCAGCCAAGGTGTTAAGGGTCCTGAACAAGCAACCATTTACAGCTGTCTGAGGACAAAGATGGTACAATAGAGCAGCTCTAGATATTCAACTACTTAAGACATCTGTGAGACCAAAATTCTGGCCATTGTCAGTTCTCATTTTAGGTTATATGGCCCACAGTAAACCCTTTATGTAATGTGTCCATGTGTCTTAACTTAGCTGTCTCAGTGCTCATTTTATGTGATGTGGTCCCCAATTGCTTCACAAGGAAAGTTTGAAAGAACAATGCCTCGCAGACCATTCTGCGCAAAGGATGTCATTGCAGAGACCCGTGTGAGCTTAAAATGCAATGAACTATCTCATCAAGTAAAGATACCTAAACTCACTTGTCAAACGCTCAGCTTTATAATTTCCTCTGTTCTAGGGCAGTACACACACACACACAAATATATATATATATGTATTCAGTGAAAAAAACATAGGTTTAACACATGTTATAGTTTGCTGGACATTTCAATCATACAAAACCATTGAAATTCCCCCTTTATAGTTAGTTCAGCTAACTATAACTCGCGCGCCTGCAATGCCCTGCTGATGATGTCACATATTACACCACTCATGACATGGTCAGTGACATCACTCATGACATCACTGATTACATCACTGATGACATCATCCAGTGAATATGTGTCTTTCTGAAAAATAAATATTTTTTATCTATGTATATCTAAAGGTCGATGGAAGAATAAATGTGTAAATAAGTGTTTAAATGGATGTTTTTTTAATAATATTGATTGTATAACTGACTTATTGAGTGTATCTTAGTTAATACATGTATTAGCGAGTAATGTTTAAATGGGTAAATATCTGTATCAGTATCTCACTTTGTGTATAAGTGGCTGCATGGGTTCATGAGTCGCTACATGAGTGTCTATATGGGCTATTAGTTGGTTTTTTGAGTATCAGAATGAGTGTTTGTATGGTTTGGTGGGGGGTATTACTTATCGCACAGATGCATGAATGACTGACTCACTGTATGTGTTTTGAAGTCAGCATGTGTGCAGGACTGTATGGGTGGATGAGTGTGTGTATGGGTGTGTTAGTGAGTGAATGACTGTCTCAATAGTACCTTTATGAGTAACTACATAGCCAGCCAGAATCTTTGACGGTGTCCTCAAAGAAAATAGTCAAACTTTCTTTTTGGGCCCTTGCGAGCCATGATGCAGTATATGTTGGAGCACATGGCCCCATAACTGAGATATTTTTATTGGCAAAAAATGTGGCACAGTTTGAAATGTTCCTTGATGAGATTCAGCCACCATTGGCGAAAACCCTGTACTTAAAATATAGGTATGGCATACTAAGAACACGGGAAACCGAGGCAAAATGGGACAAAACCAATAATGATAAATGCACTTTATGTACAGATAATGTAAGAGAAGACATTCTTCATATTCTATTTTTCTGTTCAAGCTATGCAGAAGTAAGAAGGAAATGGATAGTGCCATTGTGCCGTAATATCCGATCAACTTCGCATAAGGAAGTTGGTAGAATATTAATTACGGACACTAGTCAAGTTATTGTGTTTGGCATCAGCAGATTTCTCTTGGCCGTAAAATGTATTAGACAAAAATTGTCCCTGCCATTTTAAGTGTATATATAGCGAGAATTGCTAGCTGGCAGTAATAATTCAATTTAATGCATTCTTAATCCTGTAAATATTTTAACACTTTTTTTAACAATATTTATTGATGTGTGTTTCAAGTCCTGACCCATGATTTAGTTGTGTAGGGTTATGGTATATATTTGGTCATGCACCAGCACTTTTTCCGATTGTATTTCTTTGTATATTGTCGATAATAATGTGGCCATGAATTTTATGTATTTTGTATATCTTTTATGATGCAATTGCAACGAAATAAAGATTATTGAATTGAATTGAGTAACTACATATGTTTTAAACTAGTATATGTGAGTATTGATGTATATAAGTGAGTATATGTGAGAGTGAGAGATTGGAAGAGTTCCTGTATAAATAAGTATGTGTTTCTATAAGTGATTGTTTAAGAGAGTAAGTATGTGTACGTTTCTGCGGAAGTAAGTGTAGTGATGTGTGTATAGATGTATATGCAAGTAAATGGATGTTTGATAGTTTATTGGCATTTGTGAATATGTGTGTGAGTAACTCTATGGATAAGTATTGATGTGTAACAGTATGTATAAGTGTATGAGTACATATGATGAATGAGTACATGTATGAGTGACCATATAGAACTGTTAATGAATGAGTGGATGTGTATGTAGATGTTGGAATTACGGTAAACAACCATTACGATGCGGTCATAACACCGCAGTACAATTACAACGCGGATTTTAAAACACAAGTCAGTACCACGACTTGCGCTGGAGGGCGCACTAGACTTAGGAATAGTTTGATTTACTATTCCAACACCTTCATACTGTACGTAGGCTGGAGTTGGAATAGTAAATCATACTATTCCTAAGTCCAGCACCCTACAGCGCAAGTTGTGGTAACGACTTGCGTTGTAAAAGCTGCATTGTGATGGTACTGCGGTGTTATGTGCCATGGGTTAACCATCATACATCTGGATTTACTGAATAGGTTGTTGTAACTGGTATTGGTATCTCCATTTTTTGAAAATTTTTGTTTCTATTTTTGAATGTTTGTATCAAAGGTTATATTAGGCTGAGAGGAGGTCTGCCACTTTTTCACAAGGATGATGTCATTTGATATGTCATCAGTGATGTCATGAGTGATGTCACTGACCATGTCATGTTTGATGTAATATGTGACGTCATCAGCAGTGCATTGCGAGCACGCGAGTTATAGTTAGCTGAACTAAGTATAATGGGGGAATTTCAATGGTTTTGTATGAGTGAAATGTCCAGCTAACTATAACATGTGTGAAACCTATGGTTTTTTCAGTGAATTTTTAAGGTTTTTTAAATGCTAATTCCTAACTATAACGTGGCTGAAACCTATGTTTTTTTCAGTGAATTTGTAAGGTTTTTTAAATGCTAATTCCTAACTATAGTTAGCTGAACTAACTATAATGGGGGAATTTCAATGGTTTTGTATGAGTGAAATGTCTAGCTAACTATAACATGTGTGAAACCTATGGTTTTTTCAGTGAATTTCAAAGGTTTTGAAAATGATAATTTTTAAATGTATTGTTATATTTGTTTATACTGATTTACTACATTGTTTTAAAGTATTTATTTTTAAATTACATTACATATTTTTAACACCTTGGCTGCTAGGGAGATTTTTCTCCTGTGCTGGAAATCCCTAATGCTAAATATTCATGAGGAGCTCAGCTCGTCATAAGCACACGACCAGTGTACTGCATGACGAGCTGAGCTCGTCATGAGCAGGGAAGGGGTTAATATGAATTGAAATTTTTTTTTTAAAAATATTGAATTTGTAATATTTATTTATTTATTTTAAATTCTTTTTTAATTTATATATATTTTATATAGCAGGCAATGATATCCTATGGAAGGAAATTCAAGTTACTATAAGTACGGTTATAATTACTTTTCAGGATCAATACTGGACTGAAAGATGCAGCACTGAGGTCTCTCCTGATAACAGGTGAGTAAATCGGAATTCGTAGTTCGGCTCATTTTATAGGAATTATTTTAAATTCCAAAACTCCACACTTAGAAGAATTTCCAAGTGAAACCAGTCAATGTTAGACTATGGAAGGAAATTCAAGTTACTGGAAGTATGGTTAGAATAACTTTTTCAGGATCAGTAGTGGGCTGAAACATGCAGCACTAAGGTCTCTCCTGATAACAGGTGAGTAAATCAGAATTTGTAGTTCGGCTGATTTTAGAGGAATATTTCTACGTTTCAAAAATAGACACTTAAGGGGTCATTAGGATGCCGGGCGGACTTTGCCCACCCGCCATCCTCCCGGGGATTGGGACCGCCAGCCATAAGTGCGGGGGTCCCGTGTGGGAAATTAGGATGTGGCTGCTACAGTGGCGGGCGCATCCCGCATTTTTAACATTGCGGCAATGTTAAAAATGCATGGCATGCATTTGCATACACAAAGCGGCACGCACCGGGCAGTGCCTGCCGCATTGTGTATGCAAATGCAGGGGGGTACCCCCCATGTGCACCCCCCACCTCACCTTCACCATGGGGGCCCGCAGGGGGCCCCCAAAGTAAAGACCGCCTGCCTTTCCGTGGCGGCAACGAGGCATCTCCCACAGCCCATCGTATTATAGCTGGCGTTGTCTGATAGACACAGCCACCATAAAAACTCTTTTCCGCTTCGGTCAAGGTGACTGGGGCGGAAAAGAAAAAGATGGTGTTTCCGTCCGCCGCGGTCCCCCCGCCATAGTAATATGGCGGGGGGGAAATGGGTGGCGGGCGGGCAAGGAGGTCAGGCGGATCGCCACCTCCCGCAGGGCAGTGGCAATATGCCCAACCTCCTAATGGGCCCCTTAGAAACTTTTCTGGTGAAAACCACACAATAGATTCCTATGGAAGCAAATACAAGTTACTCGTAAGTATGCTAAGATTTATCGATTTCTCCGACCTCCTAATGGGCCCCTTAGAAACTTTTCTGGTGAAAACCACACAATAGATTCCTATGGAAGGAAATACAAGTTACTGGTAAGTACGCTTATATTTACTTTTCAGGGTCCGTACTGGGCTCAAAGATGCAGCACTGACGTCTCTCGTGATAACAGATGAGTAAATCTGAATTTGTAGTTCAGCTGATTTCATTGGAATATTTTGCTTAATAGTGAAGGAAGGGAGCTGGGCCTGAGGTGACATGTGTGCAAACACGCCCTGTGGCGCGTTTTAATTTGGGAAATTAATTCCTCTTCAATCTTGAGGTCCCCTGTGTGCCAACTAGCCCACCAGGTACCTCTACTATGCGCCAGGGGGCTGCGTTGCAGAGAGGTGTTCAGAGGCCACGCCCCCTTTTTATAACACTCTGCAATGCAGCTCTGTGGCGCTTACTGGTGGTACCTGTTGGGCTAGTTGGCCCTTAGGGGAAATCTGGATTGAAGAGGAATTAATTCCCCAACTTAAAACGGGCCACAGGGCATGTTTGCACACATATCACCTCAAGCCCTGCCCCCTACCTTCACCACTGTGCAAACACGCCCCGTAGCACGTTCTAAGTTGAGGGATTAAGTCCTCTTGCATACAGGGGGTCCCTGGGGCCCAACTATACCACCAGGAACCTCCAGTATGTGCCAGGGGGCTGCGTTGCAGAGAGGTGAAAAAGGGGCGTGACCCCATTACACCTCTCTGCAACGCAGCCCTCTGGCGCGTTTCCAGAGGGGGAATTAAATCCCTTGAATATTGGGGGTCCCTGGGCGCCAGCTAGTCCACCAGGAACCTCCTGTAGGCGCCAGGGGGCTGCGTTGCAGAGATGTGTAAAAAGGAGTGTGACCTCATTACACCTCTCTGCACCACAGCCCCCTGACATATAGTGGAGGTTCCTGGTGGGCTAGTTGGCCCCCAGGGATCCCCAGTATTCAAGGGGAATTAATCCCTCCTCTGCAAACATGCCAGGGGGCGCGTTTGCAGAGTGGTGTAATGAGGGGGCGTGGCCTCCTCCCCATCCTGTTTTTTTTTACTTTTTCAAGAAGGGGGGCTTCTTTTTCCTTTTTTTGGCCCTGGGGACCCCATCCCCAGGGCCTGACCCCAAAATGTTCATTTAATAAAACATTTTGCGGGAAGGGGGCTGCATGGCCCCCCTCCCACGGCCAATTCCGTGCCCCGGGGACCCTATCCCCAGGGGCATGGCCAACTTTTTAAACATTTTTTATGGGGGGGCTGCGTAGCCCCCTCCTCTGTCCCCTTAAGACCCTGGGGACCCCATCTCCCGGGCCTTTCATTCTTTTTTTAAAAAAATGATAATGATAGAGGGAGGCTGCCTTGCCCCCCTCATAGGCCACTTATGGCCTCGGGAACCTCATCCCCCGGGGCCTGCCCTTTCATTGGGGACCATTAGGGGGTCCCCAATCCCTCCATGGTCCCGCCGGCTCCCTGCTTCCTACTGGAGCCGGCATTGCTTTTCCATATGGGGGAGCAGTTAACATGCTGCTCCCCATATGGAAAAGCAATCTGATTTTCTTCATTGAAGCGAGAGCAGGTTTCCCTGCTCTCGCTTTAATGAAGGAAAGCAGTTTGCAATGGCAGGGTGGGAGCCGCAAGGCTCCTGTCCTGTCATTGCAAACAGCAGTGTCCCGGGGGTGGGCAACCCGGGACACTGCAAGAGCCGGCCCTGATGGGGGGTGGCGGTTCCCAGGGGCTCTACAAGGCTCCAAGAGGGGGGCCGCGCGCCCCCTCCAACATTTGTAAAAAGCCCCAGGGGGTGGTGGTCCCCGGGCTGGGGGGACTCAAAGCCCCCCCACCCATTTTGAAATAGCCCTGGGGTGGCGATCCCTGGGGCTGGGGGGGCCTCAGAGCCCCCACCCTATTAGCATAAGCCCCGGTGGTGGCGGTCCCCGGGGCTGGAGGGGCCTCACAGCCCCCCACCCATAATTTAGTAAAGCCCTGGGGAGTGGTGGCCCCCGGTGGCTAAACAAATGCATTTTTTTTATTGGCAGAGTACGCGTACCATACATGCCTCCTGAGTTGTTTTTTTTTAAATAATTTTTTGGGGGAAATTACCTACAATTACATACAGGAAAGCACCATCCTTATCTGGTACCATAGTAAGGAGTCACTTTGAGAGTGCCAAAAAAACAACATGGCTGGGGACACGGCAACAAGGATTCAGAAAATGCACTACGTGTAAAGCATGCAAACTTTTAAAAAAAGAAATTAAATAAAGATTCTAGAGAAATAGTTTTTGAGATCAAGGACAATACAACTTGTGAAAGAAGTTACGTTGTTTACCTTCTAGAGTGCTTCTGTGGCAAAAGATACATCGTAAGCACAATATGTCCATTAAAGAAACGTGTGTTAGAGAACATAAGAGCTGTGCAGAATGAAGACACTACACATGCGATGGCCAAACATATGAGAACACAGCCCAATCGCAATTGGATGGACATGCGATACTCTGGACTGGCAACTATACTGGTGCATGAAAGAGGAGGGAATCACACATCTAAACTAATCATTCAGTTCAAAACAATAGAACCCATTGGGCTCAATGGGGAAGAAGAAATGTATATACACCTGTAAATATTTTGTACATATGTTTCAACCTGAAGTAGATGCCCAAAGAGATTGATCAAGACTGTGAAAGATTAATTATGAGCTTGCATTATATCAAGAAAAAAAAACAATGAAAAATAATGGAATGTTGTATTTTTTTTATCACCATGTTAGCATATTCTTTTTTGTCTTTTTCTGTTGCGAAGTATTCATTTGATAACTTTATTTCGGTCAAGAGACCATAAAAGTGCAATAAAATATGTACAAGCACAGTAATAAAACCACAAATACAATTAAGTTAAAAAGATATTAAAGAGTGAGTTATCAAAGAATAAGCAGATAAATGGATGTTGGGCATTATTTCGTACTAGAAAAAAGAGATCTTCCCCGCCACATGCCAAATAAAAAACGGGAAACTGCAAAAACAATGGGAGGGGCAGAGTCATAGGTTAAAACTCCTGTAGCTTGGGCACATTGTCTAAACCCCAAATTTTTGCACAGTGGAAGGATCCAGCATTTCCGAATTTCACTGTATGCGGGGCAGAAAAAGAATATATGTACAATGTCTTCCCTCCAATAGTTGCAAGCAGGGGAATTGGCCTCTGACAGTAGTGACCATCTGGATGTAAGTGCCCCTATTGGTAAGGAGCCGTGCCTCAATTGGGTGTACACTTTTCTTGCAAATGGGGGCTGCACCAAGTCCAAAAACACCTCCGTCCAGGGGCTAACTTTCGTCAGAAGAAACTCTGGGGTCAGCCTTCCCAAGGAGGTCGAGCAGTGTAGAGTTTTGAGGTTGTAGGACTTTACAGCCACCACTATTTGGGACCTTTGCGTCCTCACGCAGCAATCTTCCGGCGCATCCCAAAGTTGTGACAAACAAAGTTGATGGAAAAAAGCCTTGACATGGTCCAGCCAAGGTATGTTCTTGTATTCTAGCTGGCCCCAGATTGCAGTGAACTCTGCCCTAAAGGATGCCAGCTCCGGCACGGACCAAAGTCTTCTCCAATAGAGCAGCGGTCGTGCAGCTGCCAGCTCATCGATGGATTCCAAGCCTAAGTCTAGGTGTAGTGGTATTAGGGGAGTACTTTGTGGGAGAGCTACGCATAAAGGCATGTTCAACCTTCGATAGCTCATGTACTTTCATATGTCCCCAAAGTTCTGCGGCTTACAAAGCTGCTGGCCTGACCTGCATTTTGTAGATCTCAAGGGCAGGAGTGACAGGTTTGAAGGTCGAAGCGCTATGAAATCTGCCTATGCCTCCCGTAATCTGGGACAGTCTCAGAGATGATTTAGAAACTTGGTGGTCCCATGTGAAATGTTCAGTCAATGTGACCCCCAAGTATACAAAAGTCTTGACACGCTCCAGGGAAATTCCATTGAGCATAGGATTTGGGTGGGTATGTCTCGGGGGATTGAAGATCATAAACTTTGTCTTCTCCAGGTTGACCTCCAACCTCTGTGAGGCACAAAAGGACACAAACCCGTCCAGGACCCGCTGGATGCCCATTGATGTCCGCAATAACAACAAGGTGTCATCCGCGAACATCAAAGCGGGCACCCTACCAGTGGCCAGACGGGGAACATCATTGTCCTTGATGCCAGAAAGTACATCAATCAGACCATTAACGTACAGGCTAAAGAGGGTGGGGGCCAATACACAGCCCTGGCGTACTCCCCGGGTAACGGGGAAAAGGGCTGATAGCTCCCCATTCCTTCCACATCTCACCTGTGCATAATTCCCCGTATGGAGTCTGGGGAGGGCTTTCAGCAAATAGGGAGGGAGACCAAGCTCCTCCAAGACCGTCCAGAGCCTCTCCCTGGGAACCAGATCAAATGCGGCCCGCAGGTCCACAAAAACAAGATAGAGGCTGCCACCCTCTATTCTTGCAGTTTTCCAGTATAGGACCTGGAGTCAAAAGATCTGGTCCATGGTCGAGACCCCTGAACTAAATCCGGCTTGAAGGGTGGTTAAGATTTTATTCTCCTCCATCCAACCCAATAATCTATTGAGTAGGATTCGCCCCATCAGCTTCTGGGTGGTGTCAATTAAGCTGATTGGTCTGTTGTTAGATGGAACAAGCGGACAACCCTTTTTAAAGATTGGAACGATCTCAGCTCCAAGCCAGGTCTCGGGCAATGCAGAGCCTTGCAAGACCGCATTGAACAAGACCATCAGATAAGGGGCCCAGATTTTAGGTTGGGAGCGAAAAAGATCTCCAGGGAGCCTATCAAGGCCAGGAGCTTTGTTTGGGGGCAGCCTCTCAATTGCCGACTCCACTTCTTTAAGGGAAATGGAATCGGGAGGTGATCTTCTCTAGGGCACCCGCTTGTCCCATCCTTTCACCGAGGCCCGAGACCCCCAGCAGTCTGTACTCATGCAGGGAGTCTTGGGCCAGTGTGGCCCCAGGGGCTATCTGGGTGTCCTTGTTCCCTGGATCCCCAGGACCCAAGTCCCCCGGCAGTCGGTGCTCGTGCCGGGAGTATGGGGTCGAAGGATTCCCGAAGGCAAGGATAGTATCCTGATCCTTACTAGGGGAAGCCCCGGTAACCCAGGTCCCGGCAGTCTATGCTCATGCAGGGGGTCTGGTGCCATGGGTATCTCTAACTCAGGACCGGTATAAAGTGACCTAAAGTGTGTCTCCCAAACTATGGGAGCAATATTCGAGACCCCAACATCTCGCTCGCCGCCCACTGGTGAGGTAGCAATTGCGCAGAAGGTCTTAGAGTTTTTTTGGAGCAGTGACTGTTTCATTTCAGCCCATCTAGCTTCCTCCCACTCACTTTTGGCCCTATTTAGTTCCTTCTTATAAAGCAATCTAGTGACTTTGATTTTAGGGATGTCCTTGGATTTAATTGCCATGAGGAGGTCTTTCTTGGATTTCTTACAGGCATGGTCATACCAAGGATGTATTTTAGTCCTGCGCGATTTCGTTCTACTAAGAGGATAAAATACATCACCTAGGCTCAGTACTAACTTTCCATGTGACTCAATAATTTGCCCATGGGAAGTAGCACTCCCCATTTCGCTTATGAGTGGGGTAGCAATCTGGTAGATTTCTGCAAGACGACTTGGTGAGTCCACACACGAAGGCCACTTAACCCTTCTCCTATTATTAGATATATTATAGGAAGGTACTGCCAAGTTATTACTAATGGCGGGGTTGGTTAGTCCAAAAGATCCAGGTTTAAGCGTCAGGACCAATGCATTGTGGTCGCTGTCGTGCCTGGGGATGACCTCGAAATCTTTAATCCTGTCCCAATGTCTGGCTCCCAACATAAGGTAGTCAATGATGGAAGTACGATTGGTCCGGTTGTATGTGAACAAACCCGAACTATCGTTATTAACCCTCCCATTACATGCCCGCAGGGACATTGCAAGGGTCAGGGATTTAATTTGCAATACTAACGGGGTCCAGGCCCTAACCGGAGCAATCCTTGGGGCGGGGATATGCCAAACCGAATCAACCTCGTCCTCATCACACAACTCAGGCCCACCCAGGGGCTCGAACTGACAATTAAAATCGCTACCAAGAATTATCGAGGTTACCGGGTCAAGTGTTTGTAGAAAATGTACGAGCACTTTAATAGTGCTTGATTCCTTCCCATTCGCAGTGGGCCTCGAATAGATATTTATAATAGCCACACGCGATTTGTCAAAGGTCTTTAATATGACACATTGTATATCGGGTGATTTTGTGTCCACATGGGTGACCTGCACACCAAGGTGTAGGCCCACCCATATGTATAGGCCGCCAGAAGGACGGCCTTTCCCCCCAGATACTGCATTGGTGTCGAAAGTAGCAAAACCGGGACTAGCACTCTCCTCTAAGCACCAGGTTTCTTGCATCAAACAAATGTCACAGGAAGCCATGAAAGAAAGCCACCCTGGGTTGAGTATCTTGCTCTTTAACCCGGCCACGTTCCAAGAAAGAATTCTTATGTTTTCTTCCATGGCCTCTCCTGTGCATTGTGCACCCCCATGCTCTAAAAAGGACTCCGAGCCTGATCTCTGCTCTACACCAGGCCCCTCCCCTATCACTACAGTGTGGGAGAAATTCTCAACAATAATCATTGGTAAGGTCTTCTCCTTAGATCCTATCCCTTCCTCTAGATTTGTATTGATAGACTGCACTGGACGGGTGCCTTTAGAGGCAGTCAATGAACCTCCTCGAGGACACTAAACCTATTCCAGTGGGGTAGCAATGGATAAGTGGGAAATAAAGAAGGGATACCCTCCCCAAATGACTGCCAGTGGTTAGCCCTATTGGGAGGGGGGTAGCAATTTCTAATCGGATGGGGTCTCCTGTGGGAAGTCGATTTGTAGTTAGGCGTGGGATAGAAGTAGGATAAGTGTAGGGGGAAGATTTGGGATTCTCTGTAGGAATGGGTTTTACAGATGTAATCCACAGTGGAGGGGTCCCTAAAATTAATGGTAACGACATCCCCTGCCACTGTTTTGGGGCCTCTCCCAATCCAATCAATTCTTCTTACTGCTAATATTTCCCCCGAGACATTTGGGGGCAGCGGTCTATTTTGGTCCAGCCACTGTACACACTTGTTATATAAGTCTGCCTCGTGTTCTCTATTCCGCCCACTAAGAGCCGGGACACCCACAAGAGCAACTACATATGGTTGAACTTCCGGGGGTAGGTTTATTGATGGCAATTGCCTAGGTGCTGGTTTTGCCACAGGAGGTCTTGATAAATTTGCTGTGTTATTGATTCCCACATGTTTGCCCTCTTTATGGTGGTGACTAGATTTCCCAACAGGTTCCCCTGCAGGGGGAATGGTGTGCCCTGATTTATTAGTGATTGGCGGTGGGGGAGGTGCAGGGTTTGCAAGTTTTGCAGTGGTTTTTGAGGGCCCTGGGTTTTGGTTCAGTATAACTGGAACAGTAGTGTTAGTTATAACTGGGCAGGATAGTTTTGTAGTAGCTACAGCAGGTGCTAGAGGTGTCAGTTTGGCTTCGGGGTTAACTAGCTTCATTGGCGCTGACATTTTATTATTTAAAATAGAAGTTAGTCTGTCCAGTTTAGAAACGAGGGGTTTAAGATGTGAGGCGATCGTTTGCTCAAGGCTTGCCTGGAGGTCGGCCACCATATTGGTGACCCAGCATGGTATCCCTGCAGGTGAGTGGAACGTGTTTACAGATGATGTCACCAAATTATGATTGGCCTGCTTTTTTTTGCCCGTGTTTTTAGCGAAAGTATCCTTTTTTGGCTTTGAGCCGGTTCTGTCAGATTTGGAAGTTGTTACAGGGGAAGGGGAGGTCAGGGTACAGGGTTGGACGTCGTCGTTGTTAGTTGGGGGCCCAGTTAAGACCTGTACCAATTCAACATCAACTGAAGCCTCAGCAGGCACCTGCACACAAGGCAGCTCAGCATAGGTAGATGTTAGATAAGAATCCAAAACCGTTGGATCATTCATTATGACAGCGTGGTCTTTGGTGCATGCTGAGGCTGGGAAGGATAATCTTCTTTCAGTGTGTTCTATTGCATTGGCTACCACCCCTATAGTTTGTTGCAGCATTTTATCAATAGCCGTCAGTGTAGGCAAGGGCTGCTGTAGTGTAGCCTGAAGTCTGGTATTTGGGCGAGATGCAGGCAATCAAGACTTCTTTGTTGTGGTGCTCATTTTCTAAGGAAGTTATACTGTACTAATGACTATAGAATGTAGCGGGTCCCAAAATGATCACAGTATACACTCTTGGTCCGACAATAGGCCAGTGTAACAAATGAGCAGTGTCTAGAGAAGAAGTGTTAAGAGTAACAGTACCTTGGATCAAGGGAGGTGGCCCGACCCGACCCTGGATGACCACAGACGGCCCGGGCTCAGCTGACAGGCGACGTCCCTGCAAAGCAGGGGACGCTGGGATTTGAAGTTTCTCCTGCCCTGCCCCTCTCAGCGGCCGCGAGTGGTCTGCGATGGCGGGGGCAAGCAGAGCTGGCTGGAGACCAGGAAATGTGGCGAGGAGGTAGTGGTGCCCCCAAAGCTAGTAGGAATGTTGCGAAGTATTGCAAATAGAGGATACTTTGACTAAAAGCTCCTTAGGAGTGAAGTAGGGCACCCACCCCGATGGACTAAACAAAAAAGGACACTTAATCATTCTAAACATGGTAAAGAATACATTCACACCAGATTTGATATGAGATAAAGTGTATCGACCAGTTAAAAGTGCATATCATTGATCAGTATACTTAATCTGCTATATGTTAAAATAGACTGGACCTACAGGCAGAAAATGCAAGCAAACATGTGGTTAATGAGCAACAGAATTGATGTAACAATGTTTTGATGTTTGATGTTTTGTGGTTTTTTATATAGCGCTCTGTCACTCCAGGGAGCATCCTGGCGCTTGATCTTCATTGCAGACCGGTAATATGATGTTATGACTGTGTTTGGGATGTTTGAGTATAATCAGACCAAAGTTTTACATTTGGATTCTGGGAGTCCGTATATCCAAGTTTTGAAAGATTTTTTGAAAGTCTGTTCTGATGATATTTGACGAAGTTCTGTAGGGAGCGTGTTCCAGGCCTTGGCCCCAAGAACTGTCAGTGATTTTCCCCCCTTGGTGGTGAGTTTAAACTTGGGGACAGTGATCAGATTGGCTGTGGCTGATCTGAGTTCTCTCGATGGATAATACCTGTGGAATCTATCATTTAGGTATTTTGGGCCCTGTTTGTGAAAACACCTAAATGTGATCACAATGATTTTAAATAAGATCCGCTTCTGAATAGGAAGCCAATGCAACTTGTTCAGGGTAGCTGATGCTGATGATCTTCTGGGCAACCTCAGGATTAATCTCGCTGCCGCGTTTTGAATGGTCTGTAGTTTATGTAAGGTAGATTTTGTTGCTCCAGCATACAGACTATTACAGTAGTCAATTTTGGATGTTTTTAAGGCAACTGCTACTGTTCGGCGGGCGGGCAATGGTAGATAGTCAAAGAATTTGCGTAACCCTTTCATGATGTTAAAGCAGGCAGCTGCTATTTCTTTGGATTGTTGCTTAAAAGAAAGCAAGTTGTCAAATTTTATGCCCAGATTTCGAGTGGCATTGATGGTGTCTGGGGGAGCTTCCGCATCGGGTGGCCAACAGGTGAGTGGGGAAAATAGATTATTTTTCCCAAATGGTATGATCTCTGTCTTTGCAGAGTTGCATTTCAGATGGTTTTTGTGCATCCACTTAAAGGTTGCGTCAGACACTCTTTTAGGTCTCGTTCTGCTTTGGCTATATCTTTGTCCAGAATCAGGACCAGTTGGGTGTCGTCGGCGTATGCGACCGTATTCACATTGCAGGACGCAATAAGACTGATCAGGGGAGCCATATACAAATTAAATAAGGTAGGGCTCAGACTGGAGCCCTGAGGAACCCCTGAGCCAATCTCCTTCTCCTTAGAGTAGAATTGTCCTAGCCTGACGATTTGTTTTCTGTTTAACAAAAAGTTTGTAAACCAGTTCAACACGGTGCCCCCTATACCTGCCTCGGCTAGGCGATGTAATAATATGGTAAGGGACACCGTGTCGAAAGCTGCCGATAAGTCAAGGAGGACAAGGACAGCCCTGCCCCCCTGGTCTAGTGAAGTTCGTATAGTTTCTGTTGTAAATAACAAAGCTGATTCAGTAGAATGTTTGGCTCTGAATCCAGCCTGGTTTGGATGTAGAATGTTATTTATTTCCAGGAACTTTGTTAGCTGTCTGTTGACCAGGGTTTCAGTGCATTTACACAGTGCAGGGAGTTGGGAGATCGGTCGTAGATTAGTTAGGACAGATGGGTTATGTAAAGTCTTTTTTTGTAATGGCTTTACAATGGCTGTTTTCCACGCATTGGGGACTTCTCCGGTTTGAAGTGAGGCGTTGATGATGTCATTTATCATGGGGCTTACTTCCTCTTTAATAGCCTGAATTAGTGAGGGAGGACAGGGGTCAAGTGGTGATCCCGATTTGATTTTTGATAGAACTTTCAGAGTGTCTGCTTCCTCAATCGAGTCAAAAGTATTCCATCTAACTGTTATCCCATGGTTACTTTCTTGCAGATTATGTTCTTTGTTTTCCGTACTAGCAGGGAAATTTTTGGTAATGTTTACAATTTTTTGTTCAAAGTAGTCTGCAATGTCATTACAGAAACTTTTTGATGGTGGTATCTCGTGAGATAGTATTTTTGGGTTTCTAAAACTTGTGACTATACGGAAAATTTCTTTTTGGTCATTCTGAGAAGTTTCTATTTTTTTGGTAAAATAAGTTGTTTTGGCTTTTTTTATAAGTGCGTGGTAGTTCTGTCTGGCGGTTTTAAAGTTGACCTGATCATTCTCGTCATATTGTTTGTGCCATTTGCGTTCGAGTCTACGAACTGTGCGTCGTGTGTTTTTCAGTTCTTCTGTGAACCAGGGAGCTGATGTTTTCCCCTGTTTAGTTGTGGATTTTTTATTGTTTCTTCCTGACGTCAGATTCTCACCAATGGTTCTCATCCATTTATCATAGTTGAGATAATCAATGGTAACGTTACCTACTGTCTCTGGTTTATTCTCTCTGACCCAGTCTTGTAGGTTCGGGTGCTCAATGATTTTGGTCCAGCAAGGGGTTGGCTTCTCATCTCTGAAATTATCTGGTTTTGGCATTTTCATTTCTTCCATTTTACGGTGAAATGTAATGAGACTATGATCTGTCCATGTTTGGGGTAGGGGCGTGGAGACATTTATTGACTTCAAATTCGTGCAGATACAGTCCAACACATGGCCCGCTGTGTGTGTGGGTTCTTTTGTAGGAATTGTAAGCCCCAACACATGCATGATGTCTTTAAAATGTAGTGCGTTTGTATCATTTGCGCAATCGAGATGGAGATTTAAATCTCTCATTAAGGTGAAGTTAGCGGCCTTGAGTGTCATATTTGTGAGTGCTTCTCCTAGACTTTCTAAAAAGTGACTGCTTTGTCCTGGTGGGCGGTAGATCAGTGCCCCTGAAAAGGTAAAGGAATCGTGTGCTTTTAAATTAAAAGCTAGACATTCCGCATCTTTTATTTCCGGTAATTCCTGAATATTACATGTGAGGGTTTCTCTATGAATGATAGCGATACCTCCCCCCCTTTGTATAGTTCTATCCATTCTCTGTATCATACATCCATGGGGGAGTGCACATACGATGTCGGGGTTTGACCAGTTTTTTAACCATGTCTCCGTGACCATGAGACAGTCCAAATTGTTTTCTATAATCAGATCATATATGTGTAAAGCATTTTTACACATAGAGCGTGCGTTTATTAGTCCTCCCTTAATAGATTTATAAGTAATTTTCGGATTATGTTTTACATAAGTTTGTAATGTTTGTTTACATGTGATACATGAGATTGGTCCTAGCCAACTGTCTACTAATATTGCATGGTGACATTGTTTGTTGTCGGGTTTTAAAGATAATAGCTTTTCTCTGGTTGACTGACCTGTATGCATTTTATGGTAGGTAGCGCAAAGGCCCACAGCCCCTCAGCCCGTCCTTAGCGCGGACGGGTGCAGACGGGCTGACTCTGGCGTGACTCCGGCGCTGGCGAGGCGCGTCCACTGCACGCGTCCGCTGTCGCGGAGATAGTCCGTATCCTTTTATAGGGATGGCTAGAGCGCTGACCCAGCTGCCGCCTCCCACTCAAGATGTCTGCCGTGTATGTTCTTCCCTTCTGCTCGGTAAACAGCCCTGAAATCGGCTGTGACCGACGAAGGTGCTGGGGGAGTGATTATAGGGGCGGGGTAAGTGCAGTTACTTTCACAGTGCTTTTCACGAGAAAAGTGCAATTATTTAAAAATCGGCGTCTAAAATTAAAGTAAAGTTTATGTACACTGCGCTATCAATCAGCGTCAAATGCACACAAATTAGCACAACAGTTAGGCTTATCTGCTTCTACCTCCCGGCTCAAGCCTCAGGAGGGGTCCAAAAGTTACACAGGTAAACGCGGTATCAGCGCAATGAAAATCTCGCGTCTAAAAACCCTGGGCTCCTTTTGTAGGGATGGCTAGAGCGTTGACCCAGCTGCCGCCTCCCACTCAAGATGTCTGCCGTGTATGTTCTTCCCTTCTGCTCGGTAAACAGCCCTGAAATCGGCTGTGACCGACGAAGGTGCTGGGGGAGTGATTATAGGGGCGGGGTAAGTGCAGTTACTTTCACAGTGCTTTTCACGAGAAAAGTGCAATTATTTGAAAAACGGCATCTAAAATTAAAGTAAAGTTTATGTACACTGCGCTATCAATCAGCGTCAAATGCACACAAATTAGCACAACAGTTAGGCTTATCTGCTTCTACCTCCCGGCTCAAGCCTCAGGAGGGGTCCAAAAGTTACACAGGTAAAAGCGGTATCAGCGCAATGAAAATCTCGCGTCTAAAAACCCTGGGCTCCTTTTGTAGGGATGGCTAGAGCGCTGACCCAGCTGCCGCCTCCCACTCAAGATGTCTGCCGTGTATGTTCTTCCCTTCTGCTCGGTAAACAGCCCTGAAATCGGCTGTGACCGACGAAGGTGCTGGGGGAGTGATTATAGGGGCGGGGTAAGTGCAGTTACTTTCACAGTGCTTTTCACGAGAAAAGGGCAATTATTTAAAAATCGGCGTCTAAAATTTAAGTAAAGTTTATGTACACTGCGCTATCAATCAGCGTCAAATGCACACAAATTAGCACAACAGTTAGGCTTATCTGCTTCTACCTCCCGGCTCAAGCCTCAGGAGGGGTCCAAAAGTTACACAGGTAAACGCGGTATCAGCCCAATGAAAATCTCGCGTCTAAAAACCCTGGGCTCCTTTTGTAGGGATGGCTAGAGCGCTGACCCAGCTGCCGCCTCCCACTCAAGATGTCTGCCGTGTATGTTCTTCCCTTCTGCTCGGTAAACAGCCCTGAAATCGGCTGTGACCGACGAAGGTGCTGGGGGAGTGATTATAGGGGCGGGGTAAGTGCAGTTACTTTCACAGTGCTTTTCACGAGAAAAGTGCAATTATTTAAAAATCGGCGTCTAAAATTAAAGTAAAGTTTATGTACACTGCGCTATCAATCAGCGTCAAATGCACACAAATTAGCACAACAGTTAGGCTTATCTGCTTCTACCTCCCGGCTCAAGCCTCAGGAGGGGTCCAAAAGTTACACAGGTAAACGCGGTATCAGCGCAATGAAAACAATAAGGTGATTGGAATGTGTCTAATCTAAATTTCAACTACAGGTCCCACAACACCTCATTGCGAGTAGAGATGAATACAAGTATATAAAGCAGAAACTAAACAGGGACTCCTAAAACCTACCGTGATCAAGAACCCTGTGTTTGAAAAGCAAAGGTGGAAAGAAGGAGATCCAAGTAAAGAATCGTAACAAACTGGCGAGGAGTGTGCCGTGATTTGAATCTTTTGTTGAAGGATTTATACATATATATATACATAAATATAAATATATATATATATATATATATAATATATATATATATATATATATATATATATATATATATATATATATATATATATATATATATATATATATATATATATATATATATTACCTACTGGCGGTCGCCAGTAGATATATATAGTTAGGATTTTATCTCTATGGGACTTTTGAAAATTCTATGTCTAATAACTTTGGCGTTTGTGTACGGAATCGGCTGAAATTTGCAGGAAAATGGCACATTTTGCTTTTGAGCAGCCCCTGAAAATTTGGGGGGTTTCGTCAAGGGGGGGCCGAGAAAAAAGGGGGGTCCCAAAACACGTTTTTAACATTGAGTTTTCCATGGGGCGTTTGGCCTCTCTTTTAGCTCGAACGGCTGAATGGATTTGCACGAAACTTGGCAAAATTGTAGGGACTGTTAGCCCGATGTGCCTTTGCTGGGTCTCAATATATGTGCTCCAGTGGATTTTGAGAAATTAAAATTTGAAAAAACAGATATATCTGTGACAGCGTCCCGGGTAGCGCTCCGGTTCGTGAACTTTTCGCGTAACGGAGCTTTGCGAAGCGAAGCTGATTGGCTCTCCGGTGTCTGTCAACATTCTAAACAGTCCGGAGCGGCCGCCATCTTGTCTCTCGGTAGGATCAAGAGACAAGAAGAGGAGAAAAACGAAGGGGGAATTTAATGAAAGGGGGCAAGGTAGACCCTTCTTGACCCCCTAGGAATGATGTTGGGGTTATTAAAGGGTCCCGCGCTTTCCGGTTTGCGAACCGGGTAGCGAATCAGGACGCGAAACGGGAATTCGCCATTTTGTGTTTCGTTTTAATTAAATTACAAGATGGAGGAAAAACAATGTGGGAAATGGGTATAAGGGGGTACGGGAGACGTATCCTGACCCCCTATGTTTTCTGAGGGTGACTGAGGATGCTCATATATGTTGATACTTGTCTTCCAGCGGCTGCGCATGAGCGTTTTTTTTAAAAAACATTTTTGCTGCATGACGTCTGTTAACGTTCGATTCGAAGGAAATCAGGAAGTGTTGACCGCCATTTTGACACTGCGAGTAAATATATTGTTAAAAATAATTGTTATAAATTAATCCGTTTTGATAAACATTGTCTGCGCAATCTTGCTTTTTTTCCAATGCCACACTTTTGTCGTGCACGGCAGCCATTTTAGATGCCTTGACCAGACCCACTCTCTGCACGCCGCCGATCGTGACGTCTGTTAATGTTCGATTCGAAGGAAATCAGGAAGTGTTGACCGCCATTTTGACACTGCAAGTAAATATATTGTTAAAAATAATTGTTATAAATTAATCCGTATTGATAAACATTGTCTGCGCCATCTTGCTTTTTTTCCAATGCCACACTTTTGTCGTGCACGGCAGCCATTTTAGATGCCTTGACCAGACCCACTCTCTGCACGCCGCCGATCCTCAGCATGGCTCCCCACCCTCGCAAGCATCTCCCCCACGCACTGGTCACCCCCGCTCTCTGTCTTATGCATGGGCCATAAACCTCCCCCCATCTGCGCTGCTCTTCCCTGAGAATCACACCCTGTGCCCGCCCGACACCTCCCTTTCACCCTATTCACTACCGCACCCTCTGACACTCCTCTTCTTTTGTGTCTGATTGTCCAGGCCGGTCCCAGGCTATCACCTAGCCCTGCGGATGTAGTTTATGGCCTCAACTGTAAAGAATCACACCTCTTCAAAGGAGTTACAGTAGATCAAGGCCCCCACCTTATGAGATCCGTCACACCGCACACGTTCCTACTATCTGATAACTATCCTGTATTGTGATTGGGGAGGGGATTCTCACTGTGAGGGTGTGTGGGACCGAGCCTGAAGCGGAAGATTCCAGGGATGCCTTTTTGTACATCAAAGTCTTCACAATTAAGTGTCACATTAAAAATATGTAGCACTCCAACAAAGTAGTAGGATTATAACACTTTAATAACTTATAAATATATACAACGCATCAAAAACAGTAAACACGTTAAAAAAATGTTTTTTAAACAAAAGCAACAATGGTCAGTAGCGGTCTGTTGTGCGAAAAGTCCGAAGGCAGCACAACGCGCCGAGATCTGGACGGCACCCAAGTGATGTCCTTTACTTGCCGCACTAGTCTTGGCATCCTACAATGCTGCACCGAAAAACGGCATGGGGCGCCCCGGGGGGGGGGGGGGAGGCGGTGTGAACGGGCCTCCCCAGGTGGAGGCTCGTCTGCTGTAGTGGGGCGCCCCTTTAGCGTTTCACTTGCCATTCAGCGGTTTTCCGCCCGCTTTTGCTGCACTGTGCCTCGTCAGTAGCGGTCTGTTGTGCGAATAGTCCGAAGGCAGCACAACGCGCCGAGATCTGGACGGCACCCAGGTGATGTCATTTACTTGCCGCACTGATCTTGGCATCCTACAATGCTGCACCGAAAAACTGCGTGGGGCGCCCCGGGGGGGGGGGGGCGTGAACGGGCCTCCCCAGGTGGAGGCTCATCTGCTGTAGTGGGGCGCCCTTTTACCGTTTCAGTCACCAATCAGCAGTTTTCCACCCGCTTTTGCTGCACTGTGCCTCATCCGCCATTCAGCTGTTTACCGCCCGCTCTTGCGGCTACAGCGTCTCGTCCACCATCCAGTAGAATTGCGCCCACTCTTGCTGGCTGCTACAGGAGTCTTAAAATGGCGGCCGGCTCTTAGGATTTGGGCCTGGTCCACTAAAATGGCCCTGGGACACATTTGAACTCGGACATTTGCTTGCTAGGGCTTGGGCCCCATTCTCGAAAGCGTCCCCTCAGCCTTGAAGATTCTACAAAAGTCATCGGGGCCCCTGACTCCCGCAGGCTTCCGGTGGGGAGCGGCTGCCATGATTGCTTGAGGAATGACCACGACGGAGCTACGAGATGGTGGTGCTCTCATGCTGATGCCAGCTTCAGTCTGAAACATCCAGAAACGCTGTAGACTATCAATTCGATGAGTTCCGGTGGAGCCCCAACGCGACCCGGTAGGGAAGAACTTGCCCTCCCCTTTTTTGAGTGATGGTTCTTGTTGCCTGTCCCCTCTGTTGTCATCTAACGGAACCTTTTTGGATTGCCGAGTGAGAAAAAAAAAGGTGGGGCTTTCATCGTTTGGGAAAAAAAAATGTTTCAATCCAATGAAAAGTGTTATTTTTAGGTCATATGATCAAGCATTTCATCATTAGGAAACCAAAAGTAAAATGAACCACTGAAAAGTTTTATAAACAAGTCACATGACCTGTTATGCGGCTTTGGGCTATACAAAGCCTACAAAATCCGTTGGCCTGTGAGGCGGCGTCAGTAGCGGACCGATGTGCGAATAGGCCGAAGGCAGCACAACGCGTTGAGATCCGGATGGCACCGAGGTGGTGTCCAGCAAGTTGCCGCACTGGTGTAGCAATCCTACAATGCTGCGCCGAAAGACGGCGTGGGGTGCCCGGGGGGGGGGGGGGACGAGGCGGCGCAAATGGGCCTCTTTCCCCTCCCTAGGTGGAGGCACTTCATGTGCAGTGCAGCGCCCTTTGCCATTTCACTCGCCGTTCAGCAGAGTTGCGCCCGCTCTTTCGGTACAGCGACTCACCCACCATCCAGCTGAGTTTCTCCAATTCTTGCGGTACACCGACTCACCCGCCATCCAGCTGAGTTTCTCCAACTCTTGCGGTGCAGCGACTCACCCACCATCCAGCTGAGTTCCGCACGCTCTTGCGGTACAGCGACTCACCCGCCATCCAGCTGAGTTTCGGTTACTCTTGCGGTACAGTGACTCAAACACGCCGAGATCCGGATGGCACCGAGGTGGTGTCCAGCAAGTTTCACTGTTGTGGCCATCCTACAATGCTGCGCCGAAAGACAGCGAGGGGTGCCCGGGGGGGGGGGCGCGCAAACGGGCCTCTCTCGCCTCCCCAGGTGGAGGCACCTCATCTGCAGTGGGGTGCCCCTTAGCGTTTCACTCGCCTTCCAGCTGCATTGCGCGCGCTCCTGCAGCACAGTGCCTCACCCCCCATCCAGCTGAGTTGCGCCCGCTCTTGCGGCTACAGCGTCTCGCCCACCATCCAGCTGAATTGCGCTTACTCTTGCGGTGCAGCGAAAGGCGGCTGCAACAAGACTTTCAAAATGGCGGCCGGCTCTTTGGATTTGGGCCTGGTCCACTAAAATGGCCCTGGGACACCTTGGAACCTCGACGCTTGCCTGCTAGGGCATGGGCCCCATTCACGAAAGCGTCCCCTCTTTTGACTGATGGTTCTTGTTGCCTATCTCTTCTGTTGTTATTTAACGGAACCTTTTTGGACTGCCGAAAGGGGTTCTGGTCCGACCGCTTGTTGGTGGAGACATTTTGACTATATCCTGGACCTGCCCGGCCTCGCCCAAAATGGCGCCGGTATAAATGGGACTCGTAACTCCTTGTTGTGTACTGGTTGCCCAACCTTGATATCACGAGATACGTATGCAGTTTTGAAGCACATGGCGGGCGGGGATGAGTACTGATTGAACATTTGGACATCCCTATTGATATTAAGTTCTGATGTGTTATTGATTACTGTACTATTGAAAGATCGAATTAACGTCACCCATGGTACTTGCCCGCAAATGTATATGTAGATCATTTTATTGTAACTGGCCCTGTCGTACTTTAATTATAAAATGTACGTCCACCGATTCCGCAACTGTTAGACACCTTAGTTCTTGCAACCTAATGGCCCGCCCGTTACGTTCTTCTACAGTGTAAATGTCCCCTCATCATATTCGATTCCAGTTTGCTCTGTGGCCGGCCCACGTGGTTATAGGCCCGTATTTGTATACTGACATTTTCACAATAAAGGTTTTTAAAACAAAACATGGTAGTAGTACCTTTTTTGGTAAAGTTTTGAATAATAGCTACTGTTTTCGAATCAGTAAAAGGCAAGTGAAATAAAGCATTCCGATTACATGACGGTTAAAAGGTATAATACGCAGGAAAGCAGTAAAGATAAATGGTCAAGGGCTGTTGTGTTTTCCACTCCTGCAACATAAAGTGATCGATAAGAATCCGATATTCATGCCTATCAGCGACTAAGACAGCAGGCCGAGCCTCTTTTGGTCAACGGCTCCCTCATGGGACAAAGAAACGCCCTTTTTCTCGAAAAGGGAATATTTTACTTGCAGGACAGTTGTAAATTTCCCGGGAAAATACATTAGCCTGGAACATTGTTAGTGATAAACTGTAAATGCATCTGGGTCCTTTGCTTTACAAGTCAGAGTGAGACAAAAAAAAGGTGGGGCTTTCATCATTTGGGCAAAAAAAATGTTCAAAAGCAATGAAAAGTGTTATTTTTAGGTCATATGACCAAGCCTTTCATCATTAGAATAACAAAAGTAAAATGAACCAATGAAAAGTTTTATTAACAAGTCACATGATCTGTTATGCTTACGTTACGCGCTGCCCGCGCCGTGCTCTGGATCGTTTCCGGGAAGCTGCGCCTTGCGCACCGGAGCACTTCCAGGTGCGCTAACGCGGCACATCATATGACGCATTACGCGACAACGCAGGTCCAGAATATAGTCAAAATGTCTCCACCAACCAGCGGTCGGAACACAACCCCTTGCAGCAGTCCAAAAAGTTCTGTTAAATGACAAGAGAAGGGACAGGCAACAAGAACCATCAGTCAAAGAGGAGAGGGCAAGTTCTTCTCTACCGGGTCACGTTGGGGCTCCACCGGAACTGATCGAATTGGTAGTCTACAGTGTTTCTGGATGTTTCAGACTGAAGCTGGCGTCAGCATGAGAGCACCACCATCTCGTGGATACGTTGTGGCCATTCCGCGAGTAATCATGGCAGTCGCTCCCCACCGGAAGTCTACGGGAGTCGGGTGTCTCGGTGACTGTTGTAGAATCTTCAAGGCTGAAGGGAACTCTTTTGGGAATGGGGCCCATGCCCTAGCAGTCAAGCGTCCGAGTTCCACGGTTGCCCAGAGCCATCTTTGCAGGCCAGTCCCAAGACTGTGGAGCCGACCGCCATTTCGTGAGCTACGTAGCAACCGCCTGTCGCTGTACCGCAAGATTGGGTGCAATTCAGTTGGATGGCGGGTGAGACGTTGTAATAGCAAGAGCAGGCGCAATTCAGCTGGCCGAGCGAGGCACGGTGTCGGAAGAGCGGGCGCAAGTCAGCTGGTCGAGTGAAGCGCTGGGGTGTAGCTGAGAAACCTCCACCTCGGGAGGTGGAGGAGGCTCGTTTGCGCCGCCTCTCCCTTCTACTGCACCCCACGCCGTCTCCTGGCGCAGGTATATGTGATGGTCGGACCAGGGCACCGCAGGACATGTCTTTAGGTCAAACGGATCGTGGGACAAGGTGTGGAGCAGGCGCAATTATCTCGGGGGTCTCCGTCAAGCGGTTCAGGGAGGCACCGCATCACATTGTTTTCCAATGCAGTCAGGTCCACAAACAGCCCCCACTTACTTTGAGAATAGTGAAGCTGCAGCAGGTGCAAATAAGCTTCAGACAGTGTTACAAGCGCTGCTCCGAACCCTCAACTATGGCACTCAACATCCAGGACTTATGCCATTTGTGCAAGGCAGTGACATCGAAGCATCTCAGGGACCAAGCAACATACCATATCCAGAGTCCTTCCCACAACCTCTGCCTTCCTTCTTACCTAGTTATTGTTCTTTCACTGCCACTCCAGGCTTTTAGTCTGTGGATGGAAAACCATGAACCTACACTCACATATGAAAATCTTAATATTGATGCTTGACTGAGGCCAAGGAGATCAGAGTGCATGAGTCTCATGCTCGATCGATTGAGCTAGCCGGATCAGGCAATAAGAAGGTGGTGGTGGGGGTGGCGGCATCAGCAAGGCATCCCCCCACACAACTTGTCGGACATCACCTCTGGATGTACTGGGGACGAGCCTAGGCGCATGGTGTCGTCCCCGGGCAATTTGCACAACGGTCCTCCACCCCTAGGCCGCCAGCTATGCTACCTCGACCGGAACAGTGATGGATGTTGCAGCAGACTGCCATGTAAATAGTTATTTAATAAAATTTTTACCCTGTTACTTTGCTGGTGTGTTGTATATATTTATAATATTTGCATAGGGTTTGTCATTGTTTTGGGCGGGGTGGGCGGCGGAGCCGAGCTGTCTTGCAGCCATCATGGTGTCGAGCTCAGTTCCTCTCACTAGTTTCGTATTTCTCATGAGGGGTTGTTCCTAATGTTTCTATTTTAGCGAGGTCAAAAAGAGATCCCATTAGTGGCCTACTGATTTTGCTTGATTCCTTTTGTTTACTCCTTCACTATCTGCAAAGAGAGAATTCTCCTAAAAGAAAAGAGGAGGGGGGGGGGCAGCGTTCAAAGCACATCAGCGTGCATAAATACGAAAATGTTTTTACCTACCACGTACTTGACATTTTACAGCTTTTGATATTTGCTATTAAAAAACCATTGAAATTCACTGAAAAAACCATAGGTTATAGACCATATATAGTTAGGAATTAGCATTTACAAAACCTTGAAAATTCACTGAAAAAACCATAGGTTATAGACCATATATAGTTAGGGATTAGCATTTACAAAACCTTACTTTACTCGCACAAAACCATTGAAATTCGCATATATAGTTAGTTGCACTAACTAAATATCGCGCACCCGCAATCCACTGCTGATGATGTCACATATTACATCATTCATGACATGGTCAGTGACATCACTGATGACATCACTGATAACATCTCAAATGACATCACTGATGACATCACTAATGACAACACCCATTGACTGTATGTTTCTGTAAAGTTAAAATATGTCTTACATATTGAAGAATGAGCGGATGTATAAGTGTCTGGATGAAGGATTTAGTAGGTGCATGACTGACTGTATGAGTGAGTGATTTAATGTGTCTCACTGAGTGCATGGGTTAGTTACTAAACTGTCTTAATTAGTGCATCATTATGTCTGTTGTTCTGTAAACTGCTGCATGTGTTGATCAGTAGCTATATGAGTAACTATATGGGTTATTGATTGGTTGCCCAAGTATTTGTATGGGAGACTGAGTGTGTGTGATGACATCTCATTTGACATTACTAATCACATCACTGATGATATCATTCATGTGATAATACGATGAACCTCTTCAGACTCTAATATAACCTTAGATACACTCAGTGTAAACAGTCACTCACAGATTGTCACTCATCCATGGAGTTACTCATACACCTAGTCAGTCATGCAAAGAATCAATCACACCTCCATTTCCTCAACTATACAGTTATACACACCTTACTTATTCAAACATATTCTAACACATATTTACTCTCTTATACAATCACTGATACAAGTTTTCAATGATCCATGCAGCCACTCACACATTCACTGGCTCTTATACACAGTAATTTATATATGTCAACTCTCACATGTACTGTGTTTTAAATATGTACTTACTTTGACATGTAGCACTGAGATATCCATTCACTCACCAATACACTCATGCACACAGTCAACCACCCATACAGCTGTTTCCACATGCAGTTTTGAACCCATACATCTAGTGAATCAACTGTTCACACATCTAAGCACAGAGTCACACACCTCCCAGCCCCCCCCCACACACACTCACTCTCCCATACAAATACTTGGGCAACCAATCAATAACCCATGTAGTTACTCATATAGCTACTGATCAACACATGCAGCAGTTTACAGAACAACAGATATAATGATGCACAAATTAAGACAGTTTAGTCACTAACCCATGCACTCAGTGAGACACATTTAATCACTCTCTCATACAGTCAGTCATGCACCTACTAAATCCTTCATCCAGACACTTATACATCCACTCATTCTTCAATATGTAAGACATATTTTAACTTTACAGAAACATACAGTCATTGGATAATGTCATCAGTGATGTCATTTGAGTTGTCATCAGTGATGTCATCAGTGATGTCACTGACCATGTCATGAATGATGTAATATGTGACATCATCAGCAGTGGATTGCAGGTGCGCGATATATAGTTAGTGCAACTAACTATATATGCGAATTTCAATGGTTTTGTGTGAGTAAAATAAGGTTTTGTAACTGCTAATCCCTAACTATATATGGTCTATAACCTATGGTTTTTTCAGTGGATTTTCAAGGTTTTGTAAATGCTAATTACTAACTATATATGGTCTATAACCTATGGTTTTTTCAGTGAATATATATATACATATACATATATATATGGTAATACCCACCTCTTACTAGGAAACACATATTCGTGAAACTGTAGGATAGCTTCCTCAATACAGTAGGACAGAGAGGTAAGCAACTACAAACAGTAATGAGCATGGTTGACTGCCAATCCAGAGGATAAAGCTACAAGACTGAATCACAGTGATGGTAAGTACAATCAATGCCACAAATATACCCTAACACTGTTGACACTGGCCTTGCTCAGTGATTATACCAGGCACGTATCAAGAATATGCATCTCTTTTGGCTTTTGTGTCATCATTTCAGCAGAACAGAGATACTGCCTCTTGAGTGAAAATATGCTCTTAGCCACCAAGTCCCAGCCAACTTTGTGGCACCAGGACATGTAGTGAATAAATCTTTGCCTGCCTGTGACATCTTGATTTCAGCTCTTCCTTTTGGAGCTGAGAGCAATAGGCTGCTGACGGATTTGCTGGTGAATATATTATCCAGGAATGCGGTTCTTGTTTAGAAAGTGCTTTGGTGGATTGATGATGTTGATTCAAATTATTTAACTCAGGTCAGGGGTATGGAGACTGTGGTGGTAGCTTGAGATGAAGCATGAAACAACAACTAGTATTCTCCCTGCTACTGATGAACTGTAATCTTGGAAGCGGACCCCTCATTGACAGTCACCAAACTGCACAATATTGACTATGGCTGATGGAAAGATCATAGACGTTGCTAATAAGTAATTGCTCGGGGGACTGGCCAACCAATAGCTAAAGTTGGCTGTCACAAAACCACTCTATTGTCATTTTCTTGACAGACCTACAAAGCTTTCTCTTAATTAGACCACAAAAAAAGACAGCACACAGAGCTCAAATTACACAGTGAGATCCTATCTATGCAGTTTGGCAGTGCCTCAGTTTCAGTTTTGTTCACAGGCCCTAAAAAAAGTACACATACAATAAAACACCTACATATTCTAATTATCTATTTAGCAATGATGACAGACACGCAATTGATAACAATATACTAGGGTTATAACAATATGTTATAATGTTGATAACAATAAGACTAACTAGGTTTTAACTTTTTCCTTCCTTAACAGTTTCATTTCTATACACCATATTTCGAGCCCTGTTGCACCACGCATTGTGGTACATCAGTAACACAAGTAAAAAAAGAGATTTGATCAGCCTTGCAAGCCCACCTGGCATGGCCCCGAGTGGCTTCATAAATCTCCAGTACAGCAACACAGAGCAAATTGCTGCACTGACTTTCCCTGCACTTGAAAGGTGTCCAGGAGTCCCATGGGCATTTTGTGGGTATTCCCATGCAACTCTCTTGTTTTTGACGCGTTCAAAGATTTACCAGAACTGAAAAACGTGCCATGGGCCAAAAAGATACGGCTCCCCAGGTGAAGCGTAACTTGGATAAATATCTTTATTTCTCCTCATTCTTCCTCTTTCCATGTCTGCTGCGATCTGCAGCACACAAAGGAAGAGTCATTTGCTTCTCAGGATTGTTTTTGTGCAGAAAGATGCCCCTTCCTGCAACAAACCAATACTATCTGCTACACAGGCACCCTTCCACCATAGTGCACGAGTTCCTTCTTTGGTGGTAGGCAGCCAAAACAGCAAGGACAGGAATGCATTGTATTCTTTCAAATAAGGCAACATCCTGCCCTTTCCCTGTAACATACGCCAGCAAGGTGACTTGGTGGACTGGGTTAAATTACTTTGCCATAAATATGACCCTAAGTTCCGCTAAACTTGATCAATATTTGCCCGACCTGGTAAATAGTGATTTTTCAGGTGAGGCATTTTTTGGGTTCAGTAAATACCTGTGATTCTGAATTTGCAGGGGATGATCATACATTTCATGCAGAAATAGGTGCACGGCTTACTTCTTACTACATGTATTCGCTTTTCCACACTTTTCCATAATATATTTTTCAGGTTGAACTTGCTGAAATCTGTCATGAGGAAATGGGAGGGGGTAGTAATTACTACATGAGTTGGAATTTTGGGGCATATTATCAAGCCTGTGCGCTAAAATTATCGCCGCTTTATCGGCCGAAAACGGCCGATAAAGCGGCGATAATGGGCTTGATAATATGCTCTGTGGAATTCCAATCGAAGCCCATGTTAGAAGTCTTCACATCTAACATGTGCTTCGATTGGAATTCCATAGAGCATATTATCAAGCCCATTATCGCCGCTTTATCGGCCGTTTTCGGCCGATAAAGCGGCGATAATTTTAGCGCACAGGCTTGATAATATGCCCCTTTATTCCTTATACAAAAAGAGTTTGTGAGTGTGTCACAATTCTCCCACCGACTTGAGATCGGGGTCCCTAAAGGTTGTGTTATTTTTTTTTTAACTTATTTTCTCTATTGCAACACGTGTGTTCACTGGCAAAGTATATTTTTGCATTTATTCTCTTCAACACATGCAATTTTATCTTTTTTGCATTGCATCTGTACGGTCTGAGTTAAAAAAAAACATGATAAACTAACCTAACATTTGTTAAGGCATAGATTAATATCTGTTCCTTTGTAGGGATGACGTCCACATAATTGCATTTATGAAAAAATGTATTAATGTGAATAGAGAACACTTTGAAATGGCACCACTGTGTTTGAATGGGGCTTTCAAGATTTCAATGTCCTTTTAAATATTTTATCTAAGTGCACTATTGTGGTAGTGTATTTCAGGATCAAGAATGAAGCATATGTTTCGTCATGAAAATCAGAAGCTAGGAACACTCTTTCAATAATAAATTACTGGAATGCTACTTATTATCTTATCCTTTGACACAGAAAATTGCATTTGTAAACTCTTAAGCCATTGCTACTCCATGCACAATGATGGAAGATTACCCACAGTATGTTCAAATGCACTCGGTGACATTCTCCTTGTAATGATTGACTACTCTGGAATTATGTAATGGGGCTCTGAAGAGCGAGATGTACTCATTATTTGAAATAAATTCACTGTGGTACTACAGCAATTTGAAGATGGCTGGAGGTGGGCTATATATAAATTAAATGAAAAACACTGAAAATAGTCAGAGGACCCTATTTCTTGATTCCACCACGGATTTGCCTGTATGCAGGTTTCCACAAAAGTGGTACGACCGCAGTGTATGGGAATTCATTTGTAATGTCTGCGATGCAACAGCATTTCTACCAGCAGAAGGCTGTATGTAATAGTGCTTTTGAGATGTGGAAAAATGGTGGGGGGATCAAAGCACTAGCTAAGGAAAGAAGGTCTCATTACAAGTCCCCTGAGAATCCTGATTTAAGTGGAAATAGGAGATCGCAAATAAATCATGATTTTGAATTGTACTCTACTTAATACAACCTGTAGGGTTTTTCTACCAGGTAGAACTGGTTAGAATTTGGGGCTTATTAATGGGATTTTGGCGTAGTGTAGTGCAACAAGGTAGCTTGCTGCACTGCCCTACACCAAAGTCAAATGGCAGGAATGCATTGTATTTAAGCAATACAGTGCATTATTGTCCTTTTTCCCCACGCTAGCGCGGTTTCAGTGCAAGTGTGCCTCTGTTGCATACAGGATTGTTTTTGTGCTGGAAGGGGCACTTTCTGTGCACAAAAACAATCCTAAGAGGCGTTTTCCATTTTCTACACACAATCAAAGAAGAAACAATGTGGAGAAAGAAACATATTTCTCCTTGTTACTTTTCACCTCGGAAGGCGTATGGATCACTTTGTAAATCTGAGGCAGCGTCAAATTCCAAGGATGTTGCATAGGAAAACCCACTGCAACGCCCATAGAATGGCCTCTGGGTGAAGAGTAACATGACGCAGCATTTTGCGGTGTGCCGCCTTACTCATGGTTTATGAGGCCACTCAAAGCCACGCAGGGTGGCTGTGCTTGGCTTCATAAATACAAATGAGAGCTCAGCATCACACATGTATCACTTTAGGTGGTGCAAAAGTGATGTCGGCTCTCATTATGCCCCTTTGTGTAGAGAAATTTCTCAAATTTAAATTTGGGCACCATAGATCTGGGCAAAAAAATTCACACTTACTGTGTTATCCCCTATTCCATGTGGCACAGCAATTTCACCTAACTATGAATATAAAGCAATTTGCTCTTAACAAGGCTTCACTAAAGATTTTCATTAGTATTTCAGGAAAGCATTCCACAATAAAGAAAGAGAGCCAGATTTAAAGTTTTGCTATGGTACTACATGTGTTGGGTGGCAGAGAACATTTCACCCACCAACCCGATGCACTACAGTCTCCCAAATTTAGAGTATGCCACAAGCTCATCAGTGATCTCTACACTTTGATGGGAAGCTCCATCAAAGTACAGAAAGACAAAGCACAAAATGTTTGGTTCCCGGCTACCATTGGATTTGATTACCATCTACCAAACATTTACAAAGTTTTTGTTTTTTAAACACAAACTTCTAAAGTTGGAGTTTGGTACTGAAACACAAAATAAATAACCCCCGCACAAAGGGAGGAGCTTTCCTGGGATGTGGGGGGCATTACAGAAAAATAGGGACATCACACCATATATTCTAAACAGAGTACTTAGAGCAGTGGTCTTCAACCTTTTTAGGTTGAGCCCCCCAGCTGAATTTATTTGGATGTCGGGCCCCCCACCACTTGACAAAAAATTCTGGAACATGGTATTCTACATAATCGACCGTCATCCGCATTTCCCAGTCCATAACTGGCTAATAATGTTAAACACAACGCGCAACGCCCATTGGATTTAAAGGGCTTCTCTCCCCCCTACCCCTCCTGCGTCTCTGGGTGGCAGTCCGGGATTAGACTGCTTCAGCTTCGCAGGCACACACACAGCCGCATCCGAGTACTTCACAGGTCTTTTAAAGACCTTTTGCATGTTAATGAGGCGTTGATGGCCTTCACCCCTTCTTAGGGCCCCTGCAGCTCCACTCTGCCTCTCCGCCGTGGGAAACAATGAAAGGTGAAATTTTTTGGTGGAGTGCGCGTCCCCCCTGAAATGGCGTTGCGCCCCCCCCCCCCAGGTGGGCGTGCCCCACAGTTTGAATAACTCTGACTTAGAGTAATGCCCTTGATCTGACAGTCTCTAATCTGTCAAGCCATTGTCAGGCTATTGGGGAAAGCTTTCCATCAACAGAGCTAATGGATGCTTCATCAAAAGAATGGCGGTAGTCCTCCCAACCCTAAATAAGGTGGATGAACCACCAGTTTAGGGGACAGATTGCTTTGTCACTAATGTTGATGAGTATGTTGTCAACCAAACTTTAAATTTGTCCCAGAGTGTCTATTTGTTACAGTTTTGCGCAACTCCTCCAAATTCTCTCTTACCTAATGCAACACTTTGTGCATGTTGTAACTTTAAAATATTTACCTCTACAGTTAGAGTTCAATATCATAACGTGATTCAGAGATATTTTTGTATTTCAAATGTCACCTAGGGTGAAAGTCAGGGATATTTTCTGTAGGCAATGCACTCTTCACAGGCTCGAGTTGGCATAGCTAAATTGATTTATGTATTACAAAGCCAGGCTTATTCTGTTTTTGTGATATGTTCTAAATAAGTCGAGAACCTTAAATGTCACTAGGTTTTGCTATAAAGCCAGACAAAAATCTTTGGCAAGCCCAGTACTGTTGAGGAAGTGGAAACAATTAGAATGCAATACTCAGTGCTGAAAGTCTTAACTTGGAACTGAAGCATGAGTCCTCTAGTGTGTACTAGGTGCATTTGAAAATCGGAGTGGTTCCAAGGGGATGAAGCACGTAATACAGTTTTGTTTGAGCAATTTATAAGAACTACATTCTCAAATTTCATCAAAAGTTTATTTATATACATCATTTGAAGGCTGTACTCCCTGGAGTTTTATTTGGTGGAGAGACATTATTGAACAAGTATTCAAACATCTACAAATGGGTAGCTGATTTATTATTTGGCCCTCTTTCAAAATATAATCAATTCAAAAAATGGTATTCCATTCCTAGTAATTGTGATTGTGCTATAAATTCGCTGTAGGTGTTTTGGGATCCAGTATTTTTTTTAGACTTGCCATGAGTCCTCAATCATAATTAAAGGGTTCTTGTTGGTGGGACTCATTGGCAATTTTAACACTTCTTACCCTCCCAATCTACCACACTTCTGTTCCCCTGCCTTACTCAGAGCACAGCACCACCCACAATTTTTGGGTAAGTAAAGATCTCAGGCAAAGAGCATCCTCGCGAGGCCCGCTGGGCATTGCAGCGCCCGCCCAACGAGGAGCACAGTCAGATGGTGAAGCATGCCACTTTGGTTGGTTAAGGGCTTTTGTACCCCATAAGTGAACCTCCCCTACTGACCTGTATATGCAAAGACATATCAAGTAAAAATTTAAGAGAGAAAGAAGCTCAGTGTGGTCCTCTCTTAAGGGATAAGGTGCATAACTTCACCTATAAGAAAGTTATTGCACAATAACACTTCCTACGGAGCAGGATACAATTCTGTGCACTTATGAGACATTATTGCAGCCTGGGTATATGCATAGGAAATGTACCCACCAAAGCTGGCTGTGATAGTTTTAAATCTGGTTGCAGGTCGGTATTAGCAAGAAGATCCACCAAAGGCTAGGGTGAGGGTTTTACAATGTCTTTAGAGATTTTGTTCAAATAATTTAGAAAACGTTTGTAAAAAAAAGCAGTCACCTTTTCCAAGCCTTACCCACATTTTTATCCTTAGGTCCATTGATACAGTTCACCACCAATCACTTTCACGTTTGCAAAGCAAACCCCTTTTGACCCTTATTTGTTTCTGTCAAGATATTCTGAAGCAAATCTTACAATTTTCTCTATTTCTGAAAGAAATAGACCAGGGATCGTTCTGACAAATATCTAATTTTTGGAAATTTTCTGTGGGTGAGTTAGCTCTAGATGGGCCTTTAGCTTATTCTTTAGATGTTGGAAGAGATAGAGTTTGTGTTTGCACTTAAAGCAACGTAGGAAACCTAAGTAGAATGCCTAAATAGACAAACTGAGCCAAAGCTCTCTTTAAATAAGAAAACTCTGAAACATAATATGGAAATTTTTCAAAGCACGCAAGATCAGTAAATAACTGCCACTTAAACCTCCATGATGCCCTTTTCTTGAAAACTGTCAATTGAAAATTGTACACTAAATAAAAAAAGTTAATTATCTGATTTTGGTAAGTTATTCATAATGAATCAGAGACCCCAAAATTATATCTGCCATCTGAGATGGAATCCATGATGTTGCCGCCTTACCCAAAGCATGTACCTTATTCATTCCTCTGATACCTACTCCTATGTGCTGCATGCCACAGTAGTCATTCTATCAAATGTGTCCCTCAAAGGCTTGGCTGAACCCTGCCCTCTCAGAAAGCCACCATAGATTAAGGTACATTCTTTAAACCCTCTCTGGAACGGTTTGCTCAGCCCTACTCATCACTGCCATTATCTCCCTCACTGAATGTGTCTTTCCAGAAACTTTCAAGACAGGCCAAATAGTCCTGCTCCTCAAGAAACCTACACTAAACCTAGATGATGTCACCAACTACTGGTCCATCATTCAACTACATTTTAGCAGCAAGATTATCAATAAAGCAGTCTATGCACAACCTCAAGATCACATCACTGTCAACTGTCTCTTGCACAGCTATCAATTTGAGATATTTAAGTTTGGTGCAATGCACTGGGAGCCCCTATTTGAAGAGTATGCATCTTAATTTGGTTGCACCAACTTCAATCATTTCAGCAACAAAAACACTCAGTGATGAAAAATATCCGACAGTCAGAAGGATCAGCAAGACAAACGTAAATCACACATGTGGTGAAAAAACGTACTTAGAAGGGACCCCTTTTGAAGGATTTCAGTGAATCCAGGGCGAATTAATACTTTGCTTAGTTTAGACAATCCATCTTGGGCTGGAGGTGACCTTAAGAATGTCAGCCAGTGGTAAATCTGCCAAGACAGCATTTGGATGGTGTTTTATGCTTTACATTGGGAGAGAAAAGACAAGCAACTGAGCTCTGTTCAAAGCTAGACATGGGCATTAGCTAGTGTCCAGGTGTTAAATACAAACAGCAGTAATTATAAATAGGTGTTAAATTAAACTCTGTGTAGCTCAAAATCAGATGTTGCTTATAATTACACATGAAAAGACTAATAAAAAATGCAAGGCTTAGGAAATGGGAGAAGGTTTTGTCCAATCAGGTGCTTAAAGACCAGACGAAATTGGTTCATTAGTGGCACTTTCAAGCCCAGCAAAAGTGATTGTATCAGTTAGTGCCATAAATGTCCTTTGAGCTAATCATGTGGGACTTCATGGCTAATGTTGATGGTTGTTGGGTTTTTTGGAATATTTGTTCAGTTAATTAGGGCCTGATATCTATCTATCAGCCTCTGCAGGGACCAATGTCTACAGTTCATTTTCAACTTCAGTTTGATCTTGTGATAGCCTAAGATGCCCAATCATCATAAAGCATTTGACATTCCAAGTAATCTTTTAAATATATAACAAATCATATGAAATATAATAATCTCTTTCTTTCCTTAGCAGGCTTTACACTATCAAAGGAAGAGTATATTACTTTTTGTTGCAAACCTATACAAATAGTATGCTTAGATAATTTCATTATTTTGTAATAATATTAAATGTAGTGTGCAGTATGATAATTTGTAATGTTACATATTTAGAAATAGTTTTTTAAAGACGTTTTAAAATGGAGTATGGATAGTAAATATAACACATTTAGGGCCCAAAACACAGTAGCTAAAAATCTGTGCTTATCATAGTGTGCCGCCCAACTGGTATTCTGCTACTTCTGTTATTGCATCCAGATATATAATACATTACACCTACAAAAAGAACAAGCCAGGACTATTGGCTTTGTCAATGGTTGTTGGTTGCATAAAATAAAAAAAACGCCAAAGTATGGCTCCGTTGTATATAATATTGAAAATGCTTCAGTTCTATAATGATGAGACTGTGGAATAACTATAAGCCCTTTTTTTAACTTCTTTCACTGACTTCTTTCCACAAACGGAATTCTGTACATTTCTTCCATCTGGTGAGAAACAACATTTTTCTTTATGAACTGTTAAAACAAAATGCTGTGCCCTAGACAGAGGCTGGAGAAGGCCCAGATTGGCCCATTGTCATTCTGTATGTGACAATCAGCCGGCATACGGAATAACAGTGAGTGGGGCGGATCTTGTGCTAAGAGGATGAGTGCCAGGCAGCTCCATCAGGGAGTTGAGGCTTCTCGCAGGGGCATAGTGCTGTTTCCCAATGCCCAAAATTACAGACAAAAGGCGTCCGTTAAAGGGGTCATCACAGAAAACGGACGTGAGATCCAAATCACTGACGGTGGTCACCCCAGGCTTATGTGTTCCATGTGCTGGGAAAACTCCTTCACTCCCAACACAGTGGCGTAGCTAGCTGTTATGCAGCCTGTGGCAGCATGAAGAGTGGGCGGGAGTGCTGTTGAGTCCCACGATGGCTGCACCACACGGCCTTAGGTAAGAGATGGTAGGCGCCGCCTCCAAAACTCATGCCGCCTGGGGCACTCCGCTCCCCCTTGCTACACCACTGTCCTTTTACTCATGCAGGAAGTGTAAAAATGTATGCAAATCTGTACTCTCCTTTTAAATTGCGAAAGAGAAATCTATGTAAGTACCTAGGGCCTCATTTATGAGGCCTTGTGTCAGTTTTGCGCTTCCGATGCGTCACTTTTTTGCGTAAAACAAGCCTCCTGTTGCAAACTATTTACAAAGTGACACATCCCAGCAAATGCGTCACTTTGTAAACCCCTGCGCTACATGATACCTGCGTCAGGTATAATGTATGCAGGGGGGGGCGTTCCCCCGCAAAAAGCCTCGTAGAAGTGACGCAGTGAAATCTATGAGATTTCACTGCGTCACTTCTAGTATACCGTTGCATCAAAATCGTGCGCCTGCCTCACAGCAGGCGTAAGACTGACGCAGACCCTTTCACATGGGGCTTGCCCCATGTGAAAGGACACATTGCTGGAGTTGCGTCACTTTTGTGACACACTCCAGCAATGCTATTTACAACAAGGGGTGGTGAGGGACAGAGTCTCTGAATTAAACAGAATGCTCTCACCCAGTCAAGAGATCAGGGCTAGATCCAACACCGTTTTTTAGCTCACTGCACCATCCCAGTTTCAGAACCTGGCTGTATGCAAATTAGTCTGTTCCTGTCCCAGTGCATGATGGGAACAGGGCAAACCAAACTACAAAAGCCAATTCTTACACTGGGAAGGAAACAAGCTCCCGGGGACCGGTTTCTGGCATTACAGCCGTCTGCGGCCCGGTTTGCTTGAATCCTGATGGTGCAATGAGCAAGGGTCCCTTTCTCACTGCTCCATCAGGATTCAAGCAAGCCGGGCCGAAGACGGCTGAAATGCCAGAAACCGGTCCCCGGTAGCTTGTCTCCTTTCCGGTAAAGAATTGGCTTGGTAGTTTAGTCTGCCCTGTTCCCATGATGCACTGGGCCAGGGACAGACTGATTTGCATATAGCCAGGTTCTGAGCTGGGATGGGGCAGTGAGATAAATAACGGTGATGGATCAAGCCCTGATCTTTGGACTGGGTAAGAGTGGTCTGCTCAATTCAGACACTCTGTTCATCACCACCCCCTTTTGTAAACACTCCAGCAATGCGTCACTTTTGCACCATACAGATACGTCAGAAATACTGACGTATCTGTAACTCCTTGCGACATGATGCGTCCTATTATAAATATGACGCATCCATCAAGTCGCAATGAGGGCAGAATGAAAAGTGACGCATCGCTGTTTTCACGCAGCGATGCGTCACTTTTCATAAATGAGGCCCCTAATGTGCATGCTAGGTTAGCGTCCTTTAATTGAACCCTAAAGAATGCGACAACCCTAATGCACTCGGAAACACTACAGAATTTTCCAGTCCCTTTTCGATTAAGAACTGTCCGTCCGCAACTCAAAGCAGGAGTTGAAAGCACCCTATTTTGAGCCATAAACTGGTATGCCACATAATTCTTCCCTAATGCACTGAATCATAGTGGGAGAGGATATATGAGCAAAAATTATTTTGCCTGGCTCTGAAATGAAATTTGTTGAAAGCTACAGGAATATTTCAATAATGACTTGAACAACGGAAAAAAGTTTAATGATTTATGATTCAGATTATGAATTCATATGTTTTATAAATATTTCCAAAACTATAGGGTAAATAACCGTACTGATTATCCTTCCGTATTCATAAGAATTAGTTTTTGAAACAGGAGCAGTGATGCTTGTATCTGGAATAAAATAGCAAATAATTATGTAAAGAACAGAGAAGGCATCCAAATCAATTCAAAGAACGGAATTAGTCCACCCCAATATTTTTAGGGCAAGGCTAGCCAGGAGTCCTAGATAATCATGCAGCCCATATGGGCTCCCAAGGGCCGACAGTAAATTATATCATGATAGTCACATTTTTATTTTACTTTTTACTTTTTTAAGAAAAAACTCATTGGAGGGACCGATTAACATAACATAGGGATTTCTAAAACATTGTACATCAATTCACCACAAAATCCCACATAACCCCAAGGCAAATCACACATACTGCTCAGAGACGGCATCCGGTCTGAGAGAGAAGTACACAGCCTGATACACACGGCAAAACGACCTCTTTTGTTTGTGTAAAAGTCTGCAGCAGATTGCTAACACAATCTTGTCTCCTCAGCAAAACTGAGTGCTACCTACCCCTGAGATTTGAAGGTGTTGTGAGAGACCAATAGAGTTAATCATTTTATCCAAGACTTATTGACGAGTGGTACTGCTTGAACAGCGATATAGCTTTTCTTCCACTTCACAAGCTAACGCTCTCTTGATATTCGTTGTCATTGCTCTTGTATTTTGTTTTCTTAACCCTTTCGATGCTGATGACGAGCTCAGCTCGTCATGATGCACAGTTGAGCTGTGCTGATGACGAGCTGAGCTCGTCATGAATACATAGTAAGAGCAATTTCCAGCACAGGGGGGGAAAACGCCTAGCAGCCATTAACTAAACCGTTGGTTCATCCAATGTTGACCTTAGTGCTAGGTTTACCTGTACATCCAGGGTCAGGGTGGTTCATCCTCCCGGTGCATAAAATCAGTCAATCTTAAATAACCCTAACAAGACTAAATTAAACCGAAAATGAGATACAATATTTTCTTCCATTAGATTGGGGCTCAGGAATTTGTCAGAGTTTTTTTCTTAAAGTCTATGGGGCATATTACAAAGCAATAGCGATAATTATCGCTATTGCTTGGTTAGAGACAAAAATTTACCGCTGAGCTGCGGCGATTTTTACCGCAAATAAACCTTGGCATTACCAAGGTTTAACGCAAATGCGATAAAAATCGCCGCAAAGCATGAATATCGCTGAAAAGTCAGCGATAGTCATGCATTACCGAGCTAATGCTCTTAGCCATGTTATCCACCTCCCATTGGATAACATGGCTAAGAACTGCTCAGGGCAGGTGTTAGCTTTTGGAGATATTCAAGCTTAGCGCGAATATCTCCAAAAGTTGGTAATAGGAGATAGCGATGTTAGCGACTGTTTCCAGGCGCTAACATCTTGGCACGCCCACTTTGCATGTCATTAGTGATAAATATCACTGACATGCAAAGCTGGGCCCAAGATGGTCGCTATCTCCTACTAGCTGTCGCTAACTGGTGTTAGCGACAGCTAGGTAATAGGGAGATAATTTTATCTCAGTTTTCTTGGCTTTTAAAGCCAAAAAAGCGGAGATAAACCCCCTTGATAATATGCCCCTAGATTTTACGGCATTGATTGGCTTTGACTATCGCACTCTCACATTTTCACCTCAATACTGACTTCGTTGAACAGAATCTTGAACACTGCACATTTGAGGGCACTTCATGGAAAGGAAACTGAGACTCACCGGCAGCAAACACATGACTGGTGCTACCAGCTGGCACTAGATGCTCATTGACACCTATCACATAGTGTAAGGCTGTGCTATTTTGCCTCGTGGCTTTTGCGTACAGTTTGATTAAGCGAATTTCAGATGTTTTCTCCCCAAAATCGTCTATGCAAACATTGTTTTTTGCGACCACACAAAAACAATGACTACTACAAAAATAGAGCGTGCAGCAATTTTACAGCACGAATCCTTTGCGAACCAGGATCAAGTTGCAATTAGCACAAACGCAGGGAATTGTAATCCGGCCCACGTTTTAAACAGTACACAAATAAAACGTTATTTGCATCATTAATTAAAGGCGGAATTATAAATCATCTTTTGGCACCGAATTGTAAATATAGATAACCTTCAGCTGACCTTGGCATGTACTTGACATCGTCATTGTCTCTAACTTGAAATGTATTCCATTGGAAGTATCAGAACATCTTGGGCAGAAAATCTCTTTACTGAAAGCCTCGAAATGCTTGTCAAAGTATCATGTAATTTCTCACCTCATTCTGTCAGGTATGATGATATACAGATGTAAAGAGTGAAGCAAGCAGCTATATATAGTTGTATTGATTGTGTTTGGATGACACTAGATAAGGAACCCTGCAAATTTCAAGGTCACTGTCAGTGAAAATTCTTTAGACATATACTTAATCTTAGTTATTTTTGGAGCAACACTGTGAAACGACAGCCGTTTTAATGAACCCAAGGTTCACTTTTGGACTGTTATTACTTCCCACAACATTTTTTGGGAAGCTAGTCGTATTCTGCAAAATTCACTATAACATGCATAAGAACATATTACTGTGCACCTGATAAAATTAAATATAATTTATGCAGGTCTTTGTCCAGGTATTTATAACCGAAGCTAAAAAGTGCCATAATCGATTACGAAAAAGCATAAATTGTGCATTATTTCTGTAGCACGAAAAAAAAACCTGCATACATAAAAAACCTCTTCCTTGTGGTGATGCCTCAATGAAACGCAAAATAAACATCAAAGAACAGGAAAATCACAATGGAGTATGAGTCTCTTTATTATTTCCATTCTTTAATGAGGTGCTTCTTGCTAATGATGTTACACGCACCTTGTAGGAAAATGTAGGAAAGTGACGCTTTTTGCCTGGTTAAACCCTAACTTTTTGCTAGATACCTGATGCTGACATGATTAAGTGTGTGTTTGGGCCCTGTAAGCCAGGCCCCAGCACATGCTCTTTCCCAAAGCTGTACCATTGCTTCCACAATTGGCACATTTCAGGCCACATATAAGTCCCTCGTAAAAGGTAGCAGTGGTGCCAAGGTCCTTGTGACCAGAGAGGCTCCCTTAGGGCTGTAACATGTATTATGCCACCCTAAGGGGCCCCACACCAAACACATACACACTGCCATTGCAGGCTATGTGTTGTGGTGTGTCTAAACTAAAAGAGTCAACATGGCACACCTCTCAGGGTGCCATGCCTACCCACCACTGTCTACGGCATAGCAGGAACAGCAACACTTGGTGGTGAACCTCAAAGACAGGTGTTATGCTGATTTGGCAGCTCCAACAATTAGAGATGCCCATCCCACTGTTCCATCCCCACTTTTTGGTGGCAGGACAGGTGGGAAAATTAGTAAACAGAGTAGGAGTTTCCACCTTGTCCTGGCACATTCCTAGGGTTGCCAGGAGTTGAGATGAATCCTGCTGGAAAATTCTCTATCTTAGTTAGGAGAATAAGGCCAATAGGAATTGGGTTGTGCACCTCTTAAGAGAGGGGGGGCCCAAAGGGTGTAGTCACCCTAGGGAACATTAGCCATTGGCTACTGCCCCAATCTCACTAACGCTCATAAATTTAGTATTTAAGCACCATTGAATGATAGCTAGATAAAGAGCTACCAATGCAAGCAGGGACAATCTTCTGGAAAAAACCAATAGACCTGAGACAGATAAACCAGTGTGTCTCACTACATTCAATACAGCCTCCCACTAAAGAAACAGGTAGTACTGAAACACTGGAGCATACTCAACTCCAACGGCATGACTGTTGCTAAACCCCTGTTCTCCTTCAAAAGGTACACCATAGACCATTTCCTCCTCAACAAAGAAGCGCAACAGCATTAGGGCATCTACCTCCCCTTCTGGGCCACTCACAATGTGGATCATGCAATGTATGCCACCTGACCAATAACACCAAAACAAGAGATGTTTGACTCACCTACCCGTCAGAACAGAGATCACAGACCAATTGAAATTCTGAATGGATCATCTACCTTGTCACATGTACCTGACGCTTGCAGTATGTGGGTATGACTAGTCGCAAGGTTAAGACACGCATCATTGAACATCACAGCACGATACGGTGCTTGAAGACCAACACCAAACTTACTGCACTCTATCAGGAGAAACGCCACACCACTGACGATCTCACATGGACAGTCATTGAGAAACCCATGATTAACCCCTTTACGAGAATATTTTGCAGCATGCCCTCAACAGATAGATGAACACCCATTGACAATATGAACATTAGATTGAAAAGATCATGTGCATGTCCCCTGATTAGCTGCACTTGTCATTTGGCACTGTGATCTCTATTCAGGTGATACTGGGCTCTTGCTGGGCATTTTGGAGCAACTATCCATGTATCCCCCGCAAAGATAAACTGAGCTGTAAATACATCTTGGTGATGGGGCGAACCCAACTATTAGTTTCCCACACACGTACCCCCCTTTGGGTATGAATATTAACACCTAGAGATTGTTGTACATACATAAGATTAGAGTTATGTAACAGGAATGTAACGATCCCACATACTGCTCCTCAATAATACGTAACCGTGCTCACTACGCACCCCTTGTGACCGGAACTATTCCAGACGAAATCACAGTTATAACTGACACCGACTCGCTCCCTTAATGCAAGCTGATGCGGTGGGAAGAGGCCAACAGCTGACGTGAGGGGCACCACCCTTGGAGTAGCAAGGAGAGAGGGTGGTATACTGGGGGCATTCGTTGGTGCATTACATAATCGCACCAGCATGAGGCTCTTAAGTTTTCTTAAATCATATGCGCTTTTAAGTACGAGGGCGTGTGTTTTCCAATATGCCGTATTCCCAACTATGCAGGACGGCACGTCTGATTGAGGCACCAACCTTGGAGTAGGAAGGAATAAAAGGGAGGCACGCTGAGAAAATTTTGTAGAGACGCACAATACACTCGTACCTAGATGAGGCACTTAACCTTTTCCTAAACATCTGCACTTTGCAACACAATGGATGTGCGTTCTCAATATGCCGGTTTCTAACCATACTGGACGGCATTTCTGATTGGGGTACTTTATGTATCATGGATACATTTGAAGCTCTAAGTAGGGAGAACTGCTTGTTAAATTTTAATATACTGGTCTTTATGAATCTTTACAATAGAGACCAAACCAGCACATGCTGCATGCCTTGCATAACATTGTAATTCATGGATGAGTTGGCACCCGATCACTGTAAGCGTGTGGAGGATCCAATACAGAGCACCTCTGATGCCATTCAGTGGTGTATCATGCTATTCCATGACTATTAACAATGACAACGTCTTTCTTTTTCCTCCAGTAGAGTGTGACTATAGGGGGTCTCTCCTTGCCTACCGCCATTTCAAGCAGGACTCAGGGATAAACTCGGTGAGTTAATACACACCGCTCCCCCCAGTTGCAGTTGGTGGAGTGTGCGGATACAGAGTATGGTGTGAGCGACGCTAGTATCCATTCTGATAAGGGAGATAACAAGTATGACTGATTGATTAAGGATACTTGTGTGACGCCGATGGATATGAAAAGGAGTTTTCTTAGGGCATTTCACCCATATCTTTGGTGGAATGAGTGGTCTAACAGAACACACTTGGATGTATATGTGCCTTTATACATATATATGGAGAAACACGAGGGAGTCTATTCCTTCTAATGCCTTTCTTTGGTATGTTTCTTGTCCCCCTGTTCCTTTTTAGTAAAAACTATATTTAACTTCAAGGAATATCCTCTGGTACCGAACTAGGGGACCTGACATCCTCTTATCTCAACTTGAGGTGAGAGAGCTACACAGTGACACGGGGGCCAGCAGAGTCCTGAAGAAGGCCGGAGTGACCCCAAATGAGGGGCACAGACACACTGCCAAAACATGTCGATCACCCAGCAGTAATGAGGGGTGTAAGGAGCACGTTACATCTCCCAATCACCACCATCCTTCACGTTTTTAACCCTGGCCGGAGGGTCCAAGAATAAAGTTATAGGCACAGCTGCACCTCTGAGCTAGTTTTAATCCATATCACACTGCACTTTCACTTCCGGCATTCCCAGTCACTTTTTGCATTGTTTCTCTTTTGTTTTGTATTGTCTTCCTCTACCCTATTGCTCCACCCCAGGTTTTGGCTGCGCCGGGGAGTACAGAAGCAGTTCTTTGATGAAGTATGTCACACTATGAGTGTGAATGAGGGCAATATTAAGACACACAGTACGTGCCACCATGAGAAACAGGTATTTCATTGCTCCCTACTCTTTCCGCTAAGAAACTATAGCTTGTGCCCCTGCCATGCACTTCTAATTACACCATATATTACATCACTCATTTCATCTTCTTTGAAATAATTGATAATATCACTGAAACATTTGCTGTAAAAGTATTAATGAGAAAACTGTGCATGGTAGGTGTGCGAGTTATAGTTACCCTAGGGCACGAGTTATAAATACCTGAGAAAATGGTAACTATAACAGCCAAACTTGTATGGTTTGGATGGCATAGCACATTTTGTTGGTGCCATAGACGGAGCTTGTATTGCATTGATGCCAACACATGACCGGGAGCAAATGTACTGCAAACTGAAGCATTTCAAATCCATCAATGTGCAGGTGCTGTGCACACCAGATCTCAACATCACCAGTGAATTTGCAATATTTCCTGGCTCAACCCTTGATTCAATAGTGCTGCACAACAGCTTCATTTCACAATAGATTGAAGACCTTGTAACAATGAAGATTTGGCTTGTTGATAAGTGATGACAGTAGATTTGTGTTGGAATTCAGAAATAATTAAAGTTGCATTTGTATTTTGATTTTTATTGTTTAGAGAACTCAGATTATCCTAGCCACACATGCCTTGTAACACCACTGAGAATCTCGCCAGTGCCAAGGGAAGTCCGCTTCAGTACTCATGTGAAACAGGGGTCATATGGAGCCAGTGGTAGGCATCCTGAAGACTCGGTTCTTGGCAACTCTGGAAGGAGACCTCCTGTACTATTGTAGAAAGGTCAGAATTGTTGTGTATTGAGGTATGCTGTACAACATTGACCTGTGGAGGAAACTCTCAGTTATCCTTTATGTTGACTACCAGAGGGGGACCCAGTATATTGTTTGTGGGATATATCAGCAAGATAACAGTGATGATGAAGAGGAAGGGATGGGTCTCAGATTCTTGTCTGATGATGAGTACGTTGAAGCACAATGTAAATATACAAGTACAAAATTGACATATCCTAATTTATATTACATGCTACTAATGATATAATTTTTCAGGGTATTTAGGAATATTTTCATAAACATTTGAGAAATTGTAGTTCAATTGCCCTGAAAATACATTAGGATATAATTGAAATGTGACATACAACGAAGAGCATGTTATGTGTGATTAGATATGTTAAAGCTCTTGATGTGTATTCCTTGAAATCTTCTATTCATTGAATTTTAAAATGCAAGAGTTTGTAACAATTATATTTTTGTCTGCTTAATCTTCCTAGATAATGTTACCCTGTCATATGCTGGAGCACTAGCAAGTAACTGATGGTATATTGTAGTCTTGCACAGAAACTGATGATGGAGAGATCTGCACTGCGAGTTTCCTGAACTCTAGTGTGATGTTTAAATGAATAATATCTGTGTACTTCATCTCATTCATGAAGCAATGCCTAGTCACCTGAATAGATGAGGCAAAATGCTCTTCCAAAGAGCTCTTTAGGATTCTTAAAGAGGTTACTACTCCCACCAACGTTCCAGCGTTCACCGAGGCCGGGCTTTGCTCCGCCGCAGCACCAGCAGCAGAGGGCCGAGTTTTGCTCCGCCTGCTCCCCGGCCGGGCTTGGCTCCGCCGGGTCCCTCCCACCACCAGTTACGCCCTGAGCAGCGCCAGGAAGCGCATAAAGGCAACGCCGGTGCAGAGTGCAGTGGGGTTGTCTTACCATCGTTCCAGCATTCACCGAGGCCGGGCTTTGCTCCGCCGCAGCACCAGCAGCAGAGGGCCGGGCTTTGCTCCGCCTGCTCCCCGGCCGGGCTTGGCTCCCCGGGTCCCTCCCACCACCAGTGACGCCCTGAGCAGCGCCAGGAGGCGCATAAAGGCAACGCCGGTCCCTCGTCTCACGGGATGCGCGCGTGCGTGCCGGGAGAAGCCTGGGACAAGGGCGGGGCCGTCTACGGCCGTCAGAGGCCAGAAGAGGCCGGGCTGGGCCACGGACTTTGGCTCTTTTTCCCCTGGACCCTTCCAAACTGTGAGATTTATACTCTAAAAAATGTTATCCTTATGCACTGCGGTCCATCTTTGATGCACTTGAACTAGAAGTAGATTCGGGGTGACCTTTTCTTGCTACAAACAGTACCCATGTTATAAATTTTGAAGTGCCCCTGGCTCCTTAAAATGCCGAAACTTAGATCGGCAAAAACATCGACTGAGACCAGGACAATGGTTAGGTGGTTAGTAAAATCAACAAAGAAAGGCGACTTTCATTAAATAGGATAAGCCCCATGGCTTCACCAACAAGTCCGCAATCCCCTCTAGTTTCCCCAGTCCTGGTGGGTAGTTGTAACGAAGATTTGATTGTAATTACTGCTAACGATATACCCCCAGAAAGTATACAGGAAGAGCGGGAAGAATTAGCCGAAATTACCCCGTGTTTGACCCCGACACCCTCTCCAAGGCCTTCCCCAGTACCATCGCCGGTCCGATGAGTTTTGAGGGCATGCAGGAAGGCACCTGTAAAGCGGGGGGCCAGGAAATAAAAAAAGACAGGGACCTTATCTACTAGTTCAGGGTGTGCAACTGAGCCCACAAATAATGCTGAGATGATTCATCTGCTTCCTGCCCACATTGAGCTATTGGCAAGTATCATTGAATCAAAATTCGCACTTATGATTAAACCTCTTGTAGTAAGATTAGATCAGGTTACACAAGAGGTATCTAGATTAGGGGGTCTTCTGAATTCACACCTAACCCTGATTAAAACACACAGGTGCGCCAATGCTGGCAATAACGTAATAGGGGCTGCAGGTAGCTCCAGTAAGGGGGGGAATAGGGCCACAGATACTACACAAACCATACCAGCTACTCAACCACTATTGGCACCAACCCCCAAACCACCTCCACCCCTAGCACCAATAACTCAACTTTCTTCAACGAATTCGACGAATTCTGGTAGCCAGATTATAGTTGGGGGGAATAATGGAGGGAGAAATGTGACTAAGAGAAGAGCTACAGTTAATCTTCCTCCGGAGTGTGTCCCATATTCAGTTGTATTAACTAATGTCCCAGACGTTGATTCTTGTCTTACTGACCCTAGGCTAGAAACACATGAGGCCCTAAAAAATAAAACGCTAGCGTGGTTGAACAGGAACTGTGGTTTTCCATTCGCCTTCTCTAATGATATAATCTCCACACGAAGAGTCAGTTGGATAGTTAATTCTAGGAAGAACACTAGGGGGGACTGCATTATTGTAAATTTCAAACACCCGCAACATGTTGCCACAGTCTTACTTAGAGCATCTTCCTTACCTATAGCGGATAACATTGTATGACAGGGCCTCTTGGGTTAATACCCATTCTTCACAATCTGACCAGCCCAAGTTTCCTGTCTCCCTATACAGACGGGGAGCTGCTCGTCCTGCGCAAAATGTATATCAACCTCCAAACAGGCTAGATCCTTATTGTTATCGGTTGGCTAGCCCGTACAATCAATTCGACCAAGCCCTACCACTAACCAATCGCTATACCCCTTTATCCTCACTGGAGGAAAATGATTGACTGCCAATTGAACCTAGGACTAAAGTTCAGCCCCTATCACCTAGTTTCAGAATTGCAACCTGGAATATTGCCGGGATTAAGTCTAAAGCTGGAAATGATGTGTGGATTAATTCATTAAAAACTTTCGATATTATTGTTCTCCAAGAGACATGGGATCAGTCTAATAGATTTTCTTTGGATGGTTACAGTCATTTTTGCATCCCAGCAACCAGTAGTGCCGCAGGTAGAGCTAAGGGCGGTTTACTACGTTTATTTAAACTTGATATTAAGGGCACATTATCACAGTGTATTTCAGGATGTGAGAACTGTCTAATTGTTGAACTTTCCACTCCGGATAAGGCCAAGATCTTATTCATAATTTGTTATAATTCTAATGCAAATGAGTGCACTGGTTACAATTTGGATGTACTGGATACATTTTTGTCAGTTTACAGCGTAAATGTGAGTACTTTTGAAATAATATTCCTTGGGGATTTTAACATTCACCCATGCACCCTACCATGTACTAATCTTGAGGAAGAAGGCCCTCCTTATTCTTCACCTATCCACCAGGAACATACTAGACAGGGGGAGCATTTAGAAAACTTCCTGGCTAGATGGAATTTATACGAGTCGGGTTGCGGGGATGGTAAATGTAGGTCCCCTACATTTAAGGGAATAGATGATGGTACTATCATTGATTACATTTTTATGTCTTCTTTTTTGTTGTGTAAGGTTTTAATATATAAAACTGAGGTCTCAGCTTTAGTGACCATAATCCGGTGTTCATGGAAACAATGTCTATGGACTAATTTTCCATGAAAACGGTGACACACAGAGGTGGCCTAAACGTGACCGTTAAAGATCAGGGACGTAGGCTAAAATGGACAAATATAGTCCCTGAAACCTTTCTGCTAGAGGTATTGAATAAAGTAGAGGATGTGGTGGCTGTATGCTTAGCAAATTGGGTGCAATATAAAGAAGTGGTTCTTGTCTTTGATAATATCTGTAGTGAAATTAACCATAGCTTACTTGCCGTCCAAGACAGAAGCGGCTTCAAGGCAAGAGATGGTTTAATAAAATATGCTCTAAGGCACACGGAGAACTAATTAGAGCCCTGAAGGCCACCCCAAAAGACCGAGCCCAAATAGCTAGTTTAAGAATTGCGTATAAAAAAGCCATCTTAGAAAGAAAAAAGGAGTTGAAAGATGATGCTTGGGCCCAATTACTTGACCCAGATACCCTAAAAAATAGTGGATTATTCTGGAAAATTGTAAACCAACCATTATTCTTGGGTGAGGAGAATTCCCCACTTGAGGCTAACATTCCAGATGAGGGTTGGATAAAACACTTTGTTAAAATATATTCTGACCCTAGTAATGAATTTCAAATGGGGGACACCGCTTTCCTCGCCGAGGGTTCTGCTATAACCTTCGAGGTCGCAGAAGTGCAAAGGGCGATAGACTTGACCCTGAAAAACAAGGCTCCAGGACCTGATGGGGTTTTTAAATGTGCTCCAAAATTTTGGTCAAAGATCTTGTGTAACGTTTTTAATGTTCTAACCCATGACAACATACCGGCCTCATGGAAACAATCAATTATCATTCCAGTTTACAAGAAGGGTAACAGGCAGGATCCCTCCTGTTACAGACCCATCTCTCTAATTGACTCTTCTGTCAAAATACTGGGACAGGTCATTTTGTTTAAATTGAATGAATGGGTGAATGAGAGAGGGGTCCTATCAAACGTGCAATATGGGTTTAGACCAAAGAGGAGCACACTAGATCAAGGTCTTAACTTGCATCTGCTAGTGGATAAATATACCAAGGCCAAGGAGGGTCCATGTACTTGGGGTTCATGGACCTCTCGTCAGCTTTTGACCTTGTAAACCAGTCAAAGTTGTGGAAAATCCTACTCAATATGGGTCTTGACAGGGCTTTAGTCAACCTTCTGGCGGACTTACATTCTGGGCTATTAGCTTCCGTCAGGGTCACTTCGGAGGGCCGCTGTACCAGTCATTTTAACTCAGAAAGGGGGGTCAGGCAAGGGTGCATCCTGGCTCCCCTTCTATTTACGATTTACATAAATGCCCTGGAATCTGCACTAAAGGAGGCCTCACTTGACATTCCACGTGTAGGAGAACTTGGTATTCCAGTTCTCCTATACGCGGATGATGCTGTCCTTCTTTCGCAGACTGGGGTTGGTCTACAACGCCTTCTGGACGTTTTTGAGAACTTTATGGGTTCCCTGGATTTTAAAATAAATGTTAGGAAGTCCCAAATTATGATAATGGGTAGGTGCTCTAGGAAGAAGTATTCTAAAACCTTTACCTGTGGAAAAGAAGAACTTTGTAGAGTACCCACATTCCCATATCTGGGGATTACTTTCGATGAGAGAGGGAACTGGGGACAGCAGTTAAAAAACAGAAACATTTCCCTGGCAAGAACCTCCTCTGCTCTCCAGGGTTTCTCGAAAAAACTGGGGGCCAGGCCAACAGTAGCACTAATGAAAATTTATAAAGCAAAATGCCTCGCAGTGGCTACTTACCGTAGTTCAATCTGGGGATATAGCTCCCCGGATTGCTTACAGATTACCGAAAACAAATTCCTGAGATCTGTTCTTTCTGTGCCACAGTCTACCACTTTATATACAATTCATACTTAACTTGGGGTAGGTTTTATCTCAGATATGATAAAAATGCATGGTATTAGCATGGATGAAGACCTGGTTAAATCTGAAAATTCCCCTAAACCACATCATTTTGAAAGACTGTCTACAGTTAGATAGAAATAATAAAAATTCAGTGGTTGACATATATCAAAAATAGCTTTGTCAAGTTAGGGAGACCAGAGCTTTTTTCCTCACCAGAGTCGATAACATCAAAGGACATTGCACTAATCAAGGGTGCAATGGGAGAAATGCTAAGTCTGGAGAGAGAACAAATGGAATTTAAAAAACCTACTGTGAGGGCTAACCTCATTATATCCACCCAAGAAGGACCTGAAATGTATTTAAATATTGTGAACCGACCCTATCACAGGTTCCTCCTAACTCGATTCCGGTTTAATTTGATTCATTTGAACCTTGGATATTTCCCCAATTGGAGTGCCCCTGAAAATGCAATGCCGTCTTCTTGTGATAACTTTTCCACGCAGAATACAATGCATTTTTTGATGATCTGTGGTCATTACACGGCATTAAGGGCGAAATTCCAGATCCCCATTGTTAGACCTGACATCATTGGCTTGAGTCTCTCCTCCATTTTTTCTGTTTGCCTCCACTGTTTTTCGATGTTTTGCTGGTATATGCTTTGGGCGCCGTGCCACTGCTGATCAGTGCAACAGCGCAAGTGCTCCCGATGTTAAATTGATGTATCGATTGTATCCATGTTTGGCTTATTTGGTTTACTATCAGTCCCTAGTCTAGTGCACCAGGAGTGCCGGGGCTTGTAAATCCAAATGCCGCTCGTGGGCTTGCAGCACGTGTTGTGCCACCCACAAGAGCGGCCTCGTAAAAGAATGTCTACGGGTCGGTCATTGCGAGACCCACGTGCAGTCTGGTACTGTCACGCGGGCTGCGCAAGTATACCTACTTGCCAGTCCCTCAAACCTTCCCTTAACTTCATGTTAGCCACCCCTATGGTAGGCCCACGGGCAGGGTGCATCGTAAGTATAAGGTAGGACACGCCTGACCAAGTTGGCATGTCCTGATAGTGAATAACCGCCATCTTCGTTCTTCACTATTGCGAGGTAACCTGCTCTCCGTTGGTTAGAATGGGCCGCCGGGATTATTAATGCTATGATCCTAGCTGGCTCGGGGAGCATGGTGCAATGTCGAGTTTGGTATCCCTGAACTAGGGGTTTAATTACGCATCCGTTGGTGTGGATGGTTTTTGGACTCTGGGTTTGAAAATAGCACTTTTAGAAAGTGTCTATTTTCTTGTCTCACCATTTCTGGTTTCTGCTGGTCTTGCGTGTGTGTGACAGGAGCTGGGTGGCTCCAGAGGTCTGGATGAGTCAGTGTGGGATGAGTGGGACATTTGCGTTGAGAGTAGGGGGAGAGTAGTTGCTGATAGCCTGCCCTGCCTGATACAATGCTGGCTCCACCTCCTGCCAAGCGACTGATGGCTCTGTGCCTGCCATGGACGATCCTAGCCCCACCTCCTGCCAGGAGGCCGATAGCTCTGCTCCTGCAAGTGACAATGCTGGCTCCACCTCCTGCTGGGCATCTGAGGACCCAGCCCTGCTCAGTGAATAAGCCAGGTGTTTCTGCCTGGCTCCACCCACAACAGACCCAGGATTTGTTGGGAAAGTCCCCGGCATGGACAAAGAGATCAAAGCCGAAAAGGGATATAAGAGAAGGACCCCTGAACCAAGAGATCAGATCACTTCTGACAAGGAACCCTGTAACCAAGGACAAGAGGCCTGCTGATCTGAGGACTTGTCTACCCCTTCTGCCAATGTGCTGTTTGCTGGGGGGAATCCTGCAGTGCTTCTTTATTTTTGCCAAGGAACCAGGAGAGAGGAACTGTGTGTGTACTCTCACGCTTGCTAAGAAAATCTCCAAGGACTGGAAGAGTGCCAGTCTCCTGCTGAAGTCACAGGGCTAAAAGACTTCATCTGCTTAAAGTGCTATTTGCTGGAACCTGTAAATCCAGCACCTCTGAAAGGACCAGCAATCTCGACGCCGACGGACGTCGCCGAATCCAGCCCGATGTAGTGGGTAACGGCCCCAGTGTCCCGCTTCCTCGACGACCGGCCGCCGGGCCCGATCGACGCCAGCAGCAACACCAGTGAGTAGTGAGTTCGGCTCCAGCTCCAAGGGACCTCGTGTCTGCACCGCTGCTGATCGCATCACCCTCGGGCCCTCTCGACGCCGTGAGCGCTGCTCACACTTTGCAACCGCATCATCGACAACGATGCCTGCTGAGGCCTGAGCGACACCGAAGACGCGACGCCGGATTGCTCGACGCCGCTGATCATCGTGTGCTTCCTTTTCCAAGGTACTGTGTTGTTGGGGGTCCGTGTGGCTCCAGGCTTGACGTAGCGCTCCTCGCGGTCGACGCCGAACCTTTGGATTAACTTTGCCTCAACGTCGTGTAGCCCCGTGTGGGTTACCTTGTTGCTAAGAACTGTGTTTCCAAGAAGAAGATTTGCTTACTACTGAAGACTTGGTGCTAAAAGAAGAACTACCTTTGAACTATCCTTATTCCTTCCCAACGTATTTATTCAGATTGTGTACATTTTTGTCGTTATTTGGTCTTGTGCTAAGCCTTATATAAAAATCCTTATTTTTATAATACTACTGTGTCGTGTCCATTTGTAGTGCATTCACTTTATTACTTTATGTGATCATAAATGCTTAACACACAGCCTCTGATATAAGCCTGTTCTGCTCTGCCAAGCTACCGAGGGGGTGAGCAGGGGTTATCAAAGGGTGTGATCCCCTTGCCCTCACTAGAAAAGGTGTGTCCCTATTTGTCAGAAGTGTATACCTCTGCCAACTAGAGACAGCCGGTTCTAACATTGGATGCAGCGGTGAGGATTTGAACCTTGCATTTATGACCCATGTACAGTGATTAGTGTGCGCTACATAGTGAAAGCAGACCATAGCGCAGTCAAAATCTAATTAGGAAGGATCCTATTTTTGGTTCTCCGCTTTTCTGAAACTTGATTTTTTGAACACTGCCAGTTTTGACCATGAGTGACACCGGAGTCACTACCCCTGTTGTTGTTGAGGAGGAATTCGACAGAGCGAAGATAAACGACTACGGCTTGAAGAAACTGAAATCCTTCTGCAAGCAGTTTAAACTTCCTACCAAAGGCCTCTCGTTGAAGGAGGAATATCTCAAAGCTTTAGAGGCCTGGTTGGAATCCAGAAATCCCACTGATCCGGTGGTGGTACCGCCAGTGGAAGGGGAAGAGGAGGCGCCAGCGAATGGGCCTGAGTCCTCTCCCGGAAGCAGTGTTTCCTCCAAAGGTCTTTCCCCTGAAGAACGAGAAGAAAGGGCGAAGGAGCGTGCATACAACATGGAAATGGCAAGGCTAAAGATAAATGGGCAGTTGGAGTTAGAAAATGCAAGAGGTAGAAGAGAAGCTGATTTGGAGACCAAAAGGTTAGATTTTGAAAGAGAGAAGTTAGCTTTGGAGCGTGATACCAAGTTGAGGGAGTTGGACATCCAAGCTAAGAAGTTAGAGTTGAATCCCTCTGGTGGCAGCATCCCATCTGGGCCTGCAGAAAGTAAGTTTTACTTTCCCAAAGATGTGATAAAAGATTATCATAGGAACGAAGATATTGGTCAGTGGTTTAAAGCATATGAGCTATCATTGTTGGCCCACCAGGTCCCTGAGAAGAATTGGGGAGCGGGGTTGTGGGGTCGCTTTGTGAATGAGGGGAGAGATACCCTGTTAGACATGCCTGTTGCGGATAGGATGTCGTATGCTCATATGAAAGATGCTTTAATGTTGCGGTATGGCCTAACCCCGAGAAGTACCGACAAGCTTTTAGAGAATGTAAGAAGTTGCCTGGTACGACGTGGGTTGAATATGTGTCTTATTTTTGCAGAGCCATGGATGGTTGGGTAAAGGGCAGCAAAGTGGAAAGTTATGAAGCTCTTTATGATTTGTTTGCTTGGGAGCATTTGTCTGATAACTGTTTTCCAGAGCTGCGCCAGCACCTTATTGATAGCAAGATATCTAACCCTAGAAAACTTGCTGAGGAGGCGGACCGCTGGGTCAGTACCAGGGTCCACAAGGGTCCAGTGGGAGACTCAGCCAAAGGTGGACAGGGTCCCCAGCAGAAGAGTGGGGGGGACAAGGGTAAACAGAAGGAGTCTCAGAAAGGGCCCCAAAGTAATCCCCAAGGGAACCAAGGGGAAGGTTCCCAGCCTCTCCCTGAGAAGAAGCCAGGGGCCCCGATGGGTAAACCTGTTCATAGGGGCCCCTTAACCTGCTACGGTTGTGGGCAGGTGGGACACCGGTTTTATGACCCCCAGTGTCTCAAAAAGGATTCGAATGCACCGCCGCGTGCACCCCCCGTCAGTTGGCGAGTGTAGCCCTGGGAGGGGAAGAGATGGTTGTCCATGGTGGGAGGGGTCCTGCAGAAATGTCCCTGGTCTCGCTAGGAGACATGCAAATGGTCCCTCCACCCCTCTGCCTAGTAACACTAGTAAATATAGGCAGTGGGTGACCATTAATGGCCATAGAGTGGAAGCTCTCAGAGACACCGGAGCGAGTGTGACAGCTGTCAAGTGTCACTTGGTGTCCAGAGAGCAGGTGGTTCCCCACGCATTCTACCCTGTGATAGCTGCTGACAACTCCCAGAAAGAGTGTGAGGTAGCTCAGGTTTCCTTTGAGTGGGGGGGAGTTTCAGGTACTCTTCAGGTTGCTGTGAGGCCCGCCATGCCTGTCGATTGTCTCCTGGGCAATGATTTAGAAGACTCCCCTTGGGCTAAGGTGGAGAGAGAGGCGCACTTGAAAATGTTGGGTGTGCCAGAGTGGGTGTGTGCAACCACTCGATCGATGACAGCGAGTAAGGGTGTTGATGGGGTCCCGGAGCCTGAAAGTACGGCCCCTGACCCAGCTGTGACGAGAAGAGGCAGGAGGCGCGGGAAACCGGCCCCCATAGTTCCCGTGGTCCAGGAGGAGGTAGACCCTGAGGGGGATGCCCTGGAGCCCACAGGGGAACAAATTGCTGAACTGGGAGACCTACCCGAGCTGACCCATTGGCAGTAGGATGGTGGCCCCTCCAGGGAGGAATTCTGTGCGGAACAGAAAGTGTGCCCTTCTCTTGTGGGCATGAGGCAGCAGGCCTCAGCCCAATCCTCAGGTGATCAGTCAGGGTCACATTTTGTGTACTGGGAGAACGACCTCCTGTATAGCGAGCCTAAGGCTGCTGAGCCTGGGTCAGCCCATGTGCTGGTGGTACCCCAGCGCTTCAGAGCCTTCCTACTGGGTTAGGCTCACGACGTTCCGTTAGCTGGACATCTTGGGCAGGACAAGACCTATGACAGGCTTGTCACCCATTTTTATTGGCCTCAGATGCGAAGGGATGTAGACATCCATTGCAAGACATGTCACACTTGCCAGGCAAGTGGGAAAAGCGGAAGGAAGCAGAAGGCTCTCCTCCAGCCTTTTCCAGTGGTCAGCACCCCCTTTGACCGGGTGGGTATTGACATTGTTGGGCCCCTGGACCCCAAGACAGCCCTGGGCAACAGGTTCATCCTGGTCTTGGTGGACCATGCCACACGGTACCCGGAAGCCATCCCTCTCCGAACAGTGACGGCCCCCGTGGTAGGACGGGCACTGATGGGTGTTTTCTCCCGGATGGGGTTCCCCAGAGAGGTGGTGTCGGACCGAGACACCAACTTCATTTCGAACTAAATGAAGTCTCTGTGGAAGGAGTGTGGGGTAACCTACAAGTTCACCACTCCTTACCACCCTCAAGGAAATGGGCTGGTTGAGAGATTCAACCGGACCCTTAAAGGCATGATTATGGGTCTTGAAGAACCAATGAGGCGGAAATGGGACGTTCTCTTGCCATGCCTGTTGTTTGCTTACCGTGAGGTGCCGCAAAAGTCTCTAGGGTTCAGCCCCTTTGAGCTCTTGTACGGTCACCCGGTAAGAGGGCCTTTGAGTCTGGTCAAGGAAGGCTGGGAGCAATCTCCCAGGAAACCTCCCCAGGATGTATAGAGCTACATGCTGGCCTTTTGGAACCAGACTCAGCGCTTCAGAGAACTTGCTCAGGCAAATCTGGAGGCCAGCCAGGAGGAGATGAAGCGTTGGTACGACCGGAATGCCACTCTGGTAGAGCTTCAGCCTGGTCAGGAAGTGTGGGTCATGTCCCCTGTGGAACCTTGTGCGCTCAAGGACAGGTGGACTGGACCGTTTAAGGTTGTGGAGAAGAAGAGCGATGTCACCTACTTGGTGGACTTGAAATCTCCCAGGAACCCCTTGCGGGTCCGGCATGTCAACCGTTTGAAGCCCCACTTACAAAGGTCCGAAATGGGCATGCTCCTAGCTACAGATGCTGGAATGGAGGAGGAGAGTGAGCCTCTTCCTGACCTCCTGTGTGCTAAAGAGCAAGACGGGTCAGTGGATGGTGTGGTCCTCTCTGACACACTGACCCTCGAGCACAAACAGGATTGTCGCCACCTGTTGGGACAATTTCCGGATCTGTTTTCCTTGGTTCCGGGTGTCACTCATTGGTGCGTCCATGACGTTGACACCGGAGACAGCCCTCCTGTGAAGCAGAAAGCTTACAGGGTGACTGACAAGGTCCGAGCATACATTAAGGAGGAGGTCTCCAAAATGTTTGCGTTGGGGGTGGTTGAGTCCTCTAGCAGTCCTTGGGCCAGCCCAGTGGTCTTGGTCCCAAAGGCTGCAGCGCCTGGTGCTTCACCAGAACTTTGGTTCTGCGTGGATTACCGAGGACTCAATTCGGTCACGAAGACTGACGCGCACCCCATCCCCAGAGCTGATGAGCTCATAGATCGGTTGGGGGCTGCCCGGTACCTTAGCACGTTTGATCCAACGTCGGGGTACTGGCAGATCGCCTTGACTGATGGGGCAAAGGAGAGGTCCGCATTCTCCACACCAGATGGGCTATACCAGTTCCGGGTGATGCCCTTTGGGATGAAGAATGCCCCTGCCTCCTTCCAGAGGTTGGTCAACCAGGTCTTGGCTGGACTGGAGGATTTCAGTGCCGCCTACCTGGACGACATCGTAGTGTTCAGCGCCAGCTGGGAGGAACACTTGCGCCACCTCCAGGAAGTGTTGTTGGCCCTGCGCGGAGCAGGCCTCACAATCAAAGCCAGTAAGTGCCATATTGGGCAGGGTTCTGTGGTGTACTTGGGGCACCAAGTAGGGAGCTGCAAGGTTGCCCCCCTGCAACCCAAGATTGATACCATCCTGGCTTGGGCGCCGCCCAAAACCCAAACTCAGGTGAGAGCCCTCTTAGGACTCACAGGTTATTACAGGAGGTTTGTCAAGGATTACGGTAACATTGTGCACCCCTTGACTTCGCTGACTTCCAGGAAGCAGCCACGAAACGTGATCTGGACTGATGCCTGTCAAACGGCCTTCGACACCCTGAAAACTGCAATGTGCACAGCACCTATACTCCAGGCACCCGACTTTTCAAAAGAATTTATTGTCCAGACGGACGCTTCAGAGCATGGCGTGGGGGCTGTTCTAGCTCAGGTGAATGAAGAGGGCCGAGACTTGCCTGTAGCCTTCATCAGTAGGAGGTTACTTCCCAGGGAAACGAGGTGGAGTGCGATAGAGAGAGAGGCCTTTGCTGTGGTCTGGGCGCTGAAGAAACTAAGACCCTACCTGTTTGGGACTCACTTCCGGGTTCAGACAGACCACAGGCCCCTCAGATGGTTGATGCAGATGAGGGGTGAGAATCCGAAACTGTTGAGGTGGTCCATTTCCCTACAGGGGATGGACTTTACGGTGGAACACCGCCCTGGTACAGATCACGCCAATGCTGATGGTCTGTCCAGATTTTTCCGCCTTAGTGATGAGGACTCCCTAGGTCAAGGGTAGTTCTCCCCACATTTCAGCTGGAGGGGACACGTGTTAGACCTGACATCATTGGCTTGAGTCTCTTCTCCATTTTTTCTGTTTGCCTCCACTGTTTTTCGATGTTTTGCAGGTATATGCTTTGGGCGCCGTGCCACTGCTGATCAGTGCCACAGCGCAAGTGCTCCCGATGTTAAATTGATGTATCGATTGTATCCATGTTTGGCTTATTTGGTTTACTATCAGTCCCTAGTCTAGTGCACCAGGAGTGCCGGGGCTTGTAAATCCAAATGCCGCTCGTGAGCTTGCAGCACGTGTTGTGCCACCCACAAGAGCGGCCTCGTAAAAGAATGTCTACGGGTCGGTCATTGCGCGACCCACGTGCAGTCTGGTACTGTCACGCGGGCTGCGCAAGTATACCTACTTGCCAGTCCCTCAAACCTTCCCTTAACTTCATGTTAGCCACCCTTATGGTAGGCCCACGGGCAGGGTGCATTGTAAGTATAAGGTAGGACACGCCTGACCAAGTTGGCATGTCCTGATAGTGAACAACCGCCATCTTCGTTCTTCACTATTGCGAGGTAACCTGCTCTCCGTTGGTTAGAATGGGTCGCCGGGATTATTAATGCTATGATCCTAGCTGGCTCGGGGAGCATGGTGCAATGTCGAGCTTGGTATCCCTGAACTCGGGGTTTAATTACGCATCCGTTGGTGTGGATGGTTTTTGGACTCTGGGTTTGAAAATAGCACTTTTATAAAGTGTCTATTTTCTTGTCTCACCATTTCTGGTTTCTGCTGGTCTTGCGTGTGTGTGACAGGAGCTGGGTGACTCCAGAGGTCTGGATGAGTCAGTGTGGGATGAGTGGGACATTTGCGTTGAGAGTAGGGGGAGAGTAGTTGCTGATAGCCTGCCCTGCCTGATACAATGCTGGCTCCACCTCCTGCCAAGCGACTGATGGCTCTGTGCCTGCCATGGACGATCCTAGCCCCACCTCCTGCCAGGAGGCTGATAGCTCTGCTCCTGCAAGTGACAATGCTGGCTCCACCTCCTGCTGGGCGTCTGAGGACCCAGCCCTGCTCAGTGAATAAGCCAGGTGTTTCTGCCTGGCTCCACCCACAACAGACCCAGGTTGTTGGGAAAGTCCCCGGCATGGACAAAGGGATCAAAGCCGAAAAGGGGTATAAGAGAAGGACCCCTGAACCAAGAGATCAGATCACTTCTGACAAGGAACCCTGTAACCAAGGACAAGAGGCCCGCTGATCTGAGGACTTGCCTACCCCTTCTGCCAGTGTGCTGTTTGCTGGGGGGAATCCTGCAGTGCTTCTTTATTTTTGCCAAGTAACCAGGAGAGAGGAACTGTGTGTGTACTCTCACGCTTGCTAAGAAAATCTCCAAGGACTGGAAGAGTGCCAGTCTCCTGCTGAAGTCACAGGGCTAAAAGACGTCATCTGCTTAAAGTGCTATTTGCTGGAACCTGTAAATCCAGCACCTCTGAAAGGACCAGCAATCTCGACGCCGACGGACGTCGCCGAATCAAGCCCGACGTAGTGGGTAACTGCCCCAGTGTCCCGCTTCCTCGACGACCGGCCGCCGGGCCCGATCGACGCCAGCCGCAACGTCAGTGAGTAGTGAGTTCGGCTCTAGCTCCAAGGGACCTCGTGTCTGCACCGCTGCTGATCGCATCGCCCTCGGGCCCTCTCGACGCCGTGAGCGCTGCTCACACTTTGCAACCGCATCATCGACAATGACGCCTGCTGAGGCCTGAGCGACACCGAAGACGCGACGCCGGATTGCTCGACGCCGCTGATCATCGTGTGCTTCCTTTTCCAAGGTACTGTGTTGTTGGGGGTCCGTGTGGCTCCAGGCTCGACGTAGCGCTCCTCGCGGTCGACGCCGAACCTTTGGATTAACTTTGCCTCAACATTAACTTAGCCCCGTGTGGGTTACCTTGTTGCTAAGAACTGTGTTTCCAAGAAGAAGATTTGCTTACTACTAAAGACTTGGTGCTAAAAGAAGAACTACCTTTGAACTATCCTTATTCCTTCCCAACGTATTTATTCAGATTGTGTACATTTTTGTCGTTATTTGGTCTTGTGCTAAGCCTTATATAAAAATCCTTATTTTTATAATACTACTGTGTCGTGTCCATTTGTAGTGCAGTCACTTTATTACTATATGTGATCATTAACACACAGCCTCTGAGATAAGCCTGTTCTGCTCTGCCAAGCTACCGAGGGGGTGAGCAGGGGTTATCAAAGGGTGTGATCCCCTTGCCCTGACTAGAAAAGGTGTGTCCCTATTTGTCAGAAGTGTATACCTCTGCCAACTAGAGACAGCCGGTTCTAACACCCATTTTAAAGGAGGCTGGGTTTATTCAAGTTAAGTGAGCTCTTTTGTATTTGCAATTATTGCAGACCCCTAGGATCATGTTCCACATTGCCAATTTCTTAGTGGGTGCTGTTAGGATTAAGAATAGTTTATGAATGATAACTCCTAATTGTTGAATTGGATTGGGATGAAATCGAGTATTATGTTTACTCAATGAAAATGAGATGAGGGTATCTATTATGTATGATGTTTTGTATCCTTTTTATCATGACCTCATTTTTATGAACTTTTAAAGCGAATTTTTAAAACTTTTGATATATTTTTTACCGTGATTTTCACATGTATATTTAATGTATTGTAGCATATGTAAATTTTGTATAGTACTATTGTCTTTTTATGATATTGGTTTATCGAAATAAAGTATTTTGACTGACTGACTGACTGACTGACTGACTGACTGACTGACTGCTCCCAAAGCCAACAATTTCTCATGTCCTCCCACTTAGGAATTATGCATCGAGTTAGCCACGCACTTTAAAAGAAACATTGATAAAATCTAGGACTCCTTTGATCAGAAACTGGAGATTAGGGAAGAAACCTCAATCCCGGACAATCTTCTCTCATCTAGATTAGAGACCTTTGCAACTATCACCACTGAGCAAGTCCTACCATTGCTGGCACATATTAGGTCAGGATCCCCGTCAGATGTGGCTCCCCCCACATCATTTCCGATCTGGCAGTGGAGTTGGTAAATCCAATCAGGGAATTCTGTTACCTGTCATTAGAGACCTCCTCCTTTCCATCGAAATGGAAGAAGGCATATATAAAACCACTGCTCATGAAACCATCAGCAGATTGCGCTGATTTACAAAACTATAGACCCATCTCTCTTCTCCTTCATTGCTTAAAAATAATGGAGACCTTGGTCAACCGACAACTCTCAGACTACTTGAAACATCACAATGTTCTTGACCCCTCGCAGTCAGGCTTTCGTGCTGGATATAGCACTGAGTCTGCTTTAACAGAGGTAACAGACTGGATTAGGTCACTATTAGATGAGGGGACACCTACAATGTTAGTCCTTTTAGATCTGTTGGCAGCCTTTGAAATCATCTCTCACAGAATCCTTTTGGATAAACTATGAGAGATCGGTGTCAGAGGGATGGCATTAGAGTGGCTGCAGAGTTTTCAATTGGACAGATATCAATGTATACGATTGGACAACATTGTATCCCAGACCACAACTGTGGACAAGGGGGTACCACATGGCTCCATCCTAAGCCCCACCCCGATCAATATCTATGTGTCACCTTTGGCCACCATCATTAGATCCTGCGGGTTTCAAACCATCTACTATGTGGACGACACTCAGATGATAGTCCCCATAGAGACGGACCCCGGGGTGAACAGACAAAGATTCAAGATTTGCATGCTAAAAATAGCCACATGGATGAGAAAGAACTTCCTACAGCTCAACTCCAACAAAACTAAGACCCTATTGTTTGGGAAAGCAGAGGTTCTATGGACTGAGGAGTGGTGGCCAGTGAAACTGGGATAAGCTCCTACCCCTAAAAAATGGGCGAAAGACCTGGGCATTGTAATGGACAACAACTTTTCTATGGCGGAGCACGTTAAGATCCTATAAGGCAAGTGCTTTGGATTGGTGCGCATGCTAAAAAGGATCTTCCCTTGGATTCCTTTTTCTACCAGAAGGGTCCAGATGCAGGTGCTTATAGTCAGTAGACTAGATTATGGAAACGCTCTACTGGTAGGGATTAGGGAAGACTTGCTTTCAAGGCTACAAGTCGTTCAAAATATGGCGGCACATTTAGCATTGAACAAGCCAGCACGAACCCCATCTCTACCTCTGTTGAGAGAGTTACATTGGCTCCCTATAAGGAAAAGAGCAGTTTTCAAACTCCTATGCTTAGTGTTTAAAGCTCTTTATGGGCTAGGGCCAAGATACACGCTTTTCATCGAATTAGCGCACACGCTATCAAAGACTGCATCTACCATGATGCTCCTGGGGTACACCTGCTGGTGGGTGGAGTCGGAGTGCGACCCCTTCTTCACAGTTAATTGGCTCCCTCGAGCTAGAGCTGACGAGCTCTGATCCCGCGCCTTGAGAGGTATCAACCTGAGAACACTTGGCAGCCTGCACAGCTAACCCCCGAAAAACCTACACTCTGCTGACGAGGAACAACAATTCCGAAACACCGGTGTCCAGAGTTGGTGCTGCAACCTTGCTATAACACACTTTTCATCAAATTAGCGCACACGCTATCAAAGACTGCATCTACCATGATGCTCCTGGGGTACACCTGCTGGTGGGTGGAGTCGGAGTGCGACCCCTTCTTCACAGTTAATTGGCTCCCTCGAGCTAGAGCTGACGAGCTCGGATCCCGCACCCGCGCCTTGAGAGGTATCAACCTGAGAACACTTGGCAGCCTGCACAGCTAACCCCCGAAAAACCTACACTCTGCTGACGAGGAACAACAATTCCGAAACACCAGTGTCCAGAGTTGGTGCTGCAACCTTGCTATAACACACTTTTCATCGAATTAGCGCACACGCTATCAAAGACTGCAACTACCATGATGCTCCTGGGGTACACCTGCCGGTGGGTGGAGTCGGAGTGCGACCCCTTCTTCACATAGGGCCAAGATACCTAACTAAGAAATTAGAAAGGTATACTCCGGCCCCTCAGTTACGATCTAGTGGTCAAAAGCACCTCCGAACACGGAGAATTAAGAAAGTGAAAATGGGAGGCTGTGCCTTTTCCGACTTAGCCCCCAAGTACTGGAATATTCTGCCAGAGGACCTTCAGGCATGTCCCACTCTGATTCTCTTCAAAAAACTCCTTAAGACCTAGCTATTTTACTGAGCATCTCTCACAATAGGTGTCCTGCTTCCAGGGCACCGAGAGATCCCCTTGGGAATGATTAGTGTGGCATATAAATAATAATAATAGTAATAATACTGATAATAAATAATGCCAATGTTACTGTGTTTAATATAAGAAAATGGCACATGTGTGTCTCAAACTACAGATCTTTGCTGTTAAAAGTATTATATTCCAAAACTTTGCAAAAATCAGTGTAGTTGAATTTTAACCAAATGAGATACTAGTCACAGTTTTTATTATTATGTTGTGAAATGTATAGTATCTGCTGCCAATAAACGTGTGTATAAATTACCACCACCATTTCACTTATTAAATGTTTAAAATATTATTAAAACCATAATTTCTTTTTATAAAAGCAATGTCTCATTGCCCATTATTTGCATTTTGCCACTATTTTCAAAATGCAGTACAATACATTTTCAAATTCTCAATAAATTAGATAACAGGTATTTTAGAAAGATAAGTCTTTTCCTGGCAATAGTCCGTGAGGTTGTTGCCCTTAAATTAAGAAATGAGAAGTCATTAAGTTGAAATGGGACTATCTGAGGCTCTCATAGACTTGGTCCAAGGGTATTAATGAAGCCTGAAATGACAAGATTCTAAAGCTAATAATATTGTGGGTAAATTAAAACAAATAGTATCATTACAGAGAGCAAAAAGTAATTCATAATTTTAAACAATCAATCATGAATATCATAATAAATCTGCAAAATAGACTGACATGGAGTCTGTCTCCGAAGAAATCCCAAATGAGCAATGTGAAAACATTGGCTTTTCTCTAAAATACCATATATTTTATAATGTTTGTGGAAGAGAATGCATTTTCATAACTTGACAATACATTTCGGATTGGATTATAAATGTTTTTCGTGACAACAAATAAAGATATTAGGACAAAACCAATAAAAAATCCCCCTTCTCAACACATCTTACTGGTTATATCTGTACATATTTAATAAAGGAGATGAAAACATACATTATGAAACACAGGAATACAATAGCATGTTGAACTACAGCAGATCTGAGCTAAGTGACCTTGAACTTTTTACAGAAACACCACCTTTTGTCTGGAGAGAAGAATACATTGATATACATTTGTATTAAGACAAAGCATGGCTGAGGCAGAATTTTCATTGATTTTGAAAGACAAATACACATGGAACTCTCATCTCCCTAAAATATAAGTTCACATTTTTAGAGCATTTCATGCATGATTGTTAATGAGGGCAGATACAGCCTTGTTATGGTAATTGAAGCACAACTAACGTATTTATTATTTTCTGGCAAATTAAAACTCTTGTGGGTAGGAAATGTGTGGAAAGAAGATGGATAGGATGAATAGTCCAGACGTTCACAAAAGGAGTTCATGTTTCCAGCTTGTGGTGCTTATTTTCCTCAACCAGGCCAGAATAACGTCCCCTCCTAGGAGCTACTCAAGTGGCCTGAGTATCAACTGGTGTGGTGACAGGTGGCTCCGCTCCATAGACCAAATATGGTGCAGCCCTGGGTTTCTGAAGTGAGGGAGTGTGGCGTTAAGCCAGGAAGGCTGATGCCAAATTCCATCCCTTCATTGTAAATATGCCCCTTTGTTTGACTCTCCTGTCCCAAACTCTATTGTACTATGCCTTAGAAAAAAGATGTGAAGTCTAAACCCTATGAGAGTCATATATCAATAATAATTGTAACCCATCCTAGCCTGGTTATAGAGTTTTATTAGGACACTCCATTCAAAGCAATAGTAAAGTAGATTTTTTCCGCATGTTTAAAAACAAAAAATACAAAGAGTGAATAATATCATACATGCACTCAATTGTGATAAAAACTTAAGGTATGAAACCTTAGTTAGTGCCATTATTTGATAAATAGTATTACAGCGTGAGACTGGTGTGCGCCAACTGAAACACTCAATAATTAGATACAGGACACTTTGCAGAGCATTTAATAGTTTTAGAAATGTGCACCTCCGCTTAAAAGTTGATTTAGATGAGCCCCCGTTCACAAATTCACATAACAAACAAAAACAAATATTGTCAAATAAACTATTGAAGTATTATTAGTTATGTTTTTAATGCGCATAAACAAAGCAAAATTATACTTACTACCAGACATGTGAAATATTAATTTTGATTTCATTTTGCTACTCCCTAGCAGTTAGTAATAATGGAACAAATATTTATTGATATAATACTTCCAATAAAGTGAATCATACATGTAAAATCACATAATGCAGTGATATGGAGTGTGATAAAACGTACCTGGAACAATATATTCCTAGTAACATAAAGTCATCTGTTAGAACTTCTACTTCCACAAATTCCTTATTTTGTGTAATTTACAGTGTTATCATTACATTGTTGATGTAGGCAGCTGTAAGAAAGTAATATATTATTAGGGGTGAGCCAGTGGCCACCTCAAAGATTAAGGCCACAACTTGCTGGCTCTCACCCAAAATACATAAACTAAAAACGTGCACACTCCTTGTTAATGTGATACAATCCAGTCAGGCTTCAATCAAAGCCAATATGTCAATTATTTAAGCAGTGCATAAACAGTTGAAAAAGTCAAACAAACAACATTGAAACTTCACAACCAATTTTCGCATATAAAATACGTTCTGAGTAGAATAAGAGCAAAACGACAGAAATCCAAGGAGGGGGTCCAAAGATATAAATTTGTAAAGAATGAAAGAAAAAAGCACCAAAAAAATGTTAGTGCCCAATGTAAGTGAATGGTCAGAGTACACCAGGACTAAGCTTTAATTTCAGGCATTCCTATGATGGAGGCTGTGCTGGATACACCAAGTGGGTTATTTCCACTGAAAGACTCTATGTACTGTTCTACCACATACACTTTTGAGTGCAAATGTGTGAAGGACTAACCCCTCAAGCATCCACAGATAACTTTTTTTAGTACTTAGACCCTCATTACCACTGGCCCAATAATCATGATGGAGCACTAATAGAATTTGTCAGCCTTCTCAAAATGATACATCGGCACAGCCACCTAAGGTGCGGGTTTATGGGGGTACTGCGATGTAAATGAAATTTAGAAGGTGGAGAATGCTTTCTTAAGGTACCTGTTAGCGGTTCAACAAGGTACATCAACCTACATCTGTCATACTCAGCTAGGGCTTCCATACATTACGGACATAATAAAAATAAAACCAGTGCTGCTATGGCACTAGATCCGGACCTCGACTAAAACAATTTTTAACCGCAATGTTTTAAGTGACAGTCTGAAACTAGAACACGCATTAGAGATCAGGTGGCTGAAGTACATTAAAGTTTTTATGAATGATTTAGGCATGCCAAGATACTACCATAATACCTCCCTGATGGACTCTATCTCAAGAAAATCATTAAAAAAACAGTGCATGACCCATATGGAGGCAAACAGATTTGCCACAGAGGCATCGCAGCCGTCGGTCCAAACTAATCAATTGATGTTGTCAACCATTGGCATGCAACCATACCTAGCCCACACATTAAGCGGGTATGATAGATTTGTCCATACATGTCTCAGACTTAGATGTATTTCACCGTTTGGTAAGTTTTCCGACCATAAATGATTGGTCCAAAAACCTACCAAACTACCCCTGTGGCGGAGTTTCCCCGCACACATCAATTCACGTGGTCAAGTTCTGTAAATTTTATTTAGAACAGAGGAGAAGGTGGATCAAACCCATTTTAAAAATATGGGGTTTGAGGCAATGTTGTTTGTACTACGTTGCTCTGCAGCTTCTAGATAATGACTGTTTTGCGAGATATATTGCCCTATTTCTGAAGGGAACCATCAAACATAGGAAACTCATCCGATTTCTTCCCTACTTAAACGTTTGCTGCTATGTCTCAGATTTTAATTATTTTTAGAATTTCAAAATGCTGCTAAAGTTTTAAATAAAAAAACAATTTTTTTATGAATTATATAATAATGTGAAATGTGATTTGTAAAATTGAGCTTTTATTGTTTTTCTGTGTTTTAAAATGAAAACCAAATGAAGCAAATTTTTTATTTGATTTGATATATTTTGCTTGTAGATTATAGGTGCAGGGAGGTTCTCAGAGATTTAAAAACAGCATAATACATTTGATCTTCACGTTATTGCCCATAAACCCATTTTTTTTTATTTCCTTGCAACTGGAATAACGGAGACTCCCTGTGATGTCATTCAAGGTATGTTTACCTACGTTATTTGTCTACTGTTTACTGACTTGTTTGGCATTTTTTAGTTTGCATTTTAAGATGCTTAGGCTCTGTGCAGTGTATAATCGATTACAATACAGTACAAGTTTCATAAGATACACATGTTTTCAGGCATAAGTTGTAGGTGGAAAGTGTTGAGGAAGAAATACATGATGTAGTATGGTCAAAATGTTGTGGCTGAGTCGAGTAAAAATATTGAAAAGAAAGATGCGTGTCTTACTTCTGTTGTTATAACTAGCCACTTTACAAGTATGCACTTTACTGACATTGGAGTGTGGAAAGAGTCAATCTTGCCTGATTTGCAATAATGCTAATTATATCCTGAATGCCACAGCAGATTTCATCAGGGGAAGTTAAACTCGCAAAACAGAAGGCAGAATATTTTCCGGGAGAAGTTAGTAAACAGAAGGTCTTCTTAACCTTAGGTTCACATGAATTCACAGAAAAAAGAATGCTTCTTAAATAAGCATAAGACAGAAGCTCTTTTGCAACTCCCGTTGAATGGCTGTGAATGCAGGGAGGGTGGCCTGCAAGGGACAGCACAACTCCCCTGCATATGTGTTCATGGAATGCTTACAGTTTGTTATTTAATACAGCCACTGTCAAAAGATGCCATTTTGTGAATGGCATTGGGGGAAGCATGCAGTGGTCCCACTGAACCTCTGTCCACTTCCCCCAACGGCAGAACCACCATTCTCAAGTACAAAGTGAAAACTGTCCCCCTAGCACAAGTTCCTCCTTGAAAATGTGTTAACGGGTCCTTTTGGGAACCGCTAACAGAGCAATGGTTCACAATTCATTCATACATTGCATACCATTTCACAAATAAAAGGAGGGCTTCCCTTTCTTTTTAATATTTAGTATTGGTCAAGTTTTGCAGGCGCACCAATGTATTCTGGGTACCGGCACCCAATGAGTAACTGTCCTTTGCTTTGACCTCATCGCACTCACAGTGACTCAGCTTTACCTTCTCCCCCGCCCTGACTACTATTGACTGTGGCTTTTTGCTGCTGCGGCGCCTCCTTCGCCCACTTACTCCGATCTGAATTCTTTTCCCTCCATAACGAGGTGGTTACTGTCATCACCAGCCGATGTACCATCACAGACTCCATCGGACTTAATTTTCCTTGCCTACCTGCATTATCTTATGCACGCAGAGGGAACAGTCATCAATCCTACGCTGTTCTACCTGCTTATTTATCCTGCAGATACCTCCAGGACATTCTTCACCCTTCCACCTTCCGTTTGGGACACCTTCGCCCAACCTTCAGCACTTTTACAAATTCAAGTAACCTGGTCCTGATGACGACCTGATCTAAGACAGGTTTAAACGCCATTGACCACCCTGCGTTATCTTCGGCTTCAATGTGGTCAATTTAAATTATTTAAAATGGAGGGGCATATTATCAAGAACGGGTGTTAACATTATCGCCTTTTTATCGGCAGGAAACTGCAGATAAAATGCGATAATGGGCTTGATAATACGCCCTTGTTAATTCCCATAGAAGCCCATGTTATGATGTCAACATGGGCTTCAATGGGAATTAACAAGGGCGTATTATCAAGCCCATTATCGCCGTTTTATAGGCAGTTTCCTGCCGATAAAACAGCGATAATTTTAACACCGGTCCTTGATAATATGCCCCGGAATTCTTACCCTGTATATACCTTCCTTTTTGTTATTGACCACAAATGCTGTTATTTTTGCACAGTGCATGCAGTTTTTTCTACTTATTGTGTCACCGCGCCATTTACTTTCCCAAGCACGTTCAGGGCACAATCCACTTATGGTTACTTATATACATATAATGTACTGTAGTGCTGTTAACACTACTTGCAAATAAGAATCTTTGTTTTTCTATGAATTCTTTTGGGTATCCCTTTGTCCCAACTCTTCATTTAATTAATTCATGATGCTTAAATTGCCTTGCCAAATAATTACCGGGTTGAGACATTGTTTCTGTAGGTCTACTCTACCCAGGTCTGGACTGGGTTAAAAAGAAATACTCCTATTCTTCAGTGTCTATTACTTCTAATGTGGTGCACAGTCAGTGCTCCTCCAATGAGCCTGTTTGCCCTTGCATCCGTGTTGGTAACATGGCACGCGTACAGGGGCAAAGGTTTTCGCTCACTTACTTGGGACAACGCCCCATGCAAATGAGAAAACTCTCTCCTTTTACCATACAGATAAAAAATGTGCACCTGCACAACTGTCATTTCAGATCAATCTGATACAATCATCTGATTCCCCTTCTAGAATATCTAGTGAAAAAAAAGGCACAGATGTGCTTTACTCATCTGGGGTAGTTCTCTAGTAGAACTCTAGGGTGTAGGTTTACATTTTTTAGTGCAACACAGCACAGCAACCAAAGCTGCTGTGCTGTGTTGCACAAGGGAGCTAAAAAAGTAAAGAGTTGTTTAATTAAAAAGGCTGCGACTGTTGTTATCCCTCAAGCTTGTTCACTCTAAAGGCTACTTAACACCCTGCACAACCCTTTAACCTTTGTGCAAAGGTGTGTGCATCCTGTCCAGAATACTATTTGTACTTTAAATATACCCACCTGGAATAAGATCCTATGCCTATGCATATTTTGAAATTTTCCACCCATTGTATGTATGTTGTGCTGTGCAATGCAGCACACTTGCACTGTGTGGAATGTTTGGAGGATTGGAAACATTCCTCCTTGTTAGCACTTACTTCAAGGGTGCATTATTTTTTTATCAAATCCCAGTCTAGCTATCTACATAGTTTTGGCTTTGCATCACAAATTATAGGTGCTTTTGAAGAACTGCCCAAATAACACCCAGGCAACATCCGTTTGACTCAAAGTGGTGCAAATGAATGCAAAGGATTCCACTGAGAGAAGGACACCTTTCCAGTGCACAATACCTTTTGCGCTGGAATGTATATACCCTTGCAATACTTTGGGTCTGATTTATATTTCAGCAGACAAGTTACTCCATCACCATCCACTGCAATATAAACCCATAGGGGGATAATCATTGCCAAAATCGGTTATCGCAATGATTCATATCGCCGTCTACCGCAGGAAAATAACTCTGTGTAAACGTCCTATTTACAACATGGCGGCAGCATGTGATAACCTCGTGATAACGCGTCAAATCTCCGCAATAAAGTCACCGGGACGGCAATAAAAATCTAAACCCCAATGTGAAAAAAGTTGCGATGGGCCATACCGCGGTAGAAAAATCAGCTATAACCAGCGCCATCCTGCAATTCACACACGTCAGGCGGGAAAAATCACTATAAAAATAGGAAAAAATAACTAAAACAAAAGCAAAACAACTGCGAAGCAAAATGGAGGGAGCCAGGAGCAAATACAGAGGACAACCAGAATCCCACAAGCCCCCAAGGAGGCCCAGGCCGGGACCTCGGGGTAGGGGAATGGCAAGGTTCAGTCCGCAGAAAAATAGGATCCTGATAACGGAGGTGATAGAACACCATCAACTACTGTTTGTCACCTCCGAAGTGTCATTGTTAATAAGAAATGGAATATGGCAATCCATCATGGATAAGGTGAATGCGGTGGGAGTGCTGAAGAGGGCAATGGAGGAGGTCAAGAGCCGCTGGAATGTCGTGAAGCGCAAAACCAAGCGGAAACTCAGCACCAACCAGAAGGCAGCAATGCAGACCGGAGGTGGGAGTCCAGCGCCACACGAGGAGTTGAATCAGAAGGAGGAAATGGTGTCCACAGTCATCAGTGTGGAGACAGTTTCAGGAGTTGGGGGACCGGACACTGCTCATCATGACCTGCCACAACAGCACCAGATTGAATAACGACCAGGTACTGGGGGGAGGGGGGACATGGGCACAATGGCACACATGCACAATTATGTATAGCACATTTGCGGACAAACCATGCCCCAGACCCCCTGCTCCCACCAAGAGACCAATGTACCCAAGTATGCAACATCTCAGCACTGTTTAAGCACAGAAGTCAAAGGCACACCGCTTGAAAGGGATAAGGGGCAGCAAAACCAAAGCTGCAGGGGCAACTCTCCCAAAATGCAGCAAACACACATAACATGCAGGGCATATCAACATTGACAACAATGTGGTAAAAACCGCAACCCGTCCACAACAGAACAGAGAACACAACTGGTCCTGCTTGTGTGTATAAACTTGCCAATCGCATTTGGCATTGCAGGGAAATGTGAGTTGACAATGTACAAGTACACACATACATCCGTGATGTTGTTGAAAAGTCCAATGTCCCGCATCAAACAAGCAGCTCCGCCCATACAGTCACAATGTACACTGTCATGCAGCCTGTATGTAAACATGTACAATTCGTCAACATACATGTGAACACAATGTTAAACTGCAGCTCCCCTTCACATTGCAGAGGGAAAACCAACACCCCCTGCAGAGTAGGATGAACATCTCTTCTCTGATGATGAATAGGACCACCACACCTTCCACAGCGATGCCCTCGAAGAGTTAATTGACAGCTATGTCAACCCACCTTTAGGAGCAGGGCAGCCCAGCTGCAATGAGGAGACCCCACCCCCTGCACAGAACACACAGCAGTCAGCACCCACCACCAAAGCTGCCTCCCAGGACCCCCACGAAGAAACCATGGACTACCAACGCCATGTGTTGGGGTGCCAGCAGAAGTTGGCTGAAAAGTTGTGGTGGGGTTAGACCGCATGGCAGCCAAATTAGATGCCATACGTGGGTGTCCAAGTCTCATCAGGGACCACATGTAGTCCCAAATGGACACCCACACTCTTCTCCATGCTCCCCAATGATCCATGGCTGACATCGTTGGAGTATTGACTCTGAGACAAGAACAACTGTCTAGTCAGAGTGGCTCCAGCAACGTCACCCGAGAGATGGGACACATGTGGAGGATCATGGAGAACATGGAGCAGATGAAGGCAGAAAGAGCGGCTGCCACAGCTGCACACCACTGAGAGGTAATTGAGTTCCTCTATGCCCTGCAAACCCTCCTCGTGACATTGCTGACACAAGGCCTTGCACTGATAAATGCTGCTGCTACCACTCCATCCACATCTCCGCTCCCTGAAGTGTCAGAGCAACACAGTGCAGCAGACATTCCACCTCCTGCCCCTGAGGTATGACTGCCACATATTGCTGGAGGCAGGACACCACCACCCACATGTGAGGCACATGAAACAGCAGAGGACGAAGATGCAGATGATTCTACTACAGTGGTAAGAAGGACGCAGTAGAATTCATTTCCTCCATATGGCCTGTTTCTGCTTGGTTCTGCCCTCTGCATCATCACCTTCCACTGTCCCCTGATACACTCTGCGACAATCACCTTGGACCTCGACATGGACTGCCATATTCTGTGTGGTTACCAATGACACAGCAATCGGACTGCGGACTGAACTCTTCCTCTTCTGTTGAACTTGTCATTCCCTAAAGGGCTCTGGCTTGCCCTCCACAGGTAACAATGTAAAGTGGGGTTTGCATGGCCCTGTACTGTTCCAGCTACGACACTCCACTGAATGTGCATTAAACATTCAAATGCACACAGATGTGTCATGTCTATGATCATTCAAGTGTGAAAGTATGGATGAATGTAGGGTCAGTGATTCCCCCTTACGTCCATGTTGCTCATGTTGTGGGACTTGAGCCACAGGGTGCAACATTACCCACTGCGGTCCGGGTGTCGCCGACACTACAACAGAGACACACACATTAGTTAATTCCTTGTCCAGCCCCGGACAGAAACACGGCCAGAGCCCCATGGTCATTGTTCACACCTGGAACGCTGGAGTGGCATACACCAGGCCAGCCCACTCCGCTTACACTCACAGGGGGAGGACAATGCTACATTCCTCAGGTCTTCCCTGTAGAGATCTGCGATCACATGTCTAGTTGTCAGCATGCCACAACGACTGCCTCAGGGCTGGTTTACACCCACACCACACCCATCCAGCACACGCATCACAGGACATGTGACCCTGCCAATAAAAAGGGCCGGGCGCACGTGCTGGATGCCATATCCACTCTCTATTTGGGTGAATCTGTGTGGTTATTATTAATGCATGTGAGCCTAGGGCCCTACCACATCACATTCCCCACTGCCAGAGGTGACATGATGGCGTCCTCACCACGATACTCAATCATAAAGGGTCCATGACTTGCGTTGCACAGACTTGGTGGCACCGGATACACTGCGGCCAGCATGGATCTACCGCCACGGGACGGTGACTTTCGGTGCACTGAGGTTGAGGCACCTTAAGTGCTGAGCGGGTGGGCAGCCTGCGATGATGCCCTGGTTGTCTGGACTGGTAAGGATTTTTGTGAGCCCTGCTAGACTGCAGTGTAGGCCTGAGACAGCAGGCAGCACAGGCCTACCGCCACGTGGCGTTGCCCCGCATTTCATAGAGTTAGTGGCACCTAAAGGGCTGAGCGGGTGTACAGCCTGCGATGATGCCATTGGCACTGATATGATCTCTGCCATTGTGAAATAAAGACCCAGAATCAAGTGTGTGACCTGGTGGCACGCAGTGCTACACTGCATGATGTGGAGGCTGCCAAGGTTGCGGGCCCTGGGCTTGGAGCTTGCACCAGCACGTGGTGGGCCCTCTTGAAGACACGCTAGTGGCGGAAGGTGAGCAGTGAGGCTTGGGTGCGCATGGGTGGGCAATCACCACTGGGCGGCAGCAGGGACTGGGGGGCAGCAGCTTGTGTGAGCAGGGGCGGGCAATCGATGATGGCATGTGCAATTGTATGAACTCTGTCATTCATAGATCTGGACTCTGTTTCAGATAAGGGCTCTGGTGGACTGCATTGTATTCCGGCATGTGGTTGGAGACACAGTGCTGGCAGCAGGTGAGCAGTGAGGCCTGGGTCCCCAGTGTCGGCACTCTCTCTCTCTCTCTCTTTCTCTCTCTTTCTCTCTCTTCCTTTCACTATCGCTCCATGTTCCTCTTCCTTTCACACTCTCTCTCTTTCTCTCTCTCTCTCTTCCTTTCACTCTCTGTCCCTCTTCCTTTCACTCTGTCTCTCTCCCTCTTCCTTTCACTCTCTCTCTCTCTCCCTTTTTTCTCTCTTTCTCTCGCTTTCTCTCTCTTTCTCTCTCTCTCATTCTTCCTTTCACTCTGTCTTTCTGTCGTTGTCCTTTGATGAGCGTATGACACACCTTCTTATCTTGAATTTTGTCTGGCAGGCTGTGACTTACAGATTGTTCACAGAGGACCTGCCATTACTCTTGCAAACAGTTGTTTTGAGTTTAATATGAACAACATGTTTTGTTTGGTAATTCAAAGATGAATGAATGACTCTCCTTTTTCCCACCACACATGAATGTTAAGTGTTGTAATTGTGTGACATCAGGCAAATTGTTTTGTTCATGATTTCGTAAAGTTGAAGTAACATATCTTTGTCCGGGGGGTGGGTTGGGGGTAGCAGGCCTGGGGGTTACAGGCCTGGGGGTGCTAGCAGTGGGTGTTTTGGCCCCACTTGGGTGTACGAGCTGCATGATAAGTAGCTCTATGGCATCTGTTGTTCTTCAGGTGTGGCTCTGGGCTGGGCTCCCTTTTATGTTGCAGGTTGTCGTCCGACTCTACACCAGGTAAGAGTAGGTATGAAATCCCTGCTGCTAACGCGCCTTATTGCCTGTTTTGTGATCTTATCGCTGATCTGGCTAGTCTTTGAGAATGTTACGGGTTGATGTTATTGCAGCTTTTTGCACGGGAAATCCTGCTCTGCATCTCATAAGCGTTAGTTGCAGGGGTCATCTGTGGCGATGTTTTTTGCAGCTGCTATCGCTGGAAAACTGGTGATATCGGCTGTCAGCACCAGCTTGTGAATAGGGTGATACATTTATCGCCACTTTGGCTGTGATAAAGTGCTGATAGCTTGGCAATAAGTCCTTGAGAATATTTTCCATAGTGTATTATGGGATTGATATTCCTGCGGACGGGATATCCATCACCACTGTGAAAGAGTAACCCGTCCGCCTAAATCTAAATCAGGCCTTATGTGTGACTTTGCACCTCCAAAACCTCTTTTCACATTTTGGCTCATTTTGCTCATTTTGGCTGTAAAATAACAAGATCCACTATTTCCTAAAAAATCACTCTTGGCTACGTTTCGGCAAATTCTTAGCACAGTTTATGAGCAAGTTAATTTCATAAAGGCAGAAACTCTCACAACCGTTCCAACCTTGCCATTGGTTAACACTTTGCTGGTTTTTATAATGAGAAAAGGAGAGAAAAGGGTTATTTTCACAACGTTGGGCAGACACGTACCTTCTATCAAAGTGTGTAACTAGCTACTAAATTGAGTTGAGTATTAGTTAAGAAACATATTAAGTAACTATTTAACAGAGACAATAACTTGTCAGAAAAAGCACCATTTGTGTGTGATAACACGAATATTTGCGAAAAAAATGCTTTTATGGAACACCAGAGCAAATGAAAGCAGAAACAAGATATTCACTAGAGGGTGCGGTCAGCAGTGCGTGAGAAAACACACATTGCATTAGAGGTGTACAACATAGGTATTGAAAGGTCAACTATATGCTATATTTTTAAGATTACTACTGATTATATAAATTACTTTGATTTAGAGTCACTACACGTAAAATCATCCTATTTCGATGTCTGGCAATCTGGACTGGATTTTGCCCTTCTGAAACTAAGTTGGATGTACATATACAAGATTAATTTACTAGAAAAAACAATGGAACTACAAAATAATTGAGAAGACAGGAGGGTGATACTTCTTTGAGGGTATTCATGCCAAAGAAGGATTTATTTTCTTTGACAAATATTTACTTTGAAAATATTACTCTACAATGAATGAAATTGAATACAGAGGTATTGCTAAAAGTGATGTATGAGGGAATGCGGTTCTGAAAGTAAAGTAATTCCTGGAAGATCAATTTAACAAAGAGTGAATTCGATCCAGGGTTATTTATTTTCAAACATATACATTTCTGTTAAACAATAGTGTTGTCATGTGTTAACGAGGAACAGACATGAGAGTAAATGGTTTCTGGGACGCACAGGATAAAAAATTGATACTCAAATTTGGCAGATGGCGTGGCCATAATTGTGGATAATACAGAGTCCTGATTACAACTGGAATGTTCAAGTCTTGGTTAGCTTTCATTAAGAGTGTGTTTATTAAACAAATGACAACAGTAACACCCTACAGAGTAGATTGGGGATGCCATGATGTAACTGCAATGCGATACTTACAGGAAGTGGCTGGAGGAAAGGAAATCAGACTGAATTTTTGTCTACAAGTAGATGATATAAGAAATCCACAGACATTATGTATCTCCAGTGAAATAGGGGATTTAAAAGCAATGTTTTGTGCAATAAAGCACCAAAACCTTTAAAATTGTACAACGCAATCGATACAGTAAAATACTGTCCTGCTTGATTACCATGGCTAGAAGTATTTCTAATGCTTGGTTGTTTATTAAAAATATCTTAATATGAGCCAGCATCGGGACTGATATGATGAATGATTTGTAATAATGAGTAAAAAACTATTGTGCGTTTCCCATCACTGAGTACAAGCATGTGTCTACACATATTTGTCTCTCCGCAGTGAAGGTAGTCAGGGCCATGGCTGTATTGGGAACCAAAACCAGCCCTGTAAAATGTAGCCACCCCAGCTCCATACAGAATAGAGCAAGCTATAGTGACATATAGAGATGGTTTTGGTGTGCTTCACTACATGTCATCATTTTCCACTATCACTAAAGATAAACTGGACTTAGAGTCGCAGTGTTCATTAACCCATTAGTACAGCATGAACTTCCCCCATTTTCCAAAGTAAATAAATATCAAATGATGGCTACTCACAGGACAATCTGCTCATGTTAAAAGGGTGTAGGACCACACCCAGCGCTGTAGAACAAGTGCCATGGGTCTTAAGACTAGTAAGGATAATAAGCCCCTCTACCCTTGAATTTTTAGTAAAAAACTGTCCTAAATAGTGGGGAGTGGCCCTTCACTCCATTGTGTTTGAGATAGTAATGATAGCTATTCCCCTAGCTGTACAAGGATGCGCTGCCCAATCTACAGTTGAGCATGACATTGTGTTCCAGACTGCAGTGGCAGCTCCTCCGGTATGGCGTCATTTTATGTTTACATTGCTGGTAAAATCCATCCCTTGTGCTGAGGATTTGGCAATAAAGTTTCATTTTTGTCTCAGAGCAAGTGTTGGCCCCCTTCATGTGGAGAGTGGGATTGGATAGGTCCACAGCTTAATAACCACGGTATGAAGGTTGTGTCACACACGTCCTGAGGAAGACCCGCAGGTCGAGGTTTTCAGTCACCCCTGTACCCCAAGACGGGTCGAAACGTCAACGCTCTTTTCCATAAACAAATAGGACCACTGTTCTTCAGTCATTATACATGCCAGTTGAGACTGTATAAATGTCAAAAATGCTACAAGTAATCAGTGGCCTTATTGTATAATTAGCTGAATTTTTGCAGCTTTGTTTTTCAATTTACCCGAACCCTATGTCACTTTTCTGTTGAGGCTTACACCCTTTTCTTTAAACCACTTTTTTCCTTATTTTTCCGGCACCCCCTTTAGAAGCAAGTTGCTCCTCCTTTTTACCGTTCGTTCTCGAATGATGTACAAATGTATATATTTATCTTTTGCTGTGTTGGAGTAATTTATTAAAACTCCTTTTGGAATAAACAAAGTTTTTTCAGGTGGTTGCTTTTTCGTTTAACAAATTCTACTGATTAGATCTACAGAGGAGATTAATTCTAATACTCATCCAGTCATGAGAAATGATCAACTGTGAGCACATGATTTATTGAGCTAATAATCAATCCCGGTTTGGGCCATTGTTTTTTCTAATAATATCGATTACCCAGGTCCAACAACCATTTTGGGTTACCCCATTTTTATAATGGTATTGGTTCACAAGCACCAATTACCGGCACGCCCTCTAGGTTTGGAGAAACGTGCCTAGCTTGTACCAAGTGGATTGTGTATAAAATATATATATATATATATATATATATATATATATATATATATATATATATATATATATATATATATATATATATATATATATATATATATATATATATATATATATATCAGGCAAGTGTAACCTCCCAGGCTCCGACCACAGCGACCCAGGAAATCACGCAGATCCAGTAGTTTACTTCAAGCACAGATTTTATTCAGAAGCTGAACCAAGCAATCTGACGCGTTTCGGGCATCCGCCCTTGCTCACAGACAATCAGAGTTAGAAAATGCTTGCATTTAAATACTGAATGCTTAACAGTGAAAAAGTGAATTTTTTTCCATTTTTTTCGTCATACACCTCGTGGTAGTAGAAAGCGAGGACAAACTACTGGTAATGCATGGCGTAGTCTGTTTTCCAAACATTTTTCAAATTAGCAACAGTCAGAAATAAAATTCATTTACTGGTTAGAATCCACTTTTCAAAAATGACAATGTTAAAAACCCGTGATATTTAACTTAATAATGCAAAAAAGACATAAAAAGAGCTTAAAATGCCTATACTAAGAATATACCAAATATAAAAAGCCATCGCCTACACAGAATATTCACAGTGCAAAATTGCGTAAAAAAGTGCAAAGTGCGTCATTTAAAAATAATTAATGTCATGATAGATGCAATAAAAAATCAATAGTAATACTAATGATTTTGTGCAAAATAAGCTAATTGTAAACATTATAATATTGCATCTATATCTATCAAAGTGCAAATCAACGCAATATGTAAACATACGACTGTAGCAGCATGTTTATAGGGCAGGGGCTATTTGGTATGAATATCACAGGTATGTCATTGTCACTAATTAGACTGTTGAAAAAGCATATTTATCAGGAAACACAGAAAAAGCATATTGTCTATGTCCTCAAATAATAGGTGTACCCAAAAATTAATACAAATACATAAATAGTGAATCACCGTGAAAACATATGTACAAAAGATAAATGTTACGTGCAAAAACCCAACATGGAGACATAGTATTGATCACATGGGGGAAGACGGCAGCCAACCAGGGCCCCAATACCCAAAGCAATACAGAACGGGGCGGCCAAGGCAAAAAACTGAATTACAAAAACACATGTAGGTCCTCCGTATTGTTGAGGCCATTGGGAGATCTACTATCTAGCTCAAGAATGAAATGAGATTCCATTCTTCTCAGCATCCTGACCCTATCTCCGCCTCTTCTAGGCTTGTCAATTGCAGAGATAACAAAATAAGATAGGCACTCCAGGTTGTTGTTATGTACTGCCTTGAAGTGCCTAGCCACAGGATAGGCTGGGTCATTGTTGACGATAGCGCGTAGATGCTGGAGGATCCTAACATGCACAGGTTGTCGTGTACTGCCGACATACCTAAGTGCACATGTGCAAGTTAAAACATAAATGGCAAATTCAGTTTTACAATTGTATTGACCCCTGATCTGAATTGGGTCAGGACTGAACGGCGTGTAGTATTGCCTAGTACTTTTGCCAAACTTGCAGGCCCTGCAAGAGGTGCAGCGTATAAAACCTGACCTTGTTTTCATCCATTCCTGCTTTTTTCTTAGTTCAGGAAAATCATGGCAAATGTGAGACGTGAGTGAGGGACCTTTCCTAAAGGTGCCAATAGGAGCTTCTGCCAGTTGGGGTTTCAGTACAGGATCAGTAGTAAGGACCGGCCATCTTTTGGACAAAATAGATTTTATTTGCCTGGCCTGTCTACTATAGGGCGTTAAAAACCTAGGATTCGTGGTGCTGTCATCAGATGCACAAGATATGTCAGCAGTGTTTTTGGTCTCTAATAGAGAGGCACGAGATCTACTCTTAGCTTTTTCCACTGCTGTTTTTAGCACTGATTCACGGTAGCCCCTAGCACGGAACTTGACCAAAGCTTCATTGGTACAAGATTCCAAATCAGAGTCTGTACTGCAGATTCTCTTGATTCTTAAGAGTTCACCTAGAGGGATATTGTCCACTACATGGCGCGGATGTGCACTGCTGGCGTGCAGAATACTGTTGCCAGCAGTACTTTTCCGATGTAGCTTGGTTGTAAGCTGGCCATTGCGAATTAGGATTTTTACATCCAAAAATTCCGCCTCACAATCACTGATGGAACTAGTGAATTTCAGGTTTTCATTATTGATATTAATGGAATCAATGAACAGTTGTGCACTGTTCCTATCACCTTGCCATAACAAAAAAATGTCATCAATATAACGAAGCCAAAGCAAAACATGACCAGAAAAAGCTTGGGCATGTTGCCGCCTGAGGACCTGCTCCTCCCACCAACCCACGTGCAAGCACGCGTAGCTGGGAGAGAAACAGGCCCCCATCGCGACCCCACGCTTTTGCAGATACAGATCACTCCCAAAAAGAAAGAAATTGTTATTAAGACACCATGATGTAAGCTCAATTAATACTTTGTTATGCTGGTAACAATTCCTAGGCCTTTTCCCAAGGAAAAAATCTAGTGCTTTTAGGCCCGACATGTGCTCTATGCTCGTGTAGAGCGATTCAATGTCCAAAGTAATCATGAGCATTCCATCATTCCACTGGATATTCTGAATTTTGGCAAGAAAGTCGCCTGTGTCTCTCACATATGTCGGTAAATCCTGGACAAGGCCTTGCAGGAAGTAATCAATGTATTCTGTGACTTGTTCTGCCACCCCTGCAATGGCCGAAATGATCGGTCGGCCAGGTACCGGTCTAGTCAATTTTTGGATTTTAGGGAGTAAATAAAGTTTAGGCAAAACAGGAAATTCCACATGGAGGAACTCAAACTCTTGTGATGAAATCATGCCCTCCCTTTTGTACTTAAAAAGTAATTTTTTGAGCGCCTCTTTGGAGGTTTCAAAATGTCTCATGTTGGTAATAGAGTAGCAAGTACCATCACTAAGCTGTCTCTTTGCTTCTTTGATGTAATCCTCCTGGGGCCAAATGACCACATTGCCCCCCTTGTCGGCCGTGGTTACAATAATGTTATGATCATTGCCCAACTTTTTAACCAAGGCATGGTAGTCAATTTCCTGTTTGCTTCTGTATCGCTTTTTATGTTTCATCCGATGATGTAAATGCTTAAGGTCTTCCACTACCACGTCCTGAAAGACATCAATAGAGTCTCTGGGCATGGTAGGATTGAATTTAGACGCTTGTTTAAAAGGACTGATATTGGCTCCTATTTGGGGAATGGCAGCTGCTCTCAATTCATCCTGTGTGGATGCGAGTTCATTGGTGGGTGCATCATTTCCCAAAAGATTCAAAACTGTAAGTACTGTTCGTGTATCACTGGCCGGAAGTGTGGGCACATTGGGAAGAATATTGATAGTGGCTCCAATTCCTTGTGGTGTCTTATTGTTAAGACCCTCCTTAATTTCAAAGAATTTTTTGAGCTTGAGTTTCCTTATATACATGTAAACATCTATGCGAGTCTTAGCATAGTTAAAGTCAGTAGCTGGACAGTATGAAAGACCAAGGCTTAAGAGCTGTTTTTCAGCCATGGTGAGGTCAACGGAAGACAGATTGACTATTGTATTGTCACTTACTTGTTTTTGCACCAGTATTGCCGCTTTGGTTTGTTGTGCGCTTTTGTGCTTTTTCCGGCGCTGGCCCCTTCTCCTGTTGTTCCTGGCGCGCTTTGCTGCTGTTGCTGCCCCTTTGTCTGTTGTTTGTTCCGGGGCCTTAGTGACTGCAGTCTTTCGTTGGATAAAAAATCCACTTCTTCCCCTAGATCCAAAATGACCGAACTTGCTTCCCAAATGCTACTGGCATCATCATCCGAGGTGGGCGCACTTGTCAGTGACTCATTATCGCTATGTATTTGGCTGGTGCTGCTTGTTGTAGGACCCAGAGCTGGCACTGAGGTAGATGTTTGTCCATCAGAGTTGCCCTGTTTGGCTAGCTGTGTTTGTTGGGCAAATTTGGAGCGCTTTGCATTGTCAAACTTGCGCACGAAGGTGAATATTCTTCCTTGTGCATAATCTTCCTTATCGCGCGCAAATTTAAAAATCTTACGGGCTTTGATTTTTTCTTCCTGTTTATATATATATATATATATATATATATATATATATATAATTCCAACGATCTTCACACCTTGACATGGCGAGAATTTCATGGCACCATGAAGAGTGCACTCAAGAGGCAATTTTCTTTAGGAAAAGTGTTTATTCAGCACCCCATAGTGCAAAAACAAAAAAAGTATGGATGGTCTAGGCTTTTCGGCTCTCCGCCTTCTACTGGACCATAGAGTCCCATAGTCTAGAGCGTCATTTCAAGTGCAAAAGTGCTTTTGATCCCTTGTTACTTTCTACTGTTTAACAGATACTAGACCGCTGACCCTCAAATAAAAACAATGGCAATTTTGATTAGCCATTTTTAACAATCTATATATATATATATGCCACCAAATGATTCCTTTAACAGTGCTCTCGTTATTGGTGTGTGTGAAGCAGCAAAGGAGTGGTATTCCACTAATATTACGACCACAAAGAAAATTTCACTCGCACTCCAAGAGATTGTGTGCAATGCTTACCTAATCCAAAAGTTTACAGCCATCACCATCACCATTACCATATATATATATATATATATATATATATATATATATATATATATATATATATATATATATATATATATATATATATATATATATATATATTCACTGACAAAACCATAGGTTTCACACCAGTTATAGTTAGGAATTAGCATTTAAAAAACCTATTAAATTCACTGAAAAAACCATAGGTTTCACACCAGTTATAGTTACCTGGAAATTTTACTGACATAAAACCATTGAAATTCCCACGTTATAGTTAGTTGGACTCACTATAACTTGCGCGTGTAATGCACTGCTGATGACATCACATATTACATCACTCATGACATGGTCAGTGACATCACTCATGACATCACTGATGACACCATCCTTGTGACAGAGAGACTGACCTCCTTTCACTGTAAAGTAACCCTTGAAACACATATTCAAAAATAGAAACTAACATTTTCAAAAAAGTGGAGATACTTATACCAGTTACAACAACCAATTCAGTAATTCCACCATTTACATACACATCCACTCATTCACCAACAGTTCTATATAGTCAGTCATACATATACTCACTCATCATATGTAGTGAGACACCTATACATCCGTTAACACACCGACAGTCTTCCAAAAGTTGCTCACACACATATTCACACATGCAAATAAAATATTGAACATCCATTTTTTTGCATATACAGCTATACACATACTACCACCTTACTTCTAAGGAAACTTACACATACTTACTCTCTTAAACAATCACTTATAGAAACACATACTTATTTAAACAAGAACTCTTTCAATCTCTGACTCTCACATATACTCACTTATATACACCAATACTCACATATACTAGATTAAAACATATGTAGTTACTGATAAAGACACTAGTAAGACAGTCATTCACTTACTAACACATACATACACACACTCATTCACCCATACAGTCCGGCACATATGCTGTCTTCAAAACACATACAAACAGTGAGTCAGTCATTGATGCATCTGTGTGCTAAGTAACACCCCCACCAAATCATACAGACACTTATACTGATACTAAAAAAAACATCTAATAACCCATATACACACACATGTAGCTACTCACCAACCCATGCACTCACTTATACACAAAGTGAAACACTGATACAAACATTTAAATATTTAAAAAATACTCGCTAATATATGTATTCACTATGATACACTTAATAAGCCAGTTAACCAATCATTTAAAAAAAACAAAAAACATTGACACTTATTTAAACATTTATTCTTCCATTGACCTTTACATATACATATATAAAACATGTTTATTTTTCAGAAAGGCACACATTCACTGGATGGTGTCATCAGTGATGTCATGAGTGATGTCACTGACCATGTCATGAGTGATGTAATATGTGATGTCATCAGCAGTGCATTACACGCGCAAGTCATAGTGAGTCCAACTAACTATAACGTGGGAATTTCAATGGTTTTATGTCAGTAAAATTTCCAGGTAACTATAACTGGTGTGAAACCTATGGTTTTTTCAGTGAATTTAATAGGTTTTTTAAATGCTAATTCCTAACTATAACTGGTGTGAAACCTATGTTTTTTTCAGTGAATATATATATATATATATATATATATATATATATATATATATATATATATATATATATATATATATATATATATATATTCACTGAAAAAACCATAGGTTTCACACCAGTTATAGTTAGCTGGAAATTTTACTGATATAAAACCATTGAAATTCCCACGTTATAGTTAGTCGGACTCACTATAACTTGCGCGTGCAATGCACTGCTGATGACATCACATATTACATCACTCATGACATGGTCAGTGACATCACTCATGACATCACTGATGACACCATCCTTGTGACACAGTCACAGACCTCCTCTCAGTGTAAAGTAACCCTTGAGACACATATTCAAAAATAGAAACTGAAATTTTTAAAAAATGGACATACCTATATCAGTTACAACAAGCAATTCTGTACTTCCACTATCTATGTACACATCCATTCATTCACCAACAGTTCTATATAGTCACTCATACATATACTCACTCATCATATGAAGAGATACACCTATACATCCTGTTACACACCGACATTCATCCAAAAGTTACTCACACACATATTCACACGTGCAAATAAACTATTGAACAACCATTTATTTGAATATAGAGTTATACACACACTTCCACCTTACTTCTATTGAAAATTACACATATTTATTCTCTTAAACAATCACTTATAGAAACACATACTTATTTAAACAGGAAATCTTACAATCTCTTACTCTCACATATACTCACTTATATACATCAATATTCATATATACTAGATTAAAACATATGTAGTTACTGATAAAGACACTAGTGAGACAGTCATTCACTCACTAACAAACACATATAGACACTCATCCACCCATACAGTCCTGTACATATGCTGTCTTCAAAACACATACAAACAAAGAGTCAGTCACTCATGCATCTATGTGCTAAGTAATACCCCCACCAAACCATATAGACACTCATACTGATACTAATAAAAATATCAAATAACCCATATACATACGCATGTAGCTACTTATCAACACATGTAGCCACTTATACACAAAGTGAAACACTAATATATGTATTTAAATATTTAAACATAACTCACTAATATTTATTTTTCAGAAAGACACATATTCACTGGATGGTGTCATCAGTGATGTCATGAGTGATGTCACTGACCATGTCATGAGTGATGTAATATGTGATGTCATCAGCAGTGCATTGCACGCGCAAGTTATAGTGAGTCCGACTAACTATAACGTGGGAATTTCAATGGTTTTATATCAGTAAAATTTCCAGCTAACTATAACTGGTGTGAAACCTATGGTTTTTTCAGTGAATTTAATAGGTTTTTTAAATGCTAATTCCTAACTATAACTGGTGTGAAACCTATGGTTTTTTTCAGTGAATTTCAAAGGTTTTTTTAATGCTAATTCCTAACTATAAGTTTCACTTTATAAATAAGACTGTTAGCACTCTAGTTGTTCTTTTTAACACTCTGGTACATTCTGTCATTGGGCTACAGTTGGGCTACATCTAGTTGAATTTTGGGCTACATTTACAATTTTTGATCTCTGGTGGCCATCTTTGGGCTACATTGGGCTACTTTGGGTTACATTTGGGCTACATTTTGGCTCTAACATATATTAAGCCCAATGTAGCACAATACATATTTTTATAAAGTTAATTTTTTTACAAACCACTTCAGAATAGGGCTACCTGTCTCTACAATTATCCCATTTTTTTTTTTTTAATTTTTGGGGGGAGCGCTCCCGGAGCGCGCCCCGGAGTGCGCCCCGAAAAGCGTATTTCTAAAAAGCGCCCCCGGGCGCGCTCCGGGGAGCGTCTCGTAAGCGTCAATATCGCAAACGAAAACATGATCGTGACGTATCGCGTAGCCGCGACCGCGTGATACGCACGGCGTAAGCGCACCCGGAAGTACTCGAGCGAATACGATCGCACAACGTAAACTTCCGGCGCGCTTACGCTGCGCGACCCGGGCCGCGCCCCCGGGCGCGTAGCGTAAGCGCGTCGGGTCATGTGAGCAGAAAATAACACTTTTCATTGGTTCATAACAGTTTTAGTTTCATAATGATGAAGCCCCTGGTCTTGTGACCTGAAAATAACATTTCTCATTGGTTCAGGACAGTTTTTTTTTCTAAATGATGAAAGACCCCACCTTTTTTCCTTATTCTGACTTTGTCCTTTGACTGAGGAAGACCTGTTTGTTGCTCTCTCTACTTTTTTGCTCTAAATAATGGCTTCATTAGTAGCATCAGCTGGTGCATCTGCCCCACCACCACCACCACCACCACCAAGAGGACCAGCTCCAAATTATATTGGTGGTCAAGAACAGGAGGAGGAGGAAGAGGAAGAGGAGGAGGGGAGAAGAAGATGGCTGCCAGAAGAAAATACACCTTATAAACCCAAACCACACATTATTTGGCAGTTTTTTTCAATTCCAGAGGGGAAAAAAAAGGTGAATGCTCCCAAGGTGACTTGCCTCATCTGCAATGATGAACTTTCACGGGGCAACCCAAACAAGAAATATTCTTTTGGTAACTATACCATGATTCGGCACATGACAAGAAAGCATCCAAACAACTACTCTCGAGCAGAGTTCCGGGAACTGGCCAGTAACCTCCCCCAGTCATCAAGGACCCCCTCCCAAAGAAACCAACCCACTTCCTCGCAACCAGAAACATCTGAGGTGATGCCTTGCATTCAGCCGAGATTTGCTGATTTTAAAATTACTTGTACTGCTTGTGGCAAGCTTATCTCCTATGGGGAACAAAGTATTAAGCTCATCGTCCTTGCAGGTGATAATCACAAGTGCCCCAAAAAGAAATAATTTTTTGGGTTTTTTGTTTTTTTGCTCCAGTTGAGCCAGTTTCAATTCCCTTTTTTTGTTTCTCCCCCTAAAAAATACAAAAAAAAATATAAAACTGTTTTGAAAAGCCAAAAAAAGTTCAAAAAGTTCAAAAAACACAAAAAAAATATAAAACAACAAAAAGAAGAAAAAAAAGTTCTTTTTAGAACTACCTCCAATTTCTAAATAAAAACTTCATTTTTTTGAAAACTCTGTCATCTTTTTCCCTCATTTTACGCTCCCCGGTGCGCTACCTGGTGCGCGCACCGGGCGCTTCCCCCGCGCAAAACGAAAAAAAAAAAATATTTTAAATGCCCCGCGGGGCCCTTTTATAGCCCCCACATCAAACCTAGGGGGTCAAAGGGGTCTATCCCTGACGCCTTATGGTCAGTTCCCACTTTGTTTTAGCCGCCTCTTATGTCTCGATTTTACCGAGACACAAGATGGCGACCACTCTGGACTGTTTGGAATGTTTACAGACACCCGAGAGCCAATCAGCTTTTCATGCGCACCTCGCGTGTCGCGCCTGGAGCGCTCTCCGGTGCGCGCACCGGTGCGCTGCTATAGATATATATATTTTTTTGAACCTAAATTACTCAAAATCCACTGGAGCACATATCTTGAGACATAGCAAAGGCACATCGGGCTACCAGTCCCTACAATTTTGCCAAGTTTGGTGTAAATCCATTCAGCCGTTCGGGCTAAAAGTGAAATCGACCGCCCTATGGAAATTAACATGGGGAAAACGCGTTTTGGGACCCCCCTTTTATCTCGGCCCCCGCTTGACAAATCCCCCCCAAACTTTCAAGGAAGGACCGGAGCTCGACGAGGCCATTTTCAGGAAATTTTCAGGCAGATTCGTCAACCGGTGCCAAAGTTATTCCAAATAGAGTTTTGAGATTTAACATTGAAAAAAATCCTAACTATAACTACCTACTGGCGACCGCCAGTAGGTAATATATATATATATATATATATATATATATATATATATATATATATATATATATATATATATATATATATATATATATATATATATATATTACCTACTGGCGGTCGCCAGTAGGTAGTTATAGTTAGGATTTTTTTCAATGTTAAATCTCAAAATTCTATTTAGAATAACTTTGGCGCCGGTTGACGAATCTGCCTGAAAATTTCCTCACAATGGCCTCTTTGAGCTCCGGTCCTTCCCTGAAAGTTTGGGGGAGATTCGTCAAGCGGGGGCCGAGATAAAAGGGGGGTCCCAAAATGCGTTTTCCCCATGTTATTTTCCATAGGGCGGTCGATTTCACTTTTAGCCCGAACGGCTGAATGGATTTCCACCAAACTTGGCAAAGTTGTATGGACTGGTAGCCCGATGTGCCTTTGCTATGTCTCAAGATATGTGCTCCAGTGGATTTTGAGAAATTAACGTTCAAAAAAATATATATATCTATAGCCGCGCTCCGGTACGCGCACGGGTACGCGCACCGGGCGCGTCACTCGACTTGCGCGCAGAAAGCTGATTGGCTCTCAGTTGTCTGTAAACATTCGAAACAGTCAGGAGCAGCCGCCATCTTGTCTGTCGGTAAAATCTAGTCATAAGAGGTGGCAAAAACAAAGGGGGGAATTGACCATAAGGGGGCAGGGTAGACCCCCCCTGACCCCCTAGGTTTGATATGGGGGCCATTAAAGGGCCCCGCGGGGTCTCCAAAAAATTTTTTTTTGCGTTTTTCGCGGGGGGAGCACACGGTACGCGTACCGGTACGCGCACCGGAAGCGCACAAAAGTCAAAAATGAAAAAAATATACATATTTAAACAAAAATAATATCATAATATACAATATACAATATAGGGATTTTTTTGAATAGGGATTTCTGAAAATTCTATGTTGAATAACTTTGGCGTTTTTCAGGAAAATGGCACATTTTGTTTCTGAGCGTCCCCTGAAAGTTTGGGGGGGTTTCGTCAAGCGGGGGCCGAGAAAAAAGGGGGGTCCCAAAACGTGTTTTTAACATTGAGTTTTCCATAGGGCGGTTGGACTCACTTTTAGCTCGAACGGCTGAATGGATTTCTATGAAAGTTGGCAAAATTGTAGAGACTGTTTGCCCAATTTGCCTTTGCTAGGTCTCAAGATATGTGCTCCAGTGGATTTCGAGAAATTAACGTTCAAAAAAATATATATATCTGTGACAGCGTCCCAGTTAGTGCCCCGGTTCGCGTACCAGACACGTAACGGAACTTCGCGTGGAGAAGCGGATTGGCTCTCCGGTTACTGTCAATATTCTAAACAGTCCGGAGCGGCCGCCATCTTGTTTCTCGGTAGGATCGAGAGACAAGAGGTGGAAATAAAGGAAGGGGGAAATGATTGAAAGGGGGCAAGGTAGACCCCTCCTGACCCCCTAGGATTGATGTGGGGGCTATTAAAGGGCCCCGCTGGGCAAAAAAATTAAAATAATTTTTATTTCGATTTTTCGCGGTGGAAGCGCTACCCGGTACGCGAACCAGGTAGCTCACCGGTAGCGTAACGGGAGCCCGCCATCTTGTGTTTCAGACGAATTTAGTCACAAGATGGAGGATAAACAATGTTGGGAATGGGTATAAGGGGGCACTGGAGATATATCCCGAATACATTTTACAGCTTTTGATATTTGCTATTAAAAAACCATTGAAATTCACTGAAAAAACCATAGGTTATAGACCAAATATAGTTAGGAATTTGCATTTACAAAACCTTGAAAATTCACTGAAAAAACCATAGGTTATAGACCATATATAGTTAGCTGGACATTTTATTGACATAAAACCAATGAAATTCCATATATAGTTAGTTGCACTAACTATATATTTTGCGCACCCGCAATCCACTGCTGATGATGTCACATATTACATCATTCATGACATGGTCAGTGACATCACTGATGACATCACTGATGACATCTCAAATGACATCACTGATGAAATCATTCATGTGCTAATACGATGAACCTCTTCAAACTCTAATATAACCTTAGATACACTCAGTGTATACAGACACTCACACACTGTCACTCATCCATGAAGTTACTCACACACCTAGTCAGTCATGGAAAGAATCAATCTGACCTCCATTTCCTCAACTATACAGTTATACACACCTTACTTATTCAAACATATACTAACACATATTTACTCTCTCATACAATCACTGATACAAGTTCACAATGATCCATACAGCCACTCACGCATTCACTCGCTCTCATGTTCAGTTATTTATATATGCCAACTCTCACATGTATTGTGTTTTACATAGGCACTTACTAAGACATGTAGCATTGAGATATCCATTCACTCATCAATACACTCATGCACACAGTCAACCACCCATGTAGCTGTTTCCACATGCACTCTTGAACTCATACACCTAGTGAATCAACTGCTCACACATTTATGCACAGAGTCACACACCTCCCAGCCACCCCCACACAGACTCAATCTCCCATACAAATACTTGGGCAACTAATCAATAACACATATAGCCTCTCGTATAGCTAATGATCAACACATGCAGCAGTTTACATCACAACAGACATACTGATGCACACATTCAGACAGTTTAGTCACTAACCCATGCATTTAGTACAACACATTTATTCACTCACTCATATAATCAGTCACGCACCTACTAAATCCTTCATCCAGACACTTATACATCCACTCATTCTTCAATGTGTAAAACATATTTTAACTTTACAGGAACACACAGTCACTGGATGATGTCATCAGTGATGTCATCAGTGATGTCATTTGAGATGTCATCAGTGATGTCATCAGTGATGTCACTGACCATGTCATGAATGATGTAATATGTGACATCATCAGCAGTGGATTGCGGGTGCGCGAAATATATAGTTAGTGCAACTAACTATATATGGAATTTCATTGGTTTTATGTCAATAAAATGTCCAGCTAACTATATATGGTCTATAACCTATGGTTTTTTCAGTGAATTTTCAAGGTTTTGTAAATGCAAATTCCTAATATATATATATATATATATATATATATATATATATATATATATATATATATATATATTCACTGAAAAAACCATAGGTTTCACACATGTTATAGTTAGAAATTAGCATTTTAAAAACCTTCGAAATTCACTGAAAAAACCATAGGTTTCACACCAGTTATAGTTAGCTGGTCATTTTACTCATACAAAACCTTTGAAATTCCCCCGTTATAGTTAGTTCAGCTAACTATAACTCGCGCCCCTGCAATGCACTGCTGATGACGTCACATATTACATCACTCATGACATGGTCAGTGACATCACTCATGACATCACTGATGACATCTCAAATGACATCACTGATGAAATCACTGATGACATCATCCAATGGATATGTGTCTTTCTGAAAAATAAATATTTTTTATATACATATATCTAAAGGTCGATGGAAGAATAAATGGGTAAGTAAGTGTCTAAATGGATGACTTTTTTGTAAAATTGATTGTATAACTGACTGATTAATTGTATCTTAGTGAATACATTGGTTAGTGAGTAATGTTTAAATATTTAAATATCTGTATCAGTCTCACACATTTTTTGAATAAGTGGCTGCATGGGTTGGTGAGTAACTACATGAGTGTCTATATAGGTTATTAGTTGTTTTTTGAGTATCAGTATGAGTGTCTGAGTGTTTATATGGTTTGGTGGGGGATATTACTTAGCACATAGATGCATTAATGAGTGACTCACTGTTTATATGTGTTTTGAAGACAGCATGTGTCCAGGACAGTATGGGTGGATGCGTGTGTGTATAGGTGTGTTAGTGAGTGAATGATGTCTCAATACTATCTTTATGACTAAGTACATATGTGTTAAACTACTATATGTGAGTATTGGTGTATATAAGTGAGTATATATGAGAGTTAGAGATTTGAAGAGTTCCTGTATAACTAAGTATGTGTTTCTATAAGTGATCATTTAAGAGAGTCAGTATGTGTATCTTTGTGTGTATAGCTGTATATGTAAGTAAATGGATGTTTGATAGTTTATTTGCATGTGTGAGTATGTGTGTAAGTAACTCTATGGATGAGTATCGGTGTGTAACAGGATGTATAGGTGTATGAGTACATATGATGTTTGAGTACATGTATGAGTGACTATATAGAACTGTTGGTGAATGAGTGGATGTGGAAGTAGATGTTAGAATAGGTTGTTGTAACTGGTATTGGTATCTCCATTTTCTTAAACATTTTGGTTTCTATTTTTGAATGTGTGTATCAAAGGTTATATTAGAGTGAGAGGAGGTATTCCACTCTTTCACAAGGTGTCGCAGGGTTTCCGTTCTCTCACAGAACTGTGCACAGAGATCTAGAACCTGGGTGAGCCAGGGTGACCCACAACTCACCTATGTTTCAGAAATCCCCTTACCTAGCTAGCTACAGTGTCGCATCGGTAGTATATACTTCCCAATGTCTTAGACAATCCAGAACATGAACTTAGAATACCTCAGGTATCGTGGAACACATGAACACTCTTTCGTTATATTATCATTCCAAACCGAAACTGGGAGGCAATGAAAACACGTGCAAGTTTGAAATGTTTATTTTTCAATGCAGCATTCTCAAATGCAGTATCTTGTATAATATCAACATACATATTATAAAAATCAGAGTCAGCAGCATAGTCACTAATCCATAGTAAGCAAATGGTGATAACATATTATGATGCAAAAATCTATAGAATTCTGTATCACCTATATTTCGCGCACCCTAATTAGCATATTATATTATATCTAAGAAGGTCTCATCTGGGCTCTTAGCTGGGCGGACCCATACCTCGAATTCTCAGTAGGAGGAAATCACATCAACAGCTACCAGCTCTGAGCATGTCCAGCATCAAGTGTGTGTCTCATTCTCTGTAACTGTATCTTGAACTCACGTAAAGCCAAATGTTGGCACAAACATTATTTGTGTTATGACTAACGTGGTGCGAGGATCAGGCCTGCAGCAACCTTGTGTTAGGTTATTCGGAGAGTGTGCAGTTCTCAGTGTGCAGACAGTTGTACCAAGTGTTCCAGGCACGACTGATACCAGTGCAATAACATATTATTCTCAAATAAATCACATCTTTCGTCTAGGTTAAAAGCTGTAATAACAACTAGGTGTCGTGTGCAAAACCGAAGCAGAAAGAAAATATGGCGTTTAAACATTTAATAAGCACATGCTAACTTAACACAATATATAGAAACGTAATAACCATATGACACCCCCCCAATGATCCGAGGACGGTCAAAAGACAAAAATATAAGCCAATACTCTATGAGAGGCAAGACATGAAAGCAGAGTTCAATGATATTGAGCCAAGCTAAATGTATGTAAATGTATGTAAAAATCAAAAACACAAGATTATATGTATGAATGCCTAAAGTGGCCACACAAAATATAAAAAGTCGAACTTGAGGCCTAACTTTTAATAATAGGCCTAGAACATATGAAAAAATCGAATGTTCGTATTGAAACTGGCACCATTCAGAATTACTAAAAAGTCACGTGCCATAATGATGGAAGTATTCAGAGTCATTCCTCGTTGAATGAATATGCAAAATAGGTAGCAACAGCTTCCAACATGAAATCACTGCCATCATCTAAAAACAGTTCAGCCATCCAATTAAGCAATGGGAAAGAACATACGTGCTCCTCCAGCACCGAATCCTTTAGCAACATCAGAGGACAACTCAGTGGGTTCTCGAGAACGCTCTGTGCCAGAAAGTCATGCGCCGCCGCGAATATGTCCCACTGACCCATTAGTCCATGCATCGCTGCCACAGCCATAACCCTTTCGCCAGAACAGACCAACTCATGAGCCACTACGGGGGACATCAGCTGATCAAAGTTGACGTCAGGAGAAGTCGGTAAACAGAGACACAAATCAATGGCCCAGTCGAAATCACAGCTCAGGCAATGAAACACAGGCTGGACACAGGTGAAATAGGAAAATCTGAAGGATAATCCAAAAGCCGTGCTTAAGGTCGCAAGCGGCAGGGATCCATAATAATCAAGCATCCGGTTGCGAAACTGCATCAGTAGGGGCTGTGCGTTTCCTTGCGCAGGATGGGCATCCATGTTTTATGAAATAAAATATCACCAGAACGCCTGCAGCCAAAGCCAGCAAAACAGGAAATCCGCCAAACAGGCTAGCGAATATAGAATGAAAGAACGCAGGGATAATACCAAATACTTTTTCAAATGTAGTCACGAGACCACTGCTAACCATTTTAAAAAAATGAGCCAGGCTCGTTGTGGAGGAGGCATTGAAGATTTGATGAACCAGCTCGCAAAAATGAAACGGCAAATCAGTACTTAAAAGTGCTTGTACTTCTGTGCGTGTGTTTGCTATGTGAAGGACATAAGTTTCGCGGGCAGAGCTCAGGGCCACCTGTTTTTGAGACAAAAGGGCTCTTATACGGCCTAAACCATTGAACTCAGCTTTCAAGGTTGGTATTCTTGGCCAAATTAAAACTTCTGAATTCCCATGCGTGGGTGGATACAACACATTCTTGCAGCAAACGACCCTTTCAGACACGGTAACCACATATGCGATACCGGCCTCTAACCCACAACAAAACTCGTTATTCAAAAGTAAATAACTACCGTTGGACAACAACGTGAACGTGGGAACTATTGCAGGAACTGGTGTCCCTTTCAAAACACAGGCCAAATTAGGTTTGTCCTGATTACAAGAACCATGCAACTGGATGTGTCTGCAAATAAGTGAGCGGTCAAGCGACTGTGTACATTCTTCACCATTCAGATTCACTTCATTCCCCTCCTTAAGGCATCTGTAAGTGTATGGTAAAGACCATGTCTCATGGAGGAAAGCGCTGCCTAATGGTTCATATCGCCCAATGGCAATATATTTCATACAATTTGTAAATTTATACAAAGCAAAAGGTAATGTTATAACACCATGAATAAGCCATGTTGCTGCAGTCACTTCAGCCACCGAAAATGGCAGGGATTCTAATTTTTCAATATGTAACATAGAAAATGTTGCATCTCTCATTGACAACATGCGCTGTTTTTCAGTCAGATTAAACGGGGCAAATAATGATGAGACGTTCATAAAAGTCCATGGCACTCGACCAGACTTAAGAGTCTGTAGTGTCCATGCGAATTGCATTACAGAACGCAATTGATTTTGACCATGATATAACACGGACACTTCATCATGTACAATGTCAACAACAGAAGACACAATATTATTTAACGTGTAAATTCGGGAAGAAAGCGTGTTAATGCTGTTATCAACTACTGCAAGCACTTTTTCTAAATTAGCTTGATCAATAGCTCTCAGGCGTTTAGCAGCCTCAACCTGGGTAACTTTCCAAATTTCATTGTAAATCGCATACAGCCATCGTTTAGATCTACCTTTAGCCGGGCCTTTTATAAAATCGTTCAAATCCACATTATCATGTAATTGAGACAGATGTAGTTTAACTGCAGCTAAAGTGGAATGTTGTAACCAATTTTGACACAGCTTCCCCACGGAATAAGTCGTGACAGTATAGTCTTCTTCAAAACGTGGATCGGGCCTGAGTTTTGTGAACCCCTCAGCCAAACCCATAAAACGGCGCTGGCAAGAATCAGCACTCTTTTGCCATACCAGCCAACCCCTGGAATCCAAACTGGAAATGTTAAAGGACGAATTGTGTAAAAGAGTTTGCAACTCTTGAATGGAGGAACCAGTGAAATTACCCCAACCTGTATATTCATTTAAATCTGGGATGGTCGGTGTATTTAATTTTTTAGAAGTAGCCAATCCAAAGCATGTTGTCTGGAAAATGGTCGAATTTAAAAACAACATGTGATTCGGGATGAGACATGCACGGTGCAAAGCCTCAGTGCCTTGTACCTGCCAATCTTTGGTACCCCAAACCGATTTAAGGTCAATTGTTCCTTTCCAGAACTCGTAGCCATCTACAGCCAACCTGTCTAAAAAGGACTTCGAATACAGCAATTTTGTATCGGTAAGTCTAACTTTGGAAATGGGCTTTTGTGTCATTTTAAAATAAAATGACTCGGGATTAGACTGATCAAAGTCTGTAAAATAGGTATATTTTTTCAGAAATTTATTGGAACTGCCACTGAATGGAGCAGGGCAATGTTCCCATTGTGTATAATTTACAGCAACCCTCCTGGAATTTGTCTTATGTAAAAAATGATTACCATAGTGTTGAAAACAAAACAAATCACCATAATGAATAGTATCTGTATACATATCCTCATCATCGACGGCAGCATAATACTTCAAATCCGAGAATAATGCTTCTACGGCCTGAATATCCCAATCATCAGAACGTATATTTTGTTTATTCACATCTCCCATGTTTATTCTAAGCACATTTGGAACATTAATCACTTCAGTAGGCCCATGTATCTGAAATCTAACCGCACCCCACACAATCCCATCAAGGACAGGCCAAGCAGTAATGTTAACTGTATTTAAGTTTCGTTTCAGTCTGTGCGCAGAATGTGAAGAGGAAAGAGGGGCCAATGTTCCATTAAGGTACCGAATTCCTGTTCATTCTTTAACGTAGTGACCATCAATCAGGCAGAAAAAATAAAACACAAAACCAATTGACATAAAAAGATAGAATGAAAATAGGATCAACCAAATGTATGTCCAAGGCGGAATTAAAAAATGTTTTTTAAACAACGTGGCATATCTTGCAATGTTTGTGGGTTTTTTTGAAGTTTCCGATACAGAGTCAAAAGAGAATCTGGACTGGCCTGCCAAACGGGTCTGTAAATCAGGCATCGATAAATCAGCAGGATAAGTGTAGTTTAGCTCATCAATGTTAGTATCAGGAATAGTATTTAATAAAGGACTGGATATGGCAGGCATCTCGAGGGACACCTCCTGTTCTGCACCAGATGTAATAGCCAGCACAGAGTGCCTCACCATGGAAGGACAGGATACAGCCGGTGTCATGCTATGAAGAATCGGCCACCCTGTGTGTCTTGACATTGTCAATAGAAATAAATCTTTTTTCCTTACGACCTGGAAGTGGTGGTAAAATGACTGTTCTTGTGCCCTTCACTCCAAGGACTCGAACCGGTGCTCGATATGAGGGACCAAACTCTTTCTTGTTATCGATCTTCTCTCGAACCAGTTCTCCAACTTGGGGTAGCCAGCCAACTACCGGGATCTGCAGCGCATCATCCGATGTGGAGGGCAAATGTTCCTTTGCAAGACTGTCTCTGGTCTTTTGTAGATTCTGTAAAACATTGCAATGTTCATCTACGTCAAAGGCCCCGGCCTGGGCCTTGTAGTCCGGCCCATCAAGGTCAGGTACATACATCTTGATACCAAAGAGCATTTCGTATGGGGTCCGCCCACCCAGAGACCTTCTAGGGAGATTATTAAGCACACGCTGCACGCCTATGAGGTGGGCTAACCAGTTACTGCCAGTGCCTATAACTCGAGCTGTCAAAGATTGCTTTAAGTCGCGGTTCATTCGTTCTACTACACTATTACCCTCAGGTCTGTAAGGACTCGAAAATTTGACTTGGACCCCCATCGAAACCATAGCATCCTTATACGCCTTAGAGGCAAACGCCGGACCCTGATCCGAATGGAAGGTACCACAGGCAAAAATTCCCACAAAGACTCGTAAATCCTTAATGACAGTACGTGAATCAGCGCTCCGATGCGGCCATACCCTCACAAAGCGTGTGCATGAATCAACTGCTACTAAGATGTACTTATACGCAGTATCAGAAGAAAATGGACCGCAGTGATCCAAATAAACACATCCAAGTGGTTTATTCGAGATGTACAACTGTGTCTGAGGCGGATGCGCAGCAGTCGAAGGTTTAATCTGCTGGCAAATGGCACATTGAAGAACATATTCACGCGTCTGTTTGTACAGTCCCCGCCACCAGAATCTCTGTTGTAGCTGAGTTACAGTGGCCGAGACGCCCGCATGCGCAGACGCCACACCTTCATGTGCCGCTGTAATCAAAGCAGCTCTGCGATCCGAGTTGGGAACCAAACGCTCGCCAACTTCAGGGATTTTCACATAAGGAACCTTATCGGGACTTAAGTGGTATGTGTATTTAGAAGGGAATCCCGCAGGATATTTACTTCCCTTCTCCGTTGCAGCTATAGCTGCCAAGATGTCATCATCTATTTTGCTTTTGGACCTCGTGACTGCTGCAACTAAGTATTTTGATACCGCTGACTTCGCTGCTTCATCAGCAAGCGAGTTGCCAACAGTGTGGACCCCCACGCGCTGATGACCAAGAGTATGAATTACAAACACGAGTGGCAGCTTCTCTTTAAGTTCCGCCACTCGGACCCAGATCGTTTTATGTTTTATTGTGCTACCTTTGGAGTCACGAAAATCATTCTGAATCCAAAAGAACAAGTTTTCATTGTAAGACTGGACACAGTAGTAAGAATCACTTACGATCAAAGTCGTCACACTAGGATCTGCGTACTCTAATGCAAGCATCAGAGCACGAAGCTCTGCTAATTGTGCGGTGCAGTCTCCAAGCGTCTGCGTGTGCACGACGCTGGACTTGAACTCGTCGTTCACCATGGCACCGACCACAATGGCGCAAGCGGAAACGTAGGCATGTTTTGAGCCATGCGCAACCTGCGCCGAACCATCAGTGTAAATGATGCAATGGAAATCCTCCAACGGCCGCATTGCTAATGGAGCAGGATGAACAAATTCATACTGTAAATACTCCTGTGACCGTAAAGTGGCGTCAAAAATAAACGTGACATCCTGGGACGTCAAGGACGCAGCCCATTGAATCCACCGAGGGTGCAAAGCTTTGGAATTAGGTACACTGGCTTTCGTAACCGCCTCTAAGGCAGGACACGGGGTAACAACCAACATGCGCTTTCCTTGTGACAGGGCACGTTCCTTAAGAATTGCCATCTGCACAGCCGTTAAAACTTTCTCCACAGTGGAAAAACGCAATTCAGCCGAAGTATACAAGTGTGACTTGTAAGCAATAGGTACTGTATCTCCTTCATTAAAAGTCAGGTACGTGAAACCCACCGCCCCAGGGATAATTCTTATCACCAGGTTGGTCTGGTTATCACGAGTCTGTAAGTATTCAGAAGCGAGCAAATCAGCCTGCAAAGACTGCAGAATGGCCGAATGCTCAGGCAGCCAGCATGATTTGGAAAAAGATGGTTGTATCAAAGCATATAAAGGCTTGATACGCTGGGCATATTCCGGAATGTATGTCCTCCCGAAATTCAGAAAGCCCAGAAGAGATTGTAATTTTTTCAGTGTTGTAGGAGAGCACAAATGTGCGCATTTCTCCAGGAAATGGGGTGCTAAACCCTTCCCTTCATGGTTAAGCTCGTAACCTAGAAACAACACCGTGTACTCTGCAATGTGCGACTTTGCAAAGTTAAACTTGTAACCCATGTCAGCAAAGTTACAAATTATGCTATTTACTCGACACAGATGCTCCCAAAGATCGTCGTCTGTGAGATAAATGTCATCCACATACGAACAAGCAACTCGGTCGAAGCTCTCCAAAAGAGAGACTATGCGTGCGGAAAAAACTCCAGGACTGTTCTTGTAGCCCATTGGGAGTCGTTTAAACATTTTTTGCACACCGGCGCATGTAAAACTGGTCCATTGGGAACTTAGACCGTCTAATCTATGTGCATAAAAACCATTGGAAATGTCAAGCGTGGTTTTGAACCGTTTACGCTCAAGACTATTCACTAACGCAGAGCCGTGCGTATTCTGTACTGCACAGTTACGGCAATGCGAGTTCAAATGCCTATAATCCAAAACTAAACGATATGAGCCGTCCGGCTTGTTCACAGTAAAAAGGGGGTTATTCATCGGTGACACACACGTTTCAATTACACCTTGATATTCCAATTGTTCAAGGATAGCTGCGACTGAAGCTTTCGCTTCACGCCGTATGGGATATTGAGTTTGATGCTGTGGCTGTGACCGTAAAGGAATCTCATGGCTTGGCGACAATTTATCCCAGCCACATTGATTGCGGTACACAGCCGGCGCAAGCGCCAGAGCCCACTCTTCTGCAAAATGCAGCGCCTCCACCCTCGGCACTGTGTGCGCGAAGCTGGGTAGGATTACCTCCTCCCCTCGCGGAGCTGCGAGAACAAAAGGTGGGGGACAGTCAGCCTCCGAAAGCAAAATGTCATACGTAGACGAGAGATTTTCCCAAAATACCCCTTTTACAGTTCGCTGCATGTCACCTTCAATTAACAGGACAATTTCAAAAAGTCGTTCAGGGGGAGCAACATGCGTATCTGCTGTTTCAATCACAACATAAGAATCAGTCGCTGTCACCTTCAACAGTGGACGGAGGGCCTCTCTCACTATGGTAATCTCTGCTGCGCTGTCTAGCAAGGTCAGAGCCCACGTCAGATTCCGAAGCCGCGTTCTCACTATCTTCGGCACAACGATGCGCGGTCAGGGCAGCGACTTTCTTCGTGGTAAACTGTGGTCTCTTGGGCGTAGAGCCTTCCTGCTGATCTCCACTGGCACGCGGGCGGGGCTGACCACGTCCTTGCTGGCCACCCCGGCCCTTGCCGCCCCCTCCACCACCGGTTGACGGAGCCGATGAGGCCTTAAAGGAACGAGGAGAGCGTTGGTCAGAAGCCTGAAACCTCTCAGGCGATTTAATCATCGCGCGGTCGCGCAAATCATAAACACGATCCGACTGCGCAGGCAATGGAGACGCAGGAGCAGAAACCTTTGTTTGTTGTTGTTGTTGCTTACCCTGATTCTGCTTTTTAGGCCAATTTTGTTTTTTGGACTTTTGTTGACCACTAGTTTCCGATGTCTGACCCTGGGGCTGTTTCTTCTCCTTGTCAGGAAAAGATTTAACCCCCTTTGCATTGCGGCCCATGATTTTGTAAGCAGTCACAATAATCTTTGCCAACTGCCGGGGTCGGTCGGCCTCGGGAACCAACGCTAATGCGTTAGCAACTTGAAAGTTCACTACATCCCCCTTGACATTCGCAAGGATCAGATCGCAAACCACATCAAAGGAGCCACACAGGCGCATGCCCAATTCAACAGCCGCCTCCGGTCCGTGTTCGTCTTGAACACCTTTAAGGACCCCACCTAGATTGGTCACAGACGGGGAGCCATAGCACCTCGAATAGACCGCTGCAAAAGTTTTTCCCCAGGTTTCACAGTCAGCAAGGTCAGGAGCCAGATCTTTCGGCAAACTCAGTGTAAGAATCCGGTGTTTATCACCCGGACTCGTATTGGGAAACACAGCTTCCAGCTGGCCGAATTTCTCAGCAAGCCAGAACGGAAAATCGTCCTTTTCTTGGGGCTTCTTACCCATCACGGAATTAACCATGACCGGGTTGATTTTCAGACCAGCATGTTCTGCTCGAAGCTGTGCGCCTCTAGGGGCCGCGTCCTGAACATTACGGCCAATGTAATGAACAAGCGCTCTAATCACTCCCACCGCGACTTCATGAAGCCGCCGCAGATCAGCCACGTTACAAGTGGCACGTTGAGGGTGAGGAGTAAATCCAGCCAAAGCAGGCCAAGTAGTGCCCGGAATGGACAAAGGACCTAACCTCGGAGCGGTTAAAGCGTGCGGTAGGGCGCCACCAAACCAAACTCCATGCTGCCAAGCGTCAATAGGAACCTCCAGTGCTCTGTACGGAGCATACGCAGCCGGTACATCAGAAGCAGTGTATGTGTGGAACACACCAGAATTAGCGTCCACTGGCGGAAATGTCACCCACGAATAAAACAATTCGTACGGGTAAGCATGTTCCGCACTCACCACCAGAATCACAGCCAAGCCTTCCACAGGAACATCATACATCCGCAAATGGTCACGCACCGCAATGCGACTATGCTGCGGGATGTCCACGGCTTGAGCCATGTTTGCACAGGAACTAGAAAAAACAAATTATACTTTGTAGCACAACTGGGTAGTAATTCAAAGAAACCGTTTTAGATAGATTCAAGCTTGAAAAGGACCTATTTCAAAAATAGGTAGGTTTTTCCGACACTGCCGCTTTCCGGAAACGGGAATGAAGGGGTTAAGGTTTGAATGATATACTACTCGAGTGTCATGTTATAAGGCCAACCAACGTATGGGCGCCATGTCGCAGGGTTTCCGTTCTCTCACAGAACTGTGCACAGAGATCTAGAACCTGGGTGAGCCAGGGTGACCCACAACTCGCCTATGTTTCAGAAATCCCCTTACCTAGCTAGCTACAGTGTCGCATCGGTAGTATATACTTCCCAATGTCTTAGACAATCCAGAACATGAACTTAGAATACCTCAGGTACCGTGGAACACATGAACACTCTTTCGTTATATTATCATTCCAAACCGAAACTGGGAGGCAATGAAAACACGTGCAAGTTTGAAATGTTTATTTTTCAATGCAGCATTCTCAAACGCAGTATCTTGTATAATATCAACATACATATTATAAAAATAAGAGTCAGCAGCATAGTCACTAATCCATAGTAAGCAAATGGTGATAACATATTATGATGCAAAAATCTATAGAATTCTGTATCACCTATATTTCGCGCACCCTAATTAGCATATTATATTATATCTAAGAAGGTCTCATCTGGGCTCTTAGCTGGGCGGACCCATACCTCGAATTCTCAGTAGGAGGAGATCACATCAACAGCTACCAGCTCTCAGCATGTCCAGCATCAAGTGTGTGTCTCATTCTCTGTAACTGTATCTTGAACTCACGTAAAGCCAAATGTTGGCACAAACATTATTTGTGTTATGACTAACGTGGTGCGAGGATCAGGCCTGCAGCAACCTTGTGTTAGGTTATTCGGAGAGTGTGCAGTTCTCAGTGTGCAGACAGTTGTACCAAGTGTTCCAGGCACGACTGATACCAGTGCAATAACATATTATTCTCAAATAAATCACATCTTTCGTCTAGGTTAAAAGCTGTAATAACAACTAGGTGTCGTGTGCAAAACCGAAGCAGAAAGAAAATATGGCGTTTAAACATTTAATAAGCACATGCTAACTTAACACAATATATAGAAACGTAATAACCATATGACAAAGGATGATGTCATCGGTGATGTCATTTGAGATCTCATCAGTGATCTCATGAGTGATGTCACTGACCATGTCATGAGTGATGTAATATGTGACGTCATCAGCAGTGCATTGCGGGCACGCGAGTTATAGTTAGCTGAACTAACTATAACAGGGGAATTTCAAAAGTTTTGTATGAGTAAAATGACCAGCTAACTATAACTGGTGTGAAACCTATGTTTTTTTCAGTGAATTTCAAAGGTTTTCAAAATGTTAATTCCTAACTATAAAATGTGTGAAACCTATGTTTTTTTCAGTGAATTTGCAAGGTTTTTTAAATGCTAATTCCTAACTATAACGTGGCTGAAACCTATGGTTTTTTCAGTGAATTTGCAAGGTTTTTTAAATGCTAATTCCTAACTATAACGTGGCTGAAACCTATGGTTTTACAGTGAATTTCAATGGTTTTGTAAATGATAATTTTTAAGTGTATTCATTGTTATATTTTTTATACTAATTTACTACATTATTTTAAATTATATATTTTTAGATATTTTATTTTTTAAATTACATTACATATTTTTAATAAAATAAAAAAAAAATGTTTTCACACCTCTCTGCAACGCAGCCCCCTGGCGCATTTGCAGAGGGGGAACTAATACCCCTTGAATACTGGGGGTCACTGGGGGCCAACTAGCCTACCACTAGCCGACCTGGAACCTCCAGTATGCGCCAGGGGGCTGCATTGCAGAGAGGTGTAAGGAGGCCACACCCTTTTTAACACCTCTCTGTAAAGCAGCCCCCAGGGCGTGTTTGCAGAGGGGGAACTAATTCCCCTTGCATACTGGGAGTCCCTGGGGGCCAACTAGCCCACCTGGAACCTCCAGTATGCGCAAGGGGGCTGCATTGCAGAGAGGTTTAATGAGGCTATGCCCCTTTTTACACCTCTCTGCAACCCTGCCCCTGGCCCATTTGCAGAGGGGAAACTAATTCCCCTTGCATACTGGGGGTCCCTGGGGAGCCAACTAGCCCACCAGGAGCCTCCAGTATGCGCCAGGGGGAATCGTTGCTTTGCCCCGGGGGCGGCGGTCCCTGGGGCAGTGTGGGGGGATTGGGGACCTCCCACACTTCTTTATCACTATGCCTCCACGATTTAGTCCCGCCAGGGGGGTAATTTGAAAAAAAACAGACCAGGTCTTAAAAAAAAATTTTGGGCCTTGGGGGTCCTTGTGGGACCACCTGGGCAGGCCTAGGGGGTCAGGGTGTGTCTACCCTGCCCTCTTTTTCTGTTCTACACATTTTATTTTTGCTTTCTTGTGCCTCGGTCTACCGAATTTTAATTAGAAGTGTGGGGGCCTCAACAACCCCCCCTCAAGCCCCGGGAACCACCACCCCTGGGGATTTGTGTATTGTGGGAGGCAGAATGGTGAAGAAACTGCTTCCGTTTCTTCCTCCTACCGCTGGCAAAACGCTGATGTCCTCCTTGGTACTATCCAAGGTGGATTATTGTAATGGCTTACTGCTTAATGCACAGGAGCAAGTTGTGAATAAGTTACAGCTTGTTCAAAATGCTGCTGCGAGGGTCCTTCTGGGGATACCAAAATATGCCTCTATCTCCCCTATAATAAGAGAGCTTCACTGGCTACCCATAAGAAGCAGGATAAAGTTCAAGGCCATGTGTATAACCTACAAGGCCTTGAACAATAACGGTCCTGACTTCTTTAAAAACGCTTTCAAACTTTATAAGCCCAGTCGAACTCTGCGGTCATCTACAGTCCAACAGCTTCAAATCCCCCCAACAAAAAAGGCAACTTGGGGAGATAGACGATTTGTAGTGGCTGCATCCAAACTGTGGAACCAGATTCCATCTCAGATCAAGGAACATACCTCGCTGTTTTCCTTTCGAAAACACCTTAAAACATGGCTTTTTAACCAGTAACATCCTTTAACAACCATGTAATCTGTATGCACTAGCGCCGAGACACCGGAAGGTATTTGTGCGCTCTAGAAATTTTAAAAATAAATAAATAAAATAAATAAGAATGCGTTGCACTCCGCCTGGAGCCCTCGAGGGCCCTGGAGACCACCATGCCCCAGGGCCGGCTCCTGCAGTGTCCCGGGGTGCCTACCCCCGGGACACTGCTGTTTGCTATGAGAGGGCGGGAGTCTCACGGCTCCTGCCCTCCCATAGCAAACTTGGTTTGGATTTTGAAAGACAGAGCAGTTAAATCTGTTCTCACTTTCAAAACCCAAACCAGATTGCTTTTCCACATGCAAGTTAGTATCTCCCCATGTGGAAAAGCAATGCTAGCTCCCGAAGGACACTGGGAGCCGGCGGGAGTGTGGGCGCATTGTGGCTCCCCTCACCGTCCCCAACATTTTTTATAAGATTCGGGGGATAGCGTGCCCGATATATTATAAATGACTAATAGGGGCTATTTTTTTATGGTAAAATTAGAAGTCGCACACCCAGCGCAGCGCTCAGTGCGGCCCCCTGGTGTGCACGCGCTGGATGCACAACTCATAATCTGTAGTGTGCACGACTTTAGCGCCTTTGATGCATAACTTCTACGCGTTTGGGAGCCTGCATTGCTTTTTCACATGGGGTGCTACTAACATGCAGATTTAGATTTTGGAAGAGAGAACAGTTTTCCTTGCTATGGGAGGGTGGGAGGGGCACCCCGGGACACTGCAGGAGCCGGCCCTCCTACAATACATAAAGACCCGGAGAGTGGTGGTCCCCAGAGCTTTTGAGACCTTGCAGCCCCCCAACCATTTTTTTGTAGTCCTGGAGGGTAACAGGGCCCTTGAGTGTTCCAGGGGGGGCCATGCAGTCCCCCTCCCACAATACATAAAGCCCCAGGGGGTGGTGGTCCCCAGACAAATGGCACCAACCCACTGGGGTAATAATTACCATTTTTTTTACTGCAAATACCAGAATGCATTAAACTGCATACGCCGTAATAGGCGCCAAACACGCCAACAAGGGCGGGACAGAATTGTAAATAAAGCAGAGAGAAAACTAATGGCTGCCATCTGTGCATTTATTCAGGCTCGTGAGCAAGGGCGGTGACCCGAAACGCGTTGAGACGCATACTGTACTGCTAAAGACTGTGGGTGATCCGTACTGATCGGAGCCCTTGTTGTCAGTAGGTCCTCTGTGGAGGCCGCCTCAACTGGGGCAACCTGTTTTTATATATATATATATATATATATATATTCACTGAAAAAACCATAGGTTATAGACCATATATAGTTAGGAATTAGCATTTACAAAACCTTAATTTACTCGCACAAAACCATAGAAATTCGCATATATAGTTAGTTGCAATAACTATATATTGCGCACCCGCAATCCACTGCTGATGATGTCACATATTACATCATTCATGACATGGTCAGTGACATCACTGATGACATCACTGATGACATCACTGATGACATCACTGATGACATCTCATTTGACATTACTGATCCCATCACTGATAATATCATTCATGTGATAATACGATGAACCTCTTCAGACTCTAATATAACCTTAGATACATTCAGTGTAAACAGACACTCACAGACTGTCACTCATCCATGGAGTTACTCACACACCTAGTCAGTCATGCAAAGAATCAATCACACCTCCATTTCCTCAACTATACAGTTATACACACCTTACTTATTCAAACATATACTAACACATATTTACTCTTTTATACAATCCTTGATTGAAGTTCACAATGATCCATACAGCCACTCACACATTCACTGGCTCTTATGCACAGTTATTTATATATGTCAACTCTCACATGTACTGTGTTTTACATATGTACTTACTTTGACATGTAGCACTGAGAAATCCATTCACTCACCAATACACTCATGCACACAGTCAACCGCCCATACAGCTGTTTCCACATGCACTTTTGAACCCATACATCTAGTGAATCAACTGCTCACACATCTATGCACAGAGTCACACACCTCCCAGCCACCCACACACACACTCAGTCTCCCATACAAATACTTTGGCAACCAATCAATAACCCATATAGTTACTCATATAGCTACTGATCAACACATGCAGCAGTTTACAGAACAACAGACATAATGATGCACAAATTAAGACAGTTTAGTCACTAACCCATGCACTCAGTGAAACACATTTAATCACTCTCTCATACAGTCAGTCATGCACCTACTAAATCCTTCATCCAGACACTTATACATCCACTCATTCTTCAATATGTAAGACATATTTTAACTTTACAGAAACATACAAACACTGGATGATGTCATCAGTGATGTCACTGACCATGTCATGAATGATGTAATATGTGACATCATCAGCAGTGGATTGACGGTGCGCGATATATAGTTATTGCAACTAACTATATATGCGAATTTCTATGGTTTTGTGCGAGTAAATTAAGGTTTTGTAAATGCTAATTCCGAACTATATATAGTCTATAACCTATGGTTTTTTCAGTGAATATATATATATATATATATATATATATATATATATATATATATATATATATATATATATATATATATATATATATAAACTCCAACCAGAAAGTTTGTGCAGCGCCTTCGCACGAAACCCAGTGCGCAGACACAGGTAAATGAATCCACAGCCAGACTTACTTGGATATTCCTTTTTCTTTATTGCATTTTAAAGTGCAGAGGTGCAACACACTGCCAAACCTTATATATATATATATATATATATATATATATATATATATATATATATATATATTCACTGAAAAAACCAAAGGTTTCACACCAGTTATAGTTAGGAATTAGCATTTAAAAAACCTTTGAAATTCACTGAAAAAACCATAGGTTTCACACCAGTTATAGTTAGGAATTAGCATTTAAAAAACCTATTAAATTCACTGACAAAACCAGTTATAGTTAGCTGGAAATTTTACTGACATAAAACCATTGAAATTCCCACGTTATAGTTAGTTGGACTCACTATAACTTGCGCGCCTGCAATGCACTGCTGATGACGTCACATATTACATCACTCATGACATGGTCAGTGACATCACTCATGACATCACTGATGACACCATCCTTGTGACAGAGTGACAGACCTAATTTCAGTGTAATGTAACGCTTGAAACAAATATTCAAAAATAGAAACAAACATTTTCAAAAAAATGGAGATACCCAAACCAGTAACAACAACCAATTCAGTAATTCCACCATCTATATACTCATCCACTCATTCACCAACAGTTCTATATAGTCACTCATATATATACTCACTCATCATATGTAGTGATACACCTATACATCCTGTTACACATCAGCAGTCATCCAAAAGTTACTCACACACATACTCACACATGCACATAAACTATTGAACATCCATTTATTTGCATATACATTTATACACACACTACCACCTTACTTCTAAGGAAACTTACACATACTTACTCTCTTAAACAATCACTTATAGAAACACATACTTATTTAAACAGGAACTCCTACAATCTCTCACTATATATACTATACTCACTTATATACATCAATACTCACATATACTAGATTAAAACATATGTCGTTAGTAATGAAGACACTAGTGAGACAGTCATTCACTCACTAACACACACATATACACACTCGTCCACCCATACAGTCCTGCACATATTCTGTCTTCAAAACACATACAAACAGTGAGTCAGTCACCAACCCCTGCAGCCACTTATACACAAAGAGAAACACTGATACAAACATTTAAATATTTAAACAATACTCGCTAATATATGTATTCACTAAGATACACTTAATAAGCCAGTTAACCAACCAATTTTTGTTAAAAAAAACATCCATTTACACACTTATTTAAACATTTATTCTTCCATCGACCTTTACAAATACATATATAAAACAAATTTATTTTTCAGAAAGACACACATTCACTGGATGGTGTCATCAGTGATGTCATGAGTGATGTCACTGACCATGTCATGAGTGATGTAATATGTGACGTCATCAGCAGTGCATTGCAGGCGCGCAAGTTATAGTGAGTCCAACTAACTATAACGTGGGAATTTCAATGGTTTTATGTCAGTAAAATTTCCAGCTAACTATAACTGGTTTTGTCAGTGAATTTAATAGGTTTTTTAAATGCTAATTCCTAACTATAACTGGTGTGAAACCTATGGTTTTTTCAGTGAATTTCAAAGGTTTTTTAAATGCTAATTCCTAACTATAACTGGTGTGAAACCTTTGGTTTTTTCAGTGAATTTCAAAGGTTTTTTTAATGCTAATTCCTAACTATATAAGACCTGAAAGCCCACCAGGAATCTCCAGTATGCGCCAGGGGACTGCATTGCAGAGAGGTGTAATGAAGCCACAACCCTTTTTACACCTCTCTGCAACGCAGCCCCCGTGCATGTTTGTAGAGGGGGGACTAATTCCCCTTGCATACTGGGGGTCCCTGGATCATATCTGCCCAAACACCGATATTCCGAACGATTGTAAATGACTTTTCTTGAGAAACATTTGGATTTGGATTATCATGTCCTATACTTTGGAATTTTTGAAAGACTGACTTTGAGGATGCTATAAATTACTCAAGTCTGCCCGAATTGTGTGGGTAAAATTGATACCTAGTCACTTTTAATAAGAATATACTTATGTCTCGTCTAACATTTGGAAGAAATATCTAGTTATATGACAACGGGATACCGACATAACTTGAAGGAAATAAGAACGCCCTGAAGAAGTTCTGTTGTACAGAACGAAACGTTTCGGCTGGCGGTGGTACATAAACTTAAGGAAAATAAAAGCATTTGAATATACACCAAGATTCAGCGCTTCAATAAGTACTCTAAGTGATATGATTTGATTGGACTCATTGTGAAAGTGGTGCTGTGCCAAACTTTGGAATATTCTCCACTACTCTCTACTACTTACTCTCTCCTACTCTCTACTACTCACTCTCTACTGCTCTCTACTACTCACTCTACTACTTACTCTCTACTACTCTCTACTACTCACTCTCTACTACTCTCTACTACTCACTCTACTATTCACTCTACTACTCTCTACTACTCACTCTGCTACTCTCTCTACTGCTCTCTACTACTCTCTACTACTCACTCTCTACTCTCTATTACTCACTCTCTACTCTCTACCTCTCTACCTCTCTCTTCTTCTCTCTCTACTAATCTCGACCTCTCTACCGCTACCTCTCTACCTCTCTACCTCTACACCTCTACCTCTCTACCTCTCTCTACACGCACACATATAGACATATATGCATATATATATGTGCATATGCATTTATATATATGTATGTGTATGTATAAAAAAAACAACTAAACATTTTTTTTTCTAAACAGCTACTTTTAAAACTGTCATTCTTTTTTCCCATGGTACGCTCCCGGGTACGCGCACCCGTGCGCGTACCGGGCGCTCCCCCCGCGAAAATCAAAAAAAAAAAAATTTTTTTTTTTGCCTTGCGGGGCCCTTTTATGGCCCCCACATCAAACCTAGGGGGTCAGGGGGGGTCTACTCTGCCCCCTTATGTTCATTTCCCTCTTTGTTTTGGCCACCTCTTGTGTCTCGATTTTACCGAGACACAAGATGGCGGCCGCTCCGGACTGTTTAGAATGTTTACAGACACCCGAGAGCCAATCAGCTTTCCTCGCGCAAGTCGCGTGGCGCGCACGGTACGCGCACCCGTGCGCGTACCCGTGCGCTGCTATAGATATATATATTTTTTTGAACCTTAATTACTCAAAATCCACTGGAGCACATATCTTGAGACATAGCAAAGGCACATCGGGCTACCAGTCCCTACAATTTTGCCAAGTTTGGTGGAAATCCATTCAGCCGTTCGGGCTAAAAGTGAAATCGACCGCCCTATGGAAATTAACATGGGGAAAACGCGTTTTGGGACCCCCCTTTTATCTCGGCCCCCGCTTGACGAATCCCCCCCAAACTTTCAGGGAAGGACCGGACCGCCATGAGACCATTTTCCTGAAAATTTCAGGCAGATTCGTCAACCGGCGCCAAAGTTATTCAAAATAGAATGTTGAGATTTAACATTGAAAATTATCCTAACTATAACTACCTACTGGCGACCGCCAGTAGGTAATATATATATATATATATATATATATATATATATATTACCTACTGGCGGTCGCCAGTAGGTATATATAGTTAGGATTTTTTCTCTATGGGATTTTTGAAAATTCTATGTCTAATAACTTTGGCGTTTGTGGACGGAATTGGCTGAAATTTTCAGGAAAATGGAACATTTTGTTTCTGAGCAGCCCCTGACAATTTGGGGGGGTTTCATCAAGGGGGGGGCGAGAAAAAAGGGGGTCCCAAAACGCGTTTTTCCCATGTTAATTTCCATAGGGCAGTTGGCCTCACATTTAGCTCGAACGGCTGAATGGATTTGCACGAAACTTGGCAAAATTGTAGGGACTGTTAGCCCGATGTGCCTTTGCTAGGTCTCAATATATGTGCTCCAGTGGATTTTGAGTAATTTAGGTTCAAAAAAAGATATATATCTGGGCGGAGCCTAACCACACATCTGATCTGATTGGCTGTCAGCACTTCATCCAAGAAGTGTTGGCAGCCATCTTGGGACCAATATACATGATAGCACATCATTAAAAAGCATTGTAGTTAATAGAGGGTTTTAGGACTTTAGTTACATTATAAATCATTTGTTGATGGTACCATACTCGTTTTAGGAATTGTGGTGGGTTCTAAGGTGATTTTACCATGTGAAAAAACCTTCTGCTGTGATATCATGAATATTGTTTGAAAGAAAACTAATATCTCATGATTTTCCCACAGTGGTTTGGAAGGGGATCTATAAGCTAAACTGAAAGCATATTTTCTGTAAATTCACATTATCTTTCTCAGTCATGTGAAAATGAAGTCTGACATTCTCAGTAAAACATGTACATCCAACAAGGACAGAGACTGTCAGTTGATTCCTTTGTGTTCTACTGCAGCCTCCTAGAGTGTTCTAAAGAACAACTAGAGCGCTAACAGTCCTACTTATTACAAAGGTATGGCACACCTGAAGCCATCTTGATTGGAATAAAGTGGTAACTCTTAAAACATTTAATTTAAAAAGAAACAACATGGGGGGGTATATTTTGCCATAGAAAGTATGATTAGTGCTGCAGAATGAAAAATTAGGGCACATTTTGAGTGACTTCTCAAATCCTTTTCTATTTCATTAAAACATTCTGACATGCAGTCTCCCAAAATGGCCACCAGAGACAAAAGAGCCCAAATGTAGCCCAAATATCACCCAGATGTAGCCCAAGTATAGCCCAATGACAGAATGTCCCAGAGTGTTCTAAAGAACAACTAGAGCGCTAACAGTCCTACTTATTACAAAGGTATGGCACACCTGAAGCCATCTTGATTGGAATAACGTGGTAACTCTTAAAACATTTAATTTAAAAAGAAACAACATGAGGGGGTATATTTTGCCATAGAAAGTATGATTAGTGCTGCAGAATGAAAAATTAGGGCACATTTTTTCAGTGAATATATATATATCTATATCTATATATATATATATATATATATATTCACTGAAAAAACAATAGGTTATAGACCATATATAGTTAGGAATTCGCATTTACAAAACCTTATTTTACTCACACAAAACCATTGAAATTCCATATATAGTTAGCTGCACTAACTATATATCGCGCACCCGCAATCCACTGCTGATGATGTCACATATTACATCATTCATGACATGGTCAGTGACGTCACTGATGACATCACTGATGACATCTCAAATGACATCACTGATGACATCTCAAATGACATCACTGATGACATCACCGATGACATCTCATTTGACATTACTGATCACATCACTAATGATATCATTCATGTGATAATACGATGAACCTCTTCAGACTCTAATATAACCTTAGATACAATCAGTGTAAACAGACACTCACAGACTGTCACTCATCCATGGAGTTACTCACACACCTAGTCAGTCATGCAAAGAATCAATCACACCTCCATTTCCTCAACTATACAGTTATACAAACTTTACTTATTCAAACATATACTAACACATATTTACTCTCTTATACAATCCCTGATACAAGTTCACAATGATCCATACAGCCACTCACACATTCACTGGCTCTTATGCACAGTTATTTATATATGTCAACTCTCACATGTACTGTGTTTTACATATGTACTTACTTTGACATGTAGCACTGAGATATCCATTCACTCACCAATACACTCATGCACACAGTCAACCGCCCATACAGCTGTTTCCACATGCACTTTTGAAACCATACATCTAGTAAATCAACTGCTCACACATCTATGCACAGAGTCATACACCTCCCAGCCACCCCCACACACACTCAGTCTCCCATACAAATACTTGGGCAACCAATCAATAACCCATATAGTTACTCATATAGCTACTTATCAACACATGCAACAGTTTACAGAACAACAGACATAATGATGCACAAATTAAGACAGTTTAGTCACTAACCCATGCACTCAGTGAGACACATTTAATCACTCACTCATACAGTCAGTCATGCACCTACTAAATCCTTCATCCAGACACTTATGCATCCACTCATTCTTCAATATGTAAGACATATTTTAACTTTACAGAAACATACAGTCACTGGATGTTGTCATCAGTGATGTCATCAGTGATGTAATTTGAGATGTCATCAGTGATGTCATCAGTGATGTCACTGACCATGTCATGAATGATGTAATATGTGACATCATCAGCAGTGGATTGCGGGTGCGCGATATATAGTTAGTGCAACTAACTATATAAAGAATTTCAATGGTTTTGTGTGAGTAAAATAAGGTTTTGTAAATGCGAATTCCTAACTATATATGGTCTATAACCTATGGTTTTTTCAGTGAATTTTCAAGGTTTTGTAAATGCTAATTCCTAACTATATATGGTCTATAACCTATGGTTTTTTCAGTGAATTTTCAAGGTTTTGTAAATGCTAATTCCTAACTATACATGGTCTATAGCCTATGGTTTTTTCAGTGAATATATATATATATATATATATATATATATATATATATATATATACATATATAAACATATATCATCTGTATATCTATATAAATACAAACATAAATGCATGCATACATATACTTATATGCATACAGATGCATGTTATTTACATGAAAGTTGAAAAAACACTAATAAAAGCAAAGCTAAAAAGCCACCTCATTACAAACAGAATGGCTTTAACTTAAACGAGGGCGAGATCTATTGCATTTTCAATGCTTGTTTACTTTGGTTCCATCAAGAAGGCATTCAGATGTGTCACACATTTGCCATAAATTCTGAATGTTAGCACTCTAGTTGCACATTAGATCACTGTAGTAAAGCTACTGCTCACCAGGGACGTCTGCTGCTGGTATTCAAAATGCATGTTTCAGTCTGCATGTCACAATTTTTTTAATGAAATAGAAGAGGATTTGAGAAGTCACTCAAAATGATCCCTAATTTTTCTTTCTGAAGCACTAATCATACTTTCTATGGCAAAATTAACCCCCTCATGTTGTTCCTTTTTAAATTGAGTGTTTTCAGACTTACCACTTCATTCCAATCAAGATGGCTTCTGGTGTGCCATACTTTTGTCATAAGTAAGACTGTTAGCGCTCTAGTTGTTCTTTAGAACACTCTGGGACATTCTGTCATTGGGCTATACTTGGGGTACATCTGGGTGATATTTGGGCTACATTTAGGCTCTTTTGTCTCTGGTGGCCATCGTGGGAGACTGTATGTCAGAATTTTTTAATGAAATTGAAGAGGGTTTGAGAAGTCACTCAAAATGTGCCCTAATTTTTCTTTCTGCAGCACTAATCATAATTCATATGGCAAAATATACCCCCTCATTTTGTTCCTTTTTAAATTAAATGTTTTAAGAGTTACCACTTTATTCCAATCAAGATGGCTTCAGGTGTGCCATACCTTTGTAATAAGTAGGACTGTTAGCGCTCTAGTTGTTCTTTAGAACACTCTGGGACATTCTGTCATTGGGCTATACTTGGGCTACATCTGGGTGATATTTGGGCTACATTTGGGCTCTTTTTTCTCTGGTGGCCATTTTGGGAGACTGCATGTCAGAATTTTTTAATGAAATAGAAGAGGATTTGAAAAGTCACTCAAAATGTGCCCTAATTTTTCTTTCTGCAGCACTAATAATACCTTCTATTGCATAATATACCTCCTCATTTTGTTCCTTTTTAAATTAAATGTTTTAAGAGTGACCACTTTATTCCCTTCACGATGGCTCCAGGTGTGCTATACCTTTGTAATAAGTAGGACTGTTAGCGCTCTAGTTGTTCTTTAGAACACTCTAGGACATTCTGTCATTGGGCTATACTTGGGCTACATCTGAGTGATATTTGGGCAACATTTGGGCTCTTTTGTCTCTGGTGGCCATTTTGGGAGACTGCATGTCAGAATGTTTTAATGAAATAGAAAAGGATTTGAGAAGTCACTCAAAATGTGCCCTAATTTTTCATTCTGCAGCACTAATCATACTTTCTATGGCAAAATATACCCCCTCATGTTATTTCTTTTTAAATTAAATGTTTTAAGAGTTACCGCTTTATTCCAATCAAGATGGCTTCAGGTGTGCCATACCTTTGTAATAAGTAGGACTGTTAGCGCTCTAGTTGTTCTTTAGAACACTCTGGGACGTTCTGTCATTGGGCTATACTTGGGCTACATCTGGGTGATATTTGGGCTACATTTGGGCTCTTTTGTCTCTGGTGGCCATTTTGGGAGACTGCATGTCAGAATGTTTTAATGAAATAGAAAAGGATTTGAGAAGTCACTCAAAATGTGCCCTAATTTTTCATTCTGCAGCACTAATGATACTTTCTATGGCAAAATATACCCCCTCATGTTGTTTCTTTTTAAATTAAATGTTTTAAGAGTTACCACTTTATTCCAATCAAGATGGCTTCAGGTGTGCCATACCTTTGTAATAAGTAGGACTGTTAGCGCTCTAGTTGTTCTTTAGAACACTCTAGGAGGCTACAGTAGAACACAAAGGAATCAACTGACAGTCTCTGTCCTTGTTGGATGTACATGTTTTACTGAGAATGTCAGACTTCATTTTCACATAACTGAGAAAGATAATGTGAATTTACAGAAAATATGCTTTCAGTTTAGCTTATAGATCCCCTTCCAAACCACTGTGGGAAAATCATGAGATATTAGTTTTCTTTCAAACAATATTCATGATATCACAGCAGAAGGTTTTTTCACATGGTAAAATCACTATAGAACCCACCACAATTCCTAAAACGAGTATGGTACCATCAACAAATGATTTATAATGTAACTAAAGTCCTAAAACCCTCTATTAACTACAATGCTTTTTAATGAGGTGCTATCATGTATATTGGTCCCATGATGGCTGCCAACACTTCTTGGATGAAGTGCTGACAGCCAATCAGATCAGATGTGTGGTTAGGCTCCGCCCAGATATATATCTTTTTTTGAACCTAAATTATTCAAAATCCACTGGAGCACATATATTGAGACCTAGCAAAGGCACATCGGGCTAACAGTCCCTACAATTTTGCCAGGTTTCGTGCAAATCCATTCAGCCGTTCGAGCTAAAAGTGAGGCCAACCGCCCTATGGAAATTAACATGGGAAAAACACGTTTTGGGACCCCCCTTTTTTCTCGGCCCCCCCTTGATGAAACCCCCCCAAATTGTCAGGGGCTGCTCAGAAACAAAATGTTCCATTTTCCTGAAAATTTAAGCCAATTCCGTCCACAAATGCCAAAGTTATTAGACATAGAATTTTCAAAAATCCCATAGAGAAAAAATCCTAACTATATATACCTAACTATATATACCTACCTATATGGTCTATAACCTATGGTTTTCTCAGTGAATATATATATGTATATATCTATATATATATATATATATAGATATATATATATATATATTCACTGAGAAAACCATAGGTTATAGACCATATATAGTTAGGAATTAGCATTTACAAAACCTTGAAAATTCACTGAAAAAACCATAGGTTATAGACCATATATAGTTAGGAATTAGCATTTACAAAACCTTATTTTACTCACACAAAACCATTGAAATTCGCATATATAGTTAGTTGCACTAACTATGTATCGCGCACCCGCAATCCACTGCTGATGATGTCACATATTACATCATATGTATATATATATATGTATTTATATGTATATTTATATGTATTTTTCATTGCGCAACCCCTGCACCCACACTCCTTAGATCTGCGCCTGCCTCATCACCCGCGATTCATGCTGGCCGCCACTGCTGTTCCCATTATATGAAAAAATGGGCTCAAATCATGTTAAATTATTTATTATGGCATAACAAATGTTGACAGAGTAATTATGTAAAATAGGCAACACGGCCATTAATCTTGTATAATCACTTCCAATTCTAGCAACATTTTAAGAACATTTCTTGACCATCGCTTTGCACATTGCAGGGATTTGTGAAATATATTATATGCTTTTATATGTGTATTAAAAAATATCACTGAAATTGTGATACATAAGGAATTTCAATGGCAGACATAAACTGACTGAAAACATTGAAATATCAGAAACAGGTTGTCTGGGAGGCGGAGCTTGGCCTCAAGAAAGATGAACACTTTTTCTTGAGCTCTGCGATCCCTGCTCCAAACTTTCTGCTGTTCACATGGAGTGGACAAACTGAATGCCTCATCAAGTTTCAGTCCCCTTGCTGCATCCCTAGGACAGAATTTGATGAGCCTCATGATCCCCCTGGCATGGCCAGAAGGCTAACACCATATATCACTCTACTGGCTGTGTAGGCTTTCCACTAGTGGATCAGTGCAGTGGCCTGTGGTTGCAGGCAATCAGATGTGCTCCCTTCAGGTCTCAATAGCAGGAGCAATCTGAGAGTTGCTGGTGCTACCATCGACCACCACTGTCATTGGTAAGACACCTTTCCACTTTCTGCAGCCTTTACTCTTCATGGGGAAACCAAACGCCTCACAGGCAAAGTCAGCGACTGCAGCAAGATAAGCATTACAGAGAAAGGATTTACTTATCAGTGCTGCGGTCCCTTGAGATGCCTGAGACCGATCCATCTGTTTCAATTTAGCCTTAGAATTAACCTTTCCTGGTGGCACCACTGCCTACCCTAGTGTCCATCAGACTGTTGCTGGATTCTATTTGACTCTTCAAACTGGATTTGGGTGGAGGTTACTGCTACCTACTGGCAGTTGCACAGCCTGCCTGCCCCTCTGGCATGATTCTAAAGAGAATGGACCTGCACTATGTTTTCCCTTTTCCCCAGGTAGATGCCTGGAAACAAGTTATCTAGATAACTCCTTTTCACAGAGCTGGTGAAAGGTGTAAATGAGACACCATCTCAGGATAACCCATTACACACCAAGGCCATCCAGTGGACGCTGCCACACATGTACAGTGGTTTGGCAGTGCAAAGGGGTTGGGGAAAAAAAAAAGACTTACCTGCCATTCCGGCTGGTGCTGCCGGAAACCTCGGTGCTTCTCTCATCCCGACAGGCCATGGGACACGAAGGGCACCACACCCAAACCAGACGCTGCACTCATGCTATACCTTGCATGAGAGAAGCACTGTGATTGGTCTGAGCAGGCTGGTTTGCTGCTCACTCAGGCAGAGGAAGCCTGTGCCTTTTCTCCACCTGGCAGTTAACTGAGCTGGGTTGGAGAAACAATACGGTGCCTAAGACAGCCAACAAATCCCACTTGTGCACTTACAGTTCCCTCCACTCCTCCTCCCTGCCATGGCCCAAACCAGCGACAATGCTAAATAAAATGCTAATAACATTGTTTTATTATCATTTTATTTATCGTCTGCTGGCTCGGAGCAGAGGGGCGGCGCTTCCTGAAGTCTCAGATTTACACACACAACCATCACCTGTTATCAATATGTATCACTGTCCTGGTAGGGTTGACACAAAAAGAGCAACAACTCTCGGATTTGTCAGGGCCTCATTAAATCCAACTATATATATATATAAATATTCTTCTTCAGCCTTGAAAAAGTCCATCGGACAAAACCTGTGTTGGCTGCCTCTTGCTCCCTTGTCATACTTGACTATACCAGAAACTGTAAGAACTGAAGAAAAGAATAAATAATGCACAACAAAAAAATCTATGTATTTTGGACTACTTTACGCTCCATCAATATACTACATTTAATGGGCTGCCTGTATGTGCCCCAGTGCATTTCATTGGTTAATTTTCCACGTAGGATGTAGTCCTAGGTTGGCGTCCTAGGATGGCTTAGACACTCTAGGTGTTACAATGAATCACCTTCTTTTTCCGAATAATGTATATAAAAACTGCATTCCTGACTTTTTAAAATGATAAAATAATAGATGTGCAGTAATTAAGGTAGAGTCACGGCTTTTGTTGTTTGTATATAAAATGTTATTATGCAGCACAACGTTTGTCTTAGCAGGCATACCATTTTAGCACTAATCTAGACATTTCAGACTGGGACAAACTTGAAAACCACTTACAAGTAGAAGCCATAGGCCCACAGGACAAATGGAGGCTCAGTAATTCCTGTCTATAAGGATGTACTTTATTTTCACCTGTCCACTTCTCCCAACCTAGAATGTACTATTTGTCTTCAAAACATTGTCTCAACACATCTTACAAGCAGGTATTGGAACCATATAAATATCAGATCATGCCCCAGTCACATTAGATTGACATTGCTTGCTATTACTCTATTACTCTAAAGATTCAATGTTGCCATTTTAACTGAGCACTTTTATTGGACACCAATTTTACTCAACTTTTCTAAATTGTATTCATGAGTATTTTCTTTTAAATGAATCACCAGAACTATCCTTCCAAAGCATTTGGGAAGCTTTTAAGGCTGGCTCTCATGACTTTACTTTCTCATAGGTTTCAAATAAAAGGAGGACAAATGATAACATTGGCTTTAGGCATTATTAAACATATTACATTCTCAGAACAAATCTGTTTTGCATGCAAATCCAAGTCATGTCTAGATGAATTGATCAAAGCTAAACATGCATTTAACAAAATCTCCACAGACAATGCTGCTTCTTACCTCCTCAGAGCAAGCTCTAAATATTATGGACTGCAAAACAAAGCAGGCAAACTCTCAGCAAATTATTTGAAAGTTAAAAAAAAATTAGTTAAAATTGGCACAATATTACTTGATGGCAAAATTAACGCAACTAGAGATAATGAAATTTTAGCAGAATTCTATGATTATTGCAAATATTTATACCCTGGAACCTAATCCGTCTCATGTTGCTAGTGATCGATACTTATCCTATATTCAAAAAGAATTTGACTTACACACACATTTTTCTTCTCTTCATGCTGATATATCGCTCCAAGATATTCACAAAGCAATTAACTCTATCAAAAAATAAATAAAGCTCCTGGGCCAAATGGCTACCCCATTGAATTTTACATGCATTTTTCAAAAACATTAGTCCACAAATGTTTTACATCTTTTACTACGGCCAATTCAGCCTCCGGTACCTTTCAAGATACTTTAATATGTTTTATTCCCAAAGAAGGTAAGCACCTCAAATTATGTAAAAATTATCGGCTTCTATCCCTTGTTAACCCGGATTATAAAATATTTGCTAAAATCCTTGTACTCCATTTGGATCCTCTTTTTTTTACTTTAATAGATAAAGAACAATCGTGTTTTGTTAAGGGCCATCATTTTCCGGCTAAAAGTACTTTTTTCAATATTATAAGTAAATCCAAAACATATTCCGAATCATTAGCACCTATGTCTCTGGATGTTGAGAAGGCTTTTTTAGTAGAAATTTCCTTTTTCTATGCTCTTTTGGTCTGGATTTGGTAAAAAATGTATTAACTTAATTTCTATCCTATAGTCTTCTCCTGAAGCATCAGTCTTTATTAATGGTTTTACTTCACCATCTTTTCCAATTCAAGGAGAAGTTACACAGGGTTGCCCTCTATCTCCCCTTTTTTTATTTTGGGACTTGAACCTTTCCTATCTTGTTTCCAACAGAATACCAGTATGCAGGACTTTTATCATGGAGATATGCATATCAAATTTTCGGTGTATACAGGTGACATTTTTTTATATATGACTTCTCCCGGCTCCTCTCTAAATTCTTTCTCTAATACAGTTTCTATTTTTGCGAAACTTTCTGGCTACACACTTAATGCCAACATGTGTGAAATTCTTACGCTTAATAAATGGTGTTTTAAATATGAATTCACATATTCAAATTTTCTTTGGACCCCCACCAAAATAAAATATTTAGGTCTTTGGTTTACTAATTCCATGAAGGTTTTGGTTTCCATTTGCCTCCCTACTCTTTTTTTCACTCTTACAAATTCTCATGACACAAAGAATCCTTGGTTCCTTTCATGGTGGGGTAGATTGGATTCTATGAAAATTACTTTAGTCCTCATAATCTTTTTTATACCTTTCAGGAATTGTCGTGATTATTCCACTTTTTTTTTACTAAGAAATTCTGTCTTAATTACTTTTTATCAAATAATAAAACATCTCACATTTCTTCATCAAACTTCAACATACTAAGCAAGAAGGAGGAGTTAACTTTCCCAATTTTTAATCTAAGCATACTGCTTTCTTGCTAAAACATTTGGTCCATTCTTATCATGAAGATAACTTACATCCACATCCACATCCCTTGTGTACGGACTTTGAATTATATAAAGCTACTGCCTAGATTTCAAGATAGTAAGGGCCCCACACTGGAGTCCCAAAATTATTTATCGTTCACTGAAGCTGACCCTGACATATATGAATTATGCCATAAGACCACATGCAATTTTAGAAAAAGTAGCAATTTTTATTATTCTAAAAAAAGTGACAGTTCCCTTTTCCTAAGTTTGAAGTAAAAGAGGCACAAGGCCTCTGAGGGATTTTAAACCAAAAGTCAAGGATGAGCCATATATTGTATCCAGAGTTGCAGAGAGATTGACAAATTTACAATTGTACCACTTTTCCAAAAAATACATCAAAACGTATTTCACAAAAACAGTACATCAAAGATTGTTTTGCAAAAAAGATTATTACGCAAAAAAGTCTGATGAGAATATGCACACAAAGGAACATTTCTTACAAAAAAGTTTTTATTGTATATTTGTACCGACCATTAGATTAAAAGAATTTTTCACATTTATTCATAAAAACATTAAAAACTTTAAGAAAAACAAAATGTAGCGAAATGTGTCGACGCGGCGTTTCGGTGATGTGAGTCGTCACCTTCTTCAGGACAAGATTTCAATTAAAAGCACTACAGAATTAAAAAATACAAAATACAATTACTCCATATTTCCATGGAAACAGAATACAATGTTTTTAAACTAATCGGCACGGAAAAATACTGTTGTATTCTAGTGTGATCCATCAATATTTCTAACATGTGCATTCTCATCAATTTCTCAGATGTTCTCTGGGTGATCTTTGTATATGAATGAACTAAGCAAAAACCAACATTTTATTTGAACCAAAACATTTCTAAAACGGATAAGAGGCCTATAGCACATTTGTTAATCTCCACCTATTAAATCTGGTGGATCTTAGTTTCTAAAATCTATTAATGCCATACATACCTACAAGGGTTGTAGGTATGTATGGCATTAATAGATTTTAGAAACTAAGATCCACCAGATTTAATAGGTGGAGCGTGGGTATACGGATGATAACCAGGGCAGGATTTGGAAAAGATAAAATCCGACAATACTTACAGCCAATAAATACAATTCAACTCAAAATACGGTGAATTGAATAATAATAACTCACCCCAAAAGGTGGTACAAATTTAGTAATTTAGCGTGAGGGAAGCCAAAGGAAGGTTTGATCATAACAGGTTGCGAGATTAACAAATGTGCTATAGGCCTGTTATCCGTTTTAGAAATGTTTTGGTTCAAATAAAATTTTGGTTTTTGTTTAGTTCATTCATATACAAAGAAGAAATATTCCTTTGTGTGCATATTCTCATCAGTCTTTTTTGCGTAATAATCTTTTTTGCGAAACAATCTTTGATGTACTGTTTTTGTGAAATACGTTTTGATGTATTGTTTTTGAAAAGTGGTACAATTGTAAATTTGTCAATCTCTCTGCAACTCTGGATACAATATATGGCTCATCCTTGACTTTTGGTTTACAATCCCTCAGAGGCCTTGTGCCTCTTTTACTTCAAACTTAGGAAAAGGGAACTGTCACTTTTTTAAAGTACCTAAAACCCTATCCCTTTTTCTTACAAAGGGTTTCTCCTTTAAATTTTCTTTACTTGCAATTTTTATTATTTCCATGATATCAAAAAATGTGGCCATTGTGTCTTTTTCCTTTGGGAGCCCCAGTAGTTTACATAAATAACTTTTACCTTGCAGAAACCATCGTCCACGTACCTGCACTGGATGTATGACGTTACCACGCATACTTTAACAACGCATACCATTACAACGCAATTTTTACAATGCAGGATCCTTTACAACGAATGCCTTTACAACGCATGACATTACATCGCAGATGCAATTACAATGCATGCCATTACAACGTAAGTATAGGTAAGTATATCATTTTATTAAAACATTTATTTAATAAATATTAAATTAATTGTATTTATTAATTAATATTTCTTTTTAATATATTTGTAAATATATATATATATATATATTTTTAAAATAGTGTAGGTGTTTAAAAATAATATTCTAACTCCAGGGGGGAGTAATAGTAGGGTAAGTGCTGGATAATCTAGGGGTAAAAATTACTATTCTAACTCCAGGGGGGTGTAATAGTAGGGTAAGTGCTGGATAGTGTAGGGGTAAAAATTACTATTCTAACTCCAGGGGGGTGTAATAGTAGGGTTAATGCTGGATAGTGTAGGGGTAAACATTACTATTCTAACTCCAGGGGGTGTGATATTAGGGTAAGTGCTGGATAGTGTAGGGCTAAACATTACTATTCTAACTCCAGGGGGGTGTAATAGTAGGGTAAGTGCTGGATAGTGTAGGGTTAAAAATTACTATTCTAACTCCAGAGGGGTGTAATAGTAGGGTAAGTGCTGGATAGTGTAGGGGTAAAAATTACTATTCTAACTCCAGGGAGGTGTAATAGTAGGGTAAGAGCTGGATAGTGTATGGGTAAAAATTACTTATATTTTTTTATTTTAAGAACTTTTTAAAATAAATATTAATATTACTTAAATTAATTTATTTAAAGTACATTTTTTAATATTAATTATTTTATTTTTTTATAATTATTTATTTATTAATATTTAATTAATTTAAAAGAATTAAATTAAATACATGTTTTAATAAAATGATATACTTACCTATACTTACGTTGTAATGGCATGCGTTGTAATAGCATCTGCGATGTAATGTCATGCGTTGTAAAGGCATTCGTTGTAAAGGATCCTGCGTTGTAGTGGTTGCGTTGTAAAAGTAGTCCGTTGTAATAGCTGCGTTGTAACGGTTGTTTCCCACCTGCACTGGACAGCCTATTTTATCTTCCAGGCCTTTGGAAAAGATCTTATCTTCTCTGGATGTGAAATCTAAGTACCCTTGTCCGCCTCTGTGAATGAATGATGAGTAGGCATCTGATTCTTGAGTATTTTCCTCGTTCTTTAAAAAGTTTATGTATTTTGCCTCCTATTTAAAGTGATTGCCTTATTCAGTCTGCAGATTCTTTGTTTTGCCCTGATTTCTGTATAGGGAATCCTAGCCAAGATGTTCACTAGGTAGGTGTATGTGGATGTGGAAGCATGTTAGTAAATACTGGGCATGTTATCTTTCTTGATGGAGTGTTGTGTCAACCTTCACGACGGGTGGTTGTGGATATGTTTTTAATACACATTTCTTCTTTTCTGACTAGCACAAGCAAGGCGTTGTTTGTCTTCAGACCTTTCCTCTACTCGTGAGGTTTTACTCTGAAGCGCAATCCTGAGTTTTTTTTAATAGCGAATTATGTATCTAAGACGTTGCTGAAGCTGACACTATGCATGCCATAAACGTGTAATATATAGAATTCTTAAAAGAAATTGAAGTATCTGCTGATCTCATGTTTTTCTAAATGAATTTTCTTAGGAGTTTTTGTTGTCCCATTCACACCCCCAGCTTGCTCTGATGAAGATGTGGCCCCGCCGGGGCCATACACCGAAACGCTCATCGGCGTTTGAAGCTTGTTCCGTATCCACCGGATTGTGTTCCCCTGCCACCTGGAAAACGCATGGGACCTGCGTCATCCTATCATCAGTTGGCATTTATACCATGCTGAGTGAAGTGTGATGTTTCATGATTGATGAATGTCTGGATGAATGTGATTGGTAGTATGAATGAAGTGATGTGTGGGGCATTTTTTGGATATTGATGAAGCTTATTTATGAGATATGTGTAGATTGTTTTATCCTTTTTTGATATCATGGAAATAATAAAAATTGCTACTTTTTCTAGATTTGCTTGTGGTCTTATGGCATAATCCATATGTCAGGGTCAGCTTCAGTGAACAATAAATAATCTTGGGACTCCATTGTGGGGCCCTTACTATTTTGAAATCTAGGCAGTAGCTTTTTTTGCTTGGTTTAATGTACTTAAGTCCCCTGTGCTATCTGCCTAGCATGAATTCTCAGGGGTCCCCCTTTTGAATGGGCACGACATGGTGCCTGCCACACTGTGCATGGACCCCAAACCAGAGGACTCAGGCTGAAAGGGGGCTGCTAGGGCCCCCAAAGTCAGTTTCCGACAGCCTTTTCGTGTCGTACAGATAGAGTTCAAAAGGTTGTTGAAATCCAACATAGTAATCAGTCGGTCAGAAACGCTGTCCATTAAGCTGTACGAATCGGCTCTGAACAACTTGGATTCTCCGAATGACGGTCTGAACCAATTTGGAATGACCAAACGGTTCCCTTCTGGCCATGAGCATCGCAATTGTTCGGTCGGGCAAATGGGTTCCGACACCGTCCAAGTGAATCCGACTGTCAGTCGGAGGCTTCTCGACCGACATCGTAATAAGGCCCTTAGTTTTCCTAACTCATATAAATGCAAATATCACATTTTAGGCACAATGCATTTTGAATCTTACAATTCCCTCTCTTCCACACTTTCCCAGCTCCTATAACCTCTTCTTTACTACAATTGCTTCAATTTTTCCCTTTTCCAAAACGTATGCACGTCTCACTGCCTCACCTCAACCCAGACAGAAAGCCTCCCTGGAGTTACAATGGTAAACTGATTTGTAAAACTCTTTCTCTATTTCTTTATGGAATACGATTTTGATAAAGATTCACAAAATTTCATGTGCTGCTAGGCTACTCAAATGTTATTCTCTAAGTATAACAGACTGTTTACTCCAGATAATTTATTGAAAATTAATTCTAACATACGGTCAACTAGTTGGACGTCTATCTAATTCAACATTAAAACACAATATTTGAATGCCCTCACACATACCAATTCTGGCTTCAAGTCTGGTCGCAAATCAAGCCAATTGTCCATACACATGTTGCCTTTTCATTCATAAATGTATTTTTAGGGAGCCTTTCTAAAGCATGGAAGAATTGTGACCTTGATGTACAAACTGTAGACCTATTAATTACTGAAGCATTTAAACAGATAAAAAAGAATTGGAAAAATGCTCTTAATATCTTGTTTCAAGCATGTGGTACAGTATTTGTTATCACCATAGACTAGACAGGAATTTTGTTACTCCAATTTCTGTACCTATCAAGAGAGATGTTCTTTGATCTCCAGTAACTGCTCTACTAAATTCTTGTGCTTTAGGGCCCGATGTAGGTAAAAGGGATTTTCCAATTTCAAAATACCGAGGCGGGCCAAATCGGTGTTCTGAAATCGGAAAACGACATGTAGAAAAAAATTCACCGAAATAATACCGATTCGGTAGGCATCGGTATTGTGAATCGCTACGTACCGAATCGGCACGGACCGAATCGGAAAGTACCGAATCGGCTACCACCGAATCGGAAATAGCCGAATCGGTAAAATCCGATTCGGCAATTACCGAATCGGAGGTCTGAAAACACACCCATGGCCAAAAAGCCCATAGGAATGCATTGAACAAACCGAATCGGTAAAATCCGATTCGGTAAAATCCGATTCGGTAATATCCGAATCGGTAAAATCCGATACAGCGAATGAGGTGGATCCCCCCTCCCCCACCCAAGCAGGGAGTGGCAACCCTGGCAGGTGCAGCTAATTAAGAACTTTCTGGAGAGCCTGCCTGAGCTGAACACTCACAGTGAGCACCAGTGGGAGCAGGAGGCAGAGAACTGTTGAGAGCAAGATGGCAAACACCACTGAGAGCCAGAAGGCTGGCCAGAAGAGAAAGCCAAAGTTCAGTAGCACAGAGCTGCAGGTGTTGGTGGAGGAGGTGGTGAGGGTGCACAGGCAGCTATTCGGGAGGCTGTCCCTCACTGTGCCTGACAGCACTAAGAGGAGGCTCTGGAGTGACATATCAGAAAAGGTCAACGCTGTAGGTGTCACCCCCAGGTCCCTTGATGAGCTTAAAAAACGCTTCTACGATATCCGCAGCCTGACCAAACGAAAGATGGCTGAGATCCAGAGGCAAGCTGGAGCGACAGGTGGAGGCAGGAACCCGGCGCCACCCCTCACTGACCTGGAGGAACTGGTGTCCAGCACCATCGAGCGGGAGTGCGTGACCAGAATCGGGACCCTGGACAGCTCAGCCAGAGCTACAGCTACAGGTAAGAAGCATGCGCAACATGACACACCCTACCAGACAGCTCCCCTTTAGACAGAATGCACAGCCAAACCCCAGCCCAGTACTGTTACCAACATACAAGAGTAAAGCATCATGGTATATGTAGTCAGCAGAAGGTAGCAAAATATGGCAGAGCAGAATCACAAAATAGGAAACAGTGGAACACATTCAAAGGAGATGCAAGGACATGTGCAATGCTTTAATTGTACTGACTGCAATACATTGGCACACAATTTAATAATGCTTCTTTATACCTAGGGGCACCATCAGGCGGAGGACCACAGGCAACAGAGGCACCAGCACCAACTACCAGTGCAGTCGCAGGGCCTAGCACGAGTCAGGCTGCCGAGGAGGAGGAGGACAACACCATTGGGCTGGGTGGTGATGGAGACCTGGCAATTGACTATGACTTACTACACTCCCCACAAATGTCAGGCTCACCCCCCTTGCTGTTCTCCCCAGAGAACTCTCCTACAAGGGCCCACCCTGCACCTACACCACCTCCTGCCACGATTATGGCTGTGGCTCCAGTAAACCCTATCCTGGGAGCAGGGGGTCAGGCCCCGGCCACCACCACACCCACACCAGTGGCACCCCAGCCCACACAGCAGGGCGGCGGCAGCACCAGCACCCGGAGGCGTGCCATTCCCAGCACTGCAGCACCGGCACCGGAGGGCAGTGTCTTCCAGGGCCTTGAAGGGAGTATGGTGAAAATCCAAAGGCAGCAGGCGAAGTCCATCATGGCCTGCCAGCGCCAGCTCCGCCATCATAACCTGCAGATGGGCGAGATGGTGAAAGGTTTCAAGGCGTTTGTAGACACTAACAAAGAGGTAGCTGCAGGTCTTGCCAGGCTGACCACAGCCATAACCCAGTTATGCGGCAGACTTGAGGAACATGAGCTGTCGCGCAGGCGGGATGCCTGGGTGCAAAACCGCTCCATTAGCCGCCTTGCTGCTGCAACGGCGCAACTTTGTCAGCGCGGTGCCAATATGGAGTCAAGTTTAACCCAAAACACCGCCGAGATAACAAGGGGAATGGCCCGCATCACTACAGCAATGGAGGCTATGATAATCTCAAACACTGCCGCCAATCCAGCCCTGGACCTGGGGGATGCTGGGGACAGCAGCAGCCGCAGCAGCCCGGCCAGCGCTGCGTCAGAGCCGCGCAGGAGCACCAGGCGCTCCGCAGAAGCCGCAGGACATTCTGAGGGGGGTGAGGGACACCCCAGTGGGGCTGCCAAGTGCTCCAAGAAGTAGACTGGCCAGGGCGGGTGAGGCAACCCGGACCTTAGACTTTTGTTTTCTTACCTTCTACATTTTATTTTGTTGCACATCAGTGCAGTAACGGTGTTGCAACAGTATTAAAATTGCTTTTTCCCACAACCATTTACCTGTCTGTGCATCTGTACTCACTCAGAAATAGTTTTCTGTAATCTCCTCACGTCTGTATCTGCCATCACTTGGCGTACACACCCCAGCTGGCTGTGTTAGTGGCACTGCATCGTCGTCGTCATGGTCCTCGTAGTCAGACAACTCCACCTCAGTGCCCTTCTTCACCGCAAGGTTGTGTAACATTGCACAGACAGCTATGATCTTGCAGCAGGTGATGGGGGTATACTGCCTTGCACCTCCACTCTTGTGCAGGCATCTGAATCTACTTTTCCAGATGCCAAAGGTCCGTTCGACGACATTCCTTGTGCTTTTGTGGGCCCGGTTATACTTCCTTTGGCTGGGTGTGGAGGGGTTGAGGTAGGGGGTGAGTATGAAAGAGCGGAGGGCATATGCACTGTCGCCTGGAAAGAAAAGGGGTAACATTACACACATGCATACATGTATTACACCTAGCTACTTTGTGTTATGGGGGTCTGATGATGTGTCTCACCTAGGAGGTATCCTTCACCAAATTCGCCAGCCATCAGCCGTGCATAGATGCCGCTCTGTTGAAAAATGTAGGAGTCTTGGGTACTCCCTGGGAATTTTGCTACCAGGTCTGTGATGATGCACTTCGCATTGCAGATCACCTGCACGTTGATGGTGTGCGTAGACTTCCGATTGCGGTATATGTATTCTGTGTCAGCTAGGGGGCAAATCGGAATGTGCGTGCCATCTATGCAGCCAATGATTTGGGGAAATTGTGCCATCTGGTAGAAGTCAGCTTTAGTTTGTAGCAGTTCTGCGTGGGTTGCAGGGAAAGAGATGTATTGGTCCATCCTGTGTATCATGGCGTCAAGGAATGTGTGGAAGAACCTTGACAGGCTGCTCTGGGTCACCCCTCCTACCGCTGCAACTCCACTTTGATAGCTGCCAGACGCAAGCAGGTGTAGGCTGCATAGCACCTGGACGTGTGCTGGGATGGCGTGTGCCCTTGGGGTGGGGTGGTCCAACAATGGTTTGAGGTCCCTGATGAGCTCAAGAATGGTTTCAGAGTCTGGAGTTCTGGACTTTTTGGTTCCGTCCAGAGGTGTCAGGGAACAACACCCAAAGACCCCGGAGTTCCACCTGCCTTGGTGCGCAAATGAACAGAAACACGGGCTTCTCGATGGTGGCGTCAAAGACCAAAGGTTTATTACTGCAGGGACACAGAAGTCACAGAAACTACGCATGGGCAGTGTCTAGGAGCCTGTTCAATTTGTACAAAGAGGGTTGCTCCTTATATACTAGTTTTTGGCCTTCAGGCGAATTCTTCACATGTTAGTACATTCCCAAAACCTTTGTGTCACAGACAATAAATATTTGGCGTACACAAGAACCATTGATAAAATCTGATACAAAACATCTACGGAGAGGGGTTCCCACTAGTTCATCACAATCCCTTGTCAATATTGCATTCAAGAGCCGGACCGCCTCATCGTAAATTTCGTTACCTCCCCCTAATAAAGGCCCAGAAGGAAAGGAGCAGAGCCAGGTGCAGAAGATAGGAAAGCGGGATAAGAGATGTTTGTGGGTTGTAAATGGGCAAGGCTACCGGCTTTGGCCGCCTAATCATGATCGGGACAATGGACACGAGAACCAGTTCAGGTGGGCTGGCCTCGGGCAGAGGAGACAGCCTTTGTCGAGTCATGTAGCTACAGCGTGATCTGGTTTAAGGTGCACGTGTCATGAAAGAGGTGAATCTCCGGCTAAGGCTGCGTGTCCTTAATCGAAATGAAGTGATCAGAGGTTATTGCATATGTGAGGGCAAGAAACACAAAATGGCGGCCATGATCTAAGATGGATGCCGTGGGTAGATCAGAAATGTGTTTATAACAGGAGTGCTCTTGCTCGTAGTATAGCGAAAACACCAGGATATGCTAAATGGATCATTTGCGGTTCGCTGATACCAATATCATGTATTTCCGACAATATTGAAAACACGGGTTCAAATCGTCACGGAACCTCAGACCCTCCTTTTGCCCTTACATAGGCAATTACTCAGTCTATGTCAGAGTCTAGTTCTATACTCATCAGGTCAGTGACATGCTGTTGTATCATCATCCTTTCTCGCGCCTTTTCTCCAACTGCAGGTGGTTTCCTAAAACAGGTTGCAGCACAAAGACTACACAAAGCTGGACCACACTGGATAATCAGGCAGCATGAGAATAGGAATACTAAGATGACACCGATGATCATTAGAACCTTCCATCCCCACGCTGAGATCAGAGTCCAAAACCACTCCATAAAGGACCAGTTTCCCTTGTCTACGTGTATAGAGTCGGAAATCTTGTGTAGCTTAGAGATCGCCTCATAGACTGTTGGAGCGTTATTAGGAATAAAGACACAGCAGCTCGATTGGATCATTCTACATACCCCACCTCGGTCTGCAAGGATAACGTCTAGAACCATACGGTTCTGCAACGTCATGAGTCTATCCGCCTGAAGCTCAGCTGTCAAATTACTAAGGGCACCAGCAGTTTCGGTAATAGTAGATTCAACTACCCGTGTTAGCTGACGTATATTTCTACTATTGGCCATAGGCCCCCAGAACGGAAGGAAGCCTTTGAAGAAGTCTCCAGCTTCCTGACCAGCAGTATCTTCCTTGCTGAAGACACCTCTCGCTACTCTGGTTCTGTGGTAATCAGATGAAGCAGTGTATGTTGGAGGCAACAATCGAGCAATATAGCATGAACCTGAAAAGTCAGCAGGTAACCATGTATATGCCCGGTCTCGACAGATGAAATAGGTACCCCTAGCAGTAAGGAAGGCAGGGGAAGAGTTAGCCGGAAACACATAGGTTTCAACGCACTCGCTCCTCCCTAGCTGAGCTCTTGGATTTCTCCCATTACCTTGCAAACAGATCTGACCTTGGTGTGGTACGACCCAGATTGGAGTTGAGCTTTTACGCTTGCTTTCTCCTAAACTAAGGCGATACTCTGAAGTATTCCAACTTAAATACACTCGCAGTTCGTCTCTAGGGTATGATGGAGTATTATTGACATCCTTGATCATATCAATAATTCCCTGGACTAAAGCTTTGTTGGCAGAGTTATATTTAGTGGAACGTGGTGGACGTGGAGGATAGGTTTCAAGGGCATAAGCAAAGATGGTTTGAAGGGCCTGAAATGATCCATTGTAGCTGAAAGGCAAAACCAGATAAGGTATACCGTTATCCATAGTGTGGGGTATCAAGCCACACACCCAGCAGTCTGTAGTGTTAACTACCAGTTGGTGTTGGTGCAAGAGCTGTACAAACGTGTTGTTAATAAATTCTGAGCGTCGAGCTTGCTCATGTTCGGGAAACGAGTGAAAAGAGTGTATAGAGGAAACAGTAGTAATTGCAGGATCAAGGGGAGGTACTGTGGTTACTGGTACAAAAATCAAATTTATACTGAAAACAGTTCCACCCACCAATGTTGCTAAAATAATCAAGAATGTAATGGCACATTGCATCAAAAAGCATTTGCTATGAAGAACTCTGTAAAGTCTGTTTCTGCGAACGTAAATCACATTTTCTCGTTGCAGCGCAGGAAGCTCCATCTTCTACAATCCGCTCGCGACCACTGATGATGTGTACGTAGATGAAAATGCCTCTATCAGTCCTGGGAGTTCCCAGAACCAACAGAAAGATCGACCTTGTGTCAGACCCCTGCAAATCCAACTAGGCACACAGCCACGACCCTACGGCTACCCAGACGGCAAGGCAATTTTTTAAAACAATAAAACAATAGCAAACTTCCTGGCTGAGGGCAAAAGTTCAATATTTCAAAAATATCACAGTATGCAGTTGCCTGCTTTATTTGTCCATATTACGGCTTCTTAAATTATATCTCTGCTTCGTAGGTACTGTCTGATCGGCAAATAATGTTCCACTGGTAGTTGTTGCAGTGTTCAAGTTCGCAGATGGCAGAGTTTCTTCTGATGCAGGAGACAAATGTTCAGTGTTCAAAGGAGTCTTTTCAGGAGGAGAGTCAGAGCTTGGAGTGTCATTGATCAATTCGGCATCGCTGAAAGGGATACATTTTGGAGTTCTTTCAAATTCGGAGGAACCAATTCCCTTCTTCACCCAGTCGTCGTAAGGTAGCGGCAAAGGGACACGCTTAACATGGGACGCGTGCACCCAGTGCTTGCGTCCAGCCACACGAACTGCTGTCCTCGTTGTAAGAAGGACCTGGAAAGGACCGACGTAGCGGGGCTGAAGATTCTTTGTCCTCGCGAAGTTCCTGATGACGACGAGGTCTCCCGGTTTCAGCTGGTGCCCTGGACTCTCCGGAGGTTTTGGTAAAGCATCGAAAACCTGTTGATGAATAAGACTCAATTTAGCAGTCAAGTCGTAAAGGTAGTCTATCAACATAGGATATTCTAAAGAACTGAACTCTTTAGGCCTTGGCACACCCCAGATATTTGCCGGGCGGCCAAAAATGATTTCATAAGGGCTAAGCCCTACTCTAGAATGTACAGTTGCTCTCGTTGATAACAAGGCCAAAGGAAGTGCGTCTGGCCAGGCTAAACCTGTGGATGCCTGTATTTTAGCTATCTTTAGCTTGAGGGTGCCATTGTAACCCTCCACTAAACCAGCAGACTGGGGATGGTTCGCACTGTGGAATTTCTGCTTCAGCCCTAGGCCGGCACACACACTCTGCATAACTTTCCCTATAAACTCACTTCCGTTATCTGACCATACAATCCGTGGCATTCCGTATCTAGGGAAATATTCTTTGAGAAGAATTTTGGCAGTTGATAGGGCAGTATTGTCCTTTAGTGGGTATGCTTCTATCCACCTGGAAAAAGCACAAACCACCACTAGGACATATTTTAAATTATTACAGCGGTCCATGTGAATAAAATCTAACTGAATTACTTCAAACGGGCAGGAAGGAGGAGCGAAATGACCAGCAGGAGTTAGAGTTCCCTTGCCAGGATTATGCATCAGGCATATCATACAATTTTTCACCACTCTCTCTGCACACTTACTGATTCCCTCATTTTTCCAGACCGGAGCCAACATCTTACAGATTCCTTTAGAACTTATATGCGCTACTCCATGCGCCATTGTCACCACTGCAAGCACATACGCATCCGGTAACATCCAACGCTGCTGTTCTGTCAAATCAATCCAACATCCATTCGAGTCCAACTTGCCCGTACTTTCTCTCCATACTCGTTTCTCTTCCTCAGTTGCTTCTTTCTGAATCTCTTTCACACTTTCCATAGTATCCTCACACATTCCAGACTCAGCGATCCATCTTGCAGACGTTGCAACATACATTCTGCTCATCATGTCTCTAGCTGTCTGTTTAGCAATTTCATCAGCAAAAGCATTCCCACGACCAACATCATCCGTGATTGCTTTATGAGCACTGCATTTAACAATCGCAACTTCAGTCGGCAAGGTTAGAGATTCCAACAAGTCGTTAACTAGCTGACCGTGTTGAATCTTAGTCCCATGGGACGTAATGAAACCTCTTTCTCTCCACAAACGGCCAAAACTATGGGCCACGCCAAATGCGTACTGACTATCTGTAAAGACATTTACTCTCTTTCCCTTAGCTAAAACACACGCTCTCGTTAGAGCTATTAATTCTGCAGCTTGGGCAGAATTCTGACTCACTCTTGCAGTCTCCACAATCGTTTTCAAAGTCGTTACTGCATAGGCAGCAGTCACATCACCATTTTCCAATTTAAAACATGATCCGTCCACATACAGCGTACCATCTGGATCTGATAATGGAGTATCCGTCAAGTCAATGCGTCCTTTTGTCTCTTCCTCCGTTTTAAAACAACAATCATGTGGCTCGGAATCACTCGACTCTTGATTAGCCGGCAACAGTGTTGCTGGATTCAATATATTACATCTTTTGATCTGAATATGACTCGCTAGTAATGTCAGCTCGTAACCAGATAATCTCGCACTAGTAAGGTGTTGTGTCTTCGTTCGGTTCATGAGTGTGTCCACTGCATGAGGAACCATAACCACTAGCATGTTGTTCATCACCAGACCAGCAGATTGTCGAATGGAAGCCGCAGCTGCCGCTGTAGCTCTCAAACAACTAGGTAACGCTCTAGCTACTGGATCCAATGTTGATGAAAAATACGCACAAGGGCGTTGTTTATCACCAAATTTCTGTCAGAACACTCAACGCGCAACCTTCTCTCTCGTGAACATAGAGCGTGAATGGCTTACTGTAATCAGGTGTACCCAATACAGGAGCTGAACACAATGCTTTTCGTAATTCAGTAAAACTCTCCTGACATTCATCAGACCATGGCACCGGACTCGGAACATTTTTCCCAGTCAAAGCTACCAACGGTTTCGCTAAAAGAGAAAAATTCGGAATCCACTGCCTACAGTAAGAGGTAATACCTAAAAAGGCACGTACTTCTCTCTGCGTGCGTGGAACACTCATTTGCGTAATTGCTTTTATTCTCTCTGGGGTCAACTTTCTTCCCTCCTTTGACAAGAGATGACCTAGGTAGGTCACTTCTTGGCAGCAGTATTGCATCTTGGAAGGTGATACCTTGTGATTCAGATTAGACAAGTGATGTAATAACGAAACTGTAGCTGCTTTGCAAGTTTCCTTTTCATCGGCAGCCACTAAAAGATCATCTACGTACTGTACTAGGGCAGAACCTGGAGGAAGGACAAAGGAATCTAACTGGCTTTTTAATGCTTGACTGTAAATAGATGGGCTCTCACAGTAGCCCTGTGGAGCGCGTTTAAATCTGAAACTTCGACCTCCTAAACAGAAGCCAAAAATATCTCTGCTTTCCTCGGCTATCGGAATGCTGAAAAAGGCATTCTTCAAGTCGATGACTGAGAACCAAGTGGCTGTAGCAGGAATTAATGTTAACAAGGCAGTAATGTCTGGAACCACAGGAAACTGCGGAACCACAATCTTATTAACTTCTCTAAGGTCTATGACAAACCTGTACACTGGAGGTTTTGTAGGATCAGTTTGTTTCAAAATCGGTAGTACAGGACTGTTACAAACATTTCCTCTAGTTTCTTCAACCACACCTCTCTTAATCAAGTCTTGCACAATCAATAAAAGTGCACGCTCTCCTTCACTAGATATTTTGTATTGAGGAATTCTTGGAAATTTTACATTTGCTTTCAAAGTGACTACATATGGTGGTATTTCTAAAAGGCCTACATCATTAGGACCAGTCGCCCAAAGAGAATCAGGGAGTGAGCGTAGCTCTGGCGGGAGTGCATCCATTGACAAGTACATCGGAGAGGTGATATTTTTACCCAATGCAAGCTGTACCCCTTCCGGAGAACAGTACAATGTCGCATATAGTCGTTTTAACAAGTCTAAACCAAGCAGGTTCTCATTACAACCCGTCGTCAAAATCAAGGGTGCTCTCAATTGACATGGTCCAACAGAAATAGACAAAGGGCCAGATATAGGGTTGTAAACAGGGGCGCCTGAAAAACCTACAGAAACATTTGTTGAGCCAGACAAAGGTGCGCCAGGGAGTTTCGCATGAATGATAGAACTTTTTGCGGCACCAGTATCCAACAGAAACGGTTCGACTACACCTGATGTTGCTACTGCGACATAAGGCCCACTCTGATCTACTGGAACTGATACTACTCCCTCTCTTTGTCCATGGCTGTCCTAGTACCCGTTTTGCTGAAATCCCTCATCCACTTCACAATAGTCTTCAACAAGATATTGCTGAGATCTATTTTGCTGGGTAGGCTGTCCATTTCTCTGATCAAAGTGATTAGAAGGGCGATCATTCGTCTGTGGAGGCATAGCACCTCGCCCTCGACCTCTAGAATTCTGTACAAAACCACCACGACCTCTCTGAGCTGCTGCCGCATTATTTTGTGCTAAAATCGGACACTCATTCTTGTAGTTACCCTCTTTCTTACAATACGCACATTGGTTCCACTGATATTGAGGCCTCGGTGAACTATAATCTGTCCTCTGATAGGAACCCTGTTGCATATTAGACTGATTCGTGCGAGGCGGATACGCCTGTTGCAAAAGAACCTTAGTCTTTAAATCTTTCGTTTTCTTTTCTGATTTCTCCTTTTCCTCTTTATCCCTATTTTCATAATATTGTGCAGTTGCAAGTATTTGTGCAGTTGTAGAAACAGCCCACGCACTCTCTGAATCCTTTAATTTATTGCATAATTCAGGTAACAAATTATGCACGAATTTATCGACAAACAGTCTCTGTCCTCCTTCAGTGCTCATGTCCTGACCACTATGATCTACAAAAGTCTCTTCGAACCTCGTGAAGAAGTCGGAGACACTTTCGTCTTTCTTTTGCTTGCATGCGGATAACTTGTCCCAATTAACACGCAATGCGGGCATCAGAGTCTTCATTAAGTCGATTATCCTACCCGGAAGATTAGCAATTAGGGGTTCAGGTTTTGCACCACCTATTTGCTGACCATCCGCTGCAGTGATGGCTGCCCAATCACCACCTAAGGCAACTTGATGATCCTCTCTACGAATTTTAGCCCAGACTGGTTGAGGAACTACATTCCCAAATAACATATCAATGTCTGCTAAATTCATTATACAAGCCTCAACTGTCTGTGTTAATTCCTTGTAATATCCAGCAGGATTCTTACGCGGATCTGGCAAGGCCTGTTTCACTGCTAGCACTTCAGCTCGCTTCCACGGAATGTGTATCCACACTCTCTGAAACTGTGCTGGAACAGCTGCAATACCAGCATTATTATCAGCTGCCACTGCTTCACGCCAAATTGGAGGAACCTCCCTCATTGGATATTGGCGACTCAGTTTCGTCTTACCTTTCTCTAAATCTCTCGGTGAACGAAGAGATGGATCATTCCTAAAACTTAAGATCAGCTCCATCGCTTCTTCTATATTTTCACCTACTATCATACCAGCAGCAAACTCTTTCTGAACCTTAATTAAGTCTTCTAAATTTGATTCAATATCATCTTCCTCTATTTCATCACGTAACAACGAGCACATCTCATCAAAGACGTACAGCTGCGTTGGTTCCTTCCACTGCATAAAGGTTTCTAGTACATCTCTCGTACTATATCTCCTACTCTTCGAAATCCATCTGAGAGCCGTGGAATCTAAAATTCCCCGTTCCTCAGTACTTGGATGCTGACTCCGTCTCTGAACAGAGTCAGAAGTGGGAGTCTTAATTAAAGTTTTATAAAAAGGAGACAGTATGTTAGACACAGAATCAGTGATTCTTCGACGTACAGAAAGTGGAGTTAACACACTCGCAGACGTAGAAAACACAGTAGAGGTAGGAACAGACAGCGAGGTAGTAGGAGTATCGAGAAAAATAGTTTGTGAAGTAGTAGGTGTAAGCGAGACAGATACAGGTATAGAAGTCGGCAATCCAGGAAGAGGAGGAGCCGTAGGAACATTCACATTAACCACAGGAGGTACAGGAACTTGATTCTGAGGGGCAGGAGCAGGAATACCAGGTTGTCCAGCAACCGGCAATTGAACATTTGGCACAAGTGGAGCCGTAGCACCTTGTGCATACGGTGGAGGTGACCGTAACAGATAAGACAACAGAGGGTCGTTTTCCGAATCCTCTAGTATCTTAGCCGTTTTCGATGGCAAGGCAGGGTAGCACTTGTCGATCGCTAAATTATGCTCTCTAATGGCCACCTCTATAGCCTTCTCACACTCGTTATCTTGCAGCTGTTTAGTTGCTTGCTCTAGAGTTAACTCTTCTTTCTCTTTCTGTTCTTTCTTAAATTTTTTCATTTCTCTCTGTTTGGATTCTTTTCGCCAGTAACGGAAAGAATCAAACATTGCCGGCCGGGCTTTCTTCCTAAACAATTTCGCTTCTAAATTATCAAGAATTTCGGGTTCAAAACTACCATGCAGTGGCCAACTAAGGACACCGTCTTTGTTGGTGTAGCGGACCCACACCTCATTATAGGATATAGGACCCACTCCATGTTTACAATATAAGTCATATAGGGGAGTCCCAATCGGAGGAACCAGACATGAGTCCTCCAACCGTGAGTCACTGTTGCAACCGAAGCACGACAACATACAATTTCTCCGACTTACCATTTTCAGTCCGGAACACAAAACAAACAAAACACAAAACAAATATGTGCACTTGAACCAAGAACTTAGGCCTACCAAAACCAAACTAATGTATCGATACCCAAACTGAACCAAATAGACTACCGTGACCAGAACAACCAGTGATAATCTTACGAAACTAAACCAAACTAAGAACCAATCAAGGATTTTTAACAACCCTCACAAAGTAACCGACTAGCGACCACTAAATACTTAACTGAGGCACTGAAGACGTCACCAAGGAGAAACCCGTCACGTTTCGCTGTACTAAGGGCTGCACCTCGGGTCCAAGACAGGGCGACGGTCAAGGCAACGGCCCACTGCAGCCGTCCTGAACGGGAACCCTCGTGGAAGAGAACTTCGGGCCACTTTTGCGATATGCCGGGATCGATGAAGTGGGGCGCCTCCCTCAGGAATCTTCACACGAAGCTTCTCGAACTCTTCAGGCTTTTGGACCGGTACCGAATGACGTCGCCCCACGTTGGGCGCCAATTGGAGTTCTGGACTTTTTGGTTCCGTCCAGAGGTGTCAGGGAACAACACCCAAAGACCCCGGAGTTCCACCTGCCTTGGTGCGCAAATGAACAGAAACACGGGCTTCTCGATGGTAGCGTCAAAGACCAAAGGTTTATTACTGCAGGGACACAGAAGTCACAGAAACTACGCATGGGCAGTGTCTAGGAGCCTGTTCAATTTGTACAAAGAGGGTTGCTCCTTATATACTAGTTTTTGGCCTTCAGGCGAATTCTTCACATGTTAGTACATTCCCAAAACCTTTGTGTCACAGACAATAAATATTTGGCGTACACAAGAACCATTGATAAAATCTGATACAAAACATCTACGGAGAGGGGTTCCCACTAGTTCATCACAATCCCTTGTCAATATTGCATTCAAGAGCCGGACCGCCTCATCGTAAATTTCGTTACCTCCCCCTAATAAAGGCCCAGAAGGAAAGGAGCAGAGCCAGGTGCAGAAGATAGGAAAGCGGGATAAGAGATGTTTGTGGGTTGTAAATGGGCAAGGCTACCGGCTTTGGCCGCCTAATCATGATCGGGACAATGGACACGAGAACCAGTTCAGGTGGGCTGGCCTCGGGCAGAGGAGACAGCCTTTGTCGAGTCATGTAGCTACAGCGTGATCTGGTTTAAGGTGCACGTGTCATGAAAGAGGTGAATCTCCGGCTAAGGCTGCGTGTCCTTAATCGAAATGAAGTGATCAGAGGTTATTGCATATGTGAGGGCAAGAAACACAAAATGGCGGCCATGATCTAAGATGGATGCCGTGGGTAGATCAGAAATGTGTTTATAACAGGAGTGCTCTTGCTCGTAGTATAGCGAAAACACCAGGATATGCTAAATGGATCATTTGCGGTTCGCTGATACCAATATCATGTATTTACGACAATATTGAAAACACGGGTTCAAATCGTCACGGAACCTCAAGTCCAGCCTGTATCTCTGTAGGATCTCTGCCTCTGTGAGCATGAACAGGGTTATCCTCTGTCTGTAGACCTGTTCTTCTCTTTGCCATTCCCTCTGTCCTTCCTGCTGTAGCCGTAGCCGCCTCGCAATGACATAAAAAGCTGCCATCCTGCAAGTTGCAATGCATTTTGGGGCTGTTTTTATGGGTTGGAGTTGGTTACCACCTGATTGTAATCCATGGTGAATACCGAGTGAATACTACCGATTTTGAGCCAAAATCGGTGTTTCTGTGCTTCCCTACATCTCGCCATCTGTCCGAATCGGGGACTTTCCCGATCGGTGATTCTACCGAATCGGTAGGTTCTCCGAATCGGCTTATGTCCGAATCGGTGTCTCTACCGATTCGGTACATGGACCGAATCGGCTTATTTCCGATTCGGTGTCACTACCGAATCGGTACATGGACCGAATTGGATATTTTCCGATTCGGTGTCATTACCGAATCGGTACATGGACCGAATCGGATATTTTCCGATTCGGTGTCATTACCGATTCGGTACATGGACCGATTCGGATATTTTCCGATTCGGTGTCACTACCGATTCGGTACATGGACCGATTCGGGATTTGCATCCGATTCGGTGTGTTACCGATTCGTTACATATCCGATTTTCGGTATGTACGTATCGGATTATTATCCATTCGGTACTCATTCCGATTCGGTTTTCGTTCCGATTTTGACTTTTTTCTTTGCCCTACATCTCGATGGCAGTATACCAATCGGTAAGGGCCCAAAATCGGTATTTTCGGCCGTTACCGATCGGTAACGGCCTACCTACATCGGGCCCTAAGTGACTAACTTGCACCAGCCCATTACCGAATAAGTTTCAAAACCTCTAACTTTTCTTTCCTTTTACTTGATCTCATATTTTTGGGGGGGAGGTTTATGTAGCCCGAGTTGTGTTACAGACAGGCACATCCATTTTGTTATGCAAGTGGAGATTAAGTTATTTGTCCAGAATCACCGGATTTTGAGCATCCATGGCGAGACTCGAACCAGTACCCAAGCTTTGAGGTGAACTGTTTGAGAAGTTAGACCACATCTTCTCATCTATTAATTGTAAAGATCGGTTTGCCTTTTATATTGTTACTTTGTCACTGTATTTCCATATCGCAGGGAATGTTTTATTTCTATTTAACTCTCCTCTTTTTCTTTTCCTTCATTTTCCCTTTTTTTTTTTGTAGAGTTCATATTCAATGCAGTTACTAACATAGAACTCATTTTAGTGACTTATGATTTATTCACTTTTTATTATGACTGTTTCCTGGACTTTTTGTCCAGGGGGACCGGCCGAGCAGTTTGCCAGGGCCAGTTTCGGTTCCTAGTCCGGCCCTGGGTTTACTGCTTACTCGCAAAATGCATTTCGTGTTTTACAACTTTTCCAGGATTTGTGGGACAGTTTTGCGTTTTGGGGGAGGGCAGATGTGGCTCAAAGACTAAGGAAAGACCAATAGTCCAAAAACACTTTGTCGTTTTCCAGGATCCTCTTCCTCCTCCAAATTCCCTTCTTTTACTCCAGAATGGAAATAATCTCCAAATTGGCAGTTCTGCAGGCCTGGTTTTGGACAGCATGTTTGAGGCCCTTGCTTACCCTTTTCATTGTACGAAAGATTGAAGGACAATGAGAACGTTTATTTTCGTTTCATTTTCATGTCAGGTACTGTTACACATAGCCTACTGAATACTTCTCTGAAGTTCGTTAAATTTAAATTCATTATTTACATTGACTTTTTTTAATACATTAAAATAGAACAAAAAACAACGCTCTTTTTATCTCAGTATTGGATGTGCTTTTTAAAAAAAATAATATCACTCTATAAGAAGATAAATCAACTCTTGCAAGCCGGTGGAAATACTGTTCGGAGTGGCAGATGGTAATTCTAAAAATATTTAAGCTAAATTTCCGGAGTTACTGCTAGCCAGGAGGAGAGTGACAAAACCTGTTGCCATTCATTTCTCTAGGAGTTTATGTTACACGTGATAAAAACGAACTCTTCAAAGCGAAAATCAATGCACTCGAACATAAAATATCTTTTTGGCATATGGTTTGATGACCCATGTTGTTGATAAACGCTGTTCTGTTGTGTTTCACACGTGATTGAGAGCAACGACATCAAAAATGCAAAACTGAGGGAGCCCTAACTGCAACTCGGAATATTCATAATTATTTTCTTCCGAGAATTATTCGGCGTTTTTACTCTTGGCTTGTGGTGGACAGTGTCGCTCGTAGGATGAGAGTACGTCATCTATTGTCCAATTACGAGGAAATAGGTTCAAACAGGTCATGCTGACATGAATCAGGTAAATGGTACGAATACGCTTTAGGAGATGAAAAATACAGTGTGGTTTTCACAAATATCAAGTGGCAAATAATTCCTTTTCGTATTCAGAAATATGTCTGCATTGAACGGTTATTTACTGTCCTGAGAATAACGAAGTCTAGAAATAAGGTAAGGGGATGGGGCGCCTTTTGGGCCAGGATGTATAGCCTTATATATTGATTATTGCAAACAGACATAGACTAACAGCGTGAGAAAATGCGAATTAAAAGGTCTTCAGGTTGAGACATCGGCTGCTGTAGCATCTTAGGTGGCTAAATTGAAACCCTGAGTTTATTATCAATATATTAACAATCAAGTGGTTTTTTATAATAGGGGGAAATCGGGTTGCCCCGAAGGAATTAGGGCGCTTGTAAACAAAAAACACAGTGGTTCGCTCAAATATCTAGTTATGTAGTGCTTAATTTGTAAAAGAATTAGTGCAAGTGCTCAAAGCTCTGCTTAGATTCCCAGGGCCAGTGAAATTAAATGTTGGCGAGAAAAATACCAAGGCTGCCTAGTCTTAAAGCCACCTAATGTCTCTTTAATTCACTGCCAGATACACCCTTTGCCCGTATCTCACTCTTTCAGGTTCCTGCGTTCTCCCTTTATGAAGGTTTTTCTATCGTTCTCTTCCTTCGTCTTTCCCCGTCTGGTCTTTTTCCCTCTTGCTCTTGGTAAATGTCTGATGCAGAAAAATAATTGCGGTTCCCCCCTACCCCCAAAAAAGTACTGGCGTCCAACATTGGCAACAAACGGCTCAAATGAAACAAAGCAGTTGTTCACAAAATAAATCACTACTGTCTATAAGAAATATATTCTATGTAAAATAATTGTTAACTGGTAATAGTGCATTTTGTCACATAGCACCCACATGCAATTCTCTCCTCGTTTACTCACACTCCAAAGGCCTCACACAGCCAAGTGAATATATATAAGGAAACATATCTGCCTAGGGACAATTCTGAGATGTTAATGCTTTGTGCTGTGAGTTGATAAATGCAGATGGAGTAGTGCTGAAGCCAGAGGTAAAGAACAGATCAATCCTTCACATTGGCAATCAGCAGGGGCCCCACATGGCTCTACTTACCTGCGAGCCAACCATTGACAACTCTGATAACCATGTGCGTTTTTGAGGTTTGACTGCTGAAACACAGTCACCCTGACTGGTCTTGCTGATGCAGGGTGGCTACAGCTCCTTCATCCCTGCAGGCTTACACATGTGGCCAGTTGCACACCCTCATAAAGAAAGACACCCAAGTTTGAGTTTGTCACCCACTTCACTGTGTGAGAGGGACAGATCAGATGTTTGTCACTACATTGTAGGAAGTACATCAGGAGAACCTTTCCATTGGACGTTGACTGGTGATCGACAGTGTGTAATTATAGTTAGATTACAGCTGGGATATGGTAAAAAAAATTGTTTCTTTAATAACTTTGGCACCACAAATTTGCACAAAATTTTCCAAAGAAGTGCACTCACTTTCACTTTTTCTCCTACATGCAAAGCTTGGTGCTATCCTGCCAAGTGGGGACCAAGAACAAAAGAGGGCTCCCAAAACTGTGATTTCCCATGTCAGTTTCCATTGGAATCTTTGATGTCTGAGACAGAAAAAAACGCTGAACACAATTATACAAAATTTGGAAAAAAATGTAACTTTACTCAGAATACATTCTTTGTGTGATTAGGGGTAATTCCATTTGGCAGTATTCAAGAAATAAGCCTTTAAAGAGGGGCTCTAATTGGGTAATAAGGGGTTAACCCACAAAAAAAGTGAGCAACACCTGGATGGTTCGACCCTCAGGAGCCCCACGGTACTCCTGCAGTACCCTAAAAATGAAAATAGTAGGCCTTCTGATTGACCGAAGAAGCTTTTTCAACTATTGGTCATATCGGTTTTGTAGTACCAGTGAAGGGTGAATGTTCTGTGGTAACAAAATGATCTGATTGGTTGACCACAACACTGAAGAAAATGTTGAGGCTGTGATTTCAGAACTTGGAGACTTTGCTCTGTGGTTGGGTGCTCACAAGGGCACTTGTTGGTTGCAAGGCTTGGCCCGTGACTAGGCTCAGTGGCCAACCCCCACTTGCACAAAGGCCATGTAATGAAATGAAATGAAAATGTGATTTGTATAGCGCTGCAGCTGCCCTGAGGCGTCCAGGCGCTGAAACAGAAGAAGCCCTCATGAGGTTACTTTATTAGGCATTAAACAGTAGGGTTTTTAGTTGTTTGCGAAAAGTAGTCAGGTTGGGATTGTTTCTCAGCTGCAGAGGGAGGGAGTTCCAGAGTTTGGAAACATTATATGAAAAGGAGCGTCCTCCTGCTCTGGCTCTGCGGATTCTGGGGATCTCGGCCAGGAATGCTGTTGAGGAGCGGAGGGATTTATTGGGCCTGTAAGGAGAAATCAGGGAGCGGTTGATGTCTGGGCCCGTTTCCCAGAATGTCTGGTGGGCGATGCAGAGCGATTTAAATTTTACTCTGTCCCTGTCAGGTAACCAGTGCAGGGTCTTTAGGTCGGTTTTTATTGAAGTCCTCCTGGGGATTCCCAGCAGCGCTCTGGCAGCACAGTTCTGGGTGCGTTGGAGCTTCTGTAGGGTGTAGTCTGGGGCTCCCAAGTAGAGGGCGTTATTAAAGTCCAGACGAGATTGGATGAGGCCCTGTATGATTGTCTGTTTGGCCTCGAAGCAAAGGAGGGGAAGGACTTTCTTGATCACCCTAAGGAGGCCAAAACAGGTGGCTGAAATCTTGGTGGCCTGTGTGTTAAGGCTCAGAGACTTATCGAGCCAGACGCCTAAGCTTTTGATGTTATCTCTTGGGGGTGGGGCCACTCCCATGCTTGATGGCCAGATCAGCTCTATGGAGGCGGGGGAGGCTGGGCCCAGGAGCATTAGCTCAGTTTTATCGTCGTTTAGCTTTAGGCATGAGCTCATCATCCACCTCTTTACGTCTATAGGGGAGCGATGGAAGCTGAGCATCTCCTCTGGCAATGCTTAGTGTCTACAAAAGGGGGTGGTGATGGACGGAGCATCTGAATCAATCAAACACTCACACCCAGTCAAAAGATCTGGGTTTAATCCATCACCGCTCTTTACATTAGGGGAGTTGGGTGCTCACACAGTGGTTAGACACTAAGCATCACTTTGCCACTGGATTCAAGCAAGCCGGGCTGAAGACGGCTGGAATGCCAGAAACCGGTCCTCGGAAGCTTGTTTCCGGTCCAGGGAAGACATGGCTTGGCAGTTCGGGCTGGCCTGTTACCATGAGGCACAGGGTCAGACTGATTTGCATATAGCCATGTCTGAACTAGGGTGGCAGAGTGGGCTAAAGAACGGTGATGGATTAAACCCAGATCTTTTGACTGGGTGTGAGTGTTTGATTGATTCAGATGCTCCGTCCATCACCACCCCCTTTTGTAGACACTAAGCATTGCCAGAGGAGATGCTCAGCTTCCATCGCTCCCCTATAAACAGCTGAAGGCCGTTCGTCACGAGTAGTCAGGTCCGCATGGATGGTTGGGTTCAGGGCATAAGCGGAGACCATGTTGGTTATGCTCACAGCCTTGCACCATGGATTTGTATTCGAAGCATACCCTTCTGTACAAATTCCTATTCTTAGTCAAATGCCTGCTTCAGGCAAAGCCAGTCTAGCTACCTTCCTAGGTTCGCTTTTGCATCATCAAAACCTCTGGGTATTTACACTAATCATCACCAGTTAAGCCCATTTATCGCAAAACTTCATAAAGCAGTACCGAGGCGTTCATTCACTGAGAAAAAGGCACCTTTTCAAGTGCAAAACTTATTTTGTCCGGACAGAAAATACCCTTCCATTAAAACACCTTGTGGTGCTTTGCTGTGTGCAAGCTTTAATGAATCTGGGCCAGTGAGCATGTCCTGCCATGCTGAACTCCACAATAGCATTTGTGTCTGGTGAAAGTGAAAACACTTGGCCCCCTGAATTGTAAAACATATATCTGAATTTACCAAAAGCATAATAAACACTAACTATAATCTACATATAATTTCAAGCGGGCCAACAATCCCAAACCTGTCTGCCCCCTGAAGGGGAGATTAGGCAGCCCAGCGGCCTGTATTACAGTGCATAGAGGCCTTAATCTGCCCATGCAACCCTCTGGTGAGCTTCCTAATCCAGTCCCTCCTGACCCAAGGTGATGAATCTGAATGAACAATTTGGGTAATTAGTTTTTATTACCAGAGAAACTGAAGGTGTTAAAAAAATGTAGTTGCTCCTGCATTATGCCAGCAAATAAGTATTTATCCAGCAAGGCCCACAAATGGCATAGGTATGTCGTTCCAGTTGCTTGCCTACTGTTTTATAGCTGTCGCTGGGGAATGCCCAGAAGAACTCCCCCAGACTCCAGTGTGGACTGGATCAAAGCACAAAGGCACACATAGAGTTTTAGAGCAGAGAAATGCCTGCAGCCTAGAAGTTGCATTTCTATGCTAATCATCAAAAAAACACCTTTACCATTGGAATGGGTGTGTCACTAGACCTTGGTCCAGGCCAGCACTCTCCCCAGCAGCTCCGCTTCCTCAGCCGCATCTCCCTAGCCCAGAGCCCCCCACCAGAGCAGGGTTTCCCCCCCAGCCCGCCCCTTGCAGAGGTGAGCAGAAGTGCTCCCACCCTAGCCTGCGACTTGTTGGTTCTCTCCTGTCTCCTTTTCGTTCCTCCTGCCAGCCTCCAGGTTATATCCCCCTAGTGTTTACTTAATTTACTTTTTAGTCTACTGGTGTCAACTTATTTAAATTTTTTACACTTCACAACCCGCCGGTTTCCCGCCGCTGCTGGCCCTGTGGCCCTTCCCATGACACAGTCCCCACTCCCACCTCCCTACCTCCAGTCCTGCTACCCTCCCATACTTAATGGTGGCCGCTGCCCGGTCATGATGCTGGTGCGCCAAAGGTGCACCTAAGGCAAACCCGTCTGTGCCTGTCCAAGACCTGACGCGACCAGCGCCAGGATCCCTGGACCTCCGCACGGCCAATGCTACGATCCAGCAGCACTCCACAAATTCAACCCAGGTGGCAACAACTACTGCAAGCTCGTGTCACCGGCTGTCACCCACGGACCATTCAGCTGTCACCGCTGTCGACAAACCTACAGCACCGGCAGGCACACAGACCCAGCCCAACCCGACCGCAAGAACACACCGGAACTGAATACCCTGCAATGCATCCTCCTCAGCGTCCAATCCCTCCACAAACCCGCCACCGAAATCTAGGATCTCCTCGACAGCACCCCCCCGGACGTAGCATTTCTCACCAAAATGTGGACCAACACCACCTTGGGACCGGACATCGCCATCGCCATTCCCCAAGGGTACAAGATCTCCAGAAACGACTGCCACACCTGCCCGGGGAGAGGAATCGCCATCCTCCACAAATCCACCCTCCGCCTGAGCACACTCCCCGTCGAGCCCACAGACATAATGAAACTGAAACAGCTACACTTCAAGATTCAGACCAACCCTACCACCACCCTCCGAGGAACCCTCATCTACCAACCCCCTGGACCCCACGGACTGGTCACCAACTCCATCAAGGACATTATCTCCCCGCGTGCCATTGCATCCACCAACTACACCCTGCTGGGGGACCTCAACTTCCACATCGACAGCCAACTGTCCCCAACACCACATCCCTCCTGGACAACCTCCACTACATCGGACTCTGTCAAATCGTGACTGAACCCACACACTCAGCAGGACACACCCTCGACCCCCTCTTCACAACAGGAACTCCCATGGACTGACCACCGATGCATCCACTTCACCTTTAGAACACCCATCATCCACAGACACCAGCACATACTACCACAAAGAAACTGGACCCGAATCACCGACGACCAGCTTACCTTTTCACTCAGCAACTCCACCCCAACCATCACGGAAACTACTACCCCAACACAGCAGGCCAGACTCTGCAGAGATGGATCTCCAACAGCGGCAACAACATACCCCCCTCCAACAACACCCACGCCAAGAAAACCAGATGGTTCACCACCGAACTCCGAGAGTCCAGATGCACCTGCCGCCGCCTCGAAAAAGGCCTGGAGGAACACCAAATCCACAGAAACTCACAGCAACTTCAGAGCCGCTACCAACGACCACCACCAACTCATCAGAAAAACTAGGGAAAAAGCGATTGAAGACAGAATCTCCACAGACGCACACAACAGCAAAGAACTCTTCAACATCATCAAGGAGTTTGGCCAACCCACCAGCGAGTCGTCTGACATCCCCCCTCACAAGACCTCTGCAACAAACTCAGCACCTTCTTTCACCACAAAATAAAGAGCATCTATGACAACTACGACAAAGACAACCAACACACGGAACTCCCACCAACCACCCCGACACCCGCAAGCCAAAGATTCACAGCTGGACAGCCCCCTCCACCAAAGACACACTTAAGACGATGAAGTCAGTCCACTCTGGGGCCCCCACGGAACCCTGCCCACACCACATCTTCAACAGAGCCCCCAACACCATCGCACTCATGCTCTACCACACCGTCAACTGCTCCATGGCAACCCCCTCATTCCCCAATGACTGGAAACACACTGAGGTCAACCCCCTCATAAAGAAACCCTTGGTGGACGCCACCGACCTCCAAATCTACAGACTTATCCCCCTGCTCCCGTTCCCTGCGAAAGTTATTGAGAAAGCCATCAACAGCCAACTCATCACATTCATCAAAAAGCACAACATCCTTGACTCCTCCCAATCCGGCTTCAGAAAAAACCAAAGTACGGACACCGCCCTCCTCACCGCAACAGACGACATCCGCACCCTACTGGACAAAGGAGAAACAGTAGCCCTCATCCTCGTGAACCTCTCAGTGGCATTCAACACAGTCTCCCACCGCACCCTAATATGCAGACTTAACAACGCAGGTATCCATGACAAGGACCTTGATTGGATCAGCTCCTTCCTCTCCGGCAGAACGCAGCGGGTCAGACTCCCCCCCTTTCCTCTCAGGCCCTACACCAACCACCTGTGGAGTGCCTTAGTGTCCTCCCTCGGCCCGACGCTCTTCAACATCTACATGCCTCCACTCGCCCCATCATCAAAACCTACAGACTCAGCATTGTGTCATATGCAGACGACACCCAACTCATCCTCTCGCTATCCAACAAACACAACACCGCAAGACACAACTTTCAAGAAGGTATGGAAGCCAACGCGAAATGGATGAAAAACAGCTGCCTACAACTTAACACCAACAAGACGGAAGTACTCATCATAGGCCCAAACCCCGATGCCTGGAACATTATCTGGTGGCCCCCTGCCCTTGGAAACCCCCCGCCCCGACGGACCACACACGCAACCTGGGAATCATCTTGGACTCCAAGCTCAAAATGGACGGCTAGATCATCTCAGTCTCGTCCTCCTGCTTCCACACCCTCTGCCTCCTACGTAAAACCTTCAAATGAATCCCCCTTGAACACAGAAAGATCGTCACTCACACCCTGGTCACCAGCAGACTCGACTACGGCAACATACTCTATGCTGGAATAAACAAAAACCTTACCCGCAAGCTAAAGAACATCCAGAACGCCGCTGCAAGACTGGTCCTCAACCTGTCAAAACACTGCCACATCTCCCAGTACCTGCGCGCACTCCCCTGGCTCCACATCGAGGCAGGAGTCACCCTCAAGATGCTCACCAACGCACACAAGGCCCTCCATGACACCGGACCGGCATACCTGAACGTCGGACTCAAATTCCACGCACCCCAAAGGACCCTACGATTAGCCCAGCTCACCTACGCCGTGGTCCCAAGCACCAGAAAAACCAGATCGGGAGGCCGCTACTTCTCCTTTCTCGTGGCCAATGCCTGGAACGCCCTTCCGCTCCACCTCAGACAGACAACATTGCTTCCACCTAAGGAAGAGACCCCAAGACCTGGCTCTTCGACAGACCCCCTCCTTGATGGACCGGAACCTGCAACACCCTCCCCCAGCGCCTTAAGACCATTACAGGTGAGTAGCCGCACTCAATAAACGCTTGATTGATTTATCACTGCAAATCCAGTCACAGGAAATATTATGAAGCTGCTCCATTGTGATCCACTATTGCAGGTGATAGTAATTTCAACCTTTCCCCCTAGTTAGATTATGGGAGGAGCAAACCTCAAAGGCAGTGGAAATACACATGGGTATTCCACACTACCTGGAAATGGAACACACATGTGTACCTGCCCTGCTTTTCACCTACCACCTGCTCACCCCTTAAGACGTATCCTCAGGATGCTCTAGTGGTAGTGAAAGACCCTCTTGGGATGGCTAGTGAATTGAAAGGCTAGCCTGAACTGAAGCGCAATTGCGCACACTCAGACCTGCAATTGCAGGCTGGAAACAGTTTAGACACACCATCTGTGCAAGTGCACACACCGGCCTGCAATGGCAGGAAACCACATGTTTAAGCACAATAGCTACAAACACGCACACACAGCTAAGCACCACTTCCTAACGTGTGTAGGAAGTGCTCGTGCACTTTAACACTGCATTTACAGTAGGAAAGTGCAGAAAAATCCAGGAGGAAAAAACTAAAATATTAGGGAAATTCTACCTGAAGAGTATCAGGTCTAACAGAGGCTGTTTAAACTTAGGCTGTGATGTAAGCTGGGGAGGGAAGCAGTGTACCACCTATGGGCAAAGTGTACTAATTTTAATAGTGCATGCCATTACATCTGCATAGACAAGAACGGTCTGGTGTCAGCTCCTAGGCTCAGTTCCCGGGGACTTAACACTGGGTGAGGAGAGTCATTAGATATAGGCAGAACAGGTCTGAGGCCTGAGGCATAGGCCTGTTCTCACTGCCACAAATATAAATTATCAGTTTTTTTAAACAGCACATAAGATTTCACCTAATTTACTTGGTTAATTGCCACTTCATGGGTGGCATTATGTTAATTATGAGGTGACAAAGGGATTGTATATATGGATATATGCATGTAGTGTGTATGTAGCACAACATGGCCAAAAGCAGCAGAGTGTTGTACAGGATCAAAGGCAAAGACAGTTAACATGTAATAGAAAGAGTTGCTTGTTAAGTGAATATTACAGCATTATAGTATAAAGATTTTTAAAGAGTAGAATATTAAGCTTTTTCCTACATTGTAACAGGGTTAGGGCAATCCTGACAGAAATGGGGTTATTGTTCCATATCCTATGTGGAGTGATAAGGAAATCCTGTTGCTTTGTCTTTTCTTTTTTGCACTTCTTCGTCTCAAACCTGATAGTTTCTTGGCCATGGGTGTGTCAAGAGCCATGGAGATAATGAACTTGCCAGCAAGGTAGCACGAGGTGCTGATTAGGATGGCTCTGCAGAGAATGCTGCTCATTTTGACGATTGTGTGGGCCAGCAAGGGGAGCCAGTGGAGTTCCATTATGGTCAGAGTGACGTTGTATATTTCTTTAGGACCAATATGAGGAATACTGCTGCATCTAGAATGCCCTTAATGTAGACCAGTGTAGGTGGCAATTAAGCAAAGCATTGCAGATGTCAGACTAAGGCGGCAGGAGCAGAAGGTATGAAGTCGCTGTCTGAGAGGAGTGGTTTCACTTTTTTAATAAGAAAAGGTTGGTAGTAGGTCTTCTTGAATTTAATGGTGATATTTTACTTGAGAGTGAGATCGGTGTCCGTGGTGAATCCGAGTGAGTAGGCATTGGGTGAATGATGGGGGTTGAATTCATCAATGGTCATGTCATTGAGCTAGGTGTACCTTAGCTGCTGCTTAAGGTTCTTTGAAGCAAAAACTCTGGTGTGGTAGGCGTAAGCTTCAGGTTGTTGATGGACATCCAGTTCTGGATTATGTGCATGCAATAGTGGAGGTGTTTAATGTCAACGGCAGAAAAGGGTGTGAATTATTGGTGCATTAGTGAATTTTCACATTGTTATCAAAACCATTGGAGCATTTCAAATAAAGATGGACATCATTGGTGTATTAGCAAATATCAATGTTGTTATCTATATGTAGAGCTCTATAAGAGTTCCATGTCCCAGGGAAGATGGTGGGGGAAGTGATAGGGTCCTGAAAAACCCTGTAGGCCATCAGGGTCTTCCGGGATCTAGAGATTCTCATACGAAAGACCTGTGTTTTTGGGGTAGGAGGAGAACCAGTAAATCAAATTCTACACTTCAAGGAGTGAATGACAATGAGTGAGTTGACTGTGTGGAAGACACCTGAAAATTTCTGAATTATCAAGAGGCAGGGTTCAGCTTTATATGTGGCACTGGTAGCTGGAATCATGTGTAAGTATTGAGTTGTAAAAGGGAGGGATAAGTGAGACGTTGCAAGCAAAGCAAGCGAGCCCTATCATAGAGTAGTTTTGGGGTATCTTTCTATTGAAAGTTTTAAAACAAAAGTTGATAAATGAGCATTTTACAGCACATTTAAAGGAACAAGAAAGATTATAAAGTAATTGTGTATGTATATAATTGAAATATTTAAATAGATTACGGAGTGCCCCATATTTTACTGCAATAAATATGCTCAACAGTTCTTGTAATGGGCTACCATTTGTGAGCCCGAGGCCTGCCATCATGATTACCACCACTATCTACCCACCCCATCAAACGCAGCCAGTCAACTGTGTCCAGGCCGTGTTTATGTCCTGAAAAATGGTTGTTACTGCTTGCATTTCTAAGGACAGCTTTCAGAAAGACACTGTTTTACTCAGGATGCAGACCATTTGTCAGAACATATAGACAGGGCTGTAAACTTCGGCGCAGGAAATCCCTGCCTTAACCCCTTGCATGCTGTCGCGATTCTGCGCCTGTGCGGCACATTCCGATCGCGGGTGCGGTCATGACGGCCGGGAGCCGTCATCAGCACACGAGCACTGTGTGCCATGACGGCTCCCGGCCGTCATCAGCATGCAAGGGGTTAACCACCAGGCTTCGAGAGAGCTCACAAAACGTTTGTGAAACAAAAAATCCTGAAGGTACAAACAACACTTTATTTTGGCAATACTATGTGAGCTACGGAGCGGCTTCATTAGCTCTAGTGGACACGGCAGGAGGCAGAGAACGTCGTGAGAGCTCCACAGAGAAGCGCAGAAAGACGGCATAATGTGGAATTGCATGTCCACTCATAGAGTGAACATGCATGTCCCCTTCACATCTGCATCAGGTGGGTTTAACATCCATTCCGACCATTTACTCAGGTTGCTTTTAAGCGCTATATGGCGACAGCAATGTTTTTGTCAGTATTTTTTCTTACAACACGCTATAGAAATATTGCTCAAATAGTTCTTGCGGTGTTTGCCATGCATACCTGGCTAACGAACACTTCAATTTGGCATCTGTAGCTGGCCGACTGCAATGGAAAAAAGCGTACAACGGCTGCTATGGTCTATTCTTCAAACGCGCCAAATCTCAAATACAGAAAGCATAATGCGAGGAAGAAATACAGGACACACCCTCTCAAAACTAACGAATGTCTTTGAAATTAGCTTTTAAAGCAATTGATGGAGCAAGGATTCGCATGTAATGTGATTTGCTTGAATTCAGTCCTCTCGACATAACGTTAATGCACTAACCAACATGTTTGTATTATTAATATTGCATTTCGCAAAATCATTGGTTATCGAGAAAAAGCTTGCATATGTGTTGTTACTAACGATAATCTGCTTGCACTAAAAATGGCCGCTTCTACGCGGGATTTCCTACTGCACATGCGTCTGTCATACTCATGTGACATGACGTCTTTCTCGCTTCTGCGCATTAAAACTAAGATGGCTGCTCTGTGTTACCGCTTGCATGAAGCTTGCACTGCTGCTTTTGCTAAGCTGTCTGTTCTGCCTAATTCCTAATGCAATAGTTCAAATAAAGTAATGGGAATATAGTAGAGATAAGTGGTATACAATCCATTCATTTTTTCCGTGTTCTCAAACTGTTTCTTTTCTATTCTTACATGTAAACCATTTTGGGCCTGACGCCTATCGCTGAACTCCATATTGAAAGAAACTGTGTCTGCACAGAAGAAACACAAACCCTGAAGCATTAGCAATGAAACCCGACTACATTGTAATCATTATTGATACATTCACTGCCGGGTGGAATAAAACAAACGTGAGAAAATAAAATGATGGGCGGGAACGCAAACAGTAATATTCATTCAAAAACTCTCATTTTGGTATGGTGTGATGACCTCTCCTCATTCTTCTGTCCAATCAAAATTAGGGATCCTTACACTTGCAACATTGGGGGGTGGTACACTGACCTAGAAAATAGTAGAGTATAACTAGGGCAGGCTTAGCTAGTTAGTTTGTCCGAATTGTCCGAATAGCTGACCTGTCACTGATCCAACGCACTCAATAGGTGATCGGGAGCAGAGGTGCTGGCGGAGCCCTCTGTCAGAGGGTTCGAAACCCAGATCGGGGTTTGAGAGCTGAAGAGCTGGCGAAGCACTTTGTCAGAGAAATCGATAACTCTTACCGGGTTCTGGCTGTTAGCTGCAGAGAGGGAGTAAACCAGGCATTGCAACTTTAACTGCGGGTGCCAGTCTTAGCCTGTGGTGGTCCTGTCCTGATCCACTTTGGCTTTACCTGTCCTGATTCCGATCTGTACCTGCCTGCCTTAATGGTGCCTGCACTTTCGGGGTTCTGTCCTTTAAACTGACCGGGGCCAGGGTTAGTTCTTCACACCATTCTAGGTAAATATAAAATGTGGGTACTATCATTGTTCTGCTTCCTTCTCTCTTCCCACCCTAATATTAAATGATAAAAGTTTTGCATATTGTCGTATAATATTGTTCTGATTCCTTCTCTTCCCACCCTCTTGTCAAATGCGTAAAGATTGCTTTATAAGAACTCTGCATTATTTTATTCTAATCATTATTTACCTAATTGAGAATTTTCTATTATTCAATGCTTGGATTATGCCAATTTAAAAGATTTTAGATAAAGAGCTTAAACCTTTCCCGAGTTGTGGTTTATTTTATGAGTGCAAATGTTCTTTTTCCTACCTATTATTCTAACACCTTTGATCCCTAAGGACTCTAGGTACCGACGATGAAGATTGGTAAGTCAATGGTATAGGTCCTAATGAAATTTATAAATCACTGATTAGAGTAAGTGCACAGGTTACCTGATTAAATCTCATCACATTTTGTTTATGGGCCCAGGTGAGTATGGTAATCTGAGTCGGGTGACCTGCGTGCTCGATCAGTAATTCTTTTGGTAGCAGCAAGATGGTTAGGGTTCAGTTAAGATAGGTAGTTAGTTGTAGTTAGTTGGTTAAATGAAATATATTTTTGCATATTTGAAATCGTATTATTGATTGTATTGATTTATGTATTAACCAAAATTGTTCGTACCTGTTATATGTTTTGTCTGGAATCCCCGGGGGCAGAATAGGGGGTGTTAAATGGAAGCCACACTGCAGTGAGGTCACTTACCTGTAGGAAATATGTGTATGGTTAGGTAAAACCGAAAGCACTATTTTGGGATTTTCTGTATGAATGTGTGAATAACTGATAGCAAAGAGTTTGCTAGCAAAACTTTTTGTGTGATATCACCTAGAAAGGGTCACACGGAAGGAGTAGCAGGTTTGTCTGAGCTTGATTGATAGCAAAGGGGTTCGCTGGTGAAACTTTGGCCTTGGTATATCCCAGAAGGGATAAGTCTAAAGGAGTAGCAGGTTCTCAAATACTTGCGTGAAGGGTAGATGAAGGGCTCTACTCGTAGTATATGAAGAGTAAGCGGAAGGGATTTACACGTAGTGAGTGAAATATATCTTTACTTTGATTTAGTCACTCAGGTACAGTGGCAAATGTTTTTACGTTGTTGAATAATAAAAATCTGCATTAAAAGTGACAGAAATTAAGTTTTAATTACCTTGCAAAGGAGGGAGTCAGTTGCAGAGCTGCGCTGACGTCACTCAGAGCCGCGCTGGTATTGGTCGAGACAGTGGGTGTGTAGCTGAGGTAATATTTGTGAAGCAGGGGTGAGTACGGGAGCATGAGAAATAGTCTCATGAGAGAAACCACGCAACTATTGGTTGGATTTATTTGCATTCTAAAGTTTGATTGGTCACTGAAAAATAAAAGACACGCTGATATTGAAGTAATTTGTAAACAAATTGAGAATATCCAGAAGATTTGGGTTTCAAATGTATGTGGCATATAGGCCCGCTTGTAGGAAATAGACCCAATAGGAGATATTTAGGGTTTGCGCAAGAACAGCACATAAGAGGAAGACCTTTTATTATGTATGGAGGAAAGAGGAAGATGTCATTCAATACAAGAATTAAGAACTATTTCATGAAAGATAAAGCAATTAAAACAAGGGAAGGGATTATTATTCCACCACCAAATACGCCCGCATCATACATGATGGTAGAAAGGGGCTGTCACACTAGTGTGTGGTTAGAAAACTGGATGAGGTACACAAAAGATGCTGGTGTTTTAGCATTTCCAGAGAATGGTACATTTAATGGCAGAGCTTTGCACAATTTGAGAACTTGCACGAATGAATTAGATCCCAGACCTAGATTAACGCAGTATCAGGCATTGGAGGAATGGGAAACTGAGGCTTTTGAGCGAGATAGACCCAGATGTAATGGTAATTGGAGTAGGTTTTATCCCCGATTTCCAAAAGATACAAGAGATAAATTAATGAAACAATGGGGACAGTCTATGTTAGTGGAAGAGTTGTATCCTGTATTAACTTTAGAAGAATCCACTGGAAGTGAAAGGACTGAGAAAACAAAATATTTAATGACTAGTGGTGAGTCGGATGATGATTATTTGGAGGATTTGTGATTGAAAAATCCACCACCTTATAATGAGGAACCAAGCACAGTTAATCCAAATGCTCCGTTTCTGAAACCACCTCTGATTCCGCAAGTGGTACATGAGGCATCGTTAGAAAAAGTGCTGCAAGACAGGGAAAGAAAAGCATTAAATAAACAAAGAAGTGAGTTGATTCAGAAAATTTCCCAACTAAATACAAGTCCTGAAGCCCTAACATAACTATAGCCCATGGGCTTAACAAAATCATAGGTAAATAGAGAACTATAGACATAAAAAATGAGTGATAAATGTTTCTGTATTAAAATAATTTATTAGTGTACATTCAAAAAACATATGTTGATGTGTGCCTGGTATCAAATTACAGTTCCAGCAAATATCACTATCTCGTAACTACAGCTTATGTAGGCAAGCAGGTGTCCAATGTAGAAGATTTAATGTGAAGAATTTAGATTGGATTAATGAAGGAGCAATTTTGTTATGTAGGGATAAATTCCAGATCAATTTTCAGGTATCTTGTTAAATATGTTTGAAAACGTTGTTTTCAAAATGGTGAGACCATTTATCATAAGTAATTGTAGAGTGTGAAAGTAGTCGAGCGGATAAGAATTTACAAATTTTAGAAGCAGAATGACCTAAATGTGTCCACATGGATAAAAGTAAGATAATAACGGAGCGGCTTTCGTGCAGCACATAGCACGGAGTCAGCATTGGTGGAGATCAGAGAGGCTATTAGGGAGTGTTTGGACAATGGCGGCAGAGCGGCTCTAATTTTATTGGACCTCTCTGCCGCGTTTGACACTGTCCCGCACTCTCTCCTTCTGACCTGATTGGCTGAGATTGGTGTGTTGGGTTCAGCACTGGAATGGGTGAAATCTTTTTTGTCCGATAGGTCCCAGCAGGTTTGGATTCCACCTTTTTGTTCCTCGGCCAAGCCTCATACTACCGGGGTACCCCCGGGGTCTACATTGAGCCCCTTGCTTTTTAATGTCTATCTTACCCCGCTTATAGTGATGGCTGAACAAATGGGGGCCAAAATTATAGTGTACGCAGATGATACGCAACTTTTATTTACATGGCTTGATACAGCACTAGACACTGAGGTTATTTGTTCCTGTCTTTCTTCGGTGTTCAATTGGTTAGCAGCGGCACAGCTGAAATGCAACAAAGAAAAAACAGAAATTTTGTTGTATGGCCAATTTCCGCCTAATTTTAGAGAACTCTTGTGGCCTCCGGATTTTCCCCAGCAAAGCTCAGTCTCCATCCCTGCAAAGAATTTGGGAGTATAGTTTGGGGAGGATCTGAGGTTTGAGGCACACATAAAGAAGCTTACAGGGGTGTGCTTCAGATCTCTCAAGGCTATGAGAAAGTTCTTTCCATATCTCCCATCTTTGGCAAGAGAATCGGTTGCGAGGGCTTTAATACTATCACGGCTCGACTATGCCAACTCTCTTCTTAGTGGAACCCCAGCCTTCCTAGTCGCCAGATTACAGATCATCCAAAATGTGACGGCGAGACTTCTTTGCAATGTGTGCAGTAGAGAGAGTGTACAAATCCATCTGAAAGAACTACACTGGCTACCAGTAATACAAAGGATTACTTTTAAAATTCTGACACTAGCATTTAAAGCAGTCAATGACCTAGGGCCTTCCTATCTGAAGAAAAGATTTAGCCGCTACACCCCGACTCGATCTCTACGCTCAGCTGATTGTAATTTGCTGAGCGTACCCCGCTTTCGGTGAGTGCGCCTTGGAGGCCAGTCAATTGTTGTCCTTGCGGCTTCGGCCTGGAACACTCTGCCTTTGTTTTTAAGATCAATTCAGAATTTTGTACCTTTTAAGAAGGCACTAAAAACTCATCTTTTTAGATTTGCTTATTAGACTATTTTAAATTTCTTCTGTTTTCCTTTGGCCACCTGCTTGTTTTCTTCTTTCTCGCCAAGATACTCTGGTAGTAACAGAGCGCGTTATAAAACAGCTAAATAAAATAATAAAAAAATAAAAATAGAAAAGGGTATTTTAGAAAGATAAACCTTTAATAAAAAAAAAAGAATAAAAATCAATTTTTCTAAGATTATACTTCATGGCTAGGAAAGAAAAAGGAAGAGGGTCATGATTAGTGTCATAAAGGTCTTTCACCAGACGGATACCTTTGGCAAGCCACGAAGAAGGCGCACTAGCATCAATGTCAGTTTGAAGTTTAGGATTAAACCAAAAAAATTACCATATTGATTTATGGATAGGTTTGGATACTTTCCTATCAATATATTTTAGTGCATTAACTGTGTCTGGTATAATATGCTGAGAATGAGTTAAAACAAGCTTGGACAATGCGAGAAAAGAAGGAGTGGGAAAAGGATTGCATAACTCTCGTTCAATATGAATCCAATGGGGTATATGTTGAGAATCTGATAAGAACCAGAGTGCACCTTGAGATGCTATAAAGGAGATTTGGTATAGATTTCAATCTGGAAGATTACAACCATCCATGACAGAAGGCTTCCTAAGAATTTATTAGCTGAGAAAGTCGAGGGTCTTATTCCCGGAGACGAAACACATGTTGGCGGGAACATCGAAGAAAGAAAAATAAATCCAGAACAATCCGAATGGTGTTATGAATACCTATGTTATACCTACCAATTATATAAATTGATACATGTGTGCTCAGGCTTGGTGTTGTACATATTGGAACTGTGTAATGTTGCCAGGGTAATCATAGCTTAATTGGAACATAGGTACCAACCTGTATTCATTTGGCTTGTGCTGCAACAAACAAGATGAGAGAGATGCCCTAAGAGAAAGAGCTTCAGAGCTTTTCCAGAAGTCAAAGCACACCATACAAGAAGAATGAAGAGAGTAGATGAATGAACCTCTCCTACATTCTGCGCCTCTCAGGATGACTATCAAATTGTCACTACCCATTACCTTGTTCTTCCTATAATCCTGCCCTAAAAGCAACCTTATTCATGACATTGTAATTTGGCACACCCTCAACCATGATGTTACTGCTGTAGCTTGTGCCTGCAAGTGGAAGAATACCACACCCAGCTGGCACATGTGCAGCAGGACCCTATGTCTGCAAAGTTCCTCACAGCTGCCCCATTACAAAAACAAAAGCAGCAAGCAGTAAATTCTTTTCAGCTGCTTGGTGCTTTTTAATCCTCTTCTTGCCTCTCCCATGATATATCATATATGATTTGTAAGGTAGCTGCCTTACTGTTGCAGAAAGATTTGAAGACAAATTCATAGTTTTGAGATTGGTTTATGTTGATTTGATCTTTAAGTTATACATAGATAATGGACATGTTTTTGGTGAGGTTGCAAGGGTTTAGTGTGGTATCCTTAAAGAGTGGGAGGATCTGACATGTCTTTGAAACTTGATTGAATATGCCTGAACTGAGGGAGTCATTGACAGTGGTGAGTAGAATAGAGAGATCTCTCCAGAGATGGATTTGAATAAGGATCAGGGCCAGACATAATCTTCATATGTGTAGCATTGTTGAAGGAAGTTGACGAGATTTGTACAGGTATGGATTTGAAGGATGACCTTTGTGGGATACACCAAGGAAGAGGGGATGTCAAAGGGGAAGTAGATTTTTTTTGTTGATGTGCTGTTGTCTGTTTTTTTATTGAGAAAGTAGTTGGTGGCATTGCACATGTCTTTTGAGTGCAGTATAGAAGGGCAAGACAGGGAGTTGATACAGTGCTTTTGAAAAGTGTTCTGTCTCTAACAGCAGCTTCAGTGATGGTGTGCTGCTAGTATTTGGCTATGGCTGATGTCTGCATGCAGGGACTTAAGTAGCATGTGGTCATGAGGAGTCTTTCTTTTCTCTCAATTTCTTTCTTGTCTTCGGAGGGAGTATTTTTTTGTCAAAGTACCATAGTGCTGAAGTGCTTGTTTTTTTATGTTTCAGAGGTGTATATATAATCATATCCAGTTTTGACCATAAATGTTTATTTTGATACCTACAACATTCTTGAACGTTGTGTTGATTATTTCTATAGAGGAACTGTGCAAGGTCAGTCCCTCCTGTCATGAATTAGTTGTGTAAATATTTTCTTGGTGGAACCTCAATATGGCGGAGAAAGAGATCAGGAGCTAAAAAGACAGTGTAGAGTGTACTTTGCAAAATACGTCAAAATCCTGTAGCCCTTGGAAATATCAAAGAATGGGATGTAAGAATCATCTTTTCTCCATAATAAAGTGTAGGTCTGAGATTATAATCCTTGTTTGGCCCAAATATCTACAGCAGTCTTACATGTTCATGGGTGTTGCCAATTTACCTAGGCTTTAGATCTTGCTGAAATTCTCACTGTGGACATTATAGACTGGTCTGGGGTTGGTTGTTAATGGAAAATTCACTGATTTCTATAGAAAACCGTAGATCTGTAACCAAATCTAGATGGGTGTGCTGTGTGTTACGTAATTAGCATGCTCTCAAGAAATTATAGGAGTTTCCACAACCACCTAACTGTGAATCAAGCCCTTTGTATTTTTTCTAAGAATTTGCACCTTCACATTGATGTTATTGATTGCAATGTCTTTCATGTTAATGGCTGATGCAATTGATCATTTTTGGTAATGTTATAACCAGTTCTCTATCGCTGATTTTCTTCTATTTATATTTCTATGTTTTCAGTATTTAATGCAATTTTTTTATATTTCATAAAATCTTGGTTTGGACATTTTAATTCTTATCTCTTACCTGAATATTAATGTTAACGAATTTTCTTGTCTAACACAATCACAACAATGGAAGGTTCATTCTTGAGCTAAGACAAGCAACCTAACACTAATTCAAATATGGCTTCTGATGAATTTTTGTGTTTTCCCAAGGATACTTCGATCACCTTTTTTTGTGTAAGCTAAGCCATGAAAAGTATTAAAATGTTTTCCCACTCACACCCTCAACGTATTGGATGCATTTATTACAATTATGATCACATGATTAGTTATAGGATTTGCATATGGATAATGATTTGAAGGAATCCCTAGTAGTCCAGTAACGTATTTCTAAGGCTTAGTGCCACTAGATGTTAGTGTTGAAAATTTAGCTATTTTAGCTTTTTTCCGAGGCTCAATGTCGTAGCTCTTTTATGTTGTTCAAAAAGAGGATTGTTTAGATGGATTCAACCTAAAGAAAACATGGATGAAGATGAGCCACAGATCCTGGGAGGGTAAAAGTCAGTTACAACAACAAAGACCCAATGTCACTTACACCAGTACTCTTTTAGATGATCACTCTAAGTGGAAACCCTACAGCACATATCACAATTACACAGCAATACTTCTCCAGCATGAATTATTCTCTCACTAGCTAGGTATTTTTAGCATCACCATCACCACTCCCCCAAACACTGCACTGCACATTTTTGACAAAAAGTCATCCTTCGTAGTTCCGCAAGTTGCAGCACGCCCCAGACAGCAGCTGTCTGAGATAGCCCCAATGATGAAGCATATCACCTAGGGGCAACCCTTGGTGAGTGAGGGCACTCAAGAAGAGAATTTTATCTACTTAGTTTTGGGGGCGTTGTTTCGAATATTTAGTGGAAGCCCTTCCCTTTGGTTAGGTTCTCTGATCTGTCATTCACAGATTTGTTAATAATATACACAGTCTGGAGATTGAAACTAACATCTACCTCCATCTCTCACCATTTTTGTTTATGATACAATATATTTACCATATGATCCCCAGGTGAATGCCTACCAGTGGACCATAGAAGTAGTTTCTGCGACAAAAACAATGAGTTAACTACAGAAAAAGTAAATGGATACATTTAAACTTAAAAACTGCAAAAAACACAGTTGATGGACAGAATGTAGAACAATCTCATACATTCACCCCAGTACAAGGATCTGGGCCTAAATCCATCGTTTTTTTGCACTCCACATCACCCTGGGTTAGACACTGGCTATATGCAAATCAGCTCTAAACGTGTGCCCCATGGGAACATTCCAGTCCGAACTACCAAGCCATGTCTTTCCCAGACCAGAATCAAGCATCCAAGGACCGGTTTCTGGCTATCAGCCTTCATTCAGCCTGGATAGCTTGACTCCAGTGGTGTGGAGAGCCTGGGACTCACGTCTGAGTATACCCAGCACACTCGGGGTGAAAATTGAAAAAAACACAGTTGATGGACAGAATGTAGAACAATGTCATACATTCACCCCAGTACAAGGATCTGGGCCTCAATCCATCGTTTTTTTGCACTCCACACCACCATGGGTTAGACACTGGCTATATGCAAATCAGCTCTGACCCTGTGCCCCATGGGAACAGTCCAGTCCGAACTACCAAGCCATGTCTTTCCCAGACCGGAATCAAGCATCCAAGGACCGGTTTCTGGCTATCAGCCTTCATTCAGCCTGGATAGCTTGACTCCAGTGGTGTGGAGAGCCTGGGACTCACGTCTGAGTATACCCAGCACACTCGGGGTGAAAATTGCAAAAAACACAGTTGATGGACAGTATGTAGAACAATGTCATACATTCACCCCAGTACAAGGATCTGGGCCTAAATCTATCGTTTTTTGCACTCCACACCACCCTGGGTTAGACACTGGCTATATGCAAATCAGCTCTGACCCTGTGCCCCATAGGAACAGTCCAGTCCGAACTACCAAGCCATGTCTTACCCAGACCGGAATCAAGCATCCAAGGACTGGTTTCTGGCTATCAGACTTCATTCAGCCTGGATAGCTTGACTCCAGTGGTGTGGAGAGCCTGAGACTCAAGTCTGAGTATACCCAGCACACTCGGGGTTGAAAATTGCAAAAAACACAGTTGATGGACAGAATGTAGAACAATGTCATACATTCACCGCAGTACAAGGATCTGGACCTAAATCCATCGTTTTTTTGCACTCCACACCACCCTGGGTTAGACACTGGCTATATGCAAATCAGCTCTGACCCTGTGCCCCATGGGAACAGTCCAGTCCGAACTACCAAGCCATGTCTTTCCCAGACCGGAATAAAGCATCCAAGGACCGGTTTCTGGCTATCAGCCTTCATTCAGCCTGGATAGCTTGACTCCAGTGGTGTGGAGAGCCTGGGACTCACGTCTGAGTATACCCAGCACACTCGGGTGAAAATTGCAAAAAACACAGTTGATCAACAGAATGTAGAACAATGTCATACATTCACCCCAGTACAAGGATCTGGGCCTAAATCCATCGTTTTTTTGCACTCCACACCACCCTGGGTTAGACACTGGCTATATGCAAATTAGCTCTGACCCTGTGCCCCATGGGAACAGTCCAGTCCGAACTACCAAGCCATGTCTTTCCCAGACCGGAATCAAGGACCGGTTTCTGGCTATCAGCCTTCATTCAGCCTGGATAGCTTGACTCCAGTGGTGTGGAGAGCCTGGGACTCACGTCTGAGTATACCCAGCACACTCGGGGTGAAAATTGCAAAAAACACAGTTGATGGACAGAATGTAGAACAATGTCATACATTCACCCCAGTACAAGGATCTGGGCCTAAATCCATCGTTTGTTTGCACTCCACATCACCCTGGGTTAGACACTGGCTATATGCAAATCAGCTCTGACCCTGTGCCCTATGGGAACAGTCCAGTCCGAACTACCAAGCCATGTCTTTCCCAGACTGGAATCAAGCATCCAAGGACCGGTTTCTGGCTATCAGCCTTCATTCAGCCTGGATAGCTTGACTCCAGTGGTGTGGAGAGCCTGGGACTCATGTCTGAGTATACCCAGCACACTCGGGGTGAAAATTGCAAAAAACACAGTTGATGGACAGAATGTAGAACAATGTCATACATTCACTCCAGTACAAGGATCTGGGCCTGAATCCATCGTTTTTTTGCACTCCACACCACCCTGGGTTAGACACTGGCTATATGCAAATCAGCTCTGACCCTGTGCCCCATGGGAACAGTCCAGTCCGAACTACCAAGCCATGTCTTTCCCAGACCGGAATCAAGCATCCAAGGACCGGTTTCTGGCTATCAGCCTTCATTCAGCCTGGATAGCTTGACTCCAGTGGTGTGGAGAGCCTGGGACTCACGTCTGAGTATACCCAGCACACTCGGGGTGAAAATTGCAAAAAACACAGTTGATGGACAGAATTTAGAACAATGTCATACATTTACCCCAGTACAAGGATCTGGGCCTAAATCCATCGTTTTTTTGCACTCCACACCACCCTGGGTTAGACACTGGCTATATGCAAATCAGCTCTGACCCTGTGCCCCATGGGAACAGTCCAGTCCGAACTACCAAGGCATGTCTTTCCCAGACCGGAATCAAGCATCCAAGGACCCGTTTCTGGCTATCAGCCTTCATTCAGCCGGGATAGCTTGACTCCAGTGGTGTGGAGAGCCTGGGACTCACGTCTGAGTATACCCAGCACACTCGGGGTGAAAATTGCAAAAAACAGAAGTTCGGACTGGACTGTTCCCATGAGGCACAGGGTCAGAGCTGATTTGCATATAGCCAGTGTCTACCCCAGGGTGGTGTGGAGTGCAAAAAAACGATGGATTTAGGCCCAGATCCTTGTACTGGGGTGAATGTATGACTTTGTTCTACATTCTGTCCATCAACTGTGTTTTTTGCAATTTTCACCCCCAGTGTGCTGGGTATACTCTGACGTGAGTCCCAGGCTCTCCACACCACTGGAGTCAAGCTATCCAGGCTGATGAAGGCTGTTAGCCATAAACCGGTCCTTAGATGCTTGATTCCGGTCTGGGAAAGACATGGCTTGGTAGTTTGGACTGGACTGTTCCCTTGAGGCACAGGGTCAGAGCTGATATGCATATAGCCAGTGTCTAACCCAGGGTGGAGTGGAGTGCAAAAAAACGATGGATTTAGGCCAAGATCCTTGTACTGGGGTGAATGTATGACATTGTTCTACATTCTGTCCATCAACTGTGTTTTTTTGCAATTTTCACCCCGAGTGTGCTGGGTATACTCTGACGTGAGTCCCAGGCTCTCCACACCACTGGAGTCAAGCTATCCAGGCTGATGGAGGCTGATAGCCAGAAACCGGTCCTTGGATGCTTGATTCCGCTCTGGGAAAGACATGGCTTGGTAGTTCAGACTGGACTGTTCCCAAGAGGCACAGGGTCAGAGCTGATTTGCATATAGCCAGTGTCTAACCCAGGGTGATGTGGAGTGCAAAAAAACGATGGATTTAGGCCCAGATCCTTGTACTGGGGTGAATGTATGACATTGTTCTACATTCTGTCCATCAACTGTGTTTTTTGCAATTTTCACCCCGAGTGTGCTGGGTATACTCTGACGTGAGTCCCAGGCTCTCCACACCACTGGAGTCAAGCTATCCAGGCTGATGAAGGCTGATAGCCAGAAACCGGTCCTTGGATGCTTGATTCCGGTCTGGGAAAGACATGGCTTGGTAGTTCGGACTGGACTGTTCCCATGAGGCACAGGGTCAGAGCTGATTTGCATATAGCCAGTGTCTAACCCAGGGTGGTGTGGAGTGCAAAAAAACGATGGATTTAGGCCCAGATCCTTGTACTGGGGTGAATGTATGACATTGTTCTACATTCTGTCCATCAACTGTGTTTTTTGCAATTTTCACCCCGAGTGTGCTGGGTATACTCTGACGTGAGTCCCAGGCTCTCCACACCACTGGAGTCAAGCTATCCAGGCTGATGAAGGCTGATAGCCAGAAACCGGTCATTGGATGCTTGATTCCGGTCTGGGAAAGACATGGCTTGGAAGTTCGGACTGGACTGTTACCATGAGGCACAGGGTCAGAGCTGATTTGCATATAGCCAGTGTCTAACCCAGGGTGGTGTGGAGTGCAAAAAAACGATGGATTTAGGCCCAGATCCTTGTACTGGGGTGAATGTATGACATTGTTCTACATTCTGTCCATCAACTGTGTTTTTTGCAATTTTCACCCCGAGTGTGCTGGGTATACTCTGACGTGAGTCCCAGACTCTCCACACCACTGGAGTCAAGCTATCCAGGCTGATGAAGGCTGATAGCCAGAAACCGGTCCTTGGATGCTTGATTCCGGTCTGGGAAAGACATGGCTTGGTAGTTCGGACTGGACTGTTCCCATGAGGCACAGGGTCAGAGCTCATTTGCATATAGCCAGTGTCTAACCCAGGGTGGTGTGGAGTGCAAAAAAACGATGGATTTAGCCCCAGATCCTTGTACTGGGGTGAATGTATGACATTGTTCTACATTCTGTCCATCAACTGTGTTTTTTGCAATTTTCACCCCGAGTGTGCTGGGTATACTCTGACGTGAGTCCCAGGCTCTCCACACCACTGGAGTCAAGCTATCCAGGCTGATGAAGGCTGATAGCCAGAAACCGGTCCTTGGATGCTTGATTCCGGTCTGGGAAAGACATGGCTTGGTAGTTCGGACTGGACTGTTCCCATGAGGCACAGGGTCAGAGCTGATTTGCATATAGCCAGTGTCTAACCCAGGGTGGTGTGGAGTGCAAAAAAACGATGGATTTAGGCCCAGATCCTTGTACTGGGGTGAATGTATGACATTGTTCTACATTCTGTCCATCAACTGTGTTTTTTGCAATTTTCACCCCGAGTGTGCTGGGTATACTCTGACGTGAGTCCCAGACTCTCCACACCACTGGAGTCAAGCTATCCAGGCTGATGAAGGCTGATAGCCAGAAACCGGTCCTTGGATGCTTGATTCCGGTCTGGGAAAGACATGGCTTGGTAGTTCGGACTGGACTGTTCCCATGAGGCACAGGGTCAGAGCTCATTTGCATATAGCCAGTGTCTAACCCAGGGTGGTGTGGAGTGCAAAAAAACGATGGATTTAGGCCCAGATCCTTGTACTGGGGTGAATGTATGACATTGTTCTACATTCTGTCCATCAACTGTGTTTTTTGCAATTTTCACCCCGAGTGTGCTGGGTATACTCTGACGTGAGTCCCAGGCTCTCCACACCACTGGAGTCAAGCTATCCAGGCTGATGAAGGCTGATAGCCAGAAACCGGTCCTTGGATGCTTGATTCCGGTCTGGGAAAGACATGGCTTGGTAGTTCGGACTGGACTGTTCCCATGAGGCACAGGGTCAGAGCTGATTTGCATATAGCCAGTGTCTAACCCAGGGTGGTGTGGAGTGCAAAAAAACGATGGATTTAGGCCCAGATCCTTGTACTGGGGTGAATGTATGACAGTGTTCTACATTCTGTCCATCAACTGTGTTTTTTTCACATTTAAACTTAAAGCATACATCATGGAGCCATCCTCCTATGCCCCTCTAGGAACCAGGCTTACATTTATACCTCTATGGCACAGACAAACATATAACTTTCATGGCAAGGACAACCATCCACTGCTCAGTATAACAGATTTTGATACAGAGGATTGTTGTCTATGAAACCTCACTCAAGCTCAAAATCAATCAAAATGCTGTCTGTAACAACCACCACCAACCAGCCTGGAACGTTCCCTAGGTGCTGCCGGATCTCGAAATCATCCAAACATCCTCTCCGACACAGCTGTTAGGTAAAAACATGTTTGGAGACAAAGAACATCATACGCTGACAGACCGCTTGACTGGCAACACATTGGTTGCTAACATGGAAGAAATAAAAAATGCCTTTTTGAAAATGATTGGTCAAAAGAACATCAATAAACGTGGCGATGGTAAGCTGACGCCCACAAACAGTACTCATCAGAAGCATCACTCAATCATGGTAACACCCAAAGGAAAATAACCACTCACCACACAGTTGGAAGACCAGGTCAAATGCTTTCCATCACATCTTATGGGAAATAGGAGGAGACATGAAAGACAAAAGAATTCCTGGAACCAGTGCCATATGAATAGAATGCAACACTAAAAATTGACACTTGGAAATTACGGGAAGTACCCCTGTGCATTCTACTTCTTATCTTTCCATGCCCTGAACACAATGTAATTCTTAAACAGTTAATTATCACCATAAAGCAAAGATCGGAAGCACAATATCAAAATATCAAGGTAGACTGGGGGCCATCAAAAACGGGGTGAATCTTTCATAGGTAGTAACAGCAGAGTTGGAGAGAATAAACATATTATTTCCCTGACATAAACCTCAGGCCACCCTCAAATGGCCTCCTCAGTGGCAACAATTTTAGCAAAGAATCCTATGCCACTACACCACCTTCTTGAGACTCATGTTTTAGGTCTGTTCAGAAGAAATCCAACAGGCCTCTTTTTTATAATGTTACTTTTCCCCGGTCCAATCTTTCTAAAACAGTCCAATTGGAATCCTGTAGACCATGACCAAATTCCTTAAAATGTTGTACCAGGCAGATTGACAGTTTATCCAACTTCAAAGTTGTGATGTTTTACTGCTTCCTGATCTTCAATTTCTGAGCTGTAAGGCCAATATAATGTAAATTGCATGGCCACATAGGCTTACTTGTAAAAAAGCTGGAGTTACAGTAACTGAATGTATTCTGAAACTAGGTTCGGCCAAATGTCCCAAGGGCAGTTTAACTATGTTTTCCACATCAATTGTAGGACAATTATGCAGCAGTGTATCTTTTAAATTGGACACACGACAAAATGCAAAATTAGGTTTTGGCATTTCATTAGGTCCCACATTCAACAGATGGCAGTTTTTTCATATAATTTGGCCTCTTTTAGTGGGCAAATGGTCAAAAGTAGAAACCATGTGGATAAACTCAGGCTAGGATTTTAAATGCAGTAGAGCTGTAGGTGAAGTGCTCAAGGCCCTTATGCAACCCTGATTGAAAACTTTTTAAAAGTAAGCCTACTGTTTCAGCCATTTTGCCAATGTGGATGACAGTGCCATGAAAGTACAAACATCAATACAGTTTCTGTTGTATCCGAAACATTGGACTACAGGAAATTATCCCCAAGAGCTTGCGGATGGAAAGATACATAGTGTAGGAGAAAATTCCTGTCAGTCCATTTTTGATGTATCGCAGTAGTGAGTCTGAAATCAGTAGCATGTAAGTAATATCTAGGTCCAAAAATGTCTGCTAATAGATCAAGTAAAATGAAGAAAAGGATCTAAATCATTGAACCAATGTAAAAAACAAATACATTTTTCTTCAGGACCAGACCAAATGCATGAAACTTAGTCAATATATTACTTCCATAAAACTAGATTGGAGCAGTAAAAAATGGTTTTATGAAGGATATAATTCTCTTCAAACATTCAAACATAGATACAGGCAAGGCTGGGTGCTCCCATTGAAGTCACAGGATAGATCATAACCCTATGGAAGGACTTTGCTAATTTGAACTGACAGTGAAAGAATGGTGATGGGAAGACGCCTAAATTCAACTACATGTGACTAGTAACTCTTTTCTAAAAATGAATAACAAATATGGTCAACGAAGGTGAAAAACATTAATGAATCAACATAAAAACATTTGTGACAATAAAGGAAAATTAACAATCACTGAAAGATTGCATAAAATCACAATATATTAGAATTGGTTTGAACCAACATAATTCAGAGCACTGACAATACCAGTCTTTGGCGTCAAAGGATAGGGGATCAGCAGTTAAGGTTTGATGACGGCTAGTGGAAAAAAATGTAAAACATTCATCCCACTCCTGCTGATATTTGCAATAACTCCTTATCCTATTCCAAGAGGGTCACAATATTTCCATCATCTGTGAAAATCACCTCTGATATTTCAAAATCCTGTAAGACTGGTATTGGCATTGCAATGAATTATGTTGGTTCAGACCAATTCGTTGTGAATGTATGTAATCCTTCAGTGGTTGTTAATTTTTCTTTATTGTAACAAATGTTTCTGGGCCCAACCCCCAGTACATACACTTTTAGAAAGTTGAGGGCATATCAACAAAGGGGTGTTAAAAAATTGTTGCTGCTTTTGCGGCCTTTGTCGGACGAAAAGCGGTGATAATTCTAATGCCATGTTAGCAAGGTCACGCTATTGCGTGAAACCTTGCATTATCACCATTTCCCCTAACGCCCAGCTTTGTATCTCTGATGAGATGCAAAGTGGGTGTTCCTCCCCAGGATAACGGGAGAAATGTCGCTATGTGACATTTCTATTTTTATCAAGCCTCATGCAAAGCCGCATAGCCACAGGAAAAGTAGTGATAACGTCTGTTATCGCTACTATACTTACGCCTGCTTTGAAACTGACTTAGCCATGATATCCTATGGAAGGTGGATATCATGGCTAAGTATGTGAGGCCCTATCAGGAAGCTATCGCCAAAAGTTGTGTGATTATCACCGGATTTCCAGCGATAATCACACAGTTAGGCAGCTTGCACTCTGATTTTTATCGCTGTGGAGATAAGCGTTGCTGATAGCACGCTATCTCCGCAATAAAAATAAGAGTTGGGTGGTGATAATTAGCCTAGCGCTAAGTGCGCTTTGCGATAATTATCGCCCCCTCTTGATGATATGCCCCTTGGTATTTACTTACTTAAACCATTTGATGCCAGCTGCCTGTCTCTGGAACACTCGTCTGGGTTGAATAGCAGCTGGGTTTCTGCATTCGCTCTGGAGAGCCACACAAGTAGGTGAGACTGAGAAGCCATCTGCATGTTCATGGGTCATCATGAGTAGGCCTGAGCATAATTTTATTGCGCGAAGTTAGCGAAATGACAAAAAAACTCTGTGGAGTCCTGCAAGTGGCGGAGTGTAGTGCAAACTGCAGTTCATGGTGGTCTTCCTGCCGCTCGGTAGAAATTATAACCAAGCGGCAACTCGTGCTCGCGAACTTAACGTTCGCGCGCAGGGGAAAAAACTCCTCTGCACTACGTGGAGCTGAGTTTTCTGCACTCCGCTAGCTCAGAGAATTGCAGAGTGTAGAACAATCTGCGACCGGAGCACAGTTCATCACCCATGCTGCATCATGAACAGGATGGGATTGAGGAGCTGACACTTTAAACCTGAAAGGGCTGTGTCCTGTTCCCACACTCGTTGAAGTCTCCCTTATTCAACTGCCCAACTGGTTAGAAGTACTGGGCCTCTGACATCATCAAATGAAAACACTTCTGCAACTCAGGACGTTCTACGAGGAAGAAGGACTACTGTGCTGCCAGGAGTGACTACCACTCATTTGAACTACTTTGCTGTGTTGGCCTGGTGCTTCTTGCCTGGGAGTCGAAAGGACTGGATCTGCATTGCTACATCCCAGAACCTAAGTACTTTCTAGGGGCTTTTCGAATGGCCTCCTGTTTCTGAAGTCTCAGGGATATTAAAGCCTTCACTTCATTCTTCAAACATCACCTGGGCAGTGCTTACTGCCAGTCTTGCTCTGTCTAGTGGTGCTAATCCACTCCAGGACCCTTGGAAGTGAGTTTAAACTGCTGCATCCACAAAAACCTGTACATCAACGCCATTGTGTCGATCCAAACCGGTGCATCTTCTGCTGCAAGATCGAGATCGACCCATCACCGCTGTTGCAGGAACCAGAACCTGAGCATTGATGCTTCTCATGCTGTGAGATCAACACATCATCGCTGTCGCTGGGTCCTGACTGGCAGATCTCACTCTGAATTTCTGTATCACTTCTGGGAGCTACAGTGTCTGAACCAACACATCGTTCCTCCAGTGTAGATTAACCCAGAGCATCGCACTCAGAAGAGCCACATTCAGAACCAGGTCTCCGCTCAACAGAACCAATGTAGTAGTATGAGCTTTATTTGATAAAATTTATCATAAAAGCATATACATCCAGAATTCATATATTTTAAAACACATATAATACAATGTAATAAATAAGACCAATTATACATCATACATCTACAATTAAGAGTAAGTTAAAAAATTCCATTAAAATCATAAAAACCAATATTCAAAGTAGGTACATCAAGTGACATGTGTGAGGGCTGCCGGGCTACTATTTCTCGCTAGGAGCTTTGTTCTTATTAGCCATGCGCAGCCCAAGTATTTTGCCACACCACAGACCAAGGTAAGGGAGGAGGTGTCAGTTTTTAGGATGCATAGTGCCACCCGATAGTTCTTGGAACCAAGCTTTTTACAGACAGGTTTAAGCCATTTGGCTCTAACCATCCTGCACGCTGGGCACGCGAAGAGGAAATGGGCAAGAGACTCATTTGGTGCTGCACAGCCTGGACAAGGATCAGATGGTAAATTACACAGGTTCCAGGCTGCTGTCACTTCATTTAGCGGGAGAGTTCCTATTCTCATCTTCAGATAGAGAGCCTTATCCCTAGGTGTTCGAATAAAGTCAAGAAAAGATTCTAATTTGCGAATGGGTTTGTGCTCAAGGAACTTCTCAGTGAGTTTACCTATTTTAGGATTGCGCATCTCTTCTGCCTGTACCCATTGCCAATAGGCACTTTTTAGGTCCTGCTTGGATGGCGTAATCTAGCTAGCACAAGCCGCCCCAAACCCAATATCAATTAAGAGCTGTCTGAGATTGGTGATCCATTTGATCCTGTTTCCTGTGTCAACTATTATTAATTCACTAAGGGTGACAGCATAGATGGACAACTCAGGCGTCCTTCTTACGCGTGCCCAAAAAAGTAGGGGGCGCAAGCGTACAATGTCCTTGATAGAACGTCTTCCCATATCCTGATATAAAGGCTTCAGTGGAGTGGAAGTTGGAAGAGAGACAAGATCTCTAAAGAACTTGTTTTCGGATCTTACAAGTTCGTTGGTATTCTCAAAGCCCCATAACACGGCCCCGTATGGGGCCGAGGGTAGCGCTTTGCCATCATAGACCACAAGGGCTGGGGCGACTGGTCTACTTGCAGAAAGATGTTGCTCTCTTATGATAGCCCCAGACACCCGTTTGTGACTAAGCAGCATCTTGGCTATATGGGTACTCCATTTCATACCTTTAGAGACCCAGTTTCCCAGATAGTCAAAAGACTCTACAGTGTCAAGTGCAGTATCATTAAGGGTAATGCCGTTTCTAAAACGCTTCGATAGGTTGATTGTCATTAACTTTGTTTTGGTTGTATTTATTATCAGAGAGAGAGTCACTAAAAAGGCTAAACCTGTTTAAGAGTTTCTGAAGACCTCCCGGTATTTTAGAGATCAGGGGGGTATTGTCGGCGAATAGAAGGGTGTGGGTTTTCTCCCCGGCCAGGATTGGAGTGTCAGCTGGTTCTTCTCTGAGATGATCTACCACCCCGTTCATGAATAGAGAGAACAGGGTCTGGGCAAGGACGCAACCCTAGCGCACCCCCCTATTCACCACAACCATCTCCGTTAGCTGCTCCTGTGCGCCCCACCTAATTCTGGCATAGCTGTCCTCATGAAGACGTTTTATAAAATTTAGAATCTAAGCAGAGATGCCCAGTTCGTATAGGACCTGCCAGAGTTTGGCGCATGGAACAAGATCAAATGCGGTCTTCAGATCTATTAAGGCCAGGTACAAGCTGCCTTTCCCAATCACCACTGCTTTCCAGTGGACCATGACAAATCTGAAAACCTGGTCTATCGTACCCACCTTCTGTCTAAAGCCTGCTTGATAGTGGGAGAGGATGTTCCCAACCTCCATCCAGAACCTTAACCTCATAAGGAGAACCACTTTCTGGATCACATCGATTAAACTAATCGGCCTGTAGTTGGCAGGGTCCTCCCTATTTCCCTTTTTGTAAATTGGTACAACCTCCGCGCCGTTCCATGAATCAGGGACATCAAACCCCCTAGCTATCAAGTTCATTAACATTAAAATAAAATGAGCCCAAGGCTTCAGATCGTGCAAGAGCAGATCGCCTGGAAGGCCGTCAGGTCCAGTGCCTTACCAGAAGCAATACTGCTTATGGCTAGGCCCACCTCATATAGGTCAAAGCAGTCAGGTGGCGGAGGAACCCCAGGGATGGTTATGTGGATCTCGTTCTTGGAGCACAAGGGGCCTTCATCTCCCGAATAAAGGTTGGAGAAGTGATCATGCCATTGTTGCCCTGTGATGTGATTTGGGATTGGGTCAGATCCCTTTCTATTCCCACTATTGATTAGCTCCCAGAATAAGGTAGAGTTCTTTTGTTTAGCAGCGCTTTAGAGCTCGTGCCAATGTGCCTCATCCCAGTTGCGTTTTGCTTCCACTAATACCCTAGAGTATGCCTTTCTTGCTGCTCTAATTGCCAGGGAATCTTTCTTTCTAACAGCTAGTGCTATGGCCTGCCTCTTCTCCCTGCATGCTGGCGAGTACCATAGGTTGGTGGTTCTTGCTAAACATCTCTTTGATGCCCTGTTCCCTTCTACGATGAAAAAGTTGCCTAGCTTATCTAATGTTCCTCGATAGAACAAAGGGAAAGTGAGTAGGTTCTCAGCTTCACAATGCATTGTTTAAATCTCCTTAATCTTTTTGTCAAGAAGTTCCCTAATGCTTTGCCATTTACATTCTTGCTGAGAGCGTTTGTGCCATTTAAGGTGTCTATTACAGTTAGAGGGGATTACCTCTCTTGTCGACATTAAAGGGGGGTTGGTGCCTTTGTCCAAAAGGGCGACCAACCGTTATTGATTTGCATACATAAGGGATTGTGATCACTATCCAGAGAATGCTCAACAATAATGTCCAGGAGGCCCCCGCATAATTGCACGTCGACAAGAATGTAATCTATTCGGGACGGAGAACTAATTCTATTAAAGGTATTTGCCCCGCTCTGACCTGAGCATGTCCTTCCGTTTACAGCTCCTAGATTATATTCAAGTGTCAGGGCATTAATTTGGATGGCCCTCTCTGACCACTTATTGATAGGAGCTATATTAAGGGTCGGAATAGCCCATTTAGCATCTTCTTCGTTGGTTCCAAGAAGGTCCTCCCCGCTCAGGGGTTCAAATGTGCAATTGAAATCCCTGGCTACTATGATGCTAGAATGAGGCGGAGTGCGGGATAACTCCCCCTCCAATGCTGCTATAGTTGCTGATGTTTGGGTGCCGGGAGAACCTCTGGCATATATATTAAATAACTCAACGGCTGTACTGTTGGCTGGCCCTCTGATGGTCAAATGGAGAATGGCACGTGGCAAGGAAGTATGTGTAACAATCGACCAATTTATTGAGATGTTAATCCAAATGTGCAATCCCCCTGAGGGACGACCCTTGCCTGAACTTATTGCTGGAGTGAAGTACGTGGTGAAGCCAGGTTTATATCAGGGCGTTAGGCTCCAAGTTTCCTGGAATAGGCACACATCAAAATGTTCGATGAACTCATTCCACTCAGGGAGGAGTATTTTTTTTCTGAAGTCCGGCTATATTCCAGGAAAGAAAGTTAAGCACTTTCAAATTGGACCTATCCACGGAAACTCCGCTATCTAAGGTGCAGGCCAGGGCCCATGCCTGGTCATCAACTGGTCTCTCGCTCTTTAATCCTTCTATACATAGGGGGCTTGGGATAGAATTGAACTCCCTGCGTCCGTCTCCTACTCGGGTAGTACAGGTGTTCTGAATTAAACCCCCATTTAGTCAGTCAACTGCGTATAGGCCAGACCCTCCTCCCAACCCCCCGGGCACTTGGTGCTGTGGCTGTCTAAATGGTGACCAAAGTGGAGAGCATCTAATCTGGATGGCTGAGTGCTCTGGAGAAGAAGTACCAAACTCCAGAGCCAGTAAATTCTCAGCAAGTACAGCATCGTGAAGTAGTGTGGCTCACTGGTTAGAGGCGGCAGACCCGAGAGGCAGACCCGAGAGCAGAGGACGGCCCGGGACCAGGGTTCGATTCCCGGCGCGGCAGGTTTCTGGACCAGGGTCAGCGGACTCGATAATTCTCTCGCCTCGGTGCCCACTCTGATCAGCGATCACACTCGGCAACTCTGGGCATTAGCTTGCCTCATCTTCACTAACAGCCCCACCAGACCGCCGGGGATGCCTGGTCTCACCCTGGAGATACCCATTAAGGGACCATCTCTCAGGGAAGCCAGGAAGGGTTTCGCAGCGGTCGAAGCGCCTTGGGACCCTACGGGTAAGTAGTGCGCTATATAAATGCCAATACATTTACATTTACATTTACATTTACATCGATTAGCAACAGCTCGATGCAGTCTGTCTGAGAATTACTCGATGAAATCATCCTTACTCTAACCATATTTCACGTATTATGGACCTGCATCCCCTCACTTGGCGCAACCAATGTATTGCTTGTTACGCAGAGATTTGCTGCTTTCGAACCCTTGCCTGGGAGAGCATTTGGGGACTTTAACTATATAGACTGTTGGCGAAATGCCCCCTGGGGAAGTGCAGTTCCCATGGTGGGTGGATCTAGCCTGAACAGCTGTATTAGAAAAGGTGCGTGGGACCCCTGGAACTTTTATGGAATCAGCATAAGATCTTATGGTGCTAGGAGGGGGAACCATGGAAGAGGGGCAATTACCTTGATTACGCAGCACATGATAAATCCTATCACCCACCCCAGGGGGAATGCCAGACAATGACCTATTCGTTGGTAGGACAGCTGCAGGGGGCAGAGGCTGAGATGGTGGCCTGGTGACTAAAGGGGGGAGCTCTACCCTATGATTTAAGTCCTCCACCATTTTCTTTAAAGATGCCAACTCCAATACACGTGATTTGACTTTCTGTGCTAAGCCCTCATTTGAGGCTCGGAGTCACTAGTGCTAATGGCAGTGTGATTGTTATCTGGAAGAGAAGGAGTTCCCTCAGCTATATCCTCCAGTATTGCAAACCTGTTTGAACAGGGGAACTGCTCATCAACTGCGCTATCACAGAGATCCACAGAATTGCTTAAGATTGTAGGTGGTAAGGGAGGTGCGTCTAAGGGAGATTCCATCGGGCCGTCAGCCATTGAACTGTGTACCGTAAGAATGGAGGATTATGGAATGGTTTCTTAAAGATTGATGGAATTACTTGTGTAGATTTGTTAGCTGGTGCCTCCTCCAGAGGGTTAATGGTGGCATCCAGTACTGTGCTATTGTTACCTCCCAGGATTTCCTCACATTCACTGACAATCAACTCAATTCTATCAAGAACACAGTTGCTGGCTGCAATAATGACTTTCTTTGCCTTTTTCCCTTTCTTACACCCAGTTGCCCCCCCACCCTTCATTGCTTTCCTTTTGCCCATGGGATAAATGATGTTGACCAGGGGGGAATTCGGCAGGTTTTGGCTGTAGAGGTAGGGCTTTCACTACATTGAAAAATACTCTTAGACTAAACGCCCTTGAACATAAACCACAAGGGCCCAACAAAGTCAATGGAGAAAGAGTACCTTATGTCCCATAATGAAGATGAAAGGGAGAGGACCCTGCCCTGCCTCTTCCTGGCAATGACTGGCTAGGACGGGCCCGCCCTCGGTCCAGGCTTCGTCCTGCACGCGTCCACGTGCGTTCCGCGGAGCGTATAGTGTGGTCAAATATATCACTGCTGCAGGTGGGCGGGGCAAGAGCAGGACAGCTGGTGTGGGCCCAGTGTGCTCCTGGGACCTGGAGTCCTTCAGGCCAACAACATGCCCCCACAAGAGACTTCCCCTGCAAAGCATCTCCCGAAGAGCGGGAGGCACAAGGTGTTGATATGTGGCTGCAGGTGGACGGGGCAAGAGCAGGACAGCTGGTGCGGACCCCGTACGTTCCTGGGACCTGGAGTCCTTCAGGCTGACAATATGCCCCCACACGAGTCTTCCCCAGCAAAGCGTCTCCCGCGGAGCGGGAGGCGCGAGGTGTTGATATGCCGCTGCAGGTGGGCGGGGCAATAGCAGGACAGCTGGTGTGGGCCCCTGTGCTCCTTGGACCTGGAGTTCTTCAGGCTGACAATATGCTCCCACAAAAGTCTTCCCCAGCGAAGCGTCTCCCGCGGAGCCGGAGGTGCGAGGTGTTGATATGCGGCTTCAGGTGGGCGGGGCAAGAGCAGGACAGCTGGTGTGGGCCTCTGTGCTCCTGGGACCTGGAGTTCTTCAGGCTAACAATATGCCCCCACACAAGTCTTCCCCAGCAAAGCGTCCCCCCAATGCATCGCCACAGTTGCATAGAGAAATCTGGTGCAACGCCCCAAGTGACACATCTAGTGCTGCAGCAAGGATTAAGGTACTTTTGTTCAGAGGGCCCTGCATGGGTCCTGTAGCTGACCTGTGCTCCATTGTGCATGGCCTGAACTCTTGACTTTGTCCAGGTCAAGGATGACTAATGAACTCCTTGCAATTTGCTTCTAAGCGCTATTTTTGCATTTCACTTTTAACAATTTTTGTCTCAGCTTCTACTGATTGAATTTGGGCCATTATGGTCTTGGTTTATTTATTTAAATATTCTTTACTTTTTTTAACTGGTTTGTAGTCTTTTGTGGTGTTTTCACATGTGTCACAGAGTGTTGTGTGGAAAAATACTTTACTCATTTCCTCATACGTTAAGCCTTAATGCTCTGTGCCAAGCTACCAGGTGGTGACCCCTGGTTAATTTAAAGTGTGTTTTGCCGACTTACTCTGACTAGGATTGTGGTTCCTACTTGGACAGGGTGCATAAACCAGAAATCCAATTTCTAACATTGGTGATCAGCGGTGAGGATAGGACTTGCATTTGTGCAGTGCATACAGTGTTTTATGCACACTACTATCCATATCTTAGTCTACTTCAAACCTTTTTAAATTCTTCTTGATTTACATTTTTAATTCTTTTTTCACAAAGTCTTTCGGCTACCCTACAAACTAAGACTAAGAACATTTTAGGACGTGATTCTTTTGGGTGTTGTTAATATTTATGGGTCAGGAGAGTGTGACAAACTCCCAATATTGTTCCACTTGCAATGGTGAACAGCTGCACTTGTGCTACACTCTGACATCTAGAAAAATGTACCAGATCCAGCCTGTTCCGATAATGAGACACAAACTGGACTCTGATTGACGTCAATTTGTTCTGTTACTGTGGCGGGCACTAGTCCCAGCCGCAGAACTGGTACAGCGTTTTTATTGGTACAAGTGGGGTGACTCTGGGTGATGGGATTTTGTTGGATTCCCACTGATTCCAGAAGTTGCCGTCACAGAAATGTAAGGAAAATGTAAGATTTCAGGCATAGTTTGAGGCTTGCTGGTCATTATGGGAAAGAAACATTAAGGGATCTATGCAAAGCACACTACCCTGGAGTCTCCAGGATGTCTAGTTTTCCAAAATATCTGTAGTTTGTAGGTTTGCATGGGTGGCACCACGGACGGTCCCAAATACTGCAGCTACCCAGGTAGCTTATCTCTCAATGTAGGACTTTAGGGCCTCCTTGTGTCATGGTCTCATGGCCCACCTAAATAAGTGGGTACTGTTCTTATTGAGAGCAAGTGGGAACTTGGAGTGGTAGGAAATATGCGACTCCCCACAGTTACCAGAAAGTTTTGTCACATACATATACGAAAAATATGGATTTTTTACAAACGTTTGACATTTGCAAAGGTTTCTCTGTAAAATTACCTAGTTAGAGCCATGCAAGTCACCTCACCCATGATTACCCCCGCTGTCTAATTTTAAAAAATATGCACGTTTGCTCGGTTTCCCTGGAGGTGGCCTGAGCTAGGGCCTAAAATTCCATAGCTATCCACTTTGCAGGAAAAGGGTCACTTATGAGTGGAAAAATGTGATTTATCCATGTTGTGTTTTGAGCCATTTCCTGTCACAGGCACTAGACCTACCCACACAAAAGAGGTACTAGTTTTATCTGGAGACTTGGAAAATGCTGAATGGAAGAATTTGGGGGTTTCCCGCAGATTTCAGAACTTTCTATCACAGGAATGTGAGGAAATGTATTTTTTTAGTCAAAGTTTGAGATTTCTAAAGTATTCTGGGTATAACTACCGGTTAGAGACACACAAGTCACCCCACCCTGGATTTCGCTAAGTGTCTAGTTTTCAAACATTTTAAAGCTGTGTTAGTTTCCCTAGGTGCTAGCTGAGCTAAGACCCAAAATCCACAGCTACACACAGTGCCACATAGAGGTCAGTTATGAGTGGAAAAATGTGATGTATTCACATTGTGCTTTGGCCAATTTCCTGTCCAGGGCACTAGGTCTACCCTCACAAGTGAAGCACCATTCTTATCAGGAGACTTCTGGAAATGCTGAGTGGAAGGAAATGTGTGGCTTCCCACAGATTCCAGAATTTCTATGTCAAGGTTTCAGGTTGGCAAAGAATTCTGTGCAAAAATACCTGGTTAGAGCCATGCAAGTCACCCCACCCTGGATTCCCCCAGGTCTTTACTTTTCAAGCATGTGCAAGTTTTCTCGGTTTCCCAAGGTACTGAATTAGCCAGGACCCTAAATACATAGCTACTCACTTTGCAAAGAATGGGTCACTTTTGAGTAGGAAAAATGTGATGTATCCATGTTGCATTTTGGGCCGTTTCCTTTCGTGGGCCCTAGGCCTATCCACACAAGTGAGGTACAATTTTTTGAAGGATACTTGGCGAAATGCTGGTGGAAGGAAGTTTGTGGTTCCCTGCAGATTCCAGAACTTTGCATTACAGAAATGTGAGACAAATGTGTTTTTTAGTCAATGTTTGAGTTTGCGAGGGATGCTGCACCAAACATCTGTTGAGAGCAACCCAAACCACTCCACCCACGATTTCCATGCGTGTTTAGTTTTCAAAAAGTTGCAACTTTGCTAGGTTTCCTTATGTAAAAGCAACAGTTGATGGACAGAATGCAGAACAATGTTATACATTCACGCCAGTACAGAGATCTGGGCCTAAATCCATCAATTTTTTGCTCACTATGCCATTCCAGTTTGAACTCAGCCATATGCAAATCAGTCCTCCAAGCCAGGTCCTCCCTGGACTGGAAACAAGCATCCTAGGACCGGTTTCGGGCTTTCAGCCCTCATCAGCCAGGATAGCTTGATTCCATTGGCATGGAGAGCACGGGACTCACGTCTGAGCATAACCGTTCTACTCGGGTTGAGAAAGCAAAAACAACAGTTGATGGACAGAATGCAGAACAATGTCATACATTCACCCCAGTACAGAGATCTGGGCCTAAATCCATCGTTTTTTGCTCACCATGTCATTCTAGTTTGCACCCAGCCATATGCAAATCAGTCTTGACCCTGTGCCCCATGGGAACAGTCCAGCCTGAACTGCCAAGCCAGTTCCTCCCTGGACTGGAAACAAGCATACTAGGACCGGTTTTGAGCTTTCAGCCCTCATCAGCCAGGATAGCTTGATTCCAGCGGCATGGAGAGCACGGGACTCAGGTCTGAGCATACCTGTCTCACTCTGGGTGAAAAAGCTAAAATAACAGTTGATGGACAGAAAGCAGAACAATGTCATACATTCACCCAAGTACAGAGATCTGGGCCTAAATCCATTGTTTTTTGCTCACCATGCCATTCCAGTTTGAACCCAGCCATATGTAAATCAGTTTTGACCCTTTCCCCCATGGGAACAGTCCCGCCCGAACTGCCAAGCCAGGTCCTCCCTGGACTAGAAACAAGCATCCTAGGACCGGTTTCAGGCTTTCAGGATGCTTGATCCCGGTCCAGGGAAGACATGACTTGGCAGTTCGGGCTGAACTGTTCCCATGAGGCACAGGGCCAAGACTGATTTGCATAGGCCAAGTCTGAACTGGGTTGGCTTGGTGAGCAAAATAACAATGGATTAAAACCAGATCTGTGACTGGGGTTGAATGTTTTGCCATTCTGCAACATTCCGTCCATCATCTTGTGTGTTTTAGGTTTCCTCATGTGTCAGCTTTTTGAAGCCATGTAAAGCCATTTTGCATGGCTCTGAGTGGCTCAAAAAATCTGGGGTAATGCAGTGAAAATCACTGTGTTGTGCTAATCTTCCCTGGGAAGGCAATCCATGAGCATATTGTGGGTGTTCCCACTAAATTCCAGTTGATTTTGAGGCATATCCAGATTTACAGAAAATTGTAACCCCTGGGATGTCCAAAATCTTAAACCTTCCCAGGGTAAGCATAATAGGGAAAAAATTATTTTCTCTTTGTTTCCTCCTCTTTCTATGTGTGCTGCATTCTGCAGCACAGGTGGAAAAAGGATTAGGCCACCCAAGGTTGTTTATGTGCAGGAAGGTATACCTTCCTGCAAAAAATAAATCCTGCATGCAATGCCGGCACCCTTTTACCATGCCGCATCGGTGCCTGCTTTGGTGCTAGTTTACCAAAGCACACCAGTGCAAGGGAAAGGAACGTAATAAATTGCCTTAAATGTGGTGCATTACTGCTCTTTCCCTGTAATGCAGTGCAGCGCAGCAGGGCGACCTGCTGTTCTGCACTGAATGACTTTCCCAAAGGGAGTTGTATCTGTGTTGGCGCTAACAATGCCTGATATTCTCCAGAGCTATTTTGTACTTACTGTCAGGCCTCTAATGCCATAGTAATGTATAGAGCAGTATGCAGGAAATGTGATGTCATCAGTGAAGCCATTTGAAATGTCATGAGTGATGTCATATGTGAGGTCATAGGCCAAGTGGAAGATGGTTGACAAAGATAAATTAATGCGAGAGTTCCTGTGAGATAACCTCACAGCATACTCCAGACAAGGAAAAAATCAGCAGGTTATTCTCCAGCATATAATTCTTTATGCTCCTATGTTGCCTCCGTGTTAGGAGCATGCAAAATCCACAGCAATCTGCCACATGAATGGTATAACCATGCACAGCAGCTACTTAAACATCTTAAATCAGACCAAGACAAATGCCCATGCCTAAAGTCTGAAAATATTTACTGACAGAGGGGCATACAAGGATATACTACCCACAACTACCCACAAGGAAGTTAGAGATCATAAAATGTTTGGGAGTATTTGGAAGTTGAAGGGTAGTGTCGGAGTGGACTGGATAGGGAAGCCAGAAACATGGAAAACCCGTCCCGGACTTTGGAAAATTCCTGGATTAGGGACCCACCTGATAAACACTCGGGTAATTCCTGGTACGGGTCATCTTTGTTGCAGGAAGACGAGGGAGGTCCTGGGGGTGCCGACCAATCCAAAGCAAACAGACAGGAAGAAAAGCCGGGACCCGACGGAGAACGTGGTGATGTCAGGGAATCCGGAAGAACAGAGAGACTGCGAGGATTGGAGAGAGCGGGACTACAGAGGACGCCACAAAGAGGAGCAGAGAAGACTAAATACCCCGCCGAAGATACCAAGGACGTCGAAGAGTGGAGTGAGGAGTGGTGGATACCCTCCCCCCAGGAGAATGAGAACGCCACCGTAACTCCGGAGAGTTACGGCTACGGCGGTGAGTGACACAGTAATCAGGGCACCGCAGAAAAATAAGGGAGGCAGGAGGAAACTTGAGGGAAGAGGGAGGAGGGGTTGGTAGGGAACCACGGGCACTGTATATACTTCCTGCACCCCCCCCACCGGCACCCCTGCCCTTATCACGGCTTACCAAACTGCCAAACCTCCATTTAGTTATCCCGCAACAGTCATAAGAAGACGAGCACTTTGTCTGACAGCGTACTGAGTGAAATACGAACAGCCTATCAGTACTTTGGACTGAACTATTTTTACCCTCACTACTCCCGGGTATGGTGACAGCTTTCTACTGTCATTTCTCTAAACCATAAAGCCATATACTTACCGCCCTCTGTGTTTTCTTCTTTTGAGCTCCTGGGGCCGGCGGTATATCCTACCTTTACTACAACCAGATACCTATGAAATTACGACGCCACCCTTCCCTGAACAGACGAAGACCCGGAGACATCCACTTCCTCCCACATCTTTTCTGCTCATTTCAACGTCTTTTATTTTGTTATCATCTATCACAAATAAAAAAAAACATTGATAAACCGTTTAAGCCTCCTAGCTTCTACTTCCGCCCCTCCCTCCCACAGGTAGTTAAAAGACAGCAGCGCCTTCAGGAAATTTGTTAATCTTTCTTTTTTGTCCAACAATGAAGGACCACAGCTGAGACCCTCATCCTAGTTCAAACCTGGCTTGAGCACATTACAAAATGTTTGATCCAACTAGCTTAGACCAAGGTTTAATGGATGAAGAAGAGGTAATCTATGACCAAGACACTGCTATTGTCCTGGTGAATTCAGTGATTTTAAGGAGATAAGACTTCCAATTAGTAGGAGTCCCTCAGGGAAAGTTCCTGGCCCAACTAATTGACTATTAGAGTGGTAGAAAAAGGAGCATGGCCTCCTACCACGTCTCAGCAATCCTACTGGTTGGGAGCTGATGCCGTCTTTACTCCTGAGGGACATTGGTGGCCAAAAAACCCTTCTGGTACCTTCTGTAAGTCCTACACAGTGGGATTACTGAGAGCTGGTCAGAAGTCCAGCCCTCTTTCTCCACCACTCTGTAAACGTGACTTCTAGTTAAAAAGACATAAAATTTAACTGAAAAAACAAAGGTTGCAGTCACGTTATAGTTAGGAATTAGCATTTGAAAACCTTAGAAATTCACTGAAAACAAAGGTTACAGAGATGATGTTCTTTGTGGGGCATTTCAAGGGCACGAGTTATAGTTACCTTAGGGCACAAATAATAGATTCTAAAGATAATAATAACCAGTGAATTTCCATATTTTTTATTCTAAAATTTCACCTAACAATAACATCACTTTAACCTTTTGTTTTCTTAATGTAAAGTAAGATTTTAATACCATACATAAAGCCAAATCCCATACACACACAGGCTTCATCTGTGCGCAGCTGGGGATTGGCTTTAGGGTTTGGCCTGCGGCCAGGCCCTGCATCCAAACCCCTGGCAGTCAACTCCCTGCAGTGCATGGACAGTGGGGTTTGTGAGCAGGACTCGGCCTTTGGTCAGGTCTAGAAGCCAACACCACCATGTACATCTAAGCCCACGTAATTCACAGTCAGGCCCTGAGAGGGGCAGCCACATGCCCGTCCTTTTATGAAAATTTGAACCCCAGGGGATGGGGTCCCAGGGGCTCTTTGAATCTTGGAGAGAGGGGCCATGCACCCCTTCTACCCACATAAAGGCTTAATCACCCACCCAGGCCACGGCCCAAAACAGGGGGTATTGCTATAAATTGAGCTGGGTCTCATGCTTTTAAAACAAAATCTTACCAAAGATTCACTGATACTCCATGAACTTGCAGCAATATTTTAAAAAAATGATTTGGGCTTCGGTGGGTCTCTCTGGGACCCCACAACCAGGACTAGGGGGGGTCAGGGTATCCCTACCCTGTCTCCTTATATTTCTTTTGTAACCTGTTTTCAGGACTCAGGACTAAGTCTGCTGCCACATCCTTGCTAATGCTGTGGCATCCAATCACATATCATAATGAGATCTGTGTGCTCCTTGTACCCTTCAGTGTAATACGTACAATGTTTCTGAGCATCAATTGCAAAAAAGTACTGAAGTGATTAACATCAAATCAGAGAAGCATCTTTCTGGGCCAAGATTTAGCTTTCCGTCAAATTTGGTGTAAATCTGTTCAGCCGTTTGGGCTATAGCTGTGTCTGGATGTCCTATGGAAAAATGAAAGGGGAAAACATATTTTTGGCCCACCTTTTTGACAGCCCGTTTAATGGTCTTACATTTTGTCAGTGTCGTAGACGAAAGGCAGATCCAAAGGAATCAAGGCTGCCACGAAGCCAGCAACAGGACACAGCCTGTTGAAGCGGCAGATTGAAAGGATGCGCCTACCAGCACTGTTTTCACCCAACTTGTCTCAACGGTCAAAAGAAAAACAAGAACAACAAACAACGGTGCAGTCGAGAAATACCAATCACGCAATATCCACTCATACATGGGGCTGTGTGCTCGTGCGCTGGGCAGCTGCCAACGAGTGTCAATCAGCGGTAGGGGCTGTGGCAGTGCATGCGCCAGGTCTTAATCGCAAAGATAGGGGGGGGGGGGGGAGGGAAAGGAGGAGGAGGGGGGGAAGCCAAGGCAGTATGATCTATAGGGTCATGTGGTCTCAGGGGAGGTGGGGGGTGGTCAGGGAGCGCCACATGTAGGAAGCTGTCAGGACATTAGAGTCGGGACGTGTCCCATCCCCAAGGAAGACTACATCAGCACTGCGCACCAGGGCAGCTATCACGCGCCCACATCACCCAGCTCTCATCCCATATCATCCGACACACCCACATCCGGTGAACTAGCAGAAGCGTCCGAGCCCGCCCGCTCTCTAGTCCATTGTAGGAAAGGTTCCCAGATATCAGTAGGTCTGGAAGCGGTGGGCATCGTTTCCCAATAATTAGTCAGTTGCGTGTGTCCATATGTCACGTCTTTAATCCAGTCTGTGTACGATGGAAGAGCCCTTCGGTGTAGCGATATTTGTCGTTTGGCATAGAGGAGGAGTAGTGCATGTAGTTTTCTATCGCAAGGTTCTGTGTCCTTGACGTATCCCAACAGACCCAGCAGTGGTGATGGTGTATCAGTCCTGTGTAGAATTTGGTTAACGGCAGTGAAGACGTCCAGCCAGTACTCTTCTAGCTTAGGACAACTCCACGCCACATGAATGAAGGATGCATCTGCCCCCCCACACTTCCAGCAAGCTGCATCATCGCGGACGCCCATGCGGTGCAGCAGAGCCGGCGTGCGATAGTATCGGTGCAGAAATTTGAAGTGGATGAGCCTCAAACGATAATTCGGAGATAGTGCCGTGAGCTGCCTGCAGCAGTATTCCCACATGTCATCTGTCAGAGGGTTGTCCAGGTCTGCATCCCAAGCCTGCCTGGCCGTGGGTGTCGTTATCGGGGCCTGCTCCTGCATGCAGTTATACAGTCTTGACACCAGTTTTTTGGGGGAGGGTCTCGAAAGTAGATTCTGAAGGGCATCCAGTGTCGGCGGCTCCTCAGGGAATTGGGGCCCCAACTTCTTACAGGACTCCCTGAGGGAGTAGTACAGCAGCGCGTCCGCGAAAGATTCAGGTTGGTCGTCCGCACCTGCGTGCAATTCCCCAAAAGTGCCCTCAGGGTAGATATCAGCAAATGTATTCAGCCTCCGTCCGCGGAGTGTGAGGGTGTCACCTCTGGTACTCAAGCAAGGCAACACCTGGTTGCCCCGTAAGGGGACAGCTGGCGCATACAGCAAGGAGAGTCCCGCTCTGGTTTGCAATTTGCGCCAAGACCAGCAAATCATCTCCACAGTGTCCACATCCCTCGAAGGACGATTGACTTTACCATAAAGCGCCACACGCAGCGGCAACGGGGCAGCAACGGCGAGCTCCACCGCCACATGTGGCTGGTAAGGAGTGGGGAAGGCCCAGCAATGTAGAAACTGCGCCTGCCCGCATAGGGAGTATAGCTTGAGGTCGGGAGCTCCGAGGCCACCCTGCCGTAGCGGGAGCGTGAGCAGGTTCCAGGACACCCTCGCCTGTTTTCCCGCCCAAACGAGATTCAACAACAGAGAGCGGACCCGCGCGTGGAAATGTGCCGTCATGGGCAGCGGGACATTCACGAACAAGTATAGGAATTTGGGTAGAATCACCATTTTCACCAGTGCTATTCGTGCCACCAGGGAAAGGGGTAGTTTGTTCCAGACCTCGATTTTCCTCTCAAGCCAGTCCACTGCTCTGCCAAAATTAAGAGACCACAGCTCCTGTACATCTCGACTGATCCAGATACCCAGATATTTAACCGCGTCAGTTTCCCAACGCAGGGGGTAGTCCGTGACGGCTGACTCGTCTCATCAGTAAGGGGAAACGCGACAGACTTAGTCCAATTTATGGACACTCCTGCAAGGCCCTCAAACCGCACAAATTCACGGAGCAGCGGGTTCATGTTATCCCTGGGGTTGACGATATACAAGGTGACATCGTCCGCGTATAACGAAATCAGTAAACTCCGGGAGCTGAACCCTCTGCCCCTCGCAGTGTGGTGTTGCCGTATCCTGGCCGCAAGTGGCTCCATTGCAATAGCAAACAGGAGAGGAGATAATGGGCACCCCTGTCTGGTTCCTCTAGAGATCTCAAAGGGTTTGGAAACGAGGCCATTTACGCTCACTCTAGCCCTACGCGCGCTGTGCAGCAATTTAATTAGGGTTATGAAATTACGACTAAAGCCCATCCTCTCCAAGATCCGGAATAAATAAGGCCACTCCAAGGAGTCAAATGCCTTAGTAGCGTCAAGGAACACCACTGCCGCCTGAACAGACGGGTGTAAGTAATGCACGACAGAGAAGATGGTTCTGAGGTTATGTGACGTGGCTCGACCAGGGATAAACCCGGATTGGTCGGGTAGTGCGATGATCGGCAACATTGGCTGTAGTTTATCCGCAATGATTTTGGCATAGATTTTAGCGTCCACATTGATCAGGGAGAGGGGCCTATAGGAATCTAGGAACAGTTCGTCTTTGTCATGTTTCAATAGGGTAATAATTAAGGCTTCATGCATGGAGTCTGGGAGGGAGTTCAATTCGAGGGCCTCTACAAACACCGAATGCAGTTTCGGCGCTAGTTCGTCTGCGTACGTTTTGTAAAAGGACGTTGTCAGGCCGTCAGGGCCAGGGGCCTTGTTGGCCGGCATGCTTTTAATGACCTGAATGATATCCTGAACGGTTACCGGGAGGTCCATATACTGTCTGTGGTTATCATTAAACCAAACTAGGGCGATGGAATCCAGAAAGCTCTCCAAAGAAGCTGGGGCCACTGGTTGCCTGGAGGTGTATAGGGACGTGTAAAAATCAGTGAAGGCGCGCAGTACCGCATCTTGGCCCATTACTAGGGACCCATCTTTGTCGTGGATGGCATGTATGTAGTGCGATTGTGTACGGGGAGCTATCAATCTAGCGAGGGTCTTGCTTGGCCTGTCCCCTTCACCATATCTTCGAGCCTCGGCCTGTTTCCCCAGAAATTTCAACTCACGTTCCGCCTCTTCATTAAAGGCAAGTAGCTTGGTTTTGAAATTGCCAGCAATCTCCAAGGACTGATCACGGCTATAGGCCGCATCCAGTTCTCGCAGCTCTCGTTCCAATTGGGCCAGTGTTCCGCGGATGGTTCGTAGCACTCCCGCCTGCCGCGCCATACACTGGCCCCTGATCACCACCTTAAAGGCGTCCCATATAATGGCCTCTGATGAAACGGACCCTGCATTTTCTGCGAAATATGTAATGATATCCTCCCTAATCTCCTCAACAAATACTGGGTCCGTGAGAGCATGCGGGGGCAGACGCCACGTGAATTCCCTATGAATCGCATAAGGCAGGCACAACTCCAACATACACGGGGCATGATCCGACAGTGATCTGGCCTGGATATCAACTTCTTTCACCCATGTTGCCACCTCAGGCGACACCAGCCAGAAATCCAACCGGGACCAAGCAGACTGATGACATGTGTAACAAGTGCCTACCTTCTCCCCGGGATGCCAAACTCTCCACACGTCAGAAAGCAACCCTTCCCCCATTATATCAAGGACAGCCTGACGCGCTCTAACATGCGTTGGTCTACCCACACCACACCGATCCATGCCATCATTCAGCACAACAATAAAATCACCTCCAATAATAATCGATTGGCAATCAAGCAGTGCAATTCGCGCCGATAGAGTCCGAAAGAAGTCTGGATCATCTACATTTGGACCGTAAATGGCAGCTAGCACAATTGGTCTCCCCTGCAATGAACCATGTAAGATAACATATCTCCCATCTTTGTCCTGCACACATGCATGTTCCCGCCAGTCCAGCCCTCTGCGTACAAGTATAGCCACCCCTCGCGCATAATTAGAATATATGGCAGAATATACATTTGACCATCTGGAATTCCGCAGTCTAGGCGAAGGGACAGTGTTAATGTGAGTTTCATGCAGAAAACAGATGTCCACATTATGTCTGGCCAGCATACCATGCATCAATCGGGCTTTCTTGTAGTCCCCAAGACCCCTAATGTTCCAGGTCCACAGTTTAACCCCCCCCATTTCGGATGTTCAGTAGAAGCAACACATTCCCCAGCACCCCCCGCCCCCCAGTTCCGCCAGCCCCAGCACACAGCACACGCATTGCCCCTGTGCCCAAAAAGGAAAACAGAAGATATCTCCCAATGCACCAATCTAGAACTACAAACAACATCTTCTTCAACTCCCCCCGCCACCCGCCTCCCTCACCAACCCCCCAATCAGGTTGTGACATACCCCGTAGAAAAACACGCATAGCGTGATATACAACCAACGTCAGTAACAGTGGGATACACCCCATGGGGGTGTGGTGCACCCAGCCTACACCCCCGTGTTAGCGGGGTGGCTACATTAAAAAATAAGGTTTCGTGGCCCCAGCGGTGCCCCCGCCTCAGGGTCGACTAACCCCACCTCAACCAATGTCACATAAGGTCCAGGGCACGGGTAGCCCCAAATGCACCCCCGGTAATACATCAGTGTCTTACCCCACTCGTGCTCAGTTCAAGTGTAACAGCAATAGGTGCGGGGGGGCCTCAGAGTCCCAGTGCAAGACATGGAGGGATCAGGCAATTAGCGTTACGCCGCTGACATTGGCAGCTCACCTAGTCGTTATCACTGAGTTGCTCAGTAGCATTTACCTGTCTGGGCGATTTCCTTCTGGCTCCCGGGCCGTTGATGTGTTTTGCAAATTTAAGTGCGGACTTCGCATCCGTGAAGAAGTGTGTTTCGTTGTCGTGGAGCACCTTCAGCTTCGCCGGATATAACAGGGAATATTGCACACCAACTTGTAGCAATATTTTCTTAGCCGGCAGAAATTCCTTGCGGGCCGCTTGCACCAAGGGGGTGAAATCCGGGTAAAATGAAATATTATTTCCTTTATGTGTTATCTTGCCCTTTTCCCTCGCCAGCCTTAGGATGAGGTCTCTGTCTTGGTAATTTAGCAGATTAGCGAGTATGGGACGCGGTGGTGCACCCAGCGGCGGTTTTTTCCCAAGTGACCTATGTGCCCTCTCGATCGTAAAGACTGGCGACAGGGCCGGGTCAAAGAGCTCGTGCAGCAGATCAGTCACAAACGCCTCCATCTTACCAGTGTTTGCCGTCTCTGGAATACCCGTAATGCGAATATTGGATCTACGGGAACGTGCTTCCAAATCATATGTCTTAGCACGTAGGTTATCCAGCTCTTTCTCCAGGTTCGTGATGTGCTGTTTGGCCTGCTGTTGGAATTCGCAGCATTCAGTTTGCCTGTTTTCTAGACAATCCAGTCTAGTCTCATGGGCGCCCACCTTAGCCTTCACTGACTCCAGCTGTTCGGACATGGCGTCTAGCTTGTTATCAATACTTTTCAAGCTGGATCGTACCTCCATCATAAGTGCCCCAAAGTCTATGTCCGCTGGTGCACCCTGCGATGACGACTCTCCCCCGTCTACTTCAGCTGGTGGGTGTTTTGGCAGTCTTTTATTGTCAAAGCTTATTTTGGGCTGTCTGGCCTCATTCTTCCCCATGGTGGCGGCGGTTCCCGGGCAGCAAGTGTCCCGCTCAGACAGCCTCCGCAAATAGCCTGTGTGCGTACTAGCACTCGCAGCGCCTGAAGCAGTGTGTGCTGAAAGCAGAGGGTGCAGACCCGCCAACTATATCTCCGGGCCACAGGTATACAGCACCACCAGGCCCGTGCCTCCAGCAGCACACAGCCCCGAGTGCCAACAGGCTACAAAATGGCGACAGCGTCAATCCCGGAACACCGACTGCACAGCGCCGAGCCCGGTCCAGTATGTCGTCTAGGCGCGGGGTAGAGGCTTCAGCAGCAGGCTCTCGGTTCCCACGGTCCCCACGGGCACCGCATGCGCAATCAGCGGACCAGCCCCGGTGCAGAAGGTCGGAGTCGCCACTGCGGTGGGTCAGTGCACACGTGAGGCAACACGGCAGTTCTACACCCCTCTTCGCGAAGTTTTCGCCTCACCCTGCTGGATGTAGTGGGTCGCCGCTCAAAGCCAGGCCCCGCTCCCAGCCGAAGTCTAGCAGTGCCGGTCAGCATGCGTCAGCCGTTAGAAAATGGCCGGCCCGTCTTCAGGAGTGCTGCAGGCCCTGCCCCCACGGAGGGGGACTGTCCACCCCTCACGCTCTCCGGACCAGTCGTGTCCAGGTCTCCTCTCCGGGCAGCAGGGGCTCACCTGTGTGCATCGAGGGAGCGGCACCGCAGCCGCCAGGGTCCCGCGCCTTCCACCTCAGGATCTCCAAAGGCCTCCAAAGCCGCGGCCTACAGTATCCTGCAGCGCCCAGGCCCCAGCTCCGCAGCCGCGGGCCACCTCTGGCGCGCAGGTCGGCAAGGTCGCAGATGGCGCTTGCTCCGCCGTTCGGGGGACTCCGCGCCCCAAACTCCAGCAGCGGGATCTGCTGGGTGTCCGGCGTCAAACCCCAGGTATGACGGGGGTCCGCAGGGACCCGAAGAAGGATTATGGCAGGATTTCAGAATCACAGAGCGGCCATCACGCTGCTTGGCTAGCCACGCCCCCCGTTATGCTCAACCTTGACCCTATACCTTACACTTTATGTGGCTCTGATGTTGACAATCAACCACACATAGATGGGTAACCTCAACTGCATATGGTGTTCAATCTGTGCACTACTGCTCTGAGAAAACCAACTTCCTCCAAAGACATAAGCCCTGTCATATAACTAATGCCCTATTAAGGACAGGCTTTTGCCTGCACTAAATCCTAGTAAACCTCTAATGCGGACATGATTAAAAAAGTGAGCACTGAAAACGGTGTTTAAGCTATTGAGAGAGGTTACTCTGTACCGCACTGTTTGCAGATAGTGAAACTCTCATGAGAAAAACACTACAAAGTAATTTATAGTATGAGTTTACTGAGAACCATGTTCACTCTATGCAAAACTTCTCCAAAGAGACACTATTCATTAAAAATACTCTAGATCTAAACCGTCTAAAGGTCATACGAGCTGCAGCCTTCATACTGTGGTGAAAACTTCAGAAAGTCCATCTTTGAAGTGAATCAATCACATGGACACAGGTTAGTAACTGTTGCACACAGGATTCTATCTCATGTAGAAATGGCATGCTGGGACGATTCTGTTTAAATACTCAAGGCTGCTGACAATACTTAAAATCTACATGGAATATTTGCCCTGTTATTAATGGGAAAGAGCCATTACACCACAAGCTCGGCCACGCATGCAGTTTCTATGTAAGCGGAACAACTCTTGCCTTAATCATGCATATGCCTTAACCACGCATATGCGTGATTAAGCCGGTCAGCGCCCTAGATGCAGTGTAGATGGGCAGGAGAGGGAAAGGAAGGATCAGGAAAGGAAGGACTGGGATTTGAATTTATAAGTAGGGCTGAGGGGTTAGGGGGAGTTGTGCGTCGGGGTGGTTTCAAGGGTTGTGGGGCCAGTTTTAAGGCTCAGGGCTGGGGCTAGTTTTAGGGCTCAGGTCGTGGGGCTGTGGCAAGTTGTAGGGCTCAGGTCGTGGGGGCTGGGGGTAGGGGTAGGTTTTAGTGCAGGGCAGATAGATTGCAGGGATGGGGCATGGTTTTAGGGTTCAGGCTGGGGAGGATAGGGTGAGACCTTTACTACCTATATTCTTTTACCAGTCATGCCTTTACAACAAAATTCCTTGTAAAAGCATCTATAGAAAAGACACAGTTGTTGTTAGGACCGCGTTGTTAAGGCATGAGTGGTTGTTGGAATTGTGGTTTTATCATACAACCGTTTTTCTTCAGAAACAAAAGAACTTGTGTGGACATTCCAGACAGTCACCAACTGTCACCTACACTATGAGTTATTCCTGAGTACAAAGATTTATAACGTGTTCAATGCCTCTACACAACTCTGATGTATAGAGGACCTATGTTTGGTAAACAGTCATACCTATTAGCCGGAATCAACCTGTACAAAATTAGATAGAGAAGTAATATGGTAGTTAAACGCCACTTTGTAAGCTACAAAAAAGTGTAACATACTCATTGGATGATGTCATCAGGGACATCATCAATGATGCTATTTGAGATGTCATCAGTGATGTCATAAATTATGTCATATCACATGTCATGAGTGATGTAATATGTGTATCATAAGCAGTGCATGGCAGGGGTGCAAGTTATAATTAGCTCTGCTTTTTTTGTTCAAATTGTTATGTTGGCACTGACATGCCCATCTAACGATAGTCATTTTAACCTTTGTTTTTTACAGGGAATATATATTTGTGTGTGTATGTGCGTGTGTGTCCGTGTGTATGGGTGTGTGCATGTGGGTGAATGCTTTTATATATATTCAAGATACTTAAGACATATACTGGGGAAAAAAACAATCATTCATAACTTCTTTTTTGATGACGTAGTGCTTCATATCGCCTTTCTGCCATTAATAAGTGCTGTAATTACCCGACAATTTATTGTAGTATACTCAATTCAACGACCTCAAAAAGCTTGAGTATTCTTTGCAAGGCCTTCCGAATCGTGACCTCCCGGATACTACATTCATCAACGGCTTGTGCTCCACGCATTGAGCTGTCCTGCCAGCCTTTCTAACAGCAGGTTATGTAGCTCCAATTTAAAGTACCATCTTGTACGGTACTAAACATTTTAGGTGGGTACTTTGGATAAAATAATTACATAAAAACCAAATTAGTAAACGTTATTTCATTTTATTACTATAAAACTATTTTATATCACATACATCAATAAGTGTTTATTTCAGCATTTCCCCCATGCACACACATTTCCTGCCAAATAAACACAGGGTTCATCTTGGCTCTCATTACACCTTTCAGTAAATTTAACACTGACACTTGGAAAATTGACTTTTAAGCTTTCAACGTCCTGCACCACTCACATTACATTTTATGTCCACAAAAAAATGAATGTGACCGATATTTTCGACTCGTTATTATTCACTATTGCATTTCCATATCTCATAATTCTTACATTCTAGCACTTGTTATTATTTCAACCTTGTTCCCGACTGAAGCCCTGTCACTTTCTTCAGCATCCCTCATCTTAATGGGCAAAGTTGAAGCGTCTTTGTTGTTTTGAATCCATCTGAACAAGAGCTGATTAACTGTGAAGAGCATTTTTCATTGCAAAAACAAGTATCAAGCAGTGATTTGACTTTCCACCACGAGTTCAATGACACAGGCATAAACAAAGGTTTTTCTTCACTCCTGTCTGTTGTATACTTTACATCTATTTACATTTACCTCGACTGCATATTATTATTCCACAAGCAAGAAGCATCAGCAAATGTCAAAAATAATTGCTTGTTCATATACATCACTCAAAACACAGTTACAAATAGAGTCACCATGTCTCCAGCTCAAAGCTAAAAAAAAAATCATCAGTCATGGTTAGCAATGCACTCAACGCTGCCATAACGAACGCCCCACACCATGTTTTTCTCCAAATAGACTGTCTTTTGTTACTGGGTTGTTGGCAAAGTGGTGGATTCAGCCTGTGGCCACGTGCTGGAGGGTTTGGCAACAGGGCCTGAATCTTTGATCAGGCTTAGCGCACAACCGTTTTTACCATGAGGCACTAAGGGCACCACAGTAATATATATATGCCACAAAACCCTGGCCTGTGAGATAAGAGTTTCCACTACTGGCCTTCAGGTGCCAGTCATTTTTAGGTCTCGTGACCTATCAATGCGTATGCGCATTGAGCGGAAGCGAGATATAAAGGGGCTTCAACAGAGCTTACCGAGATCGGGCGATTCCATGAAATGCCCGTGAAAAGCTCGCTCAATGCGCATGTGCATTGCCATAAAAAGCACGTGCACAGACACCAGCCTCCCTCCCACAGTCATCCCCCAGCGTGCGCTGTGCCAACAAGCCTTTGAAGTGAAGCTTAGCTTCACTTCAAAGGTATCCACTACCCCGCCCCCTGCTTCACACGTTTCTCGCATTTCTCCTCCCTCCCTCGCCTCCCTCGCCCTTCAGCGTGCTAATGTCCAAAGAGTCTGCGGCTACGTTTCTCCTCAATGTCCTTCCTTCTGTTGTTCACCCTGCTCCCTTTCTTCCTTCGTTCTTTCCTTTCCTTCTTTTGGCCCATCAGCCTCCATCTTTTCTTTCCCTCTTAAGGAAACACAACCAATGGTGCTCCACTGCTTCGACCCAAATCTTGCCGCGCTCACAAAACTGCTTCTCAGCTGGCAACCGAGAGAACAAATCGTCTGTCTGCCACTGAATCCCCTAAACTTGTTCTACATCTACCTTTTTATACTTTTTGGCTCCAACATTTGCATTGTTAATTTACCATAATATGAACACCATCATAGCACAGGAATTGCAAGATGGCATTAAATGTACTTGCATGTTTCTATAACCATGAGTACAAATATGACCGGCAGACCAATCTAGACACAACTTTTATCAATGAGTGTACACATACAAGCAGACTTTTTCAACTACAGTTCAGTCTCGCTTAAGCCACTTCACCGGGGCACCCATTCGTCTGACGACGCTTCCTCTACCCCCGCCCCCGCCCCCAACCGCCACTCGACCGACCCGCCCCATCTCTCATGTTTTCATTCACTCCTAACAAGCTGCTCGGCAGCCCCCCACTTGAAGAAAATTCCTCAAAAAGGACATTTATATTCCAGGTTTGCCGCTGGGGTTGCAGAATTAATTACATATTTTTCATAACTAGGGAAGCTAGAGAGGCTGTCAGAAAAGTATGCTAAAAGCTGCACTTTCAACCCTATGTATGTATGTGCATAAGCGCAAGTACCCCCACCTTGAGACGACTCCGAGGGGCGTAATTAATTTGTGCGCACATATCTCCTACCGACTGCCTACGGCACATGATTGAGACTTGCAGTTACAGGGGCCAGTAAACAACATGCACGTTGGCTAGCAGATTATAGCTGTAGTTCTGCATATATTTCAGGTCCGGGACATGGGCCGTATTCTAGTAATGCTCTTTACTTTTATTGGAAGGTTGGGGTGTGGAGGTGAGGTGCTCTGGCAGGCGTCTTTCCTGAACTACAGGGAACTCCTACCTATCACGACACAACTTTTGCTGACTCTTTAAGTCCAGGCTCAGGCAGCCGGGACGGGATCATTACCTACGAGCATCTGGGTTGAATTACCTTAGCTCACTATGACCTGGCACAACTATTTCATTATTTATAAGCTCTGCTAAAGACATTTAACAATTTCTGAGAGGAATTGCAAGATGGCATTAAATGTACTTGCATGTTTCTATAACCATGAGTACAAATATGACCGACAGACCAATCTAGACGCAACTTTAATCAATGAGTGTACACATACGAGCAGACTTTTTCAACTTCAGTTCAGTCCCGCTTAAGCCACTTCACCGGGGCACCCATTCGTCTGACGATGCTTCCTCTACCCCCGCCCCCAACCGCCACTCGACCGACCCGCCCCATCTCTCATGTGTTCATTCACTCCTAACAAGCTGCTCGGCAGCCCCCCACTTGAAGAAAATTCCTCAAAAAGGACATTTATATTCCAGGTTTGCCGCTGGGGTTGCTGAATTAATTACATATTTTTCATAACTAGGGAAGCTAGAGAGGCTGTCAGAAAAGTATGCTAAAAGCTGCACTTTCAACCCTATGTATTTATGTGCATAAGCGCAAGTACCCCCACCTTGAGACGACTCAGAGGGGCCTAAATAATTTGTGCGCACATATCTCCTACCGACTGCCTACGGCGCATGATTGAGACTTGCAGTTACAGGGGCCAGTAAACAACATGCACGTTGGCTAGCAGATTATAGCTGTAGTTCTGCATATATTTCAGGTCCGGGACATGGGCCGTATTCTAGTAATGCTCTTTACTTTTATTGGAAGGTTGGGGTGTGGAGGTGAGGTGCTCTGGCAGGCGTTTTTCCTGAACTACAGGGAACTCCTACCTATCACGACACAACTTTTGCTGACTCTTTAAGTCCAGGCTCGGGCAGCCGGGACGGGATCATTACCTACGAGCATCTGGGTTGAATTACCTTAGCACACTATGACCTGGCTCAACTATTTCATTATTTATAAGCTCTGCTAACGACATTTAACAATTTCTGAGAGGAATTGCAAGATGGCATTAAATGTACTTGCATGTTTCTATAACCATGAGTACAAATATGACCGACAGACCAATCTAGACGCAACTTTAATCAATGAGTGTACACATACAAGCAGACTTTTTCAACTTCAGTTCAGTCTCGCTTAAGCCACTTCACCGGGGCACCCATTCGTCTGACGATGCTTCCTCTACCCCCGCCCTCCAACCGCCACTCGACCGACCCGCCCCATCTCTCATGTGTTCATTCACTCCTAACAAGCTGCTCGGCAGCCCCCCACTTGAAGAAAATTCCTCAAAAAGGACATTTATATTCCAGGTTTGCCACTGGGGTTGCAGAAATAATTACATATTTTTCATAACTAGGGAAGCTAGAGAGGATGTCAGAAAAGTATGCTAAAAGCTGCACTTTCAACCCTATGTATTTATGTGCATAAGCGCAAGTACCCCCACCTTGAGACGACTCCGAGGGGCCTAAATAATTTGTGCGCACATATCTCCTACCGACTACCTACGGCGCATGATTGAGACTTGCAGTTACAGGGGCCAGTAAACAACATGCACGTTGGCTAGCAGATTATAGCTGTAGTTCTGCATATATTTCAGGCCCTCGACATGGGCCGTATTCTAGTAATGCTCTTTACTTTTATTGGAAGGTTGGGGTGTGGAGGTGAGGTGCTCTGACAGGCGTCTTTCCAGATCTACAGGGAACTCCTACCCATAACGACACAACTTTTGCTGACTCTTTAAGTCCAGGCTCAGGCAACCGGGACGTGATAATTACCTACGAGCATCTGGGTTGACTTACCTTAGCTCACGACGACCTGGCTCAACTATTTCATTATTTATAGGCTCTGCTAAAGACATTTAACAATTTCTGAGACGAGAACCGGCGCTGTAATTTTTAGGTCTCGTGACCTATCAATGCGCGGGCATTGAGCGGAGCGAGATATAAAGGGGCTTAAACAGAGCTTACCGAGATCGGGCGATTCCATGCAGTGCCCGTGCAAAGCTCGCTCAATGCGCATGTGCATTGCCATAAAAAGCGCGCGCACAGACACCAGTCTCCCTCCCACAGTCATCCCCCAGCGTGCGCTGTGCCAACAAGCCTTTGAACTGAAGCTTAGCTTCACTTCAAAGGTATCCGCTACCCCCGCCCCCTGCTTCACACGTTTCTCACATTTCTCCTCCCTCCCTTGCCTCCCTCGCCCTTCAGCATGCCTTTTCCTAATGTCCAAAGAGTCTGCGGCTACGTTTCTCCTCAATGTCCTTCCTTCTGTTCACCCTGATCCCTTTCTTCCTTCGTTCTTTCCTTTCCTTATTTTGGCCTGTCAGCCTCCATCCTTTCTTTCCCTCTTCCTTGTTTCATCTTTCAGTTTACAGTTATTGGTCTAGAGCCCCTCTAGCAGTGCAGAGAAAGGGGCTGCTGCACGGAAGGCCTCTCTAAATTAACCCTTCATGTGCCATTGTTTCCCTTTTATACGAAACTTCCAATTCTTCAGACAGCGACTTGCAAACAAAATATGCCATTTAAAGTCATCATTCACTTTTTTCCCATAGGAGGAACGTCTCTCTACATAGTTGTTGATGAGCTTATTTTTTCATGCAGAATAGTTCCAAAATCTTATTTCAGTAATAACAAGGGTGGCAGACCTTAATGTATACGTGTGGTTATGGCACACATTGTAGTTGTTTGCATAAGCATTTGTTTTACAGTATTTTTCGAGTCTGAATTTTTACTGGTAGTAGATGCACCAGATTTGTATTCTGATAGACGGGCTTTTACCTTTTCCAGATAAATTTTATTTACAGTTTGTTCCCGTGCTAGACGGACTTTCATCTTTTCCAGATTATTTATTTTTACAGTTTATTTATTTTTTACAGTTTGTTCCAGTGCTGTCAATAAGTGTGCGTTGTCTGGGGGATGGATTGAAGTTAACCTCTGATGCTAAGGGCCAAACCAGAATAGATTGCAATGTGACAACATGTTTATGGATGACACATATAAATGTGTATTCAAATTCATGTTAACATGTTACAGTACTCGTGTGGCCATATGCACTGTCTTTGCACCCGTCTTGGATTTCTGCAGTTTCTCCAAAGAGTTGCAGACCGTGGGAAATAAGTCTCAGGCAATGTCTTAGTATGGCTGAATCCTATTGTACACTCGTCTGTATCACGTACTTCCCAGTCCCTCATTTGCTAGCCACATGCATTCATTTTTCCCCAACTTCTCGTTGTCTCCCTCCAGTTTGTCTTACTGTTTCTCTCCCTTTCATTCATATTGTCTGCTGTCATCTTTCTCTCTCGCAATCTCTCCCCACTCGTACCTTTTTCAGATTCACTATCTCCTTCTTTCATAGCACCTACAATCTAGCTGCCACTGCCCTTCAGTCTCTCTGTGCCCCTTCCTCTCTCCGTGCTCTGCCTGCTCTATGCCTGTGCCTCTCCGCGGCTTGACCTGCTCGGTGGATCGTCGTCTTCCATATCTGCCTTTGCACCTCCTGTTTCTCACCGCATAATCTCTGTCTGCGGCACTCTTCTTCCTCAAAGCCTGCCATCCTTTCTCTCTTACTCCTTCTTTGTGTCTGTTTCTCAGGCAATTTCTGCCTTCTATCTCCCCTCCTCTCCCTCCTTCCCTCTCGTCCTCCCTCTCCCTTCCTCCCCTCACTCTCTCACTCTCCCTCTCTCCATCTACCTCTCTCCCTTTCCCTCACTTCCCTCTCCCTCTCTCCTCTCTCACCCTCTACCTCTCTCTCTCCTCTCCCCTTCTCCCCCTCTCTCTCCTCTCTCCCTCCTTACCTCCCCCTGCTCTCCTTTTTCTCCCTCTCCCCCTCTGCCTGCTCTCCTCTCTCTCTCTCTCCCTCCCCTCTCTCTACCCCCGTCCTTCGCTCTTGTCCTCCCCCTCTCTTCTTACCCTCCCTCTCTCCCTCTACCCTCTCTCCCTTTCGCTCTCTCCCTTTCCCTCACTTCCCTCTCCCTCTCTCCCTTTTCCTCTCTTCCCTCTCCTCTCTCCCCGTCTCCCTTTCCCTCACTTCGCTCTCCCTCTCTCCCTTTCCCTCTCCTCTCTCCCTGTCTCCATCTCTCTCTCCTCTCTCCCCCTCTCTCTCTCATCTCTCCCCCCTCGCTCATCTCTTTCTCTCTTTACCCTTTCCCTGCTTTCCTTTTTCTCCCGCTCCCCATCTCCCACTCAGCACCACCACAGCATCACTCAGCACCACCACAGCATCACTCAGCACTACCACAGCATCACTCAGCACCACTCAGCACCACCACAGCATCACTCAGCACCACCACAGCATCACTCAGCACCACCACAGCATCACTCAGCACCACCACAGCATCACTCAGCGCCACTCAGCACCACCACAGCATCACTCAGCACCACCACAGCATCACTCAGCACCACCAAATCATCACTCAGCACCACCACAGCATCACTCAGCACCACCACAGCATCACTCAGCACCACTAGGCACTACCACAGCACCAGTCAGCATCACCACAGCACCACCACAGCACCAATAAGCACCACCACAGCCCAGTCTGCACCACCACAGCATCACTCAGCAACACCACAGAATCACTCAGCAACACCACAGCATCACTCAGCACCACCACAGCATCACTCAGCACAACCACAGCATCACTCAGCACCACCACAGCATCACTCAGCACCACTGCGCCATCACAGCATCAATCTGTGCAACCATTCAACAACAACTGGTTCAATTATGTCCTCTCAATGTTTCAAGATTTATTACAAATGTCACAAAAAAATGTTAATATTTCACTTCTGTTCTTGGATTTTCGTCACAATAAAATACACTGAACATACAGCCTGATTCATCAATCTCCCGTTTTGCGAGGCCCTAATAGCGAATCATAGCGAATCGCTATTAAGGACTGGCAAAACGGGATTCATGTAGGATTAGCAAAATTTTTTGCGATTCCTACTGATTCCTTATTTGCGATTAGCAAATTGCTAATCGCAAATAAGGAAAAACTCCCCATTCATTCCTATGGGCCAAAAGGCCCATAGAAATGAATGGGGAGTATTCCTTATTTGCGATTAGCAATTTGCTAATCGCAAATAAGATTGCGATTTGAAGGGTGCCAGGGGTGTCCAAAGGACACCCTGTAGTACCCCATAAATGACATTTGACACAGGTGTTGCACACACACATGTCCAAAGGGCATGTGTGCGTGTAACATGCAACTCAGAAAAATGCATTTAAATGCATTTTTCTGAGTTTTCGCAATTTACCGCGAGGTTTGACCTCGCGGTTAATTGCGGCCAGAAATTGCGAATTCGCAAAAGAAATGTGGATGATGAATTACATTTAAGGAATCTCAAATAGAGATTCCTTAAATGTAATTCCTCGCAAAATTGCGAGATCGCAATCAGCGATTTTTGCATTTGGGATGATGAATCCCAAATGCAAAAATCGCACTCGCAAAGGGCCAGATTCTCAGAATCTGGCCCTTTGCGAGCCGATTTGGCCTTGATGAATAAGGCTGTAAATCTTCACAAAGGTTTTTTACAAAAGTTTAAGCTATTACCATTATAAATTACAATCACTTTTATTTAAGTATTAATTACTTAAAAAATTAAAAGCCATTGTTATTTGTAATATAAATACAGCTAAGTCACGTAAATACAAATCCTGTTGCATTACAAATGCTATAGGTGTCACATTTGCGAAAGTTATAACTATTGGCATTGTAAATGACAAAGATATTAATTTAGCTATTTTCAAAACCAAAACAAAAAAATTGTCATTTACAAGACCAATAGCTCCAACTTTTCTAATGCGAGACCTATTGCATTTCCAATGCTTGTTTAACACACAGGTAGTATTCTAGGACTCTACCACAGAAAACCATGAGCGGCTCTACGGGCGCACTGATCCTGAGGATATCACTCCACGTGACTTCTGCATCGTTTGACATCCAAACAGGTCAGCGCACTAGTCTTTGCTCGTGTTCTCGTTTCACAACTTCCGGCTCAGAGAACAAATCGGACGTCTCTAAGGGTTTCCTGAATTTATTGGGGAATGCTCTAGTGTTTCTTACCACCAACATGGCTACACGCCTTCCCCCGCCAGGCGCAACTCGTTTCCAACCACTTAATCCAATTGAATTACATATAAATACACCACCGTCCACCCTCTCTTCCATACCACGGAGCAGCGGGATGGCGAGAGAGAAAGCGAGGACTTCACAACTTCATATGACAGTTTCTATTTACCTCTCGACCCGAAGGCTCATGGAGCGCTGACTCCTTACGTTTCTAGTATGTACTTTTTCTCAGCTCTAAACAAACTCACTTTTTTTCAGCTAAAAACAACTCATTTTAGACTCACGTTATAGAGTGTGTTCTTTCCGTTTTATGTATGTTTGTCATGTGTATTGTCACCCGTCCCCCCTTCCTTTACCATAACAGGTCACAGCACCAATGTTTAACTGTAGCATATTATGTTTACAAGGTTCACTATGCAACACCTTTTTCTCTCTCATAGGTGATCTGTGTTTGCGCATTGGGAAGCGCACGTGAAGTAACTGTGCTCTCTTTTACAGACTTATTTTCAGAAATACTGACAGAGCTTTAGAAAATAAATAACCGTACCACATAGGATTCTTTTAAAAATCACTTGTATATATATTCACATATTTTTTCACATATTGATAGCAACATAGTGAGTGAGAGAGGGATCTTACTCCGTCCTGATGAAGAAGCCTTGCAGCTTCGAAACATGATGACTTTTCCAGGAGAATCAGCACATTACTAGCGTGATTTCTCCGAACCACCCTTTTTTAACAGTATCAGCCTATGACCAAATAACGTTTTTTTTAATCCATAAGGCCAGGTATTTTTTAATATCACACTTTTCATCGACCCTTGACCCTTCTCACTCACTACAAATACACCTCACATAGCACTAACAAAACTGAGCGCCGAAGCATAGTCGCCAGTCGTAGCATGCCCCGTCCCGCAGCGGGGCTGATGATGAAGCATGACACCAAGGGCCCTTTTGGTTTGTGAGGGGAATTTTAACAAACACAGTGTATGTCTTGACTCCTAGACATACAGAAACCTTTCAGAGTTGGATCTTTTTTTTTTCTAATCCATTGCATGGAGGAGGATGCATCCACCATAGTACTCTTGTTGAGCACTACCTCTTCACTCCCTAACCTTTGTTTTCTTAACTTAGCGCACAATCTTCCATGAGTTGCCAACCTCAGCTGTGCACAGACACCGGCCTTATGCAGCACAAGATGGCCACAGGGCTTGGCCTTCAGCCAGTTCCAGAAAAGGCTCCACCATGCGATTCAAGTCTCGTTCATGCACAGCCTTCTGCCATTAACTGTGTGGGCTGGTCTTAAGGCCCATGGGTTTGTTCAAGTCCAGTGGCCAACCCACTCTGAGTGTACGACTCCCACTGTGCACAGCTTTTCGCAGTGCACAGCAGAGGTTGCCCTCAGGGCAAAAGGGGATGTTTTTCTCATGTCAGGTTTGCTGTACTGTGATAATAAGCTCGGATTTGTGCTTTAAACTGCAGTAATAATTGTGTAAGTATACATTTATGAGTATATTTGCTCTAAATAACGGGTGTTATTCGGTTACTTTTATTTTCACTGTATCTCAGAACATGTATTTATGTATACACTGAAAACACAAAGATTAAAGTGATGTCATAGTGAACTTTGTTTAAAACAGATAAAGAGAAGTATGAAAAATCCTCAGACATTCACTGTTAAAAAAAAAACAGTTTATTGTGAATTCAAAGCAAAAACCACTGAAATTCGTAAGTTATGGTTCAGATCAAAATCCATAAATCACACAGTAGACATGCAAACTATAACTTACAAACTGCTGCTATGCGGTTGACCTCATCCATAATATGAGACGTGCAATTAACATTTTTATAAATAATCTTACAGATGATATTACATATCATTTTGCCCTTAACAGTGTGAGAGAAACTACTATGAATGTAGTATTATTGTGGGAAATTGGGTTGTTGGTTGGAGGGTGTGTGAGCCCTCTTCAAGCAACAGCCACAATCCCCATTAGAGTGAACCTCTATACTCACTAATCTGGTAGCTTGGCTTAAAAACAGTCAAATGTAACGTAGAGGCAATTTGTAAAGTATTTATGCAGCATCAGCACACAAAAAGCAACTAAGTGAAAACACATAAGAAGAATAACCCAAAACCAATGTAGGAAAATAGAGTTCACCTTAATAAATTATTTGACACCAAAAGGGCAAAAATCTAATTTGTAGATCATAGATATGCAAATTTAAGAGTTTGGTAGAAATTAAGCGCTAAGAGGCAAAAGCCCCAATAGCAGGTGAATGAATGAATGAATAATTTATTGTGTGACTACTTGAAATTATTACAATATAAGATTATAAAACATATGTTGCAAATTAAAACTTGGTCAGACTTAAAAACCATGGCAGCAAAAGGGTGTGTAGCCAGCTGATCCTGAGTGTATGGTTGAGTTATAAAAACACAATTTCACCATAGTTCATTATTTAGGTCCCTGGGGGAGGTAATCTTTGTTGAATAGACTTTTATTATGGAGGAGCATGTCTAACTGTTAATCATTCTCTCTGTGTGACATTAATTCTTTCAGAAGTGAGTGTGCTTGGTAGATAAATTTGGCAAAGTTGGCCATCTTCCTCTCTGTTCCAAGGTGTAGAGCTGGCTGATAACATCCTTTGCAGTACTTGTGCCCAGGAAGAGAAGTATGGGCCTGAGGTAGATTCTGCACGCTTGCCACTGGGCCAGCCAACATAGGAGTATATGTGCCAGAGACTCCCTTCTATAGTTGCACAGTCGGCATGCAGTAATATCTGTAAGTGCTTTCCAGGTTGGATATAGTTCTTTTATTGGAAGTGGGTGCAATCTTCGAGCTAAAATCTTGTATAATGCCTGGCTCCACACTGCCTGCATGAGATGATGCTTAGTTGTTTGTAGAATTTGTCGGAGGCACCAAGTTTTATGAGTCGCTGGCAGCAATAGCGTCTATGTCCAGTGAATGGGAGCAAATACACAGCTGCTTTTTTATAGTTAATTTGATGGTGGCATAGTCTGCTATACACGGGTCCTAGTTTCAATGGCTAGCTGAAGTTGCTCCTTAGATTCTGCAAGTTTGATGGACCAGGGATTTTTTGGTTTGGATTTTTTTTTTATGACAGCCTTCAAAGAATTGGCTGGGGCCATGATTGCCAAGTGATGGTATTTTGCTGATTTTTGCTGGGTAAGGTCAAACTCTAGGCAGATCAAGGTATTTCTTGTGAGTGTGGGCAGGCAATATATTTTCTTGTGTGCTGCTCTTTCCAGCTCTTCCACAAGCATTCCAGGAAATGCCTGTTGCGCCTAAATAAGTGATGGTAGCAGTGTGTCCTGCATAACACTTCGGATCGGCATAGTTGTTGGGCTTTCTAGTGTGGCACGCAGCTTGCAGAGGGCCTGCATGACAAACTTTCCTTTCAGCCGTAGTCACTGTAAGTGGATCGAACAGTGTCCGTTCTCACTTAGCCAGACACCTAGGTAGTGGTAGCTTTGCACGCAGTCCAGGATCAGAGTGCCCAAGCGCCACCTGATGAGCTTTTTCTTTGGATAGCTCCCAAAGATCACAGTTTTGGATTTACTCAAGTTCTCTGTTAGCATATTTTTGGTATTATATTCAGCTAGGGCTGTCAGGGCTTGGAGGCCTGTTCGTGTGTGGTCCGATAGGACTAGCTCATCGGTATACTGCATTAGATGGCTTGTTTTGTCCCTGATTTTTGGATTGACGAGGGAGGCTCCCTGTAGTGCCCGGCCCAAGTTGGTGGTATACAGTATGAATAGTATCAGTGTCAAGATGCAGCCCTGCTTTAATCCCCATTCTGTGGCAATTTGTTTGTAGGTGACTCCATGGAGAGTTATATCCTTACCCATGTTCTCGAGTACAAAGATGTAACATCACACAGTAGGCCAAGGCCGATGTTCCAACTCACCAATTTCCACCAAAGGATGTTTCTATCAAAATGTGAAGACCAAAAGTTGATGTTCTCCCTAAAAAGAGAGCTGGGCAGTCGATTGGGGCCTGGTGCCCCATTTTTCTGGATCCTTTTAAAGCAATGCGGACAGCACTCTTGCTTTGAGTTGTGAGTTCAGCAGAATACCTCGGGTGATCAATCTTGGCGATTTCTTTATCCCTCTGGGTGAAGAGACCTTTTACTTATGGGAGTCTCTGTTTGCTACTGTATACAGGCTTCACATGTGCTTCCCAAGTCCCTGTGGGTATCGGGTTCCCTCTATAAGATAATCCTTGGATTAGATTGTTTAAATATACCCAAAATTGTTGGGCCTTATTCGGTGCTATAAGGTTGAAAATTTCTATCCATTTCCCCTCAGTGGCTTCCCGTTTTATTTTCTGGACTAGATGCCTGTGGGCCTTTGTTGCTAGTTGCAGCTCCTTCCTAAATGCTTTGGTGACTTTTTTATTGTATGTTCTATTGATTCTTTTTAATTGCTGTGCACTTTGTTTGGTCTGTGGGGTTGAACCTTGGATATGAGCTCCCATGCTTGTTTTGGTGTAAGGAAGCTTTCATGAAGCAGAGTGGCTAGTTCTGGAGCAAGATGTTCCAATTCCCCTATGGTGTCCTGAACAGTAGCCCTAGTTGCCCAGCTGGTCCATGAGGATTTCCATGAATTAAATTTGTTGATGGTGATGTTCACCCATTTGATGCTCCTCATGAGTCTTTGCTGTTCCTCACCATTTGAGTGCCCGGGTGGCTAAGAGTATATTGTTTATCCGCTGGGGTCTTTAAACTCAGTACAAGGTCTGCATGGTTGCTTCCGCTCCGAGGGAGCACTTTGTAGCTTAACATAGGCTTCCCTAATCGCTGGCTCAGTAGGATGTAATCAATGGTTGTCTGGCTGTTAAAAGTCAGTGGGTGGACTATACCTAGCAATGACTCTGCCTCAGCACATGCAAAAGGGTTTCACAGAAGTCCTTTATGGCCCTAGACAAGCTTGGGCCAGGGCAGGGAAGCAGGAAATTCCAGACACTTCTGTAGGACAAGGACTCAATTAGCTTCTCCCACTTCAATGTGGGCACCAGGTATAAGTTGGACCCGCGGATCCAACACTTCAGATCACTTTTGGACCTGCTGACTCTGCCAGGAAGAAGGACTGCCCAGCTATAAAGACAACTCTGCTGGTCAAACGTTGCTCTAAAGACCAAGGCCTGTTTTGTAATGCTAGGCATGCTGCACCAGGAACCTTCTGTGGCTGTGAGCTGCCCTGCTGAATCCTGCCTGCCAGTTTGGACACAGAACTCCGGGAAATCTCCAATGGTCATTCAGCTGGCCCCCTGTTCAAACCAAAGGGGCAAAAGAGGATTCTTTGATGTTGTTGCATCCCCCACATCTTGACACAGGGGGGTGCAGCCTCCATCGACTCTGGTCTAGTGTGATATAGATCATCCTCAATGCTGAAGCATCCCAGCTCAAGTCCTCGCAAGCTCCAGAAGCTCTGTCAATGCCGAGGTAGCGTCACGCTGACACCAACCCACTGCTATGCATTTCATCCCCTGCACTGATGCATTGTGGCGCAGGTCTCCACAAGCCCCACCAGCTTCCTCGGCACAGGACCTCGCATAGCAGCTCTTCATCAACAGTAATCAACTCCACCACTGTGTGGCGCATCTTGATGCCCAGCACCTCGAGACCCTCACAGGTGAGTAGTTGTGCTTTACTAACCCTGACTGATTGATTGATGCTGGATCTCGCATCCAGCTCCTCGTCACTGGTTCATTGATGCAAGGACTTCACATATCAATGGCCAGGCCACAAGGTACTTTTCAGTGGACTTAACTCAGTCCTGTATCTCGCCTCACCCTGTCCTGTATCTGTCCTGTGCTCCTATGTGATCAGCCTGAATTTGTGGCTTGGACCCAGTCTACAATAACATATAACTTGTTTGTGCAGACAGAGGAAGCGCTCTCTCCTCTTGTGTGGGGAGTGGAGGAGCACGTAGGAGGAGCTTTTAGGAGGTACAGCACAGGAACAGAGTTCATACTCACAGCAGAAGCCGAGGGTAAGTGTGGGAGAGTCTGCAAACTGCCCCTCACTGCCCCCAGTGAAGAATTGGGAGATTTCTGCCCTGCGTCGTCTTCATCAAGAGTACAGTGGTGACATCAAAGGCCAGAACCTGCAGCTCCGCCTGAAAACTCATGGAGGTGTTCGGCATTAGGATGGGAGGCCACACTCAGTTCGCTGCCTTTTCCCCTTTCTCTAAATGTTGCCCTCCTTCTTCCCAAGGCCCCCAGGATGCCATCCCACCCACATCTCAATGATTCCTGACCCCCCAGAAATTACCCTGATAGCCCCACAGGGGCAAAAGGTGGCGGTGGAGGTAGAGGGGAGAAGGGAGCAGGAGAGAGAAATTGAGCAGCACCGGATAGGAGGGGCAGGTACATTCGCAGACGACACCGGATCCAAGGTCTTCAAGAGACTTTAAGGGCTCTCAAGGAAATCAAGGAGTAAGGACTCAAGGATCACCCACCTAACCACTAAACCAGATGACTCCGTTCATTCCTACCAACTGTTCCTTCAGCAGCTGATGTGCAAGCAGCAAAAGCGCCAGAGCCTCCGAAAGCCGCATAGTAACTTTCAAGGCAAAGCACCAACCAAAGCTCCACTTATGCCACAGCAGCATAGCTAGCCTGTAAGTACCCACAGCTCACTGCAAGGTAGAGCAGCCAGGTCACTGTCCATTACTGCTTATAACCACAGCAAAATCGGTAACACGCCTGTGATGGCCACCCTCACCCACCCCCCTTTCCTCATCCTCCCACCCTTCCACCTTTCCATATAGTGACAATTTGTGCCCCTGTCTCCAGGGAGAAAGTCTGGGGCAACCAGGTGAGGAATAGCAGGTGGCCAAACCCAGTGAAACAAATAAGACAACTAGATGCAAAACCAGTCCTTGGGTAGACCCCCCCGAGTCTTACCCAAGCTTCAAACCTCCATCTGGGAACCTGACATATCAACATTTGGGCCCCCCACTTCTCAAGTTCGGGACAAGGACACTACCAGTAAAAATGGTAAAGGAAAAGCACACACTTACTAGTGGCCAAGTCAAAGCAGAGATCCAAATCCACCTCAGAGAACCTGCCGACACACGCAGATACATCTGGGGGAGCAACAACCCAGCCCACAAACTGAAAGATATAGGAATTGGGCAGCTGGACACTACTCTGGGACTAGACTTCTACAGACCGCATCCCAGGTTCCATCAGCAAGGATGCCACATGCCCAAAAGACACTACTATTGATGCCTTCTCATCTAAAAATATACAATGCACACCTGCACAAGGCATATCCACGGTGAGCACCGACAGCATGGACAGTATAGATAGCAATACTGGGTCAGGACCTGCATCTGCATTAACAGGAACAGAGATCTCACATACAAAAGCTACAAATACTGCGCTAAGTCCCCCCAGTGATGGCACCCCCCTCCGGGAAAATAAATGGCTTCACTCAACTTACAAATTGGGAGAGCACCGAAACACTGCATCAGAGTTCACCAATACGGAGAACAGAATGCAACAAGGAAGCACTCAAACAGCTGTCGCCACTGCCTAAGAAGGTCGGGAGGGCAACATCAGTCCATTCAACAGTTCAAATTTGACCCCCTACATTACACGCACAGAAAATAGAGAAACATAGGGCGAGCTTCTCCAAGAATAAACTCACACACATGAAATGAGGGTTCATGCATCATCTTAGACTCTATCGGAGCCAGAAGCAGGCTACTCTCTGCATAGATCACCTTTGCTACTACCATTGGAGCTTTCATGTGCCCAAGAAAACTTGTTAAAACAGTCAACACCTCTCTGTCAGCAACAATAAATGCTCTACCATGGCAATCAGAGAAATTGGAACGACAGATGGAAACCATGCAACTAATGGCCCTCACAATGACTTACATGGCCAAGAAAGTCGACAGTATTGTGCAACCAGCAGCAGTCTTATCCCCACATCTGAATGCTGATGCCCTGAGATAGTGGCAAACTTGCATATCTTCCGAGGGTTCTCACCTTGTTGGTGGAGGAGCCAAAATTCAAAATCAAAATCTCTTCATCCTCAAAGACTTTAGAGGAAACAATAAATGAGCTTATAGATGTACACAGAGATCCGGTATCTGCTCCTAGGCAACAGCGACAGCAGGTGACAATCAACTCAACCTGGCCACCTCTTTCAGAATCACTGACAGAGAACAGTAACCAAATAGTGGCCTCAACATCTCATAATCTAGGGGCTACAAATCACTGCCCATGGCACGTAGAGAGAAGAAATGCTCAAAAAGCAACAAAAACATCTAACAACAACTTCTTAACACAAAACAAGCAACACAGCAGGCAGAAAAGACCCATCAAAGTGGAACATTGATGTCTGCAGTCATATGCGCAGGCCACCATGGGGGCCGGCCACGCCTAGAAATTAACTACCCCGCAAGGGGGAAAATCGCTACTGGCTTGGACCATAAAGCAGCAGAAAGTAAATATCCAGAATCTCACTCTATGGCCAAAACTGCCAACAAACACCAGCAGCCGGCTGGCCGGCTGGCCAGCAACCCGGGCAAGGTCACTCTAACTCAAGGGACAGCAACTGGTGGCCTCCCAGCCTCCCCAATGATCGGGCACTCATTCAAGTCTTCCAACAACATCACAAAAAATCCTGGGGGCAGAAACATTCAATCAAGTACGTCTTAACAACAGAACAAGTCCAACAGAACAGCCAATCTGGCCTGACATAGCCCCCAGGGACAAAGAACCCTGAACTTAGCACAAGGGGCAGAGTCAAGCACACGAGGATACCAACAAGAACCATGTAGCTCACAAACTCAAGTCAATCTCAGCTTCGCAAAGCCCCCTTATATGGACAGCTGCCTAGTGCCAAATAACCCTGCTACAGGGGATAGACATTTGCCCAAAACCAGCATGACTCCATTGTATTCTTCAAAAGGCAACATGGATGTTCTCAATGGAATAAATATACTTAATCTTTTACACCACATCCATTCGCTGTCTTATATTACCTCCAGTGACATTGCCAGGGTACAATTTGTAACCATGACAATGTTGTAGAGGAAGGAACAAACCATCATAACTTGGCAGGACACAAGTCTAACAGAAAGCGTGCTTAATGAAAAACATCCATGTGCAGAATGGGGGATCAACAGTCACATTGTCGACAAGGAAAAGTACCCATTCATCTTACACACACCCTCTAAGAACACCACAACTACCTCGGTCCTGAAAGGGACCAGCAGAGGAGTTACTTCCCTAGGAAATACAAAGATGACCATCAAGTGTATGGTGGATGGTCAGCAAGGCGGAAGGTCTGGCACTGCAACCAATGTCGAAAGTCCACTCACTCGTATTCCATCCTCTCCAGATTCAGCATACTGGGGATGGGTCGCCTCCAACATGGCTGACAAAATAAGGCCTCAACTTAAGCATGATCTTCCTCAGTCACAAGAGTACTACGGTAAGCACTCAAACAACAAATTTTCTTACTTGGAACGTTCAGGGATGGGCAAGACCCTACAAAGTCCATTGGTGAACACGCTTCTCAAAGGGGCCGACTTTATTTAGATGCAAGAGACTTGGCCAACTACATCTAATCCCCTCACAGGGTATGTAGCATTCTACAAACCTGCAACCAAAACAAGTTTATTCTGAAGACCTTTCGTGGGCATTGCATCATACATAAAGCATTCCTTGTAGCTGAGCTTCACGGAAATAAAAAACACCTCCAACATGGTTTTAGCTGACATCCTGAAAGGACTGAAGTGTGCTGAAGGACCACTACCTATCTTATTAATCAATGTATATTATAACCCTCACGGGCAAGGAGCCACTAATAAGGTCCTTTTGCTGATTAAGCAAATTGACAATCTGATAACACAACATGCATCTCTGGAAATTATTATCTACAGGGACCTTAACACGCACCACTTTGGGAGAAGGAATGCCAACAGCAATATAACTTGGAGCACTGGGAGATTAAACTTCCTCCTACAGATGCATAAACGAGAATCTGGGAACTTCTTATCCATACAAGATACAGGTTGTAGACACCAGATAGTAAGGTCATGAAGATGCCAACTTTCTAAAATTGACATTTTCAGAATTGCGATTTGAAATCCGACTTTACCATTAAAGAGGGATTAAAATTACAATTCTTTGGATACCAACCTCCACATTTCTACATGCTTCCATTTGAAAGTCATCACTTATTGAATGTAATAATGGCATCCACTGTTAGTCTATGGGAGAGGAAGACCTTTCAGGAGTGAAAAATAAATGTAAGAGTTTTTTACTCCCAGGACATGAATATGTCCCACTTTTGTTTAAAACACTTCTCCCTAAATATGGGCTGTTTAGGGCCTATCCTAGAGTGACATATATGTATTAAAAATGAATGTTTAGGCCTGGCAAAGGTATAGGCCTGGTTATTTCATTCAGGTTAAAATGGCAATTTAAAACTGCACACAAAGGCTGCAATGTCAATCCGGAGGCATGTTTAACGGGTCTCTTAAGTTGATGGCACAAGTGTGATGCAGGTCCACTAGTGGCATTTAATTTAAAGCCCATGGGAACAGGTGGTACCACTTTACTAGGGACTTATATGTAAATTAAATGCGCTACTTGGGGGGAAGCTGATATTACTATGTCTAAAGTAAAGAGCACAAGCACCTTAGCAATGGTCAGCAGAAGTATTGTGCACAACAAAAACAAGATCTGAAAAATTGAAGAATACAGCAAAAGTTTTGGGGGAAGACCAGCCTAAGATCCGACAGGTCTAGTACATATTTTTCTTGTTCAGTATGTATTTTTATATATTGCAATGTAACTCCTTTTCTGCAGAGGGCAAAGGATGAGACAAAGGACATGAATATTTCATCCTTCACACTAGGGGTATAGTTTTACTGTAAATTACAACAGAAGGATCTTCTTTTTTCAAAACAACATAGGGATGTAAGGGAGGAGCTTCCTTAGCATCCTAAAGTTAATATTTGTTTTCATTGTTTGACATCACACAATGAAAGTGAATGCATTAAGTGCTATTTAGCGTCAACTGCTTTCAGGTTTATCCGTGCCCTTGTGGAATATGTCAGCCCTTGAGAACTGATCGCAGCGAAAGGGGTACCAGCTGAAAAAAGATGATGTCCCCTTTCAAACCCTACCTCTTCTTAGTGGAAACCTGTTTGGAGATCACCACAGAAGGGCTTAAAATATAAGAAAAGCGTGGAGCTGCCTCCCAAACATCATACCTTACCTTCACCTGCTAGATCTGGCATTCTTGCCATAGTTTCCCATGCCTTTTTGCCTAGTGACCTCCGGTTTTGCTCACTTAATTTTTGCTGACTTTTGGACTCTGGAGACTTTACCACTGCTACCCAGCGCTAAAGTGCATATGTTCTCTACTTAAAACACAGTAAAATTGGCTTATCCACAATTGGTATATTTAATGTACTTAGAAGTCCCTAGTAAAGTGCAATTCATGTGACCAGGGCCTGTAAATTAAATGCTACTAGTGGGCCTATAGCACTGATTCTGCCACTCACTTACGTAGCACTTTAAACATTTCTTAGGCCTGCAATTGCAGAGCCTAATGGGTTAGATTTAAACTGCCATGCCTAACTGGCAAGTTAACCCTTACATTATCCATCATTCCCTCCCCGTTCTACAAAGCAACTGTTACAATTACGATCTATCATAATGGGATCATCCTCATCCAGGCTTCAGACCATAGCCTTAATATACTGGAAAACATCTTCCGGATCATCAAAGCAAAGGTTGCAAGACCTTATCCCACCTCACCAACAAACCACTCTCCCAGTGCTCTGACTGACTCCCTACCTGACTCCACATCGAGACATTCTACCTCAGTATTTCCTAGTGCAAATACACCAACCCAAGCTTAACCAACACCCCATTAAATAACTTACATCTGGTTGCTTGGGTTTAGAGATGGTGTTAAAATCCATGATCTAAAAGCGTAAGCATTACCACTTATAAAATAAGCATTTTGCTATAATATTGTATATAAAGAACCTATGGTTCTTATGATTAAGGGCCCAATTTGGATGCTGGTGGTCGGACCGCTGACAGCCATTGAGATGGTCGGGAGACCACCCGATAAGCATGAGGCATGTCGTATTGCAATCGGACCACGCATTGGAGGTCTGCAGTTGGTGCTACTGCGGCAGGAGCATGCCACAGCCGTGGAGAAGAGCTGCTGCACATTCCAATGCCATGCAGCACCTCCTGCACATCTGTGCACTGTGTGCCATGCACCATGTTGTGCAAGGCACATGGTGCGCAGAGGTAAGTGCCAAAATCTGGAAAACCAGAAAGTCCGACCACGCCTGACAGAAATGCTGCAGAAAGCACCATAAACGCCGATCCACAAGCGGAATGACCAGAAGTTAAATTATGATAAGATGGCAGAGCAAGCGGAATGATTAGTTTTTTCTGACTTCTGCGGTCCCGCAAAAAGATGAATGGCAGAGCTGGCAGAACGATAATTGCGTTCAGACCGCTGCGGTCTCGCGGAAAGAGGAATGGCGGTCGAATGCAACCACACAACAAGGCTACCATGTGTGGCTGATTATTTTCCGCTGCCTTCAAAATCATTTGACACACCCCAATGACACATCCCCATGGCATAAAAAAATACAAATCCCAGATGAACCCAGAAAACACACCTGACATGAATACTCTATTTGGACACACTCAAATAGCTGAGTATAAATATAACCCCTTCCCTGGCCAGCGTCATTTGCACAACTCCAGAAGTGAAGGGCCAAACACCACAGCAGAAAGGAAAGGCAAATCATCACACATCACACCTTCACAACCACCCACACCAACAACACCAACACACACCTCACACATCTCCACCACCACCTTCCCACCTGCACTTGTCACCCATTTGCACATCACACACCATCGCACAGAAAAAAAGCCATAATTCACAGACAATGAGTTGCCAGTCATGGTAGATGAGATGATCAGGGTAGAACCACGTTTGTTTGGCAGCATGGTCCAACATACACCAGTAGTCAGAAAAAATCAAATGTATGAATGTACCAGATCTGCATCTTTTTCTGCCACACCTCATCCAGAGCCCACCCTCCTGAATGCTCCCCCAAGTGCTGTCCGTGCCCGCAGCCCTAAGAAGGGTAGCGTCTCCTTCCCCCAGGCACCGCTGCCCCTGTCTTCCTGCTGCCTGCAGTGTGGAGGCCGTAGACATTTTGCACCAGCTGTGTGTGGGTAAGACTGCTTTCCTGAATGCCCTCCAGGATCATGGCAACGAGTTGTCACAGGTTGTTGCGTTCATGGATGGCATTCATTCAGATGTGGGTGGCCTACACCGAACTGTCCAGTCTTTGTCCTCCACAGTGACTGCAGCCATTCAGCAGTCCCAGGCTCCCAGTCCAGTTCCTGTCCCTTCGGCAGCCACCCTGCCAGTGGCCCCACTTGACAGGAGTACACACATGCCAGAGCCCTCAGGCACCCACTCATCCACACGGAGCACACAACCTCAGCACTCTAAGCGTACCAGTCACCATAAACTATCACCACAGCACAAAATGAGCACACATGACCACAAGACAAAAAGCCAATCACAGGGCACTCAGGGACATAAGGCAAAAAAGCATGCATCCACACTACGTTCCTCCAAATCATCACCATCCGAGGGCACTTCTATCCCCACACCTGATCCCAAAGGCACACAAACACTTGCCCTGTCTGCAGTGACCCTGGTGTATGCCACAACTAAACCCAAACACATTCCAAAGGCAGTTACACCCAAAACGCCCCCTCCCACCCTTACCCCTGTGAAGCATGGACAAGACTGCAAAGTGGGGAGTGTACCTCAACAACAGGGGATGCTGGGTAAAAAGCAAGGCCACCCCCAGAGACCCACCAGGTCCAGCAAATCCCCACAGGGAGATCCACCTGCACCTGCAATACCTTTGGGGACCAGTGAGGCTGTTGTGCCCACCTCACTTCTCACTCTGGCCAAGACACTTTTGGGATATTGGATCCTTAAGAAGTTGAGACCCAGCCCTCAACATTCACCCTGAGCCACTGAGCCTCCACACAGCAGGTCTCCACCTCCCCGTGCCACCACTCTACCCAGTCCAAGCAACCCTCAGTCTCCCACACCCAGGGATCCCTCCACCTCAGCCAGTTCTCTCCCTCCCAGGTCCAGTCCTCCAACTGGCCCGACAATCAGCTACCTCCCAGTTCAACTTGAAGCCAAAGTTGTAGCCAAGTCCCTCTCCCCACACCATTTCTCCCAGAGCGGTACCTGGACTGCCCGTTCGAAACACCCCCTGAACTGTGAGTATTCCCATGGCAGTGGACTGTGTTACCTATTTGATGTACAAGTTTTCATGCACACATGTGCGGCCTAGAAATTTGGACTGGCCAATGGCCTTGATGTTTTGTACTTTTGATGACTATACAGAGTTTATGTAATAAAGACTGTTATTCGTGTTGTGAGCTTTGTCGCTGCCCTTGCTAATGATGCAGTGCAATGTATGGGTATATGTTCATGTAACACATGCTCTGTATGCCACATTCATAATGGCATGTACTTGATTTATTTTTGCTGAGGTTGCCCGAGGTGACAGACTTTTGTGCTTCTTGACTCAGAGACTTGAGGGGGCAATGATGGTTGTCTGTGATGATCTGCTCTTATCCTAATCATTCTATTGCCAGGTCTCTCATTTTGTACACATGTCATATTTGGATGCTGTACCACAACTGAAGAAAATTATATTTGCAGGATAACTTGCGTGGTGGACAGGGTCCGTCATATCTGCGGGATCTATCTTGATGTGTGAACAGCAGTGTAGATGTGTAGTCATCTTGTGTAGGCCTGACTTCATAGTCACATTCCTACCCCTTAGGGTTGCTCTCCCGACTTGGCCTGCCTCTTCGGTACTGCACTTGATCTACCAGCGCTGGACACCCCTTTGCTGGGGCAGCTGTCGCGCTTACACAAACTTTTAACATAACATAACATTTGAATGTGTGCACTTGATTGGTCATAGACTGTGGTATTGGTCAGTCGTTGGCAGAAGTGTTGAGGTGTATGTGCCGTTATACAGGACACCTGCACACTTACATGATCCAGGTAATGAGTGCCTGTTTGTTTAGATTATCAGACACATGCTTTAGATTGTGCGCACATGTAGGAGTTCTTCATTGAGCAATGTGCAGTGTGTCGGTATGCCCTTGCAGTCCTGGGGTACAACTACTTGTTGTCGCTGTCAGTTATGAGTATGCAGGGTGGTTCACTGCAATGTCTGTGTTGTGGTTTATTAATCAGCCATGGCTCTTGTTTACATTTGTGCTCATGGGCTGACCTACTCAGTCAAACTGACATTATAAGTGACTTTTCTCATACATTGCTGTAACTTCACACATTTCTGGGACAAGCATGTGGTATTAAGAGTCACACCATCCACAAAGGGGGGCTTTTGATGGCTTCACATTGTGAGTTATTCCTCTATGTGTTTTTGCTCTGTACACTCCTCTCCCGTCCAATACTAATGTACATACCACTTCTGCCTATGTCTTCCACCCCATGCCTTGCCAGTGTGTGACCCTCCCACCACTTCATAGTGTGACACTATACTGTGGGAAAGTGATCTGTGTCCAGGACCAATGTTCCACTCAGGACTGTTTCACAATTTGTTATGTGCTATTTTCTTCTAATTGATTGCAGTTACGGTTGCTCATGTACAGTGCAGAAGTTTTACCAGCACAGTCCTCTAGTCATGTTCCATGCATCTGTGCTTTCCAGAGTTGTACATCAGTAGGTGATAGCTAAAGTGTGTGTGTGTGTTTGCTGAGGTACTGCTACCCATCCTGAGTGTGATGTGATCTGTGACCAGTGTGTTCTGCAGAATGCAGCACACGCAGAAAAAGCAAAAACGAGGAGAAACAAAAGTAAAAGGGTACCATATTTACAAAGTGGCATTAAGCCATGCAAAGTGGTTTTACGCCACTTTGTAAATATGGTGCAGGACATTGTGCCACCGGAACATCGGAAAAAGTGAAGTTCTGGTCACGCCATCCCATTGTAACAATTCCCCATTATTTGCTCAACTTTCTAAACAGCTAACACCATACCATATAGAGCACAAGTATAGGTATGGTGTTGCTTCTTGAAGTATTTCTTTCTAGCTTTGGTTTAAGTTCAGCAAATAGATCCACAGTAACCTGACTCCTAAGTGAATATGGGCCACATGTATCAACGTTTGTAATAGCGATTACCAAATTGCGATTTCCTGTGAATCGCAGTTAGGGAATCTTTATTACATGTGTATGAAACTCATAGGAATTCATTTAACGATTCCTAGGGGGGTCGCAAATCGACCTACATCATTAATATTAATGAAGTAGATCGCAATTTGCGATCCCCAGAATCATGGGATGTTGGCCTGCTGGGGTCAGCAGACCACCATGTCCGTGATTCCTCTTAAATAAAGCAATCTTTTTTTTAAATGCAGCCTGTTTTCCTTAAAGGAAATGGATTGCGTTTAAAAAAAATAGAAATGAAAAGTTTTCTTTTCATTTTTTTTCAGAGAAGGCAGTGGTCCATCGGACCTGCCATTTTCATATGTGGTTGTGTATTTTGGGCATGTTTCTATAGGTTGCTTTGCATTCTCCTTGATTCCATCTGGTGGCAAGTTGCACATGCAAAATTTTCATGCTGCAACGAGTTGCTATTTGCGAATTCTTTATACATATACGAACCATTTTCCAATAAGAAATCCCTAATAACGAATCTCTATTTGGAGTTGGTAAATTAGGGGAACAATATTCGGTTTGCACAGCATAGAGAGCAAATATTATTTTGCACGCACATAGGAAAACATTTTTGGCAGCTATTAAATAGTTTGGTACTGGTTACCGATATGCTAATTGTTCATACACCTGGCCCTACATACTTACTTCGAGGCCGTGAAGGGGGTAGGCCATGAGTGATTTTACTGAAGAACATATATAATATAAGCTATTTTTCTGCTAGTGTACAGTTTAAAATACTTCTAGAAGAAGTCCTGACCGATACCATAATCAACCGAACTCCAAAGCAGTTAAAGAATTATGACGTTTCAATGTTGTTCTCAATTGCAGAGAGTCTGTATGCCTCAGAAGAAAAAAGATGTATTTTTAGGTATCCCTACTTGACTTAGTCACTCCATAACTGGATAGTGAAGAAAATGAGCAACTTTGGAACATAATGGAAGCTACTGAGGGAAAAGATACACTTAATTGCCCCACATTATGCTACTCATTAAAGAAAAAACATGCTTATATATGTGCAGTTTTGATGCTCAAGGACATCCTTTAGTTTTTAATTAACTTGTTCCTTATGTTTTCAAACAGCGTGGTACAATGTGCAATTGTTCGAGAGACCATCGCATTTTCAATTCCTGAAAATCGTCTTCTGTCCTATGATAATTACATTTGTACACAACAGATGTCAAAATCAATTCCCTTTAAGTGAGCAGGTCAAGTTCTAATCAACATCCCATCTATAATATATCTGGTTCTATGTAATAAATGGCGAATCCATTATTGGCTGAATACTTCCGTTAGAGAGATGCAATCAATTGTAGGCAATTGTTTTCAGATGCAATGTCTTTCAAAAGACAGTAGATTATAGTAATGAGGCCCATTAGAAGCAATCCCTTTCGAGATAAACACAAGGAATTAATAGAATACCAAAATACAACTTACGTACTGAAAAAGAAACCCTAGAGGAAGATTGATGAAAATGTATAATAAACTGTGGTATTACATTTACATTATTGATTTGACTCTGAAACTTGTGCAGTAGCATGCAATGCTTAGATTACTGTGGAGTGGTGGTGCAGAGTCCATTTACTTGTTACGCATTTTTCCACGGGCTGCCTATGAAGGAATATTCTATAAGCCTTGGCCTGCATCTAGGCCAGACATTGGTTATTTATTTGGGATCGGATCTGCTCCAATATATTGAACATTAATGTAAATAGAGCAGTTTAAGAATGCCAGGAACACTGTTCAGTGTCACTCATTCCAAAGTCCGCTGTAATCCTGATTGTTTCATAAACGTTAGTCTCACAGAGACAGGGAAACTGATTCACAAAGGTAAACTTACACTTTTGTGTAATTTTACAAATACTTTGCTATCAGAAACTCCAAGTTAATAGTAAGTTTGCGACTGTAAAGACTCCATAGTCGGGCGGAGAGATCCACACATAAAAAGATCGGATTCAGGCCCATAGTTGGGCAGGAAAAACTGCGGAATTTTACCCCCAGTGGTGCCCATTCAGCCATGAAGAAGGGTTGAATAGGAGACAGTGTAGCAGTCTTCGAATTTACACCAGAAATAAGAGAGAGGCTGACTTTATATCAATAGCTGTGAAAAGAAAGCTGTTGTTGTTTCGTTTTCTGTGTTATTGTTGTGTAAATCAATAGTAAAAGGCTTTGTTTCCTCTTTTCAGTGTTCACATTGTGTATGTGACAGGCAACAAAGAGGGAAACCAAGTGCTACCAAAAGCAGCAGATTATCGTGTGCACTAGGTGACCAATTGGCTTGTCCAGCTGCCCCGACACCAGCATAGCCAAGTGTCTATGGCCCTGACTCCTCCTGAGATTGGCAGACAGCTCACAGTATTAGATACCTCAGAGGTCAAGGTGGGATATGGCAACGACAAAGTGTGAAGTGGACATTGTTTTCTACGTATGTAAATGCTACATTTCTGTGTCCAGGCTGCCCTTGGGAACCCAACGTTTCTGCTCCACGGACCCCTGTCTTGACTTCCTCTGCCTCATTTACCCAGGCTTTCTTTCATGTCAAGACTAGGCCACTTCAGGGCTCGGCCTTCTCAGTGCTCACAAGACAGAGAGATGCCACTCTGCCAATCCCTTAGGAGCCATCAGTGGTGGCTTCTCTGCTAAGGTGGAGGAATGTTGCAGCACTGCATTTCAACAGTGTGGGGAAGGCCTGTTCTGGTGACAAAGGAGCAGAGATAGAAACAGTGGGCACTCTTTAAGAGTGCGTGATTGTTTGGCTGACCCTCTTGGGCCGGCCAGTCATGTGCACTTTGTATGTTCTCCACCCTGGCTGCATTACAGCTTGGGTGTAGAATATGTCCAGAGCTACCAGTCCCTGCCTAAGCACCGAACCATGGTGCTCAGACCAATCTCAATGCTGGTGCTTCCTGTGCGCTCTGTTCCTGTGCCTGGAGAGGTGCGGAGAGGCAACGGTGAAGAGACACGCGAGAAGCGACAAGGAGGGGCATTTTCTTATCTTTACCCCCTCTTCCCCCCAAACTCCACCCTGCACCCCCGATCTGTGCCAGCCACCTCTGAGAGTCATACCAATATGTGGCTACTAGGTCATGGGGATGTCAATTCCTCCTCCTGTCACCCACCATGTCTGCCCGCTGGGAGAGGAGCTGGAAAAGCAGGACCCTTCAAGACCTATTCACTCCCGTAAGTTGTGAATGGGGAATAGGGGAGGGGCTGAAGGCCTGAAGGAGTAAACACAAGCCCAGAATGATAGGGGTATCGACATGGTGTTAAATGAAGTATTTTGGCATGGGTGGATATTTATTTATTTCTTTATTTTGAAACTTGTATAGCACGCATCTACCCCAGACGGGGGTGTCCCGGCGCTTGGGAGAGTTAGCAGTTGTAAGTATCAATGAGCGGCTAGGGGTTGGTAAATACCCAGGTCTTTAAATTGCGTCAAAATAAACCTTCAGATTCTGTCATACGAAGGGACAATGGTAAGCTGTTCCAAGATTGAGCATAAATTACTGCAAAAGATCTGCCCCCCATTCTAGATCAACGAAACCGGGGAGTCCGCAAGAGGCTCAGGTGATTCGATCTGAGTGATCGGTGGGACTGAGCATGCTTAAGTCTAGCTCTGAGATAGGCAGGACCCTGACCCTGCATTGATCTGAAAGCCAGGTCCATAGATGTAAACTGAATGCGTCTAGTCACAGGTAGCCAGTGTAACTTTTTCAAATGTGGTGATATTGGGTGACAATATGGAATGTTACAGATCATTCTTGCCACCGTAGTCTGCACAATCTTCAGGCGTTTGACCAAGTAGGCTGGCACTCCAACATACAGGCTGTTCGCATAATCCAGGTGTGATGTTATAAGGGCATGAATAATGGTCCAGTGAGCATCCAAAGGAAGAAAAGGTAGAGAACTTTGCGTATCATGTATAGTGTACCAAAACACGAGACCCTATTTATTTGAGCCTTGCTGGCCACTTCATTGTCAAATCGGAATCCAAGATTCCTGGCTGATTCCACTGGGACTGGGGAGGGGGATTCAGCTTAGGTGGCCACCAAAGTAGGGGTAGAGGGGGATTTTTTTGATTTAAAAACAACACTTCAGTTTTATCCGAATCGAGCCTGAGTGTTAAGTGACATCCAGGTGAAGATTCTGCTAAGGCAGTGTCTGAAGGTAATAAAGGTAGCGTCAGAGTGATCTCTAAATGAAAACGCCAATTGTGTGTCGTCAGCATAAGAGATCACTCCTACCCCACAGGATTCTGCTACAGTGGCCAGCGGAGACAGGTAGACATTAAAAAAAGTGGGCTCAGGGCAGAGCCTGAGGGACTCCACAACTTTGTGGTTTCTTCTCCGAGACAAAAGGCTGAAGGGAGACCTGTTGGGTGCGACCGCTTAGAAAAGATCAGATCCAGGCCAAAGGGGTGCCCTAAATCCCAAGACCATACAGTCTCTCAATCAGTATGGCATGAGAGACCATATCGATTGCCGCGGACAGGTCAAGGAGCACTAACAATGCTGCGTAGCCTGCGTCCATGCATTTGTGGATAGTCTCTGAAACCTCCAGTAGTGCAGTCTCGATACTATAACTGGATCTGAAACCGGACTGAAAATCGTGGAGAAGTTGTCCAGACTCAAGGTAGTTAGAGAGTTGTTCTTGAACTACTTTCTCCAGAATTTTAGCTGGTTTAGTTAAAAGGGTAATGGGCTGGTAATCGCTAAAAACAGACGGGTCGGCTTTGGGTTTTTTAAAAATAGGAATCAACATGGCATGTTTCCAGGTCGTAGGAAAGAGACCAGTTTGTAAGGAGGTGTTTCAAGTTCAGAGGAGAAATATTATGAGGGGCATATACAAAGTTATGCGGTGGCAGCTGTGTTATGAGTGATTTGCTTCCACACAGTGTTTGGGTGCAGGTAAATTAGTGAGTTTGTGAAAATATGCAATTTGTTGTTTTCCATGGGCACAGTCTACAGGAGTCACTCTTTGTGGACTATTTCAACATTAAGAGTTGTGATGTGCCTGTAAGTGTTGCTCCTGCATGTGGCTAAGGGACAAGTACTGGGTTGTTCTGACATTCTTTAAATTTTGGGATAACAACATAGCGAAGTTGGACTGCACTAAAATTTAACTATTCATATTTTATTTTTCATATTTTTTAATTATCTTTCCCACCTGAATGGCATGGGTGTTTTTCTTCTAAACTAATGTCTCTGATGACCTTCTTTACATGGTTTGAAATGATCCAGAGCACCAAACCTGAGACTCAGGCAGGCTGCATTGATACTAGCACCAACAGAAGCAAAAGAACCTTCACCATTGTGAAGAATTTCACCCCTCCAAGGGCCCCCTCTAACTAGATCACCTGATCTCAGACCCTCTGCAACAATCTCTCCCAATTGTTCAGCAACAAAATCAGCACCATTTACAACTTCAATCCACAACCAAACTAGAAAGACCTAAATAAACGCCTCCCAATCTTGTCCCAAAAACTACCGTTAACCACATGAACTGTCATTACCCCAGAAGAAAACACAACAAGTATGAAGTTCATTCCCTTGGGGGCCCCATTGGATCCTGGCCTCTATCACACCTACTCCAGATGACTGCAACCCATCCGCACCATGCTTACAACCCATTTTGAACACCTCCACCTCTTCCGTGATCTTCCCAGATGCTTGGAAACACACACCTGTCTTCCCATTGCTGAAGAAACCCTCTGCAGACCTTTCAGTGTTCACCAACTACAGACCAATCTTCCTGCTCCATTTTCCGGCAAAGATCTTGGACAAAATCATCAACAGATGCCTCACCAAATACCTCAATGACCACAAACTTCTCAAAATCACTTGGCCTGGTTTTAGCCCCAACCAGAGCACATAAACGTCCCTCATCAGTGCTACAGATTCCATCCACATGACTCTAGATGGAGGAGACATAGCGGCACTCATCATCCTGGGCCTCTCAACTGAGTATGACACAGTTTCCCATCCCAAACTCAATGAATGCCTATATGACATTGGAATACAAGGACAGACACTCCTATGGACATGCTCCTTCCTGACTGGAAGGACCTAGTCAGTGAACCAGGGAGCATACACCGCAGCCATCCATGACTTATCTACGATGTTCCACATGGAACCTTCCCCATCCTGACCCTCTTCAATGTATACATGATCCCTCTAGCCAGCATCATCCAGTCTCACAGCATCAACATTCCTTCCTATGCTGATGACACACAACTCATTTTCTCCCTCACAGTCAAGAAGCCCAGTAGTCATACCAAGTTCAGTTCCTGCATGATTGAAGTTTCCCAAGGGATGAAGACCAACTGTCTAAAGCTAAACATCAACAAGACTGAAATTGTGATCTTTGGAAAGAGCATGTCACTGTGGGACTCCACCAGGTGGCCAAAACAGCTACAAACAACACCCACCCCACCACCCACTCTAAGAACCTTAGGATCATCGCAGCCAGCAAACTCTACATGACCACCTAAGTCAAAGCTGTCACTTCCTCATGCTTCCATACCCTGAATATACTGGTGAAGATTTTTAAATGGCTACCAATCAGCACCCAGAAAACATTTGTTCACCCACTTGTCACAAGCGAGATGGACTACAGGAACACCATCTATTTAGGAGCAACAAAAAACATCATCATAAGGCTGCAGACCATTCAGAACTTTGCAGCCAGATTCATTCTCAACTTCCCACACCACCAAGACATCACACCACTACTGAAGGAGCTTGACTGGTTCGCCATACACAAACAAGCACAATTCAAACTCCTCACAATCACTTTCAAGACACTTCAGAACACTGATCCAGCATATCTTAACAGTTGCTTCTGCTTTCACAAACCTTCCAGGCACCTCAGCTTCTTAGGACTCCTACTTGCACACATCCTATGCATATCAAAAACCGGTGGTTTATTCTTCCCTTATATTGCTTCTAAAGCATGAAACAGCTTGCCACTACAAATTGTAGCCTCATCCTTACTTCTTGAATTCTGCAAGAAGCTAAAGCCCTGGCTAGTCGAGTAATCCCACTAGGAACTAAGTTTGACTAGACTTACACCTGCTCAGAGGCCGTAAACTCTCCCTGGTGATAGCCTGCTCCACAAATCTGCATTACATAACAACAAATATGATGCTGCTTAAAGCATAGTTTCACATTCTGTCATGCCCCCAACAAATATAAAGGCCTGGGTCCTGGCATCTTCAGCTCCAATGATTAGTGCAAACATGTGCATGCTTCAGCACCTGTTTTAAATCAACTTCAAATATTGAATCATAATCACATACAACTCAGATGCCTTTCTTTTGTCCCTAGTGAATGCCCCAGAGTCTCTTCTGTTCTTCGTGTTCTGTCTACTTTCTGTAGAGTCACACTTTTTCAATGTCTGACCTTGTAAAATCTTCATAATTGCTTATGTCAAGCCAGAAGAGTCTCTGATTAGAGGTTTTGGACCATATGTAGGTAAAGCCAAATACTGTTTCTTAAATACTGATTTTTAACAAATTTTATCGAATCGGTATTTAGAAATCGGTATTTGGGATTTTGGTAATAATTTGGTAAAAATTACTGAATCAGTACAATTCGGTAAATAAATACCGAATCCTCAACACTGATCGGTAAATTCCGATTCGGTAAATACCAAATCGGTAAATTCAGAATCTGAAAATACCGAATTGGTAAATACTGAATCGGCTAGTCCAAATTGGAAAGAACCCAGGATTCAGCCAATCATGTGCTACCACCCCTCCTTCCAACCAGGAAGTGCCCCCACCCATGCAGGTGCAAGCAATCTGAAGCTGCTGAAGAGGCTGTGAGAGCAGAGCCCTTTAGCCACTGGAAAACTTTACTGCTGGGAAATTGACAAAATGGCAAGCAAAGACACAGAGATTGAAGTTGCAGAGAGGAAGAGGAAGATTAAATTCAGCACCATGGAGCTGCAGGTCCTGGTGGAGGAGGTTGTAATGGAGCACAATAAATTGTTTGGGAAGCAGTCAAACGCTAGTGATCCTGGGCCGAGCTAACCTCTGGGATGCCCTGAGGCTGCGTGTTCCTTGATCTCTAGGAAAGCGCTGAGGGATTGCTACAAGGAATTTAAACTGGCTCAACTTCGGAGCAACCCTTCTGCGGGTAAATTGACTACACTATTCCTGGAGGTAAAGGACCAGTACAGCTTGGAGCCAACCTTGAACGAGATCAAACCGGCACTTGCAAGAAAGTTGTTTTTGCAGTTTAGATACGGGGTCCTACCACTCTGCCATTTCACAAAAAACTGGGGTGGCTTACCAAACTTAGGTTGCCCGGCATGTGACTGCCCACAAAAATCAGAACTCCATGTTTTTTTCAGCTTCCCAGGCTATAATAAAACAAGAAAACGGTGGCTGGTCCAGATTTACAGAAATTTAGGTACCAGACGCTGCTGTGAGGCTTTTAGGATATTTAAACATGACACTAGCCTCCCGATTGTGTATTCAGTTGCTGGTTTCCTATTTTCTATGTGGTGCCCTTGTACTATTTTCTTAAAAGATAAACAAAGTCATAGCAACAAATAAGGGTCAGAGCCAAGTGAAATGAAAGGAGTCCTGTCCATTGTATTACATTTGTTTTCTTGCACAAGCACTTTGTTGTTAGAAATTGTTTTTAGTCAAAAATTAATTCATCGTTTTATATGAACAGATTTTTCTTTTCTTTTTTACCCATGAATTGATGAATAGATTTTATCATATAAATATGATAGGTCATGTTCTGAACCTTCAAATCAAGTGTTTTTATTTTATGTATTTGGACTTATTTTGTTTTTTATATCCCACAAACTGTAAATGTACTTGTCCACTTTAACTGTACTTTTAAGGTCAAATTGATCGAAATAAAGTTTAAGAAAAGCATAGGACCAACGACTGGATGCTCTGGCTTCCAATCTGGTAATGGTATTGGTGGTGAGAGAAATCAGTACCGTGAGACAGAGAAAGTATAATCAAACATATAAGAGGATAACTTGCTGAGTGCTTAAAAAGATAATTGCATACTTAACTGTGTAAATATATGATTTTCTTAGTCTTGTAAATATTATTGTTTGTTTGTATCTGCTTTTGTGATTTTCTCTAGAAGTCGAATAAAGTTTATTGAATTGAATTGAGGTCTTTGGTATTGATACTGGGAGAGAAGTTGATATGAGGGTGGAATAATTCGTGGTATTAAACGTGGCTAAGAGGTCTATCTACCTGAGGCTACACAATAGATCTTTGTGGTGGCCTGCAGTAATGAAATGAGGAAAGAAGAAAAGGGTTGTTTCAATAGAGTTGAAAGCTTAGGAACTGACTGTGATTTGTACTAAAATTTTGTCCTCACCAAGGAGATCCCTCTCGTCCCCAATGGCCCCCTCTTATTCTACATGGGATGCTAAGGACTGGAAGAAACAGACAAGCATCGCACAACCCCACCTCAGACTGTTTCAAAAGGAAGACCCATAAACAGCTTGCAATCAAACCTGAAAGAGACCGTAGCAGTTATTTGTAGGTCCCCCTCAGTTACCACCAACCTTTAATACACACCATGTGAGTTTTTACAAGTCTTTAATATATGCTAACCTAGTACAAAACCGGTATAGCAAAATATTGTCAATCTTTAAGGTTACATTGGAATGAGCAAACTGCCAAAGGGTATATAAAACAGAACTTCCTGAATTTTATGCCGCCTGTATAGCTTAAATACACATATAGAAAACCATTGGTTTATACCTGTTTACTACTACATCATTCAATAGCACATTTTGTCTTGCATGAACTTTTAATAAAAGCATTACACACTGAAACACATTTCAGAAAAGACAACAATAACTTTGGATTAAAAGTTAGAGGGCATCAGTAGCTTGTGGGAGTTGTGAAATAAGACTGGTAGAAGACAAGTGCTTCCAGTACATTGGATAAGAAGGATTGATGGGAAATGAGTCAACAGTGAGATGGGTCCACACTTTCTTTCGTAGTGTTAATACCCCAGCTGACTTAAAGCGTAACAGTCAGTAATGAGCGATGAGAGAGTAGTTGAAGAGAGAAGTTAAGCAAATAAAAACTGCATTTTAGAGGGGCAGGGATTTTTCAGTCTTATAACTCTAAAAATCAGGTGGTGCACTAAATGGGATCGGCTGATTGTGGCAGGGAATCAATTCCACAGAAGATGTGGTCTGCTGTGTACTTGGTCTAGTGGCATTACTTGTGGTGGATTGTGTTGCTTGGGTTTGATCGAATGGAGGTAAGGGCATCCCTGAGGTTGACTAAGTGATGCGTGATATGGTGAAGGGAGGAGTTAATGGTACTAGAGAGTTTTTGAGGATGTGAGCATAGGGGGTGAATTATATTGAGAAAGCAATTAGATTTGGCCGCATTCAATGCGTTTGTGAGGTAACTCATATGATTTGTACAGTCACACCAACACTCCAACAATGTGGTTGATGGGATCCCGTCGACCAAGTGTGCATAGCTCCTCCCAACATACCAGGTTTTTCTCAGCACACACTCTCCACTCCATGGTTTCTGTAGATCAGGTGGATGGAGAAGCTATTAGGCCTTCTAAACATCATGAAAAATGTTTCAAATAATCTACGAAATTTTTAATTTTATGTTGAAAGTATATAATCAGAATATACAGATACGCTGGTGGAAAATACAACATTGCTGTGTAACTATTATTTATTTTGAGCAAGTTTAGGAAAATGTAAGATTGGAAAAAAACTGTGATGACAATATTAAATATTTTCAGCAAGTTAATATGTGATATGTTGGCCCCTACATGTTTTACATAGGACAAAAAATGCAATCTCCACAGGAGAGTTTCCAAGTTTGAAAAATTTAAGAACCGATTGAAACTGAATATGTCTGGAACAGACTGGTCATCAGCATTAATACATTCTGAATCACATTAAAATGTCTTATAGGAATGTTACCAATGCATGCATTGTGTTTTCATTTCATTTGAACATTAAAGTGACAGTGATGATTTATGACATAATTTCGTGCAATATATGCATATTTTTCTAATTATTTTTGTCCATGCAAACATTTGTAAGAAATGTTTGCTACTGCAAGCAGCTCCAGGGCACCACAGATGTTCAGCATAAGAAGAAAATGCAGTTCAATGACTCCAATAGAAAAGTGCATAATGAGGGAAATAAATTACCAAGCAAATCAAGTGCTCCAATGTTGTCTTTTTCGGAAATGAAACCACACAAGTACATATATGTAGCATTACAACATGCTTGCTAAAGACTTTGGCACCATTTGACCAATCTACATGAAATGTGGCTCACACTTTGTATGACTTAACCAAGTTTTCCCTGTCAAGTTTCCTGCAAAAGATTGCAGAGGAGTGTAGTGGGGAGAGGTGGGATGGGAAGAGAAGCGTTTTTGCAACGTTTTGCTCTTTGCTCCAGCAAACACTAATGACATGAATTACTGCAAACTTGGTATAAAAGTATAACTTTAGAAGGAATAGGTGATGCTATATCATTTGGTGCAAAACTGTTCCATAATTGTTCTGCAGGAAACACTTCAAGGATAAAGGGCGGGTTTTGTATTGGTCATTTTTATCTATATCTTGTAAGTTGACTTTATGAGCGTTAAAATCGTGTTTGCTGTTAACCAGTTTTGAGAGTATAGATATATTTGATTCGTTGGTAAGAAATTAGCATTATTTGAATTCAAAGGTCTAACAAGCTGACAAATTCGGCATTTCGGCAAGGGGGCGCATGTTGAGTGTTGTTGGAGTACAGCTGGATAGAGGGCAGGCCCCACGGTTATTGAAAATGCATTTAGTTTTGTGAAAAAAAAAACATTTGATGTGTTGAATTTGCCTGTTCTGGAGAATTTAGGCTGCCACTTTACCACCCTAATTGTAGGTTGGACATAGCGCCGGCAGTCAACACAGATTTTACTAAGACTTCAGTGTGGATTGGGTGCAAGGCCTGGTCACAAGCAATGCCCTCTGACCATTGGCGGCTCGCACAGGTAATGCTGGTTTGGGGAGGTAGTGGAGTGAGACGTATGACGAGAAAGTGGAGAGTAAATAAATAAATAAATAAATAAAAACACTTACTTTGCGCTCACAGCATCTCCAACTCGGTGATGCTGTGAGCGCAAAGTATGTGCTTTCATTTATTTATTTATTTACTCTCCACTATCGCGTCGTATGTCGCACTCCACTGACCACCCACCCAGCCCCACCCCACAGCGTTACCTGTACGAGCCACCACTGTGTCGGACCAACCGTCACTACATTTAGTCAAAGGCTGTGCACAGCAGGGATTGGCACTGGTCATAGCTGAATGCCCTGTGGTAAACCTTTCTGAGAACGGCCAACGTGGAGGTTAGTTGAGGAGCAAGAAGTCATGTGCAGGTCTTGGCTACAGACCAAACCACAGAGCTAATCCCTGCTGCAAAAGCTATGTTAGGCAAAGTTAGTGCCCAGTGGAAGTTTGCTGCATGCTGTGTTGGGTGCAGGGCCAGGCTGCACAGGAGACCCTGAGGCCAGCTCTCACTGCACCTGACCAAAAGCTGTTTGCAACGAAAGTTGGCTGAACAGAGGATTGGATGCTGGGTCTGGCCCCAGACCTTACATCCAGCCCTTCTGTATTCAACTAAAGCCTTTGAGGTGGTTGGGGATTGGCCCAGTCATGTGGAGGGTTGTGTAAATATCCTAGATGCAGGTTTAGCTCTGCATTCAATCCTTTTGGCTGTGGGACAGGGCTGCACAGGACATTAGATGAAAGCCAAGCCATGTATGCGGATCATGTGATGCAAAGCCAAAAGCTATGTGCATTTGTGGCTGACCTAACTACAGGGCAGGACGCTGCTCAACGGCCAACAGTAAGTGGTGCATGATGGGTTGCTTCCATATAGGAATAAATGCAGTCCTGCGTCCATCCCTCTGATTAATACATTTTAAGGTCTTGCTTACTTGACACATGAAGAGTTGGATTTTTGTGAAATTTATTAACATTGAATTAGAATGTAATCTATCATAAAAAATACATACAAATCCTTATCAAAGATACGTTATGTGTATTGTAGCTCATGACCCATTATCCTTTGTTTGAAAATTCAAAATAAGTGATGTTATGCTTGCACAATTAAATAAAAAATCTTGACATTTGCAAATGACAGTATGCCCTTGCCATTCATTACGCATGACACTGATGACATCTCAAATTATATCTTGAATGAAATCACTTATGACATCTCAAATTACATTAATGAATACATTACTGATGAGGTGGCATATGATCTCACGGATTACATCATCAAGGACATCTCTTTAGGAGCAAGAGGAATCTCTACTGCAGATAATCTGATGATGCATTGTAATTAAAGCCAATAACTGAATTAATACTTTAGTATAGGAAAAAGTTTCTCTTCACAGTAGGGCCCGAGAGGTCCCTCTGACAACTGTTTTTTCTTATTTGGGGTTTTTATTGAATGATCGTTTGAAGTGGGGGCCTCTTATCCAGAAGAAAAAGGGGGGGCTTACAAGGGTAAATGCTTCTATTTTCCACTTTGCTGCAAAGTTGGGCAAGCGCCCAATTGCAGCCATGTTGAAAGTCTATCAGTCTAAAAGTGTAGCTACAGCTTGCTATGGTAGTGAAATTTGGGGGCACACTGCCACAGATGCGTTGCAGGTGGTTGAGAACTTTTTTCAAAGCGCTTGTTGGGCGCGCCAAGCGGTTTATCGAACCTGTTGGCTCATGAGGAACTGGGGGTGCCTTTTCTTTGTGACACCTTGGCCTTGCGCCCCCTAGTATTCTGGCTCAAGTGTTAGCTGAATAAGGATTTAGCCTAGCCCTCAGTCAGCAGATTATAACCGAATGTATGAGCCTTAACCACCTGTCCCGTACAGAGTTGGGGCGCCATTTACTTTTCTCTAAGACTAATTCCATTGTACAAAAAGGACGTTGAGTTTGTCAAGAAAGCTTTTAGCAGTCTAAGGAAACTAGAAAGAGACGAGCTAGAAGTGCGAAAACCTAGCGTCCACAAATTCTTGAAGCTAAAAACAAACCCATCCACAGAGCCTCATCTCCTGGGGTCACTGTCTACGTACAAGCGTTTTTTATTGTCCAGGTTTCGTCTGGATTTTTTTCATTTGTTACTCGCTGTTCCGAAAGGGTGCAGTAGATGACTGTTGTTAGCAGCCTGTGGCTGCGATGGTGTGTCTCCATTGGATTTGCTACACTTCATGTTCTTTTGTAAATTTTATGAGGTACCCTGGAGATATTTTTTATTCCCCCTTTTAAAGAAGTTGAATTTTAACCAGGTTCGTCCAGCACTTTTGTATTTGCAACTGTTGAAGGCTGACTGTATTTTTTTCATTGTGGGTTCATTGAAATCTTCAGTGAGAACCAGGGCCTGTCTGGACAATTAGCAGCCCTCTTTGGTAGAAAGTACTATCTGTTTTTATGTTTAGCACATGAGTCATACTATCAGGGCCTTTCTCTTTCCTCTTTTATTGATATGAATTGTAATTTGTATGTAATTGTATTGTATCATGTTTTAAATGAAATTTGGATGCTGTGTATCTTTTATGGTTTTCTGTACATGAAACCAAATAAAGTTTATTTGAATTGACATTACTATACACCACTTAAAAAGAAAAAATAACTGTTTTAGTTAGTAGTGGGGATACATGACGGAGTGTGCTTGAAAAATACGTTTTGTGCGTTATGTGCTAGGTACAAATTAATCATTTGTTCCTACAGAATACAAGGACACCCCAAGTTGAAGAATGTGACAGTATCGGAGCCCAGAGTACATTTGAAGGATTTGCTACTATTATACACTATGTACCTGTTTGTTCTATGCACACAAATTAGTCATAGATGCCTACTGACAGTCATAAATAATAGTACATGTTTGATATTCAAATTAATTATATAATCGTTAGAATCTCCCTCAGATAGTATATTTAAAATTGAGTGAAGTGGCTGTTGCAGATTTTAACTATCAGTTGTGTTTTCTGGTAGAGTTAAACTAACAATATAGTTTTCCTGAAAACAATGCCTGAAGTGTATTTTTCACTAGAAGCCAGAAAGGTCTAAACATACTTTTTTCTGGATATTCTCTGGAAAAGATAGATGAGAAAGTGTGGCTTCAGCCTATGTCTAAGTGGTGATCATAGTTTTCAAGTTAAGAAGTTCCCAAAGGATATGGTATTTGCATACACTTAGAACAATGAGTGTGGGTGTAAATTCTGTGTTCATCATATCAGGTTTTGTCAAGAATACTCCACACATCTATAGTAATACTCCTGGGTGATGGCAATAGTAATGCCTGTGAAATTGAGAATTTTAAAAACCTTTTGACTCAAATGATTTGATGTGATAGAAACATTTTGTAATATCATAAGTGTCCACAACAGTGAATTAATTGATGGTATCTTAGGTGATGTTTGATATGATTTGATGAGTGATGCTATGGGCCTCATAAGCAGCACTAAAAGGGGAAGAGGTGAAATGCCGGTCAGGGATATGCCCTACTTTTGATGTGTATGCCTGGACATGGTTCTCATCGTTCATGGTGTCATAAGATCCTGGTTAGACCTCTCTAATTGAAACCAACACAGTTGAAACCAGTGGGGGGTACTTTAGTTCCGATTCAGCGGGAGCATGGTGAGGCAGTTTGGGATGAACTCTTCTAGTGCAGCAGAGAGGATAGTTGGGGTACATAAAGTTGACCCTGTCTAGATTGGCACAGAGAGTAAAAGGTTGCCCCAAGTAATTATCAGTGTCGGAGATTGTTTGAATCTTTTATCTTATCATGGGAATGACTTTCACACCATACCTGCTCTTATGGTGTCTCATTGGACTTCGTCTAGATGTGTAAGAAGTGGTTGAAGAATTGTGGTCAGAAGCGGGTAGATGAAGTGTTTGAGTCTGAGAAGCTCCTCTTGTTTGATGATTTCAGACTGAACTACTGGCTTTTTGCTCCTTTATGCCCCTTCTATTCCACTCACCCATAACACCACTGTGCCTTCACTACAAGATAAGGATGCCATAAAGTGCGCATACATGAGGGGCTTCAGAGGCTTCTCGGAGTTATACTCCGACGACCACTTCCTTTACCTCTTTGATAACACATCCTCTCCTTCCCCCACCTTCTCAGACACACTATTATATTTTTAATTACTCATGACATGCAGCATTTGCATGACACCTTTTCCTCCCCTCCTCTGACCCTTGCAGCATTAGAACATTTACACACCAGTCTAACTAACGCAAATTGGTTACCAACCTCTGGGATCACATGCAAGCATATACTCCATCGAAAGCTCTGTTAGCATTGAACTCAAAGCTAGACTCCCCCTTGTCAGACACACAGTGGGACTATTGCGATGGTCCATTAGAATTACTATCTCAAAATTATCATCTGCGCCTTATCCATTTCAAATATCTACACCGTTTATACCTTACAGCGTTAAAAAATGCCAAAATTAGATTATCACCTGATTCATGGTGGGCCTGATATTACACACCACAGCTTAAGGTGTCTACATTTAGCTTGGAGTGTATGAGATCACTGGCACGTCCCTCCCTGACACTCCCTTGGTTGGCCTACTTGGTTATGTGAAAGAAGTACCTAACACACACCTCAGGCTTAGAGCCTTGCTACATCTATCAGCAAAATGCATGGCAGCAATCAATTGGGGCAGAAGACCAGCCGACAATCACAGCCTGGTTTTCAGACATGTCATACTGTCAAGAGCAACTCTCCATATAGTAGGAAAAGTGGGAACTCATGCAACTCAGATCTCGCCCCAATGATGTTTGGGAACTGCTTCAAAGGTAGGGCTCTGATTAATCACAGTAAGACGGAATCACTTCATCGCTTGTTCATCCCTACAACTAAATGCCCTGCAAATGTTATGCTTCCCGTTATAGCTTACCTCACAACCGCTTAATATGCTCATTAATGTGTTGATAAAAGACCTGTAAACGTCCTCACTCTCACTATGTTACCCACAGTGTAACCTTATTATTGTGTACAGAACAATTAGGAGCTTATGTATTCATTCTTTCAACAAGCCTGATGGTTGGTGGCGTACTGTTACTATTTCTAAATACTAATGAAAATATAATAATATAAAAAAAAGGCTGGACTACAACATACCCCTCGGCCAACTTATAATCCACTGTCTTCTAGTGAAGGCTTCTTATAAGATGCAGAAATGTCAATATGACAAACAACCTGAAAATAAAGTGCAATAGGTAGAGATTACCTCGGGTGAAGATCTATTACTCAATATTATTTGGTGATAAGGAAGATGACCAATGTGCAATAGGATGATTTTAGCAGCCACTGGGGAAATGGTTTAAGCAAGGGCATCTTGGTTATGTATTTGTTATGTAGAAATGCCACCTGGTCCAGTTTGTAAAGTGTGGCTATGCAAGTGATGAGTGAATAATGAAAAACAGCTAAAAAGGTCAATGGTTTCAAAATGATCTGCAAATGTACCTATGGTTTATTTAAATGGCAGAAGTCATGGCTAGTTGCACTGGTCAGTACACTCATGCCATGCATTTCTGCAACTTTCCTTTCATGTGTTTCATATTTTGTACAAGAGGCTACCTCTACCACTCTGCCATACATTGGTGGCAGTATGTATATATGATAATGTGTGCGAGAAAGAAACAAGAGTTATATTTGAATCCAGAAAGAATGTGAAGGATTGAGAATGATTATAAATACAAATGAAAATGAACAACAGGTTTACTTAACCAGATGTTTGAGTTATGTGGGTTCATAGTATATTACATTTTTTTTCTGTCCCCACAAAAAAACTGTCAACTGAACATGATACTTGAAGCTGCGAACATTAGCAGAATGATGTTATATGGGTCATGTGTTGAATATAATGTTATACACATATTTGGATAAGGCATTTTGCCTATATTTATTTTGCTTCAAACTGTTTGAATTCTTTAATGAATCAACCATACCCAGACATCGGCCCCATGGCTCACTGGGTGAGCCCAGATGTGAGCCTGTAGCTTGCTGTGTCATAGGATCTAAGCTCCACCACATTGTTGAGGTCCAACGAGGCAAAAACAGCTCCAGGGTTGGTTGTATTCTCTTTCTAGCAGACATGGTCTAGTAGTTCGTTGTGGACTGTAGCAATGGGGTTGACTAATGGTTGACCCTCGTCTGAAATGGCACAGTGAGCTAAAAACAATATACTTTAACGCAGTCCTGAGAAGTTACCCGTGGCTGAGATGAATTCAAGCATGCAACCTAGTAATTCTTCTTTTCTTTTGATAAACAGAGAATAATTTTCTCTGTCAGCCAAAAAGCTGATTAGAATGAGCATTTATGGTTGCTTTGATGTAATTGATAAAGTGAACAGAGATGAGGTATGTACTGCGTGGTCATTAGAAATCCTCTTTTATCTGTCCTAGTTCATGTGTGTACATTTAAAGGATGCTGCAGTTACTTCAAAGTTATACTTCACTACCGCTGTCAATGTTTAGTTCTCACAGCAGTGGCTACCTACTGAAATCAGGCTATTTTTCTCACTGAGGAAAAAAACCTTTCCACAAAGAAAGGATGAGGATTGCTGTAGTACACACACAGGCACAAGGAAGGGAGCATGACTTGTTTATTTTAACTCACGTTGCATCTAGCCATAAAATTGGGTAAGGGCTGCACACCAACTGTCGGAGCTTGTCAACACACTAAAACAATGTGAGTCACTTGCATGCACAGACACATGCCAAAGGAATAGAAGGCAAAGGAAAGACAACAAGGAAATGAATATTGTACAATCGAAGCAGCTCCTCCATTAGGACGGAGGAGCGCCGTCCCACTGCCAAAGGGCTCCCCCAGGAAAGTGACAGAAATGAAAAATGAAATAGTGATAACGTTAATTTATTACAATTTTATTTTTTATCCAACGGTCCTTAACCGAGTGTCAAGACTGGGCAGGCCATTGCTGCTGAGTGGCAATATTAAGCTGTGCACTTCAGTTTAAAGTGAGAATGTCTTTTGGCCAGCTGTCTTGTGACAGCCATTCCGACATGCACATTTTAAACTTCTCTAACCTAACTGTCTTAGACAGCTGAGTTAGAGAAAGCACAGGCCTCCAGTGCTCTTGAGAGTGTTGAGAAATGCAGCTCCCTTCAATCCTGGTGCTTCTCTCATGCTGGTTGGGGGAATTTTCTAGAGACAGGGCAGAACATAGACCTGATCGAAGAGGACGTAGCAAGGGAAGTGGTTATTTCTTTTCATTTACACTCACAACTCCCCTTGCATGAATGCACGAACCGGCCACACATATGCCCATCACCCACAGTCTGCCTACATGCCAGCCGCTGCTGCAATCCACTATATTACTATATTACATTAGCAAACTGACTGTAAGTCAGCACTACAATTACTTCCTCAGTAACTGAGGCTATTATTTTAACATTTGAATAAGACTGACAACATGAACACATGAGATGGCGAAATTGCATCAGCACATCATTTACACTACCACGTAGCCTTGAGAAAAAACATGGGCCAGAATAGCTAAAGTGAAAGAAATATTAGAATCATTAAAGTCTTGTTATTTTTAGGTCTCGCCTAGCATTGCAGCGCATGCGCTGCTTGCTCGGTGAGATTTATTGTGACGGAGGACTTTAAGAAGAGGTCTTGAAGCCGCCCCCCTCCCATTGGCTGGTGTCACCGTTTATGCTAAATGGTGGCCTGCATTGGAAATGAGGGGTTTTGGTTGACGCCCTTTCACCTCCAAACCGGACTGGGTCACCTGCTTTGCTGCTTTCGCAAAGCACTTTCTTAGCTTTATGGGGCCATGTGTTTCTATTTAGAAACACATGGCCCCATAAAGACAAGAGATCAATGCTTGTTTTGAAAGGTGCACCACTTCTAATGTGAAACATATGCTGCTTGGCGTTGCTTTTCATTTGGGCGGCACGCCATTAATGCTAAACAATGGTGGACGCACAGGTTGCTCTTCTATTTTGCTGTTATTCATTGGTTTAACAGCGCAGCACTCTGAATCTCCAACATATGCTGCCGGACGTTGCAATTCATTTGGGGGGCCCGCCATTAATCTTAAACAATGGCGGCCGTGGCGAAGGTGTGCTTCGGTTTTGTCCTATAAACTGTAGTAGTAGCCAAGCAATGCATATATTTCCTGCTTGGCTGCAGGCTCACAAGCAGCTGCAGAGGTGAGTGTACCCGGCTCATCTATGTAATAGGATAGCAGGATAATCTCCCCCTCCCGAGTTTAATATGGCACACATTATGCTGCCACCAGTACTTCGCCAAAAACGTGCACGCGTTCCATTGCCTTCAATGGCAACACATGCATGTTTGGTGATTCCCTTGCAGGAGCGAGCAGTTGGTGCCATATGTTATCAATTATCACGTCTTGCTGCAAGCTCCCACAAGGTAATCGCGCAGGCCCCCTCCTCTCCCCCACTGCTACCGCTCTAGGCGCACGCGCTTGTTTTCCTGTAAAGCAATGATGACTGTTTTGCTGAATCTTAGATTCATTCTGTTCTAACACACCTTCCGTACATTCTCCCCGAGATCTTCAAACAAACGCCATGAGCTCCCTTAAACAAGTAGGCGTGTGGTAAAGCAAGCCCCTGAAAAAGAGGCGAATGTTTTCGCCGGCATCCTCCCTCATTTGCAAAAATTCACCTGACTTCTCCCCTCCTTTCTTTGTTTCATTTTTTCCATTTAGTCCATAATGTTTATTATCCCTCCCTATACTACGGTCTCTTAGTCAGTGGGCTGGGGAGGCATCACAAACCGACCACCCCACCCTTTCTCTGTAAGTGAAGGCAGGCGTCACTTGATCAAATCTGGATTTTGAAGCAGCCCTTCCAGGAGGTGCCATTACTCTCTCACTGTCAGACAAACATTGAGAGAGAGAGAAAGGACATGCTGCGAGGGACAGGCGCCAGAGAGGGATTTTTGAGAAAAGTAGAGAGGGAACTGCTCTGTTTGCTCCGTGCTCTTTGAACCCCCTACCTCCCTCTCTCGGTCTTGAAGGCGGCACCATGACCCCCGCAGAAAGGTTTGGAATAGCTGCCTGCACACACACAGGGAAGAGGTGCAGCCCAGACCCGCACAGGGAAGAGGGGCAGGAGGCAGTAAGACAGCTGCCCTCCTCACATCAGAGTCGGTGTGTGGTTCACAGACCACCACATGCAGACTAGACGCAGCTCGAGCAGTCTGTGAGGAGAAGGCGAGCACGAGAATCCCTGCGCTGATCTTTTGTTGCTGGGCTCACCACGTGGCCGCCCGTGCCCGCCCTGAGCCATGCACATGGAACGCAGTTGCTGAATGCTCGGGCCTCCACGCTGCTTGTAATCATTCTCATTTTCGCAGACATCTCGGAGATTGAAGAGGAAGTTGGGTACCTATACAAATCACTGACAAATCATCGAAATCACAAAAATCGAATTACACAAATATTGTGTCTCAAATATCGAGTAAAATTAAATCGACACCCTATATTTATTTATAAAACAACAGAAACAACGATTATACAACATCGTGAAACAAAAACATCGATCCCACAAAAATCGTAAACACACATATCGAAATTAAAAATATCGACAGTTATAAATAAATATATCACATTACAAAAATAACGAAACCAAAAATATAGACATCAATATTATCGACATACCCTAAATATCGACATCTCTAAAATAAAAAAAATATTATTAAACACACTAGACCTTTAAACTATTTAAAAAACACTCATATAACAATTAATATAAATACCAAACACAACTAAAAAAAGATATCTCCCTAAAATAATTATTAAAAAATACGACATAATTAAAACAATTTAAACAAACACATTTAAAATAAAAAACATTTTTAAATAAATATAATACTTTTTTATATGCTATACAACTTCTAAAAACTATTCATAAAACACATAAAAAGAAACAAAATCTCAAAATAACTATTTCACATACAACTAACATAATTAAGTAACTTAAAAAAATTCAAACTAACCAATAGAAACACATTTAAATGTATCTGACCAATGACATACAAACACTAATTAAAGACACACTATCTAAAGAATAAAACTCAATACTCTAACACCAGCAGAAAATATTCAGCTTGAAGAAACACTGCAAAATTCTCGACAACCTTAAAGAATCATCTGATAATAAACAAATTACAGATAACAAAAAGTAAGTAATCAAATGTTTCTGGATAAAATGTAAAATTAAATGTAACCTACAATTCATATTCAGAACTTAAAAACAAATCTTATCATATTTCCACAACAGATTCCACATTAAGAAAAATAAGAACATTTTCTACAAACTAAAACAACCAACTGAAAATGTAAGTAAACTAAATTTATTTTTTAAACACTAAGGAAAAGCTAAATAAAATGCTCAAATGTTATAAGCATCTAAAAAACTCCTATTTTACTTTCAAAATTGTTAAAAAATGTAAACACATGTTTAAAAGAAAGAAAATCTAAAAAGCTTCTTTAAAAAAAGCCAACTTCACATATAAATACCAAACAAAATATTAAACATACTTTTATTTCTTTCCACGACAACTTAAAAAGGAAAAGCAGAAATATATATAGAAAAAATCAACATTGAACAACAAATAAAGAACACTTGGTAAGTATATAAGAAATGCACGTATACTATTATTTCTCTTAAAAACACAAGAATGTTAATATTTAACTTAACTAAAAATATATATATTTTTTAAACCTGTATTTAATTTTTATAAAATAAATAGAACTTTTTAATAATAAAATATAGTACCCTACAAAATGTTGAACCAAAATACACATGTAAACATTCACTAAAATATACTTAACTTTCTTTCCACAGACCACTAAAATACAGAACATCATCAACCAAAATAGACAACATCTACATTGAAAGTCAACTACATTATAATTGTTAAGTACCTAACAGAAGTTCATATATTATTATTTATTCCTATATTATAAATACATTTTCTAATAATATTTAATACATCCTTTCTAGATTGAAGAACACAGCAATGACTGAAGATGCTAAATTAATTACATTTCAGATAGGAAAAAGTTTGTTCTGCTATATGGGGTATATTTATACTCAGGAAAAACAAAAAGACCATAAAGTAAACTGGAAATGTACTAAGTATTACTCAAACAAATGTTATGGGTGTGCAACAACCAGAGAAACAAGTGCAATTATTACAACTGAACACAACCATCCACCTAATATCTCCGAAATAGCTGCTAGATCTACTATAGAAAATATTAAGGAAATAAGCAGCACCTCAGAACTACCAACAAGTGTAATACTTAAAGAAATACTAACTAGAGAACCTAGAGAAGCAAGAGGTCAATTACCAACGATGTAGTATCAAACCGGGAGGGAAAAACATGGTGGCCGGCTAGGTAGCGGGTCGCGGGTGTCAGGAGAGTGGCGGTGCTGCTGAAAGTGCTGGGCGTTTGAAGCTCTTACCTGGGTGCTACTGAGCGGCTTCTCTGTCCTGTTGGAGGCTTGGCAACTCTGCTGAGGCTCGGCGGCGGCTGCGGCTGCGGCTGCGGCTCCGATATTTTGTTTTGTCTGGCTGCCATATACTGCTCCCGCTAGGAGGCGGCAGGAAAGAGGAGCAGAACGGTGAGCTGTTTTGTACATTCGGCTGACCGCGGTCGCGGACAGCCTGTCGAAAGTTGGGCAGCAGTGGTTTTTTCTGGGGCTAAGTTTTGGCTCGGCTACCGTTTTATCGTGCTTGTTTGTTGGCTGCCGAGCACCGGCAGCCGCTGCGGAGGTCTCGAAGAGAGGAGGAGACATGAACTGCCGTGAACTGCTTGACGCGGTCCGTCGCTCTGCAGGCTGTGTTGCTGTTTGTGACTGGTGGATGGCGGCCGTGGGTTGGTAAAACAGCCTCAGTATCGTTGCCCCTATAACGGGGGGTTGGAAAGACAGGAGAGGCTATCTGTAGTGGCTTGGTTTATTTTCAGCAGAGGCGGAGGACTTGCTTGGAGGTATCAGAGGTACTGGAGGCACTGGGAGGAGGTATGGACATAGGGAGCTCATTGTTTGATAATCTGGCGTATTGCATATTGTTTTTTGTTATTGCCATTGTGAACCAGTACTTCAGTGGTTCAGACTCTCCACCCAGTGTTGCATGGCGGAGGCTGAGGGATCTGCACATCTTTGGGAGGGGCTGGATGAAGATGAAAGCGTGCAGCGCCCTGTAACATCTACACGGACTGCTACTTGGAGAAGAGCAGCATTAGAGCTGAGTAGAGGTCGCCAAGCCGTGGCTAGGTCTTCCCCGAGAGGAGTTGGTGGGAGAGGGAAAGGTGTGGAATCCTTGGAAGGACTATCACCTAAGTTAGCTGACACTAGGAAGTTGGCAGGCAAGACGGGAGCAGCTGAGAAGGAGCTTGAGGTGGAACAGAAAGCAGGAAGCAGGAAGAATAAGGTAACAAACAGTGTAGACCCCTCCCGGTACCCGTTAAGAAGCATTAAGGAAGCAAAGTTGGGTGTTTCCTCAGATAAGCTGAAGAATTCGCAGAAGGTGGTTGACAGGGGAGAGGAGAAGTGGGTAGAATCAGTTAAAAAAGAAGCTGGAAAAAGAGGCTTAATCATCAGTTAGTAACAACACCTTCCCTCACTAGTTTCTTTAAACCTATTCCAAAAATGTTGGTTCTAAAACCGCAAGACACTCAAAATAATCAACTAAATCCCCAACTAGATTCAGAAGAGGATTTTAGTCTAGTAAATAATTTAGAGAATATTGCAGCTCAAGACTGGTCACGACATACAACTCCCAATAGATTTCAGGTCTTCACTATGGCGGATGAAGGAGGGCTGGTGCAAGTAGCTGGCACGGACAACCAGGATAAGTTAATACAGTCAAGTGTTGTTTCAGCAGCGGATAGAATTGATATCTCACTGCAGTTAAGTGTGGGATTAACTGTCGGAGTAAGCTCACAGGGTTAGGTAGCGGGAGAGGGTGTTGACTTAATCCACACAGATTCAGAGAAGAGGCATGTGGATCCTGAACTTGATACCTCGGATCTCTCGGTAGTGGTGCTTCTTAGGAAGCTGGAGAAGGATATTCATGAGGGGTTTGAAGCGTTGAATAGAAGTTTTGAAGACTCAAAGAAAAATCAGGAGAGTATTAGAGCCTCTTGCAGCCAATTTGGGACTAAGTTTGATATTCTGAGTGCCCGCACAGAAGTCCTGGAGTCAGAAGTGAAAGTGATGCGGGAGAGGGTCTTTGATAATCACAAGGAGATTGTCACAATTAAGTCTAGAGAATGTGAGATAGAAGAAAGGGTCGAAAGGCTAGAAAATATGCAGAGGAGAAATAATCTGAAAATCTTAAAATTACCCGATGGAAAGGAAGGGACGGATAATAATACATATATAGTACACCTGTTAAAAACAGAGTTAGAGCTGGAAGAGTCAGAAGAAATTCTACTTAAAGATATACAGAGGATTGACCGAGATCCCTTCCGGTTGAACCCGAACCGCTCCAAACCTAGGAAGATCTTGGTTAATTTTTTGACCTACAACTTGAAGGAAAAGATCTTAGCATTGGCTCTAAAAAGGAAAAGTATAACAATAGATGGAATCTCTGTAGATATCAGATCAGACCTATCTCCTGCTACAGTCAATAGACAATGGGAGCTGGGAAAGCGTATGGAACCGCTCAGAGCACTAGGGGCCACAGTTCAATTGAAGTTTCCAGCTTTTTTGAAAGTTATGTGGCAGAATAAAATGTTTACATTTCGGAGTACTGAGGAGGCGGATGATTTTTTTGAGCAGTGCCAAGGAGAATAGCAAGCTCAGCACTAATGTCATACTAAAAATATAGTTGGTGATGATGCACCGCCACTCAAGGGCATCCAATGGGCCTATTGGCCACGGATGTTTTGGCTGGGTTTTTCCAGGGGAGGGGTTAGGCTTTCGTTGATGGAGGGAGGGGGGGTTGGGGGTTGGGGTTGGGAGGGGTGGGAGAAAAACGAAAAAACATCCTCAGGAGCACTCTGGTCACCAGTCTAAGGAAAAGATGGGATAGCAGGGATGAATGGGGTTAAGCCTGTGGAGCTAAGGTTCCTTACATGGAACGTTAATGGTTTGCGAGTGAAGTCTAGGAGGCAGCTGATTTTGAAGTGTCTTGAAGATTCCCCAGCACATGTGATAATTTTACAGGAGACGCACTTATCTGCAAGTGAGAGTAAGGATATCTTTTCTTCTCAGCGGTGGATTGCCAATACTTTCTGTACCCCTCAAGAGATAGTAATAAAAGGTGTTGCAATACTGGTTAGAAAGGGGGTTAATATCTCTATGGAAGATAAGGTGGCGGATAAGAGTGGAAGATGGGCAATTGTGAAATTGAGGGTGGCCGGGGAACAGCTAGTAGTGGTTGGTTACTATGGGCCAAATGTAGATGATGAAACTCCCCTGGATGAGTTAGCTGCAGAACTGCTGGATTTCTCTGGTAAAGTAATCATGGCGGGAGACTTCAATGTTGTGTTAGATCATAAATTAGACAGGTCAAATAATAGCAGGGCAGTAGTAAACAGCAAGATGGCAGCTAGGATAAAACTCCTTACTGCTCAGCAGGGTCTGTGTGATATTTGGAGAATAAAAGCAGGGCAGAAGGTAAGGTACACTTTCCACAACAAGAAATATAACCATAAGTCCCGTATAGACAATTTTTTGGTTGATGTAAGATTGAAGGATGAGGTTGCGGAAGTGGAGCATCTGGGGGCGCACCTCTCTGACCATTCGGCTGTGGCCTTGAAGGTAACACTAGGAGCGGAGGGTTCGACTTCAACTTGGAGGATGGATCGAACAGTCCTCTTAGATATGGAATATGTAGGCATCATGAGGAGTGAGATACAAGCATTTTTTTAGGTTAATGAGGGTTCGACTAAAGCGGAAGTCGTTTGGGACACACGTAAGGCTTTTTTGAGAGGGAAGTTGGGAGCACAGGGCGCCAAGAAGCGAAGATTATATCGGAGGAAAGTTTTGGATGTGGAGATGGAAATTCGCACATGGGAGGAGGCAAGTGTAGGTTCAGGGGGGGACACTGGGTGAGGAGGAGGTAAAGAACAAGCTGTTTGAGTTAAAGCTAGAACTAACAACTATACTGTCACAAAGAGTTAAGGAAAAATGGGAGGTGAGTCAGCTAGTGCATTTCTCTTATGGTGAAGGGTGCAGTAAACTGCTAGCTTGGAAAGCCAAAAAGGACTTGCTTCGGAATAAAATTAAGGGGGTTAAGACTTCAGTTACGGGGTCTCTGATAACTGAGAGTAAAGGGATAGCAGAAGCCTTCCACACTTTTTTGGAGTATATATATAGGGAGGATTTACACCCGAGGCTAGAGGAGATAGCGGGATGGCTGCTGGAGGTGGAGCCCCTTGCTGAGGATCTGAAGGTGGTGCTAAATAACGACATAACGGTAGAAGAGGTGTTCAAGGTCATTAAGGAGAGTAAAAGGGGGAAGGCACCAGACGGCCTCCCTTCTGAAGTCTATAAGACCCTAGTAGAAGAATTGGCTCCAGTATTGTGTAACTTATTTAATCAAACCTTTATGGGTGGAGCAGCTATACCGAGTACATGGAATGAGGCTATTATTACTTTGCTACTTAAACCTGGCAAATCCCCTAGATCGTTAGATTCGTATAGACCTATATCACTCCTTAACTGTGATTATAAGTTCTTCACAAAGATTCTCGCTGATAGGTTAAGCCTAGTGATTCCTAAGTTGATAGACCAAGATCAAAAAGGCTTCATTAGGGGTCGTTATTTAAAAGAACTAACTTTTGCTCTTATTGGCATTATAGATATGGCAGTCACAAACGATCTTCCCTTGGCGGTAATCGCTTTAGATGCCGCCAAGGCTTTTGATCGAGTTAATTTTGTTTTCTTAAAAACTCTTTTACAACATCTTAATTTGGGAAAGAGATTTACTGACTCTATCTTTTCTCTCTATGATTTTCCGACATCCAGGGTTCTGGTTAATGGATTATGCGCGGTACGAGACAAGGGTGTCCTTTGTCACCACTATTGTTTAACTTATATATAGAACCACTAGCTTGCAGAATAAGGAGCTCAAACAGGATTCTGCCTTTTGGGGATGGCAAATTGGTAAAAAAAATAGGCCTCTATGCAGATGACATTGTTATTTTCTCCGCAAATTTGCATGGCTCTTTGGATGCCCTGACAGGTATTACTAAGGACTTTGGAGCTGTCTCTGGTTATAAGATCAACCAAGAAAAAACTGAGATTATGGCTAGGAACTTACCCACAGAGGGGTTAGTCACTAAGGCGGATATGAGAGACCTGGGGGTAAGGGTTACTCATAACATTGCGGATTTGGCGAAAACAAATTTCTTTAGAGTTAAACAAGAAGTTTCAGCCATGCTTAAAGGATGGATGAATTTACCTTTGTCGTTATATGGCAGAACCAATTTAGTGAAGATGATGATCCTGCCAAAGGTAACTTTTCTGTTTGAGGTTATACCGCTTGGATTTCGAAAGGAGTGGTTAGCCAAGCTCCAGAGCGAGATAGCTTCTTTTATTTGGGCCTCAAAGGGGTCACGACTTTCGTGGAAAAAAATAAGAAGGAGGCTTTGTAAAGGAGGATTGGCTACCCCAGACTTGCAAATTTATACATGGGCTTTTGAGTTGAAAAATTGTAGGATGCTATTGGGTACTCGCTTTCAGTCACCAATAGGAGATTTATTTGGTGTGATGTTAAAGAATGGTGGTTATACAGATTTTGTTTTTTTTGTATAAGTTCTCAGATCCTAAGTTTAAAAAAAAGATTAGGTTGAAAGTGCTATATGATTTGGCGGAGATGTGGTACAAGATTAGGAAATTCTTAAAGATACCATATTTGAGTTGTATGGCTCCAGTATGGGACTCACCAGGTTCTCCGCCTTGGACAAAGAACTTATTGGCAATTTCATTGAAGAGAGAGGGTTCAGTTCGGAGATGGAATGACCTGTTTCAGGAGGGCAATTTGTTGGCATGGAGTGAATGCCAACAAAGGTGGGGGCAAGTCCTCTCAAGGTATAAATACCTACAGATTCAGAGCTGGGCGAAGGGCGCCGAAATTCGAATTGGGATACAGAATGACTTTGAGGCAAAACTGGCGATGGAGGGGTCTTTTAGGAAGGAGGTGGCCTTGTGGTATTGGTCAATGTTGGAGATGGAAGATGGTCCCGTCTTACTTCGGAGGTCCTGTGGAAGCAAAGCTTGCCAAAGATTGCAACAGAACACCAATGGCAAGTATCTATGGCTATACTATACAGAGTGGTTAAACCTGTGAATTTAAGAAGAAACCTTCTGTTCACAATCCACAGGGCCTACTGGACTCAGCGCAGATTGACGAAACTTAAATCAAGTGGAGTGGTGGAGTGCGCAAAATGTAAGACCCCCAACGCCGATGACCTCCATATGTTTGTCTTTTGCTTGGAAATAAGAGGCTTTTGGCAAGATGTGAGTAACTGTCTATCTCAAGCTCTGAACCTACAAATAGAGGTAAGCCCCGAACTTATAATTACTGGGAGTAATGACCTAGAGGAAGATAGAATTAATGACAAGGTGAAATTTATTTTTTATGCTATACTACTGGCACGTACAGAACTTTGTAAATTGTGGGTCTCTCCCCTCTCTCCAAATGTTTTGGACTGGATAAAGTCAATGAGATATTCAGCTAAATTAGATATGTTGAATCACACCAGCAAAAAACTAGCATTTTGGGCACCGTTTCTTCAACACTTTGGGTGATTTGCATGTGGGAAATTTTGAATTGTTTATTGAACAAAGCAACATCAATCCTATGATTAAGCCCCACGCCTATCTCGCTAGTATTTGGGTTGACACTCAGGCTCCAGGAATGAGGATTAGATGGGCACACCGGATGGGTCAAATGGCATTAAGGGCTTGGATAATACGCTGGCTGGACTCTGTGGAGGTGAGCCCGATGTCTCTTCCTCGATATACTAGCGTATGAGATACAAAAAAAACCAGCAGGTGGAACAGTTAGTAAACTGGGTGGCGAGTTGGCAAATGAGGAAAAAAAAAAAAGAGGTCAATTACCAACAATAGCTTCTATAAAAAGAACCATAGCTAGACCAAAAAAATCCACAAGACCAACAATACCAACACCTAAAATTTTGAAGAGGTAATAATTCCACCTGCCCTTACCATAACTCATAACAATGAACCTTTTATCTTCTACGATAACAACAATAAAGATAAAAGGATAATAATGTTTTCTACAATAAACAACATAAAAAAATTAAAAGAAAGCCAAACATGGATGATGGATGGCACATTTACCATATGCCCTATACCATCCTATCAAATATATACTGTACATGGGCAATACCATAATACTTGCATACCATTTATCTATTGTTTGTTACCAATCAAACAAACTTCAACATACACAGAAATATTAAACAAAATAAAAGAAGGAACAACAGACTTCTTTCCATTAAAAATAATAATACACTTTGAACAAGCCAGGATAAATTTCATCCTTAAAATATATCCTCACACATCTATACAAGGATCTTACTTCCACCGTAACCAATGTCTATGGAGACATTTACAAAAATCAACACTTAGGGGTCGATTATGATTCGGGAAAAACTGATCCGAATAGCAGTTCGGAGCGTTTTTCCTGTACGAATCGTACCCTGCAGCGTCCCCCGTACGTACGACAAAGTACAATTCGTACCAGGAGCTGTACTCCGTACAAATCGTACAGAGACCGTACAAATGAAATCCCCGTACAATTCTCCCTCCAAACCCGCTGTATGCGACATCCGTATGGTTCGCGGCTGGTTTTTCCGACCCAGCAAGTAAGATTTGTGTCAGGTACGCACCGTACGACCCTTTTCCTACGACAGCCGAAAACAGCCATAAAAGCAGAGTTTGCCTCGAAACAGGTACGGAAGGCCCCCAACCCCCGGGTATGGTGCGTACCCCCCATGATCGCAGGGGTACGGTGCTGCCCCTGCGATCATGGGGTGTAGGCTCCGTACCCCGCTATCATGGGGCGAACGGACCATACGGAGTGTATGTGATTGTGTGCTTTTCCGTACGAATCCCCTTACCCGACGTGGGCCGTACGAATCGCGTCCTCAGACCCCGTTCTGGATCGTACTCGTCGGGTCGTACGGCATGTGTACCAGTCGTACGGTTCACAGTTTCAGCCTTGCAATACGTACGGATCGCTATGATTCGGACGGATTCACAACATACGGATTGTACTACGCGACTCGGACGGACGGGTATGATTCGTACGGAGAGGGCTCCGGATACGAATCATACAGACTGTTTTTACCAGAATTGGAATTGACCCCTTAGTGTTGAATATGCAACCAATATCACATTTTCATACTAAATAAAACACCTGATAGCCCTAGCATACGTGCCAATCACCGATGTGGCTGAGCACTATAACCTTTTAATAGAAAGTCCTTTCTATACAAAAAACGAACAAAAACTAGCTCCACTTCTTGATTATTTCGAGGACACCTGGGTGTGGAGACTACACAGGTCAGGCTACAGACGCCAGCCAACATTCCAAATACCTTGGTGGAATGTATATCTACCAACCCTAAACCAGGAAGCCAAAACAAACAACGCAGTGGAGGGTTGGCATAATGCCTTCATATCTTCAACTGGCCGAACAACTCCTACACTACACAAACTCCTAATGGCAATACAAAAAGAACAAAGTTTTCAAGAATTAAGAATGGAGCAATCTGTCTTACAATTAAAACCAAAACTATCACAACAAACTGCCCAAATGTACCAATATTTACAACAACAAGTACAACTTTATCCCACAACAAGAGGACTAGAATACTTAAAAATGATTGCCAAAACACTAATCTAACAACACAAACCATATAAACTAAAAATAATCCTAAAATTCCCTAAAATATAAACAGACACATTTCCTTTACAAATTATTACATATTTACTTTGTCTAATACATTTACATATCTAAAAATATATAGACAAAATAAATATCTAACTAAACAAAAACTGTATAAATATAAAACATTTCCCAACCCACAAAAAAAGTAATATAAAATCACTTACCTTTAACAGCAAGGTAAATAGCAAATCCAAATGATCCAAAATAATCCAGGTAGTAATAAATCCAAAGAAATAAAAAAAAACAATAAAATGCAAAAATACAACTGTGCCAAATCCATCGAACATCCCAAAAAATCGAAAATCCATAATCCATCAAAAACACGAAAAAGTTAAAAAACATTAAGTAACGCTCCAGGAAACCCGAACAAAATAAAATGGAAAAGTTCCGAAAATGAAAACGCTGTATCCAAAAAACCTAGAATAGAAAAATAAACATTCCCACCCACAAAAAACATAAAAACATACATTATTATTCACTGTTACATACATATTATTTAACACAAAAAGTAAGTAAATACACACAAACACAATAACTCCAACAAGGCGTAAATCGAGAAAATGCAGCGAAAACTAAAAACGTAAATAAACAACTACAAACAATCTAAATCCTAATACACAAGTCCACAAACCCTAAATAACAAACTACTACCTTCTAAACATACTTAAAATAGTTAAAATATAAAGAATAGAACTCTTACCTTCTCAGATGCGAAGTAGCTTCCAACTGCGAGCTTGAATCTTCCCAAATGACCCAAAAGACTAAGAGCGGTTACAAAATAAAAAACCCAAATAATAATATCACCACAGAAATAGTTAAATAAATGACAAAATAATGTATTTAACATTGAAAAATGTAGTTAAACTTTATTAAATTATTTTTCCAAATTTATGTAATTTATGTATGCTTTTTTGAAAAATATATTATTATATTCATTTATTGTAAAAATATAAAATTAAATATTATTACAGTATAATATTTAATATTATATTTAAAAATATGTCTGTTAAAAATGCTAAAAACAATGTATACTTTATATGTATTTTGTTAAAAAAAATTAGAAACGTAAACAATATTAATATTAATAATAAAATATTAATATTAATACAAGTAAAAAATGAAACCAATATTATAATTAAAAAATGTTAAGAAAATGTATATTGTATAATATAAAACAATATATGATATCAATCTTGTTCTTGAAAACTATAACATGTATAACATAATTTAGACACAAAATCTGTTAAAAATGTTATAAAATGTACAGTAATAAATATTTTGAAATGTACACATTTTTTTCCAACTGTATGTACTATATATATTCTAATGTTAAATATATCTTGATTTACTATATTGTTTATATGTACCTAAAATGTACTTGACTCAAAAACTATACAAAAACCAAATATTTTGTTTAACATTTTTTTAAAAACTCATATTTATTTCTTAAAATAGTATACATTCATTTATAAAAAATGTATTATTTGATTTATGTACTGTATGAATAATTAAATAAAAAAAATCCAAAAACTGTGCAATGTTTGTCTACTACCTATTAAAAAATATCACTACCAATATATAAAACATTGTTATTTTAAAACTTTATATATATATATATATATATATATATATATATATATAGATATTAAAAAATGTAAATAGCTATACTAAAATATTTTTTTACATTTTCTATTCACACAAATCTACATTTAATTGAAGTAGGTGCTGGGCACTGAACCTATCTAATTTACTATTCCAACTCCAATCTACATTTAATTGGGGTAGGTGCTGGACACTAAACATAATTAATTTACTATTCCAACTCCAATCTACATTTAATTAGGGTATGTGCTAGACAATGAACCAAAATAATTTACTATTCCAACTCCAATCTACATTTAATTAGGGTAGGTGCAGGACACTGAACCTATTTAATTTTCTATTCCAACTCCAATTAACATTTAATTAGGGTAGGTGCTGGACACTGAACCTATTTAATTTACTATTCCAACTCCAATTAACATTTAATTAGGGTTGGTGCTGGACACTGAACCTATTTAATTTACTATTCCAACTCCAATCTACATTTAATTAGGGTAGGTGCTGGACACTGAACCAAAATAATTTACTATTCCAACTCCAATGTATATTTAATTAGGGTAGGTGCTAGACACTGATCCAACATAATTTACTATTCCAACTCCAATCTACTTTTAATTAGGGTAGGTGCAGGACACTGAACCTATTTAATTTACTGTTCCAACTCCAATTAACATTTAATTAGGGTAGGCGCTGGACACTGAACCTATTTAATTTACTATTCCAACTCCAATTAACATTTAATTAGGGTTGGTGCTGGACACTGAACCTATTTAATTTACTATTCCAACTCCAATCTACATTTAATTAGGGTAGGTGCTGGACACTGAACCAAAATAATTTACTATTCCAACTCCAATGTACATTTAATTAGGGTAGGTGCTGGACACTGAACCTATTTAATTTACTATTCCAACTCCAATCTACATTTAATTAAAGTAGGTGCTGGACACTAAACATAATTAATTTACTATTCCAACTCCAATCTACATTTAATTAAGGTAGGTGCTGGACACTGAACCAAAATATTTAACTATTCCAACTCCAATCTACATTTAATTAGGGTATGGGCTGGACACTGAACCTATTTATTTACTATTCCAACTCCAATTAACATTTAATTAGGGTAGGTTCTGGACACTGAACCTATTTAATTTACTATTCCAACTCTAATCTATATTTAATTAGGGTAGGTGCTGGACACTGAACCTATTTAATTTACTATTCCAACTCCAATCTACATTTAATTAAGGTAAGTGCTGAACACTAAACCTTTTTAATTTACTATTCCAACTCCGAACTACATTTAGGCGCCTATTAGGATGGCAGATGGACCTGCGTCCATCCGCCACGCCCGAGGTGGAGGGACCGTCCGCAGGGGCAGCGGCGGTCCCTCCGGTGAAATTAGGATGTGACCACCACCCTGGCGGTCACATCCCGTATACTTAACATTGCGGCGGGTGCTGCTTTAAGCAGCACCCGCTGCAAAGTTAAATATGCATGCTGCGCTTTTGCATGCACAAAGCGACAGGCACTGCGCGGTGCCTGCCGCATTGTGCATGCAAAAGCAGGGGGGTACCATAGGTACCCCCATATGCACCCCCCACTCCCCCTTCACCCTGGGGGCCCACAACGGGCCCCCAAAGAAAAGACCGTTTGCCTTTCCGTGGTGGCATTGCGGTCATGGAAAGGCATGTCCTAAAGCTCATCCTAATATGGCTGGCGGTGTCTGATAGACACCGCCACCATATTAGAGTTTTTCCGCCACGGTCGGAAGGCAACCGCGGTGGAAAAGCGGCGGACGGTCTTCCCGTCCACCGATGACCCCCCAGCCATCCTAATGTGGTGGGGGTCGTTTCATGGACTGCAGCGGTGAATCCGCATCTTCCGGGCCGGCGGTGGCTTCCACCGGCCCGGAGGATGCGGATTCACCGCAATCCTAATCGACCCCTTAATTAGAGTAGGTGCTGGACACTGAACCTATTTAATTTACTATTCCAACTCCAATTAACATTTAATTAGGGTAGGTGCTGGACACTGAACCTATTTAATTTACTATTCCAACTCCAGCCTACATTTAATTAGGGTAGGTGCTGGACACTGAACCTATTTAATTTACTATTCGAACTCCAAATAACATTTAATTAGGGTTGATGCTGGACACTGAACCTATTTAATTTACTATTCCAACTCCAATCTACATTTAATTAGGGTAGGTGCTGGACATTGAACCTATTTAATTTACTATTCCAACTCCAATCTACATTTAATTAGGGTAAGTGCTGGACACTGAACATATTTAATTTATTATTCCAACTTCAATCTACATTTAATTAGGGTAGGAGCTGGACACTGAACCAAAATATTTTACTATTCCAACTCCAATCTACATTTAATTAGGGTAGGTGCTGGACACTGAACATATTTAATTTACTATTCCAACTCAAATGAACATTTAATTAGGGTAGGTGCTGGACACTGAACCTTTTTAATTTACTTTTCCAACTCCAATCTATATTTAATTAGGGTAGGTGCTGGACACTGAACCTATTTAAGTTACTATTCCAACTCCAATCTACATTTAATTAGGGTAGGTGCTGGACACTGAACCTATTTAATTTACTATTCCAACTCCAATTAACATTTAATTATGGTAGGTGCTGTTCACTGAAGCTATTTAATTTACTATTCCAACTCCAATCTACATTTAATTGAGATAGGTGCTGGACACTAAACATAATTAATTTACTATTCCAACTCCAATCTACATTATGGACCTCATTAGGATTGCGGTTAATCCGCATCCTCCGGTCCGGCGGAAGCCACTGCCGGCCCGGAGGATGCGGATTAACCGCTGCGGACAGAAAAAAGACCCCCCGCCAGATTAGGATGGCTGGGGGATCTTTTTTCCGTCCGCCGCTTTTCCGCTGTGGTCGCCTTCCGACCGTGGTGGAAAAGCTCTAACATGGCTGGCGGTGTCTATCAGACACCGCCAGCCATATTAGGATGGAGGCGGTCCTATGCCTATCCACTGCGGTATTTCCGCCGTGGGAAGGCATACAGACTTTTATTTGGGGGCCCGATGTAGGCCCCCAGGGGTGAAGGGGAAGTGGGGGGTGCACATGGGGGGTACCTATGGTACCTCCCTGCCTTTGCGTGCACAAAGCAGCAGGCACCACGCGGTGCCTGCAGCTTCTTGCACGCAATGGTATACATGCTTTATTTAACATTGCGGCTTGTGCTGCTTCAAGCAGCACCCGCCGCAATGTTAAATATGAAGGATGTGACCGCCAGGATGGGGGTCACATCCTAATTTGCACGGAGGGACCGCCGCTGCCCCTGCGGACAGTCCCTCCTACTCTGGGGTGGTGGACGGACGCAGGTCCGTCCGCCATCCTAATGAGGCCCTTAATTAGGGTAGGTGTTGGACACTGAACCTATTTAATTTACTATTCCAACTCCAATCTACATTAAATTAGTGTATGTGCTGGACACTGAACCAAAATAATTTACTATTCCAACTCCAATCTACATTTAATTAGGGTAGGTGCTGGACACTGAACCAAAATAATTTACTATTCCAACTCTAATCTACATTTAATTAGGGTAGGTGCTGGACACTGAACCTATTTAATTTCCTATTCCAACTCCAATCTACATTTAATTAGGGTAGGTGCTGGACACTGAACATATTTAATTTATAATTCCAAAATATTTTTCTAAATAATAAATAATTTTGAAATATCTTAATTTATTTTCTAGTGAATTTCAAATAATTTAAGTATTTTTAGATGAAATTTGTTATATTTGAACAGCAATCACACATAAAAACAACATCCAAATCATAAAAATGTAGTGCAAATTATAAAATTAGAATTAGATATTTACTAATTCAATTTTTCAAATTTTAAACATTTAATATTTTTCTAAATACTCACCACCCTTATCCTCTATAAAAACCAACATCCCACTCCAACAATTTCAAATAAAATTAAAAATGTCAAATTTAAAATTCTTATTTCTTTAATTTTTGTTAAAAATTAATTTCAATTTTTAATTATTTTAAACCGTCCCCGCCCTTACCCCCTATTAGCCCACTATCCCACTCCTTATCTTTGAAATAAAAATATAAATTTTGAATTTCAAATTCCTATTTCAATTTAATAAATTTATTCAAAAAAATATTTTAAAATACATATTTTTAAAACACTCCCCACCCTTATCATCGATAAACCCATCATCCCGCTCCTAAAATTTTAAATGAAATTATAAATTTCAAATTCCAATTTCAATTTAATAAATTTAATAAAACCATTATTTTAAATTACATATTTTTAAAACACTCCCCACCCGCATCCCCTATAAACCCAACATCCCTCTCCTAAAATTTTAAATAAAATTATACATTTCTAATTTTAAATTCCATTTTCAATTTTATAAATTTAATAAAAACATTATTTTAAAATACATATTTTTAAAACACTCCCCACCCTTATCATCTATAAACCCATCATCCCGCTCCTAAAATTTTAAATGAAATTATAAATTTCAAATTCCAATTTCAATTTAATAAATTTAATAAAACCATTATTTTAAATTACATATTTTTAAAACACTCCCCACCCGCATCCCCTATAAACCCAACATCCCTCTCCTAAAATTTTAAATAAAATTATACATTTCTAATTTTAAATTCCATTTTCAATTTTATAAATTTAATAAAAACATTATTTTAAATTACATATTTTTAAAACACTCCCCACCCTTAGCTCCTATAAACCCAACATCCTGCTCCTAAAATTTTAAATGAATTTATAAATTTCAAATTTCAAATTCCTATTTCAATTTTATAAATTTTATTAAAAAATTATTTTAAATTAAATATTTTTAAAACATTCCCCACCCTTATCCCCTATAAACCCAACGTCCTGCTCCTAAGATTTTTAATGAAATTATACATTTTAAATTTCAAATTCCTATTTCTATTTTATAAATTTTATAAAAAAATAAATTAAATTAAATTTTTTTAAAGCACTCCCCACCCTTATCACCTATAAACCCAACATCCCGCTCCTAAAATGTTTTAATTCATTACTAAACTTTTTAAAATAACTATAAAAAAATAATTCATAACAATTAAAAATGTTACAATTATAATACATAAAACAACGATATTTTGACATTTCGATATTTTTACATATCGATATTTCTTATCTCGACATTACTTGCATCGATATTAAACACAATAGATCAAAACGATATTTTAAACTACAATATTTACAACATCGACATTTCTTACCTTCTATATTTGAGACTCGATATTGCTGCAAGTCGACATCAGGGACTCGATATTTTCACTGTGTACCTAACCATACATCTTCTCGGGAGGGTCCCGGACTGTGAGCAGCTGTCTACCCCTCCCCCTCATAGCAGACACATACTAATGCCTACCAGGCCTGATTGCAAGCTTTGCTCTCTGGTACCTTTAGTCCTGTTTTAATCATTGTACATGCATGGCTACTAGTTATCAAATAACATTAGTCACTGGGCTTTAAGCGGGCAGGGTCCCTTCGGTCTCAGATGCGACGGTCCCTTACCTCTAACTTTACAGTGAAAAACCTGCTGATTTATGAACAATTAACATGTTCAGTTAATTCATATCCGTTGCAGTGATAGTCCCGTTTATTTTTCATATTTTACTGAATCTTGCCTCCAGTTCATAACAGGTTTTGTTTTTTGTTTGGCACATTACTCTTGTATAGTGCATACTTTCAGCTGAGTTGCTTCTAGGTGTTATAACGGCCACTATGTTCAGCCTGAAGCCAGTGCAAGTTTCTTGCAATGCCTGTCCGTGGGCCAAAAAGGTGTACAGAATACAAGGCCAACCAATCTTTGGCCTCGGCACAGTGCACTCAGACAACTACTAACAACAGCCCGGGCTGGTTTTTGGTGTATTTTATTGTGTTATTATAGCTTGATGCAATAACAGAAACTCAAGTTTCATACCACTTGAGAGCCACACTATAGGAATCCCAAAAATGTACTTTACGTTTTTAAGCCATGCTTTTAAGTACATAAAGCAAGGCTATTTTAGAGACACCCCCACACAATGTTTTCATCCTACTTAAAGCGATGATTAGTCACTGTGAGCTACTCGAGGTGACTTCAGATTAGGACAGCTTGGTTTTGGCTGCCTTTCCCTGCATCAGGGTTTGCTCGGATATCCCGGTTACAAACCATTCCTAACGTTCACAGCCAATGCAAAGCCAGGGGGAGGATGGGGGGTTACCAAGACTCGAAAGTAGTTGGTCCCTGTCAGAGGAATTGTGTCCAGATCAATAGAACTCTTTAATGACTGGTATTGATGCCTGGTAGGGCACAAGTCACACCCACAGCCTGTGCTTCCTGCGATACTCCATCACATCCCTCGAGGACCACAGAGGCGTCACAAGGGTTCTCGCCGGCGTAAGGCACCCGCCTGGGCCCAAACACCCCTAGTAAATACCACTTGAAACAGTAAATGTAAACATAGTTGCAATGTGGGCTTATTACAGGGCTGTGCGCAAAGTAGAATGCACTTGCCATTGCAACAATGCCCCGCTTGGATCTCCTTGCAGGGGTCACTGTGCATAGCCAATAGGTCTCGCCATTGGGACCTTATAAGCAGGGTTGGATTGGGATTGAAAATCAGCCCGGGCACGCAAAAAAATATCGACCCACATTTGGAACATTATGCCTTTTCTCAAATGACTGCTTCGGTGTAATCTTATTAAAAAAAAGCAAGGGTGGGGGGGGGGATGCACGCGTTAGTTTCCACTGCTGAAACACACCTTCTACTCAGGCCCCCTGCCCCCGCTCATTATGTGCCCACATTAATGGGCCAGCCAGCGAGACAAAGGGAGTGATACCTTTGTCTGTTGCTAAACAGGAGGTAATGAGCGCCCATCTGCCTATAGAAAGGCCACTCAGACACCCACTGGGCCGCTGGCTGTTCGAACAATAGAGACAGTGCCCACATCGGCCCCCAGACTGCTAAAAAAAGCAGCCCACAACAGGAACTCGGACACCAGCCCCTCGGGCATTGCCCGAATGCCATCGTAACCAATCCGACGATGCTTATAAGTGTTTAGCCATGCAACAGCTGACGTTGTTGCACAAAGGATATTGTGCTGCATAACTAAATACTTCTAAGGTCCCAAAGGCGAGACCTATTGCCTATGCCAATGCTTGTTTTTCATGCCGCCTGCTTAGAGAGGTGTACAGCACGGTAGTGGAGTTATCGACCTTGAATATTTATGTCCGTGCTGCTCGGAGGAGCCTCCTCCCTCGCTGGCAGCTTTCCAGCTGCGGCACATGGCTCCTTTTTATTTCAGCTTCCTTGCGCCATTCTTCTCTTGCTTACTTCCTCAATCAGCCTCTTTTTTTAATGAAAACAATATTTGGCTATTTTGTATTTCATAGTGTGATTATGAGAATAAGTCAAAGGATTAGTGAATGAATTGATGGATGAGTGAGTTTATGAAACTATAGGTAAATGAATGGATGGATGAAAGGTTAATGTATTTTTTGAATGGTTGACCGATTTGGTGCATGGATAAATGTGTATTGTGCTGATTTTGGTGTATGGATGAAGGAGTGAGTGAACGGGACAGGTCAATGCAAAACGAAGGCACTATAATGGGAAGGAACATTCATAACTGAACTTTCTTCTCCCACGGAGCACAGGACGTCTAGAGTTCTCTCTAAAAAAAAAAGGTCTTCGTACAAGGTTGTTTTCAGTTCACCCACCGCCCTCCTGTCTACTACCCAGAACACAGACACTAATGTCTTGCGCTTCCCCATCAACACTTCACCCACTTGTATACCTCTGGCTGAGGATTCCAGCTGGCGTGACTCCTTCCCCCGAACTCCCTCCATCACTTCACCATACAGCGCTCTGTAGCCAGAATACCTCCAAGTAAATCCCATGCACCTTCACTGGGGTGCACCGTCCCTAGCTACACACCTTTCAAAGGCCCGGTGTGTGAAGTCCCTGCAGGTGGGGGGTGGGCAGGCTAACCACAGCTCAAGTCTCAAACACCAGGATGAAGGGGGCGGGGGGCAGCAGGAGCCACTCTGGAGGAGGTGGCCCAGCGTGGAAAGAGCTCACGCACAGCACTCATAATAAGAGATTACACCGGGGGGGGGGGGGGGGGGAGTCTCTCATAGGGCCATGGCCACTGTTATTAAGGGTGTGGCTTAAAACAAAGCTAAAAATCTGTGTTTAGCATAGCATGCCGCCTCACTGGTATTTTGCTCCATCTGAGAAATTGATCCAGATATATCACACAAGTAACATCCTACCTACAACAAGCCAGGACTATTGGCTTTGTCAACGGTCGTAAGTTGCATAAGATAAATAAGCACCAACTATGACTTGGCTGTATATAATATTAAAAATGCGACTGGCTCTTGTGGGTGAGGTTGTGGTAGGATTAGAGGAGCTGACCTTCGAGCTGAGAAAACCGGTTTGAGACTCACAGCTCAACAGCAAGTGATTTAAAAATGAATATACCCCGCCTTGTGTAATGTAACTGGTGCTCATGTAAAGCGCTCTAAGTTTGCCCTATATAAAACTGAAAAATGAGTCTCTTTGAAGTTATATCAAAGGCAGTGAATGGTTGTATTATTGCAGAGTTGATTTTTTTTTGTTTTCAACCTGAGTGTAACAAGCATTTGCAATACAATAGGTCTCACATTTGCGAAATTTTAAGCTATTGGCATTCTAAATGACGATGCCTTTTTTTAATCTGTTTTTAAAGTGGGGAAGTGTTGCTCAGGGGTTAGAGGCGGCAGACCTGGAGCTTGAGTTCGGCCCTGGACCAGGGTTCAATTCCCTGCCTCGGCAGGTCTTGGGCTCAATAATTCCACGGACTCGATAATTCTCGCTCCGGTGCCTTCTCGACTCACGGGTTCACACTCTGCGACTCTGGGCAATAGCTTGCTTAATCTCCACATCGGCCCCTTGCGGTGGGATGCCTGGCTTTCACCTTGTGGATACCCTGCCAGGGTTATCTCACAGGGGAATACCAGGACGGGTTTCCTAAGCAAGCGCGGAGATGCCCCAGGGTAAGTCATGCGCTATATAAGCTTCATACATTTACATTTACATTAAAACCAACACATTGTTAAAAGGTTTGTCATTTACAATACCAGTAGCTCAAAGTCTCGCAAATGTGAGACCTATTACATTGCAAATGCTTGTTTAAGATACAACCAAGACCATAGTCGGATGGTGAGGGGTCTATTCCCTCTTCATGTACTGAAGTACTGGATCCTGCGATCATTCCCAGGAGAACCCACTTAGTACCTACTCCCAATTTGCTTGTGCAGAATTTACAGTTTAGTGATAGCCAAGGAGATAGGCAGGTGCCTCGTTTTCAATCACCGAAACTTGAGAAGATCATAATGAAATGATTCACTATTTTTTGGGTTAGAACTGCACAGATTATTTAAAAGTGTGAAACTGATAGAAAGATGCACTTTTTATAATGATATTGAGAAAATTATAATTATGGTGCTATAAAGACTCTATAGTGTGTGTAATAGATGAATATATATTCATATCATGGCAGTGGATATAAAAGTGTCCCCTTAACAGGTCATCTGGAGAAAATGCTTTAATACATGCAGATTCACACATTTAGTACTACAGTGCAGACCTAAATGTCCAAGTTATTTTGACAGTCACTGTAACTGACATGAGAAAATACAGATTTTTTTCTTACCGAACTAATTTTACACTGATTTGAATGAGGAAATCAACCCCACTAATAACCAAAAAGATATTAGGTATGAATATATCTTGATACATGGAAATAACATCTTCTGTCTCGGTTCCGGTGAAACATCTTGTTTAATATTAATGCACAGAAAGCACAGCATGGCTTAAATCCTTTATGTAGCTATCAAGAGAGTAATGTGCTAGTTGTTACCATTGTTGAGGGGGTGAAAGGAAAGCCTGGGCAGTGAAATCCGTCCGTTTGTGGAGTTTGCAGAGTTTTTTGCACGCTGGCTTCCACGGAGTTCGCGAAGTTCTGCCTCCCCTCTGGCCTTACCCTCCCCAAAGAGGGTCCCCTGAATCTGTCCAACCCTCTCCCATGGGTACATAAGGGCTTACCTGGCTGTACTAAGTTGGTAATACTGCAGTATGTAATTGGCATTCGCATTGTTGCAAGCCTACTGCTGCATGCTACGTTTAAGCAGACTTTGCCTTTCCAAACTTTTTTTTACAATCAAAGTCACTTCATTTGTTCAAAGAAGGAGAAATAGATATTATATCGTGATCTTTTGTGTTGACAGATAGTCCGGCCACATCATTTTGGAAGCCTTGCAGAATGTGAAAGCGTGAACGTGGGAAGCCAGTGTAAACGGAATTACAACCAACAAGCAATCTTGAAAGAAGAAATGCCAAGTGTTGTTTGGTAGAATTATAAAAGATGGCTTTTCAGACACACAAGCCCTAAACCAGGAGAACTTTGAAAAGAACAGTTTGCACTTCGTTTGGAACATAATCTCCCACGGGTGCAAACTGTCCAAGATATTCTTGGAAACTAATCCACCTTAGAAACAAAGCCATTCTCTTCTGTGTGAATAATATTAAATAGCTGATTCAATAGTTAACCTCAATTATTCACCAACTAACCTTAATTGTAGAGGAGGCAAGATAGCAAAACCACGTGACCTGGTGTTGCATGTTTGTAAAACTAAAACATGGCACTGCGGTTTAGCATCAAAAGTTACTATAAAGGCACACGGACAATGAACATGGTGTTCAGTACACTGCCCAAAAGTGTATAATAGCACATTCTTCACTGAACACAACCAAAAGACCAGAGTTCAAGTAAAAATGAGGTAAACTGTCAAAAAAATCTGTTCTTACGTCCTCCATTATAACTTTCCACCCGAAATATATAGAGTAAAATGGTTTGACGGACAAAACTCTGTTATCCATCCGCCAGTTTTGCAGCATTTCTGTGGAACTGCTGTAAAACTACTGGTGTGCTGGAAGAAAAGACAAAGCTCTACCCACTGTTCGAAAGTTTTATGCTTAAAAATCATACATAAGCTGTCACCGCCACCACCGCCCCATGTTACCTTCTTTGTCGACTACGGAAAAACAGCTGACAGACTGAGAGAAGCCAATACTCTCCATATGCCGTCTTTAGTTAGTCAAAGTCATCTATCAGCAAACATATAGGGGCCCATTAGGATGTCGGGCGGTGGCACCACCGTGGTGGTGGCGGAGCGGAAAAACAGCTTTTTCCGCCCGAGAGCAGCGGTACTCACGTCCGCCACATTAGGATAGCAAAACATAGGCCATTTCCTGTCCGCCCCGGACCGCTGCACACCGCCATCAAAGTGCTCCCGCCACCCCGGCGGTGGGAGCCAATTGAGACTCTCCGCCGTGCGGAATGACGTCTGCCCACTCAACACATTAGGATGGCCCAAACAAGTTGACGCACCGCAGCGGAGACACCGGCCAGTTTAAGCAGGCGGAAACTCGACAGCGGAGCGAGATAGCCAAGACCCAGACCTGAACGCCATGAACCCAGCCCTCCATATGCATCCGGTGATGTACCTCCTACAACACTACCGTCAGATGGGCCGCCGTGGACGCCGCCACAGGTACGCAAATACACAAATACAACACACAACACACATGCCGACACAGGGTCCAATCGCCACACAGACACCCTGCTGGGGGTCACAACACATCCACAAGGGCACACACAAATGACCCACCTGACAACAAGGCACCCCTCAGCATCCGGGACCCACATCAACCGCCACCAGCAGCAACGTCCCGGTCACGTCACCGCCGCGGTCAACACATGAGCACTATGCAGAAGGCAGGGCCACTCCAAGGCATGGGCAGGGCACATACACCACAAGGACTCACCACCCCCAACCACACAGCAACACACCCCATCAAGTCACAGGCCAGGTGCCCATCCTGTGCATCCCCATGCACACCAACAAGCAACAAGCACTGCAACAAGCAAGCACAATACACACCGAGCACCACACAACACACAGCCAGGGAAACAGCCACTGCAGGAGTGCCACAACACACAGCACCAGTGCCACACACACTGAAGGCTCACAATCCTTGCCAGCACATACACACACAAACAAACACACACCCTGGGTGTAGCCACAAACACAACACACACACAGGGATGCCTCAACAGATGCCTGCACAGGAACAACACACAAACACTACAGGAACACATGCTGAACCCCAACCAAAACAGACATACCCTGTCAGCCAAACTGGGGAAAGGCAATGGGAGCACACACACAACAGGAGTTCACAACATCATCACTCAGGAACAAAACACACACATCATAACACAAATCACACAAGAAGTTCATCAGGACAAACCCACACTGCCACATCAAACCAACCACAGATGTACATGAAACCCTAATCAACAAACACCACAGGACATTAGGGGATGCACCTCAGGCAATGCCAAGGCCACATACACACAGCACTGCATGCACAACAAGCAATATGTGCATAACAAGCACAACAGCCACACACAGACATGATTGACACAACCTCATCACACGCACCACAAATCAGCACAGCACACCCAGGAAGTGAAGCAACACCACAGCCAACACACAGACATCCAACACAACAACTACACATGCACCACTCTGGAATACAAGAGCCATGCCATCTCCACCAGAGTACTGGGCAGCACACACAGCTGAAGTGCACATGACCACTACATAATGACTAATAGCACAAGGACAGCACACATAAACCATTGGGGCAATGTCAAAAGTGGAACAACACTCTTGGCTCAAGAACTGCACCACAAAGCACAAACTCACAAATGAAGTGATGGGTAGACACACACACATGGAAACCAAGGGGACAGCTGACATCAAAGTTAAATACCCTGCATGTCAGTAGCAGACATGTAAGGGGTGTACCACACACAAATAGAGGGAGGGAAGACCCACAATGGTCAGGCACAAGTGGCACACATAGGGGATGGCTTTACACCACACATACCATAGCATACAGGAGGAGAAAAGCCACCATGTTCCTGCTATGCATGACAAACACAATGCCAGTGTGGAACAGCAGGGCCACACAGTCTACACAACCAAATACACCCAAGATACATTGAGGATCAAACAAACACAACACTGATGTGCAACTCATACACTTTGCACACTTCTAACTTACCAACACAACAAGGAGGAGTCACACACAACAGCATGGAGACACCAACACACAGCACGGTGCACAACAAACAGCTCACACAAGTGCATACAATCTTCTACACGGGGCAAGACAAAACAAACAACAGGCATACAACTCCTGGGTGACACATGTGTGTCTCTCACAATCCAGGGGCACACACACATCCACTACAAACTTACACCTTTCACACTGCACACCTCTGCTACACCCAAGACTACGCATCTCATGTAGGCCATGTTACCAGGACTAAGGGCCAACACAAGATGGCCATACACATACACGGCTGGGCACACGTAAATGAATCCACACACATACATCATGACCTATTCCATCCTGCTTCCAAACCTTTGCACAGCATCACACCCTGTGCTGGCAGTGTCCCCCAACCTGACATGTGAACAGTGTAGCCAACAATAGCAAATCACTAAGAAGATAACTGCATGGCAGGTAAAATAGCCATCACAGATTACACTGTTATCAGGTTCAGAATGGACTAAAGACCCTGTCGCCCCTGTCTAAAAATCTGATGCGTGCAAAGAGGTTTGCAATGTTGAAGTGATACATAGAGCATGGGGCACAGCCAATCAAATGCAAACACCAAAATAACTTTAATCAGCAAGGACACTGACAAAACACACAACAGGAGTAACTGTATTTATTCACTTATTGCACATATGTAGTAGTAGAACAACAGTAGACAACAGCAAGGCACAAAATGATGATCATATGCAAGATACTATGCACAGGTTAAATACAAACAGGAAGGCCAAGGTCCATAGCACAGGGGAGAGTCCAACACAGCAGAGCAACAGGGCCAGTGTCAACAGCACGGGGGAGAGCCCAACACAGCAGCGCAACAGGCCCAGTGTCCATAGCACATGTGAGACACCAAGTACATGAGAGGCTGCAAAGGGGAGAGTACAGCACAGCAGAGCAACAGGGCCAGTTTCCATGGCATAGGGGAGAGCCCAACACAGCAGAGCAACAGGGCTAGTGTCCATAGCAAATGTGAGACAGCAATTACATGAGAGGCTGCACAGGGGAGAGTACAGCACAGCAGAGCAACAGGGCCAGTGACCATGGCACAGGGGAGAGCCCAACACAGCAGAGCAACAGAGCCAGTGTCCATAGCATAGGGGAGAGCCCAACACAGCAGAGAAACAGGGCCAGTGTCCATAGCACAGGTGAGACAGCAAGTACATGAGAGGCTGCACAGGGGAGAGTACAGCACAGCAGAGCAACAGGGCCAGTGCCCATAGCGCATGTGAGACAGCAAGTACATGAGAGGCTGAACAGGGACGAGTACAGCGCAGAAGAGCAACAGGGTCAGTGTCCATGGCACAGGGGAGAGCCCAACACAGCAGAGCAACAGGGCCAGTGTCCATAACACAGGTGAGACAGCAAGTACATGAGAGGCTGCACAGGGGAGAGTATAGCACAGCAGAGCAACAGGGCCAGTGTCCATGGCACAGGGGAGAGCCCAACACAGCCGAGCAACAGGGCCAGTGTCCATAGCACAGGGGAGAACCCAACACAGCAGAGCAACATGGCCAGTTTCCATAGCACAGGTGAGACAGCAAGTACATGTGAGGCTGCACAAGGGAGAGTACAGCACAGCAGAGCAACAGGGCCAGCAACACACCCAGGTTGTAAACAATGGTCAGGACTAGTACACCAGTATGAGGCACAGACTAATGAGGGGGATGTCAACTCACTCCTGGCTGTCATGCGGACTTGGACCTGGCTGTGTGTCGGTTACAGCAGACCCACTTGACTGGGGTGACAGAGCCCCAGGTGATGTCGGGCTAACAGTGGCTTGGCAAGCTGGAGGGTTGTGTGGACCAGGTGGCATAGTGGCACGTTGAGGTGGAGTCATGCAGACCTCTGACAGAGTGTGAGTGGGAGAGGTTTGAGGGTTGCGCTTCTACTTTTTGGAAATTTGAAATGGCTTCCCTGTCTTGGAGTTGATGGGAAGTGGTGATGACAGAACAGGCACACACACCAACTGTCCCACATCAGGTGCAGACACTGGCACTACCTCTGGTGATGTTCTGGATCCTGCGGAACGCTTGGTCTGGCTACGCCTCTGGACCACCTTCCCCTCTTTGCCAGGTGTACCCCCTACAGTGCCCTCCTTTGCCTTTTTTTCAGGGGTGGTCTCTACAGTGCCCTCCTTTGCCTTTTTGCCAGGGGTGGTCTCTACAGTCCCTCCTTTGCCTTTTTGCCAGGGGAGGTCTTTATAGTGCCCTCCTTTGCCTTTTTGCCAGGGGGTCTCCACAGTGCCCTCCTCCACCTGCTTTAATGGTTTTGGAATTGGGGGTTGATGTGTCCCTGTGCTCTTCCTAGGTGTACCTCTGATATGCAACACCTCCTCAGTGGGCACAGACACTGCATGGGTAGGTCTGTGTGAATTTTTAGTGACAGGAGAGTCATTTGCTGGTGATGCCTCTGCGTAATGTGAGCCTGATGTCTGCCTCATTGCTCTTCTGGCCTTGCTCTTCCCTGACTGGCTCTTGTCTGTGCATTGTGGAGTGGCCCTGCTCTTCAGTGGGGATGGTGTCTGTGGGTGGGAGTGCTTGGGTTGTGTCTGTTGTGTGCTCCATGTGCTGTATCGTTTCGGTGACGCATGCAAAAAATGGTCACAGTCATCTGATGTGGCCACTGGCTGAGGGATGGACAAAGATACCTGAGCTGGAATGGGAGCATGTGCCTGTTGAAGGGCAGATGTCACTGTGGATGACAACGTCTGGACTGTACGGTGTAGCCCACCCACGTCAGAGTGTATGCCCTCCATGTATGCAACCACCTGGCCTAACTTCTTGTCATGCTAACTGAAGGCAATGAGCAGGGCGGTCTGGCCCACACAAAGCTGGCGCAGGAGCTCTACACACTCTGCACTGAGGGCAGCAGGGGGGACAGGTACAAGGGCAGCGGTGCCAGGTGTGAATGTGACTCGTCCTCTCTTAGTGACACGGATACGGGCAGCACCAGAGGAAGTGGATGGGAGGCTGGGCACTGGCCGCTGGGTGGTAGAGGATGATGCAGACTCCCCATCCCCTGTGCCTACCAACGTGGATGCATCCCCGCTGGCATCAGATGATGTGGTACTCTGTGTCTCAGCCACAGATTCCTCCTGCATACTTCTGTCCCCCTCAGATGGTGGGCTCTGTGTCACTGGCCTCCGCTGCAGCTGTTGTGCTACTCTCGCCACCACTGGTTTCTGGCTCATGTTCCTCCATGGTGATACAGGATTGTTTAAGTGTCATCATCTGGTCACACGAATTCAAATCAATGCAGTACTGGAGAGGCCCAAATCTACATGGTAACCACCACACCCTGCAATCACTTTGCAGCAACGCACAACATAGACCACAACAGTGCCTGTAATGCAGAATATCTGCCATGAGTGAGCCATGTTGATTCCACACAGCACTACACCCTGCCCGTAGATGGATTGCACCACACACACAACTTGCCCTGCCCTCACCTAGGGACTTGATGTGGGTACAACACTTATTACCACTGACAGACCTTCATGGAACAGGAGGGGGCAACACACACACCTATTATGACATTACAGTCCACAATGCCAAGTAGGCCATAGCAAGCACCATGTGGAAATCTGGGGCACATTGTTGTCAGATGTGTGGGCCTCAACGATTATGGTGTATGCAAAGTAGGCATACATGAAGTCACACTCAGAAAGGAGACACTGCTGTTCACCCCATAATAGATTCCCCACACTATCCCAATGATGAATGACCATGTGGAGCCTAACACATCTGGCAATGCGAAAGTACAGCAGGGAGGATCAGCTTAGTAAGGTCAGGGTGGCCCAATGCCTGATTCAAGCACACATCACAGCAGTAACCTGCATTACACAGCACAGCACAACAACACACGCACATCACATGGGTCACCTCTGCCACAGGCCCTGTACACATGCATCCACTCCCAGCAAAAGTCACCCTCCCCAGATACTCACCACCCCTGCCTTGCTGGCGATGCTCCTTCAGACGTGCATCCAGGTCTGGCTGAGTCACTGCCAATATGCGACCCATCAGTGGAGTCTTGCTGCACCGTGCCAAATGCCCTGCGTGTGGTAGCATCCCCAATGTCATCTCTACCACTTGCTTTGCCAGACGGCTGATGTCATCCAACCTCTTGTGACAGTGGGTGCGTCGTCTGTTGGATACCCCCAGGGCTCACACCTTTGCTGCAATGGCCCTCCACATGGCCTTACCCTGTTGTACCTTGAGCTGCAGGTATGAGAGAAAAGAAGGGTAAACAACCAGTTACGCAGTGTCAGGTACCAACATCTATCAGTACGGTAGCAAGAAACAGACTCAGGACCAATTGTAACCTCCCTTCCTCCAAAACTGGGGGACCCCTCACAAGGGCACTCTGCATGGCCCAAACAGATGTGATTGCATGCACACATTGGGGCGTAGAGGGTCCATGATAATCTCACAAAGGCAGGATGCATCAACACAATATGCATCGACAGAAGTGTGTAAGTGTGCAATTATACAGGGCACAGATGGGCCATATGTACTATTCAGTGTGAAGGAACTGGAGCAAGAGCATGTAAGTCTGGTGATGTTTTCTCATTTTGGGTGGGCAGGCACTGGACCTACTCTCTGGGCCACAATGAGTCAGACAACAGGGGCACACTGAAATATTCACACAATCAAATACTGTCCTGGCACCTACATGGCTAACATCCGGTGGCTCTGTATGGCTGACAATGTAACGCACCCCACTCACACATACAAGTACAGACATGGAAAAGAGTGACATTGGGACACACACATTCTCTCGCCCTGGAGACAGCTTGTCTGTCAGTGTTTGACACAACCCCACACCCTCAGGCATATACTGCAGCAGCACAACTACACATCTGACACCCCCATGCCCTACAGCTACCTTCATGGTGACTTCCCGCTACATTGGGACCACCAAACAGCCTTGGGTACTGTGCCAGCACCTTGTCCACAAGGACCTCCAGCTCCTCACTTGTGAATGGACTGGCACGGATCTTCTCTGTCCTTGCCATCCCTGTGGACATGGAACACCTGTGATGGAAGTGAGTGGAGAGGGTCCCAGGCAGCATGCTCTGTGGGCAGCAGCAGGAGAGGGTCCCAGGCAGCAGGCTCTTGAGGCAGCAGTAGGAGAGGGTCCAAGGCAGCAGGCTCTTGAGGCAGCAGCAAGAGAGGGTCCTAGGCAGCAGGCTCTGTGAGCAGTGGAAATGTGAGGCTGGGGTTGTTTGTAACCTGCAAAGCTGCAACAATTGGTTGTCCAGGTCTTCCTCTTTCAAAAGCATCCAATAACCGCCTCCATGGTGGCGGTGCACACCTTCCGCGATTTTCAAATCGGCATCATGCTACTGCGATCATAGTTGCCATTGGCTGTAGGCAATGCTCCATTTGGGTGGCGGAGCATGCGACCAGCCATCTACACATTTCTCCATGCCAATGGCTACTGCACTTGTGAAGGGGGTGGTGCTGGTGTCACACCACCGCGACCAGGCGGTAGCTGCTGCCATTTGGGTGGCGGAGCATGCCCACAGCCATCTACACATGTCTCCATGCCAATGGCTACTGCACTTGTGAAGGGGGTGGTGCTGGTGTCACACCACCATGGCCAGGCGGTACCTACCGCCATTTGGGTGGCGGAGCATGCCCACAGCCATCTACACTTGTCTCCATGCCAATGGCTACCGCACTTGGGAAGGGGGTGGTGCTGGTGTCACACCGCCCTGGCCAGGTGGTACCTACCGTTATTTGGGTGGTGGAGCATGCCCACAGCCATCTACACATGTCTCCATGCCAATGGCTACCACACTTGTGAAGGGGGTGGTGCTGGTGTCACACTGCCGTGACCAGGTGTACCTACCACCATTTTTGTAACATTTAATGGCTATGTCTATCGTGAACACTGCATCAGTACACAGCAGCAACATGGTGAAGGGCATATCATTGTACACACAATGCCATTCTTCCATATCATCCAAAGGTGGATCCACGTTCTGTGTGACGCACTTTGGTCTTTGGTCCCTGCCATGTCACATATGCATTTGATGGTTGATGATGCTTGAAACTCTTCAGCTGTCAATGATGTTGAAGAAATCAATGTGTTGTGGGTCAGTGCTGACCTTGTCAAGGCTTGTCTCACTGCATGGTATCGTACCACATCAGCTCATGCACACAACAGAAAGTTTTCAGAAAGTTTTCCGGCTACTGTGATCATTGTGTTGTGGATGTGTCAGAGTTTACAGGATGCATTGAGGTGTGACAGGTACAGCAGATGGGTATGATAGTCATGGTCATTTTAGACACATTGGCCGATGGTACAGCACCAGGCGTGCACATGTGAAATGTGTGGTTCAGTATGTGTGCATTTACATTGACCTACGTGTTGTTTGCGGCACTTGTGTATTGTTAGTGGAGAGGTGTGCCCTCTGTGTGTCTCAAATGTCCACCCATGTAACCTGGTGTGCTATGCATCTCTCAGGGCAGTCTTTGTTTTCCATGACATCGTTGATGGTATGTGCTGTGGCCATCTCATGATGGTTGTCACTGACATTTGCACATTTACATCTCAACTAGGAGGAGGCCACATCTCCTACGTCACCTGGCAGTGCTGAAGGACATGGGGAATGTTGCAATCATTCGGAAATTCTGCCTCGACAGACCAACACTGAAGAAACTGTGTGATCTTTTGGAGCCCCACCTGCAGCCTTGCTGCCACTATCCAACAGCATTCCCACCCACATACAAGGTGATGGTAGCTCTCCACTTTTTTGCAACTGGTTCCTTCCAGGAGACCATGGCCAGCGCTGGAGGGATGTTGCAGCCCATGTTCAGCCAGGTGCTGAGGGATGTTCTTGCAGCTATGATGCTATATGAGAATTGCTACATTCATTTCCCTATGGGAGCAGAATTGGCCGATGTGAAGGGTGACTTCTATCCCCTTGGGCGCATCCCCATGGTCTCCTGGAAGGAACCAGTTGCAAAAAAGTGGAGGGCTACCATCACCTGGAGCCTACCGGGGAGCAGGTAGCTGAACTGGGGGACCTGCCTGAGCTGACCCATCGGCAGCAGGAAGGAGACCCCTCCAGGGAAGAATTCTGCCAGGAGCAGAGAGAATGCCCTTCTCTTGAGGGCTTGTGGCAACAGGATGCAAGCCAGGCAGCAAGTGATCAGTCGGGATCAAATTGGATCTACTGAGAGAATGGTCTCCTGTATAGCAAGCCTAAGGTTGCTGAGCCTGTGTCAGCCCGTGTGCTGGTGGTATCCCAGCGCTTCAGAGCCTTCCTACTGGGGCTGGCTCATGATGTGCCATTGGCAGGACATTTGTGGCAGGACAAGACCTTTGAGAGGCTTGTCACCCACTTTCATTGGCCCCAAGTGCACAAGATTTCAGACACTCATTGCAGGACCTGTCAGACTTGCCAGGCAAGTGTAAATAGTTGGAGGAAGCACATGGCTCCTCTCCAGCCATTCCCTGTGGTCAGTTCCACCTTTGAGCGGGTGGGTATTGACATTGTGGGGCCACTGGACCCCAAGACAGCATTGGGCAACAGGTTCATCCTGGTCTTGGTGGACCATGCCACCTGGTACCCGGAAACCATACCTCTGAGGACAGTGACAGCCCCCGTGGTGAGACGAGCACTGATGGGAATTTTCTCCCGAATGGTATTCCCTAGCGAGGTAGTGTCTGAGCGGCGGACCAACTTAATTTTCAAGTATATGAAGTCCCTGTGGCAGGAGTGTGGGGTAACTTACAAGTTCACTACTCCTTACCACCCCCAAGGAAATGGGTTAGTTGAAAGGTTCAACCGAACCCTAAAAGGCATGATTCTGGGTCTTGAGGAACCTATGAGACATAAGTGGGACGTCCTCTTACCACGCCTCGAGGGTTCAGTCTCTTTGAGCTTCTCTATGGACACCCAGTCAGAGGACCTCTGAGTCTGGTCAAGGAAGGCTGGGAGCAATCTCCCAGGGAACCTCCCCAGGATGTATATAGCTACATGCTGGCCTTCCGGAACCAGACTCGGCGTTACAGACAATTCGCTGAGGCGAATCTGGAAATCAGCCAGGAGGAGATAAAGCGATGGTATGACCAGAATGCCACTCTGGTCGAGCTTCAACCTGGCCAGAAAGTGTGGGTCATGGCCCCAGTGGAGCCCTGGACGCTCCAAGATAAGTGAACTGGATCGTTTGAGGTTGTGGAGCGCAAGAGTCCAATTACCTACTTTGTGGACTTGAGGTCTCTCAGGAACCCCTTGAGGGTCTTGCATGTCAACCACCTTAAGCCCTACTTAGAGAGGTCTGAAGTGGGCATGCTCTTAGCAACAGATGCTGGAATGGAGGAGGAGACTGAGCCTCTTCCTGACCTCTTATCTGCAACAGAGCAATATGGGTCAGTGGATGGTGCTAACCTCTCTTCCACCCTGACCCATGAGCAACAGAATGACTGCCGCCAGTTGCTGGGACAGTTTTCTGATCAGTTCTCCCTGGATCCTGGTATCACAGATTGGTGCATCCATGATGTGGATAAAGGAGACAGCTTACCTGTGAAGCACAAAACTTACAGGGTAACTGACAGGGTGAGGGCTTGCATCAAAGAGGAGGTCTCACAGATGCTTGCGCTAGGGGTGATCCCTCTAGCAGTCCTTGGGCCAGTCCAGTGGTTTTGGTCCCGAAGGCTGCTGCGCCAGGTGCCACTCCCGAACTCCGGTTCTGTGTGGACTACAGAGAGCTTAATTCAGTCACAAAGACTGATGCACACCCCATCCCCAGAGCTGATGAGCTCATTGATTGGCCAGGGGCTGCACGGTACCTCAGCACATTTGACTTGACGTCTGGGTACTGGCAGATTGCCTTGACTGATGGGGCAAAGGAGAGGTCAGCATTCTCCACACCAGATGAGCATTTCCAGTTCCGGGTTATGCCCATTGGGATGTAGAATGCCCCTGCCACCTTATAGAGGTCAGTCAACCAGGTGTTGTTTGGACTGGATGAGTTCAGTGCCGCCTACCTGGATGACATTGCAGTGTTCAGTGCCTGTTGGGAGGAACATCTGCGCCACCTCTGGGAAGTGTTGTTGGTGCTGTGGAAGGCAGGTCTCAGGAACAAGGCGAGTAAGTGCCAGATCGGGCAGGGTTCCGTGGTGTACTTGGGACACCAAGTTGGGCGCGGCCAGGTGGCACCCCTGCAACCCAAGATTGAAACCATCCTGGCTTGGGAGCCACCCAAAATCCTGATAGAGGTGAGAACCTTTAAGGGCCTCACAGGGTATTACAGGAGGTTTGTCAATGGGTATGGTAACATTATTGCACCCTTGACAGAGCTTGCTTCCAGGAAGCAGACAAAGAAGGTGATCTGGACTGACACATGTCAAAAAGCTTTTGAGACGCTGAAAGCTGCCATGTGCACTTTGCACGTGCTCCTGAGACCCAACTTCTCCAAAGAGTTTATCTTTCAGACGGATGCTTGAGAGAATGGTGTTGGGGCTGTTTTGTTACAGATGAATGAGGAGGGCCTAGATCAACCTGTAGCCTTCATCAGTAGGAGGGGTTGTATGATGTTACAACACGATCTTTTAGATCGCGGTACATCACAACGCATCTTTTACAACGCAAGGGATTTAGGAATAGTAAGATTTACTATTCCAACTCCAGCCTACGTACAGTAGGGAAGGTGTTGTAATAGTAAATCTACTATTCCTTAGTCTACAGTTCCCTTCAGCGCAAGTCGTGGTAACGACTTGCATTGTAAAAGACGCGTGGTAATGGCAGCGCGGTGTTTTGACCGCGTTGTTATGGATGTTGCCTGTAGGAGGTTACTCACACTGGAACAGAGGTGGAGTGCTATTAAATGTGAGGCATTTGCTGTGGTCTGGGCATTGAAGAAGCTGAGACCATACCTGTTTGGAACTCACTTCTGGTTTCAAACAGACCACATGCCCCTCTGATGGTTAATGCAGATGAGGGGTGAGAATCCAAAGCTGTTGAGGTGGTCCATTTCCCTACAGGGTATGGACTTTATGGTAGAACATAGGCCTGGTATAAAACACGTCAATGCTGATGGTCTGTCCAGATTTTTCCGCCTTAGTGAAGAGAACTCCCAGGAGGTAGGGTAGTTCTCCCCACATTTCAGCTGAAGAGGACACATGTTAGACCTGGCACCATTGGCATGGGTCTCCTTTCCATTTTTGCTGCTGCCTCATGTGTTTTTTCTGGTGTTAAATGCTTTGACAACTGTGCCACTCCCTATTGTAAATGAATGTGTTGATTAGTGATTCCATGATTGACTGATTTGGTTTACTTGTCAGACCCTTATATAGTGTATTGAGTGTGCCCAGGGTGTGTAAATCCAAATGCTGCTGGTGGGCCTGCAGCACTGGTTGTGCCACCCACAGAAGGAACCTCTTAAAATGTGCCTAAGGTCTGCCATTGCAGAGTCTGCATGCAGTCTGATACTGTCATGCTGGGAGAGTGCACCCACTTGCCAGTCCCTAAGCCTTTCCTTTTCTTCATATCAGACACCCCTTTGGTAGGCCCAAGGGCAGGGTCCATTGTAAGTATAAAGTAGGACAAGCCCTGATGTGTGTGGCATGTCCTAATAGTGAATTACAGCCATTTTCGTTTTTCACTATTGGAAGGCTACCTGTTCTCCATAGGCCAGAATGGGCTGCTGGATTGTTACATGTTTATAATCCTAGCAGGCTCAGAGAACATGGTAGAAATTCGAGTTTAGTATGCCTGGACTCAGAATAATTGCAAGGCTACCTGTTCTCCATAGGCCAGAATGGGCAGTTAGCTTATTACATTCTTATAATCTTAACTGACTCAGGGAAGGCGGAAGAAATTCGAGTCTAGTATGCCTGGACTCAGAATGATAAAATACACCCTTTAGTGCAGTTGGTTTTAACATTCTGTGTTTGAAAATACCACTTTTAGAAAGTAGATATTTCCTTGTCTAACTTTCCAAAGCCTGCCTCTGCTAGGTTGTGTATTCCTATGTCTGGTTTTGAAAGTGACAAGGCTGGGGAATTCCCGGAGACAGGCTGAGTCACCCAGTGGTGAATAGAGAGATCTGCATCTAGATGGGAGGGAAGAGTTGCACTTGGGACTTGAATAGGGCTGCGCCTACCTTCCACAATGCTGGCTCCACCTCCTGTGGTGCGGCTGATTCTCTGCCCTGCACTGTGAAAGAAGAGAAGGAATCATGGTAACAAAGTGCTCCAGGGCTGTGATTTCCCACCACAATGCTGGCTCCATCTCATGTGGGGAGTCTGATGTTCCTGCCATGCACTGTGAAAGGAAAGGAGGATTCTTTTCTAACAAAAGAAGGGACAAGGAGGGCTTTTTAACGGGGTCCAGTGTACGTGCCCTGATTACAATCTAACAAAAGAGAGTTCATGGTCCCCCAGAGAAGAAAAAACTCTAACGACAGTTGAAAATAAAGTGGGTGAAGGCACAAAGGAGGGGAATCCTCCTTGTTGGAACTAGAGTCCTCACACACCCAGCAAGCTAGGTGTCATGTTTCATCATATGGGCACGCTCCTCGTCGGGTCGGCGGTGCAATACCCGACGGGCACCCATAAAGGGGCTCTTTAGCGGAGATCTTTTGTTCCTGCTGTATGGTGCCGTGGGTGTGAGGGCCCTAGGGGAGGAGGTGAAAGGTGTAGATGTGTATAAGTGGTTAAAAAAGGTTGGGTTATCCACACCGAACTTTAATAAAGTGGTGACCCACCTTACTAAAAACAATGAGAGCGGCTGCTTTCTGACTTAAGGGTCCAGCGAACCTGTAGCCTACTCTATATAGTACTGGTCGACATGTTTCATGCAATAGTGTTCAGAAAATAGTGTTCAGAATGATACCGTGCATTTTTTCAGGACCGAACCAAACTATCTACACTAATGGATTGGAGGTGTGTAGTGTTCACAACCTACTTTTCAAAAAGGATATACATAGGGTTCGGCCATGGCTGAAACCTGGAGGGGATGACATAAACAACAATAAAAGTGTCATCTAGCATGTGCTCACAGACTGTGTTAAAACTGTTGAGCTGGAAAGGCAAATAAGTAACCTATCCGAATATAAAAGAAAGCAGTTAAAAAAGCCTAGTGACTGAAAACAACAATCAACAATGAAGAAAACAACGGGAAACCGGTGGTGATCAAGGCGAAACTCACCCCAGTAAGTGGAAGCGTTTGCTTAAGCGGTTACCCTGGGCGTAGACGAATGTCTGACATAATATCGACAGACAGAATATCGACATGCAAAAATATCGGAGCAAAAATATCGACAGCAAAAATATCGGAATCCAATCTTCATTAAGGTAAGTACAAAAATATCGAAAAAATTATATCGAAGTACAAAAATATCGGAATCAAAAATATCGTTTTTTTAAATGTATTAATAATAATGTAAAAATAATATTTAAATACATATAATTTTACAAGTATTAAATAAAAATATTAAAACAAAATTAAAACTAATACATATACATTTAAAATAAATAAAACACTTAAAAATTTAAAGTAATTTTAATTTTTTTCATCTAATTTATTTGATGTAATGTAATATTTTTTTGTTTTTACCCTGTACGCCTGTACCCCAAAAACCCAAAACTGACCCTGAACCCTAAAAATATCCCTGTACCCCAAAAACCCAAAACTGACCCAGAACCCTAAAAATACCCCTTTACCCAAATATTGAAAACTGACCCTGAACCCTAAAAATACCCCTTTACCCAAAAACTGAAAACTGACCCTGAACCCTAAAAATACCCCTTTACCCATGAACTGAAAACTGACCCATAACCCTAAAAATACCCCTTTACCCAAAAACTGAAAACTGACCCTGAACCCTAAAAATACCCCTTTACCCAAAAACTGAAAACTGACCCTAAACCCTAAAAATACCCCTTTACCCAAAAACTGAAAATTGACCCTGAACCCTAAAAATACCCCTTTACCCAAAAACTAAAAAATGACCCTGAACCCTAAAAATACCCCTTTACCCAAAAACTGAAAACTGACCCTGAACCCTAAAAATACCCCTTTACCCATGAACTGAAAACTGACCCTGAACCCTAAAAATACCCCTGTACCCATGAACTGAAAACTTACCCTGAACCCTAAAAGTAGCCCTGTACCCAAAATTAATTAATATTATTTAATTACCAATTAATTATTAATTAACAATAACAATAAAGTAAATATATTAGCACATTTGCTGTAATTAATTTAATTTAATGATTAATATTATTTTGCCCAATTAATTAATTAAGAATAACAATAAATTATATATAAAAAAATTACTATGATTAATGTAATTAAATAATTAATAATAATTAATTAACAACTAATTAATAATTATAAATATGTGAAAAAAATATAATAATTAATTAACTAATTAATAGAAATTAATTACCAATTAATTATTAATTAAAATATGTACAAACATATATCAATTAATTAATTATTATTAAATTAATTCCCACCCTATTCCCCTATAAACCCATAACCCGCTACAGAACATATTTATCAATTAATCAATTAATTAAAAATTATTAAAAATTAATTCTCAATTAATTAATTAATAATTCCTACTAATTAATAATTAATTTAACATATTTAAATTACTTCCCACCCTATTCCCCTATAAACCCACAACCCGCTACAGTAGTAAAAGACAATATTTAATTAAATTACATTAAAAATAAATAATAAAACATAATAAATACAATATAATGTACACTAAATTTATTTAAAAATTGATATTAGTAACATCAAAGTTATTAATTTCGATATTGTTAACATCGATATTTACAACTTCGATATTACTGATATCATACCAATATCGATATTTAGACTGTCGATATTACTTACCTTCGATATTTTTGTATATCGATATTTAAACTTCGATATTTTGGTATATCGATATTTAAAACTCGATATTTTGTCTGTGTACCGGCATAGACACCTTGCTGTAGATGCCCTAAATGAGGGTGAAACATAAAATGCCAAGGGGGTTCTCATAAACTTAATAGTGACGTGGACAGTCTGGTAATGCCTGGGAGTGCATTTATATAGGTAGACCACTAGGGCTCCTGGAATGATTCAGGGACTGGCCAAACGTCTATGCAGCCAGCAGAAGGGGGCCAGACCGATGTTGGTGTGGCAAAAAGCCCTGAGTTATTGGCATGTCAGGTAACTGAAGCCTCGCGCACATTTCAAAGGCCAAGAGAGAGGCGTGTGTGCTCGGCCCGGGGGGGGGGGGAACAGGAATGACCCTATGCAGAAAATGGTCAACCTCCTATCCCCCCTCTCCCGGTGCCCATGCACCACATCCCCGAGTCCCACAGCCTTGCTCGCCCACTGTCACTAACAGCATAGCATTCAACCTGTAAACCCGTCGGGCACTCCCGGACGGCGCCGAGAAGGACGTCTAACAAGGAATGGTAGACTGCATCTGTTGTCGACGTACACACCCGCTCTCAAACAACTCACCTGTCCTCCATAGGACACACTTAGGGATGTTGTGTACGCATTGACACTATAGCGTAATCACTATATAGCCTTCAAGCCATAACGCCAACCACACCAACCATGTCTTGTTAGTTGGAGTGAGACAGCATCAGGGTTCGGTGCTTAGGCGGTTTGAGTGGACTAAGTGGTGGCATAGTTAAGCGTAATAGCCCATAAGGTAATGGCAAGTGAAGAGGAAAGGGAAGTGTAAATGCAGCTGCTGGTGCAGTGGAAGTCAGCGGATACTGTATGTTCACAAAATATCTGGCACAATGTATAGGGCACGCAGGTGTCAGTGTCCACCACTTAAGCATGGTGAATGATAGGCATGATGGCATTACTGTCCAGAAGTTCACTAGTTATTAGCCAGGATCGCTCATGCTATATTATCATTCAGGTCGGAGTTATCGGTATTCAGACGGTACACCCACCTCTGCTCGATCTTAAACAATGCTCTCTGTGTAATGTTTTGGTGTGCCTCGAGTACCACCCATTTGAAGCTGTCAGCTGTGTGTCGGAGCTCCTTGCAATGGGTGTACAGTTTAGTAGTAGTCTAAGGCATCTAACATTGCTCTTGAATTCAGTTATCGGCAATTTCCCCTGCCTCATAGTCATCCCAATATACTTCATGTCACAGACATGAGAGCAGGTAAATGCATCTAACTGTGTTGCAGTTTGTATGTCTTTTTAGGTGCCAAGTGAATGTCCATGTCAGTTGAATCTCCTTGCATGGATTAGTTTGGTTACAGACAGCACATCCACCGCAAGGGTAATGGCCGACAACTGCGGGTGAATCCCAAAGGGTTCTTTGGATATTTGCCATCCTAGTTTTGGGTCTCATGTGGACCAGTGTGTCTTTGAGGTTGGCTGTACGTTTAAATGAAATCTTGGTTTAGGGATGTTAAGGTCCCCGGTATTTACTATGCCCCAGAACCAAAGTGAAGAAATCCAGAAGAAGATCAATGTGCTTAAAACAAAAACCTGGGATGAAGTAATAGTATCAAGTTGTTGGAAATCACTTGGCCTGGCCGGAGTTTGTAGAGTTTCACTCCAAGGAATTCTGTGGAGTTCCCGGGTGAGCAAACAGAGTCAGTACAATAAAATGTTCTGTGGGCACAAGAGGTTTTGCATGGTTATAGATAGAAGCTCCTGAGCATGTTAGTGCTTTTATTGTTCGATGAGAGGGTAGGCATGGATTGTGTACTCACTCTCACTGTGATTGCCAGACATGTGTTGGCGTTGGTGGCCAACTTGTTTGAAACATCCATGCATATGTGTAACTCCTGGTAACTATAGGGTGTCAGACAGACTAGCCCCCCCCTCACCAGCAGGTCTGTGTGGTGTCGAAATCCTCAGTAGTGCACTTTCATGCTCCCTGCGGGAGAAGGCACCACATAGTGGAAGACGCTTACAGTCTCACTCATTAAGTTTGAGACTCACACTTTGGAGAGAAGCCAAGTTTCCTGTGACTCATGAGTCTCACATCTTTAAATTGTAATGTGTGTTCAAATCTGGAAGCAACCTGAGTGCCATGGACAGACACAGAGGCTTCTATAGTGGTGCTCTTGATGATGGCCTGTTGATGGAACTGCCTTAGTTGGGGCAAATGAGTTTGATCTTGGTGAGGAAAAGTGTGGTGTCAAGATGAGGAATAGGAGAGATGAGTAGGGGTTGGGTGCAGACATAGGAGTGAATTCTTGGTCACAGGGTCCAGTCACAGGACAAGAGGGTGTGGTGATAGAAGAGAAATCTGGATATTTTTCAGTCCTCAAGATCAGGGTACATCCTCACTTGTGTGAGAAGAATTTGAGTTAAAGTGAGAAATATGTGGGTTCAGGTGATTGGGCTGTTCAATCTACCAGTAGAAAAACACTGGGTACTTGTGGATTATGGACATTGCTCAATACAAGTACACATAAGTAAGTTTTGTTTCCAGGTGAAGGTCTTCCTGTGCAGAGTTCAGGGGGGGGGGATGTGGTCAGATGCTCCCATACAAAGTTACTACCTTTATTAAAAGTGCAATTCAGGCACATTAATCTTCCTACTTCTGTCTTGCTACAACCCCCCAACTAAATGTAAAGATCTGCCTCTAATGACTCTGGACTGCGAGTGCCACCCTAGTGTCAGTTCAAAGCTATACAAATACTGGATAACATGACAATATCTAGAGCTTGTACTACCTGTTGGAGTATTGGTGCGCTATATAAGGTCAATATAATTTTTTCTGATAAAGTGAAGGAAGGGTACCTGCTGGTGTGCACCTGAGAGCTGCTGACCTGGGCAGCTGCACACAACAGTGTGCATATGGAGTCTAGAAGTAGTGAGTGCATTATCACTGTGGCAATCAATAAATGCACATGCGCACTGGTATGTCACTATCCAATACATTTAATTACTAAACCATAGACTAGTCTATTCTAACCTCACTTGCCATTGTTAAATCTGAATCTAAACAGTACAAGCACAGACAAAAACAATGTTAATGGAATATTTGACTCAGGCCAGTACGTGTCCCTTGTCAATAAAGGGTATTTGCAAAATGTAATAATCGCTATATAAAATCACATGATATAATGTGGGTGGCATACCACCTAAGGACAGGCAGCCTGACATCCTATTCAATGGATGCCAGATAGCACCTCTGCTGCTGCCCCAGAGCATGTCTGGTTTCTGCAGACGTGTGGCACTGAGAGGCAGAGAAGCACACTGAAAACGAATTTGACATAACGTGGGTGGCACTGCACCACAAGGCAGGCAGACTGACATCCTATCAGAAAAATGGCATTGATCACCTCTGCTGCTGCCCAACAGCATGTCTGGTCTCTGCCGATATGTGGTGCTGCTAGGCAGAGAAGCGTCTTCTCGAGACAGATTGATAGAAAAGACCTATGGATGATCAACTTCTCGCCAGCACAGCAGACAGCTATATCTTCCTTTTATAATCATACCTGGCTGCAGGCAGTACAGATACACACTGTCTTAATATCTGCACTGTAAAAACTCACCCCTTTAGACCAAATCTTAAAACTAGGGATTAGAGCGTTGGTAAACTGCTCCATCAGCGGTTAGTGGAGTTTTTGGCGACCTCCCTGAACTCTGTCGTCAGAGTAGAGTTTACCGCTCACCCCTGGAAATCAATATCTTTTGTGTGATGTGCCCGCAGATTTTTGGCTTCACTGTTTATGCTAACTGTATAACTCTGTGCACTTTACCCCTGCTAGACAGTGATAGCGCCCCTGAGCATCCCTTTTCAACATGATAAAATAAGCATTCCCCTAATTGGCATATTTAACTATTTTTACAAAGGGGAATAGACAGGACCCGGGGTGCTATAGGCCAATTTACCTATTGGACGCCACACCAAAAGTTGCAGGGAGAATTATATTGGAACACCTTCAGGGTTAGGTGGAGGAGAATTCTGTCTTGTCTGACCTGCAATACGGTTTTCGAGCCGTCGTACGGACTGTGGAGCAGGGCCTGAATATGTCCCTCCTGGTAGGCAAATACCCCAGGCAAAAAAGGGGAATCTATTTTTAGCATTTGTTGACCTCACAGCCACATTTGATTGCGTGTTTCATAACAAACTCTGGTTAATTTTCGAAGTAATGGGGGTTGATATTCAGATTATTTATTTTCTTAAACGTTTTAATGTAATGCCAATGCACAAGTGCGCTGTGGTTTAAAGGGTGAACGTTCAGCACCCTTTCCTATAAAAAGTGGTGTTAGGCAAAGTTGTGTCCTGGCCCCGTTTCTTTTTAATTTGTATATACACAGACTTGGGAGGTTCTTTTAAATGATAATCATGACTTCCCCCAAGTGGTAAGGCAACCTATTCCAGGACTTTTGTATGCAGACGATGCAGTGCTCATGTCGGCACACAAGTAGGACTTCAGAGGGTACTGGATAGCTTCAGAACCTTTATGAAAGATTTAGGGTTAAGAGTCAACTCTTCCAAAACTTTTATAATGCGCTGTGGCAACGGCATTAAAAAACATTAAAAGATATGTTTGTGGCAGTGCAAAAGATAAGGGTTACAAAGAATTTCGCATACCTGGGCATTCTTTTCGGCCATAATGATTCCTGGATGCAAGCAGTGGCCACGAAAAAACTGGTGCTACGACGTACCACAGTTGCCCTTAGTTCCTTCACCAAAAAACGAGGTAAAAGACCACCTGAGGAGCTTATCAAGATCTATCAAGCAAAATATGTTTCGGCTGCAGTTTATGGGACTGGGGTCTGAGGGGCCAGTTGATCTGCTACCCATCCAAAGTAGAAAACTCCTTTTTAAAATATACTTTATCTGTCCCTAATGGTACCTCAGCATGTATATGTCATGGGGAGTCTGATTTAACTAAACTTGAGCCTGGGCTGCTGTGGCACAGACTCTGGACTAAAGAAGAGTCACAATTAAGCAGAGACATCCTTCTGTATGTCTTGAAGTTGGATGGGGCCATGAGGATACCATGGATAAGCTATGTCTGAAACTTTTTGAAAGACCTTGGATGCTCAGCGTATTTTACCAATCCTAGCTCTATCGGGGAAATCAACCGGAAGGACTTAAAGAAGGCGGGCCTGTCACTGTTAGACATCACCAGACTGTCATCTGAGATAGCAAAACCCACTGACCTACACAATCAGATGATCTTAATCACTTTTAATATTCAACCCTACCTTACTTGCGTGGCAGAAGCTTATGTTAGGTTCCTATTAACTCGATTTCGACTGGGGTGTCTTCCATAGATCAGTCACTTTCCCTAAAGTGAATGATGGTCTCATGACCTCCAGCTGTGCCCCTGTGATTATACTTCTAAACAAACTACGATACATGTTATCCTTTTATGTAGATTTTATTCTTTTTCTAGAAGACTGTCTTTACTACCCGTATTAAAACTGTTTGGGCTTCGCCAATGTCAATCTGCACTTTTGGCTTTACAACAACTAGACAGCGTGCATTCTGTCTACAGGACGGCAATTTTCCTGAAAAAGGTCCTAAGTCAAAGAAAGCAAAAGCTTACCTAAATGTTTCTCTAATTTAAATGGGGGTTCTGTCAGTTTTAACAAATTTTTATTCATATGGAAATTTTATAAATTCTGAGTAAATTAATTTTTATGAACCCGTTTTACCTATGAATTGTTGCTGTAATTATATCTTATTTTGCTTTTATGATTGTTTACTCTCAATCGAATAAAGCTTATTTTGATTTTAACTTATATATAAGTCGCTTAAATATTTAGCCAAGTGTAACAGGGCCTGTAAGTTAGCTGTCACCAGTGGACGGCAGTACCCATTGTGCCACCCACTGCAGTGACAATTTAAACATGATTGCATGACTACCACGTATAGCATAACTTTGCAGTTTTAAATTGCAAATTTGACCTCTCAAAATAGCACGTTTTGACAGGCCTAAACCTTCCTTTTAAATATTAGTAGGTCACCCCTAAGTAGGCCTTACTGCCCATGAGGCAGGGTGCACCATATTTAAAAATAGAATATATAAAAGCTTAATGATAAACATTACCTCACAGTGGAAAGGCCTTAAAAGCCAATTTACTGTAACAGAGCTGGCAGCTCCAAATGAAAGCATTGAGATACAATATTACATTCAATATTGCTATTTGTGACTGAGAAGCAGCTACAAAGTTCATTTGTGGACTTATTTAAATATTTATTACGAACCCAATTCACAGTGATGTCAGATGTGCATCAAATGTACTATGAGAAAATCACCTCCGCCCTACCTATTGCCTTTGTAGGCCCATGTACATGGCTACAGCTTTCAACCGGGAGTGAAGTGGTGTGAACTTGCTCCCAGTACTGAAACAAAATACTTTGGTGTGGAAAGGTGTTCAGTTCCTCAGGAAGTCCATGGCTGATGGTGTGTTGTTGCTGCGGGCCTGCAGATCGAGGATGAAACTGAGACCGACGGAAGGAATTTATGAAGTACCCCGGGGGTGGTCAGGCAGCTGGAATCTAAGGCTCGGGATGCAAGCCTCAACAAGTAATCAGGCTATATATCCTGGGTGTGACCGGCACTGTCTGAAGCTGCAGGCGGTTTCGGGGAGACACCGGTGGTGTCCTCAGCTGCCTATTCACCTGGGTATGACATCAGCATGGGCAGGGTATGAGCCTGCAGACAACTACCTAGGAGGCAGGGGCTGCAACAACCACGTGCATTGGCTGAACCCCATGGCCCCCACGAAGAGCATATGATTCATAATGCCGGATGGATCAGGTGGAGCAGAGGGGGTTGAACTTTACTCTAAAGCCCTGTCATAGTCCCAGCCAGGAAGGGTGAGACTAGCCCACAGTTTCTCGGATCCCCCACGGGGTGACCTAGGGGGAAGGAAGGTGAGCCCGGGATTTTGGAACAGCAGAAAAGGATCGATGCACACGTAGCACCCCGAAAGCCTTCAACAGAAGAGACAGAACAGGACCAAGGCTGACAGTAGCAAATCTGAAATTAGCCGTCACTGATGGATTGGAACATACATTTGCTTTGAAAGGAAGCTGAGGGGAACCCTAACCTCAAGGTGGTAACCAACAAGGTCTGGCATCAACAAACCTGCATCCAGATCTCACTGAAACAAGGAAACATATACTTGCTGGGAGGGGTATCTGTGCAGGACGATACCCACAAGGTGATCACCAAAGTGCCGTAGGGTGTCTCGGTGTCCCAGTCTGCTCCTCTGACCTCCGTGGAGCTAAACCCAGGCACAAGAATTCTCAGCACAGTAGAAATTTGCAAACTCCAATGGCATGGTCAAGGAAAAGGTGAACAGTGCACCTCAAACTAACAAAATCTCAAAGTATGCACACCCTCTCCCACCAGCTCATGGACCAAAAGAGGCTACCCTAACAGAACAACAAGAGAACATGCAGGATCTAGAGAACACGCCCTTCCATAGCGGATGTGCTGGAGACTATACATGTCACTCGCAACAAAATGGTCCATAAACTAGACACGGTCGTCATTGAGGTCAACCTACTTCGCTGCGACCTTTGCAAATTCATTCACAGGCTGAGTCACCACTAAGGAACAAGGGGTGTACACCCTGCAAAAGGACGTTCACACCTTGAGGGATACAGTCATTGATCTTCACAAAAAAGCGGTCTGCTTGGAAAAATGGGCAAAGGATTCAGATGGAAGGTCAAAAAGGAATAACTAATGTTTTTATAGGATTTCCTGAAGAAGCTAACTTTTCCTGGAAGACTGGATTATCTCAATAGTAGATCCCAAAAAGTTGTCTAAGTTCTTAACTGTAGAGAGGGCACACAGGGCACTTGTACCCCCACCGAAGCTGGGCGTACTACCGAGAGTAATTATTGCAAGACTCGTGCCACTATCCTTTTCTGAATCGTTTTTGGCCACTATAGGTGTGGCAGGGTATACTCAGACATGAGTCCCTTGCTCACTGCACCATCAGGATTCAAGCAAGCCGGGCCGACGACGGCTGAAATGCCAGAAACCGGTCCTCGGTAGCTTGTCTCCTTTCTGGTGAAGAATTGGCTTGGTAGTTTAGTCTAGCCTGTTACCATGATGCACTGGGCCAGGGACAGACTGATTTGCATATAGCCAGGTTCTGAGCTGAGATGGTGCAGTGAGATAACTACCGGTGATGGATCAAGCCCTGATCTTTGGACTGGGTAAGAGTGGTCTGCTTAATTCAGACACTCTGTTCATCACCACCCCCTTTTCTGAATCGTTTTTGGCCACTATAGGTGTGGCAGGGTATACTCAGACATGAGTCCCTTGCTCACTGCACCATCAGGATTCAAGCAAGCCGGGCCGACGACGGCTGAATTGCCAGAAACCGGTCCCCGGTAGCTTGTCTCCTTTCTGGTGAAGAATTGGCTTGGTAGTTTAGTCTGCCCTGTTCCCATGATGCACTGGGCCAGGGACAGACTGATTTGCATATAGCCAGGTTCTGAGCTGGGATGGTGCAGTGAGCTAAATAACGGTGATGGATCAAGCCCTGATCTTTGGACTGGGTAAGAGTCGTCTGCTTAATTCAGACACTCTGTTCATCACCACCCCCTTTTCTGAATCGTTTTTGACCACTATAGGTGTGGCAGGGTATACTCAGAGATGAGTCCCTTGCTCACTGCACCATCAGGATTCAAGCAAGCCGTGCCGACGACCGCTGAAATGCCAGAAACCGGTCCCCGGTAGCTTGTCTCCTTTCTGGTGAAGAATTGGCTTGGTAGTTTAGTCTGCCCTGTTCCCATGATGCACTGTGCCAGGGACAGACTGATTTGCATATAGCCAGGTTCTGAGCTGGGATGGTGCAGTGAGATAAATAACGGTGATGGATCAAGCCCTGATCTTTGGACTGGGTAAGAGTGGTCTGCTTAATTCAGACACTCTGTTCATCACCACCCCCTTTTCTGAATCGTTTTTGGCCACTATAGGTGTGGCAGGGTATACTCAGACATGAGTCCCTTGCTCACTGCACCATCAGGATTCAAGCAAGCCGGGCCGATGACGGCTGAAATGCCAGAAACCGGTCCCCGGTAGCTTGTCCCCTTTCTGGTGAAGAATTGGCTTGGTAGTTTAGTCTGCCCTGTTCCCATGATGCACTGGGCCAGGGACAGACTGATTTGCATATAGCCAGGTTCTGAGCTGGGATGGTGCAGTGAGCTAAATAATGGTGATGGGTCAAGCCCTGATCTTTGGACTGGGTAAGAGTGGTCTGCTTAATTCAGATACTCTGTTCATCACCACCCCCTTTTCTGAATCGTTTTTGGCCACTATAGGCGTGGCAGGGTATACTCAGACATGAGTCCCTTGCTCACTGCACCATCAGGATTCAAGCAAGCCGGGCCGACGACGGCTGAAATGCCAGAAACCGGTCCCCGGTAGCTTGTCTCCTTTCTGGTGAAGAATTGGCTTGGTAGTTTAGTCTGCCCTGTTCCCATGATGCACTGGGCCATGGACAGACTGATTTGCATATAGCCAGGTTCTGAGCTGGGATGGTGCAGTGAGATAAATAACGGTGATGGATCAAGCCCTGATCTTTGGACTGGGTAAGAGTGGTCTGCTTAATTCAGACACTCTGTTCATCACCACCCCCTTTTCTGAATCGTTTTTGGCCACTATAGGTGTGGCAGGGTATACTCAGACATGAGTCCCTTGCTCACTGCACCATCAGGATTCAAGCAAGCCGGGCCGACGACGGCTGAAATGCCAGAAACCGGTCCCCGGTAGCTTGTCTCCTTTCTGGTGAAGAATTGGCTTGGTAGTTTAGTCTGCCCTGTTCCCATGATGCACTGGGCCAGGGACAGACTGATTTGCATATAGCCAGGTTCTGAGCTGGGATGGTGCAGTGAGCTAAATAACGGTGATGGATCAAGCCCTGATCTTTGGACTGGGTAAGAGTGGTCTGCTTAATTCAGACACTCTGTTCATCACCACCCCCTTTTCTGAATCGTTTTTGGCCACTATAGGTGTGGCAGGGTATACTCAGACATGAGTCCCTTGCTCACTGCACCATCAGGATTCAAGCAAGCGGGCCGACGACGGCTGAAATGCCAGAAACCGTCCCCGGTAGCTCGTCTCCTTTCTGGTGAAGAATTGGCTTGGTAGTTTAGTCTGCCCTGTTCCCATGATGCACTGGGCCAGGGACAGACTGATTTGCATATAGCCAGGTTCTGAGCTGGGATGGTGCAGTGAGATAAATAACGGTGATGGATCAAGCCCTGATCTTTGGACTGGGTAAGAGTGGTCTGCTTAATTCAGACACTCTGTTCATCACCACCCCCTTTTCTGAATCGTTTTTGGCCACTATAGGTGTGGCAGGGTATACTCAGACATGAGTCCATTGCTCACTGCACCATCAGGATTCAAGCAAGCCGGGCCGACGACGGCTGAAATGCCAGAAACCGGTCCCCGGTAGCTTGTCTCCTTTCTGGTGAAGAATTGGCTTGGTAGTTTAGTCTGCCCTGTTCCCATGATGCACTGGGCCAGGGACAGACTGATTTGCATATAGCCAGGTTCTGAGCTGGGATGGTGCAGTGAGCTAAATAACTGTGATGGATCAAGCCCTGATCTTTGGACTGGGTAAGAGTGGTCTGCTTAATTCAGACACTCTGTTCATCACCACCCCCTTTTCTGAATATCTATCCTGCAAATGACACATACTCGAGGCTCATGGATGTTTGAAGGACATCCAATTTCAATATACCCAGACTACACACAATGGGTGAAGGATCAAAGAAAATCCATTATGGGGGAAAAACAATGCCTCAGGGTTTTAAACCTCAGACTGGAGGTGAGTCCTCACACCCTGCTAGCATGTCCCCCACTAGCATGGCAAAAGAATGTTGGAAAGTTATACCTGTCTAATACAAGGAGTATAGGCACTTGGAAAGTTAAGATGTGGATAGCATATTACAGTTGCATTGTTTAAATATGCTTTGTGTTGGGGGATAGGGCATCAAAACCACATCTTCACCTTGTCTTTTTTTGCGACGGGGGTTGCAATACTGCCTAAGGTGTGAGAGGTGTTTATTGTTGTTTGGTATTGGTTGGGGTTACTCTTCCCACCTTCTCATGGAATCACTGTATATGAAATGGCGCCACAGTATCAAGTGCGACAAGCAAAATATGGTAATGCATGGTTGTGAAACAGGGGTGGAACAGGAATGTACTTGATACGGCAACCCCTGTGAATAAGCTGATCACATGGAATGCATTTGGAATACCCGCCCCTGATAAACGCAGAAGAGTATTTGACTATCTAAGGCAATATAAAGTAGCTATAGCATGTTTGCACGAAACACATGTTTATAGTGATTCCCTACCCTACCTGAAGAAACACTGGAGGGGGCAACTGTATCCCACCTCGTACTCTGGGTTTACTGGGGGGGGCCTCATATGGGTGGAACCGGGTGTCCCATTCCAACTTCACCATCACTTTGTGGACCCGGATGGGAGGTACGTCATCCTGTATGGCAACTTAGTTGGCAACGAAGTGTGCATTATTAATGTGTATGCCTCAAATGAGGTCTGTCCATCTTTTTCCCTAATCTGATGAGGGTGGCAGTTCCTTATCTGGGATCATCTGTACTGCTGGCAGGGAATGTTAACTGTATCCTGGATGGAGCCATGGACCATGAGCCTCAAGGCCCAAACTAAAGCCCGGATGACGGTAAACACTATGAGACATTATAGATGCGATGCATCTGGTGGATGAGTGGCACCAGACAGCTCGACCGTTTTCCTGCTATTCTTCCGTATCCAGAACTTTTAGTTGGTTAGACTATTGGTTCCTCTCCACTGAATTAGGACCTGAAGTGGGAGGAATAACGTATTTACGTAGATATCTGTCCGCTCATTCAGCCGTACTGTTAAGCTTGTGTGGGGTGAGGGCCCGTCCTGCTGTGCCTCTGTGGAGGCTCAGGACTGAAGCCCTATCAGGCCCCCCTTTGCAGCCACACTACTGATAGCCCTAGAAAATTGGGGGGACTTCCTTGACACAGGCTCTTGAATGGGAAGCCATGAAGGTGGTTATAAGAGGAGAATGTATTAAAATATCATATGGGATAGGCCGCCAGCTGGAAACAGATATTGCCAACCAGGCGGCCTTGCTGGGTGATCTAAAGAGAGCCCTCCCAGGGGCCCTTTACTGGATGGAGAAATGGCGTAGGGTTCGTGAGACCCTATTGAAAGCTCTGTAAAGATTAGAAAAACATGTACGATCCACAAACAAACAAAGATTACGCATGGAGGGAGATAAAGCCGGGGCTCTGCTAGCTCGCCTGATTAAACAAGAATCAGATATTTACCTGATTGTATAGCTTAAGGACAGAGACAGCACCACCGTTTTTGTTCACAAATTGCAATTGTGGCAATCCTGGCTGAACACCATGATAAAGTATATGGACAACCACTTCTTGTATCACAAGAGAGGATCCGAACATTTCTAGACTTGATTGAGCTCCCCCATCTAGATACAGAAGTGGTGGAGTCCCTAAATGCGCCTTTAAAATAGGAGGAGGCTATGCTGGCCATCCAAAGGTTAAACCCCACTAGAAGTCCGGGTCCCAATGGGCTACCTGCAGAGTTCTATCAAATATATGCTCCCCAGTTGTCTGAACACTTAGTTGAGATCTACAACAAGGCACTGGGGCAGGTCATGCTCCCACCCTCCATGAGGGAAGCTCTAATGGCCGTGATACCAAAAGCAGATAGGGATCCACTGCTAGCCAATTCCTAAAGACCAAAATCACTACTAAATATAGATGTGAAAATACTTGGTGGGGTCATGGCAGCGCAACCTCTCCCTGGGATCCCCCACGTTGTTCATTCAGACCAGGCAGATTCATACCTAAGCGCAGTACCACTCATAACCTGAGGAGAATGACACATGTTTGGCATGCCCTGTGCTTGATGGTTGGACGATGACTATGCCCTAGCAATGCTGGATATAGAACAGGCTTTGACTCAGTGGAGTGGTCCTATTTGTGGCAGGTCCTCCAGAGGGTTGGGGTTTGAGGGGAGTTCCTTAAATGGGTTAGACTACTTTACACATCTCCTGTGGCAAGGATTAGAATAGTATCGTGAACAGCAGATCCAACACCTTGGTCTGTCTCCATGGGCACTGTATATGCTGGATTACCAGCGAAAAATGATTACAAAAGTATTTCGTATTTTTTATCACTGATTCCTTTTATTGATCAATGTTCTTTGTCAGATGTTAGCTTCACATCTATCTTCATATTAACGATGCAAGTTTGTATATATATTATCTTCAACATGTGCCACTTTCTCTTTCCCGATGCATTTCGGCGCTTCGCGCCTTTCTCAAGGGATTAATCTGTCAAAAAAATAATATATCAATCTTTATGCTCTGCATACTATTACCACCCGTGAATACACTTTACAAGTTCTGTATCTATCTAAATGTTGTACTCAAGGCAAAAACAATTCTATACTTTATCTTGCTGTAAATTCTTATGTAAAGCAACAATTTGACCACAAAACAATTCTATACCTTCTCTCGCTGTAAATTCTTATATAAACCAACAATTTAACCACTTATATGAGTTGTTGACTGACAGTGGAATGAAACACTCTACACATTCGACTATGTGTTCTGTAAAACGTTAAACAAACATTGGATAATGGGCAGCTGAAGTGATATGAAATTGAAAATCTATGGTTTCTTTTTACGCTTTGCCGAGTTGTTACATGGTAATGCGTTTTCATTTCACCCCGTATGAGGCCGTTTATGACTGTATGCGCTAACCGCATTAACTAAAATGTTCGATCTATATCGCGCTTACCGTAGTGGCGTTCAGAAACTGTTACTCTGTTGCACCGTTCGGTGCATGCTGGGATATCTGCAAATGCGTCAGAAGACGCAGGTCTTTACAATTCATATAAACCTGTGACTCACAGTGTATGTCGTCTTAAAGCAACACCGCCCTAATCAATGTTAATAAAGTTACTCGTGTGGATTTTTCAAAAATATCATATCTTTCAGTTTGTTCCTGTATGACTCCTTTTTCCACTGCTTTCTGTATAATCTGTTGCAATGTTTTTTGTATTTCTTGAGTGGGATTTTTATCCAGTTTCATGTACAAATTCTCATCCTCCAAATGATCTGTTACTTGTGTTTCATAATATGACTTGTCCATTATGACTAGGGCTCCCCCTTTGTCTGCTTTCTGACAAAGTATTTTATCGTTGTTACTGATGGCTCTAATTGTTCCAAGTTGTTTGGCCGTCATGTTCTGATATTTTTTGTGCGTTTTTGTGTTAAGATGATGGATATCTTGTTTACACATTTGTTCAAATAAATCAATGGTTTTATAGCTCACAGGGGCCATGTAGGTACTTGTAGTTCTTAATCCTTTAAGTTGGTCTTCTTCTTGCTGTTTATTTTCAATCATTACATTATCAAAAACATTTCTCAATCTTAGTTTCCTCATGCGTTTAAATAAACTGATATCTAGTTCCAAAATATTGGTGTGAGTAGTAGGAACGAATGATGTGCCTTTTTGTAGAGTATTGGATTGTACTTGAGTTAAAGGCCATTGAGAAATGTTCAATACTAAGTTATCTGCTATTTTTTCTTGTCCTTCTTGGCCGTCACTGTTCTTGTTTGTGGTAAACTTTTTTATTTCCTTTTCCCCAACGTCCACAGGAAGTGAATGACAGAAAGATAAGAAAATCCAGACGGGACACTTTAGATTACAAACTGCCCAGATGACCAATGTCAGCTGAACATGCTCTGGAGCCAGTTGCTGGTCTCTGCTTGAGTGACTCTTAACCCACCCTAATTGCTGTCACCAAAGTCTTCAAAACCCTTGACTAGTTTTAAAGTATAATACTCTTAACAAATCCTGAAACCTGGGACGTTTTGGCTTCAAAGACCTCAAGAGTACTGGGACCAACATTCCAAGCTGGTCCAGTTTCTGCAATGGCATATTGGATTCAGCTGGACCTCATGGGGAAGGTATCCATCCTTGTGCGACTTTTTTTTAGCTAAAGCCTGCAGATTTGCCCTGCTGTAAGAATTCATAACTCTGGTTTCACTTTTTGTGGATTTTTGTCATTTTAGTGTTATTGTTTTTTAAATGTACTCTCTTTGTTTTTTATAAATTGTTTTAGTATTTTTCTTCTATTGTGTTTTGACTTTATTACTGTATTGGTATTCAATAAATATTTACATATTGGCTCTAAGTTAAGCCTGTCTGCTCTGTGCTATTGCTACCAGGGGCTTGAGTTCAGGGTAATTTAGAGACTTCAACCCTAACAATGGTTGAGTTATTAGTGGCAATAGGGACTCACCTTCCGCAATTAACATCCACATTTCTTATACATGGAGTCGAAGAGTGCATTAAATAGGTAAGGAAACACATGTGTTGTGATATATGTTCCTTGTTTGACTGTGTCGCTTATATATGATTAAGTAAGAGCTGACATCACAGAAAATCCTCATACTTAGATTAGTAATCTTGAATAATGTTCAATGGTCAATCCGTCATCCTAGGAGAAGTTAGATATTTGACTTGAGGGTTTGTCCACACCCCTTTTTTAGAAAGTAATGGTGTTCTTTAAGAGATTAAGAAAAGGCCCAAGTTTGACATTTTTCAGTACACCCTGGCTTTCAGGCCCCACTGCTGCCTGGCAAAATTCATGTAATATGCTGTCACCTAATTTCAGCTAACATTTGGTAAAATTACACAAAATTATATGAAATGCAAATCTGCAAATCTACACTTTATTTTAGCTCAAAATATTTCCTGACTTAGATTTTTGCCATAAGGGTGTATTTAAGCAAAGCATCCCAAACAACAGCGATTCCAATTCTGTTGGTCCCATGTATTTGCCTTAAGTTGTTTCTGCAAATGCCATGTGATTACTTGAAGTGGCATAATAATGTAGATTCTGGACTTTTGGGTAACAACCATAACAGAAAGTTCGCAAAATTGTACTGCCACAATTTACATTTTTCCCAGGCCTACTTTCATGTCTGGTGCTCCAGCCATTTCTCGTAACACCCCTCCTGGTGAGCACGAGCATGAACATGCCTCAGTGGTTTCGACAGTGTGAGTACTTGCCTTTAACTAAAAGGAATGTTCCAGGAACAGGCAGGACTACAGCATGAAAACTGCTTGCTTGTTTCATGAACACATACGGCTTTGAGTAAGACATTGAAATGACTGTTGTAACACTGTCCTTGCTTCAGAAGCAAAATGCTTAGCTAAAACCAAACTCACAAACTACTAAAGGAATATAAACTGATGAATAATTTTTCCAATAATGTTATCATATAGGTTAGTCTTTCCAATTAAATAGAAATTAAAGATGATTTTGAGATCCCATAATCACACATTTTCTGCACCTCATTTTGCTGCTGTTACTGTTTGGTTGAGATAAATCAACAATAGAAAGGATTTTCAAAGTATAAGCAAACTTCTACCATATGTCCACAGGATTGATTTAATGTGTTATTACTAAAGCCACAAAAACCTAGCCCTGAAATTTTACTGGCAATGTATAGACAGGTAGGAAATGTGAAGACCATCAAACCTAGGGGACCGAAGTTGATTTATATGCATTTTCCTTCCTAATAATTTTAGAATGTTGTAAGCTTTCATAAACAAGATACCTATGTATCTGTAACTGATTTAAATATTCAGTTGTCACTGTAGATGGAGGACCAATATGGTGAAAGGATGGAAAAACTCTTGAATTAAATCCTAGCCCATACAACAAATGTGAAACTTTGATAGCACAGTTATTTGCAATAATATATGAAACATCAATAATTCGTTGACAGGAGAATTGTTGTAGTTTGAAATACAGAGAATGTAATATCAAGATATCAGAATATTGTTGCCAACATTTGTGGGACAATATTTTAACGAGGTTCTGTATATACAGGTAAGTATAGATTTAATATTTTAACTCTACATCTATGTACCTTGATAAATGAAGCGCTTCCTATTCTGGGGAATCCACCTTTTCTTAAGCTATCTTGATGTTATCTATAAAAGGGCTTTAATCACTCATTGAGGATGAATTACTGGCTGATCATAGGCAAATCATGTTTCACAATAATATTGACTCAAAACATTCTCTAATGCTTTCCGGGAAACAAGAAGATAGGTGGTAGTGTAATAATTCTGGGCGAAATAAATCCCCAACTGACTCGGTGAAGGTTTCACACACTCTGTAGATTCCAGTGATCAGTCTGGATTTCAAATGTTTCTTTTGTTCCCATCAACAGATGTTTCCTTTTAGAACAAGATATCTTCATGGTAAAAAGTTCTGTTTCTAGTACAGAATAATTCCTTCCAGATTCTGATAGATCATGGAACAATTGAAAAACAGGATAGTATTGGCCATGGTTTTCTTGTTATTGCAACAAAGCTGCCCTAGCTGCTCTTTCAGAAGCATTTCTTTAGACAATAAATTTCCTTGAAGAATCAGGGTGACATAATATTGGTGCTGACTCTGTTTAATCCTATTATGTTTCAGCTGATGATTCCATTAAAAACCTTTCTTCATGTTCTTCTTCTTAAAAAACAAATAATATTGTTTTTGCAGAAAAAAATCATAATGCTTTATTGTTACAAATGTGTCAATTTCACTTCAATTTTACATTAGTAAGTAACGACAATTACAATACAGCTGCTACTTACTTAGCATTCAGAGAGGCCACACAAATTCTATCCAAACCCAAGGTACACAACTTCTTACTTTTCAGATTTATACTTTGTTGATTAACAAGACAAATACGTTACAGACGTCTTGACAATACCAAACATACATTATTTGTTACTGTTTAGGAGTCTTGGAACACACTAGAATGTCATTCAAAACGGACAACACAAACTGATTCAAAACATCTGAGAATACTGGGAACTGAAAAATGTCAGAAGCATTGCACAACTAAATGGCATTACTTATATTCAAAATACCCAAATAGTTCTATAGTCCATCCATCATCTTGAGAAAGGCTCTTTGTAAGGCTTGTACACATTTCTTTTCATATAGTCATGTTTTTTTTTAGAAATTAAAGAAGAAACTAACATCAACATATTCTATTGAAAACTAGATTTTGTAACCAAGCAAAGACTTTCATGCCTGACAGGCACTCTAGATGGCTCGTGGATCAACCCTTGTGGAAAACACAAGCAAAGAATCAACAGAGCAGTCTGGGTGGCAGAACTACTCAGAGTTCACTGAGCTCTGTGTTCCAGGCAGTGCTGGACTAGGGAACCAAAAGTAGTCCTGGCAAAAATGCTCAAACCAGCAAAAGTCCCTTTCTCTCCTTATGCTATCTCTCTCTTTCCTTCTATCCTTTGTCTCTCTTTCTGCTCTCCTTACTTTGTCTCTCTCGCTCTTCTCACTCTCATCGCTTTCTCTCTGTCTCCACCCTCATTCTCTTTCGCTCTCTTCTAAAGCCTCCACATGCTTGCTTCAATTAACCTTGGGTTGTTGGACAAGGTGGCGAAGGCACAAGGAGAGGCCTTGGGCTTTCTTCCCGGCCTCCAAGGGCTCCAGTCCATTGGGGAATGCCCACTGAAATAAAAGGAAACTCCAGCCCTGGTTGCAGGAACACACGACCCTCTAGAGCACGAATAACCCAATTGTTTCTTGTACAATGGCAGCATTGGGTAAGATCTTAACATTGCAATGCAAATAGTGCCATAAACTTCCAATGAAATCAAAATGTTATATCTTCGACTCAATTGTGTAATTTTGTCTACAATTAAACTCGAAATACATCATCCACCACTCATGCTTCTTAGGTGATGTGGAGTTAGGATTAGCCATACCTGAGGCACAAACCCCCCATTTAAATGTGTTTTTGAAAGTTTCATTTAAATTAGAGTTTTCAAACATATTGGAATTTGCAACACCATACATTCACAAATCTGTACTCCTGCAAGGTTAAATGTGTGTGAACTTTTTGGAACCTGTACATTGACATGCAAATTAGAGCTTCACAGTTTGCCTTATATCTCCAAAATAACTCAACAGAATTTCACCAGATTTTCCCTGGAATGAGCCTGAAGATACAAAGAACTACCATACCATCACAATTTGGTAATCATCCTTTCAGAAGGTTTGGAGGTACTCAAGAAGAACATTTCCTGTCGAATTGTCCTTTAGATTAGGACCTTAGACATTTAGTCAGGCATCATTTTGGGTGCCATCACAACCATCTGATGACATTTCAGAAAGTGTAGTCAGTGGCAGCTTATACAATGACAGTCTGCATGCTCTAAAGTATGCAAAAAGTGATGGATGAAATGCTGTATTAATGTCAGTCATTGGGCCGCATCCCAGTTATTGTTATTTTGCACACCATGCCACCTATGTTTGAACCCAGTTATATGCAAATCAGTCTTGATCCTGCTCCAATGGCTCCCAGACCTAATTTCCAAGCCATGTTCTCCCTGAACCGGAAGACAAGCAACCCAGGACCTGTTTTGCCCTAGTTATGGGCTCATCAGCCAGGTACAGCTTGGTTCCAGTGGTATAGTGTGCACAAGACCAATGTCTGGCCATACCCCTCCCATCTAGGCGGCACACTAAAGTATAAGTGTACTTAATGGCTCATCTGCAGCTTATTAGGAAACTGTTAAAAGTATACTCCTGATATTACATTTCTGAGTGGAAGGTTGAATGACAAAAGTTGCTACAATACATTGTAAGTTGTTATACGTTAATCCTAGCATAATTTTTTTTTTATATCAACTTCAAACTTTCTTACGGCTTTTCTGACAATCTGAGAGTTCACCTGGGGGAAGGGAGAGCTAAGAAAAGAATGCTCCTGGAGTTTAAGGGTAGAGTGAGAAAATGAGTTAACAGATAATTGCAATCCGGCAGATGAATACGTCCAGCTGACAGACCGCGCTGTATTCCTCCCTTTTGAAGAATGCTCTAGTCATTACATTTGCAAGAATACGATTAGAAGAAGTTGCACGTACAAGCACCTCAGCTCCCCCACAAGAACATAATTTGACACAATTTGCGAATGCTTATCACCTCTTTTGGACATCCTGCTTTTGTCACCCTATCGTCTCTGAAACTAGCCGAGCGCATCCGAAATTAATGTCACATTGCAAATGTTCATATGAACACTATGATGCATTACAATATGCACTGTCTACTGTTTCAAATTATGAAACTAGTCAAGCACACGACGAAATTAATGTCACATTTCAAATGTGCATAAATTGGAACTGCATGGATTACATAAAGATGCACTGTCTGTTGTTTCAAACTAAGAATGGTCTAAAGATACAAAGTTATCTGGTAAATATGTATTTCTAGCAGTACCCATTACATTGCAATGTTTCTAATGCCCTATGTCCACATGCGGTTATGTAAAGTATGTATAAACCTCTAAAAATAAATCAACAGTAAACAGATGGTGACGAAATGACTTGGTCTAGTCAAATAGTGACCAGTGCTAAACGTGCCCTTTCAATCACCGCTGCAAACGCAAGTGAAAGTGACATGCAGAAATATTCTCTGATATAACCTATTCGATTTCCTATCAGATGGATTAACGTTGCACTTCTTTTCTCGGCGGATAATGGCGATGCCTACTTCGCATCCATCATGTTCCCTCAAGCCCCATGTATGTTTCTTCGTTTCTACAGTCGCTGTTTCTGTGTTTTTTTAGTCCTCTTACCAAAACAGCGGCGCCTGCTATTGTGAATGAGACATTGTGTCTTGTTGTGTTACACTTGTTGCCATGTGCATTGTTGTTTCTATCATTGTTGATAGTTTTTTTTATATCAATGTGAGTGGGAGTTCATAGTCAAAAATGTCTGTTCCTATGTTGTACTCATATGTGCATTTTAAAGTGTAAATTACCTTCTTGCTTATATTTTTTTTTACTGCTTATGCTGCCTCTCTTATGGTTTTTACTCGTTCTAGCTTTTATTCTCACATGAATACTCCTTTTCGTTTTCCTAGAACTACCACTTTATCTGCGCCTTGCCCAAAGTGTGCCTGAGTTTTTTTGAACTGCTCAATAAGAGGCAATTGTTAAATCGTGGCTCTCACCAAGTATGTCCGCATTGACTTTGTTGTCCTAGATGTGACACTTGTAGCAAGTGCACTCAAAAAGTCTAGCCCTGTGCTCCACATGCGCCTGTGCCACTAGAAGTGAATCTGCTGGCTCGAGACACTTACCAAGGTGTTGCAGAGTGAATGTGGAGCTGATGAAGCACTGAACAGAAGTGCACCAGATTGACCAAAGCTTCTATTGCTATAGTGCTTCGAAGCAACTCATGACGTACTATAAAAATAACAAAGGGAGCTATACCTACCAATAGCCCCAATATCATTTTACCAAAATATTTAGTCATTTGGCAGTGAAGAAAAATCAATCGTTTATTAACACAAAATACTCTATAGAGGAGCCTCTCCGTCATCACCCAGTCGGTGCGCAGAGAAGACTGCCGGTTCATAGTCAATACATGGTATATATACCTTTATCATGATGCATGAGATCACCGTATATGGAAAGATACTAATTGGCACTGAAGCTAGAAGGCAAGACCATATATGGCACACAATGTTAGTTTGAAAGTCTGCTTCTACTATTATTGGAGAGGGTCAGGACGGGTGACTCCCTTTCATCTCGGTGCCTGGGAGCACAGGCACGGGACCTTCAGGAATGTGCTTAGCACCCCTGAAGCCAGATGCGACCTTGGGTCTCAAGATGTGAAAGAATAGTGTGCATTCAGCTGCTTCTTATAACTCAACTAGCAGGGGCCAACTGACTACTTGGAGGACAGCACTTGACCACTGCTGAATCTAATGTGGGTCCAAACAAAATGGCGTCTGTCTGGTTTTCGGTTCGTGTTTAAGGAATACAGAAAAACAACCGGTAAAGGAATTCCCTATCAACTTAACTAGGTAGATAAGAGCTATAGCAAATAATGGAGATTACACATACAGATAGATACATCATGCTAACAAAAGATTACTGTGATTACAGGAAAATAGATTCTATCCCTCACTCAGCTGTCGTTTCAGAAACTGTGATGAGAAGCTTACCACATTGCTGCCTTAACCCAGGGAGGATCAACCTACTGAATCAAGGACTGGCTCAGTTCAGAAGATGGAAGTCCTTCGGTGACGTATGTGCCCACACACTGCTGATGTCATTAGACCGGAAGAGGACTGGTGACTGAAGTCAGCTGCACGTCTTCCACTGCCTCATGACAGTACTATTGCCAATCACACGCAGATAATAAAATGTGGCATGATTAATATGGACAAAATGGAGCTTCTTGTTGGGTAAGAACATTGGTGCCCTGCAAGTGTTTGGAGAGCAGCAAAAAGGTTTGGGAACAGTATTTGGTATGGGGATACCATGATGGCACTAAGTATAAGAGGATCGAGAGCCTGATGGCGTTGGAAGAGGGAAGAAAGGCTGGTGGGAAGAAGCACTCAACATCTTTGCTATGTACAGTTGGTGAGGGGTTAACTTGGGATGGTGTGTATAAGTAAGCATTGTTGATGTTAAGGCAGGCAATGGGGTGGTTGCTCACACTGTTGAGAGTGGGTTATTCTCCAGTCCAATACCCCAACATAGAATTAAAAAAATATTTACTACAAACTGGTGTCTTACCTATTGAGGCTACATGGCAGTCCCACTGCATTAGTAAAGCATCACTACCGGTGAATTTCTGTGAGGGCTGCTCATGACCTTGGCATTTCCCTTCGCGCCCTGATACACCGCTTGATCTGGGGTCCATCTGCCACCTGCTGCAAGTCTCCCCCGCTGCCGCTGCCTGAACCAACGTGTGGCCGCCAAGGGGAGAGACTACAGCCCCCAGGTCTCCTTGCTGCATCACCCCACCCACCTCCGCCCACTTCCGCGCCCAGAGGTGCTCAAAGGAGAGGCGCTCCTCCGGTGGAGTGGGGGCCTTACCGGCGAATTTCTGTGAGGGCTGACCGTGACCTTGGGCATTTCCCTTCTCGCCCTGATACACCGCTTGATCTGGGGTCCATCTGCCACCTGCTGCAAGTCTCCCCCGCTGCCGCTGCCTGAACCAACGTGTGGCCGCCAAGGGGAGAGACTACAGCCCCCAGGTCTCCTTGCTGCATCACCCCACCCACCTCCGCCCACTTCCGCGCCCAGAGGTGCTCAAAGGAGAGGCGCTCCTCCGGTGGATTGGGGGCCTTACCGGCGAATTTCTGTGAGGGCTGACCGTGACCTTGGGCATTTCCCTTCTCGCCCTGATACACCGCCTGATCTGGGGGCCATCTGCCTCCTGCTGCAAATCTCCCCCGCCACCGCTGCCTGAACCAACGCTCGACCGCCGAGGGGAGAGACTACAGCCCCCAGATCTCCTAGCTGCATCACCCAGCCCACCTCCTCCTACTTCCTCAAAGGAGAGGCGCTCCTCCCTTCGTCGCACGAGGGCAGCGGCGCCGGGAGAAGCCCGGTACAAGGGCGGGGCCGTCTGCGGCCGTCAGAGGCTGGCAGAGACTGGACTCGGCCACCCCTCTAACCTGTTGAAAACAGCCATAATATCTGGAAGATACTGTTGCGTGTTACTAGCAGATACATTAATTAGTTTACATTTATAAGCTATTTGCATGATTTAAATTACCGCACGCTTCTCCACTGGTACAAGTGACAATGGCTAGAAAACGGGGAAACAAGACCTTGGTAGAGAATGCATGTAACACTTTGGATACATATTTAGTTAAAGCAGTCAGTGACCTGTCTAAAGAAATCAATCGCACAGAGAGACGGTTATCTTTGAGTTCAAATGCAGCGTTCAGAGGTAATTCAAGGGAAGAATCCAATTTTGGGAACATAGAAGATATACCAACTACAGGGTCATTGCTTGTAGATGGAGATGAAATCATTCACGCTGACAATATAACCGAGATCAGCCAAGACCATTCACGTATTTCTAAAACACCTTCCCTATCTATATTGGCTACCCCACCCACTACATTCCCCACATCACCACTAAAGGATGCAATTACTAGTAAAAAAAGTTCCGGGCCAGGGTGCTATAAAGTCAAAGAGAGATAAGAAACATTTTACACGAGCGAGTGTAGCTATAATAAATAAGGAAGCAGAGCAGAATATTGCCCCAAAAACTTTGAACATGCAAGACATTTTTGACAAATTGGTAATTCTGTTAAGGCCGCTGCATGAAAGAATAGACAATATAGCTAAAGAAGTGCACAAATTATGCGGGTGCCTCGAGAAAATTCATACAAAAATAGAGAAAGGTAACAAGTGTGAATGCAAAAACGATACGGGTGCGAATGTATCGAACAACCTCAAGAGAGATAATACCACTGCAATTTGTACTAATAAAGAACAAGATGGGAATCCCTCTAATGGTAACCAAACTCAGATGTGAGACCTGATCGATATCCCCCAACAGCCATCTAACAAACATACCACTAGAACACAATGCCAAAAAGATAAAAGGGATGTAGTTGCACCAGAAAGTAGATCCCCCCCTGTACCGGTCCCAGAGGTGACAGGTAATACAAATATTACTTCTATAGTGCCCCCATTTATTAATTTACCTCCAGAGTGTGGACCTTATGTGGCCGTTATGGTGAATGTACCTAAATTAAAAAAAGACCTCCGGGAAAATCACATAGCACTAAAAAACAAAATAATTCATTGGATGTCAGACAGATATGGTTTTCCATTATTGGCTGCGGAACATATATTATTAGTGCAACGAGTGGGTTGGATAGGTCCTTTGAGGAAGAAATTTGAGGGAGACTGTGTTATAATCAATTTTAAATCTCCAGTCTGGGCACGAGTTGCATTAGCAAATGGCCCTCTCCATCTCAATGGGAATATAATATGACACTATTGCCACTCGGCTATTTTTACAGACACCTCATGGGGAAATCTGACCAAGGCAGTATCTCCCGCTATCCCAAAACCTGGCATCAAACTCTTTTTCCACCACCACCGTTACTTCCATACCCAAGCATCCCTATATCTAATAGATACCAGATACTGGGCTCTGTGGAGGATAATGATTGACTCATGCCAACTGAGGGAGCCCCACCAACCCCAATATTAAAACAAATTGGGAGTAGGGTTGCAACAGGTGGTAAAACAGTAGTCAAGGACAGCCCGACACAGCCTCAACCCAAAGTTATTCAGGATGGTAATATCCTCAAATCAAATCCAATTTTATTGCGACTTTCGGAAACGATATACTAGCACCAAATACAGGGGGGGGGGGCAGTAGTAAGCCAGTCTTTTCCTAAAATCATACCAGCAGTACCTACATACAACAAGGGTATACCAATCGGGCAGCCAACTGCCACGCTTAAAATAACCAACCCACATGAAAGTAATATGGTCCATGAGCATGGAGGTTATACCTTCGTGAGCTGGAACATAGCAGGCCTACAAATCAAGTTAAATACCCCACATTGGAATACTCTTATTATATCCAAATATGATGTAATCTGTTTGCAGGAGACGTGGTACAGAGAACCAGTCTATGTGGATGGGTACACTACTAACTGGGTTAAAGCGGTTGATTCCACCTCTGGTAGGGCAAAGAGAGGTCTCGTAATACTTGTCTCTAACAAATTAGTCGAGTGTAAAATCATTTGCTGTACAATTATAACTACTAATTGTCAGCTAATGAGACTCTGATTCAATAGGGGTAATGACCTCCTGCTTATTAATTTTTATAACAATAAGTTTAGTAGTAATAGAGGAGGTGCCATTTATGATATCGGAAAAGAAATAGACAGAGCACTGGAACTGCCAAACAGACAAGCAACCATCCTATGGATGGGAGACTTTAATGCTCAAATGTGCCCATTTACCCTAAGTAAAATATGTGGCTTTACCAAAGACTATAGCAGGGAAGACAATGAGGAAATGCTGCACTTCCCCCATGGCGAATATGGCACAGCACTAAATACTTTGTTAAAGTACGATCTTGACCTTTTAAGCTGCACTAGGAATAAAAACAATATTATATGTCCAACTTTCACTGGGAGGGGTGCGTCAACAACTATAGATCATATCTTATTATCTCAGAATAGTGATTAAAAGGATTTATGGATTAGGGAACAGGTAGTCAGCGACCACAATAGCATTTCCATAGCCTTGCTATGCTGGGGAAATTAACAGGTAAATACACCAAATTGCATAACTGATATTTCTCCAACAAATGGCATGTGATTAAAGTGGGTAAGCGTTGACCCAAATAAAATACAAAAGGAAGTCATCACCCACTGTAAAGAAGAAATAGACTATTGCCTGAGCAAGGAGGCGGACTCACGTTCCTTGATCTCTAACTTCCAAAAGATTAATGTATTTATTGAGCAACTTCTCACTAAAAAATATAAAGCCAGGAAACAGGTACATACGGGATGGTTTAACAAAAGCTGCACTGACGCCCTGCATGCTTTAAAGCTTGCTTTAAGCATAAAACTCCGAAACAAGGAGAATATTAGAGCGCTACGCCTCACTTATAAACACATTATAGGGGTACAGAAAAAAGAACTACAACAGGAGGCATGGGAAAATTTTAGCTCGGCGGCTGCAACTAATAATAATAAGCTCTTTTGGGAGACGGTCAACTGTCCCTTTTTAAAAGATGATAGCCGACCGGAACTAACCTCACATATAAATAGTGATATGTGGATTGAACATTACACATTGATTTTTAACCCAGATAAGACCAATACAAATCAACTATCTACCTCTACCTGGCCTATACTACCTTTAATGATACAAATGGATGAAGTTCATGAAGGATTATCAGACAGCAAAGGGGGAAAGGCACCAGGGCCAGATGATGTGCCCATTGACCTATACAAAAGTGAGGAGGATTTATGGGCACCTCTTTTAACTGTTATTTTTAATGCCGCCGTTGTTGGTCAAATCCCCCAAACATGGGGTCAATCATTAATTATCCCCCTTTTTAAAAAAAGGTTCCAAATCTGTGCCCAGCAACTATCACCCGATATCATTGCTGGACTCCTCACTCAAAGTAATGAGCAGGGTTAAGCTGAAAAGACTCGAAACATGGGCCCAGGACAACAAAATTCTTTCACCTGCCCAATATGGGTTTAGAAAAGGTATTTGCACCCTGGAACAGTGTGTTAATTTGGACCTCATAATAAGTAAATATACCATGGCAAAAGGGGATAATTTATATCTATGTTTCGCAGCCCTAAGCAGTGCTTTCAAGCTGGTGGATCACTCTATATTGTGGCAGATACCTTTGGACACCGGCGCCCCTAAGGAGATTGTTTATTTTTTAGCAAGGGTGTACGAGAAGTTGTCCTGTAAAGTGCGCTATGGTCCTGCAGGAGAGTGTACCCCCCTGTTTAGTGTAAAAAGGGGCATTCGTCAGGGATGTGTACTCATGCCATTGTTGTTTTCGCTGTTCAATAATCACGTGGATAGTACTCTAAAACAAATCCCTGCTGACGCACCCTCTATAGAGGGTAAGGCTGTCCCCATTTTACTATATGCAGATGATTCGGTTTTAATTTCACGTACCCCGATTGGCCTTCAACGTCTTATAGATAATTTTATTCTTTTTATAAAGTCTTTTATAAAGAGCAGGAAACTTTTAGTTAATAAAACAAAGACATTTGCTATGTCATGTGGAAAATCCGCAACTAAACCGGGAAAGTCCTTTTATTTAGAAGGTACAAAAATGCAATCAGTCAAATCCTTCTGCTACCTAGGGGTAACCTTTGCAGGAAACGGGAAATGGTCACATGAATATGCTCACACCCGCCTCAAAATGAGCAGGAATGTGAATGGCATTTTCCGTTTCTCCGCAAAAGTTGGTGCACGAAGATTTAAAGACATGGTATCTATATATAACGCCAAATGTGTATCATCTGCATTATATGGCGCCGGAGTGTAGGGTCACCATTCTGAATAGTGTTTACAGCAGGATGAAAATAAATGTATTAAACGCCTGCTGTGTGTCCCATCTTCAGCCTCAACAGCAATAATACATCAGGAAGTGGGCCTAAAATATATCTCAGACTTGGCCGGCCTTCGCCCCCTTTTATTAAGGCGCTCTATCTGGGCTAAACCTGAAACCGCTTTACCCAAAGCATTATAAGAGATTGTATTAAGCTCGACCACAACCTTTGTATTCCGTGGCTGATATATATCCGTCATTGGTACAGTCTCTTATATAAACGTGACATTTTTATTGAACCAGAATACGCAGTCTCTATTGCCAAAAAAGACCTTAAAGGAATATTTTTAGGCCATAAAATGAGAAAAGGGGAAATTTTACTGGGACTCAGCCCACTGTTGCATTTTACAATGAATTAAACCTTAAAACTGGCTTCCAGGCATACTTGGATGAAGTAACCATATCTTCCAACTGCTTCATTTTAATACGTATATGGTTAGGGATTGCACATCACTTAGTGGCTTTTCCAGAAAAGGACAAAAGCTCGAGTGCAGTATGCCCATGTGACAATACATCTATGCAAAGCTCTTGCCATTTTTTATTGTTCTGCAAATGTTACTATTCCCTGAGGACATTTTATTTGAAACCATTGTTTTTAAAATATAATGTTTCATCCACCAAAAATGCCATGAGGTTGTTATGCCTACTGGAAAGTCCCGATGTGCCCCGATGTTTGTTTTTACACGGCTTCCTATATTTTAAAATGTATCTCCGCTAGGAAATCAATTATATTTTAAAAAGATATATCTCCGAAGAAATGTTGCACTTTATTTGTACTAAAGGAAACAAAGAAAATAATCAGTGATGTATTAGGAACATCTATGTATAAGATTAAAAGTTGCAATTGCAAATATTCATTGTATGCACAATTCACTTTATACTTAACACTTTAGCGTATTTTGCACATGTTTTTATAATAAGCTAATAGCCTTGTTGCTATTGTTAACTTGATTATGCAATGTACCAGTATTGGAACTCCGAAACAGAACAATCATATGTACAAATGATTTTATTAACTGTATACATTGTATGCTATAAGCACAAGTCATTTTTTGTATTTAATGTATTGCAATTGCGCTATGCTAACTTAATTGCTCTGGTTGCCATGTCTAGCCTATCATTTAGCAAGCAATAGGAAATGTAGGGGCATGTTATCAAGGGGGTTTATCTCCGCTTTTTTGGCTTTAAAAGCCAAGATAGCGGAGATAAAATTATCTCCCTATTACCTAGCTGTCGCTAACACCAGTTAGCGACAGCTAGTAGGAGATAGCGTCCATCATGGGCCCCACTTTGCATGTCAGTGATATTTATCATTAATGGCATGCAAAGTGGGCGTGCCAAGATGTTAGCGACTGGAAACAGTCGCTAACATCGCTATCTCCTATTACCAACTTTTGGAGATATTCGCGCTAAGAGCGAATATCTCCAAAAGCTAACACCTGCCCTGAGCAGTTCTTAGCCATGTTATCCAATTGGAGGTGGATAACATGGCTAAGAGCATTAGCTCGGTAATGGCTGAATATCGCTGACTTTTCAGCGATATTCATGCATTGTGGCCGATTTTTATCGCATTTGCGATAAACCTTGGTAATACCAAGGTTTATCTGCGATAAAAATCGCCGCAGCTCAGCAGTAAATTTTTCTCTCTAACCAAGCAATAGCGATAATTATCGCTATTGCTTGGTAATATGCCCCGTAATTCGTGCTTTATGTATGCTTATATGGTTGTTGTTATACACCGAATAAAGCTTTTGAATTGAATTGAATTGATTGTGTTACATGTGACAGAGTCAGGAGGGCATGCGCAGCTACCACAAACACAGTTCTTTTGATACAATAACATGTATACCTGCAGTGAGTAGTTGCCAAACAAGACAACTAGCACTGCCGATTTATGTATTTCAAAGGGGGAGAGTGGTCAAATCTTATGCACATAATATCTAGCTTGTTTTTAGTGCATAACCAAAATATATGTTGAACCACAAAAACACAGAAGGGACGGCTGCCCTACTATTGTGCAGCACCATAAGGGCACAATGGCCAAAATCATGCACCGGGTGTTTACTTCCCACAATACAACAGTAAAACGTTTCCTCATGGAAGTAAAGGTTATATAGTTGTATGTAGAAACACAAATGTACATCAAGGAGATCAGAAGAGTGTGAGGGTTGAAAACGTCTCTAAATAGAACCGGCTTCAAGTTTTTTGTGAATTTTAGGGGTTCCTTTCGACTTCACAGTGCAAGTAGTAGGATAGTCTATGATTTACCTCCAAATGTTAGTCCGTTTTGTATGCATGACGTTATGTTTGTTGTAATAGATTTAAGGTCCCTTGACGGTTGAAGATAGCTTGTGCCATATGTATGGATTTTTAGTTGAATTTTGTGGACCAGGAGCAATTTTTCATCATTTGACTCAGTGCAAGAGAGAGAAAGGCAAAAAGAGAGAGAGAGAGAAAGGGTAAATAGAAAATATTGACAAAGGGACGAATCAGGGACTAAAAACAACCTGCAACAATCTTATAAAGAGGCAGGAAGTGTAGGGTTGTGGGGAAAAAGAAGCATGAGATGGAATACATTTCCTGGCATTTAGAAATGCACTTCCTGGAGGCTATTTTCTAGTTTGGCTTTGCTAATCTTTTGGTCACCCAAATTTGCTAATCTTTTGGTCACCCGAATTATTCTCTCTATTGACACTTCTCCGAGGGCTTGTGTTTTCAGTTCCTGAAAAAAAAAGTTCAGTTAACAGTAGCGTCTTTTGTTTGATTTGATTTTTCCACTGAAGAACGAAAGTGGAGTCAATGTCCCACAAGTATCTCAACACTGAAGAATTCGATGGCCACCTTATGTTGACATCAATGGTGTTGTAAGGCCTTCGTGAACAGGAACTCCAAAGCAAGTAATGAGCAAAACAGACTCTTAGCCCCACCTTCTGGCTCTGTCAGTCCTTAATTTGTTAAAAAATAAATACCAGGGGTCAGTTATTACATATGGGTCACCAACAGCTGGTACAACCCGTATGTCACGTTAAACTGCAGGTTAAAGTCCATCTTTTATAATTTTTTCAAAAATAAATTAAAAAGCTGCTGAAAATTACACATAGAGCGCCACCACATGTTGGTTTCTAATTAATACAAGGAAAAGGAACACGGGAACAAATTAAGCACTATGGGGCAGAGTTACAAGCCCCCTGCGCCTCTTTTACGCCGCTGTTGCATCACTTTTGTGACGCAGCGATGGCGCAAAAGATGCACCATGGTGCGGGTATTTGCAAAGTGACGCATCTGGGAGATGCGTCACGTTGTAAAGCCGTGCGCGAGAAGGAGGCGTTCCATCACAGGGGGGGGGGCGTTCCGGCGCAGGAACTCCTCCCAAAAGTTGCTGAGTGAAATCTACATGATTTCACTCAGTCACTTTTGGGCCCATGCTGCGTCAAAACCCTGCGCCTGCTTGAAGCAGGCGTAAGGATTGATGCACCATTATGGAGACAGGGCCCCCCAGAGCATTGCTGGAGCTGCGTTGCGCCTGCGACGCAACTCCAGCAATGCACAGCTTTTACGGCACAGATGCGTCACGCATCTGTGCTGTTTTTGAGCGCGGCGCATCCAGGCTGGCGGAGCTGCGGCACACAATAACTGGCGCATCCCTGCTGATATGCAGGGATGCGCCAGTTATTGTAAATCTGCCCCTTGTTTTATAAGTACCTGTGTGCCCCAGATTCCTATTATAGACTTTTGATGGCAGTAAAACGGCAGTACTTTCATTATAAAAATAGCCATTATCATTTTCTAGTTCCAGTTACCCAACATGGCACTTGAAATTTTATTACGGATGCAAGGCCAAAATATTTGGCTATAACCTTAAGGAAAGCATGCAGCTGGTCAATGTTTGTATACCTCGAGGTCAGTGTTCATAGAAAATCGAAAACATGGCTCACCATAGGGCTGATGGACTACTTACATTGCCACAGAATAGTTTTACAAGCAACTTGAATGTTATCTGTTGCTTGAAAAAACAGACTTACATAGTGATATCGTTTGGCAAGGTTCCCGCCAGGTCTTGGCCACTAACAGTGTGAAAAGAGAATTTTATTCTCCTCATTTGGACTATCATTAAAAGATTTTCCATTTTTTATCACTTTGGGATAAGCCATTCTGACAGCCGAATGCAACATTCAGAAATAGAAAATGTCCGAGGGAAAGATTAGTGGGCCAAGATTTCTTCCTTTTATTTTAGAAGATGTATTTCATACTCCTCCATGTCTTTTAGCCGCTGGCAATCCATTCCATATCTTGTTCATTCTAAAAGGTTGTTTCTGCCATGCAAGAAGGCTTGTATTTATTTATTTATTTATTTATGTATTTTAAAAAGCACATGCGTTTTCTCTTCCAGCTCGTGCTTTCTGAGCTGATGTTTAGATCTCCTCAGTAAACAGAAGTGTTCCATGGCTTCCATTACGTTATCTGCCAAATCCAGATTGAGGACTTCACGGCAATAATTCTAAAAGCCGGGCAGCCTTATCTAAAATGAAGTGATAAACACATCATTTTTGAATTGTTCAAGGAACATACAGGCTGTTTCTTTCTCTTATCATTTTGATTACCTTTCTCAAAATTGCAGCTCCTGCATTTATCAAATTGAAAGACTTGCATATCTGTTTTTTCTTGTTATTATTCTTGTCAGTGTTTTACAGTGTTCCGACACCGACGTGATTTAGGCACAGTGGGCTGCTACGTTGCAGTATTGCACTGGATTCAAGAGTTTCTAAACTTTACTGCATTCACTAAACATTTCGTCTGAAAAATTAAGATGAACATATATCCGAGATTCAGAGTAAACGTATTTCTCAAATTTGCAAAAAGTAAGATCGTTAAGTTGGTAAAATCCGAGGTAGGGGTAAAACACATTCCTAGTCACTTTCCCTACTGATAAATATACCTAATGCTTGACCCTGGCGCTTTACAATGTGCTAATGATATATAAATGTGATGCCATCGAAAACTGTGTTTTAAATGTTTGCAACAAATGCTATTCTTTAATAAAATACCGTGTCAGTATTTGTATTGCTGCATGATGGGCTTGGCTTATGCATAATCAGTTTGCCAAAGTGTGGGGACCATGGATGAGATATCGAGCTCGAGGTATAGAGATGCGCCCGTACGGACCTTGTAACAAGATGCTTGAACTACTGACAATGGTGTTGATGGTGTAATGGCTGCAAGGGACTTATACTTCTTTGTGCCTCTATTCTCTTCTTTCGAGGGCAAGTGTTAGGGAACTGCATATGTCACTTCTAACCTGGTCAGAATTGTTGTCTATTGTATTTGATGTAACAAGAAAAAGCTAATAAAAATAAAAAGTGCGATATATGCAACAGCATAAAAAAGGTTGGGCCTTTCATCTCACTAAATAATAATTAAATCAAGTTGGCTTTACAGAGTTACTCAAAGGTTCAAAGGTTCAAAATAAGCTTTATTCGATATTCAGAAGAAATATCATATAAGCATACATTATTATAGAAAATTTAAAAAAGCATTATAATGAAAGACAAGAAACGATTTCAGTTAAAAGAAGTCATCCAATACTCAGTAGGAGGTTAAAAATCACTGATATGGGAACTATTTAGAAACTACATTTAAAAAAGCAAATTCAAAACAGCAATAATTGTTATCTCCCATATCGATCTCAAGTTTTCCTAGGCCCTTGTGTTCTTGATATCTGGGTGGATGGAAAACTCAGATAAAAGTCATGTAAGTCCCAGATACGAATTGGGCCATCCCCCTGTTTATACTTGCAGGAACGTAAGTAAGGGGTTGTTTTCCTTTGCTTGAACCTAATTAGAACCAGGTCCCCTGGAATGTCTTTTGGCAAAGTGCCCAACCACCCCACCCTCCTAACACTTAGGATCCCCCCATCTAGGTCAGGTGGCAGAGGTCTATTAGTCTGTAACCAATGCATGGCCTTGTGTAGTAAGTCTTGGCGTGTTTCAATTTTTCCGTGGGTTAGAGGTGAAATCCCGGAGACAACAGTCACATAGGGGGCGGCTTCGGGAGGTAAATTTATTCGTGGCATTCTAATAGGTTCATTTTTCACCTGAGTGTGGTTTGTTTGAGGCAACGATAAAGTTTGAGAATGCGCATTCCTGCGGGAGTTCAGATTTGGTTTTTCCCGGACAAGGAGGGGGATCGGAGGGTTTGATGATGCTGGTTTAGTTCCTGGTGGAATATGTGTTTTAACTAACAGTTCAATGTTAGATAACCTATCCCCCAGATCGTTGATTTTTTCCACCAATGGTGAAATTAGGGAGATTAATAAATGCTCGAGCTGGGCCAATAAAGTTGGTTGGGGGGATGATGGGGAGGTTTCCTTTTTTCCATGGTCCATATCCCCCGACACAGAGCTAACATTGAAGTGGTGCTGAGAGGGACTGGGGCATAGTTTAAGAGTTTTGGGTGGCTTTCCGTTGTTGCTGGCATCATCGGTCTTTCTTTTGGTGTTCTGCCCACCCGGTAGTGCTATAAGTGGAGATTGGAGTTTATTAACAGACAGAGGTGACATCTGCAGGGTGGCGTAAGCAAGATGTGGATTGTTGTCTGTGCTTATGGGGGATAAAAGGTCGGGGGTATATTGGGTTCCACACATGGCATTAAGCTCGTCCCAGATAGACATGGTATAATGCTAAATAGCAAACAGTGGGGTAAATAGAGATGGTAAAGGGAATCACAGTACCTCTTTGCTGTAACAGGGTATTAAGGGTGGTGGCCCGTCCCGGCCTCCTTGTGCCTCTGAGGGCCACAGAGGGCCCGCCCTTTGCCCGGGCTTCGCCCCGGGCGCCGACCCGCGCGCGGTCCCGCGACGCGGGAGGAGTCCCCTTCTCTTATGCGCCTCCGTGCGCTGTGGCCTGACGCTGCACCCGGCGTCCCCGGGAAGAAGCAGGGGACGCTGGGAAATGTAGTTTTTCAGCCGCTCCTGCGGCGCTCAAAGCGGTAGTAAATACCGCGGGTCCCGTGCCTCTGGACCTCCGCGATGGACAGCAGCAATCCCCGGCAGTGTGGTGAGACCCCCCGCTCCTCAGCAGGAGTCCCCTTCTCTTATGCGCCTCCGTGCGCTGTGGCCTGACGCTGCACCCGGCGTCCCCGGGAAGAAGCAGGGGACGCTGGGAAATGTAGTTTTTCAGCCGCTCCTGCGGCGCTCAAAGCGGTAGTAAATACCGCGGGTCCCGTGCCTCTGGACCTCCGCGATGGACAGCAGCAATCCCCGGCAGTGTGGTGAGACCCCCCGCTCCTCAGCAGGAGTCCCCTTCTCTTATGCGCCTCCGTGCGCTGTGGCCTGACGCTGCACCCGGCGTCCCCGGGAAGAAGCAGGGGACGCTGGGAAATGTAGTTTTTCAGCCGCTCCTGCGGCGCTCAAAGCGGTAGTAAATACCGCGGGTCCCGTGCCTCTGGACCTCCGCGATGGACAGCAGCAATCCCCGGCAGTGTGGTGAGACCCCCCGCTCCTCAGCAGGAGTCCCCTTCTCTTATGCGCCTCCGTGCGCTGTGGCCTGACGCTGCACCCGGCGTCCCCGGGAAGAAGCAGGGGACGCTGGGAAATGTAGTTTTTCAGCCGCTCCTGCGGCGCTCAAAGCGGTAGTAAATACCGCGGGTCCCGTGCCTCTGGACCTCCGCGATGGACAGCAGCAATCCCCGGCAGTGTGGTGAGACCCCCCGCTCCTCAGCAGGAGTCCCCTTCTCTTATGCGCCTCCGTGCGCTGTGGCCTGACGCTGCACCCGGCGTCCCCGGGAAGAAGCAGGGGACGCTGGGAAATGTAGTTTTTCAGCCGCTCCTGCGGCGCTCAAAGCGGTAGTAAATACCGCGGGTCCCGTGCCTCTGGACCTCCGCGATGGACAGCAGCAATCCCCGGCAGTGTGGTGAGACCCCCCGCTCCTCAGCAGGAGTCCCCTTCTCTTATGCGCCTCCGTGCGCTGTGGCCTGACGCTGCACCCGGCGTCCCCGGGAAGAAGCAGGGGACGCTGGGAAATGTAGTTTTTCAGCCGCTCCTGCGGCGCTCAAAGCGGTAGTAAATACCGCGGGTCCCGTGCCTTTGGACCTCCGCGATGGACAGCAGCAATCCCCGGCAGTGTGGTGAGACCCCCCCCAGAGTTACTCATGATTATGCAAATAATTAACAATAAAATTAAGCATATGTAAGGTTGCATGTTCAAAGCATGACAAGATTCTACTATTCGGTGGGTCACCAAGTCCATTGTTTACATTAGAGATAATCATGTAACATGTAAGTAGGAGGAGGGCAAATATTTCAATTAGCATTTTTTTTTCACAACGGCCTCCATGAGGTTTCTACAGCGAATTTCTTCATTTTGTGAACAAAAAACGCATTTTAATATAAAATGAAAGCGTCTATGGTAGCTAGCACATTTAATATGAAAAATACTTTTGTAGAAGGTCCTCATAATTAAGGTTCATAAACATATACTAGAAATAATAATGTGATGATTTAAGTTAGCCCAAATTTTTGAAGTTATGTTAACATGGCTTTATACATTATGAATGAAAGACCTAATTTCGCAGTGTACTGTTTTTTGTACAAGATGTTTTTCTTTCCACTATAGAAACTCTCCTGAAGCCTTCTGTTAGTGAATAGGCAGCTGATAGTGAGGGTTTCACTGAGAGGAAAGGACACAAAAGAAGTATGCTTCAAGGGAAGAACAGTCTGAACCACAAAATGTGAACAATGTATCTTTTGAAGGACTTATTTCTGTGGCTGTTTGTGAAGTACATTGAAACTATGTAGTTTATCTTCTCCTGTGAGTTTACTAAAAGTCTTTTTGGAACACTGTGAACAGAGAATGTAAAGTTTGTTTCAACTTACAATTTACTGTGTTTATATTAGTGTGTGTTTCTAGAGTAGACGAGGATTGTCTCGTTTGCATTTTCTGGAGCTCCATCTCTGGGTTTGTTGCATATGAGAGATTACTTTGAGCCTATTCCTAGCTCCATTAGATGTCTGTGGATTAATAGCTGAGAATACGTTCCAGTTTTACATTATTCTTTATTTGGTGTGCAAAGGCTTTATGCGTATGCATTTATTCTCTCACCAGACCTCTTTCTTGGGTTGATTGGCAGTTCAGTAGTTTCTGTAAGATGAGGCCAGAACCAATTGACACGCTTAGGGTATTTCTGGACAAGTTTCATAAAGGAAGTTTTGAAAAGAAAATCAGGATTTTGCAAACTCTTGATCCCTGCAGAGTAAGAATATTTTCTAAACTACAAGGGCCTTCATTGACTTGCCTCTACAAAGACATATATGAATGTACTTACCAACACTTTTGGATGCTGTCTGCAATGTGCACTCTATTTACAAGGTTCTATTTTGTATAACGTCCAGCTCAGCATTTAGAAGCTTTGAATAAAGTTCTTTTACATGGTACTGTGTCCAAAATTACTAATAAATCTGAAGACATCCAAAAATGTTACTTTGGACTGAGAGCCAGAGAGAAGTATGTGAAGTAATAGTAGCTCCTACATTAGAGAATAAGAATACTGGTATTATGTTAGAGAATTTCAGGAAGAACATCAGCAAATTGTTAGCTACATCTGCCAAGATATGTGATTTTTGCTGATACACGCTCTTCAAAGTACAAACAAGAAAAATAGAAATCTGTGCAAAAATTGAAGAGGAAGACCTTATTCAGTGGTTTAAACGTGCCCTGTATTTAATTTCAGAAGAACAGTTTGATTTATGCGATAATCAAGTGGTGTGCACATACTACATCACTAAACTTGATGATAATAAAATGCCTGCTACAGGTATTCACAATAACGTAGACATTTTTCCAATTCCTCTAGAACTGAAAGAGTTAAAGTGTATTAAAATATTTTGACTCAAAGTGTAAACCCCTGTCAAGCCAAAGTCAGAATGCAAACAAAAAGCAGATAATTTATTTAAAGTGAGTTAGTGAAAGGAATTAAAGGAAAAGTCGTGTAATATTGAAACTCCTGGGATTGATCAAGAAGTAGAGGAGGCATTAGTGATTTTAGTAAATGGTGTCCCAGTGACGAATAAAAATGATTTGGCAGAAAAATTGTTAATGAAGAGAAAGTAAAGAAAGCCATTGAATATCTCAAAAGAGGAAACATATTTTATAAAGATGTAGATCATCATGTTGCTTCACTAGTGGCATCCACTTCAAAGTCTACTGAGAGTGGGCAATTTAAACGAGCAGATCCTGCAAGAGCAGAAGAGATATTTGAGCACTACAGTATTCACCCTCTTCATTCTAGGGATGGCATGTGTGATGCTTTGGGATTGAATCAAATGAAATAAGCCAAAGGTGAACATAATAATGTTTGGAAAAAGTGCATAGAAGCTCACTGTTTTCCACATCTGTTTCCAACTGGAGAAGTCAGTCGTTCTGATGATTGGCCAGTACAGAATTGTGCTTCAGATTACAGATCAACAAGACTGTATTCAGAAGATCCCAGATTCAGACAAAACATTCCTCATCTATTTCACCTTCTGTTTGAAATTGAAATGTTAATTTTGTCATATCAAGTTGCACGTATTGTGGAAACAGGAGAACGTTTTCAAAATATGGGCCCGATTCACCAGGAGTCTCAGCAGTCATGGCAGAGGCTCTGCAGTTGTGAAGCAGGCTCCACACTTGTTGCGGAATCTCTGCACTGATGTAACTCATTGTGGAGATTCTGCCATGAGTGCAGAGACTCCGCCATGACTGCGGCATTTCTCCACCACAACTGCAGAGGGTCTAAGTGAAACAGGCCCTATCAGTGCAAAAAAGATTGTCCAAAAAGTTCAAGGAAAAGATGAGAATCTTGAGTCTGACCTCCTGAATCTCGTGGACCCAATGAGCATTGTTTTTGTCAGCATGGTGAGCTGAAGTGCAGGTTGTGAAACGTAGCTGCACCTACTATGTTTGTAACTCTAAGTTATGCAGAGTATGCCTTGGGATGATTTGGTTGAGTTCCTTATTTATTTATAAAGTTTTTTATAGCGTGAACATGACCCTTATGGGTATCAGAGCGCTTCACAATTTTGGGTAAGGGTATTGGGAGGCAAAATAATAGTTACACAATTATGCAAGATGCGTGAAGACTCCTGTAGGTATCGGAACTCTTCGCATAAGGGTTCAGTAATGGGTGAGGAACATTCGAACATATGTATGTACAATGCATGCTAACAATGTTATTCCCTGGTATATAACCATGTCACAAGTCAATCAAGATGACCAAACAGAGGGCAGTAATAGAGTCTAGTAGCCAATGCCTATTCAGGCAGGAACTTGAGCATTAGGATTTTTTCACTTCCTTTTTGAAGGAAGCAGTGGAGGAGAATGTAGGGATTTCTGGAGGAAGAGAGTAAGTGAAGCTAACTTGAACATTCCAGGAATTAATTTTAAAACACCAGATGAGGTATGCTCAGTGGATCCCATACAAGTATGCAGGTACTTTAATTATAAATATCAAGCCATATTTCACTTTACTTGCAACAAAAGAAATACTACTCTTGGTGAGGTCACTGACTACTTTTGGATTAAAGCATACCAAGCTAAGAGTACCCCACATACTCACATGCTGCTATAGGTTAGAGGTGCACCAAATTTGGAGAGGGTACTAATGAGCCAGTGCCATCATTCACTGAGCAGTATATAACATGTGAGATTACCCAATGAAAGTCTTAACAAAACTCTTAGACAGCAAGTGTTGAGATTTCAGTCCCATGGAAAACATCAATTGATGGAACCAATGTAACCTAAAATAGGTCAATGAGATTATAAATGTGCCCCAACCCCAATATTTCATGCACTACCTCACTGTAGGGTACCTTGAGGGACATTTAAGACACTTCCCTTGAAAGTATTTTTGGCCACCTGTAAGGGACCAGAAGATGCATAGATCCATATATCACACCCAAAACTAGCTGCAGGAATGCATTTGGCCTTGCACACTTTAAGTGTCATCTTTATGTGGGTCTGGCCTAGGTGTTCTAAAAAGCACTAATACTGTTCAGCACACTTTTAAATAGCATGGTATTTTTCTAGAGTAATGGTTGCCAGGAAAAATAGGAATCTGATAGGATGCCCTGATAAGAAAAGGTGTCTACTCTACTGACAGAGTGACCCTTTGCCACAAATCTTTTGGAGCTAGTATTTCTAGGCCCTATAACCATAACACAGGACATGAAATGTCCATCCATAAAAGTGACAAAAAGATCTAGGAGATGCTGCAGACTCTTGGCCGTGCATGCTATTAGAACGCCATTATCCACATTTAAAGGTGCAGGCAATCAGCGACTGTTCACGCAAGGGGCATCAGTCCCAAGTTCTGGTAGGCCTGACCCCAGACCATTAATGTAGAGGATAAAGCGGAAGGGGGCAAGGATACAGGCCTATCGCACCCCTGTCTTTAAACAAAAAAAAAACTGGGCACATTTACCGTTGGCGCCACACCTTACAGAGGCAGTGAGGCCCTCATGCAGATGATGCAGGAAAGTGATAAGAGACAGCTCGACCCCCATGGACCGTAGCACAGCACAGCTCAGAACTTAGCTCTGTTAACCCTGTCAAAGGACAAGCTGAGGTCCATAAAGGCCAAGTGGAAGGCCCCCCGTTTTGCTCTGGTATAGTATGAGATCAACAGATACAGATTTAGATTTTGCTCAACAGTCTCCAGCCCCGACCGGAACCCAAACTGGATCTCTGAATGGTCAGTGTTATTGTCTTCCCACTGAGTAAAATGGTTTAAGATGACCCAGCCTATAATTTATACTTTACTATCCATCAAAGGAATCAGGTGATACCATGAGTGGTCCACCCTATTACTCTTTTTAAAAAGGGAAACAATCACCAACTGGCTCCAACTAGCAAGCTGCGAGTACCTGCATTAATATGTTCAGTCACTATTGAGGCATACAGGTCGACAGGAGATTTAAACAGGTCTCCTGGTACCTCATCTGGTCCAGGGGCCTTGCCAACAGGGAGGGACAAGATCAGCTTTTTTAACTTCCTCTCACTGGAAGGTGAGCCTATCATCCTCACAGCCACAATGCTATGAGTTCACACTCAAAGCCATAAATATCCATAAAATGATCAAGCCAAACCTCTGAGGTAATGTTAAGAGTTTGCACCAACATTTTCTCCAAACGGAGCAGATGGTGGTTCACTACACCCCAAAAGGCCAAGCTAGCCGTGAGGCACAAGCTCCCAGAAGATTGTCCCATAGCTCTTTTTTCTTTCATTACATGCCAGGCAATAAAACCCCTAGCTTCCTTAGATTCACCACGATCCCAGGGTTGCTTGTGAAGGGAAGCCATAAGCACTCTAGGAAGCTGCAAACATTTCTTGTCACACCATTTATGTGTACCTACCAAATGCACAGCACTGTGCAGAAAAGGGGCAAACCTAAAACTCCCATTAGACTAGAAAAAGGAGCAAAAATGTTAACATTATTGGCCTTCTCATGTAGGAAGATAAAAAAAATTGGTTTCACAGGAGGAAAGCAAGCATACATTAAATTCTGCTGGAACTAACTTCTCTCATGTAAGTCTTCTCCCCTGATCTTTTAAACTGACTGATTCCTTATACAGACATTTGCCCTTGGGCAGTATCAGTGAGCACCCAGGCAAAATGGAAGCTAATAAAGGCAGATAATGGGCAAGCGGAAATAAACATGTAATTCATTTTTAACTGCAGCCTGCCCCCTTATAAGTTGGAATTCGATCAGGCATATTAACATCCTCCTTTTTAATCAGAATCACTAAATTATGTTCTAACATCAGATTATTTAACAATTTCCCCTGTTTTGAGTTTTTAATGTGAGCTTGGTCCATACCATAACAAGCATCAACAGTTTCACCATACAGATAACACTACATACAAGGGTATGGGTCAAAATCGCCCACCAGCATCCACATTGTAAAACTTGGTGAGTTGTAAATAAAATCTATCAGAAAGTGCCCAAGATCACACCTCACATCATGTTCCCACTAAGTTAAATAGAGTTATGAACATTCACAATCAAAATCCTGTGAGAGTTTGAAAAGACCGAGAGAGTGCCCAGAATGTGAGTCGAGTTTGGTAAGACCCCTTCCATTTTACGGCTGAGGGTCAAATTTCTAAAAGTGCTTACCCCCCCCCCCCCCATTTATCTCTGCCACGAATAGAGGGTGTGGTATTAGAAACAAACTAAGCATAACCATCCAAAAAGAAATTGCCCATGCCTCAGGTTTCTTGAAGGTAAATTATGGCATTCAGTTTGTGGCAGACAATTCCATTGCTGTTGCACACTATGTTAGCTCTGGCATTACACATTCTGAAAAGACAGGAATGAAAGAGGTGTTAGAAGATATTTATGCAGAAAAGTCTTTACCAAAGAAGTTGTACTCCTTCAGCTTAAAAATGCTTTCTCGCAGAAAGGTCGGTTCTTATGAGGAGTGTTACCGATTTACGTTGTTCTAGTTTAAATGGAAAGTTAAAATCAGTCATTTGGATTGGTTTAGGCATTGCTCCAGAGTATTGAAGTCTTTTGATGAGACTGAATACTTTGAACACTCAGATCCTGATAGTACAGAAATTGTAAAAACAAATATACTGGACACGTATTACCAAATTTAAAATGTCCAATTAAAAAATCTCTGTCTTTAGTTCTACACATAAAGAAACAATGTGGAAGAAAACATTGAAACTGTCAAATTTTCAGTGACTGCGAGTAATATTTGTTTTGTTATATACAACTAGGCAAGTCTCATCAACCACTGCAAACTCTCTTGCCAATGTGCCGATAAGAGAGAGTTATTTTATTTAGTTTTTTTTTCCAGCTGTTTAAACCGTGGCACCATGAAGAAGAACTATGAGATCATTAAGACAGCTATGGAGAGTCTTTTAATACGTTCAGTGCTTCCAACTTTTTTGAAAATGTTGAATTATGAGATTCAACAAGCGGAGACCGTGGCAGGTAAGATTGCAAAATATAGGGGCATATTATCAAGCCTGGGCGATAAAATTTGCGCCACTTTATCGGCAGGAAACTGCCGCTAAAGCGGCGATAATGGGCTTGATAATATGCTCTATGGAATTCCAATCGAAGCTCATGTTAGATGTGAAAGACATCTAACATGAGCTTCGATTCGAATTCCATAGAGCATATTATGAAGCCCATTAGTGCTGCTTTATCTGCAGTTTTCTGCCGATAAAGCTGCGATAATTTTATCGCCCAGGCTTGATAATATGTCCCATAGTTTGCAAGGGAGCCACAATTCAGGATCTCACAGTGAAGATCCACATGGGCAGCTCACTATTTAGAATTAGGCAGTCATTACAATGAATCAGGGCCAGTATGTTATGGACCAAGTCAAGGTTCAAACCATACGCTTAGACAACATGGTAGGTCAACTAAATGAAGAGTAACTAGAGATATTCAAAGACATAAATGCATCAGTAGATCCATGGTATTCTTCCTAATAATTCTGAATGTACATGAATCACTTTACAGCCTACATTGTTATATGTTAGGATATTGCTAGTGCAGAATGACAACAAAATAGAGTACCATAAGTTAAGTGGTGATGTTTTTCACAAATAATTATGAAGAAGTTGATGTTCCTAATTAGAGGTTAAGTGAGCATAGTGTCGAACTTAATGCTTGCTTTTATTCACCTGACAATGCAAGAAGTTCTCTGGGCAGGCTACGATACGTTATAGTGTTCAGGGAACTACTTCAATTGACCCTTGTGAAAGGTAATCCGGTGTTCAATAAGCTGCTCCATGACCAAACTGGAAATTCATTAGGCAGTATTGCAAATGTGAACATTTGGTTAAACTTCCAATACAGAAGGTTTACTGAGACTATGAGACAGGCTGCAGATGTGGAGTATAAAAATATTTCGAAAAACATAAGAATAGGAATAATCACAAAGAAAGCTAAATTGGCACTTTAGAGTCACACTTTAACTACTCTTTTTCCAAATCACAAGTCCTCAGCAGTTGTAATGGAACATCTTCAAATAAATTACAAACAAATGTTATGTCTTATGCCAAGTTTGGACACGTGTGCACAGTTTGCTGCAGAATTGCTGACATTCGTGAATGAGGACATTATTCCCCTTCCTTGCAAAGACAATATAGACCATCAAGGTATGACGTTACCACTGTTTCAATCAGTGGTTAAGACATTGTAGGGACAAGACAAATCAATGTCTCAAACAGCAGGTTTACAGAAAAATCTAACCCTCTATAAAAACTATAGAATTATTCTGTGTCAGAATTTGAATGCAGAGGAGAGTTTAGTGAATGCTGCTATGAGACTACTGTTAGACCTTATCACATTTCCTAATATAACTGAGTTTGAGCACATTATAACACAATTTGACCACATAAATGAACCAAAATAAATAGGTAGGTGAAGTGCTAGATTTCTCTTAGTGAAAGATTTGCATGTGAATAGAGAACAGTTTCCTGTACGTTTGACATATGTAATTACCATTTATAAGTCTCTAGGATTAGGTCCAGATCAAGCACTTATAAATGTAGGGCAAAGCGATTTGAAAGAGGAGATGTGTTATGTTGCACTGTCACATGTTTTGTCACTTTATGGACTGTATCTTATAGATTTTGATGGGTGCAAAGTGAGTGCACACAGTTCAAGTGTGAGGGAGTACAATTGATTGAGAAGTTTATATGCTCCACATCTGGGTAGATACCCAATTTGTGAGAAATGATCCACCTGTGTCAAATGTAGACTCCGTAAAGTCAGGGAGGAAAAAGATTGGCCAAAACAGGAAAGTTTAATTTCAAAGTTGTTGAAAAAGGTGAAAGTTTAAAATGTCACTGAAATTATTGGACATCAGTTCTCCAGTGCATCTGGAGTTAATTGTTTTTACAATGTAATTCCTAATGGCCTTTTTGTGCTACCCAAGATCAGAAAGTATCCTGCCCAAAAGGAACTGAACTGTTAGGTATAGGCACAATTATCTATCAGAGGGGTGATTATATGCTTCTACCAGTATTGGTGGGGCAATACCTCTTTGTATAGTAACCATCATACACTCTAATAGTGTCATGCTTCATCATCGGGTTCACCCTGGCTAAATGTTTACATCCTTGCTAGGACCTTCTTTGAAGAATCCTTCAGCAGCTTTTAGCCATTTGAGATGTTATCAGTGATGTCATCAGTGATGTCACTGACCATGTCATGAATGATGTAATATGTGAGGTCATAACCAGTGCATTGTAGGGGTGCAACTTATAGTTAACTCAGGTAACTATAACAGCTGAATTTCTCTGGTTTCGTAAGAGTGAAATGTCAGCCTAACTATAACGTCCCTGTAACCTTTGATTTTGTAGTGAATTTCAAAGATTTTTTAAATTCTTTTCGCTGACTATAACTTCTCAGCAGCCCCCCTCCAGGGCCATTTTCAGCCCCAGGGATCCCATCCTCCAAGAACAGGTCATTTCTTTTTCTTTAAAAAAAACAATTAAAGGAGGGGGCAGTGCAGCCCCCCTCCCAGGCCCCACACCCTTGTCTGCCACAGGCACTTAGCCATACACCAGCATTTATTTTCTAAAGATTATTTCATTTTCGCCTGTACCTCCCTTGATAGGTGCTACCATGTCAGAGAAGCCTGTAATGAAGAGACTGTAGTAGTTGAAAAACTCCAGGAACCTCTGGACGTCTTTCACGGAATTCGGAGTGGGCCACAGCAGAATGGCCTCCACCTTTTTGTTGTCCATTTGTATGCCAGCAGGAGTGATGATATGACCCAGGAAATCGACATTGGTTACATGAAAAACGCTTTTCACATAAAGACGATGTTTTCTCAACTGCTGGAGGACAGCACGTACGTATTGGATGTGTTCCTTGACGTTTTGTGAATATATCAGTATGTCGTCAATATAGACGATACAGAAGACATCGATGTAGTCCCTTAACACTTCATCTATGAAAAACTGAAATGCTGCTGGGGCATTGCAGAGTCCGAAAGGAATGACTTGGTATTCGAAGAGACCGAATTTAGTTCGAAAGGCGGTCTTCCATTCGTCACCCTTCCGGACTCTGACTAGTTGGTAAGCCCACCGTAGGTCCAGCTTCATGTAGATGGAAGCGTTTTTCACCTGATTCAAGAGGTTAGAGATCAACAGCAAAGGGTACCGGTTCTTCACAGTGATGGTGTTCATAGCCCTGTAGTCGATGCAGGTCCTCAGATCGCCTTCTTTCTTAGCCACAAAGAAAAGGGGAGAGGACACCGGAGACCTGGAATAGCGTATGAACCTGTTGTTCAGATACTCAATCAGGTAGGAGCGTACATGGTCATTCTCCTTATTCGTGAGGGAATAGATCCGACTGCAAGGAAGTGTGGAACCGGGTATCAGGTCTACCCTGCAATCAAAAGATCGATGTGGCAGCAGAGTATTGGCTCCTTCATTGTCAAACACGTCTGCCAAGTCCAGATACGCCTCTGGTACGTCTGCTTGGGTAACCATGCCCATACCCAGTAGGGGTAACGAGTGTGCTTGTATACCACGAACACCAAAGGAACCATCGTCTGTGTAACAGGATGCGCTGAAGTGTTCCGAATCCAAAATTATGACTCTGGACACCCAATTGATCCGGGGATTGTGTTTAACCAACCATGGAAGACTCAATATGACTTTGAACTGTGGTGCATCAATCACATCGAAGCTGATGGTCTCTGTATGGTGATTCACGAAGGACATGACCATGTCTTCTGTTTGATGCCGGATAAGGCCGGAAGTCAAGTCCATTCCATCCACCACCTTGACAGTTTCTGGTTTAGCTTTAGGCACAGTGGTCATACCTAACGCTTGTGAATACTGAGTGTCGATAAAGTTTCCGGTAGCTCCTGAATCCAGCAGAGCTGTTACCAGCCATGTTATCCCTGTCATATTCAGTAAGGTTACCTCTACACCCACGTGATGACTACCATTAAAAACCGCAGGGATCGCTGTTTTGCAGGATGATAAACCCAGTGGACGGACGCCCGTGTCAACTGGGTTGCTTCGTTTTCCAGCTTGTCTCCCTAGTAACGGGTAACGCAAAAGGCCGTCGGCTCCGTGTGCATGTGGGTTTCACCAGGCATTCCCTGACGAAATGTCCGCTCTTGCCGCAATACAGGCATTGGTTCTGTTTCCTCTTTTTTTCTCTTTCCTGGCGGGTTAGGGGTCCTCTGATACCTCCTATCTTCATAGGTTCAGTGAAATCGCTAGGAGGAGCCGCTTCGTCCCTGCCTTTTTCTGTACCTTTGTCCCCGACTGACAGGAAGGGGTTGTCACTTCCTTTCCATTTTTCGTTTTTTCTTTCTTGTATTCGGTAGTTTACCTTGACTACCAGGACTATGAACGGCCCTTTTTCGTCAGGCGGGTTAGGCATTTGCGATATTAGATCCTTGAGGTCATCACGCAATCCTCAATAGAAAACCGACACTTTCTTGGATTCAGTCAGTGTGCCTCGTTGACAAGCCTACTGAACGTAGTGATGTAATGGAGTAAGTCGTTGTTGCCTTGCTTTAGATTAAGTAGCTCATTGTCTGCAGCCTGCGCAAACGTATGTCGGGCAAACATCCTCCGCATGGTTTCCCTAAACACCGGCAGATTGAATAGCATAGGATCATCGTTCTCCACCAACGCTATGGACCACTGAGCGGTGTCCCCACCCATGTATGAGAGGATAAACACAATTCTTGACACGTCGTCTGGAAACGCTGATGCTCTGGCCATAAAATGCAGATGGCACTGGTGGAAGAAGACACTGTACTTAGAGCTATCACCATTGAAGCATTCGGCTGGTGCCAACTGCACCGGGTGCGGTGTGACGACTTGTATCTCTGTGTCCTGATTGGATGCAGTGGAGGGCCCCCCAAACGTGAACATGGGTGTTCATAACAACCCCTCTTGTCTGACTCTGGGACTCGGGGTGGGCCCCCAAGGGCCGGTTGCCCCTGCCGCCATCTGACCTAGTAAGGAAGTTAAATCATGGTGTAGACTGAGGTTCTCTGCCTGCATGCTAGTCAGCAAGGCTGCTATATCCTGAAGGGAAACCTCTGGGTCGCTCATGTCATCTGAGTGGAATATGATACGTGGGCTTTGGATTCTCTTGGATACCCCACAAGACTTACCTTTGCTTGTGAAGCAATTCCGCAGAGACGACAGGAGCCACTGCCCCTGCACCCACCTGACCCAGGTAATAGAAGAAGGTAATACCCGGCAGGGAGTAGATGGACCCAGGGAAGGGAGCCGAATAGGAACGGAAGAAGGCTGGTGGTAGTAGATCCTGGGTAGTAACGTGGACACCAACTGGGGAAACAAGAGAGACCCAATTAGAAAGAAACCCACACCTCTCACCTCCCAAGACAACTTACAAAACACATACAGAAGAAAATCACCAGGAGCAACACACCAAGGCTTATGAGGTCCTCCAAACCAAGGGAAAGAACAGTGCTCCCGTAAAGGAAAAGAAAACAATGCAAGCGCTCCTGCGAGGTAAGAATTCAAACACAAGCGCACCAGCGCTATTTTGTCATGCAAGCACAAACACTCCTGTGCCGATGTAATCAAAAGATAAGTAGTGCCCCTACGCTGTACTGTGCTGCCAGGAATAGCACTCCTGCCCGGACTGCGAAATGAATGTTAAGCAGCGCCCCAGTGCTGTACTGTGCTGCCAGGAATAGCGCTCCTGCTCTGAATGTAAAATAAATGATAAGTAGCGCCCCAGCGCTGTACTCACACGAACCAAATAAGCGCCCCTGCGCGTGGGAAAAGATATAACATAAAATAGGCGCTCCAGCGTTGATAATTCTGAAAACGCTCCTGCGCATGGATGAATGATAATTCACAGCACCCCAGCGCTACAGGTAATACTATCCGGACGCGCTCCGGCGCGGGGAAGAACAGGTAAGATTTCCGGCAGGACTGGAACGAATAAACGGACGCTGAACTGAAGGCATCCTTGGCTCACGTTAGGCACTGGAATCGTCCGCTATGCTAAGCGAACCAGGAGTTCGTCAGAATCCAAAACGCAGAATCGGCCGGAAACACTGTGTTTAAGCGAATCCCCCGGAAGCGCTTCAGCGAGGGAGGAGGTCCGTAGGAAGACTAGACCGGGACTCTACTTCTGCACGGATGTGCTTGGCGGCAACCCAGGAACAACAAGACGCAGTGAACGTGACAGAGACTAAGTAAACGACAAATACCAAGAAGTAGTGAAGTATTTAATGGAAAATGATCCAGAAGATAAGGTAGATTGGAACAAAATAGCAAATACAAAACAGGAAAAATAATTCATATTTTGACCGCCTTCTGTAAATCTACCAGCAGAAGAGCGGATTAAAGAATCCAGTGAGAGATGCCATTCTGTAGTGTAGTTCCTATATTCCCAATAGGCTCTGTGCATTGGAAGAATATATCCTATAGATGTGACATATGACTAAGGTCAGTATGTCTCTATTGAATATACTAAACTTAATTGTGAGTGCCAGCTAGCTCAGAGGTCACTAGAAACTTTCTGGAAAACACAAGAAGGGATTCGTTTCTGATAACCGCATAAACATGACAACTTTGTTTCCCAAGAATAAAAACGTATCTTCAGAGTTGTGGAAACAATAGATAACTATTTTACTCAGTCAATCGTGCATGTTTCTTTTCTACAGAGTTGCATAGTAATAGAGAGATGGGGGTTTCAATAAAAGGGGTTCATTGAACAGTCTTCTTTCTCATGCAAGAGAGGTGAACTGATACAATCTTTAGAAAGAATGCAAATACATACAAAAATAACACAGGCTAAAATAATCAACAGGTGCTTACCCCAATGTACCTAACCTAGGTCTAGTAAGAGGGAAGAAGTAAGTGGGGTCTTTAGCATAGGTTTAGTTTTTGCCAAGAAATGCCAAAGGTTTCTCTAGGTTCTAATAAGATTCATACCTTAGAATGAGAGAGGTTGGTATCGCTTTCACAGAATTGATTTCCCAACACCCCGCAAGCGGAGTCAGAAATGCTGGAGCTGGATTTCTCGGCAGAGGAGGACAGGTTCTGATCATTTCGTCAGTTGGAGATTTGGCTTCCTTCGGCACTTGCTGTAGTGAGCTGCGTCTTGCAAGTAGGTAGTCTAACTCAACCGAACCACACTGTGCTTTTCCATAGCAAGTGAAGGTATATTTATATACTTTGAAGGTGTTTAGGAATGCCAACTTTGTAGTAAAGACGGGCATATGAGCATCATGGATGAACCCCTAAGGAATAGTTGTTCATGCATAATAATGAGTTTCTTGGAGAAATCAATATCCAGGCATGGGGAAATCCCTTCTACTTAAGAGTCTGGTTTTCCAAGAAATTGTTGTGACGTTGATGAACGGATGGAAGTAGCCATGCCTGTATTTGGGCTGTATGGACTATGTCTAAATAAGAACTGGATTTCTATGCCTATATAAGGGCAATGTGAATTGTACCTATATAATGGCATGAATCAGGAAAATGCATACCGAATCTAAATCGCCACGCAGCACCCACTCCACTTTCTTATGTACGACATTACTAAGTTCTATACACGTTAAACATATCTAAACATGAAGTGTTAAAACCCACCCAAAATACATAAAAATGCAATGGTACTGGTTGTACAAAAAGAGCATTGGTGCTGTACACATTTAAGGCAATGTTTCATTCTAAGCATATTGTTGACATTCGTAAATGCTATCTGAGTGAATCAAGAAAATAAACATTTATGAAATGGCTCGTAAATACAGAAGAAAAAAGGCGAAACTATTTCATGTCAGAAAACATATAAATGTTTGTGTATGTGGACAAGGTGAAAAATTTTCTCAGGAAGTTTTTCAAAGAATTCTTGTTCTCTATGAATAGTCCTACTATAAGCAGATTACTTGCGCCAAAAAAGGAAAAATACAAATTTGGAAAAAAAATTAATCATAGGATAAAAGAGTCCCAAAGTTAGAACTTTGTTTTGAAAAACGAAGGTCAAATTCAAAGTCTCTCAGAACACTGTGTGCCAAATCAAAAGTCAGTGTTAGTGTTTGGAGAAAAGAAAACATAAAAACGTCTAAGTCTGTAAAGTAAAGAAGTTGTCTACCATTGTAGGTGAAAGTTGGATTACGTCGTTTAGAAGATTAACCCCAAGTAGATGTGGAGCATCGCCTTCAGCATTGGTCGCATTAGCAATGTTCGTAATGGATGGTACCTGCGCGCCTGTTTCCTCTTGTACATCATCATCAGCAATTTGCATCTGTGAGATCTCAATGAATGCCGTCACCAGAATTGGTAGCCGCTGGAGACAACACAGTGCATGGGCCTTTACTGGTTCAAGCAAAGTATCAACATCCATTGGCATGACTGATGGGAGTGTGCGACATGAGTCTAACACACATTATTCTCCGCATATGAGGCAGCTTAGAACAGGTAAGATGTATTCTTGCTAGTTTGGTCTGAATTACAGAAACCATGTGGTATTTAATTCTCATAGATAAGGTAGTCCCAAAATGTGGACAATGCGCTCACAACACTTCATCGCCAGTAGAGTTGTCTCTATGGAGAACTGGGTGTCGCCGGTGAATTGGCTTGCCATATCGCAGCAGTAGGAGCAAAAATAGTATCCCTGCAGGAAGTCCCAAAATGAGGGGCAGTCCGCCAAACACAGAGTGCACGAAGTTTGGAAATATTCCTAGGACTGCTTCAAAAGGTGCTAACAGTCCAGAAAATACGATCTTAAATACATGTACAATACTGCTCGTATCAGACATGTTTAAGGTACGACTTAACATTCCTGAGACATGTACAGGGCAGTTTGTAGTTAGGAGGGCATGTATCTCGGCAGAAGTCCTTGCGACTTGCAGATCATAGGTTTCTTTGGCTGAGGCCAGTGGCACAGTTTTTTGCAAAAGAATGGCTTTCATTCTGCTTAAAGTATCAATTTGTATAGTAGAGATGTTCAGTGAAGTCCATAAAGGTGACTCCTTGTCTGCCTTGGTCTTTGGAAACAATACTTCCATACAGTAAGTGACCCTGACTGACACAGTTACTAGATATGGTATACCTGCCAACATGCCACTGCAGCTGTGATCGTTAAACATGAGGTAACTTCCATTTGAAAGTTGTCCAAAAATTGGATCAATAACTGCAGCCGGGGAACATTGCAGGTGGCAGGATGAGTTGTTATTTATTTATTTATTTATTTATAAAGAGGAACCATCGCAGGCCTTGTGTAATTTAATACCATGACAAAAGGAGAGAACCGGTTAGTGCGTTTTGACAGTTATTTCAGCTGAGGACTTTACGTCCCCCACTCCAACATCTATGTTTGTACGGTAATTCCCAGGATGTCTTGATGTATTCTTTACCCAACCTTTCGTATGTGCCTGCTGGTATATGTTTTAGGCAATATTGAAATGGAAAATTGTAACAGGCAGAGTGATTGTTCCAGGTATTATCCATTCAGTAGCTGGCTTTTCTGCAACCGTAAATGGCAATCCTTCCAGTTTTTCAATGCTCAGCACTGTATAGTTTGATCCTCTTTGTGCCAATTTGATCTGGTTATCAGTGAGATGAATTCTGAAAACAGTGTATTGATTAAACTCCAAGGCACATCGCCTGAACGTAGGTTTAGTAACGTCCAGCCTAATAGCATGATAGAATGTAATTGCAACTGACCATGCTGCAACATGACCAAGTCCTATTCCATTATGTCTATGGCAGAAGACACTATGCTGTCCACGGATATATTCTGGACAACAGAGTCGTTAACCCATTGTCAATCACAGAGAGAGTTTTTTCTAAATTAATACGATATATAAAACTTTTATGACGTGGTGTTACTGGTCCTAGCAAGAATTCCCTAAGATCAGCCCCATCTTTAAGTAAAGATAAGTGTTGCTTTACATCGATAAGGGTAGATCTTTGTAGCCAATCAAGGCAGACCTTCCCTACACTGTATGTTGTTACTATTCCAGGAAGCTGTCTTTGAACATATCCTTGGTCTGGCCTAGTGAATGTGAACCCCTGTGTTTTGTCCAGGAATCTATCTTGACAGTTCTTTGTGTCTGTGGGCCAGATTAACCATTTATTCCAATCTGGATCTGTTCTGTTGTGAAGCAAAATAGTATGTACGTCGACCTCCCCCTCTGAAGTGTCATTCCTATCAGGTGTAGGTGTAGGTGTAGGTATGGACGGATTGTTCAATGTCCTTTATCTTGGCTAACCCTAGAAAAGATGTCTGTTGGACACTGTCATTCAAAACCAAAATTTGCTCAGGGATGATTCAGGCTCTAAACATAGCTTCTATCACCTGTACCTGCCAATCTTCTATGTCCCAGACAGTTTTCGTCTCTATGTTGTCTTTCTTTGGCGGCGTAGGACAATGTACCCATTGGTTATACATTAATACATTTCTGGGATTTGCAGATTTGTGCAAGAAATGATGACCATAGTGTTTATAACAATACATTTGTTCATAGTCTGATGAACCTTCGAACTATTCATGATTTGTGAATACTGCAGACATTTCTAAGTCTGACATCATATTATTAACAGTCTCGAAGTCTCACTCATCGGAAAAGGTACTAGATGAAACAAAGTCACTTAATGAAAAATGTAATAAGTGTGGCATCTTCAACAGCTCCATTGGCCAAAAATGTCATAGTCAGTTCTGTACCCAGCTATATCACCAGGTATAGGAATGACTGTGATGTTTACTGATGACAAGTCTCTTTGTTCACAATGGGATGATTTGTGTGGCTTGAGGAGGAAGTTGATGTTCTTACTTGCTGTGTCCTTTTTGACATGTCTTCCATTTATCAGCATTCCCAAAGTTAATACCAGAGTCAACCAAAGTAGAATAAAAAGTACACCCAACACAATCCAAAGTTCAATCCATAGTGAAACCAGATAAGCCTTTTCTAGGTGATGAAAAAGGTCTGTTGCTTGTTCTTTCAAAGTTCTTTTTACTTGCGTCATTTTAGGTTCACTGGGATCCTCGAAAAACGTATCAAAGTTAATGAAATAGCCAGAGGCAGTTCTGTCAATTGTTGGGATTGCATCAGGATTCATTGAAATCGCTGGAACCACTTGATCACTTGTTACATTTGTACAGTCAGTTGCTACTTCATTGTAGACAGGCGTTTCTTGACGAACTGTTATTTGGATCTCAAGAGGTACAAGCTCCATAGCTTTGTTGCTTAGTCCTTCTTTTCGCACTGCAGATTCTTCAAAGGTGATGAGTCTCTCAGTTTGAACCTCTTGGATAGTAGATAGAGCAGAGCGTCTGCTACATTGGCGGAGTCCTCTTGGCCTGCTTATTATCGGCCACCAGATTTGGTTTGACCCGGTCAATTGAAACAAACCTGTTCTCCTTTTTAAAAGCAAGGAGCAGCAGTAATACTGTTCTTGATCCGTGGATTGCTAGGACAGGTCCTGGCTGTCTGTAAAAAGGCCCAAATTCCTTCTTGTCCACGATCTTCTCTCTGTCTAGATCCCCAAGCTTAAGAATCCAGACAGGCCTTGCTGGGATGGTCGTTTTTTCTTCAGTGGTGGTTGGCTTCAGGAACACGCTTTGTTTCATTCTTATTTAATTTAAGGTCTGTAAAACAACCAAACGATCTTTGATATCAAATGTTTTTCAGTCTACCACTGAAGTCTGACAATCGAGGTCCGCAATCAGCATCCTAGTCCCAAAAACAACCTCATATGGAGTGATTCCACCTAGAGAACTTCTTGGCAAAATATTAAGACTTTGTTGGACACTTATTAGATGTTTGACCCACACGTCATCCGAACCGAATACCCTAGCTGTTATAGATTGCTTTATGTCCAGTTTTTTCTCTCCTCAACCAAATTTCCCTCAGGATAGAATGGACTAGATTACCACAATGCCACGCCCAATTTGGCCATGGCCTCCAAGTAAGCTCGAGAGCTAAACGCAGGTCAGAATGTAGCGTGCTGACTGCGTATGTGCCGATAAAGACTCACAAATATTTTATAACAGATTGAGCGTCAGCCGAGCGCTGAGGCCCCATCCAAATGAATCTTGAACTAATATTGGGACCGCATTTGTCCACAGGGACATCTGCTTGTAGAAAGTCTAATGCTGTCTAACAATGGTGTTTGTACTGTGCTGGCTACACTGTAGTCAGGTATCTGGTGGTGTTCTGTGCTGCAATCTCTGTTGCACTTTATGCAGTTAATTACCAAACCTTGGGTATTTTCATCAATCCCACGCTTACCCTTCATACGCAGACCAATGCAGTTGTGTCTGCTTGTTTCTTCTCCCTTCGAATTATCCGAAGGGTTGCCCGCTTTTTCTCAACTGCTGCACTCAAGCTCATTCTCATGGCCATGGTGCTTTCGCGCCTTGACTATGGGAACGTCATTTACAACGGTGCGCCGGCCTACTTGCTCCGTCGGCTCCAACAGATTCAAAATCAGGCGGCCCGCCTGATTTACGGACTCCCCAGGTTCAATCATACGACCCCCCTGCTGCAGTCTCTCCACTGGCTTCCAGTGAGGGAGAGGGCCCTTTTCAAGCTTGGATGTATCACCTACCAGACCAGATCAGGGACCGCCCCCGTTTTCTTGTGCGAAGCCATTTCCCCCTACCTACCTTCCCGAGAACTCCGTTCTACTCATTTGGCCCTACTGTCAGTTCCTCGTTTTAGAAAACAGAAGTCCGGTGGGGCCAGATTTGCAGTGCTGGCTCCTTCCTTCTGGAACTCACTTCCATTTTCCCTCAGGTCGTCATCTTCCTACTTGGAATTTCGCAAGCATCTTAAGACCTTCTTGTTTTCCAGATCTGTAGCTGTATAGCCCTCTTCCCCGCATCCACTGGTCTTCTGCTGTTCAGCTCTAATAAAAGAGAGAGGGACCCTCAACCAAAGGGATGGGGTACCAACTGTTGACTTCGTCAAGAAAAGAAATTCCCTTTGGCCACACTTATCCACACAACATAAAGAACAAATGACAATGCAAACAGACTAAAAAGCAGTGCTTAAAAACCAATTTCTGAAACAACAAATAAATTACCAAATGCACAAATTTATTAAAATATCATTAAAAACCAAATAAAATAAGATAGTCAAAAATCAAGGGAAGACAGACAATAGATGGAACATATCATATTTTCAGTTCATCCTATACGTTCCTACAATTACAGAAGGAGGAGGAATTCAATCAGGTTATATTCAGAAACAATCAGAATAGGCCTTAGCTAATCATATGAATTCTCTCCCCCCAATTCTCAACGCGTTTCGACGGGCAGTTAGGATTGCAGCCGTCTTCTTCAGGAGGGTTATTAGCTGTATTCCCAAGAGATACTGTGTGTATCTCTTGTTGGTGCTATTGGTTAGATCCCAACTATCGTTCTTCATAGGGTGTTGCCTCTAATGAAATTTTGCAGTGTTTTCTACACGCAGTTGTTGGGAGAAACAGAATTATATCATCCCTCGATTGGGAACTTTAAAAATAGTATTGGCGTCCGCTGTTAAGTGATGTGAGGCTTCTCACGTCCTCCTACTCGATCACTTTGATAAATGCAAACTAGCGTGCACGCGGTAGTGCCGATGTGAAGATAAAAACGGCCCAATGAATATGGAAGCAATAGACTAGTTATGTCGCCAACTCGTAACTGATAAGGGGCTTTTTGAGTCTTCCCGTTCAGTGGTGGCTGCTACTCCTCTTTTTAAAATCCGTTGTGCCTTCCGCGTGCCTTCTCCAGAATGATATTTTAATAAATTTGTGCATTTGGTAATTTATTTGTTGTTTCAGAAATTGGTTTTTAAGCACTGCTTTTTAGTCTGTTTGCATTGTCATTTGTTCTTTATGTTGTGTGGATAAGTGTGGCCAAAGGGAATTTCTTTTCTTCTGCTGTTCAGCGCCATGAAACCGATTCTGGTATAAGAGCGCTCTATAAATATTTTAAAATTCAAATTCAATTCAATGTGTGAATGTGTGCATTCATTCCTGGCCACCAGTACATCTCCTTTATTCCTATTATTGTTTTCAAGATCCCCTGATGTATCAGACCCTCTCCCAGATGTGCTTCGTAAATCAAAGCTACTCTCTTTTTCTTGTTTGTCATTAGCCTATCCCCCACTCCAGGTATTGGAGCTAAAGGAAGAGAGTTTGCATCTATTATTTGAGTGGAAACTTATTATTAGGTAATGCTGCACCACTGCTTTTGCTTGTGGCATTGACAGCTAGCAATACTTTGGCCGTCCATTTTCGTTTTTGAATGAGTGATTGCAGCTACGGAAGCCGTTTGCACAGCTGCCTTTGCGGCTTCATCAGCCAGTGAATTCCCTGCAAAGTGAACGCCATCATGTTGATGACTCAGTGTATGTATCACATGAGTGTTTTGTAGTCCTTGTCGTAACTGAACTACTTGTTCCCAAAGAGGTTTATGCTTGATTGTGCCACCTTTTGCATCTTTGTAACCGTTTTGAATCCAGTTCTGCAAGTGTTCATTGTAAGATTGAACACAATAATATGAATCGCACACTATGAGTGTGAGGAATTTACGGTCCGTATTCTCCAGTGCCATCTTGAACGCTTGTAGCTCAGCTCTCTGAGCTGTACAATCTCCTAGAGGTTGAGTTTTAGTGACCATTAGTCGGAATTGCCATTGCGCCAATGACCTTTAACGATCGCGCACGTTACACTACTGGCTTGTTTACTCCCCGCAGTGGATTGAGCTGATCCGTCAGTATAAATTATACATTCATACTGCTCTAGAGGCAGAATTTAAGTAGGCAGAGTACATTCTTGTCCGTATTGTAGAAATGCTTGTGTTTTTCAAATATGGATCAAAAACGTATTCAACGTCTGTTGCAGCAAGAGAATTAACTCATTGTATCCATCTCAGATGTAAAGCTTTAGCATTTGGAATGCTCGCTTTTGTCACTGCCTCTAAGGCAGTTACAAGTGTAACGACCATAATGCGCTTACCCTGTGCGAGGGCTCTCTCTATTCCTACAGCAGTCTGAACAGTCAATCAATCAATCAATCAAAGACATTTATAGAGCGCACTACCTACCTGTAGGGTCTCGAGGCGCTTTGGGGGCGGGGGGACGGGGTGCCGCTACTGCTCGAACAGCCAGGTCTTGAGCTTCTTCCTGAAGGAGAGGTGGTCTTGGGTCAGGCGCAGGTCGGCCGGGAGGGAGTTCCAGGTCTTGGCGGCCAGGTAGGAGAAGGACCTTCCTCCTGTAGTGGCTCTGCGGATGCGTGGGACGGCGGCGAGGGCGTGGCTGGCGGATCGGAGGTGGCGTTTGGGAGGGTAGAAGTTGATTCGGTTGTTGAGGTAGCTCGGGCCTTGGTCGTGGAGAGCTTTGTGTGCGTGGGTAAGGAGGCGGAAGGTGATTCTCTTGTTGACCGGGAGCCAGTGCAGGTCTCTTAGGTGTCCGGAGATGTGGCTGTGTCGTGGGATGTCGAGGATGAGTCTGGCTGAGGCGTTCTGGATGCGCTGGAGTCTCTTCTGGATCTTGGCGGTGGTTCCGGCGTAGAGTGCGTTGCCGTAGTCCAGTCGGCTGGTGACGAGGGCCAGGGTGACGGTCTTCCTGGTCTCTGTGGGGATCCACCAGAAGATCTTCCGAAGCATGCGCAGGATGTTGAAGCATGACGAGGAGACGGCGTTGACTTGCCTGGTCATGGAGAGGGAGGAGTCCAAGATGAAACCCAGGTTGCGTGCGTGGTCCGTCGGTCTGGGTGCAGAGCCCAGGGCGGGGGGCCACCAGGAGTCATCCCAGGCGGAGGGCGAGGAGCCCAGGATGAGGACCTCCGTCTTATCTGTGTTCAGCTTCAGGCGGCTCGTCGTCATCCACTCGGCTACCTCTCTCATCCCTTCGTGCAGGTTGGCTCTGGCGGCGGCGGGGTCGTTGGTCAGGGAGAGGATCAGCTGGGTGTCGTCGGCGTAGGAGATTATGTTGAGGTTGTGTTGGCGTGCGATGGCCGCGAGGGGGCTCATGTAGACGTTGAAGAGAGTCGGGCTCAGTGAGGATCCTTGAGGGGCGCCGCAGATGACTTTGGTGGCCTCTGACTTGTACGGTGGTAAGCGGACTCTTTGTGTTCTTCCGTCGAGAAAGGAGACGATCCATTCCAGCGCCTTCTCCTGGATTCCGACGTTGCTGAGGCGCTGCACTAGGGTGCGGTGGCAGACCGTGTCGAAGGCCGCGGAGAGGTCTAGGAGGATGAGGGCCGCTGTTTCCCCGTTGTCCATCAGGGCTCGGATGTCGTCGGTGGCGGCAATGAGGGCGGTCTCGGTGCTGTGGTTGGCACGGAATCCGGACTGCGATGGGTCGAGGGATCCATTCGTCTCGAGGAAGGTGGCCAGCTGTTTGTTGACGGTCTTCTCGATGACTTTGGCTGGAAACAGGAGTAGCGAGATGGGGCGGTAATTCTTGAGTTCGGTGGGGTCTGCTGTAGGTTTCTTCAGTAGAGCGCTGAGTTCGGCGTGCTTCCAGCTCTCGGGGAAGGTGGCGGTGTCGAATGAGGTGTTGATGATGTCCCGCAGGTGGGGTGCGATGACAGCGTCGGCTTTGTTGAAGACGTGGTGAGGGCAGGGGTCGGTTGGAGATCCGGAGTGGACGGAGTTCATCGTGTGGACGGTGTCTTCGGTGTTGACCGGGATCCAGGCGCGGAGGGTGGTGGTGGGTGGAGGTCCTGCGGTCGTGGCGTGCGTCGGTTGAGTGCTGAAGCTGTCGTGTATGTCCGCGATCTTGTTGTGGAAGTAGGAAGCGAGGGAGTTGCAGAGGTCTTGCGAAGGGGTGATGTCGTTGTTTCCGGGGTTGGAGAGCTCTTTCACGATGTTGAAGAGTTCCTTGCAGTTGTGTGCGTTGTTGTCCAGTGGTTTTTGAAAGCCGTTTTCTTGGCGATGCGGATCAGTTGGTGGTGTTTCCGGGTGGCGAGCTTGAGGGTGGTCCTGTTGTCCGGCGTGGATTCCCTTCTCCAGGCTTTCTCGAGGGCTCGGCAGTTCTTCTTGGAGCTCTTGAGTTCGTCGGTGAACCATGGGGCTCTCTTACTGCCGGGTCTGCTGGGCGGGGTCCTCAGTGGGGTGAGTTCGTCCGCGCAGTTGCTGATCCACTTCGTGAGGTTGTCGGCGGCCTGGCTGGGGTTCGCTGAGCTGGCGGGAGGGTGCTGGCTCAGGGAGGCGGCGAGCTGGTCGGCTGTGATCTTGTTCCAGCTTCTTCGGGCAACCTGTTGCTGGTGGTGGTGGGTCGTCGTTCTTCTGAAGGTGAAGTGGATGCATCTGTGATCTGTCCAGTGGAGTTCTGTGGCGTGGCTGAAGGCGATGTCTTTGCTGGATGAGAAGATGGCGTCGAGTGTGTGTCCGGCGAGGTGGGTGGGGGTGGACACCAGCTGCTTGAGTCCAAGGTTGGCGAGGTTGTCGAGCAGGGTGCTGGTGTTTCAGTCGTTGTTGTTCTCCAGGTGGAAGTTGAAGTCCCCCAGGAGGATGTAGTCAGCGGAGGGGAGGGCATGCGGGCTGACGAAGTCGGTGATGTCCTCGCTGAATTGAGTGCGTGGTCCCGGGGGTCGGTAGATCAGGGTGCCTCTGAGGGTGGTCTTCGGGTCGGTGTGGATCTGGAAGTGCAGGTGTTCGGCGGAGGGTGGGGTGTTGTCGGTGCTGGTCGTGATGCGGATGGTGTTCTTGTGGATGATGGCGATGCCTCCTCCCACCTGGTTGGTGTTGCGGTCCTTCCGGGTGATCTTGTATCCTTCTGGGATGGCGATGGCGATGTCGGGCGCTGAGGAGGCGTTCATCCAGGTCTCCGTGATGAAGGCAACGTCAGGGGCTGTGGTGTCGAGGAGGTTCCAGAGTTCGATGGCGTGTCTGTGGACGGAGCGGGTGTTGAGCAGGATGCACTTGAGGTGGTTGCTGCTGGTGTTCGGTTTGGCAGGTGCTGGTGTCAGGCGGGTCTGGATGCAGGTCAACTTGCAGGTGTTGCAACTGAAGGGTCCGTGGATGCGTCGAGGGGTGGCTCTGCAGCATCCCGGGACTCGGCCGGTGTTGAGTGCGGTGAGGGTGGCGGCGGTGTACGTCAGGCGGGTCGGTCGGGGTCCTCGAGGGCCAGGGGTCCTGGCACTGGGCGCGGTCCAGGCGCGGACGGGCGTAGACGGGCTTACCTTTGGCGCGCCTTCGGCGCACAATCGGCGCGCCCGCTGCGCGTGACCGCTGCGCGTTCGCGCGGTCGCCATATAAGGCGAAGTGCGCGGGTGGGCGGAGCAGCTGGGAGGCGGGAGCGCGGAGGGAACAGAAGGAAAAAAGGGGCGGGGTCAGCGGTGGTGGTGGGAAGCGGGGAGCGGGGAGGGTAGACGGAGGGCGGCGAGGTAGGCGGGCAAACAGGAAGGAGAACGCTAACACGGGCACAAAGTGACAAAAAACAGGCACAAATGGATGACAAAAACGCTAACACGGGCAAAAAATACTATTTAAACAAGCACAAATGGAGAACAAAACAAAAACAAAACAAACGACAGCAGAGTCAACCGGCAGCGAGGCAGGCAGCGAGGCAGAGGGCAAGGCAATGGGGCACACGCAGCAGCTGGTGGCCGTGCGGCGCGGGGGTGTCCCACAACAGCTGTCAGGTTTTTTTCTGTTGAAGTGAATTTTATTTCTGCTTGTTTGTACAAGTGTGATTTGTAAGCTATTGGTACTTTTTCACCTTCGTTAAAAGTTAAGTACGTGAATCGGCATTGTCCTGGAATGATTCAGATCACTAAGTTGCGTACGTTTAGGCGTGTTTGCCAATGGTTAGTTGCTAACATGTCTGTTTGCAAAGAACGCAAAATTATTGTGTGTTTTTTCTGTCCAATTAACTAATTTGAAATCAGGTTTGATTCATTCGTAGAGAGGTTTAACCCTTTCTGCGTAATTTAGTATGTAAGTTCTTCCGAAATTCGGGAAACCTAGAATTGACTGTAAGCTTTTCAGCGTTTTTGGAGGTTGGAACAGCGCACATTTCTCTAGAAAGTTTGCTGCCAGGCTTTTGCATTCACTTGATAATTCGTATCCTAGAAAAAGGACGTTGAGATGGGCAATTCTAGATTTTTTAAATTGAATTTGTAAACCTTTGAGGCGAATCCGAATATAATGGTATTCCCCCTGTTCAAGTGCCTATCCAAGTCATCATCTGTGAAATAGATATCATCGACATATGACATTGCTTCATCTTCATAAGCTTGTAGTAACTCCGTTACCCTTGCTGAGAATAACCCAGGACTATTCTTGAATCCCTGAGAGAGATGACAGAAGTGACGCAGTGTCCCCATAATTGGAAAGCGGTCAGATACCTACTTTCTCATGCAATGTTTTGGCAGAAGAAACCATTAGAAATTTCTAATGTTGTCTTATATTTTTTACGCACAATGTTATTCATTAGTGCTGTACAGTGCGCATTCTGCACTGCAAATGTTTTGCAACATGAGTTTAGTTGTCTGTAATCCAATACTAGACGATATGTATTGTCTGGTTTGGAGACAGGAAACAAAGTATTGTTCATTGACAAGGTGCTTTTTTCAATCACCCCTGATATTAAAGTTGATAAAAAGATCTCCCTGACCTGTTTTTTAGCTTCCTACTTAACTGGATACTGACTTTGTGCAGTTGGTTTTAACTGGATTTTATGGTGAGGAGAATCCTCATTCTATCTTACCTTGTGGCTCCTGGTCTACCTAGTGGACTGAGCCTGGTGATGTGATTAAAATTTTTTAGGGCGCCTTTAAACCAGAGCTCATGCTCCTGGTAAGTTTGTTGAATTTCTACATCCTTGAAAGAAATATATCCCTCTGGTGGTTCATCTTCTTTGTAGAAGTGAAACATCTGTGTTACTTGATTTGCTTCGTGGGAAGAATATCTACAAATTGAATACCTCTGTCTGATGATATTCATGTGCCTCTATCACAAAAACTATCCTACCACCTCTCGATGTTAGGCCATTTTTTATAAGTTTTATAGTTATGGCTTTCCTTAAATTCATAGAAATGCCTAAAGCATCCTCGTCGGTTTCTTGGAAACCTATATAGTTTAGAGCTGCATCTGTCAGATCAGCCGCAGCTCCACCAGTCTCGGTGTTGTTGCCGTTATTCAACACTTTGTTGACTGAAAGTTTGCAGAGCAAGTTTCAAGGAAACAAAAATAAGGTGCACAATATTTTGGAAAACTGTATCCTTCAACGTTGAACAAAAAAAAAGCTAATAGATAGGATTTTCCGTCCTACTCAGCTATGGCGGATATTATCCCTTTACCCACTCCAGGACATGTAGTGGAGTATTTACGGAAAAAAGGGTCTCTGAGAAAAGCACGACTGAGTTACTTTAGTATCTAGCGTAAATTAGTCCCTTACCAAATGTTTTACAGAAAGGGGGTGGTGATGAAAATAGTGTCTGAATTAAGCAGACCACTCTTACCCAGTCAAGAGATCAGGGCTTGATCCATCACCGTTATTTAGCTCACTGCATCACCCCAGTTCAGAACCTTTCTATATGCAAATTAGTCTGACCCAGTGCCTCATGGGAACAGGGCAGACCAAACTACCAAGCCAATTATTCACCGGAAGGAGACAAGCTTCCAGGGACCCGTTTCTGGCATTTCAGCTGTCGTCGGCCCGGCTTGCTTGAATCCTGGTGGTGCAGTGAGCAAGGGACTCATGTCTGAGTATACCCTGCCACACCTGTAGTGGCCAAATACGATACAGAAAGGGGGTGGTGATGAACAGAGTGTCTGAATTAAGCAGACCACTCTTACCCAGTCAAGAGATCAGGGCTTGATCCATCACCGTTATTTAGCTCACTGCATCACCCCAGTTCAGAACCTGGCTATATGCAAATTAGTCTGACCCAGTGCCTCATGGTAGCAGGGCAGACCAAACTACCAAGCCAATTCTTCACCGTAAAGGAGACAAGCTTCCGGGGACCGGTTTCTGGCATTTCAGCCGTTGTTGGCCCGGCTTGCTTGAATCCTTACCAAATGTTGGGCGCCATGTAGTGTAGTTCCTATATTCCCAATAGGCTCTGCGCATTGGAATAATTTATCCTATATATCTATCAAATATACTAAACTTAATTTTGAGTGCCAGCAGCTCAGAGGTCACTAGAAACTTTCTCGAATACACAAGAAGGGATTAGTTTCTGACAAACGCATAAACATGACAACTTTGTTTCCCAAGAATAAAAACGTATCTTCAGAGTCGTGGAAACAATAGATAACTATTTTATTCAGTCAATCATGCATGCTTTGTTTCTACAGAGTTGCACAGAAATAGAGAGACTGGTGTTTCGATAAAAGGGGTTTATTGAACAGTCTTCTTTCTCATGCAAGAGAGGTGAACTGCTACAATCATTAGACAGAATGCAAAGTATAATGCGTACAGCGTAAACAGTAGTATAAAATAATACTGTAATAGCATTGTCTAGTACTATGACATGAAAAAACATACATAAATAACACAGGCTAAAATACTCAACTGGTGCTTCTAAAATACGCCTACCCCAATGTACCTAACCTAGGTCTAGTACGAGGTAAGTAGTAAGTGTGGTCTTTAGCATAGGTTATGTTTTTGCCAAGAAGTGCCAAACTTTTCTCTAGGTTCTAACCAGCTCCATACCTTAGAATGAGAGAGGTTGTTATCTCTTTCACAAACTCAATTTCCCAACATCCCGCAAGGGGAGTCAGAAACATTGGAGCTAGATTTCTCGGTAGAGGAGGACAGGTTCTGATCAGTGCATCAGCTGGAGAGTTGGCTTCCTTCAGCACTTGCTGTAGCAAGCTGTGTCGTGCAAGTAGGTAGTCGAACTGCACCGGACCACACCGTGCTTTGCCATAGCAAGTGAAGGTATATTTATACCTTGAAGGTGCTAAGGAATGCCAGCTTTGACGTAAAGTCAGGCATATGAACGTCATGGATGAACCCCTAAGGAATAGTTGTTCATGCATAATAATGAGTTTCTTGAAGAAATCCATATCCAGGCTAGGGGAAGTCCCTTCTGCTTGAGAGTCTGGTTTTCCAAGAAATCGCTGTGACGTTGATGAATGGATTGAAGTAGCCATGCCTGTATTTGGGCTGTATGAACTATGCCTAAATAAGGACTGGATTTCTATGCCTATTTAAGGGCAGTGTGAATTTTACCTATATAAGGGCATGAATTGGGAAAATGCATACGGAATGTAAATCGCCACACAACAATGCCTGCATTTGTTACTACAATTTTTCAAGGGCTGAGGTCACTAATTAAGGGAAAACCACAAACATCATTTCTTGATGGCAACAGAAAAAAAATTGAAAGGTTATTGACAGCAGTCACATACTGTGCTGATTAGCAGTCCTATGCACAGCCAATGGAGGCAGAAAAAATAAAGCAAGAGAAGGTCAGATTGATGGTAGTCCAAGAAGGTTTTGCACAAGCCAGCAAAGAAGGGAACAGGGAGACAGCCTCGCTGCCACCACCAGGAACAGCATATTTCTACTATAAAGACCCCCAAATACTGGAAGAACACTACCCAATACTAAAAAATAAAAACAGGGAAATAGGGTAACAAAGAATAGAGTACAGGGCCAACAACAATGCCCGTATAACACCAAGCATACAGACTACAGAAATAAGGATTAGAAAGAGTACGGATTAATTGACATGCCTCCACCTTCTCCCCCCCACCAAGAATAGAGGGAACATGGATGATTGGATGGGAAGGGGCGAGTGGGTGCAAGAGGAGGACAGTGCTTTTCCACCACCGTTTAGGGATGCCTGGGAGTGGAACACTGCCTAATAACTCCAACAATAGCAGTGGACCAATCTGGCCCATATGTGGAGGGAACGGTTTTGGGCAAAACTGTTCCATTCCTAGTAGACACAGGAGCTCAAAGATCAATGCTTAAGGCCTCTCATATGCCTGAGGCACCACTCTCAGGAATACAAGAAATGGCAGTTGGAATGACAGCACAACCAATAGATGAATATCTCACAAAGCCACTTAAACTAGTAGTAGGCGCATTAACTGTCAATCACCAGTTCACCCCCAGTAGGTTCTGCCTGGTAAATTTACTGTGTAGATATCTGCTTTGCAAATAACAATGCACCATACACTGTTCACCAACAGGAGTTTTCCTAGAAAGCAGGGCAAATGGTTTGATGTTGCCAGCTTTCATAACAAGTACAGATCTAGTAATACCGCCAGAATTTAGTGATTGTGGGCCATCCCTGGTCTGGGCTGGAAGTAACTATTACGTGTGACAGGTGTTAAACTACCCACTAGTGCCGATCAAATTGAAATCAGGAGCTCCCCTCCCATTAGTACGACAGTGCAAGCTTTCAAAAGAGGGGGAGAAGGGCATAGCACCAGTCATAAAGGACCTCCTCCAACAGAGAATAATAAAAAAGATACGCTTTAGCCCATGCGAAAGACCAAAACATACCGTAAAGAAAGCTGCCAAGGGCATGGATGGGCCCCTGTATATCGTTTTACACAAGACCTAAGAGAATTGAACATAATAGTGGTAACTTCCTTTCCAGTGGTCCCAAACTCAGACACAATATTGTCGAATATTCCAGTGAAAGCAACACACTTTAGAGTGCTGGATCTTACCTCCACCTTCTTCACCATTCCCTTGTACACTGACAGCCAATATCTTTTTGCGGATAGCCAAGCCCTTACAAGCACTAACACAAAAAGATGTACCAGACATTGTGGCCTGGTCACAGGACTGTGAAAAAGCATTCCACAAAGTGAAACAAGAACTCAGTGGGGCCCAAGCGTTAGGCCTCCCAGATTACAGCAAAGACTTTCACCTGTTCTGCCATAAGAGGGGTGTTGCTCACTGGATGTCCTCACACAAAAGCATGGATCTTTCTACTGCTCAGTAGCATACTATTCTGCCACCTTAGACCCAGTAGCTTTAGCGCTCCCACCTTGCCACCGAGCAGTCGCTGTGGCAGCACTGGCAGTAGAACATTCAGAAAATATAGTACTGGCACACACCATGGTCTTGCATATTCCCCACGCAGTGGACACGCTTCTCACATCTACCAAGACCCAGCACCTGACAAATGCATACCACACCAGATATGAGCTAACACTATTAGCACCACACATTGTCATCAAAAGGTGCACAACTCTGAATCCGGCATGCCTTTTGCCCACGGAGCATGACTTAGATGATTTACCTCAGATGATGCTTTCCGTGATTGTGCACCGGCTATAGACAGGCATACGAAGGTGCACACCGACCTGAAACACACACCACTGCCGGATGCCCAAGGGGACTTGTTTGTAGTTGGGTCATGTCTCAGGGACGACAATGAAACACTGCAGGCCTCTTATGCAGTGGGCACTGCTAACAAGTTGTTGGAAGGGGTAAGGTTGACAGCTGCCAAACGTGCCCAAACAGCTGAATTAGAGGCACTAACAAGGGCATGTGCATTGGCTAAGGGAAAAAGAGAAAACAGATCTACAGACAGCCAATACACCTTTAGGGTGGTCCATGATTCGGGCAGCTGTGGTCAATGAGGGAATTCCTAACATCAGCAGGCCAGCAAATACAGCATGCACAATTAATAAGTGACCTTCTCCAAGCATTGTTACTACCATGCAAAGTAGCCATATAAAATGTGCAGCACAAACCTCATTAAAGAATTATGTGTCAAAAGGCAACACCTTTATCGATGGTGAAGCACAGAGAATAGCACTAACAGGCTGCCAGTTAACAATAGTACAAATGATCAAGAAGAGAAAAGAGATTCATGTGAAGAATGATTCACTAAATGTTTATCATGTACACATTCAGGAAATGGTTGAGAACCATGGAAAGGAGGAGTGGGCCAAGGGAGGGTGTGTGCAAACAAAGGAGGGGTTATGGACAGGGCCGAACAGGAATATATGCTTACCTTCATCAATGTCTCTCTCTATGGCACGCCTCTTTCATGGTCCCTCACACGTTGGCGGAGTTGGCATGATCAAACTGTTTTCACAATATTAGTACAACTGCAAGTTCTATCAAATAGCATAGAGACTCTGTAAACAATGCACTGTTTGTGCAAAATACAATACTGGGAAGGTTACACCAACTGCACATGGCCACTTTCCACCACCCCACGGACCTTCTGAAAGCCTCTAAGTAGACTTCATTGACATGCCCCCCACACAGAAGTACAAACCTGTGTTCGTAATTGTGTGCATGTTCGGTAAATGGACTGAGGCTTATCCAACTAAGAAGTCTGATGCACACACTGTTGCTAAATACCTGTTGAAAGAACTGATACAGATATTTGGAATTCCAGCATGTCTGAGCTCAGACAATTGACCTGTGTTCATTTCCCATGTGATAGGGGGAATGTGCAGGGGGCTTGGGGTCACACAAATACTGCCCACTCTTATCACCCACCAGCTGCAGGTGCTGTGGAAAGGAAGAATGGAGTGTTGAAAAACAAAATTGGCAACATTTGTACATCAACCGAACTATCATGGGTAGACGTGCTGCCACTAGCGCTGTCGGAAATGAGAAGCATACCAGATAGAGTGACCAAGCTAAACCCTCATGGAATTTTGTTTGGCTGCCTCATGAACGTTGCAGGCCACATGTTCACCGCTCCACTGTCAATAGTATATTAAATATGGGCGAATTTTGCGAATTTGCGATCCGCGAATTTGCGGATTTGCGAATTCGCAATCCGCAAAATTCGCAAATTCGTGCGAATTTGGGGATTTTTTTTTTTTGCGTGTTTGCGGGTGTTCGCGGGGAACTTTGCGTGTTCGCGGGGCGCTTTGCGTGTTCGCGGGCTTTTTTTTGCCTGGTTCATCACTGCCACCCTCTCGTTTTTTATGCCCTTCTGCCCTCGGTACCACTTGTTTTTGTGCCTTTCTGCCCTCTGCCCCACTCTTGTTTGTGCCCTTTTGTCCTCTGCCCCACTGGTTTCTGTGCCCTTCTGCCCTCTTCCTAACTCATGCCTTCTGTCCCACTTTGTGCCCTTCTGCTCTCAGCCATAAGTCAGCTTCAACAGGAAGCACTAATAGATAAAGTAAAGCAGGCGCTTGAGTTGAAGGTCAAATTAAGTTACACAGTCATTATTCACCCCAAGTTTGGGGTGATTAATGATTGTGTAACTGAATTTGAGCTCCAACTCCAGCACCTGCTTTACTTTATCTATTAGTGCTTCCTGTTGAAGCTGACTTTTGTAACTATTTTAGAGGCTCTGGCAGCTTGCCGGCGCCATTCTAAAATAGTTACAAAAAGTCAGCTTGAACTTTTGACCCAATCCGTTCCGCTCGCGGATTTTGCGGGAAATTCGCGAATCTCGCGGATTGTGAATTTACCGAAAATCCGCAAAATCCGCGAGCGGAACAGATTTTCCACCCATGCTTATAGTATATGATTTGCTTTTGTATTATTGTAAGAAACTAACAGACACATTGTGTTATCTCCATAGCAAGGTCCTGCAGGCTCTTCCAGAAACAGCAACTCCACTGCTTCATGACCGGCAGCCAGGCGTCTGGGTCTCAATAAAAACTCACACAAACCCACAGTGCCTCCAGCCAAGGTGGAAAGGCCCGTACCAGGTTCTCCTGACAACTACAACAGCCATCACGTGGGAGGGGCTGACATCCTGGATCCCAGTTCCAACACCAAGAGAGCAGCAGACCCGGACCAAGGAGGGCACGCTCCACCTGAACAACCACCTGCACCTGAGGCACCCCACAGGTACAATCTTCACTCCAGTAGACCAGCGACAGCAAAGAGGAAGAGGCAGGCCAGGACTCCAACAGAAAGCACAACTTCACAGAGGCAGTTCCTTGCTGCATACAGTAGGCCAGGCCTCCAACTGTCGTCTTTTCAAGGACCCCTACTTTTTCTTCAAGTGCTGAGTGATGTCATCTGCTGGCTAACTTTTGACGGTACAAAATAAGAGCACCAAATGTTTCCTTTAAAACATCTTACTAGTGCTTGAATCAAGAGGGATGCAGGACCTGCTAATAAGCAACATCTTAACGGGAGAGTCGGTAAAGGCAGGACCAAGCTACTAAGCCTCAGCCCAGCTTCTGGATTTTACATCAAAGTGCCCCGAGTCGTTCCTGGTGCATGCATGCCCCAGGCAATCCGAGGAGGCGGCCCAGCTAGGACCGGGTGCGGCCTGTGGACTGCATGGCGTGCCCCCCTCATGGCACTCAAAGATAGTAGACAGATAGAGGAGCATCAATGCCAGGAGCTGTAAGGACTGGAAGGCTGAGAGATATACAAGTGACTTGTAGAGCTTCAGAACTGGTAATTAAGATCGCACTTTTGGTTCCTGGGTTAGAAATAAATGGAGTATTGACACGGACTCTGCCAAACCCTCAGTATTGAGTGGCTTGAAAAGCCTTATTCTACAAGATCTCTCATTTCCAACTTTAGGATACCAGCCACCAGCTCGAAACATTGCAGAACTTCACCTTGAAATTTAACAGTATGTCATTCATGCACTTGGCTCTAGTCTCATAAAGGATGTCAACTGAACTGTGAGTTGCATCTAGAAATTTCAAAGAAGACAGCATGGGCCCGAGTGGAAAAAGAAAAAAATTAGGAATTTTTCCAGAAAGAGAAGCGGAACAGGTTAGGGACATAAAGAACATTTGCATAAACACCTAAGAGGATATCAAGAACAAAGAAAGTGGCCAGCCATGCTGATGACAATATCATCCCAAGTTCCAGAAATAATAGTGACTGCATAGATAATAATACATGCAAAAGTTCTTGAAATACCATTCCTTAATGGTCGGGTGGGGGATGGGAGCGAGTCAAATGTAACATATGGAGAGAGAAAAATGGAACTGACGGACCAAGACATTTGGGGGAGATTGGCATTAAAGGAGAAGGAGAATGGGAATTATTGGATGAATACCAAGGAAATCAATATGTTGAAATGAGAAAATTGTATGTAAACATTATGAACATATCTGGATGTAATGTTTGCACAGACACTGCCAAAGAGATAGAAAACAGCATGAGTTACAATTCAACATCCTTTTCTAAATATGTGGGAAGTGTCTTAATGCGAGACATGCTCTTTAGATAGCATAACATGTCCATAGCTGTTACTTCCCTTGGAAGGGCTAGATAGCTACAGGACATGCAACAGCAATGCCTAAGAGAAAGAGAGTGAAATGCATGAACATGCAACCAACAAAAAGGAATCAGGAAATGCTAGGCACATTTGACAGAACTTCTACGAATGAGGAATGGAAAGACAGGGCTGGTTGGGAAAAAGCAGAACAGACAAAGGAAGGTGAGCTAAAAATACCAAGATTTAGGATAAGACAACAGCTTACTGCACCATCATGCATCCAGAATGACAAAGCAACACCACCTAAGCAGACAGTGCACACAAGACTACTGGTGCAGCCAGATGGAAGGTATACAATACAACAGCTGATACAAGGAAGGAAAGAATGGAAGTATTGCGTAGCATTTGGGTGCACTATACAGGAGATAGACAGGGGAAAGAGAAGACTAATAGAATGTGACAAAAGGAGAAACAAAATACTGGGAATTTCAGCGCCAAAGGAGATAACACCAATTTTTGTTGGTGAAAGTAACTGCAAACACATAAAAAGACTATCAGGGGCTAGGAAAAGAGATCAGCGGTCCCCACTTGAACTAGTGGGTTACAAGGGACTGTTCTTTGTCTGAGGCCAATGGGCATACTTCTATTTGCCCCCAGGAGGGTATGTCAGTTACTAGCTTGCCTCCATCCTGCACCAAATGACCCATTTTACTTACCTAGTACAGATTGAGCACCAGGGGCATCAGCCAGGAAGAGTTAGGAGGACAGCAATATGGGAGGATGACCTAATAACAGGACTCGGGTAATGGTGCCTGGTGCAGAAATAGTATACACCACAATAAGGATACACCAGCTGGCAAGGATGCTTGAGGATGTAGCAGACTCAACAGCAGCAGCCCTAGGAAACATCACTGAGAAACTAACTGCCATGAGGGCTGTAGTGATACCGAACAGGGTTCCTTTAGACATCATCCTGGCCAAAGAGGACAGAGTCTGCCCCATCATCAAACAGGTGTGCTGTTCATACATACCTGACAACAGGAGCAATATAGACAACACAATCCATCAAATAAATAAAATTAAAGATGAGGCACACGACATACATACAGGAAACATTTGTGAAAAGTTCATAGTGGGGCCAATTCACAGAACTAATCTGAGATAAAATCCTAAACTTACAACTTTTGGTATTCCGAAACGGCATTTAGTAGTAGTATAGTTAGGAATCCTACCTTTACTACTACTACATGCCTTTTTGGGAATACAGAAAGTCGTAAAGTTAGGATTTTGTCTCAGTTTAGTAGTAAAGTATGAGTCCTACCTTTACTACTACTAAATGCCTTTTGTCAATACCAAAAGTAGTAAGTTTAGGATTTCATCTCAGATTAGTTCTGTGAATCGGCCCCACTATGTCTAGGAGGCTGGGGATCATGGATATTGGAGGTGATCACTATAGTAATAGCAGCATTTATCACTCTGTGCGTGATGATCCAAATGTGTCCTGCTTGTTCTGCAGCATTTTTCCCCAGCTGTGCACACAGTATGCCAAAATATAGAAGACATGAACATCACAAACAGGAGACTGATCCAAGCAATGAAGGACATGAGATGATGTTAAGACAGCATGCAAATTAGTGATTTGGTATCAGATGGGGTAATGTGGAAACTCTCTTTCATTAGAGATACCAAATGCCTAAGGCTCTGTTAAGTTGACAAAAGAATCATTATATAGATGCTTGTACTTTTCTATGATTAAGAAGTAAAGCTGATTTTGTAATGCAGGGATTGCCCAAGAAAGGTACAAGATCAGAGCAGGATGCTAGCTTAGTCGCAAGTATTTCAGCATATCACATTTAAAAATATTTCTGGTACGTGCTGTGATATTGCAATTATTTGTATGGAAGAGTACAAGTACTTATATATTGCATTACAATGGATAGTCCCAAAGCTGCCACATACTCCGGACACGTGGTCAACAACAGTATAAATGGTATAACGCAGCCTAGGCCTTTACTGTTTGGACACATATTCAATACTTAATCTCTGTTACGTGCATTATGATGCTATTTCCTCTGTGGTTTGTGTCAATAAAAGAAGTCAGAAACGTCACATCTTTGGACATTCAGTGGCTATGCTGACTGTCTTTGTGCTGCACGTATGTGCATTATCTTGTTGGTTTCCAATACATTCTGTTTATCTTATGTGGTGACAGAGAGTTGTACGTGTGGTATTATTTCTTGATTCTTTATGTCAGCTTCCACACACTCACGTCCTTGCCAGCCAACTTTTAATGCATTTTGTTTGAAAAATGGCTGTTTGGGATGACTATGAGTCTACCCAGGCCATCTTTGAATATGTTAAAATAAAACAAAAAAAATTAATAGATGCCTGCCTTGCATGAAACGACATGTATACATTTTTGCCACCCACCGCACCAGTGGAGGTTAGCCATTTCAAACAGGTTATCTGAATTATTAGAAAACCTTTTTCAAGATGGCTACCCCCCAATAGTGCATTGGGTGGTAACATTGTAAAGTAAACAAGTGGGGAGGAATAGGATAGTTGGCAGTGGCGGGTGAGGTGAGGGAGCTGAAATAGTTCTTCCCATGCATTAGTATCAATAGCACTTCAACACACATCTAAACTGCCTGTAGTTGAGACGTAAAAAGGTGCTGAGATATATCTAAATTATCTGCAGCTTCAAAGAAATTCCAAATAAAAGTCAAAATCACCCTAAAGGAATGTGCAATAACATTCCTAAACAATGCAAATAATACTATTGTTTTACAGAGACAGAAAACAGTAAATCATACCATTAAGAAAACATCGCCAGTAGACATGTTTGATAAATGAGTGCAATTATTTGAAGCTAGCATTTGGGAATCACTGGCATTTCAGAGAGTGCAAATGCTATTAGATAAGAATCAATGTATCTGCATGTCTTATTACGCATCTTTATAAGAATCCATATAAGGCTAAGGGACACAATCTTTGACGATTCCCAATCAATCACTGTTAAGACTGATGTGTTAATAAATGAGTTTTTCAAAGACTATTTTTCCGTTTTATAGAGGAACCTTTTCGAAATCCCTGTGCATTAGTAGGCCCTATTTAGTTTAGTTTTGTGTGATTAGTGGTATTCATTTGTCTGGTACCTACTTCAAATGTTAGCTAGCACATCTAAAGTATTGGTGTAAAACAAGAAAAAGTCATTTGGCTCAGATCTTTATTAGTAGCATTTGATAAATAATGTGTGCTATCAACACAAAAAAGATTGAGACAAAGCTATTTAATGCATAAAGCAGAACTGACAAATAATAGATGTGCCTGAGGTATTTGGAATATGGCTACTAAGGGGCGGATTTATCATTGAGTTGCCTCACCCTTGCGCCACGCAAGGGAGCACAAGGGTAATGCAACAACTAAGACATATTTATCAAGTCACACACGGCCAAAATTTCACGCAGCACTGCATGAAGGCATGCTGCACTGCGTGAAATAATGATAAATCAGCCCCTTAGTATAAGCTGTTGTTGTAAAGCTTTATTCGAGGTATAAACTCATAAAAGCACAAACATACATTTAAAAAATACATGATAATTAAAATCCATATTTCATACATATAAAATACATTTTATTTTTTTTTGATTTAAAAGATTTTTATTGAAAAATAAAAGTTGAATATACATATACATAGGCAGTTGTTCATAGTACATTTGTTGTCTCTTTCCCTCAGAGAGAGAGGGTATGGAAGAAAAAGAAGAGAGGGGGGGGGGGGGGGGGGTCGTTCGTCTTCCTCAAGTGTTCAAGGGTACTTCGTCTTCCTCAAGTGTTCAAGTGTTCGTCAAGTCGTTCCCACATTAGCTCTTTGGGGGTGTGTTCTTTCGAAAGGTTGCCTGTGATGTTGTCTGCTCCTCTTAGGAAGGTGACCCAGTTGATCCATGTCTTGAAGTTTGCTTTTGCCGTGCTTTTCCAGTTCGTTAAGATTATCTTGAGGCCAGCTGTCAGAAGTAGGTCAAGTAGGTCTCTTTCTTCCCTGTTGTTTAGATCTGTCGTTATGTGCCCTGTTGCAAGGGTTGCATAGTTGATGGTTAAGTCTGTTTTGAACATGTCGTTTATGAATGCATTTATTTGGCTCCAGAACTTCTTGACTTTTATGCATCCAAAAATGAGGTGTTCGAGTGTCCCCTCTTCTTTTTGGCAGTTCCAGCAGTTGCTTGATTCTGCTATGCCGCTTTTGTGGAGTCTGGATGGGGTCCAGTACGCTCTGTGGAGTAGCCAGTACTTTGTTTGTGCCAGTTGCGGGGTTATCTTGTTTTTTGTGGCTAAGCTCCACATGTGCGCCTGTTCCTTTTCGTTGAGCTGTCTGCCTAGGAGCGTTGCCCATGCGTTTGTTGTCTTCTTGTTTAGTGACATGGTGGCTGGGGCTATTAGTTTGTAGATCTTCGCTGTCTGTTGGCCTGCCGAGTTTAGCATTTGCACGTACTTGACGATGCTAGGCTCCTCTCGGGTTAGGTTTGCTTTGGTTATTGCAGTTCTTATCTTTAGGAATGTGTATAGCTCTCTGTTGGGGAGGTTGTATAGTTGTTGTAGGTTTGCGAAGGTTAGCTGCCTCCCCTTAGTTTCCATTTGTTTGGGGAAGCTGATTCCTTTTTTGATCCATTTGTCGTCGTTAATTGTTGCTCCTTGATATGAAATTTTTGCGTTGAGCCAGATGGACTCCCATGTTGTGCCCCTCAGTTTTTGTGTCATACGCCTGTCCACTGTCATCAGTGCTTCTCTGGTGTGCTTTAGTATCCTGTTTGACCATAGGGGGTGTTTGTTTGCAGTCAGTATAGCTGTTGGGTGCAGGCCTTCCAGGAGTTCTCTCTCCAGTTCTAACCACACAGGCTTGTATTGTTGCGTTTCGTCAATCCACGCAAATCCTTGCTTGGCTAGGCAGGCCGTCTGGTAGGTTTTGAAGTTTGTCAGGTTTAGGCCTCCTAGTTCCTTTGCTAGCCTCAATTTGGGTAGTCCTATACGTAGTTTTTTGTTTTTCCATAGGAAGGTATTTATCATGCTGTCTAGTTTTTTGTGGAAGTTGTCCGTCATAGGGAGTGGCAGCATGCTTAAGGTGTAGTTTATTGCGGGAGTGATCATCATTTTGATCGTCTCGATCCTTCCCCACCAACTGATGTATTTGGGCGACCACAGCTCTAGTCTGTCTTTAATTTTCTTCAGCAGCGAGTCTTCGTTGTGTTGTATTGTGGCCGTCAGGTCTTTTCCAAACAGCAGGCCAAGGTACTTGAGAGGGCTCGTTTGCCAGGCTAGGCCGGAGTCTCCTAGTACCGATTTTGTGGTGTGGACGTTCATTGGCTTGCACTCCGATTTGTCCTTGTTGAGTTTGTATCCGGATACCTCTGCGTATTCCCCTATTGTCTCCATTAGCGCTGTTATTGATGTAGATGGGTCGGTGGTTGTGATGAGGATATCATCGGCGTATGCTGCGAGTTTCACTGTCTTGCCTCCGATCTTGACACCTTTTATCTCTTCATTGTCTCTTATTTTCGCAAGGAGTGGCTCTAGTGCCAGTAGGAAGAGGCCCGGTAACAGTGGGCATCCTTGCCTGGTTCCTCTTTCTAGTAGGAGTGGTTCAGATGTGCTTCCGTTCACTACTATTTTAGCTCTTGGTTTGTTGTATAGGGCCATTGTCATTGCTATGTATTTATCTCCTAGTCCGAATTTTGTCATGCAGTTCCTTAGGAAGGGCCATGAGACTCTGTCAAAGGCCTTCTCCGCATCCAATGCTATCATGACAGCTTGATCGTCGCTCTGTGTTGTGTTGTTGATTAGGTGGCATAGCAGCCTTGTGTTGTCTTGCGACAGTCTGTGTTTGATGTATCCCACTTGTGTGCTGTGTATGATGCTTGGTAGGATTCTGTTTAGTCTGTTAGCGAGCACTTTTGCATAGATTTTGCAGTCCACGTTTATGAGCGATATGGGTCTGTAGTTTTTCGGGAATTGGGGGTCCTTCCCATCCTTTGGTATTATTGTGATGTTGGCCTCCCGCATGGTGTTTGTCATCTCGCCTTTTTGTATGCAGGCGGTGTATGTGTCTGCTAGTATTCCCTTGATTTGTGGGGCGTAGGTCTTGTAGAACCTGGTGGAATACCCGTCCGGCCCTGGTGCTTTGTTGTTTTTTAGCTGGTTGATTGCGGTTTCTATTTCTTCTTCCGTTATGTCAGCCTCTAGGGGGGCTTTCTCCTCCTCCTTGAGCTTTGGAAGATTGACTTCCTTGAGGAATGAGCTGCCACCGTCTTTGCTCAGTTTTTTGTCCTCAGAATATAGCTCTTGGTAGAAGTCTCTGAAGGCCTCTAGTATGCCCTTATTTGTTGTTTGCGGTTTGTTGTTTTTGTCTGTTATTGCTGCTACCGTGTGTTGTCTTTGCTTCCCCTTGAGGTAGGACGCTAGCTGTTTCCCCGCTTTGTTTGCTCTACATAGGTTTACTGACTTAAATTTTGTTAGCCACGAACCTGCTCGCTCGCTTAGGATTTTGTTCAGTTCGTACTTTTTTTTCGTGAGTGTTGTGAGTGTGTTCTTGTCGGTCAGGTTAGTGCGGTGGCCTCTTTCCAGTGCTGCTATTTCCTCTTCTATCTCCGAGATCTTTTTGTTCCTGCTTCTGTTCATCCTTGATTTGATGTTTATCAGCTTGCCTCTTAGTGTTGCTTTGAGCGCTTCCCAGATGGTGTCTTTCCCCACTTCGCCGTTGTCATTGTCTTCCAGGTAGTTCTTAAGTGCCTCCTCTACTTCTTTGACATTCTCTCTGTTCTGTAGGATGTCGTCGTTCAGTCTCCACCTTCTGGTCGGGTTCTCGTTGTGCTTGCCATTGAGGGTGAGGAATATGTGTGCGTGATCCGAGACGGTTATTGGGGCTATCTCCGTATTCTCAATTAGGTGCGTGTGGTTGTTGGACATCAGTATGTAGTCTATCCTGCTGTAGGAGTTATGCGGGTGTGAGTAGAAGGTGTATTCCCGCGCTGTGGGATGTTGTAGCCTCCACGGGTCCGATAGGTGGTGCTTGATGCATAGTTCTTTAAGGGTGTTGTTGCCTGGAGAGCTGTGGCTTGGCCTGCTTGGGTGTCTGTCCGTTGCTTGGTCCATTGTCTTGTTCAGGTCGCCCGCTACGATCAGCAGGTCATCTTGTGGCAGGTCTGAGAGTTCGCCGTCTATCATTTGCCAGAAGTCTTTGTCTTCGGAGTTGGGCCCATAGATGTTTACCACGTGTATTCGGTTGGTTCCTCTTTGGACACTCGCTATTAGCAGGCGGCCGTCTTCGTCTGTTTTTGTCTTTTGGATGGTGAGGTTGGCCTTTTTGCTTAGGATGGTTATCACGCCCCTCTTCTTCCCGTTGGCAGGCGAGCATATGATGTCGCCTATCCATCTGGCCTTGAGCCGTTTGGCCTCCTCCTCAGAGAGTTTGGTTTCCTGTAGCGTGTAGATGTCCCCCTTGAGTTTAGCCAGGTGCTCTAGTATTTTCCTGCGTTTGACTGGGTGGTTTAGGCCTTTGACGTTCATGGAGATGGCCTTAAGGTTAGTGGACAGATTCGCCGGTGTTGGGTTTGTCATGGTGGCTTTTTGTTGCCGCTGGTTATTCTATCGGCTTCTCTTTCGGATTTGGAGATGCCTGCTGCTGCCGTAGCCGGTTGGAACGTTTTCCCCCCCCGGGGAAGTAGTGAGCTGGGTTGGGGTAGGAGAAAGATGTGGGAGTGGGAGTAGAGAAAAGTGTGGGAAAGAAACCAAAAGTAGTTGTCCATTGTGCAAATGTCTGTTACCTCGTTCGCCTTCATGCCTGCCTGCCCCCCCGCCCCGTCTGCACCCCCTCCTCCCCTCCCTCCCCCCTCCCCCCGCCTGTAGAAAATTGGGTGTGTGACAGCAAGGTTCCTCACACTCCCCCCCCCCCAAGATAGTATATAAATGTCTTTGCATGGTGCAGTAATAAAAACAAAGGATATGGTCGCTGTTGGTCATCATTGTCTTTCTTGTAATTAGCATCGATGAGGTAGAAACGTTGATCGGATTGTGCGTTATAGAGGTAGTTCGTTGACTAAGGTTCGAGGTGTTGGTTGCTGAGGCTTGGTCTGGTTCAAATGTTGTGCTTCCAGAGCTAAAAGGCTGGTTGCGGACATTGTCTCTTCCTATGTGCGTGTTTGGCCTTGGCCTTGGTCCTCGGTTAGCTTTGTCATTGTCATATGGCCTCTTCCTCGGCTTCGTCCGTCGATGCTCTCCTTTTTGCGCCTGGGCTCTGGTGCTCCATCTCTTCTGGGGACGGTCCTTGTAGGTACCTGTGTAGATCATTGGGGTCTTCGAAAGTTCTGCTCCCGAGCTTATCAGAGATCTTCAGTTTTGACGGGCCGGCGAAAGAGAAGGTGATGTTTTTTTTCCGCAGGGCCTCCTGCTGGGCCAGGAAGCCTTTCCTCACTTCCACCGTCAGCCTCGATAGGTCCTGCGTGATTGTCACTTTCTTCCCGTTGATCGACATTGGCTTGCCTCTCCTGGCTACTGCGAAGATTGCCTCTGTGTGATTCTCTCGTAGTGGTTTGCATATTATTGGTCTAGGGGTGTTGCTGTTCGATTGTTTCCTTGCTGGGATGCGGTACGCTTTGACGAGCTCGAGCGGTCTATCAAAGGTAAGGCCTGTTAGCTGGGGGATTATGTCCTCCAGCATCTTGGCGCAACCCCCTGGGACATCGTTTTCTTCCTCCGGTACTCCCAGCAGTCTTATGTTTCCTTTGCGACTTCTGTCATCTTGTTCGGCCATCGATCTTTGTAGGGCTGTTGTTCTTTTTATGACCAGACCTAGGTCTTTGTGTGTTATGTTTGCGCGGTCTTCTAGGTTGCTGATTCTTTTTTCCGCCTCATCTATCCTGCCATTGGCTCTGCTTTGCTCGGCTCTTATCGCGATTAGTTCCATTTGTATGCTGTCTACTATCTTTTTCGTTTCCTTCGCTAGGTCATTACCTTCAGTTATTTTTCTTAGTAGTGTGTCCAGAGTAGTTGTTTCGCTGCTCAGTTCTTCGCGCCCTTTCGCTGGTGATCCCGTCGGGTCATTTTTGTTCTTCTTCTGGGCATTTGTGACCAGGCCACCTTCCTTCCCAGCCATTGCGTCAAAACCCCTTCTGACTTGGTGCGTTTGAGGTCTTACTTCAGTTGGTTGTCGCTTTGTCGGTGTTTTTATTTGTCCTTCGTCCTCTTTCTTCCTTTGGATCAGGCCAGTTGACAAATTGCAGTCTCTGAAGCGGGGTGGCCACTTGACCACTCTAGTCTTTGTCCTGGCTTCCGCCAGCCTACTGGGGTGTTAGTACTCTTTATTGCTCTTGTGTCAGCCTCTTGGGTTTGCTGGAGTGCGTGTGTTTCCTCTTTTGCAGAGGTGGTTTGCACTGCCTCTCTCCTCGTGCAGTTGATTATTTGGCTGTTTCTGTTTCCCCTTCTGGGGTTGGTATTTGTAGGTGGGTATTTCCCCTTTTGCTCGGTGCTTCACTGAGCCACTGTTTCCCCTGGTTGGCGCTTCCCCCTGGCTAGTTCGCACTGCCTATCTCCTCCTGCGGATGTGTTTTGGCTGTCTCTGCTTCCCCTGTTTCTCCTTTCTTCCCGGTGCCCCTTGTCTCTCGTTTGTGGCCTTCCCCTGTCAGGGCTTTGGAGTGTGCTCGCCTCGAGCCAGTGTTGCTTGGTTGCGCTCTCGCTTTAACCTTAGCAGCCCCCTGCTAAGTGGCCGGGCGTTACAGTCGCGTCTGCATTGATGGTGGCTCAGGCGTTCCAGGCGGCACTGTAGGGGCTTGTTGTTGTTGTTAGATCAGGGGCTGGGTGGCCTCACCAATATGGCGCCTGCTTTTCGCGCTAGCGCCCAAGAGCCTCCGCTTTCGCTTTCTGCACCCGTTCGTTGCGTTGACACTTTTCAGCGCTTTTCAGTGCTTGCCGATATCGCCGGGCTGGAGCTGTGGATGTTTTTCCTGCGCTCCCTCTGCCGTTCGCTTTCTGCACCCGGTCGCCTTGGCGCTTGACGAGCGCTTGACGGGCTGATGTTGTCGTTAGATCAGGGGCTGGGTGCCCTCACCAATATGGCGCCTGCCTTCGCGCTCGCGCCCAGAGCCTTCGCTTTCGTTTTCTGCACCGGGTCGTCTTGGTGCTTGACGGGCTGGGCGTTCGTTTGGTGACGCTTCCAGCGCTTTTCAGTGCTTGCCGATATCACCGGGCTGGGGCTGCGTTTGGCGGGTGGCGGGTGTTTCCCCTGCGCTCCCTCTGCCTTGTTTTTCAGCGCTGTTGTGAAGTGTACTTCACCAAGATGGCCGCTCTCCGCGCCACTTCTGGTTCCCCCCTCCTGTTGTGCCGGCGCCGTTCGCTGGTTTGGGTCATAGGGGATGCCTGCCTGAGGGAGCGGTTTTTCGCGTTTCCCCAGTTGCCGGCTGGCGGGAGCGCTCTTACTTGGGGGGGTTGGTGATAGTTGTTCCTCTTAGAGGCTCGTCGCCATCTTGGGCTCTGCTGTTCCGTCCCTTCGGCAGCTTCTTTCTCGGCTCCGTGCTTCTCTCCAGCGTGTGCTGCAGGCTCGGGAGGGGTCTTATCGGATGCTCCTGTTGTTCATGCACCTCTGCCTATGTTCCTTGTGTGTTTCTTTGCAAGTTTGTCTCTTCGCTCGCCGTTATTTGTCTCGGGGGGTCGGGAGCTCCGGACTCAGGTCTGCTGCCTCCTTGCCATCCAAGCCACGCCCGATACATTTTAAACAGATGTGCGTATAAGCATGATTTGTGAATCGGAGCAAAAAAAGAACACACCTTAAATGACGGAAAGAAACTTGCAAAACAAATGGGACAGGATTCATTGGTTTTCCAGTGTGTATTCCTGTTCTACGAGTGTGGATCATTCTGCTATAGTAAAACACATCTAAAGAGCGGAAGAAGACTTCAAACTTGGAGGAGTTGTGAGGAAAAGGGTTTTGCTGTACTGAAAGATTTTATCCCCGTGAAGAAAAAAAGAGAAAAAAAATAATTGACATTGGGATGCTTTTTGCCAGTTCTTAATCGTACATTTACATGAGTTCACATCTCACATAACATCCTTAGTAGTACTGGAACCCTACCCAAGGAGCGGTCTTTCTCCTACACTAGGAATGATTATGAATGTTTATGAACTACGAAAAGATGTAAATCTGCTTTTTTTGTGAATCTGTCCCCTCATCTTTATCTGATATGATTTTGCTCTACATGTACCTAATTCTTGTTAAGCAGAATGCATCAATGAAAAAAGTCTTTGTTGTCTCCTATGTTTTCTTTTAATAGGGATTCTCCTTCATATGCAGCTGTGAAATGTTAATTTATTAATTAGTATTAAAAGGATAGATAGTGGAATCTCCTCTCTTTGTACATTAAATATTTCCGGCCTGATTCACAACGGTATAATGAAACAAAGAAGTCTCCACCTGAAATCAATCAAAAAGTGCTGGTAAAGTCACTATAAATGCTGTCTCCCTCCCAGGAGCAAGTAATCAATACACCAAAATTAGACATAAATCCATGAATAAGTTTTAATCAGTATTCATATATATAAAATTCATTCATTTCAATAAATGTTATATCAAAAAAGACAAGCATATAGAGCAGGATTACATACCCCCACAAAACACAATCATTCACACAGTCGCTCCAACACATTCTCACTCAATCCCATTCGTCCAGATCCTACAGGATCTACTCATTCAAATTCAATAAAAACACTAAAAAGTACAAAAGGCGAAGACCCAAATTCTAAGTAATAAAGCTGGGAAACTAAAGGGCCCTGCTAAACACAATATTATTTTGTCTCCAAGTAGGTAGCAATCCAAAATCAAAGGAGTATAATGTCAGAAAATATATAATGCAATATACACAGTGAAAATGTCATATGATAAACCAAATACAAGCGATGAATAAACAAGAAGTTCAAAGTATGGTAGACTTCGCCAGGTTACTGCTGTAGTGGTGCCGATGTACGTTTCGGTGTGTGACCTAGGGCAGGTCTCACCTTCATCAGGGCACGTGTCTCCGTGGAGACAGAGGTGGAGGTATCTGTGTAATGATAAGCAAATGCCAATGTAACATTTAAAGGGATAAAAACCTTGCTTCATATAGACAACCAATAAGTAAATTGTCAGTGTGCAGATTGTTAGAAGGGGCGGTCCCAGATGCCAGGCTATGTCCACCCGACTTCTCCGTGACCCACCTCTCCTGCCAATAATGCCGAGTCTTAACGAGAGGTCCTCACCAGGGAGAACTTAGAGTATCGAATCGTACTTACTGAGATCACACCACACTTACAAAACGGACACCACACCGTAGGTTTTCAGTAGCAAGTTCTTTATGAACAGACAAAGGATTCAGCACTCTTATTTACAAGTGATCGAGGGATCGTAAGTCCCAGAGATTCGGGTAAAAGGGAAGCGAGTCAGTCTTAGTCTTTCGGCCAGTACGAGACGTACCCTGCGCACAGCTCACAATCCTCGAGCCGGGGGGATATGGGAGATGGTAGCCGTACTGGATGTCCTACTCACTTCAGGTCGTTCAGTTCGTGTTAGTAGCGTCGATGGTCCAGCCAGACCAGAGTACTCCTCGAGCCGCGACGAAGTCAGCAGGGCTCGATCCGGAGGATAGTTCTTGAGGAGCTGCGACCACGTCAGCAGGGCGCGGGAGGTTCGATGAAGATCTTTAAGGTTCAAGATTGAGCCGCGATGAGGTCAGCAGGGCTCCGATGTTCCAGTTCCGTAGTTACGAGGATTAGCCGAGACAGCGTCAGCAGGGCTCGAAGAGTTCCAAAGTTTAGGTTTCCCCAAGGGTAAGCCGCAATCAGATCAGCAGGGCTTTCTTGGGATGGCCAGAGGTGTGACAGGAACCAGTCTCTCAGGGGAGGCCGGAGGTGCAATCGAAACTCCCTGTCTTATCTCACTCACGGAGCCCTCACCCTCCCAGCGGGGGCTGGCATGTCTGGAGCCTAAGGTTTGCTGGGGCTGGGGTCATGCTAGGCCCATGGAGTCAGGGATCTCGGGAAGAGAAAATGGCTGCAGGTGGGCCTGTGGGGCTTTGCAGGTTCTGGGCGCGCAGGGCCGGGGAGGAGTACGGGGGCATGCCAGGGCTGGTCCTCGGGGTTTGAGCAGACATGGACAGGACGACCAGGGGTTTCTGGGTGCAGGGCAAGGCTAACGGGGTGCTGAGGGACGGGGGGAACCACGCCACGAGGCCAGGTCCAACACAGATCCAACGCGGGAGGCAGAAGTGGACTGATAAGGCAAATAATACATGGGACCATAGTGCAAAATAACAACTTACATAGACAATATCAAAAGTGACCCAAAGCGGTGAAAGAATGTTTAGTTCAAGGATCAAATACAAACCACCAAGGATACCGAACTAGGAAAAAGAGATGTGCTTGAAACAAACAAAAAGAATTTGTGCTCTCATAGAGGTAAGCAGGTTCACAGCAGAAAGTGTAGGCTGGTGGGAATGAGTGCGAGAATACGGTTTTGTGTAACCAAGGCCAATTGGGATGGTCATCTAGAGAACATGAGCATACCTGGACAGTGGAACCTAGCTTGTTATAAACTGTCCATATGGCAAATCACAACAAAAGACAGTGCATGATATCTATAAACAATAAATAAAGATTGGGGTTGAGCGGAATGAAAATATTAGCAAGTCCAGAGCCCCCATATTCTTCTATATCTCGCGTGTCTTACCGTAAAAACGTGATACAGGACAGGTCAATTACAGCGATGTTCTAAATGTCAAGACCCGAGAAAACTCTTTTATATTTGACTGCACAGGAACAGAGATGCCTATTCCCCAAACCACCCCGAACAACAACCCAGAGCTCAATTTGATCAAGTCTCTCAATTGTTATTACAGGTGGATCCTCTTAACCTGTCCGACCTGCAGACCCTTTGTTATGGCTGGAACCTGTAGGGAAAGATAACATTAATACCGGTTGTGTTCCTATTCAACCTTACTAAGTACTTAATTTCTTATTTCTACACCTACCAGTGTGCTCCCAAGATATAGCCTCTCTTCTGTGCTGCTTGCTTAGGGTATGATAACTATTCTATTCCTCTTATTTTCTTCAGGAACTCTGTGGTCAGTTATCTTCCTTATTGCTCTCTCTTCTTAATGTGAACGCTCCTGTGTATTTGATCATAGAAAGGTTATTAGCTGTCCACTTTCCTATTCTAACACTAAGTTCTACTATGACTGATAAACTCTATACTTACTTTGGCTATCTGTGTGTGTGTGTATCCTCTTCGTATATTCTTTTAACTAACTTCCTATTCTTTTCTTTTCTTTGTAGATTTGTAGCGAAGTCAAGATTGCCTTTGGGTAAGTAACAATTTTACAACACCTCTTATACTGTACAAGTCTTTGGTAGTTTTGAATACACTGTACAAATTCTTATTGTCACTTATCTCTGTTTGTAAATATTTCTCCTCCGCAGGTACTTGACAAGGACGTCAGCGCCTGTTATCTCTCGGCGGAACTGCTGACTCCTAAGTGGCGTTTCCTGGAACTGCTTCTACTCAGACGAAATTGCACTCCAAAGGTGGTAAGCTTCATAGACTAGTTTTTCTGACTAGAAACTTAGGCTTAAATGCTCTTTTCGTTATAATAACTCTCCTCACTCGAACTCCACGACTGCTCTGGCTCAACGACCCGGTGAAGTGCGCAGATGACAATCAGGGAGAGTTTCACCTGAGCTGCAGCGGCAACTGGGTGGAAGACTAGACCGCTGGGCAGAACGTGCAGCCGGCCGCCATCTTAGAGTGCCGAATTTGCATCAGCATTGACCAGGAAGCTTGGTCACTAAAATGATTCTACCGTAAACGTGAGCACTAGGATTCTAAGCAGGAAATAGACGACCAGACGGCAAGTATGAATAACAGAAATATCAACAAATTAGCCTGATGGAGCCCCATCAGGGCAATAGGAATATAGAGCAGAAGAAATATATAAACAAATCAAATAATGGCATTCTCCCACGGGACATGCTCATTAAGGCCCTCATTCTTAGTATTCAGAGTAAAGATCCAGAAAACCTCTCTCTTCCTGCGTATGGCTTGCAGATCAGTGCCTTTATGGTTATGGACCTTCTCAAGTATGATCCAGCGGAGGTCAGATTCCATATGTTGCTTATCTAGCCAATGGGAGACCAGTGGGGCTGTTAGATTTGTGTTCACACGTTCTGAATCTCACCTTGCGGCCAGTTTCCCCAATATATGTGAGGCCACATAGGCAGATCACAGCATAAATAACATTGGTTGTTCGGCAGTTGGTCATTTGTTTAAGGGAAACAGTGTGATTGTTAATAGATATCTGGTCACTAACAATGGCATTGGGGCATGCCTGGCACGTGCCACATTTGTAGTTTCCAGAAATGGGGTTAGGGCCAGTGATGGATTTTTGGTTAAGGTGCTTTTCGGAGGAATTCTTTGCCCTGACTAGAATGTTTTTCAGATTTGTATTCCTTTTGAAGGCAAAGATGGGTCTGCCAATGTTCTGTGTCTGGGATTCGAGATTAAGTAGGTGCTATTGAGAATTGAGAATTTGTCTGATCTGGTCAAAGGTAGAATGTTTAAGTACACAGATCAGCTGGTCATATTGGAGAAGTGTGGCTCACTGGTTAGAGGCGGCAGACCCTGAAGCAGAGATCAGACCCGGGACCAGGGTTCAATTCCTGACCCGGCAGGGTCTAGGATCAATGTCCGCGGACTCGATAATTCTCGCTTTGGCGCCTTCTCTAATCATGGGCCCCACGCTGCAGCTCTGGAAAATAGCTTGCTTAATCTCCACAACGGCCCCACCAGCGCTGGGATGCCTGGCTCCGCCCCTCAGAGGGAGAGCCAGGAAGGGTTCCACAGCCTAAGCGCCGAGATACCCTCATGGGTGATTCAGCGCTATATAAATCAATAACTATAACTATAACTATATTGCTCACAACGGTGACACACTTTTGAGTAAGTCTATAATTTTGAGTAAGTTTACAAATTTTCTGTATGCACAATGTGTAATTTTTTAGTAGTTACACTTTTTTAGTAAGTTTAACACCGCACAGGGTCAACAATTGGTACTGTAATACCTTCGAAAATAATGTAATCAGGGATTTTTTGACAAAAGATTAAGCAACTGCAAAAATGTAAGATACTATAAAAGTGCCGTATGTGAATTCTGAAAAATAACAAACGCACTCAAAATTGTAAGTTGCTGTAGAAGTTCAGTTTATGAATAGCACTTTGTAGTAAGTTTTGCAGTACTACTCTTGCACTACAAAAACGTACCGCAAAGTGCAATCTGGGACTCAGCCCCCTGTGCTGTGAAAAGCTTAACTGCTTTGGAAGGATAAGTGAAACGCACAGCTGGATGGAGAATCCTCTGTTCTCTAATTGGCAAACTTCTGTTAAGGATCCATTTTTGTTGTCTTTTTACGGAGTGTCCACAGAAACATCTGTGGTTGAAAAAGAGCATAATGCACTAGGGAAGGTAAGAAAAGGGTAACTTCTTTGAATTTGATGCTCAAGCATTGTATCCCTCTGAGCAAAAAAACACAACCATTGACAAAGCAAACTCACGTTCCACATTTTATAAGTAAAGATGCTTCTTGATTGAGTGACAGGTTTGGGTTCGATGATGGGCAAATGAGCGAATACAAGAAGGAGTTAGTGGGTAACTCCATGTGAGAGGGTATAGATAGGTGGGGAGGAGAGTGAAAAGACGACCAAGGGGCATATGTATCAAAGAATGGTTTTGCGATTCTCAAATAGCGATTTTTAGAGAATGGCTATTTGAGAATCGCAAAACAAGATGTAATTAAAAATTAGCTGTTATTTTGCGATTCTTTGGAATTCCTTAATTGCGACTTACAAATTGCGACTTGCAATTAAGGAATGGCTTCCGATTCATTTATATTGGCCAGGAGGCCCATGGGAATGAATGAGAATTGCACGCGCAATTTGCGAGTATCCAATAGGTATTTGCAAATTGTGCATGCAATTTAAAGGGTGCTAGGGTTCCAAAAGGAAGGGGACGCGCAAATTGATTTTCTACTCACCACGGATGCCGTGGGGGGAATGGCCAGCACTCTCCTGGTGTCCCGCCATGAGGGCAATGGCAAGTCTTCACTCAGGGCTGACCTCTGCACATCGTGAGGGTAACGGCCATTGTGGGACCACAACTACAATTCCCAGCAGCCTTTTGACATCGGTGGCGCACTCTTGACGCGCCAGCCTGCGCCCAGAGATGCTACTAAACCGGCAAGCACACCACGCAGCGCGGCACCCGCACATTGATTTTCTACTTACCACGGATGCCGTGCAGGGAATGGCCAGGGCGTAAGAGGGCGACCATCAGGTGGTCTAGCTATATGGGTTAGGCAGGACTTGGAAGCTAGTGTAAAGACGCTCCCATCAAATCATAGGGACATTCAGATCCTAAGCCTTAAATATAGACGGGCTAAACCTGTAGATAATTACAATGTATATGTGAGGAGTACTGGGGCAAGAACTCAGAAATCATCACTGCCCTAGAAGAACTTTTAGAAAAATATTCTGCCCATTCACATGTAATTGTAGCAGGTGATTTTAACATAACTTTTGAGCCCTTGCTAAGTAGTGATTGGAACTTCGCAGATGAAGAAGAAAATTGCTGGGTTGTTCCGAAACTTGAGCTAGAGCCAATAAAGAGATGAACTGAGCTAGCAATCCAGATTAATTCAATCTATTTGAATAAGGGGCTGAGGGCAACCAATGGTAGAGCACATGGGGATAAGATGGGTGTTGTAACTTATAAAAGTGGGTCACGCCAAAGTAGAATTGACTACATCTTAGTGAGCCTTGGGATGTGGAAATATCTAGAGGAAGTGATGGTCGTTGAACACCAGGAAAATGACCATAACCCCCTATGTATGATCTTGTCATATTGGAAGGCGACTAAGTCTGATAGGGGATCTAATGAATTGTCCACTCCAAATGTAGTCCTTAAAAATGATATGTGACATGTAAAATGGGCTAAAGTGCTAGAATCCCAGGACCATCTTGATTTTATTTCAAGCAAGCTAGAGCAAGCGACAAATGATTTGGGGTTACATATTGGTAGTAGTGCCACAGATCTAGAGTTTTGCACCAGGGCACACAAAATGTTCTTTCGGGAATTAAAAAGTGTGTTTGTCAGACCATCCAAGGCAAACAAGGCTAAAACTGACAATTCGCCACAATGGTATTCTGAAGAATGCAGACAAGCACGCTGCGATTTGGGTCAGGCCTTAAAATCAGGAGTTAGTATTGCTGTACACCAAGCAAGGATAGCCTATAAAAATGTATTATCCAAATCATAGCGGGCTTGGGTTGAAAAGAGGTGGCAAGAGCTAAAGGGCGCTAGTGCCCCGGAAACTTCAAAAAGTTTCTGGAGTTTACTTAAGTGGGGCTGTGGGGGGCAACCGTTAAAGCCACAGAACTGCGTAGCAAAGGAAGATTGGGTTGCTTACTTTATACCCCAATATGCAAATAGCATGGAATTGAGTACAAATGTAGAGGTTATATACACACCATATACGTAAGAAGCATTTAGTATTGGGGATGTAAAACTAGCCTTAAATTCTGTTGTACCAGGTAGGGCGCCGGGGATAAATGGTGTCCCAGTAGATACCTTTCTGTATGACAAAGAATCATGGGGAAGGTATATTTTGCTATCAGTAAATGCAATAGCAAAGGGAGCGCCCTTACCAGAATCGTGGAACGGGGCAGGAATTATACCAGTTTTTAAGAAGGGGGACAAGTCACTCCCCGGTAATTACCGCCCGATCAGTCTTATTGACACCCTGCAAAAGATACTAGGCAGACTGATTTTAAATAAAGTGCAGGAATGGGAGCGTGAGCAGAACATCTTCTCACACCTCCAGGAAGGGTTCAGAGCCTGCGTTAGTACAGTCGACCAAGTATTGCATTTTGCCATGCTCTATTGGAAGACTGTTCAAATAGGTGGTGGTAGTTTAAATGCTGCCTTTATTGAGTTAGGAAATTATTATAGAACAGGGGGTGACCCAATTTAGTCAAAGGACCTGGGTATCGGGTATTATAGCAAACAATTGGTCCTCGACGAAAATTCACCATGTAACACAATTACTGAGTTAGTCAAATCATTTTTTAGTCAGCTCTAGAATAAATCTATACAGTTGGTTAGATAGGTACACTAGCCCACATTGTCAAATTAGTACATAAAAAGCACCAAAACATTGAGATTTCAATTGAATCCAGCCGGATTCTCTTATTTAATATACAATTTGAAAAAAAGGAGAATTTAGCAAATTTTATACAAATATTTACATTTACAATAAACAGAAATTGTTCTGAGATATAAAAGAGAGGCGTGCACAGAGAAAGGTGAAAGTGTGTGCTCAAGTGATTGATCAAAGAGATCAGAGAAACAAAGTGCAGATTACTTATATACAAGAATGAGCCTGCCCTAGACAATGCTTGCAAAAAAATTAATTATTTTTTACTAGCTTGTAGTTTTTGAACACAAACTCCGTTATCCTTGGTTTGCACTGTTGGCAAGGGGAGTAGGAGGGAGGGAGAGGGGGAGAAGGGGCAGAGACTGATAGGTGCAGGCTCCCAAAGGAAAATGTCGACGTTTCGACCCACACATAAACCGGGTAATTCAATTCCTCAGATCAGGGTCTTCATCAGGACGGGATGAGAGGGGGGGGGGGTGCAAGGAGTATTTCAATGTGCACGCAGGTTAAAAAACCAATGTCATTGGGCACCCTTCTGTGGTGTATCACCACTTGTGCGACCTTTTGTCCGCACCTAAAATTTTTAATCTCAAATTGACACCACAAGCTACTTAAGGGACGCACTACAATGAAGAGTCAGAGTTGATAGCTAATTTCAATATCAAAAGCGCGGAGGAATTAATCTTCTCACAGAGCGCTGCCAGACTTGCCACTTCGTCTTCGCGTTATGGAATGCAGAAACCCACGTAAGGCTACGGCGGTTAGTGTGAATAATGAAGTAAAGTGAAAAGCAATGTCCAGAGTTGAAAAAAAGAAAAGCCAGAAACTTTTTGGATTTTCATCTGCAACCACTGGTCTAGGCATGGACCACCTATGTGAAGGATACAACGGACTGTTTATTAAAGCTTGATTCAATCAAAGAGGCTTTCACTCAAGACATACTACTTTGCACAATTGATGTGGTGGCGTTATACACGTCAATAGCTCATGAAGAAGGACTTGAGGCAACGGAATGGAGATTGTTATATTCGGATTTACCACAGGAAAAAAGTGTGTTTCTGTTGGAACTACTCCATTTTTCCTTATTCCATAGTTACTTCTGCTGGCAGGATCAATTCTATGTACAGAGGACAGGTACCTCCATGGGATTTCCTGGGGCACCTGCTTACGCTAATATTTTTATGGCATATTTTGAGGAAAAGCACATACTTCATAATCCTGATTGGCAAAAACACGCCATCATGTTCATCCGATACATAGATGACATCCTTGTCATTTGGAAAGGCCCACGATTAACATTGGATAAATGTCTGCAAGAATTGAACTCATTCAACAGTCGGATACAATTCACACATGACATTAATGAGACAAAAATACATTTTCTAGACATTGAAATATTGAAGACTAACACTGGTTTGGAAACCAGAGTTTTCAAAAAACCCACAGACATAAACAGTGCATTACATTTTTCAAGTGCTCACCCTCTGTCTTTGAAAAAACATTTACCAACCTCCCAGTTTATGAGAATTAAACGGATAACATCGAATGAAGATACCTGTGAAAAACTAATGGATGAACAGGAGAGAAGATATAGACTAAGAGGGTATCCGGACGCCATTCTGAATGAAGCCAGAAGGACCGTGTCCAACAAAAAAAAGAGAGGATTTACTGCAGAAACAAAACAGACTGCATGCTAAAAAAGAGGTGTTTGTTTTAAAATACTCCACACAAGCCTCTCAAATAAAGGCTATCATTCCCAATCGTTGGGAATTGATTGACAACGAACCAGATTTTCATGGAGTCTTCACTGGAATTCCATTATTTGCTCATACCCGCGCTCAAAATTTGCGGGAACTTCTAAAAACATCGAGCATAAAAAGAGTGGGAGAATTCAAGGACATGAGAAAATGCCATAATTGCGGACAATGTGGGAATGTAATCATAGGGAAAGAATTCCGACATCCCCAAACTGGTAAAGCAATAACCCTCAGACATACTTCAGATTGCACAACAGAAAATGTGATTTATGCGATAAAATGTCCATGTGGATTGATTTACGTGGGCAGAACCAGCAGAAAAATCAAAACCAGAATAGTGGAACATAAAAGCCGGATTCGTAACAAAAACATGAATTCTTCACTGGCAGCTCACTGGATTAATGCTGCACATACCATTCCACAATTGAGATTCACTATACTTGAACACATCCAACCACACATAGGGGTGGACATTAACACCACATTATCATGCAAAGAAACACAATGGATCAAGAAATTAGGGACGATAATCCCAGGGGGTCTTAATGACCACTATGAACTTTTGTGCTTTCTATAATTCTAGATTGTGAGAGGTGATTTACACACTTTTTGACGGCATTATCTCATCTTACCATTATCTTCATTTTTTCTTTCATTATAGTGGAATCTTTTCTATCCTTTCATTTTTTCCACCTTCACTCTAATATATATATTTTTTCCACTTTTTTCCCCAACCTTCACTTAGTTGTTTTTGATGATTTGGATTACCCTCGATACTATCATTGAAGTGGGAGCGCCATGTTAAATGAGGAGAGTTATTTTTTAGTCCATCTTTGATATCCTGTTACGTACGACCTACGTGTTGTACTCACGCCGAAACACCCGCAATAACTATGGCGGCTGCTTTACGGAAAGGAGTCACGGACATCCGATTCAGACGGTGCCTGTGTTTAGAGGAGGTAAGAATGATCCTTATTGTAGATCACGGCAGGATTCCCTCCGGGGCTCAGCGTATAATACTTACACTGCGCTCTCTGCACATTTTTCTGTAGATGGAATATTGACAACACTACGATAGAATACTGAGGGAGCGATCGTTTAGTTACCTTTAGGTAAGACGGAGACCTGGTCCCCCCGTTTTATTTTTGAACTACTGATTTACCACACGAGTCGGTTTTCATTCATATTACATTTTTACCTTTCAGCTACACACGAAGGTCAGCAAGATTTTGACTTCTTATTGAGCATCACTTCTTGGAAACTGGGGTATGCTGTCGCAACTAGAGATTCCCTTTCAATTGATGCATTAAGATCACTGTACATTTACACTCTCTGTTTAGTTCTAGCATCTTTGTTGAGTTATTACTACTCCTCCAGAATATGCCATCTTCACGTTTTGGCTCAGGCAGGACATCAAGAGGTACTTTTAGGTACATATAGGTGTGGTGTAGGATTAATCACTCATGAGGGATATTTTAGATCCTAGACTTCTTAGTTTTCACATTACAATTGGCTCTGGCTTTTCTTTTTTTCAACTCTGGACATTGCTTTTCACTTTACTTCATTATTCACACTTTATTTCATTATTCACATCATTCCTCCTATAACTATTTCATTCAAAAATATCTTTCTTCTGGTGGTGTCATTTTGAGGATTGTAAATACCTACAGCCATATGGTAACTGCTGATTATTATTTGCATTGTATTTCATATTTGCATTTCATGATCCTTGTAACTGAGGCAAACATACATATGTCTTTTGTAGATTCGCTACCTGACTGACTCCGAAGACTTGGAACTGCATTAACATTTGTTTTTTGTTATACGTTTTACCCCCGAAGAAGGGTTCAGTATGAACCCGAAATGCATTGGGTTGTTGATGAATGTTTTGGGTATTTAAATTTAATTTATTTCATAATGCCCTTCCTTTTTTGAATGCTGTGAAATTTAATCAGGATTTTGAAAAGCTATATTTTGTGGTTTTTTACTTGCATGATTTATCATACTGATATTCTTGTACTACTATGAAAGAAAAAACTGAACGTTTAATATTTGTGAAAGGTTAATTTACCATATTCAGGCCTTAGTGCCCCTTTAGCTGTGCATAGCTCAGTCCCGGGTTCCCTTGGACTCACACTGCATCTTTCATACCCAGGAGATAGGTACCCTCTCCTTTAGCATTGCACGCATACATCAAGAGAAATTTGCATTACATCACTCTAATCTGATTGAGACAGGTGTGCAGACTCACCCACATTTTCCAGTTCTTAACCTTTGGTACCACCTTGTGGCTCTAGCACCCTTAAAAAATGTGGCAGGACATTTCAAATCTTACTACCAACCAGGCTGAAACAAAAGCATATTCTAATGAAGAGGCAGATACCATATATGCTTTAGTAAAGGAAGTTTGCGAGTTCAGTACGTCTACCGGATCTATTACAAAGCAATTGAGACAACTGGAGTACATGATGAAAAAAGAAATTAATCAGCGGTTACACGCTACTATGTTGATTGAATACCACAAGATCAAGCGGATACCTCGAGGATTACGGATTGCCCTACGTCCTATGTTGTTTAAATTCGACAAAACCTTCATGTCACGGTGGTATGCCATTTTAAATAAATGTTCCCTCGACCTAATTTTATTACTGGTGGAGGAGATTTCCAATGCCTTGAAGGAACTCACATTGGATATAAACAAACTTAAAGATGAGCTTAGCAGCGCAATGGAACAGGAAGATTGGTCCAAGACCCTAGAAGACATCAACACAAATCTAGACATCCACGCTCGAGAAGTACACGAACGTAAGACACGAACATTCAGAAGGGACACAATAGATTATAAATTGGACGAGGTCTGTACGTGGGCTGACAACTATGCCCAGAAAAGAGTCTTCAAAAAACCTGGGACCACCTCATCAGAGGAAAGTATAGTAACAGATCAAGATTTGACCATGCAAAGACCTAGCGCTGTGTCAGTTTCCCAAAACTTAAGAAAAAGCAGAGATGAGACACCTACTACTTCGGCAACTGGGCAGCCTTTTTTAGAGGCAGGCCAGAGAGACAAGATACCTCCCGACAAAACAGCCCCTGGAAACGGAGGACCCGCAGGGGACAAATCAAAAAAACCCATACCAACGGAAACAGGGAGACCCAGACGAGAAGTGAAGAAATAAATTCAGATGAATCTTTGGTGATCAATATTTCAAAAAAGAGTTCAGTCAAAAAGAATTGAATACACTAACTAAGGGATTATCATTTGTACCTTCACACACATCAAATGCATTGGAGACTGAAGTGTCCCTGTTTAAGTTTATGAGAAAACTCAGGCTGAGATGGTTCTTTGCAAGTGATACAACAGAAGATACATCTACCTCTCAAACACAGTTCAAACCTAAAAGCAAATTTATCTCACCAATATCTCATAAAACTTTAGACAACTTTGAAGTTTTGGTCAAGAAGGACCTTGAACAAGTAAAATATTCTACCTCTTCATACTCTAATCTCTCTCTTCAAGAACAGAGGATTTTAAATAAAATGCGACAAGACCACTCTACCACTTTTCAACCAGCTGATAAGGGAGGAGCCCTGGTAATTCTTGATACTGACTTTTACCAACGCAGTGTGAACATGCATGTTCAAAATGAAGACACATACTTTCAACTACCACAGGACCCAATTAGAGAGCTACAAGCAGTCTTGAACACCATTTTGACTAAAGGAACTGAGATGGGAATAATCACGGAAAAAGTAAAACAGTTTTTGTTTAACCAACATCCTAAATTTCCGTCCATATATATGTTACCCAAGGTGCATAAGAACAGACATAATTCCCCCTTTCGCCCCATTGTGGCGGGATGCGGGTCAATACATGAAGCTTTAGGATACTTTTTGGATTTTCATCTGCAACCACTGGTCCAGGCATGGACCACCTATGTGAAGGATACGACGGACTGTTTATTAAAGCTTGATTCAATCAAAGAGGCTTTCACTCAAGACATACTACTTTGCACAATTGATGTGGTGGCGTTATACACGTCAATAGCTCATGAAGAAGGACTTGAGGCAACGGAATGGAGATTGTTAAATTCGGATTTACCACAGGAAAAAAGTGTGTTTCTGTTGGAACTACTCCATTTTTCCTTATTCCATAGTTACTTCTGCTGGCAAGATCAATTCTATGTACAGAGGACAGGTACCTCCATGGGATTTCCGGGGGCACCTGCTTACGCTAATACTTTTATGGCGTATTTTGAGGAAAAACACATACTTCATCATCCTGATTGGCAAAAACACGCCATCATGTTCATGTTATGTTATGTTATGTTAGGGGGGTTCTTTTAGAGCGCACTGACACCGTGAGTTTCCTGGCGCTGATTGGGATTTCAGTGAGATAGCAGATAGAGATTAGCCAGATTGGGGAAAAAGCCAAGTTTTGAGAGATTTACGAAACAGAGTGAGAGAGTTAGCAGATTTAAGAGAGAGAGGAAAAGAGTTCCAGAGTGTGGGAGCAAGGTGTGAGAAACTCCGACCTCCAACCCTCGCGAGTTTGAAGGAGGGAGTGGCAAGGAGATGAAGATGGGAAGATCTGAGATTGCGAGAGGGGCAATATGGGGTGATGAGGGATTTCAGGAACCTGGGAGAGGGGCCGGTCAGGGATTTAAATACTATGCAGCCGATCTTAAAGGCTGCCCTGAGATTGACCGGGAGCCAGTGCAGTTTGGCAAGGAGAGGCTTGGCCGACTGCCATTTTGGAATCCTGAAGACCAGTCGTGCCGCTTGGTTCTGAGTGATCTGCAGCCTATAGAGCAGGGTTTTGGGCAGACCGTGATATAAAGAGTTTGAGAAGTCCAAGCGGGAAAGGACCAAGGCCAGGGTGACTTGGAGCAGAACTTCGGGGGACAGGAGATAAGCGACCTTCCTGATCCTGCGAAGCTGATGCATACAGGAGGAGACCACCGCCCCCACCTGGGCTTTAAGTGAGAGTTCGGAGTCAATAATAACTCCCAGACTCTTTACAGATGCCACAGGGGCGGGAGGGGGGCCAAGCCCTGTGGGCCAGAAGTGAGGACCCCAATGGGTGGAGCTCTTGCCTGGAAGAAGGAGCTCCGTCTTTCCAGGATTCAATTTGAGCTGATTTTGACTCATCCAGAGGAGAATGTGAGACATGACGGCATGGAAGTTAGAAACAGCGGAAGGGGTAGAGAGAGGAAAGATGAGTTGTAGGTCGTCAGCGTAGTTAAAGACGGCGACGTCCCACTGCCTCAGAGAAAGAAGAAGGGGGCGAAGATAAAGATTGAAAAGAAGAGGGGACAGAGAAGAGCCTTGAGGGACACCGCAGGTGGAAGGTACTTTGGGTCCACGGAAGGTGCCCAGACTGACCGACTGAAACCTGCCGGACAGAAAGGAGTGGACCCAGCCCAACGCCGGGCCCTGGAGGCCGGCTTGTTCGACACGGCGGATAAGAATGTTATGATCCACCGTGTCGAACGCGGCCGACAGATCTAACAGTACCAGGGCCTGGGGGGTGCCCTTGTCCGCATTGCCTCTCAGAGTGTCGAGCACGGCCAAGATGACTGCCTCCGTGGAGTGGCCGGGCCTGAAACCGGCCTGATTACCCTCTAGGAAGTTCGAGCTTTCGACAAACTGTGAGAGGCTAGCAGTGACATGGGCCTCCAGAATTTTGGAGAGGTAGGGGAGGAGGGAGACGGGTCGGTAGTTAGCTGGGACCGAGGGATCAGACCCAGGCTTCTTCAATAGGGGCACAAGAACGGCCTCCCTGAAAGAGCCAGGCACCGTACCCGAGGAAAGAGAGGAGTTCAGCAAAGGGAGGATACATTCGGGGAGGGACAAGCAGATGATACGTAGCATGGAAGGGGGACAACAATCGTCCGGAGAGCCAGACTTGACCCGGGTGGCAAGTTTCGCTAGAGTGGCGGCGTCAAGGATAGGAAAATGTGAGAATAATGAAGTATTGTGAGGGACGGGAGTGATGTCAGCGACAAGAAGAGGGGCAGAGATGGAGTCCTTGATCATAACGATTTTATCCACAAACAAGGAACTGAGGGTGTTTCAGGATTCCTGAGTGGGGGCCTGGGTGGGAAGAGTCCTGGTGTCAGTGGTAAGTTCCCCCATAACTCTAAAAATCTCTTTTGATTTAATAGGTGCGGAGAGAATTCTGTCAGTGATATGTGCAGATTTGGCCGCAATAATAGCTTTCTTGTACTTTTTGCGCGCAATCAAGTAGGTATCCCTGCTCGTGGCGCAATAGTCTCTTCTCCACCTGCGCTCAAATTGGCGGAGTTCAAGATGTTGCTGTTTCAAGCTAGAATTGTACCACTTGTGGGAGTGACTGTGCCGGGACCGAGGGAATTTGGTTAAAGGGGCCAAGACATCGCTGGCTGATAACAGCCAGTGGGAAATGTCATTGGCCAGCTTGCCAGTGCTGAGGTCAGGCGTGAGGGGAGGACGCGATTTTGAAAGGAGGTCAAGAAAGCCCTGGGTGTCTACAGCCTTCCATTTTCACGCCATACCACCCTCTAAGGAAGGGGCCCTAATATGGCCATTGATGGTGAGAGTGGTCTCGACCAAGAAATGGTCGGACCAGATACAGGGGGTGATCACCGGGTGCGAGAGCTTGATCCCGTGGGTCCAGATGTGGTCAAGAATGTGACCTCCAGTATGTGTGGGGGCATCTATATGTTGTTTTAGGTTAAGGGACGATAAGGTCTCGAAAAGCTCGGTGGCCTGGGGGCCAGCATCCTTATGCTGGAACCAATAATTAAAGTCCCTGAAGATGGCCACACGGGTGGAAGAGGTGGTGAGGTTGGCCAGCTGTTCAGCAAAGGAGGAGGGAAAAAGAGGCATGGGGTGGGGCGGACGATATAATACCACGAGCGTGATGGCACCCTCGTTCGTACCCAGGTTGATCACAAGATTATCAACTGCTGGGAGGGTGAGCGAGGAGGTGGAGATGAGTTGTAGATTTTTCCGGATTACTGCTGCCACGCCCCCTCCATGACGGCCGTCTGATCTATTGGCGTTCAACATGTAGTAATCAGAGGGCAATGCCGCTAGAATGTCCGGAAGAGATCCGATACATAGATGACATCCTTGTCATTTGGAAAGGCCCACGATTAACATTGGATAAATGTCTGCAAGAATTGAACTCATTCAACAGTCGGATACAATTCACACATGACATTAATGAGACAAAAATACATTTTCTAGACATTGAAATATTGAAGACTAACACTGGTTTGGAAACCAGAGTTTTCAAAAAACCCACAGACATGAACAGTGCATTACATTTTTCAAGTGCTCACCCTCTGTCTTTGAAAAAACATTTACGAACCTCCCAGTTTATGAGAATTAAACGGATAACATCGAATGAAGATACCTGTGAAAAACTAATGGATGAACAGGAGAGAAGATATAGACTAAGAGGGTATCCGGACGCCATTCTGAAAGAAGCCAGAAGAACTGTGTCCAACAAAAAAAGAGAGGATTTACTGCAGAAACAAAACAGACTGCATGCTAAAAAAGAGGTGTTTGTTTTAAAATACTCCACACAAGCCTCTCAAATAAAAGCTATCATTCGCAATCGTTGGGAATTGATTGACAACGAACCAGATTTTCATGGAGTCTTCACTGGAATTCCATTATTTGCTCATACCCGCGCTCAAAATTTGCGGGAACTTCTAAAAACATTGAGCACAAAAAGAGTGGGAGAATTCAAGGGCATGAGAAAATGCCATAATTGCGGACAATGTGGGAATGTAATCATAGGGAAAGAATACCGACATCCCCAAACTGGTAAAGCAATAACCCTCAGACATACTTCAGATTGCACAACAGAAAATGTGATTTATGCGATAAAATGTCCATGTGGATTGATTTATGTGGGCAGAACCAGCAGAAAAATCAAAACCAGGATAGTGGAACATAAAAGCCGGATTCGTAACAAAAACATGAATTCTTCACTGGCAGCTCACTGGATTAATGCTGCACATACCATTCCTCAATTGAGATTCACCATACTTGAACACATCCAACCACACATAGGGGTGGACATTAACACCACATTATCATGCAAAGAAACACAATGGATCAAAAAATTAGGGACGATAATCCCAGGGGGTCTTAATGACCACTATGAACTTTTGTGCTTTCTATAATTCTAGATTGAGGGAGGTGATTTACACACTTTTTGACGGCATTATCTCATCTTACCATTATCTTCATTTTTTCTGTCATTATAGTGGAATCTTTTCTATCCTTTCATTTTTTCCACCTTCACTCTAATATATATATTTTTTCCACTTTTTTCCCCAACCTTCACTTAGTTGTTTTTGATGATTTGGATTACCCTCGATACTATCATTGGAGTGGGAGCGCCATGTTAAATGAGGAGAGTTATTTTTTAGTCCATCTTTGATATCCAGTTACGTACGACCTACGTGTCGTACTCACGCCAAAACACCCGCAATAACTATGGCGGCTGCTTTAGGGAAAGGAGTCACGGACATCCGATTCAGACGGTGCCTGTGTTTAGAGGAGGTAAGAATGATCCTTATTGTAGATCACGGCACGATTCCCTCCGGGGCTCAGCGTATAATACTTACACTGCGCTCTCTGCACATTTTTCTGTAGATGGAATATTGACAACACTACGACAGAATACTGAGGGAGCGATTGTTTAGTTACCTTTAGGTAAGATGGAGACCTGGTCCCCCCTTTTTATTTTTGAACTACTGATTTACCACACGAGTCGGTTTTCATTCATATTACATTTTTACCTTTTAGCTACACACGAAGGTCAGCAAGATTTTGGCTTCTTATTGAGCATCACTTCTTGGAAACTGGGGTATGTTGTCGCAACTAGAGATTCCCTTTCAATTGATGCATTAAGACCACTGTACATTTACACTCTCTGTTTACTTCTAGCATCTTTGTTGAGTTATTACTACTCCTCCAGAATATGCCATCTTCACGTTTTGGCTCAGGCAGGACCTCAAGAGGTACTTTAAGGTACTTATAGGTGTGGTGTAGGATTAATCACTCATGAGGGATATTTTAGATCCTAGACTTCTTAGTTTTCACATTACAATTGGTTCTGGCTTTTCTTTTTTTCAACTCTGGACATTGCTTTTCACTTTACTTCATTATTCACACTTAATTTCATTATTCACATTATTCCTCCTATAACTATTTCATTCAAAAATATCTTTCTTCTGGTGGTGTCGTTTTGAGGATTGTAAATACCTACAGCCATATGGTAACTGCTGATTATTATTTGCATTGTATTTCATATTTGCATTTCATGATCCTTGTAACTGAGGCAAACATACATATGTCTTTTGTAGATTCGCTACCTGACTGACTCCGAAGACTTGGAACTGCATTAACATTTGTTTTTTGTTATACGATTTACCCCCGAAGAAGGGTTCAGTATGAACCCGAAATGCATTGGGTTGTTGATGAATGTTTTGGGTATTTGAATTTAATTTATTTCATAATGCCCTTCCTTTTTTGAATGCTGTGAAATGTAATCAGGATTTTGAAAAGCTATATTTTGTGGTTTTTTACTTGCATGATTTATCATACTGATATTCTTGTACTACTATGAAAGAAAAAACTGAACGTTTAATATTTGTGAAAGGTTAATTTACCATATTCAGGCCTTAGTGCCCCTTTAGCTGTGCATAGCTCAGTCCCGGGTTCCCTTGGACTCACACTGCATCTTTCATACCCAGGAGATAGGTACCCTCTCCTTTAGCATTGCACGCATACATCAAGAGAAATTTGCATTACATCACTCTAATCTGATTGAGACAGGTGTGCAGACTCACCCACATTTTCCAGTTCTTAACCTTTGGTACCACCTTGTGGCTCTAGCACCCTTAAAAAATGTGGCAGGACATTTCAAATCTTACTACCAACCAGGCTGAAACAAAAGCATATTCTAATGAAGAGGCAGATACCATATATGCTTTAGTAAAGGAAGTTTGCGAGTTCAGTACGTCTACCGGATCTATTACAAAGCAATTGAGACAACTGGAGTACATGATGAAAAAAGAAATTAATCAGCGGTTACACGCTACTACGTTGATTGAATACCACAAGATCAAGCGGATACCTCGAGGATTACGGATTGCCCTACGTCCTATGTTGTTTAAATTCGACAAAACCTTCATGTCACGGTGGTATGCCATTTTAAATAAATGTTCCCTCGACCTAATTTTATTACTGGTGGAGGAGATTTCCAATGCCTTGAAGGAACTCACATTGGATATAAACAAACTTAAAGATGAGCTTAGCAGCGCAATGGAACAGGAAGATTGGTCCAAGACCCTAGAAGACATCAACACAAATCTAGACATCCACGCTCGAGAAGTACACGAACGTAAGACACGAACATTCAGAAGGGACACAATAGATTATAAATTGGACGAGGTCTGTACGTGGGCTGACAACTATGCCCAGAAAAGAGTCTTCAAAAAACCTGGGACCACCTCATCAGAGGAAAGTATAGTAACAGATCAAGATTTGACCATGCAAAGACCTAGCGCTGTGTCAGTTTCCCAAAACTTAAGAAAAAGCAGAGATGAGACACCTACTACTTCGGCAACTGGGCAGCGTTTTTTAGAGGCAGGCCAGAGAGACAAGTTACCTCCCGACAAAACAGCCCCTGGAAACGGAGGACCCGCAGGGGACAAATCAAAAAAACCCATACCAACGGAAACAGGGAGACCCAGACGAGAAGTGAAGAAATAAATTCAGATGAATCTTTGGTGATCAATATTTCAAAAAAGAGTTCAGTCAAAAAGAATTGAATACACTAACTAAGGGATTATCATTTGTACCTTCACACACATCAAATGCATTGGAGACTGAAGTGTCCCTGTTTAAGTTTATGAGAAAACTCAGGCTGAGATGGTTCTTTGCAAGTGATACAACAGAAGATACATCTACCTCTCAAACACAGTTCGAACCTAAAAGCAAATTTATCTCACCAATATCTCATAAAACTTTAGACAACTTTGAAGTTTTGGTCAAGAAGGACCTTGAACAAGTAAAATATTATACCACTTCATACTCTAATCTCTCTCTTCAAGAACGGAGGATTTTAAATAAAATGCGACAAGACCACTCTACCACTTTTCAACCAGCTGATAAGGGAGGAGCCCTGGTAATTCTTGATACTGACTTTTACCAACGCAGTGTGAACATGCATGTTCAAAATGAAGACACATACTTTCAACTACCACAGGACCCAATTAGAGAGCTACAAGCAGTCTTGAACACCATTTTGACTAAAGGAACTGAGATGGGAATAATCACGGAAAAAGTAAAACAGTTTTTGTTTAACCAACATCCTAAATTTCCGTCCATATATATGTTACCCAAGGTGCATAAGAACAGACATAATTCCCCCTTTCGCCCCATTGTGGCGGGATGCGGGTCAATACATGAAGCTTTAGGATACTTTTTGGATTTTCATCTGCAACCACTGGTCCAGGCATGGACCACCTATGTGAAGGATACGACGGACTGTTTATTAAAGCTTGATTCAATCAAAGAGGCTTTCACTCAAGACATACTACTTTGCACAATTGATGTGGTGGCGTTATACACGTCAATAGCTCATGAAGAAGGACTTGAGGCAACGGAATGGAGATTGTTAAATTCGGATTTACCACAGGAAAAAAGTGTGTTTCTGTTGGAACTACTCCATTTTTCCTTATTCCATAGTTACTTCTGCTGGCAAGATCAATTCTATGTACAGAGGACAGGTACCTCCATGGGATTTCCGGGGGCACCTGCTTACACTAATACTTTTATGGCGTATTTTGAGGAAAAACACATACTTCATCATCCTGATTGGCAAAAACACGCCATCATGTTCATGTTATGTTATGTTATGTTAGGGGGGTTCTTTTAGAGCGCACTGACACCGTGAGTTTCCTGGCGCTGATTGGGATTTCAGTGAGATAGCAGATAGAGATTAGCCAGATTGGGGAAAAAGCCAAGTTTTGAGAGATTTACGAAACAGAGTGAGAGAGTTAGCAGATTTAAGAGAGAGAGGAAAAGAGTTCCAGAGTGTGGGAGCAAGGTGTGAGAAACTCCGACCTCCAACCCTCGCGAGTTTGAAGGAGGGAGTGGCAAGGAGATGAAGATGGGAAGATCTGAGATTGCGAGAGGGGCAATATGGGGTGATGAGGGATTTCAGGAACCTGGGAGAGGGGCCGGTCAGGGATTTAAATACTATGCAGCCGATCTTAAAGGCTGCCCTGAGATTCACCGGGAGCCAGTGCAGTTTGGCACGGAGAGGCTTGGCCGACTGCCATTTTGGAATCCTGAAGACCAGTCGTGCCGCTTGGTTCTGAGTGATCTGCAGCCTATAGAGCAGGGTTTTGGGCAGACCGTGATATAAAGAGTTTGAGAAGTCCAAGCGGGAAAGGACCAAGGCCAGGGTGACTTGGAGCAGAACTTCGGGGGACAGGAGATAAGCAACCTTCCTGATCCTGCGAAGCTGATGCATACAGGAGGAGACCACCGCCCCCACCTGGGCTTTAAGTGAGAGTTCGGAGTCAATAATAACTCCCAGACTCTTTACAGATGCCACAGGGGCGGGAGGGGGGCCAAGCCCTGTGGGCCAGAAGTGAGGACCCCAATGGGTGGAGCTCTTGCCTGGAAGAAGGAGCTCCGTCTTTCCAGGATTCAATTTGAGCTGATTTTGACTCATCCAGAGGAGAATGTGAGACATGACGGCATGGAAGTTAGAAACAGCGGAAGGGGTAGAGAGAGGAAAGATGAGTTGTAGGTCGTCAGCGTAGTTAAAGACGGCGACGTCCCACTGCCTCAGAGAAAGAAGAAGGGGGCGAAGATAAAGATTGAAAAGAAGAGGGGACAGAGAGGAGCCTTGAGGGACACCGCAGGTGGAAGGTACTTTGGGTCCACGGAAGGTGCCCAGACTGACCGACTGAAACCTGCCGGACAGAAAGGAGTGGACCCAGGCCAACGCCGGGCCCTGGAGGCCGGCTTGTTCGACACGGCGGATAAGAATGTTATGATCCACCGTGTCGAACGCGGCCGACAGATCTAACAGTACCAGGGCCCGGGGGGTGCCCTTGTCCGCATTGCCTCTCAGAGTGTCGAGCACGGCCAAGATGACTGCCTCCGTGGAGTGGCCGGGCCTGAAACCGGCCTGATTACCCTCTAGGAAGTTCGAGCTTTCGACAAACTGTGAGAGGCTAGCAGTGACATGGGCCTCCAGAATTTTGGAGAGGTAGGGGAGGAGGGAGATGGGTCGGTAGTTAGCTGGGACCGAGGGATCAGACCCAGGCTTCTTCAATAGGGGCACAAGAACGGCCTCCCTGAAAGAGCCAGGCACCATACCCGAGGAAAGAGAGGAGTTCAGCAAAGGGAGGATACATTCGGGGAGGGACAAGCAGATGTTACGTAGCATGGAAGGGGGACAACAATCGTCCGGAGAGCCAGACTTGACCCGGGTGGCAAGTTTCGCTAGAGTGGCGGCGTCAAGGATAGGAAAATGTGAGAATAATGAAGTATTGTGAGGGACGGGAGTGATGTCAGCGACAGGAAGAGGGGCAGAGATGGAGTCCTTGATCATAACGATTTTATCCACAAAGAAGGAACTGAGGGTGTTGCAGGATTCCTGAGTGGGGGCCTGGGTGGGAAGAGTCCTGGTGTCAGTGGTAAGTTCCCCCATAACTCTAAAAATCTCTTTTGATTTAATAGGTGCGGAGAGAATTCTGTCAGTGATATGTGCAGATTTGGCCGCAATAATAGCTTTCTTGTACTTTTTGCGCGCAATCAAGTAGGTATCCCTGCTCGTGGCGCAATAGTCTCTTCTCCACCTGCGCTCAAATTGGCGGAGTTCAAGATGTTGCTGTTTCAAGCTAGAATTGTACCACTTGTGGGAGTGACTGTGCCGGGACCGAGGGAATTTGGTTAAAGGGGCCAAGACATCGCTGGCTGATAACAGCCAGTGGGAAATGTCATTGGCCAGCTTGCCAGTGCTGAGGTCAGGCGTGAGGGGAGGACGCGATTTTGAAAGGAGGTCAAGAAAGCCCTGGGTGTCTACAGCCTTCCATTTTCGCGCCATACCACCCTCTAAGGAAGGGGCCCTAATATGGCCATTGATGGTGAGAGTGGTCTCGACCAAGAAATGGTCGGACCAGATACAGGGGGTGATCACCGGGTGCGAGAGCTTGATCCCGTGGGTCCAGATGTGGTCAAGAATGTGACCTCCAGTATGTGTGGGGGCATCTATATGTTGTTTTAGGTTAAGGGACGATAAGGTCTCGAAAAGCTCGGTGGCCTGGGGGCCAGCATCCTTATGCTGGAACCAATAATTAAAGTCCCTGAGGATGGCCACACGGGTGGAAGAGGTGGTGAGGTTGGCCAGCTGTTCAGCAAAGGAGGAGGGAAAAAGAGGCATGGGGTGGGGCGGACGATATAATACCACGAGCGTGATGGCACCCTCGTTCGTACCCAGGTTGATCACAAGATTATCAACTGCTGGGAGGGTGAGCGAGGAGGTGGAGATGAGTTGTAGATTTTTCCGGATTACTGCTGCCACGCCCCCTCCATGACGGCCGTCTGATCTATTGGCGTTCAACATGTAGTAATCAGAGGGCAATGCCGCTAGAATGTCTGGAAGAGATCCGATACATAGATGACATCCTTGTCATTTGGAAAGGCCCACGATTAACATTGGATAAATGTCTGCAAGAATTGAACTCATTCAACAGTCGGATACAATTCACACATGACATTAATGAGACAAAAATACATTTTCTAGACATTGAAATATTGAAGACTAACACTGGTTTGGAAACCAGAGTTTTCAAAAAACCCACAGACATGAACAGTGCATTACATTTTTCAAGTGCTCACCCTCTGTCTTTGAAAAAACATTTACGAACCTCCCAGTTTATGAGAATTAAACGGATAACATCGAATGAAGATACCTGTGAAAAACTAATGGATGAACAGGAGAGAAGATATAGACTAAGAGGGTATCCGGACGCGATTCTGAAAGAAGCCAGAAGGACTGTGTCCAACAAAAAAAGAGAGAATTTACTGTAGAAACAAAACAGACTGCATGCTAAAAAAGAGGTGTTTGTTTTAAAATACTCCACACAAGCCTCTCAAATAAAAGCTATCATTCGCAATCGTTGGGAATTGATTGACAACGAACCAGATTTTCATGGAGTCTTCACTGGAATTCCATTATTTGCTCATACCCGCACTCAAAATTTGCGGGAACTTCTAAAAACATCGAGCACAAAAAGAGTGGGAGAATTCAAGGGCATGAGAAAATGCCATAATTGCGGACAATGTGGGAATGTAATCATAGGGAAAGAATTCCGACATCCCCAAACTGGTAAAGCAATAACCCTCAGACATACTTCAGATTGCACAACAGAAAATGTGATTTATGCGATAAAATGTCCATGTGGATTGATTTATGTGGGCAGAACCAGCAGAAAAATCAAAACCAGGATAGTGGAACATAAAAGCCGGACTCGTAACAAAAACATGAATTCTTCACTGGCAGCTCACTGGATTAATGCTGCACATACCATTCCTCAATTGAGATTCACCATACTTGAACACATCCAACCACACATAGGGGTGGACATTAACACCACATTATCATGCAAAGAAACACAATGGATCAAAAAATCAGGGACGATAATCCCAGGGGGTCTTAATGACCACTATGAACTTTTGTGCTTTCTATAATTCTAGATTGAGGGAGGTGATATACACACTTTTTGACGGCATTATCTCATCTTACCATTATCTTCATTTTTTCTGTCATTATAGTGGAATCTTTTCTATCCTTTCATTTTTTCCACCTTCACTCTAATATATATATTTTTTCCACTTTTTTCCCCAACCTTCACTTAGTTGTTTTTGATGATTTGGATTACCCTCGATACTATCATTGGAGTGGGAGCGCCATGTTAAATGAGGAGAGTTATTTTTTAGTCCATCTTTGATATCCAGTTACGTACGACCTACGTGTCGTACTCACGCCAAAACACCCGCAATAACTATGGCGGCTGCTTTACGGAAAGGAGTCACGGACATCCGATTCAGACGGTGCCTGTGTTTAGAGGAGGTAAGAATGATCCTTATTGTAGATCACGGCACGATTCCCTCCGGGGCTCAGCGTATAATACTTACACTGCGCTCTCTGCACATTTTTCTGTAGATGGAATATTGACAACACTACGACAGAATACTGAGGGAGCGATTGTTTAGTTACCTTTAGGTAAGATAGAGACCTGGTCCCCCCTTTTTATTTTTGAACTACTGATTTACCACACGAGTCGGTTTTCATTCATATTACATTTTTACCTTTTAGCTACACATGAAGGTCAGCAAGATTTTGGCTTCTTATTGAGCATCACTTCTTGGAAACTGGGGTATGTTGTCGCAACTAGAGATTCCCTTTCAATTGATGCATTAAGACCACTGTACATTTACACTCTCTGTTTACTTCTAGCATCTTTGTTGAGTTATTACTACTCCTCCAGAATATGCCATCTTCACGTTTTGGCTCAGGCAGGACCTCAAGAGGTACTTTTAGGTACATATAGGTGTGGTGTAGGATTAATCACTCATGAGGGATATTTTAGATCCTAGACTTCTTAGTTTTCACATTACAATTGGTTCTGGCTTTTCTTTTTTTCAACTCTGGACATTGCTTTTCACATTACTTCATTATTCACACTTAATTTCATTATTCACATTATTCCTCCTATAACTATTTCATTCAAAAATATCTTTCTTCTGGTGGTGTCGTTTTGAGGATTGTAAATACCTACAGCCATATGGTAACTGCTGATTATTATTTGCATTGTATTTCATATTTGCATTTCATGATCACAGTAACTGAGGCAAACATACATATGTCTTTTGTAGATTCGCTACCTGACTGACTCCGAAGACTTGGAACTGCATTAACATTTGTTTTTTGTTATACGTTTTACCCCCGAAGAAGGGTTCAGTATGAACCCGAAATGCATTGGGTTGTTGATGAATGTTTTGGGTATTTAAATTGAATTTATTTCATAATGCCCTTCCTTTTTTGAATGCTGTGAAATTTAATCAGGATTTTGAAAAGCTTTATTTTGTGTTTTTTTACTTGCATGATTTATCATACTGAGATTCTTGTACTACTATGAAAGAAAAAACTGAACGTTTAATATTTGTGAAAGGTTAATTTACCATATTCAGGCCTTAGTGCCCCTTTAGCTGTGCATAGCTCAGTCCCGGGTTCCCTTGGACTCACACTGCATCTGACAAAGTATATGCCATCTCTGAACTCACAGAATCCTACGCATCCACTGACAACTGGATACTGAAATTACATTACATCTGTGACTGACCAGGGAATGTTCAGACTTCTCTTAGCTGCTCACATGCCACTTGAGGGCACCTTCTTCTTGCCTCTGCATCTCAATGACATGCTGAAATGCCCCTGATGCTTTACCATGCACCTCTCTTCACATGATATGCTGCATCTGATGGCTAGTCTCATCTGCCTCTTTTGGAGCTCCCTCCTATGAGACTTCTACCATGTTTGAGCTCTCCCTTTATCACAAGCAGCTGGCTCTTGCCTGGATACTGTATTACCTAGAGGAACAGGAACAGTTGCACATTGGAGGATTTTGATCTCTCCCATGCAATATCGAAGGTGCCGATGTGCACCCTTTGGGACACAGCATATTATGAAACAAATGACAAACATTTTCTCGACCAAAGAGCAATTTCCAAGACTAAACATCCTATACAAAATGACAACTCTCCTAGGCAGTCTTTTGACTTGCGTTCTCCCAAACATTTCACTGGACTACTGCCTTATAATCACCCCATTACCGTGGGCACCATAATTATAGGACAATGTTTCCAGGTCATGAATCAACTACAAATTTTAGGTTGCAATAACTGTGGGCCTGATTCACAGAATTAACTTAAGACAAAATCCTAAATGTACTACTTTTGGTATTCACAGAATGCACTTACTACTTTTGGTATTCACAGAATGCACTTACTACTTTTGTTATTCACAGATTAGATTTACGACTACTAACTTTACGTCCACACTCGGGCTGGAGATTCCGGCCCGGAGGCAGAGCTTCCGGCTTGGAGGCGGAGATTCCGGCCCGGAGGCAGAGCTTCCGGCCTGAAGGCCGAACTTCCGGCCCAGAGGCGGAGCTTCTGGCCCAGAGGTGGAGATTTTGGCCATGGCTAAATCTCCACCACCGGCCGGAATCCCCACCTCCGGGCTGAAAGCTCTGCCTCCAGGACGGAAGCTCCGCCTCCGGGCCAGAAGCTCTACCTCCATGCTTGAAGCTCCGCCTCCAAGCCAGAAGCTCCACCTCCGGGCCAGAATCTCCAGCCCGAGTACAGATGTAAAGTTAGTAGTCGTAAATCCATTCTGTGAATACCAAAAGTTGTAAGTGCATTCTGTGAATACAAAAAGTAGTAAGTGCATTCTGTGAAAACCAAAAGTAGTAAGTTTAGGATTTTGTCTTAAGTTAATTCTGTGAATTGGGCCCTGACTGTCCTAGGTTAATCTGAACATTTGTGTACTCAATAATGTTTTCCCTAGTCAGTAAACAACAGAGTATAGCACATCTGTATGTAGAGCCATCCCAAAGCTGGACCAATAAAATGTCTGAATGATTTTGCTAAATAGTGCAATGCAAAAACTTCAAAGTTCATGATTGGCAACAGCAACTAACCATTAGCTAAGAAAGATGTGCTGATTAATATCACAATGAAATTGGAAACAACGGTTTTGGTTAACTGTGTTTTTGCCAATTCTGTGTGAGTTACATGATTGCCATCTCTCCACAGGCATAATAGGAGAAATGTGTGTAACAAACCGGAAACCATGAGACAGAGATGAGATACAAATGTACAAGACCAATGGACTTTGCATTGACATTCGTCTCATTCCCTTTGCCAATGATGGTCAAAGTTGTTTTATGAAGATAACTCTAAATCATGCCTATAACCTTCCAGTAGACACACTCTGAGCACCATGGATTGTGACTGTGGCTGTAATACAGACACTAGGAAAATGTAATTTTGTTGTGAGGTCAACATTGGGCTGTTGGCCATGAAGAGTCGTCTGATGGTCTTTACTGTTGTTGGCCCTACCTGCCACATTTATAGTGGCATCTTCAGTGCTAATGTGACTGCAGTCAATTACTATCCGAGGTTGTGTTTTAATATGGTTTATCCTCGAATATTCTTGACCTTATGTTCAATACATCTAAGCTCTCAAACCCAAGAGAACTAACTGCTTATTATTTCAATATGCTGAATGTGAAAAATCGGAAGAGCATACTCCCTGTGACCAATCAGCAATTTACAGCAGACTGGATGATTTTCCCTGTAATAGATTACACCTTATTAACTGAGAAATATTGCCATTTGTAGCTTTGATAACAGCACACACCATTGATATCATCACTTTTAGTGCTTCAATAAAGCTGTTATTATAACCTGAAAATTAAAAGAAATGCAACTTAAAATCCTAATCATAGAAGATATTTATTGGATTATAATGGTCAAAATACCCACTATTTTGTTATACCATGACCCTTAAGGTAACAGATTATGACAGGTCTCAAATACTATCTGTCAGTATAGGCCAAGAAACTACATAATAAGTAGAGAGCACCCTACTTTACCATTATTACATCACAGTAAGGACATCAATCAAATTCACACCTCTAGTGAAGCTGAATTTGTTGGCCACAAATTGTTTAAATGAGACAGACTTACGGGCGAGAATATGCATTGGGAACATCAGAAAGAATTCCTCACACAATCATGTGTACCAAAGTTTAGGACACTGAAAAATGAATATAAAAACATATGGAGCTAGTCATGGATGTAACTTACAGTTGTGAGTACTTTTCTTCTGTGATTTACTCATTGGGGCCAAATTACTTACTCCATTTTGTAGTACGTGTAGAGTTGCGCTCTTGTCTCTGCGCGCTACGTGATGACATAGCGCACGCAGCAGCCATTTTAGGTACTGAGCGAGAGCGCGAGTAGTGGGGAAATATCGGAGAGCACCGGACACCCGGCGCTCTCCTGCTGTAACTGAATAAATGTGTATACTTCCTCAACACTGTATTCTTTGAATCATTGTGGCGCTTTACACTTCATTACAGTGGCGACGAGGCCGGGAGAAAATAAAAGAAGAAAATAAACAGGAATATACATAGTGAGAGCCCAACAGTGGAAAGAAGAGGAGTGCACTGAGCCAAGGGGGCCACCACGAGGAGCAACAAGGAGAGCAAAGGCTAACATAGATAAATCAGCAGGAGAGCCTGGCTGGGGCACAAACCCACCAAGAGCAAGCAACAGGAGAGAACAAAAGAGTACCAGGTACAAGGGGCAGAGAGTGACAGGAGCCGGGACTGACCCCTTAGTAACCCCACCAGCATAAGGACCAAGTAGATTGAGAAGGGGACACTAGAATGGGGTGCCCAGTCCAAGAGCTAGCACCCGGACATGATTGAGGCCCTGGTGGAGTCACAGAGAAGTGAAGAAGGGCGCGCAGAAGGACCCCAACCAGACCAGGTGAACGGAGAGAGCGCAAGCGCGCCAGGCAGCCCGAGAGGTCAGGAGACAGAACCGGAGAGATGCGCCGAAACGAGTGCGCAGGCGTCCTCACTCACAACGCTGATTCCGTTCTTGCCCAAACCAGGAGAACCTCTAATAAAGTGGGAGGACTGGAGAGAGTATTCCATGAATTTCATCAAAGCTCTGGAAGACGAAAACGGGGAAGCTTTCCCCAGTAAAAGGAAGAGGAGGATACTCCTGCACAACTTAGGCCCGGAAGGGATAAGGGTCTTCCAGAATCTGGTACCCATCCCCAGGCAAGCCGCAGACGACGACGTATTCAGACAATCTATAGAACATCTGAACAACCACTATCAGCCGGCATTGTGCACATCCATTGACAGATATATTTTCCAGCAAAGGAAACAGGAGGTGGGCGAATCAATAGACGACTATGTAGACGCGCTCAGGAAATTGGCAATAACGTGCAAATTTGGCATGTTGCACGATTAGTTCATAAAGGACCAAATAGGTATGCACACCTCAAATAAGACGGTCCAGGACAAACTATGGGTGAATGGAGGCGCTACGCTTAAGGAGGTGATCGCCATGGTGAAAAAGGGAGAGCTGTCCAAAAGATGCGCAGATGCAGCAAAAAGAGAACCCACCCAGATGGCCTGTGGTCAATAAAGTAGACGATGCATAACCAATAGGAAGGAACAAAGCCACAGCAGTGGAAGGTAAAGTGCCCAACAGATGGACAGGGAAGGCCAACACAGCAGAGAAGACAGAACAGAGAAAGCATGAATGCGTGCTACTGGTGTGGAAGCCAATCCGATGCGGCCAATGACAAACGCTGTCCGGCGTTCCAAGAGAAATACATGTTCTGCGGCTTAGTAGGACACTATAAAATGGTATGCCGCCGCAAGATGAGAAGGTCCACAGTGAAGTATGTAGTGCAGGATCCGGAGGAGGAAGAGGATAGAGAACAGGTGGAATAAGACAGCGTACTGTGTGTGGAAGTTCAGATACTGGGCATTGATTGCAGACGCTCCAGTAAACCACAATGTGACATGGTGATTGGGGTAGTACAGATCAAAATAGTAGTGGACTCGAGTTCCCCGTACACCATCGTCAAAAGGACAGTATGGAATGAGAAGTTCAGACCCAGCCTAGGACCACCACTAGATCCTCCGGACATAAGGCCAGTCACGTACACAGGAGAACCCATTCCGATGGTCGGATACAGAGTCTTAACCTTTGAGTTCAAAGGGTGGAGTGCTGAGTGCAAGCTGTATGTGGCAGAGAAGGGCCCGTCGGTCCTAGGGTGGATGGATTAAGGCGACCTGGGGATACAGTTGGACCCAGGAGGAGACACCCAGGGGCTAATGACAGGCCCGGGGCGCTGGGTGGACTTTGAGAGGATGAAGAGTGAATTTCCCAAAGTATTCGTTGGGAAGGTTGGCAAATTGGAAACATTCATGCATCAGATAGACCTCAAGGAGAACACCACGCCAGTGTCCCACAAGGTAAGGAACATACACATAGCGGTAAGAGAAGCGGTGCAACAGGACTTGCACAGACTGGAAGAGAACGGAATCATAGAACCAATAAATAGTGCAGAGTGGCTGGTGCCTCTGGTGGTGGCCATGAAACCTCACGTGTAGATCTGCGCGAGCTGAATAAAAGCATCATTGTGGAAAAATTCCCGCTACCATGTATTTAAGAGATGTTGGCAAAGAAAAAGGGGGTAAAGTGGTTCTCTACCATCGATCTCACTTCAGCCTATCATCAGATAGCTCTACACCTAGTGAGCCGGAAACTGACATAGTTTATAACACACTTCGGGTCTCGCGTCAGCGGCAGCAGTATTCCAGAAACTAATGCACCGATTGTTTAACGACCTTGAAGGAGTACAGTACTTCCAGGACAACATATTAGTGATGGGAAAATATCTAAAAGATCATGACAGGAAGCTAGACATGGTACTTTGAGTTCTGGAAAGCAATGGCCTTACTGCCGAATGGGAGAAGTGCCGGTTCGGAATGACCTTTGTCACATACCTGGGGCATGAGATTGGAGAACAAGTCATCACGCCCAAACGGGCCAATGTGAAGGCGATTTGTGACGCCCCGGCATCGAACAACAAAGAAGAAGTGAGATCCTTCTTCTGGATGGCTGAATACTACAGCAAATTTGTGCAACACTTTGCCACCAAGACGCACCACATGAGGCAACTCGCAAGGGACAAAACAGTGTTCACTTGGATGGAGGAAACACAAAAGGAATATAATACCATAAAATATGATATCAGCAAGGCGATACCTCTGCAAGGATATGACCCCCTAGGGCGGTCAGTGTTGACGACAGACGCCAGTGAAAAAGGACTGGGAGTAGTCCTTATGCAGGAAAGGAAAGATGTAACATTGGAGACGCCCAGCTTCGCATCGAGGTCCCTATCTCCAACAGAACATAAGTTCAGTGTAATATAGAAGGAGATGCTAGCTGTAGTGTGGGCCATGGGGAAGTTCCGCCAATTCCTATGGGGCAGGAGGTTCCAACTCAAGACTGATCACAAACCCCTTGACAAAGTTCTTACATCGAGCAGGCTTGCAAGCGCCACTCCCCGCATCGCCAAAATGACATTGAAACTGTTCGACTATAGGTATGATGTGGAATACATCCTTCGAACAAGAAACAAGGTAGCCGACTACCTTAGTAGAGCTTCGGCGATGGAGGAAGCCGCCAGCAGTGCGGATGAGAGTGAGGTCATGGTAGCTTTTGCGGAGGATCCCGAGAGAGTGATGAGTAGCCAGGAATGGACAAAAGCATATGAAGAAGACCAGGACATAGGAGAGGTCAAAGAATGTCTACTACGGGGATGGCCGGAAAAGAAACAGTTACGGACAGCACTCAGGAAATTCTATGAGGTGCGGGAGGAGCTATCAATAGGAGACAAAGGGATATTTCTGTACAGAGGAGACAAAGTAGTCCCCACCTTTTAGCTGTACTACACGAGGGGCACTAAAAAATAGTGAAGACGAAGATGAGAACGAAACAAATGTACTGGTGGCCTGGAATGGACATTCAAGTGGAGAGACACGTAAGAGAGCGGACAAGACCCTGACACCTCTAAGACCAGCTTAAGGGAAGTTTGCCAGCCTGATAAATCCCTGGGAGGAAGTGTCTATAGACATTCTCGGACCCATATTGGACACCCAGGGCATGCCAAAATACATGTGTGTCCTCATCGACAGGTATTCGAAGTGGCCGGAGGTGCACATACAGGAAGAGATGGATACAGAAACAGTTCTCTGGTTCCTTACTGCCACCTTCCTCAGGGAAGGTATTCCCAGATCCATCTTGAGTGACAACGAGCCACAGTTCACCTCGGAGAAGTGGTACAAGTACATGGAGAGGAATGGTATCAAAACCAAACACACCTCCATATACCACCCAGCTGGAAATGGTGAAGTGGAGCGGTTTATAAGGGTCATAATGGGATCCGTTCAAGCAGCCATCACAATGGGAAAGGATTGGGAAAAGGAGGTCCAAAGTATGCTGAGGGCCTACCGCATCACCCCCACAAGCACGGGGTATAGCCCCTTCCAGATCCTGAGAGAGCGTGACCCCTAAACCAAAGACAACCTAGCATGGAAGGCAAAGACAGTAACCAGCAAATGGTCCCCGGCGGTGGTGCAGCACAATTTAGAGAAAGCCCAAAGGATATACACTGAGCATTATAACCGGAGAAGGAACGTGAAAGAAGCAGCCCTTGAGAAAGGGAATGGGTTAGAGTCAAGCTGGCTATGCTGCGGAAGAAAGGAGACAGCAAATACAGCCAACCTCTGCTGGTAAAAGAGGCATATGACAGAGCAGCGTTGCTCAGCGACGGGAATGTATGGTCCCAAGACCGCATGTCCAAATGTAACAAGATTCTACAATGGTCTAATGAAGAAAGTGGGAGGACATCCCAAGATCAGGTGCCACCTGAGGGTGAGGAGACACACCAAGAAAGAGAAGGGAATCCAGGATCTGGACAGAGCAGTGGGGAAGTCGGAGACAGTGACATCCCTCGACAGGAGAACATCGGGGAGAGGTGAGTAAAACCCCGAGGAGAGAAAGTCCTTTAGCAATTGGGGACAAGGTGGTGAACCCGACTGAGAACAGTCCCAGAGATGCTTCCAACACTCTGGTAAGGTGCAAACGGGCAGGAAGAGCGGTGGTTAGGCTTGTCAGATTCCGAGACTTTGAACTAGGAGAGGGAAGAAAATGTGATTCGATAAAAGACTATATGTTTTCCGTTTGCAATGCAAAAGGGGGGATATGTAGAGTTGCGCTGTAGTCTCCGCGCGCTACGTGATGACATAGCGCACGCGTGGCCATTATATGTACTGGGCGAGAGCGTTAGTTGTGGGGAAATATCGGAGAGCACCTGCACTCTCCTGCTGTAACTGAATAAATCGGTATACTTCCTCAACACTGCATTCTTTGAATTATTGGGGCGCTTTGCACTTCATTACAGTACGTTTAATAGTATGTGAGGAAGGGGAGGATGTTGAGGATGGAGAGAGTCAGAGAGGGTGAAGGAACCATACTTGCCCATCACTCACTCTCTGGATTTTGCTGCATCCCACCCAATGCCATCTAAAAATTAAAATAGAGAAAGGAAAAGAACGAAAAATAAAGAAGGCAAACGAAAGGAGAAAATAAAAATACAGAAACAGACAAATAACTCAAAACTGTTTTACAGAATGCAGAAAAGACAGAAGGGAAACAGAAGTCCTAGAGGAGACAGGAGATAGAAAACGGACACAGAACAAGAGGGGTTGAGAGAAGAAACAAGGGCGCGAGGAAAAAGGAGGAAGTTCTCCGAATATCTGGTGGAAGACCCTGGAAGTAGGAAGGACAGCGGGATGAGTCAAGGAGCTCCTGGAGAGGGGCAAGAGGCAGACACTCTTGCTGCCGTTACCTCCAGCCACATTTACAAGGGAGTGTGGCTCAACCAGGTTAGCTCCTGTAGATGGAAATTAACTGGTCACATGGGTCAAATGGGAGGAGGTTGCTCAAAAAATGAGAAGGTTGGGAACTAGAATATTGAGTTAGGGTATTGTTTTAACCAGACATGTCCTCACCTTGCACTGGAGGTTTTCCAGGGGAGCCCCCACTGCAGGTGGAATATGGAGGTCGAGGATTGGGTGCTAATTGAGCAATCTTCACTAAGGGACAAGGGAAGTAGGGGTCTGTGACGCCGGGCAATCGCAGACAACTGGGCATCCATTCTAGCAGATTTATGGGGGTTAAGGGGGGAGTAGTATTAGCTCTTGTTGCTAAATGGAGAAGGGTGTCGACGGGCCTGATAAAGGGGTGCAGTAACTGGCCTGTTGAAATAGTTGTAGTTGGGCCCGGCTATGGCTGCTGTAGCCTTTATGTGCCTGATTCAGTTGCCTATGGCTATCTTTATCTAGTCGCATGACTTTTGTACTCCTGGTACAGTGATTCATGTTTAAGCTGTCTAACATGAAATAGGATGTCCTATACAATTGACAGATATATACTGCATTTTTCTGCTGGTTAAGATATAATAATACTGTACTGTACCTTCTGCAACCACCAATAAATTTTTTTTTAGAAAGGGTCGTGGGTATGCAAACATCCAAACAAAAAAAGGGTCTTGTGGGCCTAGAAAGGGTTAACAAAGCCCAGTGGTTAATTAAGGGAATCACAGGAGATGTGGAAATGTTATGTTCTTTACACAGTCTGGGGTAGTGTGCGATTTATATGCTGAAAGGAAGAAAGAGCTAAAAAAGAGACCACACATAGAGGTATTCCCGTGTGTCAAAAGAAAAGTTTGGTTGTTTTGCTGTAAATTATTTGTTGATAAGTCGATGTGATAATGAAGCTAAAAGAAGGGGTTGATGGTTCAAAAGGTTTTTTAGCACCTTCAACTCTGTTCAGGAGAAGTGAGAAAAAGGAAAACCTATGGAGGTATGGAGGTAGAGACCTAAAATTAAACCCCATAGGAAACATTGTTTAATTACATGCAATTATTTAAAATAGTTAAACATATAAATAAATGTATATTAATGGTAAAAAATCTTAAGATAAAATGTATTTTATATTTAATTATAACCTATTGTAACAACCTGGGATGAGGTCTGAGTAATTAGCAGTGGCTGTGATTAATTCAACCATTCCATTCATGACTTTTGTGCAATGCCCTGGAAGGATGAGTATGCCCAGACAGGGTTCCTGTGCATACTGTGCCACTGGAATATAGCTAGACCGGACTAATGAGTCCTAATATTGGTTGCTTGTGCTATGATTTAGGCAGTACTGGTTAAGACTGATTTGCATATTGCTGGGCCCAAACTGAAGTGGCATAGTGTGCAAAATAATGATGGACTGGGATGGTGGCCCTAGTTATTACCAGTGGCTGAGATTAATTCAGACATTCCACCCATCACTTTTTTGTACGATAAAGTGCACCTTTGGCCTGGAAGTTAAATGTCATAAATGTTTACAGTGTGTATTTAACCACCCACATCATGACAACATTTATGTCTGCCAGGAGTACCACTATGCCCCTGCTGTGCTGCAGTTTAAAAGCACTTCACTGACACACTGCTAGAAAAAGTACCATTGCCATGTAGGAAAAAATAGTTGTTAAATATTCATAAGTCACACCTATAATGTGCCTTGAAACCCCACAGGGCAGACTCATAATACAGAAACATAGGGCCTACTATGGGACATATTTACTGCTGAATGGTGGAGCGCGGTGTTAGCCTCCCTGGATAAACGCAGCACCCCACAGCTTCTGAAACGCAGGGCTGCACCATATTTACAGCAATATGGTTAAGCCATGCGTTTACCTCTGCGCTGACACAAAATTTTGCAGCCTAGAGCAAATGTAGGCACCTTGCACCATAGTGAGAGTGTGTCTGCGTTGAGGGGAAGATTGTTTATGTGCAGGAATGTCTCCCTTCCTGCACATAAACAATCTTTAAACGGTGTTTTGTAACTTCTATGTTTGCTGTTTAGTGCAGCACACATAGAAGTTGCAAAATATCTTTTTTTTATTGATTGTTTATTTCCAGAAAGGATCGCCTCCCTGCTCATAAACAATCAATGGCCTTTTGCTGTTTCTATGTGTGATGCACAAAACAGATTACCCTGGTCCTAATATTGATGCTACCCCATATTTACGTAGCCCTTGTAAATATGAGGCAGCATCAAAATCAATGGGTGTTGTAGTGAAACTCCCACCCCAACACCCATTGCCCACCCCTTTCACGCTAAGTATACAGTGAAAGGTGGCCTTATTCACAAGGCTGAATTTGGAAGGGTAGCTGCACTCTTTTTAATGAGTATGTTGAGGCGTTTGTTCGGTATGTGTGCTGTGCTGGTATGTAGCCTGCAAACTATGAAGTATAAAGTGTATTTGGCCTGGTTGAGAACCAGGACACCAGTACGCACTACTCAATTTGAATTTGAACGCTAGTACATTTATTTTGAATTTTCCCAAAAAATCAGCTTAGATCAGCATTACATTCATATTCATGTTTCATTTGTTGCAAAGCAAGTTATTTGTCAACATATACATTGCTGTCTTTGAGCATATACCATACATTTCAATATCAATACATTTTATCTACACCCAATGCATTTCGGGGCGCGAGCCCCTTCGTCAGGGGTCTGTATGTAGAGGAAAGAAAAAGAAAAAGAAAAGGAATCTTATTACTATTGATGCACTAATATATTGGAAAATAGATCTCTGTGCTATGTATATTTCTTACCGCAGGTTAAGTAGAATCAATTATAGGTTGCAGTAACCCAATTGGATATTGAAATAGCCTGGACGAAAGAAAAGAGGGGGGGGAGCTAAGTATGAGCATAGTAGGTTGATTAAATCGGTGATTTATGCAAAAACCTCTGTATGAAAATTCATGTTACCTGTGTGCTTTACTGTATCAAGTCTGAAAAATAGGAAAAAGGGGAAGAAGGGGGTTAGGGGTGAGAATGGTGAAAGGGGTGTATGTTGTTATCTCTTGATAAGCGTGAAGCTGATTTAACTTAGTATTACAATATATGCATCTATCCTCACCTTATTTATGTTGACTTTAGAACTGGAGCCTATATGGAAATGCAAAACATTTCCGTCAGTAATGCCAAAAGCAAATATGCGATTAGGTCTGACTCCATTAGTATTGAAGTTTACCTGTGAGTCCTGCCTGATGAACGTCGGACTCAGCAAGTGCTCGAAAATTAGGGTAGATCTGCCGAAAAAACAGCAATATTTCTTAGGGTGCTACGCTGCCTTGTGAATAAGGTGAAGCCCCTATTGCCACAACAACGTCCTGAAAAGTGAAACTGTGGTGGCGATAGTGACTTGTAAATATGCCCCTACATGTTGGAGTTAGTGTGCCCTCACAGTTATAAAACAGCCAAAAGCTACTTACAATTTGGTGGATTGCTCAACTTTTCTCTCAGCAAGATTAGATGAGATTAAAACCTTAATAACATATTTCCATTTCAAAAAAGGCTATGCAAATGCTGTAAGTAATTTCCTGCTTAGTTTTAAAGTCAGAATTAATGGCGAAAATAGACTTTTGATAATGTAACCAGAAAGGTAACTTTATAAAAATGTATGTTAGGCTCTCTGAGCCAGAAATGGATTAAGAATATTTATACCACTTATCACATAGCTCCAGATATGGAAAACACATGACTCTGGCTCAGAAACCAATGGCAATGGGAATGGCAATGGCAATCGACAGGAACAGTTGGTAGGAAAAAGGACAGCTTTAGCATTTTTTTTCAGATTTTGAGATGTAAAGGAAGGATTCTCTTTTTCATTCCCAGAATCATCCCAGACAGCTAGAATCCAGGCACAATAAAAGAGAATGCAAGCCTGCCAGTGGCAGATGGGTTATGTCATCCTGAACAAAGTGCTCCTGGATATTTTTACAGTAAGAGGAAGAGCAAGCACAGCACATGGAGGAAGGGGAATTGTGACACAATAGTTAGGATTGTGTGGTAGAATTCATCCAATCACTACCTAGTCCACAGAATAAACCTTTTGCATCCACTCCTAGTTCCTCAGAGTATTACTGCACCTGAAATGACTCTATTGAAAAAAGCAGGCTCTACTGGAAAAATACTTGCCACTTCTGACTCCAGTTGCAAGACGAAAACTCAAGGACTCTTAAACTCCTGCTGGCAACAAGGGACTGACACTGCTTTCCAAGGGCAGGGAACTACTTTGGGGGTACAAACGCAGATTGGCTCCTGATCCCAAGAGGGTAGAATGGACAACTGAGTACTGGTCCCTGCAAGAGACCTGGGTGGAGATAGATCTTGTATCTAGAAGCCTGCCTTAAGAAGATTGGTCTGTCAGACTGATCAGGAGGAACTTTCCCAGAACTTTGAAACAGTTGTGACATAGTCATTTTTTCAAATTCCTGTGGACAGGGACACAATGGTGGAGTGTGCCAAGGGAGGTTAAACCTAAGACATACAAAATAATAAGGTTGTAGCGATGAGAGCTTTTTTGCTGTGCTGAAAACTGCATTAATGGGATCTCCGGGAAAAGGTATCTGTCTATGTGGATATTTGACTGGTTATGACTTTCAGCCTTGCTCTGTTAGGGGATTCTGACTGTCAAAATGCGACTAATGGCCTGATGTGGAGTCTGATAGTGAGAATAATCCATTGTAACTGAAATGGAGTACCCTCACTACCGAACTGACAGTCTGCCAGCCTCGATTAGAGTTGGACAGACCTTCACTATGTTAGCGATGGGGGCTAATCCATCTCTGGCACTGATATAATCCTCCAATGGCCAAATGGAGTAAGCGCTATCAGAGTTTTGGCCATTTGACCGCCAACCAAATTTACAGTGGGTAGTCAAAGGGACAGTTTTCACTATTTAATAAGGTGCCGTGAAAACTGCAAAATGACCCCCACACCATGGGCAACAATTCCCATGGAGCAAGGGTTATTCTTTTTTTATTTTAAAAATAAAATGTGTCAAGTATTCTTAGATTTGGACATTTGACCACCCATCCAATTTAGAGTGGACAATCAAATGGACAGCTTTACTGTACATCACTACCATGTAAAATCTGGCAATAATGAGCAGTGAAAACTGTAAAATTACCCCCACACCATGGGAGACAACACCAATGGTGTGGGAGTCATTCATTTTCATTTTATCTTGAGAAACAAAATCCTGCCTTGGGATTTAGTTTTTGAAAATTAAAAACAGATTAAAAGTTTGACGGATGTTATCATCATGTTGCAGGAGCCATTCTTCAAGCTTTTCATATATGGACAATTTGCAATTCCTGCCGTTGTGGGACATGTTTGCTGGGCTATCAGACATCTCTAGTTTCAGAGGACAGGTACTCCATCAAGGTGACGGAGTATTGTACTCTGCCGCCCTGACAGAGTATAGACAGTCATCTGCTTTCTAAATCAACCCCTGAGTCTAAATTTAAATCTGTGGAACAGGCCGAGGCCGCAAATATGAAGTGGCACTCTTGATAGCCATATAATTTAGGTTTGTCAGTCTCTGAACATTTGGGGCCAACAGCTTTGGCAAGAGCTCGAAAAGGACATATTTGGATAGATTTGGTTGAAGGAAGATAGCCCAGTTATTTGAACCATAAAGATTAATCACAGTTAATGGTGTATTTTTCTGTAAATCAGTGGAATTTCTGTTTTGCTTTGGTTATATGATATTTACTTGAATTCAGGATCATAAGAGAGCCAAAATCTGAGGGGTGATCTCTAGGGGAGCAATCTTGGTAGCAAACTAATGGAGTATCATCAGCATAATAATAGGTTCCAAATTTGAATTGCCAGATGAGGAAGGGTCTGTGGAATTTATGCACCCACTCAGCAACTTATGCCACCACTTACAGGACCACTCAGTCACTTCTGCACCCACTCACAGACCTACTCAGATACTCATGCACCCACTCACACACCCACTCAGACACATTTGCTTCCATTTACAGACCCACTTAGACTCATGCACCCACTCAAAAAACTCATACACTCTTTCACTGACTGACTCAGATACTTATTCACCCACTAACAGACCCAATCAGAGACTTATAAACCAACTCACAGGCCAACTCAGGCACTTATGCACTCAGTTACAGACCCACAAGGACATTTTGACACTCACTCACATACCCATACAGATACTCTCACATGCATACCTATAGCTATAGGGAGACTGGCACAGCCACTCAGTTACACCAATACCGACAGTATTACACCCACTCATATATCTATGTAGACACTATCACACTCACACATAGGGGCCGATTCCGATTTCTGTTGGAAATTGGACCGACCGACTCAGACCCGGAACGGAGTCCGACTGATAACAACAGGCACCGTACAACCCGCGCAGTACGATGAGAAGCCCGTGAACTGCAACCGAACCGTCCAGAAAACAAGCTGTACGACCGAGTCATACAGAAATCAGCAATCCTGCCGGAAAATGGACACGAGCCGCACCGACCAACACAAACCCAGAATGAACCCGACCGAGACCTACCTGCGACATCCGACACGGCCAGTACGATGCAATGCGTCTGAATTCAGACCAACCTGCACGGAGCACAAGCCGCATGACCGACACGCACAGAAACCAGATACCTGAAGAGAGAGAGAACCCTGCGTCCGACTCACATGCAATACCGAACAAAACCAGCGTGAAAGACAAGGAGCAGCCCGCATGAGCCAACATGAGCGTCCGAAGAATGTCTCGTACATCCCCACACAGCCACAAGGAAAAAACACCAAAAAAGGACCAATCAAGCATTGACAAAGTCAATAAAAAGTAAATGAAAAAAAGAATCAACAAAGACACACCCACAACTCCACTTATAAAAATTCAAAAATTCACTACCATGATCCTTTGCACATACAACTGACCAGCCAGCACAGAACTATTTCAGGCAGCAAACACAGACAAACACACAACTCACCCATCAAACAACCTTTTCACCATCAACACCCCTCCAAAAGTACCCTCAAATATACCTAGTAAAATAGACAGACTTGCACACACACACACACATCAATCACCGCCACAACCACCCATCACCATGCCCCCTAAGAAGAATCCACAGCTCAGAGACAGTGCATTAGAAATATTAGTAGATGAAATCCTCAGAGTGGAGTCACATTTGTTTGGTGCATTGCTACAAAGGACCCCCATGTCAGAGAAAATCAAGATGTGGGAGAGGATTGTGGACAAGGTGAACGTACAGGCACCAATGTTGCGCACAAAGACTGACATCCAGAACAGGTGGTATGATGTGCGCAGGAGGGTCAAGAACCTCCTCTGCAAGGACTACGAGTTAGCCCATCGCACCGGCAGTGGCCCACCTGCCAAACCAGTCTACTTCAGGTCCTGGGAAGGAAGGTGCGGGACATGCTACCACCAGAGAGCGTCCATGACCTACCAGACATACCAGAGCCTGGTGAGTACATAACCAAAATAACAAAAATTGGGTCGCAATGCACACTCATCACTGGTAAGGGGGCAGTGAAAACATGCACTGATAGCAAAAGCATAGTAAACAAAAGTGAATCAGCCCAAGGAGTGCATGCTAGGCAGACAAACACAATACCGCCCACCTCATGGTGATACATAACTGTGTCAAGACATGTACAAACCTAACAACAAATACAGCAAGCCAGTGGAACCAATCTAAATAAAAGGTGTCAGACATTTCTGCCACGACAACCACTACCTCACAGTGAAGGTGACTGACAGGAATGAATAGTGGGTGTGCTGGTATGGTGAGTGTATCCAAAAGCATGATGGGGTTGTTGCCACAGATAATGCTCCCCCTCCCAATTGGACCATCAACACCTCCCTGAAATATGCTCACCCCACAAGGTTGGGAAATGTACTTGCAGGAACTCTGGGACTGGGCGCTGTAGTGGGGAGCACGAGGCCCTGCTGGGCATTGACCACCAGCAAACAACAGAACAACACTGTTAGCCATCTTGCCATTGCTGCCACACAGGGAAGCAGAGTCCAAAGGAAGGAAGTGATGGCATGCTGGGAAGGGGGTGTAGGCCAGAGCATGCTGGGAGTTGCAGTCACTCACAATCCTCAGCCACCTAGATGGCCCAGCAAGCTCACACTGCACCATGCTCACCCCACAGGGAGTGGAAATGGATTGGCAAGAACTCTGGGACTGGGCCCTGTAGTGGGGAGCACAAGGCTCTGCTGTGAACTGGGCACAAACAGACAACAGGACAACACTGTCAGCCATCTTGCCATTGCTGCCACACCCCCTCACAGGGAAGCAGTGTCCAAAGGAAGGAAGTGAGGGCATGCTGGGAAGGGAGGTGTAGGCCAGAGCATGCTGGGAGTTGCAGTCACTCACAATCCTCAACCAACTACATGGCCCATCAAGCTCACACTGCACGATGCTCACCTCACAGGTAGTAGAAATGGATTGGCAGGAACTCTGGGACTGGGCCCTGTAGTGGGGAACATAAGGTCCTGCTTGGAACTGTGCACCAACAGACAACAGGATAACGCTGTCAGCCATCTTGCCATTGCTGCCACACCCCCTCACTGGGAAGCACAGTCCAAAGGAAGGAAGTGAGGGCATGATGGGAAGGAGGGGTGCAGGCCAGAGCATGCTGGGAGTTGCAGTCACTCACAATCCTCAGCCACCTACATGGCCCAGCAAGCTCACACTGCACCATGCTCACCTCACAGGGAGTGGAAATGGAGTGGCAAGAACTCTAGGACTGGGCCCTGTAGGGGGGAGCACAAGGCCCTGCTGGGAACTGTGCACCAAAAGACAACAGGACAACACTGTCAGCCATGTTGCCATTGCTGCCACACCCCCTCACAGGGAAGCAGAGTGAAATGTGAACAGGGATGACACTCCTGTGTCAGCCACCTGGCCCTTGAGTACCACTGGCCATGTACATCTAAATACATACATGAGCTTCCCATGTACACACTCCAACATGCACAATGAAAGGCATCATGATGGCTGGACAATGTGCAACAACAATATCACTCTCTGTGATGACTGGAGACAATGCAGTGTACAGGCACGCATCCTGACATCCTGTTGCAAACGTCATGTGCATGAACAATTGATCCAAAACTCGAGGAGGGGGAATGGTTAACTTGTCCTGTGCAACCCGGGTCATAACGTATTGAGTTGCCTCCATTCAAAACCTCACATACGTACACATGCATAATGCGGAATATCTTTGTTTCCTGCATCAGTGTACTGTAGTAGTTGTTTAATTGGGTCACCATGTTAGCAAATGTGTTGTGCCCCCACCTGGATGTAAACTGTCAGCTTTCCCAAGAGTGTACAGAGATGAGAATTAAGAGTGAGTGCCTGTGCCACGTGCTGTGAGTCAAAAAACACTAACATCACCCAAAGGCAAAGGTAAAATGGTGAACATTGTGATATACAAAGTTACAAACAAAGCTGTTGTGTGGGTGGATCCAGCTACTGATCCACCGCACCAGGGTTGTTCACTGTTGGACAACATGCTGCTGCCCCATGTGATCCTACAGCCTTTTTCTTCTCTAGAAAAGCTTGTGGAAGCGGCCAGTCCACCTCCAGGTGGAGGCCCAGCATATTTGCACAAATGGGGACCCAATGGAAATGCAGCTGCAGTACACTGAGGTGGTAAACTAACATGTACCGCCCGATTCCTCTGTACTTATATCATGGCAATTAGTAAGGAATGAAAATACCTAAATAGCCTGGTTGCACAGGACGACTGATCGATTCCCCCCTTCATTGCCATTACTACCCATTGCAAGCTGAATCGATCTGTACCTCTTCCTCCCTCCCAGTTGCTAAATACAAATGTGAACCGTCAATGCTTGTAGTAAAATAACTGACAATGTCTTACTCTTCCAAACACAGGTGCTCGTGGGGACAACAAGTGAAGAGGAGTCCCTGGCACAGACTTTGGTGGAGGACGAGCTCTCTGGTGTGGATCTAGCTCTGTCCTCTTTGGATGACGACCAACAACCTGGCGCCTCCGGTGTGAGTCATCATGCAGCCCCAGCAGTGGAGAGTCTGATGCACCGCCGAGGCCTGCACTTGAGGATCCCCCCTGAAGAAGAAGAGGGGTCGTCCAAAGAGGAACACGTGAGCCACTGTAGTCCGAGCACATCCCCTAGGAATCCTAAACCTGTTTTGAATATTGGCCTTTGTGTGCAAAGCGTTCACCTTGTTGCACATGACACAACTCCCCAACATGACATGGAGGGTCCATGTTGTTCCAATGGTGGAGATGAATGTGGACTTCACTCTGGACATTTCATCTGCCAGGACTTCTAACACCTCTGTGAACTTTGGATTCTAAACCTCATGTACATCACTGTCTCCACACATGTATGTAAATAAACTCACTCTTACACTATACCTGCCTATGTTGTGTTTAAAACGTGGTATGTGTCATGAAGCTGTTGAAATGCCAAAGTATACAGTGCATGCCCACTACTACAGCAATGTCATTACTGTTATGTGACTCATGTTGATGTGACACATATGAGGTAGACGCACAAATAGGGCCCCACTACACATACTCACCATTGACATGTGACACGTTGTCTACAAAGATGCATACCAGAACTACAGTGGAATGCACAGACGCCACACCTTTCCATGGTCAGTGCTAACAAGCCCACAGGTGAGGTAACCAAAGGTCAGTCAGATGTGTGAAGATAGACAACACAAATACCAAGTAGAGCACAGGTCCATCACACATCATCAACAAGTTTATTATACAACAGTAGCAAGGTAAGCCCACCTGACAGTGGGCACACGGTCACCAAGTCTTGTTGATTGGAGCTTTAGGGGTGTGTGTCACATCACATGATTGGATACTAGAAGTTCCACCCTGGCATTGGTTTCTGGTTGTTGGGTGTCAGAGTTGACCAAGCACGAGCCAAAGTACCTTTGGAAGGATACACATAAGACACAGTCAGAAGCACACCAGAACAGGATGGAAATGCAATGAACATGCACAAAACATGTCTCAAGAAACCTACACAGTTACATATTGGCATATCGACAACATTGTGGACCACAGACCATCAGACAGGACACATCACTGCACACATCCATTCAAGTACCACACAGACAAACCCAATCAGTAATTGAGCAGCACCCACACATCTTAGGCAAAGTCAATACATTGACGTAACAACCCTGGGAACTCACAATCAGCTGTAGAAGTTGTTGATGAGCTGTGTGTGGACATCACCCTCATCATCATCATCATCACTGGTCTCCTGGCCTAGGCCTGGATCCTCCATAGGTGGGGGATTTTGGTCACTGTATGAGAGGCACCTCCTTCCGCACTGCCCTTTGTGTAGCATGCAGCATACTATGATGATCTTGCACACCGTAGCTGGCTCATATGGAAGGGCACCTCCGGTCTTGTCCAGGCATTGGAAGCGGCTTTTCACGAGACAAAAGGTCTGCTCAATCACTCTCTTGGTTTGACCATCGGCCTCATAGTAGCGCATCTCAGCTATTGTCACAAGGTTCCTGAGGGTTGTCAGCAACCACGGCATGTTGGGGTATCCAGAGTCACCTACATACAAAGAATAACACATTAGTTGAGTCTTGTAAGCGGGTGGGATACAACATTGCCAAACACACACAATGGAAACAGTACACACCAACAAGCCAGGCACGTTGGTTTGGCGTTGGTGACATCATAAACGCAATGCAACTCCTCCTCATGACATAGGCATCGTGCGCAGAACCGGGAAAACGTATACTCACATGTGTGATCACCATGTCCACCAGACATACCATCAGAGCAATGATGGAGTGGAAATTTTTCCTGTTGCGGTAGGCCTGCTCATGTGCATGTGGTGGTATCAGTGCCACATGTGTACCATCAACAGAACTAATGACGTTTGGCATCCTCCCCAGTCTATTAAAAGCATCCTTTACATCAGTGAGTTCACCAGGGCTGGGAAACCTGATGTATGTGTCAAGGAAATGCAACATCCCCTCCAAGACATCACGTAGGACACGGCTGAACATAGTTTGTGACATACCACCAGCACAGCAACAGTGTGTTGAGAGGTACCGGTGGCAAAGAAGTGCAGGGCTGCCATCACCTTAACCTTTGGTGTCAGTGCTGTCGGGTATGTCAGGCCAGGTAGCAGATGTGGCGCCAATTGCTCTGCCAACTGATCGATCGGTCTCCTGGTGAAGCTGTACCCTCGGATGCTGTCGCGTTCCACCATGGTCTCAAGGTCCGGGAAAGGTCTATGAACAGCTGGTGCCCTGCAGTACAGAGATGGGTATAGTAACATTATATATTCATCTACCCATGTGGCACCTACTTTGAAAAAAATCACATGATACGTCATAGAAATACACAATGAAGTGAGGTGTGTGCTGTTGGTCATGGACACATATGTCACCTACATGGCCATCATTAGGGGTGGACGGAATTTGCGTAATCGCGTTATGCAAATCTCTGTGAAACAGTAAAAAATCTCTGCGAACACACAGAATTTCCGCAAACATGCGGAATTGCTTGTTCGCAATGCTTTTTTCCTGTTCGCAATTTCTGTTTGCATGCTCGGGGAGAAATATCTTACGAATACGCATTGGAGAAAGCGATCAAGCAAAAAAGTTCGCGAAGTCGCGGATCATGAAATTTTGGACAATTTTGCGTTCTCCGCGGAACCCGAAATTACCCAAATTCTGCAAAGTCTGCAAGCGGAACGGAATTTACTGCCAAGGCCTACCCATCATGTCACATATCAATGAGACATGTGTACATGATTTCCATGGAGTGCAATGCCAATTCATTGGGCTGTGGCACAGTACCTATGTACTGCTGTCACGTTCAAAACACTGTTTCCCTGAAAATGTCACACATAGCAAATGCAACATTGGTAGCTATGGGTACTTGCTGTGGTGTTGAAGATGTGGCCATGGCAATGAAATCTGTGTGGAATCTGTATGCAAGTCACACCAATGTAAACCGACGCGGCTGACTAGTATGCAGATGCGCCGTACATGCATGGACAGAGTAGTGCGCACACCATGTCCATTGACTGCCTGATGTGTATGCATTACAGTCACCCACGTCGGGTCACATTGACGACAATAGGCTATGCGTGCGCATGGCTCGGTTCATGCATGTACGATACGTATGCAATGTGACCCAATAGGGTAACTTCTACAGAGACGCGTTAGAACAGGCCTGGACAGGCCTGGACTGAGCCGTGCACACGCATAGCCCATACAATCGTATAGAGATGGATGCATGTAATTTAAAAAAATATGCGTTGTATATTCAGTGTACCGAGCCGTGTGCACTCATTGGCAATGGGCTGTCATGGAGATGGATGAGAATTCAAAAATCGTCCGACTGCGGTGGAAATTCAGATGGCTGCCTACAACAATGTTGCAATCCTAGGGTGTCATGAAGGTTAAAGTTTTGAATGATGCGGAAGACGTGTAGGAGACTTTTATTTCCATGGAATGGAGAGATTCATAGAATGCAACCGTGTCGGGCCTATCAGGATGTGGCAATGTCACAGAATCTGCCTCTTCAGCATTGATTTAAGGCTGGCAGGCCCCCAGGGTGCTCGCTTGCCTGCACTACATGCTACAGGACCATATCTGTGATTCCACTGCTGCTGTCTTTACTTTCTCTGGATCCTGCAATGGCACCTGCTCTGGAGAGGGCCCCAGGATTCAGAGAGAAGGAGAACCAGGCCCAGCTGGACTGGGTCCTCCCAGAGTACAGCAACCTGTATGGGAAACAGGGGAGCAGGTGAATGTTTAGTCAACTGCCTACCATTTCCTGTAAGTTGTCTGACTAGCAGTAATAGAAGTGTGCACAGCAGTGGGAGGCATATGCAGTGAGTACTTGCAGCAACCAATTTATGTGGGTACATGTGATGAACAGGTGTCCTGCTGCAGTAGTGCAGCAGTGCTAGCCTTTAATTCCTAGGCAATGTTACCATGTCAGACCTGCAGCACAAATGCACTACCTGTGTACCTCATGTAGCTTTGTGAGGACTAAGCATGGGCGAATTTTGCGAATCTGGCGTTCGCGAATTTTGCGAATTTGCGAACTCGCAATCCGCAAAATCCGCGAACTCTTGCGAATTTGCGGAATTTTTTTTTTGTGTGTTTGCAAGGATTTCTGCCAGTTCGCAAGGATTTCTGCCAGTTCGCGAGGGTTTTGTACCAGTTCGCAATTGCGAACTTACATGTCGGCTCGCAAAGGTCGCGATTATGTTGTTTCTACGTCTGGTTCATGTTCACAGGTTCCCAGCACCCTCTGTTTCACCCCTGCCACCCTCTGTTTCACCCATGCCACCCTCTGGTACATCAATGCCACCCTCTGGTTCATCATCACTGTAGATTATGGGGGGAAAAAGCAAGCACACCTGCCCTGCTTTAACTGACATGAATTAATTTGGGGTTGATTTATTAATGTGTCACTGTTTTAAAATTCCAGTCTGGCACCTGCTTCCTTATCTGTAATTTGCTTTCTGTTGCAGTGCAATTTTTTTTTCCAGGACCTTTGTGGCCTACTTGTAGCTATTCTATGAGCCTGCTGTGAGGATCAGAGCAGGGTCATACAATTGTTGCAACTAGCAACTGAACTCTGGAGGGGCCCTAGTCAGGAAGCACTACAGGGAATGGTTACTAATGATGAGTTTGAACTTTTGAACCTGCTGAATGCTTTCACTTTTGCAAAACTCGTTTTTCTGCAGAACAGCATTACAGCAACTGTAATGCCCCAAACAAGCTTACTTGAGAAAGTTGATCTCTAATCCAAAAGTGATCCAAAGAAAGTCAAAAGGCCTCAAATCCAAAAAAGTGCAGGCAAATGTCAACCTGAGGAGTTATTCTGATAAAAATCATCATTTTCAGAAGGTCTATGCTGTTTGCTAGTAGATTTCTTGTGCAGAATTGCAATTTTTGTAATTTCGCGAGTGCGAGATTGTTGCTGCCCGCCGCACCTACATGTTCGCAATTGCGAACTTACACCGCACGCCGCAAAATTGTATCACCAAGAAAAAAAAATCCGCTGCGTGCGAATTTGCGGATTTTCGGTAAATTCGCGAGCGTTCGCGGATTGCGAATTTACCGAAAATCTCCAAAATCCGCGAGCGGAACGGATTTTCCGCCCATGCTTAGTGAGGACTACATGTGTTTTGAACTGTATGGAGCACAATTATGTGGCATGTGTGCTAATGTCCTCTTCACTTTGTCATCCTCACAGGTTGATGCCCACCAGAAGCAAGAGATCTGTCTGACAATTGCCCGGGCAGTAAGATCTGTGGGGGTCTACAAGCGCCGGATCCACAACTGCTTTAACATACAAATTGAGACAATAGGCGAGCGTTTATCTAATTTGTGTATCACTCTGTGAAGATGTAAATGTATGGCAGGTTTCATAAACTGGACAATGTCTATGTTTTTTTTTGTAGATGAAGACTGTCACATATGTTATTGAAGTATCACTTAAAGTGACACATTGCCCGTCAGACCTCATATAAAGGGCACATATATGATTCTTCTTTCCCTTTAAATTCAAGATAGCTCATTTTATCACCTAACTAATAAATTCAATGATATACTAACTGTGGGCCAACTACTTGTATCGGGTATTTCATAATTGATAGCAGGATCTGTACTCAGTTTTGATTGCGACAAGTATTTTTAACAGTATGCTCAGTCCTTTTTCTAGACATACAATACACAGTGATCATTAGACACATCAATATCCTTTTCACAAATTAGTGTTTTTGGATTCTTATCCCACAGAGTGGGGCCTCTAAACAGAACTTGAACTGGTGCCGAAAGAGGTGAGGCTTACCCCTTGAGAGACAATGGTAAGCCTCTTTTCAATAAAGTTTTGTCAATAACGTTTTTTTGTCTAGGTATGATGATATTGGATAGCTATGATGGACAGAGAGATTTTATGTTTATGTATCTATCATTTTTCCTAGCTGCAGTCCAAACATCATGCTTGCATCAAGGATTAGAATATAAGTACAACAGCACCAATACTGTATGTATGACTTCTTTGTGTTTTTGCAGTGACAAAGGTTGTTTAGGTCCTGAAGAAAGACAGGGAGAGTAATGCTATTGGCAGAAACATGTTGACCATTTGAAACAGTGATTAATTCCTAACTGTTTCCTCTTTTTTTTCACCTTCACACTGTTTTTTATAGGACAACACACTAGAGAATGTTAGTAAAAGTATTAGAAAAGTCAGTACTTCATCTCTGTGGTTTATTCCTTTTTAGACACATCTTTTTCACAGTTTTCTGCACTGCATTTTAGAAATTATCTCAATCACTCATTCTTTAAGCATAAGTCCCATCTGTATCTATTTGTTCCTTGTGTGAGAAAAGCACCGAAGGATACAACTCATTTGCCCTTTTCCCTCTGACAACTAAGAGGGTAAGGAGATGGTTGTTTAGGATCCCAGATGATGACACTGAGCACATGATTGTGTATTGATGGCACACCAGCTATCCTTAAGTGGTTTCTGAGTAAATTTTCACTGTTCCTCTCTGCTTTCCTTGATCTACCGAATATTTAACAACACTTTGGGCTGTCAGTACCTCTACACTTGGCTTTAGAGGGGTGCTCTTTGTAACCTTTTTTTAGGTCTGCAGATTCTATTACGTTTGTGGTTTTTAAAAAATATTGTGTCCTCAGGAGTATGTATAGGAAGTATGTCACACTAGCCCAGGCATCTGCCTACTGTCCAGGCCAATACACATTTACAGGTTTACCTGGTCAGTCATGCCCACTTCATTGTGGTGTGGCTTCCTTTTTGTGACATCTGGTGTGTTGAGGATTTTAGTGTCAGTAGGACATCTGAGTTATGACAATGGTGATGATGCCTGTGCAACATATAGGGGTGTGGTCAGTTGACTGTGCACAATGCTGTATGCAACAGTGATTTTCATGCAACTGTGTGTCATTAGCAGCAGACTGTGAGGTGCTCATGTTCAGGTAGTTGTGTTTGCAGTCACTCATATGTCAGATTTTAGCGATGTTGGTTCATCATAGTCCAAGAACAGTGTGTGGCAGGGGACAGACTGGTGCACTTGTCAGCTGCAGAGTTTGGTATGGGCATGACCTATGAATGTGATGCAGTGCAGACTGATGTTGTCCGGATGCATTGCCCGATGACATGTGACAGTGAAGACTAACTTACCATGAATGTCTGTGCCAGGGCATTGACTTGAGAAGGGGATCCTGCTTTGGAGTCAGAGGTGCTCCATGCACCCCATTGTGTCAGTACTTTCTTTTTTTTTTTAATCCTCATATTGCGAAAGTTTTATGTATTTTTGGAAAATTTGGTTTCTACCTCTGAAGCTTTCCTTTTTGTACCGTCACTGCCCAATGATCTCTCTTTTCTTGGGAGTTTTTTCCCCTTGTCTTGCTGGATCAGAGGAGAACCTTTTCCTTTTACATATAAACATATCTGTAATCGAGAGGGGGGGGAGCTAGCCACCTTGGCTACTCTATGAGTATCATACTCATAATCCAGAATACGCTTTCGCTTTAATCATAGGACAGTGTGCTCTGCCCTATCTTCAGAGGTCAGATGTTTCTCCATGATTTCCCAATATTTAAACCTCTTACTAGTTTTTCCCCTTCTGTCTAATTTATTTATTTTGATAGCTGAGTTCAACCATTCTACGTGTGTCGGGGGATGAGGACCAATCCACTTAATGCAGATCTCCCTTCTAGCTATCACCATTAATACAAAAAGTTATTTGGCTTCCAGTACTGTTAGTTTAGCTGTCCCCGTTATGTTATCAATCCCAACGAGAATAAGAGTTGTACTTACATTTAGATGTTTTTGAAATATTGAGTTCAACGTCTTACCAACTCCTTCCCAGAATATTCTCAGAGATGGGCAACTCCAGAACATGTGGACATCATCTGCCCTTTCTTCCCCACATTTAGGGCATTTTTTAATTCCCGCATTCTTGAATTTTGAAAGCTTTTTCGGTGTCCAATAGGCTCTATGCAGGGTATACAGATGATTCCTTTTTAATGCCACGGATTTTAATGTTGACCAACATTTCTATATTGAGTCTTCCCATATATTTACTAGGTCTTCTGAAGCTAGGTCTTTTCCCCAGATTTGCTCTACCATCTGGGAGCTTTCGTCTTCTTCTGTAATAAAGGTCCAATACCATTTTGCTACCTCCTTATTTATGGGCAGGATTTTTCTCATTTCTTTTTCTAAGGTCTTGTTATCTTTATCATACGTTGATAGTGTCTTTGCCCAGCTATTTAATTGATAAAATTTGAATTTTGATATTGTTCCATTCGAGATCTTATACATTTCTTCCCATGTTATTAATGTTGATCCACTTAGAAGTTGACCCCAATATTTGATGTTGCATTGTTTCAAGGGGGTGGCCATGGCATCTTTTAAACAGTCCGGGGTTCCAGGAGAGTTCCATATCGGTGCCATTGCACTATAGTAAGGGATTTTTAAGATAGATCTAATTTGTATCCAAAGTTTAACTGCCTCCTTCAGAACTTTTAGCTTAATTTTTTTGAAGTATTTTTGGTGTCCAAATTTAAAAAGGAAGTGATCCTCAGCTTCTGTTATCTCTTGCAGATATTCCGGGTAATATTGGTGTATTCTTAGTAGAGACCGAATATTTTTACATTGAAAAGCCCTGCAGTATTCTGTTAAGTCTGGACTTGCTAATCCTCCTTTCTCTTTTTTTCTCCTGAGTTTTTTCCATGATATTCTGGTTCCCTTGGAGGCCCATATAAAACTAGCTATCTCCCCTTGCAGCTTTTTTAGTTCAGCTTTTTTAAAATCCAAAGGGATAGTGTTAAATAGGAAGGTGTATTTTGGGAGTATACTCATTTTTATGATATTAGACCTCCCTATGAAGCTCAGAGGAAGGCTAGACCATACTTTAAGCAATTTTCGCACCTCTCGAGTTACTCTATTTAGATTGTTTTGTGTTATTTTGTTAAGATTTTGATTAACCAGGATGCCCAGGTATTTTATCTCTTCCTTTATATTGGGGCTGTTAAAATGTGTGTTCCATGTCATTATTTCTGTTTTTGCATGGTTAACCAAATATCCTGAGACTTCACCAAATTTGCTAATGATTTTTTCTATCGCTGGTTTAGATTTTACATATTCATCTGTAAATAGCATCAAATCGTCTGCATAGAGAGCCAGCTTTTTCTCCCATCCTCGGTATTTAAAGGGAAATATTTATTTACAATTTCTAAGTTCATTAGCTAGTGGTTCTATATATAGGTTGAATAGCAGGGGTGAAAGGGGACACCCCTGTCTAGTGCCTCTGCCAATTTTGATATTGTTCGTAAGACTACCATTAACTAAAATTCTTGATCTTGGATTTTTATAGATTTCTCCTACTGCGTGTAAAAAGGAGTCCCCTAAGTTATTTTTAATCATTATGCTGTTCAGGAATGCCCAATTTACTCTATCAAATGCCTTAGCGGCATCGACCGTTAATATTGTTAAAGGTATATTTTTTTCCGTAGCTATATCTATAGCACTTATAAGTTCATGTGTTAATTCATGTAGTTGTCTTCCTTTTGTGAAGCCTTTCTGATCCGAGTGTATAAGTTGAGGCGTGATCTTTCCGAATCTTGTTGCCATTATTTTAGTAAAAATTTTATAATCTGCATTAAGCAGAGATATCGGCCGATATGATTCACATTTTTTGGGGTCCTTTCCTGGTTTTAAAATGATTGTTATTACAGCGTCATTCCAGGTATCTGGCAGCACTTCCTTTTGTTTAAAAACCATATTTGTTAACTCTGTTATATGTGGGACTAATGTGTCCATTAAAGTCATATACAACTCATTAGGCAATGCGTCTGGACCTGCTGCTTTTCCTTTTTTTAAGGATTTTATTATATTTTTAACCTCAGTTGGTGAAATCTCTTTATTTAACTCAGTCTTCTCCTCCTCAGACAGTTTTAAGACTGGCATATCTGCTAGATATCTCCTTATTTGTTCTTCAGATGGGTTGACATCTTCAGTGTATAAATTTGAGAAGAAGGTCATAAATTTGTTTCTGATTTCCCCTTCCGCTGAAGTCATGCTTGTTTTATCTTGATCTTGTCTTATTAAAGTTTTTACTCTGTTTCTTGCCGTATCAGTTTTAATTTCCATGCAAGCCATTTTCCGCAACCCTCTCCGTATTCGTGATTTGCCAGCTTACTTGCTTCCCACTTAGTTTTTACTTTTTCTTCTAATATGTCACTCAGAGAATCTTTTTGTCTCTGTCTATCTTTTTGCAAGCTTTCTTTTTTGTCTGGATCTTTTTCTATTGATATTTGGGAATCTAGAGTGTTTATGTTTTTTTCTAAATCTGTTATTTCTTGTTTCTCTTTCTTCGATTTATGTGCACCAAGATTAAGTAGTTTGCCCCTTAGTACGGCCTTATATGTGTCCCAAACTATTTGTTTTGAAGCTCCTGTTTTATTGTTTTCAAAAAAGTCTTCTGTTTCTTCTTTTAGTGCTTGTACAATTTTCTGATCTAAAAGCATGGCTCTCTCCACCGTAAACCTTCTATGTAACTGGGCAGTCTTAATTTGTAATGTTAATTGTACAGCGGAATGGTCTGATAGGTGGGCTGGAATATGACTTAGATTTGTTACATTTTCCAGTAATCTCCTATCTACAAGGAAGAAATCAATTCTAGATTTATGTCCCAGTCTTTTGTTGTGAAATGTAAAAGGTTGGCTCTTATCTCCTTTTTCCTTCCATATATCCATTAGTTCTAGGTCTTTCTTATAAATACCAATCCACTCCCTCATTTTTGGTAAATTAGGTAGATTAATATTTCTTCCTGGGGGGGATCTATCAGTTTTAGGATTTAGGATGATGTTAAAATCTCCTCCTAGGATTATTGGAGTGTTAACTAGTAGCAACTGTGTATATAGTTTCTGTAGAGGCTCAGAGTCATCAAGGTTTGGGCCATAATACCCTGCTATTGTGAATGCGGAGTTCCCCACTTTTATTCTTGCTAATGCCCATCTGCCTTTACTGTCTACCTCCGAAGATTCCAGAATTGCATTTAGAGATTTTTTTAGGACAATAGCTACGCCTTTGACATTACATTCTTGATTTGTGCATATATGTATGTCCGCCCATCTTGATCTTTTCATGATTTGATCCTATTCCTCTTTTACTAGATGTGTTTCCTGTAGAATTATGATTTCGCTTTCAGATACTTTAAGGTATTCAAGAATTTTATTTCTTCTACTTTTTGTTCTCATGCCATTGACATTCCAACATAATACTTTAATATTTCTATTGATTTCTTCCATTGTTATTATTTGTTTTTATGGTTTTTAGTTTATTTGTCAGAATAGCTTCAATGCTGTATTGTCGGTGTTCCATTCTTTCCCAATTTTCTTTCCATTTTTGAGGATTTAATTTTTTGGTTTTTTTTTCCCCATTTTGCTCCCCACCCAATTTGCTTTGTTGATTTTTTTTACTTTTCTGGTTTTGTGTTTTGTTCTTGCCCTCCCCTGGGAAGCCTCCTTCTTTTTTTCTTGGGGTTTCTATCTTGACCCCTTTGGGCTCCTCCACCTTGGACCTGGAGTATCTTTTTTTTACTTCCTTTGCGCCGGCATCAAGTTTTTTTTTCCTTTCAGATTGTAGAGTTTTCCATCTGGATTGTATCTTTCATTAGACTGATCAAGTTTTTTACTTCTTCAGGCTCTCTAATATTCCTCATTTTATTACCCCACATTATTCGTAAAGATGGTGGAAATTTCATTTGTACTGTGGCTCCTAGGGATTGGAGCTCTGGCATGAACTTACCCAGCTCCCATTGTCTGTCCTGAGATGCTTTTGACATGTCCGATCTAATTCTGAAGGACCAAGAGTCTTTACTGTAGTTTCCCTTTTTTAAGGCTTCGCCCAGGATTTTCTCTTTTAATGTGTATGTTTTGAAATTTATCAGGATTTTCCTGGGTGTTTTTCTGTCTTTGGCCTTCCCAAACGGATCTCTATGGACTCTTTAAATGTCTTCTTCTAGCATCTTAACGTCACTCCATGGGAAATGTTCCACTAGTAAATCTACAATGAATTTCTTTATGTCAGTGCCTTCTTGGTTTTCTGGAACATTTAAAACTCTTATATTATTCTTCCTTGCTTGATTTTCAAGAGACTCCAGTTTCTCACTCATAAGTTTCCCCTCCTGTTTCAGCGTATATAATTCCTTCTTGTTACATTCCACCCTTTTGCTCAATCCGCTCACTTCCCCTTCTATAGCTGTGACTCTCTCTCCTAGAGCGTTTAGTTTATAATCTAGCTTTTCGCATACTTCTTGGATCTTGTCTTGTTTTGCTTCAGATATAGCAAACTTGTCTCTCATTTCGGACCATATTTTTTCCAGAAGCTCGTCTGTCGGATTTTTAGTGGTTTTAGAGCCTGGTTTTCCATTTTTCCCAGAGTGTTGTTTTTCCTGCTCTTCACTTCTATTTTGCGCTCTTTCTGTTAATTCTGCTTCTGTTTCTTCTGATTCTTCTGTCGTGACTGTTATGTCCGTTAGTGTTGTGATACCTTCAGCCATATTTTGAGGGGGATAGTAGTATCTAGACTTATTAACTACTTTAACTACTTTATTTTCCAATCCGGCTTCTACGCCTCCTGTAGTTGTTATATTAGGAATTTTATTCTGCTGTGTATAGAAAGAGGTTTCTTGTGAGGTTGTTGTCGGTAGATTTACATCGCTCCTTACGTGGTTTGTCTGCTGCTTTTGCACCTTAAAATAGGTCCTCAGTGAGGGTGTAATCTTTGTCTTCTGGGTTGTTTCCTGTTTGTCACCAAGTGATTTAACCTTATCCTTGTATTTTTTAGGTTCAAAAGAGGTTTTTTTCCCTTTCTTTTTGGTAACTTCCCTGGGCGTAATGTTTTTGGGAAATTGTTCCTGTTTTAGGAAGTTTCTATTTCGGAGACTATAGCTGGAAACCACAGTTGCTGTGACCCTTTTTTTTCTGTATCTCTTTGTTTAACTGGGTTCTTAGTTAATTCACTTTTCTGGTTCTGGTTCAGATGAATGCCTGCATTTTTAACCTTGCCTTCTGCGCTTATTCCAGGGTTTCCCTCCCTTTCTATATTCATGTGTTGCCCTGTTAGTGTTATTTCTTTTGTTCCTTGCCAAACCGTGTCAGCATTTATCTCCAAAAAGTCACTTGCTTTCCAGTACTTCTCTCCCTTGCTTCGACTTACACCACAGACCGGAGCCTCCCGACGAGCCTCACCACCCGACCTGTAGTGAACCTGCGCCGACCCCCGCTCACCTCCAGAGCAGCCGCTGTCTCTGCTGCTGGTGCCCCGGAACAGGAAGCCAAGCCTTCCAATTGCTCTCCTATGGGCCGCTCTCGCCTTCCCAGCCTTCGCCCAGACTCCTGTGCAGCCGTCCGACACCTCACCCGCAGCTTGCAGCTCCCTCGCGTCGTGCCTCTCTCTCGCCGGCGGAGTCTCCGCAATCTCCGCAATCAGGTATCCTACCATCCCAGGAGGAATTGATCGGGGGTCTCAGGGGTCACTTTGCTGTAGTTACTTTGAGGTTCCGGAGTTTTTTTTTAATACCGTCTATCAAGTCTGTTGAGTCTGCTGTGTCAGCGGGTTCATTTCTCCACATCTCCGTATCTCCGCTGCACCATATCCCAGTTGTTCCGTTGTTCCGTTGTTTGATGTAATTTCTCGTGTTTCTTGCTTTTCAATTTGTTCTCCAGTGTAGAAAACCCTTATTTCGTGTCAGTGCCGCGTCGCATCTTGTGTTTTCCGGTCTCCAGGTCTCTTGAACGAGGAGCTCACCGACTGAACGTCCTACTCAGCCGCCATCTTCCCACAGTAACATCCCCATTGTGTCAGTACTTTCAGGACGTAAAGACATCATTGTGTGTTGTGCTGCTAGGGATCACAAGATTGTGAAATGTGAGTCTGTGCATATATTCATCCTTACACCTTTACTGAGTGATTGTCATGTGATGTGATGTATGTTAATAATAATGTACTTTTAAATGGTCATTTGCATGGCCAACATCTGTGTATGTGGTGCATGTGTGCACTTTGGGGTATTATCAGCCAGCATGCAACAGACATATGGGTACAGGTCCAGGAGGGACATGGGTGCCCTGGTTCCTTTTCAGACTGGCTATTGCCCTATGTACACATGTGTGGGCATTTTGAGGAAATATCAGCTAAGGATGCCAGTGCATGCCCTGTAATTTGCTGTATTGACAGTGTTGTATGTAGTCAGTGCAGGCGACTAATGTGGGCCTTGTTTTCCTACTTATATGCACATACATCCACAGGCACAGGAGACATCGCCACAGAACTAGAGGAGCTGCAGAGCCAGCCTGGGCCAGTGACTGAGGAACCCAGTGGCACGGAGGGTGAGGGGAGCCACACCGAGGAGTCCTCAGCACCATCCACCTCAGCTGAGGACCACAGCAGCACAGAGGATGACTCCCTTGTGGGGGCGGGTGTCAGCAGCCAGCAAACCACAGATAGTGAGGCTGTTCCCACTACCACCACCACCACCTCCCTCCCCTCGGCTCCCATCTGAGAGGTCCGTAGCAGCTCCCGTGTCCTGGAGTATGTTTTCTTCCTGCCAGGCACCACACCCCCTGCCTCTGTGTCCCCTGCTGCCCTGAGTGTGGAGTCTGTGGACCTGTTTAAACAAATCCATGTATGGCAGACATCAATGCTGAGTGTCCTACATGCACACATCAGTCTGTTGACACAACTGGTGTCATTCATGGAGGGCATCTCATCGGGCATGTCTGCCCTACAGAGGACCAATCAGTCCATGGCCTCCTCCCTGACAGCAGCAGTATCCCTCCTCCAACAGTCCCTCACCCCTTCAGCCTCTGCTTAATCAACAACTCCTAGCACCCTACATGTCCCCAGCACACACACACCAGCACAGTCATCCAAACACACAGACACAGACAGCACACAATCACACATACAAAAGTCAAAAGGCGCATGCAAGCAAAGTCAGGGGACTGATACCCCACACACATGGGATGGGACGCAAACACACACACAGGCATCCACAACCACTCCGCAGTCCTCCGATCCCTCTCCCTCCAAGAGCCCTTCCCTTGCCTCGCCTGCAACCCCATTTCCTAAGAAGCTCTTCCTGTGTGACTAGGCATCTTCCCCTCAGATCCAGCAGATCCAGACTACAGGGGGAAGAGGAAGTCCCCACACACAGAGACGAGTACCCCTCACACTCGGACATCCTCCCCCAGGCGCAGGCACACTGAGTCCCCCACCCGCATGTCATGCCGTACACGGAAAAGCAAGACCCCACCTCCACCCCCACCCCTCAGCCCCACTGCACAGTCTCTTTCCTCCATCCCCCAGGTCAGCACACCACAGGTTCCCCCCCCCCCACTCCCTGTCCCAGGTTCCCCAACCCACAGATACATCATCCCCAAAATGCTCGGGCCCTCCCCAACTCCCACTTGCTCGTCCACTGACACCACCAATAGTCTGTCAGTTACTGTAACTATTGTGGGGACCGTGGCCCCCCCAGCTGTCCTGCCAACTCCACCTGCACCCCTTTTCACTCCCTTGGTGTTAGGTACTGCAGCTGAGAACATGACCACCCAGTCTGACATGGGCACTGCAGTGGGGACCATGTCCACTACTCCTGACCTGCCCACTGCAATGGTTCCAGCACCCACACCATCAGAGTTGTGCCCCACAGTTGTGACGGCACAGACCATGTCAGACACCTCCACTACAGTTACCACTGACTCTCCTGCACCCACCAACCCTTCACATCCTCCTTCTGATGAGCCCTGATCCTGTCCCCGTGGTGCCTGGCCTGCCCAATGTATGCAGTATGCCCCTCAGAGTGGATTTCTCCAGTCCTTAGCAGTGCAGGCAAGCAACGGGTGATAGGTGTCACTCACACCTTCATTGGACTTTGTTTTTTGAGAGGACATTGCACTAAATTTTATTTTGGATTTTCCCTTTCAGATTTCAATTTGCTGAATAAAGCATTTTGTGTTATCCTTGTGCATTTGATTTAGCTGTACATATTGTCGATGCTGTTTACCCTGACCTTGCTGTGATGATGCAGGATTTACAAATGCCTGTTACTGAGGTGTTGATGTGGTGTACTCCATGTGGACTATGAGATATGTTTCCTGTTCAGGTTGGTATCCATGTCATCCTTTGCAGCTGACTGGGTGTGTCATGATTAACTAATTTTGGACAGGGATGTTAAAATTTCATTGGCATGGCCACATCTGTGGCTTGCACCCATGCACATATGATGGGCTTCACATTGTACCATTTAACACTTTCCCTGACTGTTGTTCCATCTCCACTGTACATGCAGGTGTGGGCATCATTGGTGTAAAGTCAACTGTGTCCTCTGTGTAACTTGGTAGACATATGTATTGTCTATGTGCAGGTGACTTAAGGGGCACTACCGTACCCAGGCGTATGTCACCATTGCTGACATTGGGTGGTAAATGATGGTTGACTGAACAAGTGTTGCGCTGACATGACCAGGAATCATACATACTGTTTGGCATGTGCTGCTATTTCCATGATGACACTTACCTTGAGGTCACTGTAATGATGGGGGATTTAGACCCTTTGCCACAATGCTCAACTTTAGCTGCAGCTTGTGTCCACACATTTTACATTGGATGTACACACTGATGGGGGTTTTAAACACATTGGCCCAATGCTATTGCAAAGCTTGACTTGTGTAGCTCACACTCTGGTGTTGGTCACACATGTGATGGTAGTTACATTGTGTGTCATAGATCAAACTCACTGTTGGGGGTATTTGTCAGGCACTACACACTTTTGGCATGATGTTGTGGGGAAATGTATTTGACTGACATACCTGTGGTTGATGTTTAATGGATGTGTGGCGCATCATACACCCTATGGGTGAGGGTGTCAATATTGTCAGACACACTGACCCCTATGGGTGGGGTGGCATTAGTGATAGGCAACATGCCCCTATGGGTGGAGTGGCAAGAGTGATAGGCAAAATGCCCCTACGGGTGGGGTGGCATCATTAATAGGCAACATGACACATATGGGTCGGGTGGCATCATTGATAGGCAGCATGCCCCTATGGGTGTGGTGGCATTAGTGATAGGCAACATGCCCATATGGATGGGCTGGCATCAGTGATAGGCAATATGATACATATGGGTGGGGTGGCATCATTGATAGGCTACATGACACATATGGGTGGGATGGCATCAGTGATAGGCAGCATGCCCCTATAGGTGGGGTGGCATCAGTGATAGGCAATATGACACATATAGGTGGGGTGGCATCCGTGATAGGCAACACGACACATATGGATGGGGTGGAAACAGTATAGGCAACATGACACATATGGGTGGGGTGGCATTAGTGATAGGCAACATGCCCCTATGGGTGGGGTGGCATTAGTGATAGGCAACATGACACAAATGGGTGGAGTGGCATCAGTGATAGGCAACATGACACATATGGGTGGGGTGGCATCAGTGATAGGCAATATGCCCCTATGGGTGGGGTGGCATCAGTGATTGGCAACATGCCCCTATGGGTGGGGTGGCATCAGTGATAGGCAACATGACATATGAGTGGGGTGGCATTAGTGATAGGCTACATGCCCCTATGGGTGGGGTGGCATCAGTGATAGGCAACATGCCTCTATGGGTGTGGTGGCATCAGTGATAGGCAACATGGCCCTATGGGTGGGGTGGCATCAGTGATAGGCAACATGACACATTTGGGTGGGGTGGCATCGGTGATAGGCAACAGAACACATATGGGTGGGGTGGCATCAGTGATAGGCAACATGACACAGATGGTGGGGTGGCATCAGTGATAGGCAACATGACACATATGGGTGGGGAGGCATTAGTGATAGGCAACATACTCCTATGGGTTGGGTGGCATCAGTGATAGGCAACATGTCCCTATGAGTGGGGTGACATCAGTGATAATCAACATGCCCCTATGGGTGGGGTGGCAGTGGTGGTGGCCATGGGTTCACTGAAGAGGCCTGTTGCTGGTGGACAGGGTCTGGACAGGGTCTGGACCCCCTGGGTGTGTGTGACATTTGGCTTGTATGTGTCATTTTTTTGTACGGTGGGTGTCCGACTTACCGTCTGTGCCGTCCGCATCTGTTCCTTATCCGTTCATATATGTACAGGACTGGTATGACCTGCGCAATTGGATTCATGTTGCTCTGTTCCAAACCATTGCTAGCTGCTACGTTTTGAATCCGTGGATTGTGTTAGCGGCGCAATTCGTAGCTGATATGCAGCTCTTCCGGTTGCTGTGAAGTGCTGTACGTCGCAACCCTTCCGGAACGTAGGAAGTTCGCGTCGTACTTGACAAGCCGGAAGTAGCTGTGTTTATGGAGCCATGCGAAGCGAATTGGGTGTTTCCGGGTCAGGCTCAAATGGTAAATGTGGATGGAGTTGGTGCGTACGTGTCTGTCGGGAATTTGGCACTTTTCTGCATCGTACTTCATCGCCCAGACGTTCCCGCTCCTGGTACGATTCTGCTGTAAGGTAAGGCTACTGACACGTCTCGGAGGACTGACCGACCGAGATCGGAATCGGCCCCTTAGTATTAAGCAGACACTCTGACACCTACTTATATACCTATACAGACACAATCACAACCTCAGTTACACTTATATGCTCTCTTTCACAATCACTCATGTACACATGCACACACTCTTACACCCACTGATATTCATACTGTCATTTACATACCCAGTCCCAAACCCACACAGGCATTTACACTTTCAGTCATAGATTCACACATGCATACAATGATACTTTCTGAACCTTCTTTAAGAAAATCTTTATATTGCATTGAATGTGTGTTCTTTTTGTTTGGGATCCACAATGGTGCTGCGGATTCTAGATTTAAAAATATATATTTACAATGGAACGTAACAAGTTTTTGGGGAATAGGCTGGCTCTAAAAAGAGCCTTTGTGTTTAATATGTGTATGCCATTACTACAACACAAATTAGGGTGTAGCCTTTTAAATTGTTCATGTTCCCTTTCTCTGTAAAATGCACTCCATCGGCCCTGAAAGTACCATACATGTCACATCTCAGGTTATTATTGCAGATAGAGCCCATATTATGGCCTCTCAGAAATGCAGAAACAGTTTCAAATTGCATGTTCCCTATCTTTGTCTATCTGTAGACAGAATTCAGATGACCACTTCCATTTCTGCTCTGGCATATGCTGGAAAAGACCAAGGCAGTGCAAAGAAAAGTGCATTTGTTTTTCACAGATATCCTTCATTAGATTTCCAATGCTACCCCAATAAGAGTGTCCAGATTATTCACACCACAGTGCACAATTATGAGGTCTAGATTTTGGCAATCCATAATGCTTTCAACCAAAGGAAGCAACTGATGGCACATTAAGCCTCTGGTCAATCATTAGACAAACCAAGGTCCCTGTCAATATTACTCTTTCCAGCTGACTCTCTGGCCCAAAACATATAACTATGGCCCACTATCCACACTCTAACCATTTTCAAAGGAAGGAGCAGTAGCACATAGGAGAAGGCTGTGGCATAATAAGACAGATTTGAAAAAGAAATCAGCTAAAGACATGTCTTGCTACTGAAATTTGAAAGAGGTAATTTGATTGGCTGGTATACATATGGTTGTGGTTAAAACCAGGTTGTATTATCGAGAAAAACATAAGGAGATGTGTGATTGGGTTTTCTGATATTATCAAAAAGTAATGGAGAATGAGATATGGCTGTAAGTCCAAACACTCAACCACACCTGCTACAGTTGGTTTATGAGTTGCTCTGCTGCTGTAGAAAGTGTACTGAAATTGTGACCTATTGTTAACAGAGTATGTTACAATATTGGTTGCCATAGCAACAGAGCTACAGGAGCATGGGAAAGAGTAGTTAAAATCAAACAATGTAAAGGTGAAGGGATAGTGGTAGCAGAAGAAATAGGGAAAAGGTGTATTTGGGTCCAAATTAAGGAAGGAATTCCAAGTCTTGTGAAAGTGAAAATGTATAGTTCTTTAAAACAGATTACCGGGATTACCCTTTGGCACATTAGTTAAGGGTGGCTTGGTTTGTGTATTAAGATGTTCTAACAAGTCTAAGTTAGCTATGCCCAACTTCTCGAGATTCTCCACCTTGTCCATTAGGACCTTCAGTCTATCGGCCAACAGTGAGGTGTAGGATTTTACCATTTGCTCTAATTGGTGTATGAGACTTTCCATATTAATAGGTGGTGAGTTTTGCTGGTCAATAACATGTTTTTCATTTGACTGTAGGTTTGTACTCTGCTGCAATGTTTCTCCCTCCCTCCCCAGTTTCAATGTGGTTTGAATTAGTCTCCTCTTTTTACTCCTGTGTCTCTTCCCTTGTCTATTTACAACTGTCAATTTCCTACTGTGGGCAGATTTATGTTTGAATCGACCGGTTCCGTGATCACTCATGCAACTCACTAAACTGGTGTCGGCTGACTGCACTATTAAGTTGGTATCATTAGTACCGCAGCCGCCCGACTCTACTCTAACACTAGGTACATCAGTCCCTATAGGCGAGTGATGAATCTCACTAGGTTTTAAATTAGGAGTTAGTGACAGCCTACTCCCCCGGGCAGCAACCACAGTAGATAGTGACTGTAGTGGGCCCTCTACTAGATGCAGCTCATTGCCTGGCAAATCTGCATAGGAGTCTAGCAAAATTGAGTCCTGTGAAATAGCTGTTGTAATAGAAGTATTTACAGGTAAATCTGCTCCTTGTGTGGACGAGGTTCTCAGGCACATGCTTGGGGGCAATGAGAGCCGTCTTTCTGTGCTTCTATAGCAGTCACCACAGCCCCAATTGTTTGTTGCAGCATTCTGGCAATAGCAGTTAGGGTCGGAAGTGGGGTTTGGACCAGCGTTAGTTTCCTGGTAGTCGATCGTGTGGAAATGGGAGTCTTTTTAACCATGGTTCTACTTATTACCTCAGCCAGTTCTATAGTTAATACATGGTTAAATACCTTGATACGACGTTAATTTGTAAAACCAAGGGACGCGGCCCAGCCCAGTCTCCTCCAGCCTCTGAGGGCCACAGAGGGCCCGCCCTGTGCCCGGGCTTATCCCGGCGTCCCGCAAGGCGGGGCTTGCGCGCCTCTTATGCGCCTCCTGGCGCGATTTGTTGGCGTGTGCGCTGCCAGGACTGCTGGGAGGTGTAGTTCCCAGCCCACGCTCCACTCAGCGGTCGCGCTGGCAGAGTTGCAAAACCAGCGGGACGGCGGTAGGCAGGCGGGAGACTGACAGTCGTGCTGGCAAGATGGTCAAACCAGCGGGGCAGTGAAAAACAGGCGGGAGGGTCCAACAGCAATCTGCAAGCAACAGGTGTCCAAGGGTTCCCCACTCGGCAGGGGCTTGCACGCCTCTAATGCGCCTCCAGGCGCGGGTTGTTGGCGTGTGCGCCGCCGGGACTGCTGGGAGGTGTAGTTCCCAGCCCACGCTCCACTCGGCTGTCGCGCTGGCAGAGTTGCAAAACCAGCGGGATGGCAGGAGGCAGGCAGGAGGCTGACAGTCGTACTGGCAAGATGGTTAAACCAGGTGGACAGTAGAAAACAGGCGGGAGGCTCCAACGGCAATCTGCAAGTAACATGTGTCCAAGGGTTCCCCACTCGGCAGGGGCTTGCACGCCTCTTATGCGCCTCTTGGCGCGGTTTGTTGGCGTGTGCGCTGCCGGGACTGATGGGAGGTGTAGTTCCCAGCCCACGCTCCACTCAGTGGTCGCGCTGGCAGAGTTCCAAAACCAGCGGGAAGGTGGGAGGCAGGCGGGAGGCTGACAGTCGTGCTGGCAAGATGGTCAAACCAGCGGGGCAGTGAAAAACAGGCGGGAGGCTCCAACGGCAATCTGCAAGCAACAGGTGTCCAAGGGTTCCCCCAAAAATGAATCAATAATTGGTTGTTAATGAATTTTTATTAATTAATTGGTAATTAATTCATTTTAGGTGTGTGTTGTGGCATTTATAGGTTTAAATGGTGAGAAGAAATGTATTTTTAATTTATGAATTAATAATTGGTTGTTAATTAATTTCAATTAATTAATCTGTAATTAATGTTGCTAATTTTGTAGATAATTATATTTGTGTGTGGTAATTTTTATAGGTGTAAATGGTGGGAAGGAAATACTTTTTAATTGATGAATTAATAATAAGTTGTCAATTAATTTTAATGTATTAATTGGTAATTAAATATGGTAGTTGTGTAATTCATTTTATGTGTGTGTTGTGGTGTTCATATGAGTATAGGGTAGGAAGTAATTTGTGTTTAATTATTTAATATATAGTTGTTAATTAATGTTAATTATTTGATATTTATTTTGGGTAAATGTTTATTTTTGTGTTTTGTTTTTACTTTTGAAGGGGTAAAGGGTGGGTATTAAATAAAATCTTGTTATTTCATTATTTGTTGTTAATAGTATTACTTTTTCTTTTAAAACATTATATAATTGTGTTTTATTATTTTATAGTTTTATTAAGGTGTGTTTTGTGGATATTAGCTTGTTAAAGTTTATGTACTCAATTGATTTTAATTTTTATTTTTGTATTATTAAGATGTTTTTTAATTTAAAATTAATTATGTTAATTATGGGAATAAATGTAATTAAAAATGCTGAAGTGTTTTGTTATCAGTGTGGTGTTATAGGTATAAAATAAAATAAATACATTTATGTGTTAAATAATGTTTGTTAATCTTTGCTACTTCTAAATAATGATTGTTTATAAAAGTATTCATCAATTTATTTGATATATTATTTGTAGGTTTTTGTTATATGTAAATAATATCATATGATTAATATATTCACATTTATATATTTTAAATATTGTATTTTTTATTTTTATGATTGTTTTAATTTTGCAAAATGTTTTGGTTGTTTTCAACTGTTTAATTATTATTAGTATTTTTTACCCTTCTGCTATTCAACACTTTCCCTACTGTTGCACTCTTTTGTGTGGGAATAGTCATTTTTACCCCTTCGCTATCCAACATTTTCCCTACTGTTTCACCCACTGTTGTTGGAATAGAAAATTGAATCCCTCCTCTATCTAACACTTACCCTACTTTTGCACTCACTGGAGTGGGAATATTAATTTTTATCCCTCCACTATCCAACCCTTTCCCTACTGTTGAACTCCTTGGAGTGGCAAAACTAATTTTTACCCCTCTGCTATCCAACACTTTCCCTACTGTTGCACCCTTTGGAGTGAGAATAGTAATGTTTTCCCCTCTGCCATCCAACACTTTGCCTACTGTTGCTATCACTGAAGTGGAATAGTACATTTAATGATTCTGCTATCCAACACGTTGCACTTATTGTATTGGAAAATGTTTTAAAATGATGTTTATATCGTTTTAAAGTTTAAAAATGAAATAAAAATAAGAGTTAATAAATAATTTAAATATATGTATATGTACAAATTATTATGTTTGTGTATATATTTTAGATCAAGTTTATTTGTTATATTTAGTTAAAATGTATATTAAATGCAAAAAATATTTTTTTCAAATATTAGTATTTAATGTAGATTATTTTATTTTATGTATATTTTAAAATCAATATTTTTTACATCTTTATTTTTTACCTCGATATTTTGGGGTCAATATTTTCGCACTTACCTGTTAAGGTATGGGAGTCGATATTTTGTACTCGATTTTTAGAACATCGATGTTTGTGACATCAATTTTCTATCAGTGAACTCATATAAGTCCGACTGTCCTGAAATAGGCTGGAGGTAGGCTATATGGCAGGGATCTATGAGCTTAAAAGGTAAAAGGTGTTGCTTGCATACTACCATATGCATATGTCCAGTTATAAATGCACTCTCCTACCTATGCTGAAACTCACATACCTACATATAAAATAATTTAGCCACTAATACACCTAGTCAGACACTGACAGAGACATTTACTTACACATTTAAACACCTCTTATGTATGCTGCAATAATTTAGGCAGTTGCACATGCAAGTTAAACACCCCAAAACTTACTAACGCAACTAACAACTAATCCATGCAACCCCTTACATTCATATTGAGTGTCCATTAGAGTAACTAAGAGACCCAGACATATATCAGCATACTTACTTACATGCCCAATGACACACCCACATGGATACTGAGACACTCATTTCATTTCATAAAGCTTTATTTCGGTACATATAAAACAATGACCATAAAAGCACAAGATGACACATAAGCAAAAATGAAAATACAGGGGATATTAATTCAGTTAACACTCATGATTTAAAACATCATGCTTTGTCTTGCATGAATTGATTTATATAAAAAGGTAGCAATAAAAAAGCAAATATCTGGGTTATGCATGTTAAAAAGCAGTTTCATAGAATCATTACCAGTACGAACTCCACATTTAATAAAGATCAGTTTTAAATAGACAATGCGTAAGTTCCTATAAAGATTGCAAATCAGAAGAAAGTGCATGGTGCATTGTACCGAATTACCGTCACACAGGCAGGGCCCAACTGGGTGTTTTTTAAGGGATGGAAAGGCCACCAGATGATGTACGAGCCCAAGCCTCAACCTGGTGAGAACAAATCTGTGCGAGGGTCTGGTCACAAGACTTAGATATGGTTGAAACTCCTCATTTCCCCCAAATTTGAGACACTCATTTAGGTATACTAAAGAACTGACAATAACACATCATCCACGCAGACAAGTAGGCCTTCAACATGTTTCAGCCTTCTTCAGTAGTTTTCCTGTGTATGCAGTTTTCCTGCAAGGCTGGCTGGCATTCAAACCATTCTACTAAGTCCTAGACTCATTTTCTACAACATATAGCTCACTCCTGAGATAGGCTGTAGGAAGGTGATAGGGCCGGGAGCTATGAGCTTAAAAGATAACACATTTTGTTCCACGTTAGATTGAATTACATGCACACTATCAGGTCCAGATGTATAGTTATAGATCCAGTCTCCTTCCCATATTACAACCCACATACCTATGTGTAAAAGGAAAGAGCTAATAATACACCTACTCAACAGTGACAGAAACATTTAAAGATTCACTCAACACATACAGCTCTTATGTATGTATCAGTAATGGAAGCAGTTACACACACAGTTAAATACTCCAATACTCACCAAAACATCCAACCAACAATCCATGGAGATTTAGAGACCTAGACATATATCAACCTACTTCCTTACATATATAATTAAATACCCACATAGGTACTGAGACACTCATATAGGTATGTACTGAAGAACTGACACTGCCAAATGATCCACTCAGAGTAGGCCTTTAAACATATTTCAGGCCTGCAACAGTGGAGCATGTATACATAATGTTTCTGCTAGGCCGAGTAGACATTAAATAGATGTTCCTAAGCCTTAAACAACTCTTCTAGTAAATATAGGACACTTCTGAGCTAGGTTGTGCATAGGTCATAGGGATGTATGACATTACAACGCATACTTTTACAACGCCTACCTTTACAACGCAATTTTTACAACATCCATTACAACACATGCCATTACAAAGAATTCTTTGAAACTACCTTTACAACGCATTCCACTACAACGCATACTACATTTACAACGTATACCATTACAACGCATAACATTAAGGTAAGTTTTGGATAGTGTAGGGGTAAAAATTACTATTCTAACTCCAGGGGGTGCAACAGTAGGATAAGTGTTGGATAGTGTAGGGGTTAAAATTACTATTCTAACTCCAGGGGGTGCAACAGTAGGGTAAGTGTTGGATAGTGTAGGGGTAAAAATTACTATTCTAACTCCAGGGGGTGCAACAGTAGGGAAAGTGTTAGATAGTGTAAGGGTAACATGTGTTGTAATGCTATGCGTTGTAATGGTATGCGTTGTAATGACTGCGTTTTAATGGCATGCGCGGTAGTGGTGTGCGTTGTAGTGTCATGCGTTGTAATGGTTGCGTTGTAAATGCATGCGTTGTAATGGATGTTGTGTTGTAAAAGTTTTGTTGTAATGGTAGTGCGGTGTAAAAGTTGTGTTGTAAAGGTTTAAAGGTTGTTTCCCAGGTCATAGGGCAGGGAGCTATGAGCTTAAAGATAAGGCATATGGTTCCAAGTTTGATTCAGCTACCTGCACGCTATCAGACCTATATGCCCACTTACACATGCAGTCTCCTATCTATACTGGAACTTTCATGCCTACATAAAAGAGACACTTACATATGCACTCACATACTGCTCTTATGTATCCAACATTATGGGAGGCAGTTACACACACAATTAAACACCCCTCTACTAACGAACACAGCCCGAAGGGATCCATGCAGGCCCTTACACAGACATTTACAGATTGTTAGACTAACTAAGAGAGGCAAGTTTGCACTAACATGCTTACTTATGTGTAAATGTGCAGTTCTCCTGGTAAGCGGAGTTCAGAATCAAAACATGTTAAGTCTCCAAGTCCTCTTTTACCATATATAGGTCACTTCTGATATAGGCTGTAGGTAGGCTATAAGACAGGGAGTTCTGAGCATAAAAGATAGAATGTCTAGGTATAAATGGTGTCTCCTATCTATACTTGAAGTGACATGTGTACATATAAAAGGATAGCGCCAATAATACACCTAGCCACACTCTGTTGATACAGCACCTACTCATCTAGCAGTAATGGAGGAAATTGCACATACAGTTAAATAAGCCAATACGTACTAACACAGCCATAAAGCATTCCATGGAGCTACTTGCATACCAATTGAGAGTCCCATAGAGTAACTAAGTAAGGCAGGCATGTACCAACATACTTACTTAGATATCCAATAACACACCCTTTTAGTCACTCTGACTCTCATTTAGGTATCTACCGGGAAACTGCCACTAACAAGCCATCCATCCAGACAAGTAGGACTTTAAACATGTTTCAGGCCTGCTACAGTAGAGTGTGTATATGCAACTGTCCTGGTAGGCTGACTTACTTTTAAAAGATGTTGCTAAGCCTTCAAGTCCTCTTCTACTACATATAAGTGGTGCATAGACAGAATATTGAGTACAAAATATCAAGTTGCACAACTATTAAGTCATTAATATCGTGGGTCACAAATATCGACAGCAAGAATATCATGATCAAGAATATCGACTTAAGGTAAGAAGATAGAGATAGACCACAGGTATGCTATAAGGCTGGGACCTATGAGCTCCAAAGATAAGAGATGGTTCTCATATTTAATTGAGTTATATGTACACATCCAGACTATTATGTCCAGTTATAGATGCACTCCCCTAACTATATTGGGCCTCACATACTTGCATATTAAATGATAGGGCCACAAATACACCTAGTGAAACACTGACAGAGGCACTTACAAATTCTCTTACACACACACATACAGCTGTTATACATCCAACAGCATGGGAGGCAGTTACACACAGAGTTGAATACCCAAGTACTAACTTCCACAGCCAGCAAGGTATCCTTGCAGCCCCATACATACATATATACAGAGCCATAGTGTAACTAAGAGAGGCAGGCATGTACCAACATACTTACATATCCAATAAAACCTACCCACATGCACTGAGGCACTCAGTTTGGCATGTACTGGGAAACTGGCACTAACAAACCATCCATCCAAGCAAGTAGTGATTTAAACATGTTTCAAGGGTTCTACAGTAGGGTGTGTATATCCAGTTGTCCTCGTAGGCTGACTCCACATTCAAAACATATTGCTAAGCCTTCAGGTCCTCTTCTACTATAATTAAGCTAGTCCTGAGATGGGCCATAGTTAGGCTATAGGGCAGGGACCTATCAGCTTAACAGATCGGAGATGGTTCCCAAATTTCATTGAATTATATGCATACTTCCAGACTCATATGTCCAGTTATAAATGCACTCTCCTACCTATACTGGAATGCACATACCTTGATATAAAAGGATAGAGCCACTAATACACCTAATCTAGCACTGACAGAGGCATGTAAACATTTATTCACACACACACACAAACACACACTTAGCTGTTATCTATGCAACAGCATGGGAGGCAGTTGTCCACAAAGTTAAATACCCCCAAACTTACACACTCAGCCAATAAACAATCCATGCATCCTCTTACATAACACTAGGCCTAGACGGAACTCCATGAAGTGACCAAAAAACTCTGTCGTGCTACGAGGATTTTCGCAAGCGGCAGGGTGTGTTAGGCTGCGACATCCATGCTGATTTCTAGTGCCGGGTGTGTGTCCCGCGCTGGAAAATCTGTCAGAATTGCACCATGCACAGTGCTAAAGGGAGCAGCTTCTTTCAGCTGCTCGAGTAGATGGGCTATTCAAGTGGCAGCTTCCTCAATGCTAATGGAAGTTTTCTCAACATGAGCGGTAGTGGCCATCTGCGTCTGCTCGCGTTGAGAAATCTTGCCGGGAGGTGGTCTGGAGTAAGATGTTCCCCGCTCGCCAACTTAACGTTAACAAGCGGGGAAAAAACTACACTCAATGGAGCAGATATTTTTGGAACTTTACACATTGTGCAAAGTAGGAAAATCTCTGCAAACGGTTTGGAATTCATGCCCTTGCCTAGACCTGAACAGGAGTCTACGAAAAAATGAAAACTTGACTACTGGAAGTGTAGATTCTGATAAAATGTATCCATCCATTCCAAGCTCTAGTCTGTATGGAGCCAAAGACTGGAAAGTTACCTCCAACTGAGCTCCTGAAATGTAGGATTGTGTACTTGGCATTAGAGTTCAAGTAGCATATTGAAACTATAGTGGGTGCAGAGAGATTTTGAAGTAGCATTTGTTATTCTAGTCAATGGTGTGTCTACCAAGGATAAAGAATATGGCAAGAGTCAGTAGATGTTAGTAAAGTAAAAAAAAGCAACATTATGTCTGGGACAAAATAACAGTTTACCTTTAAAAATGTAGATGTTCCACAAGATATTGCACATATGAAGGATGACACATTACCATCGAGAGGTAAGATTCAAAAGGTGGATCAATTCAGATCAGAAGAAATTATGACCACCACAGTATCCACTCTCTTCATTCTAAAGAGGTTATTGGGGATGCGATTGATCTCTTTCAAGCAAAAGAAGTTAAAGGAACTCCCTTAAGTGTATGGGAGACAGCTTGATGTTTTCTGCATCTGTTTCCTACTGGAGTAAGAGTTAGGGATGATGACCATCCTGTATAAATATCAGCAGCTGATTACAGATCAATTCGACATTATTCAGAGGATCCCAGATTTCATCACTGTACTCCCTATATATTTCATCTACTAATCGAGAGCAACTTGTCTGGGCTATCTTTTGCATTAAATCCCATTTTCACAACAGGAGGGGATCTGCAGTATCTCTCAGCAAGGGAATTTCTTGACAAACTTCATGGAAAAAATTAAAACCTTGAATACAACTTGATTACTTTGATGGCATGTTAACGTGGTACCAACGAGTATCTTCATGGTGACCTGAAGTGCATAGTTAGAAACCTAGGAGCAACTATTCGGTTTCTAACTAAGCCTGGGTGGAGTTTGCGTAGCCGCGATATGTGGAACTTGTGAAGCAGTAAAAAAAATCTGCTGCGGAGTTTGCAATACGCTGAGTTGTTTGTCCCGCCCATTTACGCGATGTTTCTACCATACGGCAATGCCAATTGCGTATTCGGGTGGAAATATAGCGCAAACTGCACCACGCAGTCGAGCATGAGCATGGCCATATAGTTTTCTTCGCTGTTATGGTGCTGGGGCCAATTTTTTGAATCCTTCCTAATCTTTTCAATCCTTGTTTCTCAAAACTTTTTTCTGATCTTTTTTTATTTATTACCTTTCCCTTAGTCTTCCTAAGTTTATATATATATTTTTTTTACTACATTTGGTGTGTTTTTAGTGAGTTTTGTACTGTTTTTCTTTCTTCCTTCCTGTTTTTAAAACTTCCCTCCATCTTCTCCCTGTTACTACTTTAATACTTTTCACATTTTATTTTCCACACCCCCAGCATCATGGCAGAGAAGAGTGCCACAAAAAAGTTGGCAAATAAGAGCAGCCTTCCTTGCAGAAGGTGGCACCCAGAAGGGGTGCAGACCGGGCCTTGTTTTTGGAGATGGAGGTGGTAGCACTTGTTTTGTTTTTGCATCAGTGGCCTACTCTCCACCCTTGCAGGACGCTACAGATGTGGGTCAGGGTAGGTGCTCTGGAAGTACCAGCAGCACTGAGCAAGGGTGCACCGGGCAGTTTATCACTGCTCTGGGGTCTGGCGCACCCACAATAAGCTGGTGGTTCGACCCCCTGGACCGAAAGCAGGACCTGCTGGATGGGAAACAGCCATTATAACGCAGCTTTAACCTTGAAGTACCGTTAACACACATGCACTGTTACTACGCATAGTCATTTGCACACTTTTTTTTACAACACTTTTGCATTGCACAAGTGGTAATGGCTATGTGAGCAAATGACTGATGTTATTGGCATCTTCGTTGTCATTGTGGTAAAGGCACAGGCATGGTTGCATCATCAGAGGAAATGGAGAGGCTTCCACTTCCTCCTGACGATCTGTGCTATATCTCGCATGAGAAGAGGAGCCTCATCGTCCTGTAGAGGTAAGGGGTATTGGGCCTCAATATAGAACTTTAGACTGGGGTTGGTTTTAGTTTTAAACAGTACCTGCGTTTTTAAAAAGGGCTCGGGGGAGTGTCAATCAGTCAATCAACTTTATTCGATTAATTAAAATCATAAAAGTACAGAAACAAACCACAAACAAACAATATTACAAGTAATATAACATAATGATTAAAATACACAGGCAATATTTCAATTTATTGATTAAAACATTATCACCGGGTCACACCCCTTGTCCTAATAAAATAACAATGAGCCTTACAAACTTACTTTAAATTTCTCTTGTTCTTTAGCCTCACCGCTGCTACCAAAAAAGATGCAATGTTAAAAATATCCCCAGGGTTACACATGGACTGTAAAAAAACTAGAGCTGGTCTAACCTGAGTGAAACCCTTTCCTCTCAGGATAGGAACCAGAAATCTCATGCGAATATTGGAATAAAATTCACAGAACATCATAAAATGTAAGGTGTCCTGGGTTGAGAAATTATCACATTGGCAGGGTTCCGCGTCAACAGGATTACACTATTCCTGATAATACCGCAATGTGAGATGAATCAAGTTAAAGCGGAGCATAGTTAGGAGCCAACGATGGTAGGGCTTGTTAACAATTGATAAATAAGGTTCCATGTTAATTGATGTTTTTAACAGGTAATAGGCCCTAGCTAGAGGTTTACGTAGCTCCTGTTCTTCTCGCCCCATCATAAAACTTTATTAAAATTCAGTTTTACCCACAACACATCCTGATCTTATCAGGTTCCTCATAAAGTTCTGGCCGTCCTATTTTAAAAAACATACATTTGACATAAGACAGCCATTTGATTTTTGAGGACTTATCTAATTCAACACAGTCCCGTAAAATCATATGGTTCAGGGTTAAGTCAGGGTTCAGCCAAGTTTTGAACCAGCAAAGCAAAGGAGCTGTATTCAAAATATCAGTGACATAGCCTAGCCCTAACTCCTGGCGAATAGCATACGTTGGCGTAGATTGTGGTACAGACAGAAGACTCCAACGGAATTTATTTTCAGCTATCTGTATTCCAACCTGATCTTTATAGCCCCAGATAGAGGATCCATAGTTCGCAATGACCAAGCACTTCGCTTTATAAACCTTTAGAATAGCCTCTATCGGCCTGGCCTCCAAACGCTGTGCAAACCCTAAAAGAGATGAGGAAGCTTGTATAACTGCATCCTTTTAAAAATTTTGTTGAGGGACCTAGGATGACCTATCATCAAATAGGACTCCCAAGTAAGTGAAAGAGGACACGGGGGAAACTTCCACTCCATTACAATAAAATGTTTTTTTAGCTCTGTGACCTACTGTCATGGTGTGTGACTTTCCGTTATTCAAGATTAAGTCCAGTGAGTGCATGAACGTCCCTAAAGCCTCTAGGAGTCGCTGGAGGGCTCGGGGGAGTGGGTGAGTCGGGCTGGGGTCTGGTGTCAGGGTTTAGGGCAGGGGTCAGGAAATTAATAAAAAGTTCTCGGTGAGGGGGGATTGTGCAGGGGTTCAGTCTTAGGGCTTTGGATCGGGTATTTTTAAAAAGGCCTTGGGGCCAAGTGGGGAGGCACACTGGTGTGTACTTTCAGGTATCAGGGCAGGTCGTGGGTAGTAGTACTAGAACTGGGGGTGGAGGAGGCAACGGGGACTAGTATCACGCGCAGGGCTTTACCATAGATGCCTTTCCAACAAAAATTGCTGTAAAGGCATGCGTGGTGATAAAAAAAGTGTGGAGAAAGTTATGCATGGTAAAAGTATTCGCGTAGTAACGCATGCGTGATAAAGGCATGCTTTGCAGCAGAATGTGCTGTACAGTCATACAACTCCTGCTAGACCTGTTAGGGGTTGAGGTTGTGGGATTTGGTGAGTAACTAATTATTAATATTATTATTACTTGTGTGTTCTATGTTATTGCTAATATGTTTTCCCAAATTACAAGCATGCTGCTCACATGCAGTTAAGTTACATTTAAAAATCTTATGTTAACTGATCATTATTCTAGACAGGTACTCAGCGCTACCTAATGAAACTTGTTTGCAACTTTGCACTCGCGTGGGCTGATTATGTAAGAATTTAAGTTAAATAATGCAGACTAGAGAGAGACTAGTTTTCTTTGTCCTGTCACTAAGATATTTAGTATTAGTATTTGAGCGGCGCATGTCCTCTCACTTCAGTTCATAGAATCTTTTTTGTAGCTCTTACAGTTACAAGCAACCACCCAATTTGGTTTGTGCATGTGTCCATCTAACTATTTAAGGACAAAATGCAGACTTAATGAATTGGCCCGTTAAACGAGTTTGATAATGATGAGAATGTGATCAGAACCTAGAAGCAAAAGTGATTTGTTGCAATTTATTCCAAAGTCTTTGGAATAGGCGGGCTAGGTAGGTTTAAGAAATGTGAAATAAATAAATAGGATGCTCTCCGATACTAGTCTACTACTAGTTGATCTGATTTAGGAAATATTAATGGTATAGTGATTGCCGTTTCCTGTGCATAAATCATGTTGGAGAAAGTATTATTTACCACCAATTAATTTCTGTCTCTTTAATGATGTTTTACATCAGCATCAAGGGGCAAGAGGTCATCCAAGGCGGGTGCGGGAGCTGGAGGTGCCTCCCAGGAAGACCGGTTCTCAGCTGATGGGTCTTCTGGCCCCAGTAATCCTACTGTTTTTAATATTCATATATATTTCCCTATCTTTTACCGCTCCATATTTTGGACTATTTTCTACCTGTTCCCTAATTCTATTTTTTCCCAAATCTTCTTCGATCTATCCATTTCTATATTCTTCACACACTTTCCTTTTAAGTAGGCCTACAGCCAGTTTTTAAAATCTGTTGATTGTGTAACACAGCAACAAACAGTTATGCGGTACCCTCACTTGTCCTACTACTCTCTCCTCCTAGTCTCGGCAGTCTGCAGCTATATTAAAACCAATGGACTCGTAGGGGGTGTGGGTGTGTGAATGTTCATTATATATAGAATATTGCAGCTCAACAATAATTCCCAAACAGTTCTTCTCTCACCTGTGATTAGGCAAAGTGATGGCTGGATGGTGCCATGGTGGTGGTAATAGACAGTATCAGTATGCTAGCAGACTATTCAAATTCTAGTGAAAGCACCAGATCCAGAAGGCAAACTCAAACTGTAGGATGAGGAATATTCACTGTAGGCAACTAATTATTTTGACATAAAAACTGAGTTAATACTGTTTTATATGCAAGCTTTGTAAAAAAAAATAGACAGTCTGCAGAACAATACTAGAGTATGCCTTGTAGTACAGAAGAAGAAGAGAGCCAAACAAGAAAATATTATAAGCAATGTTAAAGTAAAATTATCAGAATGGTGAGTTAGTAAAAGTTTTAAAAGGAAGATGAGTAATGCTATGAAGTGGACAATCATAACCTTTAGTGCTGGAAGGATGATGATGCTGGCAATTATGAATTGCGTACCCCTGAAATAAATTTAAAGATCAAATACTTTGCATGGTTGGACAATCTAATCTATAGAATATTGCCACTGTGGGCTATACTTAGAGCAGAAGAAGATCCTCACCCTGTCTTGAGCTTTTGGTGTTTTCACTACATCTGCCCAAACAAATGTGTGATCAATTAATGGTGTAAATTTAATTTAGTCACACCTTAATAAATCACACAGCCCAGGGAAAGAGGGTTAAGGCTTCGATGAATGGATGGGGAGGGGGATTTGAATGAAAGGTTTGACAAAGACTAATACTAAACAAGGACAACTTGTATCTTGGCAGCCGACCATCATAAATCTGTTATGGGAGGATAAGGAAATGCATGCATGATGATGAGTTGTAGTACAGGTAAACCAAATCAAATTGTAGTCCGCCCCTCAGAGAGACATTATGTTCTGTTGTACTGAGCTGTGAAAGATACTTAGCAAATAAAATTAAACACAAACAGTTCTAATGATTAAAGAGAAAAAATGATACTATATTTCCAAATTGGGAGTTGCATCTGCATTCCTCTTTTACTGTCCGTCAACCTTGGGTGCCTGGTGGATGCGCTTAGGTAAGGTTAGTGTGGGTATTTTATATTGTTTTTCCAGTATGGGGCACGGTATGGGGCCTGTAGATTGAAAAACAAAAATGATATTGAGGAATCAAGGAGAAATGTTAAACGGCATATGGAGTGAAATGATACGTATCAGAGGTAGCATGACTAAATGTATGTTTCCAGCAGTTACCTTCAACAACAAGCCCCCGACGCAACCACTGCTTAGCTTCAAATTTGGGCCAGACAGCACTGAGCACACACCACACTCAGTTACATAGCATTTTCACAATCAAGTTAAAAATCAGTGCACCACTGTCAGTCACCAATTACCACCACAGCAAAGACTTGTGTTGGTCTGTTGTTTACCTGTAGTCCACTTCAAAGTAATCATCCAAATCGGTTGGTTTCAGTGAATTTGAAAACTTACATTGTCTTCTGGAAGTAGTTCTTGAAGCTGTAATGCTCACACCCATGCCCTGAATCATTCTACCATCTCTGATCCTCCTGATTCTGACTCTGAGTATGGTATTCAACTCCTTACCAACTGTGTCCTGGGTCCAAACTCAAAATACAATATATCAGCCTGTAGTAGTGCAATTTTGTGTTGAATGACAAGAAGGGAAAGGTTAAGTAAGTTTTTGAGCAGACTAGCTTTGTGTTTGCAAATTTTGCATTATCTAAGGGACTGGTCGTGTCTGACTCTTTGAGGAGTATAAAGCAGAAAACATTAAAACAAAGCAGTGGGGACAGTGGAGTGGACCCAGTGAAGAAATCTTGCTATCTCTCAAAGCGGAATGAAAAAAACAACCTTCAGGGGAAACATGACACATCACAACAAGTTCATATCACAAGAGAACAATAATCACTCGGCATGCAATGCATGCCAGCATTTACCTCTTATTCTGATGTGCTCACCGTGATCGATTGTAGGTACATTGTAGAATGCTGATCCATTTGTTCACAAGCAGAGGATTGTCAGTGTAAATCAAATTACAATGTTGCATGTGGGGCAGTCCCACTAGGGTAGGAAAAGACAGATACTCAAGGCCCAGGATTTGAGCCAGGCACATATTGGTTTGTATTCTCCGTCCAGTGCCTGGCGTGAGGGAAACGGCTTTGGGTGGTGAGTCGAGACTTCATCACTGCACACAGTTGCAACTCCAGTTCGGCAATAAAATGTGTCTAAGAATAAGACCGTGGGGATGAATTGGTCAACCCGACACACACAAATAATAAAGTAAATAATGTTCCCTAGCTATATCGTTTTTGGGAGGGTTTGGCCTCAAAGAAAGAAAGAAAGAAAGCAGATCAGCGATAGACTACAGACTGATAGAGAAAGTTCTATGACTGCTGTTGGCCTAAGCCTATTAGTCAAGGAAGCAGAGCTCATTATCAAACTCTGGTGGTTAGCCCAGAAGTAGGTCATCTAACACACTACATCCATGCCCTGAGTCTCCCTCATCTTCCTCCTGTGGTACTTCAGGTATGGTGTAATCCGGTGCTATAAAGTGCAGATTCATTTTAATCATGGTTAATCTCTCCACATTTTGGGATGAGAGACTGGTCCTTCTCACTGTAACAATGGCACCAGCAGCACTAAAAACACACACTGCAGAGACACTGGCTACAGGGCAATCCAGATATTTTATTGCCAAACTGCTTAGCACTGGCCATTGGTGCCTCTTTCCATACCATTACACCAATGGGTTTTGATCAAAGTAGACCTCTGTTGCATCATCCAGATAGGCCTGGCCCATTCACTCAATGTGTATTGCTGGTGCTTCACTTTGCTCGACCTCGTTTGCCTTCGCCTCTGCACTGGACTTAAGCCCTGTCAGTAGAAACCACTCAGTTGCAGATTTTGGGGCTGATGCTCCTGGTCTTGTTGTTGATTGTGTTTTTATTGTTGGTTTTGGCTGCTGTGAGCCAACAGGACGACCCTTAGGCTCCAAACTTGAAACTATCCCACAGGACGTGAGCCCAAAAGCAGTGGGCTTCTAATTCCCTGCTGTTCTTTTTCTAGCTCACTGCCTTGCTCAGCTATCCATGTTTTTTATTTTCTAACATCCCAGTCTAAAAAAAGAATGTAATGGTTTGTACAGTGGATAAAGAATTCGGACACAGATGTACTGTTTGGAAGACAAAATGCTTCTTTGCACCCATTTATTAGTAGACAAGTGAATGATTAAGCTCTTCAGGAAGTCATGCACATCTTTTTTTCCTCTACACCTGTGTACATTGCAGCCACCTGCTTCAGCCGTTCCTGTAGCATGTGCAACAGGATAGCTTGGCTAATTGTAGTGTCTTCTTTGTTGACTTCCCGTGTGAACACCTCAAAAGGAAGCAGCATCTTTTTCAGGTATTTAACTAGGCCCACTGGGCCATCTCAATGATCATGGCTTTCACAGTAGCATCCCCTATTTTCATAATACATTCATTGATATGTCTATACTGTTCAAACAGGCATTCAAGCATGTAATAGGTGGAGTTCCAGCATGTTGGCACCTCCTGTATGAGTGCTTTAACTGGCATTTTATTATCACACTGAATGACTCTCAGCTGTTTCCGTATTTTAAATGAATGGCTGAAATGAGTGCAGATCCTTCGGTAGGTGGACAGTAAGTGCTTATTTGGTCTTTTTTGAGAAAGTCCTATACAATGATGTTGATGCAGTGCACCGAACACAGGACCTTGAAATAACCACCATTGGCCACGGCCTTAAATATATTACTGCCATTGTCCGTGGTTACAAATCCAATCTTAAGCCCTCTTGGTGACAGCCATTCATAGACCTTGTTGTTAAAGTCGTCCAAAATGTTTGAAGCTGTATGGGATTTCTCCATTGCGAATATATCCACAGTCGCATTTTTCCGAGCGGCATTAAAAATCTCAGCAGTGTCAACATCTGCAGATATTTTTTCTATAGCTCCAGCAAAAGAGATCCTGTGTGCAGTGATGGACATGTAATCAGTAGTTTGGCAACTGGTCCACATGTCTATTGTCAGGTGTCCACTGTGAACAGCACATTGTTGCAAAGCTTGTCCAATCAATTCAATCACATTGTGATGTTGCACTGAAAAAGCAACTCTGGCAAAATAGGACTGGCTGGAAACCTTCCATTTTGGGCAGATGGCTGCCAAGAATTCACGAAAACCCATTCTTTGCACAATATAAAAAGAGTGGAGGTCCAGTACTAACATTTTAGCCAGCTTTGCATTGTACAAACATGTGTGGCTGCGTTCATACCACCCCTCTAGCCTAAACATGGCAGGAAGAGTAGCTTGATTATTTTTCTTTCCTGATGCCACATACAGGTGTCTTCTGGAGAGCAAACGTTGGTTGGATTAATGTGCTTTTCAGCGGGGCAATCACTGCCCTCAGTTGCTTTACTGTCTCGAACTGAGTCTTTTGCCATTATGGTGTTGCTGATGTTCAATACTACTGCACTACTAAGGAGAGGGCTGCTTTGCGTAATGAAGATCTCTTCCTTTTCTTCACCTTCCATCATGATCGGTTTGGATTCAGATTCCTTGCTCAGCCCCCCTTCACCAACAACACTTGGCTGTTAAGGTGCACCTCCCAAACAGATCATATTGTGCTTTCTCAAATGGGTTTGTTTGGGCCACAGTGCCATTGTTTGTACCAAGTTTATCCCGACCAACACTTGCTCCGCAAAGGGAGCATATGGCAACTTCGCATCCTTAAGACTTACAGAAAAGAAGTCCAAAACTGGTGAGCTCAACTTTCTGATGCTGGTGCCACTTCCAATGTTGAGCTAATGCTAGGGCTTTCTGGAACCTTCCTTTTCCCTACCCTGCCTGAGTCATCTTGTGGTGTGTCTCACTGTCAGACTGAGGCGGGATCCAAGTGGTGTCTAGATCATCAGAAGGGAGCTTGAAGAAGAAGATTATGCACCACTAAACATCGTGTTTCAAGCTGGAGAACTGGAATTGAATGGATCCTTTGGAGCAGATTGCTCTAATTCCTCAGCATGAAGCTCAATCTTTTGAACAGATCATACTTCAAGAGAAACTACTATTGGCGGTCGTGGCTGTTGTTCTTGTTGTTGTCAATTTCTCTGAGTTTCTTGCAACAATTTGGTACTACTTTGCGATAGAGATAAGTCAATATCAACATCACTGCTCATCGGTGTAGCCATGATTAGACTGGCTGCCTCTATGGCAGACATGGGCTTGGCAAAACACACAAGATGATGGACAGAATGTTGCACATTGGCAAAACATTCACCCCCAGACACAGATCTGGGTTTAATCCTTCGTTATTTTGCTCACCACGCCACCCCTGTTCAGACATGGCCATGTGAAAATCAGCCTTGACCCTGTGCCTCATGGGAACAGTCCAGCCCGAAATGCCAAGCCATGTTTTCGCTGGACCAGAATCAAGCATCCTAGGACCGGTTTCTGGCTATCAGCTGTCATCAGCCTGGATATCTTGACTCCAGTGGCGTAGTGAGGACGGGACCCACGTCTGGGCATACCCTTCCCACATAGGGCGAACAGCAAAACCCACAAGATGTTAGACGGAATATTGCACATTGGCAAAACATTCACCCAAAAGTCACAGATCAGGGTTTAATCCATCATTATTTTGTTCACCACGCCATCCCAGTTCAGACATGGCCATATGCAAATCAGCCTTGACCCTGTGCCTCATGGGAATAGGCCAGCCGGAACTGCCAAGCCATGTCTTCCCTGGACCGGAACCAAGCAGCCTAGGAACCGTTTCTGGCTATCAGTCGTCATCATCCAGGATAGCTTGACTCCAGTGGCGTAGTCAGCACTGGACCCACGTCTGGGCATACCCTTCCCACATAGGGCGAACAGCAAAACACACAAGATGATAGACGGAATGTTGCACATTGGCAAAACATTCACCCCGTCACAGATCTGGGTTTAATCCATCGTTATTTTGCTCACCACGCCACCTCAGTTCAGATATGGCCATATGCAAATCAGCCTTGACCCTGTGCCTCATGGGAACAGTCCAGCCCGAACTGCCAAGCCATGTTTTCCCTGGACAAGAATCAGGCATCCTAGGACCGGTTTCTTGCTATCAGCTGTCATCAGCCAGGATAGCTTGACTCCAGTGGTGTAGTGAGCAAGGTACCCACGTCTGGGCATACCCTTCCCACATACGGCGAACAGTAAAACACACAAGATGATAGACGGAATGTTGCACATTGGCAAAACATTCACCCCCAGTCACAGATCTGGGTTTAATCAATCATTATTTTGTTCACCACGCCACCCCAGTTCAGACATGGCCATATGCAAATCAGCCTTGACCCTGTGCCTCTTGGGAACAGTCCAGCCGGAACTGCCAAGCCATGCCTTCCCTGGACCGGAATCAAACATCCTAGGACCGGTTTCTGGCTATCAGTCATCATCAGCCAGGATAGCTTGACTCCAGTGGCGTAGTCAGGACAGGACCCATGTCTGGGTATACCCTTCCCACATAGGGCGAACAGCAAAACACACAAGATGATGGACGGAATGTTGCACATTGGCAAAACGTTCACCCCCTGTCACAGATCTAGGTTTATTCCATCGATATTTTCTCACCACACCAGTTCAGACATGGCCATATGCAAATCTGCCTTGACCTGTGCCTCATGGGATCAGTCCAGCCAAAACTGCCAAGCCATGTCTTCCCTGGACTGGAATAAAGCAGCCTAGGACCGGTTTCTGGCTATCAGCCATCATCAGCCAGGATAGCTTGACTCCAGTGGTGTAGTGAGCACGGGACCCACGTCTGGGCATACCATTCCTACATAGGGCGAACAGAAAAACACACAAGATGATGGACAGAATGTTGCACATTGGCAAAACATTCACCCCCAGTCACAGATCTGGGTAGTCTTGCCTGACTGTGGGTGGGGCCAGAGTCCGGAAGTAGGCGCAGGCCTGAGTGGGACTCCGGTGAGCTGGTGGGAGCCCCGCATATGCCGAGAGGAAGTCAGGAGGACCAGAGCTTCGAGGGCTCCCAGCAGAAGTCCTGCTGCCGGAGGAGTCCAGGACAACAGCCCGGTGAGTGGGCTTGGAGTGTCAAAGTTTGTTTGTGCCAAGTGATGGCACGAGGAAGGGCCCGGTGAACAGGGCCTTTAGGCACAGTGAGAGCCTGTGCCAATTCCTTTCCAGCTGACCCGTCCATTGGCGGGCAGCCACAATCCAGTGGGCATCTCTTTGTGGCACCAGGGGGAGCCCGGTGATCAGGCTACCCCTGGCACAGTTAATGCAAAAGCCACATTTTCACAGCTGTCCCACCTGGCACTTGGAAGCTGCCACTTCGGGGGCCATTTTCAATTTGAGTCCCAGTGGGGACCCCGGAGGCAGTGTGAGTGCCAGTGCTGACATCAGCTGCGCCATGAGAGCATGGGCAGCTGCAATGTTTGGGGGCATTTTCTTGGCGATAAGGAAAAGGTGAGACACTCTACTGTATTCCAGCGCATTGGGCAGCATCTTTGCTGCATTGGCAGCCAGGGGGTTATTTGAGAGGCCCCAATTCAAGACCTGACATTTATGGACAGAGGGCATTTGGAGCCCCAGTGAAAGGCCAGTGGGCCTGGGGTCAGATGTAAGTTGGTAGGGCGTAAAGCCCCAATGTGATTTATGTGATGCCTAGGACAGAAGGTGTTTATGTTCCTGATTATGCCTAATCTAATCTGATTTATTGCATGTGTTTATGCTGGTGAGGCCTATTGTGAAACATGTTTATACTAATGAGGTTTGGGCCTAAAGTGTTTTTATGCCTAATGTGATAATGGTTACATCATTATTGTGCCTATAGTTACTGGTTGTGTTTTATATTTACTACCTGCATTCTGATGATTCTGACTGTGGCTCGATTGGACTGGTCCTGTATTTATTCCCCTGTGACTATTGCCTAGTGCCAGTTTGCACAGTGTATACTGTGTGATTATGATTCTAATGTGTTTATGATAATACAAAGGCTATTTTTGATACAACCTTGTGTGGAGCTTCTTTTGTGGTGTGCCTGGTGTGTTGCTGCTGTGTGAGTGTGTTCCACAAACGCTTTACACATTGCTTCCGGGATAAGCCTGATTGCTCGCGGCAGGCAACAAGGGGGAGAGCATGGGTTATCTTCAGCGTGTAACTCCCTTGCCCTGACTGAAATTATGGTTTCTGCCTGGCTTAGGTGCATGCCCTAGCCAACCAGAAATCCCATTTCTAAAACGTATATAATAGCTGTTCACAACACTCTTGGGTAAAGCGATCAATTTTTACTGTTCACTACCTTAGTGTTGACAAACACCAAAAAAATGCAAACACAAGCCTATTTGAACGTCAGTTAATATACAGTGAACTTGGGATGCAACAAAAAGTGGGAAGTGTATTTGAGTTCTTATAATGTGGTTACTGTGTCCAATAAGGTAAGCCTAACTCCTATATGTTATTCTTAGAAGTCTGGGTTCACCTACGCAAGGGATAACTTTTTAAAAATAAAGAAGCAATGCCCCTGCTTTGTCGGGAGCTTACTCCAGTGTTTATCCTACATTGATATGTTATACTTGTCCAGGTGCAGCATGCTGGACATGATAAACCAAGGCAGGAAAAACCACAGAGGACATTATGTGAGAAACACTGCCTTATATGTAGTGGGCTTTTGAAAGAGTCTCAGCCTCTATATGTTAGTGGCTGACCCGCAGTTTAGATGTTTTGAACACCAAAGCCACTCTGCATATTGCCTGTTTTACCATCAAAAGAGGAGAGGAGTCGGAAGGTCTGTTGTTCTTGTTTGTACTAGGGTCCATGGATCCTGTTCAATACCTGTGATAAATTACATATTTTTAATTGCTGTTTCTTTTATATACAATATATTATTTCAAAAGTAATGAGGACTCAGTACACAAATTAATTTACACATTTCAGATTAAATTGCGTGGGTGGCGCAATCAGCGCTGCAAGCCCACCAGTAGCATTTAACTTACCAGCCCGGGGTATAGGAGATACCACTTTACAAGGGACTGATAGGTACATTAAATATGCCAAACAGGTGTAGACCAATCCTGACCATATTTAACACAGAGGGCACATGCACGTTACACTAGAAAGCAGTGCTAAATTTCCCAGAGTCCTAGAACCAACAACACCATGCCAGAAAAAAGGCTAGGAGGAAGGTAAAAGGTTCAGGTCTAAACTTAGATTTCAGGTTCAAGTGTAGACTTTTGGTCTAAGTTTACCTTTGTGAATTGGGCCACTTGTTATTATTTTATTCAAATACTTGTATTCTTACCTTTTAGTGCCTTGAATTATCAGATTGTGTCTAGCCGGATCATATTATTGCTTTAGCTCTTTTGTTTGACTGTATTGTTCTTTTGCCTAATTTGTTGCCTGGCATCTGACTGTACCAAGGCAGAGCAGGTTTCAGTGCTGCCCCCCTCGAGATGCTTCTTCCACTCTGGCATCAAAAGGCAGCCATAGCATGGACACATGTTGAGGGCATGCCATGTGTGCATCAAAGGTGTGCTTAGGGAAAGCCAATCTCAGCCGTCCATGGGCAATTGCAAATGACAGGACGTAGGCAGAACGTATGCCAGTTCAGGGATAAAAGAGGTAAAACTGTTCATTAATCACTGTGCCTGTCATTAAGGAACAGTCAAGGATAGCTGTTATATTTTCCCTTGCATAAGCATCTAAGCTAAACTGGGTGACTCAATAAGGCATAAAAAATGAAGGTCTACTCCTACCACATAGTCCCATTTCAGCTATATACATAGGGACTTGAAATTCACAGGAAGGCACAGAGGAGCAGATTTACAAGCCCCATGCGCCACTTTTGCATCACTTTTCCCATGTTAAAAGTGACGCAAAAGTGGTGCATGGGACTTGTAAATCTGCCCCAGAGAGAGGAATCTGAAACGTAGGTATCTGCTTTAAATGCCTATCACTCATTAAACAGGTTTGCTCAAGTGACTGATTGAAATGGAGCATCTACAATTTTGATACTTGATCGAGACATGTGGGGTTCCAGGATGATTGCTCCCTACTTGATTACTTAGACCCTGAACATTTTAACTTAAATATATTCGATCACATTACCAAATACAGGGAGGGTTGGAGTGATATATTGTGGAGGATGCAAATCCACCTTAATGGCTTGTGCACAATTAGAAGGTACGGAAACCATGCTCATTGACCTTAGAGTTAGCACAGATCACCTACTAGTAACAATCCTAAGCTATATCAATTCACAGCGAACTTTCATTCACTAGTTAACATGGTTAGAAGAAGTTGCCATCCATGCGTCAAACCTGTATCGACAATGGCCTGCGTCAGAGGCGCGTTTTAGCACCCCTACTTTTTAGTCAATTTTTGGCCGACCTCCCAACAGCTATTTCCCAATCAAAGTCTTTTTGGCCTAAAATTGGGGATCCGCATATTGCTTGTCTTCTCTATGCAGAGGATTTGGTATTAATGTACTACACTCCAATTGGTCTGCAGAGGAAACTCAAAGCATTGGCCTCTTCTAGTGAGCAGAACAAGCTTTGTAATAATCTGGAAAAGACGAAAATTATGATTTTTGGGAAAAAGTGAAGATTTTTTCCTGGTATCTTGATTCTCAGGTGGTGAAACAAGTGGATCACTATAAATACCTGGTTTTAACTTTTAGGAAAAATCTGAATTGGGGCGCACATTAGGATGCCACTAGGCAGAAGACCTTTTTGCAGGCAAGCTGTCTATCTGGATTTAATGGTAGATTTGGGAGCCTATCCCATATCCCATTATTAAAGACCTATGAAGGGAAGATTCCACCAATAGGCCTGTATGGAGGACAGATATTCTCTCTTGATCCAACCTATAAATGGGACAGACTGGAGGAGGCAGTACTTAAAAGACTACATCTAAAAATGAATAACATAAATGCCCATTTTATCTAAATTTATGCATGTAAAATTTTCCTTGGGTGGAAATTCTGCAACCATAAATTGTATTCAGCTCAAGAAAATATATGACTGTGCTACACTCCCTTATCCTAGAATCATACTAAAAATTTGAAATTTGCTCCAAATGATTGACACATCCCTTAAAGGAATATTTTTGGGAGGGCGTGGCTTGGCGCCCAACGGGAATGGCGGTGCCTGGGTGAAGCTCCTCGGGGACTCCGAGCGACTACTAACTCCTCGTGCTGCTCCAGCGCTGAAATGGAGATGTAAGGACGTCGGATCATCTACTCCTCCTTTTCAGACTCTTGCGGTCTTTTTTGGCAGCGAAATAACAACTTTATAGATGATGTGAGTTATCTCGTCATTGTCGCTGCTTCACGACAGCCATTTTGTTTCTCTACCAGCCCTGAGACGCCGACTTTCAATGCTTTTCTGAAAGACTGTGGTATTTTTGCTTCTACCGCTATTTTCCTCCTGGTTGACTCTCTCTCTTTGGATATCGTTTTATTTTTTCTACTTGTCTCCAGGTTTTGCTCAGTGCCTCTTCAGACTGACCGGCCCTTTTGTGGCTTCTTCCTCCTCACAGCTCCTCTTGTTTTTCTGGCCCCGCGTTTGTCGTTCTTCTTTATGGGCAGAATTAAAGGCACTCTTCCTACGATGACACCTGCTAAGCACATCTTTATCAAGAATTCAAAGCTTTTTACCGAATTCTACCACCTGCAAGACTCTTTAACACCTCCTCCAGCAGACGATATGGCAGCTCTCGACCCTGCTTCGGCGTCCTCAGGGAAGTCTCTCTCTAAACGCCTTAAGCACGATCCACCGTCTCCGCCTAAATCATCGTCATCTGTCTTAATGGAGATTTTATTTGAAGAGATTAGGGCATTGCGCTCTTTTATGGAAGAAACAAATGCAAAACTTCAAGTCCGCACTGACACCTGGGCTCAACTTGACAACAGAGTCACTGCAGTTGAGCAATCTATCTCTTCCATTACCGCTACTTGCGACAAACTTTCTCCTCTACAATCTCAAGTCTCTACTCTCCACCGCCAAGTCAAGGAGCTTGAAAATCGCAACAGGCACAATAATCTCCATATTTACGGACTTGCAGGCCTGTATGGAGAACAGATATTCTCTCTTGATCCAACCTATAAATGGGACAGACTGGAGGAGGCAGTACTTAAAAGACTTCTATCACTCCCACAAGGTACCATGGTCCAGGCTATAAAGAGAGTTCAGTCTGGTATCTTGGAACATGGCGGCCGCCACCCGGGCTCTAATCTACTTCAATACCCTGCTGGAGAATGATGAGGTGGCCAAAGTATTCAGATTGTGCTGGGAAGAGAGCCAAAGCAGCGAAAGGTTGTGGGCAAAGGCTGTTAGAAACAGAATGACTGCAATGAAGAATTGCCATTAAAATAGTGGTACAGTCACATCTTGGCTCACCTTTCCCGGCAAACAAAAATTGAGAGAATCTGCTGCTATGGTGTCACAAAAATTTGATTTATTATATCTAAAGAAGAAATCATCTATTAGCTTCTCGTTAGCTTCACTTGGCCAGGATGGTGTTTTCCCTTACTTATCACAGTTACCAGATCCAGGTTTGAGAAAAGAAATCCTAAGGGTTCAGGTGGGATGTAATCCAATCAATTCATCCCACCCATATAAGACAGGGGTGCAAAATAATAGTGGTCTTAGTCCCTGCCCTCTGAAAGCTAAATGCACTATTACTCATATTCTTCTGGACTGCACTTTTTATCTTGCAAATCGGATCAGGTTTTTAAGACCTCTGTTTTTTAAATATGATGCTCTGCATAGGAACAAGGTGGTGGAGTTACTGTCTGAGATGCGATATTTAGATGTGGCAGTTGGGATTGTTCGGTTCCTACGATCTGTTAAACAGAATTTTAAAAAATGAAATGTAATGGTGATGGGGTAGTGAGGAGGGGGGTTCATTTAAAGGTTTAATTAATATGTACTTTTTAGAATGTTTTATGGATAAATGTCTAAATAAACTTGTTTTTGAACCAGGACCTGTGTGGAGGGCTTTGAAGCTACCATTAGATTCCAATTTCTCTATACAGTTAAAGATGAATACAATTGTTTTTTTTCACTGCATCTGACCCAAGGCCAAAAAATTATTTGGAAGCTCAAATAAATGTAGAGGAAAATGTTCTGTCGTCAGGAATAGCTAGTATACGATTATCAAATGTTTAAATATACACATTTGTTCCAATAAAAGAGCATTAACATTATATAGCCCAGCTGCAATTAGAGACAGCTTTATGCCAACACAAGTGTTAGCAGATGCTTTAATCATTTTGTTTTAAGATACATTAAAGAAAATTAGATAGAACCTCATTCCCACTTGGGTAAAAGGAATTTATGGTCAAGGGATCCGGAGTAACTTTAGATCTATTATCTTGCTTGTGTTATGTTAAAACGCTAACGGCCCGAATACAGTCACATATGAAGACCATTATCTTCTGGATTTAAATCAAGCAGGATTTAGACTGGGCAGCTCTACTGAATTCAGGATGATCTTTGCAAACTGGTAGACAGAGGTGGTTCAAGAGTACTATTACTTCTGGGCTTCACTGCAGCATTTGATATATTTGACCATAACTTTCTCTTCCAAAGCCTGAAACAGCTCCACATAAGGGAGAAGCCCTGGAAATAGATGGCCTTTTTTTTTTTTATAGAACTCAGTCTATACAACAGGGCTATTGCTGCTCCACCCCCATTCCCTCAAACTGGGCGTGTCCCAAGGCTTAAATCTCTTGGGACTGCTTTTCAATCTTCATATGCTCCCCCTCATAAAACTTTTTAAACTTCCTCAATAATCATTTTATCTGTACACAAACGGCATGCAATTCTGATTAAGGCTTCCAGTTTTCCGTGTTCACTGATGTTTTCAGATAAATACAGACAGAAAAACATCTATTTCCCATCTGTATGTATTTTTAAAAGAGGAAAAATACTGAAAATTGTGCTTCTTTTGAAGAACTTTCCTTGTTATCCTTCACAAATATCCAGACCAGCCGCTAAGCATATAGAGACCATGAGTATTTAAAAAAAGATGAGATTTCTTTAAATACAGGCATATATTCACATATATTTGTATAGAATGTTAATATTTACCTGTCGAGTTTTGTTTTTTTATGTTTGCCTGCTTAATTTGGTAAAATGTGACAGCCATCAACGTATAAGTGCATGTTGATCAGTTGAACGATAACTGTGAAAGTAAACCATTTTACATCTCGATTTATTCTCAAAACATAAATAAATATGGAGAAATGCCAATAAAATGGCCAAAAAATAAATATAGATAAATACAAACATAAAGGATAAAAAATAAATACCATGAATCATAATAAACTTACACGATGATCCATGTAAAGAGGTGACAGGAGTGAACTAAATGGCATACAATTGTCTGAAGATTAACCCAGCGAATTTGGAATTTCTCCTGGTTTTCAATAAGGTTACAAAACCATGTTGCCTTCTAATTTTGAGGAATATGGTTTCCAAGGTGAGAGGCATGGGCATTATCCTCGATGGCAAGCTGAATCTCAATATTTCGATTACTGGTGTTAACCATATTGTCGCTCCATCATATCAGACTACTGAAGCACATTATGTCTTTTTTATCATCTCTTCGTCTAAGCCAAACTGGATTCTAGTAATGTGACATAATTGGGCCTTCCCAGGTCAGCCATCCATAAACAAAATAGTTCCCTAGTATGGGCTATTTTTCATTTGAGAAAGTTTTATTTAATCACGGTAAATCTTCACTAACTAAATTGATTATTGGTTCTAAATGTGTACTGTTTAAATTCACCTGCCTGGTATTCAAAACATTTCATGGTCTTAATTTTATGTAAATGTTTCCAGACGTATAACCCAACCATACACTGAGATGAGATGTTATGGTCTTCTTAGTGTTCCCACCACCAAAAGTTGGATGCAAGTACCTTCAGGATCCAAAGCTCTAAACCAGGCCTTCTCTGTCTGTAGATCTGGATAAAGTGCTCATAAATTGTACTGTTAGACAAAAAATGGCAGTGGGATATGGGTGGTAGGCAGACATGCACAGCAAAAGAAAGTGAGTAAGAAAAAGGATGACATCATGATAATAGGCGAACACAGAGGCACAATTTGAAAATGTAAGCATGAGTGAAAGATAAAAAAAGAAAAATATTAATGAAAGTCAAAAGATGGATAAAGAGGAGGTGAAAAGAAAGAAAGAAGAAAGGAAGGAATAAAGAAAGCAAAGGTAAAAGGAAAAAAGAAAGAAAGAAAGCGTGAATGGTAGGATGGAAGGTCGATACATGGATAGATGGAAGTGTGAGTGGATGGGTGAAAGTATAGAAAGATGGACATGTGGACGTATTGTTGAGCGCATGTGTGAAAGGACGGATACATATATCGATGGATGGTTAGATAGATGATTAAAAGGTGAAGGTAACTCTCCTAACACGCGTACTAATCATCCTATTGCATCCCTTTATGGGGTCAAACAACTCGGCCTTGGATAGTAGCGTGCTCTATAATACATCTAAAAATGAATACCATAAATGCCCATTTTATCTAAATTTATGCATGTAAAATTTTCCTTGGGTGGAAATTCTGCAACCATAAATTGTATTCAGCTCAAGAAAATATATGACTGTGCTACACTCCCTTATCCTAGATTCATACAAAAAATTTGAAATTTGCTCCAAATGATTGACACATCGCTTAAAGGAATATTTTTGGGAGGGCGTGGCTTGGCGCCCGACGGGAATGGCGGCGCCCGGGTGAAGCTCCTCGGGGACTCCGAGCGACTACTAACTCCTCGTGCTGCTCCAGCGCTGAAATGGAGATGTAAGGATGTCGGATCATCTACTCCTCCTTTTCAGACTCTTGCGGTCTTTTTTGGCAGCGAAATAACAACTTTATAGATGATGTGAGTTATCTCGTCATTGTCGCTGCTCCGCAACCACCATTTTGTTTCTCTACCAGCACTGAGACACCGACTTTCAATGCTTTTCTGAAAGACTGTGGTATTTTTGCTTCTACCGCTATTTTCCTCCTGGTTGACTCACTCTCTTTGGGTATCGTTTTATTTTTTCTACATGTCTCCAGGTTTTGCTCAGTGCCTCTTCAGACTGACTTAATTGCAGCGGCCCTTTTGTGGCTTCTTCCTCCTCACAGCTCCCCTTGTTTTTCTGGCCCCCGTCTTTTGTCGTTCTTCTTTATGGGCAGAATTAAAGGCACTCTTCCTACGATGACACCTGCTAAGCACATCTTTATCAAGAATTCAAAGCTTTTTACCGAATTCTCCCACCTGCAAGACTCTTTAAAACCTCCTCCAGCAGACGATATGGCAGCTCTCGACCCTGCTTCGGCGTCCTCAGGGAAGTCTCTCTCTAAACGCCTTAAGCACGATCCACCGTCTCCGCCTAAATAATCGTCATCTGTCTTAATGGAGATTTTATTGGAAGAGATTAGGACATTGCGCTCTTTTATGGAAGAAACAAATGCAAAACTTCAAGTCCTCACTGACACCTGGGCGCAACTCGACAACAGAGTCACTGCAGTTGAGCAATCTATCACTTCCATTACAGCTACTTGCGACAAACTTTCTCCTCTACAATCTCAAGTCTCTACTCTCCCACGCCAAGTCAAGGAGCTTGAAAATCGCAACAGGCACAATAATCTCCATATTTACGGACTTGCAGAGGGGCAGGAGGGGTTTGACCCCCTAGCGTTCTTTGAATCTTTTATCCCCAAAGTCCTTCACATGCCAGAAGGCACCATGCTTAATATCCAGAGAGCGCACAGATTGGGAAGCCCTTCCTCATCTGCTTCTCCCTCACAGAAGCCGAGAGGGGTGATCCTATATTTCTTGGAATACACAGACTTATTAAAAGTTCTTTCCGCTGCCAAGTCTTCTCAACAAGTCACCTGGTCTGGATCTACCTTATTTTTCGCCCAGGATTATGCCAAATCTACAGCGAATAGAAGGAAGGCTTTCCTCAACATGAGTCCCGTTCTTCGCACTATGGGTGCTCGATATGGACTCTTCCACCCTTGCCTCTTTAGAGTCACCTATAGCAACAGGTCAACGACTTATGAGGATCCGCTCCGCCTTCAAAGTTTCATTAACTCTCACCACACAGACGCCATGAATTCTTCCTCCTCAAATGCTGGCTAAATATACATTTTTTCTTCTTTGATGTTGATTTGCCCCCCTTGTTGCACTATTGATTCTCTTTTTATTACCTTGTATTTTGTCCGTACATTCATGTCTTATATATTGTTATTGTTTTTATTCCCATAGTTCTTTCCTCCTCTTGACGTGATGCCTCCCGATCCCCTGTTCTGCTTGGTCCCGGTTGTACCGTCCCCCCCGTCTGGTTCCTTCCCTCCCCTCATCTTCTTGAATTCTCCTCCTGTAGGTATGTTCTCAGTTCATTTATTCCTTTGGTTGTTCATATGTACTCTTCTTTTATTGTTTTCTTCGATACCTTCTGAATTTATTCTTTCCTTCTTCCTTTTTTTCCTCTCTTTAGTCTTTTCCATCTCTTCCTCTTCTCCTCTCTTTATTCGTTGCTCTCTCTCCTTTTCCTTTACTCTCTTCTCCCTTTCCTTCTTCTTCCCTTATCATTTCAAGTATTCTTTTCATTATTCCTCTATTTCTGGTTCTATTCTCTCTTATTCATCGTAAAGTTCAGTTTTAAATTTGCTTTATGCATTGTATGCTGTTTGTTTTGAAATGATTACTTCCTTTTGGTCACATTCAGAGTCACCTCATGGAATGTCAAAGGATTAAATAATCCCATTAAAAGACAACAAGTGCTTTCCCATTTAGCTAGACTTAAAACTGACATTGCCATGCTACAAGAGACCCACCTTTCAGACTTAGAAGCCTCTAAGCTAAAAAGGCTTTGGGTCGGTAATGTTTTCTCCTCCCCAGCTTTAGGGAAAAAGAATGGTGTTGTTATCCTAGTTCACAAAAAGTTTACTATTTCTACTACTCATCAGGAAATTGACTCTGATGGTCGCAGGGTGATTACCAAATTATTATTTGACAATGTACCTCTAGTGATTTTTAATGTCTATGCTCCAGTCTCTGTTGACAACAATTTTTGGACACTCATTTCTGACAAATTAATTTCTCTTGATGATAAGTATATTATTTTTGGTGGTGATTGCAATCAAGTCCATGACCCCATTCTAGATAGACACTCCCCAGTTAAATTTGTCCAGTCCAAAATGCACACTCAATTTACCTCTGCTATTCGGTGTAAATCCCTGATAGATATCTGGAGGCTTTGTCACCCTGACCTCCAGGAATTTAGTTATTTCTCCCCTCCTCATAAAACACAGTCCCGTATTGATTACCTTTTCCCTTGTTCAACAAACCCTTGCTTCAGAAATAGGTTATATCCTTATATCCGATCATGCCCCAGTCACTGTTGATTTTGATCTAATCTCTTTTTCTCCTCCCTCTGGCAGATGGCGTTTTAAGAACTCCCTTCTTGCAGATCCTAAATTCTCTGGTCAATTCAGTGCTTTTGTTGAAGACTTTTTTGCTACAAACACCACTTCTGACTCCTCTCCGACCATTATACGGTACTTCTTCAAAGCAACCGCTCGTGGCTTTGTCATTAATTGTGTCTCTCAGAAGAAAAAGGATTTTGAACAACAATCTTCCCTTCTCCCTGCTAAAATTAAACAATTGGAATATTCCTATTATCAATCTCCCACAGACTCTTCTCTGAAAGATGTCTTCACTGTCAAGGTCGCTTTCAACAATTTATCCACTGACCTTTGCGGCTTCCTATCTTTTAAAAAGCAGCGCTTATTACTATGGGGTCAAAACAAAATGGAGAAGCTCTTGGCTAATTATTTGAAAACTCATCAAGACAGAACCCGGATTGCTTCCATAACAGATTCTACAGGCAAATCCCATTTTAAGGATGATGATATTTTGCAGCAATTCGTTACCTTTTATAAACATCTCTAAACTCCTGAAACGCATCCCCTTCCTTCTGACTTATCCTCTTACTTTCAATCGCTCATTTCTCCTCCTTCCTCCCACATTGATTTTGCTTCGCTCGAATCAGATATAACCTTATCAGAAATCTCTCATGCAGTTTCAGTCCTCAGACGTGGTAAGGCTCCTGGCCCAGATGGCTATACTATTGAATTTTATGATCATTTTTCGAAACTTCTCCGCCCACATTTGCTCCTTTTATTTAATTCCTTTATTGCTAATGGTTCTTCCCAAGGTACTTTTCAAGATGCTACGATTTGTCTGATCCCCAAAGATAACAAAGACCCCTTTTTTTGTTAGAATTACCATCCTATCTCCCTTGTAAATACGGACTACAAGATCTTTGCCAAGTTACTTGCCTTACATATCAACCCCATTTTACCCGAACTCATTGGCCCTGAACAGTCTGGTTTCGTCAAAGGGCGTTTGTCCTCTGACAATTCTAGAGTCTTCTTCAATGTCCTTAGTAAAGCTTCTTCTCTACATTACCCACTTGCGGCTATTACATTGAATGCCGAAAAAGCGTTCGATCGGATCAGTTGGGATTTCATGTTCCGTGCCCTTACTTGGATTGGTTTCCCTCCTAAATTGATTTCCCTTATTTCCCTTTTATATTCCGGTCCCAGAGCTTCTATTTTTGCCAATGTGAACATTTCTGACTACTTTTCCCTTTCCAGAGGAGTTCGTCAGGGCTGTCCCCTATCCCCTTTATTATTTATTGTAGCATTAGAGCCATTTCTGACTAAAATACGACAGGACACTCAAATCACAGGTTTTAACCCAGGTTCTAATCAAGTCAAATTGTCTGGCTATGCTGATGACATCCTTTTGTATTGTTCCAACCCTGAATCCTCTTTACCTTCCTTTCTTAGTCAGGTTGACGCTTTCTCGTCAGTCTCGGGCGATCATCTTAACTGTGATAAGTGTGAAGTCCTGCCCCTTAATGGCTTATGTCTTCGTCATTATTTTGATCACACTGGTTTCTCCTGGCAACCGACCAAAGTTAAATATTTTGGACTGTGATTCTCTCCCTCTATTTCGGACACCTTGAAAGCTAATTTTGATTCTATCACAAAAAAATTGACTGATTCTATTACCAGATGGCATCCTCTTTTCCTCTCGTTGTGGGGTAGATTAGGTTCAATTAAAATGATGTTGGCCCCTATCATTCTATATTCACTTTCTATGATACCTGTTCGTATACCTAGTTATTCGATTCATTCCTATTGAAATTTCTCTGGAAAAATAAACCCTCACGTATCGCATTATCTTCTCTTAAAAAAGATAAGGTAACTGGAGGCCTTAAATTCCCAGATTTTAAATCTTATCATTATTCTTTTATCTTCAAACAAGCTTCTTGTTGGCTATCTAACTAAGTCCCCACTCATCCTCCTCTGTGGTTATCCATGGAAAAATCTCTTATCTCGCTGTTTGATTTTTCTGAAACTCTTGCTTTCTCTGCTAATGCTTCTTTCCTGCAATCTCCTGTCATTGATCATACACGCCATCTTTTAACTCCCCTATTACCCTCCTCTTATCCTTGTCTTTCATCTTTATCTCAACAACCCATATGGCATAATGAACTACTCCGTATCAAAAACGCTTTTTTCTCTGGAAATCTTGTAGATCCAAAGGATTACTACGGATTTCCCAACTACTGCTTGATAATGTTCCCCTAATTTTTGCTGATCTCCAGTCACAATTTTTCCTTCCTAACTCTTTTAGGAAGCAATATGATCTCCTTCTTCCGGCTCTCCTCCAATATCTCTAATCTCTTCCATTTTCTTCTGATCTACCTTCCTCCTGCTCCACTATTTTCCCACTTTTAGACACCTCTCTCTCGGCCTCTCGCATTTACAATTGTCTTTTAACCGCTTGTGTGTGACTTAAATCAAAGTCTGAATTGGCCTGGGAACAGGATCTGTCAGTAACTTTTCCCATCTCTTTATGGGATAAACTATGGTTAAAGATTCATACAACATCAAGAGCTGCCAACACTACTCAAACCCTTTACTTTATCTACCAACATTTATTATTTTCCCCGATAAAACTGGCTTCGTTTTCCCCTGACCTCTCCTCTCAATGTTGGTCCTGCCCTTGCCAGTCTGCGGATATACTCCATATGTTATTTCAACGCCCACATATTGTCTCCTTTTGGTTCTCAATTTGGCCCCGTATTAACCTTATTTTTAACTTAAACCTCCCCTTCTCCCCCTCCAATGTCCTATTGGGTTCCCTATCTCCAGGACTGCCTTTATCCCCTTCCCATTTTAAATTACTCGATTTATTTTTAGTTGTTGCCTTCCACTTTGATTACCTCTAACTGGAAAGACTCAACTAAAGTCACTTATTCTGCTTGATGGAATGCTATTTGTTTTCATCATAGACTTGACACCAATTTCGTTTCCCCTGTTTCCCTCGGTATTAAGAGAGATTTAATATGGATTCCACATAATACTTATCTTTCCAGGCTCTCTTTCCCAAGTTCCACCACTATTATTCCTCACAATAATTTGTCAGATGAAGTTTGTAAACCTCCATGATTATATTTTGGTTGTCTTTTTTTTCTTAAATTTTCTTTCATTTTTGATTAATCTGTTACTCATTTTATATTTTATATTTATACTTATTGCTTTACTTATTCACATACGATGTTATACTCTATTATACTGCCTTAATTAACTATTTTAAACTGTTACATTTTCCCCTTCCCTTCTTTTTTCTTGGTTTAGATATAAGCGTTTATTGATTCCGTTACCTTATACATTTGTATTATGACACTATCGTTTTCATAAGACTTTATATTGTTTAATGCATTGTTTCTATCTCTATCTTTCTTATGCTTGGTTTCAATAAACTTGAACTTTAAAAAAAGGAATATTTCCAACTTTGAAAATTAGGGGGCAGATTTATTGAAATGCCATGCAATGCAACACAGCAAGACAACATGCTGTGAGGCATTACATGACAAGGAAAGAGCAGAAATGCACCATATCTACTAAGATATGACACATTTCTGCTGCCTCCCTATGCTGGTGCACAGAGTGCTGCCTAGCTCAAATGCAGACACCCTTGTGCCATGGTGCATGGGTGCCTGCCTTATAGGCATCTCAAAAGACACTTTTCTCTTATTTCTATTCTTCGTATTTCCATCCTCTTTCTATGTGTGCTGAAGAATGGCACACAAGTACAGCACTCTAGAGGAAGCATTTACCTGCTAGACCCTGGGGCCCTTTACTACACCATAATCTAGGAAATTGTAGACAATGTATAAAAGTAAATTCGGATTAAAAAAAAGTAATCATGTTTAAAGTCTGCAGCAAAAAATTGTTACTCCTGTTTAGCAGGTGTAAAGTGCAGAGCGTTCTAATTCCTATGAAAGGGATATTTAAAAATATGTTATGGATATGAAGCAAAATATGGTTATTCTCTACAGGCCCTGTTTGACCTAACATCCTGGGCGTGGGTATTCCCCAAACGTTTTGCCTTCACCTGTCCAGTTTTGTAGTATTCCTTTTTTTTGCTTTAGTACTATATGCACTTTACTACTCCTAACCAGTACTGAAGTGCTTGTGTTCTCTCCTCCTATAGCCAGTTGATCCAATTAATTTACTTGTAAGTCCCCGAGGAGCAGGCTGAAGACTGATTTGCATATGGCTGGGTCCAAACTGAGGTGGCATGATGAGCAATAGAATGACAGGTTGGGATGATAATCAGAGAGATTGCCAGTGGTTAGACAAATTGCAAGCATTCCTCCCTTCACATTTTGTGTGCTTCATACATTTATCAACAAGACACTTTACTTACAAATTTAGTTATATGTTATGATGTAGTAGCTCACAGATACTAAATGCTATGCATTATGGATGCTAACACCTAAATTTAGGGTTTGAGTCCAATGTTTTGTGTTTGTGTGTGTTCAAACGCTAATGTAATGTGTTATAGTTTAAGCCATAACATATCAGTGACTGAGGAGTAATCTTGCGTACTTGGTATGCATTGTTGAATTATTTCATTGTGTAGTTTGGAATGAGTGTATAAAGTGAGTTATAGATTAGTGTATCAAGGGTTAAGTATTTTCAGTTAGATAATCAAAATGTGAATGTGAATTAGTTCTGCTTACATTTTGAACACGTTTAAAACAGCTTAGTTATATAATGTTATAATATAATGTTTCCAGTGCATGTTTGCACATAAATGTACACATTCTGAAAATGTGCTTTCTTATATCAATTAATGTTTTAGGGTTAAATAAAAAAGCTATTAGGTGAATAATCAACGTATGGTTTGTGAGACTGAAGCTAAACAGAGAGAGTGGGCAAATTGCTGCTAGATATGGTTTGGGGTTAAAAAAATTTAAATATAAATATACTTTATCAGCAGTGAATATAACATAGAGCATTTAAAAAACTTTTTGCAAGTTTAACCTACACTCTATTTTGTTATGGATTGAGTTGTTCCTCATCTAGGACTGCTGGTAAGAAGCATTGGCGTTTATGTAGTTTAAAAAAATAGATTGTCTGGTTAGGCTGTCATTGAAGGTCATGAAAAGGTTACAGGGCAAAAGCAATCGTCATCTTTGATCCCATCTAGTGGCTTTCCTGTTCCATTCTAGCATTTGTAGGGACTTCCCTTGGTCACCACCCCTTAACTGTGTCAATGGTCCAATTTCCCAATACATACAGGCTGTGACCACTGTTATCAATCAATGTATTGCACTTGTACTATCCTAAGTATTCTGGTAAGGGCTGGAACACTAAACATAGAAAATAATTGTGTTTGAGAACACCTAAAAAAACTTGAAGAGGGAAGGAAGTGCATAATACTAAAAAGCTGTGATGTGGGTGCATATGAGATGTGTGTAAGCCGTGATGCATGCTGGCCCATGGTGGTGAAGGATCCATTCTCTGCTGATTGTTCCATGTTGGTCGACAGGTCGTCTGAGTGGGTGGTCAGGCAGAAGGTGCTTTTTATGTACAATGGCAATGCCACAACTCTTTCGATTGATAGGATACTTGTAAATGATCTTGTTGCCATCATGGATGGCGGAGGCAATGTCTGGAGTTCATCCAGGTTTCTGTGAGGAAGGCAATGTTGGGGTAGACTGAGTCAAGTAGGCCACAGATCTCCATGATATGTTTGTGGATGGAGCGTGTGTTGCGCAGGATACAGCTCAGATGGTCGGGACTGGTATTTTTCGGTCATGCAGTGGGTGGTGCTGGTGTGCAGTGGCAGGCGAAGGTGCAGCTGCAGTTTCAGCAGGAGAAAGGGACCTAGTTGTCATTTGGCAATTCGAGGCAGCAGGCAGGGTGGCGGCAGTGTGGAGGGTGTGGACGGTGCTGTCATCATATAGGTGGATGGTCTGAAGACCAAGCATGGCCCGTGCCGGGCGTTATACTGGGGCGGTGATGTCAGGCAGGGGAGGGTCAGGTTGGGGGGGTTGTAAAATGCGGGATATGGAGCATTAGAGGTAAGTACCAAAGAAAGAAAAAAACGAATTTCTTTGCCCACGCTGCATCGCCAAATGTAATGCAGCGTGGGCAACGAAATTAGTTGTATTTATTTTTTGCGGGCCGTGCCTGCTGAAGACCAGGGTCCGTGGTGCTTGGTGTGGTCCAGGCGCAGACTTGCTTGCCTATGGCACGCCACTAAGTAGAGTTCATGGAGGGCTGGACAACAGTGAGGTAAAAAAAAAGGGAAAGCAGCACTGTAGGGGGCAGGGTCAGTGGGGAATGAGACATGGCAGGGACATGGCAAAAAAGCCGAGAAAAAAGAAGAAAGACAGTGACAGAAAATACAGAAGGAGACAGAAAGCAAAAGCAAAAAGGATGAAGAGAGGTTAAAGGAGAGCAGAAGAGAGCAGAGGCAGAAGTTGAGAGACAGAGGTAGAGCTGAAGCAGAACAGAGCAGAGATGCTCCCGCTGGACTACCAGCACTGAGGTGCAGGTGGGTGTCTTTGGGTGGAGGAAGGCCTCAAACACTGGACCTGTGAGGGTCAGGGGCAGCAGCTAACAGACAGAGCTGTGATGGGAGGGAAGCAGTCCACTGACGAGGTCAGTGAGATTGCTCCTTCACCACACAGCGACCACCATCAAGTCATGTGCAGGGAGGGTTGGACATCTGGGTGGCGGGAAAAGAGGGAAGCAGGAAAGCCGAACTGGAGGAGGTGGAGCCACAGTGGAGAAGTAGCGGCAGATACATGGCATAAAAGGTGCAAAAAGGGGCGAAATAGAGAGAGTGACAGAAATTACAGAAACAGAAAGCAAAAAGGATGAAAGGAGAGCAGAGGAGAGCTAAGGCAGAAGTTGAGAGACGGTGGGCAGAGCAGCAGCAGAGCTGAGATGCTCCTCCCTGGACCATCAGGAATGAGACACAGGTGAGTATCTGTGGGGGTCAGGGACAGCAGCTACCAGACGGATTGTGCAGGGAGGGAAGAAGTCCACTGATGGTGTCAGTGAACAAATGTGCACAAATGGATTCTGCTTGCAATAATGCTACAGGTTCACTGTTTTTCTTGATGATTTAGCACCAGGTAGAATTAGATGGTATTTGATAAGACACAAGTTTGAGCACAATTAGTTCCCATCGCTTAACGGGTATAATTGCTAAAATCGATGTATTTATTATTTGCTCCCAATTATAGCACTTGTGTCGGGTTTTAAATGAATGAATAATGGCCTGTTTTAGAGTTTGACAGATGGGATGCTCAGACACAAACATCCACCGTTATACAAATGCAATACGATATAATGCACTTGTAAGAAGGAGGACAGGCTATCCGGCACTTTTAGGTTAGAGTATCAAGTCAACCACATTCTAAATCAAACCCTAAATCTTTACATTTTACAAATGTCATTTTGAGTTAATAAATGTTCTAGAAATGTAGAGAAACATTGGAAAATGTGTTTGTCATTGAGCAACTAATATAACTATTGCAATTTCACAACAATAGTAAGGGAAAAATGAAGCATGATCTCAGTAAATTTTAAATTACATATTTAGCATACAGCTACTCTTAGGATATATGCTTAATGAACATCCAGAACATAAGTAGTTTAACAAGTTCCTCTTTATTATTTATAGTAAAGTTTTTTAATTGCAAAGTTATTTTAGTTGCATGAGGTAGTTAGAAACTTTCAAAGTCTGCCCGATAAAAAAAGGATTTCTGCTTTCTGTGCAGCCCAGACTCACCTGCTAAAAATGCTTGTGATGGCATTGTGTGGAAGGTAACACATCTATCATCAGTGAGTGGTGCCAACAAAGTTTAACTGGCAAAGTGACAAGAGTTGGCCTTTGGCTTTCTCAACAACTCAGAATTCTGATGAGAAGCTGTAGTGAATTTCCAAGAGGAAATGTCAGCATTTTCAAGGTCTTGGTTACCATTCTTTCAGCACTCTGCTAATAAAAGCAAAGCCACTGGACCATGTAAGGCTCACCAATATGTTTTGTGAAAGCTACAAATCTCCATAGACATAAATGCTACAGTGCAGAGAACATCTGAAGCGCACACTTTTCGATAAATCCTTTCTTTAAAATATACCGTTTTCGATGGCCAAATAAAGGGAATTGCTTTGCAACTGTTATTCCCCTATTTAAATGATATTGCAAGTGAGAATAATTTGTACACATTGCCCCTCATTAACAAGAGGCCTGTGCATCACTTTTAATGACACTCCAGTGGCTTAGGCTTCTCAATCATATCTAAAAGGCCACGGAAAGCCACCCTGTGTGACCTTTGATGGCCTTGTAGATATGGGGTAAGGCAACACAGCACAAGTCATTGCGTTACCCTGCACTGTGTGGGGGAGGAATGCCATGGGGGTTGAGGTGGGTGTTTCCACTCAACGCCTATGTTTTTTACACATACCCAGATTTACAACATAGCATATATCTTGGAATGCACTAAAACAATGTGCCTGCCCAGGGCAATTGCACCTGTTGTTTTTTTTAAATAAGGTGTCCTTTCCTGCACAAACACAACCTGATTTCAATTCTAGCAAACAGGGAAAGTATGAGCAAAAAAGCAGTTAGGGCTCCCCCAACTAATAATCCTTGGTTTGATGATGAATGTCGGTATTTAAAGGCTGTTATCAGGAAACACGAAAGAGGCCTTAGGGTTAATTATAATGATATTTCATCATCAGAACTAAAAAACCTAAGGTTAAAATATAAGACGACCATTAGAGATAAAAAAAAAGGTTATTTAAGGAAAAATGTTGGATGAGCTTACTCAAGACTATTGAAGAAAAAAATGTTAAAGGATTCTGGAAACTGATTAAGGAATGCACGGGTGAGGTGGCGGGATCCATGCTGTGCTCCGTCCCAGAGGCCACGTGGGTAGCCTATCTAGAGGAAATATATGGTAAATGGCCGAGCAAAGGGGAAATAATTTCATCAAGCTGGCCAGAAGTGAGGGATGATATACTAGTGCATTTCACCTCAGGAAATATTAGGAATGTAATAGCTGGCTTAAACCTAACCCGAGCGGCCGGACCAGACAATTTACCAGCAATTATCATAAAAACTAACTCAGAATGGTGGGCTGAGTTTTTTTCAAATATGTTCCATGGGATATTAAAGACCGGTATCATGCCAGAAAGTTGGAAAGGGGCAATCATTAGACCTGTTCATAAAAAAGCGATGTAAATTCCCCCAAAAATTACCGCCTAATAAATCTCCTCGATATTGGGGAAAAGGTATTCTCCAAAGTAATCCTAGGCCTGCTAAAGGATTGGGCAGAGGATAACCATTTAGTACCCCCAGAACAGGGTGGGTTCAAAGAAGGGCATTCGACGGTGGATCACTGCTTTGCTCTCTGGGCCATCGCGCGGAAGTCGATAGAACAGAGGGGTAATTTATTCTGCTGTTTTGTGGACTTCCGCGCGGCTTTCGATCTTGTGGGTAGGGAGCAGTTATGGGCAACCTTGGAAGGATACAATCTACACAGAGACCTTTTGGCCATCATAAAAGCCTTACACACAGAAAACTGGGCCCAGATAATCTTGGACGAGGAGGGTGGATTGTCTGGGAAGATCCAGATTGGAAATGGCTTGAGGCAGGGTTGCGTACTCACCCCACTGCTTTTTTCTCTGTTTTTGGCCGACCTACCAGCAAAACAAAGTGAGGTTAAAGGGGCAAGTCCAAAATTGGGAGGTAATCATGTTTCGTGCCTATTATACGCAGATGATCTAGTGATTATGGACCTGACACAGATAGGCCTCCAGAGGAAATTAAACATGTTCAATGAATACTGTCGGAATAAAAAGTTAACAGTGAACATGGATAAAACTAAAATGTTATGTTTCGGTAGGAGTAAAACTAGCTTCCGGTGGTATCTGGATACAAAGCCACTCGAGAGGGTGAGCGAATACAGATACCTGGGAATCTGGTTTATGAGTAACCTAAAATGGTATACCCATCTGGAGACTCTCAAAATGAGGGCATCTGCCTCTGTGAAGGGGCTAAAAAGATTTAATAGTGTGTACGGAGAAAACTCAGATAGGCCGGTCATAAAAGCCTACCTAGCAATGGTCCCCCCCCAATTCCTGTGTGGGGCAGAAGTGCTCTATTTAGGTGGGAAAAAAGGGTGGGATAAAGAGGAGGGAAATATTTTGAAAAACCTGTTCTCTTTGCCTAAATCCTCTATGGTACATGCTGCAAGACTGGAGCTGGGAATTACCTCCTGGGCAGTAACTGCCTGTATGGCACTAATCCGCTTTTGGCAGCGCCTAGGGTCTGGAGAGCACTTAAAAATTTCACAGTGGTGTAAAAGTGAAATTGTCGCTAGCGAACTGACCTGGGGAAAGAAACAAGAGCCGCACTAAGTGAAGCCTATGGTGTGTTGGGTTTAAAACTTTGCCCGGAACTGGGTCATCCACGTATCGCTAGGAAGGTACTGAGGTCATTGGGAGCCGAGACGTCCCGCACATATGTTAAAGAGTATCTCTAGCAGAAAGTTTTGGTGTCGTATATGACCCTGGCCTGGGAACTTAACCAATAGTACCCCTACTTAAACAGATTGCCCAGCTACCGCCTAAGACGTGAGGTCCTAAAAGTGCGAATGGGGATAAATCCCTGCTAGGGGAACAAGGAAGCCAAAAATGTTATGTTGAATAATAATGGAACCTGTACTTGCGGGTTGGGTACCCACTGCGATATTGTACATATTTTACTAGACTGTATGATGTTTTTAGATTTACGAAAATAAAATTTATGCCCGATTTTTAAAAAATACAGGATCAGAAATAGGATGCAAGCTGCTAGCTTTATAGCTGAAATGAGGTATCTAGATATTGCTTGTGCTATGGGGAAATTTTTGTGTAAAGTCAAGTCGTTCCTAAAGTGTTCAGAGTAAATATTTTATGCGGTGCGCATGGGGGGAGGATGAGCCTGTACATGCAAAGGTTAACGTTATGATTTGGAACCTTTGAAATTGATTTGATGCTGATGGAAATTACCTGACTTAATTACCCCTAGGGGTATTTTTGTATTTAGTACGAAGGAATGCACTATTTTACGGGAAGTACAAATGCCATGTTTTTAATATGATCTTGTTTAAGTTTTAACAGTAATTTTATGTATAGGGTATACTTTTAAGGTTGTAATTAACCAAATAAAGTTTTCTTACTGACTGACTGACAAAATTCTAGCACCGTTGTATCATGGTGCAAGGGAGGCTGCGCTGGCACTTGGCAGCACTTTGTGCACCAGCGCTGTGAAAGTGTACATGAATGTGTTGTATATCATAGATATGGCAGATTCCTGTCCTTTTCTTTTGACGCAGAGCAGCTCAGCAAGAAGCCCTGCAGCACAGCTCTGCGCCAAAATGTTGTAGATGAGACCCATTGTTTTTATGTAAAGCAAGTCACATAGAACGCAGTTGTGAAGGTATGTTTAGTTTTATATACCAGATCTCTTGTTTGTGTGGGAACAGGAGGATTAGCCAGGTATGGTTTCAAGATTTAACACCAACTTACAAATTTCGTCCTTGGGAACTCCTGATGCCTCTTGAAAAAGGTCAGTGGAACTTTGCCACCATTTCAGAACAGAGATAGAATGAAAATATAAACTAAGCATATATCATCGGCAATCAGAATTTTAAATGTTCAGTCAATGATGAGAAATTGGTGAAGATTTCAACATTTTTATTTATCATAAAAGATTAGTATTGTTTTAGTCATCTTTATTCAAATTAATCGGTTTAATGAAATATCGATAAAATATTGATGAGTAACAGCATAATCAATACACAGCGTTCCATAAAGCAAAGCATTATTAAACTAGCTAATGGACCCAATCTATTCTAAATAGATCCCATAAAGATTTCCTTTTTGAAAAGATCAAAGTGAGAACATAAGAAGAACTTCCCATATAGAGTTGTATGGAAACTCTGCCGAGTTTCCTACAGCTGCAGTAGCAACTGTCAATAATAGAATGATCTCTGCAGTAGCAGTGATCATAAAATGATCTTAGATAGAAGAAAAACGTAACCTGTAGCAGTAGCTATTGATAACAAATAAAAGATCAACTCTTGAAGGAAGTGGCCCAATTAGGGTCACCCGGGTCAATTTCGACCTCCTCTCAGTATTCCATACCAAATGAAGATTCGGTTAGACAGTAGAGCATACAAACCATTATCTCTGTATTCATGTACGCTCAGATTGGAGCCCAGTCCGCCTAGCCGCTAGGAGTGCTGCAGAGGGACTGACATCAGCAAGCATTGAGATATATTATGTACATTTCAGAACCATTGAAGGCACGCCCACAATGGAATTTTCCAAGCTGATGCAGCTAAACAATGAAGTACGGAGGATAAGTTTCGATTCTGAGGCCGGGCACACCCTATCTACTACTCAAGGTAGCTCAGCCCATACCCGCCACTACACAAGTGGGAGAAGCCTCTAACTAGTGGGAAAGGTATGCACTAATAAGGACAGTTTATTCGTTTGTTAAGCAAATCCCAGCCTCAGGGAAATGAAACACAACTGAGGCCTCTTTTCAGAAATGACGAAGAATTAGTTTCGACTATAACTCTAAATGACGCCCACATAGAAATGTCACAGGAAACGCTAACTTACATAGCATAGAACAAGTGCAATCAGGAATTTTCCTATCCTAACACTCTCTAGGAGAAGAGTTGAAAGGTAGGGATGCTAAATCTGGGTCTCTCGGTCTCATATATGCAGAAGAGGAGGTAAAGTGAGACAAGTCGCAAAGTTTTACAGATATATGAAGTTAAATAAGGAGCACAGTCCCTTTGTAAAAACTGCCCTCACCCACAACAAGTTGGGCATGCTTCGTTATAGGCTGCTACTGAACGCCTCTGCACAGACCAATGCTAGAGGTGGAACACTAGAGTGGGTTAGACAATACAAATAATTAGAGGGGCATTGGGGTACAGTGAGAAGACATGAACCAGAGGGTGACAAGGAGCCTGGCACGGAATCCCCCTCCGGGTACCAGCCGTGAGGGAATCTAGCGATGAACCTCACAGACACCCTACACACAGCTCCTCAGGAAACATTGCTAAACAAGGGACTGGGCTTCTCCCTACTAATACCTTGGACAACTTTAGATTGCGACAGGAGCTATCAGAGTTCTTCAGGTCAGTGAGACTAAAAGTATTTTTTGAGGGCCAGGAAGAAAGATTTGAGAATATATGAGACACTAAGTTTCACCCTAAATCTACCTTAACTCCAGTCATCACGTTTGAGAGAGCAGTGATTCATGACGTAGAAGAGCTGGAAAAGACACAGACCCGTCCCTTTAGGAACATCACGCAGCCAGAAAAGGAGGCCCTGGATGAACTCAAGAATAACCATGAATTGGTTATTAAGCCTGCAGACAAGGGTGGGGTCATAGTAGTTCAGACCAAATCAACGTATGATCAGGAGTGTAAGAGATGGCAGGGGGATGAAAGGAACTACAAGGTCCTCCCTAGAGATCCTACATCTGATTTAAAAAGGAAAATTTCTACTGTAATAGAGGAGGCATTGAACAATGACTGGATCTCGGGAACACGAGACCAGTTTTTTGCATCAAAAAGATCCTGATACACCCTCATTCTAAACATTACCTAATGTACACACGGCCACAAGACCACCTCCGGACAGACCTATTATTGCCGGCATAGGCTCTATTCTTGAACCTCTGTCACAAATGTGTGATTTCTTTTTTAAACCTTTGGTTCAGAATAGGACTGCTTACCTCAAGGACACCACAGAGGTTCTCCACCTCCTCAATGGCATAGACTTCAATCCTGAAAAGGAATATTTGGTGGGATTAGACAGAGAATCCTTGAACACCAATATCCCTCAACTGGAGACCCTACGGGTTGTGGAGGAGATGCTCTTTGAACAGGATTAATTTACAAAAGACAATGGTCCCTATATGTGGACAGGATAGCAAAAAATAATAATCATACACCTAATAAGTAGTATGTTTCTTTGTCCAGCCGGACAAGACTTTTATTTTAAATGATCAAGTTCATAGACAGAGTTTTAAGACCAAGATAACAAGTGGGCACAGCCGTGACCCACAACATTTAAGACAAAACAACAAAGAAATGGCCAAAAAGGCAAAGCGAAAATCTGTCTGTATACTATTGTTCAGTGCTACAGACTCAATCTCTTAAACATAACCATATCATTGTGTCAAACAATATAGCATTCATCCTATTGCATATGGGGTTTTTTGTCGTTGACGTTTCGATGCCTTTTTAAATTATGACATCATCATCAGGACAAGAATTATTGTTTTGTTCAACAATTATTAACACAATGCCTATTATCGCATTAATGTCGGTTTACTCGCGGGTTGTCTCGTTCTGGGTTATTGAGGAGAAACCGCGGGGCTAATGGCATTCTTTCAAAACAATTCCGGGGCTTCCATCAAGGTTGTATGGAAATGCCAGGAGTGGAGCGCGATGGCTCAATTTGTTTTGGCAAGAGCACTGTGGCTAATACAGCAGTCCGAGGTTACCCAAGGCGAGTGGTAGGCAGGGCACAAAAGAGAGCATGGACCTGCCATAGGGATGTCCTTTTTGATAAAGTAGTGAGACCTTAGAAGAAGAACACTATCTATGTTACAACATTCAACACAGCCTCTACAGTGATAAAATGTATCATCCTGAAGCATTAGCCGATACTGAATTCCAGTGGCCTCCACCTCAAGAAACCATTGTTCTCCATTAGGAGAGGTCCCAATATTAGGTTGCACAGGCGGAAAAACACAGCTTTCTCTGATTGCACCTTTTTGCACCAGATCTATCACTTTAGCTAAAACTGAATCCTCCTTCATTGAAGAAGACCACTCTTCCCTTGTAAATGCACCTCCACCAACAGACACCATGTCATGAATAAATGAAACAGCTAATTCGTCATCCTTTTCTTCCAAACAGCCAGCAATACCTGACACTGGAAGTCGTGACAGGCAATCCGCCTGGACATTTTTCCAACCTGGAATATAAAAAATATCAAATTGGTATTCCTGTAGCCTCGAAGCTAGCCTACATAGCCTAGGTGAACCCTTACCTGTCCCACCTGGTGCAAGAATGTTTACCAACGGTTTGTGATCGGTATACATTTTGAATCTTGTGCCCCACAAGTATGTTCTAAAGTAATCTGTCCCCCAAGCAGCAGCCAATGCTTCTTTCTCTATGACCGAATAGTTCTGTTCTGATGATGACAGTGGTCTAGAAGCAAAGGCAATAGTCTTATTCCCATCCTGATGCCCTTGTAAAAGAATTGCACCAATACCTATGTTACTCGCATCAACCATCAGACTAGATGTGAGTTTTGTGTCAAATGGTGTCAAAACTTTTGCCTCACACAATTCTTTCCTAATATTCTTGAAACAACATATGTGTTCCTCCCGCCAAACAAATTTCACTCCTTTCTTTAATAGGCCTCTTAAAACTGCTGTCTTCTCAGAAAAATTCCTCACGAACTTTGCATAAAATTTTATCAGGCCCATGAAAGACCTCAATTGATCCTTATCTGAAGGACAGGGAGCCAACTCAATTGCTTCTAAAAGATTCCTCTTTGGTCTGATACCTTCATCTGAAATTCTATATCCTAAATATTCTATCTCTTCTACTAGAAACGAACACTTTTCCTTCCTCAGTGTCAAACCTGCCTCTTGTAATCTATATAAGACTAAAATGATGGTCTCATTGTGCTCAGCTATACACCTCCCAAATATAAGTATGTCATCCTGGAAGAAAATCACTTTCTTGATTCCCTTAAATATTTCTGTGACCATCCTCTGGGAGACACTAGCGGCAGAGATTAAACCAAATGGTAACCTTGTGAATTGGAAAGTGCCCTCACTAGCAATAAACTCTGTCAGATGTTTTGAAGCTTGATGTAAATGTACCTGATGATAGGCACTCTTTAGGTCCAGTTTTGGAAAATATTTTGCACCTTGTGGAGTGGTAACTAATTCACCTATATTTGGCAGGGGAAACTGTACTCTCCTAACCTTGTGCTGTACAGGTATAGAGTTTTCTTTCAATATAATCTTGTGTACATATCCCCTCAGTTCTTCTAATTCTTCTTTGAACACACTCTTGGCATTATTTAGAATCTCAGTGATGTCTTGATCTTCTACCACCATAACTTGAACATCTGCCCTGGGATTGACTCTAATGTTCAGATCATATTGGTGCATCCACCCCAAAATGGCTGGACCTTCTTTAGATATGTATACTTTACCATAAGTCGAACGATGCTTGAAGCAGATGTTACTATCAAAGTATCCTAGAATCTCTATACTCTCCCCCTGATACCCAGTAGGGTTTATATCACTCTCAGACAATACTTTTTCTTTCCATATGTCCTTAAATAAACATTGTGGAATGATGGTCCACTTCGAGCCTGTATCGACCATAAGAATAACAGTGTGATCATCTATAATGAAATCTGCTTTGGGTCTCATTTCTCTTTTATCATTGATTGCACTTTCTCCTGTCCCATCAATGACTAATATCTTGTTACCATCCCTCCTGATCTCAACTCTGTTACTTTCCACATATGCTACTTTCCCTCTCACTTTACCTTTGCACATTTTTGTGAAATGTCCTAATCTCCCACACTTCAAACACTCTTTATTATTTGCAAAACAAAATCTAAATTTAGACGAGTGGGCCTTACAACCACATCTAGTACATATTTTGTTTTGACTCCTCGGAACATAGTTTTTCTTCTGAAATGTATTACCTCTCTGTTTCACAAAATTTACAGCACCCTCATCACAGAATGAATCGTCATTCCAGTTATTTTCCGAGACCTCAGATATTTCTTGTTGAGAACCATCTTTCTCCAATTCCTTCATGCATTTTTCCAACTCTTCCACTACTTTTGCTAAATCAATCGCTAATTTCAGTGAAGGGTTTTTTGCAGCCCAGAGTCTTTCTTGAATTTTTCTGTTGGTACATTGAACAATCAATTGATTTCGAATCAATTCGTCCGCCATCTGACCAAAGTCAAAGTTGCATTTTATAGATAGTTCCCGCAATCGAGCTACAAAGTCATCTATAGACTCCTCATTTCTTTGTTTGTTCTTGTAAAATTTGAATCTATTCATTACAATATTCTCTTCTTTGGCAAATCTTGTTTCTAATCTAAGCACTGCCTCTTTGTATTCGTCCAGGTCTGATCCACTACCAGACTGTAAGACTTGCGGAAGGTATTTAAATACTCGTCCTTATTTCGCTAGGGAAGACAGTAATAGTGCTTTTTTCCTTTTTGCTGAGAACTGCTGTCCATCCAAAGCCTCAATGTAGTTGTCGAACATTACAATCCAGTCCTCCCAGCTAATCATTGGATTACCAGGTTCATTTTGAAACTGGGGTGGAAGAGCTACATTAACTTGTTGAGCCATGATGTATGTGAAGTCTCAGAAAAGATGTTGGTCCTGATGATATTCAACTTGTTGCTGGCACTTAATGTAATGTCATGCGTTTCACGAGTTACTCTTCCACTGCTCTCGTGCTGGGTCTTGATCGTAACTGCAAACTCCATTTTGAAGGAAAACAACAGCGCTGCTTTTGCCACGGTCACATCTCCACAGTGAAAACTCGCAAATGACAACGACCTCATCAAAACTCACCGGAGTATGCCTGAAGTCACGAGATAAACTCCGATACTTGGCAGCTCAAATACGCTTTGTTTCAAACGACAAATGATGCACGGTGAGCTCTTCAATTTCCCTTGAACGTAGTGCTCATATACCTCCAATGTAAATCCTGTTTCCCTCTGGAAAATCTTCTCCTTTGTCTGGTCCAAGCTTAAGAATGTCGCCAAATGTTGTAAGCTAAATAATACTGCTTGTAAGCTTCTTGATTGTTGATAGAAGATTTATTCATCAGAGTAGAAATAAACACTACATACTCCCAGCTGACCAGACCTTAAGTGACTCTCTAGAATCTCACAACATGGATGACCTAGATAAGAACACTCAGAGATTCTATACATGACAGCTGGGCATGAAAATAAAAGAAAGGCTAATAAACTTATCATAAGTACAGATAATATTTATAACAGTTACCCAAGGCGAGTGGTAGACAGGGCACAGAAGAGAGCATGGAACTGCCATAGGGATGTCCTTTTTGATAAAGTAGTGAGACCTTAGAAGAAGAACACTATCTATGTTACAACATTCAACACAGCCTCTACAGTGATAAAATGTATCATCCTGAAGCATTAGCGGATACTGAATACCAGTGGCCTCCACCTCAAGAAACCATTGTTTTCCATTAAGAGAGGTCCGAATATTAGGGACAATCTGGTTAACTCAAGATTGCCACCCAGTCCTTGGAGGGCCCGAGGTGCCTGGGATCTGCTACCGGTCACTGGCCACACGAGATGTGGCTTGTGTGATGTTTGTAGGTTGATGACTAACAGCAAGAGTGTTGAGGTAGGACTTCGTTACCCGTGGGAGTAGTGAGTGCACACTAATTGCAAATCCACTAATGTCATATATATAATCAGGTGCCCCTGTGGCCTTGTGTTCATGGGCATGACCTGTAGAAAGATCAAAGTGCGAATAATGGAGCACAGGAGCATCATCTGCTGTGCAAGGACCAATACACGTCTTACACTACACTATGCTGAGAAGGGCCATACTGTTGAGAAAATTTAGTGGACTGTGTTGGACAAACCCTTTATTCCCTCCCAACAGTAGGGACCCCTCACATGTTCTGTTCATGCGTGAACAGAAGTGGTTCTACAGGCTTCCCAGTTAGTAGACAGGGCTCAATGACGAGATTCCATGGACTGTCCTGGGTAGGTTGTAGTATCAATGCCCTGGCATCCTATCAATTTATAACCCTTGTTTTTGATACCCTACAGGGTTGGCTGTCTCCTTCTTACCACGTCCTGTAGTAACCCCTTCACAGGCTCCATTGGGTAATATCAAGCTGCATGCTCCAGTATTTGCTGTCTGGGTTTTCTATACTACGCTATGTCTTTACACTGATAATGGGGCTGGGAAAGTAAGCCCATTTCTTTTTTTTCCCAAAATGATGGCTGTCTCGGAGCAGCCTTTCCACAAGCTCCAGTAGGCACAAATACTCCACTGTGCATTCACCAGTCAACCACCTCTGCCAACAAGGACACTTCAATCAATGTTCAGGTACTTGAAATATTTATGCCCATTCGTATTGTCCCCTGTCTCTTTGCAAAGAGACAGGGGACAATGTATGTGTCTCTTTGCAAAAAAATTATTTGTATCCACTGTTCAGCCAATGTCCCATCTTTGGATGTCAAAACTTCAGATTTATTAACTTCCTTTTCTTTTTCTGGCATGACAAGGCAGTGCACCTGGAATGGCTATACACATGTAGAGTGGAAAAGTGTGGCTCAATGGTTAGAGTGGCAGACCCTGATGCAGAGGGCTGGCCCGGGACCAGGGTTCAATTCCCGCCTCTGCGGGTCTTGGGCTCAATTTCCTCGGACCTGATAATTCTCGCCTCGGTGCCTATTCTAATCATGGGTCCTACTCTGCAACTCTGGGCAATAGCTTGCTTAATCTCCACAACGGCCCCAATAGCGCTGGGATGCCTGGCTTCACCTAGGAGGTGCCCAGGAGTGGACATTTCACAGGGAAAAGCCAGGAAGGGTTCCACAGCGGTATGCGCACAGCGCCAGGAAACCCCGGTTGGGGTATAAGTGCGCTTCACAAGTACAAATTCATTTCATTTCATCATGTAAAAACTTCAGATTTATTAACTTCCTTTTCTTTTTCTGGCATCATGAGGCAGTGCACCTGGAATGGCTATGCAAATGTAGAATGCGGGTCAGCGCTCTAGTCAGGAATACCCTGTGCGTGACATATTACGCTTCGTATACATCACACACTCCCCACATGACAGGTAGTGATTGCACATTTGAAGACACTGACTATACTCAGGCCTGTGTATCTACGCATCAACCGGAGAGACCTATTAGGTGGTGGCTGACCGCCCTTAATGAAGTAAGAAGTTTAAGGGGGGTTTCTGCTCTCACTTTTGAAGCATCAGCAATTTTGGTGCCTCGCACCATGCAGGAAGACACAATTAGTCGCTCTCTGTGCTGGCCACTATTTTCAGCTGTTGTTTGGGCTCCAACTCTGTACTAAGCAGCACCGGCACGATTGAGTACAGACAGATTTCACAGTGGGGAATGCTGTCTCAACAGTGTATATACTTTGGTGGTATTAGCACTTACCTGTTTTCCATTTCTCCTCACAGAGTGTGACTACAGGGGTCGCCCCCTATTCCAATGTCTAGTCTAGCGCTCATCATAATAAACTCCGTAAGAGGTGCTGAGTGATTAGATAGGTATGACTCTTATAAAGCACACGTAAGGACTAAAGCTATGAGTACGATGTGGAGAATGATATGCCACCATATCTTGTTTTTAACAGATGTGTTCACTACAGTTTTTGATATTCAAGCACTGTATATTTTGATATTAGCAACTCACAAGAAGTGGTCTTGATAGAAGAAAGAGAGGGCCATTGTCTGCCCATTTTGTAGGGTGTGTTATTTATGAATTAAAAAACACTCTTGTCGCACCTAATGGGTTGTACCCATGAAGGTAGCACTGAGAGCACAAAATGTGTCACTTGTATTATATATTTGGTGTATGCACCGTTCAGATTGCTATTACTGTTCTTATTTTTCTCCTCTTACAGTTAACATTCGATGAGTAAGTGCATTGGACTGCTCCAGACTTACAGGTGGAGTAATACTTTGTACAGTGCGCATACCTAAGGGTATTTATTACCTCAGGGAAAAGTAGCATAGGGATCCTGTTTGTCCTGATGAATGTTGGTGGAGGGACAGAATCAGTCAGAAACACGTTGACCTCTATGCAGAACGAAGAGGTGATGAGTACATAACTCAATCTTGCCACCACCATCCGGGGTTTTTTTATACCCTTTTTTACATCTGACTAGGGAATCAGGGAATAAAACTGTTATGATGATATCTCTGAGTCTGTTTTGAGATTATTTGTCTGCACCTTTATAGGATCCTTTCATTTTCCCTTTTTCCTATTGTTTGTATTGTGTACCCCTCCCTATTGCTCTGCCTCTAGCGTTGGTCTGCGCAGAGGTGTGAGTGGCAGCCCTGTGATGAAGCATGCCACAACATGTTGTGTGTGAGGGCAGTTTTTACAAAGGGACTGTGCTCCTTATTTAATTTCATATATTCGTAAAACTTTGAGACTGGTCTCAATTTACCTCCTTTTGTGTATATTTAACGTGGTTGAGGAGGAAGAGGTAAGGTCTGGTCCTTCTTCCCCTTTCTTTGTGTGAAGGTCTCTCAATCTCATATCAGGGTCTGTGGGGTCTCTTCTTTACATCTGCTCTGCTAACTAGCTAGGAAACCTCATTGATATAAAATCACACAATATTGTATCAAACATATTAGGCGCTGACTCTTCTGCTCCAATGGTAACTGCTCATCCGATGGTGTCAACCGATGTTTCTTCTCCAGGTTCCAATGGTAAAAATGCACATCAATTGAGTGTTTAAACATTGCTTCAAGACTCTGTTACATGGAGGAAAGTTCTCATGAGAACCTTCTTACCTAAGCTAAAGGATGCGCTATGAGTTTCAATGTGATAGCAAGGCTTTTCAGATATGAGGAGACAAACTAGCAATAATATTCTGAGGAAGCACACATAACATGTCTAAATCATGATTTTTGTATCATACACAGCAAGTCTCATTGTATAATGGAAAATGATGGAATATGAGAGGCAAGAACTAAATGTAACCTGTTTTTAAAGTCAGCATATTCTTAAGCTAGATACTCGTGCTAGGCCAAATGTTCCAAATAAACATCTATTAAGCTGTGAGCAGGAGTTGACAGAAAAAGGCTTTGAGGCCTGACTAACAGTGCACATTTTAAGATTGATAACAAAAAACATTTTGTGGATATTTTTCGACTTTCTACAAATAAATACATGTCTCCTACAATATTGTTTATCAAATAGTATACATTTTTTGATTATACATTTGAAAGATTATTTCACGTTATGAAATTGGCACTTTTTGTCTCCATGCCATTTTTCTATGAAAAAAAATAAGTGCAAAAATGTCAACAGATTCTAAAAGTGCAATTCTAACATAGTCTGCAAGTCAAATCTTATTTTTTAACACATTTCCTACATTTTCGCATTGCATTACTACATCTCAGTGCCTTTTTCTTCTTTACGAAGTTAGGTGAATGAGGGAGCATTGGTCATGTAAAATGTTTTTGTTCAGTTCAAAACCTGGAACTTTGTTTGCTTTCCTTGACCCACCTTATGAATTGGCAGGACTTTAGAGCGGAGATTCAAAGGGGGGGGGGAAACAACTTACTGGCCAGTATCTTCACTCCAACGCCTATCCGTTATCAGTTTTTCACCCGAAATATCTAAGAAAGACTGAGGGGCAGATTTATGTTAACTGGCGCATCCCCAGGGATGCGCCAGTTAACGTGTGCCACAGTGCGCCACAGCTCCGCCACCCATGGTGCGCCGCATTTATAATGCGGCGCACCGTGGTGCAAAAACGACACAGATGCGTGACGCATCTGTGCCGGAAATGTGGCGCATTGCTGGAGTTGCGTCGCAAGCGTGACGCAGCTTCAGCAAGGCTCGGGGGTACACCATCTGCACAATGCTGCATCAAGACCTACGCCTACTTCAAGCAGGCGCAGGGTTTTGCCTCAGCATTGCCCTGAAAGTGACTGAGTGTAATCTCATAGATTTCAATCAGCCACTATCAGGAGGCGTTACTGCGCAGGAACGCCCCCCCTGCGCAGGAACGCCTCCTTATGGCGCAGTGCTTTACAACGTGACGCATCTCCTAGATGCGTCACGTTGTAAATAGGGCGCATTGTTTGCGCCGCAGTTGCGCCAAATAAAGTGACGCAATTGCGGCGCAAAGAGGCGCAACGGCCTCATAAATCTGCCCCTGAGTTACTAGGTTCTTCACTAGTACTTTTTTCCCAGGTTTGCCACAAAAGACAGACATTTTCCACCTTTTTGGGGAGGCAGAGGGAGGGGTGCAGGAGTGCAGTGTATTATTATGCCTGTCTGGCGGAAGCATTGTCTGTTTACCCCAGACCACTGTGGCTCATATTCAAAGTTTGCACCACAGTGCTCCTTAAACAGGTGCCTTGGTTCAAACAGGGCGTGGGCACTATTACAATGAATGCACTGCCCTCACGGCATCAGCAACCTCGCAAATTCGTTGAAATACGGAGTGGTTGCTCTATGTATTTCCCTGTGTAGGAGGCAACTCGCCTGCACTTTGCAAATGGGACCGATATCCTCTTTAGCCCCTCAAGAGAGCTTCCTACAGGGGGCGCACTGACATTGTGCCACCTTTTTGTGGTACACTGTGATGTGCCTCCCACTTGCCAGTACGTATCTGCGCCCATGTCTATATTACAACGCAGGGGCAAAGGTAAAGCGATTCCCTCATATGCATGCAGCCACGCCCCCATGCAAATGAAGGATGACCTCTCATTATAGTATTGGTGCAACATGGTCCCCAGTGCTATCGGGTATAAAAGGAGAGGCCTTACTAACATCTGCATTCCCCTTCTGTAATAGCATTGTGTCCCGGAGGCACACAAAGCGGGTGCACATGCCTGTTGCACTCCCAACACGATATGTAATACAGCCTCGCATGCATTTCACTCAGAGTTATCGATGTAGTTGTAATGAGTGCCTTTGTTTGTAGTGTGAAACGTGAATGGATTCATTCAGAAAACACAACAGATTGCTCACGGAAGTAGCTAATATAAAAAGCATCATTGCTAAATGCAATTGAAATAGGGCAATAACTTTGTATAATCAAGGCTAACACAGAGGTGTACCTATCAGTAATGCAGTAAGTACAGTGGCAATAGGACTGTCAGGTTTCAGAGGCCCAGTGCAACACAATTATTACTGTATTAAGTAGCCCATAAAACGGGCGAAAGGAGACATTTTCCATGTTTGCAACACTCTTTCATCCAATCTTTCATTCTTTAAACTATGTATTGTCGAAGGAGCATTCTGGACAGGTTTAACCGAGGTCGAATAGGTAAAAAACACAGCACGGATACCACATGGTCCCATTTTATTTGCGTTTGGTTTAAAGTGGAAAAAATGAACACAACTACTATTTGTATATGTTTTGCACAAGCTACTATCCTCAGCACCAAAGGTAGTTGCTGACACAAGCACAGGAGTGAGGTCAATTGCTCATCTCCTGATTGACACAAATGACTGCCAGTGATTGAACAACAGCGAGGAGTTCTAAATGTACCCATTCAAGTTTTGGTTTACAATTTTATCAGTATAACAGTGACTGATGCACCTCTAAATATTACTTTACCCTTCAATCCCCAAAAATCAATACAGCCAGTGTTCTGGTTAAAGAATGAGCACCGCCACCTCTGCAGAAATACAAGTGGATGGCAAAGCTCCTATTCTATCCAAATCTCAGCACTACTTTCCGAAGACAATACCCATGAGCTCCACTAAAATATTCTTTAGCATATTTATTTCGCTTGCCTTTTTAAGCACCAATATGCCGCCTTCTGTCCACTTTGCAGTGTTTGAAAGTTTATGTGAATCAGGTTTAATTATCTCTTTTGGAAATAATGCCAGATTACAGACTTTGGAAGTTTACATGAAATGTTGGTTGATGACGTTTTCACCAGGCCCTACGTGCACCTTTTGATGCTATGTCTAATGATAGACAAGTGTACATTATGTCACTGAACAGCTTTATCATTAGCCTCTGTTTACCTTGGGGGCATGGCACCAGAACACCTATGGATTTGCTATCATTAAGTTTGTATTAATGTCCTCTGTCTTAAGAGGTGATATAAGGTCTTATCAATGGCTCTGTCCCAGGTGTCCAATGCCAGGGAAGATGTTTCCCAACAGTCAGCTTTCTACCTGCTAAGGAGTAAATCCTATTCTCCTTGAGTCCCTGAGATTCCAGTTAAGCTTGCTCTTTGAGAAGCTTTTCTAATAGTTTAAAGCATCTCTCTTAAAAGTATTCTCTTTGTGGCTCATGTTATTCAGTGGGACTCAACAGTTGAATGTAAATAGAGGGTTAATTTAGAACTGCAAACTTAGCACATACAACAAACAAAAACAAATGTAATTAAAAAGTTAATTAATATTTTCATCTTGTGCTTAAACACTAGGGGCCAGATGTGTGACCATTCACTTATGTGAGTTGCAAATAGGGAACAGCCATTACGACGCAACTATTACCCCGCACTGCCATTACAACGTGGGGATTACAACGAAAGTCGTTACAACGACTTTCGCTGGAGGGCGCTGTTGGATAGGGAATAGTTTAATTTTCTATCCAACACCTTCCCTACTATCCATGGGGACTGGAGTTGGAATAGAAAATAAACTATTCCACTATCCAGCGCCCCCCAACGCAAGTCGTTGTAAGGACTTGCGTTGTAATCCCCGCGTTGTAATGGCATGTGGGGTAAAAGCATGCGTTGTACTGACATACAACCGTTGCAAATTGCATTGAATTGCAACTTGCAATTTGCGACTCACAAAAGGGAATGTACAACAGTGTCTCAGACACTGTTTGTGATTTCCAATTGGGGCGCAAATTACATGCCTCATTAATACTCATGAGGCAAGCGCAATTTTCAACCACATGGGGAATGGCTAACACTACCAGGGATGGTGGCCTTCTGTGGTCAGCAGACCACCATGTCTGTGACTGCTTTGTAAATGCAAAGGAAAACGGGATACATTTAAAAAAGAAAATGAAACTTTTCAGTTTAATTTTTGAAGGACAGGCAGTGGTCCCTGGGACCACTGACTGCTCTTAAAAATTATTTTCACAAACACTTGAAGTATGTGGTAAACTGCGAGTGATTTACAGCCGCAAATGTGGTCTCAAAACAATAGTACATTGCATTGAGACACTATTAGGAAGGGTCGCCCCTTCCTAATAGTGAAAGACGCAAACGCTATTTTGCGAGTTGGTGACTCGCAATATAGTGTTTGTACATGCAAGGCACCATTTTTGTGGTCGCAAACGGGCCAATCTCCCATCTGCACTGCAAAAACGGTTGTACATCCGACCCAGAGCACCAATGTTTTGATCCTCCCTATGAAAGCCCTATACTTTTTTCAACTGAGTTTGCTACACTCTTCACATATACAAGGGTAAGAGCTGTCATCTAACATTTGTTGGCACTTGCACATTTTCCAAACAGGTCCAGAGCAAGTGTATTTCACCCGCTGATGTGACCAACAACTAAATTCTTCTTCAGGTTGAAATCAATTCTATTCAATTCAGCTCAATTCAATTCGTATCAACTTAGTTTATTTCAGGTAAAAGAAATCAAGAAGAACATTTCTAAGCATTTTCTACAGGCATAATAAAATCAGTAATCTAAAAATGTTGCATATGCCTCAAAGTCCATTACAATATAGTAGCAGAATATAACACACCCACAAAATAACAACTTAAAGGATTTGATAACATCTGCAAATAAAGAAATGCTGGTCTGCATCTCCCTAAACCAGCATGTTTCACAAGCGTAGGATAAGCAAACATATTGCATGTTTAAAATAATCAAAAAATAAGCATAAAGTGCTTTTTAAGTTTTCAAAGAACTGTGGGAGCAGATACAGATTGAAGAGATTCCAATAAGGCCCAACCTGTGAAAAATGTCAACAGATAATGAACAATACCCAGTCTAAATCTGTTATGCAATTCACATTCATAAATGTCAGAGACCAGACAATGATGGAGCCTTGTGACCTTGCACTTTTTTAGTAACAACTAAGGATCTAAAATATGACTTGGATAACTTCACACTGTCAGTCAAGTCAAGTCAAAGATACTTTTTTCGGCCACTAAAAGCCATAAAAGCAAACATATAAAACATCTAAGAATACAATAGTTTAAAAAGGGTTCTACGTGCACATTTAAAAAAGAAAAGCCAAATTTGCCCAAATAAGTTTGACTAGGGTTATATCTCAGACAGATAAACATAACATTCATTGTTAAAAACAGATACCGAGGCAGCTCTAGAGATAAGCATTAGCATAGTAAATCGACTCCACAATCATCTCATATCAAGCACAAAAGTGGGCATATATATTTTCCAAAAAGCATTAGACGAGTACAGCCTAGCTACTGCATAAACATCCTCTTCCTGAGCCATACGGCCCCTGTAAAAAAACTCGCAACCCAAAATAAACCATGGGGGAGGAAAGCATTTGTAAGTATATTAATGCATGCATTACTTGAATACATTGGGCAGATATAAGCAGCAGGAGAATTCATTTATGAGGGAGGGGGTCATAAAATTCATAGAGAAATGTAAAGTGTCCTTTTCAGAGAAATTGTCATAAGGACATGGATTTAGGGCACCAGGTTTCATGTAGCATTTAAGAAAGGCTAATAGCCAATGTACCAAATTCAGTCTGAATCTGGTTAATAAGCATCTGTGGGCTCAGACTCAGTGTGACATACCTTCTCACCATGAGTTTTACTAAATACTTACCCTCCCTTATCCCCTGCTGTTTAGCCAAAAACAATGTTTAATATTCCTAAAGGCTGCTGGGCCAAAAGGCCTGGGGTTGGTATACAGGTCAGGGCAACCTAGCCACCTCATTTGCTCCATAATGTAGATTAACTAGGTTATACGTAGGACCCCCTCAAGTGCAGTACAGTCTGCTATGACAATTTGGTTTAAAGTGGTGGCTGGGCTGGACCAAGTTCTCAACCAACGCAGTAGGGGTGCAACAGCAGCACGGTTAGACAGTAATAAGGTCAGAAATGTACCCCATTGCAAGCTCATCATACAGGATAAAAGCTGGTGGACTCGGGGGACGGCAAGGAGCCTACACATAAATGGTTTTCTGCCCCCCTGGATGTAGTCATGTCTTTATATCCCCATACATCAGATCCATACATGGCCTTAGGGACACCATTTTCTCTGTACACCTTTAGCAGAGCGGGTACAGGCTTTGACAACAATCTTTTTTGCACAATTTCCATGGTTGCCCCTATTGCTCTTAACAGACAGTTCTTTTTGTGTGTTCTTTCCGCAACCCAAGTCCCTCAGGCATCAAACAGCACCACTAGGTAAGGGATGGTTGACACTTTTGTTAGTTTTGCCCCCTTCAAAAGAACTTGCACCTAGCAGCCTTTTGAGTACCAATAGTCATAGTGTGGAATTTCAAAAAGTTAGTGGCAAGATAAAGTGAATCCATAAAATAGATAAAAACATTTAAACATTTTTGGAGACCTACAGCAGTTGTGGCTAAACAGCATTGAGTTGTTTGCATATTGGAGTGCAAGGATCCTTTTACAACCAACTCTCTGGATATCTTTGCTGCTAGATGAGAGAAGGTCTCCTGGCTTATTAATGTAAAGTGTAAACAGCAGGGGTGCCCAAATTATGTCTGTCATTACACATCTGTGTTGCCTAAACGCATCCCTAACCTATAACCTTTTCTTTTAAAAACATTTCATGGGGTCAAAAAAAGGTCCTGTCTTCTCCTGTCAGAACTTATAGCCCATTTATATTTCATACATAGGATTGGCAGTGATTTAAATGGAAAAAGAGAAGTGCCAGTACTCACAAAAATGAACTGAGCTGAAGGTGTTAGACACTCAAACATTGAATAGTTGTGTATTGCAGCGCTGGGTTGCAGCTGTAGCCTTACAATCTACCTGCCACTGCAACAGTTTCTATCTCGCCTTTAGACCACATCTGCACATTCCTGCTGCACTGCCAAATATAATGTAAGGCTGTAGCAGCAATCCTGCACTGAATAAACTGGCAAATGACAGTCAGAATTCCACTCTGAAAGCCTCATTTTCAGCAACACTGGCTCTGCATGTACCTTAGAGCCCTGTTGCCACTAGGAGTACCAGTACTAGTCCAAGAAAAAGTTCCAGTACTCAAGGGGAGAGCACTAAGGAGCTTATTTATAAGACTCTTGTGCCGCCATTATGTAACTTTTTTTCATGTTAAATGTGACGCACCAGTGGCACAAGAGGCTTGTAATTAAGCCCCTAAGTGCCGGCACACAGTGCTAGGGAGTGCGCGCCCATTTGAGAAATACATAATGATCTCAGAGTTAAAGGGGTAGCAAGATTAGCTCAGATAGATACTCACAAAAAAGAAAAAAATGGTGACAGCCGTATGGCGCCCTCTCAGAACTTCTTTCCCTCTACTTTTGAGCTGTTGACATTGATATATGTACAAATTATTGACCCAGAACACATCGTTGAAAAATTAAAAACACTGGGCCTGATTCACAAAGGTAAATATACACTTTTGTGCAAGTTTATGATTGCTTGCTATTTAAGAGTAGTATATTTGTGAATGTTGAGTCTCCGCACAAAAAAAGACCAACCTTTTTATATGTGGAGATTCCGCACTTATAAAGATACTAGTCGTAAATCCTTTTGTGAATAGCAAACTATCATAAACATACAGAAAGGTGTAAGTTTGCCTTTGGGAATCAGGCCCATTGTTTGAATAAATCAAAGACTTCTTCAGCGTACGAAACCAGAACAACAACAAAAAATAGTCAAAGTAATTCCTAAATAGTGAAAAGCGTTCACTTATTCAATAATCCTATTCTTTGTGTGGTAGGTTCTCCTAGTCGCATTTTAGGGGTCCAGGTACCTTATATTAGTCTTAGAAAGGTTGATATTTAGATCTTGATCATCCATAAAGGAGACATTTATCTATTAATATTTTAAGATCATTGCCAGTGAGGCCATAAGTACTGCTTCATCTCTGTATAATAAGGTAGGAAATCTCTTCTCACCCAAATGGGTCTTGTGCCTTTGCCTCCCCCAAATCATGCATATAAAGTATTAGCACAGGTGTGTCAGAATGCAATCCTTCTGAACTCACCTCTTTCGATAAAAATTGTCAGTGTATTCCTCCCTGTGCCCAAATGTCACTTTGGCTTTGAGATCTTAGTGCAAATGATGTGAAAAGTCACTGATCTCACTGTCCATACCCAAAGTGTCAAGTATTCTCACCATGAATAGATAGAGCTCCCTAAAGTTTATTTTTTTATACCAGCTTATCAAAAGGTGTTAATTTAGAGGCTGTTTAGTTGTACCCAGTAAATCTCGTAAACTGTAGTGTATATCAGCAATGATGTAATTGTTCCTTGCCAAAAGTTGAAGTCTGCCTATAATTACTCTGCCAGAGACATTTACAACAGAGCAACTTATTAAAAGGGACGGATATTAGTGAATCTCACCTTTAGTCCTCTTTTTATATTTTGGCACAATGATGGACCATGACCAAGGGGATGGTATAATGGAGGGGCTGGCTGCATTTAATACCCATGTTGCAATGGGTACAGAGAAGTCAAGATTGATTTGAAAAGGTTCCATAGTAATGTAATTAGGATCTGGTTTCATACATGCAGGACTAGCTTAGATAGCAGCTATAACCTCTTATAAGGAAAAAAGTATCCCAGAGTCTGATTAAATGAGACCAGAGAATTGATAGTGAGCACTATTGAACTGCGGATGCTACAAAAGTGAGACATCCACAATCAGCAGTGATGTATACATCTAAAGAAGTTCAAGGTTCATCATTGAAAAAGGTGCTGTTGATAATACCCAAAGCTCTGTAGTCCTAGCTTGCTCCGGCAGATAACAATTCATTCCACAATTTGTTTCTAATAGCAAACTTGCAGTTTTCGGGCTTTCTTCTATATAGTCCTACACTACACAACTCTTATGAAGGAACCACTTCAAGGCATAATGAGAGTTCTGGTGAGCCAACAAAAAGGGGTGCAATAGTACATTCATATTTGCCTCTAAGTAATCCTGAAACCATAGGGCTGATTTTAAGAAAAGTGTTCAACAGGTTGAAGCGTAATAAAAACCTAAAGACAGGTTTCGAAATCTGAAATGTGGCACCCACCAATTGTTCCAGAATTAAATCAGGGTTGACCACATTCGAGGGCAACCTTAAACTATCCTCTTCAGTAATCTCACTGTGTATAATAATCTTTTTATTTTATATTCAGAATGGGCAATCGAAGGCCTACAGACAATGAGCTATGATTTCTAACCCAACCCATAAAATTATTATCCAGATATCTATTTCATTATTGAGTACATGTTTCCACCTATGGATTTATGAATAAATATTTACCTTTAGTTACAAAAATGCTAGTTTGTGGGATAGGAGATTTTTATTTCGTTTTTAAAAGCACACCCTAGTTGGCCATCCACCATCATAAATAACTAAACACATGGGGACATATTTATGAGAATTGTCACGCAGTGCAGCGCAGCAAGTCATCTTGCTGTGCAGCTCTGTGAGAGAGGGAAAGAGCAGCAATGTGCAACATTTAAAAGACTATGGCGCATTCCTTCCTTTTCCCCTGCACAGGTGCCATTTTCGTTTCCTAGCACCAATGCTGGCAGCCATGCACCACGGTGCAAGGGAGCCTGCTTTGCAGACAAGATTGTTAATGTGCAAAACAATCCTTAAAGGCAAATTCCTCTCTCTATGTTTGCTTCAGAATAGGATGTAACACGGAGAAATAAAGTCATTTCTCCTCGTGACACCACTCCTAGGAAAGGTGTATCTTTTTGGTACATTTATGGGTTTACCAGTTCCGGTAATCTGGGAATGCATCAAAAAACATGGGGGTTATGTGGGAACACCCACACAACTTCCATGCAACACCGCCCTAGTGTAGAGTAAGTCAATGCAGTGATTTGCTCTGCATTGCTTTACTAGAGATTTATAAATACACTCAGGGCCATGCAAAGTGGCTTGCGTGACTACATAAATCTAATTTTTCAGTTGGGTCACACGTAACATGTTGATTGGTGCAAGCATGATGCAATTGCTGTCAAAAATATGGCCCTTGAATTATGCATTGGCAGAAGCGTCCTAAAAAATCTCCAGATAATTATTTTTTTTCTCTGAAAAAGTGATAGGAAATGAATAATTAAAACACTGGCTACAGCTTTGACTAACTGTTACATGTATAAATAAACTTAAAGGTGCAGGTATTCAAAGGTATCAACACTACTGTGATTGAAATCTGTTTAAAACTGTTCTCAGTCAATCAATTAATCAATGATGTGTTTATTTTGGATATGTATCCCATGAACACATAAATAATCATACAATACAGATAAAAGACATAAATGATCATTATGTCTTCAAAGTAACATCAAAATCCATTTATTCAAATAATTATTCCACCAAAGTATTAAAATACGAGACCTCCTTGCTTTCTAGCAAGGTCAGCAGCAAATGAAAACTAAGGCCAACAATATTCTCACTCATATCTATCTGAAGCACTCTAGATGCCATAAGATAATGTCTGCAACCTAGATTTGTGCAAAGTGCTCATATCCAGCATGGTCAACATTATCAAGAACGCTAGTACAGGTAAAGCAGTCCCCAATGGTATCACAACTACATTTTCATTTTAATGTAAAACTATTAGTTAGATCCCTTAAATACAGTAATTCGCAAGTTGGCTACAGCTCTGACTAGCTGTCTGACTGAGTATATAGGAAATTATAGGTGCAGCTCTACAAGGGATTCAACACCATCAGTGGTTAGTGGCATCTGTGTGTGAAATCTGTTTAAAACAGTTGTCATGTTGTCTGGCTTTTTTTACATGAATGTTAGTTCTACTAGCAGGGTTATGTTGTTCATTCGATCTGTAATCCTATCTTCATAATAAAAGTTGTATATATATGGGCAGTTAACGTTGTAAGAACAGTATGCAACATATCTACGTCTTCAAAAAAGTGTATCTTCTGTTGCAAACATGAATTGATTGAGTTTAGCAAAACATTACCCTTAAACTGATCAGAGGGGTGCACAGCATTGTTTTTTTTTCCATTTCCTTGTAAGGCTGCATAGAAATCAACGCAAACACAAGGAGAGGATGGATGGAGTGCTGAAAATTTTCAAACACTCACCCCAAGTCACAGATCTGGGTTGAATCCATGATGAATCTTTAGCTCACTTTGCCACCCCAGTTCACACACAGCTATATACAAATCAGTCTGACCCTGTGCCTCATGGGAACAGTCCTGCCCGAACTGCCAAGCCATGTCTTCCCTGGACCAGAAACCAGCATCCTGGGACCGGTTTCAGGCTCACAGCCCTCATCATCCTGGCTAGCTTGAATCCAGTGGCAAAGTGATCAAGGGACCCACGTCTGGGCATACCCTGCCAACTTGGGGCGAACAAAACAACACAAGGAGATGATGGACGAAGCACTGAAACTTTTCAAACACTCACCCCCAGTCACAGAAATCAACACCATATTCCATCGGTTGAGGGCTGGACTATTGCCTTTGCAATGGTACTGTCGTATACATCAGTCCAAAAGAAGATTTGTCCAGTCTCAACGTTTTCCTGTGGGAGCTGCAAAAATAATATGAACCTTTCTGCGGTCATCATCACACTTTTTTTCACAATAATCTGTAGTCTTCGAGGATGTTCATGTTCCATGATGTTCATGTTGCTTACGTTTTTGCATGGGACATTATATGTTTCACTTATTTACATTGAGAACTAATTCCTTGTCCTCTCTTTTGAATGATTTACTCAAAAGATGTTTTGTATTTTTCAGTTTCATGCACTGGCCCAAGTACTTTCGCAGGTAGTGCAGTCAACCTTTCCAACATTCTTTTCCAGACTACTTGATGTTGTCTGCTGATGCCCTGATGGTTAAAGCAGCCTTATATAAACTGCTTCTCAATAGTGCAGATTTGCAACAAACCTTTTCACCTTTAAAATGTATATTACCAAGGGGCACTATTACAAATGAAAAATTCAGCTAAAACAGCCAGTCCTGTGAGTACAGAATCAAAACGAACTGACAGCTAAAATGTTCTGTCATCTATGTGCTCACAATCTTTGTTATGTGGAATATGAAGATTTTCTTTGTATAGTTTTGTGTGATTGGGTATGAGAAAGGTTTTGCACTTGCATAAAGGTGATCTAGAGGATAGTGGTTAACAAGCAGCTTAACCCCTTCCGCGCTGATGACGAGCTCAGCTCGTTATGAGGCTTACCTGCCGTGCGCTCATGACGAGCTGAGCTCGTCATGTAACGCGGTATTTACAAAATCGCCGCGCACAGCGGGGAAAAGCCGCAGCAGCGATGCGGTTAAGCATATAAAGAAATGATAGAGATGTGAGAATTTTACAATCTCAACACTGCGAAAGGAACAAGGTGCACAACTTTTATTTTCCTAAACATAGCCACTGAAAATGAGTGAAAGTAGAAGAAAAAAAGAAACTTTATGATTGTTTTAAGCAAAGTTTCTGCATCGTTCTATCAAAAACATAGAAAGCACGTTCCACTTATACAGCACAAATGTTCTATGGTACCTATTGTTTAAAAATATCATACAAACTTTTTCTAAACTCTCTAGATGCACACTTTACTTTTAATGCAATACTGACAGTTAAAAGTAAACATTAAGACATCCGCTTAATCATTATATTCTCACACAATTTGCTAGCGTTTGGTTCATAACTGTCACATTCATAAATAGAGCATAACGGGGGCATGGCTTCGACACCGAGGCAAGATGGCGGATCCTGCTTGAGCTCTGCTCCTCAGCGGGACTCTCATCACCTCAAGAGCTGCTTCTACACCGCCTTCATCGCTCGAAGCACTGGGCTTTTGCTCCGGAGAATGGCGTGAACGCCTGGTCCTCGTTTGAGGCACTTTTCTGCTTTCTGTAATCGGCTGCTAGTCCTGTTGCGTTTATCCTCACACAGACGCGGGTGGCCGCCATTTTTAGCCGCCGCGTTCGCGTCTCAATACTCGAAGGGTAATTTTGCGATTATTGTTGCTTTACTGTGGCACCTTTCACCGACAGCATGTTTCTGGCCAATTTCTAACATGATGTTCCTGGTTAACAATAACATTGCCCTTTTTGATGTCTTCAACTTATTTCACTGACTCAATGCCCTATTCTATGTATGCATGATTTTCAATACTTACTCTATAGGGCTCACAGTGCTGCAGTTGGATGTCTTTGATGTCTGTTCAAGTTACTGCTCATATTCATATCGGGAAATGTCCAACTCTGATGTCTTCTAAGGAATTTATTTATTGACAACCTATTACAGAAGCTCAAGGTGAAGAACAAATTTGGTTGTCAACTGTTTTCAGACCAGCTGAGTTTGTTAATGATTGGGGCTTGCACTGTTTCATATTCTACACCGGATAGCCTATCCCTGTTTGTGGACGTCTACTATCCTGCTGAGTTGTGGGCGGCCACCATTATTGGTCGCTGAGCTCACATCTCCATACTTGATTAATATAGCAAGGCTAGCAAACTATATGATATTGCTGCCACAGGATTGGATATAGTCTCCATCCTTGTTGTTTCCAATATTAAAACTCCTTTTTCTGCTGTCGAACTGCTATATTGGTACTTGAGTTCTTTGCTGTCATCTGCTGGGGCAATTATTATCACCAGTGGTTTTCCCTGAGTAACGCAGTTTACGCATTTTCTGAGGTGTCTTTTTTTTCATTTTTAAAATGTTCAACGACTCACACTCTGCCAGGTCCTCTGTCATGGGCATGAAACCAAAATAACATAAAAATGACCCACCATCTCCTATTTACTCCTCACAGAACCCGATTCTGGACTCTATTTTAGATGAGGTGCGGGCCTTCAACCTTTTATGTCTGCTACAAATGAAAAATTACAGCAAATCAAAGAGAGATGGATTGTTATGAAAAGCAAAGTATTAGATCTGGAACAACGTGTTAGTGACCTACAGTATATATCTACTAAGATTCCAGCACTTGAACAGGAAATCCATAAACTGAAAATCCACACAGAGGATTTAGAAAATCGAAATTGTCGAAACAACCTACGCCCATATGGTCTTCCAGAAAATGTTGAAGGTTCCAATATGGTCTTGTTTCTCCAGAAATTTTTCCTGAGCTTCTTAATCTTCCATCTTCAAACTCTGCTATTTCTGGAGTTTACTGAACTTATGTCTGTCCTGAGGGCTGCTAAACTCAAACGCCGTCTCATTTGGTCTGGCCATAACATCTTTATCTCACAAGACATCTCCAATGCAACCAACGCATGTCGGAAAGAGTTCCTTGCTTCGTCCCCAGATGAGACATCCATGTCTTTGCAAGATTACCCATGATGGGCGCTCAATCTCATTTGATTATCCCGGAAAACTTAAACTTTTTCTTCAGTCTTTCTCTTCCACTGGAATGGACATTAACACCTGATTTTCCATTTCCTTCCTCTCTCTTTCTTCATCTCAAAATAGCTGATCTGGGCTACCTCTTTAAACTTATTTGTTTTCCTTTTCTTAGTTATCGTTTACCAAGTATTACCTTCGATTTTCTTCTTTTGTCTTTCTTTTTTTTCTTATTTCTCTTTTCCATTCTATGCCCTTTATTGCGGTTCTTGTTTTCCTATTTCTTTTATTCATTTCTATGAGGTCGGCTTTGCCTTGCATCACTATGTTCCCTCTTGATTGTTTTTTCCTCTTCTTACAGATCTGGCTGTTCTGCTTTGATCTGTTTGTTTGCTTCTCTCTCCTTATTCTATCTCGTTCTCTGTGTCTTTTTTTCATCTTCTGGTTTTTCATTTTCTAATTACCTCTTTTTTTCTTTCTCTTTTTTATCTTTCCTTCTGTTTCCCTTCTTTTTCTGGATCTTATCTATTGTTTTAGCTTTTGCTAATTATTGTCTCCCTCATAATATTTATATCTTTTCTGTACTGTCAATTGCATTTGTATTATTTCAGGTGTGTGTTAGATGTAATTTTTTCTTGTCGTGTGTTTTCTCTTGTAGTTTTATCCTTGAAGTGTATCAACTCCATCTGTATTATACCTTCCCTTCCCTCCAATCATGTGCAACTTTGTCACGTGGAACGTCCGTGGTCTGAGGAGTCTAGTCAAAAGGCAAAAGGTTCTGTCTCATTTATCAAAACTCAATTCTCAGATTTCTTTTCTTAAGGGAAACTCACTGTAATGATATAGAGTCTCTTAAGTTGAAAAGGCAATGGGTGGACCAAGTTGTTTTTTCTCCTGCCTTCAACAAAAAAGGGGGTGTTGCTATATTGTTTCATAAAGCTTTGGCAGTACAAATTTTATCCACACAAAATGATGCTGATGGAAAATGGGTAATGGCAAAGATTGTGGTACAAAACAAAACACTAGTTTTGTTAAATATTTATGGACCTGTTAGGCCAGATCCTAAATTTTGGAATGATATTCAGATTTTACTTTCTTCAATTGACTGCCCCCAATATTATTGTTGCTGGCGACTTCAACCAATGGTTGGATCCTTTCTCGGATAGATTATCCAATTGAAAATTTCAACCTGATAAATCTCGTAGAGCTTTTCAATCGGCCATTGCCTCTCGTTCATTGTATGATGTTTGGAAGACTTGTAATCCTGATTTAATCGAATTTACTTTTTTTCTAATGTACATCACACCCGTTCAAGGATTGATTATTTCTTGACTAGTAAATCTTTGCTTCCTTCTCTCTAAAAATCTGAAATAGGATCCATTTTTATATCAGATCATGCCCCTATTCACGCTGTTTTAGATCTCTCACTTACATCCTCTCAACTTAGCCGCTGGAAACCTAATACTTTCTTATTATCAGACACAGTATTTATCAAAGAAGCTACCACTTTTATTAATGAATTTTTCAGTATCAATGACCCATAGGATACTTCTGTTCCCATATAATTGGGATGCTTTCAAAGCTGCTTTTCGTGCCTTCACCATTTCTTATGTATCAAAAAAGAAGAAATCCACAAGAAAGAAATATGAAGATCCGCTACAAAAACTTAAAACCTTAGAACATACTTATTTTACTTCTCCCTCATCTCATGCCCTTCATGATTTGATTAAGGCAAAAACTGAACTTAACAAATTAGCAACAACTGAAGCATGTAATATTTTAATTAAAATTAAATATAAATACAATGGGGGGCAAAATAAAGCAGGTAAAATGTTAGCTAATTATCTAACAATTAAATCTGAACGTACGACTATTGGCCCTATTCTTAATGAATCCACTACAAAACTAGTATTGTCAGATGAAGAAATTGTTGAGGTTTTCCATGAATATTATAAATCTCTTTACTCTGACGATACCTTCCCCACTACCCAAAATATACACACCTTCTTCTCAGGCCTACCTTCCCCTCCACCTTTCCCTGATGAATTTAACGCGTTAGAGAAAGATATCACTCTTCAAGAGGTAACCAATGCTATCAAATCCCTAAAAAAGTCAAAAGCCCCAGGACCTGATGGCTTGTCTGTGGAGTTTTACAAAACCTTTAATTCTTTTTTGTCCCCAAGCTCCTCCAACTTTTTAACTCTTTTATTGCTGACGCAAAAGCATCTGGCTCTTTTATGGATGCCTTAATTCTTATCATACCTAAACCTGACAAAGATCACTCTTATTGTAATTATCACCCTATATCATTAATTAATTATGATTGTAAAATTTTTGCCAATATTCTCGCATCCCGACTTGAAACTATTATTCCTCTTTTGATCAAAACTGATCAAGTTGGATTCGTGAAGGGCAGATTGGCATCTGATAATGCTCGGATGTTTGCTAATATCATTTCTCATGGCAAAAAATATAAATCTCTCAATGCGCCCTGTATTTAGATGCTGAAAAGGCATTTGATCGTATTCATTGGCAATTCATGTTTCAAACTCTCCAATGGTTTGGCTTTGGACCCTCTTTTATTTCTTATATTAAACTTTTGTATTCTTGTCCTCGAGCCAGTATTTTTGTTAATAATCACTTTTCTAAATCTGTTTCTTTGTCCAGAGGCACAAGGCAGGGATGCCCTCTTTCCCCTTTATTATTTATCCTTTGCCTTGAACCATTCCTAGAGCGCATTTGTATTAATTCCCAGATTGCTGGCTTCAAACATAATTCTGTTGAAACTAAAATATCTGCATATGCAGACGATATACTGATTTATATATCTAATCCTGTTGAATCTCTTCCGCACTTTTTGAATGAAGTTAGATTATATTCTAGTATTTCTGGTTACAAACTCAACCTCTCAAAGACAGAAGTCTTGCCCTTAAACTCTACATGTTATTAATTTATGTTAAGCGATACTAATTTCGTCTGGTGACCTTCTAAAATTAAATACCTTGGCATTTGGTTTTCATCTTCCCTAAATGATACAATTAAATTCACGTTTACTGCATTAATGAATATAATCCAATCACTCCTCCTTATTTGGTTACCCCTATACCTGTCCTGATGGGGCAGGTTAGACACCATTAAAATGATGATTGTGCCTCATGTTTCATATACATTATGTATGCTTCCTATCAGAATTCCCAATGTTTACTTTTCTAGAATTAATTCTACATGTACCAAAATTTTGTGAAACAATAAACACCCACGGATTGCTCTAAACAAACTCATACGTTCCAAGGATGAAGGTGGTGTGCATATCCCAAAATTTACAGCTTATAATTCAGCTTTACTGATTAAACAATCTTTTGCACAAGACTATGATTTTATGGAAAAACCTATTCCCGGATCACTGAAATAATATCGAGGGACAAAATATCGACCTTCAAGAATATCGTTGACAAAATATTGACAGTCAAAATATCGAGTTTCTATCTACAAACAGGTAAGTACAAAAATATCGAGTTAAAAATATCGTTTACTAAAATATAGTTTGAAAAATTATCGACTTTACTAAAAACAATGTTAAATTAAATTAATATTAAAAATTAATTACTAATATATACTCAAAAATTCTTACATTAACTTATAATAATTAAATAATTAATGAAAGAAAAAAAATGTATTTCATATTTGTTAAAACATATATATATAGTAACAAAATATAATTAAATAATATCCAATATTATTAACGTACAATAACAAAAGTGTAAAAATTACTATTCCCACTCCAAAGAGTGCAAGCGTAGGGAAAGCGTTTGATAGCGTAGAGGTTAAAATTACTATTCCCACTCCAGTGGGTGCAACAGTAGGGAAAACGTTAGATAGCGTAGAGGTAAAATTTACTATTCCCACTCCAGTGGGTGCAACAGTAGGCAAAGCGTTGGATAGCGTAAGGGTAAACATTACTATTCCAACTCCAAAGAGTGCAACAGTAGGGAAAGCGTTGGATAGCGTAAGGGTAAAAATGACTATTCCCACTCCAAAGAGTACAACAGTAGGGAAAGCATTGGATAGCGTAGGGGTAAAAACTACTATTCCCACTCCAGTGGGTGCAACTGTAGGGAAAGCGTTGGATAGCGTAGGGGTTAAAATTACTATTCCCACTCCAAAGAGTGCAACAGTAGGGAAAGCGTTGGATAGCGTAGGGGTTAAAATTACTATTCCCACTCCAGTGGGTGCAACAGTAGGGAAAGCGTTGGATAGCGTAGGGGTTAAAATTACTATTCCCACTCCAGTGGGTGCAACAGTAGGGAAAGGTTTGGATAGCGTAGGGGTTAAAATTACTATTCCCACTCCAAAGAGTGCAAGAGTAGGGAAAGCGTTGGATAGCGTAGGGGTTAAAATTACTGTTCCCACTCCAGTGGGTGCAACAGTAGGGAAAGCGTTGGATAGCGTAGGGGTTAAAATTACTGTTCCCACTCCAGTGGGTGCAACAGTAGGGAAAGCGTTGGATAGCGTAGGGGTTAAAATTACTATTCCCACTCCAAAGAGTGCTACAGTAGGGAAAGCGTTGGATAGCGTAGGGGTTAAAATTACTATTCCCACTCCAAAGAGTGCAACAGTAGGGAAAACGTTGGATAGCGTAGGGGTTAAAATTACTATTCCCACTCCAGTGGGTGCAACAGTAGGGAAAGCGTTGAATAGCGTAGGGGTAAATTTACTATTCCCACTCCAGTGGGTGCAGCGTTATGGAAAATGTTGGATAGCGTAAGGGTTAAAATTACTATTCCTACTCCAGAGAACACAACATTAGGGAAAGTAAATACTTCATATATTATTTAATAATTTAAAAATGAATATCTATTAATAATTAATTTAAAATAAATAAAAATGTTATATATTATAATAATTAATATATTACAATTACTAATTAACAAAAACTATTTCAATTGATCACCTATTATTACAAATTAATTAAAAATTAACTATTAATTATTTAATAATGATACATTATTTAACAATTATTTCCAATTAAATAAATGTAAATAAATGTAATTATTTAATAAATTAATAATAAATTACTTCCCACCCTACTCCCCTATAAACCCACAACCTGCTACAGAAAATAAATTAGTAAAATTTACATAATTACCAATTAATCAATTAATTAAAATGTATTACCAATTCAAATTTAATTGATTTACAAATATAAATTAATTAAAAATGACTATCAATAAATAAATTTACATATTTAATTAATTATAATTAAATTACTTCCCACCCTATTCCCCTATAAACCCACAACCCGCGACAGAATCAAATTACGCAATAATTATAAAAACAAAATTCATTAATTAAAATTAATTATAACATAAATACACACTTTTCACACATATTATAACATAAAAATACACTATAACAAATTCGATATTATTAAAAAATCGATATTTTTAACTATCTATATTATATACTTCGATATTTTACCTTTCTATATTTTTAACAGTTGATATTAAATCACTTACCTTAAAAACAATATTTTGGTTATCTATATTCTGTCCTGTCGATATTTTGTCCAGTCTATATTTACTACTCGATATTATGTCCAAACGATATTTTGGAGTCAATATTATGTCTGTGCACCCTATTCCCAGATGGATTCTATTTGAACGCTCCTTATTGAAGGATTTCTCATTTCAACATGTACTATTCATGTCAAATTGCACCTTTTTGTCTACTAGTCCTATTTTAAAATACTCCTGATCTTTACTATATAACACTTTTTCTAAGGATTTTACCTCACTCCAATGTTTTTTGTCCTCCACTGTATGGTATAATAATTTTCTTAAATATAAAGGTAAATCATTCTACTTTAAATACTGGACAGAAAAGGGTATTATTTTTGTTCATCAGTTTCTGCACAACTACTCTATTGTTCCCTTTCATACCTTACAAACATGCTATCAATTACCTGACTCTTTTCTCAATGAAAATGGTATTATTTTTAATGCCATGTAATCTCATCTATCCACGTTTTCCTTTCCAGCTCACACACCGTCTATATCCCCTTCTACACCCCTATACTCTCTATTTTCAACTCACAGACCTAAAGCCGCTCTTGTATATAACTTATTGTTAGCAAATGTTATTGAGAGACCTAAATCCAACATTGAGATTGCATGAGAAACTGATTTGTCTGTTTCTTTACCTATTACTACCTGGGATAAACTGAGGTCTACTCTATTCAATGTTTCTGCTGCTGCTTGTATAACCCAATCTTTGTATTTTATTTACCATAGAGCGCTTATTACTCCTGTTAGTATTTGTAAATTTTCACCAATCTCTTCCCGATTATGTTGGTCATGTTCCACTGAAACAGGCACGTTAAAACATCAACTTTATGAGTGTTCTAATGTTTTATCCTTTTGGAACCCGGTTTGAAATATTTGCACGTCAGTTTTTAAATTTAATGCTACTTTAGCACTACAGAATGTTTTTCTTAGTTCCTTATCACCTGATGTGGATGTTGTATCTTCTGTTCCCAGATTATTTGATCTATTTATTGCATTAGCTTTAAAAGTTATTTTATCTTCCTGGAAAGACAATTCTAAAATTTCATTACTAACTTGTTGAAATTTTTATTTGTGATGAACACAGGATTGCTACTGTTTCCCCCTCTCCTCTTTCTCAAAAAATAAAATCAGATCTTCTTTGGCTTCCTTTCACTACATATCTCTCTTCACACTCTCCTATACATTAATTATTTTTCTCTCCTTCTCTATACTATTCTCCCACATAATTTTGGTTCTTCCGCTCCTGTCTTTTTCTTATCTCTCTTTTCTTCCTTCTCTCTCTCTCTTTCCTTCTTTCCTTTCCTTTCTCCTTCTCTTTAATAATAATGTTCCTATTTTTTCATATATTATTTGCCTGATTGTTTATTTTAATTATGTTATGTATATTTTACTATGGCTTCTACCCCTTCCCCATTTTATTGTTTTCATTTTTTTCTCTTCTCTTATGTATTTGAAAAACTTAATAACAATTTCTTAAACAAAAAATAAATAAATAGTGCATAACACTTTAAAAAGTATACAGGCATACATTTTTGAAAAACTGAACATAAAATTATCACAAAAGCATTCCACTTTGTAAATGTATAAGGGTCATTGAGTTAAGCACCTCATATCAATTTAAATTGAATTACATTGCACTTAAATCCTTTCTATGATGTTTGGTGGTTTCCTGGAACTTTTTTGCACCTTCTCTAGATGTTGCATGTCAATTCTTCTCAAACAACCGTGTCCTGTAGAATTCGTTTTTGTTTGGTGTTAGGGGACATGATTGCATGTATAAAGATAGGAATCTCAAAAATTATTATACTGGAAAGGTTCCTCCATCTAAGATTCACTTCATCAGCTGACTCCCTTTCCCAAGGAGTGTACGGTTTAATGAAAACAGAGCAGCACTTGAAATGGACATATGTGAACGGTTCCAGCAGAAAGGTCCAAAATAAAAATATGAACACAATTCGAAACAGGTTGCTAGTGTCCAACATTTGTTTTATTTCACCTAAGACATGAAGTGATCTGCGTAGGAGTCTGGGTTTTTCTTTCCCACAGTAATACTGACATCCTCTGGTGTGACAGTTATCTGAATATTGTTTCCGGGGACATTAAATGAACCTTTGTACTAATATGCCATATTTTCCTAATTGCTTTCTGGATAGAAATGTCACCAGGTCTCTGAGGGAGACAACGGATCGGTCTGTGTGTAGAGAATGCCTTTTAGCAGAAAGGCCAGTGTCATAAACTTATAGCTTTGTTATTTTCCAGTGTTTGTTTCAGTCTGATCTGCACTACAGAATGCCATTTTACTCCTGACAGCAGTAAGATCCCCACCAGTAAATACACACAGGCAAACAATCTGTCTGACGCTTTTTGCAAACACATGCTGTTTGCACACTAGATGCAACCAGGACAAAGAGTTTGCAGCCATGTAAAACATTTTTCCTTGGTGTACAAAAATATAACTGCCATTTCTTTTGTACAGATGATATACTCACATGCTCTTGTTTTAGGTCTATAGTGCACAGACTGCTAGCATGGGTATGCAGAGTGCGCGGAAGAGAGAGGTGAAATCGACAAAGGCTTTTAATTTTTTAGACAGGAAAGGGGGTGAAATGAAAAAGCCCAACAGCTGATTAGACTGCTATCATATGGTTGGAGTGTAAGAAAGCCGTACAGAAGTTCTGGGTTGGCAAATACTTAAGCACTAAATAGCCTAATATGTAGTGAACGGGAGATTATGATTATGATTAGGAAAACTCCTAATTATAGAAAAATTACTTCACATGTAGAGTTACATAATTCCATTGGCCATTACTATGACGAGTCACTGGAATTATGTGGCATGGGTGGGTCAGATTATGTGGTGGGGTTGAGTAAATTATGTGGCAAGAAAAAGCAAATTATGGGACTGTATGCAGCACATTTTGTTATCGTATTACTTCATTATTTTGTCATTTTTATGTTTGCTAACACTCTCAATGAACCTTTGCAAGGGGTCTTCCACTGCACTGCAGCACGTGTCACTGCATCTTTACTATCTTTTGAATCATTTAATCTAGAAACAACATTATTTAAATTACAATCGGCAGATTATACAGCAGATGTTGTATTATGTGTCAAATGCAGCAAATCTACAATCATGCGAAAAATTGCAGCGGGTGTGCAATCACATAATTCCAGTGGCACTGACTTTGGCCTGATTACTGTTTCAAAAGCGGATTTGCAAACAGAATTATTGCAGAATACTTTCTTCCCTTTTTTATGGTCTTGCTTGACAGCACAGCTGTCGCCAGACAACTATGTGATCCACACAGAAAAGGGGCTTTGGCTCCACCCACATACTGTGAGCAAAAATTTGATTCAGCAGAATTTGTGGACTTCCTCCGGAACAGTACTTGCATTGCATGCTCCAACCCTTGTTTCAAAGACATGTGTTGTGTACAAGGAAAGTTCCAGCTCCAGTAGATGTAGTAACGTCTTCCTTCATTGATTTCCAGGCATGAAGAACATGTCCCCTTCATGCTCAAGAGATCAAAGAAAGAAGAGGTTGTCATTACTAAAAAATGTTTGAAAAGAGCTTCTAAACTTGATGTTGTCCATAAAGCAATGGCTAGAGCCAACTTGAGGAAACCTTCAGACCTTCTATTAGGTAAACAAAGATCTTGTAATAACAAAATAGAGAGGAAAAGTTAAGGTTTATGACAGAGTATAATGCTGACAATAATTTACTATACAACAGTCTTGCCAGAAATGGATAAACATTCTTGTTAGATGTAGACTTAAGCAAGTATTTGGCAGATAAACCATTGATTACTTACTCTAAGGATCTCACCTTGATACCTATTTTGAGTCCTGGTGATGTTATCAGGATTAATAAGGTGAAAAATCATGATATTGGGTCGATACTGTTATGATGTAAGTTAAAAGCTTTAGTTTACTTACCTAGTGTCTCTAGTGTTATTCTTTGTATTCTATCTTACCTCATTGTAGAATTGTCTTACCACCATGTTCTGTAGAATGTCAGGCACACAACACTCACCTTTGGCAGTTCCTGCTAGATCGTCAAGGGTGTTGGAGGCCAGGTTACTCTCTCTGCAATAAATCCTTCAATCACAACTGGAAGTGTCCTCGTCTTCATCTCAACAATTTTGGTGACGATTGGAGTTTCCTCGACGTTCCCTGAGGGTGCCTGGTGACCTGTGTGTTGTGTTTTCTCTCTTGCTGTTTGCTTCGTTAAATTGGATTTCTTTGTGGATGGCTTAAGTTGCAGCGCTCTTCACCAGCTTTAGGAAGTGGTCACTCTTCCTTGAAGGTAGTTTTTAAAATGCTTTTATTTCTTGGAAATTACTGAGGGATCTTCTACTTCTAAGCTACGCGCTCGAGCACAGACCAACTGCCTTTCTCCTACGTCATTGGTATGCTGGAACGTATCATGGGATTGCTTGTGGAACGCACAACGCATACTGTGCCTGCTACGTCACACGTCACGTTCACGTGTTAGGTCAGATGTTACGTTTACATGCGGCCATTTTTAGAGTTATTCTGTACTTTCATTGATGTTCGCTTCCCCGGAGGGTATTTCAGACTTTATTATCTGCATCGGGTGAGTTACTCTTCATCTATTTTCAACTGAAGCAGTCCACTTTAACAGAATATTAAGTTTGTTTCTCATCAGTACTGTTTGCTTATCCAGAAGACGCCATATTTTTGCAAGTTGTGCTTGATTAATCAAACTGTTACCGAGTGCAGTATTTCACGGGGATCTGCACACCTGGACTTTACTTTGGAAGAGAACTCATCATAAGTACCTTGTATGCTTCACTTCTTATTTTTATGATATTTGATTATTTCGTGTTGGTATTTATTACATTTTACAACAGTATTTTTACAACATGTGTGAATCTCAGCCCAATGTTATCATGACACCTTTATTCTTATCTACCCCAGGTACTCCAAACATTATTTGGGAAGATTGGTTATGTATGTTAGAGAATTATATTGTGGCATTGGGCGGAGTTAATTTTTCACCAGCCAAGAAGAAGGCACAATTATTGAGCGCATTGGGGAGTGAGGGACAACACATTTTTAAATACCTCCCTGTTGCCATGGGTCCTAATGGACAACCTATGGATAATGAATATTTAGAAGAAGATGTTAAGAGATTAGAGATCAGATTTGCAAAGGAAGTCAATGTGTTCATGGCCAGATACAAATTCTATACTCAACCGCAATCTGAGAATGAAAGTATAGATGATTTTGTATCGAGATTACAAGAGTTATCTGTAAAGTATAGGTTTGGCACAATGTGTGATGAGTTAATTCGAGATCAGTTAGTGGTACAGTGTAGGAATAAGAAAATTCAAGAGAGGTTGTGGGCAGCAAAAAATGCTACACTCAAGGAAGCTATTGATTTAGCTAAAGTGATTGAGGAGTCACAAGTATGTATAAAACAAATTAGCAAGGGAGATAGATTACCAAATGAAATAGCAAGTACCAGTTTAGATGAGGAACCTGATGTAATGCTGTATCAAAAAAAAATTTGAGGAGTGGGAATTTCTTTGGGAATGTTCACGGTGTGGAAGCCAATATCATTCATCTGATTTAAAAAAATGTTTTGCTCTGAATCAGAATTGCAACAAGTGTGGTCGTACATTATGCACGTATGTGTAAATCTTATGACTCGTTGGATAAACCCAAATCCAAAGTGAATGTTGTGCAAAATGTTGTTGAGCATCATCTTACAGGAAAAAGGATTTTAGCTCTGGGAGAAGAAATTGATCTTAGTTTAGTTAGTGACATTGGCCAAGATTCATGTAGACTTATTAGACCTTCATCCAATTTTAATGTTTGTGGCAAAGACGTTTCCCTAATGGTGGATTCTGGTTCTATGTTTACTATCACGCCGTAATCAATTTTTAACTCACATTAGGAGGGTGTTTCTTTGTCTAACAAAGATATCAACCCAGTCAGTTATCAGGGGGAACCTATTCACATCATGGGTTTCATGAAAGGTGCCACCAAATTCTGTACTAGATGTATTGATGGTAAAGTTTATATAGCCAAGGATGGTCCTCCAATTCTTGGTTGGATGCATCAATTCGATTTGAACATAATTATTAATTCCAGAGCACCAAACCAAATTATGGTTGTGGATGATGATATCCAAATTGATCAAATTTTGCAGAATGCTCACAAAGTCTTTGAAGAAAGACTGGGCTGTGTAAATGGTTAATTGCATAAAATTGTTCTTAAATCAAATGCATGTCCTGTTCAACACAAACTTAGGAGGGTTCTACTTTCTGTAAGGAGTGGACTCAAAGATTTGTTGCAAGATTTATTAAAATCAGGAGTAATTGAACTGGTGGAAGCTTCAGCATGGATTTCACCCGCAGTTTTGACGCTCAAGTCGGACAGTTGGCTGAGATTCTGTATTGATTTAAGGTCGCTCAACTGAGACATTGTAATGGACACCTTTCCGCTGCCAAATATTAATGAATTGTTGCAATCTATTGGTGGTGCAAAACATTTTTCAAAGATTGACTTGAGAAGTGCGTACCATCAAATCAAACTCCACCCTGATTCCAAGGCACTCACGGCATTCATCACCTCTGAAGGCACTTTCCAATTCACACGCATGCCGTTCAGTTTAGCATCGGTGGCCAGTGTCTTTCAGAGGATGATGAATAGTCACTTTAAAGACCGTTAAATTGGTAGTTTACTTTCAAGACGATATCTTGATTTCAGGTAAAACGGTGGTGGAGCACAACTCTCTTTTGAAACAAGTGCTATGGAAACTGGAACATGTTGGTTTGACAGTTGATAAAAACAAATGCAAATTCTTCACTGATGAAGTTGAGTATTTAGGGTACACAGTATCTAGTGGTAGTTTCACTCCCAAAATGACTTGTTATTGGCCATTAAAGATGCACCTCATCCAAAGGATAAAGATCAATTGCGCTCTTTCTTAGGCTTAGTGGAATATTATTCCGAATTCGTGAAATCTTTTGCAGATGTTGTTGAACCTTTAAGGTGTTTGTTGCGGAATGGTGCTAAATATATTTGGGCAAAAGAACAACAAGAAGCATTTACCAATGTTAAAGACAGAATTTGTGGTGCAGGAGTTTTGGACCCATTCACACCCAATTGCAAATCAATATTGACTGTGGATGCTAGACTCTTGGGTATAGGAGTAGTTCTTTCCCAAATCCAGAAAGGTGTTTAAAAAACCTTTGCCTTTGCTTCCCGTACTTTGACACAAGCTGAGAGGAACTATTCTGTTATTGAGAGGGAGGCTTTAGCTGCAGCTTGGGGAGTTGAGCACTTCAGGGTGTATCTTTGGGGTTCGAGATTTTGTTTGAAGACTGATCATAAACCTCTTAAGAAAATATTGTCTGCTGGGGTGCAGACAAAGGCTCGGCTAGGTTGGCACACTTTGCAGCTAGATTGCAGGAATTTTCATATGACTTAGTATTCATTCAAGGATGGAGGAATTCACAAGCAGATTGCTTGTCTAGAATCTCGTTGGAATGGGAAGTGGTTGACAAGGATGCGGTGAATAAATTAGCTTCTGAAGAAGCAGTGGCAGTAGTCGATGAAGTTAGCGATTGTAATTTGGGAGCCTTTTATAAAGAAAAATGGATCAAGGAGATGCAATCTGATAATGTGATGAAGCAGCTTATTGTGTTGATCAGGAATGGAGCGTCTCGTGAGATTATGGTTCCTTTTGTCATAAGACCTTTTTGGAAAGTGTTGGATGAATTGTCCATTAGTGGTCATGAGGTCATCATTCGAGGAGATAGGTTTGTGCCCCCTCTGGCTTACGCCTGCATATTTTTAAAATCGCACATGAGGGGCATCTTGGACAAGGCATGACTATTAAAAGAATTACAGAAAACACAGTTGATAGAGAGAATGTAGAACAATGTCATACATTCACCCCAGTACAAGGATCTGGGCCTAAATCCATCGTTTTTTTTGCACTCCACACCACCCTGGGTTGGACACTAGCTATATGCAAATCAGCTCTGACTCTGTGCCTCATGGGAACAGTCCAGTCCGAACTACCAAGCCATGTCTTTCCCAGACCGGAATCAAACATCCAAGGACCGGTTTCTGGCTATCAGCCTTCATCAGCCTGGATAGCTTGACTCCAGTGGTGTGGAGAGCCTGGGTCTCAAGTCTGAGTATACCCAGCACACTCGGGGTGAAAATTGCAAAAAACACAGTTGATGGACAGAACGTAGAACAATGTCATACATTCACCCCAGTACAAGGATCTGGGCCTAAATCCATTGTTATTTTGCACTCCACAACACCCTGGGTTGGACACTGGCTATATGCAAATCAGCTCCGACCCTGTGCCTCATGGGAACAGTCCAGTCCGAACTACCAAGCCATGTCTTTCCCAGACCGGAATCAAGCATCCAAGGACCGGTTTCTGGCTATCAGCCTTCATCAGCCTGGATAGCTTGACTCCAGTGGTGTGGAGAGCCTGGGACTCACGTCTGAGTATACCCAGCACACTCAGGATGAAAATTCCAAAAAACACAGTTGATGGACAGAATGTAGAACAATGTCATACATTCACCCCAGTACAAGGATCTGGGCCTAAATCCATCGTTTTTTTGCACTCCACACCACCCTGGGTTGGACACTGGCTATATGCAAATCAGCTCTGACCCTGTGCCTCATGGGAACAGTCCAGTCCGAACTACCAAGCCATGTCTTTCCCAGACCGGAATCAAGCATCCAAGGACGGGTTTCGGGCTATCAGCCTTCATCAGCCTGGATAGCTTGACTCCAGTGGTGTGGAGAGCCTGGGACTCACGTCTGAGTATACCCAGCACACTCGGGGTGAAAATTGCAAAAAACACAGTTGATGGACAGAATGTAGAACAATGTCATACATTCACCCCAGTACAAGGATCTGGGCCTAAATCCATCGTTTTTTTGCCCTCCACACCACCCTGGGTTGGACACTGGCTATATGCAAATCAGCTCTGACCCTGTGCCTCATGGGAACAAGCCATGTGTTTCCCAGACCGGAATCAAGCATCCAAGGACCGGTTTCTGGCTATCAGTCGTCATCAGCCAGGATATCTTGACTCCAGTGGCGTAGTCAGCACTGGAACCACGTGTTTTTTGCAATTTTCACCCCGAGTGTGCTGGGTATACTCAGACGTGAGTCCCAGGCTCTCCACACCACTGGAGTCAAGCTATCCAGGCTGAATGAAGGCTGATAGGCAGAAAACGGTCCTTGGATGCTTGATTCCGGTCTGGGAAAGACATGGCTAGGTAGTTCGGACTGGACTGTTCCCATGGGGCACAGGGTCAGAGCTGATTTGCATATAGCCAGTGTCTAACCAAGGGTGGTGTGGAGTGCAAAAAAGCAATGGATTTAGGCCCAGATCCTTGTACTGGGGTGAATGTATGACATTGTTCTACATTCTGTCCATCAACTGTGTTTTTTGCAATTTTCACCCCGAGTGTGCTGGGTATACTCAGACGTGAGTCCCAGGCTCTCCACACCACTGGAGTCAAGCTATCCAGGCTGAATGAAGGCTGATAGCCAGAAACCGGTCCTTGGATGCTTGATTCCGGTCTGGGAAAGACATGGCTAGGTAGTTCGGACTGGACTGTTCCCATGGGGCACAGGGTCAGAGCTGATTTGCATATAGCCAGTGTCTAACCCAGGGTGGTGTGGAGTGCAAAAAAAATGGATTTAGGCCCAGATCCTTGTACTGGGGTGAATGTATGAGATTGTTCTACATTCTGTCCATCAACTGTGTTTTTTGCAATTTTCACCCCGAGTGTGCTGGGTATACTCAGACGTGAGTCCCAGGTTCTCCACACCACTGGAGTCAAGCTATCCAGGCTGAATGAAGGCTGATAGCCAGAAACCGGTCCTTGGATGCTTGATTCCGGTCTGGGAAAGACATGGCTAGGTAGTTCGGACTGGACTGTTCCCATGGGGCACAGGGTCAGAGCTGATTTGCACATAGCCAGTGTCTAACCCAGGGTGGTGTGGAGTGCAAAAAAACAATTGGATTTAGGCCCAGATCCTTGTACTGGGGTGAATGTATGAGATTGTTCTACATTCTGTCCATCAACTGTGTTTTTTGCAATTTTCACCCCTAGTGTGCTGGGTATACTCAGACGTGAGTCCCAGGCTCTCCACACCACTGGAGTCAAGCTATCCAGGCTGAATGAAGGCTGATAGCCAGAAATCGGTCCTTGGATGCTTGATTCCGGTCTGGGAAAGACATGGCTAGGTAGTTTGGACTGGTTTGTTCCCATGGGGCACAGGGTCAGAGCTGATTTGCACATAGCCAGTGTCTAACCCAGGGTGGTGTGGAGTGCAAAAAAACAATTGGATTCAGGCCCAGATCCTTGTACTGGGGTGAATGTATGACATTGTTCTACATTCTGTCCATCAACTGTGTTTTTTGCAATTTTCACCCCGAGTGTGCTGGGTATACTCAGACGTGAGTCCCAGGCTCTCCACACCACAGGAGTCAAGCTATCCAGGCTGAATGAAGGCTGATAGCAGACACCGGTCCTTGGATGCTTGATTCCGGTCTGGGAAAGACATGGCTAGGTAGTTTGAACTGGACTGTTCCCATGGGGCACAGGGTCAGAGCTGATTTGCATATAGCCAGTGTCTAACCCAGGGTGGTGTGGAGTGCAAAAAAACAATGGATTTAGGCCAGATCCTTGTACTGGGGTGAATGTATGACATTGTTCTACATTCTGTCCATCAACTGTGCTTTTTGCAATTTTCACCCCGAGTGTGCTGGGTATACTCAGACGTGAGTCCCAGGCTCTCCACACCACTGGAGTCAAGCTATCCAGGCTGAATGAAGGCTGATAGCCAGAAACCGGTCCTTGGATGCTTAATTCCGGTCTGGGAAAGACATGGCTAGGTAGTTTGGACTGGACTGTTCCCATGGGGCACAGGGCAGAGCTGATTTGCATATAGCCAGTGTCTAACCCAGGGTGGTGTGGAGTGCAAAAAAACGATGGATTTAGGCCCAGATCCTTTTACTGGGGTGAGTGTATGACATTGTTCTACATTCTGTCCATCAACTGTGTTTTTTGCACTATTAAAAGAATTAAGCAGGAATTTTGGTGGCCGGGAATGGACGAGCAAATATGTAAATGGGTTGAGTATTGCCTGTTATGCAAAGAAAGTACAAAAAGACTTAGAGTTGGAAATCAAAAAGTGTTTGGACATATTAATGATCCTGGTAAGCCATGGCACACAATTTGTTTAGATTGTATTGGGCCTATCTCAGAGCTTACTTTGGACTTTCGCTTTGCTGTGGTCATAGTAGATGTACATTCTCGGTGGTTGGTTGTTAGATTTGTCAAGGAAATTACTACACGTTCTACCTTTGATGTTCTAGAAAAGTTGTTCCTATAGGAAGGTGTTCCTCATTCTTTATTGACTGATAATGGGACTCAATTTACTTCTGGAGAAATGCGATGCTTTCTGGAACGGTGTGGACTTAAACATTTGTGCACTTCACTGTACAATCTCATGGGAAATGGCATTGTTGAAAGAGCCAATAGATTAGAGAAGGGTACTTTACAGTTAGCTGTGGCCAATAGACAATCTCCTATCCGTTTGATTGATGAAATGCTCCGGGCCTATTGCACTACAGAACATAGTGTGACTCATATCTCACCTTCTTTAAGCATTAGAGGACGAGTACCAGGGTCAAGATTAGTTCCTTCTTGGCTGCAAGATTGGGTATCTTCTGATGGGAACCCTCCTGAAGATTTTTTTGTATCCAAATTTAAAATTGGTGATTGGATTAAAGTGAGATCAGGAAGAGTCAAAGCGGGTTTGAATACATTTTCTGCACCTTGTCGTATTATCAAAGTAGCCAAACGTTATGTTGTTGTTGAAGGGGGTCGTAAATGGAATTTGCACAGAATTGCCTTGTATCCAAGAAAGGGCACTGTTGACAAAGAGTCTAATTCTGATGAAGAGTGTTCTGGTGCTATGTTTATTCCTGACAAATGTGCGGATGCTGAAAGGGGGAGGGTGGATGATGAAGCAGTTCCATATCCTCTTCTTTTGTCAAAGGATGGTTCTGGTGCCAGAGATGCCGGCAGTCTTCATTCCTTCTCCAGCATTGATTGTAATCCAGGGAACAGTTCTGGGAGAGTTGGTAAACCACCTTCATACTTACAAGATTATGTTACTTCGTAAAGTGTTTTTTTATTAGCATTTTGTTTTGTTGTTTTCCTCATTAAGGGAGAGGATGTGTTATGATGTAAGTACCGGAACATCTGCAGACTCTATACCTTCTCTTGAGTGCTGCCAACTATCCGAGATATACCGGGCCTGTTTTAAAATAGGGTCGGATTAATTTTCCCAACTTGAAACAATGCGTGTTTCACCCATTAAGATTGTGTTCATTATTTATCGTGTGCCTACCTCATCCGCATTAACGGGCCTGCACTTTCCTCATGATTTTTTCAAATTACCGGCACGAGCATGGGGACTCTTCTATAATATTGTGCGTTCTTTATTTAAGGAGGAAGCACTTGGAATTCTACTGCTGAATACACCCTTTCATTCAGAAAAGACTCGAACAGCTCTTTACACTGGATCGAGATCGTCTCTTTCCACCTTGGTCGACATGGAAGACAGGTAAACAGTGCATCGCCATATTGGAGTAGTGCGGTACGGTCAAATTCCTTAGACCTTTTAATGTCTATGGAGTCAGAAATTCCCATGGATTCCCTACCCCTTCTCGTAAACTCGTTAACCTATTGTAGACACACATAGCATCCATGTAAGGTGTTGCTAATAGACCCCTTTACTGTGTTCTCTTCTATAAACAGATATGCGAATAGTGTGGTCTGTCTAACGTCTCTCCCGCATCAACCGTGTGTCGTTGAACTTTTTTGAGATATATATCCCTTTTAAACACTCAAGAAATATCTAACAACGCCGTGCTTCGAGGTGTGTATACCAACTTTCCTCTCTTTCCTCTGTCAGGGTATTACCCTTCCTAAACCTTTTTCAACCCCTTCTCTTTATTTAGGGCTATAAGGTACTTATAGATACAATTCCTTGGCTCTTGATGAATGATGTGAGTTTATGTGCTTTAGTATGCATGACTGAACACTGTCTTGCCCATGATTATGACCTGGAACTGTGGTCAGTAGTGTACATTTTTATCTTTTGTATTCTCCCCTTCCACCCACAGATATGCTTCGTCAGCCCTAACTGAGACCATGAATCATTTGATAAATTAACTTTATACTACAAACTGGATCTCTAAAGACCGCTCAGATCAATGGATTGATGATATGCGCCCTGATGAAGGAATTTTCTAAATAACTTTCTTTTCCAAAACGCGCGTCGACGCTTTTCCTCAACTGTATGATGAAATGACGCTTCGATTGAATATGAATGCATGTATTGTATGAGAGTGAGTTTGTGGTTGATTGATTGAATGACTGAATTGTGTGGCATGGTTTTAATGTTCTATTAGCCTATGGGCTGATGTTCTTCTTTTCCTGCACTACCTAATGACATTTTTATGTATTAGAAGCTGATTAATATGAATTTTTCTGTGTTTATTATCATGAGAATCTTACTAAAAATGATTATATAAAAATACATTTTCTAAAGTAAAATAGCTGTTCTGTGGGTTTTTGGTTGATTCTATATGTGATTTTCTTATCCTTCGGGGATGCCCCTTTCCATGTTGTTGCAATACGTTTCTTTCCTGGTGATTTGCTCCCCTTGCCTTTACTCTGTTTAGGTTTTCAGGGTCCCTCTATCGTTTTTTGCAGCCACCCAAAGGCATGACCACTTCCTCCAAAATGTGGCATCTTCCAAAATCCAACATGAATGATTTCTCTCCAGAGCAGTGAGAGCTAGCTAAACCAACCCACTCGTTTACATTAGCTCTCCCCCCTGACCTCTGCAAATTCTTGTCCTAAGCCTGTCATCTGGCTGGGGCACAGGATGTGAGGGCAGGCATACCAGACATTCCTTAATAATCTGCTGTCTCTTCTGTAATATTTATGATTAATTCAACAGTGGCAAGTTGTAGACTTTATCAGTTCCAATCTTTTAAGTCCTTGAATGATATTTTTCACTGCTATCCTAGCAATATTTACACTTAAATAAAACATTTCAATGTTAGCCTATGGAGCTAAATATCTGCATTGGGGAAAAATATAATTAGCAGTGTGTTTCCTCACTAGGGCTTATAAAACATCTTCTATAAGGTATCTGCTTATAGTTACATGGCCTCCCACCCCAGGGACACCTTGGGAATTGTTCAGGGTGCCTAATATGCCCAAATAAGGTAGATTATCACTTTTAAAGGCCCCTCATACCACCAAAGTCGAGTTTGCACACATTTTCTTTTAACCCCTTCGATGCTTGTGACGGAACCATTCCGTCATCAGTCACGGTTGGGCTGTGCTGATGACGGAATTTTAATAAGGGCCAGCACAGGAGGAGAATTCCATCAGCAGGGATGGTGTTAAATACAGTCTACAAAGTAAGGCTGCCTTTAAACTGACGATTCAGAAAAGGGGGTGGTGATGGACAGAGTATCTGAATTAAGCAGAACACTCCGACCCAGTCCAAAGATCAGAGCTTGATCAATCACCATTTTTTAGCTCACTGCACCATCCCAGCTCAGAAACTGGCTACATGCAAATTAGTCTGTCCCTGGCCCAGTGCATCATGGGAACAGGGCAGACCAAACTACCAAGCCAATTCTTATACTGGGAAGGAAACAAGCTTCCGGGGACCGGTTTCTGGCATTTCAGCCGTCTTTGGCCCGGCTTGCTTAAATCCTGATGGTGCAGTGAGCAAGGGACTCACATCTGAGTATACCCTTCCACGCTTATGGTGGACAAAACGAGACAAGCTTCCTTCCCTTTTTTTTTTTTTTTAAATATTTTTATTGATAAATTTTTTCCCCACATTTTATTTCCCCCCCCCCTCCCCCATTACATGGACAAGGCACAATAAGTTTCATAAGGCAGCCACATACTCAACTACATATTCAAAAGAAAAAGGGAAAGTGAAATATTACAATATACATACTACATACAGATCCTATCATAATATATACGGATACAAATAATATATGTTAACATTCCATAATACATACATTCCTCAAAATACCTTATTCAGTTCCAGCCTTCCATTGAATCAAAGGACCCCAGATTTGTATACCCAGCTTTTTACCCTTTCTCCCTTTCCTAGAGTAAATAGCTGTTTCCAATTTTTGTATTGACAAAGTTTTTCCTAGCCATTGATGATACGTGGGAGGATTTGGATCTAACCAAGTTGAGGCCACAAGCAGTCTAAAAATCGACATTGCTACAAACAGAAAATATTTACAATTAATTTGTCCGTTGGGGGATATTCCTAACAAAATAGTTGCTGAGTCCAACTCTATTGTTGTGTCTAAGGCATTCCGGAAAAAATTCCCGATATCTTGTTTTATCTTATCTAAGTGTGGACAAGTAGAGAAAATATGTAACAAATTGGCCTCCATACTGCCACATCTAAAACACGAGATGCCCGACACAGCCCCCCATTGAGCAATTTTCCATGGCGTATAATACAGGTGATACAGGCTCTTGTAGTGCTGGGCCTGAAGAGGCGCTGAGCATAGTAATTTACATCCCATCTCAAGTGATTCAGAGAAAATATCTCTTTCTCTAGCTATATCTAAATCTGAGGACCATTTAATTATCCATTTGTCAAGATCATCCTTTTTTAACTTTGTCATTTCTAAATAAAATCTTTTTATAGTACAGTCATTACCTTTTTGTATGAGATCCATCATTATACTCCTCCCAAAGCCTAGAGCTCCCCCTTTTTTATTTAATATACAACTCCTTATTTGAAGGTATTTAAAGAAATGATTTGTGTTTAACATATACTTATTTTTCAAATCTATAAATTGTAAGATGCCATTATCATCCCACATATCACCAATCATTCTTATACCTCGACTCTCCCATTCCTCATATACCATTCCTGAGAACACAGCCCTAGGTAATGAGGGATTATTTTTGAATCTAGTATATACACTATATTTCCCTATTCCAACTTTTTTGGAAAATCCTTTCCATATGCTGTAGGCCGCCATAATTATCTTGAAATGTGTTCTTTTAAAGTAACTTCCATCAGTAAATCTTAAAAAAATATTTTCAGCATTTGTACCCAGAGCTAAACCATATATAGCCAGCGAGCCTGTCTTATCCCATCCATCCATCTCAGCCCCCCCAATTAATCCAACCATTCCTTGTATTGCTGCAGCCCAATAATATACCTTTAGATCCGGCAGTGACCACCCCCCTCTCTCCCTGGGAAGGGACATATACCTCAATGCCCTCCGGGTTTTACCTCTAGCCCAAATAAAACGATTTACCATACTTTCGCAAATTTTAAACCACTTATTTTCAATTAGAAGAGGGATTGCCCTAAAAAGATACAACAGTTTGGGTAAGATCAGCATTTTAATAATATTAACTCGCCCAACTAATGATAAATGTAAGTTCTCATAACGATCCAAATCTTTTCTTGCCTTTTCGATTACTGGGGCAATATTATTATCCACTAAACTATCTAAATTAGACATAATATTAATTCCGAGGTATTTCCCTGCCGGCACTACTCTTCTATCTTCACAAGGTGTAAAAGAGTTTTTAATAATCTGGGTTTTAGACGCGTTCAATGAGTACCCTGAGACTTGTCCAAATCTTAAGGCCTCGGCCTCTACAAATGTAGTTGCTTCCGTAGGGCAAGGTGTTATCACCGCAACGTCGTCAGCATAGGCTAATATCTTGCATGGCCCAAGAGCTGTATTGACTGGGGTGATCTCTGGTGCTGATTCTATCTTCCGTATTAAGGGATCCATATAGATGGCAAATAGCAGGGGAGAGAAAGGACATCCCTGGCGAGTTCCTCTCTTGATTTTAAATTGACCAGTTATACCCCCGTTTATCCTTAATGCTGCACCTGGGTCCATATATAGAGTCTGAATTGCTTTCAAATAGCCTCCTCTAATCCCAACTCTAGCTAGGGTCTGCCACAAATACTGCCAGGAGACCCGATCAAATGCTTTTTCCGCATCCAAAAGCATAACTGCCATCGGGTCTCCTGCTACTTCCGCCACATCAAATAAAGCTATGACTTTTCTAATATGGTGAGTTGTCCCTCTACCAGGAATAAACCCATGTTGGTTATCACTAACCAGGTTACTTATAATTCTTGCAAATCTTGCAGCCAGTGCCTTCGAATAAATTTTGGTGTCATTATTCATCAATGTTATTGGGCGGTACGACCCTGGTTCATTCGGAGGCTTTTCTTTTTTTTAAATTAATACTATTCCCAGGATTTGGGAATGGATACCCCACTTTGTGCAGCTTGAAACATTTGAGTTAAATTATTACCTAAACATCCCCAGAAAGTTTTATAAAACTCAATCGGAAGCTGATCAGGTCCAGCAGCCTTCCCCGAGGGTAGAGCAGTCATTGCTTCTTTAATCTCAGTTTCATTCAACACGGTCTCTAATTCCTCTGCATCTTCAGGGGATATAGTTTTTACCTCAATGTTCTGGAGATATTCATTTATTCTATCGATACTACTGGGATCTTTCTCATCATATAAAGATTGGTAAAACTTCCTAAAGACCTCCCGAAATTCTTCTGGATCTAAATGTAGTTGTCCCTTTTCATCCTTTATTTCCTTAATCGTCCCTGCCGCCGCTATCTGTCTGGTTCGTATAGCAAGGACTCGCCCTATTTTCTCACTGAACTCGTAACAGCTCTCCCTTCTGATTGTATATTGCTTTGCGGCTCTATTAGCAAGTTCTTCCTCTGCCTCACTTTTCACCTTCAGTAATTCTATTACGAATTGCTCAGTCGGCTCTCCCCTTATTACACAGTTATTAAGTTGTTCTTCTGCCTCCAGTACTTTTCCCTCTTTCTCCTTATATCGCAGTCTTTCTGTTTTCCTCTTGAAGGCGCTATAACTACAGGTTTCACCGCGTGCTCCTGCCTTAAAGGCATCCCATACTATGCCAACTGCAGCAGTTCCTCTATTATATTCAAAGAATTCAGTAATCCATTTAGACATATGTTTTATATAGTCATCATCTTAAAGCAATCCCCTTTCGAATGTCCACTCCCTTCTTATTGTTGTTCCCCTACTCTGCTTTATCGTTAGGATTAGGGGATTGTGGTCACTAAGTATCCGAGGAAGTCTATCAATTTCCACTATACTAATTAAATCATTGGAAACCAGGAAGTAATCCAGCCTAACGCATATCTGATGCGGTGCTGAATAATATGTATAACCGAGTTGTTTCGATCTGATTAACCCCCAGACATCTCGCAATGTATTATTTTCTAAAAGATCAGTTAGGGCCTTGTAGACCTTTTTTTTCCTCCCCTTATACTGTCTTATTGAGCCTGATCCTAGACCCTCCGCTCCGTCAATATTTAAGTCTCCACCTATAATAACTCGAGGGGCCCAGTCTGCCAACTCAGAATCCAAAAATTGCAGAATTTCTGGATCGTCCTGTGTAGAACCATATGCTGCAACTAATGTTGTCCACACCCCCCCTAATAGTACCTCAACCATCGCCCATCTCCCCCAATTATCTCTTAACTTTCTCCTTGTTACTACATTTTTATCCCTCGATAGAATCGCTACCCCTCTCTGTTTAACTCCTTGTTTAGAAGCAACTATTAATTGAAACCCCAGCTGATTAAGATATATCTCATGGGTACTCATTACATGTGTCTCCTGAAGAAACACAAAATCTACGTTCATTTGCCGTAGCCGTATTCCTTCCCAGTATAAGAATTGGCTTGGTAGTTTGGTCTGCCCTGTTCCCATGATGCACTGGGCCAGGGACAGACTAATTTGCATATAGCCAGGTTCTGAGCTGGGATGGTGCAGTGAGCTAAATAACGGTGATGGATCAAGCCCTGATCTTTGGACTGGGTAAGAGTGGTCTGCTTAATTCAGACACTCTGTTCATCACCACCCCCTTTTCTGAATCACCTTTAAACTGACAGCAAAAACGCTGCATTACACACATGCAAGTTTAGGACATCTGCTGGGCCTCTAAAGTTCCATACCCTATTATATACTAGGGACTTTAGGTATTTTGAACCCCTAGCCCCATTATATTCTAGGGACTTATAGGGTCTGTCAATACCAATTGTGAGAATTTACTTTTCAAAACAGGCTGCAAGGCAGGCCTGCTTTTAAAAGGAAACAGGCACACAGCAGTACACACATGCTTGTGCTGGCACTCGCTGGGCCTCTAATCCTCCATACTCCAGTATATACTTAGGACTTACAGGTGGATAGCACACCCTGGCCCTATTATCTACGAAGGGCTGATAGGGTCTGTCATTGCCAGTTGTAAGTGCAGCCTATTATAGGTAATTTTTTTAACATAGCATTGGCCCTGGACCTGGTTAGGAGAGCCCAGGGTATAATCAGAGTCAATTACCACAAGTACCACTTAGAAAAAAAATTAGGTTTAACATGGCAAAGGTTTGAGTTTCTATCATGCGCAATGTAACTGATGTCAATATGTTGTGAATGAAGCTAAACATTTTGCAGATCGAGATAAAGACTAGAGATACCAGAACAAATTATGCATTAAATGTAATTCTACAATGTGTCTCCATTTGATTATTTTTAACCTGTGGGTTACAATTTGTTTGGTCCATATGTAGGAAACTTTAAGAGAAATGGAGGGGGCATTTGAGACATTAAGGGGTCGATTCCGATTCGGGAAAAACCGCTCCGAATAGCCGTTCGGAGCGTTTTTCCCATACGAATCGTACCCTGCAAGGTCCCCTGTACGTACGACGAAGTACGATTCGTACCAGGAGCCGTACTCCGTACGAGTCGTACAAGACACCGTACGACTCTAATCTCCGTACGATTCTCCCTCGGAACCTGCTGTACGCGACATCTGTACGATTCGCGGCTGGTTTTTACGACCCAGCAAGTACGATACGTGTTGGGTACGCACCGTACGACCCTTTTTCTACGGGAGCTGAAAACAGCCGTAAAAGCAGAGTTCGTGCCGAAACAGGTACGGAACGCCCCCCCCCCGGTACGGTGCATATCCCCCATGATCGCAGGGGTATTCACCGTACCCCTGCGATCATGGGGTGTACGAGCTGTACCCCCATTGTACGATCGGTGTATGAGCCGTACCCCCGTTGTACGATCGGTGTACGATTGGTGTACGAGCCGTACCCCATGTATGATCGGTGTACGAGCCGTACCCCTTGTACGATCGGTGTTCGAGCCGTACCCCATGTACCATCGGTCTAGGAGCCGTACCCCATGTACGATGGGGTACGGCTCGTACACCGATCGTACACGGGGTACGGCTCGTACACCGATCGTACATGGGGTACGGCTCGTACACCGATCGTACATGGGGTACGGCTCGTACACCGATCGTACATGGGGTACGGCTCGTACACCGATCGTACATGGGGTACGGCTCGTACACCGATCGTACACCGATCGTACAATGGGGGTACGGCTCGTACAATGGGGGTACGGCTCGTACACTGATCGTACAATGGGGGTATGGCTCGTACACCCCATGATCGCAGGGGTACGTGCCGTACCCCTGCAATCATGGGGGGTACGCGCTATACGGGGTGTATGTAATCGTGCGCTTTTCCGTACGAATCGCCCTTACCTGACGTGGACCGTACGAATCGCGTCCTGATTCCCCGGTCCGGATCGTACTCGTTGGGTCGTACGGCGTGTGTACGAGTCGTACGTTTCACAGTCTCAGCCTTGCAATACGTACGGATCGCGACGATTCGGACGGATTCACGGAATGCGGATCATACTACGCGACTCGAACGGACGGGTACGATTCGTACGGAAAGGGCTACGAATACGAATCGTACGGTGGATTTTTTTACCTGATCGGAATCGAGCCCCAAGAGTCAAGATAAGAAATGCCATCATGTAGTACATTTACAAGAAAGGAATGTATATGTTGTGCAGATACCGCCTGTCAAACTATTTGGCATTGAACAGACTACAATAAAAAGACTTGGTGGTGATGTGGAATTGTCCTTACAGTCTAGAGAAACCTTTTGATAGTAAAATGTGAAACTGTGGCTAATGATCTAAATAAAGATTGTGAACTGTATACTCGGTTAAACATATGAAATATTCATTTCAGTATAGCCAGAGGTAAACAATGGGGATGATCATAGATTGTAGAATGAAGGTTTGAGACTTTAATCCACTATGATAATTCATGAAGTTTGAGTGGAATGTTATTACACTATTTTATCAGGTGTAAAACATATTATAGCAGCCTGTAGGTCAATTTAAAAGGGACGTTCTAGAAAGATAGTCAAATACTACAATTTAAGGTTGTTGTTTTGGAATCCAGAATAGGAAACACAATAATTATTATTATTTCATTTTGCCTTCTGGTGCAAAGAATTATTATTATAAATCAGGTACTAACCAATAGCTTAGAGGGAATGATGTAGGTATGTACATACACTGACAAACTGGGTTTCAAGTCCTTAATTGGCAATGATGTGTTATGGTGCCCACTTTATTTAATACTGCATATACATTATTGTTGAAAACAAAAATGATAAACGGACCACAACTTTATAGTTATTCTTGAAGAATTTAAATGCATTGCTATGATTGGTATTTGTTTTATGAAAGATTAATTGAGGGTGAACAGAAAAAGTGAAAAATATTTGGGAAATGGCATTTTTGAAATATGACTTCCTCTTCTGAAGCAATATGGTTTGAGAATGTTTGGCGGGCTTGTTTGGAAAGCTTATATAAAAGCCCAACAACTAAACAGTCAGTTTCAAACTCTGCATCATGTGAGCCCATTTGATTGAATATTGTACACAGAATGCTCCTCGTGAGCAGAGATGATGTAGAACTGTGTGAGTAATTATTTGTGTAAGATGTATAGATATATTCAAACCTGTATATACCTGTATCAATATATTCAAACCTGGATTCACTGAGTTCACTCCTGTATGGTGAATGCGTCAGCATTACTCAATAATGGTACATGCGCTGTGAAGGCCTGACCAGTGGACCTATTTCCTAAAAAGCTGACTTAGTCTGATTGAACTATGACCCCATTCCACAAGCATATTTTTTATCTCGCTATAACATTTAGGGGCATATGTACAAAACCCTATCGCCACAAGAACGTCACTTTTTTTATGTTCCTGTGGCGATAGGGGCCTTGCCTTATGTACAAGGCAGGGTTAACGCTGCCTTGTACATAATGCACCCTTTCACATTATGTTTAGTGTGAAAGGGGCATGCAGTGGGTGTTGCGGGGGGCGATCCACTGCAACACCCATTGTATTTGACGCTGCCTCCTATATACAAGGGTGGCGTACATAGGATGCAGCGCCACATTTAAGAAAAGGAATATCCTGGTCTTAAGTTGGCAAAACAAGGAGAAATGCATTATTTTTCCTCGTTTTCGCTTTTTCCATGTGTGCTCCACAAGGTAGCACACATGGAAAAAGCAAAATGCCATGGTTTGTTTATGTACAGGAAGGCGTCCCTTCCTGTACATAAATGCACCTAAAATGCCATGTTGTAACTTTCATGTGTGCTGCTTCCTGTACATAAACAAACCTTTTTGAAAAATGACATTTTGTAAATTTCATGTGTGCTGCATGAAGCAGCACACAAAAGTTACAACATGGCATTTTAGTACTGTTTATGTGCAGAAAGGGACACCTTCCTACACATAACCAATCCTCCCCTGCACGCAGACTCCCTTGCACTATGGTGCAAGGGTGGCTGCGTTGGAGCTAAGTTGTTAAACATAGCTCCTTCGCAGGGGGAAACACAAGGCTGCACCATATTCTTGTGAATATGGTGCAGCCTTGCGTTTCCGAAGTGGCGAAGCGTTTAGTTGAGCCCAGGAGGCTAACAACACTCTCCGCCACTTCATTGTACATATCCCCCTTAATTTCTTGACCTTTACTCCGCACTGCTGAACCAAACAGTCTGAAATCAGAAAGAACAAAAGTTTGCTTTCAGAGTCAGTTGACAATTTGAATTTGGTTGCCCTGGAACGAATGCCACACAGACATCAGCTTTCTTAAGACACAGACAGATGTTTTTTTAAGGCTTCAGAAACCATCCAGTCTTCTGAAGATGTTTCCAGATCATTATTTTAACATAGCATAGGGTCCTCTTCCAGATCTCCAAGAATCCTTGACCTGCACAAATCACTGACTCCCATTCATCAGCTCCTTCCCACCCAATTATCTTTTGCAGGGACAGGTCTGTTCCCTCAGAGGTCGTTAAAATGTGTAACATAAATTCAGGGCCGGCTTTAGCGCTGTTGGCGCCTGGTGCGGCAATAACATTTGATACACGCACACCCTATGACCCCCTCCTGGGTTTCTCTGACTACTACTGGGCAAAAGTGCCCCACTTCTCTCTAATTATAAGTTGTTGCTCAACAAAGCCCCCTGAGGTCAGCGCCCCCCTACACAGGTCAGCGGCCAGTGCGGTGGCACCAGTTGCCCTAAAACTGGCCCTGCATAAATTGGGTGATAATAACATCTGGTATTTGCACTGCGTAAGGTATGAACCACTGTAAAAAAACAAGTGATTATTTAGTGCTTATCTGTTTATTCTGTTTATTCTGTAAGTATAGAACTTTGGAGGTTTCGTTATGATTTCACTAGTCTTTTGTACATATAGATTCCACTGTGAGAAATTTTTATTGGGTGCATGTTATCTTCCCCTCTATGTTTCTTTCCTAAGAATGGGGAATACTTTAATATTATAAATTTTCCCCCATCCAGCTTAATAAAACCTCAGCATATGCAATAGTCTCCCTACACATATTCTGTCAACGTCCCTCGTCCTCGACCCAGTCATCACTAATGAGGTATTCCACTTGACAGGAAACAAAACAGGAAACACTTTTAGACTTCACCCATTCTCCTGCCAGGGGCTATAAGTACATAGCCAAAAGAAAGCACATCCTGTTTTGATTCCTGTCGGTGGACCTGATGGGGACGCTTAGGTAGGTGCTGGGCACATACCTGCTCTGTGTTATCCTGTAGTTTCCTCCTCTGCTGGGCTCTGGGGGTGTTCATGGACCTTCGTGGAGCTACTTGAGTGGGCAGCTTGACTTCCTTGACTCCTTCGGGTTCCTGGTTACCGGTTCTGCTGTGCTGGTTTACTGGGGTCCTATTGTGGAGTGAGTCCTTCCCTGCTGCACATTCCTTGTGCTGTGGTCCCGCCTGTCGACCGCTGCAGCTGGTTCAGGGCTTTCAGTCCTCTTTCGACCTGCCTTGGGATGCCTGTGGAGTCCTGTGTTTGGCGTTTTCTGTGGAGCGTCCGGGTTGGGCTCCGGATGCTCCCTGTGCAGTGCACCTTTTCGGGGCACTCAGATTGTGCTCTGAGTGATTCGGTCTACTTCTTTGTTGTGCCGCTGTGTCATGGACTTTGCGGAGCGCCCGGGGTGGGGTCCGGGCGCTCCGTGTACGGCGTTTTTTTTTTTCGGTGCACTCGGGTTGGGTTCCAAGTGCCACGATGTGCTGCTTTTTGGGCTGCTCAGGCACAGCCTTTGTGGAGCGCCCATGGTGGGGTCCGGGCGCTCCGTGTGCAGCAGGTTTTTGGGAGCACTCGGGTTGAGTTCAGAGTGCTCTGTTCTGCTTCCATATGTGCTGCTACCAATGTGGTGCGCACGGTTGGCTCCGGGTGCTCTGCTGCTCCACGGTGCTCGTGGCCTTCACGCTGACGCCTTATCGAGTTTTTCAGCCTCGGGCGGCTGTGATGTGTGGTGTTTTGAAGTTTGGGATTGGCCACATCCCCTACAACCTTGCCTTTTGTTTGTGCTCAGCTGTTTTCCCTTGCCGGTTGATTGAGGGCGGTCTCCGGCTTGCTTTTATTTAACAGTAGGGGGGGTCGCATTTTGGTCTGTTCCTCAATTCAATTCAGTTAATTTGTATAGCGCGCTACATACCCAGAGGGTCTCAAGGCGCTTGGATAAGGGTGGGGAGTTACTTGTCGAATATCCATGTTTTAAGTTGCTTTCTGAATGCTAGGTGGTTCTGAGTGAGGCGAAGGTGGGTGGGAAGTGAGTTCCAGGTTTTAGCCGCCAGGTAGGAGAAGGATCTTCCTCCCATGGTGGTTTTGTTGATGCGAGGTACAGCAGCAAGGGCTTGGTTGGAGGAGCGTAGCTGGTGGCTGGCGGGGGGGGGGGGGGTGTAGAAGGAAAGTCGTGTGTTGAGGCATTCGGGTCCAAGTTCGTAAAGTGCTTTGTGTGCGTGGGTTAGGAGGCGGAATGTTATCCTCTTATTGACGGGGAGCCAGTGGAGGTTTTTCAGGTGACCAGAAATGTGGTTGTTACGCGGGATGTCTAGTATGTGTCTGGCTGATGTGTTCTGGATGCGTTGGAGTTTTTTCTGGAGTTTTGCGGTGGTGCCGGCGTATAGGGTGTTTCCGTAGTCCAGGCGGCTTGTAACCAGTGTTAAATAATTCCTTGCTGTTGTGGGCGTTGTTGTCGAGTCGGTCTTTGAAGGCGGCTTTCTTGGCAGTCCAGATCAGTTGGTGGTGTATGCGAGTGGCGTTTTTGAAGGCGCCCCTGGTACTGGTGTTTGGGTCTTTTTTCCATGCCTTCTCAAGGGAGCGACAGAGTTTCTTGGATTTCTTAAGATCATCGTTGAACCAGGGGGCGTTTTTGTTGCCTAGTTTGATTTGACCTTTTCTCAGGGGTGCTAGGTTGTCGGCGCTGTTAGTTAGCCATTGAGTGAGGTTAATGGCTGCTTGGTTGGGGTTCGATGAGTAGGCAGGGGGGTTTTGAAGAAGCGATGAGGAGATCTCGTTGATGGTGATTTTGTTCCAGTTTCTTCGCATAGTAGGTTGAGGATGGTTGTGGGTTGTGGGTTTTTTGTAGAAAAAGTGAACGCAGCTGTGGTCCGTCCAATGGACAGCTGTGGTGTGACTGAAGGAGATATGTTTGCTGGAGGTGAAGATAGGGTCGAGTGTGTGACCTGCGTCGTGAGTGGGGGTATTAACAAGTTGTTTGAGTCCGAGGTTGGCGAGATTGTCCAGAAGGGTGGTGGTGTTGCTGTCGTTTTTTTCCAGGTGAAAATTGAGGTCTCCCAATAGAATGTAGTTCTCGGAGGGGAGGGCGTGTGGGGTGATAAAGTCAGTGATGTCTTCACTGAATTGAGCACGGGGTCCTGGTGGCCTGTAGAGGAGGGTGCCTCTGAGAGTGGTCTTGGGGTCAGTGTGGATCTGAAAGTGAAGGTGTTCGGCGCTAGCGAGGTTGACGTCTGAGCTGGTTGAGATGCGGATGGAATTCTTATGGACGATAGCGATGCCTCCTCCTGTTTGCTTGGTGCGGTCTTTCCGGATGATCTTGTAGCCTTCTGGGATGGCGATGGTGATATCTGGGGTTGAGGAGGCATTCGTCCATGTTTCTGTTAGGAAGGCGACGTCCGGGGAGGTGGTGTCTAGTAGATTCCAAATGTCGATGGCATGTCTGTGGACCGATCGGGTGTTGAGTAGGATGCATTTTAGGTGGTTGGTGTCAGGTCTCAGTTTGGTTTTAGTGGATGTGGAGTTGGTCTTGGTGCCGTCGAATTTGCAGGAGTTGCAAGTGAAGGATCCATGGGTGTGTCCAGGGGCGGCTTGGGCGCAGTTGGGGAGACAGCCGGGGTTTAGGGCTAAGAGGGTGGAGGCGTCGTATGTGATGCGGGCGGGGTGGGTGGAGCGGGGGCCAGGGGGTATGGCGATGGGCGCGGTCCAGGCGCGGACGGGCGAAGACGGGCTTACCTTTGGCGCACCTTCGGCGCGGCCGTAGCGCGTGGACGCTGCACTTTGGGACATCTGACATTAATGGATAGTGGAGGGGGCGGAGCGTGGGAGGGGCCGCTGGGAGGCGGTCTCAGGGAGGTAGAGGTGGGCCAGGAGAGCTGACAACAACAACAAGATGGTGGCGGGCTGATTCAAAACAAAACCGGGGCACAGTCCGAGTCAAGCCTGAGCTATTACCACAAAGTTACACACCACTGGTGGGTCTGGCCAGAAGCGCTATGAAAACAAATGCCAGGCAGCTCACATGTAATTGTAAAATCTAATTGCGTGCAGAAGCGCTATGTCATTTAATATGTGCAGCAGGCAGCAGATAGTAAAGGAACCAGTTCTGTGCACGAGCGCAGTATGCAGTCAATGCTAGCAGCGCTGTGATGAATCAAAATGAGCAGTAAACGATACCAGTACTCCTTCCAGGGCCAAGGGAGCGTGGGGAGCGACCGTGCAGGAGCGAGTCCAAGCGAGTCCCTGTGTTGTTTGTGTGCGCTGGGTACTGTGTTTGGTGTTCATGATGGGGAAACATCACTAGAAGCGTAAACATATGTTTCCTGTTTCCTCTTCCTCTTCCCCTGCTGGCAGTGGTGATTCTGCCCCTTCGGTGAAGCGGGCCCGGTTGGATGACGGCAGATTGAAGCACCTGATTTTGGAGACTTTGTCTGATCTGAAGTCCTCCAAGAAGTGTCTTGAGGGTCGTTCTGCTGGGGGTCTTGGTTTCTATTCAGACATTTCTTCATTGGATTCTTCTCAGGCCTCTTCCTTGGGGGCGGTGAATCTGAAAGGCAAATATGTTTCCAAGGTTTTGTTGCCTGACCTTCTTTCTCATGTACGTGAGAACATGGGGTTTCCTGATGATGCTATGGCCAGTACTTCCTCAGATGCTGTTGTGCTGCAATGTCGGAAGCCTGTTACTACTTCTCTTCCTATCCATCCCTTTGTGAGGGATGTCCTCTTGAAAGAATGTAAGGATCTGGATCACATCATGATGCTGTGCTTTATGTCCAAACTGTATCCTCTGAAGGACATGGAGGAATCTTTTTCCGAGTAGGTGCATGTGGATTCTATTGTCGCTAGTTTGGTTGGTCGTCCTTCTATGGCAGATGATAATATTCTGCGTGATGGTGTGGATAAGAAGATTGACTCTGTGCTGAGGAAGTCTTATGCTGGCTGTCACCTTGCTATCCGTTCTGGTGTCTATGTGGCTTATCTCACTCCATCACTGTTGACTGACTTTAAGGCTTTGCTTTCCAAGATGCAGGAGGGGGGCAGTTGTCTGGATTTGTTGTAATCCATGGAACGTCAGGCCAACTTTCTCTTGGACATTGCCTTTGATTCTGTGCGTACTTCTGCCTTGTCCTGTGGTTCCTCTGTTGCTGCTCGGTGGAACTTGTTGTCGAAGCGATGGAATACAGATGCCACACAGAGGTCGATGGCTTTGCGGTTGCCCTTTACTGGCCCTAGTCTTTTTGGGGACGCTCTTGAGGATGAACTTCATAAAGTGTTCAGAGAGAGGAAACATTCCTTTTCCTTCCGTCGCCAGCCTTCTCGCAAGGATTTTTCTTTCTCTCATGCCAAGTCCTTTCGTCAGCCTTCCCGGGTTTAGCAGTCATCCTTTAAGGGCCTGAAAGGTGCTGGTTGGGGTTTCCCCTGGAAGTTCCAGAAGAAGCCTCCCTGTGATGCTGGACAGGGTCCGCAGCATTCCTGACTATGTTGCCCCCGAAGTTGGTCACGCTGGTGTTCCGTCAGAGGTTGGTGGGAGGCTGAGTTTGTTCCTTCCTGCTTGGCGTCTGATGACCTCTGATCAGTGGGTGCTGGATGTCCTGGTCCGGGGGTATCGGATCGAGTTTCTGTCCCTTTCTCCTTCCTCTGGAGTGGTGCAGACTCCAACGCCCTTGAACCAGTCTCAATGTCCGTCGTTGATGGATGGTCTTCGCACCTTGCTCTTGAAGAAGGCGATTGTGCCTGTTCCCCGGTTGGAGCAGGGCCAGGGGACATATTTGGTTGTCTTTTTTGTTCCGAAAGTCACAGGGGGTTTTCGGATTGCCATCAATCTCCAGGGTGTGATCTTGTTTGTCCAGAAAATCACATTCAAGATAGAGACCTTGCAGCAGGTGACCCCCTTGTTTCAGGCCGGCTAGGGGTTGGCTACGCTGGATCTCCAGGATGCTTATCTTCATGTGCATGTCGATCTGGAGGATCAGAGGTACCTGCGCTTCTGCCTGGAGGGTCATCATTGGCAGTTCTGTGTCTTTCCGTTTGGTCCCCAGTCCGCTCCCCATGTGTTCTCCAAGGTGGTGGCTCCCTTGGTTGCCCATCTTCACCTCCTGGGTGTGTCGGTGTTTCCCTACTTGGATGATTGGCTGCTCCAGGCTCCTTCCCCTGCGGTCCTGTCTCAGCACCTGTCCTTGACCATTCGTACGCTAGAGCAGCATGGGTTTCTAGTGAACTTTCTGAAATGTCATCTGGTTCCTGCCACTCGGCAGTCTTTCATACGGGCCGTCTTCGACTCAATCCTGGGCAAGGTGTTCCTTCCGGATTCCCAGGTTCTGCACCTTCAGTTCCTGTTGTGGAGGTTGTTGTCCCAGGCTGCGGCTCCCCTCCTTCAGTGGCTCGAGGTTCAGGGTCATATGGCTGCAACATTCTTCACGGTGCCGTGGGCCAGGGTTCATCTTTGTCCTCTGCTGTAGCATCTTCAATGTTGGGTGTCTTTTCTGGTTCGGGACTATGCTGTCTCTGTGCCAGTTTCTCTGGAGGTTATATCTGCTCTCCAGTGGTGGCTGGATTCCTCCAATCTTTCCCAGGGGATATGGATTCACCTGCCACCTCCAGTGGTGTTGACGACGGATGCCAGTGCGTCCGGTTGGGGGGTGACTCTGGGTCAGTGGGCTGTTCAGGCTCATTTGCTCTGGTTGGAGTTCCGCCGGTCCTCCAATTGGAGGGAACTCTCTGGGTGGACCATGCTCTTTGTTTGTTCCAGGGTCATCTGCTGGGGTGCAATTTCCTGGTGTGGTCCGACAACTTAGTTACTGTGGCTTACATCAACCACCAGGGCAGTACTCGCAGTCCTTTATTGAATCTGGTGGCCTGTGCAATTGCGGGTTGGGCAGAGTGTCATCTTCTGGCCATCTCTGCTCAGCATATCAGGGGTGTGGACCATGTGGTGGCGGGTGTCTTGAGTCTCAGGTTTCTCACGCTCTAGTCACGAGCCGACTCGACTACGGAAACACCCTCTACGCAGGTACCACCGCTAAACTCCAGAAGAAACTACAACGAATCCAAAACGCCTCAGCCAGGTTGATATTAGACATCCCACGCAACGAACACATCTCTGGTCACCTTAAAGACCTCCACTGGCTACCCGTCAACAAGAGGATTACTTTCCGACTGCTTACCCACGCACACAAATCACTCTACGACATCGGACCAGATTGCCTCAACTCTCGACTGTCCTTCTACACCCCCTCCCGCCAACTTCGCTCTTCCAGCCAAGCCTTCGCCACTGTACCTCGCATCAACAAGACCACCATGGGAGGCAGATCCTTCTCATACCTGGCTGCCAAAACATGGAACTCACTCCCCGCTTACCTTCGCCTCACCCAGAATCACCTAGCGTTCAGAAAGCAGCTTAAAACGTGGATATTTGACAAATAATCCTCCTCCCCTTCCTAAGCGCCTTGAAACCCTCTGGGTATGTAGTGCGCTATATAAATTTTATGACTTGACTTGACTTGACTTGTCGTCTCTCACACTGCGTCTCTCACAAAACAAATTTCCAACAAATACCTAGGCACACATAAATTAGATACAACAGTGTTTTAGTGTAAACACATATAATACAATACGCCAGCCAACAAATACAGAAAGGATTTCTTGAAGTGTTTAGAAAAATGTTCGGTCTTTAATTCTCAAGCAAGCCAGCCGACACATGTTTCGTCGCTGTGGAACAATCTTTCCTCGACTTCCTCAGGGCTGTGCCCGAAGATATTAAATCAATGGGTTGCCACTCAGCCGGTGATAATTCCAGCCCATCCGGGCCCGAGACAAAATAGCCAACTTCAAAGGTTTGCAAAAAGGGAATGGGATGTACCTTATCTAAATAATGTAATGCTCATTTGCGTTCCGGATTTATGAGAAAACCCAAATGGTGTCTCAGGTAATGGACTGGAAATGGCTTGTGTTGGGCAGAAGCAGTTTGTGGCAATTCGCCTCACTGGGCGCCGCGGGTGACAAAGAAGAGAACGAGGAACGGATAACTTCTCGTGCGTGGGTGATATTAGAACCGTGTGTTCTTCGATACCTCACCCATGGGCCACTGTGTTCCTGGTTGCAGACTGTGTCTCTCCCCCAGTATTTTCCGAATGCTCTGTCGGAGGTGCGGGACTCCCAAGCTGACTTATTTGGCTCCAGGACCAATGCGCTGCTTCCCCTCTTTTGTTCCCGGACTCCGGTATTTGGTGCTTGGGGGGGTGGAGGCGTTGCCTCTCCAGTGGCCCCCTTGGTTCCTGTACACCTTCCCCCCTTACCCCTGATTCCGGCCTTCTTGCTGAAGGTCCAGCAGATGGGTGCCCAGGTGGTGGCTGTCTTGCCTCACTGGCCTCAGAGGTCCTGGTTCCCGTTATTGTCGAGTTTGGCGTCAGGTCCTCTTTGGATTCTACCCCGCTATCCATCTCCCCTGAGGTCACCCTCTCCCTCCCTCCTGGTCCCTCTCACTCTGGTGGTCTGGAAGTTGAATGGTGATCTCTTAGGGTCCAGGGTTTGCCTGACCACCTCATCACTGTGATGCAGGGCTCCCGTCAGAAGTCCAATTTGTCCTCCTACGCTAAACATTGGGATTCTTTCTCCTCCTGGTGTTTGAGCTTGGTCTGTCTCCTGTGTCTTGCCCTATCGCTTCTATCCTTCAGTTTTTTCAGGATGGGTTTCAGAAGGGCTATGCCTTGTCTACTATGAAGGGGCAGTGGGCTGCTGTTCGGGCTTTCCGGGATTCGGCTTCACTCCCATCTTCGGATGGGTTGTTGGTTTCTCGGTTGTTCCGGAGTTTCTCTCTCTCTCCTCTCCTTTTGCTTTTTCTACGGTTCCTTCTTGGGTTCTTTTTTTAGTAATGGGTGGTCTGCAGTTCTCTCCTTTTGAGCCCTTGGAGTCAGTTGACCTTAAGTTCCTCTCTTTTAAGGTGGCTTTTCTGGTTGCTGTTACTTCTGCTTGGAGGTTGGGCGAGCCCATTGCCTTGCGTTATTCTCCTTCCTTTTTACGTTTCTTGGATGATGCAGTGGTCCTTTCTGTGGAACCTGGGTTTGTTACGAAGATTCGTTCTCGTATTCATTCCTCTCAGGGGTTGATTCTTCCTTCTTTCTGTCCTTCCCCCTCGCCTGCTGAGTTGTTGCTTCACTCTCTAGATGTGAAGCGTGTGTTGTCCATTACTGTTGAACGCTCTGCAGGGGTTCGTTCTTCCGACTCTCTCTTTGTGACCTTTGGTCTGGCTGGTCGAGGTAAGGCAGCCTTTCGTCTTACTCTGGGTCGCTGGATCAAGGCTGTTATTTCTCTGCCATATCAGGGCTCTGGTTTACTTTGCCCTTCTGGGGTTCAGGCCTGTTCAACTAAGGGTGTTTCTGCTTCCTGGGCTGCTTTTCATGGGATTTCCCTTGATGAGATCTGTCGTGCTGGGACTTGGGCTTCTGATTCTACTTTTGTGAAGCACTATCGTCTGAATTGTGCTCTGTCTGACTGGACCAATTTTGGATTTGGTGTGTTGCATGCTGTGGGGATTGTCCTCCCCCTGATTCTGTATGTTTAATAACGTTTTTCACTTGCTGTGTTTACTCTATGTTCTCTGTGTGGTTTGCCAAAAGCCTGCTTGTGGGATTGCTTTGGGATGCCTCATTAGTGATGACTGGGTTGAGGAGGAAGGACGTAGAGATAATGCTATGATTACTTACTGGTAATCCACATTACTCTTAGTCCTACTCGTCCTCGACCCAGTCATACTTAATGTTCAGGCCTTTGTTGCTTGGTATGTCAGGATGTGCTTCCTCTTGGCTATGTACTTATAGCCCCTGGCAGGGGGGTGGGTGGAGCCTAAAAGTGGTTCCTGTCAAGTGGAATACCTCATTAGTGATGACTGGGTCGAGGACGAGTAGGACTAAGAGTAAAGGGGATTACTGGTAAGTAATCATAGCAATACTACACCACTTGTAAGCCCATTTTGTGCAAAAAATTCAGCTTTTTCCTGAACCAGGATTACCGGTTGTCACAGAATGAGAGACATTGAAGTATATGTAATTGCTGACTAACCTCTTTGTTTACTGAGTTCAGCATTTTGTACACTTGTGTAGAATATTTCTGCATGTTTAACTTTAATATGTTTCCTTTGGCTGCTAAGGATGTGTGACCTATTTTTCTTGGACACAGACCGCTGTTGGATAGATTATTGCTAAGCATTGTGTTGTCCATGTCTCATAGTCACAGAGACATCCAAACAGGTTATTGCAAAGGACCGTATGGTCCATTTCGCATGGACACAGATACTGTAGAACAGGTGGTTCTTATAGGCTGTGTGGTATACCTTTCTTGGCCCACAGAAACTGTTGTATAGGTTCTTGCTAGAGCTATTGGAAGTGTCTCTCATCATCATACATTCTACTGGACAGGCTGTTACTAAGAACTATATGGTCTATGCCCTTTTCTCTTAATATTGGAGGGCTGTTGCCTGGTAAAGGCTGTGAATCGACTATCCTTACAGCTTGCTAGCAAACGCTGCAGAACCTTTTATATTTAAAACAGAGCGATCCATACCACTTGTTCACCAATGCTGCTCTTTGCTGCTAAAGACTATGTGGTATGTGTCTTTTCTTCACAGCCACTGCAGGACAGTTTCTTGCTAAGGACTGTGTGGTTCATGTCTCGTTCTCACAGATGCTGCTGGACAGGTTGTTGCTAAGGCTGTTTGGTGACTGTCACTTGCCACAGGCTCAGCAGGACACATTGTTGCTAAGAAGGGTGTGGGGCATGTCTCAGGCCACTGATGTTTCAGGATGGGTTGTTGCTAAGACTGCGTGGGGTCTCTTGGCCACAAATGCTCTTCCCCTTCCAAATTTCAGGTTAAAAACATGTGATATATGATTAGCCAGTCACAAACCTGTGATTGTAGTGGTTTGGTTGTGCTCATAGTGGATGAAGTGGAGATACAATTCTAAATAATTAGGGTTATTGACTATTGTCATAAGATTGCTCTGAATCCATAGTGTTGCTTGGCTAGCCCCTCTTCATTGATTTGATTGACATAAATTAATGTAAAGACCTTAGCTTGTTGATATTTTGTCTATCACTACTACTGCCATTCATCTAATTGAATCACAGTTATAGACATCAATACCATAAAAAATAAAACAGAAAGTATAAAAAAAATGGAAAATATTAAACTAAAAAATCACCCATTATTCCTGAAATCTTCTAATGAAAAACCCCACAGTAGCCCATGCACAATAGCTCACTCATGGCCCTGTGTCATCAGGGATGTGTTTATGCTTATCAATATTAACAAACCAATACATCATTCGTAATTGTGTCAAAGTCTCTCCACATGATATGTACCCAGGATATCCTGCTTCCATAGTGTACTTAAAATGATTCTCATCCTCCAGCACACTGTATTCAACATGCGTGTAACCCCTTCATCCAAGAATTTGAAGTCATCTTTGATCTGAAGCACCAGTCTCAACATAAACATCAGGCAAACCTAATGGGCCATATGAGCGATATTAGCTGACATTTTGACAAAAATAATGTCACGACTAAGATTTGGCAGTTGCAAAGAATTTGACAATGTAAGCTGCAGGTTCACTGAAACACATGCACTCTTGAAAAAGCAGCACATGAGATCGCCATTCCTATTTCTTTTCTAGAGTAATTTAATAATCAAATAAAAGATAATAATGTTAACGGTTTCTCTTTGTAACATAGGTAATAGTGAATCTTCAGAAGCCTGCATATGTATCTGTCTGTGCCTATATTAGTAACCAATGTGTCCTTTTAGGTGCCCAGTACATTAACCCATGATTTTGACATGAAATAAGCTGATTATCTAGAAAGTATATTTTATGAGGATAATTTGTGAAGAAGACCTGGAATAGCCCCTAGACGGACAGGCTCGTTATACTCTTTATACAGAAGTACTGCATTAACTTCATATATAAAAAAATATATATACCGGCATGCTGGGGTTTGCTGAATTTGGGTGAATCTGAATATATGACTCCCCAAAACTATAATTGATAAACCACTTTTAAGTTAGGCTATAACCACAATGGGTAAATATTAAAATTACAAACTTGGACACGGGTTTATTCTGTACAGATAACGCACTTTGAAATTATTATGCACCTACCTATGTAATCCCAATCATGGCAGAGATCTCCGAAATGCTTTAGATGGCTACGTGGGTTAGAATGTGTCAGGAGGGCACTTTTTAATTTCTTCAAATTAGGTGCCTTTTGTAATTAACCTCCGATTTCCATGTCAGCAGCTCTTACCATCTAACATTAAAATGTAGTAGATTACCAAGCAAATAATACCACCATTGCAGCTGTGGTCCTATCATAATCAATTGCAGTTTTTTCGAGTGGAGCAGAGCACCTCTTTTTGGTTGTATGACGTTTCAACGCATGCTTTTACCATGCATGCCTTTACAACGCAGGTATTACAACGCAAGTCGTTACAGTGACTTGCGTTCGGGGGCGCTGGATAGTGGAATAGTTTAATTTTTTATTCCAACTCCAGTCCCCGTGGGTAGTAGGGAAGGTGTTGGATTGAAAATTAAACTATCCCCTATCCAACAGCGCCCTCCAGCGAAAGTCGTTGTAACAACTTTCGTTTTAATTCCTGCGTTGTAATGGTAGTGTGTGGTAAAAGTTTCGCTGTAAACGATGTTCCCCCCTCTTTTTATGTGCTTACTCTGTCTAAGTTGCCTTTATTTAACCTGATATTTCTCAGAGTTAAGAGCAAGATTCAAGGCAGCACAGCTTGAAAACAGAAAGAGAAAAGCCTTGCCCACTGTAAAAAGAGGCACCTGACCCTGCACTGTCAGCACATCAGTTCATTTAAGTAGATAGTAGACGTACCCGCAATGTAAATGATCCATACTTTTTTTACCTAGCAATAATAAGACTAGTCTGAATCCAAAATACACAAAAAAGTTCTGTTACTATTTCCAAAACATCATTCTTGGTACAATTTAATGACTGAGGTTATTCACAAAATTACATCGAGCAGATCCCTCTGCAGGCTTTGGTCCTGATTTTATAAAAGTGTACTTTCACCAGGGCTGGACAGGCCTTTTATTGTACTGGCCATTTCACCAGTGGGCTGGTAGGGGCGTAGCTTGGTCAGTAAGATTGGGGTGTGAGCTTCATATTTCCCAAGCAACATGCTAGCATATAATGTTAAAATACATTGTACGACAAGCAGGGTTCATGAGAGGGGAATACAGATTGGTATGAATACTAAGTGGGAGAAACTGTAGGGCAGATTTACAAGAACTGGCGCATCTCTGCATATCAGCAGAGATTCGCCAGTTCATTCACGTCACGCAAAAAAACCCTTGCATCACCATTGATGCATTGCATTTACAATGCAGCGCACATTGGTGCAATGATTGATAGATGCGTGACGCATCAATTGGCGTAAAGGCAATCTATTGCTGGAGTCGTGTCGCAGGCACGACGCAACTCCAGCAATGCTTCAGAATACCTATTTCTATTATGTTGCGTCACTCAGGCGTAAGGTTTTGACGCAGTGGCGTGGTAAAAGTGACTTAGTGAAATCTTGTAGATTTCACTGCGTCACTTTTACTAGGCTTTCTTAAGCCGGGACGCCGGTATAATGTAACACTGGGCTTTACAAAGTGATGCATCTTCCTAGATGCGTCACATTTTAAATATGTTGAAACGTGGCACATTATTTACGATGCCGCTGCATCACAGAAGTGACGCAAGAGCGGAGTAAAGTTGTCGCAAGGGGCTTGTAAATCTATCCCTTAATATTTTGTAAAATATAATTTTTTAGGACATTCAGAACAGGAGATGGGAGAGTGAATAGGCACCCCCCATGCCTAGGGGAGGGGTACCCTTAGTAGCACCACAGAACCGAGCCTCCTCTGGGGGCTGGGTGAGGAGGGGGACGACCATTGGTGACATCACTGCACATAAAGGAAACTGAAACTTTGTAGTAGTAGGTTATTTAAGGCGGTGTCTCTGGGGTCTCGTCCTCTTGGACCCCAGGGAGGCCGCAGGAGCGTTGTCTACCATCCACCCACCCACCAGAATAGCAGGGCGGACCGATGACAGTTATCAACAAAGATGCATGCACAGCAATGGAGGTTCAGCGTCTGGATGGACCCCAGGAGGGGGTAGGATGGAAGTGTGCAGGGGGTTGGGGGGAAGGGGGATTGACCTGCTGGTGGCCCTGGACTCTACTGCCCTAAACCACAACGTATGGACTTAGTACAATCCTGAGGGGCTGCCTGTGTTCAGGTACCCCGGTGGGCCTGTGCGGTATGCGGTGCCATGGAATTTACGTAATGCAACTGTTTGCTGTAGCCCGATGGGGCCTGTTGGCACAATGAGGGCAGCGGAGTGGGTCCTTGGGGGGCCGAGTCTGCCAAATTCAAGTTCAAGTGTACGGCCAAGTTAAAGTGCAAGTGTAATGTCGTATCTAATTTACTTACTGTCTTGACATGTGGATGTCGCTAAAGTGTGATGATGTGAAAAATTATATATATCCAAGTAGAATACTTTAACTCTCGTAGAGGTTTGTGGTGAAGAATCTGGGTTGATGTGAATAAAAAGTCTACACCTTTGACAACATAACCTGATTTGGAGAGTTCTTGGGCCCAGTGGGGGTGGAGAGGTGAAGGAAGTGGAGGAGGAGTGACAGTTACATTGTGCGCTTACTATGTGTGTGTGTGTTCTTGTCACTGTGTGTAAGCAAAATTCCCAGGTAAAATTTAACAGACACCTCCCCAAACCCGATTGAAACCACTTGTACCCAAATATTTCTAAGAAAATACATTTATTAGGGGGATTAAACACCCCAAACACCCCCCCTGAAGCTACACCCCTGTGGGCTGGAGCTCTTGGAGGTTGGTTTTGAAGATCAAGGGCCGTTCATTGTGGCTCTTTCACATTCCTCAGCTCTACAAAGTTAATGGGAGCAGGCACAGGGGGCTTCAATAGAAAGGGGGGGGGAGGTAGAGAGAAAGCAAACAGAGAGGAAGGAGAGAAGGGGAGAGAGGGAACAAATGGATGGAAAGGGAGAGATCGCACAAGCAGAAGAACGGAGTATTTTTGCCCGGGTTGCTTTTGGTTTGCCCGGTCCGCCCTGAATCATTTCCATAGCCACTAAACACGTTCTATCTATTTGTTCAAAAGGCTACAAGATAATCATTTGCTCACGCAATGGAATCCTTAATTATTGCCTTAAGCACCGCATCTTCAGATAGGAGCATGGGAAGCCTGTTTGAAGGAACATTCTGGTCTATTAGCTCACTGCTGCGGAAAAAACAAAATGATTTATACTGAGAACTGTAACAAATCAACACTTTATATCTTTTCAAATCTCTCTTTACACCATGACACTGTGCATGTTAGTATCACAAAACATTATATCAGATCACAGGGCTACCTACTGAATATTAATATACAACATTATCCCATGCCCAGCAAACTGCTTATCGTTAAATTACGGATGAATTCCCAGAGACGATATTTCTAGAAACTACTTTAGTGCCTCAACATGCTTGTTCAGCAACTTATCCTGAGCAATTTTGCAGGTCATGTGAAGTACTATTGTATATTAATTCCATCGTTAATTTTGTTTTTTCACTCCTTAACAATTTATGAAGTGAAGCAGATTGGGTACATCCAATAGCATGCTCGAAAATAAACAAATATATAAGTAAATACATAAAAATATCTGCTTACAAATTTTACACCTCTCTGCGAGGAAATGCTGTCCTCCTGTACGAGGTAAAATCACAAAATGTATGTTTTCTTTGAATCCCTATATTTTTCATCCCCGATATCGTTGGCTGTCTTTTGCCAGTTTATAGCAAACTTTCGAAAAAGTGCTATTTATCCAACTCAGACCCTCATTACTAGTGTACTGGTTTTTGGTGCAGGGATACCTGAGGCCCAGAATGGGTATCTTTATGTCCAAAAATATCGATTACATGCTTTCTCCCTAAGCAGAGAGCCAGAAAAGTACAACTCAATTCTGACCAAAACAAGGACTGACATTGAATGAATGTTTGTGGTGCTAAAGTCCCGATGCTGCTGCCTTAATAAATCAGGGGTTCTCCATTCTAGAGCCTTGATGAGTTTGAGTATCATTAGAACTCCCACTGGTCAGTTCCTGCTGGCGCTGTGTGGGTAGGACGTCACGTCTGTAGATTCCTGCTTCTTCTTCATAAATCAACTTCTTCTAACCCCATCCAGTGTACCAGCTTTATTCCACTGGCGGCAATCTTGAAACGGACCGATTGCCAACTTCTCTGCTGACCTGCTTCTACAGATGTCCTAACACACTACGGTAACCTCAGGTTACTGCAAGACCACTCTTCATCTGAACTGCCTCATCTTCAAGGTACTTTGAGCGCCACCTGCCTGCCCTGCATCCTTCGCTTTCTAAAACGACTGTTTTTGGGCACCTTGCATTCAAAACATACCATATTCCAACACTCCCTCCACCAGTAACTCGTGCTGACATCTCCCGGACCATTATCAGCGTTTCGAGACCTCTTCGATGATGTCCCTCCCTGCACGGCGCATGCTCCCCACCAAGGCACGTCACATGAAATACCTGCACAGCAACTAATGACGTGACACTGCCAGGCAACCTAGGATGCTTCCGAGCCTCCTTCTTTAGATCATGTTGTTGCCGAGCATCCAAGGATGCAGCTACTGGCTTCTCTTTGCTTGAGGAACATATACGTGACCAATTTATGCTAGGTTGAATCATAGAAAAGATGAAGGACGAACTGTGTCAAAAATACAACCCCAAGCTTGATGAAGCAATTTTGATTGCCAAACATATTGAACACTACCTCGCTTTTGTAGAAGTGATTAAAAAAGAAACCAACACTTTTAACACAACTAATGGCAAAGTACACATCGTATCTAAAACTAAGACATTTAAGCAAATTGAACCTCAGTCTGCAAACTCTAAAAAACCTTTCCCCAGAAGATGTTACCACTGTGACATGGTTGGTCACCGGGCCAGTGACAAGTTGTGTCCTGCTCTAAATGCAAAATGTCTCAATTGTGGGAAAGTTGACCACATAGCGAAAGCCTGCGGAGTATCAAAATTTAAGAAAAACAAGCGAGTAAAGGAAGTTTGGGTTCAAAATGAGTCGGACTCTGATCCTGACGAGCTGCATTGTGGTGAAGTCTTGACTCAGGCCTGCCAGAGCAAGTGCAAAAATCCCATTGACAGTGTCCGAATAAATGGTCATCCAGTCAAAATGCTCTTTGACTCCGGGCGAAAATCACTTTAGTTCCAAAGAGTTTTTACGACACATCTTTATTGAGTAAGGTGAAGGGGTTCAAGCATGACATCAGGCCCCTTGCTTATGGTGGCCAAGCTATCAAGTTGTTCGGCTACTTTGATGGTGACATAGAGTACAAGAGTAAACTATCCGCTGGGAAAATCTAAATCTCCTAAAAGGGTGACAGCAAAATAAGCTGGATTCACCAGGCCAATCTCAGAGTCATGCTAAATCCTGGTGGGGATCTATGTACAGTCTTGAAGGAAGACCTACCTCCATCACCTCCTGATCCTGCTAGTGCACCCAAGCTTGCCAAGGTCGATCAAGTAGACGATCTACGCACTGAATTTGAGCAAATCTTCACTGAGAAATTGGGTTGTTTGTCTGACTATACACATACAATTATCCTGAAGCGGATGCCATCCCTGTCACATGCAAGGTGCATAGTGTACCATTAGCCCTGAGGAAGTCCATGCAGAAAGAACTTCAGAAGATGCTAAAAGAAGGAATTATTGTTGAAACTGAGGTGAGTGATTGGCTAGCCCCTGTAGTGCTCGCCCACAAATCCTCTGGCGAGGTGAAGCTATGTGTGGACTTGCACACACTCGATTGTGCTGTCATACCCAACATGTACCCTCTTCCCAATATTGCAGAGATGCTGAGACAATTAGGTGGGGCTGAGGTTTTCTCGACATTCGACCTCAGGGCGCGTACCACCAGATTAAGATTGACACTGACTCTATGAACCTGCCTGCGTTTATTACAACGTTTGGCACATATATATTTATGAGGCTTCCTTTGGGACTGAATTTGGCAGCCTCTATCTTCCAGAGAGCTGTGGAAGACGTCCTGCATGGGTTACCGAGTGTCAAGATTTACCAGGATGACGTACTTTTACATGGCCCTTCTCAGAAGTTACACAATAAAAGACTCAAGGTGATTCTGAAATGATTCAAGTCGCATGGTTTGACTCTACACGAGCACAAATGTAAACTTAACCTCAATGAGATTGACTATTTGAGGCATAAATTGTCTAAGGAGGGTGTCAAACCTAAAGATCATTTAGTGAAGATCATAGGGAACCTTCCTGTGCCTCAATGCAGGGGCGAGTTGGTCACCTTTCTCGGCATGGCTGAATATTACAAAAGTTTGTCTGACAGTTTGCTTCTCGTACTTTCACCCTTAGGGCTCTTCTCAAGAAGAGTGTGAGATTTTTCTTGTCACCGCAGTGCCAAGCAGAATTCAATGACATAAAAGCGTCTTTGAATGAGGCGCCATCTCTCCAGAGTTTTGACAATTGTGCACAATCCATTCTCAACACCAATGCCAGCTCCAAAGATCTTTGAGCTGTTCTTAAACAGGTGAAGGATGGACACGAGATCACTAGCATGTTCTTGTCACGAGCACTTGTGGGGTCCTAAATGCAGTACTCTGTCCTAGAGAAAGAAATGCTTTACAGCTTTTAGGCAATTAGGAAACAAAAAAAATTCTCCAGGAAGTTATTTCGCAGTGAAGTTTGATCACAAACCTTTGAAAGACTCATTCACAAAATAAAAGCCTTGATGTGGTTTCCTCAAGGATCCCCAGGTGGATTATCGCACTCCAGGACTATGATTTTATTGTACACCACATACCTGGGGTTCAGAACAACCCGAATCACGCCCTTGACGCCTCTGAAAATTCATGGGAGGATGACAATTATAATGTGTGTGAGGTCATGGCTGGTGTCTTGAGTGAGGGAGCGTGGAAGTCTTCCATGGAAAGTGACCCTACGATTCTCAAAGTCTGCAAGTTTTTGACTGAAGGTTGGGGGGGCATAAAAACTCTGAATGAGGATAGTGAAAGTTTTGGAATGTGCATCACGTGCTGTCTGTCTCCTCTGGATAGATTTGGAGGGGTACCAAGCTCGTTCCACCCCTCCCTGTCAGGCACAAAATTGTTCAACAAGCCCATCAGGGGCATCAGGGCATCTCTAAGACTAAAGAAAGGATCTATGTGCACTTTTGGTGGCCTGGAATTGATCTCATAGTTGAGTAAATGGTGAGAGATTGCTCTGAATGTAATGCCACTGAGAAGGTCTATAATACTAGGGTCCAACCCATGGTTGTGGGTGGGACCCCTGTTCATTGCTGGCAAGAAGTGGCTTTGGATCTTCTGGGTCCCATTACTAGCAGCTTCGGCCAGTCCTATGTCCTAGTGTTAATAGACATGTTCTCCAGGTGGCCGGAGATTAATATTATTCCCAGCAATGAGACTAAAGACATCACCAAGGGCCAGATGCATCAAGCGAAATGCGCTCGCAAAAGGGCCAGATTCTCAGAATCTGGCCCTTTGCGAGTGCAATTTTTGCATTTGGGATGCATCATCCCAAATGCAAAAATCGCAAATAGAGAATTCGCTAAATTGCGATTGTTTGCATTTAAGGAATCTCAAATGGAGATTCCTTAAATGCAATGCATGAAAGTATCAAAAATTGCGAATTCGCTAATAGGGCACGCAAATTACCATGAAGTACAACTTCATGGTAATTTGCAAAAACTCTGAAAAAAGCACTTTTGTGCATTTTTCAAAGTTTCATGTTGCGCACACACATGCCCTAAGGGCATGTGTGTGCGCAACATATGTGCACAGATCACATTCAGGGGTGTAACAGGGTGTCCTTTGGACACCCCTGCACCCTTGAACTCGCAATCTCTATTGCGAATCGCTAATTGCGATTTCGCAAATTGAGATTGTCTTCCCATTCATTCCTATGGGCCTCTAGGCCCATAGGAATGAATGGGGAGGTATTCATTAATTGCGACTCGCAATTTGCGAGTCGCAATTAAGGAATCGCTATTTTTTTTGTGATTGCTTGATGCATTCCATTTTGCTATTCCTTATTAGCGATTCCTTAATTTTCGCTAATAAGGAATCGCAAAATGGATGCTTGATGCATCTGGCCCCAAGTTCCTTGAAGAAGTCTTCTCCCAAGAGGGATCTAGGACTGCCTTCCTACTGACAACAGCATCTAAGTTCTAACTAGCCTCGAGGGAGATGAAGGACTATTTGGTAGAAAGGGGTATCAGACAGAAGCAGTGCACCCCCTACCATCCCGAACCCAACGGAATGGTGGAAAGGTTTAACCGTGTTTTAAAAGAATCCAAACAACTGGCCAAAACCCAAAACAAGGACTGGAGATCTGAGGTTGTGTAACGTGTAATGATTTACCGCCTCACACCTTACTCAACCACAAGTAAAGTTCCCTTTGAGCTTTTTCGTGGACAGAATCCTAATACCTAGATGTTCCAAACGTGGATGAGGGACTAAAGTGTGAGTGTGGCTTTGGATGCTGGTTCTGGCGTGTTGACTCCTACCCCTAGTGCAGATTCTGGTGCTGTGTCCTTGCAAGGAGGTCAGTATTTAACCCCTTCACTGCAAGGCTGATTCCCCTGCTGTGCTGCGGGGAGGGGGGCAAGCACAGCACCCCAAATCTCATGACAAGCTCAGCTCATCATGAGCAACGGTGCTTGTGTGCTCATGATGAACTGAGCTCGTCACGGCCACACCCTTTTGTGTTGAACGCTCGCACAGCAGGGGAATTAGCCCCACGTGTGAGCGTTCTAACGGTCACACACGGAAGAGTGGCTCATGACGAGTTCTGCTCATCATAAGCATGGGAGGGGTTAAAGAATACCAAAAGAAAAGAGTACTTTGAGGCTAGACACTCTGTCACTCACACTCGTGTGCGAGTGGGAGACAGGGTGCATGTACATCTTCCCCAGATGTCTGTTGGAGTCTCAGAATTCTCTTCACCCTATGTGGTGGAGAAACTCATTCAGAATGCGGTAAAGTTGAATGATGGTCGCATCTGGAACTTGAGCAGGATTGCTCCCCTGCACACTAAAGTGCACTCTAGGTAGGTTGTTCCTAATTCCTAATGATCCTCCCAAACATTTGCCTGAATTGTGAAGGAGTTCTCTGACTGAAAGGATTCTGGCAAAACTGTATGAGTTTGTTCTTTGTTAATGCTTTCTTTGCTCTTTATTTGTCTCACTTTTCTCTTTTCCTCCTTGCCTCACTCTTTCCTTCCTCCAAGTCTTGCTTTCTGCTCTCCTTGTGTAAAGGTGGAAGGTGTGTAATGACCTGCGTGTCATCATGCTCTTTGCTCCACTCTCAGAGTAATGACTTGTGTGTCATCATGTTTTGTGTACCACACTCAGAATGGGGTTCTTCATTCTAGAGCCTTGATTGAGTTTGAGTATCATTAGAACTCCCACTGGTCAGTTCCTGCTGGCGCTGTGTGGGTAGGACTTTACCTATGTAGATTCCTGCTTCATCTTCAATAAATCAACTTCTGCTAACCCCATCCAGTGTACCACCTTTATTACCGTGGCGTTGGTGTGTAAAAGTCAAGGTAGCTTTTTTGTCACTCACTTCTTCTCAACTAATTGTAGGCCTCAACATGTATCATTTTTTAGTTCTAAGCTTTTGATAAACATGGGGGCTTGTCTCCACCTAAAGACAAAACAGCACAGCAAGTGAATGTGATGCAGTGCACCACATGAAAGGCAGAGTGCATGATTGTCCCATATCTGATAGATACAGGGCATTCATGTCCTCCCTCTCAAGCAGTAAAGTGCAGCACCTGAAGCTGTCTTGCTTTGTTCTGATGCATCAAAATGTGTTAACTGTGTCACTCAGTGTATGATGGACCAGAAATCTCCCAATAAGTCAACCTCTCAGACAATCTTAAAATTGATGAATGTTTCACATATGGACTAGCATGCATGCAAAGGGGCAGCGTTTTGCTGGTACAAATGTTGCAGCAGATACTATCACAGATCACAGGAGATATCTATCATAGCCAAAGGTGTAAATTTCAAAATGACATTTGCAAAGATTGCATTCATGTATGTGTGGGGATCCATTATACAGTGAATATGTAACACCTTTCCAGGGCTGCTGAAGTGTGGTCTACATTTGCCCACACTTGATACAATACGCACTTACCATGCTTTGCAGAGGAATGCATGGAGGCTCAAAGGCCTATATCGAAACAAGCTAAATGTCTGAAATAGCGATGTGTGGCATTTATCAGAAAACTAAGACCACAGAGATGTTTGCCAACCATTACATCAGTTCAGGAATACAGAGATGTGTAATGTATATTTTGGAAAAGGCTACTTCTGAAGTATCAACCCCAATCCTTTTACCTTCCTCCTCCTCCTCTTTTTCTGACTTTTTTTTGGTAGGTTTAGGACTCTGTGCACTTTACCACTGCTAACCAGTGCTAAAATGCTTATGCTCACCCCACTAAACATGGTTTTATTAGCTCATCCACAATAGGCATATTTAATTTACTTATAAGTCCCTAGTAAAATGCAATAAATGTGCCCAGGGCCTGTCAGGTTAATACTATTTGTGGGCCTGAAGCACCGATTGTGGCACTCACTTAGGAAGACCTTTAAATATGTCTCAGGTCTGCCACTATAGATCCAGTGTGTTCAGTGTGCCCTTTCATTTCAACTTGCCATTTAAAACCCCTTGCCAAGCCTTAAATTCCTCTTTTATTTCATATAAGTCACCCCTAAGGTAGCCTCTAGGTAGCCCTTATGGCAGGGTGCAGTGTAAGTAGAAGTTAGGACATGTACTTCCTTAATTTTTACATTTAGCAGCAGTAATTCTCAATTGGAAGGAGATAGTGTTGTCATTTTTAGTATCAATGGGATTGTAAGGATAAACCCTCTTCAATGGTAAAGTTGAATTTATCATTGCAATTTTAAAAATGACACTTTCATCAAGATGGTATATTTTTGCTCTTAGCCCTGTGTGCCTGCAGTGTGTCTCCAATTGATGTCTGGGGTGGGTGACAGCTGCGATTTGTGTATTCCTTTTAGACAGTCACACATGAAGGGAGCATATGTGTAACTGATGGGCCATCCATATCCTGACGGTGCATCCTGGACTGGAGAGGAGGGAGGAGCTGGGCATAGACTCACACATACATCTAAATAGGCTGTGTCTTGTCTCCGTAGATAACATTGGTTAGCCCCCTGTAGACAGTCTTGAGCCAGTAAGGAAGGGAGTACCTCTGTGCACTTCAAAGCCCCTTTTTGAAGTCTTTCCCACTTCAAAGGCACCACTGGGAATAAGAACTAGACTACTGGACTACTGACCCTACAAACGCAGAACACTTCTGGACCTGTGGATACCCTGCCAGGAAGGATAGCTGTGCAGCTGAAGGATTGCCGCTTGGCTAGACTGCTGCTCTGGAAAAACAGTTTTTTCTGTGCTGACCTCCTTCCTGCCTGTTTCCCTCCTTGCCTGGGTGAGAAGGACTGGCTCACATCACTTGAACCAAGAACCAGAGTGACTCCAAGGTCTTGCTGTCTTCCTTCCTGACTGAAGTCTCAGGGACAATAATAGATTTCCAATTCACCTAGTACATCACCTGGACTCTGTCATCTGTGAGTATTTCCCTGCCAATCCAGTCCTGGGCTCTTGGATGTGGGTATAAATTGTTGGCACAGCAAAAATTCATCTATTACAGCTGTTGCACTGCTCGGACCAGGTGCATCTCCATTGACGCTGATTCATCGACCCTGCTGTGAGGATTGAGTGCATCACATAGCATCGCCTCCATCTTTGACGCATCTCCGACTCTGCTCTGCTCAAAGCTGATGCATCGCCTCCATGCTAAGGATTGAGATGGTGCATCACATCCTCTGCTCCTCGCATCACCTTTGACGTATGCAAAGTTCTTTGCAGCAGGCAATGGCTGGCCCATTTATCCGTCTCGCCCTCCATTGCAGTCGGCCTGAACATTTGGATTTTACGCAGTCTAGAGTGACCAGATAGCCCTAGTTGCATTTAATATTTTAAGCACTACAATTCAGTTTATTCTTTATAAAATCATAACACCAGTTCTACTTATAGGAATTTTGTCATTTTGTTCTTGTTTTGTTCATTTCATTATGCCCAATAAAGAGGAGTGATATCTTTTTTGCGTGGTGTTTCCACCGTTTTACTGTTTGAAGTGTTGCACAAATGGTTAACACATTGCCTCTTAAGTCAAGCCTGACTGCTCTGAGCCATGCTTCCAGGGGGTAGACACAGGTTAATTTAGGGTATTTGTGACGCACCCTGACTAGGACTGTAGTTCTTGCTTGGGTAGGGTACATACCCCTGCCAACCAGTAACCCTATTTCTCACATTGGTGATCAGCGGTGAGGGTAAAACCTGTGTTTGTGCAGTTACATACTCGTGGACCTGACCACCATAGGGAAGCCTTCCCCAACTTTACCAGTGTTAAAGTCAATGTGCTTCTCCCTTAAAACATGGTTTGATTGGCTTATCCACAATTGGCTTATTTAATATATCTATAAGACCCTAGTACAGTGCACTACATGTGCCCAGAGCCTGCTAATCAAATGCTATCATTGGCCCTGCAGCATTGATTGTGCCACCCACACAAGTAGCCCTTTAAACATGTCTCAGGGCTACCACTGCGCAGCCTATTTATGCAGTTTTACTGCCATGTCAACTTGGCATTTGAAACAACTTGCCAAGCCTTAAACTCCATTTTTATTGCATAGAATTTACTCCTAAGGTAGGCCCTAAGTAGCCCAGAGGGCAGGGTGCTGTGTAATTAAAAGGTGGGACATGTACTGTTAGATTTTCAATGTCCTGGTAGTGAAAAACACCCACATTTGTTTTTCACTACTGTGAGGCCTATCCCTCTAATAGGTTAACATTGGGAATGTCCTATTACACTTATACGCTGTCATTCCTAATTGAGAAGGAGAAGCACTGTCATGTTTCACATCATTAGAATGGTACTGCTAAATCCTCTTTGCTGACAAATTTAAATGTATCATTACTATCCATTACTATTTTTGAAATTACACTTTTAGAACAATGGCATTTCTATGCTCTTGGCTCTGTGCGCCTGCAGCGTGTTTTCAATGTATGTCTGGGGTGGGTGACAGCTGGACTTTATGCTTTCCCTCTAGACAACCACATACAAAGGAAGATTAGGTGTGATGGAGTGGCCAACCACATCCTGATGGGTCATCCTGGGCAGGAAGGGATAGAGGAGCTGACACTTACACCTGAATAGTCATTGTTCAGTACCCACGCAAAGGGCTACATACACCCCTGTAGTGATTCTGGTGCATGATCTGGGAAGGAGGACACCTATGCCCTTCAAAGCTTCTCTTGGAATTCACCTCTACTTCAAAGGTGCAACTGGGTATCAATACTGGTTTGCTTACGCCACAAAATCATGCACTACTGGACCTGTGAAGAAATTCTGCCAGGAGGTAGGACTACTGTGCTCATACAGGGACAGTCACTTGCTGGACAGGTGCTCTGTAAGAACTGATTTTCTGCTGTGCTGCCCTGCTGCCTGCTGCCGCCTGCATTCCTGAGGAAGATCTGGACCCTTTGACTTTAACCCAGAGTGAACTCAGGGGCAGCTGGCTTGCCCCCTGTTTTAAGACTCAGGGATATCCAAGTCTTACCTCCTGGTCCCGGGTCTGGTCTGTTGAAAGGTGATCCAGGTGCTTGCTCAAGCAGAACTGACACAGCATCTCCTGTGCGAGACAGAATCATTGCAGCTCCGCTGTTGTAGCAACAGAACTGGCACATCATACTTAGAACCAGTGCATCCCCATTCGAATCGATAAATCAGAACCACTGCATCGCCTTTCTGCAGCAGAGATGATTGAAACATTCTCTCAACTGCATGGAGAAAACGGGCACATTGCCCTCTGAACCAATGCATCTCGGAACCAGTGCTTCGTCTTCAGAACTGGGGCATCGCCATTGATGTGTGGAAACAATTGATGCATCACCCCGACTGCCATTCTGTTGGACAGCTGCTCTGGAAGAAATGTTTTCTTGCAGTGCTGACCTGATGACTTCGGCCCTCCTTATGTGGGTGAGAACGACTAGACCGATATCACTTGAACCCAGAACCTGAGTGACTCCAATGCTTGTTGGCTTGACTCCTGATTCAAGTCTCAGGAATATAAAATACTTCCACCTTACCTGCTACAGCACCTGGACTCTGTGAGTCTTGCCCTGCCAAGTGGTGCCAGTACAGTCCTGGGCCCTAGAAGTGCGTATAAAGTGCTGATCTAGCCAAAATCCACGAATCAATGCCATTGCGTTGCTCAGAACAGCTGCATCTCCATCAACACTGACGCATCACTACTGCTGTATTGTCAACGGGTTGGCCCATTGGCACAATTTCCGATGCATCATGGACTTTGTGTGGCTCAAAGCCGATGAATCGCCTCCATCCTATGGATCGATGATGACACATCACCTTCTCTGCTCCTCACATCTCCCTTGATGTCGACGCAAACAAGATACTTTTTAGCAGCCCAAGGCTAGTCCCTGTGTCCGACCTGCGCTCCATCATGTCAGCCTGAACTTTGATTTTGACACTGTCTAAGGAGATTTTAACCTTCACCCATGTAATGATTTTCATCTGTATGATTCTAGGAACCCTACAGGATTTCACCTTGCATATTACTCACTCTCTACAAGGGGATTTTTTTGAACAACATTCCATGGATTTTTCAACTTTGTTAATTTACTTAGCTTAAGCTCACCTGAAAGTATTGATGTTGTACTGACATATAAAGGCATAGGGGAGGGGTCTTCTACCGACAACATCTATGTCTCTCAAAGTATTTATTTCCCCTTTGAGTAATTTTGCTGATGAATGGAACATTTTTAGTGATCATAATCCCCTGTGTGCTTTGTTTACATGGGAGAAATACAGGTAGACAAATGTGTCTTGTATAAGTACATGGCTCTTACCAAAGACAAGGGACGGAGACTTAAATGGGATAAGATCTTTTCAGAGTCCTTTAAAACTGACATGGATGTGTCAGAGTGAATTCAATATTTGTTTAGATGTAGAGGCACTGGATGGGAGTATCTTTTAGACTTTTGATACTATTTACAAGTATATAAATACAGCCTTAACCAAACAGGGAGAAGCCAGACCGCATTAACCTTGCAGATGGTTTGATACACACTGCACAAAGACAAGGAAGGAGCTTTTGTTGTCATTAAAAAAATACAAAGAGACGGGGAGTCTGTTATAAGGTATAAGAGTGCCTATAGCATTGCGCTTGTGTTGAAGAACAATTTGAAGAATGGGCACTGGGAGGATTTAGAAGTTGCAAGTAACCAGAAAGATCGTTCCCAATTTTGGTAAATTCTGAGCCATCCTTTTTTTAAGAAGGAGCAGCTTTCTGAACAGGCAGTCACTGTCCCAGCACAGGCATGGGTATATCATTTTTCAGTCCTCTATGACTTTGTGTGCTCTGAGCCCATGTCCTGTTGTTGCTCACAATCACATAGGAAGAAGTAAGAGATGCAATGTTATCCCTGCCTTTTATGCAAGGCCCTGGGTGCGAGTGGGATCCAAGGTGACCTACTGAAATCTTTAGTTGAACTGTGATCCCCTATTCTGACTATACACATTACACAGCCATCGGGGTGACTTTAACAGAAGCCAGGCAACAGTTGGTAATAATCCCAGTTTTAAAAAAGGAGATAGAAGCGACCTAGACTGTTACAGACCGATTTCTCTTGCAGAAGTAGAGGTTAAAGTGATAGGGAGTGTTATCCTTGAAAGACGAACCAGCTGGGCCAATGGGAATAATATTTTGTTGGACCTTCAATATGGGTTTAGACCCGGAATGGGCACAGTGTAGCAAAACTTGAATTTGTACTTATTCATCAACAAATACACAGTGGCCAGGAAGGGCTTGGTACATCTGGCCTTCATGGACCTCAGCTCAGCCTTCGATAAAGTTAATCGTGATAGGCTGCGGGCAGAGCTGGGGTCCTTGGGGTTCAAGCTGGCCCTTGTAATTCTTTGAGAGATCTCCATAGAGACTTGACAGGGGTGGTCAGATATGGAATTAATGGTGACCATTTGTGGGTTACAACCTCTTTTTTGTTTTCAACTGTATCCATGGTATGTAATCATATGTTATGATCAAATCTGTACAAGGAATTGAGCCTTAATTACTTTTGGAAATCTCCAATCTCAAAAAGTGTCTACTAACTTATTTTAGACTTAGTACCTAGACTTAGTACCTTCTATCAACTTCTATTTCCTTTTTTTTTATTTTTTATATTTTTATTTGAGTCCCCCCCCCATTTTCATTGTACAGAGCACATAAGAATTTTCATTACAGTTTAACATGCAAGGGTTGTCACAAATCATAAAGAGATTATACAAATAAATCAAGCAAAGGAAATAAAATAAAAGTGAAGGCAAAGCAAGGCATACAAATAAAATAAAACAGAGGCAGATCTCTCTCTTTCCACCTCTGTATATGATCCCATATCTCCTTTCCAAGTTTCTTACCTATTCTGCCCCTCCTTGCATAGATTGCTTTCTCAAGGTTAAAGGCAGCTAATAGTTTATTTAGCCATTGATGGAACGTAAGTGGTAATCGGTCCAGCCATGCTGTGGCAATACAAAGCCTTAAGACAGCCATAGCCACAAAGATAAAGTACTCATGATTAGTCTTACCAGTGCTATCCTCTATTCCTAGGAGTAGAACTGATGGTGTTAGGGTAATTTCTATTGTTAGTGTTCTTTTAAGAAACACTTAAATTTCCTCTTGGGTTGTTTTTAAGTGTGCACAAGAAGCAAACATATGGACTAAATCAGCCTGAGTGCTATCACATCTTGGACACGTAAAGGCAGCCACCCCTCCCCATTGCTCCACCCTGGATGGAGTGTAATACAGAAAGTACAGTGTCTTAAAATGCTGTGCCTGGAGTGATGCTGAGCATAATAATTTCTGCCCTAGTTTCAGTGATCTATGGAAATTTTCCTTCTCTACACCCAGCTTTTGTATCCATGTACCTTCATATTTTCCAGATCATCAGATTTATACTCTATTAATTCAGAATAAAATCTTTTAATTGTACAGTCTGTACCAGCCTGTAAAGTGTCCAAAATTGAATTTGTTGCAATCCCGCCGGCCCTCCAGTGTTTGTCGAAATAAAACTTCTAACTTGCAAATATTTAAAGTAATGGTTTGTGTCTAGCCTATATATTGCTTGTAAGTTGTTAAACGGCATCACCCACTGCGTTCCTATCATATCACCCAGTCTGCAAATCCCATGTTTGCTCCATTCCGAAAACACTGCCCCTGAAAATATATCACCAGGGAAATTGGGATTATTACTCAACCTGGTGTAGGCATTATATCTGCGTAGGACACATTTTTTCGAGAAGGAAGACCAGATCTTGCAGGCGGCCATAACAGTTTTAAATTTAGTTCTCTTGAAGTAACTATACTCTGTAAATTTCAACAGAAAGTTTTCAGCTTGACCCCCTAGTACTAGTGAATACATTGCCAATGTTCCTAACTCAGTATGTCCTTCACTCTCTGCTCCTCCAAGCAGAATTGTCATATATTGAAGGCAATGCTGCCCAATAATATAATTTTAAATCTGGTAGCGCCCACCCCCCTCGCACCCTCGGTAATGCCATGTATCTGAGCGCCCTTTGGGTCTTCCCATGCGCCCACACAAATCGGTTTACCATGTGTTCCAGATCCTTAAACCACTTTCCTTCAAATAATAAGGGTATGGCCCTAAATAAATACAAAAACTTTGGGAGAAAAATCATTTTAACTATGTTGGTTCGGCCTACTATCGAAAAATGTATATTATTTAGTCCGTCTTGATCCTTCTTAGCTTTATTTATTATTGGCAACATATTTAACTCCACAAGGTTGTCTAAATCTGGGGTTATTATTACCCCTAAGTAGACTCCACTTTGGACCACCCCGTATTCAGTACAGTCTATCTTGTTATTTTTCATAATTTGTGATTTTGCAGTATTAAGAGCATAGCCAGACACTTCTCCAAATAATTGCGCCTCTGCTTCAACCAACTCTATAGCTTCTGTGGGTCTAGATGTTACAATTGCCACATCATCAGCGTAGGCCAAAATTTTACATTGGCCCCTACCAGTCTCTACTGGGGAGATGTTATCATTTAATTCTATACGCCTTATATATGGATCCATATAGAGGGCAAATAAAAACGGGGAGCAAGGGCACCCCTGCCGTGTACCCCTCTTTATCTGAAAAGGTAACGTATACCCTCCGTTTACTCTTATACGAGCGGACGGTCCTGCATATAGTACCTGTGAGGCTTTCACTGTTCCCTCCCCAAATCCCACCCTTCTCAAAATAAACCAAAGAAAGTCCCAAGAGACCCGATCAAAAGCTTTTTCAGCATCCAGTAGCATCCCTGCGAGCGGGTCTCCTGTAACCTCTGCAAAATCAAATAAAGTAATAACCTTTCGGGTATGATGAGTGTTACCCCTCCCTGGTATGAACCCATGTTGATTAATACTAACCAGAGTATCAATTACCTTCGCTATTCTCAAGGCGAGTATCTTAGAGTATACTTTTGTGTCTGTGTTCATTAAGGTCATTGGTCTGTTAGAGCCAGGTTGGTTTGGTGGCTTGCCCTTTTTCAAGATTATAACAATGTCAGCCCCTGCCCAGCTATTTGGAATTGATATTCCTATCTGCGCTTGCTGCATTGTAGCAATGAAGTCATACCTAATCACATCCCAAAATATTTTATAAAATTCCAGTGGGATTTGATCAGGTCCTGCAGCCTTCCCTGATGGGAGGCTGGTTAAAGCAGTCAAAATTTCATCTGGTGTAAACGGAGCCTCCAATGTATTAGTCTCTTCTTCCAATAAAGTAGCTACCGGTATGTCATGTAGATAATTGCTTATTTTGGGAAAATCAGTCGGGCAGCCTTGATTATACAAGGAAGTGTAAAATTTTCTAAAAACTTCTTGGACCTCTGAATCTGTGACTATTGTTACTGCGTCATCCTGTATCTCTCTTACTTGCCCTATAGAAACATTCTGTCTTGTGCGAATAGCTAATGTACGGCCAACAGTTTCATTAAATTCATAACATATTTCTCTATTTGCTAGATATGTTTACGCTGCCTTATTAGCTATACTCTCCTCCACCTCCATCTTTGCTTTCGCTATTCTAATCAATACTTGATCTAGAGGGGCACCCCTAAGCACACTCAGAGCTAATTCCTCCTCTGCCTCTGCCACTGCTTGAACAAGTTCTGCCTCCCTTTGTCTATCCCGTCTTTGGCTTGCTACTCTAAAGCTTATTGTCTCCCCTTGTATGTCCGCCTTAAAGGAATCCCACATATTCCCAGCTGCCGTACTGCCTCTATTAATGTTTAAGAAGCTCCTAATCCATGTTAAAATCAGGGGATTGTGATCGGATATTATCTGCGGAAGTCTTTCAATCTTAACTTTGGTTTGCAGAAAGTGCGAGATGAAGAAAAATCTAGTCTGGCACAGACTTTATGTAGAGCTGAATAGTAGGTAAATCCCTGCTCAGCAGGTTTTAGGGCTCCCCATACATCCACTAACGCGTTATTACTTGTGAGGTTATATAATGAGCGCCAAACCCTCTTTTTCCTACCCTGGTACCCTCCCCCAGTGGTCATTCCCAGTCCTCCTGCCCCATTAATATTAAAATCCCCAGCCAAAATTACATAGGGGGACCAGGTAGCTAACTCCAAATCCAAAAAATCCAGAATATCCGGATCATCTTCCGTCGAACCATAAATGCAGCCTACAGTAATCCATTTCTCATTAAGTTTATACTCTATAAGAACCCATCTCCCCCATTGATCTTCGAGCTTCCTCCTTATTATAGTATCCCTGCGTTTCGCTAATATTGCCACTCCTCTATTCTTAGCCCCTTGCTTAGAGTATGCTAATACGGACAATCCCAGTTGTTCTAATAGGTGACCTTGTCCCCCTTCTACATGGGTTTCCTGTAAACAAACCAAGTCCACATTTAGAGATCTTAACCATGTTGCAACCCGCTGTCTTTTAATTCGATCATTTAGACCACAAACATTGACCGTAACTACAAGTACACTCATTAATGCACATCAAATGGATTTCCCATCGGGCTCAAACCAGTAATAAGCAATATTTTGCCATTTATCTCTTGCTGAAATACAATCTCCCAATTAGACACACCAACCTTTTCCGTGCTGCCCTGCATGTGATAACCCAACCAAAAAAATAAAATGTGCCCTGTACCCCCCTCCACCCCGTCCCCCCCTCCGTCTCCCCCCCTTACTTGCAAATAGGTCAGTCCTGACCTATGCATGACAGCTGTAGCCCCAAGTGTCACCCGCCCCTCCTGCTCCTGCTCCTAAAAGAAAAAAAAGGGAACATTCACGTGCCTCTGAGATACACACTACTAGGTATTACTGCCACTGTCACTTTCATCCAAATTTTAACCTTGACCTCATCCTTTTCTGGATATTACTCCTTGTTACTTCCGATGTCTAAGGGCCACCGTCATAGACTTTGCGCCTTCTTTCCTTCCTTTCGCCTCATCCAGATACGCCTGCACTTTGATTTCTGAGAAGAAAATCATCTTCTGCCCATTATCTATGACTTTGAGGCGACATTTTGAAAAGGGGTTATATTTTGCCTCATGCGCCATCGCCTTTCCACTGTCGACAGAAGTCCGGCCGGGCAAAGAACGTCGTGCCATTATAGGATCGTCTGGCCTCAGGTTTGGCTTTGTTCATAATTTCCTGTCTTAGTAGAAAATTTCCTACATATATCAAAATCGCCCTCGGTTTATCTGATGTTGGCCCTCTCCTTTATACCATAGGGAACCTATGAGCCCTTTGTATCTTACTCTCCCAATTCCAGGTAGACAATTCTGGGAAAGCCCCCTTAAGTAAACCAACATCAAACGCTCGCACATCCTGCCCCTCTTTTCCTTCAGAGACCCCTAGAAGTCTAACATTGTTCCTCCGCTGTCGATTTTCATAATCCTCAAGCTTCCAATGGACATCCGATGCCATCTTTTCCTGTTCGTTTTTAAACTCATTCCATTTCCCAATGTCCTCCTCTAGTCTCTCAGTTATTGCTTCCACCTCTGTGACCCTGGCTTCCATATCTGCATAGAGTTTGTTCACCTTGCGTAGTGAACCCTGTATTTTTTTGATTGGCCTCCTTCGCCCTCCGGGACTCACTTCTGGCCTCCCCCTGCATTTGTTTCAGGGTAGCATATAACATATCCATGGGGTCCTGAGGTATTGTTCTGGGTTTGAGGTAGAGTAGTGCCCCCTTCTTGATAAAGCTGGGAAGTTGCTGAGAAGTCCCAATCGAGCTTTTTAGATACCTCTGGATGGATAGGACTCGCATTCGACTTTGCCCGATTATGAGAGCTACTCTTGAGACTTCTCAGTGTCTTGGCCCTCCGTTTTGTGCATACCTTGTGCACTGACGGACTCTCCTGAGATGATGCTGCTGAGTTTGTTCTTGCCTCAGCTTCTGAGGTATCAGACTCACTTTCCGTTATACCAGATGCTGTCCAGATGCTGTCTTTTCATCGTCCTCATCCCTCTCTTCATCATTGACAGAGTAAAAGCAGTCATCACTGGGAGAGCCTGGGTTAGGAAGTCCGCCCATTGCCTGTTCTCTAGATTCGCTGCGGACATTATGCTTCTCAGGGTCTGGGCCAGCCCCAACACCAGCACTATGCACTTAAGGGAAAATATCCTTAGGTCTCGTTATCTGCTCTATGTCCGGTGGTAAAGACGTAGTGGGCTCCGGGCGCCCTCGTGACACTTTCAGTGATTTATCTTGTCCTCGAGTATTGTAGTTATTGCAGGGAACCATTGTATCTCAGTGCGTACATTATGGATCAATAGTAAAGGTGGAGAAGGGATGCAGCTATCCGCCTCTAACAGTGATTTTCTAATAGCAACAGTCTCGGTCTCAACATATTGCTCAGTCAGTAGTGAAGATTTGCCCCCAGCAGCACCCTCCTTACCGCAATACTCGATAATATCTGCAGAATCTGCTTGCGGCGCCTGTGGCTGCAGCTGTACTCCACCATTAACCACGCCATCGCCAATTCATGCAGTTTGTTCATTCTGCACAGTCACTGAGGCCAGAGGTAGATGCGCGGTTGAATGTTGCTCCTCTGGGATCTGCACGCCGCTGTCAAAGGCTGCGGCAGCTTCCTCCGTCCTGATCCCGTCATCCTGCAGATCTGGGCTCGGCACTTCTACCTCTGCTGGATCTCACATGCTCCCGTCTCCTACCTGGACTGCAGGTAAGGAGGTTACCGGTCCTGGTATTTGGGTTGCAAATTATTCCCGGAGGGTAGGCTGTCGCAGATTCCCCTCCTTACTGGATACTTCGCAGTTCTGTCGCTTAGTGCCCTTTTTAGTTACTACGATCTTCTTTTCCTTATCCTTCACCGTCGTGATATTTTCGGGGGAGCAGTTTCTATATTCTCCTGTCTTTTATTTCTCCGTAGTTGGGTCGCTGATCTCAAGTTAGTCGACATTGTGGTCGTGTCCGGGTCACTGAAGGTAGCTTTATCTGATTCTTTGTCGTTCTGTGGTTTCTGGATTCGAGGGGCCATAGCTTGTTTGTCAGATCGTCTTTTCCGCTGGTGTGGAGCGTCAGTTCTCAGCGTATTTAGCCATTAATGGAATTGTGGCAGCTGCGATGTACTTCTCGCTAACCAAGTAATAATGCGTTGAATCAATTTAAATGAATGAGGCATACTCCACTTTCCACATAATTCAGAGCAGTTATTAGCAGCTTTTCAGCAGTCAGTGGTACTCAGAGATAATACCATACTTCAAACATAGCAGGAGCAAGGAAAGGAGCAACTGCTCACTACGGCCTGTCAGCGGCCATCTTGCCCCCCGAGAATCTCCTATCAGCTTCTATTTCCAAATGAGGTTTGGCATAAACCATCCAATTTGCCTCCATGAACAATAATGTATCTATTTGTGATACTACGCATGTAGTGCTTATCTGCCCTAGATTTGCTACTCTCTGACATAAGTATATCAGGCCCCTCCTATTGTTCATGGTTCTTAGACAGATTAGACCTGTGTTTTTATATTTACAGCTTTAATCTACACCCAAACTGTGCTTTTCTGTATCCTGGTTTTTAACAGGTCTCGTTATGGCGTGTTTTTAGTATTATAACCTAAATTACGTTGTTATATTACTAAATTTATAAAGCACGTGGCTGCCCAAGCAAAGGGGCGTCCCAGCACTGAAACCAGAAATAACATTGCAGGGTGGAGAAAACAAGGGGCGCCTACTAGACCAGGAAGAACCTGGTTTTTATGGCCCTTCTGAAAGCTACATGATTTTGGATACTCCTGGATGCTACTGCTAAGCATATTTGAGTCACTGTTTTTCTTATTTTTAGCTTTTCTTTAATGTGTTTTGTTTTTATCATGTGTGGCTCATTACTATTTGTATCTTTAATGTATTTCCATTTACCAATGTCCTATATACTTATTTGATTTTTGTAAAAGATCTAATAAAGTTTTAATGATGATGATGGTGATGACTCATGGTCTTGTTTGAACCCTGCTGGCTTGACGAGGGACACGCAACCGCTGCGTTTCCGACACGGAGACCTGGGGAGAAGGAAACTCCATTTCTCAGGAGTCTTAGTGGCGCGCTCGCCGTTGATGGAATTGCGCACGCCATGAGGCTCTTAAGATCTGGTGAAGGGCTCCCGCAGCGCAAGGGCAGGCCCGTCTGCGCTCGTCCGCGGACAGACGAGGCTGGGCAGGGCAACCCCCTTAGGCTGTGTGGCAGTCGAAAACACCCGTAAGAGAAACCTACGTTGCATTAGCTTGCAGTACAATTAAACCATGGGTTAAAGGAAATTACCACTGCAAGGGGGAAAAATGCACACAAAGAGCCCACCTATAACAAAGTACTTAAAAAATGCTGTGGGCCTTATTATTAGTGGAAACCTGCATGTAGAGGGGCAATTGGCAGCAACAAAAACAACACTCGATGCTGCTTTAAGGGGGAATGTATAAAAAAAATGGGACTGAACTTCGAGCCCTGGAGTGCAATATAAGCGGAAAGGGCAAGGAGACAGAAATACTTATAATAAACAACACTAATATTATAAATGCCCATGGATCTTCTAACCCTTGTGTCTTAAACTCATCTCTGTAGATTTCAGTGTTAACTAATGATACATCCCCCGTATCCCCTCCTGCCCAAAAAAAGAAGAAACCGGTCTTAATTGCCAATAGCCCAGTGGAGAGGCAGTCAACTAAGCCCACATCAAAGACTAAATCAAAACCCAAACAAAAAAAGGGAGGATTACCCTGGGATGAATAAAGGGGAAGGTAATTCTACAAACCAGAAGGCTCAAGATCTTGAGATTTTATTTAAGAAACTGCATGGTAAACTGGACAGTATTGAAAGATGCTTAATGTTCGAAATCAAGCTGTTGCAGAAAGATATGGCATTTTTAACAGACATGGTTATCAAAACACTACCTCCTAAATCCACAAGCAAGACACTGTGCCTCACTTTGTCAGCTCAAAATATAACAGAGAACGTAAAAGGAAAAACAGATCCCGTCACCATAATTGGTGCAGTTACACAGAGAGAGACACCCAATACTGCAACAACATCCAAGGATGTCCTGACAATAGGACGGTGGGTGATTTACTGAATATCCTATTGATTGATGATAAGGGATACTGTTCTGATAACATTGACAATATAATGGCCGTCCCATTGGGCTTTTTCTACAGGCCTATTTACAGCAATAATACCACAAAGATGAGTTATAATCCCATTTTAAACGTGCCCTTGTATAACAGGCATCTACCATTGAGAAGATGCAGTGAAATAGATTGACATAGAAAGAACAGGGCTGAGTACGCGTCTCTGAATAGGGACCATATTGTAAACCATAGGCCCCCAAATGTTGATTTAACAATACAAATTGAGGAAACTGGAATAGAAGAGCATTTGTATAGTATTAAGGATGCTGCCCACATAATCAATTTAACTTCTAATCGGGAAAATGTTAATCCAACTGCACCTACCACCACTGAGGCTCTAAATAAGCCTGGTACTGGTAATAATGAATACCCACTCACCAGTAACTTGACGATAGATGTTCCTACCATATATCCCAGTGAGTTTTAAAATATCATGACGTGACACGTTGATGGGATCAAAAATAGGTTTAGGGATGAGGACTGGCTGAAAACGTTAGATGGGTGTGCAATCGTATTAATCCAAGAAACGTGGTGTACAGAGCCTTTTTTTAAAACGGTTAACAAACCATTTGCGCAAATGCCAGCCCCTCTTGAATGGGTAGGGCAAAAGGTGGCTTAGCTGCATTAATTGCAGTCACCTCACCCTTGATTTTAATGAATACGTGTGGTTCATCCCAATATTATCAGCTTTTGTATTTTTATTCGAAAGAAAAACAGGCCATTGTTGTAATAAACTTTTATAATAATATTTGTGATGACACCAAGAGTAAGGTCATCAAATTAATAGAAAATAATTTCGACAATTTTTTGAAGGGACTTGAAGGGGATTATATTTTAGTTTGGGCGGGTGATTTTAACTGTGTTAAGGGTGTCTATGAAGCTGGAGAACCCTGTGAGTATTGTGACCAATTTGGCGACAGGATTCCGCATTTCTCACATGATACGAATGGGGAGGTAATCAATAACGCTGTGCACAAATATGATCTAGTAGCCCTAGAAACCATTAGTTTAGATTGTGAAATAAAAAAACAAACCTTTGTAGGAAGAAGGTCATCCTCAAACATAGACCCTTTCATTGTATCAGTCATGATCTGGTGGAAAAAAATTCTAACAAACATTAGCCTTTTTAGTGATCATACCCCCTTAATTGTGTCATTGAGACTAAACCTGATACCAAAAGTACGGGGGAATACAATGGACACTGAAATTAATACTCAATGGAATAATGGTATCTTAATAAAGTGGTCAGGAGTGAATCCAGCCACATTCATGGAAAACCTCTAAGGGAAAACACAAAGAGATATAGATACCTAACTGGATGGTTCTTCCTCTGACCCGGCAATTATAGCCGCCTTCTATAACATTACAACTACAATTGCAGGTGCTTTAACAACTAAAAGGAGAAAGAAAACTTGTGATCTTAACCCCAGATGGTTCAACCACGAATGTTCTAAGCTGAATGGGGAACTGAAATTGGCACTAAAGCAAAAACCTAGCGATAGTGTTAGGATCAGTATCCTTAGTAAAGACTATAAAAACGCCTTCAAAGAAAGGAAAAAGGAGATGCATGAAGGGGCATGGGAGAAATTAATCCAAGCAGCAAAGTTGAACGATCAAGCTCTCTTTTGGAAAACTATTAATCATCCCAACTTTAGAGAGAATTGTGCAGTACAGATTGACACGTGGTAACCCCGGAAGACTGGGTATCCCATTTTGAGAGCATTTTTAACCCAGATGCTTTAAAAATAGCCAATGGTTAAATGGGCAATTTTTTAATAGCAGAATCAGTCGGAACCCCAACAATAACGCCAGAAGAAATTAAATTGGTGCTGCAAAAAAGTGCCAATTGCAAAGCTGCAGGCTCGAACAGGGTCCCTGTTGATGTTTTTAAACATAATACAGATTTCTGAATACCAATCCTATTGAATGCCTTTAATGCCACTCTTAAGAGCGTTTTACCTGCCACTTAGGTCAAAAGCATCATCGTACCCATTTTTCAAAAAGGGGACAGAGGGAAGGCAAACTGCTATCGCCCAACATCCCTTCTTGATTCCACTTCTAAAGTGATGGGCTGTATAATGGTAGAAAGGCTTGAAATCTGGTCCAGTGAGCAAAATATTCTAACAGAGGCACAGCATGGTTTCAGAAGAGGTATTGGGATGGTGGAACAATGCTTAAATTTAGAAGTACTAATAGGGAAGAATACATTAGCAAAGGAAGGGACGCTACACCTATGCTTTGTCGATCTCACAAGCGTCTTCGACCTAGTCTACCATCATAAATTATGGCAAAGACTGAAAGGACTAGGGGCGCCTATTGCTATAATTACATATCTGTCTCAGATTTATAACTCCTTAACTGCCAGTGTACAGTTTGGTAATAAGGGGAAATGTACACCAGATTTTAGAGTCATGCATGGTATCAGACACGGATGCGTGTTAGCACCCCTTTTATTTTTCCTTTATATTAATCACATAGGCCCCTTTTTGTTGGACTTGGCCCTTTTTGCAGGGTCATCCCTGAACATTTTGCCTTCCTCTTGTATTTTGTCAGACCTGTTTTTGTTGGTTTTATGACTCTGGGAACTTTACCACTGCTGATCAGTGCTAAAGTGCATATGCTATCCCTATGGTAAATTGATGTATGGATTAGCGACTCCATGATTGGCTGATTTGGTTTACTGGCCAGACCCTAGTACAGTGCACTGAGTGTGCCCAGGGCTTGTAAATCAAATGCTACTGGTGGGCTTGCAGCACTGGTTGTGCCACCCACAGAAGCAGCTTGTAAAGTGTGTCTCAGGTCTGCCATTGCAGAGCCTGTATGCAGTCTGGTACTGCCATGCTGACTGGGCAAGTGCACCCACTTGCCAGTCCCTAAACCATCGCTTTGCTGCAGTTTGATTATTACATCTTATAATCCTAACTGACTCAAGGAACTAGGTAGAAATTCGAGTTTACTATGCCTGAACTCAGAATGATAAAACATATCTTTTTGTGAAGTTAGTTGTAACATTCTGTGTTTGAAAATACCACTATTAGAAAGTATGTATTTTCTTGCCTAACTATCCAAGCCTGCGTCTGCTAGGTTTTTTATTCCTTGTCTGGAGTTTGAGTGACAGGGGTTGGGGGATTCCAGGAGACAGGGTGAGTCAGCACAGGGCTCAATAGAGAGGTCTGCATGTAGATGGAAGGGAGGAGTTGCACTTGGGTCGTGAATAGTGCTGTGCCTTCCCCCCACAATGCTGGCTCCACCTCCTGTGGTGTTTCTGATGTCCCTGGCCTACACAGTGAAAGGAAAGAAGGAGTCTTGTCAACAAAGTACTCCATGACTAACCAGAACTTGCTTGGACTAGGCAAAGGCCTCTCTGCCTTCAGAGAACAAAGGGAAAATAAATATAAAAGGGGGGACCCAGACCCCAGAACTTTAGATCACTTTTGGGAAACAGGAAGAAACCTTGCTGAGGAGAGGAACCAGAGAGACTGAGGAGAGACTATCCTTAAGCGTGAGGGATTGGCCTGCAGTTGTTGCCTGACTGCCAAAGAGAGGAGAAAGGACTTTTGTGCTACTTTTATTCAACTTGTGAAGGATCTCCAAGGGCTTGATATAGAGCTTGCCTCCTGCTGAAGTTTCAGGGACAACAGACTTCTCCAGCCAGCTCCCCAAGTTTTCTTTGGAAGTGCCTGCTGTTGTGTTGGGCTTTCTGAGGGACTGCGTGTCGCAAGGAACTGTAAGCGCGACTCATGAAGAAGAAGCGTTTCACTGCCACAGCCGCTGTCGTCACATCGCTAGAGAAGAGAATCAATGTCACATCAGACTCAGCCGCCTCACCGGGAAGCATGTCTCAGGGCCTGTCGCGGCTCAGAAGAATTGTTGAGTCACCGCACGGCTGTCGGGCGTGCACGCATCGTGTCGCATAAAGAAGAAGATGCAATCTTTGTTTCATTGTACCGGATCTTCCTCGCATCACGGTGCTGCAGGTCGCATCGCCACAGAAGTGCAATAATAAACCGAACCATCACCTCCCCACGCCAAAAAGAACCAACGCATCCCCTACGCATCAGTAGGGACCAGACGCATCACCGTTCTTGCGTTTAAGGAACCAACGATCACCTTCCCTGCAACCCTTTCGTTGTATAGCGTTAAGCATCCATAAGTATATTGAAATCAAAGTGTCACATTTTACACTGAGCCATTTCAACCATTTTTAAAGTACAGTATTGTGGATTGCTGTTGTTTGTGGTCTTGTGTTAAGTCTATATAAAAATACTACAACTTGTATGGTCTACATCTGTAGTGTTGTCACTGGGTTACTATATATGTTCACAAATATTTTACACACTGCCTCTGAGATAAGCTTGTCTGCATGTGCCAAGCTACCAAGTGGTGAGCAGGGGTTATTTTAGGAGTGTACCCCCTTACCCTGACGAGATGCAAGGGTCCCTATTTGATCAAAGGTACCTACAGCTGCCAACTAGAGACCCCAAATCTAACACCTTTTTACAAAATTTAACTGCCGGTGCCCTTGAATGTAAGAACACGCCCCACACCAGTATTATTATGTGCTGACAATGCCGTCCTAATTTCTAGGACAGAAAACGGGCTGCAACTCCTAATAGATAATTTTGTATCATACATGACCGATAAAGACTTACAGCTAATTCTAAAGAAAACTTTTGTCATGACATGTGGGAGCAACAGATCTAAGAATAGACAACACCATGTGGGCGAGATTATTTTTAATAGAGTTTTATCTTTTTCATACTTGGGGTTGCTTTTTAAAAGGAATGGCTCATGGAACACACATATTGAATCATGTAACATGACATTTTTAAGAATCACAGAGAGTATTTTTAGATTCTCTGCGGAACTTGGAAACAAACCCATTCTAAAAATTCTAGCCTTGTACCGGAGTATTGCATTTCAGGATCCTGTTATGGGGCTGCGATTTGGGGGAGAGTTAACACCGCCTCCCTACAAACTCAAGAAAACAACTTTTTTTGAAGATTGTTGACAGTCCCTAGACCAACAGAGAACTATATAGTCCATAAAGAATTTCTGGCGAGGGATATGGGCTAAAGAAGAAACAAAATGCTCTAAAGATATAATAATGGATTGTTTCAACCTTGAGCTTAGCAGGAAAATACCATGGTAGGAGCACATCTTCAATCTGCCAACATGTTGTAAAGTTGACATTGACAAAAGGAACCCTATATTTATTCAAGAGCTCGGTAAAAGCGACCCGAAGCTCAGATATCTAAACGTCATGAAAAGTGAAAGAGATAGGGCTGCCCCCAAAAAATACAGTGTTGTTTGTTATTGTGAATGCCTGCTCATGAAGACCCTAAAGCAATATCTTGTGCAGGTAAGAAACATCCAACATAGATTTTATCTAACCAGGCTAAGGATGGGTACATTATATTTTTTAGTAGCATTCCCAAAAATGGAAAAGTGGCGTCACAAATTACCAAACTGCCCGTGTGAGGGAAAAACTTCTCAATCCACGCTGCATTTTATTCTGTTTTGTAGTTTTTATAGGGACATCCGGAAACTAATTTTATAGCCCCTTTTTTTATCAAATATGCTTTTTAATTATAAACAATCTTTTAATTTTATTTGTAGTCTGGGGAATCTGAAAATTATAAACTCTGTGATCCGATATGTGCAACTTGCAATTAGGAAAATAAATCATTACACATACCTGGATGTATTGTTATATGAAAATATGGAAAAAACTATTAGTCCCCTCTATTTAGTATTTATACTGACAAGATAAGGCACTTGACCATTATGTAATCTCATGCACTTATGATAATTTGCAGATCAACACCTTATGCCCGTTGTGCAAAAATTTGAGAAGTTCACAATCTCCCATATTGACTAGAGAAATGTATAAAGACAAGAAGAGGCACCATGCCGTGCTGTTTCTTATTAGTGCATAAGGGTACATCCTTATGCACTAATAAGAAACAGCACTTTAAACCAGAATTAATTATTTTGTTTGCATAACATTTAATTGGCCTCCAATCCCTTATGGTTGTTTTATAATAGTATTATGTATTCTATGTATTGTATATGCAATAGTATTCTCTTTTTTTTGTTATTTTTTTAGTCTGTATAAATATGAACCGTCATTCTTAATAATTTTAATTATGATGTATTGTAGGAATGTTTTGCTTGAATAATATGCGTTTATGGTGGTTTTTACTTGCACTGAATAAAGCTGAATTTGATTTGATTTGACTCTGTCGAGCGCATCTAGACAGCCCCGATTGGTGCTTTATGCTTTTAAGCACCACATTCCAGTTTATTCTTTAATAATTCTTAACTCCAATTCTACTCATTGGATTTTTGACATTTTTCTTTTGTTTTGTTCATTATATTAAGCAGTATTTTGGTGACCAGCTGTGGTATCTCTTTGTGTGGTGTTGCCACTGTTTTACTGCATGAAGTGTTGCACAAATTCTGTACACATTGCCTCTTAAGTTAAGCTTGACTGCTCTGTGTCAAGCTATCAAGGGTGAGCATAGGTTAGTTTAGGCTGTGTTTATCACTTACCCTGATTAGGAATGTGGTTTTTGCTAAGACAGGGCCCATACCTCGGCCAGCTAGAATCCAAATTTCTAACAATGTGAAGCATGTATGTCAAAATGCAAGCACAAATGGTTATGGACATACACAATATTTTTAAATATGGTGTAATGTTGGTGTTGGGCAGGACATTTTCCCTGCATGTTAAGAGTTGAATGTCCCTGCCCCTAGTGCCAAACGATATCCTTGTCTGACTAATGCTGGATTATTCCCATTGGGGAAAATGCAAAATGCGTGTGTGTCATGACATAGGCCTGTGTCAATTATTGCTATCTTGTTGGACCAGGAGGGGCACCCAAAGACCTACCCTCATAGTTGTGTTATGCTACTGCCTTCACCAAGAGTAAAAAAGCATAAATGAGGAGGTGGCAGAATACCATTTAGTGATCAGCACTAGTGAACATGACCATTCTGCCCTGGGTCACTAGAGCATGGCCTTCTGGCTCATTCACCTCGTATAAAGTTATGCTACTTGTTTTTAACTCACCCCAGCTCAACATCAGGTTGATCTGGAAATGTGTGTGATGAAATCATGTGCTGAATGCATGTGCCAGGTCAGAAGGAAGAGGCCTGAACACATCGCAGGAAGAGAGAGATTGGGCAGAATAGGGAATCTAAAAGAGTGGGGCTGATGGTCCAGTATCAACCTTGTAATGCACATATGACTGTGGCAGACATCCGGTTTGTACCTTGGTAGCTTATATGGATCTTGATGTGGGAGCAATCAGCTTTGGAGTCCTCCCATGCTGTGCTGCCCTGCAGCCTGCAAATTCCCTGGCTGGGTGATAAGGACTGCACATGCATCCTAGAACCCAGAGTGACTCCATTAACAATCTGGCTGCCCTCCTTTTATGAAGTCTCAGGGACATAAAAGACTTCACCCTGCTTCAGCACATGGACTCTTCTATCTGTCCATCTGCCCTGCCAGGTGGTGCCACCCCAGTCCTGGACTCATGGAAATGGGCCTAAACTCATCTTCTTCAAATTGGTACATCACCGGTGTTGCGCTGGTTGGAACTGGCGTATCGCCTCTGTTGCAGGGGTCAGCACAGGTGCATCTCCTCTGTTGCGCGGGTTAAAACCGGCACATTGCCAACATTGTGTGGGCCTTAGCGTTTTTGCATTAGTGCAACTGCGTAGTACATCACGGACTCTACATTTGTGTAGAAATGCATCTGAAAAATTGACACAAAGGTCCAGAACGTGCTTACACCTAGGAAATTATGCAATGGGTCTGACTGGCCATATACCTGGAAGTGTAAATGCTACTTTCACTTTCTTTTAGTATCTTATGGTTGGTCCTGGTGGTGTTTGTAGTGCTTGGAGAGTTTGGAGGATTTATGGAGTGTTTGTGGGGTAGGCTATGTCTGGTTTGTCCCTGTCTAATATATTTTGTTTAGCTTAAGTGCTTATGTGTAGTTTTTTGTCTTTGTAACAGTATTTGTTTTCTTGGTGGACAATTTGGGGCGATAGTTAAGTATGTATAGTTTGGGTTTTCAGTGGTTACTTCCTGGTATGGAGTGGTAAGATTAACCAAGGCTTGTGCCTTTGTGGCTATGTCAGGGAGAGTTAAGCATTTTGGTGCCACGGACGTTGATTGTCTCATCTGGCTGGCGCAGCATTTCCTGCCATTGATACTGGCTGCAGGGGGAAGGGTGAGCCAGAGGTACCAACCAAGAGGTTAGAAGGATTGGAAGGAGCAGGTGTTATGAGCCCTGAGCAAGGTGGTCAATGAGGAGCATACCATCTCCTAACTAAAACATCATTAGGTGAACCTTAGAGCCTGGGAAGCAGATATTGTGGACCATCTGCAATTGGAGATCGGATGCCCCATATTTATCTGTTAATAAACCACCTGCATGTGGAATATAGATAACAGTTCTAAGATACATATCAATATCAAAATGAATGTGCAATGTGTAGATGCCTTGTGACACACAAGGCAAATCAGAGTGATTCCAGGTGGCAAATGTATCAAAACTGCCATACAAAGTAGCACACCAGGCATAAATGCAGTGTTTCCTTTGAGAGAGCTACCACGCTTGACTCAAAGTAATGTTAAGGAGCCCTTTGTTCAAAGGAGGGTTACCGTTTAGCAATATTCAGTACTGAAGTAGGTTTGGGCTCATAGATGTGTTAGAATTCATCATTTATTGCTGCTTTTCCTCAGTCATGTGATGCAAACACTGCACAGTATGCAGCTATATCCGCCCCATGACTAGATTCTAAATGCAGATAATCATCAACACTGCACAAGGTTTTGGTTTTATTTTGTGGTAAGACTAGTATATATATATATATATATATATATATATATATATATATATATATACACCAAGGGACACATCTATCAAATCTTCATGCAGCACAGCACAGCAAGTCAACTTGCTGTGCTGCATCAAAGGGAAAGGGCAACAAATTATGGTGCATTCCTGTCCTTTCCTAGTGCTAGCACACTTTTGGCTGCCTAGTTTCAATATTTAACCCTTGCGTCATGGTGCAAGGGGGCCTGTGATGCAGCTGGCCAGCAGTTATTACAACATCACATAGATGTAAATGATTTTAACATATGATGTAAGATATTTCTGGCCTTTCACCTCCTGTCAGATCAGCCCTTCGAGGTAACTAGCTTCATTCCATGGTCTAACAAAGTATACTTATGTGTCTAAGGGTTTCGAATTGTGCCATGACACTGAAATGTCATAGTGCTTAGTTAAGATTTGGAAGTATGAGCAGGAACTCTTCATTTAATGCAATGTCTCCATTGTTATCTTGCAGGTGTACATCTTCCATTGACCCACAAGGAACTTGATGGCTTTGAGGATGCAGCAAGTAAGTGTCATGACTACATGGTTGTAGTTCTGTGACTTGTGTGTGATCGATGATAGTTGTAACAATGTTCATGCATGTTCATGTGAATGTAGTGTTCACATAAGTGTGGGTAAATGTTTTATGCAGTACTCCACTTGAAATGTTGGGATTGTATACGTGGGACAGAATATGTGTGTAATATCTAATGAAACTCTACATAAACATCCAGTACAGTGTTACCAAGTCACACTGCAATCCATGTACTACAGTGCTACAATGCTTTGCATAAATACAATTGTGCAGGACTGTCTAAAAAAAGAACACGTAGTCAGCAACATAGCGGTCACCTGTCAAAGAATAAGCACTCATTTCAGTCATTCTTTCAAAGTCCAGAAGCAGTTGAGGATCATTCAGTGTGCTAATAAAATACCTGTAAAACCACTTGTACAGAACTTGCCAACACATTGGAACTCAATTAACACATGCTGCAATCCCTGTTTGAGCAGAGCAAGTCTATCCATGAATTATAAAGGTGAGGAGATGCAACTTCCAAAGCCATGACAAAGGGGGTGGGCAAATGGTGTCTAGAGGAGTGCCTGATACAAATACTTCCTCCTTTCGAGATTATATTGCGAGAGTAAGCAAGGAGGGCAGTTTAATGAGCAAGCTATCACGTTGCTGCATCTGCTACAAGATCATTAGAAAAAGTTGGAACAAATGTTCACCAATGTCAATGAAGAAGCAGCTTTTTTCATGGATAGCTCAGTCCTTCTCTTGAACAAAATCAAAGGCTACAAGATAAGATTTTGTCTTCCAAAGACTACATCAGCACCAGGACACTGGATTCACTATACATAATGGCACTGGCCACTTTAATTTGTTTTACTGAAATGCATTTTTGAGTTTAAAAGACTTGGTTCATCACCAAAGCAAGTGATCCAGAATTAGAGCCACTGCAAATGGAGTCCAGGCAGAAGTTCTGAAGTCAACGTTCAACCTCCATAATGGGAGGTGCTGTTGGCTTGCAGGCTCTGCAACAGCAGCCAACATGATGCCAGCTACTCCGATATCCACTAGAACAACCACTTCAAGTTCACGGCCAGCCTCTGAAATGGAATGGTTTCATTCAACAGGACAGCAAGTGGTAGCATGAATGTCAAATCAGAATATGGTCCAAGACTATCTTGATATTCCAACAGAGGTACGCCTGGATCAAAACTAAGCCTGGGCGGGCAACTTCGCTATGCCCACGAAGTGGGCGTAGTGTTGACTACTTCGCCCTTTGCAAAGTAGGCGAAGCAGGCAACACTACGCCCACTTCGTGGGCGTAGCGAAGTTGCCCGCCACCCGCCTCCCGCCCTCCCTAAATGCTTACATTAATATATAAAAGAATTATAAAACCACTTACCTTGTCCTGCCGCGTCCCAGGGGCTCCCGCTCATCATTGTGCCGCCGGCGCGCATGTTTTGGATGCTAATGCGCATGCGCGGCCGCCCACGCATGCGCATTTCTCACAAGATATATACATGAGATTAAATGTATTAACATTTTGATACACCTAATAGGTCTGCTTTATATATTTTTGAGGACTGACTCATTGACCAACCCATTGGCCCAGTCGCTTTTCATAATTTGGTATTATGAGCTTTTCACAAACCAGTAAATCAGCCATACTTAAAATGGCACCTTTTATATTGTTGCATGTTGTAGTCAGCCGTGCGCAGTAGTATGGTTTGTGTGCAATGCCTGGCCCTTTGCCAACTCTACACCACATGTTGAAGTTCGTGTGCAGTGGTGTTGGGAGCCCCCGGAGTGTTTAGCACAGGTTCTGTGGCCATATATATAATGTACATCATGTTAGCCCTGTCAGTCATAGGGTGGTCCTCCCCCAAACCTTTTACATTTTTTACCTCACTTTTTGCTCAAATAGGCACTAGATACCAATAGAGCAGGGTGCTGTGTAAGTGAAAGGCAGGACAAATATATTTTAGTTTTACATGTCCTGGTAATGAATAACTCTCAAATACATTTTTCCCTATTGTGAGGCCTTCCCCTCTCATAGGTTAAATTGGGAATTCCACATTACAGTTTAAAAGTGTAATTTCTGATTGAGACGAAGTAGAACTGTCTTGTTTGGTACCTATGGACGTGTAATAATAAACCCTCTTGAATAGCAAAGTTTGATTTATTATTACAACTTTAGAAAAACCACTTTTAGAAAGCTGACCTTTATCTGCTCTTAACCTCAGTGTGCCTGCTGCCTGACGTCAATAGACTTCTGGGTTGGATGACAGTAGGGCCTGTGCTTACCCCCTAGACAGTCTTACACAAAGAAATATGTGTCTGATGGGCCATTCACATCCTGATGGGTCATCCTGGGCAGGATGAAAGGGAGAAGTAGACATTTATACCTGAATGGGCTCTGTCCTGCTTAATTCCCTGTGGCAGGACAGGAGGATATGTGTGCACTTCAAAGCCCCACTTTGAAGTCTCCCCCACTTCAAATGCATCACTGGGTATAAGAACTGTACTTCTTACCTTACCAACTCAGTACACTTCTGGACCTGTGGATACTCTGCCAGGAAGAAGGACTGTTGTGCTGCTGAAGGACTGCCACTCTGCTGGTCTACTGCTTTGGAACAACATCTTTTCTGCTGTGCTGACCTGCTTGCTGCCCTCTCTGCCTGGATGAGAAGAACTGGACGTACACCACCTGCACCCAGAGTGACTTCCAGGGCTTATCTGCTTACCTTCTGTTCTGAAGTCTCAGGAATATCAACGAAATTCAGCAGCCCTGCATTAGCACCTGGAGCCTGCCATCTGTGAGTCCTACTTTGCCAAGTGGCACCAATCCAGTCCACATCTCTTTCTAGGCCACTGCATCACGCGTCGAGGACATTGCATCGCTGTCTGCGTGGCGCGACAATGACACATCGCATACATCCAGCGCTGCTCGATGACGACACATCTCTGAGTGTGCAGGCTCAATGATGACCGTCGCCTACAAATCCTAAGGATCGGAACCAAAGCATTGCCTCCCTGCTCCTTGCTTATCGACATTGACACATCCACCAACCAAGATACTTTTTAAGCGGGACATGGTTAGTCCATGTATCTGACCCGTGCTCCATCACAGTAAGGTTAACTTTAGGATTTACCCCAGTCATGGCGGACCAGATAACCCCTGTTGGCGTTTTATGCATTTATGCACAATATTTCCAGACATTCTTTAAAAATTCATACCTCCGGTTTTACTTATTAGATTTGTGGTGTTTTGTTCAGTAAATCAAGCTCTATCTTTCTATTGAGGTGTGGTATATTTTTGTGCATTGTTTTCACTGATTTACTGATATAAGTGCTGCACAAATACTTTACATGTTGCCTGCTCTGTGTCAAACTACTAGAGAGTGAGCACAGGTTAATTTAGGGTGTGTATCTGGTATACCCTGACAAGGATTGTGTTTCCTGCTTGGACAGGGTGAATACCTCTGTCAAGTATAGACCCAATTATTAACACATCACATAAACTTAACAGTGACGTAAGTGCCTAAAAAGTAATACGTATAATTATTTAAACACATTTTACAAGACATCACTCATTTATCCTCATCATTTTGCTGCTGAGCAAGTTCACCAGGTCTTGCTCCCAATGAGACTGTCAGCCCAGCATTGTGGCACTTGCTGTTGGGTGTAGGAGACCCTGGTGCAGCGGCACATGGAGCTCTGCACTCTCCCTTACTGCAGCGTTCACTCCACCACGCTGTATCCTTTTCAGGGCCTGCTGTCTACTGCCATCATGAGGGGGGTAGGTGGTGTTGTGCTAAAATGTTTGAACCACCACCACCGAATCAGAAAAGATGTGGCATGACATAACCCCCCTCACGCCACTATCAACCACAGGGTAGGGGTTACTGTGGCAGAACTGCCAGTCTCTGCCATAGCTGGATTGGGTGGGATGCATAGAAAAAACTGTGAAAATAAACAAAATTGGGAAACAAAAATGAAAAATAAACACACCCAAGATTGGGAGTGGGAATCTAATAAAAAAAGTTTAAAAATAGTTAAAAAAAGAGTGACGAGTGGATCAGAATGGAGTGGAATATAGTTGGGTTCAGATGGGTGGGGCCTAGTGAGCAGAAAACAGCAGGGATGGATAAGTAGGAACTTAGTAAACAACATCTCTCTGGGCGTGCGCACCGAATTGCTCCATTTGGGATGTTTTGCAGCGAGAAAGGAGGCACTAGCGTCATTTTACAACTGGTAATGAGCAAGTGGCAACATGCATAATTCAGAATAATTGTGTTCAATTTTTGTGTAATTCAGTGTAATTATGGTACACGAAATTATAGAAGTTATGTCCATCCCTAATATTTATAATGCGCACCAAGGAAATTTGATTCAGAGGAAGGAGGGATGACGAATTATGGAAAGAGAAGAGGGCAGCTTAGCATAAGAATAGCAAGGGAAAGAAATTTTCTGGATGAGAACAGGTAGTTAGAACAGTTTCAGCGTTATTTAGAATACAATTTGTCAACTGCCAGTTCGAGCCACTTCTGGGATTAAAGGAGGGTGCTCTCATGGGTGAGGACGACTACTGGGGGATTTCTCCGTGTCAATCGCCTAGTCCAAAATCATGGTCTCCCCTGGCTATTCAGATTATGTCTCTTACCCTGAACAACGCCTTGAGGGCCTGTAACGGGCGTACTCCGTCCAACAGTCCTTCAACATGTACCTTCAATAAGAAGGGTCATGAATCGCGCCTAGATTATATCTTACTGGAAACAAGTATGTGGTCTAAGGTTTTGGATTTCCGTGTAATAGCCAGGGCTGATAGTGACCATAATGCCCTTTGTCTGGAAATGGTCTTTCCAGAGCCCACGAAAGTCCTACCCCTGAAACAAATGACTTGGCCACAGGGGCATCAATACTATCAAATAATAGGCGAAGGGTAAAATGGGGGAAATTAGTAGACTCCCCAGAGAATGTAGTGAAAATTTATGATATGGTCCTTCCACGATTCACCGAGGTGGACATTTTGATTAACCAACCCATACTTGCAGATTTTACCGAGAAACTAGGGCATATCTATGCAGACCTAGTAGACGGGCTGGGACATGTCTTCTACCCCGTGTCCACTCCAAGGAAAAAGAGGACACCAACTTCAGCCTGGTATAACTCTGCCTGTAGAAAGGCCAAGGCTGAGTTGATCTCAGCGGCCAAGTCTGGCACTAATAAACATAAAATGCATGAGCTTAGACGGCAGTATAAAGAGGTAATGGCCCCCGCAAAGAGTGAATGGGACTGGGACAGATGGCATAATTTAATAATGGCCCTGGAAACCAGGGATGCACGAAAATTCTGGTTGTTAGTAAAAACAGGCTCAGGGGATCCGAGAGCGGCTGTAGAACCAAATATCGCTGCCTCAGTATGGGAATCCCACTTTAGAGCATTATACTGTGATGGACCCACTGTGTCTATTGAGGCCGAATCCCCAACTCCAGTTGTACAATATGATCCACTGGAGTTCACACTGGGGGAAGTCCATAACGCAATAGGGAGACTTGCATTGGGGAAGGCTCCAGGTCTTGATAAACTTCCTGGAGACCTTTTTAGACACCAACCTGAGATCTGGGCCCCTTATTTGCTTATTATTTTTAATTCAATTTTAAGGGGCATGAAGATCCCCTGTACTTGGCTGGGCGCAGAGATAGTTCCAATCTTTAAAAAGGGCTCTCCTCTGCTCCCAGCCAATTATAGGCCCATCAGCCTCATAGATGTCTCCCAAAAACTTTTCGCTCGTCTTGTGTTGGATCACCTCCAAGGTTGGATGGAGGATAATGAGATCCTAAGTCCCTTTCAGGCGGGATTTAGAAGGAGCACATCCACCATGGACCAGATCATCCGCCTTGTCCTTCTTTGTTGGAAAACGGCAAAAATTGAGGGTGGCAGCCTCTACATGGTATTTGTGGACCTCAGATCCGCATTTGATCTGGTGCTGCGGAAGAAATTGTGGGCGGTTCTCAGGGAATTGGGCGTTCTGCCCCAGCTTTTGCACGTATTGGCCAGGCTCCACGAAGGGAACTTCGCTCAGGTCAGATGTCGAAGGAATGGGGCACTGTCACCTAGGTTTCCAGTTGGCAGGGGGGTGAGACTGGGTTGCGTCCTAGCACCGACCCTGTTTTGCCTCTACGTCAACGGTGTAATATCACATCTTGACAGTGTCCCCAACAATGAAGCTCCGAGGCTGGAAGGCAGGAGGGTTCCAGCAATTATGTTTGCCAATGACACCCTCCTGCTTTCCAAATCCACAATGGGGATTCAACGGATACTGAACGGGTTTGGGGACTTTTGCAGAATCCATGGCCTTGAGATTACTGCAGAGAAAACAAAGTTTATGATATTTAACTCCTCGGCATCTACCCGACCAAATCCGACTTTAGGGTCGGACAGGTTGGAAAGGGTTATGACGTTCCAATATCTTGGGGTAACTTTGCATGAAAATCTATCCTGGGGCCCACAGCAAGTAAAATCCTGTCTAAAGCTATAACAACTGGTGGGGGGCATTTTGAAGGTTTCAAAATCCTCAACCTTCAAGCCAGTAAGTCCAGCACTGGAGATGTATAAAACCCAAGCTAGAACACCAGCTCTCTATGGTGTAGAGCTGTGGGGCACAACGGTAGCACTGAACTCACCAAAGTGGAAACAAATTTTATTAGACGCTTGCTGACTTTAACACAAGGCAGCCCACTCTTTCCCTTAAGATTAGATCTGGGCCTCTCATCTATAGGAGATGAGTTAGCACTGAAGCCATTGAGGTTTTGGCATAGGCTATGGTCAACTGCAGAACTGTTATACTATAGGCAAGAGCTCAAGCATGTACTGAGCCTTAACAGTTCCGATAAAATACCTTGTCTGGCCTTTGTCAAGCGAGAACTTTTACGATTGGGCTTGGCTGTTATGTGGGAAGACCCTGAACGGGGATGTTCCGAGGTCTCTCGCAAAACCCTGACCAGGATTTTTAAGGATAAAAGCCTAAGCATGGCTGTGCGTGCTCCAAAGGCTGGCACCCTAACTGAACAATTTTTGGTTTCCAAAGGTTCCTATAGGTTTGAAGATTTTATGGACATTATTTTTCCTATTACTGCCAGGAAACTTTTCATTCAATGGAGGTATGGTACCTTGCCTCTTAAAGTCTTTACAAGTAAATGGTCTACTTCGGATGACAAATCTTGCCCAGGATGTAGCGGTAGTGCGGAGGATAACATCCACGTGCTCTTTTTCTGTCCCGCTTACAGCAGATCAAGGAAGCACTGGCTGGTATCACTTTGTAGGAATTTAGGCTTCAGAAATTGTTCACACTCTTTCAGAATCCTAAAGACCAGCACTTCAAGCTGTACCATATTTGCTGTCTCTAAGTACTTGCTAGCTATGTGGCTGACAAGGCAAAAATTATTGCTTAGTTAATTATAACTGTAGGATGATTTACCAGTGCATACCACACTGTAAATACAGATCTTACTTTTATAACGTAATCTATTGTTTTTACAGGTTGTGCATATTTTCTTGTAAAATACCTCCTTGTAACAATGTAATGATTGGATGATATTATTGTTTTTATTGCATCTTTTATGGCCTTGATGGCCGAAATAAAGAACTTTTGGATTGGATTGGAATACAATTTACAAGGCATTCAGATGTTAATGTTAATGTTAATGTTATTTGATATTTGTTAAGCGCTCGTACGCCCAGAGGCTTCATGGCGCTATAGGAAGGAACAGGCGTGGCCATCGGTAGGAGGAGGTAGGCAGCTTAGTGATGCGCCTGGGAGAAGAGCCAGGTCTTCAGAGAGTGTCTGAAGCTGAGGATGTTATCACTAAGTTTCAGATGAAGAGGGAAAGAGTTCCAGAGGGCAGCTGCAAGGTGGTCAAAGCAGCTGCCTCCGAGACGCTTCTTCTTATACGGAGGAATAGTCAGAAGGGCTTTATGAGCAGACCGGAGGTTGCGAGAGGGGCTGTATTTTTTAAATAGGTCTCTGATGAAAATGGGACCAATGTCGTGTAAAGACTTGAAAAGAATACACCCAGCTTTGAAGGCCACGCGTTGCTCAACCGGGAGCCAATGCAGCTGTTTCAAGCCAGGTCTAACGGATTGCCTTCTAGGAATGTTGAGAAGAAGTCTAGCTGCCTGGTTTTGGACCAGCTGGAGGCGTTTAAGCTCTCCAGATGTGGATGCCGACGTTGGTGTTCCAGATTTTGGCTTGATGTCCTGAGAAGGAATGGGTCAGAAAATGTTGCTACATTTAGGTATTTTTGAGATTTTCATCACGTAAATTGAAATGTCAACCTTGGTGCTAAATGTGAAGGATGTATGACGTTAGCACGCATACTATTACCACGCATACCTTTACAACGCGGTATTTACAACGAATACCGTTACAAGGCATAGCGCTTTGAGGTGCTGGATAGTGGTAAGTATAATTTTATATTCCAACTCCAGTCCCCGTGGACACTAGGGAAGGTGTTGTATATAAAATTAAACTTATTCCCTATCCTAGAGCACCCCCCAGCGCAATGCGTTGTAATGGTATGTGTGGTAATGCCTGCGTTGTAATGGTAGTGCGTTGTAAAAAATGCATGCTAAACGTTGTATACCAATGTGAATGGAGGTACTTATTTGAGTTACAACTAGACCCTCTTTACCACAACTTTCCCAGCTTATATGCATGCATGCCCTTATTTTGAGCAAGCATTTTGTAAACTAAACTTATAATTCACCAGCTTTTAAAAAGATCAAAACCAACGGGCTCAACTTCAACCTTTATTAGGTACATTTATTAGGTACACTCGGGGACCGTGGCAAAAAAACCTCTTAGGCCCCCAGGTTTCTTGGATTCTCGGATTGTGATACCTAACATATTTGAATGTCCTACAGCAGAGGTCACTAGAATGGTTCCAGAGGCATGTCCTGCCAAGGCTTTTGTGTAGACAAACCATGGTGTTCACAAAATCAGTGTGTTTATGACTGTAACATGTTTTTAATGTGTAATAAAAAAAATTATCAAAATGTGTTTCCTGACTCATACTCAATCTCATTTAGGAAGGGCATTGAAAAGGCCATTCCCTCCTGACTCTGATGAAATTTGGTTTGTATCTATGTAACTGCAAATGTAATTTCAGCTACAAACCTTTGATCAGTTCCCACCTCCTGAAAGGTAACTTATTTACAAAAGGGAAGCTATCCCCGTTGGATATCTTCCCCTTTGGGAAGAATGTTAGTTGATTTTTTTGTGTTGATAAAATAGCCTGCTCCAAAAAAATGTTGAGACAGTAAAAAACAGGGTTGTGTTCTACTGTTCCTTGCAGGCCACCATTCTTGTGATTTTAGCCAATCACAGGGAGTTAGAAATTATCAACTTTCCTAATTAATCTTCATTAGGCACGTCTTTCTGCAACCCCATGTGACGGTAAATCTTAAGATGCAAGCTAGTTGTACATAGGTCCTAATTGACAATTAAGTCTTTTTTCAACCTATCTTTTAGAACTTTAGGTCCCTACATTCTATTCGATGCGCACTGAGGGCACGCATATAAAAGGTATTACCTTTGAGACATTGACTACTATTGCTGCTCTAACCAGTGAGGACATAGTCCAACAATCTTTGTTACTATGAGGTTGAGAGAGTTATCAATGGACACCAAATGAGAACATATACATGTCAGCAACAAATAATATATAGATATACATTTATTAAAAATCATCACCATTTTCTCATGACAGTTTATTTTGAAATGCTGATCAGCAGTTACCATATCTCAGTACCACTGGTAATATTCTCTTGCTAATCTGCTGGTCTGCCTTTCAACACAACCTGTAATTAGCTACTAATGGACAGTGCTATATATAAACGTGTATTCTAAGTGAATGCTAGCACATTTTTAAATTGCTTATCTCGTGAATTACATTATTTTGTATTTATTTTCATATACATATGTATTTATTCATTTCTGGGGATAGTCTACTTTTCTAGCATCAGTAAACTGAAGATGGTAGTAGTAGGTACGTGTGTCTAGATTGTGTTCTTTTTGAGGCAGTTCCAACGCTTGTTTATATCTTATACTACAGTTGATGACAGATCACAGCACAGTAAAGTAATGGGAGACCAGGGCGTCCACAGGGGGGAGGCAAGGAGGGGCGCTTGCCCCCCCCCCTGGAGCGGCCCTCCTTGCCCCCCTTGCGGACGCCCATGAAAACGGTGACTTCAAAAAGGGGTTCTCACTCTCTTTCCTCTCCTTTCTTTTATTTGGTTCCCTGTAAAATGGATCCAAAAAAGAAAGACGCTTTTGCTGGAAATGTAGTATTTTTCTGACATTTTAATTCCAAAGTGCAGCATTGGAAATAAAAGGCTAAAAATATAAAAAATAGAAAAATAACTAAATAAAGTAAGACAGAGTGGTAGCAAACTGGCCAAACTCATTTTATTCACACTGAAACACATTAGCAACACTTTTACAGAGTTTGCCAGTGAAACGCTATTTTTGTTTTCTTGTCTTTGTTTTCCCTGGACTTGGAACTAGTGCACCAATCCTTGAGGTACCAAAATGTGAGGATTGGAAAACAAAATGTGTGCTGCGGCTCTGCGTCCAGAGATGTGGTCTTTTTACCATACTGCTTACGTTTTGTAAGGATATAAGCAATGGCCATTAAAATGGGTCCATTCATGGCCCTGTAGCCGTGTCCTTAACGTTTCAGGCAAAAGCACTCACTGATTTCTGAATAGTGAGGGTAAAAGCATTACGGTAACCATGTTGTTCCTGCTTACATTTCCCATGGTTTGCTAAATGTTGCATTCCCTATAAGTGTTTGCTTCGTCCAGGATGTTGTTCCTTTTTTTTGTAGGCCGCATATTGATCTTGTGTAGTGCGTGATTTAAATTGTGCATCCAGCTGTTTATAGCGGGCAACAATTGGGTTGTAGTTGAAAACAGTGGGAGTTTTTCTCAGTGGGGCAGTATGGTGTTCAGTTGGGGAGAGGATGTGGCACTATGGTCAGAGCTGCTGAATTTGGAACTGGGAACCAGGTTCAGCCTTAATAACCAGCCCACCAGACCACTCTCCTGCGAGAGCACAATCACATGCTAGACCTTAGAAGGCTTCGCAACACCTTAGAAGTCCTAGTGTCTTCGTACCAGCAGGTGGACCCTAGCATGACAAGTGTAGGTTAACCTCTTGTCCACCACTATCCATACTGAAGTTCACCTCCAGTCTTGCGGCAGGCCCATGAAGCAGCACACCCTAGAACAGCAGTCATTGAGGTCACAGGACCCTTGAGAAGGACCAGCTCTAGGGTGGTGCAACCAGTGTGACCGCACCAGGTGCTGACTTTAGGTGAAGGCATCATGTTTGCAAGTATATTATGGTTTTAAAAACGCTTGCTGCCTCCTTCCTGGCTACCAGCAATTTTCGGCAACAATAAAAATGTCATGATGACTCTGGTGATTAATGTTCTTCTTAGAGAGAGATCAGAATTTTGTCTAGTGGAAGTTAGGACTCATGGAAAGGTAGCTCAGATGGTTAATATACCGGCTGCAAAGAACACGCACCATGCAGATCACAAAGTGAACATAATGTAAATAGGTCAGTGGGCTACTACTTTTGTCAGAGATCCTTTTGTTACTTGCAGTTTATAAGTTAAAACCCTAACTTAGAACAGTGAGCTATTAACTGTCATCTAAGAGCTGCATACAAACCGCAAGGTATAAATTCGAGTGGTATGTTCCCCCCGTACCCCAGTCTTTGATTATACTAATGTCCCAAAAAGTGTTCTTTTGGACAGAAATCAATTCTGATTATTAAGAAGAACGCCCAACCATCGTATTATGTTTTAAATTCCGGGTATTGTGTTTCTCCAGACCAATCACTATAAAACTATAAGGGCTACTAGTATGGTTGTCGGTTCCATGTTCAAATATCGTTAACATAAATATCGTCTGATAAAAATATCGTCACTAAAACATCGTTTACATAAATATCGTCATCCTATACTTAAACTAGAATTCACACAAATATCGATATTTTTTTATCGACAACCCTAATATCGTTCACACTAATATCGACTACTTAAATATCGACTACTACATTATCGACTTTATTTTAAATAACATTACCTTTGACATATATATCGACTACACTAACATCGACGACCTATGTGCTCTAAAAATATACAAAAAATATCGTCGTTTTGTTTATAACTCGAAATGCACTATTCTTGATTTTACTCATTTTTTATACTATATTACACTCCGATGTCCTAAATATTATAAACATTTCTTTATTTTCAACATATAAACGATTTAAATATTACACAAAAATGTAACTTATAACACATTTTAATATATTCTTTTACAAACAAACAGTGAAACAACATAGTATTACGAAAATAACGGTTTTCCCATGCAAAATAACGTTCTCAACCAATGATTTTGAATTTTCACTAATTGAACCAATCATAAAGTACCATTAATTAACTCACTAATATAAATACAATGACACACTTAACGTAATTTACCATTTTTGGCCCAACCTTGGAGAAAAACGGTTACCTTGCTGAGAGAAGAGAATACAAACCAACGACTACAACTACAATACATCACACTACACTTCAAGTAAGTTAAATACCATTTTTTTTTCGAAATTACTATAAGTAGATAAAGTCCCTATTTTTAAAACTTTTGATCTTTATAGTGAAAAGTAAACATGTTAAACTTATCAACAACGACAATACAGTTAGATGTAAAAACATTTATAAACTACCTTATCCATATCTATTTAGATAGCTGAAAAAAATTATTTAAACTTGCTAAGTAAATGTACAATGTAAATAATATGTATCCAACTATTATCATCCAACTACTACAAGTAACACAATGATAATTTTTTCCACAGACTCTACAAAATTATTTACCTATCTACAACTACACTACCAACATCCTCTACTACATCAAGTAAGTATAGTCAGTATATCTATAACAATTCAGAAACTAAAATGATACACCTATTACACTAAAGTATTTCTTTCTATTATTCTTTAACACTACTACAGAACGTAAAAGGGAGACAATTCTGAAAAATAAATAAGAATAAAAGGTTTACCAGTGAAGCCACATAGTAAGTATATGTTTACACTTTTGCCTACTCTTATACACACCTCTAAAATGGTGTTCAATGTTCTAAAAAAGACATATATATATTTCCACAGATCTACCTTAGACATGGCAACTGGAGCTACTTTCATTACTTCGCAAAAAGGAAAACTAATGCTGAGCTACATGGGTTACACCTACACCCAAGAAAGAGTGAAAGCTAATAAGACCCATTGGAAATGTAGTAAATATTACTCAAATGCATGCTATGGTAGAGCAACAACTGTTGATAACAATGTGGTAAATGTACGTGAGCATAACCACCCACCAAATGTAACTGAAGTGGAAGTGAGAGAAGCACTAGAAACATTGAAAGATGCTAGTACAGGATCACAAGAAACAAGCACTAGCATTTTGAAAAATGTTTTAAGCAAAGTGCCTGAACATGTGACAGGACAGCTACCTTCTATTCCCAACTTAAAGAGATTAATTGCTAAAACTAAACGTGCTTCTGATCCAACTCCACCAACACCAGAAAGTTTTCAGGATATAAAAATATATCCAGAATATACCATTACACATAATGAGGATAAATTCTTAATGTATGACAACAACAGTCATGACAAAAGAATTTTACTTTTTGCTACTAATAGTAATTTGCAAAAGCTTAAATCATGTGAAACATGGATGATGGACGGGACTTTTAAAGTTTGTCCCAAACCTTTCTATCAACTTTACACCATTCATGGGGAATACCAAGATACAAATATACCTCTAATTTATACTCTGCTGCCAAACAAAACAAATACTACCTACGTAGAAATTTTAACAACGATCAAAGAATTAACAGATAATTACTATCCTCAAAGAATTGTTATTGACTTTGAAATGGCCATGATTCAAGCTATCCTTAAAATATATCCCCATACCTCCTTACAAGGTTGTTATTATCACTACAACCAAAGCATATGGAGGCACTTACAAAAATCAACTTTAAGCATTGAATATTGTACAAACAGTAACTTTGCTTATCAAATAAAAAAGTTGATAGCATTAGCATATGTACCAACAACAGAAGTAGCTAACTACTACAATTTATTAATTGACAGCCCTTTCTACCGCACCAATGAAAAAAAGCTAACTCCCTTCTTAGACTACTTTGAAGATACATGGGTTGGAAGATTACATCGTTCAGGCCACCGTAGACAACCTAAATTTCAAATTTCATGGTGGAATGTCTATGCTAGTACAATAGCCCAGAAAGCTAAAACTAATAACGCAGTTGAAGGATGGCATAATGCCTTCCAAGCGACTTTAGGAAGAAGTCAACCAACACTTCACAAACTGATCCAAAGCATTAAAAAAGAGCAGAGCTACCAAGAACTCAGAATAGAGCAATCACTGTCAAAAATTGGCCCTAAACTAAGTAAACAAACATTAAACATGTACGAATATCTCCAGCAAAAAACTAGAATGTACCCAAGTATAGAAGGTCTAGCATATTTAGATCTAATAGCTAAATCAATCCTTTAAATATAAATTACCAAAAAGTGAGCAAAGGACAATTAAAGATAATATGTAGTTAAATATCGTAATATTATGTCATGTAAAATGATCAATAATATATTTTTACAAGACATAATAATATAACATTTAACTAAACAGTAGACTATACCACAATGCAACGCAAAAGTAAATATCACTTTTACTTACGGTTCTGCTGCTGTAGAATATGTTCCATGGTGATGATTTCCACAGGAATAATACCAAAAGCTATCCATATCCAATATCGAAAAATCCCAACAAAATGCAAAAAATACAACTGTTTGATAATACTCCCGTTGCAATCCTCTCGAATTGGAAACCATAAAAAAGTAGATAAATCTTCACGAGTAAAAAAAATAGAGACCCCGAAAATGCAGGACATTTTCAAAAATATGTACCTGCTTAAAAAAAAAAAACGTCACAGTCCATCTGCTCACCAAAACGAAGACCTGTAAATTATCGAAAAAATAACAAACCTCAAAACATTGGCAATACGCATAGCCTACACATAGCATATAACACATAAAAACAATCTGAATTCATCCATTAATACAACAGTAAACGTTACTTTTGTTCGAACTACCTCACAAAATACGCTCTCCATAACGACGCAAAATAACACGTAATTCGCACATAATATGTAAAGTACTACACATATCTACACGTACACACTACAACTATCACTAAATTTAAGTTAAATATCTTTAAAAGTAAAGTGAAACAAACTTACCTTCACCTACAAGAAACAGCTCCCAACCGCGAGCTTCCGTTTTCTAAAATGACCCAAACAACGATGTTGATAGAATAAAAAGTGAAGTTCCAAAAAGTAAAATGGCAGCATAATAAAAACTAAAATAGGACAAAATAGCCTTTAACAAAAAAATAAATTGTATTAAATAGCATAATATATGCAATATGTATTAAATATTTTTTTTTCTTGTTAAAAAAAATATGAATATTGTAAAATAGACATTAATATGTTTAAATGAGTTATGTATTAATTGTTTTTTATTAAAAAAATGTATTTCATTGTTAAATATTTTTCTCAGATATTACAAAATGTAAATTTATGTTATGTACATATCTTGATAAAAACAATGCCATCATAAATATGTAATATATTACATTTTAATAATAATTATTAAAATGTAATATAATAATTTAAGTATAATACAAACAGTATTTATGTAAAAAAATGCTATATAATTTGTGACCAAAAATTATGTAAAATGTTATTTGAAAAATTGTAATATCTTTGCAATATCAAACTAAACTCTCAATAAAAATTTTTTTTTAAAAATTTGTTTCTTATTTTTGACTTGTCATATTAATGTAAAAATGTTATATAAATGTTTTTATTGTATATTTATGGAATGAATATTACTACATAACATATATGATTCTTATTAAAAATAATAAATAGATACTGCTGAATTAAAATTAATAATAATTCTGCTGGACAGTAAACCATAATAAATTACTATTCTAACTCCAATCCAACATAAGTCAGGGAAAGTGCTGTATAATAAACCATAATAATTTACTATTCCAACTCCAATCCAACATAAGTCAAGGAAAGTGCTGGATAATAAACCATAATAATTTACTATTCTAACTCCAATCCAACATAACTTTGTGAAAGTGCTGGATAATAAACCATAATAATTTACTATTCTAACTCCAATCCAACATAAGTCAGGGAAAGTGCTGGATAATAAACCATAATAATTTACTATTCTAACTCCAATCCAACATAACTCTGTGAAAGTGCTGGATAATAAACAATAATAATTTACTATTCTAACTCCAATCCAACATAAGTCAGGGAAAGTGCTGGATAATAAAACATAATAAATTACTATTCTAACTCCAATCCAACATAAGTCAGGGAAAGTGCTGGATAATAAACCATAATAATTTACTATTCTAACTCCAATCCAACATAAGTCAGGGAAAGTGCTGGATAATAAACCATAATAAATTACTATTCTAACTCCAATCCAACATAAGTCAGGGAAAGTGCTGGATAATAAACCATAATAATTTACTATTCTAACTCCAATCAAACATAATTCAGGGAAAGTGCTGGATAATAAACAATAATAATTTACTATTCTAACTCCAATCCAACATAAGTCAGGGAAAGTGCTGGATAATAAACCATAATAATTTACTTTTCTAACTCCAATCAAACATAATTCAGGGAAAGTGCTGGAAAATAAACCATAATAATTTACTATTCTAACTCCAATCCAACATAATTCAGGGAAAGTGCTGGATAATAAACCATAATGATTTACTATTCTAACTCCAATCCAACATAAGTCAGGGAAAGTGCTGGATAATAAACAATAATAATGTACTATTCTAACTCCAATCCTACATAAGTCAGGGAAAGTGCTGGATAGTAAACCATAATAAATTACTATTCTAACTCCAATCCAACATAAGTCAGGGAAAGTGCTGGATTGTAAACCATAATAAATTACTATTCTAACTCCAATCCTACATAAGTCAGGTAAAGTGCTGGATAATAAACAATAATAATTTACTATTCTAACTCCAATCCAACATAAGTCAGAGAAAGTGCTGGATAGTAAACCATAATAAATTACTATTCTAACTCCAATCCAACATAAGTCAGGGAAAGTGCTGGATAATAAACCATAATATTTACTATTCTAACTCCAATCCTACATAAGTCAGGGAAAGTGCTGGATAATAAACCAGAATAATTTACTAATCTAACTCCTATCCAACATAAGTCAGGGAAAATGCTGGATAGTAAACCATAATAAATTACTATTCTAACTCCAAACATAACTTAACTCAGGGAATGTGCTGGACAGTCAAATTAAAAAAATTACTATTCTAACTCCAATCACACTTATATCAGGGAATGTGCAGGATAGTAAACAATATACATATAACAATTAAAATTTCGTGACAATTTCAAATTTTGATTTGTAAATTTCGAATTCTGATAAAATTTCTAATTTGTTCTTATTTTTCGATTTTTTTTAAACATATTATCTAATTTACTACCCACCCTTATCCCCTATTATACCAATAACCCGCTACTAAAATATTAATATGAAATTTTTCACTATCATTAAAAAAATAATTTCGTTTAAATTTCTAAATTTTATTGTAAAATTTCTATTTCTGATTTATTTTCGATTTTTTTTATAAAAATTTTTTTTTATATTAATTTTATAATTAATACCCACCCTTAGCCCCTAAAATACCAATGACCCACTACTAAAATTAATATATTAGTTATTAATTAATGATTACAAATAAAATTTCGTGAAATATTATATTTAGAAAATGTAAATTTCGATTTCTGATAAAATTCCTAATTTGTTTATTTTTTAAATAAAATTTTAAATTACTACCCACCCTTATCCCCTATAATACCAATAACCCGCTACTAAAATGTTAACAAATCTTTTGTAAAAAAAATTTTTTTATAATTATTATTATTAAAGTATTTTTCTACATTTTTAACAAAAATATTAATTATTGTTTTTTATTTAAACACATTATATTTTTTTGTCGATATTATATACAACGATTTTTTAGTCAACGATATTCTATTCATCGATATTTTTGTTTGACGATATTTATGTCATTCTAACAAAACGATATTTATTACAACGATATTTACAACGACGATATTTTGTTCTTTCGATATTCTTACCACGATATTAATGCTAGTCGATATTTTCCCGTCGATATTCTATCTTAATACCATGGTTGTCATGTGACTCCTACACCTTGTAGTCCTTAGTCTTATGTAACATTTTCTATATAGTGATTTACAAACATATTGATTGTCTCTGTGTAATGTGTGTGATGTAAAGTGCTCTGACACCCTACAATGTTATGAGTGGCGCTGTAAATCAAATTTAATGCATCTGAGAGAGAGTGGTTATGGAGACTTGGGGGGCACAGTTAAAGGGTGGTAGTGAGGGAATCCATGGCAGAGGTGGTCATTGGGGGGCACTAACAAACATTAATGCACAGGACACCACCAGTGCTATGGCTGGCCCTGCCCTTGAGGCCAGTCTGCATCACCCAAAGGTACCTCCATTGGCCTTGTTTCAGCAGCAGTAGCTGCAATTCACCAGGGATTGGTAATGAAGGATTTCCACACACCAAACTTAGTTCGCAAACTTCACAGTCTCCCTGCTTCATTCACAAGCACTTTTAACATGTGCTGCCTGCTGTGGGGACACTGGAATTAATTATGCAGCAAAGGATGACAACATTATGCCATAGTGTTGACTAAATTATGCATAAAAAAAGACTGCAGCGTAATGCAGTATATTTTCAGATATTTTATTATTTTGACGTGTGTACACATGCTAACAGTCTCTGGAAAGATTTTGCCTTATTAGTACCAGTGTAACATACAAATGCAGCAGTGAGAAAGGTGACCAGTCAACCTTAACAATAGGCCATCCACTCCGCAGCAACACAAGTCACATTTTATATTGACTTTTGATATGTTTGAGCTACAAACAATTTATTAGTTTAAATGGTCAGATCATGCCGCAGATCTTGCATTATGAGGCAAATATTGCAGAGCCATAATTTTAGAGAAAACATTTGCAAACTAGTATATTTTGCCTGTCATGTTTGAACTGCTGTTGTTGAAAAAGGGTGAAGTGCTGATGACAGAAACTCCCTGGCTCGGAGACAAAGTGCTTGTGTTTCCACATTTTATTTATTTTGGTACATTCTGTGATTAGAAGCATATCCCACTTAGTGAATATATTTTAATGCCAATAACTCATTATAACCTTAAATAATCATATGTATCCATTGGTTGCATAAACTGGGCAGTGAAATGCCAAACAAATACTAAAAATTGGGATGTCTGCGCATTCTAGCCACACCTCTGGCTCTACCCACAGATCCAATCCTTGGGTTATTCCCACCCTCTGATTCTCTGTCCATTGTTCCACTACTTTTTTTCCCCCACTTCGACCACTGTGTAAGACTCAGCATCCCTGCACCTGTGATGTGGCGCAACTGCAGGCGCCGCTTGTGCCACACATTTACGGTGCCGGGCTTCCGCATAAGCGAGCTGGCCATTATTGTATCCCTAAACGTGAGCACCATGTCAGTTTGACATTGACTACACGTAGAGGGACTCTAAGTTTCTTTAAAAAAATATAGCTAACATTTGGACCTATACATTTTATTTTGTATAAATTAATTGAATGTGTGTAAAATTTAGTAATGCCCGGGGAATTCTAGTAAAGGGAGAATCCACTGTCAAATCACTAGCGTGTGTGATTGCTGCATTATTTAGTACTAACTTTGATGTTCTGCTTTAACTTTAGATAAAAGTTATCATGAATTCTAGCACCTAGACGCCAATATTGGTAAATATGTGTGCTACAAATAATCCCTAACATACACTGTGCATACAGTATATTTAATCTGTTGCTTTAATCATAGGCTGATTTAAAGTATTCTGATATAAATCTAATCATGCGGAAAACAGCCTTGATTGGTGTTGGATCGAGGACCCAGAAGTTTGCACGCCTAGCAGACAGAGATAAAGCACCTTGTTCTAAAGTTGAGCGTTTTCCATACATGTGGTGTTTGTTGGCAGGGTCAGTCACATGTCCTGGATTCCTGGCATTTAATTGAGTCTATCCTAGTTCTGCGCCCCAGTGTTTCGTGTGCCCCACCTGGCACACATCATGTCGGAGGATGGTGATGACGTTAACATTTTGCCCCCCCCCTGGAAAAATTTCTGCAGACGCCCATGGAGACCATGTTTTGATATCCGTGAATTTCTGGTGGAATATATAAAAAATACATAAACATAATCTTTTTCTTTACAATATTTACTTTCTATTCAGTCTGTGTTCCAATTTAGGCTGCAAAACATATCTAGGTGAACGGTAGCGCACAATAGTGCCCAAAATGCAAACAAATTGTAGTGTGGCTCACTGGTTAGAGGCGGCAGACCCGAGAGCAGAGGACGGCCCGGGACCAGGGTTCGATTCCCGACGCGGCAGGTTTCTGGACCAGGGTCAGCGGACTCGATAATTCTCTCGCCTCGGTGCCCACTCTGATCAGCGATCACACTCGGCAACTCTGGGCATTAGCTTGCCTCATCTTCACAAACGGCCCCACCAGACCGCCGGGGATGCCTGGTCTCACCCTGGAGATACCCAATAAGGGACCATCTCACAGGGAAGCCAGGAAGGGTTTCGCAGCGGTCGAAGCGCGGAGATACTCCTCCGGGAGTCGATCCTAGCGCTATATAAACTTGCAATTAAAACAGTGCAAATCAATGTGGTACTCTTTGTTGATTGTGTAAAAAAGGGGATGGGTCATACACATTTTGCTCTAGGTCATATTACAAAAATATGTTCTCATCAGGACAAAAATTAATTAGGTAAACTGTGAAAAAATTGACCAAATAAGGCACCAAACTTATTGCTCATAAATTATGCAAGGTTTAACAGAGATTTTAGCAATTAAAAAATAGACCAGAAATGGTGGTGTAAGGCACACATGCCAGGATATTAAGACTAAAGGGCTCTAATCCCTACTCTTGGAGGATACAAGAGGCAATTTGAGCTATGTTTGCATTTTCAGCCCGATTCATTGGGGGTTATGGGGGCTTTTACGGGAATATGTAAAAGGGTAACTGAGTTGCTGTTATCACCACAGCCACAACACGCTCCCAAAAGCATTAAATGGCTTGACAAAACTTGTACACAAGCTTATAGTAGTCTGATACGCGCTTCAAAAGGTCACATAGGGACATTAAGTCAAAACCTGCAGGAAACCTTATAAGGATGCTGTCGGGTAAGTAAAGAGAAGATTAGAAGGGAGACCTGGGAGCAACTAACTGCTGCCTTCACCAATGATGTGCCTCAATTCTGGCGAGCAGTACATTCACCTTTTTTTTTGCAAAGAACATCGCCACTATCTGGCGAGTTTGAAATACACCTTTTTTTGTGAACAACCCTGCCAATAGTATAGATGTGACCATTCCAGAGAATGCTTGCGTCACCCATTACACTAGCGTATACGTTTCTCACAATTCCGTTCACCCCAATGGCAGTTCACTGAATGCAGCATATAGTCCAAGGGGTGACGATCAGATAATAGTTACGTTTAAAAAATCACGCTCATGGCCATTTTGTTAGATGGCATGATCAGATGTTTCAATCCCCTGTATGATGTTTGCGGTGGCTGCTAGGGACACAAAGTGGCAGGAGACTTGTAATGTATTCCCATTACACCAAAGCCATTTTTGTTTAGTCATTCACTTTCCTGGGAGCTCTACTGAGGGAATCACATTTGACCAGTATTCTACACGAGCTGAGGGAAGGTCTTGATTATTGGGAAAGGATACCCACTTTATTTCAGAAGAAGAGAGGGACTAGAGATCCAGGAAATATTGCAATAGTTTTAAGATAATTTGTCTGTTTAGAGGATCTTCCCCATTTGCAAAAAGGTCAGATATCTAAAGATTTAATATTGACTCTACTGAGGATAACCCACGTTTAGAGCTTGCTGCCAAAACTGAATATGAGGGAGAACTGCTTTCCAATTGGAAAGTAGTGCTTATAAAGTTGGGGGCCTGTGGGTTAAGCTGCGCTTGTACATCTTTTAGAGGAAGAAGGCGAAACAAGGTTGATGATTGTGCATCCTGTGAGTTTACCATGTTAGTTGAGCTGCTGCTTGGTCCGCTTGTCTCAGAGCTAGTGTGGACATCAGTTAGAGTAAACTTTACTCTTCAAGACTTCTCTTGGTAATTCTGGGAATTTTTTTTCTTTTTCCTCACTGACTTGCTTTTGCATTGTTTCAATTTGCTTTCTTTGAGTCAGGTTCTTGTGTTGTAAGAAGTGAATCAGTCACAAGGAGATTTTCAAGAAACCTGATTAATTTAAGCATTTGAATAATGGATAGCAGGTTAGAGCAGTTGTCTCCTTACTTGTCTCCCGGTCTACAGTTGAAACTGCAAATAGCCTACGTAGGAATAGACTATTCCTGTTTCTTCCACATTCTTTTTCCTCTCTTTTCACATTCTTTTGCCTGGTTGAGTTGCACTAGATTTTTTAATAATGTTCCATGAGGTTAGTGCTTTTAATCCGTCACCATCTTTACTTGTTTGAACTCCCACTCCAATAACTGCCCTTTGGGCAGAGGACGAGTCATTTTGATTGATTAGAATTTTTAATATTGCAGTTTGGATTTATAGACTATGATGATAATCAGTGGTAGATTTTCCTACCAATAGTAGTATATATGTGTGTGTACCATCTGTAACGACTGTAAGGACTCGGAGATGATTTCATGTTCATTTGCAGGCTAAAATGATGTTAATAGAGGAAAGTCAATAGAGGGAGATACATTCACTTCAATCTCTGTTACTTTGCTCCGTGTACTATTTAATAGTTTCAACAGTTTGCTCTCTGCTGTATAAGGGAGTTTACTTGGATCAATATCAGGCAATGTAAAATCAGCTGGCAAGTCATCAATAGGTATAACTTCTGGAGTTATCGGCTGATTACTTGTTTCAGTGGCGAGGGCAGTGCTATTTATTTCTGTATTCATTGTGGCTTTAGGCATTTGCTCTGCTATGCCGAATCCAGTGTTGTCACTTAGAGCTACATCAAACATTGTGTTACCTTCATCTGATGTTTTCCCATTTCCTGACATCTTAGGAACTAACTTAGGTGGAATTGAAGTAACAACTCCTCTATAGGGGCGTTTGGGCTCCGCCCCCCTGCTTTCTCGCCGCGAGAGAAGGCAGAAACATAAATGGTAATACCTACCATTTATGTTTCTGCCTTCTCGCACAGGGTGAGAAAGCAGAAGTCCCTGGTAGGGGGTGGGCCGTGTTGCTCGAGGGCAGGTGGGGGGGTGGCTAGCCCACTGTTGTTTATACTGACTGTTTGGGCAGCCTGAGGACGCCCAAACAGGCAGTATGAACAACAGTGGGCAAGCCACTCCCCCCTGCCCTCGAGCAACACCGCCCACTCTCCCTGCTCTTTATGCCTGCTAATAAATTACCTGGGTGGGGCAGCGGCCTCACCAATTACAACACTGCAATTGCAGTGCTGCGATTGGTGGAGGGGAGGGAAGCTACCTTCCTGATGACTGCAGGAATTCAAAGAGCAGGACGGCGGGAGTCGAGAGTCTCGGGACGGTAAGTTTGACTTTTTTTCCCATTAAACCCCTCCCGCCCCCCCATCCCCATCCCCTCCGCGACGACCCCATTGACAACCCCAGTAATGCCGGCCGTGACTGGAAGCAGACTGACGCTGCACTTTAGCTAGCAAGGGTTGTCGGTGAAAGCCAGCTCAGGTCCCCAGGCCCACCTCCTCCTCCTCCTCAAAGCAACCCACTTACTCACACTTCTAGAGGGCCGCTGTCCTTGGTTTTGTTTCCTCAGCAGTGCCCCACCACTTTGAAATAACACCAGCTGTGACTGATTTTAACCCTTCTAAAGCGCTGATATGCGCTGACTTTTTCCGATTCTCTTCACTGTTTGTACCGTTTCTTGCTCCTTCACTACAATGGTGCGATTTCTTAATTTTTTTATTGTCTTATTAGAAAGACAACTTTTCCTCTCCAGGGTATGATAGATCACCAGCTTTGACCACTCCAATGAAAATTCAAGGAGTCCAGATTGATCAGTCCAGTCTTTCGGAGTCTGCAATCCGAGTAATAAACCTCAAAGGTAGTTCGGAGTTAGGCGAGAAGCAGGAGCACAAACATAATCAGCAATTATGGAAGTTGAAAATGTTGAATAGAGTTAAATCGATTATGTACAGTAGGTAACACATGGTGGACGTTGTTTCCACTGTTTCCAATGCAAATTAGTGAGTAGTCAGTAGGTAACGAAGGGCTAGTGCTCCATCTCTGCAAGACGCACCCAGGCCTAGCTGGCCGTTTCCACGGTTGCGGGGACTTGCCTTTCACAGAGGACTCTATGCCCACTGCTTCTCCCACACCCTGTGCGATGCAGGGTGAGCTACCAAATTCGTTTTCTAATTAAATTGTTTACTTACCTCCAAATATCCATATTCCGGTTTTTAGCAACCCCCCCACCCTGTTCCTCCCCGCCTTTCTGCCCCACAGGAATTTCCTCCACGGGCCGCAACTTCACCACAGAGATGTGACACACTGTAAAGCGCATAACTAGACAACTCTCCCGTCTATTACATGTTCTGGGTGCACAATCGTCTAGTTGCTGGTTTACCCAAATACTGTAGATTGGTGTGGTGTACCAGGTTTCTGGCAATTGTGTGCAGCAGGTTCAAAAAGATGCCAAGGAGCTGAGGCTAGGCAACAAGGTTATGGGAATACCTCTCTTGCCTACTCCCTACACCTTGGCTCACTTAAACCTCTCTAAGTCTGCCTTCCTGCAAAGTGCTGCGCTACGGGGCACAAGGTTCTGTGGCATTAATGCCTAGACCAATACCACTGCTCCATTCTGGGGTGGCACCGTCCGGGAACCTCTAGTTCCCTGACAGGGCCGCATTGGAACTGAGCAAAGGAAACGGAGCCAGAACTGGTTACCCCCATCAGAACTCTGACCTCAGCCCTGATCCCCTTTAATGGCACACTTACCCAGGGGAATCTCTTGGCCGGGGACGCAGCAAGGGGGAAAGACAGTGCCCTAACCGGGGAGTTCCCAGTTCGTCTGAGCACCGAGCCCCAGAGGGGCTGAAAAAAAATCTACGGCAATGAAGACGTCATGAGAGATGACGATAGACACCGCTTTCGACTGGCTTCGGCCGGTATTCCGACTAGATCATGTGGTCTGCACTTCTGACTGCAAACACTTTCAAAACACTTCACACAATCTATAGATTTATCACTGCTGCAGTGGAGCAGGATAAATTAGCAATGAAACGCGAAGCGTGCGTAGCACTGTGCCTAATACATAATTAACAAGACAGTCGATCAGGTTATTCTAAAGAAAAACACAAATGAAATCACATTTTTATTATCTACAATGGAACATTTTTTATATCTTTTGGTACGGTATGTGGTTGTTTTTAGTACTTCTTTGCACTGAGTCACTTTATGTACCAAATTGTCGGCAAATGATTTTTAAATAAAACTGTATATTCATTTGTACTATTCTGTCCCTTTTATCTCTTTTGTTTTAAATGTGTGACTATGGAGGTGCGTGCATGGTTTTAGGTAACTTGACTCATCTTTTATGAAAGTGTTTGCTAAGAATGAAATGCATGTTATGTGTAATATTTTATGCTTTTTTTACAACCGACTAAAGATTGCAAACTGGCAGACCCAAAAAATGTTTCTGATAGGTGGGCCAAACTGATTTGCACTACCCTGTCTGCTTATGAAATAAATAAATGTAAGAAATAGATTTCACATAAGATGTAGCCAAAAGTTCAAATGTAAATAGTGGTGAAACCCACATTCTCAGTTTTGTCAAATTTAAAAACAGCAACGTGTCTGGTGGATGTATTTTTGGCTGTAAACAAGCATTGGAATGCCCTCTGCCAATGAGATGGGCCTCAGCAGGCACCACAGTACTGCCCAGTTACTCACCAGTAATCTTCATTCAGTCCTGGTCTTCTAATGCCATTCCTTACCAGGGAGCAGCTTGTCTGCTCTTGAGAAACCTTTTACCATAGCAAAATAAAAATACTTACCCCAATATGGCGCTGCCCACTGGGCCAGGCATGCATTCTTTAGCTCCAGAGCCTCCAAATCCAGCACTTACCGGCAGAGCGAAACAGCAGCAAAATTACATTGTCCTGCCACTCTTGCTGTAAATTAAATGCAGCAACCATTTTTTTCTACTACTAGGCCCGATGTGCTGTCAAAGATCCTAGTCTCAGTGGGATAGAATAGATGAGTTACCTAAGACTAATAATTCGTCCTCTGAACTTCTCACTCTGTGCTCCTCACTCTCACAGGGGAGAACCTTCATGTTTTATCACCAGTAGAATCCTCCCACAGCTACTACTGCATGAGAATGTATCTGTTTTGTCTCTGGCACTTGAGGAAGGTGTTCGAGATATTCCAAGAGCCCTGCCAAAGTTATTCATAGCCAAATGGTAAGAAATACAAAAGCTTACAATACAGTTTAACGATGATTCACAAACTGCAATTGCTGTATATGCTTTCGAAGGTGTTGAAAATGAGCCGCAGGGAAATAGATCGATTGAGTACCATATCAAAGCGGGGATCTGAAACTCATAATCCTCTGTGTCCATGTATATAAGGCTATGTTCAGACCATATAGCAAGATGTCAGCGCTATTGAAAAAGTTACATTTAGAAATCAACTAGGATTGAAGCATAAATAGATAAAGTCCAGAATTTGGATGGGAAACCCACCTACTTTATGGAATCCTGGTCCAAAACAGAAGTTAGAGTAAACTCACTAGAAACCATAAGCCATAAGCAAGCAGCAAAATAGAGATTAAATCAACATGATGAAAATGTTATGCCCTAGAGAATAGATCTCGTCATTCTGACCTGAAAATTGTGTATCTTCTAAAGGGGCCATAGGGTGACATAAAAAAAAATGGATCCATGGATCCCTCAAGATAATTATCTTCTCACGAGTACCTGTTGGCCAAAGGCCAAGAAACGTAGGAGACAAAGTGACTTACCATTGCCAGAGCACGCTGGAACCAGACAGAAAACACTGCTTGATGAGTGTCTATTTTCAAGACTGTAATGTTAAAGATTAAACTGTGTCTTTTGCCAGGGAAAAGTGTTGTATTACAGCCAGGGGGCTTCACTTTCTCACTGTTTCCTGATTTGGCATTGGAAATTGCTGCATGTTACGTTGAAATAAGGGCACTCAGTCCAGATTCCATGCCCTTTCCATTACAGCCATGCTAATCACTGAGAGCAGCCATCCAGTAATACATCAATGCCAACTCACACGACAACAAAGAAGTCTTTGCCGTGGTCAAAGAATTTGCCAAACCCAGCAGAGCGACAGCAGATCTTCCCCCTCTCAAAACCTCTGCGACAACCTGGCCAACTTCTTCCACCGCAAGATCAAGGAGAATTATGAAGGCTTCGCTACCCAAGAACAACCCACCACTGCACTCAATGGCTCCACACCCCGGCAGACCTGGCCCAAATGACCACCCTCACCTATGATAGCACCCTTGGGATCATGAAGATCATCCACTTTGGATCCCCCTTGGATCCCTGCCTCACCACATCTTCAACTGAGCCGGCACCTCCATTGCACCAGAACTCTGCCACACGATCAACTGCTCCATTCTATGAGCGATCCCATGTGCTGTGGGACACCAGGATTCCTCCCAGGGGGAAAAGGGTGGAGCCCATGAAGATGACTTCCATCTTCTCTGAGTTGAGCTTGCAGGAGCTGTTCTTTATCCAGGCGGCAACATCCTTCATCCCATCATGGAAGTTAGTCCTGGCGACTATGGGTTTGTTGGTGAGGGAGAGAATCAGCTGGGTGTCATCAGTGTAGGAGACAATGTTGAGTCTGTGGTTCCTGATGATGGCTGTGAGCGGGCCATGTAGATGATGAAGAGAGTGGGGGCTCAGGGGGGAGCCATGGGGCATGCCGCAGCTGATCTCTGTTGGTTCAGAGTGGAACGGTGGCAGTCTGACTCTCTGTGTTCCGCCTGTGAGGAAGGAGCAGATCTCTTCCAGGACTTTGTCGTGGATACCGGTATAGTGAAGTCTTGTGTATAAGGTGCAATGGGAGATGGGATCATAGGCAGCCAAGAGGTCCAGGAAGATGAGATATGCAGTTTTGCCTCGGTTGAGGAGGGTGCGCACGTTGTCTGTGGAGTCGAGGAGGGTGGTCTTGTTCTATCGTTGCATAGGAAGATGGATTGGCAGAGGTCCAGGATGTTGTTTGATTCAATTAACTCAGAAAGTTGGGCAATGATGGCCATCTCTATGACCTTGGCTGGGAATGGGAGAAAAGATATGTGTCTGAAGTTCTTGAGGCCCGTCGGGTCGGCCAAGGCTTCTTCAGCAAGGGGTTGATCGCTGTGTGTATACAGTCTTCCAGGAAGGACGAGTTGATGGAGCATTTGATGTTGCAGCAGAGTTCATGGGTGATAATGTGCAGTGGACACGGGTCCAAGGGTGCTCCAGAGTGCATACTCTTTATGACCTTGAGGGTGTCGTCAGCTGTAAGGGTAGTCCAGCTGAGGAGGGTCTGCTGTGGTCTGTTGTTGTTGGGTGAGGTGGTGGTGGGTGGGAGGGAGGGTCCTTGGTATTTAGGCAGTCAAAGCTATTGTATATCTCCCTAATCTTGCGGTGGAAGAAGGTGCAGAGGTTGTTACAGAGATCTTGGGAAGGTGGGATGTCTACTGTCTCTGTGCTGGGTCTGTTAAATTCTTTGACCAAAGCAAATAGTTCTTTACTGTTGAGTGCATCGGCAATGCCAATACTGTTGAGTGCACTGGCATTGATCCTTTCTTGTTGGGCTGCTTTATTTATTCTAATGAGGTGGTGGTGTGCTGGGACAGCGGGTTTGAAGACTGAGTGGTATTCAGGGCTCCCGCTGCTCCTCCATTTCTTCTTGAGCCATCTACAGCTGCGTCTGGACTCATGAAGGGTGGGAGAGAACCAACTGGCTTTCTTGGGGCGTTGCTTGCCTGGGGATTTCTTCAGAGGAGCCAGGGTGTTGGCGCAGTTGGAGATCCATCAGTGAAGGCAGGGTGCTGAGGTCCTGGCATCTGTGGATACCGGTGGGGAGGTTTTGCTGATGTGGCCTTGTTCTAACATCTGCAAGGGTAGCGGTGGCTGTGGTGCTGTAGGGTGGGTTTGGTGAAGGAGAAGTGGATGCAGCTGGGATCGGTCCCCAGGAGCTCGATGGTGTGGCTGAAGGAGATGTTGTTGCTGGTAGAGAAGATGAGTTTGAGCGTGCGTTCAGCGGAGTGTGTTGGGGAGGTGACCCGTTGTTTGAGTCTGATGGCGGCGAGGTTCTCCAGCAGAGATTAGGAGTTTTTGTCATTGGAGTTGTCCAGATGAAAGTTTAGGTTGCCGAGGAGGATGTAGTCTGTGGAAGTGAGAGAGTGGGGTGTGATGAAGTGGATGATGGGATTGCTGAATGATGGGCGGGATCCAAGGGATCTGTACATGAGGGTGCCACGGAGGCTCTTATTTGTTGTGGTCTGGACAGGAAGTGGAGGTGCTCCATGTTTGTTGTGTGCTCGTCTGCGTTGTTGGAGAAAAAAGGAAAGAAATGAAAGAAAAAATGCAAAAGAATTAAAGGCAGGAGCAGAGAGACAGAGGGCGGAGCAGCAGCAGAGTAGAGAAGCTGAGAAGCTCTCTACTAGATCAGCAGGTAGCGCCTTGAACTTGTGGACCTGCGAGGGTCAAAGGGAGAAGATACCAGGCAGAGTAGTGTATAGAGGGGAGCAGTTCATTGGCAAGGTTAGTGATATTACTTCCTCTCACCGTGCAGCGGCTGCCATTAAGTAGCATGAGGAGGAGGGATGGACAGTTGAGACGTGGGATAGAGGCGCTGGACTTTGGCGGGGTTGCATCGGGCGAGCAGGTGCAGGGAAATGGGTAGAAAGCTGTGAAAGTACAAAGTGCAGAAAGAGAAAGAAGGTGACAGAAAGGCAGAAAAAAGTTGGAAATTAAAATCAGGAAAGATGAGCAATAAGGAATAAATAAGGAAATAAATAAAAGAAAAAACATCAAGAGAATTAAAGGCAGAAGCAGAGAGAAGCGGTAAGAGCAGGGAAGCTCTCCACCCGATTGCCAGGGAGTGCCTCGACCTGCAAGGGTCAGAGATAGCATCTACCAGGTGGAGCTATGCATGGAATGGAATAGTTCACTGACAAGGATCAGTGATGTAATGAGTTCACCCGAAAACAGGGAGCCCTGTTAGATGACTCTTTCTATATCTGTAGTGGCAGAGAGTCCTAAGCCTTCAGCTAAAAGAAACTAGAGGGGGACAAAGATGAGCAATGCAAAGTAAATAGATTCGGCCTATGCAGGACCTATTGGCATTGTCAATCATTATTTCAACATTTTAGAGCACTGAACAAAAAAATCACTATGATGCAGTCAACATCGCGCATGCCATAGCACTTTGTTTTTATTTAGAGGTTGAAAAAAATGCATTGAGAACACCAATAGGTCTTGAATAGGTTTTCCCAATGCTTGTTAGTTCTGTTCTATTTTCTTTCTGCATGGAATACACCCGTACCCCTACTGGCATTTAAGCATTGTTCACTTGTTCCATAGGTATAGACCTGCCAGCTACTTCGTCATGCTCATGCAGATGCTCCTGTGAACTGAAAATGTATAACTTAGCTTTCTGCTGTAACCACCCTGCATGAGAGGTAGGTGTATGCATGGTTCTCTGTTTTTTCGCTGCCCTTTTTGACTCTACTTACCTTCAGTGTGATGCTGTTTGAAAATTGACCAGGGTAGAACTTACAGCCTGATTCATGAAGGAGAAATGCGCTCGCAAAGGGCCAGATTCTCAGAATCTGGCCCTTTGCGAGCGCAATTTTTGCATTTGGGATTCATCATCCCAAATGCAAAAATCGGTAATAGCGAATTCGCAAATTTGCGAGGAATTACATTTAAGGAATCTCTATTTGAGATTCCTTAAATGCAATTCATCATCCATTTTCAAATTGCGAAATCGCAATTTCGGGCCGCTATTTACCGCGAGGTCAAACCTCGTGGTAAATAGCGAAAACTTAGAAAAATGCTTTTAAAAGCATTTTTCTAAGTTGCATGTTACACACACATATGTCTTTTGGACATGTGTGTGTGTAACATCTGTGTAATTGGACATTTCAGGGGTGTTACAGTGTGTCCTTTGGACACCCCTGCACCCTTGAAATCGCAATCTCATTTGCGATTAGCTAATTGCTAATCGCAAATAAGGAATGACTCCCCATGCATTCCTATGGCCCTTTAGGCCCATAGGAATGAATGGGGAGTTGTTCCTTATTTGCGATTAGCAATTAGCTAATCGCAAATAAGGCATCTGTAGGAATCGCAAAAAATATTGCTATTCCTACATGAATCCCGTTTTGCGAGTCTGGAATAGCGATTCCTTATGATTCGCTATTTCAGACTCGCAAAACTCCCCAATGATGAATCAGGCTGTTAGTAACATATTAGCAAAAATGGTATTCCTACTCTAAAATGCATTTTGTGACAGTGAACTTTGAAACTTTAGAAAATTTGGGACGAAAACAGGGAAACGCTATGAAAACAAAATCAAATACAATTACCTCTTACTGAAGATTATTTTCAGTCTATAGTCAGACGAAAATTTCAAGAGGCCTGAGGGATTTGGGGAATGTTGCAGAGCTTTAATTAGTTCATTATATGTCTTAAAGTCGTACATGAAATGACCTGTCAGCATGTGGGCATGTAAATGTGCATCACTGAAAAGAAGTTTAACGGGTCAAAGAACTATCACCAGCAGTTTTTTTTTTTTTAAACAGTTGCCTTCGGTCAGGAAAATCCTGTCCACAGTTCTGCCTTGAGCAACTTTTGCGGTTGGTACGAAATCTCCAAAATACATTTTCCTCAACTTTGTAGATTTTATATTTAGTAATGTTTGTAAAGATGGCGAACATTTCTGATAAACGACTGCATGAACAGTCCATCAAACTGCATAGCAAACGGATATTTTGTGAGATACATACATAAAACATTTCGAGGGCATGTGGTGTCACTTTTTACCCATGAGCAAAGTTTGTCACCGTTGTAAAACTTGCCAGAAAATGTTATAGTTTTGAACGATCCTACACTTTACCCAAGAAACTACCAGGTCAGCTCAGTTGGTCAAAGCTTAATGTAAATAAATCTTGAGACATTTGTACCCACCCATGTTCCATACACCAGTTCATGATAGAGGATACAAAACTTTTCAATATGTGAATATTTCTTATAGATATTTACATATGTGTCATGTGAAGTGCAGGGTCACACGTGAATGGAATTACTTGTCTGCCGCTGTAGCATGGCATTTCTGTCACTGCCTCTGGGAGCCCCCCGACGATCAGCTGTGGGAAAAGGCAATGTATGCAGATGCTTATAAATGCCCTATTCACATGGCCCCAGCCTCTCTTATACATCCGCTGACATAAAGACAACTGTAGTTCCTTGTGAATCTCATTAACATGGGGAAGAGATCGCACGTTCCCAGTACATACTCACTTTGAACCATTTAATGCTTTCTTATGTGCCAAAGGTTCAAAGATTGAAGGAGATACGCCCCCCTCCCCCCTGGGAGAATTCAAGACAAGGTATGACTGGAAAGCGGGACTAGACATTTATTGGTGCGCTCTGCATATAGACCGTACCCCGAATTTTCAGTATCGTCAGTCAAAAGCTTTAGTGTGACTTCTCCATTGCATTACAATTATCGTCATGCAATAACAATTCCAACATTTTTGCATTTAAGACATGCTAGACGAATTTTTCATGGTGAATTTCTGGGTTTGATTTCATCATAGGTTCTAGTAAGTCAGAACTCATTACGGGGCGCATACTCTTATACCATGATGCACTAGGGTATAGTGTCATTTTTTATTATTTACTTTGAAACAAATTAGGTTCGTTTTTTAATTTACGATTAAAGAAATTATGCTGTTGTAATGCATGGAAAACATAAATTCAAGAGGGTGTCAGTGTTTTCATAAAAGCGCGTGGGGGGCAATCTTCTTTCCTCCCATTAGGGGTGCTACATAACAAGAAAGGGAACATGAACGACAAGATGCAGAAACGTGAACGACAAGATGCAGAAAATCTTTGCACCATTGGTGATTGAACATTTATCCTTCACATTCCGAGCAGTTTAGGTAGTCAAGGTTCTGTCTGGTGTGTAATAGTACGATGGTCGCATTGGACCTTAGGGCCTGATTCGCAAAGGTAAATTGACACTTTTGAGTAAGTTTATTATTTCTTTGGATATTCACAAACTAAGGGGCAGATTTATGAGAAGTGCCGCAGCGTGGCACCGCAAGCCCTTTGGCTACGCCACGCAGCAGCACTTTCAGAGCACAAGAATGCGTCATATTTACAACGATATGTCGCATTCCTGTGCTCTCCCCCATGCGCCGGTGCACGAAGATCAGCCATGCGCCAGCGCAGGCATCTTTGCCCCATGGTGCAAGGATGCCTGCGTCATGGGCAGATTGTTTATCTGCAGGAAGGAACACCTTTCTGCACAAAAACAATCACTACAGGCATTTTCCTCTTTCAATGCGTTCTGTAGAATGCTACACGCATTGAAAGAGGAATGAAATCATTTCTCCTTGTTGCACCTCGCTTCGTCTCCCCTAGGGTGGCCTAGCATTCCAACGCATTTCCAGGTTTACGATTTCTCGTAAACCTGGAAATGTGTCTGGCTCCATGGGTGTTGCATAGGAACACCCACAGCTACACCCATGGAATGCCACATTCACGCAAAGTGCTGCTTGTAAAGGAGCCGTCTTTACAAGGACAGGAAAAGTCATGCAGGATGGCTTTTACTGTCCTTGTAACTATGGGGTCAGAGAAATGCATTGCCAGTGTTTCACAAAAAATGACATACTTGCAGAGCAAGGGGCTTGTAAATCTGCCCAACGAGATTGATTTTACTAATAATTATTTCAGAACTGTGGATATTCCACACATAAAAATATAGGGATCTCCTGTCTTTGTATGTGTGGGGTTTCCACAATTGTAAAAAATTACTATTATTGACATTAAGCTCGTAGTTTGTGAATACCAAAACAAAATAGTAAACTTACAAAAAAGTGCACGTTTACATTTGTGAATCAGGCTCCATGTGTGCAATCTTACTACTTGTAATTTTAAGAATAGTAAAATTTCACCTGTATACCTGATTCACAGATATAAACTTGCACTTTACAGTAAATTTACTACTATATTTGGTATCCATAAGCTACAAATGTAATTTTACTACTAATAATTTTATAACTGCAGAGACTTCGCCACGAGTGGAGAGTCTCCGCAATCATAAAATGACTAATAGTAAAATTAGACTTGTAGTTTGTGAATACCAAATCAGTAGTAAACCTATTTAAAAGTGTTAGTTTACCTTTGCAAATCAGGCCCACAACACAGCTACCAATCTTTATTTGCACTTAAGTGAACTTACATATGCAAAAGTGGATGTAAAATGATCAGTTTAACCCCTTCGATGCTCATGACGGAACCTTTCCGTCATGAGCGTCGGTTGGCCTGTGCTCATGACGGAACCATTCCGTCATGGTTCCATAAGCCCAATGGAACGTTCAGCAGAGCGCACGAATTTGCGCGGTGCTGATGAGGTTAATAGACATTCAGATTGGTGCATTTGCAAATCCCCCACATCACACCGCACCTCAGGAAGATTCACTGGCTCCCTATTCATCAGCGCAGCCAATTCAAATTACTCACACACACATACAACTCTACACAACACAGAACCAGAATACCTGATCAGCTGCATGCACTTTCACTTACCCACCAGACAAGTACGCGCTGCCGGGTTCTCACTTGCACACATTCCACGCATCTGCAAAAGCAAAACTGGAGTTTGTTATTTCTTTTACATCACACCCAAGACATGGAACAACTTCCCTCAACACATCAGAGTCTCCTCATCATTCTTGAGTTCTGCAAGAAGCTAAAGACCTGGCTTCCTCGTATAAGCACCTCGGGTACCACAAACTACACACCTGCCCAAGCACCAGGATAACCGCTCAGGTGATTTGTGTGCTACACAAATCAATATTACATAACACCTATTATTAAAAAGACTTTCAGATGACTAGATTTTCTGTAGTCATAAATATAAGGTATGGGTGGAAAATGTGTTGGTACTAAAGGCTTGTCATTAGAGAAAGCATTGGAAATGTGAAGTGTGAAAGCTAATAACACATTTGCAACTGTGGTAGTCTTCTTGAAGACTTAAAATGCCTTTGAAAACTCTTTGTATGTCTAACGACACTCTCTTCACATAGATGCAAGTGGTGTAACTCAATGTCAACAAGATACCGACAAAATAACTGTTCAAATGACATATATAATTAAGCCCACTTGTGTCGGCGGTCTGCTTTATGAACAATCCATCATTGTAGGTGTATGGGTGAGTAAGGATTTTATTTTATTTTTATTTTATTTAGTGTTTTCTATAGCTCGAACATAACCCTGCAACGGGTGTCAGAGCGCTTTACAGGGCATTTCAACAGTCCGAAACATATATAATACACAACATTTCTGGTTTACGAACATTTACACTCCTGGAAAGTATATATACATATATAGTAGTCAGCAGATGGATTACCATAAGGCCTCTGGACAAATAAAACCACAATAGAACGCATATACAAGTCCAAAGCTTGTTAGAGAGCTGCTTGCTTGAAATTTAACAAACGTGAAAGGTTATTAAACAGATGTGCCAAGGACACCAGAAAAGCCAGAGTTTCCCCTTGTGAATGCATGGTGGGAGATGAATCTCAAATAACACAGAAAACACCAAATAAGTCTACATCCGAGCGTTCATGGAGATGCACTTTTCTTTCAATCATTTCCTTCCTCCTCAGTCAGAGGTTTCACATCCATAAGGAGAGTTGGAAGCCAACTCATGATGCTATGACCAGGAGGGAGCAACGAGTGTTGTATTGATGCTGGTAACGGAAACCATGTCCTATTTGTTGGAAGTGAAGGAGCAACACAAGCAAAACTAATTTTATGACAGCACCTGAGGCTCCATTTAAAAAAAAAATCCTAACCACACGAGGAGGGGGATGAGGGGTGAGCCACTGAGAGACTGGAACACAACTAATTGGGTAGGGGGTGATGATGAAGGTTGGAACACAGTAGGGAGAAGAGCAGGGAGGTTTACTCCAGGTGACACCCAGTTTAATGGGGAATGGCATGGCCCACAGCTTAACTGTCCCCTAATCCCCTGCTATAATCGTTATAGTGGATTGGAAGCAGTCGACTGACTCCCAACCCAGTCTGCTGGATAAAAGGGAAAGAAGGTGGTGGCAGTTGCCCCATGGGATGGAATCAAATGTGGTAGAGAGGACTTAGCTAGTTTGGGAATTATTAGCTCTAGCCTGGGAGGAAAAGAACTTAGTCCCCCAGTTATAACCAAGGAATTACCTAAAACCCCTACTTCCATTAAGATTCTGTCCTGGAACATAGCAGGGCTAAAAAAAAATCTTGCTAACCCAGATTGGAATGATTTTATTAATAAATTCCACATATGTATGTTCCAGGAAACCTGGTCACTGACCCCACAATACACTACCATCTCGGCCCGCAACCTTGGGGTACACTTTGACGCCGACCTGTCCTTCAAACAACAGGCGTCAAAAGTGGCAGGCACCTGTTTTGGGGTGATAAAGGGGCTCAGGAAGTTCTTTGACTTGCTGCCCTTTGAATCAAGGAAAACACTTACGGTTGCATTAGTGACATCACGCATTGATTATTGCAACAGCCTTAAAACACATCTATACACTGCATAGATCCTGGTCTTTGACTGCTGTTTTCCTATTACAGCTTCAGCGCGGGGACACGCCGTGATGGCGTTACTGAGCGCTCTATAAGCTCAATATTATTATTATGCTGGAACCAATAAAGTGGTCACCCATAAACTCCAGATGGTGCAACATGCTGCAGCAAGGCTGGTTTTAAAATGGCCGAGAAAATCCTCAGCAACCAAAGCCCTTAACGCACTACATTGGCTACCTATAACAAAAAGGGTCCTGGTCAAAGTGCTGATAATTACCTTTCGAGCTGTCCACGACCTAGGCCCACTATACCTAAGAAAACATTTTGTGAGATACTGTCCAACTCGAGCATTACGATCCTCAAATTCCAAATTATTGACCGTCCCAGGGTTTAGACTCAAAACCCGAGGGGGCAAGTCCCTGGCGGTACTAGGTGCAAAAGCGTGGAATATCCTCCCTCCACACCTGAGAGCATTGGACAGGGAATCAGAATTCCGTAAACAATTAAAAACCTGGATCTATAACCTTCAAGACACAACTGCCAGAGCTCTAGTGTAATTCCGGTCCTGGTTAAGCCAAGCAGTAAGGCAACATGACACCAGGTTGTCCATACATGGGCGCCGAGATGCTCCTTGGAGCGATTGTTGCGTGGTATAAATGGGCAATTACATCACATTACAAAAATGGGTACTCTACTTATTTTACCCCAGCAGTCACGGTAGGGAAAGGTCGCCCTTCAGGTGGCCTGCATATCTGGGTTAAGGTGAATTTGAACTGCGGTGTTACCACCCATAAAGTCCATTCTAATGACATCTTGCATATTTCTTTAAAAAGTCCATCTGGGGGCACCATTTTCGAACTCTTTTGTGTCTACGCAAGAGGCTTACAGGGTGGTTTAATCTCGCCCACAATAGAGTTGTTGGATGTGAGATTGTCAGATCTTCCTTCTAGGTATAAAATACTAGTCGGAGGGGATTTTAATTGCATATTCGAGAGAAATTAGGTTTTAGCTCAGAGGACTGGAGGCAGACCATACCCCCTTAACCCTCTCCCCCATCGAGAAATGGACAGCCAGAGCTATTCAGTTGAATGCTCTGGCTCTTGAACATAATCTACGGGCCCTAAATGGGCAGACTATCTCAGACCAGGACGAGGCAATGACTTATAATAGGATAGGTTGCCCTTCTAGAATTGATTATATCCTCCTGGATAGGTCCTGGATAGGTCTAATAGATATGGAGGTTAGGCAGTCCTCAGATAGTGACCATAACCCATTGTGTATGGAAATCCACTGGGCAAATGGGATTGGCAAGAGCGGTGGTTCCGTGATGATTACTAAAGAGGTCTTGCCCTCCAATTGTAATCGGAAGCTAAAATGGAACATGGTCAAGTGCGAAGAGGGGATACTTAATAGTATCAAAGAGATAGTTTTAGCGGAAACTTATAGTCTTGCAGCTGTTGCTTCGGCAGCGCCTCATGCTCCTGGTTCGGACCTACAAGTTTCGTATAAGAAGCTAACTGATAAAATAGGAGAGTTTTTCCTGAAGAGACCACAGGGGAATTCCAAACTGAAACAAAACCCCCCCACGGGTAATCACTGGTATACGGCAAACTGCAGAGATAAGAGGAGGGCCATAACGCAAGCCATAAGAAATTAGGATCCCGAGGCAGTGACATTAGCAAGAAAAGAGTATCATAAAAGTATTACCTTAGCTAAAAAGGATTTGGAGGAGGAGCATTGGCAGCAGCTTAAGGTTGCAGCATGGGGAAAAAACGCCATTGAGTTTTGGAAATTGATTAATGTCCTTAATAGAAGGGGGGCTGACCCGATTTTAAACCATATAAATGAACATCAATGGTATTCCCATTTTTTAAAATTATACTGCGAGGATAGTGTGCAAGATCTTTTAATATTTCCAGCAAAGGATATACTAAGCGTACCTGGTTTGGAGTCAGGATGCAAGGAAGAGTCTTTCTCCTCACGGGAAGTTCAAGATGCGATCTTGATAATACTACCAGGGAAGGCTGCCGGCCCAGATGGCCTCCCAGTGGATTTATTATTGCATGACCCCAAAATATGGGCAGATCTTATAGCCTGTCTAATGAACTTAATCCAGCATGACCATCCTGTCCCTGAATCCTGGAAGGGTGCGGAGGTCATCACCATATATAAGAAAGGTGATAGAGACGACCCTGCCAACTACAGACCGATAAGTTTAATTGATACCATCCAAAAGGTCGTTGGCAGGGTCATCATAAACCGAATAGAGATGTGGCTAATAGATGATGGTATTCTGACCCACTTCCAGTCAGAGTTTAGGCGAAACATTGGTGCAATGGACCAGGTATTCCGGTTCTGTGCAGTCTATTGGAAGTCAGTGTCTATCAATAAGGGTAGCCTGTATCTGCCTTTCATAGACTTGAAAACAGCTTTTGATGTCATCCCCCATGCCAAACTTTGGGAGGTTTTATTAGATATGGGTTTCCCTAGTTATTTGCTGCAATATATCATCCAGCTTCACGAAGATAACTATGCAAGGATTCTGTGGGGGATCCAAGGTCAACTGACAGAGAGGGTACCAGTGAATAGAGGGGTGCGGCAGGGATGTGTGATGGCGCCGACATTGTTCTCCCTCTTCATAAATGGGGTGGTGGACCATTTACGGGAGGACCCTGCGGATGCCCCTGTCCTAGCCGGAGAGAAAACCCCCACACTCCTCTTTGCAAACGATACCCTCCTGATGTCCCAAACCCCTAAGCGTCTTCAAAAATTGCTCGACCGTTTTAGTATTTTCTGTAAAGATCGTGGGTTAACGGTCAACACCACGAAAACGAAACTGATGGCATTATCCTCTAAAAGGAATCTGAAGAAAGTTTATCTCTCCCTAAATGGGACCCCCCTAGAAGTGGTGGACAAATTCGACTACCTTGGGGTCAGGCTTTGTAATAATATGAGATGGGACTTCCATATTTCCAAAATGGTCCTAAATCTTAAAAGGGTTTCCGGAGCCATATTAAAAAAACAACGTCTTTCCATCAGTAGACCAGTAGCCCCCGCCTTGGCAGTTTATGAGGGGAAAGCTTTAGCCTCTGCAGTTTATGGCTCCGAACTATGGGGTGCGGAGAATAGTAAGGCGCTGGCTATTGCAGAGAATAGGTTCTTGAGAGACCTAGTTTCCCTTCCTCCCTCGACCCCCTTGAAACCACTATTCTATGATATGGGCAAAAGACCAATCCCAGAAATAGTTCAACTACGCCCTTTGCTATTCTTGGTGCGACTTAGAAGGACCCCAGAACTAGCAAAATATGCTCTAGTGCTGAACGAGTTAATTACTTTGAATGCATCCGGCAAAATAAGGTGGCTCAACAATTTAAAAAAGCTGGTGGAATCCATAGGTCTGGCCGAGTCTTGGGCCTTGCAGTCCCCTCCCACTAAACAAATTGTTAAAAAAATTATATTGGGAATGGACTGTGGGCAAAGACCTCAACATTTCAAGCTGGGGACCTCTGACGAATAACTTCCTTGATCATAAACCCTCTAGAAAATTGGAACCATTTCTGGACTTTATCCAGACCCCCCGAGATAGAACTCTGTTCCTGAAATTAAGATACAGTACCCTCCCTCTTAAAAAATGTATGGAAGGGTGGAAGGTCAGGAGGGTTCATGATCTAAAATGTCCAGGTCTCCCATGTCCGGAAGAATCCCTTGGCCATTTTTTGTTTGCATTTAATGCCTATAAACATGTCAGAGCAAAATGGTTGAAACCTGTGTGTAGGAAGATGGGAGTTAGGGATCACAGATCAGCTTTGTGCATTATTCTAACCAACACTACCTCTATGTACATAGTCTGCAGGATAGCCAAATATTTGGCCAGTGCTTGGTTTATACGGTCTAGGCTGCTTTTAATGTATGACCAGATTCACTTTTAAGAATGCATCCTTTCCTTTTTAAAAATCTCTGTAGACTTTTCTCCACATTTTAAATTGTCTGTAGTGATGGTTTTTACTTTTAACGGAATTGTAGTAATACTTGGTAAATTGTTTAATGTGCTTTTATGTCTGTACTTTTATGATATATTTTATCGAATAAAGTATTACAACAAAAAAAATTTTTGCTGTTTAATTTCATTTATTAGTAAACTGGAAAGAAAATACTTCTAGAACCATAAAGCGCTTTATTGGAACAGGAATAGGCAACCCATAGAAAGGCATGCATAGAGCATAAACAGAGACCAATAAAACAGCACCGCCTCTTTCTTTCTGCTGCAAGCCATGGTAAGTTTAATATGCATTTATTTGCCATCTTCTAGTGGATGCTCTGCTTTTTTAGAAATACATTCAGGGGCCTGTGTTTCAGGCAATATGGCAGGTTCTGAACTGGGGGATGATGGAGAGAGAGGGAGCCGTCATTGCACATAAATTGTTTAGAACTTCTTGCAGGCTCCAACGTGGAAGGGGTAATCCTCTTTCTTATTGGAACCTGAAAGCCAGTGCTTGTTTTGTAAAATATTTAGTATCAGACCCCCAAGATATTTTTCAGGTGGCCACTGGAGCTTCCACTACACACTGTCCAAGTCGGTGCTCCCAAATTCCAGTACCAACCCCACCTGCTAACATTGCTCTTGGATAAATATGTCAATTTCTACAGCTTGCGGTTACCAAAGTTGGCCTGGGATCACTGAAATGGTTTGCTTACTGTATTTTGAATTATAAATATGCTGCAGTTGTACTGGGTTTATAAAGTGACAGACAACGCATCCATGTGGGGGAATATAAAGATGTGTCAGTGTGCTGAGCCCCTGCAAACACTAGTACAAAACAAGCACTGCTGACAGCAGTGCGGTACATAAATAGTCTACGGGCGCAAAGTGAAAGACCCTAGCACATTTAGTGAAGTCCCTATGAAGAGTCTGTCTTGAATTAGGTATCTTTCTGAGGGCAGAATATTTTTCAAGTACAGACAATTGGGTAGCGCATTGGTATTCAAGGATGCAGATGGACCACGGAGATTTTCAGTTACATCCATATGTTTTTGAAAGTCTCAACAAGAAATAGTACCTCTGTTATACAAAGTTGATGCGCTATTGGAAAAGTGTACCCATGAATTAAAAAATGATTTTTCTGTTTTTATAATAAACATTTTTTTCCAAAGTGAATTCATGTAATTTTGTCCAAAAATTTCTGGGATATTTATTTTCCCAAAGGACAGTTGGTTGGTTACTTTTATTAAGAATTTAGATCAGTTCATGCTTTTCTATCGATGGCAACCTAGGTAATTAAAAATAAAGAACAACTTTAAACATTTTTTCATATATCTGAGTAAGTGGCGCATTACAGAGTATTCTTTATTTTATTTTTTTCAGAGCCAGCCTTTTTAAATATACTCTACTGAACGAGCAAGCCATTCTGCATCCTGAGTCACGTATGCGCTCTGGGAGAGGAGGCCACATTCAACAAAATAAAGAAGGCCTCCTGAGTATTGACTGGCCTACACTGTTTTGTTAAAGCCATTGGCTGCACGCTCACTGCGGACATTTGTCCCAGTACATGTGAGAAAGAATACGTGGAGGTGAATTACAGACATATCTTTACACAACATGAAAAATGTGAGTAATTCCACGATCTGAGGCAAATGCCTTTGGCCAATTTATTGTTCAAAAAATGAGACCACTGTCTAAACAACAACCCCTCCAAACTGGAAGAAGCAAGAAATATTGGGGCATGTGTACAAGGCCCTATCGCCACAGGACTGTCACTTTTTGTGATGTTCCTGTGGCGATAGGGGCCTTGCCTTATGTATAAGGCAGCGTTAAGTCACTTAACGTGGCTTAACGCTGCCTTGTACATAATGCACCCTTTCACGCTATGTTTAGCGTGAAAGGGGTGTACAGTGGGTGTTGTGGGAGTTCCCCCACAAAACCCATTGCCTTGTGCAGCACACATGGAAAAAGCAAAACGCCATGGCTTGTTTATGTACAGGAAGGTGCCCCTTACTGTACATAAACAAACCTTTTTAAAAAAGGCCATTTTGTAACTTTCATGTGTTCTGCATGAAGCAACACACATGAAAGTTACAAAATGGCATTTTAGGATTGTTTATGTGCAGGAAGGGACACCTTCCTATATATAACCAACACTTCTCCCCTGCACAGACACCCTTGTACTCTGGTGCAAGGGTGCCTGCTTTGGCGCTAAGTTGTTAAATTAGCACCATTGCAGGGGGAAACGCAAAGCTGCACCACATTCTTGTAAATATGGTGCAGTCTTGCGTTTCCGAAGTAGCAGAGCGTGTCGTTAATCCAAGAAGGCTAACATTACGCTCCGCCACTTCATTGTACATATCCCCCCTTGTGAAGTTAATGAACCTAAAAAATCTGTTATAACATCTGAAGGGATACAGAGAAATAGTGACAAACTTTATTTCCTCTCCAACAACACACAATTATACCGGACATTTTTTGTTTGCCATGAGCAGGTAAATTACAAGAGCATCTAATGCAATATTACTAGTAACTTCTCCAAAAGCTATGCATATATTTATGGAACGAAAAACCCACTACCAAGACCGTCCTGGTGAGTGGCCTGGTTTTATGAGGGATGATTATTGCACACAACAAAAACAACACATTTATGTTGTGTGAAAAGCATTGCCTATGTCGAGTTTTGCACCTACAATGTTGCATCATTTGCAGATTTTGGTGGTGATTGCACTATACTCTGCATGTTCTGGGATTTACCAGGCATATCCCCATGATAAATATCGTCAGGTTTGACCTGCTGAAATTTGTCAGGAATGTGTTTTTTCTCAGCCAGTATATACTGGATGTAATAAAAGCTGCATAATTCCCATATCGGCAGTTAGAGCTAATATTATGCATACTGGAAATTATCAGGTCTCTTGAGATGGGACTCTGAGTGCTAAACTCAGGTGCATCCATAATTCACATTGTGACAGGCCGTGTTCATGAAGAACCATCTTATTAGCTAAGGCAGCAAACATGGTGGCCGCTTGAGTTCTTGGCTCTGCTGTTGTGCCTTAACAATCTGCTAATGCTCCCCTTGGATGGGTGCCACCTGTCACTTATTCAAGAACCGAGGGCTTGGCAACAGCCCTGTGCATCAGCTGCCAAATATATAAGTCTGAGGGGCAACAGCAGGAACTTGCTGCACCTCAGACCATGAAAGTGCCCGTAGTGGCGGAACACCAGATCTTTCAGCCCTATGATCGAACAAGAAGAAACGTCCTAGGAGCCCACCACAGAGCAGCTTGGGGAACATTGACTTTCTAGGATCCGTTCAAGGTGAGTGTGCACTAATCAAGAACAGACCAGCCGCGACCCGTGCAGGTAAGAGAGGGTGGGACCCGGTGGGGGAGGGGGGCGGGGGGGAGGGGATTTCAATGGACAAGGGTGAGGGAAAATCCATTATTTATTTAATTTTCCCTCATTATCATCCGTCGAAATCCCCCCCACCAGGCCCCGCCGCTCTTACCTGCATTGGCCCCAGCTGGAACAGATACAACTGGCTGTGTGGCGTTCAAGCATGAAAGGTTTAAGGCGCTGCTTGCCTCAGTTATAAGAACCATCCTTGCTATACAGGTGCCTACTGACCTGATACCGCCACTGGAGTGTGAATTGATTGATTGTGTTGTGGGACATGTAAATACATGCAACACATTGAGGCATGTCGCACTGGGACTGAAAGGACGGTTGATGGGAACCACTCCGGAATGAGCAATATGGAGATACATTAATGGGCACACAAGACACTCGGGCTGTTTCTAGAGGCAATATGCTGAGAACAGGAACCTGCAGCAGGTAGTGTTCATGGGAAACAGATACATGCTTGAAAGCTCCCTTTAGACGGGTGGTCCTGTATGCTCCCTGCACCACGTCACTGTCTAAGTGGAGCATACCACTTCCCCATCTTCACAGGGCTGGTCATACTCCGGGTGAGGTACTAACCATCAATAACTGCCTCCTGCAAGCAGGTCCCTAGCCAAGGGACTGCATTCAGTGCTTTGTTCACCTACTGCAACCAGCAAAACCTAAATGGCATGGGAAAATATGCTCATCATCGTCCACACTTTCCAAAAATCGCTCCACGGCTTTCCTGGTCTGTCATTGTAGTGTCCTACATCGGACCACAAATGGCAGCCTCAAACTAGATGGTATACAAGCAGTAAAAGTGCATTTCACAACCTCTTACACACACCACCTCACTTATTCATACAGATAATAACACATACTTACTCTCTTATTCAATCAATGAAACAAGCACACACTCATCCATACAGCCACTCTCACGTATACAAATGCAAAAAAAACTATTGAAGGACAAAATGCAGAAAATTGTCAAACATTCACCCCAGTGCAGAGATCTGGGCCTAACCCCATCGTTTTTTTTGCTCACCATGCCATTCCAGTTTGGACCCAGCCATATGCAAATCAATCTTGACCCTGCGCCCAATGGGAACAGTCCAGCCCGAACTGCCAGGCCAGGTCCTCCCTGGACTGGAAACAAGCATCCTAGGACCGGTTTTGGGATTTCACCCCTCTTCAGCCAGGATAGCTTGATTCCAGTGGTATGGAGAGCACGGGACACATGTCTGAGCATACCCGTCCCACCCATTTCAGTTTGAACCCAGCCATATGCAAATCAGTCTTGACCCTGTGCCTCATGGGAACAGTCCAGCCCGAACTGTCAAGCTCAGTCCTCCCTGGACTGGAAACAAGCATCGTAGGACGGGTTTTGGGGTTTCACCCCTCTTCAGCCAGGATAGCTTGATTCCAGTGGCATGGAGAGCACGGGACCCACGTCTGGGCAAACCAATCCCACTCGGGGTGACAAATGCAAAAACAACAATTGATGGACAGAATGCAGAACAATGTCATACATTCACCCCCGTACATAGATCTGGGCTTAAATCTATCATTATTTGCTCACCATGCCATTCCAATTTGAACCCAGCCATATGCAAATCAGCCTTGACCCTGTGCCTCATGGGAACAGCTGCAAACAAGCACCAGAGGCTGAATGAAGCATACCGTACGACACCCACTCCAATCCAGCAATCTACCCCATCACATCTCGACCCTCACCTCAAAGTGCCTGCTGCCTGCCGCTTTGACCCATTTCGTGTTCCCGCTCTGCCAACATCGCATGCCTGCAGCTGGAGATGGAGGAGCACTTGAACTCCATCTGTGGTGTCCTCCGAGATTCTCAGCTGATGCTCTCCTGCGGTGGTAGGTGGGGACACGTGGGGCAGCCTTTCATGACCTGAGCTCAGGTTTTGGGATCCTGCTGGTGCCTAGTCTGACCCCCATTGAACTCAGCAATTACTTTCTAGATGGAAACAGACTCTAAAATGGCGCGTACCAATCTAATTTCACCGGTATGGGAAAATAACAAGGGGTCCCAATGTTCCACTATGGCAATGGGCTTAGCTGAGGAAACAATTCCTAAGATACAGAGACAATACCACCAACAGAGTCTTGGTGATCAACAGACTCAATTAGCCATACTCTAAAATAGCTGCCAAGTTACACTCCCCTTCCTATCCTGCCACCCTTGCCAGCTCCACCAGCCCGTCTCTGGACTTTAGACTTTGCTGATCCTCATTTTTATCCGTTGGAGTCTGAAATGTCTGACCGATTCCCGGTGGAGCTGCTCCAACAGCTATAGGGGAGACAGGCTCTAGCACACCTCTTTGGCCGTCACCTACCCAGCTGGACATTAGGACTTATGTCTCATCTCTTTCTCCGCTGCTGACTCCCTGCTCTCCCTGGCATTTTTCTTTTTTTTTCTTTTCTGTTGATCTTGTTTTTCATGGTTGCTAATAACTCCTGTATTGAATTTGTAACCCTTCTGTAATTAATGTGGTTATTTTTGTAACTTGGAACACTCTGTGGCCTTATGTAAAGAACTCTGATACATCCCGGTCTAGCCAGTGCTATATAAAACTCAAATAAATAAATAAAAAAATCCATGCCGAAATATAAAGTGAGTATGAGCGTAAAATCCGTTCCGCTCGCGGAATTTGCGGATTTTCTGCAAATTCGCAATCAGCAAATTCTCACCAATTTGCCGACAATTCGCAAATTTGCGTGCAGCGGATTATTTTGCTTGGTCGCGCTTTACAAATACAATATTGCGGCGCGCGGCGTTCACTTACCGTCATTCAGCGTTTGAAGAGTTGTTTTTCTCCATGCTTGCGTGGGCTGTGCCACTTTGGATCTTGCTGCGTGATCGCGCGTGAGTTTGTCAACCGCGATTACGTTATCGCGGCTCGCCACCTTGCACAGCGAGAGTTTGTCATTGCGAGTACGTCATAAAGGCTCGTGATCACGCATCGCGGGAGTAAACAATTGCGAACTCCTAGATGCGGCGGGCAGCAACAATCTCGCACTCGCGAAATTGCAAAATTTGCAATTCTGCACAAGAAATCCACCAGCAGGAAGCATAAACCTTCTGAAAATTATGATTTTTATCAGAATAACTCCTCAGGTTGACATTTGCCTGCACTCTTTTTTGCAAGGAGTCCATTTTGGGGGTTGGGAGGAAGGAAGTGCTCCACAGTCTCCAACTTCCTGTTCCTGTCCAGCAGTCTCCTCCCAGTGCTTTGTTCATGTCCTGGTCACTTTGATTTCGATCTTGACCTGGAAGGATTACTTTTTGTGGATGCTGCTGGATATTTGGATTTGAGGCCTTTTTGACTTTCTTTGGATCACTTTTGGATTAGAAATTTCACAAGTAGGTTGATGTTGTTTGTTTGGGGGCATGAATGGCATTGGATTGGGGTGATTTTTGTGGGTTTTGCGATTTTTTGGCTGTTGTTGGGGCCTTTTGCCCGGGGGTACTCAGTGGTGCATGGACTGAGTCTTTCTGTGGGGTCTCTTCAATGTAAACATCATGGAGGGCATGGATGGCATTGGATTGTGGTGATTATTGTGTGTTTTTCGATTTTTTGGCTGTTGTTGGGGCCTTTTGCCCAGGGGTACTCAGTGGTGCATGGACTGAGTCTTTCTGTGGGGTCTCTTTAATGTAAACATCATGGAGGGCATGGATGGCATTGGATTGTGGTGATTTTTGTGTGTTTTCCGATTTTTTGGCTGTTGTTGGGGCCTTTTGCCCGGGGGTACTCAGTGGTGCATGGACTGAGTCTTTCTGTGGGGTCTCTTCAATGTAAACATCATGGAGGGCATGGATGGCATTGGATTGTGGTGATTATTGTGTGTTTTTCGATTTTTTGGCTGTTGTTGGGGCCTTTTGCCCAGGGGTACTCAGTGGTGCATAGACTGAGTCTTTCTGTGGGGTCTCTTTAATGTAAACATCATGGAGGGCATGGATGGCATTGGATTGTGGTGATTTTTGTGTGTTTTTCGATTTTTTGGCTGTTGTTGGGGCCTTTTGCCCAGGGGTACTCAGTGGTGCATGGACTGAGTCTTTTTGTGGGGTCTCTTTAATGTAAACATCATGGAGGGCATGGATGGCATTGGATTGTGGCGCTTTTTGTGTGTTTTTCGATTTTTTGGCTGTTGTTGGGGCCTGTCCATGTGGGGGGGGGGGCATTTTGAGGCCTGGTCCAGGCAGGGCCTGGCCATGTGGGTGGGGGTCTAGAGGCCATTTTGAAGCCAGGCAGTGTGCTTTGTTGTGCCATAGGCCTGCACCCAGTCTGCCATGCTTTCTCTATTATGCCCAGGGGTACTCAGTGGTGCATGGACCGAGTCTTTCTGTGGGGTGTCTTGAATGTAAACATTATTGAGGGCATCAATGGCATTGGATTGTGGTGATTTTTATGTGTTTTTCGATTTTTTTGGGTGTTGATGGGGCATGGCCATGTGGGTGGGGGCCATTTTGAAGACTGGTACAGGCAGGGCCTGGCCATGTGGTGGGGGTCTAGGGGCCATTTTGAAGCCAGGCAGTGTGCTTTGTTGTGCCATAGGCCTGCACCCAGTCTGCCATGCTTTCATCCGTTATGCCCAGGGGTACTCAGTGGTGCATGGACCAAGTCTTTCTGTGGGGTGTCTCGAATTTCAACATGACTGAGGGCATGGATGGCATTGGATTGTGGTGATTTATTGTGTGTTTTTCCGATTTTTTGGCTGTTGTTGGGGCCTTTTGCCCAGGGGTACTCAGTGGTGCATGGACTGAGTCTTTCTGTGGGGTCTCTTTAATGTAAACATCATGGAGGGCATGAATGGCATTGGATTGTGGTGATGTTTGTGTGTTTTTTGATTTTTTGGCTGTTGTTGGGGTCTGTCCATGTGGGTAGGGGCCATTTAGAGGCCTGGTCCAGGCAGATCCTGGCCATGAGGGTGGGGGTCTAGGGGCCATTTTGAAGCCAGGCAGTGTGCTTTGATGTGCCATAGCCCTGCACCCAGTCTGCCATGCTTTCATCCATTATGCCCAAGGGGTACTTAGTGGTGCATAGACCGAGTCTTTCTGTGGGGTGTCTTGAATTTCAACATGATTGAGGGCATGAATGGCATTGGATTGTGGTGATTTTTGTTTGTTTTTCGATTTTTTGGCTGTTGCTGGGGCCTTTTGCCCAGGGGTACTCAGTAGTGCATGCATGGAATGAGTCTTTCTGTGGGGTCTCTTTAATGTATAAATCAATGTTATGATAACCGCTGCACTCCAATGGTAAAACTGTAGATCAGAGGGTCAGATGTTAACAATTTTGTAGGTGCTCCGGGAGATCACCTTCTGGTTCAAGAAAGGTGCAAGATAATGTCAAAACATAGAGAGCCTTACGAGAGGTAAGGACTATCCCTGGGCACTCTTGATGCACAGCAGTGCGTAAATAGGTAATTGATCAAATATATTTCAAGTATATTTCAAGTGTCATCAACAATATGTTTATTGGTATACTCCAAATTGGTGATCAAAACAGTCTCATCTTAGCATATTTCTTCATATGTTAATAGCGTTTTGATGTGAACAATATCATTTCAATCAAATGCATATTCCAATTCATGATTCCATGATAGATTAAAGCCCCGATGCATTTCGTGCTAAGCAGCACTTTGTCAGGGGGAATGTATGTCTACAAAAAATAGATAACAAGAGACAATGTAGAACGCTGATAACTAGGAGCGCTAAAAAGATAAAGGAAATAAGTGAGGGGAATAACTAGATGTATGAAAATGAATCCGAGTTAGCAAAGATGTACACCCGTGATTGCGGGGAAAACGTTAGGTATAAAAACAACAGTAGAAATTGAAATGTGATTGGGTGTATGTGAAACTAAGACGTAATTTAGACAAGCAAAAGTCCCCAAGTATGAAGAAAATCGACCTGAGGGCGGTGAGGGAAAAGAATTATGAGGGTAAAGTATGCCGAGTGAAAAACTGCGGTGCCTCTAAAGCGCGAATATGAAAGGAAAGTGCAAATTATCGTGCGAACAGTGAGATGGGACCATGAGTTAAACTAATAGAACTGCTTACCTGTCACGGAGGTGAATAGATCACGGTATCAATGGTGATTGGTCCGGTCTGACCGAACGGCGACCCGGAAGACGCCGAGCATGCGCACATGCTCCTAATGAGAAACTGAGGGCATGGTCATAGAAATGGGACTAAGTAATAGAGTGGGAATCGAGGATGGATCAGGTAGAAGAAGTAACCGAGGGTGAAAAGCGAGATAGGGAAGTGCATGAGAGTAGAGATAAACCTACACTGAAACGCTACCAAGAGTAAAAGGTTGAAAAGATGGGAGATTGAACACAAGGTTTTACCATAGATAATAAGAATACAAGAGAGCAAAAAAGAAAAGAAGGTGAGAAAGAAGCCAAAACATAAAAGGGACAGAAACAATAAGTGCAATTATATTGGGAGTATCAATTTAAGAGAGGGTTCACAGTCATGAGAGAGATCAAGTAAAAGTGGTACAATATACAGAATGCTATACAGTAATCATAAGTGACATTTAAATTCTATTCTGTCATTAAGTCCCTTCGGTTGTTGTGCTTGTAGAAGGTATATCCAATGCAATTCACGTTGTAGTAGATGTTTACTGTTGTTTTTGTGGGGTAGTTTGTTCACCACTTCTAGAATTAGAAACCGAATTTGACTGGGATTGTGGGATTGCGTAACGAAGTGAGCAGCAATACAAGACTTCAAATTCTTGGTGCGAATGTTACTACGTTGCTCAGTAAGTCTCGTTTTGATTTTTCGTTCCGTTTTTACCACATATGGGAGTCCGCACGGGCACTTTAACATGTATACAACATTAGTTGAATCACAAGTTGCGTTTTCTTGGAGATGAATTGGAGTGCCTTTTGTAGGATGAGATAGAATGTTACCAGGTATGATACTGCTACAATGTCCGCAGTTATGGCATGGTATAGTTCCTTTAAAAACAGTCGAAGTAGATAATGTGGGTTGTTTTAAAAGAGATTGTATGTTTGTGGAACGCTGGTAGGCAAAAATTGGCGGTTTCTCAAAAATCTTATTAAAGTCAGTTTCCAATTGTAGCATTGGCCAGTGTTTGCGAATATCCTCCTTGATTTTTATTGATTGGGTAGAAAATGTGGATACAAAGACAAGACGTTTATCATCTTCTTGGTGGGTATTTTTAGGTTTCAGTAAGTCTTCCCTTGTACGAGCCGATGCTCGTTCTTCTGCAGTTTCCGTGAGTTTTATGGGGTAACGCCTTTGATGGAATTTGGTGATAAATTTTTGACTGTCCTGAGTGTATAGTTCAGCAGTTGATGCAATCCTTTTGGCACACAAAAGTTGTGAATAGGGTGCATGACGTTTCAAGCTTGGTTGGTGAAAACTTTGGTAATGCAGGTAATTGTTGCGATCTGTTTGTTTGGTATGTATAGATGTGACAAATTGATTATTGATGAGTTTGATTTGTACATCCAGAAAAGATATTTCAGATCTGCTGGTAGTATAAGTGAATTGGATGCGATCATTTATTGACTTGAGGGTTTTGATGGCATTGGTCAACTGGATTTCGTTACCCTTCCAAACTAGTAAAATGTCATCGATGTACCGATGGTATGAGCAAAGAAATGGTTCCCAATCTTGGTGTTTCAAGATGTGTTGATTTTCAAAGTGATACATAAACAAATTTGCGTAGGCTGGAGCAGCACAGTTGCCCATGGCTACTCCAGATAACTGTAAATAATATTGGCTGTTTGAGGATTTGAAGTAGCTGTGATGGAGGGTGAATTGCATAAGTTCCAAAATGGATATCTGTAAATCGGTGGGTTTGTTAGTTTGTACCAGAGCAGATTCCAAAGCTTCAAGACCCAGGTTGTGTGGGATTGAAGTGTATAGTGAGTTGACGTCAATGGTAGTTAGGATTATGGGTTGATCCGGTAAAATCCTGATATTTTGGAGTTTAGTAAGAAAATCAGTGGTATCTTGAATGTACGTGGACATGGCTTTGACACTGGCTTGAAGATGTTTGTCAATGTAGAGTCCAGTAGGTTCGTGAATAGAATCACAGGTACTGACAATGGGTCTGAATGTTTTTTTTTTTGGGTGTTTATGAATTTTTGGCACTAGATAGATATACGGTATCTGTGGATATTCCTTAATTAGAAATCTTTTGTCTCTTTCTGTGATGGGTTTAGCAAGAACGGCATTGTTGACTATGGTAACCAGAATTGCTTTGAAGCCATTGGTCGGGTCCAAATTTAATGCCATGTAAAGGTCTTGGTTGTTAAGGTGAGCATCCAAATTTTCAACGTAATAGCTGGTGTCTAAGGCTACTATGGCGCCACCTTTGTCCGCTTTGGTGATAAACATCATGGAGGGCATGAATAGCATTGGATTGTGGTGATTTTTGTGTGTTTTTCGATTTTTTGGCTGTTGTTGGGGCCTGTCCATGTGGGTAGGGGCCATTTAGAGGCCTAGTCCAGGCAGAGCCTGGCCATTAGGGTGGGGGTCTAGAGGCCATTTTGAAGCCAGGCAGTGTGCTTTGTTGTGCCATAGGCCTGCATCCAGTCTGCCATGCTTTCATCCATTACTCCCAGGGGTACTCAGTGGTGCATGGACCGAGTCTTTCTGTGGGGTGTCTTGAATTTCAACACAATTGAGGGCAGGGATGGCACTGGATTCTGGTGATTTTTGTGTGTTTTTTGATTTTTTGGCTGTTGTTGGGGCCTTTTGCCCGGGGGTACTCAGTGGTGCATGGACAGAGTCTTTCTGTGGGGTCTCTTGAATGTAAACATCATGGAGAGCATGGATGGCATTGGATTGTGGTGATCTTTGTGTGTTTTTCGATTTTTTGGCTGTTGTTGGGGCCTTTTGCCCAGGGGTACTCAGTGGTGCATGGACAGAGTCTTTCTGTGGGGTTTCTTTAATGTAAACATCATGGAGGGCATGGATGTTATTGGATTGTGGCAATTTTTCTGCATTTTTTCGATATTTTGGCTGTTGTTGGGGCCTGCCCATGTGGGTGGGGGTAGGGGCCAATTTTAAGCCAGGCAGTGTGCTTCGTTGTGCCATAGGCCTGCACCAAGTCTGCCATGCTTTCATCCATTATGCCCAGGGGTACTCAGTGGTGCATGGACCGAGTCTTTCTGTGGGGTGTCTTGAATTTCAACATGATTGAGGGCATGAATGGCATTGGATTGTGGTGATTTTTGTTTGTTTTTCGATTTTTTGGCTGTTGCTGGGGCCTTTTGCCCAGGGGTACTCAGTAGTGCATGCATGGAATGAGTCTTTCTGTGGGGTCTCTTTAATGTATAAATCAATGTTATGATAACCGCTGCACTCCAAAAGTAAAACTGTAGATCAGAGGGTCAGATGTTAACAATTTTGTAGGTGCTCCGGGAGATCACCTTCTGGTTCAAGAAAGGTGCAAGATAATGTCAAAACATAGAGAGCCTTACGAGAGGTAAGGACTATCCCTGGGCACTCTTGATGCACAGCAGTGCGTAAATAGGTAATTGATCAAATATATTTCAAGTATATTTCAAGTGTCATCAACAATATGTTTATTGGTATACTCCAAATTGGTGATCAAAACAGTCTCATCTTAGCATATTTCTTCATAAGTTAATAGCGTTTTGATGTGAACAATATCATTTCAATCAAATGCATATTCCAATTCATGATTCCATGATAGATTAAAGCCCCGATGCATTTTGTGCTAAGCAGCACTTTGTCAGGGGGAATGTATGTCTACAAAAAATAGATAACAAGAGACAATGTAGAACGCTGATAACTAGGAGCGCTAAAAAGATAAAGGAAATAAGTGAGGGGAATAACTAGATGTATGAAAATGAATCCGAGTTAGCAAAGATGTACACCCGTGATTGCGGGGAAAACGTTAGGTATAAAAACAACAGTAGAAATTGAAATGTGATTGGGTGTATGTGAAACTAAGACGTAATTTAGACAAGCAAAAGTCCTCAAGTATGAAGAAAATCGACCTGAGGGCGGTGAGGGAAAAGAATTATGAGGGTAAAGTATGCCGAGTGAAAAACTGCGGTGCCTCTAAAGCGCGAATATGAAAGGAAAGTGCAAATTATCGTGCGAACAGTGAGATGGGACCATGAGTTAAACTAATAGAACTGCTTACCTGTCACGGAGGTGAATAGATCACGGTATCAATGGTGATTGGTCCGGTCTGACCGAACGGCGACCCGGAAGACGCCGAGCATGCGCACATGCTCCTAATGAGAAACTGAGGGCATGGTCATAGAAATGGGACTAAGTAATAGAGTGGGAATCGAGGATGGATCAGGTAGAAGAAGTAACCGAGGGTGAAAAGCGAGATAGGGAAGTGCATGAGAGTAGAGATAAACCTACACTGAAACGCTACCAAGAGTAAAAGGTTGAAAAGATGGGAGATTGAACACAAGGTTTTACCATAGATAATAAGAATACAAGAGAGCAAAAAAGAAAAGAAGGTGAGAAAGAAGCCAAAACATAAAAGGGACAGAAACAATAAGTGCAATTATATTGGGAGTATCAATTTAAGAGAGGGTTCACAGTCATGAGAGAGATCAAGTAAAAGTGGTACAATATACAGAATGCTATACAGTAATCATAAGTGACATTTAAATTCTATTCTGTCATTAAGTCCCTTCGGTTGTTGTGCTTGTAGAAGGTATATCCAATGCAATTCACGTTGTAGTAGATGTTTACTGTTGTTTTTGTGGGGTAGTTTGTTCACCACTTCTAGAATTAGAAACCGAATTTGACTGGGATTGTGGGATTGCGTAACGAAGTGAGCAGCAATACAAGACTTCAAATTCTTGGTGCGAATGTTACTACGTTGCACAGTAAGTCTCGTTTTGATGTTTCGTTCCGTTTTTACCACATATGGGAGTCCGCACGGGCACTTTAACATGTATACAACATTAGTTGAATCACAAGTTGCGTTTTCTTGGAGATGAATTGTAGTGCCTTTTGTAGGATGTGATAGAATGTTACCAGGTATGATACTGCTACAATGTCCGCAGTTATGGCATGGTATAGTTCCTTTAAAAACAGTCGAAGTAGATAATGTGGGTTGTTTTAAAAGAGATTGTATGTTTGTGGAACGCTGGTAGGCAAAAATTGGCGGTTTCTCAAAAATCTTATTAAAGTCAGTTTCCAATTGTAGCATTGGCCAGTGTTTGCGAATATCCTCCTTGATTTTTATTGATTGGGTAGAAAATGTGGATACAAAGACAAGACGTTTATCATCTTCTTGGTGGGTATTTTTAGGTTTCAGTAAGTCTTCCCTTGTACGAGCCGATGCTCGTTCTTCTGCAGTTTCCGTGAGTTTTATGGGGTAACGCCTTTGATGGAATTTGGTGATAAATTTTTGACTGTCCTGAGTGTATAGTTCAGCAGTTGATGCAATCCTTTTGCACACAAAAGTTGTGAATAGGGTGCATGACGTTTCAAGCTTGGTTGGTGAAAACTTTGGTAATGCAGGCAATTGTTGCGATCTGTTTGTTTGGTATGTATAGATGTGACAAATTGATTATTGATGAGTTTGATTTGTACATCCAGAAAAGATATTTCAGATCTGCTGGTAGTATAAGTGAATTGGATGCGATCATTTATTGACTTGAGGGTTTTGATGGCATTGGTCAACTGGATTTCGTTACCCTTCCAAACTAGTAAAATGTCATCGATGTACCGATGGTATGAGCAAAGAAATGGTTCCCAATCTTGGTGTTTCAAGATGTGTTGATTTTCAAAGTGATACATAAACAAATTTGCGTAGGCTGGAGCAGCACAGTTGCCCATGGCTACTCCAGATAACTGTAAATAATATTGGCTGTTTGAGGATTTGAAGTAGCTGTGATGGAGGGTGAATTGCATAAGTTCCAAAATGGATATCTGTAAATCGGTGGGTTTGTTAGTTTGTACCAGAGCAGATTCCAAAGCTTCAAGACCCAGGTTGTGTGGGATTGAAGTGTATAGTGAGTTGACGTCAATGGTAGTTAGGATTATAGGTTGATCCGGTAAAATCCTGATATTTTGGAGTTTAGTAAGAAAATCAGTGGTATCTTGAATGTACGTGGACATGGCTTTGACACTGGCTTGAAGATGTTTGTCAATGTAGAGTCCAGTAGGTTCGTGAATAGAATCACAGGTGCTGACAATGGGTCTGAATGGTTTTTTTTTTGGGTGTTTATGAATTTTTGGCACTAGATAGATATACGGTATCTGTGGATATTCCTTAATTAGAAATCTTTTGTCTCTTTCTGTGATGGGTTTAGCAAGAACGGCATTGTTGACTATGGTAACCAGAATTGCTTTGAAGCCATTGGTCGGGTCCAAATTTAATGCCATGTAAAGGTCTTGGTTGTTAAGGTGAGCATCCAAATTTTCAACGTAATAGCTGGTGTCTAAGGCTACTATGGCGCCACCTTTGTCCGCTTTGGTGATAAACATCATGGAGGGCATGAATAGCATTGTATTGTGGTGATTTTTGTGTGTTTTTTGATTTTTTGGCTGTTGTTGGGGCCTGTCCATGTGGGTAGGGGCCATTTAGAGGCCTAGTCCAGGCAGAGCCTGGCCATTAGGGTGGGGGTCTAGAGGCCATTTTGAAGCCAGGCAGTGTGCTTTGTTGTGCCATAGGCCTGCATCCAGTCTGCCATGCTTTCATCCATTACTCCCAGGGGTACTCAGTGGTGCATGGACCGAGTCTTTCTGTGGGGTGTCTTGAATTTCAACACAATTGAGGGCAGGGATGGCACTGGATTCTGGTGATTTTTGTGTGTTTTTTGATTTTTTGGCTGTTGTTGGGGCCTTTTGCCCGGGGGTACTCAGTGGTGCATGGACAGAGTCTTTCTGTGGGGTCTCTTGAATGTAAACATCATGGAGAGCATGGATGGCATTGGATTGTGGTGATCTTTGTGTGTTTTTCGATTTTTTGGCTGTTGTTGGGGCCTTTTGCCCAGGGGTACTCAGTGGTGCATGGACAGAGTCTTTCTGTGGGGTTTCTTTAATGTAAACATCATGGAGGGCATGGATGGCATTGGATTGTGGCAATTTTTGTGCATTTTTTCGATATTTTGGCTGTTGTTGGGGCCTGCCCATGTGGGTGGGGGTAGGGGCCAATTTTAAGCCAGGCAGTGTGCTTCGGTGTGCCATAGGCCTGCACCCAGTCTGCCATGCTTTCATCCATTATGCCCAGGGGTACTCAGTGGTGCATGGACCGAGTCTTTCTGTGGGGTGTCTTGAATTTCAACATGATTGAGGGCATGGATGGCATTGGATTATGGTGATTCTTGTTTGTTTTTTGATTTTTTGGCTGTTGTTGGGGCCTTTTGCCCAGGGGTACTCAGTGGTGCATTGACTGAGTCTTTTTGTGGGGTCTCTTTAATGTAGACATCATGGAGGGCATGGATGGCATTGGATTGTGGTGATTTTTGTGTGTTTTTCGATTTGTTGGCTGTTGTTGGGGCCTGTCCATGTGGGTGGGGGCCATTTTGAGGCCTGTTCCAGGCAGGGCCTGGCCATGTGGGTGGGGTCTGGGGGCCATTTTGAAGCCAGGCAGTGTGCTTAGTTGTGCCATAGGCCTGCACCCAGTCTGCCATGCTTTCATCCATTATGCCCAGGGGTACTCAGTGTTGCATGGGCCTGTTCTTTCTGTGGGGTGTCTTGAATGTAAACATCATGGAGGGCATGGATGGCATTGGATTGTGGTGATTTTTGTGTGTTTTTCGATTTTTTGGGTGTTGTTTGGGCCTTTTGCCTAGGGGTACTCAGTGGTGCATGGACTGAGTCTTTCTGTGGGGTCTCTTTAATGTAAACATCATGGAGGGCATGGATGGCATTGGATTGTGGTGATTTTTGTGTGTTTTTCGATTTTTTGGGTGTTGTTTGGGCCTTTTGCCTAGGGGTACTCAGTGGTGCATGGACTGAGTCTTTCTGTGGGGTCTCTTTAATGTAAACATCATGGAGGGCATGGATGGCATTGGATTGTGGTGTTTTTTGTGTGGTTTTCGATTTTTTGGCTGTTGTTGGGGCCTTTTGCCCAGGGGTACTCAGTGGTGCATGGACTGAGTCTTTCTGTGGGGTCTCTTTAATGTAAACATCATGGAGGGCACAGATGGCATTGGATTGTGGTGATTTTTGTGTGTTTTTCGATTTTGTGGCTGTTGTTGGGGCCTGTCCATGTGGGTGGGGGCCATTTTGAGGCCTGGTCCAGGCAGGGCCCTGCCATGTGGGTGGGGGTATAGGGGCCATTTTGAAGCCAGGCAGCGTGCTTTGTTGTGCCATAGGCCTGCACCCAGTCTGTCATGCTTTCATCCATCATGCCCAGGGGTACTCTGTCAGTGGTGCATTTTATTGGTCTTTCCATTTTGGGGGGTGTGTATAATAAAAATGCTTACTTGCAAACTATTAATTGAAGCGCTACATATGCAACATTTATTTAACTGATGTTCCTCTGGCTTTGTTTGCTTTTAGGTGCAGAAAAACGAATCATCAGCCTCATCGTTCCTCATCAGTGCCAGGAACAAGTCCTGCTGCGGTGTGTGCAGCACAACGTCACGTGTGGCCACAGACAACTCTACAACTTGTGCAACTGCGGCCTGCTGTTCTGACATCTAAAGAAGATGGCCCCAAAAAAGTTGCCCGTAGCTCCTCTAGCAAGAAAGTTGCCAGTAAGGAGCAGAAGAAGCAAGTGGCGCCACTTACCAAGGAGACTGGTGTGTCGACCGCCGCATTTTTTGGGAAAAAAAAGTACGCCTGCAGCAGCAGCGGGGTCTGCTGGGGACCAAGCTGGGAGCAGCACCTCCACTCCATTGGGCTCAGTGCCACCACCACCACCACCACGCCAACGTAGGTCCAAGCCCTTGAGTGCTGCAGAGGGAGATGGCAGTTCAATCACCATCGACCAGTGATGTTGGCTCATCGCAAGAAGCATCCCTCAATCAACACAGGTTGTTGTAACTCATCTGATGAGTGTTCAACAACCACAGCCGCAACAACAACCACATGTGCAAGTACAAGCCCAAGTACTTGCGGCGCAAGGAGAGGCGCAAGCAGAGGTGCATGGAGCGGCACAAGTGCCCATAATAGTTGTTCCTCCCGAAGTAGGGGCACATCAGGAAATCGACATTCAAGCCGAGGTATCATTTGAGGAAGCCACTCCTCCTGATGATTCATTGTCTTCCAGATCCCCAGCAAGGAAAAGATCAAGGATGGTGTCTACATCTTCTTCAAGCCCCCTTCCTTCTGATGATATGGATGAAAATTGGGAACCACCAGCTCCGTCTGAGAGTGAGGCACACTATGATCTGACAAAGGTAGCTAAGCGTAAAAGGAAGGCCCCGAAAGTCTCATAGTTATGGAGTGTGATAATGACGCTGAACACGAAGTGGTGTATACTCCTGCTGATGAAGACTCTCATGACGACGACGCAGTCATCATAGACGTCACTCCAGCCTCAGCGGGCATGCAGCAAACAGTCATTTTTACTCTATCCCGAACTGCTGCTGAGCGTGATGTTGGCGACGTGTCAATGGGACCACAACCAATGCAGTTAACTAGTACATCACCACCTACAGGTTCCATATTTTCTCGCCAGAAAGGACCTCCATCCACCTCGACCTCCATTTCCTCAATTAGAGGTGCTGTAAGTGCACAACGTAGTAAATTTCGGTAACACACATCCTCCACTTCATCTGGCATTAGCATTCCCAGTATTGCCTCCTCCGCCCCCACAGACATTTGAAGTCCGCAGTTTGGGACTTCTTTAGTGTTAGCCCAACAAGGGAAAAGATAGCCATTTGTACAATTTTTAAGGTTCGAGTTAGTCGTGGTAAGCTTGGTACCAACTATGGTATTGGAGGCCAGAAAGGTCATTTTGAGAGACAGCACACTGTCAAATGGCATGCGCACCTAAGGGAGATCAAGGCAGCCCGAATTGCAAGTCAACAAATTGTATCCATTGATGTTTCATCTGATGATGACGAGGAGGAAGAAGCGTCAAACATTTCTTCAGGTACACCCAGTACCCCTGTCAGCAGCACACCCCCTGCAAGATATATGAGCCACACTAAGAGTGTGGGAGAGAGTGAGACACCAATGCGAAAAAGTTCATCATCACTGAGCGTAACTGGGTCGAAGAAGTCATCATCATCCCGTAAAATGGTCCAGCACACCGTTAGAAGCATGTTGTTTTCAGATGCGCCATTTGAACGCAACCACCCAACGGCGCGTCTGTATAACACTAAGCTGGCTAAAATGCTAGAGCTGGACCTTCTCCCTTTTTCTTTTGTGGAAGGGGTGGGTTTTCTTGAAATGGTGGTAATGCTCTGCCCTAAATGGAAGGTTCCTAGCCGGTTCTATTTTGCCAGAGTTGCCGTTCCAGCACTACATGAAGATGTGCTGGAGGTGATTGGGGCAGCTTTGCAGAAGAGTGCTGTTCACACTATACATCTGACAACAGATATGTGGACCAGTTGCCAAGCCGTTGATTATATGTGCATCACTGCACACTGGGTCTCTTTTTCAGGGGTTGCAGCAAAGCTAAACGCAGGTGTTGACTCGGACAAAGTTTACAAAGCTGCTCGGAAACATGCAACACTAGCCATGTTTGCCATGAAGAAAAATCATACAGGAGAAAACATTTTGCATGAGTTTAACACAAAGGTCTTTCAATAGCTGTCCCCAAGAAAAAGCATGATTGGTTATGTTTCCACGGATAATGGCGCCAATGTAGTTAAGGCCATGGATAAGGGTAACTATTTCATAGTGCCGTGTTTGGCGCACTGTATAAACCTGGTTGTTAAAAAATTCTTGAGTGAAGAAAGTCCAGTCTACGAGTTACTGACCACCTGCCGAAGAATGTGCACACATTTCAACCATTCTTTTAAGGCCCGGAAGCAGCTGAGGTGCCTGCAATATGAACGTAAAGTGCCAGTAAAAGCACTCATCCTGGAGGTGGTAACACGTTGGAATTCAATCTTCTACATGCTTGAGCGTCTGTATGAGCAGTATGCGGTAGTCGATCAGTATTTCTTTACACTGGGTACACCTATGATTGACCTGAGGATACAGGTGGAGCAATGGCAGCTAGTTAAAAGCCTGACACACATGCTTCGTCCTTTTGAGGTCTTCACGCGTGCAGTCAGCAGGGAGTACTGTAATTTGGGAAAAGCGCCCGCGAATCCCGCGAATTGCAGAAAAACGATTTTTGCAAAACTGAAAGCACTCAGCAATGCAAAAGTTCAAGCTCATCATTAGTAACCATTCCCTGTAGTGCTTCCTGAGGGGCCCCTCCAGAGTTCAGTTGCCTACTTGCAACTATTCTATGACCCTGCTCTGACCCTCACAGCAGGCTCAGAGAATAGCTACAAGTATGCCACAAAGGTCCTGTTAAAAAAAATTACAATGACACAGAAAGCAATTACAGATAAGGAAGCAGGTGCCAGACTGGACGTTCAAATTCAGTGACACATTAATCACCCCCCAATTCATTCATGTCAGTTGAGGCAGGGCAGGTGTGCTAACGAATTTTTCAAAACTGAAAGCACATAGCAGGTGCAAAAGTTCAAGCTCATCATTAATCAGGAAGCACTTACAGCTAAGGAAACAGGTGCCAGCTCAAAGTTCTGAGCTGGGATGGTGCAGTGAGCTAAAAAACGGGGATGGATCAAGCCCTGATCTTTGGACTGGGTAAGAGTGGTCTGCTTAATTCAGACACTCTGTTCATCACCACCCCCCTTTTCTGAATCATTTTTGTCCACCATAAGCGTGGAAGGGTATACTCAGATGTGAGTCCCTAGCTCATTGCACCATCAGGACTCAAGCAAGCCAGGCCGAAGACGGCTGAAATGCCAGAAACCGGTCCCCGGTAGCTTGTTTCCTTCCCAGTATAAGAATTGGCTTGGTAGTTTGGTCTGCCCTGTTCCCATAATGCACTGGGCCAGGGTCAGACTAATTTGCATATAGCCACGTTCTGAGCTGGGATGGTGCAGTGAGCTAAAAAACGGTGATGGATCAAGCCCTGATCTTTGGACTGGGTAAGAGTGGTCTGCTTAATTCAGACACTCTGTTCATCACCACCCCCCTTTTCTGAATCAGCCCAAATTCAGTGACACATTAATCAGCCCTAAATTAATTCATGTCAGTTGAGGCAGGGCAGGTGTGCTTTTCCACCCATAATCTACAGTGATGAACCAGAGGGTGGCAGTGATGTACCAGAGGGTGACATGGGTGAACCAGAGGGTGGCAGTGGTGAAACAGAGGGTGCTGTGATGAACCAGATGTAGAAACAACATGGTCACAACCGATGCAACCCGACAAGTAAGTTCGCGTTTGCGAACTAGTAAAAAACCCTCGCGAACTGGCAGAAACCCTTGCGAACACAAAAAAAGAAAAAATCTGCAAATTCGCGAAAGTTCGCGGATTTTGCAGATTGCGAATTCGTGAATATGCAAATTCACGAATCGCAAATTCGCAAAATTCACCCATGCCTAATATAAAGGGACAAAGTCTTTTGCCATTTCTTCTGCAAAGTCTTTAAGCATAGGACTAGCACAGTGCTGTCCATGCAGAGCTGTAAAATTACAAAAGCTATTTACCACTCCAAGCACAGTATTACAGCTTTGAATTGGTAACATACTAACCAAGCCAACCTGAAATTAGTAAAAGTAACCTCTGACACAGTGTTTTGCTCTACTTAGAGCTCTTCAAAGAGGTATAGCTTTGTCCAGACGCAAGGTTGCACCCAGTATAAGTCAAAACTATACACTTTCAGGCATAGAGTGACGCATCAATTATGCAAAAATGAAGCAGAGAACTCTGGGTAGTTCTCAAGTTTAGGTGGAAAGCCACTCCTTTATAGAGCACCCTCAACACCAGCGACACTCTAGATCTGCTCACCTCAAATGTCTGCTTTTCTATCAAAGTCAAAGCATAGGATTAGCACAGTGCCAGCCAAAAAAAGCAGTGCTATCTTTGCATCAAAGTCTTTAAGCATAGGATTTGCTAGTGCCACATAAATTATACAAAAACAAAACCAGGGAGCTCTGGGTATTTCCCATTTAAGCCTGTCCAGCAAGCTCATTGGCAACAAGGTGAGGTAGGTATTTCTCTTTCGATAACAATTCTTCACAGGAATGCAGGACCTGCTGCACATTGTGCTCTGAATTGGAGACTTGGATGAATTTGCATCTCATCCTCTCCCACCACTGTTTTCTTTTTTCTAGGGGATTTCTCTAGCCCACCAGCAGCTATCATTCCATGGAGGAATTGGATCACCAACCAAAATTAATGCGCCTACCGCTCTCTCATCAAAATTAACCTTGCTTTCCTTTCCTGATGTTAATAATCCTATGAACAAATTTACAACTATACAGAACTAACCACAAGAACACTAATAATCCTAAAATGACTTCTATGAATAAACGACAAACATAGACAGAGAAAATAAAAAAATAGCACAATTCAAGACAAACCAGCCAAAATGCCTCAAAAAAACACAGAATGACATAAAAAAGACAAATTTAACCCTCTCACAAAATCGTCCAAATACCACAATCCAATACACCTCCAATTTACATCACTCTAAAGAGAGAGTGAAAGCATCATAAAAAAATATGCTCAAACAACATGACAGCCTTTGTGTCATTTTCATGTAGTGTAATGATGATTATGACATTCTGCAAGACTTTTCTCATGCAATCGGTAGATCATGATGAAAACGACTAGAATAATCATGTCATTTTTAATAAATTACATTAAAATAAAACTTAAAACAGATATAATAACTCGTTCATTTCTTCAGACGTATGTATAATTAACAATTATGTAAATGAAAAATCAGCAAAAATACATGTGTTTTGGATTTGGCATGTAGTGACAAGGATTGCATACACATAATTAAAATGAAAATAATAAATTCCATCATTCTTGATGAAATTATTGTTAATTTGATATATACATTTTGATTGAACACATATCCGTACAAAGATATGTTAATTAAAGTAAATGCAAAGGTAACTTAAATTCAGATTCTTCGGTATGGCTATATGTAAGAAAACGTTGTCTATGTTTTGGTTTCCTGCAAGTAGTTGTATAGAAAACATGAATGATTTACTCAATTAGGAGTTGTTTATTTGATGCTAGTGTGTTAGTATTAAGATATAGCATTATTTATTACGTGTTGGGAGCTACCCTCACATATACATTACTTTTAACAAATTGTCCAAAAGACAATAACCTCAATGTGAAAATAATTGTGTAGATGATACACCTACCACAGTGGCCTCATAAAATGAGTATATATTATGACGCACTTTATCTTTTTATATATAGGCAAACTTGATTTGTTGTTTATTAATGAAATACCAATACAGTGTCATCATGACAACTTTAATGTTTCCAAACAATCAGATTGTTGAACTACATCTATAAGGTTTATCTATTGAGTTCCTCTGAGAAATGGGAGTCAAATATCTTCTGTCGGACAAGGCTGCAGGCAAACCGGTATCAATAAGGACAGATGCTGCTATAAGGAGGGCATGCAGAAAAGGATTTAGTGCTGCACAGAAGCTTAAAGTTTGAGCTTTGTCAATCTTTGGCGCATGATCAATGAACCTTTGTTGGATTGACATGACAGGGTTGGTCCTGGTCCTTTGGCAGTTCCCAGAGAAAAACGTTTTCTAAAGCCCAGATTTGAGGAGATGGTAGTTCACTTTGACACCAGACAATTGTTAATGACCTCTGGAACAGCATTTGAGGGTCAAGACTCACTCTGCCAGTCACCAGCACTATGGTCCTGTGCCGGTATAGTTAGACCTGGTCAGCTTCAAAGTTAGAAAAATGCCTATTGTATCTTCCTCTGTACCTGTAATTTGACCAAGAGGCCAAACTCCTTAACCTAGGAGTTACTTGTGTGGCCCTGGGTACAAGGAATGCACGACCAGTTCCTCAGGGCTCTTCACTACTAACAGAGCATAATTGAGTACTCTTCAGATTCTTACTCAGGTTCCGGAGTGTTCTAAGGAGGGTACTGTTAGAACTAACTTTGTGTCCATCACCGGAAAGTGGGTGGGGGCTACCCCTGGCTACACCCTAACCAGTGATGTTAACATTTCCAAGGATAACCATACACACTTTGCAGCACTTTATGTGTGCCCTCATGCAAACACTTGCACAGTGGCTCTCTCTATGTAAAACAAACATTGCAGAACCTCTATTCCCCTGTGCAGAGCCTATGTGTTTACTGAGAGATGTGGCTATGGAAATAGGCAACCCCTTCCTGGTGAACACTCTAAACCAGTTCTGGGAGCAGCCTCTTCCCCCTGGGATTTGAGCAAGCCTCACTAGAGAGACTAAGCAAGGTTTCAGGATCAATCAGAAGGAGGAAGCCTTTACACAAGGGGTGGGCGGAATTTGCGTAGTCGTGCTGCGCCAAGCTCTGTGAAACAGTAAAAAATCTCAGCGAGCTTGCAGAGTTTGGTGAACATGCAGAATTGCTTGTTCAGCCCGTTTGCAATGCTTTTTTCCAGTTCGCAAACGCTGTTTGCATGCTTGGGGGGAAATATCTTGCAAACACACATTTTGAAAGCGTGAACAAGCAAAACAATTCCGCGAAGCCGTGGATTGCGAATGTTTGCAAACTCTGCATTCTCAGTGGAACGTGAAATTACCCAAATTCCGCAAATTCCGCACGCGGAACGGAATTTACCGCCCAGGCCTACTATACACTTTGTCCATTGTCTGCAAGATGCTAGTGATGTGTACTGTTCTGTATAAAATATGTATGCAATCAAACATACAATTTGATCAGGAAATTGAGGTACCTGGAAGGGATGAATCAGATGGTGTTGAATACGATGTAATTATAAATTCTACAGAAGAACTTAGTAGATGGAGTAATTTGGTTGAATAGTTTTTCACTAATTAATAATTTGAAGCTTTTTATGCTTTTACTTTTTCAATAATACATTCTTCAAATGTGGATATTGATACAAAGATTTAACCAAAAAATATTCTTTGAAGAATATCTTGTAAGTTATGTTTTGATTGTATGGATGTCAATGTTAAAAAAATATATACATATTGATACACTAAAATGGTAACATATTCATGGCTAGCTGTATTTCTTTTTCACAACCTTAACATTATTGTTAGTTTCAATCTGTCCCTACTACACAACTTAATATCCCTTTTCAACTGATACCATGACTCAAATGATCACAAAAGTGTTTGATTTTTATGATCATTATTCAATGTCTGAAACACATAAAACTATATGTATGACTTGGTACTTCTCTTACAAATGTTATGATGCATGTAATATTATATTAGAAGAAAAATGCATGCCAGAATTCTTTGACAATCAAAATCATACGTAAGTAAGTAAGTAAAGTATTTGTAAATAGCACGAATGAAGAGGTGTTTTGGTGCTAAAAGGAATGTGTTGAGTGTTGTCCAAGCACAGTGACGGAGATTGTTTGGGGGGAAATAGTCAAGTCCTGATCATTTTCCTTAACTAGAGCCTATCAGGCTTTAGCCTAATAGTAGTCGGACAGTTAATTGCTACACGTCGCTTTGTCAGTAGGAGCAATAATGCTGTGAGGCATCTCCCTGTTTTTGGTGTGTTTTGCACATATCCCAGCAATGCTACCAGAGGAGTGAGAGGCAAGCTCTTCCCTGTTATGTCCTCCATGTGCCGGAAGAGCCCCATCCAGAAGTTGGCGACCAGCACTCCCAGGCCAGGAGTAAGAAATTCACCTGTATCGTAACACCAGCGCCAGCATTTTGTGTCAGGTCAAAGTCCAATGCGGTGTAATTGTATTGGGGTGCGGATTAAGCTGTGTAAGTATTTAAAGCGCGATAATTAGGTGACAGGTTTTATATTTGCCCACAGCAGAATGCCCATTGTTTTGTTCATCGGAAATAGTATCCCCAATGTCTATATCCCAGGCGGCTGGTGCGCTAGGTGTGGTAATCGGTGATTCGTCCTGAGTGATAGTGTAAATATGTGTAACTAGCTGGTGTATCAAGGCTTCTTTTAGCACATTTTCCAGTGCCTTCAATGTTGGTGGGGCGCCCGGGAACATAGCGAAGCGTGCACAACATGCAGCCCTTAACTGGAAATACACATGTAGTGTGAGGAATTGGACATCCGGGATCAGCTAATTGAATGTGTTTAACTCCTCTGATGCGCACGCCTCCAAACACTGCTATCTATGCTAACAGGGGTATCAATGGTTGCTGGCAAGTGGCATGGATGGCGCGTACAGCACATCCAGCTTGGCCCTACTGCAGATTCCCTTCCAGGCCCAACGCAAAACATCTGTTGTATCAATCTCCTATCTGGGGCACTTATACTCTTTATATAGTGCAGTTGACAGGGTCAGAGGGGCCTATGTCAATTTCTATGGCTACATGTGGTTATAAGGGTGTGGGGTGTTGCCAGAAGTGGAGGTATTGCGCCTAAGCACAATACGCGTATAGCACTAAGTCAGGACCTGCCAGGTCTCCCTGCACCAGTGGTATTGTAAGGAGATGCCATGATGCCCTTGGTTGTTTACCCACCCATGACGCCCTGGGTTGTTTACCCACCCATGACGCCCTGGGTTGTTTGCCCACCCAGACCAGCTCAGTCATGCTGGACTTAAGACTCTTAAAAAATTGTGAAGTGATGGGTATGGGAATGTTTACAAAGAGGTATAATAATTTAGGAATGATTATCATTTTTGTTATCGCTATGCGACCTGTGAGGGATAGAGGTAGGTGTTTCCATCTTTGGATTCTCTCCTCGATTAAATCCATCAACCTGTCATAGTTTGCCAACCAAACTCCTGTACGTCTCTGCTGATCCATACACACAGGTTTCGCACATGGCCATCCATCCAGGATATTGGAAATTGAGTGTCGAAGGCTACAGTGTTTTCCATCTGTGGAAAAATGGTGGATTTTGCCCAGTTATTGCAAATTCCAGATATGGCCGATATCCTACCAGTTCTCTGGTTAGTGGTGTGAAGTTAGACGCAGGGTCTGTGATATAGAGAGTAAGATCATCCGCGTACATTGATACCATCAGGCCTCTGGTGGTAAAACCTATGCAGGCAAATCTTACACTGTGTTACACTTATACTTGCTCCCATTTGCATAATGTTGTCTTAACTGTGCTGCCAGTGGTTCTGTGGCAATGGCAAAAAGTAGGGGAGATAGTGGGCAACCAGGCCTGGTGCCTCGAGATATTGGGAATGGGTCAGATATTAGCCCAGTGTGGTAGGTGAGATAAATAGGAGCCTGATGAGTTTCACAAAAAAGGGTCTTATTCCCAATCATGTGAGCAACATGAATAGATACCTCCACTCAAGCGAGTCAAACACTTTTGTGGCGTCTAATAGGGCCGCAATTGTTGAGACCTGTGGGGCAAGGTATAGCAGTTGCGTGAAAAGTTTTCTGAGATTTTGCGTAGAGGAGCGACCCGGGACAAATCCGGGTTGGTCTGTTCGTATTATGAGGGTAAGTAACAGCGGTAACCTGTTCGCTAATAGTTTGGCAAACATTTTGTTATTGATATTTATCAAGGATAAAGGGCGGTATGAGTCACATGAGTTTGGGTCTTAAGTATTGTTATAATAATGTCTTCCCGCATTATCAATTGAAGCGCTCCCTCTTGCAGCGCCACATTGTATACCTCCAATAATTGGGGGGCCAGCAGGGCTGCGTAGTCTTTATAAAAAGCAGCGATTAGGCCATCCATTCCAGGGGCCTTGTCTGGATGCATTTATGTATGTCTTCAACCGTGAATGGCTCGTCCACGTATTTCCGGAGAGCACCACTAAGCCACAATAATTCAACTGAATCTAAGTAGTTTGTTATTTCTGAATCTGATGATGTGTCCCTCGATGTGTACAAGTGGGCGTAATAATTCTTCATTGAATCTAGGATGTCCATGGACATGTGAACCGGAGTGGCATCCGGTGGATGAAGCTTGGTAATATATGCAGAGCCTCTAGGGGGTTTGACCAGGGTTGCTAGTGTTCTACTGGGCCTGTCTCCCTCCCTATATGTACGGGCCTGTGCATATTTGTATAGGAATATGATTTCCTTTTCAGCCTCCTTTTGGTATGCTGTTACCTTTCTGCGAGTTTCAGTCAGCGTGTCAGGCGATCAGGTTTGAAAATATTGTTGTTCCAATCCCTGGATTTCACTTTCTAACTTCATAAGGCAGTTGCGGATGTCCATCTGGACCCCGGCCTGCAGGACAATACACTCTACCCAAATTACAACTTTAAAGGCCTCCCAAATCCGCATTCCAAGTCCACAGAGCCCATGTTATGTTCAAAGTAATCATTTATTTTTGTGCGGATCCCTTCTTTAAATACTGTGTCCAGCAATATCTGCTGCAGCAGGCGCCATGTGAAGGGCTGTCTATATGGTTTGGGGATTTGGAGCTGGAGCACCATGGGCGTGTGGTCCAATAGTGTGCGTGGGTGGTGCGACATCTCCATGGACCATGAGTGGATTCTCTCGGACACAAACCAAAAATCCAGTCTGGACCAGGCTCTATGTTGTTGGGACACACAGGTGCCATCCCTGACATTCAGGTGAAGTGATCGCCAAATGTCAACTAAATGCTGGTCTTCTTTTATAAGGTGGAGTGTGGTGGCAGACAGCAGGTGTACGGCCTAGGTGCACCTACCCTATCATCGTGTTCTGATGGAACAACATTAAGGTCTCCCCCCCACAGTGTAGCGTTATGTCCCATGATCTGGACTTTCTGCCATAACTGATTAAAAAAATCAGGGTCATCAGTGTTTGGTCTGTAAGTATTAACTAGAGTAATGGGTTGACCAAATGTTTCTCCTCTTCGAATAATGTATCCACCCTCTGGGTCTATAATAGCTTTCTCAGTTATCCACGGGAGCCCTCTGTTGATTAGGGATTGCTACCCCCTGGAGTAATTAGAATAAGCCAAAGCTTGTATTTATCCCCATCTGTTGGCCTTCAGTCTGGTCAGGGATGTGTCTGTTAGGTGTGTCTCTTGTCTGAAACAAATGTCAGCCCTGTGTCTTGCCTAGTACAAGTGCACTAGTCCCGCTTTTTTATGATCGATTAAGCCACGCACATTCCTTGTAATACAATTTAAACTGTTAGTGCCAGCCATCTCAGGTTTTTAGCAGGGTGCAATGCCAGGTGCATGATTCCGCGCAGCACCTGCATTAGGTGCATCCTGGTGCATGTAAATTTGTGTCTAAGAGCTGTGTGCTGTTGTGACAAATATTAGTGTCTGTGGCCTCAGTGAGTTCATGAGCTGTAACTTCACCAGTTGGACTGCCTGCAACTTTCCCCCCACCTCCCACACCAACCCCCCAATCAGGTAGAGTAGATACCCCGCCCATGCCCAACCAACAAGTATGGGATTATGAAATAGCGAAATGGGCTATATGGGAACTATCCCATGGGGGCAGGGAGTCGCCGGTCTACACCCCTACTGTGTAAGGCTTGGTGCCCGAGACAGGTTAGTACGGAACATTTGACTAGGTTAGTGCCCATAATATTCTTACAGTGCTCAACTAACAATCGAATATAAAAATGTCAGTTTGTTATTATTGCCTGCACAAGGTATAACTTTGAGCATATAATGAAAGGTCTCCCAGTGAACAGGCACAGTGCACCTTTTAGTGGAAAAAGATGGGGCAAACTCCAGCACAAACACATTCAGTCATTGTCACTCATTCGATCTGCCGATGTGGGACCATTCGCATGTTTAGGGCTTGTGAGTGTGCCCACATTCTTCTTAGCAAATTTCATCACAGCTCGGGCATCTGTGAAGATCAGAGGCTTGCCGTCCGTTTGCAATCTTAGCTTAGCAGGGTAAAGTAGGGCATATTTCATTCCGGATTGCTGTGATCGTTTCTTTGCTGGAACGAATTCGCGGTGCACTGCTTGCATCAGTTGAGTAAAATCCGGGTACAGAAATATGGTGTTGCCTTGGTACTGGGCTGTGCCTTGCTTGTGAGCCTTTTGCAAAACAGTATCCCTGTCTTTATAGTTCAAAAGGTGAGCAAGAATTGGGCGGGTGTAGCCTCCATTGGTGGTTTAGGTCCCAAGGCGCAGTGCACCCGCTCCACAAGGAGCATGCTGGATAGGTCTTTCCAAACAAGTCTTTCAACATTGATGCAACATAATGCTCCATGTTTGGTATATTTGTCATCTCTGGAATCCCTGTGATTCTTACATTGTTTCTACGTGATCTGGTTTCCAGGTCTTCGTTCTTTGCTTTTATCAAGTTCAGAACTTTCTCCATGCACAGCAACTGTTCATGTGACTCCGCTTGGTGAGCATCAGAGTTCGATATCCTTGTTTCGATAGCATCTAGCTGGTTCTCATGCTTCTCAACTCTTTGCGTCACCTGGTCCATGCATGCAGCCAATGAGTCAAGTTTAGAGTCAATTGCTTTTAGACTTGCCTTTACTTCTTTCAGTATGGATTTTAGCTCGGCCTCCTGCATGGGAGCCATTTTGTCTCCACCAGACTCACCAGCGTGCGCAGTTCCCCACTTCCTTTGCTGCGTTGCACATTTTTCAAATGTCAATTTTGGCTGCTTAATTTCTGATTCGCCCATGATTGTCTGATGCAATGTTGATGCTTGGTTTGCGCTGGTACGTTTGCTTCTCTGCAGTATGGCCTGCGAAAGCAGAGAGGGGCCTCAAGGTCAGTATGAGCCCCTCAATCTGCTGCAACTGGGTGCAAGTGTGTGTGTTTACCTAAGGGCCAGATTAAGTGCAACTCGATCTAGCATGGCACAGCAGATGGCCCTGCCCCCTACCAGATATTATTCTGATCTGTTCCTGCCAGTATGGGCTGTGCTCCAGAGTTACCGAGGGGACTACAGAGGATTGGTAAGTTTACGGGCACAACACACTCCTAACCTCTAGTGTTGAATTAATGTCCCAGGCCGTTTAACTTCTTGTGTGCCATAATGCGCCACAGTGCTTGTGTGCCCAGCAGTGCTCGTGTCCCCAGGAGGGCAATCCCCAAGCAGGGATATACCCACGAGACACCAGGGAGGGGGGAGTGGCCCCTTGGGCAAGGGCCTTTGCTCCCCCCAAAAGTATTGGCAACATTTAGTCTTTCTGCCCCCCCTGGGGGCAGATGGGGCAGTAGCCCCCAATCTGCCCCCATGGGGCAGAAAGCCTACAATTATCATCAGGGATTTTCTTATGGCAATTTTACTTAGGGTGGGACTGCGCAAAATGGCATGTCAATGCCCCCACCCTGACAAAATTACAGCCTTTCTACCCCCCGGGGGTAGATGGGGGAGCAGCCCCAATACCTGTACATTTTTTTAAACTAGACACCATGGAGGATATAGGATGGGGTGACTTGTGTCCCTTTCACCAGGTTCTGTTACATAGAATCCCTTGCAAACCTCAAAATTTGACAAAAAACACATTTTTCTCACGTTTCTGTAGTGGAAAGTTCTGGAATCTGTGTGTATCCACAAATTTCCACCCACCCAGCATTTCCGAAAGTCTTCTGGGAAAAATGGTACCTCACTTGTGTGGGTAGGCCTAGTTCCCGCGACAGGAAACAGCCCAAAATGCAACATGGACACCACATTTTCACAGTGAAAACTGACCCTTTTGTTTGCAAAGTGCCTAGCTGTAGATTTTGAACCCTAGCTCTGCCGGTACCTAGAGAAACCTAGCAAACCTATACATTTTTGAAAATTAGACACCCAGGGGAATTCAGGATGGGGCGACTTCTCTGGCTCTCACCAGGTTCTGTTACCCAGAATCCCTTGCACACCTCAAAATTTGTAAAAAAATAAAAAACACACATTTCTGTGGTGGAAAATTCTGGAATCTGTGTGGATCCACAAAATTCCACCCACCCCGCATTCCCCAAAGTCTTCCAAGAAAATTGTACCTCACTTGTGTGGGTAGGCCTAGTGCCTGTGACATGAAACGGCCCGAAACGCAATGTGGACTCACCACATTTTCACAGTGAAAACGGACCCTTTTTTTGCAAAGTGCCTAGCTGTAGATTTTGAACCCTGGCTCTGCCGGCACCTAAGGAAATCTACAAGCCCTTTACATTTTTGAACACTAGACACCCAGGGAAATCCAGAATGTTTGCAGAAAAATGCCAAAACTGTGTACATTTTTTTCGTTTTCTGACAAAATTCTGCGTGTCCCTGAGAGCTCAGAAGATGGTGATTTCAGCACCACAACTCCTTTGTTGATACCTTTGCAGGGAAAAAAACAGACGCTTACATCTGTTGCCTTTTTTCCCATTTTTCAAAAACAAAAAAACCCTGGGTATCTTTAGAATCCCCATGATGTTGGAAGAAAAGGACACAAATTTGGAGTGGATACCTTATGTGGTCAAAAAGTTACAGGGGCCTAAGGGCGAACTACTCAAATAGCCAAAAACTGCTTAGCACAGGGAGGGAAAAGGCCTAGCAGCGAAGGGGTTAAGATTGGAATGGTGTGGTTACTACACCGCGATGGCTCTGGTTAGTGCTGTGTAGCTGCAAGCTCTACTGCAGTGTGGCCTCCAGGTCAGGCACATCCCCAGGTAGGGACCTACGCCCTCCTTACCCCAGCCAGGCCCGTCTCAATCTGCCACGGCACACCCACAACACGTGCGTCCCAGTACTGGAATTACCACACACCAGGCTGCCACTTACTGGTGCGCGGTCAACGCCCCAGGGGATCGACTGCATGGCCGACAGAGGCCCCAGCCAATGGTTCTTCAGGTGTCCAACACCAACACGGGCACTCCTGCAGGGTACCCAGGGGTTCCGGAGGAACACTGTAGCAGGTACTGTCTCTTGTTGTCTCTTGTTGGCCTCGTGCTCCTAGCTCCTAGCACATCTCACCCACAGCACACCCCCACAACACAGGCCCGTTCTGCGTGGCAAGGCACGCCGAATCTCACCGGCCTGCCAGTCATACTTCTCCTTCCACAACTGGCACCGGCTTACTGCTGTATGGATCCCACAAAGCCACAGAGATCACACTTATGGAGTTCTTTTCCCACAGCGCCGCAGACTCAGCGCGGTCAAAGCAACTGTCTCCACTAAGCAAGCATCCGTACTTGCCACGGGCCGCCTACACCAGGCCACAGCAGGCCCGATCTTGTCTGCCACTGCTAGAAGGCGGCCCGATTCTCCCACAGCTTCCGATTTGCAGGGTGTTATCATTGCGCTTCTCAGGCAGGCTTATCGCGCCTTTCCTCCTTATTTGTTTCAGGTTTGCGCAGGATAATGGCAGGACTTATGGCCTCGGCCGGCAGAGCCCTTTCAGCGAGCGGCCATCTTGATGCACGGCTTGGTCATGGCCACCCGTAGTCTATTTTTGAGAGAACTAATTAACCTATTACCGTTTTCCTATTGTTGTAATTGGCCCGGCCGCATTAGCGATTAGCTGAACCTACACGTTGTCCTCCTTAGCTTGGCTATATATGAAAACGCCATTTTGAATGTTGCGGCGGCCATCTTAGATCATGAGCGGCCTCATGGCCGGCGTGCCCTTTAGTCCGTTGTCCGTTCCACTGACCACTTCAGTCTGCCCAGCAACAGGCTATTTTTAGTACTCGTTAAGTCACACATGCACAGTACACACTGACCAGTCGTTCCTCAGGAATGTGCCGCAAACTGACCAGTGGGTTTGAAACCCTCCAATGAGCTGGCAGTATTCCAAAATATGCCCTTATATGTACATAATGTTCTGTAACTTTGTGCCGCGTGTACGTTTTTATTACCTGTAGAAACATATAAAAGAAGGGTCACACCGATGTTCGGGGTGATACCTCTTGCATTACCGAAGGGTGCTGTATGAGTGTACCACCACCCCATGGGGTCTTAATAAACTTGTTCTTTGACTTTTACAGCTTCCGTGCCAACAGTTCTTGATTGTAAGTGGGTTATCTTCGGAACATGTAAGCCTTGGGAACCCTAATTACTTCAAATTGGCGACCACGAAGGGACTCATCGGCGACTCGGATGCCCGAAGGAGAGGTCGTGACGAAGGCTTGGAAACTCGCCATGGACGCGCGCTGCCACGAGTGACCCGAGTCTTGGCTGCCACTGTGTTTTTTCCTTTCCTTCCGATCTGACCTTCCAGGTGGCGCCGGTCTCCGACTGAGTTTTCGAGTGTCTGCATCGCTGAAAAAGTGCCGTTTGGCTGATTTGGCTTACAAGACCTTGGCAGTTGGAATCTGGACATTTGAGACTTTGGGTAAGCTTTGTGTTCGGTAAGGTAGTCTTCGGACGCTTACTGAAGTTCTGTGATTTGTGATCGGTAAGGTAGTCCTCGGACGCTTGCCGAAGTCCTACGTTTTTGATTTGAGTTAGCTAACATTGTGAATTTGTGATCTTTGAACTTATATGTGTAGTGCACTCCACATAGGCAGGCATGTAGAGATGTTTCTCTAACTTTGTTTTTTTCCCTTTGAACGGCACATTTGTGTGAAGTACTGTAAGTGCCTTTTTATACGGTGTCACGCTTTCGTGATACTTTTTGAACATGCCTGTTTTCAGCACACTTCGAGGGATGTGCTGTCTTGGAGAGGGTACCTCAATTAGGTTAGCGGAAGCACAGCCGGCTCCCCCAGAGGGAACACCAAATCGTGAGATGTATATCAAGCATGGGCTTCCCCCTATTATGTACAGTAAATTATGGCATAAGTATACAAAGGCCGATCCTGAATTGCAATGGCCTCTACATGGGTCGTTCGATTTACGTAAAGTACAGTTTGTAGAGCAATGTTTGTTTCAACGCAGATCTAGACAAAACATGTTTGATTGTGTGCGAATGTGGGAGAAAGCGGTGCGTGAGTGAATGAAACGTGAAGTTGCCTTGGCGGACAAAGAGCAGCGCAAGGCTGCTCGGGATAAGGCTTTACAGCTTGAGGAAAAGGAGGCTCAGGAGAAGAAAGAAAGGGAGGAACGGGAACGTAAATTGCAGACGACTGGTCAATTTCCTATCCGCCGACCACTTTATCCTGTCCTTAATAATGAAATTGATGATTTTTCATTACTAGATCGGTCGCCGCCTCCGTACGTTTCACCGACGGCCCCAGCTGAAGATTCAGGTGATGAGGGGCAGGATAAGTTGGAAAAAAAGGGGGTATCTGCTCTCAGGTTTTCTACGGAGAGGTCCGCACATTTACGTAGTTGGGCTCGTAAAGTGAATAAGAAATGTGTTTCTCAGGAGGAGGTGATTGCGGAGAGGAGTAAGTGGTCGGATCTTGAGTTAATGTATTTCTTGTCTTCTTTGGCGGATGAAGTTGTTGTCGCGTATCGTGACATTTCAGACGTGTTAGAACCTAAAGCTGTCTCAGTGCATCGTGAGAATTTGGATAAAGGTTTATTTGCTCTTTCAGATGTCGACGACCTTTTCAAGCGATTGATCCAGCTGCGGGATGAAACAGTCAACTTGCGGGAGGAGCGAAAAAGGAGGCAAAAGGAGTCTGAGTCGAAGAATAGCGAGTTGACTAAGGAGTGTTCTCTCCGGGGTTCAGATAAGAATTCTGCAATGCATGTTATGCCTATGCGTGAAGCTGCGCCTCTGTATGTTCCACCAAAAGGGGAAGGTACAGATGATGATAAATTGTCAAAGGATGCGAAAGGGTATTTTGTGTATAATTGGGTATATACACCGTGGAATAGAGCAGATGTTATGGCCTTGAAAAATTCTTTACCTGATATTCGGAAGAATCCGGCGGCATTCTATGAGGGGGCGGAGGAGGCTATTTCGTCTTGTGTGATGACGCTTGTGGACATAGATTTGTTCTTTGGGTTAATTCTGCCACCTGATATGTGGCGGCAAATTCGTAAAAATAATGATGAAACGATATTGGGGGGAACATGGAAAGAAATAAATGCTGCAGATTTAGATAGAGAACCAGCATGTAAGCCTTGCCAGTTAATTCTAGACCTACCGGCAGCTATCTTGAATAAATTAAAAACGCTTGTTCCCTCCAAAAAGATTGATTGGACTATGTTGACGTCGTGCAAGCAGAAACCCGATGAAACGGTCTCAGATTTCTTTACACGCTTTGAGGAGGCATTTCATGATTACAGTGGTCAATCTTTGACAGACGATACGGGTCGGCATTTGTTTGTAGATAAGTATGTGGCTAATCTCCTACCGGAGATTGCGAAACGATTGAAGTCGAGTGAAAGTTCCTGGGCCACGGCGACCCCTGCGTCCTTGTTAACTATGGCTCAGTATTATGAGCGGCAGGAATTGGAGGCTAAAGAAAGTGTAGAGAAAAAGGCGAAAGAATTGAAAACGAAGGTGATGTTGGCGCAGGTTCGGGGAACACAGGGTAGAGGGAATGATAGAGGTAGACGAGGTGGAGGAAACGCATCGTATGGTCGTACGGACATAGCGGAGGATCAGTGTGCGTATTGTAAGGAGTTTGGGCATTGGGCCGACGATTGTCCGGTACTTCGTGAACAGCGTAGTCAGCGTGGTCGAGGAAGTGGAAGGTCAAGAGGAGGTTATACTGGAGCGAGAGGTGATGGAGGTGATCGTAGGCAGGTTGAGGAGAGGGGCCGTGGCCAGGATGAACAAAATACGTTTGATAGACGGAATCAATATCAGATTTCGGAGGGAGAGAATGTGGAACATCAGGATTATGTGCATGCATAGGACTGCGTAGGATGGGGTAAGGAATCAGTTGAAGTGCTGGTAGATCAGCAGGGTCCATATGTAACAGCGGGCATTCTGGGTTCTACTGATCAATTTCTAGTTGACACAGGAGCTACGCGTAGCGCTTTGTCGAAAAACTTGGTTCCGAGGGCTCCCCTGTCTGGCGAAATGATTACGTGTGTAGGGTTTGATGGCACACCCTCCCCCAACCCATTGTCCAAGCCCCCTTACACTATGTCTTGACAAATACTTTAGTTTCGGCCAATTTTTGTTATCACCCCATACCCCAGACAATATCCTGGGTATTGATTTGCTTAAATATTTTCGAGCGACAATACGTTGCGCTCCAGAGGGAGTGCGGGTTATCCTGAATGACAATTACCCTGACAGATTTTATGCTATTTTAGACATTCCAGCTTTGGCCTCTCTACCGCATACGTTGTGGGCGACCTCAGATACGGATGTGGGAGAGATGCGTATTCCGCCAATACACATTACTGTTAAGGAGGGGGCCCCTCTACCACGAGTGCCACAGTATAAGATTTCGAGAGAAGGTGAAATTGCATTGACACATATTGTTCAGGATTTGATTTCTGCAGGGGTTGTGGAGGAGGTCCCTTATAATGTTTGTAACAGTCCTATTCTTCCGATTCTTAAGAGAGACACTGACGGCAAGGTCTATCGATTTATTATTGATTTGCGAGAGATCAACAAAATTGTCATTTCCCAATACCCGGTGGTGTCTGATATTACGACCTTGCTTACCTTGGTTCCACCGACAGCCACCACCTTTAGTGTTATTGACTTAAAGAATGCGTTCTTTTCTATTCCTGTTCATCCTGATAGCAGATACCTGTTTGGTTTTACGCTAAATAATAAATCGTATAGATTTTGTCGTGTTCCCCAGGGATATACTGAAAGTCCTAGCATTTATAGTCAGGCTTTGAAAAGGCAGTTGGATTCCTTTAAATTGCAGTCTGGTGTCGTGCTTATCCAGTACGTGGATGACCTTCTGCTGGCTGCTGACTCTTATGCACAATGTGAACAGAGTACACTTGCGTTGCTTTCCTTTTTGGCACAGAATAATCATAAGGTTTCGAAGAAGAAGCTTCAATACTGTAGACCTCAGGTGACCTACCTCGGTCATCTGTTGTCTAAGGAGGGGCGTGCATTAACATCTGATCGAATTCAAGCAATTTTAGACACACCAGTCCCACGCACGCAGAGAGATGTACGTGCCTTCATAGGGTTGACGTCCTTCTGTAGACAATGGATCATGGGTTTTTCACATATCATAAAACCTTTGCTAGCATTACTGTCCAAAGCTACACCAATGCCCCTTGAGTGGACAGATGAATGTCAGAAGGCTTTTGAACAGCTGAGGCAGGCCCTTTGTTCTGCACCCGTGTTAGGCACACCAGATTATACGAAACTTTTCACATTGTACGTGCACGAGAATGATGGGTGCGCGTTGTCAGTATTAGTGCAATTACACGGGGATAAGCAGAGACCATGTGCATACTTCTCTGCCGTTTTGGATCCTGTAGCACGAGGGTTGCCTGGGTGTTTTCGAGCGGTAGCAGCAACAGCAGTGGCCATACGACAGAGTGAGGGGATAGTGTTATCACATAAATTGTTGGTGTTAGTTCCCCACGCAGTAGATGCTCTGTTAAACCAAACAAAGACCCAATACCTCACGAGTGCACGGCTAACAGGATATGAGTTGACACTTTTGGCGCCACACATTACACTGAAAAGATGTGCTACTTTGAACCCTGCCACTTTATTGCCCTATCCGGCCGAGGAGGGTCAGGAAGAAAAACATCACGATTGTGTTTTCCTGACCGAGGAACAGACAAAGGGTCGTGTTGACTTACAGGATGTCCCACTTCCAGATGTGGATGGGGAACTGTGGGTCGATGGATCGTGTTTAAGGCTGCCAGATGGCACGACTTCCGCAGCCTATGCGATCACGACACTTAAGACAGTGGTAGAAACAGCTAGGATACCACAAAAGTCGGCTCAGGCAGCAGAGCTGATAGCCTTAACAAGAGCCTGCGAACTGAGCGCTGGTTTATGTGTGAACATATACACGGACAGCCGGTACGCCTTTGGAGTGGCACATGACTTTGGGCTACTTTGGAGAGAACGTGGGTTTTTGACATCTCACGGAGAGCACATTATGCACGGAGAATTAGTGCGTGATCTCCCAACGGCATCTCGTGATAAGAAAATATTGGGTGCCTTTCTCTTTGTTCTGACTATTGTGGTGATAGCTATTATAGCCTGGGTAGTCGAACTTGTGGTGCCTGCACGTGAACATTTGCTGCCGACTACCCCAGCTCCGTCTGAACATTTTCATTTTACATTGCCCTTTCATGAAGAACGACACCGACAAACGTATTTGAATAACAGTTTCATTCAGATTCTTCACCACACACATAACATGACCAATACTTCAAATTGCTGGGTGTGTGGGATGTTGCCAGGGCACCAGAAGAGAGGGGGCACCCCACTTATTCCACTCCCGTTTTCGCATAATGGGTCATGCAATGCTTGGTACACCCTCCTCTTTACTTTGAGATGGCCAACCAAAGGGGGGGTGCTTTTCCGCTTGAATAAAGTATGTTCCCATGACAAGGATGGGTTTCCCCGGGCTGAGGGCACTCGATTTGAATGGGAAGAGTGTAGGCCTGATAATGTGTCTGCCCCACGTGTATACAGCAACCAGCGGAACATTAATGTATCTAGTGCCCATGTTATAAATGTCATTGCTACAAAAGCCGATTTATGTATCAGTAATAAGGGCTCAATTGCGGTGGGGAAAAGCGAGTGTAATACTACTTTCACGTTTGATAGCCCGAATGGCATTTCATTTGTTGCATCACAAAATACATATTTTATCTGTGGAACGAAGGGCTACCATCAGCTTCCATTGGGGTGGTTGGGCACGTGCTACGTATCGTTTGTGTTACCTCCTGTATTCATTGCCCCTCCAATGTATCACAATGATTATACGTTGTACCATGACTTCGTCTTGAATAGGGTTAAGCGAACTGTTGTCCTGGAGGACGTTGACCAAACAGACACTGCATTGCAACAGTATGTGGACTTTAATCTGGGACTATTCTCCTTTGTGGGGGCTGCACTGAACAGCCGGAAAATCAGACGACTGACACGTGTTGTCGAGGCTGTAGCGAATGACACTGCCATTGCCCTGGGGAATATTACTGAGGAACTACAGATTTCCAGGATTGTTACGCTCCAAAATAGGATGGTGTTGGATGTCGTTTTGGCTGACCGTGGGGGGGCATGTAGAATTATCGGAAGCAGCTGTTGCGTGTATATTCCGGACAATTCTCCATCTGTGTATGATGCCATCTCCAAGCTTCATAAAATTGCAGCTGAGATACACCCGGACAATGGAACTTGGACACTTTCGGGATGGTTCTGGTCCATGCTTGCAACTTGGGGCTGGAAACTGTTGACGATTCTCTGTATACTTGTAGGAGCTATGTTTTTCATATGCCTATGTATTCAATGTGGCCCGACTTTATGTTCAATGTGTTTATCAGCTTGCATACCATCAAGACGAGCTCTTGCCCATGACAAAATGATGCTTCACAAAGAGGTAACACAAATAATGTTAATAGACATCGAGGACGAACATCCTGATTATGTTCACTATGAGGTAGATTCAGCTAAACGCTAAAAGGGTCGTCTGTTGTAATTGGCCCGGCCGCATTAGCGATTAGCTGAACCTACACGTTGTACTCCTTAGCTTGGCTATATATGAAAACGCCATTTTGAATGTTGCGGCGGCCATCTTAGATCATGAGCGGCCTCGTGGCCGGCGTGCCCTTTAGTCCATTGTCCGTTCCACTGACCACTTCAGTCTGCCCAGCAACAGGCTATTTTTAGTACTGGTTAAGTCACACATGCGCAGTACACACTGACCAGTCGTTCCTCAGGAATGTGCCGCAAACTGACCAGTGGGTTTGAAACCCTCCAATGAGCTGGCAGTATTCCAAAATATGCCCTTATATGTACATAATGTTCTGTAACTTTGTGCCGCGTGTACGTTTTTATTACCTGTAGAAACATATAAAAGAAGGGTCACACCGATGTTCGGGGTGATACCTCTTGCATTACCGAAGGGTGCTGTATGAGTGTACCACCACCCCATGGGGTCTTAATAAACTTGTTCTTTGACTTTTACAGCTTCCGTGCCAACAGTTCTTGATTGTAAGTGGGTTATCTTCGGAACATGTAGGCCTTGGGAACCCTAATTACTTCACTATGATACTGAGGAATAAAAGGCAATATCGTACGTAGAATCTTCAATAGAAAGAAGCAAGAGGAGATCAGGCGATTGATCTGTCCTGCAAAGTTTAACTGGTTGTCGAACATCATTCCCAGGTTTCTAGCCTTGGTAGATGGAGTGGGCAATTGCCTGCCTCAATTGGCCACCATGCTTGTTTCTATTTAAGTGGACCCTTCCCCATCACCATGACATCTGTTTTATCTGTATTAAGCTTGAGAAAATTTAGATTCATCCAGCCTATGATAAACTTCAGGCAATTGTGGAAACTGATGGCTGTGACTTCAACCCTTTGTGAGATAAATATAACTATCTGGGTGTCGTCAGAGTATGAGATTAAAGTGAAACCATGCTCTCTGATTAGCTTGGCCAGAGGGGTAACATAGATATTGAAAAAGTTTGTGATAATGTTGAACATTGTGGTATCCCACATGGGAGGCAGAATTCCTCTGATTTAATATTGTCCCAACACACCCTCTGCTCCATAGATATTGTGAAGGAGGAGAGTAGGGTTAGAGCCTTCTCTTTAATACCTATTGCCTTCAGCCCCCCACTAGCACTGCATTGTTAAAGGTGGCAAATGCTGCTGATAGTTCAAGTAGGATAAGGACGGCTCCTCTCTCTCTCCATCCAGTTGCCTGTGAATCTCCTCTGTGGCCATAATCAGGGCAGACTCTGTAGAGTGGCGTGGCCTGAAGCCATGTTGGGTAGAGTCTAGGAGGTCTTTACAATCTAGGTAGTGGGTTAGGTCAGTATTAACTGTTGTTTCTAAAATGTTGGCCGCTATTAGTAAACTTGATATTGGATGGTAAATTGTTTACCTCAGTGGGATCCGTGGTGGTTTTCTTCAAGAGAGGCCTAATACACGCCTTTATCCAAGACAAGGAAAAAGTCCCTCAACTAATCACCTAATTTAAAAGAGAGGCTAGATGTATACTGATCTTTTCTGAGAACAGATGTAAAGTGGCAGAAGGACACAGATCATTAGGAGAGCCTAATTTAGTCAGTAAAAGCAGATTAGTAACTTTCTCTGCAGTTAGTGTTGAAAAACTGGACGTTAGCAGGGGTTAGGTCCTCATTGGTTGTTAGATCATTATTTTCGATACATAATACACTTATGATAAAAAGAAAAAGAAAAAAATAATAATAAGTTTATTAATAACATATCTGCACACCAAAATAACTTTATACCTACGCACTAAATACTATTCTGCACTGTTAAAGCTGGCCCCCTCTCCAGGGTCTCCACCAAACATTTTGCCTACACCCCTCCTATTTTTGCTGCATTCTTTTTTGTTGACTTTAGCACTAATATACCACACACTTGAATAGCCCCATAAAACATGTCCCAAGCTTGCCACTGCAGTCTGATTGAAATTTTAAACTACCAATTCAACTTGGCCATATATCCCCCGTACCAATCCTTAAATTCCCCTTTTATTCCACATATGTCCCCCCAAAGGTAGTCCTTAGGTAGCCCATTGGGCAGAGTGCATTGTGATTAAATGGTTAGACTTGTACTTTTATGTTTTGTTTTTCCTGGTAGAAATAAAATCCTAAATCTGATTTTCACTAATTTGAGACACTTTTGCCTGCATAGCGCTGTTGTTGGCGCTACACCCGGATTCCTTGCTGCTGTTTGTGGGACAGAGGCTACCACTCGCCGCACCCGCTCCGCGGGTGCCGCTTCGCCCTGTTGGCTGTGACCTGGACACCTCTCCGTGGGACAGAGGCTGGTGGTGGGAGCGAGGCGCTGCGGGGCTGCGAGCGTTGCAGGGACTCCATTGCCCAGGAGTCCCTGCGTGACCTCCAAGACCTTCCGGTCCGCTCTCCCCGTGGCCCGCCCACCGCCCACAGGAGGGTACTTTACCTCCTCTCTCTGAACTGCTCCTCGGGACACTTTTGCCTGCATAGCGCTGTTGTTGGCGCTACACCCGGATTCCTTGCTGCTGTTTGTGGGACAGAGGCTACCACTCGCCGCACCCGCTCCGCGGGTGCCGCTTCGCCCTGTTGGCTGTGACCTGGACACCTCTCCGTGGGACAGAGGCTGGTGGTGGGAGCGAGGCGCTGCGGGGCTGCGAGCGTTGCAGGGACTCCATTGCCCAGGAGTCCCTGCGTGACCTCCAAGACCTTCCGGTCCGCTCTCCCCGTGGCCCGCCCACCGCCCACAGGAGGGTACTTTACCTCCTCTCTCTGAACTGCTCCTCGGGACACTTTTGCCTGCATAGCGCTGTTGTTGGCGCTACACCCGGATTCCTTGCTGCTGTTTGTGGGACAGAGGCTACCACTCGCCGCACCCGCTCCGCGGGTGCCGCTTCGCCCTGTTGGCTGTGACCTGGACACCTCTCCGTGGGACAGAGGCTGGTGGTGAGAGCGAGGCGCTGCAGGGCTGCGAGCGTTGCACGGACTCCATTGCCCAGGAGTCCCTGCGTGACCTCCAAGACCTTCCGGTCCGCTCTCCCCGTGGCCCGCCCACCGCCCACAGGAGGGTACTTTACCTCCTCTCTCTGAACTGCTCCTCGGGACACTTTTGCCTGCATAGCGCTGTTGTTGGCGCTACACCCGGATTCCTTGCTGCTGTTTGTGGGACAGAGGCTACCACTCGCCGCACCCGCTCCGCGGGTGCCGCTTCGCCCTGTTGGCTGTGACCTGGACACCTCTCCGTGGGACAGAGGCTGGTGGTGAGAGCGAGGCGCTGCAGGGCTGCGAGCGTTGCACGGACTCCATTGCCCAGGAGTCCCTGCGTGACCTCCAAGACCTTCCGGTCCGCTCTCCCCGTGGCCCGCCCACCGCCCACAAACGGCCCATATATTCTACTCTGGGGCTTCCGCGACGCGGGACGCGCGCGGGTCCAAGCGCGGGGCGAAGACCGGGCAAAGAGCGGGCCGTTTGAGGCCGTTCGAGGACGGCAGAGGACGGCCCCGGCCCTCTCCCCCTTGCCAACCCAACCCCCCCTTGTCGATCTACCGGTGGGGTAAGTCAGGTTATTGAATTGAGGCAACATATCTATTACTAAGTGTGAGGGCCACAATATCAACACCTAAGCACGCAATATGAGTACTAGGATTACACGTAGTAAGGCAGTCAAGGGCGGTCCACAAGTTAGCGGCCCGATGGACGACTTCATCACCCGCACTAATATAGCGATTGATGAAGAAATATCCAAACTTCAAACTAGGGTATCCCTAGAATTGGCAGCAGCACGAAGGCTGTCTGAGGTAATGGCCCACACAAAGAAATCATCCCTAGGCCACATAGCCTCTGCTGTCACCCCTGTTCGCCCCGGTTGTCCAGTTAGCATCACTACACAGGCTGACTTTCACCACCCCCCGACCACTCCCTTTCCTCTTACCTCCCCCTCAGAACAAACACGTACCGTAGTAGAGCTAAGTTCCCCTGCACCTCCACAAGTCCAGCCCCCTACCCCTAAACCGCCTGCCCAAGTAATCCCAACTATTTTTAGTGCTACTAGTGCGCATCCCAAAAGGAAACGCCACTCTAGATCAGCCTACTCTCGCAAAAAGGCCAAAGTAGCAGGTTCTCAACACCTTACTTTGGCAAATCCCCAGACATGCACGGTCCCACCCGAGGGCTTATTAGTATTAACAGCACAGCCAGAACGCCATATAATGGGAGACGACCTAGCTACCGTTAATTTAGAGGGCGAGGGGTTGCAGGCCCAGGATCAGGGACAATGTGACAAAGAATTTATAGGCCAAGTTTGGGAATCACTAAAAAAACTTCTCTCTCCACTCGATTTAAGACTGTCCAGGATTGAAAACAATCTACTCGAGATGGAAAAGAGCATTATTGCTCTGGCCACTCTTGGCCTGAGAAGCCTTGAAAATCAGGGCGTGTCTCTACCTGATCCTTATCCACCAGCTCCTGCTGCACAAGCCGAGCAGCACCCTTCCTCAGCACCTGTTGTCGCAAGGCCTGTCCCCAAGCCAAGGACTGTGGCTATGGGCAAAAATTTCACGACCGCTAAACCCCAGGCTTCACAACCGCAGGCTACAGTCGGGTCCTCTAAGCCCCAAAAATCTATCCCTATCCCTACCCCGGCACCTCCATCTAAACCTCATTCTTCTGAAATCCGGGGTTCCCGCCCAAAAGAAAATTTCAGAGGGGGCTACATAGACCTTCCTCCAGAGGCCAACGAGTACGTAGTTGTGCTGACTGGTGTCCCTGTCCTAGGCATCGACCAGTACGAAAACCACTGGTCCCTGAAAAATAAAACAATGCACTGGCTCAATGTTAATAGACCTGCTTCTAATGGGAGGAGAAGTAGGGTAATGATGGTCCGAAGAATACCCTGGGTGGGCCCAACAAAGAAATCCAAGCAAGGGGACTGTGTAGTCGTAACTTTTGAGGACCCACACACGGCCCGCCACATCTGCTCTTGGCCCACCAGCGAAGATTCCCTTGTTATTCCGAGGCCGCTATCTTACTTTTACCCTCCACGGCAGACACACACTCAAGCGGCAAGTTGGTCCTTGGTGCCGCCACCTCCAGTAAATATCCATCCTACGAGGCCAACTGAAACCCTTTTACATTGGAACGGCCTCTCAACTTATAATAGATTTGGAGGTCTGGAGGAGGTTGACTGACTTTCTGTGCCCCCTACTTCTTCATCCATAGTTGTAAAAGCTCCACCCACCCTGGATCCCGAACCACTGAGAAACCAAATCTGCAGTCCCCAGATTAAGGATGACGCATTCCGGATTCACCTGCCGCGCACCTTGGAAAAACACAATATGGCTATTTCAGACCATTCAGGGATGGAACAACGGCCAGACACTCAACACATAAGTCCACCTACTCTGGCCCAACTCAATCTGATGGAGATTAAGCAGTCAAGCAGTGCTGCCCTCATTGAACCAAATCGAGTCAAGTCCCCCATAATACCAACCATTCCGGAAGAGGGGAAATTGTGCTCACATTCTCAAGTTCCCAAAATACCTCCATCTGGTGATCCCTCATTCAAGATCCTAAACTGGAATGTGGCTGGCCTAGATCGCAACCTGGATAACCCAGACTGGAACACTTTCCTGGCACCTTATGACATCTGTTTGCTTCAGGAAACATGGTGCCAGGAACCCAAATACAGAGTGGGATTCTCGACCTACTATGTTCCGGCAGTTCACCAACAAGGTTCCAAAGGTCGCCCGTCAGGCGGTCTCCTCATCTGGATTAATATAGCTCTAGACCTCAGCGTTTTCCAAAGAGCTACTGAATCTCCTGACCTTCAATGGCTTACAATCCGACACAGAGGGGGAAGGAAATTAGAACTGTTCAATATCTACCTAAGGGACAGTAGGAACGGTGGATCTACGACCTTGCAATGTCTGAATAACAATTTGACTGTCTGTAATGCCGATTCTCTAGTCCTGCTGGCAGGTGATTTTAACTGTTGTTTCGAGCCCCTAGCCAGGGAAGATATCTTGGACACCAACGATGAGGATAACAGAAGGGGAATTCCGATCCTGAATCTCGATCCGATCCCAAAATGGTCACAACGGGCGATCGATATAAACGCTCTTTGTATGGAACACAATTTGCGAGCAACGAATGGGCGTTCTAGATCAGACCCCATGGGTGCCCATACATACAACAGGACGGACCACTCCTCTAGAATTGACTATGTTATGCTCAACTATACCCTCTGGTCACACCACCAGGACATGGAGGTTATAGCAAATTGTGATAGTGACCACAACCCTCTTGCTCTAACCATTTCCGACCCCTGGCACCTGGACTCTCGAGATACATTGAACCAGATATGGCAGTCATCACGTGAGATTCTCCCCTCAAACTGTGGGAGACGTCTCAAATGGGCAAAAATTGCAGCTGACGAGACACGTATGTCCCAAGCCACAAACATTCTGCTACAGGCTGAATCCAAGTTCGGCTCCATAAAGGAGGGAAGTACGAAGTTTCTAACTTTATTTTTAGAGACAATATCAGCACTAAGCGGGTTATTCACCGTTCCTAAACCACACGCTAGAAGCGCTGCTAAAGGCGCTCCGAGAACAAATGGGAAGTGGTTTACAGCGTCCTGCCGGAATGCCAAGAGAGAACTTGTGGCTGCTGTAAAGGGGAAAGACCAAATTGCTATCAGGTCCGCAAGGCAATTATACAGGAAATCTGTGTCTGAGGCCAAACGGTCATATGACTTTAACTTCTGGCGTGACCTAACGGAGGCAAGCACAAAGAAAGATGTCAAGGGGTTCTGGGACTTGCTAAGATCTAGAGATAAGCCCGTAAATAACCAATTGACTTGTAACATCCAGGGCGCTGTCTGGTTCACTCATTTTTCAAACCTATACTCAGCACAAACAGGGACCATCCAACCAGACCCCAATAACTGGTCCAGCACCACCATTGCCCCTGCGCCAGTCGAAGACGCATTTTCCTCCGTAGAAGTGGAGAAGGCAATTAGCTGCATTGTTCCAAATAAAGCGGCAGGCCCGGATGGGATTCCGGGAGACCTGATAAAAAACAACCCCCCATTCTGGAGCAGACTAATTGCAGAACTACTCAATGAGGCCACACTAGGGGGACCACTACCTGATTCCTGGAGGGGCGCTGAAGTCGTCCCTGTCTTTAAAAAAGGTAGCAGGGAGGACCCAGGAAATTATCGTCCGATTAGTTTGATAGACACAACACAAAAGGTGGCGGGGAAAGTAGTATTGGGGAGGATTCTGGAGTGGGTGGACGATAATCATATCTTATCCGATCTCCAAGCGGGGTTTAGAGCAGGGACAGGCACCGTCGAGCAGACCTTCCGCCTTCTAATGCTATACTGGAAGGTAGTGGTCCTGGGAGGAGGCAGTTTATATCTAGTCTTTATAGACTTGAAAACTGCCTTCGACCTGGTCCCGCGAGCAGCACTGTGGAAGGTCCTTGACGGTCTAGGCTTACCCCCCTACCTTTTGGCCTTACTGGTAAAATTTCATGCAAACAACTTTGCCCAAATCAGATGGGGTGATCAGGGAGAATAAACGCCGCGTATCCCAGTAGACAGGGGTGTCCGCCAGGGGTGCGTGCTTGCCCCCACTCTGTTCTCGTTGTACGTAAACGGAGTGGTGGAGCACCTTTTACAACATCCTGCAGACGCACCATCCCTGGCTGGAAAGAAAATCCCGACACTCCTGTTTGCCGATGACACCCTCCTGATCTCGAAGACACCCGCTGGCATACAGACCCTACTTACCAGTTTCAAGGCCTTCTGTGATTCCAAGGGGTTAGCAATAAATATTGGTAAGACCAAATTCCTCGTTCTGAACCCCCCAAAGAGATCTGTAAAACCCCCCACCCTTGACTGCGTTCCACTTGAGCGGGTCAAAGAATTCGACTATCTAGGGATACGCCTTTGTGACAGCATGAATTGGAAGGCCCACCACCAGAAAGTGTTTCTATCCCACAAAAGGGTTGTTGGCGCTCTACTCAAAGAACAACGTGCCTCCACCACAAAACCGATTGGGGCACTGCTTGACATCTACAGAGCTAGGGTGGTGAGCGCAGCACTGTACGGTGCAGAACTTTGGGGTACCCAGAGAGTGGACACCCTGGCCCTCCTTGAAAACAAATTTCTTAAAGACTTGATGAGGTTACCCCTAAGCACTCCCACCATTCCAACCTTGCTTGACACAGGTACCCGCCCTATCTGTGACCAGGCCAAACTTCGCCCCTTGTTATTGTGGTCCAGAATTTGGAACGTCCCCGAGCTACAAAGCTACGCCGATGCCCTAGAAGACATTTTGTCCCTCCCAGGATGGCATAAGATCACCTGGCTTAGAGAGGTCAAGAAGTCACTTACTTTGCTCGGTCTAGGTTCCAGCTGGGTAAATAAAACTGCACCCCCCAAACAGGAACTAAAGAGGGTATATTGGGACTGGGTCGACAGCGAGAGATTGGGCAAAACTAACCATCCAAAAACTGTTGCCAATTTCTTGATGGTAAAATGTAATCCCTCCAGAGAAGCTTATTTAGACTTAATACAGAACCCTTATGATAGGGCTCTATATTTCAAATTCAGGGTTGGGGTCCTACCTTTGTATCAGTTCACTTCTACTTGGAAACCACCATTCCAAACTGTTCCCGACTGTCCTTTTTGTGAGCTAAGAACTGAATCCGTGGCCCACTTCGTATTTGAGTGCCGAGCTTATCTAGCTCCTAGACGAAGGTGGCTGAAGCCCTTGTTCAGGTCCCTAGGAACACGTTCACATGTTGAAGCCCTGAAAATACTGCTATCAGATACAAGACCCTACTTCTCAATCTGTATGGCAAAATTCCTAGGATGGGCCTGGCGAATAAGGACCTCTAAAAAACTGATGATCCAATGATGTTTTACCAGTTCTTAATATGTTTTTAACTTAATGAACGGCTTCCTTGTATTGTATAATGAATTGTAAGTTTTGTATCGTTTATTGTTATACTATGTTGTGCTGCTTTTATGATATGTTTTTATATATATCGAAATAAAGCTTACTTACTACTTACTACTAATTTGAGACCACCTTCTCCAATGGAATAACATTGGATTGCTTATTATATTTAATAAGTACTAACTTTTGGGTGAGGGTTTCATTTTTGGTGTCTGAGAAATTATAATGTAAAATCCTCTTTAATGGTAAAGTCACCTGTTTAGTTACAATTTGAAACTGCCACTTTTAGAAGTTGGTATTTTTCTGCCCCAACTATTTGTGCATGTAGATGGCAGTTGGACTTTGTTTATTCCTCCCAGACAGCCACACAATAGAGGGATTAGATGTGCCTGTATTGGCCTTCACTGGCAGGGTGGGGGCATGGAGTTGGGCATAGCCCGACCTGCAACTGAATGAGATGTGCTCTGCCTTCACAAAAAACTTGTCACCTCTGCATTGTTCATGCAGCCAGCCTGGAGCCCGCAAGTAAACCTTAACCAGGCAGGGGAGGCAGGAAGGCAGGAAATTCAAGCACTTCAAATGTAATTCTCTAGACACTTCTACTATTTCAAAGAATGCACCATGTATAAAAATGGGACCCTTAGATGCACTCTTCAGTTCACATTCTGGAGCTGTGGAAGACTTTTTAGAGGGCTGCCTGCTGCGGTGGCCTACTATGTACTTCCAAAGATTGCTTTGTTGCACCTGGGAGGATAACCTTGCTGCCAAAAGCCTGCCTTGAACTCTCAGAGACCTGCCTTGGTGTTAAAGCCATGTGTAACTTCTTGAACCCAGGACTACCAGAGTGACTCGAAGGGCCAGTTGGCTGGCCTTCTGATCAGAGCCACAGGAACAGAAAAGGCTCCAACCACCTTGAACCTACAGAGGGACCCATCCTAAGTGAGTCCTAACACCGCCAATTGGTGCCCCAGCGCTGACCCTTGATGGGGGTGTTAAAGGTGCCCAAACAGCCAGAATCCAAAACTTGGACCTAGATATTTTTTAGACCTAAAACCACTCCAAGAGGAGACAAGAAACAATCTGCTTGTCAATCTCCCCAAGGTGCATCACCGGTTGACCTGAATTTGCAGTAGCTCTTGCTAAATGCTTATCTGCTGCAGCAAGTCCTGTTCAGTGGACTTGTGAGGAAGGTGCATCTGGCCTCATGGAAATCTCATCAGCAACAGTGTCCAGCTTCGTCCTGCTGGAGAAGTTCAACTTCAAAAAAGAGACTGAACCCGAAAGTGGAAATCTTTCACTGTGACTTCATCCAGTGGCTCCTGACAAACAGCGCCTCCTCTTCGGCCACCACCTGCAGCCTTGTCCCGCTGAAAGTCTACTTTCTCAGAGGACTTTTACTGATCTATTTTTTAAGTGCCAAGGTAAGCGTCACCATGGCCCAATCCAGCTTAAACCAGATCTCTCTCAACCTTTTACTTTGGCCTAATCTCGCGTGACTAGATGTCCTTGGTTTGTACTTTGATCTTGTGGGCACTAGTTTTTACCTTAACTTTTACAAATTCACAACTCCATTTTTGTTATTTAGAATTTTGCCATTTTGGTGTCACATAATTTATTAAAATGTAGTAAATTTTTCCAAATTAGTGTAGGATTTTTCTTGTGTTGTGTTTTCTCATAATTTTCTGTTTGTGTAAATACTTTACACTTTGCATCTCAGTTAAGCTTGACTGCTTTTGTGCTAAGCTACCAGATTTTTAATAACAGGTTAATTTATTAACTTTTATAGTCCCCCATGACAGGGATTGTGGCTTTTCCCTGAGCGGGGTTAACACCCTACTCAACCAACAACATTATTTCTCACACACACTAATAATGTTTAAAGCAACACTATAAATCTATCTATAATAAACACACAAAGGCACACTAAAAACCCACATATCCTTAATATCTATTAACATTCACATCTAAAAAAGATAACGCTACCTACACAGTGATAAACTATGTAAACATTGACTAAAACATTTGCATTAACACATACAACAACATTAACCCCTCCCTGTAATACACACATCTAAAAGTGAAAACATTAATATATCTCTACATATCTAAAATCTACATCCACACTAACACTAATCCTACTCTACATTTATATTTATTTATTTTATTTGAAAGTTTTATAGAGCGCGAACAAGACCCTAGGCGGATATCACAGCGCTATACAGTCAGTAAAGTTAATAGAGTACAGACCGGACCAAAACCGGGTAGGTTACGTAAAGTACATAAATACATGATAAATCACAGAAACTTGGGGATGGTCAAGTTGAAAGCAAAGTAAATTATGGTACCATCTTGGCGTAGCTGGTTAATGGTGTGTCGTCATCTTTGTCTCGGTATGGGCGACGTGGGTAAGTTGAGGGGAATAGAGGGCTCTTGAAGGAGCCTGTCTCCGGTATAGGAACAAACACTGACCTGAAATAATCTTGCTGTGTCTGAGCATCATACTCCGCAGAATTTGGCCATGAGGATCGACTTCACTTGTTTTTTGAAGGAGGTTGTGGAGGGGTTCAGTCTGACTTCTGGAGGAAGAACATTCCAGATTCTGGGTGCCATCCCGGAGAAGGATTGGTTGTATGTTTTCTTCTTGTGGAATTTTTGTGGCTTCAGTAATAGATAGGTTTTGCATGCTTCTTAAGGCTCTAGCCCCACCCGAGAGGGTTAGTTTCTGCGCTAAATAGCTGGGTGTATTTAGATGCAAGGCTTTAGGAGTCATACATGCAATTTTCAGATGTATTCTGGCTTCCAGTTCAGCGAGTGTAGCTCAGGGGATATGTGTCATCTTCTATTGGTACCGGTGATGAGTCTCGCTGCGGCGTTGATTGACACTCTTAGTGGGGCAGTTATTGTCTTGGAGAGGCCACAGAGAGAGATGCATTCATAGTCCAGTCTTGGTAAGACTAGGGCTTGAACAGCCTGCTTGAGGTCGTTGGCTGGTAGGAAAGGTTTCAGTTTCCTCAGTATGTTAATGTGGAAGTTTGCTCCCTTTGTCGCATTACTGATGTGTTTCTGCATGGCAAGGTTGCTGTCCAGGGTTATTCCTAATGATTTTGCTGAATCCACGATTGTGGGTTGGACATTGAGTGCCGATAGATGTTTAATCCATTCTTGCATCATGGGTAATTTGGCGGGAGGGGCTATTAGCAAGAATTCTGTTTTTAGGGCATTCAGTTTGAGATGATTTTCTGCCAGCCATGTTTGAGTGTTCCTGAGGGTTACGTTAAGCAAGTTGATGTCATCTACAGAGTGAATCTTGAGGTATAGTTGTGTATCATCTGCGTACATGTGAAATTGAACATTGGATGCTTGCAAAATTTGAGTGAAAGGCTCCATGAAGAGGTTAAATAGTGTTGGGGAGAGTGCAAGACTTGTGGAACACTGAGGGTTAGTGTGACCGGTTTGGATAGAGAGTTATTTACCTTGAATTGCTGAGTCCTGTTCTGGAGAAATGATGTGAACCACTTTAACACTGTTCCTTAGAGCCCCATTTTGTGTTCCAGAAGGTCTAGCAGGTGCTCATGCTTGGCCGTGTCAAACGCTGAGGAGATGTCGAGTAAGATGAGTAGGCAGGAGCCGTTTTGATTGAGGATATGCAATGCATCATCAATTATGTGTGTCATGGCTGATTCGGTGCTGTGTCCTGCTCGGAAACCTAACTGGTGAGTGTTCAGGCGGTCGAAGTTCTCGATGTGCCTTGTCAATTCAAGTTGTACACATTTTTCCAAAAGTTTGGCCACTGTAGGGATGTTGCAAATAGGGCGATAGTTATTTAGGTCCGAGCGATCAGCGGTGGGTTTCTTTAGGATAGGTGACACCTGTCCGATTTTGAGGGTATCGGGAATGTGGCCTTGGTCCAGTGACGTATTGATAATCTTGGACCAGAGGGGTAACATCAGGTTTGAAAGGTCTTTGACTGTGTTTGCAGGGAGGGGGTCCATGAAGTGATTGGCAGGGTTCAGGGTATTGATCAATCTGCCAATGGAGTCTTCAGTGTAGTTCACAAAGGTTGACCAAGCTGCGCCGTTTTTCAGGCCTGGGTGAGGTTGGGTAAGGTGAGGACCAGCAAGAGCTGCTGAGACCGTAGTAGTGTTCTGAACGGGTAGAGATGTTAGATCTAGTAGAAGGTCCTTCTTGATGTTGTCGGTTTTCTGCACGAAGAAGGTAGAGAAGTCTTCGCAGCCCGGCTGTGAACTGTGTTTGAGCTGTGAATGCTGTGGTACCTCCTTTCCTTAGTTTGTGTTTTGATTAGTTCAAAAAGCTTTTTTGGGCGGTCTGTTGCTCGGTCCAGTTGGAGGCTGAAGAAGTTAGTTTTGGAGCGCTTGATCTTCCTGTGGTACGCGTTTCTCTTTTTCCTTAGTATCTTGAGGTGATTGGCCGATGGGACTGATCTCCAGGTACGTTCAGCCGCTCTGAGCGCACGCCTGTCCTCATTGAGTGAACCATTGAACCAAGGCTTCGAGTCCTTTGTCGAGACGTTCTTTAGTTGGAGAGGAGCAACCTCATTTAGGATTGAGGTCATGGCCTCGCAATAATGTCTCGTGAGGTCCTGTACTTTGACTGATCCTGCGGGGGGGCTGGAGATGATTGTAGCTAGAGGAAGGCACAGAGACAGAGTTGATTCTTTTCAGATCCCTTTTCCATGTTTTCGTTCTCATTACTTGGACAGGGTTGAGTTTCACTTTTTCGTTGATGATGAAGGAGACGATATGGTGGTCTGACCAATCGCATGGTTGAATAGAGTCTAGCTGAATGGAATCTCCCTTGGAGATAATCAGGTCCAGAGTTGATCATTTGTCATGTGTGGGGTTGTTACAGATCTGGGTTAGGTCTAGATCATTGAGGAAGTTTTTGAGGCTATTGACCACTGTGTCGTTGTGGTCGTCTCTGTGGAGATTGAAGTCTCCTAGGAATATTTGTGTGACCTGACGTCCAGTGAACGTGGATACCAATTCCATAAAGTGTTCGGTGAATCTTAGATTATCGTCCGGTGGGTGGTAGTTGGTGTGTAAAGAGCATAGGGGTTTGCCCTTGCAAGTGATGTCGAGGCATAGATATTCATAGGAGGGGGAAACCGGGTCTAAGGATCTGTTGATTGATATGTTGCTGCGGTGTATGCAAGCGATCTCTCCGCCCGATTTGGGACCGGGTCTATCCATTCTGATGATGCCATAATTAGGAGGTACCAGTATGTCAAGTATTGGGGTGGAGGCTTCATTTAACCAGGTTTCGGTTAGTAGTATTAGGTCTGGCTGCATGTCTCACGGCTGTTCTGCAGTTTAGTAATATGTAATTGAGCCGTGGAGAGGTGGTCGATAAGGTGGGTTCCCTGGTGAGAGGGATTATTTTTAGATTTTTGTCGATGACGTCTCTGTCGTTGGGTTTAGAGAGCCTATAGGGGTTAATGGGAATGGTAGGGATCATCATTGCAGCCGGCCAGAGCGGGGTCCCAGGGGAGGACTCGTAGGAGAGTACCAGAGAGAATAGCTCCTGCTCATATAAAGAATTAACATATCTAGCTGGTCGGGAGGCATTGTTGTGGGAAGGGGCTGTGTTCCAGCTGGTAGGCGTAGGGTGGTTCAGGGGTCCCGTTTGCCTTGACTGTGTTCTAGCTCTAGTGGGTGTCTCAATAAAAGCTCATTGCGTGATTGCACTTCCTTTTTAAAATCGTTGAGTGATTGCAGTTCCCTTTTAATTTGATGAATTGACATCATTATCTCCATGAGTGCAGTGTGTGAAACCTGAGTGTGTGTGATGGGGGTCTTAGATCTAGGTGTGACTGTGAACCTTGTTGCCTGGTTCGGTATTCAACCTGGGGGGAGTACGAGGTGGGCGGGGGGTGGCCTGTGGTGTCTTGAGCGGGGAGGGGAAGCGGAGGAGGGGACTTGCTTACTCGGAATGTCTTTGTTCGGTGGTGTGGACGGGTGAATGTTGGTTAAGGCGGCGGTGGCGATATTGCTTGGGACCGTAGTTGGTGTAAATACGGGGTGTTCTTTCTTCCTAGCTTGGGCGTAGGCAACTGCCTGTGTGATAGGTGAATGGATGATGTTAGTGTTCCATGGAATGGAGGTGGGGTGTGGTCCCAATATAGGTAAAGGGGTCTGCGTTAGCAGGCCCGTATTAGCTGTAGGTAGAGGCCACTCACCAGCCTGAGAGGTGACGTAGAGGGCGTTGCGGCTAGTGGTGACGTGTGGCACAGGTGTAGGAGATGAGAGATACATGTAATAATAATAATAAACTTTATTCGGATTTTAAAGATCCATAAAAGCAGTACAGATAAAAAATCTTCAGTGAAATATAATTACAGATTACTTAAAAACAGCAAAAAGGAGTTTCGGTAATTTATACAGTACTATTATAATTAAAGGTTTTTCCTGTGTCCATATATACATTTCAGAAAGTTAAGAACATGGTAACATGTGGCTTCGGTATCCAAAAGCTGCAAGCTCAACATGGCTACTCGGCATTGTCTAAGACCCCAGAGAGATACATGTGTGGGGTGTGAGGGAGCTCAGGGATAGGGCTTTTGCTATGTTGTGAGCTAAGTGATGAGATGGCACCAAGGGCCCTTAAGGGCTTAACAACTTGTTCCTTGATGATGGGGAAAATTTTGTCCATGATGAGGAGATTTCGGTCGGTGGATTGTATAAGGATGGTTCCATTATTATAAATGGTGATGATTGCAGTTGCTTGAAAGATCTGGGAGGGGGAGATTGAGATAACTAGGGCATGAGCAATTTTCCTAGTGGAGGCGATCTTGAGTAGCGTTAAGAATGCGTTCCTCCATTGCGCTCTTCGTGACGTGTGGAAAATTATGTCATTTGTTGTGTGTCCGTTTAGTATAGAGAAGTAGTGGTCAGCGAAGGGGGTTTCAGTGTGTTGTTTTATAAGGTTGTGTTTGAATCGTTTTGCCGCATTTTTTGATAGGGTCGGAGGGCATGTGATGGAATAGGTGTGTGTGCCTGTAAGTTCCATGGTGGATCCGATAAAGAAGGTGGGGGAAGATGGTGTTGTTAATTTAGAGAGGGGAGCAGCTGGGTAGGGAACGAAGGGGTTGGGCGTGGATTGAGGTACGGTGATGGTACCAGGTGGGGGGGGTGGGTATATGTAATGGACCCAGGTACCTTGTTGTAGACCCGTTCCAGTATGGCTGCCTTCCTCGTATCTCCTTTAGAGGATGGCGTAGTCCTCTATCTATTGCAGTGAATCACCGGGGAGTGTCTCTAATTAGGGCGAAGCATAGTCCTCTGTCGGTTTCGATGTGGCGCTAGAAGTGCCAGGCTGAGGGTAGGAAGTGCCAGGTTGAGGGTAGGAAGTGCCAGGCTATACAAGTATTTAAGCTAATAATGAACTCATATTTACAATACATAACAGACATGTAACCAATCTAAAGTAATTTAAACTCGCCGGGCATTTATGTACAGTCTCTCCTGAAAACCATGTAAAAAACACATACATCTCTCAGTTGCTTATTAATATTCCAGTATGTTTGCCTATTGTGCAAAAGTTTATTGTTTTGAGCCATTATTTTGTACTTTTACATTCCTATTCTTGCTCTTTTTCTCTGTTGTAGGTGAGGATGCTGATGCTCTTTGCAGGGCTGTGGTTGAATGTTTTTGGCTCATGTGTGGATAATCTGATTGATAAAAGCACTTGTTGCTGAGGAGATATTTAAGGATGGCGGGTTACTGTTCTGGATGCTCTTTTTTCAGCTTTACCTGCTGAGAAATTCTCCCCCATCTTGCAATTGGCCCGAAACATTGACTGCAGACACTGGTATATGTCTTTTCTAGCTGCAAAATCGCTCTTCATATTCAAAATTATTTGGACATATTGCTAACGTTAAATTAAGATTTGTAATTTTTACATAACTATCTAAAACAACAATAATAACTCATGAGGTGAGAAAAATAGACACAATTTAGTAATACATCTGCAATGTAAGATTTGTTTAAATTTTCTCAGCATCAATCTGCTGTCCATGAGAATATTACAAATAAAAGACTTGTAAAATGTTAAACAAAACATAACATTGAAGTCTTAATTGCTTTCAAAACTTTTGGAGTGAAATTCATGTAATGGTACCGGTATATGTTTGTAAACTTTAACATTCAGGAAGCATATTCAATTTGTATTCTTAATTTGAGTTGTGAGTTCAAAAAAATTATATTAACACACAAAAGCATTCTATTCATGCATTTAGTCACCTCTCCAACCATCTCAGTTAACACCAACTACTCAACGTCAAAAGTCAAACAGTTCAGCTTCAGAGCTAACCACAGTACATAACCACACCTCATCGGTCCTACATACAATGGCTGCATGATCCTAGACATAGGAGTCATAGCTGTCCTCACACTTCTGGACCTCTCTGTAACATTCAACATGGTTTCCAACCTCATCCTCATTTTACAGCAACATGAGATTTTAATCCAAGGAACCAGCCTCCTGTGCATTACCTCCTTTCTAACTGGCAGGACCTGGTCCATCAACCTTCCTCTCCACTTTGTAGACTCCCACAATCTCATCTGTGGAGTACGACAAGGATCTTCACTTAGCCCAACCCTATTCAAGGATTATTTGTTTCCTCTTGCAAGCATCATCTGCACCCACAACATTAATATATTTTCCCATGAAGATGACGCTTAGATCAAATGTTCTGTCTTGGACAAGGCTCCCAACACCTGGAGCAAGTTCACCCCCTGCATGCCTGAAGGTGATGGTTTGACGAAGACCAACAGTTTAAAAATTATATAATAATATTCAGAAATTGTGATCTTTGTGAAGCACACCTCACCGTAGTACTCCACATGGTGGTCTGCTGAAGTAGGACCCAAAACAACAAGAAACTCTGGATTGTCATAAATAGCAAAATCATCATGATCAACCAAGTGAAGGCCATCATAGTTTCCTTTTTCAGCATCTCGTAGATGCCAAGCAACACTCATAAAACATACACCATCTTGAAATACAAGTTGGACTACAGGGCCACACTCTATGCTGGAATCAGCAAGCAGCTCACCAGACATCTGCTAAAAATTCAGAACCTTTGATGCAAATAAACCTGTGTGTACGTCACATTTTAAATTTGGGTTTGTGTCAAAATCCATCTATGGGTGCATAGGACCACCCATGGAACTCAGGCCTGTTGCAAAGAAATGCAAGGCTATGTCACGTGCTACATGCATTTCATTTCCTTTCAAAACCACACAAATCAGCATTTGCATGCCTTTGTAAATATCCATAATGGTTTTGTGGAAGGTTGTGTCAAAAAGGTATGCAACCCCGGTGCAAAATCTTTGTAAATCTTGGTCTTAGTTGCAATGAAGATTCTTATGCTCAATCTCAATTATAAAGAAGCCATTCAGGCACAAGGAAATATTATTAAGTATCCACTGCTAAATAGTTAGATGTCCTCACATGTCACATAAGGCAGCATTAGCAGCCTTTGGAAAGCATCTGTTGAATGAAAGTGAGTTTTTGTTGGCAAAATTTCAATTTCAACCCTTCACATAATTATTTTTTAAATGTTTAGAGCAATTTGAAAGCTTTGTTTTTACTTACGCCTGCATTATGACACAAGAAAGGTAAAATTGGGTTACAGTTAAAATAAAAACATACAATATCAAGTGGCCCAGCAACTCTAGGCCAATTTAGTGCAGCAGGCTGGCTTCTCCTGATAAATATGCCCACCAGTGTTGTATCTGCTGTGCTGTTCGTTCCATTATTGAAACATCCATGATTTGCGATTGAATTCTCTCCCACCACAAGCATTGTCTCTGCAAGGGGTACCCCTTTTTTCACTCTTCCACCTGCCGCCAGCATAGGAGGGAGATAATACAATACCAAACAAACAAATGCACCTACCTTCCTCTTCTCTAAGTTGACATCAAAGTTGACTTTATGACCCTTCCCAAACCTGTCTCTAATTAACTAAACATACCTCAAAGAACACAAATACAACCCAACATACCACCAAAATACACACACATTTTAATTGTAGCTATACACTGAAAAGACAGAAAGATGGCCCCTTGCTGGCTGGATACCTTTTGGGCCTCTGCCTAGTAAATATGTTTTGGTATCCACTTTGTACTTTTTTTTAGTTAATATTCCGTCAGCAATCCAAGGCGGCAGAAAGTATGCAAAAGGTCTCCAAAAGGATCTAGACTGTTTTCCGCATCGACCGTTGAAAATGATTTGCTGCTGCCGAAAAGCTACGGATTGGAACTGTGGTAATCTTTGGACAAGAGGCAATGCACCTTTTGTTGGATCAGCTTGGTAAGTTATTCCTGGAACTCTAGCAGCTATTTGAGCAAAACGTTTTCTAACTGACATATTTCATGAAAAGGTAGTAGGAGTACACTTTAACACCATCCAAGATTCCTGGGCCTTGTCGACAGCACTTGGGCCTCAATACTAACTCTGTCGAAGGGAAGCAGCAGGGTCTAGGGCAAGGTTAGTGGGAAGTAGTCAGCTAGAACGCAGGAACAATGCCTATTGTACCTTGTTTTTTCCCTATAAGTATATCAGGGAGTCAGCCAACTCACCCTTTCAATTACTTCTGTGGTCCTGGGTACAAAGAGAGGAGGCCCAATAATTCATGGCTCTTCACTTGTCAGAGACAGGGATTTAAGTTCATTTCAGATTCTTACACAGTGCTCAGCGAAGGCTACTGTGAGAACCACGAGGCATATTATCAAGCAGGGCGTTACATTTATCGCCATTTTAGCGGCAGAAAACTGCTGCTAAAGCGGCGATAATGGGTTTGATGATATGCTGTGGAGAATTCCAATAGAAGCCCATGTTCACAGCAGAACATGGGTTTCTATTGGAATTTACAAAGCCATATTATAAGCCAATTATGTCGGCTTTAGCTGCAGTTTTCTGCCGGTAAATAGGTGATCATTTTTAACACCCTGCTTGATAATATGCCCCCACATTTATATCCGGCACCAGCCCATGTTTGGGAGAAGCCCCCACTTTTAGCCTAACCAATGATGTCAAAATTTCCTGTGTTAAGCATACGTAGTTTTGAAGCACTTCATGTCTGCCCTCATATAAACAAACCCACATTGCCCCTCTCTACCACAAACAGAAAAGGCCATCACCTTTATTCCCATGTGCAGAGCTTATGTGCCAATCCTGATGTGTGGCACTGAAAATGGATTGTTCTCAGTTTAGGAGTAGTAAAGTTCTTAACTTTACTACTCCAAAACTGAAAAAAATCCTAATTTTAAGACTTTTTGTATTCGCAGAAGGCATTTAGGAGTCCTAAAGTTAGGAGTCCTAACTTTACTACTCCTAAACTGAGAAAAATACTAACTTTAAGACTTTCGGCATTCACAGAAGGCATTTAGGCGTTCTAAAGTTAGGAGTCCTAACTTTACTACTCGTAAACCAAATAAAATCCTAACTTTAAGACTTTCGGTATTCACAGAAGGCATTTAGGAGTCCTAAAGTTAGGAGTCCTAACCTCTGTGAATACTGAAATGAGTACGAGTCTTCTGTGAATACCAAAATGAGTAAGTGCTTTCTGTGAATACCAAAATGGTTGTAAGTTTAGGATTTTGTCTTAAGGTAGTTCTGTGAATCAGGCCCTCATAGTAGAAATGAAGGTGTCCATCTTGGCCTCCATTCCATGGTGAAAAGATTGAATAGAAGAATTGATGATGAGCTCTAACTGCTTTGCTACATCTCTAGTAACAGAGGGAGAGTGATGTTGTTATTGGCTCATTCACCTCATGATTTCAGCAATGTCAGCCAAAGACTAATCGATTCCATGTAGACTAGAATGGGTGTCTGTCACACCCTGAGCCAAGGCCTTGTTGGGTCTCAGACACCTTAGGAGTCCTTCAAAAGTGTCTGTCAATGTTTCGATCCGTGACTTTCAGCAGACATAGCAGTGCCTTTTGTTTTTTGCGCACAAAGTTGACTTCTGGCTCTTTTCTTCTACAGGAACATGCTTGGCAGATGATAGATGAGAAGAAGTCTGAGTTGGTTTACTTGGAGATGCAGCCACCTTGTCATCCCTTGCCAAGATGTGAGGAGAACCAATGATGGCATCCAGGAGATCAGAGTATGTTTCATTATCCAATGAGATAGGTTGGAATCGAGGTCAGGAGACACACCACTGGTATTTCTCTCCTCAGGAGAATGTGTTTTCTACTCTGAAAAAGATGTAATAGAACAATTACACTTTAAATTGCCATTAATATGAAAACTAATTGAATAATGTTCAACAATAACTTTATTTTAATTTTCCCTGAACAGTTGCTAATGGCTTCAGCTTAAACATATCTGTAATCTCAAATCTAGCACCCAACTCTGGTGAAATGAGTGATGCCACCTTCCCTTCTAATGAGTTCAGTCCTCCTAGATGCCTGTTCCCCGTCCTAAGCGTATTGCAGCCTTCGGGTTCTTGACCCTGTTCTCCTTAATCAGGCATTTATAATCATTCCATATAATCATGCCACCTTTTTAAGCATTCAACTACTGTCTGTGGTGGTGCTGCAGCATTGATTTTGGTCACGATTGCATGCCATAAACCCTCCTTCCTGAACCATTTCTAGGACTTTCCTAGCTGATAGTATGTTCCTGGTTCGCCATGTTTAAAGTGGGAACATGATGCATGAAACTGCATTGCTTTTTGTGCAGAAGAATGACGTAATTCACTCGTTCATAACGCAAATCTGAGTTGTAGCATGCAACTCCGATTTGTGTCATGCAAGAAGGCGCTGTGTTATGGTGTGTTTCACCTTACAAGAGTGACTTTGCATTGCTTATTTATCTTGGTTGTGTTGTGGTGCACTATTTTGTAAATATGGCGCATCCATGAGGCAAAAAAGATATCTAATGCAGAGCAACTTTTCTTATGCAATGCTATATTATGCAATGCAGCTTTCAGTCTGTCTTTGTAAATCCGTACCTAAATAGCGTACCTTAACATAGTCCATGAAGGTTTACAATTGCAATAGATCCAAAATCTCTAGAGATCAAAAAACAGGCAATCAGGCTATGTCTGAATTTGAGGAAATATCATGACAACCCTGTATTCCATCTTTTAAGAGAACATAGATGCATCTGATAATTAGGGTAGTGACCCACCAGTCCCCCTCTTCAAGAAGGGTCCAGGCATCACCTACAGTGTTCTTAAAAACATTGCGTTATATTTATTAAACTGCCACGTAATGCAGTGAGCAAGACACTTTACTGTGCTGCATTGTGTGACAGGAAGAGAGCAGGAATGTGCCATATTGAACAATATTTGGTGCATTCCTGTCCTTTTCTTGTGCTGGTGCACTATGTGCTGCCTAACGCCAATGCAGGCAACCTTCGAACCATGGTGCAAGGGTGCCTGGCTTGAAGGCAGGTTGTTTTTGAGCAGGTAGGGGCACCCTTATCCACAAAAGCAATTCTTTGAAGCATTCTCTTCTTTTTATGTTTGCTTCACCTGTAGAAAGAAGAAAAACGAGGAGAAATCCAGATATTTCTCCTTGTTGCATCTTTCCTGGCTAGACATAGCAATTTGACACATTCCCAGGTATACCACTCATAGTATATCCAGTAATGCGCCAAAATCCATAGGTGTGTGTGTAGGTACACCCATGTAATGCTTCCCTGGGGCAGAGAAACACAAGGCTGTGACTTGCACTGCCTTGTGTTACACCAAATTTACCAGCCGCATCAGGGCCACGCAAGATGACCTTGTGTGGCCTGGTAAATCTCATCTAGGTTTTGTGTTGCACTTGCATTACCGTGCATGGCAGAAGGGTGATGCAAAACTTCGATAAATATGGCCCACTAACTCTAATTCAAGTCCAGGGCCAATAACTTGAATCAGTTCTCTGTCACACGTGGTAAACATCTTCTTCAACACTTGACCACTCTGAACGGCAATGATAAGGTGAAATGATGACCTATTAGTGCTTTACAAAACCCTTGAATAATTAAATAAGTATGCCTCCACGTATCCCATTTAAATAGTTTATGAGTCGTGGTGTATGCTTACAAGGCAATGATACTTAATCAAAAATCAAACAATATATCAATTGAGTCTAGGAACTTAAAATCAGTTATCTCGTCTCTTTCTCTGTTGTTTCTACTCCTCTGTCATTCTCCCTCTCTCCCTCAGTCTATGTCCCTGTCTTTCCCTTACACACTTCTGACCTTTGCTTTTCCTCCTCCCTTTTCTTTTTTTTATTTAATCATTTGTGATATATTTTGTTTATTTTAACAAGGAAGTCACCCCAGACACACTCCATTTTCTCAAGTAACACCATTACATCATACTTTCATTTAAGTTCCCCGAATATTTCGTATATGCGTTCGTTAATAGCAGTGAAGATATGAGATCTCAATTTCCTCAAAATAGAAAGTCTGCATACTATAGCACAAAACAACCAATTCCACATATATTTATACAATGATGGATGGAAGTTCTAATACTGAGATTTTGGGAGAGAAAGTGACTTCCTCCCTGACAAGTGATTCTAGTGTTTTGCTATCTCGGTCCGAAGGCATTCGAAAACTTGCGTTCTTGTGTATCTGCAACACTAATATTGGGGATGGCTTATACAATTTCATGAAAATATGATACATCGTATACTATAACCATCTCTCAAATATTGAACCACAGATGATTTATTGAAATTGTAATAATAACTCTTTTCTTTTGTAAGGTTTATCCTTAATCAGGGACATTGTAAGGATTTTGGAAGCCCTGGGCCAAACTTATTTGGGGGACTCTGTTCGGAACAGTTTTGAATTTATGATCCAATTTCAGCGCTTTCATGCCCTGTTTGGCCAGGTCACAGTCAGTGCACAAGCACAGTCAACCAAATTCTAAATGTGTTTCTATCTAATGTTCACGGATGGTGACCTGTGTTTTCAATACTGTAACACACAGCAGCTCAATAATATTACTGCAAATAATTTCAGTGACAGACTCCCATTTCTCATATGTCAGGTCCTGTTTTGATCTAAAAGAAACATTTTTATGAATGTTGCATGAAACATAAACACAACATTTCTCTGCAAAATGCCTGCCATAGACTCTCAAACATCACCCACATTAAAAAGAAATTAAAATAAAACGGTATTTAAACAAATCTGTTTAAAAATTATTCAGGGTGATCCGGCAAGATTCTGCAGAACAGAGCTGGCTCTATCAGCCCCCTCAGCCCCCCCCCCCCCCCGCCCCCCGGAAGTCTTGAACCCTGGGCCGGAGCCCACTTAGCCCATGCCTTAAAACGACTCTGTCCTAAATTGCAACTTTTTGTCAAAAGTTCCTTCTCCTTTCTCTCGGCCCAACAGGCACTAGCTCGCGCTAAACAGAAACAAATATAACCTTCATTAGCTGTGTATTCAGCTTCCAGTTCATGACCAGATCAATTAGCCGACTGGTCGTTTACTTTTTGGAAGCCCATCCAAGTGAGTTTTCTCATTCGTGCAGGGTTATTTTCAAGGTGCACATGAGGTTCATATATAAATGATCCTTCTGCGAGCATGTGTTTTCGTCAACATTTCACAACACATTTGTCAATTACTACTGACCATCTAAACGGCTGGCTTTATTCTTCTAGGGGGTTCAAAACGTTCTGCTCTATTGTCCGATGTGGCATCTGTTGCTAATATTACATCAGCAGTCTACAGCAGCTGGTGTGTTTCAATTTGCAAATAATTATCCTTTTGTAGAAAACAGATACCTGACCAATGTTTGTAGTGCACAATTTATGGTTCTTTCGAGGTTAGTCTTAAAATTGTGCTCTTTGGAATGTCATGTTCTCTACCCAATGTTACCCTTTGCACTGAAAGCTATAGCCCGCCCTCACAGGCCCATCCTACCTGTAATATAGGAAAATGTAACTGTGGGCTGTCATGCATTTGTAGGTAACGGTAGTACATAGGTTATTCCAATTAAGTCCATCAGCCTTTTTTTGCTTTTGGCTACTTAGTTTTTGGCAAGCACATCAAGATGACGGGCAGAGAGCTGTCAATTTTCAACCGCTCACCCCAAGTCAACACATCTGTGTTTAATCCATCATTGTTTTGTTCGATACGCCACCATAGTTTGGACCTAGCCATATGCAAATCAGTCTTGACCCTGCTCCTCATGGGAACAGTCCAGCCTGAACTGCCAGGTCAGTTCTTTCCTGGAGAGGAAACGAGCATCCTGGGACCGGTTTCAGGGTTTCACCCCTCATCAGCCAGGCTAGCTTGAATCCAAGGGTGCAGCAAGCAAGCAATCCACATCTAGGCATGCCCTTAGCCACTTGGGGTGCACATGCTAACATCACAAAATGATATTTGATGTACATTGCTGTTAGAAAATGGGTTTCAGGTTGGGAGAAATAGGCACCTCACAAATAGATTCCACACCAGTTTAGAAAAATAGGGTAAAATATTATAAATAAAACGACCAAAATGCAAAAATCTAATACGTTGAGAGGAGAGAGGAGTTGGCCTAACAGCTAGGGCGTCGACCTCGAATCTGGGAAAATGGGTTTGAGTCTCTGCAATGATGCTGAACATCCTGTGATTCTGGGCACTTCACTTTATCTCCCTATGCCTAACTAAGAAATGAATGTGTCCTCATGTAACACAACTGGTGCTATGTAAAGGACTCTGATACCCAATACCTTCGGGTCAAGTTTGCTCTATATTCAACGCCATAAAATAAAAAATAAATAAGTGGAAGTCAAGGTATAATTTTTCAAAGAATAAATGTAAAAACTGCTTAGAAGCAGATAGTACTCTAAGAGTTAAAGAGACACAGTGGACCGGGACAAAGTCAAGAGTTCAGGCTACCCGTGTTGGAGTGCAGGCTGGAAAAAGGACTCACACAGAGCCCGCTGAGCAAAAGTACCTTACCCTTGTCGCAAGCACAGAATGTGGGGTGCAGCATAACAATGCGTCTGTGACCCCCACACTGTAGGGATGGTATGCCTGATTTCTCCATGCCACTGTGGTGATGAGTTGGATCCGTGAGCAATGCTCCGGTTCCAAAGGACAGCACTTCCAAGTGCGATGTGCTGGGTTGATCAACACTGGAGAGGTGATGCATCGATCTTCTCCATGCCCGTGGCAGGGAATCGTTGGTTCTGATGCGGTGTTCCCGGAGATGATGCAATTGTTCCAAGTGCGATGTAGGATGTGGTCTCTGCAACATAGGTGATGTGTAGATCCCGAAGTGGCATTTTCAAAACCAACTTCCCCATCAGTTGTGTTCTTAAATTATGAAAACAGAGACACTAAATTTGGGTTGCCCATCTTTCCCCAGTTGGAAATTACACTTACAAAAATGAAATAAGGCAATCCTAATGTTATCATACATGAGATATAGGCCTTGCAGTAGTGGAAAATGAATTATGGAGTGTTAGAAATTGGGTATATAGTTGCCAGTGGTATGCACCCTGTCCAAGTAGGGACCACAATCCTAGACAGGGTAATCTGGAAATTTGGCCCAGACCAGGCAGGCTTATCTAAAGAGGTAATTTGTTAAGTGTTTGTGCAACACATACAGACACACACAAAGTAACATAATGACAACACAACAAAAAGAAAATCCAAAGTTCATGCTGACCGTGAAGGAGGGCAGGCCAGCTAAAGTACTCAAACAGGTTACACTGACAAGGTAACTTGGATGGAGGAAGAAGGTACAATGAGTCGGTTCCAGTTTATTCAGTCAGGTCGATTCATCAAAGTTGAACCTCGCAATCAGGACCTTGCATTAGCCCTGCATCATCTTCAAACCTCACAGGAGGGTCCTGTGTTGTTGTCAAGCCACACAGTGACGTCTTTGTATCAGCTCTGCGCTGAAGGGCACTGTGTCGGTGCAGCTTAGTGCAGTGGTGACGATGCATTGATTTTGTAGCAAAATGTCTGCAGAACCCCCTTCTGAGGCCCGACCTGGAGGGGGCACCTCAGGCAATTGTAGGACACCTAGATGGCAGAGTCCAGCAGTGCCAGCAGAGTTGAAAGAAGTCTTTTATGACCCTGAGACTTCAGAAAACAGGAGGCAGGCCTGTGAGCCCCAGAAGATCACTTGGAGGGACAGCAGAGTGCACCTCTCCTTTCAGCAGAGTCAGGGAGCAGCAGACATCAGGCAGCAGGGCTAAAGCAGAAAAGCAGTCCTCCAGAAAAGCATCCCAATTGACTCCTTTAAGCAGCACAGTAGCCCTTCAGACATTCAGTTCAAGATCCAGAAGTGACTGATTTCAAGGGGTCAAAAACCCAGTACTTATATCCAAAAGTGTCTTGATGTATGGGGTGACTGCAAAGGAACTCCCTGAAGTGCAGAAGGATCCCTTTCAACCCAGTCATGTCTGCAGCGCTAACCTTGGGAGTTAATCAGTGTTTTGTGTGAAGATAGGACATAACCCATTCAGATCTAAATGTGAGCCACAACTCTCCATTCCTTCCCAGGATGGCTATCACAATGCAGATGAATGTAGATGAATCCTCTGTCATACCCAGACCTTTCTGTGTTTGTGGCTTTCTGGAGGGAATGCTTAGAGTGTAGCTGTCACCCACCCCAGATATGCATTGGAGATGGTCTCCAGGCACACAGAGCTAAGTTAAGATCAGAGAAATGTCCACTTTCAAAAAATGGCATTTCTAAAGTAGTAATGTTAAATCCAAATTTACCACAGAAGTTGATTTATCATTGCCATTCCAAAGATATGAAACATGAATTAGCTACTCCTTTCTAATAAGGAATTGAAGATTACAAGGGTTCCCTGGCATCACAGTAATGAAAAATTAATGTAGCTGTTTGTCACTACCAGGAAATGTAGAACTAGGGGGCATATTTACAAGCCCCTTGCGCCACTTTTGCGTCACTTTTCCCATGTTAAAAATTATGCAAAAGTGGGGCAAGTGGCTTGTAAATCTGCCCCTTGGAGTTTAAGGCTTGACAATTGATTTTAAATGCCAAGTCAAAGTGACACTAAACTTTACACACAAGACTTGCAATGGCAGGCCTGAGACAGGTTTGAAAGGCTGCTAGAGTAGATGGCACAATTAGGGCTGCAGGACCACTAGTAGCAAGTAGATTTAAGACCCTGGGTATATGGTATAACACCTTACATGGGACATATAAGTAAACTAAATATGTCACGCAGGTATATATCAATGTTACCATGTTAAGGGCAGAAGCATGTGCACTTTGGCGCTGGTTAGCAGTAGTAAAGTGCTCATTGTCCCAAGGCTTGCAAAGAGACAGAGCAAAAAGTGGAGGTAGGCACGGAAGAAGTTGGGAGAAGGCCACCTAAGGAAGACAGGTCTAACAGAGAGTATTTAACACCTTGGCTGCTACGGGGTTTTCCCGTCCTGCGCTGACATTCTTTGATTATCATAGGATCGTGACAAGGCCAGCTCATCATAAGCACAGCGCAGGTAAAACCCATGACGAGCTGGCCTTGTCATGAGCGTCGAAGAGGTTAACTGCCAGGAAATGTAAAACTTAAACTTAAATGTCCTACTTTTTAAATATACTGCATCCTGCCTACGGGCTCTTCAGGGCCTACCTTATGAGTGACCTATATGTAATAAACGGTAAAATTTGGGCCTGGCAAGTAGGTTAACTTGCCAGGCCTAAATGGCAGTTTAAAACTGCACACACAGTCTTTTGCAGTGGCAGGCCTGGGACATGTGTAAAGGGCTACTTAAGTGGGTGGCACAATCAGTGATGCAAGCCGACTAGTAGCATTTGATTTACATGCCTTGGACACATGTAGTGCACTTAAAATTAAATCAAATATTGAAAGGAAATGAGGCTGTTCTTAAAAATTATTTGTAAGTTTTGAAAAACTTCAGTGTAACTTGTCAGCGGTCCTTGAACCACTACCAACTCCCTCTAAAGCTGTCACCTATATTCACAATTGAGACCACATCCTTTTTATGAATGCATTACCAGCCCAACGACAAAGTCTGTAACCGATCAATGGTTTGAGTCTGAAATTCTGAATGCGAACCATTGATGCTTGTGGTACCAGGCTGCAATTTGGAAGGGATAACCAACACATGCCACTTCCAAATTGCGATTCCGATCCATTTCTGAACTCATTTTAGGGTCATTAAATCTTTACCGACTTCTTCAAAGACTTTTGTGCATAAAACCTTTGATTGGTCAGACATTTTTTGTGACTCGGAGGGTTTGCAACAGCTAAGAATTTTAATGCACCTGGGTCTATGTCCTATGTACAAGGAAAACATACTGTCAGGACTTGTAAAATAACCACTGTTGTTGCCTGTGGCTTGGTTACTAGAGGCAAACAATGCAGCAGCTTTAATTAGATGAGGGATCATACACATTAAATATTTTTGCTAATGGTGGTATGCTCGAGTTTTAGATGTATCCACATTGCTAGTATATTCATGCACATGATCCTTGAGTGCAGAGCTCTCGTGTTTGTACAAAGGGAAAAAGCACCTGAACAATATGGTCCCATTGAAGTCAGCACCATGAGGGACCTTGGACATTTAAAGTTGCTGTGCACTATATCTGCCTTCAGCCTTGTGTGTGAGATGCTTAGATTATGGGCTATTCATACATCAGAAATTAATATCTCACACGTCATCTTAAGAAACATAAAGTGATATTCGATGACATGCCCAGCACTCACAATTCCTCATGCAACTGCAAAACTGTATCAAAGGTAGAAAGCCTGTTTAATTCAGTCTTTCTATATTTCTCCTCACTCAGACTTGCACTATCATTTGCATAAAACCTCTATCACAATCAAACGCAATGTAACAAGCAAAAAATACACAAAGGTCACCACACACAAATTCTACCTTTTTCACAGTCACACTGCATCAGTCTTCTTAAAAAACCAGCCCCTTTGGCTTTGTCAAGGGGTGTTTAAGGTGTGCCTCCCACGCCATAATTTCTCTGTGTATCTAATCATCAGTCATGTGATTGTTCTTTAGCTAAGCAGTATACATAAACAATAATGCGAACAGGGTAAAATTGTTAAGTTTTAAGAGATAGAAAATAAAGGAAAATATATAATCTTTTATTCATAGACAATCACCTGAGTATTTCCACTACGTTCCTACAGAGTTCAGTTTGTAAAAATATGTCCTGGACAAGAAATAGAAATACAAAAGGATGAGAACAAAATTACCTTAAGGCAACATCATACTGCATACGGTTTTATTGCTCTATCCGTGAGTTTGATGCACACGGATTTAGTTGTTTGTCCACTGTGAATCGCCCCTTAATAAAAAATCAAACATACTCCTGGCAGAAATGTAATTGTGTCATAAGGAGACGTGACATAAAGCAGACACTACTGTTCTAGCATTTTCATTTCAGAAACTCAGCAAATCCACACGTTTCCCATTAATCAGAATGCCCTGCAACATTTTAACCAAACAAAATTGGGTACTATAAAAAGTACATAAGTATGGATTTTTATCCCCTTAGTTTTCAAACATCATCGCGAGTTTATAACCGCCATTTACTTCCAATTTGATTGTTTTTTTATTTGTACGAGCGGCAAGGTTGGCATCAAGTCTGATGAGGCCAGCTATAGTTTGTGCTAATTTTATTGCAACGTTCTGAAGTTAATGTTCTACGTGCTGATTCATTAAATCAAACTGGTTGAAAGAGTTGAAGAATAAATACAAAATATGGGGGCATATTGGGGAATATCTCTTTCTGAAAACAATGCTACCCCAAGGAATTTATGGGTGAGGTAAGTTGTGCAAGGTTCCTGATTTGTGCACGTGTTGAACCTTGTGAAGATGTTCATGTTTACATACATTTTCACCGCTGCAACGGTTTCCTACACATTGAGTGACAACTTTCACAGTGCACTAAGAACTTTACACTGTAAACGAACCCAGCCGAGCTAGAACATCTAAGCATGTTTCTATGCGAGTTTACCTTGTGCCAAGTTTTTAATGTACAATGTACATTAAGGCATTATTAAAAGTGTGTAGAAAATGGACATTGGCGGATGTCCCGAAGGCCAACAACTAGGACCCCCACCTCATTTAGAGGTCAGAGGACTGTGGCTTTTCTGGTGATGGGGTCGCTGGTTCCACAGACAGAAAACTCATAACCCAGGCCGGACTCTGAATGAACTGGTCTTGGAGAAGCTTCCCTTCCTGTTGATATCCATTTTGTTCAGGGTCACTATGTCAACCAGGCTAATCTTAGACAGAATAATTCCATATATTCCCTCCACATACTGGATGAAAACTGCAAGCCTTGGGTTTATTAAATATGTTTATTCCGAGGACAGGCAACTGCATAGGGGGCCTGCCTTCAAAACACTAGTGGCCCATTCTTGCTTGGTCGCTAGAGGGAGCAAGAGAGCTGTAACTGACAGCAAACGCTAGAAACACCAGAAACGCCGAGTGGCGAGCAAGCCTCGGAAAACAGGCTCCAGACCACAGCAATTTGCTTCGCCTTGTTCTACCTGCCTGCCTGCCTGCCTGCAGAGAGCGAGGGGGTCGTGGCGACGACCGCTGTTCATTGTTCGAGCAGCCTGCTGTGGTCCTTGCCGGGGCCGGGGATCTTCGCCGGCTCCTCTTTCACCGCCGTCGACCGGGGCCAGGTGGGTCGTGTGGTCCGGAGCGAGTGGATTGGCTGCGTCCCGCTGTGTTCCGCTGTGTCCTGTTGTGCGGCTTGGGAGAGCCACTGCCGGCTGCCGGCGCCCCTGCAAAAAAATCTGGTGCAGAGAGCAGTGGCAGCAGCTGTCAAGGCAGGTGCAGGTGCCGGGAGAAGTGGACAGGCACTGGGAAAGGCGAGCGTAGCAGAGAGCGAACAAGTGGCAGAGAGTTGCAGAGAGAGGGGAGGCTGTGGTGTGCCAGCAGCCAGCACCTAATCTACTCAACCTATTAACAATCTATTAACAGCAAAACCACCCTCCACCCAAGACAACTGCCAGACTATCTCTAACAGCCCTAGAGCAGCGACAGCCTTCCGGAAGTGCGCAACTGAGTGCCCAACCGAGTGCCCTGCGCCCTGTGGTTTCTCCAGTGCCCCACAGTGCACCACAGCCCTCCAGTTGACAAGCAGGTGGTGTGAGCGCAGGAAGTAAAGGCATAGCGCTGTGACAACACTCCCTGAAGACCCTGAAAGTCCTTTGTATTACTACCATCACTAAAATCTACACTAGTGGCAAGTCCAAACTGCCTCATAGATAGCTACTGCTGAATAGGGAAAGAGGATCAAAACGTGAATCAGCAGTAAGGTCGTGATACACACAGCACCCCGCCTGGTACAGGGTGGGCAAGCCACGGGGGTGACCTGCGTGCCCTCTCAAGGTCCTCAGTGTTAAACAAGGTGCGAGGCTGTAAGTACCCTAGCCAGTACCAGGAAATCACAGAAAACACCACCTAATTAAAAATCTAACAAAGTAAACCACCTGGGAAACAAAAAGATGAGATCTGGGAAGCTGAGAACAACTCCACTTAGAACCACCAGGAAGAAAGTCAAGACCAAATCGCCCACTCACCTTCAACAAGCTGGCCCACTTCCCAGTCTAACATCCCCTACCTATCCAATTTTTGGAACACTGAAACATTCCGGGAAGTTTGCATTCATGAAGGACCCAATGTCGGGTATTTACTCTATGTCGGCAACCCCAAATGGTCTACAAAAACCTATGACGCCGAACACTTGTAAAACAAAGTCAGAGAAAACGGACATGACGGTTCCTAAACCAGCCTCAAGCACAACGCCGAACGGAGTTGAATTGAAGCACAATTGCGTGGATCTAACCCATGACACAAATATACACATGATGCAATGTCAAGCCCAAGTCCACAGGAATAACACTACATCCAACCCGCCAAAAGGACTTGACGATGAGAATTCACTAACAACAATGCCAGCATCAAAAAGACCCCTCAACACCTCTCTGGAAGGACACACAAGCAAAGTAATACCTAACAACAGTGGAACAAACTTACCCATGATTGAAAGTAAGTGTTCAGTAAGCACAAGGGATAGTCCTTGCGAGAGGAATAGCCCTCACAAAATCAATTGGAGTGACTCCCTGGACAAGGCTCATCCTAATAACCATTCAACTCCAAGACCGGTTCCACGCCCAAACAAAGATCTAAAATCTAGTGCAGCAAAAACAAAAGACCAAAATCTGGTAAGTAAACCACATATAATAATGAATAACAACGAAAACATTGCAAGGCACAGGAGCTGTTCTTCCATTAATGCAACCAGAAGTGATATGGACCAAACCAGTACAAGCGATAAACTACTCCTTGCGGCACTGGAGGACCAAGTAATAACGATTCATGACTCACAGTCAGAAGTTTCATTAAATACAGGTCGAATGAACAAAAGCATAGTAAAGACCCTTAGTAGATCAAAACCGGCATCAGATAACGAAATGCTTACATATGCAAGACCTTGTGACAAGGATGGTCCAAAGAAAGCATCCATATTAGAAATATCAAGCGTATCCTCATCAGACACTGCATCAAAAGTAAGCAACCCAAAACTTGAACAAAATCGAATCCAGGCAATGAAACAAGAAACATTGTTCTGCGAACAGGCACACCTGGATATCTGTACTAGCCAAAATAAAAACCACAGCAACCAACCAGAAGTTGAACAGGACGTAAAAAGCAATCTAGAAGCCATTTTGACTCTCCATAGCGCGCTGGGGTGCATATTGGAAACGTCCATAAAAACCCTCAATATGCAATCAGATAAACTTGACATACAAATACACTTAATGGGCTCAATAGCTGAACATATAGCTGGCATAAATAAAAAACTTGACACTATGGCTGGCACATTTAACAGCTTCATGGAGCAAGTTTGCCCAAGTATGCCAACCCAGCCTTGCACCTGTTATCCAATACTAGACAAACTGCAGGACTTGCCGCACCTACTAAAGGATATCCTCAAGGAATGCAAGCAGGCAAGTCAATCTACTAACAATATTCAACTAAGTGGCGATTTGATCTCCTTTGACCATCAAGTGACCCAACCAAGCGACGCAAGCAAGTCTAGGAACGTAGAGGCAGCTCACAAAGCTGTTCCTCTACAACAGCCGACAGAAGGAAATGATAATCAAATCAACTCAGGCATAATAATAGACGAAGGAATGGGTACCACAAATGTAAAATCCAACATTCTTTTGATAGGTCAACCCACCACCACTAAAAACCCCACAATCGATCAAACTACCAAAATTGACAATGGGACAAGACTCACCAAACGCCAGAAAAAACAGAAATCAACAACCTAGATGCGAACCTGAAAACAAACAGAGCATAGCAAACTTTCCCATTTTTGATCAAGCCAAATCAAAAATAAAAAACTGGAATGTCACCAAAAATGATTCACCACAGTTGACGATAATGAAAGATAAAAAATATAACGATCAGAAGAACGAACTTGACTGCAGGACAGAAACTCTTAGCAAACAAGCACAGAAAAATCTGTCCAGCAGACCCCTACATGCAGCAGTAGTCACCTCCCCAAAAGTCTTGGATACAGGGAACCTTCCAATTACTGACCAATGTAATTCTATTGGATCAAGTTCCTCCTTTGAACAAGGAGTCAGCCTTGAAGATCAATCAAGTACGCCATTAATGACTTGTCAATTCAAACTAGATAAACCTGATCTTGCCTCAACACAAAGTCCTAGTCTGCAGAGTACAAATAAGCGGCACCTAATATTAGAGAAAGAGCAAAACAATGGCAAATCTGGTAATTACAGGCTTTACAGTCAGGTTACCAAAAAATCAATCAATAACGGCATGGCATCCACAATTTTAACCACCACCACCAGTGCGGACATAGAAACCGACAGGCAACTGGTAACAAACGTTAATAGGAAACATTTGGAACTCATCAAAGTTACCTTCCCCACTGACATAAAGGCAGCTAATGCTGAAACAACAAACAAAGTAAGGGGAAGAGACCACCCTGAGAATCCGGTTGACGCAAATGAGTGCTTAGCAGCAATGAGGCAAACAACAAGTGTGGAACAAGAAGCAAAAACATTAACTATACCACAAATACGACTCCAGAATGGTGCACTTAATTTACTCAAAAACCATCACACCGTTAACATAATAGACACTGGAAGTCGCATGCAAACGAAACAACGTCAAACCGTTAAAACTTGTGACAATTTGCAAATGATAAAGGAGGAAACCACTAACATAGGGAAACTTCTCTTTATCCCCGAATATGAACTACAAGGCTCACAAGATTACCTAAACCGAGGGAACATACTTCGTTTAACATCAGCAATCCCAAGCCTTGGTCACCTCACCTCAGCAGATCTTCTCTCGGTTGAGTTTATAACAATGAATGACGAGGCAAAAAAAGAATGCACGGTTACAACATGGAGGGACGCAAGTATAGTGACCCACATTCTGTCAGAGATGGCTAAATTTAAGAAATGGGGAATCGTTCTGAAGGAAGTGGCCAAGGCAGCGTATCCGTCCCCGCTCCTAAAAAGGAGCCACGAGATCGTAAATCAAGTACAGACGAACCGACCAACGCGCTCAGTCCTTCATGGTGCTAGGGGACCCGAAGTAACTGAGTTTGAGCACCTATGGCCGCAATCGACATCCCCCAATTGAATCTCCCGCAAGTCAACTAACACTGAAAGACAAGTCATAAAGGTACTCTCTTGGAATATTGCAGGCGCAAAAGACATTGTAACCAAAAATGGCAAAGCTGCCACCTGGGCTCCATACGCAATAATAGCCCTACAAGAAACGTGGCTAATCGAGCCAATTGACATACCAGGCCGGCTATGCTACCATGTAAGTGCGACCCGCTCTCATCTCTTCGGGCGAGCTAGTGGGGGCCTCTCCATCTATATTTCAACAGCCTTAAACATCAAAGCATCACAACTGGCTGCAACAACGGCGGACATGCAAATTCTAAAACTGGAAAGCACGATAAGGGCCATAACCAGAACTTTAATTTTAATAAACACTTATGTTAATCCAAAAAAAACTCCCAAAAAAGCACTCTTCCAACGTATAATAACAGTGGTCTCAAACCTGCGTTTGGAACACCCTAACTGGGAGATAATTCTCACTGGTGATTTTAACTCTAATCTGCTTCAAGAATCAGAAGATGAAACTAACATCAACACAGCTAATGAATTTTGGAATGTTGTGCCGCAGGTGATCCCTCAAGTCAGGAAGAGGGACAAGGAGGGCAAACAATTCATGTGGGATCTAGAAAATCTTGGCCTTAGGGTACTAAATGGAAGATCTAACCAAGACAACCCCCCCTCCATGACCTACACAGGTCACAACACAAGCTCCATTCTGGACTACACGTTAGTCACATTACCCCTGTTAAGTCAAGTACAAGACTTCCACATAATTTGTTCCTTGGACAGTGACCATTCAATGCAACATCTTGAGATTAGGACGGGCATAACCAAACACGCACCAGCGCCCATGCTACCAGGCAGCACCACTACTATTAATTTGAAGCGGCTTAAGTGGACGAGCAAATCCCTCCCTCAAATAGCCAATGATGCTAAGAACTTATTACAAGCGCTCCTTATAGAGAACGTTCTGAGCCCAGAAATTTGGAGTGACTATTTGAAACAACTCCCGAGGACCAGTACAAACAACAAAACCAAAACTCCTCTCAAATTTAACATCAGATTCGATAGCTCAGCACGATCATTAAGGAGGCACTTGAAAAAATTAACGCATCGAGTACATGGTCAAACCCAAAATTCCAGCATTTGGGAAGCAGTACGTAAGGCCAGGAAACAATATAAGAAATTAATATGGACTGAAAAGCAAAATCTTGTAAATGAATTCTGGTCTAAATTACTGCATAATATAAAGAGAGCAGCCTCGAGGGCGTTCTGGTTACAAGTTAACTCCGTAAACCGGACAGCTCAACCAATAAGTATGACCTGTATAACCGAACCGGAATGGACCCAACATATAATGGATACATTTTCAATAAATAATTGGATGACACCGGCAACTTTGCTTAGCAAAGTAACAGTTAAATCAGTGGGAGAACACATTGTCCAAGTCCATCAAGGGGACCGCCTAAAAGCTGTGGAAAACTTGGCACCACACACCAGGCAAGACGAAGAGCAAAGCATATTAAAAATAATCAAGAAAAGTAGGCAAGAAAGCGCCCCTGGTCCAAACGGCGTTCCGCAAGCCATTTACAAGGAGGACCCACAGTACTGGGCCAGTAAATTCGATTTGCTCTTCCGAACAGTAAACAACACAGGTGGTATCCCTGAGAGCTGGAGGGGGGCGATCATAACTCCAATCTATAAAGGTGGAGACCGTAAAGATCCAAATAACTACCGTCTGATCGCCCTCATCGACGCTGAAGCAAAATACTACGCGTCAATGATACTAGCAGACCTGGCCCAATGGTCAGATAAGAACAACAAAATACCACTGAATCAGTCTGGGTTCCGCCGTGGCATGGGAACAATGACGAATGCTATGGCCCTATGCCTGATCGCAGAGAAAAGCCTACAGAACCGCCAGGAGCTCTACACCTGTTTTGTGGACTTCAAGGCGGTATTTGACCGCGTCAACAGGCAATTGCTATGGGCAAAACTAAAAAAACTGGGCCTACCGGACTCTATTCTCTTGCCCATCATTAACCTGTACACTGACACCTGGATGCAGGTAAAAATTGACAACGGGCACTGCCTAACCCGGAAGATCAACACTGCCGATGGTCTAAAGCAAGGATGTGTTTTGGCCCCACATCTATTTAATCTATTTATGGGTGATCTGACAGAAAGCCTGGACAAGGTCAACGCACATCCTCCCCGGTTAAGTAGCCTCCGTGTAACGCACTTATCATACGCGGACGACGTGGTATTGCTGAGCCAAACAAAAATTGGCCTCCAACGCCTACTGCATGACATGTCCGTCTACACAAAAAAGAACCTGTTAACCATAAACATCAGGAAAACAAAGGTAATGCTCATAACGCGACGACGCAAAACTTCACCAAACTTCCGAATAAACAATGATCAACTGGAAGTGGTAAACAGCTACAAGTACCTGGGGGTACATTTAGACAACCGCCTCAATTTCCAAGTGCATTTTAAGGACATGGAAAAAAAAGGGTCCACCTTACTGCACGCTTTCACTAGTTTGGCAGCAGAGCTAAAAGGTCCTCTTGTCTCCCCCTTGCTAACCGCAATGAAATCAAAGCTGTTACCCACAATAGCATATGGGAGTGTATTACATCATGGGAAAAGTGCTACTCTCATAGACAAAATACAAACTAAAGTCTATAAACGGGTCTTTTCCCTACCGAACAGCTCCTCACCAGCGCAAGTAAGACTTGAATTTGGATTACAATCACAAGTACTACTGAAAAAATATGAGGCTATCAAATTCTGGTACAACGTTTGGAGGAACAAGGAGAACAAAATGAATGGGGCATTGTGGGAAGCAATCCACACAAACCCGAGCTCCGAGCACGCAAAGTACCTAAAACTCTCACTGGATACAACCGAGCTGGGACCACTGTGGGGAACAAAACTGCCAGTTTCTTCGTTCAAACAAGCGGTCGTGAGGTTCGCCAAGAAACACTCGCTTCTCAACGATAAAATAACCTTCAGCGCCCGGACCCACGCCTGGATGACCATCAAATCATACATAAAGCCCATACCAGCAGCTTATTTAGACATGGCCTTCTCGTTCTTTATCAAATGTAAATTTCTTCAATTAAGGCTGGGTAACCTCCCGACAAGATTTGATCAACCAAAATGGAAACCACAAGAATCAACGGAATGTGACCTTTGTGGCGCAGGTAAACAAGACATTATTCATATAGTTTGCATCTGTCCGGCTATGTATCAAGGTCGTCGGTATTGGTTAAAGGACAAGCTCAACGAGCAAGGAGTTCGTACCTGCCGGACTGCGATAATCCAAATCTTATGCACTGCGGATCCTCAACTGATTTGTAGATCAGTTAAATTCCTGGACAGTTTCGTGAAAAAACAAGACCTATTGTCACAGGTCCGACCTTCATCTTGACTTAAGAACCCTGTTTCCAAAGACAATTTGTGTCTTGAATAATTTCACTGAAACTCACGTCAGTCTTTTGGACACTTAGAATACATAATTTTTCTCTTTTTATATACTTAAATGTTCATTTTAAACATTGTGGAATTGTATATATTGTAATGGTTTTAATTAACCAACAATAAAGAACTACTTTACCTTTAGTGCTGGCAAGTTTGCCTTCGCTCCACAGCATGGCTGACCTGTTGTCCCTGTTTTTAACCCTAAAGTTTATCTGATGAGAAAACTGGATAGAGAAGTCTATATTGGGAGGGAGGGGGGGGGCGTGGGGGGGGGTAACATATGGTAATTGATAATCATCAAATGTTTGTATGCAATAGGAAGGAGGAGGATCCACTTGCTGATTTCACTATACCATATACTGTAGGATTTTCAGCTAGTGAATTATTTTTTATATATCTAGTGTAACCTCCAGAAATTGAAGTGTTTTCATTTACCTCAAAATGTTAAATGAGGCCCTAACTATTGTCTGCAAAGTTAAACTTATGCAGTATTAAATTAAGATATTTGTAACCTAAATTTCTTTAAATGTAATGATGATGTATAAGAAAATATAGCAAACCTTAAAATCCCACAACCTGTGTAAAGTTGTATTTTTTAATGGAACATGTAATGATGCTGGTGAAAGTTGAAAACATACTAAAATCCAAATTTTGTGAAATTAGCTAAAACTTCTCAATATGTTTCTGTGGTATCTTCCGTTCTGGGGGGAACCTGAGTTATGCCTCCCACCTCCACCCCTGAGTTCGCAGTGCGTTCCACCGCCAGTGACATAACCTTAGAATGTCACAGTGGTGAAAATTCTGAGGCGGAGCGCCCAGGTGAAAACGCCAGGAGGACAGCTGTGGCTGGGGTCGCTTTTCCTGCTACTTCTTTCATAAACCTGGTCAGTTACACAACTGGTTCTTGTGGTCCTGTGCGGTTATTACAGTTACCTTATGCGAGCTTAACCTTCTCAAGCAATTGTGAAACAAAAAATAACTAACCAATCTCTTGTGACATTTTACAAGACTTTTAAAGCAAGGTGCACCCTTGCTTAAAAATGCCATGCAAAATGCCAGCAAATGTTGCAATTTATTTGTTTTTCTTTTCACAAACTTCCATGAAAAAATAAATATGCAATTTCACAAACTCTTGATGTAAAGCTTGTATCAAGTCAAAAGTGACATTGTCCAAAGGAACTGCAAGGTATTTGTAATTTGCCAGTGCACCTTCCTGTATGTTCATGTAATTAACGATCCTGCAAAGCCCAATTTTAGGTACAACATGCAAGCAAGTCAACCTTTTTAGGAGCATGGGAAGGCACATTGGGGAAAGCCAATGATGGCACTGAAGCCATCTTAGTTCTTCATGTCACTTGTTAAGTGTGGATCTTCCCACACTTGTGTACTATAGCCAAGATTTAACCTTGCAGTGGTGCAGGTCTTCCCAGTGAAACTGCTCTCATCAATTTAAATTAATCATACTTTTGTCTGAACTAGTGGAGCAAGGATGTGAGGTTTCCTCAAGTTTTCAGGGTGTACATAGTCATGTGGAGCAGGCACAGCTCTAGACCATGGTTACAAATATTCCAGCCCTCATTGAAAATCAAGAACTACCTTCAAAAATTAAAATATTGCACACCCGAAGGAATAACCAGAATTAAATAGTATTGTAGGAAAGTGGATTATTCGTAGGTGGAGGATTCATCTTCAACTAGTAATAACACCACAGTCACTAATAAGGTCCAGTCATGTCTCAATAAATTAATCCTTGCTCAACCCTTGGTAGCTTGTCAAAAAGCAGCTAGGCTTAACTTAGCAGACATGTATTTGTTTAGCATTTAAAATCACCAAAACAGTAAATAAGTAAAAGACGACAAAACACAATAAAAATCGAACACCAATTCATAAACATAAAGAATAGTTGTAACGTTTTAATGACCCCAAAATGACAACAATCCAATATAGGGAAGAACAAATATACATTTTTAAAGATTACATATAAAAAGTAGACATTCTAGCTCCAAAAAGCTTAAAGCGCCACTCATGGCTATCTGGTCATGTTGGGCGAGGACAAAGTCAAAGTTTTAAGCTGACCGTAATGGCGCATGAGTTGAATAGGATGTGTGCCCAGATCTGGTGCAGCTTTTACCTTCGGACTTAGAGCCTGATTTAGATCTTGGCAAACGGGTTACTCCATCACAACTGCGAAGGATATCCTGTCTGCCGAAATATGAATCCCATAGAATATAATGGGATTCATATTTTGGCAGGTGGGATATCTGTCACCGTTGTGACAGACTAACTAGTCCACAAAGATCTAAATCAGGCCCTCTGTCTTTTTCTTGGAGCTTTTCTCTCAATGTCGTGTCCTGGGGTTCCTTGGATCTGGAGATCGATTCGATGACAGTGGCCTGCTGCACCTCAATGCTTTGGTTAGTCTCTGGAACTTTCTGTCCTTGTTATCAATGGCGTTTAAGCTTCAAGTGGAACAAACCAGCATGTTCAGACCAATTCACGGTTCGACATCAGCAGTTTGATTCTTGAAAACAAGTCGGTCTCCTCCTGGAGCTTTTTAGTAAAACTTTTTAGAAAGTTTCAAAACTTTCAGAACTGTGTGTCCAAAAGCACCAGTCATGGATTCAGAGACTATGGATTGCCATTTGGGGACTAGAATTCAATTTCCTAAAGTGCAGCTGTGCAGTTCAGGAAATCCAATTGTAGCTGGTCAGCAATGGTAGTCCTCTCTTTGTCTGCTGCAGGGGTCTTCTTCTAGCATTTTTCTACCTTTTGCTGCTCAGGGAGTCCACTACTTTTCCTTTGAGCCAGGCACAGTCCTTTCTTGGTGGGGCCTTGTGAGTGCAGCAGGTGTAGCCCTTCTGAGTGCAAACCTCTGTGGTGCAGTCCAAGGGTCCAGCATATCCATCCTGCTTCTTCATGTGTTTTAGGTAGTGCTCTGAGGAGCTTCTGCAGCTCTCCCATATTCAACCCCTTTTCTGGGCTGCCAAGAGGGGGGACACCCCAACCAACAGGGCTAAAGTGAACTCCTTTTGCTATGACCACTTCCTGCAAAGTGTGTCATAATGGTGACTGAGAATGCATTTTTCTCCAAAAATAAAAATATAGAAATATTCTTCTTGGAGTGTGTGTCCAATTTCTGACTACAGTATCTTTCCTGCCCCTCTCCTTTTCTAATTAGGGAGGCTCCTATATGGTTAGGGATCAAGGAAGTGAGGGCTGGCTTGAGTCCTGTGACATCTGTTCTCCATTCTATATCCCAGCCCTTTTAATCTCTCTGGCTTCTCCAAAAGCTCATCTCCTCGCAACTAACAACTGTATAGTTTCAGCCCAAGGCTTCTTTCCACATACTCAGGTAGCAGCATGAATCAGGCTTCCAAAGGCCACCCAATCAGAAGAGGCTCCTACTGGGATTTTTGGGGGAAAGTCTAGGATAGTAAATTCTAAAAATATTTTCCAGAAATAGCTATATTAAATCTGACCTTGGCAAATTGTTGGATTTATAGTGACTATTAATGTGTTACTTTGGATGATATTGCCAGCTAGCTCCCAAGTAAATATGGGATTCATTAAGTTTTAATAAAACCGTCCCTTGTTAGCATATTGGGATAGAAGCACTACAATAGGGAAAAATTACTTTGGCTGTTTTTGCCTAACAGGGCATACAACACATCTTGGGCCAGATGTGCGACATTTTTGCAGTCGCAAAGGGAATTTTGGCCCCTTTGCTACCGCAAAAAAAGGTCAGCCAAATTCACTAAGCCTATTTTGCGAGTTGCTAATCAATTAGCGACTTGCAAAATAGAGTTAGCGGCTCTCTATTCGGTAGGGGCGTGTCAATTGCGATCGCAAAACACTCGCAATATACCACCCTTCTCAGAAGGGTGGTAAGGCACTTGCAAATGGGAAGGGGTCTCCAGGGGACCCCTTCCCCTTTGGGAATGCATGGGAAATATTTTTTAATAGCAGGCAGTGGTCCCGGGAACCAGTGCCTGTCCTTAAAAATTAAACTGAAAAGTTTCAGTTTTATTTTCGAAATACATCCCATTTTCCTTTAAGGAAAACGGGCTTCATTAAAAAAAAACTGCTTTATTGACAAAGCAGTCCCAGGCATGGTGGTCTGCTGAACCCAGAATGCCACCATCCCTGGCAATGCAAGCCATTCCTGATGGGGTCGCAAATAGTGACAGCCTCATTAATATTCATGAGGCATGGAATTTGTTCCCCCATTGGGAATCGCAAACAGTGTATGAGACACTGTTGTACATTGGATTTTGCGACTCACAAATTGCGAATCACAATTTGTCGCAATTTGCGAGTCGCAAATTCCAATGGTTGTACATCTGGCCCCTTGTATGCTCTTGCTGCTTTTTATAACAACGCAACCTACCCTTGGAGCACCAAGGACAGACCTTAGGGGTGACCTATTTGTTATTAAAAGGTATTTTTTGGCTTTGGAAGTATTTTTAATTCCAAAGTCAAATTTGGACATAGTTTTATTTTAAACCCAGACTGCAAGGCAGGCCCATCTTTACAATGGTACCAGGCACCACAGCAGTGCATGCTTAAGTGCATTAACTCCACAAGGGTCTTTAAACCAACATGCTATTTGATAGGGACTTACAGGTAGGATGTTTTGGCCAATTAGAATTATATAATTAATATATACCTTTAAAGAGAGAGCCCTGGCTGTGGCCCTGGGCCTGGTTAGCACAGCCCAAGGCACGTTCAGAGTCAGTCACCACCAGTATCAGTCAAAAATGGTGGTGATCAGGGAAGAAAGGATGACTTTCCTACAGGGATTGAATAAGTATGTAAACTCGTTGCTAATTCTCTTTCCACTTTACATCAAATAGGAACACTGGGTGGAACAAGTAGTCAACTTTGGGATGTTATTAATGGCCAATGGATTGTGTGACAGTACTCTGGCTACACCTGCCATTTTAGTGAATTGAGATCCTTAGCAATACAATTAAAGTTGCAGCCATTGGATGGGCTAGGATAGTCTTGCCCATTTCAAATACTGAAATGCCCTTCTTGGTAACCAATCTTTTGGGCTCTGAAACCACGAGGGAAATAAACCACAAAGATTACTTTAGAAAGCATTATCACCCTCCACACTAGAAAGTGACGAAACTTAGAGCAGTTTTTGATATTAAAAGAGCACATGTGTGTTCTGGAAAGGACATTTGTGTTGCTGGATGAAGGAACGGGGACACACTCTGTCTGAAGGTGTATTTTCTTGTTTTTGTTTTGATGATGACCAGTTGTTTGTCTAACTAACAGTAATGCCTTTCTGAGCTAATTTAATGGGATTTGGATATGTCCTGTTACTTATTCATACACATGGTTAAGCATGCACTCAAACGACTGCGCATAGTAGCGCGTATTGTATGCTCTTCATATGAAGCACACATGCCTCTCCATGGCTGGGAGCTCCTAACAGCTTCTTTACAATCCATTCTAAAACTGCTTATGTGAGCAAGTAGAGCACTTTTTTTTTACATGATGAGGTGGGCTGGAAAGAATTGGGTGGTGGGTTGATTCTGGCACCCACCATCAATGTGGCCTTTTCTTTTTAATTAAATGCCCTAAGCAGCCTTGAATTGTTTGGCTTGCTCACAATATTTTACATGCAACAAATATATGTTGGGAGACACTTGAAAGCATTAGTGAGTATCAGTGGACAAGCTCCCAAACCTCATCACAGTGTGTGAACTTGATCTCTACACTTCTGATATGACATGCACATTGTGAATACATAATAGATATTATTTCATTTGCGGTAGAATCCTTAAATACATTAGTTAATTTAAGGAAGGATGGCATATTAAAGATTGAAGGCCAGTAACTAAGAGAACGCTGAAGAAAGTGACAGACAATTATTGAACTTATTGATAGGAGGTGATGTGTTATTTGCCTTCGAATGGTTCTAATTTTTTATGAAAGGTTACACAAATCTCTAAAGCCGTTGCATTGTTCTCTGAACAAATTCCATAGAGTCCACTGAGTATCTCAGTACAGAGCTACCAGTGTGTAATGAAGGTAAGGGTAGAAGTATGGAGTAAGAGCTCTGCAGTTATTGTGGTAGAAAGGTATTGGTATCCCCAGCATATAGTGCAGATATACATTTTTTTTCGAACTATTGAGCTATGACAGTATTGGAACAATAATGCATAGTGCGGGCATTTATAGATCTTCCCTGTCAGAGCTCTTTGAATATTTTAATCAGGGGTGTGCAAAAGGTGTGCAATTTTCATTTATGTAATTATGTGAAATATAGCATGACCCCCTTGGCTCCCCTTTTAGAATGTTTTGGAGTACAGACTATATCCTATGCAGACGATGCGCAAACTTCTTACTTATGATAGAATTGCTCCTAGTACACTGCGTAACTTCCAGTCCTGCCTCATTTCTGTAGTTCAGTGAATGCACAACAGTGGGCTTCAATGTAATACTAATAAGTGAAAGAAATCTGCTCCTTGGAGCCCCCCTGCCTAGTTTGGACAATGACTACTGGCCTAAGTATGTTTTTCTGCCTCCTCCTGCCACTACAGTAGCACACAATCTTGAGGTTAAATTTGATACAACTGCCCCTCAGGTTGTGGGTTTAATAGGTACCTGCTTTGGCCTGTTAAAATGCGGAAAAGATTTCTCTACCTCCTCCCAAAACAGAAGACAGTGATCTAGGCCTTGATTACATCAAGGCTGGATAATTCCAACTCTCTTTACTGGGGCCTACCTCCCTACCTCCAGAAGAGACTACAACTGATGCAGAATGCTGCTGCCGGGCTTTTATTATGTCTTTCCAGGGAAGCGCACAACTTCAACCAGGCTTGAAGGAACCTCACTGGTTGCATGTGCAAGAATGTGTATGATTTAAAGGTTTGGTCCTGGCAAACAGAGCTTTCTATCCTAAAGAACCTCAGTATCTGTCTAATAGAATTTCCACCTTGCCAACCATCACAGTCTCTTTATTGATCCAATCCCTTACTGGTAGCAACTCCACACTTCCACAGAAAAATATGGGGCTGCAGTTCCTTCTCTTATCTGGCCACCAGGGAGTGGAATGCCCTTCCAGTTCAAGACAGCGCTTCTATGGACATTGGGGGCATTTATGAGACTTCTTAAGATCTGGCTCTTTATTTCCACTTTTTAGTACCTTTGTTATGTAGGGCTCAGACCCACTACTTAGCTCAGGGACACTCTTTTGAGTAGGTGATGTGGTCTACAAAGCTTAAATAATAATAATTCTTAAATAATAATGATAAGCAAAATTATGTGAAATTAGACCTAATTATGGGAGATGCAAATCATTTTCATTTGATGTTATATTTTAGTAAGAAATGCACCCTTCCATGAATTTTGTTCACACTGACATTTCTTGCTCTAAAAAATAGCACAAAAGCACAAATGTATGACGTTACAATGCATACATTCACAACGCATACTATCACAACGCAACTTTTACAACGCAAGATCCATTACAACGCATGCTATTACAACGCATTGTTGTGAACGTATCTAGGACCCTAATTAAATATTCCCGATTCATGCCCTTATGTGGTTATAACAAATCATATCCTAATAAAGGCATAAGAATCATATCCATATTAAGTCATAGCCAATGCAGTCCAAATACGGCAAGGCTACTTCCCTAGACTCCTAGAAAGTACAACACGTTCTTTAAACAAACCAAACCTCCAGCAGCCCGGGAATTCCCCCTGCTTTTGTTTTGATTTGTCCTAGAACTCCTGAGAGTCCTAAAAGAACTGCATAGCGATTGTTGAGGTTGGGAACACTATCCTCCAGGCTGAGCGCCAAATTGACAATGAAAACGAAGTTTCTGATTGAAGTTCATGTGTTTTTATTTAGTTCATCAAAAATGGTTCACCATGAAGGGTCATGTTTCCTTTGACCAGAAATGCATTGGGTGTTATGATAAAGTGGATTATTGTCTAAAGACATTGCTACATAAGAAGAAGATTATGTTGGCAAGGATAATCATGTAATCTTACAAAATCAACTCATTTGAACCATTTTTGATGAACTGAATAAAAACACATGAACTTCAATCAGAAACGTTGTTTTTGTTGTCAATTTGGCGCTCAGCCTGGAGGATAGTGTTCCTAACCTCAACAAACGCTATGCATTTTAAAAGGCAAGCTTTGACTACGTGCGTCGACTAGAGTGCCACCCTGTAAACCTTAAAATGTTCAGAACATTCATGTAACTTGAGTGCTCGGGATAACATTGTGTTCTATTAGTCCTAAAAGAACTGCCAGTTCTTAGTGACAGTTCTTAGTGACGTCTTATGTCCAACCATACGTCAAACTCGGTACCTTCCAGGTATAAATACACCAGCATTTGCCTTAAGCAACACACAGTGGTTTGGAGCAGAGCGGCTGTATACTTACCCAAAGCCCAGCTGATGCGAGTGCCAAAGGAAGCCGACCCTCCCATTTGACGCACTGAGAGAGACGCTGTCTTTTCTCCTGCCGAGAAATCCAGCTCCAGTGTTTCTAATCACCCTTGCGGGTTGCTGGGTGATCGAGTCCTGAGAAAGAGATACAAGACCTCCTTCATTCTAAAACCAAGGTACGGAGCTGATTAGATCCTTAGAGAATTCTTAATTCAGATTTTTGGCAAAACTAACTTAACTTAAACTGCAGCTCACTTACTCCTTCCCACGTACAAGGCTTAGGTTAGGTGCACCGGGGTAGGCGTATTTTAGAAGCACCAGTTGAGTACGTTTAGTCAACTTTTATCATTGTCTGTAATTGTATATATTTTATCCGTTTTAAGTATCATGTGGCTCAGAAACCATATAAATGCTTTTACAGTAATATTTCATAATACTCCTTTTACTGTACGCACTTTACTTTATGATAAGTATTGCAATTGTGGCAATTCATTTCTCTTGCATGAGAAAGAAGACTGCTCAATAAATAACAACTTTTATTGAAAACACCCGTCTCTCTATTTCTCAGGCACTCTGGTGAAACTAAGCATGCACGATTGACTGAGTGAAATAGCTATCTATTGTTTTCACAGGACTCTGGAGATATACTCCTTATTCTGGAGGGAGCAAAGTTGTCATGTTTATGCGGTTGTCAGAAACTAATCCCTTCTTGTCTAATCAGGAAAGTTACCTCCTTCTTGTTCATTCGAAAAAGTTTCTAGTGACCTCTGAGCTAGCTGGCATACCTAATGAAGTCTAACATATTCATTAGAGACCTAGTCGACCTCAGTCCTACGTCTAAACTATCGTTTATGTTATTCCAATGCGCAGAGCCATTTGGGAATATAGGAACTACACTACAGCATGCCATTACAATGCAGACGCTATTACAACGCATGCCAATACAATGTAAGCATAGGTAAGTATATAATTTTATTATTATTAATTTAATTTTAATGTTATTGTTTTTAATTTATTTTAACTCCAGGGGGGTGTATTAGTAGGGTAAGTGTTGGCTAGTGTAGGGGTTAACATTACTATTCTAACTCCAGGAGGGGGGGTGTAATAGTAGGGTAAGTGTTAGATAGTGTAGGGGTTAAAATTACTATTCTAGCTCCACGGGGTGTAATAGTAGGGTAAGTGTTGGATATTGTAGGGGTTAACATTACTATTCTAACTCCAGGGGGGGGGTGTAATAGTAGGGTAAGTGTTGGATAGTGTAGGGGTTATAAATACTATCCTAACTCCAGGGGGTTGTAATAGTAGGGTAAGTGTTGGATAGAGTAGGGGTTAAAATTACTATTCTAACTCCAGGGGGTTTAATTCAAATAAATACAATTAAAATTAAATGTAATTAAAATATTACATTTATTAAGTAAATTAAATTATAATTAAACAAATATTAAATTTAATTAAAATATTATAATTATTTTAAGTAAATTAAAAGTAAAACTAAATGTAATTAAAATTAAATTAGATTAAAAGAAAATGTAATTAAAATATTTAAATTAATTTAAATACATTAATTTATATTGGACTGAAAATACATTGAAATTAAAATTACATTTAATTAAGGTATTACAATTAATTTTAGTGAATTAATGTATATTTCAGATAAAATTAAATTAAATTTAAATTAAAAATAATTAAATTAATTTAAGAAAATTAAATTAAAATTAAATTAATATTATTTAAATTAAATACTTACCCATACTTACATTGTAATGGCATGTGTTGTAATAGCATCTGTGTTGTAATGGCATGCGTTGTAATAGCATACGTTGAACTTGTAATGGATCTTGTGTTGTAAATGTTTTGTTGTATGGTAGTGCGTTGTGAAAGCTGTGTTGTGATGGTTGTTTCCCCAAAAGCACAAGTGCTGTGAGCAAAAATCACTCACATTTCGCCCATTTGCATCATTTTGGTGCAAATGGCACATACTTATGTATCTGGTGTAAAAGCATAATTTCAGAAATTTCGCATAATGAGTGTAATATGAAATTCACGAAATCACAAAAATTACACGACATAATACAAATGTTGCTTTGGATTCATTTTAATATTTGTTTGGTGGTGGTGTATGCTATTTTGTAGCAGCCTGCGCGTGAGTTGCTGAGGGCAGAGTTTTCCAGTTATTGAAGATACTAACATAGCTTTTTGTAAATACATCTTTTTCTAGGAAGCAAACTAACCAAGTGCAGCCCAAAAATTGACATAAATGGTAAGGTTTGCCATAGCAGTGTGATCCATAAAAGCTTTCTAGGCAGGTCACTGGTGATGGATTGCAGTGGATACCACAGATGCGGAGTTTGATGTACAGTGAGAGCTTTGTGAATGCTTCAGGCAAGGTAAAGTACTTCACAGTGGGCTTTGAGAGCACTGGCCTCAGTACTAAGAGACACTTCTCTACTTCTCAGCATCAGGAACCAGTTCATACCGCCCTTCAGGGAAAAGGTTCAATGTGAGAGCTTCCTGGATTTCTTAAAACTGAGAATAAAGACTATTCAACAGGATATAACAGCAGGTGCACTCTGAGAGCTCTTTAGATGTATCAGTAGAGAGATAGTGTTCAATAACTGATCAAGGGACAGGTGCATTATAAGAGCTATCTGTATGTCTCAATACAGCAAAACCGTGTATGGCAGGTCAAGAAATGGGTGGATTGTTTTTGGGGGGACCAAGACTCCCTTGAAAGTCTTTACTATTTGCACATCTAATTTGTGCTGCAACTTCTTCATGTCAGAACTCTTTTACAAAATCTCATTTGACTCTGCTTCTTTCAGAGACCTCTGCGTCGTTTAAGGAGCGCAGATCGCATATGTTATTCTAAGCATTTATACCTTAAGTATGTCTGTACCACATGGACACTCCTCATTGTGCTTTTCGCTTTATGACATTTTTTATTAAATAGAGTGTAGTCGGCCCAAAGGCATTAGAGCACTTTACACGAGAACCGGAGTCCAGATGAACAAGAAATCCATTCACAAAAAGTTATTGCAAATGAATGAATCTGTAAAGCAGCCTATTTACTAATAGGTCAGTTTGCAAAATCGCCAATCGGAGTGGGTCGCAATTCAACCTGCCTCATCAATATTCTTGAAACAGGTTGCAAATTGCAACTCACTCCGATTGGGTGGCGTCAAAGGGATGGTGGTCTGCTGGGGTCAACAAACCACATGTGTTGATTACTTTTAAATAATACTCAAATGCAGCCAGTTTATTTTCCTTAAATGAAATGGGTCTGCATTAAAAAGAATTAGAAAAAAATATAGTTTGTTTTGGAGTTGCCGATGTTTCCCTGGATCACTCTCAACTACCAAACACATGTTTTTTTTATTGTCACTAAGAGGAAGGGTCCCAGTGGAACCCTTCCCCTTTGGGAATGGGTTACCACCACCTTTGAGAATTTGGTAACCTATGAATGATTTGTCACATGGAATTGCAGTCACAAACAATGGTGTGTATACCATTTTGAATCGCAATTTAAAAGAGACGCCATAAACACACCCTTTCCAAATTTCAGTTTGAAATGCATTTCTAAACTTACTTTCCATCTTGCATGGTTTGCATTTTTTGATGCTGATTAATTGTTGTAACTAATAAGAAAAATATTTGTTGTTAGGGTAGGAAATGGCAGGGAAGAAAAAAAAAGTGGTTGGGCGGGTAGAAATGTGTGGACCATTGTCAATTGCCAATCAAACTTTGGGGCATATGATCAAGGACTTGTGTTAAAATTATCGCTGTTTTATCAGCAGGAAATGCAGATAAAATGGCAATAATGGGCTTGATAATACGCCCTTGTTAATTCCCATAGAAGCCCATGTTATCACCAGACCATGGGCTTCTATGGGAATTAACAAGGGCGTATTATCAGGCCCATTATCGCCGTTTTATCGACAGTTTCCTGCCGATAAAACGGCAATAATATTGACACCGGTCCTTGATAATATGCCCCTATATTTTTACTTTCACAAAGGTGAAGGGTCCCATTGGACTCCTTCCCCTTTGCAAATGGGTTACCCTGTCGTTTGAGTATTTGATAACATATCAATGATTTGTCACCTGGAATTGCATTCCCAAATCTTTGATAAATAGCACTGCGAATTGTAATTTGTAAGAGATGGCTTAAACAGGACCCATTCAAATTGAGATTTGGAGTGCATTTTTATCCCCTTGCGCGCTAGCGGTTTTCCCGCTGTGCGCTGGATTTTTCAAAAACCTGCGTTACATGACGAGCTCAGCTCGTCATCAGCATACGAGCGCCGTAGCTGATGACGAGCTGAGCTCGTCATCAGCATCGAAGGGGTTAAGCCTTCTTTTGCATCTTGCATGGATGACATTTTCATGGGAAGCACAGAGATGCGGCATATTGCTGTAAATATGTCGCATCCCTGTTCTTTGAAAGTGACTCAGTGCGGCGCAGTCAAATGGCTTGCGGAATCCACTGAGTCACTTTCTTCTAAATCTGCCCCACAATCCTCATGCATTGAAAGCAAGCAGATGTAAGATTAAAGTGAACATTGCAATGATATGCTGAGCAAAAATGTCAGTCATCAAATGTCAATGGAATGAGAGTAAGGAGGAAACAAAAACTGTTTTTTGAATACCTAGAGAATATTAAGGGCCAGATTGGAAGTTTTTCAACAAATTCATTTGACCACTCATGAATGCAGTACATTCCTTTTTTTTTTTTTAAATGTTTTTTATTTTTTTCTTACATTACACACATTGTATTACATATAATATACATTTGCCAAATAATTTTGAATTTATAATTAACCATATCTGGTTTGATGAGACTACTCCTACTATACATGGCCATAAAAGAAGGAAAAGAAAAACAGGGAAATTATAAAATGCATTTACACAATGTCCACCTAAGCTTATGGTTTAGTAATATCTAAATTTGCTATTACATTTCAAATACAGATAGGTTCCTATATTGCCATAATCTCTTTCCATTTCGCAATTGGCTCCCAAATTTTTAGTCCTAACTTTCTTCCCCTTTTTCCCTTACGTGCGTAGATTGCCTTCTCAAGATTATACATGCCTAGTAAATTTGAAAAAGCCAAGTTTGCATAACCGGGGGGGTCTTATCCAACCATGCTCTTGCTATTGTCAGCCTTAATACTGAGGTGGCAATAAACATAAATTCTTTATAGGTGTGATCTTCCCCCATATCCCTCCCCAACAAAATTAACAGAGGTGTCAATTGTACTCGTAATCTTAAAGTGCTACCCATAAAATCTTCTACATTTTTAATCATAGTGTGCAGCTGGGGGCAGGTAGCGAACATATGAACAATATCTGCAGCTACTGCATTACAACTAGGACAGGTGGTACCAGTCGAACCTCCTCATTTAGCTATTCTGGCCGGAGTGTGGTACAGCGAAAACAGAGTCTTGTAATTCTGAGATTGGAGGGGACCCGAGCATAAGATGGAACGACCCAGGTCAAGTGATTCCGTAAAGTTTTCAGGTTCCCCCCCCCCCAATTTTTCAACCCATTTGTTACTTAATGTATTCATGTCATTCACCTTACCTTTTGCAAGACTTGCATAAAAAGATCTTATCGTACAATCCCCTCCTAATATTATTTTCTCAAGTATTTCGTTACGGCCGAAGCCCGCTGCTCCACCCCGCTTATTGCTGAGAAAGCTCCTTATCTGCAAAAATTTGAAAAAACCCCTGATTCCAATACCATATTTACGGGTAAGATCTTCAAATTGGGCCATCCCCTCATCATCCATTAAGTCCCCGATCTGTATTATCCCTTTTTGTGCCCACCCAGCCCTTGTTAAATCAGCAAAGACTTCCGCCGGGAAGTATTTGTTCTTATAGAGCCTGATATACCTTTTATATCTTCCTAGGTTCGCCTTTTTTAAAAAAGCATTCCAAATCCTAATTGCTGCTTCTACAGTCTTAAATCTAGTCCTTTTGTAGTACCCAAACTCTACACGATTTAATAAACAGGTTTCTGTCTCCACCCCCAGCACTGCAGAATAAACTTCCGTGGACATGGTCGTAACTCTTTGCTCGAGTCCCCCACCCCCAATTAGTCCCTGCATATACTGTAATGCTGCTGCCATTTGGTACATTCTAAAATCAGGGGCCCACCCACCCCCCTCTCTCTCTCGGAAGAGACATATAACGATATGCACGCCGGGTCTTCCCATGTGCCCAAATAAATCTGTTCAATACATTCTCGAACAAGTTAAACCATTTAATTTCAAAAACTAAAGGAATAGTTCTAAAAAAATAAAGAAATTTGGGCAGAATCAGCATTTTTATCACGTTAGTGCATCCCATCAGGGAAAGATGGAGATTGCTCATCCTCTCTAAATCGCTCTTCACCTTAGAAATTAATGGAGTCATATTACTCTCAACTACTGCTCCCAGGTCCGCCGATAATCAGACCCCCAAATATACTGCCGAGCTAACCACTCTGTCGTCATCGCACCTAGCGTGTATGTTCTTTATAATCTGCGTTTTGGCTCTGTTCAAACTATACCCGGATATCTGTCCAAACATCAGGGCCTCTGTTTCTACCTCTTTTATAGCTAAAGTAGGGTTCGTTGTTAAGATTGCTACGTTGTCTGCGTATGCTAGGGTCTTTACTATACAATAATTTACTCTTATTGGTGGTATATCCGCATTAGTTTCAAAACACCACAATAACGGCTCAAGATATAGCGCAAAAAGAAGGGGCGAGGAAGGACACCCCTGCCTGGTCCCCCTAGCAATTTTTACTGCAGCTGAGAGCCCTCCATTAACTCTAATTCTGGCAGTAGGGGTGATATATAAGGCCTGTATAGCTTTTATAAACTTTTCCCCTATCCCACACCACTTCATAACATACCACAGATAGTCCCAGGAGACCCTGTCAAACGCCTTCTCAGCGTCAAGAAAAAGTGCTGCAACAGGGTCTCCTAAGACATCTGGAGAATCAAAAATGGTAACTACAGTCCTAACATGTTGGGTTGTCCCTTTACCGGGTATAAACCCGTGCTGAGTGGGGGTTACCAATTGCTCAATAATTTTTGCCAATCTTTTTGCCAGAATTTTAGAGTATATTTTTACATCTGAGTTCATCAGTGTTATGGGTCTATAGGATCCTGGTGCTTCTGGTGCTTTACCTTTTTTTAAAATAACAATAATATCAGCTCCGCCCCAGGATTCTGGAGTAGATTCCCCTGGTTCTGCTTGCGACAATGTGTAGAACATATCTGAAAGTAGCACATCCGTAAATATTTGGTAGAATTCGATCAGTATTTGGTCCGGTCCTGCTGCTTTCCCTGCTGGTAAACTTCTAAGGGCAGCCTTTAGTTCTTCCAACTGAAAAGGACCCTCCATTATCTCCCTATCTTCTTCAGGCAATGTCGGTGGTAAAATATTCATAAAGTAGTTTTCAATATTTACCGGGCTTGCTATATCCTCCGGAGTGTATAAATCTGAATAAAACCTTCTAAAGACTTCCCTTATTAAATTAGGATCTATAACCAAGTTCCCCTGTCCATCCCTTATCTCTTTTATTGCCGCTGCAGCTGTTCTCTGCCTAGTTCCTATTGCTAATACTTTCCCTATTCTCTCACTATATTCGTATGTTCTTTCCTTTTTCGTTAAATAATTATCTGCTGCTTTCCTGGCCAGCCCTTCAACAGCTTCGGCTTTCAATGCTATAATTTTAAATAAATGTTCTTCTAGGGGTAGCTTCCGTGCAATTGCCCTACTCAAATTATCTTCCTCTCTTAGTAGCTTTTTTGCTATCTGTTCTCTTTTATCCCTTTCCCTCTTCTGCCTTGCTAGAGCAAAGCTCATAGTTTCTCCCCTTACTCTAGCCTTAAAGGTGTCCCAGACCACCCCTGGGGATGCTGTCCCTCTGTTGATATCCCAATAGTATTGTATCCATGGAATCATATGCTCCCTATATGCAGCATGCATCTTTTAACAAAGCTCTCTCGAAAGACCATTGCGAGGGTGTTCTTTGTGTTTGAGTGATTTTAAACGTGCAATGGTCCGAGATAACCCGTGGGAGTTTTTCTATATGTAAGCCAGGAAGTAAGGTAGTAGAGGTTAGAAAGTAATCCAGTCTAACCATTACTTTGTGCGGTGCTGAGTAGAAAGTACTCCCATCCAAATATGGGTGTATCTTTATCCATGGATCAACCAAGGTATTATGAGAAACCATAGCAGCTAATGCATTATACATCTTCTTCTTCCTTCCCCTATATGACCCCCAGTCTGTGTGAATGAACTCTCTGGGTCGTGTATATTAAAGTCCCCACAGCACACTATAGGCTCGGGCCACTGAGCTAACTCAATATCAAAGAATTGAAACACATCTGGGTCATCTTCTGTGGATCCATAGACTGAGGCAATAGTTATTGTCTGCCCCCTAAATTTTATTTCCAAGATCACCCATCTACCTCATTTATCCTCCTTCTTTCTCCCAATAATCACGTCCCTACCCTTTCCCAAAATTGCTACCCCTCTAGTCCTGGTACCCTGTTTAGTACTTGCTAGGACAGAGAACCCTAATTGCTCCAAAAGATAAACCTTACTCCCTTCTATATGGGTCTCTTGCAGACAAATTAAATCCAAACGCAGGGTTTTTAAATATGCTGCCACTTTCATCCTCTTATTCATGTCGTTAAGACCACATACATTAATTGTTGCTATCCTACACGCCATTGCAAAAATTGTTGGAGAATGTAACTAATTAGACCAATACTTTTTAAGATCATCAACCAGTATATAGGCATACCGAATATTCTAGGTAAATGACAAAGTGTTAAATCATATATTGGAGAAAAAAATTCATTAGTGCTGTTTTTCCCTCCCCCCTCCCCTGAGCCCAACCCCCCACCCTCCTTAACTCTCCCCTCCCCCCCTCTTACAGGCAAATAGGTCAAAGGACCTATGTGTGCCCGCATTAGGTTGCGCTAGTCGCATCCCTCTATCGCTTTTACTTTATATATATGCTATGCTGTCCATTTACCCTTTTAGCCTTCTACCTGAATTCTACTAGTAGTATTTAGTGTGAACACCCATGCCACTCCTAGATAACCTTCCTTCTGCTTTTTCATCTCTTCCAAGAATAACTGTGCTTTAATTTCGGAAGAGAACATCCAGGGTTAGCCCCTCACGACCACCTTGAGCCTGGCAGGAAATAAGAGACATGCCTCCATACCTAGGGCCTGGAAAGGAGAGATCATCTGCCTTAACTTCCATCTCCTCTCTATGGTGACATGATAAAAGTCAGGCCTGGCAAAGAAAGTTACGCCTTCGAATGACCTCCTATTATCTGGCCTTGCCTTGCTGATGATCTCTTCTCTGAGCAGAAAGTTTCCTACATTTACTAAGATAGCCCTTGGGTGATTCCCCTGTCCATCACTCCCTGCACCCCCCATGCCACGGGCTTTCTTCATTATGAATGGGAACCTATGTGCTCTCTGTATCTCCCTTTCCCACTGCCACTGAGACTCTGGGAAAGCCCCCTTCAATAGGTTGATCACGAATTGCCTGACGCCCTGCCCTTCTGACCCTTCTGCCACACCCAGTAGTCTGACATTATTCCTCTTCTGCCTGTTTTCAAAATCCTCCATTTTCTAGCACATATCCGCCGCCAGTTTCTCCTGCTCTGATTTAAATGTTTGCCAGCTTCCGACGTCGTCCTCCAATCTTCCAGTGCGCTCCTCCACCTCTGTTACTCTGTCCACTATCCCATCATATAACTTATTGACTTTCCTCAAAGTGTTCTGAATTTTCTTTGTGGTCTGTCTTGTTCTTCGACTTTCTGCCCTGGCCTCCCCTTGCATCTGTTTGAGGGATGCTGAATAAGGTTTCAAAAGGATCTCGCTTGGGGGGTGGAGGTCCACCTGTGGCTCCCCCAGCAGCCAATGTTGTACTAGCATTATAATCCTGCTGATATACCTGCGATGTCGCAGAAAAGTCCCATAGCAGTCTCTTCTCCATGTGTTCAGGAAATCCAGATGTCTGACTCCTTGACTTCCCGCATCTTTTCTTCGTCGTAGATTCTTTTCCTGAAGTGCTGGAGTCTGACCCAGTTACGCCCTCACCTTCCTCCTCTGAGCTAGCGTCAGTAGATAATGTTGATTCCGAATCCTCGTTTACTGAGTAGAATTCTGCTTCCACAGAGGCACAGTCTCCTCCACCCATAGTTTGTCTGCTTGTGCTTGCTTCAAGATTATCTTTATCACCTAGGCTGGCCCTGCTACCCCAAGTACCGTCCCGCTGCCTTGAGGCATTCATTTCTTCCTCAACATCCAGTAAGGCCCCGAGCATGTCAGCTGTCGTATCTCCCCTTGCTGTGTCTATGGTTAGGGGCCTCCCGGGACCCCCTATGCTTCCCTCTTTTGCCCCGTTCAGTACCTCAACTCGCTCGTGTGCTTCACCAGCTGCTTGAGCCTATGGGGTGGTGTTTCGATCATTGTTTCATGCCTGAGCCAGTCGTTGCTTAGCAACCAGCCTCTCAGCGTTTCCAGCATTTCCAGCGTCTATTGCGTCCTCGAGGACGCTACAGGGAGTCAGGGCCGCTGGTTCGTTTGTTTCCTTTGGAGGATCGGGCTGCTCGGGGATTTTCACCGCAAGTACCTCTACCAGGGTAGGTTGTCTCATAGCAGCATCCCGATTCTTGCTATTACTTTCCCCTTTCCCGGGGTTAGTCTTGGTTTGGTTATGCTCCTCCGCTGATTTCCCACTCAAACTTTTTACTGCTGTGCTTGATTTCCCCCGCATCTCGCCTTTTTTTCCACCTTTCTCGATCGTAGGAGGGGGAGTGTCTTCCTTATCGCCCCAGTGTTCTTCCCAGCGGGGGTATCCGATTTAGCGTTCGCAGTCGATCCTGTTTTTGCTGCTGTGGCATCTGGTGCCTTTTTACTTTTCTCGCTCCCCTTCTCTTGGTTTGCGGTCCGAGGGTGTACCTTCGGCGCCATATTCCACCTGTCAAATAATTTCGCAGCCCTACCCTTAGCCCAGGTCCAGGCCAGTCCAATCCGATATATTTGTTTTTTGAGGTACTTATAATCAGAGGTTCGACTAAACCACCAGCGCTCCAACTCCATTAAGGGTAGATTCTAGGCAGCACAACGTCCTTCTCCTTCATCATAGCATTTGTGCGGGAGAGGGATTGAATGCGACCTCTCAGCACAACGCTGCAGTGGCCATCTTGCCCCCCGATCTGATGAATGCAGTACATTCCTTAGGGTGACATGATGGGTACAACATATAGTGTGCTCAAAAAAAGACAAAGGTGATGAAAGTAGAGGCAATAGTGGCAAGACAAAATTCTGACTTAAAAATGACACAAGCCAAAAACAATAGCTCTGGAAGATGTTTTAGTCAGAATTAACGATAATAGTGCGTGGTTGATCTGCTACATGTATTATGGTCTAACCATAGATGATCGTCAGTTTTTGTACTGCTTAGTGACACCACTAAAGATCACAACAGATGGTGTATCGGCATCTAGAGAGTAAAATCAGATATCGGAAACAGAAACTGCAAATGTTTAACCACAACGTAAAAACTCAAGAAGAGCCTAAGAAATTCCTGAGTAAAATGAAGTTAGGCTATAGAGTCAAAATACAAGAGAAACTCTGGAAAAGAACGTGAGGTAGGCAAAAGCCAGCACTTTGCATATGTAGAAAAAGGTGCGCCTTCCTGGCATGAAATTCAAGATTGGACCAAATTAGGAATGAAATAAAGTTAGGCTTTAATACTGAAACCAACTAATTTGCAAATGAGTTGAATGGGATTGAAGAAGACTTCTTAATTGTATCAGAGCTCTGATCCCAATTTGAACAAAAACTCAGTAGTGGTTAAGAGATAGGCAGCTGCCTGAGTTAACATCTGGAAGAAATAAATACCCCCATTAAAGAAGAGGGAACTGTACTCAGCTTAAGAACGCTAGCTAATTAGAAAGATCCTGGAGTAGGTGGTATGCCAGGAAAGGAATGTACGGGGCTACAGGAACTCATAACCCCAGTGTTAGAACTGGCTATTTCTGGTTGGCTAAGGCTGACCCCAAAGCTAGGCAGAAACCACCATTCTAGTCAGGGCAAGGGAGTCACACGCCAAGATAACCCCTGCTCACCCCCTGGTAGCTTGGCACGAGCAGTAAGGCTAAACTCGGAGGCAATGTGTAAAGCATTTGCGCCAGCACACAACAGCAACAACATACTAGGCACACCACAAAAGGAACTCCACACAAGGTTATATTAAAAGAACTTTTGTATTGTAAAAACACATCAGATAGAAGTCACACATGTACATTGTGCCAACTGGCATGGGCAATATTCACAAGGGATTATTTACAGGACAGGGCCACATGGGCGCCTGTCAGAATCAGCACTTAGTGGAAAATAGAATATAGGATATAAAATCACTGTAGCACAAAGTAGACAATATAAATCACAACCAGTAACTACTGGTAACAGGTAAGTACCACCTACGCAACCTTAAACACCTTAGGAGAATGTCACGCAGGGAACCAGGACCTCACTAGGACCACCTGTACTAGAAAGAACAACCACCTAAGAATAAAATACATTTAGGGGTATAGGTAAGAACACATAACACATGATGCATAAAAACATTCAGAGGTTATTGGTAAGGAAAACACATGATGCATAAAACATACATTCAGCGGTGTCATAACAAGGCACATGATGCATCAAAACACATTCAGAGGTACCGGAGAAAACACATGATGCCTAAAACATTCAGAGGTGTAAGGAAGGAAAAACACATGATGCATAAACCAACACATTCAGAGGTGTAAAATCAAGAAAGACACATGATGCATAAAAACATTCAGAGGTGCCAGAACATAACTCAATAGCGCAAAAACACATAATGCATAAGAACACATTCAGAGGTGCACTAAAACCACACAATTGCGCAAAACTTACAGAAGCCACCACTTGTGGCAGTCCCTAGGCCAACTGGCCTTGTTGGGGCTAGAACGCCCTGTGTCTCAATGTCAGGGCCTAAACGGTGCAGCTGCCCACTAATTGCTGGATAGCTGTGAATCAAAAACTGCGATAGGGTCCTCACTGACCCTTAGGCGTAAACTGCGCCCACTGCTGGAGCCACACAGGCTCTGAAAACACGTGCCCATCGTTGGAATCCCCCCTCTTGGGACTCGTGAACAAAAGTACCGGCCCTCGAGCCTCTCAGGGCTCGTAAATCAATATGGCCGGTCGGGAGTCCCTCTCGGGGGACTCGCAATGTTAATGGTGCCTGGAGCCTCTCTGGGCTCCTTAATCCATCTTCCGGGTCTCTACGGGGCAAATGCCCCCAGGCAACTTAGGAGCCCCGCTCGGGGGCTCGACCACAAGATATAGCACTGGAGCCCTCGCGCCTTCCCAACAACGAGCGCGAGATCACGCTACTGGGGGGGTGGACACCGACAATGTGTCCCGGCGCCCCTCCCTTCTCCTCGGCTGCCACACACTCACCGGGTCTGGCGGCTGACGTCGGCCCTCTCTCCTCTCTCGTGGGCCGCTGGACTCCTCTGGACAAGGCTCACCACACTTGGGGCACCCTTACGCTGGACAGCTTCCTGCTCTTCCCCGGGGCTCCCTCGTCACACGGCAGCTCCTCACCAATCGGAGCGCGGCTCCCAAGTCGAACCCCTCGTGACGTGGCAGCCTCTTCGGCCATGCAGCAAATCGGAGCACGGTTCTCGGGGGCAGGCCTACGGCAAAGGCCAATCAGAGCGCGGCTCCTTTCGATGCTCGACCAATCAGGTCGCGGCCCCTTCGTTTCTTTCTCCGCGGCTTTGCAGAACGGGGAAACAGCTTCTGGTCAATGTCAGGCCCCCGTCCGCGGCGGTGAGAACACGGGGCAATGCCGGGTGGGCACCGGCTTCAAATAATTAAATAAAAACGGGGAATAAAAGAGTTACCAAGCGCTGGAGGACCAACAAGGTCCTAGTAGAAATAAAAGCGGTTCCAGGTGCACAGGGCGGAAATACAGCGCTTCCAGGCGCTATAAATTCCAATCAAGCGCTCCCAAGCGCTTAGGCTTTAACAAGCCTGGGTAAAGGCAAGAAAAAGGTCTCTGCAGGAAAATGCAGCTTCTCCATGCTGCCAAAGGTCCCAGAGATTCCAAGGGGCAAAGCAAAGTCCCCCCAATCAGCCCAGGCAAGGCAGAGGGGTCCCCCAGAAGTCCTCCAGGCATCCAGGAAAGTCCATCAGATATCCAGGGGCTGGGCAGGGCCCAGGGATTCCCCTGGGCCCAAGCAGCAGCACGCCCCTGGTAGGATTCAAGTCAGAAACAAGAACAAATTGTAAGGGGACACAGCCCCTTTTTATACTGTAAATTCCTTTGTCTAGCAGGGTGCAGGCAGTGTGAGAACCAGCTAGAACTGGTTATAGGGAATTCCTTTCACTGACCAGGCTAGGGACATCAGACGCACCCCAGGGGCAGACCATCCCAGACTCTTGGAGCCATGCTCACCAGCCAGCCTCAGCCAATCAGATGCCAGACACAAATTACACAAATATGCCAACTTCTAAAAGTGGCGCTTCTACACTAGACACAATCACGCCGCATATACCATTGCGCAGCATCCAATCTCACAAGTTCGCACATACCAAACTCGACCCTGCACACCCCACACATCAGGAACTACCATGGGCATACATATTCCCCATTCATTCCTATGGGCGGGCAGGTCACTCACCACACATGCACAGAGAGCTCAAGCACTTTACACTGTACCACAGTGAAAAAGTGCGCAGAGGCCTAAAATCCCCACCACCAGGTTCCAGAAACAGGCTAGGAAAAAGCAAAAAGTCTCGGGGTGAACCTGCCAAAAGGTCCGGGTCCAACACCCAGTTATAAGAACATTATTGCATTCCATATTAAAACACAGCTCTGCACTTCCAGAATCTTGCAAAGAGGTAACAAACATTTTTATTCTAAAATCAAATAAAAACCATTGGTAATGTGAATCAAATAGGGCCATCTCGTTGTTAAATAGTGTTTATTGTTTTTTCCTGGACTATTGGCAAGTAGCCTGAGCAGAGTTGTTGGGCATCTGATAAAGGCTTTTTAGCAGGAAGACAGACCTAACGTTAGTTCATGCACTATTTTCTACAATCGGTCTGGATGAAACTAAGAATAGGTTTTTAGCTATAGTGACCTTGGACACAGCTAAAGCTTTTGGTAAAGTCAACTGGCTATAACTATGGAGTATGAGAGATCAATTTGGATTAAAAAAACAATTTCCATGAGCAATTCAGGTATACTATACAGGGAGCCTACAGCTAATAAGAAGTGGCAGATTGACATCTACATTTTATCTTACAAGAGTCCCCAGCCAAGTCTGCCCGATGTCTTCTCTGTTATTCGACATATATATTAAATCACTAGCTCAGCTTATCAGGTTGGCTAAGAAAATACTTCCTTTTGAATGTGGTAGTGTGAGGTAAGTAGTTTATTATATCGTGTGGCTGTGTGACCTGCAACATCTAATAAAGTCACAACTCCATATCAGGTCCAGTCAGGTTTGTTTGCAAATTTGTAGCTTATTTCTGATAGCTGTGGGTCTGAGCAGTTAGGCTTGATCAAAGGAACAAGTGTAAAGCAATAGAAGTATCAAAACAGTTTAGTTGCAACATCAATTTATAAAAATAGGTTGTATTGTTATCTTTAAACAGACATCTCAATGACAAAAATCCACCAGACGGTTCCAGAGATATGTATTTTCACAGTAACAATTAATCACACCTTGCATCATTGCAGTCTACCACTACTCACAGTTTAGAGTTGCCGCAGTAACATCAATATAAAATAATATGAAAACAGCTGTAAGGGCACTATTGTGGTGACCAACTCTGGCAGGGAGCCATTCAGCAACAAGGTCCAACCCATCAGTTACCTCATGAGAAAATCAGTCTTCAGTACAGTTCTGGGGGTCTATGTGCAGACCACCATAAGACTATATTGAGTGTGCCGGTATTTGGGGTCATCTGTGGCTCCCACTAGGTCTACAAAATGGTGGGGCGGCTTTGGCCGCACAGGTCAATGCCCCTCAAAGTCTGGGAGAAGTCCAGCTGAAAACCAGCTGTTACAGAGATACTGTTCTCCAGCTACTGTAAAGCCACTGATTCCGTTCAACGTGCAGTAATTTTTGTACTGGGTGACCTGCCTGCACTCCTATGACTTTCTTGGGTCCAGCAGTGTTGGGTGCAACTTTTGAGAGTCAGGATTCTGTCTCCCAGCCTGCACCTTGGCAGTCAATGGCAATCAAGCATTCCTGGCTGCCAACTCTCGGAGGCAGACTTCCCTAGCATTTATGGCCTTGTGGCTGCAACAGGGAGTCAAACCAGCGACTCTTATTTTTTTAATTTATTTATTTATGCAATTTTTAAGGCGCTGCAATTACCCAGGGGTGTCTCGGCGCTGTGAGCTATGTTTGATACAACTAATGTGGGATCTCTGAAGCGTTTCTTTATGTACTTTCTGAAATAATCAAGTTATTGGGAGAACAACCATGTCTTTAGTTGCTTTCTAAAGATAATCAGAGTAGGACTGGTTTTTATGGTAAGGAGAAAAGAGTTCCATAATTTTGCAGCCGCGATGGTGAAGCATCTGTCATCCCTGTTAACTCTCCTTGTTCTGGGTATGTGAAGCAGGTGAGCAGTATTAGAGCGAAGCGTTCTGGGGGTTGTGAGAGGTTTGAATGAATTCCTAAGAAATTTAGGTCCAATGTTGTTAATTGCCTTATAGACAATACAAAGGGACTTAAATTTTGTACGACTTCTAATCGGAAGCCAATGTAGTTGTTTCAGATGTCCAGAAACGGAACTGAATTTTGAAATGCCCAGTAAAACTCTAGCTGAGGCATTCTGTATCATTTGGAGTTTGGAGATGACCTTTTCTTGTGCATTGAGGAGGAGGGCATTACAATAGTCAGTGCGTGAGAACACCAGTGTTGAAATTAGTGTTTTTCCTGCTGTTATAGGAAGATAAGGAAGGAGTTTCTTGATTTTCCGTAGGGTGTTAAATGATGATGAGACTACCGAGTTCACATGATGGTGAAAAAGGAGTTTATCATCAAAAACAAACCTGGTTCAGGTGGAGTGCCCATTTCCTCCGGCCACCATAGGGGGGACGACAAAGGCTGAATCTTGCCAAACAACATTACTTCCGTCTTTGTTGAATTCAGTTTTAGACAGTTGCAAGACATCCAACTGCTAATGGCCCTCTTTGAAGTTTGCTGCTATTGTAGGACCGTCTCTATGTACAGATAATACCAACTGGGTATCATCGGCATATGTTGTTAAATTGATGTTGTAGGCTTTTATTACCCTCGCTAAGTCCGAAACATAGATATCAAAAAGGGTCGGACTTAGAGAGGAACCCTGTGGAACTCCACAAGGAAGAGTGAAGGTGGGAGAGGTATATGTGCCTAATTTAACTGCCTGTTTACGGTCTGCCAGAAAAGATGTAATGAGATCCCTGGCTTTGTGTTTAATACCGATGGCCTCGACACGGTCGATCAAAGTAAAATGATCGACCGTGTCGAATGCCGCCGATAGGTCCAGCAAAATCAACACAGCCTGTCCGCCGTTGTCCATCGTTGTTCTTATTTCATCTGCAGCCTTGATCAGGGCAGTTTCTGTCCCGTGACCTTGTCGGAAGCCGAACTGGGTGTCATCTAAAAGGTCATGATTATGAATGAATTCGGACAGCTGTTTATTCATGACGGATTCAAAGATTTTAGCTGGGAACGGCAAGGATGCTATGGGACGGTAGCTGGAAGGTAGTGAAGGGTCTAATGATGTTTTCTTGAGAACTGGTTTGATTATAGTATTTTTCCATATTGTTGGGTATGAACCTGTTGAGAACATAGCGTTACAGATGTGTGTCAAAGGTAAGGTAATGATGTCTGGAATCACCTACTCTGTCTGGGGCTTGGGCATGATACCGCAGGCACAGTCTTCTCTTGGCTAGCCCCAGGAGCATTAGGTGCAGTCCAGTGTTTAGTGCTGCCTCTCTTTGCTGAGGCCCGGGAGCAGCATGGCAGTCCTTCTTCCGTCATATCCTCAGTTCAGATGTTATCTGAGGTCTGGGTGCCAGGGATGACACCCTTATGCCATTTTATTGGCCTCGAGGCTTGTAGCAACTTCTAGTCAATGGGCTACCAAGCCTAGTGATGACTTGCTGTAAAGTGTGGCAGTTAGCTAGCCAAGAAAGCACCATTCTGTCCACTCTCAGTGTGGCAGAATTCTTCTCTTGGTATGTGAACCTCTCTAACCAATCCCAGAGGTGTGGCTACCTGGGTGCTACCCACCCACAAAAAAACTGGGTTGCAATTGCGTTTTGCTCTCTTTCTGAGATGCCACCATGCCTGCTAAAACAAAAGTGCAGCCCCTCTCTTCTGTGACTAATATTTTTCCATTTGACTGGCTTTCCCTTTGAAGCTCGCCTATAGGGCTCACAAACAGTTTGAAAATCTTGCCAGGAGGTGGTTGCACCTCTTCCAGCAGCAGGCCATTTGCGTTCTTTCCTAAAATTCATTCACACCTCTGCCAAGGAGGGCAGAAGGCTACCTCGAGGACGGAAGCTTGTGTACACCTCTAAACGGCCACTGGAACTTTGGGAAACAAAGTGGCAACTTTCCAAAGTAGCCATTTGTGCCCCAAAGTTTCAGTGGCTGTTCAAAAATTAAATTAAATTTGACTAGAGCATCAAGTAGAGTTTAGTGCACCAATTCTTTTGATACATTGAAGTCTCATATTTAGCAGTCCCATTCAGAAGTTAGCACTGCTGAGATGTCATCAAGTAACTCTGTACTTATGTGCTACTAGCCTTTTCCCAGTAAAAATGACAATACAGGATTTTTACTGCCAGAACATGTAAACTTGCACATGTCCATCTTTTTAGTATAAGACACCTGCTTTTAAGGGTTAGTAGGTCTGCTAGTGGTGACTTACAAATATTAAAAAGGAATACCTGGGCTTTTTCCAATAAATTAAATGGCAAAGCCAAGTTTGCAGTGCAAAACTGATCTGCCAGCCAGCAATGGATGACTGGGAGTCTTGCTTTGCTTTGTTACACTTGCAGTGGCACAATATTTGCTGCAATCCAGGTGGCGTGGCTTGCAGCCGCGGAAGATGGCTGCTTGCTGAGTGAGCTGCGCTAGCGGCTGGCATATAAACACAGCAATCCATCATGACCCAGGAGCAACAGAGGCACTCATCTCTGCCTCAAGACGTCGGGAGGCGGTGGTGTGCAGCGTGGCCTGAGGCAGTCCCCCTCGGGCGTTTAAACACTCGGAAACGGAGGTTTGGGCCGCTTGATCAGATGCAGCAAAATTGCGCCTGCCGGTGAGAAATGCAGCGGCCCTGGCTCCTTTGAATGGGGATCATGGACGCCGTAGTTGAGGTGCCCCCTCACTCGTCTATACTGTGGCAGCGTGTGATGCAGCAGGAGGTGAGATGCCGCGACTCGCATCTGAAGTGCGCCAACAGAACCGGAGTTCACCGAGGCCGCCGGGGAGCAGAGGCCCGATCGGAGCAGTACGCTCCACACCAGAAGGACAGTGAGTCAAAGCTAAAGGTGGCTTGGCCAGAAGAAGGGCACCGTGTGGAAAGCGAGCAAGGGGCCGGTGAAGAGTGCAGTCTCCTCTGCGTTGTGGCCTGGTGCGTCAGCGGGGCCTAGTCCCCATGAACCATGAGCTTTGACTGGGTTTTGTCTGAGTTGGACTGAGGCAGAGGGAGGGTTGTCCTAGTGGAGACTTCGCTTAATAGCTGGGCGCAGCAGTCACTTGACCCCTGGCGCGGGCCAGCACCTACGAGCCCCACGAATGCACAGCAGCGGAGTCAGGAGCATAACCTCTACCAAGCACAAACTGGACTGTGCCCCAGTCATGGGCCACCACAGACCGACAGGCCCAGGTCAGTCAAATCAAATTGATAAATACATGGTGGCCATTGGAAGGGAGGATGGAACACTGGGTGGAAACCAGCAGGGAGACCCTATAGACAATGGCCCGGACCCATTGTTGAAAGACATAACGGCGGCTATCAGGGTGCTTAATGGAACCCTGGAGCCTAAGCTGGATTCTGTGTGTGGACTTCAGAAAGATGGCCGCAATGGTGGCAGTGGCTGAACCTGGCATTGGGAGTCTCCAATCGAAAACGAAAAGCCTCGAGAACCAGGTTGCCGCCCTAACGAAAAACCAAACCAATACCTACCCTCGACTTGAGGATCAGGAGGGGCGCGTCAGGTGCAACAACATCCGCGCAGTGGAGGTCTCGGAGGAAATAGAGGGGCCGTCCACAAACTGGTTCATAGAGAACTTTATTCTAAATCACTTGAAGCCAAAACGCCTGTCCAACTACTTCTCAGTTGAGAGGGTCCACCGAGCATTGGGGGGAAGCATAAGCTCTGGGCCCCCACGTACTATCAATGCCCATATGCTGACCTTTGGGGACCGCAATGCTATCTTGCAGGCGGCGCAGATTTCTGGTGAGCTACAGCTTGAAAATGCCACAATTCAATTTTTCCTGGACTTCCTGTCCAGCGCCATTGACGGTCCTTCGAAGGTGTAAAGCGAGCCCTCAGGGAACAAGGGGTGAATTATATGATGCTCTTTCCCCCTTGCCTCAAGATCTTTTTTGAGACACCTGAAGGGGCCAGTGACTTGTTGGATGGATGGTGGACAGTAGGCAGGAAAGGGGGCCCGTGCAGACCCGAACAGCGCCAAAATGGATGTGACAAAATGAGCGCAGAGAGACCAGTGTTGGACAGCCAGGTACATGAACGGAGTGCAATCAAGTAACTGGGGACAGGGTTTCTACTTGAGGTGGCTCCCTTCTTCAGAGATGGGGGGCTGCATGGTCTCTGGTTCCAGGACAGTGAAAACGTTCTCAAGAATGCCGATGATATTGTGTTATACATGGCTAGATCATACCACTCGATACTACAGGCTCTACACCTCTTTGAATTATGTTACAAGAGACAGGCAGGAGTTCTTTGCCAGGAACCTAGAGCCCCAACTAACGCGCCTCATGTCTGACGTGAGCCATTGGAGAACGCTGCCTCTATCCCTCATGGGCCGGGCTGCAATGCTTAAGATGCTTGTACTGCCGAGGCTCCTCTACATTCTACAAAACACACCGTATCATTTATTTACTCAAATATCACAGGCATTACGGATGCTGCTTTGGGATGGTGGTAACCCGAGGATAGCACTTCACAAGCTGACAAGAAGGGTATATGATGGGGGGCTGGCGCTCCCTGATGTCAAATTGTATTATTGGGCCTTGCAGCTACAGGTAGTGATTGGGTATATACAGATGGGTCGGAACCGGCCTATAGAGTTGACCAGATGGTCATGCCGGGGGGAAACTGTGAGTCACTGCTCTATGCCCGGAAGCTGCGGAAGGAATGGCCTACACACACAGGGGTGGTTGTTCAATGCTGGAGGGAGGCAAACAAATCCCTGGGGTGGATGGGTTCCCTGATGCGTAGAACCCCCCAATGGCTTGAGGATCAGTTGACAGAGGTGACTAGACTGACTGGCTTCAAGGGATGGAAACTCATTGACATTGAGTATCTGGGAGACGTCTAGAAAGGAGACGCCCCCGATCCTTCACTTACCTCGAAAAGGAATATAACCTTTACTACTCACAACACTATAACTACACACGCCTCACTCACGCCCTGCACTCACACATAAGAAGTGACACGTCAATCTCAGAGTATTCCCCCATGGAGGATAGACTGCTCCTGGATCCTATATTAGAAAAGCCCACATCCACCATATACCGCAAACTCATAAACAATATGCCGGACCCCTTGGTGATGCTCTGGGCGGCGTGGGTCAGAGTCATCGGTGCCCTGGAAGACGACGATTGGCAGGACCCCTTTCAGAGCCCGTGTGAAATAGCAATTTGTTCTCGATTCAGGTTGGTGCAGCTCCACTACCCTCGCACACACCTATATGCCTGGGGAAGAAGTCAGTCGGCCCTTTGTGCACAGAACTGTCAGAGGGAAGGCACCTTCTACCACATATTATGGGAGTGCCCTGAGATAGCTCCCTTCTGGGCCAGGGTAACAGACACAATGTCAGCTGTAGTGGGTTCAACGGTCCCAATGGAACCCAGGTGGTTGCTACTAATGATCAAGGGTAACACTGATTGGTCCAGATATATCGAGATTTGGCTGGCGATGGCAGCGGGTGTGGCGATAAGGAACATCACCAGTGGGTTTGGGTCGCAGGCACCTCTGCTGTTAGAACAGTTGAAGCAAGACCTAGATTGGTGCCAGAGGGCCAAAGAAACTATTTATAAGAGTAGAGGTTGTACCAAGAAATTGAAGAAAGTTTGGGGGCCATGGCTTGAAATACAGGGTGACAGGGAGAGAGCCAGGGGCATAAATTTAACACTTGGATGTCCCACTTGTGTCCTCATATGTTTTAACTTGTTTTGTATGCTGCTATTACCTTGCATGCTGTATAAACACTGTCCAGAAATGTATGGTAAAATGAGCGATGTTAATAATAAGAGTTTAAAAAAAATTGCTGCAGTCCCCAAGGGACACTTTAATGTACAGGCCCTGAGTACCTCTGGTACCATATATTAGGGACATACAAGTTAATTATGCCAATTGTAGGTGAGGAGACAATTAGGCAATACCTTTTTAAGGGTAAAAGCACTGAGTGTTTTCTGGCTCAAGAGAGGACAGGGAAGCTGCCACTTGTAAGGAGTGAGCATGGCAGCAGCTGCCTGAGCACCTCGGAGACTACCTCTAACTCTTTACCTTCAATCTATACTATTAATGCAAGTTACACAAGAGCTGGTTATCTTAGCAAAAGGGAGATTGAGAGGCAACGTGTCACAGGCTACCCTGCTGCTGGAAGGCGTTGAGGAAGCTGTCCACTCCCCAAATGAGCACTACAAAGCATGGACACTTCTTCCCACTGCTGGGATGAGTGCGTAAGGGTGGACCCATCTTCACCTGTCATCGACTGGAGGAGGACAGATTTGTCTCCTTATCCATATTTATTTACCCCCTCCATCAGTTATCAAGGTACCTTTATAGCTCTCAGTTTTTTTTATTTTGTTTGATCTGTTAGTCATTGCACGTGGGATCTCTTTTATCTTGCACAAACCTGTCTTTCAGCCTTCTGGACCTGACCCCTTATAATTGTTGGTTGATTTTGAATATATTAAAACCACGGGGAAGCACTAACTTGGGTTATCAACACTCAATAAAACAAGGAAATCCACCCTGGATGGATTACTTGAGTAACTATCTATATCAATCTAAAAGAGAGAAGCCCTGCTATTTCTAGAGACAATGGGCCCGATTCACAGAATGAACTTAAGACTCAATCCTAAATTTACTACTATTTTGGTATTCACAGAATGCACTTACTACTTTTGGCATTCACAGAATGCACTTACTACTTTTGGCATTCACAGAATGAACTTACTACTTTTGGTATTCACAGAAGTTAGGATTTTGTCTTAAGTTTGTCTTAAGACAGACTTAAGACAGACTTAAGACAAACTTAAGACAGACTTAAGACAGACTTAAGACAAAATCCTAACTTCTGTGAATACCAAAAGTAGTAAATTCATTCTGTGAATACCAAAAGTAGTAAGTGCATTCTGTGAATGCCTAAAGTAGTAAGTGCATTCTGTGAATACCAAAATAGTAGTAAGTTTAGGATTGAGTCTTAAGTTCATTCTGTGAATCGGGCCCAGGGTTCCATATAGGACTATATTGTCACCAATTGAATCTATTGGAAAACTCAATACAATCATCACTTCTTTCAAAATCATACACTCCTCTCCACCCGTCTTTAAAGAGACTCACTAGAGTGTTCTTAATAATCAATTTTTAGTATCAGGCCATATAAAACAATGTGTAGAATCCCATAAAATTAATCTAATTAAAAACACTTTAAAACCCAGTCATAAAAACACTATTGCACATAGTATTATGACTACATTATAACTAGAGAGACAACACAAAAGTCATACGCATTCGTCATATAAAAGTTGTTAATTTAAAGGAATCAACAGAATAATTATGTTATTTGAGATCTTTTCAACATTTAACACTTTGTTCATCAACTTTAACACAGCTAGGGGTCAACACATTTCGGTGGGTTAACAGGATAGAACCACCTTCTTCAGTGCAACAAGAAATATGTTATCCCTCCCGAGTATGCAGCATTTGCATTTATACACTATTGCTCCTACGTTAATTCAGAGCATGTAGATGCAAATAAAGTAATTGATAGGTAGCACACTGCTTTTCAGTAAGAACTCTTCCAATAAATAAAATCCTGTCATGCAGTAATTCAATGAACTCCCAAATATCATGGCAATAAGTACATGAGTTGCTTATGGTCCTAATCTTCTAAAGGACTCCTATATAGTAGGTTCAACGTCCAGATTTCAGGACTTAACCTCAGAGGCTAAAAAAGCCCTTCACTCACTTCAATCCTCCACCAACCACACCTTCAAAGTGTCTGTCATTGTTTTTCAGTGTAGCATGGTATTCGGCGATATGTCCTGTCGCCACACTGCTTTAAAAAGAGATACTTGAGTGACCTCTGGGAATATTTGGAAGGGGATCCAGCTTCCAGAAAGATACCTTTCCATCTCAGCTGAGAACAGTGAGCAGCCATCTCTGGCGACTTTCTGGCTCCATCAAGGGGTGCCCAAGTTTGTAGCTCTGAGCCTGTATTGATTAGTGTCTCAAACATGTCTTCTTTTCTCGTAGCTGCCCCGCTACCTTTTATGAGTCCACCAGTTGCGAAACACAAAGAGAGAGTAAAGCAGCTAAAGCCTTCTGAGGTAGTTCAGGTCAATATGCACTTTAATCCTCTTCTGTCTCCCTGGCGACAAATGATGGGAACGAACTGGCCTCCCAGATTTGAAACAAGTTCAAATGAATTTTGTCCGACTGTCTTCGTTCCTTATTTGAAGGATTGAAGATAATCGAAAGTGTGTTGTCATTACTACTGAGGCATGGAGGGGTAGAACATCATAAAGCCCTTATCAATAGATCTACTATTGTTGCTTTGGCACAGACATTACCCCAAGCTGGCACTGACTTGGTTTCAAGTTCAGTTAGTTGATCATCCACTGTAATATACTAACCTGGATCTACTACAGCAGGTTTCTCACGGGCAGCTAGGTTATGTGCTCAGGCTGCCCCTTGCTCTTTGGACCACTCTATCAAATCTCCTTTGTCTGGGACCAAGGAAAGCAACTTTGTGTGCAATTTACTCCCTGTCACATGTACCTGCTGTTGTTATTCTGGCTAATGTCCTCTTCTTGCCCCCCCAGGTGACTGAAACCATAGAAAAATTATCGAATAAGTCCACACACAGGTTACAAACCAACATAAACTACAGCTCACAGCTGTTTAAATACATTTTGTTTACACTCAGAGTGGGTTTGGTGGGTGCATGACAAAGGAATTTGAGAGCAATTGTATTATTACTAACTTTGTCAATCCATTTGTCGCAGGTAAACTGATCCAATCTTTTTATTGGGGTCTAGCCAGATAATCTATAACCAAGGTGTGGTATTCTTCATTATAGCTAAGCCACCTTCACCTGTTCTGTACTGTGGCTCTTGCATGTGCATTGTATTCTAAAATGAAATGTATTTAGTTTGGAATGTTTGGCCTCAAGCTGAAGTCAGTTGTATGCTGGACTTTGGAGGATGAGGTCTCTAGCTTAGAGTTTACAATAAAACTCTTATTAATTTCACCTCTACCTTCCTGCTCATCATTTCATGGACAATACTATATTTTGGCGACAATTGGACTTCACCTGCATCTCGAGACCTCAACCCAACTGTTATATTTTGGGAATTTTTCTTACTTGTTTTCCCTTGGACATTCTGAACTTTTCTTCAAGGATTCACCTCCTGTTGAGGATCGAGGCATATCCTTGCTACGTTCCCTGATAAGTATTAAGAACCTTATTTGGCTATTTTGCTGCTGTTTGCCATGTCTGGTTTGTGATTTGGAAGACCCTTCTCTTTTGGATTTTACCTTGGCTTCGTTTTTTTTTACAACAGAAATTCACTTATGTTAGACCTGTCTGCCCTTTGCGTAGCCTCTCCTAGTAATTATTTATTTTGTCCCCTTTTTGCCCCCAAAACCCTTTTTAATCTTTTTGTGCCCACTGGATTATTTTTGTGGTGTTGACCTGGGGGATAGATGCTCTTTGCCCTCATAGTTTTTTACCTGAGGCCTAGAGGCCTTTTCTGACTAGAGAGTATGGGACCCACGAAATGGGCGCCTTTAACTGCCATAACGGTCAGCTCTAGACAGGACCCATAGACTAGAATAGGGACCTTCCAGAACCTTCTGTTCCCTTCTGGACCTTCTGAGGCCAACCTATAAAAGGTCAGCTGCGGTGCAGCCATTTTGTCTTACCAGAGAGTCAGCTGGAGTACAGTCTGTAGCATAAGGTGGGGTAGGATATCCAGAGGGTTGATCTCCCAGTGTAGGGACGCATCCTTACTGCTTCACCACCCCTCTCCCCTTGTAGTTACTGACCTGACCCGATCCTAAGCCGAGAAGAAAGGGTTAGGACGTGTTGAGGGAGACTGAACTAGTGGGGAGCTCAGTCCATTGCCCAGTAGGAAAGCCCACGCTAAGACTCTGGGAGCGTGTTACCAGGAAAAAGGAAGGTTTGAGACTGAGGAGTTAATTTCTGTGACCTCCCTTTTCAGTTCTCCACGTGAACTGGGGACCTAATTGCCCCCCCGACATTCCAAACGGACCCCCCCGTACCTGTGGTAACGGACTGCCTTATTAAGAGTAGCGGCTCGCCAGGAGGGAAGCCTGGGTCCGAGTGTCTGGGGCAGGGCCCACAGGTGGTGTGGCCGTGTGGAGGAGGCAGCCTCATTCTTCCCTGGGCCGGCGAGGTGTGATCGGAGGCTTGTGAAGGGAAAGCCTTTCCCCAATCTGCGCAGGCCTGGCAGAGTGAACGCTGGTCATGGAGTGGGGGCGGAGCAAAGGAAGGAGAACCGCTGTAGCTGAGCGGGCTCAGTCGTGGAGCCACTAATCCCTCGTGCCTGCTCAGTCAGGCCGCTTCCCTCGAGAAAGGCGGAGACAGCACCCGAAGAGGAAACGGGCGTGAGGCGAGCATCGGCTCCCCTCAGCCTGTGTGGCCCTTTCACCCCGCGCCAGCTCTGTCATTGAGTGGCTGGTCTGGCGGGTGAGGCGAGTAGAGCGGCGATCAGATCCTTGCAGAGTCCACTGGTGCGGCCTTCCCCTCCCCCGGTGATCTGAGACTTTGGCCGCTGAGGGCCCCTCTCTGAAAAGTAAGGAGTGTGTGTTGGGGGAAGCTAAAGATCGGAGTACTACCGACCAAGGGGCTGAAGAGCAGTTCCTTTCTACTGTTCTAATTAAAGAGTGGATAATATAAGCCAGAAGCCTTCAAGACTTCTACAAGTGACCCAATCACCCCAATACAGATATTGAAAGCAACTTATTGATGTGTTGGTAAATAATCCTTTTTGTTTCAGGAATAGAGGAGAGCTTTCATGGAACAGTAAATTGGGGGTTAATAGCCATTGTTCCTTGGTGCTGCAGGGAAAATAATCGGTACCAACCTTCCTTGGAGGCCCAAAGGTTACCTGAGCTTACAAAGTGGTCAGACAGTGCTCTCTGAGAGTCTGTGTATTGAACCCTATTGCTTGTAAATTGAGAAGTGAGGACTCATCTCCAACATTTAGTAGTTTGTAGTAACAATGTTTAAATGTGTATTTCTGTACTGACAAAGGATATAAAGTGGAAAGAGAGCAAAGTAATATTTTTATAAACCAGCACGTATGTTCCTACAAAATTTTGGTGTAGTGTCCTTTTTGAGTGGATGGAGGTGATGTTACTGATTGGTGTGACGCAAACTTAGCACATGTACTTTGGAATTAGGCCTTGCTTCTTAGTGCCAAGCTACCCTATGTGACTTGGGTGTTCCCTAGGTCCAACATATTTGGTGTCTAACGGTGGGATCTAAACTGTGTTTGTGTCTACTCTGAGGTAACAAAACCTTCCCCACAGGCCTACATCTGGAGTTTTGTCCTGGCGGACTTCCAATTACTACTTTTGCTTTTTCTAAATTCATTCCTGGTGGTGGGTGGAGGCCGCTTCAAATTGCCCCTTGTGAATCTATTCTTTTTGTGTCTTGTCCCTACATTGTTCTTCAGCAAAATGGAATTTCCTCTGGAAGAACTGGAAACTTATTCTGCAGCCCAGCTTAGGGACTTTTGTCAAAAGATGGGAGTGTTTTTTAAGCGTGGTGCCAAGAAGGGGGAACTCCAGACCAGTTTGAGGGCTTGGGTGGCAGCACATGGAGAAGGGAAGGAGGAGCAAGAGGGGACGGACCGGGACACAGTCATAGGGGTAGAGGGATTGTTCCATCCTGAGATGGGAAACCTACTTCCAGGACCGATGACCTACTCAAGGAGGGGCAGTAGTGTCTCCGGAGGAAGCTTGACAGAAGCTGAACTAACGGACAGGAGGGAAAAAAGGCAGCTAAAGTGGGAGTTAGCCAGGTTAGAACAGGAGAGGGAGGAACAGAGGATGGCTCATGAGCTTATACTAAGAGAGCTAGAACTCAAAGCCCTACAGTTAGGACCCTCCACTTCTCCGAATGGTGGCAGCGAAACCAAAGAATTAACCAGGGAATCTAGACCCTACCTACCTAAAGACATAGTTGCTAGCTACAGCCAAGGGGATGACATTGCCAAGTGGCTGGCTGCCTATGAGGTCTCCTAGAGAGCCCATGGGATCCAGGAGAAACATTGGGGGGGGGGTTTATACAAGTATATGCCTCCTACTGGTCGGGACACATTGTTGGCCCTGGAACAGGAGGAGCAGACCCACTACCCCACCATGAAAGTAGCGTTAATCAAAAAGTTTGGGCTAACCCCAGAAAAGTATCGCAAAAAGTTCAGGGGGAGCCACAAATTAAGCACCCAAAACTGGGTGGATTTCCTGGACTATGCGAGGAAGGCATTGGAGGGCTGGATACAGGGCAGCGAGGTGAACGACTATGAGGGGTTATATGACCTTTTTCTTAAAGAGCATCTATTCGAGAAATGTTTTCCCGAGCTGCGCCAACACCTGGTGGACAGCAAGCTGACCAACCCCCGGAAGCTTGCAGAGGAGGCGGACATCTGGGCAAGTACCCGGGTGTCCTCAAAGGGGACTGGAGGGGATTCCCAAAGGGCCGGACAGGGTGCCCCTCAGAAGAAGGAGGGGGGAGATAAAAAGCGGGAGTTCTCAAAAGGTCCCCAAAACAGTTTCCAGGGAAAGGGAACAGGTTTCACCCCTAAGGCTAACCCGCCCAGAAACCCTCATCCTGGCCGGAGCCAGCAGCCAAGGGTTGTCCACTGCTTTGAGTGTGGTGGTGTTGGACATTATAAGGGAGATGTCAGGTGCCCAAAGAGACCACCCCCTCCCACCGGAGGAAACGCCCCGGGAGTAGCTAGTGTAGCGCTCGGGAGGAGTTGCACCTTAGATAAGGGGGGTGAGTGGGCAGGTGTCACCTTAGTGTCCCTGGGAGATCGGGAGATGGTTCCTAAGATCCAGGTGCCCCCAAATACTACCAAGTATGGGCAATGGATCACCATCAATGGCCAGAGAGGGGAGGCTCTGAGAGATACAGGAGCCAGTATGACTATGGTGAGGAGTCAACTGGTGTCTCCAGAGCAGGTGATTCCCAATGTACTCCACCCTGCCGCGATGGCTGACGGCAGAATGGGCCACTACCCTGTGGCCGAGGTTCCCTTTGAGTGGGAAGGGGTTGCAGGTTCACTTCGAGTTGCCTTAAGCCCTGCCGTGCCAGTCGATTGTCTGCTGGGGAATGACATGGAGCACAATGCTTGTAGAGAGGTGGAATACCGGACTCATTCGGAGATGCTGGGTACACCTGACTGGGCTTGTGTAAGCACAAGGTCTGCGACTGCCCAGAGAGGGAGTTCGCCTGGGTTGGAGCCTGGAACAATGGCCCAGCCTGCTGCCAAGAAAGGACAGACCCGGAGACAGGAGAAGCCTGCTTCGGCTTCCACGCCCCATGAGACAGATCGGCCACCTGCGGTGGTGAGCCAGGAATCCGTGGAGGGGGAAGTAGTCTCCCTGGAGGACCTACCCATCCCTGCTGAGTGGCATGTGGAGGGAGGACCTACCAGGAAGGAGTTCTGTAAGGGCCAGAAGGAGTGCCCTACCCTTGAGGGACTGAGGCGACAGGCCGAAGCCCAGGCAGCAGGGAACGTTGCAGGACACTACCACATTTACTGGGAGGACGGACTCCTCTACAGTGAACCCAAGGTACCTTTACCCGGTTCATCTAGGGCCTTGGTAGTCCCTCAACGATACAGAGCCTTTCTGTTAGAATTGGCTCAGGAAATACCCTTGGCAGGACACTTAGGTCAGGACAAGACCTTTGCCCGGCTTGTCCCCCACTTTTACTGGCCTCAGATGAAAGTGGCGTCTGACACCTACTGTCGGACATGTGTATCCTGTCAAGCCAGTGGGAAAACAAGGGTGAAGCTGAAAGCTCCCCTGGAACCACTACCTGTCATTAGCACCCCCTTTGAAAGGGTGGGCATCGACATTGTGGGGCCATTGGATCCACCAACTTCAGCTGGTCACAGGTTTATCCTGGTTCTGGTGGATCACGCCACGTGGTACCCAGAGGCAATTCCTCTGAGGACTGTCACTGCACCTGTAGTGGCTAGGGCCCTGATGGGGATCTTCACCCGAGTGGGTTTCCCCAAGGAAGTTGTGTCCGACAGGGGGACCAACTTCATGTCAGCATATATGCGGGCAATGTGGAAGGAGTGTGGAGTGACCTACCGGTTCACCACTCCCTATCACCCCCAGTCAAATGGACTGGTAGAAAGGTTTAACAAGACCTTGAAGGGCATGATCAGAAGTCTGCCTGAGACCCTGCGGAGGAAATGGGACGTCCTCCTACCCTTTTTGTTATTCTCCTACAGGGAAGTTCCACAGAAGGGAGTGGGCTTCAGCCCCTTTGAGCTTCTGTATGGGCACCCTGTACGCGGACCTCTCAGCCTGGTGAAGGATGTATGGAAAAAGTCTCCCAGGAAGCCTCCCCAGGATGTTGTGAGCTACATGCTGGCCTTCAGGATCCAAATGGCGAAGTTGTGGAAGCAAGCTTCTGACAACTTGGAGGCCAGCCAAGCAGTAATGAAGGAGTGGTATGACCACAACGCTCACCTGGTGGAGTTGGAGCCTGGCCAGAAAGTGTGGGTGATGGAGCCTGGAGAGCTAAGTGCCCTCCAGGATCGCTGGACAGGCCCCTTTTGACGTGTTAGAAAAGAAGGGTAAGGCCACATACCTGGTGGACCTTAAGACCCCTCGACAGCCCCTACGGGTGCTGCATGCTAATCGCCTCAAACCCCACCATGAGAGGCCCGAGGTCATCTTGATGATGGTGTCTGATGGAGGAGAGGAAGCGGAAAGCGAGCCTCTCCTGGACTTGTTTTCGTCTCAGGAAAAGGATGGGTCGGTGGAGGGAGTGATTCTCTCCCCATCCCTAACTCCTGAGCAGCGAGAGGACTGCCGCCAGATACTGGAGCAGTACTCTACGTTGTTCTCCCTTGTCCCGGGAAGGACCCACCTGTGTACCCATGATGTGGACACAGGAGACAGCCCACCAGTGAAGTCAAAGACCTACCGGCTGTCAGACAAGGTGAAGGCTAGCATCCACGGTGAGGTTACCAAGATGCTGGAGCTAGGAGTTATTGAACCTTCCAGAAGCCCCTGGTCCAGTCCGATGGTTCTAGTGCCAAAAGCAGCTCCACCAGGCACCACTCCAGAACTGAGGTTCTGTGTGGATTACCGGGGACTGAACTCAGTGACCAAGACTGATGCTCATCCGATCCCTAGGGCAGATGAATTGATTGACCTGCTGGGAGCTGCCCAATATTTTAGTACCTTTGACCTCACTTCAGGGTACTGGCAGATCTCCTTTACAGATGGAGTTAAGGAAAGGTCAGCTTTCTCCACGCCTGAGGGACACTTCCAGTTATGCGTGATGCCCTTTGGGCTCAAGAACGCCCCTGCCACTTTTCAGCGGCTGGTGAACCAGGTCCTATCCGGAATGGAGGGTTTCTCCGCTGCTTACCTGGACATTGCCGTCTTCAGCAGCAGTTGGGAGGACCATTTGCATCACTTGCAAGCAGTTCTCCAGGCCCTGAAACAAGCTGGCTTGACAATCAAGGCCAGTAAATGTCAGATTGGGCAGGGGTCAGTTGTGTACCTAGGACACTTGGTGGGTAGGGGAACAGTGCAGCCCCTCCAGGCAAAGATTGAGGCAATCATGGCCTGGGAACCCCCCAAGACCCAGACTGAGGTCCAAGCTTTCCTGGGCCTCACAGGTTACTACCGTCGCTTTTTGAAGGGGTATGGCACTATTGTAGCCCCCCTCACAGAGCTCACATCCAAGAAACAACCTCGACGGGTAGTCTGGACAGAGGCTTGTCAGCAAGCCTTTGAGAAATTGAAACAGGCAATGTGTGCAGCACCGGTCCTGAGGGCCCCAGACTTCTCCAAGGAGTTCATTGTCCAGACAGACACATCAGAGCATGGCATTGGGGCAGTGTTATCGCATTTCAATGAAGAGGGTCTGGATCAGCCTGTAGTCTTCCTATCCAGGAGACTACTTCCCCAGGAACAGAAGTGGAGTACAATTGAGCGGGAAACTTTCGCGGTGGTGTGGGCTCTGAAGAAGTTGCGGCCATACCTCTTTGGCTCGCACGTCCTGGTTCAGACTGACCACCGACCCCTTTGTTGGCTGATGCAAATGAAGGGGGAAAATCCCAAGTTGTTGATATGGTCCATCTCCCTACAGGGAATGGACTTCCGGGTGGAACATGGGCCTGGAGTGGACCACGCCAATGCAGACGGTCTCTCTAGGATCTTCCGCCTTAGTGATGAGGACTCCCAAGGGGTTGGGTAGCTCTCCCCACTTTCAGCTGGGGGGGACGCTTGTTAGACCTGTCTGCCCTTTGCGTAGCCTCTCCTAGTAATTATTTATTTTGTCCCCTCTTTGCCCTCAAAACCCTTTTTAATCTTTTTGTGCCCACTGGATTATTTTTGTGGTGTTGACCTGGGGGATAGATGCTCTTTGCCCTCATAGTTTTTTACCTGAGGCCTAGAGGCCTTTTCTGACTAGAGAGTATGGGACCCACAAAATGGTCGCCTTTAACTGCCATAACGGTCACCTCTAGACAGGACCCATAGACTAGAATAGGGACCTTCCAGAACCTTCTGGTCCCTTCTGGACCTTCTGAGGTCAACTTATAAAAGGTCAGCTGCGGTACAGCCATTTTGTCTTACCCGAGAGAGTCAGCTGGAGTACAGGCTGTAGCATAAGGTGGGGGTAGGATATCCAGAGGGTTGATCTCCCAGTGTAGGGACGCTTCCTTACTGCTTCACCACCCCTCTCCCCTTGTAGTTACTGACCTGACCCGATCCTAAGCCGAGAAGAAAGGGTTAGGACGTGTTGAGGGAGACTGAACTAGTGGGGAGCTCAGTCCATTGCCCAGTAGGAAAGCCCCCGCTAAGACTCTGGGAGCGTGTTACCAGGAAAAAGGAAGGTTTGAGACTGAGGAGTTTATTCCTGTGACCTCCCTTTTCAGTTCTCCACGTGAACTGGGGACCTAATTGCCCCCCCGACATTCCAACCGGACCCCCCCATACTTGTGGTAACGGACTGCCTTATTAAGAGTAGTGGCTCGCCAGGAGGGAAGTCTGGGTCCGAGCGTCTGGGGCAGGGCCCACAGGTGGTGTGGCCGTGTGGAGGAGGCAGCCTCATTCTTCCCTGGGCCAGCGAGGTGTGATCGGAGGCTTGGGAAGGGAAAGCCTTTCCCCAATCTGCGCAGGCCCGGCAGAGGGAACGCTGGTCCTGGAGTGGGGGCGGAGCAAAGGAAGGAGAACTGCCGTAGCTTTGCGGGCTCGGTCGTGGAGCCACTAATCCCTCTCGCCTGCTCAGTCGGGCCGCTTCCCTCGAGAAAGGCGGAGACAGCACCCGAAGAGGAAATGGTTGTGAGGTGAGCATCGGCTCCCCTCAGCCTGTGTGGCCCTTTCACCCCGCGCCAGCACTGTCATCGAGTGGCTGGTCTGGCAGGTGAGGCGAGTAGAGCGGCGATCAGATCCTTGCAGAGTCCACTGGTGTGGTTTTCCCCTCCCCCGGCGATCCGAGACTTTGGCCACTGAGGGCCCCTCTCTGAAAAGTAAGGAGTGTGTGTTGGGGGAAGCTAAAGATCGGAGTACTCAGAAAAAAGACAACGGTGGAGGATTCCCAACCGAACAGCACCTGGTCAAATATTCTCACAATATTAGTTTAGACCCACATTATAATATATGGGAAAATCTGTGTGCACACTTCTAAAACACCCACCGTTACAATGTTGGTTCAAGACATGAACTATAGTATACTTTAAACAAGGTCAAGGTGCACCACTTTAGGATTTGTAAACACTGATAACTTTTGATGACGTTAACAGCAATAATCACATTAGTTTGTTACTTGTGTTCTTTTAGAGTTCTTTATTGAGTTCAGTTGAGAGTAAAAAAAACACACACAGGAGCTACAGCCGACGCGTTTCATCCTCTTGGGACTTCTTCAGGGCACAATAAAGGGTGAGTTAATGTCCTTGTATCCTCTCCCGCAGTTATTTGGATTCGTAGAGTTGTCTGTGACGAAAATCTGTGCTCAAATAGGCATCCTGTTCAACAAAATAGTTTTCTGTGGAGGAATCTGATCTGTGTGTGTTTTTTTTACTCTCTACTGAACTCAATAAAGAACTCTAAAAGAACACAAGTAACAAACTAATGTGATTATTGCTGTTAACCTCATCAAAAGTTATCAGTGTTTATAAATCCTAAAGTGGTGCACCTTGACCTTGTTTAAAGATCGGAGTACTACTGACCAAGGGGCCTGAAGAGCGGTTCCTTTCTACTGTTCTAATTAAAGAGTGGATAACATAAGCCAGAAGCCTTCAAGACTTCCACAAGTGACCCAATCACCCCAATGCAGATATTGAAAGCTACTTATTGATGTGTTGGTAAATAATCCTTTTTGTTTCAGGAATAGAGGAGAGCTTTCATGGAACAGTAAATTGGGGGTTAATAGCCATTGTTCCTTGGTGCTGCAGGGAAAATAATCGGTACCAACCTTCCTTGGAGGCCCAAAGGTTACCTGAGCTTACAAAGTGGTCAGACAGTGCTCTCTGAGAGTCCGTGTATTGAACCCTATTGCTTGTAAATTGAGAAGTGAGGATTCATCTCTAACATTTAGTAGTTTGTAGTAACAATGTTTAAATGTGTATTTCTGTACTGACAAAGGAAATAAAGTGGAAAGAGAGCAAAGTAATATTTTTATAAACCAGCACGTATTTTCCTACAAACTTTTGGTGTAGTGTCCTTTTTGAGTGGATGAAGGTGATGTTACTGATGGGTGTGACGCAAACTTAGCACATGTACTTTGGCATTAGGCCTTGCTTCTTAGTGCCAAGCTACCCTATGTGACTTGGGTGTTCCCTAGGTCCAACAACTTATATCTTTCAAAATTTGCTTGACGTGATTATTCTACAAAACAGTGAAGGTACGTGGATTTCAAAGATATTTACTCCTTGCCATTTCTCCAACAACTTGCTCGAGCTGTGTTGCTCTTCAAATAACTGCCTAGCAACCGACGCACCTCAGTGAGTTCTTTTTTCTCCTCGGCGTTCCCCTGTGCAGCTCCGTGGATGCCTGTTTACCACCTTCTGCTCTCACGTCACTGCGCTGCATGATGACGCTTGCTGCCTAGCAACCAGACCTGTATGAGAAGACGCTCCTTTGCCCAGAGATAGCCACGTTCCTGTTCTCCGACGTCAGTACGTTGTGTGCTGACGTCAGAACGTCATCCGCCATCTTAGTTTTCTTTCTGTAACGCTGATCGGCACAGCTTTGAGCACCTGTTTTGCTTCAATACTTTACTAGCGCTGGTAATCAGAGAGAGAGATCGTATCTTCTATGTTCGCTGATCAGCACTGCTTGTACAGTCTATGCCGATTTTCCAATTACAAGCGTGTTCTTCCACAGTGATTCTCAAAGTTCTTCTGTCTTTCGCTGATCGGCACAGCCCACGCCGATCCGGTTGATTCAAGGGATATTAATGTTTCTACCTTCAAGATTCGCTGATTGGCTCAGCATTCTATGTACACCCATTTCAAGCTCACAAACGCTGATTGGCACAACTTTTCCCATTGTAACATCTTTTCCAGCATTTTACAACTCAGTCTCCCTTTTCATAAAAAAAAAAGGTACACTTTAGTATAACAAAACTTTATGTTTAGTTTATTGGAAACTCTTTTGTTTTATTCATTTTTTTGTACCAGTTGGTATGCACAGTTTACTGGGGTTTTCACAATATTACTTTATCTGAAGTGGCTTGATATTGGTCAAAATTATCTCTGTGTGTGTGTTTTGGTGAGAAAGTGTTACTTGTATTTGTTTCTCACTCACTATGCAGAACGTAACTGCTCCACCATTCTTTCTCTCTGAACCGGGCGATCCTCCCATACCTTGACTTAAATGGAAGAAAGTTATTTCCCAATATGCCAGGGTGTGTGGTACCTCATTGAGTGCAGACAGAAAGTCATCTTTATGCATGCACTGTCTTGGTTCGGAAGGACAAGACGTTTTTAAGAATCTTCATGATCTGTCTGATGCTGATGGAAATTCACTTAACCAATATGAAATCTGTATTAAAAAATGGATCTGCATTATCTTTCCAAATTGAGTATGGTTTTGGAGAGCTTCCATTTTGGAAAGAGGATGCAGAGGAGTGATGAATCTGTGGAACAATATGTCACTGCCCTTTGCAAACTAGCCTCAACATGTACTTTTGCAGGTACCTTAGATGAACGACTTAGGGATCAGCTTATGCTTGGTTCTCCTCTTGAAAAAGCTAAAGACAATCTTTGGCAGAAAGACAATCCCTCTCTTCAGGAAGTAATAACTGCTCTTAAATTACATGAACACTCCAACACTTGCTCTGAAACTATTCGTAAGAATATCTCTGATGAAAAAAGGGGTCTACTGATGTCAAGGAGATTAAAACATCTCTCTTCTTCTACTTCCCAAAAGGCAGCTCTTCCTGAGGTGGGGAGCTCTGGTTTTAACAAAAGTAAAAATCCTGGTTCTAAATTATCTAGTGTCAAATGCTTTCGTTTTGGCAATTTGGTTCATTTGGCCAATGCCAAAGATTGTCCTGGATGGAAGATAACTTGTTCTATTTTTAAAAGAAAAGGGCATTTCTCGAAATGTTGTAGATCTAATAGGACTCAGAAAAAAAAGAAAAAGGTAGACATTTATGAGCAATGTCAAGATGAGTCTTTAGTGTGTCAAGTCAGAAAGTTGATTTTTACACTTCTCCACGCCCTGAAAGTCCCCTACCGGGATGCGGAAACCATACGAAAATCCGTTCCGCAGCACCCCAGCAGAAGTACGATCCGGGTATTCACTGAGCCAGGGAATCATCGCCAAGGTATCAATCGGGGTAGGTAAAGGCGCCCCTCGGACTACGTTAGACCTGTTTGGCGCCTCCTCTCCCCCCGTTATCACCCGTTTTGGCTCTGCACGTGGACTCAGGATGGGACGACCCGCACCCACTACATTCATGTTTAAATTTACACGATCCCTGGGGCCTGGTACATTTACCTTTGTTGAAATTGAAGCAGAACCCCCGTTTTCCTGTATTGCCGGCAGGTCTCGAGTAATCGTCGGTACTCGTACCTGACCGAAAGGGCGTCCCCCCATAATGGCGGGAGGATTCGCCAACATTACTTCCTACCAATGGCATTTTCAACATACCTGTCTCCTTCATTTTATCCCATGTCAAAGAATCATAACAATCCCAGGTTAAGCTTTTATTATGCTCTTTTGCCTTTCTAAAAAGATTATCGTAGCAGAACCAATGGTTACCCTGGTGTGATGTCGAGTACCCCATGATTCTTGACTGATAGGTCGGCAACTCGGAAAGCAACTCGGGCCTACGTTCCCCCAAGATTGACGTAAAAATTCCCCATGCATTGCCCCAATTGCCGATAGTCTCATTTACTTTAAAGGCGGCCATTTTTGCGCGCCAAACACTCGGATGCATAAGATCTTTCTGACCCTTAACATGCTCCACCTCATAATGATCAACAAGCAACGAGAAGATGTTCACGTATTCCCCCGCCCAAATCTTCTCCTTAATTGCCAAAGGCACATGTTGACCCAACCTTTCTCTACGAGAGGGTGCTGACTCATCCCTCGCAATCGGCAATGGCCGCTTACCTGCACCGGACGCTGCATCTGCGGTCGCAATCGTCCCTTGTGGCTTGTCAACCACTGCAGCCGGCGCGGACGCCTTGGCTGCATCCCGTTTCTCGCGCAATTGCTTCATCAGCGCCTGGGCCTCGGCAGCCGTGGCGCCCTCACTACTGTCGCCCAACCACGCTGCAAGTTGTGCTGCCAGCTCGGGCGGCATATCCTCTTTGGACACCGGGGTGACCACCACAGGAATCGGATTCCCCTCCACTGGTACTGGGGTTGGCGCTTCGAGCGGGGTACAGGGAACCGGGGCGTCTCCCCCAGCTGGTCCCCTCCTTGGCCTCTTGGCTCTTCCTCCCGGAGCTGCTCCAGCCGACGCACGCTCCGGCCCCCCTTCCCCGTCTCTCTCCGCTACCCGCTTCTTCAGCTCAGTCATCTCCTTCATGAGGACCCGAACCATCTGTTCGGTCGTCATTCTCTTCCCGCCTTTCTTGGGCATTTCTCCGACAGAGTATCTGTAAGACAAAAAGAAAGATTACAACGCTCAAAATTGGCTCTTCGTTCCGTCTCGAGCTCACGTGCAGCGAGGAGGTGCAGCTTCAGAGCACAGGAACAAGAGGATGTCTTCTGGTCTTGCGTCCCTTGTTATCCGTCTTCAGGGCGGGCGTAAACCCGCCCCTGCCTGCCCCGAGGGCGTGGCCAGCCGCGTCAGTGTCTAGGCCAGCCCACTCTAGGGCGGGAAAGGGCGCGCCCCGGCTACGCCGCTTCGGGCATACCAGCCGAGACGCGCCTCCCGCCCAAAATGGCTTCCCGGGGGGATCGAGGTACTCTGCCATACGTTCGGGGGGACCGAGTGGTCGCCCCTTTCCATTCTGTTAAAATGGATGGTCCCATAGAAAAAGTGTTGATTGATGAATGCCCTGTGGATCTGTTGTTTGACTCTGGTGCGAAAATAATCTTAGTACCCAGAATGTTCTTTGAGAACTTTTTACGGAACAAAGTCAAACTACTCAAACCTGATATTATTCCCAGAGGGTATGGTGGACAAATCATAAATCTTTTAGGATGCTTTATGGGTACAATTGACTTTAAAGGAAGAATTACTGCTGGGAAGATTTATGTTTCTATGAAAGGAGATTCTCTCATTAGTTGGGCACATCAGAGAGACCTTGGTGTTTAACTTGATCCCAACGAAGTTCCCTCTGTGCGTTTAAGAGATCTTCCTGGTGTGACGGTAGTGTCAGCCCACAGGGATTGGGCTAAGAGATTTCCTGGTGTCTGTACTAAAGATCTTGGTTGTCGTAAAAAATATTTGCATCTAATCAAACTGAAAAAAGACTCTGTTCACAAAGTTGCTAAAATCAGGAATGTTCCGCTCTTAGTTCGAGGCAAAAAGAAAGCTGAGTTAGATAAACTGATAGCTAATGGCATTATAGAAGAGGTCGAAGGAACCGAGTGGGTTTCTCCGGTCGTGATGGTACGCAAGGCCAACGGCAAGGCAAGATTATGTATTGACTTGAGGGAACTGAACAAGGCTGTTATTGTTGATCATTATCCGCTACCCAACATAACTGAGATGATGTCTTCTTTGGGAGGGGCCTCTCACTTCTCAACACTAGACCTTTCCTCTGCTTATCACCAGGTCAGGTTACACCCATCTTGTCAAGATTTCACGACTTTCATCACCCCTTTCGGTACCTTTAGATTTCTTAGGATGCCTTTCGGCCTGATATCAGCCGCTTCTGTCTTCCAGAGTGTGATGGAGAACATCTTGGTTGGTCTTCAAGGGGTTAAAGTCTATCAAGATGATATTTTGGTGCATGGTGTAACACGTAAAAAACATGATGACAGAGTGTGTGAGGTTTTAAGTAGACTACAAGATGCGGGTCTCACCCTTAGACTAGATAAATGTAAGCTTGATGTAGCAACTATAGAATATCTTGGACATCTTTTCTCTGGGTCTGGTATCAAACCTAAGCCGTCTTTGGTGGAGGCAATTCCTAATCTCAAATATCCAAATAGTAAAGATGAATTATTCAAGTTTCTTGGCATGGCCGAGTTCTATATTAAGTTTGTTCCAGGGTTTGACCAGAAAACTGAGAGAATGACATTTTCTGAAGAAAGGACAGGAGTTTATCTGGGACAAGGGTTGTTGTGCCGAGCACGATCATATCAAGAGCTGTCTAAATAATGCCCAAGAACTTTCTTGTTTTTATCCCACAAGAGACTCATATATTATGACGGATGCTAGTTGTAAAGGCATTGGGGCTGTTCTGAAACAGAAAGGAGAGAAAGTGCGACATACACCATTCTTTTTATTTCAAGGCCTCTGAGAGGAGCTGAATGTAACTACTTGGTTGTGGAGAAGGAGGCCCTTGCTGTTCACAAGCTCAAAAAGTTTGCGTGGGGAAAGAAATTCTCTATCATTTCAGACCATAAACCTCTTAAAGAGGTTTTTGAAACGAAAGGGATTGCTTGTGTCTCTCATAGAATAAAAAAATGGGTTGTTGCCTTACAGGACTTTGAGTTTAGTGTTTCCTTCTTACCTGGTTCCAGCAATATCCTAGCTGACTGTTTGTCTAGGCTTTCTGGGGATTCTCTTCCTGAACAAGATGATGTTACTTCTCTCTTTAATGAGGAATCATCGGATGAGTTTAAGGTGTGTATTGTTACAGAGGGTGTTATTACAGAGGTTGAATGGACTACTGAGTTGAGCTCTGACTCTAATCTTCAGCGAATTGTAGGGTTTGTACATGATGGTTGGTGTGAAAAAAAGACTGTGATGAGGAAATTAAAGGTTTTCTGGAGTGTGAGAGATCAATTGTCATTGCTTAATCGTTTGTTAGTGAGGGGAAGTAGACTTATTTCTCCTGAAAAGTTAAGGTAAAAAATAATTGACAATGCCCATTCCAGTCATATGGGTATTGCTAAAACCGAAAAGAGAGTTAGGTAAGTGTATTGGTCGCCTGCTATGGACACTCAGATTGAGAGATTGGTGCGTGATTGTGCGCAGTGCTCTGTGAGTGACAAGATATTAAAATGTAGGACACAACCTATGGTTATTAGAAAACAGTCGACTGGTCCTTGGGTCGACATTTCTTTGGACCTTCTGGGTCCTGTCAAAGTCAAGAGTCAAGAAAAATGTGTTCTTGTGTGTGTAGACATGTTTTCCAGATGGCCTTTTATTAGGATTGTACATCATGTGGATTCTGGTTCTGTTGTTTCTTTTTTAGATGAGTTGTTTGCTAATGAAGGTTTGCCAGCCTCAGTACTTACTGACAACGCGGTGCAATTCACTTCTGGTGTTGTTGAGGGTTTTTTGAGTGAGAGAAGGGTTGTTCACAAGCGTGCTTCAGTTTACCATCAGAAAGCAATGGTGTGGTCGAGAAATTTATCAAAGTTCTTAAAGAAGCTATGCAGTTAGCCCTTGTCTCCAGATATGATTGGCAGGAGGCTATCAAGAAAAAGATTTGTGAGTATAGGTTTAATGTGCATTCGTCTACTGGTGTTACACCTTTTGCCTTGTTTAAGGGAAGATCAGCTTGCACTCCTCTCAAACCCTCTTGGAGTTCTACTAAGCTTGGTGATGTGGTAGGTCTCTGTGACAATGTTACTGGTTGCAAAGAAAGAGAGTTGGGTAAAATGGATAGAAGGAAGTGTGAGTATGATGTGAGGAAAGCTGTGAAGAGAACAGTTGTATGTGTTGGAAATTTAGTGAGGATAAGCCTTTAAAAGTTATCAAACTGTTGGGTAATGCCGTTAGGAAACAGGACCATAAGGTTTGGAACCTCAACAGGATTGCTGTATGTCGTTCCAATAACGTTGAAGAAGACGCTTTTTCTCCTTCTTCTTCTGCTTCTTTTCCTGAAGGTTGTGTGAGAAGATCTACAAGGGAGAGATGTGCTTCTTCTCATTTAAAAGATTTTGTTCATTCTTGATTTTATTTCGTTTATTCCTGATTTCTCCCCTCTTTTTGAGTTTTATTTATTTTATTATTGATAAGAGGGAGGTGTTGTGGTATTCTTTATTATAGTTAAGCCACCTTCACCTGTTCTGTACTGTGGCTCTTGCATGTGCATTGTATTCTAATATGGAATGTATTTAGTTTGGAATGTTTGGCCTCAAGCTGAAGTCAGTTGTATGCTGGACTTTGGAGGATGAGGTCTCTAGCTTAGAGTTTACAATAAAACTTTTATTAATTTCACTTCTGCCTTCCTGCTCATCATTTCAAGGACAATACTACACAAGGTCTTATTACTACACTATGTGTATGGTGATTTAATCTAAGAACATGTGGCCCCCCACTTGCCCGCTCTCATCAGGGCCTTCTAACAACGTGTATCTCCTGGGCCTAATGCCAATAATTTTTCTGCCTGATTTGATCAGTGCAGTAATGGTTGATGGCGGTGGGCAATTATGTCTACCGTGCCTAACAGAATTTTTTTAATTGATAACCCATTACCCATAGATTAGTCTGATCTTTGTTTGATGAACAAAGGTATGGCAGTGCCAGTCTCATATTCCTAACCCTTTGATTTCACTACCTTGTACGCAAAATGTGGGTAAAATGTTAAGCTGGAATATTGCTGGACTGGCAGCCAAATTATGCCCGGAGAACTGAATTGAATTAATCAGTGTTGCTTTGCAGGAGAATAGGGCCACAAGCGAATAATCCTACAATTACTTTAATTGCTTTTCTGTTCCTGCCTCTCCCTCTGTTGTTGGTTCTGTCTGAACAGGCTTTTACACTCGGTTTAAGACTACCTTAGATTGTGTGATTTTGCGCATCTCGACCAATATTGCATTAATCCAAGCATTCCATGTCAATTGGTTTAAAAGATGTAATATTGTTATGATTAATTTCTATAATGATAATTTCTCTTCTGTGTACAATACCAACTTTGGTCTTCTTTTTGATTTTATTGCTGAACTTCACTGTAATTTTGCTAAACACGATTTGGATTCAAATGTAATATTGAAAGGGGGCTTTAACGTCAAACTTGGTAACCTGATATACACCTCAGGGTAACACATTTTGGGGGTGGCTCCTCTGCAGGTCCTGCATTTGCTAGGGACCAGGGGGCATATAAACAAGACCCTCATTAAAATTATCGCCGTTTTAGCGTCAGGAAACTGCCGCTAAAAGGGCAATAATAGGCTTGCTAATATGTGTTATAGAATTCCAATAGAAGCCCAGGTTACATGTCCTGCACATCTAACCTGGGCTTCTATTGGAATTCTATAACGCATATTAGCAAGCCCATTATTGTCCTTTTAGCGGCAGTTTCCTGCCCCTAAAATGGCGATCATTTTAACGAGTTTCTTACTAATATGCCTCCTGAAGCTGTAGCCAGTTGTATTCCCATTTGCTTAAGTTCAAACCTTTTAACGCCCTACAGTTGGGTGCATCCTCTTGCCTCTCATGCGGCCACTTGTACTGGGGAAGGTCACACTTCAAGAACTTATTAGCTATTTGGTTTCAGGAATTTCTTGAATCGTGTAATGGGTGGGATAGTTAGCCTGATTATTTTTAGTGACCATAATGGGACACACTTATAATTTTTGCTGGAGGATTAAACCACAAGCCCCAGGATCCTTGGTTGTTAGGGGGGCCAAGTCTGTTGCCTCTACACCATCGGGTGCATAATGCAGGCCCCAGCCTACTGTAGCTCAGGATGTACATGACACATGCATGGAATAAACCTGGACATATACCCCGGTGAACACTGGGCCATGAGCAGGCCCATCTGTGCACATCTATGGCCAATCGTGGCTGGGCTGGGCCACCCAAACAGGTACAAGGGTAGGAATTTTTGTTTATTTTTCTACAAGATCACTTTGTGGTATGTTGGTTTGTACCATGGGCTCTTGCTGTGACTATCTTTAAGAGTGGGAGGTCCCATTCTGAAAAAGGTTCCAAATGACTTCTTAAATTGTCTGTGAGCTCTAACTTAAATAGAAACCTTGCATCCAAATGAATCATTGTCTATTCGTCCATTTGCCCATTTGTTCTGAATATGCCTTAAAAGAAAGGTGCTTGCTCTTATAAGTCCTCAAACACTCACAGCAGTGCTCTAGATTCTTGCTAGAGCTGTAGGGGTAATACTCAAGGAGATCAATCTGATTGAGAGACAATTGTCATTAGAAACTGCTGATTCGTTATTTGTCCATCTGCCACATATAAGTTAGGCCTGGATGGAGTTTGCGCACTCATGCTACGCGGAGCTCCACAAAGTGTAAAAAAACTCAGCCGTGTGGAGTTCCGTGAGTGGCAGAGTCCAATATGTCATGCGGTTCACACTGATTTTTAGCACCAGGAGTTTCTCAAACACTGTAAAATCAGCATGAATTGCATCACACAGAGTTCCAGAGGATGCTGCTTCTTTCTGCTGCTCCAGTAGTTCTTCTACTCAAGTGACAGCTTGACATGACATGAGCAGCAGTTTTCTCATTGCAAGATGTAGCGACCTGGAGCACCCGCTCATGTTCAGAAATCTCTCTGGGAGGTGGTCTAGTGCATTGTTTTTCTCATTTGCCAACTTAATATTGGCGAGCTGCTTGAAAAAAAATTCTCTGTTCCGCCTCGCAGAGTTTTTCGAAGATGCATGCAGAGCGCGGAGTAGGCAAAACTCTGAATTCTTTGCCCACCCTCATCTAAGCCCAAAGGGTCTTTCCAGACACACTAATCATCAGTAGCCCGTAGGCCCTTCTACCCTTGTGGCAATTTAATGGATGGGCACTGACTCACTGGCCCCATGTAATATGCAAATTCAGCATAATTTTTATTCTGAAATCAGGCCTCCGGTCAAGAGGAAAAGGAAAGTGAGATATGAGAAACACTACCTGCAGTTGATCTCCGTCTCACGAGCAATACTCAGCCTTTATTGAGAAATTTTCCAAATGCTAATGGGGTATTCATTTGGAAATTGGCCTTTGGCTAGGATGTGTTTTCTGACCAACTGATATCCCTCCTTGAGTCATGTACGTGCCCACGAATTGAGCACACAGGTGCACTAGAAATGGAAGGGTGGAATTTATCTATCTCGGGCAGGGAGGGTTTTTGAGTGCTGATAAGTGCCCTAATCACTCCCCGTCATCTTGTGGGGAGGTCACTAAGGCGTTTGTTGCCATTGTAGCGCCTCCGCCTCAGGGCAAAGCTGTTCAAGATGATTTATTTCACTCTGGTAGGGGCAGAGCCCAATTTCGGGAGCTATGGTCAATCTGAGATTACCAGTAAGTGTGGAAGAGGTGAAACAGTTCAAATAACTCGGCCACTGAGGAAGAAATCAGAAGCTACTATTGATTTGCACCCTGATGTTTGCCCGCTTGTTGTAATTCTTAGTAATGTTTCTCTACTGAGACCAGCTGAATTTGAAATAACAAAGGGCCATAAGTATCAAGCCTTTTTCCCGTTTGCAAATGGGGACATTCTCAGAATCTGCCCGTTTGCAAATGGTAAAACCCTTTTGGGATGTATCACAAAGGCCCAAAAGGCCATCGCAAAATAGAGATTTGCAAAATTTGCGATACTCTACTTTGCAAATATAATTAAGGAATTGCAAATTGCGATTCGTTAATGGAATTCTTGAAGCACCAGAAATTTGCTATTTGGCCTTAGGGAATTGCAAATTACCACCAACTTCAAGTTGGTGGTAATTTGTGATTTTCTTTAAAAAAGCACGTTTTTATTTTTTTTAAATACCATATGTTGCAAATGCATGCCCTTAGTGCATGTATGTGCACAAAATGTGCACACATGCACATTTATGGCGTGCAACAGGGTGTCCTTTTGGCACCCTTGAAAACTTTAAATTGCATTCTCAATTTGCGGTTCTCTAATAGGTAATCGCAAATTGAGAATCTCTTCCCATTCATTCCTAAGGGCCTCCTAGACTATAGGAATGAACGGGCAGGTATTCCTTATTTGCGAATCTCAATTTGTGATTCGCAATTAAGGAATATGTAGGATTGACAACATTTTTAGCAAATCCAACATACATTGCATTTTGCGATTCTCTAATTGCGATTCGCTAAAAAATCGCCATTTGAATCGCAAAACTCTTTTTTTATACATATGGCCCACAGTGTGGTATTGACTCTTTAAATATGCAAACTTTAATATAGAGAATTAGAAGGACATTGTCTTTTTGAGGATAGTGGTCTGGATTGGATAGGCTGAGAAGTGCTTGCAAGGGGACTGTGTGATCATTAATTGCACGTATCCTGCCCTGGCACGTAACATTTTGTGCCAGGGCAGGTCTAGCCTGCAATAAGGGATCATGAGTTGCGGTTTTACTGTTAGTGTATTTTTTATAAACCATCACTCCTTTTTACCAGGCCGTAAAGTGCAACCTCTTGTTTGGAAAGAGGGGGAGAGAACCTTAATTCCCTAGAGTCGTTTTGCCCTATTGTCAGGACTAACAGAGCTGGATTGACAATATATTAATGCTTAGCTACCAAGAATGTCAAATAAACAGAGCCCGTTGTTGTAGATCTAGTATGTTGAAATATTGCTGTATATGCTGCTAAATACTGTAACAGAATTTGAACAGACTGCATTGCACAGTTTGATATGATTATGTCCCAAGAAGCCTTGTCTCTGAACAATATTACCTGGGAATTTTTTTTTTAATCTTTTGCTTGCCTCTCAATCTGGTAGGCCAAAGGGTGGACTTGCCTTATTGTTACATTCCGCCTTATTTTCCAAGGTATTCCCAATTAAGGGTTAACATGTTTGTATCCCGGTGGTCTGGGTTGTGCATTGTTATACTTTTAATTTTTTTTAAATTAATTAATCAGATGGAGGATGCTGGTAGCATTGTTATTCTCGTTCAAGTCATTGGTATTCATATACAGAGATATGCTCTTGTACAGAAAAGGTTTAGAATTATCCTAGGGGAGATTTTTATGCCACAATTGGCTTGTGTCCTATGTAGTAAAACCCTGTTGCACCACTGGATGAGTATATTCCCCAGAGGACTATGAATTCTAGGGGAACTAAATGAGTATGAATACATTTATTATATTTGTATTTCTCTTACTCTCCTTCGGATTATTGAGTTAAGTGGAAAGGTGAAGAACTGTGCCAGTGTTTATAGTCCCAATACGTTGACATTTAGAATTATGAAATGTAAGACATGGGATTTTTGGCAGGCTAGGGTATGCGCCAAAGCCAGGCACAAATCACCACTCTAGTCACAATAAGGGAGTTACACTCCTAAAATAACCCCTGCTCAACCACTTGGTAGCTTGGCACGAGCAGTCAGGCTTATCTTAGAGGCAGTGTGTAAAGCATTTGCACATATCCAACAGTAACACAGTGTAAGCACTACAAAAGGGCACCACGCCAGTTTAGAAAAATATTAAATATTTGTATATACTTAAGACACAAACAAAAACGATAAAAATCCACAATACAGTACTTAAAAATCCACAGTTATCAAAATACGCTTTAAAAATAGTTCCTTGATGTCGATAGCTCCATCCTGGGCTATCATGGCATTGTGAGCAAACAAATCCAAACAGTTCTGGCTGACCGCAGCGTCGCTAGCCAGCTATGGTGTTGGGAAGACCCGCAAACAGTACCTTTTAGAAATGCAGGGCATCGGCGACCTCTCGTTCAGCTTCCGAAAGGTCGGTGCAGGAGTCCTCTGGGCCCTAGAAGTCACACGCGTTGCAGGTCGATCTCCTCTCTGTTGGAGTCAGGAGCTCTGGCGTCGGCAGTCATCTGGTGCTGCAGTGCGAAGTGCAGCGGTGCAGCGTGCAGTGCCCTCAGGTTGCAGTGCAAGCAGCGGCTTGGTAGCGGCATCAGATGGCGTCATGAGTGAGACCAGGGTCGCTGGGCGAGATGAAGGCAGAGCTCGTCACGGTGCTGGCAGGATAGGGTGCAAGCAGAGTCGTTGTCGTTGCTGAAACGTTGTCATCGGCTGATGAACTGGAGTTGATAGCGCCGGCATTAATAGGCCAAGGCTGCGGTGCAGGATGAGGGCGGTGCATCGTGTAACTTTACGAGTGGTGCCCTTGATCCTCAGTGCAAGCAGCGGCGTCGATTTTGGCGTGGCGCGCCTTCGTTGGTGAGGCCAAGGTGTCGTCGTGAAGCGAGGCAGTGTGGAGTGTGGTGCCCAGAGGACGCGGTGCGAGCAGCGGCTCGGTGGCGGCGTAGGCAGGCATCGTCTGTCAGACCAGGGTCACGGTGCGGCATTGTGGCGGCACCCTCTGCAGTGCCAAAGCAACACAGTGTGAAGCAAGGCAGTGGGGAGTGCTGTGCCCACAGGTCAAGGTGCGAGCAGCAGCTCGGTAGCTGCATCAGCAGCCGTCGTCGGTGAGACCAGGATCGCGGTGCAGCATAGCAGCAGTACCCTCTGCGGTGTCTTCAGGACACGGAGTCGGCAGCGGCATCGTAGTCGTCGTCAGGTTGCTTTTCCTCTGTTGCAGCACAAAACACACAGTCCCCAGTGCTGATGGCAGAAGAGCTTGACGTTGTTGCTGTTCCTGAGACTTCTTCAACAGGCTCTATCTCAAGCCCTTGGAGAAACTCACAAAAGTAGATTGCAGAAAGTTCAGTCCAGTCCTTCTACTGCCCAAGACAGAAGCAGCCACTGCAGGCCAACAGAGCAAAGCACACAGCAAAGTGGCAGTTCCTCCTCACAGCTTCTCCAGCTCTTGTTCTTCAGGCATACTACATTTTATTTTCCCACCTAGTTCCCAGGGAAAGTTATGTTTATAAGATGTTATAAACAAGCTTCCCATTCTGTCCTATGGGGAATAGGTAGCCTTGCAATAGTGAAAAATGAAATGGGCTGTAATTCACTATCAGAACATGCCACACACACACCCAGGCATGTACTACTTTCCACCTGCACTGCACCCTGCCCACAGGCCAGTGCGTGCAGGCCAGGTCAACATGACAGTTACAAACTGCGTGCAAATTCTCCAATGGCAGGTCTGTACCTTTTTAGGGCTACTCACGTGGGTGGCACAGTCAGTGCTGCAGGCCCACTAGTAGCATTTGATTTACAGGCTCGGCACACTCAGTGAACTTTACTAGGGACTAACAAGTAAATCAAATATCCAATCTTGTAAACACCAATCCATAACACAATTTACACAGAGAGCATATGCGATTTAGCATTAATTAGCAGTGGTAAAGTGCTCAGTGTCCTAAAACCAACACAAACAAGTCAGGAAAAAAGAGGAGGAAGAAGCAAAAAGTTTGGGGATAACCCTGCAAAAAGGGCCATTTCCAACATGAAAGGAGAACAACTGGTTCATATTGCAGTCCCAGTAGCTATTAGGAAGGATGACAATGGGTTCTGACTAAGGGCCTGATTCTGATACGGTTAGGAAAGCATTCTCACCTAGGGCCTAATTCTAATGCGGATTAGGAAGGCCTCCTAATGGTATTTGCTCCTTCCAAATCTGATCAGGAATGTGTCTTCCCGACCCGGGACCCAATTATGATGCAGTTAGGAACATATGCTCCCATTGAAGTCAATGGGTGCATTGACCAACCAAATCGTATCTGGAAGCATCCGGAAGCATCCAGAGGCATCATAATCTGTCGGTCAGACTCTCCCGATCCGAGTGGGTCGGAAACCATTTCCAAATCGATTCGGTTGGGAAGCTTTCCAACCCGCATCAGATTCAGGCCCTTAGATGGCAGGCCATTCATACCAACCTTGTGTTGAGGCAACTAGATAAATCTAATGTTTTGTTGTTTATGTGTAAACTATTAATCACACCTATGGTATGCAGAGGTTTCTATGTTGCATTTTTTAATCTGTGGTGAAATTATTTAAAAACTCTTTAGGCTCCCTTTTGTCTATTGTCAAAACTTGCAACTGAGTTGGTTTAACAGTACTTGTTGGGCTGTTAACAGCCACCTAAGGTCTGCCAACAATAAGGTCTTCAGGAACATGGTCACTGTTGCTGTATTGTGGACAGAATATAAACAGGTGTTCAAAATACGAAACTAGCAAGTAAAAGGATAAATGGAAAAAATTAAGTACTGCATGTTCATTAAGAGATACAGAGGCTTCTGGAAGATTGTTTAGGTATCGTCACTTCTGCAGGCAAATGGGTGTCATACTTTGATTCCATTAATGGGCTTAACCCTACAGATTTTTTTCAGGATGAGAACCATTCTAATAGGACATGTTTTATGATCTCATTCAAATTAGAGGTAGTTCTTCTAGCTATTGTTCAAAGCCCTAGAAATAAGACCCTCCGGCCAGATGGTGTCCCAGTGGACTTGTATGAGGCTAAACCAGGGATGCATGCACCTATGATCACCAATGTACTGAATTCTGTTGCCCTTACCAAGTTTCCTGGTTTGTGGCATTCTGGTATCATTGTGCTCATTTTTAAGAAGCTTAGGGTGCTATCGTGCAATTGCTTTACTGGATTCATCTGTAAAAATAGTGGGTCTCATTGTCTTGAGGAGATTCATGACCTGGACAGAGGATTAAGCTATTATCACTCCAGTTCAATATGGCTTCAGAGACGTTTTAGGCACCATTAAGCAGAGCTTTATTCTTATGTTGGTAATACAAAATTATACTGTGGCTAACTAGGGAGTCAATTCAGTTCAATTCACTTTATTCGATCCACTTAAAAACATAGGGGCAGATTTACAAGCCCCTTGTGCTGCCATTACGTCACTTTTTGTGATGCACTGGCAGCGCATTTCTCTGCCCCATATTTACAAAGACAGGAAATACCACCCTGCGTGGATTATCTGCTCTTGTAAATACAGACCCTCTACACGCAGCACTTTGCGTGAAAGGGGCGTTCTATGGATGTTGCTGTGGGTGTTCCCATGCAACACCCATGGAACTAGACACATTTCCAGATTTACGAGGTATTGTAAACTTCGAAATGTGTCATTATGCTATGCCACTCTTCCTGCGCAAAAACAATCTCCCCCTGACGAAAGCATCCTTGCACCATGGTGCAAGGGTGCCTGCGCCGGTGCATGGAAGCTGTTTGTGCGCCAGCACAGGGGAGAACACAGGAATGCGACATTTCATTGTAAATATGTAGCATTCCTGTGCTCTGAAAGTGCCACAGTGTGGCACAGCCATGGGGCTTGCAGTGCTGCGCTGTGACACTTTCTTGTAAATCTGCCCCTCAGATCATAAAAGTACAAATTGAGTTAAAATAGCAATTCATATAATTCACAATTCCTAAAAAAGATAAAATAATGAGCCCACCACAAATATCCTTCGGAACAAGTCAGTTATATACAGCACCGTCCCTAGAGCACTAATAAATTACTAAATGTCCTCCTTATAGATGCTAAGAGAAAAGCAGCTATCGAATAACAAACAAACAAACAGATCATTATTTTTTTTTTTAATATAGTGCAGGTCAACATTGTCTAAAATTATAACTTTTTAAATCAGTAGAATATATCTTGCTCTTTGATTCTTATAAAAACCACAGAATTTAAATAAATGCAGATCTGACTGCTCTGAGCTATTATACAATGGCAAACATCAGAGGGATAAAATTAATGAGGAATCTCAGTAAAATAAATCTATGCTGTAGGTTCCCAAGTTTCTCTAAATATGAGTATCTCCCCCTATTGTGGGCGTGTCAGTTGATATAATAGTACTGTTGCTTTTGCTTAGTTTTTTTCCTCTCTATCATGGATTGCCTTAGCTAAAAATGTAGCCTTTACGTCCTTTTTTTTTTTTGTCCTCATATCCACCATGGTTTAAGAAAGCCATCTAAAACAAGCCAAAGAACAGCTGACTCAGTATTGTAACTGGATGGGATCAAATGGAGAGAGGGGACCAGGCATCCCTCAGCCGTAGCTGGCATAGTCTCATTCTTGGCTACCATTGGAAAAGCCTACTATTAGGCCTGGGCCAGGCTACGACCGGATATCATCTAGCATATGGCTAAGCATTGGCACCATAGTAGTGTAATCATTGGACCCGGGGGAAAAAAAAACCCCGGATCTTTATTGTGCCCAAACAAGCATGTGCCAAAAAGCTCTTTTGCTTTGATTCCCTGGTCTGGCTAGGTCCATTCGAGCTGTCTGTAAACAGGATGACAGCCAGTCCCTGTCCTTTTTTGTAATCTTTAAGCATGCAATGGGATTGGTGAACTATTCCTCTAACCTCAGTGATGCCAAAGTAAGCTTAACATAATACAACCATGTAATATCATGAGACTTATACAATTTCAGGCATTTTTTAATGATAGATTAGTTAACTCTACCGTATCCCTCTGCCATATCGAGTGCCATAGCAATATTGGGGCGAGCATTATGGTGTCAGTCACATATGGTAGACCAAGTTCTAGGTGGCACATTAAATTGGAACATGGGCTAGGGAGGGACACAATTCTCTTTAAGAATCTGTTCTCTAGTTTTTGGAGGGAAACTTTAGATACCAGTCCCCATTCCCTGGCCCCGTAGGTTGCAGCAGGTATTGTCTTCGCCCTTTATATCTTTTTTATGAGGTTGGTTGGTTTGAGCCAAATTTCTTAACAAAGTTAGAGATGGCTGCAATACAACTCTCCATCACCAGAGCCCTATTTTCTATTATAAGTCTGGGATTCATCAAATGAGATCCAGAAATACAGAAAAGTATCTACTACCTCCAATCTGTGGGGCCCTATGTAAAATGGTGGAACTCTCTTAGATGGTGGTGCATCTGTTATTAGAACAAAAGATTAGGTTTGATTAACCCTCAGGTCCAATGATGTCATGAAATTCACATAGGCTGTTATCAGATGTTGGAATGTCACCCTTGGTCTAGTGATTAAAACCACATCATCAGCATATGCCATATCCGTGCACTAATGATATCAAAGCATGGGACATCTGGTGTTTCACCTACAAGTGCTGCCTCAACCCCATTGATATAGCTCAAAAATAAAAATCGGACGAGGACGCATTGCTGTCTAACAACCCTTGTGATCTGAAATGGTCGGGGCACTCACCATTTTTACCATATCGTATGCATGCTGTAGTTTGATGAAATTTACTATAGCTGCATCAATCCCTATGTTCTCCATGATGTTCCAGAATTTCGAGTGGCTCACACACGCTGCTCTTAGGTTCATAAAAGCTATATGCTCTGGTGTATTTTGCTATGTTAAAAGATAAATTCAGAAACCGATCTATTGTGCCCCTACCCTTCTGAAAGCCATATTGAGCTGGGATTGGGGGGTTCTTCTCCCTAGCCCACTCTTTCAGCCTGTCTAGCAGCAAGTGACCCAAAAGCTTTGAAGTTCTATGCAACGGGAAGAATAGCATATCATTATGAGGGTTCACTTTGTCTTCCTTCTTTTAAATGGGTACAAATATGGTGGTTCTTTATGAGGGTAAGGGACCTGACTTGGATACTGCATTAAATATATTTGTTAACAAAGTGGCCCACAAATCTTGGTGCTCAAAAAATAGATCAATCGAGACCCCATCCTGTTCTAGAGCCTTTGCCTTACTACACTTGCTCAGCCCTATTAAGACCTGTTAATACCTCTGCCATTGAAAATGTGAGATGAACCATTAGTGCAAAAATGATACTAAAATGATCCTCATGATGTTATCCTTAGGGCCAGAAATCTGCTCAAGATGAGCCGCCCAAGCATCATCGCTAACATGAGAAATCAGTGTAGGCTATTTAGAGTTTATGAAAAGAGGGGCATTAATCACTTTTCCAAGAATCTCTACTATTTTGTGTGATTGCCATCTGTTCCAGATTTTCCTAGGCCTCCTCTCCCAAGGCCCGTTCCCTTGCTTTCCTAGCTGTTATGTAGACCTTATGAAGGGACTTTATCAGCACTTGATTTCTTGGTTGAACTTTTGAAGCTTTATGGAGGTCTTTTATTGAGTTTGAGCAGGCATAATCGAACCAACGACTAAAAGCTACATTTATAGATTTACTACAAGTCAAAGTGAGTTTTACTTTTTCTTATAATTCCAAGAATTTTACAAAGATAAAATTGGAAGGGGTGTCAGAATCCAAGCAATTTCGAACATTCTCCATTTTTTGTATAAGATTTGAGGAACAACATTAACCTTGTCAGTTTTGTCCCATTTAAATTGGAACCCATTCCTTTTGACCAAAATGGGCTTCTGAATTGCATGTATAGCCATTGGACTTGTGGTCTCCACTGTCATTGATAAAAGAAGAGCATCATGATCATTAAAGCTGGAAAATAGAGTCTCCATGTGCTCAATCTTTCCTTGGAGGTGTTCTGATACGAGTACAAAAGCAAGTGTAGATTCATACTTGTTACGAATGAAGGTCTTTATAAGATCTCCAGAAATTGGCTCTGCCCTTTTTAATATTTCCAGATTTCTAGCAAATAGAAATCTGTTTAAACTGTTGCCATATTCATGGTGCGTAAAATGATATATTGGGTCATCCACCATGTCCACCAAGCCACATACCATATTCGTTATGTGTTTACATGCCTGCACATTAAAATCTCCTCCTCACAGGAAATTAAAACTTCCATTTGATATGGCTCTACTTGTTTTATTAATCTTGTAGTCCAATAGCGCTACAACCATCTGCATATTCCCAGCAAAATAATTATTATAGAAATGTATTAAGAGCCAGTCTTGATCATTGTTCCCCCTCACAAAGTAAGAAATGGAAATAAGGATGTAGCCTCTCAATTTTCTGCACAATTATTGGTACGGTATTAGATATTAGGGTCAGTCAACCCCCACTTGCTCTCACTGAATGAGACAGGACTGCTTCCATTTGAAACAAGCGGTACCCGTCAAAAAATATATGGTATGTGGCCCAAGACTCCTGTGGGCATAATATATCCTGGTTCTGCCAAATGGCTAACCATTGTGCATTGCCCGTCTTCGATGCAATACTGGTCACATTCCAAGACGCTATATTTAATCTTGCTTTGTGATTCACTTAGGGCTGTTGTGGGTGTTTACCACATCGTATAGTGGTTGCCAGTATCCCATCCACCCCATTTTTGCTTGGTCAAACATGGGTAGTCAATCGTAAGACTCAAAGTGTGTCAACAGCTCAAAACGATTCTCTGCTCTCAGCCCAAAACCACCTATATTTCCGTTATTTTCATTACTAATAGGAGGTGGCCCATACCTGCCCAGATGGGGTTCTCTGGGACCTTCGCCAAGCAGCATGGTGGTATTATAGAAAAACTCCAATGGTCACATGGAAATCTTTGTCCTAGATTAAACAACATGTCTGGCTCATTTTACTCTCCCTCAATACCAGAAGAATTACCAAAACCAGGGCTAGCAGGGAGTCCAGGGTCTGGTATCTCTGCCTGCTAAGCCCAGCCATCCCTCCAACTATAGCCTTCTGTGTATCCCCCCTATGGTAGTTTGTGCTCTCCGTCATATTTACCAGAGATGGGTCAGTTTCCTGTTTCACTACTTTTTAAATTTAGGTAGGCGGTTTGGGGGACTAGTGGGGGATGAGAAAGGGGAGTAGTAGCCAGAGGCATAACAGGGGGGACAGATATCTCAAAAACATTAAAGACCTTCCCCAACACACCCTTCTGTGATTGACGTGCGACCCCTCAAGTGGGGAAATACCTGAGTATTTGAACCCCCGGTCCCTTTAGCCCCAGTCTTGCCAAGATTGGCTAAGGTTTCCTTTATCCTTATTAGCCTATCTAATAATGGCTGAAGCAGAAGAGAAACCACATTTTATAACCTCTGCCATACATACACATCATTCATCATGACGGTGAGATCAACAGATGGTGTCTGATCTGTAAATTTTACACCTTCTGTAGGTGTCAATGCTTTTCTAGCTGTTTTAGGTTTTGTGGCTATAGGTTTTAGGTATTTACCTCCTCTTTTCATTTTGACCACTAGTTGGATATTTGACTCTGAAGAAGAGGGTGGATCATCTTTAGGCGAAGGCTCCGGGGATGGTTAGAAAACACATAATAAGCATTGGAACCCTCCCTCCCACATAGTACCGGCGTCTCAGTACAATCCCCAAGAGTTGGTAAAATCAGACCCAAACTTTGCCTACCCTCTTTCAAAGATAAGCATCATTCCGTAAGCTCTATTGCTTGAGACAAAACACTTGCAGCCCTCAATACGAAAGTCTCAAGAGTGTTCACAATCACTCCAGCTGGTTGCTCACTCATTGCTTTTCACTTACCCATTCTGTGTAGGCAAATCATTGAATATAAGGAATTATTACCCCTTTGACACACACATTAGAGGGGATGCCCAGCCCAGCCTCCTCCAGGTTCCGATGGGTGTGGACAAGCATACCCTTGGCCAGGGCTTTTCCCAGGCTGCAGGACGACACCACACAGAAGAGCACATGGGGCTTGTCCTTCATGGCTAGATGGTGGCTGCTAGGAGTTGGAGTACACTCCTGACTCCTGTCACGAATCTTGCTGTGGTGTTGGCAGTTTCGCTGACCACAGGACCATGCCACGCTTAAGAGCGTGTGCAGGCGTGTCATTTGTGGCTGGCTGGTGGCTGGTTGGGGTTAGACCCCTGTCACATATCCTGCTGTCGTGTTGGCAGTTACCGAAGGAGTCATTTACCTTTTTGCTGCCTATGATTGGGGTAATTGGTCTCTGTTATGGGTTATACTAAGGAACATAGGGATGAATCAGGATTTGATTGATTTCCTCTGAGTGCTCCATCAAGATTTTAATGCACCTGTCGAAAATAACCTGGCGGGAAGATGCAAAAATTATTTCGTCTGAAACGAGGTGTGAGGCAGGGTTGTATGCTCACCCCTGCATTGCTTCTTTTACATATTAATAAATAACATGATTATGTAAAATCACATGGTCATGATCTCCCTAAAATTAATAACTGTCCTGTGGCAGCCTTTTTCTACACTGACAATGTGGTTCTGATTTCTCTGACTCCTGTTGGCCTTAAAAACAAGATTGATAACTTTATGTCACACATGGATTGCCTCAATCTGGGGACAAATTTTTAGTACATCACATGCCTCTTGGGAATCATCCATCCATAATCAGAATTATTTTTATAAAGGGGAGGTGTCTTGAAAGTGTCCATAGGTTCCTGTATGTGGATATCCATTTTGAGTGAAATTGGGGGCCATGCTTGAGGGCCAAAGTTAGTGAATTTACGAACGCCATGGGGCCAATTTTTTAATTTGCTAAAATGTATAAGTGTATCCCTGTTTTATCTTACAGAGCTCCAATATGGGGCTACTGTTCAATTGGGAGCCCCCAAGTGGCAGAAAACAGGTTTTGTAGGAGATTATTTGGATTAACCTCTTCTAGTTCCCATCTTTTCATTCATGAAGAGCAAGAGTATGTTATGGATGATATGAGGCGTGAATCTTTATTAATTTATCTTCCTGTTTGGATTAATGAAACTACTAGCCTTTTTAGAGAAATTATTAAGGATTGTTTGAGTTGTGTCTATGGACATCAAATACCCTGGTTGAATTACATTAGACGACTGTCTGCTGAATTAGGTACATCAAATCTGTTTACTGCACCTAAGAGAAATACCAAAAGAGATAAAGACTGGGTGAAGAAAAATAGTTGGGAGAGGATGAAGAGCATGACAGAGTGTGTCAAGCTAATTTAACCTTAAATTCGGGAATATGTATTATTCACTCTCCCTCTTCATATGAGTCTTATCTACATTGGGTTAACAAGGTCTGAAGGACAACTCACTTGACGCGATTTCTTCTTAGTAGCATAAGATCATGCCTATCTTTTCCCACGGGCCAATACAACTACTCCACATTCATTCAAAACCACTTTATTCAGTTAATAAAAACATAAAAGTACCCAGAATACAACATATTCCACAACAATAGGATTAAAATGTCATAAATAATCTTGGGCACCATTAAACGTTTCATCACCAAATTCACAGAGAAGCAGATAAAGGGATACCGATAATTTGCAATAAAAGGGAAAGCCTGAATAAGAATATTTTCTATAAGATGGAGAAGGCAAACAATCCAGAACACATATTTTACATCGAGATTTCGGAGGTAGAAAGGCAAACTTCAAAACCAAATTCATTTAATCATACAGAAGCAACCGGAGTACTTAGCATAAAGTGAAGTATTTTCCTTTGCCTAACAATGGCCACTAAAATACTTGCAATATTAAAAGTCTCCCAGGGGTCTTTCAGCAACTGCAGATATAATAGTGCAGGTCTGACATGGGTAAAGCCTTTTCCCTTTAAAATAGGTATTGAAAACTTTCTACGCATATCGCTAAAATGATCACAAAACATTGTAAAGTGCATAGTGTCCTGAGAAATTATAACATGTACATGGGCCTAGGTCATTCACCTTTCTTCAACCCTAGAGATCTACTAAGGGACAATGCATGAGGTTAAAACAAAATCTGATTAAAAGAAAGCAATGGTAAGGCTTAGTGACAATTTTCAGATAGCGTTCTATCAGTGGTGAAGCTTTAAGCAAGCGGTATGCTCTAACCGTGGGTTTCATTATCTCACTCGCTTCTCTCTCTCAAAACATCAAATTTAAAAAGTATTATGTTACTCACGCCAGATCTTCTTTCCTGGTACTTTCTGGAGAGTTCAGGCATGGAAATTCCGTTAAAATTGTTTTTACATATCGTATCCACGGAATACAGCTTGCTCTCTCCATGGATACACAATCCCGGGCAATCTTTGGTTCAGCACCAATTCTGGATTAGTCCAGATCATTAGCCAGCATACTACTGGGGCCAGATCTATCAAGTCAGAGACAAAGCCAGTGCCTAATTCTTGATGTGTAATATTTGTGGGGTGGGATTGATGGTCCAACAGCAGGTTCCTTAGAAACGTATTTTCAACTATTTGTAAACCCTCTACCGGCTTATAACCCCAAATTGCAGACCCTTACTTCGCGATGGTAATACATTTGGCTCTGTAGATATTAAGAATAGCTTTGATTGGCTTGGCCCCAAGCTGCTGTGCAAAACCGTAAACTGCTGCTACAGATCTAGCCATGGCATGTATTTCAGCTTTCTGTTGAGGCACCCACAAGCCCCTCTCATCAAACAATATCTCCAGATAAGTAAAAGAGGTCACCCTAGACGAGTCTGTACCTTCGGGAAGAGGTGTGGGGCAGCAGCAGGGTGTCTGACGCCAGACGCTGGGGATCACAGTTTGATTCCCAGCATCGGCTACAGGCCAGCCCAACACCATGTGCCTCTGGGCAATAGCTCGCTTAATCTTCCCGACGGACCCCAGCGCCTGGATGCCTATGGGTAGTTGTGCGCTTTACAAACACTGGATTTTTACAATAAAAATGTAAAGCTTTTTTGCACTCTCACACAAAATCATTGTATGCGATTTGGCAATAAATTAAATCCAATTAAATCCAGAGATTGCAGAAAGGACCCAAATGAATCCAAAAGCTTCAGGAACCCTATTGCTGTGCGAGCTAGCAATACTGCGTCATCCGCGTATAGGAGGGCTGGGATAGTCCGGTGGCCTACGCGGGGAATATCCTGGCTGGCAGAACACAGGGAGGTGTCCAGGTTGTTTATATATAATGTAAAAAGAAGCGGAGCTAAAATGCAACCCTGTCTGACACCTCTACCAATACGAAAGTGCTTAGCGCATTTGTCATCTTGGACGACTCTCACTCATGCACAGAGATCACTGTGTAGGTCAGCCAGGAATTTGACTATGCAGTGATCCAGTCCATTATCAATCACAAAAGCCCATATTTTCGATCTATTAACTAGATAGAACGCCGAGGCTAGATATAAAAGGCCAACTTAATGTCCCAGCCTTTGCCACTGTATATTTCCCAGCTAATATGTGCAGATTTAGATACTGGTCAAGTGTACTCCTTACTTTTCTAAAACCCTAGTTGATATTTGACCTTACACCGCTTCCAAATGTTGCTAAGAATCTTGCTCCCTAGCACTTTTACAGCAGAGTCAATCAGGGATATAGGCCTATAGCAGTGTGGTTCACCTCTCTGGCCTTTTTTGAAAACCGGAAATATAGGGGAGTGGGACCAAGACCTTGGAAATCCCTGCTCACTATCCACATTAAAAACTTTAGATAAAATGTTTGCCCAGAGAGTTGGATTCTTTTTGTACAAGTCAGCTCGGACACCATCCGGGCTTGGGGCCTTATTGCTAGTCATTTGCATAATTGCTAGCTCTACTTCCCCTTCATTAAAAGCTAAAACAGAAGCACATATTTCTTGATCTAGGGGAGCGGGGGATCCCTACTGTACCGGATCCTCATATATGAGTTTAAAATGAGAGAACTATTGATCCTCCATGATATTGCATTCCAGAGGAGAATTATTAATGCCAGATAAAAAATGCTTGTTTACTATTGCCCAAAATCTGGCACTGTCCTTGAGGACATCCACAACAAGTAGGTCATTCCAGGCTTCTTCTTTGATTTCATTTTTGTGGATTTCCAAGCACACTTGTATAACTTTTTTTGTGTGGCTATAAAAGTTTTATCTTGCTGAACCTGTTTCAGAGCAGCAAAAGCTTTCGGTGTGCTTCAGAACAATCGCTATCAAACCATCTCTTGGCTATTTCATTACGCAGAGGCAGAGTAAGGATTTTCACTACCTGGTCACAGATACTTTCCAACGCAGGGAGTACCTCAGTCCCCAATTTTGTTGGATCAAGACAGAAGCTGAAGTTCTCCTCAGCGCTTTCCACTAAATCCTGGACAAAAAGGTCCAGCATTACCTTACTCCATTTCAGCCTGCGCCCCTGGTCAGATGGTTTTAAGCAATAAATAATAGTTGATTCTCCTTGTTTACCCTTTAAACCAATTTCTGGGCCCAGCGCAAGGTAGATTGGGTTGTGGTCGCTAAAATGCGACCACAGCGCATTGTAAGAGGCCACCTGTGTTAACAGTGCTGGGGAAATAAATATATATTCTATTATAGAATCCCACCCTTTCACCTCAAATGTGGGGATCCTTGCCTCACTAACATTTACACTAGTATGAACGAGATCTCCTTCAGCCATAAGATCAATCAAACACTCCCCTTGCTGTGTGTGCTCAAAATGTGAATTGAGGGAATTAACCAGCCCCAAAAAATATGCAACATGACAATTCATAGCCCACAAATGAGTATTAAAATTGCTTAAGATTATAATCAACTAAAAAGTGGTTTGCTTTACTCTATAGTCCTCTAAAAAACCTAAGTTTTCGTTTGTAAAATTACTATAATTTTTTTTAAACAAATTAACAATAAGTAATTTTGATGTTTGGGTAGGTGTAATTTCTATTGCTAGGCAATTACAAGATCCAGAGTCCAAAGTGTGATGTGTCCCAAACAGTTCAAGTGAAATTAGAGTTAAGAGACCCCTCCTTTGCTCTACCTGTTATAGAGGGCCATGCGGGCTCATCATAGGACTTATACCCATCCAATCAAAAATGATTTTCCCTTACTCACATCTCCTGTAAGCCCACTATGTTGTACTCTCTTACGAGTTCAAGCCACCTAGGGTCCTTTCTTTCATTTCTTAACCCTGCTCTATTACAGGTAAGAATCCTTATGTTTAAATTATTTCCCTCAGTTGTCCCAGCACCCCTTAATCTATCTAGACTATGATTTTTCCATTAGGGGAGACACCAGTCAATTGTTATTATCCAAATTACTTAATGGGAGGAATTGGTTTGTAAACACTAGAATACTCTCCCTTCCTTCCTCCCCTGGAAACTCTTTTGGCAATGTAAGTGGTGTTGGGGCAATAGGGGGGTTCAGCTTAAAACGCTGACGATCCCTAGAACTTGGCCTGGATAATGGACACAGCCTCACTGGTGGCAACACAAAATTCCCCAACTCACTTATGCTGGGAACCTGTTGCCCATCAGGAGGTGGGTAAAATAAAATAGCGGCAGGACCCTAATGCCCCCAGGGACCTCATTTAGACCATCCTGAAATAGCTTCCCTGCTATTCCTACCTGATCAAAATTAATGACACTACAGTCTCCTTCTGCCTGTTTTTGCCTTAAACCCACCCCGCCAAATCGTTTTCCTATTATGATGCGGGTGGAAGCCAGGGCACCATCGCCCAAATACTGTTTACACTTGAACTTAGTTTTGCGTATACGTTACTGGGGAGATTCTGTACAGTTCTCTTTAAGGGGGGGAGCACATATAAGAATTGCTACTAGGGGAGTTGCATCTGGTGGCAAGTTAAGTCTGCATCTATTGAAAGCCCTATCATCAGGCCTATTTGCGGGGGTCTTACCCTGTCCTAATAGTTGATTTGCGACAGGGATCTACTCACCCCCATATTTGCGGGGAATATCCGTATCCCTATACCCCGAGCTCACCCCTGGCTTGGCGCTAACTTGAGAAACTATGTTGTGGTGAGGTCTGATTTTTCGGCCTTGATGCCCCCTCCCCCTTTCGGCTTGAGGACATATTTTGAGGGGCCGATATACCAGACCTATTTATCAGCACACCTCTATTGTTCATGTCCATTAGTTGACTCTCTAAACGCTCTAGTTTCCCCATTACCCCATTTACCAATGTGTTAAAAAGATTAGAGATGTCTTCGAAAACAGTAGAGAGAAGTGGCTTCAGGTGCATTTTAAATAGGTCCTCCATGGATTGACTAACAGCTGGATAGATGGGAATGGCATGGCCTCTGTCTAATCCACCATTGTGACTTGGGATGGGTTCCAATGGTGCCATGCCAGGTTTAGTGCCTTTCTTTTTCCCCTTTTTTTGATTGATGGTATGTACAGTCCCTGATGCGATGATGCTTCTTTTCCCAGAGTCTCTACCTCTGCAGATTGGGCCCCCCCTGTGAGGAACCAATGGACCCTCCCTCGGAGAACCCTGAATTTCTTGCGTTAATGCCCCCAATGCATAAGTTAAATATGAAATAATTGAGGCAGAGTTCCGGGGTACTTTAGCTTTAGATTTCTCCAAGTCAAGACTACATGGTTGTTTGTGCTTACCCATAGTGGTGGCTGGAGAGTTGACGAAAGGGGGTGGCCCAGCCCAGCCTCTGCAAGTTGCTGAGATCTGTGAGCCCTGATTATCGCCTCCTGGCACGTGGCAACGTAACAGGCATCAGCGGCAGTGAACGGGCCACATTGCAGATTGGGGGATGAAGTCCCCTCTCCTTCCCCGGTAATTGCTGGTGCCGGTTTTTGTTGTGGTCTCCCGCTTTGTTGGAAACCCTGAGCCCTGATAAGCGCCTCCTTGTGTGTGGCAACGTCACAGGCATTGGTATCGGTGAACGGGCTTCATTGCAGGCTGGGGGATAGAGTTCCTTCTCCTTCCCTGGTAATTGGGTGTGCCAGTTTTCATTTTGGTCTCACGCACTGCGGGAGACCCTGAGCCCTGATAAGCGCCTCCTGGCACATAGCAATGTCACAGGCATTGGCGGCAGTGAATGGGCCGCGTTCCAGGCTGGGGGATGGAGTTCCCTCTCCTTTCCCGGTAATTGCTGGTTCTGGTTTTCATTGTGATCTCCCACGTTTGGTTCCTCTCCTTCCCCAGCAGAAGTCAGCCGGTCTCCACAGGTGCTGCCTGCTCCACTAGGGGCAACTAAAAGTTGCAGCAGTTCTGCTGGCCAACCCGAGTTACTGCAGTACCACTGCTGCACTCCTCTTCCGCCACAGTAATAATTTGTACTTGCAATCAATTCTCAAATCAGACATTATTTCATTTCATATTTTTTTTTCTGTGTCCATTACTAACAGTTTACTAAACGATATTTATTTCTAGTTCTGAAATCACAGGTTTTTTTCAATGTAGACCAGCTTTATTTATTTGCAGTCTCTCCTGAATGAATTTGTGTGTAGTGCTGTTGCAAATGTTTTTTTTTTAAATCTGGTGTCTGTCATTGCAAATTTTTTGAAATTGTTTTTCACACTGATATCTGCTAGTGTTAGTGATGAAATTATAGCATACTTTTTTAATGTATTTTTAAAATCTTTTTAGTGCTAATATTTATTGCTCTCTTATGGCAACATTTGAGTAAACAAATAAAGCTATGTGGATGAGTATGATGACAGTGACCATAACCTGTAGTGTAGTTCCTATCAGCCTGATTCATCAAGCCAAAATCGGCTCGCAAAGGGCCAGATTCTGAGAATCTGGCCCTTTGCAAGCTCTATTTTTGCATTTGGGATTCATCATCCCAAATGCAAAAAATCGGTAACAGCGATGTCGCAATTTTGCGAGGAATTACATTTAAGGAATCTCTTTTTGAGATCCCTTAAATGCAATTCATCATCCATTAAAAAATTGCGAATTCGCAATTTCGGCCCGCTATTTACCGCGAGGTCAAACCTCGTGGTAAATAACGAAAACTTAGAAAAATGCTTTTAAAAGCATTTTTCTAAGTTGCATGTTGCACACACACATGTCCTTTGGACATGTGTGTGCGCAACACCTGTTTCAATTTGCATTTAAGGGGTGCTACAGGGTGTCCTTTGGACACCCCTGGCACCCTTTAAATCGCTATCTTATTTGCGATTAGCTAATTGCTAATCGCAAATAAGGAATACTCCCCATTCATTTCTATGGGCCTTTTGGCCCATAGGAATGAATGGGGAGTTATTCCTTATTTGCGATTAGCAATTTGCTAATCGCAAATAAGGATTGTGTAGGAATCGCAAATCTTTTTGCGATTCCTACATGAATCCCGTTTTGCGAGTCTGTAATAGCGATTCCTTATGAATCGCTATTATAGACTCGCAAAACGGGTCTATGATGAATCAGGCTGTATATTCCCAATAGGCGCTGCTCATTGGAATAACATAAACGACAGTATAGACGTAGGACTGAGGTCGACTAGGTCTCTATTGAATATGTTAGACTTAATTGTGTGTGCCAGCTAGCTCAGAGGTCACTAGAAACTTTCTCGAGTAAACAAGAAGGTGTTAACTTTCCTGAATAGACAAGAAGGGATTAGTTTCTGACAACCGCATAATCATGACAACTTTTTTTCCCCCAGAATAAGGAGTATATCTCCAGAGTTGCGGAAAAAAAAAATAGCTATTTCACTCAGTCAATCGTGCATGCTTAGTTTCACCAGGAGTGCAGAGAAATAGAGAGACTGGCGTTTTCAATGAAAGGGTTATTTATTGAGCAGTCTACTTTCTCATGCAAGAGAAGTGAATTGCCACAATTGCAATACTTGTCATAAAGTAAAGTGTGTACAGTAAAATATGTATTATGAAATAAACTGTAAAAGCATTTATATGGTTTCTAAGCCATAAGATACTTAAAATGGATAAAATACATACAACGATAACATAATGACTAAACGTACTCAACCAGTGTTTCTAAGATATGCCTATCCCAGTGTACCTAACCTAGGCCTAGTACAGGGAAGGAGTAGATGAGTTACAGTTTTTGCCAAGAATCTGAATCAAGAATTCTCTGTGGGTCTAATCAGCTCCGTACCTTGGTTATAGAATGCAGGAGGTCTTGCATCTCTTTCTCAGGACTCGATCTTCCAGCAACCCGCGAGGGTGACCGGTAAACACTTGAGCTGGATTTCTCGGCAGGAGAAAAGACAGCGTCTCGTTCAGTGCGTCAGCAGGGAGGGTCGGCTTCCTTCGGCACTCTCATCAGCAGGGCGTCGGGCAAGTAGATAGCCGATTTGCTCCTGACCACCGTGTGTTGCTTAAGGCAGATGCTGGTATATTTATACCTGGAAGGTGCCAAGTTTGACGTAAGGTTGGACATAAGACGTTACTAAGAAATCGCAGTTTTTTCAGGACTCCAGCAGTTCTTGTACAAATCAATACAGAAGCAGGGGAATTCCCGGGCTGCTGGAGGCTTGGTTTGTTTGAGAACACGTTGTGCTTTCTAGGAGTCTATGGGAGTAGCCTTGCCGTATTTGGACTGCATTGGCTATGTCTTAATATGGGTACGATTCTTATTCCTATATAAGGGTATGATTTGATATAACCACATAAGGGCATGACATCAGTAATATTTACTAAAGTCCTAGAAACATCTACAACAAACCCACTAACCAGTACCTTCAGGAGACCTGTGGCTAAACCCAGGGCAATTGTGGTAGGTGGGAATAAAGTTTACATGGTGGATAATGGCCATGGTTTAGCTTGGAGAACTGCATATATGTATGATAGCCATTGCCTACAATGTACAATAAGGCAATGCATAATATTGAGTGCAAGGATCCTAGGGCTTCCCTACTGGTCTTTTATTAATATCCCACATCATAATTTTCTCCTGACCAGGTTCTCCTGACCAGGTTTAGATCTGATTTTACTCACTGGTACCAAAGGTACCCTAAAGTCCTGCTCCTGTGATCACTTTTCAGAGCAATACATTTCATCTTTTTTTGTGAATTGTTCAGTAATTTATGGATAAAATACATTTTACCGTTGCTAAGATATGGCAGTTTTGCACAAGTGAGGCGGGAAATTAGCCTTAGGCTTGACAGACCTTTTTAAGGATCCACCAACATGTAAAAGGTTTACTAGGCAGAGGTTGGCTGAGACCTTTAAGCTGAGGGCCCAATTGAAACACAGAACGAGGAATTATGGCATGCAGATTGTCTGGATGTATCAAATCACCCCTCCCCCAATGGTAGAGGGGGAGTTCTGTAACTTAGCAGAGGTGCCACTCTCACAGCACAAGGTTATCCTTCTGAGATTCTACCTGAATCTGATACTGTTGATGCTAGGGTATCCAGGCAGCCGATTCAAGCATTCCAACCTGTCTTGTGCCTGTGTGATTCTAATTCACCTCAAAATTATTTGCATCTGATATTTATCTGTAGTTTTTACACTCATGGAAAGAAAGAAATTAATTATACTGATTTTAAAGTGGCACAACTTTCAGCAATGTCGGGTTGCATCATACTTTTTAAAATCTCTGCCCTACCGGTTTATTTGCTTTTCAGTAGCATCTTTTGTATGGGCCTGCATGCGGAAAAGGAAATATATGGACCATTAATGAACTATGGGGATCTTTTAATTGTTCATTTAAAAAACAATATTTAATAACTCCTATTTTAACGTATGTCTTATATTAACTTAAGTGAGTATTTATATTGGCATGCTTCATGAATTTGACTGGGCCGGGTTATGTTCAGATGTGATTTTTGTATTCCTGTTTTTATGTACTTTTATGATCTGAATCAATAAATATTGAATAAGGCTTTTTTTTTTTGTCCTCATATCCACCATGGATTAAGAAAGCCATTTAGAATAAGCATTAGACCAGTTTACACAGTATTATAACTGAGCGGGATCATCTCTATCGAATGGGCGGCCACAAATCCCGCAACTGTCACAGCTTGATATTCTATTAGCCTACCAGTGGGGAGGCCTACTACTGGGCCTAAGCCGGGGTGTGACCGGACAAGATTTGGATTGGCACCATAGTAGTATAATCATTGGACCCGGGGAAAAAAAAAAAAAAACAACCCCGGATCGTTATTGTGACCATACAATCGAATGCCAAAAGGTCTTTTTGCTTTGGTTTCCTGATCTGGCTAGATCCATACGTGCAGTCTGTAACGTTGATGTCAGCCAGTCCCCATGGGAAGGGGGGATAGGATCCTTCCATCTCCTGCAGATCTCTCTTCTTGCCAGAAGGATCGTGTAGAAGACCAGGTTTCTAGCTATATTTTGAGTTGTCCTCAGAACTCCAAAGATCACTAATGGTAAGTCTATAATAATTGGGGTACCTAATGATGCCGTAAGAGTGTTACCTATGGTCTCCCAATAAGATGCTATACGGGGACACTCAAAAAACATATGGATATCTGAAGCTGCAATCAGCCCACACCTTGCACATGCCGCTGAGGTTCCTGAGGTAAATTTAGATAATCTTTGGGGGGAGTAATACGCCCTGTGAAGGGTAAAAAGATGGTTTCTACGAAGCCATGAGGGTTTTACCATATTTTTTAAAAGCTCGAATGAGGTGGACCAGAGTTCTTGTACGTCCTGAGTCAAAATTAGATCACCCCAAAGTTGGGTTGGTAACTTAAATTCCCCATCAGATTCATCTAGAAGGAGTCTATACCATTGTGAAATCTCATGTTTGGTTGAAGGGGTACCAACCAAATTTGTTATTAGTTGATTATGCCCTCCGAGTGGAAACTTGTTGCGTTTTAATTGTGGATCGTTGTATGCCTGTGTCCAACTTCTGATTTGTATGTATTTAAACCTCGAAAAGGTTGGACCTACTTTATTCTGTAAATACTCCCAGGAGAGCAGGTCCCCCTCATAATAGAGATCCCCCATTCTTTGAGGCCTGCCTCTCTCAAGGGAGTGGCTAGGGAATCTTCCAACCAGGCTGGACTATCAGGTAGCCCCCAAAGCGGTGTTTTATCGCAGTAATATCCCTGTTTAATAGATTTTATTACCTCAGACCAGGTTTTAGCCAAGCCATACAGGACCTTCAACTTGATCTTTTTGAAAAATTTCGGGTTGCCAAATTTAAATAAGAATCCCGACTGGCTGAGGCCTTCCCCATTTAGCATGGCCGAAAACATTAATCCTATCCCATAATCAGTAGGTTTATTTAGAAGCATTCGTATGTGAGATAGCTGAAAAGCCCACAAATATAATTTTAAATCTGGTGCGGCTATTCCTCCCTTCTTCCAACGCCGTCTAAGCTTCTTCCAAGCTATTCTTGGTAGTTTTTTATTCCAGATGAAAGAAGTGATTTCTGATTGTATTTTAGTTATTTGAGTTTGATCAAAGTAAAGGGAATAGTGTTAAAAAGAAAAGAGATTTTAGGCAAAATGGCCATTTTAATGAGGTTAGCCCTCCCTATCAAAGATAATTGTAGGTGAGACCATGCTTGCATTAATTTCCTACATTGTTTGATAATTGCTGTAATATTTACTGTGGCAAGCCTATTGGTATCTTTTGTGATATTAATGCCCAAATATCGTAATGATTCGCTCTCCTGTATTTCCAAGGAACTCGGATTGTCATTCCAGACCAACATCTCAGTTTTTAATGTGTTGATCTGGTAGCCTGATATTTTCCCAAATCCCTTAGCAATTTCAAATATAACCGGGAGTGCAGTTGTTACGTCTGATGTAAGAACAAGTAGGTCATCAGCATACAACGCTACCTTCTTTTCCCAGCCTCCGTGACGAAAGGGGATAATCGCATTCCCTCTCCTCAGTTGTTGTGCGAGAGGTTCAATGTAAAAGTCAAACAGAAGTGGGGAAAGCAGACAACCCTGCCGAGTCCCTCTTGTTATGTTAAAGGGGTCTGACAACTCACCGTTAATTAATAGGCTAGCCGATGGATTGGCATACAATAGACTAACGGTATGACGGAATCTCTTCCCCACTCCAAATTTAGCCAGGGCCCTCGACAGGTACACCCAATTAACCCTGTCGAAGGCCTTGGTCGCATCCAGAGTGAGGGCAGTCAAGGGTAAACTATGTGTCACTGCTATATCTATAGCCCCTATAAGTTCATATGTTAATTCATACAGTTGCCGGCCTTTTACAAATCCTTTTTGATCTGCGTGTAGGACTGCCGGGGCTCCCAAAGCTAACCTAGAGGCTAAAATTGTGGTGAAGATTTTATAATCCACATTTAGGATTGATATGGGCCTATAAGATTCACAGGCGTCTCTAGGCTTCCCAGGTTTCAATATGAGTGTGATGGATGCATTGCCCCATGATGAAGGAGGAGTTTGGCCATCAAGAAGGATCTGATTAAACATCTCAGTGAGGAAGGGGCAATCTCATCTTCTAACAATCTGTAGGTTTCTGCTGGCAAGCCATCGGGCCCCGCTGCCTTCCCCTTCTTGCTTTTTTTTTATAGCGGCCCTAACTTCTCCCTCGGTGATAATATCATCCAATGCTTGAGACTGAACCCGTGTAAGTCTAGGGAGATTGATATGACTTAGCCAATCATCGACCTCCTCGGATCGGGTTACAATATCCTCCTTATAGATGGACTCAAAAAAGATCTTAAAGGCCCTTCTAATTTCAGTATCCGATGTTAAGGAGTCATTACCCACTTTGATTTTTGAAATATTGTTCCTGACCTGATCTGATTTAGACTTCCAGGCAAGCATTTTACCTGCACCTTCTCTATACTCAAAATGGGCTAGTTTGCTTGCTTCCCATCTCTGCTGCAGTCTAAGATTCAATACTGAACCCAGATTGGCCTTCAAAGTCGCCATTTCTTTCCTTTAGTTATTTATAACGGACTCATCTACCTCCGTGTTTCTATCGATAACACCTTGGAGATTTGTTATACTTCCCTCTATGGACAACATTTGTTCTTTATATTTCTTCCTTTTGTGAGATACTTTCGCTATTATAAGACCCCTAAAAAATGCTTTGAATGAGTCCCAGACAATTCTTGTTGTTGCTGAATCATTATTAATCGAAAAAAAAGTGTGCTTCTCTTTTCAGATATAGTATGTCATCAGATGAAGAGAGAAGTGAACGATCAAAGGACCATCTGGAGGGCAATCTCTCCATTACATAGGTTAGGTCCATTAGTACTGCAGAGTGGTCTGAAAGATGAAGAGGTAAGTATTCAACAGATCTTACATGTTCAACCAGCCGTTGGCTGATCAAGATAAAGTCAATCCTTGACTGGTGTTTATATTTATAATTTCGGAAAGACACTCCTTGCTGATCCCCAGACCTCTCCCTCCATATGTCCACATACCCATAAGTTTTCATTGCAGATTGCAGCACTGACCTAGACTTGGACAAAGCTAAGGATCGACTATTAGGGGATTTATCCAAAGATGGATTTAGGACAATATTAAAATCACCTGCTATGATACTTGGCTCAGGAAAGGGGAGTAAATGTGAGAACATAGTCTCCATTACCGTAGGATCATCCTGATTCGGCCCGTAGTATCCTAGGACTGTGGTTTGAGTTCCCGCTATTACCACAGAGGCTATGGCCCATCTTCCACCTGGGTCGACCTGCTGGGATATCAGCCTAGCTTTAGCTACTTTCTTGAAGATTATAGATACCCCTCTGATATTGCAGGTCTGAGTAGTGGAGACCGCAAAATCTATCCACTTATTTCTTTTAAATAGATCAATCGTCTCAGAATTTGTTAAATGAGTCTCCTGGAGAACAATGACCTGCGCATCCAGATCTCGTATATATTGCATGATTTTGTTTGCCCTTGGTTTGGTGCGCAGGCCATTAACGTTCCATGAAAAATATTTTATATTAATCATCAACATAGATATCTAACAAGAAAGACAAGAAAGAGAGGCAAGAAGATAAGGCTAGACCAACCCATACTTGTCTATAGCTCATTTCAAAAGATAGTGATTTCGCATTCTTACTATCAAGACTATTATATCTTAGCTTTTTGAGGACATTTTTACTTTTTTTCCACCCCCCACCACCTACCCTAACTATGTGCCATCCACCCTCCCCCCTCCCATTCCCTGGAAAACCCTTGCGATATCTAACCTGTGCAATGTCCGGTTGATAGCGCCCCTCCGTGAACTCCCGGATAGAAACCCCACCCATTTAGTTGCAAAGCTTATGAAATATAAAGACATAGCTAATAGTGACACTGAAATAATTATTTGATAACTCTTGGGGAGAGATGTGTTTTTTTCCCTCTTTTCCCATTTTTTTTCTCTTCCCTTCTTTTTTTTTTTCTTTCCTTTTCCTTTTGCTTTTAATTACATTTTATGCATAAGAACTCAGAGAAGTCGAGAGATGGCCATAAACACTAACTCATCTACTGAGTCCTAAGACTTTTTATTGCTACCCATCTGCATTAGAAGTTCATCCGCTGCCTGTACTGTTCTAATGTTGGTCATCTTATTATTATACATTATTTTCATACCAGCCGGGAATGTTAATTGGGCTGAGGCACCCGCTGCTCTGAACGCTTCCAGGCGCCTCCCAAACTCCCATTGCTTCTCCAGGGTGATTCTTGAGAGATCTGACCTTATTAAGAATGTGACTCCCTTTGCAGCCAGCGATTTTTGTTTTAGTGCAAGATTAAGAATTCATTCTTTCAGAACATACGTATGAAAATTTACTAGAATTTTACGGGGTTTGGATCTCTGGGGATTTCGTCTAAAGGGATCCCTGTGGATTCTTTGGATGTCCAATGCTATTTCTTCCATAGAAAGGTCTAAATTCAAAGACTCTTTTAGCAAGCCCGTTATATATTGTTTTAAGTCTGAGCCCTCTGAACCTTCAGGCACATTGAGGATTCGTAGGTTCCCCCTCCTCGCGTTGTTTTCCAAGGTCTCCATTATTTCACTAAGCGCTTGCTCCTCTCTAGAGAGCTTCTGAATATCTACTTTCGCCTGGTCCAGATACATAGAGAGTATTCCTGTAGTCTCCTCCAGAACTCACGTTCTTATAGCAAGTCCCTCGATTTTATTTTCAAGGGATTCAAGGTAACTTCTTATTTCAGCTTGATGAGCAGCTAAATTTGCTGAAGACTCCGCAAAGCCCTTTCTTATTTCTAACGTGAGAGCTGAAAACATGCCTAGTATAGCCACTGGCGTTATTTCATCATTGGCTGCAAACTTGGAATGAACAGTGAGGGAGTCTAAAGAGTGGTCCGTTTGATTAGGAAGATCTCCCCCAACTGCTCCGGCTCCGTCTTCCTCATTTGAGCTGCCAGGGGGTACCTCAATATCAGACAAATCTTCTGAGTCTTGTAATATGGAGACTGGTACGAACTCCGCCTGGGCTAAAGAAGATTGTGAGCCTGATCCTTCTTCGTTATCCCCGTCTCCTACTCCTTCTCGTAAACATAGTTCCCTAGCTTCGGGTTCTATACCCCCTTCTTCTGTTCTTTGATCCATGACCTCTATTGCGTCTATAGGGTCGGGATCCTGTACTAGAGAAATCTTATCAATTTGGGGAGAAGTTACCACTTCAGAACCGGCTGATATGGCGTGATCCCCTGGTAGATGTAATATTCGGGGTATAACTTTGAAGTAGGATCGTAGGGAAGGGGTGATCTTAGCTTTTTTCTCAGATATGTTGTTCTGCATTTTAGTTTTTGTCTTAATTTTGGACTTCGAGCTGTATTTGGTGCCTCTTCCTTTGACCTCTGTGTTTAGGTAAGAGGAGGATTTTTTATCTTCAACTGCAGAGGTATGATCACCCAATCCGCTAGGTAAACCTGATATCTCAACCTTATCATCTACCAAAGCACCTTTCTTCTTCCGCCCTCTTTTGTTGGTAACTTTAGTTTTACTGAGAGGGGATTGTATTTTTGCGGTGGAATCAGAGGTGACAGCTACTTTTATTGGCACCTCTTGACCTGTCAAGGTTGTAGTATAGGGATCAGATAAAATTAAACTCCCCTTGTCTCCCCCGTCTGCAGAGTCCACCACCTGAGATAATTCAGGTGCAGCAATATGTATTGGCTGTATTCGCGGCTGTTTAGATGCAAGTTCTGGGGCGTTACGCAGGGTTTTGTCAGAAGTCACAGCGTGGTGTGGCTGCCCCAGACTTCTAAGTAACCTCCCTCTCCTCAGCTCCAGTGCGGCTAACTGTATACGGAGTAGCGGTGGTTGTAGCTGCTGAGGATTTTTAAACACACCGATTAACTCCAGTAAATGTGACTGCAAAAACCTCCTAGGGAGATCCCAGTACTGTATAGGGGGCCTCTGTCTCCCAAATAAAAGGCTTACCGCTTTAAGGGCTTCCTCAGTAAAATTTACATCCAATTTACTTATCTCGTTTTGTGAATGTTTCCAAGTCCCCTGCTCCTGCTGCTGGAAAATCGCTGAGTTTTTCAAAGCAAAACTGCACCCTCTCAAGCAGTTGCTGGACAAGATCAAACAGAGTTCAGTGCTGCCAAACAGCTGACGGCAGCCCGGGTTCACCCCGCCCTCAGCTACCGCTCCGCACTCGAACAGAAAGCGGACTGACGGTGGCTTGGAATCGGACTCGATATATCGGGACAACACCCCCCGCCACGAAGACCTTCAGTACGGCAAAAAAATCAGCCCTTAAGCCAGGGCTCAGCTCCCCAATATTCGTGAGTGTACAGACGCTATTTTCTGTATTGATTTAGTTGATGTGGGGATCCTCACCGGGAGTTCCTTACGGAGCACTGCGACCGCTTAACCAGCGGCCGCCATGTTTCCCCCCATGGTTATGGAAAGTCTAATAAGGCTTTTATGAATGAATGGCACAAGTTTGGTCTGCTCTGAGAAACTTAGAAATACTACCTTCTCATATAATCTGTTTTGGAGTTGCCAGTTTTCTTTCAGAAGCACTAAGATACTGGAAGAAGCTGTTCAAGGAATAGAGAGCTGCTATTTGTTCCCATACTGAGTTGAGGTATGCATGGAATAATTGTGGGATGATTTATAGCCGTTTTACTGTCATCATATTCTTAAGTCCCTGTATTATATCCTCTGCATTTTACATGCCTCTTTCATAGCTCTGATTTGCATCATTTGTACTCAATCGCTATTGTTATGCCTTAATTTATTTCCTATTAATGGTTTTAGATGATTTTATTTACACACATTTGGATATTGTATTTGAATTACTGGTTTGTCCTCAACAGTCATAATTTGGATTTGATTTTAGTAATTAACTTATTAAATTATAATCTTTTAGGGTCTGTGATGGCTGAATAAAGTTTCCTTGAATGACTGACTGAGACATGCATTTGAGTTCTGGAATAAACCGGTCATCTACTGCAGGTCTAGAAATACTGAGATGTTCCATTAATCAAATTAGGTTATCCAACTTTCATAATAATAAAGGGTGTACAAATATAGGCACTGGTGACTGGGTGGCCCATTTTACGAAAAATGTATAATCAGCCTGCATCAGTTAATAAATCTACAGAGAGACAGGTGCCGAATTACCCACTTGACTTTTAATTCTTCTTTAGGAAGGCGACAGAGGGCATCCGTGCCAATCCTGCTAATAAATCTTCAGGCCTAGATGGAGTACCTATGGATCTTTCTAAATTTGCAGTGGATTTGTGAACAACACTAATTACCAACTAAGTTAAATCATCTTGCACCTTGGGTTTCCTTGAGCCTTGGCACTCAGCCATCATTGTCCAACAATGTATTGCCTTGTTATTTTTTATGATCCTTTCATTTTGACCTTAAAGCCTTGATGAGATATGAGGTGGATGCTACCTTTTCAGAGTCATTTACCTTAAGTCGGGGTGCTCACCAGGACAATGTCTTTGCGCCCATGTTCTTAAAATTAAGACATGCCAACTGTTTGGGGTAGGACTGTCCCTGTCCTGTTATATACAGACAATGCCATGCTTTTCTCCACAATATCTAATGGTCTTCAAATGTTACTGGACTCAGTTGTTTAAGGATGATATGGGTTTAGCTACCAAAGTAACTAGAACATTTGTATTGGCCTGTGGTCATAAGAACCTTAGGTCACACTGTATTGCTCTACATTGCAAACCATTAGCAAAAACCCACAAATGTCCCTTATCTGGGAGTTACTTTTGATTCTCAGAACTCTTGCTAGTCTTACTTGGCCCTGAGAAGGCCATAGTCTTCTAACTCTGTTGGTTTTTTATTTTATCTGGATGCTTATAAAAAGGAAGAATCTGATTGCTCCACTTATTGGAGTATAAAAAAGAAACTACTTACCAATGTTAACCTATGGTTCTAGTGTGTGCGATTAAATTGCTGTTTGTTGCCTGCATGGATGAAGAAAACAGATGTATCTTGGATCTTCATGTAATATTCCTGCTTTATACTGTGCATGAGGTGCTTGGGTTATCCTATGTTGAAGATTATATTAATGGGCCTCTTTAACGTTGTAATGCTCTATATGTTGAACAACAAGGCTATTTTTATTAAAGAGATTGTAACTGACTGCCTAACAGGTGATATGGGCCTTTGGATTCCCTGGCTATGTTATGTTAAGGCAGTCTGGACTCAGCAGGTAGCCCTTCTATTTTTTCAAAACCTGAATGAATGAACTTTTAGGGATAACCACCTGACAAAAAAAACATTACATGCCAGTGAGTTTCCCTCTGGGCCAGTATCATTCATCTGCTTATATGCCCCTGTGATGAATATTCTCTGCAAACTCTCTTACATTTTACATTATTTTCACTGTATGTATCCTAAAAGGTTTACAATTATGCTGCTTTAGAGTGCTTTGATGTGTAGATGCAAGCCTGTATTATTATATTTAAAAATGTTTGGGTTCCTTAAGGTCTGCGTTAGCTTCTCAACCTTTTTCATGTATGTTTTGCATTGTAGGCAGTCTTTTATTTTTTAACCGTTGGATATTTATAATAGAGTATTTATTATGTTACTATATCTTATCTTTGATCTTTATCTCTTGTTTTCATACTGTTGCTACTGTACTTTTATGATAATTTAAATGAAACCTATTGATTGATTGGTTCGGAGGAATGGCACTGAGCCCTGGTTAGCAGGACTCAGTGCACCTTCAAAGCTGAAAAACCAGCAGCTTAGTCCAACAACTTGGGGGTGTTCATGCAAAAAGAGGCATTTTCTTGAAGGTAGCTTTTCCAATAAAGTTGTGTTATATGTAGATGACATAATGATATATACAGTCAAATTGCATATGTCTATGCAGGCAATTAAAACAATAACTAGGTGTTTTAGAGAAGTGTCTGACTAAATAGCCAATGAAGATACATCTGAAAATATGATATGGAATCTAAAGGAATACAATGACCGTATTTGACATAAGATCAGAAAACTAGGGATCACTTTCACTTATGATATTGCTAGTATTCCAGCAAAATAATGTAGATGTGGCAGTGAATGTAATAAAAATAAAGATTATAAAATGTTGGGAAAATATCCAGTTGACAAAATGTGGTTGAGTAAATTTGGCGAAAATGTTAATCCTTCCTAATGTCACACATTTTCTTAGCTGTATTCCACTAAGATTTGAAACTAATGATGTGGTGAAATTACATAAAGGATAAACAATTTCATCAGGAACTCAAAAGGTCCTAGGGTAGCTTGTGTCATGCAATCACCTTCGTACTGACAATGCTGGACCTCCACTCTCTCCCAGGAGGTGGTTGATCAAGGAACTGAAACCTTGGATCACACACAATCCTAGAAGGGAAGAGGTTGGGACAAAGAAAAAAAGATAGACTTGCGGTTCTGCATATTGCCCACCCTGTGACCCTGAGTACAGATTCTGTAATTCTATTAAACTTCGAATTGTGTGTAGAGGGAATGTTACTGAAACATCAATGGGGAGTATTATACATCTAGTGTTAGACGGCATATAATATATATCAGTTGCTCTCAATTGTACTTAACATCCACTTACATGCTTAACAAACAATACAGCGTGGCGGACAATAAGGAAATCAAGACAATAGCATGAAGTAACTGTACTCCCAGGAACTCCTTTCATGCATTTGTCTCCTTTCTCTTGTCATCCAGAGAAATCTACTGTGCCACCAGCAACAGATATGATACATGTTTTCCACAGTTCCACATATAATATTCGGAGCACCAAGAGCATTGTACCATACAAAGGTTGCAAGTCATAATGAGCTTGTTTAAACAAAGTCAAATCATGGAAATTAAAGGTTTTCGTTAGTTCTTTGTTAATGCATCCTTAGTTCTTTGTTAGTTTATTGTAGTGCACACTCACCTTCTGTTATGGTGCTTAACCATATTGTTTTACTTTCACAGGCATCCGGTGAGGAAATCAGGATGGGAGGCTTCGAGGGATTAGGAAATGAGCGGCCGTGCCAGTGGCTGAAGCGGAGCAGGAGCGGCCATGTCGGAAGCGGATATGATGACTACGCTGATGAAGGGTAAAGACGTCCATTGGATGGGATGTTGGTTCTTTAGATGATGTTCCCACCCTGGGGATAGAGAGAGTTTAAGGGCCTGTGACTTAACCACATTGAACCGGAATCCATATGCCAAGCCAAAGCTATCTAGCTCAGTAAAGAATGCCGGTAATGCAGTGCCCGGATGATCCAGTGTCACCAGCACATCATCGGCATAAAGGCTAATGGTGTGTTGTTCACCCCCAAAGACCACTTCAGTGATCTGAGGGTTATCTTGTACTCTATAATATGGACTTTTAACATAGGTTAGGACAGGTGTTAGCATAGTGTTAAGTTATGGATGTTTTAGTGTTTTTATAGATTTTACTATTTATCTGTTTTTAGGTGGGGATATGGATGGGTGGGATGTGTAGGGGGGCTACTATTTACTATATGTATATAAAAAAAGTGTAAAAACATTTAAAAATACACAAAATATGTGTTTGCTTAGGTTTTAATGCTCAGGTAGTTTGTGTATAGCAGCAGTTTTTGTTCGTCTCATGTGAAAATGTGTTATAAGGGGGTGGAGGTTGATATGTAACCGGTCGGCTGTGTAAAATAGTTAGAGTAGGGTAAGGTAAGGTTGGGTAGGTTAGGTTAGTTTTAAGGTAGGATAGTGTAAGTAAGTTAGAATAGGTTACTTTAGGCATAGTTTAGATAGGTATAATTAGTGTAGGATTTAGCATTTTAGATGTTAAGATTGGTAGTGTGCATAAAATATCATTTGTTTTTAACTTTCACAACTGCTCACTTATGTCCAGCTTGCCAATTGTGCCAATTGTGATACCAGCTTAGGTTGGGTTCAGCACATGCTGTAGGAGTTCCTCACAGTGTTTGTATACATATGTTACTAGGTGGAGCACTTAAGGAGTAGAGTATTTCAAGATAGCAATAGAGTCACTAAAGAAATCCTGAAACCTGATTAGTCTCCGAGAGTGGCACTCTTGCTGAGAATGGACACACAGCCCAAAACAGGCAATAATCTAATGTAGCACTGTGTGTGTATGTAATGCTACATGTATATTATGTATGATAGATCTCAACTGTTGTGACTAATCCATGCTGCAAATGGTGCCACACTGATGGCAGCCATTTACACACTCTTCCTATCACCATTTTGTAGTTCCATCTGTGTTTCTGGCTGGCTGGTATGCCTTGACGCATTACCCACCAGGGCTGAAACAACCTTCTGTCTCACCATTGAAAAAGATTTATGTTGATGGTGATTCATGTCAGTTGCTCACATGAGTTGATAAGTTGACAATCAGGTCCTCATTTACAGGTTTATGGCGTAGGATAGCGTTTCAAACCTTGCTCTGCAGCCCCACATCAAAAGCAGATTAGGCATAAATGACCCATATCTGTGGGATATTGCGCTTTCATGTCCTCTTCCATAGCGCTGGGGTATAAATGTCTGCCATGCACCATGCAGGCACCCTTGCACCATTGTGCAAGGGTGCCTGCTTTGTGGGGATGAATGTTTTTGTGTAGGAAGGGACACCTTCCAGTCCAAAAACAATATATGAAGCAAATTCCTCTTTCTGTTTCTGCTGCTGAGAGCAGCACACATATAAAGTGGAAAAAATGAGGAGACATATTGTGATATCTCCTTGTTGGGTCTCCCCTACTCCTCCCCTGAGAAGGCATTGGATATTGACGCATTCCCAGGTTTCCAGCTTATGGTATATCTGAGAATGTCCCTAATAACAGTAATGTTCTAGCAGAATGTTAATCAGTCTATTCAACTATGCTGTAGTCAAGAAAGTGCACAAATCAAAAGGAATTATTAATGCTACATTGTCAAAAATCAACACTACCATAAAAATTACAATTAAAAATTTACAATAAAAAAACATATATTGCAAATTGAAATTTATTCAATACAATCTGTACATATTTCATAAAAACATTTCCTTAAAAATATTTATCATTGTGGAAGAACAGTTGTCGACGCAGAGCTTCGGTATTCGATTAACACCTTCTTCAGGACAGTTTTTCTAGATAGTGAAAACTAGGCAGTGTGAGTTACATTTATGTGATGCTTACCGGTACACAACCCACATACCAGTCCTTTGTCCTGCACAGTGCAGTGGAGTGCTGGTGCTTTGCTAGCTGCACTGCACTACATTAATTGTTTGCCCCATTAACCCTTTTTGCGACTTATCCTGTAAGTCTTGTTCTTGTTCATGTTCTGGAACTCATGTCACCAGCTCCTCTGAGACGCCAGCTGCCATCAGCTCCTACAAGATATCCAGCTCCTCCTGTTAGCTTGGATGTCCTCCTCCAGTCTGCAATGCAGCCTTCAGTTTTGTAGGCCAGTTTCTTCTCTGTCCTTCACTTTATGTCATGCCAGCATTTCTACAAGTCAGTTACTGTCCTCTTACCTTGCCCCACGTTGTAAACCTTGGCCAATATGGTCTGCCAAATGGCATTTTTCTTTCCCAATGGCAATTTTGACATGACAGCTGATGTTGGCGGAATGTCATCTCAGTGATCAGGATCTCTTTCTCCTCCTCACTGAATTTTCACTTCCTCTTCCCTAGGAGTCTCTCTGGACAACCAGGCTGGTGCTGGGCTTGTTGGGGTTGTTATCCTAGCTACTGTTTCTTCCCCCTGCTCCATGGCTGCGTTTTGTGAAGTGTGTCATTTTTTGGTTTTTAATTTGTGTAATTTGTTATACTTTTTTTCAAATTACATGCATTGTTTGTGGTTTGGTTCATGTTACGTGATGCAAATATGCCTTCTGACAATTTTCCAGATGATACGTCAGTTTTTGCTGCACATTAACACCCACCCCTGCGTAATATTTTTTCATGTTACTCGAGCTTACTCCATGGTGCACCATACCCTAAATATGGTGCATCCATGGTGTTAAAACATGATGTAGCATTTCATCAGAGATTTTGGCGCATTGCTGATGAAGTGAGGTGATGCGTCACTTCTTATTAATGAGGCCCATTGACTGTGCAAAAATATCATTTCTCAACATCATGGTAGCAGATGTTTCCCCACACATTAGACACACAAACCTAGATTCATCAAGGGCTGGTGTGACTTAGTAAATCTGGACTAATGCAAGGCAACGTAAGGCACTTCCATGCATTACACTGCATTGGAATGGTGTTCCGTGGGTGGAGAGTGGTTGTTTCCGTGCCTCCACTGATGCGTTTTGTCACATTTCCAGATTTTCTATGACTAGTAAACCTGGGAATACTGAAAATGACACAGCTTCCCAGGTGAGGTGTAACAAGTGTAACAGGGAGAAATATATTTATTTCTCCTTGTTATTTCCTCTTTCTACATGTGCTTCATTCTGCCATCATCATTTCCAGTGGTTTCTGCAGGTATATGGGGAAGGAAGGAATTGGTTCAGGCAAGAGATCTGCCATATATTTGTTATTCCAGTTAAGGAGGCCATGCCATCAGGTGCACAAATGGCAAATCTGCCCGTCTCCTGTGATTGTCCTTTATAGTCCATCTCAAAATCAGGCCCAAGTTACTGCAAAAAAAAGAATAGATTAAATGCAAAGCAGGTACATACGTCAAATCCCAATCCTGTCTGTGTTGTGATTTCATGCAAATCATAATCACAAAATGGAAGATAGCATCTAGAAAGTAAATTGGTTTGAATCTGGTGAGATGGCAATGCATGTCTGTGTTGAAGGAAAAGTAATGCAAGGCATAAATAGCTGAAAGCATGTTTTCAGAGGGTCTTGGAGATAAGTAACAGTATGTCAGAATCCTCATATTCAGATTATAAATAAGGAGCTCCTCATTGAATGTCAAACGCCAGATACATACAGATGGCAGCAGTGACACTGAGCAATCTCAGGCCTCGGACTGACAAAAATTGAAGTTATGAAGGAATCCAGTAACACATTTTCTGTTTGTAATTGCATGTAATAGGTGTAAAAATTGTAGCAACTTGTGAAATTACTATCGGTACGTTTTATAATAGCCAATGTGATGGCAAACGCCATCTGTGCATTATGTAATGTTGTCTGCCTTAATATAAGTAATAGAATAGTATGCAAATGTGCTGCATTTAACGTGAGAATTGCTAATAATAATGATAATAATATATATTATATAGCACTTCAAACCTCTATTCTTACCGTCATTATTCGTCGAAAATCACAGCTGCTTCTGTTAACCGATTTAATAGGAATATATAAAGATATTTTCTAGGGAGTTTTAGCAGTTAGAGATGGGAACATCGAATCAAAAATATCGACGGGTCACCATATCGTGCCCACAATGTCAAGTGACAAAATATCTTTTTAAGTTCAAGAAAGCTTTATTAAGTAATTGTAATTTATATAGCGCATTATCACCAACGGTCTCTAAGCGCTTGCTTTGGGAACCCATCCTGGTTTTTCCCTGTGAGATAACCCGTACTGGGCACCCCCAAGGTGAAAGCCAGGCATCCCGCCACGGGGGGCCGTAGTGGAGATGAAGTAAGCTATTGCCCGGAGTTGCAGAGTGTGAACCCGTGATTCGAGCAGGCACCGAAGCAAGAATTATCGAGTCCGTGGACATTTTGGGCTCAAGACCCTGCCGCGTTGGGAATTGAAACCTGGTCCCGGGTCTGACCTCTGCTTCATGATCTGCCTCTTCTAACCATTGAGCCACACTTCTCCGCATGATATAAAAGTGTCAATAAAAAGTACATCTTAATAACCTCATAAAGGAGTATCCAGCATAAACATATGTATAAATATGCGAATCAGACACATTAATGACAACGTAAGAGATGCAAATAACATCTGAAATTTGAAGACTAATGGAATAGAAGAAAAAGTAGGAACATTGAGGGGATCAGGGAGGTTTAGGAACTTCTTGTTGTAATGGTTGTGGTTGAGAAAACATTTGAACCCTTACATCAAGAAACATTGAGTGACAAAATATCTAAAGGTAAGTTTCTATATATTTTCTATGTCTAACTCCAAACATGCATACCTTGGCGATGCATGCATGTAAAAAACAAAATATTTAATTCGATTCACTGGTACCGCTGAATGCATTAATGACATTTCCTAAAATGCAGGCAAAACCTTTCCTGTAATCCTGCCCAGCGTGCGCGAGCAGGATCCCGGCTGACAAAGAGCTCCTGCGCTTTTATTAGTGAGAGGCAAACAACAAGGGTGTGGGACATCAGCTCCTTCAACATATTCCAATTCTCTTATGTCATGCTCTATTTCTGTAACCTTCATTTGTGCTATCTCTCTTAAATTGCCGTCTATGTTTTTCAAAAGCGAAAAGTAGTCTTATTTGTTTAGCGCATTTTTATAGGGCTCCTCGACCTGAAGGTAATTGGACAATTTACAAGAATAATTTTATTTCAAAATAGAAAAAAGCAATTTTCACTTTGGATAGTTCAATGAGACATGCAGTTATATAAAGAGAGAAACCTTGCAAGAGCAGATCATTGAACATTTAAATATTTTTTGAATGAATAAAGTGACATGAAATGGTCTGCAGTCTCTATGCAATAAGCCCATATGTCCACATAATGTATGGAGAGTTTACTGTCTTGTAATCCTAGTTCTTCGTCCTCACCCATAGGGTATACCAAAGCAGTTATATGCCAGAATGTCATATACCAAAATATTGTATGACATAAATATCATCCTAAGTGTTGTTTCACAAAAAAATGTTTCAATTGTGTGAAGATTTTTTTATTTTTAACTCCAATGGTGTGATATTTTACTAGATTATACTTTTGACACACATGTGCCAAATTGCGTTTTGAAAATAATCTTTTGATTCCTCATCCCCAATAAACTGTGGGTCTGGCTACTGGCCCCTTTGAGGTGACTAGTGGTGGACGACTATAGCCCAGGTGAACACATCTTTTTTGCCTGCGATGATGGACTTCCTACATGTCCTCTCTCTACTGCCAGACCCAGTGAATAGGCTCTATTGTATGCAGGATTTATATATATGTGTGTGTCCTTGAATTTGTGTGTGTGCATTTCACTGGTGTTCAAATTAGAGATAATTGGAAGTCCATTTGGAAGACTGTGTGTGTGGCTGCAGAAGACATCTGCTGATCCCTTTGTTCATTGCTACTCTTTACAATATTGTGTTTACACACCAACCTTTCAATTATGAGTATTTTATTCCTGCGCACAGTGGAAAAAAACTCCACCTCCTTTTGACTGCATTTCTTACTAACTCTTTGGGACCAATTCCGATCTTGCTCAGAAGTGCTCCTAGCCTCAGTACAAGTTGTATGCGTGATTTCCGTGCGACTTGTACAGCTGTACGAGCAAGTATGATGCGTTAATCTCCTCGCAATTCAACCAATCGTACCTATCAGCGATGGCTCCTGAGTGACTCAAAGATGTCCGACACGTACAGTGCAATGCGTTTGATTTCCGGACGGTCAAGTACGATGGCGTTGTGAGCAGCCGGTGTGAGTCATAGCCTCCTGCTTGAAAAAGCTCCAGGAATCATACTTCAGGGATCCGCACTGGACCCCCATCACCTGGAGCCCTACGACTTGGACAGCACGGGACCCAGGGGTCCCCCTCACCCATGCATGTATGCTGCCAGGGTCACCAACGCAAACACGCAACAGGGGGTGCCCTTTTTTAGACGTACATTTTTCACGATGGAAGCCAATATAGATAACGTACAGCCGGCTCCCATTGACTTTAATGGGGCTCCGAGCGACCCGAGTCAGTCAGCACTGCTGCGCATCTTACTCTGTCGCTTGGAGCCCCAGAGCACGAGTCGGTCGGAAAGCTCTACGGGACAGAGTTGGTCGTAGGGCTTTCCGAACAAGATCGGAATCGGCCCCTTAGTATTAATTTTTGCCCAAGCTGACAGCAATAAACACAATTCTCTTTACCAGTTTTCACTTTCCGGATGGGGATGGAGGGGGTGTTTTCCCCCTCCAATTCAATAAATATTGACAAAGTCAATTGTGTGCTGCAGCAAAAATATTTCAGTGTTCACACAAACAAACATAGGCATAAATAAGAGGGATACAATATTGGAGAGACAGGACATGGAAGTGGAAGAGCTTATTTTAGGAGAATAGGGACAGTGCCTCTGCCCCAGCCATGGTTTATTTGTAAAGGGTACTGACAAAAGTTGCTGGGACACTTTCAAGATGTCACAAAGTCAGTTATTAAAAATTAGATAAAATATTCAATACAACATTTCTGCTACTGGAAAATTCTATTTAGGACAAGTTTTCCATGGGAAATTGATTTTTTGGTTTGCTAAAAACTTTGGCACTGATTTACGAATCTTCATCAACATTCCCAAAAAAATGTTCATTGACCTTGGTACCTACCTGGAAAGGTTTGGGGTGATCTGTCAAGTGGGTGTTGAGAAAAAAGGGGGCAATTTCCCAGTTGGAACTTTAGAAAGGAGATCAGCTCGGCCCTGTCTAATTTCACAATAGTACTGCGGAAGACACAGGTTTTTACACCAGTGCCGCGAAAAGTTGCATAAATAGCGGCAAAATTAGGCCAACAAGAACTACTTCATTGGACTTCAAGGAGAGTTTGCATGCTAGTAATAGTAAGGAAGTGCAGACTGCAGAATCTTTGATGGTTGTGTTCTTCTTTTAGTGAATTATATGTGTTGGGCTTTGGAAGAGTTCCTTCTGAATTGTAATTGACAAGAAGAGGGGTAGGAGAAATGACCAGTAAGGAGGTGAACTCACCTCTCATTGCCGGAATCATCGGCAAAATACCGATATTACTCAATATCAGGGTGATGCCACCTAAGTCTACAATAATCTTGAAGCCTAACTAGACTTTCTATGATTCACTCAATAACATTTTTACTGCTGCTCTTTCTGTCCAAAATCAGCCAAAGATGAAGCCAGATCCTATATTTTACCACATCTGTCATTGGGTGTATGTTCCATTGTACATAGCCAATCTCATACTTCTGTAACCATTTGAACCATGTCTTTGGATTGTTAATTCCTGAGACACAAAGTTTCTAGGTGAATTTTTGCTCTAACTCTAAATACCAGTTCCCAGTTTCAATTGGTCAAGCCTATGGGTCAGGTGGATATCTGTATCATAAGTTCCCTTGCCTGCAGTAACAACAACTGTGGCATTTTGAGATACAAGTACCTTAATGTTAGCACCAGGGAAGCTCCATAAACCTTACTTGTCTTGACTACAACTGCACTCCATTGCAACTATTGAAGCAAATGTGATCCTATTTGTGGCATTAACTGGTCTCCACCTGAACTGTGACCTGACTGGGACACAAACTGTTATCCCTCTGGTAGCCCATTTAAAATGCAAACTAGGACTCAGCACTAGATTTGGCACCCTTATTCTTCATGTTTTACTTGGTCTTCCCTTGTTTTGTTTTAATGCTGTGATCTTGGGACACAGTTTCAAACTGGAAACCAGTTTACTAGTCCAGATTGCATTGAGATATAATGAAACTAGACGGTTGTCATTTTGTGGCAGTCTATCTCCATTTGCCTTTCTATCTGGCACTTTATCTAGCTTTGCTTCTAAACATTGTTGGGAGGTCAATGAGTCCTGATGAGTTTAAAGAACATAAAATTGATCCCCTATTGAAAAACATTAGCCATTGGGCGCAATATACAGGGTCAGATGTGTTTAGGACCCTTGATCTTGCTGGTAGGTCACTCCCCCACCACACAGCTCCACCTGTGTGTCCGGACCCTGCCCCAGCTGCCGCTGCTGTAGAAATTGAGGCCCTCCTCCACCCGCAGGCTACCACCTGCACCTCATCCCTGGTGGCCATAGGCTTGTATCACTGTCGCTGTCTTTCTGTCTTCCCTGTACTGCACATACTGTCTTCTGGTGTCTGTGACCGCTGTTGCCTGTATACCCCCTGTGCCTGCTCCCCTGATTGTACTCTTTTTTATGCCTTCTGCTCTCCTGATTGCACTCATTTTTCTTGCCTCTGCTCCCCTGATTGTTCCCGTTTTTTGTGCCTTCTGCTCCCCTGATTGCACTTGTTTTTCATGCCTTCTGCTTACATGATTGCACTTGTTTTTCTTGCCTCTGCTCCCCTGATTGTACCCATTTTTCATGCCTTCTGCTCCCCTGATTGCACTCGTTTTTCTTGCCTTCTGCTCCCCTGATTGCACTCATTGTTCTTGTCTTCTGCTCCCCTGATTGTACTTGTTTTTCATGCCTTCCGCTCCCCTGATTGCACTCGTTTTTCTTGCACTCTGCTTCCATGATTGTACATGTTTTTCTTGCCTCTGCTCCCCTGATTGTACCCGTTTTTCTTGCCTTCTGCTCCCCTGATTGTACTAGTTTTTCTTGCCTTCTGCTCCCTTGATTGCACTGCCCCGCCCCCTCACTGTCCATTAGCTGCTCCTCCCTCCCACCTCCCCATATAGGCCTGCCGCTGTGCGGTGAGGAGAGCGACCCTTGACCTTGCTGGTAGGTTGTTCCCCCACCACGAATGTCTGACAAAATATCGAAAACAAAAATATCGATATACAAAAATATCGGAACGAAAATATCGAAGTCAAAAATATAGGAATCCTATCCCTAACAAGGTAAGTACAAATATATCGAAAATAAAATATAGAATGACAAAAATATCGTTTTTTTAAAATATCGTTTTTTTTAATATAATAAAAATGTAATATTAACAAAATAATACTTATAAAAGTTATAAACATATTTAAAAATGTACTATAATATTAAAAATTAATACATAATGTAATACAAATTAATAATAATAAATATATAATACATAATATATTTTTCATTAATAATAACTCTAAATTAATTATTGTCATAACTTAAAAACAAATAAAAATGTAATAAATTACTAATACATTTATTTACATAAAATATTCACATAACTAACAATTAATAACAACATAATACTAATAAAAAAGCTAAATATATTTTAGATAGCGTATGAGTAAAAATTACTATTCCCACTCCAGAGAGTGCGACAGTAGGGAAAGTGTTGGATAGCGTAGCAGTAACAATTACTATTCCTACTCCAGAGAGTGCAACAGTAGGGAAAGTTTTGGATAGCGTAGGGGTAAAAATTACTATTCCCACTCCAGAGAGTGCAACAGTAGGGAAAGTGTTGGATAGCGTCAGGGTAACAATTACTATTCCAACTCCAGAGAGTGCAACAGTAGCGAAAGTGTTGGATAGCATAGGATTACAAATTACTATTCCAACTCCAGAGATTGCAACAGTAGGGAAAGTGTTGGATAGCGTAGGGTTAAAAATTACTATTCCAACTCCAGAGAGTGCAACAGTAGGGAAAGTGTTGGATAGCGTAGGGGTAACAATTACTATTCCAACTCCAGAGAGTGCAACAGTAGGGAAAGTGTTGGATAGCGTAGGGGTAAAAATTACTATTTCCACTCCAGAGAGTGCAACAGTAGGGAAAGTGTTGGATAGCGTAGGGGAAACAATTACTATTCCAACTCCAGAGAGTGCAACAGTAGGGAAAGTGTTGGATAGTGTAGGATTAAAAATTACTATTCTAACTCCAGAGAGTGCAACAGTAGGGAAAGTGTTGGATAGCGTAGGGGTAACAATTACTATTCCAATTCCAGAGAGTGCAACAGTAGGGAAAGTGTTGGATAGCGTAGGGGTAACAAATACTATTCCCACTCCAGAGAGTGCAACAGTAGGGAAAGTGTTGGATTGCGTAGGGGCAACAATTACTATTCCAACTCCAGAGAGTGCAACAGTAGGGAAAGTGTTGGATAGCGTAGGGGTAAAAATTACTATTCCCACTCCAGAGAGTGCAACAGTAGGGAAAGTGTTGGATAGCGTAGGGGTAACAATTACTATTCCAACTCCAGAGAGTGCAACAGTAGGGAAAGTGTTGGATAGCGTAGGGGTTTAAATTACATACTTATAAATTACATCTATCAATTAATTAATTATTTAAAATTAATTACCAATTAATAAAATGTATTTACCAATTAATAAAAATAAATGTATGCTACCTACTAATAATAATTAATAATTCCTACTAATTAATAATTAATTTAACATAATTAAATTACTTCCCACCCTATTCCCCTATAAACCCATAACCCGCTACAGTACATATTTATCAATTAATCAATTAATTAAAATTAATTAAACATTAATTCTCAATTAATTAATTAATAATTCCTACTAAATAATATTTAATTCAACATAATTAAATTACTTCCCACCCTATTCCCCTATAAACCCACAACCCGCTACAGTACTAAAAGCCAATATTTAATTAAATTACATTAAAAATAAATTATAAAACATAATAAATACAATATAATATACACAAAAAATGTTTAAAAATCGATATTAGTAACATCGAAATTATGTATTTCGATATTATTGGGATCACTGAAATAATATCGACGGACACAATATCGACTTGCCAGAATATCGTGGACAAAATATCGACAGTCAAAATATCGAGTTTGTATCTACAAACAGGTAAGTACAAAAATATCGAGTACAAAATATCGTTAACAATAATATAGATGTAAAAAATATCGACTTTATTAAAAACAGTGTTAAATTAAATTAATATTAAATTTAAATTACTAAAATATACTTAAAACTACTTAAATTAAATTATAATAATTAAATAATAAATGAAAATAATAAAAATAATTTTTTACAATCTTATTAGTTGACCCTGAACCCTAAAAATACCCCTTTACCCAAAAACCCCAAACTGACCCTGAACCCTAAAAATGCCCCTTTACCCAAAAACCCAAAACTGACCCTGAACCCTAAAAATGCCCCTTTACCCAAAAACTGAAAACTGACCCTGAACCCTAAAAATACCCCTTTACCCAAAAACCCAAAACTGACCCTGAACCCTAAAAATGCCCCTTTACCCAAAAACCCCAAACTGACCCTGAACCCTAAAAATACCCCTTTACCCAAAAACCCAAAACTGACCCTGAACCCTAAAAATGCCCCTTTACCCAAAAACTGAAAACTGACCCTGAACCCTAAAAATACCCCTTTACCCAAGAACTGAAAACTGACCCTGAACCTTAAAAATACCCCTTTACCCATGAACTGAAAACTGACCCTGAACCCTAAAAATACCCCTTTACCCATGAACTGAAAACTGACCCTGAACCCTAAAAACACCCCTTTACCCATGAACTGAAAACTGACCCTGAACCCTAAAAATGCCCCTTTACCCAAAAACTGAAAACTGACCCTGAACCCCAAAAATACCCCTTTACCCTAAAACTGAAAACTGACCCTGAACCTTAAAAATGCTCCTTTACCCAAAATGTATCAATATTATTTAATTACCAATTAATTATTAATTAACAATAACAATAAAGTAAATATATTAGAACATTAGCTGTAATTATTTTAATAAATAATATTATTTTTTCCAAATTAATTACTTAAAGATAACACAAAATTAAATATATTAAAAATTTACTCTAATTAATGTAATTAACTAATTACAAATAATTAATTAACAATTAATTACTAATACAAAATATGTTCAAAATTATATTAATTAATTAACTAATTAATATTAATTAATTATCAATTAATTATTAATTAAAAATATTAACAAACATATATTAATTAATTAATTATTATTAAATTACTTCCCACCCTATTCCCCTATAAACCCACAACCCGCTACAGAATTACATTACGCAATTATTATAAAAACAAAATTCATTTAATAAAATATTTTATAACATTAATACACACTATTCACACATATTATTAAATAAAAATACACTAAAAAATATTATATATTATTAAAAATTCGATATTTTTGCTATCTATATTTTATACAGTCGATATTACTTCACTTACCTGAAAAACGATATTTTTGTAGTCGATATTATGTCCAGTCGATATTTTGTCCAGTCTATATTTAAAACTCGATATTATGTCCAGTCGATATTTTGGAGTCGATATTTTGTCTGTACACCATATTATTGACATCGATATTTAAAACTTCGAAATTACTAATATCATACTAATATCGATATTAAGACTGTCGATATTACTTACCTTCTATATTATGTCCCATCGATATTTAAACTTTCATATAATTGTATATCGAAATTTAAAACTCGATATTTTGTCTGTGTACCCCCACCACACAGCTCTGCCTGTGTGTCCTGACCCTGCCCCAGCTGCCGCTGCTGTAGAAGTTGAGGCCCTCCTCTACCCACAGGCTACCACCTGCACCTCATCCCTGGTGGCCAGTGGTAGGCCTTAGGTTTGTATCACGGTCGCTTTCTGTCTGGCTTCCCTGTACTGCCCATACTGTCTTCTGGTGTCTGTGACCGCTGTTGCCTGTCTACCCCCTGTGCCTGCTCTCCTGATTGTACCTTTTTATTATGCCTTCTGCTCCCCTGATTGCACTCATTTTTCTTGCCTCTGCTCCCCTGATTGTTCCCTTTTTTTGTGCCTTCTGCTCCCCTGATTGCACTCATTTTTCTTGCCTCTGCTCCCCTGATGTATCCGTTTTTCGTGCCTTCTGCTTCCCTGATTGCACTTGTTTTTCTTGCCTTCTGCTCCCCTGATTGCACTTGTTTTTCTTGCCCCCGCTCCCCTGATTGTTCCCGTTTGTCGTGCCATCTGCTCCCCTGATTGCACTCGTTTTTCTTGCATTCTGCTTCCATGATTGTACTTGTTTTTCTTGCCTCTGCTCCCCTGATTGTACCCGTTTTTCTTGCTTTCTGGTCCCCTGATTGCACTTGTTTTTCTTGCCTCTGCTCAACTGATTGTACCCATTTCTCGTACCTTCTGCTCTCCTGATTGCACTCGTTTTTCTTGCCTTCTGCTCCCCTGATTGCACTCATTTTTCTTGCCTCTGCTCCCCTGATTGCACTCGTTTTTCTTGCATTCTGCTTCCATTATTGTACTTGTTTTTCTTGCCTCTGCTCCCCTGATTGTACCCGTTTTTCTTGCTTACTGCTCCCCTGATTGCACTCGTTTTTGTTGCCTTCTGCTCCCCTGATTGCACTTGTTTTTCTTGCTTTCTGCTCCCCTGATTGTACTAGTTTTTCTTGCCTTCTGCTCCCCTGATTGCACTAGTTTTTCTTGCCTTCTGCTCCCCTGATTTGTGCCTGTTTCCTTGCCTTCTGCTCCCCTGATTGCACTAGTTTTTCTTGCCTTCTGCTCCCCTGATTGCACTCGTTTTTCTTGCCTTCTGCTCCCCTGATTGTTCTTGTTTTTCTTGCCTTCTGCTCCCCTGATTGTGCTCGTTTTCTTGCCTTCTGTTCCCCATCACTGCCCCTGATTGTGCCTAGCTGCCTTGGTGCCCACGCTGCTTCAGTTCCCGCTGCTGCGACTCCTGTGGCCCCGCCCCCTCACTGCCCATTAGCTGCTCCTCCCTCCCACCACCCCTTATAGGCCGGCCGCTGCACGGTGAGGAGAAAGACCCTTGACCTTGCTGGTAGGTCCCTCCCCCACCACACAGCTCTGCCTGTGTGTCCTGATCCTGCCCCAGCTGCCGCTGCTGTAGAAATTGAGGCCCTCCTCCACCCGCAGGCTACCACCTGCGCCTCATCCCTGGTGGCCAGTGGTAGGCTTTAGATTTGTATCACTGTCACTGTCTGTCTGTCTTCCCTGTACTGCCCATACGGTCTTCAGGTGTCTGTGACCGCTGTTGCCGGTCTACCCCTTGTGCCTGCATTCTTATCTGTGCCCATTTTCTTGCCTTCTGTTCCCTGATTGTGCCTGTTTTCTTGCCTTCTGCTCCCCTGTTTGTGCTCGTTTTCTTGCCTTCTGCTCCCCTGACTGTGCTCGTTTTCTTGCCTTCCCTTCCCCCTCGCTGCCCCAGATTGTGCCCGGCTGCCTTGGTGCCCTCGCCGCTCACATTCCTGCCACTGCGTCCCTGCCCCCCTCACTGCCCATTCGCTGACCCTGCCTCCCGCCTCCCAGCTGCTCCTCCATCCCACATCCCCATATATGGCAGCCGCTGCACGGCCTAAGGCAAGCCCGTCTGTGACCGTCCGCGCCCGGACCGTGCTCAGCGCCAAAATCCCTGGTCCCCCCACCCGCCACGATGACCACCACCACTTCGATGCCAGCACACTCCATGCTCTCAACCCTGGACGGACCTATGCCTGCTTCAAGGCCACCCCAAAACGCACACACGGCCCCTTCACCTGCCGGAACTGCAGCTACACCTGCCTCAGAGCAGCCAAACAACCCCTCGAGAAAGACCTCAACCACCTCAGATGCATCCTACTGAACACCCGCTCCACACGCAAACACGCCGTCAAGCTCTGGGACCTGCTCAACACATCATCCCTGGACGTCGCCTTCCTGACAGAGACATGGATGAACGACTCCTCTGCACCCGACATTGCCATAGCCATCCCAGGCGGCTACAAGGTCACCTGCAGAGACCGCACCAACGGAGCCGGAGGAGGAATCGCTATCGTCCACAAGACCAGTATCAGGGTCTCTACCAGCATCGAGGACACTCTCAGCACTGCAGGACACATGCATTTCCAGATCCACACAGACCCCAACTCCACCCTCAGAGGCACCCTCATCTACAGACCACCCCGGACCCGGAGCCCAGTTCAGCGACTCCATCGTCGACTTCGTCATCATGCAAGCCCTGACCTCCATCGACTACATTCTCCTCAGAGACCTGAACTTTCACCTTGAGAACAACAATGACAGCAACTCGACAACCCTGATCGATAACCTCGCCAACCTCGGACTGAGGAAACTCGTCACAACACCTACCCACTCAGATGGCCACACGCTTGACCCCATCTTCCCCGCTAGCCCCCACGTCTCCTTCAGCCATGCCACCAAACTCCTCTGGACCAACTACAGCTGCATCCACTTCTCCTTCCAGAAACCCACCACACACCACCACACCCAAGAGATCCCTCGCCGCTACTGGAGAAAAACCACCGAAGACCAACTACACGCAAACTTTGCTCTCAGCCCACCCACTGAACCCTCCAACACCGACAATGTTGCTCACAGCCTCACACGCTGGATCAACGACTGCGCCAACACCCTCCCCCGCAAAAAAAAAACACAGGGACACCAGCAAGAGGGCCAGCTGGTTCGCCCCAGAACTCCTAGCCTCCAAGTTAGCCTACCAGAAACTAGAGAAGAAATGGCACAGCGAACAGACACCGGACAGCCACGCAGCCCACAAGGACTCCATCCGCAACCCTCATCACCTCAGCAGGACTGCCAAGAGGACTTCCTTCAAAGACCGCCTCGACATCAACGCACACAACAGCAAGGAGCTCTTCAACATCGTGAAAGAACTCTCCAACCCCAGCTCCAACACCAACAACATCCCGCCGTCGCAAGCCCTGTGCAACTCACTCGCCACTTTTTTCCACCGCAAGATAGCAGACATCCACGACAGTTACATCACCCAGACATCCCCAACAGACAGCAACAGAACAGACTCTCTGCACACCATCGACCACGACCCCCTGCTAGCCTGGGCCAGCGTGAGCATCAATGACACCATCAATACCATGAGAACAGTCCACTCCGGCTCCCCGTCAGACCCATTCCCACACCAAATCTTCAACAAAGCCAGCAGCTCCATCGCACCACACCTGCGCAACGTCATCAATCTCTCCCTCAAGACTGCAACCTTCCCAGAGAGCTGGAAACACGCCAAGATCAATGCCCTACTCAAAAAAACGAAGGCAGACCCTAGAGACCTCAAAAACTTCAGGCCCATCTCTCTGCTCCCGTTCCCAGCCAAGGTCATCGAGAAGATCGTCAACAGAGAGCTAACCCGATACCTCAAAGAAAACAGAATCCTGGACCCTTCCCAGTCAGGGTTCCGCAGCAACCACAGCACCGAAACCACCCTCATCACCGTCACTGACAACATCAGGACCATGCTGGACAATGGTGAGACCGCAGCCCTCATCCTCCTGGACCTCTCCGCCGCCTTCAACACCGTCTGCCACCACACATTACGTGCACGCCTCCACGCCATAGGGATCCAAGACAAAGCCCCGGAATGGACCACCTCCTTCCTCTCCGGCAGAACCCAGAGCATCCGCCTCCCACCTTTCCGATCCAAAGCCTCCTAGATCACCTGCAGCGTACCCCAGGGATCCTTCCTCAGCCCAACACTGTTCAACATTTACATGGCCCGCTCGCACACGTCGCCCGACAGCACAACCTAAACATATTATCCTACACCGATGACACTCAACTGATCCTCTCCCTCACCAAGGACCCCATTACCGCCAAAGCCAACCTCCACAAAGGAATGAAGCTCCTCATCCATGCACACAAGGCACTCCACGAGACCAGCCCAGCCTACCTCAACAGTCGACTTTCCTTCTACATCCCTAACCTCCAGCTCCGCTCCGCCCACCTCACACTCGCCACCGTCCCGCGCATCGTAGGAACAACCACTGGCAGGAGATCCTTCTCCCACCTCGCCGCCAAGACCTGGAATATCCTCCACTGAGCCTACAACAGACCCAAGACCTGCTGACCTTCAGGAGACTTCTCAAGACCTGACTGTTCGATCAGTAGAGGCCCCCCTCCCCTTCCGAGCACCTTGAGACCCTCACGGGTATGTAGCGAGCTCTACAAATGGTTGATTGATTGATTGATTGAAGATGCTCTTTACAAAATGTTGGAAATCGCACACTGACTGTTTGTCACCGGAATCAGATTTTAAAAATGGACCTATGTACTTGTACATGTAGTCACAAATCACCATTTGCAGGGGTTGGGAGAATGACAAGCCTAAATGTATTGGGAGAAGTACACGTTTTAATTTGCTTCATTCACTCTCCTTCAAACTGTTTGGCTGGGGCATAGCCAATCATGCTGCCTTTTAGCATGGCATAATGAGCTCTCGGCACTCTTAAACCTGACAGCAGGGCGATGCGCACAGTGGGTGCACCTAAAGCACAACTAAAGGTAAGCCCATCTGCACCCTTCTGCAACTGTTAGGGGCCAGAGGCCAGCCATTACGTGCAACATTTGGTGTACTCTTCAAAAGACCTTAGATCCTTAACTTCCATTAATTACCAACTTGAAGCACCTCTTATACAAATACTGGAAAAACTGAGCATCCTTAAACTCTGGCAATCAGTCCCCTCGAAGCTGAAGAGGATGCCGACATACACCATTACCACTACCAGAGTGAATAACGTCCCTCGGTTAATGGTTAAATCTACTGTGAGGGATCTAAATTTTGCCTTCCTCAATACACATTCTTTGGTTTAACACCAACTTGACCTATATTATCTTCTTAAATCAAAATACCCATACATATTTTTTCTACCAGCAACATTGCTAACAGATGACTCTGTGCTTGACATTTTAGCAGCTCTTTGAGAAAATTATTACCTACTCAATTTCAATAGATCTCAGGGCAAAAAAGGGGAAGGGGTGCTACAGGTCTTAAAAAGCACCTATCATTCACCAAACTTTACCTGTTCCGTTGCTAAAAATTTGGTAATCAAATTTGATTCATCCACCTCCTCTTTAATATGTATACTTTTGTACCTCCCCCCTGGTTTCTATGCCCCAGTTTCCCTCACATCTGATTGATGCTTTATCTGCTTTGGTCATTGATTATGCAAAGCTATTACTTATTGGAGATTTCAGGCTGTGGACCAATCAGGAAAATGTTTCCCCCATATCCTCTGATCCTACTGACCTTCTGTTTAGTCTGAACTTTGGTCATCAGTTGTTTACAGGCACTCATATTCAGGGTCATACACTGGAATAGGTTTGGTTGCTCAATCTCACTATTTCTAACCTCGTGGTTGCCCCTTCTACCTGGCCAGACCATCACCCAATCAGTTTCAATGTAAATGACATAAGACCTTAAATGTTCCCCTCATGTCCAGGCATCTCCTCCAGACACTGGAAGTGAGTCAACCTAAATACCTTCAGTAACTCCTTGGCTCAGTCCAAACGTTCAAACTTTAAGAGTTTTAACAACTTCGGTGGGTCAGTCGCCGACTGGTTCCGGGAAGATTGTGATATGCATGTTACATTCGTTAAAACAAAACTAGTCTGTTGTCATGAAGCATTTAAATGGCATACTGATGACTTAAAGAAAGCAAAACTTGTGTTATGCTGTCAGAGCGTAATTGGCGTAAAACCAAATCACAGGATAAAAAGGATAGTTCTGCTTTGAAGCTCAAATCCTAGAAGAAATTGACTTAGGAGGCTAAACATACCAACTTGTCTAATAACATTTTAAAGTCTGAATATAAAAACAAAGTAATATTCAACCCAGTCGCCGAACTCTCCAGCTCAGGTCACTTAATTGCTCTAATTGTCCTTGTTTAAAAATTGTGTGATGACTTGGATTTATTCTTTATTGAAAAAATTCAGATGATAAAAAATATAATCCCTTCCAGCACTCTTGCCAGTCCTGTTTTCTCGGAAGACATAAATCCAATAAAACTGAGAGTATTTCCGACTATCACTAAAGATGATCTTTCAAAGCGGATGACTTAGGTAGAATCTGGCTACCCTTATTAGGTTTGCACACTCTGGATATAAAATTCTGCCTTTTCAGAGCTTTCCGACCCAGCGATCTCTATACTCATGCTATCCTTAAATCTAGACATGGTCCCCCATACCTTTAAGGACACAGTGGTCATTCCACTGTTGAAAGAAGCTGGGGAAGAATCTTTGACTTAAAGAACCATAGACCCATCTCCTTACTTACCTATTTGGCAATATATTGGAGGACCAAATTGACCATCATCACTGCTCCTTTTTAAAACACTGCTTCTTCCTGGACTCTCATCAGGCGGATTTTCAACCCACCCATTTTACAGGAGCTGTCATACTCTCAGTAGTTGATGATATGAGAGAGAAAGCAGACAAAGGACCGACCCAGGCATTACTGCTTTTGGACTTATCGGCAGCCTTTGACACGGTGGGTCATGACACTTTAATAAACTGTATCATAGCCTCTGGATTTCAGGGAGTAGCAGTAGATTGGCTGACATCCTTTATAACTGACCAATACCAATTGGTCCGCCTCTCCCGTTTCTGCTCCTACAAGGTAGGCTTGACTGTGGCATACCGCAGGGCTCTTCTTTGTCTCCCCTGCTGTTCAATCCCTATAACTGTCCATTGGTTCATAATTTACAGAAGCTTAAAATGAAGACATATATTTACGCTAACGTGGAGCTACTTTTCAATGTTGATGACTTTCTGGAATCTTTTGACTTTTTTTCAGAGAACCATGCTCTACATCTGTGGCTGGAAGAACTGTCATAAGCTGAAGCTGAAGCTGAATGCAGATATAACTAAGATCGTGATGACTAAAAATTAACTGCATGAATGGAATCTCTCTACCTGACCGTTGGAAATGGATGCTCCTCCTATCCCCAAAATTGTAGTTAAAAGCCTCAGGATTATAGTCAGTGAAGACTGCTTCCTGAAGCCTCAGATAGGCGCAGTGTCCTCATTCAGTTTCTCTCTTCTCCTAAAAATGAAAATAGATCAGGAAATTATTTTCCATTGAGGCCGTCATTCAGATTATAATTGCCCTTGTCATGTCAGAAAATGATCATGTGAATTCTTTCTACTTGGGTCTCCCAAGGGTATGATTTAGAGGCTCCAGCTGGTTCAAAACCAAGTAACTAGATTGGTCTGGTGCCACACTAGAATCTGTCACACCAGACCTGAACCGGTAAATTCACACTGGTTTCCAGTCACGTAGAGGTCACTTTTTAAAACCGGGTGTCTTATTTTCAGTCTCACTATGGCAAAAGCCATCTTTCCATGTCTTCCAGCATCTGTAATTATACCAGCAAGCGAATCCCGATGTCTTTGCTTCAAAATCTATTTCTTAGTTCAACAAGAAGGGACTGTTTACAAATATGCTATAATATCACAATGAAAATTAATTAGGCAGGGTGCAATTTGTGACCCACTGTGATTGACAACAAACACAGGGATCCTGTTATTTGAAGAATCCCCAGACCATTTATTAGCCATGTGTTTACATTTCTAAATGGAAAATCTTTTTTTAAAGTACCTCATGTTCCTTAACAAATCAGTGCTGCTTTAAAACATTTTTTTTTCTGTTTTGAAAATATCATAGGGAAAAGGAGTGTTCCCCTGGACCATTGCCTACTCCTCTGAGGCTGCCAACCCAATTGCTGAACTAAAGACATTCTCATTGGACCCCATCCCCTTTCAGAAACAGTTACCACTTACTTTCAGATATCGTAACTGTGTATTGCATACCGTATCGCAATTTGGAAGGAACATGCTTTTTCATGCCCACCCAAAATGTAATTCAGTGTGGATTGCCAAACCCATTTTATGAGCAGGAATTTTTTTTATGACTCTTAAAATGGGTTTTGTGCATTTGAACTGCTGCAGTTCCTCCTCTAGAGTGGAGGAACGTCACCCTGTCTGCTGCGAGAGTAGCAGCTGCCGCAAACAAAAATGATACTTTTTTTTAGCAAAGTGTACTCGTTAGCAGGGCCATTCCTGATGCTGATTGGCAGCAGGAATGACTTGCCTTAAGCCTAAAGTGAGCATTGGATTGGGCGCTGTCTTGTGACAGCAAGCCTGACATGCGCACTTCAGCCCGCACCCTTTACTAACTTTGTAGCAGCTGGGTGCAATGCAGGCTTCTAGAATGAAGTAGAGTGCTGTGTTAGCCTGCTCTGACAAATCATGGCGCTACTCTCATTCTGAAAATGGCATGAGAGCAGCTTCATTATTAGTTAGGTTCAATCGCTCTGTCCTTCGAGCTTCATGATTTTGTGGTAACAGTGGTCAAGGTGCCTTTCCTGATTTACTGTGTGTTAGAGAAGACGGTGCGCGGGGTTGGATAGCAGCCTCAAATTCTAACTGCGCGCTGCATGTAGTGCTAATTGAGAGATATTCATTTTCATACAGAGCAGGTACGGCTGAACATATGAGCCCACAGCAGATCCTAGTTATGTACACTCTTTTTCGCTCCTAGAATGCTCTGTAATTTTTGGGTAAGTGAGATGACTACTGCGATGCAGGATTATGGACAAACCCATGACACCTGCTACATATGAAATTTAAGGTTGCGTTGAATGTGGGCAGAAAATACAAGTCCCATAGTCTTGTGCTTTAATCCTGCTTGTGAGTGTCAGGAATAAATATGTGTCACTTCATCTCACTGCATTTCCCAATGAAATAATGCCTACCATATCCCTTTGTCCAGTCGCAGCTTCTAATGGTAAGAAGTGGTGTGGCGAGGAGGGGGTGCTTACCTTCCCAGTGGCCGACTCTCTTCCGTCCTCTTTGTCTACGTCCATGGAGCAGGAACAGGAAGCAACCAGGCTCCCCTAAGCCAATCACCATGCTGCAGTGCAGCATGGTGATTGGTCTGAGCACAGACCCAACAGACCTGAACTACTACCTGCCCATCTCTCTCCTTCCCTTTGCAGCCAAAGTCTCCTAAAAATTTGCCAGCACACAACTAACCACCTACTTCGAAGAGAATGCCATACTCACCTTTTCCCAATCCTGATTCTGCAGCAACCACAGCACCGAGACCACCCTCCTCGCCGCCACCAACGACATCCACATGCTACTCGACCAGGTACAGAACGTGGCCCTTATCCTACTAGACCTCTCCGCGACGTTCAACACCCTCTCCCACCGCAATCATGCAACCAAACTCCAAGACTCCAGCAAACAAGGACTCGCCCGCGACTGGATCAGCTGTTTTCTCACTGGCAAAACCCAATGGATCATACTCCCACCCTTCCTCTCTGAGCCCACAGAGATCAGCTGCGGTGTACCCCAGGGATCTTTGCTGAGCCCCACGCTCTTCAACATCTACATGGCCCCCCTTGCTGCCATCGTCAGATAGAATGGGCTCAGCACAGTATCCTACGCCGATGACACCCAGCTCATCCTCTCCCTCACGAAGAACCCTAAAGACACCAAACTCAGCTTCCAAGAAGGAGTGAAGGACGTCGCTACCTGGATGAGCGACAGCTGCCTAAAACTGAACTCGGAGAAGACTGATGTTCTCGTCCTTGGAACTTCCCCCTCTGCGTAGGACAGCTCCTGGTGACCCTCCGCTCTCGGAAACGCACCCTCATTGATGAACCACTCCCGGAACCTCTGCATCATTCTAGACTTCTCCCTCACCATGACCCGCCAGGTCAAGGCATTCACCTCGACCTGTTTCAGCACCCTCCGCATCCTCCCCAAGACCTTCAAATGGATCCAACCCAAAGCCAGAAAGACCGTCACCCACGCCCTCATCACCAGCAGACTGGACTACAGAAATGGCCTTTACTTGGGAATCAATAAATCCCTGCTACACAAACTCCAGATCATCCAAAACACTGCTGCCAGACTCGTCCTTTGCACTCCATGACAGGAGCACATGACCCAACACCTGCGAGACCTCCACTGGCTCCCTGTGAGAAAGAGAGTAACCTTCAAGCTACTCACCCATGCCTACAAATCTCTACACAACATCGGACTCAAATACCTCAACAAAAGAATCTACTTCCACGTACTCAAAAGAAACCTCCACTCTGCCGACCTCGCCCTAGCAACAACCCTACACAACCGCAGAACCAGAGCCGGGGGAAAGCCTTCTCCCACGTCACAGCCAAAGCCTGGAATGAACTCCCAGTCAACATCAAATGCTCCCCCACCCTGCACACCTCAGGAAGAGCCTTAAGACCTGGCTTTTTGGCCAACCCTGAGCTGCACTCCCCCACCCCAGCACCTTGAGACACTCACAGGTGAGTAGTGTGTTTTATAATACCCTGATTATTTGATTGATTGTTTGATTGATTGAATGATTCAGCGTCATGGTTCAGTTCTCTAATTAGAACTGGCAGCCTGGTGGCATGTTCCCCACCAGGCTGTGAAGGCCGGCAAAACAGTCATGCACACTTTCGAGAGTATTTTATACTCCCCCTCCTGCTCTGCATCCAGCAGAGCCCGTCCCACCCACACCTTCACAGTGCCCGACAATAGCTAAAATTAAAATGATAATAATATTGTTATAATTTTATTTTTATTTTGGACCGACGCTCCTCCACCTTAGCAGAGGTGCTACCAATGCCTTTGTCAGTAAAGTTGTCAAATTACACTCAAATACTTTTTTATGTTTCTGCTGTGGGTTGTTTTGTTCTATGTGCCTATGTGTTTGGCATGTCTTTGCTTTGCTAAAAAGTGCTTTATTGTTTATTAGGTTCATCTGTAAGTGTTGTGGCTCATACAGGAGCAATAAAAAACAAACTAGAGAGAGAGGCATTTAAAGAGCCAGTAAAATCTTGATATAGTGCTTACAAACCTAAGAAAAACATTTAGGCTCTGGAGAAACGGCATTCAATACCAAATAATGGTGGCCTGTTTGATGACGCCTGCCAACTAGCGTTGCTTCCTTTTTAAAGTAAATGTTTCTTCTCCTGAAATAAATTTTCAATACACTTCCTTCAAAAAATGATAGAACACTCCCTACTTTCCCCAGCGCTCCCTGCTCGGCACATGGCTGCAGCATCTGAGCAGGAGCAGATGTCTCCGGAACAGATCCTTCCTTCTAACCCAATGCTTCCTTACTTGATGGCCAAGTAAGACCGGTGCTCCCTCCAGGAGGGACTAAGGTGGATTTTTGCCAACTTCTGTGATGACATTCTTGCCCTCTATCTGAAGAGGAGTAAAGGTCAAAGCACACTTCTTGTGGGCACGATCACGATGTGGGGGAAGAGGCTAGTGTTATTCACCATGTACAAAGTTAGCATATGTGTGCTGAACATTAGCCACTGTACTGCATGAATGCTGCACTTGGATTTGTGACCATGCACAGTGATTTGTGTGAGTGTATTTGGCTCTGCACATGGAGCCATTTTTGCTACCTGAGGGTGTAAACAAAGTTCTAGGTGTGAGCCTTCATTACAGATCACATTGAAATGTCTGGGACAAAGTGTCACCACAGACACATTTCTGCAGTGTGTATAAACATATGAAATAATATTGACCATATCCACTGTCATCCATGTATGAGCCTCTCTATCTGATTTTGTCAATGTATTGCGTTCTCAGTGAATTGGTGGCCTAAAAACACAATAGCAGTAAATGTTTCACCTGTATCATGCTACAACTGACAGCAGAGATTTAGCGTGACCTTGGATGTCAGTTAAAGCCCTACTTTTACATCGCAGTTTTTACACCACAAATACCATTACAACTCATCTTTTGACACTGCAAACCATTACAACGCAAATTGATAGGGTTGTATTAAAAGTACCATTACATCGCAAACCATTACCACGTATACTAATACAACACATACCATTACAACGCATAATAATATACAATTAAAAAACATATGGTTAAATATTTTTTTTTCATCCAATATCTGGGACAGGAGGCAAGGGAAACATGGGTTTTGGGTAGGGGAGTACATTAATGCCCAGGTATTGATTTTAGTACTCAAGAATTCATTCAAATACTGAAATAATAAAATACATAGGTATTAATAATTTTTGTAAATTTCCTAAAATTGAGAATTTAAAGCATATATACAAAAAACATTTTAATTGATACACTCTACAGTTTGTGTCAGAAACATACAAAGCACAGAAAGCATAGAAAACAAGTGTCCTTCAACTATTTCCAGTACAGCACATGACCCATCATCTACTCAAAATGGCTGATATTCTAAAATGGAATGTATTAACCGACATTTCACACTACACAAATGCCCAGATGCATCAAACTACTTTTTTGCGTCTCCTAATTTGCGAAAATTACCGAATCGCAAATTAGGATTTGCAAAATGGTATGCATCATTGTTTTTGCATTTTTTTTGCAATTCGGTAAAAATCGCAATTTTTACCGAATCGCATAAAAAATGCGATTTTGAAATTGCGAATTCGCAATTCCCATTCATTCCTATGGGCTGAAATGCCCATAGGAATGAATGGGAATTGCGAATTCGCAATTTCAAAATCGCAATTCAACAAAGCATTTCAAGGGTGGAGAGGGGGGTCCAAATGACCCCCCCCCCTGCACCCATGAAATGCACTTTTAGCTATAAGTTACATACACACATGTCCTAAGGACATGTGTGTCTGTACCTTAACAGTTTAAAAAATGCATTTTTGTGCATTTTTAAACAATTTTGCAAATTACCACGAGGTTCAAACTCGTGGTAATTTGCACTTGCAATTTTAAAATTCACAATTTTTTTTTAAATGATGCATTGCATTTAAGGAATCGCAAAATTGCGATTCCTTAAATGCAATCGCATTTAAGAAAATCGCAAAATTAGCGATTTTGTACAAAAACTAATGATGCATATCAAAAAGCATTTTTGGAATCGCAAACGGCCGCTTTTAAGGAATCGCACAGTTTGCGACTCCAAAAATGCTTGATGCATCTGGGCAATAATACCTAAACATTCTGTCAGGTTCAGATTCATGGGAAAACATTGTTTCCAAAACATATTTCCTTTCAAATTCTTTTTTACCCCTAAAAAACGTATAAAAGAAGGCGTCCACAATTTTGTGGTCACTGCTGCACTGACTTCCATGGTGACCCCATACAGCAGAAGTAGAAGGAAACTTGACAAGACTTTCAAGTCGTACACTGCATCTACTGACAGAAGTAAGTGTATGTTTAACACAAAACACCTTCAGAATGAAAGCAAATATATCAAGTACTTAAATAATGTTTTTAAATTATTTACAGCACTTCAGAATTCAACCCCAAGTCGACTACATATATTAAGAAATCTAGATTTCTGTTTAAAAGTAAGTGAATATCAAACTACGTTTTTTAATTGCAAAAAAAGCCCAATAAGCGATAATGGAATTATGCTACATTTTTATTTATTTAAATTACTACACAGTTTGAAAAAACAACAACAACAATTACAAATTGAAGAAATCAATCAATTGGAAAATCAGCTGTAAGTAAACATTTTAATATTATTTTTCAACAGAAAAAAAACGTTAGACATTTTCAAAATAAAATGGCAAGCAATAGTCTGTTAAATAGGGCAACATTTTAAAGCGTAATCCACCAGGTGCTTGCCTCAGGGAATGTGCTGAACAGTGGTGCGGGGCAAAATTTGTGTTCTAACTTCACCAGGTTTTTGTCACAGGGATTGTGCTGCTCTGTGGTGGAGGGGCAAAATAACTATTCTAAATCCACCATGTGATTAGTTCAGGGGGAAAGTGCTGCACAGTGGTGGGGGGCAAAATTACTAATCAAATTCCACCAGGTGTTTGCCTCAGGGAAGATGTTGGACAGTGGTGGCGGGTAAAATTACTATTCAAACTATACCAAGTGAATGCCTGAGGGGAGGTGCTGGACAGAGGTGGGTGGCTAAATTAATATTCTAACTCCACCAAGTGATTGATTCAGCGAAGGTGCTGGACAGTGGTAGGGACACAATTACTATTCTAACTCCACTAGGTGATTGCCTTAGGGAAGGTATAGGACAGTGGTGGTGGGGCAAAATTACTATTCAAACTCTGCCAAGTAATTGCCTCAGGGAAGGTGTTGGACAGAGGTGGGTGGCTAAATTGCTATTCCAACTCCATCAGGTGATTACTAAATTGCTATTCCGACTCCATCAAGAGATTGCCTCAGGGAAGGTGCTTGACAGTGGTGGGTGGTTAAATTACTATTCTAACACCACCAGATGATTGACTCCAGGAGGGTGCTGGACAGTGACTGCCTCAGGGAAGTTGTGGTAAGTGGTGTGGGTCAAAATTACTATTTTAACTCCACCAAGCGATTTCCTCATGGAAGGTGCTGGAAGTGGTAGGGTGCTAAATTGCTATTCTGACTCCTTCAAGAGATTGCCTCAGGGAAGGTGCTTGACAGTGGTGGGTGGTTAAATTACTATTCTAACACCACCAGGTGATTGACTCCAGGAGGGTGCTGGACAGTGACTGCCTCGGGGAAGGTGCTGGACAGTGGTGGGTGGCAAAATTGCTATTCTGACATGTAAAGATGCTTGAATCATAGAAAGTGTTGAAAAGTGATGATGTACAAAATGCAAGTTATGTGTCATTTTTTCTTCAAACAATATATTCCTTTTAAAGTTGAACATATAATCAATAAACTTTTTTTCACGGGTTTACTTATTCAGCAAAATCAACCATCCAAGAATAACCAGCAGTTGAAGTTCAATCAAATCTCTCCAGCACTAACTGAAAAATCAAAAGGCCTTTCACAGGTAAATTATTTGGAAACCCAACGAAACAGCCAAAACTAACTAGCCCAATTTGCATAAGTTTCCAAAAATAGAGTTAAACAAAAATCACTTTAAAAGCAAAATAACAAATTGCAAGAGCAGACTAACCAGAGATAATTTTGAAAAAAGTCAGTAAATCTCATCTTTATCTTTCAGACAAACCAAACAACAACCAGAACTGAGAAAACCAAAATAAACCTAACCACCAGCAAAAAGCCTAAAACCATCAAATCGCCAAGCAAATAAACAAGAAAAACCTTGAAAAGGTGAGTTTGAGGCAATAAAATCCTAATATTCTTTTTGCAGGATTCAACTACAAAACAAAACCACGAAATCTTAGCATGCATAATAAAAGACAAACAATTTAATAAAGATCATTTTATTTCAAAATACAATAGGCAATCAATGAACAATTAACCACATTTTTTTTTCACAGGATGCAATCAATAAAAAATGTCAAAATTCTAACTTTAAAAAAATATTTTTTTGAGACAAAAATCAAGATGGCAACTGGAAAACAAGCAACATATCTGAAATCCAGCAGACGCAGTAGGTTATTAAAGTACAGTGGCTACTTTTATTGTAAGGTGAAAATAACTGAGCCCAGATGTCATTGGAGGTGTTTGCAATATTACTCATCCCATTGCACAGGCAGAGCAGTTACTCTTGGTGACACTGTTGAAAGGACCACAGAGAATAACTACTCTGCCTCTGCAATGGATATTGAGGTTAGAGAAAACATAAATCAAATGAAAGAACTTGCATACACCTCCAATAAAACTTGCACACACCTCCAATGAACCCTGTGGCTCAGTTTTGAGAGAGGTTGCCCAAAACATTCTTATGCATGTAGCAAGTTGTATGCCTACAATCCCAAACTTACGCAGAATTATACAGCATGAAAAACAGGCAAGTAACGCTATATGTGTAATACCCCAAACATACTCTAATATTACCATTCCACCTGAACTTTCACTGTAACTTAAAGAAACCTTTCTTTTGCATGATAACAAAACCCCTCAGAGAAGAATAATGACATTTAGAACAACCCGTAACTTCATGAAATTAGAGACTAGTGACATTTGGATAATGGATGCCACTCTTAAATCTATACCCCATCCATTCACCCAAATATACACTATTCACACCTACATTAATAACATAGTATTACCTTTAGTGTACAGTTTACTCCCCTATAAGCAAATGTCAAAATACACTGAATTTTTATCAGTGGTAAAAGCTAAAACCTTGAACAAAAGTCCTAGAGAAGTGTTAATTGACTTTGAATTACCCATGATTAACACCATCAACAAAATGTATTCAGAAACACAAATTCAAGGATGTTTTTTCACTTTTCACATGCATTTTAGAGGAGAATTAAAAAAACATCCTCAGTTGAGGATTACATATCAGACAGTAAACTCCAATTCAATTTTTAAAAAACTAACACCCCTTTGCTTTGTTCCTCCAGGCTGGGTAGATGAATACTACATATCTCTTACTGAATCTGAATATTTTAATACAAATAATGAAAAATTGGCACCCTTTCTAAATTATTTTGAGGACACATGGATTGTCCATCTAAGCAGGTCAGGTCGCAGGGGGAAGCCACAATTTCATGAGAAGTGGTGGAACTGCTACACGACCTGCTTAGAGGGAAGAACAAAAACAAACAATGCCATAGAAGGATGGCATAACTCCTTCAACAAACCTATTGGAAAACCTCACCCAAATTTGTATAATTTCTGGGAAATTTGAAGAAGGAGCAAAGCTTCCAAGAAATGAGAATAGCATAATCAGTGACTGGTAGTATAAACCAAGGTTTTTTAAAAAAACACAAGCAATGTCCGAGCAACTATTGGGTCAAATACAACAATTTTCATTGATGGTGGCTTCAGACTCCCTAGACAATATTGCACACAACCTAGATGTCTAATCTATACTAACCTCTATTCCACCTTACGTGGCTGTTTTGAAAATCATTTTTACAACCCCAATTGCCATGTTTCAACAATACATTTGAAATTTAAAATAAAAGTTGGGAATCCTAGATTAAGTAGTCTTCTTTCTTCAGCTGTTGGATTAGTTAAAATCCCACATTTCACCTGAAGTCTTGTGCAATTCATAAATCCAGAGAAAGTAATCCAAAAACCTTGTTGAAATCTAAAACCCGAGTTACATTTTTGAAAAAATTCCACAGTTTGGCATAGCCATATTGTACAGCTGAATTAGTGCTGCAAACAATACTGTTCCACCTTAAAGAAATGCACCCCCAGAAAAATCCAGAAAAAACTAAGCTTTTAGGCAAAATGTGCATTAAGTAATCCATCAATGCAATCCTCTATCCACAGTAATCAACAGTATCACAAAAATCTATTCAGCAAATCTTTTAAAGCGTCCCAAAAGTTGATTCTGCCATCCATGTCAGAATCAGAATCAGAAATGCTTTATTCGATTTTAGCAAAGTATAAAATCATAAAAGCGTCGCAATAAATACACATTACATCATACACTCAAACATCCTACTTTAAAAACAGAATTTAAAAAGACAATAAATTAATAACTTTTCGATATAAAGCAGATCCTTATAGACATTACTTTTCAAATGAGGTCATTAATCAGTCAGTTACCATCATTACTTTACGTTTTTTTTAAATACTTTTTAAAAAACAAGTCATAACCATAATGCATTTCTCACGACCTAATTGCAGGAGGCTTAGATACGCCGGTCTGCATTGGCGCCAATGATCTTGTCTTAAATACTGTCTAATCCATCTTTTACGTTCCCTGTCATAATGTTTGCAAAATAAAATCAGATGGAAAGTAGATTGATTTGGCAGGTCATCACAAGTACAGGGTTCCAAATCCCTGGACCAGTCATGGACCTTGTCAGGAAAGTTACCATGCGAAAGAATACCTCAAATCTGAACCGCGTTAAGAGAAAACGGTCAAAACCCACACTGCCAATAGATAGATATGGTTGGATCGTCTGGCATAGCAGGGTCATTTGATGCTTTAAGACGGTACGTTTCGGAAGTTCACAAGCACTTCTTAACATTCCAAAATGACTCGTACATAATAGTTTCAAGTCTTTCCTGGATATCCCAATCATATTTTCCGGGTCACTGTATAATTCTGGTCTTTGCAGATCCGTAAAGATATTTTTAACATACATTAGCCATGGGATACAATTTACATTGTCGAGGGCCATTGCATCCTTTATGATGTCCCGATTTAAGTCCAAAGATTCGCCGGTCCATACCCTATGCCAAAATAAGATTGGTTGGATTTTTATAAGGTCAGAAATATACTCTAGACCTAATTCCTCATGGCAACTAAACGTCGCTGTACCCTGTGGTAATGCCAATAGATATCTTAGAAAACAATTCTCAACTACCTGAATAGTCGGAGCATGCTGTATTCCCCAGATTCCAGCCCCATATAGGGCGATACTCCTGCATTTTGCCTTATATATTTTTAGAAGAATATCCGGGGTTCTTTTACCCAACTGCTTCGAGAAGTTCATAAGTACCGGTATAGAGCGCTTAAAGAACAAAGTCCTACTTTTTATGGCAGCTCCCCACTGCCCCGTACCATCAAGCAGAACCCCTAGGTAAGAAAACGTTTTTGTACATTCGATTGTAAGGCCGTCCACCCTTAATCCCTTTGCTTCGGCCCGCCCCTTCCCACACATTATCATAAACGATTTCTTGGCGTTAATTCTTAGCCCTCTTGAAGCCATAAAGTAATTATATTTTGCTAAAGCCCTCTTGGCTCCTATCTTAGTACGGGCCATACGCACTGCGTCATCCGCATAAAGGAGTGATACAGCTTGTTCCTTACCAAATCTTGGGCAATCAATGTTGCAGGCCTTCAATTCTTTCTCCAGAGCATTAGTATAAATGGAAAATAAGAATGGGGCCAGCACACAGCCCTGCCTGACACCCTTCTCTATGGGAAAAGGCCCAGTGCATTCTCCCTTGGTCCCGTGCCGTACCCTAGCTGTTGCCCCAGAATACAGCTGGCCGAGGAATGAGACTAGGGCTGGTTCCACTCCTATTTCCTCAAGGGTCTGCCATAACTTTGCATGATCCACACAGTCAAACGCGGCTGTGCCACACAGTCAAACGCGGCTGTGCCACACAGTCAAACGCAGCCTTGTCATCTTTGTTTGTGAACCTTCCAACTAGATGAAAAAATGCAACACTTTATTTTAGAAAAACAAGCTTTAAAAATATTTTTAAAACATTGCTTTCTCAACACTTTGTTTGAAAAAATAAATAAAAAAAGCCTTCGTAAAAAAAATTCTTCTTAATCAAAAAGTGTTAAGAAAGCAATCAACCCCTACGTGGGCCTACAACTGCTACTTGCGTAAGAATAAAAATGTAGATAATATATTCAAAACATACAAAAAAATCTACTCTCCTAGTTTTAAATACCTCCTTCCTCTCACCTTAGAATAAAATAAGCCACTAACAAACTATTATTTATAGTTTTAAATTACCTTACCTGAGCGCAGCTCTTCCTTACATCCATTCTTGATCGCAACGCTCCACCAACTGTTGAAAGTTACGTACAACCGGCAACGTCATCTGTTTTGGTAAAAATGAGAAAAGGACATTTTTTTTCCCATTGATTTCAATGGAAAACAGTGGGAAAACCTACAACTTTTTTACAAATATATATGTTAGAGTACAGTTGCAATGTGGATTTTTTTAAGATATTAAAAGTTGCATTAAAAAAAAATATATTATTTAGATTGACTGTCATATTTGTTTTAAAGAATTAAAAACATTTTTGGGGAGTTGTCTTTATTATTTAATATTTATAGTTTATATTTTTAATAATCTTAGATAATTAACTACATGTACCCTCATTTAAGCATGTTTACATATTATTAATTATTTTATTAACTATTTTATTACTTTTAATTATTTAAATATGACATTAAAAATGTATCATAAATGAATACCCACGTATTAACATTAATATCTGGGTATTGTTACACTGCCCCACCCATAACCCCTGATTTCCTTGCATCTCAGGGGATGAGTGTCAATCCCTTTTTTTTATTATAATAGAAATTGCTTTAAAAAAATGATACAAGTAAAAATGACATACCTGGGTATTAATTTGCTACCCCACCCGAAACCCATGTTTCTTTTGCATCCCACCCCAGGGGTTGGTTGTCAAACACACTTCAAAAATAATGTAAAAAAAATTAATTAAACATATTTTGTTATATTATTAAATTATTGAGTATTAATACAAAATGAATACATGCATATTACAACTAATACCTGGGTATTAATATACTAACCCAGCCATAACCCCTGATACCCAAGCATCCCTTCCCAAAGGATAAGTGTCAAACCCTTGATTTTTTTTATTAATGTTACCAATAAAGTACAAAATACTTAAAAAATCTATTTTCATTAAAATGTAATACTCAAGTATGAAAATTATTACCGGCATATTAATAACTAACCAACCCAAAACTCATTGCCCTAGGAACCTGTCCCAGGGGATGGGTGTCAATCTCAATTAATTTTAATTAAAATTTAAAAAAAAATGTAAAAAGTAAAAATAAAGGTAAAAATCTCTAATAATATTAAAAATGAATACATAATTAATACATGTAATACCTGGGTATTTAAACACAACCCCACCCAATACCCTTGTTACCCTAGAATTCAATCCCAGGGGATGGGTGTCAATCCCTCTTAAAAATTAATTAAATATTTTAAGTAAGAAATATAGTTTAAAAAACGCAACTATTGGAAAAAAACTAAGTATTAAAATGAATACCTGGGTATTAAAACACCAACCAAACAAAAAATTAAAGACTTCAAAAAAAATTATATGTATACAAATAAAAAAACGTACCTTATGAATGCTTTGTAATGGCCTGTGATGTAAAGACAGATGCATTGTAATGGCATGCCTTGTAATGGTACTTATGATGTAATGCCTGTGTTGTAAAGGCATTACTATGTAATGCTGGTGTTGCAATTGATGTTTCCCTTGAAGACACCAACTGAATGCTGGTTCTGCCTATCTGGGGCCTTCCCTGTACACGTGAAACTGATGTGGGTAATTACTATGGTTTTATTTAGTAAAAGAAAGCGCATGATTTTTCCAACTTTTACTTAAAAGAATTTGATGGGGATAGAGGGTTATTAATACTATAGCTCTTGATTTACCCCACTACTTTCCCATATCACTAGCCACTACTGCTTTTGAAACAGCCATTTTGAAATCACAAACCTTATGATTTGGTGTTTACAGGGTTAACTATGGCAATTGTTTTAATACATCTGGCCCCTAGCCTGCAGAAAATTAGCGCACATTATTATCTTAGGTTCACATGTATGTCAGTTAGAATGCTCATGTTTCATGCTTTTTGAATGTATGTTATATTTAGCTAAACTATTTACTTATGTTTTTGTATCCTAATTTAATTTCTTCTTTAAAGTTAAAGCAAGATTCAGTTCATTATGTGTGCGTTTGGGTTGTTATGACTATTTGGCAATTTGAAACCTTACCGTCTAATAGAGTGCACGTAGCCATGTCTGCCTTGCTTCCATGCATTTTTCTGTTTCTTTCTACTGCGTGACATTTGTCATGACTAAGATAAGATAATTGAGAGAAGTTGCCTAAGATAAGTGAAAGTATGCATGAAGAAGGGGGCCTCATGTATTAAATATATGGCAAAATACATTTTGAGAATGGTGGAGGGCATGCTGGTCCAGAAGACAAAAAGCAAGGTGATGCAAGAAATCTCATGATGTTTTCTTAAGGGTAATTAGGACCGAACACCCCAATTTACAGATTGTTGTCCTTTGAAAATACTGATGGCTCCCTTCTAGGTCAATGGACCTTGGCCGTTATATTTGAATGGAGCTGAACAAAAATACAAGTCATAATTAATTCAACAACTGTTAGATTCTTTATCTTCAGTTAATGGTGAGATGTTGGTGAGGTTGTTAAAACCTCTATCTTAATGGATTAGTATGATTTTGTCATCGTTATTCAGATTAGTTTGGTTTAGAAAATATCAAAGAAAAGATTGTTTAGTGACAGGCAGATATTAAAACAGAGTGTTCCATAAAAGTAAATTGTCACTCAGAGCCTAATCTATCCTATAATAGAACCCATGAAGAGTTCCTTTTCAGAAAAGAGCTAATAAAGCTTCCCATAAAGGCTCACTCTGGAAACTCAGTCGAGTTCCCTGCATTTGCAGTAGCAACTGTTAAGATACCAGGAAAGGAGGATATGGTTGTTGCAGTAGCATTGATCAGGAAGAAGGTTTAGGTAGGTAGACAATAAAGTCACCTTTAGCAATCACTGTTGGTAACAAGGAGGAGGATTAGGTCAAGTCTCGAGTCTCAAAATGAGTCACAAGTAAGGGGCAAGAGAAAGGGTGAGAGAGAGTCTGCATCTGTACGAAAGTGTGTCTGCATTCTAACTAGGTAGGAACACTCTTGTATAAAATCACACAATAATGTATCAAAACTTAGCAATTGTTAGTAGTTCTCCTCCAATGTAAACTGCACGCCTTCAACTTCCTATGCTTCTCCAGGACCGGACTGGTGCTTTCGGGCACCAGGCAATCCCCCGGTAGGCTGGATGGTATGGGGCCGGTTTTTTGACAGGGGGCCGGTTTTCTGGCTGGGGGGTCAATGGCTGACCTGTGCAAGTGCAACTAAACAAACATTTCAGGAGGAGGAGGTGCCTGTGCGCAGCGCGCAGAATTATGCACTGTCTCCTCCTCCGCCGTGTCTGCGTGCCTCTCTAGAGTGCTGATGTATTTCCCGCATGCGCATTGGGCAATAAAACCGCGTGTGACTGCCTGCAGGCTGCTGCATCACGAGTGACGAGAAGAGCAGAGGTGCGCACTTCTAATCTTGACCGGAGCCGACATAATTTAATTATTCTACTGGCTATCCCGCCAACGTAGCCCCCTTGTGTCTGCCACCACCAACAGCAGGTGAGTAAGGTTTGCCTGCTAGCGCCTGTTAAGCCTGGCCCTTGCTTCAATGAGCTACCCATTCCTGAGTTGAGTGCACAACTCAGGCTTAGGGGCCCCCTCCGTATATACACAGCTCTGTGTGTACATTCTGAGGCTTCTTGCCTGCTAGAGGCCACCCTCAGCCTGAGTTGTGCGCTCAGCTCAGGAATGGGGAGCTCATTAAAGACAGGGCCAGGCTAAACGGGCACTAGCAGGTGAGAGGCTTCAGCATGTGCACACAGAGCTGTGCACATACGGAGGGGGCCCGGGTATATTAAAATTAAGGAAAATGTAAAGCTATTTATACAGAGAAAAAGTAAAACCAACACGTAAAGACAAACTTGCTCCAGTTCAGGAACGCATTGCACCATTTAATATTAAGTTATTCTCCATTTATAAAACTTGGCATTGATTGCAATCATTACCTTTTTGGTAGTAGTATGTGTCAGGTACACAATGCAAACACAGGTCAGCTGTAATATTAGGGGAGTCTCTTGGGATTTATGGCTTTCAGATGGCCATCGTTTGATGTTGTGCTTTGAGGCAGATTTTCCCCTAGCGTTACTTCTTGTGTGGAAAAGGCAGTCCTTCCGTCTTGTAGAAATATTAGGCCATAGTATGATGGTGAGTGTAGACTTCTTCTAGATTAGAAGCCTAAATTAAACCAGTTAGACAGACATACTAGACAGATGGCATAAAACAACCTGTCAATGACACCAGAAGATGTAAATTTAACATGAATAACCTTTGGTGAAGCAATGGAGACTCTGGTACTAGTTTGCGGTTGCCTTAGCTGAAGTAATCCACATGGCACATTTTGTACAGTTCTGTAGACTGCAGGGAAGATGGAAGAGAAGTTCAAGTTATAAACTGTCTACATAGTGTACTGTTGCAGGAGCAAAGCCATAACTCCATGGCCATGAAGCAAAAAAATAGCTTGTTCTTTTAATTATTCAGATGCATTTTCCCTATTATTAGTCAAGGTAGCATGGAATGCCAGAAGCTTTAAAGTCAAAAATCCTAATGTCCTTTTTGATTCTTTGAACAAACAACTGTTAATTACCTTCTTAAATTCTGCTTTGCTCCTTAGGTGTAGGAGGAGCAGAGCACAATAGAAGTTGATTCTCTGCTACTGAAACCTTTAATCCAGGTAGTGGCTGGGCCCCTCAGCCTGAGTTGTGCACTCTCACAGGTGTCCTTTGAGAGGCTGAGCTGAGCGCACAACTCAGGCTGAGGGGCCTGGGCCCCCTCCTTATATTCACAGCTCTATATGTACATGCTGATGATGACAGGACCGTCGCAGGTTCAGACAATAAATCAAAAATGTGTAATTATGATGATGAAGCAATCATCATCATGATTACAATTTTTGATTTGGTGCGCTGTGCGCTGTGCACATTAGTATGGGCGGCCAGGCCGGTAGGTCGCGATTAAAGTAGGAGAACTGAACTAAGCTAATGCAGCAGGCTGGCTGGCTGCTTTGTTCCTTCTCCTACTTTAATCACGGCCTAGGCATGGATGATGGGTTGGATTAATATTACTGATCAGCAATTGATTTAATTTTGAGGGATTGGGCATGGAATCTGTAGGCTGCACCAAACTATTTTTGCTGTTATTTTGAGAAACTATTCAGTGAGATGCAGACACACTTTATTGTTGTAAATCACTGGCAGAGAGAGAAAGGCCATCATTGTAGTACAACTGTACACGGCGGTGCATCCTGCAAACCTGATCCAATGGTGTCCATTGAAATTGCCATATCATGTGCCTTAGTGATAACTCCTAACAGTGAAATCTACTTATTTTTGACTAATAACGCAGTTGTGTTTAAACTTTGGAGGTAATCGTATGATCACACATTTGTTTGCACTTTGAGGAGCAAAGGAAAGTGAGGCTGACAAACCTGATGTATAAAAAGTTGTCTCTTCCTTTGGATCTGTTGAAGTTTACAACAACTTTTGAAATGCTGACTCGGAGGCGTACAAGTTTGGTCCAGGAGGGCTGAATCCTTGGCTGGTGTTGGGATAAGCAGAGACTGTGTAATGTGTTCCATTTCAGACTCGGTGGATGTGCATTTATCTTAAAATGTCCATAACCTTAAAACGTCTCTATGACTATGGACCTTTTGGTTTAAGTGTTGCTGCTGTCAATATTGGGACGTACAGGTAGAACAGTTGTGCGCTGTCTGGCATGCATGTTGCCCCGTAGGTGGCTGAAGCGGAACCAGTCGGGGTGGAGAGCCTACTTGAGTGTGGCTAGCAGTGACTTCATTTGGTGAGCCAATCATGCAGTGAATGAGAAGGCTACTGTGATTCCTGCCTCAGCCTCTCGGGACTGCAGGGAGGAGTTGGGAGGGAGGGGGCGGCTGAGGCTACCAAAAGTAAATTACAGGCCCAATCATAAAAAATATTTAGATGTTTACTCAAAATCGGAACAGTTGTATTAAAAATGCAGAAATGGCTGCTGTGTGTTATTGTCACAAATTATACATTCTTTAATGTTCAACAATTAAACTCAGAAGCCACATCAACGTGATTTGCCTCAGTTCAGCCAGTGGGGAAGAAAGATGCGTGTGCGACCAGATACTATCCTTGAGACACTGGGTCTGGTTTGATCCGTGCAGATATCATGAGCATTACCATACAGTGGGTGTAATAATGGCAGGCCAGGCTTAGACATACAGGTGTTTCACTGCGTAGAAGGGCTGAGGAATGAGAGAGAGGGAGTATTGTGTCTTTGTTAGTGTGTGAGAACGAGACAGAGGTGCAAATCTATGTTTGTGTGTGTGTGTGACAGCGAGACAAAGTATGTATGTATTTACATGTGTGCAAAAGCCATATTGTTTCTGTCCGGATGTTTGAGTGTGAAGCAGAAACACGCATATACAATGGGGGTGTGTGTTTGCAAGCGAGAGTGCGTGTGTGTGTGAGAGAGAAGATTAAGGGGAGACATTGTGTGTGTGAGAGAGAGAGAAACAGAGAGAAACACAAATTGATTTTTTGTATTCATTGGCTAGGGGGCTACTTTACCTCTGTAAATACTCTCATATGTCACTTTCCACATTCTGCCTAAGGTGGTATTAAAAAGGGTGTCCATACCCTTAAAATAGTGCAGCACATGAACCTACAAGCAGTGTTTTTTTATTGTTACACACGGTTACATTAAACTCTTCGACAGTCACAGTCCCCAAATGTGAAGTGTATGTGTGCGGGTCTTCCTGGGAGGTCGTGCCACCAGACAATGCACACACTGCAGGAGTGAAATTGACCAGAGAATGTTTACTAACATGGTGCCCTCCATGCAGTGTTCACCATTTTGATAGGAAAACGTTTAGCAGCCAGACATTCCCCCAAACATGCAGTTATGACATGTCACTTCAAAGCAGCTGAACATATGTACTTATCCTTGCTTCTAGAACAACTATGCCATAACAGAGTGGCCATGTATGTGATTGCCCATGTAAATAGTCTTTGTGACATGTCTTGTTTGCTGGGGGTACCCATTTCTATCAGAAAAACCACAAAATGTTACTGACTAGCAGGCATATGGGCGAAAGAACTGCCTTCCTAGCAATTCCAACTCCCCGCCTACACATTCTAACTTCTACCTGCTGCAAGTGCTTTTTTTGCTGAGAATGCCGCTCAACCGATCTCCTAGTGAAAGAGTACACTGGGGGAAGGGGTGGAGGTGGTGCTCATTCGCTCTGTCTGCTACATCTATAGAAACACACATGGAATGCAGGGGACATGCCCTGCTGCAGGCTGGCAGGTCTTCTGTCATGCCCATCTGCTTGGCACATGGTACTGCGGACGCATTCAAAGGTGTAAACTGTACACAAGCACCCTCGCACCTGTCAGTACAAATCCCTGTGATAGGGACCCTGCCCACTACAGAAGATGGCTTGAAATGCTGAACCTCCAGCCTGCAAGAGATCTCACTGACCTATCCACCTTTCGATGTCTGTAATTGTTGCACGGGAGGAGGGGGGCACTCTCTCCCTGCCGAATCTCTGATTGAACCTCGTGCATGTAATGAACACCCCAGCGTGCCCCATCTTTACTGCAGGGATGAGCATGTTTTTGCCAATTCACTCAGATCTGACGAGGCACACAAGTCAAACTGTTATCGCTTTGGCAATTCCGACAATAACAAATAAATGGCATGTATTTTTCCTTCTTTTTTTCTTGCATTGTGAGCACACCTCCTTTTAAATGTGCCTTTTCAGAGAGTGGCTACCTGACTGTAAATCCAGCAGGTACAAGCAAATCTCTTTAAGAATGGTAGGATCACGCTATTACCACATTGCCACTAATTAATCTCCGAAATGCCTCGCGCAAGAGTAGTAACGCAAGATCTGGACTTGGCGCATGTGCTCGCCGTTGTGTTCAGCCAGGACTTCTCTGTGATGCAGACGTGACCTCAATTGCCTATTATCACAGGTGCATTACATATCTTATGAAAGGTGGCTCCAAGCTTCAGCGAGGCCACACCGGATACACCCATCGCACAATAACGCACTAGCTGGAGTTTGTGAGCCCAGGGTTGTGCTGAATCCAGTGTATAAAACATCTGTATGGTCTAGAGCGCCATATTCGCATTTGTAGCAGCTATATATTTCCTCGTCTTATGAATGCATTTTTAATGTCGACGTTCCTGAAATATTTAAAACCTAAAACACAAAAAAGAACTATTTTTGGAAGGCCCACCTCTTATATTACGTAGCACTGTCCCTGTGAAGCATGTAAAAAATCTCATCATCGGTTTATTTTGATTGCAAGTTTCATCTACATTCAGAGGGAGAAAGCAGAAAAAGGCAAGGACAAAAGGGTCAGAGACAAAGAGAAGGGACAGAGATTGAAACAAAAAGCGAAAATCGAGGTGAAAGAGAAATGAATGGAAGAAGAAAAGACAAATGTGGACAGAAAAGGGAACAGTGTGATCTCTCTCTCTCTATCTCTCAATCTCTCTTTCTCTCTTTCGCTCTCTTTCTCCTCTCTCTCCTTCCATCTTTCCCCCTCTCACTGTATCCCTCTCTCTTTCTCTATTCCTCTCTCTCTCCCTCTCTGTCTCTTTCTCTGTCGCGCCCCATCTCTTTCTTCTTCCTTCTCCCTCCCTCCCACTCTTTCTTTCTCTGTCCCCCCCTCTCTACCTTTCTCTCTCCCTCTCTTGCTCCCAACCTCTCTCTCTCTTTCTCTATCCCTCTCTCTCGTTCCCTCACATGCTCTCTATGTATCCCTCTCAATCTCTCTCTATACCTATCCCTCTCTCGCTCTCTCACTCTCTCCCTCTCTCTCCCTCCCTCTATCCCCCCTCTTTATCCCCATATCTCTCTCGGTACCTCTCTCACTCTCTAACCCTTTCTCTCTATCCTTTCCTCTCTTTCCCTCTCTCTCTATCCCTCCCTCGTTCTCTTTTCTATCCGTGTATTTTTCTCCCCCCTCTCTCCCCCTCCCTATCTCTCCTCTCTCTCCCTCTCTCTCCCCCTCCCTCTCGTCCCTCTCTTTATCGCTCCCTCTCTCTCTTTCCATCCCTCTCCCCAATTGAATATGTAATGAAAAATGTGCTGTAAAATTCTCCATTTTGGACTGTCATTTTCCAAAATTTTCTTGGGGGGAGAACCCCCCTGAACCCCCCCCCCGAACTCCTCTAGTGTTGTTTGGGCTTGCTCGCTGCGCTGGATTGCTAAGCGCCGAATGGGGGCTGGTCTGGCAAACTTTGCCAGGGATGCTTTCAGTTCCCAGTCCAGCCCTGTGCTTCTCTTCTCAATTCCCACGGTAACATTCACACTGGTAATAGTAAAACAATGTATCATGCATTAGTAACATGGAGGAAAGTTTTCATGAGAACCTTCTTACCCAAGCTAAAACATGCGCTCTGTGTCCATTGTGAATACAAAAGCAAGTTGGATATGCTGAGGCAAAACTAGAAATAATAATCTGCTGAGGCATACATAAAATATCTAAATCATTATTAATTCTAAATACATAAAATGCCTATATCATTATTAATTCTATAAGTTGCAAGTTTTACCGTAGTAGGTATCACACGCACTCAGAAGGGTACAGCTGGTGAAAATGTATTCCCAAAGTCACGTTACGCATTTCAGCACCGAAATGCCTAGTTCACACGTTTAACCATGTCCGTGTGAGGAGCAGTTTTTAAGTACAAACAAAACACTTGCAATGTATAATAAACACAAAAGTAGTACAATATGGCCCAGGCGATTGTGGAGACCATTGTTAAGAGTGCTTATTAACATGGGTTCTAAATAGACACAATAGTTTTGTGTCTTATTAAAGCAGTATTCAAACAAACATAGTCAGAAATTGAGAGTTGTAAATAATACCGTATAAGCTACCCAAGGCTTGCTATGTATATGATAAGGTACTAGTCTCGCATACATCAACTTGAGCCAAAAGAAATGATGAGCGCCATTTTGAAGAAGGAAACATTCGAAGTTCAGTTATCCTAGTATGCATCATTAATTTGATCAGCGTTAAGGTAGCATCATGTGCCCCCATATACTATATATTTCAAAATCGAAATATCAATGCCTTCGGTCTAGTGCCAAAAAGGAAACATAACAAATTATATACATATATTTCATACCACCAAAGATGCACACGGTCTAGTGCCCCAGCACATCGATAATAATGAAAAGAAATCATACTGTACATGATTGCATTGGTGATCACTATAAATAGGACAATTTCTGTTATACTATCAACCCCTCGAGATCAAGTCCATACTCATGATAGAGGTAGTATCAGTCTGTTTGACAGAAACCCAGTCTATGCGACAAGTGAATCATAAATGTTTGTATCAAATTCTTCCCTCACACTGGAACAGAGTGCAAAAAACCAAACGATTCTGAGGGATAAGACGCAAAAAAAAAGTGAAAGTGAATGTCTTAGCTTTAACGTTGTGAGGTGATAATCTTCAATTTGTGGAGGTCAAGTGGGATTCAGTGCAGTGCTCAGAGTTAATAATAATATCCCACACATGCTCCTAAAAAACAAAATTACAATACATTGTTAAAATTGGTTTAAAATCAGAAATTGTTATACTCATTTTTCACATTATATTGCAGAAAAAACAGAACAAACAGATTGTATCAAAATTTGAGAAACTACTTATTTCGTTCCCCAGCCAAAACCAGTTACATAGTACAGTAGTATGGATTAGGAAACATTAATCCATATGAAGATGAGTTGCCAGTTCCTCATCCTGGTTGTGTCCCCCAAGGCATTTAGTTTCCAGCTCCAATATCCATTTCGATTCTTTTTTTCTTAGGGCAAGTTCGCGATTTCCGCCCCTTTTGCCGATATTGACCTGTTCGATTGCAAAATATCTTAACAGTTCATTATTGGATTGGTGCATATCTTGGAAATGTCTGGCGATTGGGTACTTAAGGTCTTTGTTGGTGATTGTCCTCAGGCGTTCTTGTACCCTTTTCTTTGCCATGCAGGAAGTACTACCCGCGTACCTTTTGTGGCATGGACACTCCAAGATATAAATTACAAAGGTGGAACTGCAGGTTAAAAATTGTTTGATATGTCTTTTATTGGGTGTACCTGGTACTTCAAAATCCTTGACCATGACACTAGTACGACAAGCCCTACAGTGTCCGCAGGGATAGAATCCCTTTAGACCTTGTATGTGTTGGCCAGTTATGTCAGTTATGTCACTTTTGACCAACATATCTCTTAAATTGCGGCCTCTTCTGTAGGTTATAAGCGGTCTCTTAGTCAATTTTGGGCCTATGATGGTATCAACTTTAAGAATTTTCCAATTGTCAGCCATGATTTTTTGGACTTGATTAGACTTCTGGTTATAGGTCGTAATGAGTCTGGGGAATTCAACAGGCTCAGGGAATTTAGGTTTAGGGATTAGAGTGTCTGATCTAGGGACTGTAGATGTTTTAGTAACTGCCTTAGTGAGTACCCATTCTGGGTATCCTCTTTCTCTAAACCGTTTAAGGATGATGTTCATTTCCTGTTTATAATCCTCCTCTCTGGTGCAATTTCTTTTGGCCCTAAGGAGTGCACCATAGGGAAAACTCAATTTTAAAGGATCAGGGTGGGCACTTAGGGCATGGAGTAAACTGTTCCCTGCAGTGTCCTTCCTATGCAGTTTGGATATCAGTTTGCCATCTTGGACCTCAATACTGGTGTCCAAGAATTCAGTCTGACTCCTACTGATGTTATAGGTGAGATGGATATTGATGGATATTATTAATTCTAATAGTCATAGCATAGTCCATTGTTTAGTTTACGTGAGCTAATTTAGCAAGGGGAGGCTAATGAAACGTAGGCTTGAAGTCAGCATATTCTTAAGCAAGATACCAGTGCTAGGCAAAATGCTCTATATAAACGTTTATTAAGCTAAGGGCAAGAGTCCAAAGAAAAGACGTTTTGGCTGCTAAAGGGGTTCATTTAAGAATGATAGCTTAGTACCAAATAATCTTTACATTATTTCATATACAAATAGGCAAGCATGTTTTCCCTATGTGTTATTTATTTATAAATTATTTTGTGACATTAATGATGCATATACAAGGATTCTTTCACGTTATGAAGCAAGCACATTTTCATTAGTGTCATGTTCTGCGCAAAAAAAGTTTCTGCTGCAATTTAAGTGCATTCTAAGGTGCGATTCTAATATGGTTTGGCAAGTAGATATTCGATGTTTAAAGTTATTTCCCACGTTAACAATACAGGAGAACAGACAGGTGTGCAGTGTAAAATCAGTGAGGGACATCTAATGCGAGGTCAGACCCACAGGGCCTCAAAACATGTACCCACTTCAGGCAATGAAAGGTTATATTAATTTATGAGACTTCTTTTTTGTATAACATATTTTGATATCAGTGTATTCGCAGAATTTCGGCCTTTGCGAATGCTAATTTGCTAAATGGTATGTATGAAACATTTTGCCAGCAAAATAAGGAATCGCAAAATTTGCTATTCCTTATTTTGCGATTGCACTTAAGGAATCGCAAATTGTGCGATTCCTTAAATGCAATGTATCAAAGGAAATTTAATTCAAAAACGCCCATAAGGATTTGCAAACTACCACCAACTTCTAGTTGGTGGTAAGTTGCAAATTCTTTTAAAAAATCAATTTATTTCAAATCCAAAAGTGCCATATGATGCTCATACATGCCCTTAGGACATGTATGTGCGCCATATGCCAACACATGTCATTTTCAGGGATGCAGCAGGGTGCTCTTGTGACACCCCTGCACCCTTGAAAATATTCCTAAATTGCGATTTGCAAATTGCTAATCGCAATTTTCCCCTTCATTCCTATGGGCCCCCTGGCCCATAGAAATGAATGGGAAATTTGTGATTAGCAATTTGCTAATCGCAATTTAGGAATGTTAGGAATCGCTAAAAAGAAGCGATTTCCTACATACATACCATTTTGCGATTTCTAAATAGCGATTCCTTAAAAATCGCTATTTAGAAATCGCAAATGGTCATGATGATACATATGGCCCAAAGTCTGTATGAGGGAAGTGCCATCCACCAACAAATGTAAGATTGATAATGAACAATTTATCCCGCAAATACATTTTACCTCATTAGTTTAATGAAATACATAAAACAGAATGGTGCCTTCTATGATAAATTGCTATTGATTATAACAAAATCTTAGCATCAAGATATTCCTCATTATATTGTAAAAGCATGCAATTAGCCCAAGTATTGTTTAGTTAATGTGTTAGAACTAATACCCTTCACATGCAAATTATTGCAATTCAGTCTTAATTCTGGCTGATATCCAGAATCTTGCACCCAGTTTTCATAGACTTTTGGGGTTTGTGATTACAGTGTTGAGACCGTTAACTAAGGATTGTGAACAAATGGGAACATCTGGCTTTTGGGGATAACAAACCACTCAGAGTTTGTGGATCCCAGTTTATAAACAGGTTTTTATTTACTTTAAACTGGAGACTTTCCCAATGTATCAACGGACGAGGAAGCACTTCCTGCACCTTCTTTACAGAAACTCAGGTATTTTCACTATGATGTTGAGAGAAGCTGATTCAAGTACATCTCAAAGGGCAAGTACATGTGACCTTTCATCTGGAAATAACCAATTGGCTGTTGCCCAATACTAAATGGTACCTGTAATTTATTAAATAAAAGTACAACAGCAGAGCTCAAGAAGTCTATCCAGCACCCCCTTCCTAACAATGTTTTCAGTAAATCTCTAAAGGTAACCCCCGCAACGTTGGGTCTGGATGTCCAGCCACAGGAAAGCAGACAGTACACTTCTGTTGTCTTGGGAATCTGTCCTTGCCCTCCATCTTGTGTCATGTTAAACCACAGAATCGCTCTGTGCTTTATAAATAATACTGTGAGCAAAACATGAAGTGGGAGATCAGTAGGCATCCACTCCAGCACTTGGAGAATCTACTTTTCAGCATACAGCCACTAGTTTACACTTCCAATTCCTAGAGGTGGTTAGCTATCCTTGTTGAGGCAGTAGTATTGTTGAAACATAGAACTGGACTATTTGCCTTACTACAGCGCCTATGAAAGTATACCTAATATGCACACAATCTGCCCTTTATGTTCCTAGAAATCCATCATGGTAAACAGATCTTTAATTATGGACTTAATGGTCACCTCACCTTTCCCTCCAAATGGTTTTCTCCTTCTATTCCATCCTCTGAATGCCTATTTTATCTGAGCATAATCTTCTCCAAGACACATGTTTGTTTGTCCTAATCTCTATTAGTGTTTCTTTGCAAATTGCCAACACTTCATTTCATATATCACAACTTCTCCTTTTTTCGAAAATGATACCCTGAAACCAAACACTACCTAATCTGGAGTTCAGAGGCCTGCCGGGTTAACTTAACTGTGGCTATTGCTGTACTTTACAAATTCATACTGAAGCCAGGAGCCACTTTTCTTTCTTGCACTGGGACCCACAACACACTGGCTGTGCTACTGGTTCACAGAACATCTGCTGATTTTGGGTGGATGAGTGGGATATGGTGGATGCCAAGTGATAAACAATACATGACAAAATTTAAATTAATCATGGCAATATATACATTTCTCACTTTGACTAAGATCCATACTTATAGTGACAGATTTGTACAGCAAATTGGTTTGTGCATAATTTTTGGTTGTACATTGAACTGGTGTGGTCAAGGCTGGTGGGTCTACAATCAAAAATTCATCCATTAATTTACAACAAAACTTACAATTTAATTCTTGGAATTTAGCAGGCATTAGTTCCAAAACGAACAATAAAAACGTGTTACCTTTATTAAAATAAATTTACCTCATTTACTGCGAGAAGACTTGGGCATGCCACAGTGTTGTACTGGTTGGGATTTGTTCCATCAGTTTCCCTGCTATTCCATCTAAGGCAGGAGGCCAAATGGGGGGGCCAATTAGTTTGGGTCTCAATTTCATTGGGGTACTTTAATGTTAAGATCCTAATGTTTAGTCCTCATTGACAGATTTTGGAGTTAACCCTATCTAGGCTATGCAATATTATTATCTTAATACATTTATTTAATTATATTTTTACGACTCAATCTGTGGGGATTATTGTTTTTGTGCAGTAACGGGCAAAAACAATCCTGGTGCCGCAGTAATGTTAGCAGCAAGTGTCCCAGGTCCCACAGGCCCTATCCTAATCTTACCCAATCTGGTGGTATGGAAATGTGAAATGGTGCAACGAGTTCCCTCTATGCCGGTGCTCACAAATCATGATACTGTTAGGCAAAATTGGGATGCCCTGCAGCACCTTCCAGGCACAGATTCTCTCCCTTGATCTGTGCTGCCGGCTTGTCCCAGCGATTGTATCTGCTCCTGCTCCGTGAAGACGAGGTAAGTCACTCTGACCCTCACAGGGGAGGGTCAATTCACAGTCCCCGACAGCCAATTGATGGTGAGATGCATCAGTGTTCTTCACCGACCTCAGGGATTCAGGCCGGTGCAAGGTTTGGTGTGTGGGCTTGACTCACTGGTCACAGCCACAATCTTCCACCTGGGTAACAACCCAAACTTCAGGGAATGTGGTTACATGCAGCTCCCTCTGGCATATGGGGTTGCCACATGGTTCCCAGCTGAAGCTCATTCTCCTTCAGTGCACCTGCTCTGACTATGGTAGCCCCTCCTGGCATTTCGGGTTGCCAATTAATGTTCCAATTGTTAGGAATCTGTGGTAGGTCCGGCCCGGGACTTCCGGAGTAAAAGGCTTCAACCACTGTGGTTGGGCCTAGTAGTCTCTGCATGCCACTTGGCCATCTGAAAAGGGGGTATGACAAAGAGGGTGATACATTGCTTCATAAGTACAGACAAAAAATACCTTTCTAAACCCCAATATTATTGTAAACCTTACAAATGCGAGTTGAAGCCGATCTCTCAGCAAATATGGAAATGTCACACAGGTGAAATCATGTCAAATCTGTCATAGGGAACTACACAAGAAAAGAAGAATAAAGAAAAGTAAAAATTACCCACAAACCACTCTACCTCCAGCAATGGTCAGCATTCCTGTTCCAGATAACAGTACAGTTGGGTACTCATGGCAGAAGTACATATCTATCATCATGAAGAGTACTTTTCAGCCCCAACAATCTGTTCAACAACTTTATTCAGTCGAATGACCATAAAAGCACAATAATAACACAGTAAAAAAACATCATATTACAATAAAAACCTTATCATAAACCGACTATCCCCATGTTAAAAGAAGAAAAAATAGGATACATAAATAAAATAGCAATTTCAAAATGAGCAGAGACATTTAATTTTAAAATTAATCTAACATAGGTAACCATATATATTTAAAACACTCACGTTGCTTGTGCTATAATGCATATTTCTTTCTCAGTTTCAGTGCTTGAGTAATAAGGTTCAATACTGAGCAGCATCTGAATGGGGACTCCAGACACTGGAAGAAAAGTCCCTGCTGATGGTTACTAAAACATCTACCACTAAGAATAGGACTGAGAAACTGTGACCTAAAAGTAGAATGGAAGGTGCAAAAAATCATAAAGAGCGCCATTTAATGGTGCAACCTCCCATCACAAGGGCAACAGGGTCAGGTTGGGAACCAAGTAACTGATACAGGAAAGGTACCAACTTGTGAATCTTATTCTCACAGAACCGTGTGAGAAAAACCTTAACTTGGGTGCCTTCAGCCAAGTCAGATAAGACTTCATGCCATTAGTGGTAGCAATGACATATACAATTGGACTGTGACCATGTCCAATACTTTCATGAACCTAGCTTCCTCGTTATATGCAATATACTTTTCTCTGACTAGGGGGCATATTACCAACAACTAGTGATAATTATCGCTATGTTGGTTTAGCGGCGATATTTTTATCGCCGAGATGCAGTGATTTTTATCGCTTAGGAACCTTGCTATTATCACGGTTTATCTCCTAAGCGATAAAAATCGGCCGAAATGCGTGAATATCGCTGAAAAGTCAGCGATATTCATGCATTACCGAGCTAATGCTCTTAGCCATGTTATCCACCTACCATTGGATAACATGGCTAAGAACTGCTCTGGGGCAGGTGTTAGCTTTTGGAGATATTCGCGCTTAGCGCGAATATCTCCAAACGTTGGTAATAGTAGATAGCGATGTTAGCGACTGTTTCCAGTCGCTAACATCTTGGCACGCCCACTTTGCATGTCATTAGTGATAAATATCACTGACATGCAAAGCGGGGCCCAAGATGGTCGCTATCTCCTACTAGCTGTCGCTAACTGGTGTTAGCGACAGCTACGTAATGAGGAGATCATTTTATCTCCGCTTTCTTGGCTTTTAAAGCCAAAAAAGCGGAGATAAACCCCCTTGATAATATGCCCCTAGGTTCTTAAAAATGAGGGAGTATCTTGTTTCTGCAAAATAATCGTTCAATCCCAAATTGCAAAGGGTGTTGTTGGTTTAATTAAGCCATGGAAAGGTTATCAAGTTACTCTACGCAAAACAGTCTTTGATTATATTTCGAGTGAAGCCCAATTTTTGTGTGGTTCAAATTTTGCACCATAATTGAATGAAGGCCGAACCTATCCTGTCTTCAGAAAAGCCTACCCCAGGTGGTTTTTAATAATGAAACTTAGGTTGGTTTTGGGTGTTCCTAATAACCTATTTCTCTCTCGGTTATAAAGAAATCTGTCAAATGCATTTTCATCTAGTCTAATTACACTTTTCTGACTTTATTGATCATTTGAGTTAGGCCACATTTAATTCTGTTTTATCCACCTTTTCAGTGTTTTCAAGTTGGTAGATTTGAGATTGACTCAAGTGTTTTTAGCAAATTCTAAAAACATTCGTTACCAAAGAGGCCCAGAAATCAAGATTATGTTTGAAAATGGTTGAAAAGCTCCACTGGAACCACATGTGGTTCCAGCACCTTCCCAGTTGCGAAACTTAAGATTGCTTTACGTACTTCACCTTCCAAAATAAACTCACAAAAATGTAAAAGTTCTAGTGGTGAAACGAGGGAGTCAGTTGTAACTAGAGAATTGGTGCCCTCAATACTTGAACTGAAAATATGGGTGAAATGCTCAACACACTCTGACTCTAATATGCGGCATTCTATACCTGTCTTTGAATTTCCAGAAAAGAAGGGTTGATTTACAATCTCCCAAAAAGCCCTATTAAGTTTTAAGCAGGCCAAACTTTCCGAGTCCTCCCAAGCTCTTATTCTAATCTCAGTTTTCATTTTCTCAATTTCTTGTTCATAACTCTCTCTTTCTGTGCTGACTGCTTCCCTATCCTGTGGAACTGTATTGGTGGCTTTTGTATCAAAATATTTTATAAGCATTTGTATAGTCATGATTGAACCACAATGCACATGACGGTCTTTACTGGGCTTTTCTATAGTTAGTGCTTCTGAGACTGCTTTGTATATCTTAATATAACTGCCACATATGCCTACTGGGTCAGCATCATCTGTAAGGCAACACAAAATCTCTGCCTGAATAGTGATGTGGAGATCCCCAAACACTACATCAGGGTTAACGTGGATTCATGTCATTCATACCCCCTCATTTGAAGCATAAATTAAGGGGAGTTTAGCCTTGATAAATGGACTGACTAATAATGATGGGAGGGCAAGACTGGCTATTACAAGGTAATGATCGCTAATAGGCTTGTGGCACGCCTCATATTTTTTCAATAAGGGAGCTAAATCCTCAGACAAAAGGATGTTATCTATTTTGCTGCCTTTCCCTCTCCTGATGAAGGTGGGAACCTCCTCACTATGCTCACTATTCATCTAAGAGGATAAAAACAGCTTGGTTGTTAGAATTATGCTCGTGAAGGCTTCACCATAAGCCGATTGCTGGAAGTGACCAATGTGCTCTCCCTTCTCATCCGTAATTCCACAGAACCGTGACCCACTATATGGGCACTTTACAATATTAAAATCTCCCGCCCAGATGACAGAAACATTTGAAGGTTCCCTAGATTCCTAACTTTACTACTCCTAAATGCCCTTTGTGAATACCGAAAGTCAGAAAAATGTGTATCTTGTCTCAGTTTAAGTAGTAAAGTTAGGAATCCTAACTCTACTACTTCCAAAATGCCTTTTGCGAATACCGAAAGGTGTGAAGTTAGAATTTTGTCTCAGATTACTTTTGTGAGTCGGGCCCTTGTTTTTTAAACCTCAACATTACTGTAAAGTTTGGAAATGCGATTTAAAGAACAGTCCCTTTAGGATAGATCAGAAAAGTGAAAACATCAGTTCTGTCACAGGGAGTGACATATGAAAAGGATCAAAACGAAAATTAAATATTACTCACAATCCACACCATCTGCAGCAATGATCTGGCCTTTTTTTTAATTATTACTTTGCTCTTAGGAGTTATTTCAGCTGGCATTGGAATAGAATAAAAAACAGACCATGACAAAATAGACTCAAATACATATGAGGTGATCTGAATGCCACCAGTTTGAAAATTCCGAAAAGGTGGCCAAAAGAGAGTCAAATGTAGCCTAAATTAAATGGTCATTAAGGCAAGACAACTGAAATCATCCTTGATGATAATGAATTCGAAAAAGACTTCTCTATAACTGAGTGAGGCAGCAGCCTCTTTGCTCTATTGCAAAATTATTTTATCTGTACTTTGCGATCAATTTTTCTCTGGATAATCAAGGTCACCTTTTGAAACCATAAGATAATATTTTCTACAGCATGCAGAGAAAAGGTCAGCGACAACCATATGGCAATCTGTACATTTTCTAAAAATAGGCTTTCCAGGATAATGGAGTACATGATGTGTGTCATCCTGTTTATTGACCTGCGAAAAAAGCAAGTACTGTCTGTCACGCAACCTCATTTTATTTTTCTCCAAAAAACTGTTAGATCAATATGTGATGATAAATATCTCTGCTCGTTCATGTATCTGGTTGCAAAAGTATTTAAAGCTGCAACAATTGTGAATCGAAACTTGCAGCAGATTGAATTGTATTCTCTTGTATCTGTATTAGACTAAGTATTGATTTTCTCCAAATGTAGTCAAAAAATCGTATTGTACTCTTTTGCATGCCAAAAAATGACAATGAAGACTTTGTAAATTTGGTTTTATTAATAAAAAATCTTTTGGTAATTCTTCTATCAGTGCTGATTAATTTGAAAAGCTTTGATTGAAACATGAAACTGTGCTTTCATAATCAAATGCACAACATTTGAACACACATGGGAAATATTATGGGAGTTTATGCCTCCACTGGGGACAGTACATTTGCCTGCACTTGTCAGATCACATTTTTTGTACCACTTTGCATCTTACCTATTCACTCTATTACTGCGCCTATTGCAGCTGTGGCCTGTGCAGGTAAGAGCTGTGGGGCAGTGGGGCCTGCTGGGTGAAATGTCAACAGAGGAAAACGAGGGAATATTCATTATTTATTTAATTTTCACTCTTTGTCATCTGTCAAATCAACCCCCAACCCGGCCCCACCGCTCTTGCCTGCATGGGCCGCGGCTGGTATAGTATACAGAAATGGTGCTGCTGGTTCCAAAATTGACCTATTACAGAGGAGGGTGGTAATCATAAATCCTCTGAATTCTGAAGGAACAAACACTTCTGATTTATGTTCCACAGTGAAATGTCCACTATCACACTATTCCTATGTTGTAGAAAGTATTACCGGCGGTAACGTCCTGTCTAATAAAGAGGTGCTGCCAGATGTGCTAAATGCAGGCAGCGACCACATAAGGCTCTATTGAATGCCACGAAACAGAGAGTCAATTGAAAAGAATTAACGCCTCCAATCTTAATAAAAACATCCTGGATGCCTGACCCAGAAATGGCAGCTCCACGGGTCCAATTATAATGGCGGCAACGTCATTAACAACGAAGAGGTGCGGCCTAATCAGTTAAGTGCAGGCAGCTGCCACTTAAGGCACCATTGTATGTCAAGAGACAGAGATGCAATTGCATAGAATTAACACCTCCAATTTTAAAATCAATAACCCGGGTGCCTGACCACAAAATATAGACTTTCTGAGGTCAGGCAAACTGGCTGCATTGCCCTCTATAACGAAGAGGTGTGGCGCAATCAGTGGAGCTCAGACACCAGGGACAGACAGAGATCAACAAAAGAATCTACGCTTTAATTCTCACAAGGACGAGGTACAGCCAGACCACTGCAGCTCTGGCACAAGTCACAGAAGGCACCATTCTATGGCTATGCCACAAATGCTTGACAAAAGGCACCAGTCTATGCCTATGCCACAAATGCTTGACCCCATAAAGGTGACCAGTGGGGGCTGGTGACATTTAAATGTGGTGAGGCGTAAAGTGTTTTCCATACTGCACCATAGCGAGCGGGGTATTTGGGGGGTATCCCCCCCCCCGAGAACATTTAGAAAAAAGAGTAGAGAAATTGTACATTTTCAAGGAAATTTGAGAAAGGAGGAAGGTTAATAAAGCAATTGTGAAATTGCAGTTATTACATTAATGAAGAGATGTCAAATAACATAGGTAGCTACTTATTGAGAATAACCACAGAGCTTCATAACAGACTTACAGATACAACGCATTTTCGAGTACCTCACAGGCTTTACCAGGTGCTGAAAATAAAAATATAACAATTTAGTCAGCCAAACACAGTCTCACATAGAAGACAGCGGCCCTCAGCCTTCACATGCAAGAATCAGTCAATCCTTTTCAGGGCTACTCATGTGGGTGGCACAATCAGTGCTGCAGTTCCACTAGTAGCATCTGATTTACAGGCCCTGGGCACACCAGGTAAACTTTACTGGGGACTTACCAGTTAATCAAATATGCAAATTAGGGATAATAAATTAGAATAACAATTTAAACAGAGAGCACTGATTAGCAGTGGGTAATTGTCCAGAGCCCCAATGCAACCAAAAACAGGTCAGGAAAAATAGGAGGAAGAAGCAAAACGTTTGGGGATACCTCTTCAAAAAGGCCATTTCTAACAGATACCCATGTATCTGCTGCCTTCATTACTTATCAGCTATAATGTACTGTATGTGCGCTGCTCTTTTTCTACTGCACACATTTCAAATGGAATGCTCAGTTAGACAGAGAAAATAAAAAAAATGCTGGCAAATTTCAGGTCTTTAGGCATTGCATGTTTGAAAAAGCTGTTTAAGATGCATACGTTTGCCAGTTCATGTTTCCAGTTTCCGTGATGATAATAAAATGTTGTACACTCGCAACGGGAATTAGACCCTTGGGTAGAAAACAACTCAACAGAGATATGTGTTGTTGTTACTTAGCCGCAATGTATGTGAGGCCTGCATAACATATTTGAGTTGTCATTCCTTTATTTACATTTAACACGCCACCATTGAGTCCATTAATCTTGCCAAGTGCCCTCCGACTCCAAACAACCACTTACTCCCTACACCCTCAAAAAAGATGCCATGTTTGGTCGAGGCTAAAAAATGCATTGACAACGAACACTTGGTTTCCCTGTCATTGTAACTCGCAAGAAAGATGGTGACTCGTCACTCCATAGAACCATGCATGAATGGAGTGCCCACATCCGGCTTCGACTAAGGCATGGCCAGGAATGCTGTTCTTCACACAAAGCAGATCAAGAGACTAGGATATGCCCAAAATGTGTCTGTATCCCACCATAGAGCTTTCAACACCTTGCCTGCAGCCGGAATTTCAGCGCTGTGCTGAACATTCCAATCGCGGGTGTGGTCGTGACGGAACCATTCCATCATCAGCACAGCTCAACCGTGACTGATGACGGAATGGTTCCGTCACCCGCATCGAAGGGGTTAAGAACACACCCAACTGGGTCGGCCCACCTAGGGGACCTTCTGAGACTCTCCATGCAGCTGTAAGGGTTGAGTACAAGGCCCTCTGACTGACTTACAAATTCCTGGAATTATTTGTTTCCAAATACCTTCAGGATACATACAAAAAACAAACATGGGCAAAGCCAATGGGCATGGCCTTGATAAACTGGTACAAAAGAAATAACGATACGAGGCTCAACATGGCTCCCAAATGCTGGCACAAACAAAGCAAAATGTAAAAAACATTCACTGATACGTCAGGTTTCCATGTGATTTTGTTCTATATATGATAGCCTTTCAGTTGTGCCATGCATTATTATTGTCATCTCTGAAGGAGGCAAAAATAACTCACCGCCTAACCTAGCACTCTAGTTACAGGCAGTTAAAATATAACAATGTATGTAACATAAGCACTTTATAACTTTAAAATGGAAACAGAAAATAAATCACCATCTAACTCAAAATAAATAAACACAATTAAAAGCTAATATAAAATATAACAAAGTAAAAAACACAATTGGCCTCATCGTCAGCAGAGTTGGCATAGCTAAGTCTACAATGCACTTTATCTGCGGTTTTCAAAATCAGGCCTTGTCTATAACTTTGAAGGTGGGGAGTTAACAAATTAACAGGGAGAGTCGAGCCCAAGGTCTATCTCAGCTCTTGGAGCCCATGCACCAAGCGAGCCCTGAACATGTCTGCTATTTAAATCATACAAAAACATCATGTAAAATGCACGTCTCTTCCAAGTAGTGCATTTCTTGAGCATGTGGAAGCTTTGACTTTAATACGTCACTTTAAAACACTGAGTAGTCTTTACTATACCTGAGTACCAGTTCCATTACACAAGGTCATGTTCATTTTTTAGTAGGCAGGGAGAGATTAAGTGATTTGCCCAGAATCACAGCATAGTGAGTCAATGCCAAAACTCGCACCTGGTTCTCCAGTTACCAAGTTGTCATCTTTGGGCCTAACACCACATAGTGAGTAGAAGGAGGGCCGCAGGCTGAAGCCACATGAAATCTCATCTCATTATGGGCTAGAGGTTCCAACAAGACCTCATACTGAGCCAGAGCTAGGCTTCTGGCTTTCAGTAGCTCCCCCACCTCTACACAGCTAGAGTACACATTTATTTATGTGAAAAGAAAAGCATAAACATTTTCAGAGTTACAATACCGTTGCTGAAGATTGCAGAAAGATAAAACCTAGGGGCATATTATCAAGGGATAATGTTATCTCCCTATTACCTAGCTGTCGCTAACACCAGTTAGCGACAGCTAGTAGGAGATAGCGACCATCTTGGGCCCCGCTTTGCATGTCAGTGATATTTATCACTAATGACATGCAAAGTGGGCGTGCCAAGATGTTAGCGACTGGAAACAGTCGCTAACATCGCTATCTCCTATTACCAACTTTTGGAGATATTCGCGCTAAGAGCGAATATCTCCAAAAGCTAACACCTGCACCTGAGCAGTTCTTAGCCATGTTATCCAATGGTAGGTGGATAACATGGCTAAGAGCATTTGCTCGGTAATGCATGAATATCGCTGACTTTAAAGCGATATTCATGCCTTTCGGCCTATTTTTATCGCTTGGGAGATAAACCTTGATAATAGCAAAGCTCCTACGCGATAAAAATCGCCGCAGCTCGGCGATAAAAATATCGACGCTAACCCAACATAGCAATAATTATCGCTAGTTGTTGGTAATATGCCCCCTAGTCTGCAATAAAATGCATGGATAAGTACATCAACACTCCCTTCCTTTGTGCTTTTTCTTTTGGCCTGTCTCACCTGTATCTCCATGTCTCACCCCCGCCACTTACTGGAGTCTGCCCAAGTCAAACTTGCAGTAGTGTCCCATGGAGGGCACTGGGGCAATCAAGGAAAATGGCCCCTTTGACTGCAGTTGGGGCTGTAAACTACAGGAATTATCAGGGTTCAGTGGACCTCGCAGACTGATCAGTAAAGCAAAATGTAAAATGGGCCGCTCTAGAATCTCTGTATCGTCGCTGCCTTTTGATTATCAAAAGGGCCCGAAATCTGGCTAATAGCCTGAACCTGCAAATCCTTGTCTGATCATCAGAACAACTATACCAAATGCCAGGTACTAAAACGGCTTCTAAAGTAAAAGTAATTACACATTCTGCACCTCATTTCAATGGGCTGTGGTCAGCTTTTAATGATGCGGCTCATTACAGCTGAATGCACCTTTATTCCACCTACCGCCGCAGAGCACTTTCTGAAGAAGAGCTTTCTGGGAGACGAAAGGGATCAGGTATCAGGTTATTCTGAACAGGGGCCACCTTCATTGACTTAGAGCCGAGATTCTGATCCAAGGTTAAGACAAATAATCCCTAGTCCTCTTGACATTCACTTCCCTTGGTTTCATGGCGGACACAATCAGATGGATGCGAGGGTTAAAAAAGAGCTTGCATATTTGAAAGTGTTCTTAAAAACTGAGCTAATGAGACAAAATAATGGGGAACCGGAGGACTTTGTTTGAGTTGCGTTGGCAAATTAAAGCGCAGCAGCCTTTTTACCCATAGTTTTAACCATCAATGCTGATGGTATTCCCCTCCTGTGCTGAACATTGTTTATTCCCATTGTTCATGACGAGCTCAGCTCGGCATGAGTGTACGAGAGGTGTACCTCATGACGAGCTGAGCTCGTCATGAGCGTCGAAGGTGTTAAGTAGCCTGTCCCTACGAATAGACAAACAGCATGTTTGTCTATTCATTAAACTTTTCAGGCTTCTCATAAAACTTGGAGAAAAAATGAAAGTTGTAGCAGTGCAAGCGCCTGCGCACGCAAGACTGATTTAAAAAGAAAACAACAGAGGAAACAACAAACACACATTTCTGGCTTTACAACGTGTGAGGCTGGCATACCTCAAGCTGCTTTGATTTTTCTTACATCACCATGAAATCTGCAATTATTGTATGACCTCTGGGTTGCAACAAAAAGAACCTCCCTCCCGACGCAACATCTCTCCCTGCACAGTGCACACCCGCCACTGCTCCTGCGGGGCTCTTCGGGTCTGCCTGTGTAACAGAAGGGGTTGAAGCCCAGCTGGGGTCCCAGGGGTTAGGAGGCCTCTGACCTGGGAGCGGCCGAGCGGGGGACTTTATTTCTCACCTAGGCTCGACTACAGGGGCAATAATAATACTAAATCTAAGAGACTTACTGTTGTATGTATGTAGTAGAGGAATCGCAGCCCGTTCGCCGTCACGTTGTGATGAGCCGGAGAGATATTCTAAATCATCAATTGAAGAGAAGTGAATAAAATCAATCAAGGCTTAGCCTAATAGCCTGAGAGGACCGATGACACACTACACAGCACTGAGCACGAGGTATCTCGGTCTGTTGCAACGTCACATCAAGGTCCTTCGTCATCTGTCGGGCCGTTCATTGTGTGCATAAAGCCACAGTGATTGGACAACTTACACGCACCAGTGTGCCAGTGCCACCCCTGCGCGACAGGCCTGCCGCGTGCCCAGCCAATTCAGATGCTGCTCCAGCAGCGCCAGGATTGGCTTGAGCAGGGGAAACTCCCTGCCCATTAGGAGACCTGGGGCTGCGGCATGAAGCAACCCCTGGTCTCCTATTGTGCAGGCCAGTGCGCATGTTCGTGCTGCGCCTCATAAATTACCTGTCCAAGACCAAACATGCGCATTGCATGCAAGCCTTGCTTTCGCTTGCAATGCATGATGACAAGTTTCATTCAGCCCGCCCCCACCCCGTTCAGAGCCGCCTCCTCTGTCCTGACTCTGACAGTGAACACTGCCTTGGAGTCGGGCGTGCCCGCAGGAGTAACTTTTCATCGGGTGCAGGCTGTAGCTGCTGTGCCTGATGCCGAATGTGGCATAGTGGCCAGTGGGCAGCGCATAGTGGCCGGTGGGGCAACGCCCAAGCGCCCTAATGGACGCACCGCCGCTGAGTAGGGGACTCCACAGGGTCAGGCAACCCAGCTGCTATGGCCCCAATCATGGAGAGATGCGGACTGAACAGTGTAGCACAGACCTCTACCACACAATACACCGTATCTACCTATGTTACAGAGACCAAGGAAACAATGATCGCTCCCAATTTTTAACAAAGAGGGCGGCTAAAGCATGACAGCACAGGCACCGGCCACGAACTGCAACTTTCTAGACCTATGTTACAGATTGCAAAGCAACAATGACCGCTTCCAACAGTGAATGCAACAAAGTTTTCAAGTATAATGAAGTAATGCGGGCCTGCAGTGGAAAAATTCACAATGCCTGACACTAAGATGGTGGCCAACAGGGACCAAAATGGAGTTGCTCAGATAACCCTGATGCTAACTCTGGTGAGACGAGCCCAATAATCAACAACAGGCAGGTATAATGTTGCATAGAAAGCATCTGATACTCAATGCAACACCCCTCAAAGTTAACCTCGCAGGGATGAACTCCATGAAGACGAAATGGAAGCGATGACTCTAGAAAGTCAGCACCTACTAATGCCTACTCCCACCTCTTAATAAAACAATAAAACAATAAAACAATAATGCACCCAGATAACAGAGTCAAAATGACACTGGCCAATCTAACTTCTCTCCGAGCCTATACAGCACACGGCTTAAAACCCCATGGCCCGACCTCCTTCTCCATCATCTTCCCACCCAATCTCTCACCTTTAGCAAAAAGAAATGTCAAACACAGGCCGATAAGACAACACCAGGAAACACTACTCGCAGACATATATCACAGCTCTTCTGTAGGCCAGCAGAAATGGATAAAGCGCAACGAATGCCCGGGGGCAACTTGGTGCTGTGGACTTGGATGGACGTATGTAAGAAGAAAGTGATGAAGCATGTTTTATCGATCAGTTAAAAATATCCATGTTTTTAATGATTTGCTGAAAAGTCTGAGATTCAGGCTATTTTTGATCATTAGTAGCAGGCGGTTACATGTTTTTGCAGTTCCTAGAAAAAAACTCCCACCTCCCCAAGGTGCCTGTCCATACCTGGGGATTTGCATCAGTTTTAACTGAGCGGATCTCAAGTTCCTGGAAGGCACATAGTATTTTATACGTGATGTCAGGTACAAATGGCCCCTGCCTTGGAGTGCCTTGAAGGCAATACACATTGACTTGAAGATTATCCTTTTGCTTACGTGCAGCCAGTGCAGTGCTCCTAATTTTGTGAAACCGATTCATATTTGGGAATGTCTAATATTAATCAGGCTGCTGTGTTCTGCGGGCGTTGAAGTTTTTTCATGTGTTGGGTCTGAATCCCCACATAAAGGACGTTGCAATAGTCTAGTCTGGAAAGTGCAGGGTGGTTACTAGTGTTTTTAGAGCGTCAGGGCGAATAAAGGAACAAATATTCCTGATCATTTTTAATATGCCCCAAAAGCTGGCAGTGAGACTGTTGATGTGTCTATAAAATCAGCCAATTGTCAAAAATCACCCCTAGGTTTTTTGCCTTGGAGACTGGTGCTTGAGAATCACTCAAGTTCGTCGGCCACCTTTTTGGTGACCAGACTGAAGGATTAGAACCCATCAACAGTATTTCGGTCTTTCCACTGTTCAGTTTTAAACAATTGGACAGCATCCATATGTTAACATGGGACATACAATTGTTCAAACGATCAGCTGATTCCTCCTCGTTGTTGGTTATTGATACGACCACCTGCGTGTCTTCTGCATAAAATATTACAGAAAACCCAAACTGTCTGATCATTGCGGCCAAGGGGGCCACATAGACATTGAAAAGCGTAGGGCTCAGGGACGAACCCTGAGGCACCCCACATGGCAGGTTGAAGTCTTTGGAGCTGGATCCGTCCATTTGGACTCGAAACAATCTCTCAGTAAGGTATGACATCAATAGGGTGGTAGCGGATTCCTGTATACCCAGCTCAGCCAGTCTGTCAATTAGTATCTTATGATTGACAGTTTTGAAGGCCGCCAATAGATCTAACAGTATCAAGGTGGCCTTCCCTCCTTCATCCAGTGATTTTCTTAGTTCCTCACTCACTGTAATAAGAGCGGTTTTTGTTCCATGGCCCTCTCTGAACCCATATTGCGAACGGTCTAAGAGATTGTTTGAAGAGCTAAAGGAGGTAAGCTGGATATTAAGCAGCTTCTCCAGTACCTTTGATGGAAATGGTATTCGAGAGATTGGCCTATAGTTATTAGGACCATCTGGGTCCAAGTGAGGTTTTTTCCATAAAGGTAGAACATCACATCAATCAAAAGACACAACACCTTCCTTGCACAAATGAACCCCTTTACTGAACGAGAAACCTAAGCCAGATCCCCCTCGCTGAGCTTTAAGAAAAGATAAGTGCACTCCTCCCCACCACTTGCGACAATTCCTCAACAGAACTTACCTCACATTACAATGCGACAATGACTGCCATATTTGACCAAATAGCTCCCCTGAAACAAAAAAAAAAGTCAAGAACATTGCAATGAGAATGTGGTTCAACACAGACCTAAACTCAGAAAGAAGACAACTAAGAGCTGAAGAAAGACTCTGGTGTAACAACCCTTCAACAATCCACCTTGATCAAATCAAAACGGAATGCAGGAAATATAAAAAACACATCAAAAATGAAAAATCTTCATCTTCTGTGGTGTACTAAATCATTAGGCACCATGCTAGTCAATTTTATCAAAACACTCTCTCTTTAGCACATTTGCTTTCTACACTGTAACTTTCTTTCACTTCCCACAGCCCTTCAGACACTATTACCCAACTTTCCATCACTGGTGTATCATATACTAGTTGCTGTACTCACATTTCCTTCAAGGTGAGACACCTAGTAGACACCAGGCTGGTGTTTCCTAAACCCAGATGATGACGTTCCGCCAATGGGTAGGCTGATGGGTTCACGTCTGCTCTTCTCTCTCACTCTTACAGTCTATACCTCTATGCTTTAAGTACACGTTAGACATTTGACGCCACCACTGACCTTAGCACCCCTTATGTGTTTTTCATAAAATCTATCCTGCCAGAAACCGTGAATTCACAGAAAAACACTCTGGACCCTATCCTAGACATGGTCAAACACATCAAGAATACCGCAAAGAGTGCTTTCTTCAACCTAAAACTACTCAAAATAAATCAACTCCTTCATTCCTCCAAAAGATCTTAAGCAAGCCCCGCAATCACTTGTGCTATCCAGATTGGATTAGGGAACGCCACTCTCACAGACACAGCAAAATCTCACCTTTCTCCTCTCACATCAACTCTAAATGCAGCAGCCAGAATGGTGACTGGAGTAAAGAAATACAAACACATCTCCCCTACTCTCAGATTGCTAAACTGGCTCCCAATCGAAATGCATGCCAACTTTAGAACTGCTTGACTCACTCACAAAGCTCTGCACACTGGCAAACTTGCCTATATGGCCTCCAAACTCAACAAAGCTGGACAGACAAGAAATGTCAGGAGCACCAACACTTTACTTCTCTTCCCTCCAAAAACGTTCAAACAAAAAACCTTATCACGCTCCTTCTCTGGAATTGCACCCAAAATTTGCAATGCCATTCCAGTACATATCAGGGCGAACCCTTCCTTCATGAAATTCAAAAGCCAGCTCAAAGTCCTCTTCCTCAATCAAACTCTTACGATAGCTCTAGGCGGAATCGCACTCATCTGAGCATCCGGTCATTGTGATAAGATTAACGTTTTACTGCATCTACCTGTTGACTCGCTTCTATGTCCCCTCCCAAACTAGACCCGTCATGAATCAATGTGTTTACTGCTGTATTTATTTGTATGCGACTGTCACATGACAATTGTTGTAAAGCGCTCTGATACCTTCAGGTCTGGCCAGATCTATATCAAACTCTTAAAATAAATAAATCTTGACGGGTCCTATGAACATAGCACTTTCTCCTGAAATTGGAGGACTTTCCATTAACACCCAACTCTAAATCAGGCCCAAAGTATTGAAGTGACTGCTTTGCGTTTATCTGGCATAAATACAATGACGTAGTTTGACTCTTTGCTGCAGATGATGCAGCAAAATATAGAAGGGCAAATAATAAAGGAATATGTATTTTGGCTCAGACTAGTCCATTACGGTTTGAATCAAGACATAAAGACATGGCCCTAGTCACCAGTACTCCTGAATTATATTAGCCATTGTAACTCCAAGTGTCCCGTGCATTTCACCAGGCACTTCAACTGGTAGGAGTAGCTGAAATAACTGATGGACACTTCAGGAAGAAATGGAAATTGGTAATCAGATATGAAATTCCTATTCCAGTGGAATGAATCATTTCTGAGGGAATGCTAAGGTTACAACATGTAAGGGGGCGTGGCTCAGCTGGCTTCAAGATGGCCGCACTCTGAGTGGGCTCTGCCGACCAAGCCTTCAATCCGAAATGATCCTCCGGTGGAGATGACCCTAAACCCCACGCTGTCCTGACTCCCTGCATCAGTGGGCGCTGTTTGATCACCCAGTGGACGCCCGCCATCATTGCCACTTAGAGTTTTGCTGAATCCTTTAGATCTGTGCATGGCTGCTGGGCCTACCTGACGAAGAGCGGCCGGAGGCCGCGCCAGGCTGCTTCAGAGCTGCGAGGCTGCCTGCAATGCTTCGCTGCTGATCTCCCGATGCCCAGCTGACTCTTCAGCCAGATAAGGTCAAGCTGCTAATGGGGTGGTCTGCGGCGGGGATTGGGAGCTTGCGAGCTGTACCAAGGGGCCTGGGCTTCTCTTCCCTCTGTCTGTGCCATCTGGCGCTCTGTTAGCCCCATCGCCTTCCTCTGCCTTGATTTGGGCCAGCGACGTGGGTATTGCACTCCCTGCGATTCCCCGCTGCCTTTTGCTCCTGTGATCCTGCTGACTTACAGCGCTGGCCAGAGGTCATGCAGAAGCCCTCCTGTTCGTGGTGGAGTGCAGAGCCTACAATTGCCGCCTTGCCTGTCAGGTACTCCACACCGGCCCTCTGCTGCCTCAGTGGCTGCCTCCTGCTGTGCTTCACCGCCATGGGGGTTCGTGACTGCACCCCTGCATCTCCTGCGGGCAGCTGCACGTTGGGGTGCCCTCCAGCCTTCATCAGCTACTGTACCATCAGAAGGCGCACCTACTGCTCTGGTGCCTAGATTTGCGCTGGCTTCTGGGATAGCCCTGTCCTCGCTGGCCTGTGATGCAGGATTGCCTCTTCCTTGCCTTACCTTCCTGCCTACGGCTCCATCCAGCTTCACCACCCAACGTGTTGCCTGCGCCTTCTACCGCAAGATCGACCTCCACCTCCACTCGTGTTGCCTAGCACCTCACCACCTCCTACCCAGAACTGCGCGGCCTCTATGGTGCCTGTCCAGATGCTGCTTTTCTGCGCGAGCCCTGACCTTGCTAGCATGAGTCACCGGACAGCGCCCTTCCTGCCTCAGCCTCTCTTACAGGGACTGTGCTTGTCGCACCGTCCATTACACCACCCACAGTCGTAGCTCTTCTCACCGGCCTCTGCTTCTCCTTAAGCTGCCTCTCCACACCTAGATCCTCGGTGGAACCGGTGGTGCGCTTGTGTGAGGTCGGCAGCCCGACCATGGAGAAGGCAAACCCCAAGCAACCGAAGCTGGCCCTTGACCAGCGCAGACTAACGTGACAGGACTGGACTGACTCGGATGCGGGCGGGCGAGCCTGCCAACACAGACTGATGCTGGACCCAAACCGAGCAGATGACCTAAAAGCAATCACGTTAGATGTGAAAGCTACCGTAACAGGTATTGCTACCCAACTCGACCAACAGTTCACCCGACTGGACACTGTCCGGGTTGACTCGCATGACATGCAATTGGCCCACGAGGAGGCAAAAGCATCCGATGTTGAGGATACTGTGACTGGAGACCAGCATAAGCTACTCCAAATGGACCAAGTTCTGGAACTAATTTAGAACAAGAACGAGGATTTGGAGGCGAGCTCCCGTAAAAGCAACCTCCGCAATATGGGCGTGCCTGAATCCTCTAACATTTCCAAAATGGAGGACTTTGTAGAGCAGCTCCTATGGGACTTATTTGGCAAAGTTCTATCCCCTGTCTTCACTGCTCTCTGGGTCCACGGGCCACTCCTGGCTTGCCCATTTGTTCAATAATCGCCAAATTATTAAATTTTTAGTGACCTTGATGCAGTCCTCCATGCAGCCAGAGAGAAGGCTGAAATTTGTCATCAGGGGAACTCTCTTAGCTTTTATCCGATTACACAATGGCGGTGCAGGCTGCCTGTCGCTAGTTCCTCCTGGCCAAGCGGCTGCTTCAAAAACATGACGTCTAAATTTCCTTGGCCTACGTGGCCAAGCTGCGTGTCAAACAAGGCTCCCAAGTACACGTTTGTGCTGAGCCAAAGGCTGCCCTGGCGTACGCGAAAAAACTAGACAAGCAGCAATGTTCTTCGCCACCTAGTTCCCAGGCGGCGGCCGATGGCGGTTTGAGTGACAATTATTTATTATTGTCCCTATTATTGGGTTTTTGTTGATCGGGCTATCTGATTTGATGTCATTTGACCTGGCTGGATTACCACCTGCTCCTGTAGCCGTATCTGTTTTCACTCTCATCTGTAGTTCCCATGTTAACTGGCCGCTGGTCCAAGGGTTTTTCTTGGCGATGGGTAACCTCTAGCACCTTATTTAATGGATCTGCCTTACTTCTCCTTCACACAGTTGATATAGGCCCTCAAACATGGGTGGCCAATTTCTTATTTGCTCTAATGAGATGTGCCCCCGGCACAAGGGTGCTCTACTGTTCTCCCTTGGTTTGTATTGATGTCCAGGATGGCCACCCTGTCCTAATGGCATGGGTGTACACCTGGCAGAACCATGCCTCCATGGGATGACTCCCTACCTTGTCTGTGACCTTCCCCTTCCAAGTTGGGTTTCTCTTGGGCGGGTGGGGTTGGTATCTCAACCTAATTGGGGGGTTGGTGTGGGTGGCGGGGGAAGGGTTTGTCATGTTCGGGATGCTACCTCACCTTAGAGGCCTGTTCTTCATTTTGCTTTGCTTTGGTTTTTGTTGCTGGTCGCATAATGCATTTCATTAAATCCAGTATGTTCTGGGACTCACTGGTCGTAATACCTTGGCACACTTGTGGAGAAGTGTGGCTCACTGGTTAGAGCAGCAGACCCTGATGCAGAGGTCTGGCCCGGGACCAGGGTTCAATTCCCCGCCTCGGCGGGTCTTGGGCTCAAAATTCCACGGACCTGATAATTCTCGCCTCGGTGCCTATTCCAATCATGGAGTCCCACTCTGCAGCTCTGGGCAATAGCTTGTTTAATCTCCACAACGGCCCCCACAACGCTAAGGATGCCTGGCCTCCACCTTGGGGGTGCCCAGCAGTGGAAGCTTCACAGGGAAAGCCAGGATGGGTTCCACAGCGGTATTCGTACAAGCGCCTTGAGACCCTTGCGGGTGAGTAGTGCACTATACGATCGTATCAATTTTGGCACACATCACTTTGTCTTTTTGTTTCACTGCAAATGTGTGATACACGTTATGGACCTAGAACATCACCCTCATCGCAGCCACCGATGACATCAGGTCCCTGCTCGACAACGGAAAAACTGCTGCCCTCATCCTCCTGAACCTCTCAGCAGCCTTCGACACCATATGCCACTGCACCCTGATACAGCGCCTCAGCAACATGGGAATCCAAGGAGCGGTCCTGGAGTGTATCATCTCGTTCCTTGATGGAAGAACCCAGAGAGTCCGCCTCCCCCCGTTCCGCTCCTCGGCCACCAAAGTCATCTGTGGCGTTCCGCAAGGATCCTCACTCAGCCCTACCCTCTTCAACATCTACATGAGCGCTCTCGCAGCCATCGCACGCCAAAACAACCTCAACATCATCTCCTACGCCGACGACACCCAGCTGTTCCTTTCCCTGACCAACGACCCAACCTCCGCCAAAGCCAACCTCCAGGAAGGAATGAAAGACGTTGCGGAATGGATGAAGATCAGCCGTCTGAAACTGAACTCAGACAAGACAGAAGTCCTCATCCTCGGACCATCTCCCTCCACCTGGGACGACTTCTGGTGGCCCCCTGCCTTGGGCACCGCACCCAAGCCAACGGACCACGCACGCAACCTGGGCTTCATCCTGGACTCCTCCCTCACGATGACAAAGCAGATCAACGCTGTCTCGTCATCCTGCTTCAACACCCTGCACATGCTCCGAAAGATTTTCCGATGGATCCCAACCGAAACCAGGAAGACAGTCACCCAGGTCCTCGTCACCAGCCTTCTGGACTACGGGAACACCCTCTACGCTAGAACCACAGCCAAACTCCAGAAAATACTCCAGCGCATTCAGAACGCCTCAGCACGACTCATCCTGGACATCCCTCACCACAGCCACATCTCTGCCCACCTGAAAGACCTGCACTGGCTCCCCGTCAACAAGAGGATCACTTTCAGACTCCTCACCCACGCGCACAAGGCTCTCCACGACACGGGTCCGAAGTACCTCAACAGCCGACTCACATTCTACACACCCACCCGCCAGCTCCGTTCCGCCAGCCTCGCCCTCGCGTCCGTCCCCCGAATCTGCAAATCCACCGTCGGAGGAAGATCCTTCCCCTACCTGTCAGCCAAGACATGGAACTCCCTCCCCACCCACCTACGGCTGACCCTGGACCATATCTCCTTCAGGAAACAACTGAAGACCTGGCTGTTCAAGCAGTAGCGACCCCCCCCCAGGGCCTTGAGACCCTAATGGGTGAGTTGCGCGCTATACAAATTCTGTTGATTGATTGATTGATTGATAGAACATCAGGGGGCTAAATGACCACCACAAGGCATACCTCATGCACATGCACCTCACACGCCACCAGTTGGACATATGTTTCCTTCAGGAAACCCACTTTCTCTCTGCTACCTCCTCCAGGTTATAATTACGACACTGGGGTGAAACTTACTCAACCTTTTATTCCAATTACTCCTTCGGCGTCTCAATCCTACTCCACAGGGGGCTTCCCTGGCACAAAACCCAATCCTTAATTGACCCGAGGGTCTCTATGTTATTTTACAAGGAACCCTCTTTACTCAACCCTTAATTCTTGCTGCGATATACGGCCCTAACGTTGACAATCTGGAAGTTTTTTATTCACATTTGGCAAATTATTTCTTCTCTTGGCCCTTGCCCCCTTCTCTGAGGGGGAGACTTTAAAATTGCCCTTTGCCCGCCGCTTGACCGCTCTGGCCTGCGTGCACAGCAACCTCTGGCCACCTCTCTCCTTAACACTATCATCTCTGACCACTCTTTACTCGAGGTGTGGAGACATGCCAATCAAGATCGATGGGAGGGCACTTGCGTGTCTGGCTCACGGGGGTGTTGGACCCGTTTGGACCTTTGGCTCGCCACACGGGGTGTCGCCACATAGCTTACATCTATAGTTCACATGGTCCAGCTACTTTATACTCTCCCCACTGCCATTTTTCGAATCAATGGGTAAGTCACTGAGCCATTTGCCATCTCAAGAGGTACTAGGCTGGGGTGCCCTCTTTCCCCCATGCCCTTTGCCATCGCTATGGAACCTCTCGCTGCCCGGCTCCGACAACACCACACTCAACGCGGCCTTGGCTTTGCAACCCATGCCCTGGTCATCTCCATGTATGTGGATGATGTTACACTCTATATCCGCAACCCGCTGGACAATCTCGGCCCTATGACCAAGGAGGTCGTAAGCTTTTGGGTCTCTCCAGTATCCAGGTCAACTGGAGCAACTCTATTCTGTTCCCCCTCACTGATGCCACCAAACCCTTCACCCCTGATTACCCTTTCGTCTAGGCATCTGGCCCCACCAGATACCTCGGTATCTGGCTTAGCCGTGACATAGAGGAGCTTTCGCGCTCCAACATCGGCCATGTTATGGACTGGTTGGAGTCAAAGCTACCGCTTTGCCAAAAATGTCCTTTGTCGCTCGCGGGATGGATTGCTATTGCAAAAATGGTGGTCCTCCCAACATTTTTATACCTTTTCCTAAATGTCCCCCTTCCACACATCTTGCACTTTTTTCATAAACTGCACTCACATGTCATTGCACTGGTCAGGGCTGGCCGACAACACAGAATTGCCTACAACATCCTCACGTTTCCCTTGCGCCTCGGAGGTATGGGCGCCCCCAACTTTAGATTGTACGCGCTATATACCCAAGCCAGTTTTATCCATTTCTGGTTACACCCCTGGATCAGCTCCTCTACTACCAGATTTGTGCTACTTATAAAGACATCCAGCCCATGTTTCCAAAGCCCCCACCAACACTGGCCGCCCTCAAGTTGGTCTTCACCTCTAGCTCCCCTAGTAAGTTAGGCACTAGGCTCTACAGTCTCTCGTTCGTTGCCTCCCTTTCTAGCACTGACAGAGCTTGTGCCTCGTGGAGTGAGGACCTTGGCAGGGACCTCCCTCAAGAAGTTTGGCTTTATTGCTGCAATCAAATCAAGTGCTTGTCTCCTAATAACCGAAACTAAGATAAAAATTGAAAAGACAACAGAGGAGTTATGGAGGTTTCCTAACTTCATCAGGAGTATTAATTTTAGTAGGAAGAGGTGATGCTATATCCATGAGATAGGAGGATAGAGGGAGCCATAAAAGATCTCTTTTAATGGATAAAGATATAGGGGTGACATTGCTTGTGTCTAATCTATGATGAAAACAAACAGCATTTCACCAAGCTCTGAAAGTAAATTTGTCAGCTTGATTCCAGTTTGAAGTTATCAACAGTGCAGCAATCGCCAATAACAGGTCAATTAATGAGGGATTGGGAGATGAGTGAGACCAGGTGATGAGGAACCTAAAAAGATGTTGGAAACGGAAAAAGGGATTTTGGTGTGAAACATTTTATTAATTTGGGACCAAACTAGAAGCCAAAAACGGGAGAGAGAGGGGCAGTCAAAAAGCATATGTTTTAAATCAGCTGAATTACACTTGCATGACCAACAGGCAGAGGAAAGGTCTATGGAAAAAGAGGCTAATTTTATTGGTGTAAAAAGAAGGCGTTTGTAAATAAAATAAAGAGTTTGAGAAGTATTAGCTGCTCTTGACGTCTTATGTATTTTTAACCATAACTTGTCCCAAAAAGGAACAGGCCAACATTCTGCGAGATCCTTTTCCCAGGCCAATTCAGATTTCCCATTGGCCCTATAAGAGGAGAAAAACAGATTTCTATACTGAGAAGAAGCCGATGTAGTAATAGATAATAGAGAAAAAAAGATTAGAACATCTGGTAGGAACATCAGGATCATTTGTCAGGGAAAGAAGATATTGTAAGAGAGGAGGAAGAAGGGAGTCATACTGGGATTTACAGGATGAAGGTAAAGAAAATCTTTCTAGAAGTTCAGAAAATGATAAAGTGGAGTTATTAAAAACCAGTTGTGAAATCCAGATTAAACCTTCAAGTCTCCAAGTTTTCCAATAGAAGGTACGGCCTTTATTACGTAACAAGTGATTATGATGGATAGGTTGTTGGTTTAATGAGGTAGAAGAGGGATAAGAAGACGGAAGCAGAGGAGCCAAAATTTTACATGAATGGGAGATCACTTGAGAGCGAAAGAAAGAAATAGTATTAATAAAAGCAAGAGATTCATTAAAATGAAAAGGAGCTATAAAGGGTTTCTCAATGTTCAACCAAATAGGAGGATGAACACATTGATCAGGAGAAAGCCAACGAGAGGATTGTCTCAAAGAAAAAGCATAATGATACGATTTAAAATCAGGAAATTTGAGACCACCAGAGAGTTTGTCTGCTTTGAGGGCATTTAGAGCTAGTCGAAGGGGTTTATTTTTCCAAAGGAATTTGGTTACTAAAGGGTCAATTTTCTTAAAATAGAAACCAGGAATGTGTATCGGGATCATAGATAAAAGGTAGAGAATTAGCGGAGAAAGCATCATCTTAATAGAGTCTAGGCGACCCCACCAAGAGTGGAAAAGTGTGTGCCAATGATCGATAGATACAGTTAAAGTTTTGGAAAGATAATTAAAGTTTTCCTTTAAAGTTTCAGAAATAGTGGGGGAGAACCATAAACCTAGGTACTTAATTTTAGAGGTTTTCCAAGAAAAGCCAGTAGAAATAAAATCCAGTTTCAGACAATGAACGTTTAGAGGGAGAACTTCACATTTGTCAGAATTAAGTCGGTATCCGGATAACTGAGAAAAGGACTCAACCTGAGAAAGGAAAGCTGGAAGAGAAGTGGAGGGGTTGGAACAGTATTAAAGGATGTCATCTGCATAGACAGACAATTTACCATGAGTAGTGTGAAGTTTAAAACCAGTAATACTGTCATCCAACCTAAGTTTCTTTAAAAAAGAATCTAAACAATTATAAATAGAAGAGGCGATAAATGGCAGCCTTCACAAACTCCTCTAAAAAGAGGAAAATAATCAGAGGTCTTTCCATTAACAAAAATAGAGGCTTTAGGGTTAGAATATAATAAAGAAATAAAAGAAATTATTTTGGCAGGGAGCCCAATCCATTTAAGTGCCTCAAACATAAAATCCCAACCAATCCAATCGAATGCTTTTTCAGCATCAAGTGCTATTGCAGCAATGGGATATTCCAGAGAGGACGCCTTACTTAATATGTTAAAGAAAACTCTGGAATTATCTGAAGATAAATGACCTTTAACGAAACCTGACTGTTTTGGGCCAATAATGTTGGGTAAAACAGGGTCAATACGAAGGGCAAGAATCTTTGCAAAAATGTTATAATCTAAATTAACTAAAGATATTGGGCGATAGCTTTTACATAAAAAGGGATCTTTATTTTCTTTGTGAATTGAACAAATTACAGATTCTTGAAAAGATCCTAAAGAGGAACCATCATTAAAAGGGTTGATAAAGTAATAAGAGGTGTGGAAGTAAGAAGGACGCAAAGTGAGCATAAAATGCAAAAGTAAAACCTTCAGGGCCAGGCGCTTTACCCATTTTTAATTTTGATACAGCATGCTTGATTTCAGATAAAGTAATATCTGATTCTAATGAGGCAAAATCAGTGTCGTAATCTGGAGGAGAATGTATTGAATGAAAGAAAGAGGAGAGTGCATCAGAGGAAGGTTGTTGTTCAGGTGTGTACAAAGTTTTATAAAAAGTAACAAATTAATTTAGAATATCATTGTCTTTAAATAGCGAATCACCGACATTGTTACGAATGGATTCAATTTTAACTCTTTCACGCCGAATCTTTAAATAATTAGCAAGCTATTTACCCATCTATGGGGCTCATTAGGATCGTCGACGGACTTGCGTCCGTCCGCGACCCCAGAGTAGGAGGGAACCTCCGCATGGCCTGCGGAGTTCCCTCCTGTGAAATTAGGATGTGACCGCCACCCTGGCGGTCACATCCTCTATTTTTACCATTGCGGCGGGTGCGGCTTCAAGCTGCACCCTTCTCAATTGTAAAAATGCATACATTGCATTTGTATGCAGAAAGCGGCAGGCGCCGTGCGGTGCCTGCCGATTTCTGCATATAAATGCAGGGGGATAGTACCCCCCATGTGCACTTCCTACCCCCCCTTCACCCAGGGTGCCCACAACGTGCCCCTGCAGTGAAGTTCCACATGCTTTTCCACAGCGGAAAACCCGCTGCGGAAAAGCATGTTTTGAACGCCATCCTAATATGGCTGGCAGTGTCTGAGAGACACCGCCACCATATTAGAGCTTTTCCGCCGTGGTTGAAGCCAACCGCGGCAGAAAAGCAGCGGACTGAAACCAGGACCCACCAGCCATCCTAATGTGGCAGTGGGTCTTTGGTGGGTCCGCAGCCGATTTTCCGCATCCTCCGGGCCGGCAGTGGCTTCCGCCGGCCCAGAGGATGCGGAAAATTCTCTATCCTAATGAGCCCCTTAGTCTGGCCTCCATATTAATGAGCACTGCTTTTTAAGAGATAAGAGGATGCGGCTTCTGTGGATGATTTGTCAGAAGAGATTTTTGCCTCAAGGAGATCTTTTAATGATGGCTCAGAGTTAGATCGAAAATAACAATATTCAAGTCATTTAATTTTGGCTAATAACTCAGCATTTTTAGTTTCGAAAAATGTATTTTTCCGTGAGACAAAATTTATGATAAAACCTCTAACTGCCGCTTTAAAAGAGTCCCAAACCATTACCGGAGAGGAGTCTGGGGGGGAATTAATGGAAAAGAACTCAGAAGCAAAATAAGTGAATTGGCCTGTGAAATTGGGATCTGATAGTAATGAATTGTTAAAACGCCATCTACCAGCAGGAGGGGAAAAAGGTAACAAATCAAAATCTACAAAAACAGGGGCATCATCTGAAATTAGGATGGAGCCAATCTCAGCATGGGAGAGAAATTGAGACAAGGGTTTACTAAAGAAAAGATAATCTATTCTGGATTGTGAATTGTGAGGAGGGGAATAAAAAGTATACACCTGTAGATCGGGGTTGCAAAGTCTCCAGGTATCAATTAAAGCTTTGCGACGTAAGGCAGAGGAAAACTGCGAATGCATCTTGGTGCTGGAGAATTTAACAGAGGAATGTATGTCTAAAATAGGGTCAAGAATTTGGTTGCAGTCACCTCCAAAAGTAACATAATCATCATCAAACATTAAGGAGCTTATCAGAAATCTGGTTCCATATTCGTTCAATATTAACAGGTGCATAAACATTAAACAATATTAAAGGTATTTGATCAATAAGCAATTTAACAATGACCCAACAGCCCTCTGGGTCGTGTTCCTGATGCACCGCTAAAAGCTGATGTTTTTTATGACATAATATAGATGAGCCGTTCTTCTTTCCAAAAGCGGGGGAAGAAAAAACACGCCCAACCCAACCTCTTTGCAGTTTAGCAGTTTCAGCTTCTGATAAGTGAGTTTCCTGAATGAAAGCAATATCCATATTCAATCTAGCTAGGTGTGTTAACACACATTGTCTTTTTAGAGGGTTGTTAACTCCTTTAACATTCCAAGTTACTACTCTAAGTAAGAATCATTAAGGTAAACATGCATAAACAATATAAAGGCAGTAAAATAGGATCTATCTAATAGAACACAAACAATCATTATTCAAACAATAGAGGAATTCAAGTTTCCAGTGTCTAGAGAAAAGAAAACAGAGAAGAAAAGATTACAGAAAAGATCCAGAGGTAAAAAGATGATAGAGGTAGGTTTAAGAAGAGTACTGTAAAACAAAGAGAAATAGAGAAAAAGAAAAATGAGGAAAAAAGGTGGGAAAGGGAAAAACTTAGGAGAGAAGAAACAAAAAACAGGGAGACAAGACAAAACTAACAATTGACAATGAAAAAAGATGTCGAAAAGATATACCACAAGCCATCAATAAGACTGGGGGTGGTGAAACCACATAAGGAAGGTAGCACATTGGACTGAAGACTCCATGAGAACACAGCAGAGGAAAACATACTTCCAGGTAGAACATAAGGGATACATAAATCAAGGGTCCACAAAACTGCATTTAAAGGAAATCAAAAAGAGATGCTGTAACCACGCCCCCCTCTCTCCTTCAGTTATATGGTCAAGAAATTATGTAACTCTTGTCACCCGTGCCATTGCTAATATACACTGTATTGTGCCACCTTCTGCCTAATTTTTCTTTTTTTATACTGTTTCTTTTGAAAATTGATAAATAAAATAATTTTTAAAAAGGGGTACAACACGTAAGACAGAGTCATTATTATCACTTCCCTCCCTGGAGTTACCATTCGACACAGAATGGGTAAAAATAGATTGAAAAACGTACCAGGACCAGATGTGTAAAAGGTTTTGAAGTTTACAAACACTTCTTTTCAGAATTAGCCACTGTAAAAAAGTTGTTGCCCATGCACCAGACCAATTGTAGGAATCAGCAAAGTTGTACTGACTCCTGAAATGGGTCTGTAAATGGATATCAAATCACAATTTGCAAGGGGTAAGTTTTGAGTGTCAATTCCCATTTGTCTGTATCAGTGATTTGGTTCTGGAATGCCTGTTGCAAACCATTGAAAAGATAAAGACTATTAATTTGGGTGGTAACATACTCAAAGTGGAAAGGGTCACCTTAGGACCCTTTGTCCTTTGCGAATTGGTGGGATAACTTTCAGTAAGGACTAGGCATTGCCAATCCGATCGAGTCGCAATTGGAAACCAACCTAATTAATGTTGGTAGGTCGGACTGCTGTCCATTCCATTTCCTTGTTTTGTTAACCTAAGCTATTAGTGCATAGGTAGGTTCACACAATAATATTATGGTCGCAAATAGACTATTAAAAATTTGCAACCACTTTTTGCAACCAGAATAATAGTACATGATGGCAGCCTAATGGACATTTTTATAGCATAACTTTTCTGCTTAAGGTTTTCAAGATCTGATCTGATCGTAGGTCATATTTTGAAAACATTTTGGGGAATTACTTGAAGCATTTTTCTCACGCTTCCTTGTGGAGATAGGTAATGCGATGGTAACTTCTTTTGGTTCTGTTCAGTCAAAGGTTAAGCAGTGCATACACAGTGAAATAGCTTTATGATTTTTTTCCGCTGTTACAGTCTGCAGTGTGTGCTGTTTTTATGCATTAACAGCCTGCTCTTTGGGCTTATAGGCCCCAATTTAGGGGTGACTTATAAATATATCAAAAATAGTTTTATTTGTGTTGCAAAGGTAATTTTCCTTGCCATGTGTCACTGCTGTGCATTAAAACCGGTCAGTGCTCGGTGTTGCTTCTGGCAGAAATATATATATATATTTGTCATATCTATTAATTAATTATTTGTGGGTTTGTAATGCGCTAGAATTGACTCCCGAAGGAGTATCTCTGCACAGTAGACCGCTGGGGAACCCGCCCTGGCTTTCCCTGTGAGATGGTCCCTACTGGATATCTCCAAGGTGAAACCCGGCATCCCCGGCGTATGTGGGGGGCCGTTGTGGAGATGAGGCAATCTAATGCCCTGAGTTGCCGAGTGTGATCCCTGGTTAGAGTAGGCACCGAGGTGAGAATTATTGAATCCGCTGACCCTGGTCGACGACCCTGCCAGGTCGGGAATTGAACCCTGGTCCCAGGTCGTCCTCTGCTCCAGGGCCTGCCGCCTCTAACCAGTGAGCCACACCACTCTACATTCATACATATATGGTGTATAAATAAACACTGAAGCCCACACATTACATTTAACCTATCACACAATGTGAATTTAAGTGACAAATTACAATTGACTTATATGGAAATTAAATAGACCAATTGGGTGAAACCAATTTTGCCACTTCCATACTATGGCCAGAGCATACACACAGTGACACTGTGTAAATAATCCTCAAACCAGCACAAACAGGGTCACGGAAAATGCAAAATAAATTTAGGATGACAATGCAGAAAAGGCTGATTTGCTACAAGTATGTAATAGTTTGTACAATTAATAAACTGAGAACCACATTCCAATTTAAACAGGAAACTACTGTATGTGATGCTTGTCATCCTGTTATTGACCTTTTAGAAAACAGTTGCTTTCTGTCATGCACCTTTCATATTTTTTAAAAAGGTCAGATCAATATGTGAGGATAAACATCTCTGCTTTATTTTATATCTGGGTGCAGCAATATTTAAATGCCCTAACATTGAGTGAAAAATTACAAATAGATTCTATTTAATCATATTGCAGAAGCAAAATGTACATACCCACACTCCATTTTAGAGAAGGGTCCGCACAAGGGTTTCCAGATTATTCTGTGACACAATTTGATGTTTTGAAGGAAACCTCTACTATCCTGTAGGAGGAGCGCACCTCTTTAGTTTTCTAGGGAGATCGGCAGCTTATTTCTGCCAGTTGATGCAGGGATGTTGGTCAAATCCGGCTTTGCGGAAATCTGAACATGTCAAAATATGATAATTCTGCTTGGTTGGGGAAAAGTCAGTTTTATATAATACTAGATGCTGTTTTCGAAATAGCTTCTACTTGTTTCCTTTTAGAGCCAGATTTTTATTGGAATTTAAAATGGGTCAAGGTTGCTTCCACCTAAATCATGCTGCCACTAGTAATTATTTTAAAACATGTACGGTTAGTGCATTTTATGCTGCATCTGCAGGCAACAGTTTATCTCACTGGGCTTCATTTGACAGCACAGAGGCATGCTTTGTTATCTGAGAAAACATTGTTGCACATTATCCTGTGTCAGAGCCTGACAGGGCATACTCACCTTGCATTAAATGTGCTGGATAACAAGTGCCATGATGTTTACTCTAATAAAAATATGCAGGGTTCAGGATGCACCAAAGTGGTCCACAATCCATACTGGGATCAGAATGAAGGGCATGGAATCTGTTAACACTTTAGGGTCCAGCAGATTACATTTTTACATCCACTCAAAGGCATCGCTTAAGCAAAGAGTGAATACAACTTTTATGTGGTCTGTTAATAATGAACAGCATGCTTTTAATAAGGTTATATTTATAAAGTACAAAAGACAATCCTGAAATGTAATCCAATTTGAAAATGAAGATCATTTTTATTTAAAACTTCTGTAAGTCATTGTTAGTTCCTATGAAATCAGTCTTGATAATGGAAGGCAGAATCTCTTGGGTTTAGAAGAATGGAACTGGCTGACCTCTCCTAGTTAATTAGAAGACTGAATATTAGTTCCAGATTAAGCATGGGCGAATTTTGCGAATCTCGCGTTCGCGAATTTTGCGGATTTGCGAACTCGCAATCCGCAAAATCCGCGAATTCCCGCGAATTTGCGGATTTTTTTTTTTGTGTTCGCGCGTGTTTCTGCCAGTTCGCGAGGGTTTTTACAATTTCGCAATTTGCGAACTTACCTGTCGGGTCGCAAGTTTTGCGAACTTGTTGTTTCTACGTGTCCAGCCTGTTTGGGACACTCTTCTTCATCACTGCCACTCTCTGTCACCACTGCCACTCTCTGACTACTCATGCCACCCTCTGGCCCACCCATGCCACCCTCTGTTTCATCACCACACCCTCTGGTTGTCCAGTGTACATTATTTTCGGCAAAGCACACCTTCCCTGCCTCAAGTGACCTGAATTAATTTGGGGCTGATTAATGTGTCACAGAATATTTTTTTAGCTGGCACCTGCTTCCTTAGTGCTTCCTGATTAGTGATCTTTTGCACTTGCTAAGTGCTTTCATTGTTGCAAAATTAGTTACAACACCTGCCCTGCCCCAACTGACAATAATGAATTAGGGGCTGATTAATGGATTTTAACTTCCAGCCTGGCTCCTGCTTGTCTCCCTTAGCTGTAATTCAGGACCTTTGTGGCATATGTGTAACTATTCTGAGGTTCAGAGCAGGGTCACATAATAGTTGCAACTGGCAACTGAACTCTGGAGGGGCCCCTCAGGAAGCACTACAGGAAATGGCTACTAATGATGAGCCTGAACTTTTGAACCTGGTAAGTAGTTTCAGTTTTGCTAAGATCGTATTTCTGCAATTTAGCACTTACTCGCGGGGTGCGAAGTTGTACTGGCAAGCCGCGAACTCACGCGAACAGTGCGAGCAAGCCATAAAATCCGCTGCTCGCGGATTTGCGGATTTTGCGGGAGATTCGCGGATCTCGCGGATTGCGAATTTACCGAAAATCCGCAAAATCCGCGAGTGAAACGGATTTTGCGCCCATGCTTATTCCAGATGTATACAAACACATTTTAAGTAGTATACAAATGTCCTGCTGAGCTAAGTAGAAATCTATATTAAATAGAATATTTGCTTTTGGAAATACATTTGATCATATTCAAGACAAAATAATTGGTTATTATTAGGTTTCAAAATCGCCTAGCATGTTTAGTTCATGAATCTTTCCATTTGAAAAACAAGTCCTTGAGCCGGACAAGCATCATTACTTGATTAGACACTTTGGGCCCCATTAGGATGGCGGGCGGATCGCCCCCTCCTGGCCGGCGGTAGTCACCGCCGGCATCCATGCAGCAAAGACCCCCCCACCATATTACGATGGCTGGGGGGTCCGCGGCAGATGGAAAGACCGTCTGCCGCTTTTCGCCTGGTCAACAAGTCGACCTGGCGGAAAAGGGTTCAATACGGTGGCGGTGTCTGTTAGACACCGCCAGCCATATTATAATGGGGTGAAAACATGCCTTTCCGCCACAGAACGGCGTGCAGAGTTTACTTGCAGGGGCCCGTTGCGGGCCCGCAGGGGTTATAGGGGGTGGTGGATGCATATCGGGGGCACCTATGGCACCCCCTGCATTTCAATGTACAATGTGGCAGGCACCGCGCAGGGCCTGTCACATTGTGCATTGAAAGGCACAACCTACCTTTGTGGCATTGAGGTGAGTGGTGCTTTCTGCACTGCCCGCCGCAATGTTTCAAATGGGCGATGCGCCCGTCACTGTGGCGGGTGCATCATAAAAGAGGGTGCAGGACTGCCGCTAGCATTGCGGGCGATCCCGATTCCCGGTGGTATGGCGGGCGGACTTTGTCATACTAATGATCCCCTTTTTGTCTAGACTAACTTTTCACAAGAAATAAAGACAGGTGTACCAAAGCTAGGTGTAACAGAAAGTATACCTACCTCTTTGAATTGCTTTGCAGTCTTGCTGTACCACCATGCACCCCAATCAAAGCACAGATCTCACGACTCATGTTTGATTAAGAAATGCCTTGCATCAACCTGAGTCAAAACAATGGTAAATGGGGATCAATGTGCAGATCTACCTTTCCCGGAAAACCCTTAATCATGGCTAATAAATGGAGTTAACACAAGCCCTGCTAATTGTACAATTGGACTATTGCACCATTGTTTGCACTGTGCCAAAAAAGAGTCTAAGGGGCAAGTTTATGAGTTCTGGCGCATCTCTGCAAATCAGCAGGGATGCGCCAGAACTGATGCGTCACGCAATTCCCTCCTTGCGGCACCACAGATGCGCCGCATTTACAATGCGGCGCACCATGGTGCAAGGAAGGGCAGATGCGTGACGCATCTTGTGGTGTACGGGCGGCGCGTTGCTGGAGTAGCGTCGCAAGTGCGACGCAACTCCTGCAATGTACAGAGGCCACCCATACATAACGTGGTGCGTCACTCGTTATGCCTGCTTCAAGCAGGCATAAGGATTTGAACCAGCAGCGTCGTAAAACTGACTCTGTGAAATCTTGTTGATTTCACTGCATCAGTTTTACGGGGCTTTCCTACAAGGGAACGCCCACCCTGCGACAGAACGCCCACATGAAGCCTGACGCAGGTTTCATGTGGCGCAGGGCTTTACAACGTGACGCATCTGCCTAGATGCGTCACGTTGTAAATAGGTTGCAGGGATGCACCACGTTTCCGCGCCGTTGCGTGACGCAACGGCGGTGTAAACGTGGCGCAAGTCTGACATAAATCTGCCCCTAAGGACCTTATTATGACTAGGGTCGGCGCTGGAACCGCTATAGTTGTGGTGGCATTCCAACTGTCGCCACACTGCAGGACTGCTGGCAGTATTACAAGTGTGGCTGTCTGACCACCACTGAACCGCTGATAGCACTGTGTATCAAGGATGCTGCAGCAGTCTATCAACAGCTCGAGGCCCAAATGTGCTGGTGGTGCCACAGCGGTACTGCCAAGCATATTTTGAGTTGCCTCTGTATTCAGGGGTGCATGCAGGGGGGGCATGTATTGTGCCCGCTGTATTTTTGCACCCATAGTTCCTGCATGGGAAGGAAAGCATACATGATGCATTCATTCCTATGCAGGAACATGCACCAGTGGTTCAGCGGCAATGTTGTTTAAGGTTCACAATGAGCTTTTAAAGAGAACCGCTGTCGGACCGCCACGCCATTCACCCGCCAGACCACAAAATCATATGTAATCTGGCAGTCAGGGTGCAGTGAGTTTTCAGTGGTCATCGAGTGAAGCGGTGGCATGCCGCCCACTTTAGGACCGCCAAAACAATAAGGAATTAAGGGACAGGTAGCAAAAATTGCCAAATCAGGTCCCAGATTTACTTAGAGCCTGGGGTGCCATTGCATCATGCAAGTCGACACAAGGCAACGGAAGCCCTTAAGTCAGATCTACTAAGCCATGCAAAACCACCTTGTGTGGCTTATAAATCTAAAGTAGCACAAGGTACCACAATTCTCTACCTTGCCTTATTCTGCATTCGGTAGATATTACATGGGTGGAGTGTGGGCATTTCCAAGCATCCGCCCATGGATTTTGGCATATTCCCAGATTTAATAGGAATAAAAACCTGGGAATGCTTCAAAATGCTATTACATCCCAACAGAGACATAACAAGGAGAAATGTGTTTACTTCTCCTAATTGTTTTTCTTTCTACACGTGCTGAATTCTGCAGGACATACAGAAAGTGGAAAATGCATATGAGGATTGTTTCTCTGCAGGAAGGTGTCCCTTCCTTCACAAATACAATACTGCGTGCAACACAAGCATCCTTCCACCATCGATCAAGGGTGCATGGGTTGGCATTAGGCAGCACTCAGTGCAACAGCAGAAAGAGAGCAGGATTGCGCCAAATCTTATAACTCATATCTCTTAGTAAATTTGGTATATTCCTTCTCCCTCCATTTGATGCAGCACAGCAAGGTTTATTGTTGCTTTACGCAGAGGGTTCATAAATCTGGGCTCCGGAGTACTAATCATAGTACTGATCATACCTTAAATGGTGAATATGTGAACATAAGCCTTGAAAGAGCTACTTAATTCTTACTAGACACTGGGATCATGTTCATATCCCTCTGCATTATCCACAAGGCATACTTGGGCAAAGGATCCGGATACCTCCAATTTGGAAAATATGAACCACACTACACTCAGAACAGTAACTTGTGTTCATCATCATCAAACCTCATTACAGTTTGCCTTATCTTGTTGTAATTTAATTCTGTATTGGGTTTAAAGTGTTAAACTTTATGCAAGTATTGTTGCATTTTAAAACAGTACCGATTATGTTATGAAAAGAGCATAACAGAATTAGCAAAAATTGCTACAACAATGTATTTTGGCTAAAAGAGATACCATACCATGCATAAAGACTGTCAAGGTAGGGATCTCAAAGAATTACAGGAAAAATAATGAGATAGAATATATTCTTACAAAGTTGATCAATATGCAAATATTATCAGATTTCCACAGCGAAATGGACGCTAGAGTTCTTCTTACCATATTAATTATATAGACATGTTCTATTATGGAATAATAATACATTATACACGTGAATATGTATTATATAGTTAGATCAGATAAAAACTAGTTCTATATCGAGGCGTTTTAGGGCATGGGCAAAGTGGGCAATCTCTCTCTACCTCCCTTCTGCCTATTTCTATATCTGAACCTCTCTTCTTCTCTCTACCTCTGTGACTGTCTTTGCCCAGTGTAATCTTAATGATTTTTTAGGTCCTTGATAAGGCATATCTTAAGTGTTTCGGTGCAAAACCCTGACCTAACAATCCTTAATACGACAATCGTTCCACATAGAGTGAAACATATAGCGTTGGGCCTGCAGTCGATACATTGTTTCTTCATGTGTTGCTACTGTTGTGATAAACTGAAGCCAATTTTCATGACTTGATGGAGGTGATTACTTTAAATGTCTTACAACACACAGCTATAGCTAGCGGAAAACAGCCTGAACAACAATGTTTTAACAACGAGCGGGCTTAACAACGACTCATTAACAACGACCTGCAACTGAACCACGACCACCTCAACAACTACAACATTAAACAACGAGTAGCCTTAACAACGAATATAAACACGAACACAAATGTAATGTTTTCATTTACCTTGTGAGGTGAATAGATGGCGCTGTAGTATTGTTTTCAGGTGGTTTTTATGCTGACGTGTTTTTTTCAAATTTGCTTTAAATAGTGGATTTGGTTTTAATTTTACATTTAATATGGCGCAAACTAAGATAGTATTCTAGTTGGGACCACTTTCACTACCCAGCTTCACGGTATCATTCTGTGTGATATAGGCATTTTGCAATTTTAAATTCAGACTCTATAACTCAGTGCTAAAAAAAAGTAGGTTGATGTGGACTCCTGCATGAAGCAGCTACTGGAATATGTATAATCATTTGAAGAACAGACCACCAGGCAGTTCTGCTTTCTTTATCCGATTGTAGCAGTTTTATTTCCATCACTACGATCGCCCTTTTCGCGAGGTTTATTTAATTTCTTTTCCTCCATTCTTATCTATATTCTTCCATTATTCTGTAGCTCTGGGAAAGGCTCCGCAACGAGTATTTTCCTGTTTGATGACAACATCCTAAAACAGGAAGCCCAGTTCGAAAGTAAAAATAGATTTCCCTTTAAGAAAAAAAACAATACAAGCAATATTTTAATTTAATACAAGGATAAAGAATAACAGTTAGTACCAATGTAGGAAATTACATTAAAATCAGAAAGCGTCTAAGTGTAAATATTAGAATTGATAAAAAAGAAAAACACTGTAAGAATGGCATTTTCAAAGATAGCAGGGTTTCATTTACGCCTGTTTAAAAATATGGGTAGATTCGGTTTGCAAGTCAAAATAATTATTTTCGTGGTTCTGTTAAGTCGTGGTACAATAACTTTCGTGATTAGCATTTGCTCGTTGTTTAGCCTTCGTGGTTTAGGCAGTCGTGATTTCAGAGGTAGGTATTTAATCATACAACCGAAATCTAAGGGTACAGTTCTGTTAACATTCACTGTGTTTGCAATGTCCTGATAGATGTTCCGAAGAGTGGGGCATGGTCATATCCAGCATTGATGTGTGCCATCTTCATATAATTTGTGTTCATGTATTTACACACATTTCTGAGAACATGTTGTGAAACTACATGGAATTATGCAAAATGAAAATCCACTATTTAGTCCTTTATTTCAGCATGAACTGTGCCTTTGTGTCAATTGTTGAAATGAGAATGCATTTTGCACTAAATAAATTGCTCCAATCCACGATTGCCACAAACAACAGCTGCTCATGTTCTGGTGTAATGGTGCATTTTTATAAAATTTGTGTAACAAACGTAATGCAAAATTCCTAAAATGTCAATCAAGTGTAGTATGTATCCTTCCACAATTCGACATCAACAGCAATCTGATAGAGTGGTTACATTGGCTACTATTTTGAAAAAGCTACATTTTAATTGCGCTTTCTGCAGCCAATGACCATGAGTGGCTAGAAAAGGGGACTGCTCCTCGTCAGAGTATTCCACATATCAATTAAATGTGTATCTATCTTTCTGGGTGCTTCATAGTGACTTGCAGTGAATTTGCTCTGTCATTGTGACATAATGCAGAGATAACTCATTCACCTTTTCAAATAGAGAGGAATAGAGGAGTCAAACAGAGAGGGTGAAAGTTAATTGAGTTTTGCTTGCAGGCAATATTTGAGATGAGTAAATCTCCATTTGTGCATCCTTTCAGTATGAAAATATGCCTGTAGTATGTAATCAGATCTGTTGATGTTATCCAACAGATGGTTGAGTCGATATATCCTTTTTTCCGACTATTCTTTCCAAAATATTGTCCACTTTCTAAGGTGAAGAGCAGCATTTCTCCAGAACAGACCTTTTCTCTGTAAAAGGCAAACCATTCATAGATACTTATGTGCACTTATCCATTTGAGTTCTATACGTTGCTCGTAATGTTTCCTTTCAACCTGCTTTTTCTGTTGAACTATTTTGCAGTCTGAAGTAGATGAAGAGATGAAGTATGAAATGGTGTGTCAAGTGATGAGCTTTACAGTACAGACTAATGTGAGGGAGTCTAAGATTGATAAGAATCCAGGCTTCTTGTAATTTTGAAATTTTAAGAAGTGGTTGTTTTAGTGTATCAATGTTTTGAAAACTACATTTCACAAGGATAAGGGAGCATTCTGAAAACGTAGTCAAATTTTCATTGTAGGTCTTTTTGCCCTGCCGCAAGGGAGAGTTAGTCTTTTGTTCAATTTAAGAAATCAATGGCAGTTTTTTCAACCAGGTGTGCAATGTTTTTCTAAATAAGGACGCTGATGTCTTTGCCAATAATAAACCCTACTAAGCATTTAATAATATTTAAGGTCCATCAAAGGGGGTGTACAGCAATGGAAGATGTTACATTATTTTAAGGGAAGTTCTACACTCTTTGGCCAAATAATTTTCTTACTGGAAAAGCAGTCACATCTAGAGATCAAATCCAGGACACTCTGGATTGATGATTCAGGTTTGTACAGTAGCAGCATGGTGGCGGTGTACAGTCAAAATATCGAGTTTTTAATATCGAGTAGCAATAATATTGAGTAAAAAATATAGAATAGATATAATATCGAATCAACAGAATATAGACTCCCAAAATATCGAATAGAATAGTATTAATATCGAATAGAATAGCATTAATATCGAATCAAAAATATAGAATAGACAAAATATCGAATAACCAGAATATAGAATACAAAAATATCGAATGGACTGAATATAGATAACAAAAATATCGAATTTGAGGTAAGTAAGTTAATATTATTTTTTATATTTGCGTAATATAATTCTGTAGCGGGTTGTGGGTTTATAGGGGAATAGGGTGGGAAGTAATTTAATTATATTTAATTAAATATGTTATTTTATTTATTGATATTTATTTTGAATTGATTGTTAATTAATTATTAATTGGTAATTATTTAAAATATAATTGGCAATTATTTTTAATTGATTAATTGATAAATATGTTAATTTTAGTAATTTAATTTCTGTAGCGGGTTGTGGGTTTATAGGGGAATAGGGTGGGAAGTAATTTAATTATAATTAATTACATATGTTAAATTATTTATTGGTATTTATTTTGAAATATTGTTAATTAATTATTAATAAATTAAAATATAATGGTAATTTATTTTAATTGATTATTTGATAAACATGTTAATTGTAGTCATTTATTTTCTGTAGCTGGTTGTGGGTTTAGAGAGGAATAGGGTAGGAAGTAATTTAATTATAATTAGTTAAATATTTTCATTGATGTATTGGTATTTATTTTGAATTAATTGTTAATTAATTATTAGTTGGTAATTAATTAAAATATAATTGTTAATTCATTTTAAATAATTGATGAATTGATAATTATGTTACTTTTATTAATTTATTTTATGTAGTGGGTTGTGGGTTTATAGAGGAATAGGGTGGGAAGTAATTTAATTGTAAGTAATTACATTTTTTACATTTTTATTTTTTGATCAAATTTTTTATAAATTTTAAATTGTTAATTAATTTATTGTTAATTGGTAAATAATTTGTATTATTAGGTAATTATTAATAATAATTAATTTGTATTTGTTTTAATAATTGATTAATTAATATATTAGATACAATTGTTAAATATTTAAATTAATTTGTTATTGGTATTAATATTTAAGTTATTTTGATTTATATATGAAGTATTTAGTGTCCCTACTGTTACCCTCACTGGAGTGGGAATAGTAATTTTTACCCTCCCACTATCCAATGCTTTCCCTACTGTTGCACTTACTGGAGTGGAAATAGTAATTTTTACCCCTACGCTATCCAACACTTTCCCTACTGTTGCACTCTTTGGAGTGGGAATAGTAATTTCTACCCCTACGCTATCCAACACTTTCCCTACTGTTGAACTCAGTGGAGTGGGAATAGTAATTTTTACCCCTATGCTATCCAACGCTTTCCCTATTGTTGCACTCTCTGGAGTGGGAATAGTAATTTTTACTCTTCGGCTATCCAACACTTTCCCTACTGTTGCAGTCTCTGGAGTGGGAATAGTCATTTTTACCCCTACGCTATCCAACACTTTCCCTACTGTTACACTCACTGGAGTGGGAATAGTAATTTTTACCCCAATGCTATCCAACGTTTTACCTATTGTTGCACTCTCTGGAGTTGGAATAGTACTTTTTACCCTTCCGCTATCCAACGCTTTCCCTAATGTTGCACTCAGTGGAGTGGGAATAGTAATTTTAACCCTCCCGCTATCCAACGCTTTCCCTACTGTTGCACTCACTGGAGTGGGAATAGTAATTTAAACCTCTATGCTATCCAACGCGTTCCCTACTGTTGCACTCACTGGAGTGGAAACAGTAATTTTTACCCCTACGCTAGCCCACGCTTTCCCTACTGTTGTACTCCCTGGAGTGGGAATGCTAATTTCTACCCTCCCTCTATCCAACACTTTCCCTACCGGTGCACTCACTGGAGAGGGAATAGTAATTTTTACCCCTACGCTATCCAACGCTTTCCCTACTGTTGCACTCTCTGGAGTGGGAATAGTAATTTTTACCCCTATGCTATACAACGCTTTTCCTACTGTTGCATTCACTGGAGTGGGAATAGTAATTTACACCCCTACGCTATCCAACACTTTCCCTACTATTGCACTCACTGGAGTGGAAATAGTAATTTTTACCCCTACGCTATCCAACACTTTACCTACTGTTGCACTCTCTGGAGTGGGAATAGTAATTTCTACCCTCCCGCTATCCAACGCTTTCCCTACTGTTGCACTCACTGGAGTGGGAATAGTAATTTTTACCCCTACTCTATCCAACGCTTTCCCTACTGTTGAATCACTGGATTGGGAATAGTAATTTTTTCCCCTACGCTATCCAACGTTTTCCCTACTATTGCACTGGCTGGAGTGGGAATCGTAATTTTGACCCCTATGCTATCCAACGCTTTCCCTACTGTTGCACTAACTGGAGTGAGAATAGTAATTCTTACCCTCCCGCTATCCAACGTTTTCCCTACTGTTGCACTCACTGGAGTGGGAATAGTAATGTTTAGTGTTACGCTATCCAATGTTTTTTCTACTGACTCACTTGAGTGGTAATAGTAAATTTAACCATCTCGCTATCCTATGGTAAATATATTGTATTTTATTTATTAATACTATGTTTAAATTACCTACTGGCGGTCGCCAGTAGGTATATATAGTTAGGATTTTTTTGAATAGGGATTCCTGAAAATTCTATGTTGAATAACTTTGGCGTTGATGGACGGAATTGGCTGAAATTTTCAGGAAAATGGCACATTTTGTTTCTGAGCGTCCCCTGAAAGTTTTGGGGGGGTTTCGTCAAGCGGGGGCCGAGAAAAAGGGGGTCTTAAAACATGTTTTTAACATTAAGTTTTCCATAGGGCGGTTGGACTCACTTTTAGCTCGAACGGCTGAATGGATTTCCACAAAACTTGGCAAAATTGTAGGGACTGGTAGCCCGATGTGCCTTTGCTATGTCTCAAGATATATGCTCCAGTGGTTTTTACGAAAATTAACTTTGAAAAATATATATTGGGCTACATTGGGCTATATATATGTTAGAGCCCAAATGTAGCCCAATGTAGCCCAATGTAGCCCAATGTAGCCCAAAGATTGCCACCTGAGACAAAAAAAAACAAATGTAGCCCAAATATCAGCCAGATGTAGCCCAACTATAGCCCAGTGACAGAATGTCCAAGAGTGTTCTAAAGAACAACTAGAGCGCTAAAAGTCTTACTTATGACAAAAGTATGGCACACCTGAAGTCATCTTGATTGGAATAAAGTGTTAACACTTAAAACATTTAATTTGCAAAGGAACAAAATGAGGGGTTTCATTTTGCCATAGAAATGTTATATATTACCTACTGGCGGTCGCCAGTAGGTATATATAGTTAGGATTTTTTTGAATAGGGATTTCTGAAAATTCTATGTTGAATAACTTTGGCGTTGATGGACCGAATTGGCTGAAATTTTCAGGAAAATGGCACATTTTGTTTCCTAGCGTCCCCTGAAAGTTTGGGGGGGTTTCGTCAAGCGGGGGCCGAGAAAAAAGGGGGTCCCAAAACGTGTTTTTAACATTGAGTTTTCCATAGGGCGGTTGGACTCACTTTTAGCTCGAACGGCTGAATGGATTTCCACAAAACTTGGCAAAATTGTAGGGACTGGTAGCCCGATGTGCCTTTGCTATGTCTCAAGATATATGCTCCAGTGGTTTTTACGAAAATTAACTTTGAAAAATATATATCGGGCTACATTGGGCTATATATATGTTAGAGCCCAAATGTAGCCCAATGTAGCCCAATGTAGCCCAAAGATGGCCACCAGAGACAAAAAAAAACAAATGTAGCCCAAATATCAGCCAGATGTAGCCCAACTATAGCCCAGTGACAGAATGTCCCAGAGTGTTCTAAAGAACAATTAGAGCGCTAACAGTCTTACTTATGACAAAAGTATGGCACACCTGAAGTCATCTTGATTATAATAAAGTGTTAACACTTAAAACATTTAATTTGCAAAGGAACAAAATGAGGGGTTTCATTTTGCCATAGAAATGTTATATATATATATATTCACTGAAAAAACCATAGGTTATAGACCATATATAGTTAGGAATTAGCATTTACAAAACCTTGAAAATTCACTGAAAAAACCATAGGTTATAGACCATATATAGTTAGGAATTAGCATTTACAAAACCTTATTTTACTCACACAAAACCATTGAAATTCGCATATATAGTTAGTTGCACTAACTATATATCGCTAACCCGCAATCCACTGCTGATCATGTCACATATTACATCATTCATGACATGGTCAGTGACATCACTGATGACATCACTGATGACATCTCAAATGACATCACTGATGACATCTCAAATGACATCACTGATGACATCACTGATGACATCTCAAATGACATCACTGATGACATCACTTATGACATCTCATTTGACATTACTGATCACATCACTGATGACATCATTCATGTGATAATACGATGAACCTCTTCAGACTCTAATATAACCTTAGATACACTCAGTGTAAACAGACACTCACAGACTGTCACTCATCCATGGAGTTACTCACACACCTAGTCAGTCATGCAAACAATCAATCACACCTCCATTTCCTCAACTATACAGTTATACACACCTTACTTATTCAAACATATACTAACACATATTTACTCTCTTATACAATCCCTGATACAAGTTCACACTATTCCATACAGCCACTCACACATTCACTGGCTCTTATGCACAGTTATTTATATATGTCAACTCTCACTTGTACTGTGTTTTACATATGTACTTACTTTGACATGTAGCACTGAGATATCCATTCACTCACCAATACACTCATGCACACAGTCAACCGCCCATACAGCTGTTTCCACATGCACTTTTGAACCCATACCTCTAGTGAATCAACTGCTCACACATCTATGCACAGAGTCATACACCTCCCAGCCACCCACACACAAACTCAGTCTCCCATACAAATACTTCGGCAACCAATCAATAACCCATATAGTTACTCATATAGCTACTGATCAACACATGCAGCAGTTTACAGAACAACAGACATAATGATGCACAAATTAAGACAGTTTAGTCACTAACCCATGCACTCAGTGAGACACATTTAATCACTCACTCATACAGTCAGTCATGCACCTACTGAATCCTTCATCCAGACACTTATACATCCACTCATTCTTCGATATGTAAGACATATTTTAACTTTACAGTAACATACAGTCACTGGATGTTGTCATCAGTGATGTCATCAGTGATGTCATTTGAGATGTCATCAGTGATGTCATCAGTGATGTCACTGACCATGTCATGAATGATGTAATATGTGACATGATCAGCAGTGGATTGCGGGTGCGCGATATAGAGTTAGTGCAACTAACTATATATGCGAATCTCAATGGTTTTGTGTGAGTAAAATAAGGTTTTGTAAATGCTAATTCCTAACTATATATGGTCTATAACCTATGGTTTTTTCAGTGAATATATATATATATATATATATATATATATATATATATATATATATATATATATATATATATATATATATTGAAGAAACACACAGATGGCGTGCTTCTGCCGCTTTCACAGCGGGCGTTCGACAGGGTCGCCAAACCTTCAATATATCGAGTTCCTGGTACAATATTCCTTTTTGAAAAACCAGAGTCGAAGCCCAAGTAGAATTTAAAGTGCTATAGGTTTATTTGGCAGAAAAAACAACCCCTACGCGTTTCGAGGTAAGCTCACGGGTGGAGTGCAAGTCAATGCGCCAAACTTTTAAATTGAAAGGTACAGTGTTTACACAAACCACGTGATAGTCGACAATGAAGACAGACTGATCGTGTTACATTGTTACAGCTGCTTTGCATTAGATCAAACACATTTTGATAAATGAAAAATAACAAATAATATGTTCAGCATGATAGTGTTACACATACTGATATAAGTAGAGTTGTAAACACATGAATTTTTATAGACAAACATGTGGCTTTTTTAGACCGATCCAATTGTAGGTCAAAATTAAAAGCAGCGTCAAACTAGGTTACAGACATGAAATGCGTTGTGGCCGCCAGAATTATGACGTACTAGTTGTGATAAATATTACACACAACAAACAGAAAGTCACACAATACTGAATCCATATTGCGCGTGTTTGCAATAGCAGATAACTCCCCAGTGGGCATACACCATTAGATGTGTTGTAGAGTACGTATTTGACAGATTCATTATAAGGCCCCAGTGGGCAGGCGTCCAACATCTGTAACAAGAGACAACAGTATGTTTTAGCATGTATGTCCTCAACATCGACAATTGTTATACTGTGCATGTGCATATCAAATAAAAATTCAGTTAAAAGTTAGCAGTGAACACCAAGGAGGCGGTGTCAGGGTAAAAGCACTAATTAGGTCAGATGAAAGCACTATACACGGTTACAGTCAAATCAATACCAGATTCAATCTCGAAGGTGGATGGCCAATTCTTTCCCGAGGTTGTGGCCCACAGGTTGAATTGTATTGTATTTTATTATGTATCTGGACTCTAATTTCCTTAAGTCAAGCCACCTATTGCCACCTCTTTCTTTGTTATCAACACAGTCAAGTACCACAAAATTTAACAAATTGGGATTCTGATTATGTTCTAAGGCAAAATGCCTGGCTACTGGGTACTGTTGGTTGAGATTTTTTATAGCCCTGAGGTGTTCCAGGACCCTAAGCTTGGCTTGTTTTGTCGTACACCAGATATAGAATTTTTCACAGGGACACTGTAATGCATAAATAGCATATTCGGTAGAGCAGCTGAGGTGTTTGGTGATTGTATGTTCCTCCTGATCAGGTGAAAGTTTAATGGATTTACAGTTCTTACTTGTTTTAAATGCTTTGCACCTTTTACAAGGAAAAAATTCTTGTATCGCATTCTGTTTGGGGCGATCTTTGATAAGTGCGGTGCTTAGCATGTCTCTCAATGACTTAGCTTTTTTGTAAGTAACTGATGGGGAGTTTTGTGTTACTTCCTGCAGATCTTTATCTAATCTGAGAACATCCCAGAATTTTTTCAACCCACGTCTAACTTCCCAAGATTGACAGTTATAAGTGGTTTTGAAACGAATAGTTTCTTCTTGTTTACGCTGTTTGGGTATTAGGAGGTCCCCCCTCTCCATCTGGGCTACTTTGACTTTTGCCTGTTTGATAGTTTTCTTGGAATAGCCTCTGTCAGAGAACCTCTTCTTCATTAGTTCTTTTTCTCTCTCATAACTCTCAATTGTGCTGCAATTCCTTTTGGCCCTGATGAGTTCTCCCAACGGTATGCTACGTATGAGAGTGGCAGGATGGCAACTATCTGCGTTAAGGAGACTATTTCCTGCAGTTTTTTTGCGAAATAGTGAGCTGGTGAGTGCCCCATCCTTAACTACCAGACTCACGTCTAAGAACTCAAGATGTGTTTGGCTCATTTGGCTTGTAAATTTGAGATTGAGATCATTATTGTTGATAATAGACTCAAGCTCTTGTGCTTGATTGAGTGTGCCGTTCCAGACGCAGAAAATGTCGTCTATGTATCTTATCCATAGGACGGCGTGGGCACTGAAGTGGGAGATGTTGCTGCAAATCCTTCTGATCCGCAGCATCTCACCATAGGGGATGCTGCAGATCAAATGGGCAGGATGATTGCTCTCCGCATGTAACACAGAGTTGCCCGCTGTGCTTTTCCTATGCAACCTGGAATTTAGGAGATTTTCTGAGATAAAAATGTCTACATCAAGAAAGACCACTGTGGACTTGCTAATATGGCTAGTGAAGTGTAGATTCATGTTGTTCACATTCAGAGAGTCAATAAAGATCTGTGCCCTTCCAGATGAGCAACAGATCGTCAACATACCTGAACATATGTGCTATCTGGGTATTCATAAATTGATTGTTGTCTGACATTAGAACCTGCTTTTCCCAGAGCCCCATGTGCAAGCAGGCGAAGCTAGGGGAAAAACATGCCCCCATAGCTACGCCTCTGATTTGCTGATACACCTGTTTGGCAAATAAAAACTAGTTATTTTCAAGACACATGGTAATTATAGCCATCAACATTTTGTTGTGTTCAAGGTAAAAAAAAAGGACGTTTTCTAGGAAAATGGTCTACTGCTTTAAGACCGTCCCTATGATGTATGCTAGTATACAATGAAGATACTCCATAGAAATCAGTAGCAGATCATCACTCCACACTACCCTTTCCAATTTTCGTAGCAAGTCACCTGTGTCCAAAATGAATGATGGCAATGTTTGCACAAACTCCTGGAGGAAGTAGTCCACATACTTGCTTGCATTTTCCATAATGCTGCCACATGCCGATATTATTGGCCTGCCCGGAGGATGGGTCTTATTTTTGTGGATTTTAGTTATGAAATATACCACTGGCATTATCGGATTGTCATTTTTAAGAAAACGAAACTCATCTGTTGACAACAATCCAGTAATTTTCCATGCTATTAGGCACGAATACAATTTGTCCCATGAGGCTTTTACTGTGCTCATGTTGCAGCGCCTATAGCAGTCCGTATCACCAAGCTGACTGGTAGCCTCTGCCATGTACATATTGTATGGCTACAGGACGATGTTTCCTCCTTTGTCAGCTTGGCGTATTATTATGTTTTTGTTGGATTTCAACTTTTTCATAAGCTTAAAGTATGCATCATCCTTTGCCGTGTACCTCCTTTTGGCTTCATTTTGCTGCTTGTATAAGGTTTTGAGTTCCTGTGTCACCTTGTCATGGAAGATATCGATATTATCGCGTAACATCACTGGGCAAAATGTAGATTTCAATTTGAATTTTGTCAACGGTCCTTGAGCGTGTGACCTGGGTATTTGGCTGAGAGGCTCTGACGTGACGTTGCCTTCGTCACGTAGCTCATGTAGATCTTGCATGAGTCCTGCATCTTGTACAGTTATGCATCATGGTATTGCACTTGTTATAGCCAATGATGTTTTCTGTTTCCCAGTTCCTTGTAACAAGTGGAACTTCTTCAGTTTGATTTTACGTACAAACTTATAAACATCAATTCGGCAATCCGCCTATTTAAAGTTTCCCTTTGGACAAAATGACAAGCCCAATGAAAGGATAGATGTTTCACTCGCTGATAGCTGTATGTCCATTGAATTTATAACAGTTTGTGATTCCTCAATGAGTTGGTTTGTATCATCTACCGACTCCATTGTTTCTTTGTTTTCTTGGTGTATTATTTTTTGGTATTGTACCGCTGTTTGTGGCATTGCCGCCGCTTCCATCTCTTACGGTTCCTTGTGCTTGTTGCTGAGCATTATGCACAACTTTTGCCCCAGAGCGCAGTGTTTGTCGCCTGTCCTGCCTTAGGCAGTCCACCTCCTGCGCTAGGGTATATTTGCGAAACCCGATCCTTTGAGCTCGGGTGGTCTCATTGTCAGATTCGCTATTGATAGCTGAGCTTAAGTCAGATGTGGATGCGGTTATGCAAGTTGGCATTTCCGTTAGTGTAGCAGACTGAGCTGGCCCTGTGATTTGCTGTTGTTGTTGCTGATTTGCGGCCTTTACGTTGACATATTTTCTGGCAAATGTAAAGACCTGCCCGTTTTCATAATCTAATCTGTCCCTTTGGAACTTAAAGCTTTTACGTTTTTTTATAATTTCTTCCTCTCAAGACAATCGGGTCAGCATATCCTCTCTGTATTTGGTAGTTATTGGTGTTATTTCTATTTTGGCAATTTCTTCGTTTAGAGCCTCTATTTCTGTTTGGAGTTTTTCTCTATCACTCTCTGCATACTTGACTAAAAGCACCACACGTCGCTTTGAGGAATCCAAGTTTATCTCCGCCAAGTCTGCCAACATATTGGGGTACGGGTTTTCATAGCTGGGGGCCAGCATTATGCGCAGCCCCCTTGGTATTCGGCCCACTTCCAAATAACGACTTAGGGAGCGGTGCTCCCACCACTTCGTTTGCTCGGCTTTCATATGTTTTTGTAGTCTTTTGTACAAGTCCCGTATGGTACTGTTTGAGTCTGTTTTAGGGGCGGTGATCGAGTTAGAAGTATTGTCTCCACTCGGAACATAAATGAATAAATCAGTTGCCGCCGCCTCCCAGCTACGTAACATGTCAGCGGACATGGTGCTTCATCTAACTTGGGTCAATCACAAACCCCACGTTAAATAAATGTGAACAGTGGCGTTTTTAATGTTAGTGCACTACTTCCTCACTGTCAGATGCGAACTCCCCTGCTTCTGTTCCGCTTCTGGTGCCGGTAACTGCCAACAGGAATCGGCGGATCTCCGGCTCACCTCCACCAAACTGCAGGGGCACTCCTCACGCTCGACGGGGAAACCACAGCTCCTTCTTTCCAAGGAACAAACACGCTCCAGCTGTAACAATGATGAAAGTTATCCGGTTGCTAGGCACTTCAAGCTCAGTCACAATAGTGATCCCAAATATCTCAAATATTTTGTGATAGATGCCATACTACCTACTAGAAGAGGCGGTGATAGGGAGGCCAGATTGAGGAGTCTAGAAAAATCATACATTCTGAGATTCGACTCCAAACCCCCGAACGGGTTGAACAATATTGAGGATTTATATACCTTCCTATAAAAATATCATTTGACTGTATCCAACGTTTGTAAATAGCATTTTTATATTTATTCATATAGATATGTGTTTATGATTAGTTGGAATTTATATGAGTACCAGCCTGAAAATATGAACTATAAATACAATTATTTATGAAACGTTTTCGACTTTTTCCACTATTTATGATTCTTTTTACTTGAAAAATGGATTTTAGGATAATACTATTTATATATTTATTAAACTAGAGATTGATTTTAGAGACCACTAAAAAGAAAGTATATATATTTTTAAATACTAGGTGTGAGCGGGAAATCCGTTACGCTCGCGGATTTTGCGGATTTCTGGGAAATCCGCAATCCGCGAATTTTGAGGATTTCCCGCAAAATCCGCAAAAAAAAATCCGCGAATGTAACGGGTTCAAAAGTTGAACCCCCACTCATGCAACTATTTTACAATGGCGCCAGCAAGCTGCCAGCGCCGTTGTAAAATAGTTACAAAGTTAGCTTGCACAGGAACCACTAGATAAAACGAAGCAGGTGCTGCTTTATTTTATCTAAGTGCTTCCTGTGCAAGCTAACTTTGTAACTATTTTACAACGGCGCTGGCAGCTTGCTGGCGCCATTGTAAAATAGTTACAGCTCACAGCTCACTCAAGGGACCCCTGCGCCCTTCGAGACGATTGCATAGTAACACACACATGGACGCTCGAACTAGTTGATGCTCAAATTCAGTGACTCATTCATTAGCCCAAAAACAATCGTGAGCGTCGTCGAGGCTGGACAGGTGCGCCTTCTTCCCAAATCTACCGTGGAAAATCAGCTGTGATGCTGGATAGGCTTTGCATCCTTGACTTTCACGAGCGCAATACCCGTGCTGTTCCTGTGACCAGGAGCTTCTTTCTCTTCATCTGCTGAACTGATCTTTCTCTGACCTTTTATTCACACAAGACGAGGCACATACCCTACTGGGCACATTGTGTTCGCACGGGTTTCTGCAAGTTCGCACGCGTTTTGTACAATTTCGCAATTTGCGACATTGTACAAAACCCTCGCGAACTTGCAGAAACCCGTGCGAACATAAAAAAAAAAAATCCGCAAATTTGCTGGAATTCGCGGATTTTGCGGATTGCGAGTTTGCAAATCCGCAAAATTCGCAAACGCGAGATTCGCAAAATTCGCCCATACCTAGTAAATACTTCTTGATATTAGAAAGGTTTTTGACTGAATCAACCCTTGATGAATTAATATTGGTATATTTAATGTCCTATTGCCCTGTTTTCTTGCACTTTAAAAGAGTCTAGGATTCGAAAGCACTTTAGTCACTTTATTAGGAATAGTCATTTTTCAACTTATGTAAGAATTGATGATTTTAGATTCACTAATACACACATTCACACTTATTTTTATACATTTCACTAATGAAATTTGGTGTTTATTGACATAGTTAAAAATGAATGGTCTTTTTATGCATTTATGCTGATATAAGTTTGTAAATGTGATATATAATCCATGCAAAGGGATGAAAAAATGAAAAAATAATTAAGCATTTAAGCTGTTATAAATTATCAGAAAGACATATATGTGAAAAGTATTTCTACTATGTCTATAAGAGGTTGCACTGCACTGGCACTTCAAAAGCGATGCAAAAAATCAATGAGATGTCATGTGATCAAGGAAGGGATCCCCCGAAACGGGTCATGGCGGCATTGGCAAAATAAAATAATGCACTAACGAAAACCTGGGTCTACGCTTGTCTGTTCAAGTTTGGAGTTGAAGCAAAGGCAAGTTTGGAGCAATATATATATATATATATATATATATATATATATATATATATATATATATATATATATATATATATATATATATGTATATATGTTTTAAAAATGTTTTTTTTTAATATATTAATATTATATTAATTATCTATTAGTTTTGATGTTATTTAAGTATTTTTAAGTTAGTTATATGTATTATTTTATTAATTTAAAATTACTTTTAACTATTTAAAAAAGTCGATATTTTGACTGTCTATATTTTTAACATCGACATTTTTGATTCAATATTTTTGTACTTAACTGTTTGGAGATAAGAATTCGATATTTTGGCATTCTATATTTTTTACTCAATATTCTTTCAGTGATCCATGGTGGAATTAGCAAATACAATAAACTTGTGTGCACCGATTGCAGAGCATATGACTAGGGCCTTTACAGACTTATAGGTTTATGATTACAATGATTCCAAGGGCAGTAGAAATAAGAGAGGTAATAAATGACTACCTTGATGAGTGCCTCTATGAATTTTGGAAGTGATCCAATCTGAAGCCGTCGCTGATTACTTTTGCTGTGGGTGCTTTGCAGATATTCCTTTTCCAAGATAGTGCTCCATGAATCTCACAGGTTGTAGCATCCCCTGTTCTGTAATGGAACAGGAAGGAATTACATGGTCAAGAATGCCACAAATGGGTACCCCTGGTGGGTCCGAGGTCTTTAAAGCTAAATTAATATTTTCTCCTTAGGTCGACTGCAAGAGTTTTAGATTGATGCAATTGATTAGGGCTCTGTACTTTGTGTAAAGTTCTGTGTCAGAAGAGGGTTAGGCCATGCTCTTCAACACTTCTACACTCCTCTTAGTTTGTTCATGGATATTTAGATAGGTAGCCATCATACAGTTCTGCTGACATACAACAAATGCCAAGGGTTGTGTGGTTTGTAAATGTAACCAGAGCCCCAAGACTGAAATATGGGAGCATATTCATATTACAAGTTAACCAGTATGTATTTTTCCGATTTATCGTGTTTATTGAGCTAGGTAGCTTGCAATAGTGTTTTCTTAAGTGCAGCTAATATTCGGCTGAAGGAAAGTGCCTCCTTTGACATGGTTGGTCTCTCACTTTTTGCCTGATATCTGATGTAATTTCGAACTATTAACAAGGTTCACAGCGTCAGATTTCTTTCTTAAACACTGTACCATGATTGACACAACTTCAGCTACCCTTGTAAGCCACAGTAAATGGTACACCCGGTACCCTGGGCATGGTTACTGAAGAGGGTCCACTGGGGATGCAAGGTGTATTTTGCCAACCCAGGGCCCGTCACCAAGACTATGCATCCTGTCATTGCAGGCTGTATGTCTTAGTGCAGTGAAATCCAAAGGGTCAACATAGTACACAGCCTGTGTTCCATGCCCCCCATGCACTGCATAATGCATAGGTAAGTCACCCCTACTGCAGGCCTTTAGCCCTAAGGCAGGGTGCACTACATCCTATGTATAGGCATATCAGCATGAGCAGATATGCCCCTTGCAACGTCCAGTCTATTCTGAGCTATTGTAAGTGCACAGGGAAGACATCAACTGTACATAGGCTGGATACTTGTCAAAATGGGTTTCCTAGCCTTAAGATGAGTTCACTGATTTGTAAGGTGTTTGGTATGAAATGCCCTGTATTAATAAATCCCCACTGATGCCAGTGGTGTATTTGTCAAATAATTCACACAGGGGGGTCCCCATAAAACCTACCAAGCACTGGTGTGGTCTCTGACTTGTTTTCACCAGTCTGCCACCACCAGACATGTCTCTGACCTCATGGGGTGAGAGCCAGTACATTCAGAGGACAGAGACAAAGCCTACTCTGAGCTGAGGTGCTTCACACCTCCTACAGGACAGGAAGGCCTTTCAGCATGGGAAGCTTCAAAGGTAATGCTGCCTGCAACTGTGAGGCCTTCAAGAACCCCGGACCACTTCCAGTCTTCAAGAAATCCCCAAGATTCTCCCTTTGAGTGAAGGTATCACTCCCTGCACACTGCAGGCAACAAACCTGGGAACTCTGGTTTGTCAACTTGCTGCTCCCTGAGGACCTTGATGCAGCACCGAAGAAAAAAAGGTACAACCACTCTGGAGGGTTAGATTTGTCTCGGCACCAAGTTTGGAGACTCCAAGACCTAACAGAGCCCCAGCACACCAATACCAGGGGTACCGCACCCCAACTGCAAGCATTGAGAAGAAGAGTCCTCTCTGGACCCTAACAACTCCAGAAGCAAGGACATGTTGAGGGAATCCTGAGACCCACTTCCTGAATGGCCAACTATCCCAAGCTTGCCTCTCCAAGTTGCCTTTTCCTGACTGTGAGGACCTCAAGATGTAGGCCTACTGGATGACCTATCTTCTCTGCACCCGGCCCAACCAGACTCAGTAATGATGAACCAGCTGTGATCACATGGACCTCAGGCTCTTGTGACCTCCACCCACAAAGGAGACCCATTGGACTTGTAACTCCTACTGCGTAGTGTGGCCCCCTTTGTTTAGTACACTAGCTTCCACAACCCTTAGCTCTCTGCTCCCGGCCAATCCGGGAAGCTCCCAAACGTCTCCTGTTGGAACTTTGAACCTGGTCCTAACATCAACATAAAACAAGAAGGTGACCTTTGTGAAAGCATTGCCTGATTTTATATGGATTTATCTACTTTCTCCATTGCTTTCAATGATGTGTAATTGCACACAAAAGTGATATATTTTCTGAACTTTGAAAAATCGGAACTCCGAAAGCACTTACTGTGATCTTGGTCTTATATATTACATACATATCCACCCTATTTTTATAAATTGGTCTCAGATTTTTTCTTGAGTGTGTGTCTCATTTATACCCATTGTGAGTACAACAAATGGTTAGCATTACCCTCTGATAAGCCTAACTGCTCACCCACACTACCATAAACATACCTAATTGAGCCTTTGTGTACCAGAAGGGGATCCACTGGAATCTCTTCACAGTGTGCTTCATTTTAGTACACGATATAGGGAGCCAGCTTCCTACGTGGGCACTGATGGGAATTAATATATTTAGGCTTGATGTTCATGAATAAATGGTTGCTATCAATGGACAATGGGACGGATCAGTGGATTTATGCGAAGTCATAGATGCAGCGTTTACCACAATATTATGGATTTATGACATTGGCAAGTGGAGTTGAAAGCATGGACTGGCCTCAGTACAATCCCTGTGGCTAACCCTCTTCTGTGCAGAGCTAAAAGCTGAATGCAGCAGGGGTTGACTGTCTATTGTGGGATTGGGCCCTGCTCCACCCCCTGCAGATGGTTTGGCCACATGTTTTGTGTTGGGCGTAGGTCCTGGGTGCTTTGGGGCTTTCCCCTGCTGCACATGGCCACATTCTGTGAGTAGAGTAGGTTAGCCCTCCATGGAGAGTTGTGCACTTGGTCCAGACACAGGCCAATCATCACAGCCCACTGCAACTATGCAACATCAAGGACTTTGCAGTGGTATTTTCCTGCAAGTACAGGTATGGACAAATGGCTTGGCTGCAGGCTAGTCCCTATGGTCAACCCCCATTACACACATACATAGGCCATTCGCAATGTGTGCTGGCTGCTAATGGTTGGTTGGGTGAGGGGATTTGTTGCATTTGGTATATGATAAAAAAATCCTTGAAAAAAATAAAAGTTAAAGTAGCTTTGACTATAATACATTGAGAGTAACTAGACACAATATTGAATCAAAAATATAGAATGGACATAATATAGTGGTTAATACTGTCGAAATGCAGGTAAGTAACAAAAAATTTCTAAGTACATAATATAGGCGTTAAAATATATAGTATGTTTAATAATATCAATATTTTTTAGTGTTTTGTATGTTAGTATATGTGTAAAAAGTGTATATTATTTTTGTAATGTATGTTTATTTTTTTTAAAGTAATTAGTTTTATGTTTTTTACATTTTGCGTAATTTAATTCCGTAACAGGTTGTGGGTTTATAGGGGAATAGGGTGGGAAGTAATATAATTATAGTAAATAAATATTAATTTTTAGGAATTATTAATTATTTGTAATTTAATTTTGCATTTTAGTTCTGTAGCGGGCTATGGGTTTAGAGGGGAATTGGGTGGGAAGTAATTTAATTGGAATTAAGTAAATATAAATTTTTATTTATTGGTATTAATAATTAGTTTATTGTTAATTAATTAATTAATAATTAAAACGCTTTCCCTAGTGTTGCACTCACTAGAGTGGGAATAGTAATTTTTACCCTCCTGCTCTCCAGCACTTTCCCTACTGTTGCACTTACTGGAGTAAGAATAGTAAATTGTACCCTCCCGTTATCCAACACTGATGTAAATTTATTTAAAGACATTACATATATTATTTATTCATTTTAAGTATGTTTGATTTATTTATATTGATTATTTAATTAAATTAGTATTACTTTTAACATATTATGAACTATATTTTAAACAATATTTTGTATTCAATATTTTTACCTGTTTGTAGACAGGGAGTCGATATTCTGATCTTCGATATTTTGGTGTTGATATTATGTCCATTCTATATTTTTGTTGTCGATATTTAGTCAGTGATCCCACATTGAGGTATATTTAAAAGAAACATAGCCATGAACTGAAAAGTTCTATGGTTATAATAGTTATTGGTGCAAATAACACAAGAAAGCAACTGAAATATGTAAGATATGGCTAGGATGTAATTCATAACTCACTCTACAGTCATGCAATCATTAACTTTCCCACCAAATGCAATGTTTTTAACCTCACCGTTTTTATTTTAATAAGTTGTGAAACCTAAAACACAATGAGACTAAATAAGAAAAAATGCTCAATCAAAAAAACATACTACATTAATTGTTGGTGCTTTCATAGTGTTATAGGTAATATGATACCTACTTTCATGTTAGAATATTTACATTTGTAACTGTATTTATCACATGAAGGGTGATATCATGAGCATCTGGTGTGTGAGGTTTGGTCGGAGTGTCTGTTTTGTGAGTTATGGAGTACAGTCCTCACATAACTTGGGGATTTCGGGGGGGCGCTAGGTGGCGCCCGACAGCAATGGCCGCCTCGGCGTAAAGCTCATGCCGAGCCAGGCGGATACCTGCACATCAACCCTACCCTACCACCTCATATCTCCCTACTAAGATAACCATTCCGGAGCAGAAGGCCCACGGATGCTGCGGACAGTTTCCTGTGCCGGTATACCGAACATATTTTTTTTAAATCTGTTTATTAGCATAGTGATTAGAGCAACAGTACAGAGTTAATATTGTATGTCTAAACCAGAATAAGGCGTGCTCTTGTAGACAGTAAACTGGATGTCGTCCAATTTATTGAAAATCAACCCAGATAAAACGGAGGTTCTCGTAGTTTCAAACTCGACCTCCCCCTGGAATGATTTGTTTTGGCCACAAGAACTTGGACCCACTCCAAAACCGTGCCCTAGTGTTAAGAGCCTCGGTATGAAAATTGATCAGGAACTCTCGATGGCTAACCAAGTGTCCGCTGTAGTTGGTTCTTGTACCAATCTAATCAGGCAACTGCGTAAGCTCGTCCCCATACTCTCAAGGAATATGCTCCGAACCATTGTCTCAGCCACAATAGTGTCTAGAATCGACTACGGCAATGCGTTATACCTTGGCCTCCCAAAAAACGTATCCAACCGTCTTCAGGTCATTCTGAATGACGCAGCACGCTTGATATTTGGAGTGCCAAGGCGGACTCATGCCTCCCCTTTGCTCTATAGGCTACATTGGTTGCCTATAGTACAAAGAGTCGAATTCAAGAGTATGTGCATCTGCCACAAAGCAATCCACGGACAGGCGCCTGCCTATATAAAAGAGAGGCTTAAAATATACGAACCTAAGCGCGCCCTGCGATCGTCCGGCTCTTTTTTGCTATCTTGCCCACGCTTTAAGCTGGCAACAAAAGGAGGCAGATCTTTTTCAGTTCAGGCTCCGATCATCTGGAATAAGCTACCGGAGGCTCTTCGCAGAGAGTCTAACCTTCTCCACTTCAGGAAGTCCTTGAAGACTCTACTCTTCAAAGACGCATTTACTTCCTAGTAGACGGTTACTAGCCTCAGACTCTCTCTATACTCATCCTGTTTCTTGTTGCTGTACTTGGTTAGTAGCGCTTTGAGACCTGTCGGTGAGCTGGCGCGATACAAAACCCAGTAACAAATTACAAATTACAAATTACATGATAACAGCAGTTACATTATACATTTTGTGTTTTGTTGTATTTCTGAATAACTGAACAAACCCCTTAAGAACCAGAAAAATCCCACCCTCCGCCCTCAAAACCCCCCCCGGCACTCCTACTATATGCGTGTATAAACCAGATCGTACTTGGCTGAACCCATAGGTCTATTCTTTCCGGTAGTATTATTCTATACAGTCAGTCAGGGACATCAGCAATAACAGCACGGGGTATCCCGTATCATTGTCCAGTGTACCACGTTTGGGTACGGTAAATGGATGCCCAGTAAGGTAGGACACCGTTCAATGCAGAGGTATCGAATCTACAGACTCCCCATCTCTCCCTGCTTCGAACATCCCCAGTATGGCAAACCAGTCCAGTGAAATCGGCGTTTTCCTGAGGCCCCTGCGTTCTTCATGCTGCAGCGCTTCACCCTCCGCTTTGCCCCAACGTGTCACTTCTGTTTTCCATAGTTCGGGATCAGGTGGCTTGGGTGACTTCCACCTCATCGTGATCGCCCGTTTCGCCAGCAACATGGCCATGTCAGTAAAGCGTGTTGCCACACTCCTTGTGCGCGCCGCAGGTCCCAGCCCCAGAAGCGCATATTCCAGAGTGAGTGTTTGTGATAAGGCACCTGCACCGGTGAGCAACTCTTTTACAGTGGTCCAGTAATAGCCCAGTTTGGGGCAGTCCCACAACATGTGTATCAGTGATGCATCATCTGTAGCGCATCAGGGGCATGTGTCGGCTGCGTTAGGGAACATAGCGTGTATGCGGTGTGGTGTTAAATAAGCCCTATGTAGAAGCATCAGCTGGATTTAAATTTGGGGTTCCTGGCTACTTTTTTGGGAAATTGGAGGATACGTTCCCATTCCTTGTCCCTTAGTGGTCTACCTATATCACCCTCCCACTTTGTCCTGAGAGGCGACAGTGAGACCGCTCTCCCTGTTCTGATGCTAGCAGTGAGCCATTTAGTTAGGTGGCTACCTGTCCCCATGAGATACTGCATCGTCGGCAAGGGGTTCGTGGGTGGTTCTTCTCCCTCATGCGCCCACCTACTAGTTACGTAATGTCGGAGGCCAGCATGCAAGAGGAACGATCCCCCGGGGGACACCATGCGTAGCCCTGAACCCTTCAAAGGACAGCAGTAGTCCTTCAGCAAAAAGGTCTCCTATATTCGTCACTCCAGCGTCATGCCAAGGCATAAGTGTGTGTGTTGTGAGCGGGCCCGATTCCAATGGGATACCCAGTAGTGGAATTGTGGGGGCATAGGATGACGCCGGGGCTGTGTATTTCAACGCCTTACGCCAGTACTGGCCAGCAAGCCGGAGAAGCGGTGGGGCATTTCTCGGCAGGTCCGAGCGGGGCAATAGCAAGACATGGATCTTCCCCCTAGTGCGATCTTCCTCTGTCATGTCAATCTCTTGTAGGTTCCGACCCGCTAGCCAGTAGGCTAGCCATTGCAGTTGACATGCGAAGTTGTAGGCCCTGAAGTCTGGTACACCCATGCCTCCGGTTCCAGAGGTAAGCTGTAATTTGGCAAGGCCTATGCGCCTCCGCCCTGGTCCCCATATGAGTTCCGTGAGGAGTGTATCTAGTGCTTTAAACGTTGTGGCAGGGATCAGAAATGGCAAGTTAGTGAAATAGTATATGAGGGGGGGAAGCATTACCATCTTGGAGATGGCCACTCTGCCGGCCACCGATAGGGGCAATGACAACCAAAATTGTATTTGTGATTTAAGTGCTCTCAGAGCTCTGCCAATGTTGCCATCTATCATTACTTCGGCATCCCTGTAAATTTGTATCCCGAGATACCAGAAGGTGGTGTCTGCCATTTGAAATGTATGTGGCGGGAAGAGTAATGGTGTGGGCGGGCCAGGGGCAGCAAAGATGAACCCGTAGGACTTGGGTTCGCTTATGGTGAGGCCCGACAATGATCTGAAGTCCTCGAATATTTTAGGCATAGGACCCAGGTTTCCCCGCAAATCATGGAGGTACAGGATAATTTCATCGGCATAGGCGGACACTATATGGGTTGTCGTGCCCCTCCGAATGCCACAGCGGGGAGCCGCCGTCCGGAGTTTACAGAGCAGCGGTTCAAGGGCCAGGATGAATAGGAGCGGGGAAAGCGGGCAACCCTGCCTGGTGCCTCTTGCTATGTCTATGGGTCCAGAAATGTATCTGGATGTGCGCACCCGAGCCGTAGGGCGGGTGTAGAGTAGTTTGACCCAGGCAATATATTCAGGTAGAATCCCAAATTTCGTAAACGTAGCAAACATAAAATCCCATCTGAGGGAATCAAAGGCCTGCTTCAGATCCAACGAGATGCAGCCTTCGGAGCCCATGTCCGCCAGGTCTCGCAGCATCAGTTGGGCGAGCCTTCTAAGATTCATGGCCGTGCTTCTTCCCGGCACAAATCCGCACTGGTCGGGGTGGATCAGTTGCGGGATGTATTGTGCCAAACGTGTCGCTAATACCTTGCTCAGTATCTTATAGTCGGTGTTAAGGAGAGATAAGGGTCTGTAGTTAGCTAGGTGCATCCCATCTTTACCCGGTTTTAAGAGAGAGGTTATTAGAGCTTGTAGGGAGGACTGCGGTAAGGAGGCACTCCGTAGCGCTTCCAGATAAACAGTGTGTAGGCGTGGGGCTATGAGGTCTATGAACGTGGCGTAGAACTCAGCCGGCAGCCCGTCTGTTCCAGGGGTTTTGCTCCTCGGGAGAGCGTGTATTGCTTGTCTAATTTCCGCGATCGTGATATTACGCTTCAGGTCGTCGCTTTGCCTGGCAGTGAGTTGGGGTAGTTCTAAATCCCTCATAAATTCCTCTAGTGCGGGCTCGGAGAGGCATTGGTGGGGGCCATAGAGTGTGGTGTAATAGTCCTTGAATGCGGTATTGATTCCTACTTGAGTCGAAGCCAGCAAACCTTCCTGATCTAATATTTCCAAAATTGGATGGTTCACTGGAGAGTCTCGTATAATACGGGCTAGCAGGGGGCCCGACCTATCTGCCTGTGTATGCTGTCTATTAGTGTATTCCTTGTAATCTAACAATCTCAAGTCTTCTAGCAGTTCAGCGTGTTTAATGTGTGCTTCCTGCAGTGGGGTGAAGTGTGTGTTTGTGCCCGCAGCTTCGCTCTCTAACATTTCCAATTTACCTTCCACTTCTTTTAGATCACCAATCACTTCCCTCCTCCTGCCCACCCGGGTGGCCATCGCTTCCCCTCTGATGAAGACTTTGAAGGCGTCCCACTCTGTTTGTCGGGAGCTGGCGGCGTTAGTGTTCGTGGTGAAGTAGGTCTCAATGGTGTCTGACATGGACGATCTGAATACCGAGTCTTCAAGTAGTTCCGTGGGTAACCTCTCCAAGTCGGGATAGGGGCCAACATCGGGCCCCTCGCCAAGTGAGCTCGACAGGATTATGATCTGAAAGGGTCTTCCCCATGTGCTGGGCTAGGACAACCGACCCTAGTAGGGAACGGGAGCAAAATATACGATCTATTCTGGTGTGCAATTGGTGAGGGGGGGAGAAAAAGGTATATTCCCTGTCCAGTTGGTGTGTACTGCGCCATGCATCTGCCAAGTCCCAACCCTTCGCCCATTGTGCTAGCGCATCCACCTGTCTCCTGCTTTCCGTGGCGTGCAGTGGGGGGTGTGACCTGTCCAGTGCAACATCTAATACAGCATTGAAATCTCCTCCAATCACCCACTGATGATCTGCCCAATCCGCCAGGATCCTATTGACACTTACCAAGAAATCCGATTGACCTGAATTCGGTGAATATACACAACCCAATACAACAGTGTCCCCATCCAATAAGCCCCTTACAAACACATATCTACCCTCCTTGTCAATTCTCTGCTCTATCGGCTTGAAGGGAACAGAATTACGGAGCCAAATAGCAGCCCCCCTAGAGAATGCTGAGTAGGACGTAGCGAAGAGTTGACCCCTCCACTTCTTTCGTAGTTTCGCGTTTTCAGCACAGTTCAAGTGTGTTTCCTGTAGGCAAGCTATCATAATTCCCCTGCAGTTGAGCTGAGCCAGTATCCTGTGTCTCTTGTGGATCGAGCCCATGCCCCGTACATTCCAGGTGCACGAGTTATAAACATTAAGCGGCCCCCTGACTGACGATGCAGTGCGGCAATGCTGAGACCGTGGGTGCCCAAGCCAGATACTTCATACTATAGGATAGGAGTGTCATGCAAACAGTTAGCCCCTTAACATTAAGGTCCCCGGGCCAACGGGCTCGGGATCCGAACCAAGATGCCCAACATGGGCATAAGTTAAACAGCTCCATGTGCATACAGTGGGGGGAGCGGACCACTCGCGCCTGAGTTGTACTGGCTTGCGGTGGTATGGCAGCCCTCTGTAAGCCAAACCTTTTGGCAACCCCCTTTGTGTAAGGAGTGATATAGTTCATACATTACCACCCGGATATCGTTCATCGTGCAAGCTGCTGGTGCTAATATTCTTCTGCTGTCTGCGCCGTGATCTTGGGGAACAGTTGTAGGCTGTCCGCCGACCCCGACACTTCGGTGTGTGTGTCAGAGGTGCTGGCCTGGTCTCTGGCTGTGCCTGCGTCATGAGCGGCGAGTGCCTCCTCCGTCAGTTGCACCACCGATGATTGATCTGCCAAGCGGTCCGCTGTAGCCTGTCCCTTTGGTGACGACTTTGGCGAGGGGGCTCATCCCGTGTTGGAAGCGGGGCGTCTCCGGCCCGATTGACTCCGATGCCTGTCGCTCCTGGTGTCCGCAAATGGGTCCTGCGAGGCCGGTGGCGTCAGCGTCACCTCCATCCACTCCTCTGCCTCCTCCGGCGAGTCAAAGAAGTATGATTTGTTCCCGTGTATAATCTTGAGGTGAGCGGGGAACCGGAGGGCATGTTTCAAGTCTCTCTCCCGTAATTTGCGCTTCACCCCCATGAAGGTGGACCTGGCCCGCTGTACTGTGGGTGTGAAGTCAGGATATACGGAGACATTCTTGTCCTCATAGCGAATCGGCGCTTTCTCTCGGGCCACTCTCAGCACGGTGTCACGGTCCTTGTAGTGAAGGAGGCACGCGATTAAAGGGCGTGGGGGCGCTCCTGGTTGTGGCGGTCTCGACGGCATTCTATGTGCCCATTCTACGCTGTATAGCACAGTAAGATCTTCCGGACCCACCATTTTCCTGAGCCAGTCTTCCACAAATTGCGTAGGGTTCCTCCCCTCACTGCGTACCGGAATGCCTAGGATGCGGACGTTGTTACGGCGGGCTCGCCCTTCCGCATCGTCCCACATCTGCTTGAGTTGCTTTTCCATGCCTTCCAGCTTCGCAGAGTGTTCGTCTGCTGAGGTATGAGATCATTCAGCGCAAGTTTTTGTTCCAAGACCCTCTCCGCAAGTTTGTTATGGTCGGCTCGGAACAATGAGAGGCCCGTCGCCATGCTGTCTATGCGTGATTCTAGCACCTCCCGTGTGGCTCGTATTTCGTTGAGGATGAGATCCAGCTTGGCGTCCTGTGATCCTTTTCCTGTCGGCGGGATAATGTCCACATTAAATGAGGCTAGTGGGTCCTCCGAGCCGGTGGACTGCATGTCCGTCGATGCTCCGTTGTCCTGGGCCTTGCCCCTGTGCCTCCCCATCGATCTAGTATGCTGGGCGGCGGTGTGGTAAGCGCACTCACTGTTCCCGGCCTGCACAGTTTGGCGACACTCCGAGTTATATGCAAAGGCACCTATGCAGCCACCAGTACTACCATGAAGGAGGCAGGTGCAGAGTTAGTCCCCAGAGCAAAGCAGAGTCAACGGTGCTGTGGCTGTGGCAGCGCCTCTGGCGGGTGTGGTGGCGCCCTGTGGAGGATCCTCCGTGTTGCGACAGCGCCGGCCACGGCGAGGTGGTGAGTACGGGCTATGGACCGCAGGAGGGGGACCCGCGCCTCGCCACGCGCCTATCCCAGTGGAAGAAACCTTGCAGTTAGCAGCCCTCCATGGAAGCCTTTGTGCAGCTGGACCCCTCGATGGTGCTCGGGGACCTCCCCCGCGATATGAACGCAGGGGCCGTGCTGGTGTTGTGAGGCGTCCCCAGCGCCGCGGCACTCTCGTAGTTATAGTGCGCCCCAGGTAGTGCAGGGTTTCGCGCCAGTGTCTCAGGGAGCTCGGGGCCCAGGGTGAAGGCAATATGGCACCCGTGGCACTGCCGCAGCGTCAAATCGTATTGTGCGGCCGCCGTGTGCTCCAGGCAATGACCACAGGTTCCCATACACCAGTGTTCTCCGTCTTTTGCCCCCAATCCCTCGCTCCTCGCCGGCACTCGGGTGAGCACGGGCGCCTCCGCGCCGCACAGGCGAGCGCCGAGCCGGCTCCGGTGTCCCCAAGGCCGCGAACGGGGCAGGCAGACCAGGACGGGCCCCTCGGGCACGCCAGTGGGGGGAAGGCAGTGCGGTGTCAGTAGGAGCAGCGCCCGCCGCTGATCAGGGGCGCGCGGTCAAGTTCTGCGAACCCGCTTTCCTCCGGAGCCCCTCCGCAGCCCGCCGGCGCCGCGCGGCAGCCCAGCTTCTGGTCCTAGTGAGGCCGCGGCTCCCCTCGGTGCAGCAGGCCCCAGCAATCGCCGCAGTCCACTAGAGTTTCGGCGGTGTCCGAGGGAGGCAGCTCACTGTGACTGCTCGCCCACTTCCTGAGGCTCCGGGCGCTAGAACTAGGTGGGTTGCGATGCAGGTTGACAGGATAATCCGCTTGTGTCTAGGGCTTAGGACGGAGCTCTTCCACTACACGTCCGCCATGATCGGCTCTTGGATTCGCCCCCGGTATACCGAACATTTAGCCCGCTACAAGCTGGTTGCCACGGAGGCAGGAAGCGTCCTACACGCCCTGGAGCCCTGCATGGGCCACGAGAACTAAGGGAGGTCGGGGCTGCAGAGGCCCATACACGACGTGACCAGAGGTGAACATGGCAGCTTGGCACCAACCGGTACACCTGAGGGATTGCCTCCCCTACCCGTGGAACAGCCTCCTCCCCGTGTGGAAGCGGCGGAGGGGTGGCAGAGCCGCACCGACTCTGAGTGCCGAGGCTGCGAGGAGGGTCGGCTGAGATGGTCTGGCGGAGGCCCAACATGCGGTGAGACGCCGTCCTTGTGCTGCGACTAGGTTTGAGAGGCTGGGGGCCATCCTGATCGGGAGAGAAACTACAACGGTGGCGGGAGTTGCCATTTTATGCTGACCCTGCCTATGGCATACTGAGGAGTAGGTTGGTGATAATTCCACTGCACATGGCGGCGGGGCGGCTGTATTGGTGACATTGGCAATAAAATACTGCACTACTTGTACTGACGCAGGCGCTCATTCTCCAATACCGAGCACTCTGAGGAGAGGAGACCTCCCCTGTAAATACTGCGCCCCTCACCACCATTTTGTTAACCCGCTGACTGCACGCACTGGAGGACAAAGAGCACAGACTACTGTGGACTGCGACAGCTTAGAAGCCCTGGCGTTAGTTGCACCTGTGGTGGACTCCTGAACTCTAGCCCAATCGCTGCTGCTGTGGGGTTGGCTGCGCTGGATGATCGCCCTTGGCCCGCAGGAGGGTGTAACCGAGGTGCTGAAGTGAGGGAGGGCGGGGTGGCCGTCCCAACACCGGCTATACGTTTCAGCTCACCATGGGGAAGACGGAACCCAAACAGTCGAAACTCCCATTCGATACCCGTAAAACGCCTAGCAGCGCTACTAAGGAACATGGTGCCGAGGGCCCCCCGGACTCTAGAGATGAGGAGTAGAAGGCCCTGCTGGCGGGAGTGCAGCGAAGCCTCACCTCCATCGACATCAAAATAGACTCCATGAACACAAGGCTTGACGGCGTCGTGGCATAGCTGGACAACCATGAAGAGAGGCTGAAGGAGTCGGAACAGCGAGTATCAGATTTGGAGGATGCAGACAAGAACAAGGAGTTTCTTAGCTGAGCAGAAAAAATATCACTGTATCAAGTCCAAACTTTATCTTTGTACACAATCAGATAACAGTAGTAGATTTCCAATTGTCAGATGTCCAACTTTGTATCCAAAGTAAAGTACTCTTCTCATTAACACCACCAAGGTCTGTTGTCATAGAGTCATATTCATTTATTTCCGTTTGTTTTCATCAAACCAAAACACAGCCAACACGTGTTTCGTCGGGCAATAACAATAAGCCATACGACTTCTTCAGGGCTGCAAGCCAAGAAAATAATAATACTTTTTTACTTCTTTAACCTTTACACTCCGGTTAAAGTTCAAAGTAAAAGTAAAGTAAAGTTATAGTAACAAGTAGAATAAAGTAGAGGTATAATAACAGAAGTGAATACACCATATGTGGATTCTCTATCAGAAGATACCACGTTACAATACTTGGGGGTTCACCTAAATTAATGGTGCAGATCCTTGTGTCTAGAATTACAAGAAGAGACCCAAAAGTTCCAAGCTTGAAAGAAATATAAAATAAAATTAACTTTACCAAGGACAAGTTAAATAGCTTTCCTATAACTCAACCTCCTCTGGTATAGCCGTGAGTTACATCCTAAAACGAGAGATGACATTCCTCATTACCACTTCTCACTCATCAATTACCATATGTGTGTCTAGTCATACAGACAACATATAGGCAATACTACTTCACATAGTTATCCTATTACTACTTTCAGTCATAGATTTTATTCCAGTATTTCTTCTTAACATTATATTATAGTTGAAACCACTCATAATGGTAAAGTAAGTGAACAGCAAGTAAACCCTGGTAACAAAGAATCCATAATCTATTCAAAAAGCTCACCTCAAAGTGTGAGAAGTTGTCTTCACAGCAAAGGGATAATTTTCAGCTGTCATAAAATTGGTAATAGGTCTCCTATCTCATCAAAAAAGTACATTCAATATCTATTCCGTAATCAGAAGAACGAAAAACAATCCTTAGTACCTCTATTCAGTCCGCTGCTATAGTTTAAAATTAGTTGGAGTCGAACCCTTTATAATACACTCACCCATATTCGGGCTGTCTATTTTCATGAAATTAGTAGTAAATCCTTGTTTCCGTCACAAGTCCGTGGCAAGTGTTCCTATGTACGAAAATAATATATAACGCTCGTCAGATTCTACTTGTGTCACTCCTAACAATTAGTGTTTAACTATACTAAAGAACCAGGCGGCTTACCTGCAGTCACATCGTGTGTACACCGACATGTGAACAAAGACAGCGGCTGGCGTCTAGTGTGAGCGCCATTTTATTTAGAATGCAAAGCGTCTATTTTATTAAAATCCAGTCGCCATCTTGTAGTGGTTAAACGTTACCTATACTAGTGCAATTAATTTCTACATAAAAGATCTGCTCTCATCTCATTTCAATGAACAGTATAAGTAATCATTTTTGTGTCAAAATAAAGGAGAATTCACTTCGAAAATTCTCAACGATCATAGTGGTAATATCTATCTATATCAGTGTTCCTAATGGCAGACAGTCGTGATTTATAAACGAATGTCGTCGCACAAAATCACAATATCAGTTCGCCATAAAAAAAGTTAAATTATAATACGTCCCAAAATCTAGATGTACAGAATACCAACATAGTTTTATCTAAACATGTATTCGAACCTGCCAAAGCGGAACATAAAATGCAACACTCAATGCCCCATCGCACCCATCAGTTGCGCCACCACTGTCATTAAACGACCAAACTAAGTTGGGTCTATAAGAACCACCATATAGATATAGTGAAATGTGATACGTCTCAAAATTCTAAATGTGCATAATACCAACATAGTTTTATCTGAACATGTATTCGAACCTGCGGAGGCGGAACACAAAATACAACACTAGATACCCCATCGCACCAATCAGTTGCGCCACCGCTGTCATTAGACGACCAAACAGATTTGGGTCTATAAGAACTACCTCGATTCAATCCAAGCTAGTACAATTCACACGTGTATGTTGGACTGTCATCTCACGCTCCAGAGTTGCAACCCTAGCCACACTTTGAGATTAATGAAGTGCCAGCAAGATTCTACAAATTAGATTGGGGAGAAGTATTAGTTAGTAACAAGTCAAGGAAGTAGGACGAAGGTAAAATCAGCAAGAGTATTTCAACATCAGGTAATTACTGTTTAGTCTTCTAGTCGTACAAATACAATATTTACATATTAGACAAGAACAGAGGGTAAGACATGCTAGACAAATCAATTCACAAGTATTGTAAGATCAATATTCACCAAACAGGTATGTATAATGTATTATCGTGTATCAAGAGGGAGAGAGAGGACCAGATAGCTAGTCTGTATCCCCAAATTATATAGAGTTTAATCAAAAAGAGACTAGCTAAAGTTGAGGGAGGATTAACAAGATTTAGTATTTAAATCTAAGTGACTCAGTTTTGTTTTGTCAAGGGGTAGTGACACCTGGTAGGTGTGTTCATGAAGCCCTCACCCACTAACCTAGTTGGTGGCATGCTTCATCATCGGGCCCACCCAGTGACACCTAGCGTGTCCCGGGTGTGCTTCGACGCCTGATTACAGCGGAGCAGGTATATCGCTGAGTGTGCAGTGAAGGGTGCTTTGAATGTGAATTTAAAACGGCTTGGCGGAGGTCCCAGTACCCGAAGGTTAATTAAACTTTAATACCTGGGCCACCGTCAGCGGTTAAAAATAAGGCAGTGGGATGTAGAGGCGAGTTACGACCTCCCTCATCCTTTGATGGGCCAACATGTTTCAGCCAGTGCCTTATGAATATGCTGGCTTTCTTCAGGACAGATTAAAAGGTGTGTGCAATTAAAACTAGTGGGTGTGTGAATCAGACTATGTGTCTACACACCCTAAAGTGTTTATCTATGTGTGAGAGGGGGATTCCCTTATACTCCTTATAACTAGCGTAAGAAAGTATTCCTGCGCTCCCTTTCATTTTTACCACTTTTTCACTAATGTTGTGAATACCGTTTCTTTAGCCACCCCACCAACGAAATTCAAGTGCGATTTTCACCATAATGGTACCACCAGTATAATTACACCCTAGCCGCTTATAGCCTGCACCCTCATCGCTATAAAGTCGGCTGTCATGAATATGTATGCAATACTTTTTAGTGACTCTCTTTTCCCCTTGTATGTTTTGTCCTTGTCCTTACATGTTACATGAACAGGTGTTTTTTGAGAAGGGAATCCCCCTTTCACACATAGATAAACACTTTAGGGCGTGTAGACACATAGTCTGATTCACACACCCACTAGTTTTAATTGCACACACCTTTTAATCTGTCCTGAAGAAAGCCAGCATATTCATAAGGCACTGGCTGAAACATGTTGACCCATCAAAGGATGTGGGAGGTCGTAACTCGCCTCTAACATCCCACTGCCTTATTTTTAACCGCTGACGGTGGCCCAGGTATTAAAGTTTAATTAACCTTCGGGTACTGGGACCCCCACCAAGCCGTTTTAAATTCACATTCAAAGCACCCTTCACTGCACACTCAGCGATATACCTGCTCCGCTGTAATCAGGCGTCGAAGCACACCCGGGACACGCTAGGTGTCACTGGGTGGGCCCGATGATGAAGCATGCCACCAACTAGGTTGGTGGGTGAGGGCTTCATGAACACACCTACCAGGTGTCACTACCCCTTGACAAAACAAAACTGAGTCACTTAGATGTATAATGTATTAACAGTTAACAAATATACAGCAATATACATTATAACCCAATATATCAATTTATTCTCCTAAAAAGAATTGCAGTTCAGAATCCAAATTTAATCCCTCTTCGACTGCTCTCAGAGTCATAATCCATCTAGCTTCTCTACGTCTTAATTTTAAGGTTCAAATTTCCACCTCTTCTATCACTACTTACATGTTCAATTCCATGATAAGTAAATACATGATTTCTCGAGTCGTCCCTATTTTGAATAGCATGGGAAGCTATAGGGTAACGTGTGTCGCCATTTTTAAGAGCACGAAAGTGCTCAATCATTCTTTCTTTCAAACGTCTCACTGTACTTACTACATATATTTTTCCACAACTGCAGGTAATTACGTAAATAACATATGTAGTCAATTGATAAATGTCTTAATCATGAAGGTACCAGTATTGTTGTATTCAAAAGATACAATCTTCTTGGTCGCCTATCTACAACAGCTGCAGACACCACAGCTATGAAAACCATTAGGTTTACATCGTAACCATTGTTCTTGTTTAGTGGGATTGAGCTTTAAAGGATAACTAGGACTCACCATATTTGCAATAGTTGTACCCTTTCGAAAGGTTAAGCTAGGTCTCTCAGATAAATATGGTGCTATATCACCATCTGTCTTCAGTAAATGCCAGTGTCTATTCAAAATAGCACACAATTTATGACTCCCTATTCCAAAGTTGGTAATCATCCTAATCTTCTGCTGTGTCAGTTCATTCTTATTTTTGGATTTCAAAGTCTCCTCTCTCTTGAGGTTCAAGGCTCTGTGGTAAGCTTTATCTATTACTTTATCCTCATACCCTCTGTTCTTGAATCTCAAGCTCATGTCATTCAAGTTGTTTTTAAAATCAGTGTCATCAGAGCAATTCCGTCTGGCTCTCAACATCTCGCCAAAAGGAATCGCCTCAATTTGGCTTTTTGGGTGACAACTATCTGCACGAAGAAGTGCATTACAACTTGTTTCTTTACGATACATTCTGCTACACAGTTTATCTTCTTTCACAAATAGTTCAATGTCTAAAAAAGTGATATTATTGTAGTCAAATTGTGTAGTGAATGTCATATTCTGATCATTGGAATTAAGGTAGGCAAAAAAAGAATTCAATTCCTGTGGGGTACCCCTCCAAATTAGTAGACAATCGTCTATAAATCTCCCCCAAAAGTAAATATGATCAATCCACTTTTGGCCCCTGGTACCCCAGATCCACTCCGCCTCTAAGCGACCCATGAAAAGGTTCACGAAGGACGGAGCAAATCTGGAGCCCATGGCAGTTCCAAGTTTTTGTCTGTACCAGACATCATCATATAGGAAAAATTTATTTTTCAGTACCATCATCGTCATTTCAAGAAGCATATTAGTATGATCAAGGTACTCAGCTGGTCTACGATTTAAGAAGTATTCAAGAGCTTTTATACCCAACATATGATCTATATTAGAGTACAATGATACCACATCAAGCGTGGCAGTGTTAATCTTCTCGTAGTACCTTGAATCACCAAGCTGTAATAAAATCTCAGCATCATAGTCTTTTTTATCCATAAGCACAATGTTGCCACCCTTATCGGCCTTACGAATAATATCAGGTCGTTGTGTCAATTCTTTGAGAGCAAGACTTTCATCATGATTGAGATTATAACCTTTGTACTTCTTCTTATTGTTACACTGTCTTTTAATCAGGTCATCAATATCCGCAGTCACAGATTTATAAAAAGCATCAACCACATTACCAGCTGATAATTGTGGTGTCCATTTAGATCTCATTTTAAGTCCACTGGACAGAGAATACCCACAGTTGATTTCTAAATCATCCAGTAATGTACTTATAGTTACTGGGTCTTCCTCATTTTCTGTTAATGATAACAAGAGTTTGGTATCATACAATTCTTGTATAGTAATGTTACTGAGTACCGGTTTATTGGTCACATTTTCTCTGTTATCATGCATGGCAAAATGTTTTTTCAATTTCAAAAGCCTAGAAAATTTATACAAATCAATCTTAGTTGTAAGCCAGTCAATACATACAGTTGGACAATATCCCAGACCTCTCTTTAATATTGACATCATATTTTGTGACAATACAATTGATGAAAGGTTCACAATCTCAATTTCCTGTGTATTTACATTCCCTTCCTCCAGGACCGTAGTCTCATGCCTGGTCTTGCTTCTTCTGCCTTTGCCGCTGCTCCCTCTCCTTGTCTTTCTCCCTGGTTGTAGCCATATCTGCCCCCTGGATCTCGGTTTCCCATTCTGATACGCCTGACCTCCTCTAAAAAAGGGGCTTGGATTGAACCCTGTATTGCACCAGATTCAGTATTATCCTCATTTTCACTGCTGGATATATTACTTGAGGATGTGTTAAGTTCAGAACTGGTTGGCGTAAGGCCCCTCTTTATAGTCTGACCTTTTGCAATTAAATGATCAAATTTACGTGCAAACGTAAATACACGTCCCATTTTGTAATCCTGCTCGTCTCTCTTAAGTTTACGAGCCTTCCTATGTTTGATGTCTATTTGTAGGTTCGTCAGTATTTCATCAAGTAAATTGTAATTCTTCATGGTAGCTTCAGGGAGATTAAGCTGTTTAATTTCATCCTCACATGTTTGTATTTCTATTAGTAATTTTGCAATTTTCCTCTCTGCATTGTCAATCAGAATTCTAATAAGGTTACTAGAACTATTAGTAAGGTCTTGTTCCCATTTATCAAGGAGGTCAGGTTCTAAATCTTCATATGTCGGGATAATCTGAGACCTAAGGTCACGAGGGATCCGTTTCAGTGTCAAATATTGTTTTATTGTTGCTGCATCCCACCATTTATTAAGTTCTGACCTTTTCAGCCTCTCTAGTCTGACAAACTTGGCTCTGAGTCCCTCTTGTTTAGGTGACACATTTGATGATACCGCTACATTAACTGAGGAACCAGTGCTGAGGATCTTAAATAAATCTAAAGCCTCTTGTTCACGATTCATCATTCAAAATACACACAGTAAAGCCACTTGTGACCGCCTAGTACCTGAACAAAGGATACAAAGTTGGACATCTGACAATTGGAAATCTACTTCTGTTATCTGATTGTGTACAGAGATAAAGTTTGGACTTGATACAGTGATATTTTTTCTGCTCAGCTAAGAAGTTTATTAGTATTCCAACCAGGGTGCTCCTTGGTGTTTGTAAGGAAGACAGATGACCTTCCTTCTCTAAGCTTTGTAGCAGAACTTGTACTAATTACGTTTACTATTGCCATTACTTTGTAGAGCGCCTGTCCATTACCTGGTCATCGTACCATATTTGTTGCATTTTTCATGTACTAGGCGGCCACAAGTGGCTTTACTGTGTGTATTTTGAATGATGAATCGTGAACAAGAGATAATATTTGAAGAACAAGGAGTTGGAGGCCAGCTCTAGACGTAACAACATTTGCATGCTGGGCCTTGCTGAGACAACCAACTTGACCCAGGAAGGCTTGAAGACTTCATGGAAAAGCTGCTAGTTGAGCTGTTCGAGAAAGACTCCTTCTCTGCCCACATGGTTATTGAACGGGCTCATAGATCCTTGGCGAAGCGTCCCGCCCTGTACCTCCCCCCACGCCCGGTGATAATGCGGTTTCTGAATTACAGGGACAGAGACACTGTGCTACGGCCGGCCCACGAGAAGGGGGAATTGCGATATGAAAACACCACCTTGTCTCTTTACCCCGATTTCACCCAGCAAGTGCAGGACGCCCGCCGTAAATTCGTAGCGGTTAAAAAGAAGCTGCAAACCCACCTCGCTAAAACCTTCTCAGATCATTCCCCAGTCCTTGTCAAAGTGAGGCTTCCAGTGGACTTGGCCCCCTACACTAAGTGGAGGCTCAACCCCCTTCACCTGCATGATGCAGCTTTTAAGGCCGAAATAGAGCAGGAGATAACGGAATTCTTCCCCAGAAATACTGGATCAGTGACCAGCCTGACTACAGTGTGGGAGGCATTCAAGGTGACAGTGCGTGGTTGGTGTATATCCAAAGGGGGGGCATACTGAAGGAGCTCAGACGGACTCTGACCATACTCGAGGAGGAGTTGAAAGTACTGGAGTTGGAACTAGCGGGCTGTAACGATGCACACGCCTTAAGGGCTAGCCAGCGGGTGAAGCTCTTGGATTACAAGGAGGCTGCCGACACGGAATCTAAATTCCGGGGGAAACATTGTAGGGCCAGAGTGTATGGGGAGGGAGACAGACCCGGGAAATCGCTTGAAGCAATTAGACCACCTAGGTTCAGGAACCATGTAACTGAGCTTCAAAACGAGCAGGGGGTCACCTGTACGTCCCTCCCGGACCAAATGGCTACCCTAACGAAGTATTACCAAAAGCTATACTTGTCCCAAAGGCAACACACGTTGACTCTCAGGGACTATTTTGAGGATGTTGCCCTAGCATGGCTGGGAGACACACAACGCAATTTCTTAGCTTATGAACTCGAAGTTGATGAGATCACCGAAGCTATAATGGGCATGAAAGCCCCGGGGTCTGAAGGTATCCCAATTGACTTTTACAAAACATATGTCTCTATGTTGGTGCCCATCCTTAAAGCGGTCATCTATGAGGCACTAGAGGAGGGAACGCTTCCTGCCACAATGAGAGAAGCTCAGATCCTTTTACTGCTCAAGCCCGGAAAACCTCCAGAACACTGCGATTCATACCGACCTCTGTCCCTCCTCAACAGCGACACCAAAATCTTGGCGAAAGTCCTAGCAACCAGGTTGAACCTCCTCCTAGAACTACTGGTGCTGCCAGATCAGGCGGGGTTCATGCCAAACCGGGCTACTGCCCATAATTTACAGACCCGACTGGCCATTATTCAGGACATTGATCCGCGAAGTGCCACAGTGGTAGTCTTCCTGGACGCCACCAAGGCATTCGATTCGGTAGAGTGGGACTACGTGATGGGGACGCTGGCGTATATGGGGATGCCGGAGTCATTCCCTTGTTGGATCAAGCTGCTCTACACTGCACCGTGTGCTAGGGTGCTCCTCAATGAGGCACACTCTGATTCATTTGCTATTACCAGAGGGACTAGGCAGGGCTGCCCCCTTTCCCCGTCCTCTTTGCCATAGCAGTAGAACCCCTGGCGGCCAAGTTGCGGTTGCACCACAACCACAGGGGTCTCATATATCCCTCCAGGCAAGTGGCGGTGTCATTATACGCTGATGATATCACGTTATACATTCCCAAACCTCGGGAAAATTTATACCCGGTCTTGCGGGAAATTACTACATTTGGAGCAATCGCTGGTGTACAAATAAATTGGGGCAAGTCTGCGGTTTTTCCCCTTACTGATCATACACTCCCGCACCCCTTGGATTACCCCCTAACGTGGGATGGAGATGATTTTAAATACCTCGGTATCTACATTGCTAGGGACAAAGAGGCCTTAATGAGGACGAATTACGGGCGGGCGATGACCAAAGTGATTGATAACATTACGAAATGGCTATAACTTCCCCTTTCCATGGCTGGGAGGATCTCACTGATAAAAATGGTTATAGTTCCAACATTTTTGTACTTATTTATCAATATTCCCTATCACCCGGGTGATCACTTTTTTAAAACACTGCGTACGCAGCTGATCCAGCTCATCTGGGGGGGAACGCAAGCGCGACTGTAGATCGACACCCTTACTCTACCGTATCGTACGGGGGCTTCGATGTGCCCAACTTCGAGCAATATTACCATTGTGCACAGGCACACTTTGCCGTGTATTGGTTCCACCCCCCCTTACATGCCTCATCTTGCTGTGGAGGATGGCCATATGGCTCCGGTCCCTCCCTCAGGCTATGTGTTTGCACCATATAAGGAGAGGGATAGGGACCCCACTACAGTGGACTGCACTGTCAAGGCATGGCACTGGCTGGCGCGGACCGAGGGGGTGCCCGAGCTCTATTCGCCCAGAATCCCATTGGACAACTGCCCTCTGCTGCCGGTCACGACTGAGAAGATCTGCCTAAATCTACTTACTAAACTGCGTTATGTGACCTGGGGTGACCTATACCTCGACGGGGAATTCCTAACCAAGGACCAGTTTTTTGGAGACGCTCAGTACTCCTTTATGGACCTCTTCTTGTATACTGGACTTAGGCAAAGCGTAAGGGCAAAGACTCCGGAATTCCCAAAGGAGCCGGAGGTCTTTACCTCCCTCCACCTACTACTCCAATCTGAAGCCCCTCCACATGTCATCTCCATGCTATATGCACAAGAACGTACCACACCCCCCAGGGCCAGGATAGCATGGGATAAAGACCTAGATGTCCCAATCACGGATGAACAATGGGAACTAGCTTGCCTGCAGACTGATGCAGTGTCGGGTAGCAGTAGACTGCGATTAATCCATTTTAAATTCTTGAACAGAATATATCACACCCCGGCACGACTATATAGGATCCGGCTACGAGATGACGATAGATGCGCTAGATGTGGTCAGAGTCCTGCTGATTTTATTCACCTGGCCTGGAACTGCCCCCAAGTTGCTAAATACTGGAGGGAGGTTTTCCAGGGACCGGCCGACATGCTGGGGACATCTGTGCAGCTGCACCCAACCACAGCCCTACTAGGATTGGTAACTGGCATACAAACACTGCATCGTAAATTCCTGATTATGGGTTTACTCCTGACCAGAAGACAGGTGACTTGCAGGTGGGGTAGGGGCTGAGCGCTTAAATTCAAGGGGTGGATACATGTCAGGTCCACTTGGCAGGAATATCTACATGTGTATGCGGAACAACTGCCGCTGAAACCCCGGCTGAGGGATATTTGGGGTCCTTTGATAACTTACCTTTCGAGTCAGCAAGGAGGTGACGACACTGCTGATGAGATGCCGGAGGATGACGTGGGGAAGGCTTGAGAGGTTAGACTGATGAATGGACTGGAATGCGGCGAATGGAGAGAGATGGATGTGGGTGCTTGGGAGGTGGGACAGTGGAGTAACCTTGTGTTTTATGGAGGGCTCCAGGGGTTGAATGAAACAGAGGCCTCTAACTGCGGACCTGTACTTATCCATGCGAGTACTGGACTCAGCTTCAATCGAAGCTCGGACTTTCTTATATCACGGCTGTTTACCGGTTATGACAAGTCAAAGGGGAGAGTTGTGTGGGTGGTGTTGGGGGAGGGGGTGGGAGGAGGGGAAGGTTCTGAGACAGATTGCATACATGCAACTTATGTTCTAGCTGATGCTGCCTCTATGTTGACCGGATGGTCAGGTAATGTTTTTTGGAAAATACCTATAAATAACAAAAAAAAATAATAACATTGAGGATTTCAATAGTTTGTCATTTTGAATTAACAAAAATAAATTTACTTTATTTATTTCTTTTCAGTAATTTTCTAATGTTTCTTATATGTTGCCATAACATACAAACATGCACACACACACCCACTCACAAATACACATACACACATGTTCTCACTGAAAAAGCACAGATAAATATGAGTAATAGTTGTGTCTCAAACTTTTCTAAACTACTAAAATTCAATAGTTATGGTATGCAATGAACATAGCCACATTACGTAGCCCCATTGCGTTGCTCCAATCGCCTGCCATGTTTTTGTCTTCTAGGTAGTTTTTTTTCCTGCTCCATTCTGAAATGAGTGTTTTGTTTTGTGATCTGCAAAGTAGGTTGTGTGTGTTGAATATCATAACTGGTAAATGTCAGTGGTTTTGCACATATGTGCTAGAAAAATATTCGATTTTCATATTTTTTTAGTTAGTTTCATTTTTTTAAGGCACGCTAAATTTCCAACTATCGGTATGCACTGATGATCTCTCCCAGGAAAAGCTTGGAGATATCAAAGTGAGCATGTGGGTTTGGCTGGCTATGGACAGCCGGCCAAACCTACAAGCACACTTTCAGTGCCTACTCCCACTCGCCCCTGCTGATGCAGAGACGTGGCCCCACCCTTCCCCAGACTTGTGGTCATAGACTAGAAGAGAAAATAAAATTACAATAAAATAATTTTATTTTTCTTCTATGTGCTGGCTTTTCACCAATGGGGCAGCATCGCGGAGGAGCCGCCCCTCTCCTTTGGCTATGGTCAGTTTTTTTAGTTTTTTTTAGGATTTATAGATTCCAGTGCGTGGACACTCAGCCCCAATGTGGCAAAAAGTTCTATGAACCCTAAATTGCTACTACAAACCTAGGGCATCCTTCATGCCTGGATAACACAAACTGAGGCAATCTTCTCTGATCCGTGTCTCACCTTACAATGGCCCAGAGTGTCAAGAAACCCTCAAATAATGAAGCATGAGTTAGTGTAGCTAACGTCTAAGATTATGGTAGACAGACAGGAAGATTTCCGTGTCTGTGGATCAGTTTTTAGATTTGCAAAGACTTACAAGGAACCTCAAATCCCAAAAAGTTATCCACAGACATTGCATTGCCTTTTAGTTTTTATACTTATGTTATACAATTGTGGGCCACTTTGAAGGTCCCCAAATAAACTGTAGGATTTAGGCTTGGTTCCTCAGCATTCTTATGTGCCTTTATTTGTTTTTCAGGAAGTGGAGACTATTTTCTTTGTTCCCTGTGGCTAGGCATTCAGACCAACATAATGCATAGTTCCCACTTAGAAATCATGGATCAAAAGGGATGGCTGAAGAAAGGCTTCTTCATCCAATCTGATTTCTCTTTTTTTTTGTTTTGGCTATCTGGAACTGGCTCCACATATCGTCCAAAATTAAAATTAAATAGATATACAAACATGTTGATCCTTTCAAGTCCAAACTTCACTGTTTTTAAATCCTGTATCTCAAAAAGTACTTAACAGATTCATATCAAACCAACAAAAGCATGTTTTTTTATAACAGTTCTACTTTCATACTAAGGGCCAGATTTACAAACATTTTGGTTCATGGTTGCGCCACTTTTGTTGCACAGCCATGGTGCAAAATGCTAGTAGTTATTACAAAACCACATAAGGGGTGATTGGCACCTACTTGTGTGCCTTTGCAAAGAAATGTAATGCATCGCAGTGCCTTTCTCTGCATTGTGTTATATTTTGTTCTGGAAGTTTTCCATGGGTGGAGCATGGGCCTTGCCATGCATCCACCAATGGATTTCACACAATCCCAGATTTCCAAAGGGTTATGAACCTAGGCTTGTGTGAAATTGCTGCTCCTCACAGAGAATGCTGTAACGGAGAGAAAAACCTTTTTTACTCCTTGTAAGTTCCTCTTTTTATGTGTGCTGCATTCCGCAGCATACATAGAAACTGCAAAATGCCTTGATGGATTGTTTTTGTGCAGGAAGGCTCCCTGTAATGCGGGCCCCCTTTCACCATGATGTAAGTGTACCTGCATTGGTGCTAGGCTGCCTGAAGTGCACAAGAGCTATGAGAGAGCAGAAGTGCACTATGTATTAATATCTTAATAGATATGGCAAGTTTGTGCTCTCTCCCTATGACGAAAAGCAGCATAGCAAGTTGCCTTGCTGCACTGCGTTGCATGAAAGGTCAGTACATCCGTCCCTTGTCCATCAGTTCTGTGGTTTTTGCTGTGGGTGTAACATTTTCTATGGGAGCCAACAAACTTGACATTATATACTCCAATCCATGTGATTGACAAATTAGGCACAGATCCATAAATGGTTCAAAATGTCTATGCGAATCAAGAAAGCATTTGCAATTGAAGGTGCTTCTGAACCATATCTACACAGTGGTGACTTCGTCTGTGTAGCATATACACTAGGGGGGCCATTAGGATGGTGGGCGGACTTTGCCCGCCCACCATCCTCCCTGAATAAGGGACCATCCGCCATAAGGGCTGGGGTCCCATGCCTGGCATTAGGATGCGCCCGCCACAGTGGTGGGCACATCCTGCATTCCTACCATTGTGGCGGGTGGTGCACTCAGCACAGCCCGCCACAATCGCAGGAAGGCATGCAGTGTACTTCCATGCACAGCATGGCAGGCACTGCTCGGTGCCTGCCATGCTGTGCATTGAACTGCTGGGGGTACCGTAGGTACCCCCCATGTGCACCCCCCACACCCCCGGAGTCCATGGGGGCCAGCATTGGGCCCCCAATGCAGACTCCACATGCCTTTCCTTGGCGGCATCGCCGCCACGGAAAGGAATTTAAAAAGTCCCATCCTAATATGGCAGGCGGTGTCTGATAGACACCGCCACCATAGAAACCCTTTTCCGCCCCGGTCGCAAGGCGACCGGGGCGGAAAAGCGGCAGATGGTCTTTCCGTCCGCCCCGGACCCCCCAGCCATACTAATATGGCGGTGAGTCATTCTGGGACAGATGGCGGGCGGATTGCCCCCCCCAGGCCAGCAGTGGCTACCGCTGGCCTGGCGGGGGCAATCCGGCCACCATCCTAATGGGCCCCTAGGTTTGCTGTATTTCTCATTTAAGTTTTGTGGAAGAGGTATTTCAGCAGTGGGGACATTCTTCAAATTGGCGTTTTATCTGAATTGTTTCACCATCTCGGTGCTCTCCATTTTGGGATATCTCATAATTAGTGAACGCCATAATAAAAAAAGGTGCTACTTTTGTTATTTGTTTTTACTTGCTAGGTATTATGGGGTTTTTAATGAGTACTCTTTTCTTACAATTTCTTTAAAAAATGCAAAATTAGATGCAATTTAGAGGCAGATTCATCCGCTGCATTCTAACTCTACCTCAATCTCTGTACCCGTTTAGCCATTCACCCAGCTCTTTGCAATAATCAACAATAAAAAAGGCATTATCATCAGCATCACATTTTGGATATAAGGAACCAAAGGATAACTAATACATTTTATTAATCCAGATTTATGTCTGTTTAAACCTAAGGAAAGAGTTTGACCTAATAGCCACAAAGTGTGGAAAGTCTTCAGTCTTAAAGGAGGGATTCCGATGTTGCCAAAAATACCTTCCCAATGCTATTCCTAGGCTTACCTCACGACCGACTCAAATCCGTAGCTTTGTTCCCAGCAAGTACGATGTGTGTAACAGGCAAACATCTGACCGAATCATCCGCTCCGATTCGTGCACTATGTCAGTAGCGAACATGCTAAAAAAAAACAGAAATTGAGTCGTACATAGGCTCATCCTGAACAATTTCCGGATACGCAAGTTTGATGCGTAATCAATACGCGTCGTACAGGGCGCCGGCTCCAGCACGTCACAGCATTCGGACGAGGCGAAAGAAAGCTCAGAATCATGCCAGAACACAATCAACATGTAAGAGACGGAGCAGCCATGTATCTAATCTCGCATGTCTTCCCTATACTGTACGCCCATCGTTACTGATGCGAACAACGCAGAAGGTAAGTCAGACACCTACCACACACCCTAAATGTCACAAGTACACAAAAGGAAACACCATAATAGGGGTGTGGATACCTATCACTCCCAGGATTGTCCACCCATAGGGGGGTGGATGCCTATCACTCCCAGCGTTATCCACCCCATAGGAGGGTCAATGTCCACCACTCCCAGTCTTGTCCACCCCATAGGGGGGTGGATGCCTATCACTCCCAGTATTGTTCACTCCATAGGGGGTGGATGCCTATAACTCCCAGCATTGTCCACCCATAGGGGGTGGATGCCTATCACTCCCAGTATTGTCCACCCCATAGGGGGTAGATGCCCATCACTCCCAGCATTGTCAACCCATAGGGGGTGGATGCCTATCAATTCGACCATCACCACTCATAGAGGGCAGGATGCCTATCAACACAAGGATACACACAAATTGGGTGACTCAGCAAACCACCCCCTCAACCATATTTGAAACATTGCATGTTTGCATGTTAAAATGCTCACAACACAGACTGTGGCAGTGAACATACAATGTGAATCACAACACATTTGTGCCCAAAATGTCAATGTGTGTCACTAAAAACCTGCATCCCATTATCATTGTGGCAATGGGGTCTAAACCCCCCATCACTACAGTGACCAAAAGGTAAATATGGGGTTCATTATTCCAGCATCTTATGATCATTGTGGTAATGGGGTCTAAACCCTCCATCACTACAGTGACCAAAAGGTGACTGTGGGGTTCACTAATCCAGCATCTCATGATCATTGTGGCAATGGGGCCTAAACCCCCCATCCTTACAGTGACCACAATGTCATTGTGTACATGAAAATTGCAGCATCTTCTAAACTGCATGCATGATACCGTGGAACAATTGCACCAGCAATGTTGTGGCAATGTAGTTGGTGCGTCACGTACACATATAGATATTTAGAGTCAAATATTGCTGTGTATCACAAAAACACCCTCTGTCACGTGCAGACAAGCAATGGCCATGATCCCTGACAATGACTCCATTGTATAGTTAGACAATGCGCAAAGTGAGCACCGCATACTAAGGAATCCTGTGTAAACTGTAGATGTTAGATGAACAAGTTACATACCATGTCAGCAGCGTGAGTCACCAAACATGATGAATGTGCAGGCTGATGAGCCAGGAGACACAGGGACACTCTGGAAAAGCCTCCCAATAACATACTAACAATGGGCCAGAAAATACATAACATTGCATTGGTGCAGTTGCATGAACACAGACACCATCACAACAGCAAAGCCATGATACACATCACCAACATCAGATAAATAAGATGCAACACCATTGGCTAGCAAAAAGTGGCTTTAATCAGCTAGGAACTATTGGCAAATGTACATGATACAATTCAAAAAGGCCTATGACCAGTCCTCCAAAGAGTCCAACCAGGTCGACGTGTGACAACTTGTCACCCATTTATTGCCTGCACTGCTATGGACCGGGAACATCTAGCCCCTTGGAGGGGCCTACTAAGTGACAGCCCAGGCACTGCAGGGACAGGATCAAGGGACAGGAGAATGGGGCAGGGGAGATGTGGTGGGTGCAGGAGTGACGCCAGCAACTGCATTGGAGGGTTCTGACACAGTGGGCACTGTCGCCACTTCAGGGCACAAGTCAAATGTGGTGTCTTCCGGCACCACTGCACTGTGCAGGACAGATGTGGTGGACGGGCTCCCAACTGCAGTGCCCAGGTCAGACAGGTGGGATGTGCCTCCTACTGCAGTGTCAACATCAAGAGTAGAGAAATGGGTTTCAGATGAGGTGGGCAGGACAGAGGGGGGAAACATGGCCTCCACCTCAGTGGTAGGTACAGGCTGAGCATTTGAGGTAGGGGTGGAAGTGTATGTGGAAGGGGGGGAGGGCCTAAGCATCTTGGAGATGCAGTATGTGTGTGTGCGTGAACCTGGTGCAGGGAATGGCTGTAGGACATGTGCATTGGCATCTGGGGGCTCCAGGATGGAGAGTGTGAGGTGGAAGTCTGTGCTTTTGGTGGTGTCTTTCCCTTTCTGGTCCAGGGAGATTTGTGGGTGGGGGCCTCAGTGTCCATGTGCCTGAGAGAGGGTGTCCGTTTGGCAGGGGAACTCCCCTTTGTGTGTGGTGACTTCCTCTTCCCCTTGTAAGTCGGAGCAGATGGGTCTGTGGGAAAGAGGCCAAGGTCACAGAGGAGGAGCTGCTTGGAAGTGGGGGTTGTAGGTGAGGCAAGGGAAGGTGTTTTGGAGGGAGAGGCAGGTGAGGAATGCGGAGTGCTTATGGATGCCTGTATGTGTGTCTGTGACCCATCCTCTGTGTGTGCCATCAGTCCCCTGAGGCTGTGTCCTTGTGGATCTAGTTTTTGTCTTGGGTGTCTGTGTGCTGCTTTTGGCTGATGTTGTGCATGCATGTGGGGGTGGGGGTGTCTGTTGGACAGGCAGGGGAGTGGTGACTGTGGATGTGGAAGAGGTAGCATGGGTGAGGGCCTGTTGGAGGAGGGACACTGCTGCCGTCTTTGTAGAGGACATGGACTGAATGGTCCAATGTAGGGCTGACATGTTAGCTGAGATTCCCTCCATGGCACGACACCAGTTGGGTCAACAGATTTGTGTGAGAATGGAGGACACTCAACATTGATGTCTGCGCTACATGGATCTGTGTCCTCAAACTCCACACTCAGGGCAGCAGGGTGAAACAGGGGCAGGGGGTGCGGTGCTTGGCACGAAGGAGACATGCTCCCTTACACAGGAGCCTCCACGGACATCTGGGATGGGAGCAGATGGGAGGGTGGAGATGGTGGTGGTGGCCAGCCAGACATGCTAGGTATTGTCTGGGGGCTGCTGGGACCCGCCTCCACAAGGGAGTCTTCACTGAAGCTGGCGTGTTCCTCAGCCGAGGTGGATGTAGCTCAGGTCTCCTCAGTGTGGGTCCCCTCACCGTCTGTGCCATTGGGTCCCTCAGAATCCTCCGCAGCAGACCCAGTCTGGCGCTGTGACTCCTCATGGTCTATGGAGCTGTCTCCTCCAGTGTCGGTAGATGTAACTGCAAATCAACAGGGTAAACAGAGAAACATCAGTCACCTGTATTGACATCACATATCAAAGTCAGTCCTGCACATTACAGCGCACTTTTGTGCATCCTTTGCAGTAACTTCTCTAAAGTGCTGGCACATATTTGTAAAACACACATCAGTCTGCCAGTAAACTATGCCCCTCACATTCTACATGTCCATGAAGACATCAGCCTGGTGCATGTAGCCGGACACTACTCATTTGTGCACACATGCACCACATAGACAGTTGTCTGAACTGCAGGATGTTTGATGGCAATGGGTCAGTACACACATATACCATCTTCTGCCACTGACTTTGTACATGTGTAAGGGATAGGGCTTGCCCAGGTAATTGTCTGTTATATGGATATGCTTCCTTCTCCACACACCATGATGTGCTCATGTTTTTCTGGACAATACGACCATACAGTGCATGCAGGACAACTTCCATTACTGCAGGACACACTATAGCAAATTAAACTACAAGCTACAGGGCAGTCTGGGTAATCAGTCATTGCTGCCTTCTGTCACTGGGGCAGTGCATCACAAAACCAACAGTCTGCCTGTATCTCAATCATGTAGTTGGGGGAATAGAAGCCCTGCATCTGTCAAGTGCACATGTTGCCCCACTGCTACCCACATGTTAAGGCTACTGAAGATCCCACATCATACAAATGCCACAGTAGAGTGGCAGCAAGCACAAGTCTGTCAACATGATCATACCACAGTCTGATGACAATGAGGTATAGCTGCCTGCACTTAAATTCTGTATACACCATCAGGCACAGTCAAGTGATTACACATCATCATCATCATCATCATCATCATCATTTTATTGTATGATTAATTAAAATCTTTACAATGTTTACAAACGATAAAAACAGTGCAACAACAAATTTAAAATGCGAGGAAAAAAATTGACATGGAGTCTGGTTATTGTGTGTCAAAAGTCATTACAGTTATCATATTACTTGGTAGAAAGCATCCTAAGTCCATTAGTTTCAGTTTTGTCATTATATCATCATTATATCTGTTCCTTTTCTAGTAACTGCTTTGTTGCCGTAGACATGAATTTGATTCCCCGACATGAAAGGATGGGAGAGACACCACTTAGCCACCGTATGACCGCCTGCCTGTAGGTGCGGATTTTCAATGTTTTGAAGATTGCCCGAAGATATCTTCTTCTTACGGCTTGCAGCGCAGGACATACACATAGTATGTGTGACACTGTTTCATTCTTGTATCCGCATAGTCTGCAGTTAGCACTTTCTGATTTTTGTTTCCAGGAAGGCATTAGATCTTTTGTAAAATGCATGCCCAGATGGTACGCTATTAGCGTTTTTTTTAGGTGTTGACAGTAGTGTTGGGCTAGAAAGACTTGCGGTTTTTGGATGGAGTAAGAGTTAACTACTGTCCAAGCGTGTCTCCATTTACTTTTTTATCTTTGAGCAAGGAGATTTTTTTTGCTGAACCGTTTGCTATTTTGCAAAACTGCTTGTGATCAATGTTTTTTTCCACACTTCGTGGAGTCCAAGGGTTGTCAAACTCTGGTTAAGAAAATCTCCACAATGGGTGGTGTTCGGCCTGCCTACTAAAAAGTTTATTTCCTCCCAGCACATGTTGTCCAGAGAATCACTAGGTGCAATTCGGATCTTGCGGCAAAATTTTACAAATGTGGAATTTGACCTAATGTCTTGATTTTCTAAACCAAATTCTAGTCGAACTTGGGCTGGCCATGCTGCTTTTGGCAACCCAAACACCACTTTATATATTTTGTTTTGTAGGTTGTTTAAGATTGCTGATTCGCACCCAAGCCATCCGATTAGTCCATAAGACAAGGTTGGAATAATTTGGGCAGCCATGACTTTGAGTAAATGAGTGTAGTTTGGACCACCCACTGTCTTTTGCAGTTGCCTATATGCATATATTAGTGATTGTGCCTTTCCTCTTAGTACCTGAATGAGCCTTTTTTTTGTATTACCACGCTCAGTGGTCATCCTCAGGTATTTGTACGAGTCCCGTTCTTCAAGGAGAGATTTATTGATTGACCATGTATATTTCAGTTTCTTACACTCCGAGACTCGGAGCACTTTAGTTTTGTTTTTGTTCAACTCCAGGTTTTCCTCTGTTAAATACGAAACCACCGTATTCACTAAGCGCTGCAGTCCGACTGGTGTTTTACTTAGTAAGACTATATCGTCAGCGTACTGCATTATGGGTACAGGAACGTTGCCTAGTTTAGGTGCATGACTTTCAGTTACATCTATTTTTCTTCCGATGTCAGCAAGATATAAGTTGAAAAGACTGGGGGCAAGGACGCAGCCTTGTTTTAATCCATCCTGTGTTTCGATTTTGTGAGTAAGGATGCTGCCTTGTTTGACCTTCGCCCATGTCTCACTGTATAGTCTTGAAATTGCGTTTATTAGATATTCCGGCATCCCCCACTCTCTTAATTTGCTCCACAGCCTGGGCCTGCTTACGTGGTTGAAAGCTGATTTTATGTCGATCAAACAGGCATATAGTTGGTGTTTTCTTTTTTTGGCGTTGTCGGTTAGCAAGCACAGGGTGGCCAGGTTGGTAGGGGTCCCCATCCCCAGTCTGAATCCGATTTGAAACCTGGGGATTATTTTTGTTGATATTTCCCAGTCCTGCAGCTCTTTGAACAGGCACAAGGCGTACAGCTCGGCTTCAACGTCTATTAAGGAAATTAAGCGATAATTTCCTGGCTCTTTCAGGTCCCCTTTCTTGTAAATTGGGTGGATGATGTTTCCTCTCCATGTTTCCAGGAAGAGTTCCTTTTTTTAAGATGTGATTGAAGAGTGTAGTTAAAAGATCAGCCCAGAAGTCCATGTCTGTTTTGTAGACTGCAGTTGGAATGCCGTTCGGCCCTGGGGCCCCTTCTGATTTTAATTTCTGAATTAGCCTTTTTATTTGGGCATGTGTGATCGTTGGTTCTTCATGTTTGAAGTTTGGTTCTGCAGTGACACTGTCACGTGGTTTTTGACTGTAGTCCTTGCCCTCCCTTGGTCTCCCTTGTTGTTTTTTTTCAATTCTTTCGAGATCCTTTGTTAGGTAAAGAGTCTTCACGTATGTCTCCCATTCCGTGTTGCTGATGCCGGGATCCTGTTGCAGTGCATGACCCAGATTTAGTTAGTTAATGATTACCCAGAACTCTCTAGAGGATGCTTTTTTGCTTTAAATAAGTAGCTTTGTCCATACCCGTTCTTTATGTTGGCCTTTTGCTTCCCATAGTTTTTTTCGGTATGCCTTTCTCATATTTCTGAGGTCTACAATGTTTGTGTGTTGGCCCTTTGCGGCCGTTCGTTGGGCCCTGGCTAATTTTCTTTTTTCTTGTTTTAGATCCACGTTAAACCAGGGCCCTGGTTTTCTTATTTGGTCTCTATTTCCTCTCGGGTGAGCTGAGTGGTTTTACTTTATTACCTCCAACAAGTTTTCCCAGTTGTTTATTGGATCTCCGTTGTCGAGGCTTGAATGTTGCAACATAAAATTGGTGGCCGTGGTCATGAATTTTTGTGTATCCCCGCCCCTCCATTTTATTTTCCGTAGGTTGAATTTTTCTGTTTCTTGATTTAGTGACCTCGTTCTCTCGGCTCTGGGTGCGATGATATCCAACCTGAGGATTTGTGGGTAATGATCACTTTCCAGGCGCTGGACTATTGAGTATTCCACGATTGAGTTTATCAGGTTCGTTGATACAAGTGTGAAATCCAGAGTTGATTTAACGTTGCCGCTCACATAGGTGGGGCACGGATGAGTCAGGCCTTCCTTTTTTTTGCATTTTAATATTGTTAGGCCCATTGTTGCTATCTTCCTCCGATTAATTAGAGTGGACGCAGCTGCTACCCTTTTTTCTCTGTTCGTTCGGCTCCTGTTAGTGATGAATAAATTGTGATTAAAGTCTCCTGAGATTATCATTGAGCTTTGTTTATTAGCTTTTCTATAAGGTTTTGATAAGAGTTAACAGTGTTTCCAATTTTTCCTTTTTTGTTTTATGATCTGGTTGTATATAAATGTTTATGATTAGCAGTTGTTGCAAGGGCTGTATTGTGATTTTTATTGCTTGAAACCAGTTTAGTCCAACGTCCAATGTATCCTGGCTCCAGTTATATTTCTGAGAGACGGGGATAGTTAAACCGCCCCGGGGATGACCGTATTTTGCATGTTTTTCTGCAAGTATGTGATGGTCCGTGAAGCCTGGAATTCCTAATTGTGTCAGATTCCAGGTTTCTTGTAAGAGTATTATGTCCAAGTTGTCACAAAAAAATTGAGTTTCATGATCCTGCTCCATGGAGTTAAATCCGTGCACGTTCCAAGAGCATAGGTTGATTAGGTCTGCTGTTGTTTTTTCCTTCTGCCTGACAATAAATCTTTTTCTGGTTATGGTTGTTTTGTCAGTTCTAGGAGCCCTTTTCGCTAAGTACGGTTCGGATCCATGACCAGTCTTGGTTACTACCGTGGAGCCGGTATGTAATTGTCTGATTTTTTAGTATGGTTTTTGTTTCTGTTCCTTTCTCTGGAGAGGTTGCTCGGGCTGTGTGTAAACATGATTTCGTTTGGGGCCTTTGGGGCTCCTTGTCCTTATGGCAATCCGGGCTGTTATGGAGGGGATGAGGGTATTTCGGTTGCTTATGTTGTAATATTTTGATTCCCCAGTTCTTGAATGTTTCTTTATGTGCATAGATTTGTGCTGCAAACTCCTTTGATTTCCAAGTAGTAACTGAATTTTCTGTTCCTGGCCTTGCTCTATTTTGCTGGAATTCTACTGCTTCCATGTCTTGGGAAACTATTCCTTTAAGGGCCGGAATTTCCTTAAACAGTTTTAAGATATTTCCTCGATTGAACATATCAAGCTTTCCCTTTGTTTCAAATTCTGGAATAAAAGTTACTAATGGTTCAATTTCATCTGGTGTTAATGTTATGTTGTCCAGTTGCGGTTTTGCATTTTTTTTTGTTCTTAAAGGCCCTAATGTAGAATAATTTTCTTTTTCGTGGGCAGATAATGTCTCCCTACTGGATTCTGTTTGCTTCATAAATCTAATTCCTGTACATTGAGCTGGTTGCACATGTTCGCGGAGATCTCGTTTTGTTATGACACTCCTACCTGTTGCGTTAGTAGTAATCTTTAAAGCTCTCAGGTCTTGTTCGCGTTGAGAAGTTTTTTGTTCTCTTACAGCCATGCTTACATTTTTGGTCTTGTGCTTTTTGTCTGGTTTACATATTTCCTCTTCTTCTTTTATTTGCGATGTGGACAGATTGGGCTGGGTGTTGCAAGTGTCAATATAGGTGTCCATATCTTTGTCACGGTCGTTTGGGCCGTTGTCTGCATAAGATCTTATTCGAGGAGTTTCCTTTATATTACGTCTAGGTTTGATTGTGTCTTCGGTTGGTTGTTTGAGTCCCGTTGACCCATAAAGGGTTTTTTGGTTCTAGTTTTTGTGTTGCTTCCGCCTTTGCGGAGTTCTCAAAAGAAAAGCTTACCCTTTCCGTGTTTTGTTTGTCCTGACTACTGTCTGGAGTTTTAAGCCTGTCCTTTTGTTCATCGGGGTCTTGGCTTAGTTTCTTTCTAAACATTGGAAAAATGTGATCTGGGACGCCGATGAGTTTTTTATTTTGTTTGGGCCGAGACTTCCTTGCTCTTTTTCGTTGACGTTTTGTTAATTTGTCCTGGTGCTCAGTCAGAAAGGTTGGGGAACCTTCGTGGATTTGCTCTTCTTGGCTTTCCAGCACCCTTTTGTCTTGACCTTTAGATGTTTTCTTCTCTGCCCCTTTACGGGGTCGGTCCTGGGGTTGGCTTCCGGATTGACCATTTGGAATTCCTTCCTTTTGAATGGCGTCCGTGTGTTCCCAGTTTCCGTTTTGTTCGCCGGTGGATTTGACTACTCCCAGAATGTCAGTTAGAATCTCTGGAAGGGTTGCCAGTTTTTCAATTATACTGCCACAATTGCAGCGACTAAATTTTGCGTAATTTTTTGTTTGGGGTCTGTTTCCTGAATTTGTACGATTTCTACTTTTATTTGCATTGTTAACCTAATTTTCGTTCTTGGGTAGTGAGGCTAGTATTGTGTCGACTTTAGAGCTTATTTTGGAAATGTGCTCAGCAATGATGTTTATTAGATCTATTTGTACTTCCATTTTGTCCGATTGGAAGTTTAATGCTTTTATTGCTTGATCCAGTGTACTAATTAGGGATTTACCCCAATTTGGGTTGTGTTGAGGGCCGGCTCCATTTCCTAAAATTGCGCTGGACTGTTCAATCCTGCTTGTCGATGAAATTAGAATGGGGTCCGCCTGGGCTTGGTATATTGCCTCATTACTGACACTACTGGTGTCGTCAATCAAAATTATTTGGCTACTGTCGTGATCCTTTGAGTTTCGTGGTGTTGAGGCCTTCTGCTCGTGTGTGCGCCCCTTTATGGAGGGAGATACGGTTGTCGATTGCTCAAAATCTAATGCTCTTTTTGTTTTTTTCTTGGTTGTATTAATCTGCGTTGGTGTGTTTGTGATTGAAACGGACTTTTCAGACTCTGTCTCCCCGTCGAGTTTCTGGCTTAGTGAACCTCCCGAGTCCACTCCTTCTGCTGGTTACTTGTTGTTGGTATATTCTTTGTGACTTGTGTTTTGTAGACTTGATTTGGCGAAGAGATTTTCAAGCGAGTCTAGGCCTTGTGTTGATGACAGATACGTTTTTGAGTTATTCCAGACCTTTGTTTCTTGAACGCGTGAGCGAGTTGCGGGTTTGTTGTCACCTTCTTGATTGAAGTCCGTTTTCTCGGCGGGACTAAATGTATTGTGTACTTGGGCTTGGGCTGTTTCTGTCTGTTTATTCATGATGTTGATTTTCCCTGTGTTACCAGAATTGCCTTGTAAGTTTTCCTGTGTACATCAAATTTTTAGCTTTATTTCCTTGTTTGAAACCCTTAATGCAGGTAACGATTTAGATGTCTCTGGAAGTATTGGGCTCGGGAGATTTTGCGACTCTGCTGTTGCGGAGAAAATTGCCGAAACCGGATCTTTCAAAAAGAAAAATGTGTTAATTTTTTGTTGAAAACAGTATGAGCCTTACAGGGGGTAAGGAAAAATCCTAGGCACTCTAGTAGGCACCTTAGTGCGTAAATGTGTTCAATAAAGTTCTGGATTCAAAGTTGAGCATAACTTGTGATTGATTTATTTCAACAATCCATATTCATGATAGTATTCAGTTGATCACAGTTCAATATTTCATCATCATATTATAGTCATATGATCCATGAACTTAAAGTTTTAAATTTCTTGTAAAGTTGTACATTCAAAGCGGTCCCCGATGCATTTCGTGCAAAGGTGCACTTCTTCAGGGGGAATCTAAAAGGTAAAGGGAAACCATATGTAGGGTGCTGATACAGGAGTCCCAAAAGCACAGTGTACATAACTAAGCAAAACAATGGTGGATAGAAAACGGTACCAAGGTTTAACTAGACAAGAGGATGAAAAACCAGTGTGGGTTCATCATCGGTCAGTCAGAAAGGTTGGGGAACCTTCGTGGATTTGCTCTTCTTGGCTTTCCAGCACCCTTTTGTCTTGACCTTTAGATGTTTTCTTCTCTGCCCCTTTAGGGGGTCGGTCCTGGGGTTGGCTTCCGGATTGACCATTTGGAATTCCTTCCTTTTGAATGGCGTCCGTGTGTTCCCAGTTTCCGTTTTGTTCGCCGGTGGATTTGACTACTCCCAGAATGTCAGTTAGAATCTCTGGAAGGGTTGCCAGTTTTTCAATTATACTGCCACAATTGCAGCGACTAAATTTTGCGTAATTTTTTGTTTGGGGTCTGTTTCCTGAATTTGTACGATTTCTACTTTTATTTGCATTGTTAACCTAATTTTCGTTCTTGGGTAGTGAGGCTAGTATTGTGTCGACTTTAGAGCTTATTTTGGAAATGTGCTCAGCAATGATGTTTATTAGATCTATTTGTACTTCCATTTTGTCCGATTGGAAGTTTAATGCTTTTATTGCTTGATCCAGTGTACTAATTAGGGATTTACCCCAATTTGGGTTGTGTTGAGGGCCGGCTCCATTTCCTAAAATTGCGCTGGACTGTTCAATCCTGCTTGTCGATGAAATTAGAATGGGGTCCGCCTGGGCTTGGTATATTGCCTCGTTACTGACACTACTGGTGTCGTCAATCAAAATTATTTGGCTACTGTCGTGATCCTTTGAGTTTCGTGGTGTTGAGGCCTTCTGCTCGTGTGTGCGCCCCTTTATGGAGGGAGATACGGTTGTCGATTGCTCAAAATCTAATGCTCTTTTTGTTTTTTTCTTGGTTGTATTAATCTGCGTTGGTGTGTTTGTGATTGAAACAGACTTTTCAGACTCTGTCTCCCCGTCGAGTTTCTGGCTTAGTGAACCGCCCGAGTCCACTCCTTCTGCTGGTTACTTGTTGTTGGTATATTCTTTGTGACTTGTGTTTTGTAGACTTGATTTGGCGAAGAGATTTTCAAGCGAGTCTAGGCCTTGTGTTGATGACAGATACGTTTTTGAGTTATTCCAGACCTTTGTTTCTTGAACGCGTGAGCGAGTTGCGGGTTTGTTGTCACCTTCTTGATTGAAGTCCGTTTTCTCGGCGGGACTAAATGTATTGTGTACTTGGGCCTGGGTTGTTTCTGTCTGTTTATTCATGATGTTGATTTTCCCTGTGTTACCAGAATTGCCTTGTAAGTTTTCCTGTGTACATCAAATTTTTAGCTTTATTTCCTTGTTTGAAACCCTTAATGCAGGTAACAATTTAGATGTCTCTGGAAGTATTGGGCTCGGGAGATTTTGCGACTCTGCTGTTGCGGAGAAAATTGCCGAAACCGGATCTTTCAAAAAGAAAAATGTGTTAATTTTTTGTTGCCCATGTTTATGTGTCACTGAACCAGTATTCTCCGTTATTGCCACCAAGTTTCGCGAATCTTGTCTCTCCCTTGATCCCTCGTTCTCTTCATCTGATGTCGAAGTTAAGGGCTCTTTAGGGATTCATTTCAGGTTAGGTTTTTTTTGCTTTTTGCTGAGAGTGGTTTGCCTTTTAGTACCAGATCTCATTCTGGGTTTTGTTTGTGTTTTTTTTTTTACTAATTGTCAAAAAGTCAGGAGAATCTTGCTTTGTATATCCCTCCGGCTGCCCTAGTGACGACCTTATTGACTTAGGCGCTATATAAGCAGTTGTTGGTTGTGCCCTCAGAAGAAAAAGTGTGTGAGTAGAGTTGTTGCTCTTGCCACAGTTCTTCAATAGTTTGATGAATATGTCACTATCACAGGGAGGGTGGTGATTTCCACACTGATGATGTAATCACATTTCATCTTTAGTATTCTATTTAATTATAAAAATGTATATTGTTTGCAAATCATGTATTGTGCTGCTGGTGAGAGTTTGTATACTGCATTGTAGGACAACAGACAGAGATAGTTCTTTTTCAAATGTAAATTATTGTACTTCACACACACTCTGAATTATAATGTGTGTTCTGATGTGCATCAAATGTCCAACCATCCTTCACCAACAGCCTATTTTGTGGAGCATACTTCTGTATGATAAGAATCCCTACCACAGAAATCATGCACCTCATTGAGAGAAAGTGCCAGGTGATACTGGTCATGATTTAGAAAGTAGGTATAGTGTATAATTCTCAGATGACACAGGGATTGTGTGAATATGAATTTATTAATGTGCATGTGAAAAACAATTTAACAATTAAAGGTGAATGCATTACTAAATTAGAAATCCGCAGTTCACAGAGGAGTTGAAAGTGTTGTGAGATGAAAAATCTTCCAAGCAAAGTCCACTGTCAATTTTGCCTTTAGTCTGACTTATGATACGTCATCCCATGTAGGAGAGTTCCGGGACTGTCAACAAAGTGAATGATTTGCACACAATGGAGGATATCCAGAGCATTTCTTTAGTTCCGGGGGGGATGCATGTCCATCAGTCTCTCACTTGCCATGCTTCCTTGGAAAGCCCCTCCTCTTCATTGGTAGGGTGGGACCGTCAGTATCAGGCTGCGGGGGTGGAGGGGACTCTACGTCAGACTCCTCATCCCTCCCTGTGGCAGTTGCTGATGTTGAGGCAACAGGTATGGAGTGCACAGGGGGAGGTGGGGTAATGTTGGTGCGTATCTGGCGTAGGCATGTGAGTATGTCTCTATGCACTGCAGTGAGATTGTCTATTTTTGACCAGTTGGACTCCATACGGTTCATGTGTTGGTCCATACGGTCCATGTGTTGGTCCACACGGTCCATATGGTTGTCCATCCAGTCACAATGTGCAACCTGCTAATGTTTCATGTCCCTGAGGATCCCAACAACCTGACCAAAATCTCTGGTGCATTCACGATAGACTTCAAAAATGCGTTCTAAATCGGTGTCAGCTTGACCTCTGACATCAACTGTGGGATGTCCTTCCACCACACACCCTCACACCACTCCTTACCCTACCCGCACGGACATTGCCCGGCGTTGCACGCACTGGCAGCTTCTGTCCTCTTTCATACTTGGCAGGGTTGGTATTTCCTGCCAAAGTCAGATTGGGGTGTCTTGCTGTGCTCCCAGGGTTTTGTTTTCTGGCTGTGTCTGTGGAGATCTGGGGCGCCTGGATGTCAATGGATGTTGCAGAAGTGATTGTTGGTGCTGCTGATCATACTGGTGCCACATGCTGACCCACACCAGAGGTGCCAGGTTGGTTCCCATTGCCTGAGGAGGTGTGAGAGTTATCCTCACTGGAAGACCTCAGTGCACGAGGTTGTGCTGGAGCTGCTGGTGGACTCAGAATCTTCTTCAGATGATGCCCTGTTTTCTGGAGTGCCTGTGGGTAGTAAAGAGACACAATGTTAGTTGTGTTTTTTCAGATGTTATGGTTTCATACACAGACAAATATGTCCTGCCCTCCACACACATTTGTAGCATGCACATTGAGGCCACATGTGACTGATCTATACCTGTAAGTGTGTGTAATGTGAAGTTAAGGTTATGGTCTGTAGTTGTTTGAGTAGGCACAAACTGGCAGTAACTTTTCTAAATTCGTACATGATGGCCCTGTGTAGCCACCTTGACAGGGCATTTGCGTTCACTCTCAGGGACAGTATAGTGACAGGTATGTTCTTGTGGGACTGGGGGTGGGATGATGGGACTAGTGTGTGCTGGTAGCAGTAATAATTGCTTCCACTCCTCCTCCCACCCAGGACAAATGGGTCAGCATGTTAAAGGGTTCCATGACAGTGTGTACAAAGTTAAATTCAAGATGTCTGACAGTGGTGCCTGCATTTATGTTGCACACGACTGCCAACAGGGCCTTGTGTTCGCCACACCAATGGCCAGTGACAGGCATCTTGACAGGGCATTTGCATTCACTCTCAGGGACAGCATAGTGAGAGGTGTAGTTTTGTGGGATTGGGGGGACACTAGTGTGTGCTGGTGGCAGTAGTCATTGCTTCCACTCCTCCTCCAACCCAGGACAAACGGGCCAGCATGTTAAAGGGTTCCATGAAAGTGTGTACAACGTTACATCACAGACGTCTGACAGTGGTGCCTGCAGTCATGCTGTACACGACTGCCAACAGGGCCCTGTGTTCCCCACACCGATGGCCAGTGTCGGGCATCTTGAAAGAGCATTTGCTTGTACTCTCAGGTACAGCATAGTAACAGGTGTGTTCTTGTTGGACGGGGGGGACTAGTGTGAGCTGGTGGCAGTAGTCACTGCTTCCACTTCTCCTCCCACCCAGGACAAAAATTGCCAGCATGTTAAAGGGTTCCATGACAGTGTGTACAAAGTTACATTCAAGCTGTGTTGCTGTGGTGTCTGTGACTGTGTATTTGGGGTGAATTTAGACTATTTGTTCATGTACTCACCAGGTTCGGGGATTCCAGCTAGTCCAGTTATGGCCTACTGTGGGAGGAGTTCCCGCACCTTCACCTCCCAGGTGGTGAAATGCACCGGTTTATGATGTCCACCGCCAGTTTTGGTGCTCAGGGCATGTTCTCTGGCAATGAGCCTCTTTACCCTCCTGCCAACGTCATAATACCAGTTCCGGATATCCTCCTTTGTGCGCAAGGTAGGTGAATGCGCATTCACCTTGTTGACAATCCTCTCCCACATCTTGGTTCTCTGGGACTGAGAGGTCTGTTGGGCCAAGCTGTGGCTCTACTCATGTAATTTCATCTATCATCACTTCCAACTCCACAGCTAAGAACTGTTGATTCTTCTTGGGGGACATGGTGATAGGTATCGGTGGAGATGTGTGTTTGAGTGTGTGTGAAGGTGAGGGTGAGTGTGTGTGAGCGGAGGTGTGTTTCTTTGGTGCTAGTTGTGTAGAGGTTGTTTGGTGGATGAGATGTGTATGTTTGTGGTGGCTAGATGAGTTGTCTGTCTAGTGGTGTGATCTGCATGTATGTCTGTCGAAGTAGCAAATGGTGTTGGGAAGTTTTGGCTCCCTTTATATAGGTTGGGTTGTGGATGTGTCTAATTAATTAAAATTGGTTGTTTTTGGAGGTGCCTGTGCGTTTTTTGGTAGTCTTTTTTCTGTTTCCATTTCATGATTTTTTTCACTTTTTGTAAGTTGTTTTGACAGCAACTGATGCTTGTTCTTGTTTGAATTGTTTTGGACAAGTCTGTTCCATTGTTACTGGGCTATGTGGTATTGTTCGCATCCGAGTCGGTCGCGTTGTGTTGATGCTTGGCTATGTGGCATCGTTTGCGTCCGATTCTGTTGGTTCGTGTTGATGCTTGGCTATGTGGCATCGTTCACTTCCGAGTCTGTCGGGTCGTGTTGATGCTTGGCTATGTGGCATCATTCTCATCCGAGTCTGTCGGGTCGTGTTGATGCTTGGCTATGTGGCATCATTCGCGTCCAAGTTGTCGGGTTGTGTTGATGCTTAGCTATGTGGCATCGTTCGTGTCCAAGTCTGTCGGGTCATGTTGATGCTTTGCTATGTGGCATTGTCCGAGTATGTTGGGTCGTTTTGATGCTTGGCTATGTGGCATCGTTCGTGTACGTGTCTGTGGTGTCGGGTTGACTCTTGGCTATCTCGAATCTTATGTGTGCGACTCTATCGCGTCAGGCTCCTTTCCTGCTAACTCTGATGTATAATTACATTTCCAGCCCAGTCGGTCGTAAATTTCAGGCATCGCATCGTACTCCACTGTTTGTAAGGCATGTGTATGGTTCGGTAGGAAAAATTGACTGGTCCGTGTCGGGTAGTACGTTTTCCGGCCGAAATGGGAATCGACCCGCATAGTCGTGACACACTTAACAATATTCCTTTTGAAACTTCAAAGCGATGGGAGAAGAGTTTGATGGCATAATGTGCCTGTGTGTAATAAGCTTTTGTTTAAGCACCTCTCATATAGGTGTATTCACAAAGGTAACTTAAACTTGTGAGTAAGTTCCACATTTTTGTGTACTTCTATTTTGTGAATAACTTTACTACTTTTGACTATTAATCAGTTACACATGTAAAGACAATTTTTCATTATTATTAAGGGAAACAAAGTAAAATGAATACATCTCAGTTGATGCAGCACTGTATAAATAGAGTGATTTACAATATCAGGTAGGTATGTTATTAACAATATAGTATACCTATCATCTTTTACTTTGTTAGACCTTTTAGTAAAACCTCTCCCTTATTTCAAATTCCAGTTTCCTCCCAGCTCTACCTTCTACTTTATAAATTAAAAATTCAAAGTGTGCATATTCTGGTGAGTTACAGTTTTTCCAATAAATTGTGATTGTTAGTTTAACCACCATAGTTGCAATTATTAGCATAGCTACTTGCAGGAGGTAATAGCCTTCCAGATTTACTCTTCAATTATTAAAAGGCATATTAAGTTTTATACTGTATTAATAATTTTGGTGAAATTGTAAGCTATCATTTGCCAGACGCTCCTGATTATAGGACAGAATATTATTCCAAGAATGCATTCTCCTAGGAGTAAAATATAAGTGATTTGTTTGATATTGCAACAATAATAAATTGGATATTTAAGGACTTGGCTAAAGCTCTGTAATAATATTTCACTGGTTATTGTGAGATTCAATGTTGTGGACCATTTCTAAGCTTACTGATTATTTCAGTTTGGCAACTGCTTTTCCAATTCATGTATACTTTTTAAAGTAGTAATAGCTTTCTTATTGCTTAAGATTTCCAAGATCTCAATTTTATCCATAGACAACTTGAATAAAAATTAGGAGGGCCCCCTTTTAGAAGCAGATATTCCAAATTATGATCTTCATATGTCTGTGTATGTTGCCACCAGTAAAGATGGCCTCGTTGACTAAATCTCTTTGCGGCCCATTTCTGTGCCATGTCATCATGAAAAATGACTAGTAAATCTCTTTGCAATCCATTTGGTATGTATTTGGTTAATTATTGACACATTTTAGACAAATATTTCTGGCATTCCTGGCTACTTTGAACCTTAAGTAGTTGAGATCAAAACACTGGAGTAATCCGCCCCTTTTGTGAGTACCCAGGCACATTGAGTATATATTGGTAGAATGATCATATCCTGAGGAATAGAGTAGGTTTGAGAGTCTCCTACTAATGGCCAATAAATGGCAGAACCAAAATTCAGGTTATGACCATCTGCTGTCCTGTAGTTCCTAGGAATCCCCAGGAGCTGCACGTTTTGGATGACCTTAACTGGGGGCTTGGTGTCCAAACCAATTATGGACACCCCCACAGGATACATCAGCCGTTAGACCAGCTAGCTCTACAGTGCCACTACCACCCCCCTGTATCTTACAGTGGTGTAGGTAGTTTCTGGCAACCACTGAACATGACAACCCTGATTCCTCAGGGATCGTGGAAAACAGTAGAGTACTTTTCACTCAGTCACTCATTCTTACTTATTCGCTGAAAATACACAGGTTAGCGATTAGGATGTTTCAAAAGGTACACAAGCGTCAGTCTTGTGTCAAACATATTTTCTTCAACAATCAGGAGACATAAGCGTATGAAAGAAATTTCAAGCACTAATATAGTAAACTGTGGATACATTTCTAATGTAGTGCTAAGAAGATGAACTTGAATAGTTTGAATAAAACAGTAGCACTTGCATACTCAGATTCAGATTTCAGATTCATAAGTCTTTAGTTCGATTTTTTACATCATAAAAGACAGTTTACAAAAAGATTTAAAAGATTTAAAAAAAACAGTTCATTAATATAACATTTTTTTTATAACAGTGTATTTCTAAGACAAGAATTAAACAGTGAAAAAGACTTAGTATAAGATTTAAAAATGTAAGATCATTAAACATAAAGGTGTCTGGCTCTGATTATCCAAGCCCACCCTAAGAACTTCGCTACTCCTATAACCGCTAACTCGGAGGTATTTGTTCTTAAAACCCACAGTGCCTTGGCACTCCCTCCACAATTCAGCTGCCGACAAATAGGTCTAATCCATTTATTCCTAGCAGCTGAATAAGCTGGGCAGGCAAAGAAAAAATGAACCACACTCTCCTTTTGGTCATTACACCAGGGACAGTACTCAGTAGTATGACCAACCCATTTCTTAGTAAAGGACCTAACCGGTAAGGACCCACTCTAAACTGGTGGTATAATTTTTTGTCCAGACTCTTAGAAATGACATCCCAATCGTTTTCTAGTAGGGGGTCTAACTTATGAGCCAGGAAACAGCCCGTTAGAGTGGGGGTATCTGACAAGGCAACAGATTGGGATCTAACCGAGGCCTAGTACAACATTTTAAATTCTTTTTTCGATGGAAACACAGAAGACCTCGGGTTTGACCACAATTGGCTAAGTCCCATACTTTCTAATATAAATTTCACTTCCCGGAACCATGGGATATTTCCAGAACCAATTATTGATCTCACATCCGTTAGTTCGTTAGCAAAAAGACTTAGATCCGGCGACGTCCAGATCCGCCTCCAAAATGCTACGAGCCGATACCATGCCATTTCATTTATTGGTTTACAACCCATGTCTAACAGGAGGGGTTTAATTGGTGTGGATTGGGGTAAGTCTACCAGTTTACGCAAAAATGTGTTTTGGGCGCTAACTAAGGGTGATAGGTCCTTATGACCCCAAAGATGGGCCCCATACAAAATTGTTGAATTGATTTTTGCTTCATAGATCTTTAATGCTGGTAGGACCCTTTTAGTCAGTGACAATCTTTGTTCTTTGATTAAACAACCCATAAGGCGAACAGATCTTAAGTGGAGAGATTCTACCTGTGGGTTCCAGCGTAACCGGTAATCTAATATAACTCCAAGATAGGTCATAACATCCACTTGTTCAAGGGTAACTCCATTCATGCTTACATGACTCTTGGTGGGGCCATTTTTAGTTAAAACCATGAATTTGGTCTTGCTCACATAAATTTTTAAATTGTTTAATTTGCAGGAGTCCTCAAATCTATTAATCGCCTTTTGCAGACCACTACGAGTTTTAGAGAGGATTAAAGTATCATCTGCGAAAATGAGCAAAGGGAATTTAGTCCCACGGAGTACAGGTGCATCTGTTGGGGTATTTTCAAAGAATTTCACCACCTGATTAATGAATAATAAGAATAAAGTAGGTGCCAAGACGCACCCTTGGCGCACTCCCCTCGTAACAATAAAACTATCAGTTACCTGCCCCTGTCTTCCCTACCTCACCTTAGCAATATTATCCTCGTGGAATCTTATCAGAATTTCGAGTAATTCAGATGGCAAGCCAATCTTATCTAGGGCAGCTCACAATTTTATCCTAGGCACTAAGTCGAAGGCGGACTTTAGGTCCACAAATGCGGCAAAAATAGTCCCTCCGCACAGTAATACCACTTTCCAATAAATCAGGACAAATCAGAAGACATGGTCGATGGTACTGGTGCCTACTCTGAATCCTGCCTGTAATGGTGATAGGATACTCTCCATCTCCATCCACCCTTGTACCCTTGCAAGAACCATCCTTGCAATGATTTTCTGCATGGAATCGATTAAACTTATGGGGCGGTAATTACTGGGGATCAATCGATCACCCTTTTTAAATACGGAAAGGATTTCTGCCCCTTTCCATGATTCTGGGATCCTTGCCCCCTTTGCGAATGCGTTGGCAACCTGGGTGATGTAAGGAACCCAGAGTTGGAGATTTACTTTGAATAGGTCTGCCGGGATGCAGTCCATCCCGGGAGCTTTTCCTGTTTGGACTAATCGAAGAGCGGATTCAGTGTCGTCATTAGAGAACACCAAAGGATGACAGTGAGAAAAATGCAAAGAGACCCAATTCAACGGGGTAACATTAACGTTCTCTTCATGTTCGGGATCTTTGAATTGGGATGAGAAAAAGTCCACCCATTCTTCCACCGAAACATGGTTGTCAGGTATCTGTGAATCAGAGTTTCTGCCCCATTTTACAACTTTCCAAAATTTCGTCTGGCTAGAGGAGAGACTAGCATCATATAGGTCAGACCAATAGCAGTCGTCCCACTCTTTCTTTGCCTCCCACTGGACCTTTTTGTACCTTTGACGCGCTGATTTGATCTCAGTAGTTACCCTTGATTTAATAGCTCTTTTGAGACCCCTAAATGCCTCCATGCATACTTTATTATACCATTTCTTTCTAATAGTAGAAATCTTCTTTGCCCCAGGCTTAATAGGAAGAGTAAGAAGAGTTTTCAATTTAATAAAACATTGATCGTGTAGGTCACTAATCTGGTTGAGTGCTTCCCTATTTGGAGATAGATTGTGTATGGCATTCAAAGTAGATGAAGCTACCTCTGATATACCATCTAACATTGCGGGATCTGCCAGGACCCTACACCACCTGACCCGCCTTCTATCATTAGTTGAGACAGCTTCTGAGGTAACACACAGATCTGCAGGAGGTCTGTGTAACCCACCAGTGAATTTCAAACTTAGAAACAGGGGGTTATAGTCACTCTCTGGACGATCCACAACGATCATGTCTTCCACTTGGGACCAATACTCCATTTTTACCAAAATATAATCAATTCTGCTTTTGCTTATCCCATTATCAAATGTAGGCTGGCCAGCTTTATCGGACATCGTGCGACCATTGGTCGCTCTCAAGCCCCACTCTAAGCACAGCCCTAGCCAATGCAAAGCAGCCTCTGAGCACCTTTTAATATAGCTCAATGTTAGATTCGGAATATTCCACAAGGCATCTTCTTCGCAACATAAATCCTCATCCTCATACCTCTGGGGTTCGAAGGTGCAGTTTAGATCCCCTGCTATGACTATTAAATCATCTCTCCCAATCGATTCGAGGTAGGAATCCAAGTCATCTATAATTGTCGAGCATCTCCCACCAGGAAGGCCTTGTGCGTAAATATTAATAAGAATAATATTCTGATGATTTTCCATGCATAAATTAATACCCAGAATATCAGGGTTTTTTCACTGGGATTTTCTCCAGTCTACAATTGATAGACTGTTTAACCCAAGTTACTAAGCCCCCAGATGCCCTACCCTTAGTACCCTTAATAGCTTGTTTAAAAAAAATTTAAAAACCCTGTTTGAAAAATTGGATCTGGAGCCCAGCTCTCTTGGAATAATAAAATGTCGAAAGAATCGACAAAAGTTACCCAATCTTCCGAGGTTGTTCGCCCTTTAAGCCCAGTGATATTCCATGAGGCTATTTTCAGTACCGAGGCCTGTTGGGAGGGGGCAACATGATCTAAGACCTTCAACCCTCTATTTGAAACCCCCTCGTCGATGGGTACTCCCGTTAACCACAACCATCTTCTGGTGCCCTCCCTCCTGTCTAGCTGAACAGATTTTACTAGATGAGTCAGCTACCCCTTTTACAGAGTTACCAAGATGACTCTCTCCACTAGAGATGGAGTGGAGTCAATCAATGCCCTCCAAGCCAGATAGTGCTTCAAAATGATTAAACAGGTGTGGAAAGGATGGGCTAAATGTATTCCTATCAATTGGGGATCTCCCATGGGGTCTTCTGTGCATTAGGGGGTTAACCAAGGGGATATTTTTTCTTTTGGGATAGAAGTAACTGAGCCCCAATGTTTGCACATCCCCCATCCTCCCAAATCTGGCATCCCTGCGTATAAAATCGACCACACAAGGATCCCTGAAATTGATAATAATACAATCACCTTCCAGGTCCTTCGGGCAGGTTACTAACCACTCTACTCTTCTAACACTAATAATTTCCGGTACAAAGGATGGGGGCAGGGGTCTATTTTTATTTACCCAGAAAACAACTTTATTTCTGAGATCCCCATATGATTCAGGTTTACCATCTTGAAAAGTTGAGACACCTGTTAGGACAATCGTAAAGGGAGAAGCCTCTGGGGGTAGGTTAATACAGGGAATACCCTGTTTGTGAGTTTTCTGGGCCAAGACGTGAAAGTTATTAACTTTATCCCCCAAAACTCTAGGGGTTGGTTTGGTCATGACAGTTGGATTAGAAGCACCCCTAGTTTGTGCAACAGTAGAAATCTTTACATTTTGCCTACCATCAACTTTCTTGCTCCCACCCCTAAACTTATCACTAGCCGGATTGAATGTAGTAGGTCGTGTGGTAGGTTGTTTGGTGAGGGCTTGTGCTGGCCATTTAGTTGTAACAAGGGCATCCGCAGGGTTGGATGTACTGACTGAAATAGATGGTATTGGATAAACATTCACTATCTTTTTAGTATACCAGTATTCTCTTTCACAAGATTTTCCAGTTGATCTAATTTAGAGTTCATAAGTCTAGTACGTTCAAGTAGTGGTAGCATAAGTGATTTTACTAATAATTCCATTTTACTTAAAAGACCATCATGATGATTCAAGCTATCTGGACTATTAGCTGGATTTTTCGGTGGTGATTGCAAGGGGGACAAAGGACTAGTAACAACCAGGGTAGATTGGGAGCGAACAATGGTTACAGGGGTAGGGATAAACTGGGGGTTGCTATTTGTTTTACATATTTTGGACATACCCCCCAACTGAGGGCCCTTACTTCTCTTCCTCTTACAGGGCAAATTCCGTTGTGATTCACTAATGGTGGGGTCAGGTTGGGCAGAGCTAATATTTAATATACTGTCCTCACTACTGCTTTCTATTGAGACACTGGATTGAGAGCCACTCTCAATAGAAATCAAGAACGATCTCTCAACATCTGGATGGACATCTACCAACACGGTATCCAAGGACTGGATGGGAGTTGTGGGGGGTGGCTGGGGGCTAGCTACTGTTGCAAGTCGGCCAATGGAAGAACGCTTCCCTGTAATAAGATCTGCATACTCCTATAATACATGCCCTACATAATTTGCCTAAATGTACCTAGCCTGGATATGTAAGTATAGCATGTATATGTATGTAGGTATATATGTATATAGCCAAAAATCCCCTCGGGAAGAACCAACCCCCTCACCAGATGGTAGAGAATGAAGAACGCTGTCTCTTCTCCGAGGATGACACCCCGCAAGGGATGTCAGACTGCTGCACGTTGAAGATTCAGCATTCAGGACCCTGTGTCAGCGTGGAAGGAATTCTACTCTAAATTGCAGGAGGGAATAAGGGTTTTATATACTAGAGTAGTCACTACAGGGTTTCTTCTAGAATCATTCATAAATGTTTTTCTAAAACAATGTGATCATGCACAGCAGGCCTGTTGGCCATCTTCTCCACTAGCAACCACCTCACCTTCAGCCACACCACTGAACTCCACTGGACCAACCACCACTGCACCCACTCTCGAGAAACCCACCATGCCCCACTACCCTAAACGGACCTCCCGCCGCAGCTAGAACAAGGTCATCGAATCGCCACCCTCGCAAGAAACCCGCCAACCAACAACCCCACACCGACAATGCTGCCCGCAACCTCAGGCAATAGATCGACGACTGCGCCAATGCTCTCGCCTAATCAAAAAAAACCTCAAACAGATGCACTGACAGAAAAGCCATCTGGTTCACCGCCGACATCCAGGCATCCAAGCAGACCTGCCGAAGACTCGAGAAGAAGTGGCATCACAAACAGACAACGGATAGCAATGCAGCCCACAAGAACGCCATCCGCAGACACCACAAACTCATCCAAACAGCCAAAAGGACCTCCTTCAAGGAACGCATTTACAACAACGCACACAACAGCAAAGAGCGCTTCAACAGCGTGAAGGAACTCTCCAACCCCAGCTCAAACTCCAAAATCATCCTGCAGTCGCAAGACCTCTGCGACTCCTTAGCCACCTTCTTTCACTGCAAGATCGCAGACATCCACAACAGCTTTAACAATCAGGCCCCCAGACAGCCACTGACACATCAGACTCACTGCCCCCAGCCACCCGGAGCTTCTGCGCTCCTGGACCCACATCAATGACCACGACACCATCAAAATCTTGCTCACATCCACTCTAGCTCACCATACAACCCCTGCCCGCACCACATCTTCAACAAAGCAAGCTCCACCATTGCACCCCATCTCCAGAAGATCTTCAACAACTCCTTCGAGACCGCCACCTTCCCGGAGGGCTGGAAGCACGCCAAGATCAACGCCTTACTCAAGAAACCCAATGTGGACCTTAAGGACCTGAAGAAATTCCAGCCCATCTCCCGTTTCTGGCGAAAGTCATCGAGAAGATTGTCAACAGGCAACTGACTCTTTTCCTTGAGGAGAATAATACCCTGGACCTGTCCCAATCCGGATTCCGCAGCAACCACAGAACCGAAACTGACCTCATAGCCGCCGCGATGACATCAGGACCCTGCTGAACAATGGAGAAACCGCGGCACTCATCCTCCTGGACCTTTCGGCTGCCTTCGACACCGTCTGCCACCACACCCTATGCACACACCTCCACAACGCAGAGATCCACGACAAAGTCCTGGACTGTACCACCTCCTTCCTCACCGGCAGAACCCAGAGCGTTCGCCTCCCTCCATTCCAATCAGAAGCCACCAAGATCATCTACGGCGTACCCCAAGGATCAACCCTCAGCCCAACACTCTTCAACGTCTACATGGCACTGCTCGCCAACGTAGCCCGACATCACGACCACAACATTATCTCATACGCACTCTACTCACCAAGGCCCCCACCATCGCCAAAACCAACCTCCATAAAGGAATGAAAGCTGTTGCCGAATGGATGAAGAACAGCTGCCTGAAACTGAACTCAGACAAGAAGGAGATCCTCATCCTCGGCTCCACCCCCTCCACCTGGGACGACTCCTGGTGGCTGGCCTCACTGGGAGCTGCACTGACACCCACCGACCACACATGCAACCTGGGGTTCATCCTAGACTCATCTCTATCAATGACCCAGCAAGTCAACGCCATCTCCTCCTCCTGCTTCAACACCCTCCGCATGCTCCACAAGATCTACAGATGGATCACCACTGGAACCAGAAGGATGGTCATCCAGGCACTGGTCAGTAGCAGACTGGACTACGGCAACGGCCTCTACACGGGAACAACAGCCAAACTCCAGAAACGACTATAACGCATACAGAACACCTCTGCACGCCTCATCCTCGACATCCCCCGCCACAGCCACATCACAGTCCACCTGAAAGACCTGCACTGGCTACCAGTCTACAAAAGGATCACCTTTAGGCTCCTCATCCATGCCCACAAGGCACTCCATGACACCAAACCAGCATACCTCAACGAACGACTCACCTTCTATACCTTGACCTGCCAGCTTTGCTCCGCTGACCTCGCCCTTGCCATCATTCCACTCATCTGCAGAGCAACATCTGGCAGCAGATCATTCTCCGTTCTCGCTGTCAAGACATGTAGCACTTTCCCCATCCACCTGCGGCAGGCTGTTTGAGCAGTAGTAGCACCACCCCCCAGCGCCTTGAGACCCTCTTACAGGTGAGTAGTGCACTTTACAAATGTTTGATTGAGTGACTGATTGTTGGCCAAGGATGACAAAAGTAATGACCCTTATACAGAATAATTATGAACTGCCTGAGGACACGTTTATGTACTTCAGGTACAGGGATTATGATAAAATACTAAGAGCCTGGTGTCGAAGGGACAGGAGCAAGCTACTAGGTAAAAGGTCATTTGCTCAGAACTGTTATTTTCGTATGCATGGGACAATGTATGTAAAAAGGGGGCGTACGTGACAGGACTAGCCTAAAGGACATGACACTGCCTTCTTCCTGAGAACATGTAAGACATTTGGCAAACCTTTTTGTAAGCCCCAGTCAAAGTTTGATATACCCCCATCTAGCTACTCAAAACCTCATGTGGGATATAAATACCAATGGAGTGACATAACTATATTTAAGGGAGTAGTGTCATTTTAATAAGGTTATAGATACCAGTTAAAAATATAGGGAGACAAACCCATCTTTACATTAAGAGTGTTTTTGAGAAGTAGATCATATTTCAAGGGCAAAACCTCATAGACTTTAGCTCAAATGTGCAGCCAGTTTGCATTTTCCATGTGAAGCATGCTTTGGGATATATTGGTTAAAACACCTGTCTTCCCACTAGTGTCTCTTTGAGGACAACCCCTTGTTCATGCATGCAGCGTACAAACATGGTAGATCAGAGTACACTTCCTCAGCCTCGGCTTTTATTATCCAGAAGTCTCATTACTGTGAATTCACACTTTAGATCTTTTTTCATTTGTGAACCAAATGATACCGTACCCTATATTTCCTGTAAAAATGTAAATCCCCCCCTTTAAGTTGTATTCTAAAATTATGGTTGTCAGACTTTCAATGCCTGTCTGCTGACGGCCTTTGCTCAGGAATTAAGGGCCAGATGCATCAAGCGAAATGCGCTCACAAAAGGGCCAGATTCTGAGAATCTGGCCCTTTGCGAGTGCAATTTTTGCATTTGGGATGCATCATCCCAAATGCAAAAATCGCAAATAGAGAATTCGCTAAATTGCGATTGTTTGCATTTAAGGAATCTCTAATTGAGATTCCTTAAATGCAATGCATGAAAGCATCACAAATAGCGAATTCGCTAATAGGGCACGCAAATTACCACGAAGTACAACTTCATGGTAATTTGCAAAAACTTTGAAAAATGCACTTTAGTGCATTTTTCAAAGTTTCATGTTGCGCACACACATGCCCTAAGGGCATGTGTGTGCGCAACATATGTGCACAGATCACATTCAGGGGTGTAACAGGGTGTCCTTTGGACACCCCTGCACCCTTGAACTCGCAATCTCAATTTGCGAATCGCTAATTGCGATTCGCAAATTGAGATTGTCTTCCTATTCATTCCTATGGGCCTCTAGGCCCATAGGAATGAATGGGGAGGTATTCATTAATTGCGACTCGCAATTTGCGAGTCGCAATTAAGGAATCGCTATTATTTTTGAGATTGCTTGATACATTCCATTTTGCTATTCCTTATTAGCGATTCCTTAATTTTCGCTAATAAGGAATCGCAAAATGGATGCTTGATGCATCTGGCCCTAAGACTCTCACCTATATGTCTCTTAGCACTATCTTATAAGTATATATACTAAATGTAAATCCCACCTTAGCTGAAAAAGACTATTTGGTTCTGGCCAACCTTTACACTTTTTTCTTTCAGTAAACAATCAAACAAAATGCACACAGTATGCAGTCCATTCAACTTGGGATTCTGCTGAAAAGCTATTCTGGGGTATATTTACTATAATTTCATGCCATGCAGTGCAAAAAGTGAAGAATTACATTCTAAAACAAAACAAATACTCAAAGGTATTTTCCTCTTTCGATGCATGATGCTGTATGCATCAGAAATAGAAAGATTTTTCTCTGTGTTACAATATCTTCCGGGAGAAATACCAAGTTGATGCAATCCCTTGCCTTAAAATTCTTTGTAAATGTAAAATTGCATTAAGTCCATGGGTGGATGTGCGGGAATGCCTATGAGCCACAGATGGAACACCTACCCAGCTTGAAATGTAACATAATGCAGAGCAAAACCCTGTGTTGGGTTTAATTTCGTTAAAAACACAAACAAGGCAGCACAAATGGTCCCTTGTGTGGCTTTGTAAATCTGAATTAAGCAACTGAGCTGTCTTGAATCATGCAAGGAGAATGCAACTCCTTATTAATCTGGCCCAAGGGTGCTCAATTTATTGATCGTTCTTGTTTGTTCCTATTCTATAGTGTAGCCTGATTTAACAATTCATAGTCTCTGCTGGAGTGTTTGTAATTTCTGTTCCTTCCAGGATACTCACCACTCACAAATTGCAACAGTGATAGCTTATTTCAAAATCCTCATTTTGCAATTAGGCTAATCAATCAATATAAACTCTATTTGGTTTTAAGTGTAAAAACCATAAAACCAGTACAGACATAAATACCGCTTCCGATAATATTCAGCCTATAATCATAGATACAAAAAAAAATATAAAACCCACAATCAGTAAACACAGCCCTACAAACATATTAGTCACAGCTCTCCTGGTAGCATCTGTAAATAAATACGGGTGGGTAGGACCATTATAAAGTTCCCCTCGTCAACACTGGGAGAAAATACTACAAAACATCATAAAATGAAGAGTGTCCTGCAGAGACCTATTGTCGCAGCTGCAGGGCAACAGCTTTTGGCCCCAGTTCCCACAACAAGGGTAGGCTAGTAAAAAAGGCAGTAAATCAAACCAAACCTTGTTAATAATAAACGGTCATACCGACCTTTAACACATAAAAGATAAGGGGCGAGATGTAGGTGGCCATTTACCGGCCGGTAACGGCCGATTTCCGCCGTTACCGACCGGTAAATGTGTTTTTGGGATGTAGGGGGCCAATTTTACCGAATCAGTAAATTTACCGATTCGGTAAATTTACCGAATCGGTAAAATACCGAATCGGTATTTCTACTGATTCGGTAACTTCTAGATGTAGGTGGGACTCTTCTGAGTCCCAAAGGCCTTTCAGATTCGGTATTTTACCACCCAATCCAATTGGATGGTAAAATACCGAATCCAGGTGTGCATGCACATGTGTGCATGCACACCTATGCCATGTGACAGACAGACATGCCCTTAGGGCATGTCTGTGTGCCACATGGCACACATGCCTGTATTTGGGGTGCTAGAGGTTGTCAAAGTGACACCCCGTGCACCCTTGCTGGAATCGGTATTTACCGAATCGGTAAATACCGATTCGGTAATGCCCATTGATTCCGATGGGCTTCAATGCCCATAGGAATCAATGGGCATTACCGAATCGGTATTTACAGAATCGGTAAATACCGAATCTTAACGATTCAGTATTTACCGATTCTGTAATACCTACACCCCCCCCTCTCTATTTTACCACTTCTTAAATACCGAATTGGTACAATTCGGTATTTAAGAAGTGGTAAAATAAAATTACCTACATCTAGGCCAAGGTTCAGTATAGGGTGCAATTTTCAGCATAATATGTCGACGGAGACTGTGCCTTAATAAAGCGCCCTCTTCCCTAGCCGATAATCTCAGTTTATAGAAATGGTCTTTCACCCGTTTATAATCCTTCTCACAGATCCCACCTGGGCTACTAAATAGTTCCACGATTCCTAAACTCATAAAGGAGCATCGAATGTATTTAAACCAGGCGATATGAAGAAAGTGATCAAGGGACAGGCAATGTTTTATGATATCCTTACTCAGTTGTAACCCGGGCCTGCATCAGATACTCATCCAAAGTGAAAGGGGCAAAAGGATAAGATATTGGATAAATAGGGGGCTAGCATTTCTTCATGCACCACAGTTAAGTCATTGATAGCAGCCCGTCTCTGCATGTTGTCTACGGTATGAATGCATAATATCTTTCATTATCTCTTCCAGTCCATTCAATCTGTCAGATAAAGGAGGCATCCTGTTGTCCATATCGTTCACCTTAGTGCATGCATAATGAATCTCTTTTCCCAATTTCACTTGCCCACTATGCGTGGGTTGTGTCGTTTGTAAGATTAAATGCAATAGGGTATTCTGCTTCAATGGGAAGGGGATTCTATCAGGTTGGTACAGATAGCATAACACTGGATATTTGTTCAAATCTATTGGTGAAATGGATAGTGAACACTCAGTAGCTGTGGCCTAACCTTCTTCATTGGAATCCGTGATCCTCAATCCATCTGTGTGTTGCCACACATAGTTAACAAGGAGTATATGGTCTCTTGTAAAATACTATGGTTTATTTACACATTCTGAGCCATATTTATTAACAAATCACACAGCAGCAAGTCACCTTGCTGTCCTGCGTGATAGGGAAAGGGCAGGAATGTGCCGTACTTAACATTGTAGGCCGCATACCTGTCTTTTTCCTGTGATGGTGCACATTGTGCTGCCTAGCTTCAATCAGGCACCCTTGCGCAATGGTGCAAGAGGGCCTGTGTTGTAGGGACTGGTGTTTGTGTGCAGTAAGGGATCAGTTCCTGCGCAAAAACTATCCTAGGAGGCATTTTTCTCTTTCTAGGGGTGCTGATGCAGCACATGTAGAAAGAGAAAATAATATGGAGAAATAACGATATTTCTTCTTGTTGCATCTCTGGTAGGAAGGAGTGCCATTCTGATGCATCCCCAAGTCTACTGCTCTTGGTAAATTGGGAATTTGTCAGAATACATGGGTGGATGCATGGGAGCACCCATAAACTACCTATGTAAAGTCCTCACCATGCAGTGTCACACAAGGTAGCGACTTGCGCTACCTTGCATTACACTGGATTTACCAAGCAACACAGGGCCACGCAAGGCGGCTTTGCATGACTTGATGAATCTCATTGTAGGTTTTGCACCAGCCTGGCACACCTTGCACGGCACAGGGCAATGGAAAACCTATAAAAAAATATGCTCAACTATCTGCTTGCTCAGGCAGTCACCTGTAACTATATTAGAGTAGGTAAGCCTGCTTTGTCACCTCCCATCAGACTTGTTCTCCTAATTAATATTTTCTCCTGGGTACTCCCATCCTCTGTACTGGAGCAATCCCCTACTGGTGACAACGGTGAACCAGATGTGTCATGGCTGCGTGTGCTCCCCTCTTGAAGTTGGTGCTGCAGCTTTCACTGGGAGCTGAATGTGAGTGTCGATTGTGGATAAGAGGATATCCATTTTCTCCTAGACTGTGAGTACTGTAATTGATTCCTTGAGGGATAAATTACCTCTGCTTCTGCCCAAGGCTGGTTTCCCAACCAATCCACTAGGATTTATTCCAAATTCCAGTCCTTTCCCTTCTTGCAATGGTGTGCTCACATTATCTGCTATGGGCCAGTAAGTCTGTTGATTAACATACATCAGATTCTGATTTGTGCTATTTGGTTCATGGGTGGTGCAGCCACTTCACGTCTATTTTAGGGTATTTACGGACACTTCTCTCAGTTGCAAGTGTTTGTTTTTGGCAGACTATTTGTCATTTTGTCAAACAGAATTTGTTTTTTTAAGGTGTCAATGCAGGTTTTGCTTTACAGTTGGTGTTTCTTTACCTTTCCTGCTCTTTGCAATTTCTAGCCACATTTCCAAGACGGTGCTGCTACATTACATTTGCATCAGTTAGTGTTTACCCCAACTAGATGTGTTACAGGTCCATTGCTGTCTCTGCCACATGTTCTGCCCATGACCTCCCTAGGCCTCACATTCAGTTCAGCTCCCAGATTAGCTGCCATTCGTCCGCCTACATGTTCAGATAATTGAGGCAATATTTCCCTTTTTATCAGTGCAGAAAAGAATAGAATAGTTATTGCTTCTGCAATATTGCAGCCCAGTGTATACTATTTTAGCGTTCTCACAATCTGCTGATTATATTTGTATTGCTGCTACACTGCTGTCAATATCCCTTTTTATACATGACTGTTCCTTAGAATAGCATTAATAGCGAGTGAGTCCCACATTTCTCTCACACCAAGCAATTAAGAAGGGAAAGGCGGGAAACAATGAGTTGACAAGTTGCAAATGGAGCCATTCCTTAATCTTTGTTCTCCAATCCTGTCACAGTAATCCAGGATTATCTTGCATCTCTGACCCCTTCAGAATATAATGTTCTGTTCCACACACAGCTGAGGGAGCCCTCGACGGCTCTAGCAGTGCATTGACTCCCACTGAGCGTCCTATTCTGTTATATTAGATGTCAAGTGTAAAGTTACTTAAAAGCATAGACTTTCAAGTCTCTACCTCCTGAAACAAGATGTGTAGGCAAATTATCGAGGGTAAATTATTACTACCAAAAGCAGCAGAAGTACATTCAGAACCATATACAGCCAGCCACTGCTACTGCTACACCCTCTGTTACAAATTGATGAAGGCATGGATTTAAAATAGAACCTCATAGGAAATAATATACATATATAATTCATTTAATGATGAAACATTTTGACATATTTAAAAAATAAATATTATTTTGTGAGAAAATAGTCCAATATTTTCATTGTAATGTAATTGTAATATTTTAGGAAACGAATTACATTATTTAAAATAATTTCAATCCACGTTTTGTAATTTTTAATGCAAAACACATAAATGTAGCATTTTACTTTAGTGCAATTTTACTGAATAAATAATGCTCAGGAATATATTTAAATTTAAATTAAAAGTAAGTCAATGGTGTAGTATTTTCTTCAATTCGTTCTACATTTAAAATACACATACATCATTATCTTCCAAAAAATCTAAGATGAATATATTTTTGCTATTTTTTTATTTTTCCCTATACTTTAGAAAATGATGAAGGAAAAGTAAAAAGGTGTATTGAACTTTAAAAGCATAAATATATATAAAAAAACATGTTATAGAAAGTGCTTGACCTCCTAATGGGCAAGTAGATCCTGTTGCATGTGCTGGCGCCCGCTCAAAAGGTTCATTGGCTGCAGATGTCAAGACATTCAAGGAAGGAGTGCTAAATACTTGTATTTCCTCTATGCATGAATCAGGTGTAGAGGAACCAAGGGGCATATTATCAAGGACAGGCGATACATTATCGCTGCGTTTATCGGCAGGAAACTGCCGATAAAGCGGCGATAATGGCCTTGATAATATGCTCTATGAATTCCAATCGAAGCCCATGTTAGATTTGTTCACATCGAACATGGGCTTCGATTGGAATTCATAGAGCATATTATCAAGGCCATTATCGCCGCTTTATCGGCAGTTTCCTGCCGATAAAAGCGGCGATAATGTATCACCTGTGCTTGATAATATGCCCCCTAGAGTTCAATTTGTGAGAGCCACTTTTGCCGCTGCTCCCACGAATGCCACCCTTCATTCTCCATCTGCACCGAACATCTTAACACCAGTAAAATGTCCTACTAACCCTGGTCGATCTATTAACCCTGTCCCTCTCTCGCTACATTAACATCCCAGCAACATTTGCTAACCAGCAAATACCAAAATCAATATCTTTGCTTGATTGGAATGTGTCAGGGATTAAGACAAAACTAGAAGATATAGAGTGGGGGAGGTTCGTTGACGACCATTTTTTGATATTTTTGTACTTCTAATTATTAGTATAAGATGACGATATTTTTGACATTGATCATTTGGTCATGATAGTTTGGTATGGTGATATTTTGGAGGTCGATATTTTGTCAGTGAACTTCTGCCGCTTAGATTGGACTTTACCCTTAAGCCTATAACAGAAGAGGCAAGATTGGCACCTTTAATGCACTAGCATTGGGTATGGTCCAAGGAGGTTTAAAAGTTGTAGAGGGAAGCCTTAAATAAGAGTATAGCTCTAAATGATTCACACAAAATGACCTGGTTGCTGTACCTTAAAGAGACTTACTGCTTGGGCAGCCTGTGGCGTGCCCCCTCAGCTATTAATAATAACGCCAAAGGTGCTGTCTAGCAGGTATTCAAATCCAGGGAGCCCTCTGACTCTAGAGGTAGCTGGACCAAAGTTTTTTCCATGCACAGAAATGTATTTACATTTGATTACGCCCTGGATTATATCCATCTGCCCAGGGCACGTTCTCTTTTCCTGCAGTTCTTGGCCACTTACACTTCACAATGGGCCATGTCGACCGACAAGATGAACCTTTGTCAAGTTTGCTGCTCTGTCGAGGAATTGGAGGAACATTTTTTATTTTTATGCAAGGCATAACCTAGAATGAGATCTGGGTAGATTGTAGCAATGGCCCTAATTACGATACGGGTTAGATGAGCGTCCGACCGGCATTTCCGACAGGTAGCGGCAGTCCTGACCGCCTATTAGGACCTGACCCCCGTGGAGGCAGTCGGAAACATACCCAAAAAAGGCCGCAGCACAAGCTGTAATCAGAAAATGCATGTTTCTAAAAAATACCTTCAACCTGTTGAAGGGACTTCACTGTGTCTGTCACATGGGTCATGGAAGCTTGTGGGGAAACCTGTGGTGCCCCGACGCCTCATAGCAGAGGCCGCAGAGGGATGGGGGCCCTGCTACCTTGACACCCTTTCAATGGAGGTCGTACCCTCTTTGAAAGGGTGTCGGAAAGGGCCTTTGTAATTCTTGTCGGGGTGCCTGAGCAGGCACCGCCCTCATTGTATGGATTGCATTCCTACTGCATGGCCGATGAGCACCTGGATCCCATCGGAACCTCAGCAGCCAGTCCTTCACCCATGCAGTTAGACCAACAGCATTGTAATGCAGCGGTCTGACCGTTGCTTCAGATGTCAGTGAGACCTACACTGATGTGCAGTTGTGTCGGTCCCACTGACAACCTAATGAGCCCTATGTGTCAGGCAATGGGCTGACTGATCGCACTAACTCACGGAAGATGTGCAAAAGTGACACAAGGGTAGTTTTGGAAAACTATGTCCACGTAGTTGCCGTGCCAAAAGACTATAGGCCATGCCTAAACCCAAGCACTTGCAAAAGTAAAGTTAGATTTTTCTTAACCTTTACTCCCTGCAAAGTTGGACTTAGATTAAAAGGATACTTTGTTATTGTTCATTTTTTTTAACTCAATATCATATGTCAATGTTTTTATTAGCTTGTATCAAGATGTTTTAATTTTTGTATTTGTTGATGAATTTTTTCTAAATTCAAACTGACAATAAAGAAACATAAACATATAAAAAATTAGATTATTATTTAACACACGTTTAATCAATATTTTGATGTACATTAAAAATTATGAAAATACTTTTAAGTTGAATAGCAATGTACATTATTTTTTATATTTATTTTTAATGTGGAACAAATCAATGAAAATATTGCGGCATTAATAATGTAATTTAATTTTTCATTTTATTATTTTCACTATATTAAATTAGATTAACAATGTTTTTCTGTGATGTATATGAATTATTGGAAAAATTAGAAACTAAGAATCCAGATTGGAGGAAACCAAATCAAAGAAATCCAATTTGAAGGGAAAAAAAATTACAAAAATCTTTACAGGTAAAAAAATGTAAGGAAAAATCCAAAATGACATTACAATTGAGGAGTGTTGGGGTAGTGAGCTTTTTTCGTGTTCAGGTGTGGGTAATATTTAAGGTTGATGAGGGTTCTTTGGGGTCAAGGATGGGCGAATTGTAGTGTAGAAAGAGGTATTTAGGGTTTAGGGAAGGTGATGATTACTGGTGGTGGTGTTTTTTGGGAACAGGAAAGTGTGGAGTTCTGGGGTTAATAGATGAGTTGAATTTGGGAGTTGCTATGGGTTTTTCAGGTTTAGGGGTGGGTGGCACATAAAAGTAATGGGATATTTTTAGGATTTACAGATGGGCAGAGTTTAGGGCTGTGAAGGATCTTTATAGTTGAGTGATGGGTCGAGTTCTGGACGGTGAAGTGTTTATAGGGTTCACGAATTGGTGGGAGTTAGTGTGAAGTAGGGTTCAGATTTGAGTTAGGTTTAGGTTTAGAATTGGCTTTTTAAGGATAAGTAATGAGTAGTGTTTATGGGTGATGAAAGGTTTTTTGGGGTCTGGCATGAATGGTATTTAGGTGTGGTGAGGGATTTTTAGGGGGTATGGGATAGATGGTGTTTTGGGATGGTTTTTTATAGTTATGTTAGGGGTCAGTCACAAGCTCCCTTTTCTCAATGGGAACTCATGTTACGGCTGTAAACCGGCCATAACAAAAGCTCCCATTGAGAAAAAGGAGGTGCAGTTCATCCCTGCACCCCGTGACAGGCACCGCAACATGCAGCAATCAACAGGGAGGCACCATAGGGGCCCCTTGGGCCTTCAACCGGATGTGATGCACCAACAGGGGCCCTGCTGCCGCCCCCAAACATACTTTCCAACATGGTTTCCATGTCAGAAAAGCTGGCATGGAAACCATGTTGGAAAGCATGCATTGTAATCCCAAGGTCAGAGAGGCCCACCCTTAAGATTACTGGCCAGCTTCCGACTGGCCGACAGGTTCTCTGAGCCCATGGGAAACCAGCTGGAATTACTGTCTGGTGTACATTCCTACCTCCTCGATCAAAATAAGACAGTCAGAAATTAAAGCATTACAATGCAGCTCTTTAGGCCCTAACCACACATCAGAGCCTTTACCAGCTGCATTGTAATTGACCCCCTAGTAATTTATTTATATGTGTGTGAGGATGTTCCCATTGGAAAAATAGGAGCTTGTATTGCCTGGAAAAAGTGAGATCAGCTGGGGCCCACACTTCTGGCCAAGGGAATTTGTCCATTGTCCTCTTGTGCTCCCCGACGGCGTTCACCTTGTTCATATGTCCTGCCATATTCTAGTTTTGGTGCCCAATGACACATTGGAGGTGACGAACAGTTGTTGATGGTGGTGCATCATCTCCGTGACTATGAACCTGTTCGCCTGCAGACTGAAATTTGTCTTTCTCTTCTTCTTGTCCTTGCCCTTCCCTGTCCCAAGGTTCCGAGCTGGTCGTCTGGGGTGCTTGGAAAGTTGCACTAGTCCTCTGTGCCTGCTCCAGCAGCCTCCATGGTGCTAGGGTGTTGGTCAGTTGTGTTTAGGTGTTTTTTTAATACTTTTATGGGGATTTTTCCCGCCTGCCAGGTCTGTGTTGCAGGCTTGGTGCTGCTTGTCGCTGGTTTTCTCAACGCGCTTGGTCCCATTGCTAGTTTTTTGGTGCTGTGGTTTGTGGGATTGTCTCCATCGCAGTGGTTGTTTCGCGGACATTGTCCGCGGTTTCGGTAGACTAACACGTTCTACCGCCGTGTTGTGAATTCCACTTTGTCACAGGGTTATTTTCCTGCAATGGACTGCGATGTTGAAAGTTGCGCTACGCTACTCTGGTGGTATTTATAACACACGTTCTTGTGAATATACCCCTAAGAACATTTGGAAGGTGGGCACAAACTTTAATTGCACTATAAATCATAAAGCATACTATTTACAGCTAAGTGTAATTGACCATTTTGAAAGTTTATGAATGCTTATGAAATATTAGTTAGATTAAATCTGTAATTCATTTTAAAAAAAGCTTGGAAAAAAGAAGAAAAGAATGTAAAACACAAAGTAAATGTCGTTTAGCAGATGGTAGATGGAATAAAAATAAGGGTTATTGAGAGCACTGTGAGATACTTTGTAACTTATTTATGGCATTTTGGTATACGGCAGTGCAGCAAGGCACCTTGCTGAGCTTCGCTGCACCAGGGTGAAAGGGCAGGAATGCACTGTACTTAAGCAATATGGTTAATTCCTGTCATTTTTACCTGTGCTGGCATTGTTTTGGCAGTCTAGCGCCAATGTAGGCACCCTTGCACCATGGTGCAAGGATGCCTCAACAGGCAGGATTTTTTTTGTGCAGGAAGGGGTACATTCCTGTCCAAAAACAATCCTAAGAACTGTTTTCTCTCTCTATGCGTGCTGCAGAATGTAGCACACATGGAAAGAGGAAAAACCAAGGAGAAATGAAGCTATTTTGCCATTTTATGCCTTACCTTGGGTGGCGTTCGGATTTGGTGCTTCTTCAGGTTTACAAATTTTTGTTAATCTTGGAAAGTGTCAAATTCCATGGGTGTTGCATGGAAAAACCTGACGCAATGCCCGTGGAACGTATCCCAGACACAGAGGAAGGTGGCGCAGTGATTCCGACTGCGTCAGCTTACTCATGACTTATGAGGCCCCCCAAAGCCACTCAGGGTATTGTGGATCTGTTATTTTCATGTTGTGCAGCTGAAATCTGATTGGAAATCCGGACAGAAATTAGAAATTACTGGGAAAAGAGACCCAGAACAGCTGATTTCCCAGGTATTGTTTATGTCTGTTCAAAAGAGTTTATTGATTTTATACATGCAGAAAAAATGCATACAATATTACTTAACACGGAAAATGCTTTCATTCAAACGTAAATTAATTAGCAAATTATAAACTCAGATAGTGAACAATTTATCTCTATGGTTTAAACTGAAAAAGAAAATCATAAAAGGTAATCATTTAATGTTATAAGCAAAAATAATCAATAAAATAATAATTTGAGAAGAAACAAAAATAAATCAAGAGAGGTAATATTTGAAAAATTAAGATTTCTGTGCCTGATAATTGGCGACTAAGCTAAGATCTTTATTTGGTTTTTATAACACAATAATAATAGCTTATCAATGTTTTACATATGAAACAAAAGTTTTAAAGAATTAGAAGAATTTGGTAGGCTGGTATTGAAGTGTTGATAATCCATCTAATATAAAATCATAAAATAAATTGAATTTACCACCCACAAAGGGTGGTCGATTACTAATTTTAATGATTTCTGTAGTTATATCTCTCCAGAAAATAGGGTCAGCCTGTGTACAGCTGTACATATTAACTAGGTTTAAAGTATACTTGTCAAATATACAAATCTACCTTGTGGGTCATTACGATGTTTCAAAAATTGCTGCATTTTACAATAAAGAAGAATGACTACACCATCTTGCCAACCACTGTCATGTGTGGAGACGAAGTTACAAAGGGCCTTAATCAGTTCAGCGTTATCACGGCACATCATCTAGCTATATAAATAAAAACGAAAGTATGTCTGTTTGTCCTTTATGCATTACTACACCATTCATCCGATCGCCATGAAACTTTGGGAAGTTGTTGTGTACACTCCCTCGAAGGTTTGTGGCAAAAAAAATTAAAAATTGGTAAAAGTTGTTGAGTACACTCCCGCGAAGGTTTCTGGCAAAAAAAATTAAAAATTGGTAAAAGTTGTTGAGTACACTCCCGCAAAGGTTTCTGGAAAAAAAGAAAAAAAGAAAAATGTGTAAAATATAGGCCCCCCCGGCCCCCCAGGGCCCTCATAATCTTTCCAATACTGAATGTTTACAGTTTACTGTGCGAATCGCTTTTGCAATGACCATCAACAAAGCACAAGGACAATCACTGCAAGTGTGTGGACTAGAGTTGGAGAATCCGTGCTTCTCACATGGACAACTGTATGTGGCCAGCTCACGGGTCGGAAAACCTTCTGATTATTTGTGTACGCACCAGAGGGAAAAACAAAAAACACTGTGTATCCATAAGCACTTGAATAAATAAGCAGAGTTAAAACAACACTTTAAAATGTGTTCCATATTAAAATGAATAAGTTTCAATAAAAATGACACAATATAAATTGAATGTTATCATAACAAGTTTCCTTCAACTTCCTTTCTTCGAGATCGCAGCAACGCGCAACGGGTAAGCTAGTAATATATAAAAAGTGATTTACTTCGGCACAATATTTCAGATAATGTTACAAATCCGAATGTTCTTTCTTAGCCCTTTCGAAATGTTGAACTAACAAAAATGAAGGAATACTTGCAACATTAATTTTATTGGAGCTATACAGCAAAATTCAGGGTGCACACAAGGAAGTATACCTTTATATTAAATATCATTGCTTTAAAGAATGTGATTTGTTTATTACAAATCAATAAAGATTACATTTTGAAGCTGTGCGGCAACAGTGTATTACTTATAAAAACACTGCATGGATTGTATATCACCTGAGGGTAGTTGTTGAAGAATGGGGGCTACAGTTTGTTTTACAGTTTGCACATCATATGATTTCTCAGAAAGGCGTGCAACTTGGCCATAAATATGGATACCGAACGCCGTCTGCTTCATTGGTGTTTTCAGGAAACAGGTCTCCTTCTGATATTGTAAATCTTGTTTGGCTGGGGGCTTCAGCGAGAAGACGTTTGAAAAACATATTATTAGAATAAAAGAATGAAAGAGGGGAGCATTTAGCAGCAGATAAAGGAAATCCTGCTGCACTTAAAAAAAAACGTTAGTTTCTTTCTCTATCGCATTAGTATCCTGTCAGATCCCTGCAGGGTATTGTAAATGTGTGTGTCTACCTATAAGGACCTATTTTAATGCTCTGCTAGTCCAGCGCTTTCAGCACGCTAGATAACATCATTTTCACACATGGCAGTTTTCTCTCTGAAAAATTCTAACTACCTTTTTTAATTTTTGAAGGAATAGATAAATTCGGTTGGAGATTCTAGTTTCAGTTTTCCTTAAACAAGCCATGGCCATACCCTTAATATTCTAGTTAAGTATTGTTAACCATATTGCTCTGATTGCTTTGGTCTCCCTCGTGTACTTTCGGCTTGTACACCTCTGAGATAAGGACAACGTGCAGTCATTTCATGCAGCTGATGAACATATGCTTTTTTAAAGTTCGAAGTAGAAAATTAGGTATATTATATTGTAATTGTACAGAACTAGATGCATTCGAGTAAAGCACTTGTTCCATCTTTAGGAGTCAGGCAGAGTGGAATTTGATCATGGAATGAAGGAGCCTGACTCGATTTTTCCAGACTACAAATCCAGCAGTTGACATTGACAGAAACTTTGGCTGCAGTAGCAGCCAAGTCCCATTCCTGCATTTGCTTTTCAGATGGAGGAAGTATACAGTGCCCCCCTTGAAACAAAATGCTTTCTCCCTCCCCCGCCACTTACCCTACTCCACCCTCTGGCATGCACATACATTTACTACTGGCTTGGGGCAAGTGGTAAGTGTATGCAGCTAACCCCATTGAATCTATAACTCGGTGAGTTTTCCAACCGGAAATATCAGCCCCACCTGGTAAATTCACAACTCCATTGGCTTTTACTTGTAATTGAATGGTACTGGTGGTGTAAAATTACTGCACGGTGATACTAAAACTCCCCTATATCCTCTGTGCCTTGCACCTCCTGATGAACACGATAGGACTCATGGCCTCAAACATTCTTTTCACATGTGGCTTACAAGCTGACTGGTGTTAGACTATGCAGCCACCTTAATCCATAAGAGTCTGGTACCCCCCCCCCCCCCCACCCCCGAATGTGATACCCTGCTCTGGATTGTGGTTTTCCTAACATAAGTTATTATTTGATCTTTGCACTGATGGCAGGTTTGACTGAGCCAATACAAGGTTTGACCAAGTCATTGTCATCAAGGCACCAATTACAAGTTGAGCAGTGAGGGATTTGCATGTGGATTTCTATTTGGCAGAATTAAAAGTTGACTGTTTTTCCCACAACCCGATTTCATGAGTGCAGGAAACACTGACCTAATATTACTGGCTGGAAAGTTCTGGTCGTAATATAGCCTTGGATATCAGCTGCAGCTCAAGCCAGGCCATTCATTTGACTCTGGATGACCAGCTTCAGATGCATAGGGAAAATATAATCCTCCCCCTGGCAACAAACATTCTCCTGATCCCTCTACCAGCCCCCTCCATAATCACCTCACCCTTGCCCTTTACCAGCCCTATCACAAAAATTCACAACTAGCCCAGAGCAGGAGGTAAATATGCAAGTTAAACCACACACAATTTGGAATTTCTTGAAGTTGTTTTACTGGAAACATTTTTTTGCAAAGTTATTCCCCATTCTCTGGAATTTAACTCATCTAAATGTAAATATGTGTGGTGATGCTTATTGGAAATGGAAATGCCTTCCACCAAGACCCACCTAAAAAAAATATTTACTCCTACCTAATAACGAGATCAAGTGTTGCTCTGCGGAACAGTCCCTCCTGAGCTCCTCATTCCTGTTTTTCCTGGAAATGTTCTGGTATTATCTATTAATTAACCTGAGCCACTCCACCACAGGAATACATCAATTTACTTACTCTAGTTCCAGTCACTCATGCTAGATACATAATTTAGGTACACCTGCTTACCTCATCCTTCCATACTGACAGGATTTGCATCTCAATGGATACAAGTATTTTAAATGTAGGGTTTGATAATCGCCCATTTAAAAGCAGCTTTTAATATTGTACATACATGATGTGCCAGTCACTGCTTTGCTGCTTTCAGAGGTAGAAGGAAAGTCAATGCCCATTGGATCTCAGGCTGATAAGGGACCCAAGAAGAAGATACCTGAATCAAAGAGAAGACAAGCTGGAAGAGGAAGCTGATACATTTCTTGTAATATACCACAGACCCAGGAAAAAAGTGGTTGTGCCTGAGTGAATCTATGTTGTGCTCCTTGATCTACTGGATTCAGTACCCATGCTCAAACTAAGTAATGGTACATTGATGACCACACTCACTTCTGGGATGTTGCAATGAACCTGACAGTGGTAGCCACAAAAGTGGAGTGAAGCTCAATCTATCGGAGTGAGAGCTGTAGAAATGTATGCAACTGTGTGCAATTTGAAGGCATGGAGAAAGCCAATGGCAAGCAAACCTTATATCTTTGTGATGAACCATAAAGAAGCATAATAGTTGAGCCTAGAATTAGGGCATTGGCACATAGAGAGAACCAATGAGACAGCGATTCAGGACCCTGGACTTCTGAGTCCAATAGAGAGGATGCATAGAGATCTGGTGTATGCCCAGTCTCCGCCTCAACCACACTAGTAAACTTACCAGCTGGTCAGGCCCATTATGTGCTTGGTCAATTGGACCATCCATTGCAGTGCCTAAATGCTGCATTTCCCAAAAAATCTTCGCATAAATCATACCCATTGGCGCTTAGAAAAGGGGTTTGGGTATTTTACAGCTGCACCAATAGAAACAAGCTTTAATAATGATAGAGTGAGAATCTGGTAAATTGCTTGACTGTTCATCCAGGTTAATCCTCACTCGGTCAGGTTGGTTGACCTTGGCCATTGTGGTAAGAAGTGAAATCAAATCATCAATAAATCACCAATGTATTATCAAAAATAAATATTAGTGTCAATTAAGAGAGTTAAACGTTTTAAAAATTCAAATCTTTCAGTAGCTCATCTTGATTTTCATTTTTATATCAATAAGTTTTCATCTCAATAGCATCAAAATAAGCATAAATCATTAAACTATAAGCGCTTTCTATAAAGGAAAAAATCAGTTTGAACTCACAAAGAACCCTTTATGGAGAGAGAGTGAGAGTACGCATAAAGCTTCAATAAGTTCATTTCAATAATATGAGAAAATTAAAGTAAAACTTCACATAAAGAGAAGGTCAAGAAATTCAGTAGATTCATCACAACAAAGCGCAGGGTCAGGGAGAAATTGGATAAGGTTCTCAAACAAAGCTCTGCAGACAAGAGTGTCTGCGAATGGAAGCCAGCATGACAGGTTGGCAAGGGAGGTAAGGAGAAAAGTTGTCCCAGGAAAATCTGTACAAATCTAGAAACACTCTTATATGAACAAACTATTTTGTTAGAATCCACAAAAGTTGCCTCTCGCCTCGTTTCCGATCCAATCATCGTCCGAGATTTTCATAAAAAACATTTTATTCCTCATCATATCTTCGAAAGAAGAATTAAATGTCAAAAATTGTATCTAATTTTGTTGCAAATAATGTCAAACAGGGTCAGCTGTGCTCATGGCTTTCCCACGTATGCTTGTATAATTCTATTCTTTGAACTGAAGTAAGTTATGCAGACATTGAAACATCTTTTAATAAAAAGTAAGCATTTTTTCAAAGACATTTTCTGAAAAGGAAATATGAGTTAGTTCAAGAGGTCAATGTCTAAATTATTTGCTGGTTGCACAGCTTCCCATTAAAAAGACGAAGGAGCATATTTACAAGTAGCTTGCAACGGAGTTGGTCATTTTGTTTGACACAGCACTGTCATAGCTCCATATCTACAAGGTAAAAAGAAGCACATCTGAAATTATAGGAAAATAACTACGAGTTGGCTAATTATTAAAACAATTCGTGCATATGAAATTTGTCTGTAATCAGTCATTTTGATAATCTAGCATAGCAAATTTGTATTTCACAAGCATACTTAACTGTCTACATGTTTCTTGGAAAACATAATCCATTTATATTTACAGCCAAGTAAAAATATATATATTCCCTCTAATGAAGCTGGCTTGAATTGAAGTTATGAAACAAAATTAGCTACTTTAAATCATTGTTTGTGCAAATTTTGTAGTTGAAAAATTTAGATTTTTCACAGCCTGCTGGGCTGAAAATCTAGATTTTATTAAGGACACGGAGGCTAATATTATGCAAATCCCCCTTATTACTACAGTTCAGCAGCAACAATCGAATAGAACTTTAGTGAACATTCTAAGGAGATGAAGAGCCCCTCTATGACCAGGTATCATCCTTCTTTGACAGGCTGCGAAGAAAGAAATTCAACTCGAAGAAAAAACATGGCACCAAATGTAGAAGGTTTCTCAAATCCCAGTCCGGAGGAATGAAAATTCCTATTCTGAAAGAAGAAAAAGAATACCATTTCTTAATATTTGTTACGATAATAGGGAGGGTTCAATAAAAAATATAAACCAAAGGTGGTGGGATAATATTAGCCTCTGTGCCCTTAATAGAATCCAGATTTTCTGCCCAGCAGGCTGTGAAAAATCTAAATTTTATGGCACGACACGGAGGCCATATTATGCAAGTTCAAAGTGCATTAAGAACATTATCAATCACATTAGAGATTGGCCTAACATAATAAGTCTTAAACATACTATCATTAGACCAGTCTGCTGCCTTAAGACTTTCCTGTAATGCCCCACCGAGGAAATCGGCTTTAGAAGCTGATGCGCCTCTGATGGAATTAGCTCCAAAGATAGAGGTATCTACACCACTTTCAAACATAACTCCCTTCACCCACCTTGCCAGGGTTGGGGATGAAACTCCCTTATGAGGAAAATTATAAGAAATCAATAATTGAGTCTCTCTCAATCTCAGATGAACAGTTTTCCTTTCATATTCTTTCAGACAATTAACCACACAGAGTCTTTCATTCTGTGGAAAGAAGGGGTAAAAGATAGAAGACAACATAGTTTTGGTTCTTTTCTTAAGATAGAAACATACACCCTGTGGTTCAAAGGATCTGTTAGAAATATCTAAAGCTTTAACATCAGAAGTTCTTCTGAAAGAGACCAGGCATAATAAAACAGTGAGTTTAAAAGAGATACGTTTCAAGGAGAGAGAAGAATTCTCTCCCCAGGAGGACAAGGTTCGAAGTACCAGTGTAACATCCCAAAGTGCGGAATACTTGGGAGTTGGAGGATTAAGGACTCTCATGCTTCTCATAATTTTCTTAGTTAGTAAGCTCTGTCCAACGGAGATACCATCAACAAGAAAGTGCCCCGCAGAAATTGTAGATCTGTAGGCATTGACGGTCCTATAAGAGAGACCCGAAGTAAAGAGCTCAGATAGATAATTAATAACATGGACTAGATCAAGTGAAACAGGATCATAACCTTGTTGAAAACACCAGCAAACCCATTTGTTCCAAGCCAGTCGATATGCCTTCCTTGTACCCGGAGCCCATGATTCAGAGATGAGTCTGAAAGCATTTGGCGAAAGCCCTGGGATTCGCCATTGTCTCCTGAAATCCTCCATGCCGTCAGAACTAGAAGACCCTGATCTACGAGGGGATGAATGTCTCCTTCCGGACCCAAGAGTATTTCCCTGAACGAGGGAATCAGGATTGGAAAGTCTATACTCATCTCCAGAACAACCGGAAACCAGGCTTGTGATCTCTAAAGGGGAGTTATTACAGTTATGCTCTTGCTGTAGCGTTGAGCGTGAAGAAGAATGCAAAAAGTGGGAAGGCATATGGTTTCAAGCCCCTCCAGTCTTGGAGGAAGGCATCTACTCCCCGAGCTTGAGGGTCCGGTCTCCAACTGAAGAATTCCTTTAGTTGAGTGTTCAGGGGGTCTGCAAAAAGGTCCGTCTTGAAAGGACCCAATATTGATTGGATAGTTAAAAACATTTGTCTGTCTAGTCTCCAGTTGCTGGAGTCCCTGAAATTAACCGAGAACCAGTCTGCGACACCATTCTTTAATCCTGGAATATGTTCTGCTGTAACCGAAATACCTCTGTTCAAACAATATTCCCCAAATTCCTTTGCCAGGTCCTTGAGGCCCTTGGAGTGTGGTCTGCCCAGTTTGTTGACATAACGGACTGCTGACACATTGTCCATCCATAATGTCACGCAGCATTTCACTGTTTTCGGTGTAAAAGAGCGAATTGCGAATGAAACTGCTAGTAATTTCAAGCGGTTGATATGCAACTTCTTCTCTTGGATGGTCCAATGACCACCTGTTGAGTAGTTCCCACATCTCGCCCCCCATCCTTCCAAGCTTGAATCCGATTCTAATATTAGATCCGGTTCCTCCCCGAAAATGGCTCTGCCATTCCATGCCTCTGCATTCTTCAGCCACCAGAGGAGTTCTGTCCTCGATTCTAGGTCTAGGGATATCATTTGGGAGTATGAATGATTCGATCTCAGAGCACTGGCTTTTAATCTTTGAAGTGCCCGATAATGGAGGGGTCCCGGAAAGATGGCTTGGATCGTTGAGGATAAGAGGCCCACTGTTCTCGCCAGGATTCTCAATGGGAAGGTTCTCTTCGCGAGTGCCTTCCTCAATTCCTTCCTTACCTTCCTGACTTTTTCGGCAGGTAATTTCAATTCTGCTCTTGGTTTATCTACCATGAAGCCTAGAAACTGTGTTTGTTGGTTGGGTACTGTACAAGACTTCTTTGTGTTTATGATAAAACCCAGATGTTCCAGGAGTCGGATTGCAAGATTCGTATGAAGAGCCACAAGCAGTATGATCCGGAAGCCAAGGCCACCTATAGGGCTTCTATTAGGATTTATCATGCAGACATTCTGGCTGAAAAAAAGAGCTATTTTGCCGCAAGAGTTGAGGCGGCATCTAACTCCTGCAGGGAAATCTTTACTATTGTCAAAGAGTTTGTTGCCCCCAAGGCACTGTGCATCATGAGTTTTCTGAGCCATGGGTGATTTCGCTGGCAAACTTTTTTACAACAAAAATTAAGCTGATTTAAGACTCTTTCCCTTCCTCGGGTCTCTGTGCTGTTATCAACCCGAGCATTTCACCGATCCTGACAGTTGAGTCCAGTCCTGTTCTCTCTGAGTTTCCAGCTATTACTGATTCCACCTCCCTGGACCTCCTTCTGAAACTTAAGTCAGGCTCCCCTTTGGACCCTTGCCCTGCTACCTTTTTGGCTAGAGCCGCAAAGATCTTGAACCCTTTGATTAACCCAGTTCTTAATTTATCACTGTCCAGGGGTGCTGTCCCTCTGGTTTGGAAACAGGCAATGGTTGTTCCACTCCTCAAAAAGCCGGGCCTCGATCCTGAGAATCATGCAAACTATAGACCAATTTCTCTGTTACCAGGTCTTGCTAAGATAGTGGAAAAGCATGTTCATTCTGTGCTCTCCACTTTTCTTGAAACTCAAGGCTTGCTTCACTCCACCCAGTCAGGATTTAGCTCCAATCTTAGCACCGAGACAGCGCTTCTGGAGGTTAACGAAGCCATCAAGGAGGTATTGGATTCAGGTGGAAGAGCTATGCTGGTAATGTTAGATCTGTCGGCGGCTTTCGACACCGTCCCCCATGAGGGTCTCCTCAGCAGACTATACGAGATCGGTCTGAGAGGGACGGTGTTGAGCTGGTTTAGATCTTACCTGACGGGTCGCCGACAGGTGGTCTGGGCCCCCCCGTACTCTGCCGAAGTGCCGCCTTTGGAGGTCGGAGTCCCACAGGGGTCGGTGCTTAGTCCGACTCTTTTTAACATCTTCATGACCCCATTGGCTGTGCTGGCGGAGTCTTTTGGGGCTCAGATCATATCATACGCCGATGACACCCAGCTCCTCTTCACCTGTAGGAGGGGTGCTTAGTTCAATGGAGAGAGCATCCGCGGGTGCCTTGGGGCTGTTTTCAACTGGTTTCAGCAGAACAGCCTCAAGTGCAAGCCTGACAAATCTGAGGTGCTTTTCTTCGGATTTCAGGCTGACCCGTCATGGCAGGATTGGTGGCCTGTGAATATGTTCCCTCCCTCGTCTTCCTCCTTGGTGGCTAATGTAGGAAGGTGGATATCTGACTATGGTTACCCCCAAACTTTTTGCCTGGTGTTTAGCTGGTTTTTGACATAGTTGGCCTGGGATCCTGCTATTCAGGGCCCCAGGCTGATTGCTCTCTCCTTAAAATGGACTCCATGTACCTTAGGTGCATAACACAATTGGAATTGGTTCACCTTATAGGCCCCTGTAACAGTGTACCATAGGTACCCAGGGCATAGGTGTAGCCAAGGCCTACCAGGGGTTGCAGCATGCATTGTGCCACCCCTGGCCTGGCCTCCAGATTTGACACAACTGGCTGATCACTCAGCTGGGGTAAGTTGGTCTTACTTAGGTACAGTATGCCTGTGCCTAACCCTAAACTGGACACATATGTTCCTATCAGCCACTCCTATGGAAGGCCTCATCAATCCTGGAGGCAGAGTGCTTGGAAATATGTGAGATGGTGCTCTAGCATGAGCTGAGCCTGTCTGCAGCTGTCGGGAACCACTCCCTAAGCTGTTCCGGGATATTGCCATACCATATACTCTTAAGTGCATTATAATCCTCGCGGTTAAATGCTATCTTTGGTTTGGCTTTATCAAAACATGTCGAGTAAGGTGTCATACGAATTGGAATACTATCCCCTCGCCAGTTCTGGCGACGGGGATAGCATTCCACCCTTCTAGAGGGACACGACATGTGTGTAGCCTTAAACCCCGGTTAAAGTTAACCAGAGCCTCAGCATCACAAAATGGATGCTGCCACCACAGACACGAGTCTGGCCTCCTGCTGCTGACCGAAACTCGGCAGATGGTGGCCTGGACAAAGGGTTTCCTGCCTTGGGAGGTGCGAGCACCACCCCAGACAGGGTTTTGTGTATTGGGTAGGACAGGGCTGAATAGAATCAGACATGCCCGGGGCACACAAGGTGTCCCCGTGCATAGGCCAGTCCAAACCGGTCCTGGGACTTTCCAGACCCAGGCTTGGCGCGGAACTGGACCAAGGAAAGGGGGTGTAGACGCCCCCCTTCCTGGTTCCTCCCAGAGGAGGGACCTAGTAGGTGATCCACCCCTCAGATTGGGAATAAGAGTGGGAGCAGTGCCATTGCACAGCAGATCATCCTGAATCAACTTTACACGAAGAAGAAGACTGGACTTCGACATTCTGCTGCACAGAAGACTGAAGAGAATCTCCCTTGTGGCCTAGGAGTGGCCACCCTGTGAACACAGGTACCAACCAGCAACTCGACGTCTGCTTTGCCGCCGCCTCCCGCTGGAGCCCGAGCCCAGAGCCCGACAAGAACCAGACTCCCAGACCTCTCAGAGCCCGATCCACAGTCCCTGCAAAGAAGGGACCCGTGGAGGCACCGAGTGACGTGGGACCGGACCTCTTGGAAGACACTCGAAAAGCTGACTGCGTAGCTTCTGAGGCATCCTCGACGTTGTGCTTTGGGGACTGAGAACCCCCACCACCGAGCAGCCCTTGCACCGAAGATCAGCCCTCCAGCATCTCCACGATCTGCGTGGGGCCCTTTTGCATTGTGCCACTCGACGCGCCATCCCGGCCACTAGCCACATGGTCAGCGGCCATCTTGGCGACGAAACCGACGATTTACACAGCAGGTCTGGTTGCTCCAGACCTACCCAAGCTCCTGTAAAAAGGAGCACCCGCTCTGACCTTGCTGGTTTGAGTGTTAAGCATCTTTCAACTTCTGCCTGGCTTGCCTTTGCCAAGGCCTGTTTGCTCCGATCAAGTTGCCAACACCGCCAACAGCGAGAAGCCTGCGTGGGACAGCTCGTGACCGACTCCTGGATGTCCTCGACCCCGGGTATCCACGTGGCTGCAGAAAGAAGCTACCCGACAACGCCTGTTTGCACCCGACATCGCCTGGTTCCAATCTGGTTCCACGGTAGTCACTGGCTAGTGACTTTGAACACTGTCCCTTCTGCTTTCAGGTCTTCACATCTTCAGATCCACCCTTGGATCCACCGGAACTCTTCACATCGAGCCGCCTGCAGCATCTTCAGCTCCAAGCACCATCGACCAGCGTGACGAAACCCGACACTACTTCGACCCTGTGCACCCGCTTCCTGTGGGTGAGGTAACTCAGCTCCGCCAGTGCTCCTGCACTGGTACACATCTCAAGGGCCTGTGTCTTAAGTTTCAACTCCGTAGGTCACTCGGAAGGTTCCTAACTTTCTAACTTTGTACTTTTTACGCACCTTAGACTTTGCATTGGAAAGTGCGTGCACTTTGAACACTGCACCCGAGTCCAGCGGGCCTTTCCCGACTTAGTCACTGCTAGTCTCGAATAGCTCCAGCGATTCCCAAGGCCCTAGGCCTGTTCCCTTTCCTATTGGTATTTCTTATACCACTTTCTTAGTATATGGTTTAGGTGGCCCCTAGGGCTCATCCATATTGTGCAACTTTTGTGTATTTTAAACTGTCTTGTGATTTAACGCTTGTGCTTCTGTGCTCATAAAGAGTCCAGGGGATTTTATAGTTAATAAATCAATATATATTTTCAATATATATCTGTGTGGTGTCCCTTTCATTTGGTATTCAAGGGGATTGTGTATGGTATAACAGCTGGCTTCACATGCCTTTCAGAGTTTAGCCTAAGACTGCTTTGTCCACGTTACCACTAGGATAACTGGTCTACAAGGTTGAATTACAACCATCATCATAAGGGTTGCTTGGCATGGTACAAAGTGATCACTAAGAATTAGTGAGCATTATATACCAGGCCAACTTCTCACAGCTAAGAACCTTGGGGTCAAAATTGATAATGGTCTATCTTTGAAGTCCCAGATCTTGGGCCTGACTGGCACCTGCTACGGCCTCCTGAAAATGCTACGCAAGTTTCTTCCTCTGCTCCCTCTAACGCATAGGAAGACGACGGTCCAGGCCTTAATCTGTTCCAGGCTGGTTTACTCAAATGTTTTATACTTGGGTCTTCCGGACTACCTATTACAAAAACTTCAGGTGGTCCAAAACTCGGCGGCTAGGGCAATTTTTGAACTTCCCCGCCAAGCCAGGGCCTCGGATCTGTTACTCTCCCTTCATTGGCTCCCTGTTAGGAAGCGGACCATCTTTAAGGCACTTACGCTGGCGCACAAGGCACTCCATGCCGTAGGAGCCGAGTACATCCAGAAACGCCTTACCTTCTACAAACCTACAAGATCCCTTAGATCGGAATCCCTTGGTTTGGCAATTGTCCCTGCTATTGGGAAAGCTAGGGTAGGGGGACGCTCTTTCAAACATCTTGCTCCCAAGTTATGGAACACCCTCCCCTTGTCGCTCCGCTGTACCTCGAGCCTTCTGGCCTTTAGGAAAGGTTTGAAAACATGGCTCTATGGTCAGTGATTGGTCTGTTTTCCCCTCTTATCCTTTTTCTGTTTCAGCTGTGGGTCAGAAAGCGCCGGGACACTCCTCGGAGTAGCCGAGCGCTATATAAGACACCCATAACATTAACATTAACATTAACAGTCTCTTTTGATTGGGCCATTATAAGGATATCGTCGAGGTATATGATCAATCTTACCCCTCTCTCCCTGAGCCAAGCAGCCACAGGGCGTAATACCTTGATGAAGCACCAAGGGGTGGACGATAGTCCGAAGGGGAGACTGCAAAATTGGTAGAGTTTTCCCAGCCAAGTGAATTGGAGGAATATTTGATGGGGTTCCCAAATCGGTATTGTCAAGTAAGCATCCTTTAAGTCTAACCACGTGAGCCATTCCCCTCTTCTCAAAATGTCTCGTAGGAAGTGTATACCCTCCATCTTGAAGTGTTGGTAGACTACCCAATGATTTAAGTTTTTTAGGTTTATTACTGGTCTTTGCTCTTTGTTTTTCTTTTCTTCCAGGTAAACATTAATGAGGAAACCCACCGTTTCCACCTCGATTATTGCACCTTTTTTCAATAATTCCTTTACTTCCTGGGAGACTATGTCCCTGTCCTTGTGTGAGAATGTGATCTCGCGAGGGCATCGTGTTTGGGAGGGGACACCCGTTAAGTCTATTTTGTAACCCCTTACTGTACGTAAGACCCAACTGTCTTGAGTTACCAATTTCCAATTCCCAGCGAACTGGCGTAGCCTCCCTCCCACCTTTAGAGGGGTACCTGAAGGGTCTTTCAAGGTTCCTACCTGCTGAAAAGGAGTGTTGTCTCCGTTCGCCTCTGAAGGTGCGTCCTCGGTTCCTCTGTCTCTGTGAGTAGAACTGATGGGAGCCGTAGTTGTTCGAAAATCTTCCACCACGGGTGAAGAAGGGTCTTGAGGATTGTGATCCGTGGCCGGGGAAACGACCCTGCATTCTACCGGCCCTGGTAAAAAATCTATCTTGGAACACTTTCTTAATTTCTTTTTGTGATTTCTGGATCGACCTAAAAGCGCTCACGTATTTAGCCATTTCTTTGATAAAATCCTCACCAAAGAGGAGGCCTTGGGAGTCTGCACCTCCATCCTTTTTTGCTAATTCTACAAGCTTGGGGTCTATTTTTAGTAATATTCCCTTCCTTCTCTCCGTGGAAATGGCAGAACTAGCATTGCCAACAAGGCATATGGCCCTCTGCACCCACTCTCTGAGTTCCTTAACATCAATTTGGTTATTCCCCACGTAGGCTGATTCGGTCATCTCGAAAATTTTGGTGAGTGGACCTATGACGTCAAGAAGGCGATCTTGAGAGAATTTCAATCCTTTATCTAACCCTTTCCTAGGATCCCTGTTATTCTTCGCTATGAAGGCCACGACTTTGGGATCTAATTCCGGGGTTATGCCAATTTTGTGGGGAAGTGTGGGGCGTGGGCATTCAGATCAAAGCCTAGATCTGACCTCTGGGGGTATTTCCTTTCTCAGCCAGAAGGAGAGATAGTCAACAATGTGTTGGGAAGGAGTCCATCCCGGGGACAAGGGGTGTTTAATTAGCAAAGGGTCGAACATTTTGTCCCCAAATGGGTCCACAAGTATAATATTGGACCCCGAGGCCTTAGAAGCCCCTTCCAAGCTGCCAGATCCTCTCATCTGGTCGTCGTATGCATCGGTATTGAAGCCAGAGGAGCATGAAAGCTCAATCTCTTCATCACAGCTCTCATCGCTGTCAATGTGGATGGGAAGTTCTGGGCCTTCATCTTGCCCACCTTGGGTGCCCAAGGCACCAATCTTTCCGGCGCCATTCAGGCCCGTAGGAAGGGAGGATTTGAGCTTCTTAGCACCCTTCTTAGGTTGGTTTCCTACAATAAGTCTTTTTTATTAGCTTTGGATGCCCCAATAAAATTAAAGGTAGAGGGGATAAAAGGTAAGTTAGACAAGGACTGCAATTTTTTATTAATGGTCTCGTCAATAGACCCCAAGGCTTTCTCTAAAGCCTTATTGACTAGTTCCTCCAGTTTATGATCAATACCTTGTTGTGGGCTTGTAGACATTGTATAAATATAACCCCTTTTTTCTTATGAATTATAAATAGGGCTAAAGTATTAATAGAAGCAACAGAAAAACGTACCAATTAGGGTTTGATTAAAGCGTGAGGAGAAACTAAATCGAAAATGAGATGAAAAGGGTCACTAAGTCAGCCGAGTAGAAGATAACGCAATGAAGGAGAAACTCTCTGTGAATCGGCAATGAAATTGACAGTTGAAACTCTCCGTGTATAAGCGGTGAAATTGACATTTGTAATAGACTAAATGGCCGCCACGCACGTTACCAAGCGTGTGCGAGCGGTCGCTAAGGTCCTTTCCTTGCGTATGAGCGTCATGGCCGAGTGAAGGTAGTCGGCATCAGTATGCGAGAGCTTTGAAGCCGGAAGGCTTTGCGGGAAGAAAAGCGAACAGAAGGAGGAGGTTATGAAGGGAGATGAGCGAGTAGTGAAAGAGAGAAGGTAGGCCAAAATGCTAATGGTAGTGTGTGCGTTAGTCGCGAGGCAGCACAAGGTGGCATACTCCGTTAGGTAGGCGCGTGTGGTGTAGACATTTGAAAATTACTCTGATTTAGAATCAAACCGGAGGGGAAAAAAGGTGAAAAATGAGGGAAGGGTACCAGACCCAGGATAAGACCCGAAATGGGGACTACCGTTAATAGAAGTAGAGGTTCCCATGGGGGAAGAAAGGAAACATCTGCATTGTTACCACAGAGAGTATAAACAACAAATATAACACTACTCAGCTCCTAAGAGGTACATCAAGATGTAATAAATCTATATACAATAATCATAAACAATCATACATGTAGATAATGCATAAATTCACAGGCAATAGTGCTAAGCTTGAAGAGATAGTACTTATCTTTCTGAGCAGCAGCAACAAAGAAGGATGATACCTGGTCATAGAGGAACTCTTCATCTCCTCAGAATGTTCACTAAAGTTCTAATCGATTGTTGCTGCTGAGCTGTAGTAATAAAGGAGATTTGCATAATATGGCCTCTGTGTCGTGACATAAAATTTGATATGTTTGGAACTCATATTTGCAGTTACTGCTATCTGTTCAAGAGGGAATGAATTGGAATAATGTGTAGAACAGGAGCTTTACTGTTCAGGACCCACACACGTCTATAAATTTGTAATAACATATAAAATAAGAAAATTAACATCAAAACTAAAAAAAGCCCTAAAACGGTAAATAAACTATTCTAACTCAGCCACCTGGCCTCAAAGGATGAGATCAGGCAGGGTCAGGCGGACACCGAAGCAGCCTCAAAAAACCTTAAAGGCGAAGAAATCCCCAATCATCGATCAGGGGAACACAAAACAAAATAAAACGGCATCCAACTCTACGCGAACAAAAAAAGGACCACCAACAGCTCTACATAGTTCACTAATCTCCCCAATCACAACCATAATCAAGAAAAAAAAGCAGGACGGGGGAGAGAAACTAGGGATAAACAAGGCTTTCTTTTTCTTGAAAAACCAAGGAGCCACTCTCCTCATGACCCCACAAGCCTTGCCAGGCATGCCCGCTCCTCTAACTCCCGAGAAGGCAGTCTGCAACATAGGCCTAACAACTACATTCAGTGCATTAACCCCCCATCTATCTCAGGCAAACCAAATCACTTCACTCCGCCAAAGTCCACACCAGGAAGAGACAACAGCAATTAACCAACTGCAGAAGGAAACTGGCGAGAGACTCCATTGGAGAGTCACCTCTCCGCAAATGCTGAGTATAGGAGAAATCTCTACTCTGGGCAGGGGTAAAACCCAGGCGACAGGAGCAACAATTGAGGTCGCCTTAGATAGCAAGAGGATGAAAAAAGAACTGATGCCTAATGGAATCACACAATCATAATGTCTCCAAAACTTCATGGCTGAAGCTCCTAAGCTCTACATCAAGTCCAATAGGAAACAAAGAATTGCTACAAGACACAAGCAAAACTAACCATAAAAAAAACAGCAAAAAAAAAAACGTGCAGATCAAACAGCGAAGGACAACTTATCCAGTCGAGGAGCCAGGAAAAAATACCGGAAAAAAACCAGAACAGGAATAACCTCAACTCGAACTTCTAGCAACAGCTCGCTTAGCCGAGAATGCACTGACTTCTTATCCTACCAAAAGTTCCAGCATAGCACCAGCACAACCCATCCGGGGCTGCTTCTCTCAGTAATAGAAACCCTTCAGTCATCAGCAAAGGCACTAAACTGGCAATCCGATAAAATGGATATTCAAATCGAGCTAATGAATACCATAGCTCACCACATTGCGGGGATTGACACCAAACTTGACAAGTTAAATATTTTGATAACAACAGCCCAATCAAAGTACACACTGGAACAAAGCCCCTGCTCCTGTTGCCCAATCATAGACAAACTGAGCCTCCTTCCCAATCTTATAGAACAAATATTGGCTCTTAAAGAATCAGGCTCGCTTCCCTCCAAAGTTAAATTAGCCGAGAACAACACACATCATTATTCCGCTAAAAAAGTAGATAAAGAAATACATAAAGGGAAGAATTTGGTAGAAGCAAGTCTGACGTCAAATATATTAGTCCCAAACAAACAAACTACATTAACTAGATGTAAAAAAAAACAGGAAAGGAAAGCAAGGAACAAACAAATAGCAGGAAACACGGAGGAAGGGGTGAGAATTTTCCCTTTATTCACCACAGCTAAAAGAAAGGAGCAAACACTAAATATGACAAGACTATCTGATGATCTGACGGATCAAATACCCAAATCACCAAGACAACAGCTTCTACCAAAAAAAAAGAAGGGCGGGCCTACTTCCAAAGGGGATAAGCCAACTTTCTACGCGCAACGCAGAAGAGCCCACATGTGACATAAGCGACAGAGACTTAAGCCTGAGGTCAAGCACGGGCTACTCCACACAGACAAATGGCGTTGTGGCAAAAAGCACCCGCAAAGGTAGTGCAAGCTCGCCCCAAATAAGTGGACTCACAGGGCCCCTATGCAATCCGGAGACAACTCCACAACACAAAGAGGTAGGGCAAAATGAAAAATCTACACCAACTGTGCCTAAATTCAATGTTAATCTGGAAAAGTGGCCCGAAGGGACTAAATGCTCCACACAAGGCAAAGAAGAACCAAACCTTAGACAAAGCAAGACACACGGCATGGCACGTGGGACCAACAAGCAAGGCCAGCTTGAAAATACAACCAAATAGAATTATCCAAAAACATTAAAGGTACTGTAAATCTGAAAGTCCAGGTAGGGGGAGAAAAGAGCTTACCCCCTACAGCCGACATAAAAATCCTACTACATCATGGAGGCCAAAGTGTAAATATAAATAATAAGGAGGACGCCAAACCTGAGGAAGGGGCAGAGGTGGTCTGCACCAGAGCCTCCCCGACCAACTTTCACACAAATGGGGGACTGGGGAAAGAGAGTAATGAGCCCACAAGGCCACCGACACCCCAACATGCAGAATCAAGTGACAAACAGGCAAGCCGTACGCACGTAACACAAACATCCGCCTTGACAGGGCCTCACTACGGAATCAGAACGGACTGCAGACCGGAATCTGGAAAAGGAGCCAGGAACTGGACTGGCAAAGACGACCAACATCTCAAACAGCTGCTTTTCACTCCAGAATATGAAAAACAGGGAATGTGTGATATTCTCAACAGGGGCAACATATTTAAACTCTACACCAACATTTAGTGCACCCTAAATCACTGTCCCGTGGTGGGGTGCCCGTGCCGGCCGCAATGCAGCATCTGCCACAAATCCTGTCCAACCCCAGTTAGCATCCTGTGACGAGGTGCCTGTGCAGGCCGCTCCGCAGTGACTGCCACAAACCCTGTCCAACCCCAGTTTGCGCCATGTGGTGGTAGGCCCATGCAGGCTGCAACGCAGCTACTGCCACAAACCCAGTGCAAACCCAGTCAGCTCTACGTGGTGGTAGGCCCATGCTGGCCGCAAGGTCTCGGGTCCGCCATCCAGTCACTACCGGCAGAGGGCTATGTTACGTCATCGGCCCTTTATTTGAGGGTTATTTGGCTTGTGAAATCTGTGCTGGGTGGGTGTGGTGTGTGCAAACCTGACCTCAGGGAGTGGCTGTGACATGCTGAAAACAAGACCAGTGACCTGGACAGCACCAGCGAGTATACCTGCAATGGGTAGCAACGAGGCCCCCCTGGGAGCGTGAGTGGAGTGGTCTGGCCTGCCATATGCCGAAACAGGGCAGGGCTGGAGAAAATGACTTGTGGGCCCTGGGCGTGGTTGGGTCCATGTCCGGACTAGAAAGTGGCAGCTATGTGTGTCCCTGTTGTGGTGTCCACGAGACCCCAGACACAAACTGCCATGTTACCCCCTCTGACTGCCATCACACAGGATGTGCATCATTGATGCAAGGGAAATCACTGTCCCTATATTCATCCACACATACATACATGATTGGGGAAAGACATGACACAGTAGTGCATCACTGGATGTTTATTGCCCATCCGTCCTGCTCACCACCCTAGGCCTCATCCAATCGGCCTGCAGGAGGTGGAGCTGGGAGGCGGGGCCAGGCACAAATGTCCATTACAGCACGGAGGTGCAGCAGACGCGCCGGAGGCGCGCCAAAGGCAAACCCGTCTGCGCCCGTCTGCGCCCATCCGGGACCAGGGGCCATGCGCCAGTCCGCGCCCATCCAGGACCAGGGGCCAAGGATGCTGGTAAATTTATCTCCTACTCCCCTGGAGTACTCCGAACACTTGCACGTCAGCCAGCCCCCTTAGAAATGACTACCTATAACCTCATCCTAATGAATGGTATTCTGCGAGAACAGGCGGGTTGCCCTACCCCGTCCCCTCCAGTCCCCCCCCTTCCCGCCGTAAGGAATGAGATCACCCTTCGGGTGCTCTATCTGAATACCCGCTCTTTAGTGAAACATCAGCTGGACATTTTCTGGCGCTAGCTCTAGAAAAACCGGATGCCCTGCTGATCACCGAAACCTGGCTCTCCGAGGATTCTACGCCGGATATATTGGTGGCCCTCCCCTCAGACTATTACATACTAACTGCCAATCGGCCCTCAGGAAAGATGGGTGGGGGTGTGGCAGCAATAATACACAAGAACCATACATTTGACACTATGTCCTCCCTTGATATACCACAAGTCGAGAATCTAGTCATTACTTTAGGCACTAATACTGGATCTCTCGCGCTGGTGCTTCCATACCGCCCTCCTAAACCGATGCCCTCTTTTCCACTTCTGTTAAGTGAACAAATAGCTAATCTCGCCATGAACTATGCTAAGGTCTTGCTCATCGGTGATCTTAACTATTGGCTTAATGACCCCCTGGGAGGCCCACATGTTACCAAACTTTTTGATTTGCTCTCCAATCTAACCTGTCCCAGCACATATTTTCTTCTACCCATACAAAAGGACAAACACTGGATCAAATCTGAACCCAAAATCTCACCTTATCTATTTCCCCCTGTAGATGGTCTGACCATTATTTGATTGACTTTACGGTTACTTTCCACGACAGAATGAAGCCACCTAACGTACCGGGAGGCATGACAAGAAAGTGGCGAACCATTGACAAAAATTACTTTATTCACACTTTAGCAAGCACCATACCTAATTTTAATTTCAACGTCAACTCCATGGAACAGGACATTGCGGGTTGGTTGCTGTCGGCCAGTGACATACATGTTCCTCTCACTAATTTTCCCGGGCCAGACACTCTGATGCCCACAAGTGGTTCACTTGTGAACTAAAGGTTCAAAAACTTAAGCTCTGCCAATCCGAGAGGAAATGGAGGCGTCACAACTCAAGTTCAGACAGGCAGCAGTACTTGCAAGCGCGTAACGAGTATAAAAAAACGACTTTAACAGCAAAAGCTGCTTACTTTTCTTCAAAAATTGTGAATGCCCAGAATAAATCAAAGGAGATTTTTCAAATTGTGAATAATCTGAGCAGTGATGAGAGAATCTTACCCTCCCAAACTCCAACTCAAGAATTGTGTGACTCCCTGAATACATTTTTTGGGGATAAATTTGCTGTTATAAAGGCAAGCATCCCACCCACTGTTAACAGGGATCCACCGGACGACATCTCCAGAAATCCAGCCTGTATGAGTCACTTGTCAAGTATATGTCTTAATACGCTACTAGACCTCTTGATGGGTTTGAAATCAGGCTCCCCCAGTGATCGTTGTCCTCCCCCAGTTCTCAGAGACGTCTTCTCTGCTCTGACCGATAGTAACCTTCCCTTTCTGAATGAGTCCCTCAGTAAAGGGGGGGTACCCTCCACCTTCAAAAATGCTACAGTAATTCCATTGCTAAAAAAAACCTGGGGGCCGATCCCTTAAATCCTCCCAATTACCGCCCTATCTCCCTTTTACCTTTCCTAGCTAAAATCATGGAGACCCATGTGGCCAGCTGGCTCTCTAATTTTATAGAACAATCGGAATATCTGGAGCCTAATCAAGCTGGTTTCCGACCCGCACATTCAACGGAATCAGTTATCCTTGCGGTCATGGATACACTGAGAGCCAATGCAGATAAGGGGGCCTCCCAGGCGCTGGTGCTCCTGGATTTGTCGGTTGCGTTCAACACGGTTGATCATAACATCTTACTGAACTGTGTCGAACAAACAGGTATACAAGGCCTTGCTTACAATGGGATTAAGTCCTTTTTTTCAGATGGAACCCAAGCAGTACGCCTTGGCACATTCATGGCCCCCAGAGTGTCCATCTCATGTGGGGTACCACAGGGTTCCTCCCTTTCCCCTTTACTGTTTAACCTCTACCTTAGGCCATTGATCCATTCACTAAAGAACATGAAGGTCACCATCTTTAATCACGCCGACGATCTCCAGCTGATTTTTTCTCTGGATTCCTCTAACTCTGCCACGGAATTTAAAACCACAATGCTTTATATCCAACGGTGGATGGATCGTAACCATCTAAAGCTTAACCCAGGCAAGACGGAACTTGTATTGCCAGGAACAAGTGAGATCAGCTGGGGCCCACACTTCTGGCCAAGGGAATTTGTCCATTGTCCTCTTGTGCTCCCCGACGGCATTCACCTTGTTCATATGTCCTGCCATATTCCAGTTTTGGTGCCCAGTGACACATTGGAGGTGACGAACAGTTGTTGATGGTGGTGCATCATCTCCGTGACTATGAATCTGTTCACCTGCAGACTGAAATTTGTCTTCCTCTTCTTCTTGTCCTTGCCCTTCCCTGTCCCAAGGTTCCAAGCTGGTCGTCCGTGATGCTTGGGAAGTTGCACTAGTCCTCTGTGCCTGCTCCAGCAGCCTCCATGGTGCTAGGGTGTTGGTCAGTTGTGTTTAGGTGTTTTTTTTATACTTTTATGGGGATTTTTCCCGCCTGCTAGTTCTGTGTTGCAGGCCTGGTGCTGCTTATCGCTGGTTTTCTCATCGCGCTTGGTCCCATTGCTAGTTTTTTGGTGCTGTGGTTTGTGGGATTGTCTCCATCGCAGTGGTTGTTTGGCGGACATTGTCCGCGTTTTCGGCAGACTATTGCGTTCTACCGCCGTGTTGTGAATTCCACGTTGTCACAGGGTTATTTTCCTGCGATGGACTGCGATGTTGAAAGTTGCGTTACGCTACTCTTGAGGTATTAATAACACACGTTCTTGTGAATATACCCCTAAGAACATTTGGAAGGTGGGCACAAACTTTAATTGCACTATAAATCATAAAGCATACTATTTACAGCTAAGTGTAATTGACCATTTTGAAAGTTTATGAATGCTTATGAAATATTAGTTAGATTAAATCTGTAATTCATATTAAAAAAAGCTTGGAAAAAATAAGAAAAGAATGTAAAATACAAAGTAAATGTCTTTTAGCAGATGGTAGATGGAATAAAAATAAGGGTTATTGAGAGCACTGTGAGATACTTTGTAACTTATTTATGGCATTTTGGTATACGGCAGTGCAGCAAGGCACCTTGCTGAGCATCGCTGCCCCATGGTGAAAGGGCAGGAATGCACTGTATTTAAGCAATATGGTTAGTTCCTGTCCTTTCTACCTGTGCTGGCATTGTTTGGCAGCCTAGCGCCAATGTAGGCACGCTTGCACCATGGTGCAAGGATACCTCAAACACAGGCAGGATTGTTTTTGTGCAGGAAGGGGTACATTCCTGTCCAAAAACAATTCTAAGAACTGTTTTCTCTCTCTATGCGTGCTGCAGAATGTAGCACACATGGAAAGAGGAAAAAGCAAGGAGACATGAAGCTATTTTGCCATTTTATGCCTTACCTCGGGTGGCGTTCGGATTTGGTGCTTCTTCAGGTTTACATATTTTTGTTAATCTTGGAAAGTGTCAAATTCCATGGGTGTTGCATGGAAAAACCTGACGCAATGCCCGTGGAACGTATCCCAGACACAGAGGAAGGTGGCGCAGTGATTCCGACTGCGTCAGCCTACTCATGACTTATGAGGCCCCCCAAAGCCACACAGGGTATTGTGGATCTGTTTATTTCATGTTGTGCAGCTGAAATCTGATTGGAAATCCGGACAGAAATTAGAAATTACTGGGAAATGAGACCCAGAATTGCTGATTTTCCAGGAATTGTTTATTCTATTCAAAAGAGTTTATTGATTTTAAACATGTAGAAAAAATGCATACAATATTACTTAACACGGAAAATGCTTTCATTAAAACGTAAATTAATTAGCAAATTATAAACTAATATAGTGAACAATTTATCTCTATGGTTTAAACTGAAAAAGAAAATCATAAAAGGTAATCATTTAATGTTATATCAATAAAATAATAATTTGAGAAGAAACAAAAATTTATCAAAAGAGGTAATATTTGAAAAATGAAGAGTTATGTGCCTGATAATTGGCGACTAACCTAAGATCTTTATTGGGTTTTGATAACACAATAATATTAGCTTATCAATGTTTTACAAATGAAACACAAGTTTTAAAGAATTAGAAGAATTTGTTAGGCTGGTTTTGAAGTGTTGATAATCCATCTAGTAAAAAATCATAAAATAAATTGAATTTACCACCCACAAAGGGTGGTCGATTACTAATTTTAATGATTTCTGTAGTTATATCTCTCCAGAAAATAGGGTCAGCCTGTGTACAGCTGTACATATTAACCATGTTTAGAGTATACATGTCAAATATACAAATCTACCTTGTGGGTCATTACGATGTTTCAAAATTTGTAGTTGCAATTTACAATAAAGAAGAATGGCTACACCATCTTGCCAACCACTATCATGTGTGGAGACGAAGTTACAAAGGGCCTTATTCAGTTCAGCATTATCACGGCACATCATCTAGCTATATAAATAAAAACGAAAGTATGTCTGATTGTCCTTTATGCATTACAAAACCATTCATCCGATCGCCATGAAACCTTGGGAAGTTGTTGTGTACACTCCCTCGAAGGTTTCTGGCAAAAAAAAAAATTGGTAAAAGCTGTTGAGTACACTCCCGCGAAGGTTTCTGGCAAAAAAGAAAAAAAGAAAAATGTGTAAAATATAGGCCCCCCGGCACCCCAGGGCCCTCATAATCTTTCCAATACTGAACGTTTACAGTTTACTGTGCGAATCGCTTTTGCAATGACCATCAACAAAGCACAAGGACAATCACTGCAAGTGTGTGGACTAGAGTTGGAGAATCCGTGCTTCTCACACGGACAACTGTATGTGGCCAGCTCACGGGTCGGAAAATCTTTTGATTATTTTTGAACGCACCAGAGGGAAAAACAAAAAATACTGAGTATCCATAAGCACTCGAATAAATAGACAGAATTAAAACAACACTTTAAAATATGTTCCATATTAAAATGAATAAGTTTCAATAAAAATGACACAATGTAAATTGAATGTTATCATAACAAGTTTCCTTCAACTTCCTTTCTTCTGAGATTGCAGCAACGCGCGACGGGTAAGCTAGTAATATATAAAAAGTGATTTACTTCGGCACAATATTTCAGATAATGTTACAAATCCGAATGTTCTTCCTTAGCCCTTTCGAAATGTTGAACGAACAAAAATGAAGGAATATTTGCCGCATTAATTTTATTGGAGCTATGTAGCAAAATTCAGGGTGCACGCAAGGAAGTATACCTTTATGTGAAATATCATTGCTTTAAAGAATGTGATTTATTTATTACAAATCAATAAAACATTACATTTTTAAGCTGGGCGGCAACAGTGTATTACTTATAAAAACACTTCATGTATTGTATATCACCTGAGGGTAGTAGTTTAAGAATGGGGGCTACATTTGTTTTACAGTTTGCACATCAAATGATTTCTCAGAAAGGACTTGCAACTTGGCCATAAATATGGATACAGAATGCCGTCTGCTGTATTTGTGTTTTCTGGAAACGGGTCTCCTTCTGAAATTGTAAATCTTGTTTGCCAGGGGGCTTCAGCGAGAAGACGTTTGAAAAACATATTATTACAATAAAAGAATGAAAGAGGAGAGCATTTAGCAGCAGATAAAGGAAATCCTGCTGCACTTAAAAAAAAAAAGTTAGTTTCTTTCCCCATCTCATCAGTATCCTGTCAGATCCCTGCAGGGTATTGTAAATGTGTGTGTCTACCTATAAGTACCTATTTTAATGCTCTGCTAGTCTAGCGCTTTTAGCACGCTAGATAACATCATTTTCACATACGGCAGTGTCTGGGGCAGCCGCGTTTTCTCTCTGAAAAATTCTACTTACCTTTTTTAATTTTTGAATGAATAGATAAATTTGGTTGGAGATTCTAGTTTCAGTTTTCCTTTAACACGCCGTGGCCATACCCATAATATTCTAGTTAAGTATTGTTAACCATATTGCTCTGATTGCTGTGGTCTCTCTCGTGTACTTTCAGCTTGTACTCCTCTGGGATAAGGACAACGTGCAGTCATTTCATGCAGCTGATGAGTATATTTTTTTTTAAGTTCGTAGCAGAAAAATAGGTATATTATATTTTAACTGTACAGAACTAGATGCATTCAAGTAAAGCACTTGTGCCTTCTTAAGGAGCCAGGCAGAGTGGAATTAGATCATGGAATGAGAGAGCCTGACTCGATTTTTCCAGACTACAAAACCAGCAGTAAACATTGACAGAAACTTTGGCTGCAGTAGCAGCCAAGTCCCATTCCTGCATTTGCTTTTCAGATGTAGGGAGTATACAGTGCCTCCTTTGGAACAAAATGCTTTCTCCCTACCCCCGCCACTTACCCCACAACACCCTCTGGCATGTACATACATTTACCACTGGCTTCGGGCAAGTGGTAAATGCATGCAGCTAACCCCATTGAATCTATAATTCGGTGTGGTTTTCCAACCGGAAATATCAGCCCCACCTGGTAAATTCACAACTCGATTGGGTTTTACTTGTAATTGAATGGTACTGGTGGTGCAAAATTACTGCACGGTGATACTAAAACTGCCCTATATCCTCTGTGCCTTGCACCTCCTGATGAACACGATAGGACTCATGGCCTCAAACATTCTTTTCACATGTGGCTTACACACTGACTGGTGTTAGACTATGCAGCCACTTTAGTCCATGACAGCCTGGCACATCCCCCCCCACCCCTCCCCCATGTGATCCCCTGCTCTGGATTGTGGTTTACCAAGGTTTATTTGCGATAAAAATCGCTGCAGCTTAGCGGTACATTTTTGTCTCTAGCCAAGCAATAGCGATAATTATCGCTATTGCTTGGTAATATGCCCCATAATCCTTCCCCTGCCAACAAACATTCTCCTGATCCCTCAACCAGCCCCCTCCAAAATCACCTCACTCTTGCCCTTCACCAGCCATATCACAAACATTCACAACTAGCCCAGAGAAGGAGGTAAATATGCAAATTAAACCACACACAATTTGGGATTTCTTGAAGTTGTTTTACTGGAAACATTTTTTTGTAAATTTATTCCCCATTCTCTGGAATTTAACTCATCTAAATGTAAGTATGTGTGGTGATGCTGATTGGAAATGGAAATGACTTCCACCCTGACCCACCTAAAAATATTTACTCCTACCTAATAACGAGATCAAGTGTTGCTCTGCGGAACAGTCCCTCCTGAGCCCCTTATTCCTGTTTTTCCTGGAAATGTTCTGGCATTATCTATTAATTAACCTGAGCCACTCCACCACAGGAATACATCAATCAGCTTACTCTAGTTCCAGTCACTCATGCTAGATACATAATTTAGGTACACCTGCTACCCTCATCCTTCCATACTGACAGGATTTGCATCTCAATGGATACAAGTATTTTAAATGTAGGGTTTGATAGTGGCCCATTTAAAAGTAGCTTTGAATATTGTACATGCATGATGTGCCAGTCACTGCTTTGCTGCTTTCAAAGGTAGAAGGAAAGTCAATGCCCATTGGATCTCAGGCTGATAAGGGACCCAAGAAGAAGAAGAGAACTGAACCAAAGAGAAGACCAGCTGGAAGAGAAAGCTGATACATTTCTTCTAATATACCACAGACCCAGGAAAATCCTGGTTGTGCCTGAGTGAATCTATGTTGTGCTCCTTGATCTGCTGGATTCAGTACCCATGCTCAAACTAAGTAATGGTACATTGATGACCACACTCACTTCTGGGATGTTAAAATGAACCTGACAGTGGTAGCCACAAAAGTGGAGTGAAGCTTAATCTATCAGAGTTAGAGCTTTAGAACTGTATGCAATTTGAAGGCATGCAGAAAGCCATTGACAAGCAAACCTCATATCTTTGTGATGGACCATAAAGAAGCATAATAGTTGAGCCTAGCATTAGGGTATTTGCACATAGAGAGAACGAATGAGACAGCGATTCAGGACCCTGGACTTCTGAGTCCAATAGAGAGCACGCTTAGAGATCTTGTGTATGCCCGATCTCCGCCTCATCCACACTAGTAAACTTACCAGCTGGTCAGGCCCATTGTGTGCTTGGTCACAGGACTCCACTAGGTGCTGCTGTAGAGGAAATTGGACCATCCATTGCAGTGCCTAAATGCTGAATTTCCCCAAAATTCTTAGCATAAATCATACCCGTTGGCTCTTAGAAAAGGGGTTTGGGTATTTTACAGTTGCACCAATAGAAACAAGCTTCAATAATGATGGAGTGAGAATCTGGTTAATTTAAAGTAATTGCTTGATGATCATCCAGGTTAATCCTCACTCGATAAGGTTGGTTGACCTTGGCCATTGAAGTAAGAAGTGAAATCAAATCATCAATAAATCACCAATAATGCTGGACTGAGAATCTGGTTAATTTAATGTAATTGGTTTACTGTTCTTCTAGGCTAATCCTCACTCAGTCAGGTTGGTGGACCTTGGCCGTTGTGACGAGAAGTGAAATCAAATCATTAATACATCACCAATGTATTATCAAAATTCAATATTAGTGTCAATTAAGAGAGTTAAACGTTTTATTATTTCAAATCTTTTAGTAGCTCATCTTGATTTTCATTTTTTTTATCAATAAGTATTCATCGCAATAGCATCAAAATAAGCAGAAATCATTAAACAATAAGCACTTTCTATAAAGGAAAAAATCAGTTTGAACTCATAACGGAGCTCTCACTTTACGGAGAGAGAGTGAGAGCACGCATAAAGCTTCAATAAGTTCATTTCAATAGTATGAAAAAATTGAAGCAGAACTTCCCATAAATAGAAGTTCAAGAAATTCAGTAGAGTCATCACAACAAAGCGCAGGGTCTGGAGGAAATTGGATAAGGTTCTCAATCAAACCTCTGCAGACAAGAGTGTCTGCGAATGCGAGCCAGAATGACAGGTTGGCATGGGAGGTAAGGAGAAAAGTTGTCCCAGGAAAATCTGTACAAATCTAGAAACACACTTATATGAACAAACTATTTTGTTAGAATCCACAACAGTTGCCTCTCCCATCTTCTTCCGGAGGTCCTGTGGAAGCAAAGCCTGCCAAAGATTGCAACAGAAAACCAATGGCAAGTATCTATGGCTATACTATACAGAGTGGTTAAACCTGCGAATTTAAGAAGAAACCTTCTGTTCACAATCCACAGGGCCTACTGGACTCCGCGCAGATTGACGAAACTTAAATCAAGTGGAGTGGTGGAGTGCGCAAAATGTAAGACCCCCAACGCCGATGACCTCCATACGTTTGTCTTTTGCTCGGAAATAAGAGGCTTTTGGCAAGATGTGAGTAACTGTCTATCACAAGCTCTGAACCTACAAATAGAGGTAAGCCCCGAACTTATAATTACTGTGAGGAATGACCTAGAGGAAGATAGAATTAATGACAATGTGAAATTGATTTTTTATGCTATACTACTGGCACGTAGAGAACTTTGTAAGTTGTGGGTCTCTCCCCTCTCTCCAAATATTTGATAAAGTCAATGAGATATACAGCTAAATTAGATATGTTGAATCACACGAGCAAAAAAACTAGCATTTTGGGAACCGTTTCTTCTACATTTTGGGTGATTGGCATGTGGTAAATTTTGAATTGTTTATTGAACAAAGCAACATCAATCCTATGATTAAGCCCCACGCCTATCTCGCTGGTCTTTGGGTTGACACTCAGGCTCCAGGAATGAAGATTAGATGGGCACACCAGACAGGTCAAATGGCATTAAGGGCTTGGATAATACGCTGGCCGGACTCTGTGGAGGTGAGCCCGATGTCTCTTCCTCGATATACTAGCGTATGAGATACAAAAAAAAACAGCAGGTGGAACAGTTAGTAAACTGGGTGGCGAGTTGGCAAATGAGAATAAAAAAACAAAAAAAAAACAGTTGTCTCTCCCATCTTCTTCCATCGTCCGAGATTTTCATGAGAACCATTTTATTCCTCATCAGATCTTCGGAAGAAAAATTAAATGTCAAAAACGTTATCTAATTTTGTTGCAAATAATGTCAAACAGGGTCAGCTTTGCTCATGGCTTAGCTTTCCCACGTATGCTTGTATAATTCTATTCTTTGAACTGAAGTAAGTTATGCAGACATTGAAACATCTTTTAATAAAAAGTAAGCATTTTTTCAATGACATTTTCTGAAAAGGAAATATGAGTTAGTTGAAGAGGTCAATGTCTAAATTATTTGCTGGTTGCACAGCTTCCCATTAAAAAGACGAATGAGCATATTTACAAGGAGCTTTAAACGCCGTTGTGTCATTTTGTTTGACACAGCGCTGTCATAGCTCCATATCTACAAGGTAAAAAGAAGCACATATGAAATTATAGGAAAATAACTACGAGTTGGCTAATTATTAAATCAATGCGTGCATATGAAATTTGTCTGTAATCAGTCATTTTGATAATCTAGCATAACAAATTTGTATTTCACAAGCATACTTGACTGTCTACATGTTTCTTGGGAAACATAATCCATTTATAATTACAGCCAAGTAAAAATATATATATCCCCTCTAATAACGCTGGCTTGAAATGAAGTTTCAAAAGCAAAATTATCTACTTTAAATCCTTGTTTGTGCAAATTCTGTAGTTGAAAATTTTGATATGTTTGGAAATCATACTTGCAGTTACTACTATCTGTTCAAGAGGGAATGAATTGGAATAATGTGTAGAACAGGAGCTTTACTGTTCAGGAACCACAACCGTCTAACATTTGTTAATAACATATAAAATAAAGTATATGAAAAGCATATGATATGTACCATATCATGTGGAATTCGTTGTGCTATACATTAACATCTGTATTTATTCCCCACAAACTCTTAAAAGTACAGTATCCTTATTTATCAGGTGTGATAAATAGCACCTAAACTTGTAACTAGGGCCTTAGGGGCATATGTATCAAGCCTTTTGCGATTCGTTAAGGCCGAAATTCGCAGAATTTCGGCCTTAGCGAATCGCAAACGGCCTTTTTACCGATTTTCTAATGTATGAAAAAAGAGCAAAATAAGGAATCGCAAATAATTGCGATTCCTTATTTTGCTTAAGCCTTTAAGGAATCGCAAATTTGCGATTCCTTAAATGCTATGTATGAAGCTTTTCCAAATTGCGATTTCAGGTTTAGAAATCGCAAATTACCACCAACTTGTAGTTGGTGGTAATTTGCGATTTCTTGTAAATATGCACAATTGTGCATTTGTGAGGGTGGCATATGACGCACATACATGCCCATTGGGCATGTAGGTGCGCCATATGCACACACATGTAATTTACAGGGGTGCAGCAGGGTGTCCTTGAGACACCCCTGCACCCTTGAAATAATTCTCAAATTGCGATTAGCAAATTGCGAATTTGCAATTTGAGAATTATTTCGCAATCATTCCTATGGGCCTCCTGGCCCATAGGAATGCATTGGAAATTATTCTGCGAATTCGAAAATAAGGAAGATTAAGGAATCGCTAAAAAAAAGTGAATTTCTTCATACATACCATTTTGCGATTCCTAAATAGCGATTCCTTAAAAATCACTATTTAGGAATCGCAAAAGGGTTTGTTGATACCTATGGCCCTTAGTGCATGTTCCCAAGATTTATTAAGACACATAGAGCCTCCGGTTGTCAAACACCAAAATCCCACCATTACAGATGTACTCAACAAAATGAGGAATAACCACACTGCCCTGGAAATACTGGGTCTGTTTTTCTGGTTGTTTCCTTACTTCCGGGAGAAAGCAGAAGACATTTGCTACCTGCTCTGTTTGTGTAGCAAGTGCCATTAAAATGGCCAGTGGGTGTTATGGGTGGCTGGAAGTCAAGGCAGACCTGTAACTATACAGGGGTTGCCTTATGTTCTCATACTGTACCGGCGCAGGGTTCAGCCGGGGGGTGGGCTGTGTTCCTGCCTGTAGTATCTGCCCCATGCATTATTTGATAATGGTCCTGTATCTACTGTTCTGGCATTATTCAGTCTGGAGTTTACAGACCTGAGAATTATGGGCCCAGTAACTCTTGGAATTACAGGTGGTGGAAGGTTACCAAGTGTAATTAATCTAGGTGATGTTCGGGCACTTTTATTCAGAGGCAAATGCTATTTTTCATTCAAAGGCTCTTGTGCTTGTTTTTATCCCTGTAAAGCAAAATGGTTCATAGAAGGGCTTTCAAATGCAAGAAGATAGGGACTACTAATGAAGGATTAACATAACAAATTGCTGCTAAACCATCTAATAAAAAAATAGGTGGAATTTCTCCGTTCTCTGAACTTCAACTGATTGACTCTGTATTATATTTAAAAAAGGCAAATAGTTCCATAGAGAAGCAACAGTTACAGAGAAGGCTCTGACACCAACCCATGCATTTTCAACTTGAAAACCTGCAGGACAAATTGAGCAGAGGTTCTACGATAGCACAATGGTTGATATCAGTAGAATTGTTTGGCTTAGATCATCAGGTAACATTGAGGTAACACTCTCAAAGTGCTAATACAAGTAATGAGACATTGTGGGTACATCTAAAGAAATGCATTGTAGTGGGCATACCTTAAGATACATTAACGATCATGAACTTACATAAACATGTGCATACTCACTTTCAGAATACCATGGTGTGAATATCATGCACTAGTTACTACATAAATCTGTGTGTTAATGTTGAGGCTTGAGTCAGTCTGAGCACAAAGGATGTTTACAAAGTTAATTTGAGTTGGAAGGCCTTCAAAGAAGAAAAATGTCCATAATATTCCTAGAGGGCCATGCCTGACCTCAAACTGTAAACAAACCCTTACCCTTAGATAAAGGTTGCCATTGTCTCCACAAGCAAGGATTAGGAGATTCAAATGGTGGTGTCAGAAAATTGTAGTACGGAAGCACAGAATCCTTTACTTGCCACCCTAGAACAGAGCAAATTTTTTTGCATCTCTGAGTCCAACCTCTCGAGTTCCACAAATGAGGGCCTTAACATTGCTTGAGTGTGTCTTGCATGTGTATGTAATATATTGCTTGATTTTCCAAGAGCCAGTTTACAGGGTTACTGTCATTTTTAGGCCTGGGCAGAGTTCGTGGAGTTCCATGTTCATAAAAACTATGTCAAGCTATGGAGATTTCCGTGAGCAGCGTAGTGTGTTACCTCGAGCCATTCGCACTGATTTTTAGTGCCAGGTGTTTGTCTTGCACTGTTAAATCAGTGCGAACAGCAGAAAGTTCATTGCAAGAGGGTGCTGCTTCTTTCTGCTGCTTGAGTAGAAGTTTGGATTGACCTGCAGCTTCCTCAATGCAAGTGACAGCGATCATCCGTGACCATACGCGTCCGCCCACATTGAGAAATCCCGCTGGGAAGCGGTCTCGCATTGGATTTTCCTCACTCGCGCTTGCCAACTTATCATTGGTGAGCACGAGCAAGGAAACACTCCCCTCTGCAGAGTGTGAAGTGCAAAAAACTCAGCAAACGGATGGGAGTTCACCGCCCAGGCCTCGTTGTCATATGGAGGATTAAGTGAGGGCCATCACAAAAATTATCCTTTTTCCCCTAGCTAGCCATTATAAAATGTTGTAGAAATTACATTATGCATGCTGCGGTGCCTATTGTTTGGCTCAAGTCATCCTTTAGACTGATGGGGACTCTGAGAAGCCATACATATAATACTGCCAGGCTAAAAATCGGAGACCTGTCCAATCATAGTTACTGTCAGCCTTTTCTACCCTCACTTCTGGTGGGTGGCACTTAGTAAACTAAAAAGTCTTGGTTGATGGAGTTTAGATGTAATTCCAGTGACCATTTGGATTCAGCTAGACACGTAGTAAAGAAAGGGTAGGGAGAGGAAAGCCTCAGAGTAAACTCTCTACTTTAAAATCTGTTTTTTTGATAGTACACTGAAAGGATGAGAAATACTGTGTCCCTTAAACAATACTTCTGTACTTCATTAGAGACTTGGTATAGACTTTGTGCATCGGCCCAGAGGAATGTTTTTCAGGGGCACTACTTTGCCTGATGCGTGTTCCCCCGCAAGATCAGGACTAATCTTAGAGCAGAGGAAATACTTGCAACTGTGATCTAGAAGCTGTTCATGATGTGTCGTATTTACAGCAATATGACGTATGCATGTCCTTTCCGTTGCACTAGCGCCATTGTGCAAGTGTGCCTGTGTTAAAATCAGGTTGTTTTTATGTTGGAAGTGACACTTTCCTTCAACAAAAACATTAGTTGCACCTGCATTATGCCCAAGCTTTTCCCATTGAAAAAACACAAAGACCTTTTAGGAGACCAGACCTGTATTTCCAGGACTGTTATCAGTCCCATGGCCACCTGCTAATCTGAGCTTGAAAACATTTGAAATGAGTACGTAGCCTTTGATACTCTAATGATTTGACTTGGATAGTAAGTAAGTAAGTAAACTGAGCTTGTAAAGCGCCTGGTTACACTAACCAGTGTGTTCCCGCGCTAAAGTATCGGCCCCAGACTCCTACACCATCGTAGCCTCCCACACCCTTACCCTCTCTAAACCTATCCCCTGGGAATAAGTGGGTTTTCAGCTCTTTGCAGAAAACCACCTCCGAGGCTTCTGAAAGGAGCCTAAGGGGTAGGCTGTTCCACAATCAGGCTGCCAGAAACCGGAACAACCTCCCTCCCATCCTTACTCTTCTGATTTTGGGAACCTGCACTAGACCCGCCCCACTGGATCTTAGTTGCCGAGTCGGAATATGGGGTGTTAGGAAATTAGGAACAAAGCGGGGTCCTTTCTCATGTATAATCCGATGACTGACATGGGGGCTTTAAACTGCACTCGCTCCTTGACTGGCAGCCAGTGTAGCGTCTCCAACGCTTTTTTAGAAGGAGCTCTTTTAGGCAGCATCAGCACCAGCCGGGCGGCAGCATTCTGAATACGCTGCAGCCTCCGAAGGCATCTCACATTAGCTCCCAGATAGAGGGCATTACCATAGTTCAGCCTTGAGGTAACCAAGGAATGGACTAAGGATTTCCTAGCTGTTATAGGGAGCAGGTCCAGAGTCTTTCTGAGGCCATGCAGAATGCCAAAACAGGTACCCCAACTCATCTAGTATGGTAGTCAAATGAGATTTTGGAGTCAACCCAGATCCCCAGGTTCCTAACTTGTTCGCTTGGTATGGGAAGTGGCCCAAGAGTCTGAGGCCACCATGCTGAAGGAGTGAAATAGGACGCAGGTTGTTTAACTGCTCCATACTAATGTTCAGCTTTTTTTTTTTAGAGGAAGCACCACTGCTTCCATTCAGGTTTTCGGCACCCTACCTGAACTAAAAGAGAGTTCTAACAGATGTCCCATAAAAGGCTCTAGAGTCTCGCTGTTCCCTCTCAAGATTTTTGTAGGTGCAGGATCCTAGGGTGAGCCGGACTTGATACTACTAGCAATCTCACTCAGCATATCTCCAGTTGGAACCCTAAACGTAGTCAGGGAGTCTGTCTCGATCAGCCCACTACTAGGCAACCCCTCTCTCCCAGGCCCGTCTCTACCTTCCACAGGAAAGGTAGAGTAAATCCTCTCCACCTTACTAGCAAAGAACTCTGCTACCTGATTACAGGATGCAACAGATCCTGCCACAGGTGCCTCTATGATCGAGAGCGAGGATATCTCTTTGTACACCAGGAACAGCTCCTTAAGTGAGCTGTCCGCCTTTTCTATCCTCTCTGTGTAGTAGGATGAATGAACTTTCCTAATCAGGGCATGGTAGCCTTTGAGACTAGATTTATATTCTGTTCCATGAATAGGCAAGTAGCCACTTCTCCAGGGTCTCTCAATGCGCTTACAAGCTGTCTTTGCCTCCCTCAGCTCAACATTAAACCAAGGGGCAGATTTAATTAGTCTCTTAGACCCTTTACTAGCCCATGGTGCCGTACTATCAAGGGCCTCCAGGATGCGCCTGTCCAGGGCCTCACAGGCTGAATCTATCTCCAGCCCCCGGAGGTCGACCGTGCACCAGGGCCATGCGGAAATTCTCGGGTGAAAAATCTGCCCATTTCCTCTGGCTCCTCTTTACTCCCACCTTCACTGGTATTTTCTCAACTGCCCCAGTTATCCGAAAGGGAATCAAGAAAAGGTCAGTCCATATAACAGGTACTGGGGGTTCAATTTCGAGTTTTTCCCAGTTACCAAAAATTGGATCCAATAAATATCCCAACTGGTGCGTGGGGAGCTCCGATTTAAGTAACAGTTGCAAAGTTATCAACTCTTGTTGGAGCTCCTGGGCTACCATGTTGGAGGTGTCACCCAAATGCAGATTCAGGTCCCCCAGGAAAAGAAGCTTTTCATATCTCAGGGCAGGCTGCGTCAAATTTTGAATAAGGCTAACTGCAAATTGCATAGCTGCCCCTGGGGGTCTGTAAACTAAAAATCCCTTAATCATGTAGTTATTAGAGACCATAATAGAGAAAAAACCTGCTTCACTATTTGAAATGTCGCCGGCTCCAAAGTGCACTGTAAGTTGTGTTTATGAATCATAGTGATCTCTCCTCCCCTCCCAGTGGACCTTTCTATTCTGCAGATTCCATAACCCAGGGGCAGTACTTCTAGAATTTCCGGGGCCAAATCCTCATCAAGCCATGTCTCGGTAAGAAAAAGTATTTCCAACTGACTATCTACCAGATATTCATGAATCTCCATTCTGTGCTTCCTGTGTAATCTGCAATTGATCAGGGCGCAGCTGAGTAACTGCCCAGCAAAAGGGGATCAGTTGTAAACAGACAGTGCCTGCAGTTCTTAATTTTGTCAAATTATTCTGGGTTCATGATGTGTCTGCAGCGGTGCTCTACCCCAGCGCAGAGCGCTACTAATTCCCGCCGAGCCTAATGTCTCCCTATCTGAAATCCTCCAGAGGTTCTGGCCCTGGGCCCCGTTCGGCCGCGGATGGGCGCAAACGGGCTTGCCTTTGGCGTGCCGGCGATGCGCCTGCTGCGCGCGGTTGCTGGGGCATGTGGGCTTTATGCAGGCTCTCCCTTGCGGAAGGGCCTGGTTCTACCTAACCTGCCCTCCACGCAACCGTACTAGCTACCGCATCGGACCAGGGCGGGAAGGACAGATCACTGAGTTCAGGCCTTCATTTTCAGGTAAGTGCACAAAGTGTCCCCCAATCCTATACTGTGTGCCCAGAGCAGTCTCCAGGCTCCTCCACCCCCAAGTAGGAATACGAGAGAAATAAAAAGAATTAAAACACAATGGTGGAAAGGAAACGCTTCACCCCACGTAAAAAATGTAAAAAGCTTAAAATCAGAGTCAGAGTATTGGGAAGAAGCAGCACTAGGAACCTGTAGACCAACAACGATTCAGGAGGATACTGCCACCATCCCCCTTACTCGGATAGGACAGCTGTTTACTCAGAGTGACCTTTATTTAGGTCACTTAAATTTGGAATTGATTTGCAAATTCTAGGCAAACTTGACTCAGACCCACACAGTTGAATAGATCTGTATCCAGTGCCATTGGGGAAACTTAAGGAGAGGGCTGATGTATCAGGCACACTTGATACATATGTAGCATTTGGTTTGCAACCTCTGCCCCTTTGGCTGATCATTGTAAACCTAGTCCATAATAAAGATGAGACTCAGATGCTTTGATGATAGCCTCAAACACCAAACAGTTTTTCTGCATGTAGGAAATTGCCGCTATTTATATGGTCACCTCTGTGTTTTGCTCCAAATGCTGATTGTTATGACTCTGATAGAGCACTGGAGACTGCTGCCAAGACCTCAAAGCCTGTGCTCTCTAAAACTGTAATATTTGACTTGGTAATCACAAATTGGCAAACACTTTACTCCTTATACGTACCTCATATATGGTACCAGGATCAACCAGGGCAATGGTGGTAAAGGGCTCCCTAGGGCTACAGCATGAGTTTGTGCCACCCCAGGAGACCCATGCAACTTACTGACAGCAGATCTGCCAGTGCAAACTGGTCAAACTCTTCTGTGAAATCACCATGTGTGGGACAATCACATAAACTGCCTTTAATTCAATTCAATTCAAAGAGGCTTTATTCGAGTATTTCTCATAAAAGCACTGTACATATAAACATTTAAAACATCATTAAATGGATGCCTCAGTCAAGTAAGAAATATATACTTTACATAAAAAGCATTAAAAATACATATTCTTTAAAATGACAAAGTACATCAAATAGATTCAGTAAAACAATCCCTATGTAAACAATTACTCGGCTAACGCTTTATGCCTAATAGACCAGGCCCACCCCAGAAATTTCGCTACTGCTATGGCCAGTGGCAAACAAGAACTAGTGCAAATTATTCTCAAAGCTACAATGCCACTGTTGGTACCTAAGTGTCTACATACAGGTTTTAACCAAATTCGCATAGGGACGGCGTAGGTTTTACAAGAAAATAGAAAGTGCCCAATCGTCTCCTTAACAGATCCACAGGCGGGGCAGGAAGTATTAGATGAACCCCTCCACCTGCCAGTTGGGGACCTGAGCGGAAGAGCACCTATCCTCAATTGGAATAGAAGCTTCCTATCCCATGGCTTAGTTATATTGTCCCAATAAAGTTCATGGTTAGGAGAGATTTTGGCTTCCAAATAGCGTCCTGACATAGATCTAGCATCATTGTTTCTCCAGTCCCGCTCGGCCACATAATCCCAATACAGCTCCTTTAGTGTTTTCTTACTAGGAAAAAGTGCACCTGATGGGTTATCCCAAAGGGCTTGGAGACCCAACAAACATAACAAAGATCTAAGATCTTTTAGCCATTGATCCTATGGAATACATCTGCTTTAATCAGCGCTAAAAAGCCCTCAGCATAATGCTTGAGTTGTAGATTATTCCATAGTCGTCTCCAATACAAGATCGGGCTAAGCTTTGCCAAATCATCCACAGCTTTTCTGCCCAACTCGTATCTAAGACGGAGAAGGTAGGTACTTTTGGGGAGACCAGTTATTGACCTGAAGAACTTATTTTCGGACTTCTGTAACGGCTGGAGATTCCCAAAACCCCACAGCTCCGCCCCGTAAAGTGCTGAGCCAAGGGCTTTCGCTTCATAGACCTGTAGGGATGGCATGATTGGTTTAGATTTTGATTTTCTATGTTCAGCCTCAAGGGCTCCAGCTAATTGTCTGTGCCTTAGTGTTGCAAGATCAATGTGCTGGCACCAATTGAGATCGTTGGTTACATAGATACCAAGATAGGTAAAAGCCTTAACTACCTCTAAGGGGCGATGGTTCATAGACAGCCTGGATCGAAAACTACGGTGGGGGTTAACAATCATTAGCTTGGTTTTGACCACGTTAACTTCTAGACCATGCTCCCCACAAAATTCCTCAAAGATATGGAGGGCACACTGTCGGCCACTCGGGGTCTTTGATAGAATAAGAGTATCGTCGGCGAACATTAATATTGGGACCTTAATGTCCGCCAACAAGGGGGCATCTAGATTAACAGACAGCATTCTGGCTACTACTCCGTTGATAAACAAGGAAAAGAGCAAGGGGGCTATCGCACACCCCTGCCGGACTCCCCGCTCGACCTCACCTTGACTACCCCACTGTATCTTGGCAAAATTCGCCTTCTGCAACCTCATAGCCAAGGTCAATAGATCCTCCGATAGGCCCAGGTTCCACAGCACTGACCACAGCTTAGTCCTGGGAACCAGATCGAAGGCAGCCCACAAATCCACAAAAGCGGCATACAGGCTGCCCCCACCCAGCACCACAGTTCGCCACCGTAGCAAGGTAAAGCGGAACACCTGGTCCACTAAAAGCAAACTGCCTTTAATGTATGCAAGGCACCCCTAAGGAAGGCCTCTGCATTATATTCAAGGTGTGGACATGTAAATGCAAGCCTACATATCCCTATAGTAGCATTCCCATTGGATACCAGTATATGTGTTAGCAGTCGATATGATAACATGGACTGTCAACTAAGCTTGCTCGAGACTGGCAGCTCCATTATGGTACCACTAAAATAAGTCATGTTTAATTTCAAACAATGTCTTTTCTCACGCCTAACACAATCTTGTGCCCTGGGTGACGGAACATGCACCCACAGTGCGGAAAACTAGCTATGCGGAAGGAGAACACCCTCAGATAGAATGGCCACATCTGTATTGTTGACAGCCTGGCCTCTGCACCTAAAATTGAATTCAGCCACCTTTAGGAGAGCACAACGTCTGGGTTGTGGGTAGAAAAGGTCACCTACGCCACCGGATGGGGTCACCTCAGGAGAGGACTAGCTGCAGAGACTAGCTGCCCATTGTTGATTAGCTACTACACCCCTAGGCTTGTTAGTCACCAGTTGGTCACCAGTCCTGTAACCAAACCCCCACACTTGACACTGCATCCACAGAGAACATCGTGCAACCATCATCCCACACCAGCAGTCATGTATGTGGACCTGTTGTGATTTTCCATTATGTTTCATGCAGCAGCTTGTAAGTGGTAATACATCAAAAATAGCACCACCCATAGCTACCGTTCTGCACTAAGGACAGTCAGAACAACTCTGCATCTGGACTCCACGTGCTGGGTAAAATTAATTTTACTGTTGTGGCCTGGTCCTGGGGCCTGCATGACCTTTCCACCGTAAAGGTTCCACGTAACTCGACCTGCAAGTGACGGATTGTCACGAGTGGATTTTGCCATTGACCTCAATGCTATTTTTTTCATGTATTTCACTGCACTGGTTTAATATTGCCTCAAAAATGTGTAACTCCAGTTCTATGTATGATATTCAATTTTTTATGTTTTATACCTCTAATGTTTTTTCTGAGAAGGATTTGGACGTATGTCCATGTAATGCAGTTACGCCTCAATCCCAATTGCATATGTTCTTTTTCTGTGAGCTCTATAAAGAACAGACAAAGGGTATTTAAAGCCATTTCTAACATTTGTAACCATTAGAAAATGTAAAGAAGCTTTAGAGTATCTACAATTGTCCCAGAATTATTTTTGTATATTTGTGTATATTTGTGTATAGATCCCTTGTTCATGCTATAAAACACTGGAGATTAGTGGGGAAGTAGTGATGAGTTTTATCAGGAACTGCAGACAAAGTTTTATTGAATGATTTGTCTTCAGTTAATAGTTCATTAATTCAAAACTGCACTGAGGCATTTTACTTTATTCAGTATGACAAAATTATTTATTATACATATATTTGTGTGACGATCTGAAGTTTTGAATATATACTGAATGCTTTTATGGTCGTTTTAAACTGAATAAAATATTGTATTTGGATTGGTAAGTTAATCCATTTGGTTTGATGTCTAAAATAAGATCAAAATATACATTATTTTTTATAAATTGGTGTAGGGTGTCTCTTGTGTTGTGTCAATAACTTATCGTCCATGTTGGTATTCTGAAATGCTGAACACATGTTTGTTTAGTAAAGCCTGACTGCTGTTTGCCACTGTCTAAGAACTGATCTAAGAATGTATTAGCGTGATTCCAAGGACCGTATTTTGGGTATTGTGATGACATTGCATGGTAAGGTCACCCAGACATACCGCATAATATTACACTTTCTTGCACATCATCAAAACTTTTTCAAAGGGCCCATATAATATGTTTACTTTATATGGGCTAAGCGTCTATCAAATGTTGATCACAGTCGTCAAGCCTGCCATCTTGTGACTGATCTGACTTGTGTCCCTATCCAGGATCCACCAACTTGATGGTACTGACTGCTCTTTGGTTACAGAGCGGACCGTTGGTTTTCACAGTACTTGCCCTGACTGTCCTCTGCCTTCATGTTGACCCCTCCACTGCTCGCCTACACCCCTCTCATAGTATTTCCCCCCTCGAGACCCTCCTCTCCACTCACCCTCAGACCCGCTCCTTTGCCTATGTGATCCCACACTTAGAGGGAACCTTGCCCTGGCACTCATGCTGTTTTCTTGACCCCTATCTGGTACGACGACTCTTCATCCCTGTTCTTTTTTTGTACTTTGTTTCTGTTGTATATTTATTCTTCTTGTAATATGGCTAATAGTAGTTTGTTTCCATGGCAATGTAAAGGGAGTAATCAAGAAACGAGTCAGAGTGCCTGGAAAAAAGTAAAATAAACTTTACAGTGAAAAAGCTACAATTTTATTCTTCATGATCCACATGACATGTCCCTCACAATCTCGACTAGTGCCTTACAACTGTAATTAGTACTTATGCATGGCAAAGAAGCATGAAGGAGACTTTGGCTTGACAGAGAATCTATGGACAAATGTTCAATAACTATCGGTGCACGGAATCCTTACTCCATAATTGAGCCGAAGAAACGAGGGGACAGAGGTAAAAGAAGCAGGACTGGACAAAGGTCATTCTAAATACAGAGTATGACTATGGTTATGCAAGAGAAGACATGGTCAGCCTGGAATAAGGAATGGAACTTCCTAGTATCACGATGGACAGAAAGTTCAACAACGGGGACAAATGTCCCATGACCAAGTCTAGAGGGAAAGTTAAAAAAAACGTGGGGCAAAGGTCCCAGGTTGAAGTCTGGAGGAAAGTCCACAACGGGGGGCGAAGGTTCCAGCACAGAGTTTGGACAGAAAGTCCACAAAGGGGGGGCAAAGGTCCCAGCACAGAGTCTGGACAGTAAGTCCACAACGGGGACAAAGGTCCCAGGTGAGAGTCTGGACAGTAAGTCCACAATGGGGACAAAGGTCCCAGGTGAGACTCTGGAGAGTAAGTCCACAACGGGGACAATGGTCCCAGGTCGGAGTCTGGATAGAAAGTCCACAACGGAGACAAAGGTCCCAGGTCAGAGTTTGGAAAGTATGTCCACAATGGAGGCAAAGTAAAAAAAAAAACTGAATTTGGGACAAAGGTTCCAGGATTAACACCGAGGATGGACAGTGGTCTAGATTGCGTCTAAGTTAGTCACATCTAGAACTATGTATCCATCTTTTGAAGTAAAAGCTTCAAGCAAAAAAAGGAATCTCTTTACATCGCATGTGATACTGCACTTAGTAATTTTGAAGAGTACCTATGTATGGAATTCTCAAATTTTATCTAAGACTGTGGTATTTGTAAAGCACAAAGGCGTACGTTGAACTGTCCATCTTCAACTCAGAGCGTAAACTGTTGGTGGGCGGAAACAGATTTGAGAGAGTGGACTGCCTCTTCCTGTTTTGCTGGTCAAAGACAGATTGGCGAGAGTGCACTATCTTTTCCTGTTTTGTCAGTCTGAGGGGAGTAGGTAGTGGTGATACCTATTAGTTGTTTTAAGTGTTGTGTCTCACCTCACCCTTCACTTTTACACTCTTTGCCCCAAAATGCTCTTTTGCCTTCATGAACTAAAATTAGTTCAAAGTCGGCTTAGGCCTCCTATCTGTCTTTAATATTATTGTTGCTGTCTCCCATATTTTAAGCTGTATTTTTATGTTTGTTTCATTTCTTTTCTGTAAAGGAGGAAGATGTGTTGTATATTTATTCTTCTTGTAATATGGCTGACAGTAGTCATTAGCCCTTCCTCAGTGTTTTCACCTTCTCAGCTTCCCAGAATACCTGTGAGTGTCCTAACCTGTACCAGAGTGTTCTATCTGTGTCAGTTGATGTTCTGGTCAGCTGGCGAGGTTTTGTACTCAGCTGTGTCCTACAATAAATCTACATGTAATCAACGAGAAGTATCCTGTTATCTATCACCATCCATTTACAACAGTTTCCCCCCGGATCTCTATCTTCCATCGCTTGTCCACTCTGGTCTGATCATTTTACACCCCCTTGATTCTCACCCTCCTCCTTATTTTTCCCTTGGACTTGTTCTATCTACTTTTGCGATGCCCTATTTTATTGATGTCACTGTGCTACTTAATTTTATTGTTGTAACCTTGTAACTATATATTATTGTTCCTCATGTAAAGCTTTCGGATTCCTGAGGGTCTATCCAGCGCTATTTAAAACTTTCCAAATAAATGAACAAGGTTCTGTTACCTTCTAGTTGTTTATTCTGTGTTCACTGGCGCACTTTTGTTGGAGATAATGAAGTTAAATGTTATCTATAACGAATAAAGATCTGACTGCAATTTGAATCCATTAAATACAATTACTTGTATCAAACTGTATTTAACTTTCAAAATTCCTACCAGCTACTGGAGTAAGCCCTGTCTGCTCATCCATATGTTGCCATTGCAGATTCAGGTTTACAATGGGGTAACTTTGACATTCATCTGAAACGTGGAAGTTCTAAGTAATAGATTATCTCAAGGAATGTGTAAAGAGCTGATCTACGTCTAGGGAATAGCGACTTGCTCCTTTCTCCCACCTCAACAAAATCCAATAGAGAGACCAAGAATGCTTCGGACAAGCTGTAAGCATAAAAATGTATTGAAAAGGTCCTTCATACTCAAGTAGTGGTTTAATTTTTTAAGGCAATTGGCAATCAAGCAAATTCCTGCAAGGCACTCTTGGATACAAACTCTCAAGAACTCTTTCCCAACCTCGATCAAAGATAAAAAAAGTCCACATCTTTGTGAGAGCCAAGTAATCACTATCAAGTAATGTATCCAAGATGGCTGACGAAGCTGTTTTTTGATTCCATCATAGGTTGCATACCAGTGAAAATTAGGACAAGAAAAATATAGAAGCATATTTAATGTGGTTAAAACATTATTTTCATTTTTGTAATCCATCAATAAAAAAGGATAAACATGTAGAAAAGTGCATAACAGATATACATTATGCCCAAACAACTTACTTACATATATAAAGAAAAGTATATAAATATAGCCACTGATGTATAAATAACCATACGCATTTAGCAACAAAAGTGATCAACAATGATATAAGAATATCATCAGAGTTAGTTTTCTCATAAGGGCTCCAGGGCTATGCACCCCTGCCTTGTTATACCAGTAGTGAATAATATAGCCTTATAGCCAGCCGTAGAGGGCTCTAACGGCCATTAAAGGCCCACTCTAGTGTTAAAGCACAAGCCAAAGTCCTTTAACAAGGGAGTGGGACTTTAATGGCTGGTTTAGCCTGGGTACGAAGGGCAAAAAGGATAATAGAACATTCGGCCACTAGATTGCTAAATGTTCTAACAAATAAAACAAAGGCCTTTTGAGCCACAGGGGGTTTAAATCTCCTGGGGCTCCTGATTGACCTTTGTTCACAGCAGCAGCTTTGAATAAACACTACGTGGAATGTTGCTCTGCAGGCTTTTACTGGCCCGTAAAAACACGGAGCACTACATTGTATTTAATGGAGTGCTCCACATTCCAATGTTCTAGTCATCTGTTATTCACTCTTGGTAGAGAGAGAAAATGCTCTCTAGCAGCAGCATAAGACAGCTCTATTGGAGAGAATGTCTGTTGTCTGGCGTGTTCAGTAGTAATCAGAGATTAAACAGGACTAATGAAACCCCTAGCCCTGAGTCCCTGGCACACCTCAGTGCCTCCCAATCTGCGATGTGGTAAAGAGTCACAGATAAAGTTAGCCACGGGCATTGCAGGGTTAAGCCTTGCAGTGCACTTGGCTACACATCAATTAGCCATTCACCCTCACCCTTTCCCAAATCGTAACAGAGTTTAGAAAGGGAGGGTAATTGAGCACAGACTGAAAACTTGAATCTGTGACTGTGCAGGATTGAGCTTCAAGAGTCCGAAGCTGAAAGAAGTGGCAGGAGTCCAAGTGGGACCTGCAAAAACCGCAAGGTAAGTGCTTTTAAATACTGTGTACGGATTTGTAACCATGTATGTTCGAGAGATTATGTGTATATGTGAGTATTTCTGTGTCTTTGTGTGCATGTGTGAGTCAAAGTGATAGTATCAGTGAAGGAGTGAGTCAAAGTGGGGATGATGAGTGATAACAATGGTGAGTACGACTGAGAATGAATCAGTGAGGGAGAATGACAGGGAGTGTGATGTTAGTGTGTATCAGACTGAGCAAGTCAAGTCTGAGTGAGTTTTAGTGAGTCAGAGAATGATTGAGACAGAAAGAGTCGGTGTGAGAGTGAGTGAGACAGATTGGGTCTGATTAAGTGAGAGTGATTGTGGGGACCTTCCAACAAACCTGCCTCTGCCGTTTTGGATTTCCTGAGGACACTCTGTGCAACTTTCTCCACGCCTCGCGGAGGGGCGCTTTCCTTCCTGGGCTGAAGCTGCTGCTGGGGTACACCAGGGGCCGAGGGCTGCGAGCAAGAGGGCTGGGACTCCCTTTCCCAGGGGCCCCAGCAACCCGCGCCCGCTCCACCTGGGCTGCTCTCCCTCCCCGCCCCGCCCCCAACGACCAGGTGAATTAAATACCGGCTTGCCCTGCAGTTCGTGGGACCTTCCAACAAACCTGCCTCTGCCGTTTTGGATTTCCTGAGGACACTCTGTGCAACTTTCTCCACGCCTCGCGGAACCCGCTGCGCGGGTCCCGCTTCGCAGAGGGGCGCTTTCCTTCCTGGGCTGAAGCTGCTGCTGGGGTACACCAGGGGCCGAGGGCTGCGAGCAAGAGGGCTGGGACTCCATTTCCCAGGAGCCCCAGCAACCCGCGCCCGCTCCACCTGGGCTGCTCTCCCTCCCCGCCCCGCCCCCAACGACCAGGTGAATTAAATACCGGCTTGCCCTGCAGTTCGTGGGACCTTCCAACAAACCTGCCTCTGCCGTTTTGGATTTCCTGAGGACACTCTGTGCAACTTTCTCCACGCCTCGCGGAACCCGCTGCGCGGGTCCCGCTTCGCAGAGGGGCGCTTTCCTTCCTGGGCTGAAGCTGCTACTGGGGTACACCAGGGGCCGAGGGCTGCGAGCAAGAGGGCTGGGACTCCATTTCCCAGGGGCCCCAGCAACCCGCTCCACCTGGGCTGCTCTCCCTCCCCGCCCCGCCCCCAACGACCAGGTGAATTAAATACCGGCTTGCCCTGCAGTTCGTGGGACCTTCCAACAAACCTGCCTCTGCCGTTTTGGATTTCCTGAGGACACTCTGTGCAACTTTCTCCACGCCTCGCAGAACCCGCTGCGCGGGTCCCGCTTCGCAGAGGGGCGCTTTCCTTCCTGGGCTGAAGCTGCTGCTGGGGTACACCAGGGGCCGAGGGCTGTGAGCAAGAGGGCTGGGACTCCATTTCCCAGGAGCCCCAGCAACCCGCGCCCGCTCCACCTGGGCTGCTCTCCCTCCCCGCCCCGCCCCGCCCCCAACGACCAGGTGAATTAAATACCGGCTTGCCCTGCAGTTCGTGGGACCTTCCAACAAACCTGCCTCTGCCGTTTTGGAATTCCTAAGGGCACTCTGTGCAACTTTCTCCACCCCTCGCGGAGGGGCACTTTCCTTCCTGGGCTGAAGCTGCTGCTGGGGTACACCAGGGGCCGAGGGCTGCGAGCAAGAGGGCTGGGACTCCATTTCCCAGGAGCCCCAGCAACCCGCGCCCGCTCCACCTGGGCTGCTCTCCCTCCCCGCCCCGCCCCCAACGACCAGGTGAATTAAATACCGGCTTGCCCTGCAGTTCGTGGGACCTTCCAACAAACCTGCCTCTGCCGTTTTGGATTTCCTTAGGACACTCTGTGCACTTTCTCCACGCCTCGCGGAACCCGCTGCGCGGGTCCCGCTTCGCAGAGGGGCGCTTTCCTTCCTGGGCTGAAGCTGCTGCTGGGGTACACCAGGGGCCGAGGGCTGCGAGCAAGAGGGCTGGGACTCCATTTCCCAGGGGCCCCAGCAACCCGCGCCCGCTCCACCTGGGCTGCTCTCCCTCCCCGCCCCGCCCCCAACGACCAGGTGAATTAAATACCGGCTTGCCCTGCAGTTCGTGGGACCTTCCAACAAACCTGCCTCTGCCGTTTTGGATTTCCTGAGGACACTCTGTGCAACTTTCTCCACGCCTTCCGGAACCCGCTGCGCGGGTCCCGCTTCGCAGAGGGGCGCTTTCCTTCCTGGGCTGAAGCTGCTGCTGGGGTACACCAGGGGCCGAGGGCTGCGAGCAAGAGGGCTGGGACTCCATTTCCCAGGAGCCCCAGCAACCCGCGCCCGCTCCACCTGGGCTGCTCTCCCTCCCCGCCCCGCCCCCAACGACCTGCCCACCTTCACCCCAGCTATAAACTAACGTGTGAGTACCGCTGCGCGGGAGCGCACGGGAGCTCGCCGGGAGAAGCCCGGGACAAGGGCGGGACCGTCTGTGGCCGTCAGGGGCCAAAGGAGGCCGGGCTGGGCCATACCCCTTATCCTTTCTCACCCAAACTCTGGTTGAACTCTGATTGTGCATAAGGTGATGCCCTCACCTGCAACACGTGAAACTCCATCAAGGGAGGGGGGTAGCAATACTGGGACGCTGGACAATTACTTCAAATCCGCCAAAGGAGATGGGGGAAAGAAAACTCCCTAGAGAGACGTAGGGCGGACCGTCGGCGATCCATTGAATCAATGAAGAGTAGACCCCTGACAGAAATTATCCCGTATCCTATTTCTCGAGAGGAGGGTACTCCCCCCAATAGCTTAAATCCGACAACCCTTGAGGACTTCCCCCTCTTACTTCGGGAAATCCCAAGCACCCCTGGCATGTTGCCTGAAAAAGTCGTAGACACAACTCCATCCTTGTCATCTGACACTCCAGTTAACCTGGTTACCCAATCTCCCCCCTCGAATATAAATAAGAAGAGCAAGCCAAAGCAAAGTGTTGTGGTGGAGTTGCACAGGCCTCCACCTAGCAAACGCAGTAGGAAGTCCATGGGGGGGCGGGGGAAAACCAAACTATCTCACCTAGATTTTGGCAAAAAACATAAAAATGCACTCCAATCTGGGAAGGACAATGAGACCGCGCCTATCGCTGTCCCCCCCAAAGATCTAAGCCCCAGCATAGCTGCTATTAACAGCGATCCAGTGGCCAACACATCCAACACAAACCCCCCTCTCACATCTATAGGGAGTATAGAATTCTTATTTCGTTCCCTTTTGCAGCCTATTAGTGACAGCCTGAAAAAGGTTGAGATAAGGCTGACTATACTAGAGACATCCCTTACTACCTTAAACACCTTAGTTAGTAAGCAATCCAAGAATGTGGGACCTCATCTCCCTGTAGGAAACCCCCCTAAAACAGGAGCCTTACAGGGTACCAACATAGTACCCCCCCGGGGTGTTCCTACTGCCCCCCCCCTGCAGCAACTAATGGCTATTCCAGTCCAGGCACCGCGTAATAATCCAACTTATAGGCCTTCACAACCAATAGACTCTGCCCCCCAAAGCTCTCAGACAGGGACCAATGATGGCCTCCCCGAAGCTGGCAGCACCCTCCTTCTTCCCCCGGGGCGACCAGTCCCAAGACCACGGAGACCAGATCTGCCGCCAGAAGCTAATAATCTAACGGTGGTGTTAGCAGGTGCTCCTCAACTAAGAACTGGCGAAAATGAAGATTACCAATCCCTAAAGAAAAAGGTGATCAAGTGGCTAAATTGGAACCGACCCTTAGCATCTCATTTTAACAACGAGATTATTATGGTTAGAAGGGTCCCTTGGCTAGGGAAGACCAGAAAAACAATAATAGGGGACTGCATTCTGGTAACTTTTAAAGATCCGGGCACCGTTTTGCATATTTGTGAAGGAGTAAATCGTTCACTGGATTCCACCATCCAGACCCTTCCAGTATCCTTCTTCTTCCTTCCTATTCGCATGCACTATGCTCCTCCGCATGACGAATGGATAAGGGTGGAACGTAGACGCGGACACAAAGCTTATGCACAGCACCCTAACTTCCAAGTGCCTGATACACCCTATTCCCACTTCAACCGTTTTAACTGCTTGAACAGTTTGGATGGGGTTGACTGACTTTCTGCTCACAGCCCAGTGACTCTGGATAATGGCACCGACGGATTTCTTGATCCATCTCCCCCGATCGCTGGTAAAATTCCTGGTCTATTGAATGTCACGGTGACTCCGGATAATGGCTCTTGCAGACTCTCTGATCCACTCGCCCGTAGTGTTGGCAATGTCCCTGAACTATTAAATGGACCAGAGCTCCTGGATATTGGCCCCTGCAGTCTCCCTGAGCCATCTGCCCCCACCGTCGGTAATGTGCCAGAACTATTGATCGAAGCAGCACCTGTAACCGTCCCCTCCAACCCTTCTGGCACGGCAACTGACACCTCCGAACACCTAAGGCTAATCTGCTGGAATGTTGCTGGACTGGCCAACAAACTGGGTGACCCGGACTGGGTAAATTACATCGAGACTGGAGATGTATGTATGTTCCAGGAAACCTGGGCTAGAGAGAATTATGGTCATCAAGGCTACATGTCCTTTTCCATCCCAGCTAGGTGGGAAGGCAAGGGCCGTCCGTCAGGGGGGGCTCACGATCTGGGTTGCATCTCATCTAGGCTGCACGGCAACACGGTTGTCGGCTAACTCAGAAGACATTCTTGTGGTTTCATTATCCTGGCCTAACCAAGCCAAACTTGTGTTAATTAACATCTATTCTAGGTCAGTGGGAATTGCAAAGGAATCACCGACCATAGATGAACTCACAAACTTTATATCTGAACTACCGAGTGATTCATTCTATGTGGTGGGAGGGGATTTTAATTCTCATTTTGAGCCACTTCCTGGTCTTTTGGAGGGGTTCTCATCGGAAGAAGAGGCCAGATGGGCAGTCCCCCCAGTGGAAGCTCCCCCCCCGAAGGCTTGGACCCCACTAGCACTACAAATCACAGCTCTAACCCTAAAGTTCGGAATCAGAGCCTGTAACGGGCGAATGAAATCAGATATACCCAGTAAAACCACCTACAATAGACTGGGAAGAGAGTCCCGCCTTGATTATGTCCTGGCCCAAATAGTGAAGTGGCCGACCATTCAGGATTTTAGGGTTATGGAACGGTCAGATAGCGACCATAATGCGCTCGAGCTCGACCTTGTCAATCCTGGCCCTCAAGCTCCTGTGACCAATGTAGAAGGGAACAAACCTGCGCTTCTCCTGGAAAATAGTAGGAGAAGAATCAGGTGGGAGCACTTGGTTACAAGCAAGAACAAACTCCCCATGCTCTATGAGGGGATAACTCCCATCTTGGAAACTGTGGGGAGTTTGGACAACGAGGCAAGCAATAATGATTCCCGGGCTAAATTGTACAAGGCTCATGAGGACCTTATAAAAGCTGCGGCCCCTCATCTCTCTAGTAGCTCACGAAAACCTAGACAGGGGCGACAAGGCAAAACAACATGGTATAGTCCGGCATGCAGAAGGGCAAAAGCAGAACTCCTCAGACTTATTAAGGAGGGACTAGGGGGGGATAGCCTTAGACAAAGCAGGCGGGCTTACAAGAAACTAGTTGCCCACGCTAAGGCCGAGTGGGAGGAAAATCAGTGGGAAGAACTTAGCAAGGCCCTAGCGATCCAAAACCAACGTCTGTTCTGGAGGATAGTGAATGGGGGGTCGGGGCATCTTCAATCGGCAATAGAGCCCAATATTGCCCCAGGGGTGTGGCAGGCTCACTTCCAGTCTCTTTACAGTTCTGAGCCGGGAGAATCTCCTACTGTCACCGAGGTTGGTTGGCCAGGCTATGAAGGAGAGCTGATAACGCTGGGTGAGGTCACCGCTGCCATCTCAGGTCTTGCTTCTGGAAAGGCGCCAGAACTGGATGGCTTACCTGGGGATATGTTCAAACAGGAGCCCATTGTATGGGCCCCCTACCTTACTGCCCTTTTCAATGGAGTTCTAAGCGGCATGGAAATCCCTGGTACTTGGCTGGGGGCAGAGGTGGTCCCTATCTTTAAAAAGGGCTCGCCTCTCCTCCCGGCCAACTACAGACCCATCAGCTTAATCAACGTAGCACAGAAGCTGTTTGGCAGGGTTTTGCTGAATCGCCTGCAGGATTGGATGGAAGAGGTGGGTGCCCTTAGTCCCTATCAGGCGGGATTTAGGAAGGGGGTATCCACAGTGGACCAGGTTTTTAGGTTGTATCTTATCTATTGGAGGGCAGCAATATTCGAGGGCGGCAGTCGGTACACAATTTTTGTGGACTTACGGGCCGCCTTCGATCTGGTGCCCAGGGGAAAACTCTGGAGCGTCTTGGCAGAGATGGGCGTCCCCCCGGACATCCTAGTAATCTTACAGAGGCTCCATCATAATAATTATGCCCGAGTGAGGTGTGGGAGGTCGGGGGAATTGACCGATAGATTCCCCGTTGACCGAGGGGTAAGGCAGGGTTGTGTGTTGGCACCGACCCTGTTTTGCCTCTTCGTCAACGGGGTAATCACCCACCTAAATGCCACCAATTATACTGACGCCCCCAAACTAAATGGCAGCAGGGTGCCCGCAATCATGTTTGCGGACGACACCCTGCTGCTATCAAAAACCCCTATGGGGATACAGAGGATCCTTGATTCATTTGTAGCCTTCTGTACGGACAGGGGGCTAGAAATCAATGCGGCCAAAACTAAATTCATGGTTTTAAATCCGAGCCAAAAATTGCGGCCGAATCCGCAATTGGGAGTAGCACGGCTCGAGAGGGTTGCCACCTTTGAATATCTAGGTGTGACTCTTAATGAAACCATGACTTGGGGATCCCACCAGAGTAGGGCGAACCTCAAACTTACGCAAATTACTGGGGGTATCGCCCGGATGATGACCGGCTCCTCATATCGCCCGTTGGGGGCCCTAATCCAGATATACAAGGCCCAGGCCAGGGGAGCGATCATGTATGGGGCGGAACTGTGGGGACACACACCATGCCGTAGCCTGTCACTAACAGAAAACAAGTTTATAAGACAGATAACCACGCTTCCCCCCAGTACCCCGCTCCTCCCCTTGAGGCTTGACCTCGGTCTAGGACCATTATCTGATGAAATAAGCCTGAGACCCATAGCCTTCTGGCGTAGGTTGTGGAGCAGTAATGATCTTGCAGCATACAGGGCGGAACTGGCAGAATTATTGAACCACCCAAAAGTGCCCCGTATCCCTTGGGTCAAAAACATCCAATCCACCTGCATGGAACTAGGGCTCCCTGACTTATGGACTGGCCCTGCGAATGCCGCACTGAACATCTCTAAAAGGTCCCTGACTAACGTATACCACGAACACAAATTAGCTAGGTCCCGAGTTACCCAGGCAGAAGTGTCTCTATCCTCTGTGTTTTTGCAAAGCAAGGACCTTTATAGGTTGGAGAGGGTATTGGATCCTATCTTTCCGGTACTTGCTAGGAAGCTGTTTCTCCAATGGAGATACGGCTCACTGCCCTCTCGGTCCTTTACAAGTACTTGGTCATCGCCCCCCACTACGACGCAGTGCCCGGCCTGTGATGCTTTGGAGGAAACCGATTTACATGTGGCCTTCTTCTGCCCAGCCTACAGGGCAGCGCGGAAATACTGGCTTCTTCCATTGATTAGGAATATGGGCGGCAGGGAATATGCTCCAATGTATAGGATTTTAAAATCTGATCTCTCTGGCCCAACTGTCCTCGCATTATCAAAATTTCTTACCAATGTTTGGCATACGCGCAACCGTATTTTAAAGGTGTTGGGTCCCCCTTAAAATTTTAGATGCACAGTTTTTATAGTATTTTTAACATATGTACTTCCAATGTTTTAATGTTTTGACTTATTGTGATTGTATATGTGTACTGTTTTTCTTTTATGGCCAAATGGCCGAAATAAAGATTGGAAAAGTAAAGTAAAGATTGTGGCTGAGTAAGTTTGAGTCAGAATGAGTGTGAATGAGTCAGAGTGAATTGGAAAGAGTTTGACTGATTGAATCAGGGAAAGTGAGTGAGATTAAGTGAAAATGTTTGAGGCTGACTTCTAATGAGTAAGACTGAGTCACAGTGAGATGGAGTGAGTCAGAATGTTTGAGACGGATTGGGACTGAGTGTGAAAGAGTGAGATTGATTGAGTGTGAGTGAGTCAAAGTGAGAATAAAACAGAATGAGTAGGACTGAGTGAATCAGGGAGGAAGAGTGGATTATGGTGAGACTCAGGCTAACTAGGTGAGAATGAGTGAGACTGAGCGAGAATGATAGAGTGAAACTGAGTGAGGTGCAGTGAGACAAAGCAAGTCAGAGTAACATTGTGTGATTCAGAATGAGTGAGACAGAGTGGCACTGAGTGGAAATGAGTAGAACTGATTGAGTATTGGTGAGTCACATTGAAACTGAGTGAATCAGAAGGAGTGGGACCGAGTCATTCAGGGAGAACGAGTGAGTCGTGGGGAGACTCAGAGTAGCTGAGAATGAGTGAGACTGAGTGGCAAAGAGTGAGTCAGAGTGAGACTGAGTAAAACTAAGTAAGACTAAATGCCTGATTTCAGTCTTGGTGGAGAGTAGCACTTTGTATGCAAACAACAGATATCCTGTCCACCTTATTAAGATCCCACGATATCCTTTGAAGATCGTAATATGATGCAGAACTTATCATAACAGATATCACCTAATTCAAGGTTTGCCCCAATTGGAAACTCATCCCACATATGCATCCATTGAGCATTGACCCATCAGCCTCTGTAACTCCATACTTTGTCCCAAGGTCTGACTACACTTACCACTGCTAAAGGATCAGCCATCATGATGAAACAAAAAAAACTATAGAACCACATTCCCAAATCATCCAATAACAACAATTAACATCATTAGCAATGGCAAGATAAAGGTCTATAAAACCTATAAGGTTTTATTGTCAATAACAACCCCTTGTCAAAAATGGGAGGCCAACTTTCACTGCTTGTGCCAGCATAATGCTGTAACACCAAAGTTGTCTTCCAGAACACTGCCAGGGATACCTTCACAGGAAGAGGCATCTATTGGGCAGTCCTGGCACCTCTATGATCTTACTCAGGTGGGCTTGGGTTGGGAATGAGAGGGCTGGGTTGGTCATCTGGAGGGAAGGGCTTTGGATTGGGAAGGTTGGCTAGGTCTGCTGAGGGCCGGTCTTGGGATAGGGAGGGCAGTGTTGGTTAGTGGGAGGGCTGCGCTTGGGAGTGGGATGGATGGGTCTATCTATGCAGGGTATTTTGTATCCCTGAAGGGCAGTGATGGGTTTAGTAAGGAGCCAAAAAGGTGGTTTGCATTTTGTGGTTGATTTATTTACAACATCTAGGTTGGGGTGGGGAAGAGGTCCTTTGGGTTTTGGGAGAAGGTGGGCTGTTTTGGGACCTTTCATTTTGTTCTGCTTACTCTCTGTTTGTTTGGCAGTGGTAGTGGTGTGTTTGGGGGTCTGGTTTTTGGGGTAGATTGAAAAGTAGAATAGCAAACAGAGCACGTTGTTTGGGACATTGAGGAGAAGGAGAGACAATGGATGGGGTTTTGGAAGTAGAGGGCTGTGAAGTCCGAGATATAACTGAGAGTGCACGTGTCTGTGTGTCTGATGTACGTTTGGTTGTTGAGTGTGTGGCTTCCTTTGCAATCTGTGATATGTCTGTGACTGGTGGTGTGGGTTCTGTGCTTGGGTGTGTAATGGCAGCAGTGGCTGTGTCCGTTGTTGTGGACTCTGCCTATATATGTGTAGTGGCTGTGTCTGACGCTGTGGTGTATGTCTGTAAACATATAGTCGCTGTGTCTGCTGGTGTGGCATATGGATCGATGTATGTTGTGGTTGTATGTGGAGCAGTGGATGTGGTGTCTGGGTGTATGTCACTGGATGCAATGGTCAGAGTGTTGAGTGTCTGGGGAGTGGTTCTATGCCTGTGTTTATGTTTTGTTTCTGTTGTTGTGTGCGGTATGTGGATGTTGAGATAGATGCAAGCTCAGGGGTGCATGTGCTTTGGGTAGGTACAGTGATGGGGATTGTGGATAGGAAAGAGGCAGGAAGTGGGGTGGAAAGCAGGAACTGGTGGAAGGCTGCAGTGAGTGTGGAAGTAGGAGCAGGAAAAGATCTCTGCATGGCGGACATGTCAGCGTGAATGCCTTCCAGGAACACCACCATCTGTGTAAGCTGGGAACATTGCAGCCGAATGGCATTCAGCACTGCGGTCTGTCCACAGAGATCTGCCTCAAGATGTAATTTGTCCCCACACTCAGGGAAGCTTGGAGACAGGGGTTGTGGTGCCTGGTCCAAAAGAGACTCCTCCCATCTTATGAGAGTGGGTATGGTCAGCTGGTTTGCGAGCAGCAGGGACGGTGGAGGTGGTATGGGTGGCTGACTCGGATGTTGTGGATGCAGGTCCAGGGGAGTCCACCAACATGAGGTAGTGACCACTGGACCTTGACGCTAATGAAGATACAGATGTCTCCTCTTGGCCATTGGCCACTTGTGTGGGTGTCTCATGCAGAATTGGCTAAAAACGTATTTTAAAAAAATTTTGTGCTTAGAATTCTCGGATTCTCTGTGCTATACCCTTAATCCCCATGTTTTTGGCTCTTCCCAGTCACAGGCCCTTGCCCCATTTACACAAGTGAGGAATCATTTAACTCGGAAGGCTGAGGGGAATGCTGTGGGGTAGGACATTTGTGCCGGCACGGCGATTCCACACATAAATATGTGGGAAATGTGGTCTCCGCAATACGTTTCGGGCATTTGCCTGTCACGGGTAATTGACCCACCCACGCAAGTGAGATTCCATTTTTTATTGGGGTACCTGAGGGAATGATGGGTTGGTAGGAAATGTGTGGATCCATGCAGATTCCAAAACTGTCCCACACAGAAATTTGAGGAAAATTTATTTTTTCCAGCTAAATTTGAGATTTGCAGGGATTCTGGGTCAAAATAGGTTGGGTGGGTCCACGCAAGCCATACCTCGCTGAACTCTCCCGGGTGTCTAGTTTTCAGAAGTGTGTGGGTTTGGTAGGTCTACAAAGATGGCCACCTTAAACGGGGCCAAAAACCCAGGTGACCCCATTGCAAAACCTGATTGTTTTGTGATAGGTAATTATGTTGTCTCCACAATACGTTTTGGGCTCTTGCCTGTCGCGAGTACTTGACCCACCCACCAGAGTGAGGTACCATTTTTATCAAGAGACCTGGGAAAATACTGAGTTGTAGGAAATTTGTGTCAGCACGGGGATTTTACAATTTTTCCACACAGAAATATGAGAAAAAGTTGTTTTTTTCATCAAAATGTGAGGATTGCAGGGTTTTCCGGATAGGGAAACTTTAGGGGATTCATGCAACCCATACCTCCCTGCACCCCCGGGTCTCTACTTTTCAGAAATGTAAGGGTTTGGTAGGTTTCATAGATGGCCGCCAAACCCGCGACCAAAAATTCATGTGACAGTTAGTACCTGGGTGTTTAGATAAGTACATGGGTAGTGCCTGGATAATTGAATTAGTGCATCAGTAGTGCCTGGCTGATTAGATGAGTGCATCACTAGTGTCTGATGATTGCATTGTCAAAGTATGAGTGATTGAATGAAAACAAGTGTACTACTCGTTTTATTATATAAATGCAACAGTATTGCCTAAGTAATTGAATGAGTTCATGAGTCCTGGATTGGTGATAGGTTCACTGCAATCGATCTGCCTGCCTACTTGGATGAGTGCATGGGTTGTGCCTCAGTGTTTGAATGACAGCATAGGTACAGTCTTGGTGATTGTATAAGTAAATGGTTAGTACCTGGGTCATTGGATGAATGCATGCATGGGTAGTGCCTGCATAGTTTAATGATTATATAATAAGTGCCTGTGCGATTGCAAAAGTGCAAATGTAGTTTCTGTGTGATTGAATGAGTACATAGACAGTGCATAAGGGATTTGATGAATGCCTTAGTAGTGACTGACTGATCGGATGAGTGTCTGAGTAGTGCCTGGCTTACTGTGAACGCACCTCCAATGTTGTTAGATACATAACAGTTGTAACTACATCTCCAACTCATTGTTTAAGTCCTTCATCAGTATGAAACTACTTGTTTTAGTGCATCAATCCTTTTCTACAGAGTTTATGTCTGTGAAGTCTAGATATCACACTTGAAATATAATTGGATACATGGCTCTCTAGGAGTATACATTGTTCTGTTACTCAGTGTGCACATGCATCAGTAAGTTTCTAAAATTGAAAACAACAATTCTCACTTTTTCAAACCACAAAACCTTCTTGTAAGGCATATCTAAATTTTTTTCAAATATTTCTTGCATCTTCAAAACATAAATTAAGCATTTTCTAAGAAAGGTTATACACCAAGTGAAGCTAGCACAAGAACTCTCCAGAGATATTCTGTACTATTAACCTCGTCAATCTTAAAGAGAGCATGTTTAAAGAATTGAACCACCCTCACCATATACATGAATTTTTTAACAGCCTTAAAAACATAGATCACCATGTAAACATATATGTGATTTCAAAACAGATATATACCTTTCGGCCATCTTTCTAAAAATATGAAGTTTTTTAAGTAAACTCAAGAGCCTCAATGTACATATGTCTGCAACCAGAAAAAACATATCTCACCATCTAAACATATGCAAACTAGTCATATAAATAAAACCCACATTGCAAATACTCTGTAATACGTACCTTACAAGTATTACTACATCAAAATTCATATCCAGGCACAGCACATTTTCTTATGTTTTATTCATGACTACACTACCCCTGTTCAATAAAGTGACTAAAGGTACTACAGTTCCTAGAAGGCAAATAACATAGATCTGTTTGTTCTTCACATGATGCTTGGACATTTAAAACATTGTCATTTTTAAAGGCATCGCTCATGCTAACTTTCAGCAGTACTAAAATCTTTAACACATGTCCTCTGCCAGATACAGTTTAGCTGACATATTGTTTTCACATCACTTTCATAAAAATCTTCATTTCTAATGTACATTTTGTAAATAATCAAGTTATATACATACCAGTGTATTGAGTACATAGAATAGATTGTTCTTTCAGCTCTTTCTGCATAGTTTTTGACATTGTTAAGATTTGTAAAATCGAAGCATTAGAATGATACAACACTCGCATAGAAAGCAACTATAAAATGGCAACCTCTTCAACCTTCCACTCCATGATCATGAGAAAGGCAGAAAATAAAATCATGTCTTTCATTTTAGACTACTTTATCTCCACTTGTGAATAGTTAGCAACAGTTAACCCTTTCCCTCTCTTTCAAATTGAGGTTCCATTCTAAGCATGAGTCGCGCAGAGGTCGGCTAGCATCAATAATTCTGCACCTGTGAAAGCCACACATAGTAAATGATGCATTGACATTGGCACACTAGGAGAAGACAGATAGAACAGTGTGTCATCCACAACTACACTATACAGGTGCTCAGTTTGCAGCTTTAAGTCGCAAGTAGACAACAACAACCACAACTACCACCCCAACCAAACCTCACCCCCACCAAGGCAACGCAGAAGAAGGAAGTGGGTTTATCGCCTGTGGATAACCCTAATTGGATTTAGGAAGGACAAGTTCATCACCTATCACTGGCTTAAGAGGGAGTGCATTGTACAGCTGCCCCACCAGATTGCCCCAAGGGTCCAGCCAACAGTTGACAGGTCTAACAACATTCCTCCACAGGTGAAGCTCATGGCAGTTACACATGCTGGATCGGAGTCCTTCCAGACAACAACCTCTAGAGTGGCCAGAATCTACGAGCCATCTTTCTCAACAATCCTTCCCTCCATCCTGGATGCCATCATTCATCAGACACCCCAATACCTTCTCTTCCACAACAGCCACAAACTACAGCTGGAACAAAACAAGGGTTTTATGCCATTGGTGGGTTTCTCACACATGCTGGGTGCCATGTACTGCGTACATGTACAATTGGTTATCCCTGTAGCAAGATATAATTTCCATTGGAACAGGAAAAACATACACTCCATCAATGTGCAGGCCATTGACAACCATTACGGGCTGTTTACAAATGTACTGGCCAAATACCCTGGCAGTATGCATGATGCATACATATTCCAGGACTGCATAATAAATGACCGCTTTCAAGATGGGCGATATGAGAATGGCCGACTGAAGGAAATCTCAAGTACCCACAGTTCCATTAACAGTTAGAAATGGACGCCACAATATCCATCTTTGTGTTTGTCGTTGCATGTAGGAACATAAGTATGAGTGGTGTGTCTCATACATGCACCATGCATCATAGTACATGTGTAATGCAAACCCCAAAGTCATACATGTTAAGACATGCAGAGCCACTTTGTCTGTTGTTGAATGGTGTAAAGGTACAGAACAATGCACTGCAGGCCAAAATTCTGTGTAGCATCACTGTTTGCAAGGGAGGTGCTCCATGGGCATGTCATATATCACACCCCAGAAAAATTGTACAATGTGACAAACCAACTTGTCCGAACAGGTGATGTGTAACAGTAAAAAAGAAACGAAGTAAATCCAATTCACTCCCTAGTCCTATGTGTGCTGTGTTTTGTAGTATAAATGGAGAGATGACCAACCCTCTAAAGATGCACCCTGTGCCGAAATGTGCACCCTCAAACACAAACACAATCCTGCATGCAATGCAGGCCCCTGCCCACCCATAGTGCAAGTGTGAACGTGTATCTGTTAGGTAACTTGTGTGCAAGTGTAGTCTGAATAAACTGGAATGTGCTGCATGGCCTCATTACTGTACACTACCGCCTTCTCCCAGTGACATTGTGCAATGCAGAAAGGTGTCTTGCTGCACTGAAGAATGCCAATCTGAAATGATATGGGTCCATGTGTCAAATGCACATTGTGGGAACAAGGCCATTCAAAGAGTACACACTGCTGTGCCACTTTGCAATACACCTACAAATCTGGCAATGGCAGTAGCGAAACTACATCAATCATTTGCAATGTGTCTGTTCATCCTGTGTGGATGGACAAACCACATAAACTGCACTTGTTAACAATTTACCCTTAAAGGCCTGTGCAAATGCCATGCAGCCCTCCACTAACATCAATGGGTTACCATGGACAAATGCAGGTGTCAGTGTAATACATGACTGCTATGTCACTGCCTACAGAGGGAGGATCAACTAGCTAAATATCTGATCCTCAATCTGTCAGTTCACACATGTATTGTCAGTGCAAACCAGAGTGGGTGGGAGCATCTCCAAATATCCAGAACAGGAAGCTACAGTATCAGCAAGACAGTTTTGTGTACAATGTAACAGCCCATGCTCACCATTTGCTGTTACAGAGAGTAATGGAAGAGATATGTGTACACCTGTGACCACCTGTATGAGTAAACCATATTGTGAAAATCAGTACAAAATATGCATTGTTGGACCTGCGATGGGCAAGCCCAGCACAAAGGGGGTAGCTTTGGCTCAAGTGTCAAGACAAGGGAAGGCTATCGTGTTAAGCCGGCTTTGACCCAATAATATCTCCTTGTATAACCACCAAAAAGAAGGACACCACACCACTGTTGTAGAAAAATACGATTCCTTTATGTAAAAATTCTCTGTTGTGAATGGGGTTCAATTAGTAAAGCACATACACATTTCTTTTGGCCACAATTTGCTGGGATTCGATTTTGGAATAAATACAATAAATAAGCTCTGGAATAAATATCATCAATAAATAGAATAAATATCAGGAATAAATACCATCAACAAATAGAATAAATATCACTTTTGTTTAGCAGAATAAATACTGGTTCAGTTAAATAAACATTCACAGGTTCATACTGGTATCGCTGCCACCAATTAAATACTTCAGGAACATTACACTTGCAATACGCTTTAAGTTGGAAAGATAACTCTTACAGTTTATGATGGTTTCACCAATCTTATACACAGGCTTCTCTGGGCACAAAAGGAGTGTTGGGACTCTTTAAGAATCACACGGGGTTATGCGCGTGTATCTAAAAGGCAAGGAACACAGTGAACACTTCATTTACACTCGGCTGCCACCGGGTTGAGATCTCTGTTTGCCGGTGGGGTCTAAGCGCGCCTAGGGGGTTTTACCACTGCTAGCACTAAGGCGGCACCAGTTCAAAGTCTTTAGACTGACGAACGGGGCTGCCGAAGAGGTCACACAGTCTTGCACTCAGTCAAATAAATGCTGGTTCACAGTTCCTTTACCACCTGAAGAAACGGGCCCACCTCACATCGGCTGCAATCGGAAAGCGATTCAGTCGGGTTCAGCACTTCTCTCACCAGCGACGGGTTCTCAGGGGCTCCACGGACCTCCCTCCGACTTCCTCAAACAGGGAGGGTTCCCGCCCACAGCTACAGCCGTCGATTCACTGGGGAGGGGCAGAGACAGTAGTCCCACCCAACGAAGGCCGGCCTTTCCCCGCCCAGGCGCACCACCTCACCTCAGTCTGCACAGGAAGCACTCTTCGCCGGTGGGGCTCGGAGACGTCCGAGCTCCTTGCTGGAGGCGCCTGTCACAAAGGGGGCACAGAAGACGCTCGCGGTCGCGGCGAACTTGCTCTCGCCTCATGACCCAAGTCTGTCGTAATTCACCACCAGGGGGGGCGGGGAGGCCCACAAACACGGCCACAGTCTCTTGGGGACAACGAGGCACTCGCTGGGCAGGCTCTGTAGGCTCGAGGTCACCGCACACATAGCTGACTGGAACGCCAGTCAGGATCCACACCAGTGACCCTTGCTTGCTCTACTGCCCGCACTACCATCCGCCTCAGGGGTCAACAGGGCAGGTGTCAATCTGGTGTCAAGTCTGGAATCTCCTTCTTCACCTAGATCTGGAACATCATTATCCTATCTAGTCTTCTGGTCATCTAAAATGGCCGCCAGGGTCTGGACCTTATATACCCAGTGCCCTGAGGTGCTGGCTCGTGCCAGTAGGTTCTAGAACCTTCTTTGGGCTAGGCCAATGACATGGCACTTCTGAGAGGTATTTGGGACCCTATCAGCCACCATACTGGGGTTCTAGAGCAGCCATTTTGTGTACCTGAGGAAAATAAAGAAATTCCTGTCAGGAATGCGCGCCAAGTAAAAGGGCGCCAAAATGTTGAAAGGTCAAGGTTCATGGAGGCTCCAAGGGGAGTCACTCACATGAGGAAAAGGGATGGCCACCATTTTGGGGCCATTCATACAGGTTGCCAATACCAGTCTATAATGTCACAGGTTTCGCCAGGTGCCTTGTAAATAGGTGCCAAAAACCTTGTGAACAACTGGGTGTCAAGGAACATCCACCCCCATGAAACAGCACACAAAAGGTCCTGGTAGACAAAGAAAAGCGACAAATGTTGAGAGGTACAGGGGAACAAAAGAAATCATAGTGGTGAGGGGACTCTCAGAAGCAGACGGGTCTAACACGCGTCCCCCCCAGCTGAAAGTGGGGAGAGCTACCCAACCCCTTGGGAGTTCTCAACACTAAGGCGGAAATACCTGGAGAGACCGTCTGCATTGGCGTGGTCAACTCCGGGTCGGTGTTCCACCCGAAAGTCCATTCCCTGTAGGGAGATAGACCACCTCAACAGTTTGGGGTTTTCCCCCTTCATCAGCATGAGCCAACGAAGGGGTCGGTGGTCTGTCTGAACAAGGAAGTGTGAACCAAAGAAGTATGGTCGCAGCTTCTTCAGTGCCCAGACCACCGCAAAGGCTTCCCGTTCAATGGTACTCCACCTCTGTTCCCAGGGAAGCAGTCTCCGTGACAGAAAGACCACGGGTTGATCCAGACCCTCTTCATTGAGTTGCGATAACACCGCCCCAATGCCAATGTCGGAAGCATCTGTCTGGACAATGAATTCCTTAGTGAAGTCTGGAGCCTTCAAGACGGGAGCGTTACACAATGCTTGTTTCAGAGTGTCGAAGGCTCGCTGACAAGCCTCCGTCCAGATGATTCTCCTGGGTTGCTTCTTGGCCATGAGTTCAGTAAGGGATGCCACGACAGTGCCATACCCCTTCACGAACCATCTGTAGTAACCTGTGAGGCCCAGGAAGGCTCGGGCCTCAGTCTGGGTCTTGGGGGGTTTCCAGTCCGTGATTGCCTCAATCTTCGCCTGAAGTTGCTGCACCTTTCCCCTGCCCACCAAGTGACCTAAGTACACTACTGACCCCTGTCCAATCTGTCATTTCCTGGCCTTGATCGTCAAGCCAGCCCTTTCCAAGGCTTGCAGAACGGCTTGCAAGTGCTGCAAGTGATCCTCCCAACTGCTACTAAAGACAGCTATGTCATCCAAGTAGGCAGCAGAGAAGGACTCCATCCCGGTGAAGATCGTGCTCACCAACCGCTGAAAAGTGGCAGGAGCGTTTTTGAGCCCAAAGGGCATGACGCAGAACTGGTAGTGTCCATCAGGTGTGGAGAAGGCTGACCTTTCCTTGGCTCCATCAGTCATGGGAATGTGCCAGTACCCTGCAGTGAGGTCAATGGTACTGGAATATTGGGCAGCTCCCAACCGGTCAATCAGTTCATCCGCCCGAAGGATCGGATGCGCATCTGTTTTGGTTACCGAATTTAGTCCTCGGTAATCCACACAGAATCGCAATTCTGGTGTGGCGCCAGGTGGAGCAGCTTTGGGCACCAAAACTACCGGGCTAGACCAAGGGCTACTTGAAGGTTCGATGACTCCTAGTTCCAGCATCTTAGCTACTTCACTTCGAATGCTGGCCTTCACCTTGTCAGACAGCCGGTAAGACTTGGACTTTACAGGTGGGCTGTCTCCTGTGTCCACATCATGGGTACACAGGTGGGTCTTACCCGGAACAAGGGAGAACAGAGGAGCGAATGACCCCAAGACCCGGCGACATTCCTCCTGCTGCTCAGGAGTCAGGGATGGCGAGAGTTTCACTCCCTCCACCGACCCATCCTTTTCTTGAGACGCAAAAAGGTCAGGGAGAGGCTCTGTGTCCTCTTCCTCTGACCCGTCAGTCACCATAACCAACATGACTTCGGGCCTCTCGTAGTGGGGCTTGAGGCGGTTGGCATGTAACACCCGATGCGGGTGCCGAGGGGTCTTCACTTCCACCAAGTAGGTAGCCTTTAAGCATGGGCGGAAAATCCGTTACGCTCGCGGATTTTGCGGATTTTCGGTAAATTCGCAATCCGCGAGATCCGCGAATTTCCCGCAAAATCCGCAAATTCGCACGCAGCGGATTTTTTGCTGCGTGCGGTGTAAGTTCGCAATTGCGAACTGGTACAAAACCCTTGCGAACAGGCAGAAATCCTTGCGAACTGGCAGAAATCCTTGCGAACACAAAAAAAGCATTCAGCAGGTTCAAAAGTTCTAACTCATAATTAGTAACCATTCCCTGTAGTGCTTCCTGACAAGGGCCCCTCCAGAGTTCAGTTGCTAGTTGCAACAATTATATGACCCTGCTCGGACCCTCACAGCAGGCTCATAGAATAGCTACAAGTAGGCCACAAAGGTCCTGGAAAAAAAAATTGCACTGCAACAGAAAGCAAATTACAGATAAGGAAGCAGGTGCCAGACTGGAATTTTAAAACAGTGACACATTAATAAATCAACCCCAAATTAATTCATGTCAGTTGAAGCAGGCAGGTGTGCTTGCTTTTCCCCCCCATAATCTACAGTGATGATGAACCAGAGGGTGGCATTGATGCACCAGAGGATGGCATGGGTAAAACAGAGGGTGGCAGGGGTGAAACAGAGGGTTCTGGGAACCTGTGATGATGAACCAGACGTAGAAACAACATAATCGTGACCGTTGCGAGCCGACATGTAAGTTCGCAATTGCAAACTGGTACAAAACCCTCGCGAACTGGCAGAAATCCTTGCGAACTGGCAGAAATCCTTGCGAACACAAAAAAAAATCCGCAAATTCGCGAGAATTCGCGGATTTTGCGGATTGCGAGTTCGCAAATTCGCAAAATTCGCGAACGCCAGATTCGCAAAATTCGCCCATGCTTAGTAGCCTTGCCCATCTTCTCCAACACCTCATAGGGGCCTGTCCAACGGTCCTGGAGGGCACTCAGCTCTCCAGGCTCCATCACCCACACCTTCTGACCAGGCTCCAGCTCCACCGGGTGAGCATTGTGGTCGTACTACGCTTTCATCACAGACTGGCTGGCTTCCAAGTTGTCAGAAGCTTGCTTCCACAACTTAGCCATTTGGCTCCGGAAGGCCAGCATGAAGCTCACCACGTCCCGGGGGACTTTCCGAGGAGACTTTTCCCAGGAGTCCCTCACCAGGCTGAGAGGTCCACGTACAGGGTGACCGTACAAAAGCTCAAAGGGGCTAAAGCCCACTCCCTTCTGCGGCACTTCCCTGTAAGAAAAGAGCAAACAGGGTAGGAGGACGTCCCATTTCCTCTGCAGGCTTTCGGGTAGACTTCGGATCATACCCTTCAAGGTTTTGTTGAACCTTTCCACAAGGCCATTGGCCTGTGGGTGATAAGGAGTGGTAAACCGATAGGTCACTCCACACTCCTTCCACATTGCCCGCATGTACGCTGACATGAAGTTGGTCCCCCTGTCAGACACAACTTCTTTGGGGAATCCCACTCGGGTAAAGATCCCCATCAGGGCCTTCGCCACTACCGGTGCAGTAATGGTTCTCAGAGGTATTGCCTCCGGATACCCTGTGGCATGATCCACCAGTACCAGGATAAACCTGTGAAAAGATGATGTCGGTGGATCTAGGGGCCCAGCAATGTCGATGCCCACCCTTTCAAAGGGGGTACCAACGACAGGAAGTGGTTCCAGGGGAGCCTTCAGCTTCATCCCTGTTTTCCCACTGGCTTGGCATGACACACACGACTGACAGTATGTGTCGGACGCCACCCTCATTCGAGGCCAATAAAAGTGGGGGACAAGCCGTGCAAAGGTCTTGTCCTGTCCCAGGTGTCCTGCCAAGGGAATCTCGTGAGCCAACTCTAATAGGAAGGCTCGGTAACACTGTGGGACTACCAGGGCCCGTGACAGTCCGTGCACTGGCGCCCTGGGCTCACTGTAGAGGAGACCATCCTCCCAGTAAACACAATAGTTCCCAGACTCGTTACCTACTGCCTGGGCTTCAGCCTGTTGCCTCAGACCCTCGAGGGTGGGACATTCCCTCTGTCCCTTGCTCAGTTCTTCCCTGGATGGTCCCCCCTCCACTCGCCACTCAGCAGGGATAGGCAGATCCTCCAACGGAACCATGTCCTCCTCCGCGGACTCCGGGTCCATCTCCTCCGATGGCCTATCCGTCTCACGGGGCACGGACATCGAGGCAGGCTCCTCCTGTCCTCAAGATGCTCCCTCATCGGCAGCTGGGTGGGCCATTGTTCCAGGCTCCAACCCATGCGACTTCTCCTCCCGAGCAGCCGCCGACCTGGTACTCACACAGGCCCAATCAGGTGTACCCAGCATCTCAGAATGAGTCCGGTATTCCACCTCCTTCCAAGCATTGTGCTCCATATCATTGCCCAGCAGACAATCGACTGGCACGGCGGGGCTTACGGCAACTCGAAGTGAACCTGCAACCCCTCCCCGCTCAAAGGGAACCTCAGCCACGGGATAGTGGCTCATTCTGCCGTCAGCCATCGCGGCTGGATGAAGTACGCCTGGAATCACCTGCTCCGAGGACACCAGATGACTCCTGACTATAGTCATACTGACTCCTGTATCTCTCGGAGCTTCCCCTCTATGGCCATTGATGGTGACCCATTGCCCATACTTGGTAGTATTTGGGGGCATCTGGATCTTTGGAACCATCTCCCGATCACCCAAGGACACTAAGGTGACACCCGCCCACTCCCTTCCCTTAACTAAGGGCATCTCCTCCCCGAGCGCTACACTAGCAACTCCCGGGGCCTTTCCTCCAGTGGGAGGGGGTGGTCTCTTTGGGCATTTCACGTCTCCCTTATAATGTCCAACACCACCGCACTCAAAGCAATGGACAACCCTTGGCTGCTGACTCTGGCCAGGATTAGGGTTCTTTTGCGGGCTAGCCTTAGAGTTGGAGAAGAAACTTTTCCCCTTAAATTTATTTTCGGGGCCTTTGGAGAACTCCTGTTTCTTATTATCTCCCCCCTCTTTCTTCTGGGGACCACCCTGTCCGGACTTCTGAGAATCTCCTCCCGTCCCCTTCGTGGACACTCGGGTACTTACCCAAATGTCCGCCTCCTCAGCAAGCTTACGGGGGCAAGTAAGTTTGCTGTCTACCAGGTGCTGCCTCAGCTCAGGAAGACATTTCTCGAGTAGATGTTCCTTAAGTATTAGATTGTACAACCCTCGATAGTCTTCCACCTCACTACCTTGGACCCACCCATCCAGGACTTTCTTGGCATAATCTAGGAAGTCAACCCAATTCTGTGAGCTCAGTTTGTGGCTGCCCCTAAACCTCTGCCGGTATTTCTCTGGGGTCAAACCAAACTTCCTGATGAGCGCCACCTTCATGGCGGGGTAGTCTACCTGATCTTCCTGGTCTAGGGCCAATAGGGCATCCCTACGTGTGGGAGGCATGTAGCGATACAATCCACCACCCCAATGCTTCTCATGGATCCCATGGGCTCTTAAGGAGACCTCATAGGCTGCCAGCCACTTAGCTATGTCATCTCCAGCGGTATAACTGGCGACCACATCCTTGGGTAAGTGAGGCCTGAGCTCCCTGGCGAATTCCTTAGACTCGACACCCTCCGGAGTGATGTTATGGGCCCTGAGGTCGAGCTCTCGCAGCTTGAGCTCGTGTTCCATCCTCTTCCCTTTCATCTCCAGCTTGGCTAACTCCCATCTCAATTGTCTTTCCTCTCTTCTGTCAGCTAACTCGATCTCTGACAACCCTCCTGTTGATGCACTGCTGCCCTCCCGTGAGGCTACCTTGGGGCTGATTATCATCTCACCCACCCCCGGGGACATTCCGCAGTCCTCTCAACGACAGTACCCCTGTCTGACTCCTCCTCCTCTACCGTTCCCTCCACATGTGCTTCCACCCTGGCTCGCAGACTAATACGGAGCTCCTCTCTTTTGGCCCCTCGCCTAACAAACACTCCCCTTTCCTGACAGAACTCCTTGAGCTGCACCACAGTATAGGTCTCCAGCTCTGACATATCGAATTCCATCTTGTCAGTGAAAAGTGTGGACAACCACCTCGAAGTAGGTTACAAGGATAGGAACTCTGAGGGTCACCTCCACCCACCTCCAGAAGAGAATTTGGAAAAAGCTAAATATTGAATTGGAGGGCCGCTGGGAGAAAACTCTGGATGTGTACCTGTGGCGAAAACTGAATTATTATGGGGTCCAAAACAAGCACGGCTCGTAATCCCAACCGCTGAGCACCAATTTTATGTTGGACCTGCGATGGGCAAGCCCAGCACAAAGGGGGTAGCTTTGGCTCAAGTGTCAAGGCAAGTGAAGGCTATCGTGTTAAGCGGGCTTTGACCCAATAATATCTCCTTGTACAACCACCAAAAAGAAGGACACCACACCACTGTTGTAGAAAAATATGATTCCTTTATGTAAAAATTCTCTGTTGTGAATGGGGTTCAATTAGTAAAGCACATACACATTTCTTTTGGCCACAATTTGCTGGGTTTCGATTTTGGAATAAATACAATAAATAAGCTCAGGAATAAATATCATCAATAAATAGAATACATATCACTTTTGTTTAGCAGAATAAATACTGGTTCAGTTAAATAAACATTCACAGGTTCATTCTGGTATCGCTGCCACCAATTAAATACTTCAGGAACATTACACTTGCAATACGCTTTAAGTTGGAAAAATAACTCTTACAGTTTATGATGGTTTCACCAATCTTATACACAGGCTTCTCTGGACACAAAAGGAGTGTTGGGACTCTTTAAGAATTACACGGGGTTATGCGCATGTATCGAAAAGGCAAGGAACACAGTGAACACTTCATTTACACTCGGCTGCCACCGGGTTGAGATCTCTGTTTGCCGGCGGGGTCTAAGCGCGCCTAGGGGGTTTTACCACTGCTAGCACTCAGGCGGCACCAGTTCAAAGTATTTAGACTGACGAACGGGGCTGCCGAAGAGGTCACACAGTCTTGTGCTCAGTCAAATAAATGCCGGTTCACAGTTCCTTTATATCACCACTTCCCACCGGAAGAAACGGGCCCACCTCACATCGGGTGCAATCGGAAAGCGATTCAGTCGGGGTCAGCACTTCTCTCACCAGCGACGGGTTCTCAAGCGCTCCACGGACCTCCCTCCGACTTCCTCAAATAGGGATGGTTCCCGCCCACAGCTACAGTCGTCGATTCATTGGGGAGGGGCAGAGACAGTAGTCCCGCCCAACGAAGGCTGGCCTTTCCCCGCTCCGGCGCACCACCTCACCTCAGTCTGCACAGGAAGCACTCTTCGCCGGTGGGGCTCGGAGACGTCCGAGCTCCTTGCTGGAGGCACCTGTCACAAAGGGGGCACAGTAGACTCTCGCGGTCGCGGCGTACTTTCTCTCGCCTCGTGACCCGAGTCTGTCGTAATTCACCACCGGGGGGGCGGGGAGGCACACAAACATGGCCACAGTCTCTTGGGGACAACGAGGCACTCGCTGGGCAGGCTCTGTAGGCTCGAGGTAACCGCACACACAGCTGACTGGAACGCCAGTCAAGATCCACGCCAGTGACCCTTGCTTGCTCTACTGCCCGCACTACCAGCCGCCTCAGGGGTCAACAGGGCAGGTGTCAATCTGGTGTCAAGTCTGGAATCTCCTTCTTCACCTAGATCTGGAACATCATTATCCTATCTAGTCTTCTGTTCATCTAAAATGGCCGCCAGGGTCTGGACCTTATATACCCAGTGCCCTGAGGTGCTGGCTCGTGCCAGTAGGTTCTAGAACCTTCTTTGGGCTAGGCCAATGACATGGCACTTCTGAGAGGTATTTGGGACCCTATCAGCCACCATACTGGGGTTCTAGAGCAGCCATTTTGTGTACCTGAGGAAAATAAAGAAATTCCTGTCAGGAATGCGCGCCAAGTAAAAGGGCGCCAAAATGTTGAAAGGTCAAGGTTCATGGAGGCTCCAAGGGGAGTCACTCACATGAGGAAAAGGGATGGCCACCATTTTGGGGCCATTCATACAGGTTGCCAATACCAGTCTATAATGTCACAGGTTTCGCCAGGTGCCTTGTAAATAGGTGCCAAAAACCTTGTGAACAACTGGGTGTCAAGGAACATCCACCCCCATGAAACAGCACACAAAAGGTCCTGGTAGACAAAGAAAAGCGACAAATGTTGGGAGGTACAGGGGAACAAAAGAAATCATAGTGGTGAGGGGACTCTCAGAAGCAGACGGGTCTAACACGCGTCCCCCCCAGCTGAAAGTGGGGAAAGCTACCCAACCCCTTGGGAGTTCTCAACACTAAGGCAGAAATACCTGGAGAGACCGTCTGCATTGGCGTGGTCAACTCCGGGTCGGTGTTCCACCCGAAAGTCCATTCCCTGTAGGGAGATAGACCACCTCAACAGTTTGGGGTTTTCCCCCTTCATCAGCATGAGCCAACGAAGGGGTCGGTGGTCTGTCTGAACAAGGAAGTGTGAACCAAAGAAGTATGGTCGCAGCTTCTTCAGTGCCAGACCACCGCAAAGGCTTCCCGTTCAATGGTACTTCACCTCTGTTCCCAGGGAAGCAGTCTCCGTGACAGAAAGACCACGGGTTGATCCAGACCCTCTTCATTGAGTTGCGATAACACCGCCCCAATGCCAATGTCGGATGCATCTGTCTGGACAATGAATTCCTTAGTGAAGTCTGGAGCCTTCAAGACGGGAGCGTTACACAATGCTTGTTTCAGAGTGTCGAAGGCTCGCTGACAAGCCTCCGTCCAGATGATTCTCCTGGGTTGCTTCTTGGCCATGAGTTCAGTAAGGGATGCCACGACAGTGCCATACCCCTTCACGAACCATCTGTAGTAACCTGTGAGGCCCAGGAAGGCTCGGGCCTCAGTCTGGGTCTTGGGGGGTTTCCAGTCCGTGATTGCCTCAATCTTCGCCTGAAGTTGCTGCACCTTTCCCCTGCCCACCAAGTGACCTAAGTACACTACTGACCCCTGTCCAATCTGACATTTCCTGGCCTTGATCGTCAAGCCAGCCCTTTCCAAGGCTTGCAGAACGGCTTGCAAGTGCTGCAAGTGATCCTCCCAACTGCTACTAAAGACAGCTATGTCATCCAAGTAGGCAGCAGAGAAGGACTCCATCCCGGTGAAGATCGTGCTCACCAACCGCTGAAAAGTGGCAGGAGCGTTTTTGAGCCCAAAGGGCATGACGCAGAACTGGTAGTGTCCATCAGGTGTGGAGAAGGCTAACCTTTCCTTGGCTCCATCAGTCATGGGAATGTGCCAGTACCCTGCAGTGAGGTCAATGGTACTGGAATATTGGGCAGCTCCCAACCGGTCAATCAGTTCATCCGCCCGAAGGATCGGATGCGCATCTGTTTTGGTTACCGAATTTAGTCCTCGGTAATCCACACAGAATCGCAATTCTGGTGTGGCGCCAGGTGGAGCAGCTTTGGGCACCAAAACTACCGGGCTAGACCAAGGGCTACTTGAAGGTTCGATGTCTCCTAGTTCCAGCATCTTAGCTACTTCACTTCGAATGCTGGCCTTCACCTTGTCAGACAGCCGGTAAGACTTGGACTTTACAGGTGGGCTGTCTCCTGTGTCCACATCATGGGTACACAGGTGGGTCTTACCCGGAACAAGGGAGAACAGAGGAGCGAATGACCCCAAGACCTGGCGACATTCCTCCTGCTGCTCAGGAGTCAGGGATGGCGAGAGTTTCACTCCCTCCACCGACCCATCCTTTTCTTGAGACGCAAAAAGGTCAGGGAGAGGCTCTGTGTCCTCTTCCTCTGACCCGTCAGTCACCATAACCAACATGACTTCGGGCCCCTCGTAGTAGGGCTTGAGGCGGTTGGCATGTAACACCCGATGCGGGTGCCGAGGGGTCTTCACTTCCACCAAGTAGGTAGCCTTTAAGCATGGGCGGAAAATCCGTTACGCTCGCGGATTTTGCGGATTTTCGGTAAATTCGCAATCCGCGAGATCCGCGAATTTCCCGCAAAATCCGCAAATTCGCACGCAGCGGATTTTTTGCTGCGTGCGGTGTAAGTTCGCAATTGCGAACTTACACAAAACCCTCACGAACTGGCAGAAATCCTTGCGAACTGGCAGAAATCCTTGCGAACACAAAAAAAGCATTCAGCAGGTTCAAAAGTTCAAACTCATAATTAGTAACCATTCCCTGTAGTGCTTCCTGACAAGGGCCCCTCCAGAGTTCAGTTGCTAGTTGCAAAAATTATATGACCCTGCTCTGACCCTCACAGCAGGCTCATAGAATAGCTACACGTAGGCCACAAAGGTCCTGAAAAAAAAAATGCACTGCAACAGAAAGCAAATTACAGATAAGGAAGCAGGTGCCAGACTGGAATTTTAAAACAGTGACACATTAATAAATCAACCCCAAATTAATTCATGTCAGTTGAAACAGGCAGGTGTGCTTGCTTTTCCCCCCATAATCTACAGTGATGATGAACCAGAGTGTGGCATTGATGCACCAGAGGATGGCATGGGTAAAACAGAGGGTGGCAGGGGTGAAACAGAGGGTTCTGGGAACCTGTGATGATGAACCAGACGTAGAAACAACATAATCGTGACCGTTGCGAGCCGACATGTAAGTTCGCAATTGCGAACTGGTACAAAACCCTTGCGAACTGGCAGAAATCCTTGCGAACTGGCAGAAATCCTTGCGAACACAAAAAAAGCATTCAGCAGGTTCAAAAGTTCAAACTCATCATTAGTAACCATTCCCTGTAGTGCTTCCTGACAAGGGCCCCTCCAGAGTTCAGTTGCTAGTTGCAACAATTATATGACCCTGCTCTGACCCTCACAGCAGGCTCATAGAATAGCTACAAGTAGGCCACAAAGGTCCTGGAAAAAAAATTGCACTGCAACAGAAAGCAAATTACAGATAAGGAAGCAGGTGCCAGACTGGAATTTTAAAACAGTGACACATTAATAAATCAACCCCAAATTAATTCATGTCAGTTGAAGCAGGCAGGTGTGCTTGCTTTCCCCCCCCATAATCTACAGTGATGATGAACCAGAGGGTGGCATTGATGCACCAGAGGATGGCATGGGTAAAACAGAGGGTGGCAGGGGTGAAACAGAGGGTTCTGGGAACCTGTGATGATGAACCAGACGTAGAAACAACATAATCGTGACCGTTGCGAGCCGACATGTAAGTTCGCAATTGCAAACTGGTACAAAACCCTCGCGAACTGGCAGAAATCCTTGCGAACTGGCAGAAATCCTTGCGAACACAAAAAAAAATCCGCAAATTCGCGAGAATTCGCGGATTTTGCGGATTGCGAGTTCGCAAATTCGCAAAATTCGCGAACGCCAGATTCGCAAAATTCGCCCATGCTTAGTAGCCTTGCCCATCTTCTCCAACACCTCATAGGGGCCTGTCCAACGGTCCTGGAGGGCACTCAGCTCTCCAGGCTCCATCACCCACACCTTCTGACCAGGCTCCAGCTCCACCGGGTGAGCATTGTGGTCGTACTACGCTTTCATCACAGACTGGCTGGCTTCCAAGTTGTCAGAAGCTTGCTTCCACAACTTAGCCATTTGGCTCCGGAAGGCCAGCATGAAGCTCACCACGTCCCGGGGGACTTTCCGAGGAGACTTTTCCCAGGAGTCCCTCACCAGGCTGAGAGGTCCACGTACAGGGTGACCGTACAAAAGCTCAAAGGGGCTAAAGCCCACTCCCTTCTGCGGCACTTCCCTGTAAGAAAAGAGCAAACAGGGTAGGAGGACGTCCCATTTCCTCTGCAGGCTTTCGGGTAGACTTCGGATCATACCCTTCAAGGTTTTGTTGAACCTTTCCACAAGGCCATTGGCCTGTGGGTGATAAGGAGTGGTAAACCGATAGGTCACTCCACACTCCTTCCACATTGCCCGCATGTACGCTGACATGAAGTTGGTCCCCCTGTCAGACACAACTTCTTTGGGGAATCCCACTCGGGTAAAGATCCCCATCAGGGCCTTCGCCACTACCGGTGCAGTAATGGTTCTCAGAGGTATTGCCTCCGGATACCCTGTGGCATGATCCACCAGTACCAGGATAAACCTGTGAAAAGATGATGTCGGTGGATCTAGGGGCCCAGCAATGTCGATGCACACCCTTTCAAAGGGGGTACCAACGACAGGAAGTGGTTCCAGGGGAGCCTTCAGCTTCATCCCTGTTTTCCCACTGGCTTGGCATGACACACACGACTGACAGTATGTGTCGGACGCCACCCTCATTCGAGGCCAATAAAAGTGGGGGACAAGCCGTGCAAAGGTCTTGTCCTGTCCCAGGTGTCCTGCCAAGGGAATCTCGTGAGCCAACTCTAATAGGAAGGCTCGGTAACACTGTGGGACTACCAGGGCCCGTGACAGTCCGTGCACTGGCGCCCTGGGCTCACTGTAGAGGAGACCATCCTCCCAGTAAACACAATAGTTCCCAGACTCGTTACCTACTGCCTGGGCTTCAGCCTGTTGCCTCAGACCCTCGAGGGTGGGACATTCCCTCTGTCCCTTGCTCAGTTCTTCCCTGGATGGTCCCCCCTCCACTCGCCACTCAGCAGGGATAGGCAGATCCTCCAACGGAACCATGTCCTCCTCCGCGGACTCCGGGTCCATCTCCTCCGATGGCCTATCCGTCTCACGGGGCACGGACATCGAGGCAGGCTCCTCCTGTCCTCAAGATGCTCCCTCATCGGCAGCTGGGTGGGCCATTGTTCCAGGCTCCAACCCATGCGACTTCTCCTCCCGAGCAGCCGCCAACCTGGTACTCACACAGGCCCAATCAGGTGTACCCAGCATCTCAGAATGAGTCCGGTATTCCACCTCCTTCCAAGCATTGTGCTCCATATCATTGCCCAGCAGACAATCGACTGGCACGGCGGGGCTTACGGCAACTCGAAGTGAACCTGCAACCCCTCCCCGCTCAAAGGGAACCTCAGCCATGGGATAGTGGCTCATTCTGCCGTCAGCCATCGCGGCTGGATGAAGTACGCCTGGAATCACCTGCTCCGAGGACACCAGATGGCTCCTGACTATAGTCATACTGACTCCTGTATCTCTCGGAGCTTCCCCTCTATGGCCATTGATGGTGACCCATTGCCCATACTTGGTAGTATTTGGGGGCATCTGGATCTTTGGAACCATCTCCCGATCACCCAAGGACACTAAGGTGACACCCGCCCACTCCCTTCCCTTAACTAAGGGCATCTCCTCCCCGAGCGCTACACTAGCAACTCCCGGGGCCTTTCCTCCAGTGGGAGGGGGTGGTCTCTTTGGGCATTTCACGTCTCCCTTATAATGTCCAACACCACCGCACTCAAAGCAATGGACAACCCTTGGCTGCTGACTCTGGCCAGGATTAGGGTTCTTTTGCGGGCTAGCCTTAGAGTTGGAGAAGAAACTTTTCCCCTTAAATTTATTTTCGGGGCCTTTGGAGAACTCCTGTTTCTTATTATCTCCCCCCTCTTTCTTCTGGGGACCACCCTGTCCGGACTTCTGAGAATCTCCTCCCGTCCCCTTCGTGGACACTCGGGTACTTACCCAAATGTCCGCCTCCTCAGCAAGCTTACGGGGGCAAGTAAGTTTGCTGTCTACCAGGTGCTGCCTCAGCTCAGGAAGACATTTCTCGAGTAGATGTTCCTTAAGTATTAGATTGTACAACCCTCGATAGTCTTCCACCTCACTACCTTGGACCCACCCATCCAGGACTTTCTTGGCATAATCTAGGAAGTCAACCCAATTCTGTGAGCTCAGTTTGTGGCTGCCCCTAAACCTCTGCCGGTATTTCTCTGGGGTCAAACCAAACTTCCTGATGAGCGCCACCTTCATGGCGGGGTAGTCTACCTGATCTTCCTGGTCTAGGGCCAATAGGGCATCCCTACGTGTGGGAGGCATGTAGCGATACAATCCACCACCCCAATGCTTCTCATGGATCCCATGGGCTCTTAAGGAGACCTCATAGGCTGCCAGCCACTTAGTTATGTCATCTCCAGCGGTATAACTGGCGACCACATCCTTGGGTAAGTGAGGCCTGAGCTCCCTGGCAAATTCCTTAGACTCGACACCCTCCGGAGTGATGTTATGGGCCCTGAGGTCGAGCTCTCGCAGCTTGAGCTCGTGTTCCATCCTCTTCCCTTTCATCTCCAGCTTGGCTAACTCCCATCTCAATTGTCTTTCCTCTCTTCTGTCAGCTAACTCGATCTCTGACAACCCTCCTGTTGATGCACTGCTGCCCTCCCGTGAGGCTACCTTGGGGCTGATTATCATCTCACCCACCCCCGGGGACATTCCGCAGTCCTCTCAACGACAGTACCCCTGTCTGACTCCTCCTCCTCTACCGTTCCCTCCACATGTGCTTCCACCCTGGCTCGCAGACTAATACGGAGCTCCTCTCTTTTGGCCCCTCGCCTAACGAACACTCCCCTTTCCTGACAGAACTCCTTTAGCTGCACCACAGTATAGGTCTCCAGCTCTGACATATCGAATTCCATCTTGTCAGTGAAAAGTGTGGACAACCACCTCGAAGTAGGTTACAAGGATAGGAACTCTGAGGGTCACCTCCACCCACCTCCAGAAGAGAATTTGGAAAAAGCTAAATATTGAATTGGAGGGCCGCTGGGAGAAAACTCTGGATGTGTACCTGTGGCGAAAACTGAATTATTATGGGGTCCAAAACAAGCACGGCTCGTAATCCCAACCGCTGAGCACCAATTTTATGTTGGAACTTCGATAGGCAAGCCCAGCACAAAGGGGGTAGCTTTGGCTCAAGTGTCAAGGCAAGTGAAGGCTATCGTGTTAAGCGGGCTTTGACCCAATAATATCTCCTTGTACAACCACCAAAAAGAAGGACACCACACCACTGTTGTAGAAAAATATGATTCCTTTATGTAAAAATTCTCTGTTGTGAATGGAGTTCAATTAGTAAAGCACATACACATTTCTTTTGGCCACAATTTGCTGGGTTTCGATTTTGGAATAAATACAATAAATAATCTCAGGAATAAATATCATCAATAAATAGAATACATATCACTTTTGTTTAGCAGAATAAATACTGGTTCAGTTAAATAAACATTCACAGGTTCATTCTGGTATCCCTGCCACCAATTAAATACTTCAGGAACATTACACTTGCAATACGCTTTAAGTTGGAAAGATAACTCTTACAGTTTATGATGGTTTCACCAATCTTATACACAGGCTTCTCTGGACACAAAAGGAGTGTTGGGACTCTTTAAGAATTACACGGGGTTATGCGCATGTATCGAAAAGGCAAGGAACACAGTGAACTCTTCATTTACACTCGGCTGCCACCGGGTTGAGATCTCTGTTTGCCGGCGGGGTCTAAGCGCGCCTAGGGGGTTTTACCACTGCTAGCACTCAGGTGGCACCAGTTCAAAGTATTTAGACTGACGAACGGGGCTGCCGAAGAGGTCACACAGTCTTGTGCTCAGTCAAATAAATGCCGGTTCACAGTTCCTTTATATCACCACTTCCCACCGGAAGAAACGGGCCCACCTCACATCGGGTGCAATCGGAAACCGATTCAGTCGGGGTCAGCACTTCTCTCACCAGCGACGGGTTCTCAGGGGCTCCACGGACCTCCCTCCGGCTTCCTCAAATAGGGATGGTTCCCGCCCACAGCTACAGTCGTCGATTCACTGGGGAGGGGCAGAGACAGTTGTCCCGCCCAACGAAGGCTGGCCTTTCCCCGCTCCGGCGCACCACCTCACCTCAGTCTGCACAGGAAGCACTCTTCGCCGGTGGGGCTCGGAGACGTCCGAGCTCCTTGCTGGAGGCACCTGTCACAAAGGGGGCACAGTAGACTCTCGCGGTCGCGGCGTACTTTCTCTCGCCTCGTGACCCGAGTCTGTCGTAATTCACCACCGGGGGGGCGGGGAGGCACACAAACACGGCCACAGTCTCTTGGGGACAACGAGGCACTCGCTGGGCAGGCTCTGTAGGCTCGAGGTAACCGCACACACAGCTGACTGGAACGCCAGTCAGGATCCACGCCAGTGACCCTTGCTTGCTCTACTGCCCGCACTACCAGCCGCCTCAGGGGTCAACAGGGCAGGTGTCAATCTGGTGTCAAGTCTGGAATCTCCTTCTTCACCTAGATCTGGAACATCATTATCCTATCTAGTCTTCTGGTCATCTAAAATGGCCGCCAGGGACTGGACCTTATATAGCCAGTGCCCTGAGGTGCTGGCTCGTGCCAGTAGGTTCTAGAACCTTCTTTAGGCTAGGCCAATGACATGGCCCTTCTGAGAGATATTTGGGACCCTATCAGCCACCATACTGGGGTTCTAGAGCAGCCATTTTGTGTACCTGAGGAAAATAAAGAAATTCCTGTCAGGAATGCGCGCCAAGTAAAAGGGCGCCAAAACGTTGGAAGGCCAAGGTTCATGGAGGCTCCAAGGGGAGTCACTCACATGAGGAAAAGGGATGGCCACCATTTTGAGGCCATTCATACAGGTTGGCAATCCCAGTCTATAATGTCACAGGTTTCGCCAGGTGCCTTGTAAATAGGTGCCAAAAACCTTGTGAACAACTGGGTGTCAAGGAACATCCAGCCCCATGAAACAGCACACAAAAGGTCCTGGTAGACAAAGAAAAGGGACAAATTTTGGGAGGTACAGGGGAACAAAAGAAATCATAGTGGTGAGGGGACTCTCAGAAGCAGACGGGTCTAACATGCATGACATTATCACTACGCATAATACACATGGACTGGAATGCATCTGTGTTAGAAATGGGCTTTCCACCACTCTAGTCAGGGTAAGGGGGAAACACACACTATTGAAAACCCCTGCTCACCCCCTTGGTAGTTTGGCACTAGCAGACAGGCTTAATCCCAAGGCAATGTGTAAAGTATTAGCACAAACACTCACAACAACACAGTGAACACCACAAATGGACACTACACCAGTTATTATAAAAATATAAATATCTTTTTATAGCTTGGGTCAGATCAAAACGTTTTCAAAAGGCACATACATATTAATAAAGTCACTTCCAAAATCACTGGCTCTTTTGTGATGTTGCTTGACTAATTCACAGTTCTCTCAGCAAAAATCACCTTTGTATGCTTTTTCTTTGAATGATCCTGGTCAAATTCTCATGAAAATAAGCTCCCAGATTTCTGTATTCTTTGGTAAGAATATAAAATTGCAGGTTTCTGCATTTCCTTTTTTCTCTACCCAGGTTAACTAGGGCAAGACAGTTCAGATTGGGTGGCCAACCAGGGTATCGCCACCCTCTTCACGTCGGCCCCGACTGATGCTGCCCTGCGCCCTTCAAGACTGTCCCACAACTGACTCTGCGGCCAGCGTCAGTGAAACTATGCCCCCCAAAGTGTGAAGTGACAGAAGCTCAACAACCAGCCGGGCCTGATACCGCAGCTCTCCCGATGAGCTGGTGTGAGCCCTGCTGATCTCTTATTTACTGTTGACACAGTCTCAAGCAAATTGCATTCCCACTCAGTCCCCGGCAGGTCAGATGACTCCTAACATACTCTCAGCAACATGCAGCAGTGCGGCTGGGATTGGTTGCCTTGGGCCTGTTTCGCACTGATTCTGGCTCCTCTGCTCTCAGCTCTCCGCAGTTACCAGGGCCCCGGATGGCCTCTTTCGAGCCATCCCTTCGCTCTCAGCCCTCCGCAGTTACCAGGGCCTCGGACAGCCTCTTTCGAGTTCTCCCTCCTCCTTTTGCAATGAGTGCTGTCTTCCCCCCCTGCGAGGCGTTCCCTCGTTGCCTGGCAACCTCTCGCTGCGGCTCCGGTCGGCGTGCAGCTGCTTTCACAACAATGCCTTGCAGCTAATCTCGTCGCAGCGGGGCCTCTTCCCCGGACTCGGGCCATGAGCGGTGATCCGGCAGATGACTCCTCACGGCAGATGACTCCTCACAACAGTGCTGAACGCAGGCAATACTCTGGGGAAATGTATACTGCCCCCAGGTCTCCGGCTTCACGCCAGTTTGCACCCAATGTTGAAGGGATGACTCAGGGGCAGCACAACAGTTCCAGAGTCGATTCGAGGGGTGAATCATGCACAGTCACAGCAGGCTTCACAAAGGGCACAGGCTGTTCGCAGGGACAACCACAAATTAAAAACAATGTTGTTTTGGAAACTTTTATGAACCTGTGTTTCCAATAACAGGGGGCCAGCTCTCCTGAGGCCCTGGATACTTTGTTCTTCTTTTAGGACACAGCACACAGCAAGGGTCCTTGTTGCAAGAAGGGGACACAGCACACTGCAAAGTCCCTTGTCCTCCCCCTTTAGTAGAACAGCAACTGCAGGTCAGCCCCAGAGCACACAGCAAGGGCAGTCTTCCTCCTCAGTCTCTTTCACTGATCTTTTTCAGCAGGGATTCCTCTTGACTCCAGAAGTTGTCTAATTTTAATGGGGGTTCAGCTCCTACTTTTATACCCCAAAAAGGCTTTGTTCTTACATGTTTAAGGGGTCCAGGACCTTTGTGAGTGTGAGCCAGGGCCATCAGACGCACCGCAGGAGCTGGAGCCAGCTTGTAGGAGGCAGGCACAGCCTTATTCAGACCCGGGTGCAACTCCTCCCACCACTCCAAATGCAGATAGGTCTATTCAGCCTAGTGCTGACTCACCCAGCCTCCTGGAGCCACCCCCAGCCCCTGCCACTCACAAACCAGACAGTCAATACACAAACAGTCAGAGACACACAAAAAGGTTCAATAGGAAAGTAGCCACTTTCTAAAAGTGCTATTTTGAAACACAGACTTTAAAAGCCATCTTTCCTAAAAGATGCATTATCAAATTATGAGTTCGGGGATACCAGACTGCATATGTCTATCTTGCCGCTACGGGAAGATATGCAGATACACATGATACACAGCATTCCCCATGTTAGACTATGGGCAAGACATCCTTTCAATAGTGAAAAACGAATTTGGCAGTATTTCACTATCAGGACATGTTACCCACACTAGTACATGTCCTACCTTTCACATACACTGTACCCTGCCCAGGGGGTACCTTGGGCCTACCATATGGGTCTCCAATGTGTAAGAAAAGGGAAGATTCAAGCCTGGTCAGTATGTACACTGGCCAGGACAACATGGCAGTTCACAGACTGCGCACAAGCACTGCGGTGGCAGGCCTGAGGCACAATTTTAGGGCTACTCAGGTGGGTGGTACAATCAGTGCTGCAGGCCCACTAGTAGCATTTGAATTACCAGCCCTGGCACACTCAGTGCCCTTTACTAATATGCCATTCATGGATAATCAATCACAATACCAATTTAAGAGAGAGCATATGCACTTTAGTACTGATCAGCTGTGGTAAAGTGCCCAGAGTCCTATTGCCAACAACCACAGGTCAGTGAAAACAAGGGAGGAAAAAGCAAAAAGTTTGGGGATGACCCTGTAAAAAGGGCTATTTCCAACAATCTGTAACAGTGAGTAAAAACATTTACAGTTGTCCTATTTTTTCACTTCCACCTGTCCAATGATATGGCCTTTAGTTCTGGGTAATGAACCCATATGGACACCTCCAGACTTAGCCAGAGAAGGTCCACAATCAGGAAAACATAAAGACATGCAACATTGTGAAGTGAAGCTTTGGCCTACACAAGGCCAGGTTCTGCTGTCTTGCCATCTCAGGGGGAAGATTACTTTGCTCACCCAACGGTGTAAAAAAATCCTGCATTGTGCCATACTGCCTAACATATGAGTGCGGACCAATATCCCCTGGGACGGCGACCAACAACAGCATGACCAATGGAGGAATAGGAGGTGGATAGTAGAGACATCCACAAAACCGTTGCTGGAAATCATAGACACACTCATAGTGCAACATATTTGTGCCTGAACAACATGATCTGGGATGAACTATGAGCCAATATGTACTAAAGCTCTAACATGACAATACATGTTTGCACCCATTTCTTGGCTTTGGGTTCATATCACAGGCCCACAAAATAAAAACTGTCAACCACACAGATACCACCATCATAGCAAGCATCAGACAAACTTTAATTCAATTGAATCATGTCAAGACATACACAATTGACAAACTGTCCCTGTATATCACAGCAATATATATACCTGTTCTAGTGTCCGCACCATGAACACAAGGAGTCACACATATTTGCAATATTGACATACACATGCAACACATCCCAAGTCTATAAGCATGTCAGCCAAGAAAATATGAGAAAGAAAAGTGACCCCTGAGAGTGTTACCTGCTCTGAACCAATCACTGCATTGTACCACACACAAAGAGCAAGTTGCATTAATGATAAAAGTACACATTGGCCCATAGGTTGAAGGATTGCACCCAGACCATCGTTAGGAAGCCAGCCATCAATGTCAAAGCCTCACAATCACTGAATTTTTCATTGTCATATGTTGTGTGTAACTTGCACCTGGGCTTGTTCTCTAACAATGTGTCAGAAGCAAACTAAGGTTTAGTAGGAAAGTGACAATATAGTAGTAACCGCAAAACTATAGTAATAAACATGATATTTCAGTAGTAATCATGATACTATAGTAACCCTGGATGCAGTGCTTCGCTCCGTCCACGGAGTGTGCTTAGTGTTGCCTACTTCGCGATTCGCAAAGTAGGCGTAGTAGGCAACACTACGCACACTCCGTGGACGGAGCCAAGTTGCCCGCCAAATGCGCATGCGCGGGAGACCGCGCATGCGCATTTCTCGCAAGAAATGCGTGAATGCCCGCGCATGCACATTTGGCTGGAAGAAGTCGGCGCGACAGCAAAAGAGGGAGCCCCGGGACGCTCCATATCAGGTAAGTCCTTTTTAATTTACTTTTACTCTATTTAACATTAAATTAGGCATGTAGAAGAGGGCGGGAGGGAGGTGGGCGGCGCGTAGTGGGGCTATGAGAAGTGTGTGTGTGGGAGTAGCTTCCTCCCCACTTCAAGAAGCTTCGAGTAGCCCCACAACACACACTACGCCACCCCTACACTATAGTAGTAAATGTGACTCCGTAGTAGTAAATATGAGATTTTATTAGGAAACGTGACCCTACAGTAGTAAACATGACATTTTAAAAGGAAATGTGAAAGTATATTTGTAAACATGACACTTTAGTAGGAAAAGTGGGCCAGATCCATACACCAATGCTGAGGTGGTGACACTCCAATACCCAATGCTACCAGTAACTGTCACCTGATTGTTTCTGTGCTCTGTAAGCACTGTGTGTGTTTGCTAAAATGGGCTGCAGTGAGAAGGGCAAGGGGTTTCATCACTTTACTTAAACAAGCTGTACCTTACCTTTGGATTCACAACAGAAGTAGGACCAAGTTGCATGTGCAATTGACAGGGCCAAATTGCTATGTGAAATCTTTTCTAAATTATGCAGACCCACATGATGGAGGCCTCTTAATATGCTGTGCTAATCTTCGTGGCAACTATGGTGTGGATGCTTATGGCACATGTAACATCGAATGTTGCAAAACCAACTGATGATCAGTAGTGCTAATGTCTTTCACCCATACTATTGTACAGAAAGTGGCAACATATCATCCAAAATATGTGACACAAATGTTGCATGGGATAGGGTGTAATTTCCCAAATTGGATCAAGACACAGGTGTGTTTGGGGTGTAACACTTATCACAAATCATATTTTCAATTGTAAACAGCACATCGAATGTTGACATGTGCACTGTGGACATTTTACCAAAATGTGTGTCCTACTATTGTGGGTTCACATCATACAATGCATATGCCTGCAGATTACCATCCCTCACCCTACCAGAATTGGTCCAGTCTAATTGATTGAAGGCACATCAGGTATTCATGCCGCTTAAACAGCAATTATTTGGTGATCCATACATGTGCCTGTATTACAGCGTCTACCCAAAGTTTGGACTAGAATGGACTTGGGTTACCAAGTGAGCAGGCTCGGCATATGAAAACATGCCAAAATATGATTCCATCCTAGTATAGATGCTGCATATGTATTTGTGAGGTAGCATAGTCAACAATATATATATATATTCATGATAGCATAACCAGTGAGAAAGTGACATATCCCCATTTGTTGTAGTGAATGCATATGTCCATTGTCCAATGTCCAATGACTTAATTGGGATTACCCCTTTGACAACTATGATCATGATCTGTGGCAACTGTCATCTCACATCATGGGTACCAGCGTATCCCTCATTGTACTGCATGTTGGTGACATGTGAGATGAAGTGCCAGAGGTGATATTGGAGGGTTGACCTTCTTTCTGTCTCTCTGCTGCACATTGATAATGTAGGCGTAGACATGGGAATGTATGGTACTTTTGTGTGAGGGTCCACACTGGCTGTGATTAATCCTATACCAGTGTTGACTGATAGGTTTGAGTGGATGTGGGAGATGACACCAGGCCACACATGCCAATGCTGTTACATGCCTGACTCCTGCGCCATACCTCCAATGCCCTATGATAGACATGTCTATACCTATGTAGTGTTTTATGAGACATAATTCCAATGTGTTAAGTACCACAGGCACATATGCACTGTGTTGTCAGCATACAGGCCATTTCACAGTACACCTTTTGCTGCTCTTACCCATACTGTCTCCCCCATGGAATGTCACCTTTGAGCCATTTTGCAAATTAAATGCAAGATACACAATATACTCATATATATGAGATCTAGAGCATGCATGAACACATTTATGGACATACTCTTGATATGTGAATGGTCACCTGCCATTGGTAGGTTTTCATTACATGGTCTAAGTTAACGTGCTCCAGGTATGTCCATGTGTCATCCTTGTGAACGTGTTCAACAGGTCTGTTGATTTGGAGGCAGATAACTACGCTATCTCTATGTCTCAACTACCTGGCACATTGTCAACCTATGCAAAACATTGCTAATTTCCCACAGCTGGTAGGCCAACCAATTTTACTCATTTGCATGCTACATTACTATCCCCACCGAATACCTAGATAGACCATGAGTACCATTCCATGTGTACCTAACATAATTGTGCAAAATCTGACTTAATATGTAGATCGGTCAATGTTTATTAGGCCGGACACTGATATTTCATGTACCTACAAGGCCAAGACCTTAGTACTTTTGTATAGTAACTTTAGGAGAAATACATGCTTCTTGTGAAATTTGGTCATGATTTTTTCATAGATTTCTCATATTTGGCTTGACGTGCAAATCGTGCGGCTTATTGTAATTCATGCAAATAATTGATGAAAACCTGGACAATTTCAGCTTGGTCTGATGCATATGTCCTTCCTCCCCAATAGGCAACATGACCCCTGACCAGGAACGCCAGTGGAGCAATAGAAAGGAGTGGTACCGTCACATCAGGCACATGGCTAATGGCATCCAAGAATGGGGAGCCAGTACAAAGAGGGAAAGGGCAGCAGGGGCCTGGAAGTCACTGTCTCAGGCCCAGAAAGCACCGAACAGGGCACACACCAGGCCTAAAGAGGCCCTCTCCCATGAGTCAGATCCTGGTGCAGTAGCTGGACTCTCAACAGCGCCACCAGCAGTTGCACCGCAGGCAGTGACCCCTACCTCTGTTCAGCCAACAGCTGTGAGAGGCAAACCCCGAAAGACAATGCAGAGATGAAATTGAGTCTGGCAGGGCCTTAACTTCAAATGTCAACATTGTCACCGTGGGGATAAAGATTGCTGCAATCAGTAGACAACATTGCTGAACAGATTTGGGGCCTCATTCCGATATTCTTTTCCTCCCAAGTAATTTTATTTTATTTTTCAGAGTGCATATAGTTTACCCATAGGTTAGGATAGGTTTTAGCTTAGGGTAGGTTAGCTTTAGTGCTTTTATAGTTTTTAACATTTATGTGTTGTTAGGTTGAGATATGGGTGGGTAGAGTGTCAAGTGGGTGGGGGTTAATGTTTAGTATGTGTATGCATTTTTTTAAACACAAAAACATATATATTTGTTTAGGCTTTAACGTTTAGGTAGTTTGTGTACAGTTGAAGTTTTTGTTTGTCTAATGTTCAAATGTGTATTTGGGGGTGGGGGTTGATGTTTAGCTTGTCTGTTGTGCTATATGTCTAGAGCAGTATAAGTTAAGGTTAGATAGGTTAGTATTGAGTTAGGGTAGTTTATTTGATTTAGGATAGGTTAGTAAAGTCATAGTTTGGGTAGGAATAGTTTATATAGTTTAATTCATTTTGAATGGTGTTGAAATAAAGAATGCTAGCACTTTCACAATTGCTTGCTCATTGACTGCTTGGCAGTTGTCAAATATGCTTTGTTTGGGTATAGCATATGCTGTAGGGTTTTCTGAAGTGTTTATATACATGTGGAACTAGGTGAGGCACCTAAGGAGTGGATCCTGATATGTTTGCAATGGAGTCACTCAAAGGATCTTCAGATATTATTGTGCACTGTAGGTGGCACTCTTGTTGTGAATGGACACACAGCCCAAAACCATGTATTAACATAATGCTGCACTGTGCATGTACATGATACTACATGTTTTGTGTGGATGATTGAGTCAAACCATTGTGACTACAATTCAATGTGTTGTGTGCCACATTGATGGTAGCCACTTTCACACTCTCCATAGCACCATTTTGTTGTTGCATCACTGTTGTCTTGGCCCGTATGGATGGGGATATACCCCATCTGTGGGGAAACATCACTCAATGAAACCATTGGCTGAATACTTATTGTATCCTTTCATGCATGTGACCTTGGGTAACAAATTGCTAGTATGGATGGGTATAGGGATTACATAAAGTATTATGCATGGCCTGTGCAGTGTTACCCCTAGGTTTATGATACACACTTTACTATAGATAATAGGTTTTGTCTTTAGGGACAGCAGTTCAACCATTGTCTACTTGGGCCAATCATGTACATATATACAACACTGGTTAGTGAATTTATTGGCATGTGAGTCAAGAAGCAAGTCATAGTCCCTGGGCAACAATCCCAACATAATTTTAGACCCATTGGATGTCCAGAAGACTCCATGGGGATAAATATCCACTCGAGAAGTTTTCAGAATCCAGGCACTCCTCGCTCCACTGCAGAGTGCGGAGTTCCTGGATTCGACCTTTTAGCACAAAGCGATGTTTCTGTTTCAGCTTGGGTGCCTGAAATTTGTTTTTGATGCTAGCTTGTGCAATGATATTATCTGGCCGCTAGCGAGTGCGCATAAGATTTTACCCACATTCTCACAGCTTTTGGCTGAGATGGCCCAATAAAATGCTGCTTTCAAACACATCTAAGTAGCTTTTCTGCTCGAAAAGCGTCTATATCTACTGAAAAAGGGGTTTTTAAGAGGCTTTTCTTCTCCAAAGGATCACTCAAGTAGTTTTTTAGTGTGAGAAGCCTTTTTTAACTTTTTTTTCCAACAGGAAGGAAGTGCCCCATGGACTCCAACTTCCTGTTGCTGTACAGCAGGCTCTGTCCAGTGATTTGTCTATCTTCTGGTCACTTTTCATTTGTATTTGGAGTTACAGAAATCATTCTCTTTGTCTGCTAAATATATACCATTGGGTTTAAGGTCTATTTAGTCAGTTCAACAACTCTTGTATAAGGATGCTGTTTGATAGAGGGCATGCATCGGTATTTATTTGTACTTTTGTTAGTACTTTTTCACCATATCTGTTGCATTTCTAAACATTTTTATTGGAATATGTGGCCTAGTCTGCGATCCGGCCATCCAGTCAGTAGGCCCATGCCAGTACTAGCCATGAGTGAATAAAACAACTATTTCTGTGGTAAATGTTCCTTTTAAACATAGTTTAGGGCTGTAATGTTATTAGGTGTAATTTAAAATTTGGTAAGTTTTTTTGTATTTCACATTTTTTTGTGTACAAAAAGTGTATATGGGGGTAATATCTGATGCCTTGGGAGCTCAGTTAATTTTCATTTTTGGCATTGCTAAATTAATGCTAGTGTTTTTTTAAGTGTTACGATGCCCCCTTTGGCCAGTGATTGAGCTTGTTATGGGAGACTATTTGTCTTTCTTCAACATGCCATGTGGCTAGGAGCCATTTTGTGGAGTATGTTTTCATAGGTCTGAATGTGTTTTTTTTGTTACCCATGCCTCCTTGCTCTCTATTGTTGTTTGACTATGTGGATGGCAGCCATTTTGTGCATCCAGCCAGTGTTTTTATGCTATAGGCTTGCAAAAGTTCTTTGCTTCGAAGGCCTCCTAGCTCACTATTGTTGTTTGACAATGTGGCTGGCAGCCATTATGTTCACCCAGCCAGTGTGCCATTGCCGTAGGCTTGCATGTGCTCTTTGTTCCCATGCCTCCTTGCTCAGTGTTTGTGCTTAACCACTTGGCTGCACTCATTTTGCACATCCAGCCTTAGGCTTGTATGTGTTCTTTGTTCCCCATGTCTCATTGCTCACTGTTGTTGTATGATCATGTGGCTAGCGGACATTTTTTGGATGCAGCCAGTGTGCCTTTGCCATAGGCTTGCATGGAAGATTGTTTTATCAGTTTAATGATATGCTTGAGGATCATTGTAGTATATGTATAATAAGAATATGATGTTGATGAACAGTGCTTATATATTACCTGCAATTTTTTGCATTTTTTATTTTGGACCTCCTTGCCTCACAATAAGTAGCACAAAAACCAGCAAATATTGATCATGTTTTTATTTAATTTTTTATTTGCATTTTTTTATTTAAATTGTTTTCATTTTCATTTTATTTTATTTACATTTTGTTTATTTGAATTGCTTTTAATTTTGTTGTATTTATCTATTAAATTTTTTTATTTTTTTTTAAATTTAGTTTTCTTTTTGCATTTTTCCACCTTTTATCCATCTATCCACCATAGGCTCAAAGTCACAGAACAACAATATTATTATTTTTTTAAATATATAATTCGATTTCTTCTTGGACACCCTGGCTGAGGTGCACTACAGACACACCAGCATCATTCATTTTTGATTTCAAAGTTGTCTTTTTATTAAGTTTCAAATAAAACCAATTACCAAAGATGACAATCTTAATAGTACAAGGGGGGACTATGGCCCGGGTGGCAGCACAAAAATCCATGGTGAGTTCAGTTTCATAATGACCTTGAGCCAGACACCGTTCCCCACAAAGCGAAACATGCTGGTATTTCAAACAAATAGCCCACCCAAAACAACTAGAAAACCCCACCCCCCTCCCACGCCATCCGGTGGTGACCAAATAGAAGGAAAATAAAGGAGGCAATAAATAACAAAGATAGGAGTTGGCATTGAAGCAAACAGCAAAGGCAATGTGCAGACGGAGTCATAACACAATTAGAGTAATAGCCGAGGACCCCCATCCACTAAAGCTGAAAGAGCTGCATAGCTCGCACTGTCGGCGGACAAACCGCAGACGGCAAACCCCTGGATAAGTAGGTCACCAGCGGATGCCAGCAAAGCGCAAAGTCCTCAGAGTCAGTTTGGAAAATGTCCGCCAGGTGCTCCATGGATAAGATCCTCCAGAGGCGAGTGTGCCACAATGAAAGAGTCGGAGCCTCAGACTTTTTCCACGCCACCGCCACAGTGAGTTTGGCCGCCCTCAAACAAGTCCACATGAGCGCTTTGTCCGCCTTAGTTTGTTGTGCTAGGAGGGGATCGCACAGACCCAAAAGGGCGAACTCTATGGAAAGGGGGATGGAATAGCCCAAGATATCCTTGATGTGAGAGAGAATTTCTTCCCAAAAAGGCAGAATTTTAGGACAGTCCCACCAAATATGTCTAAAGTCCCCCTGTAGGCCACTCCCCCTCCAACATAAATCGGAAGTGCCTGGGAAGATACACTGAAGATTAGTAGGGTAAAGGTACCAGTCATAAAGGGGTTTATAATGTGCTTCTCGTAGGGCTAAGGACCGGTTATGCTGAAAAATGTCCCTCCAGAAATGCAACCACTCTCCTTCCTCTATAGCCCTCCCTAAGACCCGTTCCCAAAACTGCATGAATCTCGCCTGGGGGAAGGGCGTAGTGGATATAAGCATCCCATAGAGAGCTGAAATAGTTCCCTTCATGGATCCGGCCCGCAGGTCCCCAAATTTCTCTATTTCCGTGCGTTCTCTAACAGCCGCCTCTCGGAAAGGAGACCTCAGTGCCCAATGTTTAAGCTGTAAGTAATGATACTGTTCACTCTGAGGGAGTGTAAATTCCTTCCTACAAAACCTCCCCATCACGAAACATATCCGCTATCTTGAGACAATCTCCCTTTCTCCAGCAATCAAAGGGTCCCTCCCTGAGTGCCGGGGGGAAATCAGGATTAAAATGAATAGGCGTGTACGGGGAGGTAAAGGATGTCTAACCCATCCTCCTTGTGACCTTATCCCAGGTGGTAAGAGTCGTACAGGTGGGAGTGCTAAGATAAGCGTTGGCAAGGCGATGTTGCTTAGGCTTCCATAATACATTTATTTATTTATTTATTTAGATTTATATGGCGCATTATCACCCCGGGGTCTCTACATCCCATATATACCTCCCCACAATGGCGCGTTCCATGTGGAGCCAATGTTTCTCGGATTCCCTGGCCGACCACTCAGTAATTATCTGCAGCTGAGCCGCCTGGTAGTATAAAGCAAAGTCTGGTAAGGCCAAACCCCCATGAGTGCGCGGACGACGGAGGACATGAAGCGGGAGATGAGCCCGGCCCCCCTGCCAATGGAATTTAGTGATCAAAGAGCGGAGTTTTGGCAAGAGCGATCCATCTAGCACTATGGGGAGTGCTTGAAACAAATATAGAAGCTTGGGTAGTACTGTCATTTTTACGGCGTTAATCCTCCCCAGCCAAGAAAGGTAAAGAGGAGACCACCATTTACAATCCCATTGGTTCTGAGCCAGAAGAGGCGGGTAATTCGCATTGGAAAGCTCAATCCAATTTAGCAGTAAGGCCCACCCCCAGATAAAGCAGGGAGTGTTTCGCCCATTGAAAAGGCACCATAAGCTTTAAGCGAGACACTTCCGCAGAGGAAAGGGTAAGCTTAAGTATGAAAGATTTTGTATAATATTTCACCTTAAAACAGGTTACCTGCTCAAAGCTTCGTAATTCTTCCTGTACCGCGCGTAGCGACTGCACCGGGTCCATAAGTGAGAGGAAGATGTCATCTGCGAAGAACGAAGCCTTATGTTCGACCTCGCCGAAAGGGATGCCCCTGATCACATCATTGGCGCGTAGCTGAAGCACCAGGGGCTCTATGCTGAAGGCAAAAAGGAGGGGTGGAAGGGGACACTTCTGCCTCGTGCCCCTACTTAAGGCGAAGCGAGAAGAAGAACAACCATTAACCAGGACGCGGGAGGTAGGGTGATAATAGTTGGCCTTCACCATATTAATAAAAGGGTCCCCGAACCTGAATTATTGCATGGTTAAAAAGAGAAAAGTTCAATCGACCCGGTCAAAGGCATTTTCGGCATCACGGCCCACCAGCACTGCGGGAATCCGAAATCTTGCGGCTTTTTCAATCAAATGAATTGTGCGTCGAATGTTATCATGGGTTTGTCTGCCTTTTATAAATCCCGACTGATCGGTGTGAATGAGGGTAGGCATCAGTGATTGTAGTCGCTCAGATAAAACCGCAACGTAAATCTTAGAATCCAGATTGAGGAGCGCAATGGGCCTATAACATCCGCAGACGTGCGGATCCTTGCCAGGTTTAGGGATGACGGAGATCACAGATTCGCCATCGATTGAGATACCCGCTCATCTGCAGCCACAGCTTGAAACAGGGTCGCCAGGTGCGGGAGAAGGTCTGCAGAAAAGCACCTATAAAAGTGGGCTGTAAGGCCATCTGACCTGGGGCCTTATGCAGCTTGAGTTTCGAAATCGCCACACCAACTCCTCCGGGGTGATGGGTGCATCCAATTCGGCAACCATCGCCGGCGATAATTGAGGAAGGGATAGGCCATCTAAAAACTGTTGCTGGCACTCCGTGTCCGGAACAGTGCCCTGATCGAGCTCCCTATAAAATTCGCCAAACAATTTAGCCTTAGCCGTTTCTGAGTGGATGATATGACCCTGACTGCTGAGGATCCCCCCCCAAAAAATCCCTTTCCCTTTGTACACGCAGCTGACGTGCTAAGTGGGAACCCACCTTATTGCCCTGGAGAAAAGCGGATTGACGGATCTTCAAGAGGGCGGATTCCGCCCGGTTAGAGTAGATGGCTTTTAATTTGCCCCGCTGCAGAACGCGAGATGGATTAGTTTTGTGTGCCTGCTCAACCCCCCTTAGTTCTTCCTCTAAGGCCTCCCGTTCCTTCGCTCTCTGCTTGTTTAAATTTGAATTGAGTTGGATACATTTTCCACGAATCACTGCTTTCAAAGTATCCCAATTGTTCTGGGGGAAGTATCTTGGGGGTCGTTTTGGGAGAAGAAGTCGGCGATGGCCGTTCTCAACTCTTCCTTGACCACTGGATCGTGGATCAGAGCTAATGAGAAGTACCATCTAGGGGTTCTAGGGGAAGGCCCCGCCCAATGCAGACCCAAAGAAATCAAGTTGTAGTCGGACATCGAGATCTGTAGAATCTGGGCCGCCTGAAGTGTCCCCTCTAATGCCTGACTAACAAAGATATAGTCGATCCTCGAATAGGTCCTGTACACATGGGAATAGTGAGTATAATCCTTAGTGGTGGGGTGTAGAGTACGCCAGGAATCAATAAGCCCTAAGTCAGCAAATTTCTGTTGTAGCTTGCGTGTGAACGTACTGGTAGCTGTCCTGGTGGAGCTAGTACTATCTACAGAGCCCTGCCACACAAGGTTAAAATCCCCTAGCAACACAACAATCCCTGCAGCAAAGCCCCCTATTAAATCAAGCGCCTGGGAGACGAAGGCAGCCTGGCCCGAATTTGTTGCATAAAGAGAAACAAAGGTACAGAGCACCCTTCTCCAACGCCCCTTAACCAGCAGCAGTCTACCCTCTTTGTCAGATTTATGAGCTTTGAATTGGAAGTTTGCGGAGACATGAAACAATAAAGCCACTCCATTGTTTTTGGAGGTGGCAGAGGAGGTATAGATCAGCGGGTAGCTTCTGTGGCTGAGCCGAGAGACCTCAGCCTTCTTAAGATGAGTTTCCTGTAGGACAACAACATCAAACCGATGATCAGATAGATATTTCCATATCTTCTGGCGCTTCTGCGGGGAATTCAACTCTTTAACGTTCCATGAAGCGATGGCAACCATTAAACATATGGAACCCCCCCTGCCCTCCCAAACTCTCCATGAAGCCCCCCCTGTGCTGATGTTCTGGTACCTTTAACACATAGTCCCGCCCACCTCCTCTGCTCCACATCTGCCCCTCCCCACTCTGGAGTAGCAAACCCCTGCAAAGCAAAATAAAAGCAACTGAGTGGAAAAGAAAACCCCCTGACCCCCACAACCCCCCCAACTCCCCCAAAACCCCAAAGCCGAAGGGTCTGTACACCCTCGGCCCATACTTCCCCCTAACCCAAAAGGAGGAATGATGGGGATCATGGACAAGGCCCACACCTCCCGACCGTAAAGCTAATACAACCTAGGGGATAGTGAAGTAACAAACAAGCGGGAAAAAACAAAAACCTCAGTGTCCTTGGGGTGGCAAAGCAGTTAAACAACCACTTTCCGATGATCGCGTATGATAGGAGGATGAAACATGGGACCGTTCAGATCCATTGCTGTCCAACAAAAAACTCCCAGGGCACAATATAGGCAGTGAATTCATACAAACAGTCACAAAAGATGAAAACGTACCTAGCAGCTCTCCGAACCTGAGCCAAGAGCCGAAGAGGAGCCGGAGGTCCAGGGAGGGAGCCCCGATGTTACGGCACCCAGGGGCCAGACAACTTCCAACCGAGCCGTAGGAACGCCATTGCCGCGCCCAACAGCAGCGACCCAGCTGGACAGAATCAGGTTCCAACTAGCGGGTCCCCCAACCGGGGGGTCTTGAACATCCAGTAGCCCGGAAGGGTGCATTGAGCAAGCAGTCCTCTCCAAAGCCAAGAAGAGAGCCGTGGGACTCAACGGCGTCTGGTAACGGTGCGCCATGCATTAGGGCCATTTCTCTGCGACCCCGCCGCCTCCATGGAGCCCGAGTCATGACACTCTTCAGGAAGTGGAAGCCCCAGAATCTTCAACCCCTCCGTTAGGTCGGAAACTTGGTGGGACTTATTTCCATACTCAAAGACGAGGCCAAAAGGGAAGGACCAGTGATAGCGGATCTTATCCTCTTGTAACTTGGAGTTAATTGGACGCTGCGCCTGTCGGCGGGCCAGAGTCGCAGCCACCCGATCTTGATATAAAGAGCAGCCAAACCCCTGGAAGGAAATCTCCGCCTTCTTCCTGGATGCCGAGAGAATAGCCTCTTTATCTTTGAAGGAATGCTACTTGACCAAAACATCCCGGGGACGAGTGCGTGGCCCCATCTGTAAAGTGCCCACCCGATGCACATGGTCGATTTTAATCTTGAGTTGCTGGGGGACGAGGACCTCAGAAAAGAGACCCGACACAAAGGCCTCCAAGTCCGGCCCCTTTGCCCCATCTTCCAGATTCCGAATCCGAATGTTCTCCCTCCGGGTTCTATTCTCCGAATCCTCCGCTTTGAGCTGGACTTGCTGCAACTGGATCCGGAGGAAATGCTGTGTGTCACGCATCGTGATCTGGGTGGACGTTAAGCTTTGGGACGGACTTTCAACCTCCAGCAAGCGAGAGCCCACGGGATCCACATCCTGTTACAGCATAGTGACTTGCTCTGTGAGGTTAGCCTTCAGTTGGTCCACGGAAATCTTGAGGTCTTGTTTAAACTCATAGCAGAGCTCCACCTTGAACTCCTGGAGAGTCGCCACTAGATCATCGCGGGTGAGTGCCATGTCCAACAACGAGTCAGAGCCCTCCCGGGGGGTCACCCTACCCGAGGTCTTAAAGTATGTGGAAACCTTGTTGGACTGCTTCTTAGGAGGCATAAGGCCCCTCCCCTCGGAACCAGGCAGCACACACGGAGAGCTTGGGGTAGTTCAGGGTCGATGGGTGATCAGAGCTGACCGTGAGGCGTGAATGGGAGTGGATACCTCGCAGCGCAAACCTCGAAATTCAACATCAGCGTAAGGCACCCCACCAGGCAAACAAGGGGGGTCTCAAACATCCACTAAGGACTGGAGCCTTCTTTGCAGGAAGAGAGACCCCCACTGCTCCTCTCACTCAATGAGCCACTCAGTCCTGCCCTTCCCATGCTGTGCCTGTAATTACCGCCGTTGGTTCCCGACCTGACAATCTCGGAACAGTCACTGCCACCATTTTAAAGTCAGGCAAGGCAGACTTAGCCCACAAAGAAAGATGGAAGATGAAAGTAGCGCGGCTCCCAGAAAGCGGAGGGGGAATGCAGGCCCAACACCTCAATCGAACTGGGGGGGACAAGCAACACCCCCACCGCCACCAACACCCAACAAGGGCTCACTTTACGCCGCTAGGGCAAAAGGGCGCCAACCTGCTCACCGCAGCTCGGTGGGTCTGGCAATCGGCCCTCATGGCTCCCCCGTAAACAAACACCATAGGGGGGCCTTGCACCACTGTCCTCCACTGCTGCTCAGGACCGGACTCTACACCGTACACCTCTCGTAGGACCCAGCGCGGCTCGTCCCAAAATGGCGCCGGGGTCCGCAAGAGTCTCCGAGCCGCCTCTTCAAGCGCCGCTCCTGCTTGCTCCGCAATCATCACCTCCCAGACAGGACTCATCTAGAAGGTTGCAGCCGCCTGTAGATTGCAGTTAATCATCCCCAGGATGCAGGTAAGTGCGCCAAAGGCGATCGGGCGGGTGCGGAGCAGGGCGATATTACGACCGTTCCGCCATCTTACTTGGCCACGCCCCCATCATTCATTTTTTAATGATTATTCGATTTATCCCTGGAGCACATTGCCTGTCATGGGCCCACACTAACCTTAATTTTGTATTATTTCATTTACCTATACACTTCCCTGAGTGCCACATGTGTCTCCTTTAGTGTAGATGGACATTAAGCAAAGAGCTGTATCTGTATATTGTGTTATACTGATTGGAAATAAAATGTTATGGTATGATGTATGGTTTGGTCCGGTATGGTCCAGTTTTGAGGTGACACGAAGGTTCAAAGTGGGCTGCGAGCGTTGAGGGCGATGTGCCAGGTACGCTCCAACCCCCCACCGAGACCCATGGTGCAAGTAGCGCCCTGTTTTAAAGTGCTGAGATACTCCTGATTTTGGAGTCCCTTTTTTTAGAATGAGCGACTTGCTCTTCTAATTTTTCAAGCACTTTTTTCACCTTTTTTATTTTCACTTTCACGCCCCCAGGTCAGAGTGGACGATTAGAGAGTCCATACCGCTGGGGTATAGTCCTGACGAATGCCTTGGTAAACTGAAACCACCCGTATGGCAGAAACATGTTGACTAACTGATTGTATTTCTCTGAATTTAACCAATCCTAAAACCTTGGCATGTAAATTCAGACACATAAATACTCCTCACTTGTGTCTTAGGGATCACTCATTAAAATAATTTTTTTACCGATACCCTCTTAGGCACTTTTAATTGTATTTTCCCTCACATCACGCCCTTTTCACACAACCAGCTCCGCAGTCTTTCTGGCGTCGCAGCACACCAAAGAGGCACTCGGCCTCTTTGGTGGGGCCCAGTGATGAAGCATGACACTGACTAGGTCGGTGTGTGAGGGCCTTCCTACTCACCCAGAGTGAGTGTGTGACTCTTCTCTACCTTGCTCCGTCTTTGTGGCAGTCCTGAGACTGACCTGACCTCTCTTTTTTTGTTTACGTAGATTTAACCGGGGACTGAGAGAGTGTTCTTGAATCTCCCTACCTCTCCCTTTGTTGTAATATATTGCCTATGAGTGCCCACTAATATTATAAGGGCTACCCCAGGTCAATATCTACCCCTGCAGAGTTCCCTCTGCACAAGGATACCTGTGTGCAGTTTGGGCTGTGCCTGACAGTAGTCTCACACATGCATCCCTACCACATGTGCACCCAGTAACCAGTCAAGTGCCCTAATACACTTGCTGTGTCACAGCAGCCTTATTTTAAAAGGCAGACACTGATGGTAAACATGAGCAGTCCATTTACTTTGTGATTACTGTGGGTGAGACACACTTTGTGATTACTGTGGGTGAGACACATGTATTAAGACTTATCCACAGTAAAGAGTCCAAAACACAGGGCCCGATTCACAGAACTAACTTAAGACAAAATCCTAAACTTACTACCATTTTGGTTTTTACAGACAGCACTTACTCATTTTGGTATTTACAGAAGTTAGGAGTACTAACTTTGGGACTCCTAAATGCCTTCTGTGAATGCCGAAAGTCTTAAAGTTAGGATTTTTCTCAGTTTAGGAGTACTAAAGTTAGGAGTCCTAACTTCTGTGAATACCGAAATGAGTAAGTGCCTTCTCTAAATACCAAAATGAGTAAGTGCCTTCTGTGAATAGCAAAATTACTGCTCTCTAAAACACCAATGGGAATCCAGCGGGTGCTGGACCAGTTCACTAATTTTTGTAAGAAAAGGAACCTGGTGGTTAATATAGACAAAACCAAGTATATGGTTTTCAATGCCAGCACAACCAATTGTCCTCACCCAAAAATGGAAGGCCGACCCCTGGAGAGGGCCAAAAAAGTTGTTTACCTAGGCCTGTCCTTGAATGACAAAATGGGGTGGGACACACAAATAGCCAAGGCCAACTTAGGGTTGTCCCAGGCTGTCGGGGGAATTTTAAAAGTCCAAGAAAATTGTGTACATAAGGTAGTGAGTGCACCGTTAGAAATTTACAAAGTTCAAGCCAGATCTTCATCCCTGTATGGGGCGGAGCTCTGGGGGCACCGACATGTGCACAAGTTGAGTATCACAGAAAATGACTATATTAGGCAGCTATTTACCTTGCCAAAAAGCACACCACTAGTTCCTCTTAGGCTGGATTTCAATCTTAGGCCAATATCAGACGCTATTGCCGCTCGCCCGCTCCTCCATCTGAGGAGATTGTGGATCGTCCCGGAGTTGGAGAGTTATAGGGAAGAACTAAAGGTGGTGATGGCCGGAATGGGTGCAGGCAGGATCCCCTGGCTATCCTTCATAAGGGTGACAGCGAGCAAGATCGGGCTGGAGAATCTCTGGTCTAACCCTGAGGTCTTTTGCAAAACTACATCTAAGCATACTTTGGCCGAGACTATAAAACACTATAAGCTACAGGATATACTCCATTCAGTCAGGCCCTCAAGCTTGACCGATGGTTTTCTGGACCACAAAATGGACTACAGCTTTGAGCCGGAATTGGACGCTATACAACCAGTTCTAGCAAAGAAGCTGTATCTACAGTTTCGATATGGTACCTTGCCCTTATACACATACACTGATAGGTGGAAGGGGGGACCTACTCGCCCCTGTCCGGGCTGCAAAAACGAAGATGAGACCCCGTTGCACGTCATTCTCTTTTGTCCTACCTATTGCAATAGCAGAAGAAAGTGGATTATACAGCTGTGCAAAAATCTAGGAATCAGGAACTATCTGGCGTTTTCCAGAATTTTAAAAACAGATACAAACGCACTGATAGTCATTGCTGTAACCAAGTTTTTATTCTCTATGTGGCTAATGAGAAGGAACCTGCTTAGTCAATGATGGACTTTTTATTCTGTGTGTTAAGTATGAGCCCCAGTGAGTAAATGGGTCCATATTGTTATTTTATATTTTAACGTAGTATTGTATAACTTATTGTTTTAAGCTTTTAAAATGCTTTCCCTTATCAGATGAAATTATGTGAAAGACAGTACACTAATTGCCTATGTATCTAGGGTGAATGATAATTGTATAAATATGTTGACTATACTTTTATGGTTTATAAACAAACCGAAATAAAGTTTTGAATGAATGAATACCAAAATAGTAGTAAGTTTAGGATTTTGTCTTGAGTTAGTTCTGTGAATCTGGTCTCCAGTGACTAAAAAAGCAAAAACTCTGAGCATACTAAATGGGCAGGACCCTTTTTTCAACAATGTGTTATCAGCATGCATTATATTTCATAGATATGATTATTGCAACTTATTTTGTATGGCTAGTAGAAAGTCTGCCTTCCATACCTTGCAAGTAGTCCAAGCTATTGACATAAGGCTAGTAGTTGATTTTCATGTGTGAACCAAATTCAAATATCTACTTTACCTCCCTTGTTAGGGGCATCAAGGCATGCTCAGAAGCATTCTTAAATCTTTTGAAGGATCCTCACTTGGACCAAAGATTCCTGTATTGTTGTTTTAGGCAAACCAGCATTGTGTTTGTGTTTCTATTTATTCCTTTGATATTGAAAGCTGGAATTTATTTTGCTAATAGCATAACAGTATGCCCGGTCTGGTGGCGCAGTGGACCAATGCATCCATTGTAGGGGCCTGTGTTCGACCTCATGGTCACAGGTTCTAATCCTGGCAGGTCCACTCAGCCTTTCATCCATCTGAGGTCAATAAAATGAGTACCAATCAGTTGGGTAACAATATACATCTGTTATTCAGCGCAAAGATACCAGTAGTGGTGAATGTGCGCTTTACAAATACACATGTTATGTTATCTAGGACCCTATCCCCCTAATTCTTTCTGACTTTGATGTCACTTCCGCCTCATTGTAGCGGAGTCAATCAGAGGTGGTATGCTCTCAGTAATCCATAGGGGTCAGTGGAAGTGGAGATTCGGGGAGCTCAGAGGACTGAACTGCAAAAGTGTAACAACTCCATCAAGCATTTTATGAAAGGGGAGTTGATCATTATTTCTGCAACTTTTCAGTTTTTCTAAATGCAGCAGCTGTCATAGTGTCCTTAATCTGCTCTGCACCTGCTAATTCACATGTTCATGTTAATAGCAAACATTTTTGTAACAGGATAATGTGAAATCTAACTGGTATTTGAAGGAATTGAATAGAACACATTTGAAGCAAGGATGTATCATCAGAGGTGAAAAGGTACGTGATTGGCGTTTGTGTGTAAAAAGAGTGGCTTATTTTCAAATTTGCAACACTTCTGAAAACCTGCGTCACCATGTACCAAATACCTACTTTATGATATGCAATTTCCGCCTAAGATTTCGTCTGAAAGTGTGCTATTCACAAATGTAACAATACTTCTCAGCTGGCTCTCTGAGATTTATTGAAACCTTTATTCTCGCAGCGGCGTTGTTTGCAGGAGGGGAGGATTAGGATTTTGCTGTGGAACATAAAGCTCCCAATATTGAAGGCTTCTGTTGGTTTCAATTTTCATCCTTTTGAATGCAGACATCAATGGGATGAAGGACTTCAAATAAATCAAACTGAATTGTACAGAAAATCAGGCATGAGCGCTGAGCTATTGTCATCTGATCTAGATAATTGTTTGAATGTGCTTCAGTCCCAACATTATATCAAGATGCAGCCGGCTCCACGTCAAGCACCGCTCTACTTAACCTCCCAGCAAACCGGGTAAAACACCCCACAAATTTCTCATTCTGGCACACGCGTAAACATACCCGAACCAATCACATACACTCAAGAATGCACAATCAGAAACTAAAAAATAATATAGGCCTCATTTAGAAGGCCATTGCGCCTCCGGTGCAGGGGCGTAACACAGGCCCACACATGCCCTGCAGTGCGGGGGGGGGGGGCGTCAGGCTCAAGGGGGCTCCCTCAGCACTGCACTTCGGTCTGAGAGCTCCTAATAGAGTCCGGAGGGGTCCCCTCCACGTACCTGCCAGGGGGGCCCACTCAAATATCGTTACACCACTGCAACGGTGGTTCACTATTTTTGACGCACCAGCAACGCAGTATGCCTGACAATTTAAAAAGCCAAGCAAAGTCACCCTGAGTGACTTTCCATGATCCTGTAAATATGGGACCCTTTTGCGCATTACCCTGAGTAAAAGGGGCATTCCATGGGTGTTGCTGTGGGTGTTCCCACGCAACATCAATGGAACCTGACACATATCCAGCATTACAACATTTTGTAAAGCTGTAAATGCTTCTGAATTATAGGAGTGAAGCAACAAGGAGAAATACTTTTATTTCTCTATGTTTTTTCTTCTTTCTGTGCATATAAAGAGGAAAATGCCATCAATTATTGTTTTCGTGCAGGAAGGTGTCCCTCACCAAAGCAATTATCCCCGCAACGCAGGCACCCTTGCAACATGACTCAAGGGTGCCTGCACTGGCGCATGCCAGCCAATTGCGTTACAGTGCAGGGAAAAGCACACAGATGCGTCATATTGTTGTTAATTAGATGGATCCCTGTGCTTTAACAATGACGCAGCTCGATGCAGCAAAATGGCTTGCAGCACTGCTCTGAGGCATTTGTTTTGTAAATGAGTCCTTTTAGGTTTTTATGGTACTGTTAACTGTAAACAAATTGCTTTATGCTGAAATGTTCTGAGCACATAGGCCCTACAAATCAACTATGGAGAAGCAATTTAACAAACATACATGCATGTGGTGCTTGAGTTATATTTGACACTCTGGGCAGTTCAACCAGATTGTACTTTACCTTCCCGGATTTTTTTCTTTCTTCAGGGTTCTGAGGGGCAGATTTATCAACCTTTCGCACAGTGCAGCAAGCCACCTTGCTGTGCTGTGTGAACTCAAAAAGGACATAAATGCACCATATATAACACTACACAGCGCATTCCTTTCTTTCCCTTGCACTGGTGCACAAACTGCTGTCTAGCGCCAACGCAAGCACACTTGCGTCTAGGTGCAAGGGTTCCTATGCTGCAGGCAGGATTATTTTTGTGTATGAAGGGACACCTTCCTGCTAAAAAACAATCCACTGTAGCTTTCTCTTCTTTCTATGTGTGATGCAGAATGCAGCACAAATGCAAAGAGGAAAAACCAGGAGAAATAAAGATATTTCTACTTGTTAAGCATCACTTTGGTAGGTGCAGCATTCTGACTCATTCCGCAGGTCTACCAGTAATGGTAAATCTGGGAACACACCAACATACATGGGTGACTGCATGGTATTACCCAGGCTCCACCCATTAAAAACCTTACTAGGGCAGAGTAAAACAACGCAGCAGTTCGCGCTGCATTTTGTTACTCTAGATTTATCAAGCCATGTAGATCCACGCAAGGTGGCCTTGCATGGCTTGATGAATCTGATATAGGTTCTAAATATGAGTTTTGGTGGTGCGGAAGCAGGCGGCAGGCACATGCCAGGCTCTCGCATCGCCAAAACCCACTGCCACCTGCCCACTATAATACAAGTGAAAGTGTTCTGTAGAGCGGGTAGCTAGGTGGTCCTATGGTGGTGCCTTTCAAAAAGGCACCACAATGGGACCATAAACAAATTTCCTGAATGGCATGGACTCTAAAATCAATGTCGTGCAGGAACTGGGATGCATGCACACAGGGGGGCACATTATGTGCCCCTGCATGCATCCTCATGCAGAGGGGACTGAGGGTCCGTGTAGGGGCCCCTTTATTTCCTCATTGCCAACAGTGTCATTGAGTAAGACCTCCATAACACCACTGGTGGTGAGGAAAGTCGTAATAGGCTTGGCAGGAATGCAGCGGTCCCGCCAAGCATACAGTGCCCTCAGGACCTCTGTACCATTGCCAGGGATCTCTGATCCCTGGCGGTGTGGCTGTGCCAAGGTGGTTCAAAGGCCAAACTTGTAATTTGGTAGTTGGATTGCCGGTGCAGCGGTAGCTGCACCACACTACTGCATCCCTGTGAGTCTGCTGGTCCCATGGACCGGCAGACTCATAATCAGGCCCTTAGTAGCTGTGCCCATTGTGTGGTGCAAGGGTGATGCACTTGAATAATAACTATGCTCCCATATCTCTAAGTGGAACCCAACACATGTGTCTGAGCAAAGCTTACCATCCAAAAATTAAAAAAGGAAATACTGGCCTCTAGACATTGCACTGTCATGAAATAACATGGGTGGGACAGGTGTGGAAGGTATTTCAGGTAATATATGGGGTGCCTTGCTCTCCAATGTGCATCCCACCGAAGCCATCAGAGGAGCCAGACCTCAGTTTTGCCCACTAATAGTAGACTGCCTGCCAAATATAGAAAGAACCACTTCTGCGGCTGTTCACTTCTGGTGACATTTCTCTCACTGACACAGCACTTTGGTTAGAACAGTGTGGCATGTGGGCTGCCATGTCATGTTCTCATGTTCATCATTCGTTTTTTTCAGAAACATGCTCTAAGAAGGCTTTGTTTGTGTAAAACAAAAACATGATGGCTCAGCAACACAGAGAGTTTTGTAGCTGCAGTGTGAGTCATTGTTGATTTGCTAATGGAAGAACTGCTTTAAGTAGTGCAGAACTCCAAATGCACTAAAAGCAGAAGCCCTTTGGTTGACAAACTGCTTCCAGTGACTGTACATCAGAGGAGATCAGTAAAGTGACTTTTAACAGAGGTTAGCTCACTTCTAAATGTGTCTGGGGAATCACATGTTTTGTGCACATAATACCCACCAATTTGTGGTGGATCTCCCAGTTTGCCAACCTCTAAATGTGGTCCACAGTCATGAAGGTGAACAGGTCTCAGTCCGTAGAATTAAAGGATGTATCCTGATGACTGTCCCCATTCAGTTTGAACCCCTTCAAAGCCAGGGTTTAACAATAGCAATGGGGTTTTCACACCTTTACTCAGGTCTTCAAAGGTGTACTGAAGTGGAGGTCCCTTCCACAAGTCTCCTTAAAATATGATGTTTTTTTACTCTCTAGACCAGGTTTAGTCAGGTCCATTTTACTTTTTTCACCACAACTTCTTCCACATCTAACACCATCCTTGGAACCTTCTCCATCCTACTCACAAGAAGACTCGATGCCATTAATGCCTCCTTTGCCTAAATCCTTGACTCCCTACTTATTAAACCAAACTGCCTACAAACCACCTCACTGTTCCCTTCAACTACTAGTTCTTCACACCTTGCCATCCTGCTTACATGCCACACATGTCCATCACTCAGTTTAGAAGCATTCACAAATACTTCTACCAAGGTTTGGAAAATACACTCTCTCTTTTTTTAATTTAGCCATGTTTCTTAACCATCACCAATGTACCAATATGCAAATGTTCCTCACTTGCTCCTAACTTGCCATTAGATGAAAGCATAAATATATATAGGTTAATTAACCTTTTTTGTGCAGGGTAAAACACCAATTTAGGTGCTGAAGAAAGCCAACTGACCCTACCGGGCAACTATGCAGCTTAAACATGTTCACCTATGGATGTTAAGGACCATAGAATCATTAAAAACATCTCACTGTTTTTTTGCCCTAGACCTCATACAACAAAACTCTAACAGAGGATCTATAGGCATTTTTAACACACTCAGTTTCCTGCACGTACCTCCTAAAAAGCTCTGCTTACAAATGCGTAGAGCCTGCCACTCACACCAGGTGATCTGAGTGTGGGTCCAATAATGATGCAAGCTAAAGGTGGTACTTGTGTGTGAGGACCCTAAAACATATATACATGTATATCCAAAAATTTGGTGTGGCACTAATTTACCTGGGTTCCATCCACACACTCACTAGTGATATCTGAAACATCCACATACACCACTCTACAGTAGGTTGTATAGAAGTAAAATTGGGTGTACCCTCACTTATGTTACTTCTAGTTTAAAGTCTAGACAGTTGAGGGCCCACCCCTATCAAAAAGCTCTCACTCCTAAGTTTAGATGCATTATGAATATCACCATGTATATAGCACCTAGAGAAGGTAACACTTCTGCCTATAGAGCAAAAGATCCAGCCATGGGAATGCTTAAAATCATGAAGGAAATTCAGGGGAAGCCATAATTTTGGGCCCTCGCAACTTAGGGCGAGGATTCAGGAGATCCATTTAGAGAAAAGGCAGCATCCTCATGAGTTGGTTAGTGGTTGTCCCATCGTCCTGAGACCAACACAAATAGAGATACAGGGGAAGCATGCAGGCCCAACAAGAAGGCCCGCAATGCATTATGGGGCAACTTAAGCAGGGTCATAAATATCAGGGCAGCGGCTCTCCCGCTGTACCGGGGAGAACTGCGTCAGGTTTTTTTTTACATGGTTGTAGCGGCCTTGTGCTGCATGTTTGTTTGCCATGGGTTTTCTGGTTCCACTTGGGCACACCAGGCATGAATCCCTTATTGGAGGGCAGCTGAGGGGGCTCACACCCCAGCTGCCCTCACCACTTCCCAGCAGCATTCCAGCATGCTGCAGCAGGAGCTAGCAGCACTCTGCTGGCCTGCCCGCTGCTGTGGGCAGGAGCTGTGGCTGGCTTCCCGCTCCCCAGTCATGGGCAAGGGGAGAAGGGTGGAACAGCTATGGAGGAGTGTGCAGCAGCAATCCATGTCCCCCCTTCCAGTCATAGGGGTGAGGGATGGGGTCCTAGGCCCCCTGTCTTCTCATGGGGGAGCTTGATGGTTCTCTCCACATTCATTGGCTTCTCCCACATCCAGTAGCTCTTGGGGGTCTAGGGTAGGGTCACGGCCCCCATAGCCAGGAATCCAATTAGGGGATGGGGTCCTCAGGTGAATTGAAAGAACAGGGCAGGGTACCCTTGCATGCACTCTCCCCCTCAATAAAGAAAGCAGCTTCTCTTTGCCATACCCCAGGCTCTGGCCCACCCCAGGGTAAACTTACTGGACCTACTTCAGAGCCCCATCAATCTAAGGCAAATAAGTAGGTCAAAGGTCGCAAAATCTTCCAATGTGATATCTTGGGCCCCGTTGGTCCAATTCAGACAATCCTGGGCTCATTTTACTCTTAGTGGCAAGCACCATCCACCAAGGGCAGTTGCAGTAACCCTCCTCTACACTAAAGCTGTGCTATCTTTAAATCCTCAAAGAGCTGGTCCCCCTTGCTCCCTGAGCCAGATCTCCTCTTGATCTTTGTACCTGGGGGCAAAAATGTCCAGGGCTGTCCTCCATCTGGTCTTCAAGGAGTGGAAGGGCTCCAGTCTCACTGGGACTTGAGGGGACCCACTGGTCTTGGGGTCAGCTGTGCAAAGTCCTTGGTAAGGTGCGAACTTTCAGAGGGTTTCTCCTTCCGGTTTTCCATAGCACTCCCAGGATCCAGTAGCGAAGTATAGAAAAATTCAAAGGCAAGAGAGAGTATACCCCTTGCACAAGATTTTTTTAATTGGGAGAGGAAGGTTTCAGAAGTCAGGTTCTCCTGGCCAATCCTAGGGTGTCACATCACTGCTCCAACCCTACTGCACAACATGCTGGGACAATCCAGAATGGCATCATCCATGAGTGACTGGGAACAACACCTCCTAAGGTCTCTGCTTCACCCCTTACTGACATCACTTCAGGGATTTGCATGCTGGAATTTCAAAGGGAGCCACCCGTAAGTTGGCTCTAGTTTTCTGGACCCTCTTCTTTGTTCATTGGACTTGGAAAGGTCCATTACTGGAACAGGGTGACGGTTGGAAGATTGGTGCAGATCATTCTGCCCCACCTCTTACCTCCTCAGGAGCTGGGAGAAGAACTGCGAATTGCTTCATTTATGTATGGCAGTCTTTGATTTTTTTGCTGAAAATAAATTAAATAACTTGGCACAGCAAGGTGACATAGGCCAGGGCTCTCATTCTGAGCTGAGCCAGTAAAATATTATAACTCAGGATGACCCATAAGTTGTCCAGTTATCATGTTGGGAGTTACATATTTGGCTTTTCATGTTGATTACACTCCAATTCAAGATGCTAATGGTCTCTGTGGGCCAAGGGGAAGTGAAACTATACCCTAGGGCAGTTCCCTCTCTATGTGTTCAATGGGGTGTCACTGTAGGCAAAACAATAAATCACACTGACTTTCCCTATTAGTTTACACTACACTCATAGCGTCTATTGTGGGTCAATGTGCAATCCTGCAGAGTCCCCATTGCACCAGGCTACCTGAGCGCTGTTACCAGGCTGTGCACAACAATAGTCTTCCACACCTAGCCCGCCCATGTCTAGCCACGTGTGTGCACATATGTTTACGTGTAACCTGACAAGTGTCCCTTACCCTTTTCTCAATCACAGCAGCCTTATCTTAAAAGGTGGACACTGGCACTAAACATGTGCAGTCTGTTTGCCCTGTGATTATCATGGGAGAGACTCTGGTAGTGAGATTCACCAACTGTAAATAGTCCAAAACCAGGTGATCAAAAAAGCTAAAAATACATGTGTACTGAATGGGCAGAACCCAATATCAACAGTGGCCAACCAACCTCAGTGGATAAAAGTTTCACGAGGGGTTTATGATTACACCTGACCAACACTTTAAAGCCCCACACACAGTTTCTGAAGTGTTCATGTTCCCATACCACAGCCACAATGTCCTTTTCTACAACTGAATACCTTTTGTCAGGGGAAGTTATATCTCTGAATGCAAAAACCACTTTCAATTTTTTACCAGCCCCATATCTTTTGGAAAGTACCACTCCAGTCCTTTTACAGCTTGCACCGATTATTAGTATTCACTTGTTACTAGGATCAAAACCATTTAAAGCATTATCTACAGGATTTCTTCTTTGATTGATTCAATACTTTCATGTACATTCACAGTCCATTCAAACTCCAATTTGTTTTTCACCAGTTGTCTCATTTCATATTTCTTCTCTGAAAAATATCTAATGAACTTGGAGTTGAACTCTACTAATCCCTAAAAAAGACTTTGACTTTTCTTTGCACAATGGTACAGGTGTCTCATGGATCTCAGTAATGAATTTTCTCTTTTTTTTTAAACAAATCTGTATTGCATTTTATACATCATATAACATACCCCTTGGGGGTGTCAATATAATGTAGACAGAACAAAAAATCAACAAAACTGAAGCACTGCATTCATTGTTACCCAAGCTTGGCCACTTTTGTACACAGTAACTATGATAAACAACATTACTGTCTCTTAGCAGTACACCACATATAAAGGATATACCCCCTCCCCTTCCCCATGGGTTTCAAGCCCCCCTTGCTCACTTCATGAACCATGTAATTCATTGTTTGCACCCCAAACTTGCATTTAGAAAACTCTGCAGGCAATCCATGTTGCTGTAAGGTAGGTAACACTTTCCTTAAACGAATATCATGCTGTTTCCCATCAATAAATATCATCTTGGATGAATATTGTGCCTTCAAATCCCTTAAAAAGATTGTACATCACTTTTTAAAATATAGTAGCCCTAGGTGCCAAGCCAAAAGGCACCCGCACAGACCTAAAAAAGCCCATGGGTGTTTGGGTGCAAACAAACCTGATAGTATGCCAGTGTTAAATCCATAGACCAAAAACATTTCATGCCCTTTGTTGATGCTAACACCCCACTGGGTTGGAGCAGAGAAACCTCTCCATAAAAATGCTCTCATTCAAATACCTCAAGTCAACACATACTCAAATGTTACTGTTAGATTTTCTTGCCACAACTAATGGTGTAATCCACTCTGAGGCCTCCACAGGATCAATCGCCCCTGCATCTAACAATTTTAATACTTCCACATTCACCTTCTGCCTCACAATCCACAGTAGATTCCTCATTGTGTGCACTTAGCATTTATTTTGAGAACTACCTCACCAGAAAATGCTTTCAATAGTTTCCTTCCTAGTTCCAAATTACTATCCATAATCAGTACATGCTCATAGCTATTGGGATTTAAACTATGCCCCAAGCCCGTTAATCTATCGACCCCAGCACTGATGCCCTTTCTTTTTCATGCCCTAGCACAGTTTCCAATAATACTACATATAGAGAACTTCTGATACACAGCAGGGCAATTTTACCGTATGCTTGGTGATTGGCACTTCCACACCTGTAAAATGTTTCTGTGTAACTTTTATTTCTTCTGATTCATACATCCAAAGTTGTTTTTTATCTTCTCATCTATGCACTCCTTCTTCTATTCTATATTTTGGGGTTTACTCTTCCTTCCAGGTTTTAATTTAGCTACAACTTCATCCAACCCTATATCCCTGCAGAATTCCTCAATGCAGCTTTGCCACATGTATTAGTAACTTCTGCTTTTTTGACCACTGCATATGTATTGGATCCCCAGTAAGTTTATCATACAGTGGAGAAAATATATAATTAAGTGCCAGTTTCTTCAAAGCGCGAAATATTTCTTTATGGATTCTGTTTTCCTCTGTTTCCTGTGATAGAAGCAAAATCTGTCTATCGTAATACACACAGAGGGTGAATAATAGTTGTCCAAATCAGTCACTGCATTTGAGAAAACATCCCCCTTATTCGGTATTCTTGTTTTTTTTGCATTCTATTAACGGTTTTGAGACCTTGATGTAAAAAAAAAAAGTTAAAATATTTTCTTTTTCCTTTCATGGCTAAATTCGGCATCTTCAATAGTATTAATGTAATTAGCAATATGTCTTCCTTTCATTCTTTCCATTTTTAGGGTGGTTCACCTTGTACCTATAAGAATGGTTGCAGTGGAATTTGTTAAAATATTTGTGAGTCACACATAATCACTACTGGAAGAGGACTAGGAAGATGATCTCACTACAGAGGATCACAATGCAACCAAGGTGATTGCAAAGTTGTTCAGTTAATGAAGGCTGTCATACTAAAATTAAACTAAGTGGAGACCATTGACAGTAAATACCATATTCACTCTCCTGCCTCCATTTTATGCCACAGGGTTTTACATGCAGTAGTTATGATTAAAGCCAAAGCAATGTCAGATTATATATGCCAATAGGTTAGCAAGGACTACCTCCTGTAGCTGTGCTGCATCTAAGTTACCTTTGTTGCTTGGCAACCATAGAAAGAATAGTATGCACCAGATTCCTTTAAAATGGATGCCACTGGTGCACTCGGTGTGACCTCCATAGTCGTGATGCATGTACGTAAATGTGCAGAGTCAGTAATGTCTTTGTTGCCAGCTGACACAATAAGTTTCGATTGATGTTGCCAAGATGGCCGAAATCAGGGAGTGACTGGGATGAGCTCCGGGTCAGGGATCACTTTCTATGTAAATCCCGACCAGAGCGACCCCACTGAAACCCCCCCGAAAACCCCCCGCACTTGCCTAAGACTCCGGGTCTCTGCTAACTTCTCCAACCTGGCTGCCCCCGAGATCCAGAGGAATGTCTGACCAGGAGGACCGGGCTCATTCGCCCCAGTGACCTCCCCCCTCACATGGCTGCTGCCCCAGAGCTTCGCCCCGCTCCCCCACCTGTAGGAGCATCCCACCAGCAGTATGTTGCCCTGTCTCACTTACCGGGGTAATAGGAGATGCCCAGGCATCCGAAGGCGGCTCTGCCGGGCTGGAGAGCAGGAGACAGCGGGAGCTGTACCGAGCTGCGCTAGAGATCCTGAGACAGCGCCGAGCTACGAGTGGGAGAGGATGAAGGTAGAGGCAGCAGAGAAGCACCTGCTCCAGAAGGTCATCACCTCCAACTACACCGGCAGCGGGAGGCCGTGGGCCCCTCGTCGGGCCTGACACTCATCTCCGTCAGGGCGGCTTGTCCCCAAGATGGCCGACCGCCCCACAGGACCCTAAAACTACAAGTAAGCCCAACTGCAGGAAAAGGCCCCCGAACCCCCAGCCCGACACCATTACCAGTGGAGCCAAATGCTGATCCACAGGGGTGCCTCAACCCGCCCTCCATGCAAGCCCCAGCCACTTTCTCTCATCAAGGGCTGCCTGGCCTTAACATGGCCGCCACGCGGGACATCATATGGGCAGGGAAAGCAGACCTGCTCTGCACGACCCAAGACTCTTGACGTCATATGGTCAGGGAAATAGAACTTGCTGCCCGATTGAAGTTCACTTGCTCTACCGGTTTACAGATTGCAGCACTAATGATTTAGGGCTACTCTGGTCAGCTAATGGGCAGGGAAACCAGATTTAGGACTCATAGTGATTTAGGACTACTCTGGACAGCTGATGGGCAGGGAAACCAGACTTGCTCGGACCGATTTTAGATTACAATTGCTCCCAGTGCCTGCCCCCAGAGAGGTCCCCTAACCACTTTTCCTACCCCCCCTCCCAGACATCCGGCCCCCTCCCCCAGTCCACGCCCGGGGAGCATCCCAGTGTGCAACACCCCAGTACTTACCGGGTCGTACAGCCTACCCCCCCTCCAGTGAGTCACCCGGACCACCGGCACCAAATCAACCCAGCCCCCCTCCGACGTCTCACTCCTTCCCTAGTTCAGCTAAGATGCCCCTGGCAGCGCAAGTGAACGTGCATCTTTGCGCCTCACTCAACCACCTGTCTCCACGAGGGCAGAACACCCTCACCATAACATTCCCACGCAGGTTCACCTTCAAAGCCAAAAAACGCTTCAGAATTTAATCAGGAAACACCCCGAAACGCTAGTTGTCAACACCTACCACTGCTTAGCCAGAGGACAGTGGAGAATGGACTTCATTTTCCACACCAACAGGCCCGACCCGTGGGCCACCATCTTTAACTCACTCCTCCCCATCTCCAAAACCACCTTCATGGAACACAACTGAAAACTAAAAATCGACCTTCTGAACCAAAAGTCCCTGACCGGAGACATCTCCATCCCCATTTTCGTGAATGGCACCATTCTAGTTCAGGCGAAAGAAGAGAACCTAGAGTTCTTCGACTCTCTCTTCCCCACACTAAAGATGGCCATGGCTCACTACCCACTCAAACTGACCCCCTCCCCCCATAATGGTTCCTTACAAACTCCTAGTCTGTGGAGCTTGTCTTCACCACCCCAGCATCCCCCTCACCTTGATTAGTCACTTCACCAATCATACGTCATCACCACCCCTAGCACCCTCCATATCCCAACCCACATCCTCCACCCATCGCACCCAACCTCCCAGTACTCAGCCCCCCTCATCCACAATTGACTCCCAACCCCCTACTCCCTAGCTCCCGAAGCAACCCTAACTCTCAGTCTCCCACCCTTAGATAGCTACCTCAGCGTCCCCACCCTTCTGTGCGCAATCACTCTGCCAACCTTACGTCAGCAACAGCCCTAGCTCCCCATATCTCCCTACCCACGTCCTCCACCCATCGCTCCCAAACTTCCAGGACTCAGCCCCCTCGCATCCCCAAAGGATGCCCAACCCCCATTTCCCTAGCTCCCGAAGCACCACTAGCTCACAGCCTACCATCCTGACAGATCCCAGACCACCTAAGTACTCCATCTCGCAGCCCCCCTCTCGCCCACCCCACTAGTTCACACCACCCTTACAGATCCCAGACCCCCTAACAACTCCATCCCGCAGTCCCCCCTTGCACTAATGCTCACCCCTCTAGTTCACACCGCCCCCTTCAATGAAGAAAACTCTCACCTCCAAATGGACAACAACCCCCTCTCCCTCCAGACCTCCCTCAATCGACCAACAGACCTATCAACACCGAACCGCAACCCCCTCCCCACCAGTTCACATGGCCCCCTCAATGAAGAAAACTCTCACCCCCAAAGGGACCGCTACCCCCTCCCTCTCTAGCCCTCTCACAACCGAACTCTAAACCAGATCCAGCTCCCCCCAGTAGAGACTCGCCCCACAGCCCCTCCCATCCAGGGATCTGCAACGCCCACCTTCCCCTCCTCTCCTTCTCACCCAAGCTGACGCAACGCCTCAAACTCATAGAAGCGCAGATCCCCACCCTGATCCCTGGCCTGCAGGAAACCTTATCCGTCCTGGGAAATCTCCAGCTGCTCGCCCCTCCCCCGCATCACCCCTCATCCCTCCGCCCCTCCCTAGGTTCGACTCTCAGCCCCCCAACCGGTCCCTTCCCCCACCTGGTTCCCTGCCTTCACTCACTAGAGACCAGTTCGAGTCACGAGTAGTCTCCCCAAGAAGACCTATAACCTCCAACTCCCCCAAGAAGTGAGCGCACTTGTCACATTTTACGAACCCCCCTCGAATCAGCTAGCCCAGGCCCCACTCCTGAACTCTACTCTCATCTCCTCGATCCAAGTCATCACTGGAGTGGGGAGGGACCCGCCCCCCCGCAGAGCCACTAGACTTCCAATGTATTTATCCACCATTCCCAGAGCCAAGCCTGGCAATTTGATATCAGAAGAAGACCTCCCCATTAACTGCATGCTGATCAACAGCTGGTCCGCAGTCAAACATGCAACGGAAATAGCTGAATCCTCCTCTCTCACGACCTGGATGTAGCCTTCATCACGGAAATGTGGCTAAACACCCTATCACTCCCCATTCTCGACATGCGGGTGCAACCCGGTTTGTTGATAATTCGCAAAGACAGGCCATTTCGACAAAGGTTGCGGCATAGCAATTATCCACAAAAGTGACCTCTCCATCTCGGAAACTCTCGCCTGCATGTACAATTCCTTTGAATGCTTGTCGGTCAACTTCAAATCTCCCACGCATAGCTCACTTCATTGCCAACTCCTGTACCATCCTCCAGGCAACTCCCATGAATTTGGAGCTCAGCTGTTGGATCTGATCACCCAATCCGCACTCGACAGTGACCACAGTCTAATTCTGGGTGACCTCAACCTAAGATGGAACAAAACTAATAACCCGCTCATTCAATCTCTCAACACCCTTCTGCAAGACAACAATTTAATCCAACACTGCTCAGAGGAAACACACCATAGAGGAGCGATCCTGGATGCAATCATTGCGAACAAAAATGCAATCATGATTGATCACTTCATCACGGTGGACTGGTCTGACAACCACATCATTCTCTTCCATATTAATCATTCGGCACTATCCCTCCCACCCACTCAAAACTATCCTAAGTGGGCTAGAAACACATCCAGAGTCCCCCTAGACAAGCTAGAACAAGGCCTCATCTTACTCCTCCCGAACACGACTGAGTCCCTCTCAACCACGGAACTCACCTCGCTCTACCACTCCAACTTGGAGCTCATCCTGGATCAGCTGGCACCTATGAAACTAAAAAAAAACAGAAGCATCCCCTCTAGGTCCTGGTTCTCTACTGACATAAATGAGGATCCCTAGAAAGAACCTGGAGGAACAACCCCACCTTCCTCCACCGGGACCAACTCAAGGCAGCACGCAAAAACTACTATAATCATATCAAGAACAAAAAGTCAGCCTTTTTCTGTGCGGCCCTAGACAATGCCAAAAACCGCCCTAAAGAACTCTTCAACATCATTAGGAACCAAACCTCCATTCCAGTGACAGACAACCTGGTGGCGTCCAAAACTCAGTGCAACAACTTTGCAAGCTTTTTCAATGATAAAATCGCCAAAATTGATCGCTCATTCAACTCGAAGCCCTCCCCCGCACAGATACCCGGATTACTGCTACCAACCAAAACCCCCTAATGACCTCCCCCATCTGCTGGTCATCCTTCCGGCCCGTCCAGGTTGAAATGAAAAGCAATCTTACCGCCTCTGCTAAACCGTCGGCTCACTCCCTCGATCAGCCACCAGCGAGACTGACCAAGGAGCTGAAGCTCACGCTAGCCCCTATCTGGGGCAAGATCATCAACAGGTCCTTGAGCGAGGGTTCAATTCCTGACTGCCTCAAATCAGGACAAGTCACGCCACTTCTAAAAAATCCTGGCCTTGACCCCATGGACGTGAACAACTTCAAACCAGTCTCGAACCTCCCGCTCCTATCCAAAATTCTTGAAAGATGTGTGCTCGCACAGTTAACCCACAATCTAGAGAACACTAATCTACTTGACCCACACCAATCAGGGTTCAGAAAGGGCTGCAACACTGAAACCGCAATCCTAAATATCCTAGACGATCTGCACATGTTACTCGACTCCAGCCAATGTAGCCTTCTCATCCTCCTTGACCTCTCGGCTGCGTTCCACGCAGTTGATCAGTCCTTGCTACTCAATGTCCTCCGGGAGAGAGCGGGCATTGAAAAGACGGTCTTAAGATGGTTCTCCTCCTTCCTCAACAACCGCACGCAAAGAATAAAGATCAACAGCTTCGAATCGGACCCCCTCCCCATCAGTAGAGGAGTTCCTCAAGGGTCAGTACTCTCCCCGCAACTCTTCAATATCTACATGGAACCCCTCACCTCTCTTCTAAGGAACTCCAACATCCCCTTCCACCTCTACGCAGATGACACACAACTCTATTTGGAAACCACATCGATTGCAGACATTCAAAGGCTAAACGGTACACTCATGGAGGTCCAACACTGGCTCTCAGCCAACCACCTCAAACTGAATGAAGAAAAAACGGAAGTACTATTCATCTCGAATAATGATGACAACCCCCAAATAGTGGAATGGCTCAAAGCCTTAAACGCCCTCAATGTTTCTCAGGTGCCAACGGACTCCGCAAAATCCCTAGGGATCACTCTAGACCCCAAACTGGACATGAAAAAACACATCTCAAAAACAGCTAAAGCTGCGTTCCTCAACATGAAACTTCTCTACAAAATTAAAACCTTCCTCCCCCCCAAAAGATCTGAAACAGGCCACTCAGGCACTGGTGCTCTCCAGAATTGACTATGGCATTGCAGTACTGACTGGAACAGCCAAATCTCACCTGGGACCTCTTACCACCACCCTCAACACAGCAGCAGGAATGATCACAGGAACTAAGGAATATGAACACATCTCTCGGGCACTCAAGGAACTGAAGTGGCTCCCGATAGACCAACGAGCCAGCTTCCATACAGCTTGCCTCACACATAAAGCCCTGCACACAGGCAAACCAGAATAGCTAGCCATCAAACTCAAAAGGGCCGGTCAGTCTAGGAACCTCAGAAGCTCCAACACGCTCCTACTCATCCCTCTGAAATCAAAGAAACACAAAATGTCAAACAAATCCTTTGCAGGTAATGCCCCCAGGATCTGGAACTCGATCCCCCCATATCAGAATGGCCGCCTCCTTACCGCAATTCAAGACGCTACTCAAAGCCCTCTTCCTTGAGCCCTCCAGTTCGTATTGAGAACCCCACGCCTGACTGTGATAGACCGCTGTCTCTCTGAACCCAGAGCAGGCTGTACCGCTCCTGATCTCCGTTCCCGCAGGGCGCTCTAGTCGATGCTGTGCTGACGTTACTCCGGCCTGCGTGCCTAGTTCTTGTTTATATGTCCACTCTTTCCTTGTTGCTTATTTGTATTTGCTGTGAAGCACTCTGATACCCTCGGGTCCAGTCAGCGCTATACAAAACTTCAATAAATAAAAATACAAAAAAATCACATGAGAACTTTCACTAATGTAAGCTGTACTCTATGATTGAGGAGACATCACACAGAACACCCAACTTCCTCAGGAAGGAGATCACTCCAAATGTTGAGGCCCACTTCTTCGTATGAGCCCTCATTCCACAAAACTTACAATCATCAGCTCTGATGTCTTCCACTGTCTTCAACCACCTGCAACTGCTTCCGCTACTGATATCATGATAATGATAGCAGCTGACTTTACACTGTGTTCAGCCATACAAGTAGCGCATATCAGGTTTAGTACACTGGGGCTGACAAACTTGTTGCTATCTGTGGCGTACCGAAAATTCCAACTTGCAGATGAGGTAAGTGCACCTTTATTCAGCCCTGGCAAACCACCAAAACAACAACCTCCTTGCACTTTGCTACTAGGTCTTCAACTGCCACCCGAATCCCCTTCAGGGTGTGCCTGTTTTTAATAAGGACCTTTCCTTGAGGTTGTTTTCTTTTCCCCAGGACATTATCGCCAACTTCCAAGCTTATTAATATTGCTCATGTCACTATTTTTATCAGCTTGCACTTTCGGCAGAGTACTCCTTGAACTAAAACAATTTATCAATGAGCTGTGAACGAGAAATTCTAGATGTACTGGTCTTACAAAAAATAAAAGAGGCGGCGGGGTAGCAGTGTTATATGATTGTTACAAATTGAGTAGGACTGTGTATCCGGACAGTACAATAGTCAGAATGTTGTGACTAGGTTTCACAGATAACATCAGAGTAAGTTGGCACAATTTTTTCTAACTCGCTCACAGTGTCCAATCTGAACTCGTAACCGTACAGGGTACCAGATGGTATCTGCAACCTGGCCACTACAATTCCATAAGGAAATCTTGGAAACAGATCTACCCTTTTGTTGTAAATAAGGCATGCCCAAGGGAGACACACAAAAGATGCAAATTGGCTTTTCAAGCAGGTAATTAAACAATTGCATTTTTGTGTAAAAAGCGTGAGCTTCAATTATTAACAGGGTCAAACAAACCATTGTAAGCAGCATTGCAAGAATGATTAAAAAGATAAACAGTTCAACCATTATAACATTGTGTGAACATATTATTATATAATTAAACGTATACTCCTATCTAGAAATGCCTATGCTACTGACAGCATAGTGGTAGTAACCTTTCCCAGATCTTTAGGGACAACCCAACACTCTATACCTGTGTATGACGCATCAGAAAGTTGATCTGGTGTAGCGCAGGCTGTCAGCCTTTGCAGACTGAAGACTGGAGTCAGCCTGGCCACATCTCATTTACAGTAGACAGCGTTCTAGGATAATGCGAGCTGAAGTGCTCCTCTGCAGGATTTGGCTCGGAGGTTGTTTATAGAAAAACAGCACTGTTCCAATCACACTGTGTCAAAGGTGTAGTGCTGATATGATTGTTTGTCTTCAGACTTAGAGCTGTTTCCAACCGGACAATCAAATGCAAGGGCATTGTGTTAAAAAGTTCTTAGCCTTGGACAGAATTTACAAGCAACATGATAAAATGTTTACTAAGAAATGTTCTGCATGCAGAATAATTTCTAAGTATATTATTGTGTAAGTGCAGGGCATGTAAAAAGTTTAAATGTGTATGTAAAATGGAGACTTGTGCACAGACCCTGCTGAACCTTACATCAGCAGTTGCTACAAGAGTAGGTAATTGTTCTATAGTGTCATATTAACTGCTAACTAGCCATGTGTCTCTTTTGTCCATTTCCAGAGCTGTTCACAGCACTTTGTTTGAGCTCCTCATGAACCTTTTCATTTGGCCATAAGCTGAGGCTAAAACGGGGTCATTCTTTTATGAATGACCACTCATGGAGTCAGATTTTCTTTGAACTTTTTTCCTTGAAATATGGTTTAATTTTCAGGCAGGTAATCTTCAGGTTCGTTTGAGGATATCATCAGAGTTGAAATACATTATTACATTGTCCATGGGTGACTGAAACTCCTGCTCATGATGGCACCTAATGAAACTGACATTGACAGCAGCCCTAACCATTAAATATGGAGCATAATAATACATGCCCATTGGTAGGGTTTTGATTCACTGATTAGGTTGTATACGGGAGTGAGCCTATTTATGGTGTACTCTTCCTGGTAGATCAGGCAAGAAGTAACCATAGTGAAGAACAAATTGTACATTTATGGAAACCGTACCTTCTCCCTTAGGATTGCATTGACCATTTCTATTTCATGGTGTCATGTTTGGGTCAGTTCTACCATCTACTGAAACAGTGGCCAGCTTATTAACTAGCTAAGTGCCCTTCAATAGCAGGTATTTTCATCTGACTTGAGCAACACATACATTATTTTAACAAGGATTACTGCTGACGTGTATATCCCAGACATTCTTTTTTCATTAATAAATTTTCTGAACCTGTAAAAAATTTCACAAATAGCCTGCCTTTCACATTTTTGTTTTGTTTCTTTCTTATTTTCCTTGTTGATTTTTATTGTTTCAAATTCCGTGAACATTCCTTCTTCCCCCTATTTCCACCACCAAGCATCCGTTAAGAGGCCAATCCTATTTTAGTAATCTCCTGCTCAGTCTAAGTGGTACTTTTATACATTAATTAATACCTATTTTTATTTTACATTTTATTATTTTTTAAATATTTTAACTATACTATAAGAACATATGCATGTATACTGTTGCAGGGATTCTGCAAATGCCCAGAACTATGTGCAGCAAAACAGGACCTCGGTGTATAAGGGCTGAACCTTCCTACCCAAAACCGACTGGCTATAGTTGTTCTCCTACCTAATCATGAAGCTACAAATGATTAGACAACCCAGAACACAATACTCCTGACTCTTTCAGGAATCGCGGTAACAAGACACACCCTTTCACTCACTCATCCTTACTTGTCCACAATAAGAATTGACAGAATCACTGAATTTTATTTTACCTATAGTGCTCTATAATGCAGTATATGAGCCACTACCTGCAGTATGGCCCATAAACCTAAAACAGTTAGCATTGTTGCAATTCCATAGATTATAAAGGGGGATGTCATCATACACAGACAGTGGATAAAGGACGATGAGGCTAACCGCCCTCCCCTTGGCTAGAAGAAGTTTTATTATATAAAGGAAGATCTCTGGCCTTTGTCAGCACACCCCATACCTTAGTGCCTAGATGGTAGTTTAACATCATAGGAACAGCATAGCTCTTCTCCCTGGAAAAACCCCTCTCCAAGTGTGTATTTAGAACAACATGCATCCCTGTAATATCAAAGCACAATTTTCCAGCAGCTGTGTTAGCATGTTTTGTCTAGGTGCTAGGGACTGACCAGAACACAATAACAAGGGGCATTGTTTATCGACCTTGCACATCGTGTTCAGACTAAACCAGGTGCAGGCAAAGAATGCAGAAAGCAGACAGTTCTCATGTGAAAGACACAAACAGAGTCTTGCAAAATAAAGTCATGTAGTAACGTGCGCAAAAAGAAGCATCATGGTAGCAGAGCTCATGCTAACTTAGCAATGTCGACAATAACCCTAACAGCCATATCAAAATACATATAACTGAATACTAATAATATAAAATGTTTAAAAAAACAAATAATTATATAAAATCTATTTTCCTAATATTATGACATTTTTGGGAGTCTAAGAATAATAAATATACTATTCCCACTCTAGTTTACGCAACAATAGGGAGAGTGTTGGACTTCAGAGGGGATACATTTGCTATTACTACTCCAGTGACTGTAATAGTAGAAAAAGTGTTTGACTTCAAAGGAGTTAGAGTTGCTGTTCCTACTCCAGTTAGTGCAACTCTAGTGAAAGCAGAGTATTTGCAGCTATTATTCATACTCTAGTCTAAGGAACAGTAGGAAAAGCACCCAAATCAAGATGGGTGGCCTTTACTATTCCCACTCCAGCTTAAACAACAGAAGGAAACGTGTTGAACTTTGGAGGGGTTAAATTTACTATCCCCTCCCCAGTCTGTGTAATAGCAGGGAAAGGGATATATTTCAAATATTCTCACTCCAGGCAGGATAACAGAAGGGAAAACATGTTATTTTGAAGCGATAAAATGTGGGGGAAGGAAGATGGTGGGTTGATGCTGCCGCTGCTCCCAACCCTGCCTTGGCTCCGGCTATCACAAACTTCTTTTGTCTGCTTGCTGGTTTCCCAAAAGTCTTTCTGATGTGAGGCACTGATGCTGAGTTCTTCTTGCCAGTTGCAGCGACCATCCTAAGCTGTTTGACCCTCGGACGTCTGTGGATATTCTTGCGATGGGGGGCTGAATTCTTGTTGCGGTTCCACTCCGCTTCTTCTGGAACACCGCCTCGGCTTTGGCTACTGACCTGTTCTGTACTGGCTTTTTTGGAGACTGCTGATGCTGCGTGCTGCCTGCTGGCCACTGCACTTTGCCGCATAGCAGTTTGTCTCGCGGCTGCTCTGTTACGGGACTATACACCGAGGCTTCTGGAGCACCTATTCTCTTAGGTCTCGTGGCTTTCAGCACCTGTAGAGGATTATGGCTACACCGCATGGCCGGAACCAATGCCCCCCCTGCCACAGCCACAGCACCTAATGATGCTTCACCTGCGTGAGATGGCAGGGGCACAAAAAATAATTAACCCACTACCACTGCCCCACGCATTGTCAGTGAAGTAAAGGGGGATAATATTCGCATTGGGCGGCCCGTTCTCAAACTACTTCAGTCAGGTAAGGCGACAGCTGCTATAAAGTCCTGCGTGACGCCTTCTGATCAGTCTGTGGCAGCAGCTCTATTGGAGGCAGTGGAGAGAGAGCAGGTCAGAAGACAAGTGAGAGACCGAGTAACTTCTGTATCCTGCTCTTCTACTACTGATTTGGACGCCAGTCTGATGACTTCAACAGCAATGTGAGGTAATCTCTTGATGTTTAAAACTGCCTCTGCTTCTGCCTCTGATTGTTTATTAGCAGCAAGTGCGGAGAAATCTTTAATGCATGAGACTGTAGTAACAACTATAGCTGAAGCTGCTGAAGCAGCAGCCGTGACCCGGTCAAGTGTATCAATTACACTAAGCGCCGGTGATGATATTTATAATATATTAACTGGGAATCTTGAAACATCTGCTGCCACATGTTCTTCTGTAGAGAGGTCAGAGGCTGCAAATATAACAACTCCCCCTTCCCCAGATAGAATAATACATGGAGGAGATGAAGTTGGGGAAGGTCAGGGTGCATGTAACGATCCTGGGGGATTAGATTCTAATGAAAATGCAATTGATGAAACCGGGATCTGTCACATATCTGCGCCAGCCTCAGGACAAGGTACTGACCCAGCAGAAAATAATCTATTGAACGCTGCCCCGGATTCTACTTATCTCCCTAACTACTCTTCTATCTCTGCCACTACATCCAATCCGATTCAGAAAAGGGGGTGGTGATGAACAGAGTGTCTGAATTAAGCAGACCACTCTTACCCAGTCCAAAGATCAGGGCTTAATCCATCACCGTTATTTATCTCACTGCCCCATCCCAGCTCAGAACCTGGCTATATGCAAATCAGTCTGTCCCCGGCCCAGTGCATCATGGGAACAGGGCAGACTAAACTACCAAGCCAATTCTTCACCAGAAAGGAGACAAGCTACCGGGGACCGGTTTCTGGCATTTCAGCCGTCTTCGGCCCGGCTTGCTTGAATCCTGATGGAGCAGTGAGAAAGGGACTACATCCAATCCAGCACCTAAAGGTAGTAATCTACATCTAAAATGAAGGGGTCTGCTGATATAAACTGGCAACTTGAAACCGATAGCAGCTACAATAAGGGGGCAAGACTGAAGAAGAAGCAGAAGGCCAAGGAGCAGGCTATGCTACATTCTGCAGCATCAAAATCAATCTAAAAATTACCCCCTCAGAAAATGGGTCACTACCAAAGGGGACGTTAAAGCTATGATCTCAAGGCTATCTGGATCTTCTCCAAATAATGAAACGCAAGTACAAATTTGGGAATCATCCGATTTGGAGCCTGGCCCATGCCTGGGTTCTGGACTGGACCTTGCTAACGGTGCTAGTGGTGCTAGCGGTAGTGCTAGCAGAGGTGAAACAGCTTCAGCTCATCTTGCAGGCAGCGTGAACGGGATTGAAAGGGATCTCTCTTTACCAACTACCAACGCTTTCACTCCCACTGCTTCTATAAATTCAAACAATCAAAGGCAAGACAGTAGCGATGAACCTACTTTATCCGCTATCTTTCAACTGCTCCATGATCAGACAACGGAGATGCTAAGTAGCTTCAGCCAAGCTTGTGTTGATAGTAGTCTGATACAAAAGGGCTTATCAGAGGTAGTAACTAAAGTTACTGGAATTACTCAAGAAATAACGGAATTACAACAGTGCCTGGAGACCACGGAATTTACTGTCGCAGCGTCAGCTTCTACGATAGAGATACATGAACCCCAAATTATGTCTCTTAAAAATAAGGTTGAGGACTTGGAAAACAGACAACAAAGAACTAATTTATGGCTGTTTGGAATTTCTGAGGAAAAGGAGGGTGCGGACCCTAGAGCCTATGCAGTCCAGCTCTTTCAGAAATCCTTCCCAGAACGCTCTAACTGGGACAGGGATTTTCAGATTCAGCGTGCCCATAGGCTCCCTTTGTTCTGAAATCAGGAAGCGCGAGCCAGCCGAAGGCATCCTTGACCTCTGAATATTTATTTGGGGATTTTTTTGCTTAGGCAGGCAGTTTTTTTTCGAGCTCGACCTGGATCACCCAACTCATATTCGTTCTCTGGGAGGTCAGATCTTTGTAAGGAAACAATGGGGCGCCGATGGAATCTACGCCAGCTGATTGATCCCATGAGAGCTATTGGCACACAAGTATTTCTCTAGGAACCTGCTAGACTTAAAGCCATTCATGGGGGCAACACTTGGCTTTTTCATTCAGTCAAAGAGGTGCAACTACTCATGGACCAATGGAAGTCTTCCAAACAACCACTTCTTAAGAATTCTTAGGACTTTATATTTACCGAATGTATATTTTTGATAATGTTTATGATAGTGTTTAAGATAGTATGAACTAGCTAATAGTATCATGATCATAGGTACCTTAAAGAATCATATGGTGGGCCAGGGGTGGAGCGGGTAGCACTCGGGTGATGCTAGTCTACATTGGATGTCTAGTCCATCGACAGCCTGAATGGGGTGATTCTTTCCCCAAGGAACAGGGAGGGGAGCGAGGTTGGCCCCCCATGTCTGACTAGCGTTATCTGGTTGGGGCTTGGGGAGCTGGGGGTGGGTGGGTCAAGCAGGAAAAATTGGAAGGAGTAAGCGGAAAGAATACGCCTGATTTAATACGTTATGTTTCTAATGACATATGCAGCAGGGAACATTATGAATGTTTGATATATTCTATTATATTTCAAAATGAAAATGATGTTAAAGGGACCACAGCTCTTTGGCCAGGTGGCTTTGGCATGATTCAGGAATTATAATAATGGGTATTGTGAAATGTTTATGTTGGAACGTAGCTGGTTTGAACTCAGCAAGTAAGCGACAGCTTGTACGGGCGGAAATTCTTAATTACAAGCCTCATATTGTTACATCAGTTGAAATGCATCTGGCGCATAAAGATAGGCATTTACTCAAACAACTGGAGATAGTTGCCTGTACATTTCAATCAGAGGGGTCGCTATCTTAGCTGACAAGTGGCTAGATTACACTTTGCTCAAAGCCTCCTATGATAATCGCGGCAGGTGGATAATAGTGCAATTACTTATTAATGGTTATAAATATGTACTATGTTCTGTTTATGGACCTAATACTGATGATCCATATATCTTCGAGGCTCTAACTATGGAGCTTCTTGACTGGCAGGGAGATTTAATAATCATGGGCGATTTAAATTGTACTATGAATCCTAGAATTGATTAAACAAATCAAGGAGCTTCGGTCAGAATGAGGAAAGTTAGGGCGGCTATTGGAGAAATGGCTAGGTTACACTGTTTGAAAGATGTTTGGCGGACATTGTATCCCTTAATGCCCGGTTATACATATTACAGTGCACCACATCGATCATATTCAAGAATTGATGTGTTTTTTTATTTGTGATTCTCTTCTTACAACTGCTAGATGGGACGTTTGCCCTAAAATAGTTTCAGATCACAATCCTTTACTTCTGATTTTAACACTTAGCTCATCTATTAGGTCAGCCCATCAACTTTCTTTTCCACGCTATCTACCTGAAAGATAGTGAGTATAAAATGTTTATGATGGAATGTATTAGTAACTTTATACAGGATAATGCAGACACTGCCTCTCTTTTTTTTGTTTGGATTCACTTAAGGCCTATATAAGGGGTGCTACCCAGCAATATGTACTAAGACAGAATAGAATTACAAATCAGGTAAATAAAGACATTAGAGATGCTATTTGACAATTAGAGGTTGCACACGCAGATGAAATTATGAAATGTGTTTCCCAACACTTGGTAGCTCCTATACATTCTTTTATATACTTTCTTTTGATTGAAAAATGTGCAGAGTTAAATCGACATCTAAAAGAAAGAAGGGCTGCAAATTATATTAAGCATAAAACTTTACAATATGAACATGGTGAGCATTTCGAAACAGTGGTGCCACATTAACTCTCTGATAATCGTGCAGAACGGGTGATAAAAAGTATGAGTGGCAATGATGGGCTACTTTATACACAACCTGAGGAGATTATTGAACAATTTTCTTGTTACTACCAGACTTTATATAGCAATTCTAATTTGTTTGATGTGGGAACATTTTTAGCTCAGGACAGGGGACTGACCCAGCAGAAAATAATCTATTGAACCCTGCCCCGGATTCTACTTATCTTCCTAACTACTCTTCTATCTCTGCCACTACATCCGATCCAGCACCTAAAGGTAGTAATCTACATCTAAAACGAAGGGGTCTGCTGATATAAACTGGCAACTTGAAACCGATAGCAGATACAATAAGGGGGCAAGACTGAAGAAGAAGCAGAAGGCCAAGGAGCAGGCTATGCTACATTCTGCAGCATCAAAATCAATCTAAAAATTACCCCCTCAGAAAATGGGTCACTACCAAAGGGGACGTTAAAGCTATGATCTCAAGGCTATCTGGATCTTCTCCAAATAATGAAACGCAAGTACAAATTTATGAATCATCCGATTTCGAGCCTGGCCCATGCCTGGGTTCTGGACTGGACCTTGCTAACGGTGCTAGTGGTGCTAGCGGTAGTGCTAGCAGAGGTGAAACAGCTTCAGCTCATCTTGCAGGCAGTGTGAACGGTATTGAAAGGGATCTCTCTTTACCAACTACCAACGCTTTCACTCCCACTGCTTCTATAAATTCAAACAATCAAAGGCAAGACAGTAGCGATGAGCCTACTTTATCCGCTATCTTTCAACTACTCCATGATCAGAGAACGGAGATGCTAAGTAGCTTCAGCCAAGCTTGTGCTGATAGTAGTCTGATACAAAAGGGCTTATCAGAGGTAGTAACTAAAGTTACTGGAATTACTCAAGAAATAACGGAATTACAACAGTGCCTGGAGACCACGGAATTTACTGTCGCAGCGTCAGCTTCTACGATAGAGATACATGAACCCCAAATTATGTCTCTTAAAAATAAGGTTGAGGACTTGGAAAACAGACAACAAAGAACTAATTTATGGCTGTTTGGAATTTCTGAGGAAAAGGAGGGTGCGGACCCTAGAGTCTATGCAGTCCAGCTCTTTCAGAAATCCTTCCCAGAACGCTCTAACTGGGACAGGGATTTTCAGATTCAGCGGGCCCATAGGCTCCCTTTGTTCTGAAATCAAGAAGCGAGAGCCAGCCGAAGGCATCCTTGACCTCTGAATATTTATTTGGGGATTTTTTTGCTTAGGCAGGGAGTTTTTTTTCGAGCTCGACCTGGATCACCCAACTCATATTCGTTCTCTGGGAGGTCAGATCTTTGTAAGGAAACAATGGGGCGCCAATGGAATCTACGCCAGCTGATTGATCCCATGAGAGCTATTGGCACACAAGTATTTCTCTAGGAACCTGCTAGACTTAAAGCCATTCATGGGGGCAACACTTGGCTTTTTCATTCAGTCAAAGAGGTGCAACAACTCCTGGACCAATGGAAGTCTTCTAAACAACCACTTCTTAAGGATTCTTAGGACTTTATATTTACCGAATGTATATTTTTGATAATGTTTATGATAGTGTTTAAGATAGTATGAACTAGCTAATAGTATCATGATCATAGGTACCTTAAAGAATCATATGGGGGGCCAGGGGTGGAGCGGGTAGCACTCGTGTGATGCTAGTTTACATTGGCTGTCTAGTCCATCGACAGCCTGAATGGGGTGATTCTTTCCCCAAGGAACAGGGAGGGGAGCGAGGTTGGCCCCCCATGTCTGACTAGCGTTGTCTGGTTGGGGCTTGGGGAGCTGGGGGTGGGTGGGTCAAGCAGGAAAAATTGGAAGGAGTAAGCGGAAAGAATACGCCTGATTTAATACTTTATGTTTCTAATGACATATACAGCAGGGAACATTATGAATGTTTGATATATTCTATTATATTTCAAAATGAAAATGATGTTAAAGGGACCACAGCTCTTTGGCCAGGTGGCTTTGGCATGATTCAGGAATTATAATAATGGGTATTGTGAAATGTTTATGTTGGAACGTAGCTGGTTTGAACTCAGCAAGTAAGCGACAGCTTGTACGGGCGGAAATTCTTAATTACAAGCCTCATATTGTTACATCAGTTGAAATGCATCTGGCGCATAAAGATAGGCATTTACTCAAACAACTGGAGATAGTTGCCTGTACATTTCAATCAGAGGGGTCGCTATCTTAGCTGACAAGTGGCTAGATTACACTTTGCTCAAAGCCTCCTATGATAATCGCGGCAGGTGGATAATAGTGCAATTACTTATTAATGGTTATAAATATGTACTATGTTCTGTTTATGGACCTAATACTGATGATCCATATATCTTCGAGGCTCTAACTATGGAGCTTCTTGACTGGCAGGGAGATTTAATAATCATGGGCGATTTAAATTGTACTATGAATCCTAGAATTGATTAAACAAATCAAGGAGCTTCGGTCAGAATGAGGAAAGTTAGGGCGGCTATTGGAGAAATGGCTAGGTTACACTGTTTGAAAGATGTTTGGCGGACATTGTATCCCTTAATGCCCGGTTATACATATTACAGTGCACCACATCGATCATATTCAAGAATTGATGTGTTTTTTTATTTGTGATTCTCTTCTTACAACTGCTAGATGGGACGTTTGCCCTAAAATAGTTTCAGATCACAATCCTTTACTTCTGATTTTAACACTTAGCTCATCTATTAGGTCAGCCCATCAACTTTCTTTTCCACGCTATCTACCTGAAAGATAGTGAGTATAAAATGTTTATGATGGAATGTATTAGTAACTTTATACAGGATAATGCAGACACTGCCTCTCTTTTTTTTGTTTGGATTCACTTAAGGCCTATATAAGGGGTGCTACCCAGCAATATGTACTAAGACAGAATAGAATTACAAATCAGGTAAATAAAGACATTAGAGATGCTATTTGACAATTAGAGGTTGCACACGCAGATGAAATTATGAAATGTGTTTCCCAACACTTGGTAGCTCCTATACATTCTTTTATATACTTTCTTTTGATTGAAAAATGTGCAGAGTTAAATCGACATCTAAAAGAAAGAAGGGCTGCAAATTATATTAAGCATAAAACTTTACAATATGAACATGGTGAGCATTTCGAAACAGTGGTGCCACATTAACTCTCTGATAATCGTGCAGAACGGGTGATAAAAAGTATGAGTGGCAATGATGGGCTACTTTATACACAACCTGAGGAGATTATTGAACAATTTTCTTGTTACTACCAGACTTTATATAGCAATTCTAATTTGTTTGATGTGGGAACATTTTTAGCTCAGGACAGGGGACTGACCCAGCAGAAAATAATCTATTGAACCCTGCCCCGGATTCTACTTATCTTCCTAACTACTCTTCTATCTCTGCCACTACATCCGATCCAGCACCTAAAGGTAGTAATCTACATCTAAAACGAAGGGGTCTGCTGATATAAACTGGCAACTTGAAACCGATAGCAGATACAATAAGGGGGCAAGACTGAAGAAGAAGCAGAAGGCCAAGGAGCAGGCTATGCTACATTCTGCAGCATCAAAATCAATCTAAAAATTACCCCCTCAGAAAATGGGTCACTACCAAAGGGGACGTTAAAGCTATGATCTCAAGGCTATCTGGATCTTCTCCAAATAATGAAACGCAAGTACAAATTTATGAATCATCCGATTTCGAGCCTGGCCCATGCCTGGGTTCTGGACTGGACCTTGCTAACGGTGCTAGTGGTGCTAGCGGTAGTGCTAGCAGAGGTGAAACAGCTTCAGCTCATCTTGCAGGCAGTGTGAACGGTATTGAAAGGGATCTCTCTTTACCAAATACCAACGCTTTCACTCCCACTGCTTCTATAAATTCAAACAATCAAAGGCAAGACAGTAGCGATGAGCCTACTTTATCCGCTATCTTTCAACTACTCCATGATCAGAGAACGGAGATGCTAAGTAGCTTCAGCCAAGCTTGTGCTGATAGTAGTCTGATACAAAAGGGCTTATCAGAGGTAGTAACTAAAGTTACTGGAATTACTCAAGAAATAACGGAATTACAACAGTGCCTGGAGACCACGGAATTTACTGTCGCAGCGTCAGCTTCTACGATAGAGATACATGAACCCCAAATTATGTCTCTTAAAAATAAGGTTGAGGACTTGGAAAACAGACAACAAAGAACTAATTTATGGCTGTTTGGAATTTCTGAGGAAAAGGAGGGTGCGGACCCTAGAGTCTATGCAGTCCAGCTCTTTCAGAAATCCTTCCCAGAACGCTCTAACTGGGACAGGGATTTTCAGATTCAGCGGGCCCATAGGCTCCCTTTGTTCTGAAATCAAGAAGCGAGAGCCAGCCGAAGGCATCCTTGACCTCTGAATATTTATTTGGGGATTTTTTTGCTTAGGCAGGGAGTTTTTTTTCGAGCTCGACCTGGATCACCCAACTCATATTCGTTCTCTGGGAGGTCAGATCTTTGTAAGGAAACAATGGGGCGCCAATGGAATCTACGCCAGCTGATTGATCCCATGAGAGCTATTGGCACACAAGTATTTCTCTAGGAACCTGCTAGACTTAAAGCCATTCATGGGGGCAACACTTGGCTTTTTCATTCAGTCAAAGAGGTGCAACAACTCCTGGACCAATGGAAGTCTTCTAAACAACCACTTCTTAAGGATTCTTAGGACTTTATATTTACCGAATGTATATTTTTGATAATGTTTATGATAGTGTTTAAGATAGTATGAACTAGCTAATAGTATCATGATCATAGGTACCTTAAAGAATCATATGGGGGGCCAGGGGTGGAGCGGGTAGCACTCGTGTGATGCTAGTTTACATTGGCTGTCTAGTCCATCGACAGCCTGAATGGGGTGATTCTTTCCCCAAGGAACAGGGAGGGGAGCGAGGTTGGCCCCCCATGTCTGACTAGCGTTGTCTGGTTGGGGCTTGGGGAGCTGGGGGTGGGTGGGTCAAGCAGGAAAAATTGGAAGGAGTAAGCGGAAAGAATACGCCTGATTTAATACTTTATGTTTCTAATGACATATACAGCAGGGAACATTATGAATGTTTGATATATTCTATTATATTTCAAAATGAAAATGATGTTAAAGTGACCACAGCTCTTTGGCCAGGTGGCTTTGGTATGATTCAGGTATTATAATAAGGGGTATTGTGAAATGTTTATGTTGGAACGTAGCTGGTTTGAACTCAGCAAGTAAGCGACAGCTTGTACGGGCGGAAATTCTTAATTACAAAGCCTCATATTGTTACATCAGTTGAAATGCATCTGGCGCATAAAGATAGGCATTTACTCAAACAACTGGAGATAGTTGCCTGTACATTTCAATCAGAGGGGTCGCTATCTTAGCTGACAAGTGGCTAGATTACACTTTGCTCAAAGCCTCCTATGATAACCGCGGCAGGTGGATAATAGTGCAATTACTTATTAATGGTTATAAATATGTACTATGTACTGTTTATGGACCTAATACTGATGATCCATATATCTTCGAGGCTCTAACTATGGAGCTTCTTGACTGGCAGGGAGATTTAATAATCATGGGCGATTTAAATTGTACTATGAATCCTAGAATTGATTCAACAAATCAAGGAGCTTCAGTCAGAATGAGGAAAGTTAGGGCGGCTATTGGAGAAATGGCTAGGTTACACTGTTTGAAAGATGTTTGGCGGACATTGTATCCCTTAATGCCCGGTTATACATATTACAGTGCACCACATCGATCATATTCAAGAATTGATGTGTTTTTTTATTTTTGATTCTCTTCTTACAACTGCTAGATGGGACGTTTGCCCTAAAATAGTTTCAGATCACAATCCTTTACTTCTGATTTTAACACTTAGCTCATCTATTAGGTCAGCCCATCAACATTCTTTTCCACGCTATCTACCTGAAAGATAGTGAGTATAAAATGTTTATGATGGAATGTATTAGTAACTTTATACAGGATAATGCAGGCTCTGCCTCTCTTTTTTTTGTTTGGATTCACTTACGGCCTATATAAGGGGTGCTACCCAGCAATATGTACTAAGACAGAATAGAATTACAAATCAGGTAAATAAAGACATTAGAGATGCTATTCGACAATTAGAGGTTGCACACGCAGATGAAATTATGAAATGTGCTTCCCAACACTTGGTAGCTCCTATACATTCTTTAATATACTTTCTTTTGATTGAAAAATGTGCAGAGTTAAATCGACATCTAAAAGAAAGAAGGGCTGCAAATTATATTAAGCATAAAACTTTACAATATGAACATGGTGAGCATTTCGAAACAGTGGTGCCACATTAACTCTCTGATAATCGTGCAGAACGGGTGATAAAAAGTATGAGTGGCAATGATGGGCTACTTTATACACAACCTGCGGAGATTATTGAACAATTTTCTTGTTACTACCAGACTTTATATAGCAATTCTAATTTGTTTGATGAGGGAACATTTTTAGCTATTTAGAAAAGTGTGATTTTAATTAAACAATTCATAAATTGGACGTTGGCCAGGCAGATGTATTGAACTCATCAGTCTCAAACGGAAGAGATATTGCTGGCTATTGATGCTCTACCGCCTGGGAAAGCAGCCGGAGAAGATACTTTACCAGTCGAATTTTATAAGATCTTTAAGGCTGGTCTAATTTCTCTAATGCATAAATTTATAAATCAAATTACTGTTGAAAAATCTACACCTAAGACTTGGGATACGACAAATATTGTTTTGTTTTTTTAAAGAAAACAAACTGAGTGAAGAGTGTGGGTCATACCGCTCGATATTGTTAATAAATACAGACGCTAAAATCTTTGCATAAATCTTGGCGAAACATCTTGCACCCTTTATGTCACAACTTGCTTCTGCCTAACAACACGGGTTCATATCCGGAAAGGATACAACTGCACATGTTAACACCGCTATTGTGGCCTTTGATGCTGCCTCTAAAACTAATCTGGATGTAGGAATGATTATGCTTGATGCAGAAAAGGCATTTGACTGTGTAACCTGGGACTGCCTATGGGCTACACTCAATGCTTATAATATCAAGGGCCATTTTTATGATTGGGTTTGTGCCCTGCATGAGTCCCCGAATGTTAATCTATTTAACTTACCAGTCTACACCATTCAAGGTTCTTAGGGGTACACGACAGGGGTGCCCTTTATCACCCCTACTTTTTTCCTTATATATTGAACCATATATTCTATCTTTGCTCTCCAATCCATCTGTTCCACCTGTTGTTTTAGGGTCTGAAGAACTGAAGGTCACGACCTATGCCAATGACATTGCAGTGTTTTCTACAGACCCAGCAAAAGCAATAGAAGCAATTCAAACCGAAGCAAGCTTAATTGGTCATTTTTCAGGATATAAGCTTAACCTTAGTAAGACTCAGACTGTCCTTAATTTTTAATCAAGATTGCCTACACATGGTGTTTGTACATCAGCTACTTTTTTAGGTGTTCAGATCGCTTCAGACATACGTAAGATCATAAAAATGAATTATGATACCCTACTTAAATCAATAATATCTCAAATGAGGGTCTGGCATAAATTGCCAATTAGTATTATAGGGCGACGTAACATTATAAACATGATTGTAATACCTAAATTTCTTTATTTATTTAGGGCAATACCACTGAGAGTCCCAAACTACTTCTTTATTAAACTTGAGGGCGCCATTAGTAGCTTTATCTGGAGCTATAAACAGCCAAGACGAGCTATAAAATATTACAAATGTCCTAGCTGTCAAGGTGGATTCAAATTACCAGACTCTAAATTATATTTTTGGGCCTCTTTTATGGGGTGTCGCCAAGATCTCCTTGATGTTAGGAGTTAACAAAGCTGCTATATTCTCGCTATTGGCAAAGAGAGTAATATGTGCATGAACAGAATAAACGACCCAAACTATTTTAAGAGAGTCAGATTTAAGACTCTTAAAGATATAGCTTACATATGGCGGAAGATTACAGCTTTTGCCTTTGATACATCTTAATATGCCATTATGGGGCATCCCCTATTCCCCAATATTTTTCACGATGTGGTAGCTAAATCTTGGGATAGATTCGGTATTAGGCAGCTTATTCACTTGTATAATGCTGCTGGGTTTCGCGCGTTCTTAGATTTGCAAACTTCATTTTGTCTTCCGAAAAACATGTTTAATAAACATCTGCAGCTAAAAGATTATTTACTGGGATCTAAGGGGATAAAACAACCTATGGGTTCAGATCTACTGCAATATATGCATTCAGATTTGAAATTGACTACCAGTAAAGCTTATCAGATACTTACCCAAACTTGGGAGGATGACTACCCTGAGATAGCACTCAAATGGATTGGGCTAGTGGGTCAAGTTGTTAATTTGTCTGATATAGAGGAGTCAATGGAGAACTTAAATAGCTCGGTCCACTCTATTAATCATATATTGCAACAATTTAAAACAATGTTTATGCTTTACTATACACGAGAACGTTTAGCTAAGTGGAAAGATTCTGCTAATATAAATACGAATGATAAATGTAAATGTGCCAAGTGTGGAATGATAGCTGCAGATATCTTACATATGTTTGTAACCTGCCCAGATTTGGCTGCTTTCTGGAATGAGATACAAGATATCATTGCTGTCTGTTTAATAATTGGTTTTTACCTAGCATTGAAAGAGATTATGCTTGGCTATAAAGCAGATATACCTCTTAGAGGAAGATCTCTAATATCAATTATGCTTGTAACTGCACACCTTTGTGTTGCCCGTGCTTGGATATCTAAAACTCCTCCTAGAGTTTTTGAATGGTGGGCAGCATTAACCCCTTGGACGCTCATGACGAGCTCAGCTCGTCATGAGCCAAGGTGCTCGTATGCTCATGACGAGCTCAGCTCGTCATGACCGTTGGAACGCTCTCACGCTGGGCTAATTCCCCTGCCGTGTAAGCATTCTAAAGGAACGGGTGTGGTCATGACGAGCTCAGCTTGTCATGAGCACATGACCACCGTGGCTCATGACGAGCTGAGCTTGTCACGAAAACCGTGGCACTGAGCGCGCTCCTCCCTCCCCCAGCACAGCAGGGGAATCCGCCCCGCATGCAAGGGGTTAAGGGAGAATTTAGAAAGAGAGATGGCCATAGTTAAGGGTAGAGGCATACGGTCATGGAGGAAGTTCCATCGAAATTGGGGACCTCTGATAGATTAAGTAAGGAAGAATATATACCTTTGTAACTTTTTTTTACATCTTATTTGCTTACTCATTGGTTTAATGTATAATGGCATTTTCTTTTGTCCTTGCTGTTTATGTATCATGTACTATATGATGATATGATTGCTTTGTCACTACAATGCTTATTCCCCCCCCCAAAAAAAGCAACAACAAAAAAACAGTAACATTTAACATTCTCACTCCAAACAGCACAACAGTAGGGAGAGTGTAGGACTTTGGAGGGGTAAAATGTACTATTCTCAATCCAGTCTGTGAAATAGTAGTGAAATCATTGGATTAAAGAGGGGGGACATTTACTATTTACACTCCACACAGCGCAACAGAAGGGAAAGTGTTGAACTGCTGTTGAAATAAACAGTAGGGAAAGTAAGTCACTTCAAATACATCACATATACAAGTAACACCATGAATAATAAAGTTTTCATATAAAAATTATCAATTAACATGAAATATGTATATATATGTAATCAGAAAAGCAAAAACAAATCATTAATTTAAAAAACTTTCAACCCTACAAACCTATCTGGCTGTACCTAAAATATAAGTAAAACATTAATATTCCCTATTTCACATATTTAGAATTAATTAGATAAATAATTAACAATTAATAATTCATTGTTAATTAAATATCACATAATTATCTTCCCACCCCATACCCTTACAAACCTGGCAGCCCACAATTAAAATATAGGCAAAGTAAATAAGCATTCCTTAAATTACATAACTAAAATTTATTGAATAATGAATTAAAAGTTAATAGTTCATTTTTAATTCATTAATATGTTATTATATTCCCAACCTATCCTCCTACAAACCTAACAGCCGGTAAATAACATCTATCAAAAATAAATTAGTATTACTTCATGAAGAAAATAAAAATCAATCATACAGTTTAAAATAAAATGTAAATAAATGTTTCATAATGAATTATTGCCTTATTAACTTCCGGCTCTGTACCCGTATAAACCCAACAACCCATTAGAACACCAGAAATTACTATTAAAATGATATGAACAATTCGAAATCACATAAAATTACCAGCTATATTTAAAAAAAGCTTAATAACACATGTAAACAACGGTAGCACATAAACTTGATATATCAATGAAAACACATTCAAATAATTAAAAGACTATGGGGGCAGATTTAAGAAGCCTTGCGCCGCCGGTGCGTCACTTTTTCCCATGTTAAAAATGACGCACTGGCGGCGGCAGGCCTTCATAAATCTGCCCCAATATTTTTAGCCACTATGGTATTGAATAAAATATTAAAAGCATCAATATTTTTTAAAACAATTCTTGTCAGCTATATTTGTGCATAACGATATTTGTGAGTCACAATATTTGTCTGATATGTTTATAACTCAATATTTTGTCCAAACACCCTTAAGGAAGCTCTGTGGCCAGGGGCCTTTGCTTTTACTGAGAGTGAAACTGGCCTTAAGCGCTGCATGAAACAATGGCAAAGACACGGGAAACACTAAGGATTAGCTATTAACTTATTTCTTTTTAAGTTACCTCATTAGTGTGACCCAGTACATGATTTTGAATATCTCAGGATGGGTCTGCCAGTTTGTAAAGGAAGTGTCCATTCAAGGAGAATCATCACATCTAATTTGAATGTTCCTTCCATGTGAACAGAGAGGTTTCTCCTAAAACCCTGCATTCAAAGTGGCAACTTAAAAGCTTTAGTCTTTTCAAATGCAAACCCACCCAACTTTGACAGATTCTGTGTGAAAATGGAGCATAGCGATATGTTTCTTTTGGATGCGCTAAGAAATTAGCCATGTCTCCCTGCAAAACATAAATTAATTTCAAAGAAAAGTATTTAAGAAATGTTTCAATCATATGTGGAGAATAATATCATTCATTTACATCTGCTATCGTTCAATTAATCAGTTTTGATAAGAGTCACCTCTTAGGATGTACATTTCAATGTTTGACGTTGCTGCTATTGCAGTCTCATAGGTTTTCTTCGACATTCTTGGACTTTTGAGATTTGTAACTGAGAAACATGGGTTTCTTTATTCGCTGACCAATGAATGGAAAATATAGGAAAATTACAAATGTCAGGTAAATTTGTTTCTCTCAGCACCACACATCCATCTGACAGTTATAGGTTAGATTCTGAGGAAATGTCCCAGAAATATTCTGCATGTCTTAAGCCTAAATCATCCACTAAAATGTCTTCATCCATTAATCCCATTAATAAAAAAAACATTAAAAGATCCTTGATCTCCAGTCAATCCGTCCTCATACATCTACAATGATTTTCATTTTGCTGAAATCAGAGGTCTTTGTGCACATGTATGAAGCCTTTTCGAGGTTGAAAATGGGCGAATTTGCAGAATCTGCCTGTTTGCAAATGCAAAAAAGGCTTTTTACATGTATCAAATCCACCTTACGATTCGGTAACCTGTTAGCGAATTGCAATTTGGTTTGTGATTCAGTATTAGGAAGGGGTCTCCCTTCCTAATACCGAATCATATCAGTATGCATGAATGTTTTGCGACTGAAGTGCGGTCGCAAAACATTCAAATGTTACCACACATTCGCAAATTGACCCCATCCTCTTTGTGAATGTTTGTAAAAGCATTTTCCAGGAGCAGGCAGGGGTCCCACAGACCCCTTCGAGTTAAATAGGGGGCCCCCGCAAAGACAAGGGAAATTGGAGTTGGCACAGAGGTACAGTCCTCTGTGCGCCCGCCCCTCACACCGTGAGGGGGGAGTTCTGGTAGTAGGGATCTGACACCGGTTGCGACCTTGCCGTTGGCCCGTAATGCTAGGATGTACAATTTTTAGAAAGTATGCATTTGCAGGATGTTTAGACTCGGCTAGGAAACCTTTGTATTAGAGATTTGTTAAGGTTAGCCAATGAACGTGTCTGCATCGTAATGTAATAAATGAAAATTGTACATGATATGAAACTGTTATTTTAATGTTTTAATTTTGTTTCATATTTTAATAAATATGGCCGGGAGGGTAACTCCCTCCCTCCTTCCAAAAGTTCAGAACTGCGTCCGTCTTCCCATCCTTGGGGATTGTGTTGGGAGGGGGTGACAGGCATCCCGGCCATATCGCAGAAAGTGTTCAACACACTTTCGTACATGCTGTTTTGTGATTTCCAAATTTGGGAATCGCAAAATGGTTTCTTCATACTTCTGGCCCTTTGCCCTTGGATGGAGGAAACTGATAAAAGAGTTATATAATAAGTGGTTTCTTGTGGAAAAGAAAGTTACAGAGACAAAATAGAGAGTCAGTGACATGCAGGACATCGTATTACAATATTTTTTAATAATCCTAGTGATATATCAAAGCAAACAATATAACAAGTAGCAGCCCCCCTAAATTGATGACATTGTGTTTCAGTCTGACTCCGTTTTTGTGTTACGTGAAAAAGCTAAATAAAATCTTTCTACACAACTGCCATTCAAATTATTATAATTCTATTTTATATAAATGTATTCACTGTGATTAATTTAAATATTATCATACATTCTCTTCTCTCTCCCTCCTCAACCTTCTTCTCCCTTTTACTTTCTCCTTACTTGTTTGGACTAAAATGTATTATAGCTATAATAATGTAGTGAATTTTGATTCATCATCTCGTACAGCATAAATTTCAGATCATTGCCAATATGTTTCTTAGTCCAGGGCATTTATATAGATGAGTGAATAAATAAATGAAAACGGATTTGTAGAGTGCAAACAAATACCCAGAGGCATCAAGGCTCTAATTGGGGCTAGTCCTGGAGAGGGAGCACACCTGAAAGGGTTTTCAGTGTTCAGTGACCTTGAACCTCCTTAAGATGGTGAAGAGCCAAGTATGTAAGGTCTTTTGGAATGGGGTATGAGCTTGGAGCAGGTGATGAAGCGGGGAAGTGAGTTCCAATGCCTGGGTGCTGTCACTGAGAATGCTCTAACTCCCCGTCATGCCATTCCAAATTTGGGGACAATCACCCAGTGATGACTAGTGAGGACCAGAGCTGTCTGGGGGGGGAGTTTCCATTGAAACATGGTTTTAAGAGGATGTAGCCTTACGGCTAGAGCGGTCGACCTCAAAGCTGGGGAACCGGGTTCGATTTCGACAATGAAGTTCAACATCCTGTGATTCTGGGCAAATCACGTAATCTCCCAGTGCTGAACATAAATGAATGTGTCCATCTGTAATGAAACTGGTGCTCACATAAAGTGCTCTGATACTGATGTCTCAGGTGTGGTTTGTGCTTTATAAAACCTGAAGAAGAAAAAAGACCTATGGGACCAGTATTGTGCAATGTCTTGTGAATAATACATAGAGCTTTGAAGACAACATGTTTATTCACAGGCAGCCAGAGGAGCTTAGATATCCTTGGAGAGACAATTAGTATTTGGGAAAATCGAGAATCAATCTTGCTGCCCCATTTTGTACCAGTTGTAACTTAGCAACATCAGTCTTGTTAATATCTAAGTAGAGCAGGTTGCAATAGTCCAGCCTTGATGCGATCAACGCAAGGGCCACTTGCTTGTGTGCCAAAAAGGGGATATAAGGAAACACCTTCCTGAGAGTTTGAATAATCCAAGAACAGATTGAAACCATCTGATCGACCTGCAGGTCAAACAAAAGGTTGATGTCGACCAATACTACAAGATTTGTTTGGAAAACTGAGGGAGTTGGTAATGTGGCCTAGCTTTTCTGGCCACCAGGAATAATTCTAAATGGATGGTTGGCTCCCAAAGATCAAGACGTCAGTCTTGTCTCCATTGATTCTGAGATAGTTTTCGCCCAACCAGATGGATTCTGTTGCATGCAGTTTCTGAAGTTGGTGGAAATGTCCTCTGTGTCTTTGGTAATTGAGACAATGATTTGTGTGTCATTGGCATACGAGAATGCCTGAAACCCAAAAGACCTTATAAGCTTAGCTAGGAGGAGACATATAGATTAAATAAGGTTGGACTCAGGGAAGAGCCCTGACGAACTTAACATAGCAAGAAGATAGATTCAGAAAACAATTCAACTAATATTACCATCTGTGTCCTGTCACTGAGAAAGGAGGTTGGAAGCTTGAGTGCTGAGTCTGAAAGCCCCAGTTATCGTCCCATGCACAGAGTCAGGGAGAGTGTTTTGAAAGCTCCAGAGAGATCCAAAAGGATCAATATTGTAGCCTGTTCTTCATCAATCATGGTTTCAATTTTGAGAACTGCCGAAATGAGTAGAGTTTCAATCCCATATTTACTCCTGAATCCAAACTGTGAGGCATCCAGTATTCGGTGTTCAGGTATTTTTCAAGAATTTTGGAAGGTTTGGTCAACAGGAAAATAGGACGTTAATATTTTAAATCAGAGATATTTAAATTGAGTTTTGTTTTTTTAAAGAGGATTCACCTGAGATTTTTTCCCATAATTGTGGGTAACATCCTGAAATGATGGCTTTATTCAGGGTTGCTGTCATATGAGGGACAATGGTTTTGGCTGCCAGCTGCCAAATCTTGGGAGGGCAAGGTTTAAAGGGCGAGACTGACTTCATGCTAAGTAGATGAGACTCTGTCTGCTCAGGTGTTAACAGGGTAAAGTAAAAGAGGGATTCTATCAAACTATCCCGGCCCTTTGACTATGTCTCTGCATAGGTATCCCCTTGGGGAGAGGTACAGCATTCTGCATTAAGGAATTTGAGTTCTTGATAAATATTCAGTATTTTTGTATGAAAAAAACTCGCAATTCAGATACTGAATTCCTGAGATACTTCTGTTTTGGAGGAGCCTGAGGGTGCGAAGATGACATTTTGGAGCTGATTATAATGGAGGTCAGACTAGAGTCCAATTGCCATCGTTGTGGGAACGGGAACGACTGACAGGTAGTCAGTTGTCCAACCCATCAAATTAGGATCTCATTGCCGTGGAGGCAATGGGAAATATACCTCTTTGCATTAAGGCTTGTGCTGCGGCCCGTAAAAGAGCTACAGCACATACTACAATGCAAGGGGGCATGTTTTTAAACATCCCTGCACCCTGTGTCAGGCACCTTGCGGTGCCTGCCACACGATGCAGGGATATTTATGGGGCACCACCGGTGCAACATAGGGCCCATAGTTGAGAGCCACAGGGGACAGGGACCCTGCTACGGGACCCCAAAAAGATTTTCCACCAGCCTTTTTACGTCAGAAGAACCAACGTGAAATGGCTGGCAGAAAGGTGGATCGTAATCCCCCACAGCAGTGCCCAAGAAGGTACTGCCTCTATTGTGGGGCATGCAATTGGAGCAACCACCTATTGGGCTGCTTGAACCCATCTGTAGTTGTTGGTCGGTCCCTGGGCCAATGTGGTCGGACCGAGCGCATCATAGGCGGTCTGACCTCGGTTAGAGACGTCGGTCCCACCAACATCATAATTGGCCCCTTTTTTTGTAAACCCTTTTTGAAATATTTGTAAGTGTTATACATTATGCTCAATAATGCTCTAAAACTCTAAAAACAAAATATCAATTCACAGACGTTTCTGCTTTAAAGTGGAGGTGGCCCACATCCCCATATTTTAGCCTAGCGACAATCAAGGCTTTCATTAGCATTTAAACAAACCTAACAATATAATAGAATGTTTGCCAAGTAAGTCTTATTTTAAATTTCATAATGTGTGAAAACTGCATGAATACTTTCTAATACAAGAGAAAAGGATTTTTGTATACAGAAAGTGATGGCGCTCAGCTGATTGACGATGGTGTGTTGGACATGATTCAATTAGGTACGGTGCTGACAGTGAAGGGGAGACCCTAATAATCCCTTCATTTGTGGAGGAAAATCCTACCACATATACATATAGCAACAGTCCCATGCACACATACAGTATTAAAGTATACAATGTAGAAATAATTTGTAAGCAGTTGGAAAAATATTCTTTTTTTTTTTTATTGTAAACCAGAACAGTACATTGGATACACAGCATTTTATAAAAAGCGCAAAAAAAAAGTAAACAGTGGGTGTCATTTCCACAATCACAGGAGATAAAGATAAACAGGAAAATCCAATAGCCGTTTGACATAACAGAAGAAGACATTAATCCGAAAAAAAAACCAATTACTGACAACCACTTAAGGTTGGATTTATACCATCCCTCCAGCGTAGTACAGGACTCCAAATAGCCTCGCCCAATTTCCTAGCCTTCAATCCCCTAGTAGCATAAATTGATGTCTCATAGTTGCAAACCTCTAAAAGGCGAGCTAGCCACATTTGGAAGCTAGGGGGAACAGTATCTTTCCAACAGGCGGATAGGATTATTCTTAGTATTGCCTTGCAAATAAAAACAAGTCTTTTTTCACTTCTAGAGTACTTTAGAGACCCATCGAAACCCAATAAGTATAGGCAATCAGATTCGGGCAGTCTGTGGCCAAATATTGCCATCCAATAGTCTGATATCATACTTTTTATTAAGTCAAGTTTACAGCAGCTACTAAACATATGGATACTATCTGCAGTCCCCACTGCGCATCTGGGACAGAGATCATTTTCTCTTTTCCCCCAAGTGTGCAATTTAGCCGGTGTAGTATAAACTAAACAAGGTTTTGTATAGCTGGGCTTTGAGATTGCTAGACATAAAAAGGCGATTTGATAATTCAATGCATTTATACAAATCAACTTCAGGATTCTCAAACTTCCCTTGCCACATTGCTTCAGTTTTCTCAAGATCGTCCTGAATTTTGAACATAAAGGTATCATACAGGGTGCCGATTCTTATATTGGGTCTACTCATTAACTCCAATAGTTCGATGTTTGACAAGTCCACAATTGATATATTGGCTTTGAGTTTAGCAAACAATTGAGCATACTTAAGATAATCTCCATTAAGTGAATTATATTTCGTTTTTAATTCAGGAAAGGTAGTTTCAAAACCATTAAACAAAAGATCATGAACCGTTAGAATACCCACGAGTTTCCATTTCCTTGCTATGAAATCAAAACCAATACTGGAAGTGAGAGACGAGTGCCACAAAGGTGTATATCTATTAATCTTGCTAATATGCATATGTTTGTGAATCTTTTTCCAGACTTTAAGGGCACTGGTTATAGTTGTATATTGTCGATAGTTTCTGTAGTAGGAGGAGTCTGTGTATCGAAGGAACAAGCCTTCAGCATTACTCCCAAGAAGGAGGAGGTGGTCAGAGCACTCATGGAAGTGGAGCTAGAGGAGATTGAAATAGTATCAGCTCTGGGTGTTGTGTCATGTTTGGTGTCAGTTTGGATCAAAGAATCATATTTCCTGGCAGAGGTGAAGATTATCCCTGTCTTGTAATCAATTTCATCACGTTTTAGTTGTCTAGATTTTCTATCCTTAATCCTTTCTGGTGGATTAGCAGTACGTCTTTAAGGATAGCTCAATTCTTATCCGTTGCTTCTTTCAGGTTGAGGTCCCTGATCTCTCTCTCTAGGGTATCTATCTCAGATTGTAATTTGCCCACCTTTCATTCTGCACTCTCTATTAGTATTTGGATGAGTGTCTGTGAATTCACACAAGTGCCTCCTCCCACTTGGCTAAGAGATCTTCGTCTAGTTCATCATATGTGGGCAGGATCTGGGCTTGTAGGCCCCTAGGTATTCTATTTATTCTCAAGTATTGCTTGAGCGTGGCTCCATCCCACCATCTTGCATTTTTGTTTTTTTTTAGTCGTTCTAGTTTTAGGAATTTCTCCCTAAGACCCTCATTGCGAACAGGGTTCCCACTAGTGGATAGGTTGCTAGTATTGGTGCCTGTTGTCAGGTTCCCAAAAAAACTCCCCTGCTTCTCTATCTCGATCCGTATTGGAAATGGAAACTCTGATGTGTTATGAAACTAGAATACTCTTTTAGCACAATCTTTTTAAAATAGAAACAATTGTGAGAAACTATTGTTTTTAATATTGATGTTGGACAAACTGTTTTATTTTCTTTCTGTCGGAATTTGAATTCGGGGTTGGCACCTCATGATCTGGAGGGGCTCGAACTGGGGTGCAGACTGTCTCTGCCGATATTCAATAGCTGCCAATTTTCCTCCTGTGGGGCGGTCTAGCTGATCTGGAGGGCTCAAAGAGGGATGCTGCGCTAGCGCGCTCAACCTTTGTTTAGAACTGACGCTACTTCGCGCTACTGCTCATAGCGCTTTGCTCTTTTGACACAATCTTTTTAAAATAGAAACAAATTGGGAGAAACTATTGTTTTCAATATTAATGTTGGACAAACTGTTTTATTTTCTTTCTGTGGGAATTTGAATTGCGGGTTGGTACCTGGTGATCTGGCGGGGCTCGAACCGGGGGCGCTCGGCACGGAAATGCTGCCCAGTCTACTGGTAGTAATGGAAGTAAGAGCACTCTTAGGCTTACATATAGCAGTGACAGCCTTATGAGCATTGGTAGTCAGGAAATGTGGTGTCCAATAATGAAATTTTCAGGCGACTCTGACCAATTGCTGTGTAATGTCTGTGAATGGAAGGCAGTCCCCAGAGATGGCGAGGTAGGGACCTGTGGGAGAAATGACCATACTCTGGAGTCACATACCCTCTTGAATGAGGCGACCAGAGAAAATTTTAAAGCTATGCTTATAAATACCAGGTCTATAAGGAAACATGAATTTCAACGGTATGATCTCCTTGTGAAAGCCAAGCCAGATGTTTTGTTTATTACTGAAGCCTGGCTCCACGAGGGATCAAACCCTACACTAACCTTATGCCCCCTGATTATAGGGTAATCAGAAAAGACAGAATAGGTAATAGAGGGGGATAGCAAATATATATAGGAACTATCTACCCTGCTTGGCTATACCTATTACTGACCTGGAGGGAGTTGAAGGATTAGGATTTCATCTGTCAGTCTCCGCCCACCAGTCAATCACCTGGGTGATTATATATGGAGCGCTTTGGCCACCCGCTTCCTACAGTCTATTGGCCATGCAGTAGCACCCATTGTTGCTAGATTTCATCAATGCATAGTCCTCTCGGATTTTAACTTGCATTTTGACAAAAAGGAAGACCCAGAGAACAAGACGTTTTGTGAATCTCTGAATATTTTCAGCATGGCTCCATATGTGTAGTCCCCCACTCATGTTAAGGGGCACATTTTGAACCAGATTTTATTAACATGCAATATTGATCTAGACAACCCTCTTCCTATTATTTGGTCCGATCATTTCTTGCTTACCTTCTGGTTGGAAAAAGAGTCTAATAGGGCCTGGCCTCATGGTATGCAACAAACGAAAGAATTTAGATCCTTTAAGTTAATCAATCCCGACTCTTTGGCAGACATATTAGACCACCATCCTTTTCCTGTGGAGGGGTCCCTAGATGATGCGACAATCGCTCTGAAAAGCTGGCTGCAGAACTGGGCCTTGCATCTTGCTCCCCCTAAGATGCGTAAGGCTACTTGGGGAAATACCTCTGCTCCCTGCTTCACCGAGGAGTTGAGGAAGAGTAAAAAGTCTTGTAAATGCCTAGTGCGTTCATGGAGGAAAAGTTTTGACCCTCTGAGTAAATACACCTATAAACAGACACTGAAAGCGCACTATAAGAAAGTGTGTGAGGAGAAAAAAAGTTTCCTGGCTACAAAACTTGATCATGCCAGAAATAGTAGTAGGGAACTATTCAAGATAGTGAAAGACGTTGTTTCTCCCAATATTACCCAGAGTCCTTTCACCCCCACCTGTGAATGGAGGAATCAGTTGGCAACATTTTTCTTTGATAAGATTAAGTCCATTCAAGACACCTTTTATATGTCCATCTGCATGAATCAGGATACTGTGCCAGACTCCAAAGAATATTTTAGGGAGGACGTACTCGTGGAGTTTCCTCCTGTTTCTCTGGATACCTCACTTAAAATCTGGGTGCCTACGGATTCCTGTCCAGCGAAAATAGTAGCATCTGTCGCTGAGGTTTTGAACCCAGCGGTTAATCAAGTTCTGAACCTCTCTTTGTCCGATGGGAAAGTTCCAGTGAGGTGGAAACAGGGTAAAATCCTTCCCCTTTCGAAGAAACCATCAGCTGACCCTGCCGTAGTTAGCAACTGTAGACCCATAACACTGCTCCCTTTCTTCGCCAAGGTGTTGGAGAAGTAAGTGAATCTGGTGATCATGGACTTCATTGATACCACAAATGCTCTTTACTCCAGTCAATCGGGTTTCAGAGCTAATTATAGCACTGAAACAGCATTACTGGAAGTCAATGAATGTATCAAAGCAACCATTGATATAGGAGGTAAGGCAGTTTTGATACTGCTGGACCTCTCTGCGGCTTTTGATACCGTGCCCCACAGACGACTCCATCAGAGACTCAGGGAATGTGGCTTTGGGGGCACGGTTATTAGGTGGTTTTCCTCTTTTTGGGAAGGCCGTCAGCAATCTGTCTGGTCCCCACCTTTCTCAGCTGATATTCCTTCGCTGAATGTCGGAGTGCCTCATGGCTGCTTAATTCTGAGTCGAACTCTTTTTAATATTTATATGGCACCACTGGCACCTTTAGCGGAGAAACTCAAGGCTGAGATTATAACTTACGCTGATGACTCCCAACAATTTTTCACATTTGAAAAGGACGAGACGCTTAATGAAAGTCTAATACACCATTGCCTGACTAAGGTATTTGACTGGTTTTCCGACAGAATCAACTGTCATGCAATTCTGCCAAAACCAAATTAATTTTTTTGGCCCATACTCCTGGAGATGAATGGCACAATTGGTGGCCCAAGGATCAACCGTCTCCATCCAGTCCTGTCACCACTGTGAAGAATATTGGAGTCATGCTTGACTCGGAACTCTCTATGAAGTCGCAGGTTCAATCTGGGGCCGGCATGTGTTTTAGGCTCCTAAAAATGATGAGGAACCTCTTACCACTGCTACCACTGTCCCATAGGAAGACGGTAGTCCAAGCCTTGATTATGTCAAGGCTGGATTTTGCCAATGTACTTTGCCTGGGCATTCCGAATTACTTACTGGGACGCCTTCAGGTCGTGCAAAATATGGCAGCCAGAGTGATTTCTCTGGCTGGGCCTAGGACTCCCATGTCGAGTCATTTGAAAATTCTTCACTGGTTATCAATGAAAAACAGGATTTATTTTAAGTCTCTTGTGTTGGCCTTTAAGGCTCTGCATAATAGTGGGGCTCAGTACATCAGGAAGAGAATTTTACCCTACACCCCAGCCAGGACCTTGAGGTCATCGACAGAACATCTGTTACTGGTGCCTAAATTCTCTCATCTCATCTGGGCATTGGTAGAATCTTCCCTTTGGCTAAGCCAACAGGAACTCCATAAATAGAAATGTGACAGCCTCACTACCACGAGTACGGAATGTGGGCCATCAGTATTTGCAGGTAGGATCACATTTGTTGTACATTGCCTGCCAAACTTTAAATCTTTCCTAGAGAATGAAGAATCAGTAATGCTTGTTTGCATGCATATTTAAATCCAGATAAAAAATATGAAACTGCTTTAGCAGTATGCAGGGTCAGCTATGTATGTCAGTTCTATAAGCATTATGAAAAGATGTGTTTTGTCTATTGTTCCAAAACATTATTACTTAGAGGTGCCATGTGGAAAGCATGACCTCTTAGATATGGACAGACTCATCCAGTACCCAAGGTTGTTATTATTTATTGTAAATTGTTGCAAACTGTGTCTCTTTCAGCAAGGGAAAAAAGAATCACACGGAAAGACGAACACCAAGTACTGAGGCAGATTTGCATTCTACCACCACCCCTGACGAAGGGTCCCATATAACCCGAAATGCATAGGGTAAATGTGGAACAATGAAGTCTATTGCAAAATAAAGAACAATATGGAATTGAAAAAGTAACAGAAGGAATTATTAAATAAATACGATTCCTTGAAATAAAATAAAGAGTGAATTGAATTATTGAACAGAGAATAAACCGGAAAAGACCTATTAGCCGAAGTATATATGTGCACACAACCACTAAGGGCGGAATCCTCCTACCCTCCCTAGAGAGCATTACGATAAAAGTGTTTCTAGACAAAACACTTGGAAGTGACTCCACAAAATCCAAACAAGATGGAATGATTAAATAGAAGCCCTGACTCACCACCCTGGGTGGTGACATGCTTCATCATCGGGCCCACCAGGAGAAGCTGAATGCCTCCCTGGTGTGCTACAACGCCAGGTTACTGCGGAGCAGGTTTTTGTTTGTGATGTGAAAAATACGTGAAGTTAAAATTGTCATAAGCTGTACCAGAAAGAAATTTTTTTTATTCAACGGTCAGCCTGACAAGGTTAAAATATGTGTATGTATCTAAGTTTGTGCAAATCTCTCTCGGCTGGTTTTAGATCGCTGCACCATTCCAGCCTGCAGGGCGGTGGACCACCAGGTGTTGTCACATGCTGATGGGGTGGTTCTGAGGACTAGGACTTCTGTCTTTTCAATGTTGCACTTTAGGCAGCTGGTTGTCATCCAGGCTGTGACGTCCTGCATTCCTTCTTGTAAGTTGAGTCTGGTGGTGGTGGGGTCCTTGGTGAGGGAGAGAATGAGCTTGGTGTCGTCGGCGTAGGATAAAATGCTGAGGCTATGTTGTCGGACAATGGTGGCGAGGGGGGTCATGTAGATGTTGAAAAGGTTTGGGCTGAGTGATGACCCCTGTGAGACTCCACAATTGATTTCCGTGGGTTCAGAGAGGAAGGGCAGGGAGGCAACTTGCAGCAAGCACAAAGCAACACTGCTTACACTTAAGAACCTTCTCTTCCAGGAACCAAGCATGCAGACAATCCAAGTGTGGGACTTGCCTCAGCATTAGCAGCAAAGGCGAGGAATAGGAGATCATAGTTCTCAGTGATGGGGCAGCGTTCCTGGCCTCTGGCACAGTCCAGGCTAGAACAGTCGCAGAAGAAATTGCCTTTGATACGCTTGTGGAGCACCACCGGTGAATCTGCGCATCATCCCCCTTTTTATCCTGGATTTGACAGGAGAAAGACAACATATGGAAGCTACTAGACCGCTGCCTTCCAACCAAAATGGCTGTCAGGAAGTGTGTACACAGAAAAGATTAGTAAAGATGATGCATCTGAATTGCACGCTCTTGCCATGCTCGATTCCCCGCCCAAAGTGCAAGTGCACGAATGTTGCCTAAAGATCCTGAACTGATTCAGCACAGCAAATTCACCAACAACACAGTAAAATCAATGTTTAAAAATAGAGTTTAAAATTTTGCACAGTAACATATGCTAGATTTAAGGTTAAAGATTGGCCCTGTAAGACAATGAGCTAATTAGTGTGTTACCTGTCTTAGTAGGAATGTGTGGTGTTAATTTACTTCTACATGTATGCAATAGTATATGTAGATTTCAGGCAGTATATTTAAATTATAATGTTTTGAGTAGATAACATTTGTTTTGATAAGTGATTGTGGAGATTAGGACGTTAGATATATACAGAAAAAAATATGTAGTTGCATATAAATAGGTATGTTTCCTCATTAACAAATCACCATTTTTCAGTTGTTAATGATTGTTTTGACATAAACATGGGGGAAATCCAAATGTACTAACATGTCCTAACATCTCTTACAATATTTTGTACAATAAAACATAAAATGACAACATTCATCCCATATTCTAAAAGACATATATTCTTTCCAACTACTCTATCCTGTTACTAAAACACATGAAAGTCCTTCACTGCTGCCTAGGGGCCTCATTTATGAGAAAAAACGCATTGCTGCGTGAAAGCAGTGATGCGTCACTTCTCACTACGCACTCCTTGCGACATACCTGATGCGTCATATTTAATGTATGACGCATCATGTCGCAGTTACAGATACGTCAATATTTCTGACGTATCTGTAAGTTCAAAATTGACACATTGCTGGAGTGTGTCACAAAAGTGACACAACTCCAGCAATGCGTCCTTTCACATAGGGCATGCCCCATGTGAAAGGGCCTACGTCAGTCTTACGCCTGCTGTGAGGTAGGCCCAATATTTTGACGTAACGGCGTCCTGGAAGTGACGCAGTGAAATCTCACAGATTTCACGGCGTCACTTCTACGGGGCTTTTTGCGGGGGAATGACCCCCCTGCATACATTATACCTGACGCAGGTAGGATGTAGCGCAGGGGTTTACAAAGTGATGCATCTGTGCAGATGCGCCACTTTGTAAATAGTGCTCAACAGGAGGCATGTTTTACGCCGCCGTTGCGTCACAAAAAGTGACGCATCGGAAGCGCAAAACTGACACAAGGCCTCATAAATGAGGCCTTAGGTTTTTACAAATTTTTCCGAATTGCAATGATGAAGGCATTGGATCTGTCACTTATTTGAATGATATTTTTGATTGGCTGTTAACTATATAAGAATGAAGAAGGGTTTGACATTTTAATTAGGATCCTACAATAGTGAACTAAAGCTTGTTAATTGTGTATTATAAGACCATGTTCTCGATTTCTTTTTAATGTATATAGAATTTAATATTTTATAATGAATTCTGCTTTCAGCAACTTTTTTATATAAATTGACCTTGCAACAAATATTAAAGGGGCATAAGCATCCCCGGGGAATATCATTATGATACATATGCACTGCACTTTATAAGTCTAACTGCCTATTGCACTAAGAATTTAATGGTCATGCTTTTTTTGCACTGTTGTTCTGATCGTACTTTATTCTAGAACCGTCTGTTTGCACAAATGTAATGATTTTTAAACTTTGCAACCTACTTTTCCAAGGATTATTGCACTGGACTAAAATGATATAATTATAATACAGTATTGTTTGTTCTTTTATGATTCTATGAATCGAAACAAGATGTTTTGATGATGATGATATTAATGTGTATATGATAGTATGATAAACAACAATACCAATGTAAGCTACGTTATGTTTAAATTCAGATTACTATTCTGTAAGGTATAGAGAGCATACCAGTTTACCGGATCAGATTATGTATGGTAAGCATTAGAAATGTGTATTGCATTATGCTGTTATCTGGCACATTTGTGCCATATATAGAACATTTTCCTGTAAACAAACTAGGCCATTATTAGTTAGTTAAATTTGAGATAGATCCTTGAATTATACTGTTCATTAAAGAAAGATTAGCGTTATCTCTCAAAAATATCATGAGAACATAATATTCTAAGAAAGCTGGCCTCAGGTTTGCACTTGTAAATGATCATCTGAAAGTAAAATAAGAAAAAGCTTTCCATGAAATTGTATGTGATGTAGATGTGACTAATATGGAAACATTTGAGATCCTTCTCATAAGTTATTTAAAATTATGCTTATAATTCCCAAAAATATAATTCAGTAGGAAAAATTCTGAAGAACATTAGAGTCTAAAAATAGATAGTGATTGGAGATAAGTGGGGTCTGCAGTCCAGAGTACTTAAAAAATAAACTGTATCAATGTTTGATTATAGGAGTGCATGTATCACTTTGTGGGTATGACCCTCTCCCGACAAATTAAAAAGCATTTCCTAGTTTTTGGGGATGCTTACATTTAAAACTTATAATCCATTTTATTGATATAATGTCATAAAATGTCTTTGTTATAGAGTTAAGCAGAAGCAAACATTTGTCAGATATTGTTGAGTGATTGGATTGAAAAGCCAAGATGTATGATCTTAATCTTTTATTCTTGTTCTTTTGTATCAGTGAGCCACAGCTAACACGTGTTTTACCCCATCGTGGCTGGGGGCATTTTCAAGGCCATGGGATGCAACATTGTGGTTAAAGGTCTCATGTAGGGCATCTTCTTTTTAGTAGGAGGCTGTTTTGATTAGTCTTGAAGATCTGTCCTTATCTGAGCTATACACTACAAAACAAGTCGATAGCTAGCCAGATTGTCATCCAGACCGCATGAGACTGTAACAAGCCCTCAAGTGCTGAATATTACCAGAGACTGCAACTGATAATACACTTGTATTACAGTGCAGAGCTTGAGTAAGGGACAATCTTACAGACGAAATCAATACAGCCTCCTGCTAAGCAATGGCTGCCATACACAAGTTATGAACTCAAAAGAGCGGACGCTCTTTAAAGTACACTCCACAATAACTTTTTTTGTCACAAGCATTAAAAAAAGTTATGAATTGGAATATGGTGTAGAAAACCATAAATAAATTTGGAAACACAAATTTACATTCAAAACGTTATTGTATTTATTGTGAATCAAAACAATTGGCAACCAAAATAGATCTAAACGTACGTCTTTCCGAAGAATCAAAAGCTTCATCAGAATCTGGTTAAATTGCTAAATCACTTTCTTGATCCTCAGTTTCTTCTTCCCATTCAATGATTGATTTTATGTAGATGTTGTGCATAACTGCTCATACAACTATCATTTTGCACACTATAGGTGGACTGAAAGGTTGTCTCCCACCTGACTGATCCAAGCATCAGAATCTTGACTTTAGCATGCCAAGAGCCCATTATTTTTTATTATTTATTTATTATTTTTATTTATTTATTTATGAAGTGCGACATACATCCCAATGGGATATCACAGCGCTAATGTAGCGGGTGGGTGATGAGCTAAGTTGGTCTCATTAAAGTCGGTAGCAGCAGTTCTAAGGAAAAAGGTAGGTTTTAAGTTTCTTACTAAACGCCATATATTCTTCAGTTAACCGTAGATCCAGCGGAAACTCGTTTCAGTCTAATGCTGCAAGGTGCGAAAAGGTGCGTCCACCTGCCCTGCTCTTACTGATTCTTTTAGTCTCAGCTAACGCGAGGGAGCGAGACCATAAGCACCTGGATGGATAATAGAATTTAATACTATTCTGATGAATCTTTGGTCCTGTATGATGTAGTGCCCTATGTGCATGTCCTAAGAGTTTAAGTCTTGGTCTTTGGCTCATGGGCAGCCAGTGGAGTTACCTTAGGCATTCCGTTGCAGAGCTGTATCTGCCCTTGTTGCACACCAGTTTAGCCGCTCCATTTTGTATCACTTGCAGACGTTTGAAAAGGTAATCTGACATGCCAACAAAAAGTGCATTGCCATAGTCTAGTCTATTGACAATCAGGGCCTGTGTGACTGTTCTCCTGCTTTCCAATGGGATCCGGGGGAAAAGCCTTGGCAAAGCTTCTACCGCACAGGATCCGCACATGGTCCTGCAATGATAAGGAATTGTCAATGATGATGGCCAGGTTTTTATGCATTGTTTGGTGCAGGGCTCACACCCAAAGAGTGGGGCCACCATGATGCATCCCAGATGTGGTTGGCTCCGCCGAGAAGCAGTATTTCAGATTTCTTAGCGTTTAGCTTTAGGCTGTTGTTGAGTTTGGCTCTGGTGTCATCATGCCTATTTCCAATGGCAATAGTCAGTTGCGTACCATCGGCATAGGAGCAGATCCCGAAGCCCCATTTCATGCCACTTTTTGCCAGAGATGATACATAGCCATTAAATATTGTGGGGCTCAGGGATGCTCCCTGCGGGTCGCCACAGCTGAGATTTTTTGGAGTAGATGAGAAGGCACCCAGTTGCACAGTTTGAGTTCTGTTGCATAGAAATGAACTGAGTCATTGAAGGGCTTTTGCATGTATTCCCTTTTCGTGCACGTTTTCAAGTAGGAGTTGGTGACAGACTGTATCGAAGGCCGCCAACAGGTCTAACAGGATCAGGGTAACTGCCTCTCCCTGGTCCAACATTGATCTTATGTTATCTAGGACAGCCAGGAGAGTTGCCACCGTACTGTTGGTGGCCCTGAAACCTGTTTTGTAGGGATCCAATAACTCGTTGGATTCTAAATAGTTAGCCAGTTGTCTACTGACTAGTTTTTCCAGTACCTTTGAGAGATAGGGGATCTGGGAGATTGGTCTGTAGTTGGCTGGGTTGTTTACATCTGAGCCTATCTTTTTCAATAAGAGGGTCACTATAGCTTGTTTCCAAATCTCTGGAAAAACTGCTGTCTCCAGAGATTGGTTGAACAGCTGTGTGACGTAAGGGCACTGGGTAGGTATAATTTGTGAAAAGATAAAACGTGGGCAAGGGTCAAGAGGGGATCCCGATTTGACTTCCCCTATTGTTTTAGCGACCTCTTTTTCTGTGATAGGGACAAAGCTGCCTAGACGTGCTGGGATGTCGGGATGAGGGTCCCTGCTTGCCCAGTTTATGGAAATGGCTGGGGTGGTGGAGTTAAATGACAAATAGATTGTGCCTATTTTGACCATAAAAAATTCACTGATTTGTTCACAGCTTTCTGCTGAGGGATGCAAGGTTTGGGACATACAGATTGATTTGCATAGCTCGCGCACTATTTTATTTAACATTTTTGCAGAGTTTGCGTTCTTCTCTATTCGTTGAGCAAAGTATGCCATTGTGGCCTTCTTAATTGCATGAGTGTAGCCCCTGAGTTATGTTTTATACGCTTATTTATTAGAGTCCATTTTGGACAGTCTCCAATTGTGATCCATTCTTTTACACTTTTTTTTCCAGTGCCTTAAGTTCTGCTGTATACCACTTTTCGGACACCGTTTTACTAGATTTCGTTTTAAGCTTCGGTGATTGATCAAACTGTGATAAACTGCACCATTTGCATTGCATGCAGGAGTTTCAAAGATTTCATCTGTCCTTCACTCTGAGGTTGTATAAATGGATTAATCAACCAGGTGCGCAGGCATCAGAAGCTATAAGAAAAATGTTTAATGTTTAATGTAAGGTAAGTCATTTCCATGATCTTACAGTATAATTGTCACTTATTAGCATAGCCACTTGAATTATGTGGCAGGTAAAGCCCAAATTATGTGGCAACTAAATTTTGAAACAGGAAAAGGGAAATTGTGTGGCCTAATAAAGCACATTTTGTGATAGTATTACTTCAATTTTTTGACAATCTTACACGTGTTTTTGCACTGCATGGGCAAAGAGTTTGCCTCATTAGTACCAGTTTAGTATCAAAATACAACTACTGAAAGATTCAAACATCACCAATCGAACGTTTGTCTTTCAAGGTTATAGGTGCCCAACTGCTTAAGCTAACTATTCCAAAACCCTTGGGATTTAAAGCAATTAACACAAGTGTGAGAGGCATACTGCAGAGCCTAGTTATTCTTTAATTCTTCCAAATTTCAGCTAGGATTCAAACTCAGAAATCAAAAGAAGTTTTTCCAAATGTGTTAGATAGTACATTCAAGCAGTACAAATACATGAAGGCAATTCATCAAAGGGATGATAGTCTTTAGTTCGTTTTTATAACTTTAAAATAAAACACAGACACCAAGCTTTGTCCTAAAAACAACGGTATTCTTCAGGGCAATAAATAACATTCAACTCCCATTTTTACTCCTAATTAGCATAACTCAACTCAGTGTTTCAAAAGTTATTTTTTCTCTATATTTCTGAGTGTGTCATATTTTTTTCAATCCATCTGTTATATGTAGTTGTTCGAACATATCTAAAGAATATTAACATTCAATAAACAAAAGGGCATATTACCAACAAGTAGCGATATTTATCGCTAAACAGGCTTAGCAGCTTTTTTTTATCGCTGCCTATCGCTGGATATGTTAGCGGAGAAAACATGCTATTAGCAACGTTTTTCTGTATTTTGCTAAAATATCCAGCGATAGCGCCGAAATGCACGAATATCGCTGAGAATACAGCGATATTCACGCATTAGCGACAAAATGCTCTTAGCCATGTTATCCAACTCCCATTGGATAACATGGCTAAGAACTGGTCTGAGCAGGCGTTAGTTTTTGCCAATAGCGGGAATATTTCCATCGCTACGCCTGCCCTGCTTATTGGCGAAAGCGACGTTAGCAACTGCTTTCAGTCGCTAACAGGTTGGGTACGCCCACTTTGCATGTCATTAGCGATAAATATCGCTGAGATGCAAAGAGGGCCCCAAACCGCTCGCTATCACCCGAAAGCTGTCGCTAACATCAGTTAGCGACAGCTTGCTAATAAAGCGATGGAATTATCGCCGCTTGGCGGCCGAAAACGGCCGCTAAACCGGCGATAATTGCCTATCGCACCCCTTGGTAATATGCCCCAATATTCTTACTTAGAAGAGGGAGTACCCATAGAGACAAACATAGAAGTGCTGATTTATCATGGAGTGTCTGAATATGTTGGAACATCTACACTTCCAATATACTTAACTGCCACACATTGATAAATTATCCTTTACAGTCCACAATAAGCCTGAACATTTAGGGAATATGTGTGATTCCTTTATCTGTAGAAGTATACTATTGCTACAGTTCACAGAAGTTACTAATGGGTGGAATCAATAGCTCCCAAAAAATGAGAGGACTAGGCATTCTGATAAAATCCTTGCTTAACCATGAGTTGTTCTTTCTTTGAATCTAGTGAATGCATAAATTGAGGTGTTGGTGAAATGAAGATAACGCGCCCAAGGAAATTCCAGTCAACCTGGCAGAAGTGCTCAGAAAGGTACCCAAAGTTAACACTTGAAGTACTGCCATAAGGTTGCCATGTGTTGGAATGTGTACAACCGATTGTAGGTTGACGATTTGGACAAATATTCTGTAATAAATAGAAGATTCTTTCCTTCAACCTGTATAATTTAATGACCTCCCCCTCCCTTAGATCAATAATGCTGATGCTCTGATGAAAGATCCTGTCCTTCCTCCTGCTCTGTCTCTTGCATTGTTGCGGATGCCAATTCACTCTCAAAATAATATCCTACATGGCTGGAAATGGTTGTAAAAGATTATTCAGGCCAAAATAATTTTGTAGTGAAGAAACTGCATGACTGTTTGCTCCTGCTATGGCCATGCATAAGATGTTGATGCATTTAGACCATCGTGGTACACTGCGTGGCTGTATGTCATGCAGTGTCTGCTTTGTAAATACCACCGCATTACCCTTGTGTTAGGTTTTGTGTGGGAACACCCATCTTGCTTACATTACTTAACACAGAGTGGCACAAAAAAAGATCTTGTGCACACATGATAAAAAGGGATACTAATCCAGCACTGCATGACTTGGTAAATATCATTGAAGCAAGCCTTTGCATTGCATAGCATTGACCCTCTCTATGCACAGATAACATAAGAGCTTAATACATCTGGGTCCTAACCTTTATTTATATTAAAAAAGCTAACAATCCTGATGCTTAAAACTTGATTGTGATAAATTGTCATGAGCATCCCATCCTGGATAATTCTCATTTATATTTGTGATATTTGTGAAAATTGTAGTGTGGTAGTAATAGTTAAGCAAACATACTATCAGGGGAGAAGTGTGATAAAGGAGTGTTGTTACTAGTTCGAACTGGGCTTAGGATTCTAAGGTATAGTTGAAAAAACACCAATGGGTAATTCTTCTCTGGCTAGGGAAAGGCTGATAAAAAAAGCAAAACGAGAATTTTTAGAACAACCTATAACATTAGGTTCTCCCAATAATAAATATTTTTAATTGGTGCATCCAAGTCCCTCAGGTATCCACCTCTCACTTTCCAGTTGGTGGACATCTGTTGCCTTCTCCCTCTACAACTCTACTATTTACAAATCCGTTCTCTTTGCATTGTATGCCGTGGGGTATATGCATAATACTCCAGCCCTTATTTAATAGAGGGGGCGCAATGCATTTTTTGTAGCACTGACTATATCAACTGTGAAGTTATAAGGAGCAGGGGATGCCTTGCTTGTTTGTAGGCCTTGTCGTTGCTGGGGCCGCTGGCGTGGAGTCAAGGTCCCAGGATTTACTCACCTGTAGGAGGAGGGGCTGCATCCTGTATTTCTCGCTGCTGGGTGCTATGAATCTCCTTGTTACATCACACAGTGCGGTACGCTCCACTTGTTTGCAGGCCTTGCTATTGCTGGTGCCGCTGGTGGGGACTCCAAGTCCCAGGGTTTACTCAGCTGAAGGAGGAGGTGCCGCATTACACATGTCCCACTGCTGTGCACTACAAAATGCCTCATTACCTCCCGTCTTGCACCCGTCATCATCCGGACGAGGCTGGGCCACCCCTCTAACAACTAGCAGGCCAGAAAGACAAATGAGTGATATGTGGTGGTCCATTGTCTTTCTATCCAAGGTATACTGGTGACTAGTGGTGGACATTTTGTTTATTCTTGACAGTTTATAGGAGCTGGTAGCAGGTGAAGGGACCTATTTCTTAAAAACGCTGGACTGTTTCCTATCACAAGGGTGACATAGTTAGGCTGCTACAGGGCGGTGCTAGCTCCCTTTCCCTTTTTCTCTAGGTTCTGCAATTATTTTTCAGCATTAATATGGGTAGATATTTGTGTGACTTTACATCTTGAACATTTGTAATGTTGTCTGTTTGTATCTTTTATTTAACGCATGTAATCCTAAGTCCTTATGTTTTGAAACTGGTTCTTATGTAAAGCGCTCTGACACCTTCGGGTAAAGTTCGATCTATAGAAAATTGCATTAAATAAAATAAAAATAAATAATAAAAATGATAAAACACCTCAACAGACATTGGAGGCCCACAGTCGGGTGTTCCCCCCAATTAACTTGTTTTGACTGTCCTCTTTAAGTCTTCAATTCATCATTATTTAACAACAGCATTGGTGGCAAATAACAATGAAATCAGCAGAGTGTAAGAGAAGCTGGGTATTAAATCACTCCCCATAGAGGTCATGCCACTTCTGTCTCTACCCTCCTGCCTACTACTGACCCCATGTCAGATGGAGTCAGTGACAAATCTGGTATTGCAGATGTTCATCAATCAGAGGCCGTGGCTGTGATCAGGAACTCCCCAGTGGACTGAGACCCTCTGTATCAAAACAGAAAAAGAGGCAGATAGGCTCACATAGCTGGGCTACTGTTGAGGTCTAAAGTCAAAGGCAGACTAACTCCCTGTTCATCCACAAAGGACAGTGGCCAGAAACTGCCTATAGATTCTACTGCAAATGTTAGTCCTGGTGAGTTTGTCCCTTTGGTCCATCTATAAAAGAGGGGGCAGTTGGTAAATGTCTAGAAAGATTGTCATCCATTGAAAGCAGCTTAAACAATGTAATGCAGTTTAGTAAAACTAATATGTAAATGCCAGGATCAGTGTTGGGTTTTGCAAGTCATGTACCTAGAGAGAAAGGGCAAACGGGGGTGAAGAGTGTGAGTGAACCTGTACAGGGTTCCACACGTACACATGGCTTACTTAGAGATGGTATTTTGTTGTCCTTTAATTTGTAATTCCCTAATCGGGAAAATCCACCATTTCAGCATGAATGGCTTGGTGCTCTAGTGCACCAAAAGTCATCATCCCATCATGGAGATCTGAGGTGTAATCTAGCAATGAAGGTATTCCAGGTGGAGGTTGGTGTCACAAATAGCAAAAATGGCTTTACATCCCTCGAGTTGTTCTTATTCTTCCCCCTGCTCAATCTCTTAATTTGTGGTACTTGCTGGGGTGCCCACCCTAAAGCAAGGAATCAAAGAAGACTATCCCAGATTATGAAACAAAGTGAGCCACTGGTCGTACCTATTGGGTGACGAAGGGCGACCCCTGGCTAATAGGCTCATCATGGCTTGGAGGGTTGAATGGGTGCGACTAATTCCCAAATCCCTCAACAGGGACTGTGCTTTCATCAATTTTGAAGGTCCTACACCTGTTTTAATGGTTTTGAATCTTGCTATGCACCTATGCAGTACTACTGTTCTCCAGGCTTTTCTGCTTGGATATTTTTATCGTCCGCTGGCAGCCCAAACTCAACTATGGTCTAGTGATTGCATTAAAAGTGCATGTATTGGGGCCATGAGACCACTTGAGGCTAGTGAGTTTGTTTTGCATACCTCAAATAGATTTGACGTTTTGGGGTCAGATGCACTCAACTGAAAAGCATTGTTCAAATTATGAGTTGTGGTCTACTACGGACAGGCCAGGAACTGGGGAATGTAGGGTGTCAACCCAGGTAGTATCACAAGAGGTCCCACTAATTGAGGTACATCGTGACCCTAGCCCGGGTGGCCAGTTTATGAGTACTATGAACAGGAAGGAATGCAGTGGATACTTGCCCGTGGAAAAGTATCACTGTTAACTGCCAATAGGGGGCTGCCCAAGAGTGTGAATATCACCAGTGCAGTGAATGATCCTTGTAGCATTATCGATATCACAGAAAGTCATGTGACTAACAGAAATGATGGCGAGGTAAACAGTAAATGATATGATCCTGACTGGCTGGCATTTCTCAGACCATTTGATATAATATGTCTACAGGAGATGTGAGACGTGGAGGGCTCTTTTTTCTGGATGTTTGCAAATCACACTTTGATCCTGTTGTGCCCTCATTAAGGGGTCGCCTAAGGGGAGACCTGTTGACTCTGATCTCCCACTCTCTAAATTTCAGTACTAAGCATATGGCAATAACCTCACCCAATATGTAAGCAACACTGTTTGCTTCTCCAATAGCTTGTGGTTTTGTCCTGTTAAACTTCTATAATACAAATAATGGTCCTACCTTGTGTGATACACTATCCATTCCTAGGGCCCAACTGCTGGATATTGATACCCATGTTTTTACAAGATCTTGTTTTATACCACTGGGAGATTTTAATACCCACCTCTACATACATTCCTTCACCCCTTGCGACCAAGTGTACAACAACAAATAGCTGCATCTTGAACATAGTCAAGCAGGTACTTTACTGAATAATTTCCTTGTAGAGTGGTGTTATGACGAGAATTTTGAAAGCGCATATGGTAGTTTTGTCTTCATTTTAATTGAACGTGGTTTGCAGTGCACAATAGATTATGGGCCAGATGTAGGTAAATGCATGTTTGCGATTCCTTAATAGCGATTTTTAGGGAATCGGTATTAAGGAATCGCACAATGCCATTTATGTCGAAATCGCAATATTTTTTGCGATTCCTTAATATTCCTTAATTATGAATCGCAAATTGCGATTCGCAATTAAGGAATACCTTCCAATTTATTCCTAAGGGCCAAGAGGCCTATAGGAGTGAATGAGAATTGCTCCCGCAATTTGCGAGTCACCAAGAGGCACTCGCAAATTACAGGCGCAATTTCAAGGGTGCCAGGGTTCCAAATGGACACCCTATTGCACCCCTGAAATGTGCATGTGTGCACATGTGGCGCAAAAAAGTGATTTTTTAAAGAAAATCACTAATTACCACCAACTTGAAGTTGGTGGTAATTAGCGATTCCTTAAGGCTAAAGTGCACTTTCTTTTGTGCTACTTACATTGCATTTAAGGAATCGCAATATCCGATTCCTTAAATGCAAGAGCAAAATAAGGAATCGCAATTTTGCGAAACTCCTATTTTGCTAGTAAGTTTCAAGTTACCTACATTGATCGCTGCCAAATAGCAATCGCAAACGCTGAAATTCTGCGAATTTCAGCGTTAGCTCTCGCTCTTTGGCCACCTACATCTGGCCCTACATTTTTATTTCTGTTTCACTGCAGGACATTATAGATTATTGCAAAATTCATGTTTCCGGCTTTAGCAATCATTACTGTATTTCTGTCGGTACCAGTAATCTGTTTGTACCAGCCTCTTACAGGGTGCACTTAGTTATTCGGGTGGTGTGGTGACTGGCCAGGGAAGAAGATTAAGGTGGTCAAAGATTGCCCATGGGGATAGTCTTTTTTGAATGCTTAATCAGAGAATGGAGTTTAAGTTAAAGCCAGGCTTTTACTCCCCCCTAAATGTGTAGCGAACAGTATTCCCAACGGGTTCAATAAAGAGTGTTCATATGCACACAAATGATTAATGTCCGCCCCCTAAAGCTCAGCCCAAACATTATCATCTAATAACTAACAAATGCATTTGTTATAAGAGGGCACTTGATCTGAGAAAAAGAGCACTCAAGAAGGAAGCATGGACTGATCTCATTGAGCCTCCCTTTGGGCTGACAGTTTTACATTTCGAGAGGTTGTTAACCACCATTTATTTAAAAAGCTTGGGGCCCATACCATTTTTTTAGTACTTCACAATAATATGTGGGGGCTTGGACCCTTGCCATGTGACAATTTCATGTTCCCTAGTAGAATTTTTAGTGTGACGGTTTCAATCCGTTGCTGCCTGGTGTGTATCCTTTATGGCTTGGTGATCTTTACAGCTAAGAATACAATCTTTGTTTAAAAAAACCACCTTCAACTCCTCACCTTCAGCTATGACACATTTCTTTGCATATTCGTCCTGAGAAGTCTATCGAACATTTTGAGGGTATCAATAATTCTCTGGAGAGTAGAGTCCATCCTGAGCCCTCACCATTAACCACTCACTTATGCAATTTAACATTTGATACTGAAGAGGTTTTGTTAGCTATTGGACACATGACAGGTCACAAGACACCTGTTCCCAATGGTATCCCTGCTGGTCTGTTCAAGTTGTCACCTAGTCTTTGAGCTCCCATCTTATCCCGCATGTTTAATCTGGTAGTACGTATATACGTATATGACTCATGGCCTCAGTCCACTATTATCCCAGTATATAAAAAGCTCCATATTGAGGGTGCATAGCTCAGCCACTACTGATATTACTAAAGCTATTTGTCCCTAATCCTTTTTTTACCTTATCTAATGCATAGGCGCTGGCAGTATGTGTGTGGGAGGGAGGGGGGGGCTGGAGTTTTCAAAGTGAATGAGCAATAAAGACTCCAGTAAATGTTACTCTTATCTTGTCACATTTGCTATGTGTTCAAAGACAGAGGTCAAATGTCCAGCTGTGTCTTCTGACAAACTGCTGCTTTTACATGGAAATTGTTAACATTCTCTGACTTCAAAATGAGAGACAGTCTATTTGGTGAGAAATGAAAGGCTGCAGGAAGTAATTTCTTCTATAACACGACAAAATGCATATACCCATACATGAACTGTACATATATTTTAAAATACATCAGCTTCTAGGAAATCGAATTTTAAGATTTTTATATGTAATCCTGAAGTGTGAATGAAACAAAGATTTTAACATGATCAAAACATATTAATGGATATGTGAAGATCTACTTGGTGATGCACAAATATTTGCTGAAACCTGACTTCCACATCATATTGTTTATGCGCTATATGGTTTATTCAATACAAATGTACTTTATTGTAAATTTAGTATCCATTTCAATGGAGAATGTGCTGCCTGTATATGATAGTGTAACTGCAACATGTGATGGACAGAATGCTGAATGATTCAGACATTCTCCCCCAGTCAAGAGATCTCAGTTAAAACCATTGTTCTTTTGCCCACCACTCCACCCCAGTTTGGACCCAGTCATATGGAAATCAGTCTTGACCCTGTGCCTAAAGGAACAGTCCAGAATGAACTGCCAAGCCAGGTCCTTCATGCTACCGCAGTCAAGCTATCCTGGCTGATGAGGGCTGAAAGCCTGAAACCGGTCCTTTGATGCTTGTTTCCAGTCCAGGGAGGACCTGGTCTGGCAATTCGGGTTGGACTGTTCCCATTGGGTGCAGAGTGAAGACTGATTTGCATATGGCTGGGTTACAACTGGAATGGCATGGTGAGCAGAAAAATGATGGATTTAGGCCCAGATCTCTGTGCTGGGGTGAATGAATGACATTGTTCTGCATTCTGTCCATCAATTGTTCTTTTTGCATTTGTCACCCAGAGTGGGACGGGTATGCCCATAAGTGCGTCCCGTGCTATTCATGCCACTGGAGTCAAGCTATCCTGGCCGAAGAGGGCTGAAAGCCAGAAATTGGTCCTAGGATGCTTTTTTCCAGTCCAGGGAGGACCTGGCCTGGCAGTTCGGGCTGGACTGTTCCCACTGGACTCAGTGTCAAGATTGATTTGTATATGGCTGGGTCACAACTGGAATGGCATGGTGAGCAAAAATCAATGGATTTAGGCCCAGATCTCTTTACTGTGGTGAATGTATGACATTGTTCTGCATTCTGTTCATCAATTGTTTTTTTTTAATTTGTCACCTGAGTGGGATGGGTATGCCCAGACATGGGTCCCGTGCTCTCAATGCCACTGGAGTCAATCTATCCTGGATGATGAGGGATGAAAGTGCAAAGCCAGTCCTAGGATGCTTGTTTCCAGTCCAGGAAGGACCTGGCCTGGCAGTTTTGGGCTGGACTGTTCCCATTGGGTGCAGGGTCAAGACTGATTTGTATATGGCTGGGTCCAAACTGGAATGGCATGGTGAGCAAAAAAATATGGATTTAGGCCCAGATCTCTGTACTGGGATGAATGTATGAAATTGTTCTGCATTCTGTCCATCATTTGTTCTTTTTGCATTTGTCACCCCGAGTGGGACGGGTATGTCCAGACGTGAATCCTGTGCTCTCCATGCAACTAGAGTCAACCTATTCTGGTTCATGAGGGCTGAAAGCCTGAAACCGGTCCTAGGATGCTTGTTTCCAGTCCAGGGAGGACCAGACCTGGCAGTTCGGACTGGACTGTTCCCATTGGGTGCTGGGTCGAGTGATTTGCATATGGCTGGGTCCAAACTTGAGATGGTGAGCAAAGAAACTATGGATTTAGGCCCAGATCTCTGTACTGGAGTGAATGTATGACGTTGTTCTGCATTCTGTCCATCAATTGTTCTATTTGTATTTGTATATGATAGTGCGCTGCCACACAGTGCCCTAAAATACACCAACAGCTACATACTGTTCCCTCACTATGAATGGGCATTGTTCATTTGCTGCACATATTTTTTTTATGACGCTTGAAATGTTCAAATCCTCTTGAGTTCAATCATGCAATACGAAGGTTGCACCCCCACTCTGAAAATTGTTCCAGCACCACTGATCTAATGTGTAGAATTAAAAGCACCACCTCACAGAATGTATACCAAAAGTAAATAAATAACACCTGCCAACCACTCAATATGTTGGCAATCTAATGAAAGGAAATGAAACATGTTTAATGGTGATATAGTAGAAATTAATGCATAGTAAACAACTTTTGAAAGAGGAGAGTTTCCATTGAAGATGATCTCACTAAACACAAAGGGTAGCATCTTGCTTGTTTAAAGAAGAGTCAACGGTTGAGGTGGATGTTATTTTTGTGTTGCGCAGAAGTAATAGTAATAGACAACAACAACCCAACATCTCAACACCATTGCATTCTATGCAAAATGTGCCTAGATTGTTTTGCTCTCCAGCTCTGCTCTTCTGTTTTGTTCTGTCTGTATATTTTCCAACTTTTTGTTTGCGTTCACTATTGGACTGTGTGCATTTCAGTTGTCCTAAATCCTTATTTACTCTGCATGTACAACATCACACATGCACGCCTCAAGGGTTTAAGAAAGAAGCTCCTCCATTCAGCCATTACTCCTCTGTCTGAAGCAATAAATTAGTATGTTACAAGTTTGACTGTCCTCACAAATGATGCGGTATATTTACAAGAACTGGCTCACCGCTGGTTTACCACAGCGGTGCGCCAAAAAAATAACTGCTGTGGTACAACAGGTACCCTCACAAATACACATGCACTCCTGTGTCAAACTGGGTTACACTTGTGTAGCAGCTGGTTATGGATGACAGACAACTTCCAGTTGTTTTACTACATTCTACATGTCATGTGGACCTGGGTGAAGATGAAGATATGTGCTAGGGGGGAATCTGGTCTAAAATTGTCTTACTGTGCCACATGTAAAAGTTAGAGGATGTCATACAGGAAACTTTCAAAGGATAGGCAGAACTACGGAACTACGTAGTCCCTACAAAGGACACAAGTCTGAGAATATTAGAGGCTGATGTGGATGGGCCTGTTGTCTTAGAACACTTGGTAGGTACATATCACCATTCCCAGCACTACTACCAGGTGGGGTGCTGCCTGGCTGCCTGACAATATCCTTCCATAACAGCCTGCCATGTCAGTCCACTAGATATGTTCCTGCATAATGTAGGTGTCGTAGGCACATGAAAGTCAGTGTATGATTAGGGCAAGTATGGAGTTCGCGAAGTTCCACTCCACGGAACTCCATGGAGTTACAGAAAAGCAGTGGAATTCCTCAGAGTTCTGTGTGGTGGTGTAGTATATAATTATATTGCTTGTCCACTGCAAAACACAGCTTAATGAAGACAATCATGTAATGGGAGGAAAACAACAGTGTAAATAGACATGTTCCTTCATGACAATTGTACAGAAACCTCTTAAACCCAGCTGAAGGATCCAGATCGTGGGTCTTACCTGTCAGAAGTTTGCCAACTGGATATCTATCTGTGACTGCGCACAGCCCGTGCAAGAGAACACTTTTCAAAATACAGCAAGTCCACTGCATGCAAGGCAGAGGGAGATGCAGTAGTTGCATGCTATTTCAGTGCCCTTCCCCTCCCAGCCCAGGTGCCTCTTTCATTGCATGCATGATCCCGCTCTCCAGTGGACATGCCTCACCCGGCCATGCCTTTCTTTTATACCAAGTAATCAGGGGTACACAGATACTCCTTAGTATCACCCTCCCTCCCTTCCATGACTGGTTCAGGCCTCACTACTCTCGGGGTCTCCGCAGTATGCATTTCCGGGTGGTGCAGCTGGGATTTCTGGGAGTTGACAGAATTGACTGCTCATCATTAGATGGAGAGAACATTAGAAGTGCGAGTTCTTTGATAGAAAGGGGTGGGGCTAAGTTATCAGAATCTTGGTGTTTCCATGATGCTTGTGTCTGAGAAACTTCAATAAGTGAGAAGAACTGGAGGAGCATCCTGAGAAACCTGAAGAGGTCAGAAACTGAGGAGCGTCTATTTACTCAGTTTAAGACTTTATATGTGGCCTGCATAGGTAAAACCCACACGAGCCGTGGGATGATATGCACAGAATAACACGCTCTCACATTTCCCGAGCTGTAATATCTCATAGACACCTTATGAACAGGGATATCACTTGTGAGCTCTAGTGCCACCTTTGGTATTTGATTCAGAAAAGGGGGTGGTGATGGACAGAGTATCTGAATTAAACAGAACACTCATACCCAGTCAAGAGATCAGGGATTGATCCATCGCCGTTTTTTAGCTCACTGCACCATCCCAGCTCAGAACCTGGCTATATGCAAATTAGTCTGTCCCTGGCCCAGTGCATCATGGGAACAGGGCAGACCAAACTACCAAGCCAATTCTTATACTGGGAAGGAAACAAGCTTCCGGGGACCGGTTTCTGGCATTACAGCCGTCTTCGGCCCGGCTTGCTTGAATCCTGATGGTGCAATGAGCAAGGGACTCACCTCTGAGTATACCCTTCCACGCTTATGGTGGACAAAACGATTCAGAAAAGGGGGTGGTGATGGACAGAATATCTGAATTAAACAGAACACTCATACCCAGTCAAGAGATCAGGGCTTGATCCATCACCGTTTTTTAGCTCACTGCACCATCCCAGCTCAGAACCTGGCTATAAGCAAATTAGTCTGTCCCTTGCCCAGTGCATCATGGGAACAGGGCAGACCAAACTACCAAGCCAATTCTTATACTGGGAAGGAAACAAGCTTCCGGGGACCGGTTTCTGGCATTACAGCCGTCTTCGGCCCGGCTTGCTTGAATCCTGATGGTGCAATGAGCAAGGGACTCACATCTGAGTATACCCTTCCACGCTTATGGTGGACAAAACGATTCAGAAAAGGGGGTGGTGATGGACAGAGTATCTGAATTAAACAGAACACTCATACCCAGTCAAGAGATCAGGGCTTCATCCATCACCGTTTTTTATCTCACTGCACCATCCCAGCTCAGAACCTGGCTATATGCAAATTAGTCTGTCCCTGGCCCAGTGCATCATGGGAACAGGGCAGACCAAACTACCAAGCCAATTCTTATACTGGGAAGGAAACAAGCTTCCGGGGACCAGTTTCTGGCATTACAGCCATCTTCGGCCCGGCTTGCTTGAATCCTGATGGTGCAATGAGCAAGGGACTCACATCTGAGTATACCCTTCCACGCTTATGGTGGACAAAACGATTCAGAAAAGGGGGTGGTGATGGACAGAGTATCTGAATTAAACAGAACACTCATACCCAGTCAAGAGATCAGGGCTTGATCCATCACCGTTTTTTAGCTCACTGCACCATCCCAGCTCAGAACCTGGCTATATGCAAATTAGTCTGTCCCTGGCCCAGTGCATCATGGGAACAGGGCAGACCAAACTACCAAGCCATTTCTTATACTGGGAAGGAAACAAGCTTCCGGGGACCGGTTTCTGGCATTACAGCCGTCTTCGGCCCGGCTTGCTTGAATCCTGATGGTGCAATGAGCAAGGGACTCACATCTGAGTATACCCTTCCACGCTTATGGTGGACAAAACGATTCAGAAAAGGGGGTGGTGATGGACAGAGTATCTGAATTAAACAGAACACTCATACCCAGTCAAGAGATCAGGGCTTGATCCATCACCGTTTTTTAGCTCACTGCACCATCCCAGCTCAGAACCTGGCTATATGCAAATTAGTCTGTCCCTGGCCCAGTGCATCATGGGAACAGGGCAGACCAAACTACCAAGCCAATTCTTATCCTTGGAAGGAAACAAGCTTCCGGGGACCGGTTTCTGGCATTACAGCCGTCTTCGGCCCGGCTTGCTTGAATCCTGATGGTGCAATGAGCAAGGGACTCACATCTGAGTATACCCTTCCTCGCTTATGGTGGACAAAACGATTCAGAAAAGGGGGTGGTGATGGACAGAGTATCTGAATTAAACAGAACACTCATACCCAGTCAAGAGATCAGGGCTTGATCCATCACCGTTTTTTAGCTCACTGCACCATCCCAGCTCAGAACCTGGCTATATGCAAATTAGTCTGTCCCTGGCCCAGTGCATCATGGGAACAGGGCAGACCAAACTACCAAGCCAATTCTTATACTGGGAAGGAAACAAGCTTCCGGGGACCGGTTTCTGGCATTACAGCCGTCTTCAGCCCGGCTTGCTTGAATCCTGATGGTGCAATGAGCAAGGGACTCACATCTGAGTATACCCTTCCACGCTTATGGTGGACAAAACGATTCAGAAAAGGGGGTGGTGCACCATCAGGATTCAAGCAAGCCGGGCCGACGACGGCTGAAATGCCAGAAACCGGTCCCCGGTAGCTTGTCTCCTTTCTGGTGAAGAATTGGCTTGGTAGTTTAGTCTGCCCTGTTCCCATGATGCACTGGGCCAGGGACAGACTGATTTGCATATAGTCAGGTTCTGAGCTGGGATGGTGCAGTGAGCTAAATAACGGTGATGGATCAAGCCCTGATCTTTGGACTGGGTAAGAGTGGTCTGCTTAATTCAGACACTCTGTTCATCACCACCCCCTTTTCTGAATCGTTTTTGGCCACTATAGGTGTGGCAGGGTATACTCAGACATGAGTCCCTTGCACACTGCACCATCAGGATTCAAGCAAAAAGGGCCGACGACGGCTGAAATGCCAGAAACCGGTCCCCGGTAGCTTGTCTCCTTTCTGGTGAAGAATTTGCTTGATAGTTTAGTCTGCCCTGTTCCCATGATGCACTGGGCCAGGGACAGACTGATTTGCATATAGCCAGGTTCTGAGCTGGGATGGTGCAGTGAGCTAAATAACGGTAATGGATCAAGCCCTGATCTTTGGACTGGGTAAGAGTGGTCTGCTTAATTCAGACACTCTGTTCATCACCACCCCCTTTTCTGAATCGTTTTTGGCCACTATAGGTGTGGCAGGGTATACTCAGACATGAGTCCCTTGCTTACTGCACCATCAGGATTCAAGCAAGCCGGGCCGACGACGGCTGAAATGCCAGAAACCGGTCCCCGGTAGCTTGTCTCCTTTCTGGTGAAGAATTGGCTTGGTAGTTTAGTCTGCCCTGTTCCCATGATGCACTGGGCCAGGGACAGACTGATTTGCATATAGCCAGGTTCTGAGCTGGGATGGTGCAGTGAGCTAAATAACGGTGATGGATCAAGCCCTGATCTTTGGACTGGGTAAGAGTGGTCTGCTTAATTCAGACACTCTGTTCATCACCATCCCCTTTCCTGAATCAGCTTTGGTATTTGAGCGCTCACTCACTATTGGTTCTAAGCTTCCTGTGAGAGCCGCAGTCAGTGCCTATGTAACATAGCCTCTGCTCTCCCTGCCTCTCCCTTCCCTCCCCCACAAGATCCCTGCCTCCCTCGTCTTTGGCCAGGCTCCCATCTGGCGTAACAGGAGGAGGAGATCCACCTGCTAATTGGGGAGAACAGCTGCTTGATGCGGCAAGAGGAAGGGGTTAGCAGTTCTGGACTGGACCTGCTGAACCCAGTGAAGGATGCCTGGGAAACTCCTGCCATTCTGGCTGTGATGGGTTGGAAAGTTCCAGATGCCAGCATGTGTAGGACAGCCCGTATCTTGGCCTGCAGAGGGGTGTTGGTGCTCTGCTGTGATGTATAATGCAGTCTTGGTGCAATCTGGTGCAGGAGGAGGAGAATGGACTCCCTCCTGAGCCTGTAATGAGCAATGACCTCTTCTTCCTCCCTGAGGTCAATGTGGGTAATGCTCTGGCGGTATGTCCGCTCCCTTCTCCTACTCTATCTCAGTTGTTGATAGTGGTGGTGATGGTGAAGGTGGTGGTGGTGATGGTAGTGGTGGTCTTCATGGTGCTCCGAGCTGAAGTAGAAGTAGGTCCATGGTGCCATAAAACTTACCAGAGTGATTTGGGCATGTTCTGTTTTTATACAAGTGGACATGCATCATTTTTATACCAGCTTTTCTTTAGAGGTAAACATCTAACGGAGCTCTGTTTTACAAAATCATTTTAAATACAGCTGCATCGGATTTGTGAGACATTTTTAGGAGGAATGTCTACCTTGCATATCATTAGTGCTAACTGCTGCAACCGGATTTGACACTAACAAAATAGGCGCAGGAGTTGAAAAAGTGACGCAAAAGGTCTCTTGTGTCAATTTGTAAATATGGCGCCAAAAGAAAAAGCTGCCATAGCGTCAAAACATTGACACTGCAGCGGTGATAGCTCCTTGTAAATATGCCCCGATGCATAGAATTTATTTGCAAGTAACAAGAGATTAATGATTAAATTATGGACACTCTTTCTTAAACTTATGTTTACTGCCCCTACCTCTTTAGCTGATTAAAAGGTTATTCTCCTACTTCAGGAACAAAGAATCCTCAAGGCAAAATTTTAGATTATTTCACAAAAAATGATGAAAATTGGACCACTCCAGTAAAAGTCAACATTTACATTATCCACAATCTTTCTTTCATGTTTTATCAACTTTTAAGTACTGTCTTTTCAGAAATGTATGCCTATCAACTCCCAGTGGGAAGGTGAGTAGAAAAATGCATTTGTATACCCACTTCATTTTTACAGCACATTTGCTAATCATTACAAAATTTGCCAACAATGTCTTCAGTACTAAGCCACCCAAAAAACACCCTCCTCCTAAAGTTATCATAATACAGCTTTACCTACTTACAGACAAATTAATCTCGCTAATAGTTTTTATTACATGTATCACAAACCTATTTCCCAACTCTGACTAATTCGCTGGTTTGAATAAGCACAACGCTTTCGATATGCAAACTTTCAATTTTTCCAAGATTAGTAGTGGACCATTTGCCTCCAACTTTACATCAGTGAGGATCATTTTCATATGCAGAGATTTTGGTGTCTGTGTTTTTCAGTTAGTTTGTCTCTTAGCCAATGCCAACAGGGACTCTATTTCCCCATTGGCTCACTGTCCCATGTCATGAGCATCCCCTGTTGGATCGTACTAAGCCACATCAACCAGCTTCAATTTGTGATGAGTCGGCATGGATGACATGCTTTCCACCTCCTAAAGTCCCAACCTTCTCTGAGCAGACCCTGAGACAGTAATGTTGATGCACCTGGGTGTTGTTTGTTTATCATGCCTTTAAAATTGCTTAGTAGATTTCATTTGCTTATTGGTGTGGTGTAAACTGTAAAATACTTTTACTGCATTCTCGTGAACGTCTGAAGTAGTATGTGGCCACTAATGAAATTAGCTAAACAATTATCAGGTTTGGTGTTTAATTCCAGATGTATCAAAATAGTGTTTCCAATGAATATTGGAAGCATCCCCTGGCGCTCCGCTCTGTGATAATTCAGATTAATTCAAAAGAAAATTCATGCGATATTTTGTTTGGACGAAGTCTTATTTTATATTCATAAATTCAAGTTATAGAACATTGTTCATTCAATTGTAAAGTTCATTGAGTAAGATCAAAGTCAAAACAACACGTTTACAAATCCGATGCATTTCGGGCTGATTGCCCTTCATCTGGGACAACGGCTAGAAGCAAGACAAAAAATACTATTCAAATTGCGGTACATCATACAATCTATTCTTCAAAACAAATACATTTCACATCATGTATAAAAATAAAAATGCAAGATGTGCCCAAAAACGTTGTGCTCTCCCCTAATGTGCGTGCATGCAGAACTTAGTGAAAATCGCCATAACTCACGTGTTGTTTGTATCTAATCTACTTGCTCGAACGTTGTTAATAATGCTGGAGGATAAGCATAAAAGTTGTTGAATATCCTGTTTATACAAAACTTCTAACAAAAAAGGACTTAGTCATCATAGGTTATCAACTTACTTAGTGTACGCGGAGCGTCTCTTGTGTTTCTCAAGCAAGTTCTCGGTTTCGCGTCTGCCGCGAAGCAGTCTAAAATTGACATCTATTCACGTCAGGTATAAGATGCCTACAAGGTTCCTGTTTCATGTAAGAAGCAACGTGATTGGTTGAAGTTCCGATCATGTGATCGGGAGTCCACCAATCGACTGTGGATGTTACGGTACCAAAACAAAAGAATATTTGTATCAATAAAGTTGCAATATACAGAAATCTTTTCAAATTATATGGCTATTGATTTTAATCAAATAAAGTCAAATAAAACACAAGGTTAATGAAATGCAATATGCAGATCGGCCACCAATAAATTCCAACAAGAGAAAAGGTCATATTAATTACTGTGAATAAGTCATTTTTCAGATAGCATGCAAATTCGAATCGGTCATTAAGACCGTTCGGTTTGCTGGAATTAAGTAAATAAATTCAATGATTCTCTCTTTGTAAAAGAAAGCCGTTATTGTCTGTGCCTTCTATTTTTTCAATAGTTTCAAGTACCACGTACTGAAGTTGTGAAATGTTGTGGTTAGCTTCAGAAAAGTGGGTCGCTACTGCTGATTTTATGTTTTTGGTTCTTATATTAGACTTGTGTTCATTGAGTCTAATTTTTATTTTGCGTTCAGTTTTTCAGACGTATACCTTGCCACATTGGCATTTGAGCATGTATATCAAGTTAGAAGTGTCACAGGTCGCATTGACTTTCAATTTAATTTTGTAGCCCTTCATTGGATGAACTATTTGATTGCCTCTTATGATGTTATTGCAGTTACCTCATTGCAGACAAGGGCGGGTTCCACGATATTGTTTGGGATCATCGGTAGTAAATTTCAGCATTTCTCCAAAGTTTCTGTTTCTGGTAAAAGCAAAAATGGGAGGATTATCGAAGGCCTGTTTAAAGTCTGGTTCTGCCTTTAGGATATTCCAGTGACTCCTAATGATTTTCTTGAAGTTGAAACTTGTGGTGGAGTATTTAGACACCACTGTCGTTCTGTCTTGCAGAGGTTTGTGTTTAATGGTAAGTAAATCTGTTCTTCGCTAATCCTCTACTTTTTTCTCTGCTTCTTTAATTAAGGTCTCTGGATAGCCTCTTGCACGAAATCTTTCACCCATTTCTCTGATGGTTATTTTTGCTTTTGCTGAGTTTGATGTAATGCGTTTCACCCGCATCATTTGAGATAGCGGAAGTGTCTTTTCAAAGATTCTTTATGGAAGCTTAAATAGTGAAGTTCCTTGTTTAATTCCAGATGTAGTCAGTGACTATTCTTCTCTTTGTCCCTTCCCCAACGCCAGTAGGATGTGGCTTTCAGCCGTTCATTTGTTACCTTATACCACAGGCCTCCTTCAATGACTTATTTCCTTGCCATGTAGTAATCTCCCAAAAATCTTCTTTATTTGTCATGTAGGGATCTCCCACAACCGGTTTCTCCATTTTCAAGCTGCGTGAAATGGTGTGGATAAGTGAATTACCACATCCTACATTCTCATAGACAAAATCACCCACCCTGGGTCATGTTTGCACCATGTAAAGTGGAACATGTGTGACGCAGGGCTCTCATAAACATTTATGATGCCACGCAAAGCCAACCTGCATGACTTAGAGGGGCCTCATAAATCAGGAGTAAGGTGACGCAGCACAAATTGCTGAGTCACCTTACTCTGTGCCCCATAGGCATTCCATGGGTATTGCAGTGGGTTTTCCCACACAACACCCATGGAATTCGGCGCTGCCCCAGATTTACAAAGTGATGTAACCTGATGAAGCGCAAAATCTGAATGTAACCCGGATTGAGGAATAACAAAGAGAAATATGTTTATTATTTCTACTCCTTTTTTACTCTTTCCATTCGTACGAAGAGGAAAACACCTCTTCGGATTGTATTTGTGCTGGAATTTGACCCTTCATGCACAAAAACTATCCAGCCTGCAACAGAGGCACCCCTGTACCATGGTGCAAGGGTGCCTACATTGGCACTAGGCTGCCGAAATGGCACCAGCGCAGGCAGAAAGAACAAGAATGCAACATATTGCTTAAATACTGTGGGGCTTATTTACAAGCCACTTTCTCCACTTTTGCACCATTTTTAACATGGGAAAAGTGACGCACGGGTGGTGCAAGGGGCTTGTAAATAAGTCCCTGTGTATCCCTTTAGCATATGGCAGTGCAGAAAGATGCTTTGCTGTGCCCCCCTATGCCAAAATACCACACATAAGGCCTTTAGTGTGATGTGCAGAGTAACTAGATGTGTGTGTGCTCATGATTTCTAATTCCCCCAGAGTTTGCATATGTGTATATGGACGTGGTAAACTGTGAAGGTTTATTACTGAATACATTCAAACCACATGAACAAATTCTTGCGAACATTTGTAATAGTTTTTGACCATTTATCAAAACAGCATGGGCATTTTTAGGTTCGTTTTTTTCTCACTTGTGGAGACTGTGCTTATCCATCAGTTTCTCACTTCCCAGTGCCTGCAGGGCTTAGGTTCCATCTGCAGGTACATTGCTTTGCATCGCCATCTTCTCTTATTGCAGTGATCCTTCTTCAAATGACTTACAATCAACACGGCTACTTCACCTCTCCTCCCAGGGCATCCACGTTGATGCCAGACAGGTTATGGATGTCTTTCTGTTGTGTCTTTCTTGTTAGGGCCCGCAAATTGCCGATGGCCAGAATTTCTGTCAGACTGAACTCTTAAATTCTTTCCTTGACCTTCTGACCCTTTCTCTTTTGTAATACATTTCTTTCACATTTCTTGTAATCACAGCAACATCTGGATGAACTTTATGGAACCTCTACTGAGATGACTGCGGTTTTCGTTTGGTGTGTAAACAAACGAAACCAGCTAGTGGGTGTAATTAATGTGCCATTCACTGAGGTGGCTGCATGTTTCCTTAGGTTGCACTTTTGCCACTTGTTAGTGAACTTCACAGCTAGTCTACTGTATCACAACACATTGCTCTATGCCACCCTTCTTCTTAATAGGTTTGTGGAATTGCATTCTGGTTGCATGCTCACTACCTGGGTGGATGCAGGGGTTCTGGAATATGCTTGGGCATCTGCCCCCTGTCCTGATATGATGCACCCTTGTTTTTTGGACAGTGGTGTTTTTAGGTATATATAGGGTTTATAGGTATATATAGGGTATATCACTTTCGTCTGTTCACCTTGGGCAGAGTCTTTCTCTTCTGCTCCTCTGCAACTCTTGTGCAGCAGATTAAATGCATGTTAAAGCTTGCAGGTGTATGAACCTAAAGGAGACACCAAAAGAAAGTAGAAGAAATGCGTAGTTAACAGAGTTAAACAGAGCCAACTGATGTCTGAAGGTAGCCATGCACCCAATAAACCATAGCTATTCCCAAGGTCTTTTCACTAAGGCTTGGTGGTGGATATGCATTTCCCAATGAGCAAAGGAGGACCTTGCACTGTTTTCTAAGTAGAGGTGAGTAACTATCAAGAAGTGCTTTGCTTCACTCTTCTGTCTTTACCACAACAGAAATTCCTGTCCTTGTCACACTCTGCACCTTCTTGTCTTACAATCCTTTAATCTGTCTCATTGGGCTATTTTGTTTGGTTTGCTTGTCCTCCCCAGCTCGTAGATTCTGGTTTTCATTCCTTATATTTACTTTTTTTCCTTTCTTCATAGTTTGTGTCTGAGCTCCTCCTGCTTTCCGTTCTTTACAGAAAACATGTTAATTCAAACATTTTAGCATCATTTTAAAATCTCACTATACAAACATTTTTGTAGATTAGAGATAGTAGAGTGATGTTTAGAGAAGGTTATCATTCTCATCCTTCCAACTTTTGCCTTAGTATGTTCAGTGAAATTCAATGGTTGCATCTTTTCATACTGTGGGTACTAGTTGGGTGTCTTTGGGTTATGATTCCGAGTGACTGGATGAGTTTCATAGTACCTCTACTGAGGTAATGTTGGGTTTTCTTACTTTTTGCCTTCCCCAATTCTAAAGACACTTCGTAGAACATACCGTGAGGTGACGTTGATTACCCTTTGGCTGTACCTTCACCACTTCAAAGTGGACTTTATAATCCGTCCTCAGAGATGACTGCATACATCTTAAGTGATCTTCCCTAACTTGGGTTGAACATCATAGAGCCCCAAAGAGGTAGCAGGGCTTCTACTTTGACTGCCTATTCACCATTTATGGGAGTATTTTATAGACCTTCTTCAGAGTTGAATCCGGTTTTCCTTGGCTAAAATCATTGACTAAGTGCGACTGTAACTGCTGCAGTCATGTTTTGTTGCTCATGCTGTGAGAAGTTGGCCTGGCATTTGCTGTCAACTATTGTAGTGGGCACCTTGCACCAGTCCAATCGACCGTTATTGATGGTAGGTTGAAGACAACCTTTCAAAGAAAGCTATCCTAGTAGTAGCTGTGGAGAGCAGCCTTCAGGCTAAGTCTTGGAGGATTGTAAAGCAGCTTGTTTTACCAGTATATAATCTAATGAACACCAAATGAAAGGAGAACCACACCAGGTATATATATAAAATATATGTTATGTTATGTTATGTTTAAAACTCTTTTATAGCGCACAGCTACCCCAGGGGGCGACCCGGCGCTTTGGCAAAAAGAGATGCAGAAAAGAAACACAGCACAGCAGCTCACGTAGGTCCCGTCAGAAGAAATCATGCTGCAAAGAGCCAAGTTTTCATCTCCTTTCTGAAAGCAAGGAGACTGTTTAACTTTCTTAAGGAAACAGGTAGCTCATTCCAGCAACGCGGGACCAAGTATCAAAAGGAACGCCCTCCGATCCTGGCAAGTTTAATAGGGGGGACGACGGCTTTGGCCAACAAGGCCGACCGAAACAACCTCCTCGGGACATAGAAAGCCAGACGCTTCTCCATATACTTTGGGCTAATTGAATGGAGGGCTTTAAATGCTAGGGTCAACACCTTAAAGGTGATTCTTTTGGCAATGGGCAGCCAATGCAGTCTCCTTAGAAGTTCCAAGGCTTTTGCCCTGCGTGGGAGACCAAAAATGGCTCTTGCGGCCGAGTTCTGCACAATCTGCAATCGGGCCAACAGGTATTTAGGCAGCCCGATATATAGGGCATTCGCGTAGTCTAAACGCGAGCCGATCAGAGACTGCACAATGATTTTTTTGTGCTGCAGAGACAGCAAAGGAAGAAACTTGCGAAGCATTTTCAAAATGCCAAAGCATTTCCCAGATAGACCGATGATTTGGGGTCCAAAAGAAAGGCTGTCGTCACATAGCACCCCAAGGGTTTTAGCCTTCACAGAGGTCACATCTGGCGGAAACATGTCCTGGGGCCACCAGGTCTTCCAGTTGGGGTCCGGCGGACAGCCAAAAAAAAAAGCAGCTCCGACTTGTCGGAGTTGCATTTCAGACTGTGCCGCCTAAACCAGTCGAAGACCGCACCCAGGCATTCCTTGATCAGACCACCATCAAAATCCTCTCCCTTTTTAGATGTAAACAGGAGCTGGGTGTCATCAGTGTAGGATATGATCTGGGCACCAAAGGACTCCGCTACCGCCGCCAGAGGGGCCATATAGATATTGAAAAGGGTGGGGCTCAGGATAGACCCCTGAGGAACCCCCACCTCAAGCGGCGGCATTTCCACGGAGAACGGCGGTGCCCAGACCACTTGCCAACGGCCGGTAAGAAAAGATTTAAACCAGTTCCACACCGTCCCACGAAAGCCGATCTCCCAGAGTCTAGAAAGGAGACCGGCGTGGGGGACGGTGTCAAACACCGCTGACAAGTCCAGCATAACCAGAATTGCCTTCCCCCCCAGATCAAGCGTCTCCCTGATGGCATCGGTGATCTCGAGCAAGGCTGTCTCTGTGCTATAATTAGCACGGAAGCCCGATTGGGAGTCATGTAAGATGTTATTGCTCTCTATAGAGTTGGAAATAGAGAGCTGTACATGTTTCTCGATCACCTTTGCCGGAGCAGGGAGAAGGGAGATTGGCCTGTAGTTAGCATGGACAAGAGGATCCAGAGTGGGCTTTTTGAGTAGTGGCAAGATCAGCGCGTGCTTCCAGACCAGCGGATCTTCGCCCGTAGTCAAGGAAAGGTTGAGCAGCAGATTAAGCAAACTGTTGAGTGCAGGCGCTAATTTTCCAAGACATTTCGCTGGGCAAGGATCCAGCGGCGATCCAGATTGAAGCCGAGAGAGAAGGTCGTGGGAACAAGATACAGATAGGGAAGGAAAGTCCGAAAGGACAGTACTCCTATCATCAAGTGATGAACGGACGGTGGCTCGATAGCTGTGGAAGCGCCGATGCCGGCATCTGGGAAGGAGTCCTGAATGGACTTGATTTTGTTAATGAAAAAGTCCCCCAGCTGACTGATCCAGGCCTCAGAGTGAGAGTGGGAGGGTGAGCTCGAAAGAGGGGAAATGAACTCCTTTACAATCCTGAAGAGTTCTGTGCTCCTGTTTTCTGCCTCGTCGATTCAGCGCTCCAGGAAAACCTTTTTACCCTCAAGAATATGCTTACGATAGCTCCTAACTACCTCCCGATATTTTGATTTGTCCTCCGGGTCGTACTTACGCCGCCACATTCTCTCTGCTTTCTTACAGTCCTGGCGCATTTTTCCCATAGAAGGAGTAAACCACGGGGCCGAGAGAAATCTGGCCACTGATTTAGCAGGTTTGCTCGGGCCCAGCTCATCAAATCTAGCTGCCAGCCACTTCTGGACGGCGTCTAAATCTTCCTCCAAATTACCGGAAAGACAACATGGATGACAGCACAAAGCATCGGACAACATTTCCACAGTGACTAGATGGAAAGGCCGCCCGACCGTTTCCCCTCTTTCTGCACTCTAGAGCCAGTAAAAGTGGAAGAAAGGATGCAAAAATCAATTAAGAAATGGTCTGTCCAAAGCACAGGACGCGGCACAGACACCTCCATCATCCTGGTCGAAAAAATCTGGTCAATAGTGTGGCCCTTGATATGTGTGGGGCTGGTGATATAAGGAATCAGCCCCAAAGGAGCAACAATATCCTGCAGTTTGATGGAATCAGGATCAGCTACATTGTCCATATGGACATTCAGATCCCCCAGCAGGATGCAGTGCTCCGATCTTAGGCAAGGCACCGACAATGCCACCTGGAGGTCATCCAGAAAAGAGCCCAGGGGCCCAGGGGCCCTGGGGCTCTGTAGACAAGGATCCCAGCACACGTTTGACTGGGAGAGAGCCTAAGGGTAAAACCTGAGGCTTCGCACCCAGTGATATTCTCAACGGAATAGATAGAACAGGGGACACTCTTGTCCACAACCAGAGCCACACCCCCGCCTCTACCTCCCACTCTATCCTTCCTATAGATATTATAATTTGAAGGAATGGCAGTCGCCAGGTCCGGCCCTGAGCACTCTCCTAGCCAGGTCTCCGTGAGGAACAGGCAAGTTGTTTCAGAGCCATACAACAGATTCCAGATGTCAACAGCATGTCTGCTGAGTGATCTGGTGTTAAGGAGAGAGCAGTGATGACGCAACGCATAGGAGGGGGCATCGTGGCAGAGACATTCAGAGTTGAGGCCCGCCAGCCACATGCCGCACAGCCCTTCCGAAAAGAGAGACCACACGGCAGAACATAGTGGCAATAGGATGATTGTCTGCGCAGAGCAGAAAGCTCCGAGGAAGAATACGTTAGCATGAATACAGAGACCATACACCCAAACTAAGATACAACAGTCGGCAGGTCCTACCTCGTCCGCCTCCGAGATGCTGACGAGCGCAGACGGGCAGGACTCTGGCACGACTCAGGCGCAGGGAAGGCGCTTCCGCTGTGCGCTTCCGCTGCGCGCCACCGCTGCGCGCTAAGAGGCGTATTTATTCTAAACACATCCCTCTAGTCACTTTATGAGGCTAGAGGCAAAGGTACATTCAATAAACCTATTAACACACAGTAAATTTGCACAATATACGTTGAGCCCTAGGGGTGTACCAAACCATACATTAATAAAGTTGTATAAGAACCATGACTTGCATAGATACCAGGCCTAGAGCCTGTAGAACTACTGGGGCCACCAGGAACCACTGAAGGTAGTAACACAGGGGACCCACGGGGGACGCGTGCAGTGTCTAAACACAGCCACGAATCACCATTAACTTCTATGGGGAAATTTGCTTTTGGAATTTTAAAGATAAAGGACACTTAGAGGAGGACTTTCAGCAAGCCCGCTAAGGGGTTCTAGAGCCAACACCCACAGGAGCACCTGAGTTCTCAAATTACCTTACCCAGGGAAACCCGGTGGATAGGTGTCTTTTGGTGTTGGGTTTTGTCCTCGTTTTCAATAGGAATCTGCTGCAAAGTGCTTCTGCCGAGGAAGTGGAAAGTGTCCGGTGTGATCCAAGCCTGGATCGAAGATCATAATCACCTGAAAGCAGACAGGACAGAGTCTGGGTCAATAGCAGTGACCAGGGGCCTGGTAGTCGAATGCCCACAGATGTTGGGTGATTTCAGGTGAAGAAGGTGAAGCTTGACTCTTTAGCCGTGATGACCAGGAGGTGTCAATGACAACAATAAGATGTATTCGAGCTGTCCCACAAAGGATGTCGAGTGCTGCGGTGTCGGTGCCCGGATTGGACCCAACAAGCCTTGGCAACAGCAACCCAGGGAAGCCAGGTGCATATGTGTCTTTTGGTGTTGGGTTTCATCCTCGTTTTCAATAGCAATCTGCTGCAAAGTGCTGCTGCCAAAGAAGTGGAAAGCGTCCGGTGTGATCCAAGCCTGGATAGAAGATCATAAGTGTGCCGCGGTGTCGGTGCCCAGATTGAACCCAACAAGCCTTGGCAACAGCAACCCATGCAGGAATCAAAGAAATGCTTTGGTGTGGACCAGAAAGGTCCCAGGGGACTCACTACTTGGTAGGAAGTCAGGGCACATCTGGAGCAACCAGGGAAGCCCACAGAAAATCAGAATGATCTTCATGAGGACACACCAGTTGACGGACCAGGGATCGCAAAGGATCCTCAAGCCAAAATGCAAAAAGTGAGCTCACGGAACACTCGTGGAGTGTAGGCCCACAATCTGGGTAAATATACAATAGCAAACATTCATTCTAGACTTTTGACTTTTTAAGGTGCAATAATGGATGGTCCACTTCTTGATATAGAAAAAGATATTTTTTTTATTATTCTATTTTATTCTCTTTTTCAAAAACTTATATATTTCTTAGTTTTTCCTATTATGGTTGATATATTTCAATTCATACAATACATTTTATATATTCATTAACATTTCATATTTTTATACATGATTATACACAGAAACGGATACAGATGATGATGGCTAGGGGGAGAATAGGAACTACGCGCGTTTCGGCACTGCTGCCTTCATCAGGAAAACCGTCTTTTAGCATAATCTCTCATATAATTGTCAGGCGTTTTAAATTTCTTGGCATACAGAATGGTGGCACCCTGATGATGTATGTTTTCTATTTAATGAAGGTAATCCCTCTTTTTCGCCATTAAGCATACACGCCATGTTTTACTTCCTTCAATATGTCGCATGTTCGTTTTTACCAACTTACGATACTTTAAGTGACCGCATTACAATGTGTGAATTAAATGGTAATTTTTCGACTTTTTTATACGACCCACAGAGCTGTGTTCATAGTCTATATAATACAATGGGCGTCCATAATAGTTCAATCGATTTGGGAGAGGCATTCATTTAATCTAACACACTATGACCGATGTCCACGCTCAAATTACCAAGAGAGGTCGAAGTTACCTTATACCTCAATTATGTGAAGGGAATGTTTAGTATAGCTGCTATTTTTTTGAGACACTTCGACTTACAACATACTGATTAACTCGTTTACAGCCTACCAATTTATGATTCCATGTATCACAACAAGCCATTAGCATAGCGACTAACTAACTTGCTTTCGTCCAAGGAGCTCCTAGTGATATCGTTTAGGAACTGTTGTCCCTCCCATGAGTCTGACCCCCCACTCCTTTGTTTTTAGTGCTAGGAACACTAAGCAGTAATATACTCTATGCTCTGTAATAAGAGTATACCCACAGTGCTATATTGAATCACCCTTACACTCATAATGTGGATGCTTGTTCTGTTATTTCTTTCTTGTTTTTTCTACTATAGGAAAGAAACATATATGAAATCAAGTGCTGTTAATTACATACACTTTCAGAATACTACACAGTTGGTGTAAGTATCATTCGTATTGTTTTGTATGTCCTGACGAATGCTCTATAGACCCTGCTGGGCCAGAAAGTGCTGAAACATGTCAACCGTTTTCTAAGTGATATAAGGTGATACGGTAACTTGATTGACCACTATATCCATTCCTTTTTAACAACACTACCTCTCCTTTTTACATTAAAGTTCCCTACTGGAGAAGCATTTTTTTTTAAACAGAATTTTCCTTTTCTTCTCTTTTTGTTTTCACCTTCACCTCTGGGGGTGTCTCACATTCTCTCGACACTGCTACCCAGACCAGAGGTTGCCTCAGGAGGAGGCTGACATATAGCACGATAATTTGACACCCGATGAATATGCCATAACGCTGAACGTGGGGCGGACAAAAAATATATACCGCATTCAACATCATAGCGTTTATGAGGGTGTTCCATTATAACCAATGGTTATGAAGCTACAAGTGTCCATTCTCCTTTTTGAATAATTCACTACTGTACCGGGGAACTGAATGGATCTCTATTCCTCCTCCCTACTGATTGATTACGTTATTTAAAAGATAGAACATGTTCTTTTAAACTGTACATGTCTTGGTAGTGAAAAACTCCCATTTTTTTTTCACTGCTGCATGGCCTATCTCTCTCATAGGATAACATTGGAATTAACATATTACTTCTTTTAAGTGAATTTTTAGAATCACAGCTTATGGTGAAGCGGGATTTTAAATTCCAGTTTAGCAAATGCCACATTTAGAAAGTTTGCATTTACTTACTTCAGCCATTTGGTGTCTCTGTCTCTCTCTGGAATACGTTTGGGTCAGTGATAACTGGCTTCCTGAATGCCCTGTAGACTGTCAGACACAAAGGATGGGTAGGTACGCCTGAGTAGTCATCTGCATGCTGATTAGCCATCCTGGGCAGGATGGGCGGGAGGAACTGACACACTGACACAGGACCCCAAATGGCTTTCTGTGACACCATATCCAACCTGATTGCCCCCTTAGTAATCGACTACCACTACATCCTACTACGTGAACTCAATGTTCACGTCAATGAACCCAACAATGCCTACTTCACCACCCTCCTGGACAACCAAAACAACGTTGGCCTCACACACCTGGTCACCAAACTCACTTACAAAGTCTTACATTCACTTGATCCCATTTTCATCTCCAGCTGCAGAATGAAATGTAGCCATGTCACAGAACTCACCTAGACTGACCATGCCATTGTCCACTTTAACATCTGTTACGCTCAACACACCATCATCAAGTATCACAACTCCTCCCACCTCAGCTGGGGAAAGATAACTGAGACACAGTGGACACAGGCCCTCAGTGCTACCCACCCTGAAGCTTGATCAGACCTTGACCAGGCGGTCCAGTACTTCACTGCATGGATCACCAAATGCGGGGAGAGAGTCACCCCTATGAAGCCAGGAAAATCCAACAAAACCTTAAAACAAGACTGCTGGTTCACTCCAGGGCTCAGAACCATCAAGCTCAACTTCTACAGACCCAAGAGTTGATGGCGCACGACAGGGAACCCCTCTGACAGAGTCGCCCACAAAGCAGCCCTCAGCAACTACCCCTTGTGCATCAAGGAAGCCAAGAGAGTAGCTATCACAGCTTGCATCAATACAGTGGGCAATCACACCAAAGAACCCTTCAAAATAGCCAATGAATTCTCCAACCTGGCAGCCTCAGAGAACGCAGTCCACCCTTCTGAAGAACTCTGCGAAACCATCTTGGACTACTTCACAGCAAGATTGCCACCATCTACAACAATTTTGACCCCCAACTCACCACTCTCAACAGCCTCAACCAACCTGCGTGCACCAGCTAAAGGATCATCATTTGGGCTCCTCTTACCACTCAGACTACCGTGGCCACCATGTCATTCATCCACTCTGGGGAACCCACCGACCCCTGCCCCCACCGTATTTTCAACTGCGGATCCAATCCAATCAGCACAGAACTTGCCAGCATCTATCTATCACCACAGCAACCTTCCTGGACAGATGGAAACACACACATAGGTCAGCCCCCTCCTAAGGAAACCCTCTGCCAACTCCAGAAAGCTCAGAAATTATCAACCAATCTCCTTGCTCCCCTACCCTGCCAAATTACTCGAGAAGGCCATCAACCTACATCTCAACGAATACCTGGAACACAACCTCCTACTTGACACCTCCCAATCAGAATTGCATGCAAACCACAGCACAAGACCAAGCTGAATGCTGCCACATATGCCACAATACTCCTCGACCATGGAGAGACTGTTTCCCTGATCTTCCTCAATCTCTCTGCTCTGTTCGACACAGTATCCCACCACACCCTCTTTAATAGACTTGACAACATCGGCAAAAAGAAAAACATCCTTAAGTTGTTCGCCTCCTTACTCACAGGATGTACACAGAGCATCTGGCTGCCCCCCTTCACCTCCAAACCCAATAACAACATATACAGCATACTTCAACGATCATCCCTCAGCCCAAACCTGTTCATCACCTACATGACCCCCCTCACAGACATCATCAAATCCCACAGCCTCAACATAATTCCTATGCCGACAACACTCAAATTATCCTCTCACTCACCTAAAACTACTACACCACCAGAACTAACTTCTGTGATGCCATGACCAATGTAGCAAACTGTATGAGATACAACTGACTTAAACTCAACTCCAACAAGATGGAAGTACTGTACTTTGGGAAGAACACCTCCATATGGGACAACAGCTGGTGGCCAGAAGAACTCAGATCAACACCCACACAAGTAGACCATGCGCACAACCTTGGCATCATCCTCAACAGTGAAGTGAACAAGTCAACCTCATTCTGCTTCCACACCCTTAGCACGCTACGCAGAATATTTAGATGGATCCTAGTCAACATCAGAAAGATCATCACCCAAGCCGTCGTCGCCAACCGCCTTGATTATGGCATCACTCTCTACCACGGCATAACCACCAAGCTCCTTAGAAGACTCCAGACCATACATAATGCTGAAGCCAGACTCATTCTGGACCTCCCCAAATGCACCCACATCCCCCTCACCTTAGAAACCTGCACCAGCTACCCATCCAGTAGAGATGCCAGTTCAAGATCCTCATGCACACCTACGAAGCTCTACATGATCAAGGATCAGCCAACATCAACCACGGACTGAACTTCCATCAGCCCGCAAGACACCTGAACTCCTCCTCACTAGCCCATGTGCACCCCACTCCTTCTCTTACATTGCTACAAAGACCTGGAATGACCTACTCCTCCATCTTCGAACAGCACCGTCCTTGGCGGACTTCAGAATAAATGTAAGAGCTGACTTTTTAAAAGAGAGGGCACAGCCACAGTGTCCAGAAAACCCTATGGCTGACATTGCTGTGCTATACAAATGCTGATTGATTGATTGATTGATTAATTGGACTGTGTCCTTTCCTCACACAAAAGATTGATTAAGCCTGTGTGGTGTATCTGGATATCTACAAATGGACTTGACCCCCATCTCTTAGTATTCATAAAATATTCTCTTCTCTTATTGTAACACACTGTGTATCTTAAAGTCAAAGAACTGTACAGAAATGTGATTGTGAAAACTAAAGTCTATGAGCTGATCTAACAAACCACCACTCTGAATGACAGTGTAGGACAACCAAAGTCAATGCTGTTTAACTTCTTGATAAGATTATTTCACTAAGGGTACAAAAGACCAATGTCCAGCTCTTATATTCAATGAAATAATAAAATCACCCTCATTAGATCAAGTATATTCTACAAGTAAACTAAAAATATTCCACATAAAATCTTATAAAAATTGGACCTTGAACGTTTCGATCCTTCAAACAATCAGTCAAGATCCAATGGTACTTTCAAAGTTTTTTTTTTTATGATCTCATTCTGCAGAAAAATTTCTGAATTCATAAAAAAATAACCTTATCTCTACATAACAAACTAGATGCGGACCTGGTGGGGGCAATGAAGCAGCACATGGGATGATGTTAAAAGAACAATCAACTCAAATGAAGTGGCAGGACTCGTGTTGCCTGAATGTTTCTCTTCTTTTCATACTATTAATGCTTCTATACTACTATAGATACTTGAAGCATTTAAGTGCAAGGAGCTACTGAAATAGACTATCATTCCATTTAGTTTGACAGTACACAGATGCCATAGTAACAATTCAAGTTAAACATGCCTCTAAACAAGTTACTCATGAGGAGCAAATGGGTCTAAATACACTCATCCCTAATATGGGTGTTAGAAATTAGGTTTTTGGTTGACTAGAGAGTGAGTCCTGGTCAAGCAACAGCCACAATACCTTGCAGGGTTAACCACAAAAAGTCAGTACATGAACATGTGCTTAACCCTTGGTAGCTTGGCATTAAAAAGCAGTCAGACTTAACTTAGAGGCAATGTGTAAATTATTTCTGCAGCATACAAACAGTAATAAAGGGAAAACACAGCATAAGAAAAACCTTAAACCAATCTAGTAAAATAGATTACATTTTAAGAAAATATTTGACAATGAAATGACAAAAATGCAATCAGTAGAACCAGAGTTATGAATGTATAACCTTTTTAGTAAACACTGGCGTGTAAATGATCAAAGTGGCAACTATGCACATCTAGTTGCATGAGACCGGGTCAAAGTAAAAAAGTATGTCTGATCGCAGTGGAGATTTTTTCAAATACAAGAAGTGGATTGAGTGCAGCCAGCACTTACCTTTGTCTCAAAAGGTAAAGCTTAGCGAAGCAAAGCTGAAAGGGATGTCCAAAGAGGGAGCATCATCGCTAGATAGCCTTGGGTCATAACCGAAGTACAAATGTATACTTTCAGACTTAGGGCTGATTTAGATCTTGGCAGTTGGGTTACTCTGTCACAATGGTGACGGACGCCCCATCTGCTGAAATATAAATAGCTCCCATAGGATATCCAGCAGGTTAGCAGTCCTTTAGAGTAGTGATTCATCAGAGTGGCAGTCCTTCCAGCAGCAAAGCAGTTCTTCTTCCTGACAGAGTACCACAGGTCCTATTTTCATATACTGGTGCCCTTCTTCTGCAAGGTGGGAAAACCTTCTGGAAAGGCTCTCTGGAGTGCTTTGAATTTCCTGACTCCGCTGCCCTTTCCCCAAACTGTCTGCAGTGACAATGCAGGGTGGGTAGCCCCTTTCCGTGAAAGCACAGAACCGACTACAGAGTTGTAAGTGGGGCTGTGCTCATCTCTGCCCACAATCCTGCCAGCAGATTGACCATTGAGGCACACTAAATCCCTCTATTGTCTACCTGTCAGCTACACCCAGTCATGTGACCAAAGACAGGCTGCAGGCACAAAGGACTAGGGATAGGAAAATGCAAACTTTCCGAAAGTGTCATTTCCAAAATTGTAATGAAAAATCTGACTTTATCATTGAAGAATGTTTATCATTGCAATTTCATAGGTACCAAACATGAGAAGGCTACCTTCTCCCAATTAGTATTAACAGCTCATTAAATGTATTAAGAAATCCCCAAAGTTATCCTATGCAAAGGAAAGCACTCACAGTAGTGAAAAACTGATTTTAAGGTTTTTTTACTATCAGAACATTTTAATTTTAAAAGTAAATGTCCAACCTTTTACATAGAAACACAACAAGATGATGGATAAAGTGCTGAAACTTTCCAAACAATTAGCCAGTCAAAGATCTGGGATTAATCCATTGTTATTTTGCTCACCATGCCATCCCAGTTTGCACCAAGCCATATGCAAATCAATCTTGACCATGCTCTCCATGGGAACAGTCCAGCCTGAACTGCCAAGCCAGGTCCTCCCTGGACTGAAAGAAAGAATCCTAGGACCAGTTTCGGCACATCACCCCTCATCAGCCAGGCTAGCTTGAATCCAGTGGCACAGTGAGCAAGGGACCCATGTCTGGACATACCCTGGCCACTTAGGGCAAGCATAGCAACACAACAAGATGATGGATGGAGTGCTGAAACTTTTCAAACACTCACCTCCAGTCACAGATCTGTATTAAACCTAGTCCAGTCCCCGGATGCTTGTTTCCCGGTCAAGGAGGACCTGGCCTTGCAGTTTGGGCTAGATTGTTCCCATGGGAGCACAGTCAAGGCTGATTTGCATATGGCTTGGTCGAAACTGGGCAGCCATAGTGACCAAAAGGATAATGGATTAAACCCAGATCAGTGTTTTAAAAATTTCTGAACTCCAAACATCTTCTTGTTTTGTTTGCTATGTTTGCCCTAAGTGGCCAAGGGTATACCCAGACGTGGGTCCCTTGCTCTCTGAGCCACTGAATTCAAGCTAACCTGGCTGATGAGGGGTGAGACCCTGAAACCAGTCCCAGAATGCTGGCAGTTTGGGCAGACTGTACCCAAGAGGAACAGGTTCAGGACTGATTTGCATATGGTTGGGTCCAAACTGGGGTGGGATAGTGAGCAAAAGAACATTAAACCCAGATCTGTTACAGGGGGTGAGTGTTTGAAATGTTTCCACACTCTGTCCGTCATCTTGTTGTCTTTGCCAACCTTTAAAATACACAGCACCATGCCCTTTGGGCCACCTTGGGGCTACTTTGGGGATATCTTATCTGTAACAAAAGGAGAGTTTAAAGCTTGGCAAGGGGTTTTAAATTGGAAGTTGACATGGCAGTTTACAACTGCACTCAGGCTGCAATGGAACATCTGGGACATGCTTTAAGGTGCTACTAGATGGTGGCACAATAAGTGCTACTAGCCAACTGGTAGCATGTAATTTACAGGCCCTGGGTATACTGTATACCACTCTACAAGTGCCTTAAAATTAAAATTAATATGCCAATTGAATATAAGCCAATAAAACCACATTTAGGTGAGTGTGCACAAACACCTTCGCACTGCTTAATGGTGGCAAAGGGCACATAGCCCTAAGGCCAACAAAAACGAATTCAATAAATAGTGGAAGGTAAAAGTCAAAACATAAGGAGGTGACCCTACAGAGAGGGCCAGTTCCAACAATGGCCCAAACATTATGCCTGCTACAAAACCACATAGTTTTATTGAGCAACACAGAGATGACCGTGGACTCCAGTCTCCTCCCTTATAGTATAAGAAAGTCATGGTTCCACTTGAAGGCTTTGTTTAGTACGAAGAATGGACCAAATTGTCCCATGATTAGATTTTCAGTCAAAGCCATCATCGCCCTTGTGCCAGCCCTCTAGAGTATGCAAACAGACTATATCTGGCTACATACTTTGCATTAAAAACACTTGTTGGCCAGTTGAGGAATGCATCACCAAAAAGCAAAGTGCACTGCACCTCAAACTATCCATGAGATCCGACCAAGGTTCCATCAACATAAACTTACCTATTGTCAAACAATAGCTCTAGGTTCTAGGATTGCACTGACTTTGATTGTCACTTTCTTTAAAACAAATTACAAACTGACAGCACTTACACCTTTGCTCTGGCAGCTAAGTATTAGAACTAGATTCCTGCAAGTATCAAAAGATTCCCCTATAATTTTCACAAGCACTAAAAACCATATTTTTCTAATCAGCAAAATGATATGGCGAAGACAGAAGATAATTGGTAGATAACCACAGCTGCATCACCTTTTTTTCTCACACTTCTCTGCAGGAACTTATGATTACAGGAACCTATCAGTTCACTCCACAATATTTGAATTAGATTTCTCAACACCTCCTCCTGGGTTAAACATCTAACAGAATTCTAACAGTAAACTGAGAAAGTGCCCAGGCATCCAATTTTAATTAGAACATGTCTTGGCTTCACCAGAATGTGAAGAAAAATATCAATGATATAATAAAATACAGTCCATATAGAATTATAGATGGGTATCAGAGAATTATGATGATGTTTTTAACTGGAAAGTTGTAAGTGACAGCAATTAGACAACATGAGCGCATGATGTCATTAAAAAATCCAAGTTGAATAACATCTCTGTGATTCCCTTTTTACTCATCTATAATGTTATGTTATGTATGCCCCAAATATTGTATGCCCCAGCTACATAGAGGCAGATGAATATTGGGGAGCCATATTTGAATGGCCTTTGCTCCATGACCCAAATGTGGAAAAGCATTATTTACTTGCCATCCGTAACCAGCCCCACCACTTTCCCTACTTTCGTTCCCACCCCTGCAGCTGTGCTTTCTGATTTATTTCAAAGCAGACAAGCAGATAAGCAGCACTGTGCTCACATGCTGTGTCAGTCTGGTCTCAAGATCCTTCATGACATTTTAACAGTTTTGTTATTTATGGCTGTTACTGAGAGTCGGAGTGAATGTTGCATTTAAATGTGATAATTCAATGCAGTGACATAGCACTGATTTTATAATGCACTGTTGCAATATCATGAAGGAATTCCAGATTCCTCTAGGTGGGCCTGTCAAAGTATTGTTAGAACACACAGAGCACAGCTTCTGAAGGCAAGGAAAGGGGAGGCAAAGAGATTGGTGGGGGTGGGTGACAGGAGATCAGGTATTTTATTTTTTATTTAGGACAGGGAGGAGAGTTCATTTTATATATGGCTACCCAGTTACTCCTCTGCCCCTGTGTAGCAATAGAAACTAGTGGCAAATGGTTTGGGTGGGCATACGTAACATAGAACTATCGATGGGTATAACGGGTGTTGTTTTATTTTAGGGTTCTCAGGGACATCATTGACAAATCTAACTTTGCTCTCGTCTATTCATTCTCTCTCAAAACCCCTCATGGAAAAAAGACTTAATTATTTGTGTTACCTATCCATAATACTATATGCAATCAAGTGTTGCTACATCATAGCATAGCTACAGACATAGAATCTGATGAAAATACAATGCAATGCAATACAATACATATGCAGGATCTTTTGCTGATATCAATATCATTGTTCTTTGACACCATTTGTTCTATATTTCCGTTAAAAGCTGTTATTGTGCACAAAAGGCTGCTATATGTGCTTACCTGATTCACTGTGTCACTTGGAATTATTTTCCGAATAAATTCTAATTACCAATGTTAATATTTAATTGAAGCCTCTTCACATCTGCACTTACTTGCATCAGTGGGTGCAGCTGCTGTCCTTTTGTAGGACAATAGGTGAATGATCAGTTGCTTATGTTTCATGTATGCTGCTCTATCCGCGTGAAAACCTGGGGGCATATTATCAAGGGGGTTTATCTCCGCTTTTTTGGCTTTAAAAGACAAGAAAGCGGAGATAAAATTATCTCCCTATTACCTAGCTGTCGCTAACACCAGTTAGCGACAGCTAGTAGGAGATAGCGACCATCTTGGGCCCCACTTTCCATGTCAGTGATATTTATCACTAATGACATGCAAAGTGGGCGTGCCAACATGTTAGCGACTGAAAACAGTCGCTAACATCGCTATCTCCTATTACCAACTTTTGGAGATATTCGCGCTAAGCGCAAATATCTCGAAAAGCTAACACCTGCCCTGAGCAGTTCTTAGCCATGTTATCCAATGGGAGGTGGATAACATGGCTAAGAGCATTAGCTCGGTAATGCATGAATATCGCGGTCTTTTCAGCGATATTCATGCATTGCGGCGATTTTTATCGCATTTGCGATAAACCTTGGTAATACCAAGGTTTATTTGCGGTAAAAATCGCCGCAGCTCAGCGGTAAATTTTTGTCTCTAATCAAGCAATAGCGATAATTATCGCTATTGCTTGGTAATATGCCCCCAGGATATTTGCTGAATGAAAAGCAACCAAATATTTCCACATACTCCAGATTTCTCTTAAGAAATCTCAAGAAGTTATTTCTATTTATATGTATGTCTAGAATAATGTAAATAGCAGTGCATGTCAATCATTGCCGTATTATGCAAGTTATCTTTAGCCATGCACTCCACAAACCTTGCATTTTCAATTGGCTTCACCTCTCATTTAGTTGTATATTCTGTGATGCACTGCTTACCTAGGTGCCAATTCACAGAACTAACGAGAAAATCCTAAACTTACTACTTTTGGTATTCACAGAAGGCATTTAGTAGTCTAAAGTTAGGATTTTGTCTTAAGTTAGGATTTTGTCTTAAATTAGGATTTTGTCCTAAATTAGGACTTTTTCATAAATTAGGCTTTTGTCTTGATTTTATCTTAAATATGGATTTTGTCTTAAGTTAAACTTACGACAAACTTAAGTTAAACTTAAGTTTAATTTAAGACTAAATCCTAATTTATGACAAAATCCTAATTTAGGACAAAATCCTAACTTTAAACAAAATCCTAATTTAAGACAAAATCCTAATTTAGGACAAAATCCTAATTTAAGACAAAATCCTAACTTAAGACAAAATCCTAATTTAAGGATACTAAATGCCTTTTGTGAATTTCAAAAGTAGTAAATTTAGGATTTTATGGGAAGTTAGTTCTTTGAATCGGCACCTTGACTTTGCAATGTAATACATTCAAAATAGACAGACATTTATTGTGGACCGTAGAAAGTATGTCAAATCTGGCAATGTTGGTCTTGATCTTTAATGGCTTTACCATGCTAAGTCTCTTTCTAGAGAGAAAGAGGGAAATATCAGAAATGACTGCATGTGGTGTGATGGAGGGAGTTTGATGGGCTATAATGTGGGGCCATGAATCGCAACTGACAAGGTGCGCTCACTAAGACACAGCGGGACCAAGGAATTTTGATCACCATCTGTATCATAGACGCAGACAGTTATATAGTGAAGTAGAGCCCATACAATTCCAGGAAAGGAATAATGGACCATTATTTGCTCAATAGGATATAGACTGTAAGTTGAAATCCAGGCTTACTTTTTACTTGTCAAGCATTGTATATTTGATATTTGTTGCTGAATAACAAGCTGAACATGTGTGTAACAAAAATGTTTTGAATACACACCTGCATTAGGAACATCGTTTTTTAACAATTGAGTACTATTTAAATATATTTGAGATTTGTAGGAAGGAGAAAAACTAAATTCATTGCTAAGGAAAATGTGTATCCCCCAACCCGAAATTACCATAACCCACTGTAGTTTTTTACCCTTGCCTCAGTACACATGGCAATCATGCATGTTTTCTAGTGGCCCTTTCATGACGGGATTAAGACCTAGAGTATGCTCCCTCGTTCCTGTGAGTGACTGCCATCAATTCACCAGGCTGTAGAGGATACGCCATGGTGGCAGAGAAATTATTAAGAAGCCCACAGGAATTTTTGCCTGTTGCCTTATAGAGAAGGTGCCTTACTGGCATCTTCTGTATATTTCCAGATTGGTCTGCCAGCATGCAACTGGTTCCTTTGCCTACCCATGTGGAAAATGTATGTCATCATCATCATCATCATCATCATAAATAACTGTATTCGATTCAAAAGAATCATAAAAGTATACATTTTTAACCAACAAATTAACAAATGGTTTTTCAAAACCCAAAGGTTCAGACACATATCATACAGGAAATCATAAGCACATTATCAATAGGCATTTTGTTCTATCAGAAAAACCATACTTCATTAAAAACATCTAAAAGTACACTGTGCATTTTTAATTTATAAAATCTCATACATAAGTTGGTTAGCCTCTCACACTATCCACCTTAATTTAACACACTTTAGTTGCATATTTTCATATCCCGACAACAAAAGAGACCAATATAAGAATTACCATTCGAATAAAAAACATCTAAAAAACACAAGCTAACAGGTATAAAGTGCATTGTGCATTTTTATATTATAATATCTCATATATAAATTGGTTAGCCTCTCACACTATCCAACCTAATTTAACATACTTCAGTTGCATGTTTCCATGTTCTGTCAGCTAAAAGGACCAATTAAAAAAATTCCTTTAGATTGATAGACTATCAGTTTCATAACTTTCAATTTCTTTCAATTCAAGACACAATGTATCAAAACAAAAATTATAATTTCAATAGTGATTCCTAATTCTAAGTGAAAGTGCCAATCTAGTGTAGCTAAGCATAGCACTGAAGAAAGCCGCAGTGTGTAATGATCTTAAATGCTCATAACCTTCTTTAAAATTACAAGGTCGAATTTCCTTTATAATGGGTTTAATAAATCGGTTTCTTGGGGTTTTATAAAGGGTACAGAAAAGTTCAAAGTGCAAAGTGCATTGTTGAGCTTTATTATCACATGGGCATGGGGGTAGCCTCTCACACCAACCCCCTTGCTTCTGAAAAGCAACTAAAAAGTGCAGTGCATTTAATCGAAATCTCGTTAGATAAAAACGCCATTGCGTATGTAATGTAAACAAAAAATAAAATTGGTGCTGTAATTTACCTCCCTGAGATATTTGTTGTTCTACATTTTTTGACGATCCCAAGATGTTACAGTATGCATTCTTAATTACCATCTTTGTATATGAATTAATAGAATCTGGGTTAGCATAAAAGTTTCAAAACCTCAATTTCATAAAGAGGTTCCCTTACATAAAACAACCATGGGATCTGCATAGCGTGATCCAACTTTGCACAATCTTTTAGGATTTCTTTGGAAAGCTGCAAATCCTCAGAGGACCACATTTTTCCCCATAGGAGTAAAGGGGACACATGGATAATATCACTCACAGTTCACAAATTCTATACCCAACTCAGTGTGACAAAAAATATTTGGAGAACTAATCGGTACTGATAAAATACGTTTTAAAAACTTGTTCTCCATAACTTGGAATTGAGCACATTTATGGTTTCCCCATACTCCTGCTCCGTAAGTCGCAACAGGCAAGCATTTGGATTTATACAATGTCTTTAATTCGGCAATTGGTTTTTTCCTAATTTGCTGGTAAAATGAAAAAGGGCCTCATTGATCTCGTGGTCTTCTGTACTCGTGATGTTATTAAAGGGTCCCAACTCAGGCTTTTGTTGAAGAGATTTCCCAGTAGTTAAAATTCGGGACCTTTTCAATAGTCAAATTCTCTACAACAAACCTACGAGTTTTGGTCCCTCTTGGGCCACAGACCATTGCGAAAGATTTTGTGAAATTGTCCATAAGGTCTAGATCCTGCATATACTCATTAAGAGCATTCAAGCATACTTGCATACTGTTTGCAGTTAAAGTCGTTAACACAGTATCGTCAGCATATGACAATAAAGGTACTTGTTTGCCATTTATTTTAAGGAAGTCCGAACATTTTCCCAAGCAAAACATTTTCGAAACCATTTGTATACACTAAAAACAAGAAAGGGGCCAGAATACAGCCATGACGGACACCTTCAGTCGATGGAATAGGCCTTGTCTTTTCACCCCCGGGCTATATCTAATGGCCACAGAAGTAGCAGCATGTAATCTGCGCAACAGGGTGACCAAGGGTTCCTCAAACCCCATGACCTCCATTGGCAACCACAATTTCTCCCTGCACACAGTATCAAAGGCACTGGACAAGTCCATGAAGGCCAAGTGTATGGAAACATCCTTGGTCTTCATGTACTTGCCCATGATCAGGGCCAGGTTGAGACATTGCTCCGTTGTCCCCCTGCCCTTTCTAAACCCATACTGTGAATCTACAATGAGGCCAGAGGAATCCACACAAGTCTCCAAACGGGCCAATATTACTCTCCCCATTAACTTGCAGGAAGCATCTATTAAAGAAATTGGCCTGTAACAGCAAGGGTCACTTTTGTCACCTTTTTTAAAAATTGGTACGACTACGGCCTCTTTCCACGATGAAGGGATGCGCCTGACCACAATTGCTTTAAAAACATTAAGAAGCAGTGGTGCCCATACATCAAAATTATTTTTTTAAAGATCCAATGGTACTGCATCGGGACCTGGTGCCTTTAGGGGAATACCTTTTCTTAGTGCCTCTTCAACTTCACCCAGAGAAAGTGAGAGGCTAAGTTGTTGTGCTGTTTCAAAATTAAAATCCCTTTCATCCTCACCCTCATTTGCCAAAGATGCATCCTTTGGGTTAAAAATTCTGGCATAATGGGTTTCCCAAGTATCCCCAGTTATATGGGCAATCATACTTCTTTTTTCATTACTAAGGAACGGATGGTTTATTACCTCCCAAAACAATCTGGTGTCCCTCAAGTCAGAGGCTTTCTCGAGGTCATCCCAAGCTTGCTTTTTCAATTCAAATTTTCGTTTAACAATTGCGTCTTTATAAAATCTTCTTGCCTTTTTTACCATTTCCTTATCCCTAGGGACCTGGTGAAGTGCCTTCTTCAATACTTTTTGTGCCGTTGAGCATTCAGCATCAAACCATTTATGCTCCCAAATATCACCCTTTCTAGCTGGTTTAAGAAGGTATGTGGCCACACTCCGACAAAGCGCCTCGAAATTCTGGACTATAGGTTCAGGTTCACAGGTACTTGTTAGACAGGTATCTACTTGCAAAGAATTAGCCCCAAAGATTGTTTCCTGCAACTTTTTGGGATCAACCCTGTCTTATTTTATTCTAAGGCCTTGATTCTGACTGTATTTCATTGGTTGTTCGCAACACTGCTTCTTATCAGCATCAGCATCAAAACTCAGCATTAAAACAAGGGGATTATGATCGCTCGCAGGATTGACTTCTATTCTAAAATCATCAATAAGATGAACATACCTACTAGAGACCAATACAAAATCAATTACACTCATTTTACCCCCAGTCCCTTGGAAGGTTGGTATCGGCACCAATGCGGTACTAGTCTCCATATCTAACATGCAAAGGTCATTTATCACAATAATATTATTCAAAGCATCTCCCTGTGTAGTATGCTTGAAATGTCCCAGTGGTTGCTCATTTGTATCAAGTAAACCACAAACCTTGATCCCACTTTGATGGCATAGGGAGCAATTAAAATCCCCTAGCCACATGATACACAGAGGTGACAAATTTTCAGATACTTCAGTTATTTCAACCTGTAAGCTATCAATAACTGATGTAATATGAGTGTCAAAGATATTATGATACCAGTTAATTAAAAGCAAGGGAACAGGAAACAAATTTGTGATCAAGATCAGTTGAAACCATGGAGAAACCACTAGTTTGTGTGTTTTCAATGAGCTATATTTTTCCAAAACAGAAGTCATTAGGCCACCTTTAGCCCTCCCTGCCAGAGAAGGTTCAGCATGGACAGTAAATGATTGGTATCCATCCAGATTTTGGTCATTTCTGCTCCAAGTTTCTTGGAGACAGATGATGTCAAAAGTTTTTATATATTCCATCCAAGCCTCATCCTGAAGTCTGCGTGAGATACCCGCTACATTCCACGAGATTAGGCAGAAGGCACACCTATCCAATTGTTTACTTCTTATTTCTGGATGTTTACTTTCTCCTCCTATACTAAACCCTTCCCCCATTTGGTTAACATCTTCTATTTCCTGTTTATCATCAAGGTCCGCAATCAGTGCCCGCGTGTTATGGGTCAACTGTGGATCTCCATCTTCCGCCTCAGATTCAATAGATAATATGCATTCCTTTTTGTCCTCGTTATTTAGTAAGGATACACTCATATCTTTAACATCATGTCGTACTGGGATCCCCGCTTGAAGTCGATCAACCTCAGATAAGGAGCTCAGAGGGCAAAAGCGATTACGTGATACCATGGTGGGCACTCTGGTTGCTGTTTTGCTTTATTTTGACGTTCTAAACTTGCTATATTGGATTGCCATATAGGGGAGTGATAACAGAATCCCAACGGTACAATCATAACTTTTGATTTCGCCATAATTTGACCAGACAAATATGGCTCTCACTAGCCCTAGACTCCTAAAAGTTAGGACTATGCAGTCCCCCTCGGATGATTTCTTACTTGGTCCAACCCATCTGACCCTTCGTGCCATAATAAGTTCAGGGAGCAAGACATTATTATCTATTCCTGTCCTGGCATTGATAAGGTGCAATGATATATTTCTGAGGGACGGCCAGTCTTCACCCTCTCCAGATGGTAATGGGCATATGTTTGCCAAAACAACAATATAAGGTGTTGCCCGAGGTGGTAAATTTAAGATGGAATTTGGTCTGTCAGCATGCAACTGGGGTGGGGGACGTTCAATGGCTGTAGTTTTTTCCCGACTACCTTCGTTTTGGGTATTTCCTGCCCCCAGTAATTTGCTCTTATTCGTGGGGATCCCTATCTCCTTCGTACCTTGCCCTGAACAATCTAATGTGACGGTCTCACCACTTCTATTCTTACCTATTTGTTTATTTAACCCGGACCTCGGTTCAACCTGTGGAGCAATAATATGTAATTTTTGAGTCTCTATACAAGATAACCGGATTTTGATGTTAACCAATTTTGTCAAAATGGGTTCTAAATGGGCATTCATCAGCACTTCCATCTTAGTCCAAAAGTGTTCCTCCATACTCTGCTGCATAGTGGGTATAAACTGTGAAGATGTTATATTCGTTGAAGGGGAATCATGGTTCTCAGTAATTAAATCTGATCTTGACTCAATATTTTCTTGTGTACCTTTCTTAGCTTGGGGTCTAGATATATGTTGTTTGCAAGGCTTTTTGATTGTCTAACCCTTTTTTTCCCTTGGACAACAGGGCTACTGCCATTGGTCTGTTTATTTTGTTGTGCCCTATTTATAACAGTTGTTTTATTCCTTATTAATGGGGATTCTGGTATCTCTTGGATGTTAGGAGACTCTGGCAACAATAAGAGGGACTCATTAGGTTCTGAACCACCTTCCTCCTGTCTCTCCTGTGAGTTTAAGCTGATGGTGCTAGGGGTAACATTGCGACTCTGGTGAAGGTGTGAGTCTAATGACAGCCAGCGTTCTGTCAACTTAATTTCATTTATAATTGCTGATGTGGCTTTTACTAGGAAGGCATCCAAGGTGCCTTCTACCCCTTTCCCTTTAACTTCCTTTGATTTGTTCATTTTCACCTAAGTTTGTATAACACCAGATACTGTCTAGGTTATTCAGCAATAAAGAACACCTGCATAAGAAACAACATTCACCGAGGTCATCCAAGAAACAGTGGTAACCACCCAACCTCGTCTAAGCAAAATATAAATTGCAGTCCACTACAGATAGTCAGCAGCAAAGTCTTACTTCGATTTGATAGTCCAATGGTAATAAAGTGGTCGGGCCCAGCCTCTTCTGGCCACAGATGGCCCGCCCTTTGCCAGGGCTTAGCCCAGCGATGCCCACGTGCGTCCCGCAATACGGGGGCTCTCCTCCGATCTTAAGCGCCTTCGGGCGCGGAATGGGCTGGAGCGGCTTCCTGCCGCTGAGACTCCTGGGACGTGTAGTCCCCCCCTAACTGCGGTCGCGCCTTACTTTGAGGTTTACAGCTGAATGACTGTTCAGGAGGGGCATTGGTGGTGCTTTTGTGCACAACGGATTCTGTTCATCAGGAAAGCAGCCATGTAGGAGCCAAATTAGAAAGAGTAAAAGACATTTACTGACCCATTCAACATTTTGAAAGGGAGAGCCACAAGCATTGCAACTTCTCCACTTGCATTGCATTGGCACCAGAGATTTCTTGTGCACCATATATTACACAAACTGGAAATAGCTGGTTGTTATCCCACTCTATCATTACCTGCATCAGCTTTCAAAGTAACTATCTCAATATAGGGATTCAAAATGAGAATTACCATTCCTCGGATGTTTGATTCTTGCTGTGAAATAATTGCTATGCATACATTTTCCTATAGTTGAAGGTAGTAGGGTCTCCTCTAGAGAGCAATTATCCCATTGCATAGTCCTAATTTCCTGAGCTACATGTAGTTATTTCTTTTTTAGAATGTATGCTTTTCATGTCAAGTTCCAATCCTTATCTTATTGTATTTTCCTTTGGTTTTTAATTGAAAGCCAAGACTGTTTGTTGCTTTTCACCTGCTTTTCCTCCTTCCCTATTTTTCTCCACCAAACCACTTCCCACCTCCAACTGGAATGTTGGTGTGCCTGTCACTTCGCAAATGGGTGACTCTTTGAGACTGATTACTCTCTGTAGTAGATGTGTTCTCATGACAATCTAAAAGACTGAAAATTGTCCCACTAATAGATGCGTAGTGGAAGCATCCTCTCTATCATCATCCTACAATTTCTCTCTATTCTTTTATCTAATTATAATGGACCCCCATATCATCTTAACCTAAGCTTTTGATACTTTTAGCCCAGCTTTTATAACTTTGTTTTACTGTTCACTACAGTTCCTGATGTAATTATCTAAGTGCATTGTATATTCTGTAATCTTACTACTTTTGATGTTTATTTTTTATGTACCCTCTTCCCTTTCTCCTTAGTCCCTTTTTTCATCTATTAATATCTTTTAAATGTATAATTCCAAACCATCCCTACCCCACCCATTTTAATTCTTATCTTTCCAATCTATTTTGTCTATTGTTTTCAATTTGCATATGTTTAAACCTGAATGGGAAAAATTGCACCCCTTGATAATTGACACCCTTTCTATATTCAACAAAGGCCTAATTCACCTGATATTACTGCTATCAGTAGTCTCCCCACAACCTGGACCTGATTCACGAGAGTAATGTACACTTTTGAGCACGTTTAAACTTTTGAATACGTTTACTACATTTTGATATTCACAAACGTACACTTTTGTTGGAACTTACATGTTTGTATCAACTTATACTTTTGTTGTAACTCAAATACTACACTTAACCAACCACTGGCACTGCAACATCTTCCCATAGAAAGTAATAGAGGTAAGATAATGAAATTCCGTAAGAAATGAAATTAAAATGAATTACATTGTTTAAATACTTACAAATATAAGTACATATAAATCAATGTTATAAAATGTATATAAGTAGCACACATTTAGTACTTAATTTAAGCATAATCAATCAATCAATCAAAGACATTTGTAGAGCGCACTACTTACCCGGAGGGTCTCATGGCGCTTGGGGGGGGGAGGGGGTGCTGCTACAGCTCGAACAGCCAGGTCTTGAGCTTCTTCCTGAAGGAGAGGTGGTCTTGGGTCAGGCGCAGGTCGGGAGGGAGGGAGTTCCAGGTCTTGGCGGCCAGGTAGGAGAAGGACCTTCCTCCTGTTGTCGTTCTTCGGATGCGGGGGACAGCGGCAAGGGCGTGACGGGCTGATCGGAGATGGCGTTTGGGAGCGTAGAAGTTGATGTGGTTGTTGAGGTAGCTCGGGCCTTGATCGTATAGGGCTTTGTGTGCATGGGTGAGGAGACGGAAGGTGATTCTTTTGTTGACGGGGAGCCAATGCAGGTCTCTCAGATGTCCGGAGATGTGGCTGTGACGTGGGATGTCGAGGATGAGTCTGGCTGAGGTGTTCTGGATCTGCTGGAGTCTCTTCTGGAGCTTGGCGGTGGTTCCGGCGTAGAGGGCGTTGCCGTAGTCCAGTCGGCTGGTGACGAGGGCCTGGGTGACCGTCTTCCTGGTCTCGGTGGGGATCCACCGGAAGATCTTCCGTAGCATGCGCAGGATGTTGAAGCACACCGAGGAGACGGCGTTGACTTGTCTGGTCATGGAGAGGGAGGAGTCCAGGATGACGCCCAGGTTCCGTGCGTGGTCTGTCGGTTTGGGTGCGGTACCCAGGGCGGGGGGCCACCAGGAGTCATCCAAGGCGGAGGGCGAGGAGCCCAGGATGAGGACTTCCGTCTTGTCTGAGTTCAGTTTCAAGCGGCTGGTCGTCATCCACTCGGCTACGTCTTTCATCCCTTCGTGAAGGTCGGCTCTGGCGGCGGCGGGGTCGTTGGTCAGGGAGAGGATCAGCTGGGTGTCGTCAGCATAGGAGATGATGTTGAGGTTGTGCTGGCGTGCGATGGCCGCGAGGGGGCTCATGTAGACGTTGAAGAGGGTGGGGCTCAGCGAGGATCCTTGAGGGATGCCGCAGATGACTTCGGTGGCCTCTGACTTGTACGGTGGTAGTCGGACTCTCTGTGTTCTTCCGTCGAGGAAGGAGATGATCCACTCCAGTGCCCTCTCCTGGATTCCGACGTTGCTGAGGCGCTGCACTAGGGTGCGGTGGCAGACAGTGTCGAATGCCGCGGAGAGGTCTAGGAGGATGAGGGCCGCTGTTTCTCCGTTGTCCATCAGGGCTCGGATGTCATCGGTGGCAGTGATGAGGGCGGTCTCGGTGCTGTGGTTGGCTCGGAAGCCAGACTGTGAGGGGTCGAGGGATCCATTCGTCTCGAGGAAGGCGGCCAGCTGCTTGTTGACGGTCTTCTCGATGACTTTGGCTGGAAACGGGAGGAGCAAGATGGGGCCGTAATTCTTGAGTTCGGTGGGGTCCGCTGTAGGTTTCTTGAGTAGGGCGCTGAGTTCGGCATGCTTCCAGCTCTCCGGGAAGGTGGCGGTGTCGAAGGAGGTGTTGATGATGTCCCGCAGGTGGGGTGCGATGACAGCGTCTGCCTTGTTGAAGACGTGGTGAGGGCAGGGGTCGGTTGGAGATCCGGAGTGGATGGAGTTCATCATGCGGACGGTGACTTCGGTGCTGATCGGAGTCCCTGCGCGGAGGGTGGTGGTGGGGGGTGGTGGTTCGGTCGTGGCGTGCGTCGGTTGAGTGCTGAAGCTGTTGTGTATGTCCGCGATCTTTTTGTGGAAGCAGGAGGCGAGGGAGTTGCAGAGGTCTTGCGATGGGGTGATGTCGTTGTTGCCGCCGTTGGGGTTGGAGAGCTCTTTCACGATGTTGAAGAGTTCCTTGCAGTTGTGTGCATTGTTGTCCAGCCGGTCCTTGAATGCAGTTTTCTTGGTGGCGCGGATCAGTTGGTGGTGCTTCCGGGTGGCAAGCTTGAGGGTGGTCATGTTGTCCGGTGTTGGTTCCCTTCTCCAGGCTTTCTCGAGGGCTCGGCAGTTCTACACAACACAACATTACTTTTTATCAAAAATAATTACATTACGCTTAATTCTATAAAGCACTTTTAATAGTTATTAATGCACATGGAAAAATATGTGGGATATTATTTTTTTACTTTAAATTTTGGACGAATAACTTTAATTTCATATATTTCATATATTGCCATTAGGTAAAGTTTTGAATCGAAATTAATGTAATAGTGCTGTAGACTTTTTTATTTTGGTTATGTTTGAGTGAAATACAATTTTGTAATTTTTCCCTATACTTTCCAAAGTGAGACTCTGCTGACGGGACAGAGATGTCCTCATGATAAGTATATATTCTGCCTGTGTCGCTGAGCTAAGGTCAGTAGGGCTACTGTGGTCACTGGCCATTTCCATCCATGTGTCCTGAGAATATGTAATATAGTTAGAAGTTTTTTTTTCCTATTTTGACAGTAGATTGATTGATATTGACTGTTGCTTTATTTATATCCTTATGGAACACTGTCTGAATCCACCCCCACAACTTTACTCCCCCACCCACACTCTTGGTGGCAAACTTGGAATGATGTTTCCCTGACCTTCCCCATTTTGTGTGAAAGGATTGGTTCCCTGTCCTTTTGTAGACATCTTAACTTACTGTTTTTTTAACAGAGTTTTATATAATGCAAACTTGACCCGAATAGGGTATAAGAGCACTTTACATAGCACCAGTTGCTTTACATGAGGACACATTAATTCTTTTTAGGCACAGGGAGATTACGTGATTTGCCCACAATCACAGGATGTTCAGCGTCACTGCAGAGACTTGAACACAGTTGCCCAGATTCGAGTTCGACCACCCTAGCCATTAGGCCAACTTCTGATTCGTGTCATTAGTCTCTTTCTTATTGTTCCCAAATAAACTTTACCTGTTTTGTAAGAAGACATGGCTCTGGATACTGTGCTTCCCCTTAATTACTGTTACATTGTAGGCTCTTGCCTACACTGTCTCTATGTTTGCATATGTTGTCACTGAACAAAGCTGTCTCAGTGCGTGAAGCGATTTCTTCTTCTCCTTCCCAGCTGCTGCAGCATCAGTTTGTGTACCCTAGATTCTCCATACATCTCTTGGTGTTCCCCAGAGCTCCTTCAATCCTCACTTCTAACACCACCCTCTGTTCATCCCTAATGTTTTTCTTCTGCTGCAAAGTACCTGATCTCTTCCCAAGCTCCTCAGATTCCTCTTTGAACAGGCAACATTGACTGCCAATAACTGAGCCCCCTGTCAAACCGAGGGGCCAGTTTTTGTGACATGCACATCCTCGCTGACATGCTGCTGAGTCAGTCTCAACTGCTCACACCTCTTCCTCTGCCAAAGTTTTTTTGGCTGAGACAGCTTCATTTTGTCAATGGTGTTAAACTGCCCAATGATTCCTCTCCTGTACAGGCTGCAATGACTATAGAAAATGACCTGCAATTATATGAAAACCTCTGTGTTTCTGGCCTGTTACATTCATATCAGAAGACTCTTGTTGTAACAGAGAACGCAGCCTAGGCAGTGTAGTGTTTTTCACAGCACCTTGCAGAGCTCATCCTCCTTTTACTAGTCACAGGCCAATTTGAAATAGTGTTATAATAAATATGGCATACAATTAAGTTGACAACAGCAGCTGCATAATTTGATTGATTTCATATCACCCATTTGTGTTAAATAAAACAAATAGACAGGAATAGGCTATTAGGTAATGCTACTAAGGATCTATTTGTGTATTAAGTTTGGGGGCCCCGTTTGTCCTGTGGAAAACAGGGATATGCATAAATATCTTTAGCAAGTTCCCAGAAAGGAATACATTGTTGGATAGAAACTGCATTCTCTTTTCATTGAGGATATATTTCCATACCACTTGAAAACGTATTTGTCTAGTGGGGTGCTAAGATGTGAGGCAGTGTTTGATGCATTTAAGACTCATTTTGTAGATATGAACCAAATTATGTCCACTATCTCGGTGCTATAAACAATTGTAGTATTTCAGTGTAAAAATTAGGAATCCTATATGTTACTGAAGGTTAATTCATCTTTTGACCATTAGATAACAAATTATTCTATTTCCTCCACAGAAACAACTTGGTCTATATTTGCGACCCTTTTAATTTATGGTGTATGTTGAAGATATCACAGAAAAGGAACATTAATATAGAATAGTCTCTCAAGTAAGTTTAACATAACACATGAGAGCGAAAATGAGAACGTATATTTGTGATATTCATTTACCGCTTTTCTAAACAATCTGATTTTGTGCTTTCCATAATCATAGGTATTAAGAATCACATCCCTTCAAACAATTTAGCGGAGCCATCCATGCCTTGCTTTGTCTTCTTGTTTTAAGTAAGTTGATACTTACCACATTCTTAGAAAAGAATCAGCACACCCTATTGAGTACGATCCAGTGTCCTACTCAGAAATTTGATTTTTGTATTCTTTAGGATTTTTCCTTTTAAAAATGTATCATATCCACCTAACACTGCAGGACTCCTTAGTTTTGCATGTACCCATATAAATACAAGTAAGTCACAATGGAAAAGCATTTATTTTAAACAAAAAGTTTTTTTTCCAGTGCCTTACTTACTTTTCCCGCTCGTGGTAATGCAATGGTTTACTCTCAATAGACAGGCATGTAATATGCATTTTATGCTGGTCATATAAAAGAATTGATGGAGGTGCTCTCAAAAATAGACTATGTATCACTATTTTGTTTCAATGTATGACAATATGGAAACGTCAATAAACAACTCATTAGATTATATGAATTGTAACTATGTTAGGAAATGTTGTTATTTCACGTAAATGTTATTTAATTTTCCTCACAATATGTTTATTTCATTACAGGTGTGGTAATTTCCTGAAGAAGGCGTATGTTACGCTGAAACGCGCGTTGATAATTACTACTGTATTGTGTATTTTAACCTAGATTTTTTATGTGTATTTTATGTATTGTTTAAAATAGGTAGATTTGATCGGTTATGTTACACTCCTCCAATATGCTGGAGTTGGTACACAATATACAATAAAATATGCTGTACTTTTTAGACATTGGTTTCTCTGGTTTTTGTTGAATCCTCCATGCAGTACTGTTATTATTATCTAATAATTGCTTAGGAAATATATTTTCTCGAATTGTTGTTTTCCCTGTCCTAGGAATTTCTTGACTAAGAATTCAGGGGGCCTTTGATATTCACTAGTACAATATTAATTTTGCAACATCAGATTTCCAAGTTTTTTATTAGTGCTTTTTATTATTGTGTAATGCCCAAAGTGACCAAGCGTATTTCCAGAGGTGGATGGATCCCTTGCTTATTGTGCCATAGGATCCAAGCTATATCTCATTGACGAGTTCTAGGTGGAGATAAGTACTGATTTGCATAATGAGGGCCGGTGCCTAGAGTGGTAAAGTGGATGAAAAATAATGGGTTAGAATGCTACCTTGAATGATTGCCAGAGACTAGACTATTTGCAACAATTCCTCTATAACGATGTGTTTGTAATATGGGTCAATGCTTATATCAATGATTAGAAGAACATTTTGGTATAAGGCTATCCAACAGAAAATGTACAAATGTTTATTCCAGCTTGTAGAATTTCCACAACCGGCATGAGATCTGAAAATGCACCAACTTGTGAGTGTACATTGTCGGTGTTCTTAGTATAGTAAAGACATGATACTTAGCATTAAATGAAAGCTTGGCACCATTTTCATGGTCCTATTTTTGATGCAATTGGTAAACCCCTGCTGAAAAATGCTTTGCTTTGCAGAGTGCTATGTCAGAATAACTCTGACATATTTCTCCTATGGCAGACGTAGTGCTACTGAGTCTGACCTAATTGTGAATGTTACCCTTTCTCACCAAAATGAGATTTTTTTGTTTTATTGCTACCCAGCTTGACCTCAGGTACTTAACATTTCACTTTAACATTTTATTCATTACTAGCTTACCCGTCGCGCGTTGCTGCAGAAGAAAGGAAATTTAAGTAAACTTGTTTTGATAACATTCAATTTACATTGTGTCATTTTTATTGAAACTTATTCATTTTAATATAGAAAACATTTTAAAGTGTTGTTTTAATTCTGTTTATTTATTCGAGTGCTTGTGGATACACAGTATTTTTTGTTTTTTCCGTCTGGTGCGTACACAAATAAATCAGAAGGTTTTCCGACACGTGAGCTGGCCACATACAGTTGTCCATGTGAGAAGCACAGATTCTCCAAATCTAGTCCACACACTTGCAGCGATTGTCCTTGTGCTTTGTTGATGGTCAATGCAAAGGCGAGTTGCACCAGAAACTGTAAACGTTGCGTACACGAATAAATCAGAAGGTTTTCCGACACGTGAGCTTGCCACATACAGTTGTCCATGTGAGAAGCACGAATTTTCCAAATCTAGTCCAACACTTGCAGCGATTGTCCTTGTGCTTTGTTGATGGTCATTGCAAAAGCGAGTCGCACCAGAAACTGTAAACGTTCAGTATTGGAAAGATTATGAGGGCCTTGGGGGGCCAGGGAGCCGATATTTAACACTTTTTGTTTTTTTGCCAGAAACCTTCGCTAGAGTGTACTTAACAACTTCCCAAAGTTTCATGGCGATCGGATGAATGGTGTAGTAATGCATAAAGGACAAACAGACATACTTTCGTTTTTATATATATAGATTTCTGGGTGAAGTCATATCTTTTTTGTCAATGTCTCATAGAAGCTATTTTTTCTATTTCATTCATGGTAAGGTATGTGCTCATTATATGTGTTTTCTTTGTTATTAATTGGAAACAGTAAATAACACAAAATTAAAATTAACTGAACATATTCAAAGAGGGCTCAAAAATCAAAATAATATCAACTCTATCTTTTAAATTTAGATAATGAGTTACATTTAAAAATCGTAATCATCACTTTAAAAAAAATCCCCTCTCTGTGCTTTCTAAAGAATACTTCCTTGTCCCTCAGATAGTTTTTCAGGTTTGAAGTGAAATGCAAAATAGGAATTCTAAAACGTAACTCTAAAAGAATCAAGTTTGTGAGCATGCTTAAAGTTAAAGGCATATTACATAGCTTTTTCAAGACGTTGTTTACAGCATTTGAATTACAAGAACCCAGATTCCAGCCACTATTTCTTGCTGAGCTCATAATTGATGCTACACAATCAATCACTTAGCTACTTACTATTTAGAACCCCAAAAACAGTTACTGATATACAACATGCCAGAGTCCTCAGTGGTCAAAATGTATTCTGTCTTTCTCAAAGTAGAAATCCAACCCTGATTTCTCCACAAACCCTCTGCTGAGCTAGATTATGATTCAAACTTTTTGATGGTGATTTGACAAAGAAGAAACCTTCAGCTGAAATAGTTTAATACCTTAGTCTTGGCAATGTTATTCTTCAAATCATTCTTTTGAAATTAAAATAAGTAGAAATTAGGCAAAGATTGAAAGCCTGTGTCATGTATAGCTTTATCAATATTGTTCTTCCAATTAGAAAATATTTTTTCAAAGTGAAAATTCAGAAGCTTAGAAAAATGTGGAAAATATATAAAAAAAGATGTCAGAAGTCAGTCAGTCAGTCATTCGGTCAGTCAAAATTAACTTTATTTGGCTGATTATAGCCATCAAAGTACAAATAACAAAACAGGACAGATCAAATCTGCAAACATAAAATACATAGATGTAAAATCAGTTAAAATCCCCCGTCTTGTGACAATATGACAGACATTATATTTTTTAAAAGAAATCCATAAAACAAATAATACTCTTCGTAGAGTCTGGCTCTACTCAAAGGTCATTATCTACAGTAGATTAAAATGCACTCCATTGGATAACACAACACTTCATACAAACAAAAAAGGACACCCCGAAAGTCTGTGACGGGGGGAGTAAAAAATACAGCCCACCAACACATAATAATTAGGCCTGGGAGTTTACATATAAGATACATTTTGCCCATCTTGCTCTTGTCCAGTTTTACATATAAGAACATAAAAATAAGCATTTAAGTAATATGATTCAAAACGGAGTCCACAGAATGGTGTTGTATGGCGTTTTAGGATCCGAGAGAATTTTCCTGATTCATGCCCTTATATAGGTACAATTCACATTACCCTAATATAGGCATAGAAATCATACCCTTATTTAGACATACTCCATGCAGTCCAAATACAGGCATGGCTACTTCCACCCGTACCAAAACGTCACAACGATTTCTTGGAAAATCAGCTTAAACAGTCAGGGACCTCCCCTTGCTTGAATATTGATTTGTCCAAGAACTCATGTACTTTACAAAGAACTACTGTTCCTTTGCGGTTCTTTACTTACTTTATTATGCCCGACTTTATGTCAAACTAGGCACCTTCAAGGTATAACTATGCCTTCACTTGCTCTAGCAAGACACAGTGGTCCAGAGCAGTTAAACTGTCTACTTGCCCGACGCAGCTCGCTACAGCAAGTGCCGAAGGAAGCCGACCCTCCAGCTGAGGCACTTATCGAGAAGCTGTCCTTTCTCTCGCTGAGAATCCAGCTCCAGTGTTTCCAAGCTCCCTTTGCGGGGTGTTCGGAAATCGAGTCCAGAGAAGGAGATACCAGACCTCCTTCATTCTAAACCAAGGTATGGAGCTGATTAGAACCTAAGAAAAATCTTGCATAAATTCTTAGCAAAGAAAACCAAACCTATGCTACACACTATTTACTTCCTCCCGCGTACTAGACTTAGGTTAGGTACATTGGGGTAGGCGTATTTTAGAAGCACCAGTTGAGTATTTTAGCCTGTGTATTTATGTATGTATTTTTATATGGCTTAGAAACCATACAATGCTTTTACAGTATTATTTTATAATACTATTCTCGTTGTATGCATTATACTTTGCAGCCTGCATTACGATTGTAGCAGTTCATTTTACTTGCAAGAGAAAGAAGACTGTTCAATAAAACCTTTTTTTGAAAACGCATGTCTCTCTAGTTCGCTGCACCTCTGTTGAAACGAAGCATGCACGATTGACTGAGTGGAATATTTATCTATTGTTTCCGCGACTCTAGAGATACAATTCTTATTCTTGGGAAACAAAGTTGTCATGTTTTTGTGGTTGTCAGAAACTAATCCCTTCTTGTGTATTAAAGAAAGTTTCTAGTGACCTCTGAGTTAGCTGGCAAACTCACTATTAAGTTTAATACATTTGATAGAGACCTAGTCGACCTCAGTCCTATGTCTAAACTGTAGGATATATTATTCCAATGCGCAGAGCCTATTGGGAATATAGGAACTACACTACATGGCGCCCAGCATTTGGTAAGGCACTAATTTAACGCTAGATACTAAAGTAACTCACTTGCGCTTTTCTCAGAGACCCCATTTTCCCGTAAAATACACCAATAGACATCTGGAGTGGGTGAAAGGATAAAATATCCGCCATAACTAAATTGGACAAAAATCCTACGTATTATTTTTTGGTTTGTTTAACGTTGAAGGATACGGTGTTCCAAAAATATTGTACACCTTATCTTTTTTCCTTGAAACTTGCTCTGCAAACTTTCAGCCAACAGAATGAATGAAAACAAGACCGGTGGAGCTGCAGCAGCTGCAGTCCAACCAGCCTTAAACATTACAGATTTGCAAGAGACCGATGTGGATGCTATAATCATCCCGGAAAATGTAAGGAAAACCATCACTGTAAAACGTATAACAAATGGCCTATCATCAAGAGGTGGTAGGGTGATTTTTGTCATACAGACACATGAATATCGGCAGACAGAGGTATTCTATTCATGGATTATCTTCCCTGAAGCAAATCCAGCAACACATGTGTTTCACTTCTACAAAGAAGAGGAACCTCAAATGGAATACACTCCTTTCGAGGATATTGAAATTCCACTAACTTACCAAGAGCATGCGCTCTGGTTTAAAGGTGCTCTACAACATCAAAATCACATTACTAGCCTCGGTCCATTAGGTAGACCAGGAGCAACATAGCCGGTATTAGCCAGCTATACACCACATCCTGCCATTGAAGAAATGTCAGATGCAGAACTATTAGTTGAACTAAAACAGCTAATCAAAATCCATAGACAATTGATTCAATATGTCATGCAGACTCTAACAGTCCAGCCTTCTATAAGGATTCCACAACACAACCCTTAAGAGGGGAACACAAATAAAATTACACCACAGACTTTACAATCAGTCATTGGTAAACTGCCAGCAAAACAGGAATAAATTCCATTCTGGATAGCTCAAAAAATTGCTCAAATCAAGGCAGTATTTCCCGATACTACCCCTCATGAGAAACACAGGTTTTTAACAATCTGTTTACCAATGGGGATTGCACCACAACTGGAAGACTGTGACACTTGGGGTACAGTCTTTGCTGCAATCTACACAAAAACACATGGGCCCTTATTTATGAAGAGCTTGCGCCGACAATGCGTCAAAAATAATGACGCATCTTCGGCGCAACGCATGCGCCATATTAATGAAGTGACGCATCTCCGGCGATGCGTCACTTTTACCTCCCTGCGCATAAAAACCCACTGCGTCAGAATGCCCTGCGACGCGCAAATATTAATGTATGCAATGTGGGCGTTACCTCGGAAAAACTTGCGCAAAAATGACGCATCCGCATTTACTAACTTTCCCGTTTTTGATGCATCCGCGACGGAAAGGCGCAGCGTTGCGGATGCGTCGTAATCGGTGCGCCTACAAAACGGACGCACAGGAAATGACGCATCGGCACATAGCGAGAGGAGAGGAGAGAGGAGAGGAGGCCAGTGAACATTGCTGCAACCATACCCACACCATGGAGGTCGTAATGCTGCGAGTAGCTGCCAGACGGAGACGACTAGCTGCAGTAATCCCACCACACCCCCCTGCACCACAAAATCCACCCCCCCCCCCAAGGCAACGCCGCAGAAAGGAGCAGTTATTCCGTCCAAGGAGCGTCCTGAGAGGCCTCAGGGATGAGGAGGTCATAACTCTATTCCGCCTGAAGAAGGAGACCATTGAACATTTACTGGGACTCATTGGACCAAGGCTAGAGGTAGGAACCAACAGGCCTACCAACATACCGCCACAGGCAAAGCTCCTGGCTGTGTTGCACATGCTAGCGTCGGGCTCCTTTCAGACAACAGTCGCCAAACTGGCAGAAATATCCCAGCCAGCTTTCTCATCATTCCTGCCAACTGTCCTGGATGCCATCATCCATCTCACACCCCGCTACCTCCGTTTTCCCAACAATCCACAAGAGCAGATGGAGATAAAATAAGGATTCTATGCCATAGCAGGCTTACCCCATGTGCTGGGTGCCATGGACTGTACGCATGTGCAATTAGTACCTCCGGCAGCAACTGCACATTTGTACATTAATCGCAAACATACATATTCAATTAATGTACAGGCCATCGTGGATCACCGTGGACTATTTACTAATGTGCTGGCAAAATACCCTGGCAGTGTACATGATGCGTTCATCTTCAGGAACTGCATCATAAATGATCGCTTCAAGAATGGCCAGTATGGAAATGGACTACTTGTAGGTAAGCAAAAGAGTATGATACAATGCACCATCCATGCTACTATACTGCTAATATTGCTGTAATGACGTATAAATGAGGTTCTGGATGTAATAATGTTGTACTAGCACACGGGTACCCATAGTACGGCCTGCGGGCCGTCAGCGGCCCGGCAAGCCTTCCTGTGCGGCCCGGCAAGCCTTCCTGTGCAGCCCGCGGACCTTGCAGACATGTACCTCTGTTAAATTTAATTTTTTGCAAAGTGTCTGCAAACACCACCGGTTGTTGATTTATGGGGGCCGGGTGATGTCAGGCATAGGGTGGAGATGCAGGGGCGCTAAGAAGAGATCAAATTCAACAAGGCCTCATTAACAATTAAATGGTCTTTCAAAGACCCGTGAAATACTCCACTGACTGGCGCCAAGGGGGCTTTGGTCTGACTGCTGGGGGTGCCGTGATGGGACAAGTGGTGGGACACAGACCCTACAAAGCAGCAAATTCTGAAAGAAAACGAGCTGGCTTTTACATTACAGGGGGGGAGGCTGTCTCTGGGCTGGTGACGGGGAGGTGTAGACACAGTATGTGTGCACTACCCGAGAGACAGAAGGGGCAGAGACAGACAGGGGCAGGGGCAGACAGGGGCAGGGGCAGACAGGGGCAGGGGCAGACAGGGGCAGACAGGGGCAGGGGCAGACAGGGGCAGACAGGGGCAGAGTGGCAGAGACAGATAGAGGCAGAGGCAGATAGAGGGAGGGGCAGATAGGGGCAGAGTGTCAGAGACAGATAGTGTGAGAGACAGATAGGGGCAGGGCCAGACAAAAGGCAGAGACAGGGACAGACTGACAGAGGCAGACACAGATAGGGGCAAAGACAGATAGGGGCAGACACAGATAGGGGCATAGACAGATAGGGGCAGAGACATATGGGGCAGAGACATATGGGGACAGACACATATGGGGGCAGACACATATGGGGGCAGAGACATATGGGGGCACAGACAGATGGGGGCAGAGACAGATGGGGCAGAGACAGATGGGGGCAGAAACAGACATACATAGACAGATAGCGGCAGAGACAGACAGAGATAGACACAAGGACAGAGAGACAGAGAGGGAGACAGAGGGAGACATAGAGGGAGGGAGACAGAGAGGGAAGGAGACAGAGAGAGACAGAGAGGGAGAGTGACAGAGAGGGAGGGAGACAGAGGGAGAGAGACAGAGGGCGAGAGAGGGAGGGAGAGAGACAGACAGAGTGAGACAGATGGAGAGAGAGGAGGGAGGGAGACAGACAGACAGACAGAGTGGGAGAGAGGGAGATAGAGGGAGGGAGACAGACAGAGTGAGACAGAGGGAGCGGGAGGGAGACAGACAGAGTGAGAGAGAGGGAGGGAGACAGAAAGACCGAGAGAGAGGGAGGCAGACAGACAGAAGGCCTGCTGCGCTTCCCTACGGCAAAAAGTCATAAATGAGGCCCATAGCACTTACCTAATAGCAAAATTGCAAGTACCAAAATGCCATGGCAAAATGAGGTTTTTAAAAATTTTGCAATTCCGTAAATGGCAAATGTTTCATACATCCTAAGCCATGGAAGTAGGCCGTTTGAAATTCACCAACGGCAAAATCCTGCAATTGTCAGACTTAGCAATTCACTAAAGGCATGATACACATGGCCTCTACTGACGTAGTGGTAACGCACAAGCAAGATTGATCTTCACCATGCTGGACTATGCCTCTCATTGAGGCATAATCATGCATGATAAAGGTCAGCACTTTCAATGCATTGTTATGTGTCAAAAGGGCGTGCAATGGTTGTTCTTTGGCATGTTCACACCAACATCCATGGACTTTAGTCAATGCTCCAGGGGCCTTTCTAATGAAGGCCTTGTGCCGCCGCAGCATCACTCATTAACATGTGGTAAAGTTACGCTCTGTCGGCGCAAGCCCTATGAAGATAAGGCCAGAGATGTACGAGTGTGAGGCAGCGCAAAAAGCACATGCCTGCCCTGGGGAGGTGTAAGTGAGGCGCGACAGGGAGTGAAGTTTACATGTATCCATGTATGTCATATTTCCCTGTGTGCAGCTGCATTGTGCAGCACACAACAAAAAATGTGTATGCAGTTTGACCATTGACGTACAGGAAGGTATCCCATACGGTACAAATAAATTCTTCTAAGCAACACAGCCACCCTTGCATCATGGTGCAAAAGGTATTGTCCTACTGCATGACAGCACTTTGTGGTCAAGGCCAGGGAAAGGCACAAATATGCTAGCTTAAGGGAACAACATGTTCCATCCTGGTATATCATATGTATGCATGAAGGATTCTTGAGACAATATGTCACGCAGTGACAATATCCTATTAAAAATGGGTCTAAACATACTAAGTATTGCATAACATCAACAGCTACTTGGATGCAAACTTCATGCTCCACCCTCCATCAAACAGTGTAGGCCCTGTACATAGAGTAAGAATCTACAGGGACATCACCTCAGAGGAGCATATGTCTTCCAACATCACAAGTAACCCTGTAGTGGTTCTAATTCTATCCACACACGTCTTTGTATGTGTTTTTCTAAATACACAATGTGCTACACTACCATCTGTGTGCAAAGAAGATGCACAAGTGTCAATTGAGTGCAAAACATGCAATGGCATCAACCCTCCTACATGACTGTGTGCAGGAAGTATCACATTTCATTACTTGGATTCGACACAATGACTGGATGTACACTAACTACTTGTGATGTAAAATGCAGTGCAGAATGGAAAACAACATGATAATGACAATACACTCATGCAACAATGTGCATACATGATGGCATACCATGGGCTGAGTAAGGTTTGTTTGCATACCCAAACATAGGATACATCATACAGCTGGGATTATGTCCGGTGACATGTTTGTTGTGCCGAAACAACAACATCAATCATAATTTTAATCCACTCTTGTGCTTAGTCACGTTGGAAATAGGCACACATCTACAAGGCCTGGAAATTTGCATGTAATGTGAATACCGTGTACATGGTGTATTTGCACACACATCAATGTGTATGTGTGTAAATGCATGTTGCTTGCAGTTCTTGTCACATTGCACCCATCAATGAAGCTGACACACTGACATATCTAAGGGTGCCAGTACATCTGTGAATGGTGAATAAGCAAATGATAAGCCATATGTGTATTGGGGAGGAGTTAATTCTCAAAAAGGCAACGTAAAATCGAGAATTGTTTGAATACATATGGCGGATAGTTGATTTTTTGTTGTGTGACGCATTAATCTGCTGCCACATCTGTGAATACTCAGATGTTCACATTCACCATTGTACCAACGTCCCCCATAAAAGCACAATCACATACAACTACATGACTATAACATATTTTCTCAATGGACCAAGTGTGCAGATTTTTAGCAAATGCCATCTCAATGTGACACCACAAACAAGGGATCACATGTGTGTAATACATGCAGTGCAAGAGTGTGCTTCACATGTGAAGCAGTTAGCCATAGACTGTTGTCTGATTGACGTTGCCTCATGGGACGCACGTAAGCCAATCTTGAAGATACAACTGACTCTCATGTAATGTCTGTACTGTGTGGAAATATGCTGCATACGCTGACATTCTGGTATATTGTCTTTCACTTGTAGGTGGGCCACCACCATACACAAGGGATGAGGTGGAGTCCTTCAAGAATCCTAAGGCCACTGGTAAGTGTGAAATCATTACTATCTTTGTCTGTATGCTTACAATGTCTCCTCATGCATGACATGTATGCAGACAGTCCAAAAGCATCATTCTTGCATGCACCATGTTTACACATCACATGTGCATGGAAGTGTCAAGGACTCAATGGCACCATGTAGAAATGCATGAACACAAATATAAGGGTCACATGTATGAGGTGTTACAGTGTGCATGGAACACAGTAACACTTCTTGTGCTGCTGTAAGTATACATCACACAAAAATAGACCATAATCAAACAATACATCTAGCCCTCCATAGAGCACCATACTCAGGTGTGAGGGTCTCAAGTCACTGAAGGGAGGGGGTGTGCTGCTACTCATGAAATAGTCAGGTCTTCAGTAATTAAATGAAGGTAAGATGGTCCTGGTCAGTCGTAGTTGTGCCCCAAGGGTGTTTCATGTCTTGGTGGCCAGGTAGGAGGGTGATCTACCTCCAGTGGTGGAGCAGTCAATCCTTGGTATGGTGGCTAGTGGGAGGCTGGTGGAGCAGAGGTGGCCGGTAGGATCAGAGAACGAGAGGCGCTTGAGGAGTCATTCAGGGCCCATGTCATGTGTGTGTGTGTGTGTGTGTGTGAGGAACCTCAACGTGATCCTTGTGTTGACGGTGACCCAGTGTTGGTCATTATGGCCTGTAGAAATGCTGCAGTGGGGAGGGATGTCGTAGAAGAGTTGTGCCGATGCATTTACTATGGGTAGTAGTTCTATGTGAAGTCTGGCAGTGATTCCTGTGTATGGGGCATTCCCCTTGTACAGTTGGCTGTTGATGAGGGCCTGGGTGACCGTCTCACACGTTCCCATGGTGATCCACCTGAATATCTATTGGAGCATGCGCAGGTTGAAAAATCAGAGGGATGACATGATGTCCACTTGTTTGTTAGTTGTGAGTGAGTAGACCTGGAAGAATCCCAAGTGGGGTGTATGGTCTGTGGGTGTTGTTGCAGTGACCATTGTTGTGGACCAATAGGCGTTGTCCCTGGCGCTTGTTGATTTGCCAAGGATGATAACCTCTGTATTGTGTGTCTACAGTATCTGCTGACTGACCGTCTTCCATTCTGCAGTGCATATTTTTCCTTCATGGAGGTTGTGTTTGGTTGTGGCTGGGTCTTGGGTGAGGCACAGTACCAGATGGGTGTCATTGGCATAGGATATTATGTTGTGGTGGTGTGTGCATGCAATGGTGGCAAGTGTGCTCATGGAGATGTCGAAGACTGTTGTGCTGAGCAAGGACCCTTGGGGTACGTGACAGTCAGTGTATTAATACCATGGCTACATGAGACATGCTCATTGTAGTACAACATAGATATTCCTCCTACAAGTTCGATTTCCTTGTGCCCCACGTGTGTCAGTACTTGCCATTGTTAGAGGGATGGAACAGTGCTGCAAGTCCATCATTAATTAGCACAACAATCATGCACTTACCTATGCATCTAAAAGGGTCACCGGCTCAATTCCCTATTGACATTAGTAGTTGATATGCTATGATGTACATGTGCTTAAATGTCCATTGCATCAATGATCATGCATAGTCAATCCACATACCAGCCCTTAATGCTGTCTATATGTTGTCCCCTGTCAAGAAGCGTCTACCATGGAAGTGTTGTGCAGTGTGTGTTGCCTTGTGTGAAAACACACCACATATTTGCTCCCAAGCAGCACCCCATGTACAAGAGTTACATGATAGGAGTCAGTCCCCAAACCTATTGCAGTGCACACCTGTGTTTCTCCTTGCAATACAATCCTAATGTGCCCATGTTTTGTTTACATGGTGCTTTTCACATGTGTGTTGCCTTGTGCAGCATACAGGGCTGATGGTCCATATACCTTGCTTTGTATCTGCGTATGAAGTGTAAAATTACAATGCCTAGACAAAACTTGCCTGCACACAGATGCTCTTGCATCATGTTGAGAAGGAGCCTGCATATGTGAATGGCGGGCATTGGGTTCATGCCCAGGACAAATGCATTTGAATGTACCATCTCATATGTATTGAGGCCTTACATGTCACCTACAGTAATTATCATCTTAGGTATTACGCAACATCACTTAGCATCCCTGTGTATGACAATCGATGATGATGACCCCATGCTTTGAAATAGATGCCCTGTTAACGATAGGCCCTTGCCAAAATGTTCTGAAGATCGCATAATGTGCATGTGTACAGGTGTCAATGTGTAAGTGCAGACTGATGTGGATGTCATTGCTCCATTACAGACAACATGTCACAAGATGAGGAGAGGCATTATCGCATTCGTCTATAAAGATACCGACACATACGCAATGTTGGTCGTGCATTCAGACAGATGGGACGCCGACATGAGCAATTACGTGCTGAAGGAGCCTGGAGATCACCAACTCCCACTCCCCCATGCAACATGCGGAGCAGGAAGCAAAAGGGGAAAAGGTCACACATTGACTCAGGACCAGCAACTGGATCACATGTAGATGTAGACCCCCAAATGGACAGTCAATCTGCAGGATCAGCAAGTTGTTCCACATCTGGACATGCCTCAAATCTGACCCCAGTGACAACCACTCATCCTAAATCTGGAACCAACACTGCACAGGCCCTTGGGACAAAGACAGGTGGAGCAGCAGTAGCGCCACCTAAACAGGCTTGTGCGCAAGCAGAGATAGACGGTGTGCTCCTGATGGCCAAAATTGACAATATTGAGGCCAAAATGGAAACTTTTGAAAAAGCCCAAAAGGAGTTGACTTTGAAGGTTGCGGGCATGCAACTGCAGCTGGCCACCCTGCTGTCCATGGTTGCCGACATGAAGGCCACCATTGTTCAAATGGACAAGCAGGAATAAACACATTGAACAACTGTGGTGGTTGTTGATGACATGGTGTTGCACCTGTCAAGTTACGGACCTTGTTCTTGTTTACATGTTTAAATAGTCAGATAGTTTTTAGGATAGTTGTAGTACTTAGGAATAGTGTTAGGATAAGTGTTAAGTTATTAGGAGTGGGTGGGAGGTTGATGTATAGTGTATGTTAAATGTTTTAAAAAATCTAAAACAAAATAAAAAAAATATATCCTTGTTTAGTTAGGTAGGTTAATTAGTATGTGTTTAGATTAAGTGTATGTGTGCCTGAAGTGTGATTGGTGAATAGGGGGTGGGGGGTCATCTGTGTGTTGTGTAGTATGTGTGAGGTAGGTATAGGAACAGTTAGACAAGATAAGTGTAGATGTTAGCGCCTTAGATTAGCTTAGTGTAGGATTTTATTTCAAGTTTTGATAAGTGTAGTGTAGTTTAGCATAGATTTAATTCAGTGTGAACTTTTTTTGTAAATAAAATATGTTTTTCTTTTACAATGAGTCTGACTTGTAGGCATATGAAGTTGTGAAATAAGCTCTGGGTGAGCGTTATCCTCGCTGGACAAGGAATGTCAACAATGATCTCATATCTGAGATTACCATTACATGTTAGCTATTGTAAGCCAGATGTTCTTACACTATTACTAATTCATACAGGCCAATACTCACCCTTGAGGGACTTTAGCTAATGCGTCTCAGGTGAGCCCATGTGATCAACAATCATGTGTAAAGATTGTGGGACCTCTTTCATGAAGTTTCTCCATAGTGAAGCACAGCAGGCCTTCCTGTTGCGCTACCCTTTTGCAGGAGGGAGGGCAGGACTGTGCCATGTCTGCAAGATACAGCGTAGTCCTGTTGTTCTCACCATCACTGTTGTACAATGTCCTGTTCATCCCTAATGCAGTCACCTTTGCACAATGGGGCAAGTGTGTCTGCCTTGCGGGGACCATCAGACTTGTACAGGAACGGACACCTCTCAGTTAATCAATCATCACAACGGCCTCTTCCTCTTACTATGTGTACTGCATTGTGTGAAAAAGGTGAGACAAGTAGACTTCATCATAATTGTCAACATTGAGCCTTCCTCAAGCCTGCCTTGGGTCTGTGTAATTTCTGGACAGAGCTTCCCATTTCATGTTCCTATTACATCTGGGGCAGTGTGAAAAGCAAATGGATGTTGTTGGTAAGGCACCCAGCAACACCCATTGCACGCGCCTGTAACGCAGATCAAGGCGTTTAAGGGTCGGATTTGATGCATGCAGCATTATCGCATGACCATGTGCCTTGGTGATGGATGATGACTATTAGGCAGGGTTAGGCGTCACACAACATCACAACAAGTGAGGGTCAGATGGCACAATGGCCGTCATCAATTGGGCCACCTGGTATTGAGACTGTAGCTCAATGTTTGCAGTGTTTCACAATGCTCAGGGCCACTATGACCCACGTCTTTCCTGAAAGTGGAAAAGAAAGCTGGTTCACAAGCTGGCTATGTAGATGCAGGGAAATGTGACCATGGCTAGGTCTGTATTGCAGACGTATGTCTTGTGGGCCTCGAAGCAGATTCATTGGTAGAGGTTTGGTTGCCCAGGGTTGTGGCTGACTGTGTGTGTGTGTGAACTCCTTGAGTGTCAGTATATCTGTATGGGTGTGGATGCAGTAGTTATCCTGTATGTGCTGGCGGTAGTGGTATAATCATGGGAGCCACTGGGAACGTCTGCCTACGGTTGTCTGGACGTTAATCATTTTTGTCCGGAGGGTATTTTTGATACTGATATTGAGGGCATTAACATTGAACCGGATGATGATGATGGATGTGTGGCAGATCTAATCAATGCATCAGTTGACAATAATTTTGATGCTCTTGCAGAGTTTGCAGAGGGTGAAGAACTATGGTGAGGATACTACTATTATCCGTACTGACAGGGTGAGGGATGTGTTCTGTACAATGTATAGTTTGTGTTGGACATATGAGTGGTGAACTGTTTATCCAGGCCAGGGTACCCCCAGGTATAGTCCCATGTGGTAGTGGTTGTTGTGAGGGTGATGACCTGTTTTGACAACAAATGGAGATTTGTCCAGCTGAGGCACATACTTGTTGGCACATCTTGCATCCATTGTGGTTAGTTGTGTCCTGTGATGTTGTGTACCTTGGTGAGGGAGAGGCAGAGCTGGGTGTATTAGGCGTAGGGTACTATGCAGAGTCCATGTCCACTGATGTTCTCAGCAAGTGGGGCCATGTACACATAGTAGACAAAGGTACTGAGGGACAGTCACTGAGGGACTCAGCATCAGTACTCTGTGTGTTGTACTGTGAAATGTGTTATGCAGAATCATCTGCTCTGGTCTGCAAGGGAGGAGACAATCCAGTGTGGTGTATTACCTTGCCGCATGCCATAGTGGAGTGTGGCAGCTAGTGTGTTGTGGAACATTGTTTCTGGAAATGAAGCAATGTATATTGTCTATGGATTGGCAGTGTGACCGACTTTGAGGATTGTGTGGATTTTGCTGTGGCGTGTAGGAGGGACCTCTTGATGCTGTTGTTTGTCATGGAGCAGGATTGGGGATGTTGTATGTTCCTATGAACATCACTGGGTGGATGATGACCCTCTGGTTAATGACTTTGTCTGCTAATGTGTGCTGAAAGATGTTCCTGTGGGTCTTGACGTCTGTTTGTTCGGCAGGGGTGTAACTGCTAATGTCATTTACTTGTTAACATTTGCAATTACTGTGGAGGTGCATGTTCCAATGTTGGAGGCCATGTACTGTCACTGTTCGTGTGCAATGGGGGATGCAGCCCTGTGGAAGAAGTGATGTGGGCAGGTGTGTGCGGGTGCTCCTTAATGTATGTCCATCACGGTGTTTGTGGTGTGAAACATGTGGCCTCCAGAGGATGTTGTGTAGTGTGGCTTACTTGGGCTAAGGTGTTTTGTGGTATGCCTTGCTTATGTTCATCTAAGTTGACATTCACTTTGCTGATCTAGTGGTAGGAGACTGTACCAAGTGTGTATGATATTCCCGTGAAGTGAGTGAGGGCTGAGCTCAGTCATGTTGTTTAATTTGGTATGGAGTTTATGCTTGCCATGGATTGGCATGATGTGTAGAGGATTGTGCCCTTCATGATGTTGTATTTGTGTGGATCAGATGAGTTGTACATTTATCTGTGATGTTATCCCTGTAGGCGGAGTGCAAATCCTGGGGTCTGGTTGAGCCTCAAAGCTAAATCCAGCAGACTGCACATGAGCTGTACATAGTCCACGTATTGTAGGTAGTTGTGCTGTCTGTGATCTGCATTGTAGTTGCCAAATGTTGTGGCACATCAAGTATGTCTGTATGCAAGGGTACAACATGGAGTTGTCCTGTAGTTGACTTTGATACAGGAGTGGACATGTTCAGGACTGTGCAATCACTTGATCATAATGGCATTAGTCTGTTAGAGGCAGTTCCTGAAGATGATGGAAAGGCATCCCTCCATGGTGTTGGTGCCCGTATGTCTGCCTGATCTTGTACAAGTTGTGTATTGCGTATGCAATGCCAGTTGCTGATGTGACCCAGGCAACGTAACTAGTGCCAGCGGCTGTAGTTGGCATCACACATTTTTATGCCATATCTGTGGGCAGGACATGTGTGTAGGAGGATGCATCTCAGGCAACACTGTGCATTGGCATACAGCTGGATGTTCATAGCTGTAATTGTCAGCTGACGGGGTAAGGTGCTTCAGCAGTGTCAACATGAGACTGTTGCTTGGTATTTACACGGTGTCCTGAGCAGACAGTTGTACTATCTCACAAGGTTGCATACATGGAGTGCTGCATTTGTAGTGGGGGTGGTTTTAACATCCAGGCTAACTTCAGCTGGTCTTGCGCATGTTGTGTATGTTCACAGATGTGCTTGAACTCTGCACAACAATTGTCCCTATATACATAATCCATAGGATGTGCCTTTGATGCCAGCCTCGTACTGATGTTTTGCTTTCATATATACATGTGGTATGTCAGATATTTCATCATCACATACATACACCTTGGACACACCCACATTTATGGTAGTGTGCAAGCAGATCTGATTTTAACACTCACCCCCTCCTTGTACAAACTTGTAGTGTTAGTCATTCTAACTTATTACATCATTCGTTATGTTGCACATTAGCAATGCTGTAGTACACACGTTCCTAGTCACTTTCTGAACCTTTCCAGTTGGACATTGCATGTTGTGTTAGCAAATTGATGTAAGTGACAACTTAGCAAGTAGCAAGGTATGACAGGACTCTAATACTGAAGGGAGACATACAGTAGGGCTGAGGATGTACATGCACAGTCCACACATAAACATGAGTGAGTAGTTTTTAATTGTGTGATAAGGGAATGTCAACATCATGAGTTCACCTCTTGGAGGGAGGCCACAGATCATTTATTGTTCATCCTTTGCCTACCAGTAATTTGTTTATCGTCATTACTGGGGTATGATGAGCACCAGACAGTGTTCATTTCTTGTCCTGCTACTATATGTGTTATCCTCCAAGTCCTCGGGATCAGCGGGATGATGAAATTGAAGCCACCTCCTGATCTAACCGGACCCAGAAAGCTATGATAGCCTGGGTCGAGGAAGGATCAAGTGAGGGCAAAGGGGAAGGGAACAGGGAGGAAAGGAAGGGAACGGCAGGGAGGGAGATCTGGAACAACAAAATAACAATAATGATCGTATCTCTCTTTAAAGTAAAGGATGTACACATGAAATACTCTAGATATCAGTTCCCTATACCTGTAACGAAAATAAGAGAGGCCCTGAAGATAATTCTCTTCCCCTACTAACTGGTCCTGGATATGTGTATGAAGCGTGTAGGTTCTCCACCTGAAATACACAATCAGCCGTGAGTTTCGCTAGGGTAGACCTTTTCCCTACTTTACAAATGACAATAGTACTCAATAGTACATACCATAACCGAACAGATGAATGTCCGAAATCAGGTTTCACCATATCCTAACAAGGACCATTCTGCATACGAACCAAACCAAAGTAAAAGGTTGGGGTTACGTCACCCCTATAAGATGTAAGTACAGTACCTGGTCAAAGGGCTCACAGGTCTGTGTCCAAAGGACGGGTTCCACAAGACGTGAGAACCGACAACAGAGCTACTCCGCACGAGCCGTTGAAAGAAGGCTCAGCCAACGGAGAGCATCGAAAGCAGGAAAACTGTACACGTCCACCGCACAAGCCGAAGAAAGAAGGCTCAGCCAACGGAGAACACCTCCAGGACTTGGGAAACCCGCCGAGGTTGGGCGAGCACGGAAACAAAAGAAATGTTCCCCGCACGAGCCGGAGCAATAAGGCTCAGCCAACGGGGAATCCTGCAAAATCGGCAGTTAGGAACAGAGAGGACCAAGACAAGGAAACACAAGGAACAAGCACTCCCAAGGATGAACCTCCTACTCCACCTCCGGGTCAGGTACAAAAATATCCAACGTCTTTCTCCGAAGGTTCCGCCCTTATATACTCCTCCCAGATCACAGGGTTTGTGGGACATGTAGTTTGTGATAACAACAATTGCTCCTGAAGGAGAATCCGACTCCTGACAATATGTGCTTCTAACGCATTGTTCTGCGGAGGACTGGGAAATCTTCAGATTCATCTTCATCAGATGTGTTTGTCACAGCTGATGGTGTGACCAGTGGGGCATTCGACACAGTAGGCATAGCCACATCAGGGACTGCAGATGTTGGTGGTGTTGGACCTGCAACATGTTCGATGCCCATCAGGTACCGAATAAATGCATTCAGCATTATTTGCTGGTTCTCAAGCACAGCTGTCACATCTCGTTGGTAGTCAGCCAATTTTGTGAGGTATGCATCCTGTTTTGCTGTCATTTGTTTGAGGGTGTCCTGTATTTCCTTCAGAGTGTTGGCCACTTCAAAGCTGGCACTTGTGGTGGGCATTTGTCTGTGCCTCTGCTGCTTGACTTCTGAAATTTCAGTCATGGCGTCAAACAAAGTGCGTGGTGGTGCTTCAGTGGTGCTACCAGTTTCCGCACTGGCAGTATTTGATGTTAGGCACCGGAGCACTCCCTCTAGGGTCCCTGCCATGCTCTCAATGCCCTTACGCACCTCTTGTGCCAACTGACTCTGCACATCCACTACACGCTGTTCAAAGCAATTTAGTGTGTTTGGCGACTGGTGAGGCACAGATGTTGTGGGAGGTGGCATAGGAGTGCTTCCCTGTTGGCCAACCGGAGATCCCACTGGGCTGCTTTAAGTTCTTGTGGGTGGATAGGGAGTTTGTGGTGATTGTATTATGTCCTGAATGATTCCTGTGCCCATACTTGTTACACTTTCACCACCCTCATTGTCCATTTCAAACATGGCTTCCAGCTCCAGAGTAGGTGTACCATGGCCTGAAATCAAAAATATATGTATGTTTATGATCATGTCCTACATGTGGTGTACAGATGCACAATTTAGAGTCATCTACCCTTTTTGACTTTGCTGTGTTTCAACATGTCAAAGTTCAAGCGACACATCATCACTCATGTGTACAAAAAGTGACATGGCATTAATCATTTGATGGATACAAAATGTTTACCAAAAAACATGGCACATGGGCAGACAGTGCTTGCACACTTGCAACATTCAACTTGAGTGCATGTCCTGATGTTTGTTTTGTTGGTGTGTATTAGGGACACATTCCAGCAGAGTAGGAAGTGCATGTGGCATTTTGCACTCCATCACCAGGGACCCACACACACCATGAACAAACCTCCACGTGGAAATGAAGTCCCTCACCAACTGGATGAGGAGCAGCAGTGTGAAACTGTACTTGGAGATGACACAGGTCCTCATCCTCGGACCCACACCCTGAGCCTGGGACAACTCCTGTTGGGCAACCACACTGGGAACAGCAACAACACTCACTGACCATACACGCAACTTACAATACTTCCAGTACTCCTCCCTCTCCATGTCTGAGCAGGTCAACGCCATCTTCCCCTCATGCTACAACTGCCTCCACATGCTATGCAGGATCCACAAGTGGATCCCCACCCCAGACAAAAATAACTGTGACGCAGGCCCTGAGCACCAGCAGACTGGACTACTGCAACGCACTGTAGGCAGGATTCCCTGACAAAGACCTACTACTACTGCAACACATCCAATACACTTACGGCTCATTGATTGTCAACGTCCCCCACCGCAGCAACATCATCCCCCAAATGTGAGACCTACACTGGTTCCCCATCAGCAAGTGGATCAGCTTGAAGCTCCACACCCAGACACACAATGCACTCCATTAGGCCGGACCAGCCTGCATGTGCAGCAGACTCAGCTTCTACACCCCCACACGCCACGTCCGCTCCACCAGCCTCCCCCTCACCGCTGTCCACCGCATCGTATGACCAACCTCCAGCAGCAGTTCCTTGTCCTACCTCACCGCCAAGACCTTGCACTCCCGGGCCATCTACGGCAGACCCAGGACCTACTCCCATTCAGAAGACTCATCAAGACGTATCTCTTTGAGCATTAGTGGCAGCCCCTTCCCATCAGAGTGGTAGATGCAACATGTGTTTTCACATGCTGAAGGAGTTGTTCCAAGGACACAGACTTCTGTATTCTCTGATTTTGATTACATGCAGCTGTGGTTGATGCAGACTGGGTCGTACTGCATTCCTCAATGTTTTTCAAGTGTTTAGTTGGTGTAGTCTTAGGTGTGAGAGAGAATGAGTTGTCTGTCATCAGCAATGGATACAATGTTGAGGCTGTATTTGGTTTCAAATGGTGCTGAGGCAGCCCTGTTGATGTTGACAAGGGTCAGACACATAGATGGTCCCTCTTGCATTCAGCATTGTAATAACGTGCATTTGAAGGCGAAGGTTGTCAGTCTGATCCTTGAACCTCTTGCTGGGGTGAGTGACCCACTTAAGCATTGTTCCTTAGAATCCTGCATCATGTAGTGTAGCAAATCTGTGTGGTGTTAGTCTGTGTTGGAGCACACTCACAGCTCCTGGTCCCGGAGGGTGCAGATGTCACCTGTGGCTGTGAATATGGTGATCTTGGTGCTGTTGTTGATATAATGAGGACAGGGCTGTAGTGATCCCACAGGTGGCTGTATCTCATGTTTGAGGGGGTGCATTGAGCTGTGACTGGTGTCCTGGTGGGTATGGTAGTATGGCTGTTGTGTTGTGAGAGGTTTGGGTGGTCCTGCCTGTGGCATCTCATGTGTACGGCAAAGTTATTGTAGGGAAATTTTGTTGTTTATGGTGAAGTTTGTAGGACACTTATCACAGGTCTGTAGTGCCAGGGTGATGTCTGTGGCTTTGCAGCATAGGTTGTTGTATTAATGCAGGACCTTGACTAGTTAGCAGGACTTTCCATTATGTAGGATTGTTTATTTGTGGTTCTCCCTCATTGGGTCCATGTATGTGTTTTACATTTCAGGTGTCTTGGTGTTTATACAGTTCTTACCAAGGTATCTGCTGGTGCCTCTTGCTTCTTAGAGATCAGTGCTCTACCATGCCGTGTCCCTGTAGTGCTGTTTGTTAGGCTTGCAGAGGGTGGAGGTGTGGTATGCACAGTGGTGTATCCAGGTGTGACTTTCACTTGCAGTAACGCTGGTGTAGGCTGTGTTTGAGACCAGGGTGGTGGTTGAGGTTTGTCAGCAGTGTAGGCATGCGAAATGTCTGTGGGTCATGTTTGGAAAGGCCTGTTGTCATCCTCAAATATTTTCCATGTATGAGTGCATGGAGGCTGGCTGAGCTGCATCAGTGAATGACTGTATATCAGTTGCTGCTGAAAATGATTGCATTTGAGACCCAGATGGGCACATTCAGACTTCCCATAGGCGTGGCTTCAGCACACCATGTACATCCGTCTGCTGTGGGCTTGCACAGCGGCTGACATTGAGTAGGCTAATTGTGACTTACAATATTCAGTGATGACGGAACACATGAACACAGGGGTGGTGGCCTTAGTGGTAGTTCATAGACCATATGTGGAGTGTGGGCTCAGATGAGAGAACTGAAAGGACTTATTATGGAGACCCAAGGGATGAGTGACTGATGTGATAATGCTATGTGTCATCATGGCATGGGAGGGTGGGTAGGGGACATCTTAGATGATGTGGCTCATGTGCATATTGGCAAGATGACTCAGGTACCACCCATGATGACCAGAGCCGTGATACCCACTTCCATGTTTGGTATGCAGGCTGCATTTCAGCCTCCATGGCAAACATGGCCAACATTCCAGCATGTATTATCCCATTTACAATTACAAGTCACACCAGCACTTCACAGCGTTGTGATTGACTCAGAGTAGTGAGCCTGGCTGGCTGATTCCTTTCACGTGACACAAAGGCAGGGTTGCATAGGCTGAAGAGAAATGGGACACATCTTTGAGGTGTGACTTCCCTCAATGTGTTCCAGATTTACAAAACAAACTTGAGACTCAATAGTAAACTTGATACATTTTTGGTGTTGACAGAATACACTTACTACTTTTGGCATTCACATAATGAACTTAGTACTTTTGGTATTCACAGGAGTTAGGATTTTGCCTTTACTCTATCTTAAGTCTGTCTTCAGAGACACTTTAGGCAAAATCCTAACTTCTGTGAATACCAAAAGTATTAAGTTCATTCTGTGAATGTAAAAAATAGTAAGTGCATTCTGTGAATACCAATATAGTAGTAAGTTTAGAATTGAGTCTTGAGTTCATTCTGTGAATGGGCCTCAATATGTTTTGCAGCACACACTCACACACACATCCCTGCAACCATGAGACATTGATTGTTCTGTCCTGCATTTGTTAACTCACAGCTCTCCCTCCACAATTACCAATGTTTGACACTGTGCCCCCATGGACAACAGGTGTGACACTCTTGTACAAAAAGGAACATACATAATAACAAAACATGCCATGTCATCACATTCCATTTGATTCATTGTTCATACTAGGCATGTTGCAACTGTAGAGTAGGTGTTGCACAGCGGAGACTTTAAATACACTGTTCAAAGTTCAGTGAGTACATGGATTAAGTTTCCTTGTCACCACACACCCAGACCTGAAGCATTAAATACCTTTATAAACAACCACAACACACACAATGGAGTCAGATTAGCGAGTGATGCACACACCATTTTTCATAGCCAAAAATTATGTACACAGCATTAGTTCATATTCTGTAATGTTACCCCCTATTTTATTTGATATACACCTATCCAAATAATAGTTCAGACATATGTCCCCCCCATGACACAACCAATTGTTATTATTTGACACATAAATGCACAACATTTTTCTTACTCTTTCACATTTGTCAATATTTCTTTTTTTACATACTGACACACATTACCACATGTGGTACTTAAATCACAACATAATTGGGGTCACAAAGAATAAGAATTTAGAAATATTATTTTGGTACACATGCATTGCATAGTTGACATTGTGCAGCATACATTGAAATGGTCATCGCATGACACTACAGCAACCATACTGTACGCTGTTTGCATTTGACTGGCTCAGGTACACACTGTGAACAAAGGTTTATTCCTCTTGAACACTGCAAGAATACAATGTCAGGTACCTCCTCACCTTCAACCCTGTATGCCACCTCACCTGCCAGGACATAACTCTGCTACAGACATCACCATCACTGTCACTGACAACTTCTGTGTCACCTGCATGTGGCAGCACGACAATCATCGAAGAGGCATTGTTAACCCATACACTGGTACACTCAGAATGAGCAGGCACTCTAATGTGCCATGGTTGACCATGTACTACGACAACTACATTATCGTGACCAGGCCCATGGCCATACTCAGCAGCACACCTGTCCTTCACAACGACACAGGTGCACAATGCTTGGCATGCACCAACCCAGGCAGACTTGCACCATGTTGCAGGGGGTCCAGCGGTGCAGGGGATCAGTGTTTGTGTGCATGGAAGGGACACATTCCTGCATGATGCAGTCATGAAAAGATTTTTCACCTTTCTATGTGTCCACTTGAATGCAAAAGCGATATGTTGGTTTTATCATAGAGGGAAGATTACGTTTTAATTCAGGTTGTGCATGCCTTACACAGACCCTGTGTATGCATATCTTTGTGGCGCAGCATGATAGTTACATTTTGACGTTCCTATTGTACATTGTCAATTGGACATAGATGTTTCTGGGTATACCCTTAGCAACAGCCCTGGAAGTGCGCTTTCTGACACTTTAATGTGGAAATGATGCAATGCCATGATATGTTGTACTATGTTACATGGTTGTCTGTGGCCTATTATTGTGGGTGTAGCACATTGTGGCACCACTACATGAACAAAATAACATCCTGCCAGCACAGTGGTAGCAGTCCAAGTTATACAAGTGTGAAACTCGGTCTGTTGCAGGATGTTGTGTGATTTTTTTTTCAGGAGGGTAGTTGTATCTTTGCACCTGCGTGTGGCACTTGTCAGGTGCAGCAGTGGGCTGGGACTTCACTTTGGACATATATGTTTACTTTCACAGGGGTAGCTGTTTCCCTAATGTAACATGTGCATGTCCCTGGTACAATACTTTTTGTAGACCCTTCACAGTTCATGACATTGCATGATTTCTCTTTCCACAACACGTCAGTAATTGAACCAGCCACCTTAGTTTATGCACAGCACAACATTACCTTCTTTGCACATTTCCCCTTGTAGGGACTTACCCTGTGTGTCTTCCAGTTCCTCATGCAGTGCACTGTCCTGCCCAGGGATTCCAACAACCAACTCCTCTGGGATGACCGCTGCAACCCGCTCCTCAAGGTCATTCAGCTCTTCTTGTTGTGATGGGCTGCCTCCTCCTGTAAGCCCAGCTTCTTTCCGGTTTTTGGCCATTTTTTCTTTAGTGCGGCGCTTTATATCATTCCACCGTTTTTTTAGGTCAATAACTGTCCGCCTAGATTGGACCACACAGTTCACCTTGGTCAATATGTCCTGCCAAATAGCCTCTTTTTTGGATAGTGGCAATTTGGAACTAGCAAACAGCTGGTGCTGGTGGTCTGTTACCTCACTTATCAGTGTATTGTTCTCCTCAGCACTGAAATTTATTTTGCGCTTCCTCTTTCCAAGGGTTTCTCCCTGTGTTGCAGGCTGGGCATCCTGGCTGCCATGTGGAAGGTTTCCTTGGCTGCTGCTCTGTCATTCAGGCTCCATGGTGGCAATTTTTTCCATTTGCGGGAGAATTAGGTGATAGATGCGCGTGTTTTTGGCGTTTTCCGGATTCTGACGCAACGTGATAGTGGCGCAGCGATGCGTACACCTGCGTCGTTCCGCAAATGCGACTTACGGCATTTTTACCGCACTTGCGTGTCTTTTCGGTGCGTCAGGACGGCCGCGTCTGCGTCACTTTTCCCCGCCTTGCACCTCCCCTTGCAGCATGGTGCGTCATTCCGTAGATATGACGCATCCGCGCCGCAACATTCTGACGCAGCGTGTCGTACCGAAAAGTGACGCATCCTTGTGTTTGCGCAAGGATGCGTCACTTTTCATAAATAAGGGCCATGGTGTTCCGTCTATGGCGGTAATACCAGATGTCCTGAAACAGATTCAAAATGAATACAGGACAAAGACTGATTTAAATCTGGATATGAAACTGCTGAAAGATTTCAAACAGGTCTCAACAATAATATTAGCTAATATTAAAGGTGAGGCAGCATCTGTGGCGATCCGCCAAAAGTGAAGAGAATTTTATGTAACTGAGCAACCATATGAACTGACCAGAATAATTGAAAAATCCTATGATAAACTAGGTAGAGATAGTTTGGGTGGGAGACCAGTTAATCCCCAACTAACTGAAAGTCCTGAAAAGGTCTTTATTAAAAACACTCTCACTGTTCCTAAAAAGAAGTAGGAGAACACTAAACAAACTTCTAAAGAGAAGCGTTCTCAATCCTGAGGTAGGTCTTCTCAAAAGGAGCCCTCGGAAAAGAGGTATAAACCTCAGGAACAGGGATAATTTGAGGAAACTTGATAGATATCAAGATACTGATACACGTTTCTCTCGTACCTTTCAGGCTTCCTCACAGAAATCGGAAAGAAGAGGACGGTCAGAACATAGGGGAGAACGCGTGTAGTCCAAAGACGATTAACACGTTCCAAAAAATAAGAGAACCCAATTCACCAAAAAGAAGGTAGTAGGTCTCAAAATCAGATATGCCGAGAATCTTGAGGACACAACTTAAGAACGGGGCGTGGGCTCAGACAATACTGGACAGCGCAGCAGAAGTAACCTTAGCTCGCAAGATCTTGAAGGATCATCTGGGGACAGTGGACTTGAATGAGTACATCCAAGTTGAAAATGCTGATACCAGGGTTAGCGTACCCCATAAGTTATATGAAGTAACACTCCAGAAGAAAGGGGATATAACTAGAAAAATAAGAGCACTCTTTTGGGAGAAGCTCTCTAACGATTATGACATTCTTCTAGCTGAGAAAGACTGGCCACCTAAATTTGTCAGGTAGTGCTCACATGGCGAAGACATCATAATGCCAGCCTTCTCCAATCATATTCCAATTCATTTAAAATACACCTATGCCAGAATATGGGCTGTAGCCCAGGCTCCAGCATTATATAAAAATCATGGAGGATGGGATGAGGATTCCCCTCACCATAAAATCCTGTTAAAAACTCAACCAACTGCTCAAAGGCAGTACCCAGTGAAGCAGGAAGCTAAAAAACAGGTCATGGAGATATTAGATCAACTTGAATACCAAGGGGTGATTGAAACATGCACCTCGTCAATGTACAATCCTTTGTTTCCTGTCTCCAAACTAGACAATACATATTGTCTGGTTTTAGATTACAGACATTTAAACTCGTGTTACAAAACTTTTGCAGTACAAAATGGACACAGTGCAGCACTAATGAATAAAAATGTGCGTAAAAAATAACCACATAAGATATACCTCTAACGGTTTCTTCTGTCAAAACATTGCACCAGAAAGTAGGTACTTGACCGCCTTCTCAATTATGGGGACACAGCTTCACTTCTGTCGTCTCCCCCAGGGATTCAGGAATAGTCCAGGGTTGTTTTCAGCTAGAGTAACAGAGTTACTACAAACGTATGATGATGAGGCATTATCTTATGTCGATGACATCTATCTAACAGATGATGACTTGGGCAGGCACTTGAACAAAGTGAATACCATTATACTTGGATTCGCCTCTGAAGGGTATAAATTAAATTTTAAGAAATCAAGAATTGCCCACTTCAAGGTTCTTTTTCTAGGATACGAGTTTTCAAGTGAAGGCAAAAGCCTGGCAGCCAACTTTTTTAGAAAAGTGTGCGCTGCTCCAACCTCCAAAAACACTGAAAAACTTACAGTCAATTCTAGGCTTCCAAAATTTCAGAAGAACATTTTAAACTACGCAGAAAGGGTTAAAGCTCTCTACAAATTAATCAAACTTGATTTCAAACAAATGAATTAGACTCAAAAAACACACAAAAATGTTGCTTTCAGTACAAACTGACATGTTAGCAACAACACATTTACAGACTCGAGTAAATGTACGCAACCTTGTAATCCGAATCATTCCAGGAAGATGTGGATTCACATACTTAACCATTAATGAAGGAGAAAATGTACCAATAGCTTATAAATCACACTTGTACACACAAGCTGAAATGAAATTCACCTCTACAGAAAAAATTCTGACAGCGGTTCAAACTGCAGTAGCAAAATAGAGAGCCCTCGCACAGGGGAAACGTATCATGGTCATTACTCCTGTACCCCCCTTAGAGGCAGTGACAAAAGCGAGCATTCGGATTGCAAAGGCTTTATATCGGAGATGGATACAATGGGTCAACTCTCTTGCTGCAACAGACGTTGAATATGTTTTTGACCCATACTTGAAAATACAAGAATTTCTACAATACGAACAAGAATGTCCTCTGCCCACTGAGATTCTGCCTCTAGAACAGTATGAATGTATAATTCATACAGACAGATCAGCACAGCCTGCAATTGGGGTTAAACAAGCTTATAGTGCTGTGCGCATGATCATTAAAGGTCACTGGCGCGATTGTAAATTCTGCCCTATGGTCACAAAATTACAATCTCTCGGAGATTTGTGCAGCTCAGCGAGCTGAACTACAAGCATTCAAGATGGCGCTTAAAAATACTGATTGCAAATTCCCCACTTTCATAGTGTGCGATTCTTATTACTGAGTTCAATCTTACAATGAATACTTGCAGAACTGGATTCAAAACGGTTTCAAAGATGCAAAAGGTGGCACAATCAAGTATAAGTTGCTTTGGGAACAAGTAGTTCAATTACAAAAAGAACTACTAAAAACTCATGTCATCCATACACTGAGTCATCAAAGTGATGGCGTTCATGTTGCAGGGAATTCATTGGCTGATGAAGCCACGAAGGCAGCAGTGCAAACGGCTTCCGTAGCTGCAATCACTCGTTCAAAAATGAAAATAGACAGCAAAATAATGCTAGCTGTCAATGCCACAAGCAAAGGCAGCAATGCAGCGTTACCTCAAAATTATCCACTTGAAATTTCATACATAATTGTTGCCAAATCCGTTCTTTTTGCTCGAATCCCTGGAGTCGGGGATTGAGTAATTCCTAACAGGAGACATGGAGTAGCTTTGATATACGAAGCACATTTGGGAGAGGGTCTGAGACATCAAGGGATCTCTAAATCTATACTAGGGGATGAATGGTCACATTCACACATTTGCAATTAACTGCCATAACTGCAACAGAGATCGCAGCAGAGAACGCCGCCAGATACCTGACTACAGTGTTGCCAGCCCAGTACAGACACCATTGTTAGACAGCATTAGACTCTCTACACGCAGACGTCACTATGGACGAATGCAGTCCCGCAACTATTAGGACAGACTCGTTTGGATGTGGGTTCAGTGCTCGGCTGACACCCGAACTGTTGCAAAAAGATTTGCAAGTCTTTATCTGCACATACGCAGCCGGCACACTACATTCTGACCATGGTCCTGCGTTTAGCTCAAAGGCTTACAATTGCAGTATTCTAGTCCATTCCATCCTTAGGGAAATTCGGTTGTGGAGAGAAAAAAACGGGATATAAAGCAATCTATAACAGCTAGGGTATTAGGCTCAAGTGACGGGTGAGTCAAACATCTAATAAGTGTCCAACGTAGTCTTAACAATATGCCAAGAAGTTCTCTGGGTGGAATCACTCCATATGAAATCCTTTTTGGAACTAGAATGATTGTCCAGGACCTTGATCATCATACTTCAGTGGTAGAACAGAAACCTTTTGATATCAAAGAACGTTTGGCTGTTTATGCAGGACTTAAATGAAAGAAGGAGAAGTCAAAGCAACACATTGCAGAAGCCAACAACCACTGAAGGGGAATCACCCGTCCCAGCAAGGCCTGGCTGTATTCCAAAGATTAGGGATCTAGTCAGAGAAAAGATTGCGGACAAGAAGGAATTTGGGCCATCTTACAGACAACCAGTACCTGTGCTAGCAATCCACAGATCAAGAACAGTGTTACTGATGCCCCTTGCTGAAAGAAAGGAGAACAGGTTTGTATCTAACGACCAGTTAAAACCACATCATGTGGCCAATCATAAGTAGTAGGCCAAGTGGATTCCAAAGATGTAGCAGATGACCAAATCTGGCAACTATCCAAGAGGTTCAAACTGAGAGACTCATCACCTTTGAGGAATCTGCTGTGCGTAACAAAGGACTAAGCAACAAAGCCATGGAACTTGTGCCTCTTGAAACCCAAATAAAAGTTTGTCAAGAAACAACTGTCTACAATGATATAGAATCTAACTATACTAATATGACAAGGGAACTAGTAGCCTCCAGCGATTTCAAGTAATCTTGATGCAATACCTACAATTGACAGAACTGCCTCTGGCTATTTCATAAAGTTTGATACGTTTTCCGAGGATCCCAGTGAACCTGAAACAACACCATCAAAAAGAACTTTCAAAGAACAAGAAACAGAACATTTTCATCAACTGGAAAAGACCTATCTGGTTTCACCATGGATTGAAATTTGGATTGTGTTAGGTGTACTTTTTCTTCTATTTTGGTTGTCTCTTGTATTAACTTTGGGAATGCTGATAAATGGAAGATATAGTAAGAAAGACACAGCAGGTAAGAACATCAACTTACTCCTCACGCCACACAAATCATCTCATTGTGAACAAAGAGACTTGTCATCAGTGAACATCACAGCCGTTGCTATACCTGGTGGTATAGCTTGGGACAGAACTGATTATGACATCTTTGGTCCTGCAGAGCTGTTGAAGATTCCACACCAATTCAAGGTTTCCTTGAGTGACTTTGCTTCATCTAGTACCTTTTATGATGATTGGGACTTTGAGACTGTTAATAATATGATGTCAGACTTAGAGATGTCTGAAAAATGTACAAATCATGAATACTTAGAAGGTTCATCAGATTATGAACAAAGGTACTGTTATAATCACTATGGTCATCATTTCTTGCACACATCTGCAAATCCTAGAAATGTTTATTCTAATAATCAATGGGAACATTGTCCAACGCGGCCAAAGGGTAGCTCCCAAAAAATGTATGACAAATTTCCATACTTTTCGGGTTTTAATGTCTCAAATCAAGAAACATTTTACTTTAAAAATGTTAATAAGACAGGAATGAAAAGTATGTTGACTATTTTTTTTATTTTTTTTATTTATAAAGTTTTATATAGCGCGAACTTGACCCAAGAGGGTATCAGAGCGCTTTACACTTAGGATTGTTGCGTTACAAGTTACATCAGATTTGCATAGTAAGGAACAGTACACATAAACAATGTAACAGTAATTCAGAGGTGGGAGGGGAGAAGGAGTAATAGCGGGGAGACGAGGAGGAACAATGTCCAATGTCCAGCTGGGTAGTTGACAGTCAAGGGGGAAAACCAGGGTCAGACTCCTCATTAACTGTCAAACAGTTCCACTGGTCATTAAGAACAGAAAGATGTGTACATGTAGTGCTTTCGAATTTATATGTAATTTTTTATGTCTGTATTTTTAATGTCATGGGCGATCCTGCTTAATAGCACAATGATATGGACTTGTTTGTATGTTATGTTTCTGTCTTACAATGGTTATATATATGTGTGTTTTTATGTCAATTCTTTATAATCATTTTTACAGCCCTGACGAAGTTCCCGTGGCACAAGGGGGAACGAAACGCATTGGCTTTGTGCCGTTGTTGATCATAAAGAAACTCAATAAAAAGAAGAACCTTCAATGAAATTATACTCTCCTGATTTGATTGTGTAGTGCACCTTCCTTTCTGTTCTTAATTTTTTGGTTTAATCGCACCCTCTAGCAGCAGGTGCTGGAAGTTGTTGCACTCAAAACTCTTATTTGTGAAACTAAATGCTGTGATCGTGCATGGCCTGGGTCTGCTGCTATGTTCTTTGGTTTTGTTTGAAGCTCCACTGGTCATCAGCCATTTTGCTCAGGTCTCAGTGTTCAGGAATAGCCAATTTTTAGTTTATTTGATATGCAAAGGTTATATAGCGCTATCTAGACCCGGAGGTATCAGAGCGCATAACCAGGTGAACGTTACATTATAAGGTACATCACAAGAATTATAAAGCGCTGGCTAGACCCGTAGGTATCAGAGCGCTATAGCAGAGGAGTATTGCGTTACAAATTACATCAGTTATAATAGCGTAGTAGGTACAGTAAACAAACAATGGAAGGAGGAATATTAGCGGGGAGACGAGGAGGAACAATGCCCAATGGCCGGCTGGGTAGGTGATGGTCAAGGGGGAAAACCAGGGCCAGACTCCTCATTAGCTGTCAAGCAGCCCCACTGGTCATCAGCCATGTTGCTCAGGTCTCAGCGTTCAGGAAAAGCCAATTTTTAGTTAATTTCACATGCAAAGGGTATATAGCACTATCTAGACCCAGAGGTATCAGAGCCCCTAACCAGGGGATCATTTCATTATAAGGTACATCAAAAGAATTATAAAGCGCTGGCTAGACCAGTAAGTATCAGAGCGCTATAGCAGAGGAGGATTGCGTTACAAATTACATCAGTTACAATAGCGTAGTAGGTACAGTAAACAAACAACAGAAGGAGGAGTAATAGCGGGGAGATGAGGAGGAACAATGCCCAATGTCCGGCTGGGTATGTGACAGTCAAGGAGGAAAACTAGGGCCAGACTCCTCATTAGCTGTCAAGCAGCTTCACTGGTCATCAGCCATGTTGCTCAGGTCTCAGCGTTCAGGAAAAGCCAATTTTTTGTTTATTTGATATGCGAAGGTTATATAGCGCTATCTAGACCTGGAGGTATCAGAGCTCATAACCAGGGGAACGTTGCATTATGAGGTACATCAAAAGAGTTATAAAGTGCTGTCTAGACCCGTAGGTATCAGAGCGCTATAGCAGAGGAGGATTGTGTTACAAATTACATTAGTTACAAAAGCGTAGTAGGTACAGTAACAAACAACGGGAGGAGGAGTAATAGCAGGGAGACGAGGAGGAACAATGCCCAATGTCCGGCTGGGTAGGTGACAGTCAAGGGGGAAAACCAGGGCCAGACTCCTCATTAGCTGTCAAGCAGCTCCACTGGTCATCAGCCATGTTGCTCAGGTCTCAGCGTTCAGTAACCAGTTTTTAGTTTAATTGATTTGCGTAGGTTACATAGCGCTATCTAGACCCGGAGGAACGTTGCATTATAAGATGCATCAAAAGGATTGTAAAGCGTTGGCTAGACCTTTAGGTATCAGAGCACTATAGCAGAGGAAGATTGCGTTGCAAATTACATCAGTTGCAATGTCGTAGAAATGTACAGTAAAACAACGAGGTTGAGAGAATTTATAGTAATAGGTGGGGAGGAAGGAGCCATAGCCGGTAGACAAGGACGAACTGTGTCCAAAGACCAGAGAGACAAATAGAGAGGGAAATGGGAGAGGTGGAGTGAGAGGGGAGAGGACGAGGGGGAAAACGGAAAGGAGATAAAGGAAAAGTCAGCCACTAGACCATGTGGGTAGGTGATGGCCAGGGAGATAATCCAAGGCCAGTCTCCTCCATAACTTTCTAGGAAGCTCCAACGGGCATCTGTAAGCAAAATGGAGAGAAAGGAGACACAGAAAAGGTAGAACGGCCGAATACTCAGAGGGGGGGAGAGCGAGATAGGGAGAAGGGGAGAAACAGTGTCCAGTGTCCGGGTGCCTGCAATGTGTCTTTGTCCTTAAGCCCAAGAAAATCAGCGCCCTAGTTTTGCTGGTCAGGATAGATTCATTGCGGGAGTGTGGGGCAGCCCCAAGTGCTCCCTCAAACAAAGAATTTGTTTGTGACCTCATAGTCACCTCTGTAATGCATTGCGTGGCAGCCCAACACTCTGCTGTGTGGCTATGATGATCTGATCCGCACTGCTTCTTCTCTCTATGCAGGAACGTGTACCTCATCCACTCTTCCACAGATTCTGAAATGGGAGGGACAGCCGCCGTTTTAGAGTCAGGTGGGGTGCCTCAGGGTCTCCTCCCCCCACTCAGCAATCATCAACAGTAGGCAGGGATTCCAGTTTATGTCTACTTGTGACCCCCACCCACGCATACTTAGCTGTGTGTTGGTCACATACACAACAGGCAGGTATAGTAGAGTTCAGCCTAACGCTACTAAGTGCATTGCATTGGCACTTATGTTTTGGGCGGTTAGCTTTTCTCTAGCGTTCCCTATATAGGTTACCGAAGGTCTTCAGGGTGTGCAAGTAGCAGATAGAATCCGTTTTGTGGGGTGCCCCTGAGGATGCGTGGTGAACAGGCAGGGCGCCGGTCCCGCTGTAACGATTCTCTACTTCTGTGAGCGAGGCAGCGAGTCAGGACCTGGGGGGAGTCCCTCTCAATTGTCTGTGATCAAAGCTAGACCGCCATATTAGGGTCAGGCAAGGCGTACAAACTCTCGCCACAACAGGGTCTTTCAGCCCTTACCCGCCCAGTAATTGTTTTGTTGGGATTGTATCCCATCCATCAGGAGTCTCTGTACTCTTCGGTCCCCACTGTCATTGCCCATGCATCTGGAGAGTCCCGAGTCGCAGTATGGAACCCCGGGGTTTGCTGCGGCAACTTCTCCTGTGGAGTGTATCTCCTCCCGCCAGATCCTCAGTGCTCCCAGAATCAACAGCTGGCTCCACAAGCCACGGCAAGTGGAATGTTGCTGCAGCATCAGCTCCCGGATCCCATCACAGGCCACCGAGGATTCTTGCCACTCTTGGGGCAGTGGGCGCCATCTTGGTGAACGCCGGGGTCTATCTGTAGGGCAACTTCCCGGTCCCAGGGACAATTCATCAGCCATTGCAAAACACCCAGTTTGTGCCCCGCATGTTCAGCCCGCCGATGGTGTTCTTTACAGCAGTCGAAACGCGGGCCAGCCGCAGCTGGAAGCTCAGGAGAGCAGTTCTTCTGCCTTTTATGCTCAGCTGTCCAGATTAGGTTTTGACTTTTGAAAAGAAAACATTGAGACAAAAACTGTCTGGGACACAAAAGACTGGCAGGTGCAGGGATTAGAAGCTTTATTTAGAGCCTGCATCATCCCTGAACAAATATTGTTTTTGAATGACACTGTTCAACAGACATCTAGTCTTGGCCTAGCTTAGATAAAATATTTAAACAAACCGTACATACCTACACCTACACCTGATAGTAAGAACACTACAGAGGGGGTGATCGATTTAAAAACTATTTTATTTAAAAACAGAACATATCCTGATTGGAACATATGGTTAATCTGGCCCACAGACACAAACAACTGTCAAGAGAGATTCTTGATTAAAACACAAGGGTTTCCATTCATTAGGCCAGATCCAAGATATGTCCAGAGACATCATCCAGGGATAGTAACAACATACAGTGTAGGAAAACTGTGCCTTGAGTGGCTACAAAAGTCCACACTAACAGAGGTAAAACAATACTTATCTTTACTTAAAGATGGCGTTGATTTAAGAGACTTCTTACAAGGACCTGCAAAACAGTGTCATAAATGTTTTATATACGCTGGACTTCAAAACGAATACGAGAAATTGATCGTATTAATTTAGAGAAATCTCTCTCTGTAGTTGACAATGGGTTAACAACTCTGTCATCCAGTTGTGGAGATTAGGCAAGCTAATGCCCAGAGTTGCCGAGTGAGACCCCAGATTAGAGTAGGCACCGAAGCGAGAATTATCGAGTCCGCTGACCCAAGTCCACGACCCTGCCGCGTCGGGAATTGAACCCTGGTCCCGGCTGACTTCTGCTCCCGGGTCTGCCGCCTCTAACTGGTGAGCCACACCACTCCACTATACAAGTATTGTTTCCTAAAACCAAGACAGATGGGGAGTCGCCCTTACGGCCTTCACTGAACATCTCTTCTATACGAATTGATGCTTTAAGCAGAATGAAAGCCATTCTTTTACAAAAAACTGTGCCACTGACCTAGTCCAAAGAGATGAATAAACTGCAAGTTGCAAGGACTTCTGCAAAGATATCCACAAACTGCCCTATACATTTCTCAGAAATGTTAGGTCGTATCCTAAACATGTCTGATACCAGTGGTGTTGTACATGTATTTAAGACAGTTTTTTCGGGACAGTTAGCACCGTTTGAAGCAGTCCTCGGCATATTTCCAAACTTTGTGCACTCTGTGTTCGGTGGCCTGCCTCTCATTTTGGGACTCATAGCAGGAATACTATTTTTGCTCCTTCTGCTCCGATATGGGAAGTCAAGTCACCAGCGACACCCAGATTACCTTAGAGAACACTCTCCTGGCAATGAAGTGTCGTGAGCGCATGATACAGATTCTGGGCTTGGCTCGTTTAAGAGATCTAAATACCACGTGGTTTCTATCATTCCGACCAATCTGGCATGATTGCATCTTACCTGTTCTACGATGCCTGCTATGTGAAGCAAAATGCGTGCTAGACATCTGTCTGAGACTCCCATCAGTCCTGGCAACGGATGTTGATACTTTGCTTGGACCGGTAACGGCTCATGCACTGTGTTTGTCCCCAGCGGCTACCAATCCTGATGACGGCATTCATTGAGATCTCACAGATGCAAACAGCAGACGGTGAGATACTTGGAGCGACAGGCACATAGGTACCATCTCCTTCAAGCATTGCTCATGCGGCTGACGGCGATGCTTCTCATCTTTGTGCAATCGATCTGCTTAACGAGGTAGTTCAACTTCCTCCTACAGTAGTAGACAAATTCTTTACCAGCTTAGAAGATTTGGGGGCAGATGTATCAAGCCTTTTGCGATTCGCAAAGTCCGAAATTCCGGCCTTTGCGAATCGCAAAAGGCTTATTAGCATTTTATGACATGTATCAAAAAATCGCAAAGTAAGGTATCGCAAACCATTTGCAATTCCTTATTTTGCTTAAGCATTTAAAAAATCGCACGTTTTGTGATGCCTTAAATGCGATGTATGTAGGTTTTTGAAATTGTGAGTTTGGGTTAAGAAATCACAAATTACCACCAACTTGTAGTTGGTGGTAATTTGCGAATTCTTTTAAAAATGCCCTATTTGGCATTTGTGAAGGTGGCATGTGACGCACATACATGCCCATAGAGAATGTATGTGCACCATATGCACACACATGTAGATTTCAGGGGTGCAGCAGGGTGTCTTTGAGACACCCCTGCACCCTTGAAATTATTCTCAATTTGTGATTAGCAAATTGAGAATCGCAAATTGAGAATATTAACACAATCATTCATATGGGCCTCCTGGCCCATAGGAATGCATGGGAAATTATTCCTTAATTGCGAATTTGCAAAATGGGAATTCGCAACTAAGAAAGAAATCGCAAAAAAATAGAGATTTTCTACATACATTCCATTTTGCGATTTCTAAATAGCGATTCCTTAAAAATCGCTATTTAGAAATCGCAAAATGGAATCTTGATACATCTGCCCTCTGATGTTTTCTCCAAACAATGAGACTGACTTTTGAAGTTAGCACACCGTGTTCTGTGGGACTCTTATTGGACCTTCACTTTCCAAAACAAACGTCTAACTTTGGAACTCTTAATTTTTCTATGATTTGACTTTTTTCCAAAATGTAACTTTTTTTTGGCACAAAGTAATCTGCCTAAAGTCGAACTATTCCTAGAGAGCAAGAATTCTTTGAATACTTCCAAGAGACAATATTTGACCTTGCCCACAACCAAATAAATTATAAATTATGTCATGGAATGGTTTCAACCTTTTCTCTTCTGTATTTAAGAGCCATTTCATAAATGTATTTTAGTGATTCATTCAGATAGCATTTTCCAATATCATACTATATGCTTTGAATGAAACATTGCTTTTAAAAATGCGTTCAGCACTAATGCTCTTTTCCTGTACAACCAATACCAATGCATTTCTTTGTATTTTGGAGGGGGTTTTAAAACATCATGCTTTAGATATGTTTTATGTGCTTCGAACTTAGTAATGTCGCACATAATAATGTGGAGTGGGTGTTGTATGGCATTTTAGGATCTGAGCGAATTTTCCCACTTCATGCCCTTATATAGGTACAATTCCCATTGCCCTAATACAGGCATAGAAATCATACACTTATTTAGACATAGCCCATGCAGTCCAAATACAGGCATGGCTACTTCCACCCGTACCAAAACGTCACAACGATTTCTTGGAAAATCGGCTTAAGCAGTCAGGGACCTCCCCCTGCTTGAATATTGATTTGTCCAAGAACCCATGTACTTTACAAAGAACTAATATTCCCTTGGGGTTCTTTACTGATGTTATTATGCCTGACTTTATGTCAAACTAGGCACCTTCAAGGTATGAATATACCTTCACTTGCTCTAGCAAGACATGGTGTTTCAGAGTAGTTCGACTATCTACTTGCCCGACGCAGCTGGCTAAAGCAAGTGCCGAAGGAACCGACCCTCCAGCTGATGTACTGATCAAGAAGCTGTCCTTTCTCTCGCTGAGAATCTACCTCCAGTGTTTCCAAGCTCCCCTTGCGGGGTGTTGGGAAATCGAGTCCAGAGACAGAGATACCAGACCTCCTTTATTCTAAACCAAGGTATGGAGCTGATTAGAACCTAAGAGAAATATTGGATAGATTCTTGGCAAAGAAAACCAAATCTATGCTACACACTACTTACTCCCTCCCGCATACTAGACTTAGGTTAGGTACATTGGGGTAGACATATTTTAGAAGCACCAGTTGAGTATTTTAGCCTGTGTATTTATGTAATTATTTTTATATGGCTTAGAAACCATACAATGCTTTCACAGTATTATTTTATAATACTATTCTCGCTGTACACATTATAATTTGCAGCCTGCATTATGATTGTAGCAGTTCATTTTACTTACATGAGAATGAAGACTGTTCAATAAAACCTTTTATTGAAAATGCCTGTTTCTCTAGTTCTCTGCACCTCTGTTGAAACGAAGCATGCACGATTGACTGAGTGAAATATTTATCTATTGTTTCCGTGACTCTAGAGATACAATTCTTATTCTTGGGAAACAAAGTTGTCCTGTTTATGCAGTTGTCAGAAACTAATCCCTTATTGTGAATTCGAAAACATTTCTAGTGACCTCGGAGTTAGCTGGCACACTCACTATTAAGTTTAATACATTCGATAGAGACCTAGTCAACCTCAGTCCTACGTCTAAACTATAGGATATATTATTCCAATGCGCAGAGCCTATTGGGTATATAGTAACTACACTACAATGGTTCATGGGTAACCTATTCCTATACCTGATTGTTCCTGTTAGAAAACTTGATACCCCAAATCAGACCATAGGTGACAATAGCATTTGAAAATATACCAGCGCCGGCCTTGCTTGTTCAAAGTTACAACCTCTGAGCAGAGGAATAATACATTTTCTGCACAGTAAATTATAATATGCACAGAAAAATATTAAATTAATTAAGGATGTTTTGGTCCGAAATGTTATCACAGGGGCAGGGATTTAATGTTCCTTCTTTGATGAAATACCCTCTTGGAACGGCAAGGAGCCAGGGAAGCATATTAAACCTAAATCTTGTTAGAACAAAGAGGTGGTATGGTTTGTTTATATAGGATAAATATGGTTGCATCTGTCGACCCAGGCTCAGTGTGGCAAATCTTCTCACCGTGAGTTTTTTCAATTCGTTCTCGTCCCTTAGTAACCTAAGTCTATCCAAGAACTGCTGCTTGAGGTCTCTTATGGCCATTTTTCCCAGTGCTATAGGGCTCAAAAATAAATCAGAGCAGCCAAGGATTTCCATCTGGTCCTTAATATATCTAATCCATGGAATATCTAACTCCTTATCTAGGGAGAGGCAATCTTGGATAATCAACTGGTTAAGATTTGGAGTGTGTTGTGCCCAAATTCTCAGCCAACAGAGTAAAGGGGGAACCTCAATCTGGGCAGAAATAAAACCTGCTCCTAGCTCCTCATTTATGTTAAGGATTGGCGTGGAAGCCGGGACCGACAGCAATCTGCGCAAAAAAAGTATTGTCGGCCCCCTGGATTTCTCTGACATCTTATATCCCCATATATCGCTCCCATAAGTCGCCATAAGGAGACACTTGGCGTTGTAAATCTTCATAAGCCCAGGAAGTGGTTTTGATCCAGTTCTTTTTGCAAAGTCAAAAATGGAACCCGAAGCTTCGGCTAATACATTCTTTTTGTGTGTATGCTGCATGCACCATGAGCGCCGGTAATCGAAAAGAACCCCTAAGAATGGAAAAGCGGGGACTTTTACTAATTCTTGATCCTTGCAATAGAATTTGACCTTTATTGCCCTCCTTGAACCTATGGACATAGCATGTGACTTTTTAAAATTAGTAATTAGGTCCTAAAACTCCATAAAATGTATAAAACAGTTTAAAAGCGTTTGCAGCCTCCTTGCGGTCCTTGCCACCAACACCGCATTGTCGGCATGAAGAAGTGAGGAATCATTTATTGCCTACTCTAGGAATATCTTTACAGCTCGAAAACAGAGACTCCCCTAACTTATTAATATAGAGTGTGAACAGCAAGGGGGCCAAGATGCACTCATGGCAGACCCCTCTTTTAACTGCCCACGAATCAGTCAGGCTACCATCTTCATTAAGAGCACTGCCGCTGTTGTGTTTTCATGGATGGCTGCCAGAACAAAGATCAGGTCAGCCTATATCTTGAAGGGTCACCCCGAGTTTTGATCCATTAACAAGGTCAAAAGTCGAGGTTAGATCCATAAAGGCCAGATGGAGATCCCTGTGCTTAGCGACTGTATACTTCCCTATTACCAAATTGAGATTAAGGCATCGGCCCAACGTGCCTTTCCCTTGCCTAAAACGTTATTGGAGATCAGAACTTATACTTGCTTGATCAAGCCACTCTGTGAGGCATGCCAGGGCAACTTTCCCCATAATATTGGCCGTGGAGTCAAGGAGCGAAATGGGCCTATAACAGGCCGGATCGTCTCTTGCTCCCTTCTTGAAGATCGATTTAATCAATTGCCTTGGGCCAAGACATGGGAAAACCGGACAGGGAGGCTTCAATAAAAACATGGGTTTAAAATCTTGGCTCATAACTTGGGATCTGCTTTATAGAGATCAGCTGGTACTCCATCGGGACCTGGTGCTTTCCCCCCTTAAGTTAATGTAATCGCCTTAGTGACTACATCTATAGTAAAGACAAATGGATGTAATACACTACCTACTGTCTTTGCGGGAGTTCCGGGGATCACATTGCTATACACTTTCCCAAAGTGTTACACCCACCTCTCAGCAGGAACTTAAGAATCTTTACTGGAGTTTGGTGATCCATCAAATAATGGGCTGTTTACAACAGACAAGAACCTAGTACTATTGGCCAGGACACTGGCCTGACTGAGCTCCTCCCCCGCCAGCTCCCTTAATTGCCTTTTCTGCCTTTCCACTGGAAATTGTATGCCCTTCTTGCGTTCTTATCTTTACCCATGGGCCTACCCTAGGTTTTTTCTTAAGTTCCTGCATGTGTTCTTTATGGGTACTCATACAGGTTTCATCAAACCATTTTTTAAATTTTGGGGGCCTTGGTCTGCGGAATACAGTTAGGTTTGAAGCAACCTGTTTTGTGATTCGGTCAAAGGCATCAAGGACTGATAGTGGTTGGGGGTCCTGTTCTAAGCAAATCCCAAACTCCTGTGCACAATTAGTGATTAGACTGTCAATAAAGCTGTCAGTGGTGATCCTTTCCCACCTTATTCTGCGTGCTTGTTCTATGTGTAGAATATTAGCAATGGTAGTTGGGTCATGGTCCTTCCTTCATTCACAGCATATATATTAAGGTCCAGTATCAATGGGTTGTGATCGCTAAAACAGTTATTTGTTGCTCTTAATGTGCCTAATGTTGACAACAATGAAGAGGAGACCAAAATATAATCAATTGTACTTTGCCGGCCATGGACAACATATATGGGTAAGGGAAGTATCCTATCTGACTGTGCAGGGCAAATCAAGTTATTGGTTGTGAAAAAACTTTCTAAAAAGGTGCTGAAAGAGGTGTGTTCGAAATGGGTTAGCCCCCGGGGGCCATACTCCTCCTTCAGCCTTACTAAACAGTTGGTAGGGCAAACGTGAATATTAAAATCTCCCAGGACTAATATGTTATAGTGAGTTTCAGTGCTGTCAGCATAATTGTCCACAAAGGCGGTAAGATCTCTCAAATGCTCTAGCTCATCACTTCTAATGATTCATCACTAGGAGAGTTGGCAAATTCTTCCCTGTCAGTTCTACTGCCAAAATATTGGGGGAACATGTTTCAATCAGCTTTTCTTTGAAAGACAACATAAGGTTTATCAGCAATAGTATCCCCCCGTGCTCGACCCATACTGGATGGTATAGCACATTTACAAAAAGATATAAACCCGTCCAGATAGTAGGTTTCGTTAGCATCCCATGTTTCCAGAAGGGGTATAATATGATGTGTAACAAGGAAGAGTTCCCAACTGGCGATCCTCTTTTTAGCCCTTAGACCAGCGATGCTCCATGTCAAAACTGTCATACTGCCTCCAGTAATTGATGTTAAAGTAGAGCTGGGCTTTACTATACCAGCTGGTGAAGACTGGTGGTACAAGGGAGAAGATGTGATAGAATTCGGTGGGATAACCATGGATGCATGTGTTTCATCATCCTAGGTTTCCACCATATTGTCTAAGTCAGCTGATACTACATTACTAACGGGTAGTCAGTCTTGAGCATCTAGATCAGACTTACAAACTCTTACAAACTCTCGCCACAACAGGGTCTTTCAGCCCTTACCCGCCCAGTAATTGTTTTGTTGGGATTGTATCCCATCCATCAGGAGTCTCTGTACTCTTCGGTCCCCACTGTCATTGCCCATGCATCTGGAGAGTCCCGAGTCGCAGTATGGAACCCCGGGGTTTGCTGCGGCAACTTCTCCTGTGGAGTGTATCTCCTCCCGCCAGATCCTCAGTGCTCCCAGAATCAACAGCTGGCTCCACAAGCCACGGCAAGTGGAATGTTGCTGCAGCATCAGCTCCCGGATCCCATCACAGGCCACCGAGGATTCTTGCCACTCTTGGGGCAGTGGGCGCCATCTTGGTGAACGCCGGGGTCTATCTGTAGGGCAACTTCCCGGTCCCAGGGACAATTCATCAGCCATTGCAAAACACCCAGTTTGTGCCCCGCATGTTCAGCCCGCCGATGGTGTTCTTTACAGCAGTCGAAACGCGGGCCAGCCGCAGCTGGAAGCTCAGGAGAGCAGTTCTTCTGCCTTTTATGCTCAGCTGTCCAGATTAGGTTTTGACTTTTGAAAAGAAAACATTGAGACAAAAACTGTCTGGGACACAAAAGACTGGCAGGTGCAGGGATTAGAAGCTTTATTTAGAGCCTGCATCATCCCTGAACAAATATTGTTTTTGAATGACACTGTTCAACAGACATCTAGTCTTGGCCTAGCTTAGATAAAATATTTAAACAAACCGTACATACCTACACCTACACCTGATAGTAAGAACACTACAGAGGGGGTGATCGATTTAAAAACTATTTTATTTAAAAACAGAACATATCCTGATTGGAACATATGGTTAATCTGGCCCACAGACACAAACAACTGTCAAGAGAGATTCTTGATTAAAACACAAGGGTTTCCATTCATTAGGCCAGATCCAAGATATGTCCAGAGACATCATCCAGGGATAGTAACAACATACAGTGTAGGAAAACTGTGCCTTGAGTGGCTACAAAAGTCCGCACTAACAGAGGTAAAACAATACTTATCTTTACTTAAAGATGGCGTTGATTTAAGAGACTTCTTACAAGGACCTGCAAAACAGTGTCATAAATGTTTTATATACGCTGGACTTCAAAACGAATACGAGAAATTGATCGTATTAATTTAGAGAAATCTCTCTCTGTAGTTGACAATGGGTTAACAACTCTGTCATCCAGTTGTGGAGATTAGGCAAGCTAATGCCCAGAGTTGCCGAGTGAGACCCCAGATTAGAGTAGGCACCGAAGCGAGAATTATCGAGTCCGCTGACCCAAGTCCACGACCCTGCCGCGTCGGGAATTGAACCCTGGTCCCGGCTGACTTCTGCTCCCGGGTCTGCCGCCTCTAACTGGTGAGCCACACCACTCCACTATACAAGTATTGTTTCCTAAAACCAAGACAGATGGGGAGTCGCCCTTACGGCCTTCACTGAACATCTCTTCTATACGAATTGATGCTTTAAGCAGAATGAAAGCCATTCTTTTACAAAAAACTGTGCCACTGACCTAGTCCAAAGAGATGAATAAACTGCAAGTTGCAAGGACTTCTGCAAAGATATCCACAAACTGCCCTATACATTTCTCAGAAATGTTAGGTCGTATCCTAAACATGTCTGATACCAGTGGTGTTGTACATGTATTTAAGACAGTTTTTTCGGGACAGTTAGCACCGTTTGAAGCAGTCCTCGGCATATTTCCAAACTTTGTGCACTCTGTGTTCGGTGGCCTGCCTCTCATTTTGGGACTCATAGCAGGAATACTATTTTTGCTCCTTCTGCTCCGATATGGGAAGTCAAGTCACCAGCGACACCCAGATTACCTTAGAGAACACTCTCCTGGCAATGAAGTGTCGTGAGCGCATGATACAGATTCTGGGCTTGGCTCGTTTAAGAGATCTAAATACCACGTGGTTTCTATCATTCCGACCAATCTGGCATGATTGCATCTTACCTGTTCTACGATGCCTGCTATGTGAAGCAAAATGCGTGCTAGACATCTGTCTGAGACTCCCATCAGTCCTGGCAACGGATGTTGATACTTTGCTTGGACCGGTAACGGCTCATGCACTGTGTTTGTCCCCAGCGGCTACCAATCCTGATGACGGCATTCATTGAGATCTCACAGATGCAAACAGCAGACGGTGAGATACTTGGAGCGACAGGCACATAGGTACCATCTCCTTCAAGCATTGCTCATGCGGCTGACGGCGATGCTTCTCATCTTTGTGCAATCGATCTGCTTAACGAGGTAGTTCAACTTCCTCCTACAGTAGTAGACAAATTCTTTACCAGCTTAGAAGATTTGGGGGCAGATGTATCAAGCCTTTTGCGATTCGCAAAGTCCGAAATTCCGGCCTTTGCGAATCGCAAAAGGCTTATTAGCATTTTATGACATGTATCAAAAAATCGCAAAGTAAGGTATCGCAAACCATTTGCAATTCCTTATTTTGCTTAAGCATTTAAAAAATCGCACGTTTTGTGATGCCTTAAATGCGATGTATGTAGGTTTTTGAAATTGTGAGTTTGGGTTAAGAAATCACAAATTACCACCAACTTGTAGTTGGTGGTAATTTGCGAATTCTTTTAAAAATGCCCTATTTGGCATTTGTGAAGGTGGCATGTGACGCACATACATGCCCATAGAGAATGTATGTGCACCATATGCACACACATGTAGATTTCAGGGGTGCAGCAGGGTGTCTTTGAGACACCCCTGCACCCTTGAAATTATTCTCAATTTGTGATTAGCAAATTGAGAATCGCAAATTGAGAATATTAACACAATCATTCATATGGGCCTCCTGGCCCATAGGAATGCATGGGAAATTATTCCTTAATTGCGAATTTGCAAAATGGGAATTCGCAACTAAGAAAGACTTAGAAATCGCAAAAAAATAGAGATTTTCTACATACATTCCATTTTGCGATTTCTAAATAGCGATTCCTTAAAAATCGCTATTTAGAAATCGCAAAATGGAATCTTGATACATCTGCCCTCTGATGTTTTCTCCAAACAATGAGACTGACTTTTGAAGTTAGCACACCGTGTTCTGTGGGACTCTTATTGGACCTTCACTTTCCAAAACAAACGTCTAACTTTGGAACTCTTAATTTTTCTATGATTTGACTTTTTTCCAAAATGTAACTTTTTTTTGGCACAAAGTAATCTGCCTAAAGTCGAACTATTCCTAGAGAGCAAGAATTCTTTGAATACTTCCAAGAGACAATATTTGACCTTGCCCACAACCAAATAAATTATAAATTATGTCATGGAATGGTTTCAACCTTTTCTCTTCTGTATTTAAGAGCCATTTCATAAATGTATTTTAGTGATTCATTCAGATAGCATTTTCCAATATCATACTATATGCTTTGAATGAAACATTGCTTTTAAAAATGCGTTCAGCACTAATGCTCTTTTCCTGTACAACCAATACCAATGCATTTCTTTGTATTTTGGAGGGGGTTTTAAAACATCATGCTTTAGATATGTTTTATGTGCTTCGAACTTAGTAATGTCGCACATAATAATGTGGAGTGGGTGTTGTATGGCATTTTAGGATCTGAGCGAATTTTCCCACTTCATGCCCTTATATAGGTACAATTCCCATTGCCCTAATACAGGCATAGAAATCATACACTTATTTAGACATAGCCCATGCAGTCCAAATACAGGCATGGCTACTTCCACCCGTACCAAAACGTCACAACGATTTCTTGGAAAATCGGCTTAAGCAGTCAGGGACCTCCCCCTGCTTGAATATTGATTTGTCCAAGAACCCATGTACTTTACAAAGAACTAATATTCCCTTGGGGTTCTTTACTGATGTTATTATGCCTGACTTTATGTCAAACTAGGCACCTTCAAGGTATGAATATACCTTCACTTGCTCTAGCAAGACATGGTGTTTCAGAGTAGTTCGACTATCTACTTGCCCGACGCAGCTGGCTAAAGCAAGTGCCGAAGGAACCGACCCTCCAGCTGATGTACTGATCAAGAAGCTGTCCTTTCTCTCGCTGAGAATCTACCTCCAGTGTTTCCAAGCTCCCCTTGCGGGGTGTTGGGAAATCGAGTCCAGAGACAGAGATACCAGACCTCCTTTATTCTAAACCAAGGTATGGAGCTGATTAGAACCTAAGAGAAATATTGGATAGATTCTTGGCAAAGAAAACCAAATCTATGCTACACACTACTTACTCCCTCCCGCATACTAGACTTAGGTTAGGTACATTGGGGTAGACATATTTTAGAAGCACCAGTTGAGTATTTTAGCCTGTGTATTTATGTAATTATTTTTATATGGCTTAGAAACCATACAATGCTTTCACAGTATTATTTTATAATACTATTCTCGCTGTACACATTATAATTTGCAGCCTGCATTATGATTGTAGCAGTTCATTTTACTTACATGAGAATGAAGACTGTTCAATAAAACCTTTTATTGAAAATGCCTGTTTCTCTAGTTCTCTGCACCTCTGTTGAAACGAAGCATGCACGATTGACTGAGTGAAATATTTATCTATTGTTTCCGTGACTCTAGAGATACAATTCTTATTCTTGGGAAACAAAGTTGTCCTGTTTATGCAGTTGTCAGAAACTAATCCCTTATTGTGAATTCGAAAACATTTCTAGTGACCTCGGAGTTAGCTGGCACACTCACTATTAAGTTTAATACATTCGATAGAGACCTAGTCAACCTCAGTCCTACGTCTAAACTATAGGATATATTATTCCAATGCGCAGAGCCTATTGGGTATATAGTAACTACACTACAATGGTTCATGGGTAACCTATTCCTATACCTGATTGTTCCTGTTAGAAAACTTGATACCCCAAATCAGACCATAGGTGACAATAGCATTTGAAAATATACCAGCGCCGGCCTTGCTTGTTCAAAGTTACAACCTCTGAGCAGAGGAATAATACATTTTCTGCACAGTAAATTATAATATGCACAGAAAAATATTAAATTAATTAAGGATGTTTTGGTCCGAAATGTTATCACAGGGGCAGGGATTTAATGTTCCTTCTTTGATGAAATACCCTCTTGGAACGGCAAGGAGCCAGGGAAGCATATTAAACCTAAATCTTGTTAGAACAAAGAGGTGGTATGGTTTGTTTATATAGGATAAATATGGTTGCATCTGTCGACCCAGGCTCAGTGTGGCAAATCTTCTCACCGTGAGTTTTTTCAATTCGTTCTCGTCCCTTAGTAACCTAAGTCTATCCAAGAACTGCTGCTTGAGGTCTCTTATGGCCATTTTTCCCAGTGCTATAGGGCTCAAAAATAAATCAGAGCAGCCAAGGATTTCCATCTGGTCCTTAATATATCTAATCCATGGAATATCTAACTCCTTATCTAGGGAGAGGCAATCTTGGATAATCAACTGGTTAAGATTTGGAGTGTGTTGTGCCCAAATTCTCAGCCAACAGAGTAAAGGGGGAACCTCAATCTGGGCAGAAATAAAACCTGCTCCTAGCTCCTCATTTATGTTAAGGATTGGCGTGGAAGCCGGGACCGACAGCAATCTGCGCAAAAAAAGTGTTGTCGGCCCCCTGGATTTCTCTGACATCTTATATCCCCATATATCGCTCCCATAAGTCGCCATAAGGAGACACTTGGCGTTGTAAATCTTCATAAGCCCAGGAAGTGGTTTTGATCCAGTTCTTTTTGCAAAGTCAAAAATGGAACCCGAAGCTTCGGCTAATACATTCTTTTTGTGTGTATGCTGCATGCACCATGAGCGCCGGTAATCGAAAAGAACCCCTAAGAATGGAAAAGCGGGGACTTTTACTAATTCTTGATCCTTGCAATAGAATTTGACCTTTATTGCCCTCCTTGAACCTATGGACATAGCATGTGACTTTTTAAAATTAGTAATTAGGTCCTAAAACTCCATAAAATGTATAAAACAGTTTAAAAGCGTTTGCAGCCTCCTTGCGGTCCTTGCCACCAACACCGCATTGTCGGCATGAAGAAGTGAGGAATCATTTATTGCCTACTCTAGGAATATCTTTACAGCTCGAAAACAGAGAGTCCCCTAACTTATTAATATAGAGTGTGAACAGCAAGGGGGCCAAGATGCACTCATGGCAGACCCCTCTTTTAACTGCCCACGAATCAGTCAGGCTACCATCTTCATTAAGAGCACTGCCGCTGTTGTGTTTTCATGGATGGCTGCCAGAACAAAGATCAGGTCAGCCTATATCTTGAAGGGTCACCCCGAGTTTTGATCCATTAACAAGGTCAAAAGTCGAGGTTAGATCCATAAAGGCCAGATGGAGATCCCTGTGCTTAGCGACTGTATACTTCCCTATTACCAAATTGAGATTAAGGCATCGGCCCAACGTGCCTTTCCCTTGCCTAAAACGTTATTGGAGATCAGAACTTATACTTGCTTGATCAAGCCACTCTGTGAGGCATGCCAGGGCAACTTTCCCCATAATATTGGCCGTGGAGTCAAGGAGCGAAATGGGCCTATAACAGGCCGGATCGTCTCTTGCTCCCTTCTTGAAGATCGATTTAATCAATTGCCTTGGGCCAAGACATGGGAAAACCGGACAGGGAGGCTTCAATAAAAACATGGGTTTAAAATCTTGGCTCATAACTTGGGATCTGCTTTATAGAGATCAGCTGGTACTCCATCGGGACCTGGTGCTTTCCCCCCTTAAGTTAATGTAATCGCCTTAGTGACTACATCTATAGTAAAGACAAATGGATGTAATACACTACCTACTGTCTTTGCGGGAGTTCCGGGGATCACATTGCTATACACTTTCCCAAAGTGTTACACCCACCTCTCAGCAGGAACTTAAGAATCTTTACTGGAGTTTGGTGATCCATCAAATAATGGGCTGTTTACAACAGACAAGAACCTAGTACTATTGGCCAGGACACTGGCCTGACTGAGCTCCTCCCCCGCCAGCTCCCTTAATTGCCTTTTCTGCCTTTCCACTGGAAATTGTATGCCCTTCTTGCGTTCTTATCTTTACCCATGGGCCTACCCTAGGTTTTTTCTTAAGTTCCTGCATGTGTTCTTTATGGGTACTCATACAGGTTTCATCAAACCATTTTTTAAATTTTGGGGGCCTTGGTCTGCGGAATACAGTTAGGTTTGAAGCAACCTGTTTTGTGATTCGGTCAAAGGCATCAAGGACTGATAGTGGTTGGGGGTCCTGTTCTAAGCAAATCCCAAACTCCTGTGCACAATTAGTGATTAGACTGTCAATAAAGCTGTCAGTGGTGATCCTTTCCCACCTTATTCTGCGTGCTTGTTCTATGTGTAGAATATTAGCAATGGTAGTTGGGTCATGGTCCTTCCTTCATTCACAGCATATATATTAAGGTCCAGTATCAATGGGTTGTGATCGCTAAAACAGTTATTTGTTGCTCTTAATGTGCCTAATGTTGACAACAATGAAGAGGAGACCAAAATATAATCAATTGTACTTTGCCGGCCATGGACAACATATATGGGTAAGGGAAGTATCCTATCTGACTGTGCAGGGCAAATCAAGTTATTGGTTGTGAAAAAACTTTCTAAAAAGGTGCTGAAAGAGGTGTGTTCGAAATGGGTTAGCCCCCGGGGGCCATACTCCTCCTTCAGCCTTACTAAACAGTTGGTAGGGCAAACGTGAATATTAAAATCTCCCAGGACTAATATGTTATAGTGAGTTTCAGTGCTGTCAGCATAATTGTCCACAAAGGCGGTAAGATCTCTCAAATGCTCTAGCTCATCACTTCTAATGATTCATCACTAGGAGAGTTGGCAAATTCTTCCCTGTCAGTTCTACTGCCAAAATATTGGGGGAACATGTTTCAATCAGCTTTTCTTTGAAAGACAACATAAGGTTTATCAGCAATAGTATCCCCCCGTGCTCGACCCATACTGGATGGTATAGCACATTTACAAAAAGATATAAACCCGTCCAGATAGTAGGTTTCGTTAGCATCCCATGTTTCCAGAAGGGGTATAATATGATGTGTAACAAGGAAGAGTTCCCAACTGGCGATCCTCTTTTTAGCCCTTAGACCAGCGATGCTCCATGTCAAAACTGTCATACTGCCTCCAGTAATTGATGTTAAAGTAGAGCTGGGCTTTACTATACCAGCTGGTGAAGACTGGTGGTACAAGGGAGAAGATGTGATAGAATTCGGTGGGATAACCATGGATGCATGTGTTTCATCATCCTAGGTTTCCACCATATTGTCTAAGTCAGCTGATACTACATTACTAACGGGTAGTCAGTCTTGAGCATCTAGATCAGAAAGTTCCTGAAACCTATTTTACAAAGAGATGGAGGGAACAATCTGCGTCAAAGTACTTGATGGAGGCTTATACAAGTATCCCAGTGTCAAGGCCCAGATGGAGGTGGCAAACATAGGGCACAGATCCTGCGCCCTTAAGATCATCTGGACAAATGCAGGATTTTGAAAATTAATAACCACACAGTCCCCCAGGAGGTTCTTTAGTGAACGTCCCACCCACCCGACTCTGCGCACTATAATGATGTTGTTGCTCATTGGTGCCCTAAATCCTTTATGTTTGGTTAGCCAAACTACGGTTTTATTGTGCTGTTGGGTCCAAGATTCAGTTTGGTCTGGTCTAAGCGGAGGAACACCAGCCAGTACCAAGACATAAGAACCGTGTGGCCGGGGGCAAATCTAAGACATCCCTAGAGGCCTTAGTGGTCACAGCATTCTGCTCAATGGGACCGTCTCTATGGTGATTACTAGGTCTCATGGTGGACTTGGCCTGATCAACAGATAATGGTCTCAGAGGACCCACGGGCTTAGGCAGAGTCTGGTCAGCTATACAAAAGGAATTAACTGTGCCACCTGATTCCTGGCCTCCCGGGCTCAACTGTGCGATGTTCATCCCTGAGCTAGATGTCAAGCATAATGGGTGGGATATAACAGGATACAGATTACCAGTAAGCTCTTTTCCTACTCTATGGGTCGCTTTCCTGTTGTAGCCACCTACAACATCAATAGCTTCTGGCATTAGCGGGGCCAAGGGTGTTTTAGCTCCCCCTCGTGCTGCACAGTGACACCCACATGCCTCCTCATTTACTGGGTCTTTACTCGATTTTAGAAGGTGTAACAATTTTTCTTCAATCGCCCCTAGTTTTCCTAAAAAAGGTGCTAGGAGAACAGATATTAAAGACTGCAAGCGTTTCCAGTGGTCAGGATCACCTCTGTGGTTCACCATGGTGTGTGGACGGGGTTTAAAAGAAGAGGCGTGCCACCATTCGGTTTAGGGGAGTAAATCTCACTTGTCCCTAGAGCTTGGTGTTTAAGCTTAGCTTTAGCCTTGTTCCTCATTGCCGCACTTCCCCTTCTGCATTTTGCAGGCGGTTCACCTTTCCCTCCCTCACCATTCCCTCCCAGCCTGGATTTGGAAGAGCATGCCCCAATTTCCCTTTCCTAAGAACTCCTTTGGGTCTAGTGGCGGGGTCACATTGGGCTACACAAGTCGTAGTCGAAGTATGAATTTGGGTTGAAACAGGGGATACGAGCAGGTCTATTCTCTCCTCAGATGGGATAGCCAGCGAATCCCTAGGTAGGCTCAGCTTTGGACTTTGGATCAGTTCCGAAATGCCTAGATGGTCCGCCTCTTTAGCCCCTGAATTTAAAGTTAAGCCATTAGCAGGTCCCCCAGCTGGACTAACAACTAGTGCGTCCAGACTTAGGCGGTCCGTGGCTTGCGGGGCACCATGGCAAGATTCGGCCAGAGTGATAGCCCCTAGGATGATATTTTTTGCCCTGCATATGTGCCCAGAGCAAGCCTTTTTTCAGTAATCTGTATTTCGTGCGTTAATACTGACTGCCCTTAATAAAAATGCATCCAATGTTCACACTACCCCGCCAACCCTCGGGCATGCAGGCTCACGTTTAGTGGTAAAGAAAAAACAAGGGGACCCTACTCACAACAGAACCAGGGTGATTAATTATATAAAGAAGAACAATGGCTCCTGTGGAATAGATACTCGATAGTGATTTATAAAAGGACGTAAGATACGTATATTTAAAACAGGAGTTAAGTGAGATGTCAAAGAGAAAGAATTCCCAATACATCAATGTAAGCTTTCAATGAGTTGTATTGAAAAACATTTCGAATTGTATTAAATACTTTTATACATAAAGCAAAATTATTTACAGTTGTGTAAAGTGTCCCAAGTGAAAGTATGAACCAAAGCATTAGAGTAACATAAGTGAAAAGATACATGTGCAAGGTTTCAATAGTTTGTTCTTTTACAAAAGCGACCACTGTCTTTCATACAATTACATAACATCTATAAATTCATAGAATGCTATTTCTCAAAAGGTTTGCTTTTCTCAATAGTCGACGGCATTTCGACCCCAATATGGTTGTAGGGTCTCTTCAGGACCTACAATGTGGTACCTCTGGGAAGAAGAGAAATATATGTTTTAGATTCTCCTCTTGGGTAGATTACTGTTTTTAAGAATATATTGGGTCATAGTCAATTTTACCTGTCTTTCAGGAGCGCTAGATTACTGGTGGTGTGCGTGAAAACCGTGTAAGGGTGAAATAAAAGTACTCACTAGGCAACCCAGCCCGGTTCTGTTAGGGGAAACAATATACAAGGTCCTTGTTAGGGCATGTAACACACTGTACTGTGAAGGGAGGTGGAAATGAGTGTTGTAACGTTGTTATATTGTAACGCAATACAATCACTTACCCCTAATGAGGGTGTGAGTCTAGCGATTCCGGGTGGATGCACAGTGGCTTTCCTCTCTTTTAAAGAAGCAGTATTCCGATGTGCTTCTTATGGACTAATAATGATTTCGTTTGCGGGTGCTCATGGGCAGTGACCGCGTTCCAGGATGATTCTGTGTTGATATAGTAATCCAAGTTAGACTCTGTGATACCCTGGCAGGTATTGTATTATCAGTCCCAGCAAAGTTAAATATTCCCTATGTGGCCTCACTCATTTGTCTCCTCTCCAATTCCTAATAATATTCAGGAAAAATTGCCCAATATTTAAAAGTAAAATGCTTTTATTAATATTTGAATCTAAAAAGACCCACGGTAAATGTGCTCCTGTCCTGGTTGAGTATAATGCATATTATTTGTTTTTTGCCTGTTCTTGCCACTGGATGGTGTTAGGGGTTGAGAGGGCCCTGGAACACGCAAAGGCAGAATTAAAAGAAATTGAAGAACGAGAAATAAATTTTGTGGAAGAGGCAAAGAAACTATTAGAGAAGTTGAACAAAACAATTAAAGAATTTAATGCATTTGAGTTAAAAAATAAGGCAGATAAGGTTACTAAAGATATTAAGAATTTCTCTAAGGAAAAAGCCTACCCGTACCTTAGGGACGATTTTTACAGTACATTTGCCACTCAAAATAGACAAAATACCTGGGGCAGATATAGGAATAATAAACCAATCATCTTTTCAGAATCTCCAGGAGGGTCTAGTGATTCAGACGCACAACCAGGGCCAAGTCGCGCTTAAGGACACCCAGGACAGCCTTTTTTAGAACGAGATGGGAAGGCCAAAAGAAAAACATGGTTCTAACAACCGGGGGAGAGGCAAACGAGAAACAAATATTATCAATGGGGTCCCCAACCATATTAACACAAAACACTAACAGTATGGAAACTATCCCTATTTTTAACCTCTCCCAACATATCCGTACTTCTGCAGAGACCTCACTCCTGACAAAAGGTCTATCCTATGTGATAACAGAAAGAACAGACTTTTTATTTCACCCTTACATGGTTTTCACGCACACCACCACTAATCTAGTGCTCCTGAAAGACAGGTAAAATTGACTGTGACCCAATATATTCTTAAAACAGTAATCTACCCCCAGAGGAAAATCTAAAATATATATTTCTCTTTTTCCCAGAGGTCCCACATCGTAGGTCCTGAAGAGACCCTACAACCATATTAGGGTTGAAACGCCGCCGACTATTGAAAAAAGCGATCCTTTTGAGAAATAGCATTCTATGATTGTATAGATGATGTGTAATTGTATGAAAGACAGTGGTCGCTTTTGTAAAAGAACAAACTATTGAAACCTTGCACATGTATTTTTTCACTTATGTTACTCTAATGCTTTGGTTCATACTTTCACTTGGGTCACTTTACACAACTGTAAACAATTTTGCTTTATGTCTAAAAGTATTTAATACAATTCAAAATGTTTTTCAATACAACTCATAGAAAGCTTACATTGGTGTATTGTAAATTCTTTCTCTTTGACATCGCACTTAACTTACGTTTAGTGGTCATGTCCAGGGCCTCAGTATATAACACCACCTTCTGTCCAAGCAAATGTGTCAGGGAAAGTATAACATAAAAATACATAAAATAACCTTAAAGTTGGCCAGAGCTCAGAGAGTCTTACACAGCAAAGAGGGGTGGCCCTGCCCTGCCTCCTCCTGGCTCTGACGGGCACAGATGGGTCCGCCCTTGGTCCAGGCTGTGTCCAGCGTGCGTCCCACGTCGCAGGTGGAGAGGCAGCGCTTTAAGTGCGGTGGCCACGCCTCCCCCTCACTCGCGGCAGCTGGACTGGGTAACATGCACTCTAAGAGGTAGAGTCATCTCCCAGAGTGTAGGCGCCTGCAGATGATGGAAGAGCGAAGGCTCCATGGACCCTTGCAGCATCACGAGAACAAGACCTGCGGGTGATGGAAGAGCACAGTCTGCGTGAACCCTCGCAGAGTCACAAAAACAAGACCAGGTCAGGCAGAGGTGCGCCAAACTGCAGGCAAGCAGAGGAACCCACGCTGCAGGTGGAGAGGCAGCGCTTTAAGCGTGGTGACCACGCCTCCCCCTCACTCGCGGCAGCTGGACCGGGTAAGATTCACTCTAGAAGGTAGAGTCTTCTTCCAGAGTGTAGGCCCCTGTGGGTAATGGAAGAGCGAAACCTGCGTGGAACCTTGAAGCGTCACAAGAACAAGACCTGCGGGTGTTGGAATAGCGAAGTCTGTGTGAACCCTTGCAGCGTCACGAGAACAAGACCAGGCCAGGCGTAGGTGCGGCAAACAGCAGGCAAGCAGAGGAAGTCAGAAATGATAAATTGTGACAATGTGCATTTGAGATCCAATTGCCACTCACCTGATACCCCAACACCTGTGAACACACCAGTTCCTTAGGACTCATAATATCTTAAAATGGAAAAGACACGGTGTCGAGGTAGCAAGAGAAAATGGAGGAAAAGTAAGCAGCTGGAGGATAAGCTGGCTTATGAACAGGCACACAGAGCATATCTAAAAAGCTGTAATACAGCAAGAATAAGGCAATTGGGTACATAAATTGGGGAGGCAAAAAGCTCATCAAAGGAGCTCTTTAAGATACTAAAGGCGTGTACAACCCCCAAAGTAAGCAGCCTCTCTATTCCCCCCACGCAAGAGCTTTGTGATGATCTAGCCAGCTATTTCAAGGAGAGGTTTGATAAAATCTACAGCTCTCTGGGGGTTGGTGAAGCATTAAAGGGGATCGTTTCTGAGGGCAGGGATACCTCACCACCTAGGCTCGACTCGTTTGAAACCATCACCACTGATCAAGTTGAGTGGGTACTCGCGGCAAAAAAATCTGGTTCGCGATTGACCCGGCTCTGCTGTTTATCATGTCAGAGCTAGCACCAGTTCTATCCGCCTTGCGCTCAGAGGTTTGTAACATTTTGCTGGCCATGGCTACATTTCCTAGGACATGGAAGAAGGCGCACATCAAAACTCTGCTGAAGAAGGCGTCGGCAGATCTAGCCAGTAGTCATGAAAATTATAGGCCGATCTTCCTCTTTCCATGTTGCTCTAAGGTCATGAAGACGCTGATTAATTAACAACTCACAGGTTATCTGGAACAGTCTGATTTGCTGGAACACTCTCAATCGAGCTTCCAAGTGGGGCACAGCACCACGCGACCCTGGTGGAAGTCACAGATACAATAAAGATGTCTCCGGATAGGGGGATACCAACAATGTTGGTTCTCCTAGACCTGTCTGCAGCCTTCGACACCATCTCTCACAGCATCCTGCTGGACAGACTGCGTGAGATTGGTGTCAGTGGGAAGGCCTTGGTCTGGTTACAAAGCTTTTTGACCAACAGAACACAATGTGTCCAATTGGACACATTTGTGTTACAGACCACGGCACTGGGCAAAGGGGATCCTAAGGGGTCTATCTTAAGTCCCACCTTGTTAAACATCTATGTGGTCCATCTGGCTGACATTATTAGGTCTTGCGGCTTTGAGACAATCTCATATGTGGATGACACGCAGGTGATAATCCCGTTTGAGTCGGTCCTGCAGCAACCAGAGCCAAGTTTACGTTCTGCATGCTGAAAATAGCCTCCTGGGTGAGTAACAATTTCCTTCAGCTAAACAAAAGGGAGATTCTCCAGTTTGGGAAGGCTGAGGAATTATGATGGGCAGACTGGTGGCTGTGGAACTTGGGGAGTCACCCATTCCAACAAATCAGGCAAGGAACCCGGGATTCTTGCTCTACAATAAACTTTCTCTGGAAGACCATGTGAAGACGCTGTTGGGCACATGCTCCGGGATTATGCGGAATGCGAGGAAGATTTTTCCATGGATCCCCTTTGAGGCCAGAAAGACCTTCATTCAGGCACTTATAGTTAGTAGATTAGATTACAGCAATGCACTACTAGTAGACACAAGGGAGGACCTATCATCCAGGCTGCAAATAGTGCAAAACACTGCAGAGCGGCTAGCTCTCAATAAACCGGGCCGTACACTTTTGCTACCTCTTCTGCAAAATCTGTACTGGTTACCTATTGGAAAGAGAGCAGTGTTTAAGCTTTTGACGTTAGTGTTAAAGCAACGCAAGGGATGGGCCCGGCATACCTAAGGAAGAAGGCATCTCCCTACGTCCTAGCTCGTCAGCTTAGATCGAGCAATTAGAAACTGCTATGCCAATTAATTATTAGTAAATCCAAAATGGGTGGGCGTGCTTTCTCCCATCCTGCTCCCTTCCATTGGAACAGACGTCCAGATGAGATCCGAGCGTGCACTACTTTGGGGCAGTTTAAGAAACAGTTGAAAACATGGATGGTTTAATGACCAGGGGGACTTGAGTGACCGGGAGTGTGCTGCCAAGGCCCGAGAGATCCCCTGGGGATGATTCGCTGCTCAATACAAGTTTTAATAATAATAATAATAATAATGTCTCACTCCAATGGCAAATGTCTATATGTCTCAGAAAACTTTAGAAGTTATCATCAACAGCCTCACATACGTAAATAAGACTCTGTAAGTTTGGGTTTGGCTTGCGTAGTGACAACCTTTCAGGGTGATAAACCTATCGCTGGACAAAGCTGTTGTGAAGCTGTTGTGACTCAACAGTATGAAAATGTTATTGTTTAGGCTGATTTATGAGGAAGCCGGTATCCCTGGCCATCATCAAATGAAGAAAAGTGAGATGTTTTGTGTTAGGCCCCTGCTTTTCAAGTCTACACACTCCTGCTACAAATTGTTTTCAGGCAAACAAAAAGCAACAAAAAATTATGAGTTGATGCTTGAAGTAATCTCAGTCACTGGTAATACTTTGGGGAAGCATCCCAGTCCATTTTTTCCTTTTGTGACTATGCCTTCTCAGATTAGACCCATATAATTGCATATCAGTCTTGATCCAGCTCAACTAGGAACAGTCCAGCCTAAGCCTCAAACCAGGTCTTCTCTGAACCAGAACACAAGTAACCAAAGACTGCTTTCACCTAGCCGAGGCTTAATAGTCAGTTGCAGCTTGGCTCAAGTGGCAATGTGAGAAAAGACGCATGTCTGGGCTTGCCCATCAAACATAGGGCATCTCACTGAAGTGAAGAAAAAAGTGAATGGGTGGGATGCTTGAATTAATCTCAGCCACTGGTAATTACTCGGGCCGCATCCAAGTCCACTGTTTTTTTTATAAATGTGAGAAAGTTTATTATTAGTTAGGGTGGATAGAGATTTACCACAAAAACAAATGGCACTACTATTCTTGTTAGGCTAGGTACAGTAAATGTTTCAGTAATCTGAAGGTGAGCTCAAATTCTGTTAGCTTTGGTACAGAGAAAACAGTATTATTTAAGAAAATATTTGGAGCATTCAGATGTACCAAAACAGTTAAAATGTGAAAATCACTGCACAATAAAAATTCCACTCCAATTTAGGGAAGTTGTAAATTAACAAATAGACACCAAAATGACAAAAATCCAATAAGGTAAACTGCAGATATGAATTGCTAAAGTTTTAAATAAAAATAGCAACAAAAAGTGTAAAGCTCCAACCTCAGGCAATTGGGGGCACTGAACCCGGTCAAATTCTACAGCTAAGGCAGATTATGATAGAGCGCCAGTCGGACAGGGGCACCAGATTCATTCTGGGAAAAATTTACCTTCTGACTTATGGGATATTCCTGAAGGTAGAGTTTTCTTGGGGTAAGGTTGCAAGCTGGAACTGAAAACAGGGTTGTCGACCATAGGGAGCCTCAGGAGGCATACTTGGTGGAGCCATAAATGGTGGCGTAAAAAGCCTCAAGCAGGAAAGGTCATCGTTGTCGATCAAGGGTCAGCCCCTGTAATGATTTCTTGCAACATATATTATTTTCTGGAAGTCAGAGCTCCTAAATTGGGCAAGGCTATGGACTGCAGCTGAAGTCTGTTTCATATCGATAGATGCCAGTCACCATTGAGCCCAATAAGTCAGATTTGCTGCTGCAAAAAAAGATGTAGCAGGAGCTGTGGCGTAGTCAGGACCTCCATCAATGGGCTCCCAGATGATCGGCTAGCAGGTAAGTCCTGGTCCTGCTACAGTTCTCGGGGTCAAATTTCTCCAAAGAGGTCTTCATCTTTAACCAATGCCCTCTTGTCCCTCGTCAATAGCAGCTCAACAACGGCCTCCAGATCGCAGTCTCATAGCTCTTTGGAACCGAAGCAACATCAGCTGCGTGCTGCATCCTTGACTCCAGTACTTCGCATTGCAAGCCTCATTGGTGGAATCCTCGATGATGACGCAATAGGACCTAGCACCACAGACCCGCCACATCTCAGAACCAATGTATCACTTTGACTGCTCAACTCTTCTGTTTCTTGGATCCAGGCAATAGTCTGCAACTAGGAATTAAGGTACTTTGTTCAGAGAACTAACCTAGTCCCTGTAGCTGACCCACATTCCACTCCGGTCAAGCTAAATTTGTGACCTTGTTGGCACTTTGTGCGTTTTTGTGCTATTTTACCCCAAAACTTTGTAATTCAAGGTCTCTGGTTTCCCTGGTTGGATTTTTTTGTCTTGTTTTATTTATTAAAATATACTCTGTTTTTCTAAGCCTTGATCGCGGTTGGCCTGCACTTGTGACTTTGTCAGATGATTAGATATCCTGACTGATCTATGGCAAGCAACCAGAGGGGGAGCACAGGTTAATTTGGGGTTTGCTTGTGCCTTACTCTGACCCACCTACTGGATTCTGCTTGAACACCCCAGTCAACCAACAACCCAATTTCCAAAGTCGGTCTCTGTCTCTGTCTACAATGGCACAGAGGATGAAAAACAATGGTTTGGAATGCGGGCAGAAGCAATTGCCAGTGGCTGTCATTAATTCAAACATTCCTTCCATCACCTTGAATTTTTGCAGTAGACGCTTCAAGTGTGCTATATATGCCCAGACATGGATCCATATCAATGTACTACAGGAATGAAATTATACCTCACTAATAAAACCTAGGTAAGCCGAAACAGCTCAGACATTGGTTGAATTCCCATCTGGAAGGCACCTGCCCATCAATTTGGGCTCAACTGTTCCTATTGGACAGGTAACAGTGCCATACTTGCTGTTGAACTCCCACTTGATAGCCAAATACTCTTTTTGTACTTTTGACTTTCCAACTGACGCTTTAGCAAGCAGTCAATGTGCATTTTAGAGGAAAAATATAAATCTGGAATGCAGGTACACTGTGGCAAAGCAATTACACACAATTAAATGACCCACGGTGATGCTACTTATAAAAAGAATGAGTGTTGCATTTACAGTTGGATGGAGCAGGAACCCAGCTGTACATCACTGTTTTGGCTCCAGCTGTTATAAGCCTATCACAGGGACTTTGGTCTAAAAACGTGAAGCGCCACCTAAGTAGACCCAGCCTTTCAGTTTATTATGGCCCTTACATCCAGGGTGTTTACACACTTCAACATTGGTAATTTTCTTCTGCAGAAGTAAACACGTACAGTAGGGGACACCTTTAGCATACTGGTGCATTTTTATCTATTTGAAGTGCAGCATTAGACTGAGGGGCTTCAGCTACATATTGTGTAAAAGGAAAGATAGTATGATTTCCTGAGGAATGCCAGATTTTAGTTGGTGGATGTGCAAGCTAAGGTTGTCTACATTTATACATTGAAATCTGGGTGTTATCATGGGTTGGAGTCAAAGTCTAGTAAACTATTCCCATTCTGAAGTAGAGTATGTTGAATAGGGTGCAATAGTGAATGTCATTGAATGCTGCTAAACTTATATGTCTGCAGGGTTGGCATCATGGTTATTTCACTGAGAAGCGTGAAGCCTTTGCGGTCATCTTGCTTTTATTTTATATACTGTCATAGCGAAATCGAGGCACTCTGCAAAATGTATTGATTCTGTTAGATCGGCTCAAGAACACAGCCGCATACAGCATCGCAGTCACTTCAAGGGTGGGGCAAAATAGGGACACAGAGATGATAAAAAAGGCAGTTAAGGTAATGCTTGTAGAAAATAAATAAAAATGTAAAACATTTTACAATGCCGATGGCTTTAACAATTTGACTTTTCATGAAAAATTGAGGCATAACTACCTGAGTATCAGTGATTCTTTTGATAAGCAGATATTAGCTCAGACACCTTCATGCATTCATAGCTTGGTAGTTGGGTCTGGGGATCCTGAGACGGATCTGCTATGTCTGTGTTGTTTTTTATTGTTCTGATGTCAGTTCTGAGTTCTAGATCAACAACTTAAACATATGTAATGACTAGTTTAACAAGTAGCAAATCTGCACCCATAGAAGTGCACATTTAGGGCCAGATTTACTAACAAGTGATGCAATGTTACACGGCACAACAAGCAAAGTCACTGCATTGAACTATGTTGTGTCACCTGGAGAGGCCAGAACTACGCCTTATCTTCAAAGAAATATCACAGTTTTTTGTTTGTTGTTGTTGCATATTTATATAGCGCGAACTCGACCCAAAGGTATTGGAGCACTTTACATGAGCACTGTATTTACATTACACATTCAGGCACAGGGAGATTAAGTCATTTGACCAGAATCACAGGATGTGGACGTAACCACTAGGCTCGAACCCCGGTCTCCAGAACCAAAGTCGGCGCACTGTGTGCTGTCTGGCGTCAATGCAAGCCTCCTTGTGCCACAGTGGATTCTATTTAGAACTCTATCCTTTCAGGGGTCATCTTTTGAGGTGATTACTTTACATTTATTCATTAAAAAACTGCTTATTTCCTGACCAGGCCTCCCATTGCTTTATTTTACAGAATTCCTAATCAGGATTAACATTATAAGTAGGGTATCTGGTTTTAGGTTTAAACCTATAATAACTGATAAACCCCCACCGAAAGGAAAATAGCCATCACAGGTGTAAACATATAAACACAGAAAAAACACCTTTGCAACCACAAACTAAGTGCCATTCAAAGAAAGGAAAAGATGTGTGAAGGAGACATTTTTATTTCTTCCTGAATGGGCCTATACAATGTAACTTTGTTATACAAGGTAGCATCAAGAAAGACTGGGCTAACATTATTCTGCTTGAGTTTTGTTCTTTAGAGATGCTACTAAAACATTGTCTCTTCCTCTGCTTTTTTTTTAGTTTTGTGGTCTTTGGTCTAAAGATGAAGTGTTTAAAAGCAAGTTTTAGGTCTTATATAGGTATTTTATAAACTGTAGAGAATCGGGAAATATCAAAATCATATTTGATATTTTGGCTACCTTTGATTTCACTGATAGGTAAAATGGCTAGTTTCATAGGAATCTTTCCTAATATGTACTATCAAATTTACCCACAGACAGAGAATGGGTGAAAACTTTGATACATCAGCCCCCTCTTCTAGTGGGTCAGTATTGATTGTAAGTAAATTGCCAAACACCCCAAGTTTCAAACATTCAATGCAAGATTTAGTGACAGGTATATGTAAAAAGAATGTTGTCATCATGCATGTGAGATAGTGGTGAAAACATGACACCAGACGTTTGGTAAATATAGAACGCAGTGTCACTTGGAATGCTGCTGAAAAAAAGTTCCTACCAAGTTCAATAAAGATTGGAGTGACATTGTTTGTTTTTGCAGTAATTCAGCTATCTGTATGAAAAGGTTGTGTGATAGTCTGTCAAAATCGGTACCTGAGCTGAAGTGCTTCCGTGTAAGAGATCCTTGTAACTTGCTAGATGGTGTGCTGAAAGCATCTTCACAATCTTCAGTGTTAATGAAGAATGTTATTGACTTTGTATTCCATTCGGGTGCAGTAAAAATTTATTTGGATATCATACTCTTTGCACATGCTATCAATACACATGCACCATCAGTGCAATGCAAAGCAAGCAATAATTAAAATTAAGTTAAAATTCCATAAACACCGGAAAAACACTGTTTCTGTTCATTTTAATGGCGCAAAAATGTGTAACACTGATAACCACTGTTTTTTAAGGTACTGAACAAACTGAAAAAACCCCACCAGAATTGATTCAAAATAGAAACTGAAAACAGGAAAGCCTAATTATAAGTGAGCTGGAATATACAGGATTATCTGTTAACAAAACCTATGCACACAGGTAATGTTTGTACAATTTTATCTAAAGACTTTAACAGTGCTAGACTATATTATTTTAATAGATTTACTGGGTAGAATCTTCTGATATTCCCAAACCTTATATTTAATTTTCTTTAGCCAAACACAAATGAGTTCCTTTTCTTTTATCCTTTTCCAAACTTCTTTTCTCATTATTCACGTTAGTTCTAACTTAAAATATCCACGTGTGGTGGTGCTTTCTCTGAATGAGGGTCCAGCACCATTAAGATTGGCCAATTTGAAAATATTGCTGTAGTAAAAATGTGCCCTTATTTTCTTATTTAGACTTGAAAAAGCTCTCAGCTTGCATGCCTCAAAGGGAGAAATATATGTTGGCTAATTCAGAAAACATTATTGGACATCTTTGGACAAAGACAAAAAATAAAGCATTCTATGTGAAAGCAATTTGAATAGGAGACATTTATTCTTCAATTGCATCCTATTATATTTGAATCTTTACTGTTTCTAAATTCATTCAAATGAATTGTATAAATCTTTGGGAGATTGAACTCATCGTTATTGACATCCTTGTGCCACAGTGCAGGGATATCGCCATTTGGTCAGGATAATTTCTATGCTGGAAGGACTAACTTCCTGCACAAAAACCATCCTCTGAGGCTACTTCTCATTGCATGTGTAGTACAAAATGCTGCATACAATCATAGAGTAAATGACACAAAGAAATGAAGAGATCTCTCCTTGTCAGGCCAGCCTCTGGAAGGTGAAGCATTTTGGTGCTAATCCATGGGTACAAATTTATGTAAATATGACTTTACTTCAAAATCCACGGGTGAATGTACAGGAACATTCATGCATCACCCATGGTACACCGCCCTGATGTAAAGTAACACAATGCAGTGTAATGCATTGCATTACTTTTTATTTTTACAAAGCAATACTAATAGCCAATTGCATTGCTTGTAAATACCACAAATGGATTTTGCAGCGGATCTTCATTAAGAAAGTCATACAAGCTGAGCACAGATGTTTTATAAATCTGGGCCTCACTACTTTTTGGAAATCACAAACATTGGCAGTAGTAGTCTTGAAAAGCTGCATCCATCTCAGGTTTTCAGGTACAGTACTGGCAATCAAACACACAAAAAATGATGGGGCGAATGCTTACAAATAGTCTAACCAGCAGCAATAAACTCGGGGTAGCATTCCAACACATTGTTATTTGCCCACTGTGCCACACTAGAGAGAGGGCCTGATTTCACTTTTGGCAGATCGAGTGAAGCAGATGGCGCCAGGGAGGACTTTAATTTTGCCACTCTGCCTTGCCGTATTCTGCTAATTTAGAGATGTTTGCCAGCCCCCCATACATCTCAATGGATTGGCAAGAACTGTCATCTTGGTGGTTCCAGTCAATGTATAAAACATTTGATGGATGCTCTGTCAAATGTTTGCAAAGTTTTTATTTTTTTAGAAACAAGCTTCCAAGGTTGGAGTTTGTTTTTGAAATAATAAACTACTAATACCTCCACACCTTGGGCATTTTCTCTCATGGTGAGGGAGTGATCTTTCTTTTTGTACTGTCCCTCAATGCCCAGGTATACCTGATGCTGGCGGACAGTCAAACGCCATTTGACTGTCCACTCTCAGATAGGGTGGACAGTGGGATGACTTACCTCTGAGGGCCCCTACACTGTCTGGATGTCAGAGGAAGTTTTACAATATAAGCATAAAGTTTGTATTCTTCCTATCTCAAAATCAGACAAGCAGACCTTGAGTTTGACAGGTAAACTACTCCCAGTCAAAACAAATGCATTGCTGCACCCTTAAACAGAAATTCATTACAATACCTACTTCATTTTTGATCACAAGAAAACTTTCTACAATTATCATAATTTAATGTATAATTCCACGTTGAGACCCCTGAGTAGAAAGTCCCCCTGAATCCTACTAGAAGTAGAGAACTCACTCAAGGACTCACAGACTCCTGATGTCTGCTGGTGCACAGGGTCTGGAGGTGCTCTCTTCCCCAAGGCAAGGGTCAAGTGACTGATCTCCTGTTTGCCTGCTACAGGGACATAAAAAGCAAATGGACTTCTTACAACAAGAGGGCCCAGCTGACCGAAGAATATTGGACCCTGCCGAAGACCTGAATGGAGAGATACCTGGTGTCATTGCTGTTAATTAAAATTGCACCTTTTCCGAGCCAAATGCAACCTGTTGCTTTTTAATGGCACTTCACTTTTTAAAGCTGCTTTTTTAAATAGAAACTACAATAATGGCTATTTCCAGCTACCTTATTCAGTTTTGATGCTGTCAGTGTGATTTTGCTGATTAAAACTTTCCCTGTTTTTCTAGTCTTTTTGATGGTTAAAACTGTCTCTATTGTTCTTAATTGGGAATTTCATAATTTTGTTTCCCTGACTGTTAGACTGGTCGTAGTTCTTGAACTTAACACATATTTTCCAGAGAGACCCCTGCTGATTGTGCCAAAGCTTTAGGGGGATGAGCAGAGATTGTCTATGAACTATGGGCCTGATTACGATGGTGGGGAGACCACCACTGACAGGATGTCAGTGGTGGTCTCCCAGCCAGTGGAACAGGGATCTCCGTCTGCCATATAATAATGGCTTCAGTACGGGTGGCAGTCGGAAACTCTGACCACCACAGTCCCGACAGGCGGTTTGCATCAAACCACCTGTCGAACCTCCCTGTAGTCCCAGAATGGAGGTGGTGCCTGTCAGGCACTGCCTTGGGGATTACAATATCCCTTTCCACCGGTCGTTCTGCGGTGGTTAAACTGCAGCAAAATGGCAGGCGGAAACGGATTTGGGGGCCCATAGCGAGCCCCCCAACCCCATGGGGCTGGTACATGGGCCCTGAGGTGCACCTATGGTGCCCCACTACATATCCCTGTACCATGTGGCAGGCACTGCATGATGCCTGCCACATAGTGCAGGGACATGTAAACATCCTATTTTTTGTATTGCTGCAGGGGCTACTGACCGCATCCCTGCCGCAATACAAAATGTAGGGAATGCAACCGCCATGGTGGCAGTCGCATCATAATATGGTATGTGGGGCTGCCGCCTTATAGGCTGGCAGTCCCGAATATGAAATGATGACAGACGGACTGAAGTCTGTCCGCCATCGTAATCAGTCCCTATGTTCTGGGTAATCAGATTCTGTTTATTAAATTATCCCAAATTAATAATCCAAGCTCTGTCAAATTGTTACATTATTTATTTTTCTGGTTAATGGTCTAATGGTTTCTGAAAAAAAGTGACCTAAGCATGTGTGTTGGTGCTTCAAAATAATATGAAAATCTAGTGCTAAATTGATCATTTTTTTTTATATTCAAAAATAGGAAATGTATGCACAAACACAGTCCATGGTAATCTGCCCTAAATTATTTACCCTAAATTCAACTTTCAGTTTCCTGCCAAAACTTCCCCATGTCCAGTGCCTTTCCCGTGTTCAATATTTTCCTAATTTTTGCGATTTTAATTAAGAGATATCTCTTCACAAAAGTAATGAATATAATAGATAAATCCTCAATCAAACAATGGCATCCATAAAAGTAATATTATTGTTTTATGCACTGCATAAATGTGCTGACATGAACACTTAAAACTGCAGTTCTAACACTATATTTCACATGCATTGGCAACAGTCAATATGATATTTTATAATAAAATACAAAGTGGTGTATATTAAATATTATCCCATGTGGCAAACTGCTGAAGAAACAGAACGTGTAATGATGCTAATAAACAAAGTTTGTATGTGTAATAGATTCCAGCGATATAAAAGAAATTATATTGCAGACTGCCTATTAAGTCATGCTAGAAGTAAGCAGAGAGAAAACTGTGATGCAGAGGTACATTTTTAATGAATGCCGATTAAAATATACAACACATATATCAAGCTGAATTATTTAGGAAGGTGAAGACAGAAATTCTTTCTCCAGCTGGAGCATTTCCACATAGCTCATCTCATGAATACTCATGAATTACAAAATCCTTTCTAGTCACGAGGCATGTGCACAGGCACATATTTAACATGCCACTGCTTCGTTGGCACATCAAGAAGGTAGGGTGTGATGACAACAGTTCATATTTCCAGTTACCTTTATTCAGTTTTGATGCTTTCTTTGTGTCTTTGCTGATTAAAATTTTCTCTATTGTTCTAGTCTCTTAAAATTGTCTCTATTTCTCTAAATTGGGAATGTTATAATGTTCTTTCCTTGACACATCAACACGACAGGATGTGATAATCTTTAACCCCTTTGCCGCGACCGTGATTTCGCGGCAGTGCGGCACTTCCGCAAAATGGGCTGGGACGCGTCGGCCATTGGACGTTCGCAGCACCAGCGAGGTAGTGCTCACGACAGCCAACGGCAGCAGGGAAGGGGTTAAGAAGATATGATATTCCAGCCCAGATACACAAATGTTTAGCGTCGGGTTAGCATTACTTTTGTAGCTCTAACCCGATACTAAACCTATTTTTGGGGTTAACAAACCAACGCTAATTGGTATTAGGATTTGTTTGTGTGGAAAGGTATTACAAAGCAGCAGGAAATGCTGGTTGGCAATACTTTGCGTCAAGGGGGTGCTATATGGGTGCTACAAGGGCGTTCCCATGCAACCAACCATTCTTTTTGACACTAAACTCTGTCTACTAATATGAGTAGACAAACTTTAGCACTAAAAATTAAGACAGCTGAAAGCCAAGCATTAAAAGGAGGAATGTTTTAATGTCCCCTTTTTTCTGACTTTGCATGTATGCTGCACTGTGCAGCACACGCACAAAGTAGGAAACGTTTTAAAGTGTGTCTAGCCACATAATGCTCGATCCCTAGTCTCCAGCACCAAAGTCGGAGCACTGTGTGCTGTCTGGCGTCAATGCAAGCCTCCTTGTGCCACAGTGGATTCTGTTTAGAAGACTATCCTTTCAGGGGTCATCTTTTGAGGTGATTACTTTACATTTATTCATTTAAAAACTGCTTATTTCCTGCCGGGACTCCCATTGCTTTATTTTACAGAATTCCTAAGCAGGATTAACATTATAAGTGAGGTGGAATATACTGGATTATCTGTTAACAAAATGTATGCACACAGGTAATGTTTGTACAATTTGATGTTTTGTTGATTCTTTTATTAGATTTACTGGGTAGAATCTTCTGATATTCCCAAACCTTATATTTAATTTCCTTTTGCCAAACACAAATGAGTTCCTTTTCTTTTATCCTTTTCCAAACTTATTTTCTCATTATTCACGTTAGTTCTAACTTGAAATATCCACGTGTGGTGGTGCTTTCTCTGAATGAGGGTCCAGCACCATTAAGATTGGCCAATTTGAAAATATTGCTGTAGTATAAATGTGCCCTTATTTTCTTATTTAGACTTGAAAAAGCTCTCAGCTTGCATGCCTCAAAGGGAGAAATGCATGTTGGCTAATTCAGAAAACATTATTGGACATCTTTGGACAAAGAAGAAAAATAAAGCATTCTATGTGAAAGCAATTTGAATAGGAGACATTCATTCTTCAATTGCATCCTATTATATTCGAATCTTTACTGTTTCTAAATTCATTCAAATGAATTGTATAAATGTTTGGGAGGATAAACTCATCGCTATTGACATCCTTGTGCCACAGTGCAGGGATATCGCCATTTGGTCAGGATAGTTTCTATGCAGGAAGGACTAACTTCCTGCACAAAAACCATCCTCTGAGGCTACTTCTCATTGCATGTGTAGTACAAAATGCTGCATACAAGCATAGAGTAAATAACACGAAGAAATAACGAGATATCTCCTTGTTATGCCAGCCTCTGGAAGGTGAGGCATTTTGGTGCAAATCCATGTATACAAATCTTTGTAAATATGGGTTCACTTCAAAATCCATGGGTGAATATACAGGAACATTCATGCATCACCCATGGTACACCCCCCTGGTGTAAAGTAACACAATGCAGTGTAATGCATTGCATTATTTTTTATTTTTACAAAGCAATACTAATAGCCAATTGCATTGCTTGTAAATACCACAAATGGAGTTTGCAGTGGATCTTCATTAAGAAAGTCATACAAGCTGAGCACAGAGGTTTTATAAATCTTGGCCTCACTACTTTTTGGAATTCACAAACATTGACAGTAGTAGTCTTGAAAAGCTGCATCCATCTCAGGTTTTCAGGTACAGTACTGGCAATCACACACAAAAAAATTGATGGGTCAAATGCTTACAAAGAGTCTAACCAGCAGCAGTTCACTCGGAGTAGCATTCCAACACATTGTTATTTGCCCACTGTGCCACACTAGAGAGAGGGCCTGATTTCACTGTTGGCAGATCGAGTGAGGCAGATGGTGCCAGGGAGGACTTTAATTCTGCCACTCTGCCTCCCATATTCTGCTAATTTGGAGATGTTCACCGGCCCCCTATACATCTCAATGCACTGGCAAGAACTATCATCTTGGTGGTTCCAGCCAATGTATAAAATGTTTGATGGATGCTCTGCTTGTAGAGAAAGGGTACCCTTCCTGCACAAACCCTGTGGTAGACAAAGGCACACACCCGGGCACTCTGGCACTAAGGTGTTTGCCTGGTGCACAGCATAAGAAATCAGCACCGGCGCAAGCGAGTGGGGAGAAGAGAGCCACAACTCACTCTCCTGCTGTCTCCCTGTCACACTACACAGTGCAGCATTGTTGACGTCTGCGATGCGTTCCCTTACTCCATTCAGAATCTGGTCCATATCCGGGGAGGTGGAGAAAGACAATAAAATGTAAGAGCCTAAGAAGAGGGTGGAATTCCGAATTCAGGGCAATCAAACAGATTTCAATTCTCAAGGGCAAATTCTAGAGGGTCCTTATTTCTCATTTATGTCCCAAAATTGAACTCTGTGTAGTGCTAAAGGGAAGGTGGGGACTCGCTCCTTCACCACTGCATGTGGATCTCCTGAGAAATGGCAGTCACCTTTTTCAAATATTACAGAAAGAATATGCTACTGATGGAATCCCCTTTTTTTCGTCAAATGCACAAAATAACTTATTATCAGCTGTGGCTCACACCTTCTGGAACTTTTATGTCTTTCCACATACAATCAAAAATTCATCCTTTTAGAATATACTTTCCTAATGAGAACTTCTCCTCATAGCTTGCCCCGCCCAGTATTCTTTTTGCTCCTTCCCGCTACTATTCATGAAAACTGCATTTTTCCTTGAGTATTAATTCTCCTCCCTGACCACCACTTTAGTTCTGTTATTTGTTTTAATTGCTTTTAACAATACTGCTAAGGTTACACGTAATTTGTAGTTGTATGTCTATAGCACCCACATTCTCCATGTGGCAGACCCCTATAGAATACTCTCAAATAAATACATACATAAATGTATACATAAATAAATTAATACATGAATAAATACATAAATGAATACATAATTAAACATCTTTGTCACCTGCTCCTCTGTGTGTCACTAATTAAAACCCTTGCTTATTCCTAGATGGTACCCACAGGGTTAAGGAAGCATTAATAGCATTGATTTCACAGATTATTGAGTCTTTCAAGCATTTAATGGTTCACTGGAAAAGAAAATGAAGAAGAACAGAATCAGATGGGGACTGTCTGGTTGTTTCGCATCTTCTAGATACTTCCACAGTGGCCTCAGTCTTCTAGCAATATGCTTGTCTTCTCAACCTACCCTTCTAAAGCAGTGATGGAGTCATTAACCTGAGATCACAATGATTAACGCAGGGATCCTTGTCCAGATAAAGATTTTAGGAAAATCAAGTCTCAATGTTAGGGGGCTTCCTATTCCATCTTCTTGTGAACCCACAAGGATGACCATACACACCTAAATGATATAATAAAGGGTAGGGACAAAATACAGTCAGGAAATAGGTATGATTTATCAAGAGATCATGCTGCGTAAAGTTAGCATGAGTGGCTACAGCCATCTCCTTTTCTGCCCCTGCATCAGCAGCCTAACCCCATCTACAGTACCTCTAATGGCAACAACGTCTGTACTCATCCATCTGGTTGGGACATTGTGGCAGAAAATCCATTAGTGGAAAAATGCAAGTCTTCTTGCACCTCTTGCCTGTCCATCTTGACATGGCATGATGACTGTCTATCAAACCTGTTCCTGTTTGAGTCATCTCATGCAACAGTTTTGATACAGTGAGAAGAGCCATTAGTTTGCACGTACAAGAGGTGCAGAAATCAACCATGACTGAAATATGGTATGATATTTATATAGTGCTATTTGATTAATAGTTGTAAAAGTGCATTTTAAATACCCAAAAGATCTACATTCCCTCAGTTGGGAAGATGAATAAGGGGGCTGCCATTACACTAGCAATGCATAGGAGGAATAGCATTCAGGATATTTTGCATGGCTCAGGATAATGCATTTAGGATAGGTGAATGCATAAGCTTTTGAGGTACAGTCAGAAGGGGGGGCATTTCATATAAAACCATGTACAATGTAGGGGTTAGTAAGTGAAAGGAATGGTTTCATCAGATAGTTTACAGATCTCTTAAGGGATACCTTCCATTAGCCATGCATATGCACTGAAAGTGAAGTAGGGGAATTGTTTTATCGTCCACCATTAGATAGAACTACATAACAGGGAGATGGCCAAAACGTTGCCTTGTGTTTAGTAGAAGTATTGTGCTCCAAGAGCAAAATGACGGTTTGCTTGTGATCATCGAATATCATTGCAGTAGGTAGTGCAAGGAAAAATCATTTAGATTTAGAATTAAATAGGAGCAGTTACAAATGTTACCTGAAGTTCCCTGCTTAGTCTCACTCCATCTGTACACTATGTGCCCTAAATGCATCAAACACAAACCCATGCGTGTTCAATGTTATCACTATTATATATGGTTCCTTCCACTCTTTTCTGAAGTGACAGACCTTGGAATCAAAAAGGTACAAGTTTATTTTACAAGTTTATTTTATTTTGTTTTGGTACTCCACTGAGGACCACAAAGATATGTATAAAACTCAATTCTTACAGTTTTTAAAAGTTCTCATGTTAATACAAAGATAAAAAAGGTTTTACAAATTTATAAAATTTGTAACAAACTAGTTCATTAGGGGGAGTTTTTCAAACAATAATCAGTTCCTTGACAGTGGAAATACTGCATCTGAGATATGTAGGAGATAGATGTTTTGCTCTCGCCGCTACTACTTTTGGGTTGGGACATACGAACAGTAGATGCTCTAGGTCCTGCTCAAAAAGGTAATATTTGTACAAGAGAAGGCATTGCCAACATCATAGTTCAAAAGATGTGTGCCTTGTGGGAGACTAGAGAAAGAGTATATACACTCTTTTTCAGATATGTTCGCTGCTAGAGCGACGGAGTAAATTAATACAGCACAGTGACAAAGGTACTGCCTGCCAGATGTGACCTCTGGCCCAGCCAACATTTCTAGCATTGACAGGACCTGCCATCCCTGCGGTTCCTGTCAATGCCTTGCAATTTGCTGTAGAGCTCCATCAGCCTGATGGACAGCACCTTAAACATCACCATCGGTGCTTGGAACCTCCCCTGGTGATTAGTGCACTATAATAATGCATTGATTGATTGAACATGATGGAGCTGTACAGCACACTTAGAAAATATATTTAACTTCCAAATAGAAAATCACAAAGCAGGATTTTCTTATTGAAAGTAAAAAAACTATTCCTTATCCTTAGGTTTTTCCTGCCAGTGACAGACATTGTAAAAAGGCTTTATGTCTGCCCACAAAAGGCCAAAACTCTGTCGGGGCTTTGGCAATGTTTGACCATGGTGGAGAAGAAATAGTCTCTGCAGTTGTCAAACTGTGGTCTACATGCATTTAAATTGGACAAATGGATCATATTCTTGGTGAGCAGCAGAGTTCCCTCTTCCTCCTCACAATGTTAGCAAAGATTTTTTTTTAGGTAATCACAAGGTTGGATAAAATCCATAACCTTTGGATGAACACCAATTTTATGTTATGCATGATAACATCAAGATCCATGTCTGACATGATATCTTGGATTTGTGGTCTATTTTTTGCTGCAAACTGAATGCAGAATAGGAGGACATTCGAGCTGTGGCATAAGGAATGATACTTTGTTATTAAAACACAGACAAATACCAATAGTTGTATATGAACTTCTTAATCAGAGTAGATAGTAAAAATTAACTGTTAGCAACACCAACATTTCCTTCAAATCAGCTGGACTTGCATCCATTCCACATGATATGCACGTTAAGTCTGTTAATCTACTGGTATCAGTAACACTCAAAATTATAGCAACCAACAGGACATTAGCGAACCTGTGCCTTCATATGTAATATTTTCAGAAAAAGAGTGCAATTTAATTAAGTTCAGAAGTAAATGCTGCATGTTATGTCTTCTGGTGCAGGCTAGAGACAGGTACATGTGATATGGGAGAAGGCAGATGTAAGAGGAATTTGTTAGGGCAGATTACAGGCTGTGCTGAACTGTTTCAAGAAAAGCATAGCACTACAATTGGACAGCCAGGTGGAGTCTCCACATATTTGTGTACCTTCAGAAGGGTATAAATCAAAGGGTCCTGGGTGATTTTGTGTTTAGTTATAAAAATGTGCTTTTAATAAGAAAACCCTTTGCTATTCCTTCTTCTGTAATGTCATGTATAAGGGTCAGTATCTCTGTAGTGGGATTAGATGTGAGTCTTACATAGTGGTCAGTGCTGGACAGTTGTCTCTGGATTTCTGCTTTGTATGTCTCTACGTCTTGGAGTACAATACCTTCAAGAAAAGAAGAACATAAAGGATCACTTAATCACAGCAGTTTTGGTCCCCAAGAAAACCATGCAAACACTCACTGAGATGTGGGGCCTCCTTCCCACACGGGGCCACTATCAATGTGGAGGTTGTAGTGTTTGCCACCTGACCGTTGATACTAAGTAATTTGTGTATGTCAGTATTGATGTAACCTTAACCCGTTTCTCCAATTGTAACACTCAAAACGTTATGTATGCAATTGCATGCCCTTGCAATTTAATCTATATTGGGCAAACTACACAAAAAATCAGGATCCAAATATACCAACACCGGTGCTGCCTGAGATGTCAAACCCCAAATGAGCCACTTGTGGAACACTTCACTAGCCAAGGGCATACAGAAGACGACCTACACTGGCAGGTAATTAACGTGATCCAACCACCGGCCTGAATTCTGACATCAGTGGTATCCTCAACAAGGATGAACTTAAATGGATTTTCCGCACTAATGGTCTCCATACAGTCGCTGAACAGCATGGAGAACTGGACTAAGTTGATCTGAATAAAATGACTTTATTCTCGACCATTATGATACCACTGCTATTGCACCTTGCTTAAACACCAACTCTGCTCTGTCAATGTTGCATAATGTGGCCATAAACAAATAATATGCTAATGATGAATTGCCATTTAACATACTTTGTTATCTGTACCTTATTCATGTGCCAACGCTGCTTTTTCAATGTTGCACATTGTTACCACATTTGATGTATATGTGATGTCTGCTGGACTGCTAATTCTAACAATAATATGGCATGACATGTAACCCTGTAATCCATGATGATACTAGTATAATTACCAATTCCTACCTTTCTTTAATCCCAATTCAATTCCTTACCTTTCCTGTAGTGCATGCCACCCATCATGGCGCTTACCAATCGCTATAACCAGGTCAATTGCCACTCTAGTTGTCACGTAATGCATACGCACACAGCGTTCAGGCCCCTTCGGACCAAGCTCATTGCGGTTACTATGAGGTAAGCTCACTCACCAGCTTTCTTGATCTCTCACAGGCAGCGGATTGACGCATTTGCATCTCACCATACCTCTCTCCCCCCTTTCAGGCTTCTCTTCACTCAGACAGGAGCCACTCATGAAGCATGGCGGGGTTGAGACATTGATCTCCCCCATAGTCAACTCTTGGTAAGCATACAGCGAGGCCACGGTCTCCGCTACAGTTCCTAGCTTTGGAATTCTGTTAGCCCTCACGCACTGCTTATATATCTTATATCAATCCCTCCAAGCCAGTGCATTCCTGTGCTGCCGATTCAGGCCTCCGCTCGAACAGGAGCCATTCACGAAGCATGCAGGGGATGAGACATTGGTCTGCCCCGCAACCTACCACCAGCTGCAGTTCACTGTTTCGCAATATGCTTGTTGGTGTCCTGAGGCACTGCCAAGCATATTATGACTTTCCTCACTACCAGCGGTTTCATGGAGGTACTTCCTTCATACAAACTGCTGGTGGTGAGGAAGGAAGGGGGTTCGCCTCTGTGCACGGGGATGCATGCAGGCGGGCACGTGTTGTTCCCCCCTGTAGTTTTGCACACCCATTTCTTGCATGGGAAGGAATACGCAACATGGTGCGTTCCTTCCTGTGCAGGAACATATATTGGCGGTTTAATGAGCCTTTAAACAGCAAAGGTTATGGGCCCCCCAAACCACTGGCCCACCAGAATGCCAAAGTACTTGTAATCTGGCAGAAGGGTGGCGGCAACTCTTGGTGGTGAGGGGGTGTGGCTTTGGCATGCTTCCCACTCACTCACAGCTAAAAGTCGTGCTCAGGCTCAAAATTTTAGGTAGGGTTTACTATCCAGCTGAAATCTGGATTTATTTTGGATAGTGATAGATAATTTGTTAAAAGGTAAAAATATTATAATGAAAGAGGCTTGTACAATGACTACATGTAATTTATTATGAACTGATATGACATTAAAATGTGCATAGTTAGCAGTGTCTAGTTATAGCTATTAGTATTAGGTCTCATAATAAAGCACGCTTCAATATTTCAGCAAAAGAACTAAAGGTGCTGAGATGTGCGAACAATGCTTGATTATTGACCTTATTTTGAGTAAGCCTCACACCATATTGCATTAAAGTATGTTTTTGATTATTATTAACATTTTCTTAATGTTGTACTAGTGATACATTATCATTGAATAGAATGATTTCAGATTATTTCACACATAGAATACAATGCATGAATAGAGAACGTTAATAGTTTAACCTATTTCCTCTCCAATATCAATGAAAAAATGTGATGATGGATGATATTTGTTGCAGCAATTATTCTAATTTCACATAAGTTTATTGTTTAGCCTATCATACAATTTATTTCATTAGAAAGTTAGAATGTGCTCATATCCATGGGAAAGGAGGTCTTACAATGAAAAGGCCTCCTACATAATTTAAGTTTAAAGATATTGTTTCATATTTCAAGGTAATTCTTTGTAGGTCCAGTGAGAAGGACTGTGGGAAGGGATGAGACAAGACTGTTCTCAAGAAGACTCTGAAGCCCATTGGTAAATAGGAGGAGACGGTACGGAACGAACTACATTTCTTTTAGCTGTTTATATTAAGGTGTGTTCCTAGAGTAGGTTAATGTCTTTTGCCCACTTCTGCCCTGGTACTTTCCAGACCCTTGTCATTTATCCACATTGAAGCTAAATGCTAACTGCTTTATGCTGAATGCTGATTTGTACTTGTACCTGACCTTTTTTTATCGCAGTCTCTACTGCCACTGCAAGACTTAATTTGCTTTTGTGAACTTCTCTTCATGGAAAGATTAGCTGATATTGCTTGATCGAATTTTAACTTCATGCTCACTTTTACTCTTGACTTTGAGCCTGAACTCTTAATGAGTTCCGTTAACACTCATTTTCATCCCATTCTTTAGAATAAGGATTCTTTAATTTAAGGAACGTGCTGTATTGCTTATTTCAAGACTTGCTGTAACCAATGTTGTCTTTACTTTCAATTCTGTAATTTGATTGATGCTTTTTGCACTAATCAGCTAAACAGAGAAAGAAAAATCGTCCTAAACATTCTAATGGAAATAAAACCCTTAGAACTAATCTAAAAAGTGTTACTATTGACTGAACTTTGAAATAGTTTTGTGATTATTGATTTACAGATATTCGTGATTTATAGCCCCTGATTTACTCATAAATTGTGGAAAAGATATGTTGCAGGTGACTGAGGCCCAGACAGAGAGCAGGGATAAACCCTGTTTGGTGTGAGATAGAGATGTTAAACCATTTTATATAAATTGAATCCTGCTCCAGCAATAGTATCCCAAAGTTATGCAAAGTTGTGCACTGTCCTGCTTTGCATCACTCTGCATCAAGGAGGCATTTCACAAATGTGCATGGTTGTTCCCATTGATTCTAATGTAAATCCCTATCTACAAAAAATCATACCAAGTTGTTTGTGAAAAAATCCTACTTGAGACAGGCAAAACGAGGAGAAATGATTTCAGCCGTCCTTGTTTTTCTCACTTTGCATGTATGTGCATTGTCTAACACATGCAAAGTGTGTAAAGCCTTAAAGCATAGCTTGTGCAATGGAAAGGATCCCTTCTAGTACAACACTTATGCTTTACAGAACTGAGACATCCTTTCAAGGGTGTCTGTGTTGGCGCATGGCTACCAACGTTCACCAACGCAGGGAGAGAGAACAGTGACACGTTGTAGTAGATTGTCAGTCACCGGAGGAAGTGAAGGCCAGCAATAAGTACCCCCCCAGGGTACTTATTGCTGGCCTCATGGCAGGGTGTGGATGGGTAGATGGGGTAAGAGCGAGCTATTTAGGGAGCTAGAAAGCTGTTAGGAGAGGTTTATCCATCCTTTTCCTGACACCAAGCACCACTCGGAAGGATGCCTAAATTTAGGTGGAATTTTAAAATACCTTGTAGACCTAACTTTTTTCCTGGGTCAAAGCCAATTACATCATAAATGGCAAATGCCAGATAATAAGGATGTCCTGTCAGTGCTAATAATGCAGGGGAATGCAGGTAGGGTTGACTTGCTCAGGCCTCGCCTGCTCAACCAGGTTACGGTCGGTCTGAGGTGCGCGACTTGTTCCGCGTCGAGCGGGGTGGCTGCAATGGTAGCGGCTTGCATGTCAGAGCAGCTACCTGCCAAAATATTTAGAGCAGTCCGTGATAGGTGCAAGAGGCGCCCTGAGGCCAGAATCAAGCATGGGACTAGAGGAAGAGTCTGCCGGCATGGCTCCCGTCAGCCTGGAGGGGGAACAAATGACCATGCCTGGGGAGGCTGCTAATGCAGAGGTCATGTGGACAAGTGCTCCCTTGGTAGGCAAGCAGAATGTGCTGGAGCTCTGAAAGGGCGGCTGGGCCTGTGAATCTCTCTGCAGGGCCAGCCAATGGGGAAGGTTGATGTGCGGGTTGCTGGGCCTTTCAGCCCAGCATTTAAACAATGCCAGCTCGTGGGGGCTGGGGACCAGGTGGTGGGGCCTGGTGGACGGGGAGCTTTGTCACTGCAAGGCCCTTCAGGAGTGGGCCCTGTGGAAGGTGAAGAGCCCTTGGAACCCAGAGACCACCAGCCAAGTAAGTGGGCAGTGCTGGTCATACAGGAGAGGAAGGAGTGCTGGGCCAGGATGTGTGAAGCCAGGGAGAGGGCAGCTGCCCTTTCCCAAGCAGCCAGGGAACCACAGATAATTGATTCGCAGGTGGAGTCCCAAGGGCCTGTGGGCCCCAAAACAAGGGAACAGTGGGTGTGGGTCTCTGAGGACCATGAGCAAGAAGCAGTTAGGGTGGGAGCTAGTGCGACTCGGGGGCCAGGCGGTGCGGGAGACCCTCAAGGTTAGAGCAGCCTGGTGAGGGAAAGATGCACAAGACAGGCACTTAGAGACAGGAGGAGATGCCAGCAGGGTACAATACAGCAACCTGGATGTTGGCCCAAAGCATCAGGAAGGTCTGCAACAGTTTGCCCTCTGTCAAGGGATTGCACTCAAGGAGTCTGGCCAGAATATAGTCTGTCTCACGATGATGTGTCGGTGCAATGGCAGAAAGGAGTGGTGCAGGAGTATGTGCGTGGAGAGACTGTGGGTAATGAAGAGCTGATCTTTAACCATGGGGGATGGAAGTGATGAAGGGGAAGAATTAGAGTTGCGTGATGATGATGTTTCAACTGTTGGGAAACCTGGAAGGAGAGGACAACGGGCAAAGTTTTTTTTTTCAGGTGACAAGTGCGGACAATGGGAGTCCCAAGCCTGAAGGGCCCAGGAGCAGTGGTGGACAGCATAAAGAAAAGGCAGTTGGTGGAGAAGTATTGACAGGAAAGGACAAATGGTGGGCAGCATGTGATATTGGGCACTGTGGAGCATGGGTGTTGAGGATGGAATAGTGGATGACTTGCGGGTAAGGCTGACAGATGTAGAGGTGGCACCGGGGACACTTGAACCGGAGGGTAGCAGTAAGCAGGTTATGGGTACCGGGGTCCAAACGGACGGTACAGTAAAGGCAGAGTGGAAGGATGTGACTGAGGGGGACAAACATAAAAGAGACAGCCTTATATGTGGTTGGTGATGCCCTTGGGGTCCCATTTGTCAAAAAAGATCAAGAATAGAAATTGGAAGCAAGAATATGTTGACGTCTTCAAACTCCTACAGTGGGAGTTTCAGGTGGAGGAGGGGTCCAAAGAGGAAGAGCCGGAGCTGACCAGGAGACGGAGGGTGATCATGAACATGGAAAACTGGATCTCAGCCTTCTTGATTTATGCTAGAATGTACTGTGAGCACCATTTAGATAGGGCGATGGAGCTGTTGAAGTACAAGGTCCTTATTTAAAAAACGCATATGCATTTTGAGGGCTATGCTTGGCTGACCTACAAGGAAGAATTTAGGGCTAGGGTCAGACTCAGCCTGAATACACAATGGGGGAGGGGCATTCTGAGCTGTGGATGCATTCGATATCGTCCCCTCAATCCTCAGCCTCAACGCAAATGACCAGTGGCCCACCTCTGAGGTTTCAGTCCTTTCAGCCCTGTCCCGCTCCACAGGGAGCAGGATATGCACAGAAGCCATGGGGATCCACCACTAGGGCACGTTGGAACTTTAACAAGGGGTTGTGCTCATGGCACCCCCATAAGATTATATGTAAGTGGGTATAAAGCGCACTCAGTTTAGACGAGTTGATCTCAGGGTACTCTCATATGTGTGCAATGTTAGAATTATGCCTACTGAGCATATGTCAGACTAAATGTTAGAAGTGGCCTAGTTCCAATAGACAACTAGGACTCTAACATGCATCAACGACAAAATAACTTGATTGGTGCATTCAAATGTAATGCAAATTTGTACTTTTTGAGTTTAAACAATTTTTTTTTAGAAACTTGAAAAACAAGATCATGTATTACATTTCCATACTACGATCTAATTTATACATCAATCCATCTATACAGTGTTGAATTGCACTCATAACACTTTACAATACCAACCGTGTGCATTTCGGGACCATCGTCCCTTCATCAGGAGTATATCTGTAGAAACAAGAAACAATAAAGATCACATGATCAAATGATGCACTTTTTTAGAAAAACTTTGGAAGTTAGTTAAAACTGTTCACAATCTCCAAAATAAACTCCGCCAATGTGATCAACACCATCATCCATGTGTCATAATAATGTCCTAAGATTAAACATGAATGTTTCAAGTACGGAAGGCGGCATCCCATCATACAATATTTTACACTTGCCAGAACTGCAGATCAGTGGAAGGCCTCTAGAGGCAGGGGGCAGTCTGCATCTAAGGGCCCCTGTCCCAATTAGAATGGAGGTTACTGTGAATACTTGCCCGGATTGTGCTTTGTGCTGAACGCTGCTGCAGGGACCAGCAAAACAGCGATTTTGCCCGCCCGCCTCCCGCTCCCTGAACCCTCATCTGCAGAGGCAGAACCGACGAGCGGAGCGCGGCGCAGGGGCAGGAAAACTACCATCCCCAGCATCCCTAGCGGCACCGGCCGCGTCAGTTTCGCGCCAGGAGGCACAGAAATACGGCGTCACCCCCGTCTCGCGGGACGCCGGGCGAAGCCCGGGAAAAGGGCGGGCCCTCTGTGGCCCTCAGTGGCTGAGGTAGGCTGGGCTGGGCCCGGTCTCTTTCATTTTCGTTGTTTTTGCCGCTATTCATACTATATACTTCTGGCTGCTAGAGGAAGTAACACTTTGCGAAGCTAATAAGTCGCTCCTTTTCTATCTTCCACCGGTAAGTTATTGCTGCATCTCCAGAGCTTTATTTATATTTTTATGGACATTGTATTATTCTGTGAACTCTTTTTCTGGAGGTAAACTATTTGAAAAACAACGAACTGTGGGAAAAGTCTGCAAAAGATGTCTAAAAAACTTCGCTCAGGAAGACTAGTGGGAGGAAGATCTGGTGCTAAAACAGTTACCAACCCCACGTGAAATAAATCCATAAATAATCCACCGTTGAAGGGTCAATGCCAACTCTTTGAGTTATGGGATAAACCTTTGGATAAGAAGTCTAAAACTGCTGTAAAGGAAGCTCTCCTCTCTGCGGCTCAGGAGGAACTTACTCAAGTTATTACTAACTCTATGTCACCATCCTTGCTGACCGCGCCACCGCAAACAGCAGCGGTGGTGAATTTCTGTCTTGTTCATCTTGATGGAGAGGGGGAGAGTAAGCTTGGAGTTCTCGCAACAGAAGGAAAACTAGAGAATCAACCATTTATGCCTCAAGCTCCTTCTTTGAATGACAGGTTAGGTGGGGAATCCTCATCATTATCTATTGATCTTGAACTTTGCGGCCGCTATGTAGATGCAGCTAGTTTGGAGGCTTTAGAACCCAATAAGCCTTCTGGGGGTGCTACTCCCTCTGGGCTAATGTTATATAGTAGTACCCCCTCGTTAAATGGACAGGACATGTCTGATCTGTTAAAAGCTTCCAGGAGTCCGGGTCTTAATCTTTCTGGTATTTGTCCTACAGCTGAAGCTTGTAATAAACCTATATCGGAATCTTTGATTGCTTTGGAACAATTATTAGCCTCCATATTATTTCTCCTGGGGAAATTTGTAGGCAGCTCGGATTGTATCCTGGACTCAGTTACTCAAATACTGAAGACATTGCTACAAAAATCACCAGAAACGAGGAGTGTTCCCTCCCCCAAGGCCGAATCTAGCTCTCCTAAGGGGAAAATAAACGCGCCTATAGTGAATTCTGGTATAAAAGCTGCAGTAATAGTTCATGAAATGCATCCTACAGTCCTGCCTTTAACCGCAGTGCCCAATTGTGTTAAGAACTCTGTTCTCGAGATTGAGGAAGAAAACAAATCTATCTCTGGCTCCAAAGTGGTTCAAGATCTATTTCCAATTTTCATGTCGGAAAATAAAAAAGAACAACCTGAAGATAAACAAGAAGTAAAGGTTAAAAACGGTAAACATAGAAATAATAAAGGGAATAAAAGGAAACCGATCCGAAAATACAGGAAGAAAAGACAACGACGGATAATCTTCCAAAACTCTATAGTCTTGTCTGAGAATGAAGAAATAGATTCAGATCCAACTTCTAGGTCTTTAAAGGTGGAAAGTGAATCTTGTCCACCAACGACTGTGGAAGATTTACCGCAAAAGGAGGGTCCGGTCCCGAATATTACTCCATCGGTAGCGACAAGAGCCTCTAACTTACATCAACTCGGGCCCCTTAACCCTTTGGCCTCTCCTTTTTCTCTTGCACCAGAGGTTGGAGATCGCCCCCCTCCCTCTCTCCAGCCAAAAAACTCAAAGGCTTATGTGGACACTCGTGTGCTAGACTTTTTACCTTTATTTGATGCAGACTTACCCTTAAACAGAACATGGCTACTTAAGCGCTTTAGCGAGATGGAAAGTCTTCACCCTATTCAATCTAGGGACATTGAACTAGTCTCTTTGTTTGGTGGAGACAGGGTCTCATGTATAAGGGTTAAATTTTACTCCACAATTATTGTAAATTTGATATTGCAGCAAGCTGAGAATTTCCAACGTACTGGTATTGATGTTCTCCCTATTTTTTGTCTTGGTAACACCCACCCTTCCCATGGGATGACAATAAAGGGTGATAAACAAAATGGGACAGCTTCTCCACTTAGAGACCTGAAGATCTGGGTCTCTAAAGGGAAACGTTCGGTCTCCCAGGTAAAGCCACTTCCACTGCTTCAGAACTCCTCCTTAATAGAGGATAATAATCGGTGGAATTGGCTGCACAGTGCTTTATCTACTAAGACCATAGATAACCCCAAATTGTTTCACCATCTTTAACACCCCATTGAAAATTATTTCTTGGAACGCGGCAGGGATTCATAGTAGCCCAGAGAAATTTGACCTTCTATATTCTCTGGGAGCAAATGTGATTTGCATCCAGGAAACATGGTGCACTAATTTGCTGGATGTTTTAAAGGATTTCTAAGTTCTGGAAGTGCCAGCTGCCCCATCCAAGAAAGGTCACGCTAGGGGGGGAATTGCTTGTCTATTATCAAACAACTTGCAGTGGAGATTCTCCCATTATACTGACCCAAGTAATCTTTTTCAAGCTATAACAATAGCAAACTTGTCTAGTAATTTAAAAAAGTCATCCATTGTAATTATTCATGTATATATCCCTCCAGAAGAGCGTTTTAATCCTATATTGAAGCAGGTATTATCCTAGTAGGAGATCTGAACTGCAAAATTCCCAATGCTAGTCTGAAGCTTTTCAGAAATAAACCCAAAGATGAGGCGCATTTTGTACCCCAATCCCTCTTCCCAGATAAAATAGTGACTAACAAAAGAGGGAAGATTCTGCTAGAAGAACTAGCGGCAGTTGAGGGACTTATATTAAATGGGAGATTCCCGTCTGATGTGCCTGCTAAATTTACACATAAGTCACCTTTCGGGTCCTCCATTCTTGATTATGCAATTTCGGATTATGGTTTGTTTCCCTGTATTCAGGATCTTAAGATAATCCCAACAACTCTGAGCGACCATTGTATAATGCTCATAACTATTTCTTTAAACCCGGTTGCTCCCTCACGCTCTCCTGCCAGATTATTTTGATTAACATCACCTGCATCGCAGCTGAAGCCCTTCGCAGCCGAGTATTCCTGACGGCGCCTGGTATCGTTATTGATTAAATCATCGCGTTCTGAAGCAATTAGTCGCGCTGCGCTCTCAGTACTCCATTTATCATAATTGAATTGTGCTTGCTGTAGTTGAATTTTCTACATCTCGCTCTGTGCCTCATTGCCTGTAAAGCTTACCGCGTTTATTTAAAAATCAGCATTAGCGCTTCAAAGCTGATTACCGCCTGGCGCTTTAGAATCCTGGTACTTCAATTGTGTTTGGCGCTCTGTGCTCATAACGTGCACTTCTTAGCTGTGTTGTGCTCCAAGGTTGAGAGTCCTAGAATTACGCTGTAGCAGAGGTATTGTGCTGGAATTTAGAGCCTTTGGCTGCCTGTTTACGAGCATTGTGTTGTGCCCTCGCTGCTGCTTGTAGTTTCACTTTCGCCCTCCATCTTGTGTTGTTCTCTCTCCCCTGACCCGCCTCTCTGATCCCGCCTCCCAGCTGACCCTCCCACGCTCCGCCCCCTCCTCTGCCCATTAATGCCTGATGCCCCCACGCGCAGCGTCCACGCGCTTCGGACACGCCGAAGGTGCGCCAAAGGTAAGCCCGTCTACGCCCGTCCGCGCCTGGACCGCGCCCAGCGCCAGACTCCCTGCCCCTCGAGCTGCCCAGCCCTCCCGCATTACCTACGATGCCGCCACCCTCCTAGCCTTTAACCCCGGTCGCGCCCCCAACTGCGTCCAAGCAGTTCCTGGACACACCCATGGACCTTTCTCATGCTACTCCTGCAAATTCAGCGGCTCCGACATTTACTCCACTACGACCACTCCACAGAATCCCGACCCCAACCACCTACAGTGCATCCTTCTCAACACCCGATCGGTCCCCAGACACGCCATTGACCTATGGAATATACTAGACACCATCTCTCCGGACGTCGCCTTCCTTACAGAAACATGGGTGAACGCCTCCTCCGCCCCAGACATCACCATTGCCATCCCAGAAGACTATAAGATCACACGCAAGGACCGTACCGGCCACACAGGAGGAGGAATCGCCATCGTCCATAAGAAATCAATCCGCATCTCAACCAGCTCTGACGCTAACCTCGCCAACTCTGAACACCTTCACTTCCAGATCCTCATCGACCCCAAGACCACACTTAGAGGCACCCTCCTCTACAGACCACCAGGACCCCGCACAAAATTCAGTGAAGACATCACGGACTTCATCACTCCTCACGCGCTCCCCTCCAAAGACTACATCCTTCTGGGAGACCTCAATTTTCACCTTGAAAAGATCAACGACCGCAACACCACCACCCTCTTGGACAATCTAACCAACCTCGGACTTAAACAACTGGTAACATCGCCCACCCACATCGCAGGTCACACACTCGACCCCATCTTCACCTCCAGCAATCATGTCTCCTTCAGCCACACTACGGAGCTCCTCTGGACTGACCACAGCTGCGTTCACTTCACCTACAACAAACCAAAACCCACCAACAACCTCCAACCAACTCTGCAAAGAAACTGGAACAAAATCACCACAGACCAGATCTCCGCATCGCTCCTTCTAAACACCCCAGCCCACTCTTCTAACGCAAACGAAGCCGCCGCCAACCTCACCCTATGGTTATCCAACACCGCCGACACCTTAGCACCACTGAAGAAACGTCAAAACAAACCTGCCAGCAAAAAGGCCTCATGGTTTAACGATGATCTTAAGAAGTCCAAGAAACTCTGCCGCTCCCTCGAAAAGGCCTGGAAAAAAGACCCAACTACTAGCACCAAGGACGCCTTCAAAAACGCCACCCGCACTCACCACCAACTAATCCGAAAGGCCAAGAAAACAGCATTCAAGGATCGACTAGACAACAACGCCCACAACAGCAAGGAACTTTTCAACATCGTCAAGGAATTTTCCAATCCCTCGGCCAACTCCAACGACATCACCCCCTCTCAAGCCCTCTGCGACTCCCTAGCCTCATTCTTCCACAACAAGATTGCAGACATCCACAACAGCTTCGACAACCAACCCGGAAACCAACCCACCCTACCTTGTGCTGAACATTATCCCCCCGTGAACACCCTTAACGACTGGAACCCAATCTCCACTGAGGACACAATCCGCCTGATGAATTCCATCCACTCAGGATCCCCCACAGACCCATGTCCTCACCACATCTTCAACAAAGCAGACTCCGTCATAGCACCACACCTCCGAGACGTCATCAACAGCTCCCTCAACTCCGCCACCTTCCCGGAAGACTGGAAACACGCTGAACTCACCGCCCTTCTGAAGAAACCCACAGCGGACCCCACCGAACTCAAAAATTACCGCCCCATCTCGCTCCTTCCATTCCCGGCCAAAGTCATCGAGAAAGCTGTCAACAACCAACTCGCCGCCTTCCTCGAAGCCAACAAATCCCTCGACTCCTCACAATCTGGCTTCCGAGCAAAACACAGCACTGAGACCGCCCTCATCGCAGCAACAGACGACATTCGAACTCTACTGGACAATGGAGACACAGTCGCCCTCATCCTCCTCGACCTCTCTGCAGCATTTGACACAGTCTGCCACAGCACCCTTTTACAACGCCTCAATAACATCGGAATCCATGGAAAAGCACTTGAATGGATCACCTCGTTCCTCACCGGAAGAACTCAGAAAGTCCGCCTCCCACCATTCAAGTCCGAGGCCACTGAAGTCATCTGTGGCGTACCACAAGGATCCTCACTCAGCCCCACCCTCTTCAACGTTTACATGAGCCCCCTCGCGACCATCGCCCGCCAACACAACCTCAACATCATCTCCTACGCGGATGACACTCAACTAATCCTTTCTCTCACCAATGACCCCAGCACCGCCAAAACTAACCTACACGAAGGAATGAAAGAAGTTGCCGAATGGATGAAACAAAGCCGTCTGAAACTGAACTCAGACAAAACAGAAGTCCTCATCTTAGGTACATCTCCCTCTGCATGGGACGACTCCTGGTGGCCGGAAGCACTCGGAAAGGCACCCATCCCGACAGATCATGCACGGAACTTAGGCATCATACTGGACTCTTCACTCTCAATGAACAAACAAGTCAGCGCCGTATCCTCTTCCTGCTTCAACATTCTTCGCATGCTGAGAAAAACATTTCGCTGGATCCCCACCGAAACAAGGAAAACAGTCACCCATGCTCTGGTCACGAGCCGACTAGACTACGGAAACACCCTCTACGCAGGCATTACCACCAAACTCCAGAAGAAACTCCAACGAATCCAAAACGCCTCAGCCAGGATCATATTAGACATCCCACGCAACGAACACATCTCCGGTCACCTTAAGGACCTCCACTGGCTACCCGTCAATAAGAGGATCACTTTCCGACTGCTAACCCACGCACACAAATCACTCTACGACATCGGACCAGAATGCCTCAACTCACGACTGTCCTTCTACACCCCCTCCCGCCAACTACGCTCTTCCAGCCAAGCCCTCGCCACTGTACCTCGCATCAACAAGACCACCATGGGCGGCAGATCCTTCTCATACCTGGCTGCTAAAACATGGAACTCACTCCCCGCTTACCTTCGCCTTACCCAGAACCACCTAGCATTTAGAAAACAGCTTAAAACGTGGATATTCGACAAGTAATCTCCCTCCCCTCTCTAAGCGCCTTGGGACCCTCTGGGTATGTAGTGCGCTATATAAATTCTCTGACTTGACTTGACTTGACTTGTGCCATGGGCCCTTAATGGCAGTGACGCGGCTTTCCATGCTTCTACGGGAAGATGCTTTTGGAATCCCTCTGCCATTAATCGGGTGCATGATATATTATGTAAGACTCTACTAGAATTAAATGAGTGGCGTGGTTTAGAAATAGTTAAATTTGAAAATCTTATGCGAAATATCATTTTAGATGTAAAAAAGGCTACCCGCCCTAGAAAAGGGGTAGTTGTGCCTAGTACACCACGCATCCTGAACAAAGAAATAAATAAACTAGTCCGTGAGCAATATTTAGATAGAGTTATGGAACGTGAAAAAGAAATCTCTAGGTTAAAAAGAAAGAGATGCAGACTAAAGGCGAAAATAAAAAAGGAGAAGGAAGATACAGTTTGGATTAACTTGAGGGAATCAGTTGTTCATGGTAGGATTAGAGAATTTTGGGCAATAATTGGGAAGGGATGCGGTACTAGAATAAGTCCTTGCCCCATCCCTATAGCTGAAGAGGTTTAGATCACTTATATTCGAGACCTCTACGCAGGGAATGGTATGCCAGGTGAAGATATTGTCCTAGCTGCAACGCCTGAAGGACTCATTAATTATCCCACAGAGGAATCAATTGAAATAGCCATAAGGAATATGCGCGCCTCTGGTGCAATGGGTCCCGATGAACTCCCTATGACAGTCTTGAAGCAGGATCCCTTAATGTGGAGTAAAATCCTGTATCCATTGTTTAAAGCCTGTTTCTTGTCAAATACGGTACCTGCCTCCTGGAGGGGAAGTATTTTGGTCCCTATTTTTAAGAAGGGAACTAGGGACAGCCCCAGTAACTATCGTTTGATTGCCCTCCTCGACTCTATCAGAAAGGTTTTTGCGAAATGTCTCTTAAATCTTCTTTCCGATTGGGTCGAGGAGAACAATATCTTGCCTCTTGAACAAACTGGCTTCCGAAGGGGGCACGGTACTCTAGACAACCTCACCACTCTCCAGGTGGTAACTGATAAATATGTGCAGGTGAGAGGGGGGGTGGTCTATGCGGCTTTTATTGATTTCTCCACAGTGTTCGATAAAGTGGACCGTAGAACGCTGTGGAGAAAATTGGCAGCGCTTGGTGTTCCATCCTATCTATTGGAGCTTGTTCGCACACTCCATACAGAGACTTGGTGCAGTGTCTTGCAAGGGGGCGAAAGCGGGCTCTCCCATCAGATTTTTTCTTTGAATGGCCTAAAACAAGGCTGCCTATTGGCTCCCCTTTTGTTCTCCTTGTATACTGTAGACCTGCCTGTTGCCTTGTCTGTCAGTGAAGGTATTGCTCCGGTGATTGGGGGGACCCCAATATCTTGCTTGATGTATGCCGATGACGTCCTTATTTTAGATCTGACTCCCAAAGGCCTTGCAAATCGGCTATATGCCCTTCATGATTTTTCTGTTGCTCATTGCATGAAGATTAACATTTCCAAAAGCAAAATTATGTGCATAGCCGGGAAAAAGAAGTGCCGATCTGAAAATTTTGGTTGGTATATCGGCGGTCAAAAACTGGAGGTGGTTAAATCTTATACTTTCTTGGGGAAAATTATTGCGGCTAACTTGAGCGAGAGGCCTCATATTGAGCATAGTTCGCGCAAAGCCCTCGCCCATGGCAAAGGTTTAAATTCTCTGTATCAGGCCACTGGGAAAAGGCACTTTTTGTGTTTATTGGAGGTATATAGGTCCAAAATTCCCGCTACGATACTATATGGTATCGAACTTATAGAGATGAAATATTGGGACTTTTGCCATAAGATTGAGGGGAAACTCTTAAGATCCCTATCTTCTCTGAATACTGCGTGCCCTTTGGCCGCTTGCAGGCTCGATTTCGGCCTCAGGAGCAGCTGGGTACAGGGATTATGTGCCCTGGTAAGATGGGTGGCCTGCCTGCTAGAGCTGAACTGGGGACCATGAGAGCGCTCCTTAAAACTGAATTACTGGGTAATTTTAAGGAGTTTTCACGCCTTGTAAGGAATTTTAGAAAAGCTGTAACTCTTCTAAAGTTAGATGAAAACACTTTGTTTTTGCACTCTCCCTTACAGTTAAAACTCTTATAAAACAGGCCTCGTGGGAACTGTGTTTTGAGTCAGATAAGAATATAATTTATGGAAAAAGGGAAGTAGACCTTCTCCTTAATTCTTACTCGATTAAATTGGCCCAACCATATGTTACATGGAACTTGCCGCATGGTATTCGTAGATTATGGTTTCTTTTACGTTATGATCTATTACCTTTAAATCTACTTTTATCCAAATGGTACGGTTCTTCCCCTATGTGCAATTTATGTAACCTGAGCACCCAGGATCGCATGCATGTTTTGTTGATCTGCCCTGCGCTTCGCATATTGCGTCTCAAATGGTTAAAACCTATTTGTCTTCGTCTGGGCATTTCTACTCTGAACAGCTTTCTCCAATCACTTTATTGGCCTCCTAATGAAATGTTTTGTTTCTATATTTTTAACTTTTTTAAAGGTTTTTTAGCTATTTATTAATATGTTTCTGGAGATGTTTGACATTGCTCCCTGTTGTAGATTTGTCATCGTATGTTATTTTGTATTCAAATGTGTTTTTGAATGTTATTACTTTGATATGTATTTGTTTTTTCCTTTTAGCACTGTGAATTTTTATGTGGCCCTCTTTGAGAGCCAAAACATAATAAAATAAATTGAAAATTGAATGGAGGCTTTGGTACTTTGGCTGTCCATGTACCCTGGAAGGGAGGTGGCTCTGTGGTTGAAATGGTGGTTCGCTAAAGAGTTTTGGGTGGGGTATCAGGGTCCAAGGGGACACAGGTGGGGGGACAATCTGAAGTCAGCTAGGGAACTCCCTCAGGTGGTAACAGTGAAACTAGACAAAGAGGTTGCTAAGGGCAGAGTATCAGTTCCATTCTTTGAGTGGCCCCTGCTGGACTTGATTATTTCTCTACTGGGGGAGTGGCCAAAAAAGGGGCAAGAGAATTCAGGATAATTCACCATTCATCCGGGCTGGAGGGCAGATCTGTCAACAATTTAATTGATAAGGATGATACCAGGCTGATGTATGCCTTTGGAGTTGATGCTATCCACCTTGTGCAGAAGCAGAAGTGTGGGCTGAAATGGCAAGTCCACCTTTCGATTGCTGCCCATTCATCCTGCTGATGTCCCTTTGCTGGGAAAGCACTTTGAAGGTGCCACCTATGTAGTTAATGTGCTGCCAATCGGTTGTGCCATTTCTTGTGCCCTGTTTAAGCTTTTAGGCAAGTTTTTACAGTGGGTGTTCAGCAAAAGGAGTGGCCATTGTGGAGTGTCTCACTACCTAGATGATTTTTTGTTTGTTGGAACAGGAGCAGCAGGGGACTGTAACCAAGCGTTGCAGCATTTTCAGTCTTTAGCATAGGATTTCGGGTACCTTTGGCTGCCGAGAAGACAGAAGGGCCTATTGTGGTGATGTTCCTGGGTATCAAGTTGGACTCGGTGTGGTGGGTGGCCTGTTTGCTGAGGGAGAAAGTAGAGGAGATACAGGTTTTTCTGTTGCATGTGATTGGAGAATGGAAGATTGAGTTGTGGGTGGTGCAGAAACTACTGAGTTTCCCGCAGTTTGTGTGCCAGGTGGAAGAGCAGGGAGGACTTTTGCAGGTGTCTCGACATGGCCATGTGGGGGGCAGTTCTGTCACACCACAGGGTGCAAATCTCTTTGGCTGCAGTAGCAGACATGTGCATTTGTGCAATGTTAATAAGTTCAAAAGAATGTTAGCAACCTCGTACTAATAAATGGTCTTTTATGCTAGAGGAACACCATGGAGTGTTGCACAATGTTGGCCCTCAGGAGAAGTGAAAGTCGCAGACCATACTTCCCCTGGGTGCTTTGTGCTGGCCTCAGGACAGGGAGGGGATACTTTAGATAGGGGGAAGGGGCTGGTTAGTTGGGGAGCTATAACGGTGTCAGGAGAGGTGTATCCAGCCGCTTCCTGAAACCGAGCACCACCAGGAAGGGAGGCAGAATTTCGATCCTCTCACCCCTGCTACATGTTGAAGTAGTATATGGGTGGTGATTGACTTATAGTGTGTTGCCAGTTTAGGTCAGGGCAGAGTCAGATTTTTTGGGGTGGGTAAATCACATGCTGGGATATCCACCCCTGGCAGGGGAGGAATATAGCGCAGATTACTGATGGCGGTGCGCGGGATGCGACGAGAGGGAAGGATCATCAAGGGAGGATGTTTGTAGGGCAAGTGAAGGAGCAATTGGGTATATGGAACCAGATCAGTGACGGAAAGAGGGAAGAATGAAATAAAGGATATGGTCTTACCGGGAAATTTTAAGCAGTGAGTTATACATGGTGTGGGGAGAATGGAATTGCTGGGTTTTATGTCAAGATTCATAATGCTGAGATATTGTTAATCTTAGCAACCTTGTCCTAATAAATGTCCTTTAACACTATTACAACAACGTGGAGTGTGGTTATTGCACTAATAGCACTGTTCTGCAGTCTCCTGCTCACTCAAGGCAGAGCAGCAACATTAATTGCTACACTGCTTTGTGTGAATTTTAACTTAATCTTGGCCCAATTGTGACTCATTCTAGTTGAAGTTTAGATATTTTAAGGTAGAAATTAATTCATTACAAAACAGCATTTGCCCAAGAAACTCTCTTGCACAATGATTTATTAAAGTAACAAAAAAGACTAAGATGCCTCGTCAACGCATGTCCAGGGCGATACATGTGATTAATGTTTCTGTCTTCCTTATCCACATCTCCAGAGGACAGTTGTGCAAGCCTTGCCGCTTCCGGTCGATCAGCACTTTTGTTATAATATTGATGGCAGGTCGAAAGGTTTAACATGTGATCGCTCCTATGGATGGCGGGCTTCACAATAAAATACGCGGGAAAACAGCTTGCTAAAGTGTATCGTGTATTCTCTTTTTGGCTAGCTCCCATTTTATGAAAATGGAACATGTGAGAAGTGCACCCAGATGTATACTCAAGATGTCTAGAAAATTAATTGACCTGGCCTAATGGCATAATTTCCTTCGACTTGATAGCCAGCAAAAAGTCTGCTGAGCAGGCCCCAAGCAGGTAGTTCGGTACCTGGGCCTGCTATTTAAAAGCATGTCCAATCTGGTAGCTAGGCAAGTTGCCAATTTAAAAGTTTGTCTGCTTGGGGAAAACGTGTAGTCAATGATTTTATTCTAGCATCCATCAAAAGTATAGCAAACATGAACGCGGTACACTGCTAAAGCACAACACTCTGCTCGAACATTAAGAAAAGTACAAACAAGGTACACGTCTCAGGCCTCATTTGCTTATGAAGGAATTCTTCTGCTAATTATCCCCCTACCGCACTAAAAAAATGGCAAGAAAGCAACCTCACCGAAAGGAGATACATAAAAATACAGATTAAGCGCAAACCATCTTTTCCTGCTTTCATCAAATTTGAGGCTTAATGTAAGGACTGCGGAAACTATCAGACGAGAATTATACCCAAAAACGGAATTGTTTGTTTGTAAGTTTAATGCCTTTTATCCATTAAAAATAATTCCATAGAAATACCAGACATATTATTAAAAATATATAAATGTAGTGGTCTCTATGTTCTACCTATTTAAGTTGTGAAAAATAATATTGCCACTTATTGACGTATTGAAGGTATCAAAGTTTCTAAAGCTCCTTAACAATATCAATCCAGATTGTTTGACATACAAAAATCATAAATTTCGAAAATATAGCATTAACAGAAGTGTCCACAATATAAAACATTATTGAATGTCTTAACTGTGTTAATTTTATTTATATGTTGTGTTAATTATATTTTATCTATTGATCGTTTTTTCCTTACTGTCCTTTTATTCTTTTTTATCGTTCTCCTTTTCTCTCCGATCTTTCTTATTTCCAATTGATATGTTCCTAAATTTTCATCAAAGGTACGTGATCGATAGCTAAAATTAGAATTTTGCAAAGTAAATAGCTTGACTTGTAGGCTGCAGTTCATGCAGAGATAGGTATACATTAATGTCAGGATTGTGGTACTACAAATTATATTAACAGAATCAATTTTAGTGAACTTGAGAAAAGGAAAAGGAAACGCTGAATATAAAATATAAACTGACGACATTGTAATTCACCAGCTGGGGTCTATCAAGTAAAACACTTGTTAAAAAATGGAAAATATTCTCTTCCTGCCATGGTGCAGTGCATGAGATAGCAGGTCCTAAATATGAGGACATTTAGGGTGTTTAATTACGCAGCAGCAGCATTCCCGAACAGAAGTGATCCAATGAACGACGCCTGAGTCTGGGAAATGTATTTTATCATTTCAGGCACCGTGTTACACTTTGAATTAGTTATTTGCATCGAATCTACCCTGTAATGCATAAAAGCTCCTGAAATGCTTCTCTCATATTAAAGCTCAGGCCAGCCACAATAGAGCAACCAGTATACGACAAAGCCACGCACTATTACATTGAGAGTATGGCATACATTGTGTAAACTAGGATAGGAAACACTGGGTCATTCACTTTCTCCGAGGAGAAGAACGTTGCCACTTCTCAAGGAGAGCATATAAACCGCCAATATTCCTAATCACCCTTCTGAAATGTCTGTCTTTCTTGAATCATTGATAAGCGTAGCATTAGCTCAAGTGTCTTCCATGGTAATTAAAAAAGCATCAAAGTTATGGAACTTCTCAGGGTTGCCTATCTTAGATTCCATGCGTAATGAAGCATCTTAAGCTTGCAAGCATGTGGCTGAGGGAAACACGCGTTGGAAGGTGAATCTGCATATTCCATATGAGGTACACCGGATGCACTGCCAGTGATTGGCTTCGCATTGGGTGCCAAGTCACCACGTTGCATTCTAGAAATGTAATTAAGTTATTGGCAAAAAGCTAACACTGTCTGGGAATGGGTCCCGGGGGGACGTGGCAGGAGCCAGTGTCCCCCTAGGATAGTTCACGCCATGGGTCTTCCCACGAGGCTCGATGGTCAGGTTGGGGAGTGAGAGGGGCTGGTTTGTGCTCGTGGTGGGAGCGGGAGGGTGACGTCACTCGGGAAGAGTGAGGGAGCTGTGGCGTCGTCGTTTTTGCCCCACCCACCCGCCCCCTTTCTGTGGGTTGGTGGGGGGGGTTTGTATAAATGTCCTTGTTGTGTTTAAAAAAAACAAAATGTCACTCTAGGGCAGTCTTGACAGTTCTCCTTTTGTGTTATATTTTCTTTTAGGTGTGTTTTTGGGGATAGGATAATCTAGTGCGGACGTATCCTTTCTCTCTGGGGGGGTGGGGGAGGGTAGGTGGAAAAGGGAAAGGATAAGTTGGAAGGAAAAACATTGGCTTGGTAATAAACAGTTTTGGAGTTTTGGCAAATGATGTAATCGTTGGGGAATGGTGATGCAAAAACCAGTTGGGGAAAAGGGGATGCACGTCATTACGACGCACACTTTTACAACGCGTTCCATTACAACGCGGTCGTAACAACACAAGTCGTTACAACGACTTGCGTTGGGGGGGCGCAAATTAAAAAAATGTAATTTACTATTCCAACACCAGTCCCCGTGGATAGTAGGGAAGGTGTTGGGATAGTAAATTAAATGATTTACTATCCTTGAGCGCCCCCCAGCGCAATTTGTTGTAACAACTTTCGTTGTTATGACCACGTCGTAATGGAACGGCGTTGTAATGGTTGCGTTGTAAACGTCGCATACCCTAAAATAAATACAGTGACCTTTTATGCTACATAGCAGAGATGCGTGAAGTGTCCTTATTGCGCGATGCACTTACATGGTCAAGGAGGGGGTGTCAGCTCCATCCCTCTTCAGCAATCTCAATGTTAAATACAAAGGTCTCAGAACAAATTAGCAAATTATACTAGTTTCCAAACCTGTTTAAGAAGCCAGATACGTTCTATAGACACCAATCAGCTGCGATCATTAATCAAGAAATTCAGTTTGTGTCCCAGCATAATCACCAAGGCTGATGCATCAGCAGCTGTTGGAAGGAAAACATTAAATCAATATTATTCAAAGTAATTACAAACTTGACAACGTCCCTCGCCCACACCACCATTTGTGACATTTATGGTTTTAAGAGAAAAAAATATACATGTGTGTAGATATCTATCCCATCATGGCAATGGAGTGTGTATGACCCCAGAGCTCCTCCTACGAGTGGCATGATCAGCTAAATTAATGACATTCTATGGCAGAAACATATGTGGAAATTAAGATTCAGCTCTGAGACCAGTGATTAATACACATGTGAAAGATAGCTTCTGATCCCTCATCATGACTCATTAGAGAGAGAGCATTTTCCAGAAACATTAAAAGCACATACGATATGCAAGGCAATGACCATTTGGGGTGGCTGTTGAAGAGGTCATATCCTTTAAAAAGGACAGTCAGTGATTGCTGGGTTTTGAACCAATACTTGTTTTGAAAGGATCTCACCATGGGGCATATTATCAAGGACAGGCGATACATTATCGCCGCTTTTATCGGCAGGAAACTGCCAATAAAGCGGCGATAATGGCCTTGATAATATGCTCTATGAATTCCAATCGAAGCCCATGTTCGATGTGAACACATCTAACATGGGCTTCGATTGGAATTCATAGAGCATATTATCAAGGCCATTATCGCCGCTCTATCGGCAGTTTCCTGCCGATAAAAGCGGCGATAATGTATCGTCTGTCCTTGATAATATGCCCCCTAGTTATTCCAGGGACCCAAAGGGTTACAAATATTGATTTAGTTCAAGGTAGATAATGAAGAGTCGAATCTGCAACTAAGAGAACCTCTACTAGCATACAGACTCTCAAAATCAATCTTAGCAGTTTTTAGCAGACACTAGTAGGGTCTTCTTTGCGTGCCCTTTCCGAAATGTGATAAAGACAAGACGATGGACCCTCATTCATTTCTAGAATGAATGAAATTCCTAAAATACATTGCCACATAACACTGGCGAATGACACTTCTGTAGACCCACGACAAGGGCATGGTTGATAACGTCATGGCTATAAAGTTAATGTTCATGTAACATGTGACATTCAGGCTCATCTGCTTGCCACCTGTATTGTGCTAACTACTCCAATACTACTGATTTCTATTTTCAGCTTGACTGGCTATAGCCAGTTGGTTCTGATATTTTGGACTTTTGCAACATGTTGCATCTTCAATTGTTGTAGTAATTGGCTACAATCATGATGGAATTGCAGATTTTTCAGAGTTTAAATATCATAAAGCATTAAAAAAAACATATTTCCCTTTACAGCTGACTACTAAATTAAAGACACTACCTAGGTTTGATTTTCTTAACATCTTGATCTGTTCAAGGATAATAATATCAAGTAGTTTTTACATTCCTGTTGGAAAATAAATGTTGATGTTCATACACTTTCACCAACCCACTAGACACCCACGTTCAGACTATTTTTCACTCGCCCCCATGCCCAGCATCTGCATAAGCAAATCTGTAGGACATTAATTCTCCCACATCACACCCAAGAAAGAAACAAGCTCTCTCAACACACTCCTCACTTATTGAGGTCCACAAAAAGCTAAGGACCTGGCTCATCATATAAGCACCTTGGGACCACATACCTAAACACCTTGCTCAAGCACCTGAACACCATTATAAAGCAGCTTGTTTTACCAGTCTATAATCTCGTGAATTACCAAATGAAAGGAGAAAAACACCAGGTATATATATAAAATATATGTATTTATTCTAAACACCTCCCACTAGTCTCTTTATGAGGCTGGAGGCAAAAGTACCTTCAGTAAACTTGATAACACACAGTAAATTAGCACAATATATGTTGAGCCCTAGGGGCATACCAAACCTTATTTCAATAAAGTGGTATAAGAACCACGACTAGCCTAGATACTAGGCCTAGAGCCTGTAGAACCGCTGGGGCCACCAGGAACCACCCAAGGTAGTGATACAAGGGACCCACGGGGGTCGCGTGCATTGTCTAAACACAGCAGCGAATCACCATTGACTTCTATAAGGAAAGTCGCAGTTGGAAATTTAAAGATAAAGGACACTTAGAGGAGGACTTTGAGCAAACCCCTTTAGACTTAAGGGGTTCTAGAGCCAACACCCATGGGAGCACCGGAGTACTCGAGTTACCTCACCCAAGGAAGCCGGGTGCATAGGTGTCTTTTGGTGTCAGGTTTCGTCATTGTTTCCAATGGCAATATGCTGCAAAGTGCTGCTGCTGAAGAAGTGGAAAGTATCCGGAGTGATACAAGCCTGGATCAGAGATGTGAAGAACCTGAAAGCAGAGGGGACAGAGTCTGGGACACTAGCCAGTGACCAGAGGCACGATAGTCAGATGACCACAGATGCGGGTGATTTCAGGTGAAGAAGGTGAAGCTTGACTCTTCAGCCACCTGGATCAGGAGGCGTTGATGGATTCGAGCTGTCCCACGAAGAATGTCGACTGCTGCGGTGTCGGTGCACAGATTGGACCCAACAAGCCTCGGCAACAGTAACCCACGCAGGAGTCAAAGAAATGTTTCGGTGCAGACCAGCAAGGTCTGAGGAACTCATCACTCAGTGAGGAGTCAGGGCACATCTGGAGCAACCAGGAAAGATCAAGGAAAATCAGAATGGTCTTCGTAGGGACCCACCAGTTGATGGACCAGAGATCGCAAAGGAGCCTCAAGCAGAAATGCAAAAAGCAGGCTCACTGAACACTCATGGAGTGTAGGCCCACAATCTTCGGAGATGATGGTGCCCGGGACTTGGGCTACAGGTAACTCAGAGCACAACTTAATGAAAACTTGAAAAGTCAATGCACTTAGCAAATGTACACAGTGTCCAGGGGTTCCGGTTCCACATCACTTGTGAGGGCTGCGGGATTCGGGTTGGCCTTCAAGAAGTCTGGAAATCCTCTTCCTGGGCTGCAATTACTTCAGAGTCTGGTGGGAGCTTCGGAGATGCAGAAAGACAAATGCTTTGTGGATGCCTGCTTGAGCAGGGGAGTCACTCCTTGACCCCAAGGGAGATTCTTCTGTCCTCTAGTCTTTAGTAGAGCGTCAAAGTTCCAGGATTTAGCTTCAGAGTTTTGTCCAGGTGTAATCTAAAGTCCTGTTGCCAAGGGTCCCTTACTTATAATAAGAAAGGGGTTGGACATACTCTGGGGACCCACCTATGGGAGGGTCTGGAAAGAGGAGTGACTACACCCATTTCATTTGTCCAGTTTCACGCCAGAGCAGGGGCTGGTAGCCACTGCAACGGGTTTGAACTGGATTACGCACAGGGACACCAAATGTGCCCCCAGTGCAGGCTTCAAAGCACTCTCAGAGTGCACCCACCCAGCCCCAATACACTAAAGCCTGTCTGGGAGGTGGTTACACCTCCCTGTGACAGGAAACCTATTGTCCAGGTCTCCCCTGAGTTTCGGTCAGCAGCATGAGGCCAGACTTGTGTCTGCAGCATCCATTTTGTGATGCCAAGGTTCTTTAAAACTATTACAGGGCAGAACAATGTGTACATGTCTCTCCCTCTAGAAGGTGTGGAATTCTACCCCCGCCCCCAGGATTGGCAGGGGGTAGGATTCCAAAGTGTTTGACATCAAACACAACATGTTTCCATGCAGCCATTCCTAAGTTAGCATTTACCTCAAGGTTATAATGCACTTAAGAGTATATGGTCTGGCTGCATCACAGAACAGCCTCAGAGAATAGGCTCCAAAAGCTGCAGAGGGATCCAGCTCATGCATGGGCACCCTCACACACAAAGCAAAACTCTCTGCCTTCAGGACTGATAAGGCCTGCCATAGGAGTGACTGATAGGTTTATATGTGTCAGTGATTAAAGGTAGATATAGATAACCTATATCTTAGTAAGGGGCGCATGCACCACCTTACCCAGGCTGCAGTTGCAGTCCTAAAGTACCACTTTGGAAGGCTTCCCAGGGGTGGCATAATACATGCTTCAGCCTCTGGTGGGCCTCTGGTGTACGTATGCCCCGAGTACCTGGAGTCCCATATACTAGGGGTGCACAGTCAAAATATCGAGTCAATGATGTCGAGTTGCAGTAATATCGACTCCTAAATATCGAAGGTAAGAAATTTTGATGTTTCTTATATCGAAGTATAAAATATCGTTTTTGATCAGTGTGTATAATATCGAGGTAAGTAATGGCGACATAAAAAATATTGAAATGTTAAAATATCGTTGTATTATGTTTTATACATTGTAATTTTGTAATTTTTATGTATGGTATTTTTTTTAAAGTATTTAAGTAATTTAAAATTTTATAAATGTTTTACAAGCGGGAATTTGGGTTTATAGGGGATAAGGGTGGGGAGTGTTTTAAAAAATATTATTTATTTTGTTATAAATTTTAATTTGAAATAGGAAATTAAAATTTAGAATTTCTCAATTAATTTAACATTTTAGAAGCAGGATGTTGGGTTTATAGGGGCTAAGGGTGGGGAGTGTTTTAAAAAATATTATATATGTTTTATAATTTTTAATTTGAAATAGGAAAATAAAATTTAGAATTTCTGAATTAATTTAAAATTTTAAGAGGAGTTGGGTTTATAGGGGATAAGGATGGGGAGTGTTTTAAAACATATTATGTTTTTAAAAAAATTTGAAATAGGAAATTAAAATTTAGAATTTCTAAATTAATTTTAAAATTTAGGGTTTATATGGGATTAGGGTGGGAAGTGTTTTACATTTTTTTATTTAATTATTACAAGAATGAAATTGAAATAGGAAATTAAAATTTAAAATTTCTAAATTAATTTAAAATTTTAGGAATGGGATGGGTTTATAGTGGATAAGGGTTGGGAGTATTTTAAATGTTTTATTTTAATTATTAAATAAAATATTTTGAAATAGGATTATATATTTTATAATTGTTAAAATATTTTTATATTTTATATTTGAGTGGAAATAGTAAAATAATGATGTTCAGTGTCCAGCACCTACACCAATTAAATGTAGATTGGAGTGGGAATTTAGGTTCAGTGTCCAGCACCTGATCTAACTAAATGTAGATTGAAGTGAGAATGTTAAATTTATTAAGTTCAGTGTCCAGCACCTACCCCAATTAAATGTAGATTGGGGTGGGAATAGTAAATTAATTAGGTTCAGTGTCCAGCATCTACCCTAATTTATTGTAAATGGAGTGGGAATAGTAAATTAATTTGGTTCAGTGTCCAGCACCTACACCAATTAAATGTAGATTGGAGTGGGAATAGTAAATTAATTAGGTTCAGTGTCCAGCACCTGCCCTAAATAAATGTAGATTGAAGTGAGAATGTTAAATTTATTAAGTTCAGTGTCCAGCACCTACACCAATGTATTGTACATTGGAGTGGGAATAGTAAATTAATTAGGTTCAGTGTCCAGCACCTACCCTAATTAAATGTAGATTGGAGTGGGAATGTTAAATTAATTAGGTTTAGTGCCCAGCAACTACCCTAATTAAATGTAGATTGGAGTGGGAATAGTAAATAATTAGGTTATGTGTCCATCACCTACTCCAATTAAATGTAGATTGGAGTGGGAATAGTAAATTAGTTAGGTTTAGTGTTCAGCACCTATCCCAAATGAATGCAGATTGGAGTGGGAATAGTACATTATTAGGTTCAGTGTCCAGCACCTACCTTAATTAAATGTAGATTTAAGTGGGGATAGTAAATTAATTAGGTCAGTGTCCAGCACCTACCCCAATTAAATGTAGATTGGAGTGGGAATAGTAAATTAATTAGGTTCAGTGTCCAGCACCTACTCCAATTAAATGTAGATTGGAGGGGGAATAGTAAATTATTTACGTTCAGTGTCCAGCACCTACTCCAATTAAATGTAGATTGAAGTGCGAATGGTAAATTACTTAGGTTCAGTGTCCAGCACCTACGCCAATTAAATGTAGATTGGAGTGGGAATAGTAAATGAATTAGGTTCAGTGTCCAGCACCTCCCCAAAAAATTGTAAATAGAACATCGAGTAGTAAATTAATTAGGTTCAGTGTCCAGCACCTACTCGAATTAAATGTAGATTGGAGTGGAAATAGTAAATTAATTAGGTTCAGTGTCCAGAACCTACCCCAATTAAATGTAGTTTTGAGTGATAATAGTAAAATAATTAGGTTGTGTCCAGCACCTACCCTAATCAAATGTAAATTGGTTTGAGAATAGTAAATTAAGTAGGTTCAGTGTCCAGCACCTACCCTAATTAAATGTAGATTGGAGTGGGAATAGTACATTAATTATGTTCAGTGTCCAGCACCTACCTCAATTAAATGTAGATTGGAGTGGGAATAGTAAATTAATTATGTTCATTGTGCAGTATCTATCTCAATTTAATGTAGTTTGGAGTGGGAATAGTTAATTAATTATTTTTATTGTCTAGAATTTATTGTCAAATACATTTATATTATAGTGGGAGTAATGTTTTAGTTAGGTTTTTTAAAATATGTGTTATAGTTAAGTGTCTAAAGTGTCTAATGTTTCATTTAAAATATATTCCAAGTAATATTTAATATAATAATTTATGCATTTCATGTTTTAGTATGTGTTAAAATAAATATTATTGTAAACATACTTTTTATATGTTTACATTTTTTTAAATTTTTTATTTAAAATGTTGTAATATATATATATAAATTGTAAAAAGATACACATTTTTGTACAATGGTAGTAATAGTTATTTTAAGGTAGTCAAAAGAAATGACACCGTTTAAAAAAAAAATGATTATATAATTCAGAGAGTAAATAAGTCAAAGAAAATATTTATTTTAAATAACAGTATAAATGTTTAACTAATATATAAGTATTTGTATTTTTTTATTTTATACAAATTATTTTTCATTTGTATAGTTGTTGAGACAAGTACATTATAGGAACATAGAAACAGTATAGTCAATGAAAATATATTTAACATTTGAATATATTTTGTACATATAGGGGTCGATTCCGATTTGGGAAAAACCGATCCGAATAGCCGTTCGGAGCGTTTTTCCCGTACGAATCGTACCCTGCAACGTCCCCCGTACGTACTACGAAGTACGATTTGTACCAAGAGCTGTACTCCGTACGAGTCGTACAAGACACCGTACGACACTAATCTCTGTACGATTCTCCATCGGAACCCTCTGTACGCTACATCGGTACGGTTCGCGGCTGGTTTTTATGACCCAGCAAGTACGATACGTGTCAGGTACCCACCGCACGACCCTTTTTCTTCGGGAGCTGAAAACAGCCGTAAAAGCAGAGTTTGTGCCGAAACAGGTATGGAACGCCCCCCCGGGTATGGTGCGTACCCCCCATGATCGCAGGGGTATGCACCGTACCTCTGCAATCATGGGGTGTATGAGCCGTACCCCCATTGTACGATTGGTGTACGAGCCGTACTCCATGTACGATGGGGTACGGCTCGTACACCGATCGTACAATGGGGGTACAGCTCGTACACCGATCGTACATGGGGTACGGCTCGTACACCGATAGTACACCAATTGTACAATGGGGGTACGGCTCGTACACCCCATGATCGCAGGGGTACGGTGCGTACCCCTGTGATCATGGGGTGTACGGACCGTACAGTGTGTATGTGTTTGTGTGCTTTTCCGTACGACTCGCCCTTACCTGACGTGGACGTACGAATTGCGTCCTCATACCCCGGTCCGGATCGTACTCGTCGGGTCGTACGGCATGTGTATGAGTCGTACGGTATGTGTACGAGTCGTATGGTTCACGGTTTCAGCCTTGCAATACGTACGGATCGCGACGATTCGGACGGATTCACGGAATACGGATCGTACTTCGCGACTCGGACAGACGGGTACGATTCGTACGGAGAGGGTTCCGGATACAAATTGTATGGACGTTTTTTTTCCCGAATCGGAATCGACCCCATAGTTGGATGCATTTTTATTTTTCATTTTCAAATTTTTTATTAGTCTATATTTTGTTATATGTTTTACATATTACTTTATGGTTGAAATCATGGTATAGATGTTAATATACATTTAAAGAAAATGAAATACATAATATACTGTTAATATTATACTCTACAGTTTTTACATATTAACATTTTAGTATTATAATATGTTACATTTGTCTATATTATTATTGCATTATTAATATTAATAATTTTTAAATGTTTGCAAATTTATTTTGTTGAAATAAATCAAATGTATACATTGTTTTTCTCATTTTTTAACATACATACTTTTTTACAATTATAAAATAAATATAAATATTCTAATGTAATAATATTTAATTTTATAATTTTACAATATATGAAGACAATAATACATTTTTTAATACATCATATACAAAGTGAAAATAATTGGAAAAATGTTTTTATCATTTTAAAATTTTAATTGAATGTTAAATAAATTATTTAGTCATTTATTTAACTATTTTTGTGTTGCTAATATTATTTGGGTCTTTTATTTTGTAACCACTCTTTATCTTTAGGGTCATTTGGGAAGATTCAAGCTCGCGGTTGGAAGCTGCTTCACGTCTGACAAGGTAAGAGTTCTTTTCTTTATATTTTAACTATTTTAAGTGTGATTGGAAGGTAGTAGTTTCAAATTTAGGGTGTGTGAAGTTATGTATTGGAAGTTATGATGTTTGTAGTCATTTATTTAGGTATTAATTTTTTTCGACGTGTTTTGGATTTATGACCTAGTTAGAATCATTGTGTTTTTATCTATTTAGTTTTGTGTGAATGATGTATGTAATGGTGTTTCAAAATGTATAGTTTTAACTTTTATGTGGGTGGGAATGTTTATTTTTCTATTCTAGGTTTTTGGAGAAAGCGTTTTCGTTTCCGGAAGTTTTGCGTTTTTTTAATAACAGGAAGTGCATTTTAGTTGTCTCAACTAATATTTATTTTACACTTCTTTTATTATTCTGGCTTCCTGGAGCGGTTTTTATTGTTTTTTTTCGTTTTTGGGGTTTTGATGGATTGTGGATTATTGATTTTTTTGGATGTTCGATTGATTTGGCACAGTTGTATTTTTGCATTTTGTTGGGGTCTATTTTAATTTAATATGGATTTATAACTACCTGGATTATTTTGGAGAAGTTGGATTTTCGGTTGACATCCCTGCAAAAGGTAAGTGATTTTAAAATAATTTTATTGTGGGTGGGGAAATGTGTTATTTTTATATTGTTGTTGTTTTGTTATATCATTATGTTGTCTATATATTTTATTTTTTTATATATATTAGACAAAATAATTAATATATTTTTAAGGAAAATTGTATGTTTATATTTTTTAGAGATTTTGTGGCTCGTTTTTAGTTTATATACTTTGTATTTTTAGATTAGGGTTTTGGCAATCATTTTTAAGTATTCTAGTCCTTTTTTTGTAGGATAAAGTTGTACTTGTTGTTGTAAATATTGGTACATTTAGGCAGTTTGTCGTGATAGTTTAGGTTTTAATTGTAAAGCATATTGCTCCATTCTTAATTCTTGAAAACTTTGGGGGTCATTAGGATGACGGGTGGACTTAGTCCGCCCGCCATCCTATCGGAATTTGGGACTACCCGCCATAAGGGCGGGGGTCCCGTGGGGGTATTAGGATGTGCCCGCCACAGTGGCGGGCACATCCTGCATTTTTATCATTGTGGCGGGCGGTGCTCTCAGCACCGCCCACCACAATGCTAAAAATTCACATTTGTGTTTACATTAACAAAGCTGCAGGCACCGAGCGGTGCGTGCCGCTTTGTTAATGTTAATGCAGGAGGGTACCACAGGTACCACCCATGTGCACCCCCCACTGCTGGGGCCCCAGAAGTGAAGACCGCATGCCGATGCCGCCACGGAAAGGCATCTGTTTTGGGCAATGCTAATATGGCTGGCGGTGTCTAGTAGACACCACCACCATATTAAACCTTTTCCGCCCCAGCCGCAAGGAGACCAGGGCGGAAAAGCGGCGGACAATCTTTTCGTCGGGCATGGTCGCCCCTGCCATGCTAATATGGCGGGGGTGATTAAGGGTAGGATGGCAGGTGGATCACCCCCGCCAGGCCCACGGTTGCTACAGCCAGCCTGGCGGGGGCGATGCGCCCGCCATCCTAATGGGCTCCTTCGTTCTTTTTGTATTGCTATTAGGAGTTTGTGTAGGGTAGGAGTTGTTCGGCCAGTTGAAGCTAGGAAGGCATTATGCCAACCCTCAACTGCGTTGTTTGTTTTGGCTTCTTGGTTTAGGGTTGGTAGATATACATTCCAACAAGGGATTTGGAATTTTGGTTGCTGTCTATGGCTTGATCTGTGTAGTCTCCCCACCCAGGTGTCCTCGAAATATTCTAAAAGGGGAGCTAGTTTTTGTAAATTTTTGGTGTAGAAAGGACTTTGTATTAAAATGTTATAGTGCTCAGCCACGTCTGTGACTGGCAAATATGCTAGGGCTATTAGGTGTTTTATTTGGTATGCAAATGTGATGTTGGTTGCAAAATCAACACTTAGGAGGTCATTAGGATGGCGGGCGGATTTTGCCCGCCCGCCATCCTCACGGGGATTGGGACAACCCGCCATAAAGGCGGGGGTCCCGTGGTGGGGATTAGGATGCGCCCGTCACAGTGGTGGGCGCATCCCTCATTTTTAACATTGTTGCGGGTGGTGCCCTCTACACCGCCCGCCACAATGTTAAAAATGCATGTATGCATTTGCATACATGAAGCGGCAGGCAACGCGTGGTGTCTGCTGCTTCATGTATGCAAATGCTGGGGGGTACCACAGGTACCCCTCGTGTGCACCCCCACCACCTCTCCTTCACTCTGGGGGCCCGCATGGGGCAAACCCCCACCCCGAAAACGACACGTATCAGCCAGCCGCAACAACAAATATGAACCGCACACCACTCAATAAAGCGTACACATACCCCACCCCGAAAACGGCACGTATGAGCGAGCCGCGTACACAAACCCCCACCCCGAAAATGGCACGTATGAGCGAGCCGCACCAACAAATACAAACTGCACACCACTCATAAAGCGTACGCGAACCCCCACCCCGAAAACTTCACGTATCAGCCAGCCACCTCAACAAATACGAACCGAACACCACTCAATAAAGCGTACACGAACCTCCACCCTGAAAACGGCACGTTTGAGCGTGCTGCACCAACAAATACGAACCGCACACCTCTCAATAAAGCTTACGCAAACCCCCACCTAAGTATGGGCGAATTTTGCGAATCTCGCGTTCGCGAATTTTGCGGATTTGCGAACTCGCAATCCGCAAAATCCGCGAATTCTTGCGAATTTGCAGATTTTTTTTTTTGTGTTCGCAAGGATTTCTGCCAGTTCTCGAGGGTTTCGTACCAGTTCGCAATTGCGAACTTACATTTCGGCGCGCAACGGTCGCAAATTATGTTGTTTCTACGTCTGGTTCATCATCACAGGTTCCCAGCACCCTCTGTTTCACCACTGCAACCCTCTGTTACATCAATGCCACCCTCTGGTTCATCATTACTGTAGATTATGGGGGGGAAAAGCAAGCACACCAGCCCTGCTTCAACTGAGATGAATTAATTTGGGGTTAGTTTATTAATGTGTCACTGTTTTAAAATTCCAGTCTGGCACCTGCTTCCTTATCTGTAATTTTGCTTTCTGTTGCAGTGCATTTTTTTTCCCCAGGACCTTCTTTGTGGCCTACTTGTAGCTATTGTATGAGCCTGCTGTGAGGGTCAGAGCAGGGTCATACAATTGTTGCAACTAGCAACTGAATTCTGGAGGGGCCCCAGTCAGGAAGCACTACCGGGAATTGTTACTAATGATGAGTTTGAACTCTTGCCCCTGCCGAGTGCTTTCAGTTTTGAAAAACTCGTTTTTCTGCAATTTTGCGGGGTTCGCGGGGCGCGAACACGCGCGAGATCGGATTCGGAAGCCGCAAATTCGTGCGAATATGCAATTTGGTTTTTTTGCGGCGTGTTAGTTGGCAAAGTTTTGTGCGTTTTTGCGAGCCGCTCGTAGCGCAAGGCGCGAAGTTACCCTCGCGGTCGTTCAAGGGCGCAGCCATCTTGTTTGCCTGACGTATTTCCGTTTCCGGGCGCGAAGTGTAATCTCGCAAAGTCCGCGGCTTGCCAGTACAGTCTCGCGCGTGTTCGCAAGGAAAATCTCGCGCGAACTTACCCGCGCGGTCGTGAACGGGCGCGGCCGTCTTGTTTCTCATTCATTGCTATGGTTCTGGGCATGGTCTTTGTATCCTCTGTCAATCTCTGCCATCCTTTGCTTGTTTGAAGTTTTTTTTGATCTATTTTACTTATTATCTATCCCTCTATTTTTCTAGCCCTATATTTTTGTGTTTACTGCTACTTTTGGTTAATTTTAAACTACTTTTGTAAACTCTTTTCTTTTCTTCTCTTCCCTATTCTATTTTCTTTATTCCTTTCCGCCCAGACCATGGTGAAGGGAGCCGGGAAGCATCCCGAGAAGGGGAAGGGTCCCGCACCTCGTGTCCGGCTCCCGTGCGGGCGTTTGAGGGGGGAGCTAGTGATGCCACAGGAGATCTTTACCCCGGAGGAGGTGGCCCAACTCATTTTTTATGTTCAGCGCCGCCTCCCCAGGACCATCATGGGAGGCGGCAAGATCAGTGCCGGGTACGGGGCCCGGGAGCGCCGGAAGCGGTGGGAGAAGGTGTGCCAGGCCATTTACCACCACTCTCGGGTCTGGCGCACCTACAACCAGGCCACCCACCGCTGGACGGATGTCTTGACCCGTGAGCGAGATCTGCTCGACCTCCTTGGCCTTGAGATCCCCGGGCTTGGTGAGTAGTAGTAGCTATGTCTTTACTACTATGTTTTCTCCTGCTGTGTTATTATATTGCAAATGTTTGTTTTTTACCAAGAGCAATAATGCTGCTCATTACATTGTAGGTAAATTTTATTTCAAAATCTTCTGTGCATTTCAGGTACACTGCTCTCCTTCTTCTCAGTAGTGTTGCTACTATGCTTATTTGTTTTAGATTTTGTGTTCATTTCATTGGCCTGTGAAATTATGTATGAGTGTAGTTGAAAGAACTGCGTAATGCTACACACTAAGGTTCAGATTTTTAATTACCGGCGCATCCCTGCAAAGTTGCAGGGATGCGCCAGTAATTGTGCCTCACGCCACCATCACCCATGGTGCGCCGTATTTACAATGCGGCGCGCCATGGGCCCAAAACGTCACCAAAGCGTTACGCATCTGTGCCGTAAAGGCGGCGCATTGCTGGAGTTGCGTCGCAACGATGGTGCAGCTCCATCAATGCTCTGGGGTGCCCTATCTCCCCAATGCTGCGTCAAGCCGTACGTCTGCTTCAAGCAGGCGCAGGGTTTGAGTCACGCATCATTGTCCTCAAAGTGACTGATTGAAATCTTGTAGATTTCCCTCAGCCACTTTTAGGATGCGTTCCTGCGCAGGAACGCCCTCCCTTGCACCGGAACGCCCCCTATTGGCGCAGGGCTTTACAACGTGATGCATCTCCCATATGCGTCACATTGTTAATATACGCCGTACCATTGCACCTCTTTTGTGCTGTCGCTGCGTCACAAAAGTCACGCAACAATGGAGCAAAAGAGCCGCAAGGGCCTTCTAAATCAGCCCCTACAGACTCAAGTCCAGTCCTTCCTTTGTACACATGGCGATAAGAAGAAATAGTGGTGGTGGATTAATAGTTTGAGTATTTTAATGACTGGTGAATGTAGTAGGAAACTTTAGTGTTGTCGCTGATCTTCAATCACGATGGACTTTGGCTGTCACTTTGCGTGTTGCGGACTGCTGCCTGCCAATCCTAGGCAAACCTTTTTAGTACTTTGTTTAGTGAGTTACATAGGGTAGTTTTCAATTCGACGGTCCGCAAATCAAGCAATACTAAAGTAATGACGTAGTCGACCACATGAGATTGGTCAATAATATATCCCGTGGAGTCGTTCCCTATTTGCTATTTCGCAAAAATATTTTGTTACTTTGTTAGTTCTTTTGAAATGTTTGATTTGGTTGAGAAATATCATCCATGTTTTCTGTTTTTCTTTCTTTCATGTTGTACATCAGTTTCCCCCAGGGGCAAGAGGAGGACACAGGAGGAGAAGGAGGAGGGTGCTGTTGTCGATGCAGGCCAGGACCGGGCAGTCGAGGGCTCCTTTGCTGGCCCCAGTAAGTTTTAATTTTAATATACAGTACTTATTTTTTCCTAGCGTTCCTCATTCGATTTTTTCTAAATCGTCTTTGATCTTCTTGTAGACAGGATCTAAATTCTTATCCTGCCTCGACTATGACTCCTTGTGGTATTACTAGATTATTCTTATTAGTCTGTCTGTGTAGCTAACTAAGATTGCACATTTGGCATTTCCATTGGACTCCCATTCTAGTCAGCAATAGCTCTATGCACTGAGTGCAGTCCTCTGGGATTGTCCATAATGTCTTTTCAAGTATTCTAAATGTTTATGCTTTGACCATTGCCAACAATAAAAAGGTGAATGACCACCACCAAGAAAGAATAAGATACTACTTTACTTTTGGTTTGGATAGGAGGACAATCCATTCTACTACTGTTGCAGGGACAAATCTGCACAAACAGAACTATGGACACTAAATAATGCATCGGTTAGCTTATCAATTATAATAGGTGCTGTAACTGTTAGACTTTCCACATACCTCAGTGATAACAGACTTTGTAGTTGAACCCCCAATCTCCTTACTGACTAGATAGTGTGGCAGAGTCATTTAGCTCCCAAAGTCACCTATGGCAGAGGCACGGACTCATGCTTGCAAAAATTCGAAAACCTTTAGCTCATCCACTCTAGTCTGGAGGACCAAAAACCACAGAGTCTATTTAAGTTTAAAAGCTTTATTAAAAGTAAACACATTTATTAAATTCAAGTTTGTCATAAAAGTGAACGTGTAACTGAAAATGGAAAAGTGCTTAGTGCTGACGATTAATTGGACACATTTCTTGTGGTCGAGCCGAGCTCTCACCTGGTTTGAACTTGATCCTGCTCGTGTTCTTAGAAGTCAAGGTTCTGTCTGTTAGGAGAAAAAGTGGTGCGTGTTAAAAAGTAAAAAGCAAACATTCATCAGTTGTGCCAAAAAGTGCAGCAAGACAACAGCCTTCCCTGGAAAAAGGGACATTTTTACTCTAGAGTACACAGTCAAAAATTATTAAATTGTACACTTTTTTTTACATTTCTTTCTTCCTCCTAGACCAAATATTATATAGTAGTGAGTGGTGTATTCTAACATTATTAAATGTACTTTGTAGGTGGAACATCTGGAGACGGGGCCAGCTCGGAGGTGGTGGTGGCATTGGACGAGGAGGACAACTCTGAGGAGGAGGCGGTGCAAGTGCCGGACAAGGACATGCCTGTGAGGGTTCACACGGTGGTGGCGGGCAGAGGTAAGCTATACATTCCTTAGTCATTGAGATTGAAGACTGCAGAGTGTGCTTTCTGCACGGGTGTATTATAAAAAAAGAAAGTAGTAGGCTCCTCTAAAAGTACTTCGACTTAGCTGTGAAGTTTTTGGCGAGAAGAATCCCAATCAGATCTGAGGTGAACTTGATGGATGGGATGAACGAAAAGCGAAAGAAGGGTGTAAGTAAGTGTGGAAGCACGAGAAATGTAATGATGACTGGCAAAGAAGAATGATATGTGTTTGCTTGGTCCCCGAGGTGGCTGGGAAGGTAAGAAAATGGTATGGTGCATGGCTGGGTGAATGATGAAGCAAGGATGGGTGGAAGGAGAACAGCCTGGGTGGGTGAGACAGAAACTGTATGTGTGCAATATACTTTGAATGGATGGATGCCTGGATCATTCATGGTACTATCTGACTCTTAGATAGCATATGTGTATCTAGAGAGAGTAGACGGTCACTGGATGAACTAAGTGTTACTTTGAAGAGCATGTAACACCGCACCCGCACGTCCGTTCCAGTGTAGGAAAGGCAAGGAAAAGAAGTTGTAACGTTGTCCAAAGACTACCATGAATAGTAGCAGTAGTTTGTATTGCAACTGCAAGCACAGCATATATCCGGTTATTACGGTGGACACTCCCTACCTCCCTTAATACCTTTAGTTTAGTAGTAGTACGTCATTCATGTGTGGGGGTATCACTGTTCACTCAATAATAAGCAAAGCACCTAAAGTCATCCCATATGTCATCAAATACATCCCATGTGAAGTGATAGATAATCAGATATTTTAGCTTCTTCATTTTCCTTTTCTAATACTCATTTGCACTGTAGGGTGAAAGCTAAATTAATTAAGCAGTAGCCCTTTTAACAGAGTATTCTCAGTGCCACCCGTAATAGAAAAGTAAGAGCTTCACCACCTGCATGTACTGGACCGGTACAGTAACGCAAGTCTGTCTCACTCACCATGGTGTGCGTCTGTTTTTCTCAGGTGCAAGTTCACTGCGCTGGCATTATGCCGGCTTGCATAAGATAACGTACCAATTTTCCTAAACAAGAGATAAGAAGAAGAATAAGAGTGGTGTACTGTCATAGTCGACTGTAATAGAGGCCATAGTGCTCGTAGAATTTGTTCCTTAAACTCCCACTAATGTTAGAGCAAGGATGAAGAAGTCGGAGGTTACATAGATACTGTCCTCAATAGTTATGTACTGTGCTTTCAATTTGCTACTTGTACTGTGACAACTTTCTGCTCAATCATTTTGTGTTATTCTTAAGGAGCATTGGTTACAGACTATGTCTTTCTTTTTTCATGTAGTTGCTCCTTCCAAATCCAAGACACCATCAAGGAGGAAGGAGCTGGCTCGAATGGCCCGGCAACAGAGGCTGGATGCCACTGTCGCAGAATATCGGCGGCTGGTGGCCCTGGAGGAGGAGGAGACGCAGTCTGGTACAACAACAACGTCCACTGGGACAGCTGCATCCTCCTCCGTGCGGGCTGCCAGTGCCAGCCAGCGCAGTGCTCCAGCGGTACGGAGCCGGGCTACCAAAGCCAAACGCCACCGCCCAGCAGCAAAGAAAGCAGCTGCCCCTCACAGGATTTGCAAGGCACACCGGCGCCGCTTATCCCTCAGACTGTCCTACCTGGAGCAGGAGGTCCATAACTATAGGAACGTGGTGGAGGGCCTCCGCTTCGAACTTGCCACCCTCCACAAGGAGCATGATGCCCTCGCTGCTAATTTCAACAGCACCCTGCCATAGTGTCCCTTGCCCCTTTTTTAGAGACTTTTGGGGGGTGGGAATTGGGAGTTGGGATTTTTGGGGACTTTTGAAGGACAATCGTTGGGGTTAGGGAGGGTCTTGCGGGAGATTCTTTTGTTAGGGCTATAAAAATATACTTTTTGAAACTTTATCTGACCATACCTGTTTTTTACTGCTTTTAAGTCTGGTGGGTGGGGGTTTAACTTCACAGTAAGTTTGTTTTCCTGAATAGTCCTAGGACTTTAGTAGTACTACCATCAATCAAATCTCTCGTCTCTCCTAATACTCCATTATACTACCTCCAACCAAACGCCTATCTTACCTGTAATTTCTGTTTGCAAGTAGGGCTAGGCCCAGGGCTGGCTCCACGGGAAACAGCAAATAAGGTTGGCAATCCTGGGCGGATAACATTTCCTCATAGCGGTGGTACTAGTGGTGTGACACAGTGGCAGTTGCTTGACTATGAAAAAAAAGAAAATGAAATCTGGTTTGTCCTCCTGAGCAATACAACGGTACAATACAGAATATAGCAGGTGACAGAAGTACACTAGAACAGTGCCACATTGTAGCCTAACAAATGTTAAAGTATAACTAATTCGGTTGAAGTTCTTTGACATTAGCCATGGGTCTTTGTCAAGCAGAGTAAGAATATATCCTCGGATTTCTTCACCAGCCTGTTGCTATCACCTTATCCTCCCCAGCAAGTGTGTGGATTTATTGCTGTAATTTAGTCACACATCAATCAAAACCACACAGCCCGGGGGAAGAGGGTTAGGGTTTGAAAAATGGATGGGTACGGGGGTTTTTGGGAAAGGTTTTGGGAGACAAGAAAAAATAGCACAGCATGGACAAACAATTGTGAACATAAACAAATCTTTGGGTACAAACCTATCCATCAATCTTTGAAAGTGCATGCACTACTGCATGCATGTCAGTTAAAAGTAAGTAGTACTTTCGACAACTGTGGAAGAAAGAATGCGACAGTACAGGGCGTGGGTGGAAATATTGATAACTATATTCAACATAAGGTCTCTGTAGCCAGATACCTGAGAGCCTTGCTGGTCACTATAAATCAAGTCAAGTCAAGTCAGCCAATTTATTTAGCGCGCTACATACCCAGAGGGTCTCAAGGCGCTTGAGGAGGGGTGGGGAATTACTTGTCAAATATCCACGTTTTAAGTTGCTTTCTGAATGCTAGGTGGTTCTGGGTAAGGCGAAGGTAAGTGGGAAGTGAGTTCCAGGTTTTAGCTGCCAGGTAGGAGAAGGATCTACCTCCCATGGTGGTTTTGTTGATGCGAGGTACAGTGGCAAGGGCTTGGTTGGATGATCGTAGCTGGCGGGAGGGGGTGTAGGACAGTCGTGTGTTGAGGCATTCTGGTCCGATTTCGTAGAGTGCTTTGTGTGCGTGGGTTAGGAGCCGGAAAGTGATCCTCTTATTGACGGGAAGCCAGTGGAGGTTTTTCAGGTGACCAGAGATATGTTCTTTACGCGGGATGTCTAATATGAGCCTGGCTGAGGCGTTTTGGATTCGTTGGAGTTTTTTCTGGAGTTTAGCGGTAGTACCGGCGTAGAGGGTGTTTCCATAGTCCAGTCGGCTCGTGACCAGAGCGTGGGTGACCGTTTTCCTAGTTTCGGTGGGGATCCAACGAAATGTTTTTTTGAGCATGTGAAGAATGTTGAAGCAGGATGAAGAGACGGCGTTGACTTGTCTGTTCATCGAAAGTGAGGAATCCAGGATGATGCCCAGGTTCCGTGCATGGTCTGTCGGGATGGGTGCTTTTCCAAGGGCTTCTGGCCACCAAGAGTCGTCCCATGCAGAGGGGAAGGTACCTAAGATGAGGACTTCTGTTTTATCTGAGTTCAGTTTCAGACGGCTGTGTTTCATCCATTCGGCTACTTCTTTCATTCCTTCGTGTAGGTTAGTTTTGGCGGTGCTAGGGTCATTGGTGAGTGATAGGATCAGTTGAGTGTCATCCGCGTAGGAGATGATGTTGAGGTTGTGATGGCGGGCGATGGCCGCGAGGGGGCTCATGTATACGTTGAAAAGGGTGGGGCTGAGTGAAGATCCTTGTGGTACGCCGCAGATGACTTCAGTGGCCTCTGACTTGAATGGTGGAAGGCGGACTCTCTGTGTTCTTCCATTCACAACAACACTCAATGGGGTTGGTCTGGAAGGTATAGTAGATAGAAAAGGAGAAATTGCTTTTTTTCTAGGTGTCCCCTCACTCACCAGGGTTGCCCCTTGGTGACATGCTTCATCATTGGGGCCATCCCAGTCCTCTACGGGTTGGGGCGTGCTGCGACTTGCGAATTACGTAGGAGCACTTACAAATGACTATGTGTGGTGCAGATGTGATAGTGGAGTGGACTAAGTGATGTGTTAAGGGATCAATTTAGAAGCAGAGAGAGATCCAAGAAATGCATTCACAGTCAGAGAAAAAGGCAAGGGATACTGTATCTATGTTGTTGTAGTTGTCCTGTTGGAAGTGGTAAGTAAGTTGCCTGCAGAAAAAAAATCCTCTTATTAGCGGCACTCCTCCATTGCAGCCGACGCTTCGTCCATCGATGTTGGTCACCAGAAGACACCCTGTAAAAAAAGCACAGCATAGACAAATAATTGAACATAAACAATTCTTTGGGTACAAACCTATCCATCAATCTTTGAAAGTGCATGCACTACTGCATGCATGTCAGTGAAAAGTAAGTAGTACTTTCGACAACTGTGGAAGAAAGAATGCGACAGTACAGGGCGTGTGTGGAATTATTGATAACTATATTCAACATAAGGTCTCTGTAGCCAGATACCTGAGAGCCTTGCTGGTCACTATAAATCCATTCACAACAACACTCAATGGGGTTGGTCTGGAAGGTATAGTAGATAGAAAAGGAGAAATTGCTTTTTTTCTAGGTGTCCCCTCACTCACCAGAGTTGCCCCTTGGTGACATGCTTCATCATTGGGGCCATCCCAGTCCTCTACGGGCTGGGGCGTGCTGCGACTTGCGAATTACGTAGGAGCACTTACAAATGACTATGTGTGGTGCAGATGTGATAGTGGAGTGGACTAAGTGATGTGTTAAGGGATCAATTTAGAAGCAGAGAGAGATCCAAGAAATGCAGTCATAGTCAGAGAAAAAGGCAAGGGATACTGTATCTATGTTGTTGTAGTTGTCCTGTTGGAAGTGGTAAGTAAGTTGCCTGCAGAAAAAAAATCCTCTTATTAGCGGCACTCCTCCATTGCAGCCGACGCTTCGTCCATCGATGTTGGTCACCAGAAGACACCCTGTCCACTGCCTGCCTGATGCTGAATTGTGGCTCGCTAATGTGAAGCCTGACTCCATCCTTTTTTCCCCATTGCAGAGACTGAAACCCGGCCTGTAATTATTCAACGAAAAACAGGAAGTGATATAATATTACAACACCACTGATAAATAAATATAAGGTATGTAGGCTGTGGAGTGCAAAAAGTCACAATTTGATTTTCCTAGTAGACAGTACAATATTTTTGAAAGTGCGTACTCTGTCTGAGTCACCTTTTGAAGGATAAATAAGTAGGGGCAAATTAATGTAGCGGATCTTTCCCCTCAAGCTAGGTGTACTGTAAACTGTGTTTTAGAACAAAATTAGATCTTCCTAGCAGTGCTCCCACTCAGACCCTTACTAAAGCCAGCCGCAAAAATGTAGAAGACCCCCAATCAAATCTCAAAAAACGAGGCCTAGCAGAAAACTGGTGACAAAACTTACTTTGAAAGTAAAAGTAGGCCGAAGTACCCCCTTCTTAATTACCCCTTACCCACCGTGGATTGCATTCAAACCACTTGCAAGCAACCAAGCAAAAGTATCCATAGTCAGCATCGCTCCAAGACTCGAAATCCCCCCCACTCAAACACATGCAATAGAAATACTGCTAACCCTAACGAACCCTAAGTTAAGAATAGTGGCAAAGGCTTTCTTTAACTATGCCAAATCCCCCCTTTCCCACCAAGGATTTTCTTCAAATGACTTGCAACCAAAATTACACATTCTCACGAGTGCTCTAAGACCCCAGAACTCAGTTGCAAAAATCTAGAACACCCCGAAACACATGCAATCCTGCTGCTAGGGCTAACCCTAACGAACCCTAAGTTACAAAAAGTGCCAAAAGGCTTTTCCGCTAGGATTTTGTCCCAACCACTTCTACCCGGTATTAGACCTTCCCAGGAATGCCCCAAGACCCACCAACCCACCCGCCAAGAAGCATAACACCCCCAAACAGGCCAAAAGCAAAATCTCATACTTGCAATATTTCTCGGCCTTCGTTCCAAACGCGCTGCGTAGCTAGGCCATAAGTCGGGGTTGCCACGACGGATTTCCTGAAAAGCAGATGCAATCAAGATTAGAGTGTCCCAGCAGTGCTCCCAGACCACGAAACTCACCCACAAACAGACAGAACCCCCCCTAAGAGCACCTCAAAGGCAAGCAAGTCATCAAAAACACAAAAAATGTTCCGCCTGGGATTTGGTCCAAACCACTTTTATCCGGTATTAGAGCTTCCCAGCAATGGCCCCAGAGCTGTCAACCCAGGAGAAAACGAGTAGAAGACCCCCAAACAGCCAAAGAGCAAAAGTACAAAAATGGGGACTTTGTCAATTTTTCACAAATTTCCCAAATCACTCCGCGCGCGCTCTGCAGCTAGGCCCTAACTCCCCTCTGCCACCATGGATTTGCTTCAAACCTCTTGCAAAGTAAAGTATATATAGCCAGCAGTGCGCACAGACCCCGAAACCCACCCACAAACACCAGGAAGCCCCACAAACAGGCCCCCGAAAACGCTACATTGAGCAAAATGTCAGAAATAGCCCAAAAAAATCGGCCTGGATTTTGTCCCAACCACTTCTACCCGGTATTAGACCTTCCCAGGAATGCCCCAAGACCCGCCAACCCAGCCGCCAAGAAGCTTAACACCCCCAAACAGGCCAAAAGCAAAATCTCATACTTGCAATATTTCTCGGCCTTCGGTCCAAACGCGCTGCGTAGCTAGGCCATAAGTCGTGGTTGCCACGACGGATTTCCTGAAAAGCAAATGCAATCAAGATTAGAGTGTCCCAGCAGTGCTCCCAGACCCCGAAACTCACCCACAAACACCAGGAAGCCCCCCAAACAGGCCCCCGAAAATGCTACATTGAGCAAAATGTCAGAAATAGCCCCAAAAAAATCGGCCTGGATTTTGTCCCAACCACTTCTACCCGGCCGGTATTAGACCTTCCCAGGAATGCCCCAAGACCCGCCAACCCACCCGCCAAGAAGCATAACACCCCCAAACAGGCCAAAAGCAAAATCTCATACTTGCAATATTTCTCGGCCTTCGTTCCAAACGCGCTGCATAGCTAGGCCATAAGTCGGGGTTGCCACGACGGATTTCCTGAAAAGCAAATGCAATCAAGATTAGAGTGTCCCAGCAGTGCTCCCAGACCACGAAATTCACCCACAAACAGACGGAACTTCCCCTAAGAGCACCTCAAAGGCAAGCAAGTCATCAAAAACACAAAAAATGTTCCGCCTAGGATTTGGTCCAAACCACTTTTATCCGGTATTAGAGCTTCCCAGCAATGGCCCCAGAGCCGTCATCCCAGGAGAAAACGAGTAGAAGACCCCCAAACAGCCAAAGAGCAAAAGAACAAAAATGGGGACTTTGTCAATTTTTCACAAATTTCCCAAATCACTCCGCGCGCGCTCTGCAGCTAGGCCCTAACTCCCCTCTGCCACCATGGATTTGCTTCAAACCTCTTGCAAAGTAAAGTATATATAGCCAGCAGTGCGCCCAGACCCCGAAACCCACCCACAAACACCAGGAAGCCCCACAAACAGGCCCCCGAAAACGCTACATTAAGCAAAATGTCAGAAATAGCCAAAAAAAAATCGGCCTGGATTTTGTCCCAACCACTTCTACCCGGTATTAGACCTTCCCAGGAATGCCTCAAGACCCGCCAACCCACCGCCAAGAAGCATAACACCCCCAAACAGGCCAAAAGCAAAATCTCATACTTGCAATATTTCTCGGCCTTCGGTCCAAACGAACTGCGTAGCTAGGCCATAAGTCGTGGTTGCCACGACGGATTTCCCAAAAAGCAAATGCAATCAAGATTAGAGTGTCCCAGCAGTGCTCCCAGACCCCGAAACTCACCCACAAACACCAGGAAGCCCCCCAAACAGGCCCCCGAAAACGCTACATTGAGCAAAATGTCAGAAATAGCCCAAAAGAAATCGGCCTGGATTTTGTCCCAACCACTTCTACCCGGCCGGTATTAGACCTTCCCAGGAATGCCCCAAGACCCGCCAACCCACTCGCCAAGAAGCATAACACCCCCAAACAGGGCAAAAGCAAAATCTCATACTTGCAATATTTCTCAGCCTTCGTTCCAAACGCGCTGCTTAGCTAGGCCATAAGTCGGGGTTGCCACGACGGATTTCCTGAAAAGCAAATGCAATCACGATTAGAGTGTCCCAGCAGTGCTCCCAGACCACGAAACTCACCCACAAACAGACGGAACCCCCCCTAAGAGCACCTAAAAGGCAAGCAAGTCATCAAAAACACACAAAAATTTCCGCCTGGGATTTGGTCCAAACCACTTTTATCCGGTATTAGAGCTTCCCAACAATGGTCCCAGAGCCGTCAACTCACCTGCAAAGAGGTACAACAACACCCCCACAAGTGCTGAGTCTTTCTTCATTGGGCGTAAACCAGCCCTCTGGTTTGATGGAAATAGGAGTCTGGAGGAGGAGGATAGAGGAGCATGTTCTTCTGAACTTGTGAACCTGAGGAATGCAGACTGCGGCAACTTCAAATCAATTAGCAAACCAGTGAAGACAGTTCTGCTGATGGGCTTGATTTTGTGATTATCTGATTAAAGTTTGAAATATATTAACTGTGCACATCAAAGAAAGACAGACACACAGGAATAAAAGTGAATAAGGACGAAAAAGAAAGTTATTGATTCGTTGTCTCATTTTCAGGGCTCGGTATCATGGTCCAGGAATAAGAATAAGGCTTCGTCATCATACTCTGCGAATTCAGGCAGGGTGAGCTCAGTGTCACCTGACAGAGTAGAAATTCCCTCATCTATGTTGCTGGCCACCTCCTCTTCATCCGGCACGCTTTCTCGTACTCTGAAATCTGGTGGTATGAGGTGCTGATTCATCTTGATCATTGTTAACCTCTCCACATTTTTGGGCGAGAGGTGGCTCCGTTTGGGAGTTACAATGCCACCAGCAGCACTGAAAACCCGTTCAGAAGACATGCTTGCGAGTGGGCAAGACAAGTAGTTTAAAGCCAGGTTGGTGAGCTGTGGCCACAATTCTTTTTTCCCATGCCAATACGCCAATGGGTCAGAATTAACATAGACCTCTGTTGAGTCATTCAGATTGTCCTTCACCATCGACTCAAGGTCCTCATCCAAGAATCCTCCACTTTGCTTAGCTCTTGCTGTGCCTCTGACCTTTTGAGAACCAAACCCACGCAGAGCTAGCCAATCCTCTTCAGCCTCCAATGTTTCTGTTGTGTCTCGTGCAGATGATCCGGTTGCCGGTGTCTTTAACGGCTGAGAGGTCACTTGTGCCACAGCCACAGGTGCAGAAGTGGATTGTTTTGACTGGGGATGGCCTGCTGATGTACTGCCATTTCCTTCAATTTCCAGCCGTTCTCTTTCAAACCTCTTGGCTGACAAGGCTAGCCAACGTTTGTACTTTGGAACATGTTCATCATCAAAAGGAAAGAATGCTTGGCCTGCCAGCGCCTTTTTGTAGCGTGGATCCAGAATAGTAGCACAAATGTAATGCTCTTCTGAGTGGATCTTTTTAAGACGTTCATCACCTTGTAGGAGCTCTAATAATTTCTCAGCCAGAAGAAAAGAGTCTTGGTTTTTTTCATCTTTTTCAAACACAGAACACACCTCCTTCAGTTGGTCCTCCAGCATGTACAACAATGGGATAGCTTTTCCCAAATTAGAGTCCTCCTTGCTGACTGCACGCGTGAAGAACTCAAAAGGACGAAGCATGCGTGTCAGGCTTTGAACTATGTTCCATTGCGCCGCACCCATCCTCAGCTCCTCTGTACCCTCTGTAAGGAAATATTGATCGAGTTCCTTATACTGCTCATACAGACGCTCAAGCATGTAGAAGGTTGAGTTCCAACGTGTTACCACCTCCTGGATGAGTGCTTTCACTGGCATTTGACGTTGATATAGCAGGCTCCTCAGCTGCTTCCGGGCCTTAAAAGAATGGCTGAAATGCTTGCACATTTTTCGGCAGGTGTCCAATACACTGTACGCTGCACTGCCTTTATTACCCAAGAATTTTTGGACAACCAGGTTTATACAGTGCGCCAAACACAGCACTCTGAAATAGTCACCGTCCCTCATGGCCTTAACTATATTGGAGCCATTGTCCGTGGAAACATAACCAACCTGGCGTTTTAGTGGGGACAGCCAGTTAAGGACCTTTGTGTTAAAGACATCCAAAATGTTATCTGCTGTGTGACGTTTCTCCAAACCAAACATGGCTAGTGTTGCATGTTTCCGAGCAGCTTTAAAAACAATGTCCGCGTCAACACCTGCGTTTAGCTTTGCTTTAGCCCCTGAAAAAGAGACCCAGTGTGCAGTGATGCACATGTAATCAGCGCCTGCGCCACTGGTCCACATGTCTGTTGTCAGATGTATAGTGTGAACAGCACTCTTCTGCAAAGCTGCCCCAATCACCTTCAGAACATCTTCATGTAGTGCTGGAACCGCAACTCGGGCAAAATAGAACCGGCTAGGAACCTTCCATTTAGGGCAGAGCGCTGCCACTAATTCTAGAAAACCAACCCCTTCTACAAAAGAAAAAGGGAGAAGGTCCAGAGCTAGCATTTTAGCCAGCTTAGTGTTATACAGACGCGTCAGTGGGTGGTTGCGTTCATATTGCGCTTCTGTAAACAACATCTTTTTAATGTTGCCCTGGACCAAGGATTTACGGGATGATGATGATATCTTCGACCCAGTTACGCTCGCTGATGAACTTTTCCGCATTGATGTCTCACTCTCTCCCACACTCTTAGTGTGCCTCACATGGGGTGTGCTGCTGACAGGGGTACTGGGTGTAAGTGAAGTGTTTGAATCGTCTTCTTCCTCCTCGTCATCATCAGATGAAAAATCAACGTTTTCATTACGTGCAATTCCGGCTTCCTTAAACGCCTCTAGGTGCGGAAACCATTGGACAGGGTGCGCTCTCTTAAGATGACCTCTCTGGCCTCCGGTACCATAGTTAGAACCAAGCTTACCACGACTAACTCGAAGCTTACAAATGCTACAAATGGCTACGTTTTCCATTTTTGGGCAAACACTAAAGAAGTCCCAAACTGGAGACTTGAAATGTCTTTGGGGGCCGGAGGAGGCGGCGATACTGGTGGTGGTGGTCCTGCTGCTAATGCCAGATGAAGTGGAGGATGTGGATTGCCGAACTTCAGTACGTTTTGCACTTTCACCACCACGAATTGAGGTCGAGGTGGGTACCTTCTTGCAAGGAAGAAATATGGAAGCGGTAGGTGTTGGTGTACTACTTAACTCCAAATCTAATGATTCCATTTCCATTGCCTCCTCGTCGACATCATCATCACGCTCAGCAGCTTCTCGGGATAGGGTCAAAATGTCTCTTTGCTGCATGCCCGGTGGGGCTGCAGTGACCTTTGTGATGACTGGCTCGTCGTCATCGTGAGAGGCTTCATCACCAGCAGTATCTGTCACTTCTTGTTGAGCCTCATCACAATCCATAGCTATGAGTTTTTCGATGACCTTCCTTTTACGCTTAGGTACCTTTGTCAGATCATGGTGTGCCTCACTGTCAGACCGCAGTTGTGGTTCCCAAGACAGATCACTTGCATCAGAAGGAGGTGGGCTTGAAGAAGATGTAGACACCCCCCTTGATCTTTTCCTTGCTAGGGATGTGGAAGACAATGAATGATCATCAGGAGGAGTGGCTTCCAATACCTCGGCTTCATTGTCGATTTCCTGATGTGCCCCTACTTCGGGAGGAACAACTATTGTGGGCACTTGTGAACCTCCATGCACCTTTGCTTGCGCATCTCCTTTTGCTGCCTCTCCTTCCACATGTACTTGGGCGTGTACTTGCACATGGTGTTGTTGTTGCGGCTGTGGTTGTTCAACACTTGTCAGATGAGTTACAACAACCTGTGTTGATTCAGGGACATTGATGCTACTTTCTTGCGATGAGCCAACATCACTGGTCGATGGTGATTGGAGAAGTACACTGACTGCCTCTGAAGCACTTAAGGGCTTTGACTTAAGTTGGCGTGGTGGTGGAGGCACTGAACCCAATGGAGCAGGGGTGCTGCTCCCAGCTTGGTCCCCAGCAGATCCTGCTGCTGCAGGCGTACTTTTTTTTTGCTCCCAAAAAACGTGGCGGGTGGCACACCAGCCTCCTTGGTAACTTGCTTCTTCTGCTCCTTACTAGCAACTTTCTTGCTAGAGGAGCTACGGAGAACTTTTTTGGGGGCCATCTTCTTCAGAGCAGGTCAGACAGCAGGCCGCAGTTGCACGAATTGTAGAGTTGTCTGAGGCCAGACGTGACGTCGCGTGACGTTATGCTGCACACACACACCACTGCAGGACTTCTTCCTGGCACTGGTGGTTCTCTTGAGTCTTGTGCACCTAAAAACAATGGAAGACAGAGGAACATCAGTTCAGTTATACACCACAAAAAAATCGAAAAACACTGCAAAATCAGCACAATCCCATTCCATCCATGCCCTCCATGATGTTTAAGTTCAAGACAGCCCACAGAAAGACTAGGCCCATGCTAGACTCAAATACCCTGCCCTGGTGAAAAGGCCACAAGTACAGCCCCAAAAAACGAAAATCACTGAAAAATCAGCACAATCCCAATCCATCCATGCCCTCCATGATGTTTAAGTTCAAGACAGCCCACAGAAAGACTAGGCCCATGCTAGACTCAAATACCCCTGGTGAAAAGGCCACAAGTACAGGCCCAAAAAACGAAAATCACTGAAAAATCAGCACAATCCCAATCCATCCATGCCCTCCATGATGTTTAAATTCAAGACAACCCACACAAAGTCTAGGCCCATGCAAGACTCACTACCCCTGGGCATAAAGGTTGAAAAGTAGGCAAAATGGTTGCAGGCCTAACAACAAAGCCTGCATTCAAAATGGCCACTTGCCTCTCCCAGCACATGGCCAGTGCCTGTAGCAGCACTCAAAATGGCCACCAGACACATGGCCTGTCCCTCCCCATGAACACCCCCAAAAATCGAAAAACACTGCAAAATCAGCACAATCCCATTCCATCCATGGCCTCCATGATGTTTAAGTTCAAGACAGCCCACAGAAAGACTAGGCCCATGCTAGACTCAAATACCCCTGGTGAAAAGGCCACAAGTACAGCCCCAAAAAACGAAAATCACTGAAAAATCAGCACAATCCCAATCCATCCATGCCCTCCATGATGTTTAAGTTCAAGACAGCCCACAGAAAGACTAGGCCCATGCTAGACTCAAATACCCCTGGTGAAAAGGCCACAAGTACAGGCACAAAAAACGAAAATCACTGAAAAATCAGCACAATCCCAATCCATCCATGCCCTCCATGATGTTTAAGTTCAAGACAGCCCACAGAAAGACTAGGCCCATGCTAGACTCAAATACCCCTGGTGAAAAGGCCACAAGTACAGGCCCAAAAAACGAAAATCACTGAAAAATCAGCACAATCCCAATCCATCCATGCCCTCCATGATGTTTAAATTCAAGACAACCCACACAAAGTCTAGGCCCATGCAAGACTCACTACCCCTGGGCATAAAGGTTGAAAAGTAGGCAAAATGGTTGCAGGCCTAACAACAAAGCCTGCATTCAAAATGGCCACTTGCCTCTCCCAGCACATGGCCAGTGCCTGTAGCAGCACTCAAAATGGCCACCAGACACATGGCCTGTCCCTCCCCATGAACACCCCCAAAAATCGAAAAACACTGCAAAATCAGCACAATCCCATTCCATCCATGGCCTCCATGATGTTTAAGTTCAAGACAGCCCACAGAAAGACTAGGCCCATGCTAGACTCAAATACCCCTGGTGAAAAGGCCACAAGTACAGCCCCAAAAAACGAAAATCACTGAAAAATCAGCACAATCCCAATCCATCCATGCCCTCCATGATGTTTAAGTTCAAGACAGCCCACAGAAAGACTAGGCCCATGCTAGACTCAAATACCCCTGGTGAAAAGGCCACAAGTACTGGCACAAAAAACGAAAATCACTGAAAAATCAGCACAATCCCAATCCATCCATGCCCTCCATGATGTTTAAATTCAAGACAACCCACAGAAAGACTAGGCCCATGCAAGACTCACTACCCCTGGGCATAAAGGTTGAAAAGTAGGCAAAAGGGTTGCAGGCCTAACAACAAAGCCTGCATTCAAAATGGCCACTTGCCTCTCCCAGCACATGGCCAGTGCCTGTAGCAGCACTCCAAATGGCCACCAGACACATGGCCTGTCCCTCCCCATGAACACCCCCAAAAATCGAAAAACACTGCAAAATCAGCACAATCCCATTCCATCCATGGCCTCCATGATGTTTAAGTTCAAGACCGCCCACAGAAAGACTAGGCCCATGCTAGACTCAAATACCCCTGGTGAAAAGGCCACAAGTACAGCCCCAAAAAACGAAAATCACTGAAAAATCAGCACAATCCCAATCCATCCATGCCCTCCATGATGTTTAAGTTCAAGACAGCCCACAGAAAGACTAGGCCCATGCAAGACTCACTACCCCTGGGCATAAAGGTTGAAAAGTAGGCAAAATGGTTGCACGCCTAACAACAAAGCCTGCATTCAAAATGGCCACTTGCCTCTCCCAGCACATGGCCAGTGCCTGTAGCAGCACTCAAAATGGCCACCAGCCACATGGCCTGTCCCTCCCCATGAACACCCCCAAAAATCGAAAAACACTGCAAAATCAGCACAATCCCATTCCATCCATGGCCTCCATGATGTTTAAGTTCAAGACAGCCCACAGAAAGACTAGGCCCATGCTAGACTCAAATACCCCTGGTGAAAAGGCCACAAGTACAGCCCCAAAAAACGAAAATCACTGAAAAATCAGCACAATCCCAATCCATCCATGCCCTCCATGATGTTTAAGTTCAAGACAGCCCACAGAAAGACTAGGCCCATGCTAGACTCAAATACCCCTGGTGAAAAGGCCACAAGTGCAGGCCCAAAAAACGAAAATCACTGAAAAATCAGCACAATCCCAATCCATCCATGCCCTCCATGATGTTTAAATTCAAGACAACCCACAGAAAGACTAGGCCCATGCAAGACTCACTACCCCTGGGCATAAAGGTTGAAAAGTAGGCAAAATGGTTGCAGGCCTAACAACAAAGCCTGCATTCAAAATGGTCACTTGCCTCTCCCAGCACATGGCCAGTGCCTGTAGCAGCACTCAAAATGGCCACCAGCCACATGGCCTGTCCCTCCCCATGAACACCCCCAAAAATCGAAAAACACTGCAAAATCAGCACAATCCCATTCCATCCATGGCCTCCATGATGTTTAAGTTCAAGACAGCCCACAGAAAGACTAGACCCATGCTAGACTCAAATACCCCTGGTGAAAAGGCCACAAGTACAGCCCCAAAAAACGAAAATCACTGAAAAATCAGCACAATCCCAATCCATCCATGCCCTCCATGATGTTTAAGTTCAAGACAGCCCACAGAAAGACTAGGCCCATGCTAGACTCAAATACCCCTGTTGAAAAGGCCACAAGTACAGCCCCAAAAAAAGAAAATCACTGAAAAATCAGCACAATCCCAATCCATCCATGCCCTCCATGATGTTTAAATTCAAGACAACCCACAGAAAGACTAGGCCCATGCAAGACTCACTACCCCTGGGCATAAAGGTTGAAAAGTAGGCAAAATGGTTGCAGGCCTAACAACAAAGCCTGCATTCAAAATGGCCACTTGCCTCTCCCAGCACATGGCCAGTGCCTGTAGCAGCACTCAAAATGGCCACCAGCCACATGGCCTGTCCCTCCCCATGAACACCCCCAAAAATCGAAAAACACTGCAAAATCAGCACAATCCCATTCCATCCATGGCCTCCATGATGTTTAAGTTCTAGACAGCCCACAGAAAGACTAGGCCCATGCTAGACTCAAATACCCCTGGTGAAAAGGCCACAAGTACAGCCCCAAAAAACGAAAATCACTGAAAAATCAGCACAATCCCAATCCATCCATGCCCTCCATGATGTTTAAGTCAAGACAGCCCACAGAAAGACTAGGCCCATGCTAGACTCAAATACCCCTGGTGAAAAGGCCACAAGTACAGCCCCAAAAAACGAAAATCACTGAAAAATCAGCACAATCCCAATCCATCCATGCCCTCCATGATGTTTAAATTCAAGACAGCCCACAGAAAGACTAGGCCCATGCTAGACTCAAATACCCCTGGTGAAAAGGCCACAAGTACAGCCCCAAAAAACGAAAATCACTGAAAAATCAGCACAATCCCAATCCATTCATGCCCTTCATGATGTTTAAGTTCAAGACAACCCACAGAAAGACTCAGTCCACCCACCACTGAGTACCCCTGGGCAAAAGGCCCCAAAACAGCCCAAAAATCGAAAATTCCAAAATTTTTGTTGCAGCAACTGTAATGCCCCAAACAAACTTACTTGTAAAATTTCTAATCCGACAGTGATCCAAAGAAAGTCAAAAAGGCCTCAAATCCAAATATCCAGCAGCATCCACAAAAAGTAATCCTTTCAGCTCCAGATCCAAATGAAAAGTGACCAGGAGATGGACAAAGCACTGGGAGGAGCCTGCTGGACAGGAACAGGAAGTTGAAGACTGTGGGGCACTTCCTTCCTCCCACCCCCCTCCCCCCCTCCCCAAAATGGACTCCTCGCTAAAAAAGTGCAGGCAAATGTCAACCTAAGGAGTTATTCAGATAAAAATCATCATTTCAAGAAGGTTTATGCTGCTTGCTGGTGGATTTCTTGTGCAGAATTGCATATTTGATATTTTCGCTTCTTCGAGATTGTTGCTGGTCGCCGCATCTCAAATCTCGCAATTGCGAAGTACCGCGAGACGTGATCTCGCCGTACTCGCGTTGACAAAGTCTCGCTGTGCAAGTTGGCAAGCCGCGATGACGTAATCGCGCTCGCCAAATTCCCGCGGGATCACACAGCAAGATCCAAAATGGCGCAGCACTCGCAAAATATCGAGAAAAACAACTCGGCAAATGATGATAAACGCCGCGCGCCGCAAAAATTGTATCACCAACGACGCGAGCCGCAAAAAAAATCCGCTGCGTGCGAATTTGCGGATTTTGTGGGAAATTCGCAAATCTCGCGGATTGCGAATTTCCCAAAAATCTGCAAAATCCGCGAGCGTAACTGATTTTCCGCCCATGCTTACCCCCACCCCGAAAATGTCACGTATCAGCCAGCCGCACCAACAAATACGAACCACACACCAATCAACAAAGCGTACACGAACCCCCACCCCGAAAACGGCACATATAAGCCAGCCACACCAACAAATACGAACCGCACACCACTCAATGAAGCTTACGCGAACACCCCAAAAACGTCCCATATGAGCCAGTAGCACCAACAAATACGAAACGCACAACCCCACTAATAAAGCACGTGAACCCCTAAAACAGCTCAAGGAGGGTGCAAACTAGTTGCACAACACCACAAAACATGTCTCCTGTGAACACACTATTTTAAAACAATGTCCTGAACACATCCAAACAACCAAACAGAGGGTCCAAGTCACACCCAACCCTTATAACACACCCACCAAAAATTCAAAATAAGCCACACCCACAAATGGACCAATAAAACGGGCCACACATACATCCCATCATTGATTGCTTCATTTCAACATACCTATTTGCGCAAAGACACTGACAGGACACCAACAACTGCACCCATACACCTTCACACATACATCCTATCTCATTCATACCCACACCACCCCCTACACAATCAGACCCGCACACCCTCATCGATACACACCATTACCCCCTCGATCACATATACCCCACACCATGACCACAACAAGAATCCAAAGTTCACTAACCAGGAGATGGAAATCCTTACAGATGAAGTCATCAGAGTTGAGCCACAGCTGTTTGGTGCATTGGTCAGACAGACCAGCATTGCAGAAAAAACACGCCTGTGGGACAAGATCATCGATAAGGTCAATGCTGTTGCACCCATCAGGCACACCAGGAGGGATTGCCAGGCCAGGTGGTACGAACTGCGGAGGATGGTCAAGAGGAAGATGGACGAAGAATACGCCAATGCACACCACACTGGAGATGGTGGTCCCCGCGGACCTGCCCAATACCAGCCCTAGGAGGAGAAAGTCATGGCCCTGCTACCACCGGTGGGAGTTCACGGAATTGAAGGAGCTGTGGAGCCTGGTGAGTATCCAAACAACTCATGTAACATGGGGGACTCCCAGCAGGGCCTAACAGTATGGGGGTGGGTGGTCATGACTCTCAGAAGTGCCTAACAGTATGGGGGTGGTAAGTGGGTGGGTGCAGAAGACTCCCAGCAGTGCCCAACAGTATGGGCGTGGGTGGTCCTGACTCCAAGCAGTGCCTAACAGTATGGTGATGTTATGTGGGTGGGTGGCCTTGACTCTCAGCAGTGCCTAACAGTATGGGGTTGGTATGTGTGTGGGTGGTCATGACTCCCAGCAGTGCCTAACAGTATGGGGTGGTATGTGGGGGGTGTAGAGGACTCCCAGCAGTGCCCAACAGTATGGAGGTGGGTGGCCATGACTCCCAGCAGTGCCTAACAGTATGGGGTGGTATGTGGGTGGGTGGCCATGACTCCCAGCAGTGACTAACAGTATGGGGGTGGTATGTGGGTGGGTGGCCATGACTCCCAGCAGTGCCTAACAGTATGGGGTTGGTATGTGGGTGGGTGGTCATGACTCCCAGCAGTGCCTAACAGTATGGGGGTGGTATGTGTGGGGGTGGCCATAACTCCCAGCAGTGCCCAATAGTACGGGGGTGGGTGGTCATGACTCCCAGCAGTGCCTAACAGTATGGGGTGGTATGTGGGTGGGTGGCCATGACTCCCAGCAGTGCCTAACAGTATGGGGCTGGTATGTGGGTCGGTGGCCATGGCTCCCAGCAGTGCCTAACAGTATGGGGTGGTATGTGGGTGGGTGGCCATGACTCCCAGCAGTGCCTAACAGTATGGGGGTGGTATGTGGGTGGGTGGCCATGACTCCCAGAAGTGCCTAACAGTATGGGGGTGGTATGTGGGTGGGTGGCCATGACTCCCAGCAGTGCCTAACAGTATGGGGTGGTATGTGGGTGGTGCAAAGGACTTCCAGCAGTGCCTAACAGTATGGAGGTGGGTACAAGGGGAGTGCCAGAAGGCTGGAAGGTGGAGGGTGAGAGGGTGCAAGGTATAGGCTAGGAGGCTGCACTCATCCCATATGGCCCAGGTACACACCCATGCACCATGCCAATGCACAGGGAGTGTGTAAGTACTGACACGATAGCTGACACTGGGCCCTGGTGTAGGCAACACAAGGCCCTCCTGTGACCAGTGCAAACACTAACACCAGGACAAGGTCAGATATCCTGCACAGGAACTCACAACCACCGTCACGGCAGCATGCTTCATGGGGGGACAGACACACCACGAGGGACGTCCACTTGCAAATCACACTCAAATTACTAGCATGGCCTGTCACACACCCCTTACAGAAGCAGAGCCTCTGGGGACAGGCAATGGAGTGCACCTCTGTGACAATCGTCATGTAACACAACAAAACAAATACGGAACTGATGACGCATCCAAGATAAAAAAGCACAGTGCAGAATCACAAGTCCATTGTGCCTCTCACACGATGCTGTAGCCACAGCTTATGGACGCTGTGGATGCACTTAAGTAGCACCATGGACCTGTGCATTGACAAGGTGATGCATCTTTGAGAAGTGCCACGTTCCAAACCCCTGTGCCACAAGTAGGTATACTGGTCCAGGGGGGTTGGCAGTGGGTGGCCGTCACACCACAGCAACAGCTCACAAATGTTGCTGACTCATATTAGAAAACTTCCCCTCTGTCTCTATCATAAACATGCTGCATTTAAATCCTGTGCATGCTTGAACCAGGCATAAGGATTGACGCTGCATTGTGCAGATTGGTACACACAGAGCGCAGCTGGATGTGTGTTGTGCGGGCAATGGCTGTGGCAGTCATCGTAAACAGTACCGAACATGTCAATGACCCCTGAGCACATGTAAATCTGATTCAACAACATACCCATGCACAAGTGAACCATGACAACAATCTAAAGCAGGTGGAACAGTGCTAACGAAAATTTCTAACAAAATTGGATGTCGCATGATAGTGCATTAACAGTGTCTGTCTCTCACACCCACAGGGCAACATGTGGAAACTACCTCCAACCAGGGGGAGATGGATCCCAGTCCCAGGCTCAGCAGGACCCTGACCCCACCGACAGCGACGCCTCTCAACACACCGTGGTTGACCCCAACCAACCTGGCCCCTCTGGATCCCAAACCATGCAGCAGCTGGATCAGACACATCTGTGCCAACCACCACACCCATTCCCGCCACATCCCAGCAGACAGCTCGTAGCCCTGACCATAATCCATAACAGAGCCAGTCTGATAATGAGGGACAAGGTTCGCCGGGCACACAGGAGGTGGCAGACAACACCACCACTACCATCACTCATTGGCACCGTCGATCCCATGTGTCCACAATCGCAGTCCAGGCTCGTTTTGGCAGGGGTGGTGGGAGTGGCGCAAGGCGGAGGCGAGAATCTAACTGCAGAGTCCGGTAAGTCAGAACTCAGAAACATCATGGAGGCATACCGGCGGGACACCAGGGAGTTCAGCCAGGCAGTGGAGGCCCTCAACCAAATTAAAAGTCATCAGGTTGAGCAACATGCCAGTCAAGAATGACACCAGGGATGGATGGAGGCAAGACTGGATGAGCTCTTGACGGTGCATAGGGAAATAAGCCAATCACTCTGTCAGATTACTGTCAACATGCATCACCCTCCCTGTGTCACCAGGCCAGAAACATCAAGGCAAAGAACAACACCAGACACAGGGAGGAAGGAGGAGGAGGATTTGTCTGATGGAGCCTCCCAGGCATCGTCAAGGCCTGAATGTGAGGGTCCCCCAAGGACTCAAACTGTAAGGCATCACATCTCCAGCTGTGAACTTTGGATTCCCCCACTTTTTGTACAGCACCTACTCACATTTCACGCACAAGATCAGAAAATAAAATAAATAACATAATACGCAGTGGTGGAGACATTTTGTACCCAGATGGAAAAACATATGTGTGGGGATATGTAAAAAATGCCAGAGTGTTGAACAAACTGCAGCCATCCACACACTGGGATCTAAGACCGGTTGAGGACACACATAGGTCACAATATTCCAACAACTACATACATGGATGGCAATACACAACTGTGATGGTTACAAAATGCAGAAGGGATGGTTGGCTTGCAATACTGCAATTACAGACATGTACAGAAGAGTCACTTGGAGGTGTACAGATCATGGTTAATATATAGGTGTCCACGGAGGTAGTACCAGGATCTGTGTCTGGAGGTATGAGAACTATCTGCCGCATGCAGTTATACTGTGGATGCCATGAATGGTGCCCAGGCCAAGGGTGGCAGGTCAGACTGCGGGCAATGGGGTGTTGGATGGTAGACGTCCATATTAGTTTATGGGCCTGGGCCTGTGGAGTACCTACTGAGTGTGGCTGAGGAGTATGAAGGTGAACCTGCAGTTGATTGTGGGACTATTGTAGGTTTCTCAGGTGGATGGTCATGTGGCAATAGCAGGGGATGTTGAGGATGAGGTGTGTGCATGCACCCTGGAGTTGCACGAGTACTCCTGGAGGCTGGTACTTGTACCTGTGTAGAGGTTCTTGCTGTAGTTGGGCTGGCTGGTGTCATTGACGTCCACCAGGCTGAACACCACCTCGTCAACAAACATCGCCATAGCCATCCCAGAAGGCTATAAGATCGCCCGCAGACAACGCACCAACAGAGTGAGATGAGGAATCTGAAGAAATGAGCCCAGAATCTGGGTTCGGAGACCTGTCTCGTGTGGTGGCTGACTTCAAAATAATATTTAAGTGTAGCCAAAAAAGAAAGAAAAAATGTCTTTCTTTTAGTCCCCTCACTCACCGGAGTTTCCTCACGGTGACATGCTTCATCATTGGGGCCATCCCAGTTCTCCACGAAAAGGGGCGTGCTACGCCTTGCGAACTACGTAGGAGTACTATAGTTGTGAAGGACTATGTGTGGTGCACAAAGTGTTGTGAGGTGGAGTGGGTGAATGTGTGAATTAAAAATACTGTGCTAATGGGCTTCAATGTTTTATTTTGCTCCTAAACTGGTATGATTAAAAATGGGGTTATACTGTAAGTATGTAGGTAGGTTCAGTATATGGTCAACATGTTTCACGCTACCCCTAGCGTTTCGTCAGGACCATACAGGGACCAGCCCTGTATATGCCACTCCTAGAAACCTTAATTAAGGTTAAGTATTCATTAGTGAAAAAAAAGTATTTACAAAGATGCACGCTGCTTAATTAAAACACATGCGTGGTTCAAAATACATACGCGATGACTTTCGGACGTATGTATTGTTCACTGGAGAACCTGTAAGAAAAATGAATAAACAGAGTTTTTAAAAAACACCTTGCCCCTTTCTCAGGGAGTTCGGGGTCTTGTAAGTCCTTCATGATGCACGTTTTCGATACATATACGTGTATATATGCATACTCTATATGGTGCTTTTTGCCCCATATTGGTGCGTGCAAGCTCTCAGGTCTGGTGTCTGCTAGATAAAAACACATAAGGTGATTGTGACGTGAGATATCTGTACAAACATTTAGAAGTGACCAACTAAGACAAAGACGGTGAACACACACTACATTTAACATGAAAGTCAGAGTGAAATCCCAAATATTTACATTTGTAGGTGCTCAATAGCACATCATGGTCTCTGGGAGGGGCGGTGTCCCCTCGGTGGAAACAATGCTATAATTACGGGATTGTTAAAGCAAGGTTAGTTTTTAAGAAGAACCGAAGGTTAACTGAGTAGCAAGTATTCAGAGACTTTGCTCTATTTTCTCTGGTAGGAGAAACGGGATGGTTCACTTACTTCCTAATCAGCAACGCCGAGCGGGATTACCTAGCTGTTTCCCCTCGGACCGCATCTTAGAATGTGATCCGCGGGCTCCGTTAATGTATCTTTTTGTTTCCGGGTTGAGTCTAGACTGCCTCGTGTGAGCGGCCATATTGGGAGGATGCAAATGGTCGTGACGGGGAAGTATTTTTTCAGTTTCATTAATTCTAGTTTTGAAAAATTTAAAAATTAATATTAGAACGGAGTGTGGTCTTCAATTAGCGCAAAATGTTTTTTTGATGTTATTACATGCAGAACGGGAGAAGGGCTAAGGATTTTATTTCTGTACTGTTCAAACCACTTTTGTAGGTATTTTAACTGTTGTGTTCAGGTTGTTTGTCTTAGTGGTTGAAAGCACCCCAGGGTATATCATCGTTCAGCCCATGTACATCTGTTTGGAGCTTGAAAACCCAACGTTGTTCGTGTTCATGAAGGGTTTTTTCCAGATTCTCTTTGTTCTTAACACATTCCAAAACCACCCATCTCAGATCATTTGGTGTGTGATTTTTTTCTATGAAGTGGTTGGTCATGCGTGTGGTGGATCTCTTGCACCGGATATTGCTCCTGTGCTCCACAATTCGAGTACTGACTTTCCTTGAGGTCATACCCACATAGTGCAAATTGCAGGTGATCAGATAGACTACCCCACTTGTATTGCAATTTGAAAATTGCTTGAGTTGCCATGTGGTGTTGTTGTTAAACGTAACAGACTTAGTTACTGACGTCAAATGATAAACACTGCAATTGTTGCACGGGTAATGGCCGTTTGGTAGTGGATGAAGTCTGTTAGTGCTTTCAGATGGCTTTGGTCGGTATGGACCAGGTAGTTTTTTAGATTCATCCCTCTTCGATGACTGAACATCGGTTTTGGGATGTTGAGATCGCCACTGTTCAGTATGGTCCAATGTTTTTTAACAATCTTCGTAACCTGGTCAGAAACTTTATCAAAGATTGTGATACAGATTGGTCTTTCATTTGTCGAGGGGTTATGGACTTTTGGTTCTAAAAGGGCATCTCTGTTGTTGTTGCTTGCCCTTTTGTTGGCCTCCTTTCTTACCTTCTTTGGGTAATCCCTTTGTTTCAGTTTTTTGCTAAGTTCTTCAGCTTGTACGTGATAATCCAGCTTATTAGAACAGTTTTGTCTCAACCCTAGGAATTGTCCGAACGTGAGATTTTGTTTTAGGTGTCTTGGATGAAAGCTGTTGTAAGTTAAGAGGCAATTTCTTGAAGTTGGTTTGTGGTGGGTAGTTGTTGATAAGGTTCCATCTTTTACCCAGATGTTCAGGTCCAAGAAAACCAAATGATATCGGGCGGTAGCTGAATACCTCCTGACAGTCCCCCTTTTTAAAAATAGGGACCATAATTGATTTGGACCATGAATCCAATAGATCCACCTCACAAGCTGTCTTAAGTACCCTAGTCAGAATTGGTGCCCAAAGGTCTAAATTTGACTTGAATAGGTCTATTGGAACCCCGTCGGGGCCAGGGGCCTTGCCGTTTTTGCTGGCTTTTAAGGCCTGAAGTACCTCATCAATGGTGATGTCTATTGTAATTAGATAGGAGAGCGCAGGTTGTGCAGGGGTTGTGACTTCTGGCCCACCCATATCAACTGGACCTTTCTCGAAAATCTTTGAAAAGTGCCCCACCCAAACCGATTCGTCAATCGCTACATCAATGGCAGGTGAATCTTTGTGATCGAATAGGAATGGAGATTTGATCACGGTCCAAAAGGCTGAACTATTTTAATGGATGCAACTTTTATGTAATTGGTCCCATAAAGCCTGTTTTAGTCCGGATTTCCTATCCTTTATCACTGTGTTAGCCTCCCTCCTAAGAATTGCTATTTCTTGGGCCACCCTATTTGATTTTTGCAGGGCTATTTTTAACTGCGCTGCTGTGCATCTATGATTGAACCACCCTGCTTTATTCGATTTTGTATTTTTTAGCTTTACAAAAAGTGCCTCATTTATTGCTTTTAAGACCACCCTAAAATTGCTTAATACTTCCTGATCTGATGTGGACAGATCTAGACATTTAAGAATTGGAAGATAAGCTGTATTTATGAACCTCCATGTGATTTCTGGAGGATCAACTTTCTCCCATTTTATGGAGAATCCATTTGTTCTATCCAAATGTAGGGTGTTTTGCCTCAATGCACTGGCTATACTTTGCGTACTGTGCTCATAAAGTGGTCGGAATGTTAAACTAAGAGCACAGTGATCGCTTAGTGCATTAATCAGTGTTGCAAAATTAGTGGCACGGTTACCCACGGTATTTGATATCAGAATAAAATCTATGCGGTCTGTCTTCCCCTACCTGACCTGAGGCATTTTTTTTCATTAGCGATCACAAGATCCAAATCAAAAAGAATTTCGTTTAGGCAGTTTCCAATACTTGAGTGGAAAAAATGGACTATAGGTTCTTCATTTTCGTCTGATATCCCACATAAATTGTGGTTACTATGTTGGCATGGGTGTTGATTGAAGTCACCCCCCCAAATGATGGTAGCTCCTTCAACAGACTCCCTTGTCAAGGAAGATAATTTGAGGCGCAACCTACGCAGGACTTTCAGCAGTTCTCCATCTGGTAAGTTGGTATACAAATTTACCAAGAGAACGGTCTCCTCTCTGTTGAAACGAAGACCAAGGGCTCCAAGGGCTCCATTACGATATCGGGCCACCCAGGCGGAGGCAATCCGCCCGACAACCACTCTCGTGTTCCCCTCCGCCTGATTAGGATGGCAGAGGGGACAGCGGCGGACGGAAAGACCGTCCGCCACTTTACCGCCGCGGTCGGCTTGCGACCGCGGCGGTAATAGATTAATATGGTGGCGGTGTCCAATGGACACCGCCAGCCATATTACAATTGCAAAAAGCAGAGGCCTTTCCTTTGCGGCAATGCCGCCACGGAAAGGCATGCGGTGATTGCTGCGGGCCCCCTGCAGGGCCCCCAAGTTGGCGCCACTGTCTGGGGGGCACATGGGGGGTACCTATGGTACCCCCCACATTTGCATATGCAAAGCGGCAGGCACCGCGCGGTGCCTGCCGCTTTGCATATGCAAATGCAAAAGAGCATTTTTTACATTGTGGCGGGCGGTGCAGAGTGCACCGCCCGCCACAATGCAAACACAACAGGATGTGCCCGCCACTGTGGCGGGCACATCCTAATTCCCCCCACGGGACCCCCGCCCTTATGGCGGGTGGTCCCGTTCTACGATAGGGTGGCGGACGGACAATGTCCGCCCGTCATCCTAATGGGGCCCCAAGTATCTGAAAATTCACTTTCAGTTCTACAGGGGTTATTTCCACCGCCCCTATTAAATTCGAAATGAATATGCTTAAACCACCTTTTGCTCTGCCAGATGCTACAGGTAATGCAGGGGAGAAATAGGTTTTATAACCTACCAGATGGATTTCAGTGGTAGACCAAGTCTCCTGGAGACAAATTATATTGGTATTTTGGATAAAGTTCAACCCAATGACATTTTCTACCTTGGGACGGAGTCCAGCTATATTCCAAAAAAGAAACATTATAAGAGGACCTTCATTAACTTAGTTATTATCCGGTAATGTTATGGCCTGTTCTGCCTGTGGGTCATCGATCGTTCCGAGTACCACTACCTTACAATAAGAAAGAGTATATGGGGCACTCACTAAGGACCTGGGGTTGTTACTGCCTACTACAGAGTCAGATATTACTTTTTCTGTACAATTTAATTCCACTGATGGTGTGCTGGAATCCATTAATTTAGACTGGCTGCCTTCGAGACCAGCAGCTGGAATTTCTAAAATTACCGGTTGTTTAAATTCATGGCTATCCTCCAAAACATGGTTGGGGAGTCAATCAACTCCTTCCAGCCCAGAAAGCATGGAGAAGCGATTAAAAGTGGGGACATTGAAAGCGGAGCGTTCTGTGTTGGACTCATATAGGGCACGGGGTCTTGGAGGATTTGTCAACAATGATTGGGGGTAGAAATAACTTAAATCTCGTGTCGAGATTTCTTCCCCACCTCTCTCAGTGTAACAATCACCAATATGTCTAATTACACTTCGGTCCCTAAAGTTAATGATGATAATATGTCCCCTTTTATCCTTCGGTCTGTGGCCCAGCCATCCAAGTCTTCTTACATGGAGGATTTCGTCATTGATGTTGGGAGGTAATGGCCTGTTGTTACTCAACCAGTATACCACTTTATTCTTGAGCTCTTGATGGCCTTCAGTTTTTCCGACCACTAGTTCCGGTACCCCAGTCAATACCACAACATAGGGTGCAGCCTCTGGTGGCAGGTCTATTTTTTGCTGGTTTACCCTTGGGTACTTTACCCGGGGAGGTGTCCTAGTTACAGTTGTTTGAACATTGCCTACTTTATTATCCTGCCCTTCCCCTCTTTTTCCCCTAGGAGTGGTATGGCCCTGCCTGTTGTACAGGGGGCCGAGATGGTCTGATCTTGTACTGGTGATGGATGCTTGCTATACAATTTGTCAACTGGTGTCAACCCTGATGATGTATTACACATTGGTTGATTTTGTCTACAAGTTGTCAGTTCCCTAGTTAGGTCTATGTTCTTTGTGATTGCTTTTTCTATAGACCCCAATTGTTCTGCCATTCTTTTGACCCTCTCTTCTAGTGGCAATATTAATGATTTGACCAATTGCTCCATGCTCCCCATTAGTTCTTTGATAAAATGGGAGGATGGAGGATGATAATCTGGTGTGATCTTCCTTGCAATTATTCCTGAGCTCCTTAAAGGGCTCCGGAAAAATTTGGGTGTTTTTGCACTTCTACCATTATGGCTGATTCCCCCGCACTTTCTTTTTTTTGTGATAGGCCCTTGGAGTACGTTTTATTTCTCAGGGTGTGCCTAGGGGATATTATGAAAGATTGTTCCTCAGATGTAATTTCTAGCCGTGGTTCTACGTTTGAATTGTTTTTATTTGATTCAGTGGAGGCTGTTTGATCTTGTAACTGTAGTGGGACGCTAATGTCACCAATTTGCTCTTGATCTTTTTCCATACTGTGAACTGGTGGAGTGGTTGCTAGTTGGATAGTGCCCAAAGATAAGCGTTTATTATACAGATGTTCCGAGGCTAGGCGCCGTTCAGTGATAGCTATTTCACGGTCTAGGACTGATGCGGCCCTAGTAATGAAATTATCCAATGTCCCCCTAACAGACCCACCCACCAGGGATTGCCTACCTTTACTAAGATGTGAAGTCATATTCCATTAGCTTATATTTAGAGGCTGGAGTCAAGGAACAAATAGAGAAAAGAAAATAAATATCTTAAGTAAGTGACTCTACAATGAGAAAAGATTATAACACTATATAATCATACAGTACTAAATATAGTTAGTCCGGTAGCAGAAAGTACTTAGGAAAAGCTGTACTCTTACTGTGAATGTCCCGGGGCCGATGTAAAGGGGGGTGGCCCAGCCCAGCCTTGGCCAGCCCCGAACGGCCACAGACGGCCCGCCCTTTGCCCGGGCTTAGCCCGGCAACGCCCGCGCGCGTCCCGCGACGCGGGGGCTCTCGCTGATTTTTAAATGCCTCCTGCCGGGAAGCAGGCGTGGTCACCTCCCTGCCGCTAGGGACGCTTGATGTTGTATTCCCCCCCTCACTGCGGCCGCACCGAGGTTGCAATAGGCTGTGGCGGCGGGGGGAGACTAGCATCAGGGCAGGAAGCGCGGGTCCGCAGAGTGAAGCAGAAAGCCAGGGAACGCCACAATAGAGCCAAGAATTGCCGGCAAAAGACAGGTTGGTCCACTGTTCTTAAGAGAGCCCCTGCTCCACCCGGGCTCTCGCTGATTTTTAAATGCCTCCGGGCGGGAAGCAGGTGTGGTAGCCTCCCTGCCGCTAGGGACGCTGGATGTTGTAGTCCCCCCCTCACTGCGGCTGCGCCGAGGTTCTAATAGGCTGCGGCGGCGGGGGGAGACTAGCATCAGGGCAGGAAGCGCGGGTCCACAGAGGGAAGCAGAAAGCCAGGGAACAGCACAAAAGAGCCAATAATTGCTGCCAAAAGACAGGTTGGTCCACTGTTCTCAAGAGAGCTGATGCTCTTTTACATCCCTTCCCCTCCTCCACATGTGTCACCTGCTTTGGGTATTTCATTTTTGCGCATGTACTCCTAGGGTGAAATTTATTAGTATGCATATTGCTTAGCACATTATCATGTTGGAGGGAGGTCTGTGACATGTGTTGGTACCTTACCTGTTCCACGACCTGTGCACTGTATTAGCCTTTCATGATTTTTTGGCACTGATCATGAGTCTCAACATGGAGTTCAGCACGGGTCTGCCTCAGTGACCTTTGTACCTGGTATACTTTGTATTTCTCATGTGTTAGCTACATGTGCACAATGTCCATGTATACAATGTTTGGCTTGTGCATACTCACACTGGGCAGTGCGTGTGTGCATAATCAGAAGAATATGTCGCTGGTTGTTTGTGAATAATATGGATGGGCTGCTACACAAGGTGACTTTGGTTTTATTTCAATTTCTGCACAGTTATTGATACCCTGATAGTGACTTTTCACTACTTGAGCTGTATCACTCACATTGACGGGGTGATGGGGTTGTTGTGCAGGGGAGGTGAGATGGGCCAGCCTGTTTCGACTTGTCAGTGGTGAGCTGTGTATGTAATTTATTATGTGAACTCACCACTATGCACTTACCATGTGATGCTGGACAATGCTGTCATTGTTGGCTTTAGTGGCTATGTTGTTGGCTGACAGAGATGATTGTTCCACACAGATCTGTGCAACATGGATGTATTGGTGGTGCAACGCAGTTTTGTCTTGGTGTGCACACTACTGTATTCACATTTCCCATGTGGTTGAGGGTGTGTCAACAATGCAGCAATGTTTTTAATATTCACATTTGCAGTCAGATTAGCTTAGGCATTTTCAGGATTTTGGACATGTGGGCCTCTTCACTTGACAGCCAGTGTGCGTTATGTGCTAGGAACTGTATGATCTGGTGATAGATACCCCTGTGAGGAGTGTCACAATAGTGTGTGGTGATGGAGGGTGTTCCAATCATATACTCACACCCAGTCAACAGGTCAGGGTTTTATCCATCACCTTTCTGTGGCACACTCTGCCTCCCAAGTTCAAACATGGTCATGTGAAAACTGTCTGTCCATGTGCCTAATGGGAACAGTCCAGTCAAAAATATTAAGCCATGCCTTCCCTGGACTGCAAACAAGGTTCCTGGGACCACTTTCTGGCATTACAGCTGTCTTCAGCCATGCTTGTTTGTATGCACATCTGTGTTTAACGCAAGCCTGGCTGTAGAAGGCTGTGATGCCAGTGACAGGTGATAGGAAGCTTGTTTCAGGTCCAGGGGTGGCATTACATGGAAGTTTGGGCAGGACTGTTCCCATGTGGCACAGGGTCAGACAGATTTGAACATGACCATGTATGGACTGGGGTGGCAGAGTGGGCAACAGAACGGTGATGAATCAACACCTGAGCTTTTGACATACAGTGGCTCATCATTGTGACTCTCATGCAAATTGTGGCCTGGTCTGTTACTTGTATCTTTGTAGTCAGGGAGTGTTGGGTCTATTACAATTGCGCTGTACTGGACTCAAATATGTGCTGAGTTATGTGGCATGTGACTCATGATGCATGCCATGATTAGAAATGTCCCCAAATGATTTGTTGATCATATGTCTGATGTGTACAGGTGACTGATATATATTTTTTCTTTCTCCTTGCCAACAGCATCATCACCTGAAAGTGGAGGAGACACAAGCATGGACCAGGCAGAGGGACCCAGCCACAGTGCCACCAGCTTTGAGGTGTCGGAGGGTGGCAGTGGCACAGAGGGTGAAGGGAGTCAGGCGGCCGGACGTCATGAGCAAGACACCTCATACCATGCGGACGGCTTGGCTTCGGACTCCCAGGAGGAGGGGGAATATGCAGCAACAGCATCTGCACCCACTATGTCTGTCCCCATCTCCTCCAGACCCATCTTCACCCTCCCAGTTGCTAGGTCCCCTTTGGTCCGTGCTTCCCTCCCGTGTCTCCTTCGTCCCTGGCACCGCAGCCCCTGTCCCTGTCTCCCCTGCTGACCTCAGTGCTGAGTCTGTGGACATACTCCGGCAGATTCAAGTTGGTCAGGCGTCAGTGCTGACTGTCCTCTATGGACAAACCAAGATTATGACACAGTTGTTGTCATTCATGGAGGGCATGTCATCTGACATGTCTGGTCAATGTCGGAGTTTGTCGTCCATTGACTCAACACTGACAGCAGCACTTGCCATCCTGCAGCGTCAACCCCCCTCCTTCTGACCCATTCACATACCCCTCTCCCATACCTGTCCAACATACACGCAGATGCACCAGATCACACACCCCAACAGGAACACCCAGCACACCCACACGTAAGTCGAAACGCAGACCTCCAGACACCCAATCTCAGGGGGATGTACGTAGACCCACAGGGACAGGGGACAGATATCACCCACCCACCCACAGACACACTACACCTGACTCACAGCCCTCTACCTCCACTCCCATTATGTCCCCGGGTTCAGGTGGTAGGCTGTCAGAACTGGCAGCAGTGTTCAGCGTAGAACATGTTGCCACCTTTTGAGCTGCACCTGCCACTGTGGAGGAATCCTCCCCACCTTCACCCACTACACATACCCTTCCCTCTCCTTACCTAATTATGAAATTGATAGTATCAACAGGGGTCTCAATTGCATGAGTGAACTTAATAAGGCATGATACATTCCAAGGAGTCAGTGACAATCGCAGTTGGGCTACCAGTGTGGGGTTCTCAGATACTTTGCACCCAATCAGAAAAAAGTAATTGTCCCCACAGCTATGTGTGGCCGCTCCTGGAGTCCGTTCCACTTTGCAACACTTGAAGTTTACACAAGGATAAACCTTTTAAATTATGGGAAACAGGCAATCTACTTAAACATGAAATAAATTGCCCACAATGCACCACAAACAGCAGAGGGAGCTTCCTGTTCTGATTGGCAGAATGAGTGGAACACATGACACTACGTCTCTCACCCGTTTAAAACCACAAACAAACTAACAGCGGGTCCACACAAACCGCACTGGAGGAGACGCCATGAGGAATCTAGCTTTTCGTTATCGAAAGGTGAGAAAACTGAGATAACGTGTGGCCAGCTGGTACTCGTCACACTGAAAGTACACGGAGGGTCTAAAACAGCCTTTTCCCCCTCTTTTTCAAGCAAGCGCTAAAATAACCAAACCGGAGGGCAGCGACGACCTTCACTGTAGTTCCCGCAATAGAAATGTGAGTACAGAATGCTCATTCCCTTGCCCCTTTCCCGTTTTTTTGTTTTTTCACTTACCAACAAAGCTACAATGCTCCCACTATGTGTTTTCAGATACACGCCCTGTGAAGTTATTCCTTTGAACGCTTCGTACTGGTGATTAATAAGACATACATCATCCAGCACTAACCCAACAAGGTAATTCATATTGAACCTGTTCCTTGCCACCACGTCTCACATTGCAATTGAATGTACAATAATGACACATGAACAGGTTGATTTAAAAACACCATATTTTGTTGCAGAAGGGTGCCCACAGCTTTTACGACATTAAGTAGGCCAGCGCTACTTTGGCAACATGAAGGTATGTTGCCCATAATGATGAAATTCATGTATAATTACTGCTTTTAACGGATTGACTAATTTCACTAAAAAACCACTTCGTTTTTTTTTTACAAATAGTCTCCTATGGAAATGATTAATCCTGCCCTGAAGAGAGCCCTGTAATTGAAATACCAGGACTCGAAATGCGTCGTCAACGTCATTCATTCCCAAAAAGGCATTCAATTCCTTACCCAAATAGAGACATTAAATCATTGGGGTTCAAAATTAAGTCTTGTAAGGATCTGTTCACCCCTGAACGAACTGAATAGGAATGATTAATCATGTATATATTAATGGTTTTCATTGCAATCATTTCAGTTTGTAAATGTATTTAGTTGTTTAATACATGGATATATGTATAGTATAACCTATGTTTGTGCTTACACTGTATAATTTATGTTTGTGTTCATGCTGTATTATAATAATTTGCCATACTGTGTAGTTGATAATGTACTCTTTTTTTGCAAATTCACGATCAAAAAACGTTATTTAAATTAAATAAATTAAAGGCATAAGTAATTGCCAGGATAAACCTATAAGGTTCTGTTTATCTTGTTTCACATCAATAATGTGTTGTAATAATTAGAGGCGTAGGTCAATTTTCACTTTTCTTATCCCAATGTAGCAGCACATTATCTAGATTGGTGTGTGTGCATTTTGCAAACATACATTATCCAAAAGAGTGTCCCTTCCTCAGTGTCACATGAATCTTCACTACAGACAGTTGCACTATTGTTGTGGTGACTTTTATATGGATTTCCCCTAGGATTGTACATTCCCTTCAGCAATGGCCATGCGTGCTCACAAATGAAATCAGATAATTGATCATTGCCATCCATGCTACTCCCTGTGCTTGGGTTTGTAATGTGTAGTACTGCCTTCAGGGGGTCCCTCATAATTTGTCACACTATGCATGACAATGTTATCCGCCTTGACCTCATGATTCACATTGCAAACTTAAAACTTTGTGCACACAAAACACATTTGGGTGCTTTGTATCTGGGGTTTTTGTAGCCTCTTCCTTCCATGAGGGAGTACATGTTTCACCACCTGGACATTCACATCATGTCCGGGATGTACATGACAATGTATTAGTCCATTTGTGCTTCATTTGTTTGTTGGTCTGTTACATGACTACACACTATTGAGTCATGATGGAGGGGGGTGGCAGCAAAATACATGGGTGGATATGCCTGTGGGATCTGACAAGAAAACCTCATGTGGTGTGTCACACAGTGTGTGACAGGATACCATTCTACGTAAAGTAGGTCACTGCCGTGAGTGATGTGTTGATATGCAACTATCATTACAGATTAGGGATGTACACATACAGGCATGTAGTTGTTGTATGCTGTTGTAAATGCACACCCCTATGACTGAGCACTGCTGGGAGTCCTATCCAGCCACCCCGTATTCTGTCTGGGCACTGCTGGGAGTCCTATCTACACCCCCTCCTATGTCTGGGCACTGCTGGGAGTCCTATCTACACCCCTCCTATGTCTGGGCACTGCTGGGAGTCCTATACACACCCCCTTCTATGTCTCAGCACTGCTGGGAGTCCTATCCAGTAACCCCCTATACTGTCTGGACAATGCTGGGAGTCCTATCTACACCCCCTCCTATGTCTGGGAACTGCTGGGAGTCCTATCTAACCACCCCTCCTATGTCTGGGCACTGCTGGGATTCCTATCTACACCCCCTCCCATGTCTGGGCACTGCTGGAAGTCACATCTACCCACCCCTGTTATGTCTGGGCACTGCTGGGAGTCATATCCGCCCACCCCCAGCTTTGACAACCAACCCGGAAATCAACCCACCCTACCATTTGCTGAACATTCTCCCCCCGTGAACACCCTTAACGACTGGAACCCAATCTCCACTGAGGACACAATCCGCCTGATGAATTCCATCCACTCAGGATCCCCCACAGACCCATGTCCTCACCACATCTTCAACAAAGCAGACTCCGTCATAGCACCGCACCTCCGAGACGTCATCAACTGCTCCTTCAACTCCGCCACCTTCCCGGAAGACTGGAAACACGCTGAACTCACCGCCCTTCTGAAAAAACCCACAGCGGACCCCACCGAACTCAAAAATTACCGCCCCATCTCGCTCCTTCCATTCCCGGCCAAAGTCATCGAGAAAGCTGTCAACAACCAGCTCGCCGCCTTCCTCGAAGCCAACAAATCCCTCGACTCCTCACAATCTGGCTTCCGAGCAAAACACAGCACTGAGACCGCCCTCATCGCAGCAACAGACGACATTCGAACTCTACTGGACAATGGAGACACAGTCGCCCTCATCCTCCTCGACCTCTCTGCAGCATTCGACACAGTCTGCCACAGCACTCTTTTACAACGCCTCAATAACATCGGAATCCAAGGAAAAGCACTTGAATGGATCACCTCGTTCCTCACCGGAAGAACCCAGAGAGTCCGCCTCCCACCATTCAAGTCCGAGGCCACTGAAGTCATCTGTGGCGTACCACAAGGATCCTCACTCAGCCCCACCCTCTTCAACGTATACATGAGCCCCCTCGCGGCCATCGCCCGCCAACACAACCTCAACATCATCTCTTACGCGGATGACACTCAACTAATCCTTTCTCTCACCAATGACCCCAGCACCGCCAAAACTAACCTACACGAAGGAATGAAAGAAGTTGCCGAATGGATGAAACAAAGCCGTCTGAAACTGAACTCAGACAAAACTGAAGTCCTCATCTTAGGTACATCCCCCTCTGCATGGGACGACTCCTGGTGGCCGGAAGCCCTCGGAAAAGCACCCATCCCGACAGACCACGCACGGAACCTAGGCGTCATCCTGGATTCTTCACTCTCAATGAACAGACAAGTCAGCGCCGTATCCTCTTCCTGCTTCAACATTCTTCGCATGCTCAGAAAAACATTTCGCTGGATCCCCACCGAAACAAGGAAAACAGTCACCCATGCTCTGGTCACGAGCCGACTGGACTACGGAAACACCCTCTACGCAGGCACTACCGCTAAACTCCAGAAGAAACTCCAACGAATCCAAAACGCCTCAGCCAGGATCATATTAGACATCCCATGCAACAAACACATCTCTGGTCACCTTAAAGACCTCCACTGGCTACCCGTCAATAAGAGGATCACTTTCCGACTGCTAACCCACGCACACAAATCACTCTACGACATCGGACCAGAATGCCTCAACTCACGACTGTCCTTCTACACCCCCTCCCGCCAACTACGTTCTTCCAGCCAAGCCCTCGCCACTGTACCTCGCATCAACAAGACCACCATGGGAGGCAGATCCTTCTCATACCTGGCTGCTAAAACATGGAACTCACTCCCCGCTTACCTTCGCCTTACCCAGAACCACCTAGCATTCAGAAAGCAACTTGAAACGTGGATATTTGACAAGTAATCCTCCCCCCCTTTCTAAGCGCCTTGAGACCCTCTGGGTAGGTAGTGCGCTATATAAATTCTCTGACTTGACTTGACTTGACCCCTGTTATGCCTGGGCACTGCTGGGAGTCCTATCCACACCCCCCTCCTATGTCTGGGTACTGCTGGGAGTCCTATTCAGCCACCCCCTATACTGTCTGGGCACTGCTGGGAGTCCTATCTACACTCCCCTCCTATGTCTGGGCACTACTGGGAGTCCTATCTACACCCCTCCTATGTCTTGGAACTGCTGGGAGTCATATCCAGCCACCCCTGTTATGTCTGGGCACTGCTGGGAGTCCTATCCAGTCACCCCTCCTATGTCTGGGCACTGCTTGGAGTCATATCCAGCCACCCCCTCCTATGTCTGGGCACTGCTGGGAGTCCTATCCAGCCACCCCTCCTATGTCTGGGCACTGCTGGGAGTCATATCCACCCACCCCTGTTATGTCTGGGCACTGCTGGGAGTCATATCCACCCACCCCTGTTATGTCTGGGCACTGCTGGGAGTCCTATCTACACCCCTCCTATGTCTGGGCACTGCTGGGAGTCCTATCCAGCCACCCCTATACTGTCTGTGCACTGCTGGGAGTCCTATCTACACCCCCTCCTATGTCTGGGCACTGCTGGGAGTCCTATCCAGCCACTCCTCCTATGTCTGGGCACTACTGGGAGTCCTATCTATACCCCCTCCTATGTCTGGGCACTGCTGGGAGTCATATCCACCCACCCCCTTTATGTCTGGGCACTGCTGGGAGTCATATACACCCACCCCTGTTTTGTCTGGGCACTGCTGGGAGTCCTATCTATACCCTCTCCTATGTCTGGGCACTGCTGGGAGTCCAATCCAGCCACTCCTATACTGTCTGGGCACTGCTTGGAGTCCTATCTACACCCCCTTCTATGTCTGGGCACTGCTGGGATTCATATCTACACCCCCCTCCTATGTCTGGGCCCTGCTGGGAGTCCTATCCAGTTACCCCCTATACCAGGGGTCTCCAAACCGGTCCTGGAGGGCCAGATCCATGCCAGATTTTTAAAATTACTTCATGTATCTCAATGGGGATATCCAAAAAATCTAGCATAAATCCGGCCCTCCAGGACCGGTTTGGAGACCCCTGCCCTATACTGTCTGGGCACTGCTGGGAGTCCTATTCAGCCCCCTCCTATGTCTGGGCACTGCTGGGAGTCTTATCTACACCGCCCTCCTATGTCAGGGCACTGCTGGGTGTCCTATCCAGCCACCCCTCCTATGTCTGGGCACTGCTGAGAGTCCTATCCAGCCACCCCCTATACTGTCTGGGCACTGCTGGGAGTCCTGTGCACCCACCACTCAGATGGGATGCACTGTACACATACATTACAGACGTGTGTGCGGCACTTATCACTATTGCAATGGTGATATGCGCTAGTGTGTGGCGCACCGTACCCAGACATTACAGACGTGTGTGCGGCACATATCACTATTGCAATGGTGACATGCGCGTGCGTGTGGCGAACCCTACCCGACATTAATGGCGTATATGCGGCATGTTTCACTATTGCAATGGTGAAGTGAATGTGTGGCGCACCGTACAGGTATACTTCCGTTGTTGCGGTACGTTGTACTCACCGTCTTCACCGTCGTCGGTTTCTATGTACGAGGTCGTAGGCGTACAGGACTGGGATGACACGGACAATGGGGTTCATGCTGTGTATGTCGCGTACCGGGGTGCGGTTCGGGCCGGACTCTGCTTTTACGGCTGTTTTCAGCTCCCGTAGCAAAAGGGCTGTACGAAATGTCATTAACACGGATCGTACTTCCTGGTCGGGAAAGAGCAGCCTATTTACGTTCGGACATAGCGTACCGCGTCACCCGGATACAATCCATATGTCCTTTCTAGTTATACGGTGTTTGCTACGAGTCGTACGGAGTGGCGCTTTGGGTTATGATCGTACTTGCTCGTACGTACGGGGACATTGTAGGTGTACGATTCGTACAGGAAAAATGCTCAGTACAGCTAACCGGAACGCTTTTTCCCAAATTGCAATCGACCCCTAAATGTTATATGAGTGTATATTTTAAATATATATATATATTTTTTTATTATTTATTTATCGCAAAACAGCACATTACAGAGCGCAATCAGCCATTCGCCTACATCCCTTCTCGGGCCGGCAGTAGTCCAAATTCACTTATCAGTGACTCATAAGCATAACATAAAGAGGAAAAATCAAACATCATGTCAAGCAAATGTTCAGCCAGAGTCGGGACGTTTCTGGCAAGCTGATATTATCGACAGTGTGATGTGCACTGTGTATATATAAACGAATCAATCAAATTTTTAAACATTTTCTCCCACCCTACCCCCCGCCCCTAGAACCCCGCTTCCCCCCAACTATTCCCCATTGTGTGCTCCTCACGTGTGATAGCGTATGGGCTTGTGGCGCGCTGATGCATGTGCTACGTGCTACGACCTATGGCTGCAGGGGACTACTCCTATGTCTACACTCTCCCAAGGATGTTGCAACTCCCACGGGTCTAAATCGCGCTGCCGTGCAAGGGACTACTCAGGCTGGCTCACCCAGGATCCAGGTGCGGGTCGCGCCCCTGTACTTCCCCCTCCCCCTCAGCAGGGTCTTCTTCGTCTACTCTTGAATTTAAGTAGGTCTGATATAACCCCCAGAAGTTCTTGGGTCTACTTCGGGGTGGTAGCAACTCACTGTAGAGCTCCACTTGAGTGTTACAGAACGTCATGTCGTTAGACCATCGTTTCAGTGTCGGCAGGGGGCCCCTCATCCAACATAACGCCACTACTCGTTTGTCAAGGAGCATGCCCATGCTTACCATCTTCCTCACAGGCCCGAGCACCTTCCGTGCGTAGCCTAGCAAGGCTAGGGCTGGATCCATGGCCAGTTCCATTTCCACAATAATGCTCATTTCAGCAAATATCTTGCACCAGTATCTCTGAACCCCCGGGCACAACCACGCTAAATGTAGGAAGTCTGCGACCGGCGCACGGCATCTCTCACAGCTTGGCGTGTCACGGAGACCATACCTGTGCAGCCTTTCCGGCGTATGATACACTCGCTGTAAAAATTTAAAGTGGATCAAATGGTGCCGCCCGTTCAGCGAAATCCGCCTGGAGGCCGCACAGGTGTATGCCCACATACTGTCGTCCATTCGGATGTCCAAGTCAGTTTGCCAGGCCAAGCGCGCCCTCGTGTACTGTAGTGCCGTATGTTCATGCCCTATCTTATACAGCTTAGAGATCAGCTTCTGCGGTGCCTCGGTGTCTATGACATATACCAGTTCCGGCACTGTGGGGGGTTCCTCCATGTCAGGGCCTAGTAGGTCTAGGAGGGCACTTCGGACCCTATGATACTGAAAGCGCTGAAGCATCGGGGAACGCTCTCTCCCCCGCGTCAGCTGGTCCCATGTCCTTACCTTCCCGTGCTCGAATAGGTCTCCCAGAGTGCGAGCGCCCAGATCGCTGAGGGCGCGGTGTACTCCTGGTTCCGCCAAGGTGGGGAGCCACAACGCCCAATGCACCGGCATATTGGGAGCATACATCAGCTCCTTATTTTGCCTCTGTAGTATGGAGTGCCAGGCATGGTTAGTAGATAGGAGGGAGTCCAGTGTTCCTACCCTACGGTCCTTGGGGCCACAGATAGTCGCCTGGGAGCGGGGTTGGGTCTGCGAACAGCTTCTCCAGGATCACATGCGGAATGTCCTGTTTACCGTGTATTCAAGTGTGAAGGTGTGAGGCCTGCGCAATCCTATAATAGCGCTCCAGGTCGGGCGCAGCAAGTCCCCCCTGTTCGTACGGCAGTTTAAGCACCTTCCACTGCACTCTGGGTTGCTTTCCAGCCCAGGCCAGTCTTACAAGAAGTTTGTCAATGGTTGTGAAGAAGGCTTTAGAGAGGACAATCGGGAGATTGTTAAAGAGGAACAGAAATCTCGGTAGGACAACCATTTTCATCAGAGCGATTCGTCCCATCAATGACAGAGGAAGCTTAGTCCAGAGTTCAACGTCATCTGCGAGTTTGTTGCAGGCAACGCCATCATATTCCCTCAGCATAATTTCGGGATCCGTGTGTAGCATTATGCCCAGATACCTTATTGGTTCTGTGGACCATTGGAGCGGGTATTCCATCTCGAAATGTTCAGTGACCGGGGTCAGGGGAAACGCCACTGACTTGGACCAGTTGACTTTCAGCCCCGAGAGTGCTCCAAAACGTACAACCTCCCGCAGAACCGATGAGAGATTATTCACCGGATCTCTGACGTATAGCAGGGTGTCGTCCGCGTACGTGGATATATCAATCTTGTATGTGGGGTAGTTGATAGCCTCGTAAGAGTGATACTCCCGAATCGCGCAGGCCAAAGGTTCCGCCACCAATGCGTAAAGTAGTGGCGAGAGGGGGCATCCCTGTCTCGTGCCTCTGCTGATGGCAAACGGCTCCGAGACTGCATCGCCCAATCTAACTCGCGCCGTGGGCTTATGGTACAGCGCGCCAAGGAGTTGGAGGAATAGATCTCCCAGTCCCAATTTCTTAAGGACTTTGCGCATGAATGCCCATTCTACGGAGTCGAACGCCTTCTCCATGTCTAGGAAGACTGCGACGGCCTTAGCGTCATGTTTAGTATGCTGCATGGTTCCCATCACTGTGCGGATGCTGTATGTGAGATTTCTAGCTGGAATAAAGCCCGCTTGCTCTGGGGCCACTAACTCCGGGGCCACAAGTGCTAACCTAGTCGCCAGCACCTTAGCATAGAGCTTGGCATCTACGTTGAGGAGTGACAGGGGGCGGTATGAGCCTGGAAGGTCATGCGGTTTGCCTGGTTTCAATATCGTTACAATAAGTGCCTCTCTCATAGAGGGCGGCATGGCGCCCGCCTCGCAGATTTCGTCAAAGAGGGTGGAAAGGTAGGGCAACAGCTTGTCTTTGTACGCCTTGTAAAGGTCACAGTTAAACCGTCAATCCCGGGGGCACTTTCAGATCTCATGCCATCCAGCGCGTCCGATATCTCCTCACGGAGAATGGGGGACATCAAGAATTCCCTCTGCCAGTTCATGAGGAACGGCATCTTTATATAGCTTAAGTAGTTGTCAATTTGGTCCTCTACCCCTGAAACTTGTTTGTATATAGCGCCGCATAAAACCCCTTGAATTCTGCGAGAATGTCCTCCTCCGCTGTGAGCACCGCCCCCCCTGCCGACTGCAATTCTGTGACTACCTGTCTTCGCCTGGCTCCCTTCATTATCCTGGCTAGGAGTGAGCCCGGCCTGTCTCCCTCACCATAAGCGCGCGCCGTCGCATACTTTCCTAGATGTCGAACTTCCCTGTCTGCCTCCTCGTGGAACTCTTTCAGAAGGTCTTGCATGGTCCCATCCCCAGAGGGGGTCGGGCCCGTCAGTTGTTGCCTTTCACACTCTGCAATTTGTCCCTCAAGGTATGTCAGTCTGTGTCTAATGGCTTTCAGGACACTGGAATGTTTAGCCATGACCACCCCCCTGACGTAGATCTTAAACGTCTCACATATCGTCCCGAAGCTGTCAACTGAGCCCAGATTAGTGGCGAAAAATCCATCTATGTCTTCCCCTAGTTCAGCCCTAAACGTCTCATCCAGCAGTGAATATGGAGGGAAGCGCCACGTGAACGGGGGTATCCTCTGCTTGGGGGTGTTAAGCACCAGCAATATAGGGGAGTGGTCCGATAGTGTGCGGGGGAGCACCCTGCAGTCCCTCACCGTCGCCAGTAGTGGGAGTGTGGACAACCAATAGTCGATCCTGGTGTGTGTATTGTGGTACGCAGAGTAGTGCGTGTACCCCCCTCTATCACGGTGTCTCTCCCTCCAGACATCCACCAGTCCCAGTCTCACCATTTCCGCTTGCATTTGCTGTGCTGCTGCTGCCGGGCGACGGGGCGGGCCCGCCGATCTATCCAGCTCCGGACTAAAAATGAAGTTAAAGTCTCCCCCCCACAGCATTCTATCTGAGGGCCATTCAGTACTATGTCCTGCCACCGCCGAGTAAAAGTCCGGGGCGTCGTAATTCGGGCTGTATATATTCATGACCAGCAGGTTATGCCCCTTGCCTGTACATTTGCTTACCACAAACCTTCCTTCCGGATCAGCTCTCAATAGTGTGAGGGACAATTTGGATTTTGGATTGACCCACGTTAGGACACCCCTTGCGTGTGAGGTGAAGCCTGCATAATTTGAGTTACCCTGGAGCCCCCTATGTGTGAGCATCTTACTGGTGTTGGGTAAGTGCGTTTCTTGCAGCAGGGCCAGGTCTATGTGATGTCTTTGGAGGTAGTGCAAAACCTTGCGGAGTTTACGATAGTCGTTCAATCCCCTCACGTTCCACATAAGAGTCTTGAAAGTCTCCGTGTCACTCAGTAAATCCTCGTGTGGTGTATCAGCCATACACAGTGTAGCAAGAAATTATGCACATTTCAAGTATATGTATTGCCAACCATCGTTTGCAGTAACAGCTAAGCACCGCTGTGGGACGCCACATTGTAGAGCACACTAGGAACCCCCCCCCAACATACCTGGTCCCAGAACTTCCGCTTCCCCCCGCCTCCCACAGTCAACCAACCCCAACCTGGTGTGACCGAATCCCCAGTGTCCCTCCCCCCCACCCGCTGTCAAACCCATTCAACAAGTCCCAAAACAGGCTCGATCCGAGCTGTAACAGCTGAAAGCGCTAGGGCAGAGGTAGCCTACTAAGTCCTTTTGTCGTCCCCTTTCCTACCGGGACTTCCGTACAGTGTCCATAGCCTGCCCCTTCGCCAGCGCCCAGTTGGGTGTGATTCACAGTGATCGGTAAGCACAGTGTTCCACCAACAGGTCTGGGTCCTCACCCCCTCTCCCCCCCAACCCCCACCCTCACCATTCTCCCTTGCGTTGTGCACCTGGGTGCCCCTTCCTGCCCTGGGTAACTATAGTAGTGTAAGCGCAACCCCACAGTGGTATCAAGTCAAAACTTGCAGATCTCACCCACAGTACAGCGTACAATAGTTCAGGAACTGCGGGAGGTCGCTCCATGTAGGCATCATTCATTTCCCCAAGAGTGGGGTCCGGGGGCGTGCAGGCAGTAGAGTCTCCACGCTGTGCCTTGGATATCCCCCTTCTCCTTAGTCCTGTTCCTCCAGGTCCCCAGTCCCGGACCGTTCCGCCGTACGCGCCTCCGGGCTTCCCCGGTTCTCTTTCATCCACACCTTCAGAGATTTTTGCAGTTCCTTGGGGTCGGTAAAAAAGTGCGAATGTCCCTGCCTGTTGATGCGCAGCCTCGCCGGGTACAACATGGCGTAGTCCAAGCCAAGGTCTCTAAGTTGCTGTTTGTACGGGACAAATCTCCGTCTCTCCTCCTGCACTTTCGAGGTGAAATCAGGGTATAGCGATATGTCCATTCCCTCGTACTGTAGTTTCCCCTTCTCATGGGCAACTCGAAGGGCTGCGTCCCTGTCCCTGTAATTTAACAACTTGGCTATGATCGGCCTGGGATTGGCGCCCGGGGGAGGCCGTGGTCCAAGGGTGCGGTGGGCGCGTTCAACCACAAACATTGGAGAAAAGGTGTCGTCCCCCAGTAGCGTCTTTAGTAGCTTCTCGACGAATAGTTCCATCTTGCCCGTTTGGGTCGATTCGGCCACACCTGTTACGTGGATGTTGGAGCGCCGCGAGCGTGCCTCCAAGTCCTCCGACTTCTCCTGGATCACCTGCAGGAGTCTTCCAAACTGTTTACGGTCGGCATCCCATTCTGTTTGCGCCTCCTCCGCCTCAGTCAATCGGCGCTCCGCCATGTCCAGCCTCTCCGCATGCTTGTCCACCCTTTCCGTCATTCGGTCCATTCGATAGGCCAACGCGTCTATCTTGTTGCCAATGGCCGACATGCCCTCCTGCAGGCCCTTCTCCATAGTGGTGAGCATTCCCTTTATCTCCGCACATAGTGAGGCACCTGGATCGGCAGCCGCGCCTGGAGACTGGGCAATCGGTTGTTCCGGCTCCTTATGGCGTCTTTGGTCGAAGGACAGTTTCGTCTGCGTCCTGTACCCCTTGCCCATAGTTGTATCGTCAGGGAAGGCCGGTCTCCACGTGGATGAAGTCACCACTAGATACCAGGGCGCTGTGTGTGCCCCCTCGCTGATCGCGGGCCGATTCAGGGGTTCAGTGGGCCAGGCTCTGCTGCGCGAGTGTCTCAACAGGGTGCGCTGGAGCCACGTGTGTCTGTAGGCCTTGATCGCTGCAGCCGGTTGTCCACCCTCCTGTCCCTCCGGTACGGCTCAGAGCAGTGTTGAAGCTCGCCTCTTATGGGGGGGTCTCAATGCACCCCGAGCCTCGCTCCCCCCAATCGACGCGCTGCACCCCTGTACCTCGGGAAAGTCTGTAGGCCAGGGGCCTGGAACAAGCGTACCTTCAGGGGCCTCCGCAGTTGTCACGCGGCCCGTCACCGACTCCGTAGCTATGTCGGCGCCTCCCCCGCCGCTCCCGTCGCCTCCAATGTCCGTTAGTGTACCTCCGGTGCGTGCTCCAGGAATATGTGGCCGTTGGAAGGCCAGCCCCCGCCGGGCACCGGCTGACCTCGAGACTCCCGCTCAGCGCCGCCGCACGTCGGGTGACGTCTCTCGGTCCCGTCGTCCAGGAAAGGCCGGGGATCCAGGCCTGGTCAGGTGCCTTCTGCACAATGAGTGTTCCGATGTACGCTTCTCGCCCAAACTTCAGCCCGAGGTCGGTTAGGAGCAGAGGTGGCGATTCCTGCCGGACTCGCCGAGTTATCACCGCTGTAGAAGGATTTATGCCGGATAATTGCTGGCGCTGGCTCGGAGCTTCGCTCTTTCGCGTCCGCCATTGACGCCGGCTAGCTCCGCCCCCCCTTAAATATTTAAATTATAGTGGGTACAATAAGTATTTATTTGTATTTTTGAGTTGTCGAAATTTTGGTTTTGTAGAGAATATTTTTGTCCATATTTTTGTTTTGGATATTTTTGCAATGCTTATTTAAAATTGTCGATATTTTTAATTTTGATTCGTGTGTTTGAGATTTTTGTGTGGTCAATGTTTTTGCTTTATGATATTGTTTACTCAATATTTATGTTGTTTTATAGTTAAATATAGAGAGTCGCTTTATTTATTATCGATATTTAGTACACGATAATTTTGTATGTCGATTTTTGTAGTTTCGATATTTTGTCAGTGATTCATACTAGGAACTCACAAGGTTAACCCAGTACCAATCTGGAGTGTACCTAAGGTACATGCAATCAATTTAGAGAGGAAGCAGCTAGGCTTAGTTTTTGGATAGCAGGGACCCAGCCAGACTAAAGTCGAAAAACAGTGAAACACCAGCAAAAAGTGGGGGTTAATATAGTAAGCAGATGCTACTCTCCTACACCAAGTACTTATAAATTAACCATTCACTCTCTTTGCAGCACTGTAATCATCCAGTCACTACCCATGTACTCATGCATTGAACCAGGCACTAACAAATGCACTGCTACAATACTCTGTGCATTATCCATGCAGACCTCTAACCAGCTAAACACTACTGATTTACTCCTCTAATTACCCAGGTAGTACCCATGCAGTCCAGCAAACCTCCTGTCACTTCCCATGCACTCCTTCAATTACCCATCCAGCACCATGTACTTTTCTAGTCACTCCGCCAATACCCAAGCACTTTTAAATTCACCAGGCACTCTCTTTGCAGCACTGTAATCATCCAGTCACTACCGATGTACTCATGCAATGACCCAGGCATTAACATATGCACTACTATAGTCCTCTGTGCACTATCCATGCAGACCTCTGACCACCTACACACTACTGTTTCACTCCTCTAATTACCCAGGTAGTATCCATGCAGTCCGGAAAACCCCCTGTCACTCCCCATGCACTCCTCCAATCACCCATCCAGCACCATGTACTTTTCTAATCACTTTGCCAATACCCAAGCACTTATAAATTCACCCTGTACTCTCTTTGCAACACTGTAATCATCAAATCACTACCCATGTACTCATGCACTAATTTGTGCACTAATTTGTCCTTTGTGCACTATCCATGCAGACCTCTAAACAGCTACACACTTCTGATTCACCCCTGCAATTAGCCAGGTAGTACCCATGCACTCCATCAATCCCCCTGTCACTTTCCATGCACTCCTTTAATCATCCATCTAGCACCTTGTACTTATCCAATCACTCTGCCAATACTCAAGCACTTATAAATTGACCATGCACTCTCTTTGCAGTACTCTAATCATCCAATCACAATATATGTACTCATGGAATGATCCAGGCACTAACACATACACTGCTACAATCATCTGTGTACTACCCATGCAGTCTTCTAACCACCTAGAGACTGCTCATGCACTCCACTAATCTCTCTGCCTGTGCACTCCTCCAATCACACAGTTAGTATCATGTACTTATCCAAGCACTTATAAAACCACCATGCACTCTCTTTGCAGTATTTTAAGCATCCAGTCTGTATCTTTGTACTCATGCAATGACCCAGGCAGTAACTCATGCACCATTACAGACCCTTGAGCAGTACCCTTTCAGTCCAGCCATGGCCCTGTCACTACCCATGCACACCTCCAATAACCCATACATCACCATGTACTTCTCCAGTCACTCTCCCAAAACCCAAGCACTTATAAAATAACTATGCTCTCTCTTTGCAGCAGTCTAATCATCCAGTCAGTACCAATGTACTCAAGCAATGACCCAGGCACTAGCTCATGCACTGCTACAATCCTCCATGCACTACCCATGCAGATGTCTAACCACCTACACACTACTGATTCACTCCTCCAATTACCCACGTACTACCCTTGCAGTCAAAACCCCCCCCTGTCACTTCCCATGCACTTTTCCATAAACCCATTGAGCACTATGTACTTATCCAATCACTCCGCCAATACCGAAGCACTTATAATTCTCCATGCACTCTCTTTACAGTACTGTAATCATCCAGTCGCTACCCATGTACTCATTATTTATTCACACCTTCAATTACTCAGGTAGTACGCATGCACTCCAACAATCTGCTTGTCGGTACCTATGCTCTCTTCCAATCACCCATCCAGCACCATGTATTTACTCAATCACTCTGCCAAAACACAAGCACTTATAAAATCACCATGTACCCTTCTTGCAGCACTGTAATAATGCAGTTAGTACCCACGTACTCCCCACACAGTCCATGAATTCCCCTGACACTTCCCATGTAGTCCTTCAATCATCACCCATCCAGCCCCATGTTCTTATCCAATCACTCTGCCAAAACCCAAACACTTATAAAATCACGAAGCACTCTCTTCGCAGTAGTTAAATCATTCAGGCATGACCCATGTACTCATGAAATGACGCAGGCACTAACTCAAGCACGGCTGCAAATGCTCCATGCACTACCCATGCAGATGTCTAACAACCTACACACTACTGGGTCACTCCTTTAATTACCCAAGTACTACCCTTACAGTCAAAAACCCCCCTGTCACTTCCCATGCATTCCTCCAATCACCCATCGAGCACCATGTACTTATTCAATCACTCCGCCAATACCGAAGCACTTATAAATTCTCCATGTACTCTCTTTGCAGTGCTGTAATCATCCAGTCTCTACCCATGTACTCACTACTTGTTCACACCTTCAGTAACTCAGGTAGTACACATGCACTCCAGCAATCCACCTGTCAGTACCTATGCTCACTTCCAATCACCCATCCACCACCATGTATTTTCCCAATTACTCTTCCAAAACACAAGCCCTTATAAATTCACCATGTACTCTTCTTGCAGCACTGTAATCATGCACTTAGAACCCATGTGCTCATGCAATAACCTAGCCACGAACTCCTGCACAGGTACAATCCTCCAAGCACTACCCATATAGACATCTGACCACTTACATACTATTAATTCACTCCTCCAATTACCCAAGTACTACCAATGCAGTCCAGGAATCCCCCTGTCACTTCCCATGCACTCCTCCAATCACCCATCCAGCACCATGTACTTATCCAATCACTCCGCCAATACGCAAGCATTTATAAATTCCCCACACACTCTCCTTGCAGCACAGTAATCAGCCAGTCACTACCTATGTACTCATGCAATGTCCCGGGCACTAACAGATGCACTGCTACAATCAACTGTGTACTACCAATGCAGTCCTCCAACCTATCTAGATACTGCTGATGCACTCCTCCAATTTCTCAAGTAGTACCCATGAACGCCAGCAATCCCCTGTCACTCCCCTTGCACTTCCCCAATCAATCAGCAAGTACCATTTACTTATCCAATCACTCAGCCAATACCCAAGCACTTATGAATTCACCATACATTCTCTTTTCAGTACTGTAATCATCCAGTCAGTACCCGTGTACCAATACAAACACCCACACACTAACACATGCAGTGCTACAATCACATGTGCACTACTCATGTATTCCTCTAACCACCTACACACTGCTCATTTACTCATTCTTATTCCCAGGTACTAACCATGCACTCCAGCAACCATACTGTCACTCTCCTTGCTCTCCTCCAATCACCCAGCCACTCCCATGCACTAATCTAATCACTCTGCCAATACACATGCACTTATAAACTCATTATGCAACTCTCTTTGCAGTGCTCTAATCATCCAGTCACTACCCATTTACTCATGCAATGACCCAGGCAGTAACACTTGCACAGCTACAATCACATGTGCACTATCTATGCAGTCCTGTAACCACATAGACACTGCTCATTCACGCTCTTTCAATCACTCAACTACCACTTGTATACTAATGCAATCACCCACGTATTATCCATCCCCTCATGTAATAACTCACGGATTACAGATACACTTGTACAATCCTGTAGGCAGTACTCATGCACTCAATTACCATGCGCTACCCATGCACTCCTTGAATCAATCATGCTCAGCACATATACTCCAGCAATCATGCAGACATTAGCATTCAGTTATTTATCTTTTTAAACCATATAATGTAATTCTGCAAAGAACTGTTTTTATTCTTCGTTTTTTGTTTTGACATTTTTTTGTGTTATTTTAAACTATTTTGTAAATTGTTTTGGTGTTTTTAGAAAACTGAATAAAGCAACAGGCTAAAGTCTTAACATGTGGAATTGTAAAATAATTACCCCCCAAAAAAATTAGCAGTGATGGTTTTGCTGCTGCATAACAAACAGCATCGACAGATTGTTTGCCACAACATAAGATGGCGTTGCATTTCATGCATAGCTGTTTTAAGTTGCCAAACTCTGAGCTTATGTCCGGCCCTCGAGATGATGTACTTGACGCTTCTGAACTGCTGGGACCAGCTCCCTGGTCACCTTGTTGCATATTTTGTTGTGCACGTCGCATCTGCCCCAGTGCAAAATGTCTGGGGTGGATTGTCTAGAGGTGCTTGTACATGCTCGATGTGCAACAAGGGTATTTTTTGTCACTACCTCTAGCCAAAATCCATGGACAGAGAGTACAACTGATCTTCCTTGCATTGACTCTCTTTTCACCATCTGGGATGGTGCAAAATTTCTAGAAGATGGATTCTGGTCTCTTTTTGGGAGGTGGTTCTTTTATCTCTTCTTCATCCAAAGTATGTTCTTGCTGAGGATTGAAAGAACCCATTTCCAAATCTTTCTAAAAAACACCCAACATTTTTACAGACTAGCCGCAAAAAGTAAACACAACAGTTGTCTCTCCTGTGAACCTGCAGAGAGAATGACTAAAATGTAACCCTGGGCGTAGTACGCGTATTTGCGCTACGCAAAGACATTCTCGCACTACGCGAGCTTCGCGAGCATGCGTAGTAGCTTGTTGAACTTGTTTGTTTTTCTTGCTCGGGAGCGCGTTGTGTGTGTTCGGGGCGCTGTCTGCGTGCTCGGGGGATTGTAGCACATGAACTTACCCATTCGGTGGGCTATGGGCGCGGCTATCTTGTTTTTTCAATTGTCCCGCCCGCTCGTGTTGCCTTATTTCCTCTTCCGGGTCGCGTATAATGTGTTCGCGTTGTGCAAGTCATGATCGAGAACCCATCTACTTGTTCGCACCGACAAAGTGCGTGTTCGCGAGAAATCGTGGCCATCTTGTTTTTCACACTCTATGCTATGGTTCTGGGCCTAGTTTTCTATCCAGATTTTACCTTTGCAATCTTTACTTATTTTCACAGTTTTTCTGACTTTTTTTACTTATCATCTATCTCTCTTTGTCCCTAAGTTTATATTTTGCATTTTATTTCTACTTTTACACCTTTTTTTAACTTTTCTACTGTTTTATTTTACTTCTTTCTTTAAGCTCCTACAACTTCCCCCAAACTTTTTTTTCTTGTGTTCTAACTTTTCTTTTCCGCCTCTACCCCAGAGCCATGGCAAAGGGCAGCAGCAGTAGTACTACCGGCTCAAAAGGCAAGGCGCCAGCGCCCAAGAGCCGGCTGCCTTGAGGCAGAATGCGACCTGCCGGGGTGCAGACCCGACAACTTTTTGAGGAGGTGGCCGCCCTTGTTTTTTTCATCCAGCGCCACCTCCCCTTGACCTTGGCCGCAGGCGGCAGGCCAGGCTCCGGTTACCGAGCAGAGGAGCGTCACCGCCGGTGGACGAAGGTGCGTCGAGCAGTCTTCCGCTGCTCTAGTATCCGGCGCACCCACCAGCTGATGGTCCACCGGTGGGCAGACATTCTGGACAGGGAGCAGGACCTGTTGGACCTGCTTGGTGTTGAGGTCATGGGGCTTGGTGAGTAGCTAGTAACTAATATATATATATATATAGTAGTATAATCATTGTGTATAATTCTTGGACAAATAAGTAACACGATTACTGGTGCGCTTAGTTACATTGCAGATCAATTCCATTTCAAAATCTTCCGTGATTTTATGACACAGGTGCTGCTCGCCACTTCTCTTACTTGTTTGTAACTTTGCGCTAGCTTGGGCTGATTATTGATGTTAGAGTTTATTTTAGAGAACTGAAGTTAGTTAATGCTATTGCTAGAGTCTAGTCCTTCCATTGTCCTTTAGTGAAATAGTGGTGGATGGATATAGGTTTACTAAGTATTAGTTCATATTTTTTAACGGTCTGCATGACGCCTCCTCTGTCACCGAATGCTTAGTTAGTTCTTATTTATCCCACCCCTCCATACAAACTTTTTGAAGTTTGTTTACTGAGTGGTAGGCTTGGCAGCAATAGCATTGTCACGTCAGTCAGTAGCAGATTATATGACGCATGCAACCAACAATTTTGCGTATGCACAAATTTATTCTTCAATCAAAGGGCAGTGGGGAGAAGGAAATTAACGATCCAACCAGTTTCCCTTGGCTCAAATCTTTAAATCAGTGGGGGGTTGGATCACTTGTCCTGCCAACCTGGATTACTCAGGTATTCGGTATGTCCCTCTGTAAAAAACCGTCATACACTCGAGATGGAATCGTGGGTAGCGGTATATCTTGGTTCTCCGCTGAATTTATCGAGTGTCTGCATAATCACAGGATTCTTTGGTATGCAGCTTCTGCCCGGAGGTAGTCATCCAAGGTTGTGTGCAGTAGTGTCCAGCGATTAGTCAAAGTGGTGAATCTAAAATAACTCGAAGAGCCAGAGCGTGAATTTTATTATTCTGGGTTCGAGGCAGTGAAGTTGAAAATATCGTTGGTATGCATTTCTGAGAATTATTAGGGTTCTCTACGCTACCTATTTTCATGAGTTAAAAGGTCAACATGTTTCAGCCCTTATTCGTTAAAGTGATCGTCGGGCTTTCTTCAGGACCAGGTGAGGAGGTGAAAAGGGGTCTTTTATATCCCCTTCCTTATGAGGTCAATTTTTGTACCTGTAGAAAAAGGGGGATGTGTCAGTTTAAGGGAGGGTGTTATACGGGGCGTTTTCTATATACATTAATTTGCACTGTGCTTACGGTAAATTAAGTCCTCTATTTACCATTCATAGCTTCGCCACAATCTTGTCTTCGGTAACCACATACTCAAAAATTTGCCAATTAAATCTCAATCCTTTAAGTCACAGATTGTCCTGTCATCAACCCTCATTAAGAAATGAAGTTTCTCATGGCTACTCACCAAAATAAATTTCACGGGATTCTAATATCATACCCCTATTTGATGTTATCATTATCCACTACGACTTCTTTAACTCTACTTTAGGTTACATATTCTAAACATTTCTCCAAATTACTTTTTTTGCGTGCTCAAATTAGGTTTTTGTGATTTTTGCCTGAAACGGTTATAAGCCCCAAACATAAGGTGTGCTCTCAATCGCATGCTTTGTAACATACCTCCACACGTGTTAATATGTGCTTCCGCGGGTGCCTTGGGAGTCTGTGGGGAGGTCTTATCTAAAATTTAAGAAAATGGGAGGCAGGGATTGTTAAGGTTGAGCGGGGATAGCGGCACTTATCTGTTTTCTCAGGAGCATTTCCGCGTTCTACCTGTAGATCCTCCTTTGCGCCTTGTGCTGACTCTGCCGTCCAGGACCCGGTAGTGTTACCTAGTTCCTGGCACTCTTTTGTTCAGTTTGTCCTTCTTAGTAGATATAGTGGAAAGACTATCGTCTTAGTTTTGATACATTGTGTCTATTTACTTATCATGAACTTTCTCGCTACTTTTCATTTTGCGAAAGGGCAATCTAAAATATAGATTGCCCTTTCGCAAAATGAAAAGTACCGAGTCCTGGACGGCAAAGTCAGCACAAGGCTGCAGATAAGTGCCGCTATCCCCGCTCAACCTTAACAATCCCTGCCTCCCATTTTCTTAAATTTTAGATAAGACCTCCCCACAGACTCCCAAGGCACCCGCGGAAGCACGTATTAACACGTGCGGAGGTATGTTACAAAGCATGCGATTGAGAGCACACCTTATGTTTGGGGCTAATAACCGTTTCAGGCAAAAATCACAAAAACCTAATTTGAGCACGCAAAAAAACTAATTTGGAGAAATGTTTAGAATATGTAACCTAAAGTAGAGTTAAAGAAGTCGTAGTGGATAATGATAACATCAAATAGGGGTATGATATTAGAATCCCGTGAAATTTATTTTGGCGAGTAGCCATGAGAAACTTCATTTCTGAATGAGGGTTGATGACAGGACAATCTGTGACTTAAAGGATTGAGATTTCATTGGCAAATTTTTGAGTATGTGGTTACCCAAGACAAGATTGTGGTGAAGCTATGAATGGTAAATAAAGGACTTAATTTACCGTAAGCACAGAGCGAATTAATGTATATAGAAAACGCCCCGTATAACACCCTCCCTTAAACTGACACATCCCCCTTTTTCTACAGGTACACAAATTGACCTCATAAGGAAGGGGATATAAAAGACCCCTTCTCACCTCCTCACCTGGTCCTAAAGAAAGCCCGACGATCACTTTGACGAATAAGGGCTGAAAAATGTCGACCTTTTAACTCACGAAAATAGGTAGCGTAGAGAACCCTAATAATTCTCAGAAACGCATACCAACGATATTTTCAACTTCACTGGCTCGAACCCAGAATAATAAAATTCACGCTCTGGCTCTTCGAGTTATTTTAGATTCACCACTTTCACTAATCACTGGACACTACTGCACACAACCTTGGATGACTACCTCCGGGCGGAGGCTGCATACCAAAGAACCCTGTGATTATGCAGACACTCGATAAATTCAGCGGAGAACCAAGATATACCGCTACCCACGATTCCATCTCGAGTGTATGAGGGTTTTTTACAGAGGGACGTACCGAATACCTGAGTAATCCAGGTTGGCAGGACAAGTGATCCAACCCCCCACTGATTTAAAGATTTGAGCCAAGGGAAACTGGTTGGATCGTTAATTTCCTTCTCCCCACCCCCCTTTGATTGAAGAAGAGTTAAGCTGCGAACAGCAGTGGGAGATAACAGAAGGTACTATCGTTGGATAGACAAAGAAAAACAACAATACCTCGAGTAGCAAATGTCCTGGAAACAAAATGGCAGAACAAAATTTTGGTCTGAGCTACTCAATTGAGGAAATAGATGCCATACTAGCCAAACCACCAATCCGAGCCGAGGGAAACCTGACCCAAACCTTAGCCAATACAAATGAATGGGATGAACTAACAGATCTAAAGAAAGAACAAGTGAGGACAGCAGTCCACGGGGTCATTATGACAGAATACCTAAGGGTAAACGCAGCGCCTCGTGGACTCTGGGTAACTAACTCACCACGAATATTTCTGAAAGATTTAGCATTCCTAAAAGACTGGTCTGCAATATCCTGGAAGTGTACACGAGACTATCTGGTCCTAATTATAAAAACAGCAACAAGACTAACAGCAGAATTAACAATTAAGATCCAGGTGATTGAAACGAAACTCAACAATATGGTGGACATAAGAATTTATAAGACTAAATTGGAGAACATTAACAAAGAGATGGGTGAAATGGAAGAATTCCTTACAGAATCCAAAATGCAAAAACTAACAAAAGAACTGAAAAAGTTCTCATTGGAAAAGATTCACCCATATAGTAGCAAAGATTACAGGACAAATGATAATGCTTCAAATTATGGTTCAAACAATAACTCATGAGGAGAAGACAGTGATTCAAGTGGCGATGAATATCACAACATGGGCAAAAGAGGTAATCAGAGCTTCCGAGGCAACCGAAGAGGACGCAATATGTGGCCCCAACACCAAATGGGTCCGTCCCCATTCCAGACATTTAACCCTCACTTCCAAGGGTGGATGAACCCGTACTTTCCGGGTCCCCCGATGATGAATCCCCAACAATACCAACCATGAAATGGATTAAACTTCAACCAACGGATTCCTTTTTTAGGGGGAGGCCGCGCACCACAGAGACAACGGCGCAGAGGAGTGACATGGTCAGATCAATCACGCCAGTATCAAACCAGGAGCGTGACAAAAGCAAAGGCAGGACCGAGCACAGCTCCCTCATCGTAAACCTTACAGATCGTGTACTCTCTCAAGAAGAGACAAACATCCTTAACAAAGGTTTGGGATATGTACCAACACCAACAGTTGACATCTTTAAAACCAAATGTGAAGTATCAGAATTTTGTCGTAAACTGAAACTCAAAGCTTTCTTCTCCAACCAGATGCCCCAAACAAGTGACGGAGATACCAAACTACGTCCAAAATCCAAATTCTGCCCACTAAATTCCCAGGTACCGATAGAAATCGGCACATTTGAACAAGCTGTCATGAAAGAATTAGACACCTTGAGCAAAGAAACTACCAAACCCTTCCAGAACATGACCACAGCGGAACGACAAGCCCTAAACACACTAAAGAAAGACGAAACAATTGTGATCAAACCGGCAGGCAAGGGGGGAGGTATTGTCCTGTTAAGTAAGGACGGCTACAACAAACAATGCCTTGACCTCCTCTCAGACCAAAGATACTATGACATCATAACGATTGACCCAACACCGAGGTTACAGAGAACCATCTCCCTCATGATCGATGAAGCTGTAGTTAACAACTGGATCTCTAAAAAGGAAGGAGAATTCCTATCTACAAAAGCCCCAAGAACTCCATATTTCTACTTTCTTCCAAAAATTCATAAAGCACGTCAACCTCCTCCAGGCAGACCCATCGTTTCTGGGATTGGGTCTGCACTGGAACCTTTGTCCCAATTTGCAGACGAATATTTGAAACCACTAGTACAACAGACACCAACGTATCTAAAAGACACGAGGGATCTACTTAACCAACTGACCCAAATAACCTATTCAGAAGACACAATGATTCTGATGGAATTGGACGTGGATAGTCTATACGCTAGTTTGCCACAACGAAAAACCTTGGAAACCTTGGAGAATGTACTGTTCGAAAAAGAGTGGAACTATAAAACCCCACGACATTTTGTCCTGGAATGCTGTAATCTAGCATTAACTGAAAACTTTTTCAAATATGAGAACACCATGTATAGACAACGACATGGTACATCTATGGGCAGTTCTTTTGCCCCGAGTGTGGCTGGACTTTACGTGAGCAATTTGGAGAAACAGATCATCAATGCCCAACAAAATCCCTTCCAACACCAAATCTATTTTTGGAAGCGTTTTATTGATGACATTCTTTTAGTCTGGGAAGGTGATATTGAAAGCTTTGTGAATTTCCACACATGGCTAAATACACAAGATGAATGGCTGAAATTCACCTATACAGCTGATAAGAAGAGTATAGACTTTTTAGACATCACTATATTCGTAGAAAACAATCAACTGTACACAAAAACTTTTTTCAAACCACTTCAAAAAACAGTCTTCTGTCCTTTAACAGTTACCACCATCGCCCACTAAGGGAAAATCTTCCCTATAGTCAATTCTTACGGTTACGTAGAAATTCTAGCAAGACGGAGGATTATAAATTACAAGCCAAAGATCTTTGTACAAAACTGAGAGCACGAGACTACCCAGAAAGAGTTATCAATAAGTGCAACAAGAGAGCAAGAAACCAGAATCGAGAGGGTCTTTTGGAGAATACGGAAAAACCACCGCAAGAAGATCTCCTAACATGTGTCACCACATATAGCCCAATAGCAAATCAAGTGAAGAAAATCATAAACAAGCATTGGTGAATACTTACATCTGCAAATATATCATGGCCAAAACCACGTTTCGCTAACAAGCGAACTGGGAACTTAAAAGACCAACTAGTCCATACGAGACCTAAACCTGCTGCCCTCCCAAGAGAAACTACACTGTGGAACCTACCACCGATTGTGGGACACTTCCCATGTGGCTCATGTTCGGTCTGCCCACTCACAAGACCGACAAAAGAACTACAACTTTTGCCAAATTTCAAATGGACTATACGAAGCCACACAAACTGCAATACGAGTCATATAATTTATATGATTACATGTCCCTGCAGTAAAATTTACATTGGGATGACGTGCTGTAAGGCAAAAACAAGAATCAGCGAACATCGCAGCAACGTTAGATGTAGGAAGGAGACAACCAAAATGGCAACACATTACTTGGAGAAAGGCCATACAGTAGATGATCTTCAGTGGCTGATCCTAGAGACATTACAGACCAAGGACCACAATGCGGAACGCATACTGTTCGAGAAAGAACAAAGGTGGGTACATCGACTGGGCACGGATGTACATGGTCTAAATTACAGTGTCCCATGGGCCAGCATGAATAGATAATGAGCACTCACTAATTTAAAAAAAACAACAAATACCCTATATTGCTTTACCATCCATCCACTACAAGTATCTATTCTCGAGAAAAACTCCAAAGATGAGTGACTGACTCATTGGTTAACCAAAATTAATTATGAAAAGAATAAATGTTGCCAAAATTAATTATGAAAAGAATAAATGTTGTCAAAGAATGTCCCATTAAATTAACCAGCGCAACAAATAATGCCCACATAAGTAGATTGCCTTTTCGTAAAAAAACATTACTCAAAACACAATAAATACCTATGGAAATAAAATATAGATTACCCTTTCGCAAAATGAAAAGTAGCGAGAAAGTTCATGATAAGTAAATAGACATAATGTATCAAAACTAAGACGATAGTCTTTCCACTATATCTACTAAGAAGGACAAACTGAATAAAAGAGTGCCAGGAACTAGGTAACACTACCGGGTCCTGGACGGCAGAGTCAGCACAAAGCGCAAAGGAGGATCTATAGGTAGAACGCGGAAACGCTCCTGAGAAAACAGATAAGTGCCGCTATCCCCGCTCAACCTTAACAATCCCTGCCTCCCATTTTCTTAAATTTTAGATAAGACCTCCCCACAGACTCCCAAGGCACCCGCGGAAGCACGTATTAACACGTGCGGAGGTATGTTACAAAGCATGCGATTGAGAGCACACCTTATGTTTTGGGCTTATAACCGTTTCAGGAAAAAATCACAAAAACCTAATTTGAGCACGCAAAAAAAGTAATTTGGAGAAATGTTTAGAATATGTAACCTAAAGTAGAGTTAAAGAAGTCGTAGTGGATAATGATAACATCAAATAGGGGTATGATATTAGAATCCTTTGAAATTAATTTTGGTGAGTAGCTATGAGAAACTTCATTTCTGAATGAGGGTTGATGAAAGGACAATCTGTGACTTAAAGGATTGAGATTTAATTGGCAAATTTTTGAGTATGTGGTTACCCAAGACAAGATTGTGGCGAAGCTATGAATGGTAAATAAAGGACTTAATTTACCGTAAGCACAGAGCGAATTAATGTATATAGAAAACGCCCCGTATAACACCCTCCCTTAAACTGACACATCCCCCTTTTTCTACAGGTACAAAAATTGACCTCATAAGGAAGGGGATATAAAAGACCCCTTTTCACCTCCTCACTTGGTCCTGAAGAAAGCCCGACGATCACTTTGACGAATAAGGGCTGAAACATGTCGACCTTTTAACTCACGAAAATAGGTAGCGTAGAGAACCCTAATAATTCTCAGAAACGCATACCAACGATATTTTCAACTTCACTGGCTCGAACCCAGAATAATAAAATTCACGCTCTGGCTCTTCGAGTTATTTTAGATTCACCACTTTTACTAATCACTGGACACTACTGCACACAACCTTGGATGACTACCTCCGGGCGGAGGCTGCATACCAATGAACCCTGTGATTATGCAGACACTCAATAAATTCAGCGGAGAACCAAGATATACCTCTACCCACGATTCCATCTTGAGTGTATGAGGGTTTTTTACAGAGGGACATACCGAATACCTGAGTAATCCAGGTTGGCAGGACAAGTGATCCAACCCCCCACTGATTTAAAGATATGCACAAATTTATGCATGTGTCCTCCATCTCATCTATGCATTTTTGCTGGCAAAAATAAAACGGAAATGCCGACTTACTGAACAATTGGCCCGTCTGGAATAGGTGGTGTAGGTCAGTGGTACTGGCTTTGTTAGTATTCTGCAATCAGAATTATTATTTACCATTTGATTAGTGTTCTATAAGTAGACGGTCTGTGAATCCTGCAAGCCAGTAGTCATTTAGAGGTCAATTTTATTGCAATTGTTGTTTCCTAAAATGTTTGAGCGGATTTTTGAAAGATGTATTTGTTTCACAGCACTCAATGTTTCTCTTTCTTTATTTTTTCTAACATGATCAGCCCTACCCAGGGGCAAGAAGACGGGGTCCGAGTCAGTGGGACAACCACCAGAGGTGCGCTTCTCTACCGAGGATCCTGCTGCTGGCCCCAGTAAGTCCTACAGTGCTTATATTATTAACAATTATATTTCCCTAACTTTTTAACGCACCTTATTTTTTCCAAACTAATAATTAAGATTCCTTCCTAATTCAATTTTAGCAAAAGCTTCTTTGGTCTTCAATTTGTTTTCCAAATTTTGGGTATCCATCCCTGACTTTCAGTTCTTTCAAACTGCCTCTGCCCTATGACTCTCTGTGCTACTACTATTAGACTGCCTGTAGTTAAGCTTGCCATGTTGGCCACTCTTTAGTTAAGGTATTCTTTTGGATAAAGCTGTTATAAAATAGCTGTAGCCACTGGGTCCACTCCTGTCTTTTGCATTGTCCTCTGTAATCTCTAGGCTTTGTCAGTTCCCACCAACAAAATGCGCAACCAGATGTTTGTCTACTAATTTTTGTTAGGTTACTATACTACTACTACTGTTGTGGTTATTCTCTGCACAGCCACATACAGAACTATGCACAAGAAAATAGGATGTTGGTGATAGGGAGGTTGGACCTTACTTACACCCCAGTCACAGAACTCAGAAGAACCCACAATTCACTGACCGACTATTATGAGAAAAATGGTGCATGTTAGACAGTATGAATACAATTATGCAAGCTTTTTGCAGTCATGCCAAAAAGAGTAACATTATGGATAAGCAAAAGGGACTAACCAAACTCCATACAAAAGCGTGCCTTGTTTTTTAACCTCTTCAGTTGTAAGCAACACTCATGTGGCCTTAAAGGTGTCTTTCTTACTGTGCAACAAGCTGCAAGGTAACATGGGCAAAACAGTATACATGGATCTAAAATGGTTACATGGCTCAGTCTAACTTTCCAAAGACTAGAGTAGAGTAGAGATGAGATGACCCTAGGGACAATCTAATAAATTAATACTAATATCTGTCTACTGACTGTGCTGTACAGTAGCACACAATTTGGACTAGTTACGACGATTTATGTTGTACTTAACTGTTTTTTCAATCTTCCTTCCTGGTGAAAAACTTAGGTAAAACTAGTAAAATAGGGGGAGGTGTGCAGGCATCTAAAAAGGTGTACTTGTTTTTATAGGTGCACAACCACTACTAACCACCAGTGCCGACTGGGCCAGCGGCGATGCTAATGCTGCCATCCAGGAGGGGAAAGTGGCTGCGGCACCTGCAGGAGCACCAGTGGGGGAGGAAACATCAGCGGTGGTAAGTTATATTCATTACTTATTTGCATTACTAGGTGGAAGGGGAACATTTCCCTCACTGTGCTATGAGACTTATTAAGTAAGTATGAACTTGAAGTTGTACTGGACAATATACAATGGTTGAAGGAGACACCCTTTACTTGGCATTACCAAAGCATTAGCAGCATTACCAGCATGAGTTGAGTAAACAAAGCCTCTTCTATCAGACTCCAACTCAGCTGTGAAAGTTATGGAGAAGACTAAAAGTCAGATCAGATGACCTTGAGGGATGTGTTGAACAAAAATGGAAAGAAGTGAACTAGGGTGGAAGGAGGAAGGATGAAAGAGATGTAATAAGACTACCATAGATAGACACTTTGGAAGGTTTATGCAGGTGGCTGATAGGAATCTGTTGCATGGGTTGTTGAAGGATGAGTGGAAGGTGAAAGAAGATGCATGCCTGGGTGGGCAACACAATATGGTTGGATGGATATAGTGGATAGCAAGAATCATCTGGGGTGTTTGTGTCAAACCCAAAGCCAAGGCAAGGAAGGAGTGGTCGCATGGGTGGTTGTTGGTGAAAGTGAAACCAGCTAAGGCGATAATAAAGAATGATAGACATATACTTTTAATGGATGGATGCCCCCTGGATGTAATGTATTATTCATCAAAGGTGGAGACTGTCACTGGAAGCAGAGTCTTACTTTGAAATTATAATAGGAGATAAAAAAAAGACTGGTGTTCTTCTGTGTACTGAAGTCCACCCATAGTACTAGGGCAAGTATAATGCCGGAAAAAACTTCAACAAATGTTACAGGCAGGGAAAGCAGGAGGATAGATTAGCTACTTAAAGTTACCACCAATTTTATGTACTGCGCTTGCTAGTGTTACTGTACCACTATGTGTTGAATTAATTTTGTGTTACTGATTTGCTAAGAGTTTCGGTTACAATTCTGTTTATTTCTTTATAGATACTCATATTCCTTTCCCAAAACCATCCCGGAAGGAGTTGGCAGCCAGGGCCCGGCAAAGGAAACTGCAGGCCATTGTGGAAGAGTACCGTCAGCTGGTGGCTCAGGCCGAGGAGGAGAAGGAGGCGGAGGCGGTGGTGGGGGCAGCAGCTGCTGCCTCTTCCAATGCTGCAGGCCCAAGCCTGGAACCGTCTGCAGGAGTACGGCACCGTGGTTAGGCAGCCGTCCACCACCGGCATTTGTCAACATCTACCACCCCCCACATCATGGATGTAAATGTAGGTGCTGTGCATTTCGGCAACAACTTCTCCTCCGGGTGGCAAAGCTGGAGGACCAATTAGAGGAGCGCGTTAAAATAATAGTGGACAAACACCTCAAAGCCCGCCAATTATAATGGACCCTGTTCATTTGCCCCTTTTTTATACTTTTGTTGGTGGGTGGGAATTGGGTGTTGGGGTTTTTGTGGGACATTCTGTGGACTTGGTCATTTGTTGGGGTTAGGGAGAGGGGTAGGTGAGGTGTGGGATAGGATGAATTTTTTATGGACATGAATAAATGTTATTTATTTTAAACGTACACATATGATGTTAAAGTTTTGTGGTGGGGTTACTGTTTCATGAATTAATGTACGTCACAAGGTTTACTTGTAGATGCAGGGCAGCGGCCAGTGTTTGATTTAAATAATTTATTAATTTGCCACACTTGTAACATGCAAACAGATAGATGCAATACCCCTCACTGAGTTATATTTGTCCTATTAGTATTACCAGTCTCTCCTCCATTATACCTCCCAGCAAACCTATCTTCTTACCTCTGACTGATGATGATTAAGTTCAACACTGCAAGGGCTGCATGGTTTCCCAAGACAATGGAGAAGATGCCGTGGTTGTGTGATGGTAGTAGTAGACTAGCCATTGGCACTAGCATTTGCAAACAAAAACAAAGAGACAGTCATTTGCCTGAGAGAGAATGTGGGAGTAGTGGAAAAGTAAAGTACATAGGACTGACAAAAAACAATATTGCAACTGCTAAACTAAAAGAAAACAATGGTGTCGGGGACTGCCAAGTACAAGAAGATAAGAAGAAGTTCAACTGTAGTTGTGTTGAAGGAGTCACTAAAACACAATCCTAATTCGTAAACTTTAATGCAGTAAAATTAAATTCGAACAATGCCGCCAATTATTTAGATGTTTTCGGGGGGCCCCTTTGGAAAATTAATTGCCTTGTACACTAGTACATACACTGAGCTTGGATGGGCAAACAGAAGAAGATCCTCGCCCTGCCTCGTTGACATTTAATTAGTGTTGCTTTCACCATATTTGCCCCAGCAAGCGTGTGATCAATTGTTGGTGTAGATTTAATGTAGTCATATCACACATCAATATAAAACCACACTGCCCGGGGGAAGAGGGTTAGGGTTTGATGAATGGATGGGAACGGGGGTTTGGGCAAAGGTTTGACAAAGAAAAACAGTATGCATAGAGAAAAAAAAGCAAAACAAACAATGAAGACGATGGTTGATGATCCACTACTACCCAATAAATCTAAAGTAAACGTAGAAAAAGGAAATGCATGCATGATGAAGATAAGTTATAACTTGATGGTTAATAATATAATGAGTGGTACTTAACTACTACTACACAATTCAACAGTACAAGGAAGTATTTCTTATATATGATATGAATATGACATTTGCCTAAGCTGTATGCCCTCAGAGAAACCGTAATACCTGCTGTAGCAGGCTGAAAGCTAGCAAAGAAAATTAAGAAATAGTTTTAGTGAACAATTACCAAACAAAGTCACACAAGCGTAAAATAAATGAAGAGGAAAAGGGAATCAAATAAATTACGAAAATGATACTAAAGTTACTGTATTTTCCTAATCCAAATTTGTAGTTGTACCTCGTCATTCATCTTTGTCCTCCCTTCCATCGACACTGTGACTGAATATCACTCTTGGGTGATACTGGCTGGATGATGAGGAGGATTGGTAAGATAAGTGTGAGTTGTTGCTCCAAGTATAAAGGCACTGGGTAAAAGGCCGGCCTGTAAGTGTTGATGGAAAAAGAAATGGCGTATTACAAAATAACTGAAGGAAACCATAAAAATCAATTACGGTGTAGTGCAAAAAGACAAGACTCGTGAGCGAGAAGACTTTCAGAATGAGTCGGCTTGGATACATTGTGTAACTCTACTCTACTAGTTGCACAACATTCATCGAGAAGGACAACAAGTAGGAGCCAGCACAGAACAGGCCCACGCTACGACACCCGGCCGTGAGTCCGTGACCAAAATTCCATTTACCTACATTTTTCACAGTGCCAAACAAAAGGCATATACAGCAACCTAGCATTTTCCAAATCAAGTGATTAAATCAATGCACCATTGTCAGTCAATCATACCACTATTCTATTCCAGCACTGCACACACATGTAGCCTAGGTCTACTCTGGTTATTGTTGATTGGTTGTGTTTACCTTGTATTCCACTCCCTGAACGTATTCCATGAATCATCTCAGCTCAAACTGACTGACAGCATGCAAAGATAGTATGGTGGTCATCATCATCAGGTGTGGCACGTGTACGTGTTGTCCAACAGACCAACAGCAACTCAGTCTATAGTGAGTGACTACGATTAAGTAAGTCCAGACTGCACCTGCAGTATTAGGAGTACAATTGGATATTATTAAACATTAAACAACATGAAAACATTGACTATCACTTGAGTCACACAAGTCCTTTGTTATTATATTAAACTACTAGTATAGTTCTACTTTATGCACATTTGCTCAGAGTCAGCAAGCATCCAATGCAATGCATGGCATCATTCATTTCATATACCTGTCTTGCTCTTCTCTGTGGCTGTTAGATCACAGATTCTGCATAGCCTTCAGAAAGGAATGACAAGTTTACTTTAGTTTTGGAGCCCTTCTCAAGTTCTGACAGTGAAGAGTTGTGTATGCCTGCAGACAGAGGTGATGGCCTTAAGACAGTGATTAGTTTCAGATTGTAAACAAAAACGAAGATGGCTATAATCACGTACGTTTCACTTGTTATGAAGGGACTTTTAGAGGCTACATTATTGTACTATTCTCCATCTCCATCCAATGTATGGCAATATGGAAATGTATTTAGGGCGAGTCAGGAAGATGGAGCAGGACTCTGAGGAGTGGAGTACACAGTTAAATGCACAGATGTGCAACTCCAATAGGTAAATAAAAATAAGAGACGGTGGGGATGGAATTGAAGTTTGAACCAGAAAGACAGATAAACACACAAATAAAGGAAGAGAGAAAGTAACATTTTAAAAGCCTAGTTGTCAGAGAAGAGGAGCTCGTCCTCAAACCCTGGTGGTTCGGACAGAAGTAGGTCATGTAACCCACTAGTTATGTCTTCGGACTCACTCTCCTCTTCCTGCTGTGATTCACGTATTTTGTAGTCTGGTGGTATGAAGTACTGATTCATTTTGATCATGGTTAACCTCTCCACGCTTTTGTGCAAGAGACTGGTCCTTTTCACAGTAACAATGGCACCAGCAGCACTGAAAACACGCTCAGAAGAGACTCTTGCAACAGGGCAAGCCAGATTCTTTATCGGCAGCCTGCTGAGCATTGGCCAATGGCTTCATTTCCCATACCAGTACACCAATAGACTTTGCTCCGCATGAACACCTCTGTTGTGTCATCCAGATAGGCCTGGACCATCCGCTCAATGTTCAGCGGTGCTCCAATTTACTTGGCCTCTTTTGGCTTTGCGACAGCACAGGACTTACCCATCCATTTCTGTAGAAACCAAGCAGCTATTTTTTTGGTTGTGTCTGATGAATCAGATCCTGTTGGTGCTGTTGTTGTTATTGGTAGTGTTGGTGACTGCTGGGAAGCAAACGCACTGCTCTCATGGTGTGAAGAAGAACTTGACTCTGGAGGATGCCCTGTAGTACTCGCAATGTCCTCGGCTGTCACTGGCAGGCCTCTAATTGAGAGCCTTTAGTTTCCTAAATCAGTAGCTTCCTCAGCTATTAAAGGTGTGTACTTGGCAACATCCCCTTCTAAAAAAGGAATTACTGTTCACAAATAATTTGTACCGTGGATCCAAAATTGTGGCAGTAATGTAATGTCGATGTGACACAATGTTATTTTGAATCCTTGTATTCGCAGATAAGCGGCCGGCTAAGGCGTTCGCCAAATAACATGCTTCAAGTTTTTCTTCCACACCTTCGTATGTTTCAGACACATCCTTCAGCTCTTGCTCTAGCATGTACAACAATGGGATAACTTGGCCCATTGTACAGTCCTCCCTGCTGACTGCACGTGTGAAGACATCAAAAGGAAGTCGCATCTCTGTCAGGCATTTAATGAGGTCCCATTGCCACATCTCAACAGTCATGGCTTTAACAGTAGGATCCCCTAATCTTCTTGTCATGACATAAGCATTAAGTGGTATGTACTGCTCAAACAGCCGATCAAGCATGTAATAAGTAGAGTTCCAACGTGTTGGGACCTCCTGGATGAGTGCTTTGGCATTTTATGCTCACGTTGAATGACCCGTAGCTGCTTCCGGGTTTTAAAAGAATGGTTGAAATGCGTGCATATTCTTCTGCAGGTGGTCAGTAAGTTGCAGACTTTGCTTTCATTTTTCATAAAGTCTTGAACAACAATGTTAATGCAGTGTGCCAAACACGGGACGCTAAAATGACCACCATCTTTCATGGCCTTAACTACATTACTGCCATTGTTGGTGGCAACAAAACCAATGTTAAGGCCTCTTGGTTGCAGCCATTTGAAGACCTTGCTGTTAAACTCAGCCAAAATGTTTGCAGCAGTATGAGATTTCTCCATAGCAAACATGGCTACAGTTGCATGCCTGCGAGTAACAATAAAAATCTCAACAGTATCAACGCCTGCAGATACCTTATCTTTAACACCTGAAAAAGAGATCCAGTGGGCAGTGATCTGCTCCACTTTCCTGAGGCGCAGCCGGGAAAGCTAGGCTTTACACCTAATTTTAAAACTGTGTGTGTTTTTAAAATTTTGCTTTTTGCACTACTCGCGGTGTTCATTTCATCCGCATCGCTACCCCGATTCCCTCACAGCCGAATAGGTGCTGCTGTGGGATTGACTCAGGGCTAGACGCCATTTTGGGAGGACTTTTTGGGTTGCGGCCTAGTTGTTGGGAGACTCACGCCCTCTCAGATATTTAAATTACGCTTGTGACTGTGCGCGCACTAGATCTGCTCCACTTTCCTGAGGCGCAGCTGGGAAAGCTAGGCTTTACACCTAATTTTAAAACTGTGTGTGTTTTTTAAATTTAGCCTTTTGCACTACTCGCAGTGTTAATTTCATCCGCATTGCTACCCCGATTCCCTTGCAGCCGAGTAGGTGCTGCTGTGGGATTGACTCGGGGCTAGACTCCATTTTGGGAGGACTTTCTGAGATGTGGCCTAGTTGTTGGGAGACTCACGCCCTCTCAGATATTTAAATCAGGCTTGTGACTGCATGCGCACACTAGATCTGCTCCACTTTCCTGAGGCGCAACCAGGAAAGCTAGGCTTTATACATAATTTTAAAACTGTGTGTGTTTTTTAAATTTTGCTTTTTGGACTACTCGCAGTATTAATTTCATCCGCATCGCTACCCCGATTACCTCGCAGCCGAGTAGGTGCTGCTGTGGGATTGACTCGGGGCTAGAGGCTAGACTTTCTGGGTTGTGGCCTAGTTGTTGGGAGACTCACTCCCTCTTCCAGTTCTCATAAATGGCCACCAGCATCCGACGGCGCAAAGGCAAGCCTGTCTGCGCCCGTCCGCGCCTGGACATCACCTCTCGCCAAAACCCCTGGCAATCCTTTGAGGGAACCTCCTTGCTATGATAGAGAGACCCTTGTAGCATTGAATACAGGTGTCGGGAACTGCGGTGAGCCACCATCGCATATGGGGGAATCACACCTGAAATGCGCTCTATGCAACTTTACTACACCTGCACCCTGCCTTGTGCGAGGAGCAGTAGGAAGAGCTCAGCAAGTTCAGCTTAAGATCTTCCAAATGAACATGAGGACACTCGTTAAGCACCACATGGAAATTCAGACTTTTATTTCTGAGGAGTCCCCGGACATTCTTTTTGTCTGTGAAACATGGCTTAAAGATTATATGACATTGGTACTTAATCTGACCCTCCCTGCAGGATACTCGACTAGTACTATAAACAGGGACTCTAGGAGAGGGGGCATCGCGATAATCTATAAATCACAGTATCCCTGTTCTTTTTATTAAGGAAAATATTAGGGATTGCGAATGCGCCTGTTTTGGGATAGCTATAAGCGCTCACTTTACCTTTTCTGGCCTGTATATTTATCGCCCTCCAGGGCCTGCGACCAAGTTCATAAAGGCATTTCTAGAGGCGGTTAGTGCACTGGTTGCAGGATCTGCTAACTTTACGATCTTGGGAGATCTTAATCTCCATTTGGATCAGACCCAGGATAGTGTCGTCCGCAACCTATCCGCTGATCTGGTTGCCCTACAGCTGGAGCAATTAATATCTGATGCTAGGCACATAGCCGGACATATACTTGATCCGGTGTTTTCTAACATCATCGCTATGAGCATAGCAACGCCCAAGCCTATGGGCTGGACCGACCACTTCATGATAGAAAGAAGGTTATGTATCACTGAACAATTTAGAGTTGACATTGAGAACCCGGTCCTTAGACGCCCATGGCAAAAACTTAAATTGGAAGATCTCCATGCCTTTCTTGTGGCCAACCCCTTAGGGGACTTGACTACCCCTGAGGTGGCTTATACTGCGTTTTGTGACTGGATCATAAGTGGACTGGACACCTTTATTCCGGCAAAATGGACCAAAGAGTGTACTTCTAATAAGAGTCCATGGTATAGTGAGACCCTGAGAGCCCTGAGGAAAGAGTGTAAGAAAGCGGAACGCGTGTGGAGAAGGGAATACAAAGGAGGGGACAAATCTATGTATTTGTTTAAAGTCAAGCTCTTTCACAAAGCTATTTGTACTGCACGTGCTGCTTTCTATGCTAAGGAAATAAAATCAAGCTCTAATCCTACGAAATGTATATTTAAAATCGTCAAAGAGCTTAAGAGTAATAAAGCGGCGCTACCCAGCAAAATACCTGCACAACATTGTGAGGAGCTTGCGACTTTTTTCGTGGAAAAAGTACAAAAGATCTACCAATCTTTTCCACATGTGTCCCCTGACTCCACCTTTTCAGTTGTTAGAGATGAGTCCTGCCCTACTCTATCAGCTAATCCGGAGATCTCTAAAGAGGAGTTATCCAGATTATGTAGTAGAATTAAATCTAGGTCTACCTCGGACCCTATGAGGCCAGCCCAATTCATTGAGTCACTGCCGCTTCTTCAGCAGCCACTGTGTCAAATACTCAACCTTTCCTTTTCCATGGCGAGCATTCCTGTGGCAGGGAAACAGGCTTGGTTGTCTTCTATTATCAAGAAACCCACGTTAGACCCCTCAAAACCTGAGAACTTTAGAACTATCTCCCTTCTTCCTTGGGTGGCTAAGATCGCAGACGCCCACGCTAATAATATCCTATCCCACTTTCTGAGCTCTCATAATATTCTGGACCCATCACAGAACGGTTTTCGGCCAGGCCACAGCATGGAATCGGCCCTGCTAGCCACTACGGAACATCTTCGGACGATCTTGGATGCCGGTCAAAGTGCAGCGATGATTTTATTGGATCTCAGCGCTGCCTTTGATACGGTGTCACATGACCTTCTTCTTCATCGTCTAGAGGCAGTAGGGGTCACCGGAACTGCCTTAGAGTGGTTCAGATCGTTTTTGACTGAAAGATCTTTCCGTGTATCGGCCCCTCCGTTCCTTTCTTAATCCCATTCCATTGGTCAGGGGGTCCCCCAAGGCTCAGCATTGAGCCTGTCTCTGTTTAATCTCTGTGTACAGCCACTTGCAGCTGTTGCGTGGACCTCACAATGGTGTCCTATGCTGATGACATCCAGCTTGTTCTCACCTTAGCTGAGGGACCATCAATAGCGGGCACTAGATTCAGAGACGGAATGACAGCAGTGGCTCAATGGATGGCAAAGAACTGTTTACAGTTGAATGCTAGTAAAACCGAGGTTTTACTGGTGGGAAAAAACACCGCCCTTTGGAATGAACACTGATGGCCGGCGTCCCTTGGTACAATGCCAACGCCTAAGACAGCGGTAAAGAATCTAGGAGTCTGGATGGATTCCTCGCTTTGTTTCCAGACCTACACAAAGAGAGTCGCGGCCACCTGTGTTGTCTTGTTAAGGGGCCTCAATCCTCTCTTGAAATTCTTTGACCTAGCAGTACGACAGCTCATTGTGCAGTCTACCATACTTTCTCGACTAGACTATGCTAGTTCTCTGCTCCTAGGGGCTAACAAAGCAGAGATACGGCGACTACAATGAGTTCAAAACTCGGCAGCCAGAACTCTGGTGGGACTCCCCCGTCGGTGTTCGGTCAAGGCCATTATTCAAAGGCTGCACTGGCTACCGATTGACACCCGGATTCAGTTCAAAGCTCTTTGCCTATCTTTCAAGATCTTAAAATCGGGGAGCCCGGAGGTGCTGGGCAATCTTTTGACCCAGTATGTGCCCCACCGACAACTGCGCTCGCTGGGACAGCACATGGTGGCTGTCCCGCGGTTTAAACTTTGCCGAGTAGGAGGTTGTTCATTCCGGTATCTGGCAGCCAGGCTCTGGAATTGTCTGCCGGTACATATTCGTGGGATGGAGGACCTGCTTGCTTTTCGAAAAGCCATTAAAACATTCCTTTTCCCTTCAATATAGCTATAGCTGTGACAACTCCTCTGGGCAGTATATTATTCAGATTTGGTAGCGCCGGGACGCCCCTTTGCTGGGCAGCTGTTGCGCTTTAGAAAAACTACTAACACAACAACATAACATAACATGTAATCAGTGGCTTGGCGACTGGTCTACATGTCTGTTGTCAGGTGGATACTATGAACAGCACTCTGCTGTAAGGCTTTTCCCATCAATTCCAGCACGTCGTGGTGTAGTGCTGGAACAGCAACTCTGGCAAAATAGTAGTGGCTGGGAACGTTCCAATTTGGACAGATAGTTGTCACAAATCCAGGAAACCCACCCCTTCAACAAAAGAAAAAGGGAGAAGGTCCAGTGCTAACATTTTAGCAAGCTTAGCATTGTACAAACGTGCTATTGGGTGATTGCGCTCGTACTTTCCCTCCTGCCCAAACATGCTAAGAATGGTACGCCGCTTGGTATTTCCTTCAGTTATGCTAGGTGCAGCACTTCGCATCGCAGACTTTGCACCAGTACTCCTTGGTGTCTCTGGGTTACTCTTACTCTGGTGCCACTGAGATGTTGCTGATGCGGAGGATGTGGGCTGTACCACTGCAGTGCTGGGGACAGGGGTACTTTGTGTACCACTACCAGATAGAATGACTCCCTCTTCTTCCTGTTCGATCGTGTGTGGACCTTCTACTACTTCCCCACCAACATTAATGGTTCCTGCTTTTATGCTACGAAGGTGGTCCTCACACTTGATTGCGTGGTGTTGTTTCAAATGGGTCATTTGGCCTCCGGTACCATAGTTTGTACCAAGCTTAACACGACTAACAGAGGAATGACAAATGGAGCATATAGCAATGTTGTCCTCATTTGCGCTAACTGTAAAGAAGTCCCACACTGGAGAGCTTAACTTTTGTCTCCTGCTAGAGGTGCCACTTCCAATGCTGGATGAACTGGAGGATGTGTGCTGAATTTCACTATGTGGCTGCGCAGAAGTACCACTACCTACTTCTGCTGAGGTGGAGCTTGTGCTGAATGTAGGACGCTGCCGGCCCTGTGCAAATGTAAAAATGGAAGCTGGAGGTAGTTTTGGTGTTGCCTGTGTTGGAGGTATGCATGCTACACCCCTACTAGTCGCAGCCATTCTGGATAGGGTAAAACTGTTGGTCTCCATGTCCTCAGGGCCAGGAGTAATGCTTGTGATGACTGGGTCTGACTCGTCATCACCATCATTATCCTGCTGTTCTACATCGCACTCCATAAGTGTAAGGCTTGATGGAACCTTCCTTTTCCCTAGCCTGGTCTTCGGTTGTCTCTCCCTCTTATGCTCAGATTGGTGTGGCTCCCATAAGAGATCAAGATCATCAGAAGGGATGCTTGGTGAAGAACTCAATGGAATAAGCCTCCTTTTCCTTGGTGGAGATTTGGAAAACAATAGATCGCCTGCATGAATGGCTTCCTCTTCTTCTTGCTCTGCATGAGGCTCAATTTCCTGAACTGCCCCGACTTCGGGAGGAACAACAACTACTATTGCGGGTGGTGGTTGTTGAACAACTACTATTGCAGGCGGTGGTTGTGGTTGTTGTTTTCGTGGAACATCTACTATTGCGGGTGGTGGTTGTTGAACAACTACTATTGCAGGCGGTGGTTGTGGTTGTTGTTTTTGTTGAACATCTACTATTGCGGGCCATGGTTGTGGTTGTTGAACAACTACTAATGCGGGTGGAGGTTGTGGTTGAACATCTACTATTGCGGGCGGTGGTTGTGGATGCTGTTGTTGAACATCTACTATTGCGGGCGGTGGTTGTTGTTCACCACTTTTCTGCTGTGTTCCCTCTTGCGTTGATTGTGTACTACTTTGAGATAGCAATAAGTTTAGGTCAGGCTCAGTATCACTGCTTTCCACCATTAGGCTAGCTACCTCTTCCCCACTCATCTGCTTGGGCCTGGGTTGGTGGCTTGGGCCCACTGATCCGGAGGTGCTGGCCCCAGCTTACACCCCGGACACCGCTGCTGCAGGCGTACTTTTTTTTCCCCAAAAAGGTTTTCGGGTCAACACCAGACTTAAGTGTCATTTCCTTATTCTGTTCTTCCTTCTTCTTCTCAGCAACTTTCTTGGTCTTGGAGGAACTGGTGCAGTAACACAAAGGAGCCCAGAGGGAACAAAAAGGTACAAAGGGGATCGCCCTCCACTCTAATCAAACAATTCACAAAAAGATCCCTGTACCAAGGACAGATAGTATTATCTATCTACTCAACATGAGTATACACTATTCTGGAAATATTACTACAATTTGCCAGAAACAACCCCCTTTCTCTTCACAGTGTGCTGTCCACAACAAACCAATGTTTGTATCTAAAAGACCTAAAACAGTTTCAGAGTGGCTATCAACTCAACGTGCCCAATGATGTCTGCCCTCAATCAGACAGTACATCCACCCACAATCAAACAAATAAATAGATGATGAAAAAATGTGTGGTGGGAAGGAAGGCACCTCACGGGCGAACAACCCTTGGGGAACTTGGCAGATGTTACCAATTCTATACCCCTTTCTCATCATCGGTTGCCATTCCAATCCCAAAAGAAATGAGTGTACAAAACATAGAAAAAGTACAACACAAAAGCACAAGATGCGTGCAAAGAGGTGCTAGACAGAAAGCTTCCATCAATAGCTCACTGATGTGACCAACATAGAAGAGTGACATAAAATCATCAGACACACTCACTATATATCTTTATTCTTCGTGTTAGTGTGTACTGGTGAATTAAAACGGCTGGTAGCCTAATAGTGCATACCACTACCTGATACCATTATCAGGTAGTGGTATGCACTATTCAGGTATTCACTAATCAGGTATCAGAATAGACCACAAGTTTGTAGGCCTACGGCAAAAGCATGATGGAAGGTCACACAAAATGGCCGCCACCACATGGCCTGGCCACCCCCAACAACATGAAAAGAAAGAGAAGACAGACAATACATGCCTATGGCAAAAGGACAATGCTTGGCTTCACAAAATGGCCGCCCGCCACCCACATGGTCAGCCCACCCTCAAACAACAAAGTACATAGAGGACAGAAACAGTAGGTTTTCCATGCTCCAAAAACTACAACCAAATGACAACCTGAGGAGTTTTTTTAGCAAAATGAACAGAATCAACATTTTCGAGAAGGTTTTATGCTACTCGAAACATATTGCTCGCGAGATTGAAAATCGGCGTGTTCGGCAGTGCGAATTGTACAAAACGTCGCTATCGCGTGGCCGAGCACGTAAATTGAGCCCGCGAAGAAGACAAAAACTGTAAGTTCGCACTGTTGCACTGTCCAAAGTTACCAAAACTACACAAGCTGAATTCTAGGGTTACCTAGTAGGCAGAAAAAGCCATATTATTCAGCACACACCCAAAACCTGCATTTCAACACCAAAAACACATTTTGCAAATCAATCCAAATCCATCCCTGCTGTACATGATGTTACACTTACAACTTAAACACCACAATAACAGTTGATAAACTTTCATGCACCCATGATGACTCTAGTAGTACCCTTAGGCCTACTGGCAGAGTAGGCCACAAGCTTGGAGGCCTACGGCAAAAGCAAAGTGGCTGAAAACACAAAATGGCCACCACCACATGGCCAAGCCACCACCAACAACATGAAAAGAAAGAGAAGACAGACAATACATGCCTATGGCAAAAGGACGATGCATGGCTTCAGAAAATGGCCGCCCCGCCACCCTCATGGTCAGCCCACGCTCAAACAACAAAGTACATAGAGGACAGAAACAGTAAGTGGTCCATGCTCCAAAAACTACAACCAAATTACAACCTGAGGAATTTTTTTAACAAAATGAACAGAATCAACATTTTCGGGAAGGTTTTATGCAACTCGAGACATATTGCTTGCGAGATTGCAAAATCGGTGTGTTCGGCAGCGCGAATTGTACAAAACGTCATTATCGCATGCCCGAGCACGAAAATTGAGCACGCGAAGAAGACAAAAACTGTAAGGTCGCGTTGTCGCACTGAGCAAAGTTACCAAAACTACATGAGCTGAATTCTAGGGTTACCTAGTAGGCAGAAAAAGCCATATTATTCAGCACACACCCAAAACCTGCAATTCAACACCAAAAAACACATTTTGCAAATCTATCCAAAGCCATCCATGCCATACATGATGTTACACTTACAACTTAAACACAACAATAACAGTTGATAAACTTTCATGTACCCATGATGACTCTATTAGTACCCTTGGGCCTACTGACAGAGTAGGCCACAAGCTTGGAGGCCTTTGGCAAATGCACACTGGCTGAAAACACAAAATGGCCGCCACCACCAACAACATGAAAAGAAAGAGAAGACAAACAATACATGACTATGGCAAAAGGACAATGCTTGGCTTCACAAAATGGCCGCCCACCACCCACATGGTCAGCCCACCTGCAAACAACAAAGTCTATAGAGGACAGAAACAGTAAGTGGTCCATGCTCCAAAAACAACAACCAAATGACAACCTGAGGAATTTGTTTAGCAAAATGAACAGAATCAACATTTTCGAGAAGGTTTTATGCAACTTGAGACATACTGCTTGCGAGATTGCAAAATCGGTATGTTAGGCAGAGCTAATTGTACAAAACGTCATTATCGCGTGCCTGAGCACGAAAATTGAGCACGCGAAGAAGACAAAAACTGTTAGGTCGCGTTGTCGCACTGAGCAAAGTTACCAAAACTACGCGAGCTGAATTCTAGGGTTACCTAGTAAGCAGATAAAGCCATATTATTCAGCACACACCCAAAACCTGCAATTCAACACCAAAAACACATTTTGCAAATCTATCCAGAGCCATCCATGCCGTACATGATGTTACACTTACAACTTAAACACCACAATAACAGTTGATAAACTTTCATGCAACCATGATGACTCTATTAGTACCCTTGGGCCTACTGACAGAGTAGGCCACAAGCTTGGAGGCCTTTGGCAAAAGCACAGTGGCTGAAAACACAAAATGTCCGCCACCACATGGCCAAGCCACCACCAACATCATGAAAAGAAAGGGAAGACAGACAATACACGCCTATGGGAAAAGGACAATGCTTGGCTTCACAGAATGGCCGCCTCGCCACCCACATGGTCAGCCCACCCTTAAACAACAAAGTACAAGGAGGACAGAAACAGTAAGTGGTCCATGCTCCAAAAACTACAACCAAATGACAGCCTGAGGAATTTTTTTAACAAAATGAACAGAATCAACATTTTTGAGAAGGTTTTATGCAACTCGAGACATATTGCTCGCGAGATTGCAAAATCGGTGTGTTCGGCAGCGCGAATTGTACAAAACGTCATTATCGCATGCCCGAGCACGAAAATTGAGCACGCGAAGAAGACAAGAACTGTAAGGTCGCGTTGTCGCACTGAGCAAAGTTACCAAAACTACATGAGCTGAATTCTAGGGTTACCTAGTAGGCAGAAAAAGCCATATTATTCAGCACACACCCAAAACCTGCAATTCAACACCAAAAACACATTTTGCAAATCTAGCCAAAGCCATCCATGCCATACATGATGTTACACTTACAACTTAAACACAACAATAACAGTTGATAAACTTTCATGTACCCATGATGACTCTATTAGTACCCTTGGGCCTACTGACAGAGTAGGCCACAAGCTTGGAGGCCTTTGGCAAAATCACACTGGCTGAAAACACAAAATGGCCGCCAACACCAACAACATGAAAAGAAAGAGAAGACAAACAATGCATGCCTATGGCAAAAGGACAATGCTTGGCTTCACAAAATGGCCGCCCACCACCCACATGGTCAGCCCACCCGCAAACAACAAAGTACATAGAGGACAGAAACAGTAAGTGGTCCATGCTCCAAAAACAACAACCAAATGACAACCTGAGGAATTTTTTTAGCAAAATGAACAGAATCAACATTTTCGAGAAGGTTTTATGCAACTTGAGACATATTGCTTGCGAGATTGCAAAATCGGTATGTTAGGCAGAGCTAATTGTACAAAACGTCATCATCGCGTGCCTGAGCACGAAAATTGAGCACGCGAAGAAGACAAAAACTGTAAGGTCGCGTTGTCGCACTGAGCAAAGTTACCAAAACTACGCGAGCTGAATTCTAGGGTTACCTAGTAAGCAGAAAAAGCCATATTATTCAGCACACACCCAAAACCTGCAATTCAACACCAAAAACACATTTTGCAAATCTATCCAGAGCCATCCATGCCGTACATGAGTTACACTTACAACTTAAACACCACAATAACAGTTGATAAACTTTCATGCACCCATGATGACTCTATTAGTACCCTTGGGCCTACTGACAGAGTAGGCCACAAGCTTGGAGGCCTTTGGCAAAAGCACAGTGGCTGAAAACACAAAATGGCCACCACCACATGGCCAAGCCACCACCAACATCATGAAAGGAAAGGGAAGACAGACAATACATGCCTATGGGAAAAGGACAATGCTTGGCGTCACAGAATGGGCACCTATCCACCCACATGGTCAGCCCACCCTTAAACAACAAAGTACAAGGAGGACAGAAACAGTAAGTGGTCCATGCTCCAAAAACTACAACCAAATGACAACCTGAGGAATTTTTTTAACAAAATTAACAGAATCAACATTTTTTAGAAGGTTTTATGCAACTCGAGACATATTGCTCGCGATATTGCAAAATCGGCGTGTTCGGCAGCGCGAATTGTACAAAACGTCGTTATGGCGTGCCCGAGCACGCAAATTGAGCGCGGGAAGAAGACAAAAACTGTAAGGTCGCATTGTCGCACTGTGCAATGTTACCAAAACAACACAAGCTGAATTCTAGGGTTACCTAGTAGGCAAGAAAAGCCATATTATTCAGCACACACCCAAAACCTGCAATTCAACACCAAAAACACATTTTGCAAATCAATCCAAAGCCATCCATGGCAGAGTAGGCCACAAGCTTGAAGGCCTATGGCAAAAGCACAGTGGCCGAAAACACAAAATGGCCACCACCACATGGCCAAGCCACCCACAGAAAGTATATGAACTCAAGCAGGCCTACACTAACTACATGAACTACTAGGGCTACCTATTGGCTGAAAAAAGCTAAAATGTAATTACACACAAAAAAACTGAAATTCCACTACAAAAGAGTTTGCAATTTAATCCAATGCTATCCATGATGTTTAAAAATTTGAAATTTTAGAGACACCACTGAAACATGGTTGGACCCATGGGTACCTCCAGGCCTACTGGATGAAATTTCAAAGAAATACAACTTGGCCAATCATGAAAGTACAGGCCTCCCTCAATAATATTTTTTTAAGAAAGATTGAAATGCCCAGAAAAGTGTAGTTAAAAACAAAAGCAAATCAAACACACATTTACAGTACACCAATTCTGAATTCTCAAATTTACTTGTAAAAGAAAATTTCAAATCCAAAAGTCCTCAATAAATCCAATCAAATGCTATGATGCAGCAGACATACACAAAGAGTGATCCTTCCAGCTCCAAATCCAAATAAAAGTGAACAGCACATGGACAAAGCACTGGGAGGAGCCTGGTGGACAGGAACAGGACTTTGGAGACTCAGGGGCACTTCCTTTCTCTGGAAAAAAAGAGTAGAAACAAAAAGAGGACTCCTTGCACAAAAAAATACAGTCAAATCACAATCTGAGGGGTTTTCCTGGGAAAAATTATCATTTTTGAGAAGGTTTTAACATGTTCGAGAGATATTCTGTGCTAGATTGCAGTTTCTGCGTGTTCGAAAACGCGATCTTACCAACATGGCGTCGCAAGGAAGATCGTGCGTCCTAATGACGTGATCCCGCGTACGAATGACGGGATCGCGTTCGCACAGTCGCATGAGATTGTGTGGCCGGATTCCAAACATCGTGGCGAACGCGACCGGGAGAGAAAAGCAAGAAGGAGAACGCAGAACCACTGTAAGTCATTACCGCGTATGCGAGAATGCTATTGAATGCTATTGAGCGCGCGAGGAAGAAAAACTACTACGCTACGCTGTAGATTGCGAAGTAGTCGACATCTTCGCATTCACTGCAAAGCACGAGGTTGCCGTAAATTCGCAAACTCCGCGAGCAGACGGTAGTTTTCCGCCCAAGGTTACTAAAATGGGTGGGATCTTTCAACTGTTAGAACGGAAAACCTTATGAACCAATTAAATGCTCTCTTTTAAAGTCAGATGGGAGCTGCGCATCCGACGCGCTACCAGCGCACCTGACGCAAATTCGCGAAAATATATATAACAATAATGTAAGTTTAGTACAAGTATCAATATATTATTTTTATAAAAAGTTTAGATACTCTCTTGCCCTCATGTATACATTAATGTTTAGATACTCTCGTGCCCTCATGTATACATTAATGTTTTATACATGTAGTTTTAAATCATTAAAAAAATGTTCATGGGTCGCTCACCTGGCCCAATCCCATACATATATGACGTTACACGGGGCCAGGCACTGCGCAACCGTCGCACACCAAATGCGCACACTATGTGATCCCATACGCATATGATGTTATGCAGGCCAGACACTGTGCACTTATCGCACACCAAACGTGCATCCTTCACGACTTTAGCAATATGGCGGCTTGAATCCACGCACTCACCGAGATGGGTACACAATGGGTGCGCAACTTCACTTTTTCCTCAGCAAAAAAATATATATATTTTAGAACACACAAGACATTACATAATTTTGAAAAATAAATAAATAATTAAACAACATGATAATTACAAAATATCACTAATTTTATTTTTTATTTACAGAAAAAAAGATAGGTTTTATAAATATAGAAATTACACATTAGTAAGTAAAAAACCTTTGCAATTCACTCAAAAAACCATAGGTTTCAGGGACATTATAGTTAGAAATATTCAGGTAAAAAACCTTTGAAATTAATTGAAAAAACCATGGGTTTCAGATACGTTATAGTTAGAAACTAACATTTAAAAAACCTTAGACATTGACTGAAAAAACATAGGTTTCAGGGGCGTTATATTTAGTTGGACATTTCTCTCGTAGAAAACCATAGAAACTCCCCCGTTATAGTTAGTTCAGCTAACTATAACTCCTGCCCCCATAATGCACTGTTGATGATGTCACATATTACATCATTCATGACATGGTAAGTGACATCACTGATGACATCTCAAATGACATCACTGTTGACATCACTGATGACATAATCTACGTGAAAATATGATCCACCTCCTCACACCCTAATATAACCTTTGATACATCCACTGTAAAATACAGACTACCATTTTCGAAACCATTGCCACACCAATATCTGTTACTAAATACACACTCACTGATTCCTAGGTCTACACACACATTCACTCATTCACCCATACAATCACTCATACATGCATTCACTCATCAATACAACACTATCATAAGCACTCATACACCTATACAGACACTCACACACCACCAGTCATCCAGAGTTACTCACACACCTAGTCAGTCATGCAAATAATGAATCACACTTCCATTTTCTGACCTATGCAGATATACACACACCACATCACTTATTCAAACAGAAACAAATGCATACTTACTCTCTTATAAAATCACTGATACAAGTACCCACTCATCAATACAGTCACTCTCACAATAACTGACTCTCACGTATAGTCATTAATATGCTTCAACTTTCACAAACACTGCCTTTTACATATGTAGTTAGTTGGCCATGTATCATTGAGATATCTGTTCACTCACCAACAAACCCCTAGACACACTCACCCACCCATACAGCTGTTTCCACATGCACTCTTGAACACATACACACATTGAATCAACCACTCAAACATCTTTGCAGTCACACACCTCCCACCCACCCACACACACACACACAGGTATCTATACAAATACTCAAGCAACCAATCAATAACCCATATAGACACTCATATAGCTACCGATGACCCATGCAGCAGCGTATACAACAACAGGCAGACTGATACAGACATTCACACAGTTTAGTCACTAACCCAAGCATTCAGTAAGACACATGTAATCACTCACTTAAACAGTCAGTCAGGCACCTACTAAATCCTCCATTCAGACACTTATATACACACCCATTCTTCAATACACCTTAGCATATATATAATACTTATTTAAACTTTAAAGAAAAACATAGTCACTGGATGATGTCCTCAGTGTTGTCATCAGTGATGTCATTTGCAATGTCATCAGTGTATCATCAGTGATGTCACTGACCATGTCATGAATGATGTAATACATGACGCCATCACCAGTGCATTGCGGGTGCGCAAGTTATAGTTTATTTTTACTTTATTTTTTCAATTTTGTGATATAACAGATACACATTTAAACCCCTCCCATGTGGCATAATAATAACACACGTATGCAGATCGACAGTCTCATTTGGGCACTGGATGGACATAGGTTACACTTTAGGCATACTGAGATCCATGAGGAAGATTCAATGGAGAATTAATGAATAAATATACTGTATCGTAAGGAAATAACCCGGACCCACCCCATGCACTACTCCAAACACTGCTCAGGAGTCGCCGCCCTCCTCCCCGTCAGATTCCGATCCGTGTTGAAAAAAGGTCGCCACTAGACCCCTCAGAATCATTGTGTGAAGGCTGCTCTCCCTCTGTTAATCCTGAGATGCACATAGCCAGCCAAGCCAACAAGTTCTCATGCAATTTCCCATCTCTCCTTGTGCTCTACATATGTGTTTCTCCCGCTAGGGTTCATTCCCTGACATCCTTGAGCCATGCAGGGATCTCTGTGGCTCTCTGTCCCATCCATGTTATAGCTACTCTGCACCTGGCCAGTACGAGTATCAGCTGCAGCAATTTATAAGAAAGTTTCTGCTTTCTCTGCCTATGTACTAACACCAGTATGCAGTGTAAAGGTGTCAGGTTAATCTGGAGGCCTGTAGTAGCCTTTATGTGATCTACCACGCTCGCCTAAAATCGCCCTATCAAAAGGCAGTCCCAGGCTAGGTGTAAGAAGCCCGCCCGCCATACCACATCTGGGGCAACTGTCCTCTCTACTCTCAGAAAAGCGACTCAGCTGGGCAGTGGTGAGATAGGTTTGATGCAGGAAGTTAAAATGAAGTAGTTTAAAGTGTGCATTACATGATACCCACCATGTCAATGCTCCTATTCGTTTACCTATTCGTTTAAGCTGCCCCTGGTCTAGGGGCGAGCCTATATCAGTCTCCCAAGCTGCCTAGGCCGGAGGGACCGGCGGGGTGGAGTCGCATCTCATGGCTACGTAAAGCAGGGAAATCAGCTGACGTCCCTGGCTGCATGTCAAGAGGATATGTAAGGTGTGAGTCATTGGGGGCTCCACTGGGCACTGAGGCCAAACTGTCCGAACTATGTCACGCAATCCCTGGTAATGCAAATATTGTCCCCCTCCAAGACCAAAGTTTTCCTCAGCCTGTTCGTACGTCAACAAGGTGTCCACGGGGTAAAAGTCAGTCAGGAGCTCACAACCCCCCTCCCTCCATGCCCTAAAGGACACATGCCGCTCCATCTCTATCATGGGTGCCAAAATCCATATCGGGAGTTCCCTGTGAAAGGGCGCCGACCGTAGAACGTTTTTTATGAAGCGTTGCCAAACATCCGCCGTGTGCCGTACCACGTGGGGCAATGTAGCCTGCGCCCCCTCCCCTGCATGAGCGCCACCTTTAACTCCGGGACCATAGCTCTACCGGCCAGCAGCCGTGTCTCCCATCCATCTGCATCGGCGAACCATCTTGCAGCCGGTTGCAGCTGCGCCGCATAGTAATTTGTACCGCTTTTAGCCGCCATAAGTGTGGCAGGATATGCTCAGACGTGAGTCCCTTGCTCACTTTGCCGCTGGATTCAAGCAAGCCGGGCTGAAGATGGCTGGAATGCCAGGAACCGGTCCTCAGAAGCTTGTTTCCGGTCCAGGGAAGACATGGCTTGGCAGTTCGGCCTGGACTGTTCCCAAGAGGCACAGGGTCAGACTGATTTGCATATAGCCATGTCTGAACTGGGGTGGCAGAGTGGGCTAAAGAACGGTGATGGATTAAACCCAGATCTTTTGACTGGGTGTGAGTGTTTGATTGATTCAGATGCTCCGTCCGCACCACCCTCTTTTGTACCGCTTTTGGCCGCCATAAGAGTGTCATGGTATGCTCAGACGTGAGTCCCTTGCTCACTTTGCCACTGGATTCAAGCAAGCCGAGCTGAAGACAGCTGGAATGCCTGAAACTGGTCCTCGGAAGCTTGTTTATGGTCCAGGGAAGATATGGCTTGGCAGTTCGGGCTGGACTGTTCCCATGAGGTACAGGGTCAGACTGATTAGCATATAGCCATGTCTGAACTGGGGTGGCAGAGTGGGCTAAAGAACGGTGATGGATTAAACCAAGATCTTTTGACTGGGTGTGAGTGTTTGATTGATTCAGATGCTCCATCCATCACCACCCCCTTTTGTACCGCTTTTGGCAGCCACAAGTGTGGTAGGGTATGCTCAGATGTGAGTCCCTTGCTCACTTTGCCACTGGATTCAAGCAAGCCGGGCTGAAGACAGCTGGAATGCCAGAAACCGGTCCTCGGAAGCTTGTTTCCGGTCCAGGGAAGACATGGCTTGGCAGTTTGGGCTGGACTGTTCCCATGAGGCACAGGGTCAGACTGATTTGCATATAGCCATGTCTGAACTGAGGTGGCAGAGTGGGCTAATGAATGGTGATGGATTGAACCCAGATCTTTTGACTGGGTGTGAGTGTTTGATTGATTCAGATGCTCCGTCCATCACCACCACCTTCTATACCGCTTTTGGCCGCCATAAATGTGGCAGGGTATGCTCAGACGTGAGTCCCTTGCTCACTTTGCCACTGGATTCAAGCAAGCCGGGCTGAAGACGGCTGGAATGCCAAAAACCGGTCCTTGGAAGCTTGTTTCCGGTGCAGGCAAGACATGGCTTGGCAGTTCAGGCTGGACTGTTCCCATGCTCCCTCCATCACCACCCCCTTTTGTACCGCATAGTAATACAGATCAAAGCGCGGGGCTTCTAGACCACCCTCCTCATAGGATCTCACGACAGTTCGGAGAGCCACCCTGCTGCGCCGACCCGCCCACAACAAGGACGTGAGCAGCGCGTTCAGTGTCTGAAAAAATCTAGGGTGGAGAGGACAGAGCGTATTCTGAAGGACATAGAGTGTCCTAGGCAGCATTACCATTTTAGCTACGGACAGATGGCCCATCAGGGACAATGGCAGTGTGTTCCAAAAGGCCACAGATTGCTGTGAAGACTGAAGCACCCGGTCAATATTGCATGCCAATAATTGGGTCTCTGTAGAAGCCACTTGGATACCCAAATTCTGAAAAGCCTCCCGTTCCCAACACAGGCCCAGGTCCGGCAAGTCCTCCAGGGGCACCGATTCAAAACCAGACAACAGAAAAATCAGAGATTTGCTGCGCTTAAGCCGCAATCCTGACACGTCACCAAAGCGGTCCAGGTGATGCAACAACATCGGAAGTGACTCACCAGGGGCCTTCAAATAAAACAGTGCGTCGTCCGCATAGAGATATAACGTTGCAAGTGTCTCCCACCTGGATGCCCCATTGTGACATCTCAGAGCGAATCCTCACGGCGAACGGCTCTATAGCCAGGGCAAAAAGGAGCGGGTACCAGAGGGCACCCCTGTTGTGTGCCCCGTCCCAACAGCCACTCCTCCGATCTCGCAGTACCCAGGCATACCCTCGCCCAAGGGGATCTATTTAGGATACGAATACATTGGCAAAAATTAGGACCCAGGCCCATTGCCTGCACCACCTCCTGCAACTACCCCCATTCAACGGTATCAAATGCTTTAGCGAGGTCGATGGAAACCAGAACTGTCTGTTCCTCGCTACCCTGCACTTCATGTTTTATGTGAGTCAACGCCACAGATTCATAGCGATATTGCGCCCTGGAGTAAACACACATTGGTCTGGGTGTACTAAGTGCTCTATATGAGGGGCCAACCGGGTAGACAACAACTTGGTCATAATTTTGACATCCGTATTAATCATGGTGATCGGGCGATACGAGGAAGGATCCTGCTTATCACCTGCCAGTTTAAGCATCATACAAATTTCCCTTTGCCACATGCCCTGAGGAAGAGATCCATTCTCGAATGCCTCCGAGAAGACTCGTAATAAAAGACAAGGCAGCGTGTCCCGAACTCCTGATAAAATTCTGGTGGGAATCCGTCACTCCCAGGTGATTTAGCCCGGGGCAGATGGACCAAGGCCGCTCGTATCTCGGACAGCATCAGGGCACCCTCCAGGTCTTCCCGATCCGACTCAGAAAGTGTCGGCAGGGGCAATTCCTGTAAATAAGGAACATAAGTGGCTTCGGAGACTTCGGGGTCCGCTGTATAGACTCGTAAGTGGGACTGGAGAACTCTTAAAATTTCCCGTCCCGATTTGTCTCCCTCCCTATGCAATCGTTGCCTGTATTGGCCCAGTGTATATTTTTCGAGCTGGTCAAGGATATCATGGAGCTGAATTTGGGCCTTGTGCTCCTCCTCCCCCTGTAGGGTGTCCGGAGCTCTCGGAGTTTGGGCATGTAGAAGCTTCTCCTCCGCCTTCTGTAGGTCATGGATAAGCTGTCTGCGGACTCCATAAGGGAGTCCCATACAGGCCCCCCTCACCACTGCCTTCAGGGCCTCCCACCTAGTGGCTAAGGAGACATCCCCCACCTCCCAATTAAGTTCCACATAGTTCTCAAGGGTCGTCGCGATGTGGGCCTGCCCTACCTGATCTCGAAGGATGTCCACTGGAAACCTCCAAGACCTCTGGCAGCTAACCGGGGCTCCCCATTGCACCAAGCAGGTGACCGGAGAGTGATCTGAAAGGAACTTAGCCTGGTGGATAATCGTAATGGACATATTCGCCACTAACACCCTATAACGGCGACTGTAGGTATTGTGCGTTGGGGAAAAGCAGGTATAGAGTTTCTGCGTCGGATTCTTCTGGCGCCAAGTATTCACCGCCCCTATGTTATCCATGATTTCCCTGAACTGTGCTGTCATGCAAGGTTTAGTGCCCGCGCGGGGCGGAGACCTGTCCAGAAGCAGGTCAACAACACAATTAAAGTCCCTGAACCAAAGTACTGGGGCCTCCAGATCGTGAACCAGGACGTCCTGAAGATTTTGGAAGAAGACCAGGTCATCTGTATTAGATGCATAAGTGTTCAATATGACGATGTCCCTGCCATTGAGTTTCGCCCTTAGGAGCAGGTATTTGCCGTGTATGTCCGCTTCCACATATTGAATAGAAAACAGAACCCCAGGTGCAACCCAGACTAAAACTCCCATGGCATAAGTGGAAACGGATGAGTGGAACAGCTGGCCCGCTACTTTTTCCCCAGACTCTGCGGTCCATCATCCACCAAGGCACGCAATCAACACTGCCTACGAAGGAAAGAAAGGACCCATATACCTTTTTGTGGACGTGCCCATCCCCCTCACATTCCAGCTCATAAACTTGTACCCCATGGTTGATCATGTAGCCTACCCCCCCAATGCTTTGAACGTAGTGTAGGTCCCAGCCGCTGCCCGACATGCCATACATGTGATGCCTAAACCATTCCCCTTCAACACACCCCTCCAACTCCCCCCACCCCCCTCCCACGAGCAATATATCTGCAACAACAAAACTTTTGAATATGCCCTTCCCATGCTGGTGCCAGGACGTACACAGCCACCCCATTGCCCAACTGGGCTAAACCTCCCCCAACGGAAAAAGGAAGGAATAAAACACTCCCCCACAACCCGACTCCCGGCCAGGCCAACCAATACAATATAAATACAGGTTCAAACTGTCTCACGTAATGAGGAACACACCCTAACCCCCGCCCATCCCCCTCCCAACCCCTACCCCGCGGTCTCTATAAGGAAAAGGGAGACACCCCCTAGCAATATCCCGGGAGTGAGCTGCCCCTTATGGGATCGCCATCAAAGCCAGTCAATAATACCTACTGCCTACAATCAACACAAAGTTAGACAACCCCCTCAAGGCGGGACAGTCGGATCTAACAACTGGGCCCCGCAGTCCCAGGGATTATAACACCAGTAGGTGATATGTCATCAACAGTGGGTTGCAAGGTGTTCGGAACCAGTATCTCCCCAGGCGAAGGAGCCTTATATGACCCTGGCAGGTTTCCAGACTCTGAGGAGTCCAAGCGGAGGGCTCCACCATCCCCCACTGTCACCCACCTCCTCTCCTCATGCTCAGCATCATCTGAGCGGTGCCGTTGTCTGCTGGCGCGCCGTCTGCACGGCCAGGTCCCCCAAGTGCTGCGGGGTCCCCCCGCACCCCGGGAGGGAGGGCATCCCCTCTTATTTCCAGTCAATCCCAGACCTCGCCCGGGGTGTCAAAGAAGTGTGCCTTCCCCTGCGATAGTACCTTAAGCTTAGCCGGGTAGAGCAGCATGTATTGTAGGTGCAGTTCCCGGAGCTTCTGCTTAACCGCCAACAAGGACTTCCGCTGTTCTTGTACCTGTTGGGTATAATCAGGATAAATGGAGACCCTGGCATTCTCATAAGTCCGATCTGTTGCTTCCCTCGCCGCCTTCAAGATACAGTCTCTATCTCGATAATTGAGAATCTTGGCGATGAAGGCTCGTGGGGGCGCCCCGGGCCTCTGCTGAGGGACCAAAGCCCTATGGGCCCTCTCAATGACAAAGACCTCTGACAACCCCCGCGGACACAGTGTCGTACGAATCCAGTGTTCCAGGAAGCGCTCCGCATTACCAGCCTCTGCTCGCTCCAGAATACCAAGGACCCTGGTGTTACTGCGGCGGGCCCTCCCTTCCGCATCCTCCGCTCTCCGCTCCAAGGCCCCCGTTGCGGCCGTAAGTTGTGAGACTGTATTTTTTAGGGACAACACCTTTCCTTGTAGTTGCTCAATGTTCCCCTCTGCATTAGTAACCTTATCTGCCACCTTCCTTAGGTCAGTTCGAAGCAAGTTCACATCAATAGACATCTGTCGCTCAAGGGCCAAGTGTGATCCCTGGATCGCCTTCAGCAGCTCTGCTCGGAAGGACCTTTCAGGGGTCTCAGCTCCTTCGTCTTGCCCCGACTGGCGTGTGATCCTTTCTGTGGGGAGCCTCTGGGGGGTATACTGCATTATGGAGTTAGGCTGTGAGGCATGCGACATCTTATCCTTACGCATAGCTTAGCCTCCCGCCGAAGTGAGACCGGCTCTCCGATCGACGATGGAGTTCCCAATGGACACCCTGATGGGCCCCACTCAATTACCAGAAGGCCTCCAGCAGCCAATGCGTCGTCGCTCCTTGCACGGGCTGCAGTGTCCCTCCGTCCTGACAGCTCCCGGCCTCGCAGGCCCTTCGCAGTGCCCCTCGAGATCTGTGCGGGAAAGTAAACTAACTCGGTCGGCCCAACCTCCGGCAGGGCCCGGGGCAAACCCACTGCACTACGCCAGCCTACCACCTCACCCTCCTCCAGGGGCAGAGAAGTCCCCAGTTCTCAGCGTCGCTACAGGCGATCCGCTCTCACAGGTAGGCCCCAACAGCAGCTCAGGACTCCAACTACAGGCCTTAGCTCCAGGGGCAGTCTCGCTGGACTTCAGCAATGCAGGCCGCACGTCAGGGACAGGCAGCAGCGGGCAGAAACCCCACCTCCGTGATGCATCAACAAGCCCGTCAAGGCCACCAGCACCGCTCCCAGCTCCAAAGTCTCAGGCTACAGCAGTCTTCTCCCTGGGGTCACACTCCACTCACTTTGCTGGCTGTGGCATCCAGGCAGGGAACTACCCGGGCCTCCCACATGATCTCCAAGGGTCTCCACCTCACCCTGCTTCTTCAAGCCTGGCTATCTCCTCAGGATGCGGTGCCTTTCGGAGGGCCCCAATGGCAGAGGGCACCCCCCGCTTGAGGCCACCTCGACTGGCTCCCTACTGCGCCGGCCGCCTCCTCTGGCCCAGCGCGCCAAGCTCCTCACAGGCAGTAGCTCCGCCAAAGTATCTCCAGCAGGAGGGCCCCAGATAACAGCGGGTCTCCTCCGTGCAGCATCCATTCTCTTGGGTCGGGCCCGATATCTGCGGGAACCAGAGGCCCAGCCCCCACCTCTCCGCCGATCTCGGCCCAATGGTGATCCGACCCCGCCTCCACGCAGCCGGGTCAGCGTGGGTCCCTCCAAGGAGCTCCTTGGCAGGGGCAGCACTCGGGCCAGATCGGGAGCCTCCCCACCCAGATCCTGCCTAAGGGGCGACCCAGGAAGCCCAGCATGGGCGAGCCCAATTTTCGCTGGAAATGCACATGCGCGAGCGGCCGTGCATGCGCATTTCGATGGGAGAAGTCGGCACAAAACAGAAGAGGGAGCCCCGGGACGCCGCGGACCAGGTAAGTGCTTATATTTACTTTTACTGCACTTATTACTTAAATTTATGTATGTAAAGGAGGGCGGGAGGGAGGCGGGTGGAGGGCAACTTCGCTCCGTCCACGGAGCATGCGTAGTGTTGCCTACTACGCCTACTTTGCAAAATGCAAAGTAGGCAACACTACGTACACTCCGTGGGCGGAGCATAGTCTTGCGCCCACCCTTAATATCTGTATCGCTTTATCAGTTGTTGTGTAAACTGCTGCCCCAGTTGGTTACTAGCTATGTTAAAGTCTATATTAGTTATTGATTAGTTAACTGAGTATTTGTTTGGGAGAGTGAATGTGTGTGTGGTTCGTGCGGAGTGTGTGACAGCCCAAAGATGTGTGTATAGTTGATTCAGTAGGTATATGAGTTAAAACTACATGTAATAACAGTTGATTGAGTGAGTGAATATCTTTATGGGTGTGGTGATGAGCAAATATATGTCTCAATGGTAAATTTCCAACAAACTAGAAAAATAAAAGCCATTGTATGTGTCAGTTGTTGTATATAATTATAAATAACAAAGCAACACTCCTGACCGCTTGTGAAGCGGCGATTCGGCAGGCGCGGACCTCTTCTCAGTTAAGTCAATGGGTTCAGAAATAAAACGCCATCACACCATCATGTCGAAGCAGTGGAAAATGTAATTGCAAAGGTGCAGAGCAAATGCTCTCCTCTACGCGTTTCGCTCCGTGGGAGGAGCTTGGTCACATGACGCGCCCAAAGTAGGTGTAGCAATAAATAGTGTGCAGAAAGCTCTATCACACGTAGAAACAGGGTTAAAAAGCATAACAAAATCGATTGGCATAGCATAAATTTCATGGATTAAATGTCACTTGTCTATTTGTATATCATGAGCAGCATCTGTACATTAGGACAAATTGAAGCATAGTGCTTGAGTCCATACATAGAACAGATATACGATTTGACCAAAATTATGCTTGGTAAAAACAAGATATAAGGGACACACTTTAAAACAATATGAGCACAGTGCTCATGTATATATATATATATATGAGGTTGGAACATATAATTAATAGTTCATTATTAGCAGTTTCCACAATCAAATGAAATATGTTAACAAAAATAATCAGTATTAATTTTGCGAATTACATTTCCAAAACTCAACTAGATGTCATCTGGAGTATGATACTAATACAATGTATTGTATCTCAAGGTTCATGCAGTGAATGCAGAAATATCAATGAATCAACTGATGACCCAACCATGGTTGAAAAGTCAGTGTGCCCCATTAAGGTCAATATATTACGCGGAACATGAGACATGATCTTAGTATGCCAAACAAAACTAACAGTGCTCATGTGATAGGGTGAGAAAACTAAAATTATAAACATTAAATAATATTAAACGGTTTAGGCTGAAGCACTATATTTGAAAATCAACAAAGTTCATTTAATATATCAGTAAATTTATGAATCGTCTACTCATCATGTGATTAGTAAAACTAGCTACAAGTAAAGCTTCTCAAAACTCAAGAACACAAGAATCAATTCATCATTATAGAAAATGATGCAGTTCATCAATGGCGTTAAAACCATTTGGGGCCTTAGAATCGAGCAGTAAGATAAAATAAGTCTCTTTTTGTCTTAGGAGTTTATCTCTGTCTCCCCCCCATCCGGGGTTGGGAACTGACCCTAACAGTGTGTATTGCAAGTCTTTTAATCTGTTGTTATGAACAGCCTTAAAGTGGCGAGCCACCGGATAATTGCTGTCAGAATTAACAATCGCACATATATGTTGTAAGATACGTTGATTGGCTGGTAGTTTGGTGCTACCGATGTAGGCGAGGTTGCAAGTACACTTAAGTTGGTAAATCACATGGTCACTCCGGCATGTCAGATATTCTGTAATTGGAATTAATTTGTCATTAAATGCTGACTTATAGTGCGTCCCATTGAACGCAAACGTGCATGCACGGCAGGACATGCATCTGAAAAAACCTGTTTTAGCCAACCAGGTACGTTTAGATGTTAATTTTGGTTGAGCCTGGATCAAAGCGTCCTTCATGGAGGGGGCCCTCCTGAAGGTAATTGCCGGTTTCTGAGGTAAGATGGGACCCAAAATGACATCCGTCAGAATAATTGGCCATTCTGAGTTAATAATGCGTCTCAGTTTGCGTTGTTGGGCGCAATAGGTGGTGATGAGACGAACTGACTTAGTGTCACTCTCCTCCGAAATGGTCACAATTTTAGGAGCCAGTAATTCATCCCTCGAAAGTAGAGCTGCTTTCGAGAGACCACTTTGCAAGAGATCTAAACTGTAGCCACGCTCTTAAAACCTCTTAGTGGATTCTCTCAGGCATTGGTCTGCTGCGATAGGATCACTACAAATCCTTTTGATTCTGACAAATTCACCGAATGATATACTGTTAATTGTGTGGGAGGGATGAGTGCTTTGGGCATTCAAAATTGCATTGCCCGCCGTTATTTTTCTGTGGAGCGTGGTGTGGAGCTTGCCCTGTTTAATATACATCTGAACATCAAGAAACTCAGCCGAGTCTGATGAAATGGTAGCAGTAAATTTCAAATTACGAGTATTGGGGTTGATCTCGTTTACAAATTGTTAAGCCTCAGCTTGTGATCCCTTCCATATGATACGGTTTTTGTCTATAAAACGCCAGTAGTGGGCAAGATGTGAAAGCCATTGGCTGTGGGTTTTGCCTAGTATGTGCTCCTCCCACCAGCCAACATGTAAACATGAATAGCTGGGGGAGAAGCACGAACCCATGGCAACACCTCTTTCCTGGTGGTAAAATTCATTTTCAAATTGGAAGTAATTATTGGTTAAGCAGATGTTCATCATTTCTACTAGCATGATGTTATGATTACGCAGAATGGCATTGCGAGAATCGAAATAGTATTTGGCTGCCTCCAAACCTTGTGAATGATTAATGCTAGTATACAATGATTCAATGTCCATCACAAAAAAACAGAAATCAGAACATCAATTAACATATTTGATTTTAACCAAAAAGTCTGTAGTGTCTTTGAGATAAGAAGGGAGTGAAGTCATGTGGGGTTGGAGAAAATAATCAATGTACTTAGATAGATTTTCATTCATACTACCACGTGCCGAAATATTAGGACGACCAGGAACAGGAGTGATGCATTTGTGAACTTTGGGGAGAAGATAGAAAACAGGAGTGATTGGGTGTAAAACGCTGACAAATGTTGCCTCTTCTTTGGTGATGAGGCTTTGTCTTTGCCATTGATGGATCTTTTTTCTCGTCGTGTCATTGCTTTTCAGCATGGAAAATTTAGTTGTCTTGGTGTAACACAGGGGGTCATCCAATTGTCTTTTTGCTTCCTGGATGTAATCCACTTTGGTCCATAATACCGTGTTACCACCTTTGTCGGCGTTTTTAACAATCACTGATTGGTCATTTTGAATTTTCTTCATCAAGAACCAATATTGCTCGTTGTTGTGGTTGTACTGTTTTTTCTTCCATAAAGTAGTCCTGTTAAGTTGTTTTAGTTTGGCTATGACTTGGTCGCTAAAAACAACGACCGCGTCTTTCGGCGTAAGAGGTCGAAAGGTTGATTTGCTTCAAAAGGGACTGGGAACTGATTTGTTGACTGAGACAACTTGGCTTACAGTAGGTGTTTCTTCTTCGTTGTCATCATGGGCTAAGGAGAGAAGTGTTTGAAGGCCATTGAGATTTCTTACTTGCAAAGAAGCAGTCGTTGGTGCTGATGGTGTACTGCTACTAGTGTTTGCCAAATCATCAGGCTTAGGGTGCAGTTGGAAGTATTTAATCAGTTTGATCTTCCTGATGAATTTAAAAACGTCTATGCGTGCCTGAGTGTAAGAAAAGTTAGTCTTTGGACAAAATGAAAGGCCTAACGACAAAAGTTGCTCCTCAGCTTTAGACAATACGAGGTCTGTCAGATTAATTACCATGTTGTGTTGCCTCATTGGGGTTTGTTCCAGTTCCTCCGGGAGTTGCCCCTTGCTGCGCCTCGCTTTGGAATTGCGCCTCCTGTTCCGGCGTTTTTGGCTGCTGCTCTGCTTTGTTGTTGTTGTTGAGGGTTTCGGAGGCGCAGGGAGTACCTCCGGTCCTCGCTGACAAAATTCAGCTCATCCACCACGGAGAAGTCTGTAAGGACGCAGGCCTCCGTTGAAACCACCGATCTGCTATCTTCAGAACCACTATTGGAAGTAAGAGATGCATTGTCGAATTCTGTGGCCTCATTATTGATATTCGCTGGTTGGCCCGTCACCTGCCCATTTTACTGTTGTCCAGACATGGCTTTTCGTTTGTAGGAGTCATATTTGCGGGCAAAAGTGAATATGCGACCCGTCGCATAGTCGCGCTGATCTCTCGCAAATTTTTGGATTTTGCGTTCCTGGATAGACTCCTCATATTTTTTCAAACGGGCCTCGATTTCCTTTCTGGATTTAGCGATCAATTCAGTTTCTCCCGTGGCTTTCTATTAAGCCATTAATCCGTTCTATTTCTTAATTATAAATAAGTATACAGAAGACTCAGTGATTGTATGAGTGACTGTATGTATAACTGTATACTTGTAAAAGTGGTTTATTAGCACACTAAGTATGAGTTACTATCTATATGAATAGATGAAGTGGTGTTTGTATAAGTGTGTAGCTAAGTAAAAGTAAGTATGATCCATTGTTTGCATAAGTGAGTAGGATGACTTTATAAGTGATTAGGATGTGTGCTGGTATGTAATGTCGATATAGGTGTATAAGTATATTTGATAGTGTTCTATTGATCACTGACAGCATGTATGAGTGAATCCGTAGGTAAGTGATTAGATGTGTGTATAGATCTAGGAATCACTGAGTGGGTGTTTATAAACGTGTTTTGGTGTATCAATGGTTTCAAATATGGCACTCTGTATTTTACAGTGAGTGATGAAAGGTTATACTAGTGTATGATGAGGTGTATCCGATTGTCACGTGAATGATGTCATCAGTGATGTCATTTGAGATGTCATCAGTGATGTCACTGACCAAGTAACACAGTGCTTGGCACAAATATCCCAGAGGAAGATTGGGTCACCCATTTTAGCACTATTTTTAAAAGTAACGAGCCACAAGCTGAATATAGTTTTGTCACTCCTAAGGAGAATTTTTTGCATTTTTCAATCAATGAGGTTGAAAAAGGAATTCAAGGCCTAACTTGTAACAAGGCCCCAGGGCCTGATGGCCTTCCCCCAGATCTTTTTAAATCCTGTCCATCATTATGGGCTCCTGTCCTTACCGCTGTAGTTAATGCAGCAGCGGCCTCTGGTTGCCCAAAGTCGTGGGGGATCTCCACCATAGTACCCGTGTTTAAAAAAGGTGACCGTAATAGCCCTCACTGCTACAGACCAATATCTCTAATTAATTCTGTAGTGAAAGTAGTGGGGGGCGTAATTTTAAATAGGTTAATAGCATGGGCAGATGAAAACAACATAATTTCCCTGATTCAATACGGCTTCAGGCCTGGTCACTCAACGGTCACCCAGTGCCTGAACCTGTATATGATTATAGGAAAATACACCATGGCCAGGCAAGGTACAATTCACATGGCATTCATGGACCTATCGTCGGCCTTCGACTGTGTAGACCGCGGTAGGCTATGGGATGCCATGGCAAAAATGGGAGTGGAGCAGAGTTTGATTAATTTGTTGGCCGATATGCATTCCGACACAAGAGCAAAAGTCAGTTACACACAAGATCTAAAAGTAACGAGGGATTTCGGAATTCATCGGTGCTTCCGACAAGGGTGTATTTTCGCTCCGTTTCTCTTCAAGTTACATATCAACGAACTGGAAGAGCACCTTTTAAGTACAGGAGCAGATTACCCCTATGTCGGACGGAAAGGCCTACCGGTTTTACTTTATGCAGATGATGCAGTCCTGATATCCAGGACTGCAATCGGCCTGCAAACTCTGTTACACTCTTTCCACGCCTTTATGAAGTCCCGGGACCTGAGTATTAATAACTCAAAATCATATGTCATGAAGGTAGGCCAAGGGAAAAAAAGCCAAATTCTTTTAACGTTAACGGTGAAAAAATACCTGTAGCCAAAACATTTTCCTACCTTGGTGTCCTCTTCGACTATCAATTAAATTGGGGACCCGCAGTAGAGAGGAAAACGGGCGAGGTAACCAGATCAAATGCAGCAATACTTGACTTTGCAAGTAAAATGGGTAACAGTCCAGTGGCCGCAGTGCTTCAACTCTATCAAGCTAAGAGCACTGCTATTGCATGTTATGGAAGCGAGCTATGGGGATATGCCTGTCCTGGGGGCCTGGAGGTGCAGAAAATAGTTTTTAAAATGGATTTTGAGGGTCCCAAGGGGAACAGCAAACTTTTCAGTGCATGAAGAGCTGGGAATGCCATATTTATGTGACAGGATAGCCGTAAATCCTTTACTTTGCTGGCTAAACTGTTGGTTCAATAATGATATACCTCTTACACAATTAATCATGCAAGAAGCTTTAACATGGGATTAACAGGTTCAAAGTCCCTTGGATTAAATATATCAGTAACTGTTTCTCTGAGCTAGGGCACCCCGATCTTTTTGTAACTCCAACGTCTATCACTAAATCTGATGTTATCTTTGTGAAGAAGACCTTCATTACATTTAGGTATTTAGCTCGTGAGGAGGGTGAATTAATGAAAGACAGCATTCGGAAACACATTGCTATTAAAAACATCTTTGTGCATGGAACCGTACCTGTCATGGCCCTTGTCAGTTTATGATCGCTTTTTGCTGACGAGGTTTCGCCTAGATATATTCTATCTTCTATTAGCCGTACCTATGGGGGGGCCCATCGCAGCCAAGTGTTGCCAGCTTGCAGCTGCGACGAAAAGTCTCCGCAAGATCTGGCACACTTTCTTTTCATATGCCCCTTTTACACTGTACTACGGAGGCTATATCTAAAACCATGCCTCAAACAGCTGAATTTTGCACGAATCAAACCAGCACTTTATTGCCTTCAACTTTTAAGCTGTGATTGTACTTTATTTGTTTGCAGCTTTTTAAAAAAAGCTCTTAAATTCAGGAAAAGTATGGAGGGATAAATTGTGTTGCTGATAGATATATTTTTAATTAATATAACTTATATTTTTTAATGTATACTCTGCTTGTGACTTTGTACCAGATGATGCTTTTAATAATGTTTGGATTTTATGTGCAAATGTATGTTTATTGAAATGCACTTTTATGGTTGTTACTATAAATAACCGAATAAAGTTATTTAACTTGACTTGACACTGACCATGTCATGAATGATGTTATATGTGACATCATCAGCAGTGGATTGCGGGCTCGCGAGATGTAGTTAGTACAACTAACTATATCAGAGGAATTTCAATGGTTTTGTACGAGTGAAATTTCCAGCTACATATAACACCCATAAAACCTATGATTTTTTCAGTGAATTTCTAAGGTTTTTTAAATGCTCATTCCTAACCATATCAGGCCTGAAACCTATGGTTTTTTCAGTGAATTTCAAAGGTTTTTTAAATGCTAATTCCTAACTATATCAAGCCTGAAACCTATGTTTTTTTCAGTGAATTTCAAAGGTTTTGTAAATGAAAATTTTTAATGTATTAATTTTTATACTGTTTTTTATGCTGATTTACTACAGTTTTTAAAATATTTATTTTTAGCTATTTTATTTTTTAATTACATTATAATTACATTTTACATTACAATACAAAATATACTTTCTCAGAATGAATTACTTTAGTGTAAATACTTTGCAAATAGGCAATAGAATTTTAAGTACAGTAGTTACAGTTGTTGCAATGGGCAACACAATTTCAAACACAATGCAACATTGAGCTCAATGTGAATTTCTAGTCAAATGCCATTAGTTACTTTATGGATTACTTTTCTAACCACAGGACTGGACCCTAGATTCAGTCCTCGGACATCTCCTGTAAACAGTTGAGTAAAAGCGTTTTGGTTACAGTAGTGATTTTTAAGGAATATTATTGTATTTTAAAAGTTGACAGAACTTTTTTCACATAGAACTACCAATGCTATCCTATTGCAGAAAAGTCACTTAGCAGGTAAGTAGTGTTATCGTTAGTTTATCTTACTCAGTGGTGGATCCTGGATCCAGCACTGGTGCATCTCCTGTAAACAGTTGAAAGAATGTGTTTAAGACCTACAGACACATTTTTAGGAATATGTTTAGTTTGTGAAAACCACACAATGGATTCCTAGATCAGGAAATACAAGTTACTGGTAAGTATGCTTAGAATTATTTGTCAGTGCTGGGCTAAAAGATGCAGCACTGGGTTCTTTCCTGATAACAGGTGACTAAATCGGAATTTGGTAGTACGGATGATTTTAGAGGAATATTTGTACAATGGTGAAGGAAGGGGGCAGGGCCTGAGGTGACATGTGTGCAAACACACCCTGTGGTGCGTTTTAAGTTGGGGAATTAATTCCTCTTCAATCCTATGGTCCCCTGGGGGCCATTTAGCCCACCAAGTACCTCCAGTATGCGCCAGGGAGCTGCGCTGCAGATGAGTACACTTTAAATACTTTAATGAGGATCCATTTGAGGGCAAGTCTAGTGGCAGCAGCCACGGTAATTCCACGGTAATTCCAGCTCCAATAGTGTATATTAAAGTTGCTTCAGTTAAAAAGCTTGTAGTTAGATCAGAAATCATTAATCTCCTCACCGAATTTGACAACCCAGCACCAGCTTCAAACAATGCAACAAGCAACAACGATTCAGGTCACCCTCCGTAATAGACCAAGACACAACAGTAGACCTAAGCAAAACCATCAAGTTTGTGGCCTCCTCAGACTAGAATGACATTGTTACAATGAAGATCGAAAGTTTACCTGATGTGTACAAGGTCAGCAAAGAATTGAGTACAAAGGAAAGTGATTACGCAAAGAAAGTAACATATTGGAATAAACCAAACGAAGAGCGTAAATGTGACTTGTGTGGAGACATATTGGGAACTTCTAAAGCACTAAGAAAACATGTCTCCAACAAGCATAAAGGCTTCTATCTCAATACCTATAGCTCAAAATGTGACAAAGAGGCTGAATACCACAATATTGCATGCCATTATGACAAATGTAAAGAAAGACCTCAAAAAGGAGAGCTGCAATATCTGTGCCTGAGGCATGAAGTGGACTTCATCTCCCAACCATGGCCATGCCCCCTTTCTCCACCACTATGGAAACACACCTTCTGGTGCACTACTAGTTGGGGGAAGAAGTTCCTTTGCCTTCTGAAGGTGCTTGGGGCCAACTAGCCCTCCTGTTACGCCAGTAAGACAGCTAGATTGCTCTCTTTTCTCCACCACTCCGCAAGTATGCCTCCTGGTGCACTGCTGCTTGGGGGAAGAAGTCCACGCTAGCCCTGAGGTCCTTAGGAGGCAAGAAGACCTCCTCGCCCCACCAGCAGTGTGCCAAGAGGCATGTTTTCAAAGTGGTGGAGACAGGGGGTGTGGCCTCTGACCACCTCTCAGCAATTCCACTATGTGTGGCTTACTAAAAGTAACAAGTGGGCTACTTGGCCCCTAAGGACCCTTAGCAGGGAAGGAGACTTCATCGCCCAACCAAGAGAGTGACTGGAGGTGTGTTTGCAGAGTAGTGGTGAAAGGTGGCGGGCCGCCAGCGAGTTGCTGGCTTCAGATTATGTTTTTACATTTTAGGAAGTGGGATTTGTGGCCTCCCTTTCCTTGACCCTTTTGGGCTCTGGTGACCCCATCCCCATGGGGCCACAGCAATTCTTTTATTTTTAAATTAAATTAAATGGGCGGAGGGCTGCATGGCCCTCCTCCCGAGGCTGATTTCAGCCCTGGGGACTCATTGCCTCGGGCTAGGCCTTTATTCATATTTATTTATTTGAAGGGGAGGGGTGGTGTGGGCCCCCTCCCCACGTTGAGTTGGCCCCAAGGACCCCATTCTTCGGGGTCCAGCCTTTTATTTTTTTCTTTCTCCTTGAAGTGAGAAGGGCATGGCCATCTCGATGGGGACTGCAGGGAGCCTGAAGCCCCCTCGGTCCCGGACGGCTCCCACCTCCTAGGAGAGCCGGCATTGTGTTTTTACACCCAGGTAGCTGCTGACATGTAGTTCCTTGCTCAGCTTTGAACAAGTGAGAGGAAAATGCTCTCATCTGTTCCCAGTGGAGCACTCTTGTTATAGGATGGCAGGAGCACTGATCCCACCTTCACATAGCTAATTGCAATCTCCTGGGGGGGCACACCGGGACATGATGGAGGCAGCCTCGGGGAGTGGTGGTCCCCAGGGTCATTTACAGCTTCAGACCCCTCTCACATCTTGAAAATATCTCTGGGGAGGTGCTGGTCCCCAGGGCAGCGGGAGGGCACGTGGCCCCCGCATTTAAATATAGTAGCACCAGGGAGGTGGCAGTGCCCAGGGTTGCGTGGGATGGCTGGAGGCCCCATGTATCTTATTTACATATAGCCCCAGGGAGGTGGCGGTACCCGGGGCTGTGGTGGGGCCACATGCAGGGTGGATGCATGGCCCTCTGCATTTCAAACAATTAGCCCTGGGGCATTGGCAGTCCCTGCATATTTATTTTTACTGCCCCCAGGGACCTGGCCAACCTGAATTGAGTAAAGCACGGGAGCCAGCACATTGTTCATTTTTTCATTTTTGGCGGGATTTGCAGATCCAATGTGACTCCCGCTAAATTACTTTTGAAGAAAATGCTTTTTTTGGCCATGGGGCCCCCATTGGGACCCTCTGAACAGGTCTAGGGGGACAGGGTGTTTCTACCCTGCCCCCTTTTCTTTTTTTAAATCGTTTTTCTTGTGACTCAGTTTAAACAAATTACAGGATGGCTGCCAACACTTCCTTGGCAGCCGATCAGATCTCAGGCACGCGGTCGGGAGGGTTCGCGCATTCACCATGGTCACAGATGTATATCTGAGAACTCTACATTTCTCAAGAACTACTGAATGAATTTACACCATTTAACAAGAATAATTCTTTCTGAACCAAGAGCTACCTTTATGCCTAATTTGGTGTACTTCCGTTCAGCAGTTCGGGCTGTAGCAGTGTATAAAGTTTCCAATGGAAATTAACATAGAGAAAAAAGCGTTTTGATACCCCCATATTTCTTGGTTTCAACTTGACAGATCGCATCACATTTTTCAAGACAGCAGCTGAAGTGACTGCACCAATAGTTTAAAAATGTCACAATGCTTTGTCAAACAATGCCAAAGTTATTAGCAAACCAAAAACAGCTTTTTAGTAGAAATCAGTTCTTAACTATAACTACCTACTGGTGACTGCCAGCAGGATATATATATATATATATATATATATATATATATATATATATATATATATATATATATATATATATATATATATATATATATATATATATATATATATATATATATATATATATATATATATATATATATATATATAACCTACTGGCTATCGCCAGTAGGTATATATAGTTAGTATTTTTTCTCTATGGGACATTTGAAAATTCTATGTCTAATAACTTTGGCGTTTGTGGACGGAATCGGCTGAATTTTTCAGGAAAATGGCACATTTTGTTTCTGAGCAGCCCCTGAAAATTTGGGGGGGGTCGTCAATTAATTAATTTCCATAGGGCGTTTGGCCTCACTTTTAGCTCGAACGGCTGAATGGATTTGCACGAAACTTGGCAAAATTGTAGGGACTGTTAGCCCGATGTGCCTTTGCTGGGTCTCAATATATGTGCTCCAGTGGATTTTGAGAAATTAACGTTTTAAAAAATTTATATATTTGTGACAGCGTCCTGGATAGCGCTCCAGATCGCTTACTTTTCGCGTCACGGAGCTTTGCGAAGCGATGCTGATTGGCTCTCCGGTGTCTGTCAACATTCTAAACAGTCCGGAGCGGCCGCCATCTTGTCTCTCGGTAGGATCGAGAGACAAGAAGAGGTGAAAAACGAAGGGGGAATTTAATGAAAGGGGGCAAGGTAGACCCCTCTTGACCCCCTAGGAATGATGTTGGGGTTATTAAAGGGTCCCATGGGGAAAATTAAAAAAATTTGATTTTTCACGGCAGAAGCGCTTCTCGGTTCGCAAATTAACGGCTGAATGGATTTGCACGAAACTTGGCAAAATTATAGGGACTGTTAGTCCGATGTGCCTTTGCTGGGTCTCAATATATGTGCTCCAGTGGATTTTGAGAAATTAACGTTTAAAAAACAGGTATATCTGTGACAGCGTCCCAGATAGCGCTCCAGATCGCGTACTTTTTGCGTAACGGAGCTTTGCGTAGCGAAGCTGATTGGCTCTCCGGTGTCTGTCAACATTCTAAACAGTTCGGTGCGGCCGCCATCTTGTCTGTCGGTAGGATCGATAGACAAGAGGAGGAGAAAAACGAAGGGGGAATTTAATGAAAGGGGGCTAGGTAGACCTCTCTTGACCCCCTAGGAATGATGTTGGAGTTATTAAAGGGTCCCGTGGGGCAAATAAGAAAAATTTGATTTTTCGCGGTAGAAGCGCTTCTCGGTTCGCAAACTGGTAGCGAAACGTGAATTCGCCATTTTGTGTTTCGATTTCATTAAATTACTAGGTATAAGGGGGTATGGGAGACGTATCCTGACCCCTTTTGTTTTCTGAGGGTGGCTGAGGAGGCTCATATATGTTGATACATGTCTTCCAGCGGCTGTGCGTGAGCGTTTTTTTTTTTTGTTGCGTGACGTCTGTTAACGTTCGATTCGATGGAAATCAGGAACTGTTGAACGCCATGTTGTCACTGCGAGTAAATATTTTGTTTTAAATAATTGTTATAAATTAATCCTTATTGATAAACATTGTCTGCGCCATCTTGTCTTTTTTCCAATGCCACACTTTTGTTGAGCACAGCAGCCATTTTAGATGCCTTGACCAGACCCACTCTCTGCACGCCGCCGATCCTCAGCATGGCTCCTCACCCTCGCAAGCATCTCCTCCATGCACTGGTCACCCCCGCTCTCTCTCTCATGCATGGGCCAGAAACCTCCTCCCATGTGCGCTGCTCTTCCCTGAGAATCACACCCTGTGCCCGCCCGACACCACCCTTTCACCCTATTCACTACCGCACCCTCTGACACTCTTCTTCCTCTGTGTCCGATTGTTCAGGCCGGTCCCAGGCTATCACCTAGCCCTGCAGATGTAGATTATGGCCCCAACTGTAGAGAATCACCCCTCTTCAAAGGAGTTACAGTAGATCTGTCACACCACACGCGTTCCTACTATCTGATAACCATCCTGTATTGTGCTTGGGGAGGGGATTCTCACTGTGAGGGTGTGTGGGACCGAGCCTGAAGCGGAAGATTCCAGGGATGCCTCTTTGTACATCAAAGTTTTTACAATTATGTGTCACATTATAAATATATAGTACTCCAACAAAGTAGGATTATAACACTTTAATAACTTTTAAATATATAGAACGCAACAAAAACAGTAAATACATTTAAACATTTTTTTAAAAAAAGAAGCAACAATGGTCAGTAGCTGTGTTTTGTGCGAATAGTCCCAAGGCAGCACAACGTGCTGAGTTCTGGAGGGCACCCAGGTGATGTTACCTGGGTGCCGCACTGGTTTTTGGTATCCTACAATGCAGCTCCGAAAAACGGCGTGGGGCGTCCCGGGGGGTGCGCGGGGAGGCCTCGTCAGTAGCGGTCTGTTGTGCGAATAGTCCCAAGGCAGCAGAACGCGCTGCGATGTGGATGGCACCCAGGTGATGTCCAGTAAGTTGTCGCACTGGTTTTGGCATCCTACAATGCTGCTCCGAAAAATGGCGTGGGGCGCCCCGGGGGGGGGGGGGGGAGGCGGCGTGAACGGGTCTCCCCAGGTGGAGGCTCGTCGGCTGTACTGGGGCGCCCCTTTACCGTTTCAGTTGCCATTCTGCTCGCTTTTGCTACACTGTGCCTCATCCGCCATTCAGCTGTTTATCGCCCGCTCTTGCGGCTACATCGTCTCGCTCACCATGTAGTTGAGTTGCGCCCACTCTTGCGGTGCAGCGATAGGCGGCTGGCACAGGACTCTTAAAATGGCGGACGGCTCTTCGGATTTGGGCCTGGTCCACTAACATGGCCCTGGGACACCTTGGAAATCGGACGTCCCCTGAGCCTTGAAGATTTTACAAAAGTCTTGGGGGCTCCCGACTCCTGCAGGCTTCCGGTGGGGAGCGGCTGCCATGATTGCTCGTGGAATGACCACGAAGGAGCCACGAGATGGTGGTGCTCTCAGGCTGACGCCAGCTTTAGTCTGAAACATCTAGAAACAAGGTGGGGCTTTCATCGTTTGGGAAAAAAAAATGTTAATCCAATGAAAAGTGATATTTTTAGGTCATATGATCAAGCCTTCCATCATTAGGAAACCAAAAGTAAAATGAACCAATGAAAAGTTTTATAAAGAAGTCACATGACCTGTTATGCTTACGTTACGCGCTGCTATAAAAAGCGTAGAAAATCCGTTGGCACGTGAGGCGGCGTCAGTAGCGGACCGATGTGCGAATAGGCCGAAGGCAGCACAACGCGCCGAGATCCGGATGGCACCGAGGTGGTGTCCAGCAAGTTGCACTGGTGTGGCCATCCTACAATGTTGCGCCGAAAGTCGGCGTGGGCTGCCTGGGGGGGGGAGGTGGCGCAAACTGGCCTCTCTCGCCTCCCCAGGTGGAGGCACCTGATGTGCAGTGCGGCGCCCCTTATCTTTTCACTCGCCGTCCAGCAGAGTTGCGCCCGCACTTGCTGCTACAGTAGGCCGAAGGCAGCACAACGCGCCAAGATCCGGATGGCACCGAGGTGGTGTCCAGCAAGTTGCCGCACTGGTGTGGCCATCCTACAATGCTGCGCCGAAATTCGGCGTAGGGCGCCCCGTTGGCCTGTGAGGTCGCGTCAGTCAGTGGGGGCTGTTTGAGAAAGCAATGTGATGCTGTGCGTCGCCCCCAAGATGGAGGCTCCTCGGCTGCAGTGGGGCGCCCCTTGGTGTTTCACTCGTTATCCAGCTGAGTTGCGTCCGCACTTGCGGCTACAGTAGGCCGAAGGAAGCACAACGCACCGAGATCTGGATGGCACCGAGGTGGTGTCTAGCAAGTTGCCGCACTGGTGTGGCCATCCTACAATGCTGCGCCGAAAGTTCCATGGTCCGGATGGCAAGTCCTGGATGTTGGGTGCCATAGTTGAGAGCCAAGATCCGGATGGCAAGTCCTGGATGTTGGGTGTCATAGTTGAGAGTTCTGAGTTATTTGCACCTGCTGCAGCTTCACTATTGCCCTGGTGTGGCCAAAGATCGCCCATGACATAGGCGGCCGGCTCCCATGGTCCGGCGGAACTTTTTTCCTTTTCCTTTCTGCATCTTGTCCCACAATCCGTTTAACCTTTAGACACGACCAGGTCCCTGAATGTGTGCAGGGGGACGCTATTGATTGAATAAAAAATGGCGGCTTAACACAAAGCTGACTCAAGCGTTGCTGGTGATGCTATACAGACAAAAAATGGTTTTCAGTTTGTACATTCTTCAGGATTTTTCCATCCAAGTCTGCTTGAGAGTTTGTAGAACAATGGCTTTAGATCTTGCCCTCCCCTCTTTTGACTGTTGGTCTTGTTGCCTATGTCTTCTGTTGTCATTTAACTGAAGCTTTTTTGACTGCCGAAAGGGGTTCTGGTCCGACCGCTGGTTGGTGGAGATATTTTGACTATATCCTGGACCTGTCCGGCCTCGCCCAAAATGGCGCCGGTATAAATGGGACTCGTACCTCCTTGTTGTGTACTGGTTGCACAACCTTGATATCACGAGATACGTATGCAGTTTTGAAGCACATGGCGGGCGGGAATGAGAATTGATTGAATATTTCGACATCCCTATTGATATTAAGTTCTGATGTGTTATTGATTACTGTACTATTGAAAGTTCGAATTAACGTCACCCATGGTGCTTGCCCGCAAATGTATATCTAGATAATTTTATTGTAAGTGGCCCTGTCGTATTTTAATTACAAAATGTACGTCCACCGATTCCGCAACTGTTAGACACCTTAGTTCTTGCAACCTAATGGCCCGCTCGTTGCGTTCCTCTACAGTGTAAATGTCTCCTCATCATATACGATTCCAGTTTGCTCCGTGGCCGGCCCACATGGTTATAGGCCCGTATTTGTATACTGACATTTTCACAATAAAGGTTTTTAAAACAAAACATGGTAGTAGTATTTACATTGGTAAAGTTTTTAATTTTAGTCACTGTTTTCGAATCAGTAAAAGGCAAGTGAAATAAAGCAGTCCAATTACATGACGGATAAAAGGTATAATACGCAGGAACGCAGTAAAGATAAATGGTCAAGGGCTGTTGTGTTTTTTACTCCTGCAACATAAAGTGATCGATAAGAATCTGATATTCGGGCGTATCGGCGACTAAGACAGCAGGCCGAGCATCTTTTGCTCAACGGCTCCGTCATGGGACGAAGAAACGCCCTTTTGCTAGAAAAAGGAATATATTTTACTTGCAGGACAGTTGTAAATTTTCTGGGAAAATACATTAGCCTGGAACATTATAACATATATGTTTAAGAAAAAATAATGTTCGAAAGCAATAAAAAGCGTAATTTTTAGGTCATATGACCAAGCCTTTCATCATTAGAATAACAAAAGTAAAATGAACCAATGAAAAGTTTTATTAACAAGTCACATGACCTGTTATGCTTACGTTACGCGCTGCGCGCCGCGCCCCGGATCCTTTCCGGGAAGCTGCGCTTCGCGCACTGGAGTACTTCCGGGTGCGCTAACGCGGCGTGTCATATAACGCATTACGCGACAACGTAGGTCCAGAATATAGTCAAAATGTCTCCACCAACCAGCGGTCGGAACACAACCCCTTTCAGCAGTCTAAAAAGTTCTATTAAATGACAACAGAAGGGACAGGCAACAACAACCATCAGTCAAAGAGGGGAGGGCAAGTTCTTCCCTACCGGGTCACGTTGGGGCGCTACCGGAACTGATCGAATTGGTAGTCTACAGTGTTTCTGGATGTTTCAGACTGAAGCTGGCGTTAGCATGAGAGCACCACCATCTCGTATCTCAGTCGTGGCCATTCCACGAGCAATCATGGCAGCCGCTCCCCACCAGAAGCCTGCGGGATTCGGGGGCCCCCAAGACTTTTGTAGAATCTTCAAGGCTCAGTGGACGCTTTCGAGAATGGGGCCCAAGCCCTAGCAGACAAGCGTCCGAGTTCCAAGGTGTCCCATGGCCATTTTATTGGACCACGCCCAAATCTGAAGAGGCGGCCGCCATTTTGAGAGTCCTGTGGCAGCCGCCTATAGCTGCATCGCAAGAGCGGGAGCAACTCAACTACATGGTGAGCGAGAGGCTGTAGTCGTAAGAGCGGGCAGTAAACAGCTGAATGGCGGAAGAGGCACAGTGTAGCAAAAGCGGGCGGAATGGCAACTGAAACGGTAAAGGGGCGCCCCACTACAGCGTGTCTTCAGGTCAAATGGATTGTGGGACAAGGTCCAGAATGGAAGAGTCATCAAAAGGCAAAAAGTTCCGCCGGACCCCGGGAGCCGGCCGCCTATGTCGGGGGCGATCTCAGGCCACACCAGGGCAACACGACTTGGGGAGGGGGCAGGAGAAAAGCGCCCCCTCCCAGTCCGCGCCATCTCACCGCCCCTCGGGGGCCTCCGTCAAGCGGTTCAGGGAGGCACCGCATCACATTGTTTTCCAATGCAGTCAGGTCCACAAACGGCCCTCACTTACTTTGGGAATAGTGAAGCTGCAGCAGGTGCAAATAAGCTTCAGACAGTGTTACAAGCGCTGCTCAGAACTCTTAACTATGGCACCCAACATCCAGGACTTATGCCATTTGAGCATGGCAGTGACATCGAAGCAACTCAGGGACCAAAACCATGAACGTACACTCACGTATGAAAATATTACTTGGGGAGGGGGCAGGAGCCAAGCGCCCCCTCCCAGTCCGCGCCACCACACCGTATGTTGAAAATATGTTTGTTGAAATATGTTGAAAATCTGAAGCCATCGTTCTACAAACTCTCAACCAGCCTTGGATGGAAAAATCTTGAAGAATGTACAAACTGAAAACCAGTTTTTGTCTGCATAGTATCAGCAGCAACGCTTGCTATCAGAGTGCATGAGTTTCATGCTTGATCGATTGAGCTAGCCGGATCGGGCAACAAAAAGTATAAAATAGTTATGTAAATAGTTATTTAATAAAATGTTTTACCCTGTTACTTTGCTGGTGTGTTGTATATATTTATATTTATAATATTTGCATAGGGTTTGTCGTTATTTTGGGTGGGGTGGGGTGGGCGGCAGAGTCGAGCTGTCTTGCAGCCATCATGGTGTGGAGCTAAGTTCATCTCACTAGTTTCGTATTTCTCATGAGGGGTTGTTCTTAATGTTTCTATTTTAGCGAGGTCAAAAACAGATCCCATTAGTGGCCTACTGATTTTGCTCGATTCCTTTTGTTTTTTTAAACGATTTTTCACTATCTGCAAAGACTAAACAGAGTATTGCGACTCTGTGCTTGTTTGTAAATACAGAATGAACCAAAGAGAACCAATTCAAAAATATTAAATGCTTGGATAACAATCAATCAAATGGAGAGAGAAGCAGGCACGACGGATTACAACGGGGGCAAAGGCCTGCGTTAACTACCCTTCACTATCTGCAAAGAGAGAGTACTCCTAAGAGAAAAGAGGGGGGGGCAGCGTTCAAAGCACATCAGCGTGCATAAACATGAAAATGTTTTTACCTATCATGTACTTGACATTTGACAGCATTTGATATTTGCTATTAAAAAACCATTGAAATTCACTGAAAAAACCATAGGTTATAGACCATATATAGTTAGGAAGTAGCATTTACAAAACCTTGAAAATTCACTGAAAAAACCATAGGTTATAGACCATATATAGTTAGGGATTAGCATTTACAAAACCTTATTTTACTCGCATAAAACCATTGAAATTCTCATATATAGTTAGTTGCGCTAACTATATATCGCGCACCCGCAATCCACTGCTGATGATGTCACATATTACATCATTCATGACATGGTCAGTGACATCACTGATGACATCACTGATGACATCTCAAATGACATCACTGATGACATCACTGATGGCATCTCAAATGACATCACTGATGACATCACTGATGACATCTCAAATGACATCACTGATGACATCTCAAATGACATCACTGATGATATCAATGATGACATCTTAAATGACATCACTGATGACATCTCATTTGACATTACTGATCACATCACTGATGACATCATTCATGTGATTATACGATGAACCTCTTTAGACTCTGATATAACCTTAGATACACTCAGTGTAAACAGACACTCACAGACTGTCACTCATCCATGGAGTTACTCACACACCTAGTCAGTCATGCAAAGAATCAATCACACCTCCATTTCCTCAACTATACAGTTATACACATCTTACTTATTCAAACATATACTAACACATATTTACTCCCTTATACAATCCCTGATACAAGTTCACAATGATCCATACAGCCACTCACACATTCACTGGCTCTTATGCACAGTTATTTATATATGTCAACTCTCACATGTACTGTGTTTTACATATGTACTTACTTTGACATGTAGCACTGAGATATCCATTCACTCACCAATACACTCATGCACACAGTCAACCGCCCATGCAGTTGTTTCCACATGCACTTTTGAACCCATACATCTAGTGAATCAACTGCTCACACATCTATGCACAGAGTCATACACCTCCCAGCCACCCCCACACACACTCAGTCTCCCATACAAATACTTGGGCAACCAATCAATAACCCATATAGTTACTCATATAGCTACTGATCAACACATGCAGCAGTTTACAGAACAACAGACATAATGATGCACAAATTAAGACAGTTTAGTCACTAACCCATGCACTCAGTGAGACACATTTAATCACTCACTTATACAGTCAGTCATGCACCTACTAAATCCTTCATCCAGACACTTATACATCCACTCATTCTTCAATATGTAATACATATTTTAACTTTACAGAAACATACAGTCACTGGATGTTGCCATCAGTGATGTCATCAGTGATGTCACTGACCATGTCATGAATGATGTAATATGTGACATCATCAGCAGTGGATTGCGGGTGCGCGATATATAGTTAGCGCAACTAACTATATATGCGAATTTCAATGGTTTTATGCGAGTAAAATAAGGTTTTGTAAATGCTAATCCCTAACTATATATGGTCTATAACCTATGGTTTTTTCAGTGAATATATATATATATATATATATATATATATATATATATATATATATATATATATATATATATATATATATATATATATATATATATATATATATATATATATATATATATATATATATATATATATATATATATATATATATATATATATATATATATATATATATATATGTATATATATATATATACATATAGATATATATATATATTTATATATATATATATTCACTGAAAAAACCATAGGTTTCACACCAGTTATAGTTAGCTGGAAATTTTACTGATATAAAACCATTGAAATTCCCATGTTATAGTTAGTCGGACTCACTATAACTTGCGCGTGCAATGCACTGCTGATGACATCACATATTACATCACTCATGACATGGTCAGTGACATCACTCATGACATCACTGATGACACCATCCTTGTGACACAGTCACAGACCTCCTCTCAGTGTAAAGTAACCCTTGAGACACATATTCAAAAATAGAAACTGAAATTTTTAAAAAATGGACATACCTATATCAGTTACAACAAGCAATTCTGTACTTCCACTATCTATGTACACATCCATTCATTCACCAACAGTTCTATATAGTCACTCATACATATACTCACTCATCATATGAAGAGATACACCTATACATCCTGTTACACACCGACATTCATCCAAAAGTTACTCACACACATATTCACACGTGCAAATAAACTATTGAACAACCATTTATTTGAATATAGAGTTATACACACACTTCCACCTTACTTCTATTGAAAATTACACATATTTATTCTCTTAAACAATCACTTATAGAAACACATACTTATTTAAACAGGAAATCTTACAATCTCTTACTCTCACATATACTCACTTATATACATCAATATTCATATATACTAGATTAAAACATATGTAGTTACTGATAAAGACACTAGTGGGACAGTCATTCACTCACTAACAAACACATATAGACACTCATCCACCCATACAGTCCTGTACATATGCTGTCTTCAAAACACATACAAACAAAGAGTCAGTCACTCATGCATCTATGTGCTAAGTAATACCTCCACCAAACCATATAGACACTCATACTGATACTACTAAAAATATCAAATAACCCATATACATACGCATGTAGCTACTTACCAACACACGTAGCCACTTATACACAAAGTGAAACACTAATATATGAATTTAAATATTAAAACATAACTCACTAATATTTATTTTTCAGAAAGACACATATTCACTGGATGGTGTCATCAGTGATGTCATGAGTGATGTCACTGACCATGTCATGAGTGATGTAATATGTGATGTCATCAGCAGTGCATTGCACGCGCAAGTTATAGTGAGTCCGACTAACTATAACGTGGGAATTTCAATGGTTTTATATCAGTAAAATTTCCAGCTAACTATAACTGGTGTGAAACCTATGGTTTTTTCAGTGAATTTAATAGGTTTTTTAAATGCTAATTCCTAACTATAACTGGTGTGAAACCTATGGTTTTTTCAGTGAATTTCAAAGGTTTTTTTAATGCTAATTCCTAACTATAAGTTTCACTTTATAAATAAGACTGTTAGCACTCTAGTTGTTCTTTTTAACACTCTGGTACATTCTCTCATTGGGCTACAGTTGGGCTACATCTAGTTGAATTTTGGGCTACATTTTCGATTTTTGATCTCTGGTGGCCATCTTTGGGCTACATTGGCCATCTTTAGGCTACATTTGGGCTACATTTTGGCTCTAACATATATTAAGCCCAATGTAGCACAATACATATTTTTCTAAAGTTAATGTTTTTTACAAACCACTTCAGAATAGGGCTACCTGTCCCTACAATTATCCCAATTTTTTTTTAAAAAATTATTTTGGGGAGCGCTCCCGGAGCGCGCCCCGGGGAGCGCCCCGAAAAGCGTATTTTTACAAAGCGCCCCGGGGCGCGCTCCGGGGAGCGTCCCGTGAGCGCCAATATCGCAAACGAAAACATGATCGTGACGTATCGCGTAGCCGCGACCGCGTGATACGCACGGCGTAAGCGCACCCGGAAGTACTCGAGCGAATACGATCGCACAACGTAAACTTCCGACGCGCTTACGCTGCGCGACCCGGGGCGCGCCCGGGTCATGTGAGCAGAAAATAACACTTTTCATTGGTTCATAACAGTTTTGGTTTCATAATGATGAAGCCCCTGGTCTTGTGACCTGAAAATAACACTTCTCATTGGTTCAGGACAGTTTTTTTTTCTAAATGATGAAAGACCCCACCTTTTTTCCTTATTCTGACTTTGTCCTTTGACTGAGGAAGACCTGTTTGTTGCTCTGTCTACTTTTTTGCTCTTTGAGTAATATTTTGTACTTTAAAATGGCTTCATTAGTAGCATCAGCTGGTGCATCTGCCCCACCACCACCACCACAACAACCAAGAGGACCAGCTCCAAATTATATTGGTGGTCAAGAACAGGAGGAGGAAGAGGAAGAGGAGGAGGGGAGAAGAAGATGGCTGCCAGAAGAAAATACACCTTATAAACCCAAACCACACTTTATTTGGCAGTTTTTTTCAATTCCAGAGGGGAAAAAAAAGGTGAATGCGCCCAAAGTCACTTGCCTCATCTGCAATGATGAACTTTCACGGGGCAACCCAAATAAGAAATATTCTTTTGGTAACTATACCATGATTCGGCACATGACAAGAAAGCATCCAAACAACTACTCTCGTGCAGAGTTCCGGGAACTGGCCAGTAACCTCCCCCATTCATCAAGGACCCCCTCCCAAAGAAACCAACCCACTTCCTCGGAACCAGAAACATCAGAGGTGATGCCTTGCATTCAGCCGAGATTTGCTGATTTTAAAATTACTTGCACTGCTTGTGGCAAACTTATCTCCTATGGGGAACAAAGTGTGAAACTCATCGTCCTTGCAGGTGATAATCACAAGTGCCCCAAAAAGAAGTAATTTTTTGGGTTTTTTGTTTTTTTGCTCCAGTTGAGCCAGTTTCAATTCCCTTTTTTTGTTTCTCCCCCCAAAAAAATACAAAAAAATATATAAAACTGTTTTGAAAAGCCAAAAAAAGTTCAAAAAGTTCAAAAAACACAAAAAAAATATAAAACAACAAAAAGAAGAAAAAAAAAAGTTCTTTTTAGAACTACCTCCAATTTCTAAATCAAAACTTCATTTTTTAAACACTCTGTCACCTTTTTTCATCATAGTGCGCTCCCAGGGCCGCTCCCCGGTGCGCGCACCGTGCGCTTCCCCCGCGCAAAACGAAAAAAAATAAAATAATTTAAATGCCCCGCGGGGCCCTTTTATAGCCCCCACATCAAACCTAGGGGGTCAAAGGGGTCTATCCCTGATGCCTTATGGTCAGTTCCCACTTTGTTTTAGCCACCTCTTATGTCTCGATTTTACCGAGACACAAGATGGCGACCGCTCTGGACTGTTTGGAATGTTTACAGACACCCGAGAGCCAATCAGCTTTTCATGCGCACCTCGCGTGTCGCGCCTGGAGCGCTCTCCGGTGCGCGCACCGGTGCGCTGCTATAGATATATATATTTTTTTGAACCTAAATTACTCAAAATCCACTGGAGCACATATCTTGAGACATAGCAAAGGCACATCGGGCTACCAGTCCCTACAATTTTGCCAAGTTTGGTGTAAATCCATTCAGCCGTTCGGGCTAAAAGTGAAATCGACCGCCCTATGGAAATTAACATGGGGAAAACGCGTTTTGGGACCCCCCTTTTATCTCGGCCCCCGCTTGACGAATCCCCCCCAAACTTTCAAGGAAGGACCGGAGCTCAACGAGGCCATTTTCAGGAAATTTTCAGGCAGATTCGTCAACCGGTGCCAAAGTTATTCCAAATAGAATTTTGAGATTTAACATTGAAAAAAATCCTAACTATAACTACCTACTGGCGACCGCCAGTAGGTAATATATATATATATATATATATATATATATATATATATATATATATATATATATATATATATATATATATATATATATGTGTTTGCATGTCCGATTGATGTTCATCGGTCTCCTCCGACCGCGTGGGTGTGCTCACCATGAAGTATTTATCATGCTGCTGATTAGCATTGTAAAAACAACAGGTGATGGACCGAATGAGGATCAATGTCACACATTCAACCCAGTCAAAAGATCTGGGTCATAATCCATCGTTTTTTTGCACTCCACACCACCCTGGGTCAGACAATGGCGATATGCAAATCAGCTCTGACCCTGTGCCCCATGGGAACAGTCCAGTCCGAACTACAAAAGCCATGTCCTTCCCAGAACGGAATCAAGCATCCGAGGACCGGACCGGTTTCGAGGTAACACCTCTCATCAGCCCGGCTAGCTTGACTCCAGTGGTGTGGAGTGCCTGGGACCCACGTCTGGGCATCCCCAGTACACTTATAGCGGAATTGCAAAAACAACAGGTGATGGACTGAATGAGGATCAATGTCACACATTCAACCCAGTCAAAAGATCTGGGTCATAATCCATCGTTTTTTTGCACTCCACACCACCCTGGGTCAGACAATGGCGATATGCAAATCAGCTCTGACCCTGTGCCCCATGGGAACAGTCCAGTCCGAACTACAAAAGCCATGTCCTTCCCAGAACGGAATCAAGCATCCGAGGACCGGACCGGTTTCGAGGTAACACCTCTCATCAGCCCGGCTAGCTTGACTCCAGTGGTGTGGAGTGCCTGGGACCCACGTCTGGGCATCCCCAGTACACTTATAGCGGAATTGCAAAAACAACAGGTGATGGACCGAATGAGGATCAATGTCACACATTCAACCCAGTCAAAAGATCTGGGTCATAATCCATCGTTTTTTTGCACTCCACACCACCCTGGGTCAGACAATGGCGATATGCAAATCAGCTCTGACCCTGTGCCCCATGGGAACAGTCCAGTCCGAACTACAAAAGCCATGTCCTTCCCAGAACGGAATCAAGCATCCGAGGACCGGACCGGTTTCGAGGTAACACCTCTCATCAGCCCGGCTAGCTTGACTCCAGTGGTGTGGAGTGCCTGGGACCCACGTCTGGGCATCCCCAGTACACTTATAGCGGAATTGCAAAAACAACAGGTGATGGACCGAATGAGGATCAATGTCACACATTCAACCCAGTCAAAAGATCTGGGTCATAATCCATCGTTTTTTTGCACTCCACACCACCCTGGGTCAGACAATGGCGATATGCAAATCAGCTCTGACCCTGTGCCCCATGGGAACAGTCCAGTCCGAACTACAAAAGCCATGTCCTTCCCAGAACGGAATCAAGCATCCGAGGACCGGACCGGTTTCGAGGTAACACCTCTCATCAGCCCGGCTAGCTTGACTCCAGTGGTGTGGAGTGCCTGGGACCCACGTCTGGGCATCCCCAGTACACTTATAGCGGAATTGCAAAAACAACAGGTGATGGACCGAATGAGGATCAATGTCACACATTCAACCCAGTCAAAAGATCTGGGTCATAATCCATCGTTTTTTTGCACTCCACACCACCCTGGGTCAGACAATGGCGATATGCAAATCAGCTCTGACCCTGTGCCCCATGGGAACAGTCCAGTCCGAACTACAAAAGCCATGTCCTTCCCAGAACGGAATCAAGCATCCGAGGACCGGACCGGTTTCGAGGTAACACCTCTCATCAGCCCGGCTAGCTTGACTCCAGTGGTGTGGAGTGCCTGGGACCCACGTCTGGGCATCCCCAGTACACTTATAGCGGAATTGCAAAAACAACAGGTGATGGACCGAATGAGGATCAATGTCACACATTCAACCCAGTCAAAAGATCTGGGTCATAATCCATCGTTTTTTTGCACTCCACACCACCCTGGGTCAGACAATGGCGATATGCAAATCAGCTCTGACCCTGTGCCCCATGGGAACAGTCCAGTCCGAACTACAAAAGCCATGTCCTTCCCAGAACGGAATCAAGCATCCGAGGACCGGACCGGTTTCGAGGTAACACCTCTCATCAGCCCGGCTAGCTTGACTCCAGTGGTGTGGAGTGCCTGGGACCCACGTCTGGGCATCCCCAGTACACTTATAGCGGAATTGCAAAAACAACAGGTGATGGACCGAATGAGGATCAATGTCACACATTCAACCCAGTCAAAAGATCTGGGTCATAATCCATCGTTTTTTTGCACTCCACACCACCCTGGGTCAGACAATGGCGATATGCAAATCAGCTCTGACCCTGTGCCCCATGGGAACAGTCCAGTCCGAACTACAAAAGCCATGTCCTTCCCAGAACGGAATCAAGCATCCGAGGACCGGACCGGTTTCGAGGTAACACCTCTCATCAGCCCGGCTAGCTTGACTCCAGTGGTGTGGAGTGCCTGGGACCCACGTCTGGGCATCCCCAGTACACTTATAGCGGAATTGCAAAAACAACAGGTGATGGACCGAATGAGGATCAATGTCACACATTCAACCCAGTCAAAAGATCTGGGTCATAATCCATCGTTTTTTTGCACTCCACACCACCCTGGGTCAGACAATGGCGATATGCAAATCAGCTCTGACCCTGTGCCCCATGGGAACAGTCCAGTCCGAACTACAAAAGCCATGTCCTTCCCAGAACGGAATCAAGCATCCGAGGACCGGACCGGTTTCGAGGTAACACCTCTCATCAGCCCGGCTAGCTTGACTCCAGTGGTGTGGAGTGCCTGGGACCCACGTCTGGGCATCCCCAGTACACTTATAGCGGAATTGCAAAAACAACAGGTGATGGACCGAATGAGGATCAATGTCACACATTCAACCCAGTCAAAAGATCTGGGTCATAATCCATCGTTTTTTTGCACTCCACACCACCCTGGGTCAGACAATGGCGATATGCAAATCAGCTCTGACCCTGTGCCCCATGGGAACAGTCCAGTCCGAACTACAAAAGCCATGTCCTTCCCAGAACGGAATCAAGCATCCGAGGACCGGACCGGTTTCGAGGTAACACCTCTCATCAGCCCGGCTAGCTTGACTCCAGTGGTGTGGAGTGCCTGGGACCCACGTCTGGGCATCCCCAGTACACTTATAGCGGAATTGGTGTGGAGTGCAAAAAAACGATGGATTTGGGCCCAGATCTTTTGACTGGGGGAATGTGTGACATTGATCCACATTCGGTCCATCACTTGTTGTTTTTGCAATTGCCGCCCTAAGTGCGCTGGGGATGCCCAGACGTGGGTCCCAGGCACTCCACACCACTTGGAGTCAAGCTAGCCGGGCTGATGAGAGGTGTTACCTCGAAACCGGTCCGGTCCTCGGATGCTTGATTCCGTTCTGGGAAGGACATGGCTTTTGTAGTTCGGACTGGACTGTTCCCATGGGGCAACAGGGTCAGAGCTGATTTGCATATCGCCATTGTCTAACCCAGGGTGGTGTGGAGTTCAAAAAAACGATGGATTTGGGCCCAGATCTTTTGACTGGGGGAATGTGTGACATTGATCCACATTCGGTCCATCACTTGTTGTTTTTGCAATTGCCGCCCTAAGTGCGCTGGGGATGCCCAGACGTGGGTCCCAGGCACTCCACACCACTTGGAGTCAAGCTAGCCGGGCTGATGAGAGGTGTTACCTCGAAACCGGTCCGGTCCTCGGATGCTTGATTCCGTTCTGGGAAGGACATGGCTTTTGTAGTTCGGACTGGACTGTTCCCATGGGGCAACAGGGTCAGAGCTGATTTGCATATCGCCATTGTCTAACCCAGGGTGGTGTGGAGTGCAAAAAAACGATGGATTTGGGCCCAGATCTTTTGACTGGGGGAATGTGTGACATTGATCCACATTCGGTCCATCACTTGTTGTTTTTGCAATTGCCGCCCTAAGTGCGCTGGGGATGCCCAGACGTGGGTCCCAGGCACTCCACACCACTTGGAGTCAAGCTAGCCGGGCTGATGAGAGGTGTTACCTCGAAACCGGTCCGGTCCTCGGATGCTTGATTCCGTTCTGGGAAGGACATGGCTTTTGTAGTTCGGACTGGACTGTTCCCATGGGGCAACAGGGTCAGAGCTGATTTGCATATCGCCATTGTCTAACCCAGGGTGGTGTGGAGTGCAAAAAAACGATGGATTTGGGCCCAGATCTTTTGACTGGGGGAATGTGTGACATTGATCCACATTCGGTCCATCACTTGTTGTTTTTGCAATTGCCGCCCTAAGTGCGCTGGGGATGCCCAGACGTGGGTCCCAGGCACTCCACACCACTTGGAGTCAAGCTAGCCGGGCTGATGAGAGGTGTTACCTCGAAACCGGTCCGGTCCTCGGATGCTTGATTCCGTTCTGGGAAGGACATGGCTTTTGTAGTTCGGACTGGACTGTTCCCATGGGGCAACAGGGTCAGAGCTGATTTGCATATCGCCATTGTCTAACCCAGGGTGGTGTGGAGTGCAAAAAAACGATGGATTTGGGCCCAGATCTTTTGACTGGGGGAATGTGTGACATTGATCCACATTCGGTCCATCACTTGTTGTTTTTGCAATTGCCGCCCTAAGTGCGCTGGGGATGCCCAGACGTGGGTCCCAGGCACTCCACACCACTTGGAGTCAAGCTAGCCGGGCTGATGAGAGGTGTTACCTCGAAACCGGTCCGGTCCTCGGATGCTTGATTCCGTTCTGGGAAGGACATGGCTTTTGTAGTTCGGACTGGACTGTTCCCATGGGGCAACAGGGTCAGAGCTGATTTGCATATCGCCATTGTCTAACCCAGGGTGGTGTGGAGTGCAAAAAAACGATGGATTTGGGCCCAGATCTTTTGACTGGGGGAATGTGTGACATTGATCCACATTCGGTCCATCACTTGTTGTTTTTGCAATTGCCGCCCTAAGTGCGCTGGGGATGCCCAGACGTGGGTCCCAGGCACTCCACACCACTTGGAGTCAAGCTAGCCGGGCTGATGAGAGGTGTTACCTCGAAACCGGTCCGGTCCTCGGATGCTTGATTCCGTTCTGGGAAGGACATGGCTTTTGTAGTTCGGACTGGACTGTTCCCATGGGGCAACAGGGTCAGAGCTGATTTGCATATCGCCATTGTCTAACCCAGGGTGGTGTGGAGTGCAAAAAAACGATGGATTTGGGCCCAGATCTTTTGACTGGGGGAATGTGTGACATTGATCCACATTCGGTCCATCACTTGTTGTTTTTGCAATTGCCGCCCTAAGTGCGCTGGGGATGCCCAGACGTGGGTCCCAGGCACTCCACACCACTTGGAGTCAAGCTAGCCGGGCTGATGAGAGGTGTTACCTCGAAACCGGTCCGGTCCTCGGATGCTTGATTCCGTTCTGGGAAGGACATGGCTTTTGTAGTTCGGACTGGACTGTTCCCATGGGGCAACAGGGTCAGAGCTGATTTGCATATCGCCATTGTCTAACCCAGGGTGGTGTGGAGTGCAAAAAAACGATGGATTTGGGCCCAGATCTTTTGACTGGGGGAATGTGTGACATTGATCCACATTCGGTCCATCACTTGTTGTTTTTGCAATTGCCGCCCTAAGTGCGCTGGGGATGCCCAGACGTGGGTCCCAGGCACTCCACACCACTTGGAGTCAAGCTAGCCGGGCTGATGAGAGGTGTTACCTCGAAACCGGTCCGGTCCTCGGATGCTTGATTCCGTTCTGGGAAGGACATGGCTTTTGTAGTTCGGACTGGACTGTTCCCATGGGGCAACAGGGTCAGAGCTGATTTGCATATCGCCATTGTCTAACCCAGGGTGGTGTGGAGTGCAAAAAAAACGATGGATTTGGGCCCAGATCTTTTGACTGGGGGAATGTGTGACATTGATCCACATTCGGTCCATCACTTGTTGTTTTTGCAATTGCCGCCCTAAGTGCGCTGGGGATGCCCAGACGTGGGTCCCAGGCACTCCACACCACTTGGAGTCAAGCTAGCCGGGCTGATGAGAGGTGTTACCTCGAAACCGGTCCGGTCCTCGGATGCTTGATTCCGTTCTGGGAAGGACATGGCTTTTGTAGTTCGGACTGGACTGTTCCCATGGGGCAACAGGGTCAGAGCTGATTTGCATATCGCCATTGTCTAACCCAGGGTGGTGTGGAGTGCAAAAAAACGATGGATTTGGGCCCAGATCTTTTGACTGGGGGAATGTGTGACATTGATCCACATTCGGTCCATCACTTGTTGTTTTTGCAATTGCCGCCCTAAGTGCGCTGGGGATGCCCAGACGTGGGTCCCAGGCACTCCACACCACTTGGAGTCAAGCTAGCCGGGCTGATGAGAGGTGTTACCTCGAAACCGGTCCGGTCCTCGGATGCTTGATTCCGTTCTGGGAAGGACATGGCTTTTGTAGTTCGGACTGGACTGTTCCCATGGGGCAACAGGGTCAGAGCTGATTTGCATATCGCCATTGTCTAACCCAGGGTGGTGTGGAGTGCAAAAAAACGATGGATTTGGGCCCAGATCTTTTGACTGGGGGAATGTGTGACATTGATCCACATTCGGTCCATCACTTGTTGTTTTTGCAATTGCCGCCCTAAGTGCGCTGGGGATGCCCAGACGTGGGTCCCAGGCACTCCACACCACTTGGAGTCAAGCTAGCCGGGCTGATGAGAGGTGTTACCTCGAAACCGGTCCGGTCCTCGGATGCTTGATTCCGTTCTGGGAAGGACATGGCTTTTGTAGTTCGGACTGGACTGTTCCCATGGGGCAACAGGGTCAGAGCTGATTTGCATATCGCCATTGTCTAACCCAGGGTGGTGTGGAGTGCAAAAAAACGATGGATTTGGGCCCAGATCTTTTGACTGGGGGAATGTGTGACATTGATCCACATTCGGTCCATCACTTGTTGTTTTTGCAATTGCCGCCCTAAGTGCGCTGGGGATGCCCAGACGTGGGTCCCAGGCACTCCACACCACTTGGAGTCAAGCTAGCCGGGCTGATGAGAGGTGTTACCTCGAAACCGGTCCGGTCCTCGGATGCTTGATTCCGTTCTGGGAAGGACATGGCTTTTGTAGTTCGGACTGGACTGTTCCCATGGGGCAACAGGGTCAGAGCTGATTTGCATATCGCCATTGTCTAACCCAGGGTGGTGTGGAGTGCAAAAAAACGATGGATTTGGGCCCAGATCTTTTGACTGGGGGAATGTGTGACATTGATCCACATTCGGTCCATCACTTGTTGTTTTTGCAGCTGATTAGCATTGTGCCATATTATCTTCTTCAATGCCAAATTCCAATTTCTGATTTATTGGGACACAGATACTTTGTTGCTGATACAGCGATTTATGTAACAGTTGTGAATTAACCTTGCACCCATGATAAACATCAATGGACTTTGAATTTGAAAGTCCAGTATAGGGAATTATGGGTTTTGAGGTCCTGTGGGGATAGCACAATTGGAGCACCATGGACATTAGACCACCCTGAATGTAATGACATGTGTCTGTTTGATTTAGTGAGCACTGACATTCCGAATACTGTTCCGTCTCGCGGTCAATAGGACCATCGGTCATTACAGGGAGAAGGTGTCCTTTTTTTATGTCAGACATTGCGTAGGTGATGAATGTTTATGCACTAGCACTGTAGCTCGATTTCTATTTGTCAAAATGTTGACTTTTACATTTTACTTTTCCGAATGGTAATTAGAGCAGGATGTTTTGAGAGCATTGGCGTCATATTAGATTTAATTTATTAGTACACCTTGATTCGTTATTTTGAAAAGCTTTTGCCTCAGGTAGACGACTTGCAGAGTTCATGTTCAATTACCTTTTTAGGAAATTCATTTTTCTTTAGGCTTAAAGTAAAAGAGGCTGTTTACACACCATGCTTATAATTATACACATTTAGCTATGTATTTGCATTAATTAATTATATGTGTGATCATTTTGATTTACCAACAAAATTGTTAATTGCACAGTCTTTTTTACATTGCCTTTCTCCTGTACTGAAACGACGACGCTGCAGTCACCAACACTCTGGTAAGGATTTGTTTATTTTTCAAATGCAATGAGCCATGACACATTTCGGCAGGATCCCCTGCCTTGATCACACAAGGAGTCAATTCGTAAAACCATTTTTTTAAAGAAAGACATGCCAGGTCACCTGACTTATTCTCCATGGACATAGAAACAACACTCTGTTCATATATACACAAAACAACACATAAAGTGATAAATATCAGTTACTTTGTCACTCAACATTATTTTCCATTATTTTTATGTACTTTGTATTATGCTATTTTTTAAATTTAGACCCTTTTTTATACCTGTTGTTAAGTATACACTTTTTAAAATGTTTTATCTTCTTTGTCTTTTTGTCAATTACACTTTGTTGTCCCATCCTCAGACACAACCACAAGCCCGTGAGTGCCTCATGTCAATCTGTGCAAGGCGGTGCATGTTAATTACCCATGTATTCTCATCCATATACTGTGATCCTGACAACATGACAATACATGTGTGGATTTTGGTTGACTGAGTGATTTTAGTTTGCCTTTGGATGAACATACAAGTGCAGTCCATGTCATTTCGTGCGGTGGAGTTTCTAGCTGATATGTAGATGCATGTGCTCCCATGTAACATCATATAGCAGCAAATGTATGTGTGCAAATTCGCAAATTACCGATTAGTGCAACTAAATTCATTTTATAGCAGCATTCAATTATGTGCAAATCTTGCAGTAGCAGCAATTGGGTCTGCTATGGCAGAGTGCTGGCTACTGATAGCCTATAGCCCGCTCACTCTATCACTGTGCACTTTGGGTCTACTTAAATGCAAGTGCATATGACTGATTAATCTTTATTTGTCTTTGAATGGACATGCAAAGATAGCCCATAGCCTATCATGTGATAGAGTTCCTCTACTAGTTTCTATGTGCAAGTGCTTTCATGTAATTGTGCAAATAACGCTATTTAGCAACAGCTATGTATGTGCAAATTTGCAAGTCTATAGTCAAAGTGACTGAGATTATTTTTATAGCAGCTTTTGTTTATGTGCTAATCTCGCATTAGCAGCAATTGGCTTAGCTACAGCCGGGTGCTGGCTACTAATTGTAATTCGTAAAGCGGGGGCTGAGAAAAAAGGAGGGTCCCAAAACGCGTTTTCCCCATGTTAGTTTCCATAGGAAATTTTACGACGAGCTACAGCCCAAAGTGCTGAACAGAAATTACACCAAATTTGGCAAAAAGGTAGAGCTTAGTTCAGAAAGCAACCTTTTTTTAAAAAAAAATATATATCCGTTCAGTAGTTTTTTAGAAAATAAAAAAATAAGAGTAAAAAAATCTATTTCCCATAGGAAACTTTGTGCAGGGCTACAGCCGAAACTACTGAACGGAATTACCCTAAATTTGGCAAAAAGGTAGTGCTTTGGTCAGAAAGCGACCCTTTTTTTAAAATGGTGTAAATCCGTTCTGTAGTTGCTGAGAAATTAGAAAAACAAAAGTTTCGATATCCGGGCCGAGCCTAAATCGCGAGCACGAGCTTCACTCTGATGGCTGCCAACAATCGAAACCAGGAAGTGTTGGCAGCCATCGTGTGACTCAGTAGAAGCGAGTCACAAGAAAGCAGAGAAACAAAGATATAAAACAAGAGAAGGGGGCAGGGTTCAAACACCCTGACCCCCAAAGCCTGCTCAGGGGGCCCCAGCATGCCACCAGGTCCCAAAAAAGCATTTAATAAAAAAATAAAAAATCAGAGCGATTCAAGCAGGTTCTCGCGTTTTATTTTAATGAGGCCTCTGGATGGGCTAGGCTCCGGGGGAATTTCTTAAAAAATAATAGTGGGGGCTCACTGGGGTTGGGGGGCCTGCTGGGGCCCCCGCAGCCCCGGGGCTTTACTCATGTTGGGAAGGGGGTTGCGCTGCCCCCGTCCTGGAGTCTCCATGTGCTTCTAACTTTGGCGTTGTTTGACGAATCTTTACGAAAATGACCAAAAAGTTTCTCTTTTTTGATCAGCTCTTATCTTGAAAGTTGGGGTGACTGGTCAAGGGGGGGATGAGAAAAATGGGGGTCTCAAAACGTGTTTTCTCAATGCATTTTTCATAGGAAACTTCAGACCAGTCTACAGGTAAAACTGCTGAACTGAATTTTGTCAAATTTGGCAGGGAAAAAGGTCTTGGTCCAGAAAGTACACTTTTATTTAAATGGTGTAAATCCGTTCCATAGTTTTTGAGAAAAATGAAATTTGAAAGATATAAAAAACAATCTGATATATCCTGAGCTACATTTCAACAACAATCAATGTTCATAATAAATCAAAGTCGACGGAATCTTCTTATATTCTTCATTTATTTTTCTTATTCAATGATGATCTTCACACTCGAGCCTAGCCAACACGTGTTTCGTCTTTCGAGGTAACAACCACAGACTTCGTCAGGGCTATAATGTTACAATACACACAGTCAATATACCAAAACATATACTGCATGTAAATCATACCTCATCATAAATTACACAAAATCCAAATCAAGGGACTAAGTGTCATTATGATAACCAGAACAAGCCACCAATGAGATATCTAAAACGCCAAAAGTGTAAAGGATGAAAAAAGGTGCAGATAGAGCACTAAGTCATTCTATCTTTATAAAAAGACAGGAAGAGGCGGTCCAAGATGGCAGGGGGAGGACGCCCTAGAGCACAGCTGCCGCCGGGGCTCCTGCTGACTCACCCGTTTTTGATGTTTTTGTGGTTACCCAACCCTGCAACAGGTCTCATGCTTGCTGATTTTACCCCTTAGGGCTAATACTGTCTAAACTTGACGAATCTTTGTTTTTTTCTACACCGGAGCCAAGAGGGTACTTACGAACAACGGCGTGCTCCCAGCGGTAGGTTCAGCAATCTGCTTTTGAGGAGCAGCCGGTATTCTTTCTGCGGTGTGGCCGTCTCGCTGTTTTCATCACTTCATTGCTTTATTGCTTCGCTGGAGGGACGTCGAATGCTTTGGCTCTGGCTGATCCGCCGTTTCGTGCAGCAATTCACCCTGCGCCTGGCTCACCTAAACCAGGGATCTTTTTTTGGCTGGTCGGGCTGTGGTTTGGACGTGGACGTGCGCCTCGGACCGCGGAGGCCGAAGAGAAGAGTTTGCTGAACTTGCCAATAACAGAGGCGATGGCTCCAAAAAACTTGCCTAGGTCCACTCGGGCTACCAAAACTGTGGTAATCGACCAAGCAGCAATATCACCAGCCCGGATTACAACCTCGATTACAACTGCAGCTGTGACAACTACGATGGCGGCATCTGCACTTCCGTTGGTTACCACAGCAAAATCGCCAGCTGAAGCCACGGGGGCGAACAAGCAGGTACTTCGCCCTCCAGTATTGATTGTCGATGGTACGTTTTCTTCTAAGGCAGTATTATCTAAAAATAACAAGGAAGCAAATACTAACTCGGACCCTCTTTTAGAAGGTAACAGGGGGGTGCCCTTAAATTTGGAAAAGGAAAATGAAAATGAGAATGAGGGGACTTCTATAACTCCACCTTGTGATAAAACCGACTCATCTGGCAAGACGGTTCGATTAGGAACTACAGTGCTAGGAGATGGTTACACATTTAGCCAAAGGCAAGGGGACAACTTGGTGAAAGGGCCCAGGGAGCCGGAATTGGATATAGCTGATCCCCTAGAAACTATCATGGGGAAAAGTTTTACCAGCTCAACAACTGTGACTGTGACTGTGTTACCCTTCGGAGTGGGGGATGAGGATCGGGATGGCGAGGGTGAAGACGAGGGCAAAGGAGGCTGTTCTTCTGAGGGCTCTGAATATGAGGAGGGAGAAGAGTACGAAACAGGGGTTAGAGCTGCTATAGAAGCAGCCAAATGTTTGGCAGATCAAAGGGGAAAGGTTAAACAAAATAAAAAGTCCAAGAACAGGAATAAGAAAGGGAAAAGAACACCAGTAGAAGGTTTATATTTAATCAATACTGCTCCAACTATGAAAAAAATCTTAATTTGGACAAGAGCCCTCTTAGGAAGTGGATCCAGGCTAAGGGACTATTGAAGAACATGACCCTTAGATGGTCAGGCTCGGCCCTATCTGCTGATGAATTTCAGGAAAAGCATGCGTGCCCCCACCCGTCGCCTCAAGCTCCCCATGCACCTGCACCAGCATCAGCTTTGGATGTAGATTTGGTCCCGCTTCCCAGTCCTATTTGTCTGGCACCTAGCTCTGTACTGGAAAATTCCCCTGTAAGTCTTGAAACATCAAGCCCAGACTCCCCTAACGACACCTTGCCAGATGGTTTTGAGAAACGGGGGCCTGAACTGTCTCCTTTCGAGGTTATCCTACATACTCTAACTAGCCATCATGCTGAGGCGCAAGAGCATTTTCTACAATTACGGGGGGACAACACCAAACTCCAGAACTCATCGACAGAAATGAATTCCAAAATTAGGCGGGATGTCGCAGGAAATTGAAGACCTTCAGCAGAGAGTTGTTAGTATTGAAGAGAGCTCAGCTCACACTGAGTCTTCTCTGAAGGATCACGAGAGCCAGATTCTTGCTCTACAGCTGAAGGTCGAGGACCTGGATAACTGCCAACTCCGATCAAATCTGAGACTCTTTGGTGTCCCGGAGGGTGCTGAGGGGCCAGATGCAAGGGCATACGTGGTGAAACTACTAAATAAAGCTCTACCTGATTTAGCTGACTGGGATTGGGACTCTCGGGTTCAGAGAGCCCATCGTCTCCCCCCATTTCAGAAGAAGAGGGATTGCAAATACACTAGGCCCTTTATTATCTATTTTGGGGATTTTCTTTTGAGGGAGGCAGTAGCTTTTAAAGCACGTCCCAACTCTCCTATCAAGTTTGAGAATATGTCTTTATTTGTTCGCTCAGATTTGAGTAAACATACTATGGATAGGAGGTGGAGATTAAAAAAAATGATAGACCCTTTTAAAGCTATTGGGGGACAAGCATTTTTGCAGGTGCCTGCCTGCCTCAAAGTCATTAAAGGAGCTCACACTTATTATTTCTCGGATGAGAAGGAGGCGCAGAGCATGCTATCCAATATGAGTTAGATTTTGGGCTAAAAACGAGTGATTTTTATGTATTTTTTATCTCTCTTTAGTTTTCTTTAGCTTTCTCAGATCACGGGGGACCGTACCTAAAGCGCTTTTCTTTCCCCTTCCCTTTTTCTTTGTTTGTTGGTACTTAAAAGAAAAGAAACTGGGTGGTAGGTAGCCCCGGTGCTGCTTTGCTCTGAGCTGCCCATTCAACGGCAGCAGATACAGAGGGGGCTCCCTATTGTTCTGAGTTGAGGGAGAGGGGGAGTGAGGGTGGGCCTGAGTTCTCCGAAGGGTGGTCGTTTGGGGAGGGGCTAAAAAATTTAAAAAGTCAGAACTTTGTGATAAAGGCTTTAATTTGAAAGGAAGATACTGTTGCTTTTTTTATTATTTTCTCTGCTTGATGATATACAGTGTCACGAAATTGGCTTAAATCATCGATTAAAATGCATATATTAAAATGCTTAGCGTGTAACGTAGCTGGCCTAAATAGCAAGAGCAAAAGAAGACTTATTTCTGAAGAATTAAGCCTTTATAACCCTCAGCTAATCTTTTTATCTGAGACACATATTTCGTACACGGATAGAAAGTTACTTAACGAGCTCGGTTATGAGGTTATAGTTTGCTCTACTCAACAGATTTCTTTCATGGGTGTTGCCATATTAAAGGATAAAAGATCTAGAATTGAAACGATTAAATCTGGCACCGATAAATTGGGCCGGTAGGTGATTGCGCAAGTTAGTATTGGAAATCATAAATATGCACTCTGTGGAGTTTATGGTTCAAATACGGATGAGGCTTTTGTTTTGATGAACTGAATTTGGAATTATTGGGTTGGGAGGGGGAACTTATCGTGATGTGGGATTTTAATTGCATTATGGATTATCAGCAGGAAACAACAAGATTGGGTACTTTGCAGCGTATGCACAAAGTCAGGGCTGCTATTTTAGATATAAGCAGAGCACACAATCTTAAGGATGTATGGCGTTCTCTCTATCCCGACATACCTGGCTATACATTCTACTCAGCCCCTTATAAACTTTGTACGCGGATTAACATGGCATGGGCAACGGATCAAATAATTTAGAATAGCTCTATGGAAATTTGCCCACGGGTGTCTTCGGATCATAATCCCATTCTATTAACATATAGCTATGATGAGGGTCAAATCAACACAAGATTGCTTTCTTTCCCTCGTTACCTATTGACCGATACAGCTTATATTTCTCAGCTCAAGCTGCATTTGTGTGAATTTATTAAAATAAATCTTCACATGGCCTCCCATATTTGTGTTTGGGACACTTGTAAGGCCAGCCTCAGAGGTCATGCGCAACAATATATTTATAAACAGAATTCTGAACGCCGGAAGGTTAATAACAAATTAATAGCAGATAATATTGAATATGAAACTTTATTGGCTGAGGCGCTCCGTTTGCGATCCACCAACATTGCAGAAATAGAGCTAAAACTTGGGTCATTAAAATCTAATCTTAAAACAACTTTTATTGAAAAAAGCTGCGCCAAAATGCTATACTAAAATTCAGTACTATGAAGGAGGGGATAAAATCGGTAATCTACTCGCTTACAAAGTGGCGGATGATAAAGCTCAGACTCGTATTAAATGTATAAAAGGTGCGAACCAAATTATTTATAATCAAGCTGTGCAGATCTTGACCCAATTCAGGGAGTATTATAGCACCCTTTATACCCCGGAGAACCAACCCCCTACATCTGACATCTTAGAATAATTAGAAAGTAATATCAAGGGAAAATTTAATTTACCTGGTTTAGAACATCTGTCGGATAATATTGCTGAGCTAGAATTAAGGCAGGCTATTTTATCTTTGCCTATGGGGAAAGCCTCAGGGGAGGACTCAATCCCGGTGGAATTATATACAATTTGCATTGAGGAAATAATTTCTCTTTTTCTTCCTGTAACACATTATATTGTGGTAAAGGGGAAGGTCCCGGATTCTTGGAATACAACAAAAATAATTTTCTACCTAAAAAAGGACAAATCAGCTGAGGAATGTGGGTCGTACAGGCCAATTTCTTTGATTAACTCAGATGCGAAGGTTTTTGCCAAGGTTTTGGCAAATAGGCTGGCCCTGATTATTCCTGTGATTGTTAGTGAACAACAGCACGGTTTCCTCTTGGGCAGGGACACAACAACCCACATTAACACAGCTATCACAGCCTTCGACATTGCAGAGACTGAAGCCTCCCCACTCGGCATGATTTTATTAGATGCCGAAAAGGCTTTTGACCGAGTGGGGTGGGACTATATTTTGTCTGTGTTGTCTTTCATTGGATTCAGGTGTAAAATGGTCAGCTGGATTCGGGCTCTATACGATCAACCCACGGCTAAATCAGTTATTCAGGTCTGTTATCCTCTGCTTTTCCTATTGCACGGGGAACTTGGCAAGGGTGCCCGTTGTCACCCCTGCTCTTTTCCATATCTATGGAGCCATTTCTTCCTGCACTCGTGGCCCAGCCTAGGATAATCCCATTTTGCTCTGGACCTCACTGTTTGAAAATTACCGCATATGCAGATGACATTGCAATTTACTCTTCAAATGTCACAACAGCACTAGAGGGCATTATGGTTGAAGCGAAAAAATTTGGCAATGTCTCTGGCTACAATTTAAACGCGAAAAAAAAACAGATAGTGGTCAACTATAAATCTCCGGGGGGAATTATTGGGATCTGTAGGGCAGATAACTATTAAGGGGTGAAAATATCATCTAAGATCAGCGATAAAATCCCCATTAGTTATGACGTGCTTGTCAAATCAACCCAACTGCTTTTGAAAAAATAGCATAAACTACCATTAAATATAAGTAGAATACATTTAATTAGGATTAAAATTCTTCCGAAATTTCTTTATATTTTTTGTTCTATTCCTTTGCCACTTAATAATGTTTTTTTTAAAAAGAAAAGCTTGATGGCATTTTTAGCAGTTTCATTTGGGGCTATCAGAAAGCACGAAAAAGCTTATCTTCATTAAAAGGATCTATTGATATGGGAGGTCTTAACTTTCCAGACTTTAAACTCTACTTTTGGGCCACTTTTATTGGGTGTCTTCGTTCCTTGCTTAACCCTGATTTAAAAAATTTGTTTTTTCATACCATTATGCTGAATTTAGATGCAAGAATGTGATTGCTCAGATTGAACGACACAGATTTTTACAAAAGAGTCAAATTTAAGACAGCGCGAGATATTGCCAAGATCTGGTTCAGTATTTTGCTTTTTTGTAAGACCTCTTTCTATCATCCAAAATGAAAGGCTTTGGGACAACCCAGGACTTCCGGGGATATTTAATGATAGCTGGGCTAGTGTTTGGGCAACCCATGGTATTGTAACCTTGGGGGACTTGTATGGTACTAATGGTCTTTTAGACTTTGAGACACTAAATCTTTTGTACCATCTTACGGAGTCTATGAGGTTTAAATACATCCAGGTTCAATACTTTCTGATAAGTCGGATGAAAATTCGAACGGTTTCAGAATCTGATATCTGGGAGTGCCTCTACTCATCTAAAACTAAATCAGTAATAAGCACCGGCTATAGCTGCTTGATTTCTTATGTAAAACAGGATTGTTCTAAATTAGAGGAGAAATTGAGCTTTAAACTGGGAACAACGATCTATTCAGATCAGATTTCTCATTCTCTCTCAAAAATTAATAATTTGGTTCAATCAGCTAGCCTACGATTGCAACAATTTAAAACCTCTTGTTTGTTATATTATACCCCGGAAGTGATTCCTAAATGGTCTTCAAATACATTATATACTGATCGTACCAAATGCCCTAAGTGTGATACTGTGGGTGCTAATATAGAACACATGTTATTTTCCTGCCCGCTATTGAACGACTTTTGGCTTAATTTGGATAAAGTTTTGAAATTTAAATTGGTAAGGCCACCATCACTGTCAGCTTCTACTGTACTTTTAGATATACATAGTCCTACCTTACCTCAACAGGCCCTAATTACTATTCTGTTATCCTGTGCTAAACTTACGATAGCTCGGGCATGGATATCGCCACAGCTGCCACATATCATGCAGTGGTGGTCTTTGGTCAATGAAATTCATAACATGGAAGCAGGAATAGCCCGAATTAGGGGTACTAGGTCTTTGCTTAAATTTTAGAAAATATGGGGCACTTTTATTTAAAATCTTTTACGAAGTAGATTTTTCTTAAATGGTATGAATTTTTTGCTAAGCATTGTGTATTTCTCTTATTTTTTTATTATGTATTTTTTTCATTCTGTATATATTCATGTATAGACATTGATAGTATATATGCATTGTTTTTGTTTGGTTTTCACTTTGTGCTGAAAATAAAAAAGAGAAAAATAAAAATAAAAAGACAAGAAGAAAAGAGCCCACACAAGGTATCCTAATGGCCAAGCATGAAGTGTAGGTTGCCATGAATGAAAAGAAAAATAGTGGGTTTCACAAACTGCCATATCTTATTAGTTAGGGGTGATATTAAAAACTAGCCACATACAAACCCTGCATGCAAACTACACACGCAGAAGAGAGAGAAAGGTCATCATACTGGCAGAACTCACCTAATTCTTTCAAAGAGTAGAGTTAAACCAATAAGTAGACTTCAGGTTCATTAAATAAGGAGCATTCGAGTTTTTGCGATTCTATGGAACAGAACCACTTATGAGTATAACCTGGGATAAGGCTAAAGAGAAGTAGACTCCTATTCACAAGTAGAAAAATATATAAGACTCACTTGCACAATGTTGAATTAACCGTAAAGGTGTGTGGCCTCTCCTAATCTCCTAATCTCGTTTTGTTAATAATCAATGAACATCAAACCTGTCAAAAAATAATAAGACAAATACCCATCTATCCATAGTTGAGAAAATCTATAGTATATAAGAAAAAGATCTTTTTTAAAAAAATCACTTGTATGTATAAACACAGAGTCTATCAGTAAAGCTCTATTAAGTATTCAAAATTCAGAAGTACTATCGCTTAAAATGTATTATTACCAAATGGGTCCCTGATTAGATACAGAGGAGTATTCCTTAGAATAGATATGGCACAAAAAGGAGTCAAGGGATTCAGTTAATATAAGTCATCCAGTTAAATCAACACATTATCCAGAAAGACGCAATGATCTCAAAGACTCGTAGTGCTGTAAATATGTCAATATCTAATAACATTAAAAACCCATGTGCAACCTGGTTTCAGGGTAAATATATAAGTCATACAAACAAATAGCTCCCCTTTCAGTACAGAGGGGTACGCTTACCGGTAAGTAGAGTGTGTTCAGCACACGCGTATGAGTAGGCGTCTCGCAAAGGCACCATCTTTGAATGTGATATTTTTTTGTAAACTTCTTCACCACTCAGAAAGAGTACTTGATCCCTCTAGAAATGGCCACCATCTTAAGACGGGCTTTGTATAGAGACCGCTACTGTGTTTCATGATTGTTCAGAAGAGGAATATAAACCGCAAAATCCTAATTTAAAATTAATAAATGCACCCGTAATGAGTTATTCGCATACAAACAGAGAAGAATGAAAATATTAACAAAAAACATGAGGTGGGTTAGAGCGAGTAAGAAAATTCGCCATTGTGTGATCTAACAAACAGCTCAAAATATAACTCAATCTATTCAATAACTCATGTAAGTTTGATTCATATACTATCAGACTCCTAATTAAAACAAGATAACAATATTGTAGATATAGCTATTCAAACATTGAAAGTAACGTTCCACATCAAAGGACCTTAGTTATGTAATCTCCACAGAGTAAAACATATAGCAGATAAGGCACATACAACAGTAATGGACTTGAGTGTAATTATAGACAGATATGCTTATAATAATAATGCAAGTGTAAACAAACATGTTTGTATTAAATCCAAATGACCATCTCTTATTTGATTACATGAAGCTTAACATGGACTATAATGTAGAAGGACTACAACCATCACAAACTAATTATTACACATAAAAACATGAAAAACATTACCTATAATCATCTTTATTTATTCTACAGATCCAATCCGCATTTGTATCATCTCATTGTTATAAACATTGCCAATTATGTGGGTATACATCCAACGTATGGAGATTTCTTAAACAAATCAGTTCCCCAGGAAATACTGAAGCTCATTATCAATGTTCAAGCCCATATCGACCGCATGTACTTGCATGATCCACCGCGCTTCTTTTTGCCTCAGTCTTAATTCGCGGTTGCCACCTCTGGCATCCGGTAAAACTGTTTTGATATTTGGGAATTGTGACATGTGATTGGCTGTGGGGTTACGAGCACGAGCTTGCGGTTGATTGACTGTGACCGGTTGAAATTAGGAAGTGTTGCTAGCCATTTTGTGATTCAGTCGTTAAGCTTGCCTCTCTCCCTCTACAAGCCATTGGACCATATTTCTACCTCTGTTAGGCAACACTCAAAATATACCACAGCTCTGTCTGTGCGAGATACTCCTTTCACGGTCCCTCTCCCCACACCCCCGGCTCGCAACTCGCTCCCCACGTCACAGGAAACCAGGACCTTCGTATGTTGTGGTGTACCAAAAACATGTCTTAGTGCACAGAAACTCCTATCCAGCAAGCTATAGTATGTTGTTCCTTTTCTGTACTTCAGCTGAGCTACCAATGATTAGATGTCCTAGAACGATGCGACTCAGGTCCTCTCAGAATTTGTGGGAACAAGACACTCTTTCGGTTAGACACTCATACCTATTCAGAATGTGAGTAACCAGAGACTTTGTATAGTTTAAACTGTTTATTTTAACTAACGAGCTCTGGAATGTAGTACACATGCTAAGGTGAGCAAAGAAATGCATGTAAACAATACAATCAGCATAGTTAGAATTGCATAAAGTATGAATGGGGAAAGGGTATTAAAATGTCAGCGGATTAAGGCAAATAGCGCTTAACATCCTCCATATGCTACAAACATATTGTATTATATTAGTGGAAGACCTCTTTCTGATTAGTTCTCCGTACTACAGCAGAGCTTCGAATGCTTAGATATCCTAGAACAATGCAACTGATGTTCTCTCAGAATTCAAGGGAACAAGACAGTCTTTCACTTAGACACTGATACCTGTTCACAATGCGATTAACTCTAGACTTTGTATAGTTTTGAATGTTTATTTCAACTAATGAGCTCTATAAAAAAGTAGTCACGTGCTAGGGTGAGCAAAGAAATGCATATAAACAATACAATCAGCATAGTTGCAATTGCATAACGTACGAATGGGGAAAGTATATTATAATGTCAGTGGATTAAGCCAAATAGCGCTTACCACCCTCCCCGTGCTACAAGCCATGTTTATTATATCAGTGGAAGACCTCTGGGCTTGGACAGCGGAACCCCCTACCTCAAGTCTTATATGATAGGATTTAAATCTCCAGACAAGCACAGCTCTTTCTCAGGAAAGATTGTTGTCTAAGTGTGTGTCATTTGCATTCTGTGCAATATTAAAAACACTCAAAATTTCAGAAGCAGAGGTTTGTTCCAGACGAGAACTCAGTGCACAGCAGAAATAGTGAAAGGCAGACAGTTCCCATGCGAAGTAGCAGAAACTGAAGTGTTTATGAGAGGCAATGCATTTACAGTCTTGTGGAAAAGGCGGCTAAAATGGCTGTGATGCAAGGTACAAACTCATGCTAACTTAGGAATGTATGTTGACACCTTGTAACTCTTACAACAAACTTATGTGGCATCGCCAAATTAATCCATCAGTGCTCATTGATTATTGGTGCTACCAGCATTATAGCAGGGCAACTTGCGTGGTACTCGATGTAACTCCGTTGGAGAAAATCTTGTGCAGCCGTTCCTACATCCCACTGAGCTAGTACACCAAGTGCAGCAGCATATGCCATGAAACCTATACTGGAACATTCATTCCCATGATTCACCAAAGGGTTCATCAGTAAAGGAAAATCCGGTTCATGCGATGCTGTGTTTGCGAGGCATAGATCCAGCGCCCATTGGAAGGGACAGCACATGCATGAGAACACTTGCTGGATGCAAGTATACCAGGGATGGAGGAAAGACAAAACATAAGCCACACTGAGAGTGGCCAGCGGCAAGGTGCCATAATAGTGAAGCATACGGTTGCAAAGTAGCTGTAGAAGGGCTGAGTTTTGAATGAGCACAAGTGGAGCAGCCATTTATAAGCATGCACATCAAGAGGAAAACTCCGGCAGCCAAAGCTAGTTGAAGTGGCAACCTGCCGAAAACACTCGAGAAAATAAGATGAATCAAAGCAGGGATCCCACCAAAAATAGTTTGAAAACACATTACACAGCCAGATCTCAGAAGCTAAAAAAATGCACTAGCCTTGTTGTATGCGAAGCATTGAAAATAGAATGAATTAGTTCAGCAAAATGTGGGAGATCAGTGTTTAAAAGATTATTAACTTCTGTTGTTGTGTTGGCCACCTGCAGGACAGAAGTCTCAAGGTCAGAAGTGAAAGTAATTTCTGGAATCTTGCGGGCATTCATAGGAAATTGGGTCTGCCTGAGTGGAGTGATCTGGTTGAAGCACATAAGATCTGTATGTTTCAAGAAACCTGGAGTACAGAACCACTCCACCGGGTTGGGTTCGTTACCGTTTTTGTCCCAGCAGAGAGACCTATGCATGGGAAGGGGCGTCCCTTGGGGGGCCTTATCACGTGGGTAAGCATCTCCCTGAACTGTCGAATAACATCCAAGCAGATAAAAAATCCAGACATCTTAGGTATCTCACTATGCAATCACTGTAGAGGTCCGACTCTAGCTCTTTACAATGTTTATGCTAGAGGCACAAAAAATGGGCGTACCTCACCTGTAATATCTGAGCTTGAGGCGCAACTTAGGGACTGTAAAGAAGCTGATTTTACTCTAGTAGCAGGTGATTTTAATTGTACTTATGAGCCACCTCCCCTGGAAGGCATCCCTGACCTGGGTGAAGAAGACAGTAGATGGGGTGTCCCTTCACTTTCCATCCCTCCGATTAAGCGTTGGACCCGCAGTGCAGTGCAGTTAAATGCACTGACTTTAGAGTTTGGGCTAAGAGCCACCAATGGCCGTACATTATCTGACCGGATGGGTGCCCCGACGTTCAATAGGGTTGGTCACACCTCGAGGATTGACTATATCTTGCTGGACCTGGGGCTTTGGAGCAGGGTCGAAGACATGACAGTCATACCAACTGTTGAGAGCGACCATATTTCGCTCTCTCTAACTATCATGAATCCCTGGTCTAATGAAGTACTGTCAGCTCCTTCCAAAAGTTTGCACAAGGTCACTGTCTCCTCTTGTGGAAGGCGCCTAAAGTGGAATAAAGTTGCCAGTAACCCTGACAAACTTTCCACAATAGAGGTGATACTTGTAGCCTCACAAACACAATTTGATACCATCGATTTAGTCACGGCAGTGGACAGGGCAACACCCATTTTTGAAGCTGCTGTCAAGACTATAGGGGAAGTCTTTTGGGTAAAGGGTAATGCAGGGAAGATTATGTCCCAGAATAAAACCAAGGGAAAGCATGATTGGTATACAGCAGCTTGTAGGAAAGCTAAGTCTCGGCTAATTGAGGCCGTTAAGGGCAAATCTCAATCTCAAATACAGTTAGCCAGGAAAGAACATAAGAGAACACTGGGGCTAGCAAAAAAGGAGTGGGAAGAGGCCTACTGGTCTACCCTCAAAGATGCTAGCTCTAAGAAAGACTCAAAATGTTTTTGGGATACCATTAGAGCTTGTAATAGGCCAGATAGTGATTTAATAACCTGTAATATCCCAAGCCAGGCGTGGGTTAAACATTTCTCGAAACTCTACACCCGCCAAGCTGACCAACCATTGATGAGCGACCCTCAAGGGGAGGTCGTGGCTCCATCATTTCTCCCTCCAATCTGGAACATCCAGCCTTCCGATTTCGACTTCACTATCAAAGAGGTCGAATATGCAATAGGTACTATTATTCCCCAAAAAGCGGCAGGCCCGGATGGTATCCCTGGTGACCTCTTAAGATCAGATATTCCAAAGTGGGGAAAATTGATCCATTCCCTACTAGTCGCTATCTGTAGTGGCGCCCCTGTCCCCTCTTCGTGGAAAGGGGCGGAGGTGGTTCCAATTTATAAAAAAGGCCCCAGAGAAGACCCGTCAAATTATAGGCCCATTAGCCTGTTAGACATCAGCCAAAAAGTAGTCGGCAAGGTCCTACTGGTAAGAATTCTAAACTGGGTAGAAGAAAACAAAATCCTTACTGACTTCCAGGCGGGCTTTAGAGTGGGAACTGGGACAATCGAGCAAGCTTTTAGGCTCATGATGCTCTATTGGAAAATTGTGGTCATTGGCAGGGGCAGTCTTTATCTCGCGTTCATCGATTTAAAGACTGCCTTTGACCTTGTACCTAGGGAGACCTTATGGAGCGTATTGGCCGATATGGGGTTGCCGCACTACTTGCTTGTACTACTTGTTAGGCTGTATGAAAATAGTTTTGCCCAGATTAGGTGGGGCTCAGGGGGGGAAAAAACTAATAGTATCCCGGTTGAGAGAGGAGTCCGCCAGGGATGTGTGTTAGCTCCCACCCTTTTCTCCCTTTACATCAATGGGGTGGTTGAGCACCTTCGGAAATATCCTTCAGATGAACCATCCCTGGCTGGTGAACGCATACCAACCCTCCTCTTCACGGACAATACGCTTTTAATATCTAAAACCCCTATAGGCCTCCAAAGACTCCTAAATAACTTTCAATCCTTTTGTACTAACCGGGGTCTGGTAATCAACACTAGCAAAACAAAATATCTTGTTCTGAATCCTCCCAAAAAACTAGTCCGTCCTCCTACCCTGGATGCTGAACCCCTGGAGAGGGTAGAAGTTTTTGACTATCTTGGGATACGCCTTTCGCACAAAATGGAATGGACACCACACTTGGATAAAATGCTCTTAACCCATAAGAGAATAACAGGAGCGCTTCTGAAAGAACAACGCTCCTGTACAATAAGACCAATAGCTACAGTCTTGGAGATCTATTCCGCCAAGGGTGTTAGCTCTGCTCTCTATGGGGCCGAACTTTGGGGGTCATCCATTTCCGATGCTCTAGCAAGATCTGAGATGAAATTTTGTAGAGCGATTATGTCTTTACCGCAGGGCACCCCCACGGTCCCGCTAATGTTGGACTTAGGCTGTCGCCCAATTGATGACCTCGCAAAATTTCGCCCACTATTGCTATGGGCGCGTCTGTGGCGTGTCGAGGAACTCAGCAAATATGCCCAAGGCCTTGCAGAAATCATGTCACTACCAGGGTGGCACAAAATTAAATGGTTGAGAGACATGAAGTCGCTGCTAGTTAATCTGGGCCTAAATGAAGCATGGATAAATAGAACTTCACCTCCGAAGTCAACCCTCAAGAAACTTTATTGGGACTGGATCTCCTCACAAAGAAACACTAGTACCACTATGGGCAGACTTACGGAGGATTTCTTGAAATTTAAAGATCAACCTAAACGGGAAGTGTACCTTGACACTATAGAAAAACCCTTTGATAGGGCTCTATACTTCAAATTTAGAGTAGGAACCCTTACCCTTTATTCCTTTACCTCGAGTTGGAAATTCCGTACACAAATCACAGAGCTTTGCCCAGTGTGTCTAGCTAAACCAGAGTCATTGGCACATTTTATGTTTGAGTGCAGTGAGTATGAAATACCAAGGAGGGTTTGGCTTAAAAATCGATGCCGGCAGTTGGGTACCAAGAGTCATGTGACTGCAATCAGGATATTAATGTCTGATAGCCGTGCCACGTATGCTTGTGTTTTAGCCAAATTTTTATCATGGGCTTGGTCCATTAGAACAAAAAGGCTAAAATTAAGTGTTTCATTCTTTTTTTTTAAAATTGATTGCTTAATGAATTGCTTTGTAAACTTGTAAAATTGTTTTATATATGCCATTCTGATTTTACAAATTGCTGTACTGTGATTGACGTGTTGCTTTTATGATCATTTTTTTTATCGAAATAAAGCCTTTGACTTGATTTCTGGGACAATAAGGCTCTTATTGGGCTCAGCTTGTGCAAGTCTGCCTTCAAGGTCAGAATGGAAGGCCAAATCTAGGTATCAAAACTGCCCTGTGAGGGACAAACCGGTACGTTTTTACATCAAACTATACGTTGTGACACAGTCATAATGTATGGAATAACTTTTAAGATGCAGCTGCATTTTTCATTATTCCAGAGTAAATAAGTGCCAATAAACAACATCGTTTTGTGTGTTGTTGATATTGTAGTGGATGATGTATGTGTGTTATATCATGGTCAGAATCAATTGTGGGTCATGCCTATGCCATTAGAAACCAGTGCATTGGCTCGCAGCTGTGTGCCATCGAGTCGTCGGGCCGACAGCTCCATCTCTGTGAGCCATCCGGTTAGCTCATAGGTGTGTCTCTGCTAGAAGGCCCCACGGCCCGTAGCTCTCCCTTTGCGAGCCGAAATATATATTCAATTAAAAAAACATAGGTTTTACAGACATTATATTTAAAAATTAGCATTTAAAAAACCATTCAAATTCACTGAAAAAACATAGGTTTCAGGCACGTTATAGTTAGAAATTAGCATTTAAAAAACGTTATAAATTCACTGAAAAAAACAGGTTTCAGGGACGTTATAGTTAGTTGGACATTTCACTCGTACAAAACCAGAGAAATTCCCCTGTTATAGTTAGTTCAGCTAACTATAATTCGCATTCCCGCAATGCAATGCTGATTACGTCACATATAACATCATTCATGACATTTTCAGTGACATCACTGATGACATCACTGATGACATCTCAAATTACATCACTGATGACATCACTGATGAAATCATCCATGTGAAAATGTTATCCCCCTCCTCACACTGTAATATAACCTTTGATACACCCACAGTACCGGTTACTACATACACACTCACTGATTCCTAAGTCTACATGCACATCCACTCATTCACCCAGAGAATCAATTCAACACTATTATAAGCATTCATACATCTATACAGACACTCACACACCGCCACTCAGCCTGAGTTACTCACACACCTAGTCAGTCATGCAAAGAATCAATCATACTTCCATTTACTGACCTATCCAGCTATACACACACCACATCAGTTACTCAAATAGAAACAAATGCATACTTACTCTTTTGTATAATCACTGATACAAGTACACACTCATCCATGCAGCGACTCTCACAATCACTGACTCTCATATATAGTCATTTATATACTCTAACCTTCACATAGACTGCCTTTTATATATGTAGTTACTTGGACATGTGACATTGAGATATCCATTCTCACACAACACACCATACACACACTCACACTCATACAGCTGTTTCCATGTGCACTCTTGAACCCGTACACAGAGTGAATCAACCCCTCAAGCATCTATGCACAGAATCACACACCTCCCATGCACCCCCCCCACACACACAGGCACCCATACAGATACTCAGACAACCAATGATTTACCCATATAGATCCTCATTTAGCTACTCACTAACCCATGCAACTGCTTACATACAAACTGACAAACTAAACTGTGTGAATGTCTGTATAAGTCACTTACCCTTGCATTCAGTAAGACACATGTAATCACTCACTTAAACAGTCAGTCACACACCCACTAAATCCTCCATCCAGACACTTATACACCCACTCATTCTTCAATACACCTTGGCATATATATAATACATATTTAAACTGTATAGAAACACACATTCACTGTTTGATGTCATCAGTGATTTCATTTGAGATGTCACTGACCATGTCATGAATGATGAAATATGTGACATCATCAGCAGTACATTGCGAGGCGCTAGTTATAGTTAGCTGAACTAAGCATAACAGGGGAATTCTCTGGGTTTGTATGAGTGAAATGTCCAACTAACTATAACATCCCTGAAACCTATTGTTTTTTTCAGTGAATTTCTAAGTAATCTTTATTTATCATAGTTACTTAAAACCATTGCAATATAAAAATGAATTAAGAACAGAAAAGATAAAACTACAGTTTTAAAAGACTCAAAATTTAAAATGTTCACATTTCCTTATGACCGATGTGCTTGTATTTGGACTTAATATTTGTAAGTTATTGCTCAATGTCCTCATGAGCTCATGAATTTCTAAGGATTTTTAAATGCTCATTTCTAACTATAACATGCCAGAAATCTATAGTTTTTCTGTGAATATATATATATATATATATATATATATATATATATATATATATATATATATATATATATATATATATATATATATATATATATGTATATTTTTTTTTTCCACTAAAAAAACCATAGGTTATAGACCATATATAGTTAGGAATTAGCATTTACAAAACCTTATTTTACTCACACAAAACCATTGAAATTCGCATATATAGTTAGTTGCACTAACTATATATCGCGCACCCGCAATCCACTGCTGATCATGTCACATATTACATCATTCATGACATCACTGATGACATCACTGATGGCATCTCTAATGACATCACTGATGACATCACTGATGACATCTCAAATGACATCACTGATGACATCACTGATGACATCTCATTTGACATTACTGATCACATCACTGATGACATCATTCATGTGATAATACGATGAACCTCTTCAGACTCTAATATAACCTTAGATACACTCAGTGTAAGCAGACACTCACAGACTGTCACTCATCCATGGAGTTACTCACATACCTAGTCAGTCATGCAAAGAATCAATCACACCTCCATTTCCTCAACTATACAGTTATACACACCTTACTTATTCAAACATATACTAACACATATTTACTCTCATATACAATCCCTGATACAAGTTCACAATGATCCTTACAGTCACTCACACATTCACTGGCTATCATGCACAGTTATTTATATATGCCAACTCTCACATGTACTGTGTTTTACATATGTACTTACTATGACATGTAGCATTCAGATATCCATTCACTCATCAATACACTCATGCACACAGTCAACCGCCCATGCAGCTGTTTCCAAATGCACTCTTGAACTCATACACCTAGTGAATCAACTGCTCACACATCTCTGCACAGAGTCACACACCTCCCAGCCACCCCCACACACACTCAGTCAGACAGTTTAGTCACTAACCCATGCATTTAGTAAGACACATTTATTCACTCACTCATACAGTCAGTCACACACCTACTAATTCCTTCATCCAGACACTTATACATCCACTCATTCTTCAATATGTAAAACATATTTAAACTTTACAGAAACACACAGTCACTGGATGATGTCATCAGTGATGGCATCAGTGATGTCATTTGAGATGTCATCAGTGATGTCATCAGTGATGTCATTTGAGATGTCATCAGTGATGTCATCAGTGATGTCACTGACCATGTCATGAATGATGTAATATGTGACATCATCAGCAGTGGATTGCGGGTGCGCGAAATATATAGTTAGTGCAACTAACTATATATGGAATTTCATTGGTTTTGTGCGAGTAAAATAAGGTTTTGTGAATGCTAATCCCTAACTATATATGGTCTATAACCTATGGTTTTTTCAGTGAATTTTCAAGGTTTTGTAAATGCTAATTCCTAACTATATCTGGTCTATAACCTATGGTTTTTTCAGTGAATATATATATATATATATATATATATATATATATATATATATATATATAACATTTCTATGGCAAAATGAAACCCCTCATTTTGTTCCTTTGCAAATTAAATGTTTTAAGTGTTAACACTTTATTCCAATCAAGATGACTTCAGGTGTGCCATACTTTTGTCATAAGTAAGACTGTTAGCGCTCTAGTTGTTCTTTAGAACACTCTGGGACATTCTGTCACTGGGCTATAGTTGGGCTACATCTGGCTGATATTTGGGCTACATTTGTTTTTTTTGTCTCTGGTGGCCATCTTTGGGCTACATTGGGCTACATTGGGCTACATTTGGGTTCTAACATATATATAGCCCAATGTAGCCCAATATATATTTTTCAAAGTTAATTTTCGTAAAAACCACTGGAGCATATATCTTGAGACATAGCAAAGGCACATCGGGCTACCAGTCCCTACAATTTTGCCAAGTTTTGTGGAAATCCATTCAGCCGTTCGAGCTAAAAGTGAGTCCAACCGCCCTATGGAAAACTTAATGTTAAAAACACGTTTTGGGACCCCCCTTTTTTCTCAGCCCCCGCTTGACGAAACCCCCCCTTTCACTGCTGAAAGCACGGCAGACTGCACCAGTGTTGAGCTTTCATTCCACTTGGAACTTTATTAGTTGGTACAAAATTGTGAGACTTGTGAAGCTACCCCACTCGGGGAGGACTTTCGGCGCACTGCATTGTCCAGAAGGCTTTGCGCAACACCACGCCCACTGTGGCTGGTGTGGGTAATAACTATTTAGTGCACGAAAATAAGCTGCTCCACACTCTCCCTACCTATGCCACTGAAGAAAGGATGAAACGATCCTGAAACGCGTCAGGCAGACGATTATGGAAAGACTGTCAGTGTTCTTGCATCTGCTGGCAAGCTGTGAAATGGATGCAAATTCCGAATGTGCCGATTAAACTTTGTGTGGCTCTATTTCAACTTGTGGGCTGACCTGTGTGTTGGAGATATTGACGGCTGCTGCCCAGCCGGGAAGTATTGCCCACTGCTTGGAGGCGGGTCCTGTGCAGGCTGTGAGGGGCTGCCTGCAACTATGGGACGAAGACAAGCAGCGCCATAACAGGATTGTGTGTGTTTGTGGCACTGTTTCACTGCTGAAAGCAAGGCAGACTGCACCATTGTTGAGCTTTCATTCCACTTGGAACTTTATTAGTTGGTACAAAATTGTGAGACTTGTGAAGCTACCCCACTCGGGGAGGACTTTCGGCGCACTGCATTGTCCAGAAGGCTTTGCGCAACGCCACGCCCACTGTGGCAGGTGTGGGTAATAACTATTTAGTGCATGAAAATAAGCTGCTCCACACTCTCCCTACCTATCCCTCTGAAGAAAGGATGAAACGATCCTGAAACGCGTCAGGCAGACGATTATGGAAAGACTCTCAGTGTTCTGGCATCTGCTGGCAAGCTGTGAAATGGATGCAAATTCCGAATGTGCCGATTAAACTTCGTGTGTCTCTATTTCAACTTGTGGGCTGACCTGTGTGTTGGAGATATTGACGGCTGTTGCCCAGCCGGGAAGTATTGCCCACTGCATGGAGGCGGGTCCTGTGCAGGCTGTGAGAGGCTGCCTGCAACTATGGGACGAAGACAAGCAACGCCATAACAGGATGGTGTGTGTTTGTGGCACTGTTTCACTGCTGAAAGCAAGGCAGACTGCACCATTGTTGAGCTTTCATTCCACTTGGAATTTTATTAGTTGGTACAAAATTGTGAGACTTGTGAAGTACCCCACTCGGGGAGGACTTTCGGTGCACTGCATTGTCCAGAAGGCTTTGAGCAACGCCACGCCCACTGTGGCAGGTGTGGGTAATAACTATTTAGTGCACGAAAATAAGCTGCTCCACATTCTCCCTACCTATGCCTCTGAAGAAAGGATGAAATGATCCTGAAACGCGTCAGGCAGACGAATATGGAAAGACTGTCAGAGTTCTTGCATCTGCTGGCAAGCTGTGAAATGGATGCAAATTCCGAATGTGCCGATTAAACTTCGTGTGGCTCTATTTCAACTTGTGGGCTGACCTGTGTGTTGGATATATATATGCATATATATACTGGAGTCTGTTGTTCATCCTTTGGCGGGGTTCCAGCTGGGCACTGCAGAGAGGAGTGGAGGTATTGATATATATAGATATATATATATATATATATTCACTGAAAAAACCATAGGTTATAGACCATATATAGTTAGGAATTAGCATTTACAAAACCTTAAGACAGTTTAGTCACTAACCCATGCACTCAGTGAGACACATTTAATCACTCTCTCATACAGTCAGTCATGCACCTACTAAATCCTTCATCCAGAAACTTATACATCCACTCATTCTTCAATATGTAGACATATTTTAACTTTACAGAAACATACAGTCACTGGATGATGTCATCAGTGATGTCATCAGTGATGTCACTGACCATGTCATGAATGATGTAATATGTGACATCATCAGCAGTGGATTGCGGGTGCGCGATATATAGTTAGCGCAACTAACTATATATGCGAATTTCAAAGGTTTTGTGCGAGTAAATTAAGGTTTTGTAAATGCTAATTCCTAACTATATATGGTCTATAACCTATGGTTTTTTTCAGTGAATTTCAATGGTTTTTTAATAGCAAATATGAAAAGCTGAAAAATGTCAAGTAAGTGGTAGGTAAAAACATTTTTGTATTTATGCACGCTGATGTGCTTTGAACGCTGCCCCCCCCCCCCTCCTCTTTTCTTTTAAAAATTGGAAGAAACAAAAAGTATTCCCTTCCATAAATAACCCCTGACTTTTATTTTGTTATGGCAAGGGAACAAAATAAAGAATAAACTATAGTTGGTCACCATGGGGTTTAAAGAAGGGATGGTTCTTCACCAGATTAGATATTTACCCAGACCCTCATTCTCCAATGTGATGAACTAGGCTAAAATTCTTCTGGTGCCAGCACCCTGTCACAGAATATCACCCTAAAACATGGAATCTCCCAAACACCAGATTGAGTTGAACCCCACAGTAAGCCTTATTTCTTCAGGGCCTCAGAATTTCTTTTGCTTTGCTCATGGAAATTGTGGGATATTGGAGAGATAAGGTGTCACCATTAAGAAAGGGTAGTATTTAAATTTGCATATCAATTATGTTAAACCTTTTAGACATATGATATGCTAGCTTGAACTTATGCTTTACATTTGAAGCCGAATTCAACAGCTTAAGTAAGGAGGTTTTCGTAGTTGTAACTTTAAAGGGTGATCTAGCAAGCTGTAAAGATTTTCTAAAACAGTGGAGCGTATTTAGTTTTTTAATGTACATGTTTATGAAACGATTACACAAATGAAACATTTGTGAGTTTTAAATTTCCGGAGAAGTATAATTCACCAATAGCTCTCTCTGTAGATGTTTTTCCATTAACAATTCCAGTTCTATCACCCGCCCAGGATATCACTACTGTTAGTTGTCATTGTTGCTTCTGTTTTAATAAAAAATGTTTTAAGGTGTTTACTGTTTTTGTTGCGATGTATATATTTATAAGTTATTAAAGTGTTATAATCCTACTAATTTTTTATCGATTATTGCTCTTTGAGATATTCCCTGTCTACAAACAGAGAAGAATAGGAATATTCTGTCTCCCTTTGCAGATAGTGAAGGATAGGTAATGCGGACTTTTGTCCCCCGTTGTAATCCATCATGCCTGTTTTTCTCCCCACTGATTGATTGATTGGCTGGACATTTATTGTTCAAGGAATAGTTCTTTCGAGGTATTCTCTGTTTGCAAATAACGTGGAATAGAAATATTCTGTCTAGTCTTTGCAAGTAGTGAAGGGTGGGTAATGCGGACCTTTGTCCCCCGTTGTAATCTGTCATGCCCATCTACTCCCCACTGATTGATAAACTAGTTCCACCCGGACCATTTATTAGAGGTACATCATCTGGCTCAACCGGAGGGTACCCCTAATAAATAAGACATATGTAAAATACGAAGTAATCACTGTATCCTGTTAAACAGAAACTTTAGCATGAAACACACTTGAAAAGGAAGGGAAAGAAATCGAACAAAATCAGTAGGCCACTGATGAGTTTTTGACTTCGCTAGAAATAAGAAACATGAAAGTGGTGAGAGAAGCCAAGCTTGACGTTACGGCAGCCACGAGGTAGCTAGGCTCCGCCACCCCCCCACTGCTCCAAGCATGTCTGTCCCACCGCCCGCCACGCCCAATAACGGTAACATGAAATAGATACAAATCAGCAGATACCTACCCCCATTCCGGAAACTCCCGAAGTGCAACAGGTTCGCGGCTACGCCCATCCGGAAGACGAGGCCTTCGGCACGTGTAGGGCGGGTCCTGCTGGCAGCCGTCGGCCGGGGAGGTCGTCGCGTAAGGTGGGCCAGGAGAGGAGCCGAAGCCGACGGGATTCCTTGTCCCATCCTCTTCTTTCTTCAATAATGGCTGCAACAACGGGGGGGGATGTCTTGCACATGCCACCGACCCCCCCTCCCCTCGTATCTCCTGGTCTGGCCCGGCTTGGTATGAGCTCCCCATTCGGTCCTGAAGCGGCGCCCTGCAGGCCACGGGGGGGATGTCTTGCCTCTGCCTCCGACCCCCCCACCCCTCTTATCGCCTGTTCCGGACATCACGGATATCAACGCCAGGTGTCGGCGTGGGGTGCGCTGGGAGGGAGAGGCGGCGCGAACGAGCCTCTCCCACCCCCCCAGGTGGAGGCCCCTCAGCTGCACCCCCAACGCTCCACTCACCCAACAAAAGGTCTTGTCCACTATTGCGAGGCAATGATGCTCCGCTCACCCAGCGGGGGTCTCGTCCACTGTTGCGGTGCAACGGCGCTTCTGAGTTCAGCTAGAAAATGAGTCCTGCGTCCAGAAACGTTCTCCTCGACTTTGAAGATTCTATAAGAGCCACGGGGGCCCCCGACCCCCGCAGACACCCTCGATGGGGAATGACTGCCATGATCACCCACGGAACGACCACGACGTAGCCGCGGGACGTCGGCGCACTCATGCCGGCGCCGGCCTCAGTCTTGAAATGACCAAAATCCTGCAAGACTACTGTCCCACGGAGACAGTGGGACACCAGTATGACCCGGTAGGAGAGATTGTTGCCTCCCACCCCACTTTGACTGATGGTTCATGTCACCAGTCCCCTCTGCTACCCTTCAACGAAAACTTTTGGACTGCCGAAAGAGGTCCCGGTCCAACCACGAGTTGGTGGAGACATTTTGACTATACTTGGACCTTCCTGACCTCACCCAAAATGGCGCCGGTACAAATGAAACTCTCAACTCCTTGTTGTGCCCCGATTGCTCAGCCTTGATATCATGAGATATGTATGCAGTTTTTAGCACATGAATTGATATGGGAAAAGACTGATTATATGTTCGGACAATGAATTGATCCGGGATGGGTATTGATTATACGTTCGAACAATGAATTGACATGGGACGGGTACTGATTACACGTTCGGACAATGAATTGATATTAAGTTCTAATGCATCATTGATTACTGTATTTATTGAAGGTTCGAATTGTCGACACTTTTGGTACTTGCTCACAATGAATTATCGATATGATTTTGTTGCACTTGTCGCACTTTTTACTATGAAATCAATGACCACTGACTCTGTTATGTTTTCCACAAATAAATACCCCCCCCCCCCATTTACTGTTCCAGCCTGCTCCGTGGCCGGCCCACGGGGTTGTAGGCCCGTATTTGTGCACCAACATTTTTATTAAAGGTTTTTGAAAAAGCAAACGTAGTTGTAACGCGTAGATTGGTAAGTTTCGAATAAATGGCCACTGTTTCCGATATGAAAAAAAAAAAAAAAAAGCAGGTGAAATGAAGCAGCTTGATTAGTTAAGGGTTAAAAAGTATAGTACGCAGAAACATTGCAAATATGAATGGTCCAGGTTTGTTGTATGTGTTTTTCATTTTTGTACAGCATAAAGCAATCAATAAAGATCCTGGTATTTAGCCTCTACTTTATATGCTACCTGTATCAGGGAAGTTGTTTAAATGCCCCTAAGCCACCCTGAAGGAATGTCACCTGGCCCACCTAGTACGAACGAAAACGACCCCGTACCACTGTAGGTTATCTCTCTTCCTCAAAGGAGAGCACGAGCTCGCCCCCACTTTACACCGACTGCCCTTTGTTTTGACCCTCCCCTGCACACGATCCGTAATGCCACACTTGGGCGACCTATGCTATCCACAGGCCTCCGATAATTATCTCTCCCACATTACCGGTCCCCCCTGGGCTTAAACGCCGAGATGGTAGGGACTGCATCCCGTGGAGATAGGCCGAGTATGTAGTAAGTAAAAGCCTTTTCGGGTTTATGCGCGCTGATGTGTTTTAAACGCTGCCCCCGCCCCTTCTTTTTCCCTCTTTTCTGCAGGTCACTTCGGAACGTCGATTAAAGTACGGAAAAATGGTGACTTAACGGCCGATGGGATGGGAAAAAGGGTTTGAATATGGTGCCTATACACGACGAGCAAACAATGACTATGTCTCTCTCTGAACCCAGCGCTTGGGAGGGCAGCCTGAAGCAGAAACTTGATGGGTTAATACAGGATGACAAAATATGACTTCGCTTGGCACCCCAAATAATACAACCAAGAATGAAGTGCACCAATGAATAAATTCCTACGTTTAACTAAATAGGGAAAGTTGAAGGAATATTCCGAGGTGAGGTTTACCCAAGTACCCTCCGTCTGGAGGACTAGGAATGTTGCCAATGTTTAAGATTTACCACCTCCTTCTCGCACCCTCATAGACATGAAACTCAAAGCTGCCCCATTGTTCTCCCGACTGACACCTACCGTTGCCTCAGCCTGGAAACCCATTCGCTAAAAATGATTCGAAGATCCCCCCTGAGTATTAGCCCGACCAGGTTAGTTCCCGACCAATTGGCAAAGGTGTAAGTATTTGCAACCAAAGCCACCAGCGAAGGCAGCCGACGATAAGAGAGAAGAAAAAGGTAAAAAGAGCTCAGCCCCCAGATGAATTAAGTAGGATGCTAAGGATGCGCAGCATGCAGGAAGAGATCTTTTTGGCCAGCAACTGTTCTATGTTTTGTCTTGGATTTTTGTATATAATACATGTACTGTCTCCCCCCGCCCGAGTTTGTGTGTACGTAATGTATGGATCTACGTCGTCCCTCTGCCTGTGTTTCCATATTACTTGACCCCTGCTGTTCTGTGTTGTGTGCGCACTAAATGGCCTATTATTGTACACGTCTCTCTATCTCTCTCTCTCTCTCTCTCCCTCTCTCTCTCTCTCTCTCTCTCTCTCTCTCTCTCTCTCTCCATGTCGTACGTGTACCGAATGGTTCGTTTAGAGTGCGGACGACTCTCTCTCCGAGGGTCCCCCTGTTCCCTCTTCCCTTGTGTGGTAACGTTGTGCCCCACCGGAACAAACCTAATTGGGTCTCTTCGAACACAAAGGTTTCGGCAAAATTGACTGGAACTAAAACGATTGTAACTTGCCATATTACTACCTCTCCTTTCTGCAAAACGATGGAACCCGAGTTGGTAATGAAGGAAAGGACAGGTAAGACGACTGATGTCCCCTAATCTGGCCTTTTATAGGGGGACTATATGTCAATGGCCTTCTGTTTTTCAGTTCGTTAGAAATGCAATCCCCAATGCCCAGATTGCCCCACCCCTCTGCACTCAAGTGCGGATGTCCAAAGCGTCCTCGCTTCTCCTGATTGGCCCAAGCTCCATATCAGCTGTCCCCGAAGTATAACTGATGACCCTGATTAACCATCGCTCTCCGAGAAAAGCATGTTTACCCCCCCTCTCATGGTGATAACACTCCCCCCTGTTTACGAAGGGAAATGTAAGACTGTCAGTACTTGGGTTAAAAAGGCGAGTCTCTACCTAAGGACTCGATTTCGAGTTTGATAGAATACACTGTCGATGGGAGTCTGACTTCTCTCCACATACGTCACGAATGAACGCCAAATAGGCTTACGAATTCAGTGGAAATGCCCTCCTACATACTCCATAGTGATGACTTCTGACTGTGACCGATGAACCTATCCCCCAACTACTTAGGATTGGGGGCGGAATTGAGATGTATAAATGTCTTCTCCTGCCAGTTTTCTAAAACTTGTTTTGTACCTATTCAAAGATACACAAGCACCGGAGGAGAGGGGCTGGACGTGACGCACAGCCTGGCCACAGATCATGAAGCACGTGTGACCTTGACCAAAGGTGGAATCGCAGAGCAACGAGACGCGGGACGAGGCACCACTCTCGAACTCGGAAGATGAAAGGATGAAGGGCTGCCTTGAAGCCCTCGATCTGCTCACCCACTCGTGCCTGAAGTCCCCGTCCCTTTGAGCCCGACTGATGGGCCTGACTGCTCGTTATCCTTTGCTCCCTTGGTCCCAGCTGCTGGAAGACAAGTATCAACATATATGAGCCTCCTCAACCACCCTCAGAAAACATAGGGGGTCAGGATACGTCTCCCATACCCCCTTATACCCATTTCTCACATTGTTTTTCCTCCATCTTGTAATTTAATTAAAACGAAACACAAAATGGTGAATTCCCGTTTCGCGTCCCGATTCGCTACCCGGTTCGCGAACCGGAAAGCGCTTCTTCCGCAAAAAATCAAACTTTTTTTTATTTGCCCCACGGGACCCTTTAATAACCCCAACATCATTCCCAGGGGGTCAAGAAGGGTCGACCTTGCCCCCTTTCATTAAATTCCCCCTTCGTTTTTCACCTCTTCTTGTCTCTCGATCCTACCGAGAGACAAGATGGCGGCCGTACCGGACTGTTTAGAATGTTGACAGACACCGGAGAGCCAATCAGCTTCGCTTCGCAAAGTTCCGTTAAGCGAAAAGTACGCGAACTGGAGCGCTATCCGGGACGCTGTCACAGATATATCTGTTTTTTTAAACGTTAATTTCTCAAAATCCACTGGAGCACATATATTGAGACCCAGCAAAGGCACATCGGGGTAACATCCCCTACAATTTTGCCAAGTTTCGTGCAAATCCATTCAGCCGTTCGAGCTAAAAGTGAGGACAAACGCCCTATGGAAAACTCAATGTTTAAAACGCGTTTTGGGACCCCCCTTTTTTCTCGGCCCCCCTTGACGAAACCCCCCCAAATTTTCAGGGGCTGCTCAGTAACAAAATGTGCCAAACAATATGTGCCATAATATATATATATATATATATTACCTACTGGCTGTAGGTAATATATATATATATATATATATATTACCTACTGGCTGTCGCCAGTAGGTATATATAGTTAGGATTTTTTCTCTATGGGATTTTTGAAAATTCTATGTCTAATAACTTTGGCGTTTGTGGACGGAATTGGCTGAAATTTTCAGGAAAATGGAACATTTTGTTTCTGAGCAGCCCCTGACAATTTGGGTGGGTTTCATCAAGGGGGGGCCGAGAAAAAAGGGGGGTCCCAAAACGCGTTTTTCCCATGTTAATTTCCATAGGGCGGTTGGCCTCACTTTTAGCTCGAACGGCTGAATGGATTTGCACGAAACTTGGCAAAATTGTAGGGACTGTTAGCCCGATGTGCCTTTGCTAGGTCTCAATATATGTGCTCCAGTGGATTTTGAGTAATTTAAGTTCAAATAAAGATATATATCTGGGCGGAGCCTAACCACACATCTGATCTGATTGGCTGTCAGCACTTCATCCAAGAAGTGTTGGCAGCCATCTTGGGACCAATATACATGATAGCACCTCATTAAAAAGCATAGTTAATAGAGGGTTTTAGGACTTTAGTTACATTATAAATCATTTGTTGATGGTACCATACTCGTTTTAGGAATTGTGGTGGGTTCTAAGGTGATTTTACCATGTGAAAAAACCTTCTGCTGTGATATCATGAATATTATTTGAAAGAAAACTAATATCTCATGATTTTCCCACAGTGGTTTGGAAGGGGATCTATAAGCTAAACTGAATGCATATTTTCTGTAAATTCACATTATCTTTCTCAGTCATGTGAAAATGAAGTCTGACATTCTCAGTAAAACATGTACATCCAACAAGGACAGAGACTGTCAGTTGATTCCTTTGTGTTCTACTGCAGCCTCCTAGAGTGTTCTAAAGAACAACTAGAGCGCTAACAGTCCTACTTATTACAAAGGTATGGCACACCTGAAGCCATCTTGATTGGAATAAAGTGGTAACTCTTAAAACATTTAATTTAAAAAGAAACAACATGAGGGGGTATATTTTGCCATAGAAAGTATGATTAGTGCTGCAGAATGAAAAATTAGGGCACATTTTGAGTGACTTCTCAAATCCTTTTCTATTTCATTAAAACATTCTGACATGCAGTCTCCCAAAATGGCCACCAGAGACAAAAGAGCCCAAATGTAGCCCAAATATCACCCAGATGTAGCCCAAGTATAGCCCAATGGCAGAATGTCCCAGAGTGTTCTAAAGAACAACTAGAGTGCTAACAGTCCTACTTATTACAAAGGTATGGCACACCTGAAGCCATCTTGATTGGAATAAAGTGGTAACTCTTAAAACATTTAATTTAAAAAGAAACAACATGAGGGGGTATATTTTGCCATAGAAAGTATGATTAGTGCTGCAGAATGAAAAATTAGGGCACATTTTGAGTGACTTCTCAAATCCTTTCCTATTTCATTAAAACATTCTGACATGCAGTCTCCCAAAATGGCCACCAGAGACAAAAGAGCCCAAATGTAGCCCAAATATCACCCAGATGTAGCCCAAGTATAGCCCAACGACAGAATGTCCCAGAGTGTTCTAAAGAACAACTAGAGCGCTAACAGTCCTACTTATTACAAAGGTATAGCACACCTGGAGCCATCGTGATGGGAATAAAGTGGTAACTCTTAAAACATTTAATTTAAAAAGGAACAAAATGAGGGGGTATATTATGCAATAGAAGGTATTATTAGTGCTGCAGAAAGAAAAATTAGGGCACATTTTGAGTGACTTTTCAAATCCTCTTCTATTTCATTAAAAAATTCTGACATGCAGTCTCCCAAAATGGCCACCAGAGACAAAAGAGCCCAAATGTAGCCCACATATCACCCAGATGTAGCCCAAGTATAGCCCAATGACAGAATGTCCCAGAGTGTTCTAAAGAACAACTAGAGAGCTAACAGTCCTACTTATTACAAAGGTATGGCACACCTGAAGCCATCTTGATTGGAATAAAGTGGTAACTCTTAAAACATTTAATTTAAAAAGGAACAAAATGAGGGGGTATATTTTGCCATATGAATTATGATTAGTGCTGCAGAAAGAAAAATTAGGGCACATTTTGAGTGACTTCTCAAACCCTCTTCAATTTCATTAAAAAATTCTGACATACAGTCTCCCAAGATGGCCACCAGAGACAAAAGAGGCTAAATGTAGCCCAAATATCACCCAGATGTACCCCAAGTATAGCCCAATGACAGAATGTCCCAGAGTGTTCTAAAGAACAACTAGAGCGCTAACAGTCTTACTTATGACAAAAGTATGGCACACCAGAAGCCATCTTGATTGGAATGAAGTGGTAAGTCTGAAAACACTCAATTTAAAAAGGAACAACATGAGGGGGTTAATTTTGCCATAGAAAGTATGATTAGTGCTTCAGAAAGAAAAATTAGGGATCATTTTGAGTGACTTCTCAAATCCTCTTCTATTTCATTAAAAAAATTCTGACATGCAGACTGAAACATGCACTTTGAATACCAGCAGCAGACGTCCCTGGTGAGCAGTAGCTTTACTACAGTGATCTAATGTGCAACTAGAGTGCTAACATTCAGAATTTATGGCAAATGTGTGACACATCTGAATGCCTTCTTGATGGAACCAAAGTAAACAAGCATTGAAAATGCAATAGATCTCGCCCTCGTTTAAGTTAAAGCCATTCTGTTTGTAATGAGGTGGCTTTTTAGCTTTGCTTTTATTAGTGTTTTTTCAACCTTCATGTAAATAACATGCATCTGTATGCATATAACTATATGTATGCATGCATTTATGTTTGTATTTATATAGATATACAGATATATGTTTATATATGTATGTATATATATATATTCACTGAAAAAACCATAGGTTATAGACCATATATAGTTAGGAATTAGCATTTACAAAACCTTGAAAATTCACTGAAAAAACCATAGGTTATAGACCATATATAGTTAGGAATTAGCATTTACAAAACCTTGAAAATTCACTGAAAAAACCATAGGTTATAGACCATATATAGTTAGGAATTCGCATTTACAAAACCTTATTTTACTCACACAAAACCATTGAAATTCCATATATAGTTAGTTGCACTAACTATATATTGCGCACCCGCAATCCACTGCTGATGATGTCACATATTACATCATTCATGACATGGTCAGTGACATCACTGATGATATCACTGATGACATCTCAAATGACATCACTGATGACATTACTGATGACAACATCCAGTGACTGTATGTTTCTGTAAAGTTAAAATATGTCTTACATATTGAAGAATGAGTGGATGTATAAGTGTCTGGATCAAGGATTTAGTAGGTGCATGACTGACTGTATGAGTGAGTGATTAAATGTGTCTCACTGAGTGCATGGGTTAGTGACTAAACTGTCTTAATTTGTGCATCATTATGTCTGTTGTTCTGTAAACTGTTGCATGTGTTGATAAGTAGCTATATGAGTAACTATATGGGTTATTGATTGGTTGCCCAAGTATTTGTATGGGAGACTGAGTGTGTGTGTGGGTGGCTGGGAGGTGTATGACTCTGTGCATAGATGTGTGAGCAGTTGATTCACTAGATGTATGGTTTCAAAAGTGCATGTGGAAACAGCTGTATGGGCGGTTGACTGTGTGCATGAGTGTATTGGTGAGTGAATGGATATCTCAGTGCTACATGTCAAAGTAAGTACATATGTAAAACACAGTACATGTGAGAGTTGACATATATAAATAACTGTGCATAAGAGCCAGTGAATGTGTGAGTGGCTGTATGGATCATTGTGAACTTGTATCAGGGATTGTATAAGAGAGTAAATATGTGTTAGTATATGTTTGAATAAGTAAAGTTTGTATAACTGTATAGTTGAGAAAATGGAGGTGTGATTGATTCTTTGCATGACTGACTAGGTGTGTGAGTAACTCCATGGATGAGTGACAGTCTGTGAGTGTCTGTTTACACTGATTGTATCTAAGGTTATATTAGAGTCTGAAGAGGTTCATCGTATTATCACATGAATGATATCATCAGTGATGTGATCAGTAATGTCAAATGAGATGTCATCAGTGATGTCATTTGAGATGTCATCAGTGATGTCATTTGAGATGTCATCAGTGATGTCATCAGTGATGTCATTGACCATGTCATGAATGATGTAATATGTGACATCATCAGCAGTGGATTGCGGGTGCGCGATATATAGTTAGTGCAACTAACTATATATGGAATTTCAATGGTTTTGTGTGAGTAAAATAAGGTTTTGTAAATGCGAATTCCTAACTATCTATGGTCTATAACCTATGGTTTTTTCAGTGAATATATATATATATATATATATATATATATATATATATATATATATATATATATATATATATATATATATATATATATATATATATATATATATATATATTCAATGAAAAAACCATAGGTTATAGACCATATATAGTTAGGGATTTGCATTTACAAAACCTTATTTTACTCGCACAAAACCATTGAAATTCCATATATAGTTAGTTGCACTAACTATATATCGCGCACCCGCAATCCACTGCTGATGATGTCACATATTACATCATTCATGACATGGTCAGTGACATCACTGATGACATCACTGATGACATCTCAAATGACATCACTGATGACATCACTGATGACATCTCAAATGACATCACTGATGACATCTCAAATGACATCACTGATGACATCACTGATGACATCTCATTTGACATTACTGATCACATCACTGATGATATCATTCATGTGATAATACGATGAACCTCTTCAGACTCTAATATAACCTTAGATACAATCAGTGTAAACAGACACTCACAGACTGTCACTTATCCATGGAGTTACTCACACACCTAGTCAGTCATGCAAAGAATCAATCACACCTCCATTTCCTCAACTATACAGTTATACAAACTTTACTTATTCAAACATATACTAACACATATTTACTCTCTTATACAATCCCTGATACAAGTTCACAATGATCCATACAGCCATTCACACATTCACTGGCTCTTATGCACAGTTATTTATATATGTCAACTCACCCATGTACTGTGTTTTACATATGTACTTACTTTGACATGTAGCACTGAGATATCCATTCACTCACCAATACACTCATGCACACAGTCAACCGCCCATACAGCTGTTTCCACATGCACTTTTGAAACCATACATCTAGTGAATCAACTGCTCACACATCTATGCACAGAGTCATACACCTCCCAGCCACCCACACACACACTCAGTCTCCCATACAAATACTTGGGCAATCAATCAATAACCCATATAGTTACTCATATATCTACTTATCAACACATGCAACAGTTTACAGAACAACAGACATAATGATGCACAAATTAAGACAGTTTAGTCACTAACCCATGCACTCAGTGAGACACATTTAATCACTCACTCATACAGTCAGTCATGCACCTACTAAATCCTTCATCCAGACACTTATACATCCACTCATTCTTCAATATGAAAGACATATTTTAACTTTACAGAAACATACAGTCACTGGATGTTGTCATCAGTGATGTCATCAGTGATGTCATTTGAGATGTCATCAGTGATGTCATCAGTGATGTCACTGACCATGTCATGAATGATGTAATATGTGACATCATCAGCAGTGGATTGCGGGTGCGCGATATATAGTTAGTGCAACTAACTATATATGGAATTTCAATGGTTTTGTGCGAGTAAAATAAGGTTTTGTAAATGCAAATCCCTAACTATATATGGTCTATAACCTATGGTTTTTTCATTGAATTTCAATGGTTTTTTAAATGCAAATTTCTAACTATATATGGTCTATAACCTATGGTTTTTTCAGTGAATTTCATTGGTTTTTTAAAAGCTAACATCTGTAGCTGTAAAATGTATTATTCTTTAAATCCCAAAATATATATAGATATTTATTGATAATTTTTTTTAAATATTTTTTTCTACGCTTCTAGTTCGCGAACCGGGAAGCTTTCCGTTAGCTCATCTTGATGCCGCGATCTAGTCCGCGAACCGGTCAACGTTACGTTAGCGGAACAGTGACGCGTCGCGGAAGCGCGACATATCACGTTATCGCGTAATGCGTCTAATGACGCGTCGCGTTAGCGCTCCCGGAAGTGCTCCGGACCGCGAACCGGAAGCGATCTGGGACGCGGCGCGCGCCGCGTAACGTAAGCGGAACAGGTCATGTGACTTGTTTATCAAACTTCTCATTGGTTCATTTCACTTTTGGTTTCCAAATGATGTATGACTAGGTCATGTGACCTAAAAATAACACTTTTCATTGGCTCAGAACTTTTGTTTTCCCCAAATCATGTAAACCCCTCCTTATTTCCTCACTCTGACTTTCATCTTGGTGAGAGAAAGACCATTTATTTGAAGAACCACAATGGCTTCCATTCTTGCTGCAGCTGGTGCACCCCCACCACCACCTCCACCTCCTCATAAGAAGAGAGGACCACCTAGTCAAATTCTGACTAACAGAGAGGAGGAAGATGAGGAAGAAGAAGAAGAGGAGAGAGAGGAACAACAATTTCTTGATGAGTTGCCCCGGGTTTCTAAACGAAAATCCAGTTTTATCTGGCAGTTTTTCACCATCCCTCCTGGAACAAAGAAAGTCAATGCAAAATATGCCACCTGCCTCATCTGTGACTACAGATTGTCGAGAGGCACAGAAAAGAAGTACAGTATGGGGAACTATACAATGCACCGTCACATGAGCAGGTGGCATCCCAATAACTACAGCCGGGCTGAATTAAGGGATCTTGTAGTCAATCCGACGGCAACTCCTGTGGCAAGATCTACATCCACATTGTCTTTGACGGGAAGAGAGGCACAAGAGACTGTGCCCAACATCCAACCTAACTTCCAGCACATAAAGTTATCTTGTGTTTACTGTGGTGAAATGCTATCATATGGCAACATGAGTGTCAACCTCATGAACATTGCATATGAAAATCATAAATGCCCTAATGCACCCAAAAAGTAATTTTCTTTTTTTTGCTCCAGTTGAGCCGTTTTGAAAGCCTGTTTTTTGTTGTCTCCCCACCATAAAAAAAACAAAAAAAAATAAAACAGTTCTAAAAATACAAAAAAATCAAAAAATGTTCAAAAAATAAAAAAAAAATATAAAACAACAAAAACAAAAAAAAACAGTTCTTTTCAGAACTACCTCCCCTTTCAAACAAAATTGCTAGAATGTTTATCACTCTGGCAAGCTCTATTTCTTTTGGTTCGCTTCAAGTTCGCTGACCGGTTCGCGAACTTTAAGCGAACTAAAAAAATATTTTTTTAAAAAAAAGAAGAGTTAGTATAAGGGAAGTAATCAGAGAATAATGTAAAAAGAAAGACAGCTAGAGAGAGTAAATGAGAGATAGTGTCAATGACATCATCAGCAGTGCATTGCGGGTAAAAAGAGTGGAAAACATTTACCTTATAATTCTTGTTACCTTTTTTAAATATTTTTTCATACTTTCAATCTGTAAAACAAAGAACAAACATTTAAAAAAATATTAAAACATGTATTTAAAAATTAGAAAAGACAAGGGAAAAGGTTCAAAAACAAACAGTTTTTCAACAACTTTGACATTTACAGAAGTCTCTGCTTCTCTACGTCACCTACACAATCCTAAACATATATATTCAAAAGAAACTGTATCTTGATGTTGCTGAACTGAGGCCTATTTTGGAACATGATGTTTTTCTTGCACTGCTAATGTCTCACAATAGTGATGCAATAGCAGCGCAAAAAAGATGTAAAGCCATAATAAAATTGTGTCTAACATTGTAAATGATTGTTTTAGGATGCAAATAAGATGTGTGCTTTCAAGAGCTTTCTTTGAGGTGAGGCCTCTTTTTTTTATAAAAAAAAAAACACTACCCAGAAGTACAGCACTCTAAGCATTAAAATTGATATTTACAGAACTCAGCTTACCCATATGTACCACACATTTCTAAATGTATATCATAAGGACAAAAAGCATAACATTAATTATACATGTTAAATGGTTTATTTTTGCTGTTCTCAGAATGTATCAAATTTCACTTAAATCAGTGACTTGAAGGTATTCATCATGTAACAGCAGGGAAAAAAAAACACAATCAAAATGACTGTGTTTAAAAAACCCATACAACCTAAGAAATCTGTTTTCAAAACTTCTTAAAATTAACTTACTTTCAATGACGTCAAACGATCTCCTATAAACAGCATCCACTCTGTTGTGCTTTAAATATTTTCAGCCCGCCACTTTCTGAAAGAAAACCTCCATCGATACGTGAAATATGTTACATAGAAAAAAAACTTCTCTCATTATATCACATGTTTCCACTAGGCCAAATCATGTTGCCGCGATTCGCAAGTCTTGTAATTCTTCCAATCAAATCCCGACATTTTCTATTTTCGCAACTTTCAAAAATAAAATATTTGAGATTATTTTCACAATCCTGGACTACTAATATCTTACTCTTCTTTGTCACTCATGTTCTCCTTTTCCTATGACACTGATACTGCTTACTATGAAGCAGACTTACTTCCATCAGGTTTATATAGTTGGATTTTTAATCGAGACAGCATTGCAGACTTACATTCCCTCTACTTAAAATTTTGGTTTTAAAAACACCAGGTAAGAATTTTTAAGGTCAAACGGCAATTTTTTTTTGAAAGTTACAACAGAATCATTACAGAATGACCAGCCGTTTCCAGACTTTAAGTAAGCTGTATAATGTCCTGATGTTGTTGATGGACCATCGTGATAGATAATTGCTACAGTAACAAAAGTCCTCCCTGATATTGACAGCTGAGAAGCCACAAAATGTTTTATTAAAGTTGACAATTTTGATCCATCAGGCCTACATCGTTGCATCATTAAAATGACATACTGGCCATATCTACGTATAAATAATGTTGACATCATATCACATTTACATTGGCTACACTCCATGTTGTGATCCGCTGCTTTTACTAGCTTATTAAAGGACACTGATTTACTGTCTGGCAAAGTTAAATATATAAATCTTTCTGAGTCTACACTAGTAGTACTTGATACCATACAGTTCTCGCAGTCATGCTGCCATTGATAAGAAAGCCCAAACAGGTGATCTACATCTACACCCTCATCTTGCAATATATCAAGCATATACATTAAAAACTCCTGACAATCTTGCTGATTATTTTCAGAGAAGTCTGTTTGACCTGAACATTCATCTAACAGATAACGAACTTCAGACACACTTTCTACTTTTGTACGATCAGTGCTACATTTCTCTAACACAGAATTCAACAAGCAGCATAAACTTTGTTCTGAATTGAACACAATCTGTTCTTTTAAACTCTCTAGTGAAAAGAGAACATTAACAACGACATTTGCATAGCAGTTGACACCAGAACTGTTTTCAAATTGAAAACCAACAATCTCTTCAACAGTATCCACTTTCTTTCTGCTAACAACTTTCGGTTCATTCACTTTTAGTCTTTTTGCAACAACCTCCCTACTATTACTGCTATTTCTACGTTTCCGGCCTACCACACGTTTCTCAAACAAAGGATATTGAGGCAAATGTGGCGCATACTCTCTTCTTAACCTATTGTATTCCTTAACACAATCTAGATCCGCACAAATGTTTGTGACATCACAGTCAATCAAGTACAATCCCGATAAAGTTCTAACTCGTGACAATGCCACATATGCCATACCCTCCTTGAACACTGAACTGCCAATATTCACCAATGCACAGTCTACACTTAAACCTTGCGATTTATGGATTGTCACCGCATATGCTAAGCAAACAGGAAACTGTTTACGGCGAACATATAAGTCTTTAACAAGCAAAAACCTAGCAGAACAACGACCAATTTGCTGTACTTCCTCAATGCCATCAAATTTAATTCTTAAAAATTCTATTCCATCTCTATTTCTGTATTTCTCAAAATCAACAACATTACCCATTGATCCATTTACCAGACCTCTTTCTACATGTAAATTCCGTCTCAAAATGATTCGGCAATTTAAACACACATTCAGAGTCTTTTCAAAACCCGCTGTCTTAGATATAGTCTTCTCTAATGAATCCAATTTTGATTTCAAATTATCTGACAAAATAATTGTTGATCCCATATGCTCTAATTTGTCGATAGCTTCCAGTTTCACAATGTCTTGCTTTTCTAAATTCAACATTTTGTTGTTGAAGATGGCACATTCTGCAAGAGTTGGCATGAGACATATCCCGGATTTCTTCTCAGTAATTTTCTGAAAAATATTCTCAGGCACAATCTCTTGTTTGGGATACAAATTTGACAGTAACCGTGCATTTAAAGCTTCTTTCCCATGCTCGGTCACTTTTCCAATTCTAATATCTTGTAGAATATTCTTGTAATCTTCATCCTTTGCCTGACGCATATTTTGATGCAGTTCTGCATAATTGAAGTTTAACCATATATTGACGTTGCCAATGCTCCCTAGGCACTTCCTGGTATCTTCATGCGTGAGTATTTTGAACACAGGTTGACCTTTTACTGGTGTCAGCTGTAGAAGATCTCCGAAAACAATAATGTGTTTCCCACCAAATAAGACATCATATTCAGTTTTAAGTACTTCTTGCATTCTCAAATGCACAAAGGCAAGCATGACATTGGAAACCATGCTTACTTCGTCAATGATAAGTAGTTTCATTTTCCTCAAGACTCTTGAAACTTCACAGCAAGCATCTCCAGATAACTTGTTGTATTGTAATTTGTTGTCATGCTCCACCGGCAGCATCAATAGACGATGCAAAGTAATACCTTTAATATAAAGTGCTGCCAGTCCAGTAGGAGCGGTCACAACACAAGACAGCGATGACTCAGTCCTTTCCTGCAAATAACAAGAGATTGCTTTAATGAGGAAACTTTTTCCAGTTCCCGCTTCTCCACTCACGTACAGTCGGACAGGCTTCAACGACGTACACGAGCACTCTTTCTTCTCATGACTTAATCCGTGCTCAATTTCCTTGGTAACTTCATCATATATTTTCCTCTGCTCAACGTTGAGTTGTTTTTCCAAGTCTTGTAAGTTAACTGAATCCTCCTGAGCATGTGCCATGGCTCTTTCTACTTCATTCATAGCAGTGGCAGCTTCATTTTCGATAATAGGTCCTCCAAGTGGATCTTGACTCAATGAAACAGAACTCTGACTGTCCTGAGAACTGTCTCTGGCAATCTCGGCTGCAATCGTTGCTTCCTGCTCAATTTCCAAAGTTAGCATTTCTTGATATTTAGAAAAAGCAGGACATTCTATGGACTCCTTGGCTGCATTGAAAGAGTCTTCGTAACAGAGGAAATCTCCAAGCAGTTCCTCTTCTGCACGCCAAGGCTTGAAAAGTTGCAAAAGTGCTAAATAGAAAAACTCCTTTTTTTCTGGAGATTCGCCACTTAATTTTCGATGGTTTACTAATTGGCATTTTCTTTGCTTGACCAGGCATCCTTCACTTCCAATTACAGCATACACTCCTTTCTCAATATCTTCTTTGATGTTCCTCTTGAATATATAATTTTGGAGAACCTCATATAGACAAACATTCTCAAGGTGACTGCTTCGATTTGGATAATATGTATCCAACATGTTGGTCTTCAAAATGTCGGTACTGTTTGGTTCCTTTTCTGCCAAATACTCAATTTCCCGAACAGGTTTTAGAACTCGATTTCGCGTTGCAGCAAGACCAAGACTCGCCCAAACGAGACTCCTGGATTTGGCATAGAGACTTGCTGAAGACAATCGATCAGAACATTCGTAAGCTCCGATTTCTCGATGCGACAACATCTTCAGACTGAAACTGTACAACTTCTTGCTGAGGCTCTTTTCATGGGAAATGTCCTCCCACATATCCTTCAGTTCGGTCTTTTCTTTTTTGGTAATGTAAGATGTCACATACCGAGCCACAGCCATACAGTTGTCAGCCACAAACTGTATATCCATGTTGGCATTCCACATGGACAAAATCACTGGGTTGTAGTCATTGATGTACTTGGACTCTTCATTCCTTTTCAAATTGTATGTATTCTTGGGTGATTTCCTCGTCACATTATGTCGCAGCGAAGACATCAAACTGTTCACTCTTCCTTTAGAAATCACCGGTCGTGGAAAGTTGAAACGACATTTGGTGTAGAACTTGTCCTTGTTTCTGAATTTACGACGACAGTACTTTCCACAACGATGGCTTTGGAAACGTAGAACTTGTTCTCTTAGACTTTTCTTCTCCGTTGCGTTTGGAACAGCACACGTAGAATACTGTTCGATGAAATTCATCACTAAGTCATCCGGATCTGTTCCAAATTTAGGTGCATCCTTGATCCACAGCAACATATGTATATGAGGGGCACCTCTTGCTTGATACTCCTTTCTCCAGAAGAAATCCAACACCTCTCCAAGAGGTGGATTCTTTTTATTTGTGATGAAAGACATCATAGCTTCAAATCTATGATTGAAGTACCTGCATACATTCACAGGATCCAAAGAACACAGTTCTCCAGGTGTCTTGAATTCAATGTTTTCAATATTTCCATTTGCCTCTCGTAGAAATTCAAGTAAGTCATCCCAGCCATACTCAGCACAGCTCAGAGTGAGGAACCATGTCGGAGTTCCTAAGTTCCTCAGCATACATTTTAAATCACCATGACGACGGTACCAGTACTCATTAGTACCACGCTGACACGCCATGAGATTAATTAAGTGAGAATCCAAAATACTGTCTTGGACATTGACTTTATGCATAAAGTCACTTGCCGAGATGTTTCGCATCTGTATACCACTTTTTAAGATGTGGTTCACTGCATATGAAAGATCAGACAGATCGCTTTCAAACAGGAGATGAAACAAATAGGGAATACATTGCCGAAACCTAGGATCTTCTGCATACAATCGTAAAGTCCGGTATTCAGACGCAGGAATTTCACGAGGTCGCTCATCATATCTTCCTCCTTGACCTGTGGGAAATAGCTGTGGGAAACACCGAGCTTCCAAACTTTCCTCCCAAACACTAATGGGACTCCCTTTGGCTTGTTTCATTTGAAACAACTCAATAGCATTCCCCATGACTTCCTTGGAATGCAAAGGATGAACACTATAATGTTCATATATTTCTTCACTTTTAGAGGCCTCTACTTTCTCAATTTGGCCAGCACACAAATCGCTATCCTCTTCATCACTTACTTCCTCTTCTGCAACATATACATTCTTATAGTACTTATTATTTTTCTTCAAATACACTGTTGCCTTTTTGACTTTCCTAACATCCACTAAATCTTGCCATATTTTCTTATTCTTTGTCGGAACCCCATTAACCAAGATAACCAGAGGTTCCTCTTCCACTTTTTCTATTCCAATTGTGTTAATGTTTTTGTTCAAATCTAGAGGCAAATAAACAACTCTTCCCTTTAATCCTCTCTGTAAATCTGCTGGAGGCAACTTCCCTGTCTTTGGCTCCATTCTTACAATAGCCTGAAAGGGATGGATACTTTGAATCAAAATAGATTCATAAGTATTTAAATCCTTCAATTCAGAAGGAATCTCAACCAATTCCAGATTATTATGAACTGCCCTAGCAGGCATCTGGTTTTGGTTTAATTTATTACAACAATAAGTACACACACGTTGATCCGATCCCAAATCAAAATAATTTTCTACCATCAAGTATGTGGCTAAATCCTTCCATTCACTATTATTTTCCCTTTCACTTTTTGCATATAAATCCACTACCTTAGTCTGATTCTTATAATAAGTGCGTCGACAACATACACAAGTGAAATTAGGCCTCTCACTTGATTTCATCTGAAACGTGGCAATTTCCTTCTGAAAATTATCTGTACTGGAAACCTGTACATTATCTTCCACATTACCCTCTACTTCAGGGTCAATTTGAACATTCTCATCTTTACTACCAAAGTAACAAAACTCAATTTCTTCACAAATATTCTTCACATCTATTTCAGAACCATGCAAAAGAGCAGCACATAACTGTTTAAGCATAATTGCTGGACTCTTAGCATAATACAACATTCTCACTAATTTTCTCACTTTATTATGATGCACTGCTAGCATCCTGAAATGATGAAAAACACTCTGGCATACTCTCCTGGAAAGACAAGCCAGTGAATGACCACGCAAACCTGTCATTTGTCTCACTCTGCAAGGATCTAAATCTTGCAACAACTTCATTTTCTGCTTCAAACTTTTCTTATTAAATGTCCGTATAAAATCACAAAGCAAATTGATGGAAACCTGTCGCACACTGCAAATAGAACTACACTTCCAAATGTACACAGGACCCTTAGGACGTCTTCCTAAAACCTCATCACTTAGCGCCTCTTCTGTCTCTGTTGTCACAAGTTGTTCTTTTTCAACTGGACAACCATCCTTCACTTCATAAGCTCGACCACTGATGTCAACTGCATGCACCAAATCATTATCCTGAAAATAAGTCTCCTCATTAAAAAATGCCTCAGAACTTGAACTATGCATCCATTCTCCAGAAAAAACTTCACAAAAGTTAGTACGATTTACTACTCTCTTCCATCTACTTTTTGTTTTGAAATCAGAAATTACCTTGCTTAGTTTCCTAATTCTATTGATTACCAAAATAAACAACTTTCGCTTGATTTCAAAAGCATGATCAATAATTTTCTCTACATTTTTCTTCTTCCTATAAAATGCCGCTTTCTGTTGGCCTTTCTTTTTAATATTTTTCAATAAATTAACTAATATCCTATTACGGAACATTCGTTGTCGAATGTCCCTAAACTGTTGTTTCCTTCTACTATCATGCACAGAGTTATCTCTTCCTCTACCAGTAACATTTGTGATGGGTCTCTCCTTTCCATTTAAATTACTTTTCTTGTTGTAAACAGACACATTTTTTTGAGAAAATTTTTTTTTACTACAAATATTTCTTAAGAATGATTTCGTGCTCTTACCCGGACCTTTCTTGGTGTTTTGATAAGTATTTGGGGAAGAGGACTGCTGCAATAAAACATCATCCTGCTGTCTTTGACGTTTTCTAGCCTTTCGTATTCGACTTCTGGAAGGCATTTTCCAAACTATGAAAGAATCTGCAGTTGAATCTGTGAAAAAATATAATATAAAATGTTATTAACCACTATTACCAAACAGTAAATAAATAACAGTCATCTAAAACTTAATGCCGTACTAATTATTTAACATAGCAAATATTTTCCACCAGCACTGCATCACAAAAATGACACTCAATGGTACAAAACAGGAATACAACACTCATAAATCACTCCCTAATATTTAAAATCATTAATTCAGGATGACGATAAGATGTAGCCTATCTAAAGGTTTGTTTAGGCCCAGATCTTTTGACTGGGGTGAATGTGTGTCATTGATCCACATTCAGTCCATCACCTGTTTTGTTTATTTGAGGTGAGGCCAACACATGGTTGCAGATAAGATTTTCACTGAAAAAAAACCAAGGTAAAAAAACATGTGAAGGCCTACCAATGAAGTAAATCATTAAATGAAAACCAATACATTTCTGGAAATATGCACTACTAGTGCTTCATAAGATGTTTTGGGTCATATTTATAAGTTATTTGAGTATCTAGTATGCTATTTTACATTCTTCATGGTGCAAATTTATTGTAAATACGCTCCCACCTGCGGTTGGCAAATTTAGATTTTGATTATGGGAGTTAGATCGGCATGTTAATAATTTCCCAAAAATGGTATATAACCCCAAACAACCTTTGTAGCAAATGCTCTTAGCCATGTTATCCACCTCCCATTGGATAACATGGCTAAGAAGTGCTTGCAAATGTGATAAAAAAAGGCCTGCAATGCATGAATATCGCAGAAAAATCAGCGATATTCATGCATTTTCCAGCAAATGCTCTTAGCCATGTTATCCACTTCCTATTAAATAACATGGCTAAGAACTGCTCAGGGCACCATGAGGAACGCTTTCCATTTAAAAAGGGAAAAATAACATCAAAGACACTAAAATGCCTTCTAAATATGACCCCAAACAACCTATGAAGCTCTAACAGTACATATCCTGAAATTTAATTGATTTCAAAATTCGTTTTTAAACACAGCATATAAATCAATTGTATACCTGCATTCATGAAGAAATGACTAAAAATGTCCTTGAGACACATGATTGTGTTTTCTGGAATGCCCTAGCACCATTTTTGGGACACTATTAACATGGCTACGTAACTCCCATAATCAAAATCTAAATTTGCCAAGCACAAGTGGGAGCGTATTTACAAGACACTTGCCCCATGAGGAACACTTTCCATTTAAAAAGGGAAAAATAACATCGCAGAAAAGTCAGCGATATTCATGCATTTTCCAGCAAATGCTCTTAGCCATGTTATCCACTTCCTATTAAATAACATGGCTAAGAACTGCTCAGGGCCCCATGAGGAACGCTTTCCATTTAAAAAGGGAAAAATAACATCAAAGACACTAAAATGCCTTCTAAATATGAACCCAAACAACCTATGAAGCAATGTGAAAAAAAACGGCCACAATCCATGAATATAGCAGAAAAATCAGCGATATTCATGCATTTTCCAGCAAATGCTCTTAGCCATGTTATCCACTTCCTATGAAATAACATGGCTAAGAACTGCTCAGGGCCCCATGAGGAACGCTTTCCATTTAAAAAGGGAAAAATAACATCAAAGACACTAAAATGCCTTCTAAATATGACCCCAAACAACCTATGAAGCTCTAACAGTACATATCCTGAAATTTAATTCATTTCAAAATTCGTTTTTAAACACAGCATATAAATCAATTGTATATCTGCATTCATGAAGAAATAACTAAAAATGTCCTTGAGACACATGAAAGTGTTTTCTGGAATGCCCTAGCACCATTTTTGGGACACTATTAACATGGCTACGTAACTCCCATAATCAAAATCTAAATTTGCCAAGCACAAGTGGGAGCGTATTTACAAAACACTTGCCCCATGAGGAACACTTTCCATTTAAAAAGGGAAAAATAACATCGCAGAAAAGTCAGCGATATTCATGCATTTTCCAGCAAATGCTCTTAGCCATGTTATCCACTTCCTATTAAATAACATGGCTAAGAACTGCTCAGGGCCCCATGAGGAACGCTTTCCATTTAAAAAGGGAAAAATAACATCAAAGACACTAAAATGCCTTCTAAATATGAACCCAAACAACCTATGAAGCAATGTGAAAAAAAACGGCCACAATCCATGAATATAGCAGAAAAATCAGCGATATTCATGCATTTTCCAGCAAATGCTCTTAGCCATGTTATCCACTTCCTATGAAATAACATGGCTAAGAACTGCTCAGGGCCCCATGAGGAACGCTTTCCATTTAAAAAGGGAAAAATAACATCAAAGACACTAAAATGCCTTCTAAATATGACCCCAAACAACCTATGAAGCTCTAACAGTACATATCCTGAAATTTAATTCATTTCAAAATTCGTTTTTAAACACAGCATATAAATCAATTGTATATCTGCATTCATGAAGAAATAACTAAAAATGTCCTTGAGACACATGAAAGTGTTTTCTGGAATGCCCTAGCACCATTTTTGGGACACTATTAACATGGCTAGGTAACTCCCATAATCAAAATCTAAATTTGCCAAGCACAAGTGGGAGCGTATTTACAAGACACTTGCCCCATGAGGAACACTTTACATTTTAAAAGGCGAACATAACACCTTAGACACTCAAATACCTTATAAATATGGCCCAAAACAACCTATGAAGCTCTAGCAGTAAATATCCAGAAATGTAATTGATTTCTGAAATCGTTTTTAAAAGCAACATATCTGTTTCAGCTTACATAACAGACCATGAAATGGCCTCCATGTATTACAATATCTTGTGTTACAGCATGCCAGAATGTTACACCAAATATGCAATTATAATTTCTCTATGAAACTAATTCTATTACTATATCACTAGAGACAAAACCACATTTTAAAAACACAGCTTTCTTCATCATTTTCTCCTTAAATCATACTATTCTCTATCTAAATTAAATAAATCTTTTCTCACCTTAGCAAATATTGTTTGAGTTTTGAAAACAGTCTCAGAAATACACCAAATTGTCTTCAGCAGAAGAAAAAGGATGCACTCCAAAGGCTGCAGCTATTGAAAGCACAGAAATACAGATATTCTTTTCACATATCTCTCATATTAGCCAATCATACCTCTTCCCTCACTTTTTTCAAATCAAAACCCTTCCCCCCTCTGCCCTGTCTGCCTTGTTTCCATAGCAACCACCTCCTGGAAGACCTCTGATGTTTGCAAATTCACACAACAATGTTTCAATTGAACTCTGAACTCTCAGTGCACCTGCGTATCCAGTGCAATCTTTCATTAATTGTTTCTTCCTTGACCATTCAAATTACATCTTTCAAAGAACACATCCATGCACCCTAACTTTCTGTTTTCAGAAATGGAAATGCACCAATCACTGCTAATGAATCATTAGCATTGTAAATCCACAGTTTTTTTTCTTTAGAAACTCCTACTGTTTCAACTGCCCTTTCATTACCACACTTCATCTGACTGCAGAACAACCTTCTTCCACCATGTTTAACGTCTGGATTGTTGGACATAGTTACATCCACTGGGCTCAAAGGTATGCTGAGAGCAGAAATTTACACAACCTCAATTTACAAGATGTGGAAATTAACTGGTTGGGCCAAAGAGGATTAAAATGTCACCAATTGATACCATTGGTGAAAACCTTTATGCATTTGCCAAAACCTGACCTGTTAATAGTGCACTGTGGAGGTAATGATTTGGGCACTTTGACAGGGGTAGGTCTGGAAATGCTTTTAAAGGACACCTTGGAGCAATTAATGGCACTTTTTCCTCAAACTGCCTTGGTATATTCCAATATATGCCAAAGACAGAAATGGAGGTGGTCCAACCAATTTTGTCCACAAATTGAGAAAGCGAGGAAGCATGTAAACAAATCTGTTTCAGCTTACATGAGAGACCATGGAATGGGCTCTCTTTACAACAATAACTTGCGTTACTACATGCAAGATATCTACAGAGGAGATGGAGTTCACTTCTCAGATGAGGGCAACAGAATTTTCATTCTGAATTTAAGACTGTGCATTGGTACCTACTTATAAGTACCTAAATGTACCATAAACCCAAAAGCTCTTCTCAGAGCTACCCTACATCTGATCACTCACAATTATTATTTTTCTCTAACTTTTTTCACTAATTTTCCACAAAATTCGCTCCCCGGAGCGCTACCCGGTTCGCTAACCGAAAGCTAACCTCGCGGAATTTTTTAAAAAAAAGTTTTTTTTTCCGCACATATAAGCCTCCTCAGCCACCCTCAGAAAACCTAGAGGGTCAAGATAAGTCTACCATGACCCCTTCTACCCATTCTAAACATTATTTGCCCTCCATCTTGTATCTTAATGCGAACGAAACACAAAATGGTGGACTCCCGTGACGCTTAAGGTTCGCTAACCGGGCAGCTTCCCGGAAAGCGGTCCTAAAAAAAGGCGGGAAAGTAATTTACAGAAAAACGACTAGAGACACTCTCACCAAATATAGATTAGCTCATACTACATAACATTCCCTTCCATTCTCACAAATTTCATTGAAATTCCATTTAGCCATTTAGCCTGTAGACCTCTCCAAGTACCATGAGGTAAATTACTTCACAAAACACATCTGAATTGTTGGAATTGACAACCAATGAAAATGTTACTTTCATTTTCTACTTTTATTACCTGACATTTAATTGGTTATATACCTGTATATATATAAAGGGAGAGAAGGAAACACAGCCATTTTGACTACTACTTCTTGTTGTACCTCCAATTTCAATAGCTTCAAAAAACTTCAACTTCTTTGTGAAGGTAAGTTATAATTTAATATATTGTGCACTATGACTTAATATAGTAGACTTTTTCTGCTAGATATACACTATCCCTCTGTAGTAGTAATGTATTTAGATAGACTTCTCTGTTATAGTTATCAATGGAGTAAGGCTTGTGTTGGTTAAATCACATACACTTTTTTATAGTCCTATTTCCACTCTCATACTATACACTGCCAAAAGATAAATTCACTGATAAAAACTGCCTATCTAAAATTAATCCCAACAGTGCCCTATCTCTACTAATATATATTTTTTTAATCCAAATTTCAGGCAAAATGGAAGGCGAGCAGCAAGTTTCATTTGAGATGGACCTGGAAGAGAGCAGCCAGGAATTAATAGAACCAATTGACATCGAATTTATGGATGAAAGCTTGGATAATGAACTGCTGCAATGTGTCCAAGCAGTAGATCTCCTCCTTGCAAATGAGGACATTTTGCAACCTCACAGATTGCAAACAATATTTCAAGAAAATAATGACATTTCAGACACTGAAATGTTAGAAAGTTTAATAAATTATGAAAAAGAATCAAAATAAAAAAAACACTTTAAAAAAAAAGAAAACAAAAAAAAACAAGAAAAACAACAAACAATTAACATACAGAATTAGAAAAGTCTTTCATTCTTTTATCCATAAAGTTCGCTGCCCAGAAAGCTTTCCGGTTCGCGAACTTGGCGCTTACCACGCAAAAAAAAATTTTTTTTTTTGGACCCTCCTAGGCCCTTTTAAAACCTCCACATAAAACCTAGGGGGTCAACGAGGATCTACTATGCCCCCTTATGGTAATTTCCCCCTTTGTTTTGGCCTCCTCTTGTCTCTCGATCCTACCGAGAGACAAGATGGCGGCCGCTCCGGACTGTTTAGAATGTTGACAGACACCGGAGGGCCAATCAGCTTCGCATCGCAAAGTTCCGATACGCGAAAGGTTCGCTAACCGGATCGCTGCCCGGAGCGCTGTTACAGATATATATCTTGATTTAAACGTTAATTTCTCAAAATCCACTGAAGCACATATATTGAGACCTAGCAAAGGCACATCGGGCTAACAGTCCCTACAATTTTGCCAAGTTTCGTGAAAATCCATTCAGCCGTTCGGGCTAAAAGTGAGTCCAACCGCCCTATGGAAATTAACATGGGAAAAACGCGTTTTGGGACCCCCCTTTTTTCTCGGCCCCCCCTCCACAAAACCCCCCCAAATTTTCAAGGGCTGCTCAGAAACAAAATGTGCCATTTTCCTGAAAATTTCAGCCAATTCCGTCCACAAACGCAAAAGTTATTAGGCATAGAATTTTCAGAAATCCCATAGGGAAAAAATCCTAACTATATATACCTACTGGCGACCGCCAGTAGGTAATATATATATATCCACCGCTTGGCTCCCTTCCTCTTCGTTAGGCGCTATTTCAGCCGATTCCGTCCACAAACGCCAAAGTTATTAGACATAGAATTTTCAAAAGTTCCATAGAGAAAAAATCCTAACTATATATACCTACTGGCGACCGCCAGTAGGTAATATATATATATATATATATATATATATCCACCGCTTGGCTCCCTTCCTCTTCGTTAGGCGCTACTTTCCCTTGGTCGCGTTGCTCCTGCGGTTGAGCCAACCGCTGACAATTCACAACAGTTTTCCCCGGTCCTGGGGATGGGTGGAGTCGCAGAAAAAACGGCAATCAATCGCTTACTTTGGTGAAAGTTTCATATTTATTTCATAAATCCATTGGGGGATCAAAAAACAAAAAACAACCAACGCGTTTCGACAGCGTCCGCTGTCTTGGTCACGGTCAGTTTTGTGCATGGAGCTCACAATTTTAAAAAGGACAAAACAATGTTTGGGCTACGCCCCCATGGTTATATATTACCTACATATTATATATTACCTACTGGCGGTCGTCAGTAGGAAGTTATAGTTAGGATTATTTTCAATACAAAATCTCAACATTCTATTGTGAATAACTTTGGTGCTGGTTGAGGAATCTGCCTGAAATTTTCCTCAAATTTGCCTCGCGGCGCCCCGGTCCTTCCCTGAAAGTTTGGGGGATTTGTCAAGCGGGGGCCGAGAAAAAAGGGGGTTCCCTAAACGTGTTTTCCCCATGTTAATTTCCATAGGGTGGTCGACCTCACATTTAGCCCGAACGGCTGAATGGATTTCCACCAAACTTGGCAAAATTGTAGGGACTGGTAGCCCGATGTGCCTTTGCTATGTCTCAAGATATGAGCTCCAGTGGATTTTTTGAAACAAAATATATATCTATGGCCGCGCCCCGGTACGCACACCGGGGAGCGCTCCGGGCACGCTACGTGACTTGCGCGCGGAAAGCTGATTGGCTCTCGGGTGTCTGTAAACATTCCAAACAGTCTGGAGCGGCCGCCATCTTGTGTCTCGGCAGTATCGAGACACAAGAGGTGGCAAAAACAAAGGGGAAATTGACCATAAGGGGGCAGAGTAGACCCCCCCTGACCCCCTAGGTTTGATGTGGGGGCTATAAAAGGGCCCTGCGGGAGAAAAAATAAAAAAAACCTTTTTTCGATTTGCGCGGGGAGAGCGCCCGGTACGCGCACAGGGGAGCGGACCGGGGAGCGTACCATGTTAAAAACCCAGTGAAACAGTAAAATAATAATTTAAAGTGCTTAGAGGTAGTGATGCATTCCTGTAGTGTGTCACAAAAGTGATGCAACTCCAGCAATGCATTCGTTCACATGGGGCCAGCCCCATGTGAAAGGGCCTGCATCAGTCTTACGCCTGCTGTGAGGCAGGCGCAAGATTTTGACGCAATGGTGTCCTAAATGTGACGCAGTGAAATCTCATAGCTTTCACTGCGTCACTTCTACGACCCTTTCTTGCGTCAATACACCCCCTTTGCATACATTACACCTGGCGCAGGTATAATGTGAAAGGGCTTGCGTCAGTCTTTTCTTACCCTTCCACACCACCGTTCTTTTACTACATTTTCTTCACTTATCCACATTCCCCATGTTCACTCTCCTTCTCCTCACTCTCGTTCCCCACACTCACCTTCTTTCAGTCCCCCTACTTCACTTCCCTTCCCATCTCGCCCCTTTCTTTGCTTTCTCACTCATTTTCATTTCCTCTCCTCTCTCACTGCACTCCACTTCAGTTACTCATTTTGAATTTGATAAGAATATAGCTCTTTTTTGAGAACTGGAGGTAGTTCTAAAAATAACTGTTTTTTTCTTCTTTTTTTATGTTTTTTTCAGAACAAAAACAAAAACAGGGAATGCAAAACTGCTCAACAGGAGCAAAAAAAAGGGGAAAAATTAGGGCTAGGGAAGGCAGCGGTGTTCTTGCCTCTTGCGTGCAATGAGCTTGATGCTCTGCTCACCATAGCAAAGCAGTTCATCGCATTGCTTGCACTTTATAGTAATGTCACTAAAAACAGGTTGAATGTTCGGAATCATCTCCAATTCCGCTGCACGTCCTCTCCCTGATGTTGTGGCTCCTCCTGTAAATGTAGAGGCACCATCGCATGGGGATTACGTGCCAGGTCTCGGACACTCTCCCGGGCATAGTTCTGGGGGTGCCAGCGTTGGACGTGGCGAATCATTGTTGGATTGCCAAAACTGTACGAGGTCTCCTCTGGAAAGCACAGTTTGGCAGATGTTGCACTCTACTTTGGGAGCCTTCACCTTTTTTAATCCTTAAGGTATTGAAAAAAATGTCCAAATAAAATGCTCCTTGATCTTGGGCTGAGGAGGCTCTTCCTCAATGAAGCCATCTGAGTCCTCAGTACTGCTGGATGGTCTAGCTGTCATTCTTTGCACAAAATGGTAGGACACAAAAAAACAGATCTTGCTGTCTCCAAAGTGAAAGAAGAAATGAAGGAAATGGGTTGGGTTTTCATTAGTTGTAAAAAAAACTGATAACAACCAATGAAAAGAGTTATTTTAAGGTCACATGACCAGGGCTTTCATCATTTAGAAACCAAAACTGTCCTGAACCAATAAAAAGTGTTATTTTTAGGTCACATGACCCGACGCGCTTACGCTACGCGCCCCGGGGTGCACCCCGGGGTGCGCCCAGGGGCGTGTCGCGTAAGCGCGTCGGATGCTTACATTGCGCGATCGTATTCGCTCGAGTGCTTCCGGGTGCGCTTACGCCGTGCGTATCACGCAGACGAGGCTCTTCCTCAATGAAGCCATCTGAGTCCTCACTACTGCTGGATGGTCTAGCTGCCATTCTTTGCACAAAATGGTAGGACAGAAAAAAACAGGTCTTGCTGTCTCCAAAGTGAAAGAAGAAATGAAGGAAATGGGTTGGGTTTTCATTAGTTGTAAAAAAAACTGATAACAACCAATGAAAAGAGTTATTTTAAGGTCACATGACCAGGGCTTTCATCATTTAGAAACCAAAACTGTCCTGAACCAATAAAAAGTGTTATTTTTAGGTCACATGACCCGACGCGCTTACGCTGCGCACCCCGGGGTGCACCCCGGGGTGCGCGCAGGGGCGTGTCGCGTAAGCGCGTCGGATGCTTACATTGCGCGATCGTATTCGCTCGAGTGCTTCCGGGTGCGCTTACGCCGTGCGTATCACGCAGACGCGGCTACGCGATACTTCACAATGATGTTTTCGTTTGCGGCAATAGCGCTAGCGGGACGCTCACCGGTGTGCACCCCGGGGCGCGCCGGAAAAATGCGCTATCCGGTGCGCACACCGGGGCGTGCACCGGGAGCGCACCAGGGCAAAAAAAATATATATATATATATTATATAAATGTACAATATAGGATTCATTATAAAAAATATTACATTTCATAGGTTTGAGGCCCTATATAGAGTTAAGAATTAGCATTTAAAAAACCTATGAAATTCACTAAAAAAAACAGAGGTTTCACACCAGTTATAGTTAGGCATTAGCATTTAAAAAAACAATTACATTCACTGAAAAAACCATAGGTTTCACACCAATGGTTTTATGCCAGTAAAATTTCCAGCTAACTATAACTGGTGTGAAACCTATGGTTTTTTCAGTGAATATATATATATATTCACTGAAAAAACATAGGTTTCATGAGTGTTATAGTTAGCTGGACATTTCACTCATACAAAACCATAGAAATTCCTCCGTTAGTTGTGCTAACTATAACTCGCTCGTCCGCAATGCACTGCTGATGATGTCACATATTACATCATTCATGACATGGTCAGTGACATCCCTGATGACATCACTGATGACACCTCACATGACATAACTGGTGACATCATCCAGTGAATGTGGTTTTGTTTGAAATTTAAATATCTATTATATATATACCAGTCTGTATTGAAGATTGAGTGGATATATAGTCTGGGTGGAGAATTTAGTAGCTGTTTGTTTAAGTGAGTAATTAAATGTGTCCCACTAAATATACGGGATAGTAACCAAACTATGTGAATGTGTGTATCGCTGTCTCTGTTGTTGTATAACTTGCAGCATCAATTGGTCACTAACTACATGAGTGTCTATATTAGTTATTGATTAGTTGGCTGAGTATTTGTAAGGGAGACTCAGTGTATCTGTGGTTGGGTGGGGAAGTTGTAACTCTGATCATAGATGTGTAAGTGGTTGATTGTCTAGGCATATGGGTTTAGGAGTGTTTATGGAAACAGTTGTTTGAGTGTCTGAGTGTGTTTATTTGTATGTTGGTAAGTGAAAGTGTGTCTTTGGTACATCTACAATAAAGTAGAAAAGTAAAAGGCATTGTATATGAGATTTGGTATATATAAATAAGTATACGTAAGAGTCAGTGATTGTGAGAGTAACTGTATGAATGAGTGGTATAATTGTAATAGTGATTTTTTAACATAGTAATTATGATTTACTATGTGCATGTATAAATCAGGTGTTGTGTGTATAACTGTGTAGGTGAGTAAATGTAAGTGTGATGGATTTTTTTTATTTTTTTCGAGAGTAATTAGCATCACTGCACAACCGACTAGGACGAATGCTGATGTGTCAATGTCTATATAGGTGTATGAGTACATCTGATAGTATTACCATTGATCAGTGACTGCATGTATAAGTGATTCTGTGGGTGAATGGACAGTTGTATGTGTAGACTTAGGAATCAGTGAGCACGTATGTAGTAATTGGTATGTGTCTGTCAAAGCTTTCAAATATGGTACTCTGTATTTTACAGTGAGTGATCAAAGGTTATACTAGTGTGTAATGAGGTGTATCAGATTGTCATGTGGATGAGGTCATCAGTGATGTCATCAGTGATGTCATTTGAGATGTCATCAGTGATTAGGGAGTAATTAGCATCACTGCACAACCGACTAGGACGAATGCTGATGTGTCAATGTCTAGATAGGTGTATGAGTACATCTGATAGTATTACCATTGATCAGTGACTGCATGTATAAGTGATTCTGTGGGTGAATGGACAGTTGTATGTGTAGACTTAGGAATCAGTGAGCACGTATGTAGTAATTGGTATGTGTCTGTCAAAGCTTTCAAATATGGTACTCTGTATTTTACAGTGAGTGATCAAAGGTTATACTAGTGTGTGATGAGGTGTATCAGATTGTAATGTGGATGAGGTCATCAGTGATGTCATCAGTGATGTCATTTGAGATGTCATCAGTGATGTCATCAGTGATGTCACTGACCATGTCATGAATGATGTAATATGTGACGTCATCAGCAGTGCATTACAGGTGCGTGAGTTATAGTTAGCACAACTAACTATAATGGAGTAATTTCTATGGTTTTGTACGAGTGAAATGTCCAGCTAACTATAACACTCATGAAACATATGGTTTTTTTCAGTGAATTTCAATTTTTTTTTAAATGCTAATTCCTAACTATAACGGCTCTGCTGTGCAACAGTAGTTATACCTATTTTTTGTACTGAATTTCTACAGTGTTTTAACTGTTTATTTATAAATATTTTATTTATTAAACAACATTATATACCTACTGCAGCGGGTCCGGGTTCTAGCTGCCATTGGAAAAGTCATGAAGGATCCGCGTATGGCGAGCGACGAGTGCCTGTTTTTTTCAGTTACGTTATATACGTACAATGCTACGTGGTGTGTGTGACCGGTATGCGACTGGTCCGCGACTCCTGCTCCCGCACATTCATGACACATGCGTATTACGGTACACAACGCTTGCGCGGTGGCGGGCCCCATGTGACATCATATATGTTCTGGGGGGCATTGGATGCACGACTCCCGTGAAATTGTTTATGTTCTAAAATGATATGTACGTGTCTTTAATGTACATATTAGGGCAAAAGATTATCTAAGGTATTCATAAAAATAATATATTTCTGCTTGTAATAAACTTACATTATTTTTAAATACCTTTTCTAGAAGTTGCGTTGGGTGCACTCTTCGTGAGCGCAGTGTGCACAGATACCATGTGACCTCAAAAAAAAAGATTTGATTGGTTCATAACATTTCCCACTGTGACTATTGAAGGACCCCATCCATTTTAATTATTCTGTTTGGAGCAGTTGATTAGAGACATCTCTTCTTCTTCCAGAGCTTGCTTTGGAATTTTTTTGGTGTTTTTAAAAAATTGCATTGTAGAAATGCCATCTGGTATGCAAGTTCCTCATCATTCTTCAGATGAAGATATTTTGAAAGAAGATCCACCCTTGCAGAGGCCAGAATCAGTGGTTTGGAAATTTTTCACCTCTCCTGCCGGAGGAAAAAAGGTCAACGCAAGAAAAGTCACATGCTTGCTGTGTGACAGGGTCCTGTCACGAGGCAGTGATAAGAAATACTCCTGTGGAACAGCAAGTATGTATAATAATTTGCGGACCATTCACCCGAAGAATCTGGCACAAGAAGAAATGAGGCGTGCAGCAAAAAATCCACCACCAGCCATTGCTAGCTCCTCCGGACCGTCCACTACAGACATTCGCCCAAAATTTGCTTTTCTACAGCAGCACTGCACTAAGTGCAAATCCATCATCTGTTATGCTGAACAGTCAGTGGACGCTATTTGTGCAGCTCAACAGAGCCACAAATGCAATTTTATTTAAATGTTTGTGTTTTTGGAATGATGTTGAATTCCAAAAGCTAACTGTTTACTTAGTTCCTTTTTTGCTCAATTTTTAAAAAACACAAAAAAATACAAAATTGTCAAAAAACTACAAAAAAAATAGAAAACAAAAAACAGAAGAAAAATAAAAAGTTCAGAACTGCCTTGTCTAGTTTAAAAAAAAGAACTATAATTGCATGGTAACGTCTGAAAGTTTGGTTTAATGTGTGTCTAGAGCATGCTTGACTGAAAGAATGCATTAGTACTGTATGGTGAATTTATAGGGGCAGATCTATTAGGAAGTGCTGCATCGTGTAACTGCAAGCCCTTTAGCTGCACCGCGCTGCAGCACTTCTGAAGCAGAGCTGCTTTAGAGCCAGAGAACCAGGTCGCAGAGCTGTTGTATAGGTAGGGAACCAGGTCAGCAGAGGTGCTCTAGAGCCCCAGAACTAGGTCAGCAGAGCTGCTCTAGAGCCAGGCCAGAGAACCAGGTCAGCAGAGTTCCTGTAGAGCCAGAGAAACCAGGCTAGCAGAGCTGCTTTAGAGGGAGAGAACCAGGCCAGCAGAGCTGCTTTAGAGACAGAGAACCAAGTAAGCAGAGCTGCTTTAGAGCCATAGAACCAGGTCAGCAGAGCCGCTTTAGAGCCAGAGAACCAGGTCAGCAGAGCTGCTCTAGAGCCAGAGAACCAGGTCAGCAGAGCTGCTGTAGAGCCAGAGAAACCTGGTCAGTAGGGCTGCTTTAGAGGGAGAGGAGAACCAGTTCAGCAGAGCTGCTCTAGAGCCAGAGAACCATGTCAGCAGAACTGCTTTAGAGCCAGAGAACGATGTCAGCATACCTGTTGTAGAGTAAGGGAACCAGATCAGCAGAGCTGCTCTATAGCCTAAGAACGAGGTCAGCAGAGCTGCTCTAGAGCCAGAGAACCAGGTCAGCAGACCTGCTGTAGAGCCAGAGAAACCAGGTCAACAGAGCTGCTTTAGAAGGAGAGAACAAGGCCAGGAGAGCTGCTTTAGAGCCCGAGAACCTAGACATCCTATATATATATATATATATATATATATATATATATATATATATATATATATATATATATATATATATATATATATATATATATATTACCTACTGGCGGTCGCCAGTAGGTATATATAGTTAGGATTTTTTCTCTATGGAACTTTTGAAAATTCTATGTCTAATAACTTTGGTGTTTGTGGACGGAATCGGCTGAAATTTTCAGGAAAATGGCACATTCTGTTTCTAAGCAGCCCCTGAAAATTTGGGGGGGTTTCGTCAAGGGGGGGCCGAGAAAAAAGGGGGTCCCAAAACGCGTTTTTCCCATTCATTTTTCCATAGGGCGTTTGGCCTCACTTTTAGCTCGAACGGCTGAATGGATTTACACGAAACTTGGCAAAATTGTAGGGACTGTTAGCCCGATGTGCCTTTGCTGGGTCTCAATATATGTGCTCCAGTGGATTTCGAGAAATTAACGTTTAAAAAAACAGATATATCTGTGACAGCGTCCCGGATAGCGCTCCAGATCGCGTACTTTTCGCGTAACGGAGCTTTGCAAATACAAAAACAAAAAGAAAAACAGCAAAAGTAAAACAAACAACACCAAAATGCAAGGGCCAGAAACGAGCACAAATAGCAAAGCCCAGGGACACAGAGAGAGGCTAGTCTCGGCGCCAACACCAGAAACAAGTTCCCCTAGTGTGGGAAATAAAACGTCATTCGGAAATTTTTCTTTCTAAAGGATCCAATGGCCGCTATCTACGCTCCAACCACAGAGACAGCGCTCTTGCCATGTCCCATAGCACCAGCCAAAAGGGCAAACCAAGGTGATGTCAATCTATTGATAGCCGAGCAGCCGCAAAAGCGTGCACTCACACTCGGAAAAACAACAGCTACACCCATAGAGCGACAGCCAAGCTCCCATAACACGCAAAAAACTGCCTCAGAAACTCAAAAAAATAATCACGGAAGCGCAAGTAGGCAGACGAATAACAGCGATAGCACAGATACACAACTTTCACACATTGACGAATCAGTTACCTGGGAAGGATTCAAAAGAGTACTGCAAAGAGTTCTGGGAGGATACTATAAATAACCGAGAAGACCGAGAAAAGCAACAGGACGATGCCTGGGGAAGCTCAATTTAGATATCAAATGAATTAAACATGTTGCAATTACTAGAAACTTATACCAAAAAACTGGAATCCATGAATGAATCAATCAAAGGAAACATCCTATCACACCAAAAAGAGAAGGACGCACAAGGAAGAGCAGGAACGCTGGAATCCACCCCAGTCCTGATAACAAACTTCCTGACGAAGAAAGCAGGGCCTTGAAAGAATTTTGCAACAACCCCAAACTTACCATTAAACCTTGCGATAAAGGTGGGGGTATTGTTGTATTCAAAACCTCTACCTATATTGACAAGATGAATTCCCTCCTATCATCTGATACCCACTACCAACATTTACTGAGGTGCCCTGAAGAGGGCCTAAAATAACGCATCCTTAACCAAGTGACTGCAGCTGCTGATGGTGGGTTTATCTGCATTAAAGAAGCTGAATATTTGACACCGACTTTCACCAGGATGCCCATAATTTATGCTCTTCCTAAAGTCCACGAGGATCAGAATGATCGCCCAATGCGCCGGATTGTCTCTACCATTGGAGCTGCCACGGAACCCTTATCGAAATATATGGATACATTTTTAAAACCTTTGGTGAGTGAGCTCAGGTCTTTTATTAGAGACACGGGCCACTTCATCTCTAAGATTGAAAATCTGCCCTTTGATCCCAATTCTGAAGTACTGGTTACGATGGATTTGGAGTCGTTGTATTCCAATATCCCCCAGGAAGGGGCCCTTTTGGTCCTGGAAGACATCCTGGTGAGGCAGGCAAACCTTCCAAACGCACCTGTTATTTTAAACTTCTTGAAGATTGTGCTTGGTGAGAACTATTTTGATTTCAATCAACAATACTTTCACCAAGTGAAGGGTGTCAGCATGGGGGCCTCTTGTACCCCCAGTGTAGTGTGTCTTTCCATGGGCCATTTCGAAGAGATCAACATCCATAACGAAATGGCGCCATTCTACGAGAATGTTTGAGCCTGGTCGCGCTTCATTGATGATATTTTCTTCATCTGGAGCGGCGACCAGGAATCCCTGAACGAATTTGTCTCTTGGTTGAACGCTGCTGACCCGAATCTTCGGTTCACTGCCAATATGAGTGATGTGCAGGTAGAGTTTCTCGACGTATGGGTGAGACATGCAGAAGGGCAACTCTACGTGTCACTATACACAAAACTTACCGCCAGGAACACATTGTTAGAGTATGGAAGTTTCCATCCACGGTGCCAATGTGATTCGATTCCTTTCAGTCAATTTCTCAGACTGAGGAGGAATTGTTCTCAGATGAGGGGCTTTCTTAAACAGTCTGACATTCTAAAAGATAAGCTATCCCGACGTGGATACCCTCATCGTCTCATTAGGGACTCCTTCAAGTGCGCCAGGTACTTCAACAGAGACAGCATGTTCCTGGAGTGAGAACAAATGAACCAAGAGCGATTAGTGTGTATCACCAAGCACTCTGTGGCGAACATGAAATTCGCCAAGTGGTCAATTCTCTATGGCACATATTGAACATCAATGAATCTGATAATCAATTATCAAAACCGATCTTTGCCTTTCGCCGAAACAAAAACCTCCGCAACCATCTGGTGAGAGGGACAGTGGTGAAAGTTGGAGAACCTAAACAACTGGGAGTATTTGGTCTCCCTCCGGTGGTGGGAACCCACCGTTGTGGGAATTGCCAAGCGTGTGCCCAAGCTCTGATTGGCAGCACTCTGACTATTGGAAATCGCAATATTGAGCTGAAAAGCATGAGCAATTGCTGAACCTCCAATATAGTGTATGTCATCCTATGCCCGTGTGAGCTCCCGTATGTGGGAGAGACGGGCGAGAGTGCCGCATCAGGATTGGTGAGCACAAATCGAATATTCGCAATCAGAGAAGTGGGGCCCCGTTGATATCTCATTGGGGCATGGCGAAGCACTCTGAAATCGACCTTACATGGTCTATTCTTGAGAAAGTGCGCAGCGTACCAGGCAAGGATGTCACCTCTGTAAGGAAGAAAAGAGAGGTATTCTGGATTTTCCTCTTGGACGCTGCGAAGTCAGGGCTCAATGATTTGTGCCCGTGGGAAAATGCTATTTTGTAAACCGACCAGATACTTATGTGGGACCGATGCGTGAGCTATATGCCCCTCCTGTTACACTACCCTCTAGTCTAACTGCCCCCTGTTTATACCTGACTTACCATGTTTGGGTCTGCCTATATTTTATTTTTATAGTATATGTATGACCGCCTTGCCGAGTTGCTTCCACCTAACATGACGGTGACCCTAGCTGATACCGTGCATGATGAAAGTGCTTGAGACTTTATTAAGCTTCACTAGAAATGTTAGAGTTCTCTTTAGCAGAGTTATAGTTTGATCGAGACTGTGGTTACATCCCGTATCTAGCAGCTCCGATTCCATTCCTTATTGTGGTATATCCAGTTACTTGGGGAACCATTACGATGTCGGGCGGATCGCCACCGCCATGGTGGTGGTGGCGATCCGCCCGACAGAAATGCCCGCCCGCCACCCTTTTCCCCCCGCCACATTACAATGGCGGGGGGGACCGCTGCGGAGGGAAACACCGCCCGCCACTTTTCCGCCCCGGTCACCTTGCGGCCGGGGCGGAAAAGGAATAATATGCTGGCGGTGTCTAATAGACACCGCCAGACATATTATGATGCGCGGTGTTCAGTGCCTTTCCGTGGCGGAGATGCCGCCACGGAAAGGCATGCGGTCTTCCCTCTGGGGGCCCCCTGTGGGCCCCCAGAATGAAGTACAGGTGGGGTTGCACGTGGGGGGTACCTGTGGTACCCCCCCATCATTGTCATTTGCAAAGCGGCAGGCACCGCGCGGTGCCTGCCGCTTTGCAAATGACAATGTTAAATTCAATTTTCACAATGCTGAAAATACAGGATGTGCCCACCACTGTGGAGGGCACATCCTAATGGCACCCCCAGGACCCCCGCCCTTATGGCGGGCGGTCCTGATTTACGATGGGATGACGGGCGGGCAAAGTCGGCCCATCATCCTAATGGGCCCCTTGGTCTCTGGATGTTATCACTGCTAATTTGAGCCGTTTACTGACTCGCTACTTTGTGGTACCTATGAAGCGCTGCCCTGGCTGCTCGTAACGCGTGCGTTAGGAATCGGAAAAAAACTCTGTGTTCGGTTCCACTTTTTAGATCTGGCCTTGCAGCCCTGGGAACTCCTTATCCAGGTGCCGTGACTTATCGGCCGCTGTGGGTGTGCCTTATTATTTAAACCCTGGAAGACGCCATCTTGAACTTTTCTTGAAGCCTTCCTGTCCTGATTGGTGCTCGGTACGCGGAGGAATCTTGGTCGGGGAATTATAATATCTGGTAAGCGGGCCTGCCTATGACATGAATTTTGTCTTCTTATGTCCAGTTTTTTACTAACTTTTAATGGCCTCAAATTTCGGCTTGCCGGCCTCCTTTAATTGTCCGCCTGCAGCCTTTGTGTGGTAGGGTCAAATCCATGCTGCTCCCCTTTTAGACTAACTAACTAGTGCCTTCTGACTTTCTGTCTCGAGTGTTTTGCATGAAATTTCCTCTGAAAGTCCGTCTTTTATCGAGACCTACTGAGACCCCTCTTTGTAATACAACGTACCTCTGAAAAATTGTAAAAGACCTCCTTTCGGAACCAGCGCTAGCTTGTTGTGTTCCTTACTGTACTTTTCGTATCACAAATGACCCTAAGGACGATAACAGTGTACCCGGATGTCCACGGAATTCCCGTCTGAGGTTTACTTTCGAGCCCCTGTGACCACTTGAGACCACGCCTGCCGCCTAGACGGTATGTGTCATTCCTTATTTTGCACAGGTTTTATCACTAAGGGGAAGCTGGATTCGAGCTTCTTAGTTAAGTTCTCGCTTTAGAGAATTATATTACATAATGGTCCATGTCGATGGATAGTTCCGGGAGTTTTGTCTGTTTTTGAATCTGTGAAACTATCTATTAGCGCTGACTACTTAGCTTTAATTGATCCTATTCTTTCACTCAGCAGTTTCCGTGTATCGCTTTGGGGACGAGATCCAAAAATCTTGCTGATGTCCTAATATCTGGGATGAGGACTTTATACATGTGCGTTGCCTGAAAAAGGAGCATTTGATTAGGTAAGTGTGTGGATTGTACTTTGTTCTGTTTCGACAGACGGGCAATGCGAGTCCTAGGTTATCTCCAAAAAGCATCGCTTGAATACTTACGATGTTTTATCCATTTGTCTAGAATTATTCTCGATGCAAAGGTGTCCCTCTCCGTGAACTTTGGAACTGGGATCATTAGTGTGCCACGGCTATTGACGTGAGATATTCTCTCGAAGGTCATTAAGCAGGCCCGACCTTGAGGTAAATTATTTGAAGTAGATTTCGGATTAGATAGGGGGACTATGTGTCTTCTCTGGGAAAATGTAGCCACCTCCTTCCTATAAATTTGTGCAAATTTATGAATGGACCATTATCGCTATTACTGAGATGTATGTGTTGTCTAGAATGGGAAATTTGCGGTATTTGATTGAATGACTGAGGGTTGTGTGTTTAGGGGTTTCTCTTGTTTGCGAATTGTGAGGATTGTTGTCAATATATTCTTATCTATTATCTCTGCGCAATTTTTGAGCTCACTGCATTCACGATTCTAATGAAGATACAAAGACCCATCTGAAATTGTAAATGACTAATGTTCGCATGTCTCTATTTATTAACCTGGAAGTTATATCACATTATTATTGAACTAAAAGAATTTAGAAATATTGATATAATGTTGTGATTTCATGATTTAAATTGTAAAAAGATGTGTTTTTTGTGCACCACAGATTGACCGTTGGGTTAAGTGTTGTGTTCTGCCCCACTCCCCCGACGTGAAAGCCCTGATGAAGGTGCGGCCATAAGACCGGGCCAAGCACCTAAACGTTGTTATTTTGGATCCTGCTAGTACTACCTTGAGTGTCCCGCTTCTTGCAGAGAAGACTCTTCAGGGTCCCTTCAATGTGTCACTCTGGGAATTGATGGTGAGGATGTTGTATGTACTGTGCTTTGTGTAACTGACTGTTTGAATGTGTGAGGAGTTGTAAGAGAAGAGAAGGGATGATGTTGGATGAATGCTGAGAGGGTGATGTGGGGCCAATATGGAGTTTTGATAAATGTGATTGGTTACCATTTAATTGTTATCTAATTGCTTATATACTACGGAAATATACACAAAAAAGAAAATTTTATTTTTTATTTTTCTACATGTGGTCTGATTAATCAGGTGGTCTGATCGTGCTTTGTGGTGAGCTCAATGCTGCGAATTTAAAACCATTGGACTCCTTGTGAGCTTTTAATATGTACCACTGAGGGCAGATCGTTTCTTGTTTGGTTATCCACCCCAGTACACCAGACCTAAAGAAAAGAATTACAAACAAGCGCACAGGAGAAGAGATGGACTTAGAAATAAAGCAACTACATTTGTCATCACCCATTACAATCGCATCGGTCAGCAGGATGGATAAATTGATGAAATCACAAGAGGAAGCAATCTCCCTGTCAAACACAGAACAACTAAACACTTCATCGCCGATAACAATCTGGGTGATCATGAATTTAAGGAGAAGGGGAAATCTTAGGAAGAGCGCCTCACGGCTCCATGGAGTAAAACGCTATTGAGCACGCTGGACCAAGCAATCAGGGTCTTAAACTTTCAGTCTGATAAAATGGAAGTCCAGATTGACCTTATAAATCTAATAGCTGGACACATCGCAGGCATTAACTCAAAGCTGGACTCAATCACCTCCCTGGTAAAGGCCACGGAACTCCAGCCACCCAACCCCAACCAGCAGCTCAATTGTGGTTGTGGTAAAATTATACATAAATTAGCAAAATTGCCAGAAATACTAAGCTACATACTAGGCGCAGTGCAATTATATACAAACCTCAAACAATAAGGAGTAACTCTAAGGGAAGACGAGGGAAAGGACGAGTTCCAAGGAAAGATCACGCCAAAGGGGACATACGTGACCAGCAATGGAGAAACAGAACAAGCTGAATCACGGGACCAGCAAATCGAAGCCACATTGAGCTCCGTGGACTCTTCAAAAATCACTAAACTTACAAAAAGACAACGAAAACGTGCCAGAAAGGGTAGGGTAAAACACTCCCTTTAAGCAACTACAAAACTAGAGAAAAATGTCCCCATCTTTACAAATCAAAACATACAGAGGAAAGAAAAAAAGATACAGAGAGCAAGCATAAAGGAAGAGCAAGCACTAGCTACAGCTACAGACCAACCAAAGCATAGAACGGATCAAAGCAGAGGCAACATGAAGCAAAATGCTTCAATAACCTTGGCTGAATACTCCGAAGGGAATACAAAGCAGATTCGGAATATAACAGATAACAATTGGCCATCAGGATCACGTGTACTAACTTCCGGATGCCCAAACACGCAATCAGACCAGATCCATTACATGGAAAAAGGAGAAGGGGCGGAAAAAAAGCGGCGGGATCTAATAAATACCAGTCCTAGCGAAAAAGTGGGCATCCCACCAGACATGAAGGGAAAAAAGGACAAAAAGGACAAAACAGTTCATTTAAAACAAGTCCCAAACACTGAAAGCAGAGAAGGGATAGAAATTAAGTCACAATCCCCATCCATGGTCATTGCAGCAGTCAACAGAGGGAACAGTATAGAAAACTGGAGGCAAATGGCAAATGGCTTGGAAGGAAAAGGGTGAAAACTTACGAGATCAATCAGTAAGAAGGAAAACAACAACAGGCACTACGGCAAATAATTCAACTGAGCCCAAAGAACATAATATCCCAAACTCAATCAAAATTACAATAAACAGGAAAGGACAAAAGAAGTTTTCCAGCTACAATGTGCCCCCATACGATTACAAGACCAAGCCGAAAGGGACAGCAACACATACAGAAGTTGGAAATGGGTACCAAGACCCTAACGGCGAAAAACCTGTAATTCGGCAGGAAGACCGCAGTAAAGAATCAAGAAGCTATGACTGGCGGAGTCCAAATGAATCTGCAAACGGTGTAAACAAAGAGATAGAAAGACTTGAGGGATAAGGATGTGTCAGGGGCCTGGAAAACAACCCGAGAGAAGTTGACACTTGTACCGGAATATTGCACAAAAGGAAGGCAAGACACTCTAAACAGAGGGAATATCTTGAGGTTGCTGAAAGAAATCCCGGAACTAAATGGAGTATCGTCGCAAGACCTCATAGCCGTAGAATTTAGGAACTCAGTGGAAAACCCAGATATTGAGGAGACCCTGACAACCTGGTCATCAAAGGAGCTAGTTGAGAGGATATACAGCACCAGATCAAGTTTTTAATCCTAGGGAATCTTATTGAGGACTCATAAACCCCCAAGGTATCCCCATCCCCTTCTATCCAAGCAGAAGACTCAGACACTGGAAGACACACATGCAAAAATTCAAAAAACGTGCCTGCATGGAGCACGATCTTCCACGCCTTTGCGCCTAAGAAACTCTAACGGAAGCTATGAACCAAGGACACAATTAAAATACACCACAGACGAAGGCATGGACTGGTCTTGGGTGCCAAAAGCACTAAGTAATACCTGTACCTAATGAGCAATTACATCCGCTAATGAGCAACAAAAGATAGGGCAGCTTACTAACACTAGGGATCAGGGCTGTAAGTTGAAGGTTGAGGGCCAGAACACGTTAAAGATCTGTTCCTGGAACATCCACGGATTTAAAAACATGGGCCATACCATGACACCCTGTCCTTCCACGAACAACAAGATATAATACTCCTCCAAGAAACATGGATGATGAACCCAATAGCTATATCTGGCTACATCGAACATCACACCCTAGCAGAAAAACTTGCAAGGTTTGGTCACCCAAGGGGGGGCTTATCAACAAATATATATCGCAAAAACATAGTTGACAAACAGAAGAGCTAGACGTTGGCACAAACTGGCTCCAAGTTACTAAAGCAACAGGAAAGAAAATTCGGAATAGAAGAGATTGGCAATTAATTTTGATTAAAGTATACGTTCACCCCGAAAAAAAAAACAGAAGGAAAAATTTGCAACACTAAATAATTTGATTAAAACATTACAAAAGACGCACAAATTCTGAAGCTTGATAATTTCAGGAGATTTTAATAACAACCTACTGCAACTAAACAAAATTATGAGGCAAGTGAACTGGGGAAATACAATCATAAGGATATGGACTAGCAATACTAAATGGCAATACTGCAGGGGACAGACCAGCTGCTATAACGTATTTGAGTGGAAAAAGACGATCGACAATTAATTTTACCATCACTAGCTCTAATTTAGTCTCAAGAATAGAATCTTTCCAAATCCTAATGCGTATTGAAAGTGATAATAACCCGCAAATTACAAAGCTAAAGACAAAGTTAGCCATGCAAGAAAAAATAATCATGCTAGGACAATACCCAGAAAAGTTTAACTTGAGGAAACTAAAATGGCAAGGAAACAACCTAGGGAACATAATGGATGTACTTAAAGAATACCTGACCCAAACAGGGATTCAGACAGAAGAAAATTGCATCACAGCCTGGGAAGACCTTTGTCTCTTCCTCACCAGAAGTTTTCCGGCTACTAATAGAAACATAAAAAGATCAGACAGTAGAAAGAATCCATGGTTCAACCTCGCCTTAAGAGATGAAAAGAGGAAGATTGCAAAAGAGGCTTGAATCCAAAACAGGGCAGATAAAGCGGGCAAAAAGGAAGTCAAGAACAAACTGAAGGAGCTACAAAAGAATTAAAAGAAAATGTTGGAGGAAGCTAAATCTGAATACAAAGAAAAAATTTGGGTACAGCTATTATGGGCAAGCACCTTGCCAAACAGTAGTGAATTCTGGAGAATTATCAACAACATGATGAGGTGCTCCAAATTACAACAAAAAACGGGGATTGATGAAAAAACTTGGATGGAGTACCTACACAATAAGTACGCATTGTCAAATCCCACAAAGGACCGGAATCCAGAATTAGAAGACCACGCTGGTCCATCAGAAAATAATCATGTCCAGCACCCCTGACCGATAAAATCACGTTGAAAGGATTCATAAACAGGATAAAAACAAAGGGGGCTGCAGGTCCCAACGGACTGCCAAATGCACTTTCCAAGCATGGGCCAGACTTTTGGGCCGACCATCTAGCGCCACTATTCAACCTGATTTATTCCGAGAACAACGTCCCCAAATCCGAGAAAGGGAATATCATCCACCCTATATTCAAACAAGGAGAGCATAATAATCCAGATAACTACAGACTCATATCACTGATAATTTAAAATTATACGCTTCATGTCTATTATTCCATCTCCAAGGCTAGATGGATGAAACAAATCTTATCCCAAAGTTTCAAACCGGTTTCAGACAGGGGATGGGCACCTTGACAAATTTGGCCACATTGGCACTCCTAAACGAAAAGGCAAGAAAAAGGAAAACACAGTTATTTGCAAGCTTTGTCGACTTGAAAGCTGCATTCGACAAAGTAAACAGAAAGCGCCTCTGGGAAAAACTAAGGGCACAGGGGCTGCCAAGCAAATTACTAGATGCAATAATATCTTTGCACAGCGGAACATGGTCAAGAGTGAAATTAGGCAATGGATTTAACATCACCAGCCGTATCAGCACAGAGCAAGGGCTAAAACAAGGCTGTGTCCTTGCTCCGAGCCTATTTAACATATTCATGGCAGACATCAGTAATTATATGCAATCACCCGACTGCCACCCACCAAACCTGAAAACAACTAAGGGTTGGCTCTAATCAGCAAGGCTGAGCCGAGAAAGTAGATAACAAAAGAGAATTGCCAATACTGATAACCAAACTATTCATGTATTTTTAAGTAAAGTACTTGAAACAAAATTCAAGACTAATAGCTAATTAATAACTTTTATTATTCTTTGGAGTTTTATCAACACAACAACTCATATATTTAACGATTGCATATTCCAAGAGACACACATAGAAACCATATTCAGCAAGGGGTCGATTTTTAGGAATCATTCAGCATATCACACATATCACAAACATACACAATGCAACCATTCAAGGGAGGGAAAGGGTACAATTGCTTAGAGCATTACAAAAATGTTCAAAAAGTTTTTCAATATTTACAAGATAGCACAAGGCGGACAGGGAGAGAAATTGAGAAAGGAAGCCAAGGTCTGCGAGGCACTTAACAATCTGGTCACTTAATAATTAATCTAGTAAACAGTACATTCCTATGGAAAAATTATATGTTATTTAGAAAAGGTAATGTACAAAAAAATGGGGACAAGCAACAAAATAATTCTTGACATCAGTGCTTGTCACTCTTGCAGACAGCTGTGTGGCTATGGCCTACGCGTTTCGAATCCCGTTGGGTTGTGGGGATTCTCTTCAGGGCCTGGGGTTTTCTCTAGGTAAAATAGAGAAGAAAACAAAAGAAAGTATGAAATTTCAACATAATCCAATTTATTTTTATCAAGTAATCAACATTATGCGCAACACTTAGTGACCACCTTTTCTCTACACAGACTTACCAAAGGGCAACAGAATGCGGGGAATAGTGGAGCCTCAACTTTGTAATGAGATGGAATATGGCATAATCTGGAAGGGTTAGAACATGGAGGGAGTCAGACGATTGAAAACAAGATGGAAGAGCTATCAGTGGAACTGGGGGCTGCACATTTACTTACTTTTCTTTCATGAGAGAGATTTTCACGAGGGGGTAAACCAGGTAGCGAAAAAGCGCGGTGGAGACCTGTGAGAAGATAACCGAATAGTGCATCAGGACAATCCCCTTAAAAAGAGTTCAGATTAAGGTAGTAATTACAAATATGTGATCAGTCTCACCTACTAATTATTTAGCTAAAGGTTCGCTTAAGCCGAGGAGAGAAGACTCGCGAAGAAAATCGAGCTTCAAATGAGACTCTTATGTGGTAAAAAGCAGGGGCAGCTTGCACCTTTCGGTCCGTTTAGCGTGTTGAGAAATCTAAAAATAACCCAATAGTGAAAGCAGTTTAGCAAACTGTCGAGCGACTAAGTTGCAAACAGAGGTTGTTCACAAAGGGCGGCATCTTACCGCGTAAATGAGCAACACTCGAGGATTTGAGCCGGGTGAGTCGCAGCTTGTACTTTTCGGTCCGTTTAGCGTGTTGACAACTCTAAAAGTAACCCAATAGTGAAAACAATTTAGCAAACTGTGGAGCGACTATGTAGCAAACAGAGGTGGTTCACAAAGGGCGGCGTCTTACCGCGTGAATGAGCAACACTCGAGGATCTGAGCCGGGTGGGTCGATACAATGTAGCCCTAACGGGCGCCTGAAACAGAAATGACGAGATGCGCATGAGTTGGTTGAAAAGCGGTTTAAGCGGACAAATTGCTGCAAAGAATCAAGGGCGCTTACCGGCGTGTCAATTGCCCATAGTCCGGCGAAATTAGTTTGAAATGTTTAACTACAAAGGGGACAGATAAATGAGAAAGCATGAACCATTTAAAGAAAAACGGGTCAAATACCGACGGGGGTTACACGGAAGAGTACTTACAAAGAGTTCTCCATCAATTCATAAAATTCGGCGGCGTCAAAAAGGTCAGCACTGGTCACTGGCTCATGCGTGATAGCAAGTCATGGCTAAACTGATCTCTCTTTATATATTTTCCTGGTGGGGCGATCCGCCCACAACTTAAACCAGGGTGAGAAGTAAACTGCGGACCGGAGTGGAAGAATCCAAGGTAACAGCCTAGCTGAAAGAACAAAGACCCAGTAGCACGAATTATAGTTTAAAAATTTCGCTCAATTCATTGAGCCCCGATACTGCAGTATCAAATTTAACTATAAGAAGGGCTTCACGTTTAGATAGTGTTAAATTGAGGTCTCCTCCACCGGGATTTTTTTCTATTTTGGAGATCACAGTCCACTTTAGGTCACTGACTCGGTGTTGCAGTCGTGTCCAATGTAGCACCAAAGGGGCATTCTCAACTTTATTTTTGATCCTTGATTTGTGCTGTGAGATCCGCTGCCGGACCTCTTGGTTAGTCTTGCCTATGTATAGTAACTGGCAGGGGCATGTAATGCCATAAACAACAAACTTGCTTTTGCAGTTGCTTACAGTGTCATGTTTCCAAGAAATTCCATTATGCTGGAACAAAGAACCTTCCACAGTAGATTCACAGCATAAACAAGTACCACACTTGTGGTGTCCGAGGATGGGAGGCATCCCCATCATTTGGCGTAAAGTTAAAGTTTTAGAAACAGGCATGGCTGCTCGGACTATGTGGTTGGCAATATTGTTTTCTTTTTTAAATGCAAATAGGGGCTCATTGACGAGGCTGTCATCTAGATCCTTTATCAGGTGCCAACTTTGTTTTATGACTTTTTTCAGACGATTAGCATTAGGACAAAAGGTCGTGACACATACCTGCCTTTTTAAATCCGATTTGGGTTTGCGTTCAAGGAGTGTCTCTCGTGGGGTCCATTGGGCTCTCCTCAAGCAGTTTTTTACGAGTTTTTTAGGGTAACCCCTCTCACACAGCTTAGATGTTAAGTTTTCTGAGTGTAATTTGAAATCATCTGTAAAGGTGCAGTTTCTGCGGACACGCAGGAACTGCCCGTAAGGGAGATTTTCTTTTAGATTACGTGGGTGGTTACTATTAAACATCAACGACTTGTTACGGTCTGTTGATTTAATGAATAGGGAGGTGGCCAATTTCCCTTCAGAAGGGAAGACCTCCACGTCAAGGAACGCAATCCTACTTGTAGATTCAGAGATGCTGAACTTTATGTCAGCAGTCCTGGCATTGAGCCATTGATGGAAGTTGATAAGGGTGTCACTATCACCTGTCCATGTCATAAAAACATCGTCAATAAAACGGAGCCACGCTCCGATGTATTGACTGAAAGGATTGTTGTTATAGATGTATGCATTCTCGTACATATCCATAAACAATACTGCCAATTCTGGGGCAAAGGGGCAGCCCATGGCTACCCCCTTGACTTGGTAGTAAAATTCACCATTAAAACAGAAGTAATTCTTTTTTAATGCGAATGTTGCCAGATCCACAATGAATTTGGTAGGCACACGCATGGGCCTGGGTCTGGAATCAAGGAAATAGGAGAGAACTGCTATGGCCTCATCCTGAGGAATCTGGGTGTATAAAGCAGTTACATCTAAGGTAACTAGTCTGTCTCTGCCTTCACTGAAATCAATGTTTTCTAATTTCTTGATAAAATCAGTGGTGTCTTGAAGGTAAGATCTAACCTGGATCATGAAGTCTTTGAGAAAACAGTCAACATATTTGGATGCCGGCTCTAGCACAGAACCACATCCTGCCACGATGGGTCTACCTGGCGGATGATCAGGATCTTTATGTATTTTGGGCAATATGTAAAACATGGGGATTTTAGGATGTTTAGTTTTCAGATATTCAAATTCTTTCGGGCCAACAAAACCTAGATCGAAACCTTCCTGCACGAGTGCAAAAAGTTCGTTCTGAAGGTCCGTGGTGGGATCTTTGTTTATCTTTCTGTAGCAGGTGGTGTTCTCTAGTTGTTTCATGATTTCAGAGGTGTAGTCCTGGCTGTCCCACACTACAATAGCACCGCCCTTATCGGCCTGCTTAATGATAACAGACCCCTTGCTGAATATGGTTTCTATGTGTGTCTCTTGGAATATGCAATCGTTAAATATATGAGTTGTTGTGTTGATAAAACTCCAAAGAATAATAAAAGTTATTAATTAGCTATTAGTCTTGAATTTTGTTTCAAGTACTTTACTTAAAAATACATGAATCGTTTGGTTATCAGTATTGGCAATTCTCTTTTGTTATCTACTTTCTCGGCTCAGCCTTGCTGATTAGAGCCAACCCTTAGTTGTTTTTTGGTTAATATAGCGGGCGCTGGCTCGCGAGGACTCTTGTGTTTGTCCATTAAATTTTGGATCAAAGGTTGACCAGGCGCCTCCTTTCTCCACTTTTCCCTTTGAAAGTTCCCTGGGTTTTGTGTTTTATTGTAGTGTTGTGATTATATGTTGCTAAATTCTTTCTCCTTCTTTTCTTTTCTTCTTTCTATAGAGTAAATGGCAGAGAAAGACACCTTCGCCTACTCAGAAGATCACATTAGAAACTTCCTTAGTGACCCTCCTGTTTTCTCCTCAGTCACCCTAAGTGAGACAGCTACCACATCCAACGAATCCGACAAACTCATTCGTTTGAAAAAGAAGCAGATTAGGACAGACCTTCATGGTCATTTTTTGTTGCAGCACCTCCGAGAAGGCACCATCCCGGCTGGTCTACAAATTAAGAACATACCTGTAATTTTTACAGAAGATCCGATATTCAAAAAAGGTCTCTCTATGATAGAAACCAAATGTAGCAGAGATCTTATGATGCTGACAGTTGAGACAGCTGTCAGAATATCTAAAGAGGAATTAGCCGAAATTGCTAAATTAGAGTCCGAAATTAGTGGTAATCCAACTATAGCAGACGCTAAGGCTCTCTTGGAAAAGGTTGCCAAAGAAATACAAGAGTTTAAAGACCACACTATAACTCAAAAATCCAACCAATTCGAAAAAGATAAAAAAGGTTTTTCATTAGAGAATATATATCCCTATTTACAAGCTGATTTCTATTCCAAAGCAGAATCTAGACGTTTCCTCCAAGGAAACCAGGGCAGGTCTCGTAGACAATTTATTTTGTTCTCTGATACCTCCTCGTCGGGTACAGACAGCGAACCCACTGGTAATTACAATCGCCCAAATAGAAACCGCAATTGGAACACCAACCAACAGCAACAACAAAATCAATCGCCGAATTTTTTAGGGAGAGGCCAGACACTCCCCAGGGGCCGGGTGAGAAACAACATCCAATGGGAGATGAAAACAAGACGACAGCACTACAAAAACTAAACGCGTCGCCTATTTTCAATCTGTCTAAAAAAGTCCTTACACCGGACGAGGAAAGCATCCTAGCTAAAGGATTGTCATTCGTACCCTCAAAAAGGACTGACTTCGTGAAAATGAAGTCAGAATTCATTGAATTTTGTAGAAAATTACGTCTGACTTTGTTCTTCGGTGAAAACCCCATCACCCCACCCTCTGAGGTCACAGGCCTTAGGAACAAGTCCACCTTTTGCCCGCCAGCCAACAAAGTTCCTAAAAACCTTCTTATCTTTGAGAAAAGTGTATTGTCTGCCATAACAGCCATGGAAAAAGAAAAGAAATACATTAAATATAATACCACCAAAAACCAAATGACGGCTCTAAATAATCTGAAAAATGATAATACTGTTATCATTAAGCAGGCCGATAAGGGCGGTGCTATTGTAGTGTGGGACAGCCAGGACTACACCTCTGAAATCATGAAACAACTAGAGGACACCACCTGCTACAGAAAGATAAACAAAGATCCCACCACGGACCTTCAGAACGAACTTTTTGCACTCGTGCAGGAAGGTTTCGATCTAGGTTTTGTTGGCCCGAAAGAATTTGAATATCTGAAAACTAAACATCCTAAAATCCCCATGTTTTACATATTGCCCAAAATACATAAAGATCCTGATCATCCGCCAGGCAGACCCATCGTGGCAGGATGTGGTTCTGTGCTAGAGCCGGCATCCAAATATGTTGACTGTTTTCTCAAAGACTTCATGATCCAGGTTAGATCTTACCTTCAAGACACCACTGATTTTATCAAGAAATTAGAAAACATTGATTTCAGTGAAGGCAGAGACAGACTAGTTACCTTAGATGTAACTGCTTTATACACCCAGATTCCTCAGGATGAGGCCATAGCAGTTCTCTCCTATTTCCTTGATTCCAGACCCAGGCCCATGCGTGTGCCTACCAAATTCATTGTGGATCTGGCAACATTCGCATTAAAAAAGAATTACTTCTGTTTTAATGGTGAATTTTACTACCAAGTCAAGGGGGTAGCCATGGGCTGCCCCTTTGCCCCAGAATTGGCAGTATTGTTTATGGATATGTACGAGAATGCATACATCTATAACAACAATCCTTTCAGTCAATACATCGGAGCGTGGCTCCGTTTTATTGACGATGTTTTTATGACATGGACAGGTGATAGTGACACCCTTACCAACTTCCATCAATGGCTCAATGCCAGGACTGCTGACATAAAGTTCAGCATCTCTGAATCTACAAGTAGGATTGCGTTCCTTGACGTGGAGGTCTTCCCTTCTGAAGGGAAATTGGCCACCTCCCTATTCATTAAATCAACAGACCGTAACAAGTCGTTGATGTTTAATAGTAACCACCCACGTAATCTAAAAGAAAATCTCCCTTACGGGCAGTTCCTGCGTGTCCGCAGAAACTGCACCTTTACAGATGATTTCAAATTACACTCAGAAAACTTAACATCTAAGCTGTGTGAGAGGGGTTACCCTAAAAAACTCGTAAAAAACTGCTTGAGGAGAGCCCAATGGACCCCACGAGAGACACTCCTTGAACGCAAACCCAAATCGGATTTAAAAAGGCAGGTATGTGTCACGACCTTTTGTCCTAATGCTAATCGTCTGAAAAAAGTCATAAAACAAAGTTGGCACCTGATAAAGGATCCAGATGACAGCCTCGTCAATGAGCCCCTATTTGCATTTAAAAAAGAAAACAATATTGCCAACCACATAGTCCGAGCAGCCATGCCTGTTTCTAAAACTTTAACTTTACGCCAAATGATGGGGATGCCTCCCATCCTCGGACACCACAAGTGTGGTACTTGTTTATGCTGTGAATCTACTGTGGAAGGTTCTTTGTTCCAGCATAATGGAATTTCTTGGAAACATGACACTGTAAGCAACTGCAAAAGCAAGTTTGTTGTTTATGGCATTACATGCCCCTGCCAGTTACTATACATAGGCAAGACTAACCAAGAGGTCCGGCAGCGGATCTCACAGCACAAATCAAGGATCAAAAATAAAGTTGAGAATGCCCCTTTTGTGCTACATTGGACACGACTGCAACACCGAGTCAGTGACCTAAAGTGGACTGTGATCTCCAAAATAGAAAAAAATCCACGTGGAGGAGACCTCAATTTAACACTATCTAAACGTGAAGCCCTTCTTATAGTTAAATTTGATACTGCAGTATCGGGGCTCAATGAATTGAGCGAAATTTTTAAACTATAATTCGTGCTACTGGGTCTTTGTTCTTTCAGCTAGGCTGTTACCTTGGATTCTTCCACTCCGGTCCGCAGTTTACTTCTCACCCTGGTTTAAGTTGTGGGCGGATCGCCCCACCAGGAAAATATATAAAGAGAGATCAGTTTAGCCATGACTTGCTATCACGCATGAGCCAGTGACCAGTGCTGACCTTTTTGACGCCGCCGAATTTTATGAATTGATGGAGAACTCTTTGTAAGTACTCTTCCGTGTAACCCCCGTCGGTATTTGACCCGTTTTTCTTTAAATGGTTCATGCTTTCTCATTTATCTGTCCCCTTTGTAGTTAAACATTTCAAACTAATTTCGCCGGACTATGGGCAATTGACACGCCGGTAAGCGCCCTTGATTCTTTGCAGCAATTTGTCCGCTTAAACCGCTTTTCAACCAACTCATGCGCATCTCGTCATTTCTGTTTCAGGCGCCCGTTAGGGCTACATTGTATCGACCCACCCGGCTCAGATCCTCGAGTGTTGCTCATTCACGCGGTAAGACGCCGCCCTTTGTGAACCACCTCTGTTTGCTACATAGTCGCTCCACAGTTTGCTAAATTGTTTTCACTATTGGGTTACTTTTAGAGTTGTCAACACGCTAAACGGACCGAAAAGTACAAGCTGCGACTCACCCGGCTCAAATCCTCGAGTGTTGCTCATTTACGCGGTAAGATGCCGCCCTTTGTGAACAACCTCTGTTTGCAACTTAGTCGCTCGACAGTTTGCTAAACTGCTTTCACTATTGGGTTATTTTTAGATTTCTCAACACGCTAAACGGACCGAAAGGTGCAAGCTGCCCCTGCTTTTTACCACATAAGAGTCTCATTTGAAGCTCGATTTTCTTCGCGAGTCTTCTCTCCTCGGCTTAAGCGAACCTTTAGCTAAATAATTAGTAGGTGAGACTGATCACATATTTGTAATTACTACCTTAATCTGAACTCTTTTTAAGGGGATTGTCCTGATGCACTATTCGGTTATCTTCTCACAGGTCTCCACCGCGCTTTTTCGCTACCTGGTTTACCCCCTCGTGAAAATCTCTCTCATGAAAGAAAAGTAAGTAAATGTGCAGCCCCCAGTTCCACTGATAGCTCTTCCATCTTGTTTTCAATCGTCTGACTCCCTCCATGTTCTAACCCTTCCAGATTATGCCATATTCCATCTCATTACAAAGTTGAGGCTCCACTATTCCCCGCATTCTGTTGCCCTTTGGTAAGTCTGTGTAGAGAAAAGGTGGTCACTAAGTGTTGCGCATAATGTTGATTACTTGATAAAAATAAATTGGATTATGTTGAAATTTCATACTTTCTTTTGTTTTCTTCTCTATTTTACCTAGAGAAAACCCCAGGCCCTGAAGAGAATCCCCACAACCCAACGGGATTCGAAACGCGTAGGCCATAGCCACACAGCTGTCTGCAAGAGTGACAAGCACTGATGTCAAGAATTATTTTGTTGCTTGTCCCCATTTTTTTGTACATTACCTTTTCTAAATAACATATAATTTTTCCATAGGAATGTACTGTTTACTAGATTAATTATTAAGTGACCAGATTGTTAAGTGCCTCGCAGACCTTGGCTTCCTTTCTCAATTTCTCTCCCTGTCCGCCTTGTGCTATCTTGTAAATATTGAAAAACTTTTTGAACATTTTTGTATTGCTCTAAGCAATTGTACCCTTTCCCTCCCTTGAATGGTTGCATTGTGTATGTTTGTGATATGTGTGATATGCTGAATGATTCCTAAAAATCGACCCCTTGCTGAATATGGTTTCTATGTGTGTCTCTTGGAATATGCAATCGTTAAATATATGAGTTGTTGTGTTGATAAAACTCCAAAGAATAATAAAAGTTATTAATTAGCTATTAGTCTTGAATTTTGTTTCAAGTACTTTACTTAAAAATACATGAATCGTTTGGTTATCAGTATTGGCAATTCTCTTTTGTTATCTACCCACCAAACCTAGCCGAGGAGCCAATACACTTCCTCCAGTACGCTGACGACATTGTGGTATTGAGCCAAAGCCCCATTGGGCTACAAAGAGCAATTAACAAATTAGTCACCTACTTGGATCAAGACAGTTTGGAAATAAATAAAGATGAAACCAAGGTCGTATGTCTCACTGACCCAAAAAACACCAGGTTTAAATGGTACATAAGAGGTGCTCAAATTGAAGAACAAGCGGCCACTGAATACCTTTGCCTAAAAATAGGATGGGGCCCAACATACAATGAACATAAAAACGACTTAAAGGCAAAAGCACAATCACTAACATTTACGTACAGACGATTGAACAACAAAATAGGATGCCCGAGTCACGCACACCTTCTAAAAGTGATGGCGTCGCAAATTATACCTACTTTGTCATATGCCCTAGCAGTATGGTGCGGCAAAGAGGCAGAGCTTCTAAACGACCTACAGACAAGGGTCTATAAAGCTGTCTTCAATTTACAAAAGTTGGCCGCTCCAACCCAGGTCCGACTGGAGTTTGGTTTGCAGAACCAAAAATTCCGGAGCATGAGCGGCTTCGTGAAATTATGCCATAGATTCCGCACATCTGATCTAGGATCATTAAACAACATTTACTGGAAGGAAATTAAAATCCAGATGGACCAAGACGCGCCGAACTCATGGGGAGCCTACCTGCGGAAATCCATATCAGTACTAGATATACAAACAATATGGGACAGCCAATGTGATAAAGTAGCTTTTAGCAGACTGGTAAATAAAATATCAAAGAAGAAGTCTTTTTTAGAAGACAAAATCACAACCTCAAAACGCAGACATGGGTGGACCGTAATTAACTTGTACACATCACTAAAGCCCTGAGCATATTTATTAACACACTTCAGCATTGTGCTAAAAAAGAGATTCATAAAATATCGCCTGGGTATGCATGATTCGAAAGGCCTGCAACCTTCATGGCAAAGTAATCATCGTGACACAAATTGCCGACTATGTGGTTTCCGCAACAAAACATTAACACACCTGCTCTGTGCTTGCCCAATAGTCAAAGATACTAGGAGGGGCCTTTTAAAATCAATTTTTAATGAACTAAACATGCGCACCTGCAGACAAGCAGTAATACGCTGGCTGGAAGGATCCTCAATTATTATGGCCTGTTGGGGCGTTAAATTCCTAGCAAAAGTAAGGAACCTTCTAAGGCAAGCCGACCTACAAGCCAGAACAACAGAATAATGCAGGCCGGCAGGTGTACAGTATAAATGATAACGACATATTTAACGGCTTCAAGGGAATACAAAGAAAAATGCCCGGTTGGGAATTCAAAACGGACAACTTTTTTTTTTTACGAACAGGACTGAGATGAAAGTTGGCCTTTTAGAGTACATTTTACTTGTATAACAATGCTATGTAGACCTTTTTTAAAAAAAACATTTTAAATGGTATATTGCGATTTGAAGAAATCATGCAATAAAGCTTTTGATTAATTGAGTTACCACATTGTTCCAATCAAGATGGCTTCAGGTGTGCAATACGTTTGTCATAAGAAGGACTGTTAGCACTCTAGTTGTTCTTTAAAACATTCTGGGAAGCTGCAGTAGAACACAAAGGAATCAATTGACAGTCTCTACCCTTGTTGGGTGTACATGTTTTACTAAGAATGTCAGACTTCATTCTGACATGACTGAGAAAGATAATGTGGATTTACAGAAAATATGCTCTCAGTTTAGCTTATATATCACCTTCCAAACCTCTGTGGGAAAAGCATGAGTTTTGTCTCAAACATGATTCATGATATCCCAGCAAAAGGTTTTTTCACATGGTAAAATCACAATAGAACGCACCACAGATCCTAAAATGAGTATGGTACCATCAACAAATCATTTATAATGTAACTAAAGTCTTAAAACCTTCTATTAACTGCAATGCTTTTTCAGAGGTGCTATCATGTATTTTGGTCTTAAGATGAATGCCAACACTCTTGGATGAAGTGCTGACAGCCAATCAGATCTCACGATGAGATGTGTAGTTAGGCTCCACCCAGATATATGTGTTTCTTTTCCATTATTAATAAAAAAAACTACTGAATGGATTTACACCATTAAACAAAAAGGGGTGTTTCTGAACAAAGGGCTACCTTTTTGCCAAACTTGGTGAAATTTTGTTCAGCAGTTCGGGCTGTAGCCGTGTCTAAAGTTTCCAATGGAAAATTACATGGAGAAAATACATTTTGGGAAGAAATATCGGATTTGCAGCGCTGTTTCAGTTTAAATGAAGGTTATGTTAACCAACAGCTGGAGGAGTGTGCCTCTCATTGCTTAGGCAACTTTTTGGGAATATTGTACACGGTAAGTCCTGCTGCGGAGAGATCGCACCGCCCCCAAACCAGCATCGGGGATCGGCATACCGGCACTGTCTGGAAAAGAATGGCGCAGCTGTATCTTGAACGTGGAGCAGAACTGTAAACCCGACGCCAACTGGAGGGCGATTATTGGCCCATAATTGTCTGTCATGCACACAGCCACTGGAAGTTACAAATATGGTTACTAACACTACAAGTCCCAGCGTGCATGGGAAAAATGCACATGTGAGGCTAATTAATCCATGCAGAAAGCGCTGGGAATTGTGGGAATCATGTATGCGATGTGCCGACAAGAAGGCCTCTGAGAAGGAGCACGATTGCTCGGAAACACGCCAGGCCAAATGGGAAGAAATATCGGATTTGCAGCGCTGTTTCAGTTTAATTAAAGGTTATGTTAAACAACAGCTGGAGGAGTGCGACTCTCATTGCTTGGGCAACTTTTTGGGAATATTGTACGCGGTAAGTCCAGCGGCGGAGAAATCGCACCGCCCTCAACCCAGCATTGGGGATCGCCATACCGTCACTGTCTGGAAAAGCACGGCGCATATGTATTTCGAGCGTGGAGCAGAGCTGTAAACCTGACGCCAACTGGAGGGCGATTATTGGCCCATAATTGTTTGTCATGCACACAGCCACTGGAGGTTACAAATATGGATACTGACACTACAAGTCCAAGTGTGCATGGAAAAAATGGACACCTGAGGCTAATTAATGCATACAGAAAGCGCTGGGAATTGTGGGAATCATGTATGCGATGTGCAGACAAGAAGGTCTCTGAGGAAGGAGCACGATTCCTCGGAAATGCGTCAGGCCAAATGGAAAGAAATATCGGATTTGCAGCGCTGTTTCAGTTTTATTGAAGGTTATGTTAACCAACAGCTTGAAGGAGTGCGCCTCTCATTGCTTGGGCATACATTTTCATTAAAAAAAATATATATATAATAACATAATATTAATAAAAAACATGCAAAATTCTTACCGTAGGATAGCGGGAGGGTAACATTTACTATTATATAAATCAATAAAGGCTAGCTAGTTTAAGGGAAATATTTTGGAGACTCAGGTACGTCAGCAGTAACAATATGTGGAAAAAACACTGTTTTCCTTTGAAAGCCCTCACCCACCGACCTAGTCGGTGGCATGCTTCATCATCGGGCCCACCACAGTGGCACCGAATGTGCCCCGGGTGTGCTTCAACGCCAGGTGACTGCGGAGCTGGTATTTTGCTGAGTGTGCAGTGAAGGGGTGTGAAGGTGAGAAATTAAAATGCTATCCAGGAGGTCCCAGCACCCGAGGGTTTAGCAATATTTAATAAACTGGGCCTCTGTTAGCAGATTAAAAAGGCAATAGGACGTTTTAAGGGAGAGTTACAATGACCTCCAGCGTCCAGTGTGGTCTACATGTTTCAGCCAGTGCCTTTTGTTGTAAGCTGGCTTTCCTCAGGACCAAAGAGGGTGAAAAGTGCAAATTATAATAAACTATATTAAGTGAGTGTTGTTATTTTCTCTATGTGTCGCGCACGCTAAGGCGCTGTAACTGTTAGAGGGGGATTCCCTCAAGCTGCATTTCGGGCGCCGCGGATGGACGAATAGGTCCCAGGAGGAACCAGACCGAACTACTCGGTCTCTTTCTCTGCCAGGCGACCCATGAGGCTTTTTACATTGAAATAACAGAAAAAGCTTGAGGGAATCCCCCTCTAACAGTTACAGCGCCTTAGCGTGCGCGACACATAGAGAAAATAACAACACTCACTTAATATAGTTTATTATAATTTGCACTTTTCACCCTCTTTGGTCCTGAGGAAAGCCAGCTTACAACAAAAGGCACTGGCTGAAACATGTAGACCACACTGGACGCTGGAGGTCATTGTAACTCTCCCTTAAAACGTCCTATTGCCTTTTTAATCTGCTAACAGAGGCCCAGTTTATTAAATATTGCTAAACCCTCGGGTGCTGGGACCTCCTGGATAGCATTTTAATTTCTCACCTTCACACCCCTTCACTGCACACTCAGCAAAATACCAGCTCCGCAGTCACCTGGCGTTGAAGCACACCCGGGGCACATTCGGTGCCACTGTGGTGGGCCCGATGATGAAGCATGCCACCGACTAGGTCGGTGGGTGAGGGCTTTCAAAGGAAAACAGTGTTTTTTCCACATATTGTTACTGCTGACGTACCTGAGTCTCCAAAATATTTCCCTTAAACTAGCTAGCCTTTATTGATTTATATATATAAACTGGGGATACAGGCTAGCTTATCTAGTCCTCTCTCTCTTGTTGATCTGTATAAATAACATTTACTATTACCACTACAATGAGTGCAACAGTAGGGAAAGCGTTGGATAGAGTAGGGGTAAAAATTACTAATCCCACTCCAGTGAGTGCAACAGTAGGGAAAGTGTTTGATAGCGCAGGGGTAAAAATTACAAGTCCCACTCCAGTGAGTGCAACAGTAGGGAAAGCGATGGATAGCGTAGGGGTAAAAATTACAATTCCCACTCCAGTGACTGCAACAGTAGGGAAAGCATTGGATAGCGTAGGGGTAGAAATTACTATTCCCACTCCAGAGAGTGCAACAGTAGGGAAAGCTTTGGATAGTGGGACGGTAGAATGTACTATTACCACGCCAGTGAGTGCAACAGAAGGGAAAGCGTTGGATAGCGTAGGAGTAAAAATTACTATTCCCACTCCAGTAAGTGCAACAGTAGGGAAAGCGTTGGATAGCGTAGGGGAACAAATTACTATTCCCACTCCAGTGAGTGCAACAGTAGGGAAAGCGATGGATAGCGTAGGGGAACAAATTACTATTCCCACTCCAGTGAGTGTAACAGTAGGGAAAGCGATGGATAGCGTGGGAGTAAAAATTACTATTCCTACTCCAGTGAGTGCAACAGTAGCGAAAGCGTTGGATAGCGTAGGGATAAAAATTACTATTCCCACTCCGGAGAGTGCAACAGTAGGGAAAACGTTGGATAGCGTAGGGGTGAAAATTACTATTCCCACACCAGAGAGTGCAACAGTAGGGAAAGTGTTGGATAGCATAGGGGTGAAAATTACTATTCCCACTCCAGAGAATGCAACAGTAGGGTAAGCGTTGGATAGCGTAGGGATTAAAATTACTCTTTCCACTCCAAAGAGTGCAACAAGAGGGAAAATGTTGGATAGCGTAGGGGTTAAAATTACTATTCCCACTCCAGAGAGTGCAACAGTAGCGAAAATAAATCTATACTACTATTATAAAGAGAGAACTTGCACCTTTTGGCCAGGTAAACTCGGGAACCACAGCGCCAATCTACACACCCGATACATCCATGAAAATGTCAGGGTGTGTAGATGGACATAGGCTATATAAATTTTAAAAAAAAAGTAAATTAAAAAAATTAAGTTTGTAAACAAAGTAGTCCACTGAAAGTAGCGCCGGCCGGGACTTAGCGCTGGCCGCGACGCGACGTGCGTGATGACCACGATGCGACCTGCGTGATGACGACGAAGGAGGAGCGGCGGTGCAGTGACGAGCAGCTCTGCAGTGACGAGCGGCGGCACAGGTAAGGAAAGGGAAAGTTCAGTGTGTGACTGTGTGATGCAGGGGGAGGCAAGAAGGAGGCAGCAGTAAAGGAAAATGTCGGAGCGCGAGTGAGTCGGGCAGGAGGGGGGCAGGAGTGAGTCGGGGCGGGAGGGGGCGGGAGTGAGTCGGGGCGGGAGGGGGGCGGGAGTGAGTTGGGGCGGGAGGGAGTCGGTGCGGGAGGGGGTCGGGCGGGAGCGGGTGTACTGCCCCCAGCCCCTTTCTGCCCCAGGCAACGCTGGGGCGGGCTGCTAGTATTTAATATATAAAAAAAAAATTTGTGAGTGGTATGTAGTATATGGCGTTCTTGTGTGTATGGTTTCAAAAATAGTAGTCTGCATTTTAGAATGGGTGTTTCAAAGTTTAAATTAAGGCATCATTGTGTGCATCTGATGAATTTTACACTTTTCGACACTCAAGAGAATTGTGTGGGCGGCCGGTATTTGTGGTCGGACCTTACCACTCTATCTACATTGCGGGGACCTATACCGCTATATTAGTAAGAACGGGAAACTAGTATACCAGCCGGACCCTTGGATCTTTGTCTTTCTCACGGAAAACTGAATCGCTTATTTGCGGAGACTGGGTGACCATGATATAGGTCCTCAATTGGTTGTTTATCTGGAAAGTCGAATTGGAATTCGTGTCACTATACACGGCCTCCAGCTTTACCTTTTCGGTTGAGCAAGATTATTAGATTATTGGAGTTTACAGCACATTTAGAGCCCTGAAGAAGTTCATGTGAACGAAACGCGTTGGCTGAAGTTTTAACCTGGAAAATAATAAAGACTTTTTTTAACACTGTCTCGGAGCTTGCGAGTACTCTGTTCTGTGTACCGTCTTTTTGTACATATATCTTGGTTCTGCTTAGCAGGAGAGTATTGGTGCGGCATACTCTGGACGTATTGTGCACTGATTATGGACTTATTATTTATACTGAGAAATCAATGTGCATGACCTTGGTCAGCCGCCTGTTCCTTTTTAACAAATCATTATTTACTAGGTCTACACACATATCCAGTCACAAATATATGTAGTACCCATTAATACAGGACTATAATATGCACTGATACATCTATACATGCAGTCACACTCTGCCACTCATCCATAGAGTTACTCACAAACCTAGCCAGTAATGCAACAAATCAATCACATACCCATTTAAACTCAGTAAAAATCTGTTCAGCATGTCCCATGTTTCTTTTTCTAGTGGGGACTTTTTGGGCACATTTGCCAAAATAACCACGTAAGGGGTTGTGTCAGGTGGTAAATCGAGATGTTCATCTATTGGATATTTGTGCAAAGCTTGGAATGGGACTGGGGGTGCTGGGGTTGACGAATCTGTGGAGCCTGAGAGGGGATATTAAACCTGTTTACATTTCCTATATCTGTAGGGTCCCTGTACCCGTTCTCTATCTCTGTATTGATTTGTAGGTGATATACGTTGCCACTATCAATTAAGCTATCCGGATGAGTGGCCAGCTTCAAAGCATTTATTTCCCTAAGTTTTATGTCAACTACGGAGGGTTGCCTAGTTTGCATGTTGTTGCCTGTATTCCCAGGACTTGGCTCAATAGATAGCAAATCCGTGCCCTTCTCTTGAGTAATTTTGCTTGTCATGCATTTTTCAATGCGGGTCAGTCTAGCTGCCAGTTGATCTAATGTTGTTCTCACATAGAGTTCCAGTCTCTTGACCAGGGTCGTTAAAATCTTCAGGTCATAATTGTGAATATTGAAACCTTTATTTCTATCCTTCTTCCCCTTATACAAGCCTTTTTTTACTTTCCACTCGTTTCTTCCCTTGGTGATCTTGTCTCATCACAGCGGGCAAAATAGACTTAGATTGTTTTATACATCCCTCACTAGTGGACTGTTCGCCAACTTTTTTCTCCCCCTATGGCTGGATTCCTTTGCTTCTTCTAAAGAGGTTGCAATGGCGATTCGGAATCACTCGATAAAATCTCCTCAGAAAAATTCTGAATGCAGCCATTTAGAAATGGGCGCACCGCGGGAGCCTCTCGAGGGAACTTATGGGCTTGGTCTTGCTCCTCTCCTCTCGCGAGACCGCGCTGCCTCCTGAGAGTTGTGGTTCGGGCAGTCAGCGGTCCCCGGTCGGGGCGGTAGCAAGGGCTTAGTCAACACGTCTTCACCCAGCACAAGCCTCAGTAGCAGATCAGTGAACAGCTTAAGAAAAGCAGCGTGACAGTCCAAGGAATCCAATTATCCAAGGAATCAATTATAAGTCACATTTGTAATATCTTTCTGAGCTCTTTACATTGGGGCTTTATGGAGCATAACAAATGTGTGGCATTAGAAAAATTGACTTTTAGATTTATAGTGTTCCCAGTTGGCTGCCACGTCTGCTTTTTGAAGTTGGTGCAAACTTAGAGCTCCGGTTCATCTCTCTCTCAAAACAATCGTACTTATGCCTTAAAGCTGTGCTGTTTGGTATTAAGTCACTATTGTGATTTCACTTTCCATACTTTGCCACAGGACTTCTATGGGAGTTAAATTCCAGAATGTCCAACTAACTATAACGTCCCTGACATGTATGTTTTTTTTTGTGAATTTCAAAGGTTTTTTAAATGCTAATTCCAAACTATAATGTCTGTAAAACCTATGGTTTTTCCAGTGAATTTCGAAGGTTTTTAAATGCTAATTTCATATTTTAATATTTTGGAACCCTATTATATTTCTTTTTTTTTACTTTAAAAATGATCTAATGTTTTATATCTTCCCCAAAAAATATGTATATCTTTTTAGTTTTTTTTAAAAAACTGCACTCCCATACCGGTAGTGTACCGAATTCCATCACCACGCGAATCATATCCATTATATTGCTAAACTCGTAAATGATGCGCATTTTGTATCCAACAGGTTCATGGCACCACGTCCCACGTAACATCATATACGTATGAGGTTGCTCCAGCTGCTACTTTGGTATCTGACGGGTACACAAAACCAAGCAGCATATGAGAGCCATTTTAGTCATTCTCCCTACAGTGTTTGATGAGACACAACCCTTCTGCTTAGAGAGCTTTTTTGAAAAGTGTTTTTGCTGTGTACACATATCTTATACTACACACAACATGCAACGATCATCTTTATCAATATTCATTGTCTGTAAATTAGCCTTCCATGTGTGATGGCAATGCATCTCAAAAGTTACATCAATAAACAAATGTGTGTTACACAATGCCCCTGGTGTGTGTGTGTGTGCACGTTATAGTGCTGCCTTTCAGCCAGGGTATTGTTGGTTCAAAGTGGCATCATCAGCCACGGGCAGAGTGCACATCCTAGATCATATGTGACGAACAGTAAACAGTAATGTATAGATTTGTATGGCTGTATGCTCTGTTGTCAGGCTTTACCAGTATAGTAGCGAGTCATATGTGAGACTTTCAGATTCACATTTGACATCCATTGCTTGACTGTAATGAACGTTATCAGTATCTATGACGTAGCCTCACTGCTGATCCTCCCTCCATCCGAGCACATTCACATGTGTGCGCTTCGTGATAGCAACACTTTTGATAATACCACAATCCATTTAAATGAGTGTCTGCACATATCAACAACCTTGACAACAACATGTGATGTTGGCCATTCAATATTTTCAAACAGCATCTCATTTGCGATAGTTGACGCCTTTCGGGCACATGCTACAGTAATGTAAACTGCACATTCTGCAACATCAACACTGCAACAGCAAGACACATAAGTACACTTCCAGGCCAGGCAGGAACTGAACAATGCCCAGGTCCCTGGAACAATTATTCACACCACTATGCTGGCCTGGCGTACGCAAGCCCAGCCCACTTTGCATAAGTATAAATAGGATAACGACTACGCCACATGTCCCAGTTATTCCACAGTGCCCAAGGTGATAAGGCTGCATCCACCTCGCATTTCACAATGCACAATAAAGAAAGGAATCCATAAAGCATACGCCACCCCGGCCATCAACACTGGACATGAATTGTGAACCCTACTGGACGTTGTGTTTCGAAAGGGATTGATGAGGTGTACACCATCCTGCAATCAACACTGCACCTGAATTGTGAACACTGCTGCCTGTCGTGTTTGGACACACAACAATGACAGCAGGTGAGCAGTGAGGCCTGGGTGCACAGGGGCTGCAATTGAGCGAGGTGCTGCGGGAGGGGTGGGGTGGATCTGCCTGGCTGCGCAGCTGCGAACAAGCAATGTTGCTGTGTGTAATGATGTGATCTCTGACCTCATTCAGTCACATCTCTGTCTCATTTTAAGGACCTGCTGGACCGTACTGTAGGATTGAGCCAGCGGGAGCGCTGCCCTACAGACATGTGGCCCTGCCTTTTAGGGCACTGTAGTGAGCTGATTACTAAGTGTACATGCACACAGGCTTGCACCACTGCATTACATGCGCACATTGTACTTCTAGCATGCGCTTTGTTCCTTTGTATGTGAACGTTGGCATAACATATTATTATTTAACCTTGTGTATTCTTGTGCACTCCAATTGAACCAAGATTACCACTAACAGATGGTAAATCGTACTTCAAGAAGGAAGGATGAACTTAACTGGTGTTTTCTTTTAAGCTTCAAATAAACCTTCATTTACCTTCAGAATTTTTCCACCATTATATTTTTTCTCCTTTTCAGACACTGAATTGGTTGCGTCGAAATGGGCGGAGCGGGTGCTCACCCCATGATGATGCCCTGGGCATTCTGACACCTTTCATCGTGGTATCAAGACACCATCCCCGACCGGAGACCTGCTGTGCCACCCTACAGCGGCACCCTGGAGTCTGAGCTTGCACCGGCATATCATTGGACAACCGATGGTGTCAGGTGAGCAGTGAAGCCTCGGTGCGCAGGAGCTTCAATTGAGCACAGTGCGGGGGTAGGAGCTAGGGTGCAGCAGTTTATAGGAGGTTATGAGGGAAAACATTTGTAATTTTGTTGTGCAGCTACCAAATATAAACCAACAGACTATTACATAAATGAAGCCTTCGGAATTCTACAACTGCAAGGGTTCTATGCGTGTATCACTTTACAACACCATGAGTACTGCCCGTGTGATTACAAACCAATAAGGCACTGCCTAGAACCACTGAGGCTTCAGGGACTGGGGAAGCCCACCCTGCATTTTTAAGTAAAGCCCAGGAGGGTGGCGATCCCCATACTTCAGTTGGCCTCAAAGCCCCCCGAACAATTAGTAAACAGTACCCGGGGAGGTGGCGATCCCCTAGGCTGCAAAACATCTCTGTGCCCACCTGCTCCTAATTTACATGCGAGACTAAGGTCCGCAGTCCTGCACCGACCCCGCAATATAATAATAGGATTGGCCACAGAACATTACCCACCAGGGGGCTCATTTTTTTTCTCCATTTTCACCATCCGGATCTGCTTTATTGAAGCAATACGAGGTTAACCTCCTCTCTCTTCAACGAGCCAAACAAGGATTTGCTATCACAGGGTGGAAGCCATGCTCCCGCCCTGTAATAGCAAACAAAAATGTCCCCCGGATGCACACCCCGGGCCATTGTATGAGCTGCGCCTGTGACGTGGCACTCCATAGGGCCATGATACATTGGTTACTGCATAACTACAGAATTAGTATAAACGCATACTAATACTACTTGCACATGTGTAGTACAGCAACCAGAGTGTACTAAAGAGGCAGAGGAAGCACAAAATGTAAAAATATAAGTCCGACCAGTGGTCAGATGACATAGTTCAATGAGCTGACGACCCTGGAATGAGTAAAAACAGCTTCACAAAGAAAACGGGTCTTCAGCACAATGCAAGAAAGCTCGAAATATTAGTGAGTGCTGCCTTCTTTTTACCTTCTCCCACTCATCGCCAAATTTATGTACTGAAGAGACAGACAGCAGTGGATCCGATTAGTAGATTTACTGCAGGAAAAAAAGACTGCTTAAACAGCCACCAACAGAACCAGACAGAAAGGCAACCATCTTCTCCAGCACTGTGTACAAACTCCCCAAGATTACCCTAATGACAGCCCTACATTCTATTTTTTTTTTGAAAAACCTTTATTGCAGCATTCAGTAAAAATACAAGTATGGGCCTACAACCGCGGGGGCCGGCCGCTAGACAAATTAAAATCTCCGATATCACAGTATGACACAGCTCATCAGCCGACAACCCAAAGGTCCGGCAGCGATTCAGGATAAAACTTGTATTAGAATGCACAACTGGCTTCCAGGATGAGACAGAGGTTTCATTTTATATTTTATAAGAGAGGATCAGGTGCCATACAATCTAACAGAAGGCGGGGGACAGGGTAAAAACAAGATATGCATGTAATAACCACTATAATGGAGAAGTGGCGCCAGAACATATAGATCAGTACAAAAGAACACACAATATACATTCCATGTTGCACCAGTACTCGGAGCCTGCCCACCCAGGAATCAGGATATCATAAGAGCATAAGCACAAAATACAAGCACACAGTAAGAATCCAAATGATTCGTAGCTATACTGATCCTTTAAGAAAAGAGAGAGAAGGAAAGAAAGGCCATAGAAAATAAAAAAGGCAAAAAAAAAAAAACCTCCAGCCCCCCACCCTGCACCCCTGCAAATGGCTACAGCCTGACCCCACTAGCAGTGTGCCTGTCGCCCCTAATAACTAAAACCCCAAAGGTAGGAGAAAGAACGCCGGAGGGCATATCCATGTGGGCTCCCAGCCCCTTTAGACCCCCCGCCTGAAACAGCCACCCCCAATCACTAAAAGACAAGTTTATGACAACAATATAGAAGAAATTAGAGGGTACCGTGAGACACCGCCCAGCCTCTTAGAGCAAACAGCTGCAGGTCCAACACTTGTGAAAGCCAAGCTAACCCTACCCGACCCAGTCGATCTTAACCTTGGCCCTTCCGAACAAGAACACGAACCCCTCCTAGCGAGACCCAAAGGCACACAAAGAAGCAATAAAGAAGAAGAGAGTCATCAGAAATCAGCTCATGGCTACAGGCAGGCAGTGAGTCCACAGGAACTGTAGACGCAGACGAACTCTCCCTCCTAGTTGAACAGTCCCAGTGTGTCTTGCACAGGAGTCGTAGCGTCACCAGGAAAGGAGAAGATGACCACAAAATGAATGGAAAGTCACAAACAAAAGTCTCCGGGAGGGGAACTCCTGATGATATCTCCAAAGCCGGTGGTGGTGGAAAGTTCAGCAATACCATGACATCCTCGGGAACACCGTCTCCCAGGGCACCATCCGATTGTTCCAATACTCACGGGGTTCTCGCACGGAGTTAAAATGGCCGTGGTATGAATGGCTGCAGATTCCTGTTCAAACAATAAGGCTGGGCCCGGTTCCACCAGGAGCATCTCAGATAGGCGCGTGTCCAATTTGCTCAACAAAGTATCCACATGTGAGCGAAATGCCCAAAGTTCTGCCAGTATTGACCTCAGCGATGGCTCATGCACCGTTCGATCCATATTCTCATGCCCGATATCAGTCACAATAACCTCCCCGGGTGAATCTGGCATCCTCGGGGGGGACAGACAGGACCACGAACGTGCAAATGCGAAGGGAGACCAGTCTTTGTCCGCAGCCACGGTCAACCCAGTTAAGGCCGCAGGCCAGAGACCCCGAACCACCGAACCCCGGCGGGCGCAAACCGGGTCCGCGGGACGGGGGCCCCCACCCGCAGCCGGCAGCAAGCAGACTCACGCCTCGGTCGATGCTGAGCAATGAAAACAATTGCTGCAAAATTCGGGCTGAATTAAAGCCTCCACTCCGGTCGACCGGACCCAGCCCGAATCTCCTGGCCGATGTTGTTGCACTACAGCCCGGCTGTGAAAATACTCCAGGCCCCGGCTTCACCGCTGGAGTAGGCCGCAAACTTCAACTCGATGGAACTTCGTCAAACAAGCCGATAAAAGTTTCCGGATGTCACCATCGGAGTGAGGAACAGTTCATGCACACAGAGACTAGGCGTAAAGTTAGGATAATATACAGGATATCGTGGCGGGTTACGGAGGTCGGCGGAGCCGGGAGCCTAAGCAGCCATCTTGCTTGCTGACGTAGCCGACTTCCCAGCCCTATATTCTAATATTACATACTAACATTTTAGTAGCATTACATGCTAACATTCTACTATGACTTACATTGCAATATTTCACAGAGTACATGATTTTACGGCAATGAGCTCAGGGTTTCATCCACGAGTCTTGAAACCGGTAGGGATGAGTACTTCGCTTCCCACTCCCTGTATTGTATAAACGCAAACTAAAACTACTTCCACAGGCGTGCTACACCACCCATAACACATCACTTTACAGCAATGGGCTCACAATTTAGGCTCACAGTTGAATCCCCGAGTCTTCAGACCAGTAGGGGTGATTAGTTCAGCCTGTTTCTCCCAATTTTGTCAGATGAGGAACTTAAGGCACAGTGAAATAGCTGACTTGTCCATCTGTAATGCAACCTTTGCTCCTGTAAAGCGATCTGAGACTGTTGAGATTGAGATGAATAACAGTACAACAAACAGAAAAAAAAATATCATAGTGGGAATGCTCAGCATTGGGGTCATTATAGCAGCGTGTTCTTCTTTCCATGTGCCAGCGTTTGTGTGTGAGTATGTATGCACTCTTGTTTCTGTGTGTGCTCAACGGGCCACTTTGTGTGCATGCCACTGAGCCAGTGTGTCCGTGCGACGACTACTTCTGTCAGTATGCATGCTCTTCTGTGGCAGTGTGTGTATTGTGTGTTTGTGTGTGATGTGTACGTTTCGGGTTCTCTTAGTAGTAATGAAGGAGATGAAAGGAGGAAGCTGAATTCTTTCCTGACCAGGTTCAGAAGAATATTTTAAATTATTGCTAACGAAAACTATGTTTGTAAACGGAATGTGTGCTCTGGTGAGGCGTGTCCATAAGACCCCTGCTTTATAGATGCCATGCATTGTCTCCATATTGATGTAAATTGCCCAACATTGCAGTAGTAGGTATTCTTTCAGTGGCACATTGGGCATATAAAGTTGGGACCTCGTTTATGCCAGGTCCTGAACTGATATCACATTAGTTTCAGTTGCTTTTTTCACAATCCGACAAATATTCAACAGGAGATTACAGCCAGATGTGCGAAACCATCTCTGTTACCTGAGTACCTCCTGGTGATACAATTCAGTACCAAAGCAGAGAACTCCTAAAGTATGCAATACAAGTCTGCTGAAACCCACAACATTAGCAAATTATCAAGAACATGTTTAAATAATTAATCCTCTAGTAAAGCATTTATTCATTAGTGAAGTAACCAGCATATCCAACAGATGGACGTAACTGAAGCAAACACCTGTTTCTTATCCATACTGTTATATATACACCTTTCTACTTAAAACCATAAAGATTAAGGAAAACAGCAAAGCAGCTCGTGCCCCATATACTGTCAGTTTACTATTTCACTCATCATCCACTGAACGTTACTGAGCCTAGTGAACCGGGACACGACGATCTCCCGTCACTCAAAGGCGAGTCCTCAGCTGTGAAGCAGCCTCACCCACCCCCCTGGCCCAGCTCGTCCCCATAGGACAATATTTACATATGCAGATTCGGACAGTTTACTGTTAGATGCTGTCCAAATGCACACAAAGGTCAACAGAGTAAACGCCTAAGAGAATAAAAGACTTCTGTCATTCAGCAATATCACGTCAATCAAACAAAATGGGACAACATTTCACCTGACATCAGCAAACTGAAAACTGGAATTTTCTGTAAACGACTTTCTAAATGTGATCATCTGATATGTAATCTTATTTGTTTAACATGCGATCTAAAAGGGCACAGCTTACAGATGCTTCCAGGGGGTAAATAAGGCTTGCCTGGAATCAAACAATTTTCTGAGAACTATGCACCATGTCAACGGGGGTAATTTTTGTTTTGCAGACTGGGCTTGGTGTTTGCGTATCTGCAAACACAACATAGGTACTGCTGAATCCCTGGTACGCCGTGTTAGATGAAGGCCGGGAAGGACGTACAGAGGTCACTGCTGCCCCAATGCCTACTATGCCCATTTCTCCCCCTCTTGAATCAACTCCTACCACCTGGGTTCTAGTGCTTGGTACACATTTTCTATCCTTCACTGTGAGCCCTGCAGTGCTCATATTACTACCAATCTCAGAATTTCCACCAAAATGTTTCTAGCAACGCGGGAGAGCACTGATTGAATGGAAGAGGTGAGCTTTGCTTCCTCTTCTGGCAGCAGCGCTCTCTCCCTCTCCCCCATGTGACCGAATCGCGACCTCTCACTTCTTCCCGTAAGAAGTGTGGGGGAGGGGAAGGGAGCAGTCACTGACACAGAGTGTTTCTGGTTCACTGGAAATAAACAAGCAACTTAAATTTAGAAGTCACTCAGGCAGTGCTGATCATTAATTCCACTGGCGGAGCGGAGGGACATCACATGAAATTACTAAACCCTGCATATTCCACAGACGGAGTCGAGTTTGCCCCCACCGTTAATACACAGTACATAGGTTACTTATGAGGGCATGTATAGTGCCCACATGATTGTTTAAGCCCATGCATGTCAACTAGCCTATTGGATGAGTGGCTGATTAGTGTTTCAGCGATTGGATATTGCCCATTTCTTCTTGGTTGACTGAACAGGTAGTGCCCGGAGGCTTATATAACTACATGGGTAGTGCCTGGAGAGAAATGAATAAGTGCATCAGTAGTGCCTGGCTAATTACATGAATTCATGACTAGTGTTTGAGTGACAGCATGAGTCCATTGTTAAAGATTGAGAGTTTGGATGAAAGTAAGTATACTGCTAAGGTGATTATATAAGTGCAAGACTATTGGCTCAGTAATTAAATGATAGCATAGGTACTGGATGGGTGATAAGTTCACGACAATGGTACTCTGTACATAATTACATGAGTGCATGAGTAGTCAATGCATGTGTGTGCCTCAGTATTTCAATGACTGCATGTGTTGTAAGTGGGTGTTTAGGTCGATCCATAGGTTCAGTGCAAATGTTAGAAAGATTGCATAGTCACAGGCTTGTTGATTGCATAAGTCATTAGTTAATACCTAAGTGATAAGATGAATGTATAGGTAGTGCCTGCATAGTTCTATGACTATACAATTTCTGCCTGCCTGATTGGAATAGTACATGTGTAGTGTCTAGGTAATTGAATAACTCCAAGGGTAGTGAATCATTAATTTTATGACTCCCTGAGTAGTGGCTGGGTGATTGCATGAGTTCGTAAATACTGCCTGACTAACTGAGAAAGCACCTCATTTGCTGTTAGATACAGACCATTTGTCACTATCTCTCTGACTCATTTGTTATCTACTTCTATAAGTATCAACCCACTTATTTTACTGTATATGTGATTTTCTCCCGAGCTATGTGTGAGTGTAATCTAGGTATCACACTTTGATATATATTTGCATATATGGCTCTCGAGAAACATACATTGCTTTGTTACAGAGTGTACACATGCATAAATAAGTTTCTAAAATGGAAAACAACAATTTGACATTTTTCAAAGCACACATCCTTTTGCGAATGGCATACCTACATCATTTCTCAAATACTTCTTCTGCTTCCAAAACATATATTCGGCATAACACAAACAGTTACACTAGAAATGAAGATAGCATGAGAACTCTCGAGCCATTCTGCACTATTAATCATTCTCAAGTGTAAGCAAACCATGTTTTATGAAAAACACTAGTCACCATATACAAGAAATTTTCATGAGCTTTACTGAAAATAGATCACCTTGTAAACATATATGCCATTTCTAAATGTATGTACACCTTCAAGCCATCTTTCCCAAAATATATACCTCTCTGCAACTATAAGTAAACTCAAACGCCCCACCATATATGTAGCTATGTGCAAGTACAAAAACCATATCTCACCATCTAAGAATATGCAAAGCAGTCATATAAGTTAAAAACCACATTGACAACCACTTCCCAATACAAACCTAAATATGTATTATGTCTTTCAAATTTATATACAGGTGGACAACATGTTCTCATCTTTTATTTCTCACCACACTATTCCTGTTTAATATTGTTACTAAAAGTAGTACAACTCCCAGAATGCAAATAACAGATGTACCTATTTCGCACATGGTGTTTAGACATTTGAAATATTCTTAGTTTCTCATTGCAACTCTCCACAAGACTATACTGTGATTTTTCAATAAAATACACAATATAATAAAGATGAACAATTTCATGTTTCTCTTACTTCCCAAAACATTTACCACAAACCTCCTAAACACATACCCTCTAATAGAGATAGTTTATCTCATATATTTTTTCTCATCACTGTTATATGCCTTTTAATCACACTCCCACATACATCTTCATTTCTAAGATATATATATTTTTAAACAATTACAGTTATATTTAAACCTGAGAATTCAGTTTGTAGATTATATTGTTGTTTAGCTCGTTCGGGCTAGCAACTCAAAAATGGCAACCTCTTCAACTTTCCACTCTATCATCATTAGAAACGCAGCAAATGAAATCATGTCTTTCATTCAAGCTCCGCTTGTGAAGGGTTAGCATCCGTTAACCATATCCCTCTCTTTCAAAACGAGGTTCCTGTCAGCATGACTTCCTGATATTTTCACGGTCATTTTGGAGAAATAAAAAAAATAAAAAACAGGAGTTTAAACCTATATCTATCTTGGAAATTAAAACTTGCCATTACTTACATTGTGTCATCGCTCCTCAACGTTTAAAAAAATGTCCTGTCTCTTTAACACACGTCCCCCCAATACAGTCTTAGCTCAGGGTACCTAGCAACCCAGGGGAACTAGTAGGTCAAATGTTCCCAGCACATTCTAGAGGGAACTTGCTGCTTCCAAATGAGGTGAAGCAGGTGTGGTTTACTCTACAGATTCAAAAGCATATCTTTGTCTGTATTAAATTAACAACAGCCAATAATAAAACTTCTACCTGGGCCATCAAACACATTACCTAATTGTATTCACTTTCATGCTGACAGCATCCAATGAAATATATATATATATATATATATTTCAAAAACAAAACACCTCCATTTTAACTGCATTTCCTTTGGGAAACCACCCCATTCAGCTCCAGCCTTCTCCTGACTACTATTGCTCCTCCACTTCAAAATGCTTAGAGTATGGACGGTGGGCCACAGCTATATCTATTGGGCTAAAGAGGCTGCAAAAAACAGGTATTGACAGGGACTTGGGTTTGCCTAATGTGCAGATTAATTGGTTTGGCCAGAGAGGTTTAAAGTTTCACCAGGTGCTGACTTTGGTGAAATACATTGTGGATTCCAAAACTCCTCACCTCATAATTGTGCACTGTGGTAGCAATGACCTAGCCACATTGACTGGGGTAGCGCTGGAAATACTAATTAAAGACACCTATGCAGAACTGATGTCGCTTTTTCCCTAACACAATCTTGGTGTACTCATATATGCCAAAGACAAAAATAGAAGTGGTCAAATCAATTTGGCCACAGATTGACAAAGCCAGGAAACATGGTAATAAAACTGTTTCCACAAACATCATCCCATGGGCTGTATCTATAACAACAATCTGAATTTTGACATGCATGGAATTAACAGAAATGATGGAGTGCATCATAAAGACGAAGGCAACAGGTTTTTCCCAAGTAACATGAAACTCTGCAACCAGTCTTATGTTTAGCAGTCATATGCACACAACCAACACAATGGTTCTTGTCACAGCCACCCTAGTACACAAATTGTTGTGAATTTAATTTTTTTACTTTAGTTTTTGTAGATATTCATGACATCATTGTGAACCCGACAGACATGTCTTGAAAATAAAAAAGAAAAGCAGACATCCAATGGCCACCAAAACATCCAAAAATAATATGTAAAAAATCCATTTTGAACATTGCCTTACAAATATTGCTATATAGTCACTCCTTTCAAAGCAAGTTCAAACTCATCATTTTGTACTAAGTTTCTTTAAAAACCATCTTTCTGACCTATTTCCTGTTTTTGTCTTTACTCCGGGCGTCACAATGGACGCAACAATCACAGGTTTCCAATAAAGTGAAAACACATATATGCACACATATTACAGTATTTTACATACTAGGGGTTATTACTGTGCACCTCATGCTCATGATTTTCTAGTGTATTTCTAGAGCAACAATTTCTAAAACCTATGATCCGTCTTCACAGTGAGGCTGCAGACCACAATGACATCAGCAATCGCAATCCCCCAATACATGTTGCGAAGGCAGAAAGTAAAAGCAGCAATTAAAAAAACTAGAATAATAATTCTAACCATCACAGTACATCACTCACTAAATAAGTATCTCTATGAAAACATGAATCAATATTGCAATAACAATGTATTAATGATTCATTGATATTTTTTTAAATATTTTCACCAATATTCGCGACGACGTTGATAATCACGATGTAATCGCAGTGGTACACAAGGGCCGCACTTGTGCTTGCCGCATCATTGCGAATATCACACATGATTTAAAAAATCAATTTTGGTCACATAACTAGTCACTAACACCTCCATTTCTGAACCATAGGGTCAGAGTATCTCTACCCTAACCGCTTATGTGGGTTTTCAGACAGATTTTCAGCCCTAGGAGCTGTTCCCGGTAGATATGATGTTGGCTGCAACTTTCTATTCTGGTTGCATCCAGCCAATCAGAATATTCCTGTTGGTGCGTGCAGCCGCAATTCATCACAAAACCACTGCAAAATATCTGGGCCTGAGATAGTACTTTATTTTTAAACTTAAATTTCTCAGCAACTATCAAACAGATTTACACTAAATAAGCAAGATGCACTTCCTTGAACTGACATCGACCTTCCTGCCAAAATTGGTGTAAGTCTGTTAAGCAGTTAGGGATGCATGTGTGGATAAGGTTCCTATGAGAATTAACATTACAAACACAACCTTATTTCGCATCTAAAAATGTCGGTCCCCCCTGCATAGATCACTCCTAATCTTTCCATAACAATAGTACGCACCTTGACACTTTTTGGGAAAAACTTTATGCAGATTGGTCAAACAAAGTCAACGTTATAGCCAAGTAAAAAAATGCTTTTCCTGAGGCTCTCACTATAACTAGGTAATATACATACACACACAGAATATATATATATATATATATATATATATATATATATATATATATATATATATATATATATATATATATATATATATATATATATATATATATGTGTGTGTGTGTGTGTGTGTGTGCGTGTGTTTGCGTGTGTTTTTATTATTAGGGTTCCCAGAGGAAGGGATTTATTGGAATTTAATCCCCTAATAATTTTGCAAACATTTGATGATTCTCCGAGAAACCTTGCAGACCTGTTGCACTTGTAACATTGTTGGAGGATTTAAACTTTTGAGGCATTTGGTCAAGGGAGTTCAAAGAAAAAACGAGGGATTCCAAATCATGCTTTTGTATTTCACGTCACAGAAAAATGGCTGAAATTTCACATCAATGTATATTAGACTATGTAGATGATACTTTTTTTTATTGCGAGTAATGTTATGAAGTGGGTATAACATGATAAAGGCCAACATTATAGTGACATCTTGTAGCTGAATACTGCTAAAAGTAGCAAGGAAGCCCAAAATAAAAACTAGACTGCATACATAAAGTTTCAGATTTACTACACGGACAACTGGAAGACCCATTTATAGTCTCATGCTAATGGAAACCCATAAACAAATACAAAACAAATAGAACATATTTTAATCTACAAACATTTTGATTTCCTGCTCTCTGGCTCACAAAGTAAAACTGGCCCAATAAGCCAAAGAAAAACCTTCTTTATTATGCACCCCTCTGCAACAAAATGAAGAATTGCCCTAGTAATGAGCCACACAAACTGCTGTTTAGAAGACATGATATTTGGCCACACGGAAAAATTATTCTACATATTATACAATGATTGCCTTTCATTGGTAAAAATACATTGCAGTTCCAGTCTTCCAAACACAACCAATGCAACGCTTATCTTGATCTGCAGATTTAAAACTCTGGAAAGGCAATTACTCACGGCCTCCCAAAAGGTCTGAATCTTCGGGCAGTATATGAATATATATAAGTCATCTTAATTCGGACTACCATACTTTGGACACGCCATCACTCCGCCCGAGCCAAATTTGGATATCCTTCGCGGAGTCCAGTAAGCCCTATGCATAGTAAAAAGATGGCTCCTCCTCAGATATGCAGGTTTTACTGTTTTGTAAAGCATAGACCTTGAAACTTGCCATTGGTCTTCCAACAGGGTCCCTGGCAAACATCCTCCCCAGAGGTCCTCTGGCAAAGTGAAAGCTCCATCTTCCATCTGTGCAATGTTGGTTTTATATGCTGTACTCCTGGCGCGCAGGGAAATATTTCGGATCAGGGGAAAAAGAGATATAATTTTTAGACTCCCTTTCTCTCCTTGTGTGGTTAATGAAGGGGTAAAACTGAACAAAGGTCCAATTACTAAGCCTTTACCTGCATCAGCTGGTTTAGTCTTTTCTGTGTGAGCAGAAGGACATGTGAAAGAGTATGTGGTCAAATGAAGGAGGGGGTTTCTCAGCATAATCCAAGGGTGTTGTTTTGAGAGCCTTCACCATGTTTCCCTTTTTCCAGCAGATGAGGGTTGACAACCCAGGGTTGGTATCGTTAGAAGAAGGGTGCAAATGAGGCAATGAGGACAAAAATAAAAAATAAAATAAAAAAAAGTGATTGTCTTTCGTTCACTTTAGCCTTCATACATAGCACAATCTTACTAAATGTAGCAAGGACGCCCAATGAATAACTGAAATGCGTATGTAAAGTTTCAGATTTACTACATGAACAACTGAAAGGCCCATTTATGGTGACATGCTAATGGAAACCTATAAAGAATTACATACCTAATAGAATAAATCTTAATCTATTTACATTTTTTGGCATGCTCTAAGGCTCACAAAAAAACCTGTGCCAAACAGGCCAAACAAAAATCATCTTCCTTATGTACTGCTAAGGAACAAAATACAAAAATGACATAACAGTGAGCTACACAGACTACTACATAGACGACATGACAATTGGCAAACAAAATAAAATAAATAATAATCTCAATTTTTTAACAACAATACTTGGCTTTCATTCACTTTGGGCTTCAAATGTAGCACAATCTTACTAAAAGTGGCAAGGAAGCCCAAAACTTAAAGTAGACTGAATAGGTAAAGTATCAGAATTACACATGTTTCTTTGTATACACAATCTTTATTGATTTTGTCCTTTTTTCCCAATACAAACAGTATATCAGCATTCATTGTTGCAGTATATTTGGAAGAATATCGTACATTGTATAACTTACTGCAGGTAATCTGTAGCTGTTATGAGGTGTTGCATAACATATACAGTGTGATGGACTTGTGTAGTACCATATGGATACATAGAAGGAAAAGTTTATACATACAAGCTTGTGTAATTTTATAACAACTAAACTGTCCCTTCCACACCCCTTTCAACGGACTCACCCCATTAAAGATACTCAATTATATAGTCTATCCTGGTTTCCGTTTTAGTATTACTACATGAACAACTAAAAGACATACTTATGAACACATGATTATGTAACCCAATAAAGAACTACTTAACAAATATAATAGATAAAAAGAAAGAAATTACATTAAATCTGATTGCCACTCTGTATTTATAGTTAGCATTCCCAAAGATAGGAATTCCTCAAATATTATCTCCTTAAGAACGTTCTGCCCGTTTTATAGATTTTGAGGTGATGCACATTTTTGTGGTAAACGGTTAAGGATAAAAGGGGGTTCCAAAATGCGTTTTTCCACCAATACATTTACCATTGGCTATTGTATTTAATGTAGCTCGAAAACACCTGAGTGGATTTACATGAAGGTTGTCAGGATTATACAATATGGTATGGAAATTATGCTTTTGGGGCACTGCAGTTAAGTAGGGTAAGTATGTTTTAAGTTATAATGCATTTAAACGTAATGCTATCTGTTAACAAGGTACTTTCGCAGAATTTCCCCAAATTTGTGAAACTACAGCTGTACATGGCTGTAAGCATATTTAAAAATATGTAAATAAATATTACTATATTCCCCTACCTCTTGCCACTTTAACAAAGTGGTAATACATATAGACCTGTTACTATCCTTTATTAATTAAAAGAGGGGAAAGAGGAGCACTCAAGCTTTAAGTATAATCTAGACTTATCAATCTCTACCAAGGGTGCTACACTACAGAGATGTGTTGGCTAGCACAAGATTTATGATAAAGTACCTAAGTAGGAGAACCTACTTGTAGTGTGCACTGTTCCTTTGGGAAAAGATTCCCTTTGCCAACAACTGAAATATTAATTAAACCAATAGTTCAAAAGACTAGACAGTATAAGATTTCACGTTCTACTATTTAATTCTGATTATAGAATTGTGATCCAACATTTCATACAGAAAAAGTCATCATAGTTGTGAATCTTAATATGCATATATATAAACTACATGAGAAACAACAATAATTGTGCTTTCAAATAAGGTTAGTTGCAAAACTCATATGCTGTTTACACGTTTCTTGTTAAATAGGAAACCATAGTTGATAGTTGCTCATTAATCAAATTGCTGGATTTGCTGAAGACATGGTGCCCAATGCATTTCGGGACCTGAAGGTACCCTTCTTCAGGGGCAAGATCCTATGCTCTAATGCGTGGTGTGTATATGGAATCCTATACTCAGGGTTGAGTTCTTGGACCGCACGTGTACTCTATTTCGATCCCGAGAGCATACGCTCTAATTAACTAAATCGCTGTGAACCTCTGCAGTGAGGATGACTATCTTGTGTTCGGCGTTTCATACATAAACATGTGGCTCGCAGAATCGTGCAATACACTCTTCAAAAACTGAAACAATGTTGCTAATGGAGCAAGCGGGGTCTGAAATAATGACGAGATGCACGAAATCGTTGACTCAAGAATAGGCGCCAGAATAGGTTTTCTCGACGGCCCTCTCTGTATTATGCGACAAAGACGTTGTAATCTGTCCGATGCATGATCCCCGTGTTAAGTACAATATCGGGTAGTGTTGTGGCGGTTGTATTCTCCGTGGCAGTATATTGCAATGCTCCGATGTACAATGTGTCAAGTGCGTCCTCTCTACCTTTATTAATGCCATAGTCCCTCAGGGTTCCTCTCTTAGTCCCCTACTTTTGAATATCTACATGACCCCCCTGGTTTATCTGGAGAGCTTAGGGGCGAAGGTGATGGCTTATGCCGATGATACACAGTTACTCTTCACCTGGGACAGGGATGGTGGTCACTGTAGTCTAAAACGGTCTCTCTTCCATCTTTAGGTGGCTCTCGGGAGCTCAACTAAAATGTAATGAGGAGAAATCAGAGATTCTATTGTTTGGCAAATTCCCTCCTAGGTTTAGGGAAACTTTGTGGCATCCTGACTTTCCCCTGCCATCCTCTGATGGAAGCAGGCGAAGAACTTGGGGGTCTGGTTTGACGAGAGTCTTTCCTTTTCTGTCCATATTTCGAAGATGGTGGGCACCTGCTTTGGCCTGTGCAAGACTCTGAGAAAAGTTTTTCCTCTCTTGCCTCAAGCAACAAGAGAAACGGTTACCTGTGCCCTCATCCCGTCTCGGCTGGACTATGCCAATACACATGTATTTGTATTTGTATTGGTTATTTGTAGAGCGCAACTATCGCTCCGGAAGGAGCATCCTGGCGCTAATAAAACAAAGTGCATACAATTGTGGGTTCAGAGTCAAATGGCTGTCATTGCGCACTCATCTGGAAGATTGAAGATCCAGGTTTTCAGATGTTTTCTAAACTGGTTTTCCTGAGTAAGCAATCTAAGGTGTTTGGGCATTGTATTCCAGGCCTTGGAAGATAAGAAGGTTAGGGTCTTGCCCCCCTTAGTTTTGAGGTTGAATTTGGTCAGTTTAATGAGGTTTTCTCCTGCTGATCGTAATCTCCTAGTTGAATTGTAATGGGGGAAACGCTTAAGAGATACTTCGGGCCGGCGCCATTGAAAGCTCGAAAGGCAACAATCAAGATTTTAAATAAGATCCTCTTGTGGAGGGGCAGCCAATGTAAGGTTTTTAAGGCAGCTGACGCTGAGGATCTTCTTGGTAATTTGAGGACCAGTCTGGCCGCCGCGTGTTGCACACTTTGGAGTTTTTTTAGTGTGGTTTTCTTGACGCCAGCCGTCAGGCCATTGCAGTAATCCAAGCGTGCGAGGATTAGGGCTACAGTGACGGCTTTCCGTGAGTCGATGGGCAGGAAGTCAAAGAATTTCTTTAAGGTTTTGATGATGCTAAAACAACTTCCAGCGACATTCCTCACGTGTTGGTCAAATGAAAGCTCGGTGTTGAATAAGACCCCTACGTTTCTTGCTGATGCCACAGTTTGTGGGGGAGCGGGAGAGTCTTCGGGCCACCATTTACTGGGACTTCACATTGGTATTCCTGGCTACATGATCAAAAAGCTGCAGGTTGTCCAGAACTAAGCAGCCAGACTTCTGCTGGGCATCTTCGCCAGACTGGCTTCCCATAGCAGAACGGGTTAAGTTTAAATCACTGGTCTCAGCCCATCGTGCCCTTCATGGCACTGGTCCAGCTTATCTGCAAAAGCGCCTCGCATTTCAAATGCCCTCAAGACTGCTGCGATCGGCATCTCTTCAACTAGTAACGGTTCCCCGTTTTCAATTTCAGAGGCTGGGCGCTAGGTCTCTGACATGGAGGAAGGCGGTTGAATGGAACACCCTTCCCCTGGCTCTTCGTACTATTGAAGATCTGGCAGTTTTTAAGAAAAATCTCAAAATGCATATTTTCATATGTTAGTTTTCTGCTCCCCCTTAAGTTATCGCACAGGTGCACTCCTGAGTAGCCGTGCGCGGTACAAGTACAATTAACATAACATAGTACTGTACACAGCCAACGTATAGCAAAAACAATATGGCTGCCTTTTACTTCACTAACACCAGGTATTACCCAATTATATACTGACTTGTTATTGCCATGTAACATTGCGTGATATCCTGCCAATTTATCATGGGATATCATGGCCCAAACATACCTACGGTCTAGCTGTATTATTTGATTGCGGTACCCTTGCATAATGCATAGGGTCACATAGGCAATACAATCGCTGAGGCACATTTGCAAAGCAATACAAGGGCACCATATGTGACCCTTCATTGATTGGTAAATGTGGAGAAACGCAAGGCAGCACCAATCCATTCTATGCTATTACACTGTATGCACTTCCACTGTACACCACTACACTATACAATGAACAATGTACTCACCTTCACCCTATGCTACTCTGCTCTACGTCACTCAACGGTACACCACTCCATGGACAATACTCCACTATATGATTGGCCACCCTATGCCATTGTAATGTACATCTCTCCACTGTACGCCACTCCAGTACATGGCACTCCACTCTATCCCACTTCATTCTTCGCTATCCAATCGGATACCACTCCAATGTATGCCACTCCACTGTGTGCTATTACACTCTACCCCATGCCACTGTACTCCATTCCAGTCTATGCCACTCTACCATATCTCTCCACCATACGCTACTCCACCATACAATATTACTCTCTATGCCACTCCACTGTATAACACTCCACTCTAAGCCACTCCACTCTATGCTATTGCAATCTATACAACTCCACTCTACACCTCTTCAGTGTATGCCACTCCACTATATACCACTCAGCTATACACTACCCCTGTATATGCTATTCCATTCTTCACCAATCCACTTCATGTTGCTCAACTCTATGCTATTTCACTGTATGCCACTCCACTTTACACCACTGCAGTGCATGCCACTCTACTCAACTCTACCCCACTCCATTCTACAATATTCCATTGGAAGCCACTCCACTGTATGATTACACTCTGCCCCATTCCTGTGCCAGTCTATACCACTTCACTTTATGCCCCTGCATTGTACACTACTCCATGATACGCTACTGCAACCTATACCACTCTACTGTACATCACTCCACTCAATACTATTCAACTGTATGCCACTACACTATAGGCTTCTCCACTCTATGCCACTCCAAGGTACACCACTCCACTCTATGCCATTCCAGTCTATGCTAGCCAAACGGATGCCACTCCACTCTATGCCACTCCTCTATATGCTATTTCACTCTAACCCACTCCTATGTACACCACTCCGGTCTACACCACTCTACTGTATGCCACTCCACTCTATGCTATTCTACTCTATGCTATTCCACTCTATGCTATTCTACTGTATACCCTCCCATTCTACACTATTACACTGTACGCAGCTTCAACCTTTGCTCCTCTACTCTATGGTATTCCACTCTATCTCACTCCACTTTACCCCACTCCACTGTATGCTACACTCTATCCCACTGCACCATACACCAGTCGTCCAGTCTATACCAATTCACTGTAGGCTACTCTACTGTACACTACTATGCTATTACACTTCATGGTACTCCACTGGATGCTACTGTACTATGTGTTATCACACTCTATGCCACCCCACTGTATGCCACTCCAGTCTATGCTACTCCACTTTATGCTACACCACTGTACTCTACTCCACTCTATGCTAATCCAGTGTATTATCCTCCACCTTATATAACTCCAGTTTACAAACCTCTAATACATTCTATGCCATTTACTAGACTCTACTCCACTCTATCCCTGTACACCCCACTGACCAAATTTGCACTCAATTCTATTCTGTACAGTTCTTTCTACAACACTCTTCTCCATTCTATGACAGTTTCCAACACTGTACATTACAGAACTCTGCTCTACTGTATGAGAGGACACTCCAGTATATGATAGTTCCCTTGATGCTATGCTACACCACTTCAATATATACACCACCCCACACCACGCTAACCCACTGTACCACTATTCCACCCTACACCACTCCATTGTACACCACTCCACTCTATGCTATCCTACTCTATGCTGCTGCAGCCTTCTGCACTCCACTGTATGCTTTTCCACTGTATGCTACTCCACTGTATGCTACTCCACTTTATGGTAATCCACTGTAAACCACAACAGTGTATTCCACGCCACTCTTCATCGCTCTATTGTATGTCTCGCTCCTCCACTCCATATAACTACACACAAAAAAGCCTACTACACTACATGGCACTCTGCGGCATTCTACTCCACTCTATTGCCATATACTCCACTTTCCAACTTTTTATTCCACTCTATGCACATACACTCCAATGTAAGGCACTCTATTCCACTATACAACATCTTTCTATATCACACAGCACTCCACTCTCCTGCAAGACACCCCATTCCAATGTATGACATGTTTACTAACTAAGCTAGGCCAGTACACCTCACTCCAGGCCACTTTACTCTATGACACATCAATCAATTACTCCTGTCTATACACCTTTACTCCACTGTACAACACAATAGCATACTCTCCGCCACTGTACAACACTCTACTCTGATACTCTAGTCTGCTACAAGACAACATATGCTACAATTTGTAAGCCATAATTAGCCAATTCATCCCCTCTACTCTGACACAGTACTCTACTCATCTCCAATACTTCACTGCACTCCACTTGACTCTACGCCACTCTATGTTATTGTAGTCCATATGTCTGTAGGTTAATTCACTCTAAAACACTGTACTGTACACAACTCCACTATCCAAAAATCAACTAGGCTGTTCCCACTCTACTTTATTAGTCTGCATCACTTTCCAATACTGTACAACACCCCACTACAACACAGTACTCCAATTTGTGACATGTTACTTGACTGTATGCTACGTCATTCCACTCTAGTACACTCCAAGCTACTATAGTCTACGACACCCCGCTCCAGTCTATTACACTCTACTCCACTCTACAGTACCCCACTCCAGTGCACTCCACTTCACTATACTACACTCTACTACATCTTTATCCCATTATTTGCCACTGTACTGTTCTCTGCTCTAAGTCACTTCAGATTCTTACAGTGCACTCCACTGTATGCAACTCCACTTTACAACGCTTCACTACACTCTATGCCACTTTACTTCACTCTATGCCCATTCACTCTATGTCACTGTGCTGTACGACACTCAACGCCACACAACTTAATTTCTCTCTTCAATACACCAATCCACTAGATGATACAACACTCAACCTTTTGGCCCTCTCTTTGAATGTATTCTATGGCACACCACTCTATGCCATTCTACTTCACCCCATTCTAAAACACTATACTCCACCCTATGACAGTCTATGATACCATGCTCTACTGTTCAACACGGATTCCACTGTACAACTCACTGCTTCAGTCTACAATACATGAATCCACTACATGAGGCACCATGCTACTAGACTATATAACACTTAACTACACTGTACGATATGCCACTGCACTTTACACTATTGCAATCTTTAATACTCCATTCTGTGACAATAGACATAACAGCACTCTCCCCCACTCTACTGTATGACACTTGGCATCATTCTCCACTTGCAACACTGGACTCTACGATGTTTTATTTTTTATTTTTTATTGAAATCCAAAGCAGCAAGGTACATATAAAAATACACCTTTAATTATTCCAAGCAATAACAAAAAAAAAACATTCCATTCATGACCCTCTATAAATATTATTCTCAATCTACATACATCAAAATAACCGATATCATATAACCAAAGAACATTATCCGGCTATGACTACGATTTGAAACACATTTTTATTCAATGAAAAAATAAAGGTTCAATCTTAGTTATAGTTGGAAAAGCGTACTTTCCCTATACAAAGAAAGTTTAAATTACACAAACTTAAAAAATTCTAAAGTTATAGTTATAAATGTAATTTATAAATTGCCCACCACCTTTAAATTATTGTAAGTATTGGACCTTGTTACACACTATTTTCAGCTCACTAACGAGAATAAGTATCACTCGCCACTCTACCATGCTCCACTGTGCAACTCTATGAAGAACGAGACTCACCACCACTCTGCTGCCCGATACTACACTTGACAAGACTGAAGTATAAGCCTACTCGCTACAATACTTTGCTACACTCTTTGCCACTCCAGTCAACGACGCTCCACTGTACAACAGTCAGCTCTACTGTTCGACACGCCACTACAATGTACAACACGCCACTCCACTCTAAGATGCTCCACTCCATGATATGACACACCACACTACTCCACTGAATAATATTTACCTCCACTATATGCTATGTCACTCCACTCAACTCGACTCCCCTCTTTTGCGCACTACAAAACTCCACTCTATCAACCAAGACTCTCCAATCAATTACATTTTACACTGTGATTTGAAACACAGTGAAAAAAATAATAATTAACAAACAATGAAAACAATTAAAGGTAAGATTAATTTATAATTAGACATACTTTATGCATTCTTTCTATACAAGCCTAACTTACAATACACAAACTTCAATTTATAATTTGCGCGCCACCTTTAAATACCTCTGAGTTGAGCACCTCCGAACACAGTCTTGTTACCTCACTGGCCACACTACATTAGCTATAACTTGTGCCTTTTCAAAGCACTGTTAATACCTTTGCATACTGCATCACTTAAATCATGCAAAATCATAGTATTCAGAACAACAGTTATAAAATATCAAATTACATTATTTGTCACAACATGGTGCATGGTAGAGTGGCATGCTTTATGTGTGTGCCAAGTGACCAGTGGGAGGATAAGAGGTTCCAGTTGACCTGCTCTCTCAAGCGTTTTCTGTAGTGGAGAGGGCACAATAGTATAGAAGAGGCTTTTTGCTTACTGCTGATATTTCTGTAAAAGGATTAGTTTGGGATAGGCAATCTGTAGACTGCTTCACTGATTTGAAGTCAGCTTTTGAAGGAATAAGAAGAGAAATCCTATGACGAGTTTTAGAAAATTGAGGTCCCGATTTACCAATATTTTGCACTAGGGTTGAATCACAAAACCTGGGCAAAATGTTTTTTAAGCTACTCTCCAGCACAAAATGTATCTTGTCATGGGAAGTTTCCTCAAAGTGAAGCACAGCAGCAGATAGCACTGCTTTGCATTACTTTATGTCAAGGGGGCATTCCAAGTATGGATGGAACATGTACGTTCCCACGCAACCACCCATGGTTTTTGATGCTAGACCCTATCTGGTAACAACAGTAGATAGTCTGAGCTCCAAAAAACTAACACCACTTTGCAGTAGATGTTAAAATTGAGAAATTATTTTATTTCTCCTCAGTTGTCCCACTTTGGCATGTGTGCTGCACATTACTGCACATATCGTAAGTGTGAAAAGTTTCAAAGTTAGTCTAAGCATAGCTTTTGTACTGTTTTGACTGTTCAATGAAACAAGATGTGTTTTCTAAACTAAATACATTGTTCAATAAATACTGTATTCAAACTCTATTGAGTCTTGTCAGGGCTCAATCATTAAATGTTTTAGATGTCAGACCATCTTTAATTAGCCCCAATTCAATATACAGGTATTTTATTGTTATAGGCATTTGAATAAACAACATTATTTACCATATAAACAGAAATAGAGTTTATCAAAGTCATACACAGTGGCGGCTCGCAGAGGGAGTGCTGCGGGGTGGTGAGGCGGGGGAGGGGTAGGGTGGGAGGGTACTGGACTCCGACATATGGCGGAACAGAGTAAAGTAAGTAAATACATAAATAAAACTATTAACCATGCGCGCACTGCGTCGCCGACTCACGATTTATGTATTGACTTGCTGTACTCTATTCCGCCGTATGTCGAAGTCCACTACCTCCTGCCCCTCCCCCACCCCACCCCACTGCCCGAAGCACTCTCTCTGCGAGCAGCCACTGGTCTTACCTACGTATAATGGACAGAATATTGTTGAGTAAAATATGCAAAAGGGTCGAATTATTATATAAGGTTTAATTTTGCAAGATTTCTTGCTTGAAAAGTAGACCAGAAACGGAGGTATTTAAATGACTGCATGAGCATAGCTTGAGGCATTTAGCGGCGAGGAACATAAATACGAAAAGGTAACAGAAATTGAGAAAATTCGTTTAATCAATAAATACGTCACTTCTTGAGGAACTTGTGACTCGTGTATTCAAAGCGATTTATACGTCGCTACATAAACCAATGAGAATCGCCTACTCCTTCTTCTTACACTTAATTCGCATTTCAATATTTGCAAACATTCCGAAGAACTTCACACATAGAAAACATGACTGTTATTCATAAAATGTGGGAATGTTCCCATGCCATGTGTATTTGTGGTACGCAGAGGGATTATGGGTCGGGAATATACATTTATAGGGGGATAAATTGGAATCGATGTAACAGAATGTCTCTTATTTCTTGGGCGATTGGTAAATCTAGATTCTAAAGGATATCTGCACGTTTTCTAATCGGACAGCTTTTGCCTAACGAATCTCAAAACCGAAGAGACAGAAACCTCGAAACAAGTATGACATTTCATGTGATGAACAGCAGGTGGCATTTAGTGAAGCATATGCTACATATTTCCTCAAATCCTTCAAAAGAAATACTGTCATTTTGTACATTGCCATTTCTCTGAATGCTGTGTAGAGGTGCCCTGCTCCTCAAATACTTATGCTGTTCAAAATACACACAGATGGCTCTCACACCATGCTGGAGGAAAAACGCACGAACCAAATCTCGGTCTCCACAAACAAGAATTTCCACAAAGAAAGAAAAAAACATAAAATTACAAATATAGGAAATGAGCAAACTTTTTTCAGCAAACTATACAAGTTCTCTGCTACCTCACCGCCTGCTGATTTTTCGTTCACGTTTCCTAGATTATTCACAATACACCAATTAATGATGTTAAATGTTAAAAAGAATTATAAATTGTTACAATGTCATTTCTTCTTCTTTCATCGAATCACACTCCTTTAACCTCTTTACAGTTCTATGCTCCCCTGCGCCAAAACGCCTGCACTGCGGGGCTAATTTACAAGCCCCCTTGCGCCTCAGATGTGTCCCTTTTTGTGAAGCACCGGTGGCCCATCCTCCTGCCCCATAATTACAAGGACCTGCGGGGACTTTCATGTCCTTGTCAATATGCAGGGCCGGACTGGCCATCGCAGGCACTGGGCGTTTCCCCAGTGGGCCACTAGGTTTGGGGCCGTTTTTGTTACCGGGGGCCGGCAATATCAGCCAGCTGTGACAAAATCAGACAAAACCGGCCCTAGCAAACAGCTCAGCTGCACCCCCCTACCCCCCAGGGGGGTGGCCGAGCAGTTTGCCAGGGCTGGTTTCAGTTTCCAGTCCGGCCCTGTCAATATGGCCCCTTCTCACATAATACTTTGCCTGAAAGGTGTGTGACATGGGTGTTGCTGTGGGTGTTCCCACCCAATACCCATGTATTCTGCCACATTTCCAGATTTAAGAGAATGGGGAGGCGTAGGGAGGCACAACACATTTTTTCCCTTTCTATGCATGCTGCCTTCTGCAGCACACTTAGGAAGTGGAAACCCCCTCTGTGGTTGTTTTTGTGCAGGAAGGTCTTCCTTCCTGCACAAAACAAACTCCCTGTAACGCAGGCACACGTGCACAATGGCACATGGTTGCCTGCTTGGAGCATTGCAGCCGATTGTGCACCAGGACAGGGGAATGCACAGAGATGCATCTTATTGTTGTAAATATGATGCATACCTGTGCTTTAATGGTTCAGCTGCTTGGCTCAGCCAAAGGGCTGTGTTGCGCTGCACTGCATCACTTTCTTGTAAATAAGGCCCTGCACTTTTATGATTGAGGGAACATTGCGCTTAAACTTTCATACATTTTTTTTAAAGAAAATATCCAGGACAAACTTTGTCTTTTTTTTCGACATGGTGCAGATCCTATAGGTACCCAAAGGTCGTGGATTCACTAGAGGGAACTGAGAAAATATCCAAAACATAGCCGAATATTGTTTTTTTAGGAAAATCCGAAAAAGGAGCTATGCAAAGAAGATTTCTCAAAATGGCAACAACTAAAGGAAGTTTACTGTGCTTAGATCACCCGCCAGTTTTCAGGAAAAGGCTGAGCTGTAGAAATATTTGTCAACATTTGTTTGCCACAGTTTTGTATTCTGCATCAAAGTGAAAGAGCAGGAATGCACCAATCAATCAATCAATCATGATCCTTTATTCGGTATTTAAAAAATACCATAAAAGTACAAATTGATACATTTAAAATACAATAATAAAATACAATTCATAACAAGTTACATTGGAGACATTTGCCCAGACGTTAATTCAGTACAGCCCTCTTGAGTTCCTGAGTCTTAAAGCAACCTTAATAAAATTCAAAATATATGTCAGTGTCAAAGGATCACTAGCCCTTTGCAAGAATAGGAGGGCAACCTTTGCATGTCTAAACTTATCCTGTTTTAAAATTCTTACTAAAAAGTTACGCCTGGGTAAAGCGTAAAATGGACATAATAGTACAAAATGAAGGGTGTCCTGCGGAGACCTATTGTCGCAGCCGCAGGCACCCTTCTGCTCAACCGTAACAGTAAAACCTGGTGGATCAGCCAGTAACTGATGTAAAAGGTTGAGCCTAAAACGAGTTATTAAAAATCTTTCCTGTGCATTATACAAGAGAGCTAGGTAAGGTTTCATTCCTTCCCCTGTCTTTACCATACTATGGGCGCAAACTGTGGGCTTTCTACCTTCCATAGCAGCCCTGCGTGAGGCTAACGTGGCCAGGGAAATTCTTTTAATTCTCCGTTTATCTTGGGAGACAATAACTGTTGGGTTAGTAAACAGGTTCTTACACCCAATTCCCTCAAGAGTGGTCTTCACATATTTTAGCCACGGGATACTCATGCCTTTGTCCCTGTCTATACAATCTTTAATGATTTGCCTCCTCAAATCTGCCTCCGTGTTTGACCAGATTTTTAACCAGGCCTTAAGGGGTCTAGCCTTATTCAGGTCCTCAATATGCACCCTGCCTAATTCCTCATGGGTAATATAGGCAGGTGTGCTTTGTGGGGTCTTGAGTACCTTTCTCAGGTATTTATTCAATTCTATATGAATCTGATTAGTATTTACAAAACCCCAAACTTCAGATCCATATACCACTTTGGAGCAACAGATTGAGCTGTACAGATGCATTACCTGTTCTGGGGACCACGGGCCCAATCTGCATCCATAGTTCATTATGGACCCAGTAGAGGCCACTAATTTGGAACACTGCTCTTCAACTAAAAGTTTAAAATTAAAAAATCCATCCAAGCGCATACCCAGGTATCAGAAGGTTTGTACCTGCTCCATTTTGTGTGTGCCTATTTTGTAAGAAAACTTCTTGCAAGGTTTGGATCCGGTCAGCATGACATAAGATTTAGTTAAGTTAGCCGATAAGTCTAGTGTATCCATAAAACTGACAAACCCATCTATCAGGCGCTGAAGCCCCTTAGGGGTGCGGGCTAAAAGAACCGCATCATCGGCGTACAAAAGCACTGGGACCGAAGGGGAATCAACTCTTGGGGAGTCTACTTTCAATGTGCCTAGTGCCTGGTCTAGATTATTGATGTATAAGGAGAACAGGAACGAGGCCAAAATACATCCCTGCCTTACACCACTAGTACAAGGGAAAGATGCAGTCGTGCCCCCTTCGAGATTAAAACGCACGTTAGCAGAAGTATTCCAGTGAAGGGCTCTCAGAATGTTAACCAGGCCCTGGTCAACTCCTAATATAATCCTCAGGGCCCACAGCTTCTCTCTATTAACATGGTCAAAGGCTGCAGTGAGGTCCCTAAACCCTAAATAAACTGCCTCATTGCTTTCTAGGGTGTATTTGTCCACCAATAGATACAGGTTCAGGCACTGGTCCGTTGTGGATCTTCCTGCCCTGAACCCGTACAGTGTGTCAGTAATAATTTAATGTTCGTCGACCCAGTCCATAAGGCGCGTTAAAACCACTTGACCCAGAACTTTAGCCGTAACATCAATCAGCGATATGGGACGGTAGCACTGGGGATTGTCTCTATTCCCCTTTTTAAAAATAGGGACAATTGTTGCAGTTGACCAAGAGTGCGGAAGACCGGTTACAACAGCTGCATTTAGTACTCTTGTGAGTATGGGGGCCCATAATTCTATGTTGCTTAAATAAAGGTCTCTTGGAATGCCGTCTGGGCCTGGGGCTTTATTTTTTGTTAGACCTTTAATACCCACTACGATTTCATCCAACGTGAATTCAGTTGAGGCAATCCATGGGCAGCCCTTCTTGTCTTCCTGATTATTCTCGACGGTATGATTATATAAGCTTTTAAAGTGGTCAAACCATTGTCCTGGGAGGATGGATGTGCCAACTTCTGGGGCATTAGCATCCTGGAAACATGGGTTATTTATTATTTTCCAGAACGCACTGATGTCCCTTCTTTCTGCTGTGCCCCTTAGGTCTTCCCAAGCTTGTGATTGTAGGGTGAGTTTCCTGCTTTTAATCCCCTTTCTGTATGCCACCTACACTGAGCAATTTGCGTCTTGTCCCTTGGGATGTTTTTCAGGCTCATTTTTAACTCTTTCTGGGCCCTAGAGCAATCTTTATCAAACCATCTAGGGGTGCTGTTAACTTTCCCATGTGGAGTAGACTTTAACAGCCCATCTATCAGATGCGCCATTGCCTCAAAAGCTTTAACCACAGCAGGTCCATCCACGGATGAATCCAGACACACCCCAATCTCCTCAGTGCCTTTCTCCATTAGGGATTCATAAAAGACGTCCCCATCCAGTTTTGCCCATCTAAGTTGTCTCCCCCTGTCCGTTACCCTCTCGCTACTAACGGCCACCAAGCCTCTCCTTACACATCTGGGGGACCGATCTTTTATATTCAAAACTAAAGGGTTATGATTGCTAAATATGCTCCATTCGATCTTGGTCCCTCTTATCCAGTCCTTAAACAGACAGGAAACTACCACATAATTGATGAAGGAACAGCACCCTCTGCCCTTGAATGTTGGGTTAACCTCACCTCCATCTTCTGGGACCACCAGGGCGAGTGTATGCACTAAAGCATGATTTTTCAAAACCCTATCTAGTTCCGTCCCCTCCATAGAATGTTCAAAGTGCGGACCTTTTTCCACCCTACAACGGGACCAGTTGCCATTAATTGGTCTAAGATCCGGGCACAGGTGGCAATTCAGGTCACCCACTAAAACCACACACGGGGCTACTGCTCCCTTCTTCAAGGCAATCTCTGCTTTTAATTTCTTGTCTAGTTCGCCTATTACAGAATCCTTCCCCTTCACTGCCACTGCATTATAAAGGTTAATCAGAATTAAGTTTGAAGTTTGAAGTTTAAAATATTTATAGAGCGCTCTGTGGCCAAGCGGCTTCCTGGAAAGAATCACATTTAACCCATGTGTGTGAAAGCCAAGTGGCTGCATATTATTAGAGTTCCAATCTAGGTTAGTCCACACACCTTCTAACTGCAGATCCACATATATAAGTAACCCTCCCATGGATATTCCCGAAGCTGACTTCTGTGCAGGCACGGAGAAGCACTTATACCCCACTAAATAAAAGGGGCTACAGTCCACTGCCCAGGTTTCCTGCAAGCAAATTACCTGGAAATTGGTAATGTACTGCCTCCATTCCTGATTGTCAAATTTGGATGACAGCCCGGCTATATTCCATGATATCAGGCTGAGCCCCTCCTGCATTGATCTCTCCTTAGGGTAGGGTGTAACTGGGTTATGATTGTATGCCCCTTCATTATTTTGAACCTCATTCGGCCAAGGCCTATTATATAGTCTGGGCCATGAGGCTGCTGAGAGATAGAATCCGATTCCAATGGGTCCTAACCTGCCTGCCCTCCAAATTTGCGAGAGCAGGGATAGTTATAATGGGTTTGCCAAGGGTCCTTTCCAGGATCTCCACATCTTTGGTCAAAGACGTGTTCATTACCTGGTGATGAGGTGAAACTGTGAGAGGGGAAATAACATAGGTGCTGCGCTTTTCAAGAGGGTAGGATCTAAGAGGGACTCCAACACTCTTAAGTCAATCCAACTCCTCTAAAGAAGTGAGGGGATCAAATCTGTTTCTCAAATTTAGCGCACCCCTGTTTTCGTGCAAAGCATGTGTCATTGGGTGATAATGGCCCTCCCCCCCCGGGAGATTATCCCATCTGCTTCGACTGGTGGTGTCTTGGCCAAGGCCTAAGGCTCCCTTTGGATAGAAGAAGCCAAGGGGCATAGATCTAATGATGCTTGCTTGGCTAGACTGTCCCCAGCTTAGTATGTGGTCTACTGCTCTAGGGTCCCTAAAATATATCACCACACAATCCCCGGTACGATCCTTCTGCCTATTACCCAACCAACTCACCCTCCGCACCAACAAAATGTTCCCATGTACATTCTCTGATATTGGCCTATTCCTATTTAGCCAAAACATCACATCATTCTTGAGTGCATCATAAACCTCTGTCTAGCCAGCTTCAACTCTGGGACCCCATTGAGGATAATAACATATGGGGCCGCTTTTGGGGGTAAGTTTATACAGGGTAATCGATTAACTGTCCCTTTGTTCAGTGTCTCTTTCGATTGGGGTGGACGTAACAAAGTTGTTGGTGGCACGTGTATTGTTTCACCGGAGCTCATGATGTGTCCATTAGGGACACTACTAGTGTGTGGTTGGTTATTAGATGGGTACTGTAAAGGGCCTATATTAACAGGCATTTTCCCAGCTAGAGGTTTGCTAGGATGTACCACTGGTGGGTTCATAATGATTACTTCCGCAACGATAGGATTAGCCAGTGGTAAAGGAGGCGAAATAATACCGTACCCACTCCCTTCGTCATTACTAGGGTAACCACTTCGTCTAGCCTGCTCATGATTAATTTCATCTGGGTGTTAATGAGCTGCTCAAAGTGGTTCTGAATGTCACTAATTTTTTGGGACATCCAACTCGGGGGTACTTGTGGGTTTGGTGTATGCCCCTTGTTTTCCCCTGTTACCACAGTAGTTAAGACGTTTGGCGCCGGGGTAATTTTACCTTTCTTCTGTCTGGGTTTCTTTCTACTACACCCTCTTTTCTTAGTGGCATTACCCCCCACTCCACTTGTATCTGGGTCATTGTTGTTCCCAATCTGGGCACACAAAATGTCTGAGACAGGGGTAATTAATGAAATGATTTAGGGGGTCATTACCATCTCAATCTCCGATTCCTGGGTCAGGGAGAAAAGGTCCAATTGCGGGGTTAAAGATAGGCGCCTCTCGGTCCGCTCGATTTCGTTAGAAACCTTGCCTATAGATTTGCGCAGCATTCTATCAATAGCGGTAGGCTGTGCGGACATGAGGGGAGGAGTTTCCTTTGGTTTAGTCACAGGGCGGGATTTAGGTGGGTTATTGGAACTTAGTTTAGAAGACCTTGTTTGTACAGAGTCCGGCATTATGTATTGAGTTCTACAAAAAAAACGAGTTGGCAAATAATGTAAAGCCTAACACCTATTTCTAAGCACACAACCCACAATAATCTTCAGAAAAAACTGTTCCAAGCCACCCCCACTACTCCAAAACCAGCACTAGAACTGACACAGTCCGCTGCCCTGTCAAAAATTGCAAAGAGTCTCAGAGTGCCTGCTCAGTTCGATAATTCGCCCACTGTAGTAACTCACTTCCTTTCCAGCTGGCGGTAATTTCCTTGCTCCCTCTCAGTGTTCCTGGGACTCTTCTCAGAGGAGAGGCCTGGCTCGGCCTCCCTTGGCCCCTGACGGCCCGCCCTTCGCCCGGGCTTAGCCCTGCGCCCGCCCACCTGCGTCCAGTGATGCGGGAGGCTGAAGGTGAATATGAGCCCTGCAGGAGTGGTGGGAGGGGCTGCCGGTGTGCTCCGCGGCCCCCGCTGGTTCCTGGTCTCTGGAGTCCTTGGATGTCCACCCAGAGCAATTTCCGGGTCAGCGTGGCATCTCCCACAAAGCAGGAGGCGCAAGCCATAGATGAAGCCCTGCAGGAGTGGTGGGAGAGGCTGCCGGTGTGCTCCGTGGCCCCCGCTAGTTCCTGGTCTCTGGAGTCCTTGGATGTCCACCCAGAGCAATTCGTGGGTCAGCGCGGCGTCTCCCACGAAGCGGGAGGCACAAGCCATAGATGAAGCCCTGCAGGAGTGGTGGGAGAGGCTGCCGCTGTGCTCCACGGCCCTCGCTGGTTCCTGGTCTCTGGAGTCCTTGGATGTCCACCCAGAGCAATTCACGGGTCAGCGCGGCGTCTGCCGTGAAGCGGGAAGCGCAAGCTGTAGATGAAGCCCTGCAGGACTGGTGGGAGGGGCTGCCAGTGTGCTTCGCGGCCCCCGCTGGTTCCTGGTCTCTGGAGTCCTTGGATGTCCACCCAGAGCAATTCGCAGGTCAGCACACCATATTTATCTAATGCAGTGCATTCCTGTCTTTACCCCAGCACTGGAGCAGTTCTGGCAGCCCAGCGCCAAATGCAGGCACCCTTGCATCATGTTGAAAGGGTGCCTGTGTAATCAGCAGGATTGTTTTTGTGCATGAAGAGAGAACCTTTCTATACAAAAACAATCCTGGGAGGTGTTTTCATCTTCGAACGAGTTGCGCCTCTTCTGGGGACATGTAAGGTTCTGGTGCAAACCCAGGTTTATATGGCTTTGTAAATCCATGAGTGTTGCATTGGAACACCCATCCCAAAGCTAATGGAATGCCTCCCTAAAGCAGACTAAGGCAACACAGCAATTTTCACAGGCTTGCCTTACTCCATATCTCAAGGCCATTCACAGCCACACAAAGTGACTTTGCATGACCTCATCAATGTGATTTTGTGGTTTGCGCCACCGGAGCATCTCAAAAAGTGACACTCCGGCATCTGAAGGGACTCATAAATATACCCCTAAATATTTTTGACTGGTGCTATTTAATGTTGTTGGTAGTAAGTTAACCTGGTGCCTGCTCCAAACACTTTTTACCAACCATATTATGTTAACAGGATTCTGCAGGTGGTAACATATGACAGGAAGACCATAACATTAGTGCATATTTGTTGTGTGGTATTTTGTGGTGGTGGTGATGTGTTCTGTTGTTTTGTCCTGCTATTTGTTTATTTAGCATTATTTCAAAGTATTTTGTTGTGTCATACTGAGGTTGTTGTGTTGAATTTAGTTTTTACCAATCTGTTTTGGTGTGCCCAGATATAATTTAGTTGTTTTGTTGCTTTGATTTTATGATATTGTATTATCTTTTATTAAGTACTTTACATATGCCGACAAATGGTGCTAGATTTCAAATCAAAAGCAGCACATGCCTCGTAAGTTACTTTGACAAGTAACTATTACCATTGTCTAAGGTGGTAAAATAGTGGTATTCAGACAAAATAATTAGTTTTAAATCGCATGATACAAACTATCATAAAAAATAATTACATCACTACAAAAATGTTGTGGTACAGAATATCAATGTCGAAAATATTGTTCTTTGGTAAGAAATATTGTTTAAAAAAATAAAGGTGTTTAAAGGCACCTATGTTGCCGTACTGTTAACCCCTGCACTTTCTGGCAGGCACTTTAGGTGCCTACCATGGGGTGCAGGGATTAACACCATCTCCCATTTCCCTCAGGGGGCATGTACCACAGCCGGTTTATAGCTGTAACTCTTGCTCCCTTAGGGAAATATCAGTCCAGTTTCGAGATGTGTCCGCTCAACATCGTAATAGGCCCCTTAAGTATATTATGTTTAGGTAGCTGGTTGTTGGATTTTTGGGGCAATAAGATTAGTTAAATTACAGTAAGTTAAAAAAAATATTTTTTATGTTCGTCAAATAATACACTAAATTCATACATTTTTCAATAATTTTTACAGTTTTTCATTTGTTTGTGTATTTTAGTTTTTAATTTTAAATTTTTTAAGGTGTGTAATATAAAAGATGTACAAGTTATGAAATTATCATATACAATATATGTGATTGATTATTGTTTCATTATGTTTTACTTTACAGCTGAATCCTTTAAAATTGTTGTGTGGGTATTGATGTGTTGCCTTATTTGTAAACCATTTTGAATATTTTGGAAGAATTCATTCAATAAAAAAATGAGTGAGTAAGTTGATGTGATTTCAAATAATTGAATTTCTTTATTTTTTTACAATTTTAAATTATATTTTACTTTTTCACATTTGCTTAATTAATATAATATTTTTATTTCTAATGCACTATAATATATTATGTTTTCTTATGTATTAGAATAGCTCTAATAAATTATTGTTGTTTATAATTTTTTCAAAGTCCACAATTTCTCTACTGTTAGTTAGACTGGAGTATAGCTCCATTGTAACCCACTGGCTTAACATCGATACACCCTTGGGCTTAGTAGTGGAGAGGCACATTCTCATGATTCCGAGGGTTGCCCGGAAAGGAGGATCCAAAAAGAGTAGTGGCGGTAATCGTGTCATCAACTTTCACCGGCCACACCTGGCAGAGAGAATTCTTCATTCAGCTAGCCCCTGTAGTAATAGTAAAGGCCCGGTCACCTCCATAAGAAACCAGTCAGTTTTGCTCTTTTCAAGTGGCCTCGTATGTCTTCGCCGGTACCACTTTTCAACATATTTGCTCCGCTGGGGCAACTCAACAATTGCGATTGACTTGAAGGGCCAGCATTGATGACCCCCAAGGCCCCTACTTCACAACCTGATTCCATGCATCAGCCGGTACAATGGATCACTAGCAGCCATAAGCAGGACACTAACTCTTATAACCTGACCAGCTAGTTTGCAGATCCAGAATGGCAGAGCTTTATCCAAAAGTATGTCATTAGCTGCCTGAAGGAGACTTGCATTATTGACAACTCCTATTTTCTGGAAGGCTACAAGATGTCTAATATACCTACAACCCCCTCGAAGGCCGGTCGCTCGAAGGGGGCCTTGTAGTTTACGTGTCACTCAGGATTAGGGGCAGCATTGTGAACCCTGATCACTGACAACCCATGCCTACAGGCCTTACTATTTTTACAAGGGTCGTACAGATTACTGCTCTTGAACTTTTATAATGCTACATCTTCCCTCCCCATGGTTTGTAACGTTACTCGATTAGGAACTTTATTGACAAATTTTATTGCCTTCCCCCTTACACCTGTAACATTGTTTTGTTAGGGGACTTTAATGGTCACCCTTGTGGGGACCTTAGGCTGCAGAGTCATGTGAGTATTGGGGGCTGCCCTGCCCTCAAGCTGCTTATGTTCATTTTGAACATAACTGACAGGGGGACAAACTAAACTCCATAGTTTGTGATCTGGACCTGCAATCAGCTATGGGCAAATTGGACTGTGACCGGAGGAAATTAATTCCCACCTTTAAAGGTCCAGGTCCTGAACCCTTCTTAATTGATTTCCTTCTTGTTCCCATCCCTCTTTTTTATTTGATTTCCGACTTTTCAGTTATAGCCAGTAACCATAGCGATCATAATCCACCGTGTATTACAGCTAACTTGCCCATATTGGGTTTGAAAAGGAGGAGTAGCAGAGGAGGAGTACTTCAGCACACCGATGAAGGCAGGCGGCTGAAATGGGCACATATTATCACAGGCTGCTTGCTTGAGACCCTTTTGGTGTAGTTTAAGAACGAGATTTGAATTTGTCGGGATGCAGGAGCAGAGCCGGAAGTGTCTATCATCTGCACCTTTGAATCCATCACTCGTTCTGCCGCTGAGCTGTTAACGGTCCTTACACCCAAAGTCCAACAGGAAAGGGCACCTAGATGGTTTAACCCAGAATATTTGCTTGCTGCTAGGAGACTCAGAAAAGCGTAGCATGCTACCCCTATGAACAGCTACCTAGTTAAAATTTAAATGAAGCAATATAGGATAGGTCTAAGTAAGTGTAAGGAGGCTCTTAAGGAAGAAGCTTGGGGTAAGCTTATGGAAGCTGCAATCATTAAGTTTAGTGCCAAGTTTTGGAGAATTATTAACAGCCCCTTTTTGGGAGCAGAGGCCGCAAACATCCTAGACTCACATATTAGAGAGAATGACTGGGTCAGCCATTTTGAGGGCATGTTTAAGAGTGCTTCAGCCCAGTTTTCACCACCTGAGGGGGGAACCAAAAACACAACCCTATCTGTAATGGAGGATGAAGTGAGGCGAGGCATTGCTGGTATGACGTGTAATAAGGCCAAAGGAACGGATGGAATTCCTCCCAATCTTTATTTGTTGGACGTAGAGTTCTAGGCACCCTTGCTTACCTCTGTAATTAACACAGTAGCGAGGTCTGGCCCTCCTGACTCTTGAGCTATCTTCATAATCGTCCCGGTTTTTAAAAAGGGGAACAGGGACAGCACTCATTGCTACAAGCCTATATCCCTGTTGGACTCCGTGGTCAAATTGGTCAGGCGGATCCTGTTAGGCAGGTTATCGTCTTGGGCTCTTGACAAAAACATCCTGTCAGATGCCCAATACGGGTTCTGCACAGGTCGATCAATGATCAACCAATGTTTAAATCTCTTTATGATATTGAACAAGTACACAGTAGCCCCCTCTGGTACCGTCTTTCTGGCCTTTATGGGCCTGTCCTCACATTCAATGGCGGAAATAATGGCAAACTGTGATAGATCTTTCTCTCTAGGGGTGGACTGGGATATAGTCTCCTTCCTACATGACCTCCATCAAGTCACTAAGGTGGCAATGCATTATTCAGCCAGCCTGAATGTATCACGCTTGTTTCCATCAGGGGTTGAGTCTGTCTGGGTTGTGTTTTGGCCCCGTTTGTATTCAATCTCTACATTAACAACTTGGAGAAAACCCTTTTGGAAACCAAGGCGGACTTACCTCAGGCAGGACGGCGGGGTCTCCTGGTCTTGCTATATACATAAGATGTGGAAGCTGATGGCCAGGACCGAACAGGGTTTGCAAATGCTTATAAACTCCTTCGCACAATTTATGGGGGAAATGGACCTAACAATCAATATTTCAAAGTAATACATTATGCTAGTAGGGGCTCGCCAGGTAGGCCATACACTTTTTTGGAAGGGCTTACCCCGATCCTCAAGTCGAGTGTTTTCTCCTATTTGGTAGTACTGTTTGATGAAAAAATGATTTGGGGTTTCCAACTCCCCCGTAAAAGAAATTACCTCATTAGGGAGACAGCAGCCATCTTTAACTTTGCCACAGAATGTGGAAAAAAACAGTAGGGGCCCTTCTAAAGCTCTACAGGGCCAAGTGCACATCAAAGGTCCTTTATGGCAGTGAAATCTTGGGGTATACCAATACAGACGATCTCCAAATTGCGGAAAACAAATTTGTGAGACTTCTTTTATCCGTTTCTCAGGGTGCGCCCTCCTTCACTGCTCATGAAGAGCTAGGCATGCCCTACATCTCTGATCTGAAAGCTTTTTGCCCGGTGTCTCTCTGGCTAAAAATTTGGGCTGGGAAAGGGACCTCCCTAAATAAAGTAATTCTAAAAGATTTTCTAGCCCTCGATTACACATTCAGGGTACCATGGCTCAAATATGTAGAAAGGAGCCTCTCAAGTGTGGGAAGAGGAGAACTTTTCTCCAACCCGATGCAACAAAGAAATATCTCGCCCTTATCAAGACGGCCTTCCTTGCATGCCAGTCCATGGCAAGGGAGGAGAAGGTGCTTCTGAAGGTCAGCGTAAGTCGCTTCATCATGTTAAGGACTACCCTGTTTTGGAGCCATACTTGCTGGGTTTCAAAAACTCATTGGACCGTTTTCTTCTGACTAGGTTCCGGTTTGATCTTTTCTATCTAAACATAGGACATAAAAGCGGGATAAAGATCTAAACAGGTGCCTCCTAATTGAACATGGTGTAGAAACACACCCACAGAAAATGTGAAATATGGGTACTATACCCAACACTCTAAATATGTAAATAATGGAACTTTGCAAAAAGATAATGTCAAACAAAGCGCTAACTCTAGATCAGGTGTACTATACACTGAAAATAGCGCAACATTGCCATTGCTGAAATAAAGTGTACATGAGAGAATAATAGTACTATATGATGGACAATGAGAGATACATGAAATAATAAATGTAATCACCATTAATACCCCATTCACACAATGTCCTTTTGTTAATATATGTATAAAGTTTTATTTCAAACACTGCAAATCGCATAATGCCTCATTGTGGCAGATATGGGTATTTAAAGTGAAAGAGAAAATGAACTCACTGACCGTGACTAAGGCCATTCAGGCTGAAAAGCGTTGGTCGAGTTGGTGTGTGGTAAAATAAAATACCATTGAGTAACCTACTCTGTAGTGCCGCGTCTTTTGTGAAGGAGCTAATGTTTGGGGCCAGGATCCGGCCCTAACGCTGAGCACCCGCTGTGCAGCGCTGAACTGACTGCAAGGGATCACATTGTGGCAAATATATATATATATTCAATGAAAAAACCATAGGTTATAGACCATATATAGTTAGGAATTCGCATTTACAAAACCTTATTTTACTCGCACAAAACCATTGAAATTCCATATATAGTTAGTTGCGCTAACTATATATCGCGCACCCGCAATCCACTGCTGATGATGTCACATATTACATCATTCATGACATGGTCAGTGACATCACTGATGACATCACTGATGACATCTCAAATGACATCACTGATGACATCACTGATGACAACACCCAGTGACTGTATGTTTCTGTAAAGTTGAAATATGTCTTACATATTGAAGAATGAGTGGATGTATAAGTGTCTGGATGAAGGATTTAGTAGGTGCATGACTGACTGTATGAGTGAGTGATTAAATGTGTCTCACTGAGTGCATGGGTTAGTGACTAAACTGTCTTAATTTGTGCATTATTATGTCTGTTGTTCTGTAAACTGCTGCATGTGTTGATAAGTACCTATATGAGTAACTATATGGGATATTCATTGGTTGCCCAAGTATTTGTATGGGAGACTGAGTGTGTGTGTGGGTGGCTGGGAGGTGTGTGAGTCTGTGCATAGATGTGTACGCAGTTGATTCACTAGGTGTATGAGTTCAAGAGTGCATGTGGAAACAGCTATATGGGCGGTTGACTGTGCATGGGTGTGTTGGTGAGTGAATGGATATCTCAGTGCTACATGTGCAAGTAAATACGTATGTAAAACACAATACATGTGAGAGATGACATATATAAATAACTGTGGATAAGAGCCAGTGAATGTGTGAGTGGTTGTATGGATCACTGTGAGCTTGTATCAGGGATTGTATAAGAGAGTAAATATGTCTAAGAATATGTTTGAATAAGTAAGGTGTGTATAACTGTATAGTTGAGGAAATGGAGTGTGATTGATTCTTTCCATGACTGACTAGGTGTGTGAGTAACTCTATGGATGAGTGACAGTCTGTGAGTGTCTGTTTATACTGAGTGTATGTAAGGTTATATTAGAGTCTGAAGAGGTTCATTGTATTATCACATGAGTGATGTCATCAGTGATGTGATCAGTGATGTCAAATGAGATGTCATCAGTGATGTCAAATGAGATGTCATCAGTGATGTCATTTGAGATGTCATCAGTGATGTCATCAGTGATGTCACTGACCATGTCATGAATGATGTAATATGTGACATCATCAGCAGTGGATTGCGGGTGCGCGATATATAGTTAGCGCAACTAACTATATATGGAATTTCAATGGTTTTGTGCGAGTAAAATAAGGTTTTGTAAATGCGAATTCCTAACTATATATGGTCTATAACCTATGGTTTTTTCATTGAATTTCAATGGTTTTTTAAATGCAAATTTCTAACTATATATGGTCTATAACCTATGGTTTTTTCAGTGAATTTCATTGGTTTTTTAAAAGCTAACATCTGTAGCTGTAAAATGTATTATTCTTTAAATCCCAAAATATATATAGATATTTATTGATAATTTTTTTTAAATATTTTTTTCTTCGCTTCTAGTTCGCGAACCGGGAAGCTTTCCGTTAGCTCATCTTGATGCCGCGATCTAGTCCGCGAACCGGTCAACGTTACGTTAGCGGAACAGTGACGCGTCGCGGAAGCGCGACATATCACGTTATCGCGTAATGCGTCTAATGACGCGTCGCGTTAGCGCTCCCGGAAGTGCTCCGGACCGCGAACCGGAAGCGATCTGGGACGCGGCGCGCGCCGCGTAACGTAAGCGGAACAGGTCATGTGACTTGTTTATCAAACTTCTCATTGGTTCATTTCACTTTTGGTTTCCAAATGATGTATGACTAGGTCATGTGACCTAAAAATAACACTTTTCATTGGCTCAGAACTTTTGTTTTCCCCAAATCATGTAAACCCCTCCTTATTTCCTCACTCTGACTTTCATCTTGGTGAGAGAAAGACCATTTATCTGAAGATCCACAATGGCTTCCATTCTTGCTGCAGCTGGTGCACCCCCACCACCACCTCCACCTCCTCATAAGAAGAGAGGACCACCTAGTCAAATTATGACTAACAGAGAGGAGGAAAATGAGGAAGAAGAAGAAGAGGAGAGAGAGGAACAACAATTTGTTGATGAGTTGCCCCGGGTTTCTAAACGAAAAACCAGTTTCATCTGGCAGTTTTTCACCATCCCTCCTGGAACAAAGAAAGTGAATGCAAAATATGCCACCTGCCTCATCTGTGACTACAGATTGTCGAGAGGCACAGAAAAGAAGTACAGTATGGGGAACTATACAATGCATCGTCACATGAGCAGGTGGCATCCCTTGAACTATAGCCGGGCTGAATTAAGGGATCTTGAAGACAATCCGACGGCAACTCCTGTGGCAAGATCTACATCCACATTGTCTTTGACGGGAAGAGAGGCACAAGAGACTGTGCCAAACATCCAACCTAACTTCCAGCACATAAAGTTATCTTGTGTTTACTGTGGAGATATGCTGTCATATGGCAACATGAGTGTCAAGCTCATGAACATTGCATATGAAAATCATAAATGCCCTAAAGCACCCAAGAAGTAATTTTCTTTTTTTTGCTCCAGTTGAGCCGTTTTGAAAGCCTGTTTTTTGTTGTCTCCCCTCCATAAAAAACACAAAAAAAACATAAAACAGTTCTAAAAATACAAAAAAATCAAAAAATGTTCAAAAAATAAAAAAAAAATATAAAACAACAAAAACAAAAAAAAACAGTTCTTTTCAGAACTACCTCCCCTTTCAAACAAAATTGCTAGAATGTTTATCACTCTGGCAAGCTCTATTTCTTTTGGTTCGCTTCAAGTTCGCTGACCGGTTCGCGAACTTTAAGCGAACTAAAAAAATTTTTTTTTAAAAAAAAGAAGAGTTAGTATAAGGGAAGTAATCAGAGAATAATGTAAAAAGAAAGACAGCTAGAGAGAGTAAATGAGAGATAGTGTCAATGACATCATCAGCAGTGCATTGCGGGTAAAAAGAGTGGAAAACATTTACCTTATAATTCTTGTTACCTTTTTTAAATATTTTTTCATACTTTCAATCTGTAAAACAAAGAACAAACATTTCAAAAAATATTAAAACATGTATTTAAAAATTAGAAAAGACAAGGGAAAAGGTTCAAAAACAAACAGTTTTTCAACAACTTTGACATTTACAGAAGTCTCTGCTTCTCTACGTCCCCTACACAATCCTAAAGATATATATTTGAAAGAAACTGTATCTTGATATTGCTGAACTGAGGCCTATTTTGGAACATGATGTTTTTCTTGCACTGCTAATGTCTCACAATAGTGATGCAATAGCAGCGCAAAAAAGATGTAAAGCCATAATAAAATTGTGTCTAACATTGTAAATGATTGTTTTAGGATGCAAATAAGATGTGTGCTTTCAAGAGCTTTCTTTGAGGTGAGGCCTCTTTTTTTTAAAAAAAAAAAACACTACCCAGAAGTACAGCACTCTAAGCATTAAAATTGATATTTACAGAACTCAGCTTACCCATATGTACCACACATTTCTAAATATATATCATAAGGACAAAAAGCATAACATTAATTATACATGTTAAATGGTTTATTTTTGCTGTTCTCAGAATGTATCAAATTTCACATAAATCAGTGACTTGAAGGTATTCATCATGTAACAGCGGGGAAAAAAAAACACAATCAAAATGACTGTGTTTAAAAAACCCATAAAACCTAAGAATTCTGATTTCAAAACTTCTTAAAATTAACTTACTTTCAATGACGTCAAACGATCTCCTATAAACAGCATCCACTCTGTTGTGCTTTAAATATTTTCAGCCCGCCACTTTCTGAAAGAAAACCTCCATCGATACGTGAAATATGTTACATAGAAAAAAAACTTCTCTCATTATATCACATGTTTCCACTAGGCCAAATCATGTTGCCGCGATTCGCAAGTCTTGTAATTCTTCCAATCAAATCCCGACATTTTCTATTTTCGCAACTTTCAAAAATAAAATATTTGAGATTATTTTCACAATCCTGGACTACTAATATCTTAGTCTTCTTTGTCACTCATGTTCTCCTTTTCCTATGACACTGATACTGCTTACTATGAAGCAGACTTACTTGCATCAGGTTTATATAGTTGGATTTTTAATCGAGACAGCATTGCAGACTTACATTCCCTCTACTTAAAATTTTGGTTTTAAAAACACCAGGTAAGAATTTTTAAGGTCAAACGGCAATTTTTTTTTGAAAGTTACAACAGAATCATTACAGAATGACCAGCCGTTTCCAGACTTTAAGTAAGCTGTATAATGTCCTGATGTTGTTGATGGACCATCGTGATAGATAATTGCTACAGTAACAAAAGTCCTCCCTGATATTGACAGCTGAGAAGCCACAAAATTTTTTATTAAAGTTGACAATTTTGATCCATCAGGCCTACATCGTTGAATCATTAAAATGACATACTGGCCATATCTACGTATAAATAATGTTGACATCATATCACATTTACATTGGCTACACTCCATGTTGTGATCAGCTGCTTTTACTAGCTTATTAAAGGACACTGATTTACTGTCTGGCAAAGTTAAATATATAAATCTTTCTGAGTCTACACTAGTAGTACTTGATACCATACAGTTCTCGCAGTCATGCTGCCATTGATAAGAAAGCCCAAACAGGTGATCTACATCTACACCCTCATCTTGCAATATATCAAGCATATACATTAAAAACTCCTGACAATCTTGCTGATTATTTTCAGAGAAGTCTGTTTGACCTGAACATTCATCTAACAGATAACGAACTTCAGACACACTTTCTACTTTTGTTCGATCAGTGCTACATTTCTCTAACACAGAATTCAACAAGCAGCATAAACTTTGTTCTGAATTGAACACAATCTGTTGTTTTAAACTCTCTAGTGAAAAGAGAACATTAACAACGACATTTGCATAGCAGTTGACACCAGAACTGTTTTCAAATTGAAAACCAACAATCTCTTCAACAGTATCCACTTTCTTTCTGCTATCAACTTTCGGTTCATTGACTTTTAGTCTTTTTGCAACAACCTCCCTACTATTACTGCTATTTCTACGTTTCCGGCCTACCACACGTTTCTCAAACAAAGGATATTGAGGCAAATGTGGCACATACTCTCTTCTTAACCTATTGTATTCCTTAACACAATCTAGATCTGCACAAATGTTTGTGACATCACAGTCAATCAAGTACAATCCCGATAAAGTTCTAACTCGTGACAATGCCACATATGCCATACCCTCCTTGAACACAGAACTACCAATATTCACCAATGCACAGTCTACACTTAAACCTTGCGATTTATGGATTGTCACCGCATATGCCAAGCAAACAGGAAACTGTTTACGGCGAACATATAAATCTTTAACAAGCAAAAACCTAGCAGAACAACGACCAATTTGCTGTACTTCTTCAATGCCATCAAATTTAATTCTTAAAAATTCTATTCCATCTCTATTTCTGTATTTCTCAAAATCAACAACATTACCCATTGATCCATTTACCAGACCTCTTTCTACATGTAAATTCCGTCTCAAAATGATTCGGCAATTTAAACACACATTCAGAGTCTTTTCAAAACCCGCTGTCTTAGATATAGTCTTCTCTAATGAATCCAATTTTGATTTCAAATTATCTGACAAAATAATTGTTGATCCCATATGCTCTAATTTGTCGATAGCTTCCAGTTTCACAATGTCTTGCTTTTCTAAATTCAACATTTTGTTGTTGAAGATGGCACATTCTGCAAGAGTTGGCATGAGACATATCCCGGATTTCTTCTCAGTAATTTTCTGAAAAATATTCTCAGGCACAATCTCTTGTTTGGGATACAAATTTGACAGTAACCGTGCATTTAAAGCTTCTTTCCCATGCTCGGTCACTTTTCCAATTCTAATATCTTGTAGAATATTCTTGTAATCTTCATCCTTTGCCTGACGCATATTTTGATGCAGTTCTGCATAATTGAAGTTTAACCATATATTGACGTTGCCAATGCTCCCTAGGCACTTCCTGGTATCTTCATGCGTGAGTATTTTGAACACAGGTTGACCTTTTACTGGTGTCAGCTGTAGAAGATCTCCGAAAACAATAATGTGTTTCCCACCAAATAAGACATCATATTCAGTTTTAAGTACTTCTTGCATTCTCAAATGCACAAAGGCAAGCATGACATTGGAAACCATGCTTACTTCGTCAATGATAAGTAGTTTCATTTTCCTCAAGACTCTTGAAACTTCACAGCAAGCATCTCCAGATAACTTGTTGTATTGTAATTTGTTGTCATGCTCCACCGGCAGCATCAATAGACGATGCAAAGTAATACCTTTAATATTATGTGCTGCCAGTCCAGTAGGAGCGGTGACAACACAAGACAGCGATGACTCAGTCCTTTCCTGCAAATAACAAGAGATTGCTTTAATGAGGAAACTTTTTCCAGTTCCCGCTTCTCCACTCACGTACAGTCGGACAGGCTTCAACGACGTACACGAGCACTCTTTCTTCTCATGACTTAATCCGTGCTCAATTTCCTTGGTAACTTCATCATATATTTTCCTCTGCTCAACGTTGAGTTGTTTTTCCAAGTCTTGTAAGTTAACTGAATCCTCCTGAGCATGTGCCATGGCTCTTTCTACTTCATTCATAGCAGTGGCAGCTTCATTTTCGATAATAGGTCCTCCAAGTGGATCTTGACTCAATGAAACAGAACTCTGACTGTCCTGAGAACTGTCTCTGGCAATCTCGGCTGCAATCGTTGCTTCCTGCTCAATTTCCAAAGTTAGCATTTCTTGATATTTAGAAAAAGCAGGACATTCTATGGACTCCTTGGCTGCATTGAAAGAGTCTTCGTAACAGAGGAAATCTCCAAGCAGTTCCTCTTCTGCACGCCAAGGCTTGAAAAGTTGCAAAAGTGCTAAATAGAAAAACTCCTTTTTTTCTGGAGATTCGCCACTTAATTTTCGATGATTTACTAATTGGCATTTTCTTTGCTTGACCAGGCATCCCTCACTTCCAATTACAGCATACACTCCTTTCTCAATATCTTCTTTGATGTTCCTCTTGAATATATAATTTTGGAGAACCTCATATAGACAAACATTCTCAAGGTGACTGCTTCGATTTGGATAATATGTATCCAACATGTTGGTCTTCAAAATGTCGGTACTGTTTGGTTCCTTTTCTGCCAAATACTCAATTTCCCGAACAGGTTTTAGAACTCGATTTGGCGTTGCAGCAAGACCAAGACTCGCCCAAACGAGACTCCTGGATTTGGCATAGAGACTTGCTGAAGACAATCGATCAGAACATTCGTAAGCTCCGATTTCTCGATGCGACAACATCTTCAGACTGAAACTGTACAACTTCTTGCTGAGGCTCTTTTCATGGGAAATGTCCTCCCACATATCCTTCAGTTCGGTCTTTTCTTTTTTGGTGATGTAAGATGTCACATACCGAGCCACAGCCATACAGTTGTCAGCCACAAACTGTATATCCATGTTGGCATTCCACATGGACAAAATCACTGGGTTGTAGTCATTGATGTACTTGGACTCTTCGTTCCTTTTCAAATTGTATGTATTCTTGGGTGATTTCCTCGTCACATTATGTCGCAACGAAGACATCAAACTGTTCACTCTTCCTTTAGAAATCACCGGTCGTGGAAAGTTGAAACGACATTTAGTGTAGAACTTGTCCTTGTTTCTGAATTTACGACGACAGTACTTTCCACAACGATGGCTTTGGAAACGTAGAACTTGTTCTCTTAGACTTTTCTTCTCCGTTGCGTTTGGAACAGCACACGTAGAATACTGTTCGATGAAATTCATCACTAAGTCATCCGGATCTGTTCCAAATTTAGGTGCATCCTTGATCCACAGCAACATATGTATATGAGGGGCACCTCTTGCTTGATACTCCTTTCTCCAGAAGAAATCCAACACCTCTCCAAGAGGTGGATTCTTTTTATTTGTGATGAAAGACATCATAGCTTCAAATCTATGATTGAAGTACCTGCATACATTCACAGGATCCAAAGAACACAGTTCTCCAGGTGTCTTGAATTCAATGTTTTCAATATTTCCATTTGCCTCTCGTAGAAATTCAAGTAAGTCATCCCAGCCATACTCAGCACAGCTCAGAGTGAGGAACCATGTCGGAGTTCCTAAGTTCCTCAGCATACATTTTAAATCACCATGACGACGGTACCAGTACTCATTAGTACCACGCTGACACGCCATGAGATTAATTAAGTGAGAATCCAAAATACTGTCTTGGACATTGACTTTATGCATAAAGTCACTTGCCGAGATGTTTCGCATCTGTATACCACTTTTTAAGATGTGGTTCACTGCATATGAAAGTCCAGACAGATCGCTTTCAAACAGGAGATGAAACAAATAGGGAATGCATTGCCGAAACCTAGGATCTTCTGCATACAATCGTAAAGTCCGGTATTCAGACGCAGGAATTTCACGAGGTCGCTCATCATATCTTCCTCCTTGACCTGTGGGAAATAGCTGTGGGAAACACCGAGCTTCCAAACTTTCCTCCCAAACACTAATGGGACTCCCTTTGGCTTGTTTCATTTGAAACAACTCAATAGCATTCCCCATGACTTCCTTGGAATGCAAAGGATGAACACTATAATGTTCATATATTTCTTCACTTTTAGAGGCCTCTACTTTCTCAATTTGGCCAGCACACAAATCGCTATCCTCTTCATCACTTACTTCCTCTTCTGCAACATATACATTCTTATAGTACTTATTATTTTTCTTCAAATACACTGTTGCCTTTTTGACTTTCCTAACATCCACTAAATCTTGCCATATTTTCTTATTCTTTGTCGGAACCCCATTAACCAAGATAACCAGAGGTTCCTCTTCCACTTTTTCTATTCCAATTGTGTTCATGTTTTTGTTCAAATCTAGAGGCAAATAAACAACTCTTCCCTTTAATCCTCTCTGTAAATCTGCTGGAGGCAACTTCCCTGTCTTTGGCTCCATTCTTACAATAGCCTGAAAGGGATGGATACTTTGAATCAAAATAGATTCATAAGTATTTAAATCCTTCAATTCAGAAGGAATCTCAACCAATTCCAGATTATTATGAACTGCCCTAGCAGGCATCTGGTTTTGGTTTAATTTATTACAACAATAAGTACACACACGTTGATCCGATCCCAAATCAAAATAATTTTCTACCATCAAGTATGTGGCTAAATCCTTCCATTCACTATTATTTTCCCTTTCACTTTTTGCATATAAATCCACTACCTTAGTCTGATTCTTATAATAAGTGCGTCGACAACATACACAAGTGAAATTAGGCCTCTCACTTGATTTCATCTGAAACGTGGCAATTTCCTTCTGAAAATTATCTGTACTGGAAACCTGTACATTATCTTCCACATTACCCTCTACTTCAGGGTCAATTTGAACATTCTCATCTTTACTACCAAAGTAACAAAACTCAATTTCTTCACAAAGATTCTTCACATCTATTTCAGAACCATGCAAAAGAGCAGCACATAACTGTTTAAGCATAATTGCTGGACTCTTAACATAATACAACATTCTCACTAATTTTCTCACTTTATTATGATGCACTGCTAGCATCCTGAAATGATGAAAAACACTCTGGCATACTCTCCTGGAAAGACAAGCCAGTGAATGACCACGCAAACCTGTCATTTGTCTCACTCTGCAAGGATCTAAATCTTGCAACAACTTCATTTTCTGCTTCAAACTTTTCTTATTAAATGTCCGTATAAAATCACAAAGCAAATTGATGGAAACCTGTCGCACACTGCAAATAGAACTACACTTCCAAATGTACACAGGACCCTTAGGACGTCTTCCTAAAACCTCATCACTTAGCGCCTCTTCTGTCTCTGTTGTCACAAGTTGTTCTTTTTCAACTGGACAACCATCCTTCACTTCATAAGCTCGACCACTGATGTCAACTGCATGCACCAAATCATTATCCTGAAAATAAGTCTCCTCATTAAAAAATGCCTCAGAACTTGAACTATGCATCCATTCTCCAGAAAAAACTTCACAAAAGTTAGTACGATTTACTACTCTCTTCCATCTACTTTTTGTTTTGAAATCAGAAATTACCTTGCTTAGTTTCCTAATTCTATTGATTACCAAAATAAACAACTTTCGTTTGATTTCAAAAGCATGATCAATAATTTTCTCTACATTTTTCTTCTTCCTATAAAATGCCGCTTTCTGTTGGCCTTTCTTTTTAATATTTTTCAATAAATTAACTAATATCCTATTACGGAACATTCGTTGTCGAATGTCCCTAAACTGTTGTTTCCTTCTACTATCATGCACAGAGTTATCTCTTCCTCTACCAGTAACATTTGTGATGTGTCTCTCCTTTCCATTTAAATTACTTTTCTTTTTGTGAACAGACACATTTTTTTGAGCAAAATTTTTTTTACTACAAATATTTCTTAAGAATGATTTCGTGCTCTTACCCGGACCTTTCTTGGTGTTTTGACAAGTATTTGGGGAAGAGGACTGCTGCAATAAAACATCATCCTGCTGTCTTTGACGTTTTCTAGCCTTTCGTATTCGACTTCTGGAAGGCCTTTTCTAAACTATGAAAGAATCTGCAGTTGAATCTGTGAAAAAATATAATATAAAATGTTATTAACCACTATTACCAAACAGTAAATAAATAACAGTCATCTAAAACTTAATGCCGTACTAATTATTTAACATAGCAAATATTTTCCACCAGCACTGCATCACAAAAATGACACTCAATGGTACAAAACAGGCATACAACACTCATAAATCACTCCCTAATATTTTAAATCATTAATTCAGGATGACGATAAGATGTAGCCTATCTAAAGGTTTGTTTAGGCCCAGATCTTTGGACTGGGGTGAATGTGTGTCATTGATCCACATTCAGTCCATCACCTGTTTTGTTTATTTGAGGTGAGGCCAACACATGGTTGCAGATAAGATTTTCACTGAAAAAAAACCAAGGTAAAAAAACATGTGAAGGCCTACCAATGAAGTAAATCATTAAATGAAAACCAATACATTTCTGGAAATATGCACTACTAGTGCTTCATAAGATGTTTTGGGTCATATTTATAAGTTATTTGAGTATCTAGTATGCTATTTTACATTCTTCATGGTGCAAATTTATTGTAAATACGCTCCCACCTGCGGTTGGCAAATTTAGATTTTGATTATGGGAGTTAGATAGGCATGTTAATAATTTCCCAAAAATGGTATATAACCCCAAACAACCTTTGTAGCAAATGCTCTTAGCCATGTTATCCACCTCCCATTGGATAACATGGCTAAGAAGTGCTTGCAAATGTGATAAAAAAAGGCCTGCAATGCATGAATATCGCAGAAAAATCAGCGATATTCATGCATTTTCCAGCAAATGCTCTTAGCCATGTTATCCACTTCCTATTAAATAACATGGCTAAGAACTGCTCAGGGCACCATGAGGAACGCTTTCCATTTAAAAAGGGAAAAATAACATCAAAGACACTAAAATGCCTTCTAAATATGAACCCAAACAACCTATGAAGCAATGTGGAAAAAACTGCCGCAATGCATGAATATAGCAGAAAAATCAGCGATATTCATGCATTTTCCAGCAAATGCTCTTAGCCATGTTATCCACTTCCAATTAAATAACATGTCTAAGAACTGCTCAGGGCCCCATGAGGAACGCTTTCCATTTAAAAAGGGAAAAATAACATCAAAGACACTAAAATGCCTTCTAAATATGAACCCAAACAACCTATGAAGCAATGTGAAAAAAAACGGCCACAATGCATGAATATAGCAGAAAAATCAGCGATATTCATGCATTTTCCAGCAAATGCTCTTAGCCATGTTATCCACTTCCTATTAAATAACATGGCTAAGAACTGCTCAGGGCCCCATGAGGAACGCTTTCCATTTAAAAAGGGAAAAATAACATCAAAGACACTAAAATGCCTTCTAAATATGAACCCAAACAACCTATGAAGCAATGTGAAAAAAAACGGCCACAATGCATGAATATAGCAAAAAAATCAGCGATATTCATGCATTTTCCAGCAAATGCTCTTAGCCATGTTATCCACTTCCTATTAAATAACATGGCTAAGAACTGCTCAGGGCCCCATGAGGAACGCTTTCCATTTAAAAAGGGAAAAATAACATCAAAGACACTAAAATGCCTTCTAAATATGAACCCAAACAACCTATGAAGCAATGTGAAAAAAAACGGCCACAATCCATGAATATAGCAGAAAAATCAGCGATATTCATGCATTTTCCAGCAAATGCTCTTAGCCATGTTATCCACTTCCTATTAAATAACATGGCTAAGAACTGCTCAGGGCCCCATGAGGAACGCTTTCCATTTAAAAAGGGAAAAATAACATCAAAGACACTAAAATGCCTTCTAAATATGAACCCAAACAACCTATGAAGCAATGTGAAAAAAAACGGCCACAATGCATGAATATAGCAAAAAAATCAGCGATATTCATGCATTTTCCAGCAAATGCTCTTAGCCATGTTATCCACTTCCTATTAAATAACATGGCTAAGAACTGCTCAGGGCCCCATGAGGAACGCTTTCCATTTAAAAAGGGAAAAATAACATCAAAGACACTAAAATGCCTTCTAAATATGAACCCAAACGACCTATGAAGCAATGTGAAAAAAAACGGCCACAATCCATGAATATAGCAGAAAAATCAGCGATATTCATGCATTTTCCAGCAAATGCTCTTAGCCATGTTATCCACTTCCTATTAAATAACATGGCTAAGAACTGCTCAGGGCCCCATGAGGAACGCTTTCCATTTAAAAAGGGAAAAATAACATCAAAGACACTAAAATGCCTTCTAAATATGACCCCAAACAACCTATGAAGCTCTAACAGTACATATCCTGAAATTTAATTCATTTCAAAATTCGTTTTTAAACACAGCATATAAATCAATTGTATACCTGCATTCATGAAGAAATAACTAAAAATGTCCTTGAGACACATGAAAGTGTTTTCTGGAATGCCCTAGCACCATTTTTGGGACACTATTAACATGGCTAGGTAACTCCCATAATCAAAATCTAAATTTGCCAAGCACAAGTGGGAGCGTATTTACAAGACACTTGCCCCATGAGGAACACTTTACATTTTAAAAGGCGAACATAACATCTTAGACACTCAAATACCTTATAAATATGGCCCAAAACAACCTATGAAGCTCTAGCAGTAAATATCCAGAAATGTAATTGATTTCTGAAATCGTTTTTAAAAGCAACATATCTGTTTCAGCTTACATAACAGACCATGAAATGGCCTCCATGTATTACAATATCTTGTGTTACTGCATGCCAGAATGTTACACCAAATATGCAATTATAATTTCTCTATGAAACTAATTCTATTAGTATATAACTAGAGACAAAACCACATTTTAAAAACACAGCTTTCTTCATCATTTTCTCCTTAAATCATACTATTCTCTATCTAAATTAAATAAATCTTTTCTCACCTTAGCAAATATTTTTTGAGTTTTGAAAACAGTCTCAGAAATACACCAAATTGTCTTCAGCAGAAGAAAAAGGATGCACTCCAAAGGCTGCAGCTATTGAAAGCACAGAAATACAGATATTCTTTTCACATATCTCTCATATTAGCCAATCATACCTCTTCCCTCACTTTTTTCAAATCAAAACCCTTCCCCCCTCTGCCCTGTCTGCCTTGTTTCCATAGCAACCACCTCCTGGAAGACCTCTCATGTTTGCAAATTCACACAACAATGTTTCAATTGAACTCTGAACTCTCAGTGCACCTGCGTATCCAGTGCAATCTTTCATTAATTGTTTCTTCCTTGACCATTCAAATTACATCTTTCAAAGAACACATCCATGCACCCTAACTTTCTGTTTTCAGAAATGGAAATGCACCAATCACTGCTAATGAATCATTAGCATTGGAAATCCACAGTTTTTTTTCTTTAGAAACTCCTACTCTTTCAACTGCCCTTTCATTACCACACTTCATCTGACTGCAGAACAACCTTCTTCCACCATGTTTAACGTCTGGATTGTTGGACATAGTTACATCCACTGGGCTCAAAGGTATGCTGAGAGCAGAAATTTACACAACCTCAATTTACAAGATGTGGAAATTAACTGGTTGGGCCAAAGAGGATTAAAATGTCACCAATTGATACCATTGGTGAAAACCTTTATGCATTTGCCAAAACCTGACCTGTTAATAGTGCACTGTGGAGGTAATGATTTGGGCACTTTGACAGGGGTAGGTCTGGAAATGCTTTTAAAGGACACCTTGGAGCAATTAATGGCACTTTTTCCTCAAACTGCCTTGGTATATTCCAATATATGCCAAAGACAGAAATGGAGGTGGTCCAACCAATTTTGTCCACAAATTGAGAAAGCGAGGAAGCATGTAAACAAATCTGTTTCAGCTTACATGAGAGACCATGGAATGGGCTCTCTGTACAACAATAACTTGCGTTACTACATGCAAGATATCTACAGAGGAGATGGAGTTCACTTCTCAGATGAGGGCAACAGAATTTTCATTCTGAATTTAAGACTGTGCATTGGTACCTACTTATAAGTACGTAAATGTACCATAAACCCAAAAGCTCTTCTCAGAGCTACCCTACATCTGATCACTCACAATTATTATTTTTCTCTAACTTTTTTCACTAATTTTCCACAAAATTCGCTCCCCGGAGCGCTACCCGGTTCGCTAACCGAAAGCTAACCTCGCGGAATTTTTTTAAAAAAAGTTTTTTTTTCCGCACATATAAGCCTCCTCAGCCACGCTCAGAAAACCTAGGGGGTCAAGATAAGTCTACCATGACCCCTTCTACCCATTCTAAACATTATTTGCCCTCCATCTTGTATCTTAATGCGAACGAAACACAAAGAGGGGGAATCCCGTGACGCTTAAGGTTCGCTAACCGGGCAGCTTCCCGGAAAGCGGTCCTAAAAAAAGGCGGGAAAGTAATTTACAGAAAAACGACTAGAGACACTCTCACCAAATATAGATTAGCTCATACTACATAACAATCCCTTCCATTCTCACAAATTTCATTGAAATTCCATTTAGCCATTTAGCCTGTAGACCTCTCCAAGTACCGTGAGGTAAATTACTTCACAAAACACATCTGAATTGTTGGAATTGACAACCAATGAAAATGTTACTTTCATTTTCTACTTTTATTACCTGACATTTAATTGGTTATATACCTGTATATATATAAAGGGAGAGAAGGAAACACAGCCATTTTGACTACTACTTCTTGTTGTACCTCCTATTTCAATAGCTTCAAAAAACTTCAACTTCTTTGTGAAGGTAAGTTATAATTTAATATATTGTGCACTATGACTTAATATAGTAGACTTTTTCTGCTAGATATACACTATCCCTCTGTAGTAGTAATGTATTTAGATAGACTTCTCTGTTATAGTTATCAATGGAGTAAGGCTTGTCTTGGTTAAATCACATACACTTTTTTATAGTCCTATTTCCACTCTCATACTATACACTGCCAAAAGATAAATTCACTGATAAAAACTGCCTATCTAAAATTAATCCCAACAGTGCCCTATCTCTACTAATATATATTTTTTTAATCCAAATTTCAGGCAAAATGGAAGGCGAGCAGCAAGTTTCTTTTGAGATGGACCTGGAAGAGAGCAGCCAGGAATTAATAGAACCAAATGACATGGAATTTATGGATGAAAGCTTGGATAATGAACTGCTGCAATGTGTCCAAGCAGTAGATCTCCTCCTTGCAAATGAGGACATTTTGCAACCTCACAGATTGCAAACAATATTTCAAGAAAATAATGACATTTCAGACACTGAAATGTTAGAAAGTTTAATAAATTATGAAAAAGAATCAAAATAAAAAAAACACTTTAAAAAAAAAGAAAACAAAAAAAAACAAGAAAAACAACAAACAATTAACATACAGTATTAGAAAAGTCTTTCATTCTTTTATCCATAAAGTTCGCTGCCCAGAAAGCTATCCGGTTCGCGAACTTGGCGCTTACCACGCAAAAAAAAATTTTTTTTTTTGGACCCTCCTAGGCCCTTTTAAAACCTCCACATAAAACCTAGGGGGTCAACGAGGATCTACTATGCCCCCTTATGGTAATTTCCCCCTTTGTTTTGGCCTCCTCTTGTCTCTCGATCCTACCGAGAGACAAGATGGCGGCCGCTCCGGACTGTTTAGAATGTTGACAGACACCGGAGGGCCAATCAGCTTCTCATCGCAAAGTTCCGTTACGCGAAAGGTTCGCATACCGGATAGCTGCCCGGAGCGCTGTTACAGATATATATCTTGATTTAAACGTTAATTTCTCAAAATCCACTGAAGCACATATATTAAGACCTAGCAAAGGCACATCGGGCTAACAGTCCCTACAATTTTGCCAAGTTTCGTGAAAATCCATTCAGCCGTTCGGGCTAAAAGTGAGTCCAACCGCCCTATGGAAATTAACATGGGAAAAAGGCGTTTTGGGACCCCCCTTTTTTCTCGGCCCCCCCTCCACAAAACCCCCCCAAATTTTCAGGGGCTGCTCAGAAACAACATGTGCCATTTTCCTGAAAATTTCAGCCAATTCCGTCCACAAACACCAAAGTTATTAGGCATAGAATTTTCAGAAATCCCATAGGGAAAAAATCCTAACTATATATACCTACTGGCGACCGCCAGTAGGTAATATATATATATATATATATATATATATATATATATATATATATATTTATATATTTATATATATATTACCTACTGGCGGTCGCCAGTAGGTATATATAGTTAGGATTTTTTCCCTATGGGATTTCTGAAAATTCTATGCCTAATAACTTTGGCGTTTGTGGACGGAATTGGCTGAAATTTTCAGGAAAATGGCACATTTTGTTTCTGAGCAGCCCCTGAAAATTTGGGGGGGTTTTGTGGAGGGGGGGCCGAGAAAAAAGGGGGGTCCCAAAACGCCTTTTTCCCATGTTAATTTCCATGGGGCGGTTGGACTCACTTTTAGCCCGAACGGCTGAATGGATTTTCACGAAACTTGGCAAAATTGTAGGGACTGTTAGCCCGATGTGCCTTTGCTAGGTCTCAATATATGTGCTTCAGTGGATTTTGAGAAATTAACGTTTAAATCAAGATATATATCTGTAACAGCGCTCCGGGCAGCTATCCGGTTAGCGAACCTTTCGCGTAACGGAACTTTGCGATGAGAAGCTGATTGGCCCTCCGGTGTCTGTCAACATTCTAAACAGTCCGGAGCGGCCGCCATCTTGTCTCTCGGTAGGATCGAGAGACAAGAGGAGGCCAAAACAAAGGGGGAAATTACCATAAGGGGGCATAGTAGATCCTCGTTGACCCCCTAGGTTTTATGTGGAGGTTTTAAAAGGGCCTAGGAGGGTCCAAAAAAAAAAATTTTTTTTTGCGTGGTAAGCGCCAAGTTCGCGAACCGGATAGCTTTCTGGGCAGCGAACTTTATGGATAAAAGAATGAAAGACTTTTCTAATACTGTATGTTAATTGTTTGTTGTTTTTCTTGTTTTTTTTTGTTTTCTTTTTTTTTAAAGTGTTTTTTTTATTTTGATTCTTTTTCATAATTTATTAAACTTTCTAACATTTCAGTGTCTGAAATGTCATTATTTTCTTGAAATATTGTTTGCAATCTGTGAGGTTGCAAAATGTCCTCATTTGCAAGGAGGAGATCTACTGCTTGGACACATTGCAGCAGTTCATTATCCAAGCTTTCATCCATAAATTCCATGTCAATTGGTTCTATTAATTCCTGGCTGCTCTCTTCCAGGTCCATCTCAAAAGAAACTTGCTGCTCGCCTTCCATTTTGCCTGAAATTTGGATTAAAAAAATATATATTAGTAGAGATAGGGCACTGTTGGGATTAATTTTAGATAGGCAGTTTTTATCAGTGAATGTATCTTTTGGCAGTGTATAGTATGAGAGTGGAAATAGGACTATAAAAAAGTGTATGTGATTTAACCAAGACAAGCCTTACTCCATTGATAACTATAACAGAGAAGTCTATCTAAATACATTACTACTACAGAGGGATAGTGTATATCTAGCAGAAAAAGTCTACTATATTAAGTCATAGTGCACAATATATTAAATTATAACTTACCTTCACAAAGAAGTTGAAGTTTTTTGAAGCTATTGAAATAGGAGGTACAACAAGAAGTAGTAGTCAAAATGGCTGTGTTTCCTTCTCTCCCTTTATATATATACAGGTATATAACCAATTAAATGTCAGGTAATAAAAGTAGAAAATGAAAGTAACATTTTCATTGGTTGTCAATTCCAACAATTCAGATGTGTTTTGTGAAGTAATTTACCTCACGGTACTTGGAGAGGTCTACAGGCTAAATGGCTAAATGGAATTTCAATGAAATTTGTGAGAATGGAAGGGATTGTTATGTAGTATGAGCTAATCTATATTTGGTGAGAGTGTCTCTAGTCGTTTTTCTGTAAATTACTTTCCCGCCTTTTTTTAGGACCGCTTTCCGGGAAGCTGCCCGGTTAGCGAACCTTAAGCGTCACGGGAGTCCACCATTTTGTGTTTCGTTCGCATTAAGATACAAGATGGAGGGCAAATAATGTTTAGAATGGGTAGAAGGGGTCATGGTAGACTTATCTTGACCCCCTAGGTTTTCTGAGCGTGGCTGAGGAGGCTTATATGTGCGGACAAAAAAACTTTTTTTTAAAAAATTCCGCGAGGTTAGCTTTCGGTTAGCGAACCGGGTAGCGCTCCGGGGAGCGAATTTTGTGGAAAATTAGTGAAAAAAGTTAGAGAAAAATAATAATTGTGAGTGATCAGATGTAGGGTAGCTCTGAGAAGAGCTTTTGGGTTTATGGTACATTTAGGTACTTATAAGTAGGTACCAATGCACAGTCTTAAATTCAGAATGAAAATTCTGTTGCCCTCATCTGAGAAGTGAACTCCATCTCCTCTGTAGATATCTTGCATGTAGTAACGCAAGTTATTGTTGTACAGAGAGCCCATTCCATGGTCTCTCATGTAAGCTGAAACAGATTTGTTTACATGCTTCCTCGCTTTCTCAATTTGTGGACAAAATTGGTTGGACCACCTCCATTTCTGTCTTTGGCATATATTGGAATATACCAAGGCAGTTTGAGGAAAAAGTGCCATTAATTGCTCCAAGGTGTCCTTTAAAAGCATTTCCAGACCTACCCCTGTCAAAGTGCCCAAATCATTACCTCCACAGTGCACTATTAACAGGTCAGGTTTTGGCAAATGCATAAAGGTTTTCACCAATGGTATCAATTGGTGACATTTTAATCCTCTTTGGCCCAACCAGTTAATTTCCACATCTTGTAAATTGAGGTTGTGTAAATTTCTGCTCTCAGCATACCTTTGAGCCCAGTGGATGTAACTATGTCCAACAATCCAGACGTTAAACATGGTGGAAGAAGGTTGTTCTGCAGTCAGATGAAGTGTGGTAATGAAAGGGCAGTTGAAAGAGTAGGAGTTTCTAAAGAAAAAAAACTGTGGATTTCCAATGCTAATGATTCATTAGCAGTGATTGGTGCATTTCCATTTCTGAAAACAGAAAGTTAGGGTGCATGGATGTGTTCTTTGAAAGATGTAATTTGAATGGTCAAGGAAGAAACAATTAATGAAAGATTGCACTGGATACGCAGGTGCACTGAGAGTTCAGAGTTCAATTGAAACATTGTTGTGTGAATTTGCAAACATGAGAGGTCTTCCAGGAGGTGGTTGCTATGGAAACAAGGCAGACAGGGCAGAGGGGGGAAGGGTTTTGATTTGAAAAAAGTGAGGGAAGAGGTATGATTGGCTAATATGAGAGATATGTGAAAAGAATATCTGTATTTCTGTGCTTTCAATAGCTGCAGCCTTTGGAGTGCATCCTTTTTCTTCTGCTGAAGACAATTTGGTGTATTTCTGAGACTGTTTTCAAAACTCAAAAAATATTTGCTAAGGTGAGAAAAGATTTATTTAATTTAGATAGAGAATAGTATGATTTAAGGAGAAAATGATGAAGAAAGCTGTGTTTTTAAAATGTGGTTTTGTCTCTAGTTATATACTAATAGAATTAGTTTCATAGAGAAATTATAATTGCATATTTGGTGTAACATTCTGGCATGCAGTAACACAAGATATTGTAATACATGGAGGCCATTTCATGGTCTGTTATGTAAGCTGAAACAGATATGTTGCTTTTAAAAACGATTTCAGAAATCAATTACATTTCTGGATATTTACTGCTAGAGCTTCATAGGTTGTTTTGGGCCATATTTATAAGGTATTTGAGTGTCTAAGATGTTATGTTCGCCTTTTAAAATGTAAAGTGTTCCTCATGGGGCAAGTGTCTTGTAAATACGCTCCCACTTGTGCTTGGCAAATTTAGATTTTGATTATGGGAGTTACCTAGCCATGTTAATAGTGTCCCAAAAATGGTGCTAGGGCATTCCAGAAAACACTTTCATGTGTCTCAAGGACATTTTTAGTTATTTCTTCATGAATGCAGGTATACAATTGATTTATATGCTGTGTTTAAAAACGAATTTTGAAATGAATTAAATTTCAGGATATGTACTGTTAGAGCTTCATAGGTTGTTTGGGGTCATATTTAGAAGGCATTTTAGTGTCTTTGATGTTATTTTTCCCTTTTTAAATGGAAAGCGTTCCTCATGGGGCCCTGAGCAGTTCTTAGCCATGTTATTTAATAGGAAGTGGATAACATGGCTAAGAGCATTTGCTGGAAAATGCATGAATATCGCTGATTTTTCTGCTATATTCATGGATTGTGGCCGTTTTTTTTCACATTGCTTCATAGGTCGTTTGGGTTCATATTTAGAAGGCATTTTAGTGTCTTTGATGTTATTTTTCCCTTTTTAAATGGAAAGCGTTCCTCATGGGGCCCTGAGCAGTTCTTAGCCATGTTATTTAATAGGAAGTGGATAACATGGCTAAGAGCATTTGCTGGAAAATGCATGAATATCGCTGATTTTTTTGCTATATTCATGCATTGTGGCCGTTTTTTTTCACATTGCTTCATAGGTTGTTTGGGTTCATATTTAGAAGGCATTTTAGTGTCTTTGATGTTATTTTTCCCTTTTTAAATGGAAAGCGTTCCTCATGGGGCCCTGAGCAGTTCTTAGCCATGTTATTTAATAGGAAGTGGATAACATGGCTAAGAGCATTTGCTGGAAAATGCATGAATATCGCTGATTTTTCTGCTATATTCATGGATTGTGGCCGTTTTTTTTCACATTGCTTCATAGGTTGTTTGGGTTCATATTTAGAAGGCATTTTAGTGTCTTTGATGTTATTTTTCCCTTTTTAAATGGAAAGCGTTCCTCATGGGGCCCTGAGCAGTTCTTAGCCATGTTATTTAATAGGAAGTGGATAACATGGCTAAGAGCATTTGCTGGAAAATGCATGAATATCGCTGATTTTTTTGCTATATTCATGCATTGTGGCCGTTTTTTTTCACATTGCTTCATAGGTTGTTTGGGTTCATATTTAGAAGGCATTTTAGTGTCTTTGATGTTATTTTTCCCTTTTTAAATGGAAAGCGTTCCTCATGGGGCCCTGAGCAGTTCTTAGCCATGTTATTTAATAGGAAGTGGATAACATGGCTAAGAGCATTTGCTGGAAAATGCATGAATATCGCTGATTTTTCTGCTATATTCATGCATTGTGGCCGTTTTTTTTCACATTGCTTCATAGGTTGTTTGGGTTCATATTTAGAAGGCATTTTAGTGTCTTTGATGTTATTTTTCCCTTTTTAAATGGAAAGCGTTCCTCATGGGGCCCTGAGCAGTTCTTAGACATGTTATTTAATTGGAAGTGGATAACATGGCTAAGAGCATTTGCTGGAAAATGCATGAATATCGCTGATTTTTCTGCTATATTCATGCATTGCGGCAGTTTTTTCCACATTGCTTCATAGGTTGTTTGGGTTCATATTTAGAAGGCATTTTAGTGTCTTTGATGTTATTTTTCCCTTTTTAAATGGAAAGCGTTCCTCATGGTGCCCTGAGCAGTTCTTAGCCATGTTAGTTAATAGGAAGTGGATAACATGGCTAAGAGCATTTGCTGGAAAATGCATGAATATCGCTGATTTTTCTGCGATATTCATGCATTGCAGGCCTTTTTTTATCACATTTGCAAGCACTTCTTAGCCATGTTATCCAATGGGAGGTGGATAACATGGCTAAGAGCATTTGCTACAAAGGTTGTTTGGGGTTATATACCATTTTTGGGAAATTATTAACATGCCTATCTAACTCCCATAATCAAAATCTAAATTTGCCAACCGCAGGTGGGAGCGTATTTACAATAAATTTGCACCATGAAGAATGTAAAATAGCATACTAGATACTCAAATAACTTATAAATATGACCCAAAACATCTTATGAAGCACTAGTAGTGCATATTTCCAGAAATGTATTGGTTTTCATTTAATGATTTACTTCATTGGTAGGCCTTCACATGTTTTTTTACCTTGGTTTTTTTTCAGTGAAAATCTTATCTGCAACCATGTGTTGGCCTCACCTCAAATAAACAAAACAGGTGATGGACTGAATGTGGATCAATGACACACATTCACCCCAGTCCAAAGATCTGGGCCTAAACAAACCTTTAGATAGGCTACATCTTATCGTCATCCTGAATTAATGATTTAAAATATTAGGGAGTGATTTATGAGTGTTGTATGCCTGTTTTGTACCATTGAGTGTCATTTTTGTGATGCAGTGCTGGTGGAAAATATTTGCTATGTTAAATAATTAGTACGGCATTAAGTTTTAGATGACTGTTATTTATTTACTGTTTGGTAATAGTGGTTAATAACATTTTATATTATATTTTTTCACAGATTCAACTGCAGATTCTTTCATAGTTTGGAAAATGCCTTCCAGAAGTCGAATACGAAAGGCTAGAAAACGTCAAAGACAGCAGGATGATGTTTTATTGCAGCAGTCCTCTTCCCCAAATACTTGTCAAAACACCAAGAAAGGTCCGGGTAAGAGCACGAAATCATTCTTAGGAAATATTTGTAGTAAAAAAAATTTTGCTCAAAAAAATGTGTCTGTTCACAAAAAGAAAAGTAATTTAAATGGAAAGGAGAGACACATCACAAATGTTACTGGTAGAGGAAGAGATAACTCTGTGCATGATAGTAGAAGGAAACAACAGTTTAGGGACATTCGACAACGAATGTTCCGTAATAGGATATTAGTTAATTTATTGAAAAATATTAAAAAGAAAGGCCAACAGAAAGCGGCATTTTATAGGAAGAAGAAAAATGTAGAGAAAATTATTGATCATGCTTTTGAAATCAAGCGAAAGTTGTTTATTTTGGTAATCAATAGAATTAGGAAACTAAGCAAGGTAATTTCTGATTTCAAAACAAAAAGTAGATGGAAGAGAGTAGTAAATCGTACTAACTTTTGTGAAGTTTTTTCTGGAGAATGGATGCATAGTTCAAGTTCTGAGGCATTTTTTAATGAGGAGACTTATTTTCAGGATAATGATTTGGTGCATGCAGTTGACATCAGTGGTCGAGCTTATGAAGTGAAGGATGGTTGTCCAGTTGAAAAAGAACAACTTGTGACAACAGAGACAGAAGAGGCGCTAAGTGATGAGGTTTTAGGAAGACGTCCTAAGGGTCCTGTGTACATTTGGAAGTGTAGTTCTATTTGCAGTGTGCGACAGGTTTCCATCAATTTGCTTTGTGATTTTATACGGACATTTAATAAGACAAGTTTGAAGCAGAAAATGAAGTTGTTGCAAGATTTAGATCCTTGCAGAGTGAGACAAATGACAGGTTTGCGTGGTCATTCACTGGCTTGTCTTTCCAGGAGAGTATCCCAGAGTGTTTTTCATCATTTCAGGATGCTAGCAGTGCATCATAATAAAGTGAGAAAATTAGTGAGAATGTTGTATTATGCTAAGAGTCCAGCAATTATGCTTAAACAGTTATGTGCTGCTCTTTTGCATGGTTCTGAAATAGATGTGAAGAATCTTTGTGAAGAAATTGAGTTTTGTTACTTTGGTAGTAAAGATGAGAATGTTCAAATTGACCCTGAAGTAGAGGGTAATGTGGAAGATAATGTACAGGTTTCCAGTACAGATAATTTTCAGAAGGAAATTGCCACGTTTCAGATGAAATCAAGTGAGAGGCCTAATTTCACTTGTGTATGTTGTCGACGCACTTATTATAAGAATCAGACTAAGGTAGTGGATTTATATGCAAAAAGTGAAAGGGAAAATAATAGTGAATGGAAGGATTTAGCCACATACTTGATGGTAGAAAATTATTTTGATTTGGGATCGGATCAACGTGTGTGTACTTATTGTTGTAATAAATTAAACCAAAACCAGATGCCTGCTAGGGCAGTTCATAATAATCTGGAATTGGTTGAGATTCCTTCTGAATTGAAGGATTTAAATACTTATGAATCTATTTTGATTCAAAGTATCCATCCCTTTCAGGCTATTGTAAGAATGGAGCCAAAGACAGGGAAGTTGCCTCCAGCAGATTTACAGAGAGGATTAAAGGGAAGAGTTGTTTATTTGCCTCTAGATTTGAACAAAAACATGAACACAATTGGAATAGAAAAAGTGGAAGAGGAACCTCTGGTTATCTTGGTTAATGGGGTTCCGACAAAGAATAAGAAAATATGGCAAGATTTAGTGGATGTTAGGAAAGTCAAAAAGGCAACAGTGTATTTGAAGAAAAATAATAAGTACTATAAGAATGTATATGTTGCAGAAGAGGAAGTAAGTGATGAAGAGGATAGCGATTTGTGTGCTGGCCAAATTGAGAAAGTAGAGGCCTCTAAAAGTGAAGAAATATATGAACATTATAGTGTTCATCCTTTGCATTCCAAGGAAGTCATGGGGAATGCTATTGAGTTGTTTCAAATGAAACAAGCCAAAGGGAGTCCCATTAGTGTTTGGGAGGAAAGTTTGGAAGCTCGGTGTTTCCCACAGCTATTTCCCACAGGTCAAGGAGGAAGATATGATGAGCGACCTCGTGAAATTCCTGCGTCTGAATACCGGACTTTACGATTGTATGCAGAAGATCCTAGGTTTCGGCAATGCATTCCCTATTTGTTTCATCTCCTGTTTGAAAGCGATCTGTCTGGACTTTCATATGCAGTGAACCACATCTTAAAAAGTGGTATACAGATGCGAAACATCTCGGCAAGTGACTTTATGCATAAAGTCAATGTCCAAGACAGTATTTTGGATTCTCACTTAATTAATCTCATGGCGTGTCAGCGTGGTACTAATGAGTACTGGTACCGTCGTCATGGTGATTTAAAATGTATGCTGAGGAACTTAGGAACTCCGACATGGTTCCTCACTCTGAGCTGTGCTGAGTATGGCTGGGATGACTTACTTGAATTTCTACGAGAGGCAAATGGAAATATTGAAAACATTGAATTCAAGACACCTGGAGAACTGTGTTCTTTGGATCCTGTGAATGTATGCAGGTACTTCAATCATAGATTTGAAGCTATGATGTCTTTCATCACAAATAAAAAGAATCCACCTCTTGGAGAGGTGTTGGATTTCTTCTGGAGAAAGGAGTATCAAGCAAGAGGTGCCCCTCATATACATATGTTGCTGTGGATCAAGGATGCACCTAAATTTGGAACAGATCCGGATGACTTAGTGATGAATTTCATCGAACAGTATTCTATGTGTGCTGTTCCAAACGCAACGGAGAAGAAAAGTCTAAGAGAACAAGTTCTACGTTTCCAAAGCCATCGTTGTGGAAAGTACTGTCGTCGTAAATTCAGAAACAAGGACAAGTTCTACACTAAATGTCGTTTCAACTTTCCACGACCGGTGATTTCTAAAGGAAGAGTGAACAGTTTGATGTCTTCGTTGCGACATAATGTGACGAGGAAATCACCCAAGAATACATACAATTTGAAAAGGAACGAAGAGTCCAAGTACATCAATGACTACAACCCAGTGATTTTGTCCATGTGGAATGCCAACATGGATATACAGTTTGTGGCTGACAACTGTATGGCTGTGGCTCGGTATGTGACATCTTACATCACCAAAAAAGAAAAGACCGAACTGAAGGATATGTGGGAGGACATTTCCCATGAAAAGAGCCTCAGCAAGAAGTTGTACAGTTTCAGTCTGAAGATGTTGTCGCATCGAGAAATCGGAGCTTACGAATGTTCTGATCGATTGTCTTCAGCAAGTCTCTATGCCAAATCCAGGAGTCTCGTTTGGGCGAGTCTTGGTCTTGCTGCAACGCGAAATCGAGTTCTAAAACCTGTTCGGGAAATTGAGTATTTGGCAGAAAAGGAACCAAACAGTACCGACATTTTGAAGACCAACATGTTGGATACATATTATCCAAATCGAAGCAGTCACCTTGAGAATGTTTGTCTATATGAGGTTCTCCAAAATTATATATTCAAGAGGAACATCAAAGAAGATATTGAGAAAGGAGTGTATGCTGTAATTGGAAGTGAGGGATGCCTGGTCAAGCAAAGAAAATGCCAATTAGTAAATCATCGAAAATTAAGTGGCGAATCTCCAGAAAAAAAGGAGTTTTTCTATTTAGCACTTTTGCAACTTTTCAAGCCTTGGCGTGCAGAAGAGGAACTGCTTGGAGATTTCCTCTGTTACGAAGACTCTTTCAATGCAGCCAAGGAGTCCATAGAATGTCCTGCTTTTTCTAAATATCAAGAAATGCTAACTTTGGAAATTGAGCAGGAAGCAACGATTGCAGCCGAGATTGCCAGAGACAGTTCTCAGGACAGTCAGAGTTCTGTTTCATTGAGTCAAGATCCACTTGGAGGACCTATTATCGAAAATGAAGCTGCCACTGCTATGAATGAAGTAGAAAGAGCCATGGCACATGCTCAGGAGGATTCAGTTAACTTACAAGACTTGGAAAAACAACTCAACGTTGAGCAGAGGAAAATATATGATGAAGTTACCAAGGAAATTGAGCACGGATTAAGTCATGAGAAGAAAGAGTGCTCGTGTACGTCGTTGAAGCCTGTCCGACTGTACGTGAGTGGAGAAGCGGGAACTGGAAAAAGTTTCCTCATTAAAGCAATCTCTTGTTATTTGCAGGAAAGGACTGAGTCATCGCTGTCTTGTGTTGTCACCGCTCCTACTGGACTGGCAGCACATAATATTAAAGGTATTACTTTGCATCGTCTATTGATGCTGCCGGTGGAGCATGACAACAAATTACAATACAACAAGTTATCTGGAGATGCTTGCTGTGAAGTTTCAAGAGTCTTGAGGAAAATGAAACTACTTATCATTGACGAAGTAAGCATGGTTTCCAATGTCATGCTTGCCTTTGTGCATTTGAGAATGCAAGAAGTACTTAAAACTGAATATGATGTCTTATTTGGTGGGAAACACATTATTGTTTTCGGAGATCTTCTACAGCTGACACCAGTAAAAGGTCAACCTGTGTTCAAAATACTCACGCATGAAGATACCAGGAAGTGCCTAGGGAGCATTGGCAACGTCAATATATGGTTAAACTTCAATTATGCAGAACTGCATCAAAATATGCGTCAGGCAAAGGATGAAGATTACAAGAATATTCTACAAGATATTAGAATTGGAAAAGTGACCGAGCATGGGAAAGAAGCTTTAAATGCACGGTTACTGTCAAATTTGTATCCCAAACAAGAGATTGTGCCTGAGAATATTTTTCAGAAAATTACTGAGAAGAAATCCGGGATATGTCTCATGCCAACTCTTGCAGAATGTGCCATCTTCAACAACAAAATGTTGAATTTAGAAAAGCAAGACATTGTGAAACTGGAAGCTATCGACAAATTAGAGCATATGGGATCAACAATTATTTTGTCAGATAATTTGAAATCAAAATTGGATTCATTAGAGAAGACTATATCTAAGACAGCGGGTTTTGAAAAGACTCTGAATGTGTGTTTAAATTGCCGAATCATTTTGAGACGGAATTTACATGTAGAAAGAGGTCTGGTAAATGGATCAATGGGTAATGTTGTTGATTTTGAGAAATACAGAAATAGAGATGGAATAGAATTTTTAAGAATTAAATTTGATGGCATTGAGGAAGTACAGCAAATTGGTCGTTGTTCTGCTAGGTTTTTGCTTGTTAAAGATTTATATGTTCGCCGTAAACAGTTTCCTGTTTGCTTGGCATATGCGGTGACAATCCATAAATCGCAAGGTTTAAGTGTAGACTGTGCATTGGTGAATATTGGTAGTTCTGTGTTCAAGGAGGGTATGGCATATGTGGCATTGTCACGAGTTAGAACTTTATCGGGATTGTACTTGATTGACTGTGATGTCACAAACATTTGTGCAGATCTAGATTGTGTTAAGGAATATAATAGGTTAAGAAGAGAGTATGTGCCACATTTGCCTCAATATCCTTTGTTTGAGAAACGTGTGGGAGGCCGGAAACGTAGAAATAGCAGTAATAGTAGGGAGGTTGTTGCAAAAAGACTAAAAGTCAATGAACCGAAAGTTGATAGCAGAAAGAAAGTGGATACTGTTGAAGAGATTGTTGGTTTTCAATTTGAAAACAGTTCTGGTGTCAACTGCTATGCAAATGTCTTTGTTAATGTTCTCTTTTCACTAGAGAGTTTAAAACAACAGATTGTGTTCAATTCAGAACAAAGTTTATGCTGCTTGTTGAATTCTGTGTTAGAGAAATGTAGCACTGATCGAACAAAAGTAGAAAGTGTGTCTGAAGTTCGTTATCTGTTAGATGAATGTTCAGGTCAAACAGACTTCTCTGAAAATAATCAGCAAGATTGTCAGGAGTTTTTAATGTATATGCTTGATATATTGCAAGATGAGGGTGTAGATGTAGATCACCTGTTTGGGCTTTCTTATCAATGGCAGCATGACTGCGAGAACTGTATGGTATCAAGTACTACTAGTGTAGACTCAGAAAGATTTATATATTTAACTTTGCCAGACAGTAAATCAGTGTCCTTTAATAAGCTAGTAAAAGCAGCTGATCACAACATGGAGTGTAGCCAATGTAAATGTGATATGATGTCAACATTATTTATACGTAGATATGGCCAGTATGTCATTTTAATGATTCAACGATGTAGGCCTGATGGATCAAAATTGTCAACTTTAATAAAAAAATTTGTGGCTTCTCAGCTGTCAATATCAGGGAGGACTTTTGTTACTGTAGCAATTATCTATCACGATGGTCCATCAACAACATCAGGACATTATACAGCTTACTTAAAGTCTGGAAACGGCTGGTCATTCTGTAATGATTCTGTTGTAACTTTCAAAAAAAAATTGCCGTTTGACCTTAAAAATTCTTACCTGGTGTTTTTAAAACCAAAATTTTAAGTAGAGGGAATGTAAGTCTGCAATGCTGTCTCGATTAAAAATCCAACTATATAAACCTGATGCAAGTAAGTCTGCTTCATAGTAAGCAGTATCAGTGTCATAGGAAAAGGAGAACATGAGTGACAAAGAAGACTAAGATATTAGTAGTCCAGGATTGTGAAAATAATCTCAAATATTTTATTTTTGAAAGTTGCGAAAATAGAAAATGTCGGGATTTGATTGGAAGAATTACAAGACTTGCGAATCGCGGCAACATGATTTGGCCTAGTGGAAACATGTGATATAATGAGAGAAGTTTTTTTTCTATGTAACATATTTCACGTATCGATGGAGGTTTTCTTTCAGAAAGTGGCGGGCTGAAAATATTTAAAGCACAACAGAGTGGATGCTGTTTATAGGAGATCGTTTGACGTCATTGAAAGTAAGTTAATTTTAAGAAGTTTTGAAATCAGATTTCTTAGGTTTTATGGGTTTTTTAAACACAGTCATTTTGATTGTGTTTTTTTTTCCCCGCTGTTACATGATGAATACCTTCAAGTCACTGATTTATGTGAAATTTGATACATTCTGAGAACGGCAAAAATAAACCATTTAACATGTATAATTAATGTTATGCTTTTTGTCCTTATGATATATATTTAGAAATGTGTGGTACATATGGGTAAGCTGAGTTCTGTAAATATCAATTTTAATGCTTAGAGTGCTGTACTTCTGGGTAGTGTTTTTTTAAAAAAAAAAAAAGAGGCCTCACCTCAAAGAAAGCTCTTGAAAGCACACATCTTATTTGCATCCTAAAACAATCATTTACAATGTTAGACACAATTTTATTATGGCTTTACATCTTTTTTGCGCTGCTATTGCATCACTATTGTGAGACATTAGCAGTGCAAGAAAAACATCATGTTCCAAAATAGGCCTCAGTTCAGCAATATCAAGATACAGTTTCTTTCAAATATATATCTTTAGGATTGTGTAGGGGACGTAGAGAAGCAGAGACTTCTGTAAATGTCAAAGTTGTTGAAAAACTGTTTGTTTTTGAACCTTTTCCCTTGTCTTTTCTAATTTTTAAATACATGTTTTAATATTTTTTGAAATGTTTGTTCTTTGTTTTACAGATTGAAAGTATGAAAAAATATTTAAAAAAGGTAACAAGAATTATAAGGTAAATGTTTTCCACTCTTTTTACCCGCAATGCACTGCTGATGATGTCATTGACACTATCTCTCATTTACTCTCTCTAGCTGTCTTTCTTTTTACATTATTCTCTGATTACTTCCCTTATACTAACTCTTCTTTTTTTTAAAAAAATATTTTTTTAGTTCGCTTAAAGTTCGCGAACCGGTCAGCGAACTTGAAGCGAACCAAAAGAAATAGAGCTTGCCAGAGTGATAAACATTCTAGCAATTTTGTTTGAAAGGGGAGGTAGTTCTGAAAAGAACTGTTTTTTTTTGTTTTTGTTGTTTTATATTTTTTTTTTATTTTTTGAACATTTTTTGATTTTTTTGTATTTTTAGAACTGTTTTATGTTTTTTTTTTGTTTTTTATGGAGGGGAGACAACAAAAAACAGGCTTTCAAAACGGCTCAACTGGAGCAAAAAAAAGAAAATTACTTCTTGGGTGCATTAGGGCATTTATGATTTTCATATGCAATGTTCATGAGCTTGACACTCATGTTGCCATATGACAGCATATCTCCACAGTAAACACAAGATAACTTTATGTGCTGGAAGTTAGGTTGGATGTTTGGCACAGTCTCTTGTGCCTCTCTTCCCGTCAAAGACAATGTGGATGTAGATCTTGCCACAGGAGTTGCCGTCGGATTGTCTTCAAGATCCCTTAATTCAGCCCGGCTATAGTTCAAGGGATGCCACCTGCTCATGTGACGATGCATTGTATAGTTCCCCATACTGTACTTCTTTTCTGTGCCTCTCGACAATCTGTAGTCACAGATGAGGCAGGTGGCATATTTTGCATTCACTTTCTTTGTTCCAGGAGGGATGGTGAAAAACTGCCAGATGAAACTGGTTTTTCGTTTAGAAACCCGGGGCAACTCATCAACAAATTGTTGTTCCTCTCTCTCCTCTTCTTCTTCTTCCTCATTTTCCTCCTCTCTGTTAGTCATAATTTGACTAGGTGGTCCTCTCTTCTTATGAGGAGGTGGAGGTGGTGGTGGGGGTGCACCAGCTGCAGCAAGAATGGAAGCCATTGTGGATCTTCAGATAAATGGTCTTTCTCTCACCAAGATGAAAGTCAGAGTGAGGAAATAAGGAGGGGTTTACATGATTTGGGGAAAACAAAAGTTCTGAGCCAATGAAAAGTGTTATTTTTAGGTCACATGACCTAGTCATACATCATTTGGAAACCAAAAGTGAAATGAACCAATGAGAAGTTTGATAAACAAGTCACATGACCTGTTCCGCTTACGTTACGCGGCGCGCGCCGCGTCCCAGATCGCTTCCGGTTCGCGGTCCGGAGCACTTCCGGGAGCGCTAACGCGACGCGTCATTAGACGCATTACGCGATAACGTGATATGTCGCGCTTCCGCGACGCGTCACTGTTCCGCTAACGTAACGTTGACCGGTTCGCGGACTAGATCGCGGCATCAAGATGAGCTAACGGAAAGCTTCCCGGTTCGCGAACTAGAAGCGAAGAAAAAAATATTAAAAAAAAATTATCAATAAATATCTATATATATTTTGGGATTTAAAGAATAATACATTTTACAGCTACAGATGTTAGCTTTTAAAAAACCAATGAAATTCACTGAAAAAACCATAGGTTATAGACCATATATAGTTAGAAATTTGCATTTAAAAAACCATTGAAATTCAATGAAAAAACCATAGGTTATAGACCATATATAGTTAGGAATTCGCATTTACAAAACCTTATTTTACTCGCACAAAACCATTGAAATTCCATATATAGTTAGTTGCGCTAACTATATATCGCGCACCCGCAATCCACTGCTGATGATGTCACATATTACATCATTCATGACATGGTCAGTGACATCACTGATGACATCACTGATGACATCTCAAATGACATCACTGATGACATCACTGATGACAACACCCAGTGACTGTATGTTTCTGTAAAGTTGAAATATGTCTTACATATTGAAGAATGAGTGGATGTATAAGTGTCTGGATGAAGGATTTAGTAGGTGCATGACTGACTGTATGAGTGAGTGATTAAATGTGTCTCACTGAGTGCATGGGTTAGTGACTAAACTGTCTTAATTTGTGCATTATTATGTCTGTTGTTCTGTAAACTGCTGCATGTGTTGATAAGTACCTATATGAGTAACTATATGGGATATTCATTGGTTGCCCAAGTATTTGTATGGGAGACTGAGTGTGTGTGTGGGTGGCTGGGAGGTGTGTGAGTCTGTGCATAGATGTGTAAGCAGTTGATTCACTAGGTGTATGAGTTCAAGAGTGCATGTGGAAACAGCTATATGGGCGGTTGACTGTGCATGGGTGTGTTGGTGAGTGAATGGATATCTCAGTGCTACATGTGCAAGTAAATACGTATGTAAAACACAATACATGTGAGAGATGACATATATAAATAACTGTGGATAAGAGCCAGTGAATGTGTGAGTGGTTGTATGGATCACTGTGAGCTTGTATCAGGGATTGTATAAGAGAGTAAATATGTCTAAGAATATGTTTGAATAAGTAAGGTGTGTATAACTGTATAGTTGAGGAAATGGAGTGTGATTGATTCTTTCCATGACTGACTAGGTGTGTGAGTAACTCCATGGATGAGTGACAGTCTGTGAGTGTCTGTTTATACTGAGTGTATGTAAGGTTATATTAGAGTCTGAAGAGGTTCATTGTATTATCACATGAGTGATGTCATCAGTGATGTGATCAGTGATATCAAATGAGATGTCATCAGTGATGTCAAATGAGATGTCATCAGTGATGTCATTTGAGATGTCATCAGTGATGTCATCAGTGATGTCACTGACCATGTCATGAATGATGTAATATGTGACATCATCAGCAGTGGATTGCGGGTGCGCGATATATAGTTAGCGCAACTAACTATATATGGAATTTCAATGGTTTTGTGCGAGTAAAATAAGGTTTTGTAAATGCGAATTCCTAACTATATATGGTCTATAACCTATGGTTTTTTCATTGAATATATATATATATATATATATATATATATATATATATATATATATATATATATATATATATATATATATATATATATATATATTCACTGAAAAAACCATAGGTTATAGACCATATATAGTTAGGGATTAGCATTTACAAAACCTTATTTTACTCGCACAAAACCATTGAAATTCGCATATATAGTTAGTTGCACTAACTATATATCGCGCACCCGCAATCCACTGCTGATGATGTCACATATTACATCATTCATGACATGGTCAGTGACATCACTGATGACATCACTGATGACATCTCAAATGACATCACTGATGACATCTCATTTGACATCACTGATGACATCTCATTTGACATCACTGATCACATCACTGATGACATCATTCATGTGATAATACGATGAACCTCTTCAGACTCTAATATAACCTTAGATACACTCAGTGTAAACAGACACTCACAGACAGTCACTCATCCATGGAGTTACTCACACACCTAGTCAGTCATGCAAAGAATCAATCACACCTCAATTTCCTCAACTATACAGTTATACACACCTTACTTATTCAAACATATACTAACACATATTTACTCTCTTATACAATCCCTGATACAAGTTCACAATGATCCATACAGCCACTCACACATTCACTGGCTCTTATGCACAGTTATGTATATATGTAAACTCTCACATGTACTGTGTTTTACATATGTACTTACTTTGACATGTAGCACTGAGATGTCCATTCACTCACCAATACACTCATGCACACAGTCAACTGTCCATACAGCTGTTTCCACCTGCACTTTTGAACCCATACATCTAGTGAATCAACTGCTCACACATCTATGCACAGAGTCATACACCTCCCAGCCAGCCACCCACACACATACTCCGTCTCCCATACAAATACTTGGGCAACCAATCAATAACCCATATAGTTACTCATATAGCTACTGATTTAAACATGCAGCAGTTTACAGAACAACAGACATAATGATGCACAAATTAAGACAGTTTAGTCACTAACCCATGCACTCAGTGAGACACATTTAATCATTCTCCCATACAGTCAGTCATGCACCTACTAAATCCTTCATCCAGAAACTTATATATCCACTCATTCTTCAATATGTAAGACATAATTTAACTTTACAGAAACATACAGTCACTGGATGATGTCATCAGTGATGTCATCAGTGATGTCATTTGAGATGTCATCAGTGATGTCATCAGTGATGTCACTGACCATGTCATGAATGATGTAATTTGTGACATCATCAGCAGTGGATTGCGGGTGCGCGATATATAGTTAGTGCAACTAACTATATATGCGAATTTCAATGGTTTTGTGCGAGTAAAATAAGGTTTTGTAAATGCTAATCCCAAACTATATATGGTCTATAACCTATGGTTTTTTCAGTGAATTTTCAAGGTTTTGTAAATGCTAATTCCTAACTATATATGGTCTATAACCTATGGTTTTTTCAGTGAATTTCAATGTTTTTTTAATAGCAAATATCAAAAGATGTAAAATGTTTTTTTTTTTTTTCTTCACCAAAGTACGCTCCCCGGTTAGCTTACCGGTGCACGTACCGAGCGCTCCCCGCGAAATTAAAAAAAAAAAATATTCTTAATTTTTGCATGTATCAGCATCCTAATCCTCCCTCCGAAAACCTAGAGGGTCACAAAGTGTCTACCGTGCCCCCTTCTACCCATTCCGTACATTGTTTGTCCTCCATCTTATGTCTCAATTCTACCAATACACAAAATGGAGGACTCCCGTAACGCTGCCGGTTCGCGTACCGGGGAGCGCACCGGTAAGCGCTCGATAAAAAAAGGTGGGAAAGTAATTTACAGAAAAACCACTACAGACACTTTCATCAAATATAGAATAGCCCCTACTACATAGCAGTCCCTACCATTTCCCCAAATTTGATGGAATTTCATTGTGAAAATTATGCTGTAAGCCTGATTAAATATCCTGAGGTCAATTACCTAACCAAAACACTTATGAAGTGTTAGAATTGACAACCAATCAAAATGCTACTTTCAATATCTTCTATTATTTCATGACATTTGATTGGTTATGTACCTGAATATATATAAAGAAAGAGAGAAAAACACAGCCATTTTGACTACTACTTCTTGAAGTACATATCAAGTACATTTCAAATGATAACTTGAAGTTCTATTTGAAAGGTAAGATGTTATTTTAAAAACTGAAGTATGTTCTGTACTGTAAGCTAATTAGGAAAACATTTTCTGATAGTTATATACTATCCCTCTGTAATACTTATAGAATAAAATAGACTTCTCTGTTTTAGTTATGGATGGAGTTAGACTTGTCTTGTATAATTAAGAATTGACTTAAAGTTTATTTCATAAATTTCTTCTTATTTCTACTTCCAGTTTGATACCATACACTGCCCAACGAAAAAATCACTGTTTAAAAAACAAACTACCTGTCTGTACTTAAACCCAACAGTGCCCTATCTGTACTGATATATTTTTTTTAAATTCATTTTACAGCATACACAATGGAAGGAGAGCAGAAAAATAACATGGAAATTGCAGAATGCAACCAAGACAAAGAAAATGATTCAGAATTCTTTGATCAATCAATGGACATAGAACTTCTGCAATGTGTTGAAGCTGTGGATTTGTTAATTGAAAATGAGTCAAAATCTGACCAAGAATTATTAGAAGTTCTTTTTAATTTTGAAAATAAATCAGAATAATAAATGTATATATAATAATTCAAAAATTGTTTGGGACATTATTCATTATTATATGTATTTTTTAAACTAGTAGCAAATTGATTTTAATGTAAAATCAGACTTTAAATATACTGTGCAACTTTAAGTTTGCTCATAGTTACTTCCTTTCTTCCACTATATCATCTCCAATGTGTATTTAACATCTCTTTATCATCTCCTGCCTCCACGGTGTTTCTGCTTTCCTGACAGACTACGCTATGAATTCTATATACCTCAATAACTTCTGAAACAACCTGCAAGATATCTACAAAGGAAACAATGTATTTTTATTTTTAGACTCTGCATTGGTACCTACATGTTGGTACTTAAATAAAATAAATTAAAAAAAACCAAAAATAACAATCAATAAACATACAATATTTGAACATTCTTTCATCCTATTTTCCCAATATTACACTTCCCGGACCGCTTCCCGGTGCGCGTACCGAGCGCTCCCCCCTCAAAAAAAAGATATAAAAATTATTATTTTTTAACCCCGCGAGGCCCTTTTAAAGCCCCCTCATCAAACCTAGGGGGTCAGGTAGGATGTACTCTGCCCCCTTATGCTCATTTCCCACGTTGTTTTTCCCACCTCTTGTGTCTCGATCCTACCGAGACACAAGATGGCGGCTGCTCTTGACTGTTTAGAATGTTTACAGACACCGGAAAGCCAATCAGCTTCGCTTCGCGAAGTTCCGTTACGCGTCAGGTACGCGAACCGGAGCGCTAACCGGAGCGCTGTCACAGATATATCTGTTTTTTAAAATGTTAATTTCTCAAAATCCACTGGAGCACATATATTGAGACATAGCAAAGGCACGTCGGGCAAACCATATCTACAATTTTGCCAAGTTTTGTGTAAATCCATTCAGCCGTTCGAGCTAAAAGGGAGTCCAACCACCCTATGGAAAACTCAATGTTAAAAAAGCGTTTTGGGACCCTGCTTTTTTCTCGGCCCCTCCTTGACGAAACCCCCCCAGATTTTTAAGGGCTGCTCAGAAACAGAATGTGCCATTTTCCTGAAAATTTCAGCCAATTCCGTCCACAAACGCCAAAGTTATTCGACATAGACTTTTCAAAAATCCCATAGGAAAAAAATCCTAACTATATATGCCTACTGGCGACCGCCAGTAGGTAATATATATATATATATATATATATATATATATATACTAACTATCACCAGTATAGAGTGTTGTCACTGACCATCTCTTGAGTGATGTATTATGTGAGGTTGTACTATAACAGCTGAAATTCTCTAGTTTTTTATTAGTGAAATGTGAGCCAGCGAAATTGACCAGTTATAGTTACCTGACCTAACTAGAATGTATGGCCCCACAATGCACTGCTTATGACCTCACATATTACATAACTCAAGACATGGTCAGTGACATCACTGACAACATCACTCATGTCAGCTTAATTGACTTCAATGATGACACTGATCATGTCATGAGTAATGTAATATGTGAGGTCAAAGGCAGTGCATTTCAGGTGCATAAGTTATAGTTAGCGCGAGTGAGTATAACTGCTGAGTTTCACTGTTTTTCTATGAGTGAAATGTGAGTCTAACTATAACATCTCTGTGGCCTGCTTTTTTTCAGTGAAATTCTAAGGTATTTAAAAAAAAATTCCTAACTATACTGTTCCTGTAACTGTTGTTTTTCAGTGAATTTGTAAGAGTTTTTAAATTCTATTTCCTAACTGTAGCTTGTTCATTTTGAAAATGAGTGTGTGAATCAGTGCAAGGGTGTCTCGCTGGGTGTGTGACAGTTCATGAGTGTCTCAATGGGTGTGTAATTGGGCATGTGAGTGTCTGAGTGGGTCTGGGTATACCTGCATAATTATCTCACTGGATGTCTGAGTGGGTGTGTAAGTGTCTGACTGGGTCCATGAGTGAGAGCATAAGTGCATGACTGGGTACATGAGTGTCTGACTAGGTTTGTGAGTCCGTGCAAGAGCAGCTGAATAGGTCTGTGAGTGGGTGTGTGAATCTTTGAGTGGGTCTGTGAGTAGCTGTGTCAGTCTGAGAGTATATCTGTGAGTGGGTGCATGACCCTTTGAGTTGGTATGTGAGTGGATTTATGAGTCTCTAAGTAGGTCTGTGAGTTGGTGTATGAGTCTCTAAGTAGGTCTGTGAGTTGGTATGAGTATGATTAAGTGGGTGAATGAGTATCTGAGTGGGTCTTTGAGCTTAGTTTGCTTAGTTTGCTATGAGCTTAGTTTGACCCTAGGGACCCTTAGGATTTAAGGGGACTTCATTTCCCAACTTAGATCGGCCACAGGGCTTGTTTACACAGTGCTGGAGGGAGGGGATGGGGTCTGAGGTGATGGGTGAAAACACGCCCTGTGGTGCGTTTTAAGTTGGGGAAATAATTCCCCTTCAATCCTGAGGGCCTCTGGGGGCTAACTAGCCCACCAGGTGCTTCCAGTAAGCACCACTGCACTGTGTTTCAGAGAGGTGGCCCAGGCCGTTCCCCTTTTTACACCTCTCTGTAAAACAGCTTTGTGGCCCTTACGTGAGGTACCAAGTGGGCTAGTTTGACCCTAGGGACCATCAGGATTCAAAGGGACTTAATCTCCCAAATTAAAATGGCCACAGTGCGCGTTTACACAGTGGTGAAGGGAGGGGATGGGGCCCGAGGTGACGTGTGAAAACACACCCTGTGACACGTTTCAAGTTGGGGAAATGCTTCCCCTTCACTCCTGAGGGCCCCTGGGGGCTAACCAGCCCACCAGGTGCTTCCAGTAAGCACCACTGCGCTGTGTTTCAGAGAGGTGGACCAGGTCGTACCCCTTCTACACCTTTCTGCAACGCAGTTCTGTGGCACTTACTGGAGGTACCTAATGGGTTACTTGGACCCCAGGGACACTCAGGATTCAAGGGGACTTAATATCCCAAATTAAAAAGGACACAGGGCATATTTACACGGTGGTGAAGGGAGGGGATGGTGTACGAAAGTGGATCTATATATACTGGACCAAAGTAAGGTACAGTAGAATAGAGTCCCCAGTCCCCAGAGGTTTGGCAGAGGTTAAAGTTAGATATAACATTACTCTCTAAAGTGGTAGCTTCGTCGAGCAGTAAGGCAGTATCAGAGGACAGTGTGAAGCATTTGTTGTACACACTCAGCCAGCAAATGGTCTCACACACTAAAGAACTAAACTCTAGGCAAGTTGTTTTGTATCAAAATATATTGTTGTTTTATTTTAGAACCAACAAGGTATCAAAATATACTTTCTCAGGATGAGTTACTTTAGTTAAATACTTTTCAAATAGACAATAGACTTTTTGAATGCAATAATTACAGTTTGTTGCAATAGGCAACACAATTTCAAACACAATGCAACATTGAGCTCAATGGGAATTTCTGGTTAAATGCAATTAGTTACTTTGTGGATTACTTTTCTAACTACAGGACTGGATCCTAGATTCAGTACCAGGACATGAGCTGCAAACAGTTAAGTAAAAGTGTTTTGGTTACAGTAGTGATATTTAAGGAATATGATTGTATTTTGAAAGTTGACACTTAGAAACTTTTTCAGTTGGAATTACCAATGTTATCCTATGGAAGGAAATTCAATTTAGAGGTAATGTATGTTCTCGTTACTTTTGTAATTCAGTCCTGGACTCCTAGGTTCAGCACTGGGACCTCTATCTAAAACAGGCAAGTTATACTTTTTTAACGTTGGCGCGATTTTTAGAGAATATTTGTAAGTTTAAAAAATCGAGAGAAACTTTTTCAGAAAAAAGCAGGCAATGATAACCTATGGAAGGAAATTCAAGTTACTGGTAAGTACGGTTAACATTACTTTTCAGGATCAGTACTGGGCTCAAAGATGCAGCACTGAGGTCTCTCCTGATAACAGGTGAATAAATCAGAATTCGTAGTTCGGCTGATTTTAGAGGAATATTTGTAAGTTTCAAAAATTGACACTTGGAAACTTTTTCAGCAAAAAGCAGGCAATAATATCCTATGGAAGGAAATTCAAGTTACAGGTAAGTACGGTCAGTATTACTTTTCAGGATCAGTACTGGGCTCAAAGATGCAGCACTGAGGTCTCTCCTTATAACAGGTGAGTAAATCAGAATTCGTAGTTCGGCTGATTTTAGAGGAATATTTGTAAGTTTCAAAAATTGACACTTAGAAACTTTTTCAACTAAAAACAGGCAATGATACCCTATGGAAGAAAATACAAGTTACTGGTGAGTACGGTTAGAATTACATTTCAGGGTCAGTACTGGGCTCAAAGATGCAGTCCTGAGGTCTATCCTGATAGCAGGTAAGTAAATCGGAATTTGTAGTTCAGCTGATTTTTGATTAATATTTTAAAGTTCCAAAACTCTACACTTAAAAAGAATTTGCAAGAGAAACCAGTCAATTTTAGCCTATGGAAGAAAAGCGAGTTATCAGATTTTAGGTAACTACTTGACTGGCAGATTAAAGGTTCTGGGCATAGACTCAGGGGTCTCCAAAGGTCAGGTAGGTACAGTTGGTACACCCTCAATGGCACAGGGGCAGCCAGGTGCAGGGGTAGTTAGGCCCAATGTTATCCAATGAGAGGCAGGGGGTCATTGGTTGGTGGGTGCTGGATAGCAGGCCACTTGGATGTGGGAGCTGGGCTCCTGGTTATCTTCTCAGGGCAAATGGGGAAGTAGGGTAGACAAAGGTTGCACTGCCAGGGGCACTCGGGCGGCTGGGTGCAGAGTGCTTTTGAGCCATTGGGCGCTCAATGTTATTCAATGGAGATCTTCAAAAGGAACCAAAGGCTGCAGGCTCTGGGACGGTAGATCTTCTGGAGCGACGAACACTTCAAGGGGTAAATTAAGATCTTAGAGGATAGGTAGGCACCCTGGAGTTGGGCAGAGGAGGCGGGGGCATGGGGGCAGGGGTGTCTTTGGTCGCTGGGAAATCTTACACTCTGCTGGGCGCGGTTGGAGGGGTCCCTGGTTCTGAGTCAGCAGGCTTCATCTGGGTCATCAAGGAGGGTCTTTGGGCACTGATTTTCAGGTCAGAATTGCCAGGGGGACGTCCACAGGGTCTTTGTCCACTCAGGCACAGGCCAGGCTTGGCGGGTGCAGAGTGGGCGGGATTTGCAGTTCCTGGCTGGCACCAGGGGTGTTGCTTTTTTAGCAGAGCCACTGCTCGTGGGAGTCCCAGTCTCTAAGAGGGTCAAGGCAGGCAGGTCCTCCGGAGTTCTTGAGGTTGCTGTCCACAGGAGGTGCCTGGATTTAGCAGGAGCAGGTTCAAGGATCAACAGGCCTTTAGGGCTGGGGCCAAGTCAGTTGGTGTTGTCCTCTTGTTAGCGGCTGTACGGCAGGTCTTCTTCTTCTTGGTCTTCTTTCTTGTTTCTAAATCGGATCTGAGGAAGGAAGGTTCAGGGTTCCCCTAAATACTACATTTAGGGGCGTTACAGGTAGAGGAAGGGCAAGGACAAATAGGTCCCTGTCCTGGGGTGAGTATACCCCCTATCCTGCTCCTCTCCTGTGGGAGGGGGCAGGAGACTATCTCTGATTGGACAGGGCTCCCCATCCTCAAGATGGTCGGGCCTGGAGTTGCACTTCACCTCACCTCTCCCTCCTGAAGAGTGGAGTTGGCACAGGCTGGCATACCTCGTTTCCTTACGTAGGGTTTCCCTCCAGTCTTCCCACCAGAGTGGGGGTCAGAACCGGTTGGGGCCAGTTGCTAAGTACAGCAAGTGGTCTGGAGAAGCTCACAAAGGCATGCCTTTGAAGCTTCCCCCTGCCCATCCAGGGGGAGGAGACATAGAAACTCGACCAGGATGTGCATTGTTGCAGGCCTAGGAGAGTGGGGGGCTCTTCACCCAGGGGTCCAGCAACATGTCTGCTGGGTGGCAGCCTAGGCAGCCTCTCAGTCAAGATGATGATTGCACGTTAGGTTTCAGGGGGCTTCTCTATGATGCCTTCTGTAGTGCATTTTACATTAAATCCCACACTGGCATCAGTGTGGTTTTAATGTGCTGAGAAGTTTGATATCAAACGTGTCAGTCTTCAGTGTAGCCATTATGGTCCTGTGGAGTTCCTAATGACAACCTCCCATCCCCATATACTCTTAATGGCATTATTGCACTTACAGTGCCCAGGAATGGCCCTGGGTACTGTAGGGGTACAGGGCTCATGCACTGTGCCCACACCACTAGCATAGGCCACCGAGCTTGAGGGTAACCGATGTATGCCAGGGCAGTGGGTTTGTGGGCATGGCACACAGGGATGTGTGTCATGTCGACTCTTTATTTAGTTCTGCACCAGGACACTCAGTCTGCAAAGGCAGTGTGTGGGTGTCAGGGTGCAGGTCCCCTAAGGGTGGCACAATAAGTGCTGCAGCCCTTAGGGGTCTTCTCTGGTCACAATGCCCTGTGTACCCATGGTACCATTTACCAGGGGCTGACATGCGGCCAGAGATGCCAATTGGGTTTCAACTTCCATAAAGTTTTAGGGAAGGAACACAGGCCCTGGGAACTTGATTGGCAGGAACCCAGGGCACACTCAGTCAAAGCACATCAGCAATTCAGCAAAAAGTAGGGGCAAACAATGCAAGAATGATGGCACTTTCGCACAGATGGGGCCTGAGGTGACATGTGCAAACATGTCCTGTGACAGGTTTTAAGATGGGGAAATAGTTCCCCTTTAATCCTGAAGGACCCTGGGGGCCAACTAGTCCACCAGGTTCTTCCAATAAGGGCCACTGTGCTGTGTTTTAGAGTGGTGGCCCAGGCCATGCTCCTTTTTACAGCTCTCTGCAACGCAGCTCTGTGGAGCCTACTGGAGGTACCTAGTGGGCTACTTGGACCCTAGGGACACTCAGAAATCAAGAAGACTTAATCTCCCAGACACATGGAGTTGGCACAGACACAGTGCGCGTTTACACAGTAGTGAAGGGTGGGGATGGGGCCTGAGGTGACGTGTGCAAACACGCTCTGTGGTGGGTTTTAAAATGGGGAAATAATTCCCCTTCACTCCTGAAGGACCCTGGGGGCCATTTAGTCCATGAGGTGCTTCCAGTAAGTGTCACTGCGCTGCATTGCACAGAGGTGGTCCAAGCTGTGCCCTTTTTTACACCTCTCTGCAATGCAGCTCTGTGGCGTTTTCCGGAGGTACCTACTGGGCTACTTGGACCCTAGGGAACCTCAGGATTCAAGGGGACTTAATTTCCCAAATTAAAACGGCCACAGGGTGCGCTTACCCAGTGGCGTAGGGAGGGGATGGGGTCTGAGATGACGTGTGCAAACATGCCCTGTGGCGCGTTTTAAGATGGGGAAATAATTGGCCTTCATTCCTGGGGGCCCCTGAGGACCAACTAGTCCACCAGCTGCTTCCAGTAAGCACCACTGCACTGCGTTGTAGAGAGGTGGTCCAGGCCGTGCCACCTTTTACACCTCTCTGCAACGCAGCTCTGTGGCCCTAACTGGAAGCAGCTGGTGGACTAGTTGGACCCAAGGGACACTCAGGATTCAAGGGGACTCCTAATCCCCCAAATTAAAACGGCCACAGAGCATATTTGCACACATCAGCTCACGTCCCCCTCCCTTCACCAGTGTGCAAACGCTCCCTCTGGCGCGTTTTAAGAGGTAGTTTTAATCTCCCTGCCCTATTATGTACTAGGGGCTTATAGAGTAGGTCAATCTAATCTCAGGGGTACCCCAACACATAGTTTTCCCTAGTGTATGTAGGTGTTTTAACTGTTTTCTAAGTGTCTTTTAGCAAAGCACTGTCTCTAGGACTGGTTAGTCAGAGTTAGGTACCCCCAGTACCCATCTGAAAAAATTGCAAAAACTGCACCAAAACCCAAACACTTATCAATTCACCCAGGCACTCTCTTTTCAGTACTCTAATCATTCAGTTATTACCCAAGTACTCATGCACTGAGCCAAGCCTTAGCACTTGGACTGCTTCAAACCCCTATCCTCTATGCATGCATTCTTCTAACCACCTGCACACTTGTCTTTCACACTTTCAATTCTCCAGTCAGTATCCACACACTTCCAGCATGCACCCCTGTCACTCCCCTTGCACTCCTGTTGTTGTATAGCATTTTAGGACCCTAGTGTAATTTACAGATTCATGCCCATATATAGGTATAATTCACCTTGCCCTTATATAGGCATAAAAATCATAACCATATTTAGACATAACCCATCCAGTCCAAATACAGGCATGGCTACTTCCACTAGTTCCAAAAAGCCACAACGATTTATTGGAAAACTCGGCTTCAGCAGTCAGGGACATCCCGTTTCTTGAATATTAATTTGTCCTAGAAATCATGGCGTTTTCAAAGAACTACCATTCCCCTGGGGTTCTTTGGTGATGTTATTATGTCCGACTTTACGTCAAACCAGGCACCTTCAAGGTATAAATATATCCACATTTGCCCTAGCAAACACGCAAAGACTATCTACTTGCCCGAAGCAGTTCGCTACAGCAAGTGCCGAAGGAAGCTGACCCCCCAGCTGACGCACTGACAGAGAGGCTGCCTTTCTCTCGCTGAGAATCCAGGTCCAGTGTTTCCAAGCTCCCCTCGCGGGGTGTTGGGAAATCAAGTCCCGAGACAGAGATACCAGACCTCCATCATTCTTAAACTAAGGTACGGAGCTGATTAGACACGAAGAGAAATCTTGGATAGATTCTTAGCAAAGAAAGTAAACCTGTGCTACACCTCACTTACTTCTTCCGTCGTACTAGACTTAGGTTAGGTACATTTGGGGTAGGCATATTTTAGAAGCACCAGTTGAGTACTTTTGGCCTTTATTATTTATGTATGTATTTATCTATGATCTAGGAACCATACAATGCTTTTACCATATTATTTTATAATATTCTTCTTACTGAACACATTATACTTCGCAACCAGTATTACGATTGTAGGAGTTCACTTTCCTTGCATGAGAAAAAAGACTGTTCAATAAATCCTTTTATTGGAAACGCTTGTCTTCCTATTTCTCTGCACCTCTGATGAAACGAAGCATGCACGATTGACTGAGTGAAATATCTATCTATTGTTTCCATGACTCTGAAGATACGTTTTATCTTGGGGAAACAAAGTTGTCATGTTTATGCGGTTGTCAGAAACGAATCCCTTTTTGGTTCTTCGAGAAAGTTTCTTGTGACCTCTGAGCTAGCTCGCAATCACAATTAAGTCTAATATATTCGATAGAGACCTAGTCGACCTAAGTCCTATGTCACATCTATAGGATATATTATTCCAATGCGCAGAGCCTATTGGGAATATAGGAACTACACTACATGGCACCCAACGTTTGGTAAGGCACTAATTTAACTCTAGATACTTGAGTAACTCAGTTGTGCTTTTCACAGAGACCACTTTTTCCCGTAACATACACCAATAGACGTCTGGAGTGGGTAAAAGGATAAAATATCCGACATAACTGAGTAGGATAAAAAATCCTATGTAGTAGTTTTTGGTTTGTTCAACGTTGAAGGATACAATGTTCCAAAATATTGTGCACCTTATCTTTGTTTCCTTGAAACTGGCTCTGCAAAGTATCAGTCAACAAAATGAGTGACCCCGAGAACGGTGGAGATGCAGTAAATCCAAAACAACCAGGTTTAGACGTTACAGGTTTCCAAGAAACCGATGCGGATGCTATAATCATCCCGGAAAATGTACGGAAAACCATTACTGTGAAGCTTATAGCAAATGGCCTATCACCTAGAGGTGGTAGGGTAATTTTTGTCATAGAGACACATGAATATCGTCAGACAGAAGTATTCTATTCATGGATTGTCTTTCCTGAAGCCAATCCAAGAACACATGTGTTTCTCTTCTACAAAGAAGAGGAAACGTTAATGGAATACACTCCTTTCGAGGATATTGAAATTCCATTAACATACCAAGAGCAAGCGCTCTGGTTTAAAGGCACCCTACAACATCAAAATCACATTGCCAGGCTCAGTCCACTAGGTAGACCAGGAGCAACATGGCCGGTACTAGCCAGCTACACACCACATCCTGCCATTGAAGAAATATCAGATTCAGAACTATTAGTTCAACTAAAACAATTAATCAAAATTCATAGACAATTGGTTAAATCTGTCATGCAGACTCTATCAGTCCAACCTGCTATCAGGATTCCACAGCAAACCCCTTACCAGGGGAACACAAATAAAATTACACCACAGATTATACAATCAGTCAATGGTAAATAACCCGCAAAACAGGAACAAATTCCATTCTGGTTAGCACAAAAGATTACTCAAATCGAGGCAGTATTTCCAGATAGTACACCTCATGAGAAACACAGAATTACCAATGGGGATCGCACCACACCAGGTGGACTGCAACACTTGGGGTACAGTCTTTGCTGCAATCTACACAAAAACTCATGGTGTTCCGTCTATGGCGATAATACCAGATGTCCTGAAGCAAATTCAAAATAAATACGGGGCAGAGCCTGCTTTAAATCTGGGTATGAAATTACTTAAAGATTTTAAACAGGTCTCAGCTATAATATTAGCTAATATTAAAGGTGAAGCAGCATCTGTGGCAATCCGCCAAAAATTAAGAGAACTTGATGTAACTGAGCAATCATATGAATTGGTCAGAATAATAGAATAATCCTATGGAGGACTAGGTAGAGATAGTCTGATTGGGAAACCAGCTAAGCCCCAACTAACAGAAAGTCCTGAAAAGGTTTTTATTAAAAACATTCTCACTACTCCTAAAAAGAAGTGGGAAAATACAAGACAGACACTTCCTAAATAGAAGCGTTCTCAATCCAGAGGTAGGTCTCCTCAAAAGAAGGCCTCTGAAAAGAGGTATAACCTCAGGAATAGGGATAATTTGAGAAAACCTGATAAATATCAAGATACTGATAGACCTTCCTCTCGTACCTTTCAGACTTCCTCACAGAAATCGGAAAGAAGAGGATGGTCAGAACACAAGGAAGAACACGTGAAGTCCAAATACGATCAACACGTTCCAAAAAATAAGAAAACCCATTTCACCAAAAAGAAGGTAGCAGGTCTAAAAATCAGACATGCCGAGGATCTTGAGGACACAACTCAGGTTCAGGTTCCAAGTCTTTATTTCGATTTTTGACAAATCATAAAAGACACAATAAAATACAATAATAAATCAAACAAGGGAGTTTTAAGAAAAAACTGTTTGGACAAAAAAGAAATGCAAAACATCAGAAAACAAAGACTAGGTACATTTCAAACAAACCAACTAAACCACTCAGTTATAACCCTAAGTTAGGTGAAGTTAAAGAAAAAGTTAAAAAGAGCATTAAATATCAGTAAAAGGAAACCTGAATGAGTAAAAGCATAATGTTCATGCAGTACATTTACAATCATGTCGATCAATGGGAAACCATTTCTTGCTTAATGTGCAATGAGTGCAGAAGAAAATAAAATCTAAAAACCGATGAGTTACATAATATACAGAGTTTGTCACAATGTGAGGCCCTATGTGTGGGCTCTGGCACTTATGATGTATGTTTTAACCTTAAAAGCCAGGCCCAACCCAAATATTTAGCCAGACTTACAACAAAGAGCATAGAAGTGTTAGTCTTTAGCACCCGGATTGCTTCAGCGGATGTTTTAAATGGTAATCTCTGGAACAGTGGTTTTAACCACCTCTTCCGGGGCACTGTATATCTAGGGCAAGCAAAAAGAAAGTGTCCCTCTGATTCTTTCTGTCCCGGGTAACCTTTGCAGTAGATCGATGTACCTGTGGACCATTTGTTTGAAAAAGAGTTCAAAGGCAAAGACCCCACTCTGAACTGATGATACAGTTTCTTGTCAAGCGGTTTAGTTATTACATCCCAATAGGGCTCTCGGGATAGGTCTACCTTAAATGTTAAAAGCCTGCCTGTGAGACTAGTATTGCTGGAGAGTGAGACTCTTTTTAGGCGGATCGAGGCCCAGTACAGGGATTTGAACTCTTGTTTAGAGGGGAAGGGGTTAGTTAAGGGGGATGACCAGAGTTGTTCTAGACCCATGTCAATGAGAGTGGTTTTCACAGCTAGGAACCATGGGATTTTTCCGGATCCACTAATTGACCTGACTTCAGCTAGTTCTTTTGCGAAGAGAGACAGGTCAGGAGAGGTCCATATTCGTCTCCACAGGGCCACCAACCTGAATCTAGCCATCTCGTTAATCGGAGGGCACCCTAAGTCCAAACAAAGGGGAATTGAGGGGGACGACTGTGGAAGGCCTACTAAGTTCCGGAGGAACTTACATTGGGTTTTAAAAAGATTGAGCAGGTCCATATAACCCCAAAGATCTGCGCCATAAAGAATAGCGGTGGTGATTTTGGCGTCATAGATCTTGAGGGCTGGAAGAACCCGCTTGGTGGTGGATCCTTTTTGCTCTTTTATGAGACAGCCAGTTAAACGTGCAAGTTTGAGATGTTGGATGTTAATTTGATCTTTCCATCTCAAGCGGCTGTCAAGGGTAACCCCCAGGTAGGTCATAGTCTCGACTTGCTCGAGATTGACCCCGTTCAACCTCACGGAACTCCGGACTGGATGATTTCTAGTGAAAACCATAAACTTTGTTTTCCCCACATTTACCACCAGATTGTTAATGGCACAGAACTCCTCAAAGCGGTCCAAAGCCCGCTGCAGCCCACTGCGTGTTCTTGAGAGGAGTAAGGTATCATCGGCGAAGATGAGTAACGGGAATCTCGTCCCAGCCAACATTGGGGCGTCAGTGGGGGTATCCATGAAGAATTTCACCACTTGGTCGATGAATAAGAGGAAAAGTGTTGGTGCCAGGACGCACCCCTGACGGACACCTCTGGTTACAGGAAATGTATCCGTCACTTGTCCTTGGCCTCCCCACCTTACCCTCGCGTAATTATCCTCATGGAATTTAATAATGAGGTCCAGTAGATCTGGTGGACATCCCAAGTTTTCCAACACACCCCACAATTTGTCCCTTGGCACCAGATCGAAGGCGGACTTTAGATCAATGAATGCAGCAAAGATGGTACCCCCGCCAAGCCAGACCTTCTTCCAATAGATCAGGCAGAGTCTAAACACCTGATCTATGGTGCTTATTCCCGATCTAAAGCCCGCCTGCATGGGAGATAATATGTCCTCTGTTTCAATCCAGCCCTGGACCCGTCCCAGAACCATACGTGCGATGATTTTTTGTATGGAATCGATTAAGCTGATAGGACGGTAATTCCCTGGCTTGGACTTATCGCCCTTTTTATATATCGGGATAATCTCTGCTCCCTTCCATGATTTTGGAATCGTGGCACCATTGGCTAGGGAGTTAGCAATCATGGTAATATAAGGGAGCCACAAGGCTGGATTAGATTTAAATAGGTCCGCCGGTATCAGATCCATGCCAGGAGCTTTCCCTCGCAGGGTCAGGCCCAGGGCCATCTCGGCCTCCGGAACTGAGAAAATAAGTTTCTCCCCGTGGGTGCATAACGGGGGTGACCTTCCCGGGGATTTTGTGGCTTTGGGGTCATCGGCTCTGAATTGGGCAGAATAGAATGTTACCCATTCGTCAAGGGGCACAAGGTTAGCCGGGGTAGATGAATCCGGGTCCTTCCCCCACTTGACTAGATCCCAAAACTTTTTTGGGTTGTTTGAGGTGGAAGCCTCCAGGAGATCTGACCAGAACCTATCCTCCCACTCCCGTTTGGATTCACAGAGGGTTTTTCTATAATGGAGCCTGGCCGCCTTAACTGCGACCATGTCCCGAGCTTTAATAGTTGAAATAAGATCCGAGTGTGCCTCCCTACATTTTTTGTTATACCATTTCTGGGGCAGGGGATTAGCCTTGGTAGAGGCATTTCGGCAAGGGAGGGAAAGTAGAGACTTTAACTGGTCAAAACATCTAATGTGAAGTGTGATAACATTATTTGCCAAGCCCGAGTTTGCCCCCGACAAATCAATTTTCAACATCTCGTTATACACATTATTGGCCATTGTATTAACATTGTCCCATAATGATTTATCCTCCATAACCCGGGACCATTTCAACCTCCTCCTATCATTGGATAGCAAAACATCCCCTGTATGTGAGGTGGTAGGCTCCTCTTGTCTCTTTAGATCTAGTAGTTTCAATGAAAGTAACAGAGGGTTATGGTCACTTTCCGGGCGCTGTATAACTACCATGTCAACTAATAAAAACCAGAATTCCAATTTTAACAAGATATAGTCAATGCGGCTCTGCCTTAGGCCATTATCGAAAGTACAATTGGCTTCTTTGTCCGAGATTGTGCAACCATTACAAGCTCGGAATCCCCTGTTTAGGCAGAATGCCATCCAATTGACTGCCGCCTCTGTTGCTTTAGCCCTTTTATCAACAGTTAAATCAGGGATGTTCCAGGCTGAATCCTCAGCCATACTCCAACTGTCCCCCATGTCGAACAATGGCTCTATGGTGCAGTTTAAATCTCCAGCTAGGATGGTTACATTCCCACTGCCCATTTCAGCGATTTTGTAGTCCATAATGTTCAACAATGGCGGGCTTCGGCCACCAGGCAAGCCTCTGGCATAAATGTTAAAGATGTGCAGATCCCGTTGGTTAGCTTTGCTTAATTTGATTAGAAGGATATCCGGGTGCTGAACATGGAGCTCAGTCGGGTGGAGGCCCAATGACTGTTTTACCCATATCGTTAGTCCACCTGAGGCACGCCCTTTGCCCCCTTTGATCGCAGGTTTAAAGAAATTGAAATATCCCAACTTAAAGACTGGATCGGTTGCCCAGGTTTCTTGGAGCAAAATGATGTCGTGTTTATCCACAAAGTTCAGCCAGTCTGTAGAGGAAAAGCGGGCCTTAATTCCTGCGATATTCCAAGACAAGATTTTCACATTATCATTGGGTGGGGCCGCAGGGGGAGATTTCAAAGGTGAAACTGAGGTGGCTGCCTGTTTATACCCTTTGTCCTTCATAATCTCCATGAACTTGGCATTATCCGTGGAATCGTCATTTATCGTAGCCTCTTGAACATCACTGTATACAGGTAGGTTAGGTGCCCTAATCACTAGGCCCCCCCCCAACAGCAGCTTGGGTGTCACTTGGATGCGGGCTCGCCATACAATGCCCAATAGGCTCGTGACCGGCTGCTTTAACAGGGGAAGACTCGCTGGGTGTTGCGTGGAGTCAATCTATGGTCTCGAGATCAGAGAGGGGGCCAAAGTGATTAAAAAGGAATGGGCGCTGTCGGTCAAGAGGGGTTAATGCCAAGGGGTGTCTTATGGCTGGGGCCTGTCGGAAGATGGGGTAAGGTTGGGTGGGTCTTTGCCTATGGGGGTAGAAATAGGATAGAGCTAAAGTTTGTACATCCCCCTGTCTTGCAAATCTAGGTTCTCTTCTAATGGCATCTACCACCCATGCATCCTTAAACGAGATCAAAATGCAATCTCCCTCCAGGTCCTTAGTCCCATGGCCCACCCAGTCTACTCTTCTTACAAATAATATCTCCGTAGGAGAGGAGGGTGGTAGGGGACGGTTTTTGTTTAACCAGAAGATTACTTTATTGCGAAGGTCCCCATATGACTCCTTGCTGCCTGGTTTTAACGGAGCTACACCTGTCAAAACTATAGTGTGTTGTGCAGCTTCGATCGGTAGATCAACACGAGGAGTGGTGAATCTTCTGCGACTCCCCTCCCTGTGATTGGTAATAGTGGGAGCAGGATTTATTTTAGTTTGTAGGGGTAGTCCCGTACTTTGTTGCCCACCGTATTGAGTGTGTCCATGGTTTTTGTCTTAGGTGCCTGTGTAGGAGTGCTCGCGGCTGGTTTGGAGGATGTGACTTTTTGCTTCTCCCCCCCTTTTGGCATATTGGTATTTGGCCCTAAGGTTTTGTTATGGGGTGGTTTACTCCTAGCCTGGTTATTACTAACGGGGTCTTTAGTAGCTGATTGTGTTTTGCTGACACCCGTATGACTGGTGCCAAGCAGGTTTTGTAGCATAGCATGGTTTGAGTTAGTTATGGCCTCCATGCTGTCAATTTTTGAGGTCATTAGCCTCGTTCGCTCCAAAACAGGTAGCAGTAAAGTTTTAAACATGGCCTCCATATTTCCTAACAAAATTTTGTCGCTGTTAAGACACATAGCGCAAGTGCTAGAGGAACCCAAAGACATGAGGGAAGGGCACAACATATTAGGAAATACAGAGGGGTTTTGGGTGTCAGAGGGGGGCTCAGAACCCTGGCTCCCTTTGTCTGGGACATCGTTTGTTTTTGGGATTTTTCGCTCTCTCCCCCCCGACAGTCTAGGATCCAGCTTTCTCTTTTTAATGTTAAGATCAGTATTTGAAACTGGGAGGTCGGTAGTTTCAGCTGTGTTAGAGTTATTAAGGGGAAGGTATCCGGATAACTGGCTAGGTTCGAGCCCCCCACTAATCTGTGAATCACCCCCCTGGCTAGCTTGAGAGTCATCTAAACTGTACCCTTCTTCCTTCAAGATAGAGGCAGTTGGACTCACCCCCACACTTTCTAAATGGATGATAGCGTCCGCTGAGGAAGTTTGAACGCAATTAAAGGCGGCATGTGGTGCGGGGGAGGTTATGGTGGCTAGTCCCCCCAACGATGAGCGCTTACCGCTGATAAGGTCAAGTGAAAGTCTTTTTTCGACCATGGCAATGCAATTTCCTTCTCCAAAATCCCAGTGGCTCGAGATATAAATGCGTCAAGGGGGCCTGATACGACTCCCTTGGTGGTGTGGATTTGCACTGATCGTTCTTTGCCTAACCTTAACGGCATTATGAGGAGTATGTGGAATGAGATGTCACGAATTTTTTTTTCCTTCAGTCCGTTCTTGCTACACCAGGGGGCAGAGGTTAGTATGGTGAGGACCGCCGCCTACCTTACGACCCTCCGGTCGGCCAGGGGGATGGGCCTGGGCCGGACTCTGCCGTACTCGAACGGCCTCAAACGGCCCGCTCTTTGCCCGGTCTTCACCCCGGTCGCTCCCACGCGCTCCCGCGCAGCGGAAGTTCCGCCCTAAGATATAGGGCAGGGCTGGGGGCGTGGCCGGCAGGGAGAGCGGCCACAGGTGTTACACGCAGGGACTCCTGGTCAATGGAGTCCCTGCTGGTCTGCTCGCAACCCTGCCGGTGCTCGGGGGGTTGGTTGGTCTCCTGCTTCTCTCCCGCACAAACTCCTAGCTCAGCGGGACCCGCGCAGCGGGTCCAGCAAGGTGCAAAGTCCTCTCAGCTCAGGACAGATTGGAGATGACGGGCAGCAAATCCTTGGTCCTCCAGGCAAACAAACAGCAAACAGGAAGGTTTCCCGCAGTTGGTAGGCACAAAACTGCTTTTAAGTTGACGGGGGCGTGGCCGGCAGGGAGAGCGGCCACAGGTGTTACACGCAGGGACTCCTGGTCAATGGAGTCCCTGCTGGTCTGCTCGCAACCCTGCCGGTGCTCGGGGGGTTGGTTGGTCTCCTGCTTCTCTCCCGCACAAACTCCTAGCGCAGCGGGACCCGCGCAGCGGGTCCGGCAAGGTGCAAAGTCCTCTCAGCTCAGGACAGATTGGAGACGACGGCAGCAAATCCTTGGTCCTCCAGGCAAACAAACAGCAAACAGCAAACAGGAAGATTTCACAACTCAAGAACGGGGAGTGGGTCCAGACAATGCTAGACAGCGCAGCAGAAGTTACCATAGCTCGCAAGATCCTGAAGGATCCTCTGGAGACAGAGGACTTGAATGAGTACATTCAAGTTGAAACTGCCGATACCAGGGTTAGTGTATCCCATAAGTTATATGAAGTAATACTCCGGATGGAGGGGGACATAACTAGGAAAATAAGAGCACTCTTTTGGGAGAAGCTCTTTAAGGGTTATGACATTCTTCTAGCTGAAAACAACCGGCCACCAACATTTGTCAGGGAGTGCCCACATGGTGAAGATCATTATGCCAGCCTTCTAGAATCAGATTCCAATTCATTTAAAAACACCTATGCCAGAAAATGGGCTGTAGCCCAGGCTCCAGCATCATATAAAAATCATGTAGGATGAGAGGAGGATTCCCCTCACCATAAAATCCAGCTGAAATCACAACCAACTGCACAGAGGCGGTATCCAGTGAAGCAAGAAGCTAAAAAACAGTTCAAGGAGATATTAGATCAACTTGAATACCAGAGGGTGATTTAAAAATATACCTCGTCAATGAACAATCCTTTGTTTCCTGTCATCAAACCAGACAATAAATATCGGCTAGTTTTGGACTACAGGCATTTAAACTCTTGTTGCAAAACCTTTGCAGTACAAAATGCACACAGAGCAGCACTGATGAATAACATTGTGCGCAAAAAATATAAAACCACATTAGATATTTGTAACGGTTTCTTCTGTCAAAACATTGCACCTGAAGGCAGGAACTTGACCGCTTTCTCAATTATGGGGACACAGAGTCACTTTTGGGGTTCAAGAATAGTCCAGGGTTATTTTCAGCCAGAGTAACAGAGTTACTACAAACGTATGATGATGAAGCATATCTTATGTTGATGACATCTATCTAACAGACAATAACTTGGACAGGCACTTGAACAGAGTGAACACCATAATACTTGGTTTCGCATCTGAAGGGTACAAATTCAACTTTAAAAAATCAAGAACTGCGCACCTCAAAGTCCTTTTCTTAGGATACGAACTTTCAAGTGAAGGCAAAAGCCTGGCAGCAAACGTTTTAAAGAAATGTGCGCTGGTCCAACCTCCAAAAACGCTGAAAAACGTACAGTTAATTCCAGGTTTCCTGAATTTCTGAAGAAATGACATTCTAAATTACGCAGAAAAGGTTAAACCTCTCTACAAATTAATCAAACCTGATTTCAAACCAACTAATTGGCATCAAAAACACACAGAAATGTTGCGTTCAGTGGAAACAGACATGTTAGCAACATCACATTTACAGACATGCGTAAACGTATGCAACCTTGTAATCCGAATCATCCCAGCAAGATGCGGATTTACGTACTTAACCTTTAATTAAAGGGGAAAAGTACAAATTACTTACAAATCACACTTTTACACACAAGCTGATATGAAATTCACTTCAACTGAAAAAATTCTGACAGCGGTTCAAACTGCAGTAGCAAAAGAGAGAGTTCTCACTCAGGGAAAAACGCATAATGGTTTTTACTCCTGTACCTGCCTTAGAGGCAGTGACAAAAGCAAGCTTGCTGAATGCAAAGGCTTTACATCCGAGATGGATACAATGGGTTAATTTTCTTGCTGCAACAGACGTTGAATATGTTTTTGACCTCTACTTAATTACTCTGATTATGATGAGATTTTTGCAAATTTAAAGATTGACAATAGTCTAAATAAACTGAAACATGCTAAACAGATGAGGGAATTTTTTATAGTGACTAATGAACTTACATACGAGTACGCCTTTAGAAACAATTTAACATGCAAATTGAGAACGGAAGAAAAGTCTCTTTTAATCATGGTTGAAGAGAGAAGAGCGATTTATAAAAGAAATGAGATGTTGAAACAAACCAAATCAAAGTCTTGGCAGAGTGAGGATGAAAAGCTTAATGGTAGAAATCAAAATGTTGCTATACACATAGATAAACCTGTGAGTGGAAAACTGCATAAGGAGAGATAACACTCAATTCGATAACTATTTTGAGGGTGCTAGTCAATGTGAAGATACCTATTGTATCTTAGGAGAGTGGGGATTTAAAGGAGGCAAAGATCCAATTTTTCGTGGAATTTATTTTGTTTGTGGGAACAAAGCTTACTTCAGTCTCCCAGACCACTGGTATGGGACTTGCTATATCGGTTTAGTTTTTCCAAAGATTTTTCATATAGATAGAAATTCAGAAGGCTCATTTGAAATTGGCAAACACCTGAATAGGTTCAGGAGGGAAATTTTTTCAGAAAAATTGGGAGATATATTTGGTGCAATTATACCTATGGTGGGAATAACTCTGAATGCAAATAAAATCAGAAAAGTGTCTACAATTGTGGACAGATTGTCAACAGATACTGCAAGTGGATTTCAATTAGTTGATACACAGCTCATTGCTAAGAGATCAATGGTTATGCAGAACCGCCTTGCTCTAGACATTCTGCTCGCGAAGGAAGGAGGAGTTTGTGGAATTTTACATGTCCAGCATTGCTGTACATATATTCCAGATAAGAGCCAGAACATAGAGATGTTTATCAGAAATATTACTGAATTACATACTGAGATAGAACCCTTAGAAGATGATAATTTTTCAGAAAGTTTAAGTAAACGATTTGCAGCAATCAGAAACTGGTTTCATGAGATTGGTAGTTCAATCATTGGTAAAATACTTTATCCTGTAATAGTTATAGTTATAGTGACACTTTTGCTAAAAATTAGTTGCATGATACACAAGAGCAAGAAATATGTAAAGGAAAAGAAAATAATTTATAAGCTCAGAAAAGAACGAGAGAAGGAAATAGAACTAGAAGAGTTTCGTAGAGCCCAATATGAGAGTTGCAGACAAACTGCTGAATCAAAGGTTTAGAAAAACTAATACAGTGAATGTTCAAAACATGTTCGTATAGTTAAAATTTTCCTAACATTTTTGGGTATAGTTTACTGAATATGAAAACACCAGATGAGGGAGTTGATGGAGCAAGCTGTTGAATAAGTTTTTGTTCATACTCGTGAAGTTAAACTTCCATAACAAACGTAATTTTCTTAATAAACATGAGTTGAATTTAATAATCAACATTAGTTTTAAAAATGCATATACACAGAAAAACATGTGGGACTAATTTTTATGCTCTATGTTGCAATTGCAAGTATGTGGAAAAATAATAAACTAACCTTGTCAATTGTCTTTGTCAGTATTAAATGCGGCTGTTTAATTAATGGCATGTGGCTATTGATGTGCTTATGTTATGATATGTCTTTTCTGTGGCAAAAGCCTGTGGAGAATCCTTGTGGCCTAAAGGAAGAAGGTAATATAAATGCTGCTACTTGTGCTTTGGCTAGGTAACATAATTAACGGAGTAATAATTAGCAAAGGGGGTGGGTGACAGAATGGGTCTCAATTCTTTAATTAATTGATGTCTTGTGTTTGTTTAGTAATAGTTTCCAAAGTGAGGCCTAAAATGTGGCTCGAGAAAAATATGGCTGACAGAGAAGCAGACGTGAAAGAAATCTTGTCCAGAATGGAGCCTTGCATTGTGTATTGGAAATATTTGCTGAATAAAAATACTTTGCTTGAATAAGATGTGCTCTCGGAGTAAAGGCCCAAGGACAGGATCTGCAAATGTCTGCCAAGGTTAGAAAGTAAAAAGACAGTACTCGAACGAGAAAGTATCATTTCTGAGGAAGCCAAATGTCATCGAAGAAAGAGACAATAGGGCTAATGTGAAGCCCGGACTTGGATAAAATATAAGAATGACCTAATGGTGGACTGACACGGCTCAGCCAATGACAAGTTTGGATTTATGGAAAAGAATGCAGAATTTAGTTACTTTAGCTAGTTAGAAAGGTATAAAACCTGGCTCACGGGGAGGAGGGAATCTCTCCTCATTTCTGATTCCCGAAGGGCGTGACGTGCTGTTGGACTCTTTGGCGCACGTATGGACAGCAGTCTTTAATGAATATTCTTTTAGGTGAAGAGAGTTTTTAGACAGAGAGATAGAGTTTAGGGAATGGAAACGTATATTTTGCTTTAATTCATGCTATTTGATTTGCTTTTAAAATGTCAGTCTAATAAGCCTTTTCCTTGAATGATGCTTTCGCTTTGCTAATAAATTAATGCTTTTTGAATAAAAATGCTCTTTCTTTGAATAAATAAAGCTAATAAAATTCGATTTTTGAAACGACAAGCTGGTCTTGTTTATTCATGGTCTAGTTATCATTATTAGATCCACTCCCATTAGTGACTTAATTAAATATCATATGATTAAGAAAACCATGGTAAGAAATGATAAACTGCAGTTGTATATAATTTAGTAAATAGTTTGTGAATAGATTCGATTAATTAGGTCACATGATTCAGTTGCTCAAAAATTGTCTCTTTAGTTTATGGGCCTTGGTAGTGATTCATGATTAATGGTGAGTATTGTGGAGATGAGTAACGTTAGTGAGACAGTTTTCCATTAGGAGCGCTGGATCAAGAGCCAAAAGTAGATCATACCAACAATCAGTTTGTGGTAGTGTGGGTGAGCAGTTAGGCTCATCACAGGGTAGTGCTAAGCATTTTCTGGGCTCACAGAGGCAATACATGAGACACACACTCAAGAATAAATCCAAATCCAATTTGTAAGAATAATATCGATTCTGAAACAATTTTACAGACCACGAACTTCGTTCCACAGTAAGTACTTTTAAATTCATAAATTTTCAGAGTTTGCAAAAATCATTATATTTGTGCTCAATTACACACCATTAAATGGGGAAAAATACAAAATGCATATACAGGAGTACAGTCGACTTCACACCTTGGATTTCGGTAGTTAGTACAGCCTGGTCCAATGTTTCACTAGCATATTCTCTGGAGCATCCTGGAATTGGCCGGGAGCAAAGTGCTGAGTTCATTGGTAGCTGATGTGCTATGGGAGAGGGAGCCACTTGAAAACATACTGCACACGCAGACTTACAGATAAGTTTGAGGGGGCCCACTCAAGGGACCAGAGCGGGGTGGCCTCATGACCATGGGAGCACAGCTGGATTATCATTACTGGGGCCTGTCAGGTCCATTTCAGAGCTGATCAGTCAGGCAGTGTGTGTCAAGATGTCCTTGTGGTCAGGAGCAAGCAACTTGAACAGGCGATTTCAGGACTTGTGGGCCACTCACAACATGGGTCTCAAGGGTCTCGAATTCCTTCAATGGATGCTTCCTTCCTAGGCAGTTGGAGTTTGGGGGAGACTCTTCATCTTGGTACACGTTGCAAGAGGTACGGTACCTTGGGTATTGGTGTGGCATAACTCCAGTAGGTCTTGTTGTCTCCAAACTTGCTGGAGGGACAGATCTGACCCTTCAGAGCTGGTGTACTACTTTTGATCTGGGTGCTGCATCATTTTCACTGGGAAGCAGCAAGTTGGTAAGTCCCAAGTCTGCAGTTCGGTGATGTTAGACCTAGCACCATTGGTGCAGGTCTCTCCTGCATTTTTGCCTTTGACTCCTGTGCCTGACCTAGATGCTTTGGGTGTTACAGGGATTCAGCTATGACACCGAACTGTGCATAGAGACTTAGGAACTCAGTGAATTAGGGTGTGCCAAAACTCACCTTAGTACCCAAAATCCCCTACCAGACTAGCAATCAGTGTCACATTAGCTCTTCATCCTAAAGCAAAGAAACCAATAATTAGACAACCTAGAACATGCGACTTAGGACCATCTCAGGAATGGCGGGAAGCGAGAACACTCTTTTGTTATATGTTCATACCAGTCCACAACATGAATATAATGGAGATACGATAAGGGTAAAATGTTTATTTTAACTACATGATCTCAAGAGCAGTATTTTAATCAACATAAGCATACATATGATTAAGAATAATACAGTCAGAATGGTTACTATTCCATAAAATACAAAAGGAGGAATCATATTATAATGATAGTGCAAACAGGTGATAAAAGCGCCTATTGGAAGCACCCTCCCTATCTAAGAACTATATATTATAAAACTATAGAAGTTCTCTTGAGCTTTCTTAGGGGACCCCATTTACCTGTCCGCTCAGAAAGTGTAAATTACATCAGGATCGGTTAGTCTCTCTGCATGCCTGGAATCTTCCAAGTTTGTTTGATTCTGGCAAGTGTGCTATGATAAAGGTGCCAGAATCCTTCTCGGCTCGCAGCTGCCAAATTGTTGTGTCTAGAATGTGTTACACGGACACTCCGATAAACAGGCTTGCATGTTATGATAACCTTGGGGGCTCAGCACCCACTGTACAGACTGGGGACATGATGAATGTTTAGAGATGTCGAAAAACAAACCTTTTCTCATGTATAGACCTTCGTGAGAGCTTACTCTGTAAAAACAGCTAAGCAGAGTTGTGTGCAAAAAAGCAGCAAAAGGAAAAATGGTGTTTAAACTCCTAATAATCATTATAGATAATGGGGTAACCCAAAAGTCAACTGGACCTGGGTACAATACAGGAATACAAAGGTAGTCCGTGACTAATTAGTAGAGATAAATCCCAATTCTAGACAGTCTTGTGTTGTGTGAGACACTACAACACTAGTCCTATATACCTCATGAATAATTCTCATTTCTGTAGCCCATACTGTGATTACAACCACGCATACAATGCAAAAAACACACACAGAACAGCGCCACTGAAGCCAACACCTGAAACACATTTATTGAATTAGATACAGGTGGTTGTATAAGCAATAGGTTGCGAATAGGAGAGAGGAAGGAAAGGTTTAGTTGAGTGGTAGTGCTGGGTAGTGAAAAGGGTAAATCATGGAGATACAGTTGCATAAAATTTGATTCTTAACATTCCTGGTAATCAAAACCAGTATCAAAAACACTTATTTACATGTAATCTGTAAATTGATCTTGCACGAAATGCAAATTTGTAGTATACAATAGGGGGACACACAGGCACAGGTCTTGTGTAATGGAGGGTGTCAATGTTTCGACTCGACTGATGTAAGGAGGGTAGTTTGGGCCTCAGCTGCGAGTCTTCATCAAGACCTCTGCCCTTCACTCATAGGCAGTATGATTGAGCCGTGGACCACAAGTCACAGAGAAGTGATATTATCACCTTCCAACGACGATTTACTCCGATTGGGGATGTAAACCTTGGACACCCCCAGCTCCTAGAACCTTGGCGATATTGAGCCTTGTTTCTCGACCATTGGACGACATACCTGTGTAGCCAGGCTTGGCACCAGGAATAGGTTGCCGTTCCCGTCCTGAAGTCCAAGATCACAGCACCGATTTTGATGCAAGGCCTGCTGTTATGTTTATGTTATGTTTTCTACACTTATAGAGCGCATGGCTGCCCTTGCAATGGGGTATCCCAGCACTAAATCTAACAGAAGAAGACAGGGGAGGAAGTTAATGCTAGGTTGGAGAAAAGCCACATCGTGATAATTTTCCTGAAAGCCCAATGGTCTTGCATGCCAACGGCAGCAAGAGGAATAGATTTCCAAAGGGCAGGTGCCAGTGCCCCCTGCTCTAGTCCTGTGCACCTGCTGGACACAGGCCTGATGCAGGTTGGTGGAGCACAGGGCTCAAGCCGGAATATACAGCGAGCACAGCTCACGCAAAATGTGTGGACCCTGGCCATGCAGGATCTTGTATGTAGTACATAGCGTCTTAAGGTAGACTCTCTGTTCTATAGGCAACAAGAGGAGCCGGTGAAGAAGGTCTGACATATGGCAATACTTAGGTATTGCAAAGAGCATGCGGGCAGCCGCATTCTGTGCCCATTGAAGTCTTTTGGTCACAGCTTCATTGATGCCATGTAGTAGCCTGTTACAGTAATCTAGTCGAGACAGCACAGTGGATTGGACTATCATTTTTCGGGTGGGTGCATCAAAGAATCCCAAAATGGGTTTCATCCCGCGTAGAAGACCAAATCAAGTGCCCGCCACTGTTTTAACATGCCCCTAATATGAGAGAGCGCTGTACACCGGAACTCCCAGATTCTTAACCAGAGTTTTTGGTTGGGGCGGTTCCAAGAGCCATTGTTTGCCCTATAGATGGGTATCTCGGCCCACCAGAAGCACTTCTGCCACGGTGGAATTCAATTGCAAGTAGTTGTCACCCGTCCATTCAGAGATGGCCGTAAGATCGTCTTGGAATTTCACCTTATCTTGCTTAGAATTGTTTGAAAATGTGAACACAAATTGGGTATCATTGGCGTATGTTACCATGGCAATGTTCCCGGCTTTAGCCAGCAGGGCCAGGAGGTGGAAGTAAATGTTAAATAAGGTGGGACTCAGTGCCAATACCTGTGGAACACCACAGCCGGGAGGATGGACACTGGAGGAAAAAGGAGGGCAGAGACCAAGAAAGACTGTTCGGTCAAGAAGGACAAGAACCAGGCCAGGGCTATCTGTTCTGACAAGATCCCTTGGGAGACCATGTTGAAGGCTGCATTCAGATCTAGCAGGATCAGTGCTGAGGTTCTGCCTTCATCCAAGGCAGACCGTAGCTGCTCTGTAACTTCAAGCGGTGTAGATTCGGTGCTATTTCTAAGCCGGAAGCCATTTTGTGACCTATCTAGAAATTAGTTTGCTTCCAGGTATTGAGTCAAGATTGTGTAGACATAAGACTCCATCATTTTAGCAAGGTACGGGAGCAGAAATACTTGATCAAAGTTTTTTGACAGAAAAGCATTCAGCATCGTTTTTTGTAACATTGACCTATTAATCAGCCCACCGATAGGAGGCATTTTTGGAACTTCCCAAAGAGCTCCGGTTTTAAAGGGTCATCAGGGGAGCCTGATTTTACCTTGGTCGACGGGGCCTTAATTGCTTTAGAGGACATGGGCAGAAGGTCCTGAAGGGAGTGAGACGTAGTGACCAGGAATGGAATCTCCCGAAGATCGGAGGAAGCCTTGCCTGGACAAATTGCACTGCAGATGTGTTCCACCTTGCTAATAAAAAATTTAGCCAGTGTCTAGCATTGTGAGTTGGAGGATATAGTGCTTTTGGCAGCAGGCGGAGGTGCTACCATTTATTTCATAAGGGCAAAAATGGTTTTAGTTGGGTTGCTGCTCCGTAGTAATCATGATAGCATAGAATATTGTCTTGGTCTTCCAGACCAGTTTATGATATACTTCAACTGCATTCCAATAGATAGTTTTAGCTGTAAAGTCATTGGAACTTCTCCAGGTTCATTCAAGGACTTTACATTTTTGCTTTTCCGCAATCAGGGACCTCTCATACCATGCGTGGGTTTGGATATACTTGGCATGGGTCATTTTTGCCAGGCTATATCTAGCTAATGCTTTATCGACCCCTCCCCTGAAGGCAGCATCATCTGCCTTTATATCTTTTTTTTAAATTTTTTTATTTAGGGATTTTACAGTGCATCATAGGAAAAAAATACAGGTACTAATAAATTAATCCAATCAATGACAAGAATAATCCTACATCGGGTATCAACAACAGTACAATAATACAATCCATAGACAATAAATAGCCAAATACATCTTATCTTACAATACAAAAACACAGTTCATCAAATAGGAGAGAGAGATAAAAGCAGATAATAGAATAAGAAACCAGTAAAAAACTCCAATAATTACAGCTTATTCTGCCTCCAATTAGTTACTGGGGCCCAGATCTTCCTCCCAAACTCTCTTCGTTTCGCCCCTTTTTGTTCGTACAAGCACGATTCGATATTATGGATTCCCAGAAACCTAGAGAGCCACATTTGGAAGGACGGAGCCACCACGTCCTTCCACCCTGCAGAAATTAAGATCCTAAGAACGGCCACAGAAATAAAAACAAGGGCTTCTTCATCTTTCCCCAGCTTTTGATTAAAATCAATGCCCGTAATTGCTAAGGTAGGGGATAGGACAATCTTTTTACCTAGCAGCCCCTCCCGGAGCTTCTCAATATCATTCTTCACAGAGGTCAAGAGTTTACAATTACAAAACATATGCAATAAATCTGCTTGTCCAGCCCCACATCTAGGACAGGTATCGTCATCCCTCTGACCCCAAGAAAACAGTTTAGAGGGTGTGTAGTATAAATTAAAGACAGTTTTATAATGCTGGGCCCGTAAATTTGAGGCTCTAAGGATCTTTTTTTTCAATAGTAGAGCCAGGTCTAAATCTACGTCAGGGTTCCCAAGTTTCCTAGACCATGCTGCTTCCATTTTCTCAACATCCTCTTGCACTTCCGAGAGAAGTATATTATACAAAGTCTTAATTTTTTTACATCCTTTAGTGTAGGCCTCCAAAAGCGGGCAGTTATCCTGAGGTAGTGGTTTTGGTCTGAGTGCCCTCAAAGATCTAAGCAGTTGACCATAAACAAACCAATGATTGGAGGGGATTCCGAACCTATTTTGCAGGGCCAGAAAGCTTACAACTACATCTCCATTCATTACTTCTCCCAGAGTCTTGATGCCCAACCCCCTCCAGATTTTAAAAGTCCTATCTGCCCCTATCCTTGAAAAGAGGCTCGAGTTGTAAATCTGTAGGAAAGGATTAATCTTTGGGATGTTACACTGCTTTCGACAGGCTGACCACACCAGCCAAACACTGTCTATAACCTTATACCTGGCTTTCTTACAAAATCTACGGTCCACTTCACAGAGCATTAGGCCCATCGCCTTCCTACCTAACAGCAGCTCATAAATAGAGGGGTTTGCTGATCTTCAAAATTTACCTCGTTAGAGCATGCCTCTGTCTGAAAAAGTACCGACATTTGTGATAAAAGACAGGTCCAGTGGTACAACCTTAGATTTGGCAAAGATAGCCCACCCCTTTCTCTTGGAAGTGACAATAAATTTGTAGACCGCCTTACTTTCCCAAATTGCCAGATAAATCTAATACAGACAGATTCCATATTTTTTATTATTTTCTCATCCAGGAGTAGCGGTATTGCCCTAAAGGGTGCGTTACTGTTACAACGCAACTTTTACTTCGTAATGCTGTTACAACGCAGCTTTTACAACGCTGGTTCCATTACATCGGATGCTATTACAACGCAGGATATTACATAGCAGATGCTATTACAACGCATACCATTACATCGTAAGTATTGGTAAGTATATAATTTTTTTTATTTTATTTAATTTTAATTAATTAATTTAATTAATATTAATTATAAATAAATACATTTATTTATGTTTTTTAATATTATAAATTAAATATATTAATTTAAGTAATTTTTAAAATAAGTATGAGTATAGGAGTATATGTTTTGGGGTACTGAGGTATATGTTTTGGGGTGTTTGGGTATTTTTAGGTTTTAGGGCTGGGTTTGGGTTTTGGGGTACAGGGGTATTTTTAGGTTTTAGGGCAGGGGTTGGGTTTTGGGGTATAGGGGTGTTTTTAGGTTTTAGGGCAGGGTTTGGGTTTGGGGTACAGGGGTGTTTTTAGGTTTTAGGGCAGGGTTTGGGTTTTGCGGTACAGGGGTGTTTTTAGGTTTCAGGGCAGGGTTTGGGTTTTGGGGTACAGGGGTGTTTTTAGGTTTTAGGGCAGGGTTTGGGTTTTGGGGTACAGGGGTGTTTTTAGGTTTCAGGGCAGGGTTTGGGTTTTGGGGTACAGGGGTGTTTTTAGGTTTTAGGGCAGGGTTTGGGTTTTGGGGTACAGGGGTGTTTTTAGGTTTCAGGGCAGGGTTTGGGTTTTGGGGTACAGGGGTGTTTTTGGGTTTTAGGGCAGGGTTTGGGTTTTGGGGTACAGGGGTGTTTTTAGGTTTCAGGGCAGGGTTTGGGTTTTGGGGTACAGGGGTGTTTTTAGGTTTTAGGGCAGGGTTTGGGTTTTGTGGTACAGGGGTGTTTTTAGGTTTTAGGGCAGGGTTTGGGTTTTGGGGTACAGGGGTGTTTTTAGGTTTTAGGGCAGGGTTTGGGTTTTGGGGTACAGGGGTGTTTTTAGGTTTCAGGGCAGGGTTTGAGTTTTGGGGTACAGGGGTGTTTTTAGGTTTTAGGGCAGGGTTTGGGTTTTGGGGTACAGGGGTGTTTTTAGGTTTCAGGGCAGGGTTTGGGTTTTGGGGTACAGGGGTGTTTTTAGGTTTCAGGGCATGGTTTGGGTTTTGGGGTACAGGGGTGTTTTTAGGTTTTAGGGCAGGGTTTGGGTTTTGGGGTACAGGGGTGTTTTTAGGTTTTAGGGCAGGGTTTGGGTTTTGGGGTACAGGGGTGTTTTTAGGTTTTAGGGCAGGGTTTGGGTTTTGGGGTACAGGGGTGTTTTTAGGTTTCAGGGCAGGGTTTGGGTTTTGGGGTACAGGGGTGTTTTTAGGTTTCAGGGCAGGGTTTGGGTTTTGGGGTACAGGGGTGTTTTTAGGTTTTAGGGCATGGTTTGGGTTTTGGGGTACAGGGGTGTTTTTAGGTTTTAGGGCAGGGTTTGGGTTTTGGGGTACAGGGGTGTTTTTAGGTTTTAGGGCAGGGTTTGGGTTTTGGGGTACAGGGGTGTTTTTAGGTTTTAGGGCAGGGTTTGGGTTTTGGGGTACAGGGGTGTTTTTAGGTTTTAGGGCTGGGTTTAGGTTTTGGGGTACAGGGGTATTTTTAGATATTAGGGCTGGGTTTGGGTTTTGGGGTTCAGGGGTATTTTTAGGGTTTATTTTTTTTAAAGTACGACTTTAATTAAATAAAAATAATTAAATAAATTATAATTAATTAAATTTATTAAATCAAATTAATTACAATTTTAAGATTAATTCAATTATATTAATTAAATTAAATTAATTAAATTTAAATAATTACTATTATAAAATTTATTAAATTAGATTAATAAAATTATATTAATTTAATTAAATTACATTAATTCCTATTTAAAATTAAATTAAACTTATTTAAATAAATTATATTAATTACATTTTTACAATTATTTTCATTATATTAGTAAAATAAAATTAATAAAATTAACTTAATTTCATTTTTTAAAAAAAGTTATACTTACCTATACTTACGATGTAATGGTATGCGTTGTAATAGCATCTGCTATGTAATATCCTGCGTTGTAATGGCATCCGATGTAATGGAACCTGCGTTGTAAAAGTTGCGATGTTACAGCATGCGTTGTAAAATAACGCGTTGTAACATCATAGATCCCCCTAAAGAGATATAGTATCTTAGGGAACATTGTCATCTTGACCGCATTAACCCTCCCGATCAATGAGAGATGCAGCCCATCCATTCTTCTCAGATCAGTCTCTATGGATTTACAAAGTGGTATGTAGTTCTCGACTATTTTCCCTACTGAAGCATTAATTTTCACTCCTAAATAAGTTGCTGCATCAACATATCTGGAGTCGTTCTTTACTATATTTTTTGTACAAATGATTTGTGTCTTTGCCTCATTCAATAGATACCCTGAGGAAGCACCAAACTGTTTGGTGAGCTCAGACAGAACAACCATTGCCTGTTGGGGGTTTGTCGAAAAAACAGCGAGATTGTCTGCGTACGCTAGGATTTTATTTTCGAAACCATTAAAAACCACTGGACTTAGCCTTGGGCAACCCAAGATGGCTTGAATGAGGGGGTCAATGTAAAGAGAGAAGAGGATCAGAGAGCATGGGCACCCTTGGCGCGTTCCTCTCTCTATGGAGAACAGGTCAGACTTCTCACCCATAACTGTGACTCTGGCCCTAGGCTCTAAGTACATTGCCCTGACTGCTCTGATGGTTTTCTGTCCAAACCCTCTGCCTTCCAAGATACCCCAGAGAAAACTCCAATCCACACGGTCGAACGCCTTCTCTGCGTCGAGCAGGATCATGGCCATCTCACCTCCTGTGGCAGCATGGGCATCAAATAAGGCTATTGCCCTGCTGGTATGATCTGTAGTGCCACGTCCGGGGACAAACCCATGCTGCCAAGGGGAAACAAGACCGCCAATAATCCTGCCCAACCTCAAAGCCCAGATCTTTGAATAAAGCTTAGTATCGGCGTTGATCAATGAGATTGGCCGGTAAGACCCCGGGTTCTCACTAGGCTTCCCCTTTTTATGAAATATCACAATGTTAGTTTCTTTCCAAGAATCCGGGATCTGCCCGGTGCATATAACTTCATTGAAGAGATCGATTAATAACGGCATAACTTCTGGTTCAATACGCTTATATACTTCTAATGGAATGCCGTCTGGGCCGGCAGCCTTCCCTGAGGCTAGCTCCTGTAGGGCAGCCTTGATCTCTTTTCCCGTGATATCCCTATCCAACTCTTCCTGAAGTGCCTTGTCCAATCGGGGTCCTATATCAGAGGCATCATCCAATTGTCTCCTATCCATAGCCTCTCCACGATACAATCCCTGATAAAATTTCCTGAATACCCCTAGAATCTCTTTAGCCCCTGTGAATTCCCTACCGCTCTCTACTATTTTTAGGATGAAATTTTTTTACTTCTCTTGACGTAATCGAAGGGCTAGGGCTCTGCCTGCATGTTCTCCCATTTCATATCTCTTCGTTCTAGTGGCCTGATATTCCCCTATCGCCTTTTGAGTTATCAATCTCTGCAGTTCTGCCTTAATTGCTGATAGGGTATTATGACTTCTACTGCCATCACCCCCCAGAGTGATATCCTTAATGTGCTCTTCTTCTACTTTTGCTAACCTCTTCACTAAATTCATTTCTTCAATCCTATCTTCACTTCTCAACCTGGCTGCGATGCTAATTGTTTCACCTCCGAATGCTGCTTTAAAGGACTCCCACACTACGTTACGAGAGGAACTGTATCTGTTGGCAGCGAAAAAATTATCCGTCCAACTCTTGATATGGGCTACATATCTGGTCTCTTCCAGTAGCCTCCTCTCAAAGGACCAAGTGGACCTTACCCTTTCACACCTCTCTCTTTGGTATATGATTACTAAAGGATTATGGTCGGATATTAACATTGGAAGCCTGGATATGCTGACTCTATTAATTTCAGGGGTAGAGATAAAGAAGTAGTCCAATTTAGAATATTTCTGGGCTGGATTTGAGAAATAAGTAACTCCAGAACTTTGGGGCTCCTTAGTCTCCCAGATATCCACTAATCCGAGTGAGTCGATAAGTGCGTATATGGCCCTAAACACCCCAGGTTTACGCCTGGCATAATGCCCTTTATTGACCCAGTCTGCAGAGATATTAAAATCGCCACATACTAAGAGCGGTGCAGGCCAACCAACTAGTTCAATTTCCAAATGGTTAAAGATCTCAGGGTCATCACTGTTCGAACCATACACTGCACACAAAGTAAAGCCCATTTCTGCTTCTGCTATAGCCCATCTACCACAACTATCCACCTTTGTCCTATTCACACCTCCCAAAGATTTCCTGATCAATATAGCAACACCCCTAATTGTAGAGGATTGTGATGAACAGGCAACCAAATCATACCCATTGATAGCCATCAGGTTCCGCTTTGACCAAGGAATATGGGTCTCCTGGAGGCATAGCACATCAATCTTATTAAATTTAACAAAATATGCCAATTTCTGTCTCTTCCGCCAATCATTAAGTCCACCCACATTCATTGTACAAATTCTAATGTCAGCCATCCTTACTTTTAATTCGATCCTCCAATTGACCATATATCTTAAGCCTTCCAAGGTTCCTTAGATACCCTTTATAACCAGATAATACAACCACAAATCCAATACCATTGATGCAACTTATTCTCCCATTTTCTTTTTTCTCCCGGCCCCAACCTCCCACTTCCCTCCCAATCCCAACCCCCCACCCAACCCCTCTACAACCCAACTCCCCCTGCACCCCCCCCCCACTCAGCGAGGCGCACAGAACTAAACTGTGCATGTGATGAAAGTGCAGTATTTGCAGTGAGGACAGCAATATACTTCTCTTAAATCTAAACTGTGCCCGAAAAATATACAAAACGTGAGAAAGCTACAAACAGAAGCAGGGCATATGGATCAGCTTATCCTTCAGCTAGAGGCACCCGCTATTATCGTTATAATATCCCCCGTGTAAAGCCTATTTGCCCAAACTGTCCAGATACTCCTTGGCCTTGATTTCAGAAGAGAAATACAGTGTTTTCCCCTCATTGATAACTTTTAACTGCGCTGGGTTGATTAAGTATTCAGAAAAGGGGGTGGTGATGGACAGAGTTTCTGAATTAAGCAGAATACTCCTACCCAGTCAATAGATCAGGGCTTGATCCATCACCGTTTTTTAGCTTACTGCACCATCCAGCTCAGAACCTGGCTACATGCAAATTAGTCTGTCCCTGTCCCAGTGCATCATGGGAACAGGGCAAACCAAACTACCAAGCCAATTCTTTCACTGGGAAGGAAACAAGCTTCCAGGGACCGGTTTCTGGCATTACAGCCGTCATCGGCCCGGCTTGCTTGAATCCTGATGGTGCAATGAGCAAGGGACTCACATCTGAGCATACCCTTCCACGCTTATGGTGGACAAAACGATTCAGAAAAGGGGGTGGTGATGGACAGAGTTTCTGAATTAAGCAGAATACTCCTACCCAGTCAATAGATCAGGGCTTGATCCATCACCATTTTTTAGCTTACTGCACCATCCCAGCTCAGAACCTGGCTACATGCAAATTAGTCTGTCCCTGTCCCAGTGCATCATGGGAACAGGGCAAACCAAACTACCAAGCCAATTCTTTCACTGGGAAGGAAACAAGCTTCCAGGGACCGGTTTCTGGCATTACAGCCGTCATCGGCCCGGCTTGCTTGAATCCTGATGGTGCAATGAGCAAGGGACTCACATCTGAGCATACCCTTCCACGCTTATGGTGGACAAAACGATTCAAAAAGGGGGTTGATTAAGTAGGCCTGGAGTTTCCTGTCCTGGACGGGTTTGATCAACCCCCTGAGGCGCCAGCTCCTTTCCACCGTCACGTGGCAAAAATCAGGGCGGACAAAGAACGACACCCCATCACAGCTTCTCCTGGCATCAGTTCTTGCCCTCTCTGCGATTGCCTGCAGTAGGATAAAATTGCCAAGGAAAATCAGCACCGCCCTAGGTTTATCCCCTTCTTTAGCGCTCCGTCGGACTTTAAACGGGGTACGATGGACTCTTTGTAGTTCATTTGGCCAGTCCCAACCGGACAACTCGGGAAAGGCTTGCTGAAAAAAGTTTAATGACGTAGGACCTGATGTCGGACCCCTCAATCCCCTCCGGAATTCCCAGGACTCTTAGGTTGTTCCTTCGGAGCCTATTCTCCATCTCCTCCGGCTTCCATTGTATGTCTGAAACCTGGGAGTACTGTGAGTCCACCTTCTCCACTGCCTTTGCCACCTCGGCTTCTGTAGCCACCACCCTCTCCTCCAAGTTTGACACTCTGTCCCCCGTGGTAGCACAAGCTCTAGAGAGTTTCCGAACCACTCCCTGAATTTTTCTCATAGCGGCCTGGGATTTCTGACTGTCTTGACGCATTTCCTCTCTGTGTGCTAAGATCTCTTGATGAATTGTCTCCAACAGAGACAGTTGTGTCTGTTCCAGCAGAGGGCTACCTTGCAGTGGCAAAGTCGAGGAGTGGTCCCAGGTTAGTTCTTGTCGTAGATCCCCTGCGGCATTTTGGAGTTTCAAGGCTGTAGCCGGCTGATCGTTCTCGGGGTCACTTTCTGATTCCACAAAAGAGCTACGTTCATCCTCATCTTCAGACCGCTCTGCTCCACCATCCGAGACGGAATAGAAGGCTTCACTTGGAGCGCTCTCTTTCTCAATACTAGTGCCGGTCGCCCCATCAATAGCTTCATCCAGTACTGCTTCTGGGGGTATATCTATGCCAGGGGGTTTGCCACTGAGCCCCACACCAGCACTTTGCGCCGAGGGTTGATGGTCCCCAACTGGCTGCCCCATCCCAGAAGAGCTTGTAAGGGATTCCTGGCTCCCCTTATTAAAGGTTATCAAACTTGCTGTCTCCGGACCATTTTCCAAACTTGCAGCCACAGTTAGAATCTCACTGGAAACAATGTCCACTCCCGGTTCTTTAGAGGTTTTCTCCTTGCCCACTTTTGTGAATAAATCCACAATTGTAGCAGCCTGCCGAGTCTTAGGAGTCTTAAGAACAACTTGCTGCCTTTTCTTTTGCTGAGACTGGGGCTGGAGCTGACTATCCTCGCAAATGTCATTGGGGGCGGTGCTCTCATTTTCCCCCTTTAATGCTCCTTTTTTCTTCATGACATTTGCTTTGGATCCCGGGTTCTGTTTAGGAGCCATACCTCTAACCAGTAGCCATCTCTGCAGCCGCCCAGAGCGGGTGTATGCACGTCCAACGCCGTCAGTCGCCGACAGCTCCCTCTGCTGGATCCCAGAGCAGCTGTGTCCACAGACTCCCGCAGTCTCCGCTCCCGTTACTCCTCTGCTCCGTGAACTCCGCCGGCACTGCATCAGGCTCCGCCCTCCTGCTACTGAGAGGCCTCCTCGACCAGCAAAGAGCCTCTCTAGCGTCCACACCGCTCCCCGCAGAAGTATCCTTATCGAGACAGATACGGTAAAAGCCGACAGCATTATCGCGGTCAGTTACCTTTTTGGCCGCTTGCCGCTCCTTGCCGCTCCTTGCTTCTGCTCAGACCGACATCGGGCAAAAGACAAACAGCTCCCTCACCGCACCTCTGCACCGGCCACTAAGCGGCCGCCATCTTGCCCCCCGTTTTGCATGAACCCATCTGCCTCTATATCTGTTGACCATCGGGCGATGCGAGATTGGAGTGGCTATAAAAATGGTCGAGTTTGATTTGTGCCACTGATGCTTTATTAAATGCAGGCAAGGGAAATGCAGTGGGGGCCTTCTAAGCAGAGTCATAGAGAGATGAGGGAATGATCCGTCCAGAGCATAGGGAGTGGGGTTACCTTCCATAGTCTGGGGATTCAATAAAAGGAGGTCAAGGAGGTGACCCGCTACATGTGTCGGTCCCTCAACCATCTGCATTAGCTGGCATGCAAGCATATCTCCCATGAACTTGGAAATCTCCGGGGACACTTGGCATTCCAGGTGTAAGTTAAGGTCCCCAATGATGCTAAATTGGCTGCTTCTAATATCAGCGTGGGTGCAATATTAGCTAGGGCTTCTTGGAAGTATTTTGAGGGGCAGGGTTGGCGATAGATAAGCAGCCCAGATAGTATAAAATGGTGAGTCAGTGCAATTTTAAAAAAGGCACTTTCACAGTATGCTGATTTAAGTATAATAGCTAACCCCCCACTGTTCTGTTCAGGGTGTTCTGGGTGTACATTGTGTAGCCCGACGGTAGGGCCAAGGCCAGAATAGCCACAGAATCAGTGGTGAGCCAAGTTTCTGTGAGGAATAGAATTTCCGGTGGGGTTTCTTGTAGGAGGTCTAACACCTCTGCATGAGGTTTGACAAGGGACTTGCAATTGAGGCTGCAGATGGCAAAATATTTCAGTCCAGAGGCAGGGAGCGGCAGCTGAGAGCATGTACCCACTCTGAGAGCACATATGTTGCATTGCAGAGGAGAAGAATCCAGATGCCGATTGTGTTGTCCACAGGAGGCTATAAATTGTAGTACAAGCAGAGATTTCCGAGTGTAAACTCACCTGCGGAATGGTCCAGAACCATGGGTTTTGGCGTCTGGCGACATACAGGCTCAGACGGGCTTGCCTTTGGCATGGCATTGGCATGCCAGCGGCAAGCCAGCTGAATGCGTCTGATATGCTACTATGCCATCCCTGGTTTACATATCGGTAGGCTGGGCTCAAGGAAGAGTCTAGACCATCTCCTTCCCAAAATGGCAACCGCTAATGGCCAACCGGAAGTGCTGTGTTGCTGCAAGAACTAAAGGTGCCAAGCCTGTTCCATTGTTGGGGGAGCAGTAAGAAACTGATGCATCACCTCGCCACGCTGTAAAAAAACGACGCATCACCTCCTCTCCGGTGAGGACCTATGCATCACCTACCCTGCACAGCAGCTAGAAACTGACGCATCACCTTCCCTGGAGCAAGGAACTGACGTATCACCTTCCCTGAGTGTAAGGAACAGACACATCACCTTCCCTGCAGCCCTTTTTATTTGTTTGCGTGACGCATCCAAGGTACTTTGTGTGAACAGTGTTGCATCTGTAATTTGCTTTGAACTGAACTATTTCCACCATTTGAAAGTGATATTTTTATTACTGTATGGTGGATTTTTTCATTTTGGTCTTGATTGGTATAGATAAAGATTACTTATTTTTCTAAACTGGTGTGGTGTCCATTTCTAGTGTTTCACGGTATTACTGTATGTGTTCACAAATGCTTTACATACTGTATCTGAGATAAGCCTGCCTGCCCTTGCCAAACTACCAAGGGGGTTAGCAGGGATTATTTTAGGAGTGTATACCCCGTACCCTGACTAGAAGCAGGGGCCCCAATTTGGACAAAGGTACCTACCTCTGCCAACTAGAGACCCACATTTCTAACAGGTGCCTGCTGATGCAGGGGAATATACCCTCTACTCCTAGGGAGGTTCTCTGGTGATTTGGTGAAGGCTGGAGGGGCTCCTGGGTTTTTTGAGTCTTCACAGTTTCTGGACAAGACAGCACAACCTTGATTGTCAAGTCCTTGATGCAGCAGGCAGGGCTTGGTGCCAATTTCTCTGCAGCAGGGCTGCAGTTCTTGGGCAGCAGCTCTTCTTTGTCCATATTTTCTTCTTGTCCATCAAATCTAAGGTTCAATGTCGAGGGGTGCACTAAATGTAGAGGTGTTAAAAGGGGCAAAGGTAGTAGCCAATGGGCTACCTACCTTTAGAGTGTCTACACCCTCTAGGTGACTACTTCCTGTGGAAAGGGGAACTATCCCAGCCCTGAAAGGTTGTTTTCCCACCAAGATGGTGGATTTACAATAGTAGTGCCTACATCGCCTGCAACACCTTAGGGTTGGTGCTTCCTAAATTTAGACACTCCTCATCTTCTAACTGATTTTGCTGCCTTTGCTCCTGCCAAATGTGGAGCAGGAGAGGGGGGTTGGCATCCCCCAGTATCTGGGGAAGTCTTAGTTGAACATCAAAGGTGGCACTGCCGTTGAAGCTTCCCACTCTTGAATAACATTCCAGCCTGGAGGAGGTGTGAAGCACCTCCTTCTTGAGCAGACTTTGTTTCAGGCCTCTAAAATCGCAGGCTGTCACCCCATGAGGTCAGAAACCTGTCTGGTGGTGGCAGACTGGCTATGACTAGTCAGAAACCACACCAGTGCCTGGTAGGCTTTCAATTGACCCTGTAAAGTGTCTCCCATGTGCATTTTTTTATCAATCCAATATTGGCATCAGAGAGAGTTTATTAAGGCAAGATGTTTCATATCAAACATCCTAGGGTGCAGTGAAGCCATCATGGAACCAGGAAACTCGAAATGACATGTATGCAGCCCATGTACTCTTTATGGCTTCCCTATCCTAGAGTGTCAAATCTGCTCATGTAGATTTGTCCACACATGAGATATAGTGCACCCTGCCTCAGGGCTGTAAAGTCTGCAGCAGAGGTGACTTACATATACCTCATTCTGCATATGAAAGCATGGTACACAGGGTTGTGTGCCATGTCTACTCTTCGGTTTTCTCTGCAGCCTGCAATGGCAGTTTGCATAGTCTTGGTGAGGGGTCTCTGGGGTTGCATGATTCGTGCTGCAGTGCCAGTGGACCCACTTCAGTCTCAATGCCCTAGGTACCAGGAGTACCATTTACTAGGGATTAACAGGGGTGGCTGAATTTGTGCAATCATGCTACAGTTTTAGGAAAGAGATCTGGCAATAGGAACCTGGTTAGCTGGGACCCAGTACACTTACAGTTCAAAATCACATCAGGCATCAAGCAAAAAATTGGGGGCTAACCATGTCAAAAGAGGCACCCTCTTACAATTTTTATTTTTATTTTAACAGGTCTTATTGCAGGATTTAGACTGTAGTAGTCAGGCGGCATATGGTAGCCCTGAAGTCATTTTTGCCTAGCTGGTGCTGCAATCAATTATTGGCATTTAACTTTCAGGCACTAGGGTGCACTTTCTACATCATATCCTAGCAACTTATCGGCAAGTTAAAAGTACAAATTAGGAATAAACCAATTCAGCTATGTATAAAGGGGTAAGTAAGTAAGTTTTCATTATGCGTGATTAATTAAAACCATTGCATACAGTGCATTAGCAATAAAATCAAGGCACATTACATTAGTACAAAATATTAAAGTTTAACATGAGGCGCATTTTTGCTGTACATAAAACTTTTAGAATAATATCGGGAATGCATATGTATCTAATACAGTTGATTTTAAATCTGTTAAAAGACAGTTCGGTGTGGGATATCTATTTAAACGGACAAAATGTTCCCATGCGACAAGTAAGGCTCCCCGTAACAGCTGTTTTCAGTATACTGATGCCATTGTAAGAGGCCGGTGTATGGGATTGCGGGCTAGCTCAAGTAGTGCACAAGACCCTAGCTGCTGAAGATTGGTTTTTCAGTTTTGTTCTAGTCAAATCAAGAAATTTTATGAGGCGGCAGTTTAGCTGTACTGAAGCACAGCATCACTGCCTACCTACAGGACCTAACACCGTGCTGATTGAAAAATGGTGTTAACAACATTTTCCGTATGTCCTTCAGCTTCTTACAGATGCATATAATGTGGATAAGGTTCTCTTCTCCATGCAACTGGTGCACAGACGACAAGACTGATTCCCATCCCTTCTTTCCCAAGGTGGTAAGAGGGTAGCACAGACACTTTACTAATTGTTAGCAGGGGTGAAGTGCGCAGAGTTTGAAAGTAAGCAAATCAGATAGGGTCAAATCCTGGAGGGGGGGGGCGCCATGCCAAAGATGGTCATTTTCACATATTTAAATTATATGCTCAGTTCCCTTAATTTTGTCTCTATTTCTAAATGTTGATTAGTTTCACTCATTTATGGAGCCCTTTGAACATTACTCCTCTGCTATCCTCAGATTTCCTTTGTGTGCCCTGTGATGAGTGAGACCCTGTAAATCATCTCCTCACTCTGTGTGCTCTTGAAGGAAAACTGCTTCTCCACTGTTTTATTGTCCAGACTTGGTTGTTGGCAGACTAGCTTATTTTGAGGGTTAGAGAGTGTATGCATCGCTGTCCAGATGCCAGTGGGCCCTAACAAAAACAAATTGAGAGACTCCTCAGTTTTGAGGGTCAGTTTTCCCCCAAATTTGATTGTGAAGAGAGGAAAGAATCTGAACACTTTTGGGCATGTGAACGCTGGAGTTACAATTTATAACAGACAGTTGTGCACGCTACAGTAGGCCCTTCTTTGCTTTTCCTAAGAAGTGAAACGAATGTTTGTGCCAAAGAATTGCTATGCTTCAGCTTTTCCATCCTGAAGGGGATCTGCTCAGTTAATAACACGTCCCTGTCAAACATCGTTGAGTCTTTTTGTGTATTTTAAAATAAATAACAGAAAAGTAGTAAGGAATGATCTAGAGAAGTAAAAGCTTACCACAATAATAAAATAAATAAAATTGAGAATGATTACTCCCTAGAGGAAAATAGTGGGTCAGTCGACTTCTTTTTTGGAGTGCTCTTTAGATCATACACATTAAAGATCCCACCGCAAATGTTTTTTGGGACAGAATACTTTTTAGTGGCATGTACCCACAACAATTGCCCAAAGCCTGTTGGTGGAAAGACAATCCTATTATGAAAGGCCACTCCTCCATTCTCCCCATAGTGGAAAAAAGCCTACAATGTAGTACCACCCTGTTCATCTGGGATCCAGATCGTGAAAGTGACAATAGACTTAATAGCAGTAGGTTGCTGCTAAAAACTGCCACGCACTATAACAAAAAGCCTGAGCTGCTATTTATGTCACTAAAGATGGTCTATTTCTCAAGACCAGCATGGATGCTACATCAGTATCTTCCTTGATGATGCGTGCCTCATGTCTCCTCTAGGGTAGGACCATGCTTATAGCCCTGTCAATTCCTTCTGCTCTGCTCTTCACTTGTCGCTATCTTGATCTTGACTGTGCTGAAGCTTACAAAAAGTATGTGGAGTCTACTGTATCTTCCCAAAGCACAAAGAGACTTTTGAACCTCAAGTATAGTTCATGGAAAGATTAAATGAAACAACTAATTCATTGCTGTAAGCGCTGGTGAGCAGCCCCATGTGATGTGACTCTACCTCGTGAGCACCCCGTTGTGTGGCTCTACATTGTAAGTACAGTCTCTTACATCAACACGTTGTCAATCTGTGGGAATCTAGCTTCTGCACCATCACAAATGCCCGTCAGAATCTTGCAGACATGGTGTGAAAGGGGCTCATTACTAGTTTTTGACCTCAGAGCCACATTTCAATTTCACCTCGCACTTTTGTCAATGTAGTTGTTTGAGCACCCAGCTAACTCTTAGACTAGCAATAAGTACTTATACACTGGATTGTGCCTTTGTTTAAAATCACCCCAGCGAGACTTGATCACAGGTACAGAGCACCTTATGACTGCCCATCGACAACAAGAATTACCTGCTGAGCAAAATCATTTACTAATGTAACCGTCAAAAACAGGGCCTGAGATTTCAAGGTTGCAAGTTAAAGAAAACCATTCCCTTTGCTCTAGAAGATAGCCCTAGTATCAATGGAGACTTCACTCTTGGTTCAAGTAATATACTGTAGCTGTTTTCTTGGTTTCTGTTTTGAGAAAGTCAGTTGGCTAGACTGACATCACCTTCAGCCATCAGAGGTGAAACGTTTTGACAGAAAACAGTTTTACTAAGATGTCAATACTGCTCTAATTATTAGACCAGATCCTCTTGTGAAAATCATAAAAGGGGAGCCATGGATATGAAGGTTTGAATTTTAATAAATCGTGTTACCTTTTACTAAGCTTAATCCAAAATATATATCTACTGGATGTTTCGGCTTGGTCTTCTTTTTACCTAAATATATAATAAAGAGTTAACCTTTTGTGTGGAGAATATGCTGTACATATTTACTCAGCACTAAGAACAGCATCATGGATGTCATTTCGGGGTAATCTGGGGCTGTAGCTGTGACCAATGGCTTGCCTCTTGTGACCCCTGGGCCTGTCTTTGCGACCTCTGGCCTCAGAAGTAAATAAGGCTGTGCCAGGAGCACAGTGCTCTGGGTGGCATAGTTTACTATCTGCAGCAACTGTTGAGAACCCGGAGAATAATCATTATTTTCTGCACAATAAATACATTCAGAAGAGCAAAGCATACTGACAATTAAGTAAAAAATAAAACAAGTAAACCAAACTTAAACAAATTACCATGTTTCAGTATTGTAAATACATGAAAAGTGATACGTGTGATCACAAGCTTCCCCTACAATTTGCTCATGTATGGTAGTGAGTTTTAAGCTATCGTAAATCAAAATTGACTTAATAATAATGAATAATTTAAACCATTAGCACAGGTATTATTCAATGTATAGGAGTTGATTCTCAAAAATAGTAGGAAAACTGCACCCTTATTTTTAAACCTATGTGAGAATGTACTTTTACTATTTTTTTTTAATTCACGAATTTTGATTGGAATCAGCTTGAAAAGCTGTGCTCTGGACCAGTTAGACTGCATATTCATGAAAAACCACATGATGTCCAAGCTTAGTATTTACTGACTGTGTGGAAGTCACATTGGCACAACATGTCCACACAGTGGGCATGGATTCCTCTTTGCAAATGCACTTTTGTGATGTCTTCCAATCCTGGACAGGGATTTACACCAACACTTCACTGGAGTAAAAATATGAACCTTTCCAGGATGACAAAGGGAGTGCTAAGATTTTCTGAATGCCTATAATCATTCTAGTTTATAGAATTTGACCAACTTTGAAGGCAAATCACTCATTATAACAACCATGAATGCTCTCATTCCCATCCTGTGATTAAGATTAATGACTGTGGAGAGCTCTACACTTGTGGCAGAAATATCCACACCCATAAAAGTGCTTACATCAGCCAGAAACCCCTTTGTGAACTCTTATCAGGCATCAGTGTTGTAAATTCATTTGTAAACATATATTCGCAATTGAATTCACTATTGGGTAGATATTGCTATCAATATCAATTAACTCAGGTGAACATAACTACTATTGTTTTTGAAATTTAAATGTTGTCGCTCGCTGTGAATTATCAATGCATGTTTTGTTCAGGGATACACTGGTGGAACCACAATATTATAACATGTTGTGATATAAATAATTTTGGTTCCTAGTGTTTTTTCTGTTTATTGTGGCTCTGCACGCTCTTCTTTAAACAAACACATAATTTTTCATGTAAAACAAAAAGTAATGAAGAATGCTCCCTTGGCATAGTATGTCAGCATCGAAAATACACATTTAGGTGTATTGTGTTGTATTGTTATATTAATTGTGCAATTATAATGGAACTTTAACAAAGTCAGTTACTGTGATGTAAGGACAGGGTAAGGTCATGTGACATAATTTCCTGGGATAAATCAGGATCATAGGTCAAATGATGACACATCCTGTTATGTCGCTGAGGTCAAAGGATGTGTGATGTCACTTCCGCTACTCCAGGCATTTTGTCAGATCGAAATCCATGAACAGTATGTTATTTACTTGCTGTGCCAGGCACACCTTCATAGACTACTATGTTAAATTGTTTCACGCTTATGGAAAGTTCCAAAACTATCCATAGTGCCAACACCTAATCATATCATACAACTATATTGTATCCTGTTTGAATAATGATCCTACATATATCAGCAATCATGAACAGTGATTATAGACTACAGATACCAATGATGGTTTCTGTTTGAGATATGTGTTTTTTTTACTCTTAAACCCTTCGCTGCTGGGGTTAATCCCCCGCTGTGCTGGGGGGGAGGGGGGCGCGCACAGTGCCTGCATGCTCATGACGAGCTGAGCTCGTCATGAGCTACAGTGCTCCTGTGTTCATGATGAGCTCAGCTCGTCACAGGTGCATTGGCTCCGTGTAACGTTCAGCACAGCGGGGGGAATTCTCCCCGCACCTGAGCGTTCCACGGGCCATGACGAGCTGAGCTCGTCATGAGCACCGGAGCATTGTGGCTCATGACGAGCTTAGCTCGTCATGAGCATTGAAGAGGTTAAGAAATGGTCAAATATGATGTATTAGAATAACCCCAAAAGAAACAGATGTCCATTGCTAAGGAAATAAGAAAAGGAATCTAAAGCACAATTTTTTTGTCACATATATTGTCGGATTGCAGTTGAACCAGTGTTCATTGAAGAAGCCTCCACAATTCCTTCATGACATTGGAGACAGTGCCAGCCTGCCTGGCATGCCTACCCTTTTTTGCATCTCTTAGCACTAGTAAGGATGCCCCAGAAGATCGTTGATTTACAAGAGTGTCAATACCCAATTCCAATGAGTTGCCTATGTCAGAGGTTGAATTGTGTACTTACTACTTAACCTATGAATATATGATGATCCAACGCAATCATGTTGATCGCAGTATTTTACAATGCAAATTTTACAACATAAGTCGTTTCAACGACTTGGGCTGGAGGGCGCTGGACTTAGGGACAGTACGATTTACTTTTTCAACACCAGTCTACATACAGTAGGGAAGGTGTTGGATAGTAAATCATACTATTCCTTGGCTTGCAGCACCCGCCAGCGCAAGTCGTTGTAACGACTTGCGTTGTAAAACCAGCGTTGTAAACGTTGTGCGGTGAAACTCCAGCGTAGTAAATGTCGTCTCCCTAACCTACTCGTGCTTGGATCGGATTTTAAAAGAGGTAACTAGAACCATTGCAATGGTGAGTGGATGATTGTGTGAGTTATGATCGGGTGTGATTTAGGAACTAACTTGAAATGATTTGCAATTTTTGGGGCCTGAATGATGGGTGATATTTATTTTTCTCAAGGTGACTGGCCTTTGCAAATTTACTCCGTGAAAATTAATTAAGCTGTATGGTCCACTCCTATGATCCTTCTGCTTTCATCACCTAGGAGGTATGCCCCATAAAATCATTTGATTTAAAAGACTGGCACATTCCAATCTGTTGCTTGCATTGAAGGGGAGATAGTGTACCTACCACCGTGTGCAAATTGGAATAGGTAACCATTGTAAAAATGAGTGATCTGAATATCGAGTGATTGTGAGTGATGATTAAGGATTCCTGTGGTTGCAGACAGTGAGGGAGGGTGTTGATCTGTAATTTGATAACTTGCTTGAGATGATTTGCAATGTTTGGGGTCTGAATGATGAACGATTATGTTTTCCCTGAAGATGATTGGCCCCTTCATACTTTGCCAGATTTACTTGCAGGGTCCTCTCCTTTTTTTCCGGTTCATCAGAGTCCAGAACAGTCACTTTATTTAAAAAACAAAAACCTATGCAAAATATGGCAATTCTGTTTTTCTACTTGTTCTTTAACAACAGTGCACTACCTGTCTATCTTGCTTGGGTCATGACTGGTCCTTGATGAATTTACTAAGAGTCAGGAGGAGGAGGATGGAAGAAATCATGGCGGGAGTTGCAGGACTACCTCATCAACAGCTAGAAGCAATAAGTTATTAACTTGAAAGGTGAGTCTGAGGTCTAGTACTCAGCTCTTTGGGATGGAAAGAGGTGCATTGATTTGTGAAATGCTGCTGTGTGTGTCGGTGTGTTGAACTGTTGGCAAAAGTGAAACTTTAAGTCCCACTCTTGTTGGTTTGCTCTGCCTTTGAGTCTTCTTGATGCATGCATGTGGAGAAGTGTGGCTCAATGATTAGAGCGGCAGACCCTGATGCAGAGGTCTAGCCCGGGACCAGGGTTCAATTCCCTGCCTCGGTGGGTCTTGGGCTCAAAATTCCACGGACCTGATAATTCTCGCCTCGGTGCCTATTCCAATCATGGAGTCCCACTCTGCAACTCTGGGCAATAGCTTGCTTAAGCTCCACAATGGCCCCCACAACGCTAAGGATGCCTGGCCTCCACCTTGGGGGTGCCCAGGAGTGGACGCCTCACAGGGAAAGCCAGGACGGGTTCCACAGCGGTATTCATACAAGCGCCTTGAGACCCTTTCGGGTGAGTAGTGTGCTATACAAGTATCAATTTACATTTTACACTCCTCATGAAGCTTACCTTCCTTCTGTCCTTCCCCTTGACTCTAATATACAGTTTCTGTTTTACAATGTGCAGACCTTCTATTCTTCTGCACAAATTAAAGACAAAAGTGGAGCTCAACGCTCCTGATTACCTACCGGACCAGTCCAGACAGGCACCCAGGAGAGATGGGCATTCCTTAGGTGAATGCAGATGCACCACCTAATTTTGCAATACAGTATCATTTTTCTTGTAACAATCAACCTAGAGGACAGAACATTTACACATTTGATAACTTGAGTCTAGGACGCAGAAGGACTGTTTGCAAAGCATTTAACTGTTCTGTGTCATACTCATTCCTTTGTTTCCTTCCACAACCCATTCATTTATAAAACCTCTAATCCTCTTCCCGAAGCTGTATGATTTATTGAGTTGTAGCTTCATTTACACCATCAATAGATCACACACTTGGTGGGGCGGATGGGGTTAATGGAACATCAACTCACTGCTGGATCTTCTACACAATAGCCCACACTGGCCACATTTATCCACCCACACCTAAAGTGACCTACATTTTAGATAGAGTACAAAGAACATCAATTGTCAGCATCATCATTCAGGCCTTGTGTTGCGTAACCATAAAGACCTAATCTAAGCTTGTCCACTCCAGACTTTAAGTCCATTTGTTATGCCTCAAGGATTTTGTAAGCTACTATTAGCTCCCTATTGCTGAAGTTACTACTATGGCTATTTTTTGTTATTTTATCACAGTCAGGAATTCTTGTTGCGCCATCATGTAATAGTCTGGCCTCAATTCTTTGTAAAGCTTTGATATCATATAACACCCTAACTCAGTGTTTTTATTTCCATTTAGTTGGCTGCAATAGATACCCCTTCTAATTATTTCTAAAGTTGGAACTCACCTGGGTGTAAGTGATCAATCCCTTGTGAAGTTGTGTTATTGGGCTTGTTATTGCTTCATCTCTATCTAGGTATGACAACTATGGAGTGAAGTGAAATAGTTAAGTTAGTATGTAAGAAACTAACTGCTATTGCAGTTAGTAGTGCAAAGTTAAAGTAAAACAAATGACTTCAGACATAAATTTTGATAGAATATACTAAATTTCCCCTTTATACTTTTTACAAATAAACCCATCCTCTCTACCCACAACAGGCTCACCAACTCCCCCAACAAATCACCCAGTCTCCAGCCAATGTCCACATAATTTGTCCAAAGAAAACTAGTCTAATGCCCAGGCCATTTCCAATTCCCACCCCCCACTACCCACAACAGGCACATCCCCTCCCCAAATGAATCACCCTGTCCCCAACCAATGTCTGAAACAAATGTACAAAGAAAACTAGTCTAATGCCCATTCCCTTCCCAATTACCACCCTCTCCACCCTCCACAAGTCCCTCCCAACAAACAACATTTTTAAAATATGACTAGAAGAGGGCATTCTGTATTCGGGGCCAGAGCTGGTCCAGACGTTGCTGTCAGCTGGTGGCAGTGCTGGCAATTAGATCGCCCGGAGGCTGGAGGCTAAGGAGAACCTGAGACTGGGGCCAACAATTTCTGCCCTGCTGGAAACACTCCAGCCTTTGCTGCCGCATATGGGCGACTTTCACCAGTCTTTTGGGTGGTTCAGGTGGACCAGCAGGAGCATCCATATTAAGATAAACAACATGAAAAAAGACAAATAGTGAATAATGTTTTATGCAAACAATTATTTAAGATTAGTGGGTGACACAGTAGCAGTACATTGCTGGTCCCCTATGGCCATTGGAATTTGATTTGGTTAAGATTAGAATAGTCACACGTCCACTTTTATGTTTTATCCACACATGCCTTAAAGAAAAAGCACCGACTGTGCATCAGAAAAAGGATTAGGCAGAATAAAACAGGATTAACAAAACTGTGATTTTATTTATTTTTTCTTCTAAAGGCTTTTCAAGTAACTAAACAGACACTTTGAGTGGAAAAATAAATGGCCTTTCATTAATCAGCAAGGCATTTTGCGCTATGGAGTACAAGTTGCGTGTTGTGCTAAATTAAAAGAGCCATGCTCAATGCTAGTCAGCGTGTAATGAATTTTGCAACTGTCTGCAGCTGGGGCATCTGTAGTTGACACTTATCTATTTTTAATTCCATTGGACCTGCTCTTCTCCAAATGCCTTTCTCTTTGTAACCTAACTCCAAAGAGGCAGATGAATAATAAATAAGATACTACGTCACACACCTGAAACCTGAGTATTGTCTGCCATAAATAGACATTGGAAAAATGATGCACTGCGCTCCAGGGAAGGGAACAGGCTATATAGATTGTATTTGTCACGTTTGTGACAGCATATCCCCTATGCCAGACCTGACATCAAATCATGCACTTACTTCCACTTTACTTACTGCCCTCACCCACCACCACATATTATTTCCAACAAATACATTCACTGGGCAGTAAGAAAAGGAAACTAGTCTCTACTGCAGGGTACGGTAGAAGGATTAGGTGGATAGGGTAAAGCTTTTGATATAGAATAGAGGGGTCACTACATGGGTAATGGATTCATCATCTTGTGCTTATTCAATCACTGTACTAGTCGACGAAAGTTAAAAGGGAAAAAATCCTAACAGGTGCAAAATAAATCTATTCTGAGAAACAGGGAAATATTTGTTGGAATCACTTAACATGGCCATAAAATCAAATGTGGCACATTCCAATAATGGATTTTTCAATGTTTTGGTAGGCTAGGATGGAAGAACTTAGGAAGAAATTAAGGAGTGAAGTACTCAGAAGTGCTCATAAGGGACTGAGTGGGTGATGGGATACACACCTTGTATGTTCGGTTTGCAATGCATTGAAAATGTTGTAAATGCTGTATTAATTGAAGCAGACACACGTTGCATAGCCAACACTGCATAGCCAACACTGCAGTTACAATTTGAACCATACTGTACTTCTGTCATAGTTGGCAAAATGCCATGGGCAGGGAGCCAGGTGATGAATGATGACTGGGATACATCTGCCTAGGTTAACAAAATACAGTGAGTCAAGGGAGTAGAACAGCGATTTTTTTTTTAAATACCCTTGACTTTGAGCAATAGTTTTGATAACCATACATAAACAAAGTAAGCAAAGTAGGTGACCTACCTTGCTTATTCATCTAAGCAATCTAAATATTCATTCATCCTTTCAGTATAATTCACCCATAGCACCATGATAGCACTTTACTTTCTCTCATCCAGTCTTTCACAGAAATGTCCAATCCATTATCCATCCATTCAATATCCACCCTTTTTTTACCATACTTTTGTTCATCGATCCCTTTAAAAAAACAAAGATAATGCAGGGATAACAGGAATATAACAAAAAAGTAATCCATTGTGCTTTGCATGAGTGGGTTAGTATCCTGTCCTCATCACCAGGTGGAAGTAAGATGGCAGGCAAGGGTATCAAAGCAACTTTAGCTCTCACCAGCAACATCAGCCTCCAGGCAGCAACTCCCATTATGGAACCGAGTACCAACATTCTAATACCCTAAGATTCTACCCTAAGCCCACAACAATCATAAAACTCTACATTAGAGAAACAAAAATAATAAATAACCAGCCTTACTGGGGTTGGCAAAGTATTGGCAGCAGCGCTGGTGGTCAGCGTCTCCTGCTTACCAGCTACCCCCAGATCCTCTGTAGAGTCCCTCTTCTTGCCATTGAGTGCTGATGTAAGAAATAAAGAAGATAGAAGAAGATAAAAATATAGATTATTGATTCATTTAATCTTCACAATAAATGTTGACAGGCAAACACAGTTACATAATTGTATTTCCCTAAAACAGATCACCTATAATACTAGTTTCCAGTCTATCGACTATTGTTAAGTTGCCCATCATCCTCCTAAAATCCCTATTTCAAATTTTCTTAACAAAAACTACATTTGGAACTAATGCATTGCTTGCAGTGAATGATTTTTGATTCTATTCTCATTTTTCAATTTCAAACCCCTTGATGGACCAACTCAGTCTCCCTTTTTTGCAATGCATAGATGCATACTACACAACACTGTTGGCTGCGAACTGTATGAGCTACATAAGCAAAGTCACAGATAGAACGCTAACGTACTGCTATCACTGATTCACTACGGTGACATGAGGAAAGTCTGCAATGGCTTCTTAATTAATCAGCCAAAGCAAGCACAAATGATGAGTACACTTATGTAGCACTGAGCACTGGCCTAGCAGAAACTAGAAACAGGATTGCATAATAATAACATTCTTAGCCTACCCGTTCTCTGTTTTCCCGAAACAGATGACATGAAAGACGAGGAGAGGCACAGAAATGCTGTTTCAGGCAATTATGATCGTATTCAGCGGCCTGCTGCCGTGTTTCAAGCAGAAATATGCCAGTGATGTGTGATACTGATCCATGCAGCTATGCCTGAGGATGTAAAGGGATTTTTCAGAGCCTTTGTGAAGGAGGTAACTTACCTTGCCATTTTGCCATCGGGCGAGCCGTGAGGGAAACGGCCGCAGCGCTCCTCTTGACCAGACGCCGGGAGGCACAAGGAGTGATAGGACCACACTCCCCAGCAGCCTCTGGGGCGGCAGCGCGCCCGTGACGCGCCAGGAGCGCCCGGAGGCGCTAGAAAAAGCCTGACCCCCGGGAGCCAAGGGGGAACACCAGGAGGTAACTTACCTTTCCATTTCGCCATCGGGCGAGCCGTGAGGGAAACGGCAGCAGCGCTCCTCTTGACCAGACGCCGGGAGGCACAAGGAGTGATAGGACCACACTCCCCAGCAGCCTCTGGGGCGGCAGCGCGCCCGTGACGCGCCAGGAGCGCCCGGAGGCGCTAGAAAAAGCCTGACACCCCTCTCGCCCCGCGAGACGCACGCGGGAGCGACCGGGAGAAGCCCGGGACAAGGGCAGGCCCTCTGTGGCCTTCAGAGGCCTGAGGAGACTGGACTGGGCCAGAGATTTTACATTGCCTTCTGGACTTCTAACGTGCTATGAGCTTGTAAGACATTTTAATCATTTATATTTTGTTATCTTCGTTTGTTATGAGTGCTTAGACTTAAGGGTACTTGCGTGGAAGCTTAACATCTTCACTGTGTATAATGTCTACATCCAAATCTGACAAAGTGATGGCGGGACCTGCTACTTTAGACAATTTCCTGGTCAGGAAAGTAAATCAGATTAATAATGAGAGACGTGTATCTCTGGGGAAAGGTACTGTGATAGGGGATACACTATCTGAAAATTCCCCAATTAGTCTGACCCAAGATTGTGTAACTAATATGAGTGATGTCATCTCTACTGATTCTCCAGCGCCCATTTTAGTGAATGTGGAGGTTCATTCTGACTCATTGGCGCTGTCAAGTTCCGATATCTGTCTCAAAGGGAGAATGGGAAACATAACAACTCTAAGTCTAAAAAAAGGATAGTAAGGCAATTACCAGTCCTGCTATAACTACCCCTTTTGTATTCACGGGCACCAATGGTAATGGTAATGGTAGTGGTGCAAACTTAAATCCTGATTTCTTTGCTTCACTTTTAAAAAACCTAGAAGTTTCTTTAGCAGCAAAAATGGAGGAGCTTATTAAACCATTAACTATTAAGATAGATATCCTAGCCAAGGAAGTGACTAGGCTGGGTGGTCTGTTATCGTCACAGAAGATTGCAATATCTAGTGGAAATGTAACATCTAGTGGAAATGTACACTCTGGGGGGAATGGGGGAGAAATTGTTGAAGTTATTGATACACGAAACAAGGGGAGGGGGAATATTGCTGTCGCAGTGGCCTCAGGGTCTGAAACACCTATACGACCGGATATCCCTGTGGCAACTGCCTCGCAGCAACAATTATCTACAAACCCCCAAAGCAGTAAAGCCCCCAGACCCCCGAGGTACAACCGCTATCTTAACTTACCACCAGATTGTGCTCCGTTTGTGGTAGTACTGACTAATGTGCCCCCTTGTGGCACTCATCCCGCATCTCCCTTTGATGAATCTCAAACCTCTTTGAAAAATAAGACAGTGTCATGGCTTAACAAAAACTGTGGTTTTCCCATCTCATATTGTGATCAGATAATGACAGTTAGGCGTGTAAACTGGGTGGGGCCGTCTAAAAAGACTGGGTCGGGGGATTGTATAGTTGTAAATTTCAAACACACCCAGCATGTGGCAACTGTCCTTTTGAGAGCTTCTGCACTGGTATATAATATGAACAGTATCTGTGTACGCCCCCTGGGTTACTTTTATGCGCATCTGTGCAAACCTCCACCACAACATAGTCTAACCAGGCGAGGGCTTGAACCTTATACTCCTGTGCAAGAGACTCCATTCCTTTAAAACATCATTAATCCATGTGGGTCAGGTGGACCATATGGAACTTATAACAGGAGCCCCAGCTCTGGGCACTATCAATATGGGTCGAACTTAAATACACAGAATAGGTATGAAGTGTTATCCGGCCTTGAGATGTGTGATTGACGGGGGGCACCTGCAGCTCAGGATACTAGGGATACAGGTGAATCTACAAATTTAGATAACCCAGTGGACAAAATGCCAGGATGTCGTGCTGTCTCTTGGAATATTGCTGGCCTTGCGGCCAAAATGTCTGATGCTAATTGGGTAACTTACATTAAGCAATTTTCAATTATCTGTTTACAAGAGACCTGGGAGGTAGGCTGTAACCTCTTCCTAGAAGGGTATAAGGCCTTCTTTGTGCCAGCCTTGCCATCATTGCGGGGTAGGCCCAAGGGGGGCCTTGTAATTTTCGTTTCCATATTAATACCCTGTGAAGTACGAAGAATTGAAGCACATCATACAGGTGCAATGGGCTTAACTCTAACTGGAGGTAATGTCCTTGTGGGCCTGGTGAATTTTTATAATGCTGCTTATGATAGTGCAGGTAGGAATCACATTCATATATTAAATTCTTTTGTCTCTAATTTTATGAAAAATGTGGGTCATAACCTCATGATTATGGGGGATTTTAATCTGCATCCTTGTATTGATCCATTGCAAAATCGTTTACCAGAAATGACTTGTGAACGTGTGGACTGTCTCCATATGGAGCACACTAAGAAGGGGGAATTGTGCAATGACCTACTGAATGACTTTGACCTCTCTCTGGCTATTGCAAAAACAACAAGTGATGGACTGAATGTGGATCAATGTCACACACTCCCCCAGTCAAAAGATCTGGGCCCAAATCCATCGTTTTTTTGCACTCCACACCACCCTAGGTTAGACAATGGCGATATGCAAATCAGCTCTGACCCTGTTGCCCCATGGGAACAGTCCAGTCCGAACTACAAAAGCCATGCCCTTCCCAGAACGGAATCAAGCATCCGAGGACCGGACCGGTTTCGAGGTAACACCTCTCATCAGCCCGGCTAGCTTGACTCCAAGTGGTGTGGAGTGCCTGGGACCCACGTCTGGGCATCCCCAGCGCACTTAGGGCGGCAATTGCAAAAACAACAAGTGATGGACTGAATGTGAATCAATGTCACACACTCCCCCAGTCAAAAGATCTGGGCCCAAATCCATCGTTTTTTTGCACTCCACACCACCCTGGGTTAGACAATGGCGATATGCAAATCAGCTCTGACCCTGTTGCCCCATGGGAACAGTCCAGTCCGAACTACAAAAACCATGCCCTTCCCAGAACGGAATCAAGCATCCGAGGACCGGACCGGTTTCAAGGTAACACCTCTCATCAGCCCGGCTAGCTTGACTCCAAGTGGTGTGGAGTGCCTGGGACCCACGTCTGGGCATCCCCAGCGCACTTAGGGCGGCAATTGCAAAAACAACAAGTGTTGGACTGAATGTGGAACAATGTCACACACTCCCCCAGTCAAAAGATCTGGGCCCAAATCCATCGTTTTTTTGCACTCCACACCACACTGGGTTAGACAATGGCGATATGCAAATCAGCTCTGACCCTGTTGCCACATGGGAACAGTCCAGTCCGAACTACAAAAGCCATGCCCTTCCCAGAACGGAATCAAGCATCCGAGGACCGGACCGGTTTCGAGGTAACACCTCTCATTTTTATTTATTTATTTATTTTATGTAGTTTGTAGAGCGCACAGCTACCCCCGAAGGGGTGTCCCGGCGCTAGAACCTGAACCTCCAAAGGAGAGGAGAGGAGCAAGAAGGGGAAAACAGCGGAGTAGATCAGAGTCCAGAGAAGAGCCAAGTTTTGAGTCTGGCCCGGAAGATGGCCCGGCTAGCTTGACTCCAAGTGGTGTGGAGTGCCTGGGACCCACGTCTGGGCATCCCCAGCGCACTTAGGGCGGCAATTGCAAAAACAACAAGTGATGGACTGAATGTGGATCAATGTCACACACTCCCCCAGTCAAAAGATCTGGGCCCAAATCCATCGTTTTTTTGCACTCCACACCACCCTGGGTTAGACAATGGCGATATGCAAATCAGCTCTGACCCTGTTGCCCCATGGGAACAGTCCAGTCCGAACTACAAAAGCCATGCCCTTCCCAGAACGGAATCAAGCATCCGAGGACCGGACCGGTTTCGAGGTAACACCTCTCATCAGCCCGGCTAGCTTGACTCCAAGTGGTGTGGAGTGCCTGGGACCCACGTCTGGGCATCCCCAGCGCACTTAGGGCGGCAATCGCAAAAACAACAAGTGATGGACTGAATGTGGAACAATGTCACACACTCCCCCAGTCAAAAGATCTGGGCCCAAATCCATCGTTTTTTTGCACTCCACACCACCCTGGGTTAGACAATGGCGATATGCAAATCAGCTCTGACCCTGTTGCCCCATGGGAACAGTCCAGTCCGAACTACAAAAGCCATGCCCTTCCCAGAACGGAATCAAGCATCCGAGGACCGGACCGGTTTCGAGGTAACACCTCTCATCAGCCCGGCTAGCTTGACTCCAAGTGGTGTGGAGTGCCTGGGGCCCACGTCTGGGCATTCCCAGCGCACTTAGGGCGGCAATTGCAAAAACAACAAGTGATGGACTGAATGTGGATCAATGTCACACACTCCCCCAGTCAAAAGATCTGGGCCCAAATCCATTGTTTTTTTGCACTCAACACCACCCTGGGTTAGACAATGGCGATATGCAAATCAGCTCTGACCCTGTTGCCCCATGGGAACAGTCCAGTCCGAACTACAAAAGCCATGCCCTTCCCAGAACGGAATCAAGCATCCGAGAACCGGACCGGTTTCGAGGTAACACCTCTCATCAGCCCGGCTAGCTTGACTCCAAGTGGTGTGGAGTGCCTGGGACCCACGTCTGGGCATCCCCAGCGCACTTAGGGCGGCAATTGCAAAAACAACAAGTGATGGACTGAATGTGGATCAATGTCACACACTCCCCCAGTCAAAAGATCTGGGCCCAAATCCATCGTTTTTTTGCACTCCACACCACCCTGGGTTAGACAATGGCGATATGCAAATCAGCTCTGACCCTGTTGCCCCATGGGAACAGTCCAGTCCGAACTACAAAAGCCATGCCCTTCCCAGAACGGCTGTTGTAGTTCGGACTGGACTGTTCCCATGGGGCACAGGGTCAGAGCTGATTTGCATAAAGACATTATCTGACCCAGGGTGGTGTGGAGTGCAAAAAACGATGGATTCAGGCCCAGATCCTTGTACTGGGGTGAATGTAAGACATCGATCTACATTCTGTCCATCAATTTGTTTTTTGTAATTTTCCCCCTGAGTGTACTGGGGTAGCTCAGACGTGGGTTCCAGAGCCTCCACACCACTGGAGTCAAGCTAGCCGGGCTGATGAGAGGTGTTACCTCGAAACCGGTCCGGTCCTCGGATGCTTGATTCCGGTCTGGGAAAGATATGGCTGTTGTAGTTCGGACTGGACTGTTCCCATGGGGCACGGGGTCAGAGCTGATTTGCATAAAGCCATTATCTGACCCAGGGTGGTGTGGAGTGCAAAAAACGATGGATTCAGGCCCAGATCCTTGTACTGGGGGGAATGTAAGACATTGATCTACATTCTGCCCATCAATTTGTTTTTTGTAAATTTCCCCCTGAGTGTACTGGGGTAGCTCAGACGTGGGTCCCAGAGCCTCCACACCACTGGAGTCAAGCTAGCCGGGCTGATGAGAGGTGTTACCTCGAAACCGGTCCGGTCTTCGGATGCTTGATTACGGTCTGGGAAAGATATGGCTGTTGTAGTTCGGACTGGACTGTTCCCATGGGGCACAGGGTCAGAGCTGATTTGCATAAAGCCATTATCTGACCCAGGGTGGTGTGGAGTGCAAAAAACGATGGATTCAGGCCCCGATCCTTGTACTGGGGTGAATGTAAGACATTGATCCACATTCTGTCCATCAATTTGTTTTTTGTAATTTTCCCCCTGAGTGTACTGGGGTAGCTCAGACGTGGGTCCCAGAGCCTCCACACCACTGGAGTCAAGCTAGCCGGGCTGATGAGAGGTGTTACCTCAAAACCGGTCTGGTCCTCGGATGCTTGATTCCGGTCTGGGAAAGATATGGCTGTTGTAGTTCGGACTGGACTGTTCCCATGGGGCACAGGGTCAGAGCTGATTTGCATAAAGCCACTATCTGACCCAGGGTGGTGTGGAGTGCAAAAAATGATGGATTCAGGCCCAGATCCTTGTACTGGGGTGAATGTAAGACATTGATCTACATTCTGTCCATCAATTTGTTTTTTGTAATTTTCCCCCTGAGTGTACTGGGGTAGCTCAGACGTGGGTCCCAGAGCCTCCACACCACTGGAGTCAAGCTAGCCGGGCTGATGAGAGGTGTTACCTCGAAACCGGTCCGGTCCTCGGATGCTTGATTCCGGTCTGGGAAAGATATGGCTGTTGTAGTTCGGACTGGACTGTTCCCATGGGGCACAGGGTCAGAGCTGATTTGCATAAAGCCATTATCTGACCCAGGGTGGTGTGGAGTGCAAGAAACGATGGATTCAGACCCAGATCCTTGTACTGGGGTGAATGTAAGACATTGATCTACATTCTGTCCATCAATTTGTTTTTTGTAATTTTCCCCCTGAGTGTACTGGGGTAGCTCAGACGTGGGTCCCAGAGCCTCCACACCACTGGAGTCAAGCTAGCCGGGCTGATGAGAGGTGTTACCTCGAAACCGGTCCGGTCCTCGGATGCTTGATTCCGGTCTGGGAAAGATATGGCTGTTGTAGTTCGGACTGGACTGTTCCCATGGGGCACAGGGTCAGAGCTGATTTGCATAAAGCCATTATCTGACCCAGGGTGGTGTGGAGTGCAAAAAATGATGGATTCAGGCCCAGATCCTTGTACTGGGGTGAATGTAAGACATTGATCTACATTCTGTCCATCAATTTGTTTTTTGTAATTTTCCCCCTGAGTGTACTGGGGTAGCTCAGACGTGGGTCCCAGAGCCTCCACACCACTGGAGTCAAGCTAGCCGGGCTGATGAGAGGTGTTACCTCGGAACCGGTCCGGTCCTCGGATGCTTGATTCCGGTCTGGGAAAGATATGGCTGTTGTAGTTCGGACTGGACTGTTCCCATGGGGCACAGGGTCAGAGCTGATTTGCATAAAGCCATTATCTGACCCAGGGTGGTGTGGAGTGCAAAAAACGATGGATTCAGGCCCAGATCCTTGTACTGGGGTGAATGTAAGACATTGATCTACATTCTGTCCATCAATTTGTTTTTTGTAATTTTCCCCCTGAGTGTACTGGGGTAGCTCAGAAGTGGGTCCCAGAGCCTCCACACCACTGGAGTCAAGCTAGCCGGGCTGATGAGAGGTGTTACCTCGAAACCGGTCCGGTCCTCGGATGCTTGATTCCGGTCTGGGAAAGATATGGCTGTTGTAGTTCGGACTAGACTGTTCCCATGGGGCACAGGGTCAGAGCTGATTTGCATAAAGCCTATTATCTGACCCAGGGTGGTGTGGAGTGCAAAAAACGATGGATTCAGGCCCAGATCCTTGTACTGGGGTGAATGTAAGACATTGATCTACATTCTGTCCATCAATTTGTTTTTTGTAATTTTCCCCCTGAGTGTACTGGGGTAGCTCAGACGTGGGTCCCAGAGCCTCCACACCACTGGAGTCAAGCTAGCCGGGCTGATGAGAGGTGTTACCTCAAAACCGGTCCGGTCCTCGGATGCTTGATTCCGGTCTGGGAAAGATATGGCTGTTGTAGTTCGGACTGGACTGTTCCCATGGGGCACAGGGTCAGAGCTGATTTGCATAAAGCCATTATCTGACCCAGGGTGGTGTGGAGTGCAAAAAACGATGGATTCAGGCCCAGATCCTTGTACTGGGGTGAATGTAAGACATTGATCTACATTCTGTCCATCAATTTGTTTTTTGTAATTTTCCCCCTGAGTGTACTGGGGTAGCTCAGACGTGGGTCCCAGAGCCTCCACACCACTGGAGTCAAGCTAGCCGGGCTGATGAGAGGTGTTACCTCGAAACCGGTCCGGTCCTCGGATGCTTGATTCCGGTCTGGGAAAGATATGGCTGTTGTAGTTCGGACTGGACTGTTCCCATGGGGCACAGGGTCAGAGCTGATTTGCATAAAGCCATTATCTTACCCAGGGTGGTGTGGAGTGCAAAAAACGATTGATTCAGGCCCAGATCCTTGTACTGGGGTGAATGTAAGACATTGATCTACATTCTGTCCATCAATTTGTTTTTTGTAATTTTACCCCTGAGTGTACTGGGGTAGCTCAGACGTGGGTCCCAGAGCCTCCACACCACTGGAGTCAAGCTAGCCGGGCTGATGAGAGGTCTTACCTCGAAACCGGTCCGGTCCTCAGATGCTTGATTCCGGTCTGGGAAAGATATGGCTGTTGTAGTTCGGACTGGACTGTTCCCATGGGGCACAGGGTCAGAGCTGATTTGCATAAAGCCATTATCTTACCCAGGGTGGTGTGGAGTGCAAAAAACGATGGATTCAGGCCCAGTTCCTTGTACTGGGGTGAATGTAAGACATTGATCTACATTCTGTCCATCAATTTGTTTTTTGTAATTTTCCCCCTGAGTGTACTGGGGTAGCTCAGACGTGGGTCCCAGAGCCTCCACACCACTGGAGTCAAGCTAGCCGGGCTGATGAGAGGTGTTACCTCGAAACTGGTCCGGTCCTCGGATGCTTGATTCCGGTCTGGGAAAGATATGGCTGTTGTAGTTCGGACTGGACTGTTCCCATGGGGCACAGGGTCAGAGCTGATTTGCATAAAGCCATTATCTGACCCAGGGTGGTGTGGAGTGCAAAAAACGATGGATTCAGGCCCAGATCCTTGTACTGGGGTGAATGTAAGACATTGATCTACATTCTGACCATCAATTTGTTTTTTGTAATTTTCCCCCTGAGTGTACTGGGGTAGCTCAGACGTGGGTCCCAGAGCCTCCACACCACTGGAGTCAAGCTAGCCGGGCTGATGAGAGGTGTTACCTCGAAACCGGTCCGGTCCTCGGATGCTTGATTTCGGTCTGGGAAAGATATGGCTGTTGTAGTTCGGACTGGACTGTTCCCATGGGGCACAGGGTCAGAGCTGATTTGCATAAAGCCTTTCTCTGACCCAGGGTGGTGTGGAGTGCAAAAAACGATGGATTCAGGCCCAGATCCTTGTACTGGGGTGAATGTAAGACATTGATCTACATTCTGTCCATCAATTTGTTTTTTGTAATTTTCTCTCTCTGGCTATGTCACTAAAGGACCCGCTATATTGCTTTGATACCCCAACCTTTAAAGGGCATGGAAGGGGTACCTTTATAGACCATATACTTGTTTCGCGGACGATGCAAACTTTTTTAGATTCTTTTTGCATTGTTCCTAGCGAATTTAGCGACCATAACCCCCTGACAATCTGTTTAAAATGTCCATGGGTAAAAAAAGGTAATAAGATCATTAATCAAGGTAGATTGGGCACAACAGATGGGAGAAGGCGGTTAAAATGGTCCATGGTCTCTGCGGATATCTTTTATAAGAATATCTCTGAAGGGTGTGCAGAAGATATTAAAGTCTGTACTGATGTGGGGGGTGAACCTAGGTTGGTTCTAGAGGCTTATCAAAATATTTCGGAGAAGGTGTCAGCGCTTCTATCTGTCCCTAATAAAACCCAGGTCAATATAGGCCCGAGATGGTTTAGCCACGACTGTACTATAGCTGCTCGCAAACTGAGGCTTGCACTGTCAGCTTCCCCGAGGAATCGGGAGGTCGTAAAACTCTGTAGAAAGGAATACAAGGTTATTACTGCTGCCCGTAAGGAGTTTTTGAGGAAAGAGGCCTGGGAGGAACTGCTTGACCCCTCTACCCTGAACAGCAGCACCAAATTCTGGGCACTGGTTAAAAAATCTTTTTTGACCGAGGACCCTGGAGATGGACTTGTCTGTTGTATAACTAAAAAGGAATGGGAAAGTCATTTTAAAAGTCTGTACTACTCTGAGGGATCTGGAACCGTGGTTGTTGCCCCCCATGATAGGGACAGCACTATTATTTTTGACAAAAGTGAGGTCTTGGCTGCCATAATGGGTCTCACTGCAAATAAAGCTCTAGGACCTGACGGAATACCACCGGATCATTACAAATCTGATCCAGCTTTCTGGGCTCCCATTCTGGTTGCTGTATTTAATGCTGCGGCCATAGTGGGTTGTCCGGGAACGTGGGGTCTGTCAACTATAGTCCCTGTCTTGAAGAAGGGAGATAGGGGAAGTGCTCTTTGTTTCCGACCAATATCCCTAATTGATTCAATGGTTAAGATTATGGGGAGAGTCATACTCCAACGCCTAACAAGCTGGTCGAATGAAAATAATATCATGTCGCTTTCTCAATATGGCTTTTGTGAAGGGCGCTCTACTATAACTCAGTGTCTCAACCTGTTTCTTATTTCGAATAGATATACCGTTGTACAGAAAGGAGTAATACACCTTGCCTTCATGGATCTGTCCTCAGCCTTCGACTGTGTTAACAGGGGGAGGCTGTGGCAGACCATGAAGGACAAAGGTATTGATAGGTGGACCGTGGAGTTCCTAGCGGATCTGCATAATGACACAAGAGCCAATGTGAGGTTCTCATCGACTGGGGAAACCACAGGAAGTTTTAGCATTAATAAAGGAGTACGTCAGGGGTGTATCTTGGCCCCTTTTCTTTTTAATTTTTATATAAATGATTTAGAGGCTGAACTACAAGATGTTAAATCAGATTGTCCTAGAGCTGGTGCGAGGGGGATTCCTTTACTTTTATATGCCGACGATGCGGTTTTAATTTCACGAACAGAAATAGGTCTCCAGGCACTTTTGAATGCTTTTAATAATTTTATGTCTGATAGGGACCTTATGGTCAACAACTCTAAATCTTATATAATGCATGTTGGCCGTCAACCTAAAAAGAAGTTCAATTTTAAACTGAATGATGTTTTGATCCCCATCACCCAGACGTTCTCATATTTGGGTGTTTTATTTGATACGAACCTTAGTTGGGCCCCACAGTTGGCCAAGAAGAAGGGGGAAATGACTAGAGTAAATGCCTCCATCTTCAACTTTGCTTCCAAACTGGGGAAAAAGCCAAATGTGGCTATGATGAAATTATATAATGCTAAATCCATAGCCACCGCAGTATATGGAAGCGAGATATGGGGCTACACAAATGGCGAACAACTGCAAATAGTCGAAAATAATTTCTTACAGCGACTGTTATGTGTTCCAGGTAGCACACCGAACTTAGCTGTACATGAAGAGCTTGGTTGTCTGTATTTATCTGATATTGTTAAATTGAAACCACTGTTATGCTGGGTAAAATTATGGTTAAGTGATGAAATTCCTTTAACCCATCAGATAGTGGAAGATCTTGTATCGCTCGATCATGCAATGTGTGTACCTTGGCTTAAATATTTGAAGTCCCAATTTTTGAAGCTTGGCCGCCTGAACCTGTTTGACAACCCGAGGGATATAGTTAAGGGTGATGTTGCAGCAATTAAGAGGGCTTTTTTCATGGATTGTAATGCCTTAAGAGATGAAGTTGAGCTCACGAAACCCAATGTTAGAAAGTATATTATGCTGAGAACTTGTGATACGATGGAAATGTACCTAACATGCTCCTTTACCTCCCATGAGAAATTTTTGCTGACCCGGTTCAGGTTCAACATTTTTCATCATCTTTTAATTAGACCTAAGTCGGACATTTTTAAGAAACCTGCAGCGCCCTGTGGCTGCGACGGGAAGTCTCCACAGGATATGCTGCATTTTATATTTCTATGTGCATTTTATGAATATCCCCGTAGGCGGTATCTTGTTACTCTTTTAAAGAAATTAAATTTTAATCAAATCAGGCCTGCCCTTATGTACTTACAGCTGCTGCACTCTGATAGTGTCCTCCAGGTGCTAGAATTTTAAAACTAACCATGAGACTAAGAAAATGTTTAGATGAGTAATTGTGAATCATCTGCAGCCCAATGCACTAATGCACTTTTTTTTTTTTTTTTTTTTTTGTATATGGGCACTACTTGCACTTTTTCTTGTACTGATTTTGTCTATGTACTCTTTTAAGTACCATATGTGTTGTATGTAATCTAGATTGACTTTGTAATTATTGTAATGTTTTTACTATGAAATGTTTAATGCTGTGTACTTTTATGGATTGCAATATATCCGAAATAAAGTCAATTTGATTTGACTTAACATTCTTAACATTAACTAAAAATAATGTACCTGCTATTCAGAAGCAAACGTTAGCATTGTAGAAACACAACTAAATTATTGCTCATTGGGCCCCAGAATCTTGACACCAAACAGGTTGAGCAGGTCCAGCGTTCGCTTAAGAATATCCACCCAGTGGTGCTTCAGCTGCTGGACTATGTGCTGAACCTGGCTGTTGAGCAGTACGCACCAGCACACCCTCCTCCAGTGCAGCCTATGCTCATGCAGGGCTTGCCGCCTGCTACCAGCATGGAGGGTAAGTGAGGATATCCAATAAAAACTAGTGCTGCCACCTCCTCCACGCTGAAGTTTACCCAGGGCTGCACACCTGGGCATCTGCATCGCCCACAAGTTAGGCGACCCTCTGCCATGGTGCTGGGTGGAGTAAGGAAAGATAGGAAACGGAAGGAAAGGAAAGGAGAAATAAGGAAAAACGGGGACAAATAAACAAAATACAAACAAATCTCAAAAAACACCCAAAAATGTGAAAAAAACCATAAACTCCATGAACATAAAGACACACACTAATATAATAAATATAAATGAGGGGTAAATATGTCTGATAGGGGGAGTATTAAAGAGATTAAAGATGGATTGAAAATTTGGCCCATAACAGAGAGTGGAGAAAGAAGATGGCTGCACCCATGCAAAACGGGTGGTGCCGTTCGTGCCTGTGATATGGAAGGCAAAGATACACAGGAGAACCACGTGATGCAGTTTGGTCATGATTTGGACCACGAGTATGAACTCTGCATTGCCTATTGCAACTTAAAGGGGTATACCAGCAAACTGGACCACCCGCAGAACTCCATGTACTGTGGCAGAGTGTTTTAGCTACTCCGCAGAGTTGTCTTATGCACAATTTATCCCGGGCTTATCATTCACCACTCTCCTCTACACCGCTCCACTCTACGCGAATACATTGTTTGCCACAATAGTCAACGTAATTATAGTGCACGCCACAATATTGTACAATACAGTACTCTATGACATATTATTCTATGACACAGTTCGCTACACCACTCCAGTGTATGCCACTCAAGTCTACTCTGCTCTTTGAACCTCAATTTCACTTTATGACACTCTACACGCCTCCACTCTACCAAACTCTACTCTATAATCCCATGTACAACACTGCACTCCAGTTTATGTCACTATACAACACTGTTGTCCATTGTATGCCATTCTGGAGACTGTACTCCTCTCTACAGCACTCTACACAAACTCCATTATGCCACTACACCAGAATTTACTCCACTCTACTCTATAACACACTAACCCACTCTACTTGACTCACCAGAATTCACTCAACTCTACTTGGTATGTGCATGAATATATCAGTTTCTGTATGGGAGTGTGTGCCTGGGTGTGTAAGTGTCTAACAAAGTGTGTCTGGGTGTGTCGGACTCTGTATCAGTGGTTACATCTGTGTGTGTATTGGTGTTAGAGAGGCTATATCGGTGTTCAGCTAGGGGTGTAAGTGGTTGTATCAATATGTACCTGGGTATGCCAGTGGTGGTATCAGTGTGTGCATGAATGTATCACGCTCTATATTAGCATGCGGCTGGATGTATCAGTAGCTTCATCAGTGTGTGTTGGGTGTGTCAGTGTCTAATAATATGTACCTGGGTGTGTCAGACAAACAGTGTGTGGGTGAGTGTGTCACTGTCTATATTTTGTGTGTGAAAGCCTATTTGAGTGACTGTATCAGTGTTTGTCTGGGTGTATCAGTAGCTGTATTGATGTGTAGCTGGGTATGTAAGTGTCTGTAACCTTGTGTACTTGGTTAAATGAGTGACTGTATTATTGTCTACCTGGCTCTATACCCTGAGAATGTAATCTAATGAAAAATTGCTGAAAAAAATAATTAGTGAAATACATTAGTGAGGTGATGCAGGGTCTTGTCTTACATAGGGCTTCCTTGGATTCTCATAAAGCCACTATTTTTGTAGGTGACTTTAACATCTCTTAAAAGTCATATGGATTGGGAAACATTTCACTATGCAGCGAAGAGAATGAAGTGTGGGGGTGTACATGCTCTAAACATCCCTCCTGTAAAACGTTGACTTGGGCTGCATACCAGCTCTTCTTCTTAACACTGACATGGGGTCTTAGGGCATGCAATATCCATTCATTGTCAGACCCAAATGCTACACATACCTTTAATCAACCAGGATATAGAAGCAGAATTGATTACAACTTAATCACTCTCCGCCTATGAAAGAAAGAGACAACCTGAAGGTAATCTTTATGGACGATAGTCACCACAATGCCTTATCAGGTACATTGAATGGTTTGTTCCATAATTTGGAAGATGTTCCTGTATCATTAGCTTTGAATCTCACACTTTAGAATGATAGGCGATGGGTCAAATTGGGCAAAATAGTCAACAGTTTGAGTACAAGGAAGCTCATGGAGGGGGCATTAAGGGGTGCGCTTTGGGGTTACGGGAATTGAGATCTTGTCAAAATACAGTTAAGACTGGGACTAAAAATGTCAAAAAGATAAATAATGTTTTTTTCCAAACTTTAGATAAAAGTTTCATGCCTAAATTTAGGCTGACAAGAACTCATCCCAAATCCAAATACCCTTGGTACAATATATTGTGCACCAACAAGAGAAAGGATCTCCGCCAAGCACTCACCCACGATGATGTATCTCCAATAAGAACCAAAAGAAAAGAAAGAGTATAAGTTGACCTTAGATAAATCTCATTTAGAATCTGAGGCAAAAGCTATGGGAAGACATCTATGAGGCAGTTGTGACCAAAGGCATGAGAACATTTTGGAAATTGGTAGCCATTGTTAACAGTGATCCATCTAGGCCAATTTGAGACACAATCCAGCCAGAGGTCTGACTTGCCCAATTATCAAATTTTTATAGAGCTCAGGAAAGCTCTTCGGTTGGCGATGTTATGCAACACATGATGTTATTCATTCCCCTGAAGTTCTTCCTGTGTTTGAGGTAATAGATACACTGGACCCAATAACATTTATTTTGCCTGGTAAGGCTGCTGGGCCTGCTGGTGTCCTGGATGACCTATTACTGGTCGATGCCGAACCAAGGCATCAACCATATTTCAATACATTTCAAAATGTTGGCAAATTATATTTTGAAAGGAAGGACTATTCCGACCAGATTGAAGGCGGCTCAAATTGTAACTATTTACAAAAAGGGTTTTAGGGACTCCCCGCTGAACTATGGGCCTATTGGCCTATTAAATGTGGCTCAAAAACGATTTGCTTGACAGATCTTACAAAAGACTAGATTTTTGGATGGAAGACCACCGGGCCCTGTCGCCACTGCAGGCTGGCTTTAGAAAAAGGGTCAGCACGACCAACCTGATCTTTTGATTTCTTCTAATTTATTGAAAAACTGTTGTTCTACAGACTGAACACCTATATCTTGTTTTCGTTGATTTAAAAACAGCTTTTGATTTAATCTTGAGGGCTTACCTATGGGAGCGACCCTTGACCCTGCTTCCAGGCAGGTCGCTCCCTAGGCCGCGCAGCTCTACCTGATTGCACCCGTGTTCCCAGATCTGCTGCTGCCGGGTTCTTATCCCGTTGTAGGTCCTGCTCGTTTCTCACTTCTTTTGAACTTGCACTGTGATTGTCTTGTAATTGTGATGTGCTGCTGCTGATTTGTCCTCATCTTTCCTTTTTTTTCCCCTGTACTTGTTGTGCCCCCCTTTGCCTTCTGTTTCCCTTGCCATTTTCCCCATTCCCGATTCCCGATTCCTACCACTGCGTCCCCTGTGGCCCATCCCCTCGTCTTCCATTCACCTCCCGCCTCCCAGCTGCGCCTACCTCTCACCTTCCCTTATATGGCGGCCACTGCACGGCCGTGAACGCCTGTCTGCACCTGTCCGCGCCTGGACTGCGCCCACGCCAGAACCCCTGGCCCCCGCAAATGTCACAACGCCTGACTCAGCTATGATGCCAGCACCCTCCATCTACTCAACCCCGGACAAGAACACTTCTGTCTCCGGGCCATTCCGAATCGCACCCAACGACTTTTCACCTCCCGGAACTGCAGCTTCACCAGCATCCGCCCGACAAACCACCGCCCAGGAAAGAACCCAACTGCCTCAGATGCATCCTCCGCAACACCCGCTCCACCCGCAAACACACCATCGAACTATGGGACCTACTCGACTCAACGTCCCCAGACGTCGCCTTCCTGACGGAGACCCAGCTTAACCCTGCCTCAGCACCCGACATCGCCATAGCTATCCCTGATGGCTTCAAGATCACCCGCAGAGACCGCACCAATGGAATCACCATTGTCCACAATTCCACCCTCAAGGTCTCTACCAACTCCGACGACACCCTCAACACCACGGAACACCTGCACTTCCAGATCCACACCGACCCCACCACCACCCTCAAAGGAACCCTCATCTACAGACACCCCCGGACCCCGAACACAGGTCAGTGACTCCATTGCCGACTTCATCAGCACACACGCCCTCGCCTCCATGAACTACATCCTCCTAAGGGACCTGAAATTCCACCTCGAGAACAACAACACTAACTCCACCACCCTGATCGACAACCTCGCCAACCTAGGACTCAGACAACTCGTCACAACACCCACCCATGCCGCCTGCCACACCCTAGAGCCCATCTTCTTTGCAAGCCCCCATATCTCCTTCCATCACACCACCAAACTCCACTGGACCAACCATCGCTGCAGCCCCTTCACATTCAGGAAACCCACCATGCACCACCACACACCCAACAGATGCCTTGCCGCTGCTGGAGCGAAGTCACTGAAGACCAGCTTTCCACCACCCTCACCCAGAGACCACCCTCCGACCCCACCGACGCTGACACCGTTGCCCTCAACCTCAGACAGTGCGCCAACACCCTCGCCCCACCCAAGAAACCTTCCAACAATCACACCAGCAAGAAAGCCAGCTGTTTCACTGAAGACCTCCAGCCCTCCAAATAAACATGCCAAAAACTGGAGAAGAACTGGCTCCGCGAACGAACACCGGACTGCTACGCAGCCCACAAGATCGCCACACGTAGACATCATCATCTCATCAGATCTGCCAAAAGGACCTCATTCAAAGACCGCCTAGACATCAACATACACAACAGCAAGAGCTCTTCAACAACATGAAGGAACTCTCCAACCGCAGCTCCAACACCAACGACATCCCACCTTCGCAAGACCTGTGCGACTCACTGCCCACCTTCTTTCACCAACATCCATGACAGCTTCAACGTTACGACAGCCCTGACAACCACTGGGACCTCCACCCCCATGACCACCACTCGCACCAGCCGCCTGCTCACCTGGACCAACATGGACGACGACGGCACCAGCAAGATCATGAACACCATCCACTCCGGATCACCCTCAGACCCATGCCCACACCACATTTTCAACATAGCCAGCACAGCCATCGCACCCTATCTGCGGAAAGTTATTAACATCTCCTTCGAGACAGTAACTTTCCCAGAAAGCTGGAAGCACGCCAAAACCAAAGCCTTACTCAAGAACCCCAAGGCAGACCCCAAGGACCTCAAGAACTTCCAGCCCATCCCCCTACTCCTGTTCCCAGCGAAAGTCATCGAGAAAACCGTCAACAAACAATTGACTCGCTAGCTTGAGGAGACGAGCTACCTGGACCCGTCCCAGTCCGGGTTCCTCAGCAACCACAGCACCGAAACCGCCCTCATCGCTGCCACCGATGACATCAGGACCCTGCTAGACAATGGAGATACAGCGGCCCTCATCCTCCTGGACCTATCAGCCGCCTTCGACACGGTCTGCCACCGCATACTACGATCAAGCCTCCATGATGTCGGGATCCAAGAGAAGGCCCTGGACTGGACCACATCCTTCCTCTCCAGCAGAACACAGAGCTTCCACCTACCCCTTTCTGCTCCGATGCCAACCAGATCATCTGCGGCGTACCCCAGGGCTCATCCCTCAGCCCAACGCTGTTCATCATCTACATGGCACCCCTCACCCACGTCGCCCGACAGCACAACCTCAACATCATCTCCTACGCCGATGACACACAGCTGATCCTCTCCCTCACCAAAGACCCCATACCACCAAAACCAACCTCCACAATAGAATGGAGGCCGTCACCGGAGGGATGAGGAACAGCCGACTGAGCTGAACTCGGACAAGACAGAGGTCCTCAACCATGGATCCACCCCTTCCGCCTGGGACAACTCCTGGTGGCCGACCACACAGGGAAAAGCCCCAACACCCACCGACCACGCACGCAACCTAGGGGTCATCCTCGACTCCACCCTCACCATGGCCAAACAGGTCAACCCTGTCTCCTCTTCCTGCTTCAACACCCTCGGCATGCTCTGCAGGATCTACAAGTGGATCCCCTCCAATACGAGAAGAACAGCCACCCAGGCCTTCAGCATCAGGTTGGACTACAGAAACGCACTCTACGCGGGAGCTTCGGCCAAATTCCTGAGACGGCTCCAATGCATCCAGAGTGCCTCTGCACGTCTGATCCTTGACATCCCCTGCTGCAGCCACATCACAACCCACCTGAGAGACCTGCACTGGCTCCCTGTTAACAACCTTCAAACTCCTCAACCATGCACACAAAGCACTCAACAACACCGGGCCAGCTTACCTCAACAGACGACTCAGCTTCCAAATCCCCATCTGCCAGCTCCACTCCGCTCCGCCAGCCTCGCCCTCGCCCCAGTCCCCCTCATCCAAAGAGAGACTTCCGGCAGCAGATCTTTCTCCCACCTCGCTGCCAAGACCTGGAACACCCTCCCCACCCACCTACGGCTGACACAAAACCTACTGACCTTCAGAAGACTCCTCAAGACCTTGCTCCTCAAGCAGTAGCAGCACCTCCCAACCCCAGTGCCTTGAGACCCTCACAGGTAAATAGCATGCTTTACAAATGATATGATTGATTAATTGATTGATAACTTGAGGAAAAATGAGGTCCCAAACAATATTTTGGATATACTGGTTTGTTTGCACCAGGTTACTTATGCCCAGGTGAGATGGGGCCAAGGCGGAGAGTTGACAGAACCAATTGCTATTGAGAATGTTTTTGACTGCCGCAGTTCTGCCAAATCTTACTACACTCTAGACGCTGTGTCTGACAACATCAGCAGAGGCTGGAAACAGTGATTATTTTTAAAGGAAGCAGCGTTTTTTAAAATTGTGTAAACTGTGATCCACTCACCTCGCGGCTGACTACTGCAGTTGAGGCTGAAATTGGGGTTCTTTTTAAAAGCAGGTAAGAAACATTATATGTAACCTGGCACTCAGGCACTTACCTTGCACATTGCACCAAGCCCACAGCTCTCCCCAGTTACCCCGGTCCATCACGACAAGTGCCGATTGTACGGAGGGTGCGGCGGGGACCGAAGAGAAGCTTATTTCCGGTGCAGGGGCATTTCCGGCTGACCGGTCTAGTCGCTCAGACCACTTTTCCAAAGCCCTATTTAAACCATGATAGAACGGACGCGCTTCTCCACACTGCCCAACCCGAAATATGCTAACCGAAACTAAACACTGTCCAAATTGTCTACTCCACTTTAACTTCACCCAGAGCTGCACTATACCACAGCAACCCGCTAAGGATAGTAGAAAGAAAGACATAGTTATAAAAGCGGCCTTGCTTAATGCATGGTCCCTGGTGAAACACAACTCAAACACGGCCAACCTAATTGAGTCTCACGCCCTCGATATACTATTTATTACGGAAACTTGGGCGGATGAATCCTCTGGCATAGGCCTGGCAACGGCCATCCCTGGGGGCTATTCTATAGATCGGGCAGTTAGGATAGGTAAAAGAGGGGGCGGGCTAGCCATCATCTATAAAGATGAGCTACGGGTTAGAGGATCAGCCACAGGCAGCAACCCGGACTGTGAGCTTCTATCCTTTAATATTGCTATCACAAAAAACTACGCCTTTAAAGGCCTCCTACTTTACAGACCCTAAAAGCCAAAATCCCCTTGTTACAACTTCTCGATCCATTCTTAGAATCTAGCCTAAAAGAGACAGACTATATCATACTGGGGGACTTCAATTTTCATTTAGAAAAAAACGCAGACAGAGATACTCTGGACATCACACAAACCATGGCCAGCTGCTCACTGATACAAAAAGTCCAACAGGGCACCCACTCAGCTGGACATACTCTGGACGGAGTATATACCTCCAACAGAAACTTAATAATTGAGGAAATTATGCCTGTGCCTTGGTCGGACCACAAAGTCATCAAGTTCTCCCTGACAATTGAGCAAACCATAAGGTCAAGACCTTTGCAAACAAGAGACCATATATATCAGGACTGGACCAATCTGAACGTACCCAAGTTACAGGAACAATTGGAACAGACAACCCCCGAATTAAACCCTGACTGCAACATAGCTAATGAGCAACTAAATACCTGGATCAAATCCGCGGTCCTAAAAGCTGCTCCTATAAAAAAGGCAAGATCCACAAGACATAAAACCTCAGAACCTTGGTTCTCGGAGAAATTAAGACTATTAAAACAAACCTGTAAGAGGGCTGAATGGAAATGGAGGACCAACTACGAAGAAGGGGCCTAAGAGACCTATCGAAGGTCCCTGGCCTCCTATAAAAAACTGATTCTGGAAGAAAAATCTTCCTATTATGTAAAAAAAATCAATGAGGCCAAAAACTCCTGTAAAGACCTATTCTCTTCAGTGAAGAAACTGACTAACCCGGCCGCTAATGTCCAATTGGAGGAAAGTGCCGTATTCTGCAACACTCTGGGACAATTCTTCATCAACAAAGTAAAGGCTGTATACGATTCAGTTAGCTACAACAATCGCGATATCAATCAAAAAACAGGGGTTTACCCCAACCTCTGTGGGTCTAGAGAAACCAGAGATTCAGGGTTTAGATTTATGACTCCATCAGCAGAACAGATATATTAAACAATTCTGAAAACTAGGTCAGAAGGTATCACTGACCCATGTACACCTAAGATCCTCCATCTATTCCCAGAGTCACAAAGCAAACAACTCCAAATACTCTTTGAGAAAGTAATACAGGCAAGCGTCTTCCCTGACGACTGGAAAACAGCATGTGTCACACCGCTTCTGAAAAAGCCTAATTTGGACCCCCTAGACCCTGTCAACTATAGGACTTTATCAAAAATACCTTTCCCGGCAAAAGTGTTGTAAAAAATACTAAACTCACAGCTGACAGGGTTCCTCAGGTCCGCTCACGCTTTAGACCATTCACAGTATGGGTTTAGGGAAGAACACAGGACCGAAACAGCACTTATCGTGGCAGTGGAATAGCTTAGGAGTATCCTGGATGGGGGCAGGAAGGCTGCCTTGATCCTACTAGATCTATTGGCAGCCTTCAATACTGTCAACCATGATATACTCCTGGCTCACCTCGCCGATCTGGGGGTCCACAGCTCTGCCATGGCTCTGATGGCATAATTTCTCAAAGATAGAACCTTTACGGTTAAAATAGGGGGATGTACCTATAAACCATTTAAATCCCCATGGGGGGTGCCACAGGGCTCCTCCTTAAGTCCCACCCTTTTTAACATATACATAGCCCCCTTAGCCTCTATAATCAGAAACTGTGGGTTCCTTCCTGTCTCCTACGCCAACGACACACAAATAGTGGTGTCCATCTCTAACAACCCTGACGAAACGGCGGAGAGGTTCAAGAAATTCATGAAGCAAGTCAACAATTGGCTGCAAACTAATTGTCTGAAACTAAATGGTGATAAATCAGAGGTAATGCTGTTTGGCATAGAACCCAACATCTGGTCACGGAAATGGTGGCCGGATAGTCAGGGGGGTGCCCAATACCAGTGGATAAAGTCAAGAATCTGGGTTTTGTGCTCGACAATAAACTCACATTCCTAGCCCAGACAAACAAATTGACTTCTTTGGTGTGGTACACCTTGAAGCTGATAAAAAAAGCTATTACTGTTCATCCCCATAGAAACCCGCAAAACCTTGGTAACTATGCTAGCCCTGTCAAGGCTTGATTATGGAAACGCCTTACTTGCAGGGCTACAGAAGCAATTAATGCTTAAAATACAACAACTACAAAATGCAGCCGTAAGGCTCATTCTGGACATCACCAGATATGAACCAGTAGCCACCAGACTTAAAAGTCTACACTGGCTCACAGTGGAGAAAAGGGTGCCTGGCCTATAAGGGCCTCCATAGGAGTGGTTCCCACTTTCTAAAACAGAACCTAAAACAATATGAACCAACAATGAACCTCAGATCTAGCAAGGCGAAACTGATCAAAACACCCAGATTTAAATTACTGAGATGGGGAGGCAGAAGTTTCCTACTACATGCCGCCAAGGCATGGAACCTGTTGCCCTTTTCAGTTTAGAATAGCCCTTCACTCTTTGTTCAGGAAAGCTGTAAAAACCTGGCTCTTCTCACTCTAAGCGTTCTTCCGACTTGGCATGGCTACACTCTTTACTTTGGACCTAGCACCAAGACGCCCTAGGGCATTTACACGCTCTACAAGTCTTTAAATCAAATCAAAACAAATCAGAATGGTGTCCGACAAGGCTGTGTCCTTGTCCCCAACCTTTTTTCTTTATATATTAATGAAGTGATATGTTATGTAGAGGATGGTTCAAAGGATGCTCCTTGTCTTTGTGGTCGTAAAACCTTGCTTTTACCTTTTTCTGATGATACACTTTTGATCCCAAAGATCCCCATGGGGCTACAGAGTTTGTTGAGCAAGTTTGAACACTTCTGTACTGATAGTGGTCTTATAATAAATCACTTTAAGACCAAGTTTATGACCATAAGCCCCCATAAATATTTTAGCAGGTCAATAATGTTGGGGGTTACCCTCTGCAGAGTTTGAATATTTAGGAATAAGACCAAATCTGTGTTATGAGCCTCACAAGTTGACAGGAGCAATCTAAATTTAATTCAACATTCTGCGGAAATAGAAAGCCAGTATAGAGCATCTCGAACCAGGAACATCTCACCTGCAATTAAGGTCTATAGAGCAACGGCTTAGGATAGTGCACTCTTCAAAACCGAACTATGATGCTTCTCAAACCTTTCCTTTCTAATCCCACCAAGACGAGATATGCATCCTAACTTATTAATACATATTGCTCAATTAACACCATTATTGTATTGGAAAAAGTTGAAGTACTCTATAGAGCTGGAGGACTACTGTGGAGCCGTGGAGGAGGTGGTCTCACTGGATAGATGTTTTAAAATAAAGTGGTTGCTATATGTTGAAAAAATGCTAATACAAATTGGTCTAGGTGAATTTTGGTCTTCTATGAACCCCATGCCCCACTTAGCCAAAGCCACATTCAAAGGTGCATACTGGGCTTATGTATACAACCTTGAATTCCAGAGGGTGACTGATGGGCCACTTACATCTTGATTCTTCTAGACTGTTTGAATCCCTTTTGGATTTCATTTCCCCATGGACTGCAAGGGCACTTTTCCTTAAATGTATCTATGGCACTTTACAGAACATGTGTTTGACAGCAAATTGGAATTCACTAAAGACATCAAGTACTGGTTGTCCTATTTGCCAGAAATCAGAGGAAACATTAGCGTACTTTCTCTTTTTCTGTCTGGGCTATACTCGTCCTAGGAAAACATGGATTATCCCTGTTTGTAAAAAATTAGGCTGCTGCAGATTAGAGGTAGCCATACACCTATTGAAAAAATCCGCCACCTAAAATTGCTGACTATGATTGTACATTTTGTTTTAGATAGTTCTTTATAGCCTTGCCATGGGGGTACAGAATGAGATTGTTGATATATCTTGTTTTTATTGGTATGGATTATTTAATGTCCTTATAATTATATTGTAATTATTGCATATTATATGTAGGTCTTTTGACCATGAATTGATCTGTATTTATTTAATGAGGAATTCCTGGAATCTTAATCGGGCATTTCTATGTGTTTTATGTGCTTTTATGGGTGAATAGCCCGAATAGAGATATTTTCGATTAGACTTGAAATATATTACTCCAATAGATGACGGAATACATCTGTATGAAAAGAAAAAAAACACAAATATGAGTTGGTATTACAATTTTTAAAATTAGGCAATATAGTTACAATTGCAATAAAGCATAACTTCATAATAACAAACAGATTACTATTCAATTTGTATGCTGTAATGCTATGTTACATCAAAATTACACATTTCATGTTCCCATTTTTACTTTCCCAGTTACTATACTTATGAACCATAACTGATGTATTATTGAAAGAATCATCATTGAACAGTGGGGACAAAAACAATCACAAAGATCATTGAAAAAAACTGCACACTATGTCACTGCAATTAAGCAACACTGTGCATTGCACTCACTACACTTTTTAAAGCAATCATTTTACCTATGCTTCCTTGACAAATGTAAAGAAACATATCCTGTAAATGAGACCTTTATCATTAGAACTAGACCGATATACATAAAGCACACTAGCATAGGGAAAGCCTTATAAAAACATCACCACTGGTAGGCCACATGATGTTATAAATCCTGATAATGTATCTACTGCAACTAAAATATTCCACTTTTAGAATTGTATTCCTACCTAGAACTTCAGATCCAGAAACAAAATGTAAGAATGTGGTAGCTTATGAGGCAGTCTTTGGTGGCTATCATTACATTCTGTCCATCAACTTGTATTTTTTACATAGACAGTGTGTTGACCAGATGTGGCAGTAAGTCCTTCATGAAATATAGCCATAGGAGTATCATTTTTTTCATAAATAGATATTAGTCCTGCTTTGAAATTTGTTATCTCTCCTTCCATTTTACTTCCACCTGCTCTGCATTGTTATAGAATTAAAATAAGATATTTCTCACTTTTTCGTAGACATAATGTTGACATGAGATCTAATCGACAATTTTGGCAGGTATCGTTTTGTGTAGCTTGTTTGAACAGTCTGTCAAAAGGCACAGTTTAAAAATCTGGTAGTGTTAAATTGTTGCGTGTTTATCTAGGTTCCTGATCGATACTGTGACCTTATGCCCCTATTTGGCTATAAATCCATTTATTCCCTATATTGGCATAACCGTTCAAGTGCGATTTTCAGAAAGTCATCTCTGGCCTCACACGAACAGAGCCACATTCCAGCATAGCTCTCTGCCACTTCCTTTGCGACCAATTAGTGCAATGACAGAGCAGGAGTCACTATCTGAGATTCCTAGATTAACACTCCGAGTTCTTCAACAAGATAAAAACTCAGCAAACCTGGAAATCCCCGCTTGCTGTGTTTTGATTAGTAATGGAACTCTAATGAGCAACTGATAGCTATCACTTCCTAATGACATCTTTAATTGACGTCTTATGTCCAGCAAACTTGCGTCAAACCCGGCACCTGTCAGGTATAAATATTACCAACGTTGCCTTAAGCAATAGCTCGTAGCTCGTTGCCTGTTGTTAGCTGTCTGCAAGACCCCGTGTTGGTGAAGCTAGCACCCTGTCGCTGCAGCCTGCTGTCCCCTTGGTGGTGAAGCTACTGATACCATTATCGCTGCTAAAGCGCGAACGATGGTGCAGTACGCTTAGGAGCTGAACAGCCGTCCCTCTGCGGAGACACCCAGCAGATTCCAGCTGCCTGCGGACTCTGTCCTCCCTCCTTCCTCGACGCGCTGAAGAGAGCCGCTGCCTTTCTCCTGCAGAGAAATCCAGCTCCAGCGTTTCCGGTCTGCCCTCGCGGGTGACTGGGATATCGAGTGCCCCCTGAAGGAAATACCCGACTTCCCTCATTCTATTCAGAGGTATGGTGTTGACTAAACCCTTAGATGAGAATTCTTGAAGCAAACCTTGGCAAAACCAACCTAACTTAAAGCTACCTACTTACTCCCCTTCCACGTGTTAGGCTTAGGTCAGGCACACTGGGGTAGGCGTAGTTAGAAGCACCAGTTGAGTATGTTAGCCTAATGTATATATGACTGTATATATGTTTTATTACTTTTAAACCATTGTATGGCTAAGAAACCATATCAATGCTTTTACAGTATTATTTTGCAATCCTTATCTTACTGTACGTACTTTTTATAATAACAAGTCTTGCAATTGTGGCAATACATTTCTCTTGTACGAGAAGAAAGACTGTTCAATAAATGTTAACCCTTTATTGACAAACGCCTGTCTCTCTATTCTCTACATCTCGTGAAAGTAAACTGCACTAAACTAACTGAGTGAAATACAAGTCTATTGTTTCACACGACCCTAGAGATTGACTCTTGATCTGAGGAGGAAAGTTGTCATGTTGCACGGTTGTTGGAAAGCTGAATCCCTTCTTGTCTGTGCTAGGGAATCTGATCACTTCCCATGCAGAGAAGAAAGTTTCCAGTGACCTCTGAGCTAGTTGGTAACACACCTAATTAAGTTTAGCATAGTCAGTGGAGGCCTGGAATATCCGCAGTTCCACGTCGATACTACTGTTTATGTTATTCCAATGCGCAGGGCCTAGTGGGAAACTAGGAACTACACTACAAAATAAAGAAATCACTCCAAATCTATTTCTGTACTTGATGTGAATGAGCAATCTTCACACTCATGGTTCCATGAGTAGGTAAGTCAAAAGAACTAGGGGTGGGGAGTGAACTCTGTTCCACTGGCAGAGTTTGCAGAGTTTTGCCCATTCCACGCTCTGCTTGAAATGCAAAGTTTATCAAAAACTCCACACTCAGCCGCATGGCAGAGTTTACAGCCACCCACCGTCCAATTGCTGCTTGGTAATCTTTAGGCGAATTCAGTTGGAGATACCTTGCACATATATTAGAAAAGCTGTTACAGCTGCTGCCTGAAATCACGCCTTAAACCTTCCCAGTGTCATTTGAGTGAATTTTTATTTTCAGATTTGCCTCTTCAGGAATCCTTTCTTTTTAAAAGTTTTATTTTGCAACGTGAATAAAAGTACAGAGAATATCACATCAAATAAAGCCACCACCCCCCACCCCCCAAGAAAGTAGAAAACTATGTGTAATAGAAAATAAAGGCACAATGAGAGAAAAAAGGAAGAAGAAAAAGGAACATAATTGTAAAGCAGCAGTCCAGAGTCCTACGATTGTAATGGCATTGATGGAGCCCAAAAACTAAAATTCTTTATAAATGATGACACAATCCACTATCACACTTACCAATCAATACCAGGCCCATAAACATAGAGAGTGAGGTGAATGGATACTATATGTTGTATAACTTTTAGCAATAAACTATCTATAATAAGCAAGACCAGCTTGTCATTTTAAAAAGTTTATTAAAACATATTTAAGAAAACTTAGGTTTGGAACTTTATTAAGCAAGCATTAGAAAAAGTCATATAAGTTTTATTCAGCATTTTATAAAGAGAGCTTTATTCAAGATAATATTATTCATTAGCAGAAATAAGTGAAAAGGAAGAGCATTTCCAAAACCTAACTATCTCTCTGTCACTACCCTCATCGCCTGAAAACAAAGTCTTAAAAGTTACATTTCTTACGTGTAATCATCGGACAGCAGAACACGTCCTTCTGGAATCAAGAGCGTAAGCCAAAAGTTTGTAGCTAAAGCCTATTCTTATACCCTAATTTAAGCTGAGCTAACTATTTTTCACATTCCAACAGCTGAATTCTGGCTCTCCATTGGCTGAATCACCTCACGCCACAGTAAACTGTGACATCTTCCACAACGAGACCAGGCTTTACACAGAGTCATTGCTCATGCACAGAATCCTGGCGACAGTTCCTTAATCTGCTACATTTTGTAGCAAAAATGTTCAAGCAATACAAAATCTTGTCACGTCTCTTCCTTTCAGCCTTGAGCCTGACCGTTCTGAGCTTTCCGTGGCACATCCAAACCCACTCCACAGAGTTGTCTTTAGCAGTTCATTTTCTAGTGATTTCAAAATAGAAGTTTGTAGGCTTGTCATCTTTTTTTTCAAATTAAACTTTCTCCTGTGGCTTAGCATGCGCAGGCCTTTTCTAGAAGGGCGTCAATTTTCTGCGCCACTTTTTGCTTGCGTCACTGCTCCACTTTCAGCTTGCGTCACTTTTTCAGAAAACTTATTTAAACAAACACAAAAGAATAATTAATTCAGGTAAAACAAACCCTTCTGTACCACCCAGCCCTTGCTAATTATTAATTAACCCACTAATAAAAGACATTTAGCAAAAGCAAACAAATAAAGCAACACATATAATAACTACCATTCTTCATGTAATCCAGCTTTATGTTACTATAATAGTTACCTGTCTAGGAATTCTCTCTTGGAACCTGAAAGCAAAAATTATTTGACTCTCTGGGTGCATTGGAACCCAATACCACTCAGTATCATGTGGTATCTGACATAGGATCTCTACTGGTTTGGCCACGATAAGACAACAAGAGATAACTATCTTGTTAACCTTTCTCAGGTCCTGTACTATTTTGTACCATTCATCTGGCTTTCTAATTCCCATATCTGGTGAGTCACAAAGACTATTCTCAAACTCTTTTAAGACACCCTGCTTAACGAAATTTTCAATAACAGGAATTTTTTCTGGCTTCATCTTGTACTGTGGAACATTAGGAAATTAGTTTCCCTGCTTGTTTGCAATTTTAACTGGATCAGGTCTGTTTTCCTGGACTCCACAGAATCCTGTATCTGTATTGTATTTCTGCTCATTATCATAATTTGGAAATGGCGGCGAAGGTATCTCATTCTGCTGAATCACCACCTGTCGCTGAATTTGTAGCTGTTCATTCAGTAACTGTTGCTGCTGATTTATCTCATCCTGCATCTGTGAATTTTTACACTCTCCTACAAAAGCTAAAGTCGCTTTTTCCTTCTCTCTTTTCTTTGTCCATTTTGTTTTCCATTTATTCAGACTACCCCTTTTTCTCAAAGCCCAAATTAAATCTTTTATATGGGCAGAGGCAATTTTACCTGTATTGCTCAAGCCTTCCATGTCCTCATCATCCTGTAATCTTTTTAATCTGTCTATACTAATTGTATTATCCAGTAATTTATACTCAGGTCAACGTCAGTGTTTTCACTAGGTGAAACTAGAGTCATCACTCTCTCTTGCTGAGTTGGAATCATTATATTAACTTATTTTCAGGTACATTAGAATAAAGTTTTTCAGCAAACTTTTGAATTTCACAATTCAATGTGACCATTAAAGCTGTGGGACTAGTTTCATCTTTTCTAAGCACTGGGGGAACAGGTCCAATTGTCACTGCTTCCATGTCTGAGGTTAACTGCTCAATTAAATCATTTGTAAAACTTACATGATCATGAATATTAATTTCAGAAGTACTAAGCATCTCATCATATCTATCTGTTGTGACACCTTTAGAAGAGGTATGGACTGGGACTCTATTAATTTGAACTTGGACTCTTGGCGACACATTAACCTGCTTTCCTGACATCACATTAATCTGTTCTGGAGATCTACTTTTATTTCTGTCCTGATCTGTATTTTCAACATCATTTTTACAATGATCAATAAATTCTGCTCTGACATATTTATTATTTATTTTTGCTGATTTGGGAATTATTAATTTGCTCTCACATGTAGCAACAACCCTTTTAACCTGTTTGAATATATTTTCCATTTTCTGATAGTAGAAAAACGTTTTCTTCTTCAAATAATGACTGTCCATGATTTAAAATACTTACCTTTATTAAAATTAATTTCAATAATTACAATAAGTAATTATGTTCACTTAATTGACCTAATAGCATTTACTGATCAATTAATTAATTAATTTGCCAAGGTCAGGTGAAGTATAACTTTATAACCTGATCAATTTAATTTAACTTCCAATTTACCTGCATCGCTAATTTTAATAAACCTGGAAAGAAAAACATAAATTTGCAAAAACAATAACAACGCAAAATATTTATTTACAACAATAAATACCAGCATATAATCACATGTGTTTTAAATGTACTTATTTTTTACTTACACACCTTCTGCAACATATACCTGTAAAAATTAAGCCTAAATGTGCTTGCTTTTCTAATGTACAGTGCTATTAATGCTATAATTTTATTTGCAACTCTAATAACAATCTGCTAATTATTTGCTTTTTATTTAAAATTGTAACAATGTCCTTGCTATAGTTGTGTTTTTCACTAACTATTTTACATAATTTCCACTACCCAATTTTGTATTAAATATTAAAAACGATCTAACATTAAAACTCTAGGCATAACTAGCGTTAAAAAAAATAAAACACTCTGCAGTTAACAATATTTATTTATTATAATCAATGCTTGGGCCAATTAGCGTGTGGCTGCCACAACTCTCAGCTAACTATAATGCCTGTCAGAGCCTCAACCAATCCAGCTCCTCTATGACACTGACACTGCAGATCAGAGCACCACAGCTCAGCTCAGCTCAGCGTGTCACACAGTGGGAATCCAAGCCTGCTTTTTTATTTGAAAATCGGCAAGAGCAGCAGGCACAAGTATAGTGTAATGTTTATACAGCTCACGAAGCCTCAAACAATGAGGTCGCGGCCCTTGTGTGACGCTGCGCGTCAACAGCCAATGGGTGCGCGACCAACCTACGCTGGGAACCAATCAGGGATGCGCATCAATGTAGCAAAAATGTTCAAGCAATACAAAATCTTGTCACGTCTCTTCCTTTCAGCCTTGAGCCTGACCGTTCTGAGCTTTCCGTGGCACATCCAAATCCACTCCACAGAGTTGTCTTTAGCAGTTCATTTTCTAGTGATTTCAAAATAGAAGTTTGTAGGCTTGTCATCTTTTTTTTCAAATTAAACTTTCTCCTGTGGCTTAGCATCAGCAGGCTTTTTCTAGAAGGGCGTCAATTTTCTGCGCCACTTTTTGCTTGCGTCACTGCGCCACTTTCAGCTTGCGTCACTTTTTCAGAAAACTATTATTTAAACAAACACAAAAGAATAATTAATTCAGGTAAAACAAACCCTTCTGTACCACCCAGCCCTTGCTAATTATTAATTGACCCACTAATAAAAGACATTTAGCAAAAGCAAACAAATAAAGCAACACATATAATAACTACCATTCTTCATGTAATCCAGCTTTATGTTTCTGAAAGAGTAAAAAGATGATTAAATAATACACAGACAGACAAACACAACATAGGACATACATGTAAGCACATATAAAAGCACATGCCATGAATGATCAGCTGCATATTAATGGTGACAAAGACAATAGGACAGACATAACAAACAGGACAATATTAATAATGTGTTACAAAAACAAACTTGCAAATGCAACAAGAGCACATATAATTAGTTTCCCGCGTGTTCATGTGTGGTGCAAACTTAATCTAGATTGGTTTAATCAAACAAATCATGCAAACACTCATTAATATATTATTTCAAATTATGAGAGTATGACATCACGAGCCAGAATAAAATATTTTCTAAAGCTCGCTCTATCAGCATAAAACAGGCGAAGGAAAGGAGTCAACAAATGGGAGGAGTCAAAATTCTTCGGTGAAAAAATAAATCATAATTAGGAGGAAGAAAAGCAAACAAAACAGACAAAAATTAACCAGATTGTTCCAGCCAAGAAGTAGATTTTCCCACGCCTCAAGGCCCATTTTCAGGCCCCTGCGTCCCTTTTTGGTGTAAACAGCTATTTCTAAGTGATAGGTAGCAACAAGTCTAGCAAGCCAGTGAGAGAATGAAGGGGGCTTTGGGTTAAGCCAAGCAGTGGCCACACAAATCCTCCAGACTACCATTGCAATAAAAGTTAGTCCCTCTCTTTTCACCTGCGGAGTTTCTGACTGTGTGCCTAACATAATAATGGTGGGATTTAATGTTATGGGCTGAGTGGTAACTTTCCTTAAGAATTCCTGTATGCGGTTTAATGTAGGGGAGAGTTTTAAACATGTTGCAAATATATGTGTAAAATTGGCCCCAAATTCCGAGCATCTAGGGCAGAGTGTGCCTTGACCAGTCCCCCACTTTGCAATCTTGCTAGGAGTAATATATAAAAAAAAATAGTTTTAAAGTGTTGAGCCTGTAGTTTGGCAGAAAGTAAAATGTTTTGCGACAGAGCGAGTGAATTAAAAAAAAAACACTACTGTGGGATGCCAGTCTACTGTGCCATTTGCCTGCTATGGTCTGTAAGTCATCCGGGGACTGTCTATTTATGATGTTGTATAGCAGGCCAATTCGAAGGACCATGGGGTTACGCAGTGTGTTAAGAAGATCGACTTCCATAAATCCTGTCACACCCCCAGCCTTCCTGGAGAGAAAGTCATGAATGGAGAGATATTTAAAGGCATCTTCATTCTTGAGGCTGAATTGGCTGATAGATCAGTGAAAGGTATGACTCCCTCACTAGTGATGAGATCTCCCAGTTTCCGAATGCTGGACTTGTGCAAATCCTAAAAATAGGCCCTTCCAAAGATGGCAGGAAGGTTATCATTATTAAAAGTGGGGGAATAATGGTTAAATCTGACCAGCCCAGAAATTCTGCGGATACTACGAAATACTTTAAAATAATTCAATAATGTCTTAAATCTTACCGCTTATAGTATCTGAAAGAAATTTCTCGGAGTAAACAGCCCCAACGCTGTTCACCCAACAGGAGTTGGAAAGGCGAGGCAAGCCCAGATATATGGGGGAAAGGCGGCTCTCTGACCAATTCGGAGCTGTACTGTAGAACCGAGGCCCAATAGTGCAGCGTAATGTTAGGAAAGGACCAGCCTCCTCGTTCTTTTGGTAGACATAGCTGCCTTAGTGCCCTCCTGGGTTGGGAATATGCCCAGATAAACTGTGTGAATATTTGTTGGAATTGCAGTAGGTTAGCTTTGCTAAATTCCAGGGGTATTGTACTAAAAAAATAAAGGAGTTTGGGAAAATATGTCATCTTTATGACATTGCATCTGCCAACAAGAGTTAACTGTAGATTGTTGATTTGTTTCAATACCTTCCAAGTATGCATGGCGAGTGGAGCTAAATTATCTGTAACGATCTTGTCCAAGTTAGAGGAAATGGAGACTCCTAGGTATTTGGCCTTAGGGACCACCCTGTGATCAGCCCATGGAATTTGGCTCTTTATTAATATTTGTGTTTTGTTTTGGTTCCGGGCACAGCCAGAAAGCCATCCAAATGTTAACGCCTCAGTTTCTAGAGCCACTTTAGCGTTTGAGGGGTCCGGTGAAGTAATGGCCAGATCCGCAGCGTAGGCCATGATTCTAATGTTACTGCCTTGGAAGCTGACCGCGGGGATATTGTGATTTCTCCCAAATTGTTTGATGAAGGGGTCCACATAGAGGGCAAACAGCAGAGGTGAACAGGGGCACCCCTGCCTAGTACCCCAGGAGATATCGAAATGCCTAGTTAGTTGTCATTAATGGAAACTCAGGCCATTGGTTTCATGTAGAGAGTTTGTCTGCTTGTATGAGTTGTGGCCCAAAGCCGATCCTGTTCATGACAGCCCACAGAAATTGCCAGGAGACCCGGTCAAAGGTTTTTTCAGCGTCCAAGACTGTTAAGACATCGGGTCTATGGCAGCCTGTACAGCGCGAACAGAGTAATGGCTCGCCTGATATGCTCTGTTGTGCCTTTTTTCGGGATGAACCCATGTTGCCATTCTGACACTAAAGATTCTATCACTGAGGAAATTCTGTTTGCTAGCACTTTAGAAAAGATCTTTGAGTCACAGTTGATAAGTGTGATAGGTCTGTTGGAACTCATCTCTAGCAGGGATTTATCCTTTTTTGGGAATATTGCTATTCTCGCCTTGGACCAGGAGGCAGGAGGCGATGCCCCATTAAAAATAGAGATTGCTACCTCTGTAAAGATCGATTTAATTTGGGGGGCAAAGATCTTTTAGAACTCTACTGGGATACCATCTAGGCAGGCAGCTTTCCCATCGGGGAGGCTTTTAAGGGATTCTAGTATCTCCTCCCAAGTAGGGATTAGATCAAGTAGATAGCTATTGTCCGGAGTAAGTGTTCTAAGGTCAATCTCGCTTAAGTAGCGAGTGATCTCGCTTTCAAGTGTGTCATTAAGACCGTGATTCTCCTCAGTATATAGTTTAAGATAGAAATCCTGAAAAAACTGCCGTATAAGATCAATGTCATTGGTCTCACTTCCTGATTGGAGTTTGATTGTATGTATCTCGCTGCTAGAAGCCTGTTGCCTGGTCCTAACAGCCAGGTGGTGCCAAATGCTGTCGCTGCACGCATAATTATTCTCCTGTGAACTTTCCCATTTTGAAGCAGTTTTCTCTGCAAAAATCACCCCAAAATCTGCTCTGGCCAAAACTACTTCCTTCAGGACAGTCTCAATGTGGATAAATTGAATTAATTTGGTTTTGGCTATCTTTAGCTTCCCATGTAGGTTACTAATCAGGAGCTTCTCTTTTTTATTTTTACAAACTGAGAATCCAAGGGTCTTGCCCCTGATCCCTGCTTTTAACGCGTCCCATACCGTCATTAAGGGGGCCGAGCCAGTGTTTATTTCTAAGATTTCCTGTGGCCACCCTTGCATATGTGTTTGATATGTCAGATCCTGTAGAAGAGCTTTCTCATTTTCTTTTTTCTCAAATAAATTCAAACTTAAAAAAAACTCCAGGTAGAAGCCTCCCTACATTTTCCCAGCCCCTTGATTTTAAGGATGAGATGATTGTGGTCATACATAAAACGTGGAGCTATTTCGATGGTACTATTGTTAATAAGTGAGGATGAAAGGAAAATGTAGTCTAGCCTGACAAGGGTGTGATTTGGGTCAGAAAAAAAGGTGTAGCTGGGCTGGGATGGATTTAGTCTGGCCCAGAAGTCTCTTAATCCATGGGTCTGTGCAAGGTTGGCCAGGGCCTGAAACACCAAGGGCTTCCTGCCCTTATACTTCCAGTTGCTATCAGCCTCCCAGTTGCAAGGCAAATGTAAATTAAGATCGCCGAAAAGAATGATGGGGGTCGGCCAGTGCTCTAATTCACCTGAAATCAGGTAAATCAGGTAAATGACTCCGGGGTCATCCGTGTTACTTCCATAGATTGAGCACAGGGTAAAAGGGGGGCTATTAGAAAGATGGCACTCGGTTATAACCCATTTACCAAGAGAGTCAGATTTGACCCGGGGAGTATTAAGAGAGATTCTTCTCTCAGCCAAGATACCAACCCCCCTAGTTTTAGAACCCTGAGTGGTAGCCCCCAAGACTTTGAACCCCAAAGTGTCTAGTAGGTGCTTCTGGGAGCCTTTGATATGGGTTTCCTGCAAGCAGTTGATGTCCCCCCAGAGATCGATGCCCCAGCGCCACACTATGTCTTTTAGAGTGATCATTAAGCCCACAGATATTGAGAGAAACAATTCTTAGTGTTTCTAGATTAGCCATTTATAAGAACAGAAAAAAAGTGAAAAGAAGCAAAGCGATGGGCGACTCCTAGAATCCTGTCCAATGCCATAATGAATAAGTTTTACTGTGTGTGTGTGTGTGCAAAAAACAAAAAAACAAGTTGTGAAATTTTCTGTGCTAGTCTTTTCTATTAAGGTGCCTAACCACCCCTCTTCCCCATCCCAAGCCCTTCTTCGAGCAATCAGGTGAGACCTGAATGACGGCTGCCTGCCATGCCGCGCAAGGGAAAAAAAAGAACTATACTTTCAATACGGCTAGTAGCCCTTGTGCATCACAATATATAAAGCAGAAGAGACAAGTAGAAAAAGAAAAAACAACCGCTAAGAAAGAGAAAAAAGGCAAAGTTAAACAAAGTCAGGAGGCGTCCAGCGTAGCCTGACATCACAGCAAGCGGGTTGGTCATGTGCTTCTTTTGGATTTAAGTTCCTCCAGATACTCTCCAGCTTTTATTTCGGAGAGAAAGACTTTGGTGGTCCTGTTGGTGATTACTTTGAGCCTGGTGGGATTCATGAGGTAGATGAGGTAGACTTCCGCTCCCTGCTACTGGAAAGGGGTGATTAATTGTCTCAGGCGCCATCTTCGTTCAACTGTCTGGTGACAGAAGTCTGGTTTGGCAAAAAATGTTATCCCATTGGCACCTTCTTTTGTTTTAAAGCAAGCCTGGTCGTATATGTTATGTTATGTTATGTTATGTTATGTTATGTTATGTTATGTTATGTTATGTTATGTTATATATGCTTGTAAAGCGCACGGCTGCCCCAGCCAAGGGGCGTCCCGGCGCTAACTGTTCGTTTCCAGGGGAGGCTGCTGCTGATGTACACTGTGGTTGACATAACATAACTAATGGAAGAGGTGAGTTTTATGGCTTTTCTGAAGGATAAAAGATCCTTCAGCCCACTAATCTGGGCTGGAAGTTCATTCAAGAGATTTGCTGCTAGGTATCTGAATGAGCGACCACCATACGAGCCAATTTAATGCGGGGTACAGTGGCCAGATTCTGTCCCTCCGACCGTAAAGTGTGTCGAGGGACATAAGAAGAGAAAAGAGGGCACATCATGGGGGGGGCAGTTTTCAGGATTTTAAAAGCGAGGCAGAGAGTTTTAAAATGAATCCTCTTTTCCACCGGAAGCCAGTGAAGTTTCATCAGGGTACTTGTAATAGACTTGTGGCGAGGGAGACCCGTCAGAGCTCTCGCGGCGGCATTTTGGACTCGCTGCATTTTGGCTTTCTCAGTTACGTTAGTTCCTAGCAGCAAAGAGCTAGCGTAGTCCAGCCGTGAGAGAATGGCTGATTGTACCACCAATTGGCGGGTATGGTGATCGAAATATTTTAAGATAGGCCTTAGGTTTTGTAAAATCCCAAAGCAGGTGGCCGCCACTTTTTTCGTGTGATGGTTAAAGTTCAAGGCAGAGTCCACCCATACTCCTAAGTTTTTTACAACATTTTTGGGCACAGGTGGTTGTCCCAAAGTCTCAGGCCACCAGTTGTTCCCCCAAGCTGTTGTATCTTTGCCTACCAGCAAGACCTCCGTCTTGCCGGCATTGAGTTGAAGGTAGTTAGATGTCATCCAGCTGATGATGTCGGCGAGAGTCTGCTTGAAATTCTGCGCACTCAGGCCGCTCTCGTCTTTCAATGCTACCACCAGCTGGGTATCGTCGGCGTAGGACACTAATGACACCCCGTGCTTCCTGGCTACCTCTGATAGAGGTTGAACGTAGACATTAAACAAGGTAGGGCTGAGGGCAGACCCTTGGGGCACTCCTTGTTCAATGGGACATTCTTTGGAGAGATACGGTGGGATGGAGACCCTGAAGGATCTATCTGACAGAAAGGCCTTGATCCAGCTAAGGGCCTAGCCAAGTACCCCTGCTTCCTCCAGTCTGGACAACAGCACCTTGTGTGAAACCGTGTCAAAGGCAGCACTGAAATCTAAAAGGATCAGTGCTGCCGTTCCTCCTGAGTCCAGTATAGTCCGAAGATATTCAATAACACTCAGGAGGGCAGTTTCGGTGCTGTGCCCTCCCCGGAAGCCATGTTGGGACCTGTCTAGAATGGAGTTAGACACCAGAAAGTTGGTCAAGGGGGAATTAACATGAGCTTCCACCACTTTGGCTGGCCAAGGAAGTAGAGAAATGGGCCTGAAGTTTTCAGGTAGGCTAGGGTCAAGCTTGGTTTTTTTTATGATGGGGGAGACCCTTGCTTGATTCCAGCTGGCGGGAACACTGGCCGTAAGAAAAGACAGGTTTATAATGTCTCTAAGGGGGCCTAGTATTATCTCGCCTGATTCTCTGAATTGTTCAGGTTTGAGGGGGTCTGCAGGCGAGCCTGATTTAATCTTATTACATATTGTCAGAAGGTTTTCTTGGCTAAGAGTCGAAATGATGGAAAGTTTGGGCCTATTGGGGTCTGTTGTGGGAGTGAATTGAGAAGTGAATTGAGAAGAGGCCGGAAAGGAGTTATACATTTTCTGGATATGCCTTTGACTTTGTATAAGGAGCGATGGTAAATGCTGAATAATGTGTTACTGCATCGTTTCATCTGCAAGGAATAATCATTGAAAATGTTAGATGTATTTGTGAAACATGATGTTTAGGCTAATATGTATGGTGTCACTATATATGTTTGTTATGCCCTAACCATTGTATAAGGAGAGATGGTAAATGTTGAATAATGTGTTACTGCATCTCTTTGTCTGCAAAAAACAATTATTAAAAATGTTAGAAGTATTTGTAAATATAGATGTATTTGCTCGGTTGGAATAAATAGGAGAGGAGTAGATGTGACCATTAGTTCATCCCTATCTAAATGTATAGGATTATGTGTGACATGGGGTTGTTACTTATGATAAAAACCACGAAATGGTGTTTTAATGAAAATTAATGAGCCATTCCGTAGTGATTATTACATTTGTACGCAATAATATTAATATATAGCAGGATTAGGGTAGTAATAGAATTTTAAGGAATAATACTAGATGAGTCGCAATGTTAATTAGTAATATTAACCAGAACTGTGAATAAAATGTTCATTGCTGATTCACGTTTATAGTGATGCTTCGTGCTTAAGACACACTATGATGGGAGATTTATGTATTTATAAATCGCCGGTTCATATCACCACATTAAAGAGTCAATGCGATTTCAGTCCGTTTTTTAATGTGTACAGTCCGGCGCTGTGACTGATCCGGAAGTATATTTTTTAAACCGGAAGTCCTTAGTGTCGACCCACGCCTTTTGATAATATAAAAACGGTAGTCTTAGATACGTTTACCAATAGCGGAAGCTATACCCCGCAGTACCCCACGTTGCGGTGCAAACGGACTTATCAGCAGGTATGTGTTACGCTAGGGAGACTGGGTTTTCTCTTTGGAGACACTATTTTTGATAATTAATTTGGTGTCTCTCTCTCTCTTTTCTGGCATTTACTAGACTGCAGGCGGTCTGATTAGGAACCGCAACCATCACTGTCGATGCCCTACATTTGAGACGTGATTACGACGGCTCTTTAAATAACGGTGGCAGTATTTTTATACGCATATCCTGAGTAGCTCGAAGGTAATTCACTTATGGCTTTTGCCTCCGTTTGTGTACAAATAGCCCTAGTCTCTGGCTGTAATGGTTACACGCAGACAATTTTGTGCCTTAACACGCATTAAGTGTAAAGAGATAGGATTAATAAATGTTCCTGTGCACTTAATAAACTAGTTTTATATGTATATTGTGCTTGGGTACTTAAAATTAGTTTTTCATATATATCATGTTAATGGATAAGGCTGTCATCAGGACTGTTGTCTGTTGTCTTTCTGTTAGCTACTACGTTCCTTAGCCCACTACATAAATACTCTTTTAAATTGATCTCAGAACATGTTCATATGTTCTCTCAGTATTAGAGTATTTTTTTAAAAATCGCGGTCTGGGGATATCACCCTTAGATAGATATTCTAATAATGTAGAGTGCATTCAAATACACGTGCACAATTATTGATTATTCTTTATTTTTATAGATACGTCTTGAAATTGATTGAATAATAGAAGCGGTTGACTATATGCAACGCTCTCTAGACTATTATCAAGGTAATCTATTAATTGTGATTATTTTTGCACACAAATGAAACGGCTGTCCGAGAGTAGTGTACTCCTGGCACCCTTTCTGACTGACTATGTTTGGATTCAATGAACATTGATCCATAATGGCACATAGGCCGAAGAGGCATTATCCTCTCATTTTTAAAAAAGTTTAAAGCTCTTGGTTATCTGCTATCGCCCTTATACTCAAATGATATTTGTCCATTTTGGCGAAGATTTTTGAAAAGAGTTACTTATCTATTTGCGAATAATGTTCAAAGCTTTTAGTGTCCAAATATAGAATTAGTAACACTTGGAAGACATACTCATTACTTTGAGCATGTAAAAGCACAGAATGTGGACCTACAGATAATATGCAGTGTTTTGTAACTAGTTTGTTTGAGGAGCAGTACTGTATAACATGTTGTCATGTCATTGTTGTATATCTTATCGTGTGTATTTTTATTTTCAGATATTGTGTTTAAGTGGGATATTATTGTTTTACTCCTGATGAAGGTTTTTGGCTTTGAGTACATATTTGCCATAACCGAAACGCGTCGATGCTTTTTATGGTGGAGAAGCACCGAGGGACAGAGATAAAAAACTCCATTAATTGTGGAAATTGAAATACAACTTGGAGTAATCACTACAAGACTCTCAAAACTGGTGTCCTCATTCTCCCCTTTTTAAATTGGAATAATTTTCCTTATGAATTGTCCCATTTTTATGTAATTATGTACTGTGTTTTTTAAAACAGTTTTTAATTTACCTCAATAAAATGTACAATTTCTTGGTATGACTGATCCATGTTTATCATTTACTGCTCCTTACTGTGTCTTGGTGTATGTTTTGCATAAAACTGTGGTTTACTTTTAAGTTCACCCAAAGGGGAAAACTTTATTTGACAGTTTGTCTTCTGGTACCCTACCCCTTTGGATTTCTGGGTCCCTCTCTTTTGTTAGAGATACAGTGTACGGTCCTTGTGGCTGGAGAGTCGCTCTCATTAGTGTTGTGAGATATTGAGGGAAATGGATCAGTTTAGAACCTTTGGGTTCAGTGATGTGAATACGTTAAATCAGGCATTATTCCAATTGGCTTGCAGGTACGGAACAAACCCTGCCTGTTTTTGAAAACAAAAAGTTTCTTGATACTTGGACCTTGATATCCAATAGATGCAGCCGTGATTGGATGCTCCTTATCATTGAGACAGCTCAAGGTTTAATTATACTAGAAAAAGAAAAAATAGAAAAATTGGAAAATGAGTTAAAAAATTGTCCTACCTTAGAAGAAGCAAAAAGAAAGTTAGAAGATATCAACAGGGATGTGGAAGGATATTGTGAATATCTAACCAATAAGAAAACCAATAAATTAAAAAAAGACATAGAGAAATTCTCCGTTGAGAAAGTCTATCCATTTCTTCAGGATGACTACTACCAGCAAAAAAAATGAACCCTATTGGGAAAGACCACAGAAGATACAAGTATACAACAGGGGAGGGAGAAAACAAGTTACCTTCTCGGAATCCTCTGGGTCAAGCAGTGAAGATGAAGGCCTTCAAAGGGAAGAACAGACAGGCAGGAATTTGCAGAAAGAACAAAGGTCTTTTTTAGGATCGCGCCCGAAGAGGGGGCAACGCTACAATGGGAACTCAGGGAGGGGTCAATACAATCGGGCCCCTCCTCAACAACAAGAATACATGAGCACAAGGAACAAACGCTATTGGAGACCGGCCGAATACCTATAATAAATCTGTCAGATAAGATACTTAGTGAGACAGAAACAAATGTGTTAAGTAGAGGCCTAAGCTTTGTCCCATGTGCTCACATAGATCAGTTCCAATTGGAAAAGGACATGCGTTCTTCTTTCAGAAAAGTTAGGCTTAGACGATTCTTTGAGGAGAGGGAATCCAGAGAACAAACTAATATTTCTGGACTTAAACTTAAGTCCTCGTTTACCCCAACTTTGGCTATGGTTGGAAAAAACATAGAAGCTTTTGAAACCGCAGTTGAGAGTGAGATCCATAATTTAGTTCATAAAGCAAAGAAACCTAATGCTCATAACATCAGTATACAGGAGAGATCTGCCCAAAATTTCCACAAAGATGATAACTCCCTGACCATCAAACCGGCGGACAAGGGTGGGGGGATTGTCCTTTTTAACACTAGGGACTATGATAAAAGGATGTATAATCTCCTTGAAGTTAAAGAACATTACATACATACCAATAACAACAGTATCACTAAAGTATCAAAAAATTGTTTAGATCTTCTAAATGAAGCCAAGACTAAGAACTGGATATGTGAGGAGGAGTTCAAGTTTCTTAACAATAGTGAGCCCAAAATTCCAGCGATATATGGGCTTCCAAAGGTCCACAAGGACCCATTGGATCCCCCAATGAGACCGATAGTGAGCAGTATTGATTCCATTCTTGGACCCATTAGCAAGTATGTAGATCATTTTCTCAGACCTATGGTCTGTGGTCTCAAATCATACGTGAGGGACTCCGCCCATATGATATCACTGATTGAAGGAAAAAGGTTCTGTAGAGAGACTCAGTGTCTGGTTACCCTTGACATTGAGTCTCTCTACACGAACATTCCTCAAAGGGATACGGTACATGTTATTGATGAATTACTAGAATCCCAGGACCTAGGTGGTGCAAGCAGGGAGTTCATTGTGAGATGCATTGAACTTATTTTATTCAATAACATCTTTTTATTCAAGGAGGGTCTCTTTAAGCAATTGAAGGGGACCAGTATGGGGGCTACATGCGCCCCAAGTCTGGCATGCCTTTATGTAGGAGCATTTGAAACTAAACACATCTACAATGAGTTAGCTCCCTTTTATGAGAATGTAGCAGGCTGGTACCACTACATTGATGATATTTTCTTTGTGTGGGAAGGCCCAACAGACATTCTGGAAGACTTTCTGGGGTGGCTGTAACTTGGCGATTGTAATCTTAGGTTTACGTCAACATACAGCACATCTAAGGTAGATTTTCTAGATATTACCATCAAAGATGTGGAGGGCACTCTGGAAGTTGAACTCTACATGAAACCTTCAGCTAAAAATACCCTACTATACTTTACAAGCTTTCACCCCAAAACGCAAAAAGAAAGCATTCCATTTAGCCAGTTCTTGAGATTGAGACAGAACTGCTCAAATCTAAATGATTTTTATAAACATTCTGAAATTTTGAAAAACAAATTTAGAGATAGGGGCTACCCCAAAAAACTCCTCTCACATTCCATGAAAAGGGCCAGGTTTTATGATAGAGAGGCACTGGTTAATAAAAACAATAAGGATAGAAATGAGAAAGAACCACTTAAAAAGATTGTATTCGTAAGTCAGTTCTCAAATTTAAGTAACCAAATCAAAAATGCCGTGAATAAAAACTAACTTAACCCACAATGGTGGCTGGGCCCAATGGGAGGGAGGGTAGGCAGGGCCAAACTAGAGAAAGTCAAAAAATGTGCCTATGCCTCCAAATTACAGTAATACAAAAACTTTTTGAAAAACATACACAATTCACAGTTTAAGAATCATGAATGCAATAAAGTATAAGAGCAGGGGTGAATATTTCAAACAGAACACCTCCTGGCTCATAAACTGGATTCGTTTGTGTGAATAATCAAAGAAAGCCCATTTTGTATATATGACTGACAAGAGCCATTGGTGTGGAGACAAATGCCTGAAGTCAAATGCCATTTGTTTGAAATATTCACCCCTGCTCTTATACTTTATTGCATTCATGATTCTTAAACTGTGAATTGTGTATCTGTTTTTCAAAAAGTTTTTGATTTATTAATGTCCATGAACGTACGATTCAGTGCAATGTTTTTGCTTTAAATTTTTTCACTGTAAATATACACACATTGTCTGACTGATTTCCACACGGCTAGAAATGAAGTTGATGGTTTTTCTTTGTCTACTCTTTAAAAAGCAAATTGTGTAACTAATGTATTGATTCAATGACAAAAAGTTTTGTCGGGATAAACTAATAAACTTATGGTGAATAAAAACTGGCATATTCTTAACCACGATGAATCTGTGAAACTTGAGAGACCCATGTTCGCATTCAAAAAGAATAAAAACCTACGGGATCTCTTGGTCCATACATATAGAGAAGCACCTCAACTGAGTCAAAGCACTATGGATAATATTACAGCGGTAGGAAACTACAAATGCGGCACCTGTAATATATGCCCGCAATGTGTACAAGCTAAGGAGATCAAATTTAATGGACAGGTTCTTAAATCCAAATGCTTCACTAATTGTAGGAGCAAGAATATAGTGTACCTATTGCAATGCCCGTGTGGACTGGGATATGTTGGTGAAACCAGTAGAGAAGCGAGGATAAGGTTTCAGGAACATAGATCAGCCATTAAAACTAAGAAAATTACTGCACCACTAGTGGAACATTTCATTGAAGCAGGTCATGGCGAAAACGATTTCTCATGGTTTATTCTGGAAAAAATTGTCATTGGAAAAAGAGGTGGCAATATGCAATCTAAACGCAAATCACGTGAGCAATGGTATATCTAATTTCTTAACACTGTGAGAAAGGGTTTATACTCAAAAGAGGAATGGGAACGCCTCATTAGACCTGTTTAAAAACTATAAAGATGAGGTGTCTTTTTGACTAATATATGTCATTATACAGAGCTAATATGGCCTATCTAGTGCTTACTCAGTAATAAAGAACCATAAAGCACTTTCTGCTGATGGCTCTCATTTCTACGGAAAGTTAACAGGGTGTTATCAGTAGTTATCATGTATTATATTGCTGCACATTGTGTAACATATTATCAAATATGTGTATGGGAATTTGGACATACCATTGCGCATTCATATAGTATCAATGTATATGTGTAAAGATAAATGTATTATAGATTGGTGCTATATGTTGTGTAGCGCATGGTTTCTTCGGGATCCTTAACATACATTGTGTAAAACCCTGAATGGAATGATTGTAACAATATATTGGTAATTTTTCACATTGAAACATGATGCTTAGGCTAATATGTATGGGTTTATTATATATGTCTGATATGCCTTTGCCTTTGTGTAAGGAGCGATGGTAAATGGTGAATAATGTGTTACTGCATCGTTTCATCTGCAAGGAATAATCATTGAAAATGTTAGATGTATTTGTGAAACATGATGTTTAGGCTAATATGTATGGTGTCACTATATATGTTTGTTATGCCCTAACAATTGTATAAGGAGAGATGGTAAATGTTGAATAATGTGTTACTGCATCTCTTTGTCTGCAAAAAACAATTATTAAAAATGTTACAAGTATTTGTAAATATAGATGTATTTGCTCGGTTGGAACAAATAGGAGAGAAGAAGATGTGACCATTAGTTCATCCCTATCTAAATGTATAGGATTATGTGTGACATGGGGTTGTTACTTATGATAAAAATCACGAAATGGTGTTTTAATGAAAATTAATGAGCCATTCCGTAGTGATTATTACATTTGTACGCAATAATATTAATATATAGCAGGATTAGGGTAGTAATAGAATTTTAAGAAATAATACTACATGAGTCGCAATGTTAATTAGTAATATTAACCAGAACTGTGAATAAAATGTTCATTGCTGATTCACCTTTATAGTGATGCTTCGTGCTTAAGACACACTGTGATGGGAGATTTATGTATTTAGAAATCGCCGGTTCATATCACCACATTAAAGAGTCAATGCGATTTCAGTCAGTTTTTTAATGTTTACAGTCCGGCGCTGTGACTGATCTGGAAGTATATTTTTTAAACCGGAAGTCCTTAGTGTCGACCCACGCCTTTTGATAATATAAAAGCGGTAGTCTTAGATATGTTTACCAATAGCGGAGGCTATACCCCGCAGTACCCCACGTTGAGGTGCAAACGGACTTATCAGCAGGTATGTGTTACGCTAGGGAGACTGGGTTTTCTCTTTGGAGACACTATTTTTGATAATTAATTTGGTGTCTCTCTCTCTCTTTTCTGGCATTTACTAGACTGCGGGCGGTCTGATTAGGAACCGTAACCATCCCTGTCGATGCCCTACATTTGAGACGTGATTACGACGGCTCTTTAAATAACGGTGGCAGTATTTTTATATGCATATCCTGAGTAGCTCGAAGGTAATTCACTTATGGCTTTTGCCTCCGTTTGTGTACAAATGGCCCTAGTCTCCGGCTGTAATGGTTACACGTAGACCATTTTGTGCCTTAACACGCATTAAGTGTAAAGAGATAGGATTAATAAATGTTCCTGTGCACTTAATAAACTAGTTTTATATGTATATTGTGCTTGGGTACTTAAAATTAGTTTTTCATATATATCATGTTAATGGATAGGGCTGTCATCAGGACTGTTGTCTGTTGTCATACTGTTAGCTACTACGTTCCTTAGTCCACTACATAAATACTCTTTTAAATTGATCTCAGAACATGTTCATATGTTCTCTCAGTATTAGAGTATTTTTTTAAAAATCGCGGTCTGGGGATCTCACCCTTAGATAGATATTCTAATAATGTAGAGTGCATTCAAATACACGTGCACAATTATAGATTATTCTTTAATTTCTATAGATACGTCTTGAAATTGATTGAATAATAGAAGCGGTTGACTATATGCAACGTTCTCTAGACTATTATCAAGGTAATCTATTAATTGTGATTATTTTTGCCCTTATACTCAAATGATATTTGTCCACTTTGGCGAAGATTTTTGAAAAGAGTTACTTATCTATTTGCGAATAATGTTCAAAGCTTTTAGTGTCCAAATATAGAATTAGTGACACTTGGAAGACATACTCATTACTTTGAGCATGTAAAAGCACAGAATGCAGTGTTTTGTAACTAGTTTGTTTGAGGAGCAGTACTGTATAACATTTTGTCATGTGTAATTTAGACAGTCATTGTTGTATATCTTATCGTGTGTATTTTTATTTTCAGATATTGTGTTTAAGTGGGATATTATTGTTTTACTCCTGATGAAGGTTTTTGGCTTTGAGTACATATTTGCCATAACCGAAACGCGTCAATGCTTTTTATGGTGGAGAAGCACCGAGGGACAGAGATAAAAAACTCCATTAATTGTGGAAATTGAAATACAACTTGGAGTAATCACTACAAGACTCTCAAAACTGGTGTCCTCATTCTCCCCTTTTTAAATTGGAATAATTTTCCTTATGAATTGTCCCATTTTTATGTAATTATGTACTGAGTTTTTTAAAACTGTTTTTAATTTACCTCAATAAAATGTACAATTTCTTGGTATGACTGATCCATGTTTATCATTTACTGCTCCTTACTGAGTCTTGGTGTATGTTTTGCATAAAACTGTGGTTTACTTTTAAGTTCACCCAAAGGGGAAAACTTTATTTGACAGCATGAAAAAAGAGGCCAAGTTATCGCATAAAGTGGGTGAGGTGATAGGGTTATCTACTTTTTTTTGGCACTTATCTCTTCCAATATTCTAAAAGTAGTTTTGGATGCGTTCTGGCTATTGTTAATCTCAGTAGCGTAATATGCTGCTCGTGTCCTACATATGTTACGGTGGTAGCTTTTTTGTAGGTGGACATACAAGGTCTGAGCGTAGGATCTTAGTTCCTTCTCCATCTACATTCTGCCTTTTCAACTCCTTTCTCTGTAAGGTGAGATCGTCATTGAACTATGAGCTGGATTAATGAGATCGTGCCTTACTCCACTTCGCTGGGATCAACGTATCTAAGGCCCTGGTAATCCAGTCACAAAAACTGTCATACCCTTAATTAGGGTCCTCACTAGGAATAGGGGGATCAGTAGTGAGGAGAGTGTAGAGTTTCTCAAACCAGAGCTTTTTCCAAGGACTTTTCCGAACCTGCTGGGTGGGATTTATGTGCGGGTCGCCCCCAATGGACAGTGTCATAGTCACTAAACAGTGGTCTGTCCAAGCCATGGGGATAGGCGATTCTGCAGTCGTATTGGTCAGGTTGGAGAAGATCGGGTCCAGGAGATGTCCGCCACTGTGAGTGGGGCCGCTCACAAGTTGGCAGAGCTGTAGGGCGGCTAAGTCAGTTATCAAAGTATTAATCTTATTATCGGTGGTAGACTCAAAATGGATATTTAGGTCCCCGATGATAGTAAAATTAGCAGTTCCGGTAGCCAAAGAGCACACATTCTCCAAGAGAGATGATATGAAGTTCGTGTCTGCTCCCGGGGGTCTGTAGATCAAGACCCACAAGGGTAAGTTGGGAGTTAACTTTAATGCTGTATCAGGCGCATTCACAGTCTTCAATTTCTAACCTTGTGAAAGTGCAGGTAAGATGGGATTTTACCATCATCGCTATCCCGCCACCCCTCGTGTGTCTATTTAGGGTGTACGTCGTGTATCCCTTAGGGGTAGCTAGGTTGACAACTGAATCCATTTCATCCTTCAGCCAAGTTTCTGTTAGGAATAACATGTCTAGGTAGTGGTTGGAAAATAGTTTGTGAATTTCCAGGTGATGTTTTAGCATGGACCTTACATTCAGTTGACCCAGCCTAATTTGTTGCCTAGTGGCTTTGATGAAAGGCGGTGGCAGTGAAGGTGTAGGCAGGGAGAAGCCACAAGGGCAGGTAAGGCGGGTCATGTTCCATAAAAGGTTGTGTTTAGTACAGCCACCTTTCAGACATTTGAGAGCTAATAAGTCAAGCCTAGAATACGTATGTTTACCTTTCCTAGTTTCTCCAGGGGCCCTGGCGAGAGGAGACAAACAGGCGCGGACAGGCGCAGACGGGCAGGACTGTGGCACGACTCCAGCGCAGGTCCGGCGCGTCCGCTACTCGTGTCCGCTACACGGAGGCATATCCGTTTCTTTTATGAGCTGTGGACTAGAGCGCTGCAGGTTCAACCTTCCCCCAAGATGGCGGCCGCTATGCTCCGGGTCCGTTTGTCTCAGCGCCAAAATCGGCCGAGCACCGGAAGGTCAGCAGCAAATGCGGGGCACGGGGCCAACAACTGCCAGGAGGTCTGAGGGCAGGTAGGATCCAAGGTGCAATATTTTCCTCAAAATAAAGTGCAGATTAAGTATGTCTAAAATGCGGCGATTTGAAAAGAGGAAGGTCTGAGGGCAAGGTAGGATCCAAGGTGCAATATTTTCCTCAATATAAAGTGCAGATTAAGTAAGTCGAAAATACAGCGATTTATAAAAGAGGAAGGTGAGAGCAACAATGAGAGGTTCAAACACGCAGGTGCACAGCAAAACCTCCTGCTTTACGCCTCAGGAGGGACAACACACAGCAAGATGCGAGCTTCACTGGGGGCTCTTTTATGCGCTGTGGACTAGAGCGCTGCAGGTTCAACCTTCCCCCAAAATGGCGGCCGCTATGCTCCGGGTCCGTGTGTCTCAGCACCAAAATCGGCCGAGCACCGGAAGATCAGCAGCAAATGCGGGGCACGGTGCCAACAACTGCCAGGAGGTCTGAGGGCAGGTCGGATCCAAGGTGCAATATTTTCCTCAAAATAAAGTGCAGATTAAGTAAGTATAAAATGTGACGATTTTAAAAGAGAAAGGTCTGAGGACAAGGTAGGATCCAAGGGGCAATATTTTCCTCAATATAAAGTGCAGATTAAGTAAGTCTAAAATGCGGCGATCTATAAAAGAGGAAGGTGAGAGAAACAATGAGAGGTTCAAACACGCAGGCACACAGCACAACCTCCCGGCTTTACGCCTCAGGAGGGACAACACACAGCATATAATCTGTCTAAGGAGGAAGTTTCCAAAGTAGACAAGGAATACCCTTGGTTGCCGTCCTGACGAATTGCCACCATTGTGTTGTCACTTCTAATGAAAAGGGAAACGGCGCGCCCTCTGTACTTCATGGTCCCAGTCCCAGCCCGGATGGTCTGGAAAGGAGTCTTGTAGCAGTTTGACGATGAAGCGTCTTGGATCGTCCCCCTCCTTCCCCTCCGGAATACCAAGCAGGCAGAGATTATTCCGGCGCTGGCGGTTTTCCTGTTCCTCCATTTTAGTCATCAAGTCGATCATACAGGCTGGATTGGACTCCCCCTGCTGTTTGGTGGCCAAGGATTCTGTTTCCAGGTGTTCAGTTCGTGCTTCCACCATGGCGACCCGATCGCTGATGTCGGCGCAAGTTTTGTTCAATCGCTTGAAGCCACCCTGCAGCTGTTTTTGGTGACACGATTGTCCGCCCGGACCTCTTCATGGAACTCCTTGATGGAAGCTAGTATGGAGGTTAGAGAGGGTTCAGAGATGTCTGCTTGCAGGCGCTTTGAGCTTCCCCACTGAGTTGAGTTAACATCGTCTTCATCAAGGGGGTATGACATCTGAGAGTCGGAGTAGTCCCACTTCAGCTGGCTGCAACGCTAACTCTTGCTGATGGGTTTTTAGGGCGCTGGATGGTGCCTGTGTCCTTGTGTGAGACCTCTCTTTCCCCTTTGCTGGCATCCTCGGACCCTTCCTCGTTGGATGAGGTAGGTGTACTGTCTAAAACAGAATATAAGTGTTCCAGCCCTGTCTCGGGAGTCCAGGGAATCTGCGAGCCGGTGGGCACCACTAAGCTCTGAATGACATTATTCGTCCCTGCAGCCTGTATGTCGGGAGTGATAAGCGAGATCCCAAGGCTAGGATTGCTGCGTCCATTATCCGGCGCCTTTGATTGCGATACAGGGAGACTCTGAGATAAAGTGGCATCAATGGGTGGTTGGGCAAGTGCAAGGGCCTGGGGGGGCAGTCTTGATCCCCTATGGGTTCAGTTGTCTCAGCAGTGACTTTGGCGGTGGTTATGTCTGGGCTGGTGGTTAAAGTTCTGCTAGACCTGCTTTCAGTAGTGCGCCCATCTTGCTGCAATCCTAGCTTGGGATTCCCTGGGAGTAAAAGTCCAGCGGGGCAAGCATGGGTTTCTTATGACAGCTTTCTCAGTTGTGTCCTTTATGCCTAAAACCAGCTATTAGCCATCCTCTTCCCATCCCCTAAAACCACATCAGACTGTCTTGAATCTTCCCCATTCCTTTATTACCTATTTCACGTGCACTAATAATAGTCTTTACTCAAAGCCACCAGAAGGTAAATGGATGCTAAGTCGTACCAATGGCATAGTACAGAAGCATCTTCATATTTACGGACCTAGAGTTCTTGAACAATATCAGCAAGTTTCTACTGCACAAACCACTCCTGGTCATGTAATAATCATAAGTTCAAACAGACACCTACATCAGATCGCTGTGTCAGTGTCACCTATGATTTCTAGTGCCTTCTGCCCTTCACATGCTGAACAGGCACCACCCCTGCTGATCTTGCAATGGTGACTAATTCGTCAGACCCCAATCTTATAACAGAGTGCTGGAATTGTATCAACCATTCTAAGAGATTTATTAAACTGCTACTGATTGAGGAATGGATGCTGTGAGGAACCGGCGTTCTTACTACGATAGCTATCAATCTTTGAGGGCTATGACGCACACAAGAGCAAGCTTATGTCTGCATGTTTCCTAATATTTCCTATTATATGAATGCCAATCTATGTTTATTCTGCTCAAATTTCCATGAGACAAACATTTATTTGGATATTTTAGACTCTTTGGTGTTCTTAGTAATGGCATGCTAGTTTAGAAATGTGTGCATGTTTTATGCACTGGCAAAAGAGTCGAGAATGTGTAGAGAAAAAAGTGGCTACTTTATGGTTTACAGATTTACTGTAATTTGAAGATGGCCACCTCAATGGACATTTTGTCAGTAAACTCTTTAATGGTTTTAGTCTTCTTTCCACTTTCATTACGCAAAAGCCTCAACTCCTTCACTTTCAGTCAGTGCCTCCAGCTTCTACGCTAAGCTCGTGTTTTTATGTTCAACTTCTACGACAGTAAAGTTTAGATGCTTGGCAGCGACAAAAGTATGCTCAGCCATATCTGCCTGCAGGTAGGTGCGACCTGGCTTTGTGTACCACTGGGGGTCAGCAGGGGAAAAGAATATGTGACATCTCAGTTACTCGCCTTCGACAAAGTGAGGAAATGGCATAGCATGTTCTTCAAAATGGGTGGCCACAAGAGCTCTGAGCTCTGCGTGTTGTTCTAAGGCGACACTACTATTGGTCCTTTTCTTCTGCCATGGCACACGCATTGTGGTGAGCTGTTGCCTGGTTCAACACACTGTTACATTGCAAATGCCTTTTGCCTATATCTCAAACAGAAGAGGCAACTTATCAGCCTGCTCGCTGAGTTTTTCGATAACTCAGTGAAATTACTCGGAGTGCAACTCTGTGAGCTCCACCCAGGCCTAAAAATAACTCATCTATACATACTTCTTCTTCTAATACTCAAAAGATCACCATTATAAAATCCTGTGCATCCTGTTGAGTGTTTGGAGTAAACAGCACAGATCCACTAAATATATTTACATTGTCTTAAATGTGTGTAGCAGGATGTGTTGGCATCTTATCACTACGTAAATATTGCAACAAAACACAAAGTGCAGTACACAATCTCTTCTTTGGGTACTGTTAAATTGCATACACAAGATGAGGTCATTGGAAAGGTAATTTTAGAACAGAATTTGCATAGCCAGAGCTTCTGGAAAAAAAGGTACTGGAGGACCTAATCTTTTAATCTCCTGACTCCTTGACTCCTAATTACTTTTATTAATTTTTAAAATAATTTTAGTGTCTCATTTTTTACTTGTGAGTATTTAGTGGTTTAATTGACTGGCTGCTACATACACAGCCATAGAGGCTTCACACTTGTATTTTAAACCTGCCTGCTGTTTTCAGGGCTCGTTGCCTGCTGCCATTTCTGCCCAGTCCACTGCAGGGAAGTCTGGTCAGCACTCCTGCATCGGCTGTGCCATTTCTCCAACACCATCTTGGGGGGAGAGACGATCTAGTCTCTTTCCCAGGCTCATTTCCTCCCTGTATTTTGATGGAGGATTGCGCTGACGCGCAGCGGTCAATAGCTGCTGGAAAAAAGGTACCGGAGGACCTATTCTTTTAATCTTCTTACTCCTTGACTTCTAATTACTTTTTATTAAATTGTTTAAATAATTTTAGCGTCTCATTTTTTCTTGTGAGAATTCATGAGAAGCCCTATTTGAAATAAAACCCCATGGCAGTGCCCCATGCACATTAAGGCTAATGCCTCCTTTGTGGACACACCCTACCTTCCCTGCCTCAATCATTCCAAGCACTCATGTCCAAAATTTGTAAAAAAAAAAAACTTAGCTCAGATAGAGTTATCTGACCAGCAGATGAGGAAAAACACCAGCCAAAGGCACACAAATATGACATGCATGCTTTTGAACATTAGGTCCCTCGGGAAGCACCTTAAAGAGTTCTCTGACCTAGTGCAGGCACAACACACAGATATAGTATTTGTAACTGAAACTTGGGCAGACTTAAACTATGGCCCAGAAATTGTTACTACAACCCCACCAGGATTTGCAATCCATAGGTTTGATAATGTAAAAAGGGTAGGAGACTAGCTGTTTTATATCATAATAATTTTTAAGCTACTTTCAAGCCGCAATCCACTCTTAGCTTAGAGGCCCTAGCTTTTTAGGTGCAACCACCCAATATGCAGCATTCAAGGATCTGCTAATCCACCGCGGATTCAGACTCTATAACGCTGATCGATGCCATGAATGCATTTGGGTTAGCCCTAATTTCCAGAGGCCCAATGCATAGGGCTGGACATATACTAGACTGGCTTTTTTCCAATCTCTCATACCTTAACATAGTACCTTATCTTCCTTCTTGTACCTGGTCTGACTATTGGGCAGTCAATTGGATAATTAAGACCCCAAAAAACTCTACATATAGGGATGTAGTGCATCAAACCCCAAGTAGAGCCTGGAATATAATCCAGTCAGCCGATTTGGCAGCCATACACACAACCACATCCTGGATACCTGCAGACAATATGGAGCGGAACATCGACAATTTCTCACTCTGGCTAAATTTGGCTTTTGAAATCCCTAGCCCCAGTCAAACTAAAAACTTTGACAAAGAAAGTCACCCAGCCATGGTCTAATGAGGCCCGTAGGACATCAAGGCGGGACTGCCGGAGGCAAGAACAGAAGTGCAGGAAAAATGATGATGCCTAAGAAAGAATCATATATAAAAACAAAGTAGCTGAACATAAAAAAATATTGTAGCTTCTAAAAAAGCCTACTACTCTGAGCAGATAAAAATAGCATGCAATGCAAAAAAACTGTCTTTCAAGTAATAAAAATATTAGCAGTGCCAGTTAGCCCCAATGTGGCAGTAATTAATCAAAATGTTGGCAATACTCTTGCCAATTTCTTCAAGAAAAGGAAGCCAACATCTTTACCAAATTTGCCACAGGCAGGACAGCCAAACAATTGGAGGAACAACCCTTAATTGTGGTATCAGGCCTAACCAGAGTCCATACCATTAAGGTTCCTCCTGAAAAACAACCTATGAATCTAATCTCCCTTATCAAATCAAGAGCTCCGCAGGACCTCTGACCTCCAAAAATATTTCATCTGATACCAGCACAAGTGGCACAATATCCGGGGCAAATTTTCAATACAGTGTTTAAAGGGGGTGTTTTCCCTGCATACTGGAAATCTGCCTCGATCTTGCCTCTGCTAAAAAAGGATAATCTCAATGTGCTTGACGTGAAAAACGATCGCCTCATTTCTAGGCTTCCATTTGCCGCTAAGCTGATTGAGGAAGTTATAAACGAACAGCTAGCAGAGTACATTGAAAAAAATTGCCTCCTGGATAATACCCAACAAGGGTTTAGGAAAAATCACAGCACAGAATCTGCATTGGTAGTGGCCGCGGAAGAGATTTGAAAAACATTGGATGGGAGAGACTACAGCTCTAATTCTGCTGGACCTCTCCACAGCATTTGACAGGTCAGCCACAAACTATGGGTGAACGCATGCGGAGTCTGGGGTTAGCTCTGCATTTAGAACCTGCATAAGCAATGTAAGCAAATGGATGAACAACATTTGTCTCAAGCGGAATGCTGCCAAAACTGAAGTCATCATCTTTGGCAATAACCCCTCATTCTGGATGCCTGAATCGTGGCCTCCTGAGCTAGGCCTCCTCCCTGAAACAGCAAATAAAGTAAAAACTGTGCATTAATCTGAAATTAAAAGACTAAGGGCCATATGTATCAAGGCTTTTGTGATTCGCAAAGGCCGAAATTCGCATTATTAAGGAATCGCTAAAATTCCTAGATTACCTACATACATACCGTTTTGCGAATTCCAAATAGCGATTCCTTAAGATTCGCTATTTTAAATTCGCAAAACGGAAATATGATACATATGGCACCAAGTGAATAAAATCACATCTGCTTCATTTTGCTCCTTAAGGCTGGTAAAACGGTTGCAACATTTCTACCATCAGAGCTCCTGCAGGCAGTAATCATCGCCCAAGTACTTTCAAGGATTGATTATCGTAATGCCCTATATCTCAATCTTGTCTCAGGCTCTTTGAATAAACTTCAGATTTTGCAGAATGCAGTTGCACGATTTCTCTTTAAAATCCCTTAATACAAATCAGCTAGAGGAGCCATCAAGATGCTTCACTGGCTCCCAGTCAAACAGCGTGTTAATTTCAAGGCTCTTCGCCTGGCCTATAAATCATTACAGGGAATGAGGCCAGTTCGGTTCAAGGACAAGCTCAAATTGTACACCCTGGGGAGGATGCTTTGCTCAGGCTCAGCTATTAACCTGGTAGTCCCCCTTTTTAGGAGGACAACCTGGGGTGGAATAAGCTTCTTTAGGACTACTGCTGTGTTCTGGAACAGCTTACCATTGGAACTAAAAGCTGCTCCTTCACTACTTACCTTCAGAAAGGCCTTGAAAACCTGGCTCTTCTCCCAGGACTAGGAGATATCAGAGTATCTGCAGGAACTTTTAGTTCTGTAAGCTATATTCATTTCTATAGCACCAAGACGCCCTTGGGCATGAGACTGCACTTTATAAATCACTTTCCCATTCACTTTGACAACTGGTAACCAAGAATATCTCCTTCATTGCCAATTTTCTTTTTCTTTACAACTTCCTTGTTCCCTGTAGTTTCCTTTTTTCCGACAACATCATTATACTCCTTTGAAAGCTTTCACTTTGGACAGATTGGGTGTTTTTCACCAAGGGTATACTGTCCTAAATGAGGAGCATAAAGACTTCTCAAAAGATTTTATTTAACACAACAGGGATCAGCACTTAATTTTCTGTCATCAAATGCAACTAGATACAAACTGTACAATGATCTAACTCGAGATAGGACTTCATATGACATATATTTCTTAAACTCTGTACTCCCAACATTAACAAATGCTGCATCTACACTTAAACCTTGAAATTTATAAATATATACAATATATTCTAGAGAAACTAGAAACTGTTTCTGCACATATGACTGTTTCACAATAAAAAAACGTACCTTGGCCCTTCCAATCTGCTTAACGCTATACATCTCATCAAATTTAATTGATTAATGCTAGGTGCTCTAATTAGCCCCTTTTAGAAAAGCTAATGAAATCACTAACTTTACCCATTGAATCATTAACTAATTCTTCTCCAACATTAAAATGTTGGCACAAAATTAGTCTACAGTTCTTGCAAACACTTAAACTTTTCTCCAATCTTGCAGTTTTTGAAACAGATTTCTCCAATGGATCCAGTTTTGTTTGCAATCTTTCATTTAGCAATATTGTGATGCCCTAGTGTTCCATTTTTTATATCACTGTCAGTTCCAAAATGTCTGCTTTCTCCAACTGCAGCAATTATTTGTTGAAAGAGGCACAATCCGCCAGTGGAGGTATTAGATACACAATAGTTTTTTCCCCGTGAAAGAAAGTGAATATTATCTCTGCTGCTGTCTTGTTAATTTTTTAAGAAGGCAAATTTCTAGCAGATACCTTCCCTCTTTAGGAAGAATCACAACTCTATTATCCTTAAAAATATTCCCACATATCATCAGATGCTTGCCACTTATTCCTAAGTAATTCTTTGTATTGGAAGTTTAATGAAATATGCACTTTTACTGTGCCTCCCAAAGAATCCCAAGTATCGTTATGCAGCAGTGTTTTGAACATAGGCTGTCCTTTCACAGGAGTTAGTTAGTTAGTTAGATCTCCAAAAACAATCACATTTTTACTGCAAATAGGACATCGTAATCTGCTTTTAGAATCTATTGCATTCTTAAATGTACAAAGGCAAGCATTAAGTTTGACACCATGCTCATCTCACCAATGATTAAATGCTATAACTTTTTTATCAGTCTTGATGGCAAGCTTCACCGGAAAACTTTTAGTATTCTACTTTGTGTTCATACTCCACATGCTAATATTTAACAAAAGAATGCCAATACTGTTTTTCTTTACTTTTGTTTTGTATCAGTCAAGACATATGAATTAAACAATATGTTTTGTTGCAACTTTTTCTCTGAATAAATCTTTTTATTTTACTTCATTAATTTGGTTATACATTCACCAATTTTACATTTCAAAAACCATCTGTACACAACATATATCACATTACATACAATTGTCATAAAAAATTATCCTATACACATTTCCATTCATACTCTCAATACTCTTATTCCTCAGACATTCCTTCTCATACATACGTAAACATCACACATTAATATATACACTTGAATCACAATATTCTCAGAATGCCACAGACTAATTCTTTTGAAGAACTTTGTAGCAATTGGAACACAATTGTTTGATGATCTTATGACTCAAATTAAAGTCTACGCGTTTTGAACTTGCATTGTTTATGGAGTTCTCATCAGGACAGAAGCTGTGAAGAAAGGAAAGGAAACCTGTCTTTAAAAGTTCTTTGAAACAAGTGAAACAATTATTCCTAACTCAACCACCTCTCTCTTCCTTTTCTTACCTCTGTAAATCAGAGCCTATGTGATGACTTAATCGGACCACGAAGCTGAACCATCTGTGGAGAAAATTATAATGAGGACTAATAAAACCAACAACTTTAATGTGCGCAGAGATTCACACCAACCTCTTAAATGCACCATTCGACTTGTGAGAAGTTAAATCGCCAAGGTCGTCATTGCCAACTGCATATTTAAAGATGGCCACCTTAAACAACCTCTGCATCAAACTTGATGCGTAAAAACCACAGGCGCCATGAGCCTTTGTCAAACAAAATGCATGAAGAAGCACAAACAAATTGTCTCCCGCATTCATTCCTTTATGAATGAAAAGATAGACATTTGAAGCCCCATGCATTTTGTAAAATATCAAATACTTTTTACTTACAAAGATGCCGAATAGCAAACTACGTGATTTCATCAGTAAACTACACTCCCTGTGATCCTTTTCGAACCCGGAAGCGTAGCGCTATTTATCGGACGTGACACGACAACGATATTGATAACGCGCCGAATGGGATTCTTTCTTGCGGCTTGCAGACGACTTGAATAAGGTGAGCACACATAGCTCAAACTGCTGAATAGATGGTTTGGACAAACAAGAATTCATGTGCTAGATTGATTTACAACAACTCATTTTTTTCATCTCCAGGCAGTCGTCACACAACCAGACAACCCTGTACACCGTGCCGGCTCATAAATTACAAGTAAGTCGCCTCGATCGCACCTCCGAGTAACCTAATAAACAGCAAAGCCCCTCCATGTTCCTGTCTCATTCTTTCCCCTCTTGTATAGGGCCAGGCAGCACATGCAAGAATAGACAAGCGCTGATCAAAGAAACTAGAAGTAAGTGGAATGGTGCATTTAAGAGGTTGGTGCGAATCTCTGTGCACTTTAAAGTGGATGGTTTTATCAGTCCTCATTATAATTTTCTCCACAGATGGTTCAGCGCCGTGGTCCGATTAAGTCATCACATATGCTCTGATTTACAGAGGTAAGAAAAGGAAGAGAGAGGTGGTTGAGCTAGGAATATTTGTTTCACGTGTTCCAACGAACTTTTAAAGAAAGGTTTCCTTTCCTTTCTTCACAGCTTCTGTCCTGATGACAACTCCATAAACAATGCGAGTTCGAAACGCGTAGACTTTAAATTGACCATAAGATCATCAACAATTGTATTCCAACTGCTACAAAGTTCTTCAAAAGAATTAGTCTATGGCATTCTGAGAATATTGTGATTCCAGTGTATATATTAATGTGTGATGTTTGTGTGTGTATGAGTAGGATTGTCTGAGAAATAAGAGTATCGAGACTATGAATGGAAATGTGTATAGGATAATTTTTTATGACAATTTTATGTAATGTGATATATGTTGTGTACAGATGGTTTTTGAAATGTAAAATTGGTGAATTTATAACCAAATTAATGAAGTAAAATTAATGAAAAATAAAAAGATTTATTCAGAGAAAAAGTTGCAATGAAAAATGTGTATATCTCAACTGATTCAAAACTAAAGTAAAGAAAAACAGTATTGGCATTTGTTTGTTAAATAATAGCTAGTGGCTTGGCCTTGCTGTTGGGAGCCCAGACCCAGTGGTGGTTTTTCACACTCCACATGCAGTATCAAAAGTAAAGTATAGTAGTTCCTTTGATAGTATGTGCAACTAATCCAGCGGGTGCTGTAACTATACATGACAAATTACAATATATAGTCTTCTGTAGGAAGCAATGAGAACTTGTAATAAATAGCTTTCCCCTGTACTGGATTGATCGCTGACATACAATAATATAGGCTTAAGTGACATGCATATACACTCTTTCTTGTCATGGAGGAATACATGCTCAACTTTGCGTTTCACCTCCATATATATTTTCCTCATGCTCGTCATTTATTTGTAAAATTATTGACTGTCCAAGAAGTGCTTGAGAAAGAGGACCTTAACAATGGCTGCTTTGTGAACTCTCCTTTGCTAATTGAGCAGCAATTGTTTCTTCCTGTTCAATTTCATCATGTAACATTTTCAAATAGTTTGGAAATACTGAACACTCAAGTCTATACTTAGCAACATAGAAAGAGTTTTCATAGCAGTCAAACACTCCTAGTAATTCTGATTCAGAACACCAGGCTTAAAGAGCTGCAGAAATGGCACATAGAAAAACTTTATTTTTTCCACAGTCTTGCAAGTCAGTTTTCTATGAATAATTAGACAGCCTGTGCTATGTCGTACCAAACAACCATCACAACAAACTACTACAAATTTACCTTCATTTACATTTTCTGCCACGTTATTTCTATATCTGTAGTTGTGAGGTATTTCATAAAGCTGTACATTTTCAAGATGTCAACTCCTTTTTTTGGATAGTAGTTGTCCGGCATGTTTGTTTTGTCAATATCTGTACTTTCTGAGTCCAATTCTGCAAGGCACTGAATTTCAGGAAACGTTTTCAGCACTCTCTTTCATTTGCATGTAAGGACTAGGCTCACACAAACAATTACTCTCAACTTGAAGCATAAACTAGTTGAATTCAACTGACATCAGCATTCATAAGATGCAATATCCCTGTGTGAAAGCATCCTTACTTGAAGCTTTTCTGTTTCTTTATTAAAGACTTTTCAGTCGAAATCTCTTCCCACGTATGCTTCATCACCATCTTTTTAGATTTTGTTGAATAAGCTACAGCTATGGAGTTGTCTGCCACAAACTGAATATCCATATTAGCCTCCCACATTTTGAGAATTACAGGATTTCAGTCATTGATATATATTGAAGCATCTGTTCTCCTCAGTTTGTAGGTGTTTTTGGTTGATTCTGGAGGAAGTGTACTGCAGGCAAAAACTGTTGATTCTTTCTTTGGAAACAGAAGGTCTTGGTAATCCAAAACATCATTTGGTGTAAAATTTTCCTTTCAATCTGTACTTCTGCTGTCAGTACTTCCCACATCTATGTGACTGAAAATGCACAATTTGCTGTTTTAGGCCTTCCTTATCACTGTCTTTTGGGATGAAACATCTAGCATATTGCTCCATGAAAGAAAGCACAGACTCATTTGTGTCTGTTCCAAATATTGGTGGATCTTAAATCCATATCAAAATATGAATATGAGGAGCACCTCTTGCTTGGTGCTCTTTACACCAAAAGAAATCATTGACTTATCCAAGAAGTGGATTTTGTTTGTTGCAGATAAATGCAAGCATGGCTTTAAACCTATGGTTAAAATACCTACAAAAATTTGCAGGATCCAAAGAGCAAAGTTCTCCTGGTGTCTTTAGACTGATGCCCTTAATATTATAGTTTGCTTGTCTCAAAAAGTAATGTAAGTCAACCAAAGCAAATCTGCACAACTGAGGGGAACAAATCAAGTTGGTGCACCTACATTTCATAACATACATTTTAGTTCACCATGACGACAATACCAATATTCATTGGTGTCACATTGGCATGCCACCAAATGTGTCAAATTGTATTCCAAATTATCACATTTTCCATGTATTTTGTTGATAAAGTCTCTTGTGGACATATTTTGTAGATTAACTATAGTTTTCAAGTATATGGTTAACAACGTATGATAGTCCAGACACATTACTTTCAAATAGCATAAGGAATATATTAAATACTTTGATGAAATCTAAGGTCCTATGAATATAGTCTGGTTGATCTATATTCAGCTGCAGGTATTTGCATATCGTTCGCCTACTACAGTTAGACCTATTTATAGAAAACAGAAAGCTTCTGAACTTTTCTAACAGACACTCATTGGAGCTCCTTTAACTCGTTTAATCTGGTGCAGTTCAATGGCATCCCCCGTAACTTCTTTTGAATGCAGTGGATAGATACTGCAGTGCCAATGAATGTATTTAGATTTAGTTCTATCCACTTTTCCAAATGGTGCACTTGAAAGTAACATTTCTTCCACCCAGCAACTTCCATCTGTGGGAGCGTCTAGATCATTGTAATGTACATTATTTGTTTCAGATAGATTCTTCACCTTATTCATATCCACTAGTTCTTGTGCTCATTTTTTGTTTTTAGTGAGCACACCATAAACTAAAATAATAAGTGGGTCATTTAAATGCTCTCTACATCCACAGTTTTAACATTACTTTTAAAATCTAAAGGTAAGGAAATACCTCTACCTTTAAGGCCTTTCTGTACCTCATTCGGTAGTAGTTTCCCTGTCATTGGTTCTATATAAATTACAGCTCGAATTGGGTCTATAGATTGTATCAATATTGGTTCATAAACATTTAGATGGCGAAGTTCCTCTGGAATTTGAATGAATTCCACCTTATTATGTTTTGCTCCGCTGACATTTTGTTGTGCTCTAATTTATCATAGCAATACTTACACATGATCGGCCATGTTGATAAATTGAACCATTCCTCCACAAATAAATACAAAGCAAATTCTAGCCTCTTTTCCTGCTCACATTGTGAGAACACATCAACATTTCATAGTTTGGCGTTTGTAGTGAGTGTGCTGACAATATAAATTAACGTATGTTGGTTTCTCTCTAGAAACTGCAATAAACTTTACTATTTCTCATGCAATGTTATCGGTACTAACATCTGTGTTCTCTTCCTCTACACCTGGAGATATCAACTCCTCATTTTCCCAAACTGTACTTCAGGACCAAAAAAACGGAATTGTATATCATCACAAACATTTTCAAGCTCTGATACTGTACCATAAGAATTGCTTTATTCATTTCTCCTAACCACGATGCTGCACTTTTATACAAGTAAAGTGTTTTAACTAAAGTTGGCATTTTTGAATGATGAACAGCCAACATTCGGAAATCGTGAAAGGTGTTTCTGTACACTTTCTTGGACAGGAGCACCAGTGAATATCCTTGTAAATTAGTTTGTTTCCCTACTGTGCATGGATCTAATCCTTGCAACATTGCAATATTCTGCTTCCCATTTTTACCCATTTAAAGACTGGGGCATGTCTCTGCCTTCCTTGTACCTCTTCAGCTATCTCTACTTCTACATTTATGGGACCCATCTGTTCTTTTGTAATAGGATAGAAGCCATTTTGTGTAGCCAGCTAGTGTGCTTTTGCTATGGGCCTGCATGTGCTCTTTGTTGTGGCCATGCCTCCATACAGGTTGTTGTTGTTTGACTATGTGGCCGGTGGCCATATTTTGGAGCAAACCACTGTGCTTTTGCCATAGGCCTGCAAGTGTTCTTCGTTGCGGCCATGCCTTCTTGCTGGTTTCTGTTGTTTAACCATGTGCCCAGTGGCCGTTTTCAGTAGCCAGTCATTGTACATTTGCCATAGGTCTGCACCTGCACTCATTTGTGGCCATGTCTCCTTGATGGCTTTTGTTGTTTGACCATGTGTCCGGTGGCCATTTTGTGTAGCAAGACAGTGTACTTTTTTATAGGACTTAATGTGTTCTTTGTTGTGGCTATTCCTCCTTGCTGGTTTTTGTTGTTTGACCATATACCAGTGGCAATTTTGTGTAACTAGTGTGCTTTTTACCATTGCCTTCTTTGTTGGTTGACCATGTGGTCAGTGGCCATTTTGTGCAGCCACCCTTTTTCCAGTTTTCTAAGCCATTCCTGTTTCTGACGCATTTTTGTTTGTGTTCATGTTTTTTACCAATCCCTGATATCACTTTGATAATATGCTTGAGGCCTAGCGGCTCATAGCAAATGCATTTTATATTATGAACAGTGATTTATTTATATGCTTTTTTTGCATTTTTCACCTGCACCTCTTTTTCTACCAAATTATGTGTTTCTCACAGTCCTCAAGTATATGAGCAATTATTTTTTTTAGTTTTAATTTTCTATTAGCAATTTTATTTTCCTAAATTTGTTTGCAATTTTTTTACAATTTATTTTTTCTTTGTTCATTTTTAAAAAAACTTTTTTTTTAATTTCCATTTTAATTTTTTTTAAAACATGTTGTAATTTTTTATTTTGTTTGAATTTTTTATTGTTTTTAATTATCCTTCCTGGTTGTAAATTAGATATTATGCTATGTTGGTAAGATTTGACTTTCAAATAGACACACTGTATTGTTGTTAATTATTTATTTATATCTTAAGTAACCACACTAACTTACATTGTTTATGTCTGTACTAATTCAACCTTCATCTAATGTTTTTCTTGCTTGTTTGCTTTTAGGTGCACAAAAGAAAAGACATCACCTACAATACTGCAAGACAAAAGACCTGTACATGTGACACATGACCACACAGCAACATGGCGTCAGTCCTTTAATCTCCTCAGCTTGTGCACCTAAGTGCCACTGTCATTTGACAGTTTCAAGATGGCCGCACAGAAATGTGCTGCCAAGAATATGGCCATTGAGTAGAAGCAGCTTATAATCATTGCCTTGTCAGCCCAAAATATTTGGGGAAATGTCATGTGCCTGCTGCACTGGACTTAGGGGAGCAAGCTGGGAGCAGTACTCTCACTTCAGTGGCCCCACCACAACCTAGGCCCAAGTCCATGTGTGGCATTGAGTCAGCCACTGCAGTCACTGCAATGCCAAGAAGCAGTGGATTTCTATTGGATTTGTCTCTTTCACAAAGTAGTACCCAATCCTTGTTGAAAACTCAGCTACATGGACAACAACAACCACAGCACCAATACCTGATTTTCCTGAAGTAGGAGCAGAACGAGAGATTGAGCTTCCTGCTGAGCAAGTAGCAACTCCTCTTTCAGATTGGCTTCCAGATCTCCAAGGAAGAAAATGGATTGGTACTCCACCATCTTCTGCAAGCCCCCCTTCTGATGAACTGGAAGTGGATTGAAACCCAACGGAGACCCAGACATATCAGGGGAGGCAAGGGAAAAGGAAGGTTTTTGAAAGCCTTCGCCAGTCATCATTATGGACTCTACCGCACCCCCAGAGGAGACCAACATTACCCCTCCTCAACTTGCTCAGAGGAATATGGCACTGATACCACTACTAGCTTTCACATTTGCAGGGCCCCTGTGACCTGCATCCACAACTAGCTCAGTAGAAGTGAGCACTGCAGAGAGGTAATCATTGACATGTCCACCTACCTCCCTTTTTTTCTGGCATTGGCAGTGGCACCAGGTGGTCCAATTAGTATGTTGACCTCCCAGTTTGGAGCCTAACTTTAGCGAATGCTCCAATTGCCATGCAAGTTTTCTACCAGGTAAGCCTGGTACGCACTATGGTACTGGGGCCAAACCACCTATATGTAAAAACAGCACAAAATCCTCTGGGAGGTGCACTTTAAAAAATTGCTGCATGTGGTGTTGGTGAAGGTGATATGAGCAGGGAATCTGCTCCACTCATGGGGCAAGATGAAGGTGATGAGGAGGAAGAGGGTGCCATCTTCACGCAAAGCAGCCCTATCCACAGTAGTGCACTCGTATCACCAACACCAGTAATGTCAAAATGGCACAAGACTCAGAGTTAGACAGAGACTCCACAGCAACATCATGCATTGACTGCACTAAGACACACAGTGAGTCTACCACGTTCTTCTCTCTGGAACTCACCTGTGTCAGTGGCACCAGAATATAAACAATTCCAGGCAGCTATTTCTTCCACATTTAGGCAGAAGGTGAAGTATGAATGCAACTACCCAACAGTATGTTTGTGTAATAGGAAGCTGGCTAAAATGTAAGAGTTGAAACTCGTACCTTTTTTGTGGAAAGAGTGGGTATTCTAGAATTTTTGAAGGCCATCTGATTGAAATGTGAGCTTCACAGCCGGACCAATTTTGACAGAGATGCTGTTCCAGCACTTCATAAGGATGTGATAAAATTGGTTGTACATGTTTTGCAGAAGGATGCTGTTCGCACGATCAAACTGATGACAGACATGTGGACCAGTTGCCAAGCCACTGATTACATGTCTATAACTGGATCTCTTTTGTTGGGGTAAGGAAATTATATCTTTAAGTTTGGATGCTATTAAATCTTTTAATGGTGCTCAAACGCATGCAACAGAGAAGTCCTATACAGCTGCAAACATCATGAAAGGCTATAACATCAAGGTCTTTGAATGGCTGCTACCCAGAGGGCGCAACATTGTATTTGTTATTACAGACAATGACAATAATATAGTAATGGTCACGACAGCTGGGTGGTATTTCAGGTCTCTGTATTTGGACACTGCTTCAACATCATTTTATAGGACTTTCTCAAAATGGAAGACCGAGTCAGCGACTTACGGTCTACCTACAGAAGAATCTGCACTGATTTCAGCCCTGTTTCAAGGACTGGAAGCAGCTGAGGATCATTCACCATCATAATAGAATGCCAGTTAAAGCTATTAAACAGGAGCAGCCAACACATTGGAACCCAACCTATTGTTGCAATGTCTGTTTTGAGCAGTACTGATTGATAAATGATTATGTCATGCAAAGTGGAGATGCAACTGGGAAAGGCATGATCATTGAGATGGACAAATGGGGCTTAGTCAAATGCCTGACAGAAATGCTTCTTTGCTTTGAGGTTTTAACACAAGAAGTAAGCAAGGACGACAGTACCTATACTGTTGTTGCATATGCTAAAGGAACAGGTATAGAATGTGTCTGAAATGTACACAGGTGTGGACGAGAAGTAAGATGTGCATGAGTTAGTAAACAGATTATTCCTTCACTTGGCTGATATTGCAAGGCTGCAAAGAGACATTGTGTCATCCAAACATTATATCTATGCCACAATTATTGATCCACGGTGCAAACAAATACTGCCCACTTCCATTCCCTGTTCTGAAGGGAATGTTTCACAGTACAAGACATGGATTGCTGTGCAATCATCTACCTGGAAGACGAATGACTGGAAATTAGAGGCCCACTCCTGGCTAAACGTTCTGGAGTGCCATCTTCAGCTTCCAAAGAGGGAAGTGCTGTTGGCTCACAGCAGCCAACACCATCAACAACCACAAACACAGGAGCATCAGCCCTACTCTCTGAAATGGCTTGGTTCCAACCAGTGGGTATTAAGTCCTATGCAGACATGAAGGCAAAAGAGGTCAAGCAATTTGCCGCACCAATTAAAATTCAGCAGATGGCTCAGGACAATCTGGATGATCCAACATAGTTCTATCCAGATCAAAACCGATTGGTGTATTGTATCGGAAGAGGCGCCAGGGCAATACAGGCCGATCTCTCTAATTTGGGTTGGGAGATGGAATGGAATTGGACAGATTTGGTACTTGGAGACAGCAGAATGATGGGAGGACTCAGGGTGGAACTATCTTAACACCAGGCAGAATAAGTAAGGTATCAACTTCAGGGAAACCAACATAATTATGGCGATAAGAGGCCTCCTCAGCTCTGTGGACTGCTGAGAGGTGCATTTCTTTGGGAAATGCAATGCTGCTAAGTGTACCTGCTGGCTCAAATTTGAACCTCCTCTAATATATGGTCGGCTAGTGGGTCTGTTATTGTAAATTGTAAGTCACTGAAGACACACATGTGATGTCACATCAACACATTGCATTATGCACACACTTGGCTAAATGTTATGATGATAGTTGTGAGATTGATCAGCCAGGTACATGCAGCCAATTGTCTGTGATTGGTTGCAATTTGCTCTCACTTGTCAGTTAATTGGTTGCACATGAGTCAGAAAATGATTGACTGAAGAAGACTATAGTCTTGCACTGCCTGTGAGTCTTCTTGGTACACTTCTTCTGAAGCTTACCTTCTGTCTTTCTGCTTGACTTTACACTATCATTTCTATTTTACAATCCACAGTCATTCTCGTCTACTGCACAAAAGGTGAAAACTCCATAATACTCCTGTTTACTTTACCGGGCCACTTCAGCCAGACACCTAAGATTGACGGACAATCCAAGAAAAATCCAGTTCCACCGCCTAATTTGGCAATACAGTATCATTTTTATTTTAAGAATAATTTTTTTGAACTGTGTTGGTTCACTTCACTCCTCCGTAATTTGTATTTCTCAAACCTAGATGGAAGAACATTTATATATATAATAATAACTTGGTACTGTTTGCAATGCATTTACCGGAACTGTGTGATGCTCATACCATCATTTCCTTCAGCAACAGCCTGATGATTTGCTGTTCATCGCCCAGATGAGTATTGTTGTTGTGTAGTGTTTTCATTGTCACACCTTTCCCTAAATCCCCATTCTCATCTATTCATCAAATGCCTGACTCTCTTCCAGTGGGCTGTTTTATTTATAGAGGTATTTTATTTATAGAGGTGTGACTTAATTTACACCATAAATGGATCACACACTTGATGGATGTGGTGAAAGCAACACCACTCACTGCTGGATTTTCTATTATCTGAGCAATATCCCACACTGGCCCCATTTAACCCCCTACACATAAAAGTGATCCATTTTTAGATGTAGAAGAACATCATTTGTCAACATCATCATTCAGGCTTTGTGTTGTGTAAATGCTTAACCTTGTCCACTCCAGACTTTGAATCCACTTTTCCTAACCCGAGGATTTTGTTCCTTTAGTTTTTAAATAAATACTTGCTCTCCGTTGCTCAGCAGAAGTTACTATGGCTATTTTTTTGTAATGTTATCAGGTATTCTTTGTTGTGTCCTGGAGGTAGTAATCTGTTGGCAGTCTCCATCTTTGTAAAGCTAAGATAGAAATATTATCTTCTAACCCTGTGTTTTTCTTTCAATGTAGTTGCCTGTGATGGATAATTATTTTGTTTACTCCTATGGTGGTGCTCACCTAAGTGGGAGTGGGACCTTGCTCGTGATGCATTGCCTGGTAGCGAACTAGTTTGCTACTACCGCCACCACCATTAAGAATAAGAACAGCACCTTGGGAATCCCTACAGTGACTAAGGTTTTGCAAGATTGAGAGCAGTTACAGCCATTGCTTTATCTATTCAAGTAAGACAACTATGGAGACTGGTTTAGTTATTAAGCAGCCAACTTCTTCTGCAGATACGTAATTGTTTCTAGGTTGTTGTAGGCAATATTGGTAATGGCAGCATACCCCCTAATGGTAAGATAGTTACAGAGGGTAGGTACACAAGGGTATATAGCTAACTTTAACTAACTGTGCAAAGTAAAAGTAAAACACAAAAAAACTACTTCAGGCATGAAGGATGATAATCTTAAACAATGTGGACCGACCCACTATGTGTACGTAATTTAATAACTGTATGTAGTATGAACATGAACCCATTAGGTTATCCTAAAAGACCTCTTACACACTAACCTGGTTGGTGTCATGCGTCATCATTGGGGTCCCAACCGGGCGGCCGAGTGCCTTCCAGTTGTGCTACGACGCCTGATTACAGCAGAGCTGGTGTTGTGATGTGATGTGAGGTGAATAGCTACAGTTAAAAATATCTCTGAGGGAGGAGGAGCTTCGCGCGGATCCAAGATGAACGCGTGAGCACAGGGCTCCGGAGACCCTCTTTGCCTCCTGCATCTATCCTGCCACAAATCCTGATTTGATCGATGAGTACTTGTTGACTATGCCCTGCTGATTCTGAGGACTTTTTCAGATCCGAAATCGGACGCGGTGATCGGGACTTGCTCCGTCCTGAAGTTTGTGGCCTACATCGTAGATCGTCCCTGGACTGGAGTCACCGAGGTACCCAGGTGGAAAGTCAACAACAACGGCTGGTTGGACACGCCCACTGCCCCTGTGGTGCTTTCGGTTTCGTTTTGGGCAGTTGTCGCAACGCTTATGGCTGCCCCATTCACCTTTTATCCCTGCTGCGGATCCTGAATCTGCTCTGGTTTTTAGCCCTCTCGACCCTGAGGTTCATCAAAAACTTGATAATTTTGACTAGATTGCAATGAATCCGTGGGAGCTCGAAGCCCACTATGGCGGGCAGGCTGGATGACGAAAAACGGAACACCAAGGGCACGCATCGTGGGGGCCTCATCCAAACCCAGACTATAGAGCGCTTCACCCGCCCGAAAGGGTCCCCTGGTGGAGCGAGTAAGGCTCTCGAAGGGACCGTGGATGATACCCCGCCGTCGGAGGAACCAACACTGAGTGACATCATGGGCGCCATTACCAGTGTTCGGACCGACATGGGCCATCAGTATGAGACTCTTGCTGCCAAGTTCGATACAGTGGCGATTGAGGTTAATCTAATCAGAGCTGGCCTGGGGAAGACAAATGAACGGGTCAAATCTTTGGATATCAAAACTGCGAGTCTGACCACTGATGTCTCCGACCTTCAGACTGAGGTTCGCACGCTTCGTACCTCCAACGACCAATTTGCCCGTCGGCTGGAGGAATTCGAGGGCCGGGCAAGGCGCAACAACATTCGTAATGTGGGAGTGGGAGACCCCGTCGGACGTCTCTACGGACGTTCTGGTGGAAGACCTGGTCCTCAAACATCTTGCGCCTAAGGGCCTCAGTAACTTTTTCACAGTGGAACGGGCCCATAGAGTTCCAGGCGGGAAGCCGAAGCTGGGAGCTGCGCCGAGACACATCATTGCCAGGATTTTTAATTTCCGGGACAGAGATGTTATCCTGCAAGCTTCGAGGATCACGGGTCCCACTAAATTTGACAATGCCTCGGTTAGTTTCTACCCGGACTTCACACAGGCAGTTCAGAAACAGCGCATGGGTTTTACCGGGGTGAAGAGACGACCGCCCCGAGGTGGCCAGTGACTGGTTGGACACTTTGCCAACACATCGTAATGGCGGTGAGGGCCCTGAAGGTGCTGAGGGCAGCCCAGCCGAACAGGAGGAGTGAGTCTGCAGCGGCGAACTGGTTACTCTGGACCTCTAGCAGTGGCTTTTTCATAGACTTGCTACTACTGTGGGTACCCGGGGTGGGGGGATTCGGGTTTCCTCTTCCTCTTCTGGGGGACTTCTCTCTCTTTTCGTAGGTTAGTTATATGGGGCGACAGGCACACTGCAAGTTGGGGTGGCTTTTTGGTCTAATGCAGGGGTGCAGGGTGGGGGGGGTGTTTTTCGGGGTTTCCTGGGGGTGGTGGGGAGGTCCTTTTCTTCTTGTTTTGATCGACGCTGCTACATCTCCTGTTGTCGATTCTGTGTACTTCTTCCTTGGCATGGAGGGATGGGTGTTCAATGCTGGGATGGGGGGGAGCTTAAAATGCTGAGTTGGAACGTTAACGGTCTTGGTGATAGAATAAAGCGGGGTGTTGTCTTGCAATATTTGAAACGTTATAACCCAGATGTGATTTTGCTTCAGGAGACACACTTGGTGGGTAATGTATGCCGTGCACTAAACAGACTTGGTTATCGTATGGTGGCACACTCGGGGTTCACCTCCGGCTCAAGAGGGGTGGGGGTTATGGTACGTACTTCCCTCCCACTTGAGATCGATGATGTTGTGCTAGACGATAGGGGCCGCTATGCGGCTATTACGGGGCGGTGGGAAGGGAAAACTGTCTCCTTTTTTGTCTGTGTATGTTCCCCCTGGCTTGAAATCTACCACGTTTGCTGATCTTGGTTATGTGATCCTGGGGCTCCCGGGCGACGTGTTGGTGGTCCGCGGCGACTTAAATTCAGTGGTCAGTGGGGATGTAGATCGCAGTCCCCCCAGGACTTTGCCTGCTGCACAGCTCTGGCTAGGGAAGCTGCTGGATATGTTGGGACTATCTGACTGCTGGCGGCAGTTACACCCAGGTCAACTCCAGTACACCTTCTACTCTGGTGCACACAGGAGTCTCTCGAGATTAGATTATATTCTTATGCCAGCGGCACAGATGGTCTCGGTGCGGGAGGTTAGGCATTTGGCCGGGGGGATTTCTGATCACTCTCCGCTTTTACTAATGATTGATATGCAACTGGGCACAGAAGGCCGAGTTGCCCCGATTAACCCCTGGCACCTCCGTAAACCTAAAATCAGGTCAGAGTTAGTGAAATGTATTGATTGCTATTTTGCTGAGAACGATGGATCGGTCTCCTCCCCGGTTACATTGTGGGAGGCCTATAAGCCAGTGATTCGTGGAAAGGCCCTGTTCCTCATTGCCAGCGAACGGAGGCGTAGAAATGCCGCGGTGGTGGAACTAGAAAACGAGATCACTGCTTTGGAGGAACAGGTTGGGACTGGGGACACTCCGGAGGTGTTGCATACCCTGGCCCTGAAACAATTTGATTATAAGACCCTGGTCACTGATGCAGCTAAGGCGATGCACCGAGAGCAACAGGGGTGCCTGTATGATGTAGGTGATAAGGCGGGAAAGTTGATTGCATGGCTGGATAAAAGGGATCGATTGCACAGAGTGGTGCCAGTTGTTGAGAGTGTGGATGGTGTTAGAGTGGTGGACCCGACTGACATAGTCCGAACATTTGCCCGTCACTTTCAGACGATTTATGCGCCGGTCTCGGATCTACCGGAAGAGGATTCGCATCTTTTGCTCCGAGATATCACTCTGCCCATCCTGTCGGATTCTGACATGGAGCCTATGAAGGCGGATTTTTCCACCGATGAAGTAGCGCTCGCTATCCGTTCACTTCTGTCCGGGAAGGCCTCGAGCCCAAACGGCATACCGATAGAATTGTATAAACTCTGTCCGGACAAAATGGCACCATATCTCCGTAAGATGTTTTTGACCTCGCAAGATCTCGGCTCTCTTCCTCGCGACCAGAGACTGGCATCCATTGTCGTCATACATAAAGACGGCAGACCCCGTGACCACTGCTCATCATACCGGCCGATCTCGCTTTTAAACGTCGAGCCCAGGATTTTTGCTAAACTCCTGGCGAATCGGTTGGTTACGGTGATAGCAGACTTGATCCATCCGGACCAATCTGGATTTATACCCCACCGAAACACCGCGCTCAACCTACGTCGCCTTCATGGCATCTTGGCAAGGGCGGGGTCTCTTCAGGAACCGGCCATTTTGGTTTCTCTCGATGCCTCGATGGCCTTCGACGCAGTCGAATGGCCGTATTTGTGGGCTGTTCTCGCCAAGTTTGGTTTCGGCCCTAAATTCATCGGCTGGGTTAGACTCCTATATGAGCAGCCACTGGCACAGGTGGTGGTTAATGGCAGGGCTTCCGAGCCCTTTACCCTCGGTCGGGGAACACGACAGGGATGTCCCTTGTCGCCGCTCCTCTTCGCACTTGCCCTTGAGCCCCTGGCTGCATGGCTGCATTGGGAACCATCGCTTAAGGGCATACGCTGGTCAGCGGATTTCGAGGACCGTATATCACTCTATGCGGATGATATATTTCTGTACCTTACCTCTCCTCGTAAGTCGCTGGGCGTTCTGTTCGACGTGCTGCGTTCCTTTGGAAGGAATTCCGGTCTGGTTATTATTTGGGCTAAATCCTGTATTTATCCACTCACAGACGATGAGCTTCTTCTTCCTCGCCATTGTCCTATACCGGTTTCTAGGGAAGGTTTCAAATACTTGGGGATCTACATCTCATTGGACCCCAAGAACCGCTATGAGCGGAATTTGCTGCCTCCGCTTTCCCGGCTCCGTTCGGATGCTACGGCGTGGTGTGGCCTGCCGCTGTCCCCTTTTGGAAGGGCGGCCCTGTTCAAAATGATGTCTCTCCCCCGCTTCTTATATGCCATTCAAAATACACTTGATTTGGTAACTTCTAGCTACTTTCGAGAGATCAAGGGCTTGCAGAGGTGGTTGGTTTGGGGTGGTCGACCACGCATTGCACTGGCAAAATTGCCCTGGTACGATGGAGGTATCGCACTGCCCGACATCAAGCGCTACTACTGGGCCTCCCAGTTGAGTGCTGTGAATCACGCCATGTATGGCCCCGTCCCTAATCCCGCTTTTGAGATGGACAGATGGCAACTCCCTGGGGGAGATTACAATCGGGCCTTCTATTCCAGAGCCGACCACAAGCATCTCACGGGCCCTACGGCAGTGGCTGTGCGAGTTTGGGGAAGCGCGACGGCTGGACGGATAAGTTGACGAAGTCTACCCCATTGTATGCCTCGGAAGCGCTAGGTAGTCTGTGGAAATCGAAGGGTTTCACCAGCTGGGACCTTATTGGTATCAGCAAGGTGGGTGACCTCTGGGCCAAGGGTGCAGTCAAGACCTTCGAGGCACTACAGCGAGAATATAAACTGAGCGATAGAGAGTATTTCTGGTACCTCCAGGTCCGCCATGCGATTCAATCGTTTTTTCCGGCTGACGCTTCTATTCCGGAGGCCTCCCCTCTTGAGGATAGGGTGCTTGATGGATACGTCCCCGATAGCACTATATCCCTCATTTACAAGAAACTTATTAATGACCGCTCGGATCTACTTTTGCAGTTGCGGACTATCTGGACCGGAGACGGATTAAAACTGGATGATGAGGATTGGCAGGTGGCGATCTCTTCTCCTAAGGAGGTTGCGATCCCGGCACGTCTCAGACTGGTCCAACTTAAAATATTGCATCAGATGTATGTCACGGGCCCTCGACTGATGCATATGGGTTTCTCTGTGGACGGGTTGTGTAGGCGCGGATGTGGTATGCTAGCTACTTTTCTGCATATCCTCTGGGAATGCCCGGAGGTGGCGGCATTTTGGCACCGAGTGCATGTGGTTATGGGTGAAGTGACGGGTGTAGTGTTGTTGCCTGAAGCCAGGCGCTGTCTGTTGAATGTTTGGGAACCGAATGATTGCACTGTTGCTCAAACTCAATGGGTCACACTGGGTAATATGGTTGCTAAACGTGACATAGCCCAGTTATGGGGTTCCCCAAGGCCACCGACGCTCCTGTGCTGGAAGGAGAATATGGACTGGTCCATGTTTAAAGAGAAAGTTGCATATGTTTCCCGCGGCAGACCCAAGAAATGGGGTAGGATATGGGGACAATGGAATGCATATTGTGGTGAGATTTGTACCCCCCAATTCACCGACCTTCTGGATCCGCTCCTTCTTCCTTGATCGTGCGTTCCTTGTACTCAGCTCTTGTTGATTGCATTGTATTGGTTGCTACCAGGTTCCCCCCCTGCCCTCCCCGATATTTCTCCTCATTCTCATTGACATATATGTTTCACCCGTCTCCCCCCGGCCATAGGGAACTACCAGTTTATACATAGCCATGCCTCATTTTTCTTTTTTGTGTTTTTGTTAGTGGTTTTATTTAAATAAAATACAAAATGTGGAACCTTTCACGAATCCTAGCATACCACAGGTAGTACGTAATCATGAAGTATCGCTGCCGTACCCCCGGGTTGTCGGCTGATGAGCTGTGTAACTTGATGTTGATGTTATTATGTTCGACTGACCATCCTCCGTGGTTGTGGGTCTGTAACTGTTCTTTCTTTACATAATAAAGGTTTTCAAAAAAAAATATCTCTGAGAATCCTTGCCTCTAATTTTAATATTGGCGGCTGAGGATATGGTAAAAATCAAAATTGTAGTGCAACTATTGAGGAATTAATATTGTAAGTTGACTATGTGTGGCGGTCTACATGTTTCAGCCCATTAAAAAAAGTGAAAGGGATTTCTTCAGGACCAGGTGGGAGATTAGTGAGTGGCAAAGGTGAAAGATGCCACGTGAAACCTGTGTGGTACCTACACATGCGCTAAGGTGTGTGGTGTAAGTGTTGGCGTACTCACTGATACTTGAAAAAAATACCTGTAGGGGAAGGAAGAGGACATGACAAGACATATAATATATTGCAACATAAAATGCAATCTTAGTAACAATATGAATGTGCTGTAGTCATTGTCTCTATGACTACTACAGTGATTGGCGTGTAGCCCATGCTGGTGGCGACATGCAGGAGATTCAATGCATGTTGCGCCTGTAGGAGAATGAGTATGGGCATTTGAATTGTGAGCACGCGTTAGTTAAAGCTGTAAAGCACGGTCTAGTGCTGGTCAGAAGCTGCATTTGCTGGGGTACTTAACCCACAGGACCCGTGCAGGATGATAAAACATTGAAAAATATATATTTAACAACAAAAAGCCAAACCTGTCCGCCCACAAAATGCCCACCCCTCTCCCCAAACAAATCGCTGCATCCACAAACAATGTCCAAAGAAGAAAACTGTCTAAGAAAGTCCTCAAACACCCTTTCCCAACTCCCTTCCCACCCTCTCCACCAACAACAAAAGTCCCTCCCAACATAACCATTTTTTTTTTAAAGGGCTAATAAGAGTGCATTGTCAGTATGGGTCCAGAGTTGATCCCTGACCTTCTCTATCCTTCCCAACTGCCTTTGGAAATGCTCCATCCACTGAAAGAGGAGGTGCCTGAAAAGACTGTCTGAGCAGGGGGGGCGGCAGTGGCAGTTAGGGGCCCTGAAAGCTGGCCACAGCACCAGCAGTGCACTCGCAGGCAGGCAGGCTGAAAGCTGCAGATGGCTGGATGAATTGGGGCCTGAGGCTGATGCATGCACCTCCTTAGCCTGCAGGGCCAACAGCCTCTGATATTTGGCCCGAATGGTCTTGAGCCCCTCCCATCACAGCTGGGTCACTATCTCCTGCCGTGAGGTGATAGACTAGCAAGAGTGGCTATATCAAGAAAGAAACTAAAAGAAAGCAGACAAATTGAAACAATGCTCTCTGCAAACCCTTGTTTAAAGTTAAATAATGGGTGGCACAGTAGCATTACATTGCTGCTCCCCAAGGGCCATTGGAATTTGATGTGATTAGGAGAGTCTCAGTGACATTTTGCACCCACACATGCCTCACATACAAAGCACTGACTGTCTGGCTGAAAATAAATAAGGGAGAAGGATTAAATAAATAGATTGATATTATTTTAAAGGCTTTCCTAATGAAAACTAAACAGACACTTTGTGTGGAAAAATAAAAAATAAAATACAGTTCATTTATGAGTAAAGCATTCTGCTCTATGGAGTACAAGGTGTTGCGCTAAAATAATGGAGTCATGCTAGCCCCCACGTAAGGTACTTTGCTACTCTCTGCAATCTGCAGTTGGGGTAGCTGTAATGGATAATTGTCTTAATTTGATTCCAGTGGCCCTGCTCTTCTCTAAATGCATTTCAGAACCCACCCTGACTCCAAAGAGGGAAATTAATGAAAAATAGGATACTACGTCACACAAGTCACATATAAAATGAGGATATCCAGTCCGCCATTAGTAGACAAGGGGAAATAATGCACTGTACTACAGGGAAAGAAACAGGATATATAGATTACATTTGGCACATTTGTCAGAGAGTATCCATCCCCCTAACTTGAAATCAGGCAATTAGTCCCACTTTATTTCCTGGACTCGTCCTCTATCACAAATTATTGCCAAAAAATGTATTTGCTTGGCAGAAAGGAAAGGAAACTTGATTTAACCTACTGCGGGCTAAGTTACATGGATTAGACTGGGCAGTTAGAGTTTTTACCACAGAATAGCGGGGTGTCACTGATCATCATCATGTGCCTAAGCTTTGGCTTATTCAGTCACTGCAGTTGATGGAAGTTGTAAGGAAAACATTTAATAGGTATAAATGGATGTATGACGTTACCCCGCATACCATTACCACGCATACCATTACAACGCGGTATTTACAACGAATACCGTTACAACGCATAGAGCTTTGAGGTGCTGGATAGTGGTAAGTATAATTTTATATTCCAACTCCAGTCCCCGTGGATACCAGGGAAGGTGTTGGATATAAAATTAAACTTATTCCCTATCCTAGAGCGCCCCCCAGCGCAATGCGTTGTAATGGTATTCGTGGTAATGCCTGCGCTGTAAGTGTAGTGCGTGGTAAAAAATGCGTGGTAACAGTTGTACACCGGTATAAATGTGTTACGAGAATTCAGCTATGAAATATATTTATGAATCACTTCACATGGCCATAACAATGTGGCCCATGCCAAGAATGGATTTCTCAGTTTTTTGCTAGCCTGAGATAGAAGAACTTAGGAAAGAATAAATGAGTGAAGTACTAAGAGGTGACTGAGTGTGCAAAGAGACACACACATATGTTTGGTTTGCAATGCATTGAAAACTTTGTAATGCTGCATCAACAGTAGCAGACGTACATTGCAAAGTCCACATTTCAGTCACAAATTGAACCCTACTGCACTTCGGTCATGGGTGGCGAAATGCCATGGGCAGGAAGGGGGTGATGAATGAGGATGGGTAGCATACATATCTGCCTCGCTTAACAAGTACAGTGAGTTAAGGGAGTAGACCAAACATTTAAAATCCCCCACTTTGTACCATAGCTTTGGCAATCATAAAACCAAGGAAGCAACGTAGGTGAGCAGGCCCCTCTCCAGAAGAGCTCCCTCATTTTTTCATCCAAGCAATTATTCATTCATTCTTTCATTTTTCTATATTCTCCCATTAATAGCCACCATGATTTAATGTTTACTATCTCTCATCCAATCTTTCACCAACATTTCCAATCCATATTATCCATTCATATATCCCTCCATTCAGTCTCCTTCCGTTCAACTATACTTGCAACAGTCTGTCCATTTACCCAATACCCAATCACACATCCTTTCTCCTACAAATGCATCCTTTCAAATAACTTTTTACCTAAACGTTTCTTTTAACCTTCAGTTCTTTTCCATTTCCATCAACCCACCATTTTTAGAGTTCATTATGTGAGCTTTCCCTGAGTTGCAGATAGAAGAGGCCATAAGAACTCAACCACCTCTGTAGCTGCTAAGGCAGGGGGTTCACAATCATGAGTCACAAGTCTCACGTGTCACAACGCCCTTGAAGCTAGCGAGAATAATAGTAATTGTCAACAAGCAAGCAATGTGAGTTACTACTGCTTGTTCCTGCCACCGCTGTATCTCACCCTCCAACCACCTCTGCAACAGAGCCAGCCCAGTTAATGGTGTTCTGTGATACTAGAAAAATACTTTGCACATTTTAAGATGCCAGATACGCTGCCCCTCATTTTATTTTAAAGACAATAATACAACCGCAAATCATCACTACAGTTTGGTTAGCAGTATCTTCTATCAAATATATTATTCTGGCCATTTTGTTGGTGGACAATGCCAGAAAAGCCAGGTAGTCAAATTAACTAAAAACTTTTCTTAATGGAGGGGCAGAGCTATAGCCTAGGGTGTTGACTGAGTTATTGAGGTATAATGAAGGGCCAGAATATTGGTCAATGAAGGGATATCATATGTGTCGGCTGGCAAATGCAATGGGACCAGTCCTGCTGCACTGTCATGGAAGTTGCTGGAATACTGTATAAATAAATTATCACACAACACTGGGAGGTCCATGACCATGGCCTCCCACTCTCTAACTGTCAGAGCATGAGCAAAAAAAAGATTAACTTCTCAAATACTATGTGCGGTGACTATTACTAGCTTCCATGGGCCTGCAATCTTCACAGTACAAAGAAGAGTACAAAAAATATGTTCATAGTCTTACGGTAACACAAGATATGTAGGGGAGAGGGAAGGCTTCCTAACAGAAAAGGAAGAAACTATAGACTAGTACAGACAGGAGAAAGTCAGCTACAAATAAATGCATGAGATATGGGAAAAATAATAATAATCCAGGGATAACAAAAATAAAAAAAAATGGATGGGGGAGTTAGAAAAAAACTTTAAAAATAAACAAGGCAAAATTAATAGTAGAATTATAGGGGGCATGGGTAAAAGTTAGGGAAATAATATTAATAAATAGGATTTACTAGGAGGCGCAGAGTCCTCTGCAGTGCTGCTGGTGGTCAGCACCTCCTCATAGCCTCCCAAACCTGCCTCCGAGCTGTCCCTATTCTTCTTGCCCTTGGATGTTGAGGTAAAAAATATGGAGGATAAAAAATAGATTAATGATACAGTTAATCTGTCCAAAAATATTGTGACAGACAAATGCAGTGACATACTTTTTTAAATCAGATCACCTATAGTGCTAGTCTCAACTATTTAGTTGGCCATACTAATCTTAAAATCCCTATTCCAAATTTTTAATTAAGCACAACTACATTTTGAACTAATGCATTGCAGAGAATAATCTTTGATTCCATTCTCATTTCTCAACCCCCTTGATGGACCAACTCAGACTCCCTTTTTTTCAATACATAGATGCATACTACACATCATTGTCAGCTTGCTTGGTACTGTAGGGGCTACATAAAGAAATTCACAGAGAAAACTTACGCACTGATATCACTAATTCACTATATTGGCAGGAGGACAACAGAGTTTTCAATGGCTCCTTATATTATCGGCCAAAGCGAGCACCAACGAGTACTATAAGGTAGCGCCGGGCACCTGTCTAGCTCGAACTGGATCACATATTATTCTTAACGTAAACTTAACTTACCTCTGAGGCTGAGTAGCATGCTATTTGGAAATAAAATGTTAGCATTGCAGAACATAAACACAATAAATAATTATGAAAACCACAATGTCTCCAAGCAATCAGAAATCTGTGTGTTTAGAGACATTGTGATTTTCATAATTTGAACTTTGTCCATCCAAGAAGGAATTGATGGCTCATTCTCCTCTTGAACCACCAGAAGATTTATGGACTTTTAACAAATAATATCTCTTCTTTAATAACTCATTTGGTAGAGTGATCCTGTTGAACCTAGCCATTGTCTTCTTTTGTTTCTGACAACATATAACTACTCACAGAGCCCTGCAATCTCCATGACTAGCAGGTTGAGAAGGTCCTACTCAGTCTATGATATCTGCCAATGGTGCACCAGCTACTGTTGGATGCACTGGCCATGGGGGGGCTGTGCACACACCAGTGCACCCTTTCCCAGCACAGTCAATGATCTCACAGAGGGTTCCCGCATCCAGGCCTGCTGCCTACTGCGAGCATGGAGGGGAAAGAAATTAGTGCTGGGGCTGTACCCCTTCACGGCGCTGCCAACAGCAAAGATAGGTGGCTGATGATCGTTTGAAGGGCCCGGTGTCGTGGGGGGAGAAAAGAAACAGGCAAAGGAAGGGAGGAAGGAAGTAATGTAAATGTAAAGGAAAACATTTTTAAAAGTATAAAAAAGTCACTAAAACCACAAGAAAATTACAAAAAACACAAAGTACAAAACATACACACACTAATACAATACAGAAACTGATGGATATATACGTTTGTTATGGGGAGGATTGAAAAGATTAGGTAGGATTAAAAAAACAGGTCCCTCATCTTGAACAGTACAGAAAACAAGATGACTGTGCCCTTGTGAATGCGTGGTGCTGTTTGCGTGCAGTTTCTAGCATGAGAATGTACGTTGCGCTACTTAAAACATGAGGTGAACAGGTGTGTTGAGCAGCTCTGCATGCTCATGGAACTCCGTGTAGCACAGCAGAGTCTATCGGGCACTTTGCGGAGTTCCGCATATCGCGACTCTGTGAACTTTGCCTGGGCCTAATTTTTTCTTCTGGCCCCACTATAGAGTTTGTTTTCTGCTTCCTGTCTATGGACTTTGACTGTGTTGCCCACGTTTCCACCCCAGACTGGTACCTCATTGACTTGTTGGTAGATCTACGCTGGGTGCGGTGCTCTGTGATAGGCTTTAACTGCTTTCTCCTCTAGGAAACAGAACTTAGTGGCATGTCTCCTCAGCCAGCCATCGCCACAATCACCACAGTCTGTGAGCCATGTGCATGATACTGTGGGACTGAAGCTGTTATTGTATGTGCAATGACAGGCTTTCATAAGGAGGACAAGTAATCTATCTATCTTTCTATCTATCTATCTATCTATCTATCTATATATCTATCTATCTATCTATCTATCTATCTATCTATCTATCTATCTATCTATCTATCTATTTATCTATCTATATCTATCTATCTATCTATCTATCTATCTATCTATCTAGCTATCTATCTATCTATCTATCTATCTATCTATCTATCTATCTATCTATCTATCTATCTATCTATCTCTCTATACATACAAAAATAAGCTTACTCGCACACACACACATGGCTAACTATGTATGCAATATTCCCGTAAAACCTTGTCATAAACACATTAAATATATTCTCAACAAGAAGCTGCAGAGGGAATTTGTGTGCCAGATCACCTTCCAATCAACATATACTCAAGCAATAAAGAACTGGCACTTTAGGGCACTCTCATCAACTGGTTATAAATGTGTAGGATTGCTATGGGGTGATATTGTTATCATTTCCCTCTCATTCCTCGAGTTCAGATAAGGAGTGGATGGGGGCGGAACACAAAGTAAATATGTTGATAAGGACATATTGCCTGAGTTACTGAGGCATGTTAATCCAATATGGGCTTTCCTGAGGAGGAGGATCCGAGCACGTCTGGAGGTTCTTTGCTTCATCAGTTTCAGAGTGCTGCCACAGTTGATATGTCTGTCCATCCTTACATCCATGAGATGTTGAAGAGGCAATGGTAGGACCCTGATCATGCTTCCCCCTTCATGGCCAAACTCTGCCCTCTGCAGAACATGTCTACGGAATTGCCAGAAGGACCTCATTGGCCGAGTATGTGGTTATTGAGTATCCTATAGATAAGAAGGTTGATGCATCCCTCAGAAAGGTTCACTCATGTAAATGTAAATGTAGTGCTTTTATATAGAGCATGTATCACCCTCGAAGGGGTCTCAAGGCGCTGTACAAATACCGCTGTGGAACCCTTCCTGGCCTTTCCCTGTGAAGTGCCCACACCTGGTCACCCCCAAGGTGAAGCCAGGCATCCTAGCGCTGTTGGGGCCGTTGTGGAGATTAAGCAAGCTATTGCCCAGAGTTGCAGAGTGGGACCCATGCTTAGAATAGGCACCGAGGCGAGAATGATCAGGTCCGGGGAAATTGAACCCTAGACCCGCCGAGGTGGGAATTGAACCCTGGTCCAGGCCAGATCTCTGCATCAGGGTCTGCCGCTCTAACCATTGAGCCACACTTCTCCACTCCACTCATGTTTCCACCTGGCCCTGTGTGCTGGTATTTATGGGACTTATGTTGCTCATTCCCTAATTTCTGGTGCTTAAGCTCTGTATCAGTCTCTGGATGATATATCGGACTGTTCTGGGCTTTTGTATCATATGTAGCGCCAGGTGGAGTTTGTGTTGAATGTGTGCTTTGATGTAGTGTGGGCCTCAGCTTTCAAGTGGGGCTTGTGTGTCAGCACGCCGCAATCCGGTTTTGAAGGATTGAAAAATTAATTCCACTCAGAAGGCCTCTCCCCTGCGTTTGCCTTTCCAAGGTACTATGAGTTGGAGGGCAAGTTGAACAGATATTTTAAGGAAAAGAAGTATTCCTCTTCTTTGAAGCAGTCCTCAGTTGCTAAAGGGGCTTCAAATCCTAAATCTCCCTTTCTTCAGCCTTCTAGGAGGCAGTTTTCTAGGGGCCAATTAAGGTTTTCTTCTGGTCGGGTCAGGAGAGGAAAGCAAAGTCTCCCCAGCCTAAAACTCATTCCTGACCATATGATGGATGAACTGTATTTGTTGGTCGGAGGACAGATTCAGCTCTTTCTTCCTTCCGGCCTGGTTGCAGTCTTCTTCAGATGTTTGGGTGTTGGACATTGTGCACCATGGGAACCGCATCGAGTTTATGTTGCCTCCTCCAGATTCAGGGGTTAATGCGACTCCGTGACCATCCAGTCAGAATAAGCAGACCGAGTTGTCCCTGGAGATTGGGTCACTTCTGCAGAAATAAGCCATTCAGGTGGTGCCTCCTCTGGAGAGGGGGATGGGACTTTATTCCATCACATTTCTGGTGGCAAAGTTGACAGGGGGATCCATCTGGTGCTAGACTTTAACATTTTGAACAGGTTTGTTGTCTGCCTGTCCTTCAAGATGGAGCACCTCCAGTGGTTGATCCTGTTGGGTATCCAGAGTCATTTCATGTGCACCATGGATCTGCAGGATGCCTACTATCATGTCTCAATACATCCCAGCTGTTGCAGGTTCCTGAAGTTTTGCATTGGCGGACATCATTTTCAGTTTTGTGTCCTGCCCTTTAGCCTTTGATCTGCCAGAGGGTTTTCACAAAGGTTGTGGCTCTGTTGATGGCTTCCTTGCATCTCGGGGGTATATTTCTCTACCCTTACTTTGACGATTGGCTGATCCATGCTTTATCTCGGGATCAGCTGTTGATCGATCACGGTGCAATGTATTCAGCTTTGCAGGGTCATAGGTTTCTGCTGAACATTTCCCATGTGCCAACTGGTGCCCATGCAGGACTTGACGTTTATAGGAGCAAGATTTTGCACAGATCTGAACAGCGTGTTCTTGCTGGACTCCTGCACTGTGACCTTGAGGTCCCTTGCTCAAAGGGTCTTAAGGGGGTATCCTTTCCAATTTGCTCTGGCTGCTGGGCCTCATGGCGGCAGCAGTGTTCACAGTGCATTGGGCACGTTTTCATCTCTGGCCTCTGTGGGTCCATCTGCTGACTTTTTGGGATCCTTTGTCTCAGGACCTCCGCCTTCTTGTTCCTGTATCTCTGCGCCTCTTCCCTTCCCTGCGCTGGTGGACAGCATTGTACAATCTTTACAGGGGGATGCTATTCCAGCCCTCTCCACCTCTGGTCCTGACAATGGATGCCAGTGCTTTCGGGTGGGGGGCGATGTTGGGTTAGGGCTCTCTGCAGGTTTGTTGGTCTTTCCAGGAGACTTTATCCAATTGAAGGGAGTTGGTGGTTGTCTCCAGGGCAGTCATTGGTTTCCGTAGGCTATTGATGCACAGTAATGTGGTTGTAGGTTCCAACAACATGGTGACAGTGGCCTTCCTGAATCATCAGGGGGATCCGGACCAGGTCTCTGAATGCTGTGGTTTTTCCCTTTATTTTGCTGGGCGGAGGGACATCTGTTGTCTCTGGTGGCTGTTCACATCCAGGGGGAAAACAATGAGGTGGCAGATGCCCTCGATCATTCCCCCCCTCCTAGGAGTTGTCTCTGACTCAGTAGGTCTTTCAGCATGTGTGCTGAAGGTTTGGTCTTCCTTTCCTCACCCAGTTTGCTTCCCAGCACAATGCTCAGCTTTCTCGGTTCTGTTTCCCAGGTTCGTCAGGTGGCAGTTTGGGGGGGTGGTCCTCTGACCATTCCTTAGCTGTCCCGCCTGCTGCATGCCCTTCTGCCCATTGCTCTTATCCCCGATTCCTTACTCGCCTGGTGTAGGAGTCTCGGGAGGTGGTGATTGTGGTGCCCTTTTTGCCTGATCCGTCTTGCTTCTCCACTCTGCAGCTCTTGTTCAGTTCTGTGGCCATAGTTGATCCCCTACTTTCCTCGTCCTCTGCAGATGGCTCTGATGTTGCCTCTCTGGCTGTCAGTATGGAGGATGAGAGGCAGCGGTGGTGGCCTAAGGGTCTCCCTGAGCATTTAGCTATGGCCATTTAACAGTCTCAGAGACTTTTAATCCTCAAGTCCTATGGGAGGTATTGGGGGAATTTCCAAAACTGTGGTCGCATTCGTGAGTTGTCTCCCCTGGAGTGGTCTCTGACGGGGTTTTGCAGTTTCTCTCGGAGGGGTTTGAGAAGTATTTGGCTGCTTTGACCTTCCAGGCTCAGTGGGCTGTAATTTAGGCATTTCATTCCCCTTGGGGCAGCTTGGTGGATGTGGATGATTTGAGCTTCAGGTTGCTAAGAGAATTTTTTTTGTCCTGTCCTTTGGCGCGGACCCTGTTTCCCTTGTGGGACCTTCCTCTTGCATTGCATGCTTTGGTTGCGCCTGCTTTTGAGCTGTCAGCTGAGGTGGATATCAAGTTTACCATGTTGAAGGTGGTTTTCTTAGTTGGCATCACTTCGGGAGCCTGGGTGGCATGGGGGCTCTGATGGCGCACAAACCCTCCATGTCTTTTTCTGAGGATGGGGTGGTCTTGCGTGTGGATTCCTCTTTTGTCTCGAAGGTGCCTTTGCATTTCCATTGTTCCAAGGAAGTGGTTTTGCCTGCTTTGAGGGAGGATTAGGTGTCTGGGGATGATCTTACTTGGTTGTTACTGAAGGTTAGTCGGGTTTTGCATGTCTTTCTGGTTTGGACTCGTCCTTTCCAGAAGTCAGGCTCCCTGTTTGCGTCATTTGAGGTCTCCTCTTGTGGGGGGAAAGCCTCCTCTTCGTCCATTGGCTGTTGGTTAAAGCAGGTCAATTAGTTGGCTTACCCCATTTCAGGTTACCCTCATCCAACTGGGGTGCAGGGTTCTTTTACTCATGGGATGGCATCCTCCTGGGCTGAGGTGAAGTTTTCCTCTCTGAGATTTGAAAGGCTGCTACTTGGGTGTCTTGAACTACATTTATGAGACATCATCGGATCCGGAGTTTGCTGGTTAATGATACTTATTTTGGGTGTGGAGTGCTGCAAGCTGTGGGCTCCTGACTTCTTTATTCTGTGTCCCAATAAATCACTGAGTGATGCTGTCTTCCTTGTATCCTGGTGGTTTGTTGTTGATGAATGCCAGTGTGTTGCTCGGGTATTCTCACTTGTAATGAATTGGATGAGGACAGGAGGGACCTGGAGGTTTCTTCTATGTAAAGCCTTTTTGGCATTGTTGACTGAAATATATGTTAATTGTAATGGAGTATTGCCCTATTACTTACCGGTAATCTTCATTACTCTGTTGTCCTCATCCCATTCATTACTCTTCTCCCTCCCTCCCCTCCCAGATGGCCTTCATTCATTTGGGGTTTGGTAGTAGAGAGAAATAGTGGTCAAGTGCACTTATGAACTCCTGGTGGGAGGGGGTGGGGTAGGGGTCCAGCCAGCATTCCTTTGTTCTTTTTTCTGTTGGTGGGTTAGTGTTACCTCAATTGTAATGAACGGGGCGAGGACAACAGTACCAGGAGTAATGGAGATTACCTATAACAAATAGGGCAAAACTCCATTACAAACAGCATATATTTCAGTCAACAGCCTAAAAAGCCTTTATAGAGAAAAAAACATGTGCCAGATGTACTCAGATATGATTTGCAAAAAGGTGCCTCAATTTGTGTACCCATTTTTTGCAAACCTATTGAATTTTCTGAACTAACTAAAAGGTTGGTTTACAAAATAGCAACTTCTCAGTATGGTGCAATTCGAACTACCTCATGAACATTAATGAGCTAGGTTTCAAAATACAACCCACTATGATTTGTAGGTATCATTAGGATGAGGGCCTTCAGGGTTAAGCAGATTTCCATGAGTGTGATTGCTTTTATTAAGGCTTTCCTTTTTTAATGCATCCTTTTGAAAAATAGGATCTGTTAAAAAAACAGATTTTACAGTTATTTTCTTGTCAACATTGTTTTTATTATTCAGTATCATGTTACAACAAGCAAACAGGAGAGTGCGCAGGACCCTGGGTCTAGGCATGCGGCTTAGTATAGTCCAGATTCACGTTTCACAAGGTCTGTTACAACTCCCCTGCAGCCAAAGAAGAAGATGTCTGATTTTAAACATGCAACTTTATGGGTTATCCCTTAAACAGAGAAAGAAAACGGGAACAAAATCATCCGGCCAGTGTTTATCGAACTCTCTAATGGTTCATTCCATCACCACCCGCAGTTGTGAGGCCAGGAAATATAATGAAAGTCTGGCAGTGGCAACGCCCCATCTTTCCTTGGGCATTGCAGGACATGAAATGTGAGGCGTGCCCTTCCCCCTACCAAATGAATCTAGTGACGAGCAAGCACAGGCGCAGTAGAAGATCCTGGTCAAGTTCAATGGGAAGATCCTGAAATAAATAAAGGAGCTTTGGCAAGACCGTCATTGTGACAGCATTGATCCGCCCAAGCCAGGAGATAAAGAGAGATTTTCATCTCTTAAAATCCTGTTTAAGTTGTGTTTCCAGAGGGGGGTAATTAGCCTTGTATAGGTCCTTATGTTTATGGGGAGGCTGGACACCCAGGTATAAAAGGGAATGTTTAGTCCAATGAAAAGTTGTTTGACCCTGCAGTCTCGTTGCCTCTGCGTCGGAAAGTGTGAGGTTTAGTATGGAGGATTTGGATAAATTAACCTTGAAACCAGCTGCTAGTTCAAAGTTCCGCAGTTCCTCCTGCACCGCCCGGAGGGAGGAGGCCAGCTTAGTGAGCGAGAGCAAGATGTTGTCTGCGAAAAGGGACACTTTGTGTTCTGTGCCTCTGAAGCTTCTGCCTCGGATCTCCCCGTTGGCACGGAATTTCACAGCCAAGGGTTCATTACTGAGGGCAAATAAAAGGAGGAGAGCGGGCAGTCCTGTTGTGTACCTCTGCTAATAGTGAAGGGGAGCAACGAGAAACCATTGCACAACACCCAAGAAAGGGGAAAATGAAGGTTGGCCCTAACCATGTACACGAACCTGTCTCCCAAGCCGTATTTCTGTAGTGTGAGGAAAAGAAACAACCAATCGACCCTGTCAAAGGCCTTCTCGGAGTTTAGGTCCACTAAGATTGCAGAGAGTCTGAATTTAGACACTTTCTCAATAAGGTGTATAGTGCGTCGGATGTTATCATGCATATACAATCCCTTTATAAAGCCAGATTGATCAGGATGGATCAGTGTAGGGATCAGATCCTCAATTCTAGCAGCTAGGATCGCACAGTACAGCTTCTTATCGAGGTTAAGGAGGGCGATGGGCCTGTAGGAAGCGTACAACTGGGGATTTTTTCCAGGCTTTGGAATAACTGATATGACTGCCTCGGCCATGGAATTCTAGACCTTAGCACCTATTACTATGGCATTGAACAGCTCAGTGAGGTGTGGGGTTAGCTAGGATGCAAAGCATTTATAAAATTGTGCCATAAAGCCATCAGGCCCCGGAGCCTTATCTAATTTAAGTTTAGCAATGACCTGCCCAACCTCCCCAGCTGTAATAGGAGCCTCCACAGGCTCTGCAAGTGCTGCAGAGATGTGGGGAAGATCCACTGAGTCTAGGTATTGCTCTTGTAGGAGTGTATCGGGGGGGACAACGCAATAGAGTTCCCCATTGAATTTGCCAAAGATATTGGCTTTAATGTCATCTGCATGAGTGAGATGACCCGTTCATCTAAGCTACCCCCAATAAATTCCTGCTCCCTCTTCACCCTCAGCTGTCGCGCTAACTGGGGCCCCACTTTATAACCATGAGTGTAGGATGTCTGTCGCAGTTTCAGCATTGTATATTCAGCTCTAATATTGTAAATAGCACGTAGTTTGCCCCTTAAGGTGGTAAGCTGTCGCTGTAGCACTTTTCTTATGCGTGTTATCCACAAGCTTGAGTTCTTCTTTGAGCAATAAATGTTCCTTTGCTCTTTACCGATTCAGGACCGCATTAAGTTGGATGCATTTACCCCTCAGTACCACCTTGAAGGCGTCCCAGTTGTTCTGTGGGGTAGTGGCCTGGGGAGTGTTAGGAGTAAAGTATTCGGTGATAGAGGTCCTCAGCTCATCGCCTAGGGTCCTATCTTGGGTGATTGACACTAGAAAGTACTACCTAGAAGTGCCCAACGTATGTCCCCCCGCTGCTGCTACCTGACGGAGGAGGACGTTGTATTGCATGCTGATCTAGGAACCAGGGGATGCTTTAGCTCACTTTATTAAGAGTGCCCAAGCAGGAGGATTAATAAACATTTCCTCTACAACAAGTTAACAACAATAGATAGTCAGACAGAACCTACATCCCATGCCTATTACCCTGGTTCCAGCTCTATTTGGACCTTCATCCATATTTTGATGAGAATTATATGTACAATATTGAAATACCTTTCTAAGAGAGCTTTTGCAGAACGTGACTACAAATAGATACATATCGCCCAATAACAAGAACGGCTCGGACAGACCAGATTCCTCCACAGAGAACTATTTGTTGAACAGGATGCCCATTTGAGCACAGTTAAACGTTACAGATAAATCCACGAACCCTAATAACTGCGGGAGAAGATATAAGGACACTATCTTATCCTTTATTGTGCCCTGAAGAAGTCCCAAGAGGACAAAACGCGTCGGCTGTAGCTCCTGTGTGTGTTCACTCTCAACTGAACTCAATAAAAGAACTCTTAAAGAACACAAGTAACAAACTAATGTGATTATTGCTGTTAACCTCATCAAAGTTATCAGTTTTTGCAAATTCTGAAGTGGTGCACCTTGACCTTGTTTAAACTATGATCTGATACTGATATTGGCAAGATCTGGGCCACCTGCAGGGGTGTCAGACCTCCAGAACATGTGTTACCAATAATTGACACATCGTTAATGGAAGACTCTTATCAGAACCAGAAAAGATGGCCAAGAAATAATCACTGGATCGAGTACAATAAGAAATGGAATTCCAAGATGGCCGCCGCCCTCCCATCCGGACGACGGTCTAGTTTATTTTATCACAGGTGACTTTGAGACGCAAGCTGCAGCACTCGCGCCAATGCCAACGCACACTTCACTAAAGTCTCTGAGGCGCTCGCACACATTCCGAGAACTTCGTAGTTTAAAGAAAAAAGATTAGAGAATTATCGTCGGGTCTCCGTCAGGTTATTCGTTTCAAGGCAACCATCGGAGTAGAGAGTTTAACTTGCATCAGGCTTACATAAGGGAAAAGGGTCAAGGAAGGTAAAAAGAGGTCGACGTTATCTGAGGAAGAGTTGCATCCTTCATGCTCTATCACTTACCGCCTGATAATGAGCAGCAGTGGCAGGTCCTTGACATTCTTCTGAGCGTCCAGTCATTCTGCTGTGAAGAGAACACAGAAGACAGAGCTTAGTCTATGAGGAAAAAGGCAAATGTTATGTTAAAAGTTGTTTAACAATATATGCATGAATATATTTAGAGGGAAATTCATTACTTACCATGAACCTCGTTGAACAGTCCAGGTTCTCTGTAACAAGAGAAAGAATAATCAACGATATAAATATACAGATATTGTAAATATTGTATGCATTGCTAAGGAGCAAAAATAAGAAGATAAATACGCAGTTCAAAAGTAAGTAGAGCAGGAAAACGTAGAAAATATATATTGTTAAGTAGAGTATAAGGAAAGACAAGCTAGAAGGGTTTTTGTTTATAGGAAATAAATAGAGCTGTGGATACTAAAAAGAATAGAAGAAGTAGGAATATAGAAGAGAAGCACATATCTTGGAAATAAGGGTAGGTAACACGGCAGTAGAATAGGGAGTAGAGTAAATAGAGTAGGAAAGAGAATTAATGACTTGTGTTTCATGTTTTAGATTCTCTTAAGAAAAGTCTGCTGGTCGGAACAGAAGATAGAAGGAGTTCAAGAGAGAGAGAGAGTCAGAATACCAGGATCAGTCTCTTCTTTCTTTAATATTTTATCCACTCCCCCTTCCCCTTTGGGAGTAACCTAGAGTCTAGTTATTTACTGGATCTCTGGAGTGCTCTTGAGAGGGAGTCGGGAACAAGCGTCTCTGTTCCTGTGCAAGTTCTGGTAAATTATTGTTAAACCTGACAAGGGGGGCCATGAGTGCCTGACTAATGACAATGTAGTCAATCCTGCAGTAGGAATAGTGGACATGAGAGAAAAATGTGTAGTCTTTGAAGGTAGGGTGTAGTGACCGCCAAGCATCACAGAGTCTCAGCGTGTCCATTTTCAGTTTAACCCTTTTGAGAAAGCAACTGAGAGAAACCCTTTGGGAATGGGAACTATCTAGAGACTCGTGCCATGTCAAGTTGAAGTCTACCATGAGGATCACTGGCCCCTCTGCAAAACCTCCAATTAAATCTAGTGTGATGGATAGGAATGCCACTTGTCCCGAATTGAGTGTGCAAAGGGAAATAAATGTGTAAAGAGTACCCTGCAGTCTCCCCTTTACCATTATGACTCTCCCTTCCGGGTCGGTCTTTACAGCTTCAGGCTGGAATTTGGCTGTGGACCTGAAGATCAGAGCCACTCCTTTGCGTTTGGTACTTGCCAACGATCTATAAATTAAGGGGTATGATTTGTGGCGTAGCTGAGTTTTTGCTCACACTTTTTAAGGTTTGTCTCTTGTAGAGCCACCACTTCAAACTGATGATCATTGAGGAATTTCCAGACGTTTTTGAGCCTCTGGGGTGAGATCAGGCCCTTAATGTTCCAGGACGCTATAGAAACTATAGGACAGGTTGTACGGACCCCCCGCTCAGTGATACCCCCACCGAGCCATTCTCCTCAAGTGTTATCACGCCCCCCTGTAGCCCCATACCGGAAAGAAGAGCCCCACCACAAGACGCCTGCTTTTAAAAACACTGTAGGCAAATGAAGCCCCGTCACCACAACCAGGAACCCCCCCCCACCGCCCGGAAAAAAATCCCTAACATCCCCTAGAAAACTTTCATAGAGCGGCCAACGGGCCTTCAGCTGGGTATTTCCCGATGAAGAATAAGGAAATTCTGGGCAATACAGACAAAGCCAGCATCCCCGGTTGCCATAAGGAAAGGACACAAAAGGCATGTAAGAAAGGAGAAGGCCAGTAACATCTGAGACCAACGTGTGCTAGTGCTAGGAGTTAGGGGTGGAGCCAAAATCAAACCGCTGCTTCGGGGCCCGGCAATTAGTGGCACACAGGTAAGGCCCTGTGAAAGAGAGGACATGAGATCCGTAGGTACTGCATTTAACACCTTCCGGAAAGCATTCAAATCAGGCAGGGGCATGCTTGTTTTTCATGATTGTTTGCCAGGACCTGTTCTCTCTTCAGGGTCTTCCTGCATCAGTTGAAAGACCCGCAGTGGGTGCTGGCTCCGGGGCTGGTAGGCCCAAAATTCGCAGACCTTCACTCAGATCTGTGTCATGATGGGACTTATTCTTGAAGTCGAAGGCGAGACCAAAGGGAAATGTCCAGCGGTAACGAAGATTGTCCTCTCGGAGTTTGGTGGTGATAGGCCGGAACCACTGCCTTTGTGCCAGAGTGAAAGGTGCCAAGTCCTGGAAGAACATGCACTTGTATCCTTGAAAAGAGATCTCCTCCTTTTTCGTGCAGTGTTTAGGATAGCTTCTTTAACTTTAAATGAGTGCCTCTTGACCAGAACGTCCCTGGTCCGTCTCCACTCCCCGATTTGAGATGTCCCTACTCGATGGACCTGATCTGTCTTGAGTTTCAGCTGACGAGGCACCAGGAGCTCCGAGAAAAGACCCACCACATACGCCTCCAAGTCTGGCCCCTCAGTGCGCTCCTCCAAGTCCCGAATACGTATGTTCTTGCTCCTCCGGGATCTGTTCTCCAAATCCTCCACCTTCAGGATGGCCTGTTGCAACTGAAGTTGGAGACTCTGTTGGGTTTGGGTGTTGTTAAGTTTTTTGGAGCGAGTTTCGAGGTCTTGTGCCTGTTCTTCCACCTCCAACACCCTAGTGCCCACCGCATCTACATCTTGCCGGAGTGTCGCCATCTTCTCTGTGAGATCGGCCTTGAGCTGGTCCATCGACGTGCGGAGGGCTTGCTTCATTTCCTGGCATAGTTCAGCTTTGACGGTCCGAAGGGAGGCTACCAAGTTTTCTCTGGTGAGGGTCATAGTCAGCGCCAGGTCACTCTCAGCAGGGGATGCGCATTTATACTGGAGTGTAAAATACTGTGAGACCTTCTTCGCAGCCTTCTTTGGTGGCATAAATGCACACCATGGTTTCAAGATCAGCTGTGAGATGCCCTCTTATATGATGTCTCCTCGGAGTTGGTGCTGGCTGGGCGCCCGGTAAAGATGTGGGGGAGAAGAACTGGCAAGAATAAGATCTCAGGAGACATCTTAAAGTCAGCCAGTGCTTGAAGAGGAGCAGTCAAAGGGAAGGGGAAACCTGGGAGATATCGGCTCCTGGCTGGGTGGTCAGTCCAACGTAAAGATTCCTCGCTCACATCCTTCACCCCCACTGCCAGCAAAGTGAAGTCAGGGCCAGTCCCTGGAGCATTCTGATGTGTGGGTGCCATTTTAAGGTCATGCGGAGCTGCTCCATAAATTCCTCTCCCAAAGACACTGCCCGCTCTAATTTAAATTGATAATGCAGACTAACTCGACTTAAGGGCCGCCTTGCCAGTAGTCTGCACGCTCTCCCCGGTCATGCCTCCACAAGCCGTATTCCTCAGCCCGCTCCCGGAGGCTCAAATGTCTAGCGACTCTGTCCTGCCGCCGATGTGCATGGAGCTGCTCTCATCAAAGCAGCACATAAAACCGCCAAGGTCGGCAACATAAATCGAAGCTCCCCTGTGGCTTCGCCGATGATGTTGAAACACACCGCAGGTAGGCTGGCGGATTAGCAGCATCCAAGCCCGGGGGCATTCAAGTGGCAGAATGCGACCCCAGGGGGAAGTGAAGTCGACAGACCAGTCTTCCCCTGGGGTGTTCGCGCGAGACTTTGGACAGGAAGGAGTTAGGCCAGGGGGTGGGTTTAGGGGGTGGGGGGATAGGAGGTTATTTAAGGGGACAGGAGAGGAAGTCCTTCCTCTTCCTGTCCCCAGTGCCTCAGGGAATTGTTAGGGCTTGTACGGTTGAGGGTAGCGAGGTAGTGGAGAGTTTGTGGGCAGAACGCTGCTGGTGCCCCGATGTGCGTTCACTACCATGGTGAAGTCCCGTTAGGCACAGGCTTTGCTTCGACGAGGTCGGGAGTGCACTGGAAGGCGGGGCATATCGACGCCCAACGCTGAGGCAGTCCACACTGCCTTGCTGGTGCTCGGCCTGGCTGGGAGGGCCGACCTCCTCCAGCCCGGTGTTTTGGACCCGTCTTGACAAGCCACTACCGGCTCGCACAGGTATGTCGGGGTGGGGGCGGGGGAATAGGCAGCAAGAAGCCCCCAAGCACGGCGGGCGGTGTCTGAGCCTCCCTGCGCTTACTGAGGAGGTGCCTGTGGTGCCGGGTGGGGTGGAAAGCCTGGGTGAGGGGGTCAGAGCAACGCACACGACACCTCCAGCTTCCCTAGTCGGCTCGGCTCACGCTGGCTTATTGGCCGCTGGGCTGGGCATGGAGGACCATCTGGAGGCATCCGGAGAGAGCAGTGAGGACAGTGGGGGGGGGAGGCAGTTGGGGAGCAGTTCGCCCTCCTCTTGTCTGAAGGGGAGTCAGGGGTAGGGGAGGGGGGCCATCAGCGGAGCAGCCTGTCAATTCTCTCCTGTGGGAGAAAGGGCCTAGTTAGGGCACAGGTGTCTAAAGGGAAAGGCCCCTTGAAGGTGAAGCACCAGCAGCAGATTGGGGAGCCCCCGAAGGGGGGCCTCCCGGCACCCCCGAATGGGAAGGGACCACTGGGGGGGCCAGTTCACCAGGACATTTGGTATGCCAGGTGGGAGCACATGACCAAGGAAGAGAGGATCCGCGACCAACGTCGCATCATTGAGGAGTCAGAGAGCACGTGGCAGCGCTTATCTGCTGCCAGGGAGGTGAAGGCAGGTGGGGTGCTCAGGGGCAATGGGGCCCAGGCACCTGCGCATGGGGTTGGAGCTGGTAGAGGACGGGGTAGGGGGACCCCTGGGTTCCGGGGCGAGTGGGTCTGGGTAGAGGGGGCAGGGACTGCTTTGGTGGCGCAGAGACCTGGAGGCACTGTGTGCTCCCCGGGCACAGACGGCTTGGGGGGGTGGGAGTAGGCCAGCAGTGGGCGCTGGCAGAAGCAGGGGTGGGCCAGAGGGGGCACAAAACGGCCTCCAAATGCTGGGACGAAGCAGCAGGGGTGTCCGCGGCAGCCTGCCCTCCACCAAGGGAGCGGACAGCAGCGATTTTGGAGTGCAAGTTTGTGCCAGGAGTGAAAGGGAAAGTTGCAAAGAGAGTGGTGAGTGAGGTGCGGGGAGTTGTGGCAGTTGAGGTGGATGATGAGCGGTTGGATTATGAGGATGAGGATGAAGAGTTGGAAGAGGGTGAAGTGCGTGAAGAGGAGAGTTGGGTGAGGGGCAGAACAGCGACAGGCAAGTTTTGTTTTTTCCAGGATGCACAGGACGGCGCTGGTCGGGCCGCCATGGGGAGTCAGAAGCCTGCAGACGCGCGGCAGACAGAGCGGGAAGTTCCAGCGACTTTATCAGGTTAGGGCGCCTGGTGGGACGCATGGATCAAAGGTCCCAGAGGGGGGCGCAAGAAGGCCTGCCTGTTGGTCTGTGTGGGGGATGGATCTGTGCGGGATGTGGGGTCCTTGGGTGGGACGGGCCCCTTTTGAAGGATGGTAAGAAGCAGGTTGTAACAGCCAGCACGCAGACTGACAAGACAGAGGACCAGGGAGGGAAGGAGGACGGTGTGGACAAATTGCAGAAGAAATTGCCTTATATGGGATGCCACTTGGGTCTCACTTGTCTTAGAAGACAAAGGCCAGGATTTGGAAGCATGAGTATGTGGATGTTTTCAAACTGTTACATAGGGAGATTCAGGTGAATGAGGGTTCAAAGGAGGAGGAGTGGGAGCTGACCAGACGGCCGAAGGTGCCGGTTACTATGGAGAATTGGACTTCGGCGTTCTTGATCTATGCGAGTATCTATTGTGAGAAGCATGCGGACAGGGCGATAGCTTTGTTTAAGTATGTGGATGTGATCAGGAAGGCGCAGTTGCATTTTGAGGGATTTGCCTGGCTGAACTATGACAAGGAGTTTAGGGCGCGGATTAGTGTTAATCCAGACAAGCCGTGGGGGGATATTGATCAGGAGCTCTGGGTGCAATGGATGTCCTCTACACAGGCGGCAGCGTCTACACATACTGCCAGTGGTCTCCCGGTCGCATATCGGCCATTTCAGTCACGTCCCCCCCAGTCTGGGGCGGGTGGTCAGGGAGCTTCCGGGGGGTCAGGGAGTCAGGCAACGTGGACTGGAGCAGCGGGACAGCAGTACAAGCCTGGGAAAACTGGGGCATGCTGGAACTTTAATAAGGGTTTTTGCACTCGACATCCCTGTAAGTTTAAACACGAGTGTTCCAAGTGTGGGGGACGTCACCATGTCACCCAATGCCTTACACTTGCCACTCCCTCAGAGCAGTGGAAGATTACTAAAGGCAGGGGACAACCTGGGCCAAAGGGCCCCTACTCCGGTTAAGGTGGAGGCCATGGGTCCATGGCTCTCGCGGTATCCTGATAGAGAGGCTGCATTGAAGTTGCATGAGGGTTTATGGAAGGATTTCAGATTGGTTATCAGGGTCCTCGGGAGAGGCGTTGGGCTGAGAACTTGTGCTCCGCTAAGAAATTGCCGGAGGTGGTGGCGTGCAAATTGCAGAAGTAAGTGTTGGAAGGCAGGATTGCTGGCCCGTTTGACACGTGGCCGATGTCAGACCTCATCATTTCACCGTTGGGGTAGTTCCCAACAAGGAGCAGGGGGAGTTCAGACGGATTCCCCATTTGTCTTGGCCGGAAGGGAGTTCGGTGAACGATTTCATTGCGGAGGAAGATTCCAAGGTGTTGTATGCATCGGTGGATGATGCCATCGGTTTGGTGAGGGCCTGCGGGAGGGGGCAGAGTTAGGTAAATGTGATATCAAGTCGGCCTTTCGCCTCCTCCCCATTCACCCGGCAGATCTTTGCTTGTTGGGCATGCAGTTTGACGGGCCCATCTTTGTGGACATGGTGCTGCAGATGGGCTGTGCGATTTCATGTGCGCTTTTTTAAACCTTCAGTTCCTTTTTGCTGTGGGCCTTTGTTGAAAAGAGTGGGCACCGGCTGGTGTCGCCCTACCTGGATGATTTTCTGTTTGTCGGGAAGAGTTTGACAGGAGAGTGTGGCGTGGCTCTGGGACAGTTCCAGTTGTTGGCACAGGAGTTTGAGGTACCGTTGGCACCGGAGAAGACAGCGGGACCTAGTTGTTGTTTGACGTTTTTGGGAATTGAGTTGTATTCGGTGGCATGGCAGGCGCGGTTGCCAGTGCAGAAGGTGGCGGAGATGCAGGCTGTTCTGAATCAAGTGCTTTGTGGCTGCACGATTGATTTGAGGTCTGTTCAGCGCCTTCTGGGTTTGCTGAACTTTGTTTGCTGGGTGGTGAGGGCAGAAAGGACGTTTTGTAGGCGCCTCGGCATGGCCATGTCCGGGGCGGTACTCTCTCACCACAGGGTCAGGGTCACGATGGGAGTCCTGTCGGACTTACGGATGTGGCTGGTGTTCTTGGAGGAATTCAATGGTGTGTCTTTGGATTTTGCGCATGACAAGATGGTCTGGCAGGTACAGCTTTATTCTGTTGCAGCGGGTGCAGCAGGTTTCGGGGTTTTCTGGGACGGGCGTGGGTGTGCGGAGCAGTGGCCGGCTCATTGGCTGCGGCAGGGCAGGAGCATTGCTTTTCTGGAGTTTTTCCCATTGTTGGTGGCATTGCTGGTGTGGGGGCCTGAGTTTTGGAACCGGTCGGTTTTGTTCCACCTTGACAACATGACAGCGGTGGACCTTGTGAACAATCAGAAAGCGAAGGACCTGGGAGTGTTGCGCTTGCTGCGAAGTTTCATGCCGCTTTGCTTGCGTTTTAATTTGTTGTTCCATGCGCAACATGTGCCTGGGGCGAGTAATGAAATTGCGAATGCATTATCTCGTTCGCAGTGGCAGCGTTTCAGGAAGCTGGCGCTGGGAGCAGAAGCTTGCAAGACCAAAGTGCCGGAGGGTATCTGGGCCTGGGGCAAGTGAGAGTGGTGGGTTTGGTGGAAAAATCGATAGCTGAATCCACGAGGTGCTTGTACAGGTTGGCATGGTCTGAGTTTGGAGCCTTTTTGGTTTGGAGCAGGGATGAGTGGAGAATGCCCAAGAGTGCCTGTGAACAGGGGGTGGTGCGTTTTGTTCTGGATTGCATGGACAGGGGCCTGTCACAGACTACGATAGCTGCAAGTTGGCTGGCATTTCTTTTTACAGCATGGTTTACTTGGGTTTTGATCCGGCCAGGGCGGATCTGTTGAGTCGTATGTTGAAAGGTTGGGGACATGTGAGGGTGGAGTGGGGGGGGGAGTTGCCTCGTGAGGCGATCACGTTTGATTTGTTGGGAAGAGTGCTGGGGGAGTTACCACATTGCTGTTTTGATGGTTGTGAGGTTGCGTTGTTCCGTTTGTGCATGGTTTGGATGTTCTTTGGAGCGTTTCGGGTGTCGGAATTGTTGGGAGTGCGTGGGGCCCCGGGAAGTGGTGTAGAGTGGTGTGGTTCACTGGTTAGAGGCAGCAGACCGGTAAGCATAGAACGGCCCGGGACCAGGGTTCAATTCTTGACGCGGCAGGGTCGTGGACCAGGGTCAAAACGGAATCGATAATTCTCGCCTTGGTGCCTACTCTAACCAGGGAACACACTCGTCCAACTCTGGGCATTAAGCTTGCCTCATCTCTACAACGGCCCCCCACAGATGCCGGGGATGCCTGGTTTCACCTTGGAGATACCCAGAAAAGGACCATCTCACAGGGAAAACCAAGGACGGGTTCCCCAGCAGTCTTCAGCGCCAGGATACTCCATGGAGTCGCAGTGCGCTTTACAAGTACACCCACATTTACATTTACAAGATTGTTTGAGGATGTGCAAGTGGATGGGGCCCGACTAGGGATATGGTTGGGGCGTTTAAAGATGAACCAAACGGGTCGAGGCAAGTGGGTGTGGCTGAAGGAGAGTGGATGTGTGGATGTGTGCCCGGTGCTTGAGTGGATGGGGTTTGGTGGCCGAGTGCAGAGGTCGGTGGGGGAGATTTTCGTGCATGCTTCACAGAGGCGTTTGACATCCGTTCAGTTGTTGGCGGTGTTGCGGAGGGTCGGCAGGGATACAGCACGCTTTGGCATGCACTCGTTTTGGATTGGGGCAGCTACGTCGGTGGCTGGTTTAGGTTGGTTGTGGGAGGAGATTCGAAGGATTGGGCGATGGAGGTCTCGCTGCTGCGAACGCTATCTGCGCAAATGAAGGTAGCCAGCGTGTGGGGTTAGGCAGGGCTGCTGCGGCTGTTTGGTGGATTTTTGTTTTGCTGTGGTGCTAATCTCTTTTTCTTTGTAGGTTGCGTTCGGGGGCGGGGGCCAATACGGTTACCTGGATTGTGGGACACTCCTTTGTACATTGGGCCTCAAAGTATGCGGACAGACAGGTGTACGGTCGTAGCCTGGGCCTGCGGAGCAGTCATCATGAGGTCCATCAGTGGGGTAAGAGCGGGATGCGATGGGACGATTTGTTGCCATGGCTGACGAAGAAGGTGTCGCAGCTGGGCTGCCCGGACATGATTGTTATCCATCTGGGGGAAAATGACTTGGTAAAGCAGTCAGGAGTGTCCTTGTTACATCTGATGCAGCGGGATTTGGAGACAATGAGGAGCAATCTGGCTGGCGCCTGTATTGTTTGGACTGAGTTTGTACCACTACGAATCTGGAGGGGGGCACTTAAGCCTGCAGCCATTGAAAGGGCAAGGCGGAAGTTGAATAGGGCTATGAGACTTTTTTGTGCTGACCACGGGATCAAAGTGCTTGCTCGCATAGGGCTCCGGCTGGAGGAGCCCCTTCTCTTTCCGGACAATGGAGTGCACCTTTCGTACATGGCAAATGCATATTATCTAATGGAAATGCGGGATACTATCAGTTTGTTGTGGAATGAGTCTATCTGGTGTACGCAAGATTGAGTACGAAAGGTGCACGATTGGTGGGGCAGGTAACCGCCCTCCGGGGGTTCCCTGGGTGGCAGGACTTGGGAGGGGTGGGGAGTCCATGACGGGCAGAATCACTCTTCCGGAGAGGGAGTTACAAGTACTGGATGGGGGGTTTGGTAAATGGAGTGCGATGGCTGGAGATGCTTGAGGAGTTTGAAAGTGAAGGGGTGAAGTGAATGGTATACGTGAAGAGGTCGTGGTATGAATTGGGAGTGAGTATTGGAGTACGTCAGTGGATGATGGTTGAAAGTAAGGATGTTGGGGGGATTGTTAACTGTTATGGGGGTTATGTTGAATTTGGTTGTCATACTTGTCCTAATAAATGGCCTTTTACGCTAAACTAATGCGTGGAGTGGTTATTGCGCGATGCGGCCCCCGGGGGAAGTGAGGTCGACAGACCAGTCTTCCCCTGCGGTGTTCGCGTTAGACTTAGGACAGGTAGGAGTTAGGCCAGGGGGTGGGTTTAGGGGGTGGGGGGATAGGAGGTTATTTGAGGGAACAGGAGTGGAAGTCCTTCCTCTTCCTGTACCCAGTGCCTCAGGGAATAGGTTAAAGATTTGTCCTGCCTCCCACCCTACAAGTGGTTTAGGAGAGGGGTACGGGTGTTTGTTTCTGATAAGATTGTTCAGCGTGCCAGTTTAGGACGGGTTGACACAGGAGGGGTGTGTGCAGGACTTGGGAGGGGTGGGGAGTCCATGACTGGCAGAATCACCCTTCCAGGGAGGGGGGTTACAGGTGCTGGATGGGGGGTGTGGTAGACGGGAGTGCGATGGCTGGAGATGCTGGAGGAGTTTGAAAGTGAAGGGGTGAAGTGAATGGTATACGTGAAGAGGTCGTGGTATGAATTGGGAGTGAGTATTGGAGTACTTGAGTGGATGATGGTTGAAAGTCAGGATGTTGGGGGGATTGTTAACTGTTATGGGGGTTATGTTGAATTTGGTTGTCATACTTGTCCTAATAAATGGCCTTTTACGCTAAACTAATGCGTGGAGTGGTTATTGAACGAGGCGCTCCGCTCTGCGCCGGCTTCTGCGCCACTTTGAGGTCGAGCTCGGGTCACGGATCCGCAGTCTTCTTTTCGCGCACCTGAGCCAGGGAGCCAATTTCAAGTCCAAAGCCTCGCTCCTGATGATTACGGGTGACATGTAGCCCTCTGTGGGCGCCAAGATCACTTGTGGCAACGTAGGGGGTCGGAAGCTGAAACGGATCACAGCGGTTCAGCCAAGTTGCTTGGCCACGCCCAGCCCCCTCTACAAAAATGTTTTAAGAGTAGGCAATGAGTAGGCAATGGTCCGACGGACCACTGCCTATTCCAGAAAAAAAGTGTTTGGGACCAATGACAAAGAGCTCCCTTTCGGTGTGTGAAGTGGTTACCACTACCTTTCAGGAAGTAATAAAATATGAAAGTTTTGTGTCGGATTTCAGTCATAAATCAATAATGCACATGAGAAAGAATTGTTATAGCTTCCTTACGCCATTTAGCAATTTAATAACCTATTAACAAAACTCTAAATGGTTTTAGTACATTGGAAAAACACATTTTCTTATTGAAAACTCTGTTATTTACCGAAACGCAGGATGTGCGACTGGAAAATGCATTCGTGCATCTGCCCCCTGATTCCATGCTGGTGGGACTGCATTCGTCTCATAAAACATTCTCAGCTTGAAATGTTAGCATAATCAGTGCACACAATAGAACATGAAATATATTTTGGCTCTGACAATCATGCGATTATTAACTCTCAAAAACCTAGAACTCTTCTTGTTGTTTGGGAGCTCCTGGTATTGGCAAAATTGAGCAAAATCAGGACTGTAAAACTTCAAAGTGTTGGAGAAATTGGAAAATGTCTCTTTGCCTTACTTTTTGATAAGTTAGGTCAAGGGGTAATAATATGCAACCGCCCACATGTGAACCATGGTATAGGTGTGTGCACTGAGACAGCCTAAAGTGCACCAGTGCAGGGAGAGAGGGAAACAGCACTATACTTAGTGAATATGACACTGTTCTGCTCAAGTCCTTTCATGCAACGCAGAGAGGAACTTTTTTGCCTGTAGCTCTGAGTGAATTCTTTATAAATGTGCCTCTTTTTTTACATGTTCATTGCTAGTTGATTTTCACTTGCTTAACACTTAAGTATATTCAAGGATCTGTGAAGCCCCACTGATGTATACCTAATTAAATGAAGGTCGTTGGCATAAAACAATACTTGGATACTAAGACTAAGTGTTAGAGATAATTAAATGAAAACTGGAAACAAATCCACCGATAGACATGTTAAAGACATACGGGGCTAAAATGTCTGTCTCTCAATGTGTTGTCTGCTGGTTCATTGTTCTTCCCTAATTTGATTATACCCTCAGTGTGTGTGTGTAGCTGAGATACAAATAAGCAGGCCCCCAGCATATTGCGGCATGATTATCAATTACCGAGTGGCTGTATCTGCGCATGTGCAAAGGTAGTGCAGCAGGGGTATTAGAAATTCTAAAAGTAGCGCTGTTACCAGGCGGGGCGGCATACACCCATCCACTCGGACACAGAAGAAGCAGGAAATGGGCGAGGAAGAAGTGCTCTTGGGTTTACGAGCCCAACATACATAGAGGTTTGAGGAGTTCAACCATTACATTCTGCTGGATGTATAACATGATGAAACTTTAGATGTCAGAAACCGTTATTTCATGGAAAAAATCATAAATGGAACAAAAAAAACGAAAAAAAAGAATGATGTGCACTCTATTTTTTAAGTAGGATCAAGAAAAGTGAATGGTCGGTACGAATACGAAGGTCAGAGTACACTAAAGGAGTAATTTTACTAGAGGAGGCACTATCCGTCAGCAGGGGAGGCGAACCTTTTGGAGTATTTCCCATACATACGTAGATTTAAGGTACTTGGACGTGAGTTTGTGCTATAAATTCTTCTATGAGAACAATATGAACGAGAGGTCGTGCCAAACACAGCAGTACATGGCTCCTGCACACCACCTCATCCCCACAGAAATACATCCTTGCCAGAGAGGAGGTAGGTGGATGACAAGAATCCTGCTGTATGCTCTCCCTTCAGGCAGCAGACCCACAGTATTAGACAGTGAGTTCCTGGCTGGGAGTGTACAACCTCAGAAAGTTGGACGCAGGCATTCAAACAGCTTGGTGGAGACCAGGGTGCAAAGAGATAGAATATGTGCCTAAATATATTTATTGGTGTAGCACTAATTTCCACCAGGAGATTAAAAATGCATATGATATTGATGATATTAGGGGATTGTGTCTATTTGAATGAAAAACATTGTATTTTGCCATTTTTTTGGGACACTATATAGGGCTGAATTCACAAAGGTCCTTCTAAGTTGCAAATATGCATTCACAATCACAGCCAAAAAAATATCTGCATTCCCTGTTGGGAAATTTGCAAATTGATTCCTGGCGGGTGTAAATGGCAGGATTTTGCCAACATGAGTATGGAAAGCCTGAAGAAGTGAATATCATGCAAGAGTCTGGGCTATTGGGCACGGTTACCCATGAAAGTTTGGGAATGCCCACAAATGAATGCATCAAATGCTGACCCGATACTTAAAACGTCTCTTCCAGGACGTAAAGGAAAACGGATCACCTCCAAATTTGGTGGTGGTGTAAGGGAAGGGCTGTCTCCAAGGGAGAAAATGTTTTGCACACGGAGAAAATTGTGCAGTTGCATGGTAGGTTCCATGGGTAATCAGAGCAGATTTGAACTTGTAAAGAGACATTATATAGGTGTATTACAGGGTATACTGTATGCATTTGTGCTTGCTACAGGCACTGTTTGTGGTAATATTAGAGAAATCAATAATAAGCACAGGCCCACCAGACCATAAAAAAGGGCGCACAAACCTCTAAAATCCACATACTTACATATCAGATGACCCCTTTGGACACTGCCTAATTCCCCAACAGGCCAGTCACACCCAGGATAGCACCAAAGCTTACCATAGGTTACAGTGGTACAACATCATGTGGTGATGTAGATTAAGTCGTAGAAGCAGAAGGTGATGAATATCATTCCAATACAAATCATGATGTGCAGAAGCAGGCATTGTAAGATTTAACCAAATGTGCACACCTATCACAGGGCAATTTCCTATGTAGTGTGTACCATGCAGCTTTATCACCAGTCATATGAAGCTCAGAGCAAATCCAACATTTTATTTTTTACTCAGTGAATGCTTTTAGTAGGCGGCACATAAATATATGATCCCATGGGCATGAAAACATTTTAGCAATCAAAAACCAAACATTAGATATATAAAAAAAATTGGGAAAAATAATTTGCAGATAAAACACAAGGATAAGTCATAAATATCAGCTCCTCTAGGGTAGACTCAGCTACTAAATCACATGTATGTTATCCATAAATTGACTAGACTCCAGCACACTGTAATCCAGCGTATGACCAGTCATGATCCATCAGCTACTGTATGACAATGAAAACCACCACACTGGTTGAACCACTGAAGCACAGCCTGCCTGAAAGACCAGCAGAAAACGTCCCTCACAATAAGATACTGCATGGAAATAACCCATCATTGTGGACAATTGGATGTTGGCACCTTTTGAATGAAGGCACATGGTGCATTAGGCCGTTCCATCAAAACCTCCACAGCCCCCCTCCGTTCTCAAGCTCAGGCTGCTTCGCTGCACTCGGTGTGTGTACTACAGGAAGTCTTATTAGGAGACACAGAATGGCACCCTCATGTCCGGTAAAGGATACATGTGTGCCTGCTAACCCAGAAGCAGCAGCTGTGGGATTAAACAAGATCTAAGGGATGCCATTTGTGTGTAGGCTAGTAAGGTCCCACTGGTCTGTAGTGTTGGTGGAAAATGGCAAGGAGGAATAAAGACGAAATTGAAATTTTGACTCAAGAAAAGAAGGGAATGCATCATGTATTGTCCTATATGTCGAATAATTATTTTTTTCCTATATACTGAGTTCTGGAGAGACACAGCCAACACTGAGGTGCTCTAAAGGCAAAGGTCTAAATGGAAGTCCCTGACCCAATGGTAACATCAGAGAATTCGTAAAATAGGTCTTTGCAATTGTTAGCAGCGGCCCATGCAGGTAAGAGTGGCGAGTCGGTGGGGCTGGGTTGGAGGAGGGTTCGACAGATGACCACGAGGGAAAATCAAAAAAAAAATATTATTACCTCATCGTCGTCTGTTGAAATACCCCCTCACCCGGCCCCACCGCTCTTACTTGCATGGGTCGCTGCTGGCAATAGTGAGTGAACTAATTAACACTGGTCAGAGTTTGATGAACCTCTAACCCTACATGACTGCAAAATGTGACGAAATACTTTTCAAACTCCTAGCTCCACCAGTGGTCCCGACTGGTCGGACTCAGCTCTGCATTTGCAATCTCAGGGTCAGACTAGGACAGACAGCGACGGGAAGTTAACCTGACAGGGGCAGAACACTGGAAAGGTAGCAACAATAACTAGTGGCATTGCACAGCCATTCTAGTACCTTTATCCAGATATAAGGCATCATATCAGGTGTTAAACAGACAAGAGGTGTTCTGCTCTGACAGTCATGTTTCGCCTGGAGTTTATGAACAGCAAGCATATTCGTGAAGATGATTCTGCATTTCTACCAGAACACATTTTTGAGCCAATATATGTTGCTGTTTAGGTGCACTTTGCTCTCTCCTGTTGATATTCTGTTCAACTCTATCGTGGTGGTACATTCAGCATGGTTTAGTCTATTCTTTGCCACCCTTTGATGTCGAGATGGTTGATCTGTTTAATTTTCCATATAGATTTTTTGCTTATTCCCTACACATATATGTATGATTGTGATACATTCTCTAAACCATGGACCAAGCAAGGAAGCAACTGTTCAAGGGATGGAGGAAATAACTCAGATCATATTAATAGAAAGTGGAGGGAGAATCTCTTCGTGTCTGCTCAGAGAATACGGTGCTGGAAGTTTCTCACTGATGAAGAATGAGATGTTCCCTGGAGATGTGAGTTTTTCTGTCCTTTCTGAAGTGGAAGAAAGAGGGAGCCCAAGTGAACTATGGCAAAAGATTTTTCCCGATCATGGGCAGTAAATATAGTTTAATTGTTGCACAGTTAAATAACATCACAATACCATTGATATTCGACAAGATAAAACTGAATAATTAGAATAACCATCAAAAACTACTCAAATGGTACATGTCAGTTAGCTCAAACACAAGTCGCTATTGCTTACATTTGAAATTCCCGACATTTCAAACTTCTTGACTTTTAAAGCAAAAGTGGGTGAACAAATTCAATGGAGCTCTTATTTTATCCAATGGCAAATTCAATTCCAAATCCATACATTCGGTTAATCCGATACTAGTTTTATAAACGTTATCAAATCATTAGACAGTTGCACCTATGCAGTATTAAAACATTGGTTTACTGCTAAAACAAACATTTTGAAACACAATTTTGGAAAAAAATGGGATTACTTAAAATCTTCTTTTTTTCAGTAAGTCTATTACATCAGCTTACAATATGAGGGACAGTGTCTGCAAACACCCATGATCCTTGTGCTTTTCCAAGAGAATGATATTTTCTTGAAATTAAACAGCCCACAATTAATTATTGGATATGTAGCTTCCAGCCCAGCCTGGGTACCTGCCAATCACTACGCTACACACGGAGCTTCATATTACATGTCTATATTCTTCTACATGTAACTGCAAACTCAACATTCTAAAGCCAAGCTTTCATTGCATTCCGCTCTAACTCCTACGTCACAGTTTTACGTAGTCCGGTAGGAAACGAAAGGGTTCCGCCATAAAACTCATAAACACAACATCTACCCCTCTGTTAAAAAAAAAGTGAAAACAAATCTGTACAGATCAAAGTATATAAATATACACTTATGTCTCTTCAATCAGTCTTTTTGGTGCTTTAATCATACAACCTGATCTGGTTACTGGAAGCTTGAAGATGTTGTATTCAGTGTTAAAGATCTTTAAAGATGGTAAATAGTGATTGGCTTGTCAGACTCAATCTCTCATTCACCACTTCGATCAGGACACCGATGAGTTAAATGCCTAAAATGTGAAGAGTCTCTGATTACACACCTCCCAGGACGTTGGACAGTCACCATATGTCCATTGCTGCATACCACACAGAAGTGTTCAACATAACAGAGAACATCAGACTTCCTTCGTCAATTCTCTGCATCCTAATTACTAGAGCTCCTTCATGAAACATGAGGTTTTTTGCCCATTGCCTCTGGTCTGCATGGACTTTCATTTTCTGTTTGTCAATTAGGCCCTTTATGTGAGTGGTACATAAATGTATTCACAAACCTACAGCACAGCTAAACTCTCTTTCTCAGGTTATGAGTAAGCACATTCTGTCTGGGACAAACTACTACTGGTATATGCCTCAATATGCCTTTGTGCATTTGGATGTTCACTGTGCTGGGCAAGAATAGAGCTTAATCTAATAGGGCTAGCATCAACAACAACCTCTGTATAAAGCTTTGGATTGAAGCAGACATTTCAGCAGCAATTTCAATGAATTGTAAAAACTTTTGTACATTCTTGTGGCCACTAAAATTAAACATTTGTCTTCGTGAACCGTAGTAATGGAGCACATACAGTAGCAAATTCTCAGATTTTTTGTGAACAGTGACTGGCCATGCCGAGAAACAAACTAGAAATGTCTTGTGGGAGATCAGCATTTGATAGTGTTTGTACTTTTGCAGGATCAGGTGTCATGGTCCCATCTGAAAAGATGTGGTCAAAGAATTTCAACTTTGTCTTGTGGAGCTCACCTTTTTCTGTATTTAATGTCAAACCTGCATCTGTAAGTAAACAACATACTTGTGTGAGAGCTTTATGGTGCTCTTTATGTGTAGATCCAAAAACCAATATGTCAGCGCTATAGTCGAATGTATTAACAGCAGGCTGCATCATAAGTCGAATAAGGTCTTGGAAAGTTCTGCAGCCAATGACACACAAAAATGGAGTATCTTGTAACGAAACAGACCAACATGTGTAGAAACTGTTGTAATGTACCTGCAATCATTTTTGAGTACCAACTGATGATAACCTTTATTTAAATCAACACAAGACTTTAGCACCGTATAGTTGGGTTATGTGGACCTGGATATTGTTCTCTTTCAATTGGAAAATGGAGAGGTGGTGGCCTTATGACCAGAGCTGCCGACTTTGGAGCTGGGGAACCATGTTCGAGCCTCTGCGTCGGCTCGGCTTACTGTGATTCTTGGCAAATCACGTAATCTCCCTATGCCTACCAAAAAATTAATGTGTCCTTGTGTAACGTAACTGGTGCTCATGTAAAGCGCTCCAATACCTTACCTTCAGGGCAAGTTTGCGCTATATCAATCTGCAAAGATTTAAAGTCTTGTTTGCCTGAGGCACGCCAACACATATGTGTACAGCTCTTTCACTGTCCTTTTTGGACTTTACCACTATGGGAGAACCCTGTGGGGTTGGACCAGTAGAATGTTCAATAATGTCATGTTTAAGGGACAATTCAAGTTGTTTTTTAACAGCCTCTTGTAAACAGAAAGAAATGTGTCAATGTCTCTGAGCAACAGGACAGACATCTTTATTAATATGCAATTTCCCTTTCATAGTCTTAAACTTTCCGAACCCATCAAACAACAAGTGTTATTAACTTACTATTTCATGATGACCATTCATATTGTAATTCCCAGAAATCAGACCCATATCAGCAGCTGTGCTGAAACCAAGGAGACAGGCACTTGACGTTGTACCTTAAAGCTCATGGATGGGTACCTTTGTTTTCTTGTGTTTTATAGTTGCGACACACGGACCTTGATTATTTATGGGAGTCAATGCGGCCCATGTATACACATTTGTTTTCGATGGTGTTTGTCACGTTAATGGAGACAGCTCATTATATTTCTCCTCAGCCATTATGTTTATTGAGGCACCATTGTCAATGATAAAAGGTATCGAACATCTATTTACTTTCAGTGCAATCTATGGACAATGTTTGCATTGTCCATAGATCACTGGAACGGGTCAAAGTCACAAGTTAAGTCCAACTCTGATGTAGTGCAGGTTAGATGCTGTCACCAGGCTAACCTTCTCAAGTTCATTTCAAGTGTCCCGTTGGCATTGAAGAGGGCAGCAAGGAGCAAGGTGAGCATCACAGGCGGCTGTCGGCTAAGTACAAAGAGCTAGCTAGCATTATGGGAGGGAGTTGCTGGACCTTAGCATTGGCAGTACCTGTGAGCGATTGGCACTACAGTGTGAAGAGTCTGGCAGATAGAATTTTGTGTTGATTTGTGGTGCAAGCGGCTAGTTCCCAGTGTGGATGTACCTGTCTGAGTCTTGAAGACCCCAAAAGCTTGACTAAAGCCTCCTGGAGCCCAGGGACATCTTAAGGATTTTGGGGGCCCTGGGCCAAACGTGTTTTGGGGGCCCCTGTTTGGGACAATCATTTATGATCCAATTTCACTCTCTTTCATGCCCTCTTTGGCCAAGTCACTGAAAGTGCACAGGCACACTCGTCCAAATTCTAAATGTGTTTACACCTAATATTCTGCCATTTCTCATATGTCAGATCCTGTTTTGATCTAAAAGACACTTTCATATGAACGCTGCATGAAACTTAAACACATCATTTATTTGCAAATTGTCTGTAATAGACAAACACATCACCCACATTAAAAGTAAATGAAAGGAAAGGCCCCTCGCCCTACTTAACATAGATTCTAAGTACTAGCAAAGCTCTTGGCAGATAGACTGGCGCAGGTGGTCCCCTCCTTGGGTCACTGTGACCAAAACCGCTTGGTACCCTCGAGAAGCACCTCCTTAAACCTTCGGCACTTCTTTAGGATTGCCACGTATTCACAAACCCAATGGCTGAGAGCAGGCTACCTCATATTAGACCTGGAGAAGGCATTCAACTCTCTGGAGTGGGGATTCCTATTTGCCACACTAGATAAATATAATCTGGGGGGAGTATTTTCTCAACATGGTGAAGCTACTGTGTAGTGCCCCTACTGCAAGGGTTAAAATAGGCCCCTAGGTATCCGGCCTCGTGGAAGTGCACAGATGGACTAGGCAGGTCTGACCACTGTCTCCATTGCTCTTCGCACCTGCAATTGAGCCACCAGCGGAAGCAATAGGCACATAGATACCAGACGGCATAGCGCAAGGAGACGGCACACGCACAATATCTTTGTACGTGGACCATCTTTTGCTATATATAAGAGACATACACGGCATCCCACGGAGATTAGCAACCATATTGGAAAACTTTGCTTCTATAACAGGACTATGAGTAAAGGTCACTAAACCCTGTCTATATACCTTGTCCGTTGGTGCGCATACATGTTTCGCTACCTGCCCATCCGCATATACAGATGCCCAAAAGACTTAGAAGATGGCAACCTGGGCAGAGCACTGACCGCAGTCTGCTCCCAGATGGCGTTTTGGAACACACTCCCACTATCAGTGACGGGGAAAGTGGCCATATTAAAGATGGTAATACTGCCAGGTTTTTATATGATTTCACAAATCTCCCATGCTACATCCCTTCGTCCTTCTTCCAGCCCCTCGAAAGATTAGCAAAAGATTTCATATGGGGAAAAATTAGGCACAGGGTGGCGATCAGCAAGCTCTACTTACCGGTGGACCAAGGTGGCCTGGTAGTTCGACACTTGGAACAGTACTACTTAGCAGCCCAAATACAATGGGTTGCCAGATGGTTTGCTGACCGCCACAGTGGAGCCACAGTAACCACACAAGCCCCCCTACAGATCATGGAGCTAGTGGTAATATTCCACCCATGTTCAAAAGCCAAGCCGCCGGACTCACTACTGCTGAATGTGGCCTACAAGGATTTCCTTTGAGCACTGTATATCACCCGCAAAACCACACCATACGCTCCAGCCCTACCTCTGGACGGAACACCCATAGGTCAGTAATATTCCACCCATGTTCAAAAGCCAAGCCGCCGGACTCACTACTGCTGAATGTGGCCTACAAGGACTTCCTTTGAGCACTGTATATCACCCGCAAAACCACACCATACGCTCCAGCCCTACCTCTGGACGGAACACCCATAGGTCACACAGTAACCACAGCAGCAGATCTCAGAAGCTGGCACACTGTCGGAATTCAGGTATTTGGGATCTATTTCGAGAGGGCACACCAGTCCCATATACGACGCTAATGGCAGAAGACAAATTACCTCCCAGCCAATTTCTACTGCATCACTCCCTATTAGCGTTGATACCAGCTAAATGGGGAGACAGGACTACTGAACCAGAGGCACACCTCACCATACAATACCTACATGTTATGGGTCAAGGTGAGCACCTTGTCAAATGGTTTGCAGCATCCCTCCGGCATCACACAGCGGCAAACCTATCCGCCCTCTGCCAGCACTGGGAGGCAGACATAGGACCCCAGCTCACAGACACAGAATGGGCCTCGGTGTTGGCAAGCACAACTCAGGTTCGAGGAATGTGCGCCTGTGACAAATACAATTCTATCACCCATAGAGTGTACCTCACGCCAGCGAAGATCAATCAATACTTTAGATGCCAAGACTCCAAATGCCCCAGATGTATGCATTTAGATGCAGATTTACTACACATGCTATGGGAGTGCTCCATATTGACCTTAGCACTAATGAGGGTTGAACGGGTCTCCCACCCATAGTTTGGCCGAGTCGCCGTACCCCTCTCAATTTTAATTAATGTAGATAGCTACATGAAGAAAGGGACTTGAGTAGACTATACTAACCTTTTTTAATGCACCTCACTTCACGCTCACTACCTCACAACTCGGGCCCCTCACACCCACTCATCTAAACGGCCTGGAACAAAAGATCTCCGTAAAAGTGTAGCACCCAGTGCTACCTGTCAGGCATTGCAGCGCCGGCTTGACGTAGGAGCAGGAAGCCGATGATGACACGAGGCATTGGGCTGGTGATATGACAGTAGCCGTTGAACCACCCTATTGTGTAAGGCATGCCTAGTTCCAACAAGGGACACCTGCCCTTGCTCCCCCTCAAAAACAACTATACCTGGAGAGATGAAGGAATTTCACTCTTTCATATTAATATTATTCCCTAGGGGAACTGTGTGCACCTTCTTTGAATAGTGCTCCACATTAACAGAATATTGGTCGGCAGTAGCCGACGCGCTGGCGCATTACACAGGTCGCACACTCCCGTTTGTATGGCACGTATATCTTCTGCATTTATATCATAGTGCCCGCAACAATAAAACCAAGTCTAGATTTTTAGATCTTGGGTTGGCAGTAGCAAAAAGGTTTGTCACAAAAAGATGGAAGGACCCTGACCCGCTGCTCATAATAATGTGGAGAAGCTCCATGCTAAACTGTGCGAAAGTAGAAAGCACTGCACTCCGATGTGAGGACATGCTTGGGATCCGCAAGATCCCCCTCACTTCAAGTTGGGATGAAATCCTAACCGCACTGAGCCACACACAAGGAAATGCCTTGCCCTCTCAGACTCTTGTAGATGATACACCTCAAGAGCACATACCATAGAAGAGTGCATGCGGGGAGGAGAGTGGAAAGGAGTGAGGTAAAGAATTCCAACCCACCGAACAAGTGCAACAATGAACATGCCCTATCCAAGCTAGCAGCCAGCGCCAGAGCACAAATGACAGACATTAACGCCAAGATAGTTGCTCCCAGGGTACCTAAGCTCCAGCCTCACAGTTGAGATTCCTAACCTGTTAAGTGTTATTTTGCCACAGTTTTGTTAACACCCCTCCTCCACAGTTACGGAGCTTATTGTGACAAATGCTTGCCCAGCGCAGTTGCACAGTGTAAGACGTATTAGGAACATCATCACTGACACCACAGACATATATTCAAGACAATGTGCCTGATGCCAGGCAAGATATAAAATATGTTATATAAGTAGAATAATTTGCTGTGAAACTTTAAAGGATTCATTGGACACAGAAAGATGTAAATGACACAAATATCAGAAATGTCCTTCCTTTTTTTTTGTCTGTTATCGTTGCGTGTTGCAACTTAACGAACCAATGTGTGGCTGCTATGTGTTTATTATGAAGAAAAAACCTAATAAAAGCAGTTGTTAAAAAAACGTAAATGAAAGGAAAACAGTACTTAAAACAATCTGTTTAAGAATTAGGTCAAGGTCATTAGGGCAGGACTCTCTGCAGAACTGAGCTGGTGCTAACAGGGGGCCTCCTGAATGGCTGGGGCCCTGGGCCAGAGCCCACTTGGCCCATTCCTCGGGGCACCTCCAGCCGGAACCAAGTAGGTTTTCCGCCTGATGATCAGAAGCTGCAAGAGACGGACTCTTGCCGTCTTGGAATCGCTGGTGCCCATGAAGCGGTAGTGCCGCAACGAAGCGTTTTTTCTCAAAAAGAAAAACGCACTATTTTACACGAGTTTGCAATTTGTGAACTCTAACTTGGACTAGGGCAGGACGCACCTTAGCGTGTGCGGACCACCCAGTTCAATTTAACACGGTCCTGACGAAAACCAATGAATATTTACAATGGTTGAAACATGTAGACCTTTTTAATTAATAGCGTTGTAAATATCACATCTCACATAGCACACTTTGCTATTTTTAAAACACTACTTTTGTCACCAAAGCCTACCTAATTAGGCACAGGTGCCACACATTTTTAACAAGAGTTCAAGCACTCAAGAATAAATAATTGCAGAGAGTAGTTTTGGCCCTTTTTAAACTCACTTTTTTGATCGTTATGCACACATAAAAGAAAATACTAACCAGCTCCACTGTAGTCAGGTGTCGCAGCACACCCTGTAGGCACTCGGCCTATGGGGTGGGACCCCGATGATGAAGCATGTCACCAACTAGGTTGGTGAGTGAGGGGTCTTCTATAAGGATATGCATTATCCTCTAACAGGTTGGGGCATATTGTGCTGACTAGAGCACTTAAGCCTATGTCCAGAGAATAATCTCTCTGCCCACGAGGGGATACTCCTCTATTGTTTTTGTAATTAATCTCGGGGACCAGGAGTTCCCACCTCACATAAGTACTTGTAAATCTCCCTCACTCTCTCTTTTGTTATTTAAGATATAAAATATGTTATATAAGTAGAATAATTTGCTGTGAAACTTTAAAGGATTCATTGGACACAGAAAGATGTAAATGACACAAATATCAGAAATGTCCTTCCTTTTTTTTGTCTGTTATCGTTGCGTGTTGCAACTTAACGAACCAATGTGTGGCTGGTATGTGTTTATTATGAAGAAAAAACCTAATAAAAGCAGTTGTTAAAAAAAGTAAATGAAAGGAAAACAGTACTTAAAACAATCTGTTTAAGAATTAGGTCAAGGTCATCAGGGCAGGACTCTCTGCAGAACTGAGCTGGCGCCAACAGGGGGCCTCCTGAATGGCTGGGGCCCTGGGCCAGAGCCCACTTGGCCCATGCCTTAAAACGTCTCTGCTGGAGCCACACCAAGGGACCAGGACCTGAGAGGCACCACTTCGAGGTCAGGAACTCACTGAAGCTGGGTCCAGGGGCTGGTACAAGATGTTGGGAGACGGTTAATGTCCCTGAGTCTCGATCAGAAGGCCAGATCTAGTCCTTGGAGTCACACTGGGCTCTTGGGTTGAACATATATTTGCAGGCCCAGTTCTTCTTCCCATGCAATAAGGCAGCAGGTCAGCACAGCAGGGCAGCACTTCCTCACAAGCAGCAGTCCAGCAGAGTGGCAGTCCATTCAGCCGCACAGCAGTCCTTCCTCCTGGCAGAGTATCCACAGGTCCAGAGGTGTAATGAAGAGTTGGTGTCTGAGGTGCCCTTTTATACCCTGTTGCCTTGTTCTGGAAGGCGGGAGAAGCTTCTATACAGTGTCTTTAAAGTGAATGGAATTTCCTGCCTTCCCTATTCTGGCTCCAAGCTGGCTACAGTCACAATGTGGGTTTCTTAGGCACTTTATGGGAAGGCAGAGCACAGGCTGTTTAGTTGTAAGTGGTGCTATGCTAACCTCTTCTACCATACTTTCAGTAGATGGCCTATCTAGGCCCAGCTAAACCCTCTCTATTGTGAAAAACGAATTGGGGAGTATTTCACTACCAGGACATGTAAAACCTCAAAGTATATGTCCAATCTCCTAATTAAACAGCACCCTGCTTTATGAGCTACCTATGGCTTAACTTAGGAATTACTTATTTTTAAGCGAAAGGGAGTTTAAGGCTTTGTAATAAGGTTTACATGCCAAGTCAGCATAACAGTTTAAAACTGCATTCAGGCTTCGGTGGCAGGCCTGGGAAATGTTTAAAGGGCTATTTAAATAGGTGGCACACTCAGTGCAGCAGGCTCACTAGTAGCATTTGATGTAAAGGCCCTGGGAATATGGTACACATTTCCTCAAATGACTTACAGGTAAATAAATATACCAATTAGTTATAAGTTTATTTAACCATGTTGTAGGGAAGTGAGCACAGGCACTTTAGCACTGGTTAGTAGTGGTAAACTAGACACCAACAGGTAGATTCATCAAAGACTTGTTTTGCGAGTCTTTAATAGCGATTCATAAGGAATCGCTATTACAGACTCGCAAAACAGGATTCATGTAGGAATCGCAAAATAAAATGCGATTCCTACACATTCCTTATTTGCGATTAGCAAATTGCTAATCGCAAATAAGGAATAACTCCCCATTCATTCCTATGGGCCTAAAGGCCCATAGGAATGAATGGGGAGTATTCCTTATTTGCGATTAGCAATTAGCTAATCGCAAATAAGATAGCGATTTCAAGGGTGCCAGGGGTGTCCAAAGGACACCCTGTAGCACCCCATAAATGCAAATTTACACAGGTGTTGCACACACACATGTCCAAAGGACATGTGTGTGTGTAACATGCAACAGAGAAAAATGCACTAAAGTGCTTTTTTCTATTTTTTCGCAATTTACCACGAAGTCAGACTTCGTGGTAAATAGCGACCAAATATTGCGAATTTGCAATTTCAAATTGGTTAATGAATTGCATTTAAGGAATCTCTAATAGAGATTCCTTAAATCCAATTCCTCGCAAATATGCGATTTCGCAAATAGCGATTTTTGCATCTGGGATGATGAATCCCAAATGCAAAAATTGCACTCGCAAAGGGCCAGATTCTCAGAATCTGGCCCTTTGCGAGCGCAATTTAGCTTGATGAATCTACCTGCAATTCTTAAGCTCAACAAAAATCAGTTTTGCAAAATGGAGGAGGCTAGGCAAACCATTTTGGGGAAGACCACCCTAAATCCGACAGATCTCACAGTCCATGTTTAAGTTAAACAATTGTATCTTACAGAAAGTAATCACTTTAATATTGCTCTAAAATTTGGAAAATATTAACATTTTTTAAAAAGCGAAACCCTAAAAAAAGTAGAATTCAAAGCAGAAGCAGAATTTTACCATTATTTCTGGATTATCAAATGTATATCTTATATCAGCTTACACCCTTTAAATATTACCAATGATGCCCTTTCTCATCTAGTTACAAGGTTGTAAATATTAAGTCAATCAATCAATATAACTTTGATTTGGTTTTAAGGATAAAAACCATGAAAGCAACGCAAGCCATAAAAATTCATCCTCTGGAAAAACAAATTATATGAAAATTCATTAAAGAAGAAAAACAAAAATCATTTAAAAAGGTAACAAACAGCCTCACACACCCAAACAGTCCTTTATGATTTCCTTACTCAGTTGGATTTCAGGCCGAGACCAAATGCTCAACCAAAGGGAAAGAGGGGGAAAGGCCTTGGTGTCAGTCATATAAGCAACTCTCATTTCTTTGAGCACCGAGAATATAGGGGCACTTTGCGGGACGCACAGAAATCATCTTAAAAAGGCATTTATACCATTTGCAGCTCATCCATATTACTAGTTCACCAAATCTCTCTCCCATAAGCAACTTTAGAAATGCACTTGCCCCTATAAATCCGTAAAACAGTCCCAGTGGGTCTACTGCCTTCCAGTGATGCAAATTTAAAAATGGCAGCATCGGCCTTAACAAAATCCTCCATCTTTCTGTTAACCAGGGGACACCAAATGATGGCAGAATCCATTAGAAAGCCCAAATAAGAAAACACACTGATCTTTGGCACAGAGGAAGAAGCAACTTTAAAAGTGGACGATTTTGTGGATTCGGGGCCAACAACCATCAGAAAATATTTTTTATTTTTCACTGAATGTTGAAACTCCTCCATGAAATGAACAAATCAGTTCAACAAAGACTGCAGACCCCTGGCAGTTCTGGCCATTAGGACCACATCATCTGTGCACAGTAAAACTGGTAAACAACACTTTCCTACTGGTGGGTAATTTACATTTAAATCAACTAAAACTTGCCCCAGATTGGTAATATAAAGCTTAAAAAGAAAGGGGTCCACAATAAAACCCTGCCATACCCCTCTTAGAATTGTTAAGTAGCATGTAACTTTTAAGTCTTTAGAATAATGTACCCCAGTCACAGTGTCCCTGTGAAGAACTCTCAAAAATAGAACAATGTATCGAACCCCCCGTAGATAACATGATCTTCCAAAATCCAGGATCTATTGATGATGTTGATTGCTAATGAGTTGTTCATAAATAGCAAATAAATGGAACCAGAGTAGGTGACAGTATATTTGCTAAGGACCAGAAATAAATTCAGGCATTGATCCACAGTTGAACTCCTGCAACAAAATCTTTACTGGACTTCAGTTAAAACAAACATTAAAATCGGCCCAGTTAGAAAGTCTTACCAGGACAATGAGCCCCGCCACCTTGACCACTGATGAGTTGAGCAACGACATGGGCCTTTAACAATGGGTGCTGTCCCTGTCCCCCTTCTTAAACCAGAATATTTATGGACTTTGCCCATGAGGAGGGGTGACCAGCCATCACTGCTGCATTGATAAGGGTGGTCAAGATTGGTACCTAGACCTCCATATCTTGTACATTGAGTTCAGGTGGTATCCCATCTGGGCCAGGGACTTTATTCTTCAATAGACTCATGATGCCTTTCCTGAACTCCTCAGCGGAAAATATTAAAACAGCTTTACCTTCTACCACACCCTCTTCCCCACAACATGTGGATAAAGGAGAGTTGTAGATTTCATCAAAGTGGGCAACCCAGGTATCTTTAGTAATGTGGGCCTCCAGGGGAGAAGCAGCATCAGCTGCAAAGAAAGAGCTATTGATATTGCTACAATATTTAGAGCTAGTCTTCAAGGTGCTAGCCTCAATCAAATATAACCAGGCCTCCTCCTCTTATATGGTTTTATGCCTAGTCAATTCTCATTTATTGAGATTCTGGTTCTTCTTTACTCAGGAGGAAACCCTGGGTTTAGAGTCCAATTTTCTCTTAAGGTTTTTCAGAGCGTGGGAGCAACAAGAATAAAATCAGCTTGGCCACAACCCTGCTACCACGATGCAAGAGCCTTCAACGGTGTTTATATAGTGTCCACAATCTCAGAGAAAGCCTTCAAGATATACAGTGGGCTGCTCGATTGAGTTGTACAAATTTAAAAATCCTTCTTACACTGAGTATAAAGGGAGTTATAAAAAAATGGAATTATCTGTGACCACTTAAGCTTCCTACTCTCATCAGTGGCCTTAGAACCCCCCCTACACCCATTTTAGGGGTTTGGGCCAACAAGATGCAACAAAATGTAGCGCCCACTGGGTTATGATCACTATAAGGACTCAGAGGTATAACAAAATCAGAAATATAAGGGAAAAGAAATTCGTGATCATTCATAAGAAAACATTACAGGGCATCTACACCACCTATCCTCGGGTCCCAACGTAAGTTAATATTAAAATCGCTAACAACCATTACATTTGTGATGGACAGATTAAAAGCTTTTGAATTCCTTAAATGTGAGCCCAAAACTTCAATATTACTAATCCCTGAAGAGGAAGAAATAGCTTTGTAAAAACTCAACAATAACAGCTTGCTGAACCCTGTAGAAAATAAAAGGGTAGGGGTTTCTGTTGGTTAAATATCCAGTCTGCATCTAATGGCAGGAGACACAATTTAACCAACACCCCCATTGGTCCACCTGCCCATTTAGGGATTGCAGGTGTAAACAAAAGTCTTATAGCCATCCAGGAAAAAGCAGTTCAAGGTGGCGCAGAACTCCTGAAGACAGATCACATCAAAGCCTTTGATAAAACCACTTAGGGTCACCAAACTTGCAAGCTAATAATCTAATATACTCGTTACCACCATGGAATCTGGAGAATGCTGGGCTGGGGTGGCATTTTGAGCCATTATCTGGAGATTGGCCCCATTCAGTCCATCACAACCATTCAGAGATGATAATGTGGCAAATCTGTTCGAGAGGGCCAAATTGTTAGGGAGCCCTTGCTGTGTATCTCAAACCAGGTCAGAATGTCCTGAAACAAGCCTCTGACCAAGATGTGAGGTGTGATCTGTGGATCTGTAAAAGCGCCCCATTTGAAGGACCACAATAGAAAAGATGGGGCCACTACGAGAGGGACTCCTCATAGATTCCATAATTCTCCTAGCCATATGTGGCCAGTTAAAGTTTATAATAATGCAAACAGCCACAATATTTTTCTTAGCCCTGCCTACCTAATTCACTCTTCATATCATGTTGATGTGTTCTTCCACCCAGAACCCTAAAGTGGTATTTAAATCCAACAAATGCAGGACTTTATTTTTTATTTGATGAAAATCCTCTGAGGAGCCTGACAGAAGAGAAGGGCTGTTCACCAAAACTACCACATAGGGGGTGGCTTCAGGAGGTAGGTTGAGGATGACGGATGGAGGGGAGCTTGATGCGCTATTGAAAACCCTGTTAAGATCCCCTTTGGACATTCCAAATGACGCTGTCTCTTTTCTATCAAAACCCACTCCAGGGTACATGCCCACCTTTGGTGATGAAGAAATATTTTTTAGCCCCTTCACCTGTGTTTGGGAGCCTTCACATCATGCAGCCCCACTCCACAGGCCACCAGGTCTTTTGATTCTGGGTCTTGATTTCACAATGACAGAGGACATCCAAGTGCACCCGGTATCATTGCAGGCTGCACAACCACTCAGCCTTATAGGTGCCACTAACCCTGTGATCCAGTAGGTGACGGCACGAGGCGGCAGGCCCCCGCTGTCCGCTGGCTCAGGCCTACACTGCGGTCTAGCAGGGCACACAAAACCTGATCAGTCCGGACCACCGGGACGGGGCATCATTGCTGGCTGCACACCCGCTCAGCACTTAAGGTGCCCCTACCTCAGTGCACCGAAAGTCACAGTTCTGTGGTGGTGTGCCTGTGCCGGCCGCAGTGTATCCAGTGCCACCAAGTCTCTGCCCCGCAAGTCATGGACCCTGTATGATTGGATATCATTGTCGGACGCCATCATGTCACCACCAGGCCGCCCGAATGTGATGTTACAGGCCCCTGGGCTCCCATGCCTACATGAACACCACAAGGATACACCTTGACAGAGGTTGGAAATGGCGTGGAGCAAATGCACCCAGCCCTTTTAATTGACAGGGTCGTTTGTCCTGTGATGGCTGTGCTGGATGGGGGAGTGGTGTGGGTGTATACCAGCCGTGAGGGAGTGGCTGTAGCATGCTGACAACTAGACCAGTGATCAGCAGATTAATACAGGGCAGACCTGGGACATGTAGTGTTGCTGTCCCTCCTGTGAGCGGAGTGTGCTGTCCAGGCGCATGCCAGTCCAGCATAAGGGTTTGAACAATGACCCCGGGGCTCTGTGCATGGTCTGTACGGGGCTGGACAAGAAAGTAACAAATGCATGTGTCCCTGTCGTTGCGTCGGAACCATGCGGTCAACATTCGGCAATGTGTCACCGTGTGACCCAAGTCCAACGACATGAGTCAAATGGACGTAAGAGGAATTCACTGACCCTACATTCATCCATACTCCCACACTTAAAAGACCATAGGCATGACACATCTGTGTGATTAGGAATGTTTAATGCACATTCATTGGAGTGTTGCATCTGGAGCAGTACAGGGCTGTGCAAACCCCACATGGCTATGTTGGCCCATGGACGGCCCGGCAGAGTCATTCAGGGAATGTAAATTCCAAAGAAAGAGGAAGTGTTCAGTTTGCAGTCTGAATGCTGTGTCATTGGTGATCAAACAGTATATGGCAGTCCATGTCGAGGTCCAAGGTAAGTGTCGCAGGGTGCATCGGGAGACAGCGAAAGGTGATGATGCAGTGGGCAGAACCAAGCTGAAACAGGCCATAGAGCGGAGATGAATGCTACTGCATCCTTCTTACCATGAATGCAGTTTTATCCACATCTTCGTCCTCTACTGTTTCATGTGCCTCACGTGTGGGTGGTGGTGCCCTTTCTCCACTACTGTGTGTCAGTGACACCTCAGGGGTCAGAGGTGGAATGTCTGCCGCACTGTGTGGCACCGACATTTCAAGGGGCGGATATTTGGATGTAGTGGTAGCAGCAGCATGCATCAGCGCCAGGCCTTGTGGCAGCAATGCCATGAGGATGGTTTTGAGGTCATTGAGGAACACAGCTACTCTCACTGCTATGCAGCCGTGGCAGCCGCTCCTACTGCATTCGCCCGCTCCATGGTCTCCATTACCTTCCCATGTTTCCCAACTCCTGTTTGACATTGCTAGAGCTACTCTGACTGGACAGCTGTTCTATTCTCTGAGTCAGGGCTCTAGCATTGTCAGCCATGGTCTGCTGGAGAGCATGGAGCAGACTGTGGGTGTCCGGTAGGAACCGTGAGTGGTCCTTGATGGGACTTAGACACCCACGTATGGCATCTAGTTTGTCTGCCATGCGGTCGAAGCCCACCTGCAGCTGTGCAGCCAGCTGCTCCTGGCACCCCAACACATGGTGTTTGAAGGCCATGTGTTTTTGTGGGGGCCCTGGGAAGCAGCAGTGGTGGTGGGTGCTGCCGGCTGTGTGGTCTGTGCAGGGGGTGGGGTCTCCTCATTGCAGCTGGGTTGCCCTGCTCCTAAAGGTGGGCTGTGGAGGCTGTCAATGAACTCTTGGAGGGCGTCGGAGTTGAAGCTGTGGTGGTACTCTTCATCATCAGAGAAGAGAAGGTCGGGCTGCTCTGCAGGAGGTGTTGATTCTCTCTCTGCAATGTGAAGGGGAGATGCAGTTTAACAATGTGTTCACATGTATGTTGTTGCAATGTACATGTTCACATACAGACTGTATGACTGTGTACAAAGTGGCAGTTTGGGAGGAGCTTCCTATTTAATGGGGGACAGTGGACTTTTTGACAACAGACGTGTGTGTGTTTGTACTTGTACATTATTAACTCACATTTCCATGCGATGCCAATTGTGTTCTGTTGTGGACGTGTTACGGTTTGTGCCAATGTTAATGTGCTCTGCATGTTATGTGTGTGTGCTGCATTTTGGGGGAATCACCCCTGCAGCTCAAATTTTCGTGACCCTTTTCCATTGTATGTGGTGTGCCTTTGACTTCTGTGCTTATACAGTACTGAGATGTTGCATACTTGGGTACATTGGTCTCTTAGTGGGAGTTGGGGGCTCGGGCATGGCTTGTCCGCAGATGTGCTCAGCTCGATTGTGCATGTGTGCCATTGTGCCCATCTCTCCCCATTCCCCCAGTCCCTGGTCGTTACTAACCCTGGTGCTGTTGTGTCCGGTCATGTTGAACAGTTTCAGGTCCCCTAACTCCATCCACCGTCTCCCCACTAATGGCTGTGGACACCCTTTCCTCCATCTCGTCCAGCTCCTCCTGTGGTGCAAGACTTCCACCTCCAGTCTGCATTGCTGCCTTCAGGTTGTTGGCAAGTTTCAGCTTTGTTTTGCGCTTGACATCATTCCAGCGCCTCTTGACGTCTTCCATTGTCCTCTTCAGCACTCCCACTGCATTCACCTTGTCCACGCTGGACTACCCTAGTTCATTTTTGGTTGCCAACGACACAGTGGAGGTGACAAACAGTTGTTGATGGTGATCTACGACCTCCGTTATCAGGATCCTGTTTTCCTGCCGACTGAACCGCTTCTTCTTACTCTTCTTCTCCTTGGCTTTCCCTGACCCCGTGATCCCAGGCAGGTCCTCCGGGGGGCTGTGGGGTTCTGGTTCACCTCATACTTGCTCCAGCGACATCCATTGTGCTTCACTGTTGTTTGGCATTTGTGTGTCTGTTTTTTTTCTGCTTTTATGGTGATTTTCCCACCTGACGCGTGTGAATTGCAAGCCTGTCGCTGGTTGTCTCTGATTTCTGTATCGTGATTGGCTTCATCGCAGCTTTTTTTGTGTTCGTGTTTTGCATTTTTACGGCATGGCGTTGATTTTAATGCGCTCATTTGACGCATTATCTGGTGACTATCGCATGCTACCACTGTGTTGTGAATACTTAGTTAACATGGCGTGAATTTCCCGCGATAGACAGTGATGTTGAGAGTTGCGCTAAGTTACTTTTGAGATGATTATCACACTATCTTGAGAATATTCCCCATAGTAAATAGGAAAAATCTGTATCTCGTTTCATATGGTTGCATTGAGATATATTCTTCAAAATCTTCCTTGCAATACAATTCTGGGAGGCCCTTAGGCTGAGTCTCAGTAAACCTAGTAATTGACATAGCTGATGAGATTTTAATTGTTTTTATACAATCAATAAAACGCTGTCCCGTTGTTTCTGGCATTTCTGATATTTGCATATTTCGAGATGATCCCTTACTAATGTTCTCCTTTTTGGATGATTAATCCTAGTGACTGTGTGAGAGAGCTTAATTTACTGTGACTTACACAAAGTTTAAAATCATCGAATTTTCTGCTTATGATTATAAATCGAACCAGATTGGTTTATCAATCGTCCCTGCGAGACAAAGGGACATGCTGCTAGTTTTTATTGCGTGTATTGTTTGTGTTTAGAAGGCACAATAGAAATTAAATTCATATTTGGTTCTTTGGAATAAGATGTTATAGGTACCTTTTCAATCAGAACATTCCCTTCAGCAGTACTATTTTCAAGAATCGGATGTTCACTGTTCACTGCCATTCGCTAAGGTGCTCTGCCTCTGGCAAATCTATGTGATAGTCTGTCAATGTCAGCCTTTAAATTGTTCTGATTTCTTTCTTTTATTTGAAGCATGTACATGTTTGAGCTTTCCACATCCGAACACCTCATGAAATCTAAAATTCACACTTGCTTTTTTCAGCTCATTTTTTTGTTTGGACAAATAGGTTCGAATTGAGATTGATCTAGTAATTAAAGTTGACGGTTCAGTTATTATTTTTCCTCTTTTGGAGAACTGTTTTTATTTTTTTGTGCATTCATTAATTTCATCTTCATGTATGGAAACGCAATTGTTAAATAGCATTCTTGTGAAACTTGCTGAAACCCCATGTGCTGCTGTTCAGTTAAATTGTTTCTGAATCAAATGAGGTGTCTCACCATGCACCAGAGTCATTGGTTTTCTATAGTCTTCCAATTCACTTACAAGTGGTTGTGCTATTAGGTTTGCTTTTTATTCACCTATATAATCATCAATCAATGTTTGCATTATATTTTGTAAGTCACATAATCTATCTATAATGGGTTATTAAGGAAGCCGTTGAATTTTGGTGTCTAAATTAGAGGTATTCAAATTCAATTATTTCAATTATTTTGTTTGAATACTTAATTATGTAAATGCTGTTGCCATTTGTGAAGTCGAACTTGAACTTCCATTTTATGAAATTGTTGAGACATGGTGGCTATAATATTTTTTGTGATTTAATAAATTCTTACCAAAATGCAATTTGATCTAAGATAGTTGACGGGATCATGGTCTCGCCTGGTATTATACTGTCATCACCCATTTGGTGAAAATCGTTGAAACATGTTCATAAATCAAAGATGTCCAAACATTGACTCTTGTGGATATTTTTTACACTATGATCAGGAGAAGCTAACATAGATGGAATGTGCTTTGACTTTTGAATGTTTAAATCTGTACAAGTTTTATCTCAACCTGGTGCAGAAGGCCCGATGGAGAAGGTTTAGCCAGTCAAGCAGTCCCTCAGGTGCAATTTGTTATCCTTGAATAATTGTACTGCTATCAAGGGCAGAATGTTTTTGTTGATATTTCTACTGTTGTTTAACACTGGGGGGCATATTCTCAAGGAGCTATTGCTGAGTTAACAGCACTTTATCATAGCCAAAGTTGTGATAAATGTATCGCCCAATTCACAAGCTGGTGCTTACAATCCATAGCACCAGTTTACAAATGACCCCCACAACTGTAGCTAATGATATGCAGAGTAGGTGTTTCCATGCCAAAAGCTGCAACACCACTCCCCAACATTCCCATTGACCAGACGGATCGGTGATAAGATCACAAAACATGCAATAAGGCGCAGTAGCAGCAGGAAACTATCACCTGCTTTGACCTGGTGTAAAGTTGGACCACAGCCTGCAACACAAACGGGAGCAAAGGCCAGAGCCACACCTGAAGAACAACAGATGCCATGGAGCCACTGATCATGCAGCCCAGACACCCAAGAGGGCAACAACACCCCCTGCCACCACCCCCAGGAACCCCACTCCCCGGACTCCCCCCAGACAAAGACATGCCACATCAACTACACAGTATCATATACCAAAAATTCTGCCTGATGTCGCACAATCACATCTGGATTAGGGGTGGGCAGAATTTACGTAATCCCGTTACACAAATCTCTGTGAAACGGTAAAGAATCTCTGCGAACACGCAGAAATTCCGCAAACATGCAGAATCGCTTGTTCGCAATGCTTTTTTTCCTGTTCGCAATTGCTGTTTGTGTGCTTCAGGGGAAATATCTTGCAAACACGCATTTTGAGAACGCGAACAAGCAAAAAATTTGCGAAGTCGTGCAAAGCAGAATTTTGGGCGATTTCGTGTTCTCAGCGGAACTCGAAATTACCCAAATTCCACAAATTCCGCGAGCGGAACAGAATTTACCCCCCAGGCCTAATCTGGTTACATGCATGTGTCGACACAAACAATAGTATCACACATTACCTTCGAAGCAACAAATGAAAGTTTATTAAAAAAAACACAGAACAGAAATAAAGACACATGGTGGCACTCCTCGGGACACTCAGTTGGTTACAGCCTGCATCCAAGCCCCTCCAGCCGGCAAGAAGTGTATGCCTGCCCCTGCGCACCCAGGCAGCTGCACCCCAGCCCCTCCCGCCACCCAACGGTACATGGCCACCCCTCCGCACCCAGGCCTCACTGCTCACCTCCCACCAAAGGCGTGTAGCAATGAGGGCCCACCATGTGCCGGTGCAAGCCCGAAGCCCGGGGCCCACGGACATGGCACCCTCCACATTATGCAGCTCTGCGGGCCCCCAGGTATCACATTTGGTGCTGGGTCTTGATTACTCCATGGAAGAGGACATACCAGTGCACCCGGCATCATCGCATGCTGGACACCCGATCAGCCTCATAGGTGCCACAAACTCTGTGGTCCAAGAGGTGACGCCATGTGGCGGTAGGCCCACGCTGCCCGCTGACTCAGGCCTACACTGTGGTCCAGCAGGGCACACAAAACCTGAGCCATCCGGACCGCTGGGACGGGGCATCATCGCAAGCTGCACACCCGCTCAGCACTTAAGGTGCCCCTACCTCAGTGCACCAAAAGTCACCGTCCCGTGGTGATGTTCCTGTGCCGGCCACAGTGCATCCGGTGACACCAAGTCTGTGCCCTGCCAGCCATGGACCCTCTATGATTGGGTATCATGGTGCAGACACTATCATGTCACCTCCGGGCCAGCAGAATGTGATGTCACAGGCCCCTGGGCCCCCAATTGATTCATGTTTTGTTTGTACATGCACCCTCTCTATAGGTTTCAGTTTTTTTGTACATGGCTTCCTGATGAAGGCACACAGCCAAAATGCACGTAGGACACAGATTTCCAAGAGCCATGCCAGAAATGATTGTCCTCTGAATATATTAATATGATTATTTTTGTCTGTATGTTTGTGATATCAACTGTATTTTGTTAAACAACTCCCCATATATCAATGAGTGACACTTTGTATACTATACATGATATTTGGTCAATGAAAGAATTTCTTCTCTGTCATTTGACCCTTTGAACCCAGTGTAAACATACATACAGAGGACTATATGTTTTATCCTTGTTTATGTATTTAGTCTAAATTATTTATTAAAAAATAATATTGTTTGATACTACTGAAGAGAGGTTGCATGTATTTTATTAAATAATGTTTAGGTCCATAATTATTTCCATTGTTCCTAAAATTTTGATATTTACATACTAGTTATTTTCCCTGAATTAGGAACTTGTGTCAGGGGTACCCTTTCCTTACACATACCCCCATGCCTTCATGCACACCACAAGGATACACCCTGAGAGTGGTTAGTAATGGTGTTGGGCATGTGTGCCCAGGCATTTTTATTGGCAGGTTCACATGTGCTGTGACACGTGTGCTGGATGGATGTGGTGTGGGTGTATACCAGCCGTGAGGAAGTCTGCTGTGGCATTATGACACCTAGACCTGTGAGCAGCATATCACCACAAGGAAGTCCTGGCACATGTAGAGTTGTTGTTCCACTCTGGAGCATAAGTGTAGTTCCGTACGGGGCTGGACAAGGAAGTAACTAATGCTTGTGTTGCTGTTGTTGCTTCAGCGCTATCCAGACAACATTCGGCAATGTGCCACCCTGTGACCCAAGTCCAACGCCATGAGCCACATGGACGTAGGGGAAAATGAGTGACCCTACACTCATCAATACTACCACGCATGAAAGACCATAGACACAACACATCCGTGTGATTCGGAATGTTTAATGCACATTCAGTGGAGTGTTGCATCTGGAGCAGTACAGGGGCAAAGCAAACCCCACTTTACAATGTTGACCTGTGGAGGGCCAGCCAGAGTCCTTCAGGGAATGACAAGTCCAAAGAAAGAGGAAGAGTTCAGTCCGCAGTCTGTTTGCTGTGTCATTGGCGATCAAACAAAATATGGCTGTCCATCGCCAGGTCCGTGGTGAGTGTCGCAGAGTGTATCGGGGGACAGTGGAAGATGATGATGCAGAGGGCAGAACCAAGCTGGAACCAGCCATATGGCGGAGATGACTGTTACTTCGTCCTTATTACCATGATGGTGCTTTCATCATCCTCTTCATCATCTGCTGTTCCATGTGCTTCATGTGTGAGTTGTTCTGGCCTTTCTCCAGCACTGGGGACAGTGACACCTCAGGGGCCGGAGGTGGAAGGTCTGCCGCACTGTGTGGCACTGACACTCCAGGGGGCGGAGATGTGGATGTGGTGGTAGCATCACCATGAATCAGTGCCAGGCCTTGTGGCAGCAATGCCATGAGGATGGTTTTGAGGTCATTAAGAAACCCAGCTACCACTCACTGATGTGCAGCCGTGGCAGCCGTTCTTTCCGCATTGCCCTGCTCCATGGTCTCCATGAGCCTCTGCATGTTTCCCACCTGCCGGGCGAGCTCGATTGATCCACTCTGACTAGTCAGTCATTCTTGTTTCTAAGTCAGGACTCTGGCGATGCCAGCCATAGTTCGTTGGAGAGCATGGAGCAGACTGTGGGTGTCAATTAGGGACTGTGAGTGGTCGATGATGGGACTTATACACCCACGTATTGCATCTAGTTTGTTTGCCATGCGGTCGAAGTCCACCTGCACCTGTTCAGCCAGCTGCTCCTGGCATCCCAACACACAGCATTGGAAGGCCATGTGTTGTTCATGGGGGTCCTGGGAGGCACCCGTGGTTGTGGGTGCTGCCTGCTGTGTAGTCTGTGCAGGGGTGGTGTGTCCTCATTACAGCTGAGCTGCCCTGCTCCTGGACATGGGCTGCTGAGGCAGTCAATGTACTCTTGGAAGGCATCGGAGTCAAAGAAGAGGTTTGGGCTGCCATGCAGGAGGAGTTGATTGTCCCACTGAGATGTGATAAGGAGATGCAGTTCACATGTATGTTGTCACATTGTACATGTTTACATATAGACTGCATGACTGTATACATTTTGGCAGTTTATGGGGAGCTGCCTATTTATTGGGGACAGTCGACATTTCGACAACAGACGTGTGAGGGTTTGTACTTGTACATAGTCATCTCACATTTCCCTGCAATGCCACTTGTGATTGGCCAGTGTCTACACCTAGTTGGCACCAGTTGTATCCTGTGTTCTGTTGTGGACGTGTTGCAGTTTATGCCACATTGTTGTCAGTGTTGCTGTGCTCTGCATGTCATGTGTGTGTGATTGCATTTTGGGGTTGTGGCCCCTGCTGCTCCGTTTTGCTACCCCTCATCCCTTTTCTGCGGTGTGTCTTTGACTTCTGTGCTTACACAATGCTGAGATGTTGCAAACTTGTTTACATTGGTGTCTTGGTAGGAGTTGGGGTCTGGGGCATGGTTTGTCCGCAGATGTGCTCAGCTCAATTGTGCATGTGTGCCATTGTGCCCATCTCCCCCGTCCCCGCAGTCCCTGGTCGTTACTCACCCTGTTGCTGTTGTGTCCAGTCACCGTCTCCCACCTGATGACTGTGGAGACCATTTGGTCAATGTCATCCAGCTCCTCCTGAGGCGGAGGACTCCCACCTCCAGTCTCCAGTCTTGATTGCTGCCTTCGGGTTGTTGGTGAGTTTCAGCTTGGTCATTCCTGAGCCTCTTGAACTCTTCCATTGTCCTCTTCAGCACACCCACTGCAGTCACCTTGTCCACGATGGACTGCCATAGTCCATTTTGGGTTGCCAATGACACAGTGGAGGTGAAGAACAGTTGGTGATGGTGTTCGGCCACCTCTGTAATCAGGATCCTGTTTTCCTGCAGACTGAAGCGCTTCTTCCTACTTTTCTTCTCCTTGGCCTTCCCTCACCCCGAGGTCACAAGCACGTCCTCCGGGGGGCTCCGACGTATATGCTCCGGCAACATCCATTGTGCTTCTCTGTAGTTTGGCATTTGTTTGTCAGTTTTTTTTTCTACTTTTATGGTCATTTTTCCCACATGATGCGTGTGGATTGCAGGCATGTTGCTGGTTTTCGCTGATTTTAGTATCGCGATTGGCCTCATTGCAGCTTTTTTTGTGTGGTGTTTTGCATTTTTGCGGCGTGGCGTTGATTTTAACGTGGTCAGTTGACATGTTATCTGGAGCCTATCGCATGGTACCGCTGTGTTGAGAATGCTTGGCTAACACAACAATATTTTCCCGTTACTGCGATGTTGGATGTTGCGTTAAGTAACTTTTTCGATCGTTATCACGCCTTCTTGAGAATATGCCCCCGGGTGCGCAACATCTTATAATGTGTTTTGTTGAGGTACTTGTTCCCGGCCAAAGTTCAATAGGTATATTTACAATGGGTAGGCGGGGCAGGGGTGAATATATGCTCAATCTTAGGGTTCTTAAAGCTACCAATCTTGTATTTAGCTAGTAAAACCAGAGATCCTTTATAAAACTCCTCTTTTAGCCATCTTTGTTCATTTCCCTAAAATCTAGTATCGATGTATGAGTGATCCTTCGATTAACATCTTTGCAGATTTAAGCCAAGTAAATTCATGATTGAACCCCATTTCACAGTGTCATCATGTTACAACTCCATCCAGTAAAACTGTGACAAGCCGAAAAATCAAGTGACACTTTTTCACCTGTGTTAAGGGATAGTGTTTATTGATAATTCTACATTTTCAATGCAAATTGCCCTCGAACGTGCCCCATTTTAAAAGCTAACACCATTACAGAATAAAGATTTAAGTTCTGTCACAGTAGGGACCCTCAGTGTACTCAGGGTAAGCGAGTCACACAGCTAAGATAACCTCTGCTCACCCCATTGGTATGTTGGTACGAGCAGTCAGGCTTATCTCAGAGGCAAGGTGTAAAGCATTTGTACATACATGCTTAGTAACGTAGTGAAAACCCCACAAAAGGACACCACACCAATTTAAAAAAAATATATATTTACCTAAATAAAACGAGAACAGAATGACAGGCAGCAGCACAGTGATGGTGTGAAGCGCTGTCATTGGGAAGGTTGGGCTGCATTGTAAGTCAAGCAGTGCATCGTGCTTTTCACGAGTGGTACCATCAGCTCTGGTGAGGGAATTGGCCTTGTTGACGAAGTTGGCGCCAATGAGTGGCTGCTGTCGGCAATACCAGGACTGCATTTTTAGTTGGGTGGTGTGTCCTGCTCTTCATGAGCAGTGCCCTTGGCTTCAGTGCAGGCAGCGGCATCGCTAATGGCGTTGATGTTGCTTTTCCTGAGTTGCAGTTACATTATTTCAAGGGCCCAGGATTTGGAATTGGCACCACTTGGCAATAAGGACTCCCAATAGAGAAGTCTAGGTGCTGTTAGCAAGATGCAGGTGAAATATTTGATGGCATTGAGACTTCTTAACAGGAGGCAAGCACACACAAGCCTTTGGAGATCCTTGAAAGAAGGACTCAGAAAGCAAAGTTTAGTCCTTTCTCTTCCAGGACAGAAGCAGCAAGCCAGCTCAACAAAGCAACAGGCAGAGTGGCAGTCCCTCCTACAGCATCCAGTTAATTTTCCAGCTTTAATACTGACATATCCCATTTGTGAGTGGCTCTGTCCATATCACCTGCTGTGTGTTGTGTTCCTTGTAGCGCACTAGGCCCAGGGAGGTGCCTGGCTCCAGTCACTGTTGGCAGCCATCTTTAGGTTAGGCCTGGCAGTTTTTTACTAGGTTTACATTTTCCTTCGTCACATTTAATTTGTCATTTTTATTTTAATATCCTTTTAATTTCTCTGTAGCTACGCCTGGGAAGGGAACCTACCAAGTAGGAGGAGAGCTTGGGGGCTCCATTTGGGTTTAGCTGGCTCCCCTCGTTCTTTGAGGCTTAGCCGTTCCCACCTGTAGACGGGTACGCTAAAATCCCACTCTGTCTATATCATTTGTGAGTAGCTCTGTCCATCTCACCTGCTGTGTGTTGTGTTCCTTGTAGCGCACTAGGTGCAGGGAGAAACCTGGCTCCCATTCCGGTTGGTGGTCATCTTTAGGTCAGGCCCTACCCTTTTTTTTACTGGGTTTATGGGTTCCTTCATCACTTTTAATTTGTCATTTTTATTTTAATCTCCATGTAGCTCCACCTAGGAGCCTCCCGGGTAGGAGCAGAGCCTCTGGGCTATGTTTGGTTTTAGTTGGCCCCCTCATTCTTTGGAATTAGGCATGCCTACCCGCAGACCGGCTATAGAAATATTTCAGCTCCATGGACGTATCTGCTTTCATAATGACAGGTATGCTAAACTCCCGCTCAGCTCTTCTGTTTAAAGGTTTGCTGCTCTGCTGGAATGCTGCTCTCAAGGACTGCTGACCTGCTGTTCTCTTGTCTAGCTGAGAAGGATTGGACCTGCATCTCTTGAACTCTGAAACTAGAGTGACTCCAAAGGCATGTTGGCTGGCCTACTGATCTGAAGCATCAGGGACATAATAGGCTTCTAACAACCGTGCATCCACACCTGGACTCAACCATCTGTGAGCCTATCAAGTCAAGTGCTGCCACCCCAGTCCTGCAACCATTGGAAATAGGCTTATGGTGCTTTGCCAACATCTGAGGATCCTCCTTGCAGTGAGGAGCAAAACTGGAGAATCTCTGCTGCTGCTTGCATTAGACCTATCGCAAAAACTCACACAGCTGCTGCAGCCTGCATCACCTTCAGAACTGCCACAGCATGATGCTTCCTTGGCACAGGCCCTTACATCTCTTATCGACAGCAGCCTTGACAATAATGCCAGACTCTTCATCACTGGTACAAAAGGGGGTGGTGATGGACGGAGCACCTGGATCAATCAAACACTCACACCCAGTCAAAAGATCTGGGTTTAATCCATCACCGTTCTTTAGCCCACTCTGCCACCCCAGTTCAGACATGGCTATATGCAAATCAGTCTGACCCTGTGCCTCATGGGAACAGTCCAGCCCGAACTGCCAAGCCATGTCTTCCCTGGACCGGAAATTAGCTTCCGAGGACCGGTTTCTGGCATTCCAGCCGTCTTCAGCCCAGCTTGCTTGAATCCAGTGGCAAAGTGAGCAAGGGACTCACGTCTGAGTATACCCTGCCACACTTATGGCGGCCAAAAGCGGTACAAAACGGGGTGGTGATGGACGGAGCATCTGAATCAATCAAACACTCACAACCAGTCAAAAGATCTGGGTTTAATCCATCACCGTTCTTTAGCCCTTTTTGCCACCCCAGTTCAGACATGGCTATATGCAAATCAGTCTGACCCTGTGCCTCATGGGAACAGTCCAGCCCGAACTGCCAAGCCATGTCTTCCCTGGACCGGAAACAAACTTCCGAGGACCGGTTTCTGGCATTCCAGCCGTCTTCAGCCCTGCTTGCTTGAATCCAGTGGCAAAGTGAGCAAGGGACTCACGTCTGAGTATACCCTGCCACACTTATGGTGGCCAAAAGCGGTACAAAAGGGGGTGGTGATGGACTGAGCATCTGAATCAATCAAACACTCACACCCAGTCAAAAGATCTGGGTTCAATCCATCACCGTTCTTTAGCCCACTCCGCCACCCCAGTTCAGACATGGCTATATGCAAATCAGTCTGACCCAGTGCCTCATGGGAACAGTCCAGCCCGAACTGCCAAGCCATGTCTTCCCTGGACCGGAAACAAGCTTCGGAGGACCGGTTTCTGGCATTCCAGCCGTCTTCAGCCCGGCTTGCTTGAATCCATTGGTAAAGTGAGCAAGGGACTCTGGCAGCCAGGGAGCTGGCCTCAACCTCGGCACCAATATTTCGCCTCCACGACATCATAAACTTCATTTTCCAAAGGTACTGTTTGTTTGGGGGTCCGTGTGACTCCATGCTTGATGCCGTGGACTTCGCGATCAGCACCGTACTTTGGATTTACTGCTGTCACGACGTTGCAATAGCCCCAGGTGGAGTTATTTGTTTTCTACAAGCTTTTATTTAAGTGCTAATTTACCAACTGTGTTTTGGATTTTTTTCGTTTTGGTCTCTTTGAGTTTAGATGAAGATACTTTATTTTTGAATACTGTGTGGTGTCTATTTGTGGTGTCATCACAGTATTACTGTGTGTATTGAGTACACATACTTTACACATTGCCTTTGGGATAAGCATGTCTGCTCGTGCCAAGCTACCAAGGGGGTAAGTAGGGGTTATCAAAAGTGTGTATCCCTTTTACCCTCAATAGAAACAAGGGTCCCTACTTGGGCAAAGGTAAATACCTATGCCAACTACAGACATCCTGTTCTTACAGTAACATTTAGAAATGAGATTCTCTAAGCGCACAGAACAACATACTATACATATTTTCAATATCATTCACGCAGATCTGCATCATCTGCACTTGCACAGAAGCCTGTTAATGTAAATTATAAATAAAATCACAAAATGACGTTTAGTGCTACAAAAATAGATGCAGGGCCTCAAATGCACAAAATGGGCTCTTGTACATTTGCTTCTGTGGGTGTCATTAGGGGTTTGATAGACACTGATAGTACATTTACTCAGACTGCTCACCGGATTTCGGCTCTGGTTCATCTAGGACTGATGCTTATTGTCACCAGCCGGCATCTGTACCTGCATCAGGAGGAGACAATGCCTGTGCACGAGCCACACATGTACTTGCTGTTACATTTTCAGCCTAGATCGCACAGGGTAGTGGAGGTATGTAACTATCAAAAGTGCACAGGTAAAATGGCAGCTGAAGCCAGCCAAATTGTCAGTGGGGCCTGCAGCATCTCACTTATGCCAGTTGCTAACCAACAATTGAGCAGGGGGGGCATTTTGCTTGCTTACATTATAGCCCATAGCACACTTGTTTGTCTCTAGGGCAGTGTGGCTCTGAGTACTAGCTTCAAAGTCGAGTTTTGTCTGTGAATATAAGATTTGTACATTGTGTTTACAGTGTGCAGTTCTCAATGGTGCATATCTGTGCACAGTTGTGATTTTGTCCCTGTACAGGGGCATTTTCTCAAGAACGTGTGATAGCCATCGCAAAAAAACTTAACGCAACTCCCAACTTCGTAGTCTATCGGGGGAAAATTACGCTATGTTAACGAAGCATTCTCAACACGGCGGTATCATGCGATAGTCTCCAGATAATGCCAGAAATGTCTGCAATAACACCAATGCCATGTCGCATAAATGTTAAACGCGAACGCAAAAGATCCTGTGATGAGGTCTGCAAATCGCAGTGAAAACCAGCGACAGGCCTGCAAATCCAATGCGTCTGGCAGGAAAATGTACTATAAAAACTACAGAAATAACACACCAGAAACAATCCAAAGCATGTAGCAACATGGAGGCACCCTGACCGAGCTCAGAGGCCAACGCGAACCCCACAACCCCCACAGGCCACCAGCAAGGGACAACGGGGACGGGCATAGCCAAGGAGAAGAGGAAGAGGAAGACAGGGTGCAGTCCGCAACTGGGGGAGTGGAAAGTGACATCAACGTTGCCAACAACTATTCGGTGTCAGCTGCAGGAGGATGAAAACTACCCCCTAGTCCATAGACTCAGACGCCAGAATTGTTCGACCAGCGAGTGTCCATAAATTTCGGGGAACAAACTTAGTGGCACCGGGGTTGAGAGGGGATGCAGTCTGCTATGATGCCGGTACACTGATATGAACTCCGCCATTGCTAAATCAGGACTCTGTGACTTACTGGACAGCAGTGTAGGCCAGAGGCAGCAGTCAACATTGGCCCACAGCCATGTGTCGTAGGCTCGAGATGTGTGGAGTTGGTGACACCAGGCAAGTTATCTGTAGTGTCCGATCACCTGCATAACGAGGATCCTATTCTCCTCCCAAATGCAACGCATCATCATCTTACGCCTCTCCTTGCGTGCACTGATATGTACTCTACTCTACCTTTGAATAATCGATGTCCAGTTCCAATTTGTTGACCTACTTGAGTGCAGCGTATGCCACGGGCAGTAGTCTGCGCGGGCCCTCATGCACTTGTGGTTGTGATGGTAAGCACAGACTTGGTGGCACCACATTGAAGGGAGTATAGTGATTTCAAGTCAGCCATAAACATCGTCCTCTGCCATGGTGTAAATAAGACTCACTTCCAAATGTTTGACCTACTCGCGCGCAGCATAGGCCGTGGGCAGTAGTCCACATGGGACCACATGCCCGTGTGGTTGTGATGCTAAGCACAGACTTGGTGGCACCACAAATCGAAGGGAGTATAGTGATTTCAAGTCAGCCATGAACATCGTCCTCCTCTGCCATGGTGTAATCAAGACTCAGTTCCAAATGTGTGACCTACTAGTCTGCTGTGTATGCCGGTTGAGTTCGTCAACTAGAATGGAGTTCTGCCCGCCTTGCGTGCGGAGGCCGTGACGGTCGTAGCAGGTTGCCAGGGTCACGGGCATTGGGCATGGAGCATGCACAGGCACGTGGTGGGCCCTCTTTGAGACACACCGGTGTCGGCAGGTAGGCATTGAGGCCTGGGTGTGCAGGGGCGGGTGAGACAGGTTTGGGAACCAGCGTCTCGGGGGGCAGTATGCACACAGGATCACAGGTAACCCCACTCGCGTGTCGACCTTGTGGCAGGGTGGGAGGCGCCGCTTTGGCTGAGACGTTGGGCATTCCGGAATAGTACCACACCCAAATTTACGTGCCTTTTATTCACACCTCTATGCTGGTCTGGCGTATGCCGGGCCAGCCCACACCGCTCATGCTTACAGGCGGAACGTAACAAGCTACATTCCCACGATCTTCCCCACTGGGTGGGGTGACATGGTTATGTCCTCTGTCCACTATACACCAAACAGTAGCGGTGTGTGGCGTCATGAATATGTCTTTGGTTTGCATATCGCAGTCTAGCCGTCTAGCCATCACATCCATGCCACACTTGGCATTGTGTACATTCTCATTCATGGGTCGCTTGCCCCTTTCGCACATGCCTGGTTTCCTCCTCTATGGACATTCTGCTATTGTGTGGCTGAGGTGCCATGCCGTTGATGGCTAATGTACGTAGGTGGCCCAGGTTCGCAGAGTAAGTTGTGCTGTTGTGTCTGGTGGGTGTGCATATTGTATGTGAGCTTGTGATGTGTGCATTTCCTGTTTTGTGAGTTGCATGAGTATGAAGTTGAGGTGTGTGGTTTGTGCATTTGGTATTGGCCAACAAGCAGTGCATTTCCGTGGGTGCCATCCTGGTAGCGCAGGTTGATGATGGACTGTCAGAAGTGTATGAATCATGCACACTGCTTGTGTGGTTGGCGGAGATTTCCCGGTGGGCCACTAGTGCCTGCACATTGCTTGGATAGGTGCGCTTTCTGTTGCGCTTATTATGTCCAGAGTTGCCTGGGAGCACAAGTGGGACAATTGTGCAGTCAATTGCCCCTGACACGTGCGGGAAGCCAGCTGTGGCCTAGACGCCTTGCTTAGTCTCCGGCTGTTCCTGCGGAGTGTGTGGGAATTATTGATAGTGGTGTACCAAGCTGATGGTGTCATCCATGACTGTTGTGAGGGACTTGGATTGGCCTGACTGTGTTACTCTGCCGACAGGGGCGGTTGTTGGTTGGTGGGTACCAGAGGCCAACATGTGCATCACGGCCAGCAACTTTGTCTGAGGTGGGATGTTGGTTGTCCGCTGTGTTGGTACCGTCATCCGGTGGCCAATGGTGGTCAGGATGCAGAGGTGGGTTGTCCCTTTGAGCCTGTAGTGGGCGATGACATTCTCTGGTGTTGGGTCTGTGAGGTGGGTGCATTTTCTAGGGTTCGCTGTCTTTGTCTGCACTGCTGCAGTGTTGGTCCAGGGAGGGGTGCAGTGGGTGCCCAGGGAAGTGGCACTGGGGGTGGTGGCGGTGGGTGTTGTGGCCCTCTTGGGTGTCCGGCCTGCATGATCATTGGCTCCATGGTATCTGTTGTCCTTCAGGTGTGGCTCTGGCCTTGGCTCCCTTTACTGGTGCAGGCTGTGGTCAGACTGTACATCAGGTCGGAGCAGATGTTAGTTTCCTCCCGCTAAGGCACCTTATTGCATGTTTGTGTTCTATTTGCCTATCTGGCTGCTGTTGGACTTGGCCCTTCTGGCAGGTTCACCCCTAATCTTTTTGCTTTTAATCTGTGATCTGTGGGGATGATTTTCTGGTCTCTGAGCACTTTTTCCCTGTGTCCCAAAGTAAAGTGCGTGCATGTAGTTAGGCTGGCCTGCTCTCCCATAGGGATGCATGGGGAATGTGTGTGTCCCTCGTAGTTCCTGATGCGTGGAGAGTGCAGACTCGAATTTGGTATGTGCGAGCTTGTGAGAATGAATGCTTCACAACGATGTATGTGGCATGAGTGTGTCATGTGTAGAAATGCCACTTCTAGGACTTGGTATATTAATGTAAAATATGCCTGGTCTGTGATTGGCTGGAGCTGGCTGGTGAGCCTGGCTCCAGGAAGGCTGGATGGGTCTGCCCGGTGGGGAGTGTGAGATTAGCATGTTGATGGCTTGGGAGGAGCGCACCTGGTCCCTGATGGGGCTGGACTTTCCTCAGACAATGCTGACTCCACCCCCTGTAGTGCGACTGATGACCCTAGCCCTGCTAGTGAATGAAATGGGTGGTTGAGCTATCAAGGGTACTTCAAAACCAGCTGCGACTGGTTTCTCTCCCACCCTGCACCTACAGACAAAGGAATTTACAGTATAAGAAGGGGCTGTGTCCCCATACAATTTGGTCTCTTCCAGGATCCTGCCAGAGGGGGCTGCTGCTGTTGCTGGGGCCAGGAGGACCGCCACTTGGATTGACTCCCTGCCTGGAGACCCAGTGAGCTGGCCCAGCCTTGCCCCCTGCCTGCCTCCGGACCCTGCTGGAGCTTGACTTTTCGCTTGGAGCCCCTGGAAGCGCTCTACCATTGTCCCCAGCGCTGGGAGTGCTTTATTTGTGCCTTTTAGCGCTGTGAGCGCTGTTCCCTGCCTGCCTAGCGCTGACAGCGCTTTTCTTTGCTTACAGCGATTAGGGAGCGCTTTACCTGCCTTCAGCGCTGAGAAGCGCTTAATTTTACTTACTGCGCTCGTGAGCGCCTTAATTGCAAAGGCCGGTGCCTACCCGGCATTGCCCCGTATTTTTTTAATTATTGGAAGCCGGAGCCCACCCGGCATTGCCCTGTATATCACCGCCGCAAGCCCGGGTCTCCCCAGCCTCGGGAAAGCCTGCCTGCAGCGTCACGAGCAGCGCCGCACTGGGATTGGCCCCAGCGCCAGCGCCGCGCTCGGATTGGCTGGGAGGAGCCGAGAAGCAGCCTGCCACGTCTTGCCGAGGCTCCCGAGTAAGAGGGAAGCCCCGGAGCAGAGAGGAGCAGCTAAAAACCCACAGGGAGCCCCCGACAGAGTAGCCCGGTAAGTGACAAGGGCTAGGGGAGGCTTCGTGTGGCCGGGTGTCGCTGCCTTGAGCCCCTGAGAGGCTCCACCAGTTTCCTTTCGTACTAAGAGCGGCTCAGGTTGACAGCGGGCCGCTCCAACGGTGCAGAGAGCCTGAGAGACTCCACCGATCCCGAGGGCACTTGTATTGACGAGCCTGCGAGGCTCGAGGCGGCATCTCAGTGTTTTGAGCCCAGCGAGGCTCCAACGACGGCCATATTTGTTGGCGAGCCTGGGAGGCTCGAGGGGGCATTTGTTGTGAAGAGCCCAGAGAGGCTCCAGTGCCCCGCAGTTGTTCTTCGAGCCCAGAGAGGCTCACAGCTCGCATTTATTTGATTTACAAGCCCAGAGAGGCTCGAAGTGCCTGCATATTTGTTTTGCGGGCCCTGAGAGGCTCTTAGGGGACACGAGTGTGGTCAGAGCCCCGAGGCTCTCACACAGTACTTGCCCTCACCTGTGTGCTTGAGCCCACGTGGCTCCAACGTTGCCCATCAGTGATTTACAACTGTCCAGCACTTAGTGGACAGTTGCTACGTTTAGGCTTTGTGTTCTGTGCTGCCTGCGCAGCCTTCCCTGTCAATTTGGACTCAGGGCATCTCAGCCCTTGCGAGGCCAGTTGGCCTGAGGGACAGTTCTAGTGTTGTGCTATGTGCACCTTGCGCATCATAATTTACTTGTTTATTTTGATTCCTGCGCAAATATTCTACCTGCACCTCTGAATGTGTTTTAATGCCTCATGTGCAATGTGTTTTATGTTTTATCCCCTTTGCTAAGAGTGACCTGCTTAGAGGATTGTTTTTGTTCCATTACCTTTTCTAAAAGTGACCAGCTTAGGTATTTTATGTTTTATCCCCTTTGCTAAAAGTGACCTGCTTAGAGGATTGTTTATGTATTACCTTTGCTAAATGTGACCTGCTTAGGTGATTGTTTAGGTTTCCTTCCCTTTGCTAAAAGTGACCCGCTTAGGTGATGGTTTTCCTTCTATAGGTCCTGATGATAAGGTCCTAGTTCCCTGCGTGATTTTCTTACAGTGTTTAGGGTTGCGTAGGAGGTATTTACCCTTACCAGTGATTACTGGTTGGGTGCTGCATTTACTATTTTAGTGCTACAGTCATTATATGTTTATGTGCTAAGTGTTACACCTACAAGTATTTTTTCTAACAAGTGCTTACCCCTGACAGTGGTCCATGTGGTCCTGTCCTGTACATAATCCCTTGTAAATTCTGCCCGTGCCTGTTGGCACTTTGTAAAGTTTGTGTGTTATCTAATGTGTTTTTACTATAATACAAAGGGTATTTTTTAGATAAGCTTGTCTGGAGTTTCCTTTGTGGTGGGCTTGGGTGTTGTCGCTGGGTGCACTCGCAAACGCTTTACACATCGCCTCCGAGATTAGCCTTGCTGCTCGTGTCATGTTACCTAGAGGGTGAGCAGGGGTTATCTTGGTGTGTAACTCCCTTGCCCTGACTTAGACTTGGTGATCCCTGACTGACTTTGGCATGAGCCTTGGCCAGCCCGGGGTCCTGGGTCTAACATTGGTGGCAAGCGGTGCGGATTGGACTTGCGTTTGCGCTGTACCACAGTGGCGACAGGCCGCACTACAAAACTCTACATTTTTAGATAACCATATTTTGAGGATTATTGTTTTTTAGGTGAAGATCAGTATTGCTTTTCCTGAAAGGTGTCATTTTGTAAATTTGTCCAGTACATTTGTCCCCCGCCCTGCGCCCAGAGTTTGGTACCTGTGTCACTTGTGGTCAGGTTGAGAAAATCAGGGGTGGTAGAAACTGCCTTACCGGTCCGAGGGGAGGGTTGTGTGTGGATGAATGGTGTGTTGCCCTGGACAAATGAATGTGAGTTCTCTTTGATAGGGAGCTGCTGAAGCCTTTGACATTTGGTACTCTTGCTTCAGCTCTGACAGTTAGGTCCCCTGTGTTGCACGTGTCTGTGACCATCCTGCCAAGATGGAGGCTGCTTTTAATGTCTGCAGTCTGTTTCTGCGTGAGCTGAGAGAGTTTTTTGCGGAGAGAGAGACATTACAGTGAATGAGTCAGACACCCAGTCCCAACTTAGGGGTAACATGATCAAATGGCAGAAGGATGATTGGGAGCGTGAGCACAGTGAGGAGAGGGCCCGGGTCTCACACCATGAGGGTGGTGGGTCTGAGGGGAGCCCTGAAGAGTCTGAGGAAGAGGAAGAAAATGAGAGTACATGGACGCCAGCAGATAGTGAGGACCCCATAGATAGGGAGTCCCTTGCTGGGTCCAGTGTCATTACCAGCGCCCCCTCCCTTTCCCTGTCCCCAGAGGAGTGGTTGGATAGGAAGGAAGAGAGGGAGCATCAGCTAGCGATGGAACAGCTCAGGTTGGAGCATGCCAAGCTAGAGGCTGAAAGGGCCATGTTCGGGGAGAAGGTAGCCCTAGAGAGTAGGTTATCCCCTGAGTGCAGTTGTAATTGTCTGGATTCCCCAGGGAGGGTGGAGTCCAGTGGTGGCAGCGATTTAAATGTCAGTGTAGACAGTCCCACTCCCAGTTCCCCGAGTATGGTACCTGTTTCCCTAGAAGAGGAGTATCGGTTGACATTCAGGAACCTTAGAAAACAACCTCACCAGGAGTGGGAGGAGTATTCCGATGCTTGTGAGGATGCACTGATTGATTGGTTAAGGGTTCACGGGGAACCTGAGTATTATAGGCTGTTCAACCTAGTTGTCAGGGAGCAGCTGCTCAACTGTATTGCACCAGAGATGTGCCAATACCTGTTAGGGTGTGGATTGACTAAACCTTGTGAGCTTGCAAGGGAAGCAGAATGCTGGGACAGTGTGAGAGGTTCTTTAGAGTCACTAGTGAGTGATTCCAACAATAGTGGGTCAGGTTTCCTCCAACCCAGCGTGGTGGAGGAGGGTGAAAGTAGCCCAGGTAGGTCCCAGTATGGTGAGGAGGGTGTAGGGGCTTACTGCCTGTCTCAGTGGAGCGGGAGTGAGTGTGAGACCGAGAGTCCCCAGACGCCCGAAGCCCTGCCTCAGAGCCTGGATGGTTTCTTTAGGGAACAGCAGGGTGGGGACCTAAGCTTACCTGTTAGTTCACTTGAGGGAGAGCTCCTAGTGTGTGGAGGAGCTGGAGCATCTGTAAGCGGAGCTTCTATGGTTATAGAGTCTGGCAGTACTGCTCCAGTAGGGAGGGTACAGAAGTCCAGTGAAAAGAGTGATTGGGGGATAGGATGTGAGTCCCCAGAAGTCCTGGAGTGCCAGGCAGTGATTCCACCGAAGGTTCTAGACCGGAAATTGGAGGTCCAGGTTCAGGGTTTGCCTGACCTGAAGGGTGGGAATACTATAATCAGTGTCCTGACCAGTTCTTTCTCCAGAGGTACCGCCCAGGTTGGGAGGGAGCAGGACTCTGGAAGGGGGTGCAGAGGGTGGGAGAGCCCGCCTCTGACCCCGGTACCACCTAAGGGGTTAAACCCTAGGTTGGGAGAATTGTGTTGAGAGGGTGCCCTTCGCAGGAGGAGGAGGAACCCTAGGAGAAGTGGTAAGGGGGAGAGAGCCTTCCCTGAGACTCCTGGTCCACCTAAGGTTGTAGACCCTAGGCTGGAGAACCAGTGGCAGTCTAGCCCTGTCTTTCAAGCAGGAAGAGTGGAAAATGGCTATTATGTGCCAGGGGTTACTACCCCCCACTTTGTGAGTAGGCAGGAACCAGTGGTACCTGGGTGGCCTAGGGCCTGGTCCTGGCCGAGGGCAGCTGGAGAGTACCGGTGGGGTAGCCCAGTTAGTCCCTACCATAGTTTTAGAAAGAACCCCAGGGGTTCACACTGACGTAAAACAGGAGGGTGTCCCTGCAGTTGCGGGCCTGTGTCCGTGTTTTATTGCCCGAAGCAGGGAAGTCCATCACGGTGGTGATTGGTCTGCCCTGCGTTTTGGCTGGAAGGGGGTTGTGTTGGACTTGGCCCTTCTGGCAGGTTCACCCCTAATCTTTTTGCTTTTAATCTGTGATCTGTGGGGATGATTTTCTGGTCTCTGTGTACTTTTTTCCTGTGTCCCAGAGTAAAGTGCGTGCATGTAGTTAGGCTGGCCTGCTCTCCCATAGGGATGCATGGGGAATGTGTGTGGCCCTAGTAATTCCTGATGCGTGGGGAGTGCAGACTCAAATTTGGTATGTGCGAGCCCGTGAGAATGAATGCTTCGCAATGATGTATGTGGCATGAGTGTGTCATGTGTAGAAATGCCACTTCTAGGACTTGGTATATTAATGTAAAATATGCCTGGCGTGTGATTGGCTGGAGTTGGCTGGTGAGCCTGGCTCCAGGAAGGCTGGATGGGTCTGCCCGGTGGTGAGTGTGAGATTAGCATGTTGATGGCTTGGGAGGAGTGCACCTGGTCCCTGATGGGGCTGGATTTTCCCCACACAATGCTGGCTCAACCCCCTGTAGTGCGACTGATGACCCTAGCCCTGCCAGTGAATGAAATGGGTGGTTGAGCTATCAAGGGTACTTCAAAACCAGCTGCGACTGGTTTCTCCCCCACCCTGCACCTACAGACAAAGGAATTTGCAGTATAAGAAGGGGCTGTGTCCCCATACAATCTGTTCTCTTCCAGAATCCTGCCAGAGGGGGCTGCTGCTGTTGCTGGGGCCCGAGGACCGCCAATTGGATTGTCGCCCTGCCTGGAGACCCAGTGAGCTGGCTCTGGGTCCAGCCTTGCCCCCTGCCTGCCTCCGTACCCTGCTGGAGCTTGACTTTTCGCTTGGAGCGCCTGGAAGCGCTCTACCCTTGTCCCCAGCGCTGGGAGGTGCTTTATTTGTGCCTTTTAGCGCTGTGAGCGTTGTTCCCTGCCTGCCTAGCGCTGAGAGCGCTCTTCTTTGCTTACAGCGCTTGGGGAGCGCTTTACCTGCCTTCAGCGCTGAGGAGCACTTTATTTTTCTTACTGCGCTCGTGAGCGCCTTAATTGCAAAGGCCGGTGCCTACCCGGCATTGCCTCGTATTATTTTAATTATTGGAAGCCGTAGCCCACCCGGCATTGCCCTGTGTATCACCGCCGCAAGCCCGGGTCTCCCCAGCCTCGGGAAAGCCTGCCTGCAGCGTCACGAGCAGCACCGCGCTGGGATTGGCCCCAGCGCCAGCGCCGCGCTCGGATTGGCTGGGAGGAGCCGAGAAGCAGGAAGCAGCCTGCCGCGTCTTGCCGAGGCTCCCGAGTCAGAGGGAAGCCCCGGAGCAGAGAGGAGCAGGTGAGAAACCCACAGGGAGCCCCCACCACAGTAGCCCCGTAAGTGAGGAGGGCTAGGGGAGGCTCCCTGTTGCAGGGTGTCGCTGCCTTGAGCCCCTGAGAGGCTCCACCAGTTTCCTTTCGTACTAAGAGCGGCCCCGGTTGACAGCGGGCTGCTCCAATGGTGCAGAGAGCCTGAGAGGCTCCACCGATCCCGGGGGCAGTTGTATTGACGAGCCTGCGAGGCCCAAGGTGGCATCTCAGTGTTTTGAGCCCAGCGAGGCTCCAACGACGGCCATATTGGTTGGCAAGCCTGCGAGGCTCGAGGGGGCATTTGTTGTGAAGAGCCCAGAGAGGCTCCAGGGCCCCGCAGTTGTTCTTCGAGCCCAGAGAGGCTCACAGCCCACATTTATTTGATTTACGAGCCCAGAGAGGCTCGAAGTGCCTGCATATTTGTTTTGCGATCCCTTAGAGGCTCTTAGGGGACACGAGTGTGGTCAGAGCCCCGAGGCTCCCACACAGTACTTGCCCTCACCTGTGTGCTTGAGCCCACGTGGCTCCAACGTTGCCCATCAGTGATTTACAACTGTCCAGCACTTAGTGGACAGTTGCTACGTTTAGCCTTTGTGTTCTGTGCTGCCTGCGCAGCCTTCCCTGACAATTTGGACTCAGGGCATCTCAGCCCTTGCGAGGCCAGTTGGCCTGAGGGACAGTTCTAGTGTTGTGCTATGTGCACCTTGCGCATCGTAATTTACTTGTTTATTTTTATTCCTGCGCAAATGTTCTACCAGCACCTCTGAATGTGTTTTAATGCCTCATGTGCAATGTGTTTTATGTTTTATCCCCTTTGCTAAGAGTGACCTGCTTAGAGGATTGTTTATGTTCCATTATCTTTGCTAAAAGTGACCTGCTTAGGTATTGTATGTTTTATCCCCTTTGCTAAAAGTGACCTGCTTAGAGGATTGGTTATGTATTACCTTTGCTAAATGTGACCTGCTTAGGTGATTGTTTAGGTTTCCTTCCCTTTGCTAAAAGTGACCCGCTTAGGTGATGGTTTTCCTTCTATAGGTCCTGATGATAAGGTCCTAGTTCCCTGCGTGATTTTCCTACAGTGTTTAGGGTTGCGTAGGTGGTATTTACCCTTACCAGTGATTACTGGTTGTGTGCTGCATTTACTATTTTAGTGCTACAGTCATTATATGTTTATGTGCTAAGTGTTATACCTACAAGTATTATTTCTAACAAGTGCTTACCCCTGACAGTGGTCCACGTGGTCCTGTCCTGTACATAATCCCTTGTAAATTCTGCCCGTGCCTGTTGACACATTCTAAAGTTTGTGTGTTATCTAATGTGTTTTTACTATAATACAAAGATTATTTTTTAGATAACCTTGTGTGGAGTTTTCTTTGTGGTGGGCCTTGGGTGTTGTTGCTGGGTGCACGCGCAAACGCTTTACACATCGCCTCCGAGATTAGCCTTGCTGCTCGCTTCACGTTATCTAGAGGGTGAGCAGGGGTTATCTTGGTGTGTAACTCCCTTGCCCTGACTTAGACTTGGTGATCCCTGACTGACTTTGGCGTGAGCCTTGGCCAGCCCGGGGTCCCGGGTCTCACAGCTGCCCTTTGAGAATGGCGCGGATTGTTGCGGCTTTTGGCACGGGAACGCCTACTCTGCATGTCATTAGCGATAGTTGCCTGGGTCATCTGTGACAATGTTTTTTGCGACTGCAATCGCAGGTAAACTGGTGCTATAGGCTGTTAGCACCAGCTTGTGTATGGTGTGATAACTGTATCACAACTTTGACTACGATAAAGTGCTGGTAACTCGGCGATAGCTCCTTGAGAATATGCCCCACAGTGTTTTTCTTTCACTGTAATTGCTCTGCTCTCTACCATCAATACAAACTGACTCATAGTTCTCACCAGATACCCAAAAACAAGAGAGGTGTTACAGAGAGGTGCTGCTGTGGGTGTCCTCAGATTGACTCATACAGCCCACCGGATACACAGAAAGAAGCAGAGCAGGGCCGGACTGGGAACCAGAACCGGCCCTGGCAAAGTGCTCGGCCGGCCCCCCTACTCCCCCCCGCCCCCCCCAGGGAGGGGGGGGGGGTTGCGCGACCGCGCTCTGTGCCAGGGCCGGTTTTCGGCCGTTTTTGTTACAGGGCCGTTTTTGCAGCAAAAACGGCCCTGTAACAAAAACGGCCCCAGGGGCCCAAAACCGGCCCCAACCATGCGGCCCACCGGGGGATTGCCCGGTGCCCGCAACGGCCAGTCCGGGCCTGAAGCCGAGGGGTTACCGTATTAGTACACCATGGAGGTGAACTGTGCAGTTGTATTCGCACTTGAAAATACAGTAATTCGTGTCTGATTTAAAAGATAGAAGTTCCAATTGATCTCACTGGCATCTCCGGTTTAAAACATGCGGAAACGCCTGTCCTTCAATTTGATTCTGACTTCAAATTGCACTTAACCAGAATCAAGGACACACTGTTTTGTACCTGTACTTTTCGAAATGAACTCGCAAATACGCAAAAAGCATTGACAATTGATTCTAAGTGTAAATATTTTTCTTTTGCATGCAGCCCATCTCAATAAAGCAAACCTTAACCTCCCAAGAAGAAAAGTAGAATATAATAGAGGGAAAATAAACTTTGACTGCACAATCTGATGCATCATCTGCATTCCTTGCTTCTGGCTTATTTCCCTGACATGTTTTCATCTCATTACTTAACAGGCAGACTTCTAAGGTCTGGCCTCTACTAAGAGATATTGGCCTAAGGGGAACATTAGGTTCATGGCTCATTTATCCGATTAAAACTAAACACCTCGCTGAAGCCTTCGCGGATGCGATACGATGTATTAAGAATTAAAGATACATTTATATGAAAAGAACACTTAGTGGAGTAACTTTGCCTTCCAAATGTAATCTCATGCTATTTTATTTTGTTCTTGCAAGTGACATTTCTGCACCTAATAAACACTAAGGATAAATGTCCACTACAGTACTTCCTAAATAAGGGGAGTCTAGTAAAACCCCCAACTGCTCCACAAATAGATTTCTTACAATACATGTTGTGCTGTTTTTTGTCTTTTGTATGAGGCTTGTTGTGAAGCTGCTTTTGTATTTGCATGGAATAATACAGAGCCTCGTCTAATTACAATGGAAGACAGATTCTATAGTGGTTAATCATTGTACCTCTGCCCCTTTAATAATGGAGGCTTCGTGCAAAACATGTTGCCATGGAAATGTATTTACCAGTATACCATTTTTTAATTTTTTATACACGTCTTCAATAACATTCTAGCGCTCGATTTTGGGCTTTGTGCCTGTCTTTTTTAAGGTATTCATATTTAGACGAAGAATACATTTTTCGCCCTGTATATTCTAGACAAAGCACATAAATGGGGCACGGGTATTTATTAGCTTCCGGTTTTATGCCACTGCGGCCAACACAGCATTATAATGCATTTCTTTCACGGCACGTGAAAGCAAAATCAATCTTCCATTCTCTATATTTTTACAGAGGGATATTCATTTGTTTAATTTATCCTAACTTCTTATGGCGGTATGAGGGATGTTGTAGTGTTGAAGACTATTTTGTAATAGTGGTGAAGACTAAAGGAAAACAAGAGCCTCGAATATTTACTCCCAATATTTAAGAATTTCATTTATTAAATTAATCAAGCCATATATAAACACCATGAACAATTTTCATTAAAGCAAAAACAACAATTGATGGACGGAATGTTGCACAATGGCAAAACATTCACCCCCAGTCACAGATCTGGGTTTAATCCATTGTTATTTTGCTCACCACACCACCCTAGTTCAGACATGGCCATATGCAAATCAGTCTTGACCCTGTGCCTCATGGGAACAGTCCAGCCCGAACTGCTAAGCCATGTCTTCCCTTCCTTTGCATATGGCCATGTCTGAACTGGGGTGGCTTGAATTAAACCCAAATCTGTGACTGGGGTGAATGTTTTGCCATTGTGCAACATTCCGTTTACCATCTTGTTTGTTTTGCTGTTCACCCTATGCGGGAAGGGTATGCCCAGACGTGGGGCCCTTGCTCACTACGCCACTGGAGTCAAGGTATCCTGGCAGAAGGCGGCTGATAGCCAGAAGCCGGTCCTAGGATGCTAGATCTGTGACTGCGGGTGAATGTTTTGCCACTGTGCAACATTCCATCCATCATCTTGTTTGTTTTGCAATTTTCATTAAAAAAACATAATTTTCAGGAATTTTAATTCCCAGAATTTGATCTTGGGGTTCATCAGTGGTGCCCTCCCCCTCCTCCATCCCGTTAAGGCATGAGAGCATCGCACCCCTGATGTCAGAGCAGCAAAAGGAATAATAAAACGGTAATTAAGTGAATTACCGTTTTATTTTTCATTGCTCCCAGACCAAGCAGTGTTTGGGGGCGGAGCGAAAAGAGCGAACACAAAGAGATGATGGACGGAACAAGGAAAATTTTCAGACGCTCACCCCCAGTCACAGACGGGCTACACTGTTCCCATGAGGAACAGGGTCAGACTGATATGCATATGGCTATGTTTGAACTGGGGAAGCGAAGTGAGCTAAAGAATGATGATGGATTCAACCCAGATCTGTGACCGGAGGTGAGTGTCTGAAAAGTTTCAGTGATCCGTCCATCATCTCTTTGTATTTGCTTTGTTTGTCCTGAGTTGGCAGGGTATGCCCAGACTTCGGTTCCTTGCTTACTTTGCCATTGGATTCAAGCTAGCCTGGCTGATGGGTGTTACCCCGAAACCGGTCCCAGGATGCCTTTTTCTGGGGCAGGGAAGACCTGACTTGGCAGTGCGCTCTGGACTGTTCCAAGAGGAACAGGGTCAAGACTGATTTGCATATGGCTGGGTGAACTATGATCGATTCTATCCAGATTTGTGACTAGGGGTGAGTGACTGGAACGTTTCAGTGCTCCGTCCATCATTTCTTTGTGTTTGCTTTGTTTGTCCTAAGTTGGCAGGGTATGTCCAGACGTCGGTTTCTTGCTCACTTTGTCAGAGCATTCAAGCAAGCCTGGCTGATGAGGGGTGTTACCCTAAAACTGGTCCCAGGATGCTTCTTTATGGTCCAGGGAGCTCCCGGCTTGCTAGTTGGGACTGGGATGAGGAACAGGGTCAAGACTGATTTGCATATCGCTGGATCCAAACTATGGTGGCGTTTTGAGCAAAAAAATAATGGACTAAACCGACATTTTTCTGACAGGGGGCGAATGTTTGCATTTTGTAGCATGCTGTCCATCATTTGTTCTTTTTTCAAATGTTTCTATAACACAGCCTAAAGTTTAGTTTATTTGGGTCACAGAGTTGCATCCCTTTGTTTCCGAGCTGTGCTAGCTTCAGCTATGCACTAACTTGTTGTTAACAAGTCACTGCCACGTACATATAATCAGCCCGATTAAACTCAGAATTGGTTAACTGCTCCCTTCACCATGATATGCCTTCTGGACTCTTTAAGCATTTAACTTGAGTAAGAAGAGCTTTAGACAGACCATTGAACTGTGATTATCCATTATGATATTACTAGCTGAAACATTTGGCTCAGCAATACTCCTTCTTATGTGTTGCATACAGGTATGCATGCCTGGTGCCATATGTGTACTCGCTCAGTACATATTTGTAGATCTAAATTAGTCATAGTAAACTGATCAGTCAATCATCTTAACTCATCAAATGGTAGATTACAGGATTATTTTGTATTGTATTTTATTCGCATTTACAAGGTGTTTGCTACCACTGACAAGGTGTAAATGGTCACTAAGTGGATGGTGCACATCTCTGGAACAGAAGACTAAAGCTTAGTCCAGGGATCCATTCAATGCCTTTTAAGCCAGTTTCTGATGTTGATTGATTACATTATTAAGAGTCAAGTGTGATCCACAGTGGGAACTAGGTGAGCCTAATGTCAGTGGTTGGTGGAGTGAATGCATAGAAGAGATTACATATTGTTGGACTCCATGGAATGAACTTTTTAAGAAGGACAGGTCGTGATCTGTGAAATGAGGTGTGAGCAACTTTGCAGAAATACAATAACAGAGAATAAGGCAGACAGATGTGCAACTTAGAGTAGGTTATACTCGGAGAGTGAAGGCAAGCAGAGGAATAAGGGTACGCAGAGGCTTATTTGATAGAAAGGAAGGAGAGAGAGATAAAACAATCAATAGTTTTGATTAAGGTACATTTTTCATGCTCAGTTTTGGGAACATTGAGGCTGGTTTACTAACTTTAGCATAATTCAACAAAGCAACCAAAGTTGCTGCACTGCATTGAGTCAATGGGAAAGATAAAACAATGCCATATCTTCAAAGATTTTTTGTTTTTCTCTCCCAAGCACTGGCACAATTTTGGTTGCTATGCACCAATGTACACACCCTTGCACTGTAAAGCAAGTGTGTGTGCTTTTTGTAAAGGATAGGTATTGTATAACTATTCCAGTAAAAAACAATGCTTTAATACTTATCTCATTTTGGATTCATGAAGTATAGTGTAGCACACACACGTTTTTTGCTTTTTTTCTAAATACTTTACACCAGCTTAGACAAGGCATATATTTTTGGTGCAAATGCATGTATATTAATGTTAGTAGATAGGTATTTGCATCAGAACTCATTAGTGGTTGCATTGGAACACCCGTGCAACACCTATGGAATCCTCTGTGGCCGCAAAGCAGCACAAAGTAGCTCACAGGCAACACAGCATTTTGTGGTGCATTTGCATCACTTTCATAAAGTCTTATTTATAGGGATTCAAACGGTCTTATATTATAAAGTGTCTACTATTATCTGATATGAGCACAGTGTTACAGATGAGGGGAATGACTTAGGGCCTAATAACTGGTTCGGCAGTGCAGCCCCGGGACCCAACCGCTGCTGCACCGCCAAACTCGTGGTTGGGCCGTCTGCCAGGTAACGAGTATTTCTTGCTTCTGGCAGGCTTTATTTATGTTCCCATGACGGTGCCTCAGAAAATAGGCACCGCAATGGGAATGCCAAAAACAGCCCCTGCACTGTATTGACTGTAAAGTCCATGCTGCGCAGGAACTGGGGTGCATGCACACAGTGGGCACATGTTGTGCCCTCCTGCATGCACTCCATGGCCCTGAGGCACAATGGTGCCCTGGAGGCCCCCCTTATTTCCTCTCTGCCACGGTTTTCCTGGAGTAGGAAATGCCATACGGTGGTGGAGAGGATACTCGTAGTATGCTTGGCGGGACTGCAGCAGTCCAAACAAGCATATTGCGGTCTCAAGACCGCCACAACACCACCAGGGAAAGGCAGTTTCCTGGTGACTGCAATGGGAACATTTTGCTCCAACTGCAGTAATTGTCTAAGGGCAGTTGGAAGTCCACCTCCATTGCGCCCCCACGAGTCTGGCGGTCCGCATACCACCAGACTCGTTATCGAGCCCTAAATACTCATGAGGAAGGAATTTGCCACCGTGGGAGTTGAGGCGGCAGTCTAATCTTTCCTTTGATGCTAGAGAACTGACGGACACTAGATGACTGAGCTACTGCATGTACAAGAGGGCTTTTATCTTAGTGGATATATTTTTGTGTGATTTTTGATGACACAATTGGGGTAAATTGGAAGACACACTGTAGGGTCTTCTGTCTCTGTCGGGGACTAGTTGTTAGGTGCAGCTGAGATTGGTGTCATTTTTGTGGTTAGTTGATGTCATCTATTTAACTTTTAGTTGGATGAGGGAATATACATATGTGCTCACCTTAATATAATTACATGTGGGGCTATTTCCTTATTAGGGTTCCTCCCATATTAATGGGACATGTATCTTTTCTTTCATTTTAATAAATACATTTGAAATAAAAATGATCGTGCCCTGTTTCATAAACCTCATTACTATGTTTAAGTGCTGCTTCATTACCAGACATCATCACAGGCCTTACCCATTTGTCCTTCTACCCACTTTTGCCGGTATGGGATGGTTCACCACTTGCACGTTAGGTCATGGCAGCATTAGCTATGGGGCTCATAGCTGTGATCATAAATTGCACACCTGTTCCTATCAAATTCATAGCCAAAAAATGTGTCCCCAGTAGAGTCGGATCTGGTCATTTAGATGTGTGAGGATGGTGTTGTGATGCTGAGCAGCTAGGAAGCTCTTCTGATTCTGAACTGCTGCTCCTATGCCATAAATAGCAAATGTTGCGAATGTAAGCTGGCATAAACTACTGGGCTTCATAGATGAATTTTCCTGCCTGAGACATGGGCAAAGACGATAAATAAAAAAAGAAGATTGACAGCGTGAGCATTGCAGAACATTGCCCACAATAACTTGCAGCAGACAGAATTGCTGATCATGAAGCATTACCTACCTCATCACTTCGAATACGCCACATTATTAGCTCAAATGAGAGACATGAAAGCTACACTGGCTAACAATGTGGACAAAGTTGGTTGTTATAAACATGGTCATAAAACAGACCCATCTGGATTCAAAGGCATAGGTATAACTCTAAAAATGGAGGACAGAGTGTCTAAAACTAAGAATATAGTGTTGTAGAGGAGAGAGTGCAAGCTCTACAGAATACGTTTTGATGCTATCTTACGTTTTCAAGACAGTACATGATAGTGTATGGGAGGCTCAGTAATCAGACATGAAGAGCCCAAAGGAATAATGATTGATTGTTGGCTGTGCTACCATCAGACAAAATGGAAGCCTTACAGCCTGATTCATGAAGTAAAATTGCGCCCGCAATCGCTGCGAAAATGCAAATGCGGGCGCAATTTCCGTAATCGGCATTCAACAACAAAATAGCAAATTCGCAAACACATATTTGCGAATTCGCTAATATATTCGCAGAATCCCGGCAGGTGAGCATTAGCGATTCGGAAATAGCGACACACCACGGATTCTGCGAAAATAATTGCGAAATCGCAATATAATCGCAATCGGTATTCAAGAAAAATCGCAATTAGCGAAAAACCCAAAAATCGCAATTTGCACCGCGCAAAATAAGGACAACTCAAAGCAGGTGGTAACCATGAAAGCCATGGAAAAAAAACTTTCAAAAAACCGTTGTCCTATCACCAACAGGTACTGGCCTGACCAATCACACATAAGGACCATCATCATCAGCAGCATTAGGAGTCCCACAATGCCAGGAATGTACATGGTGGTGAGGCGTCGCAGGCTAGAGCGATTAGCACGAAGGAGACGCAGGATCCAGGACAGGATATTCCGCCAGCGGGTCACCTTGCTGGGCCAAACCAGAGAGCAGATACATGCTAAATACAGGCTGAATGGGGAAATGATAATGCAGCTAATACAGGACCTTGACCCCCTGATGCAGCACCCAACAAGCCGTACCAATGCTGTGCCTACACATGTGCAGGTATTGTGTAGCCTGCACCTCCTGGCCTCCGGGAGTTTCCAGGGGATAGTAGCGGCTGCTGGGGGGATATCCCAGCCCACCATGTCACGCTGCCTCCACACTTTTGTTGACGCCATGCTCACCCAGCTACACCGTCACATCAAATTCCCCGCCAGCCAACAGGAATTGGACATGACCAAGCTACAATTCTACAATGTAGCCCATTTTCCACATGTGCTCGGATGTATAGACTGTACCCACGTCGCCATCTGCCCACCAGCTGGCATGGAGTATATGTTCCGCAATAGAAAGTCCTACCACTCCCTCAACATCCAGATGGTCTGCAATGCTAAGACATACATCACTGACATTGTCGCACAGTACCCAGGGAGTACCCATGACTCCTTCATTTTCCGGCACAGCGGACTCCACACACGACTGGCCAGGGGAGAGTTTGGGGAAGGACACCTACTTGGTAAGTACACTTTGATTGAAATGTCACATTGCAAAGATGTAACAGCGCAGCACAGGCAATCACCATCTGCTCCTCTCATTCAGGTGACAGTGGCTACGCCCTCCGTGAATACCTCCTGACTCCATACCTCAACCCTGCTACACCCCAGCAACGGCGCTACAATATTGCACACATACGGACAAGGAATTGCATAGAAAGGACATTTGGCCTGCTCAAGAGCAGGTTCCGCATACTGCACAAGACAGGTGGGGCCATGAATTACAGTCCTGAAAAGTGCTGCCGCATTGTGGCTGTCTGCGCAATACTACATAACATTGCAACCAAGCGCCGGATACCTGTTGACATCTCTGGCAGTGAATCTGAGGGGGACAACCGGCCACCTGCACATGCGCGCAATGCACGTGGGGAGAACCCAGCAGAAGGGCACAGACGTCGCAACCACATCACAGTGAACAGTTTCTAGTACAACCACTTCCATCACCCCACAAATCAACAATGCATGCAAAATGTAATGATGACACAACGCTAATGTGTGTAGCAAAATAAATGTATTTGTTAAATTCACAAAAATAAAAATAAGGTTCCTGTCCAAATAAGTCCAACAAACAGTATTACGCCATACTGCTGTGCATCACTACATGGCAGGCTTAACCTCAGCCTGTGCCATTGATTAACTGCAGTTCTCTAGGAGCGCCTAGTGCGCATTCCGCCATAGCGCCTCTGAGGGGCATCCTCCTCCGGGGCTTCAGGCAATGGGGGGGGCCTGGTGCTGCGGGTGTGTGGTGGAGCCTGTGAGGCAGATTGAGAGCTGACGCTGGACGCCCCCTCACTCGCATCATCACCCCCCACAACAGATGGAATAGCTGGAGGGTGAAGAGCAATGACGGCCGTGGTGAGGGTCTCCAGCACCCTTGTCATGTCCTCGCTGCACTGTATGATTTGGTGCTGCTGGGTCAGGGTGCGCCGCGCCAACAGAGATGTAGCATTCGCTGACACGTAACTTGCCCTGCTGTTAGTGGCAAGCCGGGTCATTAGTTGGCGGTGGCGCCGGCGTGTTCCACTGCGCTCTCTCGACATGGCCGCGGTGTTGGCCTCCAAGGCTGCAGCCATGCGGGCCAGTCCTTCTCCCACACCTGCCATGTCTGCCCTCATGCCTTCCATGTGGCCTGCAACAGAGGCCACATTGCACCCTATCATGTGCAGTTGCAGCAGTATAGCTCCCTGCTGCTGAGCCTGGCGCTGGTGTATGCGGAGCATGCGTCTCTCGATGCTGAGCCGCGCCAGTCCATGAGCAATGGCCCGCCTGCTAGCTGCTGTGGAGTGCTGGCGTGACCTGCCACGCCTGCCCTGCTGGCCTGAGTGTGAGGCTGGCCGCTGTGTGGACACTGGCGCAGCCCCGGATGTAGAGGCGACAGCTGCTGGGGGTATGACCGCTGGTGTTGCAGGTGCGCCAGACGCAGGGGGTGTGACTACTGGTGTGGCTGTTGTAGTAGTTGCAGGGGGCACAGGAGTGACTGCCCTGGCTGCGGCTCTGGGAGGAGCAGCGGTGGCAGGAGGCACAATGGGGGCTGGCCTGCCAGCGGATGTGGGTGCTGCTCCAGTTGCAGGGGGGACGCTGCAGGTGGTACTTGCTGCTGGTGTAGATGCAGCGGCAGGGGCTGGTGCCTGGGTTGGTGTTGGCACCTCCACCTCCGGGACGCCCTCATCGATCTCCAGCCTATCGCTGTCGCTGGTATCGCCTCCTGTGGGGGTAAGTGGTGGATCATTAGTTGCATGTATCTGGCAGACGTGCAGTTGCTACATGCATGCTGGGTGACATTCCCTGAATGGCAGTGGCTTTGTGTGCTTTGGGACCTGTCTGGCTGCATTGTGGTACTACAACATTGTGGCCAGACTACATCTCCCACAATGCTTCAGGACATTCCTTGATGTGCAACTATGCCATGCCTATGGGACATTGGGGGAGCCTATTTGGTCATGGACATCCATAGGGGGCAGGGTCGCAGTCGCATGCCACTTACCTTGGGTGTCTTGGGTGGTGCGGGATGAGTCCAGTGTTGTAAAACCGACACAGGCCTCCTTCTCCAGGGTGTTCTCGACCTGGTCCTCCATGGGAGTGTTGGGTGGTACAGTTGGTCCTCCTCCTCCAGTGCCCGAGGACTCCCCAAGGCGCGCCGCCACCTTCTCCTTGGCACGGCCTCGGAGGTCGTACCACCGCTTTTTTAATTCCTCCAGGGACCTGGCCGTCACTCCCACGGAGTTCACAGCCGAGGCTATCCCCTGCCATATGCGCCGCTTCTCCTGTTCAGGGACTCTCCGAGAATTTGCGCCAAACAGTCTGTCATGGTTGGCCACAACCCCCTCAATGAGGTGTTCCAGCTCCTACTCAGAGAATTTCAATTTTCTCTTGCGCCCAGACGAGCTGCTGGTGCTAGGTGCAGGTTCCTCAGCCATGGTACCAGGGTTGTGGATCAGTGTAATTTCCCAGATTAGCAGCAGCTATCCAAAATGCTCCCTCTCTCTCTGCCTCAATGTGGAAAATGGTGGTGGGAACCGGCAGCCTCCTGGTTGTGATGTCATCACTTGGCACGAAATGCGACTTCCCGTTTTCCCGATCTCGCGAGTTTGCGATCTCCCAAATAGCGATATCGCAAATAGCGATATCGCTATTTGCGAGCTCGCAGTCCAGGCGCGGGTAGCCGGAAATAGCGATTATTCTGCGATTATCGGTCATCGCTAACGGAATTTGCGATCGCGTGCGAATCGCTTTTTTTTATCGCAATTCTTCATGAATTCGGATTTGCGATTTCTGAATAGCGATTCGCTTTTTTTCGCTATTTCAGAATCGCAAATGCCGATTTTCATGAATATGGCGGTTTGTTCAGAAGCTGTTATCAGACCTTATGCCCGAAACTATACTGTCTAACTTTTATTTTATTGCAAGACAGAGCTCTTGGTTTCAAGCTGAAGCATGAAGATAACCCCAAAACAATTAATGTGTGCATTCAAAACTACAGAGATCAGTATTCATTTTGAAAGCTTAACAGGGGACATTTACAGCTTGTAAAGTGGCCAAAATAGGTACACTTATGCATAGATGCATCAAGGGTTTTTGCATTCGCAAACGGTGCGAATCGCAAAATTCGGCCGTTTGCGAATGCAAATCCTGTTTTTGGGATGCATGAATTATTTTGCTATTTTCGGAATTTAAGAAATCGCAATTTTATTGCGATTTCTTAAATTGCGATTGCATTTAGGGAATCGCAATTTTGCGATTTCTTAAATGCAATGCATGATTACTTTAAAATTGCGAATTCGCAATTTGGAAGGGGTAAATTAGCATGAAGTTGAACTTCATGCTAATTTACAGAAAACTTTCATACATGCACTAGTTGCATATTTGAAAGTTTTAATTTACACACACACATGTCCTTGGGTCATGTGTGTGTGTAAATTGCACTTACAGTTCAATTTCAGGGGTGCAGGGAGGGGTTCTTTGAACCCCCCTGCACCCTTGAAATTGCATTCACATTTTGCGAATCGCAAATTGAAATTCGCAAAATGTGAATGCTCTTCTTCCTGGCTGAATGTCCTGAGGCTAGAAGTGTTCTGAGTATATGATGTCAGATGTCCAGTACTTATACCAATTTTGGACTTTGAAGTAAGGAGACTTAAAAAAGATCTTTGAAGTGCACAGGACCCTGCCTCTAAACACATTACAGAGGGGTGGAGACTGCTTCGTTTGGGGACAGGCACAGCTCTATTTAGAAGTCAGTGTCTACTCCTCCCACCACTCTAGCTCAGGAAGGCCCATCAGCCTAGTGATGGACCATCAAGATATGCAGGGTGCACCTTAGCTCTCTTTATATGACTGTCTAGAGTGAATTCACAAAAGCCCATTTGTCAGTCTGACCCAGATATGTATTGAGAGACAGGCAGAGGCACAGAACGGTTGAAGTAAGAAAATGGCAACTGCCTAAAAGTGGCATTTTCAGACATGTAATTTAACAAACAACTTCACTGAAAGATGTGGTTTTAAATTGTGAGTCCAGAGCCACAAAACTCCAATTTTCTATCTATTCATAATGAGAAATGACACTTAAAGGATTTTTCAAGGCAACCCCAATGTAACCCTATGGGAGAGATTGACCTTGCTGAAGTGAAAATTAATTTAGCAGTTTTTCACTACCAGGATATGTAAAACTCAAAATTACATGCCTTTCATTTTTGATACACTGCACCATGCTCATGGGGGTGCCCTGTGCCTGCCTTAAGGGTGCCTTGTATGTAATAAAAGGGAAGGTTTGGGCCTGGCAACTTGGTGCACTTACCCGGTCGAACTAGCAGTTTAAAACTGGATCCAAATGCTCTTTAGTGGCAGGCCTGCGGCATGTTTTCAGGGCTACTAATGTGAGTGGCACAACCAGTGCTGCAGACCAACTAGAAGCACAGTAGCTTTTGATTTACAAGCCTTGGACACACATAGTGCACTGTACTAGGGACTTAGTAGTAAATCAAATATGCCAATCATTAAGAAACTAAATATTCAGGTTTTAGATACAGAGCACTTGCACTTTAGCACTGGTCAGCAGTGATAAAGTGTTCAGATACCTAAATCCAGCAAAAATGACAATCAGCACTTACTCTTTACCATTTATATAACACATAGTCTATTTCTAAGGACCATTGTTTTGAGTGTGTAGTAAAATTTCGCATACTGGATACTAGCCCCTAAATGCATCATTGTAACATTTTGTGATTTCTTAATTGCGAAAATTAAGGAATCGCAATTAAGAAATCGCAAAATGCTATGCATCAAAAAATCGCAAATTATTTTGCGATTCGGTAATTTTCCTTAATTGCGATTCACAATTTGCGAATTGCAATTAAGGAAAACCCTTCCTATTGATTCCTATGGGCCTTTTGGCCCATAGGAATCAATGCTGCATGGAGGAACTGCCACTTTACTGTTTGCTTTGCTGTGTGGGTCCGCTGCCTGCTGCTTCTGTCCTGGGAGTAAAAGGCTGGACTTTGCTCTCCATATTCTGCTTTCTAAAGCTTCACCAAGGGGATTACTTCCTATTGGAAGTCTTAGGGCGATTTAAGACTTCAATTGTAGCACCTGGGCTTCTCTGCTGTGAGTGTCAGGTCCCAAAGTCCTCAGGATGGTACGATGCCAATAAGGGTTCCACCTCTCGATAACCTCTGGGTCTGATTATAACAGACTCACAGTGGGGATCAAGTGAGGGATAACAGGAACAGCAGGGCAGGAACTGGGGGGCGGAGAAGCTGAAATGAGAACAAGACAAACAATCACACTCTGTCCTAGGTCCTAGAAAACCTGTCTTCTATCGCTTCTCTAATCTAAACACCTATGAATCGCTTCTCTTTACCTGGAGGGTAAGGTAAGGTTGGCTTTGCCTGGCCTTCAGATATTAAACAATAACAGCACAATCCTGAAAACACAAGATACCTTTGGTTAACACTAGCACCATTAAACATTAATATGTTCCCTAAGGTGACTTGTACATACCAGTGATGTTAACAGTAAGGGCTTCAACAGAGGGCAGAATGGTAAACAGCCAGCCAGGCGAAGCACATTATACCCCTGTTGTAAGTAAATAAAATAAACAGCAAATAACAGAATACTGCTTTAGCAATTGTCACACTGAAGAGACTAATGGGTTACGTCACCCACAGCCTCACAATCTTTTACACCTGATGATAATGTCCTGCACCAGCGAGTAAACAGTACAAGTAATGTTCTTTCATTTGAAAAGCAGACTTTCAGATAGCATGAACAAAGTTCTTTCAATCACCCTTCCCACAGATAAAAATGTCTCTGCAGAGGTGATTCACGAAATACCTCTAGCGTCACCAAGCGCGAGCCAAGAAATCACTAAAGAGTCAAAGCGTGGTGAATAAATCCGATAACTCCTCGAACTAACTACACCATAGACCAGAGCCTCACTATGAAGAGGCGAAATCCGCGTGAGCAGAACGACTGACCTCTGCACATAAGGCCAAGGTAAATGGCTCAGAAACACCGCCAAGAGGAACCTCCTCCGAGCGGAACGAGCAACTCGAGAAACAGCACCACACACGAAGAAAAACGTAAAGGCACCAAAAAGGATACGCAGCCAAACTCCAGCGCTGGGGATCCTACCGTCAGAGTCCTGGAACCAGAATATACGGCGCTGCAAAGCAGGATTCACTCCGTCTTGAACTTCCTGAGTCTGACGTCATCGCCAGACGCGTCGCTCTCCCCCGGGAATCATGGGAAGTGTAGTCTTTCCCACAATCTCGGGTCTGGTCAGTGTTCAAAGCGTCCCACCTCCGTGGGTCGTGACAGTACATCCCTCCCCAGAAGAACACTGACAGAGACATGGCTTGTTTGGAAATTGTTTGTGGAACATCCGAACAAACTTGGGAGCATGAACCCCTGATGCAGGTTCCCACGAATTCTCGTCATTACCGTACCCCTTCCAAGCCACCAGATACCACAATCTGGTACGATAGATTTTGGAATCCACAATACCCCTCACTTCATGCTCCTCCTCACCGTTAACATCAACAGGAGCAGGCTTGCTCTTCTTACCCCCTCTTGCAGGTTTAACCAGCGACACATGAAATGCTGGATGTATACGCAAGGAGGAAGGCAAAGCCAATTTCACCACCACAGGATTCACCAGTTTCAGGATTTTGTAAGGACCTATGTACTTTGGATTAAATACACTGTACCTCCTGAATCTTATGTTCTTTGTGGATAACCATACATAGTCTCCCTTCTTATACACGGGACCAATCTGCCTGTGCTTATCAACATAGGTTTTGTATCTTGCCTTGGCTAGTGCTAATTGCTCCTTAACCTTCAACCAAATCTCATGAAGATCTCGCACCCTTTCCTGAACTTCGGGGACAGGGGACGCAGAAGCAGGGTGATGGAACGGAGTGAAGTTAGGATGAAAGCCATAAGTGCAGTAAAATGGGGCATGTTTGGTGGACCCGTGAACAGCGCTGTTGTAAGCTATTTCGGCCAACCATAACCTTCCCACCCAATCCTCATTGGTGACCTCCACATAGCATCTCAAATACTGCTTCAAGGTTTGATTTGCCCTTTCTGTCTGCCCATCTGTCTGAGGATGGAAACTCGTGGATGTATTGGATGTTATATCTAAAGCCTTACACCATGTCTTCCAAAATTTTGCTGTAAACTGACTTCCCCTGTCTGATACAATTACTTTGGGCAACCCATGTAACCTCACTATGTTTTGGAGGATAAGATGCGCCAACCCACTAGCAGATGGTACCTTTTTGCAAGCAATAAAGTGTGCCATTTTGGTCAGATAATCCACTACCACTAGGATGGTGGTACACCCCTGATCTATTGGCATGCCTACCACAAAGTCCATAGAGATACATTCCCAGGGAACCTCAGGCGTGGGGAGCAGCTGTAATAGACCCGACTGTCTTGTATGCAACGTTTTCATCTGGCTGCAAACCTGACACTCCGCTACCCAATCCGTCACATCTTTTTTGATGTTTGGCCACCAGAATTGCCTTTGGATCCGCTCAAGCGTCTTGCTGCAGCCGTTGTGTCCTGCACAAGGGGCCGTGTGACACCACTGAAACACTTGCTTCCGTAGGGCTTGAATAGGTAACAGCAACTGTTTATTTCGCATGGGTAGACCCTGCACCATATTCCATTCTTTATGCTCTTGCAACCACTTCTTCCATTCCTCCTTCTGTACATGACTCATGACACTGCGTAGAAACATCTGTGTACATGTGACCCCTATAACCCTCTCCGGGTTGATGATAGCTTCTTCCTTCCTATCTGCAGTGTCCTTTACAGTATGTTGTCGTGATAAAGCATCCGCCTTTCTGTTGTCTTTTCCCGGCCTATAGGTCACGATGAAATCGAATTCAGCGAAATGCATCATCCATCGCATTTGTCTAGGTGTCAAATGGCGGGCAGCTGCCATGTACTGTAGATTGCGATGGTCTGTATAAACGGTCACAGCATGTCTCGCACCCATGAGATGGTGCCTCCATTCTAGGAAGGCGGTTCTTATTGCCAGCAGTTCCTTTTCAGCTATCACATAGTTTCTTTCAGCCTGATTTAGCGTCCTTGATAGATAAGCTACTGGATGCAACTGACCCGTGTCAGAGTGACGTTGCGATAATACAGCTCCTACAGCTACATCCGAAGCATCCGCTTCCACTATGTAAGGCTTGCTGGGATCTGCATGCACCAATACCGGAGCCGACACAAAGGCTTTCTTCAGCTCCTCAAAACCTTTTTGGGCTTCCTCGGTCCAAACAAATGCCACCTTCTTCTTTAGCAGTCTCGTCATAGGACAGGCCATCTCAGAGAAGTTTTCGATAAACCTGCGATAGAAATTCGCAAAGCCAATGAAGCACTGTATGTCTCGTACATTTTTGGGTGTAGGCCACTCCTTGACTGCCAATATCTTCCTTTCGGACATCTCCTGACCCTGGGGTGTGAGCATGACCCCTAAGAACTCCACCGTGGTAGCGTTGAACTCACACTTACTGAGCTTACAGTAAAGTCGATTCTCCAATAAAGTACGTAATACGGACTTCACATGCCCCGTGTGTTGACTGACAGTGGAGGAGTAAATCAAAATGTCGTCTATATAGACGATGACGAAACGATCCAGGTACTCCTTTAAAACATCATCCAAAAAGAATTGAAAGGCTGCCGGGGCGTTACACAGCCCGAAGGGCATCACTAAGTACTCGTATAATCCAAAACGGGTCTTTATGGCTGTCTTCCACTCATCCCCGGGCCTCATTCGGACTAAGTGATAGGCTCCCTTTAGGTCTAGTCTTGTAAATATCACTGCATCCTTCACCTGCTCCAATAATACCGTGATAAGGGGGAGAGGATATTTATTCTTCACTGTTATGGCATTCAAAGCTCTATAGTCTGCACAAGCTCTGAGATCACCGTTGGCCTTCGGGATGAAAAATAACGGGGATGCGGCCGGAGACTTAGATTCTCTGATGAATCCCAGGTCTAACAGTTTATCCAAATATGACCTAAGATGCAGGGTCTCTGGTTCCGTCAAAGCATATACTCGTCCGGCTGGTATTTTAGCCCCAGGAATCAGATCTATTTGGCAGTCATACGGTCTGTGGGGTGGCAGCTTTTCTGCCTTTGTTTCACTGAAGACCTCTGCCAAATCTTGATACACCACCGGGAGTTCCACGTTCTGTTCCACTGCCGTGGCTATATGATGGATGCCAGCTAATCCGCTAGCCGGACCGGGGTTCCTCGGACAGCAATTCCTCTGACAGAACTCTGAAGTAAACTTTAGTACCTGATTCTCCCAATCTATTGCAGGGTTATGTCTTCTGAGCCATGGTAGCCCAAGAATTACTCCATACTGGGGTGCATGAATGATATTGAAGAACAACCTCTCCTGATGTTCTGCACTCATGGTCACACACAGCTCCCTGGTTTGTAACCTGATGGGTCCAAAAGTCAATTTCCGTCCGTCGACCGCAAACACCTCTTCGGGGGTTTCTTTTTCATGTAAATCCAGCCCTAGACTACTGGCTGTAGCCTGGTCCATAAAACAACCAGTTGCCCCTGAATCTAACATGGCTTTGATCCAGGTTCTTTTCTCCGGTAAGTCCACTCCTATGTTCACATAGAAATGTATAGTTTCTCTTGTGCTTTGTCTATCCAAAGAAGGGATATACAACTTACTTGAAGGGCACCCTTCACTCCTCTTCAAGCCTTCTCGTTTCCCGCCTCTGGGTCAGAGGATAGAACGGACACCTTCCGATTGTCATAACGTCCCTTTGTCTTTGTTGGGCATTCTCGTATGAAGTGCCCCTTCTGGCCACAATATAAACACAACCCCCTCTTGCGTCTATATTCTCTTTCCTCCACCGATAAAGGGGATCTAACGGCTCCTATTTCCATAGGCTCGGGCTTTGCAGCAGACGTCCCTTCTGCTGTTCTGGAATACTCGTAACTAGACCTGGTCCTGTCCTTTCGCCTACTATCCCCTCGTCTATCACTGAGGCGATGGTCCAGCCGCAGCACTAAGCTAATCATATCCTCACAAGTACTGGGTTGAGGGTCGATTGGGGCCAATGCATCTTTCATCTCTCCAGTCAATCCATTGTAAAAGATTGCCAGGCGCTTACTTTCAGGCCAATCTGTTTCGGTAATTAGTCTTCTGAAATCATTAAGGTAGGTTATAAGATCCCTGTTTCCTTGTCTTAACCCCAACAGGTCCCTATCTGCTGACAAGGTGGCTGATCTGCGGTTGAATGTTTTCTCAAACTCAGTCTTAAAGGCCTCCCAATCTCTTAACAAAGGATCATCTTTTTTAACTAACGGTACCACCCACTGAGCAGCATCCCCACCCAAGTACGATATGAGAAATGCCACCCTTGAATGATTAGTGTTGAAGACTTTAGGTTTGCATGAGAAGTGTAAGAGAACTTGAGTGAGAAAAACCTGAACCTTATCACTATCCCCATGGAACCTTTCCGGAGCGGCTAGTGGAATAGGTGCGGGGACTTCTACCACCACCGAAGAAGTGGACTGGGTGCCTGCATTAAAAGGGTTTCGATTCAACCTATCTACCTGTGCTTGTAACGTCGCAGTTTCCGTCCTGGAAGCCTGCAACTCAGTCTGTACTATCGCTAATGCAGACATTAGGTCTTCGAGAGTGGTCATGATATCGTAACACCGGGAGGACTAAATTCTTGGGCCGTATATTCTGTCAGGTCCCAAAGTCCTCAGGATGGTACGATGCCAATAAGGGTTCCACCTCTCGATAACCTCTGGGTCTGATTATAACAGACTCACAGTGGGGATCAAGTGAGGGATAACAGGAACAGCAGGGCAGGAACTGGGGGGCGGAGAAGCTGAAATGAGAACAAGACAAACAATCACACTCTGTCCTAGGTCCTAGAAAACCTGTCTTCTATCGCTTCTCTAATCTAAACACCTATGAATCGCTTCTCTTTACCTGGAGGGTAAGGTAAGGTTGGCTTTGCCTGGCCTTCAGATATTAAACAATAACAGCACAATCCTGAAAACACAAGATACCTTTGGTTAACACTAGCACCATTAAACATTAATATGTTCCCTAAGGTGACTTGTACATACCAGTGATGTTAACAGTAAGGGCTTCAACAGAGGGCAGAATGGTAAACAGCCAGCCAGGCGAAGCACATTATACCCCTGTTGTAAGTAAATAAAATAAACAGCAAATAACAGAATACTGCTTTAGCAATTGTCACACTGAAGAGACTAATGGGTTACGTCACCCACAGCCTCACAATCTTTTACACCTGATGATAATGTCCTGCACCAGCGAGTAAACAGTACAAGTAATGTTCTTTCATTTGAAAAGCAGACTTTCAGATAGCATGAACAAAGTTCTTTCAATCACCCTTCCCACAGATAAAAATGTCTCTGCAGAGGTGATTCACGAAATACCTCTAGCGTCACCAAGCGCGAGCCAAGAAATCACTAAAGAGTCAAAGCGTGGTGAATAAATCCGATAACTCCTCGAACTAACTACACCATAGACCAGAGCCTCACTATGAAGAGGCGAAATCCGCGTGAGCAGAACGACTGACCTCTGCACATAAGGCCAAGGTAAATGGCTCAGAAACACCGCCAAGAGGAACCTCCTCCGAGCGGAACGAGCAACTCGAGAAACAGCACCACACACGAAGAAAAACGTAAAGGCACCAAAAAGGATACGCAGCCAAACTCCAGCGCTGGGGATCCTACCGTCAGAGTCCTGGAACCAGAATATACGGCGCTGCAAAGCAGGATTCACTCCGTCTTGAACTTCCTGAGTCTGACGTCATCGCCAGACGCGTCGCTCTCCCCCGGGAATCATGGGAAGTGTAGTCTTTCCCACAATCTCGGGTCTGGTCAGTGTTCAAAGCGTCCCACCTCCGTGGGTCGTGACAGTGAGGCCGACTTGCCAGTTGGTGCCAAATCCAGTTATTGACACCATGCTGCTGCCTGCACCAAACCTGTGGTCCCCGCTTGATACAACAACCATGACTTACAATACAGGCTCAGATGACACTGCAGCGCCTCTGAAGAACCACAACTTTGGGAATTCTGAGCACCCCGCCACCAAAGTCAGTGATGCACCTCTCCAACACCACTACCGTGGTCCAGTAGTTTGACATCGACACTGCAGAACTGAAGCCTCAGGCTTGACCTGCAATGCCTCATTGATGCCACCAAGCAGTAAAGAACCGAGGTATTGCACCTGCAACTACAGCATCACCTCCTGTATGCCGTGCAAAGTCCCAGGGCGTCAGCAAATCAATGACTCTACACTGCCTCCAGGAACTGACACCTCACTTGTTTCAATAACGCCTCATCTCTTTTGTGCAAGGCCCTGTCCTTGAGCACCAACATAACAACACCCTGTACAACAGTAATTAACAGACACAACACCTGCCTCCATGACGCTCCACCTTGCTTGTGTCCTGCACAGTCTTTGATCGCCGATGCCTCCAAGGTATTGTACCAGCGTCTAACCGATGCTGCGCTCCATCGCTGTTGGCCTGAACATGTGGAGTCGTCCATGTCAAGCACTACCAGATAGACCCTGTTGGAACTCATCTTCTAAGAGCTATAATTTGATTTCATCTTTATAAATTCATATCTTGACTAGTATATGTTAATGTTTTGTCATTTTGGTCTTGTTTTATGCAGATAACTATTGGCTATATTTCTAAACTGGTGTGGATTATTTTTGTTTTTTCACTGTGTGTGTGTGTACAAATAATTACACATTGCCTCTGTTGATAAGCCTGACTGATCTTGCCAAACTACCAGGAAGGTGAGCAACTGTTATTCACAGTGCCTCACTTCCTTATCCTGACAAGAGTGAGGGTCCCTACTTGGACAGGGTATGGACCACTGCCAATTAGAAATCCCATTTTTAACAGGAGGTATTCCACAATATAAAAATCTGTGCAGCGATGCAGTGCTGGCAGGGAATGTAAGATAAGTGATCCAAAAGTAAATGAGAAAATCCTGCTTAGTGAGACTTCAGTAATAAACTTTGGAAAACTAAAACTTTTTACAGTTTTGTCAAATTACAAACAGCACATCTAGGCATAATGCAATAATATCTTGGTGTTCAACTTGTAAAAAATCCATTGGTTGGGAATTGAGGCTTCATTGAGAATAACATTTAACAGACACGCTCCAGAAAGACAGCTAGGGAAAAGGCAAAAGTGATCACTGGCTCAGGGGGACTACAAAATCCTCCTTGCATATACCAAATACATGGCCCATGTGGAAAAATTGGATTTTTAGCTTTCTGGTTCTGATTATTTTTTTTAATATATTTTATTTTTTCAATTGGGATTTGTCTTGTGTTGTGTTTTCACTTTATTACTGTTTGACGTTCTGCATAAACACTGACTGCTTTGTACCCACCTACCAGAGGGTTAAGCACAAGTTAATTGGGGTTTGCTTGTAATTCACCCGGACAATGTTTGAGTAGCTTTTCACCACCCTCAGCCAGTACCTCAGTTTCCTACAGTCATCATAAGAAATTAGTTTGCTAGTAAAATACTGAACTAATGCAGCCAATGGAGACATGTTAACAATAAATAGTATAGGGCTCACTGAAGAGTGACTGAAGAGAGACTCTGCATAACAGTGAATGAAAATCAAATGTGAAAAGTTGAAGAGAGACTACTTAAAAATGTGAACTAAGAATGTGAACTAAGAAATGTATGAATCCACTTAAGTGCAGCTTCTTGCACTCCAAGAGTATGTAGTAGCTAAAGCAGAATAGCATGAGATATGGTGTCAAATGCGGCTGACAAATCAAGACCAGCAAGTGCTGCAGGGTTTCTGAAGTCAACAGTATAGCAAAGATGTCAGATAAGGCCAAGAGAGCAGATTCCATACTATTCTGTGGTCAGAATCATGATTGAGTTTCGTGTAAGAGGCTGTTGGATTCCAGAAACTCCAAGACAAAGACATTGATAACCTTTTCAAGCATCTTCGTCACAGCTGGTAAAAGAGACATAGACCAGTAGTTATACACAATAGTAGGATCAGCAGAGGGTTCATTTAACAATGACTAAACAAGCACCTGTTTCCAAATGGCGGGTACCTCACCGTCAGCAAGGAAATTGTTAAAAAAGAATTGTAGGAGTCGGGCTGATTACATCAGCCATGATGCTCACAACATAAGTAGACCTTTACTTAATGCAGCAGAAACGATCTGTACGTAGTTGTTAAATGAATTATTTACGAGCAAGCTCCAAGGGTCAGCTCAAGGTAATTAATACACCTGTCAAAGGAAAATGCAACAGACCAAATTCAAGGAACAGAAGCAATTTAATTCATTGCACCTAGAATGTTGAGTACAAATCACAGTAACAGTTCACAAACGTGTAGGTTGCCCCAAGGGGGGGGACGTGCAAAGGAAAGTAAAGTGGTTGCGAATGTGTTTAGTGGTTGGGTGGTAGAGGGGAAAGTCTTTAGGATGACTGACATAAAAATTATTTACAATTTACATATGGAGGATCGCTTCAAAAATCACTGTCCTAGTTAACCTGGCATGGTATGGGAAATGAGGGCGTTGACCTTTCGGTTGCAGTAGCGCGAATCCCAGGCATCACAAAATACGCTGCCTCATAGCAGCAATAAGCCGCATTATTCATTGAAGGCCTTAACGAGAGAGGAATTTGTTTCACTTGGAGCTACATACATCCTTGATTCAGCTCCATTCAAGGTGTTCATCTTACCCATGGATCTGCTGTGAATCTTTCACCACACGGATCCACCTTAAGGGGTCATCAACAGCCCTTGGTTGTCCCTAATAGTCCTGATGAAGACTCGCACAGCCCAGGTCCAACTTACCCACAGGCCATAAGACGAGTCGAAACGTCGACGCCCTCAATTGATTCAACCTGGACCCTGATTTCCCATACTTCACATGCCATAAAATTGGAATTATATGTCCACATTGTTTGAATGAATTTACAAATGTATTCATAATCATCTTTGTGGCCAGGTTAACTAGCACAGTGATTTTTAACCCGATCCTCCATATGTAAATATTGTAAATAATCTTTATGTCACCATCCTAAAGACTCCCCCTTCTACCACCCAACCACTGAAGACATTCCCAACCACTTTACTTTCCTTTGCACGCCCCCCCAACCCCCTTGGGGCAACCTACACGTTCGTGAACTGTTACTGTGATTTGTACTCAACATTCTAGTGACGTAGCGGCGGCGTGAACCATGCGCTACATTGCGACTTATTTACAGCGTGACGCATCTAGGCGGATGCGTCACGTTGTAAAGCACTGCGCCACATGAAACCTGCGTCAGGTTTCATGTGGGCGTTGTGTCACAGTGTGGGCGTTCCCTCGGAGGAAAGCCTCAGAAAAGTGATGCAGTGAAATCTAAAAGATTTCACTCAGTCACTTTTCTGACGCCGCTGCGTCAAAACCTTTTGCCTGCTTGAAGCAGACGTAAGCCGTGATGCAGCATGTTGGAGATAGGCCTGGTTGAAACAGTGCTGGAGTTGCATCGCCTCTCGCACTGCCCCAACCTTACGTTGGCAGATACGTCACTCATCTGCCTATACGTGCGCCACGGCGTGCCACATTGTTAAATGCGGCACATCCATGGTGGCGCATGGGTAGTTTTGCGTGACGCATCTTTTTTGGCACAACTCTGCTGATTTGCAGGGATGCGCCAGAAGTTGTAAATCTGCCCCTTAGTTCCTCTAAAGAATAACAGGTAGGTATGAGCAACACATCATGGTGGGGTGGAGGAGAGCTTGCCTGGAATAAATATATGATTGGTTCTTACCTGAAACAAAGTGATGAGGGGGCATAGTTTCCAGCGCTATTCACACATGGATGGGTGCAGAAAACTCTTGCCTTTGGCGCGCCTTCAGTTACTCTCCAGGTTCCTATCACATCCTAGTTTCGGTATAACAGTCACTACTGATCCTGCACACTTAGGTCTGCATACAGCACCAAATAGCGCCTGATATAAAACTAACATCTCTGTAGATTCTCACTGTTGCTGGATATTATAGGTCTGAACTTCTTGGAACAAAAAAAAAATAGGATGATAAAACTTAATTTTATATTCAGTCACTTTAGTTAAGGACAAGAGGAGTCATGGAAAGTGCGACTAGTGTTTAAGGAGACAAGGAAAGAGTGACAGGTAGGGCATAGACTGGACTGACTTTGGAAGGCACAGAAATACTAAAACACAAGAAGGCATGTATGGTGGACAGAGACACAGCGATACATGGGAAAAAATCACATGAGAAAAAATGGGTCAGTTAAGCACAGGAAGACATTGACACATGCATACCCTAATTTAGAGAGAAATGGATGGGAAAGCACAGATAGAGGAAGACAAAAGCAAATTGAAACACATGGGCAGTGATGTATTTAAGTAGACATGGAGGAAAAGGCATGGGATACATGGGTACAGAAAGACATGCATATGGGAGGCAGAGAAACACCAAGGGACAGATAAACACTGCCATTGGTTCAGAGTTAAATTGATTTTGGTATAGGAATACAGAAATATTGGGATGGGACGAAATGTACACTGGAATAGGTTGTCACAGACTGCCGAGACAAGGTCTTGAGACAGGTCAATTAAAGAGGGAGGTACAAACACCAGGACAAAGATACATTATACTGGGTCAGCGGAACTTGGACACTAGTATAGGGAGTCAAAAACTCAAAGAGAGTGGGACTGGGACATTCAAAGGCAGATAGTGGGGCACAGATTCAGAGGCATTAGAACACTCTGGGGTGAATAGGGTTACTGTTGATGGTTTATGTGACTAGCAGAGCAACATAACTAAACAACTCGCAGTGCCAAGAATCCAAGGCATTTACAGTGTTTGCATTTTTCAAATACTATAAAAAAAAAGCAAAGATTCCTACCCATATGTAACTGTTACGTCAACCACTGAGAAGTATTGGCACTGTTCATGAAACATATCACTTTTTTTTTTCACCTTAGTTTATTGAAAACTGCTGGACAAATTCCCACCAAATCACAATAATACCCTTTGAGTAAAGATCTAGCTTTCGGCCAAATTTGGTGCAATTCTCTTCAGCTGTTTCTTCTCCATCATTGTCTAATTCTCCCGATTGCAAAGGAATGGGGAAAAAGAGTTCAGGGAACTCACCTTTTTCCCGCCCCACTTGACAGATCACCCCAAACCTTCCAGTTAGGAGCTGAGGTGGATGACATTTGTTTTTGGGAAAGTTTCATGAAGATTCGCCAAACAGCACCAGTGGTATAAAGAAATCAATGGTTTTCCTATTGAAATTAGGATTTACTTAGAACATTGGAATGTTGGGAGCTCCATTAGTGCTCCCTGCTTCTATGGGCCTGTAAAGGCCCGCAGAGTCACATTCCAATGTTTTACAAAGGCCTCTCGGAGCTTGAGGGGATTTAAATCTCCTCAAGCATTGAGAAGCCTTCATAGCTGGGTTATACCGGCTATTAAAGTCCCGTCTCTTGTTAAAGTCCCTCGCCTTCGGCTCGGGCCTTTAACGCAGGAGCGGGACTTTAATAGCTGGTATAGCCCACTACGGCGGGCTTAAGGCTATATTATATATTTAAATATTTATATATTACATAGTGGCAGTAACCTCTCAGTAGTGTCTGTAGTTGGAGTTAGAATTCCCAGGTACAAGAATCCCTTGAATTTTTGCCCATAAAACTTCCCAAACCTATAGCTTTTTCTATATTGACAGAGGATGGACAATGATTGCACCTTCCTGCAGAATGTAGTGAAGGTCCATTACATTTATATTCATAGATATTGGCTGAATGGAGGCCCCTAAGAGGCACTGTGCCACAGGGACTGAAGAGGCCGTGTTAAACCCCTGCCCCACATGAGAATCTGTATGTCCCAGTATTTACCAGCCCTTTCTCTCCAAATGAATATTAACAGGGTTGACCTGAGATAAAAATCTACAGCGTGTAACCTTTATTGTAACACTTGTACTTGCGGCCCCTTTGAAAAACACATGTTTGCACATGGGCTACAGTTTCAGGAGGCACTCAAAAATATAGGCTTAGGGGGGCGTGGCTTGCAGCCGAGAAAAATGGCGCAGCCTAAACAAGCTCCTTCCCTTCTGCAGAGCTGTTGTGACCTTAAGCCATCCAAAAATCAACTGCTGAGCTGTGGGGGCCGGTGGCTCGACATCTGGACCCCCGTGTAGAGTGAGGACTCCGGGACCCCCCCCCGGTGTGGTGTCCGCCCGGACACGGGATGTTCGGAAGAAAACGTGGCGGTCTTGAACCACAATCGACACTGGATGCCGGCCTGGGAGTATGTCTGAGCCCCCTCCGGTCACAATCTGAGTCCTGCGGCAGGTGGAGAAACTGAATTGCGGCTGTGAGGGACCCGTGTCGGTGGGTCTGCGATGTATCAGCTGCTGCGGTGAAGGCGAGTGTGCAGTGCGGGCGGCTGCCCCAGACTCGAGGCCCCGGCTTTGTGGCCCATGTGATGTGCAGAACGGAACGGCCGTCACCGGCAGCGGACTTGGACCGGTGGAGGCCAGCGGGGTGTCGCAGGTAGTGGCACTGCTGCAGAAAGGAAATACTGTCAGCTGCCTTGCATAAAGTGCCCTGTACATCGGGAGCTGACACACAAAAGCGGAGCGGCGCGATGGCGCTCTGAAGATTCGCTGTGAGGCTGCTCAGCCAGAGCTCTGCCTGGAGTGTATGGTGGGTTCTTGTCTTGGCAGTTGATTGGTGGCATTGACGATTGGACTCCCCGCAGTGCAGTTAAGTCGGATTGAGATCTGGAGGCTTGGGGAAGTGAAGGTGGCCAGGTGGTGAAGGTGCAGCCCTCTCAACTTAATGTGAGACATGCCAAGGTGTATGCCTGAAGGTGAGAAGCAGTGTGCTGGCGGTAATCCAGTGCAGTGGGGGAAGAGCCTGATTGTGCTTTATATAGACTTTGGTGGACGCATAAGACCGCTGCAGCTGGACACCAGATGAGACTGGCGTTGTTCCACCTATTTGTTTTATTGGGGATTATGGAGGTGCCTGAGAGTGTGCACCCCTGGCAGCGCTGTAGCCCTTGGTGACCCCTCTCTACAATACTAGGAAGCTGCAGTGAGTGTTAGACCTACTAGTTGGGCCCTGCTTGACGTATGCATGGATATTGATGCCTGCTGAAAGGGGCGCTGTCTGGGTCCTGTGACATGGAGGAGTGTGGACTCGGACTTGAATAAGGGTGGAGGCTAACCTCTGAATCTTGCGGTAGGCAGCTGCGTGTAGCGGGCCTTTTTTGGTGGGTCGGACCCTGGAATACAATGTCTCCTGAGACCACAGGCCTGCTTGAACAGACCTGGTCGTTGAGCCGAGGCTGTGCTGGTTGGGGGCTTTTTGCACGTGCTTGTGGGTCTGAATTGCTGCAATCATGGCGACCGGAGCGAAGGGCTCTAGATCTAACACCCAGAAACAACTGGCGAAATTTGCTTGGACCAAAGTGGGAGAAAAAGGTGCCTCGCCGAGTTCGGAGAAGGAGGGATTGGTGCACGCTCAAGTGACGGAACCGGAGCTGACTCTACATGATGTTATGGCAGCGATAGGTGGGGTACGTACTTCAGTTGACTCAGTCACTGTTGAGTAAGTATGGGTGCAAAATCAGCTCCGCTCGCAAAATTAGTGAATTTTTGACAATTTCGCGATCTGCGAATCTCGCGAAATTGTTGAAAACATTGCGAATTCGCGAGCGCGGGGATTTTTTTTTCTGCCCCACAGGAAGCACAGTTAAGGCAGGTGCTCGAGTTGAAACTAACTTTGTAACCATTTTAGAATGGTGCCGGCAAGCTGCCAGAGTGCATGCTGGCGCCATTCTAAAATGGTTACAAAGTTAGCTGCAACTCGGGCACCTGCCTTAACTCCGTAAGTGCTTCCTGTGGGCCAAAAATTGAACCTCAACAGGAAGCACTTACAGAGCTAAATAAAGCAGGTGCCCAAGTTGAAACTCAAATTCAGTAACATTTTAATCAGCCCAAAACCTTAGTGAGCATGGTCGAGGCTGGGCAAGTGTGCTTCAACCCCATATCTGCAGTCGAAAATTAGCTGTAATACCCGAGGGAGGTCTTTGCATCCCTGAGTTTCTCGAGCGCAATCCCCGTTCCTGTGACCAGGAGGCTGCTTTCTCCTCACCTGCTGCCCTGCTCGCTCTCTGACCCTTAATACACAAGAGGCATGTGAACACGCATAGAAGGCCCGCACCACACACTAGCGGTATCAAACGTCTTCCCGCCCTTTCCCAACTATGATGAACAGCTCACTCAAGGGACCTCGGCGCCTTTTGGCGCTGTGGCAACGTTACAGGCACACATGGTCAGTGAATACAAATCTTCTGGCCCTACGCAGCTGCAGTGTAGGAAAAGCACTATCATTTACACAACGAGGTAGCACTTACTGGATTAGCCAGTAGAAAGTACTCCAGTTGAGTAGAGGTATTGCACAAAATGGTGGCATCTTCGTGGATAACTATGCAGGGCAGGATTCCTTCTGGTACGAGGCTCCTGTCACAAAAATTAAACCTCAACAGGAAGCACTTACAGATATAAATAAAACAGGTGCCCGAGTTGAAGCCCAAATTCAGAAACATTTTAAGCAGCCCAAAAGCATTAGTGAGCACGGTTGAGGCTGGGCAAGTGTGCTTTAACCCCATATCTGCAGTCGAATATTAGCTGTAATACCCGAGGGAGGTCTTTGCATCCCTGAGTTTCTCGAGCGCAATCCCTGTTCCGGTGACTAGGAGGCTGCTTTCTCCTCACCTGCTGCCCTTCTTGCTCTCTGACCCTTTATACACAAGAGGCATAAGAACACGCATAGAAGCCCCACACCACACACTAGCGGTATCAAACGTCTTACCGCCCTTTCCCAATCCCAAGTATGATGGACAGCTTCTCAAGGGACCTCGGCGCATTTTGGCGCAGTGGCAAGTTACATGCACACATGGTCAGTGGAGACAAATCTTCTGGCCCTTTACGCAGCTGCAGTGTAGGAAAAGCACTATCATTTACCCAACGAGGTAGCACTTACTGATTAGCCAGTAGAAAGTACTCCAGTTGAGTAGAGGTATTGCACAAAACGGTTGCATCTTCGTGGATAACTATGCAGGGCTGGATTCATTCCGGCACGAGGATCCTGTCACAAAAATTAAACCTCAACAGGAAGCACTTGCAGATATAAATAAAGCAGGTGCCCGAGTTGAAGCTCAAATTCAGTAACGTTTTGATCAGCCCAAAAGCGTTAGTTAGCACGGTCGAGGCTGGGCAAGTGTGCTTTAACCCCATATCTGCCGTCGAAAATTAGCTGTAATACCCGAGGCAGGTCTTTGCATCCCTGAGTTTCTCGAGCGCAATCCTCATTCCTGTGGCCAGGAGGCTGCTTTCTCCTCACCTGCTGCCCTGCTCGCTCATTGACCCTTTATACACAAGAGGCATGTGAACACGCATAGAAGCCCCGCACCACACACTAGCGGTATCAAACGTCTTCCCGCCCTTTCCCAATCCCAACTATGATGGACAGCTCACTCAAGGGACCTCGGCGTATTTTGGCACGGTGGCAAGTTACATGGACAAATGGTCATTGGAGTCAAATCTTCTGGCCCTTTACGCAGCTGCAGTGTAGTAAAAGCACTATCATTTGCCCAACAAGGTAGCACTTAGTGATTAGCCAGTAGAAAGTACTCCAGTTGAGTAGAGGTATTGCAGAAAACGGTGGCATCTTCGTGGATAACCATGCAGGGCTGGATTCATTCTGGCACGAGGCTCCTGTCACAAAAATTAAACCTCAACAGGAAGCACTTACAGATATAAATAAAGCAGGTGCCCGAGTTGAAGCTCAAATTCAGTAACGCTTTAATCAGCCCAAAACATTAGTGAGCACAGTCGAGGCTGGGCAAGTGTGCTTTAACCCCATATCTGCCGTTGAAAATTTGCTGTAATACTCGAGGGAGGCCTTTGAATACATGAGTTTCTCTAGCACAATCCCCGTGTAGTTCCTGTGACCAGGAGGATGCTTTCTCCTCACCTGCTGCCATGCTCGCTCTCCGACCCTTTATACACAAGAGGCATGTTGACACGCATAGAAGCCCCGCACCACACACTAGCGGTATCAAACGTCTTCCCGCCCTTTCCCAACTATGATGGACAGCTCACTCAAGGGACCTCAGCGCCTTTTGGCACGGTGGCAAAGTTACAGGCGCACATGATCCGTGGAGACAAATCTTCTGGCCCTTTACGCAGCTGCAGTGTAGGAAAAGCACTATCATTCACCCAACAAGGTAGCACTTACTGATTAGCTAGTAGAAAGTACTCCAGTTGAGTAGAGGGAAATCGGAAAAAAATCTGCGATTTCGCGGGACAATCCACAAATTTATGGACTTTTTTGTAATTTTGCACTAATTCGCGGACCGCATATCCGCAAAATTTGCCCATACTTACTGTTGAGGTCTCCCTATTGAGAGCGGACTTTAGGAAAATGGACAACAAAGTTAATAAACTGAAAATAGTGACTACCGCTCTGCAAGCAGACACATCAGAACTCCAGAGCCAGATGCTGGACATGCAGCAAAAGCATGCAAGGATGTCGCAACAGCTAGATGATTATGAAGGGCGGGCCCACCGCAACAACATCCAAATTCTTGGGGTTCTGGAACTGACAGGGGCCAGCTGCGGACCTGTACATGGAAGAATTAATTACAAAATACCTCAAGCCCAAGACGCTGTCCAGCTATTTTTCTATAGAAAGAGCAAATAGGTGGCGGGTTAGCCGACCAAAGCCAGGTGCGCCCCCAAGGCCCCTGATAGCCAGAGTGTTCAACTACCGAGATAGAGACATAATCCTGCAGACTTCACGGTAAGGCCCGCCCTCGAAGGTAGATAATTATGAGGTGGCATTCTTTCCGGATTTCAAGGCCAAGGATCAGGCGCAAAGAAGGAGCTTTCAGGCGGTGAAAAAAGAGCTGAGAGAGCGAGAGGTCAAGTACGCAATGTTCTTCCCGGCGCGACTGCGGGTGGAACTGGATGGAAAGTCGTGGTTCTTTGATTCACTGGTGGCAGCCTGGGACTGGATGGAAGGCTGCAGCATGGTGGGGAAATGCAGGAGAGACCACCCTGATAGGACTGGCCAACAAAGGGGACTCCAGTTCGAGGAGACAAGTATGGACCCTATGGCGGGGACTAATGGACTGGAGGAGCAGGACTGAAAACTTTGATGTTGGTCTGCAGAGCTTTGATCTGGCAGTACACGCAAGTGGGGGATCTGGGGGGGGGAAGTCTGGCTCATTGACACGAGGCTGTTTCTGCACTCGGGTTTATGATATGGTACCATTTGCTGACTCTATTGATGTGATATGATGCTGCTTAGTTGTTGTAAGTGAAGGATGGCTGTGAATTGTGATGACTGTAAAGTGTATCTACAGGAGGGGGGACCTCTGCATTTCTAGCATTTTAGGCCGGGGGGGTGAGAGGCACACTGCCATGTTTGGGATGGATAGTTTTAAATCCACAGGCAGGGAGGCAGGGAGGGGGGTGGAGGGGGAAGTACAGGGTGGAGGGGGGCATTCTGTGGTTAGTTACTGTTTTTAAAGTAATGATATGATCCTATACTGTGGACAAGATTGCTTTCTTAATGTGCATTTTGCTGAACGGTTTCACAGTGACTGTAATGTGTTGCATTGTTTTATCGTTTATATTTTATGTAACAGACTAAAAAGTAATACTGATGCCTTTCTTTGCAAGTTGCGGATAGTAATGTTTGCTATATTTTCTTGACTGACTTGCTACGATGTTTGCATACGTTAGTGAATGTCGGGTTTCTTGAGGATCGGACTGACTTGTTACGATGTTAGAATACTACACAGTTTATAAGGGCACACATGATGAAACGAATGGCTGTTTTCATGATAGGGCTGTTCTGTCAGGCTACTGTTGCGGTGTTACAGCTTGTTTCTGCCTCCTATGACTACACAAAGTCAAAATGACACTAATCAACAGACGGCTCAGCTAGCCCCAGGGACCCCACTGACAGTGCTCACTTGGAATGTGTGGGGTTTGGGGGACAAAGTGAAAAGGGGTCTAGTATTGCAATACCTAAAACAGTGCACGCCTGCTGTAGCTCTATTATAGGAGATGCATTTGATGAGCTCGGTACACAGTCAAAATATCGAGTTTTAAATTTCGACCTACCAAAATATCTTGTTTGAAATTTCGAAGGTGCAGAATATCGATGTCAAGAATATCGTTGGACAGAATATCGACCCTAAGGTAAGTAATATCGAAATTCTTTATAGCGATGTAAGTAATATCGCAGTTAGTAATATCGATAGCATATATATCGATGAAACTAATTTCGATGACACTAATATCGATATTTGTATTATTTTTTTGTTTTTTATTATGTATGTGTTATATGTTTTAGTTAAGTATTTAAAAAAAAATTATATTATATGTGTATTAATTTGATATATTAATACATTTATTTATAAGTAAATTATATGTTTTAGTACCGAAGCGGGTTGTGGGTTTATAGGGGAATAGGGTGGGAAGTAATTTAATTGTAATTAATAAAAAAAATATATGTATAATTTATTTTGTAATTAATTATTAATTGGCAATTAATTATTTTAATTGATAAAGTAATTATTTAATTGGTAATTAATGTTAATTTAAATTATATGTTATGTTTTAGTACCGGAGCGTGTTGTGGGTTTATAGGGGAATATGGTGGGAAGTAATTTAATTGTAATTAATAAAATATTTATTTATGTATATTTTATTTTATAATTAATTATTAATTGGCAATTAATTATTACAATTGATAAATTAATTAATTAATTGGTAATCGATGTTAATTTTAATTAAATGTTATGTTTTAGTACCTGAGCGTGTTGTGGGTTTGTAGGGGTATTGGGTATAAAGTAATTTTATTGTAAATATTTAATTATTTATACATTTTTAGTTATGGATAATTAATGTATTAAATAATTATTAATTGTTAAATAATTATTTTAATATACTCTTTTTTAAATTGTCAATTAATAATTGTAATTTTTTAATAATTTTTAAGAACTAGAAAAAATAATTAAATAATTGTTAAACATTTTTTTTAAATATTAATTAGTATAATGTATTTTAAGTTTTATTATTGATTTAAATGTAACTAATGTTTCATTGTTATGATAAATGTATTAATTGGTGAGTAATATTTAATACTTATTATTTATTGGTGTTTGTAGTTAATTTATTGTCAATAAATTATTCAAATGTAATTGGTTTTATAAATTATTAATTGTTTTTTATTGATGTTGATGTATTTGAAAAAATAATTATACATTATTTCAAATATAAATATTATTTAGAAGTATGTGAAAATAAAAATCTATGTTATTAAACGCTTTCCCTACTGTTGCACCCTTTGGAGTTGGAATAGTAATTTTTCCCTCTACGCTATCCAAAGCTTTCCCTACTGTTGCACTCACTGGAGTGGGAATAGTAACTTTTACCCACGCGCTATCCAACGCTTTCACTACTGTTGCACTCTCTTGAGTGGAAATAGTAATTTTAACCCCTACACTATCCAACACTTTTCCTACTGTTGCACCCACTGGAGTTGGAATAGTAATTTTTACCCGTACGCTAACCAACGCTTTCCCTACTGTTGCACTCTCTGGAGTGGGAATAGTAATTTTACTCCCTACACTATCCAACGTTTTCCCTACTGTTGCATCCTCTGGAGTTGGAATAGTAATTTTTACCCGTACGCTATCCAACGCTTTCCCTACTGTTGCACTCACTGTAGTGGGAATAGTCATTTTGACCCACCCGCTATCCAACGCTTTCCCTACTGTTGCACTCGCTGGAGTGGGAATAGTAATTTTACCCCCTACACTATCCAACGCTTTCCCTACTGTGACACCCTTTGGAGTTGGAATAGTAATTTTTACCCTTACGCTATCCAACGCTTTCCCTAATGTTGCACTCATTGGAGTGGGAATAGTAATTTTTACCTATATGCTATCCAACACTTTCCCTACTTTTGCACCCTATGGAGTTTGAATAGTAATTTTTAGCCTTACGCTATCCAATATAATTTATATTTATTTATGTATTTTATAATATTTTTAATACCGTTACATAATGTTGTGTTTAATAATTTTTAAAATATAGAAAGTATATTTCATTGTTTTTATGTATTATATATACATATTTAATATTATTTATGTTATTTTATGAGTGTTGATGTAAATTATAGTAATTGTTAATATTTTTAAATTAATTAAAAAAATAATAAATATTAAAATTAATCAAATATATATTACATATTGTATGTTTAATTTTAATTAAATGTTTAACATTAAATATGTATTGTTTATTCATTTTAAACATTCTAAAATATTTTTACATAAGTTTAAATTGTATAAAAGTATTATTTACTTTATTTTTCTTTTTTTAATAATAAAAAAACCGATATATTTTATTACAATATTTTTGACATCGATATTTTAGTTTCGATATTTTTGTACTTACCTTGTTGTAGATAGGGTTTCGATATACTTGCCTTCGATATTCCAGCGTGGATATTTTGTCTGTCGATATCCTGTCTCTCGATATTCTGTCAGAGATTCGATGAGCTCAAAATGTAAGGCCATGGATAGGTGGGGCTATAAAATGTTTGCACACTCCGAGATCTCCTCTGGGTCGAGGGGTGTGGGCACACTCATCAAGAAGCAATTCCCGCTAATAATACAAAAGAAAGAATAGATGATCAGGGCCGGTTCGGGGCTATTACCTGTCAGTGGGAAGGGAAATTGTTTAATCTAGTCTCAATTTACATTCCACCATCCCTACATGCAATAGCACACCCTGCACTTAATGTTTTCCTGCTCCCTTTACCGGAAGGGGAGATGGTGATTGGGGGCGACTTTAATAACATAGTAGAAAGAACTATAGATAGGTACCCAGCTAAGCCAAGTGCAGCAAGCAGTCACCATATTTGCGGACTATTGGAGGCCCTAGGACTCACAGACGCATGGTGGTATAGGCACCTAAGTACACAGCAATACACCATCCATTCAGGGGTTTATGGCAGCCTCACACACACTGATTACCTATTAGTATCATTGGGCAGCCTGGGGGGGAGGTGGTTGAAGTAGATATTCGCCCTAGGGGCATATCAGATCATTCACCGATATTGTTGTCCTACTCCAGCCATCAGACCATCAGGCGCCGCATTTTCCCTATTTATCCCAGGTACTTGCTCATACCTGAAGGTGCTAATGGGACTTACAGAAAGTACTCAATTTTTTTTTTAAAGAGAACGCGGCGTCAGTGGAATCGCCCAGCATCCAAGGGAAGGACTATAAAACGCTTGCGCGTGGGCAGGCTATAGCCTCTGTCACGGGGTACAAAAGGGGAAAGGGGCCCGAATTGGATGGTATAGCGATGGCCCAGGATGCTTCAACGGTTCAGCATGCAGAGTATCCAACTCCCCAGACTGCACAGAGAGTGCGCCTTAAACAAAGTGAATTTGTGGCATATCAGTGAGAGATGGTCACTGCCCGACTTCAAGCCTTGCGTCACAGGGTGTATGAGTTTGGGGATAAAGCAGGCAAACTGTTAGCCTGGCTTGATGAAAAAGAGAAGGCAGGTAGAGTGATCGCGCAATTACGCACGTCCACGGACTCCCTGGTGTCTTCTCCGAGTGATATAGTGGCAACGCTGGCTGACCACTTTGAGCAAGTATACGTCTCACGTTCCACATTCACAGTAGAGGAAGCACATGGGTATATTAGGGATATTGCAATGCCGAAACTCATCTCAGAAGCCGCGCAGCTTCTAGAAGCCAACCTCTCCTTTGAAGAATTGCAGACGGCGATTTGCTCTCTAGCATCCGGTAAAGCGGTGGGGCCGAACGGGTTCCCCATCGAATTTTACAAACAAAATGCGTATCTGACGGCCACCTTCCTCTTAAACATGTTTCAAGACAGTCTGCAGACTGGAGAACTGCCGCGCGATCAGAGGGTGGCTACAATCATAACAATCCATAAGCCGGGCAAACCCCTGTAGGATTGCAGTTCCTACCACCCAATATCTTTGATTAACGCTGAAGCCAACATACTGGCCAAGCTCCTAGTGCTTCGTCTGATCCCTCATTTATCGTCCCCGGTACACCCGGACCAGTCCGGATTCATTCCCCAGCGGAACACAGCACTCAATCTGCGACGACTGCACACGGTGGTGGCTCGGAGGTCCTCCAGTCAGGAACCCTCAGTCATTCTCTTGCTTGACGTGAGTATGGCGTTCGGTATGTTGGAATGGCCGTATTTATTCGCAGCGTTGTGACACCTGGGCTTTGGCCCAAAGTTTTGTGCCTCGATTCACCTGCTTTATACTAATCCGCTCACACATGTGGTAGCCAACTGGCACATATCACAAGACTTCTCGCTATCTCGGGGGACGAGACAGGGATGCCCATTGCCCCCCTTATTATTTGCGTTGGCTTTGGAGCTGTTGGCGGCGTGGATCAGATGGGAGCCCTCAATCCGTGGGCTACGATGGACCGACACCTGGGAGGATCGCATGTCTTTATATGCGGATGAAGTGCTGTTATATTTCGCCTCTCCTAAAAAATCCATCCTAGTGCTTTTGAATGTGTGCGAAAAATTTGGTAGGGTGTCAGGGTACACTATTAATTGGTCCAAATCCGTACTTTTTGTACTGACCTGCCCGCCACCACTGATGCCTGCAGATTGCCCATTGTGGGTTACTGACGAAGCCTGTAAGTACCTAGGCATTTATGTAACGCCTGACCCTAACGAGTTTTATGCAAAAAATCAAAAGGCTCCACTAGAACGCTTTAAGTGTGATGTAACGGTCTGGCATAGTCTTCCTATCACGCTGTTAGTCATGGCAGCGCTCTACAAAATGATGTTGCTTCCACGTTTCCTATATATCCTCGAAAATACACCGTTTCCGGTCCCAAAAGCCTATTTCAAAGCTATTGCTCTGAAGTCTCGGGTTTACTATGGGGAAACAAGCTGGCACGGATTGCTCGGGGCAAACTGGTGTGCAGCTGGTATGATGGGGGGATAGCGCTCCCGAACGTGCAGCTGTATTATTGGCCAGTGCATCCTAAAATATTTACCTATTGGTTACATGCCCCACTGGACGAGCCTGCATACCAGGCGGACAGGCGGGAACTAGAAGACGGCGGACTGATGTCGGCCCTGTACAGCAAACGTAGGCCCCCCGGGTTGATCTTCCCAACGGCACATACAATTCATATATGGTACCAAGCACAGGCCTGATTAAAATGTGTAGGAACAATCACACAAATGACGCCACTGTGGGATTCTCAAAGGCTGGGACGGCTCCAGAGCAGTAAAGGGTTTTAAAACTGGGACAATATTGGTATGTGGGGAGGAGGGTACATTTTTTCACACTATCTGGGAATGTTCACACATTGCAGCATACTAGGCCAAGGTAATGCGCACTATCTCCCAGTCAGTGGACATCTCGCTTCTGCCAGAACCCAGACGCTGTCTATTTAATGTGTGGGAAACAAACAACCTCACTCACCAGGAACAAGACTGGAAATGTTAGGTATGATTTTCGCTAAATGCAACATTGCTAGGTTATGGGGGTCGGATGTAACACCTACGCTTCGATAATGGTGCAAGGATATGGATGAAGCAGTGGTGGCCGAAAAGGCGGTTTTTATCCATTGTGGATGTCCCAAAAAATGGGAAAAGGTATGGGGAGCCTGGAATAAGTACAGTGATCCACCAGAATTAGAGATAGATAATGCATCTCTGTAGCTATACAATACTACTACTGCCGTCTTTAATGATCCTTTCAATGGTGGATGGGGAATGTGTAGCATTGTCATGATGTCTTGTTGTGATTATAGCCAATTATGAATCTCTGATGAATGTAATTTTTGCCCTGTTGTTCAAATCACTAAAAAAATATTTTTAAAAAATGTGGGCTTAACTGCCATTTGTTACACTTACTTCTAGAGCAGATTACAAACATTTCTCTTCTAGAATACACTCAGCATTTTCTAGGCCTCAGCCAAATCTAAATTATGCTGGTATAATATGTGTAATTTTGGTTATTTTAAGTTATACTTAACATGCAAGATCCCCAAAATGTTGCATTTACGCCACTTCAAATAATTGCACCCTTTTCATGTTAAAATTCTACTGCCAAATGTACCATTTGTAGTAAACATTCACGGAGAATACATGCAAACAACAGATTGCAAGCAACTGTTTTTGATGCTTTGTAATGTTTTTTAGCATCAAAAATTGAGTTGAACTGTGCAAAATGAATCATAACAAAACAGTTTTGTAACCTTCCATACGCATGCATTGGTCCCTTGCAAATATTTTTCATAGTAATATTCGACTTTAATACTGCACCTGTGGAATGACACATTGGCATATTTAAAAAAATGTTGAAATGTCAGTCAGTCAGTCAAATTCACTTTTTTCGGCTAATTAAAACCATAAAAGCATACTACAAAAAATACGTAAAATTTTACAATTACACAAGGTTTAAATGAGTTTCCCTATCTTCTTTAACATGAGGCCCCTGTTACAATTTGCACAGCACAGATGGAGTGGAAACCGTACACCTGTAAACACCTGTATCAGTACCATGCCACTACAGGTTAATGTTCACATGGGGATATTCACAAGGACGTAACTCTGATTTATCACCACCTTACCACATCAAAAGCTGAGATAGATCTAACACCCCTTTCACGAGCTGGTGCAAACTGCAGACATTGCCAGTATTACCGCAATCACTGCCCCAAAATCTACCTCCACGGTGGACACCACCAACTAACCCTAATGAGATGCAGAGTAGGCGTTCCCATGCAAAAACACACGAAAAAACCAGAACACCCCTTCTGCCAGATCCTCAATGCGAGTCAAAAACAGGCCCTAAGACGCGGTAGCAGCAGGATACTAACACCTGCCCTGACCTGGTGTAAAGTCGACCACAGCCTGTACCACAAAAGGTAGCCAAGCCCAGAGCCACACCTAAAGGACAACAGATGCCATGGAGACTACGATCGTGCAGTTTAAAGCCGCAAGAGGGCAACAATATCCATGGCCACCACCCCCAGGACCCTCACAGGCACCCCCCAAACACAAATATGCCAAATCAACTACACCCATCAACTACACCCAAATATGTACCAAATAATCCATATGATGTCGCACAATCACATCTGGTGACATGCATGTGTCGTCACAAAAATGAGCAGCACACATTCATTTACAAAGCAACACTTGAAAATGTATTAAAATAAACACTGATCCGAAATGAAGACACATGGCGGCTCCCCTCTGGACAATCTGAACGCCACAGCCTGCAAGACAAAAATCAGGATGAGATGGGTGTCCTGCGCACATCAAGGGACAAAGAGAAAGAGAAGGAGAGAGAGAGGAAGAGAGAGAGCAAGAGAGAGAGAGTGAGAGAGACAAGAAGAGAGGGGGAGAGGGGGAGAGAGAGAGAGAGGAAGAGGGGAGAGAAAGAGAGAGTACAAGTGAGAGAGAGAGCAGAGAGAGAGAGACACGAAGAGAGGGGGAGAGAGAGACAGAAGAAGAAGAGGGGGAGAGAGAGAGTGCCGGCCCTGCACACTAGGCTACTTTGCTCACCTGCTGCCACTGGTGTGTCGCCAACCATGTGCCGGTATATAGTGCAGTTCACCAGGTCCCACATCTGAGACAGACCCGTCATCTGAAACAGAGTCCAGATACATTTGTGGCACAGTCCAAACAATTGCACAAGACATCATCGCCTGCCCACCCCTGCGCACCTAGGCAGAGGCACCCCAGCCCCTCCCGCCACCCCCCGGAACATGCCCGCACCTGCGCACCCAGGCCTCACTGCTCACCTTCTGCCACTGGTGTCTGCAAAAGATGTCCCACCACATGCCGCTGCAATCCACAAGCTCTGCAGGCCACTAGGTCCCACACATGATGCTGGGTCTTGATTACGCCATGGCAGAGAACATACCAGTGCACATGTCTTCATCCCAGGCTGCACATCCGCTCAGCTAGTCCGGTGCCACTAAGCCTGTGCAGCCCAAGTCAGTGCCATATGGTGGCATGCTCGAGATGGCTGCAAGGCCTTGGGTGCCCCTAGCTCTGTGCAACCCAAGTCAGCGCCACATGATGGCAGGCCCGTGATGGCCACAAGGCCTTGAGTGCCACTAACCCGGTGCACAACATCTCATGGGCCACTGGCAGAGGGAAATATGATGTTGTCAGCCCCTTATATTTGCATGGTCACATGGCCTTTGACGCCTGTGCCGGATGGGTGTTGTGTGTGTGCAAACCTGACCTCAGGGAGTGGCCGCGACATGCTGACAACTAGACCAGTTACCTGCACAACACCACCGTGAACGCCTGTGAAAGGTAGCTTTGTTCGCGCCCCCTCGGACCATGAGCGGAGTGGTCTGGCCTGGCGCATGCCCTGCCAGCGCAGGGCTTGCAACCATGACTTGGGGGCTCTTGGCATGGTTCAGTCCAAGTGACTAATGCGCGTGTCCCTGTTGCAGTGTCCACGGCACACAGTTCAAAATCGGCAATATAGCACACGGTGACTAGCATCCTACTAGATGTACATCATTGATGTGAGGGGAATCATTGTCCCTGCATTCATCCACACATACATACATGGATAATGAAAGACATGACACAGCAGTGCATAACTGGATGTTTATTGCACATCCAGTGGAGTTATGACAGGTACTGCGGAAGAGGAAGGATACAGTCCGCCATCTGGTTGCTGTGTCATTGTTCATCAAACAGGATATAGCAGTCCATGTCATGGTCCAAGGTAAGTGCAGCGGAGTGTATCGGACCAGTGGAAGGTCATTAGGCCATGTACGGCACCAAGCAGAAACTGGCCATGTGGAGGAAATGATTGCTAGTACCGCCTTCTGACAACAATCCTAGCCACGTCCTCATCCTCGGATGAGTGCTCTTCACCACCTGCTGCAGCACTGTGTGCCACTGACACATCAGGGGCCGGAGAAGGATTTTCAGCCGCACTGTGTGGCAGTGACACATCAGGTGGCAGAGTGGATATGCCGGCCACACTGTGAGGCACTGACACACAAGGGAGCGGAGATGTGGACGGTGTGGGGGCAGCAGCATTATTCAGCGCCAGATCTTGTGGCAGCAACGCCATGATAAGGATCTGCAGGGCATGGTACATCCCAGCTACATCTCGCTTATGTGCAGTGTTGGCTGCCATAATTTCCACCTTCATCCACACCATGTCCTCCATGAGCCTCCGCATGTGTGCCAGCTCACGGCTGGAATCGGATCACTGAAATTATATCGACCTCAAAAATATCGAGTTGCCATAATATCGTTGATAAAATATCGATGGCCAAAATATCCACTGGCTATCTTTAAACAGTTAAGTACTAAAATATCGACTCTAAAATATCGAGTTACTAAAATATAGACTTTAAAAATATCGTTTTTTTAAAATGTCTTTAAATTAAGTTAAAACAAATGTAATAATAAATATATTTATTATAAACTTACTTAAAATTATTAAATTAATGTTATATTAATAAATATTTATTGTAAATAAAAAAGAATACATATATATTTATATAAAAAATGTTTTATTAAATAAACATATATAATAATTTTACCGTAACATAGCAAAATGGTTAAAATTTATTGTAACAACTGAAGTGAATTCTACAGTAGCTAAAGCGTTGGATAGCGTAGGGGTAAAATTTACTATTCCCACTCCAGTGGGTGTAACAGTAGGGAAAGCGTTGGATAGCGTAGGGGTAAAAACTACTATTCCCACTCCAGTGGGTGCAACAGTAGGGAAAGCGCTGGATAGCTTAGGGGTAAAAATTACTATTCCCACTCCAGTGGGTGCAACAGTAGGGAAAGCGTTGGATAGCGTAGGGGTAAAAATTACTATTCCCACTCCAGTGGGTGCTACAGTACGGAAAGCGTTGGATAGCGTAGGGGTTAAAATTACTATTCCCACTCCAGTGGGTGCTACAGCAGGGAAAGCGTTGGATAGAGTAGGGGTTAAAATTACTATTCCCACTCCAGTGGGTGCAACAGTAGGGAAAGCGCTGGATAGCGTAGGGGTAAAGATTACTATTCCCACTCCAGTGGGTGCAACAGTAGGGAAAGCATTGGATAGCGTAGGGGTTAAAATTACTATTCCCACTCCAGTGGGTGCTACAGTAGGGAAAGCGTTGGATAGCGTAGGGGTTAAAATTACTAGTACCACTCCAGTGGGTGCAACAGTAGGGAAAGCGTTGGATAGCGTAGGGGTTAAAATTACTATTCCCACTCCAGTGGGTGCAACTGTAGGGAAAGCGTTGGATAGCTTAGGGGTTAAAATTACTATTCCCACTCCAGTGGGTGCAATAGTAGGGAAAGCGCTGGATTGCGTAGGGGTTACAATTACTATTCCCACTCCAGTGGGTGCAACAGTAGGGAAAGCGCTGGATAGCGTAGGGGTAAAGATTACTATTCCCACTCCAGTGGGTGCAACAGTAGCGAAAGCGTTGGATAGCGTAGGGGTTAAAATTACTATTCCCACTCCAGTGGGTGCTACAGTAGGGAAAGCATTGGATAGCGTAGGGGTTAAAATTACTATTCCCACTCCAGTGGGTGCAACTGTAGGGAAAGCGTTGGATAGCGTAGGGGTTAAAATTACTATTCCCACTCCAGTGAGTGCAACAGTATAAAAAGGCAAACTTCATAATTAATTATAATTTATAGAAATATTAGTACCAAGTAAATTTAATTTCCTATACCAATAACTTTTATTCACCAATTAATTTTAATTTTATGGACAATTAATAATTAATTAAACATTTTAATTAATTAACTTAATTAATTATTTAATTATTGATTTACTTCCCACCCTATTCCCCTATAAACCCACAACCCGCTACTGAAACTAATTTACAATAAATTATTTATTTATCAATTAATCAATTATTATTCATTACCAATTATTTTTTATTTAATTACCTATTATTAATTATTTTACAATTAATATTAATTTACATATTTAATTAATTATATTTAAATTACTTCCCACCCTATTCCCCTATAAACCCACTACCCGCTACTGAAACTAATTTACTATACATTAATTATTTATCAATTAATAATTATTATTAATTACCAATTCTTTTTTATTTAATTACCAATTATTAATTATTTTACAATTAATATTAATTTACATATTTAATTAATTATATTTAAATTACTTCCCACCCTATTCCCCTATAAACCCACTACCCGCTACAGATTTATATTACACAATTATTAAAAATGAGTAAAAACTTACCTTATTTTCCATTTTCTTTTGTCTATATTCTATCTAGTCGATATTATATCTAGTCTATATTTTTGATTCGATATTTTGGCTATTAATATCGATATAACTCGATATTTTTGTAGTCTATATTATGTCTGGTCGATATTTTGTCTAGTCTATATTTTTTCCTCGATATTATGTCCAGTCTATATTTTGGATTCAATATTATGTCTATTTACCCTGGAATCGCTAGAGCCTGTCTGAGCGGACAGATGTTCTTCTCTCTGCGTCATGACTCCAGTGATGTCAGTCAGGGCTCATTGGAGACCAGGGAGTTGGCTGTGTGTGTCCTTTAGGCACTGGAGCTGGTACCTCATGGGACCTAGGCACCCAAGGATGGCATCCAGTTTGGTAGCCATGAGGCAGAAGCCCCCCGGCACGGGTCAGCCGTCTCCCTCTGGCCCTCCGCCGCACGGTGTTGTAAGGCCATGGTTTGTTCCTGGAGTTCTTGGGAGACTGCCTGGGCTGTGTGTGCCTCCTGCTGGGTGGTTTGGGTAGTAGTTGGGGTCTCCTCGATGCAGCTGGTCTGCCCTTATCCTGGAGTTGAGTCACGGATGTTTTGGAGGGCTTGGGTGTTGATGCTGGTGGTGTCCTCCTTGTCATCAGTGAAGAGTGGCGGGGACTGCTGTGCAGGGGGTGTTTACAGTGCCCCTGCAATGTGAAGGGGAGGTGGTGTATTACAATGTGTCATGAAAAACAAAGCCCAAGGTATTGGGTTCTGAGACCTAGCTTGTGACAGGACTACAGAGGCGAATGCCTACGTCTACTGGCGGACGCCAGAAACTATGTCCACATCAATGAAGACCCTACAGAACGACTAAGGATTACCATTGCATCTCTCATTGAGGAATCTCTAACCAACAACTGGTTGAGTAAAAAGGAAGCCAACTTCTTAGTGAACACCAAACCAGTCACTCCCTATTTCTATACCATCCCTAAAATCCACAAAAACCTAGAAAAACCACCAGGGAGACCCATTGTTTCAGGGATAGGGTCCATACTGGAACCTCTTTCCAGATTTGCAGATGCATTCTTGAGGCCGATCATACAAAAAACAGACACATACCTCCAAGATACAAAAGCCGTCCTCTGTCTCCTGAAAGATCTCACCTTTGACCCTGCATCCAGCATATTAATCAGCCTTGATGTGGAGAGTCTGTATACGAGTCTGCCCCATAAGGGGACTCTAGAAATACTTGAAGAAGTCCTCTTCGAGGAGGATTGGCCATACCACACACCCAGACATGTAGTGCTCGAATGTTGTAGATTGGCACTCACAGAAAACCTTTTTCGCTTTGAAGAGACATTTTTCCGCCAACAACATGGTGGGAGCATGGGCAGCACTTTTGTGCCGAGTTTGGCGGGTCTGTATGTTCACCAACTTGAAAAACCGAAGATCCTGCATGCCAGTAATCCCCACATAGACCATGTCAAAATCTGGAAAAGATACATAGACGACGTTCTATTGATTGGGCAAGGCACTGAAGAAGAAGCTAACAGTTTCTTTCTTTGGATCAATATACAAGATAGGTACTTGAAATGTACCCATACCATGAGCAGGTCACATCTAGTATTCCTAGACCTCAATATCTGGGCGAGAGAGGGCATCCTAGCCACCACAACACATTTCAAGCCAACTGCGAGAAACTGCCTTTTAATATGTGAGAGTTTCCATACCAGACACCTAAAACAGAACCTCCCTTTCGGACAATTCCTCCGACTTAGAAGGAACTGTACAGATAAAGAAGACTACAAGACACAGGCAGAAGACGTGAGTAAAAAACGAAGGACCCGAAATTACCCAATAAAAACTGATTAACAAACCACAAAAGAGGGCAGGCAATAACAACAGAGAAGCCTCCTGGAAGCAAAGGTGACTAATGAAACAAAAACCAGGCGACCAATATGTATCACCATGTTTAATACAGTATCTGATCAAGTCACTAAGATAGTGAAAAAACACTGGAAAATACTGAACAGTGGGGGCCTTGATATACCAACACCGATGTTCAGTCACAGACGTGGTATGAATCTGAAACATCATCTGGTACAGACACAACCAAGAATAATGGAAAATAACACTCACAGGTTACATCCTCTACCTACGGGGCACTACCCCTGCAGCAACTGCAGTGTCTGTCATTTAACCACAGCCACAAAACAAGTTTCTTTTAACAACAATACCACCTTCGAACTACGCCAGTTTACCAACTGTAATTCCACTGGAGTGATCTACTTGATCACTTGCACATGTAACTTACATTACGTGGGAATGACGACAAGAAAAGTAAGTACTCGCATTGTGGAACATAGAAGCAACATCCGATGCAAACGTGCAACCACACGAATGACGAGCCACTTTATCGAAAATCAGCATACACCGAATGACCTAAGGTGGGTAGTATTAGAGTGCATCAAGAACAAGAACAATCTTGAGAGGACACTACATGAATGTGAACAGCGGTGGGTGTGCAAACTCCACACGGATACACATGGCCTGAACGATGACATACCCTGGGGCGCCTTTTGTGCCTAATTAACTATTGGCTTAGACCAAGGTGTATGGCAAATTTACTACATCAGGAATATATAGTCTTTCTAAAATAAATATGTATCCCATCCTACTGTACGAAATGAACATAATAGTACTGTGGAAAACTATCTCTGACGCACCCCAAATGCAACTGCTGCATTTAAAAATACCTTACATATTTCAATTACGATGTTACGCAATCAAACTGGTATGTTAATTAAATCCACCTGTTAACAATTAATCATGAACATATCAGAGGTGAACAAACTGGTTTATTACCCCCTCCAATGTGATTAATAAACTTTCATTTCTCACAGTGAGTGTAAAACAATGATAATGAAAATCCGCCATGAAGTTGACAATCCCATACATATCGCTCATTTATCAATGTGGACGAAGCCTTCCTTTAAATGTAGCGACCCAACACATCATGGCCGCCACACTTACCCAGGGGTGACGGCTATTTTGTGAACACTTCCGCGGTCTAGTCTAGCCATGAGCTCCACGCGGTAAGACTGAACGTGATAGTCTTTTAAAGCCTCCCTCGTCCGAGACGCGCTAAGATGCGGTCCGGCGGGAAAGCGAAGTAGGTGTTCCGGCGCGGCGTCTCCCAGTCCTAAGTAAGTGAACCTTCTTTCCTTACAGGTGCCGCGTACAACGGAGGTCTAAATGAGCCTGACAAGGCAATTAATTAATGCTAACTGAGACTTTTTGTTTAGCAACAAATAACGAAAACCGCTGTTATGTTTTCATTACATCCCTAAATGATAGGAGTATTTTGAAGGGAGACACCGCCCCCCCCCCAGAGACCATGAAGTGCTAGTAGGTACTTTTACAAGTAATTACTGAATAACCAACTACTCTATGTTATGTGTGCTAAATACTGTGTGTGTGTTCATACTGTCATATTAAGTCCTGTGCTGTTTTTTTTGTGTGAATTCACGCCACAGATCACCACGAGCATTACTTTCTCAGCACATCACTGGACCCTGTGAGTTTGCATGCACCAATATGGAGCAAATTATCACCCATATTTTGCGTGCAGCATGAAGGAAGTTGTGTACCCGACTCTGATGAGAGAGAGGATTTGTACCTCTAATGTTTTTCCTTATTGTATTACAAATATACTGCAAAGAATAGAAATCGTATGTATTTTTATGCATGCTTTTATTAGTAGCAGCGCCCACCTATCCTTTAATATTTGTTTTCCAATTTAGGTTTAAACAGGAGTGGCATACACAGGGCTGGTCCCTGTGTGGTCCTGAGGAAAAGCTAGGGGAAGCTTGAAACATGTCGACAAAAACACTGGTTCCATCTCCATTATAGGCTGGCATAGATTGTGTTCTACCCCATTTTTATACCATACCAACCTAGGAGCAAGAATAAAATTGTTTAGGCCCACTAGCATGGTATTTTTAAATCACCTGCACCCACTCCACTACACTTTGCATCACACATAGTGCTTCACACTATAGTGCTCCTACTTAGTTCGTAAGTCGTAGTACGCCCCAGTTCGTAGAGAACTGGGATGGCCCCAATGATGAAGCATGTCACTGTGGGGCAACCCCGGTGAGCGAGGGGACTCTAGAAAGACATTTTTCTTTCTTTTGGGCTTTGTCTGACCACATTGGCTGGTAGCCCAGTCACAAGCTAGGTCTCAAAACCCAATTTCCTTGGGCTTTGTTTTTCATGATATGTCTTCCGAGGGCGATCTAGCATTAGCATTGTATACATCCTTCTTCCCCATTTTTATGTACTGTATTACAATGTGTCCACATGTATGTGGCCGCATGGAACATGTTGACATACAGACAGCATGGTAATGTACATTGAGACAGTGTGTAGATCAGGGCCATGACTCAGGGTCATTGTGGTTGTGCACTGTGCTGTGCTTGATTCTCCACCCATAACCCCAGTACTTGGTGGTCAATCACCCCGTTGTGGTTGTGTTGTTTCTTGTCTTGCAGTGTCCATTCCCCCGACTCCGGACACAGTCTCCACGCTGATAACTGTCGACACCAGCTCCTCCATGTCATCCAGTTCCAGCTGTGGCGCTGGGCCCTCACCTTCAGTCTGCATTGCTGCCTTCTGGTTGGCTGCGAGTTTCTCCTTGGTCTTCCCCTTGATGTCAATCCATCGCCACTTGGCAAAGTCCATTGACCTCTTGTGCTCCCCAATGGCATTAACCTTGTCCACAATGTCCCGCCATATCCCATTTCTGGTGCCCAGTGACACGTTGTTTATAGTGTTCCATCACCTCCATAATCAGGATCCTGTTTTCCTGCGGACTGAACTTTGTCTTCCTCTAATTCTTGTCCTTGCCCTTCCCTGTCCCCGAGGTCCCAGACTGGTCGTCCGGAGTGCTTGTGGGGTTGCGCCCGTCCTCTGCACCTGCTCCCGCTGCCTCCATGGTGTTTGAGTGTTGGCCAGTTTGTGTTTGTTTGTTTTTACTACTTTTATAGTGATTTTATCTACCTGCAATGTGTTGTTGCAGGCCTGGTACAGATTATCACTGATTTTCTCATCGCGCTTTGGACCACTGCCTCTTTTTCCACATTGGGGTTTGTGTTTTTATCTCCGTCGCAGTGGTTGTATTGCGGACATTGGTCGCGTTTTTGGCGAACTATCACATGGTACCGCCGTGTTGTGAATTCCACATTAACACAGGGATATTTTACCACGATCGGGTGAACTGTGTAAAGGTGGGTTCGCATTTTTTTGGTGATAATTAGCCCACATTCTTGTGAATATATCCCACAGAGTGGAGCATAACATGTGGACCCGTTTGGGTCAAGGACCGATCCTTCTTGCAGCCCAAGTCCCAAGTGATTTTAATAGAATAGTCTGATTTTTTTCTTTCCTGCAGCAGGGTCAGTGTCAACCTAGCGATGCTACTGTCTTTGGCTGGGTAGATCTGCCTTCAGTGTTAATGGCTGGGTCTAAATAGCTAGCATTATCCATTAGAGGCATGTCTTAATAACAGCAGAATGGTCAAATCCCAAAAAATCACAGAAAGGTTATAAAATTCCCTGTGATGGTTTGTTTCACCATCATGGTACTTTCTTGAATAATTGTGATGTGTTATTGGTGAAGGATACTTGCCACACTTCTGCAGGTAGATGCATCACTTTGTAAGCCCTTACGCCGCATTATACCTGCACCAGGTATAATGTATGCAGGGTGGGCGTTTTGATGCAAGTAAGCCTCGTAGAAATGACGCAGTAAAATCTATGAGATTTCTTTGCATCAACTCTGGGACGCAAATGCGTCATTATCTTACGCCTGCCTCACATCAGGCGTAAGACTGATGCAGGCACATTGAAATGGGACTTGCCCATGTTAAATGGCCCATTACTTAAGTTACGTCACTTTTGTGGCACACTCCAGTAATGCGTCATTTTTGCGCCTACAGATACGTCAGAAACACTGATGTATCTGTAACTCCTTGCGACATGATGCGTCATATTGTAAATATGACACATCCAGCATGTTCCAAGGAGGGCGCAATGAAAAGTGACGCATTGCTGTTTTCACGCAGCGATGCGTCACTTTTGATAGATGAGGCCTTCAGGGTCTCACTGCAGTTATTACCTAAAGGTGGTTTCAACTCTCTTCACTTAATGTAAAGGGGTTTGATAAGATTGTGGGCCATATGCCAATATGCATACCGATGTCAATAGTATGCATGTTTTTCTCTTCCATTGTACTCCTCAAAATTGAAGCAATACAAAAATCCTGTTCTCTACAAAACCCAAAACTATTTGCTTGGTCTGTGCAGTCTTTTTTGTTTGTTTTCTGTTGGCGAAATCAGGCTACCTTTCAATTAGATACAGAATGAACCGTTCTGGGAGAATGCTGTTTCTAGGCCTACATATATTTCTAATGATTGTGGGCATCTTTGATATCCATCCCTTCATCCCACTCTTGCAAGAATATTCCTACCAGTGCTTCTATGAAGTCATGGTTTTCTTGTTGGACCCAGTGTGTGCAGAGCTGGTGAGAAGCAGAGGCGAAAGTGGCAACGTATGTCAGTCAGGAGAACAGCCCTGTGCATCTTTCAACTCTCCGTGCTGTGAAGAACACAGCTGCTTCATGATTTTATCAATGACTGAACTCCAGGTCTGAACAAATCATTGCATTCTGAGGAAAGACAAAATGGGAGAAGGAATAGGATGCATAAAAAACTAAGCTGGGGCTGCCTCCTTAACATATCAGCCTGTGTGAGGTCCTAGTGGTGAGACTCCTCTCAGGTCCCCCCCTTCCTTCAAACCAACTGCTTTAGTGCACAAATAAGAAAAACTGCTTCATCTACATCAACATCTTTATGAACAATGATCACTAGTCTCACGAAAGGAACAATTGTAACCCTGTGAACCAGGACCCCCTTTGAAAAAGCTTTCCCCCATCCATGTGAAACATGTTGCCTTCAATTACTCCTTGACCAAGAGTGGGCTCCTTGCAGCCCTCCTGTAATGTAAACAGTATGACCTCTTTATGGGTGGGCCCTGCACAAATTCTCCATAATACCGTTTGTTTTAAAAAATATGGGCTGTTGTAGGACGAAGAAACCAAAGGAACATCTACTCACTCACCTATATATATACATACATGCATTGCTCATTCATTCATCTACTTTTTCATCCGTTTACTCAGTCATTGATACATGCATTCAATAATTCACAAATGATTCATTCATCCATGCACTCACCCATTAATCTATGAACTTAACCTTCCATCCATTCATTTTTCAATCTTATCACTCTTTTCTATCGTCCATACTTCTGTGTACTCACTCATCGATCTATTTAGTTACCCATTGAATTATTCACGCATTTACCCTTGCATGCATCTAAATATCCCCACACACAAAGTTGCCAATCAATGAAAATATTTTCATTAATAAAGAAAAGTAGACCTAACTTTTCAGCTTAATCAATTATTGTTTCCTTATCTTTCTTAGAACATTATTCCAAAGGGGCCATGGTAATTCCAGGAGGTAATATCCCTTGAGAACATTCTGAGACCATGGGGTTTTTATTTTTTCTACTGCAGCATTACTTCTCCATTCCTGGGATCATGGGATAAAATGGAGGATAACACGGAATCACCAATGAGCAATAACGATCTTGGGGGCATATTACCAACAACTAGCGATAATTATCGCTATGTTGGTTCAGCGGCGATATTTTTATCGCCGAGCTGCGGCGATTTTTATCGCTTAGGAACCTTGCTATTATCAAGGTATATCTCCTAAGCGATAAAAATCGGCCGAAATGCATGAATATCGCTGAAAAGTCCGCGATATTCATGCATTACTGAGCTAATGCTCTTAGCCATGTTATCCACCTACCATTGGATAACATGGCTAAGAACTGCTCAGGGGCAGGTGTTAGCTTTTGGAGATAATCCCGCTTAGCGCGAATATCTCCAAAAGTTGGTAATAGGAGATAGCGATGTTAGCGACTGTTTCCAGTTGCTAACATCTTGGCACGCCCACTTTGCATGTCATTAGTGATAAATATCACTGACATGCAAAGCGGGGGCCAAGATGGTCACTATCTCCTACTAGCTGTCGCTAACTGGTGTTAGCAACAGCTAGGTGATAGGGAGATAATTTTATCTCTGCTTTCTTGGCTTTTAAAGCAAAAAAAGAGGAGATAAACCCCCTTGATAATATGCCCCTTGATTTTTTTTCCCAGTATTAAAAGTGTGTTGTAATTTTGATTTGGGCATGAATACACCTTACACCCTGAAAAATAAGTGCCAAGGCCCATTTAGCTGGTTACTGCACTGACTTGCCCATTCTGAGATGTTTTGCTTAAAGTTTATGGTCCTGAGCATGTATAAGTTAAAGGGAGCAGTGATGGAGAGATCAGCTGTGATGGGCAATATCATCAATATTTATATATCTATACCACTATTATAAAGTAAGAACTTTGAACCTTTGAGGCGGGTAAACTCGGGAACCACAGCGCCAATCCAAACACACAATACATCATTAGAATTGTCAGGGTCTGCAGGCAGAGTGACATAGGCTATATATAACCAAAAAATATATGTTCTATAAAAAATATACATTCATAAAAAAGTAGTCCCTTTGAAGTAGCGCCGGGCTTGTGCGCTAACGACAAGAACGTGCGTGCTGACATCATCTAGCGCGGGGGGGTTGCGGCGGACAGGAGCGCGAGGAGGTCAAGGAGCGGCAGACAGGAGCGCGGAGATGAGCGAGGAACTCAGGCTGAGGTAGGTGAAGCGTGGGGAGGATCGGAACGTGTGCGGCGGAGTGAAGCGCGGGGAGGAGCGGAGGAAAGGACTCGGGCTGAGGTGGGTGAAGCAAGGGGAGAAGCGGCCCGTTATCGCTCACACGCGCCTGCGGGAAGTCTCCAATGTGGTACCAAATTCACAACGGAAATAAAAGACAGAACGCAAAATAAAATAATAATAAAGAGAGACATGTGCGCGTGTTTTCACAGGGCATTGGTCAGCCGGAGATGAGGTTTATTGCTAAGAGGTGGAACGCAAAATAAAATAATAATAAAGAGAGACATGTGTGCGTGTTTGCACAGGGCATTGGTCAGCCGGAGATGAGGTTTATTGCTAGGAGGTGGAACACAAAATAAAATAATAATAAAGAGAGACATGTGTGCGTGTTTGCACAGGGCATTGGTCAGCCGGAGATGAGGTTTATTGCTAAGAGGTGGGTGAAGCAAGGGGAGGAGCGGCCCGTTAGCGCGGGGAGGAGCGGTGAACTGTGTGCAGCTAATTAGGGGCCCTGAAGGTGGTGGGTGCGCAAAGGGGGACCCCCCCTGGACAACGTCGGGACGGGCTGCTAGTTATTCATATGGCAATAACGTCCCATATTTGCTTATCATTGTAAGATGCAATATTACCATTCAAATCTGCTTCACTGCAGACTTAATTGGTGAATTAACTTAATTACCAGTTTGTTCACAGGATCAAGTTTCTCCAGGTTTGGCTTGGTGAAATGTGCCTTGAAACGGCCTGGTTGTGATAACACTTCTTATGGAATTAACAAAATAGTTAACAATTCAGGAGGAATATCCAGTTTCATTCCAGCTCAAAAGAAGGGTAGAAATGGGATATTTGTAATTCATTAAGCGAAAAACCGGTCAATTGTTTACAGCACTAAATGTTAGTTTACTTTTGTTGAGAGTGCACCACAAACTACTTTTAGCAATTGAATAAGCAATATAGATGAAATGCTGAAGTTAATGTAAAAGAATCAGCTTTCATTATAACCGAATTAACCTATCACCCAAATAAAATATATATATTTATTCTTACTTTTCTAGTATTTCAATTGTTTTCTTGCTCATGCTGTTAAACTAAACAATTGAGCAAATATCCAACCTATTTACTTCTGTATGCTTATAGTAAATGGCAGCATACATATACATTTGGATAGTCCGTTCTAATCACTTAAATCAGGAAAATGGCAATTTAGAGTACTGACGCCTGTACCTACATATACCTAACTCACAAAACCAGCCAAGAAGCCCAAATGACTTCAACTATCTAAGGCTGATTACTTACAACGATTAGGAGACTGTTTCTTTAAAAGATTACTATCCCTACCTAATAGTTAGTTGCTCGAGCTATATGATGCATTATGAATTTAATGCACCATATATTACAGATGTCACTTCACTTCCGCCAGTTTTATTATGGCATTCAGTCTGGCAAAGGGATATGATGGGCCTAATCCAAAACATCATTAAGGATTGCCTTAAATTGTGAGCAGGCCCACAAGGACCCCTGGCTCAAATATGTAAGAGAAACATCAGTAATTTTGGGCCTTGGAGCATTATTTAATGAGCCTCTTAAGTGCCAGAAAATCCCTAAAGCAGAAATCAAATCTCGCTTTTAAATGCTTTGGGAAAATAAGAGATATGCTTCTAATTGTAATAAAACCATGGTGGCATTATACTTGGGATTACCTTCTATCCCTAAGGCCCCAAACTCATACTTGGTCACTGTGACCAACTTTCGTCACCGATATGTATTAGTGCGTTATAGATTAAATCTCATCCCTTGTTTGTTGGGCTTTCCCTCGGGAGCGTACTCAATCAATGAATTGCCAGTATGCCCATGAGACGGTACCCCCTTTCAGTCCAATCTTTATTTTATATTTTTCTGTAAATGTTATACTATCGAGTTCAGAAAGTATATTTGCCCAATATTTTATAAACACAAATTTGCCCAATGTCTTCCAGCTCTGTTCTTTCTCCAAATGTTACCTGATGCCTATGCATGTTTTTATCTCGCGTACTTTCTGTCTGGCCCTAGTAAATCGAAGATCGATTAGTCCATAGCTTGCACCTTAACTGATGATGGCACTGTTTAGTATGTATCTTTTACATTTTTTTATTAATTTACACGTTTTTAACAGTGTATTTTTAACCTAACTCTTTTTATTTTGCTTTTATTTGTCATTATTGATTATAATGTTGTGGAAATTAGATATATCATTGATTGTATGTATGATTTATCACACTTTTATGATCTTAATGTTTAAGGTCGAATAAAGCTAATTGAATAAATGAATGAATGACATCAACTAATAGTTAATCGATATCATTTGGAATAAATTAAACAAACTATCCATAGAAAAAGAGACGCCCTTTTCTTGATAAATGTAAGAGTATGCTTGCCTTTGGATACTTTGAGCAACTCCTTAGCACACATGTCATAAAGAGCCAAGCCACACAGTTCATAAATCATGTCTCTGACAAACTTGGAGTATTTCATGTTTGGATACCTGGGCGCAGATTTACAAGCCTCTTGTGCCACGTTTACGCCGCCTTGCGTGACGCAAAAGTGGCGTAAACGTGGCGCATCCCTGCGAGGCATTTACAACGTGACGCATCTAGGGAGAAGCGTCACGTTATAAAGCCCAGCGCCACAATGGGGGCATTCCCACGCAGGGTGGGCGTTCCGGTGCCTGTGCGCCACACAAAAGTGCCTTTGTGAAATCTACAAGATTTCACAAAGGCACTTCCGTGACGCTGCTACGTCAATTCCTTACGCCTGCTTGAAGCAGGCGTAAGGACTGACGCAGCATGTTAAGTATTGGACGGCCCTGAGCATTGCTGGAGTTGCGTTGCGCTTGCGACACGACTACAGCGATGCGCCGCCCTTACGTCACGAGATGCGGCACGCATCTGCCTACCCTTGCGCCACGGCGCACTGCATTGTAAATGCGGCGCTTCTGCCGCGATGGAAGAGTAGTTTTGCATGACGCATGTGTTCTGGCGTATCTCTGCTGATATGCAGAGATGCGCCAGAACTCGTAAATATGCCCCGTGATTTATAAAAGCGTCATTATATGTAGCCACATTTTACATTGTAGAACCAAAGTTGCACCACATATGGGTTTTAATATGAACTGGATGTATGTGCTTTATTCACTTCCCATAAAGGGCGAAATTGGAGAAAGGAAATGTGGTTCAGGAATTGATGAGTATCCTTTCCATCTGAGGTTAAGATTGTCCATTTAGCCTGGGGCCGTGGGAGGAGGCATCCCATTTGATATGATCAGAGCATTTAGGCCTCCTTCTGCCTTGCTCCCTAGCCTTCATATACAATTTGACCTTGGCCTCACAGTGTGCTTTGTTTATACCTCTCTTGGCTGCCCGTCTTCATGCATATGAAAAGTCCAGGAGTGGGATGTGTTCTGAAATCCGAATTATTGCAGAGAAACATGCTTGCCATTTACTTTGGATCAGCCTGTTGAAGCATTTAAGGAGCACAAAAGACCATCTGGGGGCGCATTATGGATGCGGCGCATAAAAGGCGTGCTCAGCGCAATGAAGCGAAATGCGGCGTATTATGGTAAATGCGCTTCCCCCAGGGCAGCGGCAAACTCGCACTGTGGGGCAGCGCATTTATATGAAAATTGAAGCTGCTGCTTGCAGCCACTATTGTTTTCACAGTGCAGACGCCAACCCGGCTTATCTTGAAGTGGGATTAGAGATCCCCTTCGAGGTGGGTGTGGTCAATAACAGCACCACCTGCCAGAGTATGTCTGGGGGGTCCATGGTGTAGTGTCGGGCCCTAGGCCCTCATTATGCTAAACCATGGAGGCGCAGACACAGGGGAGTAGCTTGGTAAACTGGACACGAGCACGAGCGCTCGGCCCATTTTATTAACTGGGTCACGTGACTCATGACACCAGTGGTGGGTGGGTGTAAAGTGTGGGTTACATCATGTAAACAACTAGACCGTGTCCAGCAGGACACTACACATGGAACCACTTTTCCACCCTCCAGAGGCTGCTGTCATGGGGCCCACTGACAGTGTGCCACCTTCAAGCTGGCGCACTGTCAGTGCACCTCCTGAGAGCGTCTTTGCCTCAGTGACCGCGACTGTAATACGGCATGGGCGCAAAGGCGCACACCCACATGCAAATGAGGGCCCGGCCCTGAAGATAGCGCTAGTGCTTTATGTGCGCCAGCACTATCAGTATTACAGAGGGGGCCATACAAGTGTCGGCGACCCCTTCTGTAACATCAAAGTGCCCCCGGGCACTTTCTGTAATACAACCTCTGTAGTGTTGTAAAAGAGGGGATTTGTGAACTGAATTAGGTTAAAAATATGGTACTAGGAAACAAAATTGTCTACCTCGAGACAGGAAATAAAATGAACAGCAGCTTAGATTGGCTAAAAATTATTGAATAATGGGAGTTTTTTAACAGGTATATTTTGGAGACGTTTTCTCTTCATATCAGAAAATATTTCACGCCCGACTTATAGGGTGGTTCGATCACAGTGGGTCCTGGCAGAATCAACCATTTGCATACATTCTTCCTTTGAATCACCTGTGAAGCTTCCAGGCCAAAGACACTTTTTTCTACGCTGCCCTGAATAAGATTTATGTCTCTCAACTGTCTCTCATCACCACAATGCTACTGTGCACTTTAAAACCACAGTCAAAGTGTCTTTATTAACTACGCTTATGTCTACATGCTGTAAATAATAGGTTTACTGTTACCTAACTAAATGGTGGTATTCACTTTACTAACTTTAAAAGGATGGAAGGCCGAGTTGGCCTTGCAGGTTTCAGATTTAATTTGTAACCTGCATGTCACCACAGACTCCAGCAACTTTTAACTTATCCAGACACTTTGTTTTCTATGAATTCTAATTGCACATGTATACAAAGTTTAAAATTGTGTGTGTGCGAAATAATGTAATTTGCTTTTGTGCAATCACATGAAATATCACAATTTTATTTTGTGAAATTATTCATGAATATATGCAAAAGGCAAATCTAAAATGTCATTCTATATTGTAGGGCTAAATGCGTTCTTGAGTTAATATTCCCCTTTGGCACTAAATTGTGCAAAGAGGCACAGCACCGTGTACAGCAGCCACTCGTTTTCTGTTGTTCTTATGTATTCGCAGTAAAGCTTCTCTATGAATATCACAATTACTACCAATTTATACTGTGGATGATGCTCAATTACATAAATTGGCGTGATGTCATCAATTCAGGAATTTCACATGTAAATGTATAGGCATTTATATAGCACACTACTTACCCGGAGGGTCCCAAGGCGCTTCGACCGCTGCGAAACCCTTCCTGGCTTCCCTGAGAGATGGTCCCTTAATGGGTATCTCCAGGGTGAGACCAGGCATCCCCGGCGGTCTGGTGGGGCCGTTAGTGAAGATGAGGCAAGCTAATACCCAGAGTTGCCGAGTGTGATCGCTGATCAGAGTGGGCACCGAGGCGAGAGAATTATCGAGTCCGCTGACCCTGGTCCAGAAACCTGCCGCGCCGGGAATCAAACCCTGGTCCCGGGCCGTCTTCTGCTCTCGGGTCTGCCGCCTCTAACCAGTGAGCCACACTACCTCACACTACCTCACCCACACATATTATTATTATTATTCTGAGTTTTTTATAGCGCCTGGTTACCGAAGAGGCATCCCAGCGCTCAACCAGAGAATGGAACTGTCAGAGTAGTGAGGGGGTTAGGCAGAGAACAGGAAAGTTTTTAAGAGTTTGCGGAATCGAAGAAGACTAGCTTCCGCACGTAGGTAAAGGGGAAGAGAGTTCCACAAAGAGGCTACATTTACCGAGAACCTTCTGCCACCAGTTCTTGCTTTCTTCACCCTCCCTACCTGCAAGAGATGTTGGTGGTCAGACCGGAGGGAACGGGGGGCCTTATAGGGCTGGACCATCTCCCCCAGAATAGGTGGGCCTGTCCCCTGCAGGACTTTATGAGCGATACAGAGTGACTTGAACTTCACCCTGTCCCTCACAGGGAGCCAATGCAGCGCCTTCAGCGCAGGGCGAGCAGATTGATGTCTGGGGAGGCCAGTCAGAAGCCTGGCGGCCGCATTCTGCACTTGCTGAAGTTTATTCAAAGTAGATTCTGGAGCACCCAGGAACAACGCGTTGCTGAAATCCAGCCGCGAGATGATAAGTCCCTGGATGAGAAGTCTCCTAGTGACCGCTGGTAGCAGCGGTAGAATCTTCCGGGCCGAGCGGAGCAGGCCAAAGCACACGCCAGCGGTCTTTTTGGCATGGGTTTTGAACGACAGGTCCTGCTCAAGCCAGACCCCAAGGCTCTTAATCTCCTGCTTGGGGGTGGGTACAGGCCCCAGGCAGTCGGGCCAGCTGCTGGGAGACAAGGATGGAGAAGAATTTCCCAGCAGCATCAGCTCCGTCTTGGAGCCGTTGAGCTTTAGTGCTGAGCTGCACATCCAGGTGTAGATCTTCTCCAAACACGAGTGCAGCCGGTCAGGAAGGTGAGCCGACTGGGAAAGGCCTACCACCAGCTGAGTATCATCAGCATAACTGATGATTTTAATACCCAGCGGCAGTACCACACTCTCCAGGGGGGCCATATAGACGTTAAATAAAGTAGGGCTCAATGAAGAGCCCTGCGGCACACCACACTGGAGAGGGAATGAAGATGATTTTTCATGGCCTTCCCACACCTCAAATGTACGGCCCTCCAGGAAGGAAGTAAGCCACTTGAGGGCCGAACCGGCGATCCCTACACCAGCCAGCCGTTGGAGAAGCACCAGATGGTCCACGGTGTCAAAAGCAGCACTGAGGTCCAGGAGGATCACTGCCACTGATCCCCCCGAATCCAGAATGCTCCTAGCGTTCTCCACAACGGCCAGCAGGGCGGTGTCGGTCCCCTGACCGGGACGGAAGCCCGTTTGGGAATCACCTAAGAGGGAGTTGGCCTCCAAGAAGTCCGACAAGCGGCTGTTCACCAACTTCTCAGCGACCTTGCTGAGACCCGGCAGCAGAGAGATGGGCCTAAAGTTGGCGAGGTCGGCGGGGTCCAGGTTAGGCTTCTTTAAAAGGGCCTTCACAACCGCCCCTTTCCAACTGGGGGGTACTACCCCTTGAGTGAGGGACAGATTTATAAGGTCCGTCACTGGGCCGCCGATGGTAGAGGCTACCTGTTTCAGGTATTTAATCGGTGCCGGGTCTTTCGGGGAGCCACTCTTCATGGCCCTCAGAATCGAGAGAACTTCCTCCGTGGTGACAGTACCAAAGGAGGCCAGCTCCACTGGTCGCAACTCCAGCTGGGAGCTGGGGTTGTCACCCGAGGGAGGAACCTCATCTTGCCGGGGAAGGGAGGCCAGTATGTTCTCAATTTTTGTTTTAAAAAAGGAAGCCAATTCTGTGTATTTTTTGCGTGGGTCCTCATGGATGATCTGAGGTTCGGGGATATTCAGTAGCTCCTTGATCACCCTGAATGACTCTTTAGAAGAGTTGGCCGCAGAGCCTATTCTCTCTTCAAAGAATCCCGATTTTGCCTCCCGAATGGCGAATTTGTAAGTCCTCAGTGCCTCCCGATATTCCTTCCGCTTCAATTCACTCCAATCTTTCCTCCAGGACCGCTCTAGCCTCTTGCATCCCTTCCTTAAAGATCTCAATTCGGACGTGTACCAAGGCGCCGAGCCCACTCTCTTCCCCTTCATAAGTTGTTTCCTTTTAGGTAGGAGGAAGTCTAACGACTCCGTTAGCCAGGTGTGCAGATTTGCATCTGCAACCAGCGGGTTGGATCCAAGAGGGGGCCGCGTTGCCTCAAGATGTGCCGCCCAGGTGTCAACCGGGAGCCTCGACCAGGCTCTTTCCAAAGTGTGGACCCTTGGAGCAGTTGCAGCTAGATTGTCAAATTGCCACGTTGCGGACACCAAAAAATGGTCTGTCCAGGGCAGGGGCAGCGCCGGAGATGCATTGAGGTGGTCCAGGTTGGAGAATAACGGATCTAACAGATGGCCCTTCTCATGGGTCGCCCCCGGGTTAGCCAGAATGATCCCGAATGCTTTGAGATCATCCAGCAGATCTACTCCCGGGGCGTTAGAGGGGCCATCCAGATGGATATTGAAGTCTCCCAGAGCAACAAAGTTGGTAGTTGAGGAAGCCAGAAGTGTGGTAGTTTCTAGGAGAGAATTGTGGAAATTTCCCAGAGAGCCAGGAGGGCGATAGATCAGCAGGCCCTTCAGAGACATAGTAGATGACAAACGGAGGGTGAACTGACAACTCTCACAATCAGCCACCCCTCCGTTCTGAACCTTACAAGCAAGCGTGTCCCTAAAAAGGATAGCGACTCCTCCTCCCCTCCCCACAGGTCTGTCAAGGTGGGATATGAGATAGCCTGGGGGGAGTGCTCTGACCATGTCAGGGCCCGAGCTGGGGGAGTTTATTTCTAAATTCCTAAAATGTACACCGAGAAAATTTAAATTTTGAAGTCCTAATTAAAATTAGGAAGTTGAGCAGCTTTGGTTCCACTGTTTCGCAAACCTCATCAATATTATACCCCTCTAAATCTGTAAAAAACTACACAGTGGAAAGATTTGTTTCCCAGTTCGCTATTGTCTTTCAGAAAGAAGCATCTCCTTGCACAGGAATTTTGAAAATCTCATCATCACCACCACCTAAAGATTTCTTGGTGGCCACCTCAAATTCTAATCATACTGTCTCAAACACTTGTACACTGCACACCCACGAAATACAATTTAAAATATGGTTCAAAATCTAGCACTGCAAATAATCTGCATACATAAAAGCATGCCCATATAATCCCACCTAAAAGCATCTTTGCTAACTCCTCACTGTTCGCAGATTGATTGTACATGGAGGCTTAAGTCAGAACTCTCACTTTTCCCACACTCAAGCAAGATAGCTCAGCTAGTTCAGATGTGTTCCTTTGCAATCTAGGACTTGTTTATACCATTCGGAAATTAGGGCTACAAGTTATAGAATGCCAAGAAAATTTCTGAGCTGGAAGAGTGACTCATGCATCGATCTGGAAAACTTGAGGTCTCTCTGTAATCATGAGATCCACTAAATCCAGGTTCGAGTCCCTTGACCACAGCCAAAAAACACAATTTTTTTAAACAAGTATTTGGTGGTGAGAGTTCAAAGCTCCTCAGACTATTGAACCCACGTTGGATAGGTGTCCAGTCCTCCATCTTGTGCTCACCCTATTGATTTGCCATTGCACATGTCAGAGGGTCACCAAGTTATTCTATTTTCATCTCAGGATGGGTAAACAAAATGCCAAGCAATCCAAGCTCTTATTCGGAAACAGACTCCACACTCACCAGGTTGAGCAATCGTATGATCCTAAAAGGAATACTACACAACAAAATGAGAGTGATATGCAAGATGATCTCCACACAATCCTAATAGGCTTCAAGACTAGTCTGAAGACTACTGACTCCAAATTAGATCTCCTCATGGCCCGTTTAGACAACCTCAAACAATGGGTAGACAAACATGAAACGAAATCGACTACTTGGAAACTAGAGTCTCGGATGCAGGTGACCTGCAGGCTGAATCGAAGCAACATATGCTGCAAATAGACAGGGTACTGGAGGTTATAACGGCAAAGAATGAAGACTGAGAGACTATCTCTAGACGCAACAATCTCTGCATAACAGGGATTCTAGAGATCACATCCCAAATTATCTGCTCTTTTCACTCTGGAGAGGGCCCACCGCTCTCTGACCCCAAACCACCAGTGGGGGCCCAGGCACGTCCCATAGGTGCGTGAATACTGAACTACTGTGATCAGGACAAAATTGTAAAGCTATGGAAAACATGGCGGCCGGCTAGTTGCGGGTCGCGAGTGCACGGAGGTGGTGGTGTTCAGAGTTGTAATGAGGAGCTGTTTTGCGGCTGTTTCGTTTCGTGGCTCGTGAGAATTGCGGAGAGCGGCGGGAAAGAGTGTGGAATCAGGCTGGCCTGGCTAGGTTGAGCAAGCTGACGACTACGAGAAAGTTTCCCTGGAGTTTTCTTTTTTTTTCTATGCGCCTCTCTGCGTAGCAGTTAACGCATGGAGACGAAAATCGCGGTGCCTGCAGGTGAGGACGGCGAGCCTCTGGAGCTTCTGGAGTCGGGGCTAGAGGTCAGCAGGGACGCCGCGGAAGAGACGAGCTCAGAGGTGAGCGCTGTAACAGAAGCCGCTGTCGGCTGGACAAGGGCTGCCCAGGAGGTAGGAAGGGGGAGAAGGGCGGCTGAAAAGATCACTTTGAGAGCCGGGGGCGGGCGAGGTAAAGGAATTGAATACACACACGAGTTGTGTGCTAAAACAGGAAATAACAAGCAGACTTCTCCGTATGAGGATGTTAATGTAAAAACGAGGACGAGAGTGGATTTAGGGAAAGCGGCATATGCGCTAAGAAGTGCAGGCTCGGCTAACATAAATAAAGCAGAGTTAGGAGACATACAAAGACTGCCAGAGAAGCTTAAAGAGAGGAAAGCACAGACTCGAGGCAGGTCATTAAAACGACACAACGCTGCTTTAGATAAAAAAGGAAAGCTTAAAGTAGTCCCTTCTCCTTCCCTTAACGCTTACTTTAAAACAATCCCAAAAACACTAATCTTGCGACCAAACACTGATAAGGAGGTTTTTGAGCAGGGCCAGATCCTTCCATTGAGTCCTAACAGATATCAAGTTTTAGTGGAAGACTTGGGAGGTCTCAGTCAGGAAGAAGGGGAGGGAGACGAGAATATGGCCGACGGAAGTGAGGCAGATAAAGCTGTAAAAAGTACACCGGGCAGCGAAAATACGGAGACTTCTGGAGTGGTTGTAGAAGACATGGCGGGGGCACAGGAGTCTTCACCACAAGACAACAGTAAGCATTCTGGGGAAAATACAGGGATGCCTGACCAAGAGGAGGTTATTCCACACAGTTTAGATAACCCAGACACATATATAGTCACTCTTTTGAGAAAACTAGATAGGGACATGAAGGAAGGTTTCCATGTTGTGAGAGCTAATCATGCAAATATCCAGGCTTCATGTAATAGTTTGGAGGCCAAATTCAGCGAGTTAAATCAGCGCACAGAGGTTCTGGAGTTAGAGGCAAAGAAACTCCGCGAAGAGGTAGTCGCGAATCAAAAAGAAATCGAGGACATTAAATTCTTAGGTAGAGCCCAGGATGAAAGGATGGAGCGTCTAGAGAATATGCAGAGACGCAATAATTTAAAAATCTTGAAGCTACCCGAAAAAAGTGAAGGGACAGATATAAAAAGATATGTGGCACATATTTTAAGCACAGAGCTAGAGTTAGAGGTAGATGAAGAAACTATTTTTGCTGACATACAGAGGGTACATCGAGATCCTTTTAGGCTGAACTCAAATAGGACTAAACCAAGAAAAATCTTAATTAATTTCTTGACATATAATTTAAAAGAGAGTATCTTGTTGGCAGCCCTGAAAAAGAAATCTCTAACAATCAATGGAACAAAAGTAGAGATTAGATCAGATTTGTCTCCCGTAACGGCAAATAGACAGTGGGAGATGGGAAAGAGAATGGAGCCTCTAAGGAGTCTGGGCGCTACAGTCCAGCTTAAATTTCCGGCATTTCTTAAAGTTATGTGGCGGAACAAGATGCACTCTTTTCGATTTGTTGAGGATGTTGATGATTTTATTGAAAGATGTACAGAGTTATCACGAGAAGTATCTACTATAAATCAGGGACTGTAATGACTCTCTCTTAGTAATAGCCAAGAGACAGCAAACATATAAGATATTTTTGGTACTAGAGAAGCACCACCACCTTTGCACTCATAAGGCCTACGGCCATGGATAGACAGGTAGGGTTTTCCAGAGGGAGGGGGGATGGGGCAAGGGGGTGGGAAATGAGAAGGGAAAAAATTAAAAAAATAATCCTCAGATGCCAATGGGCCACCAGTGATGCAGAGATTAGCTGGTTTTTTAAGGAGAATGACGGGGGTTGATAAGAAAGAAGTAAAAATTTTGTCCTGGAATGTTAACGGGCTAAGAGTGAAATCCAGGAGAAGGATTATTTTTAAATACTTGGAGGATACATTGGCTCATATAATTATTTTGCAAGAGACCCACTTAAATGAAGAGGAAAGTAAGGTTATGTTTGGTACACAGAAATGGATAGCATACAAATATTATACGCCACAGACTATGGTGACTAAAGGGGTTGCAATTTTAGTTAGGGCAGGAGTTCAGTTCTCTTTTTGTGCTATGGCGGGAGATCCTGGAGGGAGGTGGCTTATAGTACAGGCCATGGTTGCTGGGAAAAACCTTGTATTGGTTGGGTATTATGGGCCAAACATTGATGATTTGGCCCCTTTGGACAAATTAGCATCAGAATTATTGAGTTTTTCTGGAGACATAGTTATGGCAGGAGATTTCAACACGGTAATGGACAAAGATCTGGATCGTTCAGGAAAGAGAGCACAGAGTAATGTTAAGATGTCTAACAGAGTAAAAGAGCTATTAATACAATATGGAATGTGCGATATATGGCGTATTAAATCAGGCAAGAAGATGGGTTACACATATTATAACCAAAAGTATAGACATAGGTCCAGGAAAGGATATGTCTTGTTAGATTTAAGGATGGTGGAGTATGTCACAAACATCAATCATGTAGGGGTACATTTATCAGACCATTCAGCTATCCACCTGCATTTGATATTTGGTCAAAAAACTTGTGAACCTGTTTGGAGATTGGATCGTACAATCCTGTTAGACCAAGAAGCCATAGAAATCGTAGTAGGCGAATTGGATGCTTTCCTGAATGTAAATGTGGACTCTGCTAAGTTAGATGTGGTATGGGACACATGTAAGGCTTTCTTGAGGGGGAGGCTGGGAGCCTTAGGTGCGAAGAAGAGAAGGATATACTACAGTAGAATTTTGGACCTGGAAGAAGAGATTAGACAGAACGAGGCTAAGATTGTGGGAGAAGAAGAGCAGCAGCTAAGAGACCAGGCTATCCTAAATATATCAAAATTGAGGGCTGAATTAGCCACAGTTCTTGCAGCAAGAAACAAAGAGAAGTGGGATGCTAGTAACTTGGCACATTTTAGCTATGGAGAAGGGTGCAGTAAACTGTTGGCGTGGAAAGCAAAGAAAGATCGGGTTCGAAACTTCATCAAAGAAATAAGAGTAGACGGAGATACGGATATTACAGATAGTGGAGAGATTTCAGAAGCTTTTTACGAGTATTTCTCCACAGTTTATAAGGAGGAGTTAGTACCAGATTCACAAGAGATAACAGAATGGGTACAGTTAATAAGTCCACTCCCAACCCAATATAAACAGATTTTAAATTCGGAAATCTCACTGGTAGAGGTGGAAAAAGCTATTAAGAAGGGTAAGAGGGGTAAAGCTCCAGGGCCAGATGGTCTTCCTCTAGAAGTTTATAAAACTCTGATTGGTTTAATTGCTCCTTTTTTACAGCAAGTTTTTAACAACATCTTTAGAGGAGACATAGCAATGCCGAAGTCTTGGAATGAGGCAGTAATAGTACTGGTCCCAAAACCCGGCAAATTACCTAAATACTTAGATGCTTACAGGCCAATATCATTATTAAATAATGATTATAAACTGTTTACTAAAATCATGGCCGATAGATTAAGCTTAGTCATTCCACTTTTAGTGCATGATGACCAAAAGGGTTTTATGAAGGGTAGATATTTAAAAGAACTTACCTTCTCAGTGGTTGGCGCAATAGATATGGCGACAGTTTTCAATCTCCCTCTTGCTCTTATTGCCCTGGACGCCGCCAAGGCATTTGATCGTGTGAATTGGCTATATCTGAAGAAGCTTATTCAACATCTAGGTTTAGGCACATGCTACACTAATACGTTGTTATCATTGTACAGCTCTCCCACTTCCAAGGTGCTGGTAAATGGTATTTTGACATCCTCTTTCAGAATAATGAGGGGCACCCGCCAGGGATGTCCAATTTCCCCTTTATTATTTAATTTATATATAGAGCCGCTTGCTAGTAAGATTAGAGCGATGGATGCAATAGCTCCTTTTAGGGCAGGCGAGTGGAACAAGAAGATTGGTCTTTATGCGGATGACATTATTATTTTTACTTCAAATCTGAAAGAATCCATGGGAAATATTTTTAAGCTCACTAAAGAATTTGGCAAAGTTTCAGGATATGAAATTAATGAAAGCAAAACAGAACTAATGGCATGGAACTTGGATACTGAGAACTTTAAATGTAAGAAGGAGATGAGATATCTGGGAGTGAGAATAACACAGAATACAGCGGAATTAACAAAAATCAATTTTTCAAGGGTGAAAAAAGAAATAGGGGAGACATTGTGAGGTTGGAGTCATTTACCTCTCACTCTGATTGGTCGTACTAACTTGATTAAAATGGTGATCCTACCAAAGCTTACATTTTTGTTTGAAACAATTCCTTGGGACTTTGACAAGAAAGGGCTTAAGAGACTACAAAGTGAAATTTGTTCCTTTATATGGGCTACTAAAGCAGTTCGCTTATCCTGGAAAAAAATTAGAAGAAGATGGGACAAGGGAGGGTTATCAGCCCCAGATTTTTTGTTATATGACTGGGCTTTTCGTTTAAAGAACTTGAGAGAACTAATGGGAATACCAAAAGCTACAACTATTGGGTGCATTTTTCTGGCTATGTTGAGATTGAGTAACCATAATGAAGATGGATTCATGTATAAATTCTCAGACCCAAAATATTTCAAAAAGGTGAGATTAAAAACTCTACGGGAGGCAGCAGAGCTCTGGTATAAAATCAGGAAAATAGCAAAGTTGACCTATTTTGGATACAGGTCATCCATATGGGACACACCAGGATCACCGTTATGGGCAGAAGACGCATTGGCTGTCCCGTTAAAAACAGCAGGATTAAAAACTTGGGGAGATCTATTTCCGGAGGGAGCATTGATTGGTTGGACACAAGCGGCACAGCTGTGGGGGCAAGGGTTATCTAAGTTTAAGTACATGCAGATACAAAGCTGGGCAAACAAGATGGATATTGTTGTAGGACTTCAAAGTGACTTTGAAGACAAGACTTTTTCCTCACAAACATTCAAGAAAGAAGTTGCGATGTGGTACTGGGCAATGGTGGACATGGAAGATGGCCCGTTTACACTGCCAGAACAATTATGGAGGGATTGCTTGCCGGACATCGCCACAGAAAATCAATGGCAAGTAATGATGACTATACTATATAAAACAGTTAAATCTGCAAATTTAAGGAGAAATGTTCTCTTTACTATCCATAGAGCCTATTGGACCCCCCGCAGACTATCGAAGTTTAAAGCCGGAGGACGGGTTGAATGCCCAAAATGCGGAAATATAAATGTGGATGACTTGCACATGTTTGTGGAGTGTTTAAACATCAGGGAATTTTGGGAGATGGTAAGCAACTGTCTATCACAATCAATCGGCCACACGATAGAGGTAAGCCATGAACTAATTATTACCGGGAGACTTGACCTATTTGATAACAGAATAAATGATAAAGTAAAGATAGTTTTTTATGGGGTGTTCCTAGCCCGTAGGGAAATCTGTAAAGTCTGGGTAGAAGCTAAGACACCGACACTCATAGATTGGTTAAATAGCATGAGATATTTTGCGACACTAGACTCTAAAGGTCTGATAAATAAGAAACAGAGATTTTGGTTACTCTTTTTGGAACATTTTGGATAATAGGCAGACTTGTGTCTGGGTACAGGATAAGAGACTAGTACATAATGGAAAATTCCTATGATTAAGGCCTCAGCCTATCTCGCAGGCCGGTGGAATAGGTCCGTCCTTCGTGAAGGCGGAGTGGAAGAATCGGGTTGCGGCCTCCGGTGTGGCTGTGTTATAATACACACATGGTGGTATAGGAGATTGTGGCCCAGTCCGGGCTGGAGAGCTGCACATACTCGAGTCCACAGCCAGCATATTGAGATAAAAGCCCAGGGCGGAGACTACTGAACAAGGGTGGCGAAAAGGCTAATGAGGAATAAAAAAAATAAAAAAAAAAAAAAAAAATTGTAAAGCTATCTCGTATCATGGAACGATACAATATCAGGGCAACAACATTTCATTCTATCCCAATTTCACTATTGCAGTACTGCCGGCACACCAACATTTTCTACTCACTAAATGAATCCTCCAACATGCCAGCGTACCATATGCCCTGCTCTAACTGGCTAAATTGTAAATTTCCTACAAGGGTAAGATGCACTTTGTCACAGAGGCCAGATCTGCACTGCAATTCACGAAACACATCAGCAGGATGCATCGCTCTCCTTCGGCCTCAACGCGCTCATCAGTGGGCACTCAGCTAAGTGACAATGATTGACTGCATCTTCAGGTACACAAGTATGATCCTGAACTTCACTGATGGTGTTGGGGGGATTGTATACCAAAGGTATCACTCCATTCTGGACATTAGTCTAATCATTGTTATTGTTGTATTATCAGATTCATATTTATTTTCGAAGTTGTGAACAAACAAATGTTGGCATAATTCTGGTATGTTTCCTTGGTTGTAGCTCGAAAAACAAGCCATTAATGGCAGGATAGTTCACTTGGTGATTCTCTACCCCTGGGAGAAAATTCCCAAACTTTTCTATTTGGTTTTATTTTTCCTTGGTATTATTGGTAGCTGGAAGGGTTTAATGTCACAACCTGTTTGGGGGGTTGGTGTGGGAGGGAAGAAGATTGGGATTTGACAATTGGGCGATTCATATCTCTATTGGAGTGGTATAAACGGAGGATGGTTTCTCGTGTTAAATGCTTGGCTTTTCCAGAAAGGGTGGGTGAAGATTGTGGCCTTCCATGATATTGTTTGTTCACAGTAATGCTCTGCTGTTCTGTCTCAAATTTTTTTATTCGTATCCCATGATTACAATCATCACACTCTCACTACATTTTACACCATACAGACCACTTTTGCTCAGACATAGACAAAGACTGATAATATGGCTTGTATATTTTACCTTACATGGAATGTAGGCACTCTGAATAATTGCAGAAAGTCAGGGCTGGTACATGCACATCTTAATTTCCATAACATTGACATATGTTTACTCTTAGAGACCATTTGCTACCTCCTCTGCATCTGGGCTTCGCTTGCATTGGTTCGGTAAAACTCACTCTTCTGTGTTCTCAAATTATCCCATAGGAGTCCCAATACTACTGAGGAAGGTCCTGCCCTAGCATAAATCTCACCGGTAAAGCGAATTGTGCAGATTCCCCAACCTGTACCTTGTGCTTTCACCTGGCCCCTGCTGCTGCAGGGACTACAAGACACTACATTTAAGGAGGAGGTACGGTCTGCCATTGTTGATTACTTTGAAAACAATGCAAGATCAGTGAAGTCACCCTCTACCTTATAGAAGGCTTTTAAGTTTAAGGTTGTAATATGGGGGGACAGTATTCTTAAGCAATCAGGCGTGTTGAAGGCGATTCATGGGACTTTGTTCCAATTAGAAGATGATATCCATGCGTTGGAACTAGAGTTGTGTCATGCACAAGACCCTTCTATCTTAGCAAACATCTGTGACAAGCTCTCCGAATATAAGGAAGAGGAGGCCAGGGACTCATTCTACCTGGGCACAAAGGCTCAGATATGCCACTAGGGCGAGGGAGGTCATCCAGGTAAAACCCTGGCATGGCTTCTTCGTAAACCACATGCCTCTACAAATGTGGTGGGTCTCTGGAACGCAGAGTCCCAGCTAATTTCCGTTCCTTCGGAATTACTGAATGTCAGTTACATACAGCCACCCCAATATTGGACTCAGACATGCTTAAGACCTATTTAGACTCTATACAATTATTATGGCTGGAGCAGGTCCTCAGGGAATTTCTCAAATTACCCATAATGCCGGAGAAAATTTTGCAAGTCATTATAAGCTTCACAGGAGATAAGGCCCCTGGCCTTGATGGCCTGACAGCAGCCTTCTATAAAGAGTACGCCCCACTTCTAGTCTCCCATCTGTTACAGATGTATTAGGAATCTAAGATTTACTGATCTCTCCCCAACTCATTGAGAGAAGTTCTAACAATATTAAAGCTAGATAAACCTGCAGCATACTGTGATACTTATTTTTCCCTGTCCTTAACACCATCGCTGCTTGAGAGTTTCCCCTCCTGTGCTGAAGGTCAATGGAAACGGGTGTGGTCATGACGAGCTCAGCTCGTCATGAGTGCAGCTCAACTTTGCCTCATGACGAGCTTAGCTCGTCATGAGCCTGGAAGGGATTAATAAATACAGACAACAAGGTTTATACCAAAGTGCTCGCAAACCACTTGTTACCCCTGCCGCCCCTAATTGTGAGACCAGATCAATCGGGCTTTGTACCAGACCGATCTACCTAACATGACCTGCATACTATTTTCACAGTGATGCATCATTTACACCCTCATATTACTGCAGCTACTGCGCTATTAGATGCCACCACGGTATTTCACTCTTTAAAATGGGCATTTCTGTTTCCACTGCTCCAGCACCTGGGGCTAAGTACTCAGTTTATCAAAGATGTCCCGCTCCTATACCCCTTCCCCGTTGCTCTTGTGCAATTATTTGGACTCATCTCTGATCCAATCTCAATTTCAGGCGGCACGCAACAGGGATGTCCACTATAGCTGCTATTATTTGCCATTGCCATGGTACAGTTGGCAGCTAGGCTCTGCCAGCATCAAGTAAACAGGAGCCTTGGCTTCACATCTAAGGGCTTTGTTGTGTCAATGTATGCAGATGACATCACCCTTTACATATGCAAACCACAGACAAATCTGGACCCTCTGATGTGTAAAGCTGCTTGATTCAAGGGTTACTCTGGCATTCAAATAAAATGTTCCAAGTCGGTGTTGTTTCTCCTTACGGCAGCTACAATACCCATAACCCTTTAACCCCGGCGGTAATTCCGCCACGGTGCGGGCGTTTCCGTGCACGGGGGGGCGGGTCGGCCGTTGGACGAGCACAGCACTACGAAGGTAGTGTTTGCGTCGGCCAACGGCCGACGGCACCACGCAACGGGTTAAATACTTCAATAACTGCTGAAATGGTCAACAGACAGATTAAATACTTAGGAAAATGGCTCAGTAGTAAAAACTCAGAGAAGTTATGGCAGAGCAATTATGGACAACCAGGTGATTGGCTTGGGACCAGCATCCCAGTGTGAACCAAACCAGGGCCGGACTGGTAAATCCGGGCACCTGGGCAATCCCCCGGTAGTCTGGATGTGGTGGGGTCCGGTTTTGTGCCAGGGGGCCGGTTTGGAATTGGAACCTGGCCCTAGTGACGGTCTGTGACCGTAACCGTGACTGACCCAAATAAGTTCAGTAGCAGCTAAATCTGCTGCATAATTAATGCTATGTGAATAATGCTGGCAGTATTCCATGAATAATTTGATAAATAAATGCAACTGCTGCTGCTAGGGTGGGGTCTGGATTTTGAGATCATGCGCATTGAGCCCTGGCTCGAGCAAAGTGCATGTGCGAGGTCAAGGAGGCAGGCATCGATCTCGTGATCTCAAAGGCAGAGATGAGTCGACAGAGAAAAAGAGCGAGGCACAAAATGTAGTTATTTCTAGCCAACTGTCTGCAGGATTGTCTAGTCAGGACCGTCCGGTCCATTCGTTTAAGTTGCAATGCATTCTGTGAGTGTCAGACCTGCATGCTGTTGTATTCAGGATTCATCACGGGGCAGGAAACTGTCTGGGCTCGGGCGCGTGGGCCGGATTCGAACTTAAAAACAAAAGGCCTGTTTAGGGCCGTGATCGGGACAGGCTAGGCAGCGGCAGGTCTACTTCTCACTCTCTCTCCTCTCCTTTCTTTGATTTGCTACCTTGTGAAATGGATCAAAAAAAGAAAGACAGTTTTGCTGGAAATGTTGTATTTTTCTGACATTTTAATTCCAAAGTGCAGCATCTGGAATAAAACGTTAAAAATATGAAATATTTTGAAAAAAAAGAAAGATTGGTAGCACATTGGCCAGATTGATTTTATTCACACCAAAACACATTAGCGCTACTTTTACAGAGTTTGCCAGTGATGCTCAATTTCGTTTTCTTGTCTTTGTTTTCCCCGGGCTTGCAACTAGTGCATCAATCCTGGAGGTACTGCAATGTGTTGATTGGAAAACAAAATGTGTACTGTGGCTCTGCATCCAGGGATGTAGTCTTTTTCCATACCGCTTACGTTTTGTAAGGATGTAAGCAATGGACATTGAAATGGGTCCATTCAAGGCCCTGTGGTCATGCAGTTACCTTTTCAGGCAAAAGCACTCACTGATTTCTGATCAATTGGGTTGTAGTTGAAGGCAGTGTGAGTTTTTCTTGGGGCAGTATAGTGTTCAGTGGGGGAGAGGATGTGGCACTATTGTCAGAGCTTCTGAATTGGGACTGGGGAACCAGGTTCAGCCCTCATGACCAGTCCACAAGACCACTCATGAGAGAGCACAATGCCATGCTAGACCTTAGAAGGCTTCGGAAGACCTTAGAAGCCCTGGTGTCTTAGCACCAGCAGGTGGACCCTAGCGTGGCAAGTGTGGGTTAACCTTGAAGGCATGTCCACCACAATCCATACTGAAGTTCGCCTCTAGTCTTGCGGGCAGGCCTATGAAGCAGCACACCCTAGAACAACAGTGACTCTGTCACTGAGGTCACAGGACCCTTGAGAAGGGCCAGCTCTAAGGCGGTGCAACCAGTGTGACCGCACTGGGTGCTGACTATGGTGGAGGCATTATGTTTGCAAGTATATTATGGTTTTAAAATCGCATGCTGCCTCCTTCCAGGCCTTCAGCAATTTTCGGCAACAATAAAAATGTCATGATGACTCTGATGATTTATGTTCTTCCTAGAGAGAGATCGGAATTTTGTCTAGTGGAAGTTTTGACTCATGGAAAGGTAGCTCAGAGGGTTAGTGTGCCTGCTGCAAAGAACATGTACCATGCAGATCACAAAGTGCACATAAAGTAAATAGGGTAGTGGGCTACTGCTTTTGTCAGAGGGAGCCTTTTGTTACTTGCAATTTATACGTTAAAATCCTAACATAGAACAGTGAGCTATTAACTGTCATATAAGAGCTGCATACAAACTGCAAGGTATAAAATAGAGCGTTATGTTTTTTCCCCAGTCATTGATTATCCTAATGTTGCAAAAAGTGTTCTTTTAGACAGAAGTCAATTCTGATTATTACAGAGAACCCTCAACCATGGTATTTCGTTTTAAATTCTCCAATCACTATTAAACTATACAGCCTACTAGTATGGTTGTCATGTGACTCCTACATCTTGTAGTCCTTAGTCTAAACAGTGATTTACACACATATTGATTGTCTCTGTGTAATGTGTGTGATGTAAAGTGCTCTGACAACCTACAATGGTATGAGTGGTGCTGTAAATCAAAATAAATGCATCTGATAGAGAGTGTGGGTATGGAGACTTGAGGGGCACTGTTAAAGGGTGTTTGTGAGGGAATCCAAGGCAGAGGTGATCATTGGGGGGCACTAACAAACATTAATGCTCAGGGCACCACCAGTGCTACGGACAGCCGTGCCCTTGAGGCCAGTCTGCCTCACACATATGTACCTCCATTTGCCTTATAGCAGCAGTAATAGCTACAACTCACCAGGGATTGGCAATGCAGGATTTGCACGCACACCAAATTAAGTTCACAAACTTCACGTTCTCTCTGCTTCATTCACAAGCACTTTTAACATGTGCTACCTGCTGTGGGGCCACTGGAAATAATTATGCAGAAAAGGAGGACAAAATGATGCCGCAGTGTTGACTAAATTATGCATTAAAAAAAGGCTGCAGCGTAATGCAGTATGTTTTCTGATATTTTATTATTTTGACATTTGTACACATGCTAACAGTCTCTGGAAAGATTTTGCCTCATTAGTACCAGTGTAACATACAAATGCAGCAGTGAGAAAGGTGACCAGTCAACGTTTGCAATAAGCCATCCACTCTGCAGCAACACAAGTCCAATTTTTTATTAACTTTTCATACGTTTGAGCAGCAGATCTTGCATTATGAGGCAAATATGACAGCCACGATTATATGGAAAACATTTGCAAACTAGGATATTTTGCCATTCATGTTTGAACTGCTGCTGTGTAAAAAGGGAGAAGTGCGGATGACAGAAACTCCATGGCTCGGCAACAAATGGCTTGGGCTTCCACATGTTATCGTATTTGGGACATTCTGTGATTAGAAGCATATCCCCCTTTGTGAATGTATTTTAATGTCAATAACTCATTATAACCTTAAATAATCATGTGTATCCATTGGCTGATTAAACTGGGCAGTGAAATGCCAAACAAATACTAAAAATTGGGATGTTTGCGCATTCTTGCCACACCTCTGGCCCTTTCCACTGATCCAATCCTTGGGTTATTCCCACCCTCTGATTCTCCGCCCACAGTTCCCCTACTTTTTTTCCATCATTTGGTACCCTGGTGCTCCTTAAGGTCATCGTCTACTATTTACTGTGCTTTGAAAGTTGATACAATTGAATATATAATCAAAAATGTGCTGTAAAATTCACCATTTTGGTCTGTTGTTTTCCAAAAAAAGAACACCCCCAAATCCTCCTATTAGGACCCCCGCGCCGCACGGCCACCAGCTGCTGCGTGTGCCCCTGTGCCTGCTCTGACTCAGCGCCGGCCTCGCTGCCGCCTGAGCGCTCCCCTTGGTTTTTGCCGGTTTTTGACTGTAATTTGTGCTTGATTGCTGTGTGTGCCGTTTTGATCGCTGTTAATTCTTTTTTCCGGTTTTTGACTGTAATTTGTGCCTGATTGCTGTGTGTGCCGTTTTTTGATAGCTGGTAATTCTTTTTTCCCCCGTTTTGACTTGTATCTTAATTTGCCGTTTTCCTTGTGCTTTGCCCTCCTCTTTGGTATTGGTGCTTGTTTCCTTCCTGATTGCCCGCCTACCTCGCCGCCCTCCGCTCTCCCTCCCCGCTCCCGCTTCCCGCCACCGCCGTTAGCCCCGCCCCTTTTTTCTTCTGTGCCCTCCCCGCTCCCGCCTCCCAGCTGCTCCGCCCACCCGCGCACTTCGCCTTAAATGGCGACCGTGCGAACGCGCAGCGGTCACGCGCAGCGGGCGCGCCGATTGTGCGCCGAAGGCGCGCCAAAGGTAAGCCCGTCTGCGCCCATCCGCGACCGGATCGCGACCAGCGCCAGGACCCCTGGCCCCCGAAGACCCCGACCTTCCCGCCTGACGTACTCCGCCGCCACCCTCACCGCACTCAACACCGGCCGACCCCCAGAATGCCACCAAGCCACACCACGACGCACCCACGGACCGTTCAGCTGCCACGCCTGCAAGTTCTCCTGCATCCGGACCTGCCTCACTCCAGCACCCGCCAAGTCGAACACCAGCAGCACCCACCTCAAGTGCATCCTGCTCAACACCCGATCCATCCACAGACACGCCATCCAACTCTGGAACCATCTAGACACCACAGCCCCTGACGTCGCCTTCCTCACGGAGACCTGGATGAACGCCTCTTCAGCTCCCGACATCGCCATCGCTATCCCAGAGGGCTACAAGATCATCCGGAGGGACCGAAACGCCAACCAGATGGGAGGAGGCATCGCCATCATCCACAGGAACACCATCCGTCTCACGACCAGCACCGACAACACCCTGACCAGCGCCGAACACCTGCACTTCCAGATCCACACCAACCCGAACACCACCCTCAGAGGCACACTGATCTACCGACCTCCGGGACCACGCACTCAATTCAGCGAAGACATCGCCGACTTCGTCAGCCCGCATGCCCTCCCCTCCGCTGACTACATCCTCCTGGGAGACCTCAACTTCCATCTGGAGAACAACAACGACCGCAACACCAGCACCCTGCTCGACAACCTCGACAACCTCGGACTCAAGCAACTGGTGCCCACCCCCACCCACCTCGCCGGACACACACTCGACGCAGTCTTCTCCTCCAGCACAGACATCGACTTCAGCCACGCCACAGAGCTTCAATGGACGGACCACAGCTGCGTCCACTTCACCTTCAAGAGAACGACGACCCACCACCACCAGCAACAGGCCGCCCGCAGAAGCTGGAACAAGATCACAGCAGACCAGCTCGCCACCTCCCTGAGCCTGCACCCTCCTGCCAGCTCAGCGAACCCCAGCCAGGCCGCCGACAACCTCACGAAGTGGATAAGCAACTGCGCGGACGAACTCGCCCCACTGAAGACCCCGCCTAGCAGACCCGGCAGCAAGAAGGCCCCATGGTTCACCGACGAACTCAAGAGCTCCAAGAAGAACTGCCGAGCCCTCGAGAAAGTCTGGAAAAGGGAACCGACACCGGACAACAGGACCTCCTTCAAACTTGCCACCCGAAAACACCACCAGCTGATCCGCGCCGCCAAGAAAACAGCTTTCAAGGACCGGTTGGACAACAACGCACACAACTGCAAAGAACTCTTCAACATCGTGAAAGAGCTCTCCAACCCCAGCGCAGGAAACAACGACATCACCCCATCGCAAGACCTCTGCAACTCCCTCGCCTCATACTTCCACAACAAGATCACGGACATACACAACAGCTTCAACAACCAACCAACGCACACCATGACCGAACAACCACCCCCCACCACCACCCTCCACGCCTGGACCCCGATCAGCACCGAAGACACCATCCGCACGATGAACTCCATCCACTCCGGATCTCCGACCGACCCCTGCCCTCACCACGTCTTCAACAAGGCCGACGCTGTCATCGCACCCCACTTGCGAGACATCATCAACACATCCTTCGACACCACCATCTTCCCCGAGAGCTGGAAACACGCCGAACTCAGCGCTCTACTCAAGAAACCAACAGCAGACCCCACCGACCTCAAGAACTACCGCCCCATCTCGCTCCTCCCGTTTCCAGCTAAAGTCATCGAGAAGACCGTCAACAAGCAGATGGCCGCCTTCCTCGAGACGAACGGATCCCTCGACCTGAAGGACTGGGTTCTTTTGGACCCAGCGGTGCCAGGGCACAACACCTAAAACCTTCGTGGGTAACCTGCTCCGGCGTACAAGTCACAGAGACACGGGACACTTCCTCTGACGTCAAAGATTCAAGGTTTATTTGCTGCAGGGAACACAGAGATCACGACAAGTACACAGCGTGCAACTTGGGGAGACTGCTTCAAATTGGTTCTGTGGATCGCTCCTTTTATACAGTTTTTACCCATAGGGTAACATTGAACACAAAAGTTTACAACCCAGTTCCCACAATTAACCCCCAGAGGGGTCGCTTTGGTCACTTTGAAACACATGAGGTCCGGAACATGAGTGCGGAAACATTTGGCGGTTCCCAACTGTAAAAAACCATATTCCCACCATTAGCAAATTCCAATCGGCAGTAAAGTAGATCGAAATAGGAATGAAGACAGGTGCAGAGGAAGACGGAGACAGTGGGGAGATTGGAAAGGGTGTAAAAAAGGGAGGTAACGGGAAACACGAGATACAGGCATCAAAGGGACGTGCCTAATGAGATGCACGGCTGAGACAATAAGCCCGTGCGGCAGGATGAGCCTCGAGCGGCGCCATCTGCCTTACAGTAGCATCCCCCTCGTCATAAAGACACTTACAAAGAACATGTGTCTTCCGCAAATATCTTGGGAGTCCCAGGGTCGCGAAGCGGACAGCGTCCGTTCGCTGGCTACTTGAGGGCAAGAGACAAAATGGATGCCGTATCTAAGATGGAACCCGTGGGTACAGATGAAAAACCCACGTAACAAACGAACAGAGTTAGTTAGCACAGCGAAACTGCGCACACTTACTAAACTCGTCATTTGCGGTTCATAGATACCAGACTCGACCATATTCGTGCGAGTCGAAAGCACCACTTACAATTGTCACGGAACCTCAGACGCTCCTTTTGCCCTCATGTAGGCAAGCACTAGTCGGAATCATATTCGATATTCATCAGACCCTCGAGATGTCGTTGTAGCATAGCTCTGTCCAATCGAGTCCCCTTGGTAACAGATGGTTGTCTCATACACGTTGTAGCGCAGAGGCCACATAAGGCAGGACCACACTGTACACAAAGGCAACACGTGAACAGGAACACTACCACAACTCCAATGATCATCAGAATTTTCCAACCCCAAGTCGACATCAGGCCCCAAAACCATCCAAGTAGCGTCCAATCCCCTACATCCACGTGTATGGATTCGGAGATCTTATGCAACCTCGAGATGGCTTGGTAGACAGTAGGAGCATTATCTGGGATGAAAATGCAGCAGCTCGAATGGATCACCTTACATACCCCACCGCGATCTGCTAGGATGACATCTAAAACCATTCGGTTTTGTAACGTCATAAGCCTCTCCGCCTGAAGTTCTGTGGTGATATTACCAAGGGCACTGGCAGTAATATTAGCTGTCGATTCTACCACTCGAGTCAACTGTCTCAGGTTCCTACTATTAACCATAGGTCCCCAAAACGGGAGGAAACCCTTGAAAAAGTCTCCTGCCTCTTGACCGGCAGTGTCCTCTTCGCTAATTACGCCTCGCACAACTCTAGTCTTATGATAATCGGCATCTACAGTGAACGTCGGAGGCAACAGATTTGCAATAAAACATGTGCCCATGAAGTCTGCGGGCAACCATGTGTATGCACGATCATAACAGATAAAGTAGGTACCCTTGGCAGCCAGAAACACAGGGGATGAGAACATCGGCAAAATGTAATTTTCGATGCAACCACTTGCTCCAAGTCGGGCTTGCGATCTTCGGCCACGACCCATGATACAAAGATTACCAGTGTGGGGTACGACCCATATTGGAGGCGAGCTTTTAAGCTGCTGTTCACTAGTGAACACACTATATTCACCTCTACTTAGGACCTTATAGGCTTGTACCTCTTCCTCAGGGATAAGCGAATAGTCATGGATCTCACTCTCCATATCCTCTATTGCTATCGATAAAGGCTTCTGATACGAGGTAGGGCCAGAGTAGGGGAAATGTGGTTCTCGAATGGGGTGGAAACCCAGTGCGCTTCGAAACATTGTTTGGAATGCTCGAGCTGACCCTTGGGAACTATACGGTAACACCAGATATGGAATTCCCTTATCTGTAGTATGTGGCATCAACCCACACACCCAACAATTAGTAGTGTTAACCACTAACTGATGCTGATGAAGGAGCTGAATAAAGGAATTATTGCGGAATTCTACACGTCTAGCCTGCTCGTGTTCCGGTAACATATGAAAAGAATGGGGAGAAGCAGTAGTGGTAAGATTAGGGTAAGGAGTAGGAGTAGGTGTAGCTGGTAAGAAGTAGGACATAGTGTAATACACCCCACCCGCCAATAATGCAGAAGCAGTCAGAAACAACATAAACAATTGAAATATGAAGCATTTAGTACGACTGAGTTGCTGCAGCTTGAATCTATAGTCTTGAGCTCCTTCCAAATCATTCAGCTTCGAGAATGCCATTCCCTACGACCGTCCGCAACGTTTCTTGACGCACTCCGTTCTGTGCAGCAATAGTCAATCCCTAGGAGTTCCTAGGAACCGACGGCCTTTAACCTAGCGTCAAGACCTGCTGTCCAGAAGGAAGTACGCGCGCGGCCCTACGGCCTTCAATACACAATACGTATATTCAAGCACAAAAGTCTCTCTGCTGTAAAATGAAAAAGGGTACAAGGAGGAAGCTCAATATATGTACAAAAATTACAGTGATATGAACGTTCAAAACTGATCACGGGAAACGGGGATAATGCAGTTTTCGATTTCAGCAAAGCAAGAAAATTTTATTTGTCCTTAGTGTGAGATCGCAAAGAATATCGATGTTTCCCGGGACGTGTCTGTTCGTCGAACAAAGGATCTGTTGAAGAGACAGCGTCCTGCTGATCAGTTGATTGATCTGGTCTCGAGTCTTTTGCTGACAAATGTTCAACAGTGGCTGTCTGCTGCGCTGAGGATTCTCCAACAAGCTGTGCGTCGCTGAAAGGCACGAACGCCGGCAATGTTTCTGTCTCTGATGATGCAATGCCTTTCCTTACCCACGGGTCTGCCGGCAAAGGAATAGGGACTCGCTTACAATGGGTAGCATGTACCCAATTTTTCCGCCCCTCAAGACGAACGGCAGTCCTCGTGGCCAGGAGCACCTGGTAAGGTCCGGTAAACCGGGGGTCCAGATTGTTCTTTCGTGAAAAGTTGCGTGTAACCACCCAGTCTCCGGGCTGGAGCTGGTGGCCTGGACCCTCCGTCTGCGTCGGCAATGCGTCGTAAACCTGTTGGTGAATTAACCTCAGTTTAGCAGTCAAGTCATGTAAGTAGTCAATCAGCATTGGATACTCAAGATCAGAAAATATCCCTGGCCTAGGAACCCCCCACACATTCGCAGGACGGCCGAACACTATTTCGTAGGGACTAAGCCCTATTCGGGAGTGTACAGTCGCCCTAGTTGACAGTAATGCTAGAGGCAAAGCGTCAGGCCACGAAAGACCAGTCGTAGCCTGAATCTTCGCTAGCTTCAGTTTAAGGGTGCCGTTGTACCCTTCTACCAATCCAGCTGACTGGGGATGATTGGCGCTGTGGAACTTTTGATTAATTCCAAGGCCCTTACACACACTCTTCATCACACTTCCCACAAACTCACTTCCATTATCTGACCACACAACTCTAGGCATTCCATACCGAGGAAAATATTCCTTCAGTAGTATTTTCGCAGTAGACAAAGCAGTATTGTCTCTGAGAGGATAGGCCTCGATCCATCGGGAAAATGCGCAAACCACAACTAAAACGTATTTCAGGTTATTGCATCGCTCCATATGGATGAAGTCCAATTGAATCACCTCAAAGGGATACGAAGGAGGAGCAAAACTGCCAGGGGGAGTTGGGGTTCCTTTGCCAGGATTGTACATTATGCACACCATACAGTTCTTCACCAACCGTTCAGCACATTTCGTAATTCCATCATTCTTCCACACAGGCGACAACAACTTACAAATACCTTTTGCGCTAATATGTGCCAACCCATGTGCCATTGTCACAACGGCCAGTACATACGCATCAGGCAACATCCATCTTTTCTGATCCGACAAATCAATCCAGCAACCACTCACATCTAACTTTCCCGTACTCTCTTTCCACTTCATCTTTTCAGTGTCGGTGGCCTCATTCTGAATTGCTTTCACGCTCTCAACGGTATCCTCACACATACTTGATTCTGTAGGCCACCTGACCGAACTCGTCACATACATTCGAGTGCCAAGGTTCCGGGCAGTCTCCTTAGCAATCTCATCTGCAAACGCGTTACCACGACCAACATCATCCGTCACTTTACGATGTGCACTACATTTAACAATCGCAACTTGTTTAGGCAAAGTCAATGCATCCAAAAGATCGTTCACAAGCTGGCCATGCTGTATCTTCGTACCGTGCGACGTCAAGAAACCACGCTCTCGCCACAATCGTCCAAAGCTATGCGCTACACCGAACGCATATTGACTATCAGTGTACACATTCACACGTTTCCCTTCCGCTAACACGCATGCTCTAGTAAGAGCAATCAGCTCCGCAGCTTGGGCAGAATTCTGATTCAATCTTGCAGTTTCAACAACAGTGTTCAATGTTACAACAGCATAAGCAGTAGTCACATCACCATTCGGTAACTTGAAACATGACCCATCCACATACAGAGTGCCATCCGGATCTTCCAATGGGGTGTTTTTAAGGTCCACTCGACCTTTCGTTTCCTCTTCTGTCCGCAAGTAACAGTCATGTTCTGCTACTTCATCTGCATCTGGGCTAATTGGTAACAAAGTTGCCGGATTTAGGACATTACAACGTTTTATCTGAATATGGCTTGCCAAGAGCGTCAATTCGTACCCAGACAACCTCGCACTCGTTAAGTGCTGAGTTTTCGTACGATTCAACAAAGTATCGACTGCATGCGGAACCATCACCGTAAGCATATTATCCATGACCAATCCTGCTGATTGTCGGATGGAGACCGCAGCTGCCGCAGTTGCTCTCAAACAACTCGGCAATGCTCTAGCTACTGGGTCCAAGGTCGAGGAAAAATATGCACATGGACGTTGCTTACCACCGAAAGGTTGCGTTAAGACACTCAAAGCACAACCTTCCCTCTCGTGAACATATAGTGTAAACGGCTTACTGTAGTCAGGGGTACCTAACACAGGAGCCGAACACAATGAATCACGTAATTCAGAAAAACTTTTCTGACATTCTTCCGTCCATGGTAAAGGAGTTGGAACATCCTTGCACGTAAGAGCCACCAATGGTTTCGCTAGCAATGAAAAATTAGGAATCCACTGCCTGCAGTACGATGTGATACCTAGAAAGGCACGCACATCTCTTTGGGTTCGTGGCACAGCCATTCGCGCAATGCCTGCAATTCTTTCTGGGGTCAATCTTCTTCCCTCCTTTGACAATAAGTGACCTAGATAGGTTACTTCTTGACAACAATATTGGAGTTTAGAAGGTGACACCTTGTGATTTAGCTCACAGAGATGTTGCAGCAACGACACTGTAGCAAGCTTGCAAATGTCCTTAGTATCAGCAGCCACCAACAAGTCATCGACGTATTGGATTAAGGCCGCACCAACCGGCAACCGAAACGCATCCAGTTGACCCTTCAAGGCTTGGCTGTAAATAGATGGACTTTCACAGTAGCCCTGAGGAGCGCGTTTGAACCGGAAGCTACGCCCACCGAGAGAGAAACCGAAAAGGTCCCTGCTCTCTTCGGCATTCGGGATGCTGAAAAACGCATTTTTCAAATCAATCACCGAAAACCATGATGCAGTAGCTGGAATCAGAGTCAGTAGCGCCGTGATGTCGGGCACAACAGGAAATTGAGGAACCACAATTTTATTTACCTCCCGTAAATCGATAACAAAACGATAAACAGGCTGTTTGGTAGGATCTGTACGTTTAAGAATGGGCAGTACAGGGCTATTGCACACGTTTCCCCGCGTCTCTTCAATAACATCTTTCTCGATCAAGTCATAAATGATCGCTAACAGTGCTCGTTCACCATCAAGGGAGATACGATATTGGGGAATACGTGGCAATCGCACATTCGATTTCAACTGAACAACATAGGGAGAGATATCAAGTAGGCCCACATCATTTGGACCCGTCGCCCACAAAGACGCAGGAAGAGAACTCAATTCCGGTGGAAGCCTATCGAGAGACAAATACATAGGAGAGACAACCCTCTCTCCTAACGTAAGCTTTACACCAGCAGGAGAACAATACAATGTTGCATACAAACGTTTAAGCAAATCCAAACCCAATAGATTTTCACCACAACCCGTGGTTAAAATCAACGGAGCTTGGAGCTCACGTGGCCCAATTTGAAGGGGCAAAGGGCGAGAAACTGGATTGCTAACGGGGGCGCCAGAGAATCCAACGGAAACATTTGTTAAGCCAGACAAAGGTGCGCCAGGGAGTTTCGAATGCATGATAGAACTTTTCGCTGCACCAGTGTCCAACAGAAAAGGCTCAACGACGCCCGATGTAGCAACTGCGACGTAAGGCCCTCTCTGATCAACCGGAACTGATACCACTCCCTCTCCTTGTCTATGGCTGTCCTAGTAATTACTGTCGTCAGTTCCCTGAGCGACGTAATAATCGTCTACAGTGTACTGCGCAGATCGTCCTTGCGACGATCCACGTTGATCGAAACAATTATTAGAATTAGATGAATTGTCTGAGCGATCATTTTGAGCACCACGACCTCTACCACGTGATGCCTGCTGTGAACCACCACGGCCTCCTTTAGACGAATTACCACTATTACGTTCATTTAGAGCAGGACAATTGAATTTGATGTGTCCCTCTTGTCTACAATAAGCACATTGATTATACCCTAACGAGGATCTTTGGAAGGAGGAATCATTACGCGACTGTGATCTATTCGATTGCGGCTGCGACCTAGTCTGTTGAGGCGCATTCTGATTGGAACGCGGCGGATACGCTTGTTGCAGCAACACTTTAGTTTTCAGCTCTTTTGTCTTTTTGTCAGCACGGTCATTCTCTTCTTTCTCCCTATTTTCGTAATATTGTGCCGTAGCCAATATCTGAGCCGAGGTAGAAACGGCCCATGCACTCTCTGAATTCTTCAATTTATTGCTCAAATCGGGCAACAAATTTGAAACAAATTTATCCACAAACAACCTCTGTCCACCCTCGGTACCCATATCCTGTCCACTATGGTCAATGAATGCTTCCTCAAACCTCGTAAAGAAGTCGGAAACACTCTCATCTTTCTTTTGTTTGCAAGCGGACAGTTTGTCCCAATTTACTCTCATAGCTGGCATAAGTGTTTTCATAAGCGTTATTATTCTTTGAGGGAGAGCAGTAATCAATTGATCGGGTTTAGTAGCAGCCACTTGTCCAGCATCTGCCGCTGTAATGGCAGCCCAATCACCACCTAATTCGTTTGCGTGATCTTGGTGACGAATCTTAGCCCATACCGGCTGCGGTACGACGTTGCCAAACAACATGTCGATATCGGCAAGATTCATCACCGTAGCATCTACGAGCTGCGATAATTCTTTATAATACCCTGTAGGATTTTTACGAGGATCGGGCAAAGATTGTTTCACCTGAAGCACTTCCGATCGTTTCCATGGGAGGTGTATCCACACTCGCTCAAAGTGCGCCAATACCGGAGGATGAGCATTAGCATCAGCAGGTATCCAAACCGGCGGAACTTCCCGCATAGGATATTGGCCAGACTCGTCTTGTTTTTCAATATCCTCAACAAACAGTGCATGAGGAATAGGAGCGGGACGAAGAGATAGCAACCGCTCAATAGCGCGTCGGACATTAGTATCCACTATCAGCCCAGTTGCGAACTGAAGCCGAAGGTCAGACAGGGCGGTCAGCACCTCGTCAGGCGCATCGGCCGCTATCTGGTCATGTAGAAACTTGCACATCTCATCAAACACATACCTTTGGGTCGGTATGTTGAATTGATTAAACGTTTCGAGAACAACACGGGGTGGATTTCTAAGGGGGTTTACCATCCAACCCATCGCCATATTATATAGTGCAACACGTTCTCTGTTTCCAGGAAGCTGGCTACGTCTCTGAGGACCATCGGAGCTAGCAGACCCATGAACAGGTCCGAGCGACTGAAAGAAACTAGCTGCAATAGGAGAATTACGACTACGAGTAGAGGGAGAAAGATAAGACACAGGACTAACAAGAGAAGGAGTAGAAACAGTAGCAGCAACAGGGGTTAACAAAACAGGAGCAGTAGCGGGAGCAGGAGTATGTGGAAGCGGAGGAGCAGTAGGAATAGAAACAGACAAAGGAGCAGGAACAGTCGGAAGAACGGGTGCAGGTTGAGGAACAGGCGGAGGAACAATAGGTGGAAGAACAGGTACGGCAGGGACCACAGGAGCTGCGGTACCCTGAACGTACGGAGGTTGCGACTTCATTAGGTAGGACATTAAAGGATCCTCAACTGCCTCTTCCTTCTTATCCGACTCCGTAGGTAAAGCAGGATAACATTTATCTATGGTCATACGCTGTAGTCTCTCAAACACTTCCTTATCCTTATCCTCCTTATCACGCTGGAACTGCTCAGCTTTCTTCACTATGGTAGCAACATTATCTCGCTGACTACGTTTATTTTGTCTGATTTCTTTCTGTCGGGCTTCTTTGCGCCACAACCGAAAGGCATCAAACATGGCCGGCCTTGATTTACGTTCGAACAACTTTATTTCTAGATTATCTAAGATCGACGCCTCGAAGCTACCGTGAGGTGGCCAACGAAGGTCGCCGTCTTTCTTTGTATATTTAATCCAATAATCGTTAAAGGTAATCGGGCCTAGCCCATGTTTACTATATAAGTCATAAGTAGGAGTTCCAACCGGAGGTATCGGACACGAGTCCTCCAGCAGGGAATCCGCACCACAAGGTCTGAAACAACTGAACAAAGTACTACGACCAGGCATCTTGCACACTAGCCGAGTTTCACAAACTTCAAGGGTTACGGGATTTACCAAGTCCCAGCAAAGAACAAAACCCTCGGTTTTTGGCGGCTGCAGTCGTCAAACAACACAACAAAGTACGCTAGCAAAGTGTCACCGACAAAAACACTCACACAGCGTTAACAACAAAAACACTCGCTAGAGTGTCAACAACCAAGAACCATGGGAGCGACCCACAAATACTTAACTCAAAGATCAATGGCGTCACCAGGAAGGCCCGTCAATCGTCTCGCTATACCAAGGTCTACGCCAGGCGCCAAAACAGGTCTACAGTCAGGGCAGCAGTCCGTCGCAGCCGTCCGGAGGCGGGAATCTTCGCGGGAAAAGTCTTCGGGCCACTTATTTCGACAACAGGATCGATGAAGCGGGGTGCACCTTCCCTCGGAGATTTCACACGAAGCTCCTCACGATCGTCGGGCTTGGACCGGTACCACTGATGCAGCCCCACGTTGGGCGCCAACTGAAGGACTGGGTTCTTTTGGACCCAGCGGTGCCAGGGCACAACACCTAAAACCTTCGTGGGTAACCTGCTCCGGCGTACAAGTCACAGAGACACGGGACACTTCCTCTGACGTCAAAGATTCAAGGTTTATTTGCTGCAGGGAACACAGAGATCACGACAAGTACACAGCGTGCAACTTGGGGAGACTGCTTCAAATTGGTTCTGTGGATCGCTCCTTTTATACAGTTTTTACCCATAGGGTAACATTGAACACAAAAGTTTACAACCCAGTTCCCACAATTAACCCCCAGAGGGGTCGCTTTGGTCACTTTGAAACACATGAGGTCCGGAACATGAGTGCGGAAACATTTGGCGGTTCCCAACTGTAAAAAACCATATTCCCACCATTAGCAAATTCCAATCGGCAGTAAAGTAGATCGAAATAGGAATGAAGACAGGTGCAGAGGAAGACGGAGACAGTGGGGAGATTGGAAAGGGTGTAAAAAAGGGAGGTAACGGGAAACACGAGATACAGGCATCAAAGGGACGTGCCTAATGAGATGCACGGCTGAGACAATAAGCCCGTGCGGCAGGATGAGCCTCGAGCGGCGCCATCTGCCTTACAGTAGCATCCCCCTCGTCATAAAGACACTTACAAAGAACATGTGTCTTCCGCAAATATCTTGGGAGTCCCAGGGTCGCGAAGCGGACAGCGTCCGTTCGCTGGCTACTTGAGGGCAAGAGACAAAATGGATGCCGTATCTAAGATGGAACCCGTGGGTACAGATGAAAAACCCACGTAACAAACGAACAGAGTTAGTTAGCACAGCGAAACTGCGCACACTTACTAAACTCGTCATTTGCGGTTCATAGATACCAGACTCGACCATATTCGTGCGAGTCGAAAGCACCACTTACAATTGTCACGGAACCTCAGACCCCTCACAGTCCGGCTTCCGAGCCAATCACAGCACCGAGACCGCCCTCATCGCCGCCACCGATGACATCCGAGCCCTGATGGACAATGGAGAAACAGTGGCCCTCATCCTCCTAGACCTCTCCGCGGCATTCGACACGGTCTGCCACCGCACCCTAGTACGGCGCCTCAGCAACATCGGAATCCAGGACAAGGCGCTGGAATGGATCATCTCCTTCCTCGGCGGAAGAACACAGAGAGTCCGCCTACCACCATTCAAGTCAGAGGCCTCCGAAGTCACCTGCGGCGTCCCTCAAGGATCATCTCTGAGCCCCACCCTCTTCAACGTCTACATGAGCCCCCTCGCGGCCATCGTACGCAAACACAACCTCAGCATAATCTCCTACGCCGACGACACCCAGCTGATCCTCTCCCTGACCAACGACCCCGCCGCCGCCAGAGCCAACCTGCACGAAGGGATGAAAGAGGTGGCCGAGTGGATGACGACCAGCCGCCTGAAACTGAACTCGGACAAGACGGAGGTCCTCATCCTGGGCTCCTCGCCCTCCGCCTGGGACGACTCCTGGTGGCCTCCCGCCCTGTGCACCGCACCCAAACCGACAGACCACGCACGCAACCTGGGCTTCATCCTGGACTCCTCCCTCACCATGACCAGGCAAGTCAACAACGTCTCCTCAGCGTGCTTCAACATCCTACGCATGCTACGGAAGATCTTCTGGTGGATCCCCACCGAGACCAGGAAGACCGTCACCCAGGCCCTCGTCACCAGCCGACTGGACTACGGCAACGCCCTCTACGCCGGTACCACCGCCAAGCTCCAGAAGAGACTCCAGCGGATCCAGAACGCCTCAGCCAGACTCATCCTCGACATCCCACGAACCAGCCACATCTCCGGACATCTGAGAGACCTTCACTGGCTCCCCGTCAACAAAAGAATCACCTTCCGCCTCCTCACCCACGCACACAAAGCCCTACACGACCAAGGCCCGAGCTACCTCAACAGCCGACTCAACTTCTACGCTCCCAAACGCCACCTCCGATCAGCCAACCACGCCCTCGCCGCCGTCCCCCGCATCCGAAGAGCGACGACAGGAGGAAGGTCCTTCTCCTACCTGGCCGCCAGGACCTGGAACTCCCTCCCTCCCGACCTGCGCCTGACCCAAGACCACCTCTCCTTCAGGAAGAAGCTGAAGACCTGGCTGTTCGAGCAGGAGCGGCACCCCCCCCCCCCAGCGCCTTGAGACCCTACGGGTATGTAGCGCGCTTTACAAATGCCATTGATTGATTGATTGATTAGCGGTCGGGCTCGCTCGCTGCGCTCGCTATGCGCCGGATGGGGGCTGGTCTGGCAAAATTTGCCAGGGCTGCTTTCAGTTCCCAGTCTGTTGCACAGCCAGTGAAAAAATTCTTATTCTCCCCAAATTCCTTTATCTTTTTGTAAATGTCCCACTCCCACTTACTGCACAGTTCCTTAAATGCTTACGGTCCAATATGAAAAAGCTAGTGCGGGCAGACAAACAACCACGTGCATCCTACGAATTTCACACTACCTATTTCAATAGGGCGGATTGGGTCCACCAAATCTTTATTTGTATGCTCTATGCTCACAGGCTCAATTCTTACATCACTGGCTCCATCCCACCCCATTTTAGCCACACCTAGCTATGGAGCATGATCAAGTCTGGCAATGGTCACCTACAACAGCACTATTCCAACCCTACAAGGCACCTAAGGCGGAGACCAACACAGTACAATGTGTTCGGTGGGAATTGGAAGCGCTCAAAAGATGTGCTGGCCTTGCTTTTGTATATGCCCCCTATATTCACCCCGCCAATAACCCTATGCTCCTTCCACTACAAGTTAAAGGCACAATCAGGCGTGTAAATGCAGGGACATGAGAGTCTTTTTGGACGTATATCCTGATGACCACTTTATCCCCCATTTGAGGGCATGGATTCACAGGCTCCAACACCTTTGGATACATTGCTATGTTTCCAAATTTGGGCTACCTGCCGAGTGCTACATAGCATCTTCCCACCCCACCTGCAGTCATACCGGCATTGGAATATATATGCACTACCACTTCATTGTGCAAATTGAATACTCATCGTTTCACTCACGTGCAGAACTTCTCCCCAGTTGCCCTCTCGAGAACTCATGAGGCCTGGAACTCTGACCTCAAATCTCCCCAGTTGGATGAACATTTGGCCTTCTGCTGTGGCCAACTTGAAATGCTGTCCTCTAACTACCGTTTGAGGCTCATACATTTTAAATACAAACACTGGCTGTATCGCACACTGCTACAATGTATCAAAATGGTTATAACTCCTGACCCTAACAGTCTATGATGCCATGAGCCACATGCCACATTTTTCGTCTTGAATGGAATTGCCCTGAAGTGGCTGACTTTTGGGAAAAGATTTGCATCACAATACTCAACAAAATTGGTTTGCCACTTGAACACAACCGCATAATTTGTCTTCTCAACTACATGAAAGACATGCCTAAAACATACCTCTGCCTTACGGCAATGCTACTGCTATTAGCAAAAGAGAGAGTGCCACTAAATTGGGGTATGAAACCAGCCCTACTATCCAGGCATGGCTTAACGCTGTATCCTTCTGACAAGGGCAGCTGTCTACATACTGGGAATGCATGCCATTGCGATCTTGACCTAAAGATATTTGGACACCTTTCGATACCTTTCTTCGACAAAGAAATGCTGATACACAGGGATATTCGGACACCCCAACCTTAAGGCTTAATCACCACTTCTACCTCGACCAACCGATGTGCCACCCACTTTAATCTTTTCAAGTCTGTGGATTTCATAGCCAACCACTGCTCAGGCCGTTCAATTTGTGGCTGTAATCTGTCAAAAAGCAATAACTGTGACGCTGAAGTGTAGGTTTTTCATTACTGCAGGTGCTGCAATTCATGCCGTTTTGTTTAAATGTATTTCAAACGCCATGACTAAAAGTATTTCAATGCATTTATATTCTGAAATGCCAATAAACAAAACTGGAAAAAAGCTCCTCCGTGTTTTTTTAGTGCCTTCTGAGTTGTTCAGCACAACCTCTGTTTGGACCAAGTGCTCACTCCAGCAACAGGTATATGCACTCAGTGGCATACATTAAAACATATCTGGGTCCCTAGAGCAGTTTGATCATCAGTGTCCCACATATCATCACAAGAATCTGTGTTTCCTTCAGTGGCTCAGTAAGGCTGTCATGAGCCCTTGTTCTAGAAAGCAAAATGGGCTCTGCCCTTGTGTGGCAAATGGCAGCCATAATTAGGGTGCAGGGGACCCCTCACACCCTGGGATCTGGTGCCACTGCATCTGCTTTCTTTGCCCTAGTTGGCCAAATAACACACATCAGGGTTTTCAGATCTCATATTTCCAACCCAGAGATTTTGGGGCATATTACCAAGGGCCATTATCGCCGCATTAGCGGGACTTTTTCCCGCTAATGCGGTGATAATTTCATTGCCCTATTACCAAGCTGTCGCTAACACCAGTAAGCGACAGCTTGTAGGTGATAGCGGCCATTTAGGGGCCACTTTGCATGTCAGCGATAACTATCGCTAATGACATGCAAAGTGCCAACATGCCAAGATGTTAGCGACTGAAAACAGTCGCTAACATCGCTATCTCCGATTAACAACTTTTGGAAGTATTCGCGCTAAGCGCGAATATCTCCTAAAGGGAAAGCCTGCCCTGAGCAGTTCTTAGCCATGTTATCCAATGGTAGGTGGATAACATGGCTAAGAGCATTAGCTCGGTAATGCATGATTATAGCTGACTTTTCAGCGATATTCATGCATTTCGGCCGATTTTTATCGCTTAGGAGATAAACCTTGATAATAGCAAGGCTCCTAAGCGATAAACATCGGCGAAGCACGTCGATAAAATTATTGCCGCTAACCAAGCATAGCCATAATTATCGCTTATGCTTGGTAATATGCCCCAAAGTTTTTAAAAATAGTTGATCTTGGGAGTTATAGTCTTTGTTTGCTTCAACTGCTCCAGGTGGACAAACACACCAGTAACATAAGAAAGGCCTAGGAGCTGCCTGCAGGAGGTTGGAGTGGATATGGAGGCCCAGAGCTCTGCTGAATCTCCCACATTTCAAACCTTAAAAGCCCATCAATGGGAAAGAACACAAACGCCTGAAGGAGCAACAGAATCTGTTGCAGATATTCCATCGGTCAAAAGTGGTGACAAAGAAGTATAGAAGTCAATGGCCCCGCAACACAGCCCTACCTCCTAAGGAGTACCGCTCACAAACACACTAGGCTGTGACATCCAAAGTGGAGCTAAAGGCCCGGCCAGACAGTGGCCTAAGTTCAAGAGACATGTGACACAGATCTGGTCCCCATAGTAATCCACATAATTATATCTGGCAGAAGAATGGTGGGCAAAATGGATCGATGATGGCCACGGCAAAATGTACAATGCAATCATTGACATGGGGCAGCTGGAAGGAATGGGCACACATTGCGAGACAGTGGGTTCTGCAACGACTGGTCCACCATGAAAGGGGGACTCAGAAAGAAATCTGGGAGCAGTTGACCTTACACAGCAGCACATTAAGATTAGCAGGCCCCAACAGCTGATCTTGGGATCTGAAGTGCTACATCCATGAATCCCCTACTGAAATATGTGGGGGGCCACTGTCGTTAAGCAGCAGGATCAACAATAGCAGGAGCGAAGAGCACTCCTGAAGATCGCACAGCGGGCTACAATTTGTGACAAATCTCAGACACACTTAGGAGCCCAATTGAAGATACCTAGGGGAGCCAGTACAGCCCAGAACTACCTTTTGTGCCCAGGATCCAGTTGTAGACTGCATGTTACAGGCTTCAAGAGGCACTACACACGTTGATCCTTATGCTCAAGAGGTTAAAGCTTGCCGCTGAAGTCAGCTGGCAGTACCAAGGAATAAACAACTCACCTTCAAACATAACAGTTGCTCCCAGAGGTTGGCAACATTGTTGTGATGCCAGTTTAGGAGTACTGAAAGAAGCAATGCAGCCGGACCTGTCCACAGCATCTTGGACCCCAGTGCAGAGTAGCTCACATCCCATTACACAAACAAGTGAGAACTGTTGCACCCACTCTGGGTGCTACCAAGGCGGGGAGCCATAAGAAGAGGGAATCATCTGTGATTTCATTTTTAGATAAAAAAGACCAGATGGCTGCAGCTAGAGTCGGGGAGGAGTGTTTATGAAAAAAGAGTGTAAGGCTTAAGAGGGTAAACCAACAACACGCTGGGATCTATGCTCAAGCCACACACTACCAACACCATTTAGAGCCCACTATATACCACAAAGGGTTTTCAGTACACTGCCCAAGAGAGCCACGGTTCTCAGTATGCTTTGAGACCCAAAATGTGAACTGTGCCCCCTAGAGGAGACCCACCTGCTAAAATGTACTAGGGGCGACTTAGATCCAAATGGTTCCTGAAACAACTCTTCTCCTCTGGTTCCAATAAAGTGGGGAGTTTGGCCAATCTTTTCTTACAGAGCCTGAAATGTAAGATACAGGACAGACAGTGGAGATATAACAACAGAGTAGGACCTCAATTTTCGTCATATACAGAGTTAGACATAGGGCCAACCATTCGCCTTGTGTACAGAGGCATTCAGACAAGGGGAGAAAGCATGGCTGGGTGAGATTGGATTAAATGATGGATGGGGACACTTGCACCCAAGCAACACTGATAGCTCATTGAGTTCAGTGAAACACAGGTCATCTGTAAGGAAATATCTTCCACACAGGTTAGTATATACCATATTTGATTACACTGTCCTGTCAGGTGACATCTCAGTGACACTCACAGAACAGTCTCACAGTGTGCATGTGGTGATTTAAAACCAACACACTGAATAATGGACAGGAGTCACTGCATTCCTTTCTCAGGGAGAATAATTCACTACATAATTTACAGGCTCAGGCAAAGACAAAGTCCTTTTTGAGGGAGGTTGATAACATGGGGAGGTAAGCCTGAACACAATTTGGGGCATACTCATGATAATCCAATGAGGACAAATAAAGTAGCCTCCATCTGGAGAAACAGGTTGCAGGTGAAGGCACGCCAGGAATTGGAAAAACATCTAAATGAACTTTGAGTGTGCACAGATGGAGGAACTCCGTTAAGGTTTGGAGATTGTACTCGTCTTGAGGTGGCATCACCACAGGTTACGAGACTGTGACAGAAACAGCATACTGCCTACTAAGGTTAAGGGAGACATACTACCAAGGGGGAGGTACAGCTAGGAGGATCATTGCATGTAAACTAAAGGAGTGGATCTTTAGAAAGAGCATATCTGAGGTGCAAGGACTGAGCAATCCTAGGAAGGCAGTGGATGAAACCATAGGCACAGAATTTATCTCCTTTCAAGAATGATTGTATGAGGCCGAGGAAGCCCTAAACATGCACCTTCGTGAATAATTAGAGACAACTGATACCCCCAAGTTGACACCAGAACAAACCAACCACCTAGACAGACCTATCAACATTACAGAGGTCATGCTAGGATTAAAGGGAAAGAAGGAAACCTGTCTTGATGGGTTGTCTGCTAAACTTTACAAGAAGTTATGTGGGATTCTTGAACCCATCCTGACTGAGTTACATAATTTGTATCCAGGCTCAGATCACACCCACCATGAGAGAGACAATAATGTCATCCATCCTCAAGGCAGGGAGAGATCGCATCCTATGCATCTATTCTAGACTAAATTGTCGACCTGAAAATATGCATTAGTATCCTGGCAAGCAGATTGGACCCCATCCAGGGGCGTAGCTAAACCTTGTGGCACCCGGGGCTATCCCTCAGATTGACGCCCCTTGGTGGAGGGGGGGTGCTGGGGAAAAAGGACGGTGAGCTCTTGAAAGATCTCCGAGAGACACGTAGTATTGCTGCGAATAGTTACCTCGATCATGCAAGTTACATGCACATACATGACACGGTCAAAAGCTACACAGTTGAATACACTGGTGACTGGCAGTCCAAAGAGAACACACAGACTGCATGATCAATCTGGGGACTCTGAAAAACCGCATGTGACATCCATCAGAGAGCTGTGTAAACAATTACCACTCAGCACAATGCAAACATGCACATACATGACACTGATCAGGGATCCATCATCTACAGCTGACATTAAATGACCATAAATCATAGTCCCCCATTAAAGCAGTGGGGACCTGCACAAACGTGATGTGCTCTGGGGACCCAAAACCAACTTTAGAGTCTCAAAGCCTGTGATTCTTTACCTTTCAAAAACAGCAAATTAATTATTCACAGGGAATGACTCACTGTGTGCCCTTAGAACTAAACACAGCACAAAGGGGTCAGTCAGCTCCACCTTGCCAACATAGACTGGATACGCAGCCCACTCTGGTGGCCCAAAGGCAACAACCAGGGGTCGTGCCCTCGTCGCCTAAAGATTTACACCAAGAAAGTGAAACGAATATGTCTGAATAACTTCTGGAAGGAATGTTCTTTCCTCCCCCCAATAATCTTGGAAATCATTCCAAATGATTCAATTTCGAGCACAAACTTTATTTAATGGAACTTTAAAACCTTTGGGTTCTAAAAAGGCACTCATGAAATATTTCAATGTGTTCACTTTCTGCAAAGAAAGTCTGACTCTCTCTGAGGATGATTCACCTTCTCCAAAAACACTGTTAAAGTGTGGAGGTTAAATGGAACATCCTTCACACAATTTGACTGAAAAGTCCTACAGGTAGTTTTTCAAATCAGAGTTTGCAATTTTACAGGGCCTATAAAATTCAAACTATATACAAAACCTTCTTGACATCTACCTTACACAACCTTTTATTGATCAAGTAGATTTTCATTATTATTTATGACGCTCTTTTTGGAAAAGGGCAGTGGAAAAAATTGTTACACAGAACTCGCAACGTCATGCCATAGATAACAAGCATTTGAAATGCAATAGGTCTCTCAATCACTGGAGTTTGAGATATTGGCATTGTAAATGACAATGCCTTTTATTTATGTTTTGGGTTTTAAAACACAAATAAAAGGCATTGTCATTTACAATACTAATAGCTTAAACTTGCGGGAATGCGAGATCTATTGCATTGCAAATGCTTTTTTTATTTTGTGATATTGCTATGTGTGCCCTAAGTGGCTATGGGTATGCCCAGAAGTGGGTCTCTTGCTCACTGTGCCACTGAATTCAAGATACTGGGCTGATGAGGGGTGATACTCTGAAATCAGTCCCAGAATGCTTGTTTCCGGTCCAGGGAGGACCTGGCTTCTCAGTTTGGGCTGGACTGTTCCCATGAGGAACAGTGTCAAGACTGATTTGCATATGGCTGAGTCCAAACTGGGATGACATGGCACGCAAAATAATGATGGATTAAACCCAGATTTTTGATTGGGGGTGAGTGTTTGAAAAGCTTCAACACTCCATCCATCAATTTATTTTGTGATGCTGGGAGGTCAGTGGAAGCTTCATTTTCGGATCACAGTGTGTGCGTTCTGCAAGCACCCATTCTCATGAAGAAACAGCCCCACAGAAGAGCATCATTGCATACGTATTACATGTGGGACTCACATATCACTGTAAAACCCACTAAAAAGGAGAGATGGAAACATGGACAACACATCTCCATTCTTAGTGCATTCTTGAAATAATTGTAACACTGAGAATGCTGCCATGTAAAAAAAAACATTCATTTGACAAATAATGAATCATTATTTCCGTGCGGTCTAAGCACTTACATATGCAGGCTTTAGCTGCTGCTGGCAAACAAAGCCTTTCTGCATCCAGCCTTTGTTTCCAATTCCAGTGAAATATAAAGTAAGACATTTAGTGACATTCTGGGTTCTTCAGGGCCAGAATTCATCAATCAGGAGGCAAGTGCTGGCCAGACTACTATTATAGCTTCAGGAGCTGCTTTGCACTCCATATGCAGCATTCTTGATCACATTTGATGTAATCTGTTTGAGAAAGAAGGTTTTTAGACCTGCGTTAGAGAGACAGAAGGGGTCCTGGTTAACCTCTGCAGGCAGAAGGATTCAGGATCTGATTCCTGCACCAATAATGAGAACAGTTTCATCTCTTAGGCTTCCAAGGGCTTGTGGCAAACCTCGGTCCTGGATAAAACTACAGACAACGTTGAAGCATCTATTACAAGTCTAGTTGGAGAGAAATCAGAACTGGCCGAAGACAGAAGAGGGAGGCCTGGGCCAACAACGGTCAGAGCGACTATGAGGAGGACGCACTGTCACAGTGCGCCACTTTTACTGTCGGTCTGGGCGGCGGCCGCAGCACTGAAGGCCCGTTATGGCCACGGCTGGCTTAATAATTTGTTTGGGACAATGTATTCAAAATACTTCGTGTCCCAAATAAATTATTAAGGCGGCCGCAATGGGCCTCCAGTGCCGCGCGGCCGCTTCAAAAATGGTGTCCCCTGGGGCGGACGGCGCCCCTGCCCCCTCCTAGCTATCGCACTGACCCCATCATCCCACAGTGAATAGACCCAGACAAATCTCGGTTTCTGCAAGGGAGAAATGAAGGAGACAATACTAGAAAAAGTGACATATAATATAAAATGTACACCGCAAAGGTGATTCGACTGTTTGATTTGGCGGTTTATCCTCCATACCTGGAGGTGTTCAAGTTTCGCCAGAGGATGTGTAGCTGCATAAGGAGTATGTGAATACGATGAGGTTTGTCAAGGTTAAGCATGTCATCTCATGTACCTTTCCGATAAGAAGGGGCACATGGAGAGGGTGCTCCCTCTTCCCGTTCCACTTTGACCTAACAATGGAGCCCCTTGTGGAGAGGATACAAAGAAACGAAGGAATTATGGGTGTGAAGTTAGACACTGACACACATGAAAGAACAATGTACATGGATTATGCATTGCTAACTATTCAAACCTCCCAGGTCTCACTGCCTCAGGTGTTTGATGAGTTGGTGCATCTGGTAAGGTGTCTGGATTTAAGGTAAACTTGCAGAAGTTACAGCTAATGAACCAGGCAATCGTATGCCTGGGGACAATTATGATGTTCACATTGTCTCAAGCAACTCAACCCACCTATAAATCACTGCCGGCTGCAAGTGGGAGTAAACTCCAGATATGGCTTAAGCAAGGTCTCAGATGGTTCAGCCTCATTGCAGTGGTCAATTTCATGGCCTTCCAAAGATACTGTATGTTCCAGACTATGCCTCGCAGTTCACTGATAGAATATCGATGACAAAAACATTGATGTTAAAAATGGTTCCATGATGAAATATCGATTCCAAAAACATCGACCTACAAAAATATCGTCACAAATATATCGTCTACAAAAATATCGTCATCATATACTTAAACAAGGATTGACACAAATATCGATATTTTTTTATCGACTACTCTAATATCGTTAACACTTATATCGACTACTTAAATATCGACTACTACATTATCGACAATCTTTATAATAACATTACCTTCTACAATAATATCGACAACACTAACATCGACTACCTATCTACTTATATAAATATACAAAAAATATCGTCCATTTCTTAACAACCAAATATACACAATACCTTTGAATTATTCACTTTTTCATACTTATTTAATGTAAAAAAGTACTTTTCGCACATATATGTATATACAATATCTATTATTTATTTATATATTATAATAAAAAATACTTTAGTAATACAAACATTAACAAACACTATCATACACTCTTATTGGATTACTTTAAATCACATTTCACTAATTTTAACATTTTAATAATTATTTTCCATTAAAATAAAACACATATAATACATTTTGTAATATAAATTCGAAAACAATTATTGATGCAACAAACTCTTTACAAAATAACGGCTTTTATATTCAAAATAATGTTCTCAGCCAATGATTTTAAACTATATTTAATTGAACCAATCAAATGCTACCATTAATTAACTCACTACTATAAATACAATTACAGACTTAACTTAATTTACCATTTTTGGCCCAAACTTGGAGAAAAACGGTTACCTTGCTGAAGAGAAGATAATACACACCTACTACAACGACTACAACACTGCATACTACAACTCAAGTAAGTGAAGTCCCATTTCATGTATCATTCAAACCTGTCGAAAACTACCTAAACTCCCTAAACTAAAAACATGGTCTTATTTTTCGTTAAAATATAACTACAACATCCTATCAACAACCACCACAAGTTAATAAATAAATGAAATTATGAACTGCCTTATCCATGTCTACTTAGAAAGCTTTAAAATATTTTAAAAAGTAGCAAAGTAAAGCTGCAAAAGACTTGATATGTTATTAACTACTATTATCCTAATACAATAAATAACACAAATTAACTTTCTTTTACAGAATATACAAACTTTATCTACCAATCTACAACTACACTAACAACATCTTCTACTACATTAAGTAAGTATACCCACTGTGTCTATTAAAAATCAGAAAGTAAAATCAAACAACTATAAAACTGAATCTTTTTTTTAAAATTATTCTTTACCACAACTACAGAACATTAAAGAGAGAAACTCAAGATGGAAGAACAGAAATCATATAATTAGCAGGAAAACAACATTGTAAGTATGTTTTTGCACCTTTTCCTTTTCATATAGACATCTCAAGAAATGTTTATCACTTTTACTAAAAATACATATATATGTCTTCACAGATCTACCTCAGACATGGCAACTGGAGCTACTTTTATTACTTCTCAAAAAGGGAAAATAATGCTAAGCTACATGGGTTACACCTACACCCAAGAAAGAATCAAAGGAAATAAAACCCATTGGAAATGTAGTAAATATTACTCAAGTGCATGCTATGGTAGAGCAACTACTGTTGATAACAATGTTGTAAATGTACGTGAGCATAACCACCCACCCAATGTAACAGAAGTCGAAGTAAGAGAAGCACTAGAGACATTGAGAGATGCTAGTACAGGCTCACAAGAAACAAGCACTAGTATTTTCAAAAATGTTTTAAGCAAAGTGCGAGAACATGTAACAGGACAGTTACCTTCAATCCCCAACTTGAAAAGATTAATAGCTAAAACAAAACAAGCTTCTGATCCAACTCCACCAGCACCTGCAACTTTTCAAGACATAAAAATATATCCTGAATATACTATTACACAAAATGAAGATAAATTCTTAATGTATGATAACCACAGTCATGACAAAAGAATTTTACTTTTTGCAACAAATAGCAATTTGCAAAAACTAAAATCGTGTGAAACCTGAATGATGGACGGAACTTTTAAAGTATGTCCCAAACCTTTCTATCAACTTTACACCATCCATGGTGAATACCAAGAAACAAATATCCCTTTAATTTATACACTGCTGCCAAATAAAGAAAATGCTACCTATGTTGAAATTTTAACAACTATCAAAGATTTTACAGATAATTACTATCCACAAAGAATCATAATTGACTTTGAAATAGCCATGATTCAAGCTATCCTTAAAATATATCCTCACACCTCAATACAAGGGTGTTATTATCACTACAACCAAAGTATATGGAGGCACTTTCAAAAATCTACTTTAAGCATTGAATATTCAACAAACAGTAACTTTGCTTATCAGATTAAAAAGTTAATAGCATTGGCATATGTGCCAACAACAGAAGTTGCTAACTATTATAATTTACTACTTGACAGCCCTTTCTACCGCACCAATGAGAAAAAATTAACTCCCTTCTTAGACTATTTTGAAGATACCTGGGTGGGAAGATTACATCGTTCTGGCCACCGCAGACAACTTAAATTTCAAATTCCATGGTGGAATGTGTATGCTAGTACGATAGCACAGAAAGCCAAAACTAACAACGCGGTCGAAGGATGGCATAATGCCTTCCAAGCCACATTAGGAAGAACACAACCCACACTTCATAAACGAATCCAAAGCATCAAAAAAGAACAAAGCTACCAAGAACTCAGAATAGAGAAATCTCTATCTAAATTCGGCCCTAAACTAAGTAAACAAACATTAAATATGTACGAATACCTACAGCAAAAAACCAGAATGTACCCAAGTATAGAAGGTCTTGAATACTTAGACCTAATAGCAAAATCCATCCTTTAACAACCAATACATAAAACCGTTTCAAATAATAAATAAAGCAAACCTTTTTTTTCAATGTAGATAAATTATGTCATGTAAAAATAAATGTAATCTATTATTACAAGACATAATAAAACGACATCAAATAAAATTGAACAATATAGCACAATCCACCCCAAAGTAAAAAATAATAATAACTTACGGTTCTGCAGCTGTAGAATATATTCCAAGAAGATTGTTTCCACACGAAAAGAATCAAAATCAATCCACATAGTTTAAAAAAATCCACACAAAATGCAAAAAGTACAACTGTTTTATATGGGTCCCACGTCGCAATCCTATGGAGAACGGAACCATAAAAAACCCGAAAATTAATCACGACAAAAAAGCTCCAAAATCCCGAAAAATCAGGAAATGTAGTTAAACATTTACCTGTATTTAAAAAAAAAACAAGATAAAATCCATCTGCTCACCAAAACAAACACCTGTAAATAAATACAAACAAAACCCACCCACAATAAATACGAAAGACACAAAGCCTAAACATAACATATAAAACATAGTAAAACACCTGAACTAATTCATTAATACAATACATAAACCTTATTTTCATAAGAAATACCTAACAAAGTACGTTATCAATAATGACCTTAAATAACACGTACTTTTCACATAAACTGTAATTCACAACACATATCGACACGTACACACTACAAGTAGCTCTATAATATCTTAAAATGTAGTTAAAATTAATGTAAAATAAACTTACCTTCACCAACACGAGGCAGCTCCCAACCGCGAGGTTCCGTTTTCTGAAATGACCCAAGCAACGATGTCGATAGACTACAAAGTGAAGTTCCAAAAACAAAATGGCAGCAGAATAAAAACAAAAATAGGACTAAATCCTCATTCTAAAAAATAAAAAATTGTGATAAATACCATTTTTTTTCCATGTTTACTAATAATTTTCTTATTATTCTGAATAAACATATGATTAATGTAAAATATACAATAATATGTTTAATATAATTATATATTAATTAATTATTGTATATTAAAAATATGTTTTTGATTGTTAAATTTTTTTTTTTAATTTATAAAAATAAGCACTATTTTATGTACATACTTCAGAAAAATACAATTACATGTAAATTAATTTACATATAAAATTTTAATAAATACATTTTAAATTTAATATACTAATTAATGTAATATAACAATGTATATATGACTAAAATTGCAATGTAAACAAATAATTGAAATATATGTATTAAAATTATGTAAATGTTTGCATCAACAAATGAAAGTATGAATAAAAAATTAGTGTACAAAACTATATTACTATTGTACTTAATAAATGTTGAAACATGTGATATGTATGTAAAAATGTTGAAAATAATCATATTTGTTTATTTTTAAAAATAATATTGCAACATTACATATAATATTATTATTATAAATTTAAAATAAAAAATGTTTATAAATATATTTTTTAATTTAAAAAAAAACAATTAAAATAAAATATATATAAAACATAACTAATTGAAAATACTGAACAGTAAGCAACAATAAATCACTATTTTAACTCCAATACTACATAAGTCAGGGAAAGTGCTGGACAGTAAACCATAATAATTTACTATTCTAACTCCAAATATAACATAACTCAGGAAAAGTGCTGGATAGTAAACCATAATAATTAACTATTCTAACTCCAATCCAACATAAGTCAGGGAAAGTGCTGGACAGTAAACCATAATAATTTTCTATTCTAACTCCAATAGGACACCCCCGCGCCGCACGGCCACCAGCTGCTGCGTGTGCCCCCTCTCCTGGTGCCTCGCTGCCCGGCTCTGCCGCGTGACCACGCCCCCTGCCCTCGGGCGGCGTGATCCGTCCTGTAGTGCTGCCTGTGTCCCTGACTGTGCTTCCTGTCTGCCCTTGTATTGTTAGTGCATTATTTGGTTTTTTTGTCCCTCACTTGTGCCGTTTTTGCCGCCCTCGTCGCATCCCTCCCCGCTCCCGCTTCCCGCCATCTCCCTTAACCCCGCCCCTTTTCTTTCTGTACCCTCCCCGCTCCCGCCTCCCAGCTGCTCCGCCCACCCGCGCACTTCGCCTTAAATGGCGACCGTGCGAACGCGCAGCGGTCACGCGCAGCGGGCGCGCCGTTTGTGCGCCGAAGGCGCGCCAAAGGTAAGCCCGTCTGCGCCTGGACCGCACCCAGTGCCAGGACCCCTGGTCCTCGAGGACCCCGACCGACCCGCCTGACGTACTCCGCCGCCACCCTCATCGCACTCAATACCGGCTGAGTCCCGGGATGCTACAGAGCGACCCCACGACGCGTCCACGGACCCTTCAGCTGCAACACCTGCAAGTTCACCTGCATCCGGACCTGCCCGACACCTGCACCCGCCAAGCCGAACACCAGCAGCAACCACCTCAAGTGCATCCTGCTCAACACCCGCTCCGTCCACAGACACGCCATCGAACTCTGGAATCTCCTAGACGCCACAACCCCTGACGTTGCCTTCATCACGGAGACCTGGATGAACGCCTCCTCAGCGCCCGACATCGCCATCGCCATCCCAGAAGGCTACAAGATCACCCGGAGGGACCGCAATGCCAACCAGGTGGGAGGAGGCATCGCCATCATCCACAAGGACACCATCCGCATCACGACCAGCACCGACAACACCCCACCCTCCGCCGAACACCTGCATTTCCAGATCCACACCGACCCGAATACCACCCTCAGAGGCACCCTGATCTACCGACCTCCGGGACCACGCACTCAATTCAGCGAGGACATCGCGGACTTCGTCAGCCCGCACGCCCTCCCCTCCGCTGACTACACCCTCCTGGGGGACTTCAACTTCCACCTGGAGAACAACAACGACTGCAACACCAGCATCCTGCTCGACAACCTCGCCAACCTTGGACTCAAGCAGCTGGTGTCCACCCCCACCCACCTCGCCGGACACACACTCGACGCCATCTTCTCATCCAGCAAAGACATCACCTTCAACCACGCCACAGAACTCCACTGGACGGACCACAGATGCGTCCACTTCACCTTCAGAAGAACGACGATCCACCACCACCAGCAACAGGTTGCCCGAAGAAGCTGGAACAAGATCACAGCCGACCAGCTCGCCGCTTCCCTGAGCCAGCACCCTCCGGCCAGCTCAGCGAACCCCAGCCAGGCCGCCGACAACCTCTCGAAGTGGATCAGCAAATGCGCAGACGAACTCGCCCCTCTGAGGACCCCGCCCAGCAGACCCGGCAGTAAGAGAGCCCCATGGTTCACCGACGAACTCAAGAGCTCCAAGAAGAACTGCCGAGCCCTCGAGAAAGCCTGGAGAAAGGAACCCACGCCAGACAACAGGACCACCCTCAAGCTCGCCACCCGGAAACACCACCAACTGATCCGCACCGCCAAGAAAACGGCTTTCAAGAACCGACTGGACAACAACGCACACAACTGCAAGGAACTCTTCAACATCGTGAAAGAGCTCTCCAACCCCAACGCCGGAAACAACGACATCACCCCATCGCAAGACCTCTGCAACTCCCTCGCCTCCTACTTCCACAACAAGATCGCGGACATACACAACAGCTTCAGCACTCAACCGATGCACGCCACGACCGCAGCAACGCCACCCACCACCACCCTCCGCGCCTGGACCCCGGTCAACACCGAAGACACAGTCCACATGATGAACTCCATCCACTCCGGATCTCCGACCGACCCCTGCCCTCACCACGTCTTCAACAAAGCCGACACTGTCATCGCACCCCACCTGCGGGACATCATCAACACCTCATTTGACACCGCCACCTTCCCCGAGAGCTGGAAGCACGCCGAACTCAGCGCTCTACTAAAGAAACCTACAGCAGACCCCAGCGAACTCAAGAATTACCGCCCCATCTCTCTACTCCCGTTCCCAGCCAAAGTCATCGAGAAGACCGTCAACAAGCAGCTGGCCGCCTTCCTCGAGACGAATGAATCCCTCGACCCATCGCAGTCCGGATTCTGTGCCAACCACAGCACCGAGACCGCCCTCATCGCCGCAACCGACGACATCCGAACCCTGATGGACAACGGAGAAACAGCGGCCCTCATCCTCCTAGACCTCTCCGCGGCTTTCGACACGGTCTGCCACCGCACCCTAGTGCAGCGCCTCAGCAACGTCGGAATCCAGGAGAAGGCACTGGAATGGATCGTCTCCTTCCTCGACGGAAGAACACAGAGAGTCCGCCTACCACCGTACAAGTCAGAGGCCACCAAAGTCATCTGCGGCGTCCCTCAAGGATCCTCGCTGAGCCCTACTCTCTTCAACGTCTACATGAGCCCCCTCGCGGACATCGCATGCCAACACAACCTCAACATAATCTCCTACGCCAACGACACCCAGCTGATCCTCTCCCTGAGCAACGACCCCGCCGCCGCCAGAGCCAACCTGCACGAAGGGATGAAAGAGGTAGCCGAGTGGATGACGACGAGCCGCCTGAAACTGAACTCAGATAAGACGGAGGTCCTCATCCTGGGCTCCTCGCCCTCCGCCTGGGACGACTCCTGGTGGCCCCCCGCCCTGGGCACCGCACCCAAACCAACGAACCACGCACGCAACCTGGGCTTCATCCTGGACTCCTCCCTCTCCATGACCAGGCAAGTCAACGCCGTCTCCTCGTCGTGCTTCAACATCCTGCACATGCTTCGGAAGATCTTCTGGTGGATCCCCACGGAGACCAGGAAGACGGTCACCCAGGCCCTCGTCACCAGCCGACTGGACTATGGCAACCCACTCTACGCCGGATCCACCGCCAAGATCCAGAAGAGACTCCAGCGCATCCAGAACGCCTCAGCCAGACTCATCCTCGACATCCCACGACACAGCCACATCTCCGGACACCTAAGAGACCTGCACTGGCTCCCGGTCAACAAGAGAATCACCTTCCGCCTCCTTACCCACGCACACAAAGCTCTCCACGATCAAGGCCCGAGCTACCTCAACAACCGCATCAACTTCTACGCTCCCAAACGTCACCTCCGATCGGCCAGCCACGCCCTCGCCACCATCCCACGCATCCGTAGAGCCACCGCAGGAGGAAGGTCCTTCTCCTACCTGGCCGCCAAGACCTGGAACTCCCTCCCGGCCGACCTGCGCCTGACCCAAGACCTCCTCTCCTTCAGGAAGAAGCTCAAGACCTGGCTGTTCGAGCAGTAGCGGCACCCCCCCCCCCCCCCCAAGCGCCTTGAGACCCTACGGGTAGGTAGTGCGCTCTATAAATGTTTTGATTGATTTTGATTGAAATATCACATAACTCAGGAAAAGTGCTGGATAGTAAACCATAATAATTAACTATTCTAACTCCAATCCAACATAAATCAGGGAAAGTGCTGGACAGTAAACCATAATATTTTACTATTCCAACTCCAATCCAACATAAGACAGGGAAAGTGCTGGACAGTAAACCATAATAATTTACTATTCTAACTCCAATCCAACATAATTCTGGGAAAGTGCTGGACAGTAAACCATAATAATTTACTATTCTAACTCCAAATATAACATTACTCAGGGAAAGTGCTGGACAGTAAACCATAATATTTTACTATTCTAACTCCAATCCAACATAAGTCAGGGAAAGTGCTGGTCAGTAAACCATAATAATTTACTATTCTAACTCCAATCCAACATAAGACAGGGAAGGTGCTCGACAGTAAACCATAATAATTTACTATTCTTACTCCAATCCAACATAAGACAGGTAAAGTGCTGGACAGTAAACCATAATAATTTACTATTCTAACTCCAATCTAACATAAGTCAGGGAAAGTGCTGGACAGTAAACCATAATAATTTACTATTCTAACTCCAATCCAACATAAGTCAGGGAAAGTGCTGGACTGTAAACCATAATAATTTACTATTCTAACTCCAATCCAACATAAAACAGGGAAAGTGCTGGACAGTAAACTATAATAATTTACTATTCTAACTCCAATCCAACATAAGTCAGGGAAAGTGCTGGACAGTAAACCATAATAATTTACCATTCTAACTCCAATCCAACATAAGTCAGGGAAAGTGCTGGACAGTAAACCATAATAATTTACTATTCTAACTCCAATCCAACATAAGTCAGGGAAAGTGCTGGAAAGTAAACCATAATAATTTACTATTCTAACTCCAAATATAACATTAGTCAGGGAAAGTGCTGGATAGTAAACCATAATAATTTACTATTCTAACTCCAATCCAACATAAGTCAGGGAAAGTGCTGGACAGTAAACCATAATAATTTACTATTCTAACTCCAATCCAACATAAGTCAGGGAATGTGCTGGACAGTAAACCATAATAATTTACTATTCTCACTCCTATCCAACATAAGTCAGGGAAAATGCTGGACAGTAAACCCTAAGAATGTACTATTCTAACTCCAAATATAACATTACTCAGGGAAAGTGCTGGATAGTAAACCATAATAATTTACTATTCTAACTCCAATCCAACATAAGTCAGAGAAAGTGCTGGACAATAAACCATAATAATTTACTATTCTAACTCCAATCCAACATAAGTCAAGGAAAGTGCTGGACAGTAAACCATAATAATTTACTATTCCAACTCCAATCCTACATAAGTCTGGGAAAGTGCTGGACAGTAAACCATAATAATGTACTATTCTAAATCCAAATATAACATTACTCAGGGAAAGTGCTGGATAGTAAACCATAATTATTTAGTATTCTAACTCCAATCCAACATAATTCTGGGAAAGTGCTGGACAGTAAACCATAATAATTTACTATTCGAACTCCAATCCAACATAAGTCAGGGAAAGTGCTGGTCAGTAAACCATAATAATGTACTATTCTAACTCCTAATATAACATTACTCAGGGAAAGTGCTGGACAGTAAACCATAACCATTTACTATTCGAACTCCAATCCTACATAAGTCAGGGAAAGTGCTGGATAGTAAAAACTAACATTTATGATATTATAATAAAGAAACATTACTTTATATATATTACTAACAACTCTTATCTATGATACTACAAAATAAACTATTTCATTACAATTACACAATATTCTACTTTTATAATAACAATAACAAAAAATTTCCCCAAAATTTAAATTTAAAATTTTGAAATGTAAAGATTTTTTTTACATAAATTGAAATGTTTAATTGTTTTTCATACAAATTTTACAAATTTTATTTTAATCATTCTTAGCATATATTATAACAAAAACAGATAAATACAGTATTACACAATTAACTTATTCTAATATGATTTAAAAATTTCAAATTTAAATTTTACATTTCAAATATTGAATATTTGAATTTCGTTTTTTTATTGAAATTTAATTTTTTTACAACATTATATTAAATTAATCACACACTTAATCACAAAATTATTATATTATACATAAAATTTAAATCCAATAAAAATACATTTTGTTTTTAAATTTTTAATTAATTAACTTTAAATTTACATTTAATATCACTTATTTTAATATACTGTTGCGTGTTTATCTAGGTTCCTGATCGATACTGTGACCTTATGCCCCTATTCGGCTATAAATCCATTTATTCCCTATATTGGCATAACCGTTCAAGGTCGATATTCAGAAAGTCATCTCTGGCCTCACACGAACAGAGCCACATTCCAGAATAGTTCTCTGCCACTTCCTTTGCAACCAATTAGTGCAATGACAGAGCAGAAGTCTCTATCTGATATTCCTAGATTAACACTCCGAGTTCTTCAACAAGATAAAAACTCAGCAAACCTGGAAATCCCCGCTTGCTGTGTTTTGATTAGTAATGGAACTCTAATGAGCAACTGATAGCTATCACTTCCTAGTGACATCTTTAATTGACGTCTTATGTCCAGCAAACTTGCGTCAAACCAGGCACCTGTCAGGTATAAATATTACCAACGTTGCCTTAAGCAATTGCCGTTGTTAGCTGAAGCTAGCGCGTTCCTGTTGCTGCAGCCTGCTGCCCGTTGCCTGAAGCTGCTGATACCATTATCGCTGCTAAAGCGCGAACGATGGTGTGGTGTAACTAGGAGCTGAACAGCCGTCCCTCTGCGAAGAGCCCAGCAGAAGCCAAGCTGCCCGCAGACGCTGTCCCCCCTGCTTCCTCGACGCGCTGAAGAGAGACGCTGCATTTCTTCTGCTGAGAAATCCAGCTCCAGCGTTTCCGGTCTGCCCTCGCGGGTAACTGGGATACCGAGTGCCTCCTGAAGGAAATACCAGACTTCCATCATTCTATTCAGAGGTATGGTGTTGACTAAACCCTTAGATGAGAATTTTTGAAGCAAACCTTGGCAAAATCAACTTAACTTAAAGCTACTTACTTACTCCCCTTCCACGTGTTAGGCTTAGGTCAGGCACACTGGGGTAGGCGTAGTTAGAAGCACCAGTTGAGTATTTTAGCCTAATGTATATATGACTGTATATATGTTTTATTACTTTTAAACCATTGTATGGCTAAGAAACCATGTCAATGCTTTTACAGTATTATTTCACAATCCTTATCTTACTGTACGTACTTTTTATAATAACAAGTCTTGCAATTGTGGCAATTCATTTCTCTTGTACGAGAAGAAAGACTGTTCAATAAATGTTAACCCTTTATTGACAAACGCCCGTCTCTCTATTCTCTACATCTCGTGAAAGTAAACTGCACTAACCTGACTGAGTGAAATACATGTCTATTGTTTCACACGCCCTAGAGATTGACTCTTAATTTGAGGAGCAAAGTTGTCATGTTGCACGGTTGTTGGAAAGCTGAATCCCTTCTTGTCTGTGCCAGGGAAGCTGATCACTTCCCATGCAGAGAAGAAAGTTTCCAGTGACCTCTGAGCTAGTTGGTAACACACCCAATTAAGTTTAGCATAGTCAGTAGAGGCCTGGAATATCCGCAGTTCCACGTCGATACTACTGTTTATGTTATTCCAATGCGCAGGGCCTAGTGGGAAACTAAGAACTACACTACATGGTGCCCAACGTTTGGTAAGGCGATAAACTAACGCAAGACGTTAGAGTAACTCAGTCATGCATATTTCACAGACCCCTTTCTCCCGTAAATACTCCAATAGACGTCTGGAGTGGGTGAAAGGTTAAAATTCGCCCGACCTTAGTAGGGAGAGATTCCTATGTAAAGCTCTGGTTTATTCAACGTTGAAGGATACAGTGTTCCAAAATATTGTGCACCTAATCTTTGGAGACCAACTCTGCAAAGCCTGCATTTATAAAAAATGACAGACAGTGAAGAAGAAAGGGAAGCAGTTAGACTGGCATCCCTACTAATAGAGGAAGACTCGAGTCTCCTACAGACTGACCCGGATGCAATTATCATCCCGGTCCACTTAAGAAAATCTATAACTTTAAAACTTATAGAAAACGGACTGACACCACAAGGTGGTACAGTAATTTTCGTGATAGAGGCTCACGAATATCGGCAGACAGAGGTATTCTATTCATGGATAAACTTTCCAGCGGCAAACGCTACAACAAATGAGTTTCACTATTACAAAATAGAGGAACCTCCGGAAGAGTACACTCCTTTCGAGGAGATTGAAATTCCACTTAAATTTCAAGAGCACCTGCTCTGGTTTAATGGCGCCCTAAAACACAATGATCACATTACCAGGCTCGGTCCACTAGGTAGACCAGGAGCAACGTGGCCGGTTCTAGCCAGCTACACACCACATCCTGACATTGTAAAAATGTCAAAGGAAGAGCTGTTAGTACAGCTAAAAATATTAATTAAAATACATAGGCAATTAGTCCAATATGTAATGCGGACTGCAACAGTCCAACCAGCTGTTAATGTACCACAGCTGACCCCTCATCAGGGGAACACTAATAAAATCTCACCACAGAACATACAGTCATGTCTTGGTAAAACACCCGTAAAACGGGAACAAATTCCTTTCTGGTTAGCACAGAAAATCACTCAAATAGAGGCAGTATTTCCTGATACTACCCCTATAGAGAAACACAGAATCTTGACCATCTGCCTTCCTATGGGAATCGCACCACACATGGAGGACTGCGACACTTGGGGTACAGTCTTTGCTTCCATTTACACAAAAACACACGGTGTTCCGTCTATGGCGGTAATACCAGAAGTGCTAAAACAGATTCAAAATGAATACGGTCCAGAGCCCGCTTTAAATCTTGGTATGAAATTACTAAAAGACTTCAAGCAGGTCTCGGCTATATTATTAGCCAACATAAAAGGAGAAGCAGCATCTGTGGCGATTCGCCAGAAGTTGAAGGAAACAGATATAAAAGATCCAATTGAGCTTGCCAGAATCATAGAAAAATGCTATGAAGAATTAGGTAGAGACAGCTTGGGTGGGAAACCAGTAAAGCCCCAACTACTCGAAAATCCTGAAAAATTATTTATTAAAAATAATTCAAACACTCCTAAAAAGAGCTGGGATGGAAATAAACAATCCACTCCCAAGGAAAAAGTTTTCCAGTCCAGAGGAAGGTCTCCTCGACGGAGGGAAAGAACTCCGACTCGAGAACACCAGTCTCCCCAGAGGGAGCCCTCTGAGAAAAGATATAACCTTAGAAATAGGGATAATCTGAAAAAACCTGATAGATATCAAAGTATTGATACACGTCCCTCTCGATCTTTTCCACAGAAATCGGAAAGAAGAGGACAGTCAGACCCAGGAGAGCACACCAAGTCCAAAGACAAGGAACCTGCTCAGAGTAAAAAATCTCAATTTTCAAAAAAGAAGGTAGCCAGTATTAGAGTAATCAACCATGCCGAGAATACTGAGGACACAGTTGAAAAACGGGGAGTGGGCATTGACAATGTTGGACAGTGCAGCAGAAATCAGTATAGCGCGCAAGATCTTGATGAGTCATCTGGAGACAGTGGACACGAATGAATACATTCAGGTTGAAACTGACGACACCAGACTTAGCGAGCCCCATAAAATATACGAAATAACATTGCGTATAGAGGGTGATAAGACTAGGAAAATTAGAGGTCTGTTTTGGGATAAGCTCTCAAAAGGCTACGATATTCTGTTAGCTGAAAAAGATTGGCCCCCAGAGTTTGTCAGGGAGTGCCCTCGTGGCGAAGAAGTGATTATGCCTGCCTTCTCGAATCACATTCCGATTCACAAAAAATATACTTATGCAAGGAAATGGGCAGTAGCCCAGGCTCCGGCATTGTATAAAAATCATGTAGGATGGGATGAGGACTCAACTCCTCACAAAATCCAATTAAAAAGTGAACCAACTGCCCAACGGCAGTATCCCATAAAGCAAGAAGCTAAAAAACAAGTCAGGGAGATCTTAGATCAACTTGAATACCAGGGGGTGATTGAAACATGCACCTCTCAAATGAACAATCCTTTGTTTCCTGTCTCCAAGCCAGACAATTCATATCGTCTAGTTTTGGACTACAGACACCTTAATACATGTTGCAAAACTTTTGCAGTACAAAATTCGCATAGTGCAGCCCTAATGAATAACATAGTTAGGAAAAAATATAAAACGACATTAGACATATCTGATGGTTTCTTTTGTCAAAACATTGCACCGGAAAGCAGATATTTGACCGCTTTCTCCGCATTTGGGTCGCAGAAAAAATTCTGTCGACTCCCACAGGGGTTCAATAACAGCCCAGGACTATTCTCAGCTAGGGTAACAGAGTTACTACAAATCTATGATGATGAGGCATTATCTTACGTAGATGATATCTATCTCACAGACGACGACTTGGATACTCACTTGAAAAGAGTGAACACCATTATACTTGGGTTCGCAGCAGAGGGTTACAAATTCAACTTTAAAAAGTCTCGAATTGCCCATCTGACAGTACTATTTTTAGGGTACGAATTATCAAGTGAAGGGAAAAGCCTAGCGGACAACTTCTTAGAGAAGTGCGCTGTACTCCAAGCTCCAAAAACGCTGAAGAATTTACAATCCATTCTAGGTTTTCTTAATTTTGAAAGAACTTACATACTAAATTACGCAGAGAGGGTTAAACCTCTCTACGAACTAATTAAACCTGATTTTAAACAAATCACCTGGACTCAAAAACACACAGAAATTTTGAGATCACTGCAAACAGGCATGTTAGCAAAAACAAAATTAGATACACGTGACAACACACGTGATCTTGTAATCCGAGTCATCCCAGGAAGATGCGGATTCACTTACCCAACTTCTAATGAGGGAGAAAAGGTACCAATAGCTTACAAATCACATTTGTACACAAAGGCTGAAATAAAATTCAGTTCAATGGAGAAAATTCTAACTGCGGTTCAGACTGCTGTAGCAAAAGAAAGGCCCCTAGCACAAGGTAAACGAATAATAATCGTGACACCTATACCGGCTTTAGAAGCGGTAACTAAAGCAAGCATTCCTAATGCTAAGGCTTTGCATCCGAGATGGATCCAGTGGGTTAATTCTCTTGCTGCAAAAGACGTAGTTTACGAATTTGATCCTAACTTAAAAACACAGGAATTTTTACAATATGAATATGAATGTCCTCTGCCAATTGAAATCCTGCCTCTCGAAGAATACGGAAGTATTATATATACTGACGGATCAGCACAACCCGCAGTTGGGGGTAAGCAAGCTTACAGTGCTGCGTGCGCGACTGTAAAAGGTCGCTGGCACAAAGGAAAATTTAGACCACTGGTCACTAAAACACAATCTCTAGGAGATTGCTCGGCTCAATGAGCTGAATTAGTAGCATTTAAGATGGCGCTAGAAAATACCGATCGCGAATTCCCCACACTAATAGTGTGCGATTCTTTTTATTGCGTACAATCTTATAATGAATACTTGCAGAATTGGGTGGAAAATGGTTTCAAAGATGCAAAAGGTGGCACAATAAAGCATAAAATGCTTTGGGAACAGGTAGTTCTTTTACAGAAAGAACTACAAAAGACTCACGTGATACATACACTGAGTCATCAACGTGATGGCGTTCACATTGCAGGGAATTCATTGGCTGATGAAGCCGCGAAGGCAGCTGTGCAAACGGCTTCCGTAGCTGCGATAACTCGGTCACAAACAAAAATAGACAGCGATATTCTACAAGCTGTCAGTGCGTCAGTAAAAAATGATAAGAAAACACTCCCAAAAGGCTTTCCTGAAAAGTACTTGTACTTAACAGATACGAATAATGTTCCTTTTGCTCAAATCCCTGGAGTGGGGGATAGAGTAATTCCAAACAGGGAACACAGGTTAGGACTAATAAAAGCGGCACACGAAGGGCTGGCTTCTGCACACACTGGCGTTTCCGCAACAATATCACTATTAAAACAGAGATATTGGTGGCTCGCTTGGGAATACAAACTAAAAAGTATGTATTAGAATGCGACATATGCCAAAGGATAAAAGTATCATCAGTAAAATGACCAGCGCAGACACCCCTTCTTATCTCGGATAAGCCATTTGCATGTGTTTACCTGGACCACTGTGGTACCCTACAAAGGGACGGCAACTATAGATATATCATGGTAGCAGTGGATTCCTGTACGAGATTCATATGGATGTGGCCCCAGCGCTCGGCTGACGCTAGAACGGTTATAAGAGATTTGCGAGTCTTTATTGGCACATACGCAATTACCACGTTCCATTCTGACCAGGGTCCTGATTTCAGCTCTCGAGCTTATAGGGAGGCCATGGCCAGCATGGGAATTGGGTTGCGGTATTCTTGTCCGTCGCACCCCGAAGGGAATAGTGTGGTAGAAAGAAAAAAACGGGACATAAAGCGATCTATAACAGCGAAGGTATTAGGTTCAGGCGCTGGGTGGGTCAAACATTTAATAAGTGTCCAAACTAGTCTTAATAACTTGCCAAGAAATTCTCTAAAGGGTTTCAGCCCATACGAACTATTGTTCGGAATTAGAATGAACATTCAGGACCTCGATAGTCAGATGTCAGTGGTACAAGAAAAAACAACAGACTTTGACATCAAAGATCGTTTGGCTGTTTTACAGGAACTGAATGAAACAAGAAAATCCTTAAGCAACATAAAGTTAAAGCAACAGCCAGATACCACTGACAAAGCACCACAAGCAACAGCCCCAGCAAGGCCTGTCTGGATTCCAAAGATTGGGGATCTAGTCAGAGAAAAGATCGCGGTGAAGAAGGAATTTGGGCCTTCTTACAGAAAAGCAGTACCTGTCTTGGCAGTCACCGGAACAAGATCAGTTGTGCTACCGCCCCTTGCTGGTAAAAAGGAGAACAGAGTCGTGTCCATCGACCTGGTAAAACCACAAGCATGTGGCCTATAATCAACAGTAGGCCCAGTGGACTCCCAAGAAACAACAGAATACCCAAACTTGCAACAATCCAAGAGGTTCAAACTGAAAGACTAATCACATTCGATCAGCCTGCAGTGCACAGTGAAGGACTATGCAATAATGCCATGGAACTCGTGCCTCTTGGGACACAGATTGAAACAGTTTGTCAAGAAAAACCAGTCTACACTAATGTGGCATCAGAAAGTGCTACCGAGAGACAGATTGAAAGTACAATCCCATCAATTGACAGAACTGCCTCTGGTTATTTCATCAACTTCGACAACTTCTCTGAAGATCAAAACGACCCCGAAGTGATGCCAGAAACAGAAAAGACTTTTAAAGAAAAAGCAACAGAACTCTTTCATCAACTAAAGGAAATCTACCTTATTTCACCTTGGTTAGAGTTCTGGTTCGGTCTAGGTGTATTTTTCCTCCTGCTTTGGCTCATCATGGTACTGTGTTTGGGAAAATTCATTGAGGGAAAATATAGTACAATGGACACAGCAAGTCAGAACATCAACCTAGTCCTGAAACCACACAGATCATCCCACGTGAAGAAAAGAGAACTGTCAACAGTAAATGTCACAGCAAATCCAATACCTGGTGGGGTAGTATGGGAGAAAACTGACTATGAGATATATGGTCCGGTCGAAATCCTGAAGTATCCTCATCAACTGAAGGTTTCCTTAAGTGACTTTGTAACACCTAGTACATTCTCTGATGATTGGGACTTTAACAGTATTAATGACATGATGTCTGATTTAGTAATGTCAGCTAGATTCACAGATCATGATTATTTACAAGGTTCATCTAGTTATGAGCAGTTATTCTGTTACACACACTATGGTGATCATTACTTGCATAAATCAGAAATGTTTTTATGTATAATCAATGGGAACATTGTGCTACACCACCTAAAAGCAGTTCTAAAGCGTTTTTTGAGAAATTCAAATACTTCTCAGGGTTTAACACCAGTGATGCAGAAACGTTTTATTACAAACTGTTAGATAAAACAGGAATGAAAACAATGCTGACAAATTCTGAATTGATATATTCAGAAGCATTTTATGACACAATGATGACATTTGGTTTTGATTATTGGAAAAATAACATTGAAACGAAAACTGTTTGGGGTACAAAAGATTGGCAGGTACAGGGCATTGAAGCACTATTTAGAACCTGCATGATACCAGAACAAATGTTGTTTTTAAATGACACAATTCACCAAACATCCTGTCTTGGCCTAGCTAAGATCAAAGACCTTAAAAAAACGTCTATACCAAAGCCAATACCTGAAAATATAACTGCAGATATTGAATTAGACGTAACACAAATTTTACATTTTAACAGAACACATCCTGATTGGAAAAAGTGGTTAATCTGGCCTACTGACACAAACAGCTGTCAAGATAGATTCCTGAATAAAACACAGGGGTTAAAAATGACCAGACCAGACCCGAGATACTCCCAGAGACAACATCCAGGGATAATAACAACATACAGTGTAGGGAAACTCTGCCTCGAATGGCTAACATCATCCACACTGCCTGAAATTAAGCAACACTTGTCTTTACTAAAAGATGGTGCTGATTTGCGCGATTTCATTCTTGGACCACGCAAACAGCGTCAAAAGCGTTTCATAGCGACCAGTATCTATGCTGCGTACAACGAGGCTTGGAAAGTCAAACAAATTGAAACAGCTGAAAAAATACGAGAAATTGATCTTATTAATTTGGAAAAATCACTTTCTGTAGTTGACAATGGGTTAATGACTCTGTCCTCCAGAATATATTCGTTGGACAATATTGTATCCTCTGCCTTTGATGTGATAGATAGAGACTTGCTAATGTTACAACATGGCCAATCTCAATTACGTTCTATTATACAATTAGGCTGGACGCTGCAAAATCTTCGTTCAGGCTATGTGCCTTGGCGTTTAATCAACACAACGTCATTATTTTCCATTTTTACCTTACTGATAAACAGATCAGTTTCGCAAAGAAAGGAGCAGACTATACAATCCTGAGCATCGAAAAACTCGAGAGATTACCATTGACAATGTCAGAGAGTCCTGTCATTGAATGGATAATACATGGAATTATCACTATTCCGATAACAACTTTCCGATTTAAAAAGTGCCTTGAGTACATACGTGCTGGCCAGTATGAACAATTGGGTAAAGGATATGTAAAATCTGAAATGGAAATTACCATACACACATTCTTGCTATAGTGACAGCGACAAAAATGTATTTCTTAGTGGTGACAACTGTAAACATTCACTAAGCGGTATACTTTTGTGTCAGGGTATTAATTTACACGGAGCATGTGATGGAAATTCTAACAACCTTTCATGCCACCAGCTAGTCACACCTGCAACTCAGATAGAGCCCTTCTTTATGCAACTTGCAAACGGGAGTTAGAACGGATCACAGATGTTGTGGCCTAGTGCCAGGGAAAAGTTATCTAGTAAACGTAACATCCATGGTCAAATGCTGTATGCAAGCATTGTTCCCGAGTGGGCCTGCAGACACAGTGACTCCCACCTGGCCTCGTCTGAATCTCTATTCTATACGAATTGATACTTTAAGCAAAATGAAATCTGTGCTTTTACAGACAACAGTGCCTATAACGTCATCAAAAGAGACGTATGATCTTCTAGTTGCAAGGACAGCTACTGAAGTTCATGAACTTTTATCAACAAATTGCCCCGTGCATTTCGTAGAAATGCTTAGCCAACTCCTTAACATGTCAAGTGCCACAAGCATCCCAGGCATATTTAAGACAGTTTTTACGGGACTGCTAACACCTTTTCAAGCAATTTTGGGAATCATTCCTAATTTTGTTCACTCTGTTTTTGGCGGCATACCACTATTTTTGGGACTCGTTGCAGGGATTTTATTTTTGACCCTCCTGCTTCGTTATGGCAAGCCAAAGCTCAGACATAGCTCCCATGGGAATGGAAGAGACAATCCTAGCAATGCGCTACCGGGACAGGATAACTAACGTCCTTGGATTGGCCAGGCTGAGAGATCTAAACATGACCTGGTTCCTTTCATTCAGACCTATATAGCAGAACTGTATCTTACCGGTACTAAGATGTATGCTATGCGGAGATGAATGCGTGTTGGACATCTGTCTTTCACTTCCATCAGCAGTACCAATGGAAGTCGATACTTTGCTCAGTCCAATAACGGCTCACGCATTGTGTTGTCCCCAGCGGCTGCCAATCCTGATGACAGCATTCGTTGAGACTCCTGTGCTACGACTAGGTGGTAACAGTGGAGCGAGTGACAAAAGCAGCATCACCCAGGTACGACCTTCTGTGAGCATTGCTGAACCCGACTATGATGACAGCAATCATTCTCACACCTGCCAAGTTACAGCACTATCGAATTTGGTTGAACTGTCACCTGATTTTGTAGACCAATTCTTTGAGAGCCTGTCTGATACGATGTTCTCACCCGTACAGAAACAATAACCTTTGAGAAGCTTTCCGACACACAGCGTTCCCATGAACTCTGAATTCGGCCTTCAGTTTTGATCAACAAAAACTGCAATAAGCGTTGGAACTCTATTTCCCCATTCAAGCAATAATTCTTTTGAATTGGATATTTTTTAATATTGACCCTTTTTTTTTGGCACGAACAATTCTTTGCTTAAGGTAAAAACTATTCTTAAAGAACAGAAGCTTCAAACTTCTATTTTTAAACACATCTAGAGACATAACAACTTACATCAGCCTCTAGCTCACATTTATTGCAATGCATTTATATGTGATGATTTATCTCGCCCTTCTTCTGTTTCAGAGATATTTCATGTGCAATTCTTTTTGCATAATCGTTCATTGATTTCATATACAATAATTTTTGAACGATTTCTATGCTTCAAAAACGTACAGTACCTAAATTTCACGTATTACAATATACGCCTATTTCGAATGCATTTATGTATTTTGGGGTGGGCAATGTTACACATTTATTTTTTTTTATTTTATATTCTTATAAAGCGCCAGACTAGACTCCCGAAGGGGTATCTCTGCGCTATTGCTGTGCCACGAGATTGTGCAGGTTACGAGAGCATGATAGTTTAAGGAGTGCCGAAACTGAAGGTAATTTATTTATCGGGATATAGGTAAGTCTTTAAATTCTTCCGGAAACGCAGATGACTGGCGATTGATCTGAGTTCTGGGGGCAAAGAATTCCAGAGTATTGGGCCGGCATAAGCTAATGCACGGCCACCTTGTCTGGTTTTTTTTATTCTTGGTGTCTGTAAGAGCTGCTGATGAGTAGAGCGCAAAGAACGCCCCGGGATATAGGGCATGCATCTTATTGCTCTAGTTTTAGTAATTTGATGGACATGAAAACGTGGAGTGGGTGTTGCGTGTTTATCTAGGTTCCTGATCGATACAGTGACCTTATGCCCCTATTCGGCTATAAATCCATTTATTCCCTATATTGGCATAACCGTTCAAGTGCGATATTCAGAAAGTCATCTCTGGCCTCACACGAACAGAGCCACATTCCAGAATAGTTCTCTGCCACTTCCTTTGCAACCAATTAGTGCAATGACAGAGCAGAAGTCACTATCTGATATTCCTAGATTAACACTCCGAGTTCTTCAACAAGATAAAAACTCAGCAAACCTGGAAATCCCCGCTTGCTGTGTTTTGATTAGTAATGGAACTCTAATGAGCAACTGATAGCTATCACTTCCTAGTGACATCTTTAATTGACGTCTTATGTCCAGCAAACTTGCGTCAAACCAGGCACCTGTCAGGTATAAATATTACCAACGTTGCCTTAAGCAATTGCCGTTGTTAGCTGAAGCTAGCGCGTTCCTGTTGCTGCAGCCTGCTGCCTGTGCTGAAGCTGCTGATACCATTATCGCTGCTAAAGCGCGAACGATGGTGTGGTGTAACTAGGAGCTGAACAGCCGTCCCTCTGCGAAGAGCCCAGCAGAAGCCAAGCTGCCCGCGGACGCTGTCCCCCCTCCTTCCTCGACGCGCTGAAGAGAGACGCTGCATTTCTTCTGCTGAGAAATCCAGCTCCAGCGTTTCCGGTCTGCCCTCGCGGGTAACTGGGATACCGAGTGCCTCCTGAAGGAAATACCAGACTTACATCATTCTATTCAGAGGTATGGTGTTGACTAAACCCTTAGATGAGAATTTTTGAAGCAAACCTTGGCAAAACCAACTTAACTTAAAGCTACTTACTTACTCCCCTTCCACGTGTTAGGCTTAGGTCAGGCACGCTGGGGTAGGCGTAGTTAGAAGCACCAGTTGAGTATTTTAGCCTAATGTATATATGACTGTATATATGTTTTATTACTTTTAAACCATTGTATGGCTAAGAAACCATATCAATGCTTTTACAGTATTATTTCGCAATCCTTATCTTACTGTACGTACTTTTTATAATAACAAGTCTTGCAATTGTGGCAATTCATTTCTCTTGTACGAGAAGAAAGACTGTTCAATAAATGTTAAGCCTTTATTGACAAACGCCCGTCTCTCTATTCTCTACATCTCGTGAAAGTAAACTGCACTAACCTGACTGAGTGAAATACATGTCTATTGTTTCACACGACCCTAGAGATTGACTCTTAATCTGAGGAGCAAAGTTGTCATGTTGCACGGTTGTTGGAAAGCTGAATCCCTTCTTGTCTGTGCCAGGGAAGCTGATCACTTCCCATGCAGAGAAGAAAGTTTCCAGTGACCTCTGAGCTAGTTGGTAACACACCCAATTAAGTTTAGCATAGTCAGTGGAGGCCTGGAATATCCGCAGTTCCACGTCGATACTACTGTTTATGTTATTCCAATGCGCAGGGCCTAGTGTGAAACTAGGAACTACACTACAATACTACCCACCCTTATCCCCTATATCAACAACAACCCGCTACTAAAACATTTTTAAAATTTAATTAAATTAATTATTTATTATTTTTTTCAATAATTTCGATTTTCGCAATTCTAAATAAAAAATGTTTTAAATTTCAATACAAATTATTTACACTACTTTTTTAAATTACTACCCACCCTTATCCCCTATAATACCAATAACTCGCTCCTAAAATATTTACTATTATTACATTTTTTTGTAACATTTTAATCCATATAATAATATTAATAAACATTTTATAATGATTATTTAAACATATAACATAATTTTAGACACTTATATAACACATTCAATTATTTTGTCGATATTATATACAACGATATTTTTCTTAACGATATTCTATACAATGATATTTTATTTTGACGATATTTTTGTCATTCAAAAAAATCGATATTTACAACAACGATATTTACTACAACGATATTTTTGGAAGTCGATATTCTTACCTCGATATTTATGCAAGTCGATATTTTCCCGTCGATATTCCTGCTTTATACCGTTAAAAACATCGTAAACAAAATATAGTATTCAAAGATGTCGACCCATACACAAGTAACTACAAAAATATTAAATCAAAAATATTAATGTAAAAAACATAGATGTAAAGCATATCAATTCAATTCAAATAAGTCTTTATTTTGACAAATATATCATAAAAGACTGAACATTTAAAAAAAAAGAGTACACGTATTTAAAAAAGAAAACCATAACGGTATCAGAGACACGGCATTACTACCTGAGAAACGAGTCAGCAAGTTATTCCATACAATAAGTTAATATTATTTAAAAAAGTAAACAAGATGTAAAATCCCATTCAATAAATTAGGTTTAAAAAAGATTCGAGGTCAATAATCAATTAGCATCACAGGAATAATAATACATAAAATTTGACAAACACCCGTTTTAGTTCTGGCGTAGCTTTCTCCTCCGAATTGCCCGCGTCCAATGTAGAAAGTTTGCAACAGCAATTACAATACTTTCAGAGCACTCAGTTTGAAAGATCCTTAAGGTCTCTGCCCCGGTAGTAATGCCCTTCAGCAAACATATAGGCTTCAGTCACTTATGACGTGGATGTTTGTACTCAGGGCAGATGTAAAAAATATGGGCTATACTTTCCGGCTGAGTGGGACAAAATGGACATGATGTATTATTTTCAGTTTGACATTTGCCGGTAAAGGAATTGACAGGAATGGTACCCACTCTATATTGGTGGTACCGTTTCCGGTCTTCGGGAATTGTGATAGTATCCCAATAGCCCTCATAGGCAGATTCATGCTTAAGCTCAAGGAAATTTTGTGTAAGTGATGGGCCAATGCAAGTTCGAAAATTCCGCATTGACACTATTGACCAGTAAAGCTCCTTAAGAACCTTTTGGGGTGGAAAGGGATTGACAGTAGGGTTCTCCCACAATGGGCCCAAGCCCATAGCGGTGTAAACAGCCTTGACCACTCACAACCATGGAATCCTATTGGCTGTATCTCGGACTTCGAGGAGGGCCTGGGCGTACTGGGAGAGTTCCGGTGTAACCCTGAGCCTCCTCCTATATGCCACTGGTCTAAAACGCGCCACATCCTCAAGTCGGTGACAGTCCATATCATAGTAAATTGTGCAATGTTACTGAACCCCCATAGTTCAGCCCCATACAATATAGATGCACATATTTTGGTGTTATAGATTTTAATTGCTGGGGCAATAGGTTTTGTAGCCAAGAGGCCCAATTCCCTTATTAGTGCTCCTGCTAACTGGACATGTTTAGTAACCAGCTGGTTGATATGCGGTTTCCATTCTAACCTTGAACCCAGTCTAATACAAAGGTAGGTAAAGAATTGGGTCTGTCCGAGCAATTCAAAGTTCATAGTAGCCCTCCCTCTCACACGCTTTTGCTTGTGCATGACCATAAAGTTAGTCTTGGTCACATTAATTGTAAGGCCATAGTCTTTGCAGAACACTTCAAAGCGCCCAATGGCCTTCAGTAGACCATGTTGCGTTTTGGATATTAAGAGAGTGTCATCTGCAAACATTAGCAGGGGTATCGGTATTCCTTTCAGCTTAGGGGCATCCGTCGGATCATTCTTGAAATAATCGATAACCCTGTTGATGTACAGCGAAAGCATTGTCGGGCCAGAATGCACCCTGTCTTACCCCTCTGAGAATCGGGAACCTATCTGTAACTTTGCCTTGCTCTCCCCACCGGACTTGAGCGAAATTGGCAAAGTGGAGTTTAATTAAAAAAGCAAGTACATCAAGTGGCATACCTTGTTCTTGGAAGACACTCCACATCTTAAAGCTCGATACCAATTCGAGAGCCGACTTAAGGTCGACAAACACCGCATATAGAGTGCCACCTCTAAGGATAACCACCCGCCAGTAAATTAAGACGAATCTAAAAGCCTGATCTATGGTGCTCGCGTGTGAGCGGAACCCGGCCTGGAGAGAAAACAGAGTATCTTCCTCCTCAATCCAGGTCTGGATCCTGGACAAAAATGAGCCTGGCTATCACCTTCTGGATGCAATCTATCAGGCTAATCGGACTATAATTAGCTGGGTCAGATTGATCCCCCTTCTTATAAATGGGGATTATCTCGGCCCCCTTCCATGTGTAAGGTATGGGGGAGCCTTTTGTGATGGCACTAGCAAGGCACTGAATGTATGGTGCCCACACTTCTTTCCTATTTATAAACAGATCAGCAGGGACACTGTCCAGCCCGGGCGCTCTACCCTTTGGGACAGAGTTAAGTATTCTATACACCTCATTTATACTGAAGTGTAATGGTGTGATGTCTAGAGGAGTAGTGAGAATGTCAAAGTTTAACACCTTATCAAAGGACGGACAGGCAAACTGTGCCTTAAAGTGCGAGACCCACAAATCGGGAGGAACATAGTTTTGTGGGTGTTCCCTAAGGCGCCCCTTCCCCCATTTCACCAAATCCCAAAAAACACCCATATTCCTAGCTCTGCTCACATTGTATAACTCTGACCAGTACAGTCTGTCCCAAGATCACTTTGCTTCGTGTTGGGCTTTCTTATACATCTTCCTTGCAACTTGAATCCGATTCCTTTTTTTTTCATTTTGCTAGGGCTAAAGATTTGTATGCGTCCCTACAGCTTTTACCATACCATGTTTCCGCCCGGATTTTCGGCCTGCAATTAGATTTACGGACCTCCATAATAAAAAAATCCCTAAGCCTATTAAAAAGATTTGTATGTATTGGAACAACTTTTAACCCCTTCAGCGCTGATGAGAAAGCCAGCTCGTCATGGGTGTTACCTGCACTGTGCTTATGATGAGCTTGCTTTGTGATGAATAAAGGGATTCATGGAATGTCAGCACAGGAGGGGAAAACCCCCTAGCAGCCAAGGTGTTAACATCACATCCTGGTCCGTAATACAACTCTGAAGCTCCAATATGGCCTTTGCCGCAAGTTCACTCATTACGGCTATATGGTCCTCCATAAGAAGACATTCTGTCCATTTTACCCTTCTGGTGTCCTTTGAAGGAAAAATATCAATTGTGATGGATCTAGATTCAGACAGCTTTCTTCCATACAACTCTACAGATAATATAAGTGGATTATGGTCGCTTTCCACCCATTTTAATACAGACATATCCTTAATAGAGGACCAAAACTCTTTGTTAAAAAGAATGTAGTCTATACGACTACTATGTATCCCATTATCAAACGTGGGATCACCCACCTTATCTGACTTTGTTCTACCATTTGCCGCCCTAAGCCCCTGTTCCAAACATAAAACTTTAAGCTGTAATGCAGCTTGAGACCACTTCTTGATAGGAGGTATGGTCAATTGCGGAATATCCCACGCAAGATCTTCCTCCAATGTAAGTTCAATATCATTGTTATCTAGTGGTTCAAAGCAGCAATTGAAGTCTCCAGCTACACGCATATTCCCCTTACCATTATGGTTATTAAGATACGAATCCAACAGGGAGACTGTCTCTGAGGGTTTGCCCCCGGGTTTTCCCCTAGCATGTATATTAAAGATATACAGATCTCTACATTTTGGGCTTTGAATCCTAATGATTAGAATATTGGTGCTCTTAGAATCCAGCTGGGGCCTGATTTTCAATTTTTATTTATGGCCATGTCTGTCCTACCTGTCCTACGTATGTGCATAGCAAGGGGATGTTTGGATAGAACACCACCAACTCTGCACCAGTGGCTGGCTAGTCTCCTTGCTGTTTTTAATCTAGAAAAGGGCATGTATGCAAGGAAAGGAAGAAGGGGTAGACTATTAGGGAGGTGAATATGGGAACCCATTCAGAAATGGAAAGAGACTGTTAAAAATTCCCGGTGTGACCTACCCTGAAAGGATATATGTGCTTTTTCTTTTTTCTTTAATTTTTTTTGCTTGGTTACTCCAGAAACATACTTATCATTTTATCTCTGTATTCTAATGTATTGAGACTTGGTTCTTGCTGTGCTGTAATACCAAAAAACTTTTAATAAAATATTTAAAAATAGTAGTCTTAAGTTAGAAGTTTGTCTTAAGTTAGGATTTTGTCCTAAGTTAGGATTTTGTCTTAAATTACGATTTCGTCCTTATTTAGCATTTTGTCTTAAAATAGGATTTTGTCTTAAAATAGGATTTTGTCCTAAATTAGGATTTTGTCTTAAATTAGGATTTTGTCAAAATACTAGCTTAAGACAAAATCCTAATTTAAGACTGCTAAATGCTTTCTGTGAATACCAAAAGTAGTAAGTTTAGGATTTTGTTGTAAGTTAGTTCTGTGAATCGGGCCCTTGGTTCTTCTTTTGTTTGTAGCTAGGTATCAAATCTACTAATGACATTATTGCTTCTTCCTCAGTTTTATATTGGGGTACTTTACATAGGAATCACAGGCAGCTATTCACTCAAAATATTTATGATAGGTAGTATCCGATTCTGAAGAAACTAAGGCAGAATGTTGGCACCATATAAAGAGAATCTTTACTTGATCTTTATTCTGTCTGAGGATCCCTTTTCAATTATCTATGGTACATCTGAAAATATGACTTTTAAAACAATCACATAATAAAATTAATAAAAGGTCCCATAAAAAACATATCAAGTTAAACAGGCTAAAAACACACAGGTTTGGATAGGGACCGCAATCTCATGTGCAGTTTAATAAATACAACCTATCAAGCTATGTCAAATAACATCAGTTACATAATGTCTGCAACTTGTTACTATGGCCTCACTTGTATCCATTCGCAAGATACGTAACGCAGTTTGGCAAGATCCTATTCCTATTTTAGCACAAAATGTATGTTTCCAGTCGCTAACATCTTGGAACGCCCACTTTGCATGTCATTAGTGATAAATATCACTGATATGCAAAGTGGGGCGCAAGATGGTTGCTATCTCCTACTAGCTGTCGCTAACTGGTGTTAGCGACAGCTAGGTAATAGGGAGATCATTTTATCTCCGCTTTCTTGACTTCTAAAGCCAAAAAAGCGGAGATTAACCCCCTTGATAATATGCCCCAATGTTTCTTACAGTCTCAGATAAATTAACCCTCAAGGTAAAGGGATAACCTGTGCACGGAACACTTTGGGCCTGATTACAATGTCGGGCTGACTTGCATCTGCCCAACCCTGTCTCGGTCCTGGGACTGACCTCGGGTTTGTGGTCCTGACCGGCTAATTACAATGCGACCGATCACTGTTTGGTCGCATACTCCCATTTCTCAACTGGAACTCGTGTTACGGTCATGCACTGGCAGTAACACAAGTTCCCATTGAGAAAAGGGAGGTGTTGTTCATCCCTGCACCCCGTGGTGCCTGCCACAAGGTGCAGGGATCAACAGGGGGGCAACAACCTCAGGCTGCATGCAAAAGGGGGCCCTGCTGGGAGCCCCCAAACAGGCTTTCTGACATGGTTTCCATATCGGACAGGCCGGCATGGAAACTATGTTAGCAACCGTGCATCTTAATCCCAAGGGCGGAAAGGCCTGTCCTTTGGGATTATGAGCCAGCTTCTACTGGCCAACAGGCTTCATGAGGCTTTCAGAAGCCAGCCAGAATGACCCTTGGGTTTACTTTCCGACCGCCAGCATCGTAATGCGGCTGTTGGAAAGTAAACCAAGGGGCCATTTAAGATGTTGCCAGGAACGCTCTGACTGTCAGTTGGAGCCTCTCCGGGAAGCATCGTAATCAGCCCCATAGTCTTAAATGAGCAGCTTAAAGCGGGAATGCCTCTTCCCTTTCTAACCCTGAGATTACAGCAACTTTCATGAGTCTGCAACTGTTCCATGCAACTGAATTCACCTTATTAAACAATTCATGGAGTCTGGTTAATTGAAAGTATCATCACAATTCAGTTGCTTCCCATTCCCCCGTGTAGTTCCTCAAGGCCTTTCAGTAAATTCACTTGCTTTAAGATTTCTCAGCAGACAATCGCATGACCTATCAAAAAGAGACAGTCCCTGCCCGTACCCACCGCATGGCAGTCTATACAGTGTAATAAAACTTACCTGCCTTGTAAGTAGGACATATTTTTTCTTTCCTAAAAGAACCCCTGTAAATAAGAAATGTTGAAGACAAACAGGGAGTTTTTTCTCTCTGACATTGGGACCTTTCTGGGGTTTTCTGCCCAGCATTGGCATGTTTCGCTGGCAGCCTCAAGTGGGAAATAAACGGATGTCATTATCCAAGTAGTATATGTCCAGAAGTTTATAACAGGCCTCTAATACAGAGAAACATGTTAAACTGCGCCAGATTTTTGCAGCCCTACACAGTCAACTTGTAAGCTAGGTAGTGTCCCGTAAAGTACAAACTACTGAAGAAAAAGGTGCCTCTACAGGACAAGACTCTCAAACGTTCACACCTTCTGGTCATCCTGCGGCAATATCAAGTTCAATATTATATCACTTTTGCTTAACACATAAAAGATTAGAAAAAACAATTGTAAAATACAAAATAAAAAGAATAAACAATGTGCAGTTCAGTGTCAATAGATAAAAGTGCTTATTTGAAATAGTCATCAACTCTTAGACATTGAATTCATTGAGCTCTCAACATTTGGTACTGGTACTTCTTTTTTATTTGTATGAATTAGTTTATCAACACAGAGGAGTAAAACTCGTTACGCTAAGAAAGACAAAGCATTATATGATAAACAAATGCAATCAAACTATTTGCTGCACCTGTGATATCATAAGTGGCAGTAGTCTCTGTGCACTTCTCTCTTTATTCGCCTACATGTGAGAACCAATCTTCTTGAACCAGGGGATGAGAGAAGTGATACATCCTAATTCAGTTTCCCCGCTGTGAGATGCCAAATACCCACTCATTTGCAAGGTCAATAGGCTTTGCCCATAAGACCAATTGGATTTACTAATGTTTTAAGCTATACTGTTCACCAGGGCAAAAAAAATACGTGATTACCTCTACATCATGTGGTAGGCGTGTCCATAGTTCAACTCGTGTGTGGTCAGAAGCCACAAACTTGTCACAAATGCACAAAATTTTAAGTGCGAATTTGCTTCGAATGTTGGCAAAAGTTATAAACATGATTTTACTTATTGTACTCTTTCTCATCCAGTGAAATCACATTATACAAGCTTTAGCCTCACCAAGAGCCTCCTAATTGCTTTGTTTTTGGGGGGAGTTTTATATAGCGCAAACTAGACCCGAAGGTATCAGAGTGCTTTGCATGAGCACCAGTTATGTTACAGACAGACACATTCATTTTTGTTAGGCACAGGGAGTTTAAGTGATTTGCTCAGAATCACAGAATGTTGAGCATCCCTGCCAAGACTCGAACCTGGTTCTCCGGCTCCGAGGTCAACCGGCCACATTGTCTCTCCCCACAAGGGATATGGGAAGGGAATGAAGTGGAAACCACAAAGAGACAATCTTACTCTTTCCCTGAGGTAGTAAGGACAATGCCAGGGGTATGAATGGATAAACACCTGAATGAGTTCCTTGAAATCAGCAATATACCTCTTCCTGTGGTATTATAGAGATGGCATTGCAATTTGATCTGGCTCTTCCCAGTCACTCTATCATATTAATATTTATCCGATTGTGAATAAAAAGTTATTTTAAATGGATGCCTCAATGCAAAGTGCAACTGCAATACAGAGGCAATCATAATCAAATTCATTGATATGAAGGACACATTTTTCATTTTAATAGTGAGGTTCCTTCTCAATGTACTACCCCCGGTCAATGGAACATTTGTGCCTGCTTTATGTAAATGTAAATGTAAATGTAAATGTATAGGCATTTATATAGCGCACTACTTACCCGTAGGGTCTCAAGGCGCTTCGACCGCTGCAAAACCCTTCCTGGCTTCCCTGAGAGATGGTCCCTTAATGGGTATCTCCAGGGTGAGACCAGGCATCCCCGGCGGTCTGGTGGGGCCGTTAGTGAGGATGAGGCAAGCTAATGCCCAGAGTTGCCGAGTGTGATCGCTGATCAGAGTGGGCACCGAGGCGAGAGAATTATCGAGTCCGCTGACCCTGGTCCAGAAACCTGCCGCGTCGGGAATCGAACCCTGGTCCCGCGGCCGTCCTCTGCTCTCGGGTCTGCCGCCTCTAACCAGTGAGCCACACTACCTCTACACTAGAAGTGTAGAGGGGAGAAATAACTCAGTAGGTCAGACTCACTGACTCAGAAGAATCACAGACTCCAGATTTCCAATGTAGGGGTTTATTACAAAGCCAAAAATAACTGAACATACAGACACCTCAAGAAGACGTTGTACAAATACATTGAAACTAATACAAAGCCAAACCTACAGGCAAATTCAAACTTCTGGAGCATGAAAAGGATCACAAATTCAAGAACTAGAACGCAGGCAATACGTGTCCCCACATCTAGATCAGTCTTCATTGGAGGATCATAAGTAAAAACATTAGTCTATCCCTACTTTACCACTAACGTGACATCCCTACTTAGCATTCCCCAGGCAAGATAGGAAAAGGTGTCAGGGCATGAAGACCTCCCAGGAAGTTCACTCACGCTGTGTTGATGGCACGCACCCCAATGGCACTACAAACCTTGGTCACATCTTTTAATAGTTTCATGCTTGGCTTAGACTTGAAAATTAACTGCTCCAAAACCTTGTCTATGTATTGTGGGCCAAGAACAAGCAGGCATTTGAAGCCAATTTTTATAAACTCCAATCCCTTAGAAAAGACCTCCACCTTCCCATATCTGGGAATTTTGTTTCATGAAAGTGGCTCATGGACTACTGCAATTAATGCTAGATCTCTGATATATTCCAAAACTATCATGGCCTTACAATGTTTTATGAAAAAATTAGGAAAAAAACCCATAAAGGAAATTTTAACTATTTATAATGCGACTTGTTTAGCTGTAGCTACTTATGGATCAGGTCTGTGGGGTTACTCAAATATTAATTCAATTCAAACTATGGAAAATAAGTTTCTACGCCACATCTTGTCCGTGCCTGAAAGTACTGCGACCATGATATGCCACACTGAATTAGGAATGGTTTATGTTACTGATACGATTAAGATTCAGCCAATCCTTCTTTGGCACAGGGTTTGGACAAACGATGAATGTGCGGTTAACCGGGCCATTTTAAAGGACATTTTAGCATTGGACAACATTAATGATTTTAAATGGATACGCTATGTCAGAAACTTTCTCGAAGAATTAAGTTGTGCCCAATATTTTGAGGATCCGTTATCAATGGCATACATATCAAGAAGAGATCTGAAAAATTTGTGTATTGCCCATCTCAGGGACAAAAGATATTTAGAGGAGGCGAGAAAAAAGACTGTTTCTGCCCATAAGGATATTTTATGTGAAGAGAAACTACAGCCATATTTATCATTGTATATGTCCAATCATGAACGTTTCCTTTTAACCCGGTTTAGACTTAACATTGTTTTTAGGTTATTATCTTTTCCTGTGATGAATTGTTGGTCGAAAGACTTATGTCTTTGTCCATGTGATGACATGTCCCCACAATCTGATATACATATTTTATTCTTTTGCAAATTTTATACTTTTTTTCCGAAAGAAACTTATCATCCCTATTCTTAAAGATTTAAATGTATATAGATGTCGCTCAGCGTTTTTAGAGTGTCAGAAAATGAAAACTGTTTTTATGGTAGCCTCACTTGCTGAATTTTTTTAATCAGTTTTTAAGTGTCGTAAATCGATTCAAATGAATTAATTCTTTATGTTGTACATATGTATTTAATTTTGGTGTTTTCTCTTTTGTGTGATTTTAAATAATGACTACTTGACCCCTTTGTAAATTGTACCTTTTCATGCTACTTTTATGGTTATTTTTTGCTTTTTAACCGAATAAAGTATTTGAATCTGAATCTGAAATCACTCACGTTGTATGGGTCAAGTAGCTAAAGGCTACAGAGCTAATTTTAAGATGCTTTTTCCCTCTCCACTGATCTCCTCTCTCCTCCTAACTCTCCCTCCGGGGCACTGTCCCTAATTCAAATCACCAAATTATAGAGCACGCCCGTTAGGTGTCGTTCGATCGCTTACTCCCGCTAAGTGCCTCCTCATAGGTAGTTTTCTATTTAGTTTCGATACTCCCAGCTCCTGGCTTGATGACCTTGATTGCCAGGCCCTCTCTAGTGCAAAAGAACACTCTCTCACATTATCAGTACTCCTTGTACCCTCTCCTCCCCGAGCCTAACTCCTAAAACAAGAGTGTCATTCTAACCCACAAAGATGACTTTCTCCACCTGCAACAGAAACTTGAGAACAGAACAAATCCAACATGAACATTAAATTCAGCTTTACCCACTATGAGAACCGTCAGGGAGAATACATTTCATTCCTACAAAAACCGGGCAACATAAGACCATCCCATATAGGTCACATGGAACAAAAACATGTAGATGAATCTTTTACTAAGCATTTCGAAATCAACGCTTTACATGAGCACATCAAATACGTAAAAATTGTGAACCTCATACACAAATTCTACATGTTAATGTTTTTAGTTAAGCATGTATGTATGGCAACATTAATTTCTCCATGTTTAATATGAAAAATACAACTAGCACATCACCCTTCACATTATTACAGTACACATTCTACTGTCTCATGTTAATACGACAAAAGAATAAATGCAGGTGCAAACTAATCTTAATTATGATGCACCCCTACAAATGAAAGAGCATGATCTCGCTCTATCAGTTAGGTATTATAGAGATGGCATTACAGTTCGATCAGGCTCTTCCCAGTCACTCTATCATATTAATACTTATCCGATTATGAATGAATACGTAATTTTAAATGTATGCCTCAATGCAAAGTGTAACTGCAATACAGAGGCAATCATAATCACATTAATTGATTTGAAGGACACATATTTTTCATTTTAATAGTGAGACTGAGAGGTGAGTTCATTGGGGTAATAAATAATTCCATTCTCGGCTGGAGCATATTCTCTAGTGGTCAAAACTGCTTGTCCAAATTCATCTCACCGGCACGACACATATATTGCTCTATTCCTTTCTCCCTTTATTTTCTGCCTAGTGGTTTTTTTTTATCTCCAGCAGTGCTGTCTCGCATGTACGCCAATTCAGCTTTTATCCTAGGTTTTAAATCTGAGCAAATCTTAAAGAGAAAAAAAAAGCTAAGAATGCTCTGATTCTCAGAGGTGTTCAATCAACGGAATGACTGCAATAATTTTGGATCCAGTTTCTGTGCTGTGAATGCTTCTTCTGTCTGCCAAGGAGTCCCCTTGGCATAGTTTGTATCACAACTTGCCAGAAACCTTCTTCTTTGTAGAGTACAGTTTATCCTCTCATGAAACGTTGTGTCATTAGGTCGCTGTTTTCCATCTCCCAGCCTTGACAGCTAATAAAATGCACTCACCTTTCATAAAATAAACAGCCCAAATGGTTTTCAAAGGAGGTCCAGCAACAGCTCTGTGCAAATGTAATAAGAGTTTACGTTCAAACTCTGTCGAAAAATTTACAGATACATTTAAAGCAAAAGGTTGTATTTGATGCCTGAATAGTGTTTATATTGCTGTGTTGCATTCAGCGTAAAGTTTTGAATGGCAATCTATTATCCATGCAAATTCACATTTGTTCTTCCTATTTACAATAGCAAAACATTTTGTAAACAGGGAGTCTTGATAGGTTTGGCTTGAATCTCACGTTTATATTTGATGTCATAGTGATCGATTCATAATTCTTTTAATGAATACTACAGTAGTTCTACAACACTACCCGTTTACATAGTTTATATGTCTTTAAGAATTGGCCCTAAAAACATCCAACTTCCAATTTCCTTAAGTGGGAAGAGGCCATAGTCCTATTTGATTAGTTCTAATTGTATATTACCTACTGGCAGTCACCAGTTCGTATTTATAGTTACAACATGGTTTCCATTTATTGATTTGCTAATACCTTTGGCATCATTTGACGAATCTTTGCAAATTTCTCCCAAAAAAAGTCTATCCAGGTCAGCTCATATCCTAAAAGTTTGGGTGTGATTCGTCAAGCGAGGGCTGAGAAAAAAGGGGGTCACAAAACGCATTTTTCCCATGTTAATTTCCATTGGAAATCTTGCAACGAGCTACAGCCCGAACTGCTCAACGGAATTACCCCAGATTTGGCAAAAAGGCAGAGCTTGGTTCAGAAAGTGACCTTTTTTAAATGGTGTGAATCTGTTCAGTAGTTTTTGAGAAATTAAAAAAATAGGAGTCAAAAATCAATTTCCCATCGGAAGCTTTGGGCAAGGCTACAGCCTAAACTACTCAACGGAATCACCCCAAATTTAACAAAAAGTTAGTGTTTGTATAAGAAAGCGAGCATTTTTTTAAATGGTGTAAATCCGTTCAGTATTTGCTGAGAAATTAGAGAAATAAAATGATCGATATCTGGGCAGAGCCTAAGTCCCGAGCACGAGCTTCACTGTGATTGGCTGCCAACACGCCAAAGCAGGAAGTGTTGGCAGCCATCTTGTGACTCAGTAGGAGCGAGTTATCAGAAAACATAAATATAAAGGTATAAAACAACAGAAGGGGGGCAAAATAGAAACACCCTCACCCCCTAGGCCTGCTCAGGGTGGCCCCGAAAGATCTGCAGGGCCAAAAAAGCATAAAAAAACAAAAACTACGCAATTAGCGCTGGGGCCATGGGTTCCCACGTTTTATTTTAATAAGGCCCTTGGGTGGGCTTGGTTCAGGGGCATTTCTTAAAAAATAATAGCGAAGGCTCGCTGGAGCTGCGGGGGTCCTCGGGGGTCCCTGCAGCCCCAGGACTTCACTCTTGTTGGTAGGGAGAAAGGTCTTGGTCTGGACAGCGCGCTTTTGTTGAAATGGTGTAAATCCGTTCAGTCGTTTTTGAGATATTAAAGGAAATATATATATATATTTTTTTCGACACTGACAAAGCCGGAAGGCGAAACGCGTCTTTCGGGGGGTGAAGGGGTCTGCAAATAAACATCGTGTAATAGGATACTTGTGTGCTCTCGTTTTTCAGCGATACGAGCTGATTGTGTTGGAATACATTTAAATGTAAATGTAAATGTAAATGTAAGGTGTTTTGTAGCGCGCTCAATTACTACCGGAGTATCCTGGCGCGAATGACCGCTGGGGAACCCGTCCTGGCTTTCCCTGTGAGATGGTCCCGTGCTGGGTATCTCCAAGGTGAAGCCAGGCATCCCCGGCGTCTGTGGGGGGCCGTTGTAGAGATGAGGCAAGCTTAATGCCCAGAGTTACCGAGTGTGATCACTGCCCAAAGTGGGCACCGAGGCGAGAATTATCAGTCCGCTGACCCTGGTCCTCGACCCTGCCGTGTCGGGAATCGAACCCTGGTCCCGGGCCGTTCTCAGCCTCCGGGTCTGCCGCCTCTAACCAGTGAGCCACACCTCTCTACAATTATATTGTATTATATTATATATATATATATATATATATATATATATATATATATATATATATATATATATATATATATATATATATATATATATATATATATATACTAGCAGCCCGTCCCGACATTGTCCAGGAGAAATCAGGATTCAGGGAACCCGCCCGCCCTGATGTTGTCCGTGTGTCCCCCGGAGCGCACCCACTGCTGCTTCACCTACCTCAGCCACCGCTCCTCCCCGCGCTCCTGAGTTCACCGCTACTCCTCGCCTGTCCACCGCTCCTCGCCGCTCCTCACCGCTCCTCCCTACCTGCCTGCTGCTCCTCACCGCTCCTCCCCGCCTGTCTGCCGCTCCTCACCGCTCCTCCCCGCCTGTCCACCGCTTCTCCCCGCGCTCTTGTCCGCCGCTCCTCCTCGCTTTCCTTTACGCAGCTCCTCCCCGCGCTCCTGATGTCAGTACGCATGTCGCGGCCGGCGCTACTTCCAAGGGACTACATTTTTTTTATCATAAAACTTTTAAAGAACGTATATTTTTTTATTTTATATAGCCTATGTCCATCTGCAGACCCTGACAATTACAATGATAAATCGGGTGTTTGGATTGCCGCTGTCGTTCCTGAGTTTACCCACCTCAAAGGTTCCCAGTTCTCTCTTTATAATAGTAGTATAGATATATATACCAGCAGTCCGTCCCGACGTTGTCCGGGTCTTATTATTTGTTTAGGACCCACACCGACGGTCTACGTCCCCCACTGTGTTTCCGACGCGCCCACGCTAAGGCACACACAGCATTCAGCCCCAGTACTGGCAGTCCCTCAAGGAAGTAGAGCGAAGGGTTACTTACCACACCTCCATGTGAACGCAGATGCCCATTAAACGCATACGCCCCGGGGCTTGATCGGTATCCTAATTTTAGAATGTAGCACAATTTGCAGTAATTGTCCTTGCAGACACGCTCATTCGCTTGTGGCCTGTCGCCTTAATATTTTGTATGTACGACCCACATGGCATGAAGGCGACCCACATGGCATGATGTGCGGAACATAACGGCAACTGTGCGCACTTCGCGCTTACCACATACGCCCATTGAAGGCTTTTGCTCCATGTCATGCCCCCAGCACACGACCCCAGCGTTTGTCATGCGCATACACCCATTGAAGGCTTTTGCTCCATGTCACGCCCCCAGCACATGCCCGCAGCGTTTGCCACGCCCCCGGCACACATCCACAGCACAACGCAGACGTTTACTAAACGCATTGTTTTTTGTCATCAGGCTGCGCCATGCCCACAAGGGACTACTTTGCTGGCACGGCTATTTTACTTTTTAAATGTATATGGTGGGCGTCTGCATATCCTATGTCCTTCTGCTGCAACTGCCCTTTCCAATGCTGTATTGGGTGTTGTGATTGGTGCCGTGGTTACTGAGATTACCCGTCTCAAAGGTTTGGGCTCTCTCTTTATAATAGTAGTATATATATATATATATATATATATATATATATATATATATATATATATATATATATATATACATATATATATATTCACTGAAAAAACCATAGGTTATAGACCATATATAGTTAGGAATTAGCATTTACAAAACCTTGAAAATTCACTGAAAAAAACAGGTTATAGACCATATATAGTTAGGAATTCGCATTTACAAAACCTTATTTTACTCACACAAAACCATTGAAATTCCATATATAGTTAGTTGCACTAACTATATATCGCGCACCCGCAATCCACTGCTGATGATGTCACATATTACATCATTCATGACATGGTCAGTGACATTACTGATGACATCACTGATGACATCTCAAATGACATCACTGATGACATCACTGATGACATCTCATTTGACATTACTGATCACATCACTGATGATATCATTCATGTGATAATACAATGAACCTCTTCAGACTCTAATATAACCTTACATACAATCAGTGTAAACAGACACTCACAGACTGTCACTCATCCATGGAGTTACTCACACACCTAGTCAGTCATGCAAAGAATTAATCACCCCTCCATTTCCTCAACTATACAGTTATACAAACTTTACTTATCCAAACATATACTAACACATATTTACTCTCTTATACAATCCCTGATACAAGTTCACAATGATCCATACAGCCACCCACACATTCACTGGCTCTTATGCACAGTTATTTATATATGTCAACTCTCACATGTACTGTGTTTTACATATGTACTTACTTTGACATGTAGCACTGAGATATCCATTCACTCACCAATACACTCATGCACACAGTCAACCGCCCATACAGCTGTTTCCACATGCACTTTTGAAACCATACATCTAGTGAATCAACTGCTCACACATCTATGCACAGAGTCATACACCTCCCAGCCACCCACAAACACTCAGTCTCCCATACAAATACTTGGGCAACCAATCAATAACCCATATAGTTACTCATATAGCTACTTATCAACACATGCAACAGTTTACAGAACAACAGACATAATGATGCACAAATTAAGACAGTGTAGTCACTAACCCATGCACTCAGTGAGACACATTTAATCACTCAATCATACAGTCAGTCATGCACCTACTAAATCCTTCATCCAGACACTTATACATCCACTCATTCTTCAATATGTAAGACATATTTTAACTTTACAGAAACATACAGTCACTGGATGTTGTCATCAGTGATGTCATCAGTGATGTCATTTGAGATGTCATCAGTGATGTCATCAGTGATGTCACTGACCATGTCATGAATGATGTAATATGTGACATCATCAGCAGTGGATTGCGGGTGCGCGATATATAGTTAGTGCAACTAACTATATATGGAATTTCAATGGTTTTGAGTGAGTAAAATAAGGTTTTGTAAATGCGAATTCCTAACTATATATGGTCTATAACCTATGGTTTTTTCAGTGAATTTTCAAGGTTTTGTAAATGCTAATTCCTAACTATATATGGTCTATAACCTATGGTTTTTTCAGTGAATTTTCAAGGTTTTGTAAATGCTAATTCCTAACTATATATGGTCTATAGCCTATGGTTTTTTCAGTGAATATATATATATACATACATATATAAACATATATCATCTGTATATCTATATAAATACAAACATAAATGCATGCATACATATACTTATATGCATACAGATGCATGTTATTTACATGAAAGTTGAAAAAACACTAATAAAAGCAAAGCTAAAAAGCCACCTCATTACAAACAGAATGGCTTTAACTTAAACGAGGGCGAGATCTATTGCATTTTCAATGCTTGTTTACTTTGGTTCCATCAAGAAGGCATTCAGATGTGTCACACATTTGCCATAAATTCTGAATGTTAGCACTCTAGTTGCACATTAGATCACTGTAGTAAAGCTACTGCTCACCAGGGACGTCTGCTGCTGGTATTCAAAGTGCATGTTTCAGTCTGCATGTCAGAATTTTTTTAATGAAATAGAAGAGGATTTGAGAAGTCACTCAAAATGATCCCTAATTTTTCTTTCTGAAGCACTAATCATACTTTCTATGGCAAAATTAACCCCCTCATGTTGTTCCTTTTTAAATTGAGTGTTTTCAGACTTACCACTTCATTCCAATCAAGATGGCTTCTGGTGTGCCATACTTTTGTCATAAGTAAGACTGTTAGCGCTCTAGTTGTTCTTTAGAACACTCTGGGACATTCTGTCATTGGGCTATACTTGGGGTACATCTGGGTGATATTTGGGCTACATTTAGGCTCTTTTGTACCTGGTGGCCATCTTGGGAGACTGTATGTCAGAATTTTTTAATGAAATTGAAGAGGGTTTGAGAAGTCACTCAAAATGTGCCCTAATTTTTCTTTCTGCAGCACTAATCATAATTCATATGGCAAAATATACCCCCTCATTTTGTTCCTTTTTAAATTAAATGTTTTAAGAGTTACCACTTTATTCCAATCAAGATGGCTTCAGGTGTGCCATACCTTTGTAATAAGTAGGACTGTTAGCGCTCTAGTTGTTCTTTAGAACACTCTAGGAGGCTGCAGTAGAACACAAAGGAATCAACTGACAGTCTCTGTCCTTGTTGGATGTACATGTTTTACTGAGAATGTCAGACTTTATTTTCACATGACTGAGAAAGATAATGTGAATTTACAGAAAATATGCTTTCAGTTTAGCTTATAGATCCCCTTCCAAACCACTGTGGGAAAATCATGAGATATTAGTTTTCTTTCAAACAATATTCATGATATCACAGCAGAAGGTTTTTTCACATGGTAAAATCACCTTAGAACCCACCACAATTCCTAAAACGAGTATGGTACCATCAACAAATGATTTATAATGTAACTAAAGTCCTAAAACCCTCTATTAACTACAATGCTTTTTAATGAGGTGCTATCATGTATATTGGTCCCAAGATGGCTGCCAACACTTCTTGGATGAAGTGCTGACAGCCAATCAGATCAGATGTGTGGTTAGGCTCCGCCCAGATATATATATTTTTTTGAACCTAAATTACTCAAAATCCACTGGAGCACATATATTGAGACCTAGCAAAGGCACATCGGGCTAACAGTCCCTACAATTTTGCCAAGTTTCGTGCAAATCCATTCAGCCGTTCGAGCTAAAAGTGAGGCCAACCGCCCTATGGAAATTAACATGGGAAAAACGCGTTTTTGGACCCCCCTTTTTTCTCGGCCCCCCCTTGATGAAACCACCCCAAATTGTCAGGGGCTGCTCAGAAACAAAATGTTCCATTTTCCTGAAAATTTCAGCCAATTCCGTCCACAAACGCCAAAGTTATTAGACATAGAATTTTCAAAAATCCCATAGAGAAAAAATCCTAACTATATATACCTACTGGCGACCGCCAGTAGGTAATATATATATATATATATATATATATATATATATATATATATATATATATATATATATATATATATATATATATATCCCGAACACTCGATTCACTTCCAGTTAGCACACACTCAGCGGCTCCGGCGAGAAAGGATACATAGACCTCGTAGCTTTTGGGTAGCGATGTTATTTTTATTCAGGTGAGAACCACACACAACGCGTTTCGAGCTGGAAAGCACTGGCTCACGGGTAATTTGGTAAAAACGCCATCTAGCATTTAAAGAGTCTAAACCACACCTCTTGCAGGACTTGATGGGTCACATGACAGTCTTAAAGGAAAACAGACTCGGTAGTTTAAACATTTTTCACAGTGTCAGAGGATCCATTAGCACACATAGATAATAACTATGTACAAGATATATTGCTGCTGAATACAAGCATAAAAATGAATATTTCATCATAGCAATTCATATCACGTTCTAAAAAACATAAATACAATGTTTAGATAAAAGTTACATATTCTTGGATAAATCCAATTATACCCCTTGACAATACCAGGTCATGTTAATAATACTCTAACCGGATAAATCCATATTGCAGTCATGCGACAAGTACAAAATCCTATCTAGATTATAGTGCAAATAAACAATTTTTTCTTTTATATAAAGTGCAAACTATGTGCCGAATGTGCAAGCTTGTGCATATGTAAGTATAAAGTGTAAAAGATGGATAATATAAAAACATTGCGATCTGTCATGTCAAATACTCTATCCACAGTGTTCACCCATATTACTATTTAGGTTTGAAAACAAACTCTAATACTGTTATGGACTGACAATGTGCATCAAGGATAATTTTTGATTCAATTATATACCGTAATAAATAATTTTTTACAGATCACTAAAGGGAAGAAAATAAGAGAACTGGCTAAAATTACCACTGATTGGGAACCAAAGCAATTAATCCTCGTCTATTTACAAATTTACAAATATGTAGTCATCAGACTGGAAACAAGATCTTGTTACAATAAACATCATCTTCTGGGAGCATAGTATTACGCCAAGCTGCAGGTTCTTATAAAAAATGGCGCATATCTTCCGTCGTATTTAACCTGTTGGGCCATTTACAGTCAAACTCCAAGATATATTTAGTTTCCAACTGCCGAAGTGAACGCTCCCTGTTTCCGCCACGTCTCTGTTTGGCTACAGAGTCCACAACGTAATACGAGAGGCAGTTAATATCATTGGCATGAGTTTTTTAAAAATGTCTCGCCACAGGATATGTCACATCACTGTGGAGAATGGTCCTTATGTGCTGCAAGATCCTGACGTGCACCTGCAGCTTGGTACTACCAACGTAGTTGAGCCCACAGGTGCACCTCAGGACATATACAGCACACTCGGTCTTGCAGTTGAATGTTCCCTCAATTTGTTTAGGAATGACACTAAATGGGGTTGTGTATGTGGACATGTTCCGACTAAATTTACAAGCCTGACAGGTGGAGCACTTCCTGAACCCGTTCGCAGGTTGCAGCTAAATAGTGGTATTCTTGAACTGTGGTGAGGCCTTCTCTAAAACTGAACCCATTGTGCTACTGCGCCTGAACGTGATGATTGGTTTGTTCACCAGCCTGTCATGGAGAACGTTGTCTGTTAGCACAATAGGCCAATATTTATTGATAATGGCCCTTATCTGCCGCTCCTCCCTATTGTAGGTGGTAATAAGTCTGGGAGTATTCATCACTTTGTAAGCAGCAATAGTGTCAGGAACTGTAATTGTATCGGTTTCAGATTCGAAAAGACTGGCTCTAGATCTACCAGCCGCTTTGTCCTTTGCCTCCAGCAAAATCCTGTCTGTATAACCCCTGGCCTTAAGTCTATCTAATAGTTCTTCTTGGCAGATTTTAAATGTGTTCTCATTGCTGAAAATACGCTTCAACCTAAGGATTTCTCCGTAGAGAATGCTAGCAATGAGATGCTTTGGATTAAGAGCTCATGGCATGTTGAGTGATGTTTCCCGCGGTGGGTTTTCTGTATAGAGTACTTTAAATTTTGTTATTATTAGTGTACAGCCGTACATCTAAAAACTCTATTTTGTTTCAGTGAATATGGGAAGTGAATTTCAAGTTAAAGGTGTTCAAATTAATCTTCCTTATGAAGTTCAACGCTTCTTCTTCACTTCATCTCCAGACGATAAAAACATCCTCAATATATCTCAAATAGGATACAATGTTAGCCGCCCACTCCGCCTGAAACGTGGTTTTGAGGACCTGCTTCTCTCACCAGCCCACATTTAAACATGCATAACTGGGGGAGAAGCAGGCCCCCATCGCCACGCCTCTCACCTGTCTATACATCTCTTTGTCAAACAGGAAGTAATTGTTGTGTAAGCACCAGTGTATGAGTTCCAGACCACCTTATTATGTTCATATAACCTGCTAGATCTTGTACCCAGAAAATGTTTAACTGAATTCATCGCTTGCCCATGGTCAATGCTCGTATAAAGAGCTTCTATGTCGAGTGTAATTAACATATATTCATTAGACCACTGAAGCTGTTCTACTTTTTGTAGGAAATCGCTGGTATCTTTGATGTAACTTGGTAACTCTTTGACCAAGTTTTGTAGGAAAAAATCTATATAACGCCCTACATTTTCTCCTAAGCTATTGATGGCAGAGATAATCGGTCTCCCAGGTATGGGAGTAACATTTTTATGGATTTTGGGTATAAGGTACAGGATGGGCAGTACCGGGAACTCATTATACATGTAGTTGTACTCATCAGTTGAAATAAGACCCTGTCTTTTCCAAGATGACAACTGCTTATACAAAACATTTTTTGATTTTTCATACTCCTTAGCATTCATTTTTATATAACAGTTTACATCACCAAGTTGTCTCTGGGCTTCTATTATGTAACCTTTTCTGTCCCATAACATATGATTCCCCCCTTTATCGGATTTCTTGATGACTACCTCCTGATTTTTCTCTAATTTATTAGCCAAATTGCAATATGCCCTATTTTTGAAAAAAAGATTTCTTGCTTTCCTGTTTTTGTGCACATTATGATTTAATTTCTTTAGATCATTAATCACCATATCGTGGAACACATCAATGCTGTCCTTAGGCATAAGGGGAACAAAGCTGGACTTCGGCTTGAAGGGGCTTATCCCAGCTCCTTCTTGAGTGTGATTAATTTTCTTTAATCTCTCTTGTGTGGCCATATCAACATTTGTATCAGCAGCATCATCATCATACTGAGCTAAATCAAGAACCATCAATACATTCGGAATATCGGAAGCAGTAAGACGTGGTACAGTCCCTATGTCTTGAGCCTCGACTGAGTTAGCAGAGTCCTTACATGATTTCAACGCAAGTACTTTTTCAGTTTCAATTTCCTTATGTAACAGTATGCGTCTATCCTGGTACGTGCATAGTTGAAACTGTCTCCTGGGCAGTAATTGAGACATATATATATGGGCAGAGCCTAACTCTCAAGCACAAACTTGCCTCTGATTGGCTGCTAACACTTCAAACCAGGAAGTGTTAGCAGCCAACTTGTGCCTCGCATCGAGTGACAATATAAAAGAAAGATCCTAGGGGCAATTTAATATACTGGAGCTCTGTCTGTGCCAGATAACCCTTTCATGATCCCTCTGCCCAATATCACCACTTCGCATCTATGCCTTTAGAAGCCAGTCCGCGGGGCTTGTAGCTCTCTACCTTTGTGAGCTAGTTGGCTGCTGTGCCTCTACCTCTGGGAGCTACTACGTTGCTGTTCCTTTGAGAGTGGATGGCTTGTAGTTCTCCCACTGCGAGTTGAGCCCGCCGGCCGCAGTTGTCCCTCTGCGAGCCTGAGTGCAAACTGTTCATAAGTCACACTATATGAGCATTGAAAAGCCATTTTATGATTCAGTCCATCAGCTGGCATCTGTCCGAGGCATATCTGAAAACACACTGAAGCTTTGTGCAGGATACCCCTTTCACTCTGCTTCTCCCCACATCAGCAGGTAATGCACCCTCTTCCCACATCACCAGAATACTCCCAACAACCTTTTTGGAACCACAAGTCTTCCTCTGCGAACCACTTGTCGGCTTGCAGCTCTTCAGGTGCGACTTCTTGGACCAGCAGTTGTATCTGTAAAGCCAAGACTGAAAATATACCGCAGGTCTCTCCCTGCGAGATACCCCTTTCACGCTCCCTCTCCCCACATCACTGTTCTACAGCTATTCCCTTGAAAGCCGACATCCCGCACCTTTCCCTATACCAGTCGGTCCACAGGTGTTCCTCTGCAAGCTGGACTGCAACTCTCTCTCTGCGGACTGATGGGCCGTGTTTCTCCCTTCATGAGCCAGCCAGTCGGCTCACAGCTCTTCATCTACGAGCCAGCCCGCCTGTTCGTAAGTCTCTGAGAACAGATGCAATGAAGGCAACGATTATGCAGGTCGGACACCCAAGACTGCTCTGACATCCCCCATCAACAGCTCCTTGTCTGCCATCCCCCCTACCCCCACCCCCACAAACAAATGTGACATCCGCATTAGGGAATCTGGAACATAAAAAATGTGGAACAATTAATAATAAGAAGAAGCCTATGAGGTTGGACAAATAAGAATCTTAGTCATGTATGGATTTACATATAAAACATTGTATTAAAACTAAACAACAACAAATAAAACTATATACAGCCATGGCATGTCATCACTGGTCAATTTGTGAATCACAGCCTGCAAGACAAAAAGAAATATAAGATTTGGCTTCATGCGTCCAGCAAAGGAGAGAGAGAAAGAGTGGGAGAGAGGAAGAGAGAGAGAAAGAAAGAAAGAGAGAGAGAGAAAGACAGAGAAAGAGGGAAAGAGTGAGAGAGGGAAAGGGGGAAAGAGTGAGATACAAAGAAGAGAGAGAGAAACAGTGTGAGAGAGAGGAAGAGAGAGAGACTGAGAGAGAGTAAAAGAGAAAGAGGAAGAATGAGAAAGAGGAAGAGAGAGAGAGAGAAAGTGAGAGAGAGAAAGAGAAAGAGAGAACGAGTGAGATACAAGGAAGAGAGAAGCAGTGTGAGAGAGAGGAAGAGAGAGAGAGGAAGAGAGAGAGAAAGAGTGAGAGAGAGGAAGAAAGAGAGAAAGAGGAAGAGAGAGAGAGAAGAGTGAGAGTGAGGAAGAGAGAAAGAAAGAGTAAGAGAGAGGAAGTCAGAGAAAGAGAGAAAGAGCGAGAGAGAGAGAGGAAGACAGAGAAATAGAGAAAAAGAGGGAGAGAGAAAGAGAGAAAGAGAGACAGAGTGAGATACAAAGAAGAGAGTAAGAGAGAAACATTGTGAGAGAGAGGAAGAGAGAGAGAGAAAGAGTGAGAGGAAGAGAGAGAGAGAAAGAGTGAGAGAGAGGAAGACCTAGAAAGAGAGAAAGAGTGAGATACAAGAAAGAGAGAAAGAGTGAGATACAAGAAAGAGAGAAACAGTGTGAAAGAGAGGAAGAGAGAAAGAAATAGTGTGAGAGAGAGAAATAGTGAGAGAGAGGAAAAGAGAGAAAGAAATAATGAGGGAGAGAGGAAAAGACCTAGAACGAGAGAAAGTGTAAGAGAGAAAGGAAGAGATGGAGAGGAAGAGGGAGTGTTTAAACATGGTGAAAATCTTCACAGCTCCCCTTTCTGCCAGCGGTGTGTCTCCAACCACGTGCCGGGACATAGTGCACCCTCAAGTTTAGTCATCGGAAAGACAGTATAGAATTAGTAATTGCAGAATACATACGACTGCACACGTGTAATTCTTTGTTTCGCTGCTGCGCACTCAGACTGCTGCACCCAATCCACTCCCACTGCCCAGCAGGGACTGCCCACTGCTGCGTAAAGAAGCCTCTCTGCTCACCTTCTGCCACCGGCTTGTGTGTAAGAGGGTCAACCTCATGCCGAAGCAACCTTCTCACTCGTGCGTACTAGCGGTAAAGCAGAGCGCACAATTCAGAGTGGGTGTTGATTGACAGGTTGGCCACACATCATCACAGGTTTCACACGCATTCTGCTCTGGTGGCACTGAGTGGCAGGTGTTCCGTGTTGGGGGGCGTCAATACGGGAATCACAGCCTGTTAGATCAACAGCAAGATAAGATTGCGCGTCACACATCCATCAAAGGAGAGAGGAAAAGAGAGACAGAAAAATAAAGAGTGTGAGGAAGAGAGAGAGAAAAAGAAAAAGTGAGAGGAAGACTGAGAGAAACAGTGAGAGAGAGGAAGAGAGAGAGTGTGAGAAAGTAGAAGAGAGTAACAGAGGAAGAGTGAGAGAGAGAAAGAGAGAAAGAGTGAGAGAGGAAGAGAGGAAGAGAGAAAAGAGAGAAACTGTGGGAGAGAGGAAGAGAGATAGAAAAAGAAAGAAAGAGTGAGAAGAAGACAGAGAGAAAGAGAGAACCAGGGAGAGTGAGAGGAAGAGAGAGAACAAAAGAAGGAAAGTGAGAGGAAGACAGGAAAAAAGAGAGTAAGAGTGAGAGAGATGAAGAGAGAGAGAAACAGTGAGAGTTAGAAAGAGTGTGAGAAAGAGGAAGAGAGAAACAGAGGAAGAGTGAGAGAGGGAGAGAAAGAGAGAGATAAAGAGAGAGAAAGTGGAAGAGAGAGAGGAAGAGAGAGATTTAGAGACTAACAGTGTGAGAGGAAGAGAGAGAGAAAGAGCATGAGGGATAGAAAGGAAGAGATGAGGAGGGACAGTGAGTGCCTACACTGTGGACAAAACTCTCACAGCTCACCTTTACGCCACCTCTGTGTCTCCAACCATGTGCCGGAACCTAGTGGAGCCCTCAATCTCCCACATCCGAAATATAGTACAGAATTAGTAATAGCAGAGTATATAACGACTGCGTACGCCTAAATCACTGTGCCACCTTTGTGCATCCAGGATGCTGCACCCAATCCACTCCTGCGGCCCAGAGATGTCTGCCTGCTGCTGTGCACCCAGGCTTCATTGCTCACCTTTTTGCGGACAATGCACCCTTCACATCATGCAGCCCTGCTCCGCAAGCTGACAAGTATTACATTTGTTGCTGTGCTAGTTCACCTATCATCATGCACACCCACTCAGTCCTTGCGGTGCCACTAACTCAGTGACCAGTGAGGCTGTGCACTTGGCAGTAGGCCCCCACTGTTCCATGGGTCAGGCCTACACTGCGGTCCAGCAGGGCACACAAAACATGAGGTGTCTGGACCACCGGGACAGGCCATCACCGGTGGGCCTGTGCCAGCTGCAGTGCATCTGGTGTGATCAAGTAAAAAACGGCATAGAGCACGTGACCCAGTGTTTTTTATTGGTAGGGTCACATGTCTTGTGATGCCTGTGCTGGATGGGTGTGGTGTGGGTGTATACCAGCTGTGAGCGAGTGGCTCTGGCATACTGACAACTAGACCTGTGAACAGCAGATCACTACAAGGAAAATGTGGGCCATGTTGCATTGTTGTCCTTCCCTGTAAGCGGAAGCTGAGTGGGCTGGCCTGGCATATGCCAGTCCTGTGTGAGGCTGTGAAGAATGACTCTGGAGCTATAGGCGTGGCTCTGTCGCGAGCTGTATGAGGAATCAACTAAAATGGGTGTCAGTGTTGTAGTGCTGCCGTCACCCGGCCCGCAAGCGCTAATGTGTCACTCTGTGAACCAAGTCGCACAACATGTCCAACATTGAAGGTCGGGTGAATCGCTGACCCTACATTCATCCATAGTTCCACACAAGAAAGACATTGGACATGGCACATCTGTGTGGGTATGAATGTTTACTGCACATTCAGTGGAGTGTTGCAGCTGTAGCAATACAGGGCCATGGAAAGTATAAGTTTCAGTTTTTGGCACATGGAGGGCAGCCAATTTGAGACAAGCTCATTGTCGAAGTTAGGCTGCGCCAACATATATACTTAATTAATCACTCCCCCAATCCCCACCCACTTATAAATTCACTATACACTCTCCATGCAGTATTGTAATGATCCAGTCTCTATGTATGTACTTGTACAATGACTGAGGCAAAATAACATAACAAACGTTTTCCCCTACTGTCAAAAGTAAGATGGTTTCATACACAGTCCTGAGCACAATGTAATGTGGTAGGGCCCAGGGGCAGCATGTTGCATACATAAGGAACACACAGACACAGATAGATATTGGAACTGGGTACGGGAAAGTGCGCTCAACTCCTTTTTATTACCACGGTCTTATGTCCAGTGACGTCTGTGCTGGATGAGTGTGGGGTGAGTGAGTACAACAGTAATCATTGGATCAGACACAAAGATTTAATCATAAAGTGTCTATGAGTTGTGCTGCACCGAGGTAGGGGCATCAGATGCATTCAGCGTGTGCGCATCCAGCGATGATGTGTAGTCCGGGGTGGGGGGGGCGCACTGGGAGCAATGTCTCTTGCCTATTGGACTGCATCCTATGCTATTGCGACTCAATGGGAAATGGAGCCCTGCTATCTGCAGTGTACATCGAAAGCAGTAGTCAGCATAAACATCCAGGAATGCTTTTTTTACTTCCTCTTGAAAAAATCCAATGACATAGAGTACAGCTCACTCTGCAATAACTAAATCAAAACTGAATTCAAATTGTGAGCTCTGCTGTCTGCAGTGTAGACTGCCATTCAGTGTTTGTTTGGACTTGCAAGATGAATTTGGTCATTGTAGTAAAGCTATAAGAGATATACAACAAGTTCTTGAAGCAAGGATACTAAAAGGATATTGTGTAGATTTGAGGGATGTTATACTTAGTTGCATACTGCACTCTGGAATTAATGAATGAAATATCAATTTTAATTGTGAGCCCTTATGACCTCGGTGTAGGCGGGAGGCAGTGGTCAGCAAGGGCCCACAGCCATGTGACGTTGAGTTGAGCTGCAAAGTTATTGGCAATTCAGCGTGTGTGCAGCCAGCGATGATAAGTGGTGCACTGAGTAAGTGGCACCTGAAGCAACCAGCGTGTTTGGAGCCTGCGATGATGTGTGGTCCGGGCGGGCTGCACTGGGAGCAATGTCTTTTGCCTAATTAATTTTGCCTTAATAAGGCTACGTGGTGATGACTTATGGTGCAGTGAGTTAGTGGCACCTGAAGCACTCAGTGTATGCACACCCTGTGATCATGCGTGGTCCGGGCGGGCCGCACTGTGAGCAAAGAAAGAGGGGGAAATAGACTGATGACCCTACGTCGATTAGAATCGAGACTTATCATCCGATTTAAAACTAAGATTCCCGGAGGGTTGAATGGGGATGAAGAACTTTATGTGCAGCTTTGATGAAGTGGTACCCCCGTTGAAAATATTCTGGTCAAACAGGAAGATATATGTGGGTCAAATATGTACAATCTGTATAATAATCTCAGAACTTGGACACTGAGTCCTAAAAGACTGAATAAGGTGCGCTATACCCTACATATGCATGAATGAGTAATATAATGGGCATTTAAATGACAGCACAATAAGATTGCGTATATGATTATGTATTCATAGTAATTCACTTAGAGGTTACTTGGTAATGAATCGATTACACTCTACACATATATACAATGTGTGATAATATGGGTGTTTATAGGACAACATTCCATTATGATTACAAGAGTATTCAATTGCACCATCTCACTTAGAGAATATGCAATGACTCTACCATGCTCAGAAAATATGAAAATTAATAGAACATATACAGTTGTCCTGACCGGTACCAGTATTTTAAAAGCAATAATATAAACACTGTTAAAATGAAATGAAAAGCAAAAAAATGATATAAATGTATAATGTAACTACCAGTACCATAATGCATCATGACAGTGCTACTATGACTTCCTGGTATATAATGTTGAAACTAAGGAGGGACAAATGTTTGTAACCGTGATCAAGATCGATAGATTGAAATGCATTGGTGAATGATAGCATGCTGTAAAGGCATGCTGTTGAAATAAACCTGCTACATAAGTAATCCTGGTGGATGCGAGTATAATTGTGCTGGTGATTGATATATATATATACATATACATATATATATATATTCACTTTAAAAAACAGACGTTTCACACACGTTATAGTTAGGAATTAGCATTTAAAAAACCTTTGAAATTTACTGAAAACACCATAGGTTTCATACCAGTTATGGTTAGCTGGACATTTTACTCATAAAAAACCATTGAAAATCCTCCGTTATAGTTAGTTGTACTCACTATAACTCGCGCGCCCGCAATCCACTGCTGATGATGTCACATATTACATCATTCATGACATGGTCAGTAACATCACTGATGACATCTCAAATGATATCACTGATGACATCACTGATGACATCATCCATGTGACAATCCAATACACCTCATCACACACTAGTATAATCTTTCATCACTCACGGTAAAATAGAAAGTGCCATATTTGAAACCATTGACACACCAATAGAAATTTCTAAACACCCACTCAGTTATTCATAGAACTCTACACACATCTAATCACTTACCTATAGATTCAGTGTTATATGCAGTGAATAATCAACAGAACACTATCAAATATACTTATACGCCTATTTCAACATTCCCACCAGCACACATTGTATTCACTCTAAAGACATCCTTTTGACTTATGCAAACAATTGATTATAATTACATTTACTTATCTACACACTTATACAAACACCACTTCATCTATTCATATAGATAGTAACTCTCACTTAGTGTGTTATAAAATCACTATTACAAGTATACAGTTATCCATATAGTGACTCATACAATCACTAAGTCTAAAGCAAACTTAATTAGATATAACTGTCACATACACTGCCTTTTTTTCAAGTTTAATGGAGATGTACCATTGAGAGAAATATTTCATCACCACCACACCCATAGACATATACACTCACTGAAAAAGCTGTTATAACATGTAGTATTAACCTCATATACCTACTGAATGCACTATTCCCACATTTTGGGCAATCACCCACCCCCCACCAAACCACATAGACATTCATTTACCAAGACAAATACTCAGTTAAGAAACCAATAACAAATATAGTCTTTAACATAACAATTAAGACAAAGCAATAAAGACTTTCACGCAGTTTAGTAACTACACATTATATATAGTGAGACTCTACAAATTAGTCAAAGAAACAATCAATGACATTGTTACTAAATCCACCATTCGCACATTTATATTTATATATCCACTCATTCTTCAATGCAAAGTACTGTATTTATAATACATATTTAAATATCAAAGCAAACCACATTTACTGGATGATGTCATCAGTGATGTCATTTGAGATGTCATCAGTGATGCCATCAGTGATGTCACTGACCATGTCATGAATAATGTAATATGTGACATCATCAGCAGTGGATTGCGGGCGCGCAAGTTATAGTGAGTACAACTAACTATAACGGGGGAATTTCAATGGTTTTGTAAATGTCCAGCTAACTATAACTGGTGTGAAACCTATGTTTTTTTCAGTGAAGTTCAAAGGTTTTTCAAATGCTAATTTTAAAATGTATCAATTATTATATTTATTTGTTATTATACAAATGTTCTTTATTTTTTACAATATTTAAATTTTCCATTTGATTTATGTATTATTATTTACAATTTTTTTTTTTTTTTAATAATGCTGGCCTTTTTTTGTGTGTTTTTTACAGGGTGTGCGCGAGCGGAATTCGGATTTGCTGTTAGACGTCTGTCAACATTCCAATCAGTCGAAACCAGAAAGTGTTGGCCGCCATTTTGTGTCTCCGAGGCAGAAGAGAGCCAAAAACAAAAGTGGAGAACGTGAAAAGGGGGCAGGGTAGAGACCCCCTAGGCCCCGAAGGCCCAAAAACCCTTTTTTTTTTAAATCACGGGGTACACGCACGGTGCACGCACCCGTACGCACATGGTGCATGTACATCGGCAAAAAAAAGACAAAAAAATACAGTTAAATAACAAGTTTGAGTGTTTAGATGTTGGTTGGCTCTAAAAAGAGCTGTTGTGTTCATTGAGTGTTTTTGTACCTACAAGTAGGTACCAATGCAGAGTCTAAAATTCAAGAGGAAGACTCTGTTCCCGTCATCTGTGAAATGTACACCGTCTCCTCTATAAATGCCTTGCATGTTGTAACACAAGTTGTTGTGGTATATAGAACCCATACCATAGTCTCTGAGGAAAGCAGAAACAGACTTATTCACATGTTTCCTTGCTTTCTCAATCTGCAGACAATATTGGTTGGACCAGTTCCATTTTTGCCTTTGACATATATTAGAATATACAAAGGCAGTTTGTGGAAAAAGTGACATAAATTGCCCAGAGGTGTCCTTTAAAAGCATTTCCAGACCTACCCCAGTCAAAGTGCCTAGGTCATTGCCACCACAGTGCACAATTATGAGGTCAGAATGTGGGAGATGCAAAAAGGATTTTACCAATGGCATCAATTGGTGACATCTCAATCCTCTCTGGCCAATCCAAATAATATCCACATTTGGTAAATCTTGGGCATAAACAGCACACCTGAGGCCTGCTTTCATCATTTCCGGTTTTATTTGCTGCCATACCCACCTCCCGTGGGCTTGTGTTTGTTACAAAGCCCTCGGTGCATTATGGGGCATGGAGTTCCTGAATGCAGGTAAGTAATCCACTTTAAGTAAGTTCATGCGTGCGTTTCTAATTAAAAGTCCATTATCTCCTCTAAGTGAGTCACGCTGCATGAAACCCTGCTTTTTGCGCATATGGAGCACTGTGCCGATTTCAGTTCCGAATAGTTCAGAGCTTAAGCCTCACATAGCTGATGGTTGATGTCCAAACAGCTAATGATGGTTCTCTTTCTACGGCCGAGCTGCCGTGTGCAGATAAGAATTCACAAATTGCCCTGAAGCATTGAAAGAGCACTCGACAATGCTCTGCCCTCCAGCTTGATTTTGCAGCTTGCTTTCATGCAGCGCCGTTACCTTTTCTCTGCCTGACGCGTTTCAAGGCCAAAGGCCCCTTCCTCATGGGCATAAACAGCACACCTGAGGCCTGATTTCATAATTTCCGGTTTTATTTGCTGCCATACCCACCTCCCGTGGGCGTGTGTTCGTTACAAAGCCCTCGGTGCATTATGGGGCATGGAGTTCCTGAATGCAGGTAAGTAATCCACTTTAAGTAAGTTCATGCATGCGTTTATAATTAAAAGTCCATTATCTCCTCTTAGTGAGTCACGCTGCATGAAAGCCTGCTTTTTGCGCATATGGAGCACTGTGCTGACTTCAGTTCCGAATAGTTCAGAGCTTCAGCCTCACATAGCTGATGATTGATGTCCAAACAACTAATGATGGTTCTCTTTCCATGGCCGGGCTGCCCTGTGCAGATAAGAATTCACAAATTGCCCTTAAGCATTGAAAGAGCACTCGACAATGCTCTGCCCTCCAGCTTGATTATGCAGCTTGCTTGCATGCAGCGCCATTACCTTTTCTCTGCCCGACGCATTTCAAGGCCAAATGCCCCTTCCTCATGGGCATAAACAGCACACCTAAGGCCTGCTTTCATCATTTCCAGTTTTATTTGCTGCCATACCCACCTCCCGTGGGTGTGTGTTCGTTACAAAGCCCTATATATATATTCAATGAAAAAAACATAGGTTTCACACACATTATAGTTAGGAATTAGCATTTTAAAAAAACCTTGCAAATTCATTGAAAAAAACATAGGTTTCACACACGTTATAGTTAGGAATTAGCATTTAAAAAACCTTTCAAATTCATTGAAAAAACCATAGGATTCACACATGTTATAGTTAGCTGAACATTTCTCTCATAAAAAACCTTTGAAATTCCCCCGTTATAGTTAGTTCAGCTAAGTATAACTTGCGCGCCTGCAATGCACTGCTGATGACATCATATATTACACCACTCATGACAAGATCAGTGACATCACTCATGACATCACTGATGACATCTCAAATGACATCACTGATGACATCACTGATGATATCATCGAGTGAATGTGTGTTTTTCTGAAATTTAAATGTTTCATATATGTATATCTCAAGGTCGATGGAAGAATAAATGGGTATATAAGTGTCTAAATGAATGATATTTTTGTAAAACTGATTGTATAACTGACGTAACAAGTGTATCTTAGTGAATACGTGTATTAGCGAGTAATGGTTAAATATTTAAATCTGTGTATCAGTGCCTCACTTTGTGTATAAGTGGCTGCATAGGTTGGTGAGTAGCTACAGGAGTGTCGATATGGGTTATTAGTTGTTTTTTTTAATATCAGAATGAGTGTCTGTATGGTTTGGAGGGGGTATTACTTAGTGCACAGATGCATGAATGACTGACTCACTGTTTGTATGTGTTTTGAAGATAGCATGTGTGCAGGAACTAACTATAATGGGGGAATTTCAAAGGTTTTGTATGAGAGAAATGTTCAGCTAACTATAACATGTGTGAAACCTTTGGTTTTTTCAATGAATTTGCAAGCTTTTTAAATGCTAATTCCTAACTATAACGTGTGTGAAACCTATGTTTTTTTCAATGAATTTGCAAGGTTTTTTAAATGCTAATTCCTAACTATAACGTGTGTGAAACCTATGGTTTTTTCAGTGAATTTCAAAGGTTTTGTAAATGATAATTTATAAATTTATTAATTATTATGTCTTTCTTTTCATACTAATTTCTTATATTTTCAATATATTTATTTATATTAATTAAATTTTTTAGATCATATTTCATATTCTTATTATAAAATAATAACAAAACTAAATTGCAAAGTAATTTTTGGATTAATTATAGCTTGACTACAGTTACAAGTATAACGCAGCTCCAGCAATGCTCTTGGGGCCCTATGCTCACAATGCTGTATCAATCCTTACACTTGCTTCAAGCAAGTGCAAGGTTTTGACGCAGCATAAGCTAAAAAGTGACTGAATGAAATGTTATACATTTCACTCAGTCACTTTTAGGAGGAGTTGCTGCACCCCCTTCTGCACAGGAAAGCCTCTTCTGGTGCAGGGCTTTACAATGTAATGCCCCCTCCAGATGCGTCACATTATTAATAGCACACACCATGGCACACCTTTTGCACCACCCCTGTGTCACAAAAGTGACGCAACGGCTGTGTAAAACAGGCACAAGGGGATTGTAAATTCGCCCCTAACACATACAAATTCACCTAGGCAGTTTCACCAGCAGCGCAAATTGAAGCATAGACTTGCAACATATTTATGTACATATGTTACATTCAAGTGCTTCAGATATACTACAGTATACTATAGGTAAACACCTTATAAATTTATGCTGTAGCACTTCCTTCTAATTCTGTACTTTCACATTCTCCTTACACTAGTAATATATTCATTCATTCATTTATCAACTACACATTCATCCTGACAAACATTTACACACTAACATAGAAATATAGTTCTTTCTTTAACCAGTGAAGGTAGTTCTAAAAAGAACTGTTTTTTTTTTGTTTTTTGTTTTGTATGTTTTTTGTGTTTGCTCAACAAATTCCAAGCGGAACAAAAGAATGATGAAAAAAAAACATTTCGAGGACACCAATGATCCTGCATCCTGCGTTTTATCAGGTCCATAGACTGTTCCCCATAACACAAAAGTTTATTGCAATAAATGCATAGAATTTTAACTTTAGCAAAGTCAGAATCAATTTGTGGGTGTGTACTGCTTGCTGAAAATGCTGCTGCCGCAGTTGATGGGTTTGGTGCAGTAGCAGGTGGGTTCTTGTGCAACGTGCGCCTTGCAGCTTGAGCAAAGTTGTTGGGGTGTAAGTTATTCACGTTTTGCACCATATTTGCTGTGCCAAAGGAGTATTTTTTACATGGATCACCCCTTGAATGAGTTGTTTGGCAAACTTTACATGTTAATTTTGGAGCATGAACCTTTTTTTGTCCTTCTGGAAAAGTAAAAAACTTCCAAATTAGGGCTTCTTTACTCTTTTTTGGAGGTTCTTCAGGAATGAAATCTCCCTCTGAAGAACTGCTGGAAGATGAGTCCATTGCTCTTATTATGGTGATCTCCCTTCTATTTGAGAAGATTCTCAGAAGAAATGCTTCTTCTTAGAAAGTTAAAGTCGAATGAGTATAATGGTACGGAACTTTCAACAGTTGCAATAGGTAGTGTTATGAACCAATCAAATCTCTACTTTAAAGTCACATGCCTTTGCGTACACTTATGATGCGCTTGCACAGCTCTTTCGATATGAGTATGCATGATGTTCTACAGCGATTTGTGTAATTGTTTTTAAAAGTAATATATGAATGTTAAAAGTATTAAAAAAATCATAGTTATCCCAAATGTCTGCCCTTAGTATGTACATTAAATACAAAAATAAATGTTTTAAACCAAGTAGAAACATTGCCACCTTTTGTGTACAGAACTCCGTACATGACGTCACATGGAAGCTTTAATGCAATGCGTAACGTCAAAGCATATTCGTACCGTATGCGCTGGTACGTGCTGAGTATGATTAGCAATACAAAATATGGTGCGATCACCCTCTCAGTGACAAATCAGAGCTCAGGGCGCGCTAAGGAGAATGATTTGAAGTGTTCAATCATTGCAGATCCGATTCTGGGCCTGCCTCTGCGTACATTATAACACCGCTCCCATCTCTCTCTGTTGTTAATTGTCAGTGCACACACTCATACTTGCACATGAGCGGTGCACGCCTGCCCACACTCCCCATGAGGTTCCGTGACAATTGTAAGTGGTGTTTTCGACTCGCCCGAATATGGTCGAGTCTGGTATCTATGAACCGCAAATGACGAGTTTAGTGGGTGTGCGCGTTTTCGCTGTGCTAACCTAAACCGTTCATCTGTTTCGTGGGTTTTTTCATCTGAACCCACGGGTTCCATTTTAGATACGGCATCCATTTTGTTTCTTGCCCTCAAGTAGCCAGCGAACGGACACTGTCCGCTTCGTGACCCTGGGATTCCCAAACTCCTGCGGAAGACACGTGTTCCTTTGAGGATGTCTTTATGACGAGGGGGATGATACTGTAAGGCAGATGGCCCTGCTCGAGGCTCATCTTGCCGTGCCGGTCTATTGTCTCAGTTGTGCATTCATTAGGCATGTCTCCTTTGATCCCTGCAATCGTGTTTCTGATAGCACCCCTTATACTCTTTTCAATCTGTTCGTTATCCTTGTCTTCCTCTGCACCTGTTTCTGACTCTTCCTTGATTCGTTTACAGCCGAACGGAATGCACTAATGGTGGGAAGATGTACTTTTACAGTTGGGAACCGGCAATGCTACTGTAATTATGTTCCGGGCCCTGAATACATGAAAGCGACCCAATATGAAATTTACTGTGGGAACCGGGTTGTAACCTTTTGTTTGTCATGTTGTCCTATGACGAAAAACTGTATAAAAGGAGCGATCCACAGATACAATTTGAAGCAGTCTCCTTGAACCTACATGCTATGTACTTCTTGTGACTTCTGTGTTCCCTGCAGTAAATAAACCTCGAATCTTTGACGCCGAAGGAAGTGTCCCGTGTCTCTGTCATTTGTACGCCGGAACAGGTAACCCACGAAGGTTTCAGGTGTTGTCCCTGGCACCGCTGGGTCTTAGAAAAACCCAGTCCTTCACCCATATGCCACCACCTAGCATGCTTGCTATCACTAAGCCTGGAAACCAATACATTAGCCAATGGGATGTCCCCCAGAGCCGTCATTCTTGCAGACTGCGAAAACGCTACCAATGATGGCCCTGGGCTTAGTTTGGTCAGCCCCCGCGGTTCCCATATATTGCGGGCACTGACGTGAGCACACTCTCTTTTGCCTGCCTGTGCTGTGGTGACAAACAGAGTGTCATCATCGTTTTACTACAAACTGATTGCTCGAGCGGAGGAGGACTCCTGACACTCGATACTGTGTCACTGCTGCTGCCACCCAACCACAATACCATAGGCGCGGAGGCGGCGGCGCCCGCACCCAAAACACCCCAGACTCAGCGAAATCGCAGCCTTTGAAGACACAACAAAAGACGATAGAAGCAAAGGTAAGAGAAGACGTCACAACATCAGCCTCCACTGTAAATTGTATATGCATGATGCTATTTTTTTTCTCCTTCATATGGCTTTCCTACCCCTCAATGGTTTTAAATTGTATGCACATAGTTTAAAAGTTTCTTTCTGCATCACGACTTGCTCCACACCTCTATTTTTATAAATTGTTCGTGAATGTATTTCTGTGTAGTTATTCTGTAGTATGCCACGTGCTCAAGCCTCTGGTATTAATTGTACGTGCATGATGGTATTTTTTTTCTACGTCATGAGACCATCCCAGGCCTGTATTCTTGTTTATCTTTCTTTGTTGATGCGCATATTTCCTTCTGTGTCACGGAACACTTCCAGGCCTCTTTTTTTATAAATTGAGCGTGTATGAATTTCTGTGTCGTATTTTTGAAAAGTGTCATGTGCTTTGGAATCTGTTCTTTTTATTGTATGTACATGATGTTATTCTTTTCTGCATCACGTGACCCTCCTACCCCTCAATGGTTTTCAAGTGTCCTTACATAATTGAAATGTTTCTTTATAAATCACGAGATCCTATACACATCTAATTTTTATAAATTGTGTGTGCATACATTTCTGTGTCGTATTTCTGTGCTACGTGCGAAAAAACAAGGACCCCCTGATATGGAAAGGTTCCTGGGTCAGGGTAAATAATGTATGTAAAGAAAAGCACCCAGGCAAACAGTATGACTACTGGCACAAATTAGATGGCAAATATAATGTATAAATAGGCCCCATTGTTCTGGAATTGCTATCCAAATAGGTCCCCCATGTTCTGCACTCGCTATCTAATTTAGATTAAACTCAACTGATGCAACACTCATAATGAATAAACAAACACCATCCTCCCTTTTACTTTTCTTTTCTACCCTAAAGCTTATCACCTGAAGCACTTTCCTCTTATAAAGCACTTTTCTCTTTTTTGCTTTATGTGCTTTCCATCTGGGTAATTATCATATGGAATACTAATTGTTTACTTCCCTTATGCTAAAGCAAGCATGTTTACTACCCTGCTCTATGTATCCTAGTAGTGACAAACGTTATATGAAATGTCAACTATTTTGTTTTTCAATTAACGTAAATATAAGCATGTCTGTTTGATACTCACTGTAATTTTGAACCATTGTTATGCGGTATATCATGAAAGTTGAACATATTACTGGCCTCTAGAAATTGGCAAACTGCATTTAGCGCTGTTTACTGTTTAGCATAAAGACAAAATTTAAAAGATTATTTATCTATTTACAGAAACATGATGGTAAAGTCCTGAGGAAGACACCTTCAACGTGTCGAAACGCGTAGACAGGAAACCATCCCACTTTTTGTTATATAATTTTTATAAAATTAATGCATATGTGATAATGAACTTATCTTTTTATCAAATTTTATCATTATGTCAATGATTTCACTCATGACGTCTTTTATGTAATTCATTAAAATGTGCTTTAAATGCTAAGACAGTTGTGTATCATTAATTGTGTTTTGTTTGCCATCTAATTTGTGCCAGTAGTCATACTGTTTGCCTGGGTGCGTTTCTTTACATACAGTATTTCTGTGCTACGCCGTGTGCTTATGCCTCTATTATTAATTGTGCGTGCATGATATTATATATTTCTGCATCACAAGCCCCTCTCATGCCTCTGTTCATATTCATCTTCCGTTCATGATCGTAATATTTTTACTTCGGTGTCACAGAACACTCCCAAGCCTCTTTTTATATAAATTGAGCGTGCATGAATTTGTGTCGTATTTTTGAAGTGTCTCACGTGCTTTCGGCTCTAACCTGAATTCATATAAATTGTGCGTTCATAATAGTATTATTTTTTTTAATCCGTCACGTAGCCCTCCCAGCTCTGTTTTGCTTTATTTTTGTGGAATATATACTTTCTGGTTCATCATATTTGCCCCCTCTTAATTCTCCTATTAGTTTTAATATTTATTACTGTGTCACGTGATACTCCCAAGCCTGTATTCTTTAAAATGATGCGTACATGGTTGTAATAGTTACTGCTACCTCATATGGCCTTCTCAGACCTCTATTTGAATTAATGTTAAAGAGTAGAATCGAGTAACGTTTAAAAGACTATGACAAATGTAGGAAATTTTAAAAACTTTTTCAATGGAAGGTTGTTTATTTTGAAAATATATTCAATAATATTCACTTTTTCGAATACTTATCAGTCTAAACGAATGTAATTGGGTTGTAATGTAAAGCTATTAATGATTGCATTTTAATTCTACAGGTACCTTTTGAGAAAAGAGACATTCTTCTTAGTCCAGCAAATACTGCCTGTCATTGGATACTTCTGGTAAGTGCAAGTTTTTGAACATTTATTAGTCCGTTTTCAAAGTTATTCATGGAAAAAATAACTTGTTGTAATAGTTTAAACTATCTACATTTTTTAATCAAATAATTTAAAGGGTAATCTTTTCCAATAATTTTGTAATGTATCTAATGTAGACATCTGTACCGTAAAATGTAAACTCTCCATACTAAAAATCATATTTCTATAATATTTTCTATACACTTCCAAACCTTTAACAAAGATAATCGGTCATGATTCACGGAGTAACAAAATTCAGACCTATCAAGAGTTTTTATTAAATTGAAGGTAACTTTTCCCTACAAAAAATGTTCCTTATCTCATTCATTATTTATTATATTGCACAAATATAAAATTGCCAATATAATTTCTCTTTATGAAATTAAAAAAAGAAAACTATTAAACATAACCATTTGTATCTCTCTAAAGGGTTTCCCTACAACAATTGTAGCGTCACGACTATGACCAATGACAGTTACTCATCTTAAAAGTTTACTTCTTTAAAATGCTCGTAAATAGCAAAGAGGGTTTTCAAGGATAACATTGATGAACGTCTACCAAACGAATCTATAGTGCCCGTCTGAAGCATATTGCCATTTGCATATCATTTTGTCTCACCACTACTATGGTCCTAACACAGTTGCTATGAAAACTATGATTGGTTTTCAACCCCAATACGAACACTTATTGTTGTTTTGAATAGTTGCCACGGTCCCATTGCTTTGATTTCAAAACACTTGCAACATCTACAATAATTTGCAAATTAACTTTCCAAAAGTTAACATTGCCATTATGATGTGCTTATATACATCTTTTTTACATTTACAGTCTGTTGAAAACTATTGTGCTGTCTACAACCCAAAAATTCCAGAAATTTATACAGAAAACTTTATGGTAAGGTTCTTTTCTAAGTTGCCTCCACTATGTTCGAAAGCTGGCTATGCACTGTCAGGGATGTGGAATTCCTATAGCCCGATGCACAGGACATATTGTTTGGGATCAAGGGAAACACGTTTTCATGTGTATTATATCCTTCGAACAAGTAGGCCCAACTCCCAGCAGCACAAACCCTTTGGCTACCAGTTAGCAGTGCCACATAATGGGTTAGGGAAGGGCACTGTCTGCAGTTAAGGTAATATGCTTGCCCATATGTTAATGCTTTTCAAACCTGTATTTATGCTTCATTAATTGAATGCCTTTATTATTCGGCTGCACACTCTCAGTAAATGTTGTAAGCTCTCACTGCACTACTGTCAGTGACTGTAGTATACAAAAGCATAGAGCTCTGAAACACGTCTTTTCCAAGTATAATTATCAGGAACTCTTGCACCTCTCAATGATCACCATGATATATTTATTGTGGCCAGGGCTATCAAAAATTCACATTTAATTTGTCTTTGGAACACGTAGTCCCAGCCCCTGCAGCACAAATCTTTCAGATGCCAATTTTCAAGAATACGTTCTGGTCCAGGAATGGGAACTATCTGCTGCCGAGGTAATATTTGTGTCCATATGTTAATGACCTTCCAACTTCCACAACATTGATGCAAAGTCATTATTATTAGAGTGAGTGTTCAAAATAAATGTTGTAAGCTGAGACTACACTACTGTAAAAAAGTGTACACACATTTGCAAAGTTTAACACTATGAGGCTATGTATACTGCTCCCAGAATGCTCTGTGATTTGATGCAAATAATTGCAGAAGCTTAAAAGCAATATTGATGATTCTTTGCTTAAAAACTAACATGTTCATAAAAAAGAGAAAGCAGGAAAAAAACATTTTGCTAAACTTCTATAAAATGTCACTTACCATTTTTTTTGCAGAATCATTTAGTAACATGTTGATCCATACTACTATTTCTCAAAAATAGTCATTATGGACAATCTCTGTAACTAGTCTCAAAAAGATTATGGAAAACAAAATTAAACAAGCATTGGCAAAGGCAGTAGGTCCGAAATTTATGGTCAGCTTTTTACTTTTGTCATTGAGTGACTTGTTTTGGCATTGTGTTTGTAAAACGTTATTGCAGTGGAAGCTGCTGAGCTCCCACCATTATAACAAACTTTGGCAAAACCCAAAAATATTTTTGGTTTTAAAAAGCACAAACTTTCAAAGTACTTACTGGCACTGAACAAAACTACTTTGTGTGCCGATATCCTGCTTATGAAACCGCATATTCTGACCCTGGAACTATGTTTACCATGTAAATACATATAAAGTTTTTATTTCAACAAGCTATTCACCTTTAAACAATGCAATGTTAATTACAACTTACTTTTCACTTTCTTTTCAACAGGCCCAATGTTTCGAATGCAGCAGATGACCTCCTTCAATTCATAAAAGCAAATGTAAATCATACTTACCTGTTACTGCCTATATATGTATAAATAAATTCATTTGGTTGAGTCCAAACACACCTTTTGCATTAGGACTGTGAAATAGTGGTGTAAAAATATCATTATAGATATCTACCTTGGTGATAGTGGAATTACCACTACTTTTTAGACTACCTTTGAACAATATTGTTTAGAGGAGCGGTGTTGCTTCTTGACCTTCAAAGAGGAAGATTTAAATGTATATTTCAACAGGTAAACAAAATAATTGCTCAATTTCAAAAAGAAAATTACGTACGAATGTTAGAGGAACTCTAGTCCAACTCGAAAAGGATTGTGCAAATCGTAACAGGTGAAAAAAAGTGTCTCAACATTACTTTTTAAGATAATTTGGACAAAACACTAGACTACAGCCGTGTGCAAATATCTAATTATATATCTTGCATGTGATCATATGTTACTTAAAAACATACTTATGCCCTTTTTATGCTGGACAGTATTGCTTCGAAACAACCTTTCACTGCTTCCCTCCATACCTTCAAAAACGATTTCATGGATTCACATGCATAGTCTTTCAGGTCTGTATATCTGTAATGTAAAACAATCGTACTTGTTTTTCTTTTGTCACTGACATATATAAACTCATCAGTCACTCCTATGTCAAGCTTTTACAATCCTGAAGGCTTTGTTTTCTGTGAAAGGATGCCCATGCATAACAATGCTAAGTTTTCTTTAGCTGCATACACACATGTAGTGTAACCTATCAAACGCTTTAAAATGCTACCTTCCCACTAATTCTAAAGGCGGATGTAGAATTCAACCGTTCTTCACAAAATAGAATTGGATGTTACTAAGTTCTGTATTATGAAAGCTCTAATGTGTCCCTTAAAGATTCCAGCAAAGTCCAGACACATACTAACTGAAACACACCAACCATTAGTAACATGTTAAATTTACCAAACAACTCTTTTAAGGTGTGATCAATCCAAAAAATCCTCCTTTGGCACAGCAAATATAGTGCAACGCTTAAACAACTTGCACCCCAACAACTTTGCTTCACTGCAACACAGAGATTGCAGAACAACCCACTTCCTGCTGCATCAAGCACATCAACTACTGCAACAGCATCTTCAGCAAACAGTCCATACTCATAAATTGATCTTGGTAAACTTAAATTTCTATGCATTTATTGCGAATATCTTTTGGTTACGCAAAATAGTCTATCAACCTCATCAAAAAAACCAAACAGAAGAGTAACTGTCCTTAACAGTAGTTATTAGACATTCATGAAACTTTTTTGTTTTAAAACTACCCCGTCCAAAGGCAGTGGAAAATTTGCACACTTGCTGCCTTTCTTGGCTGGAGTAATGAATTATTCTAAAATTAATTCAATTTCAAAATGCAGACCCTTTATTCAGCCTTCATGGTAACTACTAACCGTGAATGGCAGTGAGTAATTTGCACACTTGTGTCCTTTCTTCCGTCCTTTCTACCGCACAGTGAGTGTACTTTCTGCACTTGCACTGTTTGCTTAGATGTGATTCCCATTTCTCAGGCTCACACTACAGAATCTGAAGCACAGTCTGTGTAATGGACTGGAAAACCAAACACCCACTTCCTTTACAAAGCCGTTGGTGGTTTCCACGTCTGCTGTCTTTCTTAATTTTCACCTTATTCTGCATCCACTAGCACAAACACACCTACCTGGTTCCTTTCTTGACTGTCTTTGCCAACTACTATTCTAATTCAAAGTAGAGACCCTGAAAATGGCTGGGTGTTGTTATTTTTTAACACTACGGCCCACAGTGGGAACTTAGTACACTTGCTTTGCTTCCTTAGATGTGGTAGTCATTTCTCAGCCTCCAACTGCGGAGTCTGACACCCTCTCTGTATAATAAAAAGGATATCCAAAGATCCACTTCCCTGACCAGGCAGAGAGTAGTTTGCATATCTGCAGCCTTTCTTATTTTTCACCTAATTCATCTTCTACTCGATCTAGACACCATCCGCACGTACACACACTTACTTGCTGCCTTTTTTGGCTGGGGTTATCAATTATTCTTCAATTTCATATTCTAATTCAAGGACAAGGCCCTTTAGCTAGCCTTTTTGTTGTAACTACTTCCCCAACTGAACACATTAGGTAATTTGCACACTTTTGCAGCCAATAAAAACATTTGAAACATTAATTAAAAATCTTGTAGCTGGTCAAGTTTCAATATCAGGAATAACTTTTGTAGCTGTTGCAATTACTTTTCATGATGGACCTTCTACAACATCTGGACATTACACTGTTTATTTAAAATCTCTGAAAGGTTGGATACATTGTAATGATAGTCAATTAGTTTATAAGCAAAGTTTGCCTAAAGAGTTCCCAAAATCTTACCTAATATTTTTAAAGCCAAGATTTTAAGATCAATATTTGGCTTTTCAGGACTATTGCTGTTAAGGTAGATTAGTCTGGTGTTGTACAGTAGTTTATAAGTGAGGGTGAGGAGCTTGAAGGTGATCCTATTGTTGGTATTGAGGCAGTATAGGTGTATCAGGTGGTGAATGATGTGGCTGCAGCTGAGGACATTGATAATCACTCAGTTGGAGGTCTTTTGGATTTGTTGTAGCTGTTATACGTGTTTGGCTGGAATTCCTGTACAGAGTGTTTAGCCACTGTGTAGTGTGCTGCTGATGAGGGACTGTGTCACTGTTTTTCTTCTTTTGTTTAGGATCCAATTGTAAATGTTGCAGAGCATGGGGAGGGTATTATAGCAGTATGAGGAGACGGTGTAGACTTGCTTACACATACAAAGAGAGGAGTTGAGGATGAATCCTAGGTTGGCAACATGGTTGATAGGTGTTGATACTGTCCACAGTATACTCAGCTAGCATAAGTCGCCCATGGCTGGGGGGTGGGTCTGAGGATGAGTACCTTCATTTTGTGCGAGTTCATGTTTAGAAAGCTGCTCTTTATGTACTGGATGACGTTGCAGCTTTTCTTATTTTTTACATTATTCATCTTCCACTCAATCAACACATCATCTACACATACACACACCTACTTGCTGCCTTTCTTGACTATGGTTAACAACTATTCTTCTATTTCATATCCATATTCAAAATGCAGGCCCTTTATCAAATCTTTTTCTTGTAGCTTCTAACCCAGCCGATGGCAGTGCGAAATTTGCATACTTCCTGCCTTTCTTGGCTGGGATTATCAAATACTCTTGAATTTCATATTCTGATTCAAACTCAAGTCCATTCATCAAGCCTTTTTCATGTATATACTGCACTACAAGAAGGCAGTGGGAAATTTGCGCAGTTGCTGCCTTTTTTAGCTGGCTTTATCAATTATTTTTCTTGAAATTCAAAGTGCAGGCCCTTTATTGAGCCTTCTTCGTAACTATTACTCATCAATGGCAGTGGGTTATTTGCACACTTCCTGCCCTTCATGTATAATAAAAAGCTTAATAAAAGTCTACCAATAATAAAAAAGAGCCAATATGGTCTATGGTTATCAAATTATACTGTGTCCTTAGGTTTTGTTATCTGTAACTAAATAGCATTCTTCAATCTTTGTGGGAACAACTGCCTTAAATCTACACTACAGACAGCTGGTTTCACAACTTGAATTCAACTTTCCTTTTACATTAAGAACAGCATTGAATGCATCCTTGCTTTCCTTAAGGCAGTGACAATTATGACATGACTTATTTAGAAAAAAATATATCCTACTTTTTGGAGATATACTTCAACTTAACTTCTGTAATTGGACAACTAATATTTATGAGAAAACTTAATTTTAAAAACTTTGCTACCATTACATCCTGCTTTGATCATGGATAATTGCAGACTCCACAAAACTTACTTGCTTCAGGTGCCACTAACTCATTCCACCACTTATCAGCGCTGCATTCACACACACCAAATTAACAATATTATGCAGCTGTCATGCAACAGACATGAAGTCTTGGTAACCACTACCTCCTACCATCACCACATAGCCATATTCATCAAGAATTTAACTGATTCTTCATTCAATCTATACATCACAGACAGCAGAGTTCACAACTTCAACTCAGCTTTGAATCTAAATTTGTCTTCACTATCTGTGCCAAGAACTGCCTCCAATGTATTCTGCGGTCACTAGAGTTCAAAACTTCATACCAGGAGCACAACTACTACAGAAAACATTGAATACAACCTTGTTTATTGAAGGTAGAGACTAAGGGATTCTATGTCTTTGTTTTTGTAAAAGAATGTGACAAAAAGCATTCATCTATAACTGTGCTCCCCAGAGCCTTCAATCTATATTACGGACAGCAGGGTTCACAACTTCAATTCAGCTTTCCATCTACACTAAGGACACCATTGAATCCAACTTTGCTTTTTTTTTATAACAAAGTCAATTGTACTGTGTCCTCAGTTTAAGTTAACTGTAACAAAATACAATTAAGCAATCTTTCTGTCAACAACTGCCTTCAATCTACACTGCGAACAACAGGGTTCACAACTTAAATTCAGCTTTGAATCCAAATTTACCTTCAGTATCTCTCCAGAGAACTTTTTTATGTAGATAAACAGAAGACAGTTGAAAATGTTGCACTTGCTGCCTTTCTTCGCAGGGGTTATGAATTATTCTTCTTGTAATACAAATTCAAAGTACAGACCCTTTCTTCAGCCTTCTTGGTAACTACTTCCCGTGAATAGCAGTGGTTAATTTCCACACTTTAATCCTTTCTTGCCACGCACAGTCTGTGTAATGAGCTTGATATCTAAAGAACAACTTCCCTAATAAAGCAGTGGTTACTTTGCACGTCTGCAGCCTTTCTTAATTTTTACCTTATTCATCTTCCAACCACTGAACACATCATCTACACATAAACACACCTACTTCCTGCCTTTCTTGCCTGGGTTATCAATTATTCTTCAATCTCATATTCTGATTCAAAGTCAAGACCCTTTATCAAGCCTTTTTGTTGTAGCTACTACCCCTGCCGAAGGAGTGTGAAATTTGCACACCTGCTGCCTTTCTTAACTAGGGTTATCAATCATTCTAAAATAGCTACAAACTCAGGAACAATATTTTCATCTGTAAACAAATAGCAAAGTAATCTTATCTGTAAAAATTCTTTGCCATGTTCAGTCTTTTTTCCAATTCTTATACCTTATAGAATACTTCCATAATTAGCATCATATGCTTGTCGCATATTTGTAATAAATTCCATATATTCAAAATATGACCAAATATTAACATTTCCAAAGCTACATTACATCTTTTACTTAATCTGCCTCTGGAGCATGACAACAAATTACAATACCACAATCTATCTGGAGAAGCTTGTTGGTCAGACTTTTAAAGAAAATTTAGCTTGTCAATATTAATGACGGAAGCATGGTATCAAACTTAATGCTTGCCTTAGTGCATTTAAAAATGCAAAAAGTTCTTAAAACAGAGTATGACATATTACTCTCAATTTATTTAAGACAGAGACAATTGTACTATGTCCTCAGATTCTATTAACTGAACAAAATAGCATACATTGATATTTGTCAAGTACTACCTTTGATATACATTGCAAACAGAAGACTTCAAAAGTTCAATTCAGCTTTGTATGTAAATTTCTCTTCAATTTGTGTACTGAGAACTACCTTTAATCAATTCTGCACTCAGTAGAATTGAAAACTAGATACCAACAGCGCCAGCACTACAGAAAACATTCAATATAATTTTCATTTATTTAAAACAGAGACAATTGCACACTGTCCTCAGATTTTCTTACAGTTTGAACAGTAGGAAATTCAGCCTTAATTTTTTTTCATTTAGAGATATTTCTACTGTATTTTTTCAGATTTTGTTTAAATAAGTGACAACAAGCATTCCTCCATGTCTGTGTCAACTACTGCTTTCAATCCACACTACGGACAGCAGGGTTCACAACTTCAATTCAGTTTTCCATGTAAATTTCTCCTCACTATGTGTGCTGAGAAGTGTCTTCAATCAATTCTGCACTCAGTAGATTTCACCACTAGATGCCAACAGCACCAGCACTACAGAACACATTCAATTCAGCCTTGCTTTATTTCAGGTATAGACAAATAGATTTTATATCTTCAAATTTTGTAAAAGAATGTCACAAATAGCATTCTTGCATAACTGTGCTCACTAGAGCCTTCAATGTACAGTGAGGACAGAAGGGTTCACAGCTTGAATTCAGCTTTCCAACTACATTTGTCTTCAATATCTGTGCTAACAACTGCCTTCAATATATTCTGCGGTCAGTAAAAATCACAACTTGATAACAAGAGCTCCATTACTACAGAAAAGAATTGAAATTAGCCTTGCTTTATTTAAGGTAGAGACTAATGGATTTTATGTCTTCCGATTTTGTAAAAGAATGTCACAAATAGCATTCATCTATAACTGTGCTTACTAGAGCCTTCAATCTACACTGCGGACAGCCGGATTCACAACTTCAATTCAGCGTTCCTTCCACATTAAGGACAGCATTGCATTCAGCCTTTTTTTCCCTAAGACCGAGACAATTATACTGTCTCCTCAGATTCTGTTATTTTTAACTAAATAGCATTCTTCAATCTTTGTGTGAACCACTACCTTCAATTTACACAGCGGACAGCGGGTTCACAACTTCAATTCAGTTTTCCTTCTATATTAAAGACAGCATTCTTTTCAGCTTTGCTTTACTTAAGGCAGAGACAATTGTACTCTGTCCTGAAATTCTGTTAACTGTACAAAATAGCATACATCAATGTTTGTGTCGATTAGTACTTTCAATCTACATTACTGACAGCAGGGTTCACAACTTCAATTCAGTTTTCCATGTGGATTTCTCCTCACTATGTGTGCTGAGAAGTGCCTTCAAACAATTCTGCGCTCAGTAGAGTTCACAACTAGATACCAAGAGTGCAAGCACTACAGAAACCATTCAATACAATCTTGAATTACTTAACACACAGACAATTGCACAATGTCCTCAGATTTTCTTAAACTTTGAACACTAGGAAATTCAGCCATCATTTATTTAATGCAGACAAAATTCTACTGTATGTGTTTCACATTTTGTTTAAATAAGTGACAAAAACCATTTGTCTATGTCTGTTAACAACTGCCTTCAATCTACACTGCCTAGGGAACATGCAAGCTCACCGCCAAAGATACTACTTACTCAGCGCACCATAAATCATCACAAACAAGAGTGACCATTTTTATGTCACAGTGAGACATACTGTCCCTTTTAAATGGAATTGATGCAGAATTCAATCAACAAAAGACATTACTTCAATTACTGTACCTCACCCCGACCACACATCATCACAGGGTACATTCAAGCTCAGCGCCAAAGGTATTACTAACTCAGTGCACCACAAATCATCACCATGTGACTGTACTGAATGAGATGACTTATTTAGAAAAAAATACATCATACTTTATGGAAATATACTTCAACTTACGTCAGTGAATGGACAACCAATATTTATTAGAAAACTTGATTTTAAAGATTTTGCTACCAATCTGTAGTTTACGTGTCTGCTGCCTTTCTTAATTTACACCTTTTTCATCTTCCACTCAATCAACACATCAGCTACACATACACACACCTACGTAGTGTCTTTCTTGGCTATGGCTATCAACTATTCTTCTATTTCATATTCGTATTCCCAGTACAGGTCCTTTATCGAGCCTTCTTGCTAACTATTACTCATAAATGGCAATGGATAATTTGCACACTTCTTACCAGTCTTGTAGAATAAAAAACATAACAAAAGTCTACCAATATTAAAAAGGAGCCAGTATGGGCTACGGTTATCAACTCTTTAGTTTGTTATACTAATTCTAAGTAAAGAACCTTTATTCAGCCTTCTTGGTAACTACTACCCATGAATGGCAGTGGGTAATTTGCACACTTGCAAACTTTCTTTTTATTTACATTATTTATCTTCCTCTCACTCAACATATCCTCTACACTGCCTTTCTTGGTTAGGGTTCTCAATTATTCTTCAATTTCATATTCTAATTCACAGTCAAAAGCCTTTATCGATCCTTTTTCATGTAGATACTACCCCCCCAGAAGGCAATGGGAAATTCGCGCACTTGCTGCCTTTCTTTGCAGGGGTTATCAACTATTGTTCAATTTCATATTCCTATTCAAAGTGCGGACTGTTTATCAAGCCTTCTTGTTCTATCAACTACCCCAGCTGAAGGCAGTGGGAAATTTGCACACTTACTGCCTTTCTTGTCTGGAGTTATCAATTACTCTTGAATTTTATATTCTAATTCAAAATCATGACCCTTTATTGAGTCTTTTTGTTGTAACTACTTCCCCAGCTAAAGGCACTGAGTAATTTGCACACTTGTAGCCTTTCTTATTTTTTACATTTTTCAGCTTCCACTCAATCAACACATCATCTACACGAACACACACACCTACTTACTCCCTTTCTTGGCTATGGTTATCAACTATTCTTCAATTTCATAATCTGATTAAAAGTTAAGGCCCTTTAACAAGCCTTTTTGTTGTAGCTACTACCCCGGCCAAAGGTAGTGGAAAATGTGCACACTTGTTGCATATTTTGGCTGAAGTTACCAATTCTACGCTCAATACACTTCACAACTAGATACCAACAGCGCCAGTACTACAGAAAAAATTCAATACAATCTTGATTTATGTAAAACAGAGACAATTTCACAATGTCCTCACATTTACTTACAGTTTAAACAATAGGAAATTCAGACTTCATTTCTTCAATTCTACTGTATGTCTTCAGCTTTTCTTTAAATAAGTGACAAAAGCCATTTGTCTATGCCTGTTAACAACTGCCTTCAATATACACTGAACAGGGAACATACAAGCTCAGCGCCAAAGATACTACTTACTCACTGCACCATAAATCATCACAAAAAAGAGTGAACAGTTTTATGTCACAGTGAGACATACTGTACCTTTTAAATGGAATTCATGCAGAATTCAATCGACATAACACATTACTTCAATTACTGTACCCCCCGACCTCACATCATCACTGGCTACGTTCAACCTCATCGCCAAAGATTACTAAGTCAGAGCACCACAAATCATCACCACATCACCATATTGAATGAGATGACTTATTTAGAAAAAAAATATATCATACTTTTCAGAGATATACTTCAACTTACTTCTGTAAATAGACAACCAATATTTATCAGAAAACTTGATTATAAAGACTTTGTTACCAATGCATCCTGCTTGGACCACTCCTCATCGCAAACCCCACAGAACTTTGTTGCTTTAGATGCACACTTCCTGCCTTTCTTGCCTGGGATTATCAATTATTCAATCTACACTGCAGACAGCAGGGTTCACAACTTCAATTCAGCTTTCCTTCTACATTAAGGACACCATTACATTAAGCATTGTTTTCCTTATGACAGATACAATTCTACTCTGTCCTCAGATTCTATTATCTGTAACTACATAGCATTCTTCAATCTTTGTCTCAAAAACTGCCTTCAATCTTCATTGCAGACAGCTCGGTTCACAACTTGAATTCAGCTTTCCTTCTACATTAAGGACAGCATTGTATTCAGCCTTGCTTTCCTTAAGGCAGAGACAATTGTACTGTATCCTTACATTCTGTTAACTGTGACAAAATAGCATTCATCGATCTTTCTGTCAACAACTACCTTCAATCTAGACTGCGGACAACTGGGTTCACAACTTGCATTGACCGATCTTTCTGTCAACAACTACCTTCGATCTACAATGTGGACAGCCGAGTTCACAAGTTGAATTCAACTTTCCTTCTACATTAAGGACCGCAATGCATTTAGCCTTGCTTTCCCTAAGGCACACACAATTATACTGTATCCCGAGATTCTATTATCTATGACTAAATGGCATTCATCAACCTTTGTGTCAACAACTGCCTTCAATCTACACTACGGACAGCTCAGTTCACAACTTCAATTGAGCATTCCTTCTACATTAAGGATAGCATTGTATTCAGTCTTGCTTTCCTTCAGCCAGAGACAATTCTACTGTGACCTCAAACTCTGTTATCTGCAACTAAATAGCATTCTTCAATCTTTCTGTCAACAACTGCAGTCAATCTATATTGCAGACAGCTCAGTTCAGAACTTGAATTTAGCGTTCCTTCTACATTAAGGACAGCATTGTATTCAGCCTTGCTTTCCTTAAGGCAGAAACAATTCTACAGTGACCTCAAATTCTGTTATCTGTAACTAAATAGCATTCATTAATCTTTGTATCAACAACTGCCTTCAATCTACACTGCAGACAGCAGGATTCACAACTTCAATTCAGCTTTCCTTCTACATTAAGTATCACATTACATTTAACATTGTTTTCCTTATCACAGATACAATTCTACTCTGTCCTCACATTTTGTTAACTGTGACAAAATAGCATTCATCAGTCTTTGTCTCAACACCTGCCTTCAATCTACACTGCGAACAGCTGGGTTCACAACTTGAATTCTGCGTTCCTTCTACATTAAGGACAGCATTGTGTCCAGCCTTGCTTTCCTTAAGCCAGAGACAATTACACTGTGTCCTCAGACTCTGTTAACTAATATAAAATAGCATTCATAGATCTTTGTGTCAACAACTGCGTTTAATCTACACTGGGGACAGCTGCATTCACAACTTCAATTCAGTTTTCCTTCTACATTAAGGACAGCATTGCAATTAGCCTTGCTTTCCTTAAGGCAGAGACAATTATGCTGTGTCCTCTGATTCTCTTAACCGCTTCAGCGCGGCGCAAATTCCTGCGCTGTGCTGAACGTTGCATTGGGCTTATGGAACCATGACGGAACGGTCCGTCATGAGCACAGGCCAACCGACGCTCATGACCGAACCGTTCCGTCATGAGCATGGAAGGGGTTAACTGTGACAAAATAGCATTCATCAATCTTTGTATCAACAACTGCCTTCAATCTACGCTACAGACGGCAGGGTTCACAACTTCAATTCAGCTATCCTTCTACATTAAGGACAGCATTACATTCAACATTGTTTTCCTTATGACATATACAATTATACTCTGTCCTCAGATTCTGTTAACTGTGACAAAATAGTATTCATCAATCTTTGTCTCAACAACTGGCTTCAATCTTCATTACAGACAGCTCTGTTCACAACTTGCATTCAGCTTTCCTTCTACATTAAGGACAGCATTGTATTCACCCTTGCTTTCCTTAACGCAGAGACAATTATACTGTGTCCTCAGATTCTGTTAACTGTGACAAAATAGTATTCATCAATCTTTGTCTCAACAACTGGCTTCAATCTTCATTGCAGACAGCTGAGTTCACAACTTGCATTCAGCTTTTCTTCTACATTAAGGACAGCTTTGTATTCAGCCTTGCTTTCCCTTAAGGCAGAGACAATTATGCTACGTCCTCACATTCTGTTAACTGTACAAAATAGCATTCATCAATGTGTGTATCAATTAGTGCCTTCGATGTACATTACGGACAGCAGGGTTCACAACTTCAATTCAGTTTTGCATGTAAATTTCTCTTATGTCTACAAAGAAGAGCCCTCAATAAATTCAGCACTCACTAGAGTTCACAACTAGATACCAATACCGCCAGTAGTGCAGAAAACATTCAATACAATCTTCATTTATTTAAAACAAACAATTTCATAATGTCATCACATTTTCTTACAGATTGTACAGTAGGACATTCAGCCTTCATTTCTTGAAAATTATAGATGTTTCTACTGTATGTCTTCAGATTTTGTATTAAAAAAGAGACAAAAAGCATCCCTCCATTTCTGTGTCAACTACTGCCTTCGACCTACACTACGGACAGGAGGATTAACAACTTCAATTCACCTTTCCATTTACACTAAGTACAACATTGAATGTAGCTTTGCTTTATTTGAGACAGACAAGTGTACTGTGTCCACAGATTCTGTTAACTGTGACAAAATTGCATTCATCGATCCCTTTAATGAAGGCCAAAAGTAAATGGAAAAAAGAAACTAACAAAAGTAATCTTTCAGAGTTTTTTTGGGTGAATGGAACCATAGTTCAAGTTCTAAGCCTTTTTTTAATGACAAGTTATCTTCAGAGTAATGATTTGCATGCACATGACACCAGTAGTCATGCCTATGAAGCTTAGAAATGGTTGTGCTATTGTGAAAGAGAAAATAGTTCCTAGAAATGCAAAAGAAGTGTTAGCTGAGGAACTTTTAGGGAGATGTCCTAAAACTCCAGTGAACACTTGCAATTGTAGTAGTATTTAAACTGTAAGTGAAGAATCTATTAATTTTTTATGCAATTTCTTACATACCTATATTAAGGAAAGTGTTAAACAAAAGATTAAGATGTGGCAAGAACTAGACTCTTGCAGAGTGAAAGAAAATACTGGTTGCAAAGTCATTCTCTGGCTTGTCTTTCTAAAAAAGTATGCCAAAGTGTTTTTCACCAATTCAGAATGTTACCAGTTCATCATACTCAAATCAGAAAATTAATCAGACCAATGTATTACGCAAAAACTCCAGCACTATTGTTAAAAAAAAATGAACAGTACTCTTTTCAGTCCATCTGTATCAGATGTAACAAATGTCTCTGAAGAAATTCAGCTTAGTTACTTTGGTCCTCAGGAAAACCGTGCAGAAACGGAGATATTAATAGAAGAAAATGTGGAACAGAATGTACAATGTTGTACTGTAGATAATTTTGAGCAACATATTACAAAGTTTAAGGTGATTTCACTAGAAACTCCAATTTATTCTTCCATTTGTTTTCAACGAACTCGTTATAAAAATCAAACCAGGATTGTTCATCTGTATTTAAAAAGTGAAAAGGAAAATAATAATGACTAGAAGCATTTCGCAACTTATTTGTTAGAGAATTGTTTTGATTTGGATTCTGATCAGCATATTTCTAAATATTTTTATAACAAATTAGATACAAACAAAATGCCTGCTAGAGCTGTGCATAATAAAATAATCTTCCTAATAATTCCTTCTGAACTGATGGATTTAAATACCTATGAGTCTATTGCGACATATCAAGAACTTGTACCCCAATAACTTTGCTCAACATCCAACACGGATGTTACAGGAAAACGCACCTGCTGCTGCACCAACCACATCGATTGCTGCAGCAGCATATTCAGCAAGCAATCCACACCCACAAATTATTCCTCATTTCGGTGAAATTAACATTCTATGCATTTATATGATGAACTTTTGTCTGACGGGGAGCATATCGACCTAATAAAATGCATGGATCAGGAGCATCACTATGCTCAACATAACTTTTTTGACATTATCTTCTAATTAGTATCAACTACCTCAGCCGAAAGCACTGCTTAAATTGCACACTTTCTGCCTTTCTTGACTGGTATTATCAATTATTCTTCAATTTTCACATTCTGATTGAACGTCAAGGCCCTTCATTGAGCCTTTTTGTTGTAACTACTACCCCGGCTAAAGGCACTTAGTAATCTGCACACTTGCAGCATTTCTTATTTTTTACATTATTAATCTTCCACTCAATCAACACATCATCTACACGTACACACGCCTACTTGCTGCCTTTCTTGGCTATGGTTATCAACTATTCTATATAATAATCGTATTTAAAGTACAGACCCTTTATCAAGCCTTTTTGTTGTAACAACTACCCCAGCCGAAGGCAGTAAGACATTTGCACAATTGCTGCCTTTCTGAAAGTGGGTTAGTGTTTCCTGGAACTTTAAGGATACAGACTGGGCATAAAAAGGTATAAAAGACAAATTTGCCGGTGCATGGAAGAGTGCATACGTAGTCTATAGGGGTTTGAAGCAGTCCATGCCCTAAGGCCAACTTTGCAACATGACTACTTCTGTACTACCTGAATGATTACAATTCTGAAACAAGTATGTCTCAAACCATTTTAATAAATGTTTTCTTATAACATTTCATAACTTAATAGACCTTCTAAAATAATTTAATCATGTATTTCATATACCTCATTATAAATTTCAAAACTCATATGATCATACTCGATGTCATCTAATGCTTCCTGGAAATCTACTTCTAACCTTTAATCTAGGAAATAACAGCTAATATCTGCAGCATTTATATCTTCCTCTTCATTCTCGCTACTTGTAAAAAGTATGTTCAGCTCTTCTATGATACTGGTACTAATTTCGAAAATGTCTTCCAAAATCTTTTGTTGATTTTCCATACGGAATTTCTTCTGTTGTAGCTCCTTGTACATAAACACTTATTTTTATCTTTACTATAATATCAGCTTATGTGGTGATTAAAAAAATTATATTAAATATTTATTTTTCAAATCAAACAATATGTTGTACATGAGTGTATTCTATTTTAAAAACATTGGAAAATTAAATACAATAAATAGTGTCACTCTACATTGTGTCAAGTGCTTTATTTATCCTACCCACTGTGTTGCAAACTTAAAACAGATATGACAGCAATGCCCTCATTAAGTTGTCAATTAGGGTGGATAGAGGCAAAGAAAAGAAGTGAAGTACATGTCTACAGATGTACTGCTATATTCAGAACACTGTATAAAGCACTGAATAAACAAAGTCAAATTCAAAACATAGACAAAAGAAGGCTGCACAAAGGATACACAAAAGAAAGCCACACAAATAGCACACCAAATTTTGAAAGCAAACTGGTAAGTAGGTAAAAGAACAAAAAAGCTAACAACACTGCCACAGACGCTACGCTGTGGAACTCATTCTGAAGAGGTAGAAACATACTGTAAAGAAAACGGAATACAAGTAAAGAAAAAGAAAAAGAAAAAAACATGCATGGATGACAAAGTCACTGGAGTAATACTCTGTTCCAAAACACAAAAAAGGATTTTGCAAAAATTATATATACGAATGTTTAAGGAGCTGCAAAGGAACCTATTCCACGGGATTCAAAAAATATCATTAGGAACCGTGTGGGGAACACCAATGCCCGCACGGTCCCAGCCGGTTCCCCGCATCTTTCGAGAGCCGGCATTGCTTTGTCAGAGAGAGCAGTTTATATGCTGCTCTCTATCGAAGAGCAATCTGCTTTCCTACTTGAAAGACACAGCAGCATAACTTGCTCTCTCTTTCAAATAGGAAACCGGGTTGCTGTGCTGAAGTGGGAGCTGCGAAGCTCCTGCCCTACCATACCAAACAGCAGTGTCCCACTGCAGGAGTCAGCCCTGAGACATGGTGGTCCCCAGAATAATCAAGAGCTCCAGTACGGAGGCCGCGCGACCACCTCTCAACATTAAAAAGCCCTGAAAAGTGGTCCCTGCCATCACAGACCCCCCCTATTTTAAATATTACTGCCCCAGGAAGGGGTGGTCCCCGGGGCATGTACGAGTGGTGCTTCCCAGAACAATCAAGAGCTCCAGGACGGAGCAGCGCGACCCCCTCCCAACATTATATTGCCCCGAAAAGTGGTAACCCCTGGAGCTAGGAGGTCCCTGCCCTCACGGCCCCCTATTTTAAATATCACTGCCCCAGGAAGGTGGTGGACCCCGGGGCATGTATGAGGGCCATGAGGCCACCCCTCGCCACACTTAAAAATAAAACATGGCTGCTAACACTTCCTAGCTTGAAGCGTTGACAGTCAATCAACATTCAACTTGTGATTGTGCGAATTTCCGTCCGCGTACGCCGCAATTTTTACATTTTAAATAAAAAAATTATATAGAGCTTAAAAATCCATGAACGACCCCCTGAACAAGCCTACAGGATCAGGATGTTTCTACCATGACCCCTTTCCTTATTTCTCAACTTTTTTTTGTTACTGTTTTCTTGTGACTCGGTTCTAGCGACCAACAACACAGCAGCCAACACTTCCTGGTTTCGAGTGTCGACAAACAGTTGACAACCAATCAGCATGCAGCTCATGCTCATAATTATGCGTAATCTGCGATTTTTCCATTCAAAATAAAATAAAAAAGATAGCCCTAAAATTCTAAACCTAACCCCTGATGAAGCCTACAGGGTCAGGATGGTTCTACCCTGCCCCCTTTCCTTATTTCTCAACTTTGTTTACTGTTTTCTTGTGACTCGGTTCTAGCGACGAACAAGATGGCTGCTAACACTTCCTGGTTTCGAGTGTTGACAGACAGTTCACAGCCAATCAGCATGCAGCTCCTGCTCGTAATTGTACATATTTCCCTACGCGTACACCGCAATTTTTCTTAAAAAGAAAAAAGAAAAATAGAGCCTAAACATCCATGTACGACCCACTGAGCAAGCGTAAAGGGTCAGAATGTTTCTAGCCTACCCCCTTCCCTTATTTCTCAACTTTGTTTTACTGTTTTCTTGTGTTTCTGTGCTACCGAGGCACAAGATGGCCGCCAACACTTCCTGGTTTCGAGTATTGACAGACAGTTCACAGCCAATCAGCATGCAGCTCGTGCTCGTAATTGAACGGATTTCCGTACGCGTGCTGAACTCCGTCTCTAGATATCGCTATGATTTTACTTGCAATTTTCTGAGAAACTACTGAACGGATTTACACCATTTAACAAAAAGCACAATCTGCAAAGCAAACTCTACCTCTCTGCCAAATGTCGTGTAATTCCGTTCAGCCGTTCGGGCTGTAGCCCTGGCTAAAGGTCGCTATGGAAAATTGCATGGGGAAAACATGTTTTGGGACCCCCGTTTTCTTGGCCCCCACTTGACGAATCACCCCCAAACTTTCAGGGAAGGAGCGGAACGAAGCAGGCCATTTTCTTAGAGAAATTTGCGAAGATTCGTCCACTGGCACCGAAGATATTCCAAATAGAATGTTGTGGATTTCCTATGGAAACTAGTTCCTAACTATATCTACCTACTGGCGACCGCTAGTTCTCGGGTCTAGTTTGTGCTATATAAAACTCTTTAAAAAAAAAACATGTATACCAGCAAACTAGATTTGTTGCAACGGGGGATTGCTTCTCCCCGAGTTATGCCTCTTTGCTTATGGGGCAATGGGAGGAGCAAGTCCTATCCAACACCTATCTAGAAATCATGAGCCAACAAGTAAGTAACTGGTATAGATATATAGATGATCTGTTCTTGATTTGAAGGGGCCCTGAAGATCTGGCACTCCATTTCTTAGAGCAGGTTAATTCTAATAATCTCAACCTACACTTCACTGCTGCTATGAGCAGAGAAACAGGTATATTTATTAGATGTTGAGGTCTTTATCAGGGAAGGAAGAGTTGAATCTAAATTACACAAGAAACCTACTGCTAACAATACAGTTTTGCACGCCACCAGCCATCATCCCAGACACCTTATCCAAAGTATAACTTATGGAGAGATGTTGAGTATTAAACGTATTTGCAGCACCTCCCATGAGCACCTCCCATCAGTGTTACTTGGCTCAACAAGAGAGCAGGGATAGGTTCCTTGCTAGGGGCTATACCTCCAAGATGTAGATGCCGTCATTGCCAAGACTAACAATATTGCAAGGGAGGACACCCTTGCAGTGAAGTGTATTACTCAGTGCGAGGGCATGAAGTCTACAGACTCCGCAAATCAAATGATTCTCACATACAACACACAGCACCGGCAAATTCTAAAAATACTAAACAAGAACTAGGTGTTGGTGTGCAATGACCCGGTATTGGGATATTTAATATCTAAAACCCCAGATGTAACATTCAGAAAGCCACAATCAATGAGTAACATGCTAGTAAAAGGTAGCCCAGTGGTGATAATGTCTAAAACTTGGTTATCTTCCCATAAGGGTTTTGCGAAATGTTCATCGTGCAAGGCAAGCAGACATGTGACTAGTACAACATCATGCACTAGTCCCTTTAGAACAGAGGTTATACCTATAACCAAATTACTTACATGCAAAACAGAGTATGCAGTTTATGTGCTGGAGTGTCCCTGTGGCCTGCGCTATGTGGGTAGCACTAAGCTGCAAGTTCACAAGAGGATACTCCAGCACATCAGGGCAATCAACTACTGTGATCCCTCGTACCCCGTCGCTAGACATTTAAAAGATGCACACAGTAAAAATCCAGCATTTCTAAAATATTTTGTGGTAGATACCATCTTACTATTGAGAAGGGGAGACAACCGTGAGGCACTTCTCCATTTATTAGAGACCAGATATATTTTTAGAACTTGATACTAAGTCACCATCTGGGATGATTTATAGTGAAGACTTTTACACTTGCATGTCATATATGTATGAATTGTTTTCCGCTCTAAGTTCTTCATGCTTCTGCAATTTTTTAGCCTGTGAATATGTTGCACGTTGCACTTTAGTATGCTGGCACTGTAAGAGAGTATTAAACAGCACTAGCACTTTATAAGATTGCATAGAAGATTCTGGTTTATGCCCACTATATGCTCTATTAAGCTTTCAGGAAAATGAGATTCATGCAAATGGATGTCCAATACTGTGTAGCAATATCAAGCAGAAGTCACCTTACATCTTATTATAGATCAAGTTTTGAAAAGTTTACAATCAGTACCAATGTATTAACAAGATATTATTGATGATTTTTTACTTGTCTGCTAGATATTCATTTTGTTTTAAAAATATGCGAATTGAGGCGATTTTTCAATGGGAATTATTAGGCATACCCTTGTTTACATATTGTTGTAAAGAAACCAGGTCTTCAATGTATAGTTCTAAGAGTAGGTTTATTCACCAAGACGATAAACAGCTTAACAACCACAAGGACTAGCTACAAGCACAGTCAGGCTTCAACTGAACTCTATCAGAACCTTCAACATAGAACAGTAATTACATTCCAAGTTCTACAACTCATTACCACAGCTTACATACAAAATAAGTGGCATACAACACACCTCCCTCCTTTAAGAAAAAAAAAAAAAAATAAATAAATAAGAACAAACATAATCTTTCATTTTTACAGGTGGATGTGAAACACGTGAACTTTTTCTAACAACATTTTCTACAACCATTTGCTCAGAATTATCATGATCAATAACACAGGAGTCAGAATCAGAGTCAGAGTCAGGGAGAGTTGTCCAGTAGAGTGCGCCAGAGAGCTGTGAGTCGCAAATTGCCAGAACGCCAGAATGCCATCTCCGATCGGACGGAACAGGCTGCAGCGGAAAACGGAAAAAAGGCTGTTGCGGGAAAACGGGCTACTGGCCACCGGCTTCCAACTATTGTTTGCTTAGGCCGAGAAGCCAGTTCTGGGCCGTTGATGCTGTCTTGAAGTTCAGCGGAGAGCTGAGAGCTGCGAGCTGCGAGTTCCGCAGAGTTCCAGAGCCTCGGTGCTGCATTGCGAGGTGAGGTGGAGCGGCGGACGGCAGGAGGTGGGAGGGGCCAGCCGGAGAGCGGTGAACGATGCAGTCATCGCCGTCAACTGAGAGGGAGAGATCGAGTGAGGAGTAGAGAGGCTGCAGGGGGTGTGGAAGCTGCAGAACATCAACAGCCGGAAAGACGCTGCTCCATTACCCAGCGGTTGACTTTGGCATCTGCAACCGGTAAGCGGCACCCGGTTACTAAACAGACCTCACTTGCTTTATCCCTCCATTTGCCTAAACTCCTTTGCCGGTTTAATAACAGCTCCAGGCTCAAATCCACGCTGTTGCCACCCCCCCCCCCCCTGGTCCCTGAAAGGATACCGACAGGAGCTGCCCATGCTTGCAAATCACAAATTGTGACTGATATTTCTGTCTGGAAAGGAGGATTAAGATTAGGATTTAGGACGCTAGAGGTCGCTAGAGACCCCCGGAGTGTGAGCTGTGAGCAGTGAGCTTTTCAGGGAGTCATCAAAACAAGAAGCAGAAGGGTCACAGTGACTCCTGTTGGATAACGCGACACATAGACTGCTCTAAAAAATCTAAAAAAACATCATTGCAAAGGAACAACAAAGTAGGGGAAAAACAAGGGGTAGAAGCTTTTACTTACGCAAGGCGTCACCAATGAACAAACCAAAGTAAAATACCAACAGAAAAAAAAGGGGAGCAACGGTTAAGAGATGAGGTCGGGGAGGACACGAAAAAAAACCCCGCAAATAGCAAAAAAGAAAGCCAAGATTAAAACCTCTACTCCCTCCACTGAGGATAGCACGGTCACCACATTAATACCCCCGATTTACTCTTTGGTACAATGAACTCCACCGGCAAATTCACATTCCTAAAAGACCCAGTATCCGCAATGTATACAATTCCAGCAACACCGAACGGTCTTCAAAAACAAATGTCTCCATGCAAACCAACAAAGACAACAGACACAATGGCATCACAGTCTTGTTCTAACTCGACCCCAGGGAGGAAAAATGGATCTGAGGAAATAAGAAATTGTGTGCAAACGGCTTGGGAAAATATAAAACACACAATACAAACACAAGCCCAAGTGCACATGGAAAATAAAAATCATGACATAGCCTCAGGACAAGTAAAACACCAAATATCATCAGGAGCAAACAATAGAACCATGGACGATGCAAGTGAAGGGACCTCACTAAAAATGAAAACAAGTAAAAAACAAAACATAAATGAAAGCACAACCACATTATTTGTTCCACCAACATTAGACATAAATTTGAATCATTTAATGGTTGAAAGTCAAGAGGTCTCTCGCAGTAACGAAGGGCAGTGTAATACCAGCGCCCACAACGAAGCACATAATGAATATCCCAATAGTCACTCAACCCCAAGGCATGAACCGCGCCCAAACCAGGTAGCGATAAACCTCAATCAAGAGAGAAAGGACTGTAAACTACCTTGGTGGGGGGGGGGGGGCAAATCCAACCCCAACTACAAACTGATAATAAAGGTATTTCATTTACACACATGGTGCAGTCTGACGATAAAGTAAATGTACTTAATCTGGAGCAAACACAACTCCACAACAAATCATTAGCAACGAATGTGGAGTTCCAGGAAGTAACACTCAAAAATGTAAACAACACATCAATCATGGAAACCTCAAATACAAATATAGTTGAGATATCCATCAGGCTGAATCATTGTGTAGATGTTGAGGACGCGGATGCATCCCTACACCCACCCGTAAGCCATAGTGCAAAGGGCCTCAAGGAAACATCGGTAATTGAAATCTCAAGTGTTTCAGCGGGGATTGATCTAGTTATATCAAAAAGTCAGGGCAAACCACACAAAAAAGACGAGGACCTGCAAACAGTCAGGATTCCCATAGAGCACGCATTTTGGGAATCTGACATAACTCATAATAAAGTGAATCAACGCCAGCAAGAACAAAGGCAAGAATTAAATAAAAATTGGAATCAATAATAACACTACATAGTGTATTGGGGAGCATACTGGAAACCTCAATTAAAACCCTAAACATGCAGTCTGACAAATTAGACATACAAATACAACTAATGAGCTCCATTGCTGGATATATATATCCGGTATAAACAAAAAACTACATACTATGGTCATCACATTTGATATGATCCAGGAGCAAATTCGTCCGTGGGGATCATCCAAGATATGCAGTTGCAACCCCATATTGGAAAAATTGAAAGATCTGCCATCCATACTGAAGGACATTTTGCAGGAATGCAGGCTCGCCAATCAAAGTAACATCAGTACACTAAATGGAAGTGACCTTATTTCCTTTGTGCAGTGTATAAACCCTTCAACCAAGGACACAGTCACACCCAAAAGGAGCAATAAAAACAAAACAGAAGTGTTAGTACAACAAACATTGGATCAAAGAATTAAGTATAATGAATTAATAAAGCTAAATGACGCTCCATCAGAGAGAATAAAAACATCAGGAATCAAATCCCCTGTCGGACACTCTAACTGTCGTAAACCAACTGAGAAAGATCAACCCGAGCTGGACGGGAAAGAAAATCAGATAAATCAAAAAGGTCTAACAAAGCGGGAAAAAAAACGAGCAAGAAAGAACTGAAATCAGCTGCCAAAGTGTTTACCTGCAGAGAAGCAGGTGTTGATTAGCTACCCCATTTTTAAGTGTGTAAAAGAACAAAAAAAATCTGAATTTGATCCAAACCTGAGGGCACAAATATCACCCACAAGGGCAAAGAACGAATGTAAAGATCTGAAGCACACACCCCAAAAAGAGAGACCCAAATCCATGTCCAAAAGACCAACTGACCAGACGCATAGGGTGGCATCCAAAATACCTATGAATCGTGAGGGGATTGCACAACCACAAACTTCAGGTACTAAAACCGACCTTACGACCTCATCATCTGTCTCAAGTGATGCGGATTGGAGCATGGAACAAGTGGATAGCGACGTAGCAGAACAAAATGAATCTCCAGCGAGTCCACAAAGTGATTTGCAACATAAGGTGATTATTCCTAATCAAAAAGCGTGCACACCGCAGCAGAGCAAAAAGCTCAACATTAATGAGTCTGATCAAAATAAACCTGAGGCCACTAATCAGGGATGCCAAAGGATGGTCATTAAAGGCACGGAAAATAACAAGAAGGCATCGCCCATCCAGATCACTATTCCAAATGCCAATTGCAGATCAGGCAAAAGTGATAATAAAAACATCAGGTCAATCACAGTCAAGGTAGACAAGGGCTGTTACGAACAATTACAAGTAATAATAACCTCAGGCAACAAAGAACCACAACAAAACACTGAATTAACAAATGTAGTGGACCCAGTCCCACGTCCGTCGCCAGGGAAAAAGGGCACTATACACAAAATGGCGGCCTAAAACAAGATTGCAAAAATGGAATTCCCAAGGGCAGTATGTCAATCGAACAGCCTCAGAAGGATGCTAATAAGCAAATAACAAAACACCCGTGTGTTGATATAAAGGGCCACGGAAGCCACAAAACAAGAAGGACTTGGCCAAACGATAACGCACGCTTCACCAGTGAGTTAACACCAGACTCAAAAACCACAACAGTAGGAAGGCTACTCTTCATTCCAAATTACAAAGTACATGGTACGCAAGACTATCTAAATCGAGGAAACATTCTTCACTTGACATCCATAATTACAAGTCTCAGGTAAATAATAACGGCTGATCTACTTTCAATAGAATTTTCTCCCTCGGAGACAACGTAGCAATGGAAGGCACATTCACAACATGGAGAAACGAGGGAATTGTCAAGTGTATTCTTGCTGAAACCACCAAATTCGAGGAGTGGGGAATTAATCTGAAAGAAGAAGCAAAATCGGGATATCCATCTCCCCTCCTAAGGAAGCATGGCAAAAGAGAAGATCACACACGGGCAAGTCAATCCATACATTCTGTATTACATGGCGCCAGGGGAGCAGATAACGACAAAAATGATAGCAGGGGTCTGACATAGCGCACTAATGACGATTGAACCTGTCGCCAGGCAGGCAAAGTAGAGGGGAATTCGATTAAACTTCTCTCCTGGAACATCGCAGGAGCAAAAGACATTTTAAATGATACCAGATAAACAGATACCTGGGGCGCGAATGACATCATAGCCCTCCAGGAAACATGGTTAATGGAGCCAATTGATGTACCAGGTAGACTATTTTTCCATGCCAGCGCAACCCGCTCCCAGCGTTACAGACGTGCCAAGGGGGGACTTTCGGTATACATATCCACCGCACTTAAGATCAAGGCCTCTCAATTACCCACATCATCGGCAGATATGCAAATCATCAAACTGGATGGGATGTCCCAGGGTAAAATTTGAAGAATTATCTTAATCAATGTATATGCCCACCCGAAAAACACAGCTAAAAAAGAGCTCTGTAAATGCATCAATAATGTCATCTCCAACTTTCGCCTTGAATAACCAAGATGGTACATTATCTTGACAGGCGATTTCAATGCCAATCTTCTGCATTGCCCTGAAGAAGAGGATCACATCATTATAGCAAATGAGCAGTGGGGCGTAGAACCCCGGGAGATTCCACCTGCAAAGAAGATGGACACAACCGGTAGGCAATTGATGTGGGACCTTGAGCATATCGGATTAAGGGTGTTAAACGGAAGATATGTTCAAGATAAACCACCTTCTACAACCTACATAGGTCACGGAACAAAGCACAATTTTGGACTACACTGTAGTCACACTACCCTTGCTAAGACTGATAAAAAATTTCCAAATAATCAGCTCACTAGATATTGATCATTCAATGTAGCATATTGAAATAAAAATGACTCCTTCAAGGTGCCAACAAGTACAAACTATGGTAGGCGAAGTATCTACAATCAATCTGAAGCGATTGAGGCGGACAAGTACCACTCTGCCACAAATAGCGCAGGATGCCGAGAAGGAACTTCAATCCTTAGTCTTAGATAAAGATCTGTGTTCTGAGACTTGGATTATCTAAACAAGTTACCCAGGACAAGTATTAATATTATTAAGAAGGCTAACCCAACAAACAGTGCTGCCTATTCAAAAGCCACACTTACTTTGAGAAGACGCTTGCGGAAATTCACAAGACGAGCACAAGGTCATAAGGCCAATTCAAGTGCTTGGCAGGAAGTTCGAACAATAGGGAAACTCTATAAGAAGCTAATTTGGACGGAGAAAAAACATCAAGCCAATGAGTTCTGGACTAAAATGTTGTATAACATAAAAAAATCTGACACCAGGGCCTTTTGGCTGCAAGTTAACTATCTCAGCAGATCAGCAAAAGTCATAAGTATGACCTGTATAACCGAAAGTGCATGGGTCCAACACATAGCCGACACCTTCTCAATAAGATCAGCATTACAGCGGCCAGCAACTACATCGAGTATAGTGGCCTTGAAAGATACGCCTTATGACTGGTCAAACATGTACAGAATCCAAAAGGAAAGTTTAGACCAATCGTTGCGGACTAGCGATGAACTTCAAATATCACAAATAATCAGAAGAAGTAGGTAAGACAGCGCGCCATGACCGAATGGCATCCCGCAGGCAATTTATAAGGAGGACCCACATTATTGGGCTGGTAAATTTAACCACCTGTTTCGATCTATAAACAACACATGTCCGCACCCAGAAAGTTGCAGGGAGCAATTATTAATCCATTTTACAAAGGCGGAGATCGCAAAAACCCGGTCAATTACCGGTTGATAGCCCTCATTGATGTAGAAGCTAAATATTACGCATCCCTGGTACTAGCGGATCTTGCAAAATGGTCTGAAACCAATAAAAAGCTCCTGATAAACCAGACAGGGTTTCTCCGCGGAACAGGCACGATGGCAAACATATTGGCCTTGAGCCTAATCGCGAAAAAAAGTTTACAAAATCATCAAGCACTTTATGCCTGTTTTGTAGACTTCAAGGCGGCCTTTGACCGTGTTAGCAGGCATTTACTTTGGTACAAACTGAAGCAGCAGGGCCTGCCAGATTCAATCTTAATTCCAATCATCGACCTGCACACCAACACCTGGATGCAGGTAAAGATTGACAACGGACAGCGGCTAACTCTAAAGATCAGTACCTTTGATGGTCTAAAACAAGGCTGCGTGTTGGCACCCCATCTCTTCAATTTATTTATGGCTGATTTAACCTCAAACTTGGATCAGATCAACGCTCATCCACCATGGCTAGGTCACCTGCGTGTTACACATCTATCCTATGCCGATGAAGTGGTTTTACTCAGCCAGACGAAAATTGGTTTACAACGTCTACTGCAAGAACTAAACCAGACACACAAAATTAAACCTATTAAAAATAAAGAGCAAGAAGACAAAGATCATGGTTATAACTCGTTGCCACAAAGCGCCACCAGCATTCGCAATAGATAAGAGCAAACTGAAAGTGGTGGAAAGTTATAAGTATCTGGGAGAACAACTAGACAAGCGCCTAAACTTCGCAATGCATTTAAATGCCATAGAAAAGAAGGGGATCGCTTTGTTACACGCATTCAGCAATCAATCAACGAAACTTAGAGGCCCTATGTTCAATCCGCCCTCAAACATAATGAAAGCTAAGTCACTACCAACAATATCTTACGGGAGCGTATTACATCAAGGCAAGAGTGCACAGCTTATAGAAATAATCAAACAAAAATCTACAAGCGTGCATTTGGTTTGCCAATTAATGCATCACCCACACAAGTTCGACTTGAATTTGGCCTGCAATCTCAAGTTCTGCTAAAAAAATATGAGGCTGTCAAAATTTGGTACGAAGTCTGGATGATCCAGGGAACAGAGATTTATCATGCCATGTGGGAAGCAATCCATAACAGTCCTAATTCCCAGTATGCCACATTTTTAAAACTCTCTTTAGAAACAACAGAATTGGCCCCACTTTGAGAAACCAGGCTTCCGGTGCCATTGTTCAAACAAACAGCAACGAATGCGGCCAGCAGACATTCATTACTTAACGATAAGTCATCCATGAGTCATCGTGCACATGCCTGGATGACAATACAATCATATTAAAAGCTGGTTCCGGCAGCATATCTACAACTTGCTTTCTCAGTGCATATCAAATCCAAATATCTTACATTGAGGCTGGGTAACCTCCCAACAAACTTTGATCAACCAAAATGGTGGATGCAAGAAAATAAAGGGTGCAAATTTTGTGGAGCAAGAAAACAAGACCTAATTCATCTGATCTGCATCTGTCCCGCCATGAATTTGGAACGCCGGAGCAGACTAAAGGCAAAGTTCAATGAAATTGGAGTACGTACCTGTCGGTCTGCAATTATACAAACATGGTGCTCTGTGGACCCTCAACTTATTTGTGGAGCAGTCCAATTCTTAACTAATTTTGAGAAAAAGAGAGGAACCTTGGTAAAGTCTTAACCTCCATCATGAACTCGTACATTAACAATGACTGTTCTCCCTGTCCCAGACACAGCAATTTTTAAGCACGAGATTCATTTTTATAAATTATCTATGGAGCAGTCCAATTCATAACTAATTTTGAGAAAAAGAGGGGAACCTTGGTAAAGTCTTAACCTCCATCATGAACTCGTACATTAACCATGACTGTTCTCCCTGTCCCTGACACGGCAATTTTTAAGCACAAGATTAATTTTTACAAATTTTATGACTCATTACCTGTTTATCTGCTGTCTAATGTTCATCTTCTGCTTTTTAAATATTCAGGTATTTTATATTTTTGTAATGGTTTTTATTAACTGTACAATAAAGAGTTATATTATTTGTGTCTCAATAGCACAGGAATCATTTATCTCTTCAGTACCGACTCTTGTGTCATTCACAACCTCTTGAATATTTTGCAAAGCATCAATTGTCTGCTCAGTAACACTTCTTGTATTAGTCACAACATTTTGAGTGTCTTGCAAAGCGTTAAAGTTATCCAAAAATTTGGAACATCTTCTTCATCATATGCATGAGAAAATAATTTCTTGGAATTTAAAAATTCCAAATCTTCCGCCTTCAACTCGCACTGCTTTGCTAAAAACCTCTGTAACTCTAATAGGATCAGACCACTTTGCCCATATTTTAGAAGATGAGCCTCCTAATTTAACACGAACTGAGTCACCAATTCTGACTTTGTAACCAGTTAACTTCTTTTTTGAACTTTTACCCATTTTCTCTTGGTACCTTTTAACACATTCCCTCATCTATTAATATCCAAACTAGACATGCTGGATTCATCAGATTTTAACCACCAAGGTAATAACTTAGAACCAGATTTTCTCCCTCTTAATAACTCAAAAGGAGAACAACCAGTTACAGAATTAGGTGAAATGCGATAAGTGAGCAAAGTAGCACGTAATGCTTTTTTCCAATCCAAATTGCTCCTAACTGCTAATTGAATCAATTATTTGACAACTCTGTTGAAGCGCTCAACTTGACCATTAGCCTGTGGGTTATAATTAGAAGCTCTCTTGTGAATGATACCTTGCTCTTTGAAAAACAATTAAATTTCATTGCTAATAAACTGTGTACCATTATCTGAAATTATTTCTGAAGGTAAACCCTCATGACTGAATATATTGTTGAGAAAATCAATACCTTGACTGGAAGTGACCCTTTCCACAATTTTTATCTCCGGCCATTTCGAAAAATAGTCAATCAAGACCAAACCATAAACTTTCTTATTGACAGATATGTATAAAAGCCCAATAATATCGATTCCTAATCTTCTCCATGGACCCTCTGAATATTCAATAGGAGTAACCTGTGCAGACAAAGGTTTCACAGTTTTATCACTATTAGCACATGGAACACAATTCCTGACCCATCTGTCCACAACAGCATCCATTAAAGGCCACCAATAGTATTCCCGTAAACGCCTCCTAGTAGTTGACATACCGATGTGACCTTCATGAGCAATTTTAATTAGATCTTCCCTGACTGAAAATGGAGGTACTATTTTATCACCTCTAGTAATAATGTTATGTGAACACATGAGTTCATCCTTGACTTTAAAAAATGAACTCAAATCACCTGACAACTTCATTTCTTCTGGCCAGCCATTTTTTAGATAGCTATCAAGTGAACAAAGAGTATTATCTTCTGACATAGCTTTAATCCAGACATCCTCGAAAACCACTGCAACATCATTCACATTTATATCTTGCATGGTATAAGCTACATCACATTCCTCAATATGCTATTCATCCTGATGAGGTAAAGCTAACCTGGACATACAATCTGCATGGACATTGAGTCTACCTGGAATATACTCCACAGTGCATTGATACTCCTGTAGTTTTGCCGCCAACCTAGCCAATCGAGCTGTTAGAACTCTACCACCACCAGCAGCTAACATATTCACAAGAGGTTTATGGTCAGTTCTAAGCAAAAACTTAGTGCCCCACAAAAACTGACGAAAATGCTGAGCAGCCCACGTACAAGCCAATAGCTCCTTTTCTATTGCTGAATAATTATATTCAGCACCTTTTAAAGTCCTTGATGCATAGGAAACAATGTTCTCTTCACCAGCATCTTTCTGCAAGAGAACTGCTCCTAGACCAGTGTTACTTGTATCTACGGCCACAATACATTCTTTGCCAATAGCATATGGTTTTAAAAATGGAGCAGAACAAATTTCTTTTTTTAACTCATTAAATTGCACTTGCTGTTCATTATTCGATACAAACGTAGCATTTTTTTAAGTAACAAATGTAAAGAAGACACTTTAGATGCATAATTCTTTACAAATTTGCTCAAATACTCTGTTAGGCCTAAGAAATAGAACAATTGTTCCTTATTAATCGGGGCAGGTGCTTTAGAGATACTGGAGATGTGATCGAATTTTGGCTTAATACCATCCTTTGATATCTTGTTTCCCAAATATTCAACTTTCTGTTGTCTGAATTTACATTTGGAAAACTTAAGTGTTAAACCTTCTGATTGTATGTTGTTCAAAGCCGCTTTCAAATTTTTATCATGCTGTTTAACATCATTCCCATAAACTAAAATGTCATTTTGGAATGCAATAGCCCCTTTGCAACCTTCAAGCATTTCTTTCATTAGCCGTTAAAAGACGGATGCAGCACTAGCAAGTCCAAATGACATACACAAATAGCGTTACATCCCCTCTGGTGTAACAAAGGCTGTTAAATGTTTAGATTTGTCTTGTAACACTACTTGATGGTATGCGCTTGCGAGATCTAAAGTTGTAAAAACACACGCTCCTGAAAAAGTAGAAATTAATTCATTAAATGTGGGTAACGGACGCATGTCTGTCCACATTTCTTTGTTTAAACAGCAAAGATCCACACATAAGCGGAGCTCGCCATTACTTTTAAGGGAAAGAACAATTGGAGAAACCCAAGGAGACGATTCAATAGGTTCAATGATGTTAGATTTAACTAAGTCATTAAGAATAACTTTTAGTTTGTCACGATAAGCTAGAGGTACATTCCTAACTCTATGCTAACGGGTACAGCATTATCCTTAAGAACAATTTTATGTTTAAACGGAACATATTCTCCCAACTTTTTTTCAAAAACTTTTGGAAACATATTTTTTATGTCAGAAACAAATTCTCCATTATATGATGACACAATGTATACTGGTGGAGAAGCATTAGGGTCTAATTTAATTCCCATTTCTTTTTGGTGAGGCCATCCCAAGATAGACTACCCCTTGTGAGCTATATAAATCTTCACTTTTGTAGACCTATCTTTAAAACTGACCTCAGCCCAAAAAAATCCTTCTAGTTCAATTTTATGTCCTGAATAACTGCCTGGTTTGATGTCAGGGCTAAAAAATTCTCTGTTGGGCCACAACTCTTCAAAAACGTCCTCACCAATTATAGAATACCATGCACAAGAATCTACTAACCTTGAAACATCTTTACCATCAATTTTAACAATACTCAGTTATCCAAAGAGATACCTGAAATGCAATTGAATTCACAAAATTCTTCAATTGTCCCTTCTTCATCTAAAGGAATACAATTTACTTTCTGAGGAGAACGGCACATTTTGCCAAAGTGTCCACTTTTCTTACATTTTACACACATTTTATTTAATGCAGGACATTTTTTTTAATTTCCTACATGGTCAAAACATCCACATCTGTAGCATATTATGAATGTACGTCTGTTACCCATTCTATTCTCTTTCATAACACTATCTTTTCGTTAGGATAAAAAGTTTTCTTTTGAACTGTTTGACTTTTAACAATTGAAACCTCAGGCCCAGACTCTTGTATTTTAACTGACACAGTTTGATTTTGACCCCTTATTTCACTTACAATTTTTTCAGATTGTTCGATTCCTTTTGCTATATTAACTACAGCTTTAAGCGAAGTTTCAGTTCCTAACCACAATCTTTCTTGTATTTTCTTACTTTTAGTTTTCATCATTATTTGGTCCCTTAAAACCTGTTTATAGTTAATTGTATCAAATGCACAGGATCCAGCTAGAGCACATAAAGCTGAAATATAATTTTCAATAGATTCATTTTCTTTTTGTGCCCTTGAATACAATTTAAAACGTTCCCTCACTGTGTTTACTTTCATCCCGAATCTAATACTAAGCTGTTTAATAGCAATCTCAAAAACATCTGATTCATCAGAATCTTCCAATGGAGGCAATTCTGATAATTCTTTAATGCCTTAACCCCCTAAAGATAAACGTAATAAATCAAGTTCTTTTTGAAGAACAACCATCTTCTTCCAATACGTCAACATATGCCAAAAACATGGGATACCACAAATACCATTCCATCTTTGGTTCTCCTGCTGTAGGTAAGAAATGAGGTGGAACCATTATATTAGACATGTCGAAGCCTTCTTGTAATTATCGAGTATATTAAATAAAATGAACTGAAATTTTTATTCCTTTAAAAATTGATTCAGGATAAATTCTGGTAACTTTTCTAGTTAAAGTTAATATAAGCACTTTACCAAATTGTTAAATACTAATTCAATGCATAGATTTAGACTTATTTTCTGATTGCACAAAATAACATACACAACCCTGAAATTGTTCACCAATGACTTGTTAAAATAATATACAAATAAGCGTGTACATCGCTGTAGAGATTAGAGTAACGTTTGTTAGATTCAGGAAATGCATGTACATTGTTGCTCTCTCGTACGTTGAAATGATGAACAAGAAAAAAAAAATCCCAATCCAAGATGGCCAAAAACGTGATGCAACGTGACAACATCACTCCCACAATGCACCGCGCTCCCACAATCCTTTGCCGATGATGTAGAACGGATGAGAGAATGGATACGCGCAACCTGGCAACAAGCACTTAAACTTTTTTCCAAGGCGTCAATTTTAACCCAAGAAATCACAAAATTATCGTAACAATGAAAAACGAGGATTAAAAGACTGCCGCAGGTGCTATCAAAAGCACGATTTTTTAAACAGCTGCAGTAGCTTCAATGCTATGAAATAGTGGTAAAATACATATCCATAGATTTCAATATTCCAAAGTTTGAGAACTGAAAGTTTTCACAGCCGCTGGTGCAATTAAGGCACAGTTTATAATACAGCCGCTGGTGCTATTAAGCACAGATTCAAATAAAGTTACATTACTTACTTTGTACGAAGTGAACGCTGTATCTTCTATTGATGGAACAATACTCCCACTGTCGCCAATATGTTGTAAAGAAACCAGGTCCTCAATGTATAGTTCCAGGAGTAGGTTTATTCACCAAGAAGATAAACAGCTTAACAACCACAAGGACTGGCTACAAGCACAGTCAGGCTTCAACTAAACTCTATCAGAACCTTCAAAATAGAACAGTAATTACATTCCAAGTTCTTCAACTCATTACCACAGCTTACATACATATAAGTGGCATACAACACATATATATATATATATATATATATATATATATATATATATATATATATATATATATATATATATATATATATATATATATATATATATATATGTATATTACCTACTGGCTATCGCCAGTAGGTATATATAGTTAGGATTTTTTCTCTATGGAACTTTTGAAAATTCTATGTCTAATAACTTTGGCGTTTGTGGAATCGGCTGAAATTTTCAGGAAAATGGCACATTTTGTTTCTGAGCAGCCCTTGAAAATTTGGGGGGGTTTTGTCGAGGGGGGGCCGAGAAAAAAGGGGGGTCCCAAAACGCGTTTTTCCCATGTTAATTTCCATAGGGCGGTTGGACTCACTTTTAGCTCGAACGGCTGAATGGATTTGCACGAAACTTGGCAAAATTGTAGGGACTGTTAGCCCGATGTGCCTTTGCTAGGTCTCAATATATGTGCTCCAGTAGTTTTTGAGAAATTAACGTTTAAAACAAGATATATATCTGTAACAGCGCTCCAGGCTGCGCTCCGGTTCGCTTACTTTTCGCGAAACGGAACTTTGAGCGCAGAAAGCTGATTGGCTCTCCGGTGTCTGTCAACATTCTAAACAGTCCGGAGCGGCCGCCATCTTATCTCTCGGTAGGATCGAGAGAGAAGAAGAGGTGAAAAACGAAGGGGGAATTTAATGAAAGGGGGCAAGGTATACCCCTCTTGACCCCCTAGAAATGTTGTTGGGGTTATTAAAGGGTCCCGTGGGGAAAATAAAAAAAAAATGATTTTTCACGGTAGAAGCGCTTCACGGGCCGCGAACTGGGCCGCAAACTGGTAGCGAAACGGGAATTCGCCATTTTGTGCTTCGTTTTAATTAAATTACTAGGTATAAGGGGGTGTGGGAGACGTATCCTAATCCCCTATGTTTCATGAGGGTGGCTGAGGAGGCTCATATATGTTGATACATCTCTTCCAGCGGCTGTGCGTGAGCTTTTTATTTTTTTTGCTGCGTGACGTCTGTTAACGTTCGATTCGATGGAAATCAGGAAGTGTTGACCGCCAATTTGTCACTGCGATAAAATATTTTGTTATAAATGAATCCTTATTGATAAACATTGTCTGCGCCATCTTGCCTTTTTTCCAATGCCACAATTTTGTCGTGCACGGCAGCCATTTTAGATGCCAGGCCGGTCCCAGGCTATCACCTAGCCCTGCGGATGTAGTTTATGGCCCCAGCTGTAGAGAATCCAGACATGCCAATCCTCCCGATTCAGGCGTGAGACTACTGATTTCAGTGCTAGTCTCCCGCCTCCCGATTTCTGCAAGCAAAAACCCGGGGGCATATTACCAACAACTAGCGATAATTTTTGTCTCTAACTTGTTTAGAGACAAAAATTATCGCCGCACATCGGCGATTTTTATCGCAGATAAACCTTGCTATTAGCAAGGTTTATCGCAAATGCGATAAAAAACGGCCGCAATGCATGAATATCGCAGAAAAGTCAGCGATATTCATGTATTATCGAGCAAATGCTCTTAGCCATGTTATCCACCTCCCATTGGATAACATGGCTAAGAACTGCTCAGGGCACTATCACTGACATGCAAAGCGGGGCCCACGATGGTCGCTATCTCCTTTTAGCTGTCACTAACTGGTGTTAGCGACAGCTTGGTAATAGGGAGATAATTTTATCTCTGCTTTCTTGGCTTTTAAAGCCAAAAAAGCGGAGATAAACCCCCTTGATAATATGCGCCATGATTCCTCGGGGGGTTCAGCTGACAGGGCTTGGTATTGTGTTACGTGGTAATTCTTCCAGGAAACGTCAGAGGGTCGATGCAGGGGTTCTAGAAGGGGTGATAAACCATTTAAGCCTCATAAACAAGCGCATGGTCTTTTAAAGATCTGTGAAGTACTCGGGGCGGCGGTGTGTGTGTGTCCTCTTTCAGGAGCGGGCGGGGGGGGGGGGGGGAGGGCCAGTAACTTCCAGGCTAGGCAGTGTTCAACACTTGCATCACCCTTTCTCTGCCTGCTATTGCGCTCCATGCTTCGGAAAGGTAAGAAAAAGAACGTGCATTTGAGTTTGAAATGTCCGATCCCGTAGCAGTACACTTGCAAAGCCCACACATGACAATAACCCGATTCAAGGCCCCATTCACCCGTTTTAAAAAAAATATATAACACTCCAACAAAGTAAGATTATAAAACTTTATTAACTTTTAAATATAATGAACGGAACAAAAACTGTAAAAACATTTAAACATTTTTCACCAAAAAAGCAACAATTGTCAGAAGCTGTCTTTTGTGCGAATAGTCCCAAGGCAGCACAACGTGCTGAGTTCTGGACGGCACCCAGGTGATGTCGCCTGGGTGCCGCACCGGTTTTGGTATCCTACAATGCTGCTCCGAAAATTGGCGTGGGGCGTCCCGGGTGGTGCGGGGGGAGGCCTCGTCAGTAGCGGTCTGTTGTGCGAATAGTCCCAAGGCAGCAGAACGCGCTGAGATGTTGATGGCACCCAGGTGATGTCCATTAAACTGCCGCACTGGTTTTGGTATCCTACAATGCTGCTCCGAAAATTGGCGTGGGGCGGCCCGGGGGGGGGGGGGGGAGGCGGCGTGAACGGGCCTCCCCAGGTGGCGGCCATCCAGCTGAGTTGCGCCCGCTCTTGCGGCTACAGCGTCTCGCTCACCATGTTGTTGAGTTGCTCCCACTCTTGCAGTGCAGCGATAGGCGGCTGCCACATGACTCTTAAAATGGCGGACGGCTCTTCGGTTTTGGGCCTGGTCCACTAAAATGGCCCTGGGACACCTTGGAACTCGGACGCTTGCCTGCTAGGGCTTGGGCTCCATTCTCGAAAAGCGTCCCCTCAGCCGTGAAGATTCTACAAAAGTCTTGGGGGCCCTCGACTCCCGCAGGCTTCCGGTGGGGAGCGGCTGCCATGATTGCTCGCGGAATGACCACGACGGAGCTACGAGATGGTGGTGCTCTCATGCTGACGCCAGCTTTAGTCTGAAACATCCAGAAACAAGGTGGGGCTTTCATCGTTTGGGAAAAAAAAAAATTCTAAACCAATGAAAAGTGTTATTTTTAGGTCATATGACCAAGCCTTCCATCTTTAGGAAACCAAAAGTAAAATGAACCAATGAAAAGTTTTATAAACAAGTCACATGACCTGTTATGCGGCATAGTGCTACAAAAAGCGTAGAAAATCCGTTGGCACGTGAGGCGGCGTCAGTAGCGGACCGATGTGCGAATAGGCCGAAGGCAGCACAACGCGCTGAGATCCGGATGGCAACGAGGTGGTGTCCAGCAAATTGCCGCACTGGTGTGGCCATCCTACAATGCTGCGCCGAAAGTCGGCGTGGGGCGCCCCGTTGGCCTGTGAGGTCGCGTCAGTCAGTGGGGGCTGTGCGTCTCCCCCAAGATGGAGGCTCCTCGGCTGCAGTGCGGCGCCCCTTAGCGTTTCACTCGCCGTCCAACTGAGTTGCGTCCGCACTTGCGGCTACAGTAGGCCGAAGGCAGCACAACGCACCGAGATCCGGATGGCACCGAGGTGGTGTCCATCAAATTGCCGCACTGGTGTGGCCATCCTACAATGCTGCGCCGAAAGACGGCGTGTCCAGCTGAGTTGCGGTCACTCTTGCGGTACAGTGACTCGAACGCGCCGAGATCCGGATGGCACCGAGGTGGTGTCCAGCAAGTTGCCGCACTGGTGTGGCCATCCTACAATGCTGCGCCGAAAGTCGGCGTGGGGTGCCCCGTTGGCTTATGAGGTGATGTCAGTAGTGGACCGATGTGTGAATAGGTCGGAACCAGCACAAGGCGCCAAGATCCGAATGGCAAGTCCTGGATGTTGAGTGCCATAGTTGAGAGTTCTGAGCAGTGCTTGTAAGACTGTCTGAAGCTTATTTGCACCTGCTGCAGCTTCACTATTGCCCTGGAATGGCAAAAGGTCGCACATGACATAGGCGGCCGGCTCCCGAGGTCCGGCGGAACTTTTTTCCTTTTCTTTTCTGCTTCTTGTCCTACAATCCGTTTCACCTGAAGACACTACCAGGTCCCTGAATGTGTGCAGGGGGACGCTATTGAGTGAATGAAAATGGCGGCTTGACACAAAGCTGACTCAAGCGTTGCTGTTGATGCTATACAGACAAAAATTGGTTTTCAGTTTGTACATTCTTCAGGATTTTTTTTCCATCCAAGGCTGATTGAGAGTTTGTAGAAAAATGGCTTCAGATTTTCCACATACTACTCTTCAACATTCTTCCTAAATGTAACAATGTGAAACTCACTAGGAGAACGGCTGTTTATGTTTCCTTTCAAAATGCTGCCAATAATATTTTCTGAATGGAAGACACCATCTTGTAGCATAAAGGGCCGAAAAGGGTTCTGGTCTGGCCGATGGTTGGTGGAGACATTTTGACTATATCTTGGACCTGCCCGGCCTCGCCCAAAATGGCGCCGGTATAAATGGGACTCGTAACTCATTGTTGTGTACTAGTTGAACAACCTTGATATCACGAGATATGAATGCATTTTTGATGCTCATGGCGGGCGGGGACGAGAATTGATTGAATATTTCGACATCCCTATTGATATTAAGTTCTGATGTGTTATTGATTACTGTACTATTGAAAGTTCGAATTAACGTCACCCATGGTACTTGCACGCAAATGTATATCTAGTCAACTTTTTTGTAAGTGGCCCTGTCGTATTTTAATTACAAAATGTACGTCCACCGATTCCGCAACTGTTAGACACCTTAGTTCTTGCAACCTAATGGCTCGTTCGTTACGTTCCTCCATAATGTAAATGTCTCCTCATCATATACGATTCCAGTTTGCTCCGTGGCCGGCCCACGTGGTTATAGGCCCGTATTTGTATACTGACATTTTCACAATAAAGGTTTTTAAAACAAAACATGGTAGTAGTATTTACATTGGTAAAGTTTTTACTTTTAGTCACTGTTTTCGAATCAGTAAAAGGCAAGTGAAATAAAGTAGTCCAATTACATGACGGATAAAAGGTATAATATGTAGGAACGCAGTAAAGATAAATGGTCAAGGGCAGTTGTGTTTTTCATTTCTGCAACATAAAGTGATCGATAAGAATCTGATAATCAGGGGTATCGGCGACTAAGACAGCAGGCCGAGTCTCTTTTACTCAACGGCTCCGTCATGGAACGAAGAAACGCCCTTTTTCTCGAAAAAGGAATATATTTTACTTGCAGGACAGTTGTAAATTTTCCGGGAAAGTACATTAGCCTGGAATATTATAACATATGTTTAAAAAAAAATAATGTTCGAAAACAATAAAAAGCGTAATTTTTAGGTCATATGACCAAGCTTTTCATCATTAAAATAACAAAAGTAAAATGAACCAATGAAAAGTTTTATTAACAAGTCACATGGCCTGTTATGCTTACGTTACGCGCTGCGCGCCGCGCCTCGGATCACTTCCGGGTGCGCTAACGCGGCGTGTCATATAACGCATTACGAGACAACGTAGGTCAAGAATATAGTCAAAATGTCTCCACCAACCAGCGTTCGGAACACAACCCCTTTCAGCAGTCCAAAAAATTCTGTTAAATGACAACAGAGGGGACAGGCAACAAGAACCATCAGTCAAAGAGGGGAGGGCAAGTTCTTCTCTTCCGGGTCATGTTGGGGCGCTACCGGAACTGATCGAATTGGTAGTCTACAGTGTTTCTGGATGTTTCAGACTAAAGCTGGCGTCAGCATGAGAGCACTACCATCTCGTAGCTCCGTCGTGGCCATTCCACGAGCAGACATGGCAGCCGCTCCCCACCAGAAGCCTGCGGGAGTCGGGGGCCCCCAAGACTTTTGTAGAATCTTCACGGCTGAGGGGACGCTTTCGAGAATGGGACCCAAGCCCTATCAGGGAAGCGTCCGAGTTCAAAGGTGTCCCAGGGCCATTTTAGTGGACCAGGCCCAAAACCGAAGAGCCGGCCGCCATTTTGAGAGTCCTGTGGCAGCCGCCTATCGCTGCACCGCAAGAGCGGGAGCAACTCAACTACATGGTGAGCGAGACGCTGTAGTCGCAAGAGCGGGCGGTAAACAGCTGAATGGCGGAAGAGGCACAGTGTAGCAAAAGCGGGCGGAATGGCAAATGAAACGGTAAAGGGGCGCCCCACTACAGCGTGTCTTCAGGTCAAACGGATTGTGGGACAAGGTCCAGAATAGAAGAGTCATCAAAAGGCAAAAAGTTCCGCCGGACCCCGGGAGCCGGCCGCCTATGTCGGGGGCGATCTCAGGCTACACCAGTGCTATAAGACTTGGGGAGGGGGTCGGAGCCAAGCGTCTTCTCCGAGTCCATGGCCATCACACCGCCCCTCGGGGGCCTCCGTCAAGCTGTTTAGGAAGGTAACATATCACATTGTTTTCAAATGCAGTCAGGTCCACAAACGACACTCACTTACTTTGAGAATAGTGAAGCTGCAGTAGGTGGAAATAAGCTTCAGACAGTGTTACAAGCGCTGCTCAGAACTCTGAACTATGGCACCCAACATCCAGAACTTATGCCATTTGAGAATGGCAGTGACATTGAAGCAACTCAGGGACCAAAAGCATTAACGTACTTTCACGTATGAAAATCTTACTTGGGGAGGGGGCAGGAGCAAAGTGCCCCCTCCCAGTCCGCGCCACCACACCGTATGTTGAAAATCTGAAGCCATCGTTCTACAAAGTCAACCAACCTTGGATTGAAAAATCTAGAAAAATGTACAAACTGAAAACCAGTTTTGGTCTGCTTAGCATCAGTAGCAACGCTTGCTATCAGACTGCATGAGTTTCATGCTCGATCGATTGAGCTAGCCGGATCGGGCAATAAAAAGTATAAAATAGTTATGTAAATAGTTATTTAATAAAATGTTTTACCCTGTTTCTTTGCTGGTGTGTTGTCTATATTTTTAATATTTGCATAGGGTTTGTCGTTATTTTGGGCGGGGTGGGTGACGGAGTCGAGCTGTCTTGCAGCCCTCATGGTGTGGAGCTCAGTTCATCTCACTATTTTCGTATTTCTCATGAAGGGTTGTTCCTAATATTTCTATTTTAGCGAGGTCAAAAAGAGATCCAATTAGTGGCCTACTGATTTTGCTCGATTACTTTTATTTTTTTACACGATTTTTCACTATCTGCAAAGACTAAACAGAGTATTGCGACTTTGTGCTTGTTTGTAAATAGAGAATGATCCAAAGAGAACCAATTCTAAAACAGTAAATGCTTGGATAACAATCAATCAAATGGAGAGAAGCAGGCACGACGGATTACAACGGGGGCAAAGGCCTGCGTTAACTACCGTTCACTATCTGCAAAGTGAGAGTACTACTAAGAGAAAAGAGGGGAGGGGGGGGTGCAGCGTTCAAAGCACATCAGCGTGCATAAATACGAAAATGTTTTTATCTATCACGTACTTGACATTTTAAAGCTTTTCATATTTGCTATTAAAATACCATTGAAATTCACTGAAAAAACCATAGGTTATAGTCGATATATAGTTAGGAATTTGCATTTACAAAACCTTGAAAATTCAATGAAAAAACCATTGGTTTTAGGCCATATATAGTTAGGGATTTGCATTTACAAAACCTTATTTTACTCGCATAAAACCATTGAAATTCCATATATAGTTAGATGCGCTAACTATATATCGCGCACCCGCAATCCACTGCTGATGATGTCACATATTACATCATTCATGACATGGTCAGTGACATCACTGATGACATCACTGATGACAACTCAAATGACATCACTGATGACATCTCAAATGACATCACTGATGACATCACTGATGACAACTCAAATGACATCACTGACAACATCACAGATGACATCATTCATGTGTTAATACGATGAACCTCTACAGACTCTGATATATCCTTAGATACACTCAGTGAAAACAGACACTCACAGACTGTCACTCATCCATGGAGTTACTCATACACCTAGACAGTCATGCAAAGAATCAAACACACCTCCAATTCCTCAACTATACAGTTATACACACCTTACTTATTGAAACATATTCTAACACATATTTACTCTCTTATACAATCCTTGATACATGTTCACAATGATCCATACAGCCACTCACACATTCACTGGCTCTTATGCACAGTTATTTATATATGTTAACTCTCACATGTACTGTGTTTTACATATGTACTTACTTTGACATGTAGCACTGAGATATCCATTCACTCACCAATACACTCATGCACACAGTCAACCGCCCATATAGCTGTTTCCACATGCACTCTTGAACTCATACACCTAGTGAATCAACTGCTTACACATCTATGCACAGAGTCACACACCTCCCAGCCACCCACACACATACTCAGTCTCCCATACAAATACTTGAGCAACCAATCAATAACCCATATAGTTATTCATATAGCTACTGATCAACACATGCAGCAGTTTACAGAACAACAGATATAATGATGCACAAATTAATACAGTTTAATCACTAACCCATGCACTCAGTGGGACACATTTAATCACTCCCTCATACAATCAGTCATGCACCTACTAAATCCTTCATCCAGACATTTATACATCCACTCATTCTTCAATATGTAAGACATATTTTAACTTTACAGAAACATACAGTCACTGGATGTTGTCATCAGTGATGTCATTTGAGTTGTCATCAGTGATGTCATCAGTGATGTCACTGACCATGTCATGAATGATGTAATATGTGACATCATCAGCAGTGGATTGCGGGTGTGCGATATATAGTTAGCGCATCTAACTATATATGGAATTTCAATGGTTTTATGCGAGTAAAATAAGGTTTTGTAAATGCAAATCCCTAACTATATATGGCCTAAAACCAATGGTTTTTTCATTGAATATATATATATATATATATATATATATATATATATATATATATATATATATATATATATATATATATATATATATATATATATATATATATATATATATATATATATATATATATAAATATATATATATATATATATATATATATATATAAAACGGACTCACAAATGTTGGAACAAATGGATATTCAAACGAATTCAAGCAAAAACACCGGATTAAAGAACAAATCCCGATATTGTCCAGTCCTATCACCAGGAAATAAAATTGACTTGTTCTCAGACGCCATGACCGAAGAGCTGGATAACCTTATAAAGGTCAAAGACAACAACAGACAAAACTTATCAACCAAAGAAAGAAAGGCTATATAAAATATTATGAACAATGCAACCATAACGATAAAACCCGCCGATAAAGGGGGAAATATCGTTATCCTGGACACCAATGATTATATTCGAGAGGCGGAACGACAACTAAACATTTCTCAACACTACAGCAAATTGAAATCAAACCCTATAGTGAAAATGATGTCCGACTTAAAAGAACAACTACAAACTTGGCAAGCAAAAGGATTGATAAATGAAGATGAGAGAAAATATATGCCCACGGAATATCCAATCACTCCGTGTGTCTATTTTTTACCGAAAATTCATAAAACGCTAATCAATCCTCCAGGGAGACCCATTGTGTCCTCTTGCAGCTCATTATACGAAAAGGTCTCAAGGTATGTTGATACTTTTCTCGCTCCGATTGCTCAAAGTATGCCATCCTACTTGAAGGACACCGGAGATTTTTTGAGGATCTTAATGGATATATCATGGAATCCAAGCTATCTTCTAGTGACAATAGACGTCGTGTCACTCTTTACATCGATAAGACACGAAGTAGGCTTGAAAGCGTGTAAATACTTTTTGCAACAGCGCAGCATTAAAGAAATGCAACACACATCAATGCTTCTCAAGATGATAGAACTATGCCTAACCAACAATGTGTTTCTTTTTAATAATGATCTGTACAAGCAAGAATGAGGAACTGCCATGGGAATATCTTTTTCTCCCAACTATGCGAATATCACCATAGGATATTGGGAAAAAATGATAGCATGGAACAACAGCAAACAGGAAGAACTTGACCGAATAATACTTTGGGTCAGATATATCGATGACCTTTTCCTAATTTGGAATGGGACCAATGATCAATTTCAGAAATTCTTTACCACACTCAATCAGAATGACATTGGACTCCAATTCACATGCTCAACCAACAAGAAAGAGATAGACTTTTTAGACACTAAGGTCTATATCTCAGAGGGCAAATTGGAAACCACGCTGTTCCGAAAAAAGACTGCCACCATTAGTGTACTCCATGGCACCAGTTTTCACCCAAAATCACTACTTAAAAGCATCCCATATGGAGAATATGTACGATTAAAGAAAAACTGTTCAAAACCGGAAGATGCTGAAAAAATGATACTTGAAAGTAAAGCAAGATTCCAATCAAGAGGATATAAGGACTATGTGTTGAAAGACTGTAAAAAGAAGGTTGACAAACTCACGAGAGCAGAGACTCTAATCGAAAAGAAGAAACCCCCACAAGACAAGGATCCCCCAAGATTCATAACCACTTACAACAAAGAAAGTGGATTGCTTGCAAAAAAAATGAAAAAATATTGGCATCTAATAACTAACGATCCAGACATCGGGCCATTGGCCGGCAAATATCCTTCCATCACATACAAAAAAAACACATCTCTTCAAGACCTATTAGTCAAAAGCCTCTTTCAGATCAATCAACAACCCAAATGGTGGACAGAACAAAATGTGGGCTTCAAACCATGTACTACATGCAAAGCATGTAAGAAAGGCAAAAAAATGAAGAATGTAATGGAACCAGATGGAAAATACATGCCGATCAAACAGTACATCAAATGCACATCCAAAAACGTAGTGTATGTGATAGAATGCAAATGTGGAATGAAATACATAGGGTCCACTACGTGCATGTTAAAGAAAAGAATACTGGAGCACATCCGGGCTGTAAAGAACTCAAACATGCTATATGCCACAGCAAAACATCTTAACATCTGTCAATGTGGGGATTGGCGAGTCATGAATTTCTATGGATTGAAGATGTTGACCAAACAAGACAGAGGAGGAGACACGGTCCGTCTTCTACGACAGATGGAATCACGTTTCATAGTCCGATTCCGAACAAAATACCCCAGAGGCATGAACTTTGGAGAGGATCTCCACATACATCTCGAGTGAACTTGAACTCAGCTTAAACTTTATTGACTATAATAGGGTACTATACCCAGTACTTAAGTACAGAGACTATGAACTCACATAAAAAAGCCCTAAGTGAATCTAACTAAGGACGCTAAGTACTATACTTGTATAATCAGAGCACACCAGTCCTTTGTCTGTTATTAATGTGTTGTTTTGAAATATTTTGCTTGAAAAACTAGGTATCCCATAATGCCACCTTATGGCTAAAATGGGGCAGTATAAAAATGAAAAGCAAAAAGGGACTTGCTGACCGTGAGACAAGCTGTGAGGCTGAAACGCGTTGGTGGAGTGTTTGTGCAATAAAAGCTTCTAAATAAGTATCCAGTTGTGCCGCCCTCCTTGTGTTCAAAATTAATAATTGGGCTATGATCCAGCCCTTGGGCCGAGCACACACTGTCGAGCGCTCTCGTGCATGGAAGGATCGTCTTTGTGAGAATATATATATATATATATATATATATATATATATATATATATGTATATATGACCTACTGGCGGTCGCCAGTAGGTATATATAGTTAGGATTTTTTCCCTATGGGATTTCGGAAAATTCTATGTCTAATAACTTTGGTGTTTGTGGAAGGAATCGGCTGAAATTTTCAGGAAAATGGCACATTTTGTTTCTGAGCAGCTCCTGGAAATTTGGGGGGTGTTCGGCAAGGGGGGGCTGAGATAAAAGGGGGGTCCCAAAACGCGTTTTTCCCATGTTAATTTCCATAGGGCGGTTGGCCTCACTTTTAGCCCGAACGGCTCAATGGATTTCCACGAAACTTGGCAAAATTGTAGGGACTGTTAGCCCGATGTGCCTTTGCTAGGTCTCAATATATGTGCTTCAGTGGATTTTGAGAAATTAACGTTTAAAACAAGATATATATCTGTAACAGCGCTCCGGGAAGCGCTCCGGGCAGCGCTCCGGTTCGCGAACTTTTCGCGTATCGGAACTTTGCGAAGCGAAGCTGATTGGCTCTCCGGTGTCTGTCAACATTCTAAACAGTCCGGAGCGGCCGCCATCTTGTCTCTCGGTAGGATCGAGAGACAAGAGGAGGCCAAAACAAAGGGGGAAATTACCATAAGGGGGCATAGTAGATCCTCGTTGACCCCCTAGGTTTTATGTGGAGGTTTTAAAAGGGTGAGTGGTGAGCGCCAAGTTCGCGAACCGGGAAGCGTTCTGGGCAGCGTACTATAAGGATAAAAGAATGATAGACTTTTCTAATACTGTATGTTAATTGTTTGTTGTTTTTGTTGTTTTTTTTGTTTTCTTTATTTTTAAAGTATTTTTTTTTATTTTGATTGTTTTTCATAATTTATTAAACTTTCTAACATTTCAGTGTCTGAAATGTCATTATTTTCTGGGAATATTGTTTGCAATCTGTGAGGTTGTAAAATGTCCTCATTTTCAAGGAGGTCATCTACTGCTTGGACACATTGCAGCAGTTCTTTATCCAAAGTTTCATCCATAAATTCCATGTCAATTTGATCAATTGTATCAATCAATTCTTGGCTGCTCTCTTGCAGGTCCATTTCAAAAGAAACTTGGTTTTCGCCTTCCATTTTGCCTGAAATTTGGATTAAAAAAATATATATTAGTAGAGATAGGGCACTGTTGGGAATAATTTTAGATAGGCATTTTTTATCAGTGAATTTATCTTTGGGCAGTGTATAGTATCAGAGTGGAAGTAGGAATATAAAAAAGTGTATGTGATTTAACGTAAGTAAATTTATAATTATACAAGAGAAGTCTAAGTCCATCCATAACTATAACAGAGAAGTCTATCTAAATCTATAACCACTACAGAGGGATAGTATATAACTATCTGAAAAAGTTTACCATATTTACTTATAGTGCACAATATACTTCAGTTTTAAAAATAACAACTTACCTTTAGAAACAAGTTGAAGTGATTACTGATATTCCAAATGATATATACAACAAGAAGTAGTAGTCAAAATGGCTGTGTTTCCTTCTCTTCCTTTATATATATTCAGGTATATAACCAATCAAATGTCAGGTAATAAAATTAGAAAATGAAAGTAACATTTTCATTGGTTGTCAATTCCAACACTTCAGATGTGTTTTGTGAAGTAATTTACCTCACGGTACTTAGAGAGGTCTACAGGCTAAATGGCTAAATGGAATTTCAATCAAATTTGTGAAAATGAAAGGGATTGTTATGTAGTATGAGCTAATCTATATTTGGTGAGAGTGTCTCTAGTCGTTTTTCTGTAAATTACTTTCCCACCTTTTTTTTGGACCGCTTCCCGGGAAGCGGCTCGGTTCGCGAACTTTAAGCGTCACGGGAGTCCACCATTTTGTGTTTCGGTTGCATTAAGATACAAGATGGAGGGCAAATAATGTTTAGAATGGGTAGAAGGGGTCATGGTAGACTTATCCTGACCCCCTAGGTTTTCTGAGGGTGGCTGAGGAGGCTTATATGTGCGGAAAAAAACATTTTTTTAAAAAATTCCGCGAGGTTAGCTTTCGGTTCGCGAACCGGGTAGCGCCCCGGGGAGCGTATTTTGTGGAAAATTAGTGAAAAAAGTTAGAAAAAAATAATAATTGTGAGTGATCAGATGAAGGGTAGCTCTGAGAAGAGCTTTTGGGTTTATGGTACATTTAGGTACTTATAAGTAGGTACCAATGCACAGTCTTAAATTCAGAATGAAAATTCTGTTGCCCTCATCTGAGAAGTGAACTCCATCTCCTCTGTAGATATCTTGCATGTAGTAACGCAAGTTATTGTTGTACAAGGAGCCCATTCCATGGTCTCTCATGTAAGCTGAAACAGATTTGTTTACATGCTTCCTCGCTTTCTCAATTTGTGGACAAAATTGGTTGGACCACCTCCATTTCTGTCTTTGGCATATATTGGAATATACCAAGGCAGTTTGAGGTAAAAGTGCCATTAATTGCTCAAAGGTGTCCTTTAAAAGCATTTCCAGACCTACTCCAGTCAAAGTGCCCAAATAATTACCTCCACAGTGCACAATTAACAGGTCAGGTTTTGGCAAATGCATAAAGGTTTTCACCAATGGTATCAATTAGTGACATTTTAATCCTCTTTGGCCCAACCACTTAATTTCCACATCTTGTAAATTGAGGTTAGGTAAATTTCTGTTCTCAGCATACCTTTGAGCCCAGTGGATGTAACTATGTCCAACAATCCAGACTTTAAACATGGTGAGAGAAGGTTGTGCTGCAGTCAGATGAAGTGTGGTAATGAAAGGGCAGTTGAAACAGTAGGAGTTTGTAAAGAAAAAAACTGTGGAGTTTCAGTGCTAATGATTCATTAGCAGTGATTGGTGGATTTCCATTTCTGAAAACAGAAAGTTAGGGTGCATGGATGTGTTCTTTGAAAGATGTAATTTGAATGGTCAAGGAAAAAACATTTAATGAAAGATTGCACTGGATACGCAGGTGCACTGAGAGTTCAGAGTTCAATTGAAACATTGTTGTGTGAACTTCAAACATGAGAGGTCTTTCAGGAGGTGGTTGCTAAGCAAAAAAGGCAGAGAGGGCAGAGGGGGGAAGGGTTTTGATTTGAAAAAAGTGAGGGAAGAGTTATGATTGGCTAATATGAGAGATATGTGTAATGAATATCTGTATTTCTGTGCTTTCAATAGCTGCAGCCTCTGGAGTGCATCCTCTTTGTTCTGCTGAAGACAATTTGGTGTATTTCTGAGACTGTTTTGAAACTCAAAAAGTATTTGCTAAGGTGAGAAAAGATTTATTTAATTTAGATAGAGAATAGTATGATTTAAGGAGAAAATGATGAAGAAAGCTGTGTTTTTAAAATGTGGCTTTGTCTCAAGTGATATACAAATAGATTTTGTTTCTTTGAGAAATGTTAATTGCATATTTTGTGTAGCAATCTGGCATGCAGTAACACAAGTTATTGTTGTACATGGAGCCCATTCCATGGTCTCTCATGTAAGCTGAAACAGATATGTTGTGTTTAAAAACGATTTTTGAAAACAATTACATTTCTGGATATGTTCTGCTAGAGCTTCATAGGTTGTTTGGGTCATATTTATAAGGCATTTGAGTGTCTATGATGTTATTTTTCCCTTTTTAAATGGAAAGCGTTCCTCATGGGGCAAGTTTGTTGTAAATACGCTCCCACCTGTGCTTGGCAAATTTAGATTTTGATTATGGGAGTTACATAGCCATGTTAATAATGTCCCAAAAATGGTGCAAGGGCATTCAATAAAACGCTTTCATGTGTCTCAAGGACATTTTCAGTCATTTCCTCTTGAATGCAGGTATACAATTGATTTATATGCTGTGTTTAAAAACGTTTTTTTGAAATCAATTACATTTCTGGATATGTACTGCAAGAGCTTCATAGGTTGTTTTGGGTCATATTTATAAGACATTTGAGTGTCTATGATGTTATTTTTCCCTTTTTAAATGGAAAGCGTTCCTCATGGGGCAAGTTTCTTGTAAATACGCTTCCACCTGTGGTTGGCAAATTTAGATTTTGATTATGGGAGTAACATAGCCATGTTATTAATGTCCCAAAAATGGTGCAAGGGCATTCCTAAAAACGCTTTCGTGTGTTTCAAGGACATTTTTAATCATTTCCTCTTGAATGTAGGTATACAATTGATTTATTTGCTGTGTTTAAAAACGATTTTTTGAAATCAATTACATTTCTGGATATGTACTGCTAGAGCTTCATAGGTTGTTTGGGTCATATTTATAAGGCATTTGAGTGTCTATGATGTTATTTTTCCCTTTTTAAATGGAAAGCGTTCTTCATGGGGCAAGTTTGTTGTAAATACGCTCCCACCTGTGCTTGGCAAATTTAGATTTTGATTATGGGAGTTACATAGCCATGTTAATAATGTCCCAAAAATGGTGCAAGGGCATTCAATAAAACGCTTTCATGTGTCTCAAGGACATTTTCAGTCATTTCCTCTTGAATGCAGGTATACAATTGATTTATATGCTGTGTTTAAAAACGATTTTTTGAAAACAATTACATTTCTAGATATGTACTGCTAGAGCTTCATAGGTTGTTTTGGGTCATATTTATAAGGCATTTGAGTGTCTATGATATTATTTTTCCCTTTTTAAATGGAAAGCGTTCCTCATGGGTCAAGTTTCTTGTAAATTCGCTCCCACCTGTGGTTGGCAAATTTAGATTTTGATTATGGGAGTAACATAGCCATGTTCAAATTGACCCAAAAATGGTGCAAGGGCAATCAAAAAAACGCTTTCATGTGTATTAAGGACATTTTAAGTCAATGAGGAAACACAGGTGATGTAATTCTGAAATGAGGAAAAGAAACTTCACATTTTTCAATTACATCACTAGTGTTTCCTAAGTTTATGAATGACATTGCGCAGATGAAGTTTAGGTGTGACCACAGATTCAAAAGATGTCTGCCCTTTGTTCAAGAGTGAAGTGGACATGACTTACTTCATTGCTAGGCCTTCACATGTATTATCTCCTTTGTTTTCTTAAACAAGTGAAAATCTCATCTGCAACCATGTGTTGGCCTCACCTCAAACAAACAAAACAGGTGATGGACCGAATGTGGATCAATGACACCCATTTACCCCAGTCCAAAGATCTGGGCCCAAACAAACCTCTAGATAGGCCACACTTTATCGTCAACCTGAATAAATCATTTAAAATGTTAGGGAGAGATTTATGATTGTTGTATGCCTGTTTTATACCACTGTGTGTCATTTTTGTGACGCAGTGGTGGTGCAAAAGATTTGCTATGTTATATAATAAGTAGGGTGTTAAGTTTTTGATGACTGTTATTCATTTACTGTTTGGTAATAGTGGTTAATAACATTTTTTATTATATTTTTCCACAGATTCAACTGCACATCATTTCTAAATTTAAAAAATGCCAACTAAGAATCGAATTAGAAAGGCGAGAAAACGTCAAAGACAGCAAGATGATGTATTATTGCAGCAGTCCTCTACCCAAAATACTCGTGAAATCACCAAGAAAGCTCCGGGTAAGAGCACGAAATCATTCATAAGAAATATTTGTAGTAAAAAAAGTATTTCTCTCAAAAATGTTTCAGTCCAGAAAAAGAAAAGCAATTTAAATGGAAAGGAAAGACCCATTAAAAATGTTACTGGTAGAGGAAGAGATAACTCTGTGCATGATAGTAGAAGGAAACAACAGTTTAGGGACATTCGAAAACGAATGTTCCGCAACAGGATAATAGTTAATTTATTAAAAAATATTAAGAAAGGCCAACAGAAAGTGGCATTTTATAAGAAGAAGAAAAATGTAGAGAAAATTATTGATCATGCTTTTGAAATTAAGCGAAAGTTGTTTATTTTGATAATCAATAGAATTAGGAAACTAAACAAGGTAATTTCTGATTTCAAATCAAATAGTAGATGGAAGAGAGTAGTAAATCGTAGTAACTTTTGTGAAGTTTTTTCCGGAGAATGGATGCATAGTTCAAGTTGTGAGGCATTTTTTAATGAGGAGAGTTATTTTCAGGATAATGATTTGGTGTTTGCAGTTGACACCAGTGGTCGAGCTTATGAAGTGAAAGATGGTTGTCCAGTTGAAAAAGAAAAACTTGTGACAACAGAGACAGACGAGGTGTTAGGTAATGAGGTTTTAGGAAGACGTCCTAAGGGTCCTGTGTACATTTGGAAGTGTAGTTCTATTTGTAGTGTGCGACAGGTTTCCATCAATTTGTTTTGTGATTTTATACGGACATTTAATAAGAAAAGTTTGAAGCAGAAAATGAAGTTGTTGCAAGATTTAGATCCTTGCAGAGTGAGACAAATGACAGGTTTGCGAGGTCATTCACTGGCTTGTCTTTCCAGGAGAGTATGCCAGAGTGTTTTTCATCATTTCAGGATGCTAGCAGTGCATCATAATAAAGTGAGAAAATTAGTGAGAATGTTGTATTATGCTAAGAGTCCAGCAATTATGCTTAAACAATTATGTGCTGCTCTTTTGCATGGTTCTGAAATAGATGTCAAGAATATTTGTGAAGTAATTGAGTTTTGTTACTTTGGAAGTAAAGATGAGAATGTTCAAATTGACCCAGAAGTAGAGGGTAATGTTGAAGATAATGTACAGGTTTCTAGTACAGATAAATTTCAGAAGGAAATTGCCACGTTTCAGATGAAATCAAGTGAGAGGCCTAATTTCACTTGTGTGTGTTGTCGACGCACTTATTATAAGAATCAGACTAAGTTAGTGGATTTATATGCAAAAAGTGAAAGGGAAAATAATAGTGAATGGAAGGATTTTGCCACATACTTGATGGTAGAAAATTATTTTGATTTGGGATTGGATCAACGTGTATGTACTTATTGTTGTAACAAATTAAACCAAAACCAGATGCCTGCTAGGGCGGTTCATAATAATCTGGAATTGGTTGAGGTTCCTTCTGAATTGAAGGATTTAAATACTTATGAATCTATTTTGATTCAAAGTATCCATCCCTTACAGGCTATTGTAAGAATGGAGCCAAAGACAGGGAAGTTGCCTCCATCAGATTTACAGAGAGGATTAAAGGGAAGAGTTGTTTATTTGCCTCTAGATTTGAACAAAAACATTAACACAATTGGAGTAGAAAAAGTGGAGGAGGAACCTCTGGTTATCTTGGTTAATGGGGTTCCGACAAAGAATAAGAAAATATGGCAAGATTTAGTGGATGTTAGGAAAGTCAAAAAGGCAACATTGTATTTGAAGAAAAATAATAAGTACTATATAAATGTATATGTTGCAGAAGAGGAAGTAAGTGATGAAGAGGATAGCGATTTGTGTGCTGGCCAAATTGAGAAAGTAGAGGCCTCTAAAAGTGAAGAAATATATGAACATTATAGTGTTCATCCTTTGCATTCCAAGGAAGTCATGGGGAATGCAATTGAGTTGTTTCAAATGAAACAAGCCAAAGGGAGTCCCATTAGTGTTTGGGAGGAAAGTTTAGAAGCTCGGTGTTTCCCACAGCTATTTCCAACAGATCAAGGAGGAAGATATGATGAGCGGCCTCATCAGATTCCTGCGTCTGAATACCGGACTTTACGATTGTATGCAGAATATCCTAGGTTTCGTCAATGCATTCCCTATTTGTTTCATCTCCTGTTTGAAAGCGATCTGTCTGGACTGTCATATGCAGTGAACCACATCTTAAAAAGTGGTATACAGATGCGAAACATCTCGGCAAGTGACTTTATGCATAAAGTCAATGTCCAAGACAGTATTTTGGATTCTCACCTAATTAATCTCATGGCGTGTCAGCGTGGTACTAATGAGTACTGGTACCGTCGTCATGGTGATTTAAAATGTATGCTGAGGAACTTAGGAACTCCAACATGGTTCCTTACTCTGAGCTGTGCCGAGTACGGCTGCGAAGACTTACTTGAATTTCTACGAGCGGCAAATGGAAATATTGAAAACATTGGATTCAAGACACCTGGAGAACTGTGTTCTTTGGATCCAGTGAATGTATGCAGGTACTTCAATCATAGATTTGAAGCTATGATGTCTTTCATCACAAATAAGAAGAATCCACCTCTTGGAGAGGTGTTGGATTTCTTCTGGAGAAAGGAGTACCAAGCAAGAGGTGCTCCTCATATACATATGTTGCTGTAGATCAAGGATGCACCTAAATTTGGAACAGACCTGGATGACTTAGTGATGAACTTCATAGAACAGTATTCTACGTTCTACACCAAATGTCGTTTCAACTTTCCACGACCGGTGATTTCTAAAGGAAGAGTGAACAGTTTGATGTCTTCGCTGCGACATAATGTCACGAGGAAATCACCCAAAAATACATACAATTTGAAAAGGAACGAAGAGTCCAAGTGCATCAACGACTACAACCCAGTGATTTTGTCCATGTGGAATGCTAACATGGATATACAGTTTGTGGCTGACAACTGTATGGCTGTGGCTCGGTATGTGACATCTTACATCACCAAAAAAGAAAAGACAGAATTGAAGGATATGTGGGAGGACATTTCCCATGAAAAGAGCCTCAGCAAGAAGTTGTACAGTTTCAGTCTGAAGATGTTGTCGCATCGAGAAATCGGAGCTTACGAATGTTGTGACCGGTTGTCTTCAGCAAGTCTCTATGCCAAATCCAAGAGTATCGTTTGGGCGAGTCTTGGTCTTGCTGCAACGCGAAATCGAGTTCTAAAACCTGTCCGGGAAATTGAGTATTTGGCAGAAAAGGAACCAAACAGTACTGACATTTTGAAGACCAACATGTTGGATACATATTATCCAAATCGAAGCAGTCATCTTGAGAATGTTTGTCTATATGAGGTTCTCCAAAATTATATATTCAAGAGGAACATCAAAGAAGATATTGAGAAAGGAGTGTATGCTGTAATTGGAAGTGAGGGATGTCTGGTGAAGCAAAGAAAATGCCAATTAGTAAACCATCGAAAATTGAGTGGCGAATCTCCAGAAAAAAAGGAGTTTTTCTATTTAGCACTTTTGCAACTTTTCAAGCCTTGGCGTGCAGAAGAGGAACTGCTTGGAGATTTCCTCTGTTACGAAGACTCTTTCACTGCTGCTAAGGAGACCATAGAATGTCCTGCTTTTCCCAAATATCAAGAAATGTTGACTTTGGAAATTGAGCAGGAAGCAACGATTGCAGCCGAAATTGCCAGAGACAGTTCTCAGGATAGTCAGAGTTCTGTTTCATTGAGTCAGGATCCACTTGGAGGACCTATTATCAAAAATGAAGCTGCCACTGCTATGAATGAAGTGGAAAGAGCCATGGCACATGCTCAGGAGGATTCAGTTAACTTAGAAGACTTGGAAAAACAACTCAACGTTGAGCAGAGGAAAATATATGATGAAGTTACCAAGCAAATTGAGCATGGATTAAGTCATGAGAAGAAAGAGTGCTCATGTACATCGTTGAAGCCTGTCCGACTGTACGTGAGTGGAGAAGCGGGAACTGGAAAAAGTTTCCTTATTAAAGTAATTTCTTGTTATTTGCAGGAAAGGACTGAGTCATCGCTGTCTTGTGTTGTCACCGCTCCTACTGGACTGGCAGCACATAACATTAAAGGTATTACTTTGCATTGTCTACTGATGCTGCCAGTGGAGCATGACAACAAATTACAATACCACAAGTTATCTGGGGATGCTTGTTGTGAAGTTTCAAGAGTCTTGAGGAAAATGAAACTTCTTATCATTGATGAAGTAAGCATGGTTTCCAATGTCATGCTTGCCTTTGTGCATTTGAGAATGCAAGAAGTTCTTAAAACTGAGTATGATGTGTTATTTGGTGGCAAACACATCATTGTTTTCGGAGATCTTCTGCAGCTGACACCAGTAAAAGGTCAACCTGTGTTCAAAATACTCACGCATGAAGATACCAGGAAGTGCCTAGGGAGCATTGGCAACGTCAATATATGGTTAAACTTCAATTATGCTGAACTGCATGAAAATATGCGTCAGGCGAAGGATGAAGATTACAAGAATATTCTACAAGATATTAGAATTGGAAAAGTGACCGAGCATGGAAAAGAAGCTTTAAATGCACGATTACTTTCAAATTTATATCCCGAACAAGACATTGTGCCTGAGAATATTTTTCAGAAAATTACTGAGAAGAAATCCGGAATATGTTTGATGCCAACTCTTGCAGAATGTGCCATCTTCAACAACAAAATGTTGAATTTAGAAAAGCAAGAGATTGTGAAACTTGAAGCTATTGACAGAATAGAGCATATGGGATCAACAATTATTTTGTCTGAGAATTTGAAATCAAAATTGGATTCATTAGAGAAGACTATATCTAAAACAGCGGGTTTTGAAAAGACTTTGAATGTGTGTTTAAATTGCCGAATCATTTTGAGAAGGAATTTACATGTTGAAAGAGGTCTGGTAAATGGATCAATGGGTAATGTTGTGGATTTTGAGAAATACCGAAATAGAGATGGAATTGAATTTTTAAAAATTAAATTTGATGGCATTGAGGAAGTACAGCTAATTGGTCGTTGTTCTGCTAGGTTTTTGCTTGTTAAAGACTTATATGTTCGCCGTAAACAGTTTCCTGTTTGCTTGGCATATACGGTGACAATCCATAAATCGCAAGGTTTAAGTGTAGATAGTGCATTGGTGAATATTGGCAGTTCTGTGTTCAAGGAGGGTATGGCATATGTGGCATTGTCACGAGTTAGAACTTTATCGGGATTGTACTTGATTGACTGTGATGTCACAAACATTTGTGCGGATCTAGATTGTGTTAAGGAATACAATAGGTTAAGAAAAGAGTATGCGCCACATTTGCCTCAATATCCTTTGTTTGAGAAACGTGTGGTAGGCCGGAAACGAAGAAATATCAGTAATAGTAGGGAGGTTGTAGCAAAAAGACCAAAAGTCGATGAACCGAAAATTGTTAGCAGAAAGAAAGTGGATTCTGTTGAAGATGTTGTCGGTTTTCAATTTTTAAAACAGTTCTGGTGTCAACTGCTATGCAAATGTAGTGGTTAATGTTCTCTTTTCACTAGAGAGTTTAAAAGAACAGATTGTGTTGAATTCAGAACAAAGTTTATGCTGTTTGTTGAATTCTGTTTTCGAGAAATGTAGCACTGATCGAACAAAAGTAGAAAGTGTGTCTGAAGTTCGTTATCTGTTAGATGAATGTTCAGGTCAAACAGACTTCTCTGAAAATAATCAGCAAGATTGTCAGGAGTTTTTAATGTATATGCTTGATGTATTGCAAGATGAGGGTGTAGATGTAGATCACCTGTTTGGGCTTTCTTATCAATGGCAGCATGACTGCGAGAACTGTATGGTATCAAGTACTACTAGTGTAGACTCAGAAAGATTTATATATTTAACTTTGCCAGACAGTAAATCAGTCTCCTTTAATAAGCTAGTAAATGCAGCGGATCACAACATGGAGTGTAGCCAATGTAAATCTGAAATGATGTCAACATTATTTATACGTAGATATGGCCAGTATGTCATTTTAATGATCCAACGATGTAGGCCTGATGGATCAAAATTGTCAACTTTAATAAAAAAATTTGTGGCTTCTCAGCTGTCAATATCAGGAAGGACTTTTGTAACTGTAGCAATTATCTATCACGATGGTCCTTCAACAACATCAGGACATTACACAGCTTATTTAAAGTCTCGAAACGGCTGGTCATTCTGCAATGATTCTGTTGTAACTTTAAAAAAAAAATTGCCGTTTGACCTTAAAAATTCTTACCTGGTGTTTTTAAAACCAAAATTTTAAGGAAAGAATCTCGGGATTTCCTCTGAGGAATTGCAAAAGGTTCATCAAGTAGAGGGAATGTAAGTCTGCAATGCTGTCTAGATTATTGATCCAAAACTTTTAATTATAATGTCAATTTAAAAATCCAACTATATAAACCTGATGCAAGTAAGTCTGCTTCATAGTAAGCACTATCAGTTTCATAGGAAAAGGAGAACATGAGTGAGAAAGAAGGGTAAGATATTAGTAGTCCAGGATTGTGAAAATAATCTTAAATGTTTTCTTTTTGAAAGTTGCGAAAATAGAAAATGACGGGATTTGATTGGAAGAATGACAAGAGTTGTGAATCGCTGCAACATGATTTGGCCAAGTGGAAACATGTGGTAGAATGTGAGAAGTCTTTTCTTGTATGTAACATATTTTTCAAAACGATGGAGGTTTTCTTTCAGAAAGTGGCGGGCTGAAAATATTTATAGCACAACAGAGTGGACGCTGTTCATAGGACATCCTTCGACGTTATGGAAAGTAAGTTAATTTTAAGGAGTTTTGAATTCAGATTTCTTAGGTTATATGGGTTTTTTAAACACAATCATTTTGATTGTGTTTTTTTTTCCCCGCTGTTACATGATGAATACCTTCAAGTCACTGATTTAAGTGAAATTTGATACATTCTGAGAACAGCAAAAATAAACCATTTAACATGTATAATTAATGTTCTGCTTTTTGTACTTATGATATACATTTAGAAATGTGAGGTAGATATGGAGAAACTGAGTCTTCTGTAAGTGTCAAAGTTAATGCTTACAGTGCTGTACTTCTGGGTACTGTTTTTTTAAAAAAAAAACTGAATAGGCCTCACCTCAAAGAAACCTCTTGAAAGTACACATCTTATTTGCATCCTGAAACAATCATTTAAAATGTTAGACACAATTTTATGATGGCTTTACATCTTTTTTGCACTGCTATTGCATCACTATTGTGAGACATCAGCAGTGCAAAAGAAGCACCATGTTCCAAAATAGGCCTCACTTCATCAGCATGAAGATACTGTTTGTTTAAAATATATATCTTTAGGATTGTGTAGGGGACGTAGAGAAGCAGAGGCTTCTGTAAATGTCAAAGTTGTTGAACAACTGTTTCTTCTTGAACCTTTTTCCTTCTCTTTTCTAATTTTTAAATACATGTTTTAATATTTTTGGAAATGTTTGTTCTCTCTTTTACAGATTGAAAGTATGAAAAAATATTTTTAAAAGTTAACAAGAATCATAAGGTAAATGTTTTCTACTCTTTTTACCCGCAATGCACTGCTGATGATGTCACTGACCATGTCATGAATGATGTAATAAGAGGACATGACTTACTTCATTGGTAGGCCTTCACATGTATTATCTCCTCTGTATTCTTCAACAAGCGTAAAATTGATCTGTAACCCTGAGTAGGTCTCACCTTAAACAAACCTCAGGAGAGACCACACCTTATCGTCATCCTGAATTAATTATTTAAAATGTTAGGGACAGATTTATGATATATGTATGCCTCTTTTGCGCCACTGTGCGTCAGTTTTGTGACGCAGTGGCGGTGCAAAAGATATGTTATGAGGCGTCAAAATTACAAATTGATGCATCTAGGCAAATGTGTCATGCTGTTTTAAAACCGTGCCACATGAAACCGATGCAGCAGTGATGAAAAAGATGCACCATGTTGCAAGACAGGCCTCACTTGGGGTCATATGTATCAAGCTAATTAGAATGCTTTGGCGACATATTTCTGCTGATAAAAAATGCAAAACTTTTATTGCCTATGTTGATGATATGGCTCTATGTTATTTACATTTCTTTGCTGTTTCAATTAATCTTTTTCTGTTATTTTTTCTTTTCTGTTTTCTATTTTTTCTCTCTGTTATTCCACATGTTTTAATCTTATTTTGAACATTCACTCACATTCTCCAAGAAACTCTTCTTTGTTATTGTTCTACTCTCTTTTTTTTCTTTCACTTCCTTATTCATTTTGTTTTTCGCAATTATACCCTCTTCCATCTTTTCTTCTGTAAATAGATCTATTAAACAGTATCTCTGGTTTACTCCCTATAGCTGTCTTTCTTTTAACATTACTCTCTGTTTACTTCCCTTATACTAACTCTTCTTTTTTTTTAAAAAAAAATTTTTGGTTCGCTTCTAGTTCGCAAACCGGGCAGCGAACGGGAAAGCGAACCAAACGAAATAGAGCTTGCCAGAGTGCTAAGCATTCTAGCAATTTTATTTGAAAGGGGAGGTAGTTCTGAAAATAACTTTTTTTTTAATGTTTTTGTTGTTTTATTTATTTATTTTTTTTTCTAAACATTTTTTGTTTTTTTTATATTTTTTGAACAGTTTTATGTTTTTTTTTGTTTTTGATGGAGGGGAAACAACAAAAAACAGGCATTGAAAAGGGCTCAACAGGAGCAAAAAAAAATTACTGTCTGGGTTGGTTAGGGCAATTGTGATTTTCATAAGCAATGTTCATTAACTTTATGCTCATGTTACCACATGATAGTAATGCACTGCAATACAAACAGGTTAGTTTCATGTGTTTAAAGTTCTTCTGAATGTTTGGTACGGTTTCCTGTGCCTCTCCTCCTGTCAAAGAGATATGCGAAGTTGACCTGGCCACAGGAGTTGTTGGTGGATTTTCCTGCAGGTCACGCAACTCTGCACGGCTGTAGTTTAGTGGATGCCACCTGGTCATATGGCGATGCATGGTATAGTTTCCTGTCATCAGTGATGTCATTTGAGATGTCATCAGTGATGTAATTTGGGATGTCATCAGTGATGTCATCAGTGATGTCACTGACCATGTCATGAATGATGTAATGTGTGACATCATCAGCAGTGGATTGCGGGTGCGCGATATATAGTTAGTGCAACTAACTATATATGAAATTTCAATGGTTTTGTGTGAGTAAAATATGGTTTTGTAAATGCTTATTCCTAACTATAAATGGTCTATAACCTATGTTTTTTTCAGTGAATTTTCAAGGTTTTGTAAATGCTAATTCCTAACTATATATGGTCTATAACCTATGGTTTTTTCAGTGAATATATATATCCAGACATTTATATTGTTCTAAACGGTAGCGTAACGGGAGTCCGACATCTTGTGTTTTGGAGCGTCCGGTTTGCGTACCGGGTAGCGTTCCAGTAAGCAGAACAAGGGGAAAACCAAAAGAAACAGTAAAAAAGTAAAATAAAATTTAAAGGAATAGATTTCCACCAAACTTGGCAAAATTGTAGAGACTGTTTGTTTGATGTGCCTTTGCAAGGCCTCAAGATATGTGCACGTGTGGATTTTGTCTAATTAAGGTCAAAAACAATATATATATATCTGTAAGCGTGCTCTGGCGCGCTTACGTTACGGGTTTTGTTTGCCCGGCAGAGACGTCATGAGGCGTCTCACGTGGCTACGTGATACGTCACGTAATAAAGAATATATTTTACAGCTATAGATATTAGCTTTTAAAAAACCAATGAAATTCACTGAAAAAACCATAGGTTATAGACCATATATAGTTAGGAATTTGCATTTACAAAACCTTGAAAATTCACTGAAAAAACCATTGGTTAAAGACCATATATAGTTAGGGATTAGCATTTACAAAACCTTATTTTACTTGCATAAAACCATTGAAATTCGCATATATAGTTAGTTGCGCTAACTATATATCGCGCACCCGCAATCCACTGCTGATGATGTCACATATTACATCATTCATGACATGGTCAGTGACATCACTGATGACATCTCAAATGACATCACTGATGACATCACCCAGTGACTTTATGTTTCTGTAAAGTTAAAATATGTCTTACATATTGAAGAATGAGTGGATGTATAAGTGTCTGGATGAAGGATTTAGTAGGTGCATGACTGACTGTATGAGTGAGTGATTTAGTGTGTCTCACTGAGTGCATGAGTTAGTGACTAAACTGTCTTAATTTGTGTATCATTATGTCTGTTGTTCTGTAAACTGCTGCATGTGTTGATCAGTAGCTATATGAGTATAGATGTGTGAGTAGTTGATTCACTATATGTATGGGTTCAAAAGTGCATGTGGAAACAGCTGTATGGGCGGTTGACTGTGCATGAGTGTATTGGTGAGTGAATGGATATCTCAGTGCTACATGTCAAAGTAAGTACATATGTAAACCACAGTACATGCGAGAGTTGACATATATAAATAACTGTGCATAAGAGCCAGTGAATGTGAATGTGTGAGTGGCTGTATGGATCATTGTGAACATGTATCAGGGATTGTATAAGAGAGTAAATATGTGTTAGTATATGTTAGAATAAGTAAGGTGTGTATAACTGTATAGCTGAGAAAATGGAGGTGTGATTGATTCTTTGCATGACTGACTAGGTGTGTGAGTAACTCCATGGATAAGTGACAGTCTGTGAGTGTCTGTTTACACTGATTGTATCTAAGGTTATATTAAAGTCTGAAGATGTTCATTGTATTATCACATAAATGATATCATCAGTGATGTGATCAGTAATGTCAAATGAGATGTCATCAGTGATGTCATCAGTGATATCATTTGAGATGTCATCAGTGATGTCATCAGTGATGTCATTTGAGATGTCATCAGTGATGTCATCAGTGATGTCACTGACCATGTCATGAATGATGTAATATGTGACATCATCAGCAGTGGATTGCGGGTGCGCGATATATAGTTAGCGCAACTGACTATATATGCGAATTTCAATGGTTTTATGCGAGTAAAATAAGGTTTTGTAAATGCTAATCCCTAACTATATATGGTCTTTAACCAATGGTTTTTTCAGTGAATTTTCAAGGTTTTGTAAATGCAAATTCCTAACTATATATGGTCTATAACCTATGGTTTTTTCAGTGAATATATATATATATATATATATATATATATATATTCAATGAAAAAACCATAGGCTATAGACCATATATAGTTAGGAATTTGCATTTTCAAAACCTTTAAAATTCAATGAAAAAACCATTGGTTTTAGGCCATATATAGTTAGGGATTTGCATTTACAAAACCTTATTTTACTCGCATAAAACCATTGAAATTCCATATATAGTTAGATGCGCTAACTATATATCGCGCACCCGCAATCCACTGCTGATGATGTCACATATTACATCATTCATGACATGGTCAGTGACATCACTGATGACATCACTGATCACAACATCCAGTGACTGTATGTTTCTGTAAAGTTAAAATATGTCTTACATATTGAAGAATGAGTGGATGTATAAATGTCTGGATGAAGGATTTAGTAGGTGCATGACTGATTGTATGAGGGAGTGATTAAATGTGTCTCACTGAGTGCATGGGTTAGTGATTAAACTGTATTAATTTGTGCATCATTATATCTGTTCTGTAAACTGCTGCATGTGTTGATCAGTAGCTATATGAATAACTATATGGGTTATTGATTGGTTGCTCAAGTATTTGTATGGGAGACTGAGTATGTGTGTGAGTGGCTGGGAGGTGTGTGACTCTGTGCATAGATGTGTGAGCAGTTGATTCACTAGATGTATGGTTTCAAAAGTGCATGTGGAAACAGCTGTATGAGCGGTTGACTGTGTGCATGAGTGTATTGGTGAGTGAATGGATATCTCAGTGCTACATGTCAAAGTAAGTACATATGTAAAACACAGTACATGTGAGAGTTGACATATATAAATAACTGTGCATCAGAGCCAGTGAATGTGTGAGTGGCTGTATGGATCATTGTGAACTTTTATTAGGGATTATATAAGAGAGTAAATATGTGTTAGAATATGTTTCAATAAGTAAGGTGTGTATAACTGTATAGTTGAGGAATTGGAGGTGTGTTTGATTCTTTGCATGACTGTCTAGGTGTATGAGTAACTCCATGGATGAGTGACAATCTGTGAGTGTCTGTTTTCACTGAGTGTATCTAAGGATATATCAGAGTCTGTAGAGGTTCATCGTATTAACACATTAATGATTTCATCTGTGATGTCATTTGAGTAGTCATCTGTGATGTCATCAGTGATGTCATTTGAGATGTCATCAGTGATGTCATTTGAGTGGTCATCAGTGATGTCATCAGTGATGTCACTGACCATGTCATGAATGATGTAATATGTGACATCATCAGCAGTGGATTGCGGGTGCGCGATATATAGTTAGCGCATCTAACTATATATGGAATTTCAATGGTTTTATGCGAGTAAAATAAGGTTTTGTAAATGCAAATCCCTAACTATATATGGCCTAAAACCAATGGTTTTTTCATTGAATTTTAAAGGTTTTGAAAATGCAAATTCCTAACTATATATGGTCTATAACCTATGGTTTTTTCATTGAATTTCAATGGTTTTTTAAAAGCTAATATCTGTAGCTGTAAAATGTATTCTTCTTTAAATCAAGAAATATATTTTTCATGTATTTTAGACAATTTTTTTTGTTTCGCTCCCAGTCCGCGAACCGGTCTGCTTCCCGTTAGCTCAATTTAAAGCCGCGGCTTAGTACGCGAACCGGTAAACGTTCCTTTAGCGTAACTGTTGTATGACGTTTTGCGTTATCGCGTAATACGTCATTGGACGCGCCAAGTTAGCGGACCCGGAAGTGGACCGGAAAGCGGAGCAAAGCGCGAAACGTAAATACAACAGGTCATGTGACTCGATAATAACACTTTTCATTGGTTCATTTCACTTTTGGTTTCCTAATGATGTAATACTTGGTCATGTGATGTAAAATTAACACTTTTCATTGGTTTAGAATTTTTCCTTCTCCCAAATGATGAAAACCCCTCCTTCTTTCCTCACTCTGACTTTCATCTTGGTGAGAGAAAGACCCCTTTTGATTCTTCAGCAATGGCTTCAATGGTTGCTTCAGCCAGTGTGCCCCCACCACCTCCTCCACCTCCTCATGGGAAGAAAAGACCACATACTTCACTAATTATAGAAGAGGAAGAAAATCAAGAAGAGGAGGAAGAAGAAGAAATTCCTGAGTTTTTGCCAGAAGAGCCCAGGAGATATAACAGGAAAGAAAATTACATCTGGCAATTTTTTAAATTTCCAGCTGACCAAAAAAAAGTCAATGCCAGATACGTCTTTTGCCGCATTTGCGGCGATCGTCTTTCCAGGGGTACTGACAAAAAGTACAGCTATGGGAATTATACAATGCACAGGCACATGAGTCGGTGGCACCCTAACAATGACAGCAATGCCCAGCTTCGCGACCAACAACAAAATCCCCCAGAAATGTCGAGAAGATCCGTTGTTCAGGAGGTATCGGGACCGGAGGCGAGGGAGTTGATCCCGAACATCCAAATCAACATGGGGGAAGTGAAGCAAGTCTGTGTGTGGTGCAACCAGACACTTTGCTACCGCGAAAGTAGCATTATCCTTATAATGAGAGCCATCAACAATCATGTGTGCCCAAAACGACCCAAGAAATAAATTCTTCTTTTTTTCGTTGCTCCTGTTGAGCCCTTTTCACTGAATCATTTTTGTTTCCCCCCTACCCCCCAAAAAATAAAAAAAAATACAAAATGTTCAGAAAAAAACAAAAAAATATAAAAAATGTTCCAAAAAATAAAAAAAAAAATAAAACAACAAAAACAAAAAAAAAGTTCTATTCAGAACTACCTCCCCATTATTAAAAAAAATTGGTAGAATTCTTTGAACTCTGCCAAGCTCTATTTCTATTAGTTCGCTCCCAGTTCGCACTCCGGTACGCGAACTTTAAGCGAACCAAAAAAATTTTTTTTTAAAAAAGAACAGTAAGTATAAGGAAAGGAAACAGACAGTTATATTACAAAAAAGACAGCTATAGGGAGTAAAGAAAAGATACTGTTACCCGCAATTCACTTCTGATCATGTCATATATTACATAATTTTTGACATGGTCAGTGACATCATCAGCAGTGGATTGCGAGTAACAGTTTTTTTTGTTTACTTCCTATAGCTGTCTTTCTTGTAACATAAATGTCTTTTCCTATCCTTATACTTACTGTTCTTGTTTTAAAAATTTTTGGAGATCATTCAGAAACAGTAATATTAATAGAGACAGAATAAGTGAATAATAATGACGAAGTATGAGAAGAGAGGGAGTGAGAAAAATACTGGAAGGAGTAGAAAAATTAAGTAATAGAGAAAGGAATGAGAGAAGTAGCAAACACAGGAAAGTAAAGATTAAAGAAATGAAGCAGTAGAACTAATAGATGTTAAATGTGATAGATTAAATGATTGATTGAGGGTGACAATAAGGTGTGTCCTCTCAAAAAGTTTGTTTAAGGTGAACCGTACTCTGGGTTGCATATCAAATTTATGCTTGTTGAAGAATACAGAGGACATAATAGATGTGAAGACCTACCATTGTAGTAAAACATGCCCACTTATTACATCATTCATAACATAGTCAGTGACATCATCAGCAGTGGAATGCGGGTTATAAAAGTAGAAAACATTTACCTTATAATTCTTGATAACTTTTAAAGAAAATTTTTCATATATTCAATCTGTAAATGAGAGAACAAACATTTCCAAAAATATTAAAACATGTATTTAAAAATTAGAAAAAAGAAGGGAAAAGGTTCAAGAAGAAACAGGTTTTAAACAACTTTGACACTTACAGAAACCTCTACTTCTCTATGACCCGTACACAATCCTAAAGATATTTATTTTAAACAAACAGTATCTTCATGCTGATGAAATGAGGCCTATTTAGAAACATGATGCTTCTTTTGCATTGCTTATGTCTCACAATAGTGATGCAATAACAGCGCAAAAGAGATGTAAAACCATCATAAAATTGTGTCTAACATTTTAAATGATTGTTTCAGGATGCAAATAAGATGTGTGCTTTCAAGAGCTTTCTTAGAGGTGAGGCCTATTTCTTTTTTTAAAAAAAAAACAGTTTTCAGAAGTACAGCACTGTAAGCATTAGAATTGACACTTACAGAAGACTCACTTTTTAAATATCTACCTCACATTTCTAAATGTATATCATAAGTACAAAAAGCAGAACATTAATTATACATGTTAAAAGGTTTATTTTTGCTGTTCTCAGAATGTATCAAATTTCACTTATATCAGTGATTTGAAGGTATTCATCATGTAACAGCGGGGAAAAAAAACACAATCAAAATGATTGTGTTTAAAAAACCCATACAACATAAGAATTCTGAATTCAAAACTCCTTAAAATTAACTTACTTTCAATAACGTCAAAGGATCTCCTATGAACAGCATCCACTCTGTTGTGCTATAAATATTTTCAGCCCGGCACTTTCTGAAAGAAAACCTCCATCATTTCGAAAAACATGTTACATACAAAAAAAGACTTCTCACATTCTATCACATGTTTCCACTAGGCCAAATCATGTTGCAGCGATTCGCTAATCTTGTAATTCTTCAAATCAAATCCCGTCATTTTCTATTTTCGCATCTTTCAAAAAGAAAACATTTGAGAATATTTTCACAATCCTGGACTACTAATATCTTACTCTTCTTTGTCACTCATATTCTCCTTTTCCTATGACACTGATACTGCTTACTATGAAGCAGACTTACTTGCATCAGGTTTATATAGTTGGATTTTAAAATTGACATTATATTTAAAAGTTTTGGACGAATAATATAGACAGCATTGCAGACTTACATTCCCTCTACTTGATGAACAATTTCCAATTCCTCACAGGAAATCCCCAAAAACTTTCTTTAAAATTTTGGTTTTAAAAACACCAGGTAAGAATTTTTAAGGTCAAACGGCAATTTTTTTTTGAAAGTTACAACAGAATCATTGCAGAATGACCAGCAGTTTCGAGACTTTAAGTAAGCTGTATAATGTCCTGATGTTGTTGAAGGACCATCGTGAAAGATAATTGCTACAGTTACAAAAGTCCTCCCTGATATTGACAGCTGAGAAGCCACAATTTTTTTTATTAAAGTTGACAATTTTGATCCATCAGGCTTACATCGTTGGATCATTAAAATGACATACTGGCCATATCTACGTATAAATAATGTTGACATCATATCACATTTACATTGGCTACACTCCATGTTGTGATCCGCTGCATTTACTAGCTTATTAAAGGACACTGATTTACTGTCTGGCAAAGTTAAATATATAAATCTTTCTGAGTCTACACTAGTAGTACTTGATACCATACAGTTCTCGCAGTCATGCTGCCATTGATAAGAAAGCCCAAACAGGTGATCTACATCTACACCCTCATCTTGCAATATATCAAGCATATACATTAAAAACTCCTGACAATCTTGCTGATTATTTTCAGAGAAGTCTGTTTGACCTGAACATTCATCTAACAGATAACGAACTTCAGACACACTTTCTACTTTTGTTCGATCAGTGCTACATTTCTCGAAAACAGAATTCAACAAACAGCATAAAATTTGTTCTGAATTCAACAGAATCTGTTCTTTTAAACTCTCTAGTGAAAAGAGAACATTAACCACTACATTTGCATAGCAGTTGACACCAGAACTGTTTTCAAATTGAAAACCAACAACATCTTCAACAGAATCCACTTTCTTTCTGCTAACAATTTTCGGTTCATTGACTTTTAGTCTTTTTGCAACAACCTCCCTACTATTACTGATATTTCTACGTTTCCGGCCTACCACACGTTTCTCAAACAAAGGATATTGAGGCAAATGTGGCGCATACTCTCTTCTTAACCTATTGTATTCCTTAACACAATCTAGATCCGCACAAATGTTTGTGACATCACAGTCAATCAAGTACAATCCCGATAAAGTTCTAACTCGTGACAATGCCACATATGCCATACCCTCCTTGAACACAGAACTGCCAATATTCACCAATGCACTGTCTACACTTAAACCTTGCGATTTATGGATTGTCACCGCATATGCCAAGCAAACAGGAAACTGTTTACGGCGAACATATAAGTCTTTAACAAGCAAAAACCTAGCAGAACAACGACCAATTTGCTGTACTTCCTCAATGCCATCAAATTTAATTTTTAAAAATTCAATTCCATCTCTACTTCTGTATTTCTCAAAATCAACAACATTACCCATTGATCCATTTACCAGACCTCTTTCTACATGTAAATTCCTTCTCAAAATGATTCGGCAATTTAAACACACATTCAAAGTCTTTTCAAAACCCGCTGTTTTAGATATAGTCTTCTCTAATGAATCCAATTTTGATTTCAAATTCTCAGACAAAATAATTGTTGATCCCATATGCTCTATTCTGTCAATAGCTTCAAGTTTCACAATCTCTTGCTTTTCTAAATTCAACATTTTGTTGTTGAAGATGGCACATTCTGCAAGAGTTGGCATCAAACATATCCCGGATTTCTTCTCAGTAATTTTCTTAAAAATATTCTCAGGCACAATCTCTTGTTTGGGATATAAATTGGACAGTAATCGTGCATTTAAAGCTTCTTTCCCATGCTCGGTCACTTTTCCAATTCTAATATCTTGTAGAATATTCTTGTAATCTTCATCCTTTGCTTGACGCATATTTTCATGCAGTTCAGCATAATTGAAGTTTAACCATATATTGACGTTGCCAATGCTCCCTAGGCACTTCCTGGTATCTTCATGCGTGAGTATTTTGAACACAGGTTGACCTTTTACTGGTGTCAGCTGCAGAAGATCTCCGAAAACAATGATGTGTTTGCCACCAAATAACACATCATATTCAGTTTTAAGTACTTCTTGCATTCTCAAATGCACAAAGGCAAGCATGACATTGGAAACCATGCTTACTTCGTCAATGATAAGTAGTTTCATTTTCCTCAAGACTCTTGAAACTTCACAGCAAGCATCCCCAGATAACTTGTTGTATTGTAATTTGTTGTCATGCTCCACCGGCAGCATCAGTAGACGATGCAAAGTAATACCTTTAATGTTATGTGCTGCCAGTCCAGTAGGAGCGGTGACAACACAAGACAGCGATGACTCAGTCCTTTCCTGCAAATAACAAGAGATTGCTTTAATGAGGAAACTTTTTCCAGTTCCCGCTTCTCCACTCACGTACAGTCGGACAGGCTTCAACGATGTACATGAGCACGCGTTCTTCTCATGACTTAATCCGTGCTCAATTTCCTTGGTAACTTCATCATATATTTTCCTCTGCTCAACGTTGAGTTGTTTTTCCAAGTCTTCTAAGTTAACTGAATCCTCCTGAGCATGTGCCATGGCTCTTTCTACTTAATTCATAGCAGTGGCAGCTTCATTTTCAATAATAGGTCCTCCAAGTGGATCTTGACTCAATGAAACAGAACTCTGACTGTCCTGAGAACTGTCTCTGGCAATCTCGGCTGCAATCGTTGCTTCCTGCTCAATTTCCAAAGTTAGCATTTCTTGATATTTAGAAAAAGCAGGACATTCTATGGACTCCTTGGCTGCATTGAAAGAGTCTTCGTAACAGAGGAAATCTCCAAGCAGTTCCTCTTCTGCACGCCAAGGCTTGAAAAGTTGCAAAAGTGCTAAATAAAAAAACTCCTTTTTTTCTGGAGATTCACCACTCAATTTTCGATGGTTTACTAATTGGCATTTTCTTTGCTTGACCAGGCATCCCTCACTTCCAATTACAGCATACACTCCTTTCTCAATATCTTCTTTGATGTTCCTCTTGAATATATAATTTTGTAGAACCTCATATAGACAAACATTCTCAAGGTGACTGCTTCGATTTGGATAATATGTATCCAACATGTTGGTCTTCAAAATGTCGGTACTGTTTGGTTCCTTTTCTGCCAAATACTCAATTTCCCGGACAGGTTTTAGAACTCGATTTCGCGTTGCAGCAAGACCAAGACTCGCCCAAACGAGACTCCTGGATTTGGCATAGAGACTTGCTGAAGACAATCGATCAGAACATTCATAAGCTCCGATTTCTCGATGCGACAACATCTTCAGACTGAAACTGTACAACTTCTTGCTGAGGCTCTTTTCATGGGAAATGTCCTCCCACATATCCTTCAGTTCGGTCTTTTCTTTTTTGGTGATGTAAGATGTCACATACCGAGCCACAGCCATACAGTTGTCAGCCACAAACTGTATATCCATGTTAGCATTCCACATGGACAAAATCACTGGGTTGTAGTCATTGATGTACTTGGACTCTTCGTTCCTTTTCAAATTGTATGTATTCTTGGGTGATTTCCTCGTCACATTATGTCGCAGCGAAGACATCAAACTGTTCACTCTTCCTTTAGAAATCACCGGTCGTGGAAAGTTGAAACGACATTTGGTGTAGAACTTGTCCTTGTTTCTGAATTTACGACGACAGTACTTTCCACAACGATGGCTTTGGAAACGTAGAACTTGTTCTCTTAGGCTTTTCTTCTCCGTTGCGTTTGGAACAGCACACGTAGAATACTGTTCTATGAAATTCATCACTAAGTCATCCGGATCTGTTCCAAATTTAGGTGCATCCTTGATCCACAACAACATATGTATATGAGGAGCACCTCTTGCTTGGTACTCCTTTCTCCAGAAGAAATCCAACACCTCTCCAAGAGGTGGATTCTTCTTATTTTTTTTTTTTTTTTTTTTTTTTTTTTTTTAAGACGTTCAAAGGTACAGTATACATAGCAAAGCCTACAACCCTGCGGGCCGGCTGCAAATGAACGGTAAATCGTGGGGGTGTGGGCCATCATAAAAAGGGCATGTCATTGCGTCCCTTGTGTCCCCGGTGTGCTAGGACTTGGAGAAGATAATCACATTTTCTTAAGTCAAGAAAGGAAAAGTCCATAAATGACGCCTTATTTTTCATTTTTTTTCTAGAACTGAGCCATGAAATCGGCAAACTAAACAAAACAGTTCGTATCGGTGCGTCCCAATGTTCCTATCGCGGCTTCCCCACTCGAAGTCTGTCCCACAGGCACGGTGTTAGCAGGTGCCACCTCTGTACGGTGTGTTGTTTGCCGATGCTGTCACAGTGCAACTGGAGGTCAGAGGTGTGCGCGCGCAAGTGTGCCTGAACTTGGAGTGGGATGGCCCCTGCGGGCCATGGTGTGCCATCGGTCGCCGGCCTTGTTAGTGGAGCATGTGGCATTCAGGTGGAGGAGCCTCGCTGCCGGTGTGGCTATCTGCGTCCACGCCTGCAGTCGCCATCCGTAGCGCCGTCAGCGGCTTCTGCCCTCTTCAACACGAGGGGGCAGAGAGGCCACCGTCCGTGAGCAGGGGTCCGATACTACAAACATGTAAACATATATGTGATAGTGGGTGGGGGGGGGGGTGTGTGCTTGCGGGGGCGATGTCAGCAGCTTTATGCTTGGGGCGCGCTGCTGGGCAATGGCCGCTGATGGGCGCCTGCGTGGGTGTTGGGTCGTGTCTGAGGTTCACGCGCTGGTTGTTTCTTGTCTGCGTCAGGGGGGGGGTGGGGGGGGGGGGGTGGCGCCGCTTGCGATGATTCCTGCGATACAGCATTAGCCCCTGTGACCCACCTCCGGCCTCACCCAGTCTATGTGAGCCCTCTGACAGTGCCCTCCCCCTTCAGGGACCCCAGGATGCCATCCCAGAGCTGAGCTATCGGGAACTGCCGCAGGCCCGCTATTTCTTCCCGGCGGAGCGCCGTGCCTCCCGCCCCGGCCCAGTTGGTAAAGGATGCAAACCAGTGTTTTGGGGTGGGCGGTTCCCGCCGCTTCCAGTGTCGCGTAATCAGCCGTTTGGCCGTAACGAGGCCCAGATCCCAGAACCGTGCCTGCGTTTTGTTTAGCTTGGTTCTTTTATAGAGGCCGAGGATGGACGCCTCCCACGTGTCCGGCAGGCCCGGGCCCGTGCTGTGGTTCAGGAGTGAGGTCACCTCCCCCCAGTACGTGGTCAGGGTTGGGCAGTGCCAAAGCATGTGCAGGATGTCTGCGCCTAACAGGTCACATCTGGGACAAACAGCAGTGTCGACTGCAAAGTATCTGTTAATTCTATCTGGCGTTAGGTATGCCTGGTGCAAGATGTATAGTTGGATGACACGGAAGCGGGAATTGCGGGGGATGTTCACGGGGCTAGCCAGTACTAGGTTCCACTCCTTGTCCGTCCAATCCCTCCCACGGTGCGCCGCCCATTTAGCCCTAATCTGCTGCGTGGGTTTTTGCGTGTGGATAAGAAGCGCCTGCGCCAACCAATGCGTGATGTGCGAGCCTCTGCCCATTACATGTAGATATTGGACCAGGTGGTGCATCGGTGGTTCATCCTGGATGTCACCCCAGGAGTCAGTGTATGCCCGCAGCACCGATGCATGGAGTAGGAACTGCCCGGCCGGGAGTCCCGTGGTGTCAGATAACTCCGCAAATGAGAGCAGGGCTCCGTCAGAATACAGGTCACCCATGGTCTCTACTCCAGCCGCGACCCAGTGGTCCAGATTGCGCTGCGTAACCACCCCGCTCCTCCTGGGGGTGCCCAGCAGGGGGAGGGCAGGAGCATATGGCCTGGTATTGTGCGTCAGCTTCAGGCTGCGGAGAAAACATTTGCAGGCCACGGCCACATGCATGGGCAGGGGACGGGGTCCCTTGGTCAATTGGTGAAACAGGGCGCAGGTCTGGGGATGTGTCCACTGGTAGTCCGCAGTGGCCGTATCGTCCAGATGTGCATCGCTGAGCCAGTACGTCACCCACTGGAGCTGCGCGGCCAGGTAATACAGCTCCATGTTGGGGACAGCCAATCCTCCCTCCGCGGTCGGAGAGTACAGTTTAGCCAGCGCCACTCGAGGTCGCCCCGTGTTCCAGATCAAGCCACGGAGCATCGATTCCAGATCGCGGAATATCCGCGTGGGGACATACGTGGGGATATTCGCGAAGTAGTATAGCAGCCTAGGGAGCGCGATCATTTTAGTAAGGGCGATGCGGCTGGGCACGTTCAGCGGAAGGGTTTTCCAGAAGGACATCTGGGCTCGCAGAGAAGAAATGGCGCGCACCAGGTTGCCCTCTAGTAAGTCCTGTGGGTCTCTATAGATGTGCAGTCCTAGGTATTTAAACGTGGTCGGGTACCAAGCGAGCCTGGCCCCTCCAAGATGCACATCGCATTCCTCCTGATCACGGCTAAACGAGTATGCCCCGGACTTGGCCCAGTTGACCCTGAGGCCCGAGACCTCTGCGAAGTTCTGGAAGACGTCCGATAGCTCGGCTGGCACCGCAGTGAGGTCCCGCACATAAAGCAGCAGGTCGTCTGCATAGAGTGAGACTATGTGCGTACCGTCAGCCAATGGGATCCCCCATTCCGCTCCTCTGTCCCGTAGCAGAGCTGCTAGTGGTTCGATGGCTAAGGAGAAGAGGAGGGGGGACAGGGGGCAGCCTTGCCTGGTGCCTCTGCGCACCCCAATCTTCTCCGACAGCAGCCTTCCCGTCCTCACTCGGACACTGGGTCTCTGGTAGAGCAGACCGACCATGTCGGCAAATGCATCTCCCACCTCAAATCTGTCCAGCACGGCTCCCAGGTATGGCCATTCTACCGAATCGAAGGCCTTCTCCAGGTCCAGGACCAGGCACCCCGATCTAGGCCAATGCGTCAGAGCCGCTTCCTGAATCCGGAAGAGGCGGCGTAGATTACGAGACGTGCTCCGCGCCGGCATGAAGCCATTTTGATCGGCGTGTATCAGAGTAGGTGCCTCCAGGGCCAGGCGGCGGGCCAGGAGTGAGGTGAAAATTTTATAATCAGTATTTAGCATGGCCAACGGTCTATAGGACCCCATAAGTGCGCCATCTCTGCCCGGCTTCAGCAGCGAGACCAAGTTTGCCTTGTTAAGCGAGTCTGGGAGTGCTGATTCTTCCATTGCTGTATTGTACAACTTGAGCAACTCCGGAACCAGCGTGTCTGAACACGCCTTAAAAAATTCGGCGGGCAGTCCATCCGGGCCAGGTGATTTGCCGTTGGACAGTGCGAAGATGGCCTCGCGTATTTCGTCCGCGGAGAATGGCGCCCCCAGGGCGTCCTGTTGTGGACCCATAAGGGAGGGCAGCGGGATGTCTGACAGGTATTCTGCTATGTAGGCCGCAGTTACTCTCAGTTGCGACTTGTATAGGGCCCGGTAGTGTCCCACAAACGCTTGGTGTATCCTAGTTTGGGTGTACACTAGGTCTCCCTCAGCCGTGCGGATGACGGAGACCGGCTCCGTGCGTTCCTCCTGCCTGACTAACCAGGCCAATAGCCTGCCGGGCTTGTCACCGTGCTGGTGCACTCGCGCCGAATGGGCCGCAAAGTTGACGTGCCGCAGCCGTTCCAGTAGCGTTTCGTGTTCCGCCCGGGCCGCCTGCAGCCGGTCACCTGCACCCTCCACCGCCTCCTGCTCCCCGCCGAGTAGGTCCGCCTCCACCCTGCGCAAGTCCTCCTCCAACTTCCACCGTATGCTCCCCTGGGTGCTCAAGCAATGTCCCCGTACCACCACCTTGAATGCGTCCCACTCTACTCTCGGGGAGGATGCTGTATCTGAGTTGTCTTCGAAGTATTGCGCTACGCTGGCCTGCAGGGAATCTCTAAAGGGGGCATCTAGCAGTAATGCAGGTTGCAGTCGCCACGTGGGGATTGGCGGGCGCGGGCGTTCCCAGGCCATGTGCAGTGTATGGGGGTTATGGTCGGAGTGTGTCCTACCCAGGTATTGTGAGTCAGTGATATGGGGCAACATGTCCGCTGACACCATGTATCTGTCGAGGCGAACATGTAATGCATGTGCTCCCGAGAAGTACGAGTACACCCTAGTGTTCAGATTGTGCGCACGCCATGCATCTTTCAGACCCCACTGCGTCGCCCACTGTGTGAGTGCCCTCGTGGCCCCCTGGGGTGTCGCCTCTGGCCTCGGCGGGACCGAACGGTCCAGCACTGGGTCTAGTACCGCGTTATAGTCGCCCCCCAGGATCCATGGGACGCCGTGCCAGGGCGCTAATTTCCCTGAGATACGCGCCAGGAAGGCGCCCTGATCCGTGTTTGGAGCGTAAATGGACGCCAGGACCACTGGTTGCCCGTCTATGCGGCCCTTCACCAGGACATACCTCCCCTCCGCATCTATGTGTACGTCCGACATTACAAAGGGAGTTCCCGGCTTTACCCACAGCAGCGCCCCGCGGGCGTACGAGGAGTATTCAGTGGCATACAGTTGTCCCCTCCATCTCCGCCTCAGCGCTGTCACCTCCGCCCCACTCAGGTGTGTTTCCTGCAATAGCGCGACCTGCACGTTCTGCCTCTTCAAGTAGGAGTAGATTTGGTACCTGCGCGCGGGTGTGTGCATACCTCTAATGTTCCACGTGCATATTTTTATGGCAGACATTGCAGCAATATACATTCCCCCCTGACCCTTCCAATAGCAGCGGCATCACCAAAGGCCCCAGCAGTGGCTCCCCCAGCTCTTCCGTTCCCACCCCCCACATTACACTCAGCAAAGTTTGGGAAAACATAAGGACAGGGAAAAAAAACAGTAAAGAACAACAACCAACAGCGGGCTAACCCCACTAAAATACCAAAAGGGCAGTGGCGGAACGGGCCACCGTCCATACTCTCAAGAGAGAGGAACATTCTTGCTTTGTTCAAGGGGTAGTGTGTGCTAAGCACAAGTTCGGCAGGATGTATGTATAGTCAGTTTTAGGGGAAGCAGGCCGCTTCCGTGAGCCTTACAATACAGGACAATAGTGGCCGCCCACTGCGGTCCAATGCTCCAAATCGCCCATCTTGTGTGCGACCAGGCGCAGATGCGCGCTAAAAGACCACCCCTACAACACCCTCCCAGCTTACCACTTGTGCCATAAGGGCATTACTCACTGTTCCAGGTGTCCACAGTTCGATCAGCTGGCAGGGGGGGGGGGGGGGGGGGTGGGGGGTGACCCCAGCAGTGGCGGGCGCCGATTGCGCACCATCATCCAGGCGACCACTGCCAACCCCTCCCTCGTCATGGCAAGGCCAACGCAGACATCCCCCGTAGGGTCAGTGGATCAGGTCTGATGTTTGCGGCGTGACGATGGGCAGTTCCACCGAGATCTGTGAGTTCGGGATCCCGTATATGGCCTCGTCGTCGTCGCTGGGTACCGGCTGTTGGCCGTCCTCCTGGGCCGTCTCGTGGGAGGATGAGTTGCTTATTTGGGAGACCTTCTGCAGTGCATCGCGTTGTTCTCGGAGCATCTGGTCCTGTGTGGGGGAGAGTCCCGCCCCCTCCTCCGCGTGTTGGGACTGTTGGGTCCTGTGCCTGCGGCGTCGTCGCGGTGCTCGTGGCCTGGTCCTCGTCTCACCTCCGCGAGAGTGTTTCGGTGCCGTGTCCGTGCCTCCGTCCAGCCACTCGTCGGCCTCCTCGGGTGTGTTGAAGAAGTAAGTGCTGTCTCCCGCCACCACTCTCAGCTTGGCAGGGAATAGCAGGGAGTACTTGAGGCCCGCGGTGCGCAGTCTCCTCTTCACTGCCATGAAGTCGTGCCTCTGGCGCTGCACCTGGATGGTGTAGTCGGGGAAGAACATGATCGACGCGTTGTCTATGCGCACCTCGCCCAATCGCCGTGCCTCACGCAGCACCGTGTCTCTGTCCCTGTAGTTCAGTATCCTGAAGAGCAGCGGCCTCGGGTTGGCGCCGGTGGTATAGGGTCTCGTTGGCACCCGATGTGCGCGCTCCACGACGAAGTGCGGTGACAGCGAGCCTTCGGGCAAAAGTGTCCGTAGCCATTCTTCCACATGTTCGGCCGGGCGGTTCCCTTCCCATTTCTCTGGAACCCCCACAAGTCTAATGTTGTTGCGTCTCGCCCTCCCTTCCGCGTCCTCAGCCCTGTCCTCCAGGAACTCCACTCTGTTCAGGAGGTCCTATACGTGTCTGTCAGTCTGGGTGACTTTGGGCTCGATCTCCTTCACTGCGCCTTCCAGGGTCTTGGTGCGGTCGGACAATTTCCTATGGTCATCACGCAGGAGGGTCAGGTCCACTGCGACCCCGTCAATTTTGGACTCCAGGGAGGTTCTAGTTTGCTGGAGGGACTGCTCCATCCGTTCCACCGCTGACAGCACGCTGTCAAGCCTCGCAGCCAGTTGCTCGGCGGCCATTTTGTGTATCCGCTTGTCCGTCTTCCCCTTCGGCGGGGCCCCTCCGGTCCCGGTGCGGGTCCGCACTCCCCCGGACATGTGCTGGTGGCGCCTGTCCTGCAGGGTCGGCCCCCGGCGTTGCTCCAGTGACGGCGTCCCCCGAAGCGCTGCGTGCCTGGGTTGGGGCCCCGCGAGTGCTGGCTAGTCCCTTTGGTTAGGCCGTCATTGTTGTCCCCTAGGGGGGGGGGGTCCTCCAGCGGGCGGCCTTGCGCGGGGGGCTCGGCGCAGGCGGGGGGGTCCTGTCCCCTCCTTCGCCCGTGCTCGTCCCTGGCGGTCCGCGGCCGCGCCGATTGCCCCCCGGGGCGCTAGCGGGTCGCGGCCCAGTCACTCCGCCTCAGTTGTAGTGGGGGCCGGGGGGACCGGCACTGTGCGTGAGTCCGAGGGGTCCAGGCGTCGTGAACGGGTCTGACCACCGGTTCCGGCCCGGGTCACAGCCTCTCGTGTGCCTCGCCGACCTTCAGGCAGTGATTGTCCCCGTGGGGGGGCCCCGCAGGTGGGCCCGGCGTGGGGCACACCGTCGTGTGTCTCCGTCCCAGGGGAGGGCGGTCAGCCTGTCTCCGGCAGTGGTGTGGCGTCCAGGCGAGGGGAGGGACGGTCTGCTGTGCTGCAGGTCTTGGGGCCGCAGTGCCCGGGCTGTCGCTCCGCGTGGGCTCCTCTATGCTGGCGGGCGCAGGAGGGACTCACCGGGTGGCTCCGATGGCTGTGCTGTGTCTCGGAGAGGGGCCCCCGCTGGTCGGGCCGCCACGTCACCGGCGCCTCTCTGGGGTCGATCTCCACGCCTCGCCTGCCCTAGATGTGCCCTAGGTGTGCCCTCCAGAGGTCCAAGGAGCCCGCCAGTTCGCAGGGCAGCAGTCGCGCGACGGCCGCGATGTGGGGGCCGGGGGCCCACTTCCCGCTTGGTCCGGGCCCTCCGCTGGAGTCCCGCTGCGGTTCAAGGCGATCGCCGGGCCACCGGAGGTTGCTCACAGCGCGGCAGCAGCCGGCCAGGGGGCCACGGACAGTGTGGCGTGGCCTACCAGTTAGGGCCTGTGAGCTGGGCCCAAGCCTCGGACTCCCGCAGCCGCCCCGCCGGCCAGGTGTCAGCGGATCCCGCAGGAGGTCCGCAGGATAGGTCGGGGTCAGCCTCGTCGGAGCCCCGAGACAAAAGTCGGCCAGATTGCCGAGGAGAGCTCCGGGAGGGTCCGCCAGCAGTTTCGGGCGGCTAGGATTAAATTCGGCGGAGAAACGGCTCAGGGAAGGGGAGCTTGGCACGGAGCTCTACCCTAACGCGTCCTCCGCCATTGCGTGCTTAGCCACGCCCCGAGGTGGATTCTTCTTATTTGTGATGAAAGACATCATAGCTTCAAATCTATGATTGAAGTACCTGCATACATTCACTGGATCCAAAGAACACAGTTCTCCAGGTGTCTTGAATTCAATGTTTTCAATATTTCCATTTGCCTCTCGTAGAAATTCAAGTAAGTCTTCCCAGCCATACTCGGCACAGCTCAGAGTGAGGAACCATGTTGGAGTTCCTAAGTTCCTCAGCATACATTTTAAATCACCATGACGACGGTACCAGTACTCATTAGTACCACGCTGACACGCCATGAGATTAATAAGGTGAGAATCCAAAATACTGTCTTGGACATTGACTTTATGCATAAAGTCACTTGCCGAGATGTTTCGCATCTGTATACCACTTTTTAAAATGTGGTTCACTGCATATGACAGTCCTGACAGATCGCTTTCAAACAAGAGATGAAACAAATAGGGAATGCATTGACGAAACCTAGGATCTTCTGCATACAATCGTAAAGTCCGGTATTCAGACGCAGGAATTTGATGAGGTCGCTCATCATATCTTCCTCCTTGACCTGTGGGAAATAGCTGTGGGAAACACCGAGCTTCCAAACTTTCCTCCCAAACACTAATGGGACTCCCTTTGGCTTGTTTCATTTGAAACAACTCAATTGCATTCCCCATGACTTCCTTGGAATGCAAAGGATGAACACTATAATGTTCATATATTTCTTCACTATTAGACACCTCTACTTTCTCAATTTGGCCAGCACACAAAACGCTATCCTCTTCATCACTTACTTCCTCTTCTGCAACATATACATTCTTATAGTACTTATTATTTTTCTTCAAATACAAAGTTGCATTTTTCACTTTCCTAACATCCACTAAATCTTGCCATATTTTCTTATTCTTTATCGGAACTCCATTAACCAAGATAACCAGAGGTTCCTCTTCCACTTTCTCAACTCCAATTGTGTTAATGTTTTTGTTCAAATCTAGAGGCAAATAAACAACTCTTCCCTTTAATCCTCTCTGTAAATCTGCTGGAGGCAACTTCCCTGTCTTTGGCTCCATTCTTACAATAGCCTGAAAGGGATGGATACTTTGAATCAAAATAGATTCATAAGTATTTAAATCCTTCAATTCTGAAGGAATCTCAACCAATTCCAGATTATTATGAACCGCCCTAGCAGGCATCTGGTTTTGATTTAATTTATTACAACAATAAGTACACACACGTTGGTCCACTCCCAAATCAAAACAATTTTCTACCATCAAGTATGTGGCAAAATCCTTCCATTCACTATTATTTTCCCTTTCACTTTTTGCATATAAATCCACTAACTTAGTCTGATTCTTATAATAAGTGCGTCGACAACATACACAAGTGAAATTAGGCCTCTCACTTGATTTCATCTGAAACGTGGCAATTTCCTTCTGAAAATAATCTGTACTGGAAACCTGTACATTATCTTCAACATTACCCTCTACTTCAGGGTCAATTTGAACATTCTCATCTTTACTACCAAAGTAACAAAACTCAATTTCTTCACAAATATTCTTCACATCTATTTCAGAACCATGCAAAAGAGCAGCACATAATTGTTTAAGCATAATTGCTGGACTCTTAGCATAATACAACATTCTCACTAATTTTCTCACTTTATTATGATGCACTGCTAGCATCCTGAAATGATGAAAAACACTCTGGCATACTCTCCTGGAAAGACAAGCCAGTGAATGACCACGCAAACCTGTCATTTGTCTCACTCTGCAAGGATCTAAATCTTGCAACAACTTCATTTTCTGCTTCAAACTTTTCTTATTAAATGTCCGTATAAAATCACAAAGCAAATTGATGGAAACCTGTTGCACACTGCAAATAGAACTACACTTCCAAATGTACACAGGACCCTTAGGACGTCTTCCTAAAACCTCATCACTTAGCGCCTCTCCTGTCTCTGTTGTCACAAGTTGTTCTTTTTCAACTGGACAACCATCCTTCACTTCATAAGCTCGACCACTGGTGTCAACTTTAAACACCAAATCATTATCCTGAAAATAACTCTCCTCATTAAAAAATGCCTCACAACTTGAACTATGCATCCATTCTCCGGAAAAAACTTCACAAAAGTTAGTACGATTTACTACTCTCTTCCATCTACTTTTTGTTTTGAAATCAGAAATTACCTTGCTTAGTTTCCTAATTCTATTGATTACCAAAATAAACAACTTTCGCTTAATTTCAAAAGCATGATCAATAATTTTCTCTACATTTTTCTTCTTCTTATAAAATGCCGCTTTCTGTTGGCCTTTTTTTTTAATATTTTTCAATAAATTAACTATTATCCTGTTACGGAACATTCGATTTCGAATGTCCCTAAACTGTTGTTTCCTTCTACTATCATGCACAGAGTTATCTCTTCCTCTACCAGTAACATTTGTGATGGGTCTCTCCTTTCCATTTAAATTGCTTTTCTTTTTGTGGACTGAAACATTTTTGGGAGAAAAACTTTTCTTACTACAAATATTTCTTAAGAATGATTTCGTGCTCTTACCCGGACCTTTCTTGGTGTTTTGACAAGTATTTGGGGAAGAGGACTGCTGCAATAAAACATCATCCTGCTGTCTTTGACGTTTTCTAGCCTTTCTTATTCTATTTTTTGTAGGCATTTTCCAAACTATGAAAGAATCTGTAGTTGAATCTGTGGAAAAATATAATAAAAAATGTTATTAACCACTATTACCAAACAGTAAATGAATAACAGTCATCTAAAACTTAATGCCCTACTAATTATTTAACATAGCAAATGTTTTCCACCAGCACTGCATCACAAAAATGACACTCAATGGTACAAAACAGGCATAGAACAATCATAAATCACTCCCTAATATTTTAAATGATTAATTCAGGATGACGATAAGATGTAGCCTATCTAAAGGTTTGTTTAGGCCCAGATCTTTAGACTGGGGTGAATGTGTGTCATTGATCCACATTCAGTCCATCACCTGTTTTGTTTATTTGAGGTGAGGCCAACACATGGTTGCAGATAAGATTTTCACTGAAAAAAACCAAGGTAAAAAAACATGTGAAGGCCTACCAATGAAGTAAATCATTAAATGAAAACCAATACATTTCTGGAAATATGCACTGCTAGTGCTTCATAAGTTGTTTTGGGTCATATTTATAAGGCATTTGAGTATCTATTATGCTATTTTACGTTCTTCATGGTGCAAATTTCTTGTAAATACGCTCCCACCTGCGGTTGGCAAATTTAGATTTTGATTATGGGAGTTACATAGGCATGTTAATAATTTCCCAAAAATGGTGTATGACCCCAAACAACCTTTGAAGCAAATGCTCTTAGCCATGTTATCCACCTCCCATTGGATAACATGGCTAAGAACTGCTCGCAAATGCGAAAAAAAAACGGCCGCAATGCATGAATATCGCTGAAAAGTCAGCGATATTCATGCATTTTCCAGCAAATGCTCTTAGCCATGTTATCCACTTCCTATTAAATAACATGGCTAAGAACTGCTCAGGGCCCCATGAGGAACGCTTTCCATTTAAAAAGGTAAACATAACATCAAAGACACTAAAATGCCTTCTAAATATGACCCCAAACAACCTATGAAGCTCTAACAGTGCATATCCAGAAATTTAATTGATTTCAAAATTCGTTTTTAAACACAGCATATAAATCAATTGTACACCTGCATTCATGAAGAAATGACTAAAAATGTCCTTGAGACACATGAAAGTGTTTTCTGGAATGCCCTAGCACCATTTTTGGGACACTATTAACATGGCTAGGTAACTCCCATAATCAAAAACAAAATTTGCCAAGCGCAAGTGGGAGCGTATTTACAAGACACTTGCCCCATGAGGAACGCTTTCCATTTAAAAAGGTAAACATAACATCAAAGACACTAAAATGCCTTCTAAATATGACCCCAAACAACCTATGAAGCTCTAACAAAACATATCAAGAAATGTAATTGATTATCGCAAATGCGATTAAAAACGGCCGCAATGCATGAATATCGCTGAAAAGTCAACGATATTCATGCATTATCCAGCAAATGCTCTTAGCCATGTTATCCACCTCCCATTGGATAACATGGCTAAGAACTGCTCGCAAATGCGAAAAAAAACGGCCACAATGCATGAATATCGCTGAAAAGTCAGCGATATTCATGCATTTTCCAGCAAATGCTCTTAGCCATGTTATCCACTTCCCATTAAATAACATGGCTAAGAACTGCTCAGGGCCCCATGAGGAACGCTTTCCATTTAAAAAAGTAAACATAACATCAAAGACACTAAAATGCCTTCTAAATATGACCCCAAACAACCTATGAAGCACTAACAGTACATATCCAGAAATTTAATTGATTTCAAAATTCGTTTTTAAACACAGCATATAAATCAATTGTATACCTGCATTCATGAAGAAATGACTAAAAATGTCCTTGAGACACATGAAAGTGTTTTCTGGAATGCCCTAGCACCATTTTTGGGACACTATTAACATGGCTAGGTAACTCCCATAATCAAAATCTAAATTTGCCAAGCGCAAGTGGGAGCGTATTTACAAGACACTTGCCCCATGAGGAACGCTTTCCATTTAAAAAGGTAAACATAACATCAAAGACACTAAAATGCCTTCTAAATATGACCCCAAACAACCTATGAAGCTCTAACAGTACATATCAAGAAATGTAATTGTTTATCGCAAATGCGATTAAAAACGGCCGCAATGCATGAATATCGCTGAAAAGTCAACGATATTCATGCATTATCCAGCAAATGCTCTTAGCCATGTTATCCACCTCCCATTGGATAACATGGCTAAGAACTGCTCGCAAATGCGAAAAAAAACGGCCGCAATGCATGAATATCGCTGAAAAGTCAGCGATATTCATGCATTTTCCAGCAAATGCTCTTAGCCATGTTATCCACTTCCCATTAAATAACATGGCTAAGAACTGCTCAGGGCCCCATGAGGAACGCTTTCCATTTAAAAAGGAAAACATAACATCAAAGACACTCAAATGCCTTATAAATATAGCCCAAAACAACCTATGAAGCTCTAGCAGTACATATCCAGAAATGTAATTGATTTCTAAAATCGTTTTTAAAAACAACATAGCTTACATAACAGACCATGGAATGGGCTCCATGTACCACAATAACTTGTGTTACTGCATGCCAGAATGCTACACCGAATATGCAATTACAATTTCTCAAAGAAACTAATTCTATTAGTATATCACTAGAGACAAAACCACATTTTAAAAACACAGCTTTCTTCATCATTTTCTCCTTAAATCATACTATTCTCTATCTAAATTAAATAAATCTTTTCTCACCTTAGCAAATATTTTTTGAGTTTTGAAAACAGTCTCAGAAATACACCAAATTGTCTTCACCAGAAGAAAAAGGATGCACTCCAAAGGCTGCAGCTATTGAAAGCACAGAAATACAGATATTCATTTCACATATCTCTCATATTAGCCAATCATAACTCTTCCCTCACTTTTTTCAAATCAAAACCCTTCCCCCCTCTGCCCTCTCTGCCTTTTTTCCATAGCAACCACCTCCTGGAAGACCTCTCATGTTTGCAAATTCACACAACAATGTTTCAATTGAACTCTGAACTCTCAGTGCACCTGCGTATCCAGTGCAATCTTTCATTAACTGTTTCTTCCTTGACCATTCAAATTACATGTTTCAAAGAACACATCCATGCACCCTAACTTTCTGTTTTCAGAAATGGAAATGCACCAATCACTGCTAATGATTCATTAGCATTGCAAATCCACACTTTTTTTTCTTTAGAAACTCCTACTGTTTTAACTGCCCTTTCATTACCACACTTCATCTGACTGCAGAACAACCTTCTCCCACCATGTTTAAGGTCTGGATTGTTGGACATAGTTACATCCACTGGGCTCAAAGGTATGCTGAGAACAGAAATTTACCTAACCTCAATTTACAAGATGTGGAAATTAAGTGGTTGGGCCAAAGAGGATTAAAATGTCACCAATTGATACCATTGGTGAAAACCTTTATGCATTTGCCAAAACCTGACCTGTTAATAGTGCACTGTGGAGGTAATGATTTGGGCACTTTGACAGGGGTAGGTCTGGAAATGCTTTTAAAGGACACCTTTGAGCAATTAATGGCACTTTTTCCTCAAACTGCCTTGGTATATTCCAATATATGCCAAAGACAGAAATGGAGGTGGTCCAACCAATTTTGTCCACAAATTGAGAAAGCGAGGAAGCATGTAAACAAATCTGTTTCAGCTTTCATGAGAGACCATGGAATGGGCTCTCTGTACAACAATAACTTGCGTTACTACATGCAAGATATCTACAGAGGAGATGGAGTTCACTTCTCAGATGAGGGCAACAGAATTTTCATTCTGAATTTAAGACTGTGCATTGGTACCTACTTATAAGTACCTAAATGTACCATAAACCCAAAAGCTCTTCTCAGAGCTACCCTTCATCTGATCACACACTTTTATTATTTTTTTTCTAACTTTTTTTCTGTAATTTTCAACAAACTACGCTCAAAGAGCGCTATCCGGTACGCGAACTGGAAGCTAACCGCGCAAAATTTCAAAAAAAAAGTTTTTTCTTCGCACATATAGTCCTCCTCAGCCACCCTCAGAAAACGTAGGGGGTCAAAATACTTGTACCATGCCCCCTTCTACCCATTCAGAACATTATTTACCCTCCATTTTATACCTTGATTCGACCGAAACACAAAATGGTGGACTCCCGTTACGCTCCTAGTTCGCGGACCGGACCGCTTCCCGGGAAGCGGTCCAAAAAAAAGGTGGGAAAGTAATTTACAGAAAAACGACTACAGACACTCTCACCAAATATAAATTAGCTCATACTACATAACAATCCCTTTCATTCTCACAAATTTGATTGAAATTTCATTTAGCCATTTAGCCTGTAGACCTCTCCAAGTACCGTGAGGTAAATTACTTCACAAAACACATCGGAACTGTTGGAATTGACAACCAATGAAAATGTTACTTTCATTTTCCACTTTTATTACCTGACATTTGATTGGTTATATACCTGTATATATATAAAGGAAGAGAAGGAAACACAGCCATTTTGACTACTACTTCTTGTTGTACCTCACATTTCAATAGCTTCAAAAAACTTCAACTTCTTTGTGAAGGTAAGTTATAATTTTTAGAAATGAAATATATTGTGCACTATAACTTAATATAGTAGACTTTTTCTGCTAGATATACACTATCCCTCTGTAGTAGTAATGTATTTAGATAGACTTCTCTGTTATAGTTATGAATGGAGTAAGGCTTGTCTTGGTTAAATCACATACACTTTTTTATAGTCCTATTTCCACTCTGATACTATACACTGCCAAAAGATAAATTCACTGATAAAAACTGCCTATCTAAAATTAATCCCAACAGTGCCCTATCTCTACTAATATATATTTTTTTAATCCAAATTTCAGGCAAAATGGAAGGCGAGCAGCAAGTTTCTTTTGAGATGGACCTGCAAGAGAGCAGCCAGGAATTGATTGAACAAATTGACATGGAATTTATGGATGAAAGCTTGGATAATGAACTGCTGCAATGTGTCCAAGCAGTAGATACCCTCCTTGCAAATGAGGACATTTTACAACCTCACAGATTGCAAACAATATTTCAAGAAAATAATGACATTTCAGACACTCAAATGTTAGAAAGTTTAATAAATTATGAAAAACAATCAAAATAAAAAAAAAACTTTAAAAAAAAAGAAAACAAAAAAAACCAACAAAAACAACAAACAATTAACATACAGTATTTGAAAAGTGTATCATTCTATTATCCTTATAGTACGCTGCCTAGAACGCTTTCCGGTTCGCGTACTAGGCGCTAACCACGCAAAAAAAAAAAAATAATAATTTTATGACCCTCCTGGGCCCTTTTAAAACCTCCACATAAAACCTAGGGGGTCAATGAGGATCTACTATGCCCCCTTATGGTAATTTCCCCCTTTGTTTTGGCCTCCTCTTGTCTCTCGATCCTACCGAGAGACAAGATGGCGGCTGCACCGGACTGTTTAGAATGTTGACAGACACCGAAGAGCCAATCAGCTTTCCGTGCGCAAAGTTCCGTAACGCGAAAAGTACGCGAACCGGATCGCTGCCCGGAGCGCTGTTACAGATATATATCTTGATTTAAACGTTAATTTCTCAAAATCCACTGAAGCACATATATTGAGACCTAGCAAAGGCACATCGGGCTAACAGTCGCTACAATTTTGCCAAGTTTCGTGGAAATCCATTCAGCCGTTTGGGCTAAAAGTGAGTCCAACCGCCCTATGGAAATTAACATGGGAAAAACGCGTTTTGGGACCCCCCTTTTTCTGGCCCCCCCCCCTGACGACCCCCCCCCAAATTTTCAGGGGCTGCTCAGAAACAAAATGTGCCATTTTCCTGAAAATTTCAGCCAATTTCGTCCACAAACACCAAAGTTATTAGACATAGAATTTTCAGAAATCCCATAGGGAAAAAATCCTAACTATATATACCTACTGGCGACCGCCGGAGCGCTTGACCAGTTTTGGACATTTTGTGAAGATTCGTCAACCGGCACCAAAGTTATTCCAAATAGAATGTTGCGGATTTCCTAAGGAAAATAGGTGCTCACTATAACTACCTACTAACCGCCATATATATATATATATATATATATATATGGCGGTTAGTAGGTAGTTATAGTGAGCACCTATTTTCCTTAGGAAATCCGCAACATTCTATTTGGAATAACTTTGGTGCCGGTTGACGAATCTTCACAAAATGTCCAAAACTGGTCAAGCACTCCGGTCCGCTCCTATCCTGAAAGTCTTGGGGTGATTTGTGAAGCAGGGGCTGAGAAAAAAGGGGGGTCACTTGTTTTCCAAATGCAATTTTCCATCGCGGCTACAGCCCGAACGGCTCAACGGAATTACACCACATTTGGCAAAGTTGTAGTCCTTGGTTCAGACCCGTGCCTTTTGCTTATATGGTGTAAATCTTTTCATTAGTTTCTGAGAAAATTACAATTAAAAGTTCATATATCCATGACTTCGGTGGATCAGTGCATCTTGCGAACACTCTAAGTGCACCGTCCTGATCACGCGCATTAGGCTGATTGGCTGTCAAGTGGTTGTCAACATTCGAAACCAGGAAGTGTTGGCAGCCATGTTGTTCCTCGGTAGAAGCGAGGTTGAAGAAGTCAGCGGGCGAAGTGTGGAAAACCTATAAAGGGGGTAGGGTAGAAATATCTTGACCCTCTATACCTGCTTAGAGGGTCCCACAACAACTCCCAGGGCCACATTTTTTTTCTAAAAATGGCAAAGTACGCTTAGGGTTTGTGGATCATGGCGTAAACAAACATAAAAAAAGGAAGAGCAGGCTTTAATATTTAGCTACCGGGGGGCCAAATTTCGGGGGCAAAAGGTTTAAATTTTATGGGGTCCCAGAGGGGCTTCATAGCACCGGGGATCGCCACCCTCCGGGGCTAAAACATTAATGGGTGGTGGGGGTAGCTCAACCGCCACCCCACCAGTAAAATAGATGGGTTGGGGGGTTTAAAGGCCCGCTACCCCCTGGGGCTTTTTCAAAAATTGTTAAGGGGGGCTTTAAGGTCCCTCAAGTCCCAGGGCCCGCCATTTCTGTTTGCTATGGCTCCATGGTGTGCACGTGTTGGGTGCAGGACTCTAACCTGTCGGGTGCACGACTCCAAGGGAAAAAAAGTAATATTTATTAGATATACATGAAGCTTATGTGTTTAGATTTTGGGTGGCTCTAAAAAGAGCCCTTGTGTTTATTGAGAGAATGTTGGCACTTACAAGTAAGTACCTATGCAGAGTCTAAGGTTCAAGAGGAAGACTCTATTACCCTCATCTGTAAAATGTACACCATCTGTCCAATAGATGCCATCCATATTGAAACGCAGATTGTTGTGGTAAATGGACCCCATTCTTTGATCTCTGAGAAAAGCATAAACATATTTATTGACATGTTTCCTAGCTTTCTCAATCTGTGGGCAAAATTGATTTGACCAGTTCTATTTCTGCCTTTGCCATATGTTAGAAAAGACAAAGGCAGTTTGGGGGGAAACTGATATTCAATTCAGTAAAGGTGTCTTTCATAAGCATTTCCAGACCTACCCTAGTCGAAGTGCCTATGTCATTGCTACCACAGTGCACAAATATGAGGCCAGGTGGTTGGAGATGTAAAAAGGATTTAACCAATGGCATCAATTGGTGCTACTGTAACCCTCTCTGTCCAATCCATGTAATGTCTACATTTAGTAAATCTAGGTCTTTGTTAATGGCTCCATTTACTGTGTACCTTTGGGTGCAGAAAATATAGCTGTGTCCCACAATCCACACTGCACTGAGATGGTCTCTGTAAATGAAATGGCAGTTTGAAAAGTAAGATTTGTCTGAAATGGTGGATAAGGTGTAGTTTTGAAAAAAACAATAGAAATGATTGACTGTTTAAAAACATTATAGTCTGAAAAGTAGGGTGCATATTTCTGTTTTTTTAAAAGCATATTTCTTATTGGTTAAGAAAAACTGTTTGAATGGAACATTACATTAGATTAGGTGATATTTTGAAAAGTCAAGCACACCAGCTGTTTGCCTTAGCAACATTGTGTGCTGAACTTGTGACCCGTGTGCTTAGTTCTGTGTTTATCATCATTAAAATACAGTTATCATGCCTGAAAAAGGTCGAAAAAGAAATAGAGAGATAAAGGATATTTACTTAAAGATAACTCAACAACAAGTATTGGATGAGCAACATAATGTGGCCAAAAAGCGAAAATCTTCTGGTAAGATTACAAAGTACTTTATTAAAAAAAATGTTCAAAATATTGAAAGCAGTGATGACGCTTCAACAAGAAAAAAAATCAAAATAATAGGAAAGGAAAAAAAGCAAATGTGAAGTCAAAAGAATTGGCTTTTGGTAAAAGAAGAGAAAATCTGTTTAAATAAATTTGAAAGAAAGTATTTTAAAATAGAGAGTACATAATTTGCTGAAAGATTTGAAGAAACATAAAAAGAGATCACTATTTTATAAAAAGAAGAAGCATATTGAATCCATTGTTGAAAAGACTTTTGAAGTAAAAAGAAAACTATTTATTTTAGTTTTAAACAGAATTGGATCACTAGATAAACCAATCCATTCAATGAAGTCCAAAAGTAAGAGGAAAAGAGTATTTAACAGAACTAATTCTTTAGATGTTTTTGGGGGGAATGGAAACACGGTTCAAGTTTGGAGCCTTTCTTTAATGAAGAGAGTTATTTTCAGACCAATGATTTGTTGCATGCAGTTGACACCAGTGGTCGAGCTTATGGGGTTAGAAATGGTTATCCAATTGAGAAAGAGAAAATGGTTCCCAGAAATGCAGAAGAAGTGATAGCTGATGAAGTTTTAGGCAGACGTGCTAAAGCCACAGTGTACACGTGGTATTGCAGTATTATTTGTGGTGTACGACAAGAATCGATTGATCTTTTACGTAACTTCCTACGAGAATATAGTAAAAAGTGTTAAACAAAAGATTAAGATGTCGCAAGAATAGACCCTTGCAGAGTGAGAAAAAATATTGGTTTGCAAGGTTATTCTCTGGCTTGTCTTTCTAGAAAAGTATATCAAAGTGTTTTTCATCATTTCAGGATGTTGACAGTACATCATACTCAAATGCGGAAGTTAGTCAGAAGATTGTATTATGCATAAAGTCCAGCACTAAAGTTAAATGAGTTTAACAGTGCTCTTCAGTGTGGGTCAGTTTCAGATGTGAAGAAGATTAGTGATGATATTGAGTTTTGTTGCTTTGGTCCTGAACAAGAGAGTGAAGAAACTCAGACATTACTAGAAGAAAATGTTGAAGAGTATGTTGAACATAGTTGTACAAAAAATGTGAAGGTGAAATTACAAAGTTTAAGGTGATTTCAGGTGAAAGGCCAAATTACTCTTGAATTTGTTGCTGGCGAACTCACTATAAAAATCAGACTAGGAGTGTTGATCTGTATTTAAAAAGTGAAAGGGAAAATAATGATATGTGGAAGGAATATGCAACTTATTTGTTGGTAGAAAATTGTCTGGATTTGGGTTCTGATCAGCATATTTGTAAATATTGTTATAACAAATTAGATCAGAATAAAATGCCCACTAGAGCAGTTCATAATAATCTAGAGTTGGTTGCTATTCCTCAAGAATTGATACATTTAAATACATTTGAGTCTATTCTCATTCAATGTGTGCACCCGTTTCAGGCTATTGTTCGTATGAAGCCTAAAACATGTACATTGCCTCCTTCAGATTTACAGAGAAGATTAAAAGGAAGAGTTGTATATTTAGCATGAGATTTAAAGAAAAATGTGGAAACTATTGGTGTAGAGAGTGTAGAAAATAAACCACTAGTGATTCTAGTTAATGGCGTTCCTACTAACAGTAGGAAAATCTGTCATGAGTTAGTGGATGTTAGGAAAGAGCAGAAGGCGACTTTGTATTTAATAAAAAACAATGAGTACTATATAAAATTTTATATCGGAGAAGAAGAAATACTTTTAGAAGCAGATACTGAAACGTCGAGTTCACAAATTGAAAAAGTGGATATGTCAAGAAGTTAAGAAATCTATGAACATTGCAGTGTACATCCACTTCATTCAAAAGAAGTAATGGGGAACACTATTGAGTTGTTTCAAATGAAAAAAGCATAGGGAAGTCCCATGAGGGTATGGGAAGAGAGCTTGGAAGCTCGTTGTTTTCCGCAAATGTTTCCAACAGGAAAAGGAAGACGATATGACAAACGACCTGTGCAAATTCCTGCATCTGAATATCGGACAACAAGATTATATGCAGAAGATTCAAGATTTAGACCATGTATCCCATATATATTTCATCTTTTGTTTGAAAGTGACTTGTCTGGACTTTCATATGCAGTCAATCACATATTGAATATAAGGGAACATCTGCAAAATGTTTCTGCAAAGGATTTTATGGATAAAGTGCACCAGAGGGATGATCATTTAGAATCTCAGCTGATTAATCTAATGGCATGTCAGTGTGGCACTAATGAATATTGATACCGTCGTAATGGAGAACTGAAATGTATGCCACAGAACTTAGGAACTCCTACATCGTTCCTAACCCTAAGATGTGCTAGCGCCTTGAGACCATCTGGGTGATTAGTGCTCTAAATAAATGCCTTGATTGATTGATTGACTGAGTACGCTTGGGATGCTTTACTTGAATTTCTTCGAGAGGCAAATTCCAATATAAAAAATATTGAACACAAGATAGCTGGAGAATTGTGCTCCTTGGATCCTGTTAATTTATGCAGGTATTTTAATCATAGATTTGAAACAATTATGTCTTTTATTTGCATTAAAAAAATCCTCCTCTTGGAGAAGTTGTGGATTTCTTTTGGATAAAGGAGTATCAAGCAAGAGGTGCTCCTCATATACATATGCTATTATGGATCAAGGATGCCCTAAAATTCGGAACAGATTCAGATGATACTGTTTTGTCTTTTATTGAAGAATATGCCCACATGTGCTGTACCCAAAAGTACAGAAGAAAACAACTTAAGACAACAAGTCTTACGATTCCAAAGCCATTGATGTGGAAAATACTGCAGACGAAAGTACAAGTCTAAGGATAAGTTCTATACCAAATGTCCAAAGGAAGAGTGAACCATTTTATGTCCGGTATGCGACATGTCATCACAAGAAAGTCTCCAAAAATTACCTACAATTTAAGAAGCAAAGAGTCAAAATACATAAATGACTAGAATCCGGTTATTCTGTCCATGTGGAATGCTAACATGGATATTCAATATGTTGCAGACAATTTCATTGCTTTTGCTCTATATGTAACGTCCTACATTACAAAATCAGAAAAGACGGAATTGAAAGAAATGTGGGAAGAGATTTCTCCCGAAAAGAGTCTAAGTAAGAAATTATACAGTTTCTGTTTGAAGATGTTATCCCATCGAGAAATTGGAGCATATAAATGCTCAGATCGGTTATCTCAATTTCCGTCTTTATTAGTTGCTGACCGTATGGCAAGATCTTGTTCCAATCATTCTACAGACCGGTTTAAGCCACTTGTGTCGCGGTCCCTTCTATGCAGGGCACACAAACAGGACATGTGATAAAGTCTCATCCTGAGTTACACAATTGTGACATTTTGTGTCTTGGACTTCCCCACACTTTTTCATAAAAGGTTTTAGTGGGAAAGTGCCCACTCTACATTGATGAAATAATTTTCTATATCCGGGGCACTTAATAAAATCCCAATAGGCCTCCAGCCTGTATTCGCTTTTAAAATCAAGAAAGAGGCACGTAAGTGATGTACCAGAGACCAAGAACAGAAACTATCTCCCTATAAATGGCTTTGAAATCTTGTTTGGATGGGAAACAATTTGGGGTCCTCTCACAAATTAATGAGGCCCAAATCTGATAATGTTGCCTTAATCTTTCATAACCACATAATGTTATTGGATTTATCAGCTTCTCAAGTAAACTTAACAGCTTTAGCATAGGGCGCTAACTCTGGAGTAGTCCAAAGTCGACGCCAATAAGCAAGCGGTCTAAAACCCACAGCTTCCTCAAAAGAGATACACCTTAGATCTGAAGTAAGGGCCTAGGAGGGGAAGATTGAGGGAGGCCGGTCAATGACCTTAAAAATGTATTCTGATCTACAACTAATGAAGCTAAATTTTCGAAGCCCAATAGTTCTGCCCCATAGATTATTGATGCTCTAACCTTACCTTGATATATGGTGAGGGCCGGTCGAACTGGTTTGGTCTGGGAGAACCTGAATTCTTTTAAAAGGGCTCCTGCTAATTGATTATGCCTTAAGACTAGTGATCAGTTATCATCTGCAAGTCTGTACTCCAAATCTAGAAGAATTATTTGGGTGAGTCTAGGTCTTGCTGCAATGCGAAATTGGGTACTGATATTTGTTCAAGAAATTAAATATTTAGCATAAAAAGATCCAGAAAGTACAGATATTTTGAAAACGAATATGTTGGACACTTTTTACCTAAACATAAGTCATCATCTTGAGAACATGTGTCTCTATGAAGTGCTGCAAAACTACATTTTTGAACGGAATACTACTGAGAACATCAATGATGGAAAATATGGAGTGATTGGTTCCAAAGGATGTTTGGTAAAACAAACAAAAGGAAATTTGATTAATCACAGTAAGCTGAGTTGCGACACTGCTGATAAAAGGCAATTTTACTATTTAGCTCTTTTGCAACTGTTCATAGTGTGGCGTTCAGAATTGGAGTTACTTGGAGATTTTCAGAACTATGAAGACTCCTTCAATGCTTGTAAAGATAACATACAATGTACTGCTTTTGCAAATTATGTAAAAATTTTGAACAATGAAATTGATCCAGAAGCTACTATTGCAGCTGAGATTGCTAGAGACAGTTCTTAAGACAGTCAAAGTTCTGCTGAGTCAAGATCCACTAGGACAACCAATTGTTGAAAATGAAGCAGCAATCAAAAAGAATGAGGTAGAAACAGTAATGCATCAAGCTCAAGAAGATGTAACTGACTTAGCAAACTTGGAAGAACAACTAAATGTTGAACAGAAAGAAATATATCAGCAAGTGAGACAACAGATTGATCATGGATTTCTTCATGAAAAGAAAGAATGTACTTGCTCATCTTTTCAACCTATCCAAATGTATGTGAGTGGACAAGCTGGAACAGGAAAAAGTTTCTTAATTAAAGTAATCACCAGTTATCTACAGAAAACAACTGAGTAACATTTGGCTTGTGTTGTAACTGCTCCAACTGGGTTAGCAGCACACAACGTTAAAGGAATTACATTACATCATTTACTGATGCTACCTGTGAAGCATGAAAACAAATTGGAATATCACAAGCTATCTGGAGAAGCTTGTTGTGAAATTTCAAGAGTGCTGAAGAAAATTAAACTTCTGAATATTGATGAGGTAAGCATGGTCTCAAACTTAATGCTTGCTTTTGTGCATTTAAGAATGCAGACAATTTTTAAAACAGAGTATGACGTGTTATTTGTAGAAAGGCATAGTGTTTGGAGATCTACTGCAACTTACTCCTGTAGAAGGACAACCAGTATTTAAAACACTTGCACATGAAGACACCAGAAGTCTCTGGGTAGTGTTGGAAATGTAAACATTTGGTCATATTTTGAGTACAAGAAAATCATTACAAATATGCGATAGGCAAATGATGATGATTATGGAACTATTCTTCTCGATATATAAATTGGCGTACTGACAGAACATGGTGGAGAAGCTTTGCAGAGTCGATTACTTTCCAATTTATTTCCAAATTAAAATGTACAAACAACGTTGGATGGCTGGGTGATAATTGCGCAGAGTTGTGACAAAATCCAAGGAAAGGTGATGGCCATTCACCAACAACTAAAATGGTAATGATAAATCAGTACCACATATAATTCAAAACCAAGATATATCCTGAGCTAAAAACGGGGCGTGGCCGAGCTAGCCAAGATGGAGGACGTCTCTCCGTGAGGCTCCGGCTGCCGGCCGGCGCCCGTGGCTATTAATGGCATTATAAGTGCCCACAAGTGCAGCAGTGACCAGCGCTTGATCCCGGAGGGAGCGGGGTACACCCTGGTAAGCCCAGATCCCAGCTAGGCGGAGCGACAGAGCCGGGAGCGCAGTGGTGGCAACTCCCAAGACCGGCCTTCTCAAAATGACGGGCCCGCATCGGGGTGCCGCGCGCATCTAGTGGCCGCCCCGAAGCGGCGGAGTCCGCACAGGGCTGGGGAGCCTTGGACAGGAGGCGACTGGCTGAACCGGACTACTGGACTTCGAGGGGGCGCCGCGGTGGTGCGGAGGGCCCTCCCTCCCCCTTCCTGTCAAGCCAAAGTACGGAGAGGCCCTGAGCAACGAGAGGAGGCACCGGAGGTGCTGTCCCGGCCACGGGGCGCTATCGAGCCACACATCGCGTCCGAGGTGCGGAACAAGCTGAGGCATCAGCGCGTGATCCGTCGGACAATTGGCGCCAAGGAGGACGCGAGATCAATGACCCCCAGGTGAGGCAGCGGCACCCTAACCCGGCGGCCCAGAGACAGTGTGCACTTGGTGGGGTGGGGGATGTGCTGCGCTGGGGTTAGAGAATGCCATCTGAGACCCCTGTGAGGCCCGAACGAGAACAAGAGTGCTGGAGGAGCCGCGCTGGGAGGGGCAGAACAGGTGGCACATATGTGAAGCTGCTGGTGGCCGTGAGAGCACTTGGACCTGACTCACCTCGCAGCCAGCAAAGGCCAGGAGAGTGGCTTGGAATCAACCGGGGGACACAGCGGGCCACAGGGGGGTGTGAATCATGCACAGAGCCAGTGTGGAGCGGCGGTGCCAGCTGAGAGCGGGGTCCTGCTGCGACGCCCTGGGGCCCCGAGGATTGGGACAGAGGTCGCAATCCTGGGCGCTCATGGCCTACGAAACGACGCGGAGGCACTGCACCTGCTGAGCGCGCCCCCCGGAGCCGACTGGAGGGCATAAATAGGGCGCCCGGGTGGCTGCTGGCACCCCCCTCATTCGCTTGAGACCTGCGGGGAACCGGCAGACAACGGTGCAGGGCTCGATGACTAGTGCAGGCACACGTGAATGCAGAGAGTCACCCTAGAGCTCTCTGTGAGGCAGTGGACGATACTCACCGCAACGTCTTTGTTGACACCACAAAGGGAGACCCCGTGTTTCCATAGTAGGAAGCCCAACCACCCCACAGTGAATACAGGCCAGGAGGTCGGGATACGAGATGAACGCGCCACTGCAGAGGATCTTGCCGGTGACGAGACCGGGGTGGACTGTCATCAGTCGCTGGCACCCACAGGACATGACGGGAAGTCAATCCCGTCAGCATGGGTCGGCCACAGAAGACGCCGTCGCAGACATCAGCGTGATGAGATCACGAGACAAACCCACCAGAGACTAGGCTATGTCTAGGAAACTGGACCAAGTCCTAGCGGCTAAAGAGCACTCCCAAGTGACGATGGAGCACAAGTTTGACACCCTGGCCACAGACTTCAACATCTTGCGGGACGACCATAGGAAGCTCACAGACAAAGTGAGCCAGAGTGCAGCGACAATGCAAACAATGGAACCGTAGGTCCAGCTACACCACCAAGCCCTTAAGGACCTACAAGCCTGGGTCAAGACACTGGAGCACAAGACTGATGACTTGGAAGGGCGCGCCCGAAGGAGAAACATCCGCTTGATGAACTTGCCGGAGGGAGTGGAGGGAGCTGACCCGATCAAGTACGTCATGGATTGGATCGCAACATTCACGCCTGCCAAGGATCTAACTCCCCACTTTCCCATCGAGCGGGCGCACCGAGTCCCGGCGCGGAGACCCAGACCAGGCCTTCCACCCCAGGCATTCCTGATGAAGTACCTCATTTTCCGGGCCCAGGACACTATCCTTCGCGCCGCCAGAGCGCACGGTCGTCTGCAGGTGGAAGACAAACAGGTGATGCTGTTTCCGGACTATTCTCAAGCAGTGCAGCGGCAAAGATCTACCTTTCAGACAGTTAAACGTACCCTGCAACAACGAAATGTACAATACGCTCTTCTGTGTCCGGCCTGTCTCAGGGTTGTCCACGACGGGAATACGCATTTCTTTTCGGACCCGAAGGAGGCGGACACCTGGATAGAAAAACACCTGCAGCATTGCGGCAATGCCTCACCAACACAAAACAGGCGGGTGGCGCGCAGGGCCAGCCGACAGCCTAGAAAAATCACCTTGACGCAACTAGAGGTGCAACCCAGCCCATCCGGGACGGGCTCCCCGGATCTAACACAAACTATTGTTGAACGCCAGAAGGCCCTGCGGGTGGTGGCCACCTTGGACTCCGCGAGCAGAGGATCTGACATGGAGGAAGGCCCCCATCTGTTCAGTTCAGAAGATGAGGGCAGCGACGCACCCGTGTCCCGAGAAGGCTCAGTGACGCCTCCCATGGTTACTTCCTAGACAGCTGACACTTTGATATGATGAACTAGCGAAGGTCAGGTCAACTGGCAAGAGCAAAAAGGGACAGGGGCCAGACTGTGAACCTCGCTCACCGGAACTACAGCTTGGAGACCATTGGCCAGTACTACAGCGCTCACAACGGTCGAAGACATCTCAACCCAGTCATACCAATGAAAGACAGAGGCGGCACGGGCGGACACACCTCAGAAGCTTTCACTGGCCGCGGGACCACCATCCACAACGAACTAAAGTTTATTTTTCTATGCAAACCAGTTTGGACGTATTGCCTCGAGCAGTAGGTCCCCGATGTTGGGAACGCATCCCAGAGTTGCAGTTTTTTATCCCCCTTTCCTTCCTATTTTTTCTAGTTAACCCTGGGCGGGCGGGGGAGGAGCAGAGTGCACAGCGTGGACTTCCTGGTTGGCGGCGGGCGGGGAGCGGTGGGCGGGAGTGGGTTGGACACGGGGGGTGCACACAGTGGTGGGGACACATACCACACGGGTGACGCATGACACATAAAATGTCAAACACGGATTACAATATCCTCACATTGAACGTCAGGGGTATGCACACGGCCAGGAAACGGTATTCGGTCTACGCCTATATTAAGCGACAACAGGCCCAGGTGGCCCTCCTACATGAGACACACCTGACGGCACAGGAAGTAGATCGATTGCACAGAAAATGGTGGGGCATGATATGCACCACAGGGTTCTCAGGCCTTGCCAGAGGTATGCTTGTAAGGATTAGGCCGGGGGTACCCTTTAAAGGAACATGCCAGGCTCATTGACAGGGAGGGACAGCATGTAATTCTGACAGACCTGCTGGAGGATCAGCTGATACTTGTAGGATGCGTGTACGCCCCCAATATAGACCAAGACCAATCCTGGAATACTCTTACAGGTATATTGGCCCGTCACGCAGGGATACCATGGCTCCTAGGGGGAACTACAATTGTGTTTTGGACTTGCACTTACACAGATCACATCCACCACCAATTCACTTGCCAGCACACAAACAAACAGCGTTTTCCGCCGGTGGCTGGACCACTGGTCTCTGGTAGATGCATGGAGAGCGCTACACCCAACTGATAGACTATACTCCTTCCATTCCATCCCACACGACCTGCGAGTCCAGCTAGATAGGTTCCTATGCTCCACAGACTTGCTACCCAAGATGCAGTACACGGTATACTTGGGGCGAGTCATATCAGATCACAATGCGTACATATTGGTCCTCCATTGGAGGCCGCCCCGTCCCCCAGTCCCAACGTGGAAACTAAGTATGGGCAAAATTTGCAAATTCGCGGTCGGCGAATTTGCGCGAAAATTAATTTGCAATTCGCAAAATTCGCAAATTTGTGCGAATTTGCAGATTTCTATTTTTTGGCGCGTTCGCTGGGTTTTTTGCGTATTCGCGGGCCGCTTGCAGCGCACCGACCGTGAAGTTACCCATGCGGTCGTACATGGGCGTGGCCATCTTGTGCGCGTTGTGTATTTCCATTTCCGGGCGCTATTGGCAATCTCGCGTTGTGTGCAGCTCACTATTATGAGTTTGCGTGTGTTTTTGCGTACTCACGGGGGAAATATCATGAGAACTTACCCACGCGGTTCTCAATGGGCGCGGCCATCTTGTTTTTTATTCATTGCTATGGGTCTGGGCATGCTTTTTCTATCCAGCTTCAATCTTTGCCATCCTTTGTTTGTTTGAAGTGTTTTTTAATCTTTTGTACTTATTATCTATCCCTCTATTTTTCTAGATCTATCTTTTGTGTTTTATTCTACTTTTGGTTACTTTAAAACTACTTTTTTACCTCTTCTTTTATTTACTTTTTCCCTATTCTCTTTCCTATTTATTATTTCTATTCCTGTCCAGGACCATGGCAAAGGGAGCCGGGAAGGAGAAAGGGAAGGGTCCCGCGCCCCGTACCCGGCTCCCATGAGGGCGATTGAGGGGGGAGCAAGTCATAGCCCGGGAGATCTTTTGCTCGGAGGAGGTGGCTGCACTGATTTTTTATGTCCAGCGCCGCCTCCCCAAGACCATCGCAGCAGGCGGCAGGATCACTGTCGGGTACGGGATCCGGGAGCGTCGGCAGCTGTGGGGGAAGGTGTGCCGGGCCATGTATCGGCAGTCTCGGGTCCGGCACACCTACAGCCAGGCCACGCACCGGTGGTCCGATATCCTGGACCGTGAACATGACATGCTCGACCCGCTAGGCGTCGAGATCCGAGGGCTTGGTGAGTAGTAGTAGCTATTTAATCACTACTCTGTTTTCTCCTGCTCTATGTTATTCTATTTCAAATGTTTTTTTTTTCTGAAGAGCAATAATGCTGCGGATTACATTGTAGGTAAATTATGTTTCAAAATCTTCTGTGATTGCATTGCAGGTGCACTGCTCGCCTGCTCGGTGCAGGTGCTACTATGCTTACTTGTTTTCGATTTTGTGCTCATTTCATTGGCCTGAGTGATTATGTATGAGTGTACTTTACAGAACTGCGTAATGCTAGACACTAAGGGGCAGATTTACAATTACTGGGACATCCCTGCAAATTAGCACCATGGGGCAAAAATGACACAGACGCGTCAAGCATCTCTGCCGTAAAGGCGACGCATTGCTGGAGTTGCGTCACAAGCACGACGCAGATCCAGCAATGCTCTAGGGTGCCCTATCTCCCCAATGCTGTGTCAAGCCGTACATCTACTTCAAGCAGGTGCATGTTTTTGATGCAGCATTGGCCTAAAAGTGATTTCACTCAGCCACTTTTAGGAGGCGTTCCTGTGCAGTAACACCCTCCCTTTCGCCGGAACGCCCCCTGATGGCGCAGGGTTTTACAACGTGATGCATCTCCCAGATCCGTCACGTTGTTAATATACCCCGCACCATGGCGCCTCTTTTGCGCTGCCGCTGCGTCACATAAGTCACGCAACGACGGAGCAGAAGAGGTGCAAGGGGCTTGTAAATCTGCCCCTAGAGACTCAAGTCCAGTCCTTCCTTTGTACTCCTGCCACTAATTTTATTTATTTTATTTTATTTTATTGGATTTGTATTGCGCTCAGCTACCCTCAATGGGTTTCCCGGCACCAGGGACAGACTGAAGAAAGAAAACAAGCAAGTGCAAAAAAGAGATCACGAAGTGAGGAGATCAAAACAGAAAGGTCTTCAATTTTTTGCGAAACGCCAGAAGATTAGTTTCTGTTTTTAACGCCAACGGGAGAACGTTCCACATCTTCGGTCCAAGATATGCGAACGAGCGACCTCCCATTTTAGCCAGTCAGATTCTTGGAATCAAAAGATTGCCATTATTAGATGACCTTAAAGAACGGCCAGGTAGATAAGGCTGGACAAGGTTCAGGAGGTAAGTAGGAGCAGAACCCTGACGGATCTTGAACAAAAAACACAGTGTTTTAAAAGTCACGCGATCTGAGATTCTCAACCAGTGTAGGTCACGCAAGGCTTGCATTGCGGACGTTCTCCGTGGAACATTACGCAAGAGGCGAGCGGCTGAATTTTGTACCACTTGGAGTTTGTTAATTGTTGCTTTGTCCGCTCCAAGATAAAGCACATTGCCATAGTCAATGTGGGACATCACAAGGGCCTGAACTAGAAGAGATAGTGGTGGTGGATTGATAGTTTGAGTATATTATGACTGGCTATTTAGTAGGACATTTTTTAGTGTTCAACTTCTCACTGGTCTGCAATCACGATGGACTGCGTCTGTTACTTCGCGTGCTGCGGACTGCTGCCTGCCAGTCCTAGTGGAACCTTTTTGTAGTTGGTTTAGTGAGTTACATAATTTTCCAAGTAGACGGTCTGCGAATCCAGCAATACTAATATCCTAGTAGACCATATCAGATAGGTCAATAAATTTAGTGCAATTGTTGTCTATTTCCCCGAAATAATTTGTTATTGTATTTTTTAAATGTTTGATTTGGTTGACAATAATCATCCATGTTTGTGTCTTTCTTTTATGTTGAAGGGACACAATCAGGCAGGCCAGGGCTCCTCTGCTGGCCCCAGTAAGTTTTCCTATTAATATTAATAATTATACTTCCCTATCTTTTACCTGAACTGAATTAATCAATACATGTTCAATGTTGCCACATAGTTACAGGATATGTCTCTCAGATCAACCCTACACATTCAATGTATTAAATCTTTTACAAAGAAGACAGCAAAATGCAACAGCAGCAATTACAAAATCAGGGGCAATTTTAATTCATTGCATTTACAACTATCTCTGTATAAGAGACTTTAAGGTTGCCTAAAGAGGGCGTGCAGGAGATAAAGAAATGTCAGGTGCTTAGTAGAAGAAAGTAGATAAAGACATAGAGATATTTACAATATTATATTCACAATAGATCAGTAGCACAGTTCACCGTCTTACAAAAACCTGGCCTATGATATCAGTTTTATACACATTTTTCAATGAATGGAGACATAGCTTCCAAGAACTTATTGCACCAGAAAATGTGTTTCACAATCCAGGTATTAAAAGGGGGAGGGAGCGTCCACGTTTCGACTCATCTTAAGGCCTAAAGGTGAGTTGGACCGTGGCCATGCAAGTCTTCATCAGGACTAGTACATTGGGCAATCAAAGGAGTAGTGTTGGCCCCTATAGTGGGGGTGGACCAAGTGGAATATCTTCACTCTTTGTTCCAAGGTTAATGTTAATTCCTTATCCACGGAGCGTGAATAGAATACTATGTTCTCATGGTGTAGCAGGCTTAAATCTCCAACGTGTTGCCACCTCCTGGATGAGTCCTTTGACTGGCAGTCTACATTCATGTTGAATGCTCCTCAGCTCCTTCTGGGCCTCAAAAGAATGGCTGAAATGTGTGCAGATTCTTCGGCAGATGGTCAGTAACTTGCTGACTGTGTTTTCTTTTTTCAAGAAATCTTGCACCACAATGTTAATACAGTGTACCAAACACGGCACTCTGAAATAGCCACTTTGATGCATGGCCTTAACTATATTACTGCCATTATCCGTGGAAACATAACCAACTGTGCGATTTCTTGGATGCAGCCATTCAGAGACCTTCCTATCAAACTCGTCCAAAAGGTTAGGTGCAGTATGAGTTTTCTCCATGGCAAACAGGGCTAATGTTGCATGTTTCAGAGTAGCTTGAAAAACTGTGTCCGGGTCAACACCTGGATTTGTCTTTTCTCTAACCCCTGCAAAAGAGACCCAGTGTGCAGTGATGCACATGTAATCAAGGGCTTGGCAACTGGTCCACATGTCTGTTGTCAGTGGATAGTGTGAACAGCACTCTTCTGCAAAGCTGCCCCAATCACCTCCCTCACATCTTGATGTAGTGCTGGAACCGCAACTGGCAAAATAGGACTGGCTAGGAACCTTCCATTTAGGGCAGACTGTTTTTTTAATTTTTTATCCTCATTTTGCGATTGTATGTATAAGGAGTTTCGGGAGTCTGTTGTTTCAACGTTCTGTGCCGTCACTGACACGTGTTTCTCGTAATTGACTGGGGAGTATCCCTTTAGGTGTTGTTTGCAAACAGGTTTCTCATTTATCCTTTATCATTGTCAATAATTCTAATTCTTACACGGGGAAGAGCTAGCCATCCTGGCTACTCGGCAGAAATGATTTCCGCCTGAATTATTGTCATCGCTTTAATCATAGGATTTGGTTGCCGGATCTATATAGAGGTGTTAGTTAACTGTTTGAAAATATTGTTCCCAAAGTTCCCAGAAATGTGACTTTTTGCTAAAAAAGTTTATTCGTTGTTAGTATGGAGTTTAGGCAGTTTGCGTGTAAAGGAGGTGCTGGTTTAACCCAGTTAATACAAATCTTTCTTAATACAAACAATAGCTTTTCCTGTTTTTTAGTCAACTTACTTGTCTCCATATCATTTGTAAGGTAGATCCCAAAAATAATAAGGGTAATACTTACATCTATTTGATGACCCAACACCATAGTTGTCGTCTTACCAACTTCATGCCAAAAGGAGGTGAGAAGGGAGCATTCCTGGATCATATGGATGTCATTCGCCTTCTCCAATCCACATTTGGGGCAGGACTTTGTGTTTGTTCCTTTACATTTCGATAATCTTTTTGGGGTCCAATAAGCCAAATGAATTGTGAGCAAGTGTTTCCTTTTCAAGGTTGCTGGTTTTAGGGTAGACCAGCATTTTTCTAGAGATTTTTGCCAGAGAGTTTGAAGGTTTGGAGAGATCACAGGAGGAAGATGGCGGCCGGCTAAGACGCTCGGTCGGGAGCTCTGACCTCACCGATGCATAATCAAAATTAAAACACACCTTTTTCCTTAAATTTCCCCACGTAACTGAAAGATGATTATCGCATATTAGCGTAATAGCGATCACACCTAGACTCTACTTGGTAGACCTTGGTGTTCACTGGTAATTCCGGTATGCAAGTTTGTCCTCGCTGGTGCACCTCTGGAGCAAACGAGACGCCGTACACCGGGACCTGGGCGGCAGCGCAAGACACAAACCGAAACTGTCGGAGGGCACTGGGAAGGATCGCCTTCCTGTTCCGGGGGAATTCAGGCAGTAGCAGTAGCTTCGGAACCAGATGCTGCAACGCAGACACGGGGAGAGCTGACTCGCCGCACTGTCGGGTAGTGAAAGGGAGCGATTCGGAGCAAGAAACAGAAACAGAAAAGTCAGCAGCAGCGAGAGATTCCAACCCGGGGTAGTGCCGAAAATCGCTCAATTCCCCAGAGGAGACCGAGACTAAGATCAAGCACCAAAAAGTTTGGAGAGGAGGATCCTCTGGTCACACAACAACAGAGTGAGTTATCAAAATCCTAAGCTGCAACAGGAATCCGAGAGTACTTTCTACACGCCCATGATCAAGGTACAGGGGGCAAAGGAGGTGAGAGGCTGCTGCTCCAGACTTAATTGTGGGGTGTAAACAACTTAACCTTGCAAAATATCTCAATGTAATTCAAGATACACCACAGTGGGTTCTATCTGGGACTGGCCGAAGTAACCTTGCAGAGAGGAGTGAGGAGGTGCTGAGGGGAAGTGAGAGGACAAACAGTGAGACAGTAATCAGACCGGATACCCGGGAAGCTCCAAAAGTAGAGAGGCGTAAAGACACGCAATCCCACAGTGAGAGCGGTGACAAAATAAAATCCTTCTTCTGCCTCAGAAATAGACAATTCTCAAAACAAACCCTCCCGCCAATAAAACAGATTGTAGTTCCTAGAAGCACAAAAAGAAAACAGAACGGGTCTCCTAACCTCGAAAGCCTATCGCAAAATACAAAGACCAGAGCAGCAAAAGCAAAAGAGCAAGGAAAACCTCAACAGGAGCAGAAGGTTAAAGTTACCCCCTCCTTAAGATCTTTTTTTAAAGTCCAACAGTTGGTTCAAGTCAGGGGTAGAGGCATAGTCCAACAAGACAAGAACGAGCCCCCAAATCTACCCCTGAGCAAAATTGTAAAACTAACTCCCCTCTTGGATGAGGGAGTGGAAATGGCAAATTCAACCGATAAAGCACAGTCCATAGGCAATTTCACAAACAGGGGGGAAGCCTCACACGAAGCTCCTCAATTGGAGTCAACATTGAGCCCTAACACTCCTCACAGAACAGAACCTTCTGAAGCGGCTTCAAATGAACCAGGGAATGATTTTACAGTTAATCAGACCGAAAAATTGATGGAAAAATTAATGGATAGAATGATGAGAGAAATGAAGGAGAGATTCACAGTGTCAGAAACTAATCTGAATAAAATACATGAAATATGTGAGAACCTTGACCAAAAACTAAATGATCTAGGAGAAAGAGTCACTGCAATTGAATCTACAGTAGAGACTCTCAGCAAAAAAGTGGACATAAACCATAAAGATATAAGATCGCTAAAAGATAGCGACAGGATTATCAAAGAAAAACTAGAATCGCTAGAGAACCAAGCGAGGAAAAAATAATTGAAGATTTCTAAATGTCCCAGAGAAATCAGGAAGGGTCAGACATTAAAAAATTCATTGTCTCTCTCCTAGAAGAATTTTTTCCTTGGACCAAGAAGACCAACCTGATGGAAGATATTCAAAGGGTCCACAGAGATCCCTTCGGAAAGAGCAAAGAAAGAAAGACACCACGAAAAATCTTAATTAATTTTAAGACTTACACATTAAAAGAAAAAATTCTAAGTGAAGGCTTAAAAAATGGAACAATGAAAAAAGACAACTGGACTTTTAGAATCCGCTCCGACATGTCCAAAGTCACACAGGACAGACAATGGAAACTGGGGGAGTTCATGCAGGAATTAAAATCCCTCGGGCCACAGTACAAATGAAGTTCCTCAGAACCGAAAGAAAAATTAGACAAAAAGGTCCTACACCTTAAGGAGAAATTAACCGACTACCAAGAACAAAATGTGAGAAGGGTCCAAGGGGAAATGATATTTATAGACCTGCTTGTATCTTGACCCCCAACTGAACAACTTAAATACACAAGAAAGATACCAAGGGTCTCTGAAGATCCTATACTAAACATTCAATTGTGGTGCATAGAGGAAAAAAGGAAAAAGGACCAAAGGAGAGAAAGAAATGTGAAAATACCCATCAGCCCACCCATTGGCGGAAGCTCGTCATCTGGGTTTTTATGAAATGGAAACTGGTATCTGCTGGACACCTCATCAGATATTTATCGAGGGGTACTAGTATTGGATCCTCCAGCAAGACGGACAACCAGTAGGTGGAGTTAGTAGGCTGAAGGGACAGTTTGCAGTGCTCATAAAGTGTGAAAAAAAGAGTGATGTTTAAAAATACCTGTTGTGAGGTCTTAAAAGTGTATTAATGGGTGTCACCATCACAACGGCATGGTTAAAAGCAGAGTGAAGATAGTATGTAAGGAATTACTATCCATCATAGATATTTATTGGTCGACATGTTTCAGCCTAAACAGGCTTTCATCAGGACCTTTGATGTACACTACTGCAACAGGGAAAATAAACTAAGTAGAGAATGATTGTGTAGACCTACCGGTATGCTTTAACTCAAAGGCAGTCTCACATCACAATTTCATAAACTCTCCTGTGGAAAGAGGAACACAGACAAGGATACACACAAAGCACAGCAAATGTCAATCATTTTAAGCAACGAATGTATTAAAATCAGTTTCCCAAGATTAGGTATAGTTAACTCACCCATATATGAAGGGGAGAAGACCTCACTTCGCCTGGCGCTCGCTCAGGACAGAGAGGCCACGCTCTAGAACCAGGGTGGAAAAACATGAAAAAATGTAACATGTCTATACTATGCCCAAAGGTGCATAAATATTTCAAATGTAACTCCTAGTAGGTGGTGACCCATGACAGGACTGCAGGGCAGAAGTGATGATGACAAAAAATGAGAAAAAAGAGCACTTGTAATCGATGTAATTGTCAAGTGCTCTTATATGATTGAAAAAAATCTCACACATCTAAACTGACGAATATGTATATTTATCGTGTGCAGAGTGTGGAAAAATGGCCCATAGTACAAGAATCTAAAGCCCGACAAGATCTGGCTAGTATCTCACTCACCTTTCCGTCGTTACCTCGGTCTGGCATCTGAGCCGAGGGGAAGGTAGTGAGCCTATCCGAGACAGTGAGCTAAAAATACCTTATGCGGACCACAGTGAAACCCTCACTGTTCCTGTAAATGTTTAGTGATTGGTTCCCGACATAAACCGGAAACAGGAAACACATTAGGCCTGTCTGTAGCAACGAGCTAGAATGACCTTATGCGGACCAAAAGGAAACCCTCAGTGTTCACATAAGTGTTCTGTGATTGGTTCTTGAAAAACACCGGAAACCGGAAACACAATGCACCTACATCGCTGTTCCGTCTCACTGCAACAGAATGCCCAGTGAGAAACGGAACCAAATGTCAGTCCATAACCTGTAAATGTGAGGTTCAGATGCAGGCACACCGCCGCTAAAAATTCCTCGCTGAAACACTCACTGGAATTGTCACACTAAAAGGCATAGGAATCATTCTGAACGAATTGAGATGTGTTTAGCAAAAACCCAACGATAATTGTGCTTGTTTCATTTGGCTCACGCATGATCAGGTGTCAATGGACAATGTGGAGATCTTGTAGGGATATTCCTTTGGATAACCGTATACATCCATTAAAAAAGCTGTGTGCGGACCAGAGAGGGACCCATACTCACACCCTTTTTGTTTACCTCAATTCACCCACTATGATTGGTTCTAAACAAACCGGAAGCTAACACAAACATATCCGAACCAGATTACAAATGAAAACCTGTGAGACTAGCAAGGTCCCGGAAGTGTTTATCATCGATTGGCTCGTAGTATGCATCGAAGACCAAAGACAAATACCATGTCCTCTTACATTTAGCAAAAAGGAGAGAGACCGAATTTCCAAGATAGGTTTATGATGAAATTGAATATCAGTCTGTGAACCTCGGACTATCCACAAGATACCCACAAATTAGTTTTAAGTATCAGTTTTTTGAAAGTATCAGTTTTTAAAAAAAGGGCCTGTGTCCATTAATGGCAAAATCATCACTGGGAATTTGGATTGTCCCAGGCAAAGGTGAGAGCTTGTGAAGAAATGTCCTTTTTAACTTCCCATCCTTAGTTGTCTGCTTGTCATATGGAACCGCCACGTCTTCTAATCTAAAAAGATGAGAATGACTCATGACTCAAAAGCTTTAGCTTGTTATCTGCGAAAATGCCATCAGAGCTGAATCCACGGAATGTCATCGTTCAACCCCTCGGTATCGCATTTGAGTCTAAAAATCCATTTCTGTTCTTTTCTGAACAGGAATTGGGAAATGTTGCTAACATGCGGAGGTATGAATGGCTGTTCTAATACTAGCCATTCTAGATCTTCAACTGAATGGTTCATCATGAGAAAATGATTGGTCAACCGGGTTGCTTTTTTATTGCGCCTAATGGTGCTTTTGTGTTCCTGTATCCTCAATTTAACCTTCCTCGTTGTCATGCCTATATAGCGAAGGGCACAGGGACAGGTGATTAAGTAAAAAACCTTTTCGCTATTGCAGTTTGTGTGCCATTTTAAAACCCAGGGGCGTTGTGTACCAATGTCTACCGATAATACTTTCTTTGTCTGTGGGCACACAGAACAGTTGCCACATGATGATGACCTTTCTCTCCTTTGGTCCAATTTTCCTTTTTTCCTCTATACACCACACTTGAGTGTTTAGTATAGGATCTCCAGAGACCCTTGGTATCTTTCTTGTGTATTTAAGAAATTAACCGACTACCTGAAAATATAGTGAGAAAAAAATGGGAAGCAAGCAAATTGTCAAAATCATGAATATGGGGAAGGATGCGGAAAAATGCTGGCATGGAGAACTAAAACAGACCATAAAAGGAAAAAAATATCTTGTATTCAGAACAACCTAATGATACTGAGTTCTGATGACTCCGTAATAATGCAGGAGTTTGCAACGTTTTTCTCCAAACTATACAAAGAGGATATAAACTCAACTGACGACCAAATCAGAAAATATCTAGACACCGTTCCACTTCCATCACTAACGGAGGAGGAGGAGAAAGAGTTAAATAACGAAATCAAAGTCAAAGAAGTAAGAGCTGCTATAAAAGATTTTAAAAGGGGTAAAGCTGCTGGTCCCGATGCATTGCCAAACGAATTTTACTTAGCACTGAAGGATTCAGTGGTAGCCCACTTAACAGAACTAATAAATAAAATATATTTGGACCAGGAAAATATTCCCGATTCTTGGAATGACGCAACGATCAGTATCATCTTAAAACCTGGAAAAAATGTGAAGCATTGTGAATCCTACAGGCCCATTTCATTGTTAAATTGTGAATACAAAATCTTCATGCAAGTCATAGCAAAGAGGCTATCCACAGTAATATCAAAACTGATTCATCCTGATCAGAAAGGATTCATGAAAGGAAGACAAATACACAAAATAACACACAAACTATTTGCAACAATTGACACAGCCATCTGCGAAAAAATGCCCCTAACTATAATCACGTTCGATGCATCCAAAGCATTTGACAGAGTTAACTGGTCCTTTTGCAAACCAAGTCATCAAAAAATACAATCTAGGGACAAGAATTGGCTGCACGATAAAAGAAATATACAAAAAACCAAGAGCAAAAATATTAATCAACGGAACCCTCACCAGCAACATCGAAATACAAAGAGGGACAAGACAGGGGTGTCCACCATCCCCCCTACTCTTTAACCTTTACATCGAGCCCCTCGCATGCTCCCTGAGAAATCACACCTCAATATCTCCTTGCGAACATCAAATATGGTCAAAGAAAGTTGCACTCTATGCAGATGACTTGATGATATTTACAGATAACTTTGAAAATTCTACCAACGCAATAAAGGACACGATTTCTAAGTTTGGCAACGTATCAGGTTATTTAACATATCAAGCAAAAACTGAGGCTATGAGCTGGAATACACACCCCAATACTCCATACTCCGGAAATAAAATAAAATATTTGGGAATCAACCTGGTTAATGAGCTAGAAAAAATCCCCCAACTAAACCTTAACAGAGTCCTCGTAGAAACAAGAAGACTACTCAAAGTGTGGGACGGGCTACCCCTAACCTTTCAGGGAAGATCTAACATCATAAAAATGTCAATCCTACCTAAGTTAACATATCTTTTCAACACCATCCCCCTGGAATTCCAGAAAGACGCACTAAAGAAAATCCAGGGTGAACTAGCCAGTTTCATTTGGTCGTCTAAAAGTGCAAGAATTGCATGGAACAAACTAAGGAGTAAGAAAGAGCAAGGAGGAATAGCCAGCCCTGATCTTTTCGAATACTACAGGACATTTCATTTTAAGAACATGAGACCCCTGTTAAGGAAATATCAATCCTACCCAGTTTTTCTACAGAATATGACAGGCAAAGTTGCAGAGTTGTCTTGTCTGTGGCCACATGCGACGTCCCGTGACGTTGTGCTGCACACACCGCTGCAACTTCTTCCTGGCACTGGTGGTTCTCTTGTGCGCCTAAAAGCAATGGAAGCCAAAGGAACATCAGTTAAACACCCCATAAAATCGAAAAACACACAAAAATCACCACATTCCAATGCCATCCATGCCCTCAATGATGTTTAAAATCAAGACACCCCACAGAAAGACTAGGTCCATGCACCACTGAGTACCCCTGGGCATAATGGTTAAAAGCAAGGCAAACTGGGTGCAGGCCTGAGCACACTGCCTGGCTTCAAAATGGCCCCCTGGCCCCCACCACATGGCCAGGCCCTGCCTGTACCAGGCCTCAAAATGGCCCCCACCCACATGGCCAGGCCCCCAACAACACCCTAAAAAGTCAAGAAACACACATAAATCACCACAATCCAATGCCATCCATGCCCTCAATGATTTTTAAATTCAGGACACCCCACAGAAAGACTAGGTCCATGCACCATTCACTACACCTGGGCCTACTGGCTAGTGAGGCTTTACAGGCACCCCAAAATTTAAAAAAAATCAACATATAACAGTGAGCTAAAATTCTATGACATAAATGAGAATTAAGTTAAAATAAACCCACAGAAACAGTTGTATCATGCACCCATGACTAACCCTCGGCCTACTGGATACTGTGGCTACCCACAATATATATTTTTTTTAAGTTGTGAAAAAACTTTTAAAACTGTAGTTGCAGCAACTTCAATGTCCCAAACAAAGAACACCAACTTACTTGTAAAATCTCAAGCCTAAAAGTGATCCAAACTCCAAAGTCCAAAAAGTCCTCAAATACAAATATCTAGCAGCTGCCACAAAAAGTAATCCTTCCAGCTCCAGATCAAAATCAAAAGTGACCAGGACATGGACAAAGCACTGGGAGAAGTCTGCTGGACAGGAACAGGACGTTGGGGCACTTCCTTCCTCCCATCCCCCCCAAAAAAATGGACTCCTTGCACCAGAAAGTGCAGCCAAATGTCAATCTGAGGAGTTTTTCTGATCAAAATCATAATTTTCAGAAGGTTTATGCTTCCTGCGGTGGATTTCTTGTGCAGAATTGCAATTTTTGCAATTTCGGGAAAGCGAGCTGTTCAAATCTCCTGCCGGAAGTCAGCTGCGCGCTGCATCTACGTGTTTGGCCTTGTTTACTCCTGCAATGCGTGATCGCGGGCCCTTATGACGTATTCTCGTTGTCAAACTCTCGCTGTGCAAGATGGCGAGCCGCAATGACGTAATTGCGTTCGAAAAACTCTTGCGCGATCACACAGCAAGATCGCAAATGGCGCAGCACACTCAAACCGGGAGAAAAACCACTCGGCAGACTCAGAATCACGGTAAGTCAACACCGCGTGCGTGATATTGTATTTTTCAAGCGCGAAAAAGCAAAATATTTCGCAGCTTGTGAATTTGCGGATTTCTGGGCAAATTCGAGCGGTTCGCGGATCGTGAATTTGGCAAAAATCCGCAAATTTCGTGAACGAAACGGATTTTACGCCCACGCTTAGTGAAAACTACCACAGGAGTGCCTTACATATCAAGCCTTCTGCCAAACTCAGATGGATAGAAAAGACCTGGACTGTAAAATCACGCCCTCCGGCATCAAACATGCCATAGGCTCGCTAGCAAGGAAAAAATCACCAGGTATGGATGGGTTTCCCCCTGGAGTACTACCTTTATGACCGAGATAACACACCATTTGGCATTCACATTTGAGGACGCCCTGGCCCGGGGCATACTGCAAGAATCGTTCTGTGAGTCGCTGGCTGTGACGTTCCTGAAACCGCACAGAGTCCCCACACTCCCGGCCTCTTATAAGCCGATCACACTGCTAAATGTGGATTGCAAAATTCTGAGGAAGATACTGGCCGACCGTTATAGTCAAATCCTCCCGGCCTTGGTACATCCCGACCAGTGCGGCTTTGTGCGCAGACGCAACACCTCCAATAATCTGCATAGGCTGTTCCACATAGAAGATGCTGTCATGGACCATTTCACGCGGGCGGCCTGCCTGATCTTTGACTTAGAGAAGACGTTCGATACTCTGACCTGGCCTCACCACTTGGCTGTCCTGTGGGAAATACAAAAAGGCCCCACACTGACAGCATACACCCAACTCCTCTACAAGGGCCTCACCTCCAGGGTGCGAATCGGGAAACTTATCTCGGCCCCGTTTCCAGTGGAGATGGGGACCCGGCAGGGGTGTCCCCTCTCCCCCCTCCTATTTGTACTAGTGGTAGAACTCCTGGCCATTCAGTTGTGACGGGAGGGGGAGGGATGGGGCATTCCGATAGCAGACAGGATCCACTGCGTCTCCCTATACGCGGACGACTTGCTCGTTTATGTCCGGGATTTAACGAGAGCTCTCACCTCAATCTGGCGCACTTTGCAGGACTTCAAAGCCATGTCAGGTCTCAATGTCAATTGGAGGAAGTCGACGATCTATCCACTCAGTCCTGATCTGGCACCCCATGACATGCAGATAGAAACACAGACCTTGAAATGGAGTGAGGCGGCCCCCAGATACCTGGGAGTGCGATTATACCATTCCCCGGAGGACCTGTATGAGGGAAACCATCGCAGGGTGTTGGCGGGCCTCCGCTCCACGATTGGCTTTTGGAAGACGCTCTCACTGGTGCCTATCGGGCGGGTGGCCGTAGCCAAAATGATAATGGTACCTAGACTACTGTATCACTTCACAAATCTGCTGGTGATCCCATCTCGGTCCTTCTTTCAAGAATTGGACACGCTTCTCACAACACTGATCTTGGGAGATGGACGGCATAGAATAGCCCTGCACACTTTACAGCTGCCCACAACGGAAGGGGGCCAGGGCGCCCCATCATTTGAATCATATTTTCTAGCCACGCAACTCCAGTGGCTGTTACACTGGGCACCTGAGAGGCACATGGGCGAGATGATCACTGACAGTGGGGGGCTGCTCCTGCTCGCCATTAGGCGAATACTAATGCCAGGCTCCAAACCGGTTCGCACCAACCCGATACAGGTAACTGTAGCCTGCAAGTGCATGTTGCGAATCCACCGACTGTCGAAGGGGCAACCCTTATATTCCCCTCAGCTTTCCTTGGTGGGCTTTCCTCGGAAGGAGCGATACTATACCGAGGGAGACTTGCGGGCGTGGACTGACAGCGGAGTGACAGAGATGAAAGCCCTGTTCCACGAGGGGCAACTGAAAATGTATGAACAGCTAGTCGAGTGGTACGGCCTCCCGCGGGGACAATTCTTAACGCATAGGCAACTGATGGACAGTGGTCAAGCATATTGGGACCTGCGAAGTTGTGAACACCCAACACACCCAGTACTACACACGATACTGCAGATGGGGACGGGCAGACACCTAGTGACATGGCACTATAGGGCCATCCAGGAGTTAACTAAAATTCCCTTGGACAGACTAGGCCGAGTTTTCCATGACAAGGAGTGAGCACAAGCGCTAGAGTATCCCAAAAAAGTTTCCGTAACTCCCGCTTCAAGAATATTATGGCGGGCGGTCCCTCGACATGACAGGATGACAGTCCACCCGTCTTCCTAATGGGCCCCAAAGTGTTTGTGATATTCGTAATCTTTTGGATGTATGTTCTGGTTCTACACAATTTACGCAAAATATCGAACAATATGCTCAGGAATTTCTAATGTATATGCTTACCATATTGGAAAATTAAGGTATACAAATTGAAAACCTTTTTGGCCTTTGTTATAAATGGAAACATCATTGTGAAAATTGTATGTATACATGTAGCATTAACATAGAATCTGAAAGATTTATATATTTGACATTGCCAGACTGTAAATCAGTGTCTTTCAATAACCAGTGGAGTGGTGTGGCTCACTGGTTAGAGGCGGCAGACCCAGAAGCAGAGAACGGCCTGGGACCAGGGTTCAATTCCCGACGCGGCAGGGTCAGCGGACTCGATAATTCTCGCCTCGGTGCCTACTCTAACCAGGGATCACACTCGGCAACTCTGGGCATTAGCTTACCTCATCTCTACAACGGCCTCCCACATTCTCCGGGGATGCCTGGTTTCACCTTGGAGATACCCAGTAGGGACCATCTCACAGGGATAGCCAGGAAGGGTTCCCCAGTGGTCTACAGCGCCACGACGCCTCAGGGCAGCAGTGCGCTTTACAAGACACATTACATTACAACTAGTTAAAGCAGCAAATCAGAACATGGAGTGCAGCTGATGGAAAAAATTAGAAACTTTAATAAAACATTTTGTAGCAAGTAAACTATCAATATCAGGAAGGACTTTCGTAGCAGTAGCAATAATTTTCCATGATGGTCCTTCTACAACATCTGGACATTACACTGCCTATCTAAAATGTGAAAAAGGCTGGACACTTTGTAATGATGCTCAGTTAATTTTAAACAACGTTTGCCAAACGAATTACCTAAATCCTACCTAATATTTTTAAAGCCAAAGTTTTAAGAACAAAATTCGGCCTCTGAGGAATTTATTAATATGTATTAATACGATTACTATTGCAAAATTTCAAAATAACGGATTTCAAGAATAACATTTGGCCTTCAGGAAAGGTGTTTATTTGAATTACGGACTTTTTTTTGCACATTGTCATGCGTATAGTATTAAGCAACAGCATTTACAGTGTTTATAAATTTAAGTTATAAAATGTTCTTACCAGTAAGCATTTTATATTTGTGTGATTTGTATTTTATTGAGGATGGATTATTTTTTTAACCCGTTGGCTGTTGCCGTCGGCCAAAGGTTGTCACGTGCACTACCTTGGTAGTGCTGAGCACGTCCGTTGGCCGACGGTGCCCCACCTTTTTCTCAAACGTTCAGCACTGGAGATGAACGTTCGACGCAGCCAACGGGTTAAACTATCTTACAGATTATTTTTTTTGCCCGCTGTTATGTGATGAGTATGATTGAAATCACTGTTTCTAGTGAAATTCAATATATTCTGATAACTGCAAAAAAAGCAAAGACAATAATTTGTGAAATGTCAAAATTATTCTGTTTTCTAAAAAGTATAGTACTATGTATTTTAACTGTATTTTTTCTTCTCTTTTACAGATTCTAATTCTAAAGTATCACATTTATTAAAATACATTTTATTAAAAAACTGAAAAAAAAGTTTGGCATTTTTTTTTTATATTATTGTGCAGGTAAATTTAACTAAGTATTAAAATGCACAATAGCCTGTGTTTGCACACAGGTGAAGAAAATGGAGAAGGACGGAGTAGATATATGTTGAAAGATGTTCTGTGCATGTTTTAAGTTACAGGATAAAATTAACATGAATACTGAGGGGTATATCTAGAAGAAAGTGCCGCAGCATGGCACCGCAAGCTCTTTGGCTGCGCCACGCTGCTGCACTTTCAGAGCACAGGAATGTGACATATCTACAATGATATGTCGCATTCCTGTGCTCTCCCTTGCACTGGCGCAGAAACAGCTACCAAGCACCGGCACAGGCACCCTTGCATCATGGAGCAAGGATGCCTGTGCCCTGGGTAGATTGTTTTTGTTTAAAAGCTTTTTCGTCTTTCAATGCATGCTATAGAATACAGCATGCATTGAAAGAAGAAAAAACAAGGAGAAATAAAAGCATTTTTCCTCATTGCACCTCCCTACGCCACCTCTAGGGTGGCGTAGCATTCAGACACATCTCCAGATTGACAATTTCTCGTAAATCTGGAGATGTGTCTTTTTCCATGGGTGTTGCGTGGGAACACCCACAGCAACACCCTTGAAACGCTCAATGACCGCAAATTGCTGCATGTGAAGGGTCCGTATTTACAAAGAAAGGAAAAGACACGCAGGGTGACTTTTCCTCTCCTTGTAAATATGGAGTAGCCCCCTGCGCCACCAGTACGTCACGAAAAGTGAAGTACTGGTGGCGCAGAGAACTTGTAAATCTGCCCCAGAGTGTCACCCCAACAGATATGTATAGGAAGCATACTATGCCAACAATATGTCACTTTTTTAACATAGTGATAGCGTAAAAAAATCTTTCATATTTACAAGGAGAGGAAAAGGCAATCTGTGTACCCTTTCTTTTCCATGTAAATATGACTTCATCATACACACCACTTTATGTTGGAAGGGCGTCCTATAGATGTTGCTGTGCATGTTTGCAGAGAATACTTACAAAACAAGACGCATCACCCGATTTATCAGAAATGATAAGTCTGGACATTTGTGTAATTACTGCACCATCCTCCAAATTGATGTAGCAATGCACAACAAGGAGAATTCTTTTTATTTCTCCTCATTTTTTCTCTTTCAATATATGCTAAAATGCACAACATACATTGAAGGAGAAAACTTTGTTCATTGATTGTTTTTGTGCAGGAAGGTGAGCCTTTTTGTACAAAAATAAACTACACATGACACAGATATTCTTGCGCCATGGTGTAAGGGTGCCTATGTCACCACCTCGATGTCGTTTAGGCAGCAGTGCAGAGAGAAGCACAGAGTTGCAATATATTTATGTATATATGTTGCGTCCCTGTGGTTCAGAAGTACCTTAGCCTGCTGTAGGTAAAGAGCTTACAGTATCATGCTACAGCACTTCCTTATAGTTCTGCAGTTATACAATCACCATACACCACAAATGCAATATGTAGTACGTATACATTCATATAAACTTTCATACACTAGTATACAAATTTAGCTCTTTCTTTAACCAGAGTAGTTAGTTCTGAAAATAACTTTTTTTTTTGTACTTTTATATACTTTTTTTATTTTTTTAACAATTTTTTCTTTTTTCCTTTTTTTTTAAAAGAAAAAAGTCAATAGGATGAACAAAACCATGAACTTCGAAGGAATAAAAAAAAAAACGAGCATCAATGGTTATCAATTGCTCTGCAAACTAGGTCTACTGACTGCTCCCCATTTCAAATTAAACGATTGCACTTCACGCAGTGCATTCTTAATTTCACAAATTGGGGACGTATGTCAGGTGGTGATGTTGAAGGTGAAGCCTGAGAAGTACTTTTTATTGCCGGTAGCGAAGGTGCATTTTGGCGCAGTCTTCTAAATTCTTCATGAGCATAGTTCACAGGATGCAGGGATTGGACGTGCTTGTGTATAATAGCAGTGCCCTAGGAGTATTTTTTTTATTAGGATCTCCTCTGGACAGCACTGCCTGGCAAATCTTGCATGTCACCTTCATGGCATTACATTTCTTTTGCCCCTCCGGAAAAGTAAAACATTTCCATACGATGGATGTGTACCTTTCGGGAGGGGGAGGTTCTGGTAGAAATTGTTCAGCAACAAAATCATAAGAATCGGATGATTGTTCCAGCGGTGAAACCATTTTTTTACCCAAAAAAGAAATTCAGATTTCCATCGAAGGAAAAGTGAGGTTCTTCTCAGAACAGGTCTTCTCCTAAGGAAGGTCTGAGAAGAGCAATTGAAATGGGTGGGGTTCTTCAATAGTTTGAACAGTAAGTGATATAAACCAATCAAATCTCTTTTTTTATCACATGGGATCCGCGTTGGGTGCGTACACGCAACACGCACCTAGCGCTACTCTGTGAAATTGCATTTAAAAGTAATATATGTTTATTACAACTAGAAGAATAGTTTTTGTTGCCTTAATATTTACATTAAATACATTTATTTATCTTTTTATGTATCAAAAAATTTCGCGGAAGTCGCACGCCCACTGCTTGAACGTCATGCAGAAATGCACGAGTGTGGCGTGGCGTGATACTAATATGTCGCATATGCGCTTAAAGTTGCGTACGGGTTCCATAGCGATCGCACATGAAAATACACACCCATCGCACATCCTACGCGGATCCTAGAGAACAATTGTAAAATGGCAGCTACATTCCGCGCAGTAATCGAGAGAGGTGCGCGTTGGGTGCGGGACTGCTCAAAAAATTGTAAAAAAAGAAAATATTATAAAAATATTGTAAAAAATATTTAAAAATTATTTATTAAATAAATATTTTAATTTAAAAATATATATATCAAAAATGTGTTATGTAATGTAGAAAATAAGATATCTAAAAATAAATAGATTTAAAAAATTTAGTAAATCAGTACCAAAGAAATAAATATAACAATTAATACATTTGACAATTGTCATTGAAAATACCTTTGAAATTCACTGAAAAAAACATAGGTTTCAGACAGGTTATATTTGCATGGGTTGGTGAGAAGCTATATGAGTGTCTATATGGGCTATTATTTGATTTTTGAGTATCAGTATGAGTGTCTGTCATGGTTTAGTGAGGGATATTACTTAGCACATAGATCCATGAATGACTGACTCACTGTATGTATTTTGAAGACAGCATGTGCGCAGAACTCTATCAATGGATGAGTGTGTGTATGGGTGTGTTAGTGAGTGATCGATTGTCTAAATAGTATCTTTATGAGTCACTACACATGTGTTAAACTAGTATATGTGAGTATTGATGTGTAAAAGTGATGTATATAAGTAAGTATATGTGAGAGCGAGAAATTGTAAGAGTTCCTGTATAAATAAGTATGTGTTTCTATAAGTGATTGTTTAAGAGAGTAAGTATATGTACGATTCTGTAGAAGTAAGTGTAGTGGTGGGTGTATAGCTGTATATGCAAGTAAATGGATGTTTGATAGTTTATTTGCATGTGTCAGTTTGTGTGTGAGTAACTCTATAGATGAGTGTCGGTGTGCAATAAGATGTATAGGTGTATGAGTACATATGATGAGTGAGTACATGTATGAGTGCCTATATAAAACTGTTAGTGAATGACTGGATGTGTATGTAGATTTTGGAATTACTGAATAGGTTTTTCTAACTGGTATTGGTATCTCCATTTTTTTGAAAATTTTAGTTTCTATTTTTGAATGTGTGTATCAAGGGTAATTTTACGCTGAGAGAAGGTCTGCCACTCTTTCTCAAGGATGATGTCCTCAGTGATGTTATCAGTGATGTCATTTGAGATGTCATCAGTGATGTCATGAGTGATGTCACTGACCATGTCATGAGTGATGTAATATGTGATGTCATCAGCAGTGCATTGCAGGCGTGCGAGTTATAGTTAGCTGAACTAACTATAACGGAGGAATTTCAATGGTTTTGTATGAGAGAAATGTCCATCTAACTATAACATGGATGAAACCTATGTTTTTTTCAGTTCATTTCTAAGGTTTTTTAAATGCTAATTCCTAACTATAACGTGGCTATAACCTATGGTTTTTTCAGTGAATTTCTAAGGTTTTTTAAATACTAATTCCTAAATATAACGTTCAGTGAATTTCAAAGGTTTTGTAAATAATAATTTATAAATGTATTAATTATTATGTCTTTCTTTTTATACTAATTTCATATTTTTTTTAATATAAATATTTATATTTATTTTATTTTTTTAGATTATATTTCATATTCTTATTATAAAATACTAACAAAACTAAATTGCAAAATATTTTTTGGATTAATTATTGCTTGACTCCGATTGCAAGCATAACACAACTCCAGCAAAGCTCTCGGGCCGTATGCTCACAATGCTGTATCAATCCTTACACCTGCTTCGAGCATATGCAAGGTTTTGACGCAGCATAAGCTCAAAAGTAACTGTTTTACATACATTTCCCTCAGTCACTTTAAGGAGACGTTGCGGCACCCCCTCCTACACAGGGAAACCTCCTTCTTGCACAGGGCTTTACAACGTAATGCACCCTCCAGATGCATCACATTCTTAATACAACACACCATGGCACATCTTTTGCACCACCGCTGTGTCACAAAAGTGATGCAACGGCTGTGTAAAAGAGGCACAAGGGGATTGTAAATCCGCCCCTCACACATACAAATTCACCCAGACAGTTTCACCAGCAGCGCAAATTGAAGCACAGACTTGTAACATATTTATGTACATATACTACATTCAAGTGCTTCGGACATACTACAGTATACTATAGGTAAACACCTTATAGATTTATGCACTTTCACATTTTCCATACACTAGTAATATATTCATTTATTCATTTATAAACTACACATTCATTCTGACAAACTTATACACACTAACATAGAAATATAGTTCTTTCTTTGACCAGTGAAGGTAGTTCTAAAAATAATTTTTTTTTCTTCTGTTTTTACTTTTCAATTTTTTTTATGTTTTCTCAACAAGTTTTTTTTTAAACTATAAAAAAAAATTGAACTGGAAACCAAAAAGTATCAAACAGGAACAAAAGAATGAAAAAAAAAAAATTATTTCGAGGACAGCGATGCTCCTGCATCCTGCGTTTCATCAGATCAATGGACTGCTCCCTATAACACAAAAGTCTATCGCAATGAATGCATACAATTTTAATGTCTGCAAAATAAGGATCAATTTGTGGGTGTGGACTGCTTGCTGAAAATTCTGCTGCAGTAGTTGATGTGTTTGGTGCAGAAGCAGGTGGGTTCTCCTGAAACTTCCCTCTTGCAGCTTGAGCAAAGTTATTGGGGTGCAAGTTCTTCACATGTCGCACCATATTTGCTGTGCCAAATGAGTATTTTTAAATGGATCACCCCTTCAAAGAGTTTTTTGGCAAATTTTACAGGTTACATTTGGAGCATTAACCTTTTTTTGACCTTCTGGAAAAGTAAAAAATTGCCAAATTAGAGCTTTTTTTCCCTTCTTTGGAGGTTCTTCAGGAATGAAACTTCCCTCTGAAGAACTGCTGGAAGATGAGTCCATTGCTCGTATAATGATCTTCCTTCTATTTGAAAAAATTGTCAGAAGAAATGATTCTTCTTAGAAAGTCAAAGTCAAATGATTATAATGGGAGGGAACTTTCAACAGTTACAATAGGATAACTTATGAACCAATCAAATCTCTCCTTTTAAAGTCACATGACTTTATGTATGCTTATGATGAGCTTACGCAGCTGTTTCGATACCAGTATGCATGATGTTCAGGTAAGTACCGAAAAAAAATAATTGTTGCCCGCGCTGCATCCCATTTTACGATGCAGCGCGGGTAACAAAATGTGTTTTGTTTTTTTCAGTACTTACCTGACATCGTCTATATCCCGCATTTTACAACCCCCACCCTGCCCCTCCTCTGCCTGATGTCACCGCCTGGCATAACGCCCTGCACAAACCGCTGCTGCTTAAATGCAATCGCAATTTAAGGAATCTCAATTTAGAGATTCCTTAATTGCGATTTTTGCATTTGGGATGATGCATCCCAAATGCAAAAACACCGGTCACAAATGGAAAGATTCAGAGACTCCGCCTGTTTGCCACAGTTTTTTTGCTTGATGCAACTTCTTTAAAATACTTATAAATACCAAAGAGGGTTTCAAGGATAAAATTTATGTTGCAAACTACCTTTTCAATGGTTAGCATTGCTATTATGATTCCCTAATATACATCTCTTTTACATTTACAGTCTATTGAAAAGTATTGTGGTGTCTGCAACCAAAAAGCTTCAGCAACTAATACAGAAAACTTTATGGTAAGAATCTTTTCTGAGTTGTGTGCACTATATTTGAAAGCTGACTATGCACCGTCAACGATGTGTAATTCCTATAGCCCGACGCACAGCACATATTGTTTGAGGTAAAGGGCAACAAGTTTTCATGTGTATTGTGTCCTTGCCACAAGTAGGCCCGGCTCCCAGCAGCACAAACCTGATAGCTGACAGTTAGCAGTACCACATAATGGGTCAGAGAAGGGCACTGTCTGTAGTTAACGTAATATGTTTGCCCATATGTTAATACTGTTCAACCTGTATTTATGGTTCATTATTTGAATGCATTTATTACTCAGGCGCGCACTCTAATTAAATGTTGTAACCTCTGAGTGCACAACTGTGAGTGGCTCCAGTATACAAAAGCGTGCAGCTCTGAAACACGCCTGAACCACGTATGCTTATCAGAAATGTCTACTGCCGAGTTAATATTTCTGTCCATATGTTAAAGACTTTCAAACTTCTACAACAGTGATGCAGTCATTATTATTAGTTAGACTGACTTTTCCAAATAAATGTTGTAAACTCAGACTGCACTACTGACAGTTTCTGTAGTAAAAAAAGTGTACACACACTTCCAAAGTTTAGCACTATGAGGCTATGTATACTGCTCCCGCAATGCTCTGCAATTTGACGTAAATAATTCCAGAAGCTTAAAAGCAAGTTTGACAATACTTTGCTTTCAAAATAAAATGTTCATAAAAAATAGAAAGCAGGAAAAAAAACATTTGGCTAAACTACTATAAAATTTTTGCAGCATCATTTAATAACGTGTTCATCCATGCTAGTATTTCCCAAAAATATTCATTATGAAAAATCTCTGTAACTACTTTCAATAAGATTATGGAAAACACAATTCAACAACCATTGCCAAACACAGTAGGTCTGAAATTGATAGTCACCTTTTTACTTTTCTCATGGTGTGATTCGATTTGGCATCATGTCTGTAAAACTTAATTGCCATGTAAGATGCTGCCCCCTCACTATTATAACAAACTTTGGCAAAAGCAAAAAATATTTTTGGTTTTAAAAAGCACAAACTTCCACAGTAGTTACTGGCACGGAACAAAACTACTTTGTGTGCTGATATACTCCTTGTGAAACAGCATAATGCTGTGACTCACAGTGAAGCCCTCCGATACAAAGAGAGAGAGAGAAAGAGACAGGAGAGAGAGCAGAGTGGATGAGAGTGGAGGGAACTGAGTGAGAGAGAGATGTAATAAAATCAAAAGGTCACGGTTAATGCCAGACCAAATTAGGGGCCCAACTATTCAAGAAAGTCTCAAAAGTGCACCCATGGAATATGTCCTAGAATTAAGTGCAGCAACACAGCTTTTGTGAATTCCCAAAAATGTACACAAGTAGGACAAGAAATAGTACTCCTAGAAAATATTTGTGAACTACATTTTAGCGTTGAGCAAATTTGCATGTGTAGATTTACTCATGCAAAAATCTGAATGTTTACAAATTCACTTTTCCTCCAACACCTTGGTTGATGTTTGCCATTGTCGGGAAGAAATTCCCAAACATTCTTCACTATAACAAAAGATTAGAGAAGAGTTCTTAAAAACGCATAAAACATGGAAGTTAGTGGGTTTGCACAGACTCAAAAGGCCATTCTGACCCTGGAACTATGTTTACCATGTAAATACTTATAAAGTTTTTATTTCAAAAAGCTATTCACCTTTAAACAATGCAATATTAATTACAAAGTACTTTTCACTTTCTTCTCAACAGGCCCAATGTTTTCAATGCAGCAGATGACCACCTCCAATTAACAAAATCAAATGTAAATCTTACTTGTCTTTTTCAGCCTGTATATTTAAAAATGCATTAATTTTGTTGACTCTAAACACACCTTTTACATTAGGACTATGGAATAGTGGTATAAAAATATAATTCATTCTATTGTCAGATATCTACCTTGGTGATAGTGGAATTAGCACTACTTTTTAGACAACAATATTGTGTAGAGGAGCGGTGTTGCTTTTTCACCTTCAAAGAGGAAGATTTAAATTTATATTTCAACAGATAAACAAAAAAATTACTACATTTCAAAAAGAAAATTAAGTAGGAATGTTAAACGAAGTCTGCTCCAACTCTAAAAGCATTGTGGAAATCGTAACAGGTGAAAAAAAGTGTGTCTCAACATTACTTTGTAAGATAATTTGGACACAAGACTAGACTGCAGGAGAGGAGTGTCCAAATATTTATGCACTTTGTATGCTGGACAGTATTGCTTCTAAACACCCTTTCACTGCTTTCTTCCAAACCTTGAAAAAAGATTTCATGAATTTAAATGCATAATATTTCAGGTCTGTATATCTCTAATGTAAAACAATTGCACTTGTTTTCTCTTTTGTAAACTGACTTGTGTAAACTCATCAGTCACTCCTATGGTAATCCTTTACAATCCTGAATGCTGAGTGCTGACTTTTGTGTGAGAAGAATGGGGGAGTCAGGTCCTGGGACGTGGGGCTAGCTGGACCATTAATATAACTAAGTACACAGATTGCCAGCCACACACTTACTTAAATCCTCTATTTTTGAGGGAACAAACCATAAGAGACTTCCTGGTTCGTACGGGTATATCACTCAAACCCTTTTATTATTTATTAGTTTTTTGTCTTTTTTTAAGTATTGATGTATGAAAGGGACACCTTATCGTTTTGTACACCTTATATACAATTATTTACAATTCACGATTATTTACAACACAAACACATACACATAACTAGTTGTATTATACAAAGTGAATTGCTCTGATATATATACACTCAAATATTCATACTACGAAGAAAAAATCATCCGTAATTCCATAAAGACCAGAGTCAAAGGTATAAACTTGATGACAATCATAAATCAATGAACTACAGTTGAATGTAGGCAGTTCAAAAAAGGAAAAATAGACTTCAAATTAATTCATTCAGTCCATTCAACCAATAAATGGCAACGCGTTTCGAATCCGGTATGTCAACTCTACGGATTCTCATCAGGGCTCTGTCTTAATACTGGATATCTGCAAGTGTATAAAATAAAACTTGTTTTAGCTACATTTCTGACAGTTGTTTAGCTTCCAACTACATTTAACTTGGATTCCTCATATTACCTGTTGAACCAGCAGCCCCCGGTCAAGGGTAGGGTATTAGTTCTGACTGAGTTTCTTTTCTTTTCGGGATCTAAAAACAAACGCAGGTATCATGACCTGTTCTTGCTCACTTTCTAAGAGCAGAATGGGGCACATATGTTATCAACATACCTTACTGGATCATGCTCGTGATCCTACGTTTCCACCAAATGGGAGTTAATTTTCAGTCTTGTATTACAGCCTGAAAATAATGAGAATAACGTTTTACGCACTTTTTGTGCACAGACGGAGAGAGTATGGCACTCGTTGCTCTACTCGGCATACCTGCTCTGAGGGATTCCTCGCTTGGGCTGTTCGTGTTCTAATCGGTTGCAGCGGTAAACGCTTTCTAACCATGTAGGCACCGCTTTCCTCAGTCCTTATTATTTGCGCTCGCTTTCCCTAGAGGAAATAACAGCGTTTTATTAAGTTTCTGGGGCTACTGCAATATTGGTGGCAAATCAAACCCATGTTAGCTCTAGACTTACTTGAACAAGCTGTGACTCGGCATCTAGCTCTCATTCACTTAGTTTGGCAGCCATGTTGTAACATGGTTTTGGACCTACTTATAGCTACTTGCTTGGCGGCCATCTTAGAGTGGGGTCGCTAGAGAAAGCTCTCATTCACTTAGTTTGGCAGCCATGTTGTAACATGGTTTTGGACCTACTTATAGCTACTTGCTTGGCGGCCATCTTAGAGTGGGGTCGCTAGAGAAGGCTATCATTTAGATCTGAAAAAAGGTGAATTTAAACCACATATGGAAACATACGCGCAATTACCATCGACCCTTTCTTTTGGAGGCACTATACTTGATAAAGCTCACACTCTAGATATTTCAGAAAGCGAGTTGAGCCCGCTGAGTGCGCTATTAAACTTAAGTATAAGGTAGGCCTCTTTTTTTAGTAGAAGTTTATCATGGTCAATGGGTCTAGACTGTTGCAGAACATATAGAATTGACCACTTTAAGTCATTCTCAGTGTGTTCATTTTCAATGCAATGCTCCACCATAGGTGCTGTAAGCACTTTATTCTTGATTCTAGACTTATGTTGCGTTATGCGCATATTCACTTGTTGTGTTGTCTTGCCTATGTAAATCTTATTACATGGGCAGATGACTACATACACAACATTTCGTGTTTTCCAATTTGAGAAACTTAAGTGTTTCCACTTAATATTCCCATGTTGGAATTCCTTCCCTTCCACAGTAGTCCCACAGGCTACGCATGTCCCACATTTATGATGTCCCTCAATGGGTTTCATTCCCCATTGAGACAATAGATCACTCTTAGGTTTGGGTATTGCTATCTCGGCTCGGACAAGATGTTGTCCGATGCTCCTGTTCTTACGATACGCGAAAAGAGGACGGGGAAATGGACAGTCCAGGTTTTCTAGTAAGTGCCAATTTTTTAACACGGTTTGTCTGAATTTGTTTGTGTCAGGCCCAAATGTGGTGACACAGACCATCCGGTCTAGTTCAGCCTTTGATTTTGTTTGTAGCAAACATTCGCGTGGTGTACATCGTGCCCGCTTGAATGAGTTTTTTAACAGTTTTTTCGGATAACCACGGCTTTCCATTTCGTGACAGAATGTGTCAGCGTGTCTTTCATACTCTGACAACTCTGTGCAGTTTCTCCTGATACGGAGCTGTTGGCCATAGGGCAAGTTAGCCTTCAAGTTCCTGGGGTGGTCACTTATGCAGTATTGTGTTTTTATCAGTCTGCTTCTTGTACAAAGAGGAGACCAACTTCCCGTTTGAACATGTGATTTCCACATCCAGGAACGTCATTCTTGTGTCACTGATCTCAATAGAAAATGTAATGTCTGGATGTTTGGAATTAAGCCATCCATGAAATTTCATCAACTCCGTGTGGCTCCCCTGCCACAGGAGGCACACGCCGTCGATATATCGTAGCCATTGCTTAATGTGACTGCAATATGGGTTATCCTTTTCAATAAATTTCTTCTCATATTCTGCCATATACAATATGGCCATCTCAGGAGCATAGGGGCATCCCATAGCAGTCCCTTTGGTCTGCATAAAGAACTGCTCATTGAATCGGAAGTAATTTTTGCGCAGCGCTATTTCTGCCAATTTGAGAATAAAACTGGTAGGGACTCGATGTGGTCTTGCACAAGCTTCTAAATAAAGCTCAATTACTTCCAATGCCTCTCCCTGGGGTATTTGAGTATAAAGGTATATTCTGTTGGAAATATTTTTTATTTCTCTCTAGTTTGTCAATTGAGGAAAGCATGATTTGTTCGAAGGCATAAACCTGTTTAGGAATTTTTTGACTAGGTATGAAGGTCCTAAACAGGTTTATGCCTTCGAACAAATCATGCTTTCCTCAATTGACAAAACTAGAGAGAAATAAAAAATATTTCCAACAGAATATGAGTAAAGGACAGAGAAGTGCACTACATGACTTGAGGAATGATACGTCGATAGTTGTGAAACAGGCCGACAAAGGCGGAGCTGTAGTCCTTTGGCCAAGAGAACAATATCTTGCTGAAGCCAATACACAGGTGAGCAACACTGTTTGGTATAGAACCCTACAGGAAGATCCGGTCAAAAACATTCAGGGACTGATAGCAGATACTGTTAAAATAGGGTTAGATGAAGGCTATGTTGGTGTGAGAGAAGGTGAATTTTTAATCAAAAAATATCCCAGGACTCCAATCCTGTACTTCCTCCCCAAGATCCATAAAAGTCTAAATGAGCCGCCAGGACAACCCATCGTTTCTGGGTGCGATTCCTGCCTGAAACCACTTGCGAAATATGTTGATTTTTTCTTGAAGCCCTTTGTCAGCTCTGTTAAATCATATCTCAGAGGCACAATGGATTTCCTCGTCAAAGTAGAAGGGACTGATTTTAATCCTGCATCACAATAGCTTGTGACAATGGACGTCACGTCCCTTTATACTCAAATACCCCAAGGAGAGGCATTGGAAGTAATTGAGCTTTATTTAGAAGCCTGTGCAAGACCACATCGAGTCCCTACCAGCTTTATTCTCAAATTGGCAGAAATAGCGTTGCGCAAAAATTACTTCCGATTCAATGAGCAGTTTTTTATGCAGACCAAAGGGACTGCTATGGGATGCCCCTATGCTCCTGAGATGGCCATATTGTATATGGCAGAATATGAGAAGAAATTTATTGAAAAGGATAACCCATATTGCAGTCACATTAAGCAATGGCTACGATATATCGACGACGTGTGGCTCCTGTGGCAGGGGAGCCACACGGTTGATGAAATTTCATGGATGGCTTAATTCCAAACATCCAGACATTACATTTTCTATTGAGATCAGTGACACAAGAATGACGTTCCTGGATGTGGAAATCACATGTTCAAACGGGAAGTTGGTCTCCTCTTTGTACAAGAAGCAGACTGATAAAAACACAATACTGCACCACCAAAGTGACCACCCCAGGAACTTGAAGGCTAACTTGCCCTATGGCCAACAGCTCCGTATCAGGAGAAACTGCACGGAGTTGTCAGTGCATGAAAGACACGCTGACACATTCTGTCACGAAATGGAAAGCTGTGGTTATCCGAAAAAACTGTTAAAAAACTCATTCAAGCGGGCACGATGTACACCACGCGAATGTTTGCTACAAACAAAATCAAAGGCTGAACTAGACCGGATAGTCTGTGTCACCACATTTGGGCCTGACACAAACAAATTCAGACAAACCGTGTTAAAAAATTGGCACTTACTAGAAAACCTGGACTGTCCATTTCCCCGTCCTCTTTTCGCGTATCGTAAGAACAGGAGCATCGGACATCTTGTCCGAGCCGAGATAGTATTACCCAAACCAAAGAGTGACCTATTGTCTCAATGGGGAATGAAACCCATTGAGGGACATCATAAATGTGGGACATGCGTGGCCTGTGGGACTACTGTGGAAGGGAAGGAATTCCAACATGGGAATATTAAGTGGAAACACGTAAGTTTCTCAAATTGTAAAACACGAAATGTTGTGTATGTAGTCATCTGCCCATGTAATAAGATTTACATAGGCAAGACAACACAACAAGTGAATATGCGCATAACGCAACATAAGTCTTGAATCAAGAATAAAGTGCTTACAGCACCTATGGTGGAGCATTGCATTGAAAATAAACACACTGAGAATGACTTAAAGTGGTCAATTCTATATGTTCTGCAACAGTCTAGACCCATTGACCATGATAAACTTCTACTAAAAAAAGAGGCCTACATTATACTTAAGTTTAATAGCGCACTCAGCGGGCTCAACTCGCTTTCTGAAATATCTAGAGTGTGAGCTTTATCAAATATAGTGCCTCCAAAAGAAAGGGTCGATGGTAATTGCGCGTATGTTTCCATATGTGGTTTAAATTCACCTTTTTTCACATCTAAATGATAGCCTTATCTAGCGACCCCACTCTAAGATGGCCGCCAAGTAAGTAGCTATAAGTAGGTCCAAAACCATGTTACAACATGGCTGCCAAACTAAGTGAATGAGAGCTTTCTCTAGCGACCCCACTCTAAGATGGCCGCCAAGCAAGTAGCTATAAGTAGGTCCAAAACCATGTTACAACATGGCTGCCAAACTAAGTGAATGAGAGCTAGATGCCGAGTCACAGCTTGTTCAAGTAAGTCTAGAGCTAACATGGGTTTGATTTGCCACCAATATTGCAGTAGCCCCAGAAACTTAATAAAACACTGTTATTTCCTCTAGGGAAAGCGAGCGCAAATAATAAGGACTGAGGAAAGCGGTGCCTACATGGTTAGAAAGAGTTTACCGCTGCAACCGATTAGAACACGAACAGCCCAAGCGAGGAATCCCTCAGAGCAGGTATGCCGAGTAGAGCAACGAGTGCCATACTCTCTCCGTCTGTGCATAAAAAGCGCGTAAAACGTTATTCTCATTATTTTCAGGCTGTAATACAAGACTGAAAATTAACTCCCATTTGGTGGAAACGTAGGATCACGAGCATGATCCAGTAAGGTATGTTGATAACATATGTGCCCCATTCTGGTCTTAGAAAGTGAGCAAGAACAGGTCATGATACCTGCGTTTGTTTTTAGATCCCGAAAAGAAAAGAAACTCAGTCAGAACTAATACCCTACCCTTGACCGGCGGCTGCTGGTTCAACAGGTAATATGAGGAATCCGAGTTAAATGTAGTTGGAAGCTAAACAACTGTCAGAAATGTAGCTAAAACAAGTTTTATTTTATACACTTGCAGATATCCCGTATTAAGACAGAGCCCTGATGAGAATCCGTAGAGTTGACATACCGGATTCGAAACGCGTTGCCATTTATTGGTTGAATGGACTGAATGAATTAATTTGAAGTCTATTTTTCCTTTTTTGAACTGCCTACATTCAACTGTAGTTCATTGATTTATGATTGTCATCAAGTTTATACTTTTGACTCTGGTCTTTATGGAATTACGGATGATTTTTTCTTCGTAGTATGAATATTTGAGTGTATATATATCAGAGCAATTCACTTTGTATAATACAACTAGTTATGTGTATGTGTTTGTGTTGTAAATAATCGCGAATTGTAAATAATTGTATATAAGGTGTACAAAACGATAAGGTGTCCCTTTCATACATCAATACTTAAAAAAAGACAAAAAACAAATAAATAATAAAAGGGTTTGAGTGATATACCAGTACGAACCAGGAAGTCTCTTATGGTTTGTTCCCTCAAAAATAGAGGATTTAAGTAAGTGTGTGGCTGGCAATCTGTGTACTTAGTTAGACTTTTGTGTGAGAGCATGCCCATACATAACCAAGCTAACTTTTCTTTAGCTACATAGAAACATGTAGTGTAACCTGTCAAACACTTTGAAATACTACCCTCCCACTAGTACTAGAGGTGGATGTAGAAGTCAACCGTTCTTCATAAAATAGAATTGGATTTCGCTAAGTACAAAGCATTTCTCTATTTTGGAATCCCTAATGTGTCCCTTAAACATTCAAGCGAAGTCCAAACACATACTAACTGAAAAACACCAACCAATAGTAACCTATAAAATTTGCCAAACATATCTTTGAAGGTGTGATCAATCCAATAAATACTCCTTTGGCACATCAAATATAGTACAAAACACATAAACTACTTGCACCCCAACAACTTTGTTTGAGCTGCAACACAGAGATTGCAGGACAACCACTTGCTACTACACCAAGCACATCAACAGCTGCAACACCATCTTTAGCAAACAGTCCATAGTCGCATATTGATCTTGAGTTTCGTAAACTTAAATTTCTATGCATTTATTGTGATGGCCTTTTGTGTTATGCAAACACTATATCAACATCATCAAAAACAAGAAACAGCAGCAGCGCTGTCCTCAACATTAGTTATTAGACATTTATCAAGCTTTTTTGTACTAAAAACTACCCCGTCCGAAGGCAGTTGAAAATGTGCATACTTGCTGCCTTTCTTGCCTGGGATTATCAATTACTCTTGAATTTCAAATTCTGATTGAAACTCATGACCCCTTATCGAGCCTTTTTGTTCTACCTACTACCCCAGCCGAAAGCAGTGGGAAATTTGCACACTTACTGCCTTTCTTGGCTGGGGTTGTCAATTGTCCTTCTTGTAATACAAATTCAAAGTGCAGGCCCTTTATTGAGCCTTGTTGGTAACTATTACTCGTGAATGGCAGTGGGTAATTTGCGCACTTCCTGCCATTCATGTATAAACAAAAGCTTAAAAGTGTAACAATATTAAAAAACAGCCAGTATAGTCTATGGTTATCAAATCTTCTGTTTGTTAATGTAATTCAAAGTACAGACTCTTTATTGAGCCTTCTTGGTAACTACTACCCTTGAATGGCACTAGGTAATTTACACACTTGTAGTCTTTCTTATTTTTCACATTATTCATCTAACACTGAATCAACTCATCATCTACACGTACACAAACCTACTTCCTGCCTTTCTTGGCTGCGGTTATCAATTATCCTTCTTCTAATACAAATTCAAAGTGCAGGCCCTTTATTCAGCCTTCTTGGCAACTATTACTCGACAATGGCAGTGGGTAATTTACACACTTGCGTCCTTTCTAGCGTCCTTTCTACCGCACAGTGTGTGTACTTTGTGCACTTGCATAACTCCTTAGATGAGATACCCTTTTCTCAGGCTCCCACTGCAGAATCCAACTCAATCTGTAATCGATTGGAAAACCAAACGCCCATTTCCTTTACAAGGCAGGGGATTGTTTCCACATCTGCTACCTTTCTTCCTTTTCACCTTATTCTGCATCCACTACCTAAAACACGCATATCTCCTAACTTTCTTGCAGCCTTTGCCAAGTATTATTCTAATTCAAAGTAGAGTCCCTGAAATGGGCCCGGTGTTGTAATTTTTCAGCCCTACCCCTCACAATGGTAACTTAATGCACTTACATTGCTTCCTACGATGTCGTAGCCATTTCTTATGCTCCTACTGCAAAGTTCGATGCCCTATCCATATAATTATTTGGAAATTCAAAGATCCACTTCCCTGACAACGCAGTGGATAGTATGCTCGTCTGCAGCCTTTCTAATTGTTCACCTTTTTTATCTTCCACTCAATCAACACATCATCTACACATAACACACACCAACTTGCTACCTTTTTTGGCTGCAGTTATCAATTCTTTTTCAAATTCATATTCTGATTCAAACTCTTTATTCAACCTTTTTGTTGTAGCCTCTACCCCAGTCCAAGGCAGTAGCAAATTTAGACACTTACTGCCTTTCTTGACTGGGATTATCAATTATTGTTCAATTTCATATTCTGATTCAAAGTCAAGGCCCTTTATCAACCTTTTTCATATAGATACTGCACTGGCAGAAGGCAGTAAGAAATGTGTACACTTGCTGCATTTCTTAGCAGGGGTAATGAACTATTGTTCAATTTCATATTCCTATTCAAACTGCAGTCCCTTTATCAAGCCGTTTTTATTCTATCAACTACCCCGGCCGAAGGCAGTGGTACATTTGGCCTCTTGCTTCCTTTCTTGGCTGGGGTTATCAATTATCCTTCTTGTAATACAAATTCAAAGTGCACGCCCTTTTTTGAGCCTTCTTGGTAACTATTACTCTCGAATGGCAGTGGGTAATTTGCGCACTTCCTGCCGTTCATGTATGAAAAAAAGCTTAACAAAAGTCTACCAATATTAAAAAAGAGCCAGTATAGTCTATGCTTATCAAATCTTTTCTTTGTTATTGTAGTTCATAGTGCAGGCCCTTTACTGAGCCTTCTTGCAAACTACTACCCGTGAATAGCAGTGGCTAATTTGCTCACTTACAGCCTTTCTTAGTTTTTACATTATTCATATTCCACTCAATCAACACATTATCTATATGTACACACACCTACTTGCTGCCTTTCTTGGTTATGTCAATACTGCTAATCTGTTCGAGATAAATCTAAATGCACAATGACTGAAACAATTGTAGCATTATGACACAATGGATTTTGGCAGGATAAGTCTTTTTTTATTTTTTGAATGTTTTTACTTATTCAAAACAACAATAATTCGAACATTCTAAAGTGATTCTAAAACGCACAAAGAAGGAGAAAAAATACTGAAAAGTGTTAACCTAACACTTTTCAGTATTTTTTCTCCTTCTTTGTGCGTTTATTTTTGCCAAATTAATTCACTTTTTCATAACTAGATAAACTTTTATACTCCCTCTCCCTTCTTAGAATCACTTTAGAATGTTCGAATTATTGTTGTTTTGAATAAGTAAAAACATTCAAAAAATAAAAAAAGACTAATCCTGCCAAAATCCATTGTGTCATAATGCTACAATTGTTTCAGTCATTGTGCATTTAGATTTATCTCGAACAGATTAGCAGTATTGGCAAATTGCTTTGTTGAGAATCAAATACGGCGCGGCCTTACTGCGCTTTAGCCAAACCCTTTGTTGTTTCATGTTTCTTGGTTATGGTTATCAACTATTTTATTTCATATCGTATTCAAACTACAAGCCCTTTATCGAGCCTATTTGTTGCAACAAGTACCCCAGCCGAAGGCAATAAAAAATTGCACACTTGCTGCCTTTCTTGGCTGGGGTTATCAATTGTTCGTGAATTTCATATTCTGATACAAACTTGTGGCCCTTTATTGAGGCTTTTTGTTGTACCTACGACTCCAGCCGAAGGCAGTGAAAATTTACACATTAACTTCCTTTTTTGGCTAGGGGTTATCAATTTTTCGTGAATTATATATTCTGATACAAACTCGTGCCCTTTAACACTTTTTGTTGTACCTCCAACTCCTGCTGAAGGCAGTGAAAATGTGCACACTAACTGTCTTTCTTGGCAAGGGGTTATCAATTATTGTTCAATTTCATTTTCTGATTCAAAGTCAAGGACCTTTATCTAATCTTTTCTTTTTAGCTAATACCCCAGCCGATCAATGTAGGATATTTTCACACTTGCTGCTTTTCTTCATTGGGGTTGTCAATTATTTTAAAATTACCTACAAGCTTAGCAACAATATTTTCTTTTGGAAACAAATTTGAAACTAATCATCTCTGTAAAACTTCTTTGACATGTTCAGTAATTTCTCCAATTCTTATTTGTAGTAGAATAGTTCCATATTCAGCATCATTTCCTTATTGCATATTTGTAATAACTTCCTTATATTAAAATATAACTAAATGTTAACATTACCAATGCTACATTACCTCATTTACTTATACTACCTATGGAGCATAACAACAAATTACAATACCACAAGATATCTGGAGAAGCTTGTTGTGAAGACTCTTGAACAAAATGAAACTTCTCATTATTGATAACATAAGCATGGTATCAAACTTAATGCTTGCCATTGAACATTTAAGAATGCTGCAAAGTCTTAAAACAGAGTATGGCATATTAGTCTCAATTTATTTAAGGGACAGACAATTGTACTATGTCCTCAGATTCTGTTACCTGTACAAAATAACATTCATCTATGTTTGTGTCGAGTAGCACCTTCAATATACATTGCAGACATCAGGGTTCACAACTTCACTTCAGCTTTCCTTCTACATTGAGGACAGCATTGTATTGAGCCTTACTTTCCTTAAGACAGACACAATTATACTGCATCCACAGATACTGTTAACTTTCACAACTTGCATTGACTGATCTTTCTGTCAACAGCTACCTTCAATCGACACTGCGGACAGCTGGGTTCACAACTTCAATTCAGCTTTCCTTCTACATTGAGAACAGCATTGTATTCTTGCTTACTTTCCTTAAGGCAGAGACAATTTTACTGTGTCCTTAGATTCTGCTATCTGTGACTAAATAGCATTCTTTGATCTTTGTCTCAACAACCGCCTTCAATCTACACTGCAGACAGCCGGGTTCACAACTTCAATTCAGCTTTCCTTCTACATTAAATACACCATTGTATTCAGCTTTACTTTCCTTAAGACAGGCAAAATTATACTGCGTCCACAGATACTGTTAACTTTCAGAATTTACCTTGACAGATCTTTCTTTCAACAACTACCTTCAATCTACAGCTGCGGACAGCTGGTTTCACAACTTAAATTCAGCTTTCCTTCTAAATTAAGGACAGCATTGTATTCAACCTTGCTTTCCGTAAGGCAGGGATAATTATACTGTGTCCTCAGGTTATGCAAACAGTCACAAAATAGCTTTCATCAATCTTTGTGTCTACAACTACCTTCAATCTACACTTTAGACAGCTGTGTTCACAACTTGATTTCAGCTTTCCTCCTACATTAACAACACCATTGTATTGAGCTTTACTTTTATTAAGATAGACAAAATTATACTGCATCCCCAGATACTGTTAACTTGTACAACTTGCCTTGACAGATCTTTCTGTGAACAACTACCTTCAATCTACACTCCAGACAGCTCGGTTCACAACTTCAAATCAGATTTCCTTCTAGATTGAGAACAGCATTGTATTCTTGCTTGTTTTCCTTAAGGCAGAGACAATTATACTGTGTCCTTAGATTCTGTTATCTGTGACTAAATAGCATTCTTTGATCTTTGTTTCAACAACTGCCTTCAATCTACATTGCAGACAGCCGGGTTCACAACTTCAATTCAGCTTTCCTTCTACATTAATGACACCATTGTATTGAGCTTTCCTTTCCGTAAGACAGACACAATCATACTGCATCCACGGATACTGTTAACTTGTACAACTTGCCTTGACAGATCTTTCTGTTAACAACTACCTTCAATCTACACTCCAGACAGCTGGGTTTACAACTTTAAATCAGTTTTCCTTCTAGATTAAGAACAACATTATATTCAGCCTTCATTTCCTTAACGTAGAGACAATTATACTGTGTCCTCACTACAGACTCTGTTAACTAAGATAAAATAGCATTCATCGATCTTTGTGTCAACAACTGCCTTCAATCTACACTGGGGACACCTGTATTCACAACTTCAATTCAGTTTTCCTTCTACATTAAGGACTGCATTGCATTCAGCCTTTTTTTCCTTAAAGCAGAGAGAATTACACTGTCTCCTCAGATTCTCTTATCTGTAACTAAATACCATTCTTCAATCTTTGTGTGAACAACTGCCTTCAATCTACAGTACGGACAGCTGGGTTCACAACTTGAATTCAGCTTTCCTTCTACATAAAGGACAGCATTGCATTCAGCCTTCCTTTCCTTAAGGCAGAGACAATTATACTGTGTCCTCACATTCTGTTAAGTGTACAAAATAGCATTCATTGATCATTGTGTCAACAACTGCCTTCAATCTACACTGCAGACAGCTGCGTTCAGACCTTCAATGTAGCTTTCCCTCCCCATTAAGGACAGCATTACATTAAACATTGTTTTCCTTAACGCAGATACAATTCTACTCCGTCCTAAGATTCTGTTAACTGTACAAAATACCATTCATCAATGTTTCAATGGATTAGTACATTCGATCTACATTACAGACAGCAGGGTTCACAACTTCAATTCACTTTTCCATGTACATTTCTCTTCACTATGTGTGCTGAGAACTGCCTTCAATAAATTCAGCGCTCAGTAGAGTTCACAACTAGATACCAAGAGCGCCAGCACTACAGAACACATTCAATACAATCTTGATTTACTTAAAACACAGACAATTGCACAATATCCTCACATTTTCTTAAACTTTGAACACTAGGAAATTCAGCCTTCATTGATTTAATACTGACAAAATTCTACTATATGTGTTTTGTTTAAATAAGTGACAAAAAACATTCATCTATGTATGTTAATAACTGCCTTCAATCCACACTGCACAGGGAACATACAAGCTCACCGCCAAAGATACTACTTACTCAGTGCACCATAAATAATCACAAACAAGAGTGAACACTTTTATGTGACAGTGAGACATACTGTCCTTTTAAATGGAATTGATGCAGAATTCAATCAACAAAAGGCATTACTTCAATTACTGTACCTCACCCTGACCACCATCATCACAGGGTACATTCAAGCTCAGCGCCAAAGGTATTACTAACTCAGTGCACCACAAATCATCACCATGTCACCATATTGAATGGGATGACTTATTTAGAAAAAAGTACATCATACTTTTTGAAAATATACTTCAACTTACTTCTGTGAATAGACAACCAATATTTATTAGAAAACTGGATTTTAAAGATTTTCCTACCAATCCGTGCTGCTTGCACCACATATCATCACACACTACACAGTACTTTGTTGCTTTAGATGCACACTTGCTTTCTTTCTTCGCTGGGATTATCAATTATTCCTCAATTTTTATATTCTCATTCAAAGTCAAGGCCCTTCATTAAACCTTTACTGTTGTAAAAGTTTCCACATTTGCAACCTTTCTTCACTAGAGCTATCAATTATTCAAAAATTCAAACTACAGCCCCTTCATTGACCCTTCTTGTTAACTACTACCCAAAAATAGCTGTGGCAAATTTGCACACTTGAGTCCTTCCTTGTGTCCTTTCTACCGCACAGTGTGTGTACTTTCTGCACTAGCTTGCCTCCTTATATATGGTACCCATTTCTCAGGCTCCCACTGCAGATTCCAACACCCCATCGGTGTAATGGACTGGAAAACTAAAACACCCACTTTCCTTGCAAGGAAATGGATAGCTTGCACATCTTCAGCAATTCTTATTTTTCACCTTATTCATCTTTCACCCAATCAACATATCATCCACACATACACAAACCTACTTAATACCTTTCTTCACTGTGGTTATCAACTATTCTTCGATTTCATATTCTGATTCAAACTCGAGGGCCTTTATCGAACCTTTTTGATGTAGCTACTACCCCACCCAAACATATTTAAAAATGTGCACACTTGCTACCTTACTTGGCTAAGGTTATCAATTATTCTTGCATTTCATGAACTTGATTTATTTCAGTTATAGGTTTAGTACAATACCAAAATTCGTCTTACAAGTCCAAAAGAACACTGAATGACAATCTACACTACAAACAACACAGGTCACAATCTGAAACATACATACTTTGACAAAGCATTCCATACATGTTCTATCTTTCATTTCAATCATGATTACAATTGATACAATCCACCATTAAATGTACACTGCAGACAGCCGGATTCACAACTTCAATTCAGCTTTCCTTGTACATTAAGTACAGCATTACATCTACCCTTGCTTTCTTAACATACAAACAATTGTACTCTGTCCTCAGATTCTGTTAACTGTACAAAATAGCATTTGTTAATATTTGTATCAATTAGTCCCTTCGATCTACATTACACACAGTGGAGGTCACAACTTTAATTAAGCTTTCAATGTAAATTTCTCTTCACTATGTATGCTTAGAAGTGCCTTCAATCAATTCTCCGTTCAGTACAGTTCACAATTAGACACCAAGAGCGCTAGCACTACAGAAAACATTCAATACAATCTTGATTTACTTAGAACACAGACAATTGGTGTAGAAAATTTACAGTGTGAACATTTAGTTGTTCTTGTCAATGGTGTTCCTACTAAGAGTAAGAAAATATGGCAACAATTACCAGATATTAGAACATTGAAAAAGGCAACGTTCTGTTCTATCTGCTATATAACAAATGTGTATGTGGGAAAAAAATAAATAACAGTAGAAGATACTGACTTCCCATCTGAACTAATTGAAAAACTGCATGTTTTCATAACTGAAGACATCTACGAACATTACAGTATTCATCCACTTCATTCTAAAGAAGTGATAGGGAATACTATAGAGTTATTCCAAATGAAAAAAGCAAAGAGAATTCCCATTACTGTATGCGAAAAAAGCTTGGAAGATCGTTCTTTCCCTCAGTTCCTTCCCACACGAAAAAGAGGGCAATATGATGACCGACCTGTGCAGATTCCTGCATCTGAATACCAGACATAAATGTTATATGCAGAAAATCCAAGATTTCAACAATGTATTCCATATTTGTTCCATCTTTTGTTTGAGAGTGATTTGTCTGGACTTCTTATGTACAAAACAATGTAATGAAAGCACGTGTACATCTGCAAAATGTTTCATCAAGCAAATATATGCATAAAGTACAGCAGAAAGATAATATTTTGGAATCTCACCTCATTAATCTCATGGCATATCAGCGTTGTAGTAATGAGTACTGGTACCGTCGTCATGGACAACTAAAATGTATGCTAAGGAACTTAGAAACTCCTACATAGTTCCTTACGCTAAGCTCTGCTGAGTATGCTTGAGATGATTTACTCTTTCAAATTTTGTTGATTTTCCATACTGAATTTCTTATGTTGTAGGTCCTTGTACAAAAACATAAACACTTAATTGTATCTTCACTGTAATATCAGCATATTTTATGATTTATATGAAATATCTTACAATTAAACAAATATTTTGTACAGGAGTGTATATTCTTTTAAAAATATTCTAAAATGAAATACAATAAATACAGTGTCACTCTGCATTGTGTCAAGTGCTTTATTTATTTATTTATACTACCTACTGTTTTGCAAACTTAACAACAGCACTGCCTTAGTTTGACTCACCCAATTATGTTGTCAATTAGGGTGGAAGGAGGCAAAGAAAAGGAGTAAAGTACAGGTCTACAGATGTACTGCTATATTCAGCACACTGGATGAAACACTGAATAAACAAAGTCATATTCAAAAAAACATACACAAAAGAAGGCTGCACAAAAGATACCCAAAGGAAAGCTACACAAATAGGACACTGAATATAGAAAATCAAACTGGTAAGTAGGCAAAAGAACAAAAAAGCTAACAACACTGCAACGGACGCTACGCTGTGGAACTCATTCTGAAGAGAGGTAGAAACATACTGTAAATAAAGCAGAATTCAAATAAATAAAAAGTAAAAAAAATACATGGATGACAAAGTCACTGGAGTAATACTCTGTTCCCAAACACAAAAAAAAGATTTTGGAGAAGTTATATCAACAAATGTTTAAGGAGCTGCAAAGGGACCTCATCCCCCGGGACTCAAAATTAACATTGGGGACCGTGGAGAGAACGCCAATGCCCCCACGGTCCCAACCGGCTCCCTGCATCCTTTGAAAACCGGCATTGCTTTCTCAGAGAGAAAAGCTTACATGTTGCTCTCTCTAACAAAAAGCAATCTGCTTTCCCACTTGAAAGACATAGCAGATTAACTTGCTCTCTCTTTCAAATAGGAAACTGGTTTGCTGTGCTAAAGTGGGAGCCACAGCGCTCCCGCCCTACCATAACAAACAGCAGTGTCCCGGGGACAGGCACCCCGAGACACTGCAGTAGCCGGCCCTGGGAAATGATGGTCCCCAGGGCCATCAAGGGTTCCAGCAAGGAGGCCGCGCGACCCCCTCCCAACATTTAAAAGTCTTGAGAAGTGGAAGTCCCCAGAGCTGGGAAATCCATGCCATCACAGACCCCCTATTTTAAATTTTACTGCCCCAGGGAGGTGGCGGTCCCTAAAGAATGTAGGAGACCAGTGACCCCCCGCCTACTTCAAAATAAACAATGCTGCCAACACTTCCTGGTTTAGAGTGCTCACAGACAGTTGACACCCAATCAGCATGCAGCTCATGCTTGTAATTCCAAAGATTTCCATACGCGTACACCACGATTTTTCTTTGAAAAAAATAAATAAATAAAAGAGCCTAAACAACCATGTATGACCCCCTGAGCAAGCCTAAAGGGTCAGAATGTTTCTAGCCTGCCCCCTTTCCTTACTTCGCAACTTTGTTTTACTGCTTCTAGTGACGAACAAGATGGCTGCCAACACTTCCTGGTATCGAGTATTCACAGACAGTTCACAACCAATCAGCATGCAGCTCCTACTCGTAATTCAACGTATTTCCGTACGGGTACTCCGCGATTTTTCTTTTAAAAAAAAAAAGTAAAAAAGAGCCTAAACATCTATGTACAACCCACTGAGCAAGAGTAAAGGATCAACATGTTTGTAGCCTACCCCATTCCCTTATTTCTGAACTTTCTTTACTGTTTTCTTGTGACTCGGTTCTAGCGAGGCACAAGATGACTGCCAACACTTCCTGATTTCGAGTGTTGACAGACAGTTGACAGCCAATCAGCATGCAGCTCGAGCTCGTATTTGAACGAATTTCCGTACGAGTGCTGCACCCCTTCTCTAGATATCGCTATGATTTTACTTGCAATTTCCTCAAAAACTACTGAACGGATTTACACCATTTAACAAAAAGCGCAATCTACCCTGGCTAAAGGTCCCTATAGAAAATTGCATGGTGAAAACACATTTTGGGACCCCCTTTTTTCTCAGCCCGCTTGACAAATCACCCCCAAACTTTCAGGGAAGGAGCGGAACCGAGCAGGCCATTTTCTTGGAGAAATTCACGAAGATTCGTCCACTGGCGCCAAACTTACTCCAAATAGAATGTTGTGGATTTCCTATGGAAACTAGGTCCTAACTATAACTACCTACTGGCGACCGCCAGTAGGTAATAAAACAGATTTGTATACTTCACAAAAACACACATTCACTGGATTATGTCATCAGTGACGTCATCAGTGATGTAATTTGAGATTAATCAGTGACATCATCAGCAGCCCCCGGGGAACATCAGGTTTCAAGGGGACTTGATCCTCCAACTTAAAACATGCCACAGGATGTGTTTGTACACATGTCACATAAGTCCCCGCCGCCTCCCTTCGCCACTGTGCAAAAGCACCCAGTGGCGCATTTCATGTTGGGGGGATTAGGTTCCCTTGAAACCTGAGGGTTCCTCGGGTCCAATTACCCCACCAGGTACATCTAGTAAGCGCCACAGAGCTGCGTTGCAGAAGTGTAAAAAGGGGCATGACCTCGGAACACCTCTCTGCAATGCTGTCCTTTGGTGCTAATTGGAGGTACCTGGTGGACTATTTGGCCCCCAGGGACCCTGACGTTTGAAGGGGAATTAATTCTCCAACGTAAAACGCGCCACAGGGCGCATTTGCATAGTGTTGCTGGGAGGGGGCAGGGCATCTGGTGTGATGCCGGCTCTTCTTATTATTTATTTTTTTAGAAGGGGGTTGTGTGGCCCCCCTTCCTTTCCTATTTTTTGGGCCCTGGGGACCCCATCCCCCAGGGCCTGACCCCTATTTATTTATTTTAAATGCAAGGGGGTTGCATGGCTCCCTTCCAGAGGCCGTTTTCGGCTCCGGGGACCCCATCACCCAGGCATCGCCAACATTCTTTTTTTTAAACATATATATGGCATGGGGCCACTTGGCTCCCTCCTCAGGCCAATTTCAGCCATGGGGAACCAATTCCCTGGGGCCGGCCATCTCCTTTTCTTTATTTTTTTAATACACTATTTGCCCGGGGACCCCATCCCCCGATGCTTGGCCATCCATTTATTGGGGGAAGGAGGGCCATATGGCCCCATCCTCAGGCCAATTATAGCACCGGGGACCCCATACCCCGTGACCTGGCCACTCCGTTGGGGCCTGTGGGGGGAGCCCCAATGCCCGACGGTCCTGCCAGCTCCCTGCCTCCTGCGGAAGCCGGCATTTCCTTTCCACACGGGGAGCTTCTGAGATGCAGCTCCACATGTGGAAAAGCAACCTACTTTGGATTTTGGCAGCAAGAGCTTCTCGCTTCCAAAATCCAAAGCAAGTTTGCAATGACAGGGCGGGAGTCATGCTGCTGCCCTTTCAAAGGGAACAGTAGTGTATATGGGGTGGGTACCCTGGGACACTGCAGGAGCCGGCCCTGGGGGGTGGTGTTCCCCAGGGCCACCAAGAGCTCCCTATGAGTGCAAAGTCCCGGGGAGGTGGTGATTCCCGGTGCTCGGGGTCCGTTAAGGACCCCCGTATTTGCAATATTAGTGCCCCTGGAAGGTGGCGGTCCCCGGGGCATGTGGGGGGCTTGAGCCCACCCACACAGGTTTATTTTATTTTTTAATAAACAAGCCCGGGGTTGGCAGTCCCCAGGGCTGCGGGGAGGCCGTGTGCCCCCGTGAATAATTTAGAAAAGCCCCGGGGGTGTCGGTCCCCAGGGCTTTTCTAAATTTACACCAAATTTGGCAAAAAAGGTAGAGTTTGGTTCAGAAAGCGACCTTTTTTTTCGGTAGTTGTTGAGAAATTAAAAAAATAAAAGTCAGTCAGTCAGTAAAAATTCTTTATTTCGATTAGTTAAAATCATAAAAGAACAATAAAAACACATACATCCTAAAAACAATTTACAATATAAAAAATAATTAATATGCGTTTGATTATTACAATTCATCAATACACTATTTACAATACGAAATTTTGTCATATGCTGTGTCAAGTATAATTAATAAAAAGCGTTTTCCTACTATGAATCCTACTAAGTGGTTACATACAAACTTTCTTATTATTATTATTCCTGGCAGCGACCACCAAAAAGCATGCCACGCTATAGATGACAAGCATACTAATGAGCATTTGCAGGTAGAGCAGGGCCGGCCTCACTTGTACGAAGCCAACCTCATGTAATAATGGGTTTAAAAATGTTTTCCTTGGCTCTGAATAATACTCAGAAAACATCACAAAATGTAGAGTATCTTGTGTAGAGAACATATTTTCCGGTCTACCCCCACCTTGGAAAAATATCTAAAGTTAAATAAATAAGATTGAACCGAAATCTAACCAACAAGAAGCGGTAGTAAGGCTTGGTTACACATTTTAAGTACGGTTCAATAGTTTCTAACACCTGGTTTCCCAAGCTCCTGCTCTTCTCATTCCAACTCCAGCAAGTTCAAAAAATTATGTTTAATCCAACCTATATTCTCTTTTTTTAGGCCCTCAGTTGATGTGTATAATTCAGGTCAACCAAGCCTAAAGCACGCCGCTCTAACGTACCTTAGCCAGGGGATCCTATTTGCCTTGTCCAGGGCTACACAATCTTTTAAAATCAAATGGTTTAATGTAATTTCCTAATTTAACCACGTTTTCACCCAGCATATCAGTAGGGCCATTTTTAGGTGGTCTGAAATATAGCCCATACCTAATTCAGTATGTAGGGTATAGGTCGGAGTTGACTGGGGAAGTGACAAGAGTGATCTTAGGAACCTATTTTCTGCAATTTGGATTTTATTCAGAGCAGTATAGCCCTATAGGTCTGCCCCATACGAGGCAATCGCTAAACACTTAGATTTGTAAATCCTAAGCATTGCCTCCATTGGTCTTGCTCCCAACCTCTTTGAGAAGCCCAGGAGTGCTGCCGCAGATCTCGCAATGACATTACTCTTGAGCTTCTGTTGAGGGCCCCATTTACCCTTCTCGTCAAACAGGACCCCCAAATACGTAAAAACCGGGACCGTCAATAATTCAGCTCCATTACACGTAAATGTTTTAGCTTTTATGTTCCTACTTCCTGCTCTGGCCACCATTACATGAGATTTTTTAATTTTCACTCTAAGATCTAGTGACTCCATGAAAATACCGAAATGATCCAGCAGCCTCTGTAGGCCCAGTCCTGTACATGCCAGTAATACTGCATTATCCGCGTACAGGAGAACCAGGAATCCCACTCCCCCTGCATGCAGAATATCTAAAGTAGCCAGTCCCAGGGATTCCTCTAGGGCATTGATGTAAATTGTAAAAAGTATAGGTGCCAGAATACAGCCTTGTCTGACACCTCTCCTTGAACTAAATTGGCCAGTGCATCGCCCCTCTCTGTTGACCCTAACTGAGGCTGAAAGGTCCTGGTGCAGGTCACTTAGGAAGTTTACCAAGGCGGGATCTATGCCTATGTCCAGAAGGATTCGCCATAGTTTTGAACGATTAACTAGATCACACACAAATGCGAGATCCATGAAGCCCATGTGCAGTAGCCCATCCTTGGCCACGGTATACTTGCTTATAAGAAGATGTAAATTTAAGCATTGGTCCACGGTGCTACTGTGTTCTATAAAACCATACTGGAGATTAGAGAGCACCCTCCTGTCCTTAAGCCAATCCCCCAGTTTCTGAAGAATCACTCTGCCCAAGATTTTTACTGCAGAATCTAACATGGAAATTGGCCTATAACAGGCGGGGTCTCCTCTGTCTCCCTTTTTAAAAATTTGGACTATTATAGCTGTGGCCCACGAAGGTGGGACACCTATTTGTGAAGACACATTAAAGACATTAGTCAAGATTTTTGCCCAAAAATTTGGATATAGACTGTATAAGTCCGCAGGAACCCCATCGGGGCTTGGGGCTTTATGTTTTGACATATTTCTAATGACCCTTTCCACATCAGCCACATCAAATTTAGCGGGTGTGTCTGTCGAGTAGTCATATCCACTTCCGATAACTCAGGGTGCCCCTCTTCATAAATGTTCTTAAAATGTTGAAGGCACCGTTCATCAGGGATTACACAGTCAATCTTCAACTTTTCCTGCTCCGAGAAGAATGGGTGATTTATTGTTGCCCAGAACTTACTATCCCTAAGCACAGCAATGGATTGAAGATCATCCCACGCCTCCTCACTAATTTGTCGTTTGCGTAGGGCGATAGCTGTTTTATAATTCTCGCGCAGGGATGCAACTAGAGCTCTATCTCTAGGCCTTTTTTTAAGTGCCGAAAGTAGGGCTCCATGAGCCCTTGAGCAAATATTATCGAACCATTTTTGTGCTTTCCTAGGTTATGAGGTCTTCAAAGAAAGCTTCCGGGACCACCCTATCCCATTTGATTCTTCTCCCTTGATCTTTTATGGATAAACTCCTGTTTTTTTTTTTTTTACTCCTCATCTTACCGTGTCAAGCCTTTGTGGATCCTTTACAGCCATACTCTCTACCTGTGGGCTGCTTGGCTGATCACCCTTCTCCTTTAGTACCGGGGACATGGTGTAATCATTGGAGTGACTGGATCATTCTTAGATTCCTTCCCTACCTTATTAGAGGATGCCAGATGTTAGATGGCTTGTCCACTGCCCTTTCATATTCCAGTCATGCCATGAAAAAAGAGGCTTTTAACCAGTCCTCACTTCTCGGGGACAAGCGGTCTTTCCATCTCCTACATATTTCCCTCCTAGCCAGTAAAATCATATACAGTAAGAGCCCTTTTTGCTGCCATGTAGCAGTCCGATAGAATAGACCATTGTTTCCAAATATTATCAGAGAGGAATTTATTTCGACCCTGGTCTTAAAAAGTCCAGACAGTACTTGTCCCACATCTTTCGAGAATGATTCCAGATCTTTACACTCTGAAAACATGTGGATGTCATCTGCCAGCAATTCCTCAAATCTCTGGTATTTTGGCGGTGGTACAGGGGCAAATTTCCCGATTTTATATGGAGTATAATAAAGCCTATTAACCATGAAAAAATTGTTCTTTTTCAAAGAGGCAGGTTTTATACATTTGTATTATATCTTCAGTGATGGTTCTAGCATGCTCTCGGCCTGAGATACCATAGAGGTGTTATTCCATACGCCTCTGCCGGGGTTAACCCATTGTCTTCGGCCTTTAGTAGATGTTGATACCATACCGAAATTTCTTTTTTAATAGGTGCAGAGGATTGACTTAGCCTTTCTATTTCCTCATTACTTTTTATCTCCTCGCGTTCCGCCGCATGCCAAGACACTAATTGAAGATATTTAAATCTTGATAGATTCGACCCTACCTTTGCCCTCAAGTACTCCCATGGGTGTACCCCTTCCTCGTCAATTAACTCTTTCCATTTCAAAATCCCTGCCCTTTTTATGGGAGCTGCCAAGGCATCTTTCAGGCAATCCGGGGTACCGGGTGAATCACAAACTGGGGCAGAGTCAGAATAATACCCAATCCTACTGCTTACCCTTACCCTGTACCATGTCTCTAGGGCATTTTTTAGTATCTTCAAACAAACCCTCTTGAAGAATCTTGGAGATCCAAATTTAAACATAAAGGTCTCCCTACACCCTTCTCCTCTTGCCATTTCTCCCAGCAAACTGCCCCAAGATGAATAGTCTGGCTTAGTAAGTATCATAAGAAGGCTTTTAAACCGAAAAGCCACTACATATAAGCTGATGTCAGGGAGAGCTATCCCGCCTTTTAATAGCCTTCTTCTAAGTTTCTTCCAGGTCAGGCGCACCCCTTTGTCTCCCCACACAAAACTGCCTATTTTACTCTGTATCTTATTAATACCTTTTTTAGGGAATGTTAGCGGTATTGTGGAAAACAGGTAGGAGAACTTTGGGAGGATGACCATTTTCACTAGGTTCACTTTCCCATAGATGGACAGTGGGAGGTTCTTCCATCTGCTAAACATACTGTCCATTTCCCTCATTGTTCCATTTAGGTTTAACTTGGGTATACGGCCCAGATCTCTCACAATATATATTCCCAGATACCTGAACTCCAAACTCTCAGTAGCATGCCATTGATCTACGTTCCAGCACATAACTTCGGTCTTGAATCTATTCGCCTCGTACCCTGATAATATCCCGAACTCTGCTGTAAGTTCCTCGATCCAAGGGATAGCTGTACCTGGGTCGCTTGTGTATAAAATCAGGTCATCCGCGTACAGGGCCAGCTTAGATCTATACTGCCCTGACTGAAATGGAATTATGGCGGGATCCAGCCTGATTGCCTGGGCCAGGGGTTCCATATATAAACCGAACAGCAGCGGGGAGATGGGGCACCCCTGTCTGGTTCCCTGCTGAATGTTAAAAGAGGATGTTAATATGCCATTGAGGAGAATCCTTGCAAAGGCACCTTTATACCAGTTCTTTAAGGTATGAATAAATACTGTCCCAAACCTCATTATTCTTTGAAGACAACAAGGGTTCCCTGTATGCACGTTAACAATCAACCCCTAGGTCAGGGAAATAAATTCAATGGAGAAAACTACCTAGGCAGTAAGTTCAAAATTTAAAAACACAATACAAAAAGGACCAAAACTGAGAGTGAACAGCTTCCAGTTAAGTACATAAGTTTATTACAGTTTATTATAGTCACAATAACAAAAGATAAAATTAACATTTCATAAAAAAATTTAAATTTACACCAATCATGACATAAAAATTCTTGAACATGGAGGGTAAGTTGTGTGTCGACGCGTTTCGGCGACCAGCGCCTTTCTCAAGACAATTTACAATGTTCTGAAAATAAAATACAATGTATAATTTAATGTTACATGCTCGGTTTTCACAATAACATATTATATACATGTTTTCTAAAATATACAGGAATAACTGTTCAATAAACTCAGGTCCCAAATTAATTTAAACATTCCTGATAATTCGAGAAGATATAAAACATCGTTCTAATATCATAACCTCTTTTGTAGCCTGCTATCGTTAGATATAATTTTATTAACATAGTCTAGTGATATAATGACTTGTAATATGCTGATCTCACTGTGTTCATGTTTCAAAGGAAAGTCTATGTTGTTATCCAAAATTATCATCTCTGACAGTTGTAAATCTTGATGCGTCAGCCTACGTGGAAAACATAGATCGAGTATTGATAGAGTATAGAATGAAATGAAGGAAAGAGATTCGCTCTAATGATTACTATTTGTGTCTCTCAACACTGTATTTCTTTCCACTCTTAATTTGTACAAATTTTTATTGATTAAATGGTATTGATGCTTAGGTTCTTAAAGCATAGTTCACCCTATTTTAGAATTAAATTATATAGCACTTACCGCAGGTAATATCAGAATGAACATCTATGTGATGACTTTAGATTAAAACGGTTCCATCTAGTTTTCCGAACCGGATCACGGAATATCGGAATTAAATCTATAATATTGGATGAAAGAAATTGTTTTAATAATTAAAATGCAATTATGTTCGTAGGTAAGCAAAAGCTCTCTAAGAGAGGATTATCTACGAAGGAGGGTAATTTAGTTGATAAGAGAGGCGGTAGGAGGATGCAGGCTTACTGACCTTTCAAGGACGTATGAATTTTTCTTGTTTGCTTCTAATAGGTTGTAAGATTTCAGTCTATTTCATTTAAAAGAATAATAAATGTCTAAATGGAAAATAAAAAATACATCCATTGTATTATACTATATTTTATGCTATATCTGATTTTGTTTAGGGACTATTAGGGAGGTAAAAAAGAATTAACCACTGTTCTTACCAGGATTAGGACTTTAAATAGTTTAGCCTCCACCCTACAGATATATCTCGGTCGATTATAAGTTGCGTGTCGGAATCTGATTTATCTGAATAACTGTAAACAATCACATAACAACCAATTAGATATGGTCAACCTTTAATGATGTCTTCATTCGTCAGGTCTTTATGTGAAAACCCTATTGCATGCTTACCGGGTATATAGATAATGGGATAGCGTCTAAGAATGGGGTTCATGGGCCGTGAGGTACTTGATATGTCCTTTAATCGCCCAACGTTTCAATATATTTAGAGACTTTTGGATCCTTAAAAACAAAAAATGCTTGATATAAGCAAGAGTTTGCATTTGCTAGTGAAAAATCTAATAATTAAAATGCCGGTTATGTATTACGTACCTCTTTTTTTCATTTGGCTATTTAAAATGTCTCCGCAATATAACGAAGTGGAGTATGGGCAAGATAGTACCCGTAGTGCCGTTATCCTGATTCCTGTGGGGCTAAAATAATTCCTGTGTTAAAATTCATATAACTATTGCTCCCGTATGTCGTTCTAGGGTTTAGCATGTCCCTATCTTTATCTAAGGGTAGCTTACCTTATAAAGCCTAGATAAAGATAGGGACATGCTAAACCCTAACTACGGGTACTATCTTGCCCATACTCCACTTCGTTATATTGCGGAGACATTTTAAATAGCCAAATGAAAAAAAGAGGTACGTAATACATAACCGGCATTTTAATTATTAGATTTTTCACTAGCAAATGCAAACTCTTGCTTATATCAAGCATTTTTTGTTTTTAAGGATCCAAAAGTCTCTAAATATATTGAAACGTTGGGCGATTAAAGGACATATCAAGTACCTCACGGCCCATGAACCCCATTCTTAGACGCTATCCCATTATCTATATACCCGGTAAGCATGCAATAGGGTTTTCACATAAAGACCTGACGAATGAAGACATCATTAAAGGTTGACCATATCTAATTGGTTGTTATGTGATTGTTTACAGTTATTCAGATAAATCAGATTCCGACACGCAACTTATAATCGACCGAGATATATCTGTAGGGTGGAGGCTAAACTATTTAAAGTCCTAATCCTGGTAAGAACAGTGGTTAATTCTTTTTTACCTCCCTAATAGTCCCTAAACAAAATCAGATATAGCATAAAATATAGTATAATACAATGGATGTATTTTTTATTTTCCATTTAGACATTTATTATTCTTTTAAATGAAATAGACTGAAATCTTACAACCTATTAGAAGCAAACAAGAAAAATTCATACGTCCTTGAAAGGTCAGTAAGCCTGCATCCTCCTACCGCCTCTCTTATCAACTAAATTACCCTCCTTCGTAGATAATCCTCTCTTAGAGAGCTTTTGCTTACCTACGAACATAATTGCATTTTAATTATTAAAACAATTGCTTTCATCCAATATTATAGATTTAATTCCGATATTCCGTGATCCGGTTCGGAAAACTAGATGGAACCGTTTTAATCTAAAGTCATCACATAGATGTTCATTCTGATATTACCTGCGGTAAGTGCTATATAATTTAATTCTAAAATAGGGTGAACTATGCTTTAAGAACCTAAGCATCAATACCATTTAATCAATACAAATTTGTACAAATTAAGAGTGGAAAGAAATACAGTGTTGAGAGACACAAATAGTAATCATTAGAGCGAATCTCTTTCCTTCATTTCATTCTATACTCTATCAATACTCGATCTATGTTTTCCACGTAGGCTGACGCATCAAGATTTACAACTGTCAGAGATGATAATTTTGGATAACAACATAGACTTTCCTTTGAAACATGAACACAGTGAGATCAGCATATTACAAGTCATTATATCACTAGACTATGTTAATAAAATTATATCTAACGATAGCAGGCTACAAAAGAGGTTATGATATTAGAACGATGTTTTATATCTTCTCGAATTATCAGGAATGTTTAAATTAATTTGGGACCTGAGTTTATTGAACAGTTATTCCTGTATATTTTAGAAAACATGTATATAATATGTTATTGTGAAAACCGAGCATGTAACATTAAATTATACATTGTATTTTATTTTCAGAACATTGTAAATTGTCTTGAGAAAGGCGCTGGTCGCCGAAACGCGTCGACACACAACTTACCCTCCATGTTCAAGAATTTTTATGTCATGATTGGTGTAAATTTAAATTTTTTTATGAAATGTTAATTTTATCTTTTGTTATTGTGACTATAATAAACTGTAATAAACTTATGTACTTAACTGGAAGCTGTTCACTCTCAGTTTTGGTCCTTTTTGTATTGTGTTTTTAAATTTTGAACTTACTGCCTAGGTAGTTTTCTCCATCCAAACCTCATTATTTCCAGCACTTCCCACAAATAATCCCAGCAGACTTTATTGAATGCCTTGGCCGCGTCCAAGGCTACCATGGCAAATGGTTCAGATTTCCCAACTGCTAGGTCAATGTTCCCTAATAGGAGATATGTCTGGTCTTCGATATGCCTCCCTACCATGAAGCCCGTCTGATCTGTATGTATTAGCTTAGGTGTTATTTTAGCCAATCTCCCCTCCAGAATACCCATAAAGATGTTATAGTCGGCAGGTCTTTGCCGGGCTTCAAGATCAGAACAATAATGGCTTCTTTCCATGAGTTAGGGACATTGCCCGTAGGTGAATAAACAGTATTAAAAATAGTGCCAACAACGGGGCACAGTTCATCCATCAGATGTTTATAAAATTCGCTTGGGAGCGCGTCCGTGCCGGCAGCTTTTTTGTTTTTTGATTTCTTTATTTGTGCTACTATCTCTTCCTCTGTGACAGGGGCGTCCAAGCTAATCCTACCCTCTTCAGATAGTGTTGGCAATTTTTTGCTGAGCAACCATGTACGTATAGCCTCAGTGGACGGATTAACCCCCTTTGTATATAGATCTGTAAATAGTGTGAGGAGGCATCTTTGCATATCCTCTATTTTACTCGATGTTTCCCCGTTGCTGTTGATTATTAGCTCTTTGATATCATTCCTAGCCCGGTCGGTTCTATATTTTCAAGCCAATAATGCTCCTGCCTTCTCTCCATATTCAAAATATTCCATCCTACTTGCATCCCATTGTGCTTTACACTTTGCATCTAACTTCCCTCTATATGTTTGTTTTGCCAGATCTAGGCCCTGTTCGATCTGGAGATGCCGTTCCTGGTCTGCACTATGCGTACTAATCCTTTCCAGCTCCAACTGCCCAATTCTGTTCTCGATTTCCTTCAATGTCCCTGCCTCCATTCTGTTCTTGGAACATATGATAGCATGGAGCCTCCCTCTCAGCCCAGCCTTGTATGCATCCCAGATATCATCCAAGGTTGTGGACCCCATATTAAATATAAAGAATTCTGAGGTGAAAGCCTGGATAGAGTCAATTATCTCGGGGTTGGAAAGCATAGCCCTCTTTAGTGTCCATCTGGACTGCGCCTGCAGATTGCTTTTTGAGTATACGAACTGTAGAGGAGCGTGATCTGATAGTAGGCTAGGCTTGACCCCTATCTTCTCAATATCTACGGTGGAATGTCTATCTACGAATATGTAGTCGATCCTAGAGGCATGTTTGGATTTCTTGCTGTAAAATGTATAACCCTGGTGCATTCCCTGCTTGGATCTCCACACATCCTCCAGGTCTAGATCGTGAATCATATTTAGCAGTCCCGCCGTATCTTTGGTGCCCCTATAAAGTTACTCACATTGGACCTGTCTTTTATGGGATCCAATAATACATTAAAATCCCCTCCCAAAATATAGGGTGGTGACTCCAGCATCAGTATGGATTGTAATTTCAGGAGGTAAGAAGGATCATCCACGTTGGGGCCATAAAAGGAGACACATACTATATCTATATTGTTCAAAGCTATCTTCACTACTATCCATCTCCCAGAGGTATCTGTTTGGACCCCTCTAATCGTACAGGTTGTACTGTGTTTCACTAGTTTGGTCACTCCTCTATTGTGTGCTGTCTGCTGAGATACCTCAAAATATTTTATCCATTTTGTCCTGGAACATACTGAGCGACTTTCTATTAAGCTCAGGTGAGTCTCCTGCAGTAGGCAGATCTGAGCACTCGACAATTCCAAATGTTTAAGAATAAGTCTCTGCCTACGGGGGCACCGCATTCCGTTGACATTCCAAGTAGTGAAGGTGGTCTGTTTATTCCCCAAACTTTGTTCTCCCATCGTTTATTGTATTTCCTAGCAGGCTAATATTCTTGAATCTAGTGAGGTGAGTATTTTTTTTATTTTTCCCCTATGCTCCCCCCCAATTGCTCCCCGTGTAACCCCTCCCCTTGCCATCTCCCCCTGTGCCCTACCCCCCTTAAGAAACCCCCCCCTTCCAAAAGGCTAAGCCGAATTGACTCAGCTCCCTCACCCGGATGCAATATTTATTTTCATTTTTTCCTTTTAAAGTGTATGAGATCCTGAAAGTTATCCCTCTATCATGGTGTTTATGCATCTAATCGGCCCACCTGAGTGGGATACAAAGAAACAAAAAGAAAGAAGAACAGAAGAGAAAGAAGAAGTCGGGAGAAAGAAAGAAAAAGAAGAGAGAAGAGAGAAAGAAGAAGAGCAAGAGAGACAGAACAGAGACTCTACTCGCTGCCCTTCGACCCCTGTTCCTTCCTGATCTTCAAAATTAGAGTATCTGCCTCTTCCACTGATTTTATTGAATGCATGTGGTTATTCCACATCACCCTGAGATGTGCAGGAAACTTTAACTGTGGCCTTACCCCCAATCGATTTAACTCCTCCAACCTTTTCCCAAGCTCCCACTGTCTAGTAGCTGTCATGTGGGAAATATCAGACCTTATTTGGAAATTGAAGGGGTTGGAACTGTTAAAAGCGATTATTTTTTCTTTCAGAGCCAACAAGAGAATCTGCTCTTTCACTGTATAGGTCAAAAAGTTGACTAAGATCTTCTGTGGTTTCTTCCTCGCCCGGTTCCTTCGGAAGGGGTCTCGATGCACCCTCTGGATTTCCCGAGCTAGGTCCACTGTGTCGTCCACCTTCAGAACAGTTCCCTTTATCAACATTATCACAAACCCCTTCAGGTCTGCCCCTTCCAAAGCATCATGCACATTGAGTAAATTTTAGTTATTCCGTCTAGAAAGATTCTCTAGCCTCTCAATGTCTTCTTTTAGTTCTCGGTTTTGCGCACTCAACTTCGCCACCACTTCATCTGTGGCTTGCACAGACTCCCTTATCAATGGCATTTCCTTTTCCAGTGCCTCTGTTCCTAAGGAGACCTCGTCCAGTCTCCTTGCTAAGACTTCACACGAGGCCTGAATAGCTGCCTGATTTGACTCAGATGTTAAAAAGCGGCTTGCCAACTCCGCTTGGTTATTTTCAGAGACAGTGAACCTGTTCGTTATCTCCTCTTTCATCGTCAAGAGAATATCTGCCAAGGTTGAAGATGTGACATCCGGGTTGAGTTTGCTGATATGTACTGCGTTTCTCCACGTCTCAGGCTGTCAGAGTGAGGGATGGCATACTTGAAGGGTATCACCATCCTCAGGATTGCTGTCTACCAATGCAGAGTATTTATTTGATAGACTCACATCCGGGTGCACACTCAGTACAACATCATCATCGTCGACATCATTTTCCACCCTGACCGCCGTGCCTGCTCTGCCAGCCGCCTTTCCAGCATCTTCGTTAGGGAATTTCTTCGCAGGTGCGTTCACAGATTTTCTCTTCTTTCCAAGGCCCCCCTCCGGTGGGGAGAGTTTCTTTTGGCCCACTGTTTCCTGCTTACTGCCTGTTATTTGGGTAACAGGAGGCGGGGTGAGGGCGTCAGTGATTTTAGGGGCTTTAAGGACTTAGATGGTTTCTGGGAGGTACTAGAGGCCATAACTTTATAGTATGTTTTCAGTGAGGGAGTGACCTTTGTGTATAGTGGGACGCTCTTCTTAGTTTTTGCCTTTCTTCTGTTTATCGCTATATCCTTTTTGGTTATTGAGCCTAACCCGGACTCCTCTAGATCCTCGCCCAGATTGCAGACTTTTACCCTGCCTCGCTTGCTACAAGGTCTCACAGTAGAGATAGGAGGTGATACTCGTGTGGGGTACCCCGAGCTTTCTTGTAGGGGTCCTGTGTCAGTCTAGCCCTAAGAGCATACCTGTTCACCTTTGTTCCTTGTGTCTGGGTCAGGGTCTGTGCTGTATCCTCGAGTTTAACTGGGTTCGCTTGGACGGTCACACCCCATGCCTCCGTCCCCCCAGGGATACCTGTATCAACATCCATCCATCTGCCTAAGCCTCCAAGGGTCCCCCTTTCCTGCCGTGTGGCAGCGATAGTAATGCCTTCTTTGGATGGTATGCTTAATTTGCTCAAATCACTCACTCCGTTTTGGCCAATCCCCCCAAAAGATGCTTTATAACATACCTCCGGTGAAACCCCTCCACGGAGGCCACTCTGGGCCTCTCCCCCACCAAAGGCGGCAGTCTCAACGAGGTAAACACAACACAGATACTCGCACCTGCAGCACTGCAAACACCGGGCTGGCTGCTGCTCTCACCGCCCCCTCCGCCTCCTCCGCTATACAGTCCTCCGTCTCACAGCCTCGGCGCTACACGCATGCAGAGAGCCGAGGCGTGTCTCCTCCGCGCTAGGGCTGCCTCCGCCCACCGCGCACACCAGGCGTTCTCGCTGAGTCCACAGGGGCTGAAGCCATTAACAGAAGCTGAGTGCTGAGCTATGCCGCCACTGTCGAAAACACCTTCACCTTCACTGCGTCGCCCCATGCAGCCATTTCATCTAGCGGCTCATTCCACCGCTCAGTAAGTGAAAGCCAACCGCTAATCAGTCAGAATCTCCGTTCTCATCGCAGCATCCGGGGGAACCGAGCCGCGGCCGCTTAGCTGACAGCCGCCATGTTCCTCCCTCTGTGTTCAGATAAACTCCTGTGATCTTCCCTCCTATTTACCTTAGGGCCACTAAATTTCCCTAAATCTACCTCCAGCAGGACAGGATTGTGGTCACTAAAGGTTGAAATCACCACTCTGAAGGCCTTAGTCTTGGCCAAAACTGCAGGGGATAACAAAAAGTAATTGATGACTGAGAATGCTCCCCGCCCTATAAAAGTAGGTACCCGCTCCTCTCCTTTTTCAATGCTGGGTTTAAATAGATTCATATTAGACAAAAGTTCCTTGAGAGCCTCTCCCTGCCTACTATGCTCAAAGTGAGGCACCCCATCACTTAGGGCCCCAAACGGTTAACCAGACAAACAGTCCCATTTACATGGATGTATGTTGAAGTCGCCCAGAAGGATCACTTCTGGTACATAATTCTGTTTAAGTTTAAAATCTGACAAAAACTGGTCCAAAGCACCTAAATGCTCATTGTGCTGTGCACCATCATTAGAATTATAAAAATTAATTATTAAGTATTTCTGGAGGTCAAATCCACTCCATTCAACTATCAAAATATTGTTAGAGTCTGCATCAAGTTTTTTAAAACGCCTGAAAGGTTAAGCGAAAAGAGGGATAGAAGACCCCCCTTTGGTCTCCCTTCATTCCCTGCAACTGATGGAATAACGAAACTTACATACTCATCCAAGCTAAAATTTCTTGCAGGGTCCCAAGTTTCCTGCATAGCAATAATATAACAAAATCCACCCAGATAACATCAGTTCTTTTTGCTCTATTGCCTGACACATTCTAGCTCAAAATCTTGCATGCAGCTGTTTGGTTAGGCCCTCCAGCTGTGACACCTTGCCCTAGAGTGCTAGCGGATGGTTAATCATTAGACTCCATGTGTGACAGCGGGGAGAAACAATTAGAAAGAGCCAACTCTTCGTTTATCTGATTCTGTGGGGGGAGGCAGATGTTATCGATGAGAACCCCTTCAGCCCTCTGAGGCAACCCCCCTATTGGTCTAGGCTGTGTAGTATCATCGCTTGGATATGAGGTCATAGGTGGACTACAATGGCTAGACCATACCCGAGATAAAGACGGATGCTGTACATGATGCTTCGCAGGGGGATAGAAATAACCCAAGGGAAATGGTCAAATGCCCTTATGAACAACATCTGAGGCATCCCAGAATAATCTTTCCTCACATGCCCGGCTATTAAAATTGACCACCACACAATCCCCCAAGATATTTTTTGGGCCACGCCCAACCCAACTGACCCTCCTCGCCATAATGATAGATCCTGTAATGTCGGTGCCTCCACTACTGTGTTGTGCGCACCAATGACTGGCTTGTTTCATGAGATCGTGGGTTGATTCATTAGTGCCATACCTTAATGGGGGAACCCCTGTGAAGACAGCCACCAAAGGCGCGGCCTCTGGTGGTAACTCCCGGGTCAAGCCCTGCTGGATAATCAGCCTTTTTCTATCTAGAGCAGGTCTCCTGGTAATAAACGCTCCAGGATTGGAGCTCCCCACCCCTCCTTACTAGTAACAGACAACAAACTTCCATTTAACTTTTCCGAACTTTTCTCCCTTAGAGCCTGAGTCTCCCTAATCGGTTTGTCGACCCTGTCCCTATTCCTGCTAATGACTTGAGGCTGAGAAAAACACCCCCCCTGGCCTGTGTGCAGTTTAATAAACAGATCAATTTTATCGCATTTTTTAGCAGACCTGCCACACATGTATTGAGGGTGTCCACAATGTCTTTAGCGATGGCCACCAAGGCAGGTTCCAATCGCGCTGTGAACAAATCATCCACCAATTTCCCAAGATATTTCCTGGAGCTAGTGTCTGAACAGGGGATCACACCTACAGGTTTATGCCTTCTTACAGATTTTTTCGCAGCCCTATGCTTAGTGGGTGGTTTTGTGGCAGGGCCATCATGTCTTATGTCCTCCTGTGTCTCCTGGGCCTCTGGCACCACTGATGTATCTGACCGACTTACGAGAGGCTCCACCACTGTGGGGTCATTTATAATCACAATATTTGGCTCCAAGGGTAAAGCATTGATCGGATTCTGCGCTAACCCAGGCGAAGAATTAGAGATGTCCAAGCCCAGTTCTTTCTCGGCATTAGCAATCTCCTTGGATAGCACCCCCACCGCAGATGTCAAATATGTAATGATGGATCCTGATTTTCTAGCCACCTTCGCTTGATTCCCCTCATGCACCCCAGGGCATTGTTTTTTTCTCTTACCCATTGCTGCTCTCAGATGTCAGAGCGGTGGCCCGGCCCGTCCTCCTACGTCCTCAGATGGCCACAGACGGCCCGCCCTTTGCCCGGGCTTAGCCAGGCGCCACCCGCGCGCGTCATGTGGGCCGGAAGGGGATGCTGCAATATCCGGTAGAAGGGGGGCGGGCCGGGTAGTGCTGGTTCCTCTCGCGCTGCTTCACCCGCCGCCTTGCCGCTGTGCCCAGCTGTGTGCTGGACACTGGTGCTGGACGCTGCGTCTCCCACGGAGCGGGAGACGTGAGGTAAATTAAAGAGCCCAGTAGGAGGGGGAGGGGCCGGGTAGCGCTGGTGCCTCTCGCGCTGCTTTACCCGCCTCCCTGCCGCTCTGCTCAGCTGTGTGCTGAGTGCTGGATGCTGGTGCTGGGCGCTGCGTCTCCTCCCACAGTCCCCAATTAAGAGGACAGGTCCTGGGGGATAGGGTCCATGGGGCCAGAAGTGGACAAGGGAAGGGGGACCATGCAGTCCCCCTTCCTAATGATTAATAAAAATATTAAAGAATTGGGCATCCTCGGGGCAAATATAAATTAATGGAAGTGGACCATTTTTTTTATTTAGTTGGGAGTGGCGATCCTAACGTGGTGCTCAGCACGGCCTCCTAGTGTGAATACGCTAGGTGCGCGTCTCTCAGCATGACCCCCTAGTGTGAACGCGCTGGCTGCGAGGGTCTCAGCATGGCACTCGAGTACTTCACAGGTCTTTAAAAGACCATTTACCTGTTACTGAGGCTTTGTTGTGTTTTCACCCCTTCTTAGAGCCCCTGAATCTCCACTTTGCCTATGACCGGAAGAATTAGCACCCCCCTGAAATTTTTATCAGCCTCCCCTGAAATTTGGCTCTAGTTGCGCCCCTGACTGGTGTACACTGGCTCTGCCCACTCCGCTTACGCTTACAGAATTCCGTAGATTCTATCTGCCTTTTTGTCAATGATCCAGCTGTGGGGCTAGGAATATCTTGAAGACAGGATTTTGGGCCTTTTATTACCGGTACTCCATGGACCCAGCAGCTCACTTTAGGGGATCTAGTGGAAGGGACTCCAACAGTCAGAATTCCTTAATCCACAGATCAATAACCCGGGAGGGTATCCACTTAATGATAAAGCAGTATAAAACAATGATAATTGCAAGCTCCTGGACTTGGTTTTCCAGGCATCCGTGTGGTTTTCCCGCTAGCCAGTGGCCCAGATTTACTAGAGCAAAAGCTGTGGGGATCCCTTTGCAAAGAAGGCGGGTGCCTCAGGAACCAGCGCGGTCACCCGAGGCTTGGTTTGCAATCCTGATGCTCTGCCAGGGTTGCCACTGTTTGGCAGCCAATTATAGCCAAGATCGTGCTCAGGGGTTAGGCTCCGCCAACATATATACTTATCCGATCACTCCGCCAATCCCCAAGCACATATAAATTCACCATACACTCTCCTGGCAGTACTCTAATCACCCAGTCTCTACCCATGTACTCATAGAATGACCCAGACAAAGTTACATAACCGAGGTCTTTCCCACTGCCAGAGGTAACATGGTTGCGTGCGCAGTCAACAGCACAATGTAATGTGGTAGGGCCCAGGGCCATCATGCATACATAATAAACACAGGGACACAGTTAGATAGATAGTGGAACTGGCTATGGGCACATGCACCCGGCCCCTTTTTATAACTAGGGTCACATGTCCAATGACGCCTGTGCTGGATGCGTGTGGGGTGAGTGTAAGCCAGCCCTCAGGGAATGGTTGGTGCTGGCAACAACTACAACATTGATCATCAGATCACACATAGAGATTCAATCATAAAGGGTGCATGACTTGTGGTGCACTAAGGTAGGGCCACCAGATCTTAAATCACACACAAAAGATTGTCTTGTAAAGGGTCCATGAATTGTGGTGCACTGAGGTAGGGGTACCAGAGATGAGTTTGCTCATGTGAAGAAATTGTTAATGTCCCTTTCAGGATATTCCTGCTGTCTGAGGGGACATTGTTGCGTCCGGTGTATACAGCATGAAAGTAAATCATAAAGGGTCCATGAGTTGTGATGCACAGAGTTAGTGGCACCTGAAGAGCTCAGCGTGTGCGCAGCCAGCTATGATGGCATGTCCTTGGAGGTCAGTATTGGATTGGATATGTGTGAGACCTGCTGACTGCAATGTAGGCTGGAGGCAGCGGTCAGCAAGGGCCTACAACGATATGGTGTTGACTTGCGGTGCACTGAGTTAGTGGCAACAGTGGTGCTCAGCGTGTGGGCAGCTTGCGATGATAGGTGGTTCGGGCAGGCTGCACTGGAAGCAATGTCTTTTGCCTAATGATTTCTGCATCAGTAAGGCCACGTGACGATGACTTGTGGTGCACTGAGTTAGTGGCATCAGAAGCATTCAGTGTGTGTGCAGCCAGTGATGATGCGTGGTGCAGGCGGGCGGCACTGGAAGCAGTGTCTGTTGCCTACTAGACAGTGTCATCTGTAATCGTGACTCAATCTGAATTGTGAGTCCTTCTGTCCGCAGTGTAGATGGAAGGCAGTAGTTAGCACGGACATCGAGGAATGCTTTTTGTCACTCTTGCTTGACAAAATCCGAGGACATAAAGTACAATTTACTCTGCCATTAACAAATCAAGACTGAATTAGAAGTGTGAGCCCTGCTGACCGCAGTGGAGGCGTATGGAACAAAAGATGTAATATGTATGGAATACATTGTTGAAATATGTAGATTTCAGGGATGTTATAGTTAGTTGCCTACTGGACTCTGAAATTAATGAAACAAGACTGAATTTGAATTGTGGGCCCTGCTAACCACAGTGTAGGCCGGAGGCAGTGGTCAGCAAGGGCCCAGAGGCACGTGGCATTGAGTTGAGCTGCACAGTTAGTGGCAACTGAAGCGCTCAGCGTGTGCACAGCAGCGATGATGCGTTGTCCGAGCGGGCCGCACTGGGAGCAATGTCTGTTGCTTACTGGTCTCTTCAATTTATGAATCAAGACTCAAATTTAATTGTGAGCCCTGATGACCGCAGTGTAGGCCGGAGGCAGCGGTCAGCCAGAGCGCACAGCCACTTGACTTTTAGGGGTGTGTGGAATTTGCGTAGTCACGCCACACAAAGCTCTGCGAAATGGTAAAAGTCTCAGCGAGCATGCAAAAGTTCAGCAAACACGTGGAATTGCTTTTTTCACCCGTTTGCAATGCTTTTTTCCAGTTCGCAAATGCTGTTTACGTGCTCGGGGAGAAATATCTTACAAACGCGCATTTTTAAAGCACAAACCTGCAAAGAATTCCGCAAAGCAGCGGATCGCGGAATTTTGGGCAATTCCCTGTTTTCAGTGGAACACAAAATTACCCAAATTCCACACATTCTGCGACTGGAACAGAATTTGCCACCTAGGCCTAGTTATGTTGACTTGAGCTGCACAGAGTTACTGACACCTGAAGCACTAAGCGTGTGTGCAGTCAGCAATGATGCTTCGTCCGGGTGGGCTGCACTGGATGCAATGTCTTTTGCCTGCTGGACTATGCAATTAATGAATCAAGACTGAATTTGAATTGTGAGCCCCGCTGAATGCAGTGTAGGCCAGAGTCAGTGGCCAGCAAGGGCCCACAGTGATGTGGCATTGACTTGAGCTGCAAAGATTGGGAGCATTTGGTCTTCTTAACTGATTATAGTCTCTTACACAATTTGCATCGGTAGTAATCTTGAATTGTGTGCCCTGCTGACTGCAGTGTAGGCCAGAAGCAGCGGTCAGCAAGGGCCCACAGCCATGTGGCATTGACTTGAGCAGCACAGAGTTAGGTGTACCTGGGCACTCAGCGTGGGCACTGCCAGCGATGATGCGTGGTCCGGGCGAGCAGCCCTGGTAGCAATATCTGTTGCCTACTGGACTGCGTAATCTGCTATCATGACTTTATATGAATTGTCAGCCCTGCTGACCGCAGTGTAGGTTGGAGGCAGCAGTGAGCAAGGGCCAACAGTCATGTGGCAATGACTTGTGGTGCACTGAGGTAGTGGCACCTGAAGCACTCTACGTGTGCGCAGTCAGGCAATGATGCGCGGTCCTGGCTGGCCGCACTGGGAGCAATGTCTTTTGCCTAATAAATTCTGCCTCAATAAGGCTACGTGGCAGTGACTTGTGGTGCACTGAGTTAGTGCCACCTGAGGTACTCAGCGTAAGCACAGCCAGCAATGATGCGTGGTCCGGGAGGGCAGTACTGGTAGCAATGTCTGTTGCCTACTGGACTGCGTCATCTGCAATTACGACTCGATCTGAATTGTGAGCCCTGCTATCCACAGTGTAGGCTGGAGGCAGCTGTCAGCAAGGGCCGACAGTCACGTGGCGATGACTTGTGCACTGAATTAGTGGCACCTGAAGCACTCAGCGTGTGGGCAGCCAGCGATGATGCGTGTTCTGGGCGGGCCACTCTGGGAGCAATGTCTTTTGCCTAATGAATTCTGCCTCAATAGGCTAGGTTATATTATACAAAACAGTGGTCCCTATTATTGGACAAGATAATGTACAAAAGCAATAATCATACACCTAATAAGTGATATGTCTTTTGTCCAGCCGGACAAGAATTTTATTTTTTCATTCAGTTGAGTTTCAGAAAATATGAGAACAATTAGATGTCAAGTGGGCACAGCCGTGACCCTTAAAATACAAGACAGAACAACGAACAAGGTGGCCAAAAGGGCAAAGCAAAAATATGTCTGTGTACTTGTAGTCAGTGTTACAGACTTAGATTGTTTGAAACACAACATTGCATTTACTCATTATTACATTAATGTACTGCATATAGGGTTGTTATGGTCGACGACGTTTCAATGCATTTTTACATTTAGGGCATAATCATCAGGACAATTAATATCATTGTTGTCTTGAGCATAAATTATTAGCACTATGTCTTTTGTCACATTTACTGCACATAAAATAATTACATGGGAGAGAAAAGAAGGGAAAAACAAATAATAAACATGAACTTCAGGCATGATACTTGTGACCTTATAATTGTGCGTGAATTGATCACAAACGGCGAGTGAAGAGGTGAAAAACGCGACGGTTAAAAGCGGCGCATGTGGGGCGCGTGATAAAAATACGTGAAACATTGTGAAAGTGAGGTTTTTGCCGTCAAGAACAGAGTTCCTAAAGGTGATGATGTCGGCATTATAACCAAGCACGAGTGAGAGTGAACTCATGAAAACAGGTAGGCAGTGGTGTCTCCTGAGGGATGTAAAAACTGTGAATGGTAGCGGCATCATAAACCAGCGCGAGTGATAGTATACACGTTAAAAACAAGTCATAAGTGGTGTCTCCTGCGGGATTTAAAAACCGTGAACGGTAATAGTTAGACTGATGGCAGAGAGTTGATAATGTGGATGGCTGGTGGTCAGCGCGGCATGCAGGCTGCGTAATTGCTATGTCGGGCAAAACAGTACAACCAAGATAAATTCTACGTCAAGCCTCGAGGTGATGCAAGCAGCCGGGCCAAGTGATCGGGTGCAAGACTAAAGAATTAGGAATTCGGTAGACCTACGTGCATGGGTATTTCTTGGTCTTACAAGTACCGCGTGGTCTCGCTGGTTCACACAGTAAAATATGGCATCACTAGCGTTCTGCGGAATTAAAATTAATCGATCAGAATGCCCGTGTTGGTAGTGCAGAGAGTGAGGAAATAACTGGGACTCTTATATTTACCAAGTACGATAAACTCCGATGGGAGATGGTGATTCTCAAATTACACCTGAGTTAGAGCTCGATAGCTCAGTACATCCGAGGTCGGGCACAATGGCTAAATCTGGAAGGGGGGAAGGGGAGGCGGGGTTAGTGGGCCAGTAGGCGAATCTACAGAAACCCATTACAACACTCCAGAGATAAATAAATGGTAACTTACTCGCAGGACTCTGGAGCACTGTGGCAGTAAGGTGGTCCGATGTGTAGTGAATACTAGTTGCTGGCACAGTCTATCAAGCATCGTGAATGGTGGAAAGCGTGAAGGGACTAAGCTAGGTGTTGAATGAATAAAGCAGTAACCACGGCGGCCATTTTACAGTGGTGTGGTGATTTAAAGTGACTGTGCAGGTTAAGAGTTCAAGGGACGGCGCATGTGACCTTTTCAGAATACATTCAACAGATTCTCAATAAAATTCATAGGCATTTTGACAGAAATTACAGTAGGGAGGTTGTTAGAACCGGCTGTCTCTAGTTGGCAGAGGTATACACTTCTGACAAATAGGGACACTCCTTTTCTAGTCAGGGCAAGGGGATCACACCCTTTGATAACCCCTGCTCACTCCCTTGGTAGCTTGGCAGAGCAGACAGGCTTATCTCAGAGGCTGTGTGTTAAGCATTTATGACCACATACAGTAATAAAGTGAATACACTACAAATGGACACGACACAGTAGTATTATAAAAATAAGGATTTTTATATAAGGCTTAGCACAAGACCAAATAATGACAAAAATATACACAATCTTAATAAATACTCTTGGAAAGGAAAATAATAGCTCAAGTGTAGTTTCTTCTTAGCACAAAGTCTTTAGTAACCAAAAGCAATTCTTCTTTGTGGAAACACAGTTCTTAGCAACAAGGTAACCCACACGGGAGTTACACGACGTCGAGGCGAAGTTAATCCAAAGGTTCGGCATCGACTGCGAGGAGCGCTACGTCGAGCCCGGAGTCACACGGACCCCCAACAACACAGTACCTTAGGAAAATGAAGCACACGATGATCAGCGGCGTCGAGCAAACCGGCGTCGCGTCTTCGTTGTCGATCAGGCCTCAGCAGGCGTCGTTGTCGATAATGCTGTTGCAAAGAGTGAGCAGCGCTCACGGCGTCGAGAGGGCACGAGGGCGATGCGATCAGCAGCGGTGCAGACACGAGGTCCCTTGGAGCTGGAGCCGAACTCACTACTCACTGGCGTTGCTGCTGGCGTCGATCGGGCCCGGCGGCCGGCGTCGAGGAAGCGGGACACTTGAGCCGTCACTCACGGTGTCGAGCTGGATTCGGCGACGTCCGTCGGAGTCGAGATTGCTGGTTCTTTCAGATGTGCTGGATTCACAGGTTCCAGCAAATAGCACTTGTAGCAGATGAAGTCCTTTAGCCCTGGGACTTCAGCAGGAGACTGGCACTCTTCCAGTCCTTGGAGATTTTCTTAGCAAGAGTACACACACAGTTCCTCTCTCCTGGTTCCTTGGCAAAAATTAAGAAGCACTGCAGGATTCCCCCCAGCAAACAGCACACCGGCAGAAGGGGTAGGCAAGTCCTTAGATCAGCAGGCCTCTTGTCCTTGGTTTCAGGGTTCCTTGTCAGAAGTGATCTGATTTCTTGGTTCAGGGGTCCTTCTCTTATACCCCTTTTCGGCTTTGATCCCTTTGTCCATGCAGGGGAATTTCCCAACATCCTGGGTCTGTTGTGGGTGGAGCCAGGCAGCAGCACCTGGCCTATTCACTGAGCAGGGCTGGGTCCTCAGACGCCCAGCAGGAGGTGGAGCCAGCATTGTCACTGGCAGGAGCAGAGCTATCGGCCTCCTGGCAGGAGGTGGGGCTAGGATCGTCCATGGCAGGCACAGAGCCATCAGCCGCTTGGCAGGAGGTGGAGCCAGCATTGTATCAGGCAGGGCAGGCTATCAGCAACTACTCTCCCCCTACTCTCAACGCAAATGTCCCACTCATCCCACACTGACTCATCCAGACCTCTGGAGCCACCCAGCTCCTGTCACACACACGCACGACCAGCAGAAACCCGAAATGATTAGACAAGAAAATAGACACTTTCTAAAAGTGCTATTTTCAAACCCAGAGTCCAAAAACCATCCACACCAACGGATGCGTAATTAAACCCCGAGTTCAGGGATACCAAACTCGACATTGCACCATGCTCCCCGAGCCAGCTAGGATCATAGCATTAATAATCCCGGCGGCCCATTCTAACCAACGGAGAGCAGGTTACCTCGCAATAGTGAAGAACGAAGATGGCCGTAGTTCACTATTAGGACATGCCAACTTGGTCAGGCTTGTCCTACCTTATACTTACAACGCACCCTGCCCGTGGGCCTACCATAGGGGTGACTAACATGAAGTTAAGGGAAGGTTTGAGGGGCTGGCAAGTAGGTATACTTGCACAGTCCGCGTGACAGTACCAGACTGCACGTAGGTCTCGCAATGACCGACCCGGAGACATTCTTTTACGAGGCCGCTCTTGTGGGTGGCACAACACGTGCTGCAAGCCACGAGCGGCATTTGTATTTACAAGCCCCGGCACTCCTGGTGCACTAGACTAGGGACTGACAGTAAACCAAATAAGCCAAACATGGAATACAATCGATACATCAATTTAACATAGGGAGCACTTGCACCGTGGCACTGATAAGCAGTGGCACAGTGCCCAAAGCATTATCCAGCAAAACATTGTAAAACAGTGGAGGTAAACAGAAAAAATGGAGGAGAGACTCAAGCCAATGATGTCAGGTCTAACAGAGGTCAAGTCTTCCAGGCAGTTTAGGCCGTTCCGAATACTGTTAGTTTTCAGGATCCAGTGGAGTTCTTCCTTGTTGAGCAATTGTGACATGTCTGCTCTCCTAGGAGGGGGTTTGATGATGGTGACCACTGTCCAGAGAAGGTCTTTTTCACTATGTCCTTTTTCTGAGAAGTGCTCCACAAGGGGTGCGTTTGCAGTTTTGCACCTGATTCTGCTGCGATGCTGTCCAATTCGAAGTTTCACTTTTTGGCTTGTTTGCCCTATATAGATAAGCATGCAGGGACAGAAAATGGCATACACTAGGTTTGCAGAGTTACAATTGGAAAAATATTTACGATCAAATTTGATGTTGCCATATTCAAAAGTTTTGCCTTCAATTGTAGTGTCACAACATATACAATTGCCACATTTGGTGTGCCCTGTGAGTGGAGGGAGGCCCCATGCACCATTTATAGTAGTTTTCAGTGATTGTTGTGGGAGAGCTGCCCTTACTAGATGGTCTTTAATGTTTTTTGCTCTTTTAAAAGCAAACATAGAGCGATCTAATGTCAGTTGGCCTGCGTTGAGAACTGGCCAGTGTTTGAGGACACTTTTCTGATGGCATTGGATACTGGTGAGAATGTGGTGACAGAGATGAGTCTGTCTTGTTCTTTCTTTTGTTTGGGCTCCAAAACAGTACCATGCCCTTTTAACGGATCGGCGCACCAGTTTGCACGGTTGGCCTCTACTCCTAAGTTTTTTGCTAAGGGTTTTTGCTTCGGAGAAATAGTCCTCTCTAAAATAACAGTTAAGCCTGATGCTTCAAACAATCTAAGTCTGCAACACTGACTACAAGTACACAGACATATTTTTGCTTTGCCCTTTTGGCCACCTTGTTCGTTGTTCTGTCTTGTATGTTAAGGGTCACGGCTGTGCCCACTTGACATCTATTTTCTGAAACTTTACTGAATGAAAAAATAAAATTCTTGTCCGGCTGGACAAAAGACATATCACTTATTAGGTGTATGATTATTGGTCCTGTACATTATCTTGTCCAATAATAGGGACCACTGATTTGTATAATATGATACCGCCCAAGGTCCCTATGGCATACCTTTAGGGTTCCCTTTTTTTTGTGTAAAGGTCAATAAGGCTAGGTGGCACTGAATTAGTGGCACCTGAAGCACTCAGTGTGTGCACAGTCCGCAATGATGCTTGTCCGGGAGGGCCCCACTGGTAGCAATGTCTGTTGCCTAATGGACTGTGTCATCTGCAATCGTAACTCGATCTGAATTGTGAGCACTGCTGTCCGCAGTGTAGGCTGGAGGCAGCGGTCAGCAAGGGCCCACAGCCACGTGGTGATGAATTGAGCTGCACAGAGTTAGTGGTACCGAAAACATTCAGCGTGTGTGCAGCCTGCGATTATGCATGCTCCGAGCGGGCCGCACTGGTAGCAATGTCTGTTGCTTACTATACTCCGTCATCTGCAATCGCGATTCGATCTGAATTGTGAGCCCTGCTGTCCGCAGTGTACATCAAAGGCAGTAGTCTGTACACCAGCGGCCTCATGGTAGGGTGAGGGCCGCCACTCTGGCAGATACGTTGGCCTTCCCAGAAGTGAATCACGCCCATAACTCCGGCCTATTTATTCACATTCCTATGCTGGTGTGGCGTATGTTGTCCCATCCCACTCCGCTTCCACTTACAGGAGGGACGACACAGCACATTACCTAGATATTCCCCACTGCCTGAGGTAACAAGGTTGCGTCCACTGTTCACAACACTACAAGCACCAGAAGTATATATACACATGGAGAGGTCTGTGCTCTACATAACGAGGTTTGTCCAGCACATTATTGCCACTCTAGGCATTATGTGTATTGTTATTGTATTGTTATTGATGGGTGACTTGCCTCCATCACAGCATAATTGGTTCCCACCCCTCCCAACATTCAGCTATTGTGCGGGTGAGGGGACATGCCGTTTTACGAAGGTCCGATGTCCTGTTCTGCGCTGCCTCAGTGGTAATAGGTGGGCGGTGGTCCGGGGGGAGGTTCTGGGGTGATGGTGGTGGGTGTTGTAGCCTTCCTCAGTGTTAGAGCTGCATGATCAGTAGCTCTTTGACATATGTTGGTCTTCAGTTGTGGTTCTGGGCTGGACTCCCTTTCATACTGTAGGTAGTCATCCTGCTTTACACCAGTTGAAGGCAGATATTAAATTCTTACTGCTAAAATGCCTTATGGCCTATTTATGGATCACATCTCAGATTTGGCTGGTCATTGAAAATATAGGAAAGAGGTTCTCTTGTGTATATATTTGGCTCCAAGGGTAAAGCATTGATCTGATTCTGCGCTAACCCAGGCAAAGAATTAGAGATGTCCAAGCCCAGTTCTTTCTCGGCATTAGCAATCTCCTTGGATAGCACCCCCACCGCAGATGTCAAATATGTAATGATGGATCCTGATTTTCTAGCCACCTTCGCTTGATTCCCCTCATGCACCCCAGGGCATTGTTTTTTTCTCTTACCCATTGCTGCTCTCAGATGTCAGAGCGGTGGCCCGGCCCGTCCTCCTACGTCCTCAGATGGCCACAGATGGCCCGCCCTTTGCCCGGGCTTAGCCAGGCGCCACCGGCGCTTGTCCTGTGGGCCGGAAGGGGATGCTGGCAATATCCGGTAGAAGGGGGGCGGGCCGGGTAGTGCTGGTGCCTCTCGCGCTGCTTCACCCGCCGCCTTGCCGCTCTGCCCAGCTGTGTGCTGGACGCTGGTGCTGGACGCTGCGTCTCCCACGGAGCGGGAGACGTGATGTAAATTAAAGAGCCCAGTAGGAGGGGGAGGGGCCGGGTAGCGCTAGTGCCTCTCGCGCTGCTTCACCCGCCTCCCTGCCGCTCTGCTCAGCTGTGTGCTGAGCGCTGGATGCTGGTGCTGGATGCTGCGTCTCCTCCCACAGTCCCCAATTAAGAGGACAGGTCCTGGGGGATCGGGTCCATGGGGCCAGAAGTGGACAAGGGAAGGGGGACCATGCAGTCCCCCTTCCTAATGATTAATAAAAACATTAAAGAATTGGGCATGCCCTAGGGGATGGGATCCTCGGGGCAAATATAAATTAATGGAAGTGGACCATTTTTTTTATTTAGTTGGGAGTGGCGATCCTAACGTGGTGCTCAGCACGGCCCCCTAGTGTGAATACGCTAGGTGCGCGTCTCTCAGCATGACCCCCTAGTGTGAACGCGCTGGCTGCGAGGGTCTCAGCATGGCTCTCAAGTACTTCACAGGTCTTTAAAAGACCATTTACCTGTTACTGAGGCTTTGTTGTGTTTTCACCCCTTCTTAGAGCCCCTGAATCTCCACTTTGCCTATGACCGGAAGAATTAGCACCCCCCTGAAATTTTTATCAGCCTCCCCTGAAATTTGGCTCTAGTTGCGCCCCTGACTGGTGTACACTGGCTCTGCCCACTCCGCTTACGCTTACAGAATTCCGTAGATTCTATCTGCCTTTTTGTCAATGATCCAGCTGTGGGGCTAGGAATATCTTGAAGACAGGATTTTGGGCCTTTTATTACCGGTACTCCATGGACCCAGCAGCTCACTTTAGGGGATCTAGTGGAAGGGACTCCAACAGTCAGAATTCCTTAATCCACAGATCAATAACCCGGCAGGGTATCCACTTAATGATAAAGCAGTATAAAACAATGATAATTGCAAGCTCCTGGACTTGGTTTTCCAGGCATCCGTGTGGTTTTCCCGCTAGCCAGTGGCCCAGATTTACTAGAGCAAAAGCTGTGGGGATCCCTTTGCAAAGAAGGCGGGTGCCTCAGGAACCAGCGCGGTCACCCGAGGCTTGGTTTGCAATCCTGATGCTCTGCCAGGGTTGCCACTGTTTGGTAGCCAATTATAGCCAAGATCGTGCTCAGGGGTTAGGCTCCGCCAACATATATACTTATCCGATCACTCCGCCAATCCCCAAGCACATATAAATTCACCATACACTCTCCTGGCAGTACTCTAATCACCCAGTCTCTACCCATGTACTCATAGAATGACCCAGACAAAGTTACATAACCGAGGTCTTTCCCACTGCCAGAGGTAACATGGTTGCGTGCGCAGTCAACAGCACAATGTAATGTGGTAGGGCCCAGGGCCATCATGCATACATAATAAACACAGGGACACAGTTAGATAGATAGTGGAACTGGATATGGGCACATGCACCCGGCCCCTTTTTATAACTAGGGTCACATGTCCAATGACGCCTGTGCTGGATGCGTGTGGGGTGAGTGTAAGCCAGCCCTCAGGGAATGGTTGGTGTTGGCAACAACTACAACATTGATCATCAGATCACACATAGAGATTCAATCATAAAGGGTGCATGACTTGTGGTGCACTAAGGTAGGGCCACCAGATCTTAAATCACACACAAAAGATTGTCTTGTAAAGGGTCCATGAATTGTGGTGCACTGAGGTAGGGGTACCAGAGATGAGTTTGCTCATGTGAAGAAATTGTTAATGTCCCTTTCAGGATATTCCTGCTGTCTGAGGGGACATTGTTGCGTCCGGTGCATACAGCACGAAAGTAAATCATAAAGGGTCCATGAGTTGTGATGCACAGAGTTAGTGGCACCTGAAGAGCTCAGCGTGTGCGCAGCCAGCTATGATGGCATGTCCTTGGAGGTCAGTATTGGATTGGATATATGTGAGACCTGCTGACTGCAGTGTAGGCTGGAGGCAGCGGTCAGCAAGGGCCTACAACGATATGGTGTTGACTTGCGGTGCACTGAGTTAGTGGCAACAGTGGTGCTCAGCGTGTGCGCAGCCGGCGATGATAGGTGGTTCGGGCAGGCTGCACTGGAAGCAATGTCTTTTGCCTAATGATTTCTGCATCAGTAAGGCCATGTGACGATGACTTGTGGTGCACTGAGCTAGTGGCATCAGAAGCATTCAGTGTGTGTGCAGCCAGTGATGATGCGTGGTGCAGGCGGGCGGCACTGGAAGCAGTGTCTGTTGCCTACTAGACAGTGTCATCTGTAATCGTGACTCAATCTGAATTGTGAGTCCTTCTGTCCGCAGTGCAGATGGAAGGCAGTAGTTAGCACGGACATCGAGGAATGCTTTTTGTCACTCTTGCTTGACAAAATTCGAGGACATAAAGTACAATTTACTCTGCCATTAACAAATCAAGACTGAATTAGAAGTGTGAACCCTGCTGACCGCAGTGGAGGCGTATGGAACAAAAGATGTAATATGTATGGAATACATTGTTGAAATATGTAGATTTCAGGGATGTTATAGTTAGTTGCCTACTGGACTCTGAAATTAATGAAACAAGACTGAATTTGAATTGTGGGCCCTGCTAACCACAGTGTAGGCCGGAGGCAGTGGTCAGCAAGGGCCCAGAGGCACGTGGCATTGAGTTGAGCTGCACAGTTAGTGGCAACTGAAGCGCTCAGCGTGTGCACAGCAGCGATGATGCGTTGTCCGAGCGGGCCGCACTGGGAGCAATGTCTGTTGCTTACTGGTCTCTTCAATTTATGAATCAAGACTCAATTTTAATTGTGAGCCCTGATGACCGCAGTGTAGGCCGGAGGCAGCGGTCAGCCAGAGCGCACAGCCACTTGACTTTTAGGGGTGTGTGGAATTTGCGTAGTCACGCCACACAAAGCTCTGCGAAATGGTAAAAGTCTCAGCGAGCATGCAAAAGTTCAGCAAACACGTGGAATTGCTTTTTTCATCCGTTTGCAATGCTTTTTTCCAGTTCGCAAATGCTGTTTACGTGCTCGGGGAGAAATATCTTACAAACGCGCATTTTTAAAGCACAAACCAGCAAAGAATTCCGCAAAGCAGCGGATCGCGGAATTTTGGGCAATTCCCTGTTTTCAGTGGAACACAAAATTACCCAAATTCCACACATTCTGCGACTGGAACAGAATTTGCCACCTAGGCCTAGTTATGTTGACTTGAGCTGCACAGAGTTACTGACACCTGAAGCACTAAGCGTGTGTGCAGTCAGCAATGATGCTTCGTCCGGGTGGGCTGCACTGGATGCAATGTCTTTTGCCTGCTGGACTATGCAATTAATGAATCAAGACTGAATTTGAATTGTGAGCCCCGCTGAATGCAGTGTAGGCCAGAGTCAGTGGCCAGCAAGGGCCCACAGTGATGTGGCATTGACTTGAGCTGCAAAGATTGGGAGCATTTGGTCTTCTTAACCGATTACAGTCTCTTACACAATTTGCATCGGTAGTAATCTTGAATTGTGTGCCCTGCTGACTGCAGTGTAGGCCAGAAGCAGCGGTCAGCAAGGGCCCACAGCCATGTGGCATTGACTTGAGCAGCACAGAGTTAGGTGTACCTGAAGCACTCAGCGTGGGCGCTGCCAGCGATGATGCGTGGTCCGGGCGAGCAGCCCTGGTAGCAATATCTGTTGCCTACTGGACTGCGTAATCTGCTATCAGGACTTTATATGAATTGTCAGCCCTGCTGACCGCAGTGTAGGTTGGAGGCAGCAGTGAGCAAGGGCCAACAGTCATGTGGCAATGACTTGTGGTGCACTGAGGTAGTGGCACCTGAAGCACTCTACGTGAGCGCAGTCAGGCAATGATGCGCGATCCTGGCTGGCCGCACTGGGAGCAATGTCTTTTGCCTAATAAATTCTGCCTCAATAAGGCTACGTGGCAGTGACTTGTGGTGCACTGAGTTAGTGCCACCTGAGGTACTCAGCGTATGCACAGCCAGAAATGATGCGTGGTCCGGGAGGGCAGTACTGGTAGCAATGTCTGTTGCCTACTGGACTGCGTCATCTGCAATTATGACTCGATCTGAATTGTGAGCCCTGCTATCCACAGTGAAGGCTGGAGGCAGCTGTCAGCAAGGGCCAACAGTCACGTGGCGATGACTTGTGCACTGAATTAGTGGCACCTGAAGCACTCAGCGTGTGGGCAGCCAGCGATGATGCGTGTTCTGGGCGGGCCACTCTGGGAGCAATGTCTTTTGCCTAATGAATTCTGCCTCAATAGGCTAGGTTATATTATACAAAACAGTGGTCCCTATTATTGGACAAGATAATGTACAGGAGCAATAATCATACACCTAATAAGTGATATGTCTTTTGTCCAGCCGGACAAGAATTTTATTTTTTCATTCAGTTGAGTTTCAGAAAATATGAGAACAATTAGATGTCAAGTGGGCACAGCCGTGACCCTTAAAATACAAGACAGAACAACGAACAAGGTGGCCAAAAGGGCAAAGCAAAAATATGTCTGTGTACTTGTAGTCAGTGTTACAGACTTAGATTGTTTGAAACACAACATTGCATTTACTCATTCTTACATTAATGTACTGCATATAGGGTTGTTATGGTCGACGACGTTTCAATGCATTTTTACATTTAGGGCATAATCATCAGGACAATTAATATCATTGTTGTCTTGAGCATAAATTATTAGCACTATGCCTTTTGTCACATTTACTGCACATAAAATAATTACATGGGAGAGAAAAGAAGGGAAAAACAAATAATAAACATGAACTTCAGGCATGTTACTTGTGACCTTATAATTGTGCGTGAATTGATCACAAACGGCGAGTGAAGAGGTGAAAAACGCGATGGTTAAAAGCGGCGCATGTGGGGCGCGTGATAAAAAGACGTGAAACATTGTGAAAGTGAGGTTTTTGCCGTCAAGAACAGAGTTCCTAAAGGTGATGATGTCGGCATTATAACCAAGCGCGAGTGAGAGTGAACTCGTGAAAACAGGTAGGCAGTGGTGTCTCCTGAGGGATGTAAAACTGTGAATGGTAGCAGCATCATAAACCAGCGCGAGTGATAGTGTACACGTTAAAAACAAGTCATAAGTGGTGTCTCCTGCGGGATTTAAAAACCGTGAACGGTAATAGTTAGACTGATGGCAGAGAGTTGATAATGTGGATGGCTGGTGGTCAGCGCGGCATGCAGGCTGCGAAATTGCTATGTCGGGCAAAACAGTACAACCAAGATAAATTCTACGTCAAGCCTCGAGGTGATGCAAGCAGCCGGGCCAAGTGATCGGGTGCAAGACTAAAGAATTAGGAATTCGGTAGACCTACGTGCATGGGTATTTCTTGGTCTTACAAGTACCGCGTGGTCTCGCTGGTTCACACAGTAAAATATGGCATCACTAGCGTTCTGCGGAATTAAAATTAATCGATCAGAATGCCCGTGTTGGTAGTGCAGAGAGTGAGGAAATAACTGGGACTCTTATATTTACCAAGTACGATAAACTCCGATGGGAGATGGTGATTCTCAAATTACACCTGAGTTAGAGCTCGATAGCTCAGTACATCCGAGGTCGGGCACAATGGCTAAATCTGGAAGGGGGGAAGGGGAGGCGGGGTTAGTGGGCCAGTAGGCGAATCTACAGAAACCCATTACAACACTCCAGAGATAAATAAATGGTAACTTACTCGCAGGACTCTGGAGCACTGTGGCAGTAAGGTGGTCCGATGTGTATGAATACTAGTTGCTGGCACAGTCTATCAAGCATCGTGAATGGTGGAAAGCGTGAAGGGACTAAGCTAGGTGTTGAATGAATAAAGCAGTAACCACGGCGGCCATTTTACAGTGGTGTGGTGATTTAAAGTGACTGTGCAGGTTAAGAGTTCAAGGGACGGCGCATGTGACCTTTTCAGAATACATTCAACAGATTCTCAATAAAATTCATAGGCATTTTGACAGAAATTACAGTAGGGAGGTTGTTAGAACCGGCTGTCTCTAGTTGGCAGAGGTATACACTTCTGACAATTAGGGACACTCCTTTTCTAGTCAGGGCAAGGGGATCACACCCTTTGATAACCCCTGCTCACTCCCTTGGTAGCTTGGCAGAGCAGACAGGCTTATCTCAGAGGCTGTGTGTTAAGCATTTATGACCACATACAGTAATAAAGTGAATACACTATAAATGGACACGACACAGTAGTATTATAAAAATAAGGATTTTTATATAAGGCTTAGCACAAGACCAAATAATGACAAAAATATACACAATCTTAATAAATACTCTTGGAAAGGAAAATAATAGCTCAAGTGTAGTTTCTTCTTAGCACAAAGTCTTTAGTAACCAAAAGCAATTCTTCTTTGTGGAAACACAGTTCTTAGCAACAAGGTAACCCACACGGGAGTTACACGACATCGAGGCGAAGTTAATCCAAAGGTTCGGCATCGACCGCGAGGAGCGCTACGTCGAGCCCGGAGTCACACGGACCCCCAACAACACAGTACCTTAGGAAAATGAAGCACACGATGATCAGCGGCGTCGAGCAAACCGGCGTCGCGTCTTCGGTGTCGATCAGGCCTCAGCAGGCGTCGTTGTCGATGATGCTGTTGCAAAGAGTGAGCAGCGCTCACGGCGTCGAGAGGGCACGAGGGCGATGCGATCAGCAGCGATGCAGACACGAGGTCCCTTGGAGCTGGAGCCGAACTCACTACTCACTAGCGGTGCTGCTGGCGTCGATCGGGCCCGGCGGCCGGCGTCGAGGAAGCGGGACACTTGAGCCGTCACTCACGGTGTCGAGCTGGATTCGGCGACGTCCGTCGGCGTCGAGATTGCTGGTTCTTTCAGATGTGATGGATTCACAGGTTCCAGCAAATAGCACTTGTAGCAGATGAAGTCCTTTAGCCCTGGGACTTCAGCAGGAGATTGGCACTCTTCCAGTCCTTGGAGATTTTCTTAGCAAGCGTGAGAGTACACACACAGTTCCTCTCTCCTGGTTCCTTGGCAAAAATTAAGAAGCACTGCAGGATTCCCCCCAGCAAACAGCACACCGGCAGAAGGGGTAGGCAAGTCCTTAGATCAGCAGGCCTCTTGTCCTTGGTTTCAGGGTTCCTTGTCAGAAGTGATCTGATTTCTTGGTTCAGGGGTCCTTCTCTTATACCCCTTTTCGGCTTTGATCCCTTTGTCCATGCAGGGGAATTTCCCAACATCCTGGGTCTGTTGTGGGTGGAGCCAGGCAGCAGCACCTGGCCTATTCACTGAGCAGGGCTGGGTCCTCAGACGCCCAGCAGGAGGTGGAGCCAGCATTGTCACTGGCAGGAGCAGAGCTATCGGCCTCCTGGCAGGAGGTGGGGCTAGGATCGTCCATGGCAGGCACAGAGCCATCAGCCGCTTGGCAGGAGGTGGAGCCAGCATTGTATCAGGCAGGGCAGGCTATCAGCAACTACTCTCCCCCTACTCTCAACGCAAATGTCCCACTCATCCCACACTGACTCATCCAGACCTCTGGAGCCACCCAGCTCCTGTCACACACACACACGACCAGCAGAAACCAGAAATGGTTAGACAAGAAAATAGACACTTTCTAAAAGTGCTATTTTCAAACCCAGAGTCCAAAAACCATCCACACCAACGGATGCGTAATTAAACCCCGAGTTCAGGGATACCAAACTCGACATTGCACCATGCTCCCCGAGCCAGCTAGGATCATAGCATTAATAATCCCGGCGGCCCATTCTAACCAACGGAGAGCAGGTTACCTCGCAATAGTGAAGAACGAAGATGGCCGTAGTTCACTATTAGAACATGCCATCTTGGTCAGGCTTGTCCTACCTTATACTTACAATGCACCCTGCCGGTGGGCCTACCATAGGGGTGACTAACATGAAGTTAAGGGAAGGTTTGAGGGGCTGGCAAGTAGGTATACTTGCACAGTCCCCGTGACAGTACCAGACTGCACGTAGGTCTCGCAATGACCGACCCGGAGACATTCTTTTACCAGGCCGCTCTTGTGGGTGGCACAACACGTGCTGCAAGCCCACGAGCGGCATTTGTATTTACAAGCCCCAGCACTCCTGGTGCACTAGACTAGGGACTGACAGTAAACCAAATAAGGCAAACATGGAATACAATCGATACATCAATTTAACATAGGGAGCACTTGCACCGTGGCACTGATCAGCAGTGGCACAGTGCCCAAAGCATTATCCAGCAAAACATCGTAAAACAGTGGAGGCAAACAGAAAAAATGGAGGAGAGACTCAAGCCAATGATGTCAGGTCTAACAGAGGTCAAGTCTTCCAGGCAGTTTAGGCCGTTCCGAATACTGTTAGTTTTCAGGATCCAGTGGAGTTCTTCTTTGTTGAGCAATTGTGACATGTCTGCTCTCCTAGGAGGGGGTTTGATGATGGTGACCACTGTCCAGAGAAGGTCTTTTTCACTATGTCCTTTTTCTGAGAAGTGCTCCACAAGGGGTGCGTTTGCAGTTTTGCACCTGATTCTGCTGCGATGCTGTCCAATTCGGAGTTTCACTTTTTGGCTTGTGTGCCCTATATAGATAAGCATGCAGGGACAGAAAATGGCATACACCAGGTTTGCAGAGTTACAATTGGAAAAATATTTACGATCAAATTTGATGTTGCCATATTCAAAAGTTTTGCCTTCAATTGTAGTGTCACAACATATACAATTGCCACATTTGGTGTGCCCTGTGAGTGGAGGGAGGCCCCATGCACCATTTATAGTAGTTTTCAGTGATTGTTGTGGGAGAGCTGCCCTTACTAGATGGTCTTTAATGTTTTTTGCTCTTTTAAAAGCAAACATAGAGCGATCTAATGTCAGTTGGCCTGCGTTGAGAACTGGCCAGTGTTTGAGGACACTTTTCTGATGGCATTGGATACTGGTGAGAATGTGGTGACGGAGATGAGTCTGTCTTGTTCTTTCTTTTGTTTGGGCTCCAAAACAGTACCATGCCCTTTTAACGGATCGGCGCACCAGTTTGCACGGTTGGCCTCTACTCCTATGTTTTTTGCTAAGGGTTTTTGCTTCGGAGAAATAGTCCTCTCTAAAATAACAGTTAAGCCTGATGCTTCAAACAATCTAAGTCTGCAACACTGACTACAAGTACACAGACATATATTTGCTTTGACCTTTTGGCCACCTTGTTCGTTGTTCTGTCTTGTATGTTAAGGGTCACGGCTGTGCCCACTTGACATCTATTTTCTGAAACTTTACTGAATGAAAAAATAAAATTCTTGTCCGGCTGGACAAAAGACATATCACTTATTAGGTGTATGATTATTGGTCCTGTACATTATCTTGTCCAATAATAGGCACCACTGATTTGTATAATATGATACCGCCCAAGGTCCCTATGGCATACCTTTAGGGTTCCCTTGTTTTTGTGTAAAGGTCAATAAGGCTAGGTGGCAGTGACTTGTGGTGCACTGAATTAGTGGCACCTGAAGCACTCAGTGTGTGCACAGTCCGCAATGATGCTTGTCCGGGAGGGCCCCACTGGTAGCAATGTCTGTTGCCTAATGGACTGTGTCATCTGCAATCGTAACTCGATCTGAATTGTGAGCACTGCTGTCCGCAGTGTAGGCTGGAGGCAGCGGTCAGCAAGGGCCCACAGCCATGTGGTGGTGAATTGAGCTGCACAGAGTTAGTGGTACCGAAAACATTCAGCGTGTGTGCAGCCTGCGATTATGCATGCTCCGAGCGGGCCGCACTGGTAGCAATGTCTGTTGCTTACTATACTCCGTCATCTGCAATCGCGATTCGATCTGAATTGTGAGCCCTGCTGTCCGCAGTGTACATCAAAGGCAGTAGTCTGTACACCAGCGGCCTCATGGTAGGGTGAGGGCCTCCACTCTGGCAGATACGTTGGCCTTCCCAGAAGTGAATCACGCCCATAACTCCGGCCTATTTATTCACATTCCTATGCTGGTGTGGCGTATGTTGTCCCATCCCACTCCGCTTCCACTTACAGGAGGGACGACACAGCACATTACCTAGATATTCCCCACTGCCTGAGGTAACAAGGTTGCGTCCACTGTTCACAACACTACAAGCACCAGAAGTATATATACGCATGGAGAGGTCTGTGCTCTACATAGCGAGGTTTGTCCAGCACATTATCGCCACTCTAGGCATTGTGTGTATTGTTATTGATGGGTGACTTGCCTCCATCACAGCATAATTGGTTCCCACCCCTCCCAACATTCAGCTATTGTGCGGGTGAGGGGACATGCCGTTTTACGAAGGTCCGATGTCCTGTTCTGCGCTGCCTCAGTGGTAATAGGGGGGCGGTGGTCCGGGGGGAGGTTCTGGGGTGATGGTGGTGGGTGTTGTAGCCTTCCTCAGTGTTAGAGCTGCATGATCAGTAGCTCTTTGACATATGTTGGTCTTCAGTTGTGGTTCTGGGCTGGACTCCCTTTCATACTGTAGGTAGTCATCCTGCTTTACACCAGTAGAAGGCAGATATTAAATTCTTACTGCTAAAATGCCTTATGGCCTATTTATGGATCGCATCTCAGATTTGGCTGGTCATTGAAAATATAGGAAAGAGGTTCTCTTGTGTTTTTTTGCATGGGAACGCCTACTCTGCATATAATTAGCATTAGTTTTTGCTCTCATTTGTGGTTATGTTTTTTGCGGAAGCTATCGCTGGAAAACTGGCAATATCGGCAATTTTTACCAGGTTGAGAATGGGATGATAACACTTTTGCTGCTCTAAAGTGCTGATTTCTCAGCGATAAGTCCTTGAGAATATGCCCCAATGTTTTTTTAATTTTTTCATCCGGATCCGTGCACCCAGCCGCTTTGAAAAAAATATGCAGTTATAATTTTGTGGCCCTTGGGCTTTTTGTGGGATCCCTTAAGCAGGCCTAGGGTCAGGGTGTTAGTACACTGCCCACTTTTCTTGTTTTTTCCTCTTTTTTCTTGTGATTCGCATGTAGCTGGAACAAAGTCCAAATAAACAGAAGGGCTCATGTTAGAGTCACCCTATAACTCAACAGTGGGGAGTGATCGCGAAGTTATCAGCACTTTAGCGCAACAAAAGTGGTGAAAGTATTATTGCCCCATTCTCAAGTTGGTGTACACTCCCACATTGTCCACAGGCTGGCAGTACCAACACAGCGGACAATCAATATCCTTCTGCAGATAAAGCTGCTGGCTGTGCTGCACCTGTTGGCCTCTGGTACCTTCCAACTAACAACTGCGAGAGTCGGAGGAGTCTCACAGCCAGCTCTATTAAACTTCTTCACACATCTTGGGTGCATGTCTACAAAAGTAAGGCCCCTGTATCCGCATCACCCACTTGTCCCAATTCTTAGTATTCCTGCACAACCAACCCCAAACCCAGCCATTGCTTGACACCTCTGTGCTCCAGATCCAAGATTGTAGTCACTGAAATGAGGGTTCGCCAGGTCATGAAGTCTAGTAGTCAACAGTAGTTTAAAAACAGTACTTTTTTAGAAAAATATAAAATAACAACACACAAACGTCAAACAAGGAGTGCAATTGTCTACAGGGAACATCATCTTGTGGATCAAAATAACTGTAGAGCGTCCTGGAAATCTGAAAACTCCATATACAGAAACCTGTTGGATAAATGAAGACAATGGTCAAGAGTTAGTATGGTCACAAACTTAATATGGCACAGTGTAGTGCACTTGGACACACCTGAATGCTTACAGGTATAATCAATCCTGCAAATAATGACAGTAACAGAGGTTGGTGTGGTCATAACCTTCATATGAAACAAAAGGAACCTTACAACCGCACAAACTTCTGTTACGGTCTCATTATGCAGGATTTATCACACCTGTAAGAATCACTGTTTGTTTCAGCTTGATACACCTGCATGTTCACTACACCCACACTGCATAGGAACAGCTGGAGAACAAGCAAGGGAACTACGCCATAGCAGGCTTCATGCATGTGTTGGGGGCAATTGACTTTACACATGTTCTACTTGTGCCACCTGCCGACACTGCACACAATCACCGCAACAGAAACCACATGCATTCCAACAATGGGCAGGCAAAACAGGACCATCTGGGCCTGTGCACTAATGTAGTTGCAAACTTCTCAGACAGTGTGCATGATTCCTACATCTTTCGCAAACATCCCACCCCTGGTTCCCAGACCAGTCCTCTGCCCAGCGATGACTGCCCGACACTGTGCATCCAGACCTCAATGCTCACCTGCCACCACCAGCGTGTCTCCAAGAGTGCCCACCATGTGCCGGAGCAACTTCCTCATCCGTAGCTGGGTTCCACGGCACAGGCCCCCAGCTCATGCTGCTGCACTGCGCCAAGGAATCATGTCTACACAGCCAGCTGCCTTTGGCGTACACGTGGTCCAGCTGAGCTCACACTTCAGATCGGGTCTTGATTACCAGGATGATGTAACAAGGCCCACGCATCATCGCAGGTTGCACACCCGCTTAGCTCTGGTGGCACTAGCTCAGTGCACCTCAAGTCATCGCCATGTGGTAGGAGGCCCATGTTGGCGAAAATGCATGGACTTCCACCAACTCTGTGCATCTCAAGTTATCGCCATGTGGCAGTAGGCCATTGTCTGTCAAAGTGCTTCGGCTGCCACCAACTGTGTGCACCTCAAGTCATCACCATGTTGCAGGAGGTCCGTGTCCGCGAAAGGGTGAGCGGCAGTGTGTGAGTGTCTGTATGGGTGTATGATTGCATATATCAGTGGCTCTATAGATGAGTGACTGCATGAATTAGTGACTGTATGGATGAGTGAGTGGATGTGTGTCCACCTATGAATCAGTGAGTGGTATGCACTAACTGGTATTGGTGTGTCTATGCTTTCGAGATGGTAGTTTGTATTTTAGAATGGGTGTATCAAAGGTTATATTAGTATGTAAAGAGGTGCATCAGATATTAAGTGGATGATGTAAGCAGTGATGTCATTTGAGATGTCATGAGTGATGTCACTGACTATGTCATGAGTGATGTAATATGTGACTTGATGTGGTGCAACATGATGTGGCGCGAGTTTTAGTTAGCTCGGCCGAATCTTTTGTACGAGTGAAATATCATCCTAACTATAACGTCCCTGAAACCACAACTTCTAAGGTTTAAATGCTAATTCCTAACTATAACATCCCTAATACCTCTGGTTTCCTCAGTGAATTTCTAAGGTTTTTTTAAATGCTAATTTCTAACTATACCTACATAGGTAGGACATGTGCAGAAAAAGTAAGAAAGGTGCCGAAAGAGGAAAGAGAAATGCAGAAAGAGGCAACAGAAGTCCAGCAAAAGGAAGAAAGGTTCAAGAGAAATGCAGAAAGAGGCAACAGAAGTCCAGAAAGGTGCAGAAAGAAGCAAGAGATGTGAAGAAGGAACCATCAGAGGTGCAGAAAGAGGCCTACTTTGACTGTACCTTCTAAACAAACTCATACAAAGTAGCCTAATCACTAATCCTTCTCCCAATATGTCTTAAACCTCAATTTCCTCTTGAAGGTTCACTCTTAATCAACTAATCAGAATGTTAAGCCTACCAAATATAAAACAGCAATCCTAATCATATCATTATGGTAAGTCTGACAAAGTTTGTAAAGATATGCATGCATGGCAATGCTTTTACCTAGTGACAAGTTAAATGAAAATTAACATACAAATACTTGAATATCTGTGTTCAAACAGCGTACTCTGTGAATTTGTGTACAAAAATGTGTATGCACTTCTTTCTGCTCACAATACAGGGCACATGGGTATTCAATATTATTTTTGAGGGGCTGTATAACACATGTATACATAAGAAATGTCTGCCGGTGCAAACAAATGACAGAGCAGAACTGAGAAGATTTGACTACCTATAGGAGAAGTTACCCATTTTTTAAGATAACATCTTCAGATGAATAACATATTTAAGAATACATATACAAGTAGACATATACCTCAGTCACAAGAGCACACAGACATATAAACGACAGCTGGCATTTCCCATTTGAGTACAGAAATAGGCGAAATAAGTTCAGAAAGAAGCATGAAAGTTGCAGAAACAGTTAAAGGATGTACAGAAAGAGGAAACAGAGATGTAGACAGAGGCAAGAGAGGTACAGGAATGTGCAAGAGAGTGGAGTGGTGTGGCTCACTGGTTAGAGGCGGCAGACCCGGAAGCAGAGGACGGCCCGGGACCAGGGTTCAATTCCCGACGCGGAAGGGTCGTGAACCAGGGGCAGCGGACTCGATAATTCTCGGCTCGGTGCCTACTCTAACCAGGGATCACACTCGGCAACTCTGGGCATCAGCTTGCCTCATCTCCACAACGGCCCCCTACAAACGCCGGGGATGCCTGGTTTCACCTTGGAGATACCCAGGAGGAAACATCTCACAGGGAAAGCCAGGATGGGTTCCCCAGCGGTCTATAGCGCCAGGACGCCTCCGGGTAGCAGTGCTCTTTACAAGACAAACACATTTACATTTACAAGAGAGGTGCAGAAAGAAGCAAGAGCAGTGAAGGAAGAACCAACAGAGGTGCAGAAAGAGGTTAGAGGTGTACAAAAAGCAGCAAGAGGCGTACAGAACAGTGGTACAGAAGGCAAGAGAATTGCAGAGAGCAGCAAGAGAGTTGCAGAAACAGGCAAGATAGGTATAGAAAAAGGTATAGGGGTGCAGAAAGAGGCAAGAGGGGTGCAGAAAGAAGCACAAGAGGGGCAAAGAGAGGCAAGACAGTTACAGACAGAGGGAAGAGGGGCACAGAACGAGGCAAGAGCAGTGTAGAAATTTGCAAGACAGGTGCAGAAAGAAACAGGAGTAGTGCAGAAACTACCAAGAGAGGTTCAGAAAGAGGCAAGAAGGGTGCAGAAAGAGGTGAGAGAAGTGAAGAAAGAAGCAACAGAGGTACAGAAAGAGGTAAGAGAACTGTAGAAACAGGCAAGAGAGTTGCAGAAACTGGCAAGCGATGTGCAGAAAGAAGGAACAGGGTGGAGAAAGAGACAAGAGGGGTACAGAAAGAAGCAATATGGGTAAAGAACAAAGCAACAGAGGTTCAAAAAGAGCTAAGAGGGGTACAGAAACAGGCAAGCGAAGCATAAAATGAAGCAAGAGAAGTGCTGAAAGAAGCAACAAAGGTGAAGAAAGAAGCAAGAGAAGTGATGAAACAGACAAGAGAGTCACAGAAAGAAACAAGAGGTGCAGACAAAAAGCAAGAGAAGTGCAAAAAGAGGCAAGTAGGGTACAGAAAAAATGCAAGACAGGTCAAGAAAGAGGCAAGAGAGCTGCAAAAAGACACAAATGAGGTACAGAAACAGACAAGAGGGATGCAGGAAGAAGCAGGAGAGGTGCAGAAAGAGGCTGGAGAACTGCCGAAAGAGGCAAGAGTATAGAAAGAAGCAAGAGAGATACAGAAAGAGGCAAGAAAAGTGTATAAAGAAGTAAAAGAGGTAAAGAAAATAGCAGGAGGGATGCTGAAAGAGGCTAGAGAAGTGCAGATAGAAGCAGGAGAGGTAGAGAAAGAAGCATGAGAAGTGCAGAAAGAAGCAACAGAGGTACAGAAAGTGGCAATCGAGTTACAGAAAAAGGAAGAAAGGTACAGAAATAAGCAAGAGAAATGCAAAAAGAGGCAAGAGAGTCGCAGTCACAAGCAAGAGTGGTTTGCACACCATTAGCACTAATCTAACACCCACATTTAGCAAAAAGTAAGCGAGGTCCCTTCGAGGTTTGCAAAGGGCCTTCCACCATGCTATAACACTTATTGCTGCATTTTTGGTAACATTTGAGCCGTTTGAGCTAGAAAGGTTTTTTTGTTCAAATCTACAGATTATGCAGCAGATGATGGAGTATGTGGCAAATGCAGAAAATGTATATTTGTGCGAAGGTCGGTGCAGACAAACAGTCGCATTATTCCAGTGGCCTTGCTCATACCTATGACTAGTTCCAGAAGTGCTCCTCAATGGTTTCTTCTTTTTTTGTCTCATTGAGTGTATAGTTTAGCTTCTATGGAAACGAGGAAGACTAAACCTGAGGTTACCACTCTACAACACAGACTACCATACCACATAGTTACTCTCCATAACACATAATCCCACTCTTCTTAATTCCTTTACATTAAATACCACATACTTTCTATCCACATAATTTCGCTGCACAACATACCAGATAATTCCACTACACACAACATATATCTACTCCACTCGAAAAAACATTAGTAAAAAAACATTTACATTTACAACAAAAATACCTCTAACTCTCGCAAATGCGAGACCTATTACATTGCAAATGCTTCTTTAACTTTAATTCTTTTAGCATTTGCAGAGTGGTGGAGAAAGGGGGCTGGGCCTCTGACCAGAGAGCAGGAATTCCACTGCATAAGACATACACAAGGTACCAGGAGGGCTTCTCATCCCCAAAGTCTCTTAGGAGTAAAGTGAACTTCATCCCCGAACCAGTGCTTTGCTAGGAGGAGTATTTGCAGAGTGGTGGATAAAGGGGAGTGTTGCCTCCAAAGACTTCTTAGCAATCCCACTGTGTGGGACGTACTGGAGGTAAAAAGATGGGTAGTTGGCCCCCAAGGACAACCTTGGGGGCCAACTACCTCTCCTATTACCTCCAGTAAGTCTAGGGTATAAGGGTGCCTGTATGGGTATTTGAGAGGGTGTAAGAGTATCTGCATAGGTATGTGAATGTGTATAAGGGTGCCTGTATGAGTATGTGATAGTATGGGTATATGGGAGGGTGTGGGAGTCTCTGTATGGGTATGTTAATAGGTGTAAAGGTGTCTACATGGTTGTGTGAGAGGGTGGGAGTGTCTCTGTATGGGTATGTGGATGGATGTGACACTGTCTTCATGGGTATTTGAATGGGAGTAAACTAGATCTGTGTAGGTATGGGAAAAGGTGTGAGGGTGTCTGTATGGGTATGGGAATGGGTGTGGCAATGTTTTATAGGTATGTGAGGGTGTGTCCGAGTCTCTGTATCAGTATGTGAGAGGTTGTCAGTCTGTGTATAGGTATGTGAATGGGTATAAGGGTGTCTGTCTGGATGTGTGAGAGGGTGTGAGAGTCTCTGTAGGGGTATTTGAATGGGTGTGATGCTGTCTGTATGATTGTGAATTGGAATAAAACAGGTTTGTATAGGTATGTGAAAGGGTGTGAGATTTTCTGTATAGGTATGTCAATGGGTATGACACTGTAAACCTATTTATTTTACTGACGCACTAACAATATCAATGACGGACTCCACTTCATAGTAACCACCATAATAGGCGCCATCTTAGCATGGTGAATATTCCGCTCCGATGCATTTAACCATCGGCTTAAATGCTTACAATATACGTAGCAAACAAGAAAGAAACAAGGGACCAAAAATGAACATCAAATTCATGCCCATAATTGAATATACTATCTTAAATAAACTGCCGTCCATAATTCAAATTTAAAACCCGTATCGCGATATTGTCAAAAAACAAATCCCAAACCATACAACCAACCACTGTATTCTACAAGGTAGTCCAAAAAGGAGAAATGTAATGGAAAAAAGAGTTAAGGAGAACAGAAAGCCAAAAGGAAAGGGCTTTTACCAAGAGAAAAAGTGAAACTTCAAGAATATATGTGAAAAGAAAAATATCACTTTCTAATAAAACTTTGATGGCATCTTAATGGACCGTGTCAGGGAAAAAGAACTCCAGGGTTCGGCTATCAACTGGAATACATCTTTCCTGGAAGACCGTTCCCATTCTGTTTGCCTATCCCACTTTACTGCACCTAATATGAAATCAACGTGCGGAGTACCACAGGGATCCTCATTATCTGCGCATTTGTTCAACCTGTACTTACTCCCTTTCATCCTGTCCTTGAGAGATAGAAATGTTAGCACATTTAATTATGCAAATGACCTGCAATTAAAATTCACCATTGAAAACACACTCGACTCTATGGGGGCATTATGATGGTGGGCGGATCGCCGCCGCCGACGGGTGGTGGTGACCCGCGCACAATATTTACCCCCTCCATATTACCTCAGCAGAAATACCGCAGCGGACAGAAATTCCGTCTGCCACTTTTCCACCTGTCGGCAATCCGCACGATTCCCGGCCGGGTGGAGAAGGGCCCACAATATGGTGGTGGTGCCTTGGAGACACCACCATCTATATTATGATACTGTAAGTGGGTATGCCTTTCCATGGCGTAGACTCCGCCATATAAAGGCATACAGTAAACCACTTTAGGGGCCCGTTGCGGGTCCCTGGTGGGGTAGGTGGCTGCACTTGGGGGGTACCTATGCGTTACCATGCACAAGGTGGCAGGCACCGCGCAGTGCCTGTCATGTTGTGCATGGCACTGCGCAACATGTCACTTTAACATTGCGGCGGGTGCTGGTCACAGCACCAACCGCCGCAATGATAAAGATGCTGGATGCGACTGCCAGTTTGGCGGTCGCGTCCTAACTGGCACACCAGACCGCCGCAACACTGGTGGTCGGTCCCGTTTTCCAATAGAGTGGCGGGCGGACAAAGTCAGCCCGCTATTGTAATGGGGCCCTATGTCTGAATTTCAAGCTACCATGCTGCACGGTTCGCTGATAGAATATCGATGCCCAAAATATACCCATACAGAAATATTGATGCAAAAATATTGATGTACAAAATATCGACATCCTATATTTAAAATTGTAAGTACAAAAATATTGAAACACAAATATTGATGTATAAAATATAGATGCACAACATATAACTTTTTCTATTTAAATAAAAATGTATGTTAAATATATTAAAAAATAAAATTAACTTAAAAAAATGATTTACATTTAATATACATTTTAAAACATATATTAAAATTAATGTAATTTTAAAAATATTTAAACATGGATATATAAAATGTAATCTATATATCAATATATATATATATATATATATATTATACACACACCAGGAAAGCCCTTTGGAATGACGCCACAGGAAGGCAGAGTTGCACTGTTAATTTATTCCACCGCATGCCAGCAGACGGTACAAGAGAAAATGTCTTCAAAGTTACAAATGAACAGCCAGACGCGTTTCTGGATAAAACATCCTTTCATCAGTGGCTTGTAGCAAGGAATGAAAGCCCTGTTTGTTGCACACGTGTTTTAAATTTCAATGTCCTGTCCAAGTGGGCGTGGCTTATTGCAAAGCCGTCTGGGCATTGTAGTGCAACAGTAGTTTTCCCCATGTGGGGTGGCTTGAGTTCCCTCTGAATAGGCTCGGGGTGACTTCCAAGTGGAGAGAGGCAATTTCTTTCTTCCATTTGCCCCGCTTTGCCGCGGTGAAATCGCGTGTTGCAGCGCAGCGCCACCCTGTATGGCGCCGCACTCTCCTTCCTCCCAAAAGTTGCAGGAATTTGGATCAGCCTGCACAGGCACGCTTTCAGCGTTGGGCCGTCTTCCACGGCTGGGCAACAGCCGTAAATTCATTATACACACACCAGGAAAGCCCTTTGGAATGACGCCACAGGAAGGCAGAGTTGCACTGTTAATTTATTCCACCGCATGCCAGCAGACGGTACAAGAGAAAATGTCTTCAAAGTTACAAATGAACAGCCAGACGCGTTTCTGGATAAAACATCCTTTCATCAGTGGCTTGTAGCAAGGAATGAAAGCCCTGTTTGTTGCACACGTGTTTTAAATTTCAATGTCCTGTCCAAGTGGGCGTGGCTTATTGCAAAGCCGTCTGGGCATTGTAGTGCAACAGTAGTTTTCCCCATGTGGGGTGGCTTGAGTTCCCTCTGAATAGGCTCGGGGTGACTTCCAAGTGGAGAGAGGCAATTTCTTTCTTCCATCTGCCCCGCTTTGCCGCGGTGAAATCGCGTGTTGCAGCGCAGCGCCACCCTGTATGGCGCCGCACTCACCTTCCTCCCAAAAGTTGCAGGAATTTGGATCAGCCTGCACAGGCACGCTTTCAGCGTTGGGCCGTCTTCCACGGCTGGGCAACAGCCGTAAATTCATTATACACACACCAGGAAAGCCCTTTGGAATGACGCCACAGGAAGGCAGAGTTGCACTGTTAATTTATTCCACCGCATGCCAGCAGACGGTACAAGAGAAAATGTCTTCAAAGTTACAAATGAACAGCCAGACGCGTTTCTGGATAAAACATCCTTTCATCAGTGGCTTGTAGCAAGGAATGAAAGCCCTGTTTGTTGCACACGTGTTTTAAATTTCAATGTCCTGTCCAAGTGGGCGTGGCTTATTGCAAAGCCGTCTGGGCATTGTAGTGCAACAGTAGTTTTCCCCATGTGGGGTGGCTTGAGTTCCCTCTGAATAGGCTCGGGGTGACTTCCAAGTGGAGAGAGGCAATTTCTTTCTTCCATCTGCCCCGCTTTGCCGCGGTGAAATCGCGTGTTGCAGCGCAGCGCCACCCTGTATGGCGCCGCACTCACCTTCCTCCCAAAAGTTGCAGGAATTTGGATCAGCCTGCACAGGCACGCTTTCAGCGTTGGGCCGTCTTCCACGGCTGGGCAACAGCCGTAAATTCATTATACACACACCAGGAAAGCCCTTTGGAATGACGCCACAGGAAGGCAGAGTTGCACTGTTAATTTATTCCACCGCATGCCAGCAGACGGTACAAGAGAAAATGTCTTCAAAGTTACAAATGAACAGCCAGACGCGTTTCTGGATAAAACATCCTTTCATCAGTGGCTTGTAGCAAGGAATGAAAGCCCTGTTTGTTGCACACGTGTTTTAAATTTCAATGTCCTGTCCAAGTGGGCGTGGCTTATTTCAAAGCCGTCTGGGCATTGTAGTGCAACAGTAGTTTTCCCCATGTGGGGTGGCTTGAGTTCCCTCTGAATAGGCTCGGGGTGACTTCCAAGTGGAGAGAGGCAATTTCTTTCTTCCATCTGCCCCGCTTTGCCGCGGTGAAATCGCGTGTTGCAGCGCAGCGCCACCCTGTATGGCGCCGCACTCACCTTCCTCCCAAAAGTTGCAGGAATTTGGATCAGCCTGCACAGGCACGCTTTCAGCGTTGGGCCGTCTTCCACGGCTGGGCAACAGCCGTAAATTCATTATACACACACCAGGAAAGCCCTTTGGAATGACGCCACAGGAAGGCAGAGTTGCACTGTTAATTTATTCCACCGCATGCCAGCAGACGGTACAAGAGAAAATGTCTTCAAAGTTACAAATGAACAGCCAGACGCGTTTCTGGATAAAACATCCTTTCATCAGTGGCTTGTAGCAAGGAATGAAAGCCCTGTTTGTTGCACACGTGTTTTAAATTTCAATGTCCTGTCCAAGTGGGCGTGGCTTATTGCAAAGCCGTCTGGGCATTGTAGTGCAACAGTAGTTTTCCCCATGTGTGGCTTTGCAATAAGCCACGCCCACTTGGACAGGACATTGAAATTTAAAACACGTGTGCAACAAACAGGGCTTTCATTCCTTGCTACAAGCCACTGATGAAAGGATGTTTTATCCAGAAACGCGTCTGGCTGTTCATTTGTAACTTTGAAGACATTTTCTCTTGTACCGTCTGCTGGCATGCGGTGGAATAAATTAACAGTGCAACTCTGCCTTCCTGTGGCGTCATTCCAAAGGGCTTTCCTGGTGTGTGTATAATGAATTTACGGCTGTTGCCCAGCCGTGGAAGACGGCCCAACGCTGAAAGCGTGCCTGTGCAGGCTGATCCAAATTCCTGCAACTTTTGGGAGGAAGGTGAGTGCGGCGCCATACAGGGTGGCGCTGCGCTGCAACACGCGATTTCACCGCGGCAAAGCGGGGCAGATGGAAGAAAGAAATTGCCTCTCTCCACTTGGAAGTCACCCCGAGCCTATTCAGAGGGAACTCAAGCCACCCCACATGGGGAAAACTACTGTTGCACTACAATGCCCAGACGGCTTTGCAATAAGCCACGCCCACTTGGACAGGACATTGAAATTTAAAACACGTGTGCAACAAACAGGGCTTTCATTCCTTGCTACAAGCCACTGATGAAAGGATGTTTTATCCAGAAACGCGTCTGGCTGTTCATTTGTAACTTTGAAGACATTTTCTCTTGTACCGTCTGCTGGCATGCGGTGGAATAAATTAACAGTGCAACTCTGCCTTCCTGTGGCGTCATTCCAAAGGGCTTTCCTGGTGTGTGTATAATGAATTTACGGCTGTTGCCCAGCCGTGGAAGACGGCCCAACGCTGAAAGCGTGCCTGTGCAGGCTGATCCAAATTCCTGCAACTTTTGGGAGGAAGGTGAGTGCGGCGCCATACAGGGTGGCGCTGCGCTGCAACACGCGATTTCACCGCGGCAAAGCGGGGCAGATGGAAGAAAGAAATTGCCTCTCTCCACTTGGAAGTCACCCCGAGCCTATTCAGAGGGAACTCAAGCCACCCCACATGGGGAAAACTACTGTTGCACTACAATGCCCAGACGGCTTTGCAATAAGCCACGCCCACTTGGACAGGACATTGAAATTTAAAACACGTGTGCAACAAACAGGGCTTTCATTCCTTGCTACAAGCCACTGATGAAAGGATGTTTTATCCAGAAACGCGTCTGGCTGTTCATTTGTAACTTTGAAGACATTTTCTCTTGTACCGTCTGCTGGCATGCGGTGGAATAAATTAACAGTGCAACTCTGCCTTCCTGTGGCGTCATTCCAAAGGGCTTTCCTGGTGTGTGTATAATGAATTTACGGCTGTTGCCCAGCCGTGGAAGACGGCCCAACGCTGAAAGCGTGCCTGTGCAGGCTGATCCAAATTCCTGCAACTTTTGGGAGGAAGGTGAGTGCGGCGCCATACAGGGTGGCGCTGCGCTGCAACACGCGATTTCACCGCGGCAAAGCGGGGCAGATGGAAGAAAGAAATTGCCTCTCTCCACTTGGAAGTCACCCCGAGCCTATTCAGAGGGAACTCAAGCCACCCCACATGGGGTAAACTACTGTTGCACTACAATGCCCAGACGGCTTTGCAATAAGCCACGCCCACTTGGACAGGACATTGAAATTTAAAACACGTGTGCAACAAACAGGGCTTTCATTCCTTGCTACAAGCCACTGATGAAAGAATGTTTTATCCAGAAACGCGTCTGGCTGTTCATTTGTAACTTTGAAGACATTTTCTCTTGTACCGTCTGCTGGCATACGGTGGAATAAATTAACAGTGCAACTCTGCCTTCCTGTGGCGTCATTCCAGAGGGCTTTCCTGGTGTGTGTATAATATATATATATATATATATATATATATATATATATATATATATATATATATTTACTTTAAAATAATTAATAAATATTATTTTAATTTATTTTATAAATATATATAGAATTACAAATATATGTTTATATATTTCCATACACTTATAACATAAAATCTAATAAAAAACATTAAAATATGGAATAGTCTTTAAAATTACATTTTGCACTTCATTGAGTGCAACAGTAGGGAAAGTGTTGGATAGTGGAGGGGTAACATTTACTATTCCCACTCCAGTGGGTGCAACAGTAGGGAAAATGTTGGATAGTGGAGGGGTAAAAATTACTATTCTCACTCTAGTTTGTGCAGCAGTAGAGAAAGTGTTGGATAGTTGAGGGGTAAAAATGTATATTTCCACTGGAGTCATTTCAAAATTACAAAACAAACAAATTAACAAAAGATTTTAAAAAACAAACACATAAAGTATAAATAAACGATTTAAATATTACAAAAGATGGAAATTTTAAAAAGATCTAACAAATATTTGGAAAGATTATTTAAAAAAATGAAAAATATTTAAAATCATATTTTTAATAGAAAATGTTTATAAACAAAACATTAATTGTTACATAAATGTCATATTTTGTATTTCCTACTCTATAACAGCACACAATTCACAACCCACATTTAATTTTTATTTAAATTTACCTCCATAATTAACATAATAATGATCAATTAAACAAATATCATATTTTTTTTAAACAAATACAAATTAATTTACTACCCAAACGTTACCCTATACAACCAAAACACACACACAAAATAACAATAAACACTTACCATAAATATTTACCAATTGATACATCAATATTAATAATCAACTAATTATTAATTAATTAAACATAAATTCCCCCCTCTACCCCAATAAACACCACAAACCACACCTAAAAATAATTACACAATCTCCATAACTTATTTTACATTAATAAATTAATATCACTTGACAACAACTTATTAATTTATTTAAAAGAATTTGCTTCCCACCCTTTACCACTATAAACCTCACAACTTACATAAATAATTAATTACACAATTGCCATATTTTAATTGTAATTAATTAATTCGCATTAATTAATAAACACGTATTGATTAATTATAAATAAATTACTTCCCATCCAATTCTCCTAAAAATCCCCCACCCACTCCTAAAACTATGACACAATAAACATATTTATTTACAAATTAATTAATTTATAATTAATAATACCTAACAACCAATTAATAAATATTTAATAATTAATAACTCCCACAATTAACAATATAAAATATAAATTAAATACATATTAATACATAAAAAATAATAATAAATGTATTATAATTAATTACTTCCCACCCTATTCCCCTATGAACTCACATCCCGTTCCTAAATGAATGACACAATTACCATAATTGCCAATTAATCAACCAATAAGAGTTAACAGCCAAATAATTAATAATTAATAATACATTAATTCCCACAGTTAACACTCTCAAATCTAAATTAAATAAATACTAATACATAACAACTTATCATTATTTTATTATCATTAAATGACTTCCAACCCAATTCCCCTATAAACCCACAAACCGCCCCCAAAATATTGACACAATTAAAATAATTGCCAATTAAATAATTAAAAATACTCAACAACCAAATAATAAATAATTAATTATAAATTAATTCCCACAATTAGCACTATAAAATCCAAATTAAATAAATACTAATACATAAAGAATTAATCATTAATTTATTATAAATGAATTACTTCCCACCCTATTCCCCTATAAATCCACAACCAACTACACAACTTAAAAACGCAAAATGTAATTAAGATAAAATTAATAACTATTAAAAAGGTTATACATAAATTAAAAAACAAAACAAATTCTTATATAAATAATAGATCACATACTTTTACAATACACACTAAAATACATACCACTAATTAAAACATCGATATTTTAAACAACTATATTTTTGCAAATGATATTCACAACTTTGATATTTCCAAAAACGGTATTTATTACCTGCAAGTTGATATTCTTGACCATGATATTGTTCCTGTCGATTTTTCTGTATTGCAATATTTAAAACTCAATATTTGTGTAAGTCGACATTTTAAACTCAATGCTCTGTCTGTGAACCATGCTGCACATCTGTAATTGGATGAACAGCAACCACTTAAAGTTAAACCTGGACAAGACCAAACTGATCCTGACAGGTGGTGCTCAGAATCCATGGAGCTCACACTTCTGGCCAGCTGAGTAGGGTTCTGCCCAAAGCCCATCCCCCTCAGCTAAGAGTCTCGGGGTCATAATCAATTGTGACCGTACTATGACATCCCAGGTCAGATTGGTAGTCTATACCAGTTTTTTTTAATTTGCAGAAGATAGGAAAATCAGCAGTCATCTTACTAGGGAAGCAATGGTGCAGGTTGTTCTAGCCATGGTAATGTCTCAAATAGATTAAGCCATCTGTTTATACTTTGGCCTACCGTTATATCAAATGAAAAGACTGCAACTTGTGCAGAACCAGGCTGCCCAGATGGCAACATATTTCCCCTCTTATGAGGAAGTTACACTGGCACCCCATACCACAACGCTGTGCCTTCAAAGTTGGTTGGCTCATTTTTAAATCCTTGCATTGCACCAGCCCAAAATGTGTCTCCTGTCTCATTCAGAGACATATACCCACCCACACCTCCTCTCACCCCACATGAACCTTTTGTTCACACCATCCTACAAACTGTAGTGACTAGGTGGCAGCAGATTTGCGGTGCTTGCCCCTCGATTCTCCTTGATATTAGATCCTGTACAAACCTCACAAGATTTAGGAGACTCCTTAAGACATGGCTGTTCACTCAGGCCTATGAATAACTCACCAGGACTCAGACTACTCCTATATACAACCCCAAGAAACCAATTGGTGTATGTGCGCTCTACAAATAATTTGAACAAAACATAACATAACAACCCTAACCCAGTGGTGGAGGTCTTCACTAGCATCTGAAAGTTACTCCTGTATCTTTACATTTGTGTTGTAGGAAGTCCTATCCCTGGAAGCGGTGGAGACATGTTCATCTAGAAGTAGGTGCAGATCTACACTTGGCAATGATGAAAAGCAAAATGTGAATTACACCTAGGTGTAGGAGTAGGGCTGTGTGTGTATATTTATCTTTGTGAATTGGCCCCAATGTGTTTTAGAGTATTACAAAATGGCTGTGTTTCTTTTACTCAACATAATAATACAAACTATGGGGTGGTCATATTTATGTAAAAGTAATGCAGTGCAGCGCACCAAGTCACCTTGCTGTACTGTGTTTCTTTATAGGGAAAGGGCAGGAATGCACCGTATCTATTACAATACGGTGAACTCATGTCCTTTCCTCAGTGCTGGCACACAGTGGGCTGCCTAAGGCCAACACAGGCACACTTGCACCATGGCGCAAGGGTGCCAGCACTGTCTGCAGGATTGTTTTTTTGTGCTGGAAGGGGGAGCTTCCTGCACAAAAATCCAGAGAGGTATTTTCCTCTGTCTATGCGTGCTGCAGAACGGTAAGGCAGAGCATTTTGGCGCAATCCCAGGTCTACCACTTTTGGCAAATCTGGGAATTCATCAAAATCCATGAGAGTTACATGGTAGCACCCATGTAACTCAGAACGCAAAGCCCATGCCACCAGAACGCAATGCTGTGATTTGCGCTGCGTTACTCTGGATTTATGAAGCCAATCGGGCCACGCAAGGTGACCTTCCATGGCTAGATAAATCACATTTTGTGCATGAGTTGCTCATGTACCACGTTGTGTGGTACAAGCGCAACACAACCCAAGTCATAAATATGACCCAATGCTTTAAATAGGCATAATAAAAGTTTGATCACAAAATCAAACTCACAACAGACACGAGACACAGTACCATATTGTAGAGGCGCAACTAGAGCCAAATTTCGGGGGGGGGGTGGGGCTAAGAAAAAGTTCCGGGGGGGGGGGGGCTGAACCTTTAATCAGTAGGCAGAGTGGAGCCGCAGGGGCGCTTAGAAGGGGTGAAACAACTGCAAGGCCTAATTAACATTCAAATGGTCTTCTAAAGACCTGTGAAACGTTCGGGTGCGGCTCTGTGAGTGCCCGGGATCTGTCTCATGAAGCCCTGTGAGTCCAATGGGTGTTGCGCGCATGCCATATTGTGTACCATGTAGCTTTGTGTTTAAAACACAGACTAAAAAGAACGGAATGCAAACATTTCCTCCTACTTTTGCCTGTTTGCTACGATCTTAAAAACTCACGCAGAGCACTGAAGTAAGATTTTTTTTTTCTCAGATGCCGTATGTTCTCCGTGTTTGACATAATCACAGGCATTGGTTGCTTGAGGCGGTGCCGCCCACTCTGAGACTGTGCAGTATTATCTGTGTTCGTCACTCCAGGCCACAGCAAGGATGAGAGATCCGATTGAGGGAAGTTTCCACCAGCCGCCAGTCGAACAAACAGCTTTTTCAGCACGCCTCGTGAAAGCCTCTTGTGCTGCATCGATTTTCTTCAAGGCCCTTCTTGCCTTTATCAAAGCCCATGCCTCATTGACCTAGCTAGCTGGAGATGGCGTGGATTACAGCAAAACAACAAAACAATGAGTCTTTTCAAAAATCATTTTAATGATTTCTTGAGGACGTTTTGAGAGGCAGGGCAGGAACTCCGAGAGAAAAAACTACTCGGTAACGTGGCCTACTGCATTGTCAATGTTGTATGCTTTATAAACGTGAGGCAGTGGCCTGATATTTACTTCACAAGTTAGGTGACAACACTGACAAAATATGGATATTTTTATTTTTCTAGAAACTGATGCTCATTTTTTTATAAATATATTTTCATTTAGACTGATCTCTTTCAGTACATGTTGAATGTTCCACTCCTTAGCAGATACACAAAAATATTCAAGCTAAATGTACAATTTGAAGGTGATTTAAAATATTCCCCAACTCACAGCTCTTCATATAGTTGATATTTATTATTGCAGGCTTCATGTCTTGTGGGACTGCCGAGGGTAACGACATAGATGCTGGTCGCGATGTGTTTTACTTGAGCTAATATTGATATTTCAGTAAAATATTGTGCTCCTGTGATAGAAGACTATCTATCATTGTTATAAAACAAGCATTAACAAAGTCAATAGCTCTGGCCTTTGTGAGCAAGAGCAATGTTTTTCGTATGCCACCAAAATAGATGAAAAATACAAACATGCTGCTACTTAAATGTGGCTGCACATGCTTGCAAAACAAAATCAAAAATCAAAAAAGACAATCACTGATGTGGTGTTTTTACTGCTAGACCTTTCCCCCCATGTGCTATGCCTTTTTTTTGGCTATTTGGGGTACTTTGTGCTGAGGTCTGCATACCTTTTTGTCCACATAAGCTATCCACACCAAATTTGCGTCTTTTTTAGAAATAAATACTGGGTATTCTAAATGTAGCCAGAATATGTGGATTTCTATGAAGGGGAAAGAGAAAATAGCCAAAATATAGCTACATTTTGATTTTTTAGGGGGAGGGTAAATAGGGAAAACGTGCTCTTTCTTTATAAAATTCCATTAACGAACGGTTTGTTGGGCTAAAGTCACCATCTTCCCAGTTTTCAAGTACATGCAGAGCTGAATCAAAAATGTAATTTGTAACCACCGTTGTGACTATTTTTTTAAAGAGGCAGCTGATTGTTTCTATTTTATGTGCTAACCACCTGCATTCAACATGAAGAGAATTGCACTGGGGCAGGTAGCATGGACTATGCATATTGGATATTGCAGCTTGGCATTCATTCTCCCTAAATCATGCTCCTCACAGGGCACAACATTTGAGGGGTATATTCACAAGAACGTATGATAATTACTGCAAGTGTGTAACGCAACTTTCAACATCACATCACATCACAGCGGGAAAATAACCCCGTGTCAACGTGGAATTTACAACAAGGCCACAATGCTAAAATGTGATACACGAATGCTAAAAAAACATGGGCTGAGGCCAAACACGGTACAAAAAGTAGCAAAAATCAGCCACAGGACAATGCACCATAAAAACCACAGAAAATATACACCAGTAACAAGCCAAAAGCACGTAGCAACATGGATGCACCCTGACCCAGCGCAGAAGCCAATTCGAACCCCACAACCCCCACAGACTACCAGCAAGGAACATCGGGTCGGGGAAGGCCAACGAGAAGAGGGAGAGGAAGATGGGGTGCAGACTGCAGGAAAACAAGACCAGCGTCATGGAGGTGACAGAACAATACCAGCAACCGACCCTCTAGCATACCACCTGGATTGCAGTCAGAGTGCCGAAGAGGCCAATCCAGGATGCCAATAGGTGCAGGCATGACATGACTACCAAAACCAGGCACCAACCCGCTTCCAACAGGAAGGCAGCAACAGTGACAGGAGGTGGCAGCTCAGTGCCCCTGGAGGACTTGGAGGAAACACAGGCCAGTCATCAGTGTGGAGACGGTGCAAGGAGTAGGGAGTACGTACACAGCTAGAGAACCTGACACAACATCAACAGGGAGTACAACAAACAGGGACTGGGGGGACGGGGGGAGATGGGCACAATGGCATACATGCACAAGGAGGCGTAGCACACTGCACATCCACAAACATCCAGGATCATGTCCCAGATCCCCTTGGCACACTGCAGCACACACACATAGCACGAACAGCACACCAACATTAACGACAACGTGGAACAATGCACATAGCCAACACTGCAGAACAGAGGACACAACTGGCTCCGCACATGCACAGAAACATGCCCACTACATCTGACAGTGCCGGAAACCGTGCAATGGAAATGTACGCGTACAACCTCACATCTATCATGCTGTCCAAATGTACACTGTACCACAGAAGAATCCTGCACGCCCAAACAGTCAAAATGTACAGTGCCATACAGTCTGCATGCAAACCAGCACAATGCGCCAACACATATGTCAACAAAAAGTCTACACGCACCTCCCCTTCACATCGCAGAGGGGCACACAACACCTTCAGCAGAGCACAGAACACAACGCATCAGTGATGCCGGAGAGGTCCACCACATCATCGACTCTGACGCACTACAACAGCCCATGGATATCCACGCAGTCCCCCACCAGGACCCAGCCAGCCAAGCTATTCAGGGCGAACACCAAGCCTGCAACAGACAACACAGCAGGAAGCACCACAAGCACAGCTAGCTCACGACACTTCACACATGGTACCCCAATGCCATGTGTCAGCACACCAAAAGGAGGTTGCCCAACAGGTGTGGGTGGGGGCCGAACCCATGGAATGCAAACCAGGACACATACGTAGGGGTCTATCACCCTTCATGGCCCACCCACACCACTGTAAGGAGACCCACACTGCCATAGACACAACATGCAGATGCACATTCACAGCACAGAACAATGCCCAGGGGCGCTCAAATAGCAGTCAAACACCCATGTTGGATGTGCGTACGATGGCCCTGGGCACATCCCTTACAAATTGAGTGGGTGACGACAAAGCTACATTTCAAGCTCCAACCCGCTGCCCGGGGTGACAGGTCTGCATCTGTTGTACACAACACAATGTAATGTCGTAGAGCCCAGGGCCCACATGCACCAAGAGATGAGTGCGCTAATGTGAAGAAAAAGTCTCAGATTGGGTCTCTTCGATATATCCCTGATGTAGATGCAGTGGGGTGTATTAGACCTGCATCATCATTTTTTTTTTTGAAAACCTTTATTATGACAAGTATAGGTTACGCAGCTTCGTCGCCTACAACCTGTTCATGGGTGCAACTTGCAGATTGAAAGTGGAATGCAGGTTCCGAACTACGTGGGCGGGCTTCGCGAGTCTAGAAGTATAAGACAGGAGTCTCAGTGTGCAGTGATGTAGGTAGGATTGACATTAGAGGTATGGTAAGTGTATTGGGGAGGATAGCAACGTGTATGATATATTAGGCGTGAGGTGCTGTATCTAGTGTTTAAGGAGCTATCTCTTGTCGTGTCTCATCTTCGTCCGACTGAGAGTCAGCTTGTAGTCGTAGAAGGTACGCAGTAAGCGGACCCCATATGTCCTTGGGCCTCGACTTGTGTGGGAGTAGTTCCGCGTAATTGCGTAGCTGGTCTTGCCATTTGGCCATGGTGGTAAGCCAGTCTTTGAACTTGGGTGCTCGTCCTCGTCCTTAACGGCATGCCACATGGCGCTTTGCCAGGAGAAGGCCGAGCTCAAAAAATTTACGGTGTGTGATCAACTCGGGGAAAGCCTGCACCAGTAGCGCAATTTTCGGGCAGGGTGACACAGTCACACCGACCATGTCAGACAAGTCTTTAAATACTGCATCCCAGAACGTAGCTACTGCTCGGCACGTCCATGCAAGGTGGAGAAAGTCCGCGCCTTCGGCCTTGCAACGTAGACACCGGTCATCATCCCGGAGACGAAAACGATGCAGTTTGGCCGGAGTGTAATAGAGCCTGTGCAGAAATTTATAATGTACCAGCCTGAGGCGTGCGTTACCCGTCACCGCAGTAGTGTGCGGGCAACTGTCCTCCCATTGTTCATCGGACATAGGGGCTTCCAGGTCGTTGTCCCAGTCTCTCCTAGCTCTAAGGGGAGGAGGGGATGAGGTGACCTGTGTATGCTTATAGAGCATAGAGACCACGTGTTTTGGGGTTTCGCATTGGAGTAGTGTATGGAGAGGTTGGACTGTATCCGGTTCATCTGGAAAGGTCGGGGTAACCGCCCTAACTCCCTGCCTCAGTCGTACATATAGGAATGTATCCATGACAGAGGGGGATTCATCACCGAAGAATTGCGCTGATGTGCGGAAGCTGCCCTGTATGTATAGGTCCCCCCACGTGTGTAATGCCAATCTTGTGAGCAGTTTACGGCCAATTTCCTCACAGGTTATGCTAAGCCGTGGGTCATTTGCTAGGGACATAAGTGGCGGGTATAGGAAAGGCGTCCCCATGGCCATCGCCACGTGTCTCCAGGCCAGTACTGTGCAGTCAACAGTGGTTGGGTCTCGATCAGTAAATTTGGCCTCGGAGTAGAGGTAACCCGATGGTTGTATTGGCCTCATGTAGCCGTCTTCGACCGCCAGATGTGTCATTAAGGGGGGGGACGAAGCCAGTACGCGGCGAAGAGGCCTTGAGCACAGTTGTAGTATCGTCGGAAGTTAGGGACGTCGAATCCGCCCTGGTGGTATGGGAGCATCAATGACTTTAAGCCGATTCGGGCCTGTTTCCCACCCCAAATGAGTAGCGACATTTGCAAATTTAATGTACGGAAAAAATGCGCACCTGGGTTATATGGTATATTAGTGAAGAGGTATAGTAGTTTTGGTAGCACCACCATTTTAATTAGTGAGATGCGTCCCGCCATGAGACCTGCATCATCTTTCTCATCAACGTCTCAGGGCCCCCACACTGTTAGAGGTGAAATACGCAATCATAATCAGCAATGGACAATGGCCTGTGGTGCACTGAGTCACTGGCACCTGGGGTGCTGGTCAGGGTATTAGGCCGATGATGGCATCCACGACAGGCCTGAGTAACTCCGTAAGTCTGTCAAGATGCCTGCTTCAACTCTGGCAGATGGCGTTTGGAGTAGGGGTGGGCGGAAAATCCGTTCCGCTCACGGATTTTGCGGATTTTCGGGAAATCCGCAATCCGCGAGATTTGCGAATCTCCCGCAAAATCCGCAAATCTGCGAGCAGCGGATTTTGCTCGCACTGCTCGCACTGTTCGCGTGAGTTCGCGTGAGTTCGCGCCCCGCGAATAAGTGCAAAATTGCAGAAATACGATCTTAGCAAAACTGAAAGTATCTACTTACCAGGTTCAAAAGTTCAGGCTCATCATTAGTAGCCATTTCCTGTAGTGCTTCCTGAGGGGCCCCTCCAGAGTTCAGTTGCCAGTTGAAACTATTATGTGACCCTGCTCTGAACCTCAGAATAGTTACACATATGCCACAAAGGTCCTGAATTACAGCTAAGGGAGACAAGCAGGAGCCAGGCTGGAAGTTAAAATCCATTAATCAGCCCCTAATTCATTATTGTCAGTTGGGGCAGGGCAGGTGTTGTAACTAATTTTGCAACAATGAAAGCACTTAGCAAGTGCAAAAGATCACTAATCAGGGCGCACTAAGGAAGCAGGTGCCAGCTAAAAAAATATTCAGTGACACATTAATCAGCCCCAAATTAATTCAGGTCACTTGAGGCAGGGAAGGTGTGCTTTGCTTTGCCGAAAATAATGTACACTGGACAACCAGAGGGTGTGGTGATGAAACAGAGGGTGGCATGGGTGGGCCAGAGGGTGGCATGAGTAGTCAGAGAGTGGCAGTGGTGACAGAGAGTGGCAGTGATGCAGAAGAGTGTCCCAAACAGGCTGGACACGTAGAAACAACAAGTTCGCGAAACTTGCGACCCGACAGGTAAGTTCGCAATTTGCGAAAGTGTACAAAACCCTCGCGAACTGGCAGAAACACGGGCGAACACAAAAAAAAAAAAATCCGCAAATTCGCGGGAATTCGCGGATTTTGCGGATTGCGAATCCGCAAATCCGCAAAATTCGCGAACGCGAGATCCGCAAAATTCGCTCATGCTTAGTTTGGAGGTGGCCCTTGCGGTGGTGGCATGTGCCTCCTGCGGCGATGTGTCATCAGGGCCGGTCTGGACTCGCTTTGGTGTGTGAGCCCTGGTGGGACGCATTTGGGCCTGGAGGCTGCGTAGAGCGCATGGCCACAGAGTAATGGCCTTAATGACCCCAAGGCCTATGCCTCAGGGGCTAGCCAATGTCTCCAGAGAAGGGGTCTTAGACAGAACCAGCACAGAGCTAGTGACCCCGGATACACTGAGGCCGGCACAGGCACCAAGCCACGGGACGGTGACTTGCGGTGCAGTTAAATGGGCCATGCGACCTGAGCGGGTCACATCAATGTCGGAGGTGTATGTTTTGGAGTGTTTAGGGGACAGTGGAAGGTGTCCTTCAGGGCAAGATGCCGAAAGGTTTTATTTTATCTGGAAGCAGCAAATGGAGGAGTGGAATGCGACAGCCTCGTTGCCACCACCAATTCAGAATCCGCTACATGAGGATGAAAACTGCCCCCTAGTCCATAGGCTCAAACGCCACCACAGTTTGATCAGAGAGTGTCCATGAATGTCGGGGAAGGGACTTAGTGGCACTGGGGCTGAGTGGGGATGCAGTCTGCGATGATGCCCGTACACTGATTTGAACTCCGCCATTGCCCAATCATGACTAACCCTGGGCAAAGCACTACCCTACACTCGCATAGTTTGCGAAGTTCGTGCTACTTTGCACTACGCAAATTGCACGTAGCCCAGTGCAAACACGCGTAGCGTAGTGCAGTGGTCATTTTTTGCTTGCTCGCTGTCCAAAATGGCAAGTTGGCGACCGCGAGCGAGCAAAATGACATCCCAGTGAAACTTTTTCCTCGTTCGCGATCAGCAACATCAAGTTGCCGATCGCGAACGTGGAAACTAAACCTCCCAGCAAGGTTCTCAACACAGGGAGGTGAGGTTTCTCATTGCTTGTGGTCACGTATGCTTGTGTCCGCTCGCAATGAGAAACTAGCAGTCCGCGTTGAGAAAGCTGCCGCTTGAGTAGAAATCTACTCGAACGACAGAAAACAACCGCTTGCACTGTGCAAGATGTTGTTTGCAGTGATTGCACAGTGCGGACAAGTATCCAGCACTGTGCAATCAGTGCGAACAGCATTTCCTACCGCACTATGCAGTTCGCGTAGTGCTATGCGTAGGGCGTGTAGTGCAAAGTGCACTTCGCGTAGCTACGCATAGTGCTACTTTGCAAACTACGCCCAGGCTTAATCATGACTCTGACCTACTGGACTGCAGTGTTGGCCAGAGGCAGCGGTCAGCAGTGGCCCACAGCCATGTGTCTTTGGAACGCTATGCACTGAGCAAGTGACACCAGAGCAGTTGTTGGTAGTGTACGAACACCTCCGTAACAATGATCCTTTTCTCCTTGCCATGATGCAAGGCATCAACCTCTTACGTCTCTCCTTGCATGCAATGATATGTTATCTGCCTTTGCATACTCAATGTTCAGTTCCGAACCTGTGACCTATTCTAGCGCAGCCTAGGCCGAGAGCAGTGTAGGCAAGAGGCAGCAGTCATCCCGTGCCATTCGCCGAGTGTCACCGGCATAGGTTGGTGGTCCCCCCGGCCTGCATATTTTAGGTTCAGTGGCACCACATGTTCGGTCACCTTCGTGACTACGTCCCGGCTTTCGTCCAGACTTAGCCGCATCTTTCTCTTACTCCTCTCCGTGCGACCACTGGTGTGGACTCTGCCATTCTTGAATTGCAACTAGGTGCTGGATGTGAGACCTACTGGTCCGCAGGGTAGTCCTGGTCCCTCATCCACGTGTCACCGGCTGGCGTTTAACAGGGTCTGTGGCAGCACGTGTCACTGGCTGGCTTTGGACAGGGTTTGTGGCAGCACGTCTTGCCGGTTGGAGTTGCACAGGGTTAGTGCCACCACGTGTCGCAAGTTACGCATATGGAACTATGTCTCACGGATCGAAGGGGGTCTGATGCTGTGGCCACTGGCCCGTATTTGGGGTCATTGCCATTCAGGAGCCAGGAAACAGTTATACATATGGGACCCACTGGGCCGCAGAGGATGCCGGTAGAATATGTCAACGAGGAAGGAGTAATGTGGGCCAGCGTTGGTGGGACAGCGGTGGTCTGACCGGCTGGCCGGGTCGTGGGACTCAGGCTTGGAGTATAGACAGGCATGTAGTGGGCCCTCCTTGACACACACCAGTGTCGGATGCTGATCAGTGTGGCCTGGCTGCGTAGAGTCGGGCCTGACAGGTTCGGGTTCCAGCTAGGCAGGGTATGGCAAGCGCGCAGGATCTCAGGCAACTCTGATAGTGAGGATGGCATCTGTCTCATGGTGGGGTGGGAGGCACCACCCTGACAGGGATGTTGGGCTTTCCAGAAGAGGACCACGCCCAGGGCTACGTGCTTCTGATTCACAACTCTATGCTGGCCTGGCGTTCGTTGGGCCATCCATCTCTGCTCAAGCTTACAGGGTCCGTAACAGGCAACATTTCCGCGAGGACCCCCACTGGCTGGGGTGATATGGTTGCGTCCACTGTCCACTACACTCCATACACCAGAAGTGCATGTCGCCGTGGAAATGGGTGTGTTCTGCATACTGCGGTCTGTCTAGCACTTTGCCGACACTCTTGGCATTGTGTACTTTCCCAATCATGGTTCTACTGCATCCTTCACACATGTCTGGTTGCCTCCTCTCCCCACATTTGTCTTTTGTGTGGCTGAGGTGCCATGCCGTTGACTGGTCATGTTCACGGCTTGCCCAGGTTACCATTGTAAGTTTTGGAGTTGAGATGACTGGGGTGTAAATTAGGAACTTGCAAAGGGGCTGTGCATTTCCCTTGGTGTCATTCTGGAAAAGGCTGGTTGCTGAATGACTGTTGGAGGGTCAAGTGATCATGCACTCTAGCTGTGCATTTGGAGGCGACATTGTAGTAGGTCCCGTGGGGTTTTGATGTTGCTTGCACATTGAGGTGTAACATGTGCTTCCTGTTGCTCTGATTGTGTGCTGTGTCACCAGCGGGCACAGGTGGGACATGTGTGCAGTGGATTGTCCCCAACACATGCATGCATCCGGCTATGGCGTATGGTACTTGTTTTCTCTCCAGCGGTTCCTGCGCATTGTGTTGGGCGTACGGGGCTTGGGGTGCCAGGGTGACGGTGATGTTCAGGACAGGTGTGGGGAACTTGGATGTGGCTGACTGAGAGACTCCACCGACTCTTGCAGGTGTTGGTTGGGGTGTGCCAGGGGCCAACGGGTGCAGCACAGGCAGCAGCTTGGTGTGGGATGTTGGTTGTCAGCTGTGTTGGTGCCGTTGGCCTGTTAGGCGATGATGGCCAGGATGCGTATGATTGTTGTCCCTTTAAGCCTGTAGTGGACAGTGACACTGTCAGATGTTGGGCCTTTGAGGCAGGTGCATTTCCTGGGGGACCGCTGTCTTTGTCTGCGCTGCCTCTGTGGTGGTCCGGGGTGTGTGCCGGGTGGGTGTTGTGCCCCTTCTGGTTGTCCGGGCTGCATGATGAGTGGCTCCATGGCATCTGTTGCCCTTCCGATGATGCCCTGGGCTGGGCTCCCTTTTGTGGTGCAGGCTGCCATCCGACTTTACACCAGGTCAGAGCAGGTGTACATTTCCTACTGCTAACGCACCTTATTGCGTGTTTTGTTTTCTTATCGCCGATCTGTCTGGACGTTGTGAATGTTGAGATGTGGTGTTGTCGCTGCTTTGTGCACGGGAACTCCTACTCTGCATCTCATTAGCGATAATTGCAGGGGTCCTCAATGGTGATATTTTTTGCGGCTGCTATCACAGAAAAACTGGTGCTGTGGGCTATTAGCACCTGCTTGTGAAAGGTGGGGTAAAATTATCATGACTTTGGCTGCGATAAAGTGCTGTTAATTCTGCAATAACAAAAACCACCACTGGGTTTGGGCTCCCGACAGTAAGGCCAAGCCACTGACCATTAAAAAACGGAACAAATGCCAATACTGTTTCTTCTACATATGAACTAAATCTTCACTTTGGAACTAAACACAACATGAATTCAAGTTTCACCATTTAGTATGAATTGATCATTTTATTTCTTCTAATTTTTCAAAAAAGTTTAGTTTTTGCAATTCAACACTTTTTACATTTTATATTACAACACACTACTCCTAATGGAAAAAATATATGTAATGAAAAACAATACATACAAAATATACAGCATAACATTCATATCATCATTCAACCAACTCAACCACTCAAAAACCACTTTCTCTCACACAACATCAGCAACACATATATTTACAATTGATTTCTGATTTCATATAAAGATAAACAAAGCCATAGAAATTGATTTAAACCTAAATTTGCAAACTTTTTACAAATGCAAGAAAAATATTATTTTTTAAGATTCTTATGGCATGAGCAAAAAAACATTTCTACGCGTTTCAAACTCCTTATCAGTAGGGATTTCTCATCAGGACCAGAAAGCTGCGGAAAGAGCAAAAAGGAAACAAATTTAAAGCTTCTAGCTCCTAAAAATTCATATAGTGACTCTCCACTATGCTTCATCAAACCTCTTACATTGGGAGAACCACAGGCCTGTTATTGCAACCTCGACGCTGGACACTAAAGAATGCAGGTACAAAAAAATCTTACATTACTCCGTAATTCATTCTCATATTCTAATTGGTCCGAAAAACTGTCAACCCAAAATGCATACTTACATCTCACACTCAAATATGTGTTTTCACGATTTCTGCATGATGCATTTGAATCTTCAAACCAAGATGAATTTATGTATTCAAATCAGGGCTTATCAACCAATGGACTTGTTGTATACTAACAAAATGTCAGTTGAAAGCGAGGACGTACTTCTAATTAGGCCTTTCTTCCATTAGGATTGATGTCGGAGCTTGGGAAACAAACCTAGGATGGAAATGGACAAATACCATCACATTCTTCAATGGATAACCTCTAATTTCAACATTTGGGCAGAGGGGAGAGGGATCGGATTCTTACCTCTATGCTCGACTCGCGCCACGGACTGAATCTGGACGACTTTCAGATTGTTTACTGCTACGTCTGGGTCTTGGGTTTGGAACATATTAACGGCATTAATTCCTTCAATGGAGGTTCATGGGAAATGTAGTCTGGTGCCGCTGATGTATTTTGAGCATTTATGGAATAAAATATCTTATTTATGCAAAGTTTGTTTAAAATGGAAAATGTTTGGTGAATTTTACACATGCGTAGATGTTTGAAACGATAATACTTTGCCGATCAGATCCATTAAAGGGCTCGTGGGAGATGTGGTTTCTCCCGGAAAGTATGGTTTTGTTATAATTTGGGTTGCAATAATTGTGTGGTTAATACCATCAGGTCTAAAGCGATCGAACTCGAGAACATTTTATTTTTATGAAAAAAGTGGGTTTGTGTCTTCGGGCTAACAGACTGACCCCTACCAACCAGTGCTAACCCCTGAAGTTCGGCTCGATAAATGTAACCTTTTGGTATAATGTTTGCAAGGGCTCCTGGGAGCTGTGGTTTCTCCTACAGAGTATGATTGAGACAGCCATAATTTTCATCTGACAAATAGTTTAGTCAGCACCATCTGGAATATTTTAGCATGAACATATCATATTTCTTTTCATTGCACTGAACTTACCCTCGCACACAATAGTAATAACGGGCAAATATGCGGTTAGCCCGTAGTTACCATGGAGTGCCCATGTCAGTTCTTGCAGATAGCTTCCAATTCTGAGCTGTGTTGGATGTTGCGCCACTAGGCTGTACTAAGTATGTTTTTAGATCATGGTTATCAATTCAATTTAAAAATCTCAGACAGTTCATTTAATCCATTAACAGCGGTGTTAAATTTGACTATAAGCATCACTTCTCTTCTTGATCATTTTGCATCCAAATTCCCTCCTCTTAAATCCTGTTCGACTTTTGAGATGACAGTCCACACTAAATCATTTTCTGTGTGTTTTTTTATGCCAATGATTGACAAGTGGGGCTGTTTGAATGTTCCTTCTTATCCTTGATTTATGCTGTGTAATCCTTGAGCTTATCTCCTGCTTGGTCTTGCCAATATATAGCTGATTACAAGGACATTTTATCCCATATATGACATACCAGGATTTGCAGTTAGAAAAGCTTTGTGTTTCCAATAGATCTTATTGTGTTTGAAGACAGAGCCTTCTTCAGTTGTTGAATAGCAAATACATGTACCACATTTGTGGTGTCCTTGAACTGGTGGTAGGCCTGCAAAATCTCTTACTGATACTGCATTCTTTGGTGGTAACGCAGCACTTACTATTTGATTTGCCACACTACAATCCATTTTGAATGCAAATAAAGGAACATTCTTCAATGTGGTATCCAAATTTTTTACCAGATGCCAGTTTTGAATGATCACTTTTTTTAGCATGTTGGAATTTGGACAGAACGTTGAAACGCAAACAATTCTATCTTTTTCTTTTTTAGTTTTTCTTTTCGAGAAAACTCTCACGGGGCGCCCAACATGCGCGTTTCAACGCTCTCTTTAGTAATTTTTTGGTGTATCCACGTTCTAGAAAGTTGTTAGCTAATCTCATAGCATATTCTTGGTATTCATCCTTAAAATGACAATTTCTTTGTATTCGAAGGTATTGGCCGTATGGCAGGTTTTCTTTGAGGCTCCGTGGATGATTGCTTGTGAAGTGAAGTGATTTATTACGATCAGTCTGCTTTTTGAACAAAGTTGTGACCAGTCCACCCTGGGACGGGTACACTTCCACATCTAAGAATGGCATTCTGTTCTTAGATAGTTTAGACTGAACTGTATCTCTGGAGTGTGATTGTTCACCCATTTTGGAATGTTTTACGTTCTTCTTCACTCCCAGTCCATTTAAGGAAAATATCATCTATGTATCGGCTCCAATTGCTGATACATCCAACAAAAAGATTGTTTTGATACACGTGTGTCTCTTCAAATCTACTCTGTCAAGGCCTGGACGTCTGCAGAGTACTCAACCTAAAGGTCCCTAGGGTTTATGTGATTCTATTCTAACTTAAACATACGTACATTCAGAAATGAATCAATGTCTTAGTGATTAAGTAAGCAAAAACTGAATTTTTGTGCTTTATATACATGTATTTTCAATCAAATTATCAACATGAGTCATGTTTGAAACATATCAAAAGAAAAAACATTGTTTTAATCATCCAAAATTCCTATTTACCAACATAAATGTAGCAAACATAAATGTTATAAATGTTCCTCTGAAACCTTCCTCAGGGGTTTAAAGTTCAACAAAAAATATTTTATATGTGGTCATTCGTAATTTGAAGTTCCAAGGCGTGGCTCTGAAAATTGAAACATAATAAAACATGTTGATGTGCAGTTAAGTGGTATTTTACAAGCTTCAATATAGGATTAGCACATTCAATTCATGCCAAAGAGGATGAATTAAAAGAAAAATTCTGTGTGAAAGACGAGAGCCCCGTGAGTGCTCAGACTGAAGTTTGTGCTCAAAATAAAATGCTGTGAATACTGTACTGTGTTCCTTCCCCTGCCGTGCTCGGTAGTGAAATGTAAAAACAGAAGCTGCCCCCCCCCCCCCCCGGACAACCCAAGTTATCTGTTGAGTGTACTCACTCAGCGTGAGAAATCCGAACAGTTTCTGATACAAAACGGTGTCTCCCCTGAAGGAGCCGTTCCCGTTCTCCGGCTGTAAAAAGTGGAGAATGATAAGACTATGTGTTGTTCTATACGCAAACACAGTATCACCCTTCAACAACTGTATGCTGCTTACCCTGTTGTAGTTGGATAAAGGTTCTAGACACAATGAGTCCGGGGGGTCTTAATGACCAATATGAACTACTGTGTTTCCTGTAAATTACCTTCAGATTCCGTAGGCAGATTGATGAAACAGCATTTCTGATCGACACCTTTTGTAATGACTCGCATTTCTATGATATGTTTTACATTACTACATTGAACCATGTACTATTACTTT